>NC_142661.1:0-9627895 GCF_026168435.1 Sesamum indicum | reverse complement strand
TTTTTGCCTCCATTCTAATTTGCAACATTTACGCTTAGCAAATTTACCCCACAAATTCTTGGGTCTAGACCAACGGTTGGTCATGTTTCGTCGAATTCTGACAATGTTCAAAAGTAAGCTCTTTTGCACGATTTTATTAAAGCAAGTTTATTTCCCTTTTATACTAACTTGTAGTTATTATTACGCTTAGCCAATTTACCACACAAATTCGCAGCTCTGGACCAACGTTTGTGTCAAGTTTCGTCGAATTCTGTGAACGTTAAAATTTAGCTGTTTTGCACGAGTTTATTAAAGCATGTTTGTTTCGCTTTTGTACTAACTTGTAGTTGTTATTATGATTTCCAAAATTACCACACAAATTCTTGGGCGTAGACCAACGTTTGTGTCAAGTTTCGTCGAATTTTGAGAACGCTCAAAATTTAGTTTTTTTGCACGGTTTTATAAAGCAAATTCATTTTCCTTTTATACTAACTTGTAGTTATTATTAAGCATAGCAAATATACAACACAAATGCTTGGATATGGACCAATGTTTGGGACAAGTTTCGTCGAATTCGTAGAACGTTCAAAAGTTAGCTGTTTTGCACAATTTTATTAGAAGCAAATTTGTTTTCCTTTTACACTAACTTGTAGGTATTATTAACCACAAAAATTCTTGGTTCTAGATCTACGATTGGGTAAAGTTTCGTCGAATTCTAAGAATGTTCAAAATTTAGCTGTTTTGCACGGTTTTATTAAAGCAAGTTTGTTTTCCTTTTATACTAACTTGTAGGTATTATTACGCTTAGAAAACTTACCACACAAATACTTCAGTCTAGACCTACGGTTGGGTCTTTCCTCGAATTCTGTGAAAGTTCAAAATTTAGCTGTTTTGCACGGTTTTATTATAGCAAGTTTGTTTCCCTTTTATACTAACTTGTAGGTAATATTACGCTTAGCAAATTTACCCCACAAATTCTTGGGTCTAGACTAACGGTTGGGTCATGTTTCGTCGAATTCTGACAACCTTCAAAACTTTTGCACGATTTTATTAAAGTAAGTTTATTTCCTTTTTATACTAACTTGTAGTTATTATTACGCTTAGCCAATTTACCACACAAATTCGCAGCTCTGGACCAACATTTGTGTCAAGTTTCGTCGAATTCTGTGAACGTTAAAATTTAGCTGTTTTGCACGATTTTATTAAAGCAAGTTTGTTTCCCTTTTGTACTAACTTGTAGTTATTATTAAGCTTAGCAAATATACAACACAAATGGTTGGATATAGACCAATGTTTGGGACAAGTTTCGTCGAATTCGTAGAACGTTCAAATGTTAGCTGTTTTGCACAATTTTATTAAAGCAAATTTATTTTCCTTTTACACTAACTTGTAGGTAATATTAACCAGACCAATTCTTGGTTCTAGACCTACGGTTGGGTTATGTTTCGTGGAATTCTGAGAACGTCCAAAATTTAGCTGTTTTGTACGGCTTTATTTTTGTTTCCCTTTTATACTAACTTGTAGGTATTATTACTCTTAGAAATTTTACCACACAAATGCTTCGGTCTAGACCTACGGTTGGGTCAAGTTTCCTCGAATTCTGTGAACGTTCAAAATATAGCTGTTTTGCACGGTTTTATTAAAGCAAGTTTGTTTTCCTTTTATACTAACTTGTAGGTAATATTACGCTTAGCAAATTTACCCCACAAATTCTTGGGTCTAGACCAACGGTTGGTCATGTTTCGTCGAATTCTGACAATGTTCAAAAGTAAGCTCTTTTGCACGATTTTATTAAAGCAAGTTTATTTCCCTTTTATACTAACTTGTAGTTATTATTACGCTTAGCCAATTTACCACACAAATTCGCAGCTCTGGACCAACGTTTGTGTCAAGTTTCGTCGAATTCTGTGAACGTTAAAATTTAGCTGTTTTGCACGAGTTTATTAAAGCATGTTTGTTTCGCTTTTGTACTAACTTGTAGTTGTTATTATGCTTTCCAAAATTACCACACAAATTCTTGGGCGTAGACCAACGTTTGTGTCAAGTTTCGTCGAATTTTGAGAACGCTCAAAATTTAGTTTTTTTGCACAGTTTTATAAAGCAAATTCATTTTCCTTTTATACTAACTTGTAGTTATTATTAAGCATAGCAAATATACAACACAAATGCTTGGATATGGACCAATGTTTGGGACAAGTTTCGTCGAATTCGTAGAACGTTCAAAAGTTAGCTGTTTTGCACAATTTTATTAGAAGCAAATTTGTTTTCCTTTTACACTAACTTGTAGGTATTATTAACCACACAAATTCTTGGTTCTAGATCTACGATTGGGTTAAGTTTCATCGAATTCTAAGAATGTTCAAAATTTAGCTGTTTTGCACGGTTTTATTAAAGCAAGTTTGTTTTCCTTTTATACTAACTTGTAGGTATTATTACGCTTAGAAAACTTACCACACAAATACTTCAGTCTAGACCTACGGTTGGGTCTTTCCTCGAATTCTGTGAACGTTCAAAATTTAGCTATTTTGCACGGTTTTATTATAGCAAGTTTGTTTCCCTTTTATACTAACTTGTAGGTAATATTACGCTTAGCAAATTTACCCCACAAATTCTTGGGTCTAGACTAACGGTTGGGTCATGTTTCGTCGAATTCTGACAACGTTCAAAACTTTTGCACGATTTTATTAAAGCAAGTTTATTTCCTTTTTATACTAACTTGTAGTTATTATTACGCATAGCCAATTTACCACACAAATTCGCAGCTCTGGACCAACATTTGTGTCAAGTTTCGTCGAATTCTGTGAACGTTAAAATTTAGCTGTTTTGCACGATTTTATTAAAGCAAGTTTGTTTCCCTTTTGTACTAACTTGTAGTTATTATTAAGCTTAGCAAATATACAACACAAATGGTTGGATATAGACCAATGTTTGGGACAAGTTTCGTCGAATTCGTAGAACGTTCAAATGTTAGCTGTTTTGCACAATTTTATTAAAGCAAATTTGTTTTCCTTTTACACTAACTTGTAGGTATTATTAACCAGACAAATTCTTGGTTCTAGACCTACGGTTGGGTTATGTTTCGTGGAATTCTGAGAACGTCCAAAATTTAGCTGTTTTGTACGGCTTTATTTTTGTTTCCCTTTTATACTAACTTGTAGGTGTTATTACTCTTAGAAAATTTACCACACAAATGCTTCGGTCTAGACCTACGGTTGGGTCAAGTTTTCTCGAATTCTGTGAACGTTCAAAATATAGCTGTTTTGCACGGATTTATTAAAGCAAGTTTGTTTTCCTTTTATACTAACTTGTAGGTAATATTACGCTTAGCAAATTTACCCCACAAATTCTTGGGTCTAGACCAACGGTTGGGTCATGTTTCGTCGAATTCTGACAACGTTCAAAACTTTTACACGATTTTATTAAAGCAAGTTTATTTCCCTTTTATACTAACTTGTAGTTATTATTACGCTTAGCCAATTTACCATACAAATTCGCAGCTCTAGACCAACGTTTGGGTCAAGTTTCGTCGAATTCTGTGAACGTTAAAATTTAGCTGTTTTGCACGATTTTATTAATGAAAATTTGTTTCCCTTTTGTACTAACTTGTAGTTGTTATTATGGTTTCCAAAATTACCACACAAATACTTGGGCGTAGAACAACGTTTGTGTCAAGTTTCGTCGAATTTTGAGAACGCTCAAAATTTAGTTTTTTTGCACGGTTTTATAAAGCAAATTCATTTTCCTTTTATACTAACTTGTAGTTATTATTAAGCTTAGCAAATAGACAACACAAATGCTTGGATATAGACCAATGTTTGGGACAAGTTTCGTCGAATTCGTAGAACGTTCAAAAGTTAGCTGTTTTGCACAATTTTATTAAAGCAAATTTGTTTTCCTTTTACACTAACTTGTAGGTATTATTAACCACACAAATTCTTGGTTCTAGACCTACGGTTGGGTTATGTTTCGTGGAATTCTGAGAACGTTCAAAATTTAGCTGTTTTGCACGGTTTTATTAAAGCAAGTTTGTTTTCCTTTTATACTAACTTGTAGGTATTATTACTCTTAGAAAATTTACCACACAAATGCTTCGGTCTAGACCTACGGTTGGGTCAAGTTTCCTCGAATTCTGTGAACGTTCAAAATATAGCTGTTTTGCATGGTTTTATTAAAGCAAGTTTGTTTTCCTTTTATACTAACTTGTAGGTAATATTACGCTTAGCAAATTTACCCCACAAATTCTTGGGTCTAGACCAACGGTTGGTCATGTTTCGTCGAATTCTGACAATGTTCAAAAGTAAGCTCTTTTGCACGATTTTATTAAAGCAAGTTTATTTCCCTTTTATACTAACTTGTAGTTATTATTACGCTTAGCCAATTTACCACACAAATTCGCAGCTCTGGACCAACGTTTGTGTCAAGTTTCGTCGAATTCTGTGAACGTTAAAATTTAGCTGTTTTGCACGAGTTTATTAAAGCATGTTTGTTTCGCTTTTGTACTAACTTGTAGTTGTTATTATGATTTCCAAAATTACCACACAAATTCTTGGGCGTAGACCAACGTTTGTGTCAAGTTTCGTCGAATTTTGAGAACGCTCAAAATTTAGTTTTTTTGCACGGTTTTATAAAGCAAATTCATTTTCCTTTTATACTAACTTGTAGTTATTATTAAGCATAGCAAATATACAACACAAATGCTTGGATATGGACCAATGTTTGGGACAAGTTTCGTCGAATTCGTAGAACGTTCAAAAGTTAGCTGTTTTGCACAATTTTATTAGAAGCAAATTTGTTTTCCTTTTACACTAACTTGTAGGTATTATTAACCACAAAAATTCTTGGTTCTAGATCTACGATTGGGTAAAGTTTCGTCGAATTCTAAGAATGTTCAAAATTTAGCTGTTTTGCACGGTTTTATTAAAGCAAGTTTGTTTTCCTTTTATACTAACTTGTAGGTATTATTACGCTTAGAAAACTTACCACACAAATACTTCAGTCTAGACCTACGGTTGGGTCTTTCCTCGAATTCTGTGAAAGTTCAAAATTTAGCTGTTTTGCACGGTTTTATTATAGCAAGTTTGTTTCCCTTTTATACTAACTTGTAGGTAATATTACGCTTAGCAAATTTACCCCACAAATTCTTGGGTCTAGACTAACGGTTGGGTCATGTTTCGTCGAATTCTGACAACCTTCAAAACTTTTGCACGATTTTATTAAAGTAAGTTTATTTCCTTTTTATACTAACTTGTAGTTATTATTACGCTTAGCCAATTTACCACACAAATTCGCAGCTCTGGACCAACATTTGTGTCAAGTTTCGTCGAATTCTGTGAACGTTAAAATTTAGCTGTTTTGCACGATTTTATTAAAGCAAGTTTGTTTCCCTTTTGTACTAACTTGTAGTTATTATTAAGCTTAGCAAATATACAACACAAATGGTTGGATATAGACCAATGTTTGGGACAAGTTTCGTCGAATTCGTAGAACGTTCAAATGTTAGCTGTTTTGCACAATTTTATTAAAGCAAATTTATTTTCCTTTTACACTAACTTGTAGGTATTATTAACCAGACCAATTCTTGGTTCTAGACCTACGGTTGGGTTATGTTTCGTGGAATTCTGAGAACGTCAAAAATTTAGCTGTTTTGTACGGCTTTATTTTTGTTTCCCTTTTATACTAACTTGTAGGTATTATTACTCTTAGAAATTTTACCACACAAATGCTTCGGTCTAGACCTACGGTTGGGTCAAGTTTCCTCGAATTCTGTGAACGTTCAAAATATAGCTGTTTTGCACGGTTTTATTAAAGCAAGTTTGTTTTCCTTTTATACTAACTTGTAGGTAATATTACGCTTAGCAAATTTACCCCACAAATTCTTGGGTCTAGACCAACGGTTGGTCATGTTTCGTCGAATTCTGACAATGTTCAAAAGTAAGCTCTTTTGCACGATTTTATTAAAGCAAGTTTATTTCCCTTTTATACTAACTTGTAGTTATTATTACGCTTAGCCAATTTACCACACAAATTCGCAGCTCTGGACCAACGTTTGTGTCAAGTTTCGTCGAATTCTGTGAACGTTAAAATTTAGCTGTTTTGCACGAGTTTATTAAAGCATGTTTGTTTCGCTTTTGTACTAACTTGTAGTTGTTATTATGCTTTCCAAAATTACCACACAAATTCTTGGGCGTAGACCAACGTTTGTGTCAAGTTTCGTCGAATTTTGAGAACGCTCAAAATTTAGTTTTTTTGCACAGTTTTATAAAGCAAATTCATTTTCCTTTTATACTAACTTGTAGTTATTATTAAGCATAGCAAATATACAACACAAATGCTTGGATATGGACCAATGTTTGGGACAAGTTTCGTCGAATTCGTAGAACGTTCAAAAGTTAGCTGTTTTGCACAATTTTATTAGAAGCAAATTTGTTTTCCTTTTACACTAACTTGTAGGTATTATTAACCACACAAATTCTTGGTTCTAGATCTACGATTGGGTTAAGTTTCATCGAATTCTAAGAATGTTCAAAATTTAGCTGTTTTGCACGGTTTTATTAAAGCAAGTTTGTTTTCCTTTTATACTAACTTGTAGGTATTATTACGCTTAGAAAACTTACCACACAAATACTTCAGTCTAGACCTACGGTTGGGTCTTTCCTCGAATTCTGTGAACGTTCAAAATTTAGCTGTTTTGCACGGTTTTATTATAGCAAGTTTGTTTCCCTTTTATACTAACTTGTAGGTAATATTACGCTTAGCAAATTTACCCCACAAATTCTTGGGTCTAGACTAACGGTTGGGTCATGTTTCGTCGAATTCTGACAACGTTAAAAACTTTTGCACGATTTTATTAAAGCAAGTTTATTTCCTTTTTATACTAACTTGTAGTTATTATTACGCATAGCCAATTTACCACACAAATTCGCAGCTCTGGACCAACATTTGTGTCAAGTTTCGTCGAATTCTGTGAACGTTAAAATTTAGCTGTTTTGCACGATTTTATTAAAGCAAGTTTGTTTCCCTTTTGTACTAACTTGTAGTTATTATTAAGCTTAGCAAATATACAACACAAATGGTTGGATATAGACCAATGTTTGGGACAAGTTTCGTCGAATTCGTAGAACGTTCAAATGTTAGTTGTTTTGCACAATTTTATTAAAGCAAATTTGTTTTCCTTTTACACTAACTTGTAGGTATTATTAACCAGACAAATTCTTGGTTCTAGACCTACGGTTGGGTTATGTTTCGTGGAATTCTGAGAACGTCCAAAATTTAGCTGTTTTGTACGGCTTTATTTTTGTTTCCCTTTTATACTAACTTGTAGGTGTTATTATTCTTAGAAAATTTACCACACAAATGCTTCGGTCTAGACCTACGGTTGGGTCAAGTTTCCTCGAATTCTGTGAACGTTCAAAATATAGCTGTTTTGCACGGATTTATTAAAGCAAGTTTGTTTTCCTTTTATACTAACTTGTAGGTAATATTACGCTTAGCAAATTTACCCCGCAAATTCTTGGGTCTAGACCAACGGTTGGGTCATGTTTCGTCGAATTCTGACAACGTTCAAAACTTTTACACGATTTTATTAAAGCAAGTTTATTTCCCTTTTATACTAACTTGTAGTTATTATTACGCTTAGCCAATTTACCATACAAATTCGCAGCTCTAGACCAACGTTTGGGTCAAGTTTCGTCGAATTCTGTGAACGTTAAAATTTAGCTGTTTTGCACGATTTTATTAATGAAAATTTGTTTCCCTTTTGTACTAACTTGTAGTTGTTATTATGGTTTCCAAAATTACCACACAAATACTTGGGCGTAGAACAACGTTTGTGTCAAGTTTCGTCGAATTTTGAGAATGCTCAAAATTTAGTTTTTTTGCACGGTTTTATAAAGCAAATTCATTTTCCTTTTATACTAACTTGTAGTTATTATTAAGCTTAGCAAATAGACAACACAAATGCTTGGATATAGACCAATGTTTGGGACAAGTTTCGTCGAATTCGTAGAACGTTCAAAAGTTAGCTGTTTTGCACAATTTTATTAAAGCAAATTTGTTTTCCTTTTACACTAACTTGTACGTATTATTAACCACACAAATTCTTGGTTCTAGACCTACGGTTGGGTTATGTTTCGTGGAATTCTGAGAACGTTCAAAATTTAGCTGTTTTGCACGGTTTTATTAAAGCAAGTTTGTTTTCCTTTTATACTAACTTGTAGGTATTATTACTCTTAGAAAATTTACCACACAAATGCTTCGGTCTAGACCTACGGTTGGGTCAAGTTTCCTCGAATTCTGTGAACGTTCAAAATATAGCTGTTTTGCACGGTTTTATTAAAGAAAGTTTGTTTTCCTTTTATACTAACTTGTAGGTAATATTACGCTTAGCAAATTTACCCCACAAATTCTTGGGTCTAGACCAACGGTTGGTCATGTTTCGTCGAATTCTGACAATGTTCAAAAGTAAGCTCTTTTGCACGATTTTATTAAAGCAAGTTTATTTCCCTTTTATACTAACTTGTAGTTATTATTACGCTTAGCCAATTTACCACACAAATTCGCAGCTCTGGACCAACGTTTGTGTCAAGTTTCGTCGAATTCTGTGAACGTTAAAATTTAGCTGTTTTGCACGAGTTTATTAAAGCATGTTTGTTTCGCTTTTGTACTAACTTGTAGTTGTTATTATGCTTTCCAAAATTACCACACAAATTCTTGGGCGTAGACCAACGTTTGTGTCAAGTTTCGTCGAATTTTGAGAACGCTCAAAATTTAGTTTTTTTGCACGGTTTTATAAAGCAAATTCATTTTCCTTTTATACTAACTTGTAGTTATTATTAAGCATAGCAAATATACAACACAAATGCTTGGATATGGACCAATGTTTGGGACAAGTTTCGTCGAATTCGTAGAACGTTCAAAAGTTAGCTGTTTTGCACAATTTTATTAGAAGCAAATTTGTTTTCCTTTTACACTAACTTGTAGGTATTATTAACCACACAAATTCTTGGTTCTAGATCTACGATTGGGTTAAGTTTCGTCGAATTCTAAGAATGTTCAAAATTTAGCTGTTTTGCACGGTTTTATTAAAGCAAGTTTGTTTTCCTTTTATACTAACTTGTAGGTATTATTACGCTTAGAAAACTTACCATACAAATACTTCAGTCTAGACCTACGGTTGGGTCTTTCCTCGAATTCTGTGAACGTTCAAAATTTAGCTGTTTTGCACGGTTTTATTATAGCAAGTTTGTTTCCCTTTTATACTAACTTGTAGGTAATATTACGCTTAGCAAATTTACCCCACAAATTCTTGGGTCTAGACTAACGGTTGGGTCATGTTTCGTCGAATTCTGACAACGTTCAAAACTTTTGCACGATTTTATTAAAGTAAGTTTATTTCCTTTTTATACTAACTTGTAGTTATTATTACGCTTAGCCAATTTACCACACAAATTCGCAGCTCTGGACCAACATTTGTGTCAAGTTTCGTCGAATTCTGTGAACGTTAAAATTTAGCTGTTTTGCACGATTTTATTAAAGCAAGTTTGTTTCCCTTTTGTACTAACTTGTAGTTATTATTAAGCTTAGCAAATATACAACACAAATGGTTGGATATAGACCAATGTTTGGGACAAGTTTCGTCGAATTCGTAGAACGTTCAAATGTTAGCTGTTTTGCACAATTTTATTAAAGCAAATTTGTTTTCCTTTTACACTAACTTGTAGGTATTATTAACCAGACCAATTCTTGGTTCTAGACCTACGGTTGGGTTATGTTTCGTGGAATTCTGAAAACGTCCAAAATTTAGCTGTTTTGTACGGCTTTATTTTTGTTTCCCTTTTATACTAACTTGTAGGTATTATTACTCTTAGAAATTTTACCACACAAATGCTTCGGTCTAGACCTACGGTTGGGTCAAGCTTCCTCGAATTCTGTGAACGTTCAAAATATAGCTGTTTTGCACGGTTTTATTAAAGCAAGTTTGTTTTCCTTTTATACTAACTTGTAGGTATTATTACGCTTAGAAAACTTACCACACAAATACTTCAGTCTAGACCTACGGTTGGGTCTTTCCTCGAATTCTGTGAAAGTTCAAAATTTAGCTGTTTTGCACGGTTTTATTATAGCAAGTTTGTTTCCCTTTTATACTAACTTGTAGGTAATATTACGCTTAGCAAATTTACCCCACAAATTCTTGGGTCTAGACTAACGGTTGGGTCATGTTTCGTCGAATTCTGACAACCTTCAAAACTTTTGCACGATTTTATTAAAGTAAGTTTATTTCCTTTTTATACTAACTTGTAGTTATTATTACGCTTAGCCAATTTACCACACAAATTCGCAGCTCTGGACCAACATTTGTGTCAAGTTTCGTCGAATTCTGTGAACGTTAAAATTTAGCTGTTTTGCACGATTTTATTAAAGCAAGTTTGTTTCCCTTTTGTACTAACTTGTAGTTATTATTAAGCTTAGCAAATATACAACACAAATGGTTGGATATAGACCAATGTTTGGGACAAGTTTCGTCGAATTCGTAGAACGTTCAAATGTTAGCTGTTTTGCACAATTTTATTAAAGCAAATTTATTTTCCTTTTACACTAACTTGTAGGTATTATTAACCAGACCAATTCTTGGTTCTAGACCTACGGTTGGGTTATGTTTCGTGGAATTCTGAGAACGTCAAAAATTTAGCTGTTTTGTACGGCTTTATTTTTGTTTCCCTTTTATACTAACTTGTAGGTATTATTACTCTTAGAAATTTTACCACACAAATGCTTCGGTCTAGACCTACGGTTGGGTCAAGTTTCCTCGAATTCTGTGAACGTTCAAAATATAGCTGTTTTGCACGGTTTTATTAAAGCAAGTTTGTTTTCCTTTTATACTAACTTGTAGGTAATATTACGCTTAGCAAATTTACCCCACAAATTCTTGGGTCTAGACCAACGGTTGGTCATGTTTCGTCGAATTCTGACAATGTTCAAAAGTAAGCTCTTTTGCACGATTTTATTAAAGCAAGTTTATTTCCCTTTTATACTAACTTGTAGTTATTATTACGCTTAGCCAATTTACCACACAAATTCGCAGCTCTGGACCAACGTTTGTGTCAAGTTTCGTCGAATTCTGTGAACGTTAAAATTTAGCTGTTTTGCACGAGTTTATTAAAGCATGTTTGTTTCGCTTTTGTACTAACTTGTAGTTGTTATTATGCTTTCCAAAATTACCACACAAATTCTTGGGCGTAGACCAACGTTTGTGTCAAGTTTCGTCGAATTTTGAGAACGCTCAAAATTTAGTTTTTTTGCACAGTTTTATAAAGCAAATTCATTTTCCTTTTATACTAACTTGTAGTTATTATTAAGCATAGCAAATATACAACACAAATGCTTGGATATGGACCAATGTTTGGGACAAGTTTCGTCGAATTCGTAGAACGTTCAAAAGTTAGCTGTTTTGCACAATTTTATTAGAAGCAAATTTGTTTTCCTTTTACACTAACTTGTAGGTATTATTAACCACACAAATTCTTGGTTCTAGATCTACGATTGGGTTAAGTTTCATCGAATTCTAAGAATGTTCAAAATTTAGCTGTTTTGCACGGTTTTATTAAAGCAAGTTTGTTTTCCTTTTATACTAACTTGTAGGTATTATTACGCTTAGAAAACTTACCACACAAATACTTCAGTCTAGACCTACGGTTGGGTCTTTCCTCGAATTCTGTGAACGTTCAAAATTTAGCTGTTTTGCACGGTTTTATTATAGCAAGTTTGTTTCCCTTTTATACTAACTTGTAGGTAATATTACGCTTAGCAAATTTACCCCACAAATTCTTGGGTCTAGACTAACGGTTGGGTCATGTTTCGTCGAATTCTGACAACGTTAAAAACTTTTGCACGATTTTATTAAAGCAAGTTTATTTCCTTTTTATACTAACTTGTAGTTATTATTACGCATAGCCAATTTACCACACAAATTCGCAGCTCTGGACCAACATTTGTGTCAAGTTTCGTCGAATTCTGTGAACGTTAAAATTTAGCTGTTTTGCACGATTTTATTAAAGCAAGTTTGTTTCCCTTTTGTACTAACTTGTAGTTATTATTAAGCTTAGCAAATATACAACACAAATGGTTGGATATAGACCAATGTTTGGGACAAGTTTCGTCGAATTCGTAGAACGTTCAAATGTTAGTAGTTTTGCACAATTTTATTAAAGCAAATTTGTTTTCCTTTTACACTAACTTGTAGGTATTATTAACCAGACAAATTCTTGGTTCTAGACCTACGGTTGGGTTATGTTTCGTGGAATTCTGAGAACGTCCAAAATTTAGCTGTTTTGTACGGCTTTATTTTTGTTTCCCTTTTATACTAACTTGTAGGTGTTATTATTCTTAGAAAATTTACCACACAAATGCTTCGGTCTAGACCTACGGTTGGGTCAAGTTTCCTCGAATTCTGTGAACGTTCAAAATATAGCTGTTTTGCACGGATTTATTAAAGCAAGTTTGTTTTCCTTTTATACTAACTTGTAGGTAATATTACGCTTAGCAAATTTACCCCGCAAATTCTTGGGTCTAGACCAACGGTTGGGTCATGTTTCGTCGAATTCTGACAACGTTCAAAACTTTTACACGATTTTATTAAAGCAAGTTTATTTCCCTTTTATACTAACTTGTAGTTATTATTACGCTTAGCCAATTTACCATACAAATTCGCAGCTCTAGACCAACGTTTGGGTCAAGTTTCGTCGAATTCTGTGAACGTTAAAATTTAGCTGTTTTGCACGATTTTATTAATGAAAATTTGTTTCCCTTTTGTACTAACTTGTAGTTGTTATTATGGTTTCCAAAATTACCACACAAATACTTGGGCGTAGAACAACGTTTGTGTCAAGTTTCGTCGAATTTTGAGAATGCTCAAAATTTAGTTTTTTTGCACGGTTTTATAAAGCAAATTCATTTTCCTTTTATACTAACTTGTAGTTATTATTAAGCTTAGCAAATAGACAACACAAATGCTTGGATATAGACCAATGTTTGGGACAAGTTTCGTCGAATTCGTAGAACGTTCAAAAGTTAGCTGTTTTGCACAATTTTATTAAAGCAAATTTGTTTTCCTTTTACACTAACTTGTACGTATTATTAACCACACAAATTCTTGGTTCTAGACCTACGGTTGGGTTATGTTTCGTGGAATTCTGAGAACGTTCAAAATTTAGCTGTTTTGCACGGTTTTATTAAAGCAAGTTTGTTTTCCTTTTATACTAACTTGTAGGTATTATTACTCTTAGAAAATTTACCACACAAATGCTTCGGTCTAGACCTACGGTTGGGTCAAGTTTCCTCGAATTCTGTGAACGTTCAAAATATAGCTGTTTTGCACGGTTTTATTAAAGAAAGTTTGTTTTCCTTTTATACTAACTTGTAGGTAATATTACGCTTAGCAAATTTACCCCACAAATTCTTGGGTCTAGACCAACGGTTGGTCATGTTTCGTCGAATTCTGACAATGTTCAAAAGTAAGCTCTTTTGCACGATTTTATTAAAGCAAGTTTATTTCCCTTTTATACTAACTTGTAGTTATTATTACGCTTAGCCAATTTACCACACAAATTCGCAGCTCTGGACCAACGTTTGTGTCAAGTTTCGTCGAATTCTGTGAACGTTAAAATTTAGCTGTTTTGCACGAGTTTATTAAAGCATGTTTGTTTCGCTTTTGTACTAACTTGTAGTTGTTATTATGCTTTCCAAAATTACCACACAAATTCTTGGGCGTAGACCAACGTTTGTGTCAAGTTTCGTCGAATTTTGAGAACGCTCAAAATTTAGTTTTTTTGCACGGTTTTATAAAGCAAATTCATTTTCCTTTTATACTAACTTGTAGTTATTATTAAGCATAGCAAATATACAACACAAATGCTTGGATATGGACCAATGTTTGGGACAAGTTTCGTCGAATTCGTAGAACGTTCAAAAGTTAGCTGTTTTGCACAATTTTATTAGAAGCAAATTTGTTTTCCTTTTACACTAACTTGTAGGTATTATTAACCACACAAATTCTTGGTTCTAGATCTACGATTGGGTTAAGTTTCGTCGAATTCTAAGAATGTTCAAAATTTAGCTGTTTTGCACGGTTTTATTAAAGCAAGTTTGTTTTCCTTTTATACTAACTTGTAGGTATTATTACGCTTAGAAAACTTACCATACAAATACTTCAGTCTAGACCTACGGTTGGGTCTTTCCTCGAATTCTGTGAACGTTCAAAATTTAGCTGTTTTGCACGGTTTTATTATAGCAAGTTTGTTTCCCTTTTATACTAACTTGTAGGTAATATTACGCTTAGCAAATTTACCCCACAAATTCTTGGGTCTAGACTAACGGTTGGGTCATGTTTCGTCGAATTCTGACAACGTTCAAAACTTTTGCACGATTTTATTAAAGTAAGTTTATTTCCTTTTTATACTAACTTGTAGTTATTATTACGCTTAGCCAATTTACCACACAAATTCGCAGCTCTGGACCAACATTTGTGTCAAGTTTCGTCGAATTCTGTGAACGTTAAAATTTAGCTGTTTTGCACGATTTTATTAAAGCAAGTTTGTTTCCCTTTTGTACTAACTTGTAGTTATTATTAAGCTTAGCAAATATACAACACAAATGGTTGGATATAGACCAATGTTTGGGACAAGTTTCGTCGAATTCGTAGAACGTTCAAATGTTAGCTGTTTTGCACAATTTTATTAAAGCAAATTTGTTTTCCTTTTACACTAACTTGTAGGTATTATTAACCAGACCAATTCTTGGTTCTAGACCTACGGTTGGGTTATGTTTCGTGGAATTCTGAAAACGTCCAAAATTTAGCTGTTTTGTACGGCTTTATTTTTGTTTCCCTTTTATACTAACTTGTAGGTATTATTACTCTTAGAAATTTTACCACACAAATGCTTCGGTCTAGACCTACGGTTGGGTCAAGCTTCCTCGAATTCTGTGAACGTTCAAAATATAGCTGTTTTGCACGGTTTTATTAAAGCAAGTTTGTTTTCCTTTTATACTAACTTGTAGGTAATATTACGCTTAGCAAATTTACCCCACAAATTCTTGGGTCTAGACCAACGGTTGGTCATGTTTCGTCGAATTCTGACAATGTTCAAAAGTAAGCTCTTTTGCACGATTTTATTAAAGCAAGTTTATTTCCCTTTTATACTAACTTGTAGTTATTATTACGCTTAGCCAATTTACCACACAAATTCGCAGCTCTGGACCAACGTTTGTGTCAAGTTTCGTCGAATTCTGTGAACGTTAAAATTTAGCTGTTTTGCACGAGTTTATTAAAGCATGTTTGTTTCGCTTTTGTACTAACTTGTAGTTGTTATTATGCTTTCCAAAATTACCACACAAATTCTTGGGCGTAGACCAACGTTTGTGTCAAGTTTCGTCGAATTTTGAGAACGCTCAAAATTTAGTTTTTTTGCACGGTTTTATAAAGCAAATTCATTTTCCTTTTATACTAACTTGTAGTTATTATTAAGCATAGCAAATATACAACACAAATGCTTGGATATGGACCAATGTTTGGGACAAGTTTCGTCGAATTCGTAGAACGTTCAAAAGTTAGCTGTTTTGCACAATTTTATTAGAAGCAAATTTGTTTTCCTTTTACACTAACTTGTAGGTATTATTAACCACACAAATTCTTGGCTCTAGATCTACGATTGGGTTAAGTTTCGTCGAATTCTAAGAATGTTCAAAATTTAGCTGTTTTGCACGGTTTTATTAAAGCAAGTTTGTTTTCCTTTTATACTAACTTGTAGGTATTATTACGCTTAGAAAACTTACCACACAAATACTTCAGTGTAGACCTACGGTTGGGTCTTTCCTCGAATTCTGTGAACGTTCAAAATTTAGCTGTTTTGCACGGTTTTATTATAGCAAGTTTGTTTCCCTTTTATACTAACTTGTAGGTAATATTACGCTTAGCAAATTTACCCCACAAATTCTTGGGTCTAGACTAACGGTTGGGTCATGTTTCGTCGAATTCTGACAACGTTCAAAACTTTTGCACGATTTTATTAAAGCAAGTTTATTTCCTTTTTATACTAACTTGTAGTTATTATTACGCTTAGCCAATTTACCACACAAATTCGCAGCTCTGGACCAACATTTGTGTCAAGTTTCGTCGAATTCTGTGAACGTTAAAATTTAGCTATTTTGCACGATTTTATTAAAGCAAGTTTGTTTCCCTTTTGTACTAACTTGTAGTTATTATTAAGCTTAGCAAATATACAACACAAATGGTTGGATATAGACCAATGTTTGGGACAAGTTTCGTCGAATTCGTAGAACGTTCAAATGTTAGCTGTTTTGCACAATTTTATTAAAGCAAATTTGTTTTCCTTTTACACTAACTTGTAGGTATTATTAACCAGACCAATTCTTGGTTCTAGACCTACGGTTGGGTTATGTTTCGTGGAATTCTGAGAACGTCCAAAATTTAGCTGTTTTGTACGGCTTTATTTTTGTTTCCCTTTTATACTAACTTGTAGGTATTATTACTCTTAGAAATTTTACCACACAAATGCTTCGGTCTAGACCTACGGTTGGGTCAAGTTTCCTCGAATTCTGTTAACGTTCAAAATATAGCTGTTTTGCACGGTTTTATTAAAGCAAGTTTGTTTTCCTTTTATACTAACTTGTAGGTAATATTACGCTTAGCAAATTTACCCCACAAATTCTTGGGTCTAGACCAACGGTTGGTCATGTTTCGTCGAATTCTGACAATGTTCAAAAGTAAGCTCTTTTGCACGATTTTATTAAAGCAAGTTTATTTCCCTTTTATACTAACTTGTAGTTATTATTACGCTTAGCCAATTTACCACACAAATTCGCAGCTCTGGACCAACGTTTGTGTCAAGTTTCGTCGAATTCTGTGAACGTTAAAATTTAGCTGTTTTGCACGAGTTTATTAAAGCATGTTTGTTTCGCTTTTGTACTAACTTGTAGTTGTTATTATGCTTTCCAAAATTACCACACAAATTCTTGGGCGTAGACCAACGTTTGTGTCAAGTTTCGTCGAATTTTGAGAACGCTCAAAATTTAGTTTTTTTGCACAGTTTTATAAAGCAAATTCATTTTCCTTTTATACTAACTTGTAGTTATTATTAAGCATAGCAAATATACAACACAAATGCTTGGATATGGACCAATGTTTGGGACAAGTTTCGTCGAATTCGTAGAACGTTCAAAAGTTAGCTGTTTTGCACAATTTTATTAGAAGCAAATTTGTTTTCCTTTTACACTAACTTGTAGGTATTATTAACCACACAAATTCTTGGCTCTAGATCTACGATTGGGTTAAGTTTCGTCGAATTCTAAGAATGTTCAAAATTTAGCTGTTTTGCACGGTTTTATTAAAGCAAGTTTGTTTTCCTTTTATACTAACTTGTAGGTATTATTACGCTTAGAAAACTTACCACACAAATACTTCAGTGTAGACCTACGGTTGGGTCTTTCCTCGAATTCTGTGAACGTTCAAAATTTAGCTGTTTTGCACGGTTTTATTATAGCAAGTTTGTTTCCCTTTTATACTAACTTGTAGGTAATATTACGCTTAGCAAATTTACCCCACAAATTCTTGGGTCTAGACTAACGGTTGGGTCATGTTTCGTCGAATTCTGACAACGTTCAAAACTTTTGCACGATTTTATTAAAGTAAGTTTATTTCCTTTTTATACTAACTTGTAGTTATTATTATGCTTAGCCAATTTACCACACAAATTCGCAGCTCTGGACCAACATTTGTGTCAAGTTTCGTCGAATTCTGTGAACGTTAAAATTTAGCTGTTTTGCACGATTTTATTAATGCAAGTTTGTTTCCCTTTTGTACTAACTTGTAGTTATTATTAAGCTTAGCAAATATACAACACAAATGGTTGGATATAGACCAATGTTTGGGACAAGTTTCGTCGAATTCGTAGAACGTTCAAATGTTAGCTGTTTTGCACAATTTTATTAAAGCAAATTTGTTTTCCTTTTACACTAACTTGTGGGTATTATTAACCAGACCAATTCTTGGTTCTAGACCTATGGTTGGGTTATGTTTCGTGGAATTCTGAGAACGTCCAAAATTTAGCTGTTTTGTACGGCTTTATTTTTGTTTCCCTTTTATACTAACTTGTAGGTATTATTACTCTTAGAAATTTTACCACACAAATGCTTCGGTCTAGACCTACGGTTGGGTCAAGTTTCCTCGAATTCTGTGAACGTTCAAAATATAGCTGTTTTGCACGGTTTTATTAAAGCAAGTTTGTTTTCCTTTTATACTAACTTGTAGGTAATATTACGCTTAGCAAATTTACCCCACAAATTCTTGGGTCTAGACCAACGGTTGGTCATGTTTCGTTGAATTCTGACAATGTTCAAAAGTAAGCTCTTTTGCACGATTTTATTAAAGCAAGTTTATTTCCCTTTTATACTAACTTGTAGTTATTATTATGCTTAGCCAATTTACCACACAAATTCGCAGCTCTGGACCAACGTTTGTGTCAAGTTTCGTCGAATTCTGTGAATGTTAAAATTTAGCTGTTTTGCACGAGTTTATTAAAGCATGTTTGTTTCGCTTTTGTACTAACTTGTAGTTGTTATTATGCTTTCCAAAATTACCACACAAATTCTTGGGCGTAGACCAACGTTTGTGTCAAGTTTCGTCGAATTTTGAGAACGCTCAAAATTTAGTTTTTTTGCACGGTTTTATAAAGCAAATTCATTTTCCTTTTATACTAACTTGTAGTTATTATTAAGCATAGCAAATATACAACACAAATGCTTGGATATGGACCAATGTTTGGGACAAGTTTCATCGAATTCGTAGAACGTTCAAAAGTTAGCTGTTTTGCACAATTTTATTAGAAGCAAATTTGTTTTCCTTTTACACTAACTTGTAGGTATTATTAACCACACAAATTCTTGGTTCTAGATCTACGATTGGGTTAAGTTTCATCGAATTCTAAGAATGTTCAAAATTTAGCTGTTTTGCACGGTTTTATTAAAGCAAGTTTGTTTTCCTTTTATACTAACTTGTAGGTATTATTACGCTTAGAAAACTTACCACACAAATACTTCAGTCTAGACCTACGGTTGGGTCTTTCCTCGAATTCTGTGAACGTTCAAAATTTAGCTGTTTTGCACGGTTTTATTATAGCAAGTTTGTTTCCCTTTTATACTAACTTGTAGGTAATATTACGCTTAGCAAATTTACCCCACAAATTCTTGGGTCTAGACTAACGGTTGGGTCATGTTTCGTCGAATTCTGACAACGTTCAAAACTTTTGCACGATTTTATTAAAGCAAGTTTATTTCCTTTTTATACTAACTTGTAGTTATTATTACGCTTAGCCAATTTACCACACAAATTCGCAGCTCTGGACCAACATTTGTGTCAAGTTTCGTCGAATTCTGTGAACGTTAAAATTTAGCTGTTTTGCACGATTTTATTAAAGCAAGTTTGTTTTCCTTTTGTACTAACTTGTAGTTATTATTAAGCTTAGCAAATATACAACACAAATGGTTGGATATAGACCAATGTTTGGGACAAGTTTCGTCGAATTCGTAGAACGTTCAAATGTTAGCTGTTTTGCACAATTTTATTAAAGCAAATTTGTTTTCCTTTTACACTAACTTGTAGGTATTATTAACCAGACAAATTCTTGGTTCTAGACCTAACGGTTGGGTTATGTTTCGTGGAATTCTGAGAACGTCCAAAATTTAGCTGTTTTGTACGGCTTTATTTTTGTTTCCCTTTTATACTAACTTGTAGGTATTATTACTCTTAGAAAATTTACCACACAAATGCTTCGGTCTAGACCTACGGTTGGGTCAAGTTTCCTCGAATTCTGTGAACGTTCAAAATATAGCTGTTTTGCACGGATTTATTAAAGCAAGTTTGTTTTGCTTTTATACTAACTTGTAGGTAATATTACGCTTAGCAAATTTACCCCACAAATTCTTGGGTCTAGACCAACGGTTGGGTCATGTTTCGTCGAATTCTGACAACGTTCAAAACTTTTACACGATTTTATTAAAGCAAGTTTATTTCCCTTTTATACTAACTTGTAGTTATTATTACGCTTAGCCAATTTACCATACAAATTCGCAGCTCTAGACCAACGTTTGGGTCAAGTTTCGTCGAATTCTGTGAACGTTAAAATTTAGCTGTTTTGCACGATTTTATTAATGAAAATTTGTTTCCCTTTTGTACTAACTTTTAGTTGTTATTATGGTTTCCAAAATTACCACACAAATACTTGGGCGTAGAACAACGTTTGTGTCAAGTTTCGTCGAATTTTGAGAACGCTCAAAATTTAGTTTTTTTGCACGGTTTTATAAAGCAAATTCATTTTCCTTTTATACTAACTTGTAGTTATTATTAAGCTTAGCAAATAGACAACACAAATGCTTGGATATAGACCAATGTTTGGGACAAGTTTCGTCGAATTCGTAGAACGTTCAAAAGTTAGCTGTTTTGCACAATTTTATTAAAGCAAATTTGTTTTCCTTTTACACTAACTTGTAGGTATTATTAACCACACAAATTCTTGGTTCTAGACCTACGGTTGGGTTATGTTTCGTGGAATTCTGAGAACGTTCAAAATTTAGCTGTTTTGCACGGTTTTATTAAAGCAAGTTTGTTTTCCTTTTATACTAACTTGTAGGTATTATTACTCTTAGAAAATTTACCACACAAATGCTTCGGTCTAGACCTACGGTTGGGTCAAGTTTCCTCGAATTCTGTGAACGTTCAAAATATAGCTGTTTTGCACGGTTTTATTAAAGCAAGTTTGTTTTCCTTTTATACTAACTTGTAGGTAATATTACGCTTAGCAAATTTACCCCACAAATTCTTGGGTCTAGACCAACGGTTGGTCATGTTTCGTCGAATTCTGACAATGTTCAAAAGTAAGCTCTTTTGCACGATTTTATTAAAGCAAGTTTATTTCCCTTTTATACTAACTTGTAGTTATTATTACGCTTAGCAATTTACCACACAAATTCGCAGCTCTGGACCAACGTTTGTGTCAAGTTTCGTCGAATTCTGTGAACGTTCAAATTTAGCTGTTTTGCACGAGTTTATTAAAGCATGTTTGTTTCGCTTTTGTACTAACTTGTAGTTGTTATTATGCTTTCCAAAATTACCACACAAAGTCTTGGGCGTAGACCAACGTTTGTGTCAAGTTTCGTCGAATTTTGAGAACGCTCAAAATTTAGTTTTTTTGCACGGTTTTATAAAGCAAATTCATTTTCCTTTTATACTAACTTGTAGTTATTATTAAGCATAGCAAATATACAACACAAATGCTTGGATATGGACCAATGTTTGGGACAAGTTTCGTCGAATTCGTAGAACGTTCAAAAGTTAGCTGTTTTGCACAATTTTATTAGAAGCAAATTTGTTTTCCTTTTACACTAACTTGTAGGTATTATTAACCACACAAATTCTTGGTTCTAGATCTACGATTGGGTTAAGTTTCGTCGAATTCTAAGAATGTTCAAAATTTAGCTGTTTTGCACGGTTTTATTAAAGCAAGTTTGTTTTCCTTTTATACTAACTTGTAGGTATTATTACGCTTAGAAAACTTACCACACAAATACTTCAGTCTAGACCTACGGTTGGGTCTTTCCTCGAATTCTGTGAACGTTCAAAATTTAGCTGTTTTGCACGGTTTTATTATAGCAAGTTTGTTTCCCTTTTATACTAACTTGTAGGTAATATTACGCTTAGCAAATTTACCCCACAAATTCTTGGGTCTAGACTAACGGTTGGGTCATGTTTCGTCGAATTCTGACAACGTTCAAAACTTTTGCACGATTTTATTAAAGTAAGTTTATTTCCTTTTTATACTAACTTGTAGTTATTATTATGCTTAGCCAATTTACCACACAAATTCGCAGCTCTGGACCAACATTTGTGTCAAGTTTCGTCGAATTCTGTGAACGTTAAAATTTAGCTGTTTTGCACGATTTTATTAAAGCAAGTTTGTTTCCCTTTTGTACTAACTTGTAGTTATTATTAAGCTTAGCAAATATACAACACAAATGGTTGGATATAGACCAATGTTTGGGACAAGTTTCGTCGAATTCGTAGAACGTTCAAATGTTAGCTGTTTTGCACAATTTTATTAAAGCAAATTTGTTTTCCTTTTACACTAACTTGTGGGTATTATTAACCAGACCAATTCTTGGTTCTAGACCTACGGTTGGGTTATGTTTCGTGGAATTCTGAGAACGTCCAAAATTTAGCTGTTTTGTACGGCTTTATTTTTGTTTCCCTTTTATACTAACTTGTAGGTATTATTACTCTTAGAAATTTTACCACACAAATGCTTCGGTCTAGACCTACGGTTGGGTCAAGTTTCCTCGAATTCTGTGAACGTTCAAAATATAGCTGTTTTGCACGGTTTTATTAAAGCAAGTTTGTTTTCCTTTTATACTAACTTGTAGGTAATATTACGCTTAGCAAATTTACCCCACAAATTCTTGGGTCTAGACCAACGGTTGGTCATGTTTCGTTGAATTCTGACAATGTTCAAAAGTAAGCTCTTTTGCACGATTTTATTAAAGCAAGTTTATTTCCCTTTTATACTAACTTGTAGTTATTATTATGCTTAGCCAATTTACCACACAAATTCGCAGCTCTGGACCAACGTTTGTGTCAAGTTTCGTCGAATTCTGTGAATGTTAAAATTTAGCTGTTTTGCACGAGTTTATTAAAGCATGTTTGTTTCGCTTTTGTACTAACTTGTAGTTGTTATTATGCTTTCCAAAATTACCACACAAATTCTTGGGCGTAGACCAACGTTTGTGTCAAGTTTCGTCGAATTTTGAGAACGCTCAAAATTTAGTTTTTTTGCACGGTTTTATAAAGCAAATTCATTTTCCTTTTATACTAACTTGTAGTTATTATTAAGCATAGCAAATATACAACACAAATGCTTGGATATGGACCAATGTTTGGGACAAGTTTCATCGAATTCGTAGAACGTTCAAAAGTTAGCTGTTTTGCACAATTTTATTAGAAGCAAATTTGTTTTCCTTTTACACTAACTTGTAGGTATTATTAACCACACAAATTCTTGGTTCTAGATCTACGATTGGGTTAAGTTTCATCGAATTCTAAGAATGTTCAAAATTTAGCTGTTTTGCACGGTTTTATTAAAGCAAGTTTGTTTTCCTTTTATACTAACTTGTAGGTATTATTACGCTTAGAAAACTTACCACACAAATACTTCAGTCTAGACCTACGGTTGGGTCTTTCCTCGAATTCTGTGAACGTTCAAAATTTAGCTGTTTTGCACGGTTTTATTATAGCAAGTTTGTTTCCCTTTTATACTAACTTGTAGGTAATATTACGCTTAGCAAATTTACCCCACAAATTCTTGGGTCTAGACTAACGGTTGGGTCATGTTTCGTCGAATTCTGACAACGTTCAAAACTTTTGCACGATTTTATTAAAGCAAGTTTATTTCCTTTTTATACTAACTTGTAGTTATTATTACGCTTAGCCAATTTACCACACAAATTCGCAGCTCTGGACCAACATTTGTGTCAAGTTTCGTCGAATTCTGTGAACGTTAAAATTTAGCTGTTTTGCACGATTTTATTAAAGCAAGTTTGTTTTCCTTTTGTACTAACTTGTAGTTATTATTAAGCTTAGCAAATATACAACACAAATGGTTGGATATAGACCAATGTTTGGGACAAGTTTCGTCGAATTCGTAGAACGTTCAAATGTTAGCTGTTTTGCACAATTTTATTAAAGCAAATTTGTTTTCCTTTTACACTAACTTGTAGGTATTATTAACCAGACAAATTCTTGGTTCTAGACCTAACGGTTGGGTTATGTTTCGTGGAATTCTGAGAACGTCCAAAATTTAGCTGTTTTGTACGGCTTTATTTTTGTTTCCCTTTTATACTAACTTGTAGGTATTATTACTCTTAGAAAATTTACCACACAAATGCTTCGGTCTAGACCTACGGTTGGGTCAAGTTTCCTCGAATTCTGTGAACGTTCAAAATATAGCTGTTTTGCACGGATTTATTAAAGCAAGTTTGTTTTGCTTTTATACTAACTTGTAGGTAATATTACGCTTAGCAAATTTACCCCACAAATTCTTGGGTCTAGACCAACGGTTGGGTCATGTTTCGTCGAATTCTGACAACGTTCAAAACTTTTACACGATTTTATTAAAGCAAGTTTATTTCCCTTTTATACTAACTTGTAGTTATTATTACGCTTAGCCAATTTACCATACAAATTCGCAGCTCTAGACCAACGTTTGGGTCAAGTTTCGTCGAATTCTGTGAACGTTAAAATTTAGCTGTTTTGCACGATTTTATTAATGAAAATTTGTTTCCCTTTTGTACTAACTTTTAGTTGTTATTATGGTTTCCAAAATTACCACACAAATACTTGGGCGTAGAACAACGTTTGTGTCAAGTTTCGTCGAATTTTGAGAACGCTCAAAATTTAGTTTTTTTGCACGGTTTTATAAAGCAAATTCATTTTCCTTTTATACTAACTTGTAGTTATTATTAAGCTTAGCAAATAGACAACACAAATGCTTGGATATAGACCAATGTTTGGGACAAGTTTCGTCGAATTCGTAGAACGTTCAAAAGTTAGCTGTTTTGCACAATTTTATTAAAGCAAATTTGTTTTCCTTTTACACTAACTTGTAGGTATTATTAACCACACAAATTCTTGGTTCTAGACCTACGGTTGGGTTATGTTTCGTGGAATTCTGAGAACGTTCAAAATTTAGCTGTTTTGCACGGTTTTATTAAAGCAAGTTTGTTTTCCTTTTATACTAACTTGTAGGTATTATTACTCTTAGAAAATTTACCACACAAATGCTTCGGTCTAGACCTACGGTTGGGTCAAGTTTCCTCGAATTCTGTGAACGTTCAAAATATAGCTGTTTTGCACGGTTTTATTAAAGCAAGTTTGTTTTCCTTTTATACTAACTTGTAGGTAATATTACGCTTAGCAAATTTACCCCACAAATTCTTGGGTCTAGACCAACGGTTGGTCATGTTTCGTCGAATTCTGACAATGTTCAAAAGTAAGCTCTTTTGCACGATTTTATTAAAGCAAGTTTATTTCCCTTTTATACTAACTTGTAGTTATTATTACGCTTAGCAATTTACCACACAAATTCGCAGCTCTGGACCAACGTTTGTGTCAAGTTTCGTCGAATTCTGTGAACGTTCAAATTTAGCTGTTTTGCACGAGTTTATTAAAGCATGTTTGTTTCGCTTTTGTACTAACTTGTAGTTGTTATTATGCTTTCCAAAATTACCACACAAAGTCTTGGGCGTAGACCAACGTTTGTGTCAAGTTTCGTCGAATTTTGAGAACGCTCAAAATTTAGTTTTTTTGCACGGTTTTATAAAGCAAATTCATTTTCCTTTTATACTAACTTGTAGTTATTATTAAGCATAGCAAATATACAACACAAATGCTTGGATATGGACCAATGTTTGGGACAAGTTTCGTCGAATTCGTAGAACGTTCAAAAGTTAGCTGTTTTGCACAATTTTATTAGAAGCAAATTTGTTTTCCTTTTACACTAACTTGTAGGTATTATTAACCACACAAATTCTTGGTTCTAGATCTACGATTGGGTTAAGTTTCGTCGAATTCTAAGAATGTTCAAAATTTAGCTGTTTTGCACGGTTTTATTAAAGCAAGTTTGTTTTCCTTTTATACTAACTTGTAGGTATTATTACGCTTAGAAAACTTACCACACAAATACTTCAGTCTAGACCTACGGTTGGGTCTTTCCTCGA
Source organism: Sesamum indicum (assembly GCF_026168435.1). Classification (NCBI taxonomy): domain Eukaryota; kingdom Viridiplantae; phylum Streptophyta; class Magnoliopsida; order Lamiales; family Pedaliaceae; genus Sesamum; species Sesamum indicum. The sequence continues at coordinate 9,602,086 of NC_142661.1, read as the reverse complement.
ATTCTGTGAACGTTCAAAATTTAGCTGTTTTGCACGGTTTTATTATAGCAAGTTTGTTTCCCTTTTATACTAACTTGTAGGTAATATTACGCTTAGCAAATTTACCCCACAAATTCTTGGGTCTAGACTAACGGTTGGGTCATGTTTCGTCGAATTCTGACAACGTTCAAAACTTTTGCACGATTTTATTAAAGTAAGTTTATTTCCTTTTTATACTAACTTGTAGTTATTATTATGCTTAGCCAATTTACCACACAAATTCGCAGCTCTGGACCAACATTTGTGTCAAGTTTCGTCGAATTCTGTGAACGTTAAAATTTAGCTGTTTTGCACGATTTTATTAAAGCAAGTTTGTTTCCCTTTTGTACTAACTTGTAGTTATTATTAAGCTTAGCAAATATACAACACAAATGGTTGGATATAGACCAATGTTTGGGACAAGTTTCGTCGAATTCGTAGAACGTTCAAATGTTAGCTGTTTTGCACAATTTTATTAAAGCAAATTTGTTTTCCTTTTACACTAACTTGTGGGTATTATTAACCAGACCAATTCTTGGTTCTAGACCTACGGTTGGGTTATGTTTCGTGGAATTCTGAGAACGTCCAAAATTTAGCTGTTTTGTACGGCTTTATTTTTGTTTCCCTTTTATACTAACTTGTAGGTATTATTACTCTTAGAAATTTTACCACACAAATGCTTCGGTCTAGACCTACGGTTGGGTCAAGTTTCCTCGAATTCTGTGAACGTTCAAAATATAGCTGTTTTGCACGGTTTTATTAAAGCAAGTTTGTTTTCCTTTTATACTAACTTGTAGGTAATATTACGCTTAGCAAATTTACCCCACAAATTCTTGGGTCTAGACCAACGGTTGGTCATGTTTCGTTGAATTCTGACAATGTTCAAAAGTAAGCTCTTTTGCACGATTTTATTAAAGCAAGTTTATTTCCCTTTTATACTAACTTGTAGTTATTATTATGCTTAGCCAATTTACCACACAAATTCGCAGCTCTGGACCAACGTTTGTGTCAAGTTTCGTCGAATTCTGTGAATGTTAAAATTTAGCTGTTTTGCACGAGTTTATTAAAGCATGTTTGTTTCGCTTTTGTACTAACTTGTAGTTGTTATTATGCTTTCCAAAATTACCACACAAATTCTTGGGCGTAGACCAACGTTTGTGTCAAGTTTCGTCGAATTTTGAGAACGCTCAAAATTTAGTTTTTTTGCACGGTTTTATAAAGCAAATTCATTTTCCTTTTATACTAACTTGTAGTTATTATTAAGCATAGCAAATATACAACACAAATGCTTGGATATGGACCAATGTTTGGGACAAGTTTCATCGAATTCGTAGAACGTTCAAAAGTTAGCTGTTTTGCACAATTTTATTAGAAGCAAATTTGTTTTCCTTTTACACTAACTTGTAGGTATTATTAACCACACAAATTCTTGGTTCTAGATCTACGATTGGGTTAAGTTTCATCGAATTCTAAGAATGTTCAAAATTTAGCTGTTTTGCACGGTTTTATTAAAGCAAGTTTGTTTTCCTTTTATACTAACTTGTAGGTATTATTACGCTTAGAAAACTTACCACACAAATACTTCAGTCTAGACCTACGGTTGGGTCTTTCCTCGAATTCTGTGAACGTTCAAAATTTAGCTGTTTTGCACGGTTTTATTATAGCAAGTTTGTTTCCCTTTTATACTAACTTGTAGGTAATATTACGCTTAGCAAATTTACCCCACAAATTCTTGGGTCTAGACTAACGGTTGGGTCATGTTTCGTCGAATTCTGACAACGTTCAAAACTTTTGCACGATTTTATTAAAGCAAGTTTATTTCCTTTTTATACTAACTTGTAGTTATTATTACGCTTAGCCAATTTACCACACAAATTCGCAGCTCTGGACCAACATTTGTGTCAAGTTTCGTCGAATTCTGTGAACGTTAAAATTTAGCTGTTTTGCACGATTTTATTAAAGCAAGTTTGTTTTCCTTTTGTACTAACTTGTAGTTATTATTAAGCTTAGCAAATATACAACACAAATGGTTGGATATAGACCAATGTTTGGGACAAGTTTCGTCGAATTCGTAGAACGTTCAAATGTTAGCTGTTTTGCACAATTTTATTAAAGCAAATTTGTTTTCCTTTTACACTAACTTGTAGGTATTATTAACCAGACAAATTCTTGGTTCTAGACCTAACGGTTGGGTTATGTTTCGTGGAATTCTGAGAACGTCCAAAATTTAGCTGTTTTGTACGGCTTTATTTTTGTTTCCCTTTTATACTAACTTGTAGGTATTATTACTCTTAGAAAATTTACCACACAAATGCTTCGGTCTAGACCTACGGTTGGGTCAAGTTTCCTCGAATTCTGTGAACGTTCAAAATATAGCTGTTTTGCACGGATTTATTAAAGCAAGTTTGTTTTCCTTTTATACTAACTTGTAGGTAATATTACGCTTAGCAAATTTACCCCACAAATTCTTGGGTCTAGACCAACGGTTGGGTCATGTTTCGTCGAATTCTGACAACGTTCAAAACTTTTACACGATTTTATTAAAGCAAGTTTATTTCCCTTTTATACTAACTTGTAGTTATTATTACGCTTAGCCAATTTACCACACAAATTCGCAGCTCTGGACCAACGTTTGTGTCAAGTTTCGTCGAATTCTGTGAACGTTAAAATTTAGCTGTTTTGCACGATTGTATTAATGAAAATTTGTTGCCCTTTTGTACTAACTTGTAGTTGTTATTATGGTTTCCAAAATTACCACACAAATACTTGGGCGTAGAACAACGTTTGTGTCAAGTTTCGTCGAATTTTGAGAACGCTCAAAATTTAGTTTTTTTGCACGGTTTTATAAAGCAAATTCATTTTCCTTTTATACTAACTTGTAGTTATTATTAAGCTTAGCAAATAGACAACACAAATGCTTGGATATAGACCAATGTTTGGGACAAGTTTCGTCGAATTCGTAGAACGTTCAAAAGTTAGCTGTTTTGCACAATTTTATTAAAGCAAATTTGTTTTCCTTTTACACTAACTTGTAGGTATTATTAACCACACAAATTCTTGGTTCTAGACCTACGGTTGGGTTATGTTTCGTGGAATTCTGAGAACGTTCAAAATTTAGCTGTTTTGCACGGTTTTATTAAAGCAAGTTTGTTTTCCTTTTATACTAACTTGTAGGTATTATTACTCTTAGAAAATTTACCACACAAATGCTTCGGTCTAGACCTACGGTTGGGTCAAGTTTCCTCGAATTCTGTGAACGTTCAAAATATAGCTGTTTTGCACGGTTTTATTAAAGCAAGTTTGTCTTCCTTTTATACTAACTTGTAGGTAATATTACGCTTAGCAAATTTACCCCACAAATTCTTGGGTCTAGACCAACGGTTGGTCATGTTTCGTCGAATTCTGACAATGTTCAAAAGTAAGCTCTTTTGCACGATTTTATTAAAGCAAGTTTATTTCCCTTTTATACTAACTTGTAGTTATTATTACGCTTAGCCAATTTACCACACAAATTCGCAGCTCTGGACCAACGTTTGTGTCAAGTTTCGTCGAATTCTGTGAATGTTAAAATTTAGCTGTTTTGCACGAGTTTATTAAAGCATGTTTGTTTCGCTTTTGTACTAACTTGTAGTTGTTATTATGCTTTCCAAAATTACCACACAAATTCTTGGGCGTAGACCAACGTTTGTGTCAAGTTTCGTCGAATTTTGAGAACGCTCAAAATTTAGTTTTTTTGCACGGTTTTATAAAGCAAATTCATTTTCCTTTTATACTAACTTGTAGTTATTATTAAGCATAGCAAATATACAACACAAATGCTTGGATATGGACCAATGTTTGGGACAAGTTTCATCGAATTCGTAGAACGTTCAAAAGTTAGCTGTTTTGCACAATTTTATTAGAAGCAAATTTGTTTTCCTTTTACACTAACTTGTAGGTATTATTAACCACACAAATTCTTGGTTCTAGATCTACGATTGGGTTAAGTTTCATCGAATTCTAAGAATGTTCAAAATTTAGCTGTTTTGCACGGTTTTATTAAAGCAAGTTTGTTTTCCTTTTATACTAACTTGTAGGTATTATTACGCTTAGAAAACTTACCACACAAATACTTCAGTCTAGACCTACGGTTGGGTCTTTCCTCGAATTCTGTGAACGTTCAAAATTTAGCTGTTTTGCACGGTTTTATTATAGCAAGTTTGTTTCCGTTTTATACTAACTTGTAGGTAATATTACGCTTAGCAAATTTACCCCACAAATTCTTGGGTCTAGACTAACGGTTGGGTCATGTTTCGTCGAATTCTGACAACGTTCAAAACTTTTGCACGATTTTATTAAAGCAAGTTTATTTCCTTTTTATACTAACTTGTAGTTATTATTACGCTTAGCCAATTTACCACACAAATTCGCAGCTCTGGACCAACATTTGTGTCAAGTTTCGTCGAATTCTGTGAACGTTAAAATTTAGCTGTTTTGCACGATTTTATTAAAGCAAGTTTGTTTTCCTTTTGTACTAACTTGTAGTTATTATTAAGCTTAGCAAATATACAACACAAATGGTTGGATATAGACCAATGTTTGGGACAAGTTTCGTCGAATTCGTAGAACGTTCAAATGTTAGCTGTTTTGCACAATTTTATTAAAGCAAATTTGTTTTCCTTTTACACTAACTTGTAGGTATTATTAACCAGACAAATTCTTGGTTCTAGACCTACGGTTGGGTTATGTTTCGTGGAATTCTGAGAACGTCCAAAATTTAGCTGTTTTGTACGGCTTTATTTTTGTTTCCCTTTTATACTAACTTGTAGGTATTATTACTCTTAGAAAATTTACCACACAAATGCTTCGGTCTAGACCTACGGTTGGGTCAAGTTTCCTCAAATTCTGTGAACGTTCAAAATATAGCTATTTTGCACGGATTTATTAAAGCAAGTTTGTTTTCCTTTTATACTAACTTGTAGGTAATATTACGCTTAGCAAATTTACCCCACAAATTCTTGGGTCTAGACCAACGGTTGGGTCATGTTTCGTCGAATTCTGACAACGTTCAAAACTTTTACACGATTTTATTAAAGCAAGTTTATTTCCCTTTTATACTAACTTGTAGTTATTATTACGCATAGCCAATTTACCATACAAATTCGCAGCTCTAGACCAACGTTTGTGTCAAGTTTCGTCGAATTCTGTGAACGTTAAAATTTAGCTGTTTTGCACGATTGTATTAATGAAAATTTGTTTCCCTTTTGTACTAACTTGTAGTTGTTATTATGGTTTCCAAAATTACCACACAAATACTTGGGCGTAGAACAACGTTTGTGTCAAGTTTCGTCGAATTTTGAGAACGCTCAAAATTTAGTTTTTTTGCACGGTTTTATAAAGCAAATTCATTTTCCTTTTATACTAACTTGTAGTTATTATTAAGCTTAGCAAATAGACAACACAAATGCTTGGATATAGACCAATGTTTGGGACAAGTTTCGTCGAATTCGTAGAACGTTCAAAAGTTAGCTGTTTTGCACAATTTTATTAAAGCAAATTTGTTTTCCTTTTACACTAACTTGTAGGTATTATTAACCACACAAATTCTTGGTTCTAGACCTACGGTTGGGTTATGTTTCGTGGAATTCTGAGAACGTTCAAAATTTAGCTGTTTTGCACGGTTTTATTAAAGCAAGTTTGTTTTCCTTTTATACTAACTTGTAGGTATTATTACTCTTAGAAAATTTACCACACAAATGCTTCGGTCTAGACCTACGGTTGGGTCAAGTTTCCTCGAATTCTGTGAACGTTCAAAATATAGCTGTTTTGCACGGTTTTATTAAAGCAAGTTTGTCTTCCTTTTATACTAACTTGTAGGTAATATTACGCTTAGCAAATTTACCCCACAAATTCTTGGGTCTAGACCAACGGTTGGTCATGTTTCGTCGAATTCTGACAATGTTCAAAAGTAAGCTCTTTTGCACGATTTTATTAAAGCAAGTTTATTTCCCTTTTATACTAACTTGTAGTTATTATTACGCTTAGCCAATTTACCACACAAATTCGCAGCTCTGGACCAACGTTTGTGTCATGTTTCGTCGAATTCTGTGAATGTTAAAATTTAGCTGTTTTGCACGAGTTTATTAAAGCATGTTTGTTTCGCTTTTGTACTAACTTGTAGTTGTTATTATGCTTTCCAAAATTACCACACAAATTCTTGGGCGTAGACCAACGTTTGTGTCAAGTTTCGTCGAATTTTGAGAACGCTCAAAATTTAGTTTTTTTGCACGGTTTTATAAAGCAAATTCATTTCCTTTTATACTAACTTGTAGTTATTATTAAGCATAGCAAATATACAACACAAATGCTTGGATATGGACCAATGTTTGGGACAAGTTTCATCGAATTCGTAGAACGTTCAAAAGTTAGCTGTTTTGCACAATTTTATTAGAAGCAAATTTGTTTTCCTTTTACACTAACTTGTAGGTATTATTAACCACACAAATTCTTGGTTCTAGATCTACGATTGGGTTAAGTTTCATCGAATTCTAAGAATGTTCAAAATTTAGTTGTTTTGCACGGTTTTATTAAAGCAAGTTTGTTTTCCTTTTATACTAACTTGTAGGTATTATTACGCTTAGAAAACTTACCACACAAATACTTCAGTCTAGACCTACGGTTGGGTCTTTCCTCGAATTCTGTGAACGTTCAAAATTTAGCTGTTTTGCACGGTTTTATTATAGCAAGTTTGTTTCCCTTTTATACTAACTTGTAGGTAATATTACGCTTAGCAAATTTACCCCCCAAATTCTTGGGTCTAGACTAACGGTTGGGTCATGTTTCGTCGAATTCTGACAACGTTCAAAACTTTTGCATGATTTTATTAAAGCAAGTTTATTTCCTTTTTATACTAACTTGTAGTTATTATTACGCTTAGCCAATTTACCACACAAATTCGCAGCTCTGGACCAACATTTGTGTCAAGTTTCGTCGAATTCTGTGAACGTTAAAATTTAGCTGTTTTGCACGATTTTATTAAAGCAAGTTTGTTTTCCTTTTGTACTAACTTGTAGTTATTATTAAGCTTAGCAAATATACAACACAAATGGTTGGATATAGACCAATGTTTGGGACAAGTTTCCGAATTCGTAGAACGTTCAAATGTTAGCTGTTTTGCACAATTTTATTAAAGCAAATTTGTTTTCCTTTTACACTAACTTGTAGGTATTATTAACCAGACAAATTCTTGGTTCTAGACCTACGGTTGGGTTATGTTTCGTGGAATTCTGAGAACGTCCAAAATTTAGCTGTTTTGTACGGCTTTATTTTTGTTTCCCTTTTATACTAACTTGTAGGTGTTATTACTCTTAGAAAATTTACCACACAAATGCTTCGGTCTAGACCTACGGTTGGGTCAAGTTTCCTCGAATTCTGTGAACGTTCAAAATATAGCTGTTTTGCACGGTTTTATTAAAGCAAGTTTGTTTTCCTTTTATACTAACTTGTAGGTAATATTACGCTTAGCAAATTTACCCCACAAATTCTTGGGTCTAGACCAACGTTGGTCATGTTTCGTTGAATTCTGACAATGTTCAAAAGTAAGCTCTTTTGCACGATTTTATTAAAGCAAGTTTATTTCCCTTTTATACTAACTTGTAGTTATTATTATGCTTAGCCAATTTACCACACAAATTCGCAGCTCTGGACCAACGTTTGTGTCAAGTTTCGTCGAATTCTGTGAATGTTAAAATTTAGCTGTTTTGCACGAGTTTATTAAAGCATGTTTGTTTCGCTTTTGTACTAACTTGTAGTTGTTATTATGCTTTCCAAAATTACCACACGAATTCTTGGGCGTAGACCAACGTTTGTGTCAAGTTTCGTCGAATTTTGAGAACGCTCAAAATTTAGTTTTTTTGCACGGTTTTATAAAGCAAATTCATTTTCCTTTTATACTAACTTGTAGTTATTATTAAGCATAGCAAATATACAACACAAATGCTTGGATATGGACCAATGTTTGGGACAAGTTTCATCGAATTCGTAGAACGTTCAAAAGTTAGCTGTTTTGCACAATTTTATTAGAAGCAAATTTGTTTTCCTTTTACACTAACTTGTAGGTATTATTAACCACACAAATTCTTGGTTCTAGATCTACGATTGGGTTAAGTTTCATCGAATTCTAAGAATGTTCAAAATTTAGCTGTTTTGCACGGTTTTATTAAAGCAAGTTTGTTTTCCTTTTATACTAACTTGTAGGTATTATTACGCTTAGAAAACTTACCACACAAATACTTCAGTCTAGACCTACGGTTGGGTCTTTCCTCGAATTCTGTGAACGTTCAAAATTTAGCTGTTTTGCACGGTTTTATTATAGCAAGTTTGTTTCCCTTTTATACTAACTTGTAGGTAATATTACGCTTAGCAAATTTACCCCACAAATTCTTGGGTCTAGACTAACGGTTGGGTCATGTTTCGTCGAATTCTGACAACGTTCAAAACTTTTGCACGATTTTATTAAAGCAAGTTTATTTCCTTTTTATACTAACTTGTAGTTATTATTACGCTTAGCCAATTTACCACACAAATTCGCAGCTCTGGACCAACATTTGTGTCAAGTTTCGTCGAATTCTGTGAACGTTAAAATTTAGCTGTTTTGCACGATTTTATTAAAGCAAGTTTGTTTTCCTTTTGTACTAACTTGTAGTTATTATTAAGCTTAGCAAATATACAACACAAATGGTTGGATATAGACCAATGTTTGGGACAAGTTTCGTCGAATTCGTAGAACGTTCAAATGTTAGCTGTTTTGCACAATTTTATTAAAGCAAATTTGTTTTCCTTTTACACTAACTTGTAGGTATTATTAACCAGACAAATTCTTGGTTCTAGACCTACGGTTGGGTTATGTTTCGTGGAATTCTGAGAACGTCCAAAATTTAGCTGTTTTGTACGGCTTTATTTTTGTTTCCCTTTTATACTAACTTGTAGGTATTATTACTCTTAGAAAATTTACCACACAAATGCTTCGGCCTAGACCTACGGTTGGGTCAAGTTTCCTCGAATTCTGTGAACGTTCAAAATATAGCTGTTTTGCACGGATTTATTAAAGCAAGTTTGTTTTCCTTTTATACTAACTTGTAGGTAATATTACGCTTAGCAAATTTACCCCACAAATTCTTGGGTCTAGACCAACGGTTGGGTCATGTTTCGTCGAATTCTGACAACGTTCAAAACTTTTACACGATTTTATTAAAGCAAGTTTATTTCCCTTTTATACTAACTTGTAGTTATTATTACGCTTAGCCAATTTACCATACAAATTCGCAGCTCTAGACCAACGTTTGTGTCAAGTTTCGTCGAATTCTGTGAACGTTAAAATTTAGCTGTTTTGCACGATTGTATTAATGAAAATTTGTTTCCCTTTTGTACTAACTTGTAGTTGTTATTATGGTTTCCAAAATTACCACACAAATACTTGGGCGTAGAACAACGTTTGTGTCAAGTTTCGTCGAATTTTGAGAACGCTCAAAATTTAGTTTTTTTGCACGGTTTTATAAAGCAAATTCATTTTCCTTTTATACTAACTTGTAGTTATTATTAAGCTTAGCAAATAGACAACACAAATGCTTGGATATAGACCAATGTTTGGGACAAGTTTCGTCGAATTCGTAGAACGTTCAAAAGTTAGCTGTTTTGCACAATTTTATTAAAGCAAATTTGTTTTCCTTTTACACTAACTTGTAGGTATTATTAACCACACAAATTCTTGGTTCTAGACCTACGGTTGGGTTATGTTTCGTGGAATTCTGAGAACGTTCAAAATTTAGCTGTTTTGCACGGTTTTATTAAAGCAAGTTTGTTTTCCTTTTATACTAACTTGTAGGTATTATTACTCTTAGAAAATTTACCACACAAATGCTTCGGTCTAGACCTACGGTTGGGTCAAGTTTCCTCGAATTCTGTGAACGTTCAAAATATAGCTGTTTTGCACGGTTTTATTAAAGCAAGTTTGTCTTCCTTTTATACTAACTTGTAGGTAATATTACGCTTAGCAAATTTACCCCACAAATTCTTGGGTCTAGACCAACGGTTGGTCATGTTTCGTCGAATTCTGACAATGTTCAAAAGTAAGCTCTTTTGCACGATTTTATTAAAGCAAGTTTATTTCCCTTTTATACTAACTTGTAGTTATTATTACGCTTAGCCAATTTACCACACAAATTCGCAGCTCTGGACCAACGTTTGTGTCATGTTTCGTCGAATTCTGTGAATGTTAAAATTTAGCTGTTTTGCACGAGTTTATTAAAGCATGTTTGTTTCGCTTTTGTACTAACTTGTAGTTGTTATTATGCTTTCCAAAATTACCACACAAATTCTTGGGCGTAGACCAACGTTTGTGTCAAGTTTCGTCGAATTTTGAGAACGCTCAAAATTTAGTTTTTTTGCACGGTTTTATAAAGCAAATTCATTTCCTTTTATACTAACTTGTAGTTATTATTAAGCATAGCAAATATACAACACAAATGCTTGGATATGGACCAATGTTTGGGACAAGTTTCATCGAATTCGTAGAACGTTCAAAAGTTAGCTGTTTTGCACAATTTTATTAGAAGCAAATTTGTTTTCCTTTTACACTAACTTGTAGGTATTATTAACCACACAAATTCTTGGTTCTAGATCTACGATTGGGTTAAGTTTCATCGAATTCTAAGAATGTTCAAAATTTAGTTGTTTTGCACGGTTTTATTAAAGCAAGTTTGTTTTCCTTTTATACTAACTTGTAGGTATTATTACGCTTAGAAAACTTACCACACAAATACTTCAGTCTAGACCTACGGTTGGGTCTTTCCTCGAATTCTGTGAACGTTCAAAATTTAGCTGTTTTGCACGGTTTTATTATAGCAAGTTTGTTTCCCTTTTATACTAACTTGTAGGTAATATTACGCTTAGCAAATTTACCCCCCAAATTCTTGGGTCTAGACTAACGGTTGGGTCATGTTTCGTCGAATTCTGACAACGTTCAAAACTTTTGCATGATTTTATTAAAGCAAGTTTATTTCCTTTTTATACTAACTTGTAGTTATTATTACGCTTAGCCAATTTACCACACAAATTCGCAGCTCTGGACCAACATTTGTGTCAAGTTTCGTCAAATTCTGTGAACGTTAAAATTTAGCTGTTTTGCACGATTTTATTAAAGCAAGTTTGTTTTCCTTTTGTACTAACTTGTAGTTATTATTAAGCTTAGCAAATATACAACACAAATGGTTGGATATAGACCAATGTTTGGGACAAGTTTCGTCGAATTCGTAGAACGTTCAAATGTTAGCTGTTTTGCACAATTTTATTAAAGCAAATTTGTTTTCCTTTTACACTAACTTGTAGGTATTATTAACCAGACAAATTCTTGGTTCTAGACCTACGGTTGGGTTATGTTTCGTGGAATTCTGAGAACGTCCAAAATTTAGCTGTTTTGTACGGCTTTATTTTTGTTTCCCTTTTATACTAACTTGTAGGTATTATTACTCTTAGAAAATTTACCACACAAATGCTTCGGTCTAGACCTACGGTTGGGTCAAGTTTCCTCGAATTCTGTGAACGTTCAAAATATAGCTGTTTTGCATGGATTTATTAAAGCAAGTTTGTTTTCCTTTTATACTAACTTGTAGGTAATATTACGCTTAGCAAATTTACCCCACAAATTCTTGGGTCTAGACCAACGGTTGGGTCATGTTTCGTCGAATTCTGACAACGTTCAAAACTTTTACACGATTTTATTAAAGCAAGTTTATTTCCCTTTTATACTAACTTGTAGTTATTATTACGCTTAGCCAATTTACCATACAAATTCGCAGCTCTAGACCAACGTTTGTGTCAAGTTTCGTCGAATTCTGTGAACGTTAAAATTTAACTGTTTTGCACGATTGTATTAATGAAAATTTGTTTCCCTTTTGTACTAACTTGTAGTTGTTATTATGGTTTCCAAAATTACCACACAAATACTTGGGCGTAGAACAACGTTTGTGTCAAGTTTCGTCGAATTTTGAGAACGCTCAAAATTTAGTTTTTTTGCACGGTTTTATAAAGCAAATTCATTTTCCTTTTATACTAACTTGTAGTTATTATTAAGCTTAGCAAATAGACAACACAAATGCTTGGATATAGACCAATGTTTGGGACAAGTTTCGTCGAATTCGTAGAACGTTCAAATGTTAGCTATTTTGCACAATTTTATTAAAGCAAATTTGTTTTCCTTTTACACTAACTTGTAGGTATTATTAACCAGACAAATTCTTGGTTCTAGACCTACGGTTGGGTTATGTTTCGTGGAATTCTGAGAATGTCCAAAATTTAGCTGTTTTGTACGGCTTTATTTTTGTTTCCCTTTTATACTAACTTGTAGGTGAAAATTTACCACACAAATGCTTCGGTCTAGACCAACGGTTGGGTCAAGTTTCCTCGAATTCTGTGAACGTTCAAAATATAGCTGTTTTGCACGGATTTATTAAAGCAAGTTTGTTTTCCTTTTATACTAACTTGTAGGTAATATTACGCTTAGCAAATTTACCCCACAAATTCTTGGGTCTAGACCAACGGTTGGTCATGTTTCGTCGAATTCTGACAATGTTCAAAAGTAAGCTCTTTTGCACGATTTTATTAAAGCAAGTTTATTTCCCTTTTATAGTAACTTGTAGTTATTATTACGCTTAGCCAATTTACCACACAAATTCGCAGCTCTGGACCAACGTTTGTGTCAAGTTTCGTCGAATTCTGTGAACGTTAAAATTTAGCTGTTTTGCACGAGTTTATTAAAGCATGTTTGTTTCGCTTTTGTACTAACTTGTAGTTGTTATTATGCTTTCCAAAATTACCACACAAATTCTTCGGCGTAGACCTACGTTTGTGTCAAGTTTCGTCGAATTTTGAGAACGCTCAAAATTTAGTTTTTTTGCACGGTTTTATAAAGCAAATTCATTTTCCTTTTATACTAACTTGTAGTTATTATTAAGCATAGCAAATATACAACACAAATGCTTGGATATGGACCAATGTTTGGGACAAGTTTCGTCGAATTCGTAGAACGTTCAAAAGTTAGCTGTTTTGCACAATTTTATTAGAAGCAAATTTGTTTTCCTTTTACACTAACTTGTAGGTATTATTAACCACACAAATTCTTGGTTCTAGATCTACGATTGGGTTAAGTTTCGTCGAATTCTAAGAATGTTCAAAATTTAGCTGTTTTGCACGGTTTTATTAAAGCAAGTTTGTTTTCCTTTTATACTAACTTGTAGGTATTATTACGCTTAGAAAACTTACCACACAAATACTTCAGTCTAGACCTACGGTTGGGTCTTTCCTCGAATTCTGTGAACGTTCAAAATTTAGCTGTTTTGCACGGATTTATTATAGCAAGTTTGTTTCCCTTTTATACTAACTTGTAGGTAATATTACGCTTAGCAAATTTACCCCACAAATTCTTGGGTCTAGACTAACGGTTGGGTCATGTTTCGTCGAATTCTGACAACGTTCAAAACTTTTGCACGATTTTATTAAAGCAAGTTTATTTCCTTTTTATACTAACTTGTAGTTATTATTACGCTTAGCCAATTTACCAAACAAATTCGCAGCTCTGGACCAACATTTGTGTCAAGTTTCGTCGAATTCTGTGAACGTTAAAATTTAGCTGTTTTGCACGATTTTATTAAAGCAAGTTTGTTTCCCTTTTGTACTAACTTGTAGTTATTATTAAGCTTAGCAAATATACAACACAAATGGTTGGATATAGACCAATGTTTGGGACAAGTTTCGTCGAATTCGTAGAACGTTCAAATGTTAGCTGTTTTGCACAATTTTATTAAAGCAAATTTGTTTTCCTTTTACACTAACTTGTAGGTATTATTAACCAGACAAATTCTTGGTTCTAGACCTACGGTTGGGTTATGTTTCGTGGAATTCTGAGAACGTCCAAAATTTAGCTGTTTTGTACGGCTTTATTTTTGTTTCCCTTTTATACTAACTTGTAGGTATTATTACTCTTAGAAAATTTACCACACAAATGCTTCGGTCTAGACCTACGGTTGGGTCAAGTTTCCTCGAATTCTGTGAACGTTCAAAATATAGCTGTTTTGCACGGATTTATTAAAGCAAGTTTGTTTTCCTTTTATACTAACTTGTAGGTAATATTACGCTTAGCAAATTTACCCCACAAATTCTTGGGTCTAGACCAACGGTTGGGTCATGTTTCGTCGAATTCTGACAACGTTCAAAACTTTTACACGATTTTATTAAAGCAAGTTTATTTCCCTTTTATACTAACTTGTAGTTATTATTACGCTTAGCCAATTTACCATACAAATTCGCAGCTCTAGACCAACGTTTGTGTCAAGTTTCGTCGAATTCTGTGAACGTTAAAATTTAGCTGTTTTGCACGATTGTATTAATGAAAATTTGTTTCCCTTTTGTACTAACTTGTAGTTGTTATTATGGTCTCCAAAATTACCACACAAATACTTGGGCGTAGAACAACGTTTGTGTCAAGTTTCGTCGAATTTTGAGAACGCTCAAAATTTAGTTTTTTTGCACGGTTTTATAAAGCAAATTCATTTTCCTTTTATACTAACTTGTAGTTATTATTAAGCTTAGCAAATAGACAACACAAATGCTTGGATATAGACCAATGTTTGGGACAAGTTTCGTCGAATTCGTAGAACGTTCAAAAGTTAGCTGTTTTGCACAATTTTATTAAAGCAAATTTGTTTTCCTTCTACACTAACTTGTAGGTATTATTAACCACACAAATTCTTGGTTCTAGACCTACGGTTGGGTTATGTTTCGTGGAATTCTGAGAACGTTCAAAATTTAGCTGTTTTGCACGGTTTTATTAAAGCAAGTTTGTTTTCCTTTTATACTAACTTGTAGGTATTATTACTCTTAGAAAATTTACCACACAAATGCTTCGGTCTAGACCTACGGTTGGGTCAAGTTTCCTCGAATTCTGTGAACGTTCAAAACATAGCTGTTTTGCACGGATTTATTAAAGCAAGTTTGTTTTCCTTTTATACTAACTTGTAGGTAATATTACGCTTAGCAAATTTACCCCACAAATTCTTGGGTCTAGACCAACGGTTGGTCATGTTTCGTCGAATTCTGACAATGTTCAAAAGTAAGCTCTTTTGCACGATTTTATTAAAGCAAGTTTATTTCCCTTTTATACTAACTTGTAGTTATTATTACGCTTAGCCAATTTACCACACAAATTCGCAGCTCTGGACCAACGTTTGTGTCAAGTTTCGTCGAATTCTGTGAACGTTAAAATTTAGCTGTTTTGCACGAGTTTATTAAAGCATGTTTGTTTCGCTTTTGTACTAACTTGTAGTTGTTATTATGCTTTCCAAAATTACCACACAAATTCTTCGGCGTAGACCTACGTTTGTGTCAAGTTTCGTCGAATTTTGAGAACGCTCAAAATTTAGTTTTTTTGCACGGTTTTATAAAGCAAATTCATTTTCCTTTTATACTAACTTGTAGTTATTATTAAGCATAGCAAATATACAACACAAATGCTTGGATATGGACCAATGTTTGGGACAAGTTTCGTCGAATTCGTAGAACGTTCAAAAGTTAGCTGTTTTGCACAATTTTATTAGAAGCAAATTTGTTTTCCTTTTACACTAACTTGTAGGTATTATTAACCACACAAATTCTTGGTTCTAGATCTACGATTGGGTTAAGTTTCGTCGAATTCTAAGAATGTTCAAAATTTAGCTGTTTTGCACGGTTTTATTAAAGCAAGTTTGTTTTCCTTTTATACTAACTTGTAGGTATTATTACGCTTAGAAAACTTACCACACAAATACTTCAGTCTAGACCTACGGTTGGGTCTTTCCTCGAATTCTGTGAACGTTCAAAATTTAGCTGTTTTGCACGGATTTATTATAGCAAGTTTGTTTCCCTTTTATACTAACTTGTAGGTAATATTACGCTTAGCAAATTTACCCCACAAATTCTTGGGTCTAGACTAACGGTTGGGTCATGTTTCGTCGAATTCTGACAACGTTCAAAACTTTTGCACGATTTTATTAAAGCAAGTTTATTTCCTTTTTATACTAACTTGTAGTTATTATTACGCTTAGCCAATTTACCAAACAAATTCGCAGCTCTGGACCAACATTTGTGTCAAGTTTCGTCGAATTCTGTGAACGTTAAAATTTAGCTGTTTTGCACGATTTTATTAAAGCAAGTTTGTTTCCCTTTTGTACTAACTTGTAGTTATTATTAAGCTTAGCAAATATACAACACAAATGGTTGGATATAGACCAATGTTTGGGACAAGTTTCGTCGAATTCGTAGAACGTTCAAATGTTAGCTGTTTTGCACAATTTTATTAAAGCAAATTTGTTTTCCTTTTACACTAACTTGTAGGTATTATTAACCAGACAAATTCTTGGTTCTAGACCTACGGTTGGGTTATGTTTCGTGGAATTCTGAGAACGTCCAAAATTTAGCTGTTTTGTACGGCTTTATTTTTGTTTCCCTTTTATACTAACTTGTAGGTATTATTACTCTTAGAAAATTTACCACACAAATGCTTCGGTCTAGACCTACGGTTGGGTCAAGTTTCCTCGAATTCTGTGAACGTTCAAAATATAGCTGTTTTGCACGGATTTATTAAAGCAAGTTTGTTTTCCTTTTATACTAACTTGTAGGTAATATTACGCTTAGCAAATTTACCCCACAAATTCTTGGGTCTAGACCAACGGTTGGGTCATGTTTCGTCGAATTCTGACAACGTTCAAAACTTTTACACGATTTTATTAAAGCAAGTTTATTTCCCTTTTATACTAACTTGTAGTTATTATTACGCTTAGCCAATTTACCATACAAATTCGCAGCTCTAGACCAACGTTTGTGTCAAGTTTCGTCGAATTCTGTGAACGTTAAAATTTAGCTGTTTTGCACGATTGTATTAATGAAAATTTGTTTCCCTTTTGTACTAACTTGTAGTTGTTATTATGGTCTCCAAAATTACCACACAAATACTTGGGCGTAGAACAACGTTTGTGTCAAGTTTCGTCGAATTTTGAGAACGCTCAAAATTTAGTTTTTTTGCACGGTTTTATAAAGCAAATTCATTTTCCTTTTATACTAACTTGTAGTTATTATTAAGCTTAGCAAATAGACAACACAAATGCTTGGATATAGACCAATGTTTGGGACAAGTTTCGTCGAATTCGTAGAACGTTCAAAAGTTAGCTGTTTTGCACAATTTTATTAAAGCAAATTTGTTTTCCTTCTACACTAACTTGTAGGTATTATTAACCACACAAATTCTTGGTTCTAGACCTACGGTTGGGTTATGTTTCGTGGAATTCTGAGAACGTTCAAAATTTAGCTGTTTTGCACGGTTTTATTAAAGCAAGTTTGTTTTCCTTTTATACTAACTTGTAGGTATTATTACTCTTAGAAAATTTACCACACAAATGCTTCGGTCTAGACCTACGGTTGGGTCAAGTTTCCTCGAATTCTGTGAACGTTCAAAACATAGCTGTTTTGCACGGATTTATTAAAGCAAGTTTGTTTTCCTTTTATACTAACTTGTAGGTAATATTACGCTTAGCAAATTTACCCCACAAATTCTTGGGTCTAGACCAACGGTTGGTCATGTTTCGTCGAATTCTGACAATGTTCAAAAGTAAGCTCTTTTGCACGATTTTATTAAAGCAAGTTTATTTCCCTTTTATACTAACTTGTAGTTATTATTACGCTTAGCCAATTTACCACACAAATTCGCAGCTCTGGACCAACGTTTGTGTCAAGTTTCGTCGAATTCTGTGAACGTTAAAATTTAGCTGTTTTGCACGAGTTTATTAAAGCATGTTTGTTTCGCTTTTGTACTAACTTGTAGTTGTTATTATGCTTTCCAAAATTACCACACAAATTCTTGGGCGTAGACCAACGTTTGTGTCAAGTTTCGTCGAATTTTGAGAACGCTCAAAATTTAGTTTTTTTGCACGGTTTTATAAAGCAAATTCATTTTCCTTTTATACTAACTTGTAGTTATTATTAAGCATAGCAAATATACAACACAAATGCTTGGATATGGACCAATGTTTGGGACAAGTTTCGTCGAATTCGTAGAACGTTCAAAAGTTAGCTGTTTTGCACAATTTTATTAGAAGCAAATTTGTTTTCCTTTTACACTAACTTGTAGGTATTATTAACCACACAAATTCTTGGTTCTAGATCTACGATTGGGTTAAGTTTCGTCGAATTCTAAGAATGTTCAAAATTTAGCTGTTTTGCACGGTTTTATTAAAGCAAGTTTGTTTTCCTTTTATACTAACTTGTAGGTATTATTACGCTTAGAAAACTTACCACACAAATACTTCAGTCTAGACCTACGGTTGGGTCTTTCCTCGAATTCTGTGAACGTTCAAAATTTAGCTGTTTTGCACGGTTTTATTATAGCAAGTTTGTTTCCCTTTTATACTAACTTGTAGGTAATATTACGCTTAGCAAATTTACCCCACAAATTCTTGGGTCTAGACTAACGGTTGGGTCATGTTTCGTCGAATTCTGACAACGTTCAAAACTTTTGCACGATTTTATTAAAGCAAGTTTATTTCCTTTTTATACTAACTTGTAGTTATTATTACGCTTAGCCAATTTACCAAACAAATTCGCAGCTCTGGACCAACATTTGTGTCAAGTTTCGTCGAATTCTGTGAACGTTAAAATTTAGCTGTTTTGCACGATTTTATTAAAGCAAGTTTGTTTCCCTTTTGTACTAACTTGTAGTTATTATTAAGCTTAGCAAATATACAACACAAATGGTTGGATATAGACCAATGTTTGGGACAAGTTTCGTCGAATTCGTAGAACGTTCAAATGTTAGCTGTTTTGCACAATTTTATTAAAGCAAATTTGTTTTCCTTTTACACTAACTTGTAGGTATTATTAACCAGACAAATTCTTGGTTCTAGACCTACGGTTGGGTTATGTTTCGTGGAATTCTGAGAACGTCCAAAATTTAGCTGTTTTGTACGGCTTTATTTTTGTTTCCCTTTTATACTAACTTGTAGGTATTATTACTCTTAGAAAATTTACCACACAAATGCTTCGGTCTAGACCTACGGTTGGGTCAAGTTTCCTCGAATTCTGTGAACGTTCAAAATATAGCTGTTTTGCACGGATTTATTAAAGCAAGTTTGTTTTCCTTTTATACTAACTTGTAGGTAATATTACGCTTAGCAAATTTACCCCACAAATTCTTGGGTCTAGACCAACGGTTGGGTCATGTTTCGTCGAATTCTGACAACGTTCAAAACTTTTACACGATTTTATTAAAGCAAGTTTATTTCCCTTTTATACTAACTTGTAGTTATTATTACGCTTAGCCAATTTACCATACAAATTCGCAGCTCTAGACCAACGTTTGTGTCAAGTTTCGTCGAATTCTGTGAACGTTAAAATTTAGCTGTTTTGCACGATTGTATTAATGAAAATTTGTTTCCCTTTTGTACTAACTTGTAGTTGTTATTATGGTCTCCAAAATTACCACACAAATACTTGGGCGTAGAACAACGTTTGTGTCAAGTTTCGTCGAATTTTGAGAACGCTCAAAATTTAGTTTTTTTGCACGGTTTTATAAAGCAAATTCATTTTCCTTTTATACTAACTTGTAGTTATTATTAAGCTTAGCAAATAGACAACACAAATGCTTGGATATAGACCAATGTTTGGGACAAGTTTCGTCGAATTCGTAGAACGTTCAAAAGTTAGCTGTTTTGCACAATTTTATTAAAGCAAATTTGTTTTCCTTCTACACTAACTTGTAGGTATTATTAACCACACAAATTCTTGGTTCTAGACCTACGGTTGGGTTATGTTTCGTGGAATTCTGAGAACGTTCAAAATTTAGCTGTTTTGCACGGTTTTATTAAAGCAAGTTTGTTTTCCTTTTATACTAACTTGTAGGTATTATTACTCTTAGAAAATTTACCACACAAATGCTTCGGTCTAGACCTACGGTTGGGTCAAGTTTCCTCGAATTCTGTGAACGTTCAAAACATAGCTGTTTTGCACGGATTTATTAAAGCAAGTTTGTTTTCCTTTTATACTAACTTGTAGGTAATATTACGCTTAGCAAATTTACCCCACAAATTCTTGGGTCTAGACCAACGGTTGGTCATGTTTCGTCGAATTCTGACAATGTTCAAAAGTAAGCTCTTTTGCACGATTTTATTAAAGCAAGTTTATTTCCCTTTTATACTAACTTGTAGTTATTATTACGCTTAGCCAATTTACCACACAAATTCGCAGCTCTGGACCAACGTTTGTGTCAAGTTTCGTCGAATTCTGTGAACGTTAAAATTTAGCTGTTTTGCACGAGTTTATTAAAGCATGTTTGTTTCGCTTTTGTACTAACTTGTAGTTGTTATTATGCTTTCCAAAATTACCACACAAATTCTTCGGCGTAGACCTACGTTTGTGTCAAGTTTCGTCGAATTTTGAGAACGCTCAAAATTTAGTTTTTTTGCACGGTTTTATAAAGCAAATTCATTTTCCTTTTATACTAACTTGTAGTTATTATTAAGCATAGCAAATATACAACACAAATGCTTGGATATGGACCAATGTTTGGGACAAGTTTCGTCGAATTCGTAGAACGTTCAAAAGTTAGCTGTTTTGCACAATTTTATTAGAAGCAAATTTGTTTTCCTTTTACACTAACTTGTAGGTATTATTAACCACACAAATTCTTGGTTCTAGATCTACGATTGGGTTAAGTTTCGTCGAATTCTAAGAATGTTCAAAATTTAGCTGTTTTGCACGGTTTTATTAAAGCAAGTTTGTTTTCCTTTTATACTAACTTGTAGGTATTATTACGCTTAGAAAACTTACCACACAAATACTTCAGTCTAGACCTACGGTTGGGTCTTTCCTCGAATTCTGTGAACGTTCAAAATTTAGCTGTTTTGCACGGATTTATTATAGCAAGTTTGTTTCCCTTTTATACTAACTTGTAGGTAATATTACGCTTAGCAAATTTACCCCACAAATTCTTGGGTCTAGACTAACGGTTGGGTCATGTTTCGTCGAATTCTGACAACGTTCAAAACTTTTGCACGATTTTATTAAAGCAAGTTTATTTCCTTTTTATACTAACTTGTAGTTATTATTACGCTTAGCCAATTTACCAAACAAATTCGCAGCTCTGGACCAACATTTGTGTCAAGTTTCGTCGAATTCTGTGAACGTTAAAATTTAGCTGTTTTGCACGATTTTATTAAAGCAAGTTTGTTTCCCTTTTGTACTAACTTGTAGTTATTATTAAGCTTAGCAAATATACAACACAAATGGTTGGATATAGACCAATGTTTGGGACAAGTTTCGTCGAATTCGTAGAACGTTCAAATGTTAGCTGTTTTGCACAATTTTATTAAAGCAAATTTGTTTTCCTTTTACACTAACTTGTAGGTATTATTAACCAGACAAATTCTTGGTTCTAGACCTACGGTTGGGTTATGTTTCGTGGAATTCTGAGAACGTCCAAAATTTAGCTGTTTTGTACGGCTTTATTTTTGTTTCCCTTTTATACTAACTTGTAGGTATTATTACTCTTAGAAAATTTACCACACAAATGCTTCGGTCTAGACCTACGGTTGGGTCAAGTTTCCTCGAATTCTGTGAACGTTCAAAATATAGCTGTTTTGCACGGATTTATTAAAGCAAGTTTGTTTTCCTTTTATACTAACTTGTAGGTAATATTACGCTTAGCAAATTTACCCCACAAATTCTTGGGTCTAGACCAACGGTTGGGTCATGTTTCGTCGAATTCTGACAACGTTCAAAACTTTTACACGATTTTATTAAAGCAAGTTTATTTCCCTTTTATACTAACTTGTAGTTATTATTACGCTTAGCCAATTTACCATACAAATTCGCAGCTCTAGACCAACGTTTGTGTCAAGTTTCGTCGAATTCTGTGAACGTTAAAATTTAGCTGTTTTGCACGATTGTATTAATGAAAATTTGTTTCCCTTTTGTACTAACTTGTAGTTGTTATTATGGTCTCCAAAATTACCACACAAATACTTGGGCGTAGAACAACGTTTGTGTCAAGTTTCGTCGAATTTTGAGAACGCTCAAAATTTAGTTTTTTTGCACGGTTTTATAAAGCAAATTCATTTTCCTTTTATACTAACTTGTAGTTATTATTAAGCTTAGCAAATAGACAACACAAATGCTTGGATATAGACCAATGTTTGGGACAAGTTTCGTCGAATTCGTAGAACGTTCAAAAGTTAGCTGTTTTGCACAATTTTATTAAAGCAAATTTGTTTTCCTTCTACACTAACTTGTAGGTATTATTAACCACACAAATTCTTGGTTCTAGACCTACGGTTGGGTTATGTTTCGTGGAATTCTGAGAACGTTCAAAATTTAGCTGTTTTGCACGGTTTTATTAAAGCAAGTTTGTTTTCCTTTTATACTAACTTGTAGGTATTATTACTCTTAGAAAATTTACCACACAAATGCTTCGGTCTAGACCTACGGTTGGGTCAAGTTTCCTCGAATTCTGTGAACGTTCAAAACATAGCTGTTTTGCACGGATTTATTAAAGCAAGTTTGTTTTCCTTTTATACTAACTTGTAGGTAATATTACGCTTAGCAAATTTACCCCACAAATTCTTGGGTCTAGACCAACGGTTGGTCATGTTTCGTCGAATTCTGACAATGTTCAAAAGTAAGCTCTTTTGCACGATTTTATTAAAGCAAGTTTATTTCCCTTTTATACTAACTTGTAGTTATTATTACGCTTAGCCAATTTACCACACAAATTCGCAGCTCTGGACCAACGTTTGTGTCAAGTTTCGTCGAATTCTGTGAACGTTAAAATTTAGCTGTTTTGCACGAGTTTATTAAAGCATGTTTGTTTCGCTTTTGTACTAACTTGTAGTTGTTATTATGCTTTCCAAAATTACCACACAAATTCTTGGGCGTAGACCAACGTTTGTGTCAAGTTTCGTCGAATTTTGAGAACGCTCAAAATTTAGTTTTTTTGCACGGTTTTATAAAGCAAATTCATTTTCCTTTTATACTAACTTGTAGTTATTATTAAGCATAGCAAATATACAACACAAATGCTTGGATATGGACCAATGTTTGGGACAAGTTTCGTCGAATTCGTAGAACGTTCAAAAGTTAGCTGTTTTGCACAATTTTATTAGAAGCAAATTTGTTTTCCTTTTACACTAACTTGTAGGTATTATTAACCACACAAATTCTTGGTTCTAGATCTACGATTGGGTTAAGTTTCGTCGAATTCTAAGAATGTTCAAAATTTAGCTGTTTTGCACGGTTTTATTAAAGCAAGTTTGTTTTCCTTTTATACTAACTTGTAGGTATTATTACGCTTAGAAAACTTACCACACAAATACTTCAGTCTAGACCTACGGTTGGGTCTTTCCTCGAATTCTGTGAACGTTCAAAATTTAGCTGTTTTGCACGGTTTTATTATAGCAAGTTTGTTTCCCTTTTATACTAACTTGTAGGTAATATTACGCTTAGCAAATTTACCCCACAAATTCTTGGGTCTAGACTAACGGTTGGGTCATGTTTCGTCGAATTCTGACAACGTTCAAAACTTTTGCACGATTTTATTAAAGCAAGTTTATTTCCTTTTTATACTAACTTGTAGTTATTATTACGCTTAGCCAATTTACCAAACAAATTCGCAGCTCTGGACCAACATTTGTGTCAAGTTTCGTCGAATTCTGTGAACGTTAAAATTTAGCTGTTTTGCACGATTTTATTAAAGCAAGTTTGTTTCCCTTTTGTACTAACTTGTAGTTATTATTAAGCTTAGCAAATATACAACACAAATGGTTGGATATAGACCAATGTTTGGGACAAGTTTCGTCGAATTCGTAGAACGTTCAAATGTTAGCTGTTTTGCACAATTTTATTAAAGCAAATTTGTTTTCCTTTTACACTAACTTGTAGGTATTATTAACCAGACAAATTCTTGGTTCTAGACCTACGGTTGGGTTATGTTTCGTGGAATTCTGAGAACGTCCAAAATTTAGCTGTTTTGTACGGCTTTATTTTTGTTTCCCTTTTATACTAACTTGTAGGTATTATTACTCTTAGAAAATTTACCACACAAATGCTTCGGTCTAGACCTACGGTTGGGTCAAGTTTCCTCGAATTCTGTGAACGTTCAAAATATAGCTGTTTTGCACGGATTTATTAAAGCAAGTTTGTTTTCCTTTTATACTAACTTGTAGGTAATATTACGCTTAGCAAATTTACCCCACAAATTCTTGGGTCTAGACCAACGGTTGGGTCATGTTTCGTCGAATTCTGACAACGTTCAAAACTTTTACACGATTTTATTAAAGCAAGTTTATTTCCCTTTTATACTAACTTGTAGTTATTATTACGCTTAGCCAATTTACCATACAAATTCGCAGCTCTAGACCAACGTTTGTGTCAAGTTTCGTCGAATTCTGTGAACGTTAAAATTTAGCTGTTTTGCACGATTGTATTAATGAAAATTTGTTTCCCTTTTGTACTAACTTGTAGTTGTTATTATGGTCTCCAAAATTACCACACAAATACTTGGGCGTAGAACAACGTTTGTGTCAAGTTTCGTCGAATTTTGAGAACGCTCAAAATTTAGTTTTTTTGCACGGTTTTATAAAGCAAATTCATTTTCCTTTTATACTAACTTGTAGTTATTATTAAGCTTAGCAAATAGACAACACAAATGCTTGGATATAGACCAATGTTTGGGACAAGTTTCGTCGAATTCGTAGAACGTTCAAAAGTTAGCTGTTTTGCACAATTTTATTAAAGCAAATTTGTTTTCCTTCTACACTAACTTGTAGGTATTATTAACCACACAAATTCTTGGTTCTAGACCTACGGTTGGGTTATGTTTCGTGGAATTCTGAGAACGTTCAAAATTTAGCTGTTTTGCACGGTTTTATTAAAGCAAGTTTGTTTTCCTTTTATACTAACTTGTAGGTATTATTACTCTTAGAAAATTTACCACACAAATGCTTCGGTCTAGACCTACGGTTGGGTCAAGTTTCCTCGAATTCTGTGAACGTTCAAAACATAGCTGTTTTGCACGGATTTATTAAAGCAAGTTTGTTTTCCTTTTATACTAACTTGTAGGTAATATTACGCTTAGCAAATTTACCCCACAAATTCTTGGGTCTAGACCAACGGTTGGTCATGTTTCGTCGAATTCTGACAATGTTCAAAAGTAAGCTCTTTTGCACGATTTTATTAAAGCAAGTTTATTTCCCTTTTATACTAACTTGTAGTTATTATTACGCTTAGCCAATTTACCACACAAATTCGCAGCTCTGGACCAACGTTTGTGTCAAGTTTCGTCGAATTCTGTGAACGTTAAAATTTAGCTGTTTTGCACGAGTTTATTAAAGCATGTTTGTTTCGCTTTTGTACTAACTTGTAGTTGTTATTATGCTTTCCAAAATTACCACACAAATTCTTGGGCGTAGACCAACGTTTGTGTCAAGTTTCGTCGAATTTTGAGAACGCTCAAAATTTAGTTTTTTTGCACGGTTTTATAAAGCAAATTCATTTTCCTTTTATACTAACTTGTAGTTATTATTAAGCATAGCAAATATACAACACAAATGCTTGGATATGGACCAATGTTTGGGACAAGTTTCTTCGAATTCGTAGAACGTTCAAAAGTTAGCTGTTTTGCACAATTTTATTAGAAGCAAATTTATTTTCCTTTTACACTAACGTGTAGGTATTATTAACCACACAAATTCTTGGTTCTAGATCTACGATTGGGTTAAGTTTCGTCGAATTCTAAGAATGTTCAAAATTTAGCTGTTTTGCACGGTTTTATTAAAGCAAGTTTGTTTTTTCCTTTTATACTAACTTGTAGGTATTATTACGCTTAGAAAACTTACCACACAAATACTTCAGTCTAGACCTACGGTTGGGTCTTTCCTCGAATTATGTGAACGTTCAAAATTTAGCTGTTTTGCACGGTTTTATTATAGCAAGTTTGTTTCCCTTTTATACTAACTTGTAGGTAATATTACGCTTAGCAAATTTACCCCACAAATTCTTGGGTCTAGACTAACGGTTGGGTCATGTTTCGTCGAATTCTGACAACGTTCAAAACTTTTGCACGATTTTATTAAAGCAAGTTTATTTCCTTTTTATACTAACTTGTAGTTATTATTACGCTTAGCCAATTTACCACACAAATTCGCAGCTCTGGACCAACATTTGTGTCAAGTTTCGTCGAATTCTGTGAACGTTAAAATTTAGCTGTTTTGCACGATTTTATTAAAGCAAGTTTGTTTCCCTTTTGTACTAACTTGTAGTTATTATTAAGCTTAGCAAATATACAACACAAATGGTTGGATATAGACCAATGTTTGGGACAAGTTTCGTCGAATTCGTACAACGTTCAAATGTTAGCTGTTTTGCACAATTTTATTAAAGCAAATTTGTTTTCCTTTTACACTAACTTGTAGGTATTATTAACCAGACAAATTCTTGGTTCTAGACCTACGGTTGGGTTATGTTTCGTGGAATTCTGAGAACGTCCAAAATTTAGCTGTTTTGTACGGCTTTATTTTTGTTTCCCTTTTATACTAACTTGTAGGTATTATTACTCTTAGAAAATTTACCACACAAATGCTTCGGTCTAGACCTACGGTTGGGTCAAGTTTCCTCGAATTCTGTGAACGTTCAAAATATAGCTGTTTTGCACGGATTTATTAAAGCAAGTTTGTTTTCCTTTTATACTAACTTGTAGGTAATATTACGCTTAGCAAATTTACCCCACAAATTCTTGGGTCTAGACCAACAGTTGGGTCATGTTTCGTCGAATTCTGACAACGTTCAAAACTTTTACACGATTTTATTAAAGCAAGTTTATTTCCCTTTTATACTAACTTGTAGTTATTATTACGCTTAGCCAATTTACCATACAAATTCGCAGCTCTAGACCAACATTTGTGTCAAGTTTCGTCGAATTCTGTGAACGTTAAACTTTAGCTGTTTTGCACGATTGTATTAATGAAAATTTGTTTCCCTTTTGTACTAACTTGTAGTTGTTATTATGGTTTCCAAAATTACCACACAAATACTTGGGCGTAGAACAACGTTTGTGTCAAGTTTCGTCGAATTTTGAGAACGCTCAAAATTTAGTTTTTTTGCACGGTTTTATAAAGCAAATTCATTTTCCTTTTATACTAACTTGTAGTTATTATTAAGCTTAGCAAATAGACAACACAAATGCTTGGATATAGACCAATGTTTGGGACAAGTTTCGTCGAATTCGTAGAACGTTCAAAATTTAGCTGTTTTGCACAATTTTATTAAAGCAAATTTGTTTTCCTTTTACACTAACTTGTAGGTATTATCAACCACACAAATTCTTGGTTCTAGACCTACGGTTGGGTTATGTTTCGTGGAATTCTGAGAACGTTCAAAATTTAGCTGTTTTGCACGGTTTTATTAAAGCAAGTTTGTTTTCCTTTTATACTAACTTGTAGGTATTATTACTCTTAGAAAATTTACCACACAAATGCTTCGGTCTAGACCTACGGATGGGTCAAGTTTCCTCGAATTCTGTGAACGTTCAAAATATAGCTGTTTTGCACGGTTTTATTAAAGCAAGTTTGTTTTCCTTTTATACTAACTTGTAGGTAATATTACGCTTAGCAAATTTACCCCACAAATTCTTGGGTCTAGACCAACGGTTGGTCATGTTTCGTCGAATTCTGACAATGTTCAAAAGTAAGCTCTTTTGCACGATTTTATTAAAGCAAGTTTATTTCCCTTTTATACTAACTTGTAGTTATTATTACGCTTAGCCAATTTACCACACAAATTCGCAGCTCTGGACCAACGTTTGTGTCAAGTTTCGTCGAATTCTGTGAACGTTAAAATTTAGCTGTTTTGCACGAGTTTATTAAAGCATGTTTGTTTCGCTTTTGTACTAACTTGTAGTTGTTATTATGCTTTCCAAAATTACCACACAAATTCTTGGGCGTAGACCAACGTTTGTGTCAAGTTTCGTCGAATTTTGAGAACGCTCAAAATTTAGTTTTTTTGCACGGTTTTATAAAGCAAATTCATTTTCCTTTTATACTAACTTGTAGTTATTATTAAGCATAGCAAATATACAACACAAATGCTTGGATATGGACCAATGTTTGGGACAAGTTTCGTCGAATTCGTAGAACGTTCAAAAGTTAGCTGTTTTGCACAATTTTATTAGAAGCAAATTTGTTTTCCTTTTACACTAACTTGTAGGTATTATTAACCACACAAATTCTTGGTTCTAGATCTACGATTGGGTTAAGTTTCGTCGAATTCTAAGAATGTTCAAAATTTAGCTGTTTTGCACGGTTTTATTAAAGCAAGTTTGTTTTCCTTTTATACTAACTTGTAGGTATTATTACGCTTAGAAAACTTACCACACAAATACTTCAGTCTAGACCTACGGTTGGGTCTTTCCTCGAATTCTGTGAACGTTCAAAATTTAGCTGTTTTGCACGGTTTTATTATAGCAAGTTTGTTTCCCTTTTATACTAACTTGTAGGTAATATTACGCTTAGCAAATTTACCCCACAAATTCTTGGGTCTAGACTAACGGTTGGGTCATGTTTCGTCGAATTCTGACAACGTTCAAAACTTTTGCACGATTTTATTAAAGCAAGTTTATTTCCTTTTTATACTAACTTGTAGTTATTATTACGCTTAGCCAATTTACCACACAAATTCGCAGCTCTGGACCAACATTTGTGTCAAGTTTCGTCGAATTCTGTGAACGTTAAAATTTAGCTGTTTTGCACGATTTTATTAAAGCAAGTTTGTTTCCCTTTTGTACTAACTTGTAGTTATTATTAAGCTTAGCAAATATACAACACAAATGGTTGGATATAGACCAATGTTTGGGACAAGTTTCGTCGAATTCATACAACGTTCAAATGTTAGCTGTTTTGCACAATTTTATTAAAGCAAATTTGTTTTCCTTTTACACTAACTTGTAGGTATTATTAACCAGACAAATTCTTGGTTCTAGACCTACGGTTGGGTTATGTTTCGTGGAATTCTGAGAACGTCCAAAATTTAGCTGTTTTGTACGGCTTTATTTTTGTTTCCCTTTTATACTAACTTGTAGTTATTATTACTCTTAGAAAATTTACCACACAAATGCTTCGGTCTAGACCTACGGTTGGGTCAAGTTTCCTCGAATTCTGTGAACGTTCAAAATATAGCTGTTTTGCACGGATTTATTAAAGCAAGTTTGTTTTCCTTTTATACTAACTTGTAGGTAATATTACGCTTAGCAAATTTACCCCACAAATTCTTGGGTCTAGACCAACGGTTGGGTCATGTTTCGTCGAATTCTGACAACGTTCAAAACTTTTACACGATTTTATTAAAGCAAGTTTATTTCCCTTTTATACTAACTTGTAGTTATTATTACGCTTAGCCAATTTACCATACAAATTCGCAGCTCTAGACCAACGTTTGTGTCAAGTTTCGTCGAATTCTGTGAACGTTAAAATTTAGCTGTTTTGCACGATTGTATTAATGAAAATTTGTTTCCCTTTTGTACTAACTTGTAGTTGTTATTATGGTCTCCAAAATTACCACACAAATACTTGGGCGTAGAACAACGTTTGTGTCAAGTTTCGTCGAATTTTGAGAACGCTCAAAATTTAGTTTTTTTGCACGGTTTTATAAAGCAAATTCATTTTCCTTTTATACTAACTTGTAGTTATTATTAAGCTTAGCAAATAGACAACACAAATGCTTGGATATAGACCAATGTTTGGGACAAGTTTCGTCGAATTCGTAGAACGTTCAAAAGTTAGCTGTTTTGCACAATTTTATTAAAGCAAATTTGTTTTCCTTCTACACTAACTTGTAGGTATTATTAACCACACAAATTCTTGGTTCTAGACCTACGGTTGGGTTATGTTTCGTGGAATTCTGAGAACGTTCAAAATTTAGCTGTTTTGCACGGTTTTATTAAAGCAAGTTTGTTTTCCTTTTATACTAACTTGTAGGTATTATTACTCTTAGAAAATTTACCACACAAATGCTTCGGTCTAGACCTACGGTTGGGTCAAGTTTCCTCGAATTCTGTGAACGTTCAAAACATAGCTGTTTTGCACGGATTTATTAAAGCAAGTTTGTTTTCCTTTTATACTAACTTGTAGGTAATATTACGCTTAGCAAATTTACCCCACAAATTCTTGGGTCTAGACCAACGGTTGGTCATGTTTCGTCGAATTCTGACAATGTTCAAAAGTAAGCTCTTTTGCACGATTTTATTAAAGCAAGTTTATTTCCCTTTTATACTAACTTGTAGTTATTATTACGCTTAGCCAATTTACCACACAAATTCGCAGCTCTGGACCAACGTTTGTGTCAAGTTTCGTCGAATTCTGTGAACGTTAAAATTTAGCTGTTTTGCACGAGTTTATTAAAGCATGTTTGTTTCGCTTTTGTACTAACTTGTAGTTGTTATTATGCTTTCCAAAATTACCACACAAATTCTTGGGCGTAGACCAACGTTTGTGTCAAGTTTCGTCGAATTTTGAGAACGCTCAAAATTTAGTTTTTTTGCACGGTTTTATAAAGCAAATTCATTTTCCTTTTATACTAACTTGTAGTTATTATTAAGCATAGCAAATATACAACACAAATGCTTGGATATGGACCAATGTTTGGGACAAGTTTCTTCGAATTCGTAGAACGTTCAAAAGTTAGCTGTTTTGCACAATTTTATTAGAAGCAAATTTATTTTCCTTTTACACTAACGTGTAGGTATTATTAACCACACAAATTCTTGGTTCTAGATCTACGATTGGGTTAAGTTTCGTCGAATTCTAAGAATGTTCAAAATTTAGCTGTTTTGCACGGTTTTATTAAAGCAAGTTTGTTTTTTCCTTTTATACTAACTTGTAGGTATTATTACGCTTAGAAAACTTACCACACAAATACTTCAGTCTAGACCTACGGTTGGGTCTTTCCTCGAATTATGTGAACGTTCAAAATTTAGCTGTTTTGCACGGTTTTATTATAGCAAGTTTGTTTCCCTTTTATACTAACTTGTAGGTAATATTACGCTTAGCAAATTTACCCCACAAATTCTTGGGTCTAGACTAACGGTTGGGTCATGTTTCGTCGAATTCTGACAACGTTCAAAACTTTTGCACGATTTTATTAAAGCAAGTTTATTTCCTTTTTATACTAACTTGTAGTTATTATTACGCTTAGCCAATTTACCACACAAATTCGCAGCTCTGGACCAACATTTGTGTCAAGTTTCGTCGAATTCTGTGAACGTTAAAATTTAGCTGTTTTGCACGATTTTATTAAAGCAAGTTTGTTTCCCTTTTGTACTAACTTGTAGTTATTATTAAGCTTAGCAAATATACAACACAAATGGTTGGATATAGACCAATGTTTGGGACAAGTTTCGTCGAATTCGTACAACGTTCAAATGTTAGCTGTTTTGCACAATTTTATTAAAGCAAATTTGTTTTCCTTTTACACTAACTTGTAGGTATTATTAACCAGACAAATTCTTGGTTCTAGACCTACGGTTGGGTTATGTTTCGTGGAATTCTGAGAACGTCCAAAATTTAGCTGTTTTGTACGGCTTTATTTTTGTTTCCCTTTTATACTAACTTGTAGGTATTATTACTCTTAGAAAATTTACCACACAAATGCTTCGGTCTAGACCTACGGTTGGGTCAAGTTTCCTCGAATTCTGTGAACGTTCAAAATATAGCTGTTTTGCACGGATTTATTAAAGCAAGTTTGTTTTCCTTTTATACTAACTTGTAGGTAATATTACGCTTAGCAAATTTACCCCACAAATTCTTGGGTCTAGACCAACAGTTGGGTCATGTTTCGTCGAATTCTGACAACGTTCAAAACTTTTACACGATTTTATTAAAGCAAGTTTATTTCCCTTTTATACTAACTTGTAGTTATTATTACGCTTAGCCAATTTACCATACAAATTCGCAGCTCTAGACCAACATTTGTGTCAAGTTTCGTCGAATTCTGTGAACGTTAAACTTTAGCTGTTTTGCACGATTGTATTAATGAAAATTTGTTTCCCTTTTGTACTAACTTGTAGTTGTTATTATGGTTTCCAAAATTACCACACAAATACTTGGGCGTAGAACAACGTTTGTGTCAAGTTTCGTCGAATTTTGAGAACGCTCAAAATTTAGTTTTTTTGCACGGTTTTATAAAGCAAATTCATTTTCCTTTTATACTAACTTGTAGTTATTATTAAGCTTAGCAAATAGACAACACAAATGCTTGGATATAGACCAATGTTTGGGACAAGTTTCGTCGAATTCGTAGAACGTTCAAAATTTAGCTGTTTTGCACAATTTTATTAAAGCAAATTTGTTTTCCTTTTACACTAACTTGTAGGTATTATCAACCACACAAATTCTTGGTTCTAGACCTACGGTTGGGTTATGTTTCGTGGAATTCTGAGAACGTTCAAAATTTAGCTGTTTTGCACGGTTTTATTAAAGCAAGTTTGTTTTCCTTTTATACTAACTTGTAGGTATTATTACTCTTAGAAAATTTACCACACAAATGCTTCGGTCTAGACCTACGGATGGGTCAAGTTTCCTCGAATTCTGTGAACGTTCAAAATATAGCTGTTTTGCACGGTTTTATTAAAGCAAGTTTGTTTTCCTTTTATACTAACTTGTAGGTAATATTACGCTTAGCAAATTTACCCCACAAATTCTTGGGTCTAGACCAACGGTTGGTCATGTTTCGTCGAATTCTGACAATGTTCAAAAGTAAGCTCTTTTGCACGATTTTATTAAAGCAAGTTTATTTCCCTTTTATACTAACTTGTAGTTATTATTACGCTTAGCCAATTTACCACACAAATTCGCAGCTCTGGACCAACGTTTGTGTCAAGTTTCGTCGAATTCTGTGAACGTTAAAATTTAGCTGTTTTGCACGAGTTTATTAAAGCATGTTTGTTTCGCTTTTGTACTAACTTGTAGTTGTTATTATGCTTTCCAAAATTACCACACAAATTCTTGGGCGTAGACCAACGTTTGTGTCAAGTTTCGTCGAATTTTGAGAACGCTCAAAATTTAGTTTTTTTGCACGGTTTTATAAAGCAAATTCATTTTCCTTTTATACTAACTTGTAGTTATTATTAAGCATAGCAAATATACAACACAAATGCTTGGATATGGACCAATGTTTGGGACAAGTTTCGTCGAATTCGTAGAACGTTCAAAAGTTAGCTGTTTTGCACAATTTTATTAGAAGCAAATTTGTTTTCCTTTTACACTAACTTGTAGGTATTATTAACCACACAAATTCTTGGTTCTAGATCTACGATTGGGTTAAGTTTCGTCGAATTCTAAGAATGTTCAAAATTTAGCTGTTTTGCACGGTTTTATTAAAGCAAGTTTGTTTTCCTTTTATACTAACTTGTAGGTATTATTACGCTTAGAAAACTTACCACACAAATACTTCAGTCTAGACCTACGGTTGGGTCTTTCCTCGAATTCTGTGAACGTTCAAAATTTAGCTGTTTTGCACGGTTTTATTATAGCAAGTTTGTTTCCCTTTTATACTAACTTGTAGGTAATATTACGCTTAGCAAATTTACCCCACAAATTCTTGGGTCTAGACTAACGGTTGGGTCATGTTTCGTCGAATTCTGACAACGTTCAAAACTTTTGCACGATTTTATTAAAGCAAGTTTATTTCCTTTTTATACTAACTTGTAGTTATTATTACGCTTAGCCAATTTACCACACAAATTCGCAGCTCTGGACCAACATTTGTGTCAAGTTTCGTCGAATTCTGTGAACGTTAAAATTTAGCTGTTTTGCACGATTTTATTAAAGCAAGTTTGTTTCCCTTTTGTACTAACTTGTAGTTATTATTAAGCTTAGCAAATATACAACACAAATGGTTGGATATAGACCAATGTTTGGGACAAGTTTCGTCGAATTCATACAACGTTCAAATGTTAGCTGT
Organism: Sesamum indicum; assembly: GCF_026168435.1. Lineage (NCBI taxonomy): Eukaryota > Viridiplantae > Streptophyta > Magnoliopsida > Lamiales > Pedaliaceae > Sesamum > Sesamum indicum. The sequence continues at coordinate 9,568,012 of NC_142661.1, read as the reverse complement.
TTTGCACAATTTTATTAAAGCAAATTTGTTTTCCTTTTACACTAACTTGTAGGTATTATTAACCAGACAAATTCTTGGTTCTAGACCTACGGTTGGGTTATGTTTCGTGGAATTCTGAGAACGTCCAAAATTTAGCTGTTTTGTACGGCTTTATTTTTGTTTCCCTTTTATACTAACTTGTAGTTATTATTACTCTTAGAAAATTTACCACACAAATGCTTCGGTCTAGACCTACGGTTGGGTCAAGTTTCCTCGAATTCTGTGAACGTTCAAAATATAGCTGTTTTGCACGGATTTATTAAAGCAAGTTTGTTTTCCTTTTATACTAACTTGTAGGTAATATTACGCTTAGCAAATTTACCCCACAAATTCTTGGGTCTAGACCAACGGTTGGGTCATGTTTCGTCGAATTCTGACAACGTTCAAAACTTTTACACGATTTTATTAAAGCAAGTTTATTTCCCTTTTATACAAACTTGTAGTTATTATTACGCTTAGCCAATTTACCATACAAATTCGCAGCTCTAGACCAACGTTTGTGTCAAGTTTCGTCGAATTCTGTGAACGTTAAAATTTAGCTGTTTTGCACGATTTTATTAATGAAAATTTGTTTCCCTTTTGTACTAACTTGTAGTTGTTATTATGGTATCCAAAATTACCACACAAATACTTGGGCGTAGAACAACGTTTGTGTCAAGTTTCGTCAAATTTTGAGAACGCTCAAAATTTAGTTTTTTTGCACGGTTTTATAAAGCAAATTCATTTTCCTTTTATACTAACTTGTAGTTATTATTAAGCTTAGCAAATAGACAACACAAATGCTTGGATATAGACCAATGTTTGGGACAAGTTTCGTCGAATTCGTAGAACGTTTAAAAGTTAGCTGTTTTGCACAATTTTATTAAAGCAAATTTGTTTTCCTTTTACACTAACTTGTAGGTATTATTAACCACACAAATTCTTGGTTCTAGACCTACGGTTGGGTTATGTTTCGTGGAATTCTGAGAACGTTCAGAATTTAGCTATTTTGCACGGTTTTATTAAAGCAAGTTTGTTTTCCTTTTATACTAACTTGTAGGTATTATTACTCTTAGAAAATTTACCACACAAATGCTTCGGTCTAGACCTACGGTTGGGTCAAGTTTCCTCGAATTCTGTGAACGTTCAAAATATAGCTGTTTTGCACGGTTTTATTAAAGCAAGTTTGTTTTCCTTTTATACTAACTTGTAGGTAATATTACGCTTAGCAAATTTACCCCACAAATTCTTGGGTCTAGACCAACGGTTGGTCATGTTTCGTCGAATTCTGACAATGTTCAAAAGTAAGCTCTTTTGCACGATTTTATTAAAGCAAGTTTATTTCCCTTTTATACTAACTTGTAGTTATTGTTACGCTTAGCCAATTTATCACACAAATTCGCAGCTCTGGACCAACGTTTGTGTCAAGTTTCGTCGAATTCTGTGAACGTTAAAATTTAGCTGTTTTGCACGAGTTTATTAAAGCATGTTTGTTTCGCTTTTGTACTAACTTGTAGTTGTTATTATGCTTTCCAAAATTACCACACAAATTCTTGGGCGTAGACCAACGTTTGTGTCAAGTTTCGTCAAATTTTGAGAACGCTCAAAATTTAGTTTTTTTGCACGGTTTTATAAAGCAAATTCATTTTCCTTTTATACTAACTTGTAGTTATTATTAAGCATAGCAAATATACAACACAAATTCTTGGATATGGACCAATGTTTGGGACAAGTTTCGTCGAATTCGTAGAACGTTCAAAAGTTAGCTGTTTTGCACAATTTTTTTTTTGGTAAATGTAAGTATCATTAAGTAAAATGAAATAGTAGTACAGTACAACAGTGTGGTTATCAGTTGGTTTCTCCCTCGACAACCCAAGGGATACGCCACAGTCTATATAAAGCTCTTGTACTGACTGATCTAGGTAGAGAGATACTAAGGATCCGCTGCTTGATATCCTCAACTATCAATAAAGCCATGGTGCTAGGTGTCCTCTCGGTGTGCTCGAATCTTCTCAAGTTTCTCTCCCTCCAAATGTGGTAAACACATGATGCTAATAGTGCTCGATAAGATATGTTAACAATGTGTTTACCTCTCCATTTTTGGGAAGCCCATTCAATATCCGTTTTCCAGTCTCTATTGGGCCAAGAATATCGTACCATTCTCCGTATAGCTGTGAGACACTGTCGACTAAATCTGCACTGAAAGAATAAGTGGCCATGTGTCTCTGTCGCTCCCTCATTACATAGAATACATGGGCCAAGGTGCGCTAACCATGATTTGTCCGTTGTAGCCAATTTGCCTAGAATAGCAAGCCACAGGATGAACAAATGACGTGGAATCTTCAGTGATCCCGAAAGTAGTGAAGCCCAGCCTACTTTCGGTCCTGGGGGATCAAAAAGCCTATATAGAGCCTGGGTTGTAGGTTTACCCTGATCAAATCTCCAAATAATTCGGTCCTCCCCTCCATGAATTGTGGGTAAACCATGTGTGATCTCCAGACACTCAAAATCTGTGATAGGAGGCCACTGCCACTCTCCTTCACTAATAACCGTGCTCAATCTGGCTGATTCCTCTATTCTGAGTAGTCTCGGTCCCCGTGGGAATGTGACACTGAGTGGTCCGAGATAATGCCACGGGTCCTGCCAAAGGTAAAAAGTTTGCCCATCGCCAATCTGATAGTCCACCATAGGGCGGAGGAAAGCCCGTAGACGTAGAATTTTCCGCCAACCCCATGAGCCTCCATTCTCCCTAATCGTCCAAATGGAGGTGTCGCGTAATCGACCCTGGTAAAGCCATTCAACCCAAATTGAGGTCCTATCGCACCTGATGATATCACAGAGTTTCTTGGTCATTAATGTGCGATTCAAGATAGCAATATCTTTGAATCCTATTCCTCCCTCATCTTTCGGTCGGTAGAGATCTTTCCATGCTACCTTCGCATAACCACTGTTTGTTGTCCCCTTCCACAAGAAAGTTCGTAGTCTCTTCTAAATTTCGTTAGTAACTTTCTTTGGAAGTATGAACGCCGATGACCAATATAAACTCAGCGACAAGAGTACAGATTTAATAATCTGCACCCTACCAGCATAAGAAAGAGCCATACCCTGCTCGGAATTGATGCGCCATTGGACACGGAAAAAGCGGCCGCTTCAGTTCAAACCGCGCCTTTCACCGGCGACTTTCAGGCGAACAAATCGGAACTGATGATTGGGGAGACATCAACATTAATTGCGCATGGGAAACGAGGAGGATTGGAGATGGAGAAAGCGGCTGTGTCGGCGCCGCAACTACTAGGGTTTGCCGCTTCCTCGAACGTGGAAAAAGCGGCCGTTTCGGCGCCGCAACTGCTCGGAATTGATGCGCCATTGGACACGGAAAAGGAGGCTGCTTCGGCGCCGAATTTGCTTGGGTATGCTGCGCCATTGGAACAACAAACGGTTGATGAAACCGAACAGCCGCGGGGACGAGTTTACGCAGAAAACGAAAAGTCGCCGGACGAATATGTAACGTCGCCGATATCCTTGACGACCGATGCAAATACTACCGGCTTTGCAGAGGTTGGAGATGAAGGACTGTTGAGAAAAGAAGCAACAATACAGGCGTCATCGTTAGGGTTTGGTGAAGCTCCATCTTCCATTAATGGCGGACGAAGGTTTGAGCCTTTCAACCTTGAAGAATTCTTGCGATTGGCAAACGCGGTCATTGACAAAGGTGACGAGAAAACCATTGCAGCGATTAGAGATCTGAAAGATAGATGGAAGGAGAGATTCCGAAGCATACCGTCGCTGCGCTCGTTCGTTGAGAGTAGAGGAGCGCCGTCACGAGTTAGCAAGCTACGACCGGCATTGAGATGCCTTTTGCCGTCGGGAATGAACAGCGGGGAATCGGAAAATGCATTGATATTATCTGATTCAGAAAAACAGTCATCGGCGATTGGGATTTCCACCGGAAACGCGACTGTTTTGCCGGCGACGGGTGAACGGCGAGTTACACATCTGGCTGACGTGGCCATTGCTGGTGACGGGGATGGTGAGTTGGCAGCTGCTATGGCGGATGACGTGGAAGGTGACGTCACTGATGATGCTAGGATGACCTCTGATGACATCACTGCTGACATCACTTCAGATGACATCACTGCTGAGATCACTACAGATGGCATCACTGCTGATGTAGGCATGACAGCATCAGCTGTTGATGTCATAGATGATGTCACTCTGCACAAGAAGACAAGAAAACAGTTTTCTAACTTTTTCTTTTTCTTACAATTCAAATCAGTCGCAGCTATGGAAGATGTCATTGAAGGAGGGCCGTGGTTATTTCAGGGGCAGCCTATTGTTCTTCAAAAATGGGAACCAGGGATGGTATTAAGAAAACTACAGCATACTCAAGTTCCTGTGTGGATCAAATTACGTCACCTTCCAGTCGAGTTATGGACAGATGAAGGCCTTAGTACGGTAGCCAGTGGAGTGGGTAAACCACTTTACCCGGATGCAATTACGAGAGCATGCACGAGACTGGACTTCGCTCGTGTATGCGTAATGTTGGATGTGACCTCAAATTTACCGAAGCACATTATAATTATGACACCGGATGAGGATGGAGGAGAATCACCTTGCAAAGTCGATGTTGAGTACGAATGGCTACCCCAGAAGTGCCAAAGATGTATGACAATGGGACACTCTGACAAAGAGTGTATGCTCAACAAACCAAAACCAGCTAAACCACCGATTGCTGTATATGTACCAAAAATGGGGACGCCGCAAGAACCAACAATGCCTAAACGGAGTAGGAACCATCCTAGGGAGGAAGGTGATAATACTTATAAACCATCCCGACCAATAAATATGCCTGATCGAAACATGAGCAGACCACCATCAGCTCGAGTGGTAGAAAAGCAGAGAGAGGGACGTGAATCCCCTAGAGATGCAGCCGGCCCTAGTCGTGAGGAAAGGGGTAAGGCGCTTGTTATATATAATACTTTTGACGCACTTCACCTATTAGATGATACAGATGAGTCGTCTCGGGGTCCTAAGCATAGCAGCCCCATGCCTTGTGATCCATGTTGAATGCAGCAGTATGGAATGTTCGTGGCCTGAACAAACGAGATCATCAGTTAGCAGTCAAAGACATCGTTGCTGAGTTCAGGTTACAATTCCTCGGTCTCCTTGAAACTCGTGTTCGTATCAATAACGTATCTCATATTCAGGCTTTTTTACTACCTCAATGGAAATGGTTTGTGGATTATGGATCGTCTGGTAATCGGATTTGGATAGCGTGGGATGAAAATTTTATTGATGTTGATGTGGTTGAATGTAGCACACAGTTTATCCACTGTCATGTTAATATCCGTGCACTTCATGAATCCATTGCTATTACTGTTATCTATGGGGCAAATGAGTTGGTAGAGAGGAGGGCGTTATGGGACTCCATGGAGACTATTGCTATACAGAGTGCTGATATTCCGTGGCTTGTTGGAGGGGATTTCAATACAGTGCGAGACCTTAGTGAAATCTGTGGTGTATCAGGAGATAATCGAATGGCCATGGAAGACTTTAATACTTGCATCCAGAATACAGGATTATTACCATTACCCATGCAGGGCGAATGGTACACATGGCACAATTGCAGTGCCGGGCCACGAAACCTCTGGAAAAGACTGGATCGCATGCTGATCAATGATAGATGGATGGCTCAGTTCCCGACATCATATTATTCTACCCTCACAGCACGCACTTCAGATCACTCCCCAATGGTGTTAAGTGGGGATATACAACAACAATTAGGAGGTATGTTTCGATTCGATAATTACCTCGCCCTATCTCCAGAATTTATTCCCAGTGTACAACAGGTATGGCAACATAACATAATAGGGACACCCATGTATGCCGTAACAAGGAAACTCAAAGCACTTAAACCGATATTTAGAGAGCAGAGGAGGAAAAAGGGGGACTTATCTCACAATGTCCAACTGGCAAAAGGGTTTCTTGAGATGGCGCAAGTACTTGTTACTTCAAACAGGCAGGATGAACTATTCCTACAATTGGAACACTGCTGCCGGGTAGTACTAGCTAAAGCAGCTAAACTTGAACAGATTATGCTACAACAGAGATCAAAAATGCAGTGGATGAAGGGGGGTGACCAGTGCTCCCGGGTATTCTTTCGTAAGATTGCTCAAAGGAGATCGGCGAGAAGAATCTTACAAATCAATGATGATCATGGAGCCACTCACACAGATCCAGGAGCAGTAATTAATGAGTTTGTCATGTACTATCAAAATTTACTTGGTGGGGAACGACGAAGAGACATGATAGATCTTCGATTCCTGCGACCATGGGCTAGACATTTATTGAGTGAAGATGATGTCAACTCCTTAGTCTTGCCATTTACTCATATGGATGTCAAGCAAGCGATTTTTGACATTGCTGAAGATAAGGCACCTGGGCCGGACGGGTATTCATCGGGCTTCTTCAAAGCTGCATGGCCTATAATAGGGCAGGAGGTGTCTTCGGCAGTCTTGGATTTCTTTCATACAGGCCGAATTCTGAAGCAGATAAATACTACACTTTTGGCGCTCATACCAAAGGTACATTCTCCTATGAATGTTGGTGATTTCCGTCCTATATCTTGCTGCAATGTACTGTACAAGATTATTGCCAAGCTCCTTGTCCAACGATTGAGTGTGATACTGGACAAACTTATTAGTCCGTGCCAAGCGGCGTTCGTGCCCGGACGAAGCATAGGAGACAATATCATGTTGGCACAGGAACTGTTTACGGGATATAACCAGACCCATCTACCACCCCGGTGCGCTCTAAAAGTGGACATTCGAAAGGCATATGATACGGTGGAGTGGGATTTCCTAATTGCTGTGATGGAGTTATTTGGGTTCCCTCATATATTCGTGAAATGGATTGAGGAGTGTGTCACAACACCCTCATTTTCTGTTGGGCTTAACGGGAAACCTCACGGCTTCTTTACGGGGGCCAGAGGGCTTCGGCAGGGAGACCCTCTATCACCATACTTATTCGTGCTTGTGATGGAAGTCCTACAATTGGGTTTCCTACAGCTGATTGACCAGGATGAATTATTTTCTTTTCATTGGAAGTGTGATGCAGCCAGGATTTTTCAGCTGGGTTTTGCTGATGATTTGTTACTATTCTGCCGTGCTGATTTGAACTCTATTGGAGTATTTAAGACAGGATTGGATCGCTTTGCTGAATGGTCGGGGCTCAGACTAAATGTGCAGAAAAGCCACCTCATTATCTCACGTTCAGCACAAGGACTACGAGAGGAGATGTTGGAAGCACTTGGATTCCAAGAGGGAGTCCTACCGATGAGGTATTTAGGGCTACCTCTTTTATCTTCTCGTTTAACAGTTGCTGATTGTAACCCTCTATTGCTGAAAATTGATAAACGCATTGCGGGTTGGGAGGGTATGGCTCTTTCTTATGCTGGTAGGGTGCAGATTATTAAATCTGTACTCTTGTCGCTGAGTTTATATTGGGCATCAGCGTTCATCCTGCCAAAGAAAGTTATAAACGAAATTGAGAAGAGACTGCGAACTTTCTTGTGGAAGGGGACAACAAACAGTGGTTATGCGAAGGTAGCATGGAAAGATTTATGTCGGCCGAAGGATGAGGGAGGACTAGGATTCAAGGATATTTCCATCTTGAATCGTGCATTAATGACGAAGAAACTCTGTGATATCATCAAATGCGATAGGACCTCAGTTTGGGTTGAATGGCTTTACCAGGGTCGGTTACGAGACACCTCCATTTGGACGATTAGGGAACATGGAGGATCATGGGGTTGGCGGAAAATTCTACGTCTACGGGCTTTCCTCCGCCCTATGGTGGACTATCAGATTGGCGATGGGCGAACTTTTTACCTTTGGCAGGACCCGTGGCATTATCTCGGACCACTCAGTGTCACATTCCCATGGGGACCGAGACTACTCAGAATAGAGGAATCAGCCAGATTGAGCACGGTTATTAGTGAAGGAGAGTGGCAGTGGCCTCCTATCACAGATTTTGAGTGTCTGGAGATCACACATGGTTTACCCACAATTCATGGAGGGGAGGACCGAATTATTTGGAGATTTGATCAGGGTAAACCTACAACCCAGGCTCTATATAGGCTTTTTGATCCCCCAGGACCGAAAGTAGGCTGGGCTTCACTACTTTCGGGATCACTGAAGATTCCACGTCATTTGTTCATCCTGTGGCTTGCTATTCTAGGCAAATTGGCTACAACGGACAAATCATGGTTAGCGCACCTTGGCCCATGTATTCTATGTAATGAGGGAGCGACAGAGACACATGGCCACTTATTCTTTCAGTGCAGATTTAGTCGACAGTGTCTCACAGCTATCCGGAGAATGGTACGATATTCTTGGCCCAATATAGACTGGAAAACGGATATTGAATGGGCTTCCCAAAAATGGAGAGGTAAACACATTGTCAACATATCTTATCGAGCACTACTAGCATCATGTGTTTACCACATTTGGAGGGAGAGAAACTTGAGAAGATTCGAGCACACCGAGAGGACACCTAGCACCATGGCTTTATTGATAGTTGAGGATATCAAGCAGCGGATCCTTAGTATCTCTCTACCTAGATCAGTCAGTACAAGAGCTTTATATAGACTGTGGCGTATCCCTTGGCCTGTCGAGGGAGAAACCAACTGATAACCACACTGTTGTACTGTACTACTATTTCATTTTACTTAATGATACTTACATTTACCAAAAAAAAAAAGAGCCATACCCTCCCAACCCGCAATGCGTTTATCAATTTTCAACAATAGAGGGTTACAATCAGCAACTGTTAAACGAGAAGATAAAAGAGGTAGCCCTAAATACCTCATCGGTAGGACTCCCTCTTGAAATCCGAGTGCTTCCAACATCTCCTCTCGTAGTCCTTGTGCTGAACGTGAGATAATGAGGTGCCTTTTCTGCACATTTAGTTTGAGCCCCGATCATTCAGCAAAGCGATCCAATCCTGTCTTAAATACTCCAATAGAGTTCAAATCAGCACGGCAGAATAGTAACAAATCATCAGCAAAACCCAGCTGAAAAATCCTGGCTGCATCACACTTCCAATGAAAAGAAAATAATTCATCCTGGTCAATCAGCTGTAGGAAACCCAATTGTAGGACTTCCATCACAAGCACGAATAAGTATGGTGATAGAGGGTCTCCTTGCCGAAACCCTCTGGCCCCCGTAAAGAAGCCGTGAGGTTTCCCGTTAAGCCCAACAGAAAATGAGGGTGTTGTGACACACTCCTCAATCCATTTCACGAATATATGAGGGAACCCAAATAACTCCATCACAACAATTAGGAAATCCCACTCCACCGTATCATATGCCTTTCGAAAGTCCACTTTTAGAGCGCACCGGGGTGGTAGATGGGTCTGGTTATATCCCGTAAACAGTTCCTGTGCCAACATGATATTGTCTCCTATGCTTCGTCCGGGCACGAACGCCGCTTGGCACGGACTAATAAGTTTGTCCAGTATCACACTCAATCGTTGGACAAGGAGCTTGGCAATAATCTTGTACAGTACATTGCAGCAAGATATAGGACGGAAATCACCAACATTCATAGGAGAATGTACCTTTGGTATGAGCGCCAAAAGTGTAGTATTTATCTGCTTCAGAATTCGGCCTGTATGAAAGAAATCCAAGACTGCCGAAGACACCTCCTGCCCTATTATAGGCCATGCAGCTTTGAAGAAGCCTGATGAATACCCGTCCGGCCCAGGTGCCTTATCTTCAGCAATGTCAAAAATCGCTTGCTTGACATCCATATGAGTAAATGGCAAGACTAAGGAGTTGACATCATCTTCACTCAATAAATGTCTAGCCCATGGTCGCAGGAATCGAAGATCTATCATGTCTCTTCGTCGTTCCCCACGAAGTAAATTTTGATAGTACATGACAAACTCATTAATTACTGCTCCTGGATCTGTGTGAGTGGCTCCATGATCATCATTGATTTGTAAGATTCTTCTCGCCGATCTCCTTTGAGCAATCTTACGAAAGAATACCCGGGAGCACTGGTCACCCCCCTTCATCCACTGCATTTTTGATCTCTGTTGTAGCATAATCTGTTCAAGTTTAGCTGCTTTAGCTAGTACTACCCGGCAGCAGTGTTCCAACTGTAGGAATAGTTCATCCTGCCTGTTTGAAGTAACAAGTACTTGCGCCATCTCAAGAAACCCTTTTGCCAGTTGGACATTGTGAGATAAGTCCCCCTTTTTCCTCCTCTGCTCTCTAAATATCGGTTTAAGTGCTTTGAGTTTCCTTGTTACGGCATACATGGGTGTCCCTATTATGTTATGTTGCCATACCTGTTGTACACTGGGAATAAATTCTGGAGATAGGGCGAGGTAATTATCGAATCGAAACATACCTCCTAATTGTTGTTGTATATCCCCACTTAACACAATTGGGGAGTGATCTGAAGTGCGTGCTGTGAGGAAAGAATAATATGATGTCGGGAACTGAGCCATCCATCTATCATTGATAAGCATGCGATCCAGTCTTTTCTAGAGGTTTCGTGGCCCGGCACTGCAATTGTGCCATGTGTACCATTCGCCCTGCATGGGTAATGGTAATAATCCTGTATTCTGGATGCAAGTATTAAAGTCTTCCATGGCCATTCGAATATCTCCTGATACACCACAGATTTCACTAAGGTCTCGCACTGTATTGAAATCCCCTCCAACAAGCCACGGAATATCAGCACTCTGTATAGCAATAGTCTCCATGGAGTCCCATAATGCCCTCCTCTCTACCAACTCATTTGCCCCATAGATAACAGTAATAGCAATGGATTCATGAAGTGCACGGATATTAACATGACAGTGAATAAACTGTGTGCTACATTCAACCACATCAACATCAATAAAATTTTCATCCCACGCTATCCAAATCCGATTACCAGACGATCCATAATCCACAAACCATTTCCATTGAGGTAGTAAAAAAGCCTGAATATGAGATACGTTATTTATACGTACACGAGTTTCAAGGAGACCGAGGAATTGTAACCTGAACTCAGCAACGATGTCTTTGACTGCTAACTGATGATCTCGTTTGTTCAGGCCACGAACATTCCATACTGCTGCATTCAACATGGATCACAAGGCATGGGGCTGCTATGCTTAGGACCCCGAGACGACTCATCTGTATCATCTAATAGGTGAAGTGCGTCAAAAGTATTATATATAACAAGCGCCTTACCCCTTTCCTCGCGACTAGGGCCGGCTGCATCTCTAGGGGATTCACGTCCCTCTCTCTGCTTTTCTACCACTCGAGCTGATGGTGGTCTGCTCATGTTCCGATCAGGCATATTTATTGGTCGGGATGGTTTATAAGTAGTATCACCTTCCTCCCTAGGATGGTTCCTACTCCGTTTAGGCATTGTTGGTTCTTGCGGCGTCCCCATTTTTGGTACATATACAGCAATCGGTGGTTTAGCTGGTTTTGGTTTGTTGAGCATACACTCTTTGTCAGAGTGTCCCATTGTCATACATCTTTGGCACTTCTGGGGTAGCCATTCGTACTCAACATCGACTTTGCAAGGTGATTCTCCTCCATCCTCATCCGGTGTCATAATTATAATGTGCTTCGGTAAATTTGAGGTCACATCCAACATTACGCATATACGAGCGAAGTCCAGTCTCGTGCATGCTCTCGTAATTGCATCCGGGTAAAGTGGTTTACCCACTCCACTGGCTACCGTACTAAGGCCTTCATCTGTCCATAACTCGGCTGGAAGGTGACGTAATTTGATCCACACAGGAACTTGAGTATGCTGTAGTTTCCTTAATACCATCCCTGGTTCCCATTTTTGAAGAACAATAGGCTGCCCCTGAAATAACCACGGCCCTCCTTCAATGACATCTTCCATAGCTGCGACTGATTTGAATTGTAAGAAAAAGAAACCATTATTTGTACCCGTGACCTCCTTCAAGTCCGGCCATACTGACATTGCAAATTCCTTCAGATGGTAAAAGTACGGTCTTTTCCCAAGGAAGTATCCGACAGCGGTGGCTCTCCATCGTTTAGACCCATTGCGTATAATATCCAATGTTGGGCGCACTATTACCTCCCCGTTTTGCATTGTTGGAGCCACATAGGATAGGGTCTTGCGAGTGGAGTTATGGAATGCATGAGCTATTTTGTCATTGATAATCGTGTCCGAACATGCATGTAACGGAATATTTCCAACAAACAATCCAGTTGGAGAGCTAGAAAAGTTAGAAAACTGTTTTCTTGTCTTCTTGTGCAGAGTGACATCATCTATGACATCAACAGCTGATGTTGTCATGCCTGCATCAGCAGTGATGCCATCTGTAGTGATGTCAGCAGTGATGTCATCTGAAGTGATGTCAGCAGTGATGTCATCAGAGGTCATCCTAGCATCATCAGTGACGTCACCTTCCACGTCATCCGCCATAGCAGCTGCCAACTCACCATCCCCGTCACCAGCAATGGCCACATCAGCCAGATGTGGAACTCGCCGTTCATCCATCGCCGGCAAAACAGTTGCGTTTCCGGCGGAAATCCCAATCGCCGATGACTGTTTTTCTGAATCAGATGATATCAATGCATTTTTCGATTCCCCGCTGTTCATTCCCGACGGCAGAAGGCATCTCAATGCCGGTCGTAGCTTGCTAACTCGTGACGGCGCTCCTCTACTCTCAACGAACGAGCGCAGCGACGGTATGCTTCGGAATCTCTCCTTCCATCTATCTTTCAGATCTCTAATCGCTGCAATGGTTTTCTCGTCGCCTTTGTCAATGACCGCGTTCGCCAATCGCAAGAATTCTTCAAGGTTGAAAGGCTCAAACCTTCGTCCGCCATTAATGGAAGATGGAGCTTCACCAAACCCTAACGATGACGCCTGTATTGTTGCTTCTTTTCTCAACAGTCCTTCATCTCCAACCTCTGCAAAGCCGGTAGTATTTGCATCGGTCGTCAAAGATATCGACGACGTTACATATTCGTCCGGCGACTTTTCGTTTTCTGCGTAAACTCGTCCCCGCGGCTGTTCGGTTTCATCAACCGCTTGTGGTTCCAATGGCGCAGCATACCCAAGCAAATTCGGCGCCGAAGCAGCCTCCTTTTCCGTGTCCAATGGCGCATCAATTCCGAGCAGTTGCGGCGCCGAAACGGCCGCTTTTTCCACGTTCGAGGAAGCGGCAAACCCTAGTAGTTGCGGCGCCGAAACAGCCGCTTTCTCCATCTCCAAGCCTCCTCGTTTCCCATGCGCAATTAATGTTGATGTCTCCCCAATCATCAGTTCCGATTTGTTCGCCTGAAAGTCGCCGGTGAAAGGCGCGGTTTGAACTGAAGCGGCCGCTTTTTCCGTGTCCAATGGCGCATCAATTCCGAGCAGTTGCGACGCCGAAACGGCCGCTTTTTCCACGTCCGAGGGCGCGGCAAACCCTAGTAATTGCGGCGCTGTAGCAGCCGCTTTCTCCATCTCCAAGCCTCCTCTTTTCCCATGCGCAATTAATGTTGATGTCTCCCCAATCGTCGGTTCCGATTCGCTCGCCTGAAAGTCGCTGGTGAAAGGCGCGGTTTGAACTAAAAGCCGCGTGGTTTTTCCAGATTTTCTACGGTAGCTATCCTCGCCATCGTCGGTCACCAATCGTCGGCCTCCCACTTTTTCGACATCCCCATCACTGGCCGAAGCGTCGCCGTCGTCCTCCTCGTCTCCGGCGGCCATGTGCATGGATAGTGTATTAGTGCGTGTTTGATATGGTGTGCTAGTGTGTGTTTTAGAGAGAATATTTTTAGAGAGAGAATTTTTGTGGTCCATTCTCTGTGTTTTGCATGAATTCAGAACGTTTGTTTTGCACAATTTTATTAGAAGCAAATTTGTTTTCCTTTTACACTAACTTGTAGGTATTATTAACCACACAAATTCTTGGTTCTAGATCTACGATTGGGTTAAGTTTCGTCGAATTCTAAGAATGTTCAAAATTTAGCTGTTTTGCACGGTTTTATTAAAGCAAGTTTGTTTTCCTTTTATACTAACTTGTAGGTATTATTACGCTTAGAAAACTTACCACACAAATACTTCGGTCTAGACCTACGGTTGGGTCTTTCCTCGAATTCTGTGAACGTTCAAAATTTAGCTGTTTTGCACGGTTTTATTATAGCAAGTTTGTTTCCCTTTTATACTAACTTGTAGGTAATATTACGCTTAGCAAATTTACCCCACAAATTCTTGGGTCTAGACTAACGGTTGGGTCATGTTTCGTCGAATTCTGACAACGTTCAAAACTTTTGCACGATTTTATTAAAGCAAGTTTATTTCCTTTTTATACTAACTTGTAGTTATTATTACGCTTAGCCAATTTACCACACAAATTCGCAGCTCTGGACCAACATTTGTGTCAAGTTTCGTCGAATTCTGTGAACGTTAAAATTTAGCTGTTTTGTACGATTTTATTAAAGCAAGTTTGTTTCCCTTTTGTACTAACTTGTGGTTATTATTAAGCTTAGCAAATATACAACACAAATGGTTGGATATAGACCAATGTTTGGAACAAGTTTCGTCGAATTCGTAGAACGTTCAAATGTTAGCTGTTTTGCATAATTTTATTAAAGCAAATTTGTTTTCCTTTTACACTAACTTGTAGGTATTATTAACCAGACAAATTCTTGGTTCTAGACCTACGGTTGGGTTATGTTTCGTGGAATTCTGAGAACGCCCAAAATTTAGCTGTTTTGTACGGCTTTATTTTTGTTTCCCTTTTATACTAACTTGTAGGTATTATTACTCTTAGAAAATTTACCACACAAATGCTTCGGTCTAGACCTACGGTTGGGTCAAGTTTCCTCGAATTCTGTGGACGTTCAAAATATAGCTGTTTTGCACGGATTTATTAAAGCAAGTTTGTTTTCCTTTTATACTAACTTGTAGGTAATATTACGCTTAGCAAATTTACCCCACAAATTCTTGGGTCTAGACCAACGGTTGGGTCATGTTTCGTCGAATTCTGACAACGTTCAAAACTTTTACACGATTTTATTAAAGCAAGTTTATTTCCCTTTTATACTAACTTGTAGTTATTATTACGCTTAGCCAATTTACCATACAAATTCGCAGCTCTAGACCAACGTTTGTGTCAAGTTTCGTCGAATTCTGTGAACGTTAAAATTTAGCTGTTTTGCACGATTTTATTAATGAAAATTTGTTTCCCTTTTGTACTAACTTGTAGTTGTTATTATGGTTTCCAAAATTACCACACAAATACTTGGGCGTAGAACAACGTTTGTGTCAAGTTTCGTCGAATTTTGAGAACGCTCAAAATTTAGTTTTTTTGCACGGTTTTATAAATCAAATTCATTTTCCTTTTATACTAACTTGTAGTTATTATTAAGCTTAGCAAATAGACAACACAAATGCTTGGATATAGACCAATGTTTGGGACAAGTTTCGTCGAATTCGTAGAACGTTCAAAAGTTAGCTGTTTTGCACAATTTTATTAAAGCAAATTTGTTTTCCTTTTACACTAACTTGTAGGTATTATTAACCACACAAATTCTTGGTTCTAGACTTACGGTTGGGTTATGTTTCGTGGAATTCTGAGAACGTTCAAAATTTAGCTGTTTTGCACAATTTTATTAAAGCAAGTTTGTTTTCCTTTTATACTAACTTGTAGGTATTATTACTCTTAGAAAATTTACCACACAAATGCTTTGGTCTAGACCTACGGGTGGGTCAAGTTTCCTCGAATTCTGTGAACGTTCAAAATATAGCTGTTTTGCACGGTTTTATTAAAGCAAGTTTGTTTTCCTTTTATACTAACTTGTAGGTAATATTACGCTTAGCAAATTTACCCCACAAATTCTTGGGTCTAGACCAACGGTTGGTCATGTTTCGTCGAATTCTGACAATGTTCAAAAGTAAGCTCTTTTGCACGATTTTATTAAAGCAAGTTTATTTCCCTTTTATACTAACTTGTAGTTATTATTACGCTTAACCAATTTACCACACAAATTCGCAGCTCTGGACCAACGTTTCTGTCAAGTTTCGTCGAATTCTGTGAACGTTAAAATTTAGCTGTTTTGCACGAGTTTATTAAAGCATGTTTGTTTCGCTTTTGTACTAACTTGTAGTTGTTATTATGCTTTCCAAAATTACCACACAAATTCTTGGGCGTAGACCAACGTTTGTGTCAAGTTTCGTCGAATTTTGAGAACGCTCAAAATTTAGTTTTTTTTCACGGTTTTATAAAGCAAATTCATTTTCCTTTTATACTAACTTGTAGTTATTATTAAGCATAGCAAATATACAACACAAATGCTTGGATATGGACCAATGTTTGGGACAAGTTTCGTCGAATTCGTAGAACGTTCAAAAGTTAGCTGTTTTGCACAATTTTATTAGAAGCAAATTTGTTTTCCTTTTACACTAACTTGTAGGTATTATTAACCACACAAATTCTTGGTTCTAGACCTACGGTTGGGTTATGTTTCGTGGAATTCTGAGAACGTTCAAAATTTAGCTGTTTTGCACGGTTTTATTAAAGCAAGTTTGTTTTCCTTTTATACTAACTTGTAGGTATTATTACTCTTAGAAAATTTACCACACAAATGCTTCGGTCTAGACCTACGGTTCGGTCAAGTTTCCTCGAATTCTGTGAACGTTCAAAATATAGCTGTTTTGCACGGTTTTATTATAGCAAGTTTGTGTCCCTTTTATACTAACTTGTAGGTAATATTACGCTTAGCAAATTTACCCCACAAATTCTTGGGTCTAGACTAACGGTTGGGTCATGTTTCGTCGAATTCTGACAACGTTCAAAACTTT
The DNA here is from genome assembly GCF_026168435.1 of Sesamum indicum. Classification (NCBI taxonomy): domain Eukaryota; kingdom Viridiplantae; phylum Streptophyta; class Magnoliopsida; order Lamiales; family Pedaliaceae; genus Sesamum; species Sesamum indicum. The sequence goes on along the minus strand of NC_142661.1, from coordinate 9,551,155 downwards.
TGCACGATTTTATTAAAGCAAGTTTATTTCCTTTTTATACTAACTTGTAGTTATTATTACGCTTAGCCAATTTACCACACAAATTCGCAGCTCTGGACCAACATTTGTGTCAAGTTTCGTCGAATTCTGTGAACGTTAAAATTTAGCTGTTTTGTACGATTTTATTAAAGCAAGTTTGTTTCCCTTTTGTACTAACTTGTGGTTATTATTAAGCTTAGCAAATATACAACACAAATGGTTGGATATAGACCAATGTTTGGAACAAGTTTCGTCGAATTCGTAGAACGTTCAAATGTTAGCTGTTTTGCATAATTTTATTAAAGCAAATTTGTTTTCCTTTTACACTAACTTGTAGGTATTATTAACCAGACAAATTCTTGGTTCTAGACCTACGGTTGGGTTATGTTTTGTGGAATTCTGAGAACGCCCAAAATTTAGCTGTTTTGTACGGCTTTATTTTTGTTTCCCTTTTATACTAACTTGTAGGTATTATTACTCTTAGAAAATTTACCACACAAATGCTTCGGTCTAGACCTACGGTTGGGTCAAGTTTCCTCGAATTCTGTGGACGTTCAAAATATAGCTGTTTTGCACGGATTTATTAAAGCAAGTTTGTTTTCCTTTTATACTAACTTGTAGGTAATATTACGCTTAGCAAATTTACCCCACAAATTCTTGGGTCTAGACCAACGGTTGGTCATGTTTCGTCGAATTCTGACAATGTTCAAAAGTAAGCTCTTTTGCACGATTTTATTAAAGCAAGTTTATTTCCCTTTTATACTAACTTGTAGTTATTATTACGCTTAGCCAATTTACCACACAAATTCGCAGCTCTGGACCAACGTTTCTGTCAAGTTTCGTCGAATTCTGTGAACGTTAAAATTTAGCTGTTTTGCACGAGTTTATTAAAGCATGTTTGTTTCGCTTTTGTACTAACTTGTAGTTGTTATTATGCTTTCCAAAATTACCACACAAATTCTTGGGCGTAGACCAACGTTTGTGTCAAGTTTCGTCGAATTTTGAGAACGCTCAAAATTTAGTTTTTTTTCACGGTTTTATAAAGCAAATTCATTTTCCTTTTATACTAACTTGTAGTTATTATTAAGCATAGCAAATATACAACACAAATGCTTGGATATGGACCAATGTTTGGGACAAGTTTCGTCGAATTCGTAGAACGTTCAAAAGTTAGCTGTTTTGCACAATTTTATTAGAAGCAAATTTGTTTTCCTTTTACACTAACTTGTAGGTATTATTAACCACACAAATTCTTGGTTCTAGACCTACGGTTGGGTTATGTTTCGTGGAATTCTGAGAACGTTCAAAATTTAGCTGTTTTGCACGGTTTTATTAAAGCAAGTTTGTTTTCCTTTTATACTAACTTGTAGGTATTATTACTCTTAGAAAATTTACCACACAAATGCTTTGGTCTAGACCTACGGTTGGGTCAAGTTTCCTCGAATTCTGTGAACGTTCAAAATATAGCTGTTTTGCACGGTTTTATTAAAGCAAGTTTGTTTTCCTTTTATACTAACTTGTAGGTAATATTACGCTTAGCAAATTTACCCCACAAATTCTTGGGTCTAGACCAACGGTTGGTCATGTTTCGTCGAATTCTGACAATGTTCAAAAGTAAGCTCTTTTGCACGATTTTATTAAAGCAAGTTTATTTCCCTTTTATACTAACTTGTAGTTATTATTACGCTTAACCAATTTACCACACAAATTCGCAGCTCTGGACCAACGTTTCTGTCAAGTTTCGTCGAATTCTGTGAACGTTAAAATTTAGCTGTTTTGCACGAGTTTATTAAAGCATGTTTGTTTCGCTTTTGTACTAACTTGTAGTTGTTATTATGCTTTCCAAAATTACCACACAAATTCTTGGGCGTAGACCAACGTTTGTGTCAAGTTTCGTCGAATTTTGAGAACGCTCAAAATTTAGTTTTTTTTCACGGTTTTATAAAGCAAATTCATTTTCCTTTTATACTAACTTGTAGTTATTATTAAGCATAGCAAATATACAACACAAATGCTTGGATATGGACCAATGTTTGGGACAAGTTTCGTCGAATTCGTAGAACGTTCAAAAGTTAGCTGTTTTGCACAATTTTATTAGAAGCAAATTTGTTTTCCTTTTACACTAACTTGTAGGTATTATTAACCACACAAATTCTTGGTTCTAGACCTACGGTTGGGTTATGTTTCGTGGAATTCTGAGAACGTTCAAAATTTAGCTGTTTTGCACGGTTTTATTAAAGCAAGTTTGTTTTCCTTTTATACTAACTTGTAGGTATTATTACTCTTAGAAAATTTACCACACAAATGCTTCGGTCTAGACCTACGGTTGGGTCAAGTTTCCTCGAATTCTGTGAACGTTCAAAATATAGCTGTTTTGCACGGTTTTATTATAGCAAGTTTGTGTCCCTTTTATACTAACTTGTAGGTAATATTACGCTTAGCAAATTTACCCCACAAATTCTTGGGTCTAGACTAACGGTTGGGTCATGTTTCGTCGAATTCTGACAACGTTCAAAACTTTTGCACGATTTTATTAAAGCAAGTTTATTTCCTTTTTATACTAACTTGTAGTTATTATTACGCTTAGCCAATTTACCACACAAATTCGCAGCTCTGGACCAACATTTGTGTCAAGTTTCGTCGAATTCTGTGAACGTTAAAATTTAGCTGTTTTGTACGATTTTATTAAAGCAAGTTTGTTTCCCTTTTGTACTAACTTGTGGTTATTATTAAGCTTAGCAAATATACAACACAAATGGTTGGATATAGACCAATGTTTGGAACAAGTTTCGTCGAATTCGTAGAACGTTCAAATGTTAGCTGTTTTGCATAATTTTATTAAAGCAAATTTGTTTTCCTTTTACACTAACTTGTAGGTATTATTAACCAGACAAATTCTTGGTTCTAGACCTACGGTTGGGTTATGTTTTGTGGAATTCTGAGAACGCCCAAAATTTAGCTGTTTTGTACGGCTTTATTTTTGTTTCCCTTTTATACTAACTTGTAGGTATTATTACTCTTAGAAAATTTACCACACAAATGCTTCGGTCTAGACCTACGGTTGGGTCAAGTTTCCTCGAATTCTGTGGACGTTCAAAATATAGCTGTTTTGCACGGATTTATTAAAGCAAGTTTGTTTTCCTTTTATACTAACTTGTAGGTAATATTACGCTTAGCAAATTTACCCCACAAATTCTTGGGTCTAGACCAACGGTTGGTCATGTTTCGTCGAATTCTGACAATGTTCAAAAGTAAGCTCTTTTGCACGATTTTATTAAAGCAAGTTTATTTCCCTTTTATACTAACTTGTAGTTATTATTACGCTTAGCCAATTTACCACACAAATTCGCAGCTCTGGACCAACGTTTCTGTCAAGTTTCGTCGAATTCTGTGAACGTTAAAATTTAGCTGTTTTGCACGAGTTTATTAAAGCATGTTTGTTTCGCTTTTGTACTAACTTGTAGTTGTTATTATGCTTTCCAAAATTACCACACAAATTCTTGGGCGTAGACCAACGTTTGTGTCAAGTTTCGTCGAATTTTGAGAACGCTCAAAATTTAGTTTTTTTTCACGGTTTTATAAAGCAAATTCATTTTCCTTTTATACTAACTTGTAGTTATTATTAAGCATAGCAAATATACAACACAAATGCTTGGATATGGACCAATGTTTGGGACAAGTTTCGTCGAATTCGTAGAACGTTCAAAAGTTAGCTGTTTTGCACAATTTTATTAGAAGCAAATTTGTTTTCCTTTTACACTAACTTGTAGGTATTATTAACCACACAAATTCTTGGTTCTAGACCTACGGTTGGGTTATGTTTCGTGGAATTCTGAGAACGTTCAAAATTTAGCTGTTTTGCACGGTTTTATTAAAGCAAGTTTGTTTTCCTTTTATACTAACTTGTAGGTATTATTACTCTTAGAAAATTTACCACACAAATGCTTCGGTCTAGACCTACGGTTGGGTCAAGTTTCCTCGAATTCTGTGGACGTTCAAAATATAGCTGTTTTGCACGGATTTATTAAAGCAAGTTTGTTTTCCTTTTATACTAACTTGTAGGTAATATTACGCTTAGCAAATTTACCCCACAAATTCTTGGGTCTAGACCAACGGTTGGGTCATGTTTCGTCGAATTCTGACAACGTTCAAAACTTTTACACGATTTTATTAAAGCAAGTTTATTTCCCTTTTATACTAACTTGTAGTTATTATTACGCTTAGCCAATTTACCATACAAATTCGCAGCTCTAGACCAACGTTTGTGTCAAGTTTCGTCGAATTCTGTGAACGTTAAAATTTAGCTGTTTTGCACGATTTTATTAATGAAAATTTGTTTCCCTTTTGTACTAACTTGTAGTTGTTATTATGGTTTCCAAAATTACCACACAAATACTTGGGCGTAGAACAACGTTTGTGTCAAGTTTCGTCGAATTTTGAGAACGCTCAAAATTTAGTTTTTTTGCACGGTTTTATAAATCAAATTCATTTTCCTTTTATACTAACTTGTAGTTATTATTAAGCTTAGCAAATAGACAACACAAATGCTTGGATATAGACCAATGTTTGGGACAAGTTTCGTCGAATTCGTAGAACGTTCAAAAGTTAGCTGTTTTGCACAATTTTATTAAAGCAAATTTGTTTTCCTTTTACACTAACTTGTAGGTATTATTAACCACACAAATTCTTGGTTCTAGACTTACGGTTGGGTTATGTTTCGTGGAATTCTGAGAACGTTCAAAATTTAGCTGTTTTGCACAATTTTATTAAAGCAAGTTTGTTTTCCTTTTATACTAACTTGTAGGTATTATTACTCTTAGAAAATTTACCACACAAATGCTTCGGTCTAGACCTACGGTTGGGTCAAGTTTCCTCGAATTCTGTGAACGTTCAAAATATAGCTGTTTTGCACGGTTTTATTAAAGCAAGTTTGTTTTCCTTTTATACTAACTTGTAGGTAATATTACGCTTAGCAAATTTACCCCACAAATTCTTGGGTCTAGACCAACGGTTGATCATGTTTCGTCGAATTCTGACAATGTTCAAAAGTAAGCTCTTTTGCACGATTTTATTAAAGCAAGTTTATTTCCCTTTTATACTAACTTGTAGTTATTATTACGCTTAGCCAATTTACCACACAAATTCGCAGCTCTGGACCAACGTTTCTGTCAAGTTTCGTCGAATTCTGTGAACGTTAAAATTTAGCTGTTTTGCACGAGTTTATTAAAGCATGTTTGTTTCGCTTTTGTACTAACTTGTAGTTGTTATTATGCTTTCCAAAATTACCACACAAATTCTTGGGCGTAGACCAACGTTTGTGTCAAGTTTCGTCGAATTTTGAGAACGCTCAAAATTTAGTTTTTTTTCACGGTTTTATAAAGCAAATTCATTTTCCTTTTATACTAACTTGTAGTTATTATTAAGCATAGCAAATATACAACACAAATGCTTGGATATGGACCAATGTTTGGGACAAGTTTCGTCGAATTCGTAGAACGTTCAAAAGTTAGCTGTTTTGCACAATTTTATTAGAAGCAAATTTGTTTTCCTTTTACACTAACTTGTAGGTATTATTAACCACACAAATTCTTGGTTCTAGACCTACGGTTGGGTTATGTTTCGTGGAATTCTGAGAACGTTCAAAATTTAGCTGTTTTGCACGGTTTTATTAAAGCAAGTTTGTTTTCCTTTTATACTAACTTGTAGGTATTATTACTCTTAGAAAAATTACCACACAAATGCTTCGGTCTAGACCTACGGTTGGGTCAAGTTTCCTCGAATTCTGTGAACGTTCAAAATATAGCTGTTTTGCACGGTTTTATTATAGCAAGTTTGTGTCCCTTTTATACTAACTTGTAGGTAATATTACGCTTAGCAAATTTACCCCACAAATTCTTGGGTCTAGACTAACGGTTGGGTCATGTTTCGTCGAATTCTGACAACGTTCAAAACTTTTGCACGATTTTATTAAAGCAAGTTTATTTCCTTTTTATACTAACTTGTAGTTATTATTACGCTTAGCCAATTTACCACACAAATTCGCAGCTCTGGACCAACATTTGTGTCAAGTTTCGTCGAATTCTGTGAACGTTAAAATTTAGCTGTTTTGTACGATTTTATTAAAGCAAGTTTGTTTCCCTTTTGTACTAACTTGTGGTTATTATTAAGCTTAGCAAATATACAACACAAATGGTTGGATATAGACCAATGTTTGGAACAAGTTTCGTCGAATTCGTAGAACGTTCAAATGTTAGCTGTTTTGCATAATTTTATTAAAGCAAATTTGTTTTCCTTTTACACTAACTTGTAGGTATTATTAACCAGACAAATTCTTGGTTCTCGACCTACGGTTGGGTTATGTTTCGTGGAATTCTGAGAACGCCCAAAATTTAGCTGTTTTGTACGGCTTTATTTTTGTTTCCCTTTTATACTAACTTGTAGGTATTATTACTCTTAGAAAATTTACCACACAAATGCTTCGGTCTAGACCTACGGTTGGGTCAAGTTTCCTCGAATTCTGTGGACGTTCAAAATATAGCTGTTTTGCACGGATTTATTAAAGCAAGTTTGTTTTCCTTTTATACTAACTTGTAGGTAATATTACGCTTAGCAAATTTACCCCACAAATTCTTGGGTCTAGACCAACGGTTGGGTCATGTTTCGTCGAATTCTGACAACGTTCAAAACTTTTACACGATTTTATTAAAGCAAGTTTATTTCCCTTTTATACTAACTTGTAGTTATTATTACGCTTAGCCAATTTACCATACAAATTCGCAGCTCTAGACCAACGTTTGTGTCAAGTTTCGTCGAATTCTGTGAACGTTAAAATTTAGCTGTTTTGCACGATTTTATTAATGAAAATTTGTTTCCCTTTTGTACTAACTTGTAGTTGTTATTATGGTTTCCAAAATTACCACACAAATACTTGGGCGTAGAACAACGTTTGTGTCAAGTTTCGTCGAATTTTGAGAACGCTCAAAATTTAGTTTTTTTGCACGGTTTTATAAATCAAATTCATTTTCCTTTTATACTAACTTGTAGTTATTATTAAGCTTAGCAAATAGACAACACAAATGCTTGGATATAGACCAATGTTTGGGACAAGTTTCGTCGAATTCGTAGAACGTTCAAAAGTTAGCTGTTTTGCACAATTTTATTAAAGCAAATTTGTTTTCCTTTTACACTAACTTGTAGGTATTATTAACCACACAAATTCTTGGTTCTAGACTTACGGTTGGGTTATGTTTCGTGGAATTCTGAGAACGTTCAAAATTTAGCTGTTTTGCACAATTTTATTAAAGCAAGTTTGTTTTCCTTTTATACTAACTTGTAGGTATTATTACTCTTAGAAAATTTACCACACAAATGCTTTGGTCTAGTCCTACGGTTGGGTCAAGTTTCCTCGAATTCTGTGAACGTTCAAAATATAGCTGTTTTGCACGGTTTTATTAAAGCAAGTTTGTTTTCCTTTTATACTAACTTGTAGGTAATATTACGCTTAGCAAATTTACCCCACAAATTCTTGGGTCTAGACCAACGGTTGGTCATGTTTCGTCGAATTCTGACAATGTTCAAAAGTAAGCTCTTTTGCACGATTTTATTAAAGCAAGTTTATTTCCCTTTTATACTAACTTGTAGTTATTATTACGCTTAACCAATTTACCACACAAATTCGCAGCTCTGGACCAACGTTTCTGTCAAGTTTCGTCGAATTCTGTGAACGTTAAAATTTAGCTGTTTTGCACGAGTTTATTAAAGCATGTTTGTTTCGCTTTTGTACTAACTTGTAGTTGTTATTATGCTTTCCAAAATTACCACACAAATTCTTGGGCGTAGACCAACGTTTGTGTCAAGTTTCGTCGAATTTTGAGAACGCTCAAAATTTAGTTTTTTTTCACGGTTTTATAAAGCAAATTCATTTTCCTTTTATACTAACTTGTAGTTATTATTAAGCATAGCAAATATACAACACAAATGCTTGGATATGGACCAATGTTTGGGACAAGTTTCGTCGAATTCGTAGAACGTTCAAAAGTTAGCTGTTTTGCACAATTTTATTAGAAGCAAATTTGTTTTCCTTTTACACTAACTTGTAGGTATTATTAACCACACAAATTCTTGGTTCTAGACCTACGGTTGGGTTATGTTTCGTGGAATTCTGAGAACGTTCAAAATTTAGCTGTTTTGCACGGTTTTATTAAAGCAAGTTTGTTTTCCTTTTATACTAACTTGTAGGTATTATTACTCTTAGAAAATTTACCACACAAATGCTTCGGTCTAGACCTACGGTTGGGTCAAGTTTCCTCGAATTCTGTGAACGTTCAAAATATAGCTGTTTTGCACGGTTTTATTATAGCAAGTTTGTGTCCCTTTTATACTAACTTGTAGGTAATATTACGCTTAGCAAATTTACCCCACAAATTCTTGGGTCTAGACTAACGGTTGGGTCATGTTTCGTCGAATTCTGACAACGTTCAAAACTTTTGCACGATTTTATTAAAGCAAGTTTATTTCCTTTTTATACTAACTTGTAGTTATTATTACGCTTAGCCAATTTACCACACAAATTCGCAGCTCTGGACCAACATTTGTGTCAAGTTTCGTCGAATTCTGTGAACGTTAAAATTTAGCTGTTTTGTACGATTTTATTAAAGCAAGTTTGTTTCCCTTTTGTACTAACTTGTGGTTATTATTAAGCTTAGCAAATATACAACACAAATGGTTGGATATAGACCAATGTTTGGAACAAGTTTCGTCGAATTCGTAGAACGTTCAAATGTTAGCTGTTTTGCATAATTTTATTAAAGCAAATTTGTTTTCCTTTTACACTAACTTGTAGGTATTATTAACCAGACAAATTCTTGGTTCTAGACCTACGGTTGGGTTATGTTTTGTGGAATTCTGAGAACGCCCAAAATTTAGCTGTTTTGTACGGCTTTATTTTTGTTTCCCTTTTATACTAACTTGTAGGTATTATTACTCTTAGAAAATTTACCACACAAATGCTTCGGTCTAGACCTACGGTTGGGTCAAGTTTCCTCGAATTCTGTGGACGTTCAAAATATAGCTGTTTTGCACGGATTTATTAAAGCAAGTTTGTTTTCCTTTTATACTAACTTGTAGGTAATATTACGCTTAGCAAATTTACCCCACAAATTCTTGGGTCTAGACCAACGGTTGGTCATGTTTCGTCGAATTCTGACAATGTTCAAAAGTAAGCTCTTTTGCACGATTTTATTAAAGCAAGTTTATTTCCCTTTTATACTAACTTGTAGTTATTATTACGCTTAGCCAATTTACCACACAAATTCGCAGCTCTGGACCAACGTTTCTGTCAAGTTTCGTCGAATTCTGTGAACGTTAAAATTTAGCTGTTTTGCACGAGTTTATTAAAGCATGTTTGTTTCGCTTTTGTACTAACTTGTAGTTGTTATTATGCTTTCCAAAATTACCACACAAATTCTTGGGCGTAGACCAACGTTTGTGTCAAGTTTCGTCGAATTTTGAGAACGCTCAAAATTTAGTTTTTTTTCACGGTTTTATAAAGCAAATTCATTTTCCTTTTATACTAACTTGTAGTTATTATTAAGCATAGCAAATATACAACACAAATGCTTGGATATGGACCAATGTTTGGGACAAGTTTCGTCGAATTCGTAGAACGTTCAAAAGTTAGCTGTTTTGCACAATTTTATTAGAAGCAAATTTGTTTTCCTTTTACACTAACTTGTAGGTATTATTAACCACACAAATTCTTGGTTCTAGACCTACGGTTGGGTTATGTTTCGTGGAATTCTGAGAACGTTCAAAATTTAGCTGTTTTGCACGGTTTTATTAAAGCAAGTTTGTTTTCCTTTTATACTAACTTGTAGGTATTATTACTCTTAGAAAATTTACCACACAAATGCTTCGGTCTAGACCTACGGTTGGGTCAAGTTTCCTCGAATTCTGTGGACGTTCAAAATATAGCTGTTTTGCACGGATTTATTAAAGCAAGTTTGTTTTCCTTTTATACTAACTTGTAGGTAATATTACGCTTAGCAAATTTACCCCACAAATTCTTGGGTCTAGACCAACGGTTGGGTCATGTTTCGTCGAATTCTGACAACGTTCAAAACTTTTACACGATTTTATTAAAGCAAGTTTATTTCCCTTTTATACTAACTTGTAGTTATTATTACGCTTAGCCAATTTACCATACAAATTCGCAGCTCTAGACCAACGTTTGTGTCAAGTTTCGTCGAATTCTGTGAACGTTAAAATTTAGCTGTTTTGCACGATTTTATTAATGAAAATTTGTTTCCCTTTTGTACTAACTTGTAGTTGTTATTATGGTTTCCAAAATTACCACACAAATACTTGGGCGTAGAACAACGTTTGTGTCAAGTTTCGTCGAATTTTGAGAACGCTCAAAATTTAGTTTTTTTGCACGGTTTTATAAATCAAATTCATTTTCCTTTTATACTAACTTGTAGTTATTATTAAGCTTAGCAAATAGACAACACAAATGCTTGGATATAGACCAATGTTTGGGACAAGTTTCGTCGAATTCGTAGAACGTTCAAAAGTTAGCTGTTTTGCACAATTTTATTAAAGCAAATTTGTTTTCCTTTTACACTAACTTGTAGGTATTATTAACCACACAAATTCTTGGTTCTAGACTTACGGTTGGGTTATGTTTCGTGGAATTCTGAGAACGTTCAAAATTTAGCTGTTTTGCACAATTTTATTAAAGCAAGTTTGTTTTCCTTTTATACTAACTTGTAGGTATTATTACTCTTAGAAAATTTACCACACAAATGCTTCGGTCTAGACCTACGGTTGGGTCAAGTTTCCTCGAATTCTGTGAACGTTCAAAATATAGCTGTTTTGCACGGTTTTATTAAAGCAAGTTTGTTTTCCTTTTATACTAACTTGTAGGTAATATTACGCTTAGCAAATTTACCCCACAAATTCTTGGGTCTAGACCAACGGTTGATCATGTTTCGTCGAATTCTGACAATGTTCAAAAGTAAGCTCTTTTGCACGATTTTATTAAAGCAAGTTTATTTCCCTTTTATACTAACTTGTAGTTATTATTACGCTTAGCCAATTTACCACACAAATTCGCAGCTCTGGACCAACGTTTCTGTCAAGTTTCGTCGAATTCTGTGAACGTTAAAATTTAGCTGTTTTGCACGAGTTTATTAAAGCATGTTTGTTTCGCTTTTGTACTAACTTGTAGTTGTTATTATGCTTTCCAAAATTACCACACAAATTCTTGGGCGTAGACCAACGTTTGTGTCAAGTTTCGTCGAATTTTGAGAACGCTCAAAATTTAGTTTTTTTTCACGGTTTTATAAAGCAAATTCATTTTCCTTTTATACTAACTTGTAGTTATTATTAAGCATAGCAAATATACAACACAAATGCTTGGATATGGACCAATGTTTGGGACAAGTTTCGTCGAATTCGTAGAACGTTCAAAAGTTAGCTGTTTTGCACAATTTTATTAGAAGCAAATTTGTTTTCCTTTTACACTAACTTGTAGGTATTATTAACCACACAAATTCTTGGTTCTAGACCTACGGTTGGGTTATGTTTCGTGGAATTCTGAGAACGTTCAAAATTTAGCTGTTTTGCACGGTTTTATTAAAGCAAGTTTGTTTTCCTTTTATACTAACTTGTAGGTATTATTACTCTTAGAAAAATTACCACACAAATGCTTCGGTCTAGACCTACGGTTGGGTCAAGTTTCCTCGAATTCTGTGAACGTTCAAAATATAGCTGTTTTGCACGGTTTTATTATAGCAAGTTTGTGTCCCTTTTATACTAACTTGTAGGTAATATTACGCTTAGCAAATTTACCCCACAAATTCTTGGGTCTAGACTAACGGTTGGGTCATGTTTCGTCGAATTCTGACAACGTTCAAAACTTTTGCACGATTTTATTAAAGCAAGTTTATTTCCTTTTTATACTAACTTGTAGTTATTATTACGCTTAGCCAATTTACCACACAAATTCGCAGCTCTGGACCAACATTTGTGTCAAGTTTCGTCGAATTCTGTGAACGTTAAAATTTAGCTGTTTTGTACGATTTTATTAAAGCAAGTTTGTTTCCCTTTTGTACTAACTTGTGGTTATTATTAAGCTTAGCAAATATACAACACAAATGGTTGGATATAGACCAATGTTTGGAACAAGTTTCGTCGAATTCGTAGAACGTTCAAATGTTAGCTGTTTTGCATAATTTTATTAAAGCAAATTTGTTTTCCTTTTACACTAACTTGTAGGTATTATTAACCAGACAAATTCTTGGTTCTCGACCTACGGTTGGGTTATGTTTCGTGGAATTCTGAGAACGCCCAAAATTTAGCTGTTTTGTACGGCTTTATTTTTGTTTCCCTTTTATACTAACTTGTAGGTATTATTACTCTTAGAAAATTTACCACACAAATGCTTCGGTCTAGACCTACGGTTGGGTCAAGTTTCCTCGAATTCTGTGGACGTTCAAAATATAGCTGTTTTGCACGGATTTATTAAAGCAAGTTTGTTTTCCTTTTATACTAACTTGTAGGTAATATTACGCTTAGCAAATTTACCCCACAAATTCTTGGGTCTAGACCAACGGTTGGGTCATGTTTCGTCGAATTCTGACAACGTTCAAAACTTTTACACGATTTTATTAAAGCAAGTTTATTTCCCTTTTATACTAACTTGTAGTTATTATTACGCTTAGCCAATTTACCATACAAATTCGCAGCTCTAGACCAACGTTTGTGTCAAGTTTCGTCGAATTCTGTGAACGTTAAAATTTAGCTGTTTTGCACGATTTTATTAATGAAAATTTGTTTCCCTTTTGTACTAACTTGTAGTTGTTATTATGGTTTCCAAAATTACCACACAAATACTTGGGCGTAGAACAACGTTTGTGTCAAGTTTCGTCGAATTTTGAGAACGCTCAAAATTTAGTTTTTTTGCACGGTTTTATAAATCAAATTCATTTTCCTTTTATACTAACTTGTAGTTATTATTAAGCTTAGCAAATAGACAACACAAATGCTTGGATATAGACCAATGTTTGGGACAAGTTTCGTCGAATTCGTAGAACGTTCAAAAGTTAGCTGTTTTGCACAATTTTATTAAAGCAAATTTGTTTTCCTTTTACACTAACTTGTAGGTATTATTAACCACACAAATTCTTGGTTCTAGACTTACGGTTGGGTTATGTTTCGTGGAATTCTGAGAACGTTCAAAATTTAGCTGTTTTGCACAATTTTATTAAAGCAAGTTTGTTTTCCTTTTATACTAACTTGTAGGTATTATTACTCTTAGAAAATTTACCACACAAATGCTTCGGTCTAGACCTACGGTTGGGTCAAGTTTCCTCGAATTCTGTGAACGTTCAAAATATAGCTGTTTTGCACGGTTTTATTAAAGCAAGTTTGTTTTCCTTTTATACTAACTTGTAGGTAATATTACGCTTAGCAAATTTACCCCACAAATTCTTGGGTCTAGACCAACGGTTGGTCATGTTTCGTCGAATTCTGACAATGTTCAAAAGTAAGCTCTTTTGCACGATTTTATTAAAGCAAGTTTATTTCCCTTTTATACTAACTTGTAGTTATTATTACGCTTAGCCAATTTACCACACAAATTCGCAGCTCTGGACCAACGTTTCTGTCAAGTTTCGTCGAATTCTGTGAACGTTAAAATTTAGCTGTTTTGCACGAGTTTATTAAAGCATGTTTGTTTCGCTTTTGTACTAACTTGTAGTTGTTATTATGCTTTCCAAAATTACCACACAAATTCTTGGGCGTAGACCAACGTTTGTGTCAAGTTTCGTCGAATTTTGAGAACGCTCAAAATTTAGTTTTTTTTCACGGTTTTATAAAGCAAATTCATTTTCCTTTTATACTAACTTGTAGTTATTATTAAGCATAGCAAATATACAACACAAATGCTTGGATATGGACCAATGTTTGGGACAAGTTTCGTCGAATTCGTAGAACGTTCAAAAGTTAGCTGTTTTGCACAATTTTATTAGAAGCAAATTTGTTTTCCTTTTACACTAACTTGTAGGTATTATTAACCACACAAATTCTTGGTTCTAGACCTACGGTTGGGTTATGTTTCGTGGAATTCTGAGAACGTTCAAAATTTAGCTGTTTTGCACGGTTTTATTAAAGCAAGTTTGTTTTCCTTTTATACTAACTTGTAGGTATTATTACTCTTAGAAAAATTACCACACAAATGCTTCGGTCTAGACCTACGGTTGGGTCAAGTTTCCTCGAATTCTGTGAACGTTCAAAATATAGCTGTTTTGCACGGTTTTATTATAGCAAGTTTGTGTCCCTTTTATACTAACTTGTAGGTAATATTACGCTTAGCAAATTTACCCCACAAATTCTTGGGTCTAGACTAACGGTTGGGTCATGTTTCGTCGAATTCTGACAACGTTCAAAACTTTTGCACGATTTTATTAAAGCAAGTTTATTTCCTTTTTATACTAACTTGTAGTTATTATTACGCTTAGCCAATTTACCACACAAATTCGCAGCTCTGGACCAACATTTGTGTCAAGTTTCGTCGAATTCTGTGAACGTTAAAATTTAGCTGTTTTGTACGATTTTATTAAAGCAAGTTTGTTTCCCTTTTGTACTAACTTGTGGTTATTATTAAGCTTAGCAAATATACAACACAAATGGTTGGATATAGACCAATGTTTGGAACAAGTTTCGTCGAATTCGTAGAACGTTCAAATGTTAGCTGTTTTGCATAATTTTATTAAAGCAAATTTGTTTTCCTTTTACACTAACTTGTAGGTATTATTAACCAGACAAATTCTTGGTTCTCGACCTACGGTTGGGTTATGTTTCGTGGAATTCTGAGAACGCCCAAAATTTAGCTGTTTTGTACGGCTTTATTTTTGTTTCCCTTTTATACTAACTTGTAGGTATTATTACTCTTAGAAAATTTACCACACAAATGCTTCGGTCTAGACCTACGGTTGGGTCAAGTTTCCTCGAATTCTGTGGACGTTCAAAATATAGCTGTTTTGCACGGATTTATTAAAGCAAGTTTGTTTTCCTTTTATACTAACTTGTAGGTAATATTACGCTTAGCAAATTTACCCCACAAATTCTTGGGTCTAGACCAACGGTTGGGTCATGTTTCGTCGAATTCTGACAACGTTCAAAACTTTTACACGATTTTATTAAAGCAAGTTTATTTCCCTTTTATACTAACTTGTAGTTATTATTACGCTTAGCCAATTTACCATACAAATTCGCAGCTCTAGACCAACGTTTGTGTCAAGTTTCGTCGAATTCTGTGAACGTTAAAATTTAGCTGTTTTGCACGATTTTATTAATGAAAATTTGTTTCCCTTTTGTACTAACTTGTAGTTGTTATTATGGTTTCCAAAATTACCACACAAATACTTGGGCGTAGAACAACGTTTGTGTCAAGTTTCGTCGAATTTTGAGAACGCTCAAAATTTAGTTTTTTTGCACGGTTTTATAAATCAAATTCATTTTCCTTTTATACTAACTTGTAGTTATTATTAAGCTTAGCAAATAGACAACACAAATGCTTGGATATAGACCAATGTTTGGGACAAGTTTCGTCGAATTCGTAGAACGTTCAAAAGTTAGCTGTTTTGCACAATTTTATTAAAGCAAATTTGTTTTCCTTTTACACTAACTTGTAGGTATTATTAACCACACAAATTCTTGGTTCTAGACTTACGGTTGGGTTATGTTTCGTGGAATTCTGAGAACGTTCAAAATTTAGCTGTTTTGCACAATTTTATTAAAGCAAGTTTGTTTTCCTTTTATACTAACTTGTAGGTATTATTACTCTTAGAAAATTTACCACACAAATGCTTCGGTCTAGACCTACGGTTGGGTCAAGTTTCCTCGAATTCTGTGAACGTTCAAAATATAGCTGTTTTGCACGGTTTTATTAAAGCAAGTTTGTTTTCCTTTTATACTAACTTGTAGGTAATATTACGCTTAGCAAATTTACCCCACAAATTCTTGGGTCTAGACCAACGGTTGGTCATGTTTCGTCGAATTCTGACAATGTTCAAAAGTAAGCTCTTTTGCACGATTTTATTAAAGCAAGTTTATTTCCCTTTTATACTAACTTGTAGTTATTATTACGCTTAGCCAATTTACCACACAAATTCGCAGCTCTGGACCAACGTTTCTGTCAAGTTTCGTCGAATTCTGTGAACGTTAAAATTTAGCTGTTTTGCACGAGTTTATTAAAGCATGTTTGTTTCGCTTTTGTACTAACTTGTAGTTGTTATTATGCTTTCCAAAATTACCACACAAATTCTTGGGCGTAGACCAACGTTTGTGTCAAGTTTCGTCGAATTTTGAGAACGCTCAAAATTTAGTTTTTTTTCACGGTTTTATAAAGCAAATTCATTTTCCTTTTATACTAACTTGTAGTTATTATTAAGCATAGCAAATATACAACACAAATGCTTGGATATGGACCAATGTTTGGGACAAGTTTCGTCGAATTCGTAGAACGTTCAAAAGTTAGCTGTTTTGCACAATTTTATTAGAAGCAAATTTGTTTTCCTTTTACACTAACTTGTAGGTATTATTAACCACACAAATTCTTGGTTCTAGACCTACGGTTGGGTTATGTTTCGTGGAATTCTGAGAACGTTCAAAATTTAGCTGTTTTGCACGGTTTTATTAAAGCAAGTTTGTTTTCCTTTTATACTAACTTGTAGGTATTATTACTTTTAGAAAATTTACCACACAAATGCTTCGGTCTAGACCTACGGTTGGGTCAAGTTTCCTCGAATTCTGTGAACGTTCAAAATATAGCTGTTTTGCACGGTTTTATTATAGCAAGTTTGTGTCCCTTTTATACTAACTTGTAGGTAATATTACGCTTAGCAAATTTACCCCACAAATTCTTGGGTCTAGACTAACGGTTGGGTCATGTTTCGTCGAATTCTGACAACGTTCAAAACTTTTGCACGATTTTATTAAAGCAAGTTTATTTCCTTTTTATACTAACTTGTAGTTATTATTACGCTTAGCCAATTTACCACACAAATTCGCAGCTCTGGACCAACATTTGTGTCAAGTTTCGTCGAATTCTGTGAACGTTAAAATTTAGCTGTTTTGTACGATTTTATTAAAGCAAGTTTGTTTCCCTTTTGTACTAACTTGTGGTTATTATTAAGCTTAGCAAATATACAACACAAATGGTTGGATATAGACCAATGTTTGGAACAAGTTTCGTCGAATTCGTAGAACGTTCAAATGTTAGCTGTTTTGCATAATTTTATTAAAGCAAATTTGTTTTCCTTTTACACTAACTTGTAGGTATTATTAACCAGACAAATTCTTGGTTCTCGACCTACGGTTGGGTTATGTTTCGTGGAATTCTGAGAACGCCCAAAATTTAGCTGTTTTGTACGGCTTTATTTTTGTTTCCCTTTTATACTAACTTGTAGGTATTATTACTCTTAGAAAATTTACCACACAAATGCTTCGGTCTAGACCTACGGTTGGGTCAAGTTTCCTCGAATTCTGTGGACGTTCAAAATATAGCTGTTTTGCACGGATTTATTAAAGCAAGTTTGTTTTCCTTTTATACTAACTTGTAGGTAATATTACGCTTAGCAAATTTACCCCACAAATTCTTGGGTCTAGACCAACGGTTGGGTCATGTTTCGTCGAATTCTGACAACGTTCAAAACTTTTACACGATTTTATTAAAGCAAGTTTATTTCCCTTTTATACTAACTTGTAGTTATTATTACGCTTAGCCAATTTACCATACAAATTCGCAGCTCTAGACCAACGTTTGTGTCAAGTTTCGTCGAATTCTGTGAACGTTAAAATTTAGCTGTTTTGCACGATTTTATTAATGAAAATTTGTTTCCCTTTTGTACTAACTTGTAGTTGTTATTATGGTTTCCATAATTACCACACAAATACTTGGGCGTAGAACAACGTTTGTGTCAAGTTTCGTCGAATTTTGAGAACGCTCAAAATTTAGTTTTTTTGCACGGTTTTATAAAGCAAATTCATTTTCCTTTTATACTAACTTGTAGTTATTATTAAGCTTAGCAAATACACAACACAAATGCTTGGATATAGACCAATGTTTGGGACAAGTTTCGTCGAATTCGTAGAACGTTCAAAAGTTAGCTGTTTTGCACAATTTTATTAAAGCAAATTTGTTTTCCTTTTACACTAACTTGTAGGTATTATTAACCACACAAATTCTTGGTTCTAGACTTACGGTTGGGTTATGTTTCGTGGAATTCTGAGAACGTTCAAAATTTAGCTGTTTTGCACAATTTTATTAAAGCAAGTTTGTTTTCCTTTTATACTAACTTGTAGGTATTATTACTCTTAGAAAATTTACCACACAAATGCTTCGGTCTAGACCTACGGTTGGGTCAAGTTTCCTCGAATTCTGTGGACGTTCAAAATATAGCTGTTTTGCACGGATTTATTAAAGCAAGTTTGTTTTCCTTTTATACTAACTTGTAGGTAATATTACGCTTAGCAAATTTACCCCACAAATTCTTGGGTCTAGACCAACGGTTGGGTCATGTTTCGTCGAATTCTGACAACGTTCAAAACTTTTACACGATTTTATTAAAGCAAGTTTATTTCCCTTTTATACTAACTTGTAGTTATTATTACGCTTAGCCAATTTACCATACAAATTCGCAGCTCTAGACCAACGTTTGTGTCAAGTTTCGTCGAATTCTGTGAACGTTAAAATTTAGCTGTTTTGCACGATTTTATTAATGAAAATTTGTTTCCCTTTTGTACTAACTTGTAGTTGTTATTATGGTTTCCAAAATTACCACACAAATACTTGGGCGTAGAACAACGTTTGTGTCAAGTTTCGTCGAATTTTGAGAACGCTCAAAATTTAGTTTTTTTGCACGGTTTTATAAATCAAATTCATTTTCCTTTTATACTAACTTGTAGTTATTATTAAGCTTAGCAAATAGACAACACAAATGCTTGGATATAGACCAATGTTTGGGACGAGTTTCGTCGAATTCGTAGAACGTTCAAAAGTTAGCTGTTTTGCACAATTTTATTAAAGCAAATTTGTTTTCCTTTTACACTAACTTGTAGGTATTATTAACCACACAAATTCTTGGTTTTAGACTTACGGTTGGGTTATGTTTCGTGGAATTCTGAGAACGTTCAAAATTTAGCTGTTTTGCACAATTTTATTAAAGCAAGTTTGTTTTCCTTTTATACTAACTTGTAGGTATTATTACTCTTAGAAAATTTACCACACAAATGCTTCGGTCTAGACCTACGGTTGGGTCAAGTTTCCTCGAATTCTGTGAACGTTCAAAATATAGCTGTTTTGCACGGTTTTATTAAAGCAAGTTTGTTTTCCTTTTATACTAACTTGTAGGTAATATTACGCTTAGCAAATTTACCCCACAAATTCTTGGGTCTAGACCAACGGTTGATCATGTTTCGTCGAATTCTGACAATGTTCAAAAGTAAGCTCTTTTGCACGATTTTATTAAAGCAAGTTTATTTCCCTTTTATACTAACTTGTAGTTATTATTACGCTTAGCCAATTTACCACACAAATTCGCAGCTCTGGACCAACGTTTCTGTCAAGTTTCGTCGAATTCTGTGAACGTTAAAATTTAGCTGTTTTGCACGAGTTTATTAAAGCATGTTTGTTTCGCTTTTGTACTAACTTGTAGTTGTTATTATGCTTTCCAAAATTACCACACAAATTCTTGGGCGTAGACCAACGTTTGTGTCAAGTTTCGTCGAATTTTGAGAACGCTCAAAATTTAGTTTTTTTTCACGGTTTTATAAAGCAAATTCATTTTCCTTTTATACTAACTTGTAGTTATTATTAAGCATAGCAAATATACAACACAAATGCTTGGATATGGACCAATGTTTGGGACAAGTTTCGTCGAATTCGTAGAACGTTCAAAAGTTAGCTGTTTTGCACAATTTTATTAGAAGCAAATTTGTTTTCCTTTTACACTAACTTGTAGGTATTATTAACCACACAAATTCTTGGTTCTAGACCTACGGTTGGGTTATGTTTCGTGGAATTCTGAGAACGTTCAAAATTTAGCTGTTTTGCACGGTTTTATTAAAGCAAGTTTGTTTTCCTTTTATACTAACTTGTAGGTATTATTACTCTTAGAAAATTTACCACACAAATGCTTCGGTCTAGACCTACGGTTGGGTCAAGTTTCCTCGAATTCTGTGAACGTTCAAAATATAGCTGTTTTGCACGGTTTTATTATAGCAAGTTTGTGTCCCTTTTATACTAACTTGTAGGTAATATTACGCTTAGCAAATTTACCCCACAAATTCTTGGGTCTAGACTAACGGTTGGGTCATGTTTCGTCGAATTCTGACAACGTTCAAAACTTTTGCACGATTTTATTAAAGCAAGTTTATTTCCTTTTTATACTAACTTGTAGTTATTATTACGCTTAGCCAATTTACCACACAAATTCGCAGCTCTGGACCAACATTTGTGTCAAGTTTCGTCGAATTCTGTGAACGTTAAAATTTAGCTGTTTTGTACGATTTTATTAAAGCAAGTTTGTTTCCCTTTTGTACTAACTTGTGGTTATTATTAAGCTTAGCAAATATACAACACAAATGGTTGGATATAGACCAATGTTTGGAACAAGTTTCGTCGAATTCGTAGAACGTTCAAATGTTAGCTGTTTTGCATAATTTTATTAAAGCAAATTTGTTTTCCTTTTACACTAACTTGTAGGTATTATTAACCAGACAAATTCTTGGTTCTAGACCTACGGTTGGGTTATGTTTCGTGGAATTCTGAGAACGCCCAAAATTTAGCTGTTTTGTACGGCTTTATTTTTGTTTCCCTTTTATACTAACTTGTAGGTATTATTACTCTTAGAAAATTTACCACACAAATGCTTCGGTCTAGACCTACGGTTGGGTCAAGTTTCCTCGAATTCTGTGGACGTTCAAAATATAGCTGTTTTGCACGGATTTATTAAAGCAAGTTTGTTTTCCTTTTATACTAACTTGTAGGTAATATTACGCTTAGCAAATTTACCCCACAAATTCTTGGGTCTAGACCAACGGTTGGGTCATGTTTCGTCGAATTCTGACAACGTTCAAAACTTTTACACGATTTTATTAAAGCAAGTTTATTTCCCTTTTATACTAACTTGTAGTTATTATTACGCTTAGCCAATTTACCATACAAATTCGCAGCTCTAGACCAACGTTTGTGTCAAGTTTCGTCGAATTCTGTGAACGTTAAAATTTAGCTGTTTTGCACGATTTTATTAATGAAAATTTGTTTCCCTTTTGTACTAACTTGTAGTTGTTATTATGGTTTCCATAATTACCACACAAATACTTGGGCGTAGACCAACGTTTGTGTCAAGTTTCGTCGAATTTTGAGAACGCTCAAAATTTAGTTTTTTTGCACGGTTTTATAAAGCAAATTCATTTTCCTTTTATACTAACTTGTAGTTATTATTAAGCTTAGCAAATACACAACACAAATGCTTGGATATAGACCAATGTTTGGGACAAGTTTCGTCGAATTCGTAGAACGTTCAAAAGTTAGCTGTTTTGCACAATTTTATTAAAGCAAATTTGTTTTC
The DNA here is from genome assembly GCF_026168435.1 of Sesamum indicum. Classification (NCBI taxonomy): domain Eukaryota; kingdom Viridiplantae; phylum Streptophyta; class Magnoliopsida; order Lamiales; family Pedaliaceae; genus Sesamum; species Sesamum indicum. Next base: position 9,529,502 of record NC_142661.1, on the reverse strand, counting down.
CTTTTACACTAACTTGTAGGTATTATTAACCACACAAATTCTTGGTTCTAGACTTACGGTTGGGTTATGTTTCGTGGAATTCTGAGAACGTTCAAAATTTAGCTGTTTTGCACAATTTTATTAAAGCAAGTTTGTTTTCCTTTTATACTAACTTGTAGGTATTATTACTCTTAGAAAATTTACCACACAAATGCTTCGGTCTAGACCTACGGTTGGGTCAAGTTTCCTCGAATTCTGTGGACGTTCAAAATATAGCTGTTTTGCACGGATTTATTAAAGCAAGTTTGTTTTCCTTTTATACTAACTTGTAGGTAATATTACGCTTAGCAAATTTACCCCACAAATTCTTGGGTCTAGACCAACGGTTGGGTCATGTTTCGTCAAATTCTGACAACGTTCAAAACTTTTACACGATTTTATTAAAGCAAGTTTATTTCCCTTTTATACTAACTTGTAGTTATTATTACGCTTAGCCAATTTACCATACAAATTCGCAGCTCTAGACCAACGTTTGTGTCAAGTTTCGTCGAATTCTGTGAACGTTAAAATTTAGCTGTTTTGCACGATTTTATTAATGAAAATTTGTTTCCCTTTTGTACTAACTTGTAGTTGTTATTATGGTTTCCAAAATTACCACACAAATACTTGGGCGTAGAACAACGTTTGTGTCAAGTTTCGTCGAATTTTGAGAACGCTCAAAATTTAGTTTTTTTGCACGGTTTTATAAATCAAATTCATTTTCCTTTTATACTAACTTGTAGTTATTATTAAGCTTAGCAAATAGACAACACAAATGCTTGGATATAGACCAATGTTTGGGACAAGTTTCGTCGAATTCGTAGAACGTTCAAAAGTTAGCTGTTTTGCACAATTTTATTAAAGCAAATTTGTTTTCCTTTTACACTAACTTGTAGGTATTATTAACCACACAAATTCTTGGTTTTAGACTTACGGTTGGGTTATGTTTCGTGGAATTCTGAGAACGTTCAAAATTTAGCTGTTTTGCACAATTTTATTAAAGCAAGTTTGTTTTCCTTTTATACTAACTTGTAGGTATTATTACTCTTAGAAAATTTACCACACAAATGCTTCGGTCTAGACCTACGGTTGGGTCAAGTTTCCTCGAATTCTGTGAACGTTCAAAATATAGCTGTTTTGCACGGTTTTATTAAAGCAAGTTTGTTTTCCTTTTATACTAACTTGTAGGTAATATTACGCTTAGCAAATTTACCCCACAAATTCTTGGGTCTAGACCAACGGTTGATCATGTTTCGTCGAATTCTGACAATGTTCAAAAGTAAGCTCTTTTGCACGATTTTATTAAAGCAAGTTTATTTCCCTTTTATACTAACTTGTAGTTATTATTACGCTTAGCCAATTTACCACACAAATTCGCAGCTCTGGACCAACGTTTCTGTCAAGTTTCGTCGAATTCTGTGAACGTTAAAATTTAGCTGTTTTGCACGAGTTTATTAAAGCATGTTTGTTTCGCTTTTGTACTAACTTGTAGTTGTTATTATGCTTTCCAAAATTACCACACAAATTCTTGGGCGTAGACCAACGTTTGTGTCAAGTTTCGTCGAATTTTGAGAACGCTCAAAATTTAGTTTTTTTTCACGGTTTTATAAAGCAAATTCATTTTCCTTTTATACTAACTTGTAGTTATTATTAAGCATAGCAAATATACAACACAAATGCTTGGATATGGACCAATGTTTGGGACAAGTTTCGTCGAATTCGTAGAACGTTCAAAAGTTAGCTGTTTTGCACAATTTTATTAGAAGCAAATTTGTTTTCCTTTTACACTAACTTGTAGGTATTATTAACCACACAAATTCTTGGTTCTAGACCTACGGTTGGGTTATGTTTCGTGGAATTCTGAGAACGTTCAAAATTTAGCTGTTTTGCACGGTTTTATTAAAGCAAGTTTGTTTTCCTTTTATACTAACTTGTAGGTATTATTACTCTTAGAAAATTTACCACACAAATGCTTCGGTCTAGACCTACGGTTGGGTCAAGTTTCCTCGAATTCTGTGAACGTTCAAAATATAGCTGTTTTGCACGGTTTTATTATAGCAAGTTTGTGTCCCTTTTATACTAACTTGTAGGTAATATTACGCTTAGCAAATTTACCCCACAAATTCTTGGGTCTAGACTAACGGTTGGGTCATGTTTCGTCGAATTCTGACAACGTTCAAAACTTTTGCACGATTTTATTAAAGCAAGTTTATTTCCTTTTTATACTAACTTGTAGTTATTATTACGCTTAGCCAATTTACCACACAAATTCGCAGCTCTGGACCAACATTTGTGTCAAGTTTCGTCGAATTCTGTGAACGTTAAAATTTAGCTGTTTTGTACGATTTTATTAAAGCAAGTTTGTTTCCCTTTTGTACTAACTTGTGGTTATTATTAAGCTTAGCAAATATACAACACAAATGGTTGGATATAGACCAATGTTTGGAACAAGTTTCGTCGAATTCGTAGAACGTTCAAATGTTAGCTGTTTTGCATAATTTTATTAAAGCAAATTTGTTTTCCTTTTACACTAACTTGTAGGTATTATTAACCAGACAAATTCTTGGTTCTAGACCTACGGTTGGGTTATGTTTCGTGGAATTCTGAGAACGCCCAAAATTTAGCTGTTTTGTACGGCTTTATTTTTGTTTCCCTTTTATACTAACTTGTAGGTATTATTACTCTTAGAAAATTTACCACACAAATGCTTCGGTCTAGACCTACGGTTGGGTCAAGTTTCCTCGAATTCTGTGGACGTTCAAAATATAGCTGTTTTGCACGGATTTATTAAAGCAAGTTTGTTTTCCTTTTATACTAACTTGTAGGTAATATTACGCTTAGCAAATTTACCCCACAAATTCTTGGGTCTAGACCAACGGTTGGGTCATGTTTCGTCGAATTCTGACAACGTTCAAAACTTTTACACGATTTTATTAAAGCAAGTTTATTTCCCTTTTATACTAACTTGTAGTTATTATTACGCTTAGCCAATTTACCATACAAATTCGCAGCTCTAGACCAACGTTTGTGTCAAGTTTCGTCGAATTCTGTGAACGTTAAAATTTAGCTGTTTTGCACGATTTTATTAATGAAAATTTGTTTCCCTTTTGTACTAACTTGTAGTTGTTATTATGGTTTCCATAATTACCACACAAATACTTGGGCGTAGACCAACGTTTGTGTCAAGTTTCGTCGAATTTTGAGAACGCTCAAAATTTAGTTTTTTTGCACGGTTTTATAAAGCAAATTCATTTTCCTTTTATACTAACTTGTAGTTATTATTAAGCTTAGCAAATACACAACACAAATGCTTGGATATAGACCAATGTTTGGGACAAGTTTCGTCGAATTCGTAGAACGTTCAAAAGTTAGCTGTTTTGCACAATTTTATTAAAGCAAATTTGTTTTCCTTTTACACTAACTTGTAGGTATTATTAACCACACAAATTCTTGGTTCTAGACTTACGGTTGGGTTATGTTTCGTGGAATTCTGAGAACGTTCAAAATTTAGCTGTTTTGCACAATTTTATTAAAGCAAGTTTGTTTTCCTTTTATACTAACTTGTAGGTATTATTACTCTTAGAAAATTTACCACACAAATGCTTCGGTCTAGACCTACGGTTGGGTCAAGTTTCCTCGAATTCTGTGGACGTTCAAAATATAGCTGTTTTGCACGGATTTATTAAAGCAAGTTTGTTTTCCTTTTATACTAACTTGTAGGTAATATTACGCTTAGCAAATTTACCCCACAAATTCTTGGGTCTAGACCAACGGTTGGGTCATGTTTCGTCGAATTCTGACAACGTTCAAAACTTTTACACGATTTTATTAAAGCAAGTTTATTTCCCTTTTATACTAACTTGTAGTTATTATTACGCTTAGCCAATTTACCATACAAATTCGCAGCTCTAGACCAACGTTTGTGTCAAGTTTCGTCGAATTCTGTGAACGTTAAAATTTAGCTGTTTTGCACGATTTTATTAATGAAAATTTGTTTCCCTTTTGTACTAACTTGTAGTTGTTATTATGGTTTCCAAAATTACCACACAAATACTTGGGCGTAGAACAACGTTTGTGTCAAGTTTCGTCGAATTTTGAGAACGCTCAAAATTTAGTTTTTTTGCACGGTTTTATAAATCAAATTCATTTTCCTTTTATACTAACTTGTAGTTATTATTAAGCTTAGCAAATAGACAACACAAATGCTTGGATATAGACCAATGTTTGGGACAAGTTTCGTCGAATTCGTAGAACGTTCAAAAGTTAGCTGTTTTGCACAATTTTATTAAAGCAAATTTGTTTTCCTTTTACACTAACTTGTAGGTATTATTAACCACACAAATTCTTGGTTCTAGACTTACGGTTGGGTTATGTTTCGTGGAATTCTGAGAACGTTCAAAATTTAGCTGTTTTGCACAATTTTATTAAAGCAAGTTTGTTTTCCTTTTATACTAACTTGTAGGTATTATTACTCTTAGAAAATTTACCACACAAATGCTTCGGTCTAGACCTACGGTTGGGTCAAGTTTCCTCGAATTCTGTGAACGTTCAAAATATAGCTGTTTTGCACGGTTTTATTAAAGCAAGTTTGTTTTCCTTTTATACTAACTTGTAGGTAATATTACGCTTAGCAAATTTACCCCACAAATTCTTGGGTCTAGACCAACGGTTGATCATGTTTCGTCGAATTCTGACAATGTTCAAAAGTAAGCTCTTTTGCACGATTTTATTAAAGCAAGTTTATTTCCCTTTTATACTAACTTGTAGTTATTATTACGCTTAGCCAATTTACCACACAAATTCGCAGCTCTGGACCAACGTTTCTGTCAAGTTTCGTCGAATTCTGTGAACGTTAAAATTTAGCTGTTTTGCACGAGTTTATTAAAGCATGTTTGTTTCGCTTTTGTACTAACTTGTAGTTGTTATTATGCTTTCCAAAATTACCACACAAATTCTTGGGCGTAGACCAACGTTTGTGTCAAGTTTCGTCGAATTTTGAGAACGCTCAAAATTTAGTTTTTTTTCACGGTTTTATAAAGCAAATTCATTTTCCTTTTATACTAACTTGTAGTTATTATTAAGCATAGCAAATATACAACACAAATGCTTGGATATGGACCAATGTTTGGGACAAGTTTCGTCGAATTCGTAGAACGTTCAAAAGTTAGCTGTTTTGCACAATTTTATTAGAAGCAAATTTGTTTTCCTTTTACACTAACTTGTAGGTATTATTAACCACACAAATTCTTGGTTCTAGACCTACGGTTGGGTTATGTTTCGTGGAATTCTGAGAACGTTCAAAATTTAGCTGTTTTGCACGGTTTTATTAAAGCAAGTTTGTTTTCCTTTTATACTAACTTGTAGGTATTATTACTCTTAGAAAATTTACCACACAAATGCTTCGGTCTAGACCTACGGTTGGGTCAAGTTTCCTCGAATTCTGTGAACGTTCAAAATATAGCTGTTTTGCACGGTTTTATTATAGCAAGTTTGTGTCCCTTTTATACTAACTTGTAGGTAATATTACGCTTAGCAAATTTACCCCACAAATTCTTGGGTCTAGACTAACGGTTGGGTCATGTTTCGTCGAATTCTGACAACGTTCAAAACTTTTGCACGATTTTATTAAAGCAAGTTTATTTCCTTTTTTTACTAACTTGTAGTTATTATTACGCTTAGCCAATTTACCACACAAATTCGCAGCTCTGGACCAACATTTGTGTCAAGTTTCGTCGAATTCTGTGAACGTTAAAATTTAGCTGTTTTGTACGATTTTATTAAAGCAAGTTTGTTTCCCTTTTGTACTAACTTGTGGTTATTATTAAGCTTAGCAAATATACAACACAAATGGTTGGATATAGACCAATGTTTGGAACAAGTTTCGTCGAATTCGTAGAACGTTCAAATGTTAGCTGTTTTGCATAATTTTATTAAAGCAAATTTGTTTTCCTTTTACACTAACTTGTAGGTATTATTAACCAGACAAATTCTTGGTTCTAGACCTACGGTTGGGTTATGTTTCGTGGAATTCTGAGAACGCCCAAAATTTAGCTGTTTTGTACGGCTTTATTTTTGTTTCCCTTTTATACTAACTTGTAGGTATTATTACTCTTAGAAAATTTACCACACAAATGCTTCGGTCTAGACCTACGGTTGGGTCAAGTTTCCTCGAATTCTGTGGACGTTCAAAATATAGCTGTTTTGCACGGATTTATTAAAGCAAGTTTGTTTTCCTTTTATACTAACTTGTAGGTAATATTACGCTTAGCAAATTTACCCCACAAATTCTTGGGTCTAGACCAACGGTTGGGTCATGTTTCGTCGAATTCTGACAACGTTCAAAACTTTTACACGATTTTATTAAAGCAAGTTTATTTCCCTTTTATACTAACTTGTAGTTATTATTACGCTTAGCCAATTTACCATACAAATTCGCAGCTCTAGACCAACGTTTGTGTCAAGTTTCGTCGAATTCTGTGAACGTTAAAATTTAGCTGTTTTGCACGATTTTATTAATGAAAATTTGTTTCCCTTTTGTACTAACTTGTAGTTGTTATTATGGTTTCCATAATTACCACACAAATACTTGGGCGTAGAACAACGTTTGTGTCAAGTTTCGTCGAATTTTGAGAACGCTCAAAATTTAGTTTTTTTGCACGGTTTTATAAAGCAAATTCATTTTCCTTTTATACTAACTTGTAGTTATTATTAAGCTTAGCAAATACACAACACAAATGCTTGGATATAGACCAATGTTTGGGACAAGTTTCGTCGAATTCGTAGAACGTTCAAAAGTTAGCTGTTTTGCACAATTTTATTAAAGCAAATTTGTTTTCCTTTTACACTAACTTGTAGGTATTATTAACCACACAAATTCTTGGTTCTAGACTTACGGTTGGGTTATGTTTCGTGGAATTCTGAGAACGTTCAAAATTTAGCTGTTTTGCACAATTTTATTAAAGCAAGTTTGTTTTCCTTTTATACTAACTTGTAGGTATTATTACTCTTAGAAAATTTACCACACAAATGCTTCGGTCTAGACCTACGGTTGGGTCAAGTTTCCTCGAATTCTGTGGACGTTCAAAATATAGCTGTTTTGCACGGATTTATTAAAGCAAGTTTGTTTTCCTTTTATACTAACTTGTAGGTAATATTACGCTTAGCAAATTTACCCCACAAATTCTTGGGTCTAGACCAACGGTTGGGTCATGTTTCGTCGAATTCTGACAACGTTCAAAACTTTTACACGATTTTATTAAAGCAAGTTTATTTCCCTTTTATACTAACTTGTAGTTATTATTACGCTTAGCCAATTTACCATACAAATTCGCAGCTCTAGACCAACGTTTGTGTCAAGTTTCGTCGAATTCTGTGAACGTTAAAATTTAGCTGTTTTGCACGATTTTATTAATGAAAATTTGTTTCCCTTTTGTACTAACTTGTAGTTGTTATTATGGTTTCCAAAATTACCACACAAATACTTGGGCGTAGAACAACGTTTGTGTCAAGTTTCGTCGAATTTTGAGAACGCTCAAAATTTAGTTTTTTTGCACGGTTTTATAAATCAAATTCATTTTCCTTTTATACTAACTTGTAGTTATTATTAAGCTTAGCAAATAGACAACACAAATGCTTGGATATAGACCAATGTTTGGGACAAGTTTCGTCGAATTCGTAGAACGTTCAAAAGTTAGCTGTTTTGCACAATTTTATTAAAGCAAATTTGTTTTCCTTTTACACTAACTTGTAGGTATTATTAACCACACAAATTCTTGGTTCTAGACTTACGGTTGGGTTATGTTTCGTGGAATTCTGAGAACGTTCAAAATTTAGCTGTTTTGCACAATTTTATTAAAGCAAGTTTGTTTTCCTTTTATACTAACTTGTAGGTATTATTACTCTTAGAAAATTTACCACACAAATGCTTTGGTCTAGACCTACGGTTGGGTCAAGTTTCCTCGAATTCTGTGAACGTTCAAAATATAGCTGTTTTGCACGGTTTTATTAAAGCAAGTTAGTTTTCCTTTTATACTAACTTGTAGGTAATATTACGCTTAGCAAATTTACCCCACAAATTCTTGGGTCTAGACCAACGGTTGGTCATGTTTCGTCGAATTCTGACAATGTTCAAAAGTAAGCTCTTTTGCACGATTTTATTAAAGCAAGTTTATTTCCCTTTTATACTAACTTGTAGTTATTATTACGCTTAGCCAATTTACCACACAAATTCGCAGCTCTGGACCAACGTTTCTGTCAAGTTTCGTCGAATTCTGTGAACGTTAAAATTTAGCTGTTTTGCACGAGTTTATTAAAGCATGTTTGTTTCGCTTTTGTACTAACTTGTAGTTGTTATTATGCTTTCCAAAATTACCACACAAATTCTTGGGCGTAGACCAACGTTTGTGTCAAGTTTCGTCGAATTTTGAGAAAGCTCAAAATTTAGTTTTTTTTCACGGTTTTATAAAGCAAATTCATTTTCCTTTTATACTAACTTGTAGTTATTATTAAGCATAGCAAATATACAACACAAATGCTTGGATATGGACCAATGTTTGGGACAAGTTTCGTCGAATTCGTAGAACGTTCAAAAGTTAGCTGTTTTGCACAATTTTATTAGAAGCAAATTTGTTTTCCTTTTACACTAACTTGTAGGTATTATTAACCACACAAATTCTTGGTTCTAGACCTACGGTTGGGTTATGTTTCGTGGAATTCTGAGAACGTTCAAAATTTAGCTGTTTTGCACGGTTTTATTAAAGCAAGTTTGTTTTCCTTTTATACTAACTTGTAGGTATTATTAGTCTTAGAAAATTTACCACACAAATGCTTCGGTCTAGACCTACGGTTGGGTCAAGTTTCCTCGAATTCTGTGAACGTTCAAAATATAGCTGTTTTGCACGGTTTTATTATAGCAAGTTTGTGTCCCTTTTATACTAACTTGTAGGTAATATTACGCTTAGCAAATTTACCCCACAAATTCTTGGGTCTAGACTAACGGTTGGGTCATGTTTCGTCGAATTCTGACAACGTTCAAAACTTTTGCACGATTTTATTAAAGCAAGTTTATTTCCTTTTTATACTAACTTGTAGTTATTATTACGCTTAGCCAATTTACCACACAAATTCGCAGCTCTGGACCAACATTTGTGTCAAGTTTCGTCGAATTCTGTGAACGTTAAAATTTAGCTGTTTTGTACGATTTTATTAAAGCAAGTTTGTTTCCCTTTTGTACTAACTTGTGGTTATTATTAAGCTTAGCAAATATACAACACAAATGGTTGGATATAGACCAATGTTTGGAACAAGTTTCGTCGAATTCGTAGAACGTTCAAATGTTAGCTGTTTTGCATAATTTTATTAAAGCAAATTTGTTTTCCTTTTACACTAACTTGTAGGTATTATTAACCAGACAAATTCTTGGTTCTAGACCTACGGTTGGGTTATGTTTCGTGGAATTCTGAGAACGCCCAAAATTTAGCTGTTTTGTACGGCTTTATTTTTGTTTCCCTTTTATACTAACTTGTAGGTATTATTACTCTTAGAAAATTTACCACACAAATGCTTCGGTCTAGACCTACGGTTGGGTCAAGTTTCCTCGAATTCTGTGGACGTTCAAAATATAGCTGTTTTGCACGGATTTATTAAAGCAAGTTTGTTTTCCTTTTATACTAACTTGTAGGTAATATTACGCTTAGCAAATTTACCCCACAAATTCTTGGGTCTAGACCAACGGTTGGGTCATGTTTCGTCGAATTCTGACAACGTTCAAAACTTTTACACGATTTTATTAAAGCAAGTTTATTTCCCTTTTATACTAACTTGTAGTTATTATTACGCTTAGCCAATTTACCATACAAATTCGCAGCTCTAGACCAACGTTTGTGTCAAGTTTCGTCGAATTCTGTGAACGTTAAAATTTAGCTGTTTTGCACGATTTTATTAATGAAAATTTGTTTCCCTTTTGTACTAACTTGTAGTTGTTATTATGGTTTCCATAATTACCACACAAATACTTGGGCGTAGAACAACGTTTGTGTCAAGTTTCGTCGAATTTTGAGAACGCTCAAAATTTAGTTTTTTTGCACGGTTTTATAAAGCAAATTCATTTTCCTTTTATACTAACTTGTAGTTATTATTAAGCTTAGCAAATACACAACACAAATGCTTGGATATAGACCAATGTTTGGGACAAGTTTCGTCGAATTCGTAGAACGTTCAAAAGTTAGCTGTTTTGCACAATTTTATTAAAGCAAATTTGTTTTCCTTTTACACTAACTTGTAGGTATTATTAACCACACAAATTCTTGGTTCTAGACTTACGGTTGGGTTATGTTTCGTGGAATTCTGAGAACGTTCAAAATTTAGCTGTTTTGCACAATTTTATTAAAGCAAGTTTGTTTTCCTTTTATACTAACTTGTAGGTATTATTACTCTTAGAAAATTTACCACACAAATGCTTCGGTCTAGACCTACGGTTGGGTCAAGTTTCCTCGAATTCTGTGAACGTTCAAAATATAGCTGTTTTGCACGGTTTTATTAAAGCAAGTTTGTTTTCCTTTTATACTAACTTGTAGGTAATATTACGCTTAGCAAATTTACCCCACAAATTCTTGGGTCTAGACCAACGGTTGGTCATGTTTCGTCGAATTCTGACAATGTTCAAAAGTAAGCTCTTTTGCACGATTTTATTAAAGCAAGTTTATTTCCCTTTTATACTAACTTGTAGTTATTATTACGCTTAGCCAATTTACCACACAAATTCGCAGCTCTGGACCAACGTTTCTGTCAAGTTTCGTCGAATTCTGTGAACGTTAAAATTTAGCTGTTTTGCACGAGTTTATTAAAGCATGTTTGTTTCGCTTTTGTACTAACTTGTAGTTGTTATTATGCTTTCCAAAATTACCACACAAATTCTTGGGCGTAGACCAACGTTTGTGTCAAGTTTCGTCGAATTTTGAGAACGCTCAAAATTTAGTTTTTTTTCACGGTTTTATAAAGCAAATTCATTTTCCTTTTATACTAACTTGTAGTTATTATTAAGCATAGCAAATATACAACACAAATGCTTGGATATGGACCAATGTTTGGGACAAGTTTCGTCGAATTCGTAGAACGTTCAAAAGTTAGCTGTTTTGCACAATTTTATTAGAAGCAAATTTGTTTTCCTTTTACACTAACTTGTAGGTATTATTAACCACACAAATTCTTGGTTCTAGACCTACGGTTGGGTTATGTTTCGTGGAATTCTGAGAACGTTCAAAATTTAGCTGTTTTGCACGGTTTTATTAAAGCAAGTTTGTTTTCCTTTTATACTAACTTGTAGGTATTATTACTCTTAGAAAATTTACCACACAAATGCTTCGGTCTAGACCTACGGTTGGGTCAAGTTTCCTCGTATTCTGTGAACGTTCAAAATATAGCTGTTTTGCACGGTTTTATTATAGCAAGTTTGTGTCCCTTTTATACTAACTTGTAGGTAATATTACGCTTAGCAAATTTACCCCACAAATTCTTGGGTCTAGACTAACGGTTGGGTCATGTTTCGTCGAATTCTGACAACGTTCAAAACTTTTGCACGATTTTATTAAAGCAAGTTTATTTCCTTTTTATACTAACTTGTAGTTATTATTACGCTTAGCCAATTTACCACACAAATTCGCAGCTCTGGACCAACATTTGTGTCAAGTTTCGTCGAATTCTGTGAACGTTAAAATTTAGCTGTTTTGTACGATTTTATTAAAGCAAGTTTGTTTCCCTTTTGTACTAACTTGTGGTTATTATTAAGCTTAGCAAATATACAACACAAATGGTTGGATATAGACCAATGTTTGGAACAAGTTTCGTCGAATTCGTAGAACGTTCAAATGTTAGCTGTTTTGCATAATTTTATTAAAGCAAATTTGTTTTCCTTTTACACTAACTTGTAGGTATTATTAACCAGACAAATTCTTGGTTCTAGACCTACGGTTGGGTTATGTTTCGTGGAATTCTGAGAACGCCCAAAATTTAGCTGTTTTGTACGGCTTTATTTTTGTTTCCCTTTTATACTAACTTGTAGGTATTATTACTCTTAGAAAATTTACCACACAAATGCTTCGGTCTAGACCTACGGTTGGGTCAAGTTTCCTCGAATTCTGTGGACGTTCAAAATATAGCTGTTTTGCACGGATTTATTAAAGCAAGTTTGTTTTCCTTTTATACTAACTTGTAGGTAATATTACGCTTAGCAAATTTACCCCACAAATTCTTGGGTCTAGACCAACGGTTGGGTCATGTTTCGTCGAATTCTGACAACGTTCAAAACTTTTACACGATTTTATTAAAGCAAGTTTATTTCCCTTTTATACTAACTTGTAGTTATTATTACGCTTAGCCAATTTACCATACGAATTCGCAGCTCTAGACCAACGTTTGTGTCAAGTTTCGTCGAATTCTGTGAACGTTAAAATTTAGCTGTTTTGCACGATTTTATTAATGAAAATTTGTTTCCCTTTTGTACTAACTTGTAGTTGTTATTATGGTTTCCATAATTACCACACAAATACTTGGGCGTAGAACAACGTTTGTGTCAAGTTTCGTCGAATTTTGAGAACGCTCAAAATTTAGTTTTTTTGCACGGTTTTATAAATCAAATTCATTTTCCTTTTATACTAACTTGTAGTTATTATTAAGCTTAGCAAATACACAACACAAATGCTTGGATATAGACCAATGTTTGGGACAAGTTTCGTCGAATTAGTAGAACGTTCAAAAGTTAGCTGTTTTGCACAATTTTATTAAAGCAAATTTGTTTTCCTTTTACACTAACTTGTAGGTATTATTAACCACACAAATTCTTGGTTCTAGACTTACGGTTGGGTTATGTTTCGTGGAATTCTGAGAACGTTCAAAATTTAGCTGTTTTGCACAATTTTATTAAAGCAAGTTTGTTTTCCTTTTATACTAACTTGTAGGTATTATTACTCTTAGAAAATTTACCACACAAATGCTTCGGTCTAGACCTACGGTTGGGTCAAGTTTCCTCGAATTCTGTGAACGTTCAAAATATAGCTGTTTTGCACGGTTTTATTAAAGCAAGTTTGTTTTCCTTTTATACTAACTTGTAGGTAATATTACGCTTAGCAAATTTACCCCACAAATTCTTGGGTCTAGACCAACGGTTGGTCATGTTTCGTCGAATTCTGACAATGTTCAAAAGTAAGCTCTTTTGCACGATTTTATTAAAGCAAGTTTATTTCCCTTTTATACTAACTTGTAGTTATTATTACGCTTAGCCAATTTACCACACAAATTCGCAGCTCTGGACCAACGTTTCTGTCAAGTTTCGTCGAATTCTGTGAACGTTAAAATTTAGCTGTTTTGCACGAGTTTATTAAAGCATGTTTGTTTCGCTTTTGTACTAACTTGTAGTTGTTATTATGCTTTCCAAAATTACCACACAAATTCTTGGGCGTAGACCAACGTTTGTGTCAAGTTTCGTCGAATTTTGAGAACGCTCAAAATTTAGTTTTTTTTCACGGTTTTATAAAGCAAATTCATTTTCCTTTTATACTAACTTGTAGTTATTATTAAGCATAGCAAATATACAACACAAATGCTTGGATATGGACCAATGTTTGGGACAAGTTTCGTCGAATTCGTAGAACGTTCAAAAGTTAGCTGTTTTGCACAATTTTATTAGAAGCAAATTTGTTTTCCTTTTACACTAACTTGTAGGTATTATTAACCACACAAATTCTTGGTTCTAGACCTACGGTTGGGTTATGTTTCGTGGAATTCTGAGAACGTTCAAAATTTAGCTGTTTTGCACGGTTTTATTAAAGCAAGTTTGTTTTCCTTTTATACTAACTTGTAGGTATTATTAGTCTTAGAAAATTTACCACACAAATGCTTCGGTCTAGACCTACGGTTGGGTCAAGTTTCCTCGAATTCTGTGAACGTTCAAAATATAGCTGTTTTGCACGGTTTTATTATAGCAAGTTTGTGTCCCTTTTATACTAACTTGTAGGTAATATTACGCTTAGCAAATTTACCCCACAAATTCTTGGGTCTAGACTAACGGTTGGGTCATGTTTCGTCGAATTCTGACAACGTTCAAAACTTTTGCACGATTTTATTAAAGCAAGTTTATTTCCTTTTTATACTAACTTGTAGTTATTATTACGCTTAGCCAATTTACCACACAAATTCGCAGCTCTGGACCAACATTTGTGTCAAGTTTCGTCGAATTCTGTGAACGTTAAAATTTAGCTGTTTTGTACGATTTTATTAAAGCAAGTTTGTTTCCCTTTTGTACTAACTTGTGGTTATTATTAAGCTTAGCAAATATACAACACAAATGCTTGGATATGGACCAATGTTTGGGACAAGTTTCGTCGAATTCGTAAAACGTTCAAAAGTTAGCTGTTTTGCACAATTTTATTAGAAGCAAATTTGTTTTCCTTTTACACTAACTTGTAGGTATTATTAACCACACAAATTCTTGGTTCTAGACCTACGGTTGGGTTATGTTTCGTGGAATTCTGAGAACGCCCAAAATTTAGCTGTTTTGTACGGCTTTATTTTTGTTTCCCTTTTATACTAACTTGTAGGTATTATTACTCTTAGAAAATTTACCACACAAATGCTTCGGTCTAGACCTACGGTTGGGTCAAGTTTCCTCGAATTCTGTGGACGTTCAAAATATAGCTGTTTTGCACGGATTTATTAAAGCAAGTTTGTTTTCCTTTTATACTAACTTGTAGGTAATATTACGCTTAGCAAATTTACCCCACAAATTCTTGGGTCTAGACCAACGGTTGGGTCATGTTTCGTCGAATTCTGACAACGTTCAAAACTTTTACACGATTTTATTAAAGCAAGTTTATTTCCCTTTTATACTAACTTGTAGTTATTATTACGCTTAGCCAATTTACCATACGAATTCGCAGCTCTAGACCAACGTTTGTGTCAAGTTTCGTCGAATTCTGTGAACGTTAAAATTTAGCTGTTTTGCACGATTTTATTAATGAAAATTTGTTTCCCTTTTGTACTAACTTGTAGTTGTTATTATGGTTTCCATAATTACCACACAAATACTTGGGCGTAGAACAACGTTTGTGTCAAGTTTCGTCGAATTTTGAGAACGCTCAAAATTTAGTTTTTTTGCACGGTTTTATAAATCAAATTCATTTTCCTTTTATACTAACTTGTAGTTATTATTAAGCTTAGCAAATACACAACACAAATGCTTGGATATAGACCAATGTTTGGGACAAGTTTCGTCGAATTAGTAGAACGTTCAAAAGTTAGCTGTTTTGCACAATTTTATTAAAGCAAATTTGTTTTCCTTTTACACTAACTTGTAGGTATTATTAACCACACAAATTCTTGGTTCTAGACTTACGGTTGGGTTATGTTTCGTGGAATTCTGAGAACGTTCAAAATTTAGCTGTTTTGCACAATTTTATTAAAGCAAGTTTGTTTTCCTTTTATACTAACTTGTAGGTATTATTACTCTTAGAAAATTTACCACACAAATGCTTCGGTCTAGACCTACGGTTGGGTCAAGTTTCCTCGAATTCTGTGAACGTTCAAAATATAGCTGTTTTGCACGGTTTTATTAAAGCAAGTTTGTTTTCCTTTTATACTAACTTGTAGGTAATATTACGCTTAGCAAATTTACCCCACAAATTCTTGGGTCTAGACCAACGGTTGGTCATGTTTCGTCGAATTCTGACAATGTTCAAAAGTAAGCTCTTTTGCACGATTTTATTAAAGCAAGTTTATTTCCCTTTTATACTAACTTGTAGTTATTATTACGCTTAGCCAATTTACCACACAAATTCGCAGCTCTGGACCAACGTTTCTGTCAAGTTTCGTCGAATTCTGTGAACGTTAAAATTTAGCTGTTTTGCACGAGTTTATTAAAGCATGTTTGTTTCGCTTTTGTACTAACTTGTAGTTGTTATTATGCTTTCCAAAATTACCACACAAATTCTTGGGCGTAGACCAACGTTTGTGTCAAGTTTCGTCGAATTTTGAGAACGCTCAAAATTTAGTTTTTTTTCACGGTTTTATAAAGCAAATTCATTTTCCTTTTATACTAACTTGTAGTTATTATTAAGCATAGCAAATATACAACACAAATGCTTGGATATGGACCAATGTTTGGGACAAGTTTCGTCGAATTCGTAGAACGTTCAAAAGTTAGCTGTTTTGCACAATTTTATTAGAAGCAAATTTGTTTTCCTTTTACACTAACTTGTAGGTATTATTAACCACACAAATTCTTGGTTCTAGACCTACGGTTGGGTTATGTTTCGTGGAATTCTGAGAACGTTCAAAATTTAGCTGTTTTGCACGGTTTTATTAAAGCAAGTTTGTTTTCCTTTTATACTAACTTGTAGGTATTATTAGTCTTAGAAAATTTACCACACAAATGCTTCGGTCTAGACCTACGGTTGGGTCAAGTTTCCTCGAATTCTGTGAACGTTCAAAATATAGCTGTTTTGCACGGTTTTATTATAGCAAGTTTGTGTCCCTTTTATACTAACTTGTAGGTAATATTACGCTTAGCAAATTTACCCCACAAATTCTTGGGTCTAGACTAACGGTTGGGTCATGTTTCGTCGAATTCTGACAACGTTCAAAACTTTTGCACGATTTTATTAAAACAAGTTTATTTCCTTTTTATACTAACTTGTAGTTATTATTACGCTTAGCCAATTTACCACACAAATTCGCAGCTCTGGACCAACATTTGTGTCAAGTTTCGTCGAATTCTGTGAACGTTAAAATTTAGCTGTTTTGTACGATTTTATTAAAGCAAGTTTGTTTCCCTTTTGTACTAACTTGTGGTTATTATTAAGCTTAGCAAATATACAACACAAATGCTTGGATATGGACCAATGTTTGGGACAAGTTTCGTCGAATTCGTAAAACGTTCAAAAGTTAGCTGTTTTGCACAATTTTATTAGAAGCAAATTTGTTTTCCTTTTACACTAACTTGTAGGTATTATTAACCACACAAATTCTTGGTTCTAGACCTACGGTTGGGTTATGTTTCGTGGAATTCTGAGAACGTTCAAAATTTAGCTGTTTTGCACGGTTTTATTAAAGCAAGTTTGTTTTCCTTTTATACTAACTTGTAGGTATTATTACTCTTAGAAAATTTACCACACAAATGCTTCGGTCTAGACCTACGGTTGGGTCAAGTTTCCTCGTATTCTGTGAACGTTCAAAATATAGCTGTTTTGCACGGTTTTATTATAGCAAGTTTGTGTCCCTTTTATACTAACTTGTAGGTAATATTACGCTTAGCAAATTTACCCCACAAATTCTTGGGTCTAGACTAACGGTTGGGTCATGTTTCGTCGAATTCTGACAACGTTCAAAACTTTTGCACGATTTTATTAAAGCAAGTTTATTTCCTTTTTATACTAACTTGTAGTTATTATTACGCTTAGCCAATTTACCACACAAATTCGCAGCTCTGGACCAACATTTGTGTCAAGTTTCGTCGAATTCTGTGAACGTTAAAATTTAGCTGTTTTGTACGATTTTATTAAAGCAAGTTTGTTTCCCTTTTGTACTAACTTGTGGTTATTATTAAGCTTAGCAAATATACAACACAAATGGTTGGATATAGACCAATGTTTGGAACAAGTTTCGTCGAATTCGTAGAACGTTCAAATGTTAGCTGTTTTGCATAATTTTATTAAAGCAAATTTGTTTTCCTTTTACACTAACTTGTAGGTATTATTAACCAGACAAATTCTTGGTTCTAGACCTACGGTTGGGTTATGTTTCGTGGAATTCTGAGAACGCCCAAAATTTAGCTGTTTTGTACGGCTTTATTTTTGTTTCCCTTTTATACTAACTTGTAGGTATTATTACTCTTAGAAAATTTACCACACAAATGCTTCGGTCTAGACCTACGGTTGGGTCAAGTTTCCTCGAATTCTGTGGACGTTCAAAATATAGCTGTTTTGCACGGATTTATTAAAGCAAGTTTGTTTTCCTTTTATACTAACTTGTAGGTAATATTACGCTTAGCAAATTTACCCCACAAATTCTTGGGTCTAGACCAACGGTTGGGTCATGTTTCGTCGAATTCTGACAACGTTCAAAACTTTTACACGATTTTATTAAAGCAAGTTTATTTCCCTTTTATACTAACTTGTAGTTATTATTACGCTTAGCCAATTTACCATACGAATTCGCAGCTCTAGACCAACGTTTGTGTCAAGTTTCGTCGAATTCTGTGAACGTTAAAATTTAGCTGTTTTGCACGATTTTATTAATGAAAATTTGTTTCCCTTTTGTACTAACTTGTAGTTGTTATTATGGTTTCCATAATTACCACACAAATACTTGGGCGTAGAACAACGTTTGTGTCAAGTTTCGTCGAATTTTGAGAACGCTCAAAATTTAGTTTTTTTGCACGGTTTTATAAAGCAAATTCATTTTCCTTTTATACTAACTTGTAGTTATTATTAAGCTTAGCAAATACACAACACAAATGCTTGGATATAGACCAATGTTTGGGACAAGTTTCGTCGAATTCGTAGAACGTTCAAAAGTTAGCTGTTTTGCACAATTTTATTAAAGCAAATTTGTTTTCCTTTTACACTAACTTGTAGGTATTATTAACCACACAAATTCTTGGTTCTAGACTTACGGTTGGGTTATGTTTCGTGGAATTCTGAGAACGTTCAAAATTTAGCTGTTTTGCACAATTTTATTAAAGCAAGTTTGTTTTCCTTTTATACTAACTTGTAGGTATTATTACTCTTAGAAAATTTACCACACAAATGCTTCGGTCTAGACCTACGGTTGGGTCAAGTTTCCTCGAATTCTGTGAACGTTCAAAATATAGCTGTTTTGCACGGTTTTATTAAAGCAAGTTTGTTTTCCTTTTATACTAACTTGTAGGTAATATTACGCTTAGCAAATTTACCCCACAAATTCTTGGGTCTAGACCAACGGTTGGTCATGTTTCGTCGAATTCTGACAATGTTCAAAAGTAAGCTCTTTTGCACGATTTTATTAAAGCAAGTTTATTTCCCTTTTATACTAACTTGTAGTTATTATTACGCTTAGCCAATTTACCACACAAATTCGCAGCTCTGGACCAACGTTTGTGTCAAGTTTCGTCGAATTCTGTGAACGTTAAAATTTAGCTGTTTTGCACGAGTTTATTAAAGCATGTTTGTTTCGCTTTTGTACTAACTTGTAGTTGTTATTATGCTTTCCAAAATTACCACACAAATTCTTGGGCGTAGACCAACGTTTGTGTCAAGTTTCGTCGAATTTTGAGAACGCTCAAAATTTAGTTTTTTTTCACGGTTTTATAAAGCAAATTCATTTTCCTTTTATACTAACTTGTAGTTATTATTAAGCATAGCAAATATACAACACAAATGCTTGGATATGGACCAATGTTTGGGACAAGTTTCGTCGAATTCGTAGAACGTTCAAAAGTTAGCTGTTTTGCACAATTTTATTAGAAGCAAATTTGTTTTCCTTTTACACTAACTTGTAGGTATTATTAACCACACAAATTCTTGGTTCTAGACCTACGGTTGGGTTATGTTTCGTGGAATTCTGAGAACGTTCAAAATTTAGCTGTTTTGCACGGTTTTATTAAAGCAAGTTTGTTTTCCTTTTATACTAACTTGTAGGTATTATTACTCTTAGAAAATTTACCACACAAATGCTTCGGTCTAGACCTACGGTTGGGTCAAGTTTCCTCGAATTCTGTGAACGTTCAAAATATAGCTGTTTTGCACGGTTTTATTATAGCAAGTTTGTGTCCCTTTTATACTAACTTGTAGGTAATATTACGCTTAGCAAATTTACCCCACAAATTCTTGGGTCTAGACTAACGGTTGGGTCATGTTTCGTCGAATTCTGACAACGTTCAAAACTTTTGCACGATTTTATTAAAGCAAGTTTATTTCCTTTTTATACTAACTTGTAGTTATTATTACGCTTAGCCAATTTACCACACAAATTCGCAGCTCTGGACCAACATTTGTGTCAAGTTTCGTCGAATTCTGTGAACGTTAAAATTTAGCTGTTTTGTACGATTTTATTAAAGCAAGTTTGTTTCCCTTTTGTACTAACTTGTGGTTATTATTAAGCTTAGCAAATATACAACACAAATGGTTGGATATAGACCAATGTTTGGAACAAGTTTCGTCGAATTCGTAGAACGTTCAAATGTTAGCTGTTTTGCATAATTTTATTAAAGCAAATTTGTTTTCCTTTTACACTAACTTGTAGGTATTATTAACCAGACAAATTCTTGGTTCTAGACCTACGGTTGGGTTATGTTTCGTGGAATTCTGAGAACGCCCAAAATTTAGCTGTTTTGTACGGCTTTATTTTTGTTTCCCTTTTATACTAACTTGTAGGTATTATTACTCTTAGAAAATTTACCACACAAATGCTTCGGTCTAGACCTACGGTTGGGTCAAGTTTCCTCGAATTCTGTGGACGTTCAAAATATAGCTGTTTTGCACGGATTTATTAAAGCAAGTTTGTTTTCCTTTTATACTAACTTGTAGGTAATATTACGCTTAGCAAATTTACCCCACAAATTCTTGGGTCTAGACCAACGGTTGGGTCATGTTTCGTCGAATTCTGACAACGTTCAAAACTTTTACACGATTTTATTAAAGCAAGTTTATTTCCCTTTTATACTAACTTGTAGTTATTATTACGCTTAGCCAATTTACCATACGAATTCGCAGCTCTAGACCAACGTTTGTGTCAAGTTTCGTCGAATTCTGTGAACGTTAAAATTTAGCTGTTTTGCACGATTTTATTAATGAAAATTTGTTTCCCTTTTGTACTAACTTGTAGTTGTTATTATGGTTTCCATAATTACCACACAAATACTTGGGCGTAGAACAACGTTTGTGTCAAGTTTCGTCGAATTTTGAGAACGCTCAAAATTTAGTTTTTTTGCACGGTTTTATAAAGCAAATTCATTTTCCTTTTATACTAACTTGTAGTTATTATTAAGCTTAGCAAATACACAACACAAATGCTTGGATATAGACCAATGTTTGGGACAAGTTTCGTCGAATTCGTAGAACGTTCAAAAGTTAGCTGTTTTGCACAATTTTATTAAAGCAAATTTGTTTTCCTTTTACACTAACTTGTAGGTATTATTAACCACACAAATTCTTGGTTCTAGACTTACGGTTGGGTTATGTTTCGTGGAATTCTGAGAACGTTCAAAATTTAGCTGTTTTGCACAATTTTATTAAAGCAAGTTTGTTTTCCTTTTATACTAACTTGTAGGTATTATTACTCTTAGAAAATTTACCACACAAATGCTTCGGTCTAGACCTACGGTTGGGTCAAGTTTCCTCGAATTCTGTGAACGTTCAAAATATAGCTGTTTTGCACGGTTTTATTAAAGCAAGTTTGTTTTCCTTTTATACTAACTTGTAGGTAATATTACGCTTAGCAAATTTACCCCACAAATTCTTGGGTCTAGACCAACGGTTGGTCATGTTTCGTCGAATTCTGACAATGTTCAAAAGTAAGCTCTTTTGACCGATTTTATTAAAGCAAGTTTATTTCCCTTTTATACTAACTTGTAGTTATTATTACGCTTAGCCAATTTACCACACAAATTCGCAGCTCTGGACCAACGTTTGTGTCAAGTTTCGTCGAATTCTGTGAACGTTAAAATTTAGCTGTTTTGCACGAGTTTATTAAAGCATGTTTGTTTCGCTTTTGTACTAACTTGTAGTTGTTATTATGCTTTCCAAAATTACCACACAAATTCTTGGGCGTAGACCAACGTTTGTGTCAAGTTTCGTCGAATTTTGAGAACGCTCAAAATTTAGTTTTTTTTCACGGTTTTATAAAGCAAATTCATTTTCCTTTTATACTAACTTGTAGTTATTATTAAGCATAGCAAATATACAACACAAATGCTTGGATATGGACCAATGTTTGGGACAAGTTTCGTCGAATTCGTAGAACGTTCAAAAGTTAGCTGTTTTGCACAATTTTATTAGAAGCAAATTTGTTTTCCTTTTACACTAACTTGTAGGTATTATTAACCACACAAATTCTTGGTTCTAGACCTACGGTTGGGTTATGTTTCGTGGAATTCTGAGAACGTTCAAAATTTAGCTGTTTTGCACGGTTTTATTAAAGCAAGTTTGTTTTCCTTTTATACTAACTTGTAGGTATTATTACTCTTAGAAAATTTACCACACAAATGCTTCGGTCTAGACCTACGGTTGGGTCAAGTTTCCTCGAATTCTGTGAACGTTCAAAATATAGCTGTTTTGCACGGTTTTATTATAGCAAGTTTGTGTCCCTTTTATACTAACTTGTAGGTAATATTACGCTTAGCAAATTTACCCCACAAATTCTTGGGTCTAGACTAACGGTTGGGTCATGTTTCGTCGAATTCTGACAACGTTCAAAACTTTTGCACGATTTTATTAAAGCAAGTTTATTTCCTTTTTATACTAACTTGTAGTTATTATTACGCTTAGCCAATTTACCACACAAATTCGCAGCTCTGGACCAACATTTGTGTCAAGTTTCGTCGAATTCTGTGAACGTTAAAATTTAGCTGTTTTGTACGATTTTATTAAAGCAAGTTTGTTTCCCTTTTGTACTAACTTGTGGTTATTATTAAGCTTAGCAAATATACAACACAAATGCTTGGATATGGACCAATGTTTGGGACAAGTTTCGTCGAATTCGTAAAACGTTCAAAAGTTAGCTGTTTTGCACAATTTTATTAGAAGCAAATTTGTTTTCCTTTTACACTAACTTGTAGGTATTATTAACCACACAAATTCTTGGTTCTAGACCTACGGTTGGGTTATGTTTCGTGGAATTCTGAGAACGTTCAAAATTTAGCTGTTTTGCACGGTTTTATTAAAGCAAGTTTGTTTTCCTTTTATACTAACTTGTAGGTATTATTACTCTTAGAAAATTTACCACACAAATGCTTCGGTCTAGACCTACGGTTGGGTCAAGTTTCCTCGTATTCTGTGAACGTTCAAAATATAGCTGTTTTGCACGGTTTTATTATAGCAAGTTTGTGTCCCTTTTATACTAACTTGTAGGTAATATTACGCTTAGCAAATTTACCCCACAAATTCTTGGGTCTAGACTAACGGTTGGGTCATGTTTCGTCGAATTCTGACAACGTTCAAAACTTTTGCACGATTTTATTAAAGCAAGTTTATTTCCTTTTTATACTAACTTGTAGTTATTATTACGCTTAGCCAATTTACCACACAAATTCGCAGCTCTGGACCAACATTTGTGTCAAGTTTCGTCGAATTCTGTGAACGTTAAAATTTAGCTGTTTTGTACGATTTTATTAAAGCAAGTTTGTTTCCCTTTTGTACTAACTTGTGGTTATTATTAAGCTTAGCAAATATACAACACAAATGGTTGGATATAGACCAATGTTTGGAACAAGTTTCGTCGAATTCGTAGAACGTTCAAATGTTAGCTGTTTTGCATAATTTTATTAAAGCAAATTTGTTTTCCTTTTACACTAACTTGTAGGTATTATTAACCAGACAAATTCTTGGTTCTAGACCTACGGTTGGGTTATGTTTCGTGGAATTCTGAGAACGCCCAAAATGTAGCTGTTTTGTACGGCTTTATTTTTGTTTCCCTTTTATACTAACTTGTAGGTATTATTACTCTTAGAAAATTTACCACACAAATGCTTCGGTCTAGACCCACGGTTGGGTCAAGTTTCCTCGAATTCTGTGGACGTTCAAAATATAGCTGTTTTGCACGGATTTATTAAAGCAAGTTTGTTTTCCTTTTATACTAACTTGTAGGTAATATTACGCTTAGCAAATTTACCCCACAAATTCTTGGGTCTAGACCAACGGTTGGGTCATGTTTCGTCGAATTCTGACAACGTTCAAAACTTTTACACGATTTTATTAAAGCAAGTTTATTTCCCTTTTATACTAACTTGTAGTTATTATTACGCTTAGCCAATTTACCATACAAATTCGCAGCTCTAGACCAACGTTTGTGTCAAGTTTCGTCGAATTCTGTGAACGTTAAAATTTAGCTGTTTTGCACGATTTTATTAATGAAAATTTGTTTCCCTTTTGTACTAACTTGTAGTTGTTATTATGGTTTCCATAATTACCACACAAATACTTGGGCGTAGAACAACGTTTGTGTCAAGTTTCGTCGAATTTTGAGAACGCTCAAAATTTAGTTTTTTTGCACGATTTTATAAAGCAAATTCATTTTCCTTTTATACTAACTTGTAGTTATTATTAAGCTTAGCAAATACACAACACAAATGCTTGGATATAGACCAATGTTTGGGACAAGTTTCGTCGAATTCGTAGAACGTTCAAAAGTTAGCTGTTTTGCACAATTTTATTAAAGCAAATTTGTTTTCCTTTTACACTAACTTGTAGGTATTATTAACCACACAAATTCTTGGTTCTAGACCTACGGTTGGGTTATGTTTCGTGGAATTCTGAGAACGTTCAAAATTTAGCTGCTTTGCACGGTTTTATTAAAGCAAGTTTGTTTTCCTTTTATACTAACTTGTAGGTATTATTACTCTTAGAAAATTTACCACACAAATGCTTCGGTCTAGACCTACGGTTGGGTCAAGTTTCCTCGAATTCTGTGAACGTTCAAAATATAGCTGTTTTGCACGGTTTTATTAAAGCAAGTTTGTTTTCCTTTTATACTAACTTGTAGGTAATATTACGCTTAGCAAATTTACCCCACAAATTCTTGGGTCTAGACCAACGGTTGGTCATGTTTCGTCGAATTCTGACAATGTTCAAAAGTAAGCTCTTTTGCACGATTTTATTAAAGCAAGTTTATTTCCCTTTTATACTAACTTGTAGTTATTATTACGCTTAGCCAATTTACCACACAAATTCGCAGCTCTGGACCAACGTTTGTGTCAAGTTTCGTCGAATTCTGTGAACGTTAAAATTTAGCTGTTTTGCACGAGTTTATTAAAGCATGTTTGTTTCGCTTTTGTACTAACTTGTAGTTGTTATTATGCTTTCCAAAATTACCACACAAATTCTTGGGCGTAGACCAACGTTTGTGTCAAGTTTCGTCGAATTTTGAGAACGCTCAAAATTTAGTTTTTTTTCACGGTTTTATAAAGCAAATTCATTTTCCTTTTTATACTAACTTGTAGTTATTATTAAGCATAGCAAATATACAACACAAATGCTTGGATATGGACCAATGTTTGGGAAAAGTTTCGTCGAATTCGTAGAACGTTCAAAAGTTAGCTGTTTTGCACAATTTTATTAGAAGCAAATTTGTTTTCCTTTTACACTAACTTGTAGGTATTATTAACCACACAAATTCTTGGTTCTAGACCTACGGTTGGGTTATGTTTCGTGGAATTCTGAGAACGTTCAAAATTTAGCTGTTTTGCACGGTTTTATTAAAGCAAGTTTGTTTTCCTTTTATACTAACTTGTAGGTATTATTACTCTTAGAAAATTTACCACACAAATGCTTCGGTCTAGACCTACGGTTGGGTCAAGCTTCCTCGAATTCTGTGAACGTTCAAAATATAGCTGTTTTGCACGGTTTTATTATAGCAAGTTTGTGTCCCTTTTATACTAACTTGTAGAAAATATTACGCTTAGCAAATTTACCCCACAAATTCTTGGGTCTAGACTAACGGTTGGGTCATGTTTCGTCGAATTCTGACAACGTTCAAAACTTTTGCACGATTTTATTAAAGCAAGTTTATTTCCTTTTTATACTAACTTGTAGTTATTATTACGCTTAGCCAATTTACCACACAAATTCGCAGCTCTGGACCAACATTTGTGTCAAGTTTCGTCGAATTCTGTGAACGTTAAAATTTAGCTGTTTTGTACGATTTTATTAAAGCAAGTTTGTTTCCCTTTTGTACTAACTTGTGGTTATTATTAAGCTTAGCAAATATACAACACAAATGGTTGGATATAGACCAATGTTTGGAACAAGTTTCGTCGAATTCGTAGAACGTTCAAATGTTAGCTGTTTTGCATAATTTTATTAAAGCAAATTTGTTTTCCTTTTACACTAACTTGTAGGTATTATTAACCAGACAAATTCTTGGTTCTAGACCTACGGTTGGGTTATGTTTCGTGGAATTCTGAGAACGCCCAAAATGTAGCTGTTTTGTACGGCTTTATTTTTGTTTCCCTTTTATACTAACTTGTAGGTATTATTACTCTTAGAAAATTTACCACACAAATGCTTCGGTCTAGACCCACGGTTGGGTCAAGTTTCCTCGAATTCTGTGGACGTTCAAAATATAGCTGTTTTGCACGGATTTATTAAAGCAAGTTTGTTTTCCTTTTATACTAACTTGTAGGTAATATTACGCTTAGCAAATTTACCCCACAAATTCTTGGGTCTAGACCAACGGTTGGGTCATGTTTCGTCGAATTCTGACAACGTTCAAAACTTTTACACGATTTTATTAAAGCAAGTTTATTTCCCTTTTATACTAACTTGTAGTTATTATTACGCTTAGCCAATTTACCATACAAATTCGCAGCTCTAGACCAACGTTTGTGTCAAGTTTCGTCGAATTCTGTGAACGTTAAAATTTAGCTGTTTTGCACGATTTTATTAATGAAAATTTGTTTCCCTTTTGTACTAACTTGTAGTTGTTATTATGGTTTCCATAATTACCACACAAATACTTGGGCGTAGAACAACGTTTGTGTCAAGTTTCGTCGAATTTTGAGAACGCTCAAAATTTAGTTTTTTTGCACGATTTTATAAAGCAAATTCATTTTCCTTTTATACTAACTTGTAGTTATTATTAAGCTTAGCAAATACACAACACAAATGCTTGGATATAGACCAATGTTTGGGACAAGTTTCGTCGAATTCGTAGAACGTTCAAAAGTTAGCTGTTTTGCACAATTTTATTAAAGCAAATTTGTTTTCCTTTTACACTAACTTGTAGGTATTATTAACCACACAAATTCTTGGTTCTAGACCTACGGTTGGGTTATGTTTCGTGGAATTCTGAGAACGTTCAAAATTTAGCTGCTTTGCACGGTTTTATTAAAGCAAGTTTGTTTTCCTTTTATACTAACTTGTAGGTATTATTACTCTTAGAAAATTTACCACACAAATGCTTCGGTCTAGACCTACGGTTGGGTCAAGTTTCCTCGAATTCTGTGAACGTTCAAAATATAGCTGTTTTGCACGGTTTTATTAAAGCAAGTTTGTTTTCCTTTTATACTAACTTGTAGGTAATATTACGCTTAGCAAATTTACCCCACAAATTCTTGGGTCTAGACCAACGGTTGGTCATGTTTCGTCGAATTCTGACAATGTTCAAAAGTAAGCTCTTTTGCACGATTTTATTAAAGCAAGTTTATTTCCCTTTTATACTAACTTGTAGTTATTATTACGCTTAGCCAATTTACCACACAAATTCGCAGCTCTGGACCAACGTTTGTGTCAAGTTTCGTCGAATTCTGTGAACGTTAAAATTTAGCTGTTTTGCACGAGTTTATTAAAGCATGTTTGTTTCGCTTTTGTACTAACTTGTAGTTGTTATTATGCTTTCCAAAATTACCACACAAATTCTTGGGCGTAGACCAACGTTTGTGTCAAGTTTCGTCGAATTTTGAGAACGCTCAAAATTTAGTTTTTTTTCACGGTTTTATAAAGCAAATTCATTTTCCTTTTTATACTAACTTGTAGTTATTATTAAGCATAGCAAATATACAACACAAATGCTTGGATATGGACCAATGTTTGGGAAAAGTTTCGTCGAATTCGTAGAACGTTCAAAAGTTAGCTGTTTTGCACAATTTTATTAGAAGCAAATTTGTTTTCCTTTTACACTAACTTGTAGGTATTATTAACCACACAAATTCTTGGTTCTAGACCTACGGTTGGGTTATGTTTCGTGGAATTCTGAGAACGTTCAAAATTTAGCTGTTTTGCACGGTTTTATTAAAGCAAGTTTGTTTTCCTTTTATACTAACTTGTAGGTATTATTACTCTTAGAAAATTTACCACACAAATGCTTCGGTCTAGACCTACGGTTGGGTCAAGCTTCCTCGAATTCTGTGAACGTTCAAAATATAGCTGTTTTGCACGGTTTTATTATAGCAAGTTTGTGTCCCTTTTATACTAACTTGTAGAAAATATTACGCTTAGCAAATTTACCCCACAAATTCTTGGGTCTAGACTAACGGTTGGGTCATGTTTCGTCGAATTCTGACAACGTTCAAAACTTTTGCACGATTTTATTAAAGCAAGTTTATTTCCTTTTTATACTAACTTGTAGTTATTATTACGCTTAGCCAATTTACCACACAAATTCGCAGCTCTGGACCAACATTTGTGTCAAGTTTCGTCGAATTCTGTGAACGTTAAAATTTAGCTGTTTTGTACGATTTTATTAAAGCAAGTTTGTTTCCCTTTTGTACTAACTTGTGGTTATTATTAAGCTTAGCAAATATACAACACAAATGGTTGGATATAGACCAATGTTCGGAACAAGTTTCGTCGAATTCGTAGAACGTTCAAATGTTAGCTGTTTTGCATAATTTTATTAAAGCAAATTTGTTTTCCTTTTACACTAACTTGTAGGTATTATTAACCAGACAAATTATTGGTTCTAGACCTACGGTTGGGTTATGTTTCGTGGAATTCTGAGAACGCCCAAAATTTAGCTGTTTTGTACGGCTTTATTTTTGTTTCCCTTTTATACTAACTTGTAGGTGTTATTACTCTTAGAAAATTTACCACACAAATGCTTCGGTCTAGACCTACGGTTGGGTCAAGTTTCCTCGAATTCTGTGGACGTTCAAAATATAGCTGTTTTGCACGGATTTATTAAAGCAAGTTTGTTTTCCTTTTATACTAACTTGTAGGTAATATTACGCTTAGCAAATTTACCCCACAAATTCTTGGGTCTAGACCAACGGTTGGGTCATGTTTCGTCGAATTCTGACAACGTTCAAAACTTTTACACGATTTTATTAAAGCAAGTTTATTTCCCTTTTATACTAACTTGTAGTTATTATTACGCTTAGCCAATTTACCATACAAATTCGCAGCTCTAGACCAACGTTTGTGTCAAGTTTCGTCGAATTCTGTGAACGTTAAAATTTAGCTGTTTTGCACGATTTTATTAATGAAAATTTGTTTCCCTTTTGTACTAACTTGTAGTTGTTATTATGGTTTCCATAATTACCACACAAATACTTGGGCGTAGAACAACGTTTGTGTCAAGTTTCGTCGAATTTTGAGAACGCTCAAAATTTAGTTTTTTTGCACGGTTTTATAAAGCAAATTCATTTTCCTTTTATACTAACTTGTAGTTATTATTAAGCTTAGCAAATACACAACACAAATGCTTGGATATAGACCAATGTTTGGGACAAGTTTCGTCGAATTCGTAGAACGTTCAAAAGTTAGCTGTTTTGCACAATTTTATTAAAGCAAATTTGTTTTCCTTTTACACTAACTTGTAGGTATTATTAACCACACAAATTCTTGGTTCTAGACCTACGGTTGGGTTATGTTTCGTGGAATTCTGAGAACGTTCAAAATTTAGCTGCTTTGCACGGTTTTATTAAAGCAAGTTTGTTTTCCTTTTATACTAACTTGTAGGTATTATTACTCTTAGAAAATTTACCACACAAATGCTTCGGTCTAGACCTACGGTTGGGTCAAGTTTCCTCGAATTCTGTGAACGTTCAAAATATAGCTGTTTTGCACGGTTTTATTAAAGCAAGTTTGTTTTCCTTTTATACTAACTTGTAGGTAATATTACGCTTAGCAAATTTACCCCACAAATTCTTGGGTCTAGACCAACGGTTGGTCATGTTTCGTCGAATTCTGACAATGTTCAAAAGTAAGCTCTTTTGCACGATTTTATTAAAGCAAGTTTATTTCCCTTTTATACTAACTTGTAGTTATTATTACGCTTAGCCAATTTACCACACAAATTCGCAGCTCTGGACCAACGTTTGTGTCAAGTTTCGTCGAATTCTGTGAACGTTAAAATTTAGCTGTTTTGCACGAGTTTATTAAAGCATGTTTGTTTCGCTTTTGTACTAACTTGTAGTTGTTATTATGCTTTCCAAAATTACCACACAAATTCTTGGGCGTAGACCAACGTTTGTGTCAAGTTTCGTCGAATTTTGAGAACGCTCAAAATTTAGTTTTTTTTCACGGTTTTATAAAGCAAATTCATTTTCCTTTTTATACTAACTTGTAGTTATTATTAAGCATAGCAAATATACAACACAAATGCTTGGATATGGACCAATGTTTGGGAAAAGTTTCGTCGAATTCGTAGAACGTTCAAAAGTTAGCTGTTTTGCACAATTTTATTAGAAGCAAATTTGTTTTCCTTTTACACTAACTTGTAGGTATTATTAACCACACAAATTCTTGGTTCTAGACCTACGGTTGGGTTATGTTTCGTGGAATTCTGAGAACGTTCAAAATTTAGCTGTTTTGCACGGTTTTATTAAAGCAAGTTTGTTTTCCTTTTATACTAACTTGTAGGTATTATTACTCTTAGAAAATTTACCACACAAATGCTTCGGTCTAGACCTACGGTTGGGTCAAGCTTCCTCGAATTCTGTGAACGTTCAAAATATAGCTGTTTTGCACGGTTTTATTATAGCAAGTTTGTGTCCCTTTTATACTAACTTGTAGAAAATATTACGCTTAGCAAATTTACCCCACAAATTCTTGGGTCTAGACTAACGGTTGGGTCATGTTTCGTCGAATTCTGACAACGTTCAAAACTTTTGCACGATTTTATTAAAGCAAGTTTATTTCCTTTTTATACTAACTTGTAGTTATTATTACGCTTAGCCAATTTACCACACAAATTCGCAGCTCTGGACCAACATTTGTGTCAAGTTTCGTCGAATTCTGTGAACGTTAAAATTTAGCTGTTTTGTACGATTTTATTAAAGCAAGTTTGTTTCCCTTTTGTACTAACTTGTGGTTATTATTAAGCTTAGCAAATATACAACACAAATGGTTGGATATAGACCAATGTTCGGAACAAGTTTCGTCGAATTCGTAGAACGTTCAAATGTTAGCTGTTTTGCATAATTTTATTAAAGCAAATTTGCTTTCCTTTTACACTAACTTGTAGGTATTATTAACCAGACAAATTATTGGTTCTAGACCTACGGTTGGGTTATGTTTCGTGGAATTCTGAGAACGCCCAAAATTTAGCTGTTTTGTACGGCTTTATTTTTGTTTCCCTTTTATACTAACTTGTAGGTGTTATTACTCTTAGAAAATTTACCACACAAATGCTTCGGTCTAGACCTACGGTTGGGTCAAGTTTCCTCGAATTCTGTGGACGTTCAAAATATAGCTGTTTTGCACGGATTTATTAAAGCAAGTTTGTTTTCCTTTTATACTAACTTGTAGGTAATATTACGCTTAGCAAATTTACCCCACAAATTCTTGGGTCTAGACCAACGGTTGGGTCATGTTTCGTCGAATTCTGACAACGTTCAAAACTTTTACACGATTTTATTAAAGCAAGTTTATTTCCCTTTTATACTAACTTGTAGTTATTATTACGCTTAGCCAATTTACCATACAAATTCGCAGCTCTAGACCAACGTTTGTGTCAAGTTTCGTCGAATTCTGTGAACGTTAAAATTTAGCTGATTTGCACGATTTTATTAATGAAAATTTGTTTCCCTTTTGTACTAACTTGTAGTTGTTATTATGGTTTCCATAATTACCACACAAATACTTGGGCGTAGAACAACGTTTGTGTCAAGTTTCGTCGAATTTTGAGAACGCTCAAAATTTAGTTTTTTTGCACGGTTTTATAAAGCAAATTCATTTTCCTTTTATACTAACTTGTAGTTATTATTAAGCTTAGCAAATACACAACACAAATGCTTGGATATAGACCAATGTTTGGGACAAGTTTCGTCGAATTCGTAGAACGTTCAAAAGTTAGCTGTTTTGCACAATTTTATTAAAGCAAATTTGTTTTCCTTTTACACTAACTTGTAGGTATTATTAACCACACAAATTCTTGGTTCTAGACCTACGGTTGGGTTATGTTTCGTGGAATTCTGAGAACGTTCAAAATTTAGCTGCTTTGCACGGTTTTATTAAAGCAAGTTTGTTTTCCTTTTATACTAACTTGTAGGTATTATTACTCTTAGAAAATTTACCACACAAATGCTTCGGTCTAGACCTACGGTTGGGTCAAGTTTCCTCGAATTCTGTGAACGTTCAAAATATAGCTGTTTTGCACGGTTTTATTAAAGCAAGTTTGTTTTCCTTTTATACTAACTTGTAGGTAATATTACGCTTAGCAAATTTACCCCACAAATTCTTGGGTCTAGACCAACGGTTGGTCATGTTTCGTCGAATTCTGACAATGTTCAAAAGTAAGCTCTTTTGCACGATTTTATTAAAGCAAGTTTATTTCCCTTTTATACTAACTTGTAGTTATTATTACGCTTAGCCAATTTACCACACAAATTCGCAGCTCTGGACCAACGTTTGTGTCAAGTTTCGTCGAATTCTGTGAACGTTAAAATTTAGCTGTTTTGCACGAGTTTATTAAAGCATGTTTGTTTCGCTTTTGTACTAACTTGTAGTTGTTATTATGCTTTCCAAAATTACCACACAAATTCTTGGGCGTAGACCAACGTTTGTGTCAAGTTTCGTCGAATTTTGAGAACGCTCAAAATTTAGTTTTTTTTCACGGTTTTATAAAGCAAATTCATTTTCCTTTTTATACTAACTTGTAGTTATTATTAAGCATAGCAAATATACAACACAAATGCTTGGATATGGACCAATGTTTGGGAAAAGTTTCGTCGAATTCGTAGAACGTTCAAAAGTTAGCTGTTTTGCACAATTTTATTAGAAGCAAATTTGTTTTCCTTTTACACTAACTTGTAGGTATTATTAACCACACAAATTCTTGGTTCTAGACCTACGGTTGGGTTATGTTTCGTGGAATTCTGAGAACGTTAAAAATTTAGCTGTTTTGCACGGTTTTATTAAAGCAAGTTTGTTTTCCTTTTATACTAACTTGTAGGTATTATTACTCTTAGAAAATTTACCACACAAATGCTTCGGTCTAGACCTACGGTTGGGTCAAGCTTCCTCGAATTCTGTGAACGTTCAAAATATAGCTGTTTTGCACGGTTTTATTATAGCAAGTTTGTGTCCCTTTTATACTAACTTGTAGAAAATATTACGCTTAGCAAATTTACCCCACAAATTCTTGGGTCTAGACTAACGGTTGGGTCATGTTTCGTCGAATTCTGACAACGTTCAAAACTTTTGCACGTTTTATTAAAGCAAGTTTATTTCCTTTTTATACTAACTTGTAGTTATTATTACGCTTAGCCAATTTACCACACAAATTCGCAGCTCTGGACCAACATTTGTGTCAAGTTTCGTCGAATTCTGTGAACGTTAAAATTTAGCTGTTTTGTACGATTTTATTAAAGCAAGTTTGTTTCCCTTTTGTACTAACTTGTGGTTATTATTAAGCTTAGCAAATATACAACACAAATGGTTGGATATAGACCAATGTTCGGAACAAGTTTCGTCGAATTCGTAGAACGTTCAAATGTTAGCTGTTTTGCATAATTTTATTAAAGCAAATTTGTTTTCCTTTTACACTAACTTGTAGGTATTATTAACCAGACAAATTATTGGTTCTAGACCTACGGTTGGGTTATGTTTCGTGGAATTCTGAGAACGCCCAAAATTTAGCTGTTTTGTACGGCTTTATTTTTGTTTCCCTTTTATACTAACTTGTAGGTATTATTACTCCTAGAAAATTTACCACACAAATGCTTCGGTCTAGACCAACGGTTGGGTCAAGTTTCCTCGAATTCTGTGGACGTTCAAAATATAGCTGTTTTGCACGGATTTATTAAAGCAAGTTTGTTTTCCTTTTATACTAACTTGTAGGTAATATTACGCTTAGCAAATTTACCCCACAAATTCTTGGGTCTAGACCAACGGTTGGGTCATGTTTCGTCGAATTCTGACAACGTTCAAAACTTTTACACGATTTTATTAAAGCAAGTTTATTTCCCTTTTATACTAACTTGTAGTTATTATTACGCTTAGCCAATTTACCATACAAATTCGCAGCTCTAGACCAACGTTTGTGTCAAGTTTCGTCGAATTCTGTGAACGTTAAAATTTAGCTGTTTTGCACGATTTTATTAATGAAAATTTGTTTCCCTTTTGTACTAACTTGTAGTTGTTATTATGGTTTCCATAATTACCACACAAATACTTGGGCGTAGAACAACGTTTGTGTCAAGTTTCGTCGAATTTTGAGAACGCTCAAAATTTAGTTTTTTTGCACGGTTTTATAAAGCAAATTCATTTTCCTTTTATACTAACTTGTAGTTATTATTAAGCTTAGCAAATACACAACACAAATGCTTGGATATAGACCAATGTTTGGGACAAGTTTCGTCGAATTCGTAGAACGTTCAAAAGTTAGCTGTTTTGCACAATTTTATTAAAGCAAATTTGTTTTCCTTTTACACTAACTTGTAGGTATTATTAACCACACAAATTCTTGGTTCTAGACCTACGGTTTGGGTTATGTTTCGTGGAATTCTGAGAACGTTCAAAATTTAGCTGCTTTGCACGGTTTTATTAAAGCAAGTTTGTTTTCCTTTTATACTAACTTGTAGGTATTATTACTCTTAGAAAATTTACCACACAAATGCTTCGGTCTAGACCTACGGTTGGGTCAAGTTTCCTCGAATTCTGTGAACGTTCAAAATATAGCTGTTTTGCACGGTTTTATTAAAGCAAGTTTGTTTTCCTTTTATACTAACTTGTAGGTAATATTACGCTTAGCAAATTTACCCCACAAATTCTTGGGTCTAGACCAACGGTTGGTCATGTTTCGTCGAATTCTGACAATGTTCAAAAGTAAGCTCTTTTGCACGATTTTATTAAAGCAAGTTTATTTCCCTTTTATACTAACTTGTAGTTATTATTACGCTTAGCCAATTTACCACACAAATTCGCAGCTCTGGACCAACGTTTGTGTCAAGTTTCGTCGAATTCTGTGAACGTTAAAATTTAGCTGTTTTGCACGAGTTTATTAAAGCATGTTTGTTTCGCTTTTGTACTAACTTGTAGTTGTTATTATGCTTTCCAAAATTACCACACAAATTCTTGGGCGTAGACCAACGTTTGTGTCAAGTTTCGTCGAATTTTGAGAACGCTCAAAATTTAGTTTTTTTTCACGGTTTTATAAAGCAAATTCATTTTCCTTTTATACTAACTTGTAGTTATTATTAAGCATAGCAAATATACAACACAAATGCTTGGATATGGACCAATGTTTGGGACAAGTTTCGTCGAATTCGTAGAACGTTCAAAAGTTAGCTGTTTTGCACAATTTTATTAGAAGCAAATTTGTTTTCCTTTTACACTAACTTGTAGGTATTATTAACCACACAAATTCTTGGTTCTAGACCTACGGTTGGGTTATGTTTCGTGGAATTCTGAGAACGTTCAAAATTTAGCTGTTTTGCACGGTTTTATTAAAGC
This sequence comes from Sesamum indicum, assembly GCF_026168435.1. Lineage (NCBI taxonomy): Eukaryota > Viridiplantae > Streptophyta > Magnoliopsida > Lamiales > Pedaliaceae > Sesamum > Sesamum indicum. Next base: position 9,493,911 of record NC_142661.1, on the reverse strand, counting down.
AAGTTTGTTTTCCTTTTATACTAACTTGTAGGTATTATTACTCTTAGAAAATTTACCACACAAATGCTTCGGTCTAGACCTACGGTTGGGTCAAGTTTCCTCGAATTCTGTGAACGTTCAAAATATAGCTGTTTTGCACGGTTTTATTATAGCAAATTTGTGTCCCTTTTATACTAACTTGTAGGTAATATTACGCTTAGCAAATTTACCCCACAAATTCTTGGGTCTAGACTAACGGTTGGGTCATGTTTCGTCGAATTCTGACAACGTTCAAAACTTTTGCACGATTTTATTAAAGCAAGTTTATTTCCTTTTTATACTAACTTGTAGTTATTATTACGCTTAGCCAATTTACCACACAAATTCGCAGCTCTGGACCAACATTTGTGTCAAGTTTCGTCGAATTCTGTGAACGTTAAAATTTAGCTGTTTTGTACAATTTTATTAAAGCAAGTTTGTTTCCCTTTTGTACTAACTTGTGGTTATTATTAAGCTTAGCAAATATACAACACAAATGGTTGGATATAGACCAATGTTTGGAACAAGTTTCGTCGAATTCGTAGAACGTTCAAATGTTAGCTGTTTTGCATAATTTTATTAAAGCAAATTTGTTTTCCTTTTACACTAACTTGTAGGTATTATTAACCAGACAAATTCTTGGTTCTAGACCTACGGTTGGGTTATGTTTCGTGGAATTCTGATAACGCCCAAAATTTAGCTGTTTTGTACGGCTTTATTTTTGTTTCCCTTTTATACTAACTTGTAGGTATTATTACTCTTAAAAAATTTACCACACAAATGCTTCGGTCTAGACCTACGGTTGGGTCAAGTTTCCTCGAATTCTGTGGACGTTCAAAATATAGCTGTTTTGCACGGATTTATTAAAGCAAGTTTGTTTTCCTTTTATACTAACTTGTAGGTAATATTACGCTTAGCAAATTTACCCCACAAATTCTTGGGTCTAGACCAACGGTTGGGTCATGTTTCGTCGAATTCTGACAACGTTCAAAACTTTTACACGATTTTATTAAAGCAAGTTTATTTCCCTTTTATACTAACTTGTAGTTATTATTACGCTTAGCCAATTTACCATACAAATTCGCAGCTCTAGACCAACGTTTGTGTCAAGTTTCGTCGAATTCTGTGAACGTTAAAATTTAGCTGTTTTGCACGATTTTATTAATGAAAATTTGTTTCCCTTTTGTACTAACTTGTAGTTGTTATTATGGTTTCCAAAATTACCACACAAATACTTGGGCGTAGAACAACGTTTGTGTCAAGTTTCGTCGAATTTTGAGAACGCTCAAAATTTAGTTTTTTTGCACGGTTTTATAAATAAAATTCATTTTACTTTTATACTAACTTGTAGTTATTATTAAGCTTAGCAAATACACAACACAAATGCTTGGATATAGACCAATGTTTGGGACAAGTTTCGTCGAATTCGTAGAACGTTCAAAAGTTAGCTGTTTTGCACAATTTTATTAAAGCAAATTTGTTTTCCTTTTACACTAACTTGTAGGTATTATTAACCACACAAATTGTTGGTTATAGACCTACGGTTGGGTTATGTTTCGTGGAATTCTGAGAACGTTCAAAATTTAGCTGTTTTGCACGATTTTATTAAAGCAAGTTTGTTTTCCTTTTATATTAACTTGTAGGTATTATTACTCTTAGAAAATTTACCACACAAATGCTTCAGTCTAGACCTACGGTTGGGTCAAGTTTCCTCGAATTCTGTGAACGTTCAAAATATAGCTGTTTTGCACGGTTTTATTATAGCAAGTTTGTGTCCCTTTTATACTAACTTGTAGGTAATATTACGCTTAGCAAATTTACCCCACAAATTCTTGGGTCTAGACTAACGGTTGGGTCATGTTTCGTCGAATTCTGACAACGTTCAAAACTTTTGCACGATTTTATTAAAGCAAGTTTATTTCCTTTTTATACTAACTTGTAGTTATTATTACGCTTAGCCAATTTACCACACAAATTCGCAGCTCTGGACCAACATTTGTGTCAAGTTTCGTCGAATTCTGTGAACGTTAAAATTTAGCTGTTTTGTACGATTTTATTAAAGCAAGTTTGTTTCCCTTTTGTACTAACTTGTGGTTATTATTAAGCTTAGCAAATATACAACACAAATGGTTGGATATAGACCAATGTTTGGAACAAGTTTCGTCGAATTCGTAGAACGTTCAAATGTTAGCTGTTTTGCATAATTTTATTAAAGCAAATTTGTTTTCCTTTTACACTAACTTGTAGGTATTATTAACCAGACAAATTCTTGGTTCTAGACCTACGGTTGGGTTATGTTTCGTGGAATTCTGATAACGCCCAAAATTTAGCTGTTTTGTACGGCTTTATTTTTGTTTCCCTTTTATACTAACTTGTAGGTATTATTACTCTTAAAAAATTTACCACACAAATGCTTCGGTCTAGACCTACGGTTGGGTCAAGTTTCCTCGAATTCTGTGGACGTTCAAAATATAGCTGTTTTGCACGGATTTATTAAAGCAAGTTTGTTTTCCTTTTATACTAACTTGTAGGTAATATTACGCTTAGCAAATTTACCCCACAAATTCTTGGGTCTAGACCAACGGTTGGGTCATGTTTCGTCGAATTCTGACAACGTTCAAAACTTTTACACGATTTTATTAAAGCAAGTTTATTTCCCTTTTATACTAACTTGTAGTTATTATTACGCTTAGCCAATTTACCATACAAATTCGCAGCTCTAGACCAACGTTTGTGTCAAGTTTCGTCGAATTCTGTGAACGTTAAAATTTAGCTGTTTTGCACGATTTTATTAATGAAAATTTGTTTCCCTTTTGTACTAACTTGTAGTTGTTATTATGGTTTCCAAAATTACCACACAAATACTTGGGCGTAGAACAACGTTTGTGTCAAGTTTCGTCGAATTTTGAGAACGCTCAAAATTTAGTTTTTTTGCACGGTTTTATAAATCAAATTCATTTTACTTTTATACTAACTTGTAGTTATTATTAAGCTTAGCAAATACACAACACAAATGCTTGGATATTGACCAATGTTTGGGACAAGTTTCGTCGAATTCGTAGAACGTTCAAAAGTTAGCTGTTTTGCACAATTTTATTAAAGCAAATTTGTTTTCCTTTTACACTAACTTGTAGGTATTATTAACCACACAAATTCTTGGTTATAGACCTACGGTTGGGTTATGTTTCGTGGAATTCTGAGAACGTTCAAAATTTAGCTGTTTTGCACGATTTTATTAAAGCAAGTTTGTTTTCCTTTTATATTAACTTGTAGGTATTATTACTCTTAGAAAATTTACCACACAAATGCTTCGGTCTAGACCTACGGTTGGGTCAAGTTTCCTCGAATTCTGTGAACGTTCAAAATATAGCTGTTTTGCACGGTTTTATTATAGCAAGTTTGTGTCCCTTTTATACTAACTTGTAGGTAATATTACGCTTAGCAAATTTACCCCACAAATTCTTGGGTCTAGACTAACGGTTGGGTCATGTTTCGTCGAATTCTGACAACGTTCAAAACTTTTGCACGATTTTATTAAAGCAAGTTTATTTCCTTTTTATACTAACTTGTAGTTATTATTACGCTTAGCCAATTTACCACACAAATTCGCAGCTCTGGACCAACATTTGTGTCAAGTTTCGTCGAATTCTGTGAACGTTAAAATTTAGCTGTTTTGTACAATTTTATTAAAGCAAGTTTGTTTCCCTTTTGTACTAACTTGTGGTTATTATTAAGCTTAGCAAATATACAACACAAATGGTTGGATATAGACCAATGTTTGGAACAAGTTTCGTCGAATTCGTAGAACGTTCAAATGTTAGCTGTTTTGCATAATTTTATTAAAGCAAATTTGTTTTCCTTTTACACTAACTTGTAGGTATTATTAACCAGACAAATTCTTGGTTCTAGACCTACGGTTGGGTTATGTTTCGTGGAATTCTGATAACGCCCAAAATTTAGCTGTTTTGTACGGCTTTATTTTTGTTTCCCTTTTATACTAACTTGTAGGTATTATTACTCTTAAAAAATTTACCACACAAATGCTTCGGTCTAGACCTACGGTTGGGTCAAGTTTCCTCGAATTCTGTGGACGTTCAAAATATAGCTGTTTTGCACGGATTTATTAAAGCAAGTTTGTTTTCCTTTTATACTAACTTGTAGGTAATATTACGCTTAGCAAATTTACCCCACAAATTCTTGGGTCTAGACCAACGGTTGGGTCATGTTTCGTCGAATTCTGACAACGTTCAAAACTTTTACACGATTTTATTAAAGCAAGTTTATTTCCCTTTTATACTAACTTGTAGTTATTATTACGCTTAGCCAATTTACCATACAAATTCGCAGCTCTAGACCAACGTTTGTGTCAAGTTTCGTCGAATTCTGTGAACGTTAAAATTTAGCTGTTTTGCACGATTTTATTAATGAAAATTTGTTTCCCTTTTGTACTAACTTGTAGTTGTTATTATGGTTTCCAAAATTACCACACAAATACTTGGGCGTAGAACAACGTTTGTGTCAAGTTTCGTCGAATTTTGAGAACGCTCAAAATTTAGTTTTTTTGCACGGTTTTATAAATCAAATTCATTTTACTTTTATACTAACTTGTAGTTATTATTAAGCTTAGCAAATACACAACACAAATGCTTGGATATAGACCAATGTTTGGGACAAGTTTCGTCGAATTCGTAGAACGTTCAAAAGTTAGCTGTTTTGCACAATTTTATTAAAGCAAATTTGTTTTCCTTTTACACTAACTTGTAGGTATTATTAACCACACAAATTGTTGGTTATAGACCTACGGTTGGGTTATGTTTCGTGGAATTCTGAGAACGTTCAAAATTTAGCTGTTTTGCACGATTTTATTAAAGCAAGTTTGTTTTCCTTTTATATTAACTTGTAGGTATTATTACTCTTAGAAAATTTACCACACAAATGCTTCAGTCTAGACCTACGGTTGGGTCAAGTTTCCTCGAATTCTGTGAACGTTCAAAATATAGCTGTTTTGCACGGTTTTATTATAGCAAGTTTGTGTCCCTTTTATACTAACTTGTAGGTAATATTACGCTTAGCAAATTTACCCCACAAATTCTTGGGTCTAGACTAACGGTTGGGTCATGTTTCGTCGAATTCTGACAACGTTCAAAACTTTTGCACGATTTTATTAAAGCAAGTTTATTTCCTTTTTATACTAACTTGTAGTTATTATTACGCTTAGCCAATTTACCACACAAATTCGCAGCTCTGGACCAACATTTGTGTCAAGTTTCGTCGAATTCTGTGAACGTTAAAATTTAGCTGTTTTGTACGATTTTATTAAAGCAAGTTTGTTTCCCTTTTGTACTAACTTGTGGTTATTATTAAGCTTAGCAAATATACAACACAAATGGTTGGATATAGACCAATGTTTGGAACAAGTTTCGTCGAATTCGTAGAACGTTCAAATGTTAGCTGTTTTGCATAATTTTATTAAAGCAAATTTGTTTTCCTTTTACACTAACTTGTAGGTATTATTAACCAGACAAATTCTTGGTTCTAGACCTACGGTTGGGTTATGTTTCGTGGAATTCTGATAACGCCCAAAATTTAGCTGTTTTGTACGGCTTTATTTTTGTTTCCCTTTTATACTAACTTGTAGGTATTATTACTCTTAAAAAATTTACCACACAAATGCTTCGGTCTAGACCTACGGTTGGGTCAAGTTTCCTCGAATTCTGTGGACGTTCAAAATATAGCTGTTTTGCACGGATTTATTAAAGCAAGTTTGTTTTCCTTTTATACTAACTTGTAGGTAATATTACGCTTAGCAAATTTACCCCACAAATTCTTGGGTCTAGACCAACGGTTGGGTCATGTTTCGTCGAATTCTGACAACGTTCAAAACTTTTACACGATTTTATTAAAGCAAGTTTATTTCCCTTTTATACTAACTTGTAGTTATTATTACGCTTAGCCAATTTACCATACAAATTCGCAGCTCTAGACCAACGTTTGTGTCAAGTTTCGTCGAATTCTGTGAACGTTAAAATTTAGCTGTTTTGCACGATTTTATTAATGAAAATTTGTTTCCCTTTTGTACTAACTTGTAGTTGTTATTATGGTTTCCAAAATTACCACACAAATACTTGGGCGTAGAACAACGTTTGTGTCAAGTTTCGTCGAATTTTGAGAACGCTCAAAATTTAGTTTTTTTGCACGGTTTTATAAATCAAATTCATTTTACTTTTATACTAACTTGTAGTTATTATTAAGCTTAGCAAATACACAACACAAATGCTTGGATATAGACCAATGTTTGGGACAAGTTTCGTCGAATTCGTAGAACGTTCAAAAGTTAGCTGTTTTGCACAATTTTATTAAAGCAAATTTGTTTTCCTTTTACACTAACTTGTAGGTATTATTAACCACACAAATTGTTGGTTATAGACCTACGGTTGGGTTATGTTTCGTGGAATTCTGAGAACGTTCAAAATTTAGCTGTTTTGCACGATTTTATTAAAGCAAGTTTGTTTTCCTTTTATATTAACTTGTAGGTATTATTACTCTTAGAAAATTTACCACACAAATGCTTCGGTCTAGACCTACGGTTGGGTCAAGTTTCCTCGAATTCTGTGAACGTTCAAAATATAGCTGTTTTGCACGGTTTTATTATAGCAAGTTTGTGTCCCTTTTATACTAACTTGTAGGTAATATTACGCTTAGCAAATTTACCCCACAAATTCTTGGGTCTAGACTAACGGTTGGGTCATGTTTCGTCGAATTCTGACAACGTTCAAAACTTTTGCACGATTTTATTAAAGCAAGTTTATTTCCTTTTTATACTAACTTGTAGTTATTATTACGCTTAGCCAATTTACCACACAAATTCGCAGCTCTGGACCAACATTTGTGTCAAGTTTCGTCGAATTCTGTGAACGTTAAAATTTAGCTGTTTTGTACGATTTTATTAAAGCAAGTTTGTTTCCCTTTTGTACTAACTTGTGGTTATTATTAAGCTTAGCAAATATACAACACAAATGGTTGGATATAGACCAATGTTTGGAACAAGTTTCGTCGAATTCGTAGAACGTTCAAATGTTAGCTGTTTTGCATAATTTTATTAAAGCAAATTTGTTTTCCTTTTACACTAACTTGTAGGTATTATTAACCAGACAAATTCTTGGTTCTAGACCTACGGTTGGGTTATGTTTCGTGGAATTCTGAGAACGCCCAAAATTTAGCTGTTTTGTACGGCTTTATTTTTGTTTCCCTTTTATACTAACTTGTAGGTATTATTACTCTTAGAAAATTTACCACACAAATGCTTCGGTCTAGACCTACGGTTGGGTCAAGTTTCCTCGAATTCTGTGGACGTTCAAAATATAGCTGTTTTGCACGGATTTATTAAAGCAAGTTTGTTTTCCTTTTATACTAACTTGTAGGTAATATTACGCTTAGCAAATTTACCCCACAAATTCTTGGGTCTAGACCAACGGTTGGGTCATGTTTCGTCGAATTCTGACAACGTTCAAAACTTTTACACGATTTTATTAAAGCAAGTTTATTTCCCTTTTATACTAACTTGTAGTTATTATTACGCTTAGCCAATTTACCATACAAATTCGCAGCTCTAGACCAACGTTTGTGTCAAGTTTCGTCGAATTCTGTGAACGTTAAAATTTAGCTGTTTTGCACGATTTTATTAATGAAAATTTGTTTCCCTTTTGTACTAACTTGTAGTTGTTATTATGGTTTCCAAAATTACCACACAAATACTTGGGCGTAGAACAACGTTTGTGTCAAGTTTCGTCGAATTTTGAGAACGCTCAAAATTTAGTTATTTTGCACGGTTTTATAAATCAAATTCATTTTACTTTTATACTAACTTGTAGTTATTATTAAGCTTAGCAAATACACAACACAAATGCTAGGATATAGACCAATGTTTGGGACAAGTTTCGTCGAATTCGTAGAACGTTCAAAAGTTAGCTGTTTTGCACAATTTTATTAAAGCAAATTTGTTTTCCTTTTACACTAACTTGTAGGTATTATTAACCACACAAATTCTTGGTTCTAGACCTACGGTTGGGTTATGTTTCGTGGAATTCTGAGAACGTTCAAAATTTAGCTGTTTTGCACGGTTTTATTAAAGCAAGTTTGTTTTCCTTTTATACTAACTTGTAGGTATTATTACTCTTAGAAAATTTACCACACAAATGCTTCGGTCTAGACCTACGGTTGGGTCAAGTTTCCTCGAATTCTGTGAACGTTCAAAATATAGCTGTTTTGCACGGTTTTATTATAGCAAGTTTGTGTCCCTTTTATACTAACTTGTAGGTAATATTACGCTTAGCAAATTTACCCCACAAATTCTTGGGTCTAGACTAACGGTTGCGTCATGTTTCGTCGAATTCTGACAACGTTCAAAACTTTTGCACGATTTTATTAAAGCAAGTTTATTTCCTTTTTATACTAACTTGTAGTTATTATTACGCTTAGCCAATTTACCACACAAATTCGCAGCTCTGGACCAACATTTGTGTCAAGTTTCGTCGAATTCTGTGAACGTTAAAATTTAGCTGTTTTGCACGATTTTATTAAAGCAAGTTTGTTTCCCTTTTGTACTAACTTGTAGTTATTATTAAGCTTAGCAAATATACAACACAAATGGTTGGATATAGACCAATGTTTGGAACAAGTTTCGTCGAATTCGTAGAACGTACAAATGTTAGCTGTTTTGCATAATTTTATTAAAGCAAATTTGTTTTCCTTTTACACTAACTTGTAGGTATTATTAACCAGACAAATTCTTGGTTCTAGACCTACGGTTGGGTTATATTTCGTGGAATTCTGAGAACGCCCAAAATTTAGCTGTTTTGTACGGCTTTATTTTTGTTTCCCTTTTATACTAACTTGTAGGTATTATTACTCTTAGAAAATTTACCACACAAATGCTTCGGTCTAGACCTACGGTTGGGTCAAGTTTCCTCGAATTCTGTGAACGTTCAAAATATAGCTGTTTTGCACGGATTTATTAAAGCAAGTTTGTTTTCCTTTTATACTAACTTGTAGGTAATATTACGCTTAGCAAATTTACCCCACAAATTCTTGGGTCTAGACCAACGGTTGGGTCATGTTTCGTCGAATTCTGACAACGTTCAAAACTTTTGCACGATTTTATTAAAGCAAGTTTATTTCCCTTTTATACTAACTTGTAGTTATTATTACGCTTAGCCAATTTACCATACAAATTCGCAGCTCTAGACCAACGTTTGTGTCAAGTTTCGTCGAATTCTGTGAACGTTAAAATTTAGGTGTTTTGCACGATTTTATTAATGAAAATTTGTTTCCCTTTTGTACTAACTTGTAGTTGTTATTATGGTTTCCATAATTACCACACAAATACTTGGGCGTAGAACAACATTTGTGTCAAGTTTCGTCGAATTTTGAGAACGCTCAAAATTTAGTTTTTTTGCACGGTTTTATAAAGCAAATTCATTTTCCTTTTATACTAACTTGTAGTTATTATTAAGCTTAGCAAATACACAACACAAATGCTTGGATATAGACCAATGTTTGGGACAAGTTTCGTCGAATTCGTAGAACGTTCAAAAGTTAGCTGTTTTGCACAATTTTATTAAAGCAAATTTGTTTTCCTTTTACACTAACTTGTAGGTATTATTAACCACACAAATTCTTGGTTCTAGACCTACGGTTGGGTTATGTTTCGTTGAATTCTGAGAACGTTCAAAATTTAGCTGTTTTGCACGGTTTTATTAAAGCAAGTTTGTTTTCCTTTTATACTAACTTGTAGGTATTATTACTCTTAGAAAATTTACCACACAAATGCTTCGGTCTAGACCTACGGTTGGGTCAAGTTTCCTCGAATTCTGTGAACGTTCAAAATATAGCTGTTTTGCACGGTTTTCTTATAGCAAGTTTGTGTCCCTTTTATACTAACTTGTAGGTAATATTACGCTTAGCAAATTTACCCCACAAATTCTTGGGTCTAGACTAACGGTTGGGTCATGTTTCGTCGAATTCTGACAACGTTCAAAACTTTTGCACGATTTTATTAAAGCAAGTTTATTTCCTTTTTATACTAACTTGTAGTTATTATTACGCTTAGCCAATTTACCACACAAATTCGCAGCTCTGGACCAACATTTGTGTCAAGTTTCGTCGAATTCTGTGAACGTTAAAATTTAGCTGTTTTGTACGATTTTATTAAAGCAAGTTTGTTTCCCTTTTGTACTAACTTGTGGTTATTATTAAGCTTAGCAAATATACAACACAAATGGTTGGATATAGACCAATGTTTGGAACAAGTTTCGTCGAATTCGTAGAACGTTCAAATGTTAGCTGTTTTGCATAATTTTATTAAAGCAAATTTGTTTTCCTTTTACACTAACTTGTAGGTATTATTAACCAGACAAATTCTTGGTTCTAGACCTACGGTTGGGTTATGTTTCGTGGAATTCTGAGAACGCCCAAAATTTAGCTGTTTTGTACGGCTTTATTTTTGTTTCCCTTTTATACTAACTTGTAGGTATTATTACTCTTAGAAAATTTACCACACAAATGCTTCGGTCTAGACCTACGGTTGGGTCAAGTTTCCTCGAATTCTGTGAACGTTCAAAATATAGCTGTTTTGCACGGATTTATTAAAGCAAGTTTGTTTTCCTTTTATACTAACTTGTAGGTAATATTACGCTTAGCAAATTTACCCCACAAATTCTTGGGTCTAGACTAACGGTTGGGTCATGTTTCGTCGAATTCTGACAACGTTCAAAACTTTTGCACGATTTTATTAAAGCAAGTTTATTTCCCTTTTATACTAACTTGTAGTTATTATTACGCTTAGCCAATTTACCATACAAATTCGCAGCTCTAGACCAACGTTTGTGTCAAGTTTCGTCGAATTCTGTGAACGTTAAAATTTAGGTGTTTTGCACGATTTTATTAATGAAAATTTGTTTCCCTTTTGTACTAACTTGTAGTTGTTATTATGGTTTCCATAATTACCACACAAATACTTGGGCGTAGAACAACATTTGTGTCAAGTTTCGTCGAATTTTGAGAACGCTCAAAATTTAGTTTTTTTGCACGGTTTTATAAAGCAAATTCATTTTCCTTTTATACTAACTTGTAGTTATTATTAAGCTTAGCAAATACACAACACAAATGCTTGGATATAGACCAATGTTTGGGACAAGTTTCGTCGAATTCGTAGAACGTTCAAAAGTTAGCTGTTTTGCACAATTTTATTAAAGCAAATTTGTTTTCCTTTTACACTAACTTGTAGGTATTATTAACCACACAAATTCTTGGTTCTAGACCTACGGTTGGGTTATGTTTCGTTGAATTCTGAGAACGTTCAAAATTTAGCTATTTTGCACGGTTTTATTAAAGCAAGTTTGTTTTCCTTTTATACTAACTTGTAGGTATTATTACTCTTAGAAAATTTACCACACAAATGCTTCGGTCTAGACCTACGGTTGGGTCAAGTTTCCTCGAATTCTGTGAACGTTCAAAATATAGCTGTTTTGCACGGTTTTCTTATAGCAAGTTTGTTTTCCTTTTATACTAACTTGTAGGTAATATTACGCTTAGCAAATTTACCCCACAAATTCTTGGGTCTAGACTAACGGTTGGGTCATGTTTCGTCGAATTCTGACAACGTTCAAAACTTTTGCACGATTTTATTAAAGCAAGTTTATTTCCTTTTTATACTAACTTGTAGTTATTATTACGCTTAGCCAATTTACCACACAAATTCGCAGCTCTGGACCAACATTTGTGTCAAGTTTCGTCGAATTCTGTGAACGTTAAAATTTAGCTGTTTTGCACGATTTTATTAAAGCAAGTTTGTTTCCCTTTTGTACTAACTTGTGGTTATTATTAAGCTTAGCAAATATACAACACAAATGGTTGGATATAGACCAATGTTTGGAACAAGTTTCGTCGAATTCGTAGAACGTTCAAATGTTAGCTGTTTTGCATAATTTTATTAAAGCAAATTTGTTTTCCTTTTACACTAACTTGTAGGTATTATTAACCAGACAAATTCTTGGTTCTAGACCTACGGTTGGGTTATGTTTCGTGGAATTCTGAGAACGCCCAAAATTTAGCTGTTTTGTACGGCTTTATTTTTGTTTTCCTTTTATACTAACTTGTAGGTATTATTACTCTTAGAAAATTTACCACACAAATGCTTCGGTCTAGACCTACGGTTGGGTCAAGTTTCCTCGAATTCTGTGAACGTTCAAAATATAGCTGTTTTGCACGGATTTATTAAAGCAAGTTTGTTTTCCTTTTATACTAACTTGTAGGTAATATTACGCTTAGCAAATTTACCCCACAAATTCTTGGGTCTAGACTAACGGTTGGGTCATGTTTCGTCGAATTCTGACAACGTTCAAAACTTTTGCACGATTTTATTAAAGCAAGTTTATTTCCCTTTTATACTAACTTGTAGTTATTATTACGCTTAGCCAATTTACCATACAAATTCGCAGCTCTAGACCAACGTTTGTGTCAAGTTTCGTCGAATTCTGTGAACGTTAAAATTTAGCTGTTTTGCACGATTTTATTAATGAAAATTTGTTTCCCTTTTGTACTAACTTGTAGTTGTTATTATGGTTTCCATAATTACCACACAAATACTTGGGCGTAGAACAACATTTGTGTCAAGTTTCGTCGAATTTTGAGAACGCTCAAAATTTAGTTTTTTTGCACGGTTTTATAAAGCAAATTCATTTTCCTTTTATACTAACTTGTAGTTATTATTAAGCTTAGCAAATACACAACACAAATGCTTGGATATAGACCAATGTTTGGGACAAGTTTCGTCGAATTCGTAGAACGTTCAAAAGTTAGCTGTTTTGCACAATTTTATTAAAGCAAATTTGTTTTCCTTTTACACTAACTTGTAGGTATTATTAACCACACAAATTCTTGGTTCTAGACCTACGGTTGGGTTATGTTTCGTGGAATTCTGAGAACGTTCAAAATTTAGCTATTTTGCACGGTTTTATTAAAGCAAGTTTGTTTTCCTTTTATACTAACTTGTAGGTATTATTACTCTTAGAAAATTTACCACACAAATGCTTCGGTCTAGACCTACGGTTGGGTCAAGTTTCCTCGAATTCTGTGAACGTTCAAAATATAGCTGTTTTGCACGGATTTATTAAAGCAAGTTTGTTTTCCTTTTATACTAACTTGTAGGTAATATTACGCTTAGCAAATTTACCCCACAAATTCTTGGGTCTAGACTAACGGTTGGGTCATGTTTCGTCGAATTCTGACAACGTTCAAAACTTTTGCACGATTTTATTAAAGCAAGTTTATTTCCCTTTTATACTAACTTGTAGTTATTATTACGCTTAGCCAATTTACCATATAAATTCGCAGCTCTAGACCAACGTTTGTGTCAAGTTTCGTCGAATTCTGTGAACGTTAAAATTTAGCTGTTTTGCACGATTTTATTAATTAAAATTTGTTTCCCTTTTGTACTAACTTGTAGTTGTTATTATGGTTTCCAAAATTACCACACAAATACTTGGGCGTAGAACAACGTTTGTGTCAAGTTTCGTCGAATTTTGAGAACGCTCAAAATTTAGTTTTTTTGCACGGTTTTATAAATCAAATTCATTTTACTTTTATACTAACTTGTAGTTATTATTAAGCTTAGCAAATACACAACACAAATGCTTGGATATAGACCAATGTTTGGGACAAGTTTCGTCGAATTCGTAGAACGTTCAAAAGTTAGCTGTTTTGCACAATTTTATTAAAGCAAATTTGTTTTCCTTTTACACTAACTTGTAGGTATTATTAACCACACAAATTCTTGGTTCTAGACCTACGGTTGGGTTATGTTTCGTGGAATTCTGAGAACGTTCAAAATTTAGCTGTTTTGCACGGTTTTATTAAAGCAAGTTTGTTTTCCTTTTATACTAACTTGTAGGTATTATTACTCTTAGAAAATTTACCACACAAATGCTTCGGTCTAGACCTACGGTTGGGTCAAGTTTCCTCGAATTCTGTGAACGTTCAAAATATAGCTGTTTTGCACGGTTTTATTATAGCAAGTTTGTGTCCCTTTTATACTAACTTGTAGGTAATATTACGCTTAGCAAATTTACCCCACAAATTCTTGGGTCTAGACTAACGGTTGGGTCATGTTTCGTCGAATTCTGACAACGTTCAAAACTTTTGCACGATTTTATTAAAGCAAGTTTATTTCCTTTTTATACTAACTTGTAGTTATTATTACGCTTAGCCAATTTACCACACAAATTCGCAGCTCTGGACCAACATTTGTGTCAAGTTTCGTCGAATTCTGTGAACGTTAAAATTTAGCTGTTTTGTACGATTTTATTAAAGCAAGTTTGTTTCCCTTTTGTACTAACTTGTGGTTATTATTAAGCTTAGCAAATATACAACACAAATGGTTGGATATAGACCAATGTTTGGAACAAGTTTCGTCGAATTCGTAGAACGTACAAATGTTAGCTGTTTTGCATAATTTTATTAAAGCAAATTTGTTTTCCTTTTACACTAACTTGTAGGTATTATTAACCAGACAAATTCTTGGTTCTAGACCTACGGTTGGGTTATATTTCGTGGAATTCTGAGAACGCCCAAAATTTAGCTGTTTTGTACGGCTTTATTTTTGTTTCCCTTTTATACTAACTTGTAGGTATTATTACTCTTAGAAAATTTACCACACAAATGCTTCGGTCTAGACCTACGGTTGGGTCAAGTTTCCTCGAATTCTGTGAACGTTCAAAATATAGCTGTTTTGCACGGATTTATTAAAGCAAGTTTGTTTTCCTTTTATACTAACTTGTAGGTAATATTACGCTTAGCAAATTTACCCCACAAATTCTTGGGTCTAGACTAACGGTTGGGTCATGTTTCGTCGAATTCTGACAACGTTCAAAACTTTTGCTCGATTTTATTAAAGCAAGTTTATTTCCCTTTTATACTAACTTGTAGTTATTATTACGCTTAGCCAATTTACCATACAAATTCGCAGCTCTAGACCAACGTTTGTGTCAAGTTTCGTCGAATTCTGTGAACGTTAAAATTTAGCTGTTTTGCACGATTTTATTAATGAAAATTTGTTTCCCTTTTGTACTAACTTGTAGTTGTTATTATGGTTTCCAAAATTACCACACAAATACTTGGGCGTAGAACAACGTTTGTGTCAAGTTTCGTCGAATTTTGAGAACGCTCAAAATTTAGTTTTTTTGCACGGTTTTATAAATCAAATTCATTTTACTTTTATACTAACTTGTAGTTATTATTAAGCTTAGCAAATACACAACACAAATGCTTGGATATAGACCAATGTTTGGGACAAGTTTCGTCGAATTCGTAGAACGTTCAAAAGTTAGCTGTTTTGCACAATTTTATTAAAGCAAATTTGTTTTCCTTTTACACTAACTTGTAGGTATTATTAACCACACAAATTCTTGGTTCTAGACCTACGGTTGGGTTATGTTTCGTGGAATTCTGAGAACGTTCAAAATTTAGCTGTTTTGCACGGTTTTATTAAAGCAAGTTTGTTTTCCTTTTATACTAACTTGTAGGTATTATTACTCTTAGAAAATTTACCACACAAATGCTTCGGTCTAGACCTACGGTTGGGTCAAGTTTCCTCGAATTCTGTGAACGTTCAAAATATAGCTGTTTTGCACGGTTTTATTATAGCAAGTTTGTGTCCCTTTTATACTAACTTGTAGGTAATATTACGCTTAGCAAATTTACCCCACAAATTCTTGGGTCTAGACTAACGGTTGGGTCATGTTTCGTCGAATTCTGACAACGTTCAAAACTTTTGCACGATTTTATTAAAGCAAGTTTATTTCCTTTTTATACTAACTTGTAGTTATTATTACGCTTAGCCAATTTACCACACAAATTCGCAGCTCTGGACCAACATTTGTGTCAAGTTTCGTCGAATTCTGTGAACGTTAAAATTTAGCTGTTTTGTACGATTTTATTAAAGCAAGTTTGTTTCCCTTTTGTACTAACTTGTGGTTATTATTAAGCTTAGCAAATATACAACACAAATGGTTGGATATAGACCAATGTTTGGAACAAGTTTCGTCGAATTCGTAGAACGTTCAAATGTTAGCTGTTTTGCATAATTTTATTAAAGCAAATTTGTTTTCCTTTTACACTAACTTGTAGGTATTATTAACCAGACAAATTCTTGGTTCTAGACCTACGGTTGGGTTATGTTTCGTGGAATTCTGAGAACGCCCAAAATTTAGCTGTTTTGTACGGCTTTATTTTTGTTTCCCTTTTATACTAACTTGTAGGTATTATTACTCTTAGAAAATTTACCACACAAATGCTTCGGTCTAGACCTACGGTTGGGTCAAGTTTCCTCGAATTCTGTGAACGTTCAAAATATAGCTGTTTTGCACGGATTTATTAAAGCAAGTTTGTTTTCCTTTTATACTAACTTGTAGGTAATATTACGCTTAGCAAATTTACCCCACAAATTCTTGGGTCTAGACTAACGGTTGGGTCATGTTTCGTCGAATTCTGACAACGTTCAAAACTTTTGCACGATTTTATTAAAGCAAGTTTATTTCCCTTTTATACTAACTTGTAGTTATTATTACGCTTAGCCAATTTACCATACAAATTCGCAGCTCTAGACCAACGTTTGTGTCAAGTTTCGTCGAATTCTGTGAACGTTAAAATTTAGGTGTTTTGCACGATTTTATTAATGAAAATTTGTTTCCCTTTTGTACTAACTTGTAGTTGTTATTATGGTTTCCATAATTACCACACAAATACTTGGGCGTAGAACAACATTTGTGTCAAGTTTCGTCGAATTTTGAGAACGCTCAAAATTTAGTTTTTTTGCACGGTTTTATAAAGCAAATTCATTTTCCTTTTATACTAACTTGTAGTTATTATTAAGCTTAGCAAATACACAACACAAATGCTTGGATATAGACCAATGTTTGGGACAAGTTTCGTCGAATTCGTAGAACGTTCAAAAGTTAGCTGTTTTGCACAATTTTATTAAAGCAAATTTGTTTTCCTTTTACACTAACTTGTAGGTATTATTAACCACACAAATTCTTGGTTCTAGACCTACGGTTGGGTTATGTTTCGTTGAATTCTGAGAACGTTCAAAATTTAGCTGTTTTGCACGGTTTTATTAAAGCAAGTTTGTTTTCCTTTTATACTAACTTGTAGGTATTATTACTCTTAGAAAATTTACCACACAAATGCTTCGGTCTAGACCTACAGTTGGGTCAAGTTTCCTCGAATTCTGTGAACGTTCAAAATATAGCTGTTTTGCACGGTTTTCTTATAGCAAGTTTGTGTCCCTTTTATACTAACTTGTAGGTAATATTACGCTTAGCAAATTTACCCCACAAATTCTTGGGTCTAGACTAACGGTTGGGTCATGTTTCGTCGAATTCTGACAACGTTCAAAACTTTTGCACGATTTTATTAAAGCAAGTTTATTTCCTTTTTATACTAACTTGTAGTTATTATTACGCTTAGCCAATTTACCACACAAATTCGCAGCTCTGGACCAACATTTGTGTCAAGTTTCGTCGAATTCTGTGAACGTTAAAATTTAGCTGTTTTGCACGATTTTATTAAAGCAAGTTTGTTTCCCTTTTGTACTAACTTGTGGTTATTATTAAGCTTAGCAAATATACAACACAAATGGTTGGATATAGACCAATGTTTGGAACAAGTTTCGTCGAATTCGTAGAACGTTCAAATGTTAGCTGTTTTGCATAATTTTATTAAAGCAAATTTGTTTTCCTTTTACACTAACTTGTAGGTATTATTAACCAGACAAATTCTTGGTTCTAGACCTACGGTTGGGTTATGTTTCGTGGAATTCTGAGAACGCCCAAAATTTAGCTGTTTTGTACGGCTTTATTTTTGTTTTCCTTTTATACTAACTTGTAGGTATTATTACTCTTAGAAAATTTACCACACAAATGCTTCGGTCTAGACCTACGGTTGGGTCAAGTTTCCTCGAATTCTGTGAACGTTCAAAATATAGCTGTTTTGCACGGATTTATTAAAGCAAGTTTGTTTTCCTTTTATACTAACTTGTAGGTAATATTACGCTTAGCAAATTTACCCCACAAATTCTTGGGTCTAGACTAACGGTTGGGTCATGTTTCGTCGAATTCTGACAACGTTCAAAACTTTTGCACGATTTTATTAAAGCAAGTTTATTTCCCTTTTATACTAACTTGTAGTTATTATTACGCTTAGCCAATTTACCATACAAATTCGCAGCTCTAGACCAACGTTTGTGTCAAGTTTCGTCGAATTCTGTGAACGTTAAAATTTAGCTGTTTTGCACGATTTTATTAATGAAAATTTGTTTCCCTTTTGTACTAACTTGTAGTTGTTATTATGGTTTCCATAATTACCACACAAATACTTGGGCGTAGAACAACATTTGTGTCAAGTTTCGTCGAATTTTGAGAACGCTCAAAATTTAGTTTTTTTGCACGGTTTTATAAAGCAAATTCATTTTCCTTTTATACTAACTTGTAGTTATTATTAAGCTTAGCAAATACACAACACAAATGCTTGGATATAGACCAATGTTTGGGACAAGTTTCGTCGAATTCGTAGAACGTTCAAAAGTTAGCTGTTTTGCACAATTTTATTAAAGCAAATTTGTTTTCCTTTTACACTAACTTGTAGGTATTATTAACCACACAAATTCTTGGTTCTAGACCTACGGTTGGGTTATGTTTCGTGGAATTCTGAGAACGTTCAAAATTTAGCTGTTTTGCACGGTTTTATTAAAGCAAGTTTGTTTTCCTTTTATACTAACTTGTAGGTATTATTACTCTTAGAAAATTTACCACACAAATGCTTCGGTCTAGACCTACGGTTGGGTCAAGTTTCCTCGAATTCTGTGAACGTTCAAAATATAGCTGTTTTGCACGGATTTATTAAAGCAAGTTTGTTTTCCTTTTATACTAACTTGTAGGTAATATTACGCTTAGCAAATTTACCCCACAAATTCTTGGGTCTAGACTAACGGTTGGGTCATGTTTCGTCAAATTCTGACAACGTTCAAAACTTTTGCACGATTTTATTAAAGCAAGTTTATTTCCCTTTTATACTAACTTGTAGTTATTATTACGCTTAGCCAATTTACCATATAAATTCGCAGCTCTAGACCAACGTTTGTGTCAAGTTTCGTCGAATTCTGTGAACGTTAAAATTTAGCTGTTTTGCACGATTTTATTAATTGAAATTTGTTTCCCTTTTGTACTAACTTGTAGTTGTTATTATGGTTTCCAAAATTACCACACAAATACTTGGGCGTAGAACAACGTTTGTGTCAAGTTTCGTCGAATTTTGAGAACGCTCAAAATTTAGTTTTTTTGCACGGTTTTATAAATCAAATTCATTTTACTTTTATACTAACTTGTAGTTATTATTAAGCTTAGCAAATACACAACACAAATGCTTGGATATAGACCAATGTTTGGGACAAGTTTCGTCGAATTCGTAGAACGTTCAAAAGTTAGCTGTTTTGCACAATTTTATTAAAGCAAATTTGTTTTCCTTTTACACTAACTTGTAGGTATTATTAACCACACAAATTCTTGGTTCTAGACCTACGGTTGGGTTATGTTTCGTGGAATTCTGAGAACGTTCAAAATTTAGCTGTTTTGCACGGTTTTATTAAAGCAAGTTTGTTTTCCTTTTATACTAACTTGTAGGTATTATTACTCTTAGAAAATTTACCACACAAATGCTTCGGTCTAGACCTACGGTTGGGTCAAGTTTCCTCGAATTCTGTGAACGTTCAAAATATAGCTGTTTTGCACGGTTTTATTATAGCAAGTTTGTGTCCCTTTTATACTAACTTGTAGGTAATATTACGCTTAGCAAATTTACCCCACAAATTCTTGGGTCTAGACTAACGGTTGGGTCATGTTTCGTCGAATTCTGACAACGTTCAAAACTTTTGCACGATTTTATTAAAGCAAGTTTATTTCCTTTTTATACTAACTTGTAGTTATTATTACGCTTAGCCAATTTACCACACAAATTCGCAGCTCTGGACCAACATTTGTGTCAAGTTTCGTCGAATTCTGTGAACGTTAAAATTTAGCTGTTTTGTACGATTTTATTAAAGCAAGTTTGTTTCCCTTTTGTACTAACTTGTGGTTATTATTAAGCTTAGCAAATATACAACACAAATGGTTGGATATAGACCAATGTTTGGAACAAGTTTCGTCGAATTCGTAGAACGTTCAAATGTTAGCTGTTTTGCATAATTTTATTAAAGCAAATTTGTTTTCCTTTTACACTAACTTGTAGGTATTATTAACCAGACAAATTCTTGGTTCTAGACCTACGGTTGGGTTATGTTTCGTGGAATTCTGAGAACGCCCAAAATTTAGCTGTTTTGTACGGCTTTATTTTTGTTTCCCTTTTATACTAACTTGTAGGTATTATTACTCTTAGAAAATTTACCACACAAATGCTTCGGTCTAGACCTACGGTTGGGTCAAGTTTCCTCGAATTCTGTGAACGTTCAAAATATAGCTGTTTTGCACGGATTTATTAAAGCAAGTTTGTTTTCCTTTTATACTAACTTGTAGGTAATATTACGCTTAGCAAATTTACCCCACAAATTCTTGGGTCTAGACTAACGGTTGGGTCATGTTTCGTCGAATTCTGACAACGTTCAAAACTTTTGCACGATTTTATTAAAGCAAGTTTATTTCCCTTTTATACTAACTTGTAGTTATTATTACGCTTAGCCAATTTACCATACAAATTCGCAGCTCTAGACCAACGTTTGTGTCAAGTTTCGTCGAATTCTGTGAACGTTAAAATTTAGCTGTTTTGCACGATTTTATTAATGAAAATTTGTTTCCCTTTTGTACTAACTTGTAGTTGTTATTATGGTTTCCATAATTACCACACAAATACTTGGGCGTAGAACAACATTTGTGTCAAGTTTCGTCGAATTTTGAGAACGCTCAAAATTTAGTTTTTTTGCACGGTTTTATAAAGCAAATTCATTTTCCTTTTATACTAACTTGTAGTTATTATTAAGCTTAGCAAATACACAACACAAATGCTTGGATATAGACCAATGTTTGGGACAAGTTTCGTCGAATTCGTAGAACGTTCAAAAGTTAGCTGTTTTGCACAATTTTATTAAAGCAAATTTGTTTTCCTTTTACACTAACTTGTAGGTATTATTAACCACACAAATTCTTGGTTCTAGACCTACGGTTGGGTTATGTTTCGTTGAATTCTGAGAACGTTCAAAATTTAGCTGTTTTGCACGGTTTTATTAAAGCAAGTTTGTTTTCCTTTTATACTAACTTGTAGGTATTATTACTCTTAGAAAATTTACCACACAAATGCTTCGGTCTAGACCTACAGTTGGGTCAAGTTTCCTCGAATTCTGTGAACGTTCAAAATATAGCTGTTTTGCACGGTTTTATTATAGCAAGTTTGTGTCCCTTTTATACTAACTTGTAGGTAATATTACGCTTAGCAAATTTACCCCACAAATTCTTGGGTCTAGACTAACGGTTGGGTCATGTTTCGTCGAATTCTGACAACGTTCAAAACTTTTGCACGATTTTATTAAAGCAAGTTTATTTCCTTTTTATACTAACTTGTAGTTATTATTACGCTTAGCCAATTTACCACACAAATTCGCAGCTCTGGACCAACATTTGTGTCAAGTTTCGTCGAATTCTGTGAACGTTAAAATTTAGCTGTTTTGCACGATTTTATTAAAGCAAGTTTGTTTCCCTTTTGTACTAACTTGTGGTTATTATTAAGCTTAGCAAATATACAACACAAATGGTTGGATATAGACCAATGTTTGGAACAAGTTTCGTCGAATTCGTAGAACGTTCAAATGTTAGCTGTTTTGCATAATTTTATTAAAGCAAATTTGTTTTCCTTTTACACTAACTTGTAGGTATTATTAACCAGACAAATTCTTGGTTCTAGACCTACGGTTGGGTTATGTTTCGTGGAATTCTGAGAACGCCCAAAATTTAGCTGTTTTGTACG
Source organism: Sesamum indicum (assembly GCF_026168435.1). Taxonomy (NCBI): domain Eukaryota; kingdom Viridiplantae; phylum Streptophyta; class Magnoliopsida; order Lamiales; family Pedaliaceae; genus Sesamum; species Sesamum indicum. The sequence continues at coordinate 9,471,831 of NC_142661.1, read as the reverse complement.
GCTTTATTTTTGTTTCCCTTTTATACTAACTTGTAGGTATTATTACTCTTAGAAAATTTACCACACAAATGCTTCGGTCTAGACCTACGGTTGGGTCAAGTTTCCTCGAATTCTGTGAACGTTCAAAATATAGCTGTTTTGCACGGATTTATTAAAGCAAGTTTGTTTTCCTTTTATACTAACTTGTAGGTAATATTACGCTTAGCAAATTTACCCCACAAATTCTTGGGTCTAGACTAACGGTTGGGTCATGTTTCGTCGAATTCTGACAACGTTCAAAACTTTTGCACGATTTTATTAAAGCAAGTTTATTTCCCTTTTATACTAACTTGTAGTTATTATTACGCTTAGCCAATTTACCATACAAATTCGCAGCTCTAGACCAACGTTTGTGTCAAGTTTCGTCGAATTCTGTGAACGTTAAAATTTAGCTGTTTTGCACGATTTTATTAATGAAAATTTGTTTCCCTTTTGTACTAACTTGTAGTTGTTATTATGGTTTCCATAATTACCACACAAATACTTGGGCGTAGAACAACATTTGTGTCAAGTTTCGTCGAATTTTGAGAACGCTCAAAATTTAGTTTTTTTGCACGGTTTTATAAAGCAAATTCATTTTCCTTTTATACTAACTTGTAGTTATTATTAAGCTTAGAAAATACACAACACAAATGCTTGGATATAGACCAATGTTTGGGACAAGTTTCGTCGAATTCGTAGAACGTTCAAAAGTTAGCTGTTTTGCACAATTTTATTAAAGCAAATTTGTTTTCCTTTTACACTAACTTGTAGGTATTATTAACCACACAAATTCTTGGTTCTAGACCTACGGTTGGGTTATGTTTCGTTGAATTCTGAGAACGTTCAAAATTTAGCTGTTTTGCACGGTTTTATTAAAGCAAGTTTGTTTTCCTTTTATACTAACTTGTAGGTATTATTACTCTTAGAAAATTTACCACACAAATGCTTCGGTCTAGACCTACACTTGGGTCAAGTTTCCTCGAATTCTGTGAACGTTCAAAATATAGCTGTTTTGCACGGTTTTATTATAGCAAGTTTGTGTCCCTTTTATACTAACTTGTAGGTAATATTACGCTTAGCAAATTTACCCCACAAATTCTTGGGTCTAGACTAACGGTTGGGTCATGTTTCGTCGAATTCTGACAACGTTCAAAACTTTTGCACGATTTTATTAAAGCAAGTTTATTTCCTTTTTATACTAACTTGTAGTTATTATTACGCTTAGCCAATTTACCACACAAATTCGCAGCTCTGGACCAACATTTGTGTCAAGTTTCGTCGAATTCTGTGAACGTTAAAATTTAGCTGTTTTGCACGATTTTATTAAAGCAAGTTTGTTTCCCTTTTGTACTAACTTGTGGTTATTATTAAGCTTAGCAAATATACAACACAAATGGTTGGATATAGACCAATGTTTGGAACAAGTTTCGTCGAATTCGTAGAACGTTCAAATGTTAGCTGTTTTGCATAATTTTATTAAAGCAAATTTGTTTTCCTTTTACACTAACTTGTAGGTATTATTAACCAGACAAATTCTTGGTTCTAGACCTACGGTTGGGTTATGTTTCGTGGAATTCTGAGAACGCCCAAAATTTAGCTGTTTTGTACGGCTTTATTTTTGTTTTCCTTTTATACTAACTTGTAGGTATTATTACTCTTAGAAAATTTACCACACAAATGCTTCGGTCTAGACCTACGGTTGGGTCAAGTTTCCTCGAATTCTGTGAACGTTCAAAATATAGCTGTTTTGCACGGATTTATTAAAGCAAGTTTGTTTTCCTTTTATACTAACTTGTAGGTAATATTACGCTTAGCAAATTTACCCCACAAATTCTTGGGTCTAGACTAACGGTTGGGTCATGTTTCGTCGAATTCTGACAACGTTCAAAACTTTTGCACGATTTTATTAAAGCAAGTTTATTTCCCTTTTATACTAACTTGTAGTTATTATTACGCTTAGCCAATTTACCATACAAATTCGCAGCTCTAGACCAACGTTTGTGTCAAGTTTCGTCGAATTCTGTGAACGTTAAAATTTAGCTGTTTTGCACGATTTTATTAATGAAAATTTGTTTCCCTTTTGTACTAACTTGTAGTTGTTATTATGGTTTCCATAATTACCACACAAATACTTGGGCGTAGAACAACATTTGTGTCAAGTTTCGTCGAATTTTGAGAACGCTCAAAATTTAGTTTTTTTGCACGGTTTTATAAAGCAAATTCATTTTCCTTTTATACTAACTTGTAGTTATTATTAAGCTTAGCAAATACACAACACAAATGCTTGGATATAGACCAATGTTTGGGACAAGTTTCGTCGAATTCGTAGAACGTTCAAAAGTTAGCTGTTTTGCACAATTTTATTAAAGCAAATTTGTTTTCCTTTTACACTAACTTGTAGGTATTATTAACCACACAAATTCTTGGTTCTAGACCTACGGTTGGGTTATGTTTCGTGGAATTCTGAGAACGTTCAAAATTTAGCTGTTTTGCACGGTTTTATTAAAGCAAGTTTGTTTTCCTTTTATACTAACTTGTAGGTATTATTACTCTTAGAAAATTTACCACACAAATGCTTCGGTCTAGACCTACGGTTGGGTCAAGTTTCCTCGAATTCTGTGAACGTTCAAAATATAGCTGTTTTGCACGGATTTATTAAAGCAAGTTTGTTTTCCTTTTATACTAACTTGTAGGTAATATTACGCTTAGCAAATATACCCCACAAATTCTTGGGTCTAGACCAACGGTTGGTCATGTTTCGTCGAATTCTGACAATGTTCAAAAGTAAGCTCTTTTGCACGATTTTATTAAAGCAAGTTTATTTCCCTTTTATACTAACTTGTAGTTATTATTACGCTTAGCCAATTTACCACACAAATTCGCAGCTCTGGACCAACGTTTGTGTCAAGTTTCGTCGAATTCTGTGAACGTTAAAATTTAGCTGTTTTGCACGAGTTTATTAAAGCATGTTTGTTTCGCTTTTGTACTAACTTGTAGTTGTTATTATGCTTTCCAAAATTACCACACAAATTCTTGGGCGTAGACCAACGTTTGTGTCAAGTTTCGTCGAATTTTGAGAACGCTCAAAATTTAGTTTTTTTGCACGGTTTTATAAAGCAAATTCATTTTCCTTTTATACTAACTTGTAGTTATTATTAAGCATAGCAAATATACAACACAAATGCTTGGATATGGACCAATGTTTGGGACAAGTTTCGTCGAATTCGTAGAACGTTCAAAAGTTAGCTGTTTTACACAATTTTATTAGAAGCAAATTTGTTTTCCTTTTACACTAACTTGTAGGTATTATTAACCACACAAATTCTTGGTTCTAGACCTACGGTTGGGTTATGTTTCGTGGAATTCTGAGAACGTTCAAAATTTAGCTGTTTTGCACGGTTTTATTAAAGCAAGTTTGTTTTCCTTTTATACTAACTTGTAGGTATTATTACTCTTAGAAAATTTACCACACAAATGCTTCGGTCTAGACCTACGGTTGGGTCAAGTTTCCTCGAATTCTGTGAACGTTCAAAATATAGCTGTTTTGCACGGATTTATTAAAGCAAGTTTGTTTTCCTTTTATACTAACTTGTAGGTAATATTACGCTTAGCAAATATACCCCACAAATTCTTGGGTCTAGACCAACGGTTGGTCATGTTTCGTCGAATTCTGACAATGTTCAAAAGTAAGCTCTTTTGCACGATTTTATTAAAGCAAGTTTATTTCCCTTTTATACTAACTTGTAGTTATTATTACGCTTAGCCAATTTACCACACAAATTCGCAGCTCTGGACCAACGTTTGTGTCAAGTTTCGTCGAATTCTGTGAACGTTAAAATTTAGCTGTTTTGCACGAGTTTATTAAAGCATGTTTGTTTCGCTTTTGTACTAACTTGTAGTTGTTATTATGCTTTCCAAAATTACCACACAAATTCTTGGGCGTAGACCAACGTTTGTGTCAAGTTTCGTCGAATTTTGAGAACGCTCAAAATTTAGTTTTTTTGCACGGTTTTATAAAGCAAATTCATTTTCCTTTTATACTAACTTGTAGTTATTATTAAGCATAGCAAATATACAACACAAATGCTTGGATATGGACCAATGTTTGGGACAAGTTTCGTCGAATTCGTAGAACGTTCAAAAGTTAGCTGTTTTGCACAATTTTATTAAAGCAAATTTGTTTTCCTTTTACACTAACTTGTAGGTATTATTAACCACACAAATTCTTGGTTCTAGACCTACGGTTGGGTTATGTTTCGTGGAATTCTGAGAACGTTCAAAATTTAGCTGTTTTGCACGGTTTTATTAAAGCAAGTTTGTTTTCCTTTTATACTAACTTGTAGGTATTATTACTCTTAGAAAATTTACCACACAAATGCTTCGGTCTAGACCTACGGTTGGGTCAAGTTTCCTCGAATTCTGTGAACGTTCAAAATATAGCTGTTTTGCACGGTTTTATTATAGCAAGTTTGTGTCCCTTTTATACTAACTTGTAGGTAATATTACGCTTAGCAAATTTACCCCACAAATTCTTGGGTCTAGACTAACGGTTGGGTCATGTTTCGTCGAATTCTGACAACGTTCAAAACTTTTGCACGATTTTATTAAAGCAAGTTTATTTCCTTTTTATACTAACTTGTAGTTATTATTACGCTTAGCCAATTTACCACACAAATTCGCAGCTCTGGACCAACATTTGTGTCAAGTTTCGTCGAATTCTGTGAACGTTAAAATTTAGCTGTTTTGTACGATTTTATTAAAGCAAGTTTGTTTCCCTTTTGTACTAACTTGTGGTTATTATTAAGCTTAGCAAATATACAACACAAATGGTTGGATATAGACCAATGTTTGGAACAAGTTTCGTCGAATTCGTAGAACGTTCAAATGTTAGCTGTTTTGCATAATTTTATTAAAGCAAATTTGTTTTCCTTTTACACTAACTTGTAGGTATTATTAACCAGACAAATTCTTGGTTCTAGACCTACGGTTGGGTTATGTTTCGTGGAATTCTGAGAACGCACAAAATTTAGCTGTTTTGTACGGCTTTATTTTTGTTTCCCTTTTATACTAACTTGTAGGTATTATTACTCTTAGAAAATTTACCACACAAATGCTTCGGTCTAGACCTACGGTTGGGTCAAGTTTCCTCGAATTCTGTGAACGTTCAAAATATAGCTGTTTTGCACGGATTTATTAAAGCAAGTTTGTTTTCCTTTTATACTAACTTGTAGGTAATATTACGCTTAGCAAATTTACCCCACAAATTCTTGGGTCTAGACTAACGGTTGGGTCATGTTTCGTCGAATTCTGACAACGTTCAAAACTTTTGCACGATTTTATTAAAGCAAGTTTATTTCCCTTTTATACTAACTTGTAGTTATTATTACGCTTAGCCAATTTACCATACAAATTCGCAGCTCTAGACCAACGTTTGTGTCAAGTTTCGTCGAATTCTGTGAACGTTAAAATTTAGCTGTTTTGCACGATTTTATTAATGAAAATTTGTTTCCCTTTTGTACTAACTTGTAGTTGTTATTATGGTTTTCATAATTACCACACAAATACTTGGGCGTAGAACAACATTTGTGTCAAGTTTCGTCGAATTTTGAGAACGCTCAAAATTTAGTTTTTTTGCACGGTTTTATAAAGCAAATTCATTTTCCTTTTATACTAACTTGTAGTTATTATTAAGCTTAGCAAATACACAACACAAATGCTTGGATATAGACCAATGTTTGGGACAAGTTTCGTCGAATTCGTAGAACGTTCAAAAGTTAGCTGTTTTGCACAATTTTATTAAAGCAAATTTGTTTTCCTTTTACACTAACTTGTAGGTATTATTAACCACACAAATTCTTGGTTCTAGACCTACGGTTGGGTTATGTTTCGTTGAATTCTGAGAACGTTCAAAATTTAGCTGTTTTGCACGGTTTTATTAAAGCAAGTTTGTTTTCCTTTTATACTAACTTGTAGGTATTATTACTCTTAGAAAATTTACCACACAAATGCTTCGGTCTAGACCTACAGTTGGGTCAAGTTTCCTCGAATTCTGTGAACGTTCAAAATATAGCTGTTTTGCACGGTTTTATTATAGCAAGTTTGTGTCCCTTTTATACTAACTTGTAGGTAATATTACGCTTAGCAAATTTACCCCACAAATTCTTGGGTCTAGACTAACGGTTGGGTCATGTTTCGTCGAATTCTGACAACGTTCAAAACTTTTGCACGATTTTATTAAAGCAAGTTTATTTCCTTTTTATACTAACTTGTAGTTATTATTACGCTTAGCCAATTTACCACACAAATTCGCAGCTCTGGACCAACATTTGTGTCAAGTTTCGTCGAATTCTGTGAACGTTAAAATTTAGCTGTTTTGCACGATTTTATTAAAGCAAGTTTGTTTCCCTTTTGTACTAACTTGTGGTTATTTTTAAGCTTAGCAAATATACAACACAAATGGTTGGATATAGACCAATGTTTGGAACAAGTTTCGTCGAATTCGTAGAACGTTCAAATGTTAGCTGTTTTGCATAATTTTATTAAAGCAAATTTGTTTTCCTTTTACACTAACTTGTAGGTATTATTAACCAGACAAATTCTTGGTTCTAGACCTACGGTTGGGTTATGTTTCGTGGAATTCTGAGAACGCCCAAAATTTAGCTGTTTTGTACGGCTTTATTTTTGTTTTCCTTTTATACTAACTTGTAGGTATTATTACTCTTAGAAAATTTACCACACAAATGCTTCGGTCTAGACCTACGGTTGGGTCAAGTTTCCTCGAATTCTGTGAACGTTCAAAATATAGCTGTTTTGCACGGATTTATTAAAGCAAGTTTGTTTTCCTTTTATACTAACTTGTAGGTAATATTACGCTTAGCAAATTTACCCCACAAATTCTTGGGTCTAGACTAACGGTTGGGTCATGTTTCGTCGAATTCTGACAACGTTCAAAACTTTTGCACGATTTTATTAAAGCAAGTTTATTTCCCTTTTATACTAACTTGTAGTTATTATTACGCTTAGCCAATTTACCATACAAATTCGCAGCTCTAGACCAACGTTTGTGTCAAGTTTCGTCGAATTCTGTGAACGTTAAAATTTAGCTGTTTTGCACGATTTTATTAATGAAAATTTGTTTCCCTTTTGTACTAACTTGTAGTTGTTATTATGGTTTTCATAATTACCACACAAATACTTGGGCGTAGAACAACATTTGTGTCAAGTTTCGTCGAATTTTGAGAACGCTCAAAATTTAGTTTTTTTGCACGGTTTTATAAAGCAAATTCATTTTCCTTTTATACTAACTTGTAGTTATTATTAAGCTTAGCAAATACACAACACAAATGCTTGGATATAGACCAATGTTTGGGACAAGTTTCGTCGAATTCGTAGAACGTTCAAAAGTTAGCTGTTTTGCACAATTTTATTAAAGCAAATTTGTTTTCCTTTTACACTAACTTGTAGGTATTATTAACCACACAAATTCTTGGTTCTAGACCTACGGTTGGGTTATGTTTCGTTGAATTCTGAGAACGTTCAAAATTTAGCTGTTTTGCACGGTTTTATTAAAGCAAGTTTGTTTTCCTTTTATACTAACTTGTAGGTATTATTACTCTTAGAAAATTTACCACACAAATGCTTCGGTCTAGACCTACAGTTGGGTCAAGTTTCCTCGAATTCTGTGAACGTTCAAAATATAGCTGTTTTGCACGGTTTTATTATAGCAAGTTTGTGTCCCTTTTATACTAACTTGTAGGTAATATTACGCTTAGCAAATTTACCCCACAAATTCTTGGGTCTAGACTAACGGTTGGGTCATGTTTCGTCGAATTCTGACAACGTTCAAAACTTTTGCACGATTTTATTAAAGCAAGTTTATTTCCTTTTTATACTAACTTGTAGTTATTATTACGCTTAGCCAATTTACCACACAAATTCGCAGCTCTGGACCAACATTTGTGTCAAGTTTCGTCGAATTCTGTGAACGTTAAAATTTAGCTGTTTTGCACGATTTTATTAAAGCAAGTTTGTTTCCCTTTTGTACTAACTTGTGGTTATTATTAAGCTTAGCAAATATACAACACAAATGGTTGGATATAGACCAATGTTTGGAACAAGTTTCGTCGAATTCGTAGAACGTTCAAATGTTAGCTGTTTTGCATAATTTTATTAAAGCAAATTTGTTTTCCTTTTACACTAACTTGTAGGTATTATTAACCAGACAAATTCTTGGTTCTAGACCTACGGTTGGGTTATGTTTCGTGGAATTCTGAGAACGCCCAAAATTTAGCTGTTTTGTACGGCTTTATTTTTGTTTTCCTTTTATACTAACTTGTAGGTATTATTACTCTTAGAAAATTTACCACACAAATGCTTCGGTCTAGACCTACGGTTGGGTCAAGTTTCCTCGAATTCTGTGAACGTTCAAAATATAGCTGTTTTGCACGGATTTATTAAAGCAAGTTTGTTTTCCTTTTATACTAACTTGTAGGTAATATTACGCTTAGCAAATTTACCCCACAAATTCTTGGGTCTAGACTAACGGTTGGGTCATGTTTCGTCGAATTCTGACAACGTTCAAAACTTTTGCACGATTTTATTAAAGCAAGTTTATTTCCCTTTTATACTAACTTGTAGTTATTATTACGCTTAGCCAATTTACCATACAAATTCGCAGCTCTAGACCAACGTTTGTGTCAAGTTTCGTCGAATTCTGTGAACGTTAAAATTTAGCTGTTTTGCACGATTTTATTAATGAAAATTTGTTTCCCTTTTGTACTAACTTGTAGTTGTTATTATGGTTTTCATAATTACCACACAAATACTTGGGCGTAGAACAACATTTGTGTCAAGTTTCGTCGAATTTTGAGAACGCTCAAAATTTAGTTTTTTTGCACGGTTTTATAAAGCAAATTCATTTTCCTTTTATACTAACTTGTAGTTATTATTAAGCTTAGCAAATACACAACACAAATGCTTGGATATAGACCAATGTTTGGGACAAGTTTCGTCGAATTCGTAGAACGTTCAAAAGTTAGCTGTTTTGCACAATTTTATTAAAGCAAATTTGTTTTCCTTTTACACTAACTTGTAGGTATTATTAACCACACAAATTCTTGGTTCTAGACCTACGGTTGGGTTATGTTTCGTTGAATTCTGAGAACGTTCAAAATTTAGCTGTTTTGCACGGTTTTATTAAAGCAAGTTTGTTTTCCTTTTATACTAACTTGTAGGTATTATTACTCTTAGAAAATTTACCACACAAATGCTTCGGTCTAGACCTACAGTTGGGTCAAGTTTCCTCGAATTCTGTGAACGTTCAAAATATAGCTGTTTTGCACGGTTTTATTATAGCAAGTTTGTGTCCCTTTTATACTAACTTGTAGGTAATATTACGCTTAGCAAATTTACCCCACAAATTCTTGGGTCTAGACTAACGGTTGGGTCATGTTTCGTCGAATTCTGACAACGTTCAAAACTTTTGCACGATTTTATTAAAGCAAGTTTATTTCCTTTTTATACTAACTTGTAGTTATTATTACGCTTAGCCAATTTACCACACAAATTCGCAGCTCTGGACCAACATTTGTGTCAAGTTTCGTCGAATTCTGTGAACGTTAAAATTTAGCTGTTTTGCACGATTTTATTAAAGCAAGTTTGTTTCCCTTTTGTACTAACTTGTGGTTATTTTTAAGCTTAGCAAATATACAACACAAATGGTTGGATATAGACCAATGTTTGGAACAAGTTTCGTCGAATTCGTAGAACGTTCAAATGTTAGCTGTTTTGCATAATTTTATTAAAGCAAATTTGTTTTCCTTTTACACTAACTTGTAGGTATTATTAACCAGACAAATTCTTGGTTCTAGACCTACGGTTGGGTTATGTTTCGTGGAATTCTGAGAACGCCCAAAATTTAGCTGTTTTGTACGGCTTTATTTTTGTTTTCCTTTTATACTAACTTGTAGGTATTATTACTCTTAGAAAATTTACCACACAAATGCTTCGGTCTAGACCTACGGTTGGGTCAAGTTTCCTCGAATTCTGTGAACGTTCAAAATATAGCTGTTTTGCACGGATTTATTAAAGCAAGTTTGTTTTCCTTTTATACTAACTTGTAGGTAATATTACGCTTAGCAAATTTACCCCACAAATTCTTGGGTCTAGACTAACGGTTGGGTCATGTTTCGTCGAATTCTGACAACGTTCAAAACTTTTGCACGATTTTATTAAAGCAAGTTTATTTCCCTTTTATACTAACTTGTAGTTATTATTACGCTTAGCCAATTTACCATACAAATTCGCAGCTCTAGACCAACGTTTGTGTCAAGTTTCGTCGAATTCTGTGAACGTTAAAATTTAGCTGTTTTGCACGATTTTATTAATGAAAATTTGTTTCCCTTTTGTACTAACTTGTAGTTGTTATTATGGTTTTCATAATTACCACACAAATACTTGGGCGTAGAACAACATTTGTGTCAAGTTTCGTCGAATTTTGAGAACGCTCAAAATTTAGTTTTTTTGCACGGTTTTATAAAGCAAATTCATTTTCCTTTTATACTAACTTGTAGTTATTATTAAGCTTAGCAAATACACAACACAAATGCTTGGATATAGACCAATGTTTGGGACAAGTTTCGTCGAATTCGTAGAACGTTCAAAAGTTAGCTGTTTTGCACAATTTTATTAAAGCAAATTTGTTTTCCTTTTACACTAACTTGTAGGTATTATTAACCACACAAATTCTTGGTTCTAGACCTACGGTTGGGTTATGTTTCGTTGAATTCTGAGAACGTTCAAAATTTAGCTGTTTTGCACGGTTTTATTAAAGCAAGTTTGTTTTCCTTTTATACTAACTTGTAGGTATTATTACTCTTAGAAAATTTACCACACAAATGCTTCGGTCTAGACCTACAGTTGGGTCAAGTTTCCTCGAATTCTGTGAACGTTCAAAATATAGCTGTTTTGCACGGTTTTATTATAGCAAGTTTGTGTCCCTTTTATACTAACTTGTAGGTAATATTACGCTTAGCAAATTTACCCCACAAATTCTTGGGTCTAGACTAACGGTTGGGTCATGTTTCGTCGAATTCTGACAACGTTCAAAACTTTTGCACGATTTTATTAAAGCAAGTTTATTTCCTTTTTATACTAACTTGTAGTTATTATTACGCTTAGCCAATTTACCACACAAATTCGCAGCTCTGGACCAACATTTGTGTCAAGTTTCGTCGAATTCTGTGAACGTTAAAATTTAGCTGTTTTGCACGATTTTATTAAAGCAAGTTTGTTTCCCTTTTGTACTAACTTGTGGTTATTATTAAGCTTAGCAAATATACAACACAAATGGTTGGATATAGACCAATGTTTGGAACAAGTTTCGTCGAATTCGTAGAACGTTCAAATGTTAGCTGTTTTGCATAATTTTATTAAAGCAAATTTGTTTTCCTTTTACACTAACTTGTAGGTATTATTAACCAGACAAATTCTTGGTTCTAGACCTACGGTTGGGTTATGTTTCGTGGAATTCTGAGAACGCCCAAAATTTAGCTGTTTTGTACGGCTTTATTTTTGTTTTCCTTTTATACTAACTTGTAGGTATTATTACTCTTAGAAAATTTACCACACAAATGCTTCGGTCTAGACCTACGGTTGGGTCAAGTTTCCTCGAATTCTGTGAACGTTCAAAATATAGCTGTTTTGCACGGATTTATTAAAGCAAGTTTGTTTTCCTTTTATACTAACTTGTAGGTAATATTACGCTTAGCAAATTTACCCCACAAATTCTTGGGTCTAGACTAACGGTTGGGTCATGTTTCGTCGAATTCTGACAACGTTCAAAACTTTTGCACGATTTTATTAAAGCAAGTTTATTTCCCTTTTATACTAACTTGTAGTTATTATTACGCTTAGCCAATTTACCATACAAATTCGCAGCTCTAGACCAACGTTTGTGTCAAGTTTCGTCGAATTCTGTGAACGTTAAAATTTAGCTGTTTTGCACGATTTTATTAATGAAAATTTGTTTCCCTTTTGTACTAACTTGTAGTTGTTATTATGGTTTCCATAATTACCACACAAATACTTGGGCGTAGAACAACATTTGTGTCAAGTTTCGTCGAATTTTGAGAACGCTCAAAATTTAGTTTTTTTGCACGGTTTTATAAAGCAAATTCATTTTCCTTTTATACTAACTTGTAGTTATTATTAAGCTTAGCAAATACACAACACAAATGCTTGGATATAGACCAATGTTTGGGACAAGTTTCGTCGAATTCGTAGAACGTTCAAAAGTTAGCTGTTTTGCACAATTTTATTAAAGCAAATTTGTTTTCCTTTTACACTAACTTGTAGGTATTATTAACCACACAAATTCTTGGTTCTAGACCTACGGTTGGGTTATGTTTCGTGGAATTCTGAGAACGTTCAAAATTTAGCTGTTTTGCACGGTTTTATTAAAGCAAGTTTGTTTTCCTTTTATACTAACTTGTAGGTATTATTACTCTTAGAAAATTTACCACACAAATGCTTCGGTCTAGACCTACGGTTGGGTCAAGTTTCCTCGAATTCTGTGAACGTTCAAAATATAGCTGTTTTGCACGGATTTATTAAAGCAAGTTTGTTTTCCTTTTATACTAACTTGTAGGTAATATTACGCTTAGCAAATATACCCCACAAATTCTTGGGTCTAGACCAACGGTTGGTCATGTTTCGTCGAATTCTGACAATGTTCAAAAGTAAGCTCTTTTGCACGATTTTATTAAAGCAAGTTTATTTCCCTTTTATACTAACTTGTAGTTATTATTACGCTTAGCCAATTTACCACACAAATTCGCAGCTCTGGACCAACGTTTGTGTCAAGTTTCGTCGAATTCTGTGAACGTTAAAATTTAGCTGTTTTGCACGAGTTTATTAAAGCATGTTTGTTTCGCTTTTGTACTAACTTGTAGTTGTTATTATGCTTTCCAAAATTACCACACAAATTCTTGGGCGTAGACCAACGTTTGTGTCAAGTTTCGTCGAATTTTGAGAACGCTCAAAATTTAGTTTTTTTGCACGGTTTTATAAAGCAAATTCATTTTCCTTTTATACTAACTTGTAGTTATTATTAAGCATAGCAAATATACAACACAAATGCTTGGATATGGACCAATGTTTGGGACAAGTTTCGTCGAATTCGTAGAACGTTCAAAAGTTAGCTGTTTTACACAATTTTATTAGAAGCAAATTTGTTTTCCTTTTACACTAACTTGTAGGTATTATTAACCACACAAATTCTTGGTTCTAGACCTACGGTTGGGTTATGTTTCGTGGAATTCTGAGAACGTTCAAAATTTAGCTGTTTTGCACGGTTTTATTAAAGCAAGTTTGTTTTCCTTTTATACTAACTTGTAGGTATTATTACTCTTAGAAAATTTACCACACAAATGCTTCGGTCTAGACCTACGGTTGGGTCAAGTTTCCTCGAATTCTGTGAACGTTCAAAATATAGCTGTTTTGCACGGTTTTATTTTAGCAAGTTTGTGTCCCTTTTATACTAACTTGTAGGTAATATTACGCTTAGCAAATTTACCCCACAAATTCTTGGGTCTAGACTAACGGTTGCGTCATGTTTCGTCGAATTCTGACAACGTTCAAAACTTTTGCACGATTTTATTAAAGCAAGTTTATTTCCTTTTTATACTAACTTGTAGTTATTATTACGCTTAGCCAATTTACCACACAAATTCGCAGCTCTGGACCAACATTTGTGTCAAGTTTCGTCGAATTTTGAGAACGCTCAAAATTTAGTTTTTTTGCACGGTTTTATAAAGCAAATTCATTTTCCTTTTATACTAACTTGTAGTTATTATTAAGCATAGCAAATATACAACACAAATGCTTGGATATGGACCAATGTTTGGGACAAGTTTCGTCGAATTCGTAGAACGTTCAAAAGTTAGCTGTTTTACACAATTTTATTAGAAGCAAATTTGTTTTCCTTTTACACTAACTTGTAGGTATTATTAACCAGACAAATTCTTGGTTCTAGACCTACGGTTGGGTTATATTTCGTGGAATTCTGAGAACGCCCAAAATTTAGCTGTTTTGTACGGCTTTATTTTTGTTTCCCTTTTATACTAACTTGTAGGTATTATTACTCTTAGAAAATTTACCACACAAATGCTTCGGTCTAGACCTACGGTTGGGTCAAGTTTCCTCGAATTCTGTGAACGTTCAAAATATAGCTGTTTTGCACGGATTTATTAAAGCAAGTTTGTTTTCCTTTTATACTAACTTGTAGGTAATATTACGCTTAGCAAATTTACCCCACAAATTCTTGGGTCTAGACTAACGGTTGGGTCATGTTTCGTCGAATTCTGACAACGTTCAAAACTTTTGCACGATTTTATTAAAGCAAGTTTATTTCCTTTTTATACTAACTTGTAGTTATTATTACGCTTAGCCAATTTACCACACAAATTCGCAGCTCTGGACCAACATTTGTGTCAAGTTTCGTCGAATTCTGTGAACGTTAAAATTTAGCTGTTTTGCACGATTTTATTAAAGCAAGTTTGTTTCCCTTTTGTACTAACTTGTGGTTATTATTAAGCTTAGCAAATATACAACACAAATGGTTGGATATAGACCAATGTTTGGAACAAGTTTCGTCGAATTCGTAGAACGTTCAAATGTTAGCTGTTTTGCATAATTTTATTAAAGCAAATTTGTTTTCCTTTTACACTAACTTGTAGGTATTATTAACCAGACAAATTCTTGGTTCTAGACCTACGGTTGGGTTATGTTTCGTGGAATTCTGAGAACGCCCAAAATTTAGCTGTTTTGTACGGCTTTATTTTTGTTTTCCTTTTATACTAACTTGTAGGTATTATTACTCTTAGAAAATTTACCACACAAATGCTTCGGTCTAGACCTACGGTTGGGTCAAGTTTCCTCGAATTCTGTGAACGTTCAAAATATAGCTGTTTTGCACGGATTTATTAAAGCAAGTTTGTTTTCCTTTTATACTAACTTGTAGGTAATATTACGCTTAGCAAATATACCCCACAAATTCTTGGGTCTAGACCAACGGTTGGTCATGTTTCGTCGAATTCTGACAATGTTCAAAAGTAAGCTCTTTTGCACGATTTTATTAAAGCAAGTTTATTTCCCTTTTATACTAACTTGTAGTTATTATTACGCTTAGCCAATTTACCACACAAATTCGCAGCTCTGGACCAACGTTCGTGTCAAGTTTCGTCGAATTCTGTGAACGTTAAAATTTAGCTGTTTTGCACGAGTTTATTAAAGCATGTTTGTTTCGCTTTTGTACTAACTTGTAGTTGTTATTATGCTTTCCAAAATTACCACACAAATTCTTGGGCGTAGACCAACGTTTGTGTCAAGTTTCGTCGAATTTTGAGAACGCTCAAAATTTAGTTTTTTTGCACGGTTTTATAAAGCAAATTCATTTTCCTTTTATACTAACTTGTAGTTATTATTAAGCATAGCAAATATACAACACAAATGCTTGGATATGGACCAATGTTTGGGACAAGTTTCGTCGAATTCGTAGAACGTTCAAAAGTTAGCTGTTTTACACAATTTTATTAGAAGCAAATTTGTTTTCCTTTTACACTAACTTGTAGGTATTATTAACCACACAAATTCTTGGTTCTAGACCTACGGTTGGGTTATGTTTCGTGGAATTCTGAGAACGTTCAAAATTTAGCTGTTTTGCACGGTTTTATTAAAGCAAGTTTGTTTTCCTTTTATACTAACTTGTAGGTATTATTACTCTTAGAAAATTTACCACACAAATGCTTCGGTCTAGACCTACGGTTGGGTCAAGTTTCCTCGAATTCTGTGAACGTTCAAAATATAGCTGTTTTGCACGGTTTTATTTTAGCAAGTTTGTGTCCCTTTTATACTAACTTGTAGGTAATATTACGCTTAGCAAATTTACCCCACAAATTCTTGGGTCTAGACTAACGGTTGCGTCATGTTTCGTCGAATTCTGACAACGTTCAAAACTTTTGCACGATTTTATTAAAGCAAGTTTATTTCCTTTTTATACTAACTTGTAGTTATTATTACGCTTAGCCAATTTACCACACAAATTCGCATCTCTGGACCAACATTTGTGTCAAGTTTCGTCGAATTCTGTGAACGTTAAAATTTAGCTGTTTTGCACGATTTTATTAAAGCAAGTTTGTTTCCCTTTTGTACTAACTTGTAGTTATTATTAAGCTTAGCAAATATACAACACAAATGGTTGGATATAGACCAATGTTTGGAACAAGTTTCGTCGAATTCGTAGAACGTTCAAATGTTAGCTGTTTTGCATAATTTTATTAAAGCAAATTTGTTTTCCTTTTACACTAACTTGTAGGTATTATTAACCAGACAAATTCTTGGTTCTAGACCTACGGTTGGGTTATGTTTCGTGGAATTCTGAGAACGCCCAAAATTTAGCTGTTTTGTACGGCTTTATTTTTGTTTCCCTTTTATACTAACTTGTAGGTATTATTACTCTTAGAAAATTTACCACACAAATGCTTCGGTCTAGACCTACGGTTGGGTCAAGTTTCCTCGAATTCTGTGAACGTTCAAAATATAGCTGTTTTGCACGGATTTATTAAAGCAAGTTTGTTTTCCTTTTATACTAACTTGTAGGTAATATTACGCTTAGCAAATTTACCCCACAAATTCTTGGGTCTAGACTAACGGTTGGGTCATGTTTCGTCGAATTCTGACAACGTTCAAAACTTTTGCACGATTTTATTAAAGCAAGTTTATTTCCCTTTTATACTAACTTGTAGTTATTATTACGCTTAGCCAATTTACCATACAAATTCGCAGCTCTAGACCAACGTTTGTGTCAAGTTTCGTCGAATTCTGTGAACGTTAAAATTTAGCTGTTTTGCACGATTTTATTAATGAAAATTTGTTTCCCTTTTGTACTAACTTGTAGTTGTTATTATGGTTTCCATAATTACCACACAAATACTTGGGCGTAGAACAACATTTGTGTCAAGTTTCGTCGAATTTTGAGAACGCTCAAAATTTAGTTTTTTTGCACGGTTTTATAAAGCAAATTCATTTTCCTTTTATACTAACTTGTAGTTATTATTAAGCTTAGCAAATACACAACACAAATGCTTGGATATAGACCAATGTTTGGGACAAGTTTCGTCGAATTCGTAGAACGTTCAAAAGTTAGCTGTTTTGCACAATTTTATTAAAGCAAATTTGTTTTCCTTTTACACTAACTTGTAGGTATTATTAACCACACAAATTCTTGGTTCTAGACCTACGGTTGGGTTATGTTTCGTGGAATTCTGAGAACGTTCAAAATTTAGCTGTTTTGCACGGTTTTATTAAAGCAAGTTTGTTTTCCTTTTATACTAACTTGTAGGTATTATTACTCTTAGAAAATTTACCACACAAATGCTTCGGTCTAGACCTACGGTTGGGTCAAGTTTCCTCGAATTCTGTGAACGTTCAAAATATAGCTGTTTTGCACGGATTTATTAAAGCAAGTTTGTTTTCCTTTTATACTAACTTGTAGGTAATATTACGCTTAGCAAATATACCCCACAAATTCTTGGGTCTAGACCAACGGTTGGTCATGTTTCGTCGAATTCTGACAATGTTCAAAAGTAAGCTCTTTTGCACGATTTTATTAAAGCAAGTTTATTTCCCTTTTATACTAACTTGTAGTTATTATTACGCTTAGCCAATTTACCACACAAATTCGCAGCTCTGGACCAACGTTTGTGTCAAGTTTCGTCGAATTCTGTGAACGTTAAAATTTAGCTGTTTTGCACGAGTTTATTAAAGCATGTTTGTTTCGCTTTTGTACTAACTTGTAGTTGTTATTATGCTTTCCAAAATTACCACACAAATTCTTGGGCGTAGACCAACGTTTGTGTCAAGTTTCGTCGAATTTTGAGAACGCTCAAAATTTAGTTTTTTTGCACGGTTTTATAAAGCAAATTCATTTTCCTTTTATACTAACTTGTAGTTATTATTAAGCATAGCAAATATACAACACAAATGCTTGGATATGGACCAATGTTTGGGACAAGTTTCGTCGAATTCGTAGAACGTTCAAAAGTTAGCTGTTTTACACAATTTTATTAGAAGCAAATTTGTTTTCCTTTTACACTAACTTGTAGGTATTATTAACCACACAAATTCTTGGTTCTAGACCTACGGTTGGGTTATGTTTCGTGGAATTCTGAGAACGTTCAAAATTTAGCTGTTTTGCACGGTTTTATTAAAGCAAGTTTGTTTTCCTTTTATACTAACTTGTAGGTATTATTACTCTTAGAAAATTTACCACACAAATGCTTCGGTCTAGACCTACGGTTGGGTCAAGTTTCCTCGAATTCTGTGAACGTTCAAAATATAGCTGTTTTGCACGGTTTTATTTTAGCAAGTTTGTGTCCCTTTTAT
Source organism: Sesamum indicum (assembly GCF_026168435.1). Taxonomy (NCBI): domain Eukaryota; kingdom Viridiplantae; phylum Streptophyta; class Magnoliopsida; order Lamiales; family Pedaliaceae; genus Sesamum; species Sesamum indicum. The sequence goes on along the minus strand of NC_142661.1, from coordinate 9,453,369 downwards.
ACTAACTTGTAGGTAATATTACGCTTAGCAAATTTACCCCACAAATTCTTGGGTCTAGACTAACGGTTGCGTCATGTTTCGTCGAATTCTGACAACGTTCAAAACTTTTGCACGATTTTATTAAAGCAAGTTTATTTCCTTTTTATACTAACTTGTAGTTATTATTACGCTTAGCCAATTTACCACACAAATTCGCAGCTCTGGACCAACATTTGTGTCAAGTTTCGTCGAATTCTGTGAACGTTAAAATTTAGCTGTTTTGCACGATTTTATTAAAGCAAGTTTGTTTCCCTTTTGTACTAACTTGTAGTTATTATTAAGCTTAGCAAATATACAACACAAATGGTTGGATATAGACCAATGTTTGGAACAAGTTTCGTCGAATTCGTAGAACGTTCAAATGTTAGCTGTTTTGCATAATTTTATTAAAGCAAATTTGTTTTCCTTTTACACTAACTTGTAGGTATTATTAACCAGACAAATTCTTGGTTCTAGACCTACGGTTGGGTTATATTTCGTGGAATTCTGAGAACGCCCAAAATTTAGCTGTTTTGTACGGCTTTATTTTTGTTTCCCTTTTATACTAACTTGTAGGTATTATTACTCTTAGAAAATTTACCACACAAATGCTTCGGTCTAGACCTACGGTTGGGTCAAGTTTCCTCGAATTCTGTGAACGTTCAAAATATAGCTGTTTTGCACGGATTTATTAAAGCAAGTTTGTTTTCCTTTTATACTAACTTGTAGGTAATATTACGCTTAGCAAATTTACCCCACAAATTCTTGGGTCTAGACTAACGGTTGGGTCATGTTTCGTCGAATTCTGACAACGTTCAAAACTTTTGCACGATTTTATTAAAGCAAGTTTATTTCCTTTTTATACTAACTTGTAGTTATTATTACGCTTAGCCAATTTACCACACAAATTCGCAGCTCTGGACCAACATTTGTGTCAAGTTTCGTCGAATTCTGTGAACGTTAAAATTTAGCTGTTTTGCACGATTTTATTAAAGCAAGTTTGTTTCCCTTTTGTACTAACTTGTGGTTATTATTAAGCTTAGCAAATATACAACACAAATGGTTGGATATAGACCAATGTTTGGAACAAGTTTCGTCGAATTCGTAGAACGTTCAAATGTTAGCTGTTTTGCATAATTTTATTAAAGCAAATTTGTTTTCCTTTTACACTAACTTGTAGGTATTATTAACCAGACAAATTCTTGGTTCTAGACCTACGGTTGGGTTATGTTTCGTGGAATTCTGAGAACGCCCAAAATTTAGCTGTTTTGTACGGCTTTATTTTTGTTTTCCTTTTATACTAACTTGTAGGTATTATTACTCTTAGAAAATTTACCACACAAATGCTTCGGTCTAGACCTACGGTTGGGTCAAGTTTCCTCGAATTCTGTGAACGTTCAAAATATAGCTGTTTTGCACGGATTTATTAAAGCAAGTTTGTTTTCCTTTTATACTAACTTGTAGGTAATATTACGCTTAGCAAATATACCCCACAAATTCTTGGGTCTAGACCAACGGTTGGTCATGTTTCGTCGAATTCTGACAATGTTCAAAAGTAAGCTCTTTTGCACGATTTTATTAAAGCAAGTTTATTTCCCTTTTATACTAACTTGTAGTTATTATTACGCTTAGCCAATTTACCACACAAATTCGCAGCTCTGGACCAACGTTCGTGTCAAGTTTCGTCGAATTCTGTGAACGTTAAAATTTAGCTGTTTTGCACGAGTTTATTAAAGCATGTTTGTTTCGCTTTTGTACTAACTTGTAGTTGTTATTATGCTTTCCAAAATTACCACACAAATTCTTGGGCGTAGACCAACGTTTGTGTCAAGTTTCGTCGAATTTTGAGAACGCTCAAAATTTAGTTTTTTTGCACGGTTTTATAAAGCAAATTCATTTTCCTTTTATACTAACTTGTAGTTATTATTAAGCATAGCAAATATACAACACAAATGCTTGGATATGGACCAATGTTTGGGACAAGTTTCGTCGAATTCGTAGAACGTTCAAAAGTTAGCTGTTTTACACAATTTTATTAGAAGCAAATTTGTTTTCCTTTTACACTAACTTGTAGGTATTATTAACCACACAAATTCTTGGTTCTAGACCTACGGTTGGGTTATGTTTCGTGGAATTCTGAGAACGTTCAAAATTTAGCTGTTTTGCACGGTTTTATTAAAGCAAGTTTGTTTTCCTTTTATACTAACTTGTAGGTATTATTACTCTTAGAAAATTTACCACACAAATGCTTCGGTCTAGACCTACGGTTGGGTCAAGTTTCCTCGAATTCTGTGAACGTTCAAAATATAGCTGTTTTGCACGGTTTTATTTTAGCAAGTTTGTGTCCCTTTTATACTAACTTGTAGGTAATATTACGCTTAGCAAATTTACCCCACAAATTCTTGGGTCTAGACTAACGGTTGCGTCATGTTTCGTCGAATTCTGACAACGTTCAAAACTTTTGCACGATTTTATTAAAGCAAGTTTATTTCCTTTTTATACTAACTTGTAGTTATTATTACGCTTAGCCAATTTACCACACAAATTCGCATCTCTGGACCAACATTTGTGTCAAGTTTCGTCGAATTCTGTGAACGTTAAAATTTAGCTGTTTTGCACGATTTTATTAAAGCAAGTTTGTTTCCCTTTTGTACTAACTTGTAGTTATTATTAAGCTTAGCAAATATACAACACAAATGGTTGGATATAGACCAATGTTTGGAACAAGTTTCGTCGAATTCGTAGAACGTTCAAATGTTAGCTGTTTTGCATAATTTTATTAAAGCAAATTTGTTTTCCTTTTACACTAACTTGTAGGTATTATTAACCAGACAAATTCTTGGTTCTAGACCTACGGTTGGGTTATGTTTCGTGGAATTCTGAGAACGCCCAAAATTTAGCTGTTTTGTACGGCTTTATTTTTGTTTCCCTTTTATACTAACTTGTAGGTATTATTACTCTTAGAAAATTTACCACACAAATGCTTCGGTCTAGACCTACGGTTGGGTCAAGTTTCCTCGAATTCTGTGAACGTTCAAAATATAGCTGTTTTGCACGGATTTATTAAAGCAAGTTTGTTTTCCTTTTATACTAACTTGTAGGTAATATTACGCTTAGCAAATTTACCCCACAAATTCTTGGGTCTAGACTAACGGTTGGGTCATGTTTCGTCGAATTCTGACAACGTTCAAAACTTTTGCACGATTTTATTAAAGCAAGTTTATTTCCCTTTTATACTAACTTGTAGTTATTATTACGCTTAGCCAATTTACCATACAAATTCGCAGCTCTAGACCAACGTTTGTGTCAAGTTTCGTCGAATTCTGTGAACGTTAAAATTTAGCTGTTTTGCACGATTTTATTAATGAAAATTTGTTTCCCTTTTGTACTAACTTGTAGTTGTTATTATGGTTTCCATAATTACCACACAAATACTTGGGCGTAGAACAACATTTGTGTCAAGTTTCGTCGAATTTTGAGAACGCTCAAAATTTAGTTTTTTTGCACGGTTTTATAAAGCAAATTCATTTTCCTTTTATACTAACTTGTAGTTATTATTAAGCTTAGCAAATACACAACACAAATGCTTGGATATAGACCAATGTTTGGGACAAGTTTCGTCGAATTCGTAGAACGTTCAAAAGTTAGCTGTTTTGCACAATTTTATTAAAGCAAATTTGTTTTCCTTTTACACTAACTTGTAGGTATTATTAACCACACAAATTCTTGGTTCTAGACCTACGGTTGGGTTATGTTTCGTGGAATTCTGAGAACGTTCAAAATTTAGCTGTTTTGCACGGTTTTATTAAAGCAAGTTTGTTTTCCTTTTATACTAACTTGTAGGTATTATTACTCTTAGAAAATTTACCACACAAATGCTTCGGTCTAGACCTACGGTTGGGTCAAGTTTCCTCGAATTCTGTGAACGTTCAAAATATAGCTGTTTTGCACGGATTTATTAAAGCAAGTTTGTTTTCCTTTTATACTAACTTGTAGGTAATATTACGCTTAGCAAATATACCCCACAAATTCTTGGGTCTAGACCAACGGTTGGTCATGTTTCGTCGAATTCTGACAATGTTCAAAAGTAAGCTCTTTTGCACGATTTTATTAAAGCAAGTTTATTTCCCTTTTATACTAACTTGTAGTTATTATTACGCTTAGCCAATTTACCACACAAATTCGCAGCTCTGGACCAACGTTTGTGTCAAGTTTCGTCGAATTCTGTGAACGTTAAAATTTAGCTGTTTTGCACGAGTTTATTAAAGCATGTTTGTTTCGCTTTTGTACTAACTTGTAGTTGTTATTATGCTTTCCAAAATTACCACACAAATTCTTGGGCGTAGACCAACGTTTGTGTCAAGTTTCGTCGAATTTTGAGAACGCTCAAAATTTAGTTTTTTTGCACGGTTTTATAAAGCAAATTCATTTTCCTTTTATACTAACTTGTAGTTATTATTAAGCATAGCAAATATACAACACAAATGCTTGGATATGGACCAATGTTTGGGACAAGTTTCGTCGAATTCGTAGAACGTTCAAAAGTTAGCTGTTTTACACAATTTTATTAGAAGCAAATTTGTTTTCCTTTTACACTAACTTGTAGGTATTATTAACCACACAAATTCTTGGTTCTAGACCTACGGTTGGGTTATGTTTCGTGGAATTCTGAGAACGTTCAAAATTTAGCTGTTTTGCACGGTTTTATTAAAGCAAGTTTGTTTTCCTTTTATACTAACTTGTAGGTATTATTACTCTTAGAAAATTTACCACACAAATGCTTCGGTCTAGACCTACGGTTGGGTCAAGTTTCCTCGAATTCTGTGAACGTTCAAAATATAGCTGTTTTGCACGGTTTTATTTTAGCAAGTTTGTGTCCCTTTTATACTAACTTGTAGGTAATATTACGCTTAGCAAATTTACCCCACAAATTCTTGGGTCTAGACTAACGGTTGCGTCATGTTTCGTCGAATTCTGACAACGTTCAAAACTTTTGCACGATTTTATTAAAGCAAGTTTATTTCCTTTTTATACTAACTTGTAGTTATTATTACGCTTAGCCAATTTACCACACAAATTCGCAGCTCTGGACCAACATTTGTGTCAAGTTTCGTCGAATTCTGTGAACGTTAAAATTTAGCTGTTTTGCACGATTTTATTAAAGCAAGTTTGTTTCCCTTTTGTACTAACTTGTAGTTATTATTAAGCTTAGCAAATATACAACACAAATGGTTGGATATAGACCAATGTTTGGAACAAGTTTCGTCGAATTCGTAGAACGTTCAAATGTTAGCTGTTTTGCATAATTTTATTAAAGCAAATTTGTTTTCCTTTTACACTAACTTGTAGGTATTATTAACCAGACAAATTCTTGGTTCTAGACCTACGGTTGGGTTATATTTCGTGGAATTCTGAGAACGCCCAAAATTTAGCTGTTTTGTACGGCTTTATTTTTGTTTCCCTTTTATACTAACTTGTAGGTATTATTACTCTTAGAAAATTTACCACACAAATGCTTCGGTCTAGACCTACGGTTGGGTCAAGTTTCCTCGAATTCTGTGAACGTTCAAAATATAGCTGTTTTGCACGGATTTATTAAAGCAAGTTTGTTTTCCTTTTATACTAACTTGTAGGTAATATTACGCTTAGCAAATTTACCCCACAAATTCTTGGGTCTAGACTAACGGTTGGGTCATGTTTCGTCGAATTCTGACAACGTTCAAAACTTTTGCACGATTTTATTAAAGCAAGTTTATTTCCTTTTTATACTAACTTGTAGTTATTATTACGCTTAGCCAATTTACCACACAAATTCGCAGCTCTGGACCAACATTTGTGTCAAGTTTCGTCGAATTCTGTGAACGTTAAAATTTAGCTGTTTTGCACGATTTTATTAAAGCAAGTTTGTTTCCCTTTTGTACTAACTTGTGGTTATTATTAAGCTTAGCAAATATACAACACAAATGGTTGGATATAGACCAATGTTTGGAACAAGTTTCGTCGAATTCGTAGAACGTTCAAATGTTAGCTGTTTTGCATAATTTTATTAAAGCAAATTTGTTTTCCTTTTACACTAACTTGTAGGTATTATTAACCAGACAAATTCTTGGTTCTAGACCTACGGTTGGGTTATGTTTCGTGGAATTCTGAGAACGCCCAAAATTTAGCTGTTTTGTACGGCTTTATTTTTGTTTTCCTTTTATACTAACTTGTAGGTATTATTACTCTTAGAAAATTTACCACACAAATGCTTCGGTCTAGACCTACGGTTGGGTCAAGTTTCCTCGAATTCTGTGAACGTTCAAAATATAGCTGTTTTGCACGGATTTATTAAAGCAAGTTTGTTTTCCTTTTATACTAACTTGTAGGTAATATTACGCTTAGCAAATATACCCCACAAATTCTTGGGTCTAGACCAACGGTTGGTCATGTTTCGTCGAATTCTGACAATGTTCAAAAGTAAGCTCTTTTGCACGATTTTATTAAAGCAAGTTTATTTCCCTTTTATACTAACTTGTAGTTATTATTACGCTTAGCCAATTTACCACACAAATTCGCAGCTCTGGACCAACGTTCGTGTCAAGTTTCGTCGAATTCTGTGAACGTTAAAATTTAGCTGTTTTGCACGAGTTTATTAAAGCATGTTTGTTTCGCTTTTGTACTAACTTGTAGTTGTTATTATGCTTTCCAAAATTACCACACAAATTCTTGGGCGTAGACCAACGTTTGTGTCAAGTTTCGTCGAATTTTGAGAACGCTCAAAATTTAGTTTTTTTGCACGGTTTTATAAAGCAAATTCATTTTCCTTTTATACTAACTTGTAGTTATTATTAAGCATAGCAAATATACAACACAAATGCTTGGATATGGACCAATGTTTGGGACAAGTTTCGTCGAATTCGTAGAACGTTCAAAAGTTAGCTGTTTTACACAATTTTATTAGAAGCAAATTTGTTTTCCTTTTACACTAACTTGTAGGTATTATTAACCACACAAATTCTTGGTTCTAGACCTACGGTTGGGTTATGTTTCGTGGAATTCTGAGAACGTTCAAAATTTAGCTGTTTTGCACGGTTTTATTAAAGCAAGTTTGTTTTCCTTTTATACTAACTTGTAGGTATTATTACTCTTAGAAAATTTACCACACAAATGCTTCGGTCTAGACCTACGGTTGGGTCAAGTTTCCTCGAATTCTGTGAACGTTCAAAATATAGCTGTTTTGCACGGTTTTATTTTAGCAAGTTTGTGTCCCTTTTATACTAACTTGTAGGTAATATTACGCTTAGCAAATTTACCCCACAAATTCTTGGGTCTAGACTAACGGTTGCGTCATGTTTCGTCGAATTCTGACAACGTTCAAAACTTTTGCACGATTTTATTAAAGCAAGTTTATTTCCTTTTTATACTAACTTGTAGTTATTATTACGCTTAGCCAATTTACCACACAAATTCGCATCTCTGGACCAACATTTGTGTCAAGTTTCGTCGAATTCTGTGAACGTTAAAATTTAGCTGTTTTGCACGATTTTATTAAAGCAAGTTTGTTTCCCTTTTGTACTAACTTGTAGTTATTATTAAGCTTAGCAAATATACAACACAAATGGTTGGATATAGACCAATGTTTGGAACAAGTTTCGTCGAATTCGTAGAACGTTCAAATGTTAGCTGTTTTGCATAATTTTATTAAAGCAAATTTGTTTTCCTTTTACACTAACTTGTAGGTATTATTAACCAGACAAATTCTTGGTTCTAGACCTACGGTTGGGTTATGTTTCGTGGAATTCTGAGAACGCCCAAAATTTAGCTGTTTTGTACGGCTTTATTTTTGTTTCCCTTTTATACTAACTTGTAGGTATTATTACTCTTAGAAAATTTACCACACAAATGCTTCGGTCTAGACCTACGGTTGGGTCAAGTTTCCTCGAATTCTGTGAACGTTCAAAATATAGCTGTTTTGCACGGATTTATTAAAGCAAGTTTGTTTTCCTTTTATACTAACTTGTAGGTAATATTACGCTTAGCAAATTTACCCCACAAATTCTTGGGTCTAGACTAACGGTTGGGTCATGTTTCGTCGAATTCTGACAACGTTCAAAACTTTTGCACGATTTTATTAAAGCAAGTTTATTTCCCTTTTATACTAACTTGTAGTTATTATTACGCTTAGCCAATTTACCATACAAATTCGCAGCTCTAGACCAACGTTTGTGTCAAGTTTCGTCGAATTCTGTGAACGTTAAAATTTAGCTGTTTTGCACGATTTTATTAATGAAAATTTGTTTCCCTTTTGTACTAACTTGTAGTTGTTATTATGGTTTCCATAATTACCACACAAATACTTGGGCGTAGAACAACATTTGTGTCAAGTTTCGTCGAATTTTGAGAACGCTCAAAATTTAGTTTTTTTGCACGGTTTTATAAAGCAAATTCATTTTCCTTTTATACTAACTTGTAGTTATTATTAAGCTTAGCAAATACACAACACAAATGCTTGGATATAGACCAATGTTTGGGACAAGTTTCGTCGAATTCGTAGAACGTTCAAAAGTTAGCTGTTTTGCACAATTTTATTAAAGCAAATTTGTTTTCCTTTTACACTAACTTGTAGGTATTATTAACCACACAAATTCTTGGTTCTAGACCTACGGTTGGGTTATGTTTCGTGGAATTCTGAGAACGTTCAAAATTTAGCTGTTTTGCACGGTTTTATTAAAGCAAGTTTGTTTTCCTTTTATACTAACTTGTAGGTATTATTACTCTTAGAAAATTTACCACACAAATGCTTCGGTCTAGACCTACGGTTGGGTCAAGTTTCCTCGAATTCTGTGAACGTTCAAAATATAGCTGTTTTGCACGGATTTATTAAAGCAAGTTTGTTTTCCTTTTATACTAACTTGTAGGTAATATTACGCTTAGCAAATATACCCCACAAATTCTTGGGTCTAGACCAACGGTTGGTCATGTTTCGTCGAATTCTGACAATGTTCAAAAGTAAGCTCTTTTGCACGATTTTATTAAAGCAAGTTTATTTCCCTTTTATACTAACTTGTAGTTATTATTACGCTTAGCCAATTTACCACACAAATTCGCAGCTCTGGACCAACGTTTGTGTCAAGTTTCGTCGAATTCTGTGAACGTTAAAATTTAGCTGTTTTGCACGAGTTTATTAAAGCATGTTTGTTTCGCTTTTGTACTAACTTGTAGTTGTTATTATGCTTTCCAAAATTACCACACAAATTCTTGGGCGTAGACCAACGTTTGTGTCAAGTTTCGTCGAATTTTGAGAACGCTCAAAATTTAGTTTTTTTGCACGGTTTTATAAAGCAAATTCATTTTCCTTTTATACTAACTTGTAGTTATTATTAAGCATAGCAAATATACAACACAAATGCTTGGATATGGACCAATGTTTGGGACAAGTTTCGTCGAATTCGTAGAACGTTCAAAAGTTAGCTGTTTTACACAATTTTATTAGAAGCAAATTTGTTTTCCTTTTACACTAACTTGTAGGTATTATTAACCACACAAATTCTTGGTTCTAGACCTACGGTTGGGTTATGTTTCGTGGAATTCTGAGAACGTTCAAAATTTAGCTGTTTTGCACGGTTTTATTAAAGCAAGTTTGTTTTCCTTTTATACTAACTTGTAGGTATTATTACTCTTAGAAAATTTACCACACAAATGCTTCGGTCTAGACCTACGGTTGGGTCAAGTTTCCTCGAATTCTGTGAACGTTCAAAATATAGCTGTTTTGCACGGTTTTATTTTAGCAAGTTTGTGTCCCTTTTATACTAACTTGTAGGTAATATTACGCTTAGCAAATTTACCCCACAAATTCTTGGGTCTAGACTAACGGTTGCGTCATGTTTCGTCGAATTCTGACAACGTTCAAAACTTTTGCACGATTTTATTAAAGCAAGTTTATTTCCTTTTTATACTAACTTGTAGTTATTATTACGCTTAGCCAATTTACCACACAAATTCGCAGCTCTGGACCAACATTTGTGTCAAGTTTCGTCGAATTCTGTGAACGTTAAAATTTAGCTGTTTTGCACGATTTTATTAAAGCAAGTTTGTTTCCCTTTTGTACTAACTTGTAGTTATTATTAAGCTTAGCAAATATACAACACAAATGGTTGGATATAGACCAATGTTTGGAACAAGTTTCGTCGAATTCGTAGAACGTTCAAATGTTAGCTGTTTTGCATAATTTTATTAAAGCAAATTTGTTTTCCTTTTACACTAACTTGTAGGTATTATTAACCAGACAAATTCTTGGTTCTAGACCTACGGTTGGGTTATATTTCGTGGAATTCTGAGAACGCCCAAAATTTAGCTGTTTTGTACGGCTTTATTTTTGTTTCCCTTTTATACTAACTTGTAGGTATTATTACTCTTAGAAAATTTACCACACAAATGCTTCGGTCTAGACCTACGGTTGGGTCAAGTTTCCTCGAATTCTGTGAACGTTCAAAATATAGCTGTTTTGCACGGATTTATTAAAGCAAGTTTGTTTTCCTTTTATACTAACTTGTAGGTAATATTACGCTTAGCAAATTTACCCCACAAATTCTTGGGTCTAGACTAACGGTTGGGTCATGTTTCGTCGAATTCTGACAACGTTCAAAACTTTTGCACGATTTTATTAAAGCAAGTTTATTTCCTTTTTATACTAACTTGTAGTTATTATTACGCTTAGCCAATTTACCACACAAATTCGCAGCTCTGGACCAACATTTGTGTCAAGTTTCGTCGAATTCTGTGAACGTTAAAATTTAGCTGTTTTGCACGATTTTATTAAAGCAAGTTTGTTTCCCTTTTGTACTAACTTGTGGTTATTATTAAGCTTAGCAAATATACAACACAAATGGTTGGATATAGACCAATGTTTGGAACAAGTTTCGTCGAATTCGTAGAACGTTCAAATGTTAGCTGTTTTGCATAATTTTATTAAAGCAAATTTGTTTTCCTTTTACACTAACTTGTAGGTATTATTAACCAGACAAATTCTTGGTTCTAGACCTACGGTTGGGTTATGTTTCGTGGAATTCTGAGAACGCCCAAAATTTAGCTGTTTTGTACGGCTTTATTTTTGTTTTCCTTTTATACTAACTTGTAGGTATTATTACTCTTAGAAAATTTACCACACAAATGCTTCGGTCTAGACCTACGGTTGGGTCAAGTTTCCTCGAATTCTGTGAACGTTCAAAATATAGCTGTTTTGCACGGATTTATTAAAGCAAGTTTGTTTTCCTTTTATACTAACTTGTAGGTAATATTACGCTTAGCAAATATACCCCACAAATTCTTGGGTCTAGACCAACGGTTGGTCATGTTTCGTCGAATTCTGACAATGTTCAAAAGTAAGCTCTTTTGCACGATTTTATTAAAGCAAGTTTATTTCCCTTTTATACTAACTTGTAGTTATTATTACGCTTAGCCAATTTACCACACAAATTCGCAGCTCTGGACCAACGTTCGTGTCAAGTTTCGTCGAATTCTGTGAACGTTAAAATTTAGCTGTTTTGCACGAGTTTATTAAAGCATGTTTGTTTCGCTTTTGTACTAACTTGTAGTTGTTATTATGCTTTCCAAAATTACCACACAAATTCTTGGGCGTAGACCAACGTTTGTGTCAAGTTTCGTCGAATTTTGAGAACGCTCAAAATTTAGTTTTTTTGCACGGTTTTATAAAGCAAATTCATTTTCCTTTTATACTAACTTGTAGTTATTATTAAGCATAGCAAATATACAACACAAATGCTTGGATATGGACCAATGTTTGGGACAAGTTTCGTCGAATTCGTAGAACGTTCAAAAGTTAGCTGTTTTACACAATTTTATTAGAAGCAAATTTGTTTTCCTTTTACACTAACTTGTAGGTATTATTAACCACACAAATTCTTGGTTCTAGACCTACGGTTGGGTTATGTTTCGTGGAATTCTGAGAACGTTCAAAATTTAGCTGTTTTGCACGGTTTTATTAAAGCAAGTTTGTTTTCCTTTTATACTAACTTGTAGGTATTATTACTCTTAGAAAATTTACCACACAAATGCTTCGGTCTAGACCTACGGTTGGGTCAAGTTTCCTCGAATTCTGTGAACGTTCAAAATATAGCTGTTTTGCACGGTTTTATTTTAGCAAGTTTGTGTCCCTTTTATACTAACTTGTAGGTAATATTACGCTTAGCAAATTTACCCCACAAATTCTTGGGTCTAGACTAACGGTTGCGTCATGTTTCGTCGAATTCTGACAACGTTCAAAACTTTTGCACGATTTTATTAAAGCAAGTTTATTTCCTTTTTATACTAACTTGTAGTTATTATTACGCTTAGCCAATTTACCACACAAATTCGCATCTCTGGACCAACATTTGTGTCAAGTTTCGTCGAATTCTGTGAACGTTAAAATTTAGCTGTTTTGCACGATTTTATTAAAGCAAGTTTGTTTCCCTTTTGTACTAACTTGTAGTTATTATTAAGCTTAGCAAATATACAACACAAATGGTTGGATATAGACCAATGTTTGGAACAAGTTTCGTCGAATTCGTAGAACGTTCAAATGTTAGCTGTTTTGCATAATTTTATTAAAGCAAATTTGTTTTCCTTTTACACTAACTTGTAGGTATTATTAACCAGACAAATTCTTGGTTCTAGACCTACGGTTGGGTTATGTTTCGTGGAATTCTGAGAACGCCCAAAATTTAGCTGTTTTGTACGGCTTTATTTTTGTTTCCCTTTTATACTAACTTGTAGGTATTATTACTCTTAGAAAATTTACCACACAAATGCTTCGGTCTAGACCTACGGTTGGGTCAAGTTTCCTCGAATTCTGTGAACGTTCAAAATATAGCTGTTTTGCACGGATTTATTAAAGCAAGTTTGTTTTCCTTTTATACTAACTTGTAGGTAATATTACGCTTAGCAAATTTACCCCACAAATTCTTGGGTCTAGACTAACGGTTGGGTCATGTTTCGTCGAATTCTGACAACGTTCAAAACTTTTGCACGATTTTATTAAAGCAAGTTTATTTCCCTTTTATACTAACTTGTAGTTATTATTACGCTTAGCCAATTTACCATACAAATTCGCAGCTCTAGACCAACGTTTGTGTCAAGTTTCGTCGAATTCTGTGAACGTTAAAATTTAGCTGTTTTGCACGATTTTATTAATGAAAATTTGTTTCCCTTTTGTACTAACTTGTAGTTGTTATTATGGTTTCCATAATTACCACACAAATACTTGGGCGTAGAACAACATTTGTGTCAAGTTTCGTCGAATTTTGAGAACGCTCAAAATTTAGTTTTTTTGCACGGTTTTATAAAGCAAATTCATTTTCCTTTTATACTAACTTGTAGTTATTATTAAGCTTAGCAAATACACAACACAAATGCTTGGATATAGACCAATGTTTGGGACAAGTTTCGTCGAATTCGTAGAACGTTCAAAAGTTAGCTGTTTTGCACAATTTTATTAAAGCAAATTTGTTTTCCTTTTACACTAACTTGTAGGTATTATTAACCACACAAATTCTTGGTTCTAGACCTACGGTTGGGTTATGTTTCGTGGAATTCTGAGAACGTTCAAAATTTAGCTGTTTTGCACGGTTTTATTAAAGCAAGTTTGTTTTCCTTTTATACTAACTTGTAGGTATTATTACTCTTAGAAAATTTACCACACAAATGCTTCGGTCTAGACCTACGGTTGGGTCAAGTTTCCTCGAATTCTGTGAACGTTCAAAATATAGCTGTTTTGCACGGATTTATTAAAGCAAGTTTGTTTTCCTTTTATACTAACTTGTAGGTAATATTACGCTTAGCAAATATACCCCACAAATTCTTGGGTCTAGACCAACGGTTGGTCATGTTTCGTCGAATTCTGACAATGTTCAAAAGTAAGCTCTTTTGCACGATTTTATTAAAGCAAGTTTATTTCCCTTTTATACTAACTTGTAGTTATTATTACGCTTAGCCAATTTACCACACAAATTCGCAGCTCTGGACCAACGTTTGTGTCAAGTTTCGTCGAATTCTGTGAACGTTAAAATTTAGCTGTTTTGCACGAGTTTATTAAAGCATGTTTGTTTCGCTTTTGTACTAACTTGTAGTTGTTATTATGCTTTCCAAAATTACCACACAAATTCTTGGGCGTAGACCAACGTTTGTGTCAAGTTTCGTCGAATTTTGAGAACGCTCAAAATTTAGTTTTTTTGCACGGTTTTATAAAGCAAATTCATTTTCCTTTTATACTAACTTGTAGTTATTATTAAGCATAGCAAATATACAACACAAATGCTTGGATATGGACCAATGTTTGGGACAAGTTTCGTCGAATTCGTAGAACGTTCAAAAGTTAGCTGTTTTACACAATTTTATTAGAAGCAAATTTGTTTTCCTTTTACACTAACTTGTAGGTATTATTAACCACACAAATTCTTGGTTCTAGACCTACGGTTGGGTTATGTTTCGTGGAATTCTGAGAACGTTCAAAATTTAGCTGTTTTGCACGGTTTTATTAAAGCAAGTTTGTTTTCCTTTTATACTAACTTGTAGGTATTATTACTCTTAGAAAATTTACCACACAAATGCTTCGGTCTAGACCTACGGTTGGGTCAAGTTTCCTCGAATTCTGTGAACGTTCAAAATATAGCTGTTTTGCACGGTTTTATTTTAGCAAGTTTGTGTCCCTTTTATACTAACTTGTAGGTAATATTACGCTTAGCAAATTTACCCCACAAATTCTTGGGTCTAGACTAACGGTTGCGTCATGTTTCGTCGAATTCTGACAACGTTCAAAACTTTTGCACGATTTTATTAAAGCAAGTTTATTTCCTTTTTATACTAACTTGTAGTTATTATTACGCTTAGCCAATTTACCACACAAATTCGCAGCTCTGGACCAACATTTGTGTCAAGTTTCGTCGAATTCTGTGAACGTTAAAATTTAGCTGTTTTGCACGATTTTATTAAAGCAAGTTTGTTTCCCTTTTGTACTAACTTGTAGTTATTATTAAGCTTAGCAAATATACAACACAAATGGTTGGATATAGACCAATGTTTGGAACAAGTTTCGTCGAATTCGTAGAACGTTCAAATGTTAGCTGTTTTGCATAATTTTATTAAAGCAAATTTGTTTTCCTTTTACACTAACTTGTAGGTATTATTAACCAGACAAATTCTTGGTTCTAGACCTACGGTTGGGTTATATTTCGTGGAATTCTGAGAACGCCCAAAATTTAGCTGTTTTGTACGGCTTTATTTTTGTTTCCCTTTTATACTAACTTGTAGGTATTATTACTCTTAGAAAATTTACCACACAAATGCTTCGGTCTAGACCTACGGTTGGGTCAAGTTTCCTCGAATTCTGTGAACGTTCAAAATATAGCTGTTTTGCACGGATTTATTAAAGCAAGTTTGTTTTCCTTTTATACTAACTTGTAGGTAATATTACGCTTAGCAAATTTACCCCACAAATTCTTGGGTCTAGACTAACGGTTGGGTCATGTTTCGTCGAATTCTGACAACGTTCAAAACTTTTGCACGATTTTATTAAAGCAAGTTTATTTCCTTTTTATACTAACTTGTAGTTATTATTACGCTTAGCCAATTTACCACACAAATTCGCAGCTCTGGACCAACATTTGTGTCAAGTTTCGTCGAATTCTGTGAACGTTAAAATTTAGCTGTTTTGCACGATTTTATTAAAGCAAGTTTGTTTCCCTTTTGTACTAACTTGTGGTTATTATTAAGCTTAGCAAATATACAACACAAATGGTTGGATATAGACCAATGTTTGGAACAAGTTTCGTCGAATTCGTAGAACGTTCAAATGTTAGCTGTTTTGCATAATTTTATTAAAGCAAATTTGTTTTCCTTTTACACTAACTTGTAGGTATTATTAACCAGACAAATTCTTGGTTCTAGACCTACGGTTGGGTTATGTTTCGTGGAATTCTGAGAACGCCCAAAATTTAGCTGTTTTGTACGGCTTTATTTTTGTTTTCCTTTTATACTAACTTGTAGGTATTATTACTCTTAGAAAATTTACCACACAAATGCTTCGGTCTAGACCTACGGTTGGGTCAAGTTTCCTCGAATTCTGTGAACGTTCAAAATATAGCTGTTTTGCACGGATTTATTAAAGCAAGTTTGTTTTCCTTTTATACTAACTTGTAGGTAATATTACGCTTAGCAAATATACCCCACAAATTCTTGGGTCTAGACCAACGGTTGGTCATGTTTCGTCGAATTCTGACAATGTTCAAAAGTAAGCTCTTTTGCACGATTTTATTAAAGCAAGTTTATTTCCCTTTTATACTAACTTGTAGTTATTATTACGCTTAGCCAATTTACCACACAAATTCGCAGCTCTGGACCAACGTTCGTGTCAAGTTTCGTCGAATTCTGTGAACGTTAAAATTTAGCTGTTTTGCACGAGTTTATTAAAGCATGTTTGTTTCGCTTTTGTACTAACTTGTAGTTGTTATTATGCTTTCCAAAATTACCACACAAATTCTTGGGCGTAGACCAACGTTTGTGTCAAGTTTCGTCGAATTTTGAGAACGCTCAAAATTTAGTTTTTTTGCACGGTTTTATAAAGCAAATTCATTTTCCTTTTATACTAACTTGTAGTTATTATTAAGCATAGCAAATATACAACACAAATGCTTGGATATGGACCAATGTTTGGGACAAGTTTCGTCGAATTCGTAGAACGTTCAAAAGTTAGCTGTTTTACACAATTTTATTAGAAGCAAATTTGTTTTCCTTTTACACTAACTTGTAGGTATTATTAACCACACAAATTCTTGGTTCTAGACCTACGGTTGGGTTATGTTTCGTGGAATTCTGAGAACGTTCAAAATTTAGCTGTTTTGCACGGTTTTATTAAAGCAAGTTTGTTTTCCTTTTATACTAACTTGTAGGTATTATTACTCTTAGAAAATTTACCACACAAATGCTTCGGTCTAGACCTACGGTTGGGTCAAGTTTCCTCGAATTCTGTGAACGTTCAAAATATAGCTGTTTTGCACGGTTTTATTTTAGCAAGTTTGTGTCCCTTTTATACTAACTTGTAGGTAATATTACGCTTAGCAAATTTACCCCACAAATTCTTGGGTCTAGACTAACGGTTGCGTCATGTTTCGTCGAATTCTGACAACGTTCAAAACTTTTGCACGATTTTATTAAAGCAAGTTTATTTCCTTTTTATACTAACTTGTAGTTATTATTACGCTTAGCCAATTTACCACACAAATTCGCAGCTCTGGACCAACATTTGTGTCAAGTTTCGTCGAATTCTGTGAACGTTAAAATTTAGCTGTTTTGCACGATTTTATTAAAGCAAGTTTGTTTCCCTTTTGTACTAACTTGTAGTTATTATTAAGCTTAGCAAATATACAACACAAATGGTTGGATATAGACCAATGTTTGGATCAAGTTTCGTCGAATTCGTAGAACGTTCAAATGTTAGCTGTTTTGCATAATTTTATTAAAGCAAATTTGTTTTCCTTTTACACTAACTTGTAGGTATTATTAACCAGACAAATTCTTGGTTCTAGACCTACGGTTGGGTTATATTTCGTGGAATTCTGAGAACGCCCAAAATTTAGCTGTTTTGTACGGCTTTATTTTTGTTTCCCTTTTATACTAACTTGTAGGTATTATTACTCTTAGAAAATTTACCACACAAATGCTTCGGTCTAGACCTACGGTTGGGTCAAGTTTCCTCGAATTCTGTGAACGTTCAAAATATAGCTGTTTTGCACGGATTTATTAAAGCAAGTTTGTTTTCCTTTTATACTAACTTGTAGGTAATATTACGCTTAGCAAATTTACCCCACAAATTCTTGGGTCTAGACTAACGGTTGGGTCATGTTTCGTCGAATTCTGACAACGTTCAAAACTTTTGCACGATTTTATTAAAGCAAGTTTATTTCCTTTTTATACTAACTTGTAGTTATTATTACGCTTAGCCAATTTACCACACAAATTCGCAGCTCTGGACC
The DNA here is from genome assembly GCF_026168435.1 of Sesamum indicum. Classification (NCBI taxonomy): domain Eukaryota; kingdom Viridiplantae; phylum Streptophyta; class Magnoliopsida; order Lamiales; family Pedaliaceae; genus Sesamum; species Sesamum indicum. Next base: position 9,435,343 of record NC_142661.1, on the reverse strand, counting down.
AACATTTGTGTCAAGTTTCGTCGAATTCTGTGAACGTTAAAATTTAGCTGTTTTGCACGATTTTATTAAAGCAAGTTTGTTTCCCTTTTGTACTAACTTGTGGTTATTATTAAGCTTAGCAAATATACAACACAAATGGTTGGATATAGACCAATGTTTGGAACAAGTTTCGTCGAATTCGTAGAACGTTCAAATGTTAGCTGTTTTGCATAATTTTATTAAAGCAAATTTGTTTTCCTTTTACACTAACTTGTAGGTATTATTAACCAGACAAATTCTTGGTTCTAGACCTACGGTTGGGTTATGTTTCGTGGAATTCTGAGAACGCCCAAAATTTAGCTGTTTTGTACGGCTTTATTTTTGTTTTCCTTTTATACTAACTTGTAGGTATTATTACTCTTAGAAAATTTACCACACAAATGCTTCGGTCTAGACCTACGGTTGGGTCAAGTTTCCTCGAATTCTGTGAACGTTCAAAATATAGCTGTTTTGCACGGATTTATTAAAGCAAGTTTGTTTTCCTTTTATACTAACTTGTAGGTAATATTACGCTTAGCAAATATACCCCACAAATTCTTGGGTCTAGACCAACGGTTGGTCATGTTTCGTCGAATTCTGACAATGTTCAAAAGTAAGCTCTTTTGCACGATTTTATTAAAGCAAGTTTATTTCCCTTTTATACTAACTTGTAGTTATTATTACGCTTAGCCAATTTACCACACAAATTCGCAGCTCTGGACCAACGTTCGTGTCAAGTTTCGTCGAATTCTGTGAACGTTAAAATTTAGCTGTTTTGCACGAGTTTATTAAAGCATGTTTGTTTCGCTTTTGTACTAACTTGTAGTTGTTATTATGCTTTCCAAAATTACCACACAAATTCTTGGGCGTAGACCAACGTTTGTGTCAAGTTTCGTCGAATTTTGAGAACGCTCAAAATTTAGTTTTTTTGCACGGTTTTATAAAGCAAATTCATTTTCCTTTTATACTAACTTGTAGTTATTATTAAGCATAGCAAATATACAACACAAATGCTTGGATATGGACCAATGTTTGGGACAAGTTTCGTCGAATTCGTAGAACGTTCAAAAGTTAGCTGTTTTACACAATTTTATTAGAAGCAAATTTGTTTTCCTTTTACACTAACTTGTAGGTATTATTAACCACACAAATTCTTGGTTCTAGACCTACGGTTGGGTTATGTTTCGTGGAATTCTGAGAACGTTCAAAATTTAGCTGTTTTGCACGGTTTTATTAAAGCAAGTTTGTTTTCCTTTTATACTAACTTGTAGGTATTATTACTCTTAGAAAATTTACCACACAAATGCTTCGGTCTAGACCTACGGTTGGGTCAAGTTTCCTCGAATTCTGTGAACGTTCAAAATATAGCTGTTTTGCACGGTTTTATTTTAGCAAGTTTGTGTCCCTTTTATACTAACTTGTAGGTAATATTACGCTTAGCAAATTTACCCCACAAATTCTTGGGTCTAGACTAACGGTTGCGTCATGTTTCGTCGAATTCTGACAACGTTCAAAACTTTTGCACGATTTTATTAAAGCAAGTTTATTTCCTTTTTATACTAACTTGTAGTTATTATTACGCTTAGCCAATTTACCACACAAATTCGCATCTCTGGACCAACATTTGTGTCAAGTTTCGTCGAATTCTGTGAACGTTAAAATTTAGCTGTTTTGCACGATTTTATTAAAGCAAGTTTGTTTCCCTTTTGTACTAACTTGTAGTTATTATTAAGCTTAGCAAATATACAACACAAATGGTTGGATATAGACCAATGTTTGGAACAAGTTTCGTCGAATTCGTAGAACGTTCAAATGTTAGCTGTTTTGCATAATTTTATTAAAGCAAATTTGTTTTCCTTTTACACTAACTTGTAGGTATTATTAACCAGACAAATTCTTGGTTCTAGACCTACGGTTGGGTTATGTTTCGTGGAATTCTGAGAACGCCCAAAATTTAGCTGTTTTGTACGGCTTTATTTTTGTTTCCCTTTTATACTAACTTGTAGGTATTATTACTCTTAGAAAATTTACCACACAAATGCTTCGGTCTAGACCTACGGTTGGGTCAAGTTTCCTCGAATTCTGTGAACGTTCAAAATATAGCTGTTTTGCACGGATTTATTAAAGCAAGTTTGTTTTCCTTTTATACTAACTTGTAGGTAATATTACGCTTAGCAAATTTACCCCACAAATTCTTGGGTCTAGACTAACGGTTGGGTCATGTTTCGTCGAATTCTGACAACGTTCAAAACTTTTGCACGATTTTATTAAAGCAAGTTTATTTCCTTTTTATACTAACTTGTAGTTATTATTACGCTTAGCCAATTTACCACACAAATTCGCAGCTCTGGACCAACATTTGTGTCAAGTTTCGTCGAATTCTGTGAACGTTAAAATTTAGCTGTTTTGCACGATTTTATTAAAGCAAGTTTGTTTCCCTTTTGTACTAACTTGTAGTTGTTATTATGGTTTCCATAATTACCACACAAATACTTGGGCGTAGAACAACATTTGTGTCAAGTTTCGTCGAATTTTGAGAACGCTCAAAATTTAGTTTTTTTGCACGGTTTTATAAAGCAAATTCATTTTCCTTTTATACTAACTTGTAGTTATTATTAAGCTTAGCAAATACACAACACAAATGCTTGGATATAGACCAATGTTTGGGACAAGTTTCGTCGAATTCGTAGAACGTTCAAAAGTTAGCTGTTTTGCACAATTTTATTAAAGCAAATTTGTTTTCCTTTTACACTAACTTGTAGGTATTATTAACCACACAAATTCTTGGTTCTAGACCTACGGTTGGGTTATGTTTCGTGGAATTCTGAGAACGTTCAAAATTTAGCTGTTTTGCACGGTTTTATTAAAGCAAGTTTGTTTTCCTTTTATACTAACTTGTAGGTATTATTACTCTTAGAAAATTTACCACACAAATGCTTCGGTCTAGACCTACGGTTGGGTCAAGTTTCCTCGAATTCTGTGAACGTTCAAAATATAGCTGTTTTGCACGGATTTATTAAAGCAAGTTTGTTTTCCTTTTATACTAACTTGTAGGTAATATTACGCTTAGCAAATTTACCCCACAAATTCTTGGGTCTAGACCAACGGTTGGTCATGTTTCGTCGAATTCTGACAATGTTCAAAAGTAAGCTCTTTTGCACGATTTTATTAAAGCAAGTTTATTTCCCTTTTATACTAACTTGTAGTTATTATTACGCTTAGCCAATTTACCACACAAATTCGCAGCTCTGGACCAACGTTTGTGTCAAGTTTCGTCGAATTCTGTGAACGTTAAAATTTAGCTGTTTTGCACGAGTTTATTAAAGCATGTTTGTTTCGCTTTTGTACTAACTTGTAGTTGTTATTATGCTTTCCAAAATTACCACACAAATTCTTGGGCGTAGACCAACGTTTGTGTCAAGTTTCGTCGAATTTTGAGAACGCTCAAAATTTAGTTTTTTTGCACGGTTTTATAAAGCAAATTCATTTTCCTTTTATACTAACTTGTAGTTATTATTAAGCATAGCAAATATACAACACAAATGCTTGGATATGGACCAATGTTTGGGACAAGTTTCGTCGAATTCGTAGAACGTTCAAAAGTTAGCTGTTTTACACAATTTTATTAGAAGCAAATTTGTTTTCCTTTTACACTAACTTGTAGGTATTATTAACCACACAAATTCTTGGTTCTAGACCTACGGTTGGGTTATGTTTCATGGAATTCTGAGAACGTTCAAAATTTAGCTGTTTTGCACGGTTTTATTAAAGCAAGTTTGTTTTCCTTTTATACTAACTTGTAGGTATTATTACTCTTAGAAAATTTACCACACAAATGCTTCGGTCTAGACCTACGGTTGGGTCAAGTTTCCTCGAATTCTGTGAACGTTCAAAATATAGCTGTTTTGCACGGTTTTATTTTAGCAAGTTTGTGTCCCTTTTATACTAACTTGTAGGTAATATTACGCTTAGCAAATTTACCCCACAAATTCTTGGGTCTAGACTAACGGTTGCGTCATGTTTCGTCGAATTCTGACAACGTTCAAAACTTTTGCACGATTTTATTAAAGCAAGTTTATTTCCTTTTTATACTAACTTGTAGTTATTATTACGCTTAGCCAATTTACCACACAAATTCGCAGCTCTGGACCAACATTTGTGTCAAGTTTCGTCGAATTCTGTGAACGTTAAAATTTAGCTGTTTTGCACGATTTTATTAAAGCAAGTTTGTTTCCCTTTTGTACTAACTTGTAGTTATTATTAAGCTTAGCAAATATACAACACAAATGGTTGGATATAGACCAATGTTTGGAACAAGTTTCGTCGAATTCGTAGAACGTTCAAATGTTAGCTGTTTTGCATAATTTTATTAAAGCAAATTTGTTTTCCTTTTACACTAACTTGTAGTTATTATTAAGCATAGCAAATATACAACACAAATGCTTGGATATGGACCAATGTTTGGGACAAGTTTCGTCGAATTCGTAGAACGTTCAAAAGTTAGCTGTTTTACACAATTTTATTAGAAGCAAATTTGTTTTCCTTTTACACTAACTTGTAGGTATTATTAACCACACAAATTCTTGGTTCTAGACCTACGGTTGGGTTATGTTTCGTGGAATTCTGAGAACGTTCAAAATTTAGCTGTTTTGCACGGTTTTATTAAAGCAAGTTTGTTTTCCTTTTATACTAACTTGTAGGTATTATTACTCTTAGAAAATTTACCACACAAATGCTTCGGTCTAGACCTACGGTTGGGTCAAGTTTCCTCGAATTCTGTGAACGTTCAAAATATAGCTGTTTTGCACGGTTTTATTTTAGCAAGTTTGTGTCCCTTTTATACTAACTTGTAGGTAATATTACGCTTAGCAAATTTACCCCACAAATTCTTGGGTCTAGACTAACGGTTGCGTCATGTTTCGTCGAATTCTGACAACGTTCAAAACTTTTGCACGATTTTATTAAAGCAAGTTTATTTCCCTTTTATACTAACTTGTAGTTATTATTACGCTTAGCCAATTTACCACACAAATTCGCAGCTCTGGACCAACGTTTGTGTCAAGTTTCGTCGAATTCTGTGAACGTTAAAATTTAGCTGTTTTGCACGAGTTTATTAAAGCATGTTTGTTTCGCTTTTGTACTAACTTGTAGTTGTTATTATGCTTTCCAAAATTACCACACAAATTCTTGGGCGTAGACCAACGTTTGTGTCAAGTTTCGTCGAATTTTGAGAACGCTCAAAATTTAGTTTTTTTGCACGGTTTTATAAAGCAAATTCATTTTCCTTTTATACTAACTTGTAGTTATTATTAAGCATAGCAAATATACAACACAAATGCTTGGATATGGACCAATGTTTGGGACAAGTTTCGTCGAATTCGTAGAACGTTCAAAAGTTAGCTGTTTTACACAATTTTATTAGAAGCAAATTTGTTTTCCTTTTACACTAACTTGTAGGTATTATTAACCACACAAATTCTTGGTTCTAGACCTACGGTTGGGTTATGTTTCGTGGAATTCTAAGAACGTTCAAAATTTAGCTGTTTTGCACGGTTTTATTAAAGCAAGTTTGTTTTCCTTTTATACTAACTTGTAGGTATTATTACTCTTAGAAAATTTACCACACAAATGCTTCGGTCTAGACCTACGGTTGGGTCAAGTTTCCTCGAATTCTGTGAACGTTCAAAATATAGCTGTTTTGCACGGTTTTATTTTAGCAAGTTTGTGTCCCTTTTATACTAACTTGTAGGTAATATTACGCTTAGCAAATTTACCCCACAAATTCTTGGGTCTAGACTAACGGTTGCGTCATGTTTCGTCGAATTCTGACAACGTTCAAAACTCTTGCACGATTTTATTAAAGCAAGTTTATTTCCTTTTTATACTAACTTGTAGTTATTATTACGCTTAGCCAATTTACCACACAAATTCGCAGCTCTGGACCAACATTTGTGTCAAGTTTCGTCGAATTTTGAGAACGCTCAAAATTTAGTTTTTTTGCACGGTTTTATAAAGCAAATTCATTTTCCTTTTATACTAACTTGTAGTTATTATTAACCAGACAAATTCTTGGTTCTAGACCTACGGTTGGGTTATGTTTCGTGGAATTCTGAGAACGCCCAAAATTTAGCTGTTTTGTACGGCTTTATTTTTGTTTCCCTTTTATACTAACTTGTAGGTATTATTACTCTTAGAAAATTTACCACACAAATGCTTCGGTCTAGACCTACGGTTGGGTCAAGTTTCTCGAATTCTGTGAACGTTCAAAATATAGCTGTTTTGCACGGATTTATTAAAGCAAGTTTGTTTTCCTTTTATACTAACTTGTAGGTAATATTACGCTTAGCAAATTTACCCCACAAATTCTTGGGTCTAGACTAACGGTTGGGTCATGTTTCGTCGAATTCTGACAACGTTCAAAACTTTTGCACGATTTTATTAAAGCAAGTTTATTTCCCTTTTATACTAACTTGTAGTTATTATTACGCTTAGCCAATTTACCATACAAATTCGCAGCTCTAGACCAACGTTTGTGTCAAGTTTCGTCGAATTCTGTGAACGTTAAAATTTAGCTGTTTTGCACGATTTTATTAATGAAAATTTGTTTCCCTTTTGTACTAACTTGTAGTTGTTATTATGGTTTCCATAATTACCACACAAATACTTGGGCGTAGAACAACATTTGTGTCAAGTTTCGTCGAATTTTGAGAACGCTCAAAATTTAGTTTTTTTGCACGGTTTTATAAAGCAAATTCATTTTCCTTTTATACTAACTTGTAGTTATTATTAAGCTTAGCAAATACACAACACAAATGCTTGGATATAGACCAATGTTTGGGACAAGTTTCGTCGAATTCGTAGAACGTTCAAAAGTTAGCTGTTTTGCACAATTTTATTAAAGCAAATTTGTTTTCCTTTTACACTAACTTGTAGGTATTATTAACCACACAAATTCTTGGTTCTAGACCTACGGTTGGGTTATGTTTCGTGGAATTCTGAGAACGTTCAAAATTTAGCTGTTTTGCACGGTTTTATTAAAGCAAGTTTGTTTTTCTTTTATACTAACTTGTAGGTATTATTACTCTTAGAAAATTTACCACACAAATGCTTCGGTCTAGACCTACGGTTGGGTCAAGTTTCCTCGAATTCTGTGAACGTTCAAAATATAGTTGTTTTGCACGGATTTATTAAAACAAGTTTGTTTTCCTTTTATACTAACTTGTAGGTAATATTACGCTTAGCAAATTTACCCCACAAATTCTTGGGTCTAGACCAACGGTTGGTCATGTTTCGTCGAATTCTGACAATGTTCAAAAGTAAGCTCTTTTGCACGATTTTATTAAAGCAAGTTTATTTCCCTTTTATACTAACTTGTAGTTATTATTACGCTTAGCCAATTTACCACACAAATTCGCAGCTCTGCACCAACGTTTGTGTCAAGTTTCGTCGAATTCTGTGAACGTTAAAATTTAGCTGTTTTGCACGAGTTTATTAAAGCATGTTTGTTTCGCTTTTGTACTAACTTGTAGTTGTTATTATGCTTTCCAAAATTACCACACAAATTCTTGGGCGTAGACCAACGTTTGTGTCAAGTTTCGTCGAATTTTGAGAACGCTCAAAATTTAGTTTTTTTGCACGGTTTTATAAAGCAAATTCATTTTCCTTTTATACTAACTTGTAGTTATTATTAAGCATAGCAAATATACAACACAAATGCTTGGATATGGACCAATGTTTGGGACAAGTTTCGTCGAATTCGTAGAACGTTCAAAAGTTAGCTGTTTTGCACAATTTTATTAGAAGCAAATTTGTTTTCCTTTTACACTAACTTGTAGGTATTATTAACCACACAAATTCTTTGTTCTAGACCTACGGTTGGGTTATGTTTCGTGGAATTCTGAGAACGTTCAAAATTTAGCTATTTTGCACGGTTTTATTAAAGCAAGTTTGTTTTCCTTTTATACTAACTTGTAGGTATTATTACTCTTAGAAAATTTACCACACAAATGCTTCGGTCTAGACCTACGGTTGGGTCAAGTTTCCTCGAATTCTGTGAACGTTCAAAATTTAGCTGTTTTGCACGAGTTTATTAAAGCATGTTTGTTTCGCTTTTGTACTAACTTGTAGTTGTTATTATGCTTTCCAAAATTACCACACAAATTCTTGGGCGTAGACCAACGTTTGTGTCAAGTTTCGTCGAATTTTGAGAACGCTCAAAATTTAGTTTTTTTGCACGGTTTTATAAAGCAAATTCATTTTCCTTTTATACTAACTTGTAGTTATTATTAAGCATAGCAAATATACAACACAAATGCTTGGATATGGACCAATGTTTGGGACAAGTTTCGTCGAATTCGTAGAACGTTCAAAAGTTAGCTGTTTTACACAATTTTATTAGAAGCAAATTTGTTTTCCTTTTACACTAACTTGTAGGTATTATTAACCACACAAATTCTTGGTTCTAGACCTACGGTTGGGTTATGTTTCGTGGAATTCTGAGAACGTTCAAAATTTAGCTGTTTTGCACGGTTTTATTAAAGCAAGTTTGTTTTCCTTTTATACTAACTTGTAGGTATTATTACTCTTAGAAAATTTACCACACAAATGCTTCGGTCTAGACCTACGGTTGGGTCAAGTTTCCTCGAATTCTGTGAACGTTCAAAATATAGCTGTTTTGCACGGTTTTATTTTAGCAAGTTTGTGTCCCTTTTATACTAACTTGTAGGTAATATTACGCTTAGCAAATTTACCCCACAAATTCTTGGGTCTAGACTAACGGTTGCGTCATGTTTCGTCGAATTCTGACAACGTTCAAAACTTTTGCACGATTTTATTAAAGCAAGTTTATTTCCCTTTTATACTAACTTGTAGTTATTATTACGCTTAGCCAATTTACCACACAAATTCGCAGCTCTGGACCAACGTTTGTGTCAAGTTTCGTCGAATTCTGTGAACGTTAAAATTTAGCTGTTTTGCACGAGTTTATTAAAGCATGTTTGTTTCGCTTTTGTACTAACTTGTAGTTGTTATTATGCTTTCCAAAATTACCACACAAATTCTTGGGCGTAGACCAACGTTTGTGTCAAGTTTCGTCGAATTTTGAGAACGCTCAAAATTTAGTTTTTTTGCACGGTTTTATAAAGCAAATTCATTTTCCTTTTATACTAACTTGTAGTTATTATTAAGCATAGCAAATATACAACACAAATGCTTGGATATGGACCAATGTTTGGGACAAGTTTCGTCGAATTCGTAGAACGTTCAAAAGTTAGCTGTTTTGCACAATTTTATTAGAAGCAAATTTGTTTTCCTTTTACACTAACTTGTAGGTATTATTAACCACACAAATTCTTTTTTCTAGACCTACGGTTGGGTTATGTTTCGTGGAATTCTGAGAACGTTCAAAATTTAGCTGTTTTGCACGGTTTTATTAAAGCAAGTTTGTTTTCCTTTTATACTAACTTGTAGGTATTATTACTCTTAGAAAATTTACCACACAAATGCTTCGGTCTAGACCTACGGTTGGGTCAAGTTTCCTCGAATTCTGTGAACGTTCAAAATATAGCTGTTTTGCACGGTTTTATTATAGCAAGTTTGTGTCCCTTTTATACTAACTTGTAGGTAATATTACGCTTAGCAAATTTACCCCACAAATTCTTGGGTCTAGACTAACGGTTGGGTCATGTTTCGTCGAATTCTGACAACGTTCAAAACTTTTGCACGATTTTATTAAAGCAAGTTTATTTCCTTTTTATACTAACTTGTAGTTATTATTACGCTTAGCCAATTTACCACACAAATTCGCAGCTCTGGACCAACATTTGTGTCAAGTTTCGTCGAATTCTGTGAACGTTAAAATTTAGCTGTTTTGCACGATTTTATTAAAGCAAGTTTGTTTCCCTTTTGTACTAACTTGTAGTTATTATTAAGCTTAGCAAATATACAACACAAATGGTTGGATATAGACCAATGTTTGGAACAAGTTTCGTCGAATTCGTAGAACGTTCAAATGTTAGCTGTTTTGCATAATTTTATTAAAGCAAATTTGTTTTCCTTTTACACTAACTTGTAGTTATTATTAAGCATAGCAAATATACAACACAAATGCTTGGATATGGACCAATGTTTGGGACAAGTTTCGTCGAATTCGTAGAACGTTCAAAAGTTAGCTGTTTTACACAATTTTATTAGAAGCAAATTTGTTTTCCTTTTACACTAACTTGTAGGTATTATTAACCACACAAATTCTTGGTTCTAGACTTACGGTTGGGTTATGTTTCGTGGAATTCTGAGAACGTTCAAAATTTAGCTGTTTTGCACGGTTTTATTAAAGCAAGTTTGTTTTCCTTTTATACTAACTTGTAGGTATTATTACTCTTAGAAAATTTACCACACAAATGCTTCGGTCTAGACCTACGGTTGGGTCAAGTTTCCTCGAATTCTGTGAACGTTCAAAATATAGCTGTTTTGCACGGTTTTATTTTAGCAAGTTTGTGTCCCTTTTATACTAACTTGTAGGTAATATTACGCTTAGCAAATTTACCCCACAAATTCTTGGGTCTAGACTAACGGTTGCGTCATGTTTCGTCGAATTCTGACAACGTTCAAAACTTTTGCACGATTTTATTAAAGCAAGTTTATTTCCCTTTTATACTAACTTGTAGTTATTATTACGCTTAGCCAATTTACCACACAAATTCGCAGCTCTGGACCAACGTTTGTGTCAAGTTTCGTCGAATTCTGTGAACGTTAAAATTTAGCTGTTTTGCACGAGTTTATTAAAGCATGTTTGTTTCGCTTTTGTACTAACTTGTAGTTGTTATTATGCTTTCCAAAATTACCACACAAATTCTTGGGCGTAGACCAACGTTTGTGTCAAGTTTCGTCGAATTTTGAGAACGCTCAAAATTTAGTTTTTTTGCACGGTTTTATAAAGCAAATTCATTTTCCTTTTATACTAACTTGTAGTTATTATTAAGCATAGCAAATATACAACACAAATGCTTGGATATGGACCAATGTTTGGGACAAGTTTCGTCGAATTCGTAGAACGTTCAAAAGTTAGCTGTTTTACACAATTTTATTAGAAGCAAATTTGTTTTCCTTTTACACTAACTTGTAGGTATTATTAACCACACAAATTCTTGGTTCTAGACCTACGGTTGGGTTATGTTTCGTGGAATTCTGAGAACGTTCAAAATTTAGCTGTTTTGCACGGTTTTATTAAAGCAAGTTTGTTTTCCTTTTATACTAACTTGTAGGTATTATTACTCTTAGAAAATTTACCACACAAATGCTTCGGTCTAGACCTACGGTTGGGTCAAGTTTCCTCGAATTCTTTGAACGTTCAAAATATAGCTGTTTTGCACGGTTTTATTTTAGCAAGTTTGTGTCCCTTTTATACTAACTTGTAGGTAATATTACGCTTAGCAAATTTACCCCACAAATTCTTGGGTCTAGACTAACGGTTGCGTCATGTTTCGTCGAATTCTGACAACGTTCAAAACTCTTGCACGATTTTATTAAAGCAAGTTTATTTCCTTTTTATACTAACTTGTAGTTATTATTACGCTTAGCCAATTTACCACACAAATTCGCAGCTCTGGACCAACATTTGTGTCAAGTTTCGTCGAATTTTGAGAACGCTCAAAATTTAGTTTTTTTGCACGGTTTTATAAAGCAAATTCATTTTCCTTTTATACTAACTTGTAGTTATTATTAACCAGACAAATTCTTGGTTCTAGACCTACGGTTGGGTTATGTTTCGTGGAATTCTGAGAACGCCCAAAATTTAGCTGTTTTGTACGGCTTTATTTTTGTTTCCCTTTTATACTAACTTGTAGGTATTATTACTCTTAGAAAATTTACCACACAAATGCTTCGGTCTAGACCTACGGTTGGGTCAAGTTTCTCGAATTCTGTGAACGTTCAAAATATAGCTGTTTTGCACGGATTTATTAAAGCAAGTTTGTTTTCCTTTTATACTAACTTGTAGGTAATATTACGCTTAGCAAATTTACCCCACAAATTCTTGGGTCTAGACTAACGGTTGGGTCATGTTTCGTCGAATTCTGACAACGTTCAAAACTTTTGCACGATTTTATTAAAGCAAGTTTATTTCCCTTTTATACTAACTTGTAGTTATTATTACGCTTAGCCAATTTACCATACAAATTCGCAGCTCTAGACCAACGTTTGTGTCAAGTTTCGTCGAATTCTGTGAACGTTAAAATTTAGCTGTTTTGCACGATTTTATTAATGAAAATTTGTTTCCCTTTTGTACTAACTTGTAGTTGTTATTATGGTTTCCATAATTACCACACAAATACTTGGGCGTAGAACAACATTTGTGTCAAGTTTCGTCGAATTTTGAGAACGCTCAAAATTTAGTTTTTTTGCACGGTTTTATAAAGCAAATTCATTTTCCTTTTATACTAACTTGTAGTTATTATTAAGCTTAGCAAATACACAACACAAATGCTTGGATATAGACCAATGTTTGGGACAAGTTTCGTCGAATTCGTAGAACGTTCAAAAGTTAGCTGTTTTGCACAATTTTATTAAAGCAAATTTGTTTTCCTTTTACACTAACTTGTAGGTATTATTAACCACACAAATTCTTGGTTCTAGACCTACGGTTGGGTTATGTTTCGTGGAATTCTGAGAACGTTCAAAATTTAGCTGTTTTGCACGGTTTTATTAAAGCAAGTTTGTTTTTCTTTTATACTAACTTGTAGGTATTATTACTCTTAGAAAATTTACCACACAAATGCTTCGGTCTAGACCTACGGTTGGGTCAAGTTTCCTCGAATTCTGTGAACGTTCAAAATATAGTTGTTTTGCACGGATTTATTAAAACAAGTTTGTTTTCCTTTTATACTAACTTGTAGGTAATATTACGCTTAGCAAATTTACCCCACAAATTCTTGGGTCTAGACCAACGGTTGGTCATGTTTCGTCGAATTCTGACAATGTTCAAAAGTAAGCTCTTTTGCACGATTTTATTAAAGCAAGTTTATTTCCCTTTTATACTAACTTGTAGTTATTATTACGCTTAGCCAATTTACCACACAAATTCGCAGCTCTGCACCAACGTTTGTGTCAAGTTTCGTCGAATTCTGTGAACGTTAAAATTTAGCTGTTTTGCACGAGTTTATTAAAGCATGTTTGTTTCGCTTTTGTACTAACTTGTAGTTGTTATTATGCTTTCCAAAATTACCACACAAATTCTTGGGCGTAGACCAACGTTTGTGTCAAGTTTCGTCGAATTTTGAGAACGCTCAAAATTTAGTTTTTTTGCACGGTTTTATAAAGCAAATTCATTTTCCTTTTATACTAACTTGTAGTTATTATTAAGCATAGCAAATATACAACACAAATGCTTGGATATGGACCAATGTTTGGGACAAGTTTCGTCGAATTCGTAGAACGTTCAAAAGTTAGCTGTTTTGCACAATTTTATTAGAAGCAAATTTGTTTTCCTTTTACACTAACTTGTAGGTATTATTAACCACACAAATTCTTTGTTCTAGACCTACGGTTGGGTTATGTTTCGTGGAATTCTGAGAACGTTCAAAATTTAGCTATTTTGCACGGTTTTATTAAAGCAAGTTTGTTTTCCTTTTATACTAACTTGTAGGTATTATTACTCTTAGAAAATTTACCACACAAATGCTTCGGTCTAGACCTACGGTTGGGTCAAGTTTCCTCGAATTCTGTGAACGTTCAAAATTTAGCTGTTTTGCACGAGTTTATTAAAGCATGTTTGTTTCGCTTTTGTACTAACTTGTAGTTGTTATTATGCTTTCCAAAATTACCACACAAATTCTTGGGCGTAGACCAACGTTTGTGTCAAGTTTCGTCGAATTTTGAGAACGCTCAAAATTTAGTTTTTTTGCACGGTTTTATAAAGCAAATTCATTTTCCTTTTATACTAACTTGTAGTTATTATTAAGCATAGCAAATATACAACACAAATGCTTGGATATGGACCAATGTTTGGGACAAGTTTCGTCGAATTCGTAGAACGTTCAAAAGTTAGCTGTTTTACACAATTTTATTAGAAGCAAATTTGTTTTCCTTTTACACTAACTTGTAGGTATTATTAACCACACAAATTCTTGGTTCTAGACCTACGGTTGGGTTATGTTTCGTGGAATTCTGAGAACGTTCAAAATTTAGCTGTTTTGCACGGTTTTATTAAAGCAAGTTTGTTTTCCTTTTATACTAACTTGTAGGTATTATTACTCTTAGAAAATTTACCACACAAATGCTTCGGTCTAGACCTACGGTTGGGTCAAGTTTCCTCGAATTCTGTGAACGTTCAAAATATAGCTGTTTTGCACGGTTTTATTTTAGCAAGTTTGTGTCCCTTTTATACTAACTTGTAGGTAATATTACGCTTAGCAAATTTACCCCACAAATTCTTGGGTCTAGACTAACGGTTGCGTCATGTTTCGTCGAATTCTGACAACGTTCAAAACTTTTGCACGATTTTATTAAAGCAAGTTTATTTCCCTTTTATACTAACTTGTAGTTATTATTACGCTTAGCCAATTTACCACACAAATTCGCAGCTCTGGACCAACGTTTGTGTCAAGTTTCGTCGAATTCTGTGAACGTTAAAATTTAGCTGTTTTGCACGAGTTTATTAAAGCATGTTTGTTTCGCTTTTGTACTAACTTGTAGTTGTTATTATGCTTTCCAAAATTACCACACAAATTCTTGGGCGTAGACCAACGTTTGTGTCAAGTTTCGTCGAATTTTGAGAACGCTCAAAATTTAGTTTTTTTGCACGGTTTTATAAAGCAAATTCATTTTCCTTTTATACTAACTTGTAGTTATTATTAAGCATAGCAAATATACAACACAAATGCTTGGATATGGACCAATGTTTGGGACAAGTTTCGTCGAATTCGTAGAACGTTCAAAAGTTAGCTGTTTTGCACAATTTTATTAGAAGCAAATTTGTTTTCCTTTTACACTAACTTGTAGGTATTATTAACCACACAAATTCTTTGTTCTAGACCTACGGTTGGGTTATGTTTCGTGGAATTCTGAGAACGTTCAAAATTTAGCTGTTTTGCACGGTTTTATTAAAGCAAGTTTGTTTTCCTTTTATACTAACTTGTAGGTATTATTACTCTTAGAAAATTTACCACACAAATGCTTCGGTCTAGACCTACGGTTGGGTCAAGTTTCCTCGAATTCTGTGAACGTTCAAAATATAGCTGTTTTGCACGGTTTTATTATAGCAAGTTTGTGTCCCTTTTATACTAACTTGTAGGTAATATTACGCTTAGCAAATTTACCCCACAAATTCTTGGGTCTAGACTAACGGTTGGGTCATGTTTCGTCGAATTCTGACAACGTTCAAAACTTTTGCACGATTTTATTAAAGCAAGTTTATTTCCTTTTTATACTAACTTGTAGTTATTATTACGCTTAGCCAATTTACCACACAAATTCGCAGCTCTGGACCAACATTTGTGTCAAGTTTCGTCGAATTCTGTGAACGTTAAAATTTAGCTGTTTTGCACGATTTTATTAAAGCAAGTTTGTTTCCCTTTTGTACTAACTTGTAGTTATTATTAAGCTTAGCAAATATACAACACAAATGGTTGGATATAGACCAATGTTTGGAACAAGTTTCGTCGAATTCGTAGAACGTTCGAATGTTAGCTGTTTTGCATAATTTTATTAAAGCAAATTTGTTTTCCTTTTACACTAACTTGTAGGTATTATTGACCAGACAAATTCTTGGTTCTAGACCTACGGTTGGGTTATGTTTCGTGGAATTCTGAGAACACCCAAAATTTAGCTGTTTTGTACGGCTTTATTTTTGTTTCCCTTTTATACTAACTTGTAGGTATTATTACTCTTAGAAAATTTACCACACAAATGCTTCGGTCTAGACCTACGGTTGGGTCAAGTTTCCTCGAATTCTGTGAACGTTCAAAATATAGCTGTTTTGCACGGATTTATTAAAGCAAGTTTGTTTTCCTTTTATACTAACTTGTAGGTAATATTACGCTTAGCAAATTTACCCCACAAATTCTTGGGTCTAGACTAACGGTTGGGTCATGTTTCGTCGAATTCTGACAACGTTCAAAACTTTTGCACGATTTTATTAAAGCAAGTTTATTTCCCTTTTATACTAACTTGTAGTTATTATTACGCTTAGCCAATTTACCATACAAATTCGCAGCTCTAGACCAACGTTTGTGTCAAGTTTCGTCGAATTCTGTGAACGTTAAAATTTAGCTGTTTTGCACGATTTTATTAATGAAAATTTGTTTCCCTTTTGTACTAACTTGTAGTTGTTATTATGGTTTCCATAATTACCACACAAATACTTGGGCGTAGAACAACATTTGTGTCAAGTTTCGTCGAATTTTGAGAACGCTCAAAATTTAGTTTTTTTGCACGGTTTTATAAAGCAAATTCATTTTCCTTTTATACTAACTTGTAGTTATTATTAAGCTTAGCAAATACACAACACAAATGCTTGGATATAGACCAATGTTTGGGACAAGTTTCGTCGAATTCGTAGAACGTTCAAAAGTTAGCTGTTTTGCACAATTTTATTAAAGCAAATTTGTTTTCCTTTTACACTAACTTGTAGGTATTATTAACCACACAAATTCTTGGTTCTAGACCTACGGTTGGGTTATGTTTCGTGGAATTCTGAGAACGTTCAAAATTTAGCTGTTTTGCACGGTTTTATTAAAGCAAGTTTGTTTTTCTTTTATACTAACTTGTAGGTATTATTACTCTTAGAAAATTTACCACACAAATGCTTCGGTCTAGACCTACGGTTGGGTCAAGTTTCCTCGAATTCTGTGAACGTTCAAAATATAGTTGTTTTGCACGGATTTATTAAAACAAGTTTGTTTTCCTTTTATACTAACTTGTAGGTAATATTACGCTTAGCAAATTTACCCCACAAATTCTTGGGTCTAGACCAACGGTTGGTCATGTTTCGTCGAATTCTGACAATGTTCAAAAGTAAGCTCTTTTGCACGATTTTATTAAAGCAAGTTTATTTCCCTTTTATACTAACTTGTAGTTATTATTACGCTTAGCCAATTTACCACACAAATTCGCAGCTCTGCACCAACGTTTGTGTCAAGTTTCGTCGAATTCTGTGAACGTTAAAATTTAGCTGTTTTGCACGAGTTTATTAAAGCATGTTTGTTTCGCTTTTGTACTAACTTGTAGTTGTTATTATGCTTTCCAAAATTACCACACAAATTCTTGGGCGTAGACCAACGTTTGTGTCAAGTTTCGTCGAATTTTGAGAACGCTCAAAATTTAGTTTTTTTGCACGGTTTTATAAAGCAAATTCATTTTCCTTTTATACTAACTTGTAGTTATTATTAAGCATAGCAAATATACAACACAAATGCTTGGATATGGACCAATGTTTGGGACAAGTTTCGTCGAATTCGTAGAACGTTCAAAAGTTAGCTGTTTTGCACAATTTTATTAGAAGCAAATTTGTTTTCCTTTTACACTAACTTGTAGGTATTATTAACCACACAAATTCTTTGTTCTAGACCTACGGTTGGGTTATGTTTCGTGGAATTCTGAGAACGTTCAAAATTTAGCTATTTTGCACGGTTTTATTAAAGCAAGTTTGTTTTCCTTTTATACTAACTTGTAGGTATTATTACTCTTAGAAAATTTACCACACAAATGCTTCGGTCTAGACCTACGGTTGGGTCAAGTTTCCTCGAATTCTGTGAACGTTCAAAATTTAGCTGTTTTGCACGAGTTTATTAAAGCATGTTTGTTTCGCTTTTGTACTAACTTGTAGTTGTTATTATGCTTTCCAAAATTACCACACAAATTCTTGGGCGTAGACCAACGTTTGTGTCAAGTTTCGTCGAATTTTGAGAACGCTCAAAATTTAGTTTTTTTGCACGGTTTTATAAAGCAAATTCATTTTCCTTTTATACTAACTTGTAGTTATTATTAAGCATAGCAAATATACAACACAAATGCTTGGATATGGACCAATGTTTGGGACAAGTTTCGTCGAATTCGTAGAACGTTCAAAAGTTAGCTGTTTTACACAATTTTATTAGAAGCAAATTTGTTTTCCTTTTACACTAACTTGTAGGTATTATTAACCACACAAATTCTTGGTTCTAGACCTACGGTTGGGTTATGTTTCGTGGAATTCTGAGAACGTTCAAAATTTAGCTGTTTTGCACGGTTTTATTAAAGCAAGTTTGTTTTCCTTTTATACTAACTTGTAGGTATTATTACTCTTAGAAAATTTACCACACAAATGCTTCGGTCTAGACCTACGGTTGGGTCAAGTTTCCTCGAATTCTGTGAACGTTCAAAATATAGCTGTTTTGCACGGTTTTATTTTAGCAAGTTTGTGTCCCTTTTATACTAACTTGTAGGTAATATTACGCTTAGCAAATTTACCCCACAAATTCTTGGGTCTAGACTAACGGTTGCGTCATGTTTCGTCGAATTCTGACAACGTTCAAAACTTTTGCACGATTTTATTAAAGCAAGTTTATTTCCCTTTTATACTAACTTGTAGTTATTATTACGCTTAGCCAATTTACCACACAAATTCGCAGCTCTGGACCAACGTTTGTGTCAAGTTTCGTCGAATTCTGTGAACGTTAAAATTTAGCTGTTTTGCACGAGTTTATTAAAGCATGTTTGTTTCGCTTTTGTACTAACTTGTAGTTGTTATTATGCTTTCCAAAATTACCACACAAATTCTTGGGCGTAGACCAACGTTTGTGTCAAGTTTCGTCGAATTTTGAGAACGCTCAAAATTTAGTTTTTTTGCACGGTTTTATAAAGCAAATTCATTTTCCTTTTATACTAACTTGTAGTTATTATTAAGCATAGCAAATATACAACACAAATGCTTGGATATGGACCAATGTTTGGGACAAGTTTCGTCGAATTCGTAGAACGTTCAAAAGTTAGCTGTTTTGCACAATTTTATTAGAAGCAAATTTGTTTTCCTTTTACACTAACTTGTAGGTATTATTAACCACACAAATTCTTTGTTCTAGACCTACGGTTGGGTTATGTTTCGTGGAATTCTGAGAACGTTCAAAATTTAGCTGTTTTGCACGGTTTTATTAAAGCAAGTTTGTTTTCCTTTTATACTAACTTGTAGGTATTATTACTCTTAGAAAATTTACCACACAAATGCTTCGGTCTAGACCTACGGTTGGGTCAAGTTTCCTCGAATTCTGTGAACGTTCAAAATATAGCTGTTTTGCACGGTTTTATTATAGCAAGTTTGTGTCCCTTTTATACTAACTTGTAGGTAATATTACGCTTAGCAAATTTACCCCACAAATTCTTGGGTCTAGACTAACGGTTGGGTCATGTTTCGTCGAATTCTGACAACGTTCAAAACTTTTGCACGATTTTATTAAAGCAAGTTTATTTCCTTTTTATACTAACTTGTAGTTATTATTACGCTTAGCCAATTTACCACACAAATTCGCAGCTCTGGACCAACATTTGTGTCAAGTTTCGTCGAATTCTGTGAACGTTAAAATTTAGCTGTTTTGCACGATTTTATTAAAGCAAGTTTGTTTCCCTTTTGTACTAACTTGTAGTTATTATTAAGCTTAGCAAATATACAACACAAATGGTTGGATATAGACCAATGTTTGGAACAAGTTTCGTCGAATTCGTAGAACGTTCGAATGTTAGCTGTTTTGCATAATTTTATTAAAGCAAATTTGTTTTCCTTTTACACTAACTTGTAGGTATTATTGACCAGACAAATTCTTGGTTCTAGACCTACGGTTGGGTTATGTTTCGTGGAATTCTGAGAACGCCCAAAATTTAGCTGTTTTGTACGGCTTTATTTTTGTTTCCCTTTTATACTAACTTGTAGGTATTATTACTCTTAGAAAATTTACCACACAAATGCTTCGGTCTAGACCTACGGTTGGGTCAAGTTTCCTCGAATTCTGTGAACGTTCAAAATATAGCTGTTTTGCACGGATTTATTAAAGCAAGTTTGTTTTCCTTTTATACTAACTTGTAGGTAATATTACGCTTAGCAAATTTACCCCACAAATTCTTGGGTCTAGACTAACGGTTGGGTCATGTTTCGTCGAATTCTGACAACGTTCAAAACTTTTGCACGATTTTATTAAAGCAAGTTTATTTCCCTTTTATACTAACTTGTAGTTATTATTACGCTTAGCCAATTTACCATACAAATTCGCAGCTCTAGACCAACGTTTGTGTCAAGTTTCGTCGAATTCTGTGAACGTTAAAATTTAGCTGTTTTGCACGATTTTATTAATGAAAATTTGTTTCCCTTTTGTACTAACTTGTAGTTGTTATTATGGTTTCCATAATTACCACACAAATACTTGGGCGTAGAACAACATTTGTGTCAAGTTTCGTCGAATTTTGAGAACGCTCAAAATTTAGTTTTTTTGCACGGTTTTATAAAGCAAATTCATTTTCCTTTTATACTAACTTGTAGTTATTATTAAGCTTAGCAAATACACAACACAAATGCTTGGATATAGACCAATGTTTGGGACAAGTTTCGTCGAATTCGTAGAACGTTCAAAAGTTAGCTGTTTTGCACAATTTTATTAAAGCAAATTTGTTTTCCTTTTACACTAACTTGTAGGTATTATTAACCACACAAATTCTTGGTTCTAGACCTACGGTTGGGTTATGTTTCGTGGAATTCTGAGAACGTTCAAAATTTAGCTGTTTTGCACGGTTTTATTAAAGCAAGTTTGTTTTTCTTTTATACTAACTTGTAGGTATTATTACTCTTAGAAAATTTACCACACAAATGCTTCGGTCTAGACCTACGGTTGGGTCAAGTTTCCTCGAATTCTGTGAACGTTCAAAATATAGTTGTTTTGCACGGATTTATTAAAACAAGTTTGTTTTCCTTTTATACTAACTTGTAGGTAATATTACGCTTAGCAAATTTACCCCACAAATTCTTGGGTCTAGACCAACGGTTGGTCATGTTTCGTCGAATTCTGACAATGTTCAAAAGTAAGCTCTTTTGCACGATTTTATTAAAGCAAGTTTATTTCCCTTTTATACTAACTTGTAGTTATTATTACGCTTAGCCAATTTACCACACAAATTCGCAGCTCTGCACCAATGTTTGTGTCAAGTTTCGTCGAATTCTGTGAACGTTAAAATTTAGCTGTTTTGCACGAGTTTATTAAAGCATGTTTGTTTCGCTTTTGTACTAACTTGTAGTTGTTATTATGCTTTCCAAAATTACCACACAAATTCTTGGGCGTAGACCAACGTTTGTGTCAAGTTTCGTCGAATTTTGAGAACGCTCAAAATTTAGTTTTTTTGCACGGTTTTATAAAGCAAATTCATTTTCCTTTTATACTAACTTGTAGTTATTATTAAGCATAGCAAATATACAACACAAATGCTTGGATATGGACCAATGTTTGGGACAAGTTTCGTCGAATTCGTAGAACGTTCAAAAGTTAGCTGTTTTGCACAATTTTATTAGAAGCAAATTTGTTTTCCTTTTACACTAACTTGTAGGTATTATTAACCACACAAATTCTTTGTTCTAGACCTACGGTTGGGTTATGTTTCGTGGAATTCTGAGAACGTTCAAAATTTAGATATTTTGCACGGTTTTATTAAAGCAAGTTTGTTTTCCTTTTATACTAACTTGTAGGTATTATTACTCTTAGAAAATTTACCACACAAATGCTTCGGTCTAGACCTACGGTTGGGTCAAGTTTCCTCGAATTCTGTGAACGTTCAAAATTTAGCTGTTTTGCACGGTTTTATTATAGCAAGTTTGTGTCCCTTTTATACTAACTTGTAGGTAATATTACGCTTAGCAAATTTACCCCACAAATTCTTGGGTCTAGACTAACGGTTGGGTCATGTTTCGTCGATTTCTGACAACGTTCAAAACTTTTGCACGATTTTATTAAAGCAAGTTTATTTCCTTTTTATACTAACTTGTAGTTATTATTACGCTTAGCCAATTTACCACACAAATTCGCAGCTCTGGACCAACATTTGTGTCAAGTTTCGTCGAATTCTGTGAACGTTAAAATTTAGCTGTTTTGCACGATTTTATTAAAGCAAGTTTGTTTCCCTTTTGTACTAACTTGTAGTTATTATTAAGCTTAGCAAATATACAACACAAATGGTTGGATATAGACCAATGTTTGGAACAAGTTTCGTCGAATTCGTAGAACGTTCGAATGTTAGCTGTTTTGCATAATTTTATTAAAGCAAATTTGTTTTCCTTTTACACTAACTTGTAGGTATTATTAACCAGACAAATTCTTGGTTCTAGACCTACGGTTGGGTTATGTTTCGTGGAATTCTGAGAACGCCCAAAATTTAGCTGTTTTGTACGGCTTTATTTTTGTTTCCCTTTTATACTAACTTGTAGGTATTATTACTCTTAGAAAATTTACCACACAAATGCTTTGGTCTAGACCTACGGTTGGGTCAAGTTTCCTCGAATTCTGTGAACGTTCAAAATATAGCTGTTTTGCACGGATTTATTAAAGCAAGTTTGTTTTCCTTTTATACTAACTTGTAGGTAATATTACGCTTAGCAAATTTACCCCACAAATTCTTGGGTCTAGACTAACGGTTGGGTCATGTTTCGTCGAATTCTGACAACGTTCAAAACTTTTGCACGATTTTATTAAAGCAAGTTTATTTCCCTTTTATACTAACTTGTAGTTATTATTACGCTTAGCCAATTTACCATACAAATTCGCAGCTCTAGACCAACGTTTGTGTCAAGTTTCGTCGAATTCTGTGAACGTTAAAATTTAGCTGTTTTGCACGATTTTATTAATGAAAATTTGTTTCCCTTTTGTACTAACTTGTAGTTGTTATTATGGTTTCCATAATTACCACACAAATACTTGGGCGTAGAACAACATTTGTGTCAAGTTTCGTCGAATTTTGAGAACGCTCAAAATTTAGTTTTTTTGCACGGTTTTATAAAGCAAATTCATTTTCCTTTTATACTAACTTGTAGTTATTATTAAGCTTAGCAAATACACAACACAAATGCTTGGATATAGACCAATGTTTGGGACAAGTTTCGTCGAATTCGTAGAACGTTCAAAAGTTAGCTGTTTTGCACAATTTTATTAAAGCAAATTTGTTTTCCTTTTACACTAACTTGTAGGTATTATTAACCACACAAATTCTTGGTTCTAGACCTACGGTTGGGTTATGTTTCGTGGAATTCTGAGAACGTTCAAAATTTAGCTGTTTTGCACGGTTTTATTAAAGCAAGTTTGTTTTTCTTTTATACTAACTTGTAGGTATTATTACTCTTAGAAAATTTACCACACAAATGCTTCGGTCTAGACCTACGGTTGGGTCAAGTTTCCTCGAATTCTGTGAACGTTCAAAATATAGTTGTTTTGCACGGATTTATTAAAACAAGTTTGTTTTCCTTTTATACTAACTTGTAGGTAATATTACGCTTAGCAAATTTACCCCACAAATTCTTGGGTCTAGACCAACGGTTGGTCATGTTTCGTCGAATTCTGACAATGTTCAAAAGTAAGCTCTTTTGCACGATTTTATTAAAGCAAGTTTATTTCCCTTTTATACTAACTTGTAGTTATTATTACGCTTAGCCAATTTACCACACAAATTCGCAGCTCTGCACCAATGTTTGTGTCAAGTTTCGTCGAATTCTGTGAACGTTAAAATTTAGCTGTTTTGCACGAGTTTATTAAAGCATGTTTGTTTCGCTTTTGTACTAACTTGTAGTTGTTATTATGCTTTCCAAAATTACCACACAAATTCTTGGGCGTAGACCAACGTTTGTGTCAAGTTTCGTCGAATTTTGAGAACGCTCAAAATTTAGTTTTTTTGCACGGTTTTATAAAGCAAATTCATTTTCCTTTTATACTAACTTGTAGTTATTATTAAGCATAGCAAATATACAACACAAATGCTTGGATATGGACCAATGTTTGGGACAAGTTTCGTCGAATTCGTAGAACGTTCAAAAGTTAGCTGTTTTGCACAATTTTATTAGAAGCAAATTTGTTTTCCTTTTACACTAACTTGTAGGTATTATTAACCACACAAATTCTTTGTTCTAGACCTACGGTTGGGTTATGTTTCGTGGAATTCTGAGAACGTTCAAAATTTAGATATTTTGCACGGTTTTATTAAAGCAAGTTTGTTTTCCTTTTATACTAACTTGTAGGTATTATTACTCTTAGAAAATTTACCACACAAATGCTACGGTCTAGACCTACGGTTGGGTCAAGTTTCCTCGAATTCTGTGAACGTTCAAAATTTAGCTGTTTTGCACGGTTTTATTATAGCAAGTTTGTGTCCCTTTTATACTAACTTGTAGGTAATATTACGCTTAGCAAATTTACCCCACAAATTCTTGGGTCTAGACTAACGGTTGGGTCATGTTTCGTCGATTTCTGACAACGTTCAAAACTTTTGCACGATTTTATTAAAGCAAGTTTATTTCCTTTTTATACTAACTTGTAGTTATTATTACGCTTAGCCAATTACCACACAAATTCGCAGCTCTGGACCAACATTTGTGTCAAGTTTCGTCGAATTCTGTGAACGTTAAAATTTAGCTGTTTTGCACGATTTTATTAAAGCAAGTTTGTTTCCCTTTTGTACTAACTTGTAGTTATTATTAAGCTTAGCAAATATACAACACAAATGGTTGGATATAGACCAATGTTTGGAACAAGTTTCGTCGAATTCGTAGAACGTTCGAATGTTAGCTGTTTTGCATAATTTTATTAAAGCAAATTTGTTTTCCTTTTACACTAACTTGTAGGTATTATTAACCAGACAAATTCTTGGTTCTAGACCTACGGTTGGGTTATGTTTCGTGGAATTCTGAGAACGCCCAAAATTTAGCTGTTTTGTACGGCTTTATTTTTGTTTCCCTTTTATACTAACTTGTAGGTATTATTACTCTTAGAAAATTTACCACACAAATGCTTTGGTCTAGACCTACGGTTGGGTCAAGTTTCCTCGAATTCTGTGAACGTTCAAAATATAGCTGTTTTGCACGGATTTATTAAAGCAAGTTTGTTTTCCTTTTATACTAACTTGTAGGTAATATTACGCTTAGCAAATTTACCCCACAAATTCTTGGGTCTAGACTAACGGTTGGGTCATGTTTCGTCGAATTCTGACAACGTTCAAAACTTTTGCACGATTTTATTAAAGCAAGTTTATTTCCCTTTTATACTAACTTGTAGTTATTATTACGCTTAGCCAATTTACCATACAAATTCGCAGCTCTAGACCAACGTTTGTGTCAAGTTTCGTCGAATTCTGTGAACGTTAAAATTTAGCTGTTTTGCACGATTTTATTAATGAAAATTTGTTTCCCTTTTGTACTAACTTGTAGTTGTTATTATGGTTTCCATAATTACCACACAAATACTTGGGCGTAGAACAACATTTGTGTCAAGTTTCGTCGAATTTTGAGAACGCTCAAAATTTAGTTTTTTTGCACGGTTTTATAAAGCAAATTCATTTTCCTTTTATACTAACTTGTAGTTATTATTAAGCTTAGCAAATACACAACACAAATGCTTGGATATAGACCAATGTTTGGGACAAGTTTCGTCGAATTCGTAGAACGTTCAAAAGTTAGCTGTTTTGCACAATTTTATTAAAGCAAATTTGTTTTCCTTTTACACTAACTTGTAGGTATTATTAACCACACAAATTCTTGGTTCTAGACCTACGGTTGGGTTATGTTTCGTGGAATTCTGAGAACGTTCAAAATTTAGCTGTTTTGCACGGTTTTATTAAAGCAAGTTTGTTTTCCTTTTATACTAACTTGTAGGTATTATTACTCTTAGAAAATTTACCACACAAATGCTTCGGTCTAGACCTACGGTTGGGTCAAGTTTCCTCGAATTCTGTGAACGTTCAAAATATAGCTGTTTTGCACGGATTTATTAAAGCAAGTTTGTTTTCCTTTTATACTAACTTGTAGGTAATATTACGCTTAGCAAATTTACCCCACAAATTCTTGGGTCTAGACCAACGGTTGGTCATGTTTCGTCGAATTCTGACAATGTTCAAAAGTAAGCTCTTTTGCACGATTTTATTAAAGCAAGTTTATTTCCCTTTTATACTAACTTGTAGTTATTATTACGCTTAGCCAATTTACCACACAAATTCGCAGCTCTGGACCAACGTTTGTGTCAAGTTTCGTCGAATTCTGTGAACGTTAAAATTTAGCTGTTTTGCACGAGTTTATTAAAGCATGTTTGTTTCGCTTTTGTACTAACTTGTAGTTGTTATTATGCTTTCCAAAATTACCACACAAATTCTTGGGCGTAGACCAACGTTTGTGTCAAGTTTCGTCGAATTTTGAGAACGCTCAAAATTTAGTTTTTTTGCACGGTTTTATAAAGCAAATTCATTTTCCTTTTATACTAACTTGTAGTTATTATTAAGCATAGCAAATATACAACACAAATGCTTGGATACGGACCAATGTTTGGGACAAGTTTCGTCGAATTCGTAGAACGTTCAAAAGTTAGCTGTTTTGCACAATTTTATTAGAAGCAAATTTGTTTTCCTTTTACACTAACTTGTAGGTATTATTAACCACACAAATTCTTTGTTCTAGACCTACGGTTGGGTTATGTTTCGTGGAATTCTGAGAACATTCAAAATTTAGCTGTTTTGCACGGTTTTATTAAAGCAAGTTTGTTTTCCTTTTATACTAACTTGTAGGTATTATTACTCTTAGAAAATTTACCACACAAATGCTTCGGTCTAGACCTACGGTTGGGTCAAGTTTCCTCGAATTCTGTGAACGTTCAAAATATAGCTGTTTTGCACGGTTTTATTATAGCAAGTTTGTGTCCCTTTTATACTAACTTGTAGGTAATATTACGCTTAGCAAATTTACCCCACAAATTCTTGGGTCTATACTAACGGTTGGGTCATGTTTCGTCGAATTCTGACAACGTTCAAAACTTTTGCACGATTTTATTAAAGCAAGTTTATTTCCTTTTTATACTAACTTGTAGTTATTATTACGCTTAGCCAATTTACCACACAAATTCGCAGCTTTGGACCAACATTTGTGTCAAGTTTCGTCGAATTCTGTGAACGTTAAAATTTAGCTGTTTTGCACGATTTTATTAAAGCAAGTTTGTTTCCCTTTTGTACTAACTTGTAGTTATTATTAAGCTTAGCAAATATACAACACAAATGGTTGGATATAGACCAATGTTTGGAACAAGTTTCGTCGAATTCGTAGAACGTTCGAATGTTAGCTGTTTTGCATAATTTTATTAAAGCAAATTTGTTTTCCTTTTACACTAACTTGTAGGTATTATTAACCAGACAAATTCTTGGTTCTAGACCTACGGTTGGGTTATGTTTCGTGGAATTCTGAGAACGCCCAAAATTTAGCTGTTTTGTACGGCTTTATTTTTGTTTCCCTTTTATACTAACTTGTAGGTATTATTACTCTTAGAAAATTTACCACACAAATGCTTCGGTCTAGACCTACGGTTGGGTCAAGTTTCCTCGAATTCTGTGAACGTTCAAAATATAGCTGTTTTGCACGGATTTATTAAAGCAAGTTTGTTTTCCTTTTATACTAACTTGTAGGTAATATTACGCTTAGCAAATTTACCCCACAAATTCTTGGGTCTAGACTAACGGTTGGGTCATGTTTCGTCGAATTCTGACAACGTTCAAAACTTTTGCACGATTTTATTAAAGCAAGTTTATTTCCCTTTTATACTAACTTGTAGTTATTATTACGCTTAGCCAATTTACCATACAAATTCGCAGCTCTAGACCAACGTTTGTGTCAAGTTTCGTCGAATTCTGTGAACGTTAAAATTTAGCTGTTTTGCACGATTTTATTAATGAAAATTTGTTTCCCTTTTGTACTAACTTGTAGTTGTTATTATGGTTTCCATAATTACCACACAAATACTTGGGCGTAGAACAACATTTGTGTCAAGTTTCGTCGAATTTTGAGAACGCTCAAAATTTAGTTTTTTTGCACGGTTTTATAAAGCAAATTCATTTTCCTTTTATACTTACTTGTAGTTATTATTAAGCTTAGCAAATACACAACACAAATGCTTGGATATAGACCAATGTTTGGGACAAGTTTCGTCGAATTCGTAGAACGTTCAAAAGTTAGCTGTTTTGCACAATTTTATTAAAGCAAATTTGTTTTCCTTTTACACTAACTTGTAGGTATTATTAACCACACAAATTCTTGGTTCTAGACCTACGGTTGGGTTATGTTTCGTGGAATTCTGAGAACGTTCAAAATTTAGCTGTTTTGCACGGTTTTATTAAAGCAAGTTTGTTTTCCTTTTATACTAACTTGTAGGTATTATTACTCTTAGAAAATTTACCACACAAATGCTTCGGTCTAGACCTACGGTTGGGTAAGGTTTCCTCGAATTCTGTGAACGTTCAAAATATAGCTGTTTTGCACGGTTTTATTAAAGCAAGTTTGTTTTCCTTTTATACTAACTTGTAGGTGATATTACGCTTAGCAAATTTACCCCACAAATTCTTGGGTCTAGACCAACGGTTGGTCATGTTTCGTCGAATTCTGACAATGTTCAAAAGTAAGCTCTTTTGCACGATTTTATTAAAGCAAGTTTATTTCCCTTTTATACTAACTTGTAGTTATTATTACGCTTAGCCAATTTACCACACAAATTCGCAGCTCTGGACCAACGTTTGTGTCAAGTTTCGTCGAATTCTGTGAACGTTAAAATTTAGCTGTTTTGCACGAGTTTATTAAAGCATGTTTGTTTCGCTTTTGTACTAACTTGTAGTTGTTATTATGCTTTCCAAAATTACCACACAAATTCTTGGGCGTAGACCAACGTTTGTGTCAAGTTTCGTCGAATTTTGAGAACGCTCAAAATTTAGTTTTTTTGCACGGTTTTATAAAGCAAATTCATTTTCCTTTTATACTAACTTGTAGTTATTATTAAGCATAGCAAATATACAACACAAATGCTTGGATATGGACCAATGTTTGGGACAAGTTTCGTCGAATTCGTAGAACGTTCAAAAGTTAGCTGTTTTGCACAATTTTATTAGAAGCAAATTTGTTTTCCTTTTACACTAACTTGTAGGTATTATTAACCACACAAATTCTTTGTTCTAGACCTACGGTTGGGTTATGTTTCGTGGAATTCTGAGAACGTTCAAAATTTAGCTGTTTTGCACGGTTTTATTAAAGCAAGTTTGTTTTCCTTTTATACTAACTTGTAGGTATTATTACTCTTAGAAAATTTACCACACAAATGCTTCGGTCTAGACCTACGGTTGGGTCAAGTTTCCTCGAATTCTGTGAACGTTCAAAATATAGCTGTTTTGCACGGTTTTATTATAGCAAGTTTGTGTCCCTTTTATACTAACTTGTAGGTAATATTACGCTTAGCAAATTTACCCCACAAATTCTTGGGTCTAGACTAACGGTTGGGTCATGTTTCGTCGAATTCTGACAACGTTCAAAACTTTTGCACGATTTTATTAAAGCAAGTTTATTTCCTTTTTATACTAACTTGTAGTTATTATTACGCTTAGCCAATTTACCACACAAATTCGCAGCTCTGGACCAACATTTGTGTCAAGTTTCGTCGAATTCTGTGAACGTTAAAATTTAGCTGTTTTGCACGATTTTATTAAAGCAAGTTTGTTTCCCTTTTGTACTAACTTGTAGTTATTATTAAGCTTAGCAAATATACAACACAAATGGTTGGATATAGACCAATGTTTGGAACAAGTTTCGTCGAATTCGTAGAACGTTCGAATGTTAGCTGTTTTGCATAATTTTATTAAAGCAAATTTGTTTTCCTTTTACACTAACTTGTAGGTATTATTGACCAGACAAATTCTTGGTTCTAGACCTACGGTTGGGTTATGTTTCGTGGAATTCTGAGAACGCCCAAAATTTAGCTGTTTTGTACGGCTTTATTTTTGTTTCCCTTTTATACTAACTTGTAGGTATTATTACTCTTAGAAAATTTACCACACAAATGCTTCGGTCTAGACCTACGGTTGGGTCAAGTTTCCTCGAATTCTGTGAACGTTCAAAATATAGCTGTTTTGCACGGATTTATTAAAGCAAGTTTGTTTTCCTTTTATACTAACTTGTAGGTAATATTACGCTTAGCAAATTTACCCCACAAATTCTTGGGTCTAGACTAACGGTTGGGTCATGTTTCGTCGAATTCTGACAATGTTCAAAACTTTTGCACGATTTTATTAAAGCAAGTTTATTTCCCTTTTATACTAACTTGTAGTTATTATTACGCTTAGCCAATTTACCATACAAATTCGCAGCTCTAGACCAACGTTTGTGTCAAGTTTCGTCGAATTCTGTGAACGTTAAAATTTAGCTGTTTTGCACGATTTTATTAATGAAAATTTGTTTCCCTTTTGTACTAACTTGTAGTTGTTATTATGGTTTCCATAATTACCACACAAATACTTGGGCGTAGAACAACATTTGTGTCAAGTTTCGTCGAATTTTGAGAACGCTCAAAATTTAGTTTTTTTGCACGGTTTTATAAAGCAAATTCATTTTCCTTTTATACTAACTTGTACTTATTATTAAGCTTAGCAAATACACAACACAAATGCTTGGATATAGACCAATGTTTGGGACAAGTTTCGTCGAATTCGTAGAACGTTCAAAAGTTAGCTGTTTTGCACAATTTTATTAAAGCAAATTTGTTTTCCTTTTACACTAACTTGTAGGTATTATTAACCACACAAATTCTTGGTTCTAGACCTACGGTTGGGTTATGTTTCGTGGAATTCTGAGAACGTTCAAAATTTAGCTGTTTTGCACGGTTTTATTAAAGCAAGTTTGTTTTCCTTTTATACTAACTTGTAGGTATTATTACTCTTAGAAAATTTACCACACAAATGCTTCGGTCTAGACCTACGGTTGGGTCAAGTTTCCTCGAATTCTGTGAACGTTCAAAATATAGCTGTTTTGCACGGATTTATTAAAGCAAGTTTGTTTTCCTTTTATACTAACTTGTAGGTAATATTACGCTTAGCAAATTTACCCCACAAATTCTTGGGTCTAGACCAACGGTTGGTCATGTTTCGTCGAATTCTGACAATGTTCAAAAGTAAGCTCTTTTGCACGATTTTATTAAAGCAAGTTTATTTCCCTTTTATACTAACTTGTAGTTATTATTACGCTTAGCCAATTTACCACACAAATTCGCAGCTCTGGACCAACGTTTGTGTCAAGTTTCGTCGAATTCTGTGAACGTTAAAATTTAGCTGTTTTGCACGAGTTTATTAAAGCATGTTTGTTTCGCTTTTGTACTAACTTGTAGTTGTTATTATGCTTTCCAAAATTACCACACAAATTCTTGGGCGTAGACCAACGTTTGTGTCAAGTTTCGTCGAATTTTGAGAACGCTCAAAATTTAGTTTTTTTGCACGGTTTTATAAAGCAAATTCATTTTCCTTTTATACTAACTTGTAGTTATTATTAAGCATAGCAAATATACAACACAAATGCTTGGATATGGACCAATGTTTGGGACAAGTTTCGTCGAATTCGTAGAACGTTCAAAAGTTAGCTGTTTTGCACAATTTTATTAGAAGCAAATTTGTTTTCCTTTTACACTAACTTGTAGGTATTATTAACCACACAAATTCTTTGTTCTAGACCTACGGTTGGGTTATGTTTCGTGGAATTCTGAGAACGTTCAAAATTTAGCTGTTTTGCACGGTTTTATTAAAGCAAGTTTGTTTTCCTTTTATACTAACTTGTAGGTATTATTACTCTTAGAAAATTTACCACACAAATGCTTCGGTCTAGACCTACGGTTGGGTCAAGTTTCCTCGAATTCTGTGAACGTTCAAAATATAGCTGTTTTGCACGGTTTTATTATAGCAAGTTTGTGTCCCTTTTATACTAACTTGTAGGTAATATTACGCTTAGCAAATTTACCCCACAAATTCTTGGGTCTAGACTAACGGTTGGGTCATGTTTCGTCGAATTCTGACAACGTTCAAAACTTTTGCACGATTTTATTAAAGCAAGTTTATTTCCTTTTTATACTAACTTGTAGTTATTATTACGCTTAGCCAATTTACCACACAAATTCGCAGCTCTGGACCAACATTTGTGTCAAGTTTCGTCGAATTCTGTGAACGTTAAAATTTAGCTGTTTTGCACGATTTTATTAAAGCAAGTTTGTTTCCCTTTTGTACTAAGTTGTAGTTATTATTAAGCTTAGCAAATATACAACACAAATGGTTGGATATAGACCAATGTTTGGAACAAGTTTCGTCGAATTCGTAGAACGTTCGAATGTTAGCTGTTTTGCATAATTTTATTAAAGCAAATTTGTTTTCCTTTTACACTAACTTGTAGGTATTATTGACCAGACAAATTCTTGGTTCTAGACCTACGGTTGGGTTATGTTTCGTGGAATTCTGAGAACGCCCAAAATTTAGCTGTTTTGTACGGCTTTATTTTTGTTTCCCTTTTATACTAACTTGTAGGTATTATTACTCTTAGAAAATTTACCACACAAATGCTTCGGTCTAGACCTACGGTTGGGTCAAGTTTCCTCGAATTCTGTGAACGTTCAAAATATAGCTGTTTTGCACGGATTTATTAAAGCAAGTTTGTTTTCCTTTTATACTAACTTGTAGGTAATATTACGCTTAGCAAATTTACCCCACAAATTCTTGGGTCTAGACTAACGGTTGGGTCATGTTTCGTCGAATTCTGACAACGTTCAAAACTTTTGCACGATTTTATTAAAGCAAGTTTATTTCCCTTTTATACTAACTTGTAGTTATTATTACGCTTAGCCAATTTACCATACAAATTCGCAGCTCTAGACCAACGTTTGTGTCAAGTTTCGTCGAATTCTGTGAACGTTAAAATTTAGCTGTTTTGCACGATTTTATTAATGAAAATTTGTTTCCCTTTTGTACTAACTTGTAGTTGTTATTATGGTTTCCATAATTACCACACAAATACTTGGGCGTAGAACAACATTTGTGTCAAGTTTCGTCGAATTTTGAGAACGCTCAAAATTTAGTTTTTTTGCACGGTTTTATAAAGCAAATTCATTTTCCTTTTATACTAACTTGTAGTTATTATTAAGCTTAGCAAATACACAACACAAATGCTTGGATATAGACCAATGTTTGGGACAAGTTTCGTCGAATTCGTAGAACGTTCAAAAGTTAGCTGTTTTGCACAATTTTATTAAAGCAAATTTGTTTTCCTTTTACACTAACTTGTAGGTATTATTAACCACACAAATTCTTGGTTCTAGACCTACGGTTGGGTTATGTTTCGTGGAATTCTGAGAACGTTCAAAATTTAGCTGTTTTGCACGGTTTTATTAAAGCAAGTTTGTTTTCCT
The DNA here is from genome assembly GCF_026168435.1 of Sesamum indicum. NCBI lineage: Eukaryota > Viridiplantae > Streptophyta > Magnoliopsida > Lamiales > Pedaliaceae > Sesamum > Sesamum indicum. The sequence goes on along the minus strand of NC_142661.1, from coordinate 9,401,894 downwards.
TTTATACTAACTTGTAGGTATTATTACTCTTAGAAAATTTACCACACAAATGCTTCGGTCTAGACCTACGGTTGGGTAAGGTTTCCTCGAATTCTGTGAACGTTCAAAATATAGCTGTTTTGCACGGTTTTATTAAAGCAAGTTTGTTTTCCTTTTATACTAACTTGTAGGTGATATTACGCTTAGCAAATTTACCCCACAAATTCTTGGGTCTAGACCAACGGTTGGTCATGTTTCGTCGAATTCTGACAATGTTCAAAAGTAAGCTCTTTTGCACGATTTTATTAAAGCAAGTTTATTTCCCTTTTATACTAACTTGTAGTTATTATTACGCTTAGCCAATTTACCACACAAATTCGCAGCTCTGGACCAACGTTTGTGTCAAGTTTCGTCGAATTCTGTGAACGTTAAAATTTAGCTGTTTTGCACGAGTTTATTAAAGCATGTTTGTTTCGCTTTTGTACTAACTTGTAGTTGTTATTATGCTTTCCAAAATTACCACACAAATTCTTGGGCGTAGACCAACGTTTGTGTCAAGTTTCGTCGAATTTTGAGAACGCTCAAAATTTAGTTTTTTTGCACGGTTTTATAAAGCAAATTCATTTTCCTTTTATACTAACTTGTAGTTATTATTAAGCATAGCAAATATACAACACAAATGCTTGGATATGGACCAATGTTTGGGACAAGTTTCGTCGAATTCGTAGAACGTTCAAAAGTTAGCTGTTTTGCACAATTTTATTAGAAGCAAATTTGTTTTCCTTTTACACTAACTTGTAGGTATTATTAACCACACAAATTCTTTGTTCTAGACCTACGGTTGGGTTATGTTTCGTGGAATTCTGAGAACGTTCAAAATTTAGCTGTTTTGCACGGTTTTATTAAAGCAAGTTTGTTTTCCTTTTATACTAACTTGTAGGTATTATTACTCTTAGAAAATTTACCACACAAATGCTTCGGTCTAGACCTACGGTTGGGTCAAGTTTCCTCGAATTCTGTGAACGTTCAAAATATAGCTGTTTTGCACGGTTTTATTATAGCAAGTTTGTGTCCCTTTTATACTAACTTGTAGGTAATATTACGCTTAGCAAATTTACCCCACAAATTCTTGGGTCTAGACTAACGGTTGGGTCATGTTTCGTCGAATTCTGACAACGTTCAAAACTTTTGCACGATTTTATTAAAGCAAGTTTATTTCCTTTTTATACTAACTTGTAGTTATTATTACGCTTAGCCAATTTACCACACAAATTCGCAGCTCTGGACCAACATTTGTGTCAAGTTTCGTCGAATTCTGTGAACGTTAAAATTTAGCTGTTTTGCACGATTTTATTAAAGCAAGTTTGTTTCCCTTTTGTACTAACTTGTAGTTATTATTAAGCTTAGCAAATATACAACACAAATGGTTGGATATAGACCAATGTTTGGAACAAGTTTCGTCGAATTCGTAGAACGTTCGAATGTTAGCTGTTTTGCATAATTTTATTAAAGCAAATTTGTTTTCCTTTTACACTAACTTGTAGGTATTATTAACCAGACAAATTCTTGGTTCTAGACCTACGGTTGGGTTATGTTTCGTGGAATTCTGAGAACGCCCAAAATTTAGCTGTTTTGTACGGCTTTATTTTTGTTTCCCTTTTATACTAACTTGTAGGTATTATTACTCTTAGAAAATTTACCACACAAATGCTTCGGTCTAGACCTACGGTTGGGTCAAGTTTCCTCGAATTCTGTGAACGTTCAAAATATAGCTGTTTTGCACGGATTTATTAAAGCAAGTTTGTTTTCCTTTTATACTAACTTGTAGGTAATATTACGCTTAGCAAATTTACCCCACAAATTCTTGGGTCTAGACTAACGGTTGGGTCATGTTTCGTCGAATTCTGACAACGTTCAAAACTTTTGCACGATTTTATTAAAGCAAGTTTATTTCCCTTTTATACTAACTTGTAGTTATTATTACGCTTAGCCAATTTACCATACAAATTCGCAGCTCTAGACCAACGTTTGTGTCAAGTTTCGTCGAATTCTGTGAACGTTAAAATTTAGCTGTTTTGCACGATTTTATTAATGAAAATTTGTTTCCCTTTTGTACTAACTTGTAGTTGTTATTATGGTTTCCATAATTACCACACAAATACTTGGGCGTAGAACAACATTTGTGTCAAGTTTCGTCGAATTTTGAGAACGCTCAAAATTTAGTTTTTTTGCACGGTTTTATAAAGCAAATTCATTTTCCTTTTATACTAACTTGTAGTTATTATTAAGCTTAGCAAATACACAACACAAATGCTTGGATATAGACCAATGTTTGGGACAAGTTTCGTCGAATTCGTAGAACGTTCAAAAGTTAGCTGTTTTGCACAATTTTATTAAAGCAAATTTGTTTTCCTTTTACACTAACTTGTAGGTATTATTAACCACACAAATTCTTGGTTCTAGACCTACGGTTGGGTTATGTTTCGTGGAATTCTGAGAACGTTCAAAATTTAGCTGTTTTGCACGGTTTTATTAAAGCAAGTTTGTTTTCCTTTTATACTAACTTGTAGGTATTATTACTCTTAGAAAATTTACCACACAAATGCTTCGGTCTAGACCTACGGTTGGGTCAAGTTTCCTCGAATTCTGTGAACGTTCAAAATATAGTTGTTTTGCACGGATTTATTAAAGCAAGTTTGTTTTCCTTTTATACTAACTTGTAGGTAATATTACGCTTAGCAAATTTACCCCACAAATTCTTGGGTCTAGACCAACGGTTGGTCATGTTTCGTCGAATTCTGACAATGTTCAAAAGTAAGCTCTTTTGCACGATTTTATTAAAGCAAGTTTATTTCCCTTTTATACTAACTTGTAGTTATTATTACGCTTAGCCAATTTACCACACAAATTCGCAGCTCTGGACCAACGTTTGTGTCAAGTTTCGTCGAATTCTGTGAACGTTAAAATTTAGCTGTTTTGCACGAGTTTATTAAAGCATGTTTGTTTCGCTTTTGTACTAACTTGTAGTTGTTATTATGCTTTCCAAAATTACCACACAAATTCTTGGGCGTAGACCAACGTTTGTGTCAAGTTTCGTCGAATTTTGAGAACGCTCAAAATTTAGTTTTTTTGCACGGTTTTATAAAGCAAATTCATTTTCCTTTTATACTAACTTGTAGTTATTATTAAGCATAGCAAATATACAACACAAATGCTTGGATATGGACCAATGTTTGGGACAAGTTTCGTCGAATTCGTAGAACGTTCAAAAGTTAGCTGTTTTGCACAATTTTATTAGAAGCAAATTTGTTTTCCTTTTACACTAACTTGTAGGTATTATTAACCACACAAATTCTTTGTTCTAGACCTACGGTTGGGTTATGTTTCGTGGAATTCTGAGAACGTTCAAAATTTAGCTGTTTTGCACGGTTTTATTAAAGCAAGTTTGTTTTCCTTTTATACTAACTTGTAGGTATTATTACTCTTAGAAAATTTACCACACAAATGCTTCGGTCTAGACCTACGGTTGGGTCAAGTTTCCTCGAATTCTGTGAACGTTCAAAATATAGCTGTTTTGCACGGTTTTATTATAGCAAGTTTGTGTCCCTTTTATACTAACTTGTAGGTAATATTACGCTTAGCAAATTTACCCCACAAATTCTTGGGTCTAGACTAACGGTTGGGTCATGTTTCGTCGAATTCTGACAACGTTCAAAACTTTTACACGATTTTATTAAAGCAAGTTTATTTCCCTTTTATACTAACTTGTAGTTATTATTACGCTTAGCCAATTTACCATACAAATTCGCAGCTCTAGACCAACGTTTGTGTCAAGTTTCGTCGAATTCTGTGAACGTTAAAATTTAGCTGTGTTGCATGATTTTATTAATGAAAATTTGTTTCCCTTTTGTACTAACTTGTAGTTGTTATTATGGTTTCTAAAATTACCACACAAATACTTGGGCGTAGAACAACGTTTGTGTCAAGTTTCGTCGAATTTTGAGAACGCTCAAAATTTAGTTTTTTTGCACGGTTTTATAAAGCAAATTCATTTTCCTTTTATACTAACTTGTAGTTATTATTAAGCTTAGCAAATAGACAACACAAATGCTTGGATATAGACCAATGTTTGGGACAAGTTTCGTCGAATTCGTAGAACGTTCAAAAGTTAGCTGTTTTGCACAATTTTATTAAAGCAAATTTGTTTTCCTTTTACACTAACTTGTAGGTATTATTAACCACACAAATTCTTGGTTCTAGACCTACGGTTGGGTTATGTTTCGTGGAATTCTGAGAACGTTCAAAATTTAGCTGTTTTGCACGATTTTATTAAAGCAAGTTTGTTTTCCTTTTATACTAACTTGTAGGTATTATTACTCTTAGAAAATTTACCACACAAATGCTTCGGTCTAGACCTACGGTTGGGTCAAGTTTCCTCGAATTCTGTGAACGTTCAAAATATAGCTGTTTTGCACGGTTTTATTAAAGCAAGTTTGTTTTCCTTTTATACTAACTTGTAGGTAATATTACGCTTAGCAAATTTACCCCACAAATTCTTGGGTCTAGACCAACGGTTCGTCATATTTCGTCGAATTCTGACAATGTTCAAAAGTAAGCTCTTTTGCACGATTTTATTAAAGCAAGTTTATTTCCCTTTTATACTAACTTGTAGTTATTATTACGCTTAGCCAATTTACCACACAAATTCGCAGCTCTGGACCAACGTTTGTGTCAAGTTTCGTCGAATTCTGTGAACGTTAAAATTTAGCTGTTTTGCACGAGTTTATTAAAGCATGTTTGTTTCGCTTTTGTACTAACTTGTAGTTGTTATTATGCTTTCCAAAATTACCACACAAATTCTTGGGCGTAGACCAACGTTTGTGTCAAGTTTCGTCGAATTTTGAGAACGCTCAAAATTTAGTTTTTTTGCACGGTTTTATAAAGCAAATTCATTTTCCTTTTATACTAACTTGTAGTTATTATTGAGCTTAGCAAATATACAACACAAATGCTTGGATATAGACCAATGTTTGGGACAAGGTTCGTCGAATTCGTAGGAATGTTCAAAAGTTAGCTGTTTTGCACAATTTTATTATATCAAATTTGTTTTCCTTTTGCACTAACTTGTAGGTAATATTAACAACACAAATTCTTAGTTCTAGACCTACGGTTGGGTCAAGTTTCCTCGAATTCTATGAACTTTCGAAATTTAGCTGTTTTGCACGGTTTATTAAAGCAAGTTTGTTTCCCTTTTATACTAACTTGTAGGTAATATTACGCTTAGCAAATTTACCCCACAAATTCTTGGGTCTAGACCAACGGTTGGGTCAGGTTTCGTCGAATTCTGACAACGTTCAAAAGTAAGCTCTTTTGCACGATTTTATTAAAGCAAGTTTATTTCCCTTTTATAATAACTTGTAGTTATTATTACGCTTAGACAATTTACCACACGAATTCGCAGCTCTAGACCAACGTTTGTGTCAAGTTTCGTCGAATTTTGTGAACGTTAAAATTTAACTGTTTTGCACGATTTTATTAAAGCAAGTTTGTTTCGCTTTTGTACTAACTTGTAGTTGTTATTATGCTTTCCAAAATTATAACACAAATTCTTGGGCGTAGACCAACGTTTGTGTCAATTTTCGTCGAATTTTGAGAACGCTCAAAATTTAGCTGTTTTGCACGGTTTTATTAAAGCAAATTCATTTCCCTTTTATACTAACTTGTAGTTATTATTAAGCTTAGCAAATATACAACACATATGGTTGGATATAGACCAATGTTTGGGACAAGTTTCGTCGAATTCGTAAAACGTTCAAAAGTTAGCTGTTTTGCACAATTTTATTAAAGCAAATTTGTTTTCCTTTTACACTAACTTGTAGGTATTATTAACCACACAAATTCTTGGTTCTAGACCTACGGTTGGGTTATGTTTCGTGGAATTCTGAGAACGTTCAAAATTTAGCTGTTTTGCACGGATTTATTAAAGCAAGATTGTTTCCCTTTTATACTAACTTGTAGGTATTATTACTCTTAGAAAATTTACCACACAAATGCTTCGGTCTAGACCTACGGTTGGGTCAAGTTTCCTCGAATTCTGTGAACGTTCAAAATATAGCTGTTTTGCACGGATTTATTAAAGCAAGTTTGTTTTCCTTTTATACTAACTTGTAGGTAATATTACGCTTAGCAAATTTATCCCACAAATTCTTGGGTCTAGACCAACGGTTGGGTCATGTTTCGTCGAATTCTGACAACGTTCAAAACTTTTGCACGATTTTATTAAAGCAAGTTTATTTCCCTTTTATACTAACTTGTAGTTATTATTACGCTTAGCCAATTTACCACACAAATTCGCAGCTCTGGACCAACGTTTGTGTCAAGTTTCGTCGAATTCTGTGAACGTTAAAATTTAGCTGTTTTGCACGATTTTAATAAAGCAAGTTTGTTTCCCTTTTGTACTAACTTGTAGTTGTTATTATGGTTTCCAAAATTACCACACAAATTCTTGGGCGTGGACCAACGTTTGGGTCAAGATTCGTCGAATTTTGAGAACGCTCAAAATTTAGTTTTTTTGCACGGTTTTATAAAGCAAATTCATTTTCCTTTTATACTAACTTGTAGTTATTATTAAGCTTAGCAAATATACAACACAAATGCTTGGATATAGACCAATGTTTGGGACAAGTTTCGTCGAATTCGTAGAACGTTCAAAAGTTAGCTGTTTTGCACAATTTTATTAAAGCAAATTTGTTTTCCTTTTACACTAACTTGTAGGTATTATTAACCACACAAATTCTTAATTCTAGACCTACGGTTGGGTTATGTTTCGTGGAATTCTGAGAACGTTCAAAATTTAGTACGGTTTTATTAAAGCAAGTTTGTTTTCGTTTTATACTAACTTGTAGGTATTATTACTCTTAGAAAATTTACCACACAAATGCTTCGGTCTAGACCTCCGGTTGGGTCAAGTTACCTCGAATTCTGTGAACGTTCAAAATATAGCTGTTTTGCACGGTTTTATTAAAGCAAGTTTGTTTTCCTTTTATACTAACTTGTAGGTAATATTATGCTTAGCAAATTTACCCTACAAATTCTTGGGTCTAGACCAACGGTTGGTCATGTTTCGTCGAATTCTGACAATGTTCAAAAGTAAGCTCTTTTGCACTATTTTATTAAAGCAAGTTTATTTCCCTTTTATACTAACTTGTAGTTATTATTACGCTTAGACAATTTACCACACGAATTCGCAGCTCTAGACCAACGTTTGTGTCAAGTTTCGTCGAATTCTGTGAACGTTAAAATTTAGCTGTTTTGCACGAGTTTATTAAAGCATGTTTGTTTCGCTTTTGTACTAACTTGTAGTTGTTATTATGCTTTCCAAAATTTCCACACAAATTCTTGGGCGTAGACCAACGTTTGTGTCAAGTTTCGTCGAATTTTGAGAACGCTCGAAATTTAGTTTTTTTGCACGGTTTTATAAAGCAAATTCATTTTCCTTTTATACTAACTTGTAGTTATTATTAAGCATAGCAAATATACAACACAAATGCTTGGATATGGACCAATGTTTGGGACAAGTTTCGTCGAATTCGTAGAACGTTCAAAAGTTAGCTGTTTTGCACAATTTTATTAGAAGCAAATTTGTTTTCCTTTTACACTAACTTGTAGGTATTATTAACCACACAAATTCTTGGTTCTAGATCTACGATTGGGTTAAGTTTCGCCGAATTTTAAGAATGTTCAAAATTTAGCTGTTTTGCACGGTTTTATTAAAGCAAGTTTGTTTTCCTTTTATACTAACTTGTAGGTATTATTACGCTTAGAAAACTTACCACACAAATACTTCGGTCTAGACCTACGGTTGGGTCATTCCTCGAATTCTGTGAACGTTCAAAATTTAGCTGTTTTGCACGGTTTTATTATAGAAAGTTTGTTTCCCTTTTATACTAACTTGTAGGTAATATTACGCTTAGCAAATTTACCCCACAAATTCTTGGGTCTAGACTAACGGTTGGGTCATGTTTCGTCGAATTCTGACAACGTTCAAAACTTTTGCACGATTTTATTAAAGCAAGTTTATTTCCTTTTTATACTAACTTGTAGTTATTATTACGCTTAGCCAATTTATCACACAAATTCGCAACTCTGGACCAACATTTGTGTCAAGTTTCGTCGAATTCTGTGAACGTTAAAATTTAGCTGTTTTGCACGATTTTATTAAAGCAAGTTTGTTTCCCTTTTGTACTAACTTGTAGTTGTTATTATGCTTTCCAAAATTACCACACAAATTCTTTGGCGTAGACCAACGTTTGTGTCAAGTTTCGTCGAATTTTGAGAACGCTCAAAATTTAGTTTTTTTGCACGGTTTTATAAAGCAAATTCATTTTCCTTTTATACTAACTTGTAGTTATTATTGAGCTTAGCAAATATACAACACAAATGCTTGGATATAGACCAATGTTTGGGACAAGGTTCGTCGAATTCGTAGAATGTTCAAAAGTTAGCTGTTTTGCACAATTTTATTAAATCAAATTTGTTTTCCTTTTGCACTAACTTGTAGGTATTATTAACAACACAAATTCTTAGTTCTAGACCTACGGTTGGGTCAAGTTTCCTCGAATTCTATGAACGTTCAAAATTTAGCTGTTTTGCACGGTTTATTAAAGCAAGTTTGTTTCCCTTTTATACTAACTTGTAGGTAATATTACGCTTAGCAAATTTACCCCACAAATTCTTGGGTCTAGACCAACGGTTGGGTCAGGTTTCGTCGAATTCTGACAACGTTCAAAAGTAAGCTCTTTTGCACGATTTTATTAAAGCAAGTTTATTTCCCTTTTATACTAACTTGTAGTTATTATTACGCTTAGACAATTTACCACACGAATTCGCAGCTCTAGACCAACGTTTGTGTCAAGTTTCGTTGAATATTGTGAACGTTAAAATTTAACTGTTTTGCACGATTTTATTAAAGCAAGTTTGTTTCGCTTTTGTACTAACTTGTAGTTGTTATTATGCTTTCCAAAATTACAACACAAATTCTTGGGCGTAGACCAACCTTTGTGTCAATTTTCGTCGAATTTTGAGAACGCTCAAAATTTAGCTGTTTTGCACGGTTTTATTAAAGCAAATTCATTTCCCTTTTATACTAACTTGTAGTTATTATTAAGCATAGCAAATATACAACACAAATGCTTGGATATGGACCAATGTTTGGGACAAGTTTCGTCGAATTCGTAGAACGTTCAAAAGTTAGCTGTTTTGCACAATTTTATTAGAAGCAAATTTGTTTTCCTTTTACACTAACTTGTAGGTATTATTAACCACACAAATTCTTGGTTCTAGATCTACGATTGGGTTAAGTTTCGTCGAATTCTAAGAATGTTCAAAATTTAGCTGTTTTGCACGGTTTTATTAAAGCAAGTTTGTTTTCCTTTTATACTAACTTGTAGGTATTATTACGCTTAGAAAACTTACCACACAAATACTTCGGTCTAGACCTACGGTTGGGTCTTTCCTCGAATTCTGTGAACGTTCAAAATTTAGCTGTTTTGCACGGTTTTATTATAGCAAGTTTGTTTCCCTTTTATACTAACTTGTAGGTAATATTACGCTTAGCAAATTTACCCCACAAATTCTTGGGTCTAGACTAACGGTTGGGTCATTTTCGTCGAATTCTGACAACGTTCAAAACTTTTGCACGATTTTATTAAAGCAAGTTTATTTCCTTTTTATACTAACTTGTAGTTATTATTACGCTTAGCCAATTTATCACACAAATTCGCAGCTCTGGACCAACATTTGTGTCAAGTTTCGTCGAATTCTGTGAACGTTAAAATTTAGCTGTTTTGCACGATTTTATTAAAGCAAGTTTGTTTCCCTTTTGTACTAACTTGTAGTTGTTATTATGCTTTCCAAAATTACCACACAAATTCTTTGGCGTAGACCAACGTTTGTGTCAAGTTTCGTCGAATTTTGAGAACGCTCAAAATTTAGTTTTTTTGCACGGTTTTATAAAGCAAATTCATTTTCCTTTTATACTAACTTGTAGTTATTATTGAGCTTAGCAAATATACAACACAAATGCTTGGATATAGACCAATGTTTGGGACAAGGTTCGTCGAATTCGTAGAATGTTCAAAAGTTAGCTGTTTTGCATAATTTTATTAAATCAAATTTGTTTTCCTTTTGCACTAACTTGTAGGTATTATTAACAACACAAATTCTTAGTTCTAGACCTACGGTTGGGTCAAGTTTCCTCGAATTCTATGAACGTTCAAAATTTAGCTGTTTTGCACGGTTTATTAAAGCAAGTTTGTTTCCCTTTTATACTAACTTGTAGGTAATATTACGCTTAGCAAATTTACCCCACAAATTCTTGGGTCTAGACCAACGGTTGGGTCAGGTTTCGTCGAATTCTGACAACGTTCAAAAGTAAGCTCTTTTGCACGATTTTATTAAAGCAAGTTTATTTTCCTTTTATACTAACTTGTAGTTATTATTACGCTTAGACAATTTACCACACGAATTCGCAGCTCTAGACCAACGTTTGTGTCAAGTTTCGTTGAATATTGTGAACGTTAAAATTTAACTGTTTTGCACGATTTTATTAAAGCAAGTTTGTTTCGCTTTTGTACTAACTTGTAGTTGTTATTATGCTTTCCAAAATTACAACACAAATTCTTGGGCGTAGACCAACCTTTGTGTCATTTTTCGTCGAATTTTGAGAACGTTCAAAAGTTAGCTGTTTTGCACAATTTTATTAAAGCAAATTTGTTTTCCTTTTACACTAACTTGTAGGTATTATTAACCACACAAATTCTTGGTTCTAGACCTACGGTTGGGTTATGTTTCATGGAATTCTGAGAACGTTCAAAATTTAGCTGTTTTGCACGGCTTTATTAAAGCAAGATTGTTTCCCTTTTATACTAACTTGTAGGTATTATTACTCTTAGAAAATTTACCACACAAATGCTTCGGTCTAGACCTACGGTTGGGTCAAGTTTCCTCGAATTCTGTGAACGTTCAAAATATAGCTGTTTTGCACGGATTTATTAAAGCAAGTTTGTTTTCCTTTTATACTAACTTGTAGGTAATATTACGCTTAGCAAATTTACCCCACAAATTCTTGGGTCTAGACCAACGGTTGGGTCATGTTTCGTCGAATTCTGACAACGTTCAAAACTTTTACACGATTTTATTAAAGCAAGTTTATTTCCCTTTTATACTAACTTGTAGTTATTATTACGCTTAGCCAATTTACCATACAAATTCGCAGCTCTAGACCAACGTTTGTGTCAAGTTTCGTCGAATTTTGTGAACGTTAAAATTTAGCTGTTTTGCACGATTTTATTAATGAAAATTTGTTTCCCTTTTGTACTAACTTGTAGTTGTTATTATGGTTTCCAAAATTACCACACAAATACTTGGGCGTAGAACAACGTTTGTGTCAAGTTTCGTCGAATTTTGAGAACGCTCAAAATTTAGTTTTTTCGCACGGTTTTATAAAGCAAATTCATTTTCCTTTTATACTAACTTGTAGTTATTATTAAGCTTAGCAAATAGACAACACAAATGCTTGGATATAGACCAATGTTTGGACAAGTTTCGTCGAATTCGTAGAACGTTCAAAAGTTAGCTGTTTTTCACAATTTTATTAAAGCAAATTTGTTTTCCTTTTACACTAACTTGTAGGTATTATTAACCACACAAATTCTTGGTTCTAGACCTACGGTTGGATTATGTTTCGTGGAATTCTGAGAACGTTCAAAATTTAGCTGTTTTGCACGGTTTTATTAAAGCAAGTTTGTTTTCCTTTTATACTAACTTGTAGGTATTATTACTCTTAGAAAATTTACCACACAAATGCTTCGGTCTAGACCTACGATTGGGTCAAGTTTCCTCGAATTCTGTGAACGTTCAAAATATAGCTGTTTTGCACGGTTTTATTAAAGCAAGTTTGTTTTCCTTTTATACTAACTTGTAGGTAATATTACGCTTAGCAAATTTACCCCACAAATTCTTGGGTCTAGACCAACGGTTGGTCATGTTTCGTCGAATTCTGGCAATGTTCAAAAGTAAGCTCTTTTGCACGATTTTATTAAAGCAAGTTTATTTCCCTTTTATACTAACTTGTAGTTATTATTACGCTTAGCCAATTTACCACACAAATTCGCAGCTCTGGACCAACGTTTGTGTCAAGTTTCGTCGAATTCTGTGAACGTTAAAATTTAGCTGTTTTGCACGAGTTTAATAAAGCATGTTTGTTTCGCTTTTGTACTAACTTGTAGCTGTTATTATGCTTTCCAAAATTACCACACAAATTCTTGGGCGTAGACCAACGTTTGTGTCAAGTTTCGTCGAATTTTGAGAACGCTCAAAATTTAGTTTTTTTGCACGGTTTTATAAAGCAAATTTATTTTCCTTTTATACTAACTTGTAGTTATTATTAAGCATAGCAAATATACAACACAAATGCTTGGATATGGACCAATGTTTGGGACAAGTTTCGTCGAATTCGTAGAACGTTCAAAAGTTAGCTGTTTTGCACAATTTTATTAGAAGCAAATTTGTTTTCCTTTTACACTAACTTGTAGGTATTATTAACCACACAAATTCTTGGTTCTAGATCTACGATTGGGTTAAGTTTCGTCGAATTCTAAGAATGTTCAAAATTTAGCTGTTTTGCACGGTTTTATTAAAGCAAGTTTGTTTTCCTTTTATACTAACTTGTAGGTATTATTACGCTTAGAAAACTTACCACACAAATACTTCGGTCTAGACCTACGGTTGGGTCTTTCCTCGAATTCTGTGAACGTTCAAAATTTAGCTGTTTTGCACGGTTTTATTATAGCAAGTTTGTTTCCCTTTTATACTAACTTGTAGGTAATATTACGCTTAGCAAATTTACCCCACAAATTCTTGGGTCTAGACTAACGGTTGGGTCATTTTCGTCGAATTCTGACAACGTTCAAAACTTTTGCACGATTTTATTAAAGCAAGTTTATTTCCTTTTTATACTAACTTGTAGTTATTATTACGCTTAGCCAATTTACCACACAAATTCGCAGCTCTGGACCAACATTTGTGTCAAGTTTCGTCGAATTCTGTGAACGTTAAAATTTAGCTGTTTTGCACGATTTTATTAAAGCAAGTTTGTTTCCCTTTTGTACTAACTTGTAGTTATTATTAAGCTTAGCAAATATACAACACAAATGGTTGGATATAGACCAATGTTTGGAACAAGTTTCGTCGAATTCGTAGAATGTTCAAATGTTAGCTGTTTTGCACAATTTTATTAAAGCAAATTTGTTTTCCTTTTACACTAACTTGTAGGTATTATTAACCAGACAAATTCTTGGTTCTAGACCTACGGTTGGGTTATGTTTCATGGAATTCTGAAAACGCACAAAATTTAGCTGTTTTGTACGGCTTTATTTTTGTTTCCCTTTTATACTAACTTGTAGGTATTATTACTCTTAGAAAATTTACCACACAAATGTTTCGGTCTAGACCTACTGTTGGGTCAAGTTTCCTCGAATTCTGTGAACGTTCAAAATATAGCTGTTTTGCACGGATTTATTAAAGCAAGTTTGTTTTCCTTTTATACTAACTTGTAGGTAATATTACGCTTAGCAAATTTACCCCACAAATTCTTGGGTCTAGACCAACAGTTGGGTCATGTTTCGTCGAATTCTGACAACGTTCAAAACTTTTACACGATTTTATTAAAGCAAGTTTATTTCCCTTTTATACTAACTTGTAGTTATTATTACGCTTAGCCAATTTACCATACAAATTCGCAGCTCTAGACCAACGTTTGTGTCAAGTTTCGTCGAATTCTGTGAACGTTAAAATTTAGCTGTTTTGCACGATTTTATTAATGAAAATTTGTTTCCCTTTTGTACTAACTTGTAGTTGTTATTATGGTTTCCATAATTACCACACAAATACTTGGGCGTAGAACAACGTTTGTGTCAAGTTTCGTCGAATTTTGAGAACGCTCAAAATTTAGTTTTTTTGCACGGTTTTATAAAGCAAATTCATTTTCCTTTTATACTAACTTGTAGTTATTATTAAGCTTAGCAAATAGACAACACAAATGCTTGGATATAGACCAATGTTTGGGGCAAGTTTCGTCGAATTCGTAGAACGTTCAAAAGTTAGCTGTTTTGCACAATTTTATTAAAGCAAATTTGTTTTCCTTTTACACTAACTTGTAGGTATTATTAACCACACAAATTCTTGGTTCTAGACCTACGGTTGGGTTATGTTTCGTGGAATTCTGAGAACGTTCAAAATTTAGCTGTTTTGCACGGTTTTATTAAAGCAAGTTTGTTTTCCTTTTATACTAACTTGTAGGTATTATTACTCTTAGAAAATTTACCACACAAATGCTTCGGTCTAGACCTACGGTTGGGTCAAGTTTCCTCGAATTCTGTGAACGTTCAAAATATAGCTGTTTTGCACGGTTTTATTAAAGCATGTTTGTTTTCCTTTTATACTAACTTGTAGGTAATATTACGCTTAGCAAATTTACCCCACAAATTCTTGGGTCTAGACGGTCATGTTTCGTCGAATTCTGACAATGTTCAAAAGTAAGCTCTTTTGCACGATTTTATTAAAGCAAGTTTATTTCCCTTTTACACTAACTTGTAGTTATTATTACGCTTAGCCAATTTACCACACAAATTCGCAGCTCTGGACCAACGTTTGTGTCAAGTTTCGTCGAATTCTGTGAACGTTAAAATTTAGCTGTTTTGCACGAGTTTATTAAAGCATGTTTGTTTCGCTTTTGTACTAACTTGTAGTTGTTATTATGCTTTCCAAAATTACCACACAAATTCTTGGGCGTAGACCAACGTTTGTGTCAAGTTTCGTCGAATTTTGAGAACGCTCAAAATTTAGTTTTTTTGCACGGTTTCATAAAGCAAATTCATTTTCCTTTTATACTAACTTGTAGTTATTATTAAGCATAGCAAATATACAACACAAATGCTTGGATATGGACCAATGTTTGGGACAAGTTTCGTCGAATTCGTAGAACGTTCAAAAGTTAGCTGTTTTGCACAATTTTATTAGAAGCAAATTTGTTTTCCTTTTACACTAACTTGTAGGTAATATTAACCACACAAATTCTTGGTTCTAGATCTACGATTGGGTTAAGTTTCGTCGAATTCTAAGAATGTTCAGAATTTAGCTGTTTTGCACGGTTTTATTAAAGCAAGTTTGTTTTCCTTTTATACTAACTTGTAGGTATTATTACGCTTAGAAAACTTACCACACAAATACTTCGGTCTAGACCTACGGTTGGGTCTTTCCTCGAATTCTGTGAACGTTCAAAATTTAGCTGTTTTGCACGGTTTTATTATAGCAAGTTTGTTTCCCTTTTATACTAACTTGTAGGTAATATTACGCTTAGCAAATTTACACCACAAATTCTTGGGTCTAGACTAACGGTTGGGTCATGTTTCGTCGAATTCTGACAACGTTCAAAACTTTTGCACGATTTTATTAAAGTAAGTTTATTTCCTTTTTATACTAACTTGTAGTTATTATTACGCTTAGCCAATTTACCACACAAATTCGCAGCTCTGGACCAACATTTGTGTCAAGTTTCGTCGAATTCTGTGAACGTTAAAATTTAGCTGTTTTGCACGATTTTATTAAAGCAAGTTTGTTTCCCTTTTGTACTAACTTGTAGTTATTATTAAGCTTAGCAAATATACAACACAAATGGTTGGATATAGACCAATGTTTGGGACAAGTTTCGTCGAATTCGTAGAACGTTCAAATGTTAGCTGTTTTGCACAATTTTATTAAAGCAAATTTGTTTTCCTTTTACACTAACTCGTAGGTATTATTAACCAGACAAATTCTTGGTTCTAGACCTACGGTTGGGTTATGTTTCGTGGAATTCTGAGAACGTCCAAAATTTAGCTGTTTTGTACGGCTTTATTTTTGTTTCCCTTTTATACTAACTTGTAGGCATTATTACTCTTAGAAAATTTACCACACAAATGCTTCGGTCTAGACCAACGGTTGGGTGAAGTTTCCTCGAATTCTGTGAACGTTCAAAATATAGCTGTTTTGCACGGATTTATTAAAGCAAGTTTGTTTTCCTTTTATACTAACTTGTAGGTAATATTACGCTTAGCAAATATACCCCACAAATTCTTGGGTCTAGACCAACGGTTGGGTCATGTTTCGTCGAATTCTGACAACGTTCAAAACTTTTACACGATTTTATTAAAGCAAGTTTATTTCCCTTTTATACTAACTTGTAGTTATTATTACGCTTAGCCAATTTACCATACAAATTCGCAGCTCTAGACCAACGTTTGTGTCAAGTTTCGTCGAATTCTGTGAACGTTAAAATTTAGCTGTGTTGCACGATTTTATTAATGAAAATTTGTTTCCCTTTTGTACTAACTTGTAGTTGTTATTATGGTTTCTAAAATTACCACACAAATACTTGGGCGTAGAACAACGTTTGTGTCAAGTTTCGTCGAATTTTGAGAACGCTCAAAATTTAGTTTTTTTGCACGGTTTTATAAAGCAAATTCATTTTCCTTTTATACTAACTTGTAGTTATTATTAAGCTTAGCAAATAGACAACACAAATGCTTGGATATAGACCAATGTTTGGACAAGTTTCGTCGAATTCGTAGAACGTTCAAAAGTTAGCTGTTTTTCACAATTTTATTAAAGCAAATTTGTTTTCCTTTTACACTAACTTGTAGGTATTATTAACCACACAAATTCTTGGTTCTAGACCTACGGTTGGATTATGTTTCGTGGAATTCTGAGAACGTTCAAAATTTAGCTGTTTTGCACGGTTTTATTAAAGCAAGTTTGTTTTCCTTTTATACTAACTTGTAGGTATTATTACTCTTAGAAAATTTACCACACAAATGCTTCGGTCTAGACCTACGATTGGGTCAAGTTTCCTCGAATTCTGTGAACGTTCAAAATATAGCTGTTTTGCACGGTTTTATTAAAGCAAGTTTGTTTTCCTTTTATACTAACTTGTAGTTATTATTACGCTTAGACAATTTACCACACGAATTCGCAGCTCTAGACCAACGTTTGTGTCAAGTTTCGTCGAATTTTGTGAACGTTAAAATTTAACTGTTTTGCACGATTTTATTAAAGCAAGTTTGTTTCGCTTTTGTACTAACTTGTAGTTGTTATTATGCTTTCCAAAATTACAACACAAATTCTTGGGCGTAGACCAACGTTTGTGTCAATTTTCGTCGAATTTTGAGAACGCTCAAAATTTAGTTTTTTTGCACGGTTTTATAAAGCAAATTTATTTTCCTTTTATACTAACTTGTAGTTATTATTAAGCATAGCAAATATACAACACAAATGCTTGGATATGGACCAATGTTTGGGACAAGTTTCGTCGAATTCGTAGAACGTTCAAAAGTTAGCTGTTTTGCACAATTTTATTAGAAGCAAATTTGTTTTCCTTTTACACTAACTTGTAGGTATTATTAACCACACAAATTCTTGGTTCTAGATCTACGATTGGGTTAAGTTTCGTCGAATTCTAAGAATGTTCAAAATTTAGCTGTTTTGCACGGTTTTATTAAAGCAAGTTTGTTTTCCTTTTATACTAACTTGTAGGTATTATTACGCTTAGAAAACTTACCACACAAATACTTCGGTCTAGACCTACGGTTGGGTCTTTCCTCGAATTCTGTGAACGTTCAAAATTTAGCTGTTTTGCACGGTTTTATTATAGCAAGTTTGTTTCCCTTTTATACTAACTTGTAGGTAATATTACGCTTAGCAAATTTACCCCACAAATTCTTGGGTCTAGACTAACGGTTGGGTCATTTTCGTCGAATTCTGACAACGTTCAAAACTTTTGCACGATTTTATTAAAGCAAGTTTATTTCCTTTTTATACTAACTTGTAGTTATTATTACGCTTAGCCAATTTACCACACAAATTCGCAGCTCTGGACCAACATTTGTGTCAAGTTTCGTCGAATTCTGTGAACGTTAAAATTTAGCTGTTTTGCACGATTTTATTAAAGCAAGTTTGTTTCCCTTTTGTACTAACTTGTAGTTATTATTAAGCTTAGCAAATATACAACACAAATGGTTGGATATAGACCAATGTTTGGAACAAGTTTCGTCGAATTCGTAGAATGTTCAAATGTTAGCTGTTTTGCACAATTTTATTAAAGCAAATTTGTTTTCCTTTTACACTAACTTGTAGGTATTATTAACCAGACAAATTCTTGGTTCTAGACCTACGGTTGGGTTATGTTTCATGGAATTCTGAAAACGCACAAAATTTAGCTGTTTTGTACGGCTTTATTTTTGTTTCCCTTTTATACTAACTTGTAGGTATTATTACTCTTAGAAAATTTACCACACAAATGCTTCGGTCTAGACCTACTGTTGGGTCAAGTTTCCTCGAATTCTGTGAACGTTCAAAATATAGCTGTTTTGCACGGATTTATTAAAGCAAGTTTGTTTTCCTTTTATACTAACTTGTAGGTAATATTACGCTTAGCAAATTTACCCCACAAATTCTTGGGTCTAGACCAACAGTTGGGTCATGTTTCGTCGAATTCTGACAACGTTCAAAACTTTTACACGATTTTATTAAAGCAAGTTTATTTCCCTTTTATACTAACTTGTAGTTATTATTACGCTTAGCCAATTTACCATACAAATTCGCAGCTCTAGACCAACGTTTGTGTCAAGTTTCGTCGAATTCTGTGAACGTTAAAATTTAGCTGTTTTGCACGATTTTATTAATGAAAATTTGTTTCCCTTTTGTACTAACTTGTAGTTGTTATTATGGTTTCCATAATTACCACACAAATACTTGGGCGTAGAACAACGTTTGTGTCAAGTTTCGTCGAATTTTGAGAACGCTCAAAATTTAGTTTTTTTGCACGGTTTTATAAAGCAAATTCATTTTCCTTTTATACTAACTTGTAGTTATTATTAAGCTTAGCAAATAGACAACACAAATGCTTGGATATAGACCAATGTTTGGGGCAAGTTTCGTCGAATTCGTAGAACGTTCAAAAGTTAGCTGTTTTGCACAATTTTATTAAAGCAAATTTGTTTTCCTTTTACACTAACTTGTAGGTATTATTAACCACACAAATTCTTGGTTCTAGACCTACGGTTGGGTTATGTTTCGTGGAATTCTGAGAACGTTCAAAATTTAGCTGTTTTGCACGGTTTTATTAAAGCAAGTTTGTTTTCCTTTTATACTAACTTGTAGGTATTATTACTCTTAGAAAATTTACCACACAAATGCTTCGGTCTAGACCTACGGTTGGGTCAAGTTTCCTCGAATTCTGTGAACGTTCAAAATATAGCTGTTTTGCACGGTTTTATTAAAGCATGTTTGTTTTCCTTTTATACTAACTTGTAGGTAATATTACGCTTAGCAAATTTACCCCACAAATTCTTGGGTCTAGACGGTCATGTTTCGTCGAATTCTGACAATGTTCAAAAGTAAGCTCTTTTGCACGATTTTATTAAAGCAAGTTTATTTCCCTTTTACACTAACTTGTAGTTATTATTACGCTTAGCCAATTTACCACACAAATTCGCAGCTCTGGACCAACGTTTGTGTCAAGTTTCGTCGAATTCTGTGAACGTTAAAATTTAGCTGTTTTGCACGAGTTTATTAAAGCATGTTTGTTTCGCTTTTGTACTAACTTGTAGTTGTTATTATGCTTTCCAAAATTACCACACAAATTCTTGGGCGTAGACCAACGTTTGTGTCAAGTTTCGTCGAATTTTGAGAACGCTCAAAATTTAGTTTTTTTGCACGGTTTCATAAAGCAAATTCATTTTCCTTTTATACTAACTTGTAGTTATTATTAAGCATAGCAAATATACAACACAAATGCTTGGATATGGACCAATGTTTGGGACAAGTTTCGTCGAATTCGTAGAACGTTCAAAAGTTAGCTGTTTTGCACAATTTTATTAGAAGCAAATTTGTTTTCCTTTTACACTAACTTGTAGGTAATATTAACCACACAAATTCTTGGTTCTAGATCTACGATTGGGTTAAGTTTCGTCGAATTCTAAGAATGTTCAGAATTTAGCTGTTTTGCACGGTTTTATTAAAGCAAGTTTGTTTTCCTTTTATACTAACTTGTAGGTATTATTACGCTTAGAAAACTTACCACACAAATACTTCGGTCTAGACCTACGGTTGGGTCTTTCCTCGAATTCTGTGAACGTTCAAAATTTAGCTGTTTTGCACGGTTTTATTATAGCAAGTTTGTTTCCCTTTTATACTAACTTGTAGGTAATATTACGCTTAGCAAATTTACACCACAAATTCTTGGGTCTAGACTAACGGTTGGGTCATGTTTCGTCGAATTCTGACAACGTTCAAAACTTTTGCACGATTTTATTAAAGCAAGTTTATTTCCTTTTTATACTAACTTGTAGTTATTATTACGCTTAGCCAATTTACCACACAAATTCGCAGCTCTGGACCAACATTTGTGTCAAGTTTCGTCGAATTCTGTGAACGTTAAAATTTAGCTGTTTTGCACGATTTTATTAAAGCAAGTTTGTTTCCCTTTTGTACTAACTTGTAGTTATTATTAAGCTTAGCAAATATACAACACAAATGGTTGGATATAGACCAATGTTTGGGACAAGTTTCGTCGAATTCGTAGAACGTTCAAATGTTAGCTGTTTTGCACAATTTTATTAAAGCAAATTTGTTTTCCTTTTACACTAACTCGTAGGTATTATTAACCAGACAAATTCTTGGTTCTAGACCTACGGTTGGGTTATGTTTCGTGGAATTCTGAGAACGTCCAAAATTTAGCTGTTTTGTACGGCTTTATTTTTGTTTCCCTTTTATACTAACTTGTAGGCATTATTACTCTTAGAAAATTTACCACACAAATGCTTCGGTCTAGACCAACGGTTGGGTGAAGTTTCCTCGAATTCTGTGAACGTTCAAAATATAGCTGTTTTGCACGGATTTATTAAAGCAAGTTTGTTTTCCTTTTATACTAACTTGTAGGTAATATTACGCTTAGCAAATATACCCCACAAATTCTTGGGTCTAGACCAACGGTTGGGTCATGTTTCGTCGAATTCTGACAACGTTCAAAACTTTTACACGATTTTATTAAAGCAAGTTTATTTCCCTTTTATACTAACTTGTAGTTATTATTACGCTTAGCCAATTTACCATACAAATTCGCAGCTCTAGACCAACGTTTGTGTCAAGTTTCGTCGAATTCTGTGAACGTTAAAATTTAGCTGTGTTGCACGATTTTATTAATGAAAATTTGTTTCCCTTTTGTACTAACTTGTAGTTGTTATTATGGTTTCTAAAATTACCACACAAATACTTGGGCGTAGAACAACGTTTGTGTCAAGTTTCGTCGAATTTTGAGAACGCTCAAAATTTAGTTTTTTTGCACGGTTTTATAAAGCAAATTCATTTTCCTTTTATACTAACTTGTAGTTATTATTAAGCTTAGCAAATAGACAACACAAATGCTTGGATATAGACCAATGTTTGGACAAGTTTCGTCGAATTCGTAGAACGTTCAAAAGTTAGCTGTTTTTCACAATTTTATTAAAGCAAATTTGTTTTCCTTTTACACTAACTTGTAGGTATTATTAACCACACAAATTCTTGGTTCTAGACCTACGGTTGGATTATGTTTCGTGGAATTCTGAGAACGTTCAAAATTTAGCTGTTTTGCACGGTTTTATTAAAGCAAGTTTGTTTTCCTTTTATACTAACTTGTAGGTATTATTACTCTTAGAAAATTTACCACACAAATGCTTCGGTCTAGACCTACGATTGGGTCAAGTTTCCTCGAATTCTGTGAACGTTCAAAATATAGCTGTTTTGCACGGTTTTATTAAAGCAAGTTTGTTTTCCTTTTATACTAACTTGTAGTTATTATTACGCTTAGACAATTTACCACACGAATTCGCAGCTCTAGACCAACGTTTGTGTCAAGTTTCGTCGAATTTTGTGAACGTTAAAATTTAACTGTTTTGCACGATTTTATTAAAGCAAGTTTGTTTCGCTTTTGTACTAACTTGTAGTTGTTATTATGCTTTCCAAAATTACAACACAAATTCTTGGGCGTAGACCAACGTTTGTGTCAATTTTCGTCGAATTTTGAGAACGCTCAAAATTTAGCTGTTTTGCACGGTTTTATTAAAGCAAATTCATTTCCCTTTTATACTAACTTGTAGTTATTATTAAGCTTAGCAAATATACAACACATATGGTTGGATATAGACCAATGTTTGGGACAAGTTTCGTCGAATTCGTAAAACGTTCAAAAGTTAGCTGTTTTGCACAATTTTATTAAAGCAAATTTGTTTTCCTTTTACACTAACTTGTAGGTATTATTAACCACACAAATTCTTGGTTCTAGACCTACGGTTGGGTTATGTTTCGTGGAATTCTGAGAACGTTCAAAATTTAGCTGTTTTGCACGGATTTATTAAAGCAAGATTGTTTCCCTTTTATACTAACTTGTAGGTATTATTACTCTTAGAAAATTTACCCCACAAATGCTTCGGTCTAGACCTATGGTTGGATCAAGTTTCCTCGAATTTTGTGAACGTTCAAAATATAGCTGTTTTCCACGGTTTTATTAAAGCAAGTTTGTTTTCCTTTTATACTAACTTGTAGGTAATATTACGCTTAGCAAATTTACCCCACAAATTCTTGGGTCTAGACCAACGGTTGGGTCATGTTTCGTCGAATTCTGACAACGTTCAAAACTTTTGCACGATTTTATTAAAGCAAGTTTATTTCCCTTTTATACTAACTTGTAGTTATTATTACGCTTAGCCAATTTACCACACAAATTCGCAACTCTGGACCAACGTTTGTGTCAAGTTTCGTCGAATTCTGTGAACGTTAAAATTTAGCTGTTTTGCACGATTTTATTAAAGCAAGTTTGTTTCCCTTTTGTACTAACTTGTAGTTGTTATTATGGTTTCCAAAATTACCACACAAATTCTTGGGCGTGGACCAACGTTTGGGTCAAGATTCGTCGAATTTTGAGAACGCTCAAAATTTAGTTTTTTTGCACGGTTTTATAAAGCAAATTCATTTTCCTTTTATACTAACTTGTAGTTATTATTAAGCTTAGCAAATATACAACACAAATGCTTGGATATAGACCAATGTTTGGGACAAGTTTCGTCGAATTCGTAGAACGTTCAAAAGTTAGCTGTTTTGCACAATTTTATTAAAGCAAATTTGTTTTCCTTTTACACTAACTTGTAGGTATTATTAACCACACAAATTCTTAATTCTAGACCTACGGTTGGGTTATGTTTCGTGGAATTCTGAGAACGTTCAAAATTTAGCACGGTTTTATTAAAGCAAGTTTGTTTTCCTTTTATACTAACTTGTAGGTATTATTACTCTTAGAAAATTTACCACACAAATGCTTCGGTCTAGACCTCCGGTTGGGTCAAGTTACCTCGAATTCTGTGAACGTTCAAAATATAGCTGTTTTGCACGGTTTTATTAAAGCAAGTTTGTTTTCCTTTTATACTAACTTGTAGGTAATATTACGCTTAGCAAATTTACCCTACAAATTCTTGGGTCTAGACCAACGGTTGGTCATGTTTCGTCGAATTCTGACAATGTTCAAAAGTAAGCTCTTTTGCACTATTTTATTAAAGCAAGTTTATTTCCCTTTTATACTAACTTGTAGTTATTATTACGCTTAGCCAATTTACCACACAAATTCGCAGCTCTGGACCAACGTTTGTGTCAAGTTTCGTCGAATTTTGTGAACGTTAAAATTTAGCTGTTTTGCACGATTTTATTAAAGCAAGTTTGTTTCCCTTTTGTACTAACTTGTAGTTGTTATTATGCTTTCCAAAATTACCACACAAATTCTTGGGCGTAGAACAACGTTTGTGTCAAGTTTCGTCGAATTTTGAGAACGCTCAAAATTTAGTTTTTTTGCACGGTTTTATAAAGCAAATACATTTTCCTTTTATACTAACTTGTAGTTATTATTAAGCATAGCAAATATACAACACAAATGCTTGGATATGGACCAATGTTTGGGATAAGTTTCGTCGAATTCGTAGAACGTTCAAAAGTTAGCTGTTTTGCACAATTTTATTAGAAGCAAATTTGTTTTCCTTTTAGACTAACTTGTAGGCATTATTAACCACACAAATTCTTGGTTCTAGATCTACGATTGGGTTAAGTTTCGTCGAATTCTAAGAATGTTCAAAATTTAGCTGTTTTGCACGGTTTTATTAAAGCAAGTTTGTTTTCCTTTTATACTAACTTGTAGGTATTATTACGCTTAGAAAACTTAGCACACAAATACTTCGGTCTAGACCTACGGTTGGGTCTTTCCTCGAATTCTGTGAACGTTCAAAATTTAGCTGTTTTGCACGGTTTTATTATAGCAAGTTTGTTTCCCTTTTATACTAACTTGTACGTAATATTACGCTTAGCAAATTTACCCCACAAATTCTTGGGTCTAGACTAACGGTTGGGTCATGTTTCGTCGAATTCTGACAACGTTCAAAACTTTTGCACGATTTTATTAAAGCAAGTTTATTTCCTTTTTATACTAACTTGTAGTTATTATTACGCTTAGCCAATTTACCACACAAATACGCAGCTCTGGACCAACATTTGTGTCAAGTTTCGTCGAACTCTGTGAACGTTAAAATTTAGCTGTTTTGCACGATTTTATTAAAGCAAGTTTGTTTCCCTTTTGTACTAACTTGTAGTTGTTATTATGCTTTCCAAAATTACCACACAAATTCTTGGGTGTAGACCAACGTTTGTGTCAAGTTTCGTCGAATTTTGAGAACGCTCAAAATTTAGTTTTTTTGCACGGTTTTATAAAGCAAATTAATTTTCCTTTTATAATAACTTGTAGTTATTATTGACCTTAGCAAATATACAACACAAATGCTTGGATATAGACCAATGTTTGGGACAAGGTTCGTCGAATTCGTAGAATGTTCAAAAGTTAGCTGTTTTGCACAATTTTATTAAATCAAATTTGTTTTCCTTTTGCACTAACTTGTAGGTATTATTAACAACACAAATTCTTAGTTCTAGACCTACGGTTGGGTCAAGTTTCCTCGAATTCTATGAACGTTCAAAATTTAGCTGTTTTGCACGGTTTATTAAAGCAAGTTTGTTTCCCTTTTATACTAACTTGTAGGTAATATTACGCTTAGCAAATTTACCCCACAAATTCTTGGGTCTAGACCAACGGTTGGTCATGTTTCGTCGAATTCTGACAATGTTCAAAAGTAAGCTCTTTTGCACTATTTTATTAAAGCAAGTTTATTTCCCTTTATACTAACTTGTAGTTATTATTATGCTTAGACAATTTACCACACGAATTCGCAGCTCTAGACCAACGTTTGTGTCAAGTTTCGTTGAATTTTGTGAACGTTAAAATTTAACTGTTTTGCACGATTTTATTAAAGCAAGTTTGTTTCGCTTTTGTACTAACTTGTAGTTGTTATTATGCTTTCCAAAATTACAACACAAATTCTTGGGCGTAGACCAACGTTTGTGTCAATTTTCGTCGAATTTTAAGACCGCTCAAAATTTAGCTGTTTTGCACGGTTTTATTAAAGCAAATTCATTTTCCTTTTATACTAACTTGTAGTTATTATTAAGCTTAGCAAATATACAACACAAATGGTTGGATATAGACCAATGCTTGGGACAAGTTTCGTCGAATTCGTAGAACGTTCAAAAGTTAGCTGTTTTGCACAATTTTATTAAAGCAAATTTGTTTTCCTTTTACACTAACTTGTAGGTATTATTAACCACACAAATTCTTGGTTCTAGACCTACGGTTGGGTTATGTTTCGTGGAATTCTGAGAACTTTCAAAATTTAGCTGTATTGCACGGCTTTATTAAAGCAAGATTGTTTCCCTTTTATACTAACTTGTAGGTATTATTACTCTTAGAAAATTTACCACACAAATGCTTCGGTCTAGACCTACGGTTGGGTCAAGTTTCCTCGAATTTTGTGAACGTTCAAAATATAGCTGTTTTGCACGGTTTTATTAAAGCAAGTTTGTTTTCCTTTTATACTAACTTGTAGGTAATATTACGCTTAGCAAATTTACCCCACAAATTTTTGGGTCTAGACCAACGGTTCGTCATGTTTCGTCGAATTCTGACAATGTTCAAAAGTAAGCTCTTTTGCACGATTTTATTAAAGCAAGTTTATTTCCCTTTTATACTAACTTGTAGTTATTATTACGCTTAGCCAATTTACCACACAAATTCGCAGCTCTGGACCAACGTTTGTGTCAAGTTTCGTCGAACTCTGTGAACGTTAAAATTTAGCTGTTTTGCACGAGTTTATTAAAGCATGTTTGTTTCGCTTTTGTACTAACTTGTAGTTGTTATTATGCTTTCCAAAATTACCACACAAATTCTTGGGCGTAGACCAACGTTTGTGTCAAGTTTCGTCGAATTTTGAGAACGCTCAAAATTTAGTTTTTTTGCACGGTTTTATAAAGCAAATTCATTTTCCTTTTATACTAACTTGTAGTTATTATTGAGCTTAGCAAATATACAACACAAATGCTTGGATATAGACCAATGTTTGGGACAAGGTTCGTCGAATTCGTAGAATGTTCAAAAGTTAGCTGTTTTGCACAATTTTATTATATCAAATTTGTTTTCCTTTTGCACTAACTTGTAGGTATTATTAACAACACAAATTCTTAGTTCTAGACCTACGGTTGGGTCAAGTTTCCTCGAATTCTATGAACGTTCGAAATTTAGCTGTTTTGCACGGTTTATTAAAGCAAGTTTGTTTCCCTTTTATACTAACTTGTAGGTAATATTACGCTTAGCAAATTTACCCCACAAATTCTTGGGTCTAGACCAACGGTTGGGTCAGGTTTCGTCGAATTCTGACAACGTTCAAAAGTAAGCTCTTTTGCACGATTTTATTAAAGCAAGTTTATTTCCCTTTTATACTAACTTGTAGTTATTATTACGCTTAGACAATTTACCACACGAATTCGCAGCTCTAGACCAACGTTTGTGTCAAGTTTCGTCGAATTTTGTGAATGTTAAAATTTAACTGTTTTGCACGATTTTATTAAAGCAAGTTTGTTTCGCTTTTGTACTAACTTGTAGTTGTTATTATGCTTTCCAAAATTACAACACAAATTCTTGGGCGTAGACCAACGTTTGTGTCAATTTTCGTCGAATTTTGAGAACGCTCAAAATTTAGCTGTTTTGCACGGTTTTATTAAAGCAAATTCATTTCCCTTTTATACTAACTTGTAGTTATTATTAAGCTTAGCAAATATACAACACAAATGGTTGGATATAGACCAATGTTTGGGACAAGTTTCGTCGAATTCGTAAAACGTTCAAAAGTTAGCTGTTTTGCACAATTTTATTAAAGCAAATTTGTTTTCCTTTTACACTAACTTGTAGGTATTATTAACCACACAAATTCTTGGTTCTAGACCTACGGTTGGGTTATGTTTCGTGGAATTCTGAGAACGTTCAAAATTTAGCTGTTTTGCACGGCTTTATTAAAGCAAGATTGTTTCCCTTTTATACTAACTTGTAGGTATTATTACTCTTAGAAAATTTACCCCACAAATGCTTCGGTCTAGACCAACGGTTGGGTCAAGTTTCCTCGAATTTTGTGAACGTTCAAAATATAGCTGTTTTCCACGGTTTTATTAAAGCAAGTTTGTTTTCCTTTTATACTAACTTGTAGGTAATATTACGCTTAGCAAATTTACCCCACAAATTCTTGGGTCTAGACCAACGGTTGGGTCATGTTTCGTCGAATTCTGACAACGTTCAAAACTTTTTTTTTTCGGGGTAAATGTAATTTTCATTAATTTAAAATAATAGTACAACAATCATGTGGTTTCTCCCCCGACAGGCCAAGGGATTCGCCACAGTCTATATAGCGCATATGTACTAATTGACCATGGAAGATTAATACTAATTATCCTCTGTCTAATGTCATCTAAGATACACAAAGCTAATACATGTGCTGGCCGATGGGTCTGCTCAAATCGTCTTAGATTTCTCTCTTGCCAAATATGGTATATGCATGCACCAAGTAATGCTCGATATGCTACATTAACAATATGTTTTTCCCTCCACTTCCTCGATGCCCATTCCACGTCTCTTGCCCATTCGCGATTGGGCCAAGCAAATCGGATCTGTTGACGAACAGCTGTAAGGCATCTTCTACTGAATCGACATTGGAAGAACAAGTGAGTGTGTGTCTCCGCAGTATCATCGTCACAAAGGATGCATCCACCCAAATGATTTAACCATTGTTTGTCTGTCGTTGGTAGCTTTTCCTGAATGGCTAACCATAGGATGAAGGTATGTCGGGGGATCTTCAAAGAACCCGAAAGTAGTGAAGTCCAACCTACTTTCGGTCCAGGTGGGCAGAATAGCCGATACAGGGCTTGTGTGGTGGGTCGTCCCTCTGGAAACCGCCATTTGATCCTATCCTCCCCTCCATGGATCTGAGGTAGAGTATAAATGATCTCCATACATTCCATATCAGAGATAAAAGGCCACTGCCATTGCCCCTCATCAATGACTGCTTGGAGCTTAGCGGAAATCCCAATTCCAATAAGGTTTGGTGCCCGTGGTAATCTAGAGATAAGTGGGCCCAATTGGTGCCATGGATCCTTCCACAAATAAAAAGTCCTCCCATCTCCAATAATAAACTCCGTCATAGGTTGGATGGAGGTGCGAAGTCGGAGTAGCTTGCGCCATCCCCATGATCCTCCCTTCTCGTCAACTGTCCAAATAGAGGTATCTCGTAGTCGCCCATGCTGCAACCAGTCAACCCATATGGATGTTCGGTCACATCTGATAACATCACATAACTTCTTTGCCATTAATGCACGATTAAGGATTCCGATATCCTTAATTCCCTGGCCTCCTTCCATAATCGGTTTGCACACATCTTTCCATGCTACCTTGGCATAACCTGATGTAGAATTGCCTTTCCACAGAAACGTTCTAAGGCGTTTCTCAATTTGTTTAATAACAGCCTTTGGTAATATAAATGCAGATGCCCAGTACAAGCTCAGTGCTGATAATACAGACTTAATGATCTGTATGCGTCCAGCATAAGATAATGAAAGTCCCTCCCATCCATTAATGCGTGCATCAATTTTCAATAAAAGTGGTTGACAGTCTGATATGGATAATCTAGAAGAGAGTAACGGGAGACCCAAGTACCTCATTGGTAGTTCGCCCTCCTGGAAGCCCATAGCTTCTAATATCTGATTCTTCCATCCTTGCGCTGAACGGGAGATAATGACATGGCTCTTTTGAACATTCAACCGAAGCCCGGACCATTCTGCAAACCTGTCCAAACCCATCTTGAGGACATTGATTGATGCCAAGTCAGCTCTACTGAAGAGCAGGAGGTCATCTGCGAATCCCAATTGGAATACTTTAGCCGGCTCACATTTCCAATGATATTTGAATTGCCCATCTTGCTCAATGAGTTGTAAAAATCCCATATGTAGGATTTCCATTACAAGAACAAAGAGATAGGGAGAAAGAGGATCTCCTTGTCTTAAGCCTCGAGCTCCTATTATTTTATTAAAGCAAGTTTATTTCCCTTTTATACTAACTTGTAGTTATTATTACGCTTAGCCAATTTACCACACAAATTCGCAGCTCTGGACCAACGTTTGTGTCAAGTTTCGTCGAATTCTGTGAACGTTAAAATTTAGCTGTTTTGCACGATTTTATTAAAGCAAGTTTGTTTCCCTTTTGTACTAACTTGTAGTTGTTATTATGCTTTCCAAAATTACAACACAAATTCTTGGGCGTAGACCAACGTCTGTGTCAATTTTCGTCGAATTTTGAGAACGCTCAAAATTTAGCTGTTTTGCACGGTTTTATTAAAGCAAATTCATTTCCCTTTTATACTAACTTGTAGTTATTATTAAGCTTAGCAAATATACAACACAAATGGTTGGATATAGACCAATGTTTGGGACAAGTTTCGTCGAATTCGTAAAACGTTCAAAAGTTAGCTGTTTTGCACAATTTTATTAAAGCAAAATTGTTTTTCTTTTACACTAACTTGTAGGTATTATTAACCACACAAATTCTTGGTTCTAGACCTACGGTTGGGTTAAGTTTCGTCGAATTCTGAGAACGTTCAAAATTTAGCGGTTTTGCACGGTTTTATTAAAGCAAGTTTGTTTCCCTTTTATACTAATAGGTATTATTACTCTTAGAAAATTTACCACACAAATTCTTGGTTCTAGACATACGGTTGGGTTAAGTTTCGTCGAATTCTGAGAACGTTCAAAATTTAGCTGTTTTGCACGATTTTATTGAAGCAAGTTTGTTTCCCTTTTATACTAACTTGTAGGTAATATTACGCTTAGCAAATTTATCCCACAAATTCTTGGGTCTAGACCAACGGTTGGGTCATGTTTCGTCGAATTCTGACAACGTTCAAAAGTAAGCTCTTTTGCACGATTTTATTGAAGCAAGTTTATTTCCCTTTTATACTAACTTGTAGTTATTATTACGCTTAGCCAATTTACCACACAAATTCGCAGCTCTAGACCAACGTTTGTGTCAAGTTTCGTCGAATTCTGTGAACGTTAAAATTTAGCTGTTTTGCACGGTTTTATTAAAGCAAGTTTGTTTCCCTCTTGTACTAACTTGTAGTTATTATTACGCTTAGCCAATTTACCACACAAATTCGCAGCTCTAGACCGACGTTTGTGTCAAGTTTCGTCGAATTCTGTGAACGTTAAAATTTAGTTGTTTTGCACGGTTTTATTAAAGCAAGTTTGTTTCCCTTTTGTACTAACTTGTAGTTATTATTACGCTTAGCCAATTTACCACACAAATTCGCAGCTCTAGACCGACGTTTGTGTCAAGTTTCGTCGAATTCTGTGAACGTTAAAATTTAGTTGTTTTGCACGGTTTTATTAAAGCAAGTTTGTTTCCCTTTTGTACTAACTTGTAGTTGTTATTATGCTTTGCAAAATTACCACACAAATTCTTGGGCGTAGATCAACGTTTGTGTCAAATTTCGTCGAATTTTGAGAACGGTCAAAATTTAGCTGTTTTGCACAGTTTTATTAAAGCAAATTCATTTTCCTTTTATACTAACTTGTAGTTATTATTAAGATTAGCAAATATACAACACAAATGCTGGGATATAGACCAATGTTTGGGACAAGTTTCGTCGAATTCTGATAACGTTCAAAAGTTAGCTGTTTTGCACAATTTTATTAAAGCAAAATTGTTTTTCTTTTACACTAACTTGTAGGTATTATTAACCACACAAATTCTTGGTTCTAGACATACGGTTGGGTTAAGTTTCGTCGAATTCTGAGAACGTTCAAAATTTAGCGGTTTTGCACGGTTTTATTAAAGCAAGTTTGTTTCCCTTTTATACTAATAGGTATTATTACTCTTAGAAAATTTACCACACAAATTCTTGGTTCTAGACATACGGTTGGGTTAAGTTTCGTCGAATTCTGAGAACGTTCAAAATTTAGCTGTTTTGCACGGTTTTATTAAAGCAAGTTTGTTTCCCTTTTATACTAACTTGTAGGTAATATTACGCTTAGCAAATTTATCCCACAAATTCTTGGGTCTAGACCAACGGTTGGGTCATGTTTCGTCGAATTCTGACAACATTCAAAAGTAAGCTCTTTTGCACGATTTTATTAAAGCAAGTTTATTTTCCTTTTATACTAACTTGTAGTTATTATTACGCTTAGCCAATTTACCACACAAATTCGCAGCTCTAGACCAACGTTTGTGTCAAGTTTCGTCGAATTCTGTGAACGTTAAAATTTAGCTGTTTTGCACGGTTTTATTAAAGCAAGTTTGTTTCCCTTTTGTACTAACTTGTAGTTGTTATTATGCTTTCCAAAATTACCACACAAATTCTTGGGCGTAGATCAACGTTTGTGTCAAATTTCGTCGAATTTTGAGAACAGTCAAAATTTAGCTGTTTTGCACGGTTTTATTAAAGCAAATTCATTTTCCTTTTATACTAACTTGTAGTTATTATTAAGATTAGCAAATATACAACACAAATGCTGGGATATAGACCAATGTTTGGGACAAGTTTCGTCGAATTCTGATAACGTTTAAAAGTTAGCTGTTTTGCACAATTTTATGAAAGCAAAATTGTTTTTCTTTTACACTAACTTGTAGGTATTATTAACTACACAAATTCTTGGTTCTAGACCTACGGTTGGGTTAAGTTTCGTCGAATTCTGAGAACGTTCAAAATTTAGCTGTTTTGCACGGTTTTATTAAAGCAAGTTTGTTTCCCTTTTATACTAACTTATAGGTATTATTACTCTTAGAAAATTTACCACACAAATGCTTCGGTCTAGACCTACGGTTGGGTCAAGTTTCCTCGAATTCTGTGAACGTTCAAAATTTAGTTGTTTTGCACGATTTTATTAAAGAGTTTGTTTCCTTTTTATACTAACTTGTAGGTAATATTACGCTTAGCAAATTTATCCCACAAATTCTTGGGTCTAGACCAACGGTTGGGTCATGTTTCGTCGAATTCTGACAACGTTCAAAAGTAAGCTCTTTTGCACGATTTTATTGAAGCAAGTTTATTTCCCTTTTATACTAACTTGTAGTTATTATTACGCTTAGCCAATTTACCACACAAATTCGCAGCTCTAGACCAACGTTTGTGTCAAGTTTCGTCGAATTCTGTGAACGTTAAAATTTAGCTGTTTTGCACGGTTTTATTAAAGCAAGTTTGTTTCCCTTTTGTACTAACTTGTAGTTATTATTACGCTTAGCCAATTTACCACACAAATTCGCAGCTCTAGACCAACGTTTGTGTCAAGTTTCGTCGAATTCTGTGAACGTTAAAATTTAGCTGTTTTGTACGGTTTTATTAAAGCAAGTTTGTTTCCCTTTTGTACTAACTTGTAGTTGTTATTATGCTTTCCAAAATTACCACACAAATTCTTGGGCGTAGATCAACGTTTGTGTCAAATTTCGTCGAATTTTGAGAACGGTCAAAATTTAGCTGTTTTGCACGGTTTTATTAAAGCAAATTCATTTTCCTTTTATACTAACTTGTAGTTATTATTAAGATTAGCAAATATACAACACAAATGCTGGGATATAGACCAATGTTTGGGACAAGTTTCGTCGAATTCTGATAACGTTCAAAAGTTAGCTGTTTTGCACAATTTTATTAAAGCAAAATTGTTTTTCTTTTACACTAACTTGTAGGTATTATTAACCACACAAATTCTTGGTTCTAGACCTACGGTTGGGTTAAGTTTCGTCGAATTCTGAGAACGTTCAAAATTTAGATGTTTTGCACGGTTTTATTAAAGCAAGTTTGTTTCCCTTTTATACTAACTTATAGGTATTATTACTCTTAGAAAATTTACCACACAAATGCTTCGGTCTAGACCTACGGTTGGGTCATGTTTCCTCGAATTCTGTGAACGTTCAAAATTTAGCTGTTTTGAACGATTTTATTGAAGCAAGTTTGTTTCCCTTTTATACTAACTTGTAGGTAATATTACGCTTAGCAAATTTATCCCACAAATTCTTGGGTCTGGACCAACGGTTGGGTCATGTTTCGTCGAATTCTGACAACGTTCAAAAGTAAGCTCTTTTGCACGATTTTATTGAAGCAAGTTTATTTCCCTTTTATACTAACTTGTAGTTATTATTACGCTTAGCCAATTTACCACACAAATTCGCAGCTCTAGACCAACGTTTGTGTCAAGTTTCGTCGAATTCTGTGAACGTTAAAATTTAGCTGTTTTGCACGGTTTTATTAAAGCAAGTTTGTTTCCCTCTTGTACTAACTTGTAGTTATTATTACGCTTAGCCAATTTACCACACAAATTCGCAGCTCTAGACCGACGTTTGTGTCAAGTTTCGTCGAATTCTGTGAACGTTAAAATTTAGTTGTTTTGCACGGTTTTATTAAAGCAAGTTTGTTTCCCTTTTGTACTAACTTGTAGTTGTTATTATGCTTTCCAAAATTACGACACAAATTCTTGCGCGTAGATCAACGTTTGTGTCAAATTTCGTCGAATTTTGAGAACGGTCAAAATTTAGCTGTTTTGCACGGTTTTATTAAAGCAAATTCATTTTTCTTTTATACTAACTTGTAGTTATTATTAAGATTAGCAAATATACAACACAAATGCTGGGATGTAGACCAATGTTTGGGACAAGTTTCGTCGAATTCTGATAACGTTCAAAAGTTAGCTGTTTTGCACAATTTTATTAAAGCAAAATTGTTTTTCTTTTACGCTAACTTGTAGGTATTATTAACCACACAAATTCTTGGTTCTAGACCTACGGTTGGGTTAAGTTTCGTCGAATTCTGAGAACGTTCAAAATTTAGCTGTTTTGCACGATTTTATTAAAGCAAGTTTGTTTCCCTTTTATACTAACTTATAGGTATTATTACTCTTAGAAAGTTTACCACACAAATGCTTCGGTCTAGACCTACGGTTGGGTCAAGTTTCCTCGAATTCTGTGAACATTCAAAATTTAGCTGTTTTGCACGATTTTATTAAAGCAAGTTTGTTTCCCTTTTATACTAACTTGTAGGTAATATTACGCTTAGCAAATTTATCCCACAAATTCTTGGGTCTAGACCAACGGTTGGGTCATGTTTCGTCGAATTCTGACAACGTTCAAAAGTAAGCTCTTTTGCACGATTTTATTGAAGCAAGTTTATTTTCCTTTTATACTAACCTGTAGTTATTATTACGCTTAGCCAATTTACCACACAAATTCGCAGCTCTAGACCAACGTTTGTGTCAAGTTTCGTCGAATTCTGTGTACGTTAAAATTTAGCTGTTTTGCACGGTTTTATTAAAGCAAGTTTGTTTCCCTTTTGTACTAACTTGTAGTTATTATTACGCTTAGCCAATTTACCACACAAATTCGCAGCTCTAGACCGACGTTTGTGTCAAGTTTCGTCGAATTCTGTGAACGTTAAAATTTA
The DNA here is from genome assembly GCF_026168435.1 of Sesamum indicum. Lineage (NCBI taxonomy): Eukaryota > Viridiplantae > Streptophyta > Magnoliopsida > Lamiales > Pedaliaceae > Sesamum > Sesamum indicum. The sequence continues at coordinate 9,366,894 of NC_142661.1, read as the reverse complement.
GTTGTTTTGCACGGTTTTATTAAAGCAAGTTTGTTTTCCCTTTTGTACTAACTTGTAGTTGTTATTATGCTTTCCAAAATTACCACACAAATTCTTGCGCGTAGATCAACGTTTGTGTCAAATTTCGTCGAATTTTGAGAACGGTCAAAATTTAGCTGTTTTGCACGGTTTTATTAAAACAAATTCATTTTCCTTTTATACTAACTTGTAGTTATTATTAAGATTAGCAAATATACAACACAAATGCTGGGATATAGACCAATGTTTGGGACAAGTTTCGTCGAATTCTGATAACGTTCAAAAGTTAGCTGTTTTGCACAATTTTATTAAAGCAAAATTGTTTTTCTTTTACACTAACTTGTAGGTATTATTAACCACACAAATTCTTGGTTCTAGACATACGGTTGGGTTAAGTTTCGTCGAATTCTGAGAACGTTCAAAATTTAGATGTTTTGCACGGTTTTATTAAAGCAAGTTTGTTTCCCTTTTATACTAACTTATAGGTATTATTACTCTTAGAAAATTTACCACACAAATGCTTCGGTCTAGACCTACGGTTGGGTCATGTTTCCTCGAATTCTGTGAACGTTCAAAATTTAGCTGTTTTGCACGATTTTATTAAAGCAAGTTTGTTTCCCTTTTATACTAACTTGTAGGTAATATTACGCTTAGCAAATTTATCCCACAAATTCTTGGGTCTAGACCAACGGTTGGGTCATGTTTCGTCGAATTCTGACAACGTTCAAAAGTAAGCTCTTTTGCACGATTTTATTGAAGCAAGTTTATTTTCCTTTTATACTAACCTGTAGTTATTATTACGCTTAGCCAATTTACCACACAAATTCGCAGCTCTAGACCAACGTTTGTGTCAAGTTTCGTCGAATTCTGTGAACGTTAAAATTTAGCTGTTTTGCACGGTTTTATTAAAGCAAGTTTGTTTCCCTTTTGTACTAACTTGTAGTTATTATTACGCTTAGCCAATTTACCACACAAATTCGCAGCTCTAGACCAACGTTTGTGTCAAGTTTCGTCGAATTCTGTGAACGTTAAAATTTAGCTGTTTTGCACGGTTTTATTAAAGCAAGTTTGTTTCCCTTTTGTACTAACTTGTAGTTGTTATTATGCTTTCCAAAATTACCACACAAATTCTTGGGCGTAGATCAACGTTTGTGTCAAATTTCGTCGAATTTTGAGAACGGTCAAAATTTAGCTGTTTTGCACGGTTTTATTAAAGCAAATTCATTTTTCTTTTATACTAACTTGTAGTTATTATTAAGATTAGCAAATATACAACACAAATGCTGGGATGTAGACCAATGTTTGGGACAAGTTTCGTCGAATTCTGATAACGTTCAAAAGTTAGCTGTTTTGCACAATTTTATTAAAGCAAAATTGTTTTTCTTTTACGCTAACTTGTAGGTATTATTAACCACACAAATTCTTGGTTCTAGACCTACGGTTGGGTTAAGTTTCGTCGAATTCTGAGAACGTTCAAAATTTAGCTGTTTTGCACGGTTTTATTAAAGCAAGTTTGTTTCCCTTTTATACTAACTTATAGGTATTATTACTCTTAGAAAGTTTACCACACAAATGCTTCGGTCTAGACCTACGGTTGGGTCAAGTTTCCTCGAATTCTGTGAACGTTCAAAATTTAGCTGTTTTGAACGATTTTATTGAAGCAAGTTTGTTTCCCTTTTATACTAACTTGTAGGTAATATTACGCTTAGCAAATTTATCCCACAAATTCTTGGGTCTGGACCAACGGTTGGGTCATGTTTCGTCGAATTCTGACAACGTTCAAAAGTAAGCTCTTTTGCACGATTTTATTGAAGCAAGTTTATTTCCCTTTTATACTAACTTGTAGTTATTATTACGCTTAGCCAATTTACCACACAAATTCGCAGCTCTAGACCAACGTTTGTGTCAAGTTTCGTCGAATTCTGTGAACGTTAAAATTTAGCTGTTTTGCACGGTTTTATTAAAGCAAGTTTGTTTCCCTCTTGTACTAACTTGTAGTTATTATTACGCTTAGCCAATTTACCACACAAATTCGCAGCTCTAGACCGACGTTTGTGTCAAGTTTCGTCGAATTCTGTGAACGTTAAAATTTAGTTGTTTTGCACGGTTTTATTAAAGCAAGTTTGTTTCCCTTTGTACTAACTTGTAGTTGTTATTATGCTTTCCAAAATTACGACACAAATTCTTGCGCGTAGATCAACGTTTGTGTCAAATTTCGTCGAATTTTGAGAACGGTCAAAATTTAGCTGTTTTGCACGGTTTTATTAAAGCAAATTCATTTTCCTTTTATACTAACTTGTAGTTATTATTAAGATTAGCAAATATACAACACAAATGCTGGGATATAGACCAATGTTTGGGACAAGTTTCGTCGAATTCTGATAACGTTCAAAAGTTAGCTGTTTTGCACAATTTTATTAAAGCAAAATTGTTTTTCTTTTACACTAACTTGTAGGTATTATTAACCACACAAATTCTTGGTTCTAGACATACGGTTGGGTTAAGTTTCGTCGAATTCTGAGAACGTTCAAAATTTAGATGTTTTGCACGGTTTTATTAAAGCAAGTTTGTTTTCCTTTTATACTAACTTATAGGTATTATTACTCTTAGAAAATTTACCACACAAATGCTTCGGTCTAGACCTACGGTTGGGTCATGTTTCCTCGAATTCTGTGAACGTTCAAAATTTAGCTGTTTTGCACGATTTTATTAAAGCAAGTTTGTTTCCCTTTTATACTAACTTGTAGGTAATATTACGCTTAGCAAATTTATCCCACAAATTCTTGGGTCTAGACCAACGGTTGGGTCATGTTTCGTCGAATTCTGACAACGTTCAAAAGTAAGCTCTTTTGCACGATTTTATTGAAGCAAGTTTATTTTCCTTTTATACTAACCTGTAGTTATTATTACGCTTAGCCAATTTACCACACAAATTCGCAGCTCTAGACCAACGTTTGTGTCAAGTTTCGTCGAATTCTGTGAACGTTAAAATTTAGCTGTTTTGCACGGTTTTATTAAAGCAAGTTTGTTTCCCTTTTGTACTAACTTGTAGTTATTATTACGCTTAGCCAATTTACCACACAAATTCGCAGCTCTAGACCAACGTTTGTGTCAAGTTTCGTCGAATTCTGTGAACGTTAAAATTTAGCTGTTTTGCACGGTTTTATTAAAGCAAGTTTGTTTCCCTTTTGTACTAACTTGTAGTTGTTATTATGCTTTCCAAAATTACCACACAAATTCTTGGGCGTAGATCAACGTTTGTGTCAAATTTCGTCGAATTTTGAGAACGGTCAAAATTTAGCTGTTTTGCACGGTTTTATTAAAGCAAATTCATTTTTCTTTTATACTAACTTGTAGTTATTATTAAGATTAGCAAATATACAACACAAATGCTGGGATGTAGACCAATGTTTGGGACAAGTTTCGTCGAATTCTGATAACGTTCAAAAGTTAGCTGTTTTGCACAATTTTATTAAAGCAAAATTGTTTTTCTTTTACGCTAACTTGTAGGTATTATTAACCACACAAATTCTTGGTTCTAGACCTACGGTTGGGTTAAGTTTCGTCGAATTCTGAGAACGTTCAAAATTTAGCTGTTTTGCACGGTTTTATTAAAGCAAGTTTGTTTCCCTTTTATACTAACTTATAGGTATTATTACTCTTAGAAAGTTTACCACACAAATGCTTCGGTCTAGACCTACGGTTGGGTCAAGTTTCCTCGAATTCTGTGAACGTTCAAAATTTAGCTGTTTTGAACGATTTTATTGAAGCAAGTTTGTTTCCCTTTTATACTAACTTGTAGGTAATATTACGCTTAGCAAATTTATCCCACAAATTCTTGGGTCTGGACCAACGGTTGGGTCATGTTTCGTCGAATTCTGACAACGTTCAAAAGTAAGCTCTTTTGCACGATTTTATTGAAGCAAGTTTATTTCCCTTTTATACTAACTTGTAGTTATTATTACGCTTAGCCAATTTACCACACAAATTCGCAGCTCTAGACCAACGTTTGTGTCAAGTTTCGTCGAATTCTGTGAACGTTAAAATTTAGCTGTTTTGCACGGTTTTATTAAAGCAAGTTTGTTTCCCTCTTGTACTAACTTGTAGTTATTATTACGCTTAGCCAATTTACCACACAAATTCGCAGCTCTAGACCGACGTTTGTGTCAAGTTTCGTCGAATTCTGTGAACGTTAAAATTTAGTTGTTTTGCACGGTTTTATTAAAGCAAGTTTGTTTCCCTTTTGTACTAACTTGTAGTTGTTATTATGCTTTCCAAAATTACGACACAAATTCTTGCGCGTAGATCAACGTTTGTGTCAAATTTCGTCGAATTTTGAGAACGGTCAAAATTTAGCTGTTTTGCACGGTTTTATTAAAGCAAATTCATTTTCCTTTTATACTAACTTGTAGTTATTATTAAGATTAGCAAATATACAACACAAATGCTGGGATATAGACCAATGTTTGGGACAAGTTTCGTCGAATTCTGATAACGTTCAAAAGTTAGCTGTTTTGCACAATTTTATTAAAGCAAAATTGTTTTTCTTTTACACTAACTTGTAGGTATTATTAACCACACAAATTCTTGGTTCTAGACATACGGTTGGGTTAAGTTTCGTCGAATTCTGAGAACGTTCAAAATTTAGCTGTTTTGCACGGTTTTATTAAAGCAAGTTTGTTTTCCTTTTATACTAACTTATAGGTTTATTACTCTTAGAAAATTTACCACACAAATGCTTCGGTCTAGACCTACGGTTGGGTCAAGTTTACTCAAATTCTGTGAACGTTCAAAATTTAGCTGTTTTGCACGATTTTATTGAAGCAAGTTTGTTTCCCTTTTATACTAACTTGTAGGTAATATTACGCTTAGCAAATTTATCCCACAAATTCTTGGGTCTAGACCAACGGTTGGGTCATGTTTCGTCGAATTCTGACAACGTTCAAAAGTAAGCTCTTTTGCACGATTTTATTGAAGCAGGTTTTTTTTTTTTCGGTAAATGTAAATTTCATTAATAAAGAGTAATGGTACAGTGTTGCAAATTAGAATGGAGGCAAAAAAAAATTCTCTCTCTAGCTTTTCACTTGCAAATGCTTCTTCTTCCTCACTCCCGGCCGGCGACGGGGAGACCGCCGGCGAAGCTCCGGCGGACAGTGACGGTGACGGAACAGTGGTTGGCTGTCGAACGAACAACCATGGACGAAGGGTTGGAAACCAAGCTGTGCGTGGTGAAGATGAGAGGTCGGGTTTTCCGCTGCCGGCTGAAACGGCCGTTGTTCCGCCGGTTGAGGGTAGCCCAAGGGTTCCTATGGGCGTAGAAGGACCGACGACGGAGAAAGGAGGGCGTTTGAGAGCTGCAATCGTGATTTCAGATCCGACCGTTGGAGGCGACGCGAGCTCGAATAACGTCAATGGCGGACCGTCCTCCTCGTCGTTCAACCTGGACGAGTTCTTGAATCTGGCCTGCCGCGTCATTGACCATGGAGATGAGGCAGCCATGGATGCGCTGAACGAGCTCAAAAACCGATGGAAAAAACGACTCGGAGACAACACGAAGCCGCGGCTAACGACGACAATGGAGGGCGGCCGTGAACGACCTGTCACCGGTGGTCTGCGCAAGGCCTTGCGATGCCTTATCCCACCAGATCCAGCGCAAGCCACGGGCAGAAATTCTGGTAAGGCTCCGGCGTTGCTCCAACTCCCCGCGACCGTGACTGTGCGAGCTCCAACGACGGCGAGTGGCGGAAATGGAGTCTCTTCTTGTCGTCCGGCCAACCTCGAGGGTCGGAAAGCTGCAGAGAACGCGTCCGCAGCTGCGAGACCCCCAGGCGCGTTTTTCCGGCGGTCAGGTGAGCGGACAGAACCTCCTCCGGCGACCGGTGACGTGTGCCGGAAACCTGACGTGGATGCCGAGGTGGACACGCCTGGTGCTGATGTGGCGGCGGATGGGGGTGACAAGGAGGGTGAGGTGGAACATGAGAGGGCAGCTTACATCAGCCCTAGTAGGGCTGATGTCATCCTTGATGCATCCAGGGCTGATGTCACCCATGATGATAGGGCTGAGGTCATCCATAAGGCTAGGGCTGATGTCATCCATGACACTAGGGCTGATGTCATCATTGAAGCTAGGGCTGATGTCATCCATCCTAGGGCTGACATCACCAATTCTATGGGGGAAAAAAAGAGCAACCTGGGAAAAAAATCGACGCCAGTTCCCCTGTTTATTGGGAACATTCCGCTCCACACTGGTTCTAATGGGATTACTACTGACAAAATTGCTGATGCATTCAACAATTCGTCCCGGAAAACGCTATCTTTCATTGCCCCAACGATACAAAATGGGGAGGTTGTAGTTCGTCCTTCACTTGATACTGTTCGTGACGGAGCCAAACGATGGAAATCTACGGCAGTGGGATATTTTATGGGTAAGCGGCCGTTCTATCACCATTTAAAGGAGTTTGCCCATTCGATTTGGCCGGCGCTACAAGAAGTCACAGCAACTGCAAATGGATTCTTTTTCTTCCGATTCAAAACGGAAATCGATATGGAGGAGATCATAGAAGGGGGGCCATGGCTATTTCAGGGACAACCAATTGTGTTGCAAAAGTGGGAACCGGGTATGGCTATGAGAAAGTTGAAGCATACACAAGTGCCGGTCTGGATAAAAATGCGACACCTTCCGTTGGAATTCTGGACGACGGAAGGATTGAGCACTGTGGCTAGCGGTGTGGGTAAGCCTCTATACCCTGATGCGATAACAAGGGCATGCACGAGACTGGACTTCGCTCGTGTATGCGTGATGATTGATGTTACTCAGAAATTGGAAAAACATATTATTATAATGACGCCAGATGAAGATGGTGGGGAAACCCCATGCAAGGTTGATATTGAGTATGAATGGCTTCCCCCTAAATGCACAGGATGCATGACGTTGGGTCACTCGGTGAAGGAGTGTTCGTTAACAAATCCTCAGAAACAGACAAAGCCTCCAGTGAAAGTGTATGTACCGAAAGCCAACATCCCTCCCCCTCCACCAATTACCGAGGAGAGAGTAAAGAAACATAAGACCGTGGTTGTGGCGGAGGATAAAGAGAAAGGAGATGAAGGTACAAAACAGAATAAACGCTTCAACTCATCGCAGAAAGAGAAGGGAAAGGAAGTGGTTACTTTTAATCCTTTTGATGCTCTGAACTCACTGGACGACGCAGAAGAGAACACTAGGGGTCCTATCACATGCAGCCCCTCTAGTAGTGATCCATGTTGAATCTCGCAGTGTGGAATGTCCGGGGGCTGAATAAGAGAGACCATCAGCTCGCATTAAAGGACCTTATCTCGGAATACAGGTTAGACTTCATGGGCATCTTAGAAACTCGTGTGCGTTTTAACAACGTCATGCATATTCAGTCTGTTTTGCTTCCGCATTGGAAATGGTTTGTTGATTATGCAACTGTGGGCAATCGTATTTGGGTAGCGTGGGATGATAATGTTGTGGACGTTCATATTCTTGATTTGGGGAACCAATTTATGCACTGTCGTGTCACTCATAGGACAGATAGTGAATCCCTCATTATCACTATTGTTTATGGTGCCTCTGAGATGATAGATCGTAGAAATTTATGGAATACCTTGGAATCATTAGCTCGAGAGCACTCGGATGAGCCCTGGCTGGTGGGGGGGGACTTCAACGCGGTCCGAGACATGAATGAGGTGTGTGGAGCTTCTGGGGATATAAGGATGGCCATGGAAGAATTCAATGCTGGTATTCAGGAGGCCGGGCTAATACCCATGCCTATGCAGGGGGAATGGTATACTTGGCACAACTGCAGCACGAACTCGCGAAGTCTATGGAAGAAATTGGATCGTTTCCTTATTAATGATAGATGGCTTGCGAGGTTCCCCTCCTCATACTATCATAGCCTCCTACCGCGGACTTCTGACCACTCGCCGCTCCTTCTGCATAGGGACAGGCAAAATCAAACAGGAGGTATGTTTCGATTTGACAACTACCTAACACTCTCACCTGAATTCATCCCCAGTGTGCAAAATATCTGGCAGAATACAATCGTTGGGGTGCCTATGTTTGCGGTAACACGTAAACTCAAAGCACTGAAACCGGTCTTCAGAGAGCAAAGGAGGAAGAAGGGGGATTTGACCCTCAACGTGCAATTAGCTAAAGGCTTTCTAGATGAGGCACAACAACTGGTGAGTTCAGATAGACAAAATGAGGCCTTCCTACTATTAGAACACTGTTGCCGCCTGGTTTATGCTAAAGCGGCAAAACTGGAACAAATCATGCTGCAACAACGAGCCAAGATGCAATGGATGAAGGGGGGGGACCAATGCTCCCGAATTTTCTTTCGTAAAATTGCCAAGAGAAGGGTGGCAAGGAGGATACTGCAGATAAGTGATGACAACGGGACCATCCACACTGAACCAGAAGAGATCATCAATGAATTTGTCTGTTACTATCAAAATCTTCTGGGCGGTAACCGACGTCAGATAGCGCTTGATATTGGCTTTCTCAGACCGTGGGCAAGACATATTCTTTCTAATGAAGAGGCTGGCCATCTTATATTGGCGTTTACACCGGATGATGTGAAGCAAGCAGTATTTGACATTGCAGATGACAAGGCCCCGGGACCTGATGGATACTCATCAGGATTCTTTAAAGCAGCCTGGCCAGTGGTGGGACAGGAAGTTACAAAGGCGGTACTGGAATTCTTTAGTACCGGTAAGCTACTCAAACAAGTCAACTCCACACTTTTGGCACTAATCCCAAAGGTACACACTCCTATGACTGTTGGTGACTTTAGACCTATTTCATGCTGTAATGTGTTATACAAAATTATTGCAAAACTACTTGTCCAGCGGTTGAGTGTGGTTCTGGACAAGATTATTAGCCCCTGTCAGGGAGCATTTATCCCAGGGCGTAGCATTGGGGACAACATTTTGTTGGCACAGGAACTGCTCACGGGATACAACCAGGTGAGGCTCCCACCTCGTTGTACCCTAAAAGTTGATATCAGGAAGGCATATGATACTGTTGAGTGGGATTTCCTACTTGCGGTCTTGCAACTATTTGGATTCCCCCAAACATTCACCAGGTGGATTGAGGAGTGTGTAACGACGACGGCTTTTTCGATTGGTCTGAATGGAAACCCTCACGGTTTCTTTGCAGGAGCACGTGGACTAAGACAGGGAGACCCTCTATCGCCCTATCTCTTTGTTCTTGTTATGGAAGTTTTGCATTTGGGATTACTGCAACTTATTGAGCAGGATTCGCAATTCTCTTTTCACTGGAAATGTGAGCCGGCCAAAGTCTTCCAGCTGGGATTCGCAGACGACCTCCTGCTCTTTTGTAGAGCTGACTTGAATTCACTCAGGACCCTCAAGAGGGGGTTGGACCGATTTGCTGAATGGTCGGGACTTCGGCTGAATGTACAAAAAAGTCATGTCATTATCTCTCGATCGGCACAAGCCTGGAAGGATCAGATTTTAACTATCATGGGTTTCCAAGAGGGCCAACTACCAATGAGGTACTTGGGTCTCCCTCTACTGTCCTCTAGATTGTCTATATCCGATTGCCAACCACTTCTATTGAAAATTGATGCTCGCATTAATGGCTGGGAAGGAATTTCACTATCATATGCTGGACGTATTCAAATCATTAAATCGGTACTCTCAGCAATGAGCATCTATTGGGCGTCTGCATTCATCTTACCAAAGGCTATCATTAAACAAATTGAGAAACGGCTCAGAACTTTTCTTTGGAAAGGCACTTCTACATCGGGATACGCCAAGGTAGCGTGGAAGGATGTGTGTAAACCTATTAATGAAGGAGGCCAAGGAATTAAGGATATTGGAATCCTTAACCGCTCATTAATGGCAAAGAAGTTATGTGATGTTATTAGATGTGACCGAACATCTATATGGGTTGAATGGTTGAAGCAGACTCGATTGCACAACACCTCAATTTGGACAATTAATGAGAAGGGAGGATCATGGGGATGGCGAAAACTACTCCGACTTCGCAGCTCTATACGACCTATGACAGAGTTTCTTATTGGAGAGGGGAGGTCATTCTACTTGTGGAAGGACCCGTGGCACCACTTGGGCCCACTTATTACTAGATTCCCTAGGGGACCGAGCCTCTTAGGACTTGATGAATCCACCAAACTACAAGTGGTCATTAATGAGGGACAATGGCAGTGGCCCTTCATTACCGATTTGGAATGTATGGAGATTACTTACATATTACCCCAGATTCATGGAGGAGATGACAGGATAAACTGGCGGTTCTCAGAGGGACGACCCACCACACAATCCCTTTATAGATTTTTTTGCCCATCTGGACCGAAAGTAGGCTGGTCTTCACTACTTTCGGGTTCTTTGAAGATTCCCCGCCATAACTTCATTCTTTGGTTAGCAATTCAGGAGAAGCTACCGACAACTGATAAACCTTGGATGACACATCTAGGGGGATGTATACTCTGTGACGAGGGTGCAGCGGAGACACACAATCACATGTTCTTCAGATGTCGATATAGCAGAGGATGCCTTGCAGCTATACGACACCATATTCGATTTGCTTGGCCCAATCGTGAATGGACAAGAGACGTGGAATGGGCATCGAGGAAGTGGAGGGGGAAGCATATTGTTAATGTCGCTTATCGAGCATTACTTAGTGCATGCATTTACCATATTTGGCGAGAGAGGAATCTGCGACGTTTTGAGCACACTCATCGGCCGGAAGCTATATTAGCTACCTGCATCATTGAAGACGTCAGACAGAGGATAATTAGTATTAATCTTTCCAGTTCTATTAGTACATGTGCACTCTATAGACTTTGGCGTATCCCTTGGTCTGTTGGGGGTACCACCATGTAACCGTTTGATTGTTGTACTCTGTACTCTGTACTTGTACTCTGTACTCTTTACCTATTTTTTTAATGAAACTTACACTTACCCAAAAAAAAGAGTAATGGTACAGTACAACATGGTACAACATGGGATTATCAACTGGTTTCTCCCTCTACCCAAGGGATACGCCATAATCTATACAATGCTCGTGTACTGACTGACGATGCTAAGTCAACGCTAAGAATCCTCTGTCTGACGTCATTGATGATTAGTATGCTCAATGTGGCCGGTGTCCGCTCAGTATGATCAAATCTCCTCAAGTTCCTCTCCTTCCATATGTGGTAGACGCACGCCGCCAGTAGTGTACGGTAAGCTCTATTAATAATGTGCTCCCCTCTCCATTTCCGTGTCGCCCATTCAATATCTGTTGCCCAATCTCTATTGGGCCAGTGAAAGCGAATCCTTCTGCGAATCTCATAAAGGCACTGACGACTAAATCTGCATTGGAAGAATAAATGTGGATGAGATTCCGTAGCTCCCTCATCGCACAGTATGCACACCCCCAGGTGGGATAGCCACGATTTGTCTGTGGTAGGAAGTTTGCCAAGGATTGCTAGCCAATTTACCACACAAATTCGCAGCTCTAGACCAACGTTTGTGTCAAGTTTCGTCGAATTCTGTGAATGTTAAAATTTAGCTGTTTTGCACGGTTTTATTAAAGCAAGTTTGTTTCCCTTTTGTACTAACTTGTAGTTATTATTACGCTTAGCCAATTTACCACACAAATTCGCAGCTCTAGACCAACGTTTGTGTCAAGTTTCGTCGAATTCTATGAACGTTAAAATTTAGCTGTTTTGCACGGTTTTATTAAAGCAAGTTTGTTTCCCTTTTGTACTAACTTGTAGTTGTTATTATGCTTTCCAAAATTACCACACAAATTCTTGGGCGTAGATCAACGTTTGTGTCAAATTTCGTCGAATTTTGAGAACGGTCAAAATTTAGCTGTTTTGCACGGTTTTATTAAAGCAAATTCATTTTCCTTTTATACTAACTTGTAGTTATTATTAAGATTAGCAAATATACAACACAAATGCTGGGATGTAGACCAATGTTTGGGATAAGTTTCGTCGAATTCTGATAACGTTCAAAAGTTAGCTGTTTTGCACAATTTTATTAAAGCAAAATTGTTTTTCTTTTACGCTAACTTGTAGGTATTATTAACCACACAAATTCTTGGTTCTAGACCTACGGTTGGGTTAAGTTTCGTCGAATTCTGAGAACGTTCAAAATTTAGCTGTTTTGCACGGTTTTATTAAAGCAAGTTTGTTTCCCTTTTATACTAACTTATAGGTATTATTACTCTTAGAAAGTTTACCACACAAATGCTTCGGTCTAGACCTACGGTTGGGTCAAGTTTCCTCGAATTCTGTGAACGTTCAAAATTTAGCTGTTTTGAACGATTTTATTGAAGCAAGTTTGTTTCCCTTTTATACTAACTTGTAGGTAATATTACGCTTAGCAAATTTATCCCACAAATTCTTGGGTCTGGACCAACGGTTGGGTCATGTTTCGTCGAATTCTGACAACGTTCAAAAGTAAGCTCTTTTGCACGATTTTATTGAAGCAAGTTTATTTCCCTTTTATACTAACTTGTAGTTATTATTACGCTTAGCCAATTTACCACACAAATTCGCAGCTCTAGACCAACGTTTGTGTCAAGTTTCGTCGAATTCTGTGAACGTTAAAATTTAGCTGTTTTGCACGGTTTTATTAAAGCAAGTTTGTTTCCCTCTTGTACTAACTTGTAGTTATTATTACGCTTAGCCAATTTACCACACAAATTCGCAGCTCTAGACCGACGTTTGTGTCAAGTTTCGTCGAATTCTGTGAACGTTAAAATTTAGTTGTTTTGCACGGTTTTATTAAAGCAAGTTTGTTTCCCTTTTGTACTAACTTGTAGTTGTTATTATGCTTTCCAAAATTACGACACAAATTCTTGCGCGTAGATCAACGTTTGTGTCAAATTTCATCGAATTTTGAGAACGGTCAAAATTTAGCTGTTTTGCACGGTTTTATTAAAGCAAATTCATTTTCCTTTTATACTAACTTGTAGTTATTATTAAGATTAGCAAATATACAACACAAATGCTGGGATATAGACCAATGTTTGGGACAAGTTTCGTCGAATTGTGATAACGTTCAAAAGTTAGCTGTTTTGCACAATTTTATTAAAGCAAAATTGTTTTTCTTTTACACTAACTTGTAGGTATTATTAACCACACAAATTCTTGGTTCTAGACATACGGTTGGGTTAAGTTTCGTCGAATTCTGAGAACGTTCAAAATTTAGCTGTTTTGCACGGTTTTATTAAAGCAAGTTTGTTTTCCTTTTATACTAACTTATAGGTATTATTACTCTTAGAAAATTTACCACACAAATGCTTCGGTCTAGACCTACGGTTGGGTCAAGTTTCCTCAAATTCTGTGAACGTTCAAAATTTAGCTGTTTTGCACGATTTTATTGAAGCAAGTTTGTTTCCCTTTTATACTAACTTGTAGGTAATATTACGCTTAGCAAATTTATCCCACAAATTCTTGGGTCTAGACCAACGGTTGGGTCATGTTTCGTCGAATTCTGACAACGTTCAAAAGTAAGCTCTTTTGCACGATTTTATTGAAGCAAGTTTTTTTTTTTTCGGTAAATGTAAATTTCATTAATAAAGAGTAATGGTACAGTACAACATGGTACAACATGGGATTATCAACTGGTTTCTCCCTCTACCCAAGGGATACGCCATAATCTATACAATGCTCGTGTACTGACTGACGATGCTAAGTCAACGCTAAGAATCCTCTGTCTGACGTCATTGATGATTAGTATGCTCAATGTGGCCGGTGTCCGCTCAGTATGATCAAATCTCCTCAAGTTCCTCTCCTTCCATATGTGGTAGACGCACGCCGCCAGTAGTGTACGGTAAGCTCTATTAATAATGTGCTCCCCTCTCCATTTCCGTGTCGCCCATTCAATATCTGTTGCCCAATCTCTATTGGGCCAGTGAAAGCGAATCCTTCTGCGAATCTCATAAAGGCACTGACGACTAAATCTGCATTGGAAGAATAAATGTGGATGAGATTCCGTAGCTCCCTCATCGCACAGTATGCACACCCCCAGGTGGGATAGCCACGATTTGTCTGTGGTAGGAAGTTTGCCAAGGATTGCTAGCCAATTTACCACACAAATTCGCAGCTCTAGACCAACGTTTGTGTCAAGTTTCGTCGAATTCTGTGAACGTTAAAATTTAGCTGTTTTGCACGGTTTTATTAAAGCAAGTTTGTTTCCCTTTTGTACTAACTTGTAGTTATTATTACGCTTAGCCAATTTACCACACAAATTCGCAGCTCTAGACCAACGTTTGTGTCAAGTTTCGTCGAATTCTATGAACGTTAAAATTTAGCTGTTTTGCACGGTTTTATTAAAGCAAGTTTGTTTCCCTTTTGTACTAACTTGTAGTTGTTATTATGCTTTCCAAAATTACCACACAAATTCTTGGGCGTAGATCAACGTTTGTGTCAAATTTCGTCGAATTTTGAGAACGGTCAAAATTTAGCTGTTTTGCACGGTTTTATTAAAGCAAATTCATTTTCCTTTTATACTAACTTGTAGTTATTATTAAGATTAGCAAATATACAACACAAATGCTGGGATGTAGACCAATGTTTGGGACAAGTTTCGTCGAATTCTGATAACGTTCAAAAGTTAGCTGTTTTGCACAATTTTATTAAAGCAAAATTGTTTTTCTTTTACGCTAACTTGTAGGTATTATTAACCACACAAATTCTTGGTTCTAGACCTACGGTTGGGTTAAGTTTCGTCGAATTCTGAGAACGTTGAAAATTTAGCTGTTTTGCACGGTTTTATTAAAGCAAGTTTGTTTCCCTTTTATACTAACTTATAGATATTATTACTCTTAGAAAGTTTACCACACAAATGCTTCGGTCTAGACCTACGGTTGGGTCAAGTTTCCTCGAATTCTGTGAACGTTCAAAATTTAGCTGTTTTGAACGATTTTATTGAAGCAAGTTTGTTTCCCTTTTATACTAACTTGTAGGTAATATTACGCTTAGCAAATTTATCCCACAAATTCTTGGGTCTGGACCAACGGTTGGGTCATGTTTCGTCGAATTCTGACAACGTTCAAAAGTAAGCTCTTTTGCACGATTTTATTGAAGCAAGTTTATTTCCCTTTTATACTAACTTGTAGTTATTATTACGCTTAGCCAATTTACCACACAAATTCGCAGCTCTAGACCAACGTTTGTGTCAAGTTTCGTCGAATTCTGTGAACGTTAAAATTTAGCTGTTTTGCACGGTTTTATTAAAGCAAGTTTGTTTCCCTCTTGTACTAACTTGTAGTTATTATTACGCTTAGCCAATTTACCACACAAATTCGCAGCTCTAGACCGACGTTTGTGTCAAGTTTCGTCGAATTCTGTGAACGTTAAAATTTAGTTGTTTTGCACGGTTTTATTAAAGCAAGTTTGTTTCCCTTTTGTACTAACTTGTAGTTGTTATTATGCTTTCCAAAATTACGACACAAATTCTTGCGCGTAGATCAACGTTTGTGTCAAATTTCGTCGAATTTTGAGAACGGTCAAAATTTAGCTGTTTTGCACGGTTTTATTAAAGCAAATTCATTTTCCTTTTATACTAACTTGTAGTTATTATTAAGATTAGCAAATATACAACACAAATGCTGGGATGTAGACCAATGTTTGGGACAAGTTTCGTCGAATTCTGATAACGTTCAAAAGTTAGCTGTTTTGCACAATTTTATTAAAGCAAAATTGTTTTTCTTTTACACTAACTTGTAGGTATTATTAACCACACAAATTCTTGGTTCTAGACCTACGGTTGGGTTAAGTTTCGTCGAATTCTGAGAACGTTCAAAATTTAGCTGTTTTGCACGGTTTTATTAAAGCAAGTTTGTTTCCCTTTTATACTAACTTATAGGTATTATTACTCTTAGAAAATTTACCACACAAATGCTTCGGTCTAGACCTACGGTTGGGTCAAGTTTCCTCGAATTCTGTGAACGTTCAAAATTTAGCTGTTTTGAACGATTTTATTGAAGCAAGTTTGTTTCCCTTTTATACTAACTTGTAGGTAATATTACGCTTAGCAAATTTATCCCACAAATTCTTGGGTCTAGACCAACGGTTGGGTCATGTTTCGTCGAATTCTGACAACGTTCAAAAGTAAGCTCTTTTGCACGATTTTATTGAAGCAAGTTTATTTCCCTTTTATACTAACTTGTAGTTATTATTACGCTTAGCCAATTTACCACACAAATTCGCAGCTCTAGACCAACGTTTGTGTCAAGTTTCGTCGAATTCTGTGAACGTTAAAATTTAGCTGTTTTGCACGGTTCTATTAAAGCAAGTTTGTTTCCCTCTTGTACTAACTTGTAGTTATTATTACGCTTAGCCAATTTACCACACAAATTCGCAGCTCTAGACCGACGTTTGTGTCAAGTTTCGTCGAATTCTGTGAACGTTAAAATTTAGTTGTTTTGCACGGTTTTATTAAAGCAAGTTTGTTTCCCTTTTGTACTAACTTGTAGTTGTTATTATGCTTTCCAAAATTACCACACAAATTCTTGCGCGTAGATCAACGTTTGTGTCAAATTTCGTCGAATTTTGAGAACGGTCAAAATTTAGCTGTTTTGCACGGTTTTATTAAAGCAAATTCATTTTCCTTTTATACTAACTTGTAGTTATTATTAAGATTAGCAAATATACAACACAAATGCTGGGATATAGACCAATGTTTGGACAAGTTTCGTCGAATTCTGATAACGTTCAAAAGTTAGCTGTTTTGCACAATTTTATTAAAGCAAAATTGTTTTTCTTTTTACTAACTTGTAGGTTTTATTAACCACACAAATTCTTGGTTCTAGACATACGGTTGGGTTAAGTTTCGTCGAATTCTGAGAACGTTCAAAATTTAGCTGTTTTGCACGGTTTTATTAAAGCAAGTTTGTTTTCCTTTTATACTAACTTATAGGTATTATTACTCTTAGAAAATTTACCACACAAATGCTTCGGTCTAGACCTACGGTTGGGTCAAATTTCCTCAAATTCTGTGAACGTTCAAAATTTAGCTGTTTTGCACGATTTTATTGAAGCAAGTTTGTTTCCCTTTTATACTAACTTGTAGGTAATATTACGCTTAGCAAATTTATCCCACAAATTCTTGGGTCTAGTCAACGGTTGGGTCATGTTTCGTCGAATTCTGACAACGTTCAAAAGTAAGCTCTTTTGCACGATTTTATTGAAGCAAGTTTATTTCCCTTTTATACTAACTTGTAGTTATTATTACGCTTAGCCAATTTACCACACAAATTCGCAGCTTTAGACCAACGTTTGTGTCAAGTTTCGTCGAATTCTGTGAACGTTAAAATTTAGCTGTTTTGTACGGTTTTATTAAAGCAAGTTTGTTTCCCTTTTATACTAACTTGTAGTTATTATTACGCTTAGCCAATTTACCACACAAATTCGCAGCTCTAGACCAACGTTTGTGTCAAGTTTCGTCGAATTCTGTGAACGTTAAAATTTAGCTGTTTTGCACGGTTTTATTAAAGCAAGTTTGTTTCCCTTTTGTACTAACTTGTAGTTATTATTATGCTTAGCCAATTTACCACACAAATTCGCAGCTCTAGACCAACGTTTGTGTCAAGTTTCGTCGAATTCTGTGAACGTTAATATTTAGCTGTTTTGCACGGTTTTATTAAAGCAAGTTTGTTTCCCTTTTGTACTAACTTGTAGTTGTTATTATGCTTTCCAAAATTACCACACAAATTCTTGGGCGTAGATTAACGTTTGTGTCAAATTTCGTCGAATTTTGAGAACGGTTAAAATTTAGCTGTTTTGCACGGTTTTATTAAAGCAAATTCATTTTCCTTTTATACTAACTTGTAGTTATTATTAAGATTAGCAAATATACAACACAAATGCTGGGATATAGACCAATGTTTGGGACAAGTTTCGTCGAATTCTGATAACGTTCAAAAGTTAGCTCTTTTGCACAAATTTATTAAAGCAAAATTATTTTTCTTTTACACTAACTTGTAGGTATTATTAACCACACAAATTCTTGGTTCTAGACATACGGTTGGGTTAAGTTTCGTCGAATTCTGAGAACGTTCAAAATTTAGCTGTTTTGCACGATTTTATTAAAGCAAGTTTGTTTCCCTTTTATACTAACTTATAGGTATTATTACTCTTAGAAAATTTACCACACAAATGCTTCGGTCTAGACCTACGGTTGGGTCAAGTTTCCTCAAATTCTGTGAACGTTCAAAATTTAGCTGTTTTGCACGATTTTATTGAAGCAAGTTTGTTTCCCTTTTATACTAACTTGTAGGTAATATTACGCTTAGCAAATTTATCCCACAAATTCTTGGGTCTAGACCAACGGTTGGGTCATGTTTCGTCGAATTCTGACAACGTTCAAAAGTAAGCTCTTTTGCACGATTTTATTGAAGCAAGTTTATTTCCCTTTTATACTAACTTGTAGTTATTATTACGCTTAGCCAATTTACCACACAAATTCGCAGCTCTAGACCAACGTTTGTGTCAAGTTTCGTCGAATTCTGTGAACGTTAAAATTTAGCTGTTTTGTACGGTTTTATTAAAGCAAGTTTGTTTCCCTTTTATACTAACTTGTAGTTATTATTACGCTTAGCCAATTTACCACACAAATTCGCAGCTCTAGACCAACGTTTGTGTCAAGTTTCGTCGAATTCTGTGAACGTTAAAATTTAGCTGTTTTGCACGGTTTTATTAAAGCAAGTTTGTTTCCCTTTTGTACTAACTTGTAGTTGTTATTATGCTTTCCAAAATTACCACACAAATTCTTGGGCGTAGATCAACGTTTGTGTCAAATTTCGTCGAATTTTGAGAACGGTCAAAATTTAGCTGTTTTGCACGGTTTTATTAAAGCAAATTCATTTTCCTTTTATACTAACTTGTAGTTATTATTAAGATTAGCAAATATACAACACAAATGCTGGGATATAGACCAATGTTTGGGACAAGTTTCGTCGAATTCTGATAACGTTCAAAAGTTAGCTGTTTTGCACAATTTTATTAAAGCAAAATTGTTTTTCTTTTACACTAACTTGTAGGTATTATTAACCACACAAATTCTTGGTTCTAGACCTACGGTTGGGTTAAGTTTCGTCGAATTCTGAGAACGTTCAAAATTTAGCTGTTTTGCACGGTTTTATTAAAGCAAGTTTGTTTCCCTTTTATACTAACTTATAGGTATTATTACTCTTAGAAAATTTACCACACATATGCTTCGATCTAGACCTACGGTTGGGTCAAGTTTCCTCGAATTCTGTGAACGTTCAAAATTTAGCTGTTTTGCACGATTTTATTAAAGCAAGTTTGTTTCCCTTTTATACTAACTTGTAGGTAATATTACGCTTAGCAAATTTATCCCACAAATTCTTGGGTCTGGACCAACGGTTGGGTCATGTTTCGTCGAATTCTGACAACGTTCAAAAGTAAGCTCTTTTGCACGATTTTATTGAAGCAAGTTTATTTCCCTTTTATACTAACTTGTAGTTATTATTACGCTTAGCCAATTTACCACACAAATTCGCAGCTCTAGACCAACGTTTGTGTCAAGTTTCGTCGAATTCTGTGAACGTTAAAATTTAGCTGTTTTGCACGGTTTTATTAAAGCAAGTTTGTTTCCCTTTTGTACTAACTTGTAGTTATTATTATGCTTAGCCAATTTACCACACAAATTCGCAGCTCTAGACCAACGTTTGTGTCAAGTTTCGTCGAATTCTGTGAACGTTAAAATTTAGCTGTTTTGCACGGTTTTATTAAAGCAAGTTTGTTTCCCTTTTGTACTAACTTGTAGTTGTTATTATGCTTTCCAAAATTACCACACAAATTCTTGGGCGTAGATTAACGTTTGTGTCAAATTTCGTCGAATTTTGAGAACGGTTAAAATTTAGCTGTTTTGCACGGTTTTATTAAAGCAAATTCATTTTCCTTTTATACTAACTTGTAGTTATTATTAAGATTAGCAAATATACAACACAAATGCTGGGATATAGACCAATGTTTGGGACAAGTTTCGTCGAATTCTGATAACGTTCAAAAGTTAGCTCTTTTGCACAAATTTATTAAAGCAAAATTATTTTTCTTTTACACTAACTTGTAGGTATTATTAACCACACAAATTCTTGGTTCTAGACATACGGTTGGGTTAAGTTTCGTCGAATTCTGAGAACGTTCAAAATTTAGCTGTTTTGCACGATTTTATTAAAGCAAGTTTGTTTCCCTTTTATACTAACTTATAGGTATTATTACTCTTAGAAAATTTACCACACAAATGCTTCGGTCTAGACCTACGGTTGGGTCAAGTTTCCTCAAATTCTGTGAACGTTCAAAATTTAGCTGTTTTGCACGATTTTATTGAAGCAAGTTTGTTTCCCTTTTATACTAACTTGTAGGTAATATTACGCTTAGCAAATTTATCCCACAAATTCTTGGGTCTAGACCAACGGTTGGGTCATGTTTCGTCGAATTCTGACAACGTTCAAAAGTAAGCTCTTTTGCACGATTTTATTGAAGCAAGTTTATTTCCCTTTTATACTAACTTGTAGTTATTATTACGCTTAGCCAATTTACCACACAAATTCGCAGCTCTAGACCAACGTTTGTGTCAAGTTTCGTCGAATTCTGTGAACGTTAAAATTTAGCTGTTTTGTACGGTTTTATTAAAGCAAGTTTGTTTCCCTTTTATACTAACTTGTAGTTATTATTACGCTTAGCCAATTTACCACACAAATTCGCAGCTCTAGACCAACGTTTGTGTCAAGTTTCGTCGAATTCTGTGAACGTTAAAATTTAGCTGTTTTGCACGGTTTTATTAAAGCAAGTTTGTTTCCCTTTTGTACTAACTTGTAGTTGTTATTATGCTTTCCAAAATTACCACACAAATTATTGGGCGTAGATCAACGTTTGTGTCAAATTTCGTCGAATTTTGAGAACGGTCAAAATTTAGCTGTTTTGCACGGTTTTATTAAAGCAAATTCATTTTCCTTTTATACTAACTTGTAGTTATTATTAAGATTAGCAAATATACAACACAAATGCTGGGATATAGACCAATGTTTGGGACAAGTTTCGTCGAATTCTGATAACGTTCAAAAGTTAGCTGTTTTGCACAATTTTATTAAAGCAAAATTGTTTTTCTTTTACACTAACTTGTAGGTATTATTAACCACACAAATTCTTGGTTCTAGACCTACGGTTGGGTTAAGTTTCGTCGAATTCTGAGAACGTTCAAAATTTAGCTGTTTTGCACGGTTTTATTAAAGCAAGTTTGTTTCCCTTTTATACTAACTTATAGGTATTATTACTCTTAGAAAATTTACCACACATATGCTTCGATCTAGACCTACGGTTGGGTCAAGTTTCCTCGAATTCTGTGAACGTTCAAAATTTAGCTGTTTTGCACGATTTTATTAAAGCAAGTTTGTTTCCCTTTTATACTAACTTGTAGGTAATATTACGCTTAGCAAATTTATCCCACAAATTCTTGGGTCTAGACCAACGGTTGGGTCATGTTTCGTCGAATTCTGACAACGTTCAAAAGTAAGCTCTTTTGCACGATTTTATTGAAGCAAGTTTATTTCCCTTTTATACTAACTTGTAGTTATTATTACGCTTAGCCAATTTACCACACAAATTCGCAGCTCTAGACCAACGTTTGTGTCAAGTTTCGTCGAATTCTGTGAACGTTAAAATTTAGCTGTTTTGCACGGTTCTATTAAAGCAAGTTTGTTTCCCTCTTGTACTAACTTGTAGTTATTATTACGCTTAGCCAATTTACCACACAAATTCGCAGCTCTAGACCAACGTTTGTGTCAAGTTTCGTCGAATTCTGTGAACGTTAAAATTTAGCTGTTTTGCACGGTTTTATTAAAGCAAGTTTGTTTCCCTTTTGTACTAACTTGTAGTTGTTATTATGCTTTCCAAAATTACCACACAAATTCTTGGGCGTAGATCAACGTTTGTGTCAAATTTCGTCGAATTTTGAGAACGGTCAAAATTTAGCTGTTTTGCACGGTTTTATTAAAGCAAATTCATTTTCCTTTTATACTAACTTGTAGTTATTATTAAGATTAGCAAATATACAACACAAATGCTGGGATATAGACCAATGTTTGGGACAAGTTTCGTCGAATTCTGATAACGTTCAAAAGTTAGCTGTTTTGCACAATTTTATTAAAGCAAAATTGTTTTTCTTTTACACTAACTTGTAGGTATTATTAACCACACAAATTCTTGGTTCTAGACCTACGGTTGGGTTAAGTTTCGTCGAATTCTGAGAACGTTCAAAATTTAGCTGTTTTGCACGGTTTTATTAAAGCAAGTTTGTTTCCCTTTTATACTAACTTATAGGTATTATTACTCTTAGAAAATTTACCACACATATGCTTCGATCTAGACCTACGGTTGGGTCAAGTTTCCTCGAATTCTGTGAACGTTCAAAATTTAGCTGTTTTGCACGATTTTATTAAAGCAAGTTTGTTTCCCTTTTATACTAACTTGTAGGTAATATTACGCTTAGCAAATTTATCCCACAAATTCTTGGGTCTAGACCAACGGTTGGGTCATGTTTCGTCAAATTCTGACAACGTTCAAAAGTAAGATCTTTTGCACGATTTTATTGAAGCAAGTTTATTTCCCTTTTATACTAACTTGTAGTTATTATTACGCTTAGCCAATTTACCACACAAATTCGCAGCTCTAGACCAACGTTTGTGTCAAGTTTCATCGAATTCTGTGAACGTTAAAATTTAGCTGTTTTGCACGGTTTTATTAAAGCAAGTTTGTTTCCCTTTTGTACTAACTTGTAGTTATTATTACGCCTAGCCAATTTACCACACAAATTCGCAGCTCTAGACCAACGTTTGTGTCAAGTTTCGTCGAATTCTGTGAACGTTAAAATTTAGCTGTTTTGCACGGTTTTATTAAAGCAAGTTTGTTTCCCTTTTGTACTAACTTGTAGTTGTTATTATGCTTTCCAAAATTACCACACAAATTCTTGGGCGTAGATCAACGTTTGTGTCAAATTTCGTCGAATTTTGAGAACGGTCAAAATTTAGCTGTTTTGCACGGTTTTATTAAAGCAAATTCATTTTCCTTTTATACTAACTTGTAGTTATTATTAAGATTAGCAAATATACAACACAAATGCTGGGATATAGACCAATGTTTGGGACAAGTTTCGTCGAATTCTGATAACGTTCAAAAGTTAGCTGTTTTGCACAATTTTATTAAAGCAAAATTGTTTTTCTTTTACACTAACTTGTAGGTATTATTAACCACACAAATTCTTGGTTCTAGACCTACGGTTGGGTTAAGTTTCGTCGAATTCTGAGAACGTTCAAAATTTAGATGTTTTGCACGGTTTTATTAAAGCAAGTTTGTTTCCCTTTTATACTAACTTGTAGGTAGTATTACGTTTAGAATACTTTCCACACAAATGCTTCGGTCTAGACCTACGGTTGGGTCAAGTTTACTCGAATTCTGTGAACGTTCAAAATTTAGCTGTTTTGCACGGTTTTATTAAAGCAAGTTTGTTTCCCTTTTATACTAACTTGTAGGTAATATTGCGCTTAGCAAATTTATCCCACAAATTCTTGGGTCTAGACCAACGGTTGGGTCATGTTTCGTCGAATTCTGACAACGTTCAAAAGTAAGCTCTTTTGCACGATTTTATTAAAGCAAGTTTATTTCCCTTTTATACTAACTTGTAGTTATTATTACGCTTAACAATTTACCACACAAATTCGCAGCTCTAGACCAACGTTTGTGTCAAGTTTCGTCGAATTCTGTGAACTTTAAAATTTAGCTGTTTTGCATGATTTTATTAAAGCAAGTTTGTTTCCCTTTTGTACTAACTTGTAGTTGTTATTACGCTTAGCCAATTTACCACACAAATTCGCAGCTCTAGACCAACGTTTGTGTCAAGTTTCGTCGAATTCTGTGAACGTTAAAATTTAGCTGTTTTGCACGGTTTTATTAAAGCAAGTTTGTTTCCCTTTTGTACTAACTTGTAGTTGTTATTATGCTTTCCAAAATTACCACACAAATTCTTGGGCGTAGATCAACGTTTGTGTAAAATTTCGTCGAATTTTGAGAACGGTCAAAATTTAGCTGTTTTGCACGGTTTTATTAAAGCAAATTCATTTTTCTTTTATACTAACTTGTAGTTATTATTAAGATTAGCAAATATACAACACAAATGCTGGGATGTAAACCAATGTTTGGACAAGTTTCGTCGAATTCTGATAACGTTCAAAAGTTAGCTGTTTTGCACAATTTTATTAAAGCAAAATTGTTTTTCTTTTACACTAACTTGTAGGTTTTATTAACCACACAAATTCTTGGTTCTAGACATACGGTTGGGTTAAGTTTCGTCGAATTCTGAGAACGTTCAAAATTTAGCTGTTTTGCACGGTTTTATTAAAGCAAGTTTGTTTTCCTTTTATACTAACTTATAGGTATTATTACTCTTAGAAAATTTACCACACAAATGCTTCGGTCTAGACCTACGGTTGGGTCAAGTTTCCTCAAATTCTGTGAACGTTCAAAATTTAGCTGTTTTGCACGATTTTATTGAAGCAAGTTTGTTTCCCTTTTATACTAACTTGTAGGTAATATTACGCTTAGCAAATTTATCCCACAAATTCTTGGGTCTAGATCAACGGTTGGGTCATGTTTCGTCGAATTCTGACAACGTTCAAAAGTAAGCTCTTTTGCACGATTTTATTGAAGCAAGTTTATTTCCCTTTTATACTAACTTGTAGTTATTATTACGCTTAGCCAATTTACCACACAAATTCGCAGCTCTAGACCAACGTTTGTGTCATGTTTCGTCGAATTCTGTGAACGTTAAAATTTAGCTGTTTTGCACGGTTTTATTAAAGCAAGTTTGTTTCCCTTTTGTACTAACTTGTAGTTATTATTACGCTTAGCCAATTTACCACACAAATTCGCAGCTCTAGACCAACGTTTGTGTCAAGTTTCGTCGAATTCTGTGAACGTTAAAATTTAGCTGTTTTGCACGGTTTTATTAAAGCAAGTTTGTTTCCCTTTTGTACTAACTTGTAGTTGTTATTATGCTTTCCAAAATTACCACACAAATTCTTGGGCGTAGATCAACGTTTGTGTCAAATTTCGTCGAATTTTGAGAACGGTCAAAATTTAGCTGTTTTGCACGGTTTTATTAAAGCAAATTCATTTTCCTTTTATACTAACTTGTAGTTATTATTAAGATTAGCAAATATACAACACAAATGCTGGGATATAGACCAATGTTTGGGACAAGTTTCGTCGAATTCTGATAACGTTCAAAAGTTAGCTGTTTTGCACAATTTTATTAAAGCAAAATTGTTTTTCTTTTACACTAACTTGTAGGTATTATTAACCACACAAATTCTTGGTTCTAGACCTACGGTTGGGTTAAGTTTCGTCGAATTCTGAGAACGTTCAAAATTTAGCTGTTTTGCACGGTTTTATTAAAGCAAGTTTGTTTCCCTTTTATACTAACTTATAGGTATTATTACTCTTAGAAAATTTACCACACATATGCTTCGATCTAGACCTACGGTTGGGTCAAGTTTCCTCGAATTCTGTGAACGTTCAAAATTTAGCTGTTTTGCACGATTTTATTAAAGCAAGTTTGTTTCCCTTTTATACTAACTTGTAGGTAATATTACGCTTAGCAAATTTATCCCACAAATTCTTGGGTCTAGACCAACGGTTGGGTCATGTTTCGTCAAATTCTGACAACGTTCAAAAGTAAGATCTTTTGCACGATTTTATTGAAGCAAGTTTATTTCCCTTTTATACTAACTTGTAGTTATTATTACGCTTAGCCAATTTACCACACAAATTCGCAGCTCTAGACCAACGTTTGTGTCAAGTTTCATCGAATTCTGTGAACGTTAAAATTTAGCTGTTTTGCACGGTTTTATTAAAGCAAGTTTGTTTCCCTTTTGTACTAACTTGTAGTTATTATTACGCCTAGCCAATTTACCACACAAATTCGCAGCTCTAGACCAACGTTTGTGTCAAGTTTCGTCGAATTCTGTGAACGTTAAAATTTAGCTGTTTTGCACGGTTTTATTAAAGCAAGTTTGTTTCCCTTTTGTACTAACTTGTAGTTGTTATTATGCTTTCCAAAATTACCACACAAATTCTTGGGCGTAGATCAACGTTTGTGTCAAATTTCGTCGAATTTTGAGAACGGTCAAAATTTAGCTGTTTTGCACGGTTTTATTAAAGCAAATTCATTTTCCTTTTATACTAACTTGTAGTTATTATTAAGATTAGCAAATATACAACACAAATGCTGGGATATAGACCAATGTTTGGGACAAGTTTCGTCGAATTCTGATAACGTTCAAAAGTTAGCTGTTTTGCACAATTTTATTAAAGCAAAATTGTTTTTCTTTTACACTAACTTGTAGGTATTATTAACCACACAAATTCTTGGTTCTAGACCTACGGTTGGGTTAAGTTTCGTCGAATTCTGAGAACGTTCAAAATTTAGATGTTTTGCACGGTTTTATTAAAGCAAGTTTGTTTCCCTTTTATACTAACTTGTAGGTAGTATTACGTTTAGAATACTTTCCACACAAATGCTTCGGTCTAGACCTACGGTTGGGTCAAGTTTACTCGAATTCTGTGAACGTTCAAAATTTAGCTGTTTTGCACGGTTTTATTAAAGCAAGTTTGTTTCCCTTTTATACTAACTTGTAGGTAATATTGCGCTTAGCAAATTTATCCCACAAATTCTTGGGTCTAGACCAACGGTTGGGTCATGTTTCGTCGAATTCTGACAACGTTCAAAAGTAAGCTCTTTTGCACGATTTTATTAAAGCAAGTTTATTTCCCTTTTATACTAACTTGTAGTTATTATTACGCTTAACAATTTACCACACAAATTCGCAGCTCTAGACCAACGTTTGTGTCAAGTTTCGTCGAATTCTGTGAACTTTAAAATTTAGCTGTTTTGCATGATTTTATTAAAGCAAGTTTGTTTCCCTTTTGTACTAACTTGTAGTTGTTATTACGCTTAGCCAATTTACCACACAAATTCGCAGCTCTAGACCAACGTTTGTGTCAAGTTTCGTCGAATTCTGTGAACGTTAAAATTTAGCTGTTTTGCACGGTTTTATTAAAGCAAGTTTGTTTCCCTTTTGTACTAACTTGTAGTTGTTATTATGCTTTCCAAAATTACCACACAAATTCTTGGGCGTAGATCAACGTTTGTGTAAAATTTCGTCGAATTTTGAGAACGGTCAAAATTTAGCTGTTTTGCACGGTTTTATTAAAGCAAATTCATTTTTCTTTTATACTAACTTGTAGTTATTATTAAGATTAGCAAATATACAACACAAATGCTGGGATGTAAACCAATGTTTGGACAAGTTTCGTCGAATTCTGATAACGTTCAAAAGTTAGCTGTTTTGCACAATTTTATTAAAGCAAAATTGTTTTTCTTTTACACTAACTTGTAGGTTTTATTAACCACACAAATTCTTGGTTCTAGACATACGGTTGGGTTAAGTTTCGTCGAATTCTGAGAACGTTCAAAATTTAGCTGTTTTGCACGGTTTTATTAAAGCAAGTTTGTTTTCCTTTTATACTAACTTATAGGTATTATTACTCTTAGAAAATTTACCACACAAATGCTTCGGTCTAGACCTACGGTTGGGTCAAGTTTCCTCAAATTCTGTGAACGTTCAAAATTTAGCTGTTTTGCACGATTTTATTGAAGCAAGTTTGTTTCCCTTTTATACTAACTTGTAGGTAATATTACGCTTAGCAAATTTATCCCACAAATTCTTGGGTCTAGATCAACGGTTGGGTCATGTTTCGTCGAATTCTGACAACGTTCAAAAGTAAGCTCTTTTGCACGATTTTATTGAAGCAAGTTTATTTCCCTTTTATACTAACTTGTAGTTATTATTACGCTTAGCCAATTTACCACACAAATTCGCAGCTCTAGACCAACGTTTGTGTCAAGTTTCGTCGAATTCTGTGAACGTTAAAATTTAGCTGTTTTGCACGGTTTTATTAAAGCAAGTTTGTTTCCCTTTTGTACTAACTTGTAGTTATTATTACGCTTAGCCAATTTACCACACAAATTCGCAGCTCTAGACCAACGTTTGTGTCAAGTTTCGTCGAATTCTGTGAACGTTAAAATTTAGCTGTTTTGCACGGTTTTATTAAAGCAAGTTTGTTTCCCTTTTGTACTAACTTGTAGTTGTTATTATGCTTTCCAAAATTACCACACAAATTCTTGGGCGTAGATTAACGTTTGTGTCAAATTTCGTCGAATTTTGAGAACGGTTAAAATTTAGCTGTTTTGCACGGTTTTATTAAAGCAAATTCATTTTCCTTTTATACTAACTTGTAGTTATTATTAAGATTAGCAAATATACAACACAAATGCTGGGATATAGACCAATGTTTGGGACAAGTTTCGTCGAATTCTGATAACGTTCAAAAGTTAGCTCTTTTGCACAATTTTATTAAAGCAAAATTATTTTTCTTTTACACTAACTTGTAGGTATTATTAACCACACAAATTCTTGGTTCTAGACATACGGTTGGGTTAAGTTTCGTCGAATTCTGAGAACGTTCAAAATTTAGCTGTTTTGCACGATTTTATTAAAGCAAGTTTGTTTCCCTTTTATACTAACTTATAGGTATTATTACTCTTAGAAAATTTACCACACAAATGCTTCGGTCTAGACCTACGGTTGGGTCAAGTTTCCTCAAATTCTGTGAACGTTCAAAATTTAGCTGTTTTGCACGATTTTATTGAAGCAAGTTTGTTTCCCTTTTATACTAACTTGTAGGTAATATTACGCTTAGCAAATTTATCCCACAAATTCTTGGGTCTAGACCAACGGTTGGGTCATGTTTCGTCGAATTCTGACAACGTTCAAAAGTAAGCTCTTTTGCACGATTTTATTGAAGCAAGTTTATTTCCCTTTTATACTAACTTGTAGTTATTATTACGCTTAGCCAATTTTTTTTTTTTTTGGGTAAGTGTAAGTTTCATTAAAAAAATAGGTAAAGAGTACAGAGTACAAGTACAGAGTACAGAGTACAACAATCAAACGGTTACATGGTGGTACCCCCAACAGACCAAGGGATACGCCAAAGTCTATAGAGTGCACATGTACTAATAGAACTGGAAAGATTAATACTAATTATCCTCTGTCTGACGTCTTCAATGATGCAGGTGGCTAATATAGCTTCCGGCCGATGAGTGTGCTCAAAACGTCGCAGATTCCTCTCTCGCCAAATATGGTAAATGCATGCACTAAGTAATGCTCGATAAGCGACATTAACAATATGCTTCCCCCTCCACTTCCTCGATGCCCATTCCACGTCTCTTGTCCATTCACGATTGGGCCAAGCAAATCGAATATGGTGTCGTATAGCTGCAAGGCATCCTCTGCTATATCGACATCTGAAGAACATGTGATTGTGTGTCTCCGCTGCACCCTCGTCACAGAGTATACATCCCCCTAGATGTGTCATCCAAGGTTTATCAGTTGTCGGTAGCTTCTCCTGAATTGCTAACCAAAGAATGAAGTTATGGCGGGGAATCTTCAAAGAACCCGAAAGTAGTGAAGACCAGCCTACTTTCGGTCCAGGTGGGCAAAAAAATCTATAAAGGGATTGTGTGGTGGGTCGTCCCTCTGAGAACCGCCAGTTTATCCTGTCATCTCCTCCATGAATCTGGGGTAATATGTAAGTAATCTCCATACATTCCAAATCGGTAATGAAGGGCCACTGCCATTGTCCCTCATTAATGACCACTTGTAGTTTGGTGGATTCATCAAGTCCTAAGAGGCTCGGTCCCCTAGGGAATCTAGTAATAAGTGGGCCCAAGTGGTGCCACGGGTCCTTCCACAAGTAGAATGACCTCCCCTCTCCAATAAGAAACTCTGTCATAGGTCGTATAGAGCTGCGAAGTCGGAGTAGTTTTCGCCATCCCCATGATCCTCCCTTCTCATTAATTGTCCAAATTGAGGTGTTGTGCAATCGAGTCTGCTTCAACCATTCAACCCATATAGATGTTCGGTCACATCTAATAACATCACATAACTTCTTTGCCATTAATGAGCGGTTAAGGATTCCAATATCCTTAATTCCTTGGCCTCCTTCATTAATAGGTTTACACACATCCTTCCACGCTACCTTGGCGTATCCCGATGTAGAAGTGCCTTTCCAAAGAAAAGTTCTGAGCCGTTTCTCAATTTGTTTAATGATAGCCTTTGGTAAGATGAATGCAGACGCCCAATAGATGCTCATTGCTGAGAGTACCGATTTAATGATTTGAATACGTCCAGCATATGATAGTGAAATTCCTTCCCAGCCATTAATGCGAGCATCAATTTTCAATAGAAGTGGTTGGCAATCGGATATAGACAATCTAGAGGACAGTAGAGGGAGACCCAAGTACCTCATTGGTAGTTGGCCCTCTTGGAAACCCATGATAGTTAAAATCTGATCCTTCCAGGCTTGTGCCGATCGAGAGATAATGACATGACTTTTTTGTACATTCAGCCGAAGTCCCGACCATTCAGCAAATCGGTCCAACCCCCTCTTGAGGGTCCCGAGTGAATTCAAGTCAGCTCTACAAAAGAGCAGGAGGTCGTCTGCGAATCCCAGCTGGAAGACTTTGGCCGGCTCACATTTCCAGTGAAAAGAGAATTGCGAATCCTGCTCAATAAGTTGCAGTAATCCCAAATGCAAAACTTCCATAACAAGAACAAAGAGATAGGGCGATAGAGGGTCTCCCTGTCTTAGTCCACGTGCTCCTGCAAAGAAACCGTGAGGGTTTCCATTCAGACCAATCGAAAAAGCCGTCGTCGTTACACACTCCTCAATCCACCTGGTGAACGTTTGGGGGAATCCAAATAGTTGCAAGACCGCAAGTAGGAAATCCCACTCAACAGTATCATATGCCTTCCTGATATCAACTTTTAGGGTACAACGAGGTGGGAGCCTCACCTGGTTGTATCCCGTGAGCAGTTCCTGTGCCAACAAAATGTTGTCCCCAATGCTACGCCCTGGGATAAATGCTCCCTGACAGGGGCTAATAATCTTGTCCAGAACCACACTCAACCGCTGGACAAGTAGTTTTGCAATAATTTTGTATAACACATTACAGCATGAAATAGGTCTAAAGTCACCAACAGTCATAGGAGTGTGTACCTTTGGGATTAGTGCCAAAAGTGTGGAGTTGACTTGTTTGAGTAGCTTACCGGTACTAAAGAATTCCAGTACCGCCTTTGTAACTTCCTGTCCCACCACTGGCCAGGCTGCTTTAAAGAATCCTGATGAGTATCCATCAGGTCCCGGGGCCTTGTCATCTGCAATGTCAAATACTGCTTGCTTCACATCATCCGGTGTAAACGCCAATATAAGATGGCCAGCCTCTTCATTAGAAAGAATATGTCTTGCCCACGGTCTGAGAAAGCCAATATCAAGCGCTATCTGACGTCGGTTACCGCCCAGAAGATTTTGATAGTAACAGACAAATTCATTGATGATCTCTTCTGGTTCAGTGTGGATGGTCCCGTTGTCATCACTTATCTGCAGTATCCTCCTTGCCACCCTTCTCTTGGCAATTTTACGAAAGAAAATTCGGGAGCATTGGTCCCCCCCCTTCATCCATTGCATCTTGGCTCGCTGTTGCAGCATGATTTGTTCCAGTTTTGCCGCTTTAGCATAAACCAGGCGGCAACAGTGTTCTAATAGTAGGAAGGCCTCATTTTGTCTATCTGAACTCACCAGTTGTTGTGCCTCATCTAGAAAGCCTTTAGCTAATTGCACGTTGAGGGTCAAATCCCCCTTCTTCCTCCTTTGCTCTCTGAAGACCGGTTTCAGTGCTTTGAGTTTACGTGTTACCGCAAACATAGGCACCCCAACGATTGTATTCTGCCAGATATTTTGCACACTGGGGATGAATTCAGGTGAGAGTGTTAGGTAGTTGTCAAATCGAAACATACCTCCTGTTTGATTTTGCCTGTCCCTATGCAGAAGGAGCGGCGAGTGGTCAGAAGTCCGCGGTAGGAGGCTATGATAGTATGAGGAGGGGAACCTCGCAAGCCATCTATCATTAATAAGGAAACGATCCAATTTCTTCCATAGACTTCGCGAGTTCGTGCTGCAGTTGTGCCAAGTATACCATTCCCCCTGCATAGGCATGGGTATTAGCCCGGCCTCCTGAATACCAGCATTGAATTCTTCCATGGCCATCCTTATATCCCCAGAAGCTCCACACACCTCATTCATGTCTCGGACCGCGTTGAAGTCCCCCCCCACCAGCCAGGGCTCATCCGAGTGCTCTCGAGCTAATGATTCCAAGGTATTCCATAAATTTCTACGATCTATCATCTCAGAGGCACCATAAACAATAGTGATAATGAGGGATTCACTATCTGTCCTATGAGTGACACGACAGTGCATAAATTGGTTCCCCAAATCAAGAATATGAACGTCCACAACATTATCATCCCACGCTACCCAAATACGATTGCCCACAGTTGCATAATCAACAAACCATTTCCAATGCGGAAGCAAAACAGACTGAATATGCATGACGTTGTTAAAACGCACACGAGTTTCTAAGATGCCCATGAAGTCTAACCTGTATTCCGAGATAAGGTCCTTTAATGCGAGCTGATGGTCTCTCTTATTCAGCCCCCGGACGTTCCACACTGCGAGATTCAACATGGATCACTACTAGAGGGGCTGCATGTGATAGGACCCCTAGTGTTCTCTTCTGCGTCGTCCAGTGAGTTCAGAGCATCAAAAGGATTAAAAGTAACCACTTCCTTTCCCTTCTCTTTCTGCGATGAGTTGAAGCGTTTATTCTGTTTTGTACCTTCATCTCCTTTCTCTTTATCCTCCACCACAACCACGGTCTTATGTTTCTTTACTCTCTCCTCGGTAATTGGTGGAGGGGGAGGGACGTTGGCTTTCGGTACATACACTTTCACTGGAGGCTTTGTCTGTTTCTGAGGATTTGTTAACGAACACTCCTTCACCGAGTGACCCAACGTCATGCATCCTGTGCATTTAGGGGGAAGCCATTCATACTCAATATCAACCTTGCATGGGGTTTTTTTTTTTTTTTTTTTTGGTAAATGTAAGTATCATTAAGTAAAATGAAATAGTAGTACAGTACAACAGTGTGGTTATCAGTTGGTTTCTCCCTCGACAGGCCAAGGGATACGCCACAGTCTATATAAAGCTCTTGTACTGACTGATCTAGGTAGAGAGATACTAAGGATCCGCTGCTTGATATCCTCAACTATCAATAAAGCCATGGTGCTAGGTGTCCTCTCGGTGTGCTCGAATCTTCTCAAGTTTCTCTCCCTCCAAATGTGGTAAACACATGATGCTAGCAGTGCTCGATAAGATATGTTGACAATGTGTTTACCTCTCCATTTTTGGGAAGCCCATTCAATATCCGTTTTCCAGTCTCTATTGGGCCAAGAATATCGTACCATTCTCCGGATAGCTGTGAGACACTGTCGACTAAATCTGCACTGAAAGAATAAGTGGCCATGTGTCTCTGTCGCACCCTCATTACATAGAATACATGGGCCAAGGTGCGCTAACCATGATTTGTCCGTTGTAGCCAATTTGCCTAGAATAGCAAGCCACAGGATGAACAAATGACGTGGAATCTTCAGTGATCCCGAAAGTAGTGAAGCCCAGCCTACTTTCGGTCCTGGGGGATCAAAAAGCCTATATAGAGCCTGGGTTGTAGGTTTACCCTGATCAAATCTCCAAATAATTCGGTCCTCCCCTCCATGAATTGTGGGTAAACCATGTGTGATCTCCAGACACTCAAAATCTGTGATAGGAGGCCACTGCCACTCTCCTTCACTAATAACCGTGCTCAATCTGGCTGATTCCTCTATTCTGAGTAGTCTCGGTCCCCGTGGGAATGTGACACTGAGTGGTCCGAGATAATGCCACGGGTCCTGCCAAAGGTAAAAAGTTCGCCCATCGCCAATCTGATAGTCCACCATAGGGCGGAGGAAAGCCCGTAGACGTAGAATTTTCCGCCAACCCCATGATCCTCCATGTTCCCTAATCGTCCAAATGGAGGTGTCTCGTAACCGACCCTGGTAAAGCCATTCAACCCAAACTGAGGTCCTATCGCATTTGATGATATCACAGAGTTTCTTCGTCATTAATGCACGATTCAAGATGGAAATATCCTTGAATCCTAGTCCTCCCTCATCCTTCGGCCGACATAAATCTTTCCATGCTACCTTCGCATAACCACTGTTTGTTGTCCCCTTCCACAAGAAAGTTCGCAGTCTCTTCTCAATTTCGTTTATAACTTTCTTTGGCAGGATGAACGCTGATGCCCAATATAAACTCAGCGACAAGAGTACAGATTTAATAATCTGCACCCTACCAGCATAAGAAAGAGCCATACCCTCCCAACCCGCAATGCGTTTATCAATTTTCAGCAATAGAGGGTTACAATCAGCAACTGTTAAACGAGAAGATAAAAGAGGTAGCCCTAAATACCTCATCGGTAGGACTCCCTCTTGGAATCCAAGTGCTTCCAACATCTCCTCTCGTAGTCCTTGTGCTGAACGTGAGATAATGAGGTGGCTTTTCTGCACATTTAGTCTGAGCCCCGACCATTCAGCAAAGCGATCCAATCCTGTCTTAAATACTCCAATAGAGTTCAAATCAGCACGGCAGAATAGTAACAAATCATCAGCAAAACCCAGCTGAAAAATCCTGGCTGCATCACACTTCCAATGAAAAGAAAATAATTCATCCTGGTCAATCAGCTGTAGGAAACCCAATTGTAGGACTTCCATCACAAGCACGAATAAGTATGGTGATAGAGGGTCTCCCTGCCGAAGCCCTCTGGCCCCCGTAAAGAAGCCGTGAGGTTTCCCGTTAAGCCCAACAGAAAATGAGGGTGTTGTGACACACTCCTCAATCCATTTCACGAATATATGAGGGAACCCAAATAACTCCATCACAGCAATTAGGAAATCCCACTCCACCGTATCATATGCCTTTCGAATGTCCACTTTTAGAGCGCACCGGGGTGGTAGATGGGTCTGGTTATATCCCGTAAACAGTTCCTGTGCCAACATGATATTGTCTCCTATGCTTCGTCCGGGCACGAACGCCGCTTGGCACGGACTAATAAGTTTGTCCAGTATCACACTCAATCGTTGGACAAGGAGCTTGGCAATAATCTTGTACAGTACATTGCAGCAAGATATAGGACGGAAATCACCAACATTCATAGGAGAATGTACCTTTGGTATGAGCGCCAAAAGTGTAGTATTTATCTGCTTCAGAATTCGGCCTGTATGAAAGAAATCCAAGACTGCCGAAGACACCTCCTGCCCTATTATAGGCCATGCAGCTTTGAAGAAGCCCGATGAATACCCGTCCGGCCCAGGTGCCTTATCTTCAGCAATGTCAAAAATCGCTTGCTTGACATCCATATGAGTAAATGGCAAGACTAAGGAGTTGGCATCATCTTCACTCAATAAATGTCTAGCCCATGGTCGCAGGAATCGAAGATCTATCATGTCTCTTCGTCGTTCCCCACCAAGTAAATTTTGATAGTACATGACAAACTCATTAATTACTGCTCCTGGATCTGTGTGAGTGGCTCCATGATCATCATTGATTTGTAAGATTCTTCTCGCCGATCTCCTTTGAGCAATCTTACGAAAGAATACCCGGGAGCACTGGTCACCCCCCTTCATCCACTGCATTTTTGATCTCTGTTGTAGCATAATCTGTTCAAGTTTAGCTGCTTTAGCTAGTACTACCCGGCAGCAGTGTTCCAACTGTAGGAATAGTTCATCCTGCCTGTTTGAAGTAACAAGTACTTGCGCCATCTCAAGAAACCCTTTTGCCAGTTGGACATTGTGAGATAAGTCCCCCTTTTTCCTCCTCTGCTCTCTAAATATCGGTTTAAGTGCTTTGAGTTTCCTTGTTACGGCATACATGGGTGTCCCTATTATGTTATGTTGCCATACCTGTTGTACACTGGGAATAAATTCTGGAGATAGGGCGAGGTAATTATCGAATCGAAACATACCTCCTAATTGTTGTTGTATATCCCCACTTAACACCATTGGGGAGTGATCTG
Source organism: Sesamum indicum (assembly GCF_026168435.1). Classification (NCBI taxonomy): domain Eukaryota; kingdom Viridiplantae; phylum Streptophyta; class Magnoliopsida; order Lamiales; family Pedaliaceae; genus Sesamum; species Sesamum indicum. The sequence continues at coordinate 9,330,729 of NC_142661.1, read as the reverse complement.
AAGTGCGTGCTGTGAGGGTAGAATAATATGATGTCGGGAACTGAGCCATCCATCTATCATTGATCAGCATGCGATCCAGTCTTTTCCAGAGGTTTCGTGGCCCGGCACTGCAATTGTGCCATGTGTACCATTCGCCCTGCATGGGTAATGGTAATAATCCTGTATTCTGGATGCAAGTATTAAAGTCTTCCATGGCCATTCGATTATCTCCTGATACACCACAGATTTCACTAAGGTCTCGCACTGTATTGAAATCCCCTCCAACAAGCCACGGAATATCAGCACTCTGTATAGCAATAGTCTCCATGGAGTCCCATAACGCCCTCCTCTCTACCAACTCATTTGCCCCATAGATAACAGTAATAGCAATGGATTCATGAAGTGCACGGATATTAACATGACAGTGGATAAACTGTGTGCTACATTCAACCACATCAACATCAATAAAATTTTCATCCCACGCTATCCAAATCCGATTACCAGACGATCCATAATCCACAAACCATTTCCATTGAGGTAGTAAACACACAAATTCTTGGTTCTAGACCTACGGTTGGGTTAAGTTTCGTCGAATTCTGAGAACGTTCAAAATTTAGCTGTTTTGCACGGTTTTATTAAAGCAAGTTTGTTTTCCTTTTATACTAACTTATAGGTATTATTACTCTTAGAAAATTTACCACACAAATGCTTCGGTCTAGACCTACGGTTGGGTCAAGTTTCCTCAAATTCTGTGAACGTTCAAAATTTAGCTGTTTTGCACGATTTTATTGAAGCAAGTTTGTTTCCCTTTTATACTAACTTGTAGGTAATATTACGCTTAGCAAATTTATCCCACAAATTCTTGGGTCTAGACCAACGGTTGGGTCATGTTTCGTCGAATTCTGACAACGTTCAAAAGTAAGCTCTTTTGCACGATTTTATTGAAGCAAGTTTATTTCCCTTTTATACTAACTTGTAGTTATTATTACGCTTAGCCAATTTACCACACAAATTCGCAGCTCTAGACCAACGTTTGTGTCAAGTTTCGTCGAATTCTGTGAACGTTAAAATTTAGCTGTTTTGCACGGTTTTATTAAAGCAAGTTTGTTTCCCTTTTGTACTAACTTGTAGTTATTATTACGCTTAGCCAATTTACCACACAAATTCGCAACTCTAGACCAACGTTTGTGTCAAGTTTCGTCGAATTCTGTGAACGTTAAAATTTAGCTGTTTTGCACGGTTTTATTAAAGCAAGTTTGTTTCCCTTTTGTACTAACTTGTAGTTGTTATTATGCTTTCCAAAATTACCACACAAATTCTTGGGCGTAGATTAACGTTTGTGTCAAATTTCGTCGAATTTTGAGAACGGTTAAAATTTAGCTGTTTTGCACGGTTTTATTAAAGCAAATTCATTTTCCTTTTATACTAACTTGTAGTTATTATTAAGATTAGCAAATATACAACACAAATGCTGGGATATAGACCAAAGTTTGGGACAAGTTTCGTCGAATTCTGAGAACGTTCAAAAGTTAGCTGTTTTGCACAATTTTATTAAAGCAAATTTGTTTTCCTTTTACACTAACTTGTAGGTATTATTAACCACACAAATTCTTGGTTCTAGACCTACGGTTGGGTTAAGTTTCGTCGAATTCTGAGAACGTTCAAAATTTAGCTGTTTTGCACGGTTTTATTAAAGCAAGTTTGTTTTCCTTTTATACTAACTTATAGGTATTATTACTCTTAGAAAATTTACCACACAAATGCTTCGGTCTAGACCTACGGTTGGGTCAAGTTTCCTCAAATTCTATGAACGTTCAAAATTTAGCTGTTTTGCACGATTTTATTGAAGCAAGTTTGTTTCCCTTTTATACTAACTTGTAGGTAATATTACGCTTAGCAAATTTATCCCACAAATTCTTGGGTCTAGACCAACGGTTGGGTCATGTTTCGTCGAATTCTGACAACGTTCAAAAGTAAGCTCTTTTGCACGATTTTATTGAAGCAAGTTTATTTCCCTTTTATACTAACTTGTAGTTATTATTACGCTTAGCCAATTTACCACACAAATTCGCAGCTCTAGACCAACGTTTGTGTCAAGTTTCGTCGAATTCTGTGAACGTTAAAATTTAGCTGTTTTGCACGGTTTTATTAAAGCAAGTTTGTTTCCCTTTTGTACTAACTTGTAGTTATTATTACGCTTAGCCAATTTACCACACAAATTCGCAACTCTAGACCAACGTTTGTGTCAAGTTTCGTCGAATTCTGTGAACGTTAAAATTTAGCTGTTTTGCACGGTTTTATTAAAGCAAGTTTGTTTCCCTTTTGTACTAACTTGTAGTTGTTATTATGCTTTCCAAAATTACCACACAAATTCTTGGGCGTAGATTAACGTTTGTGTCAAATTTCGTCGAATTTTGAGAACGGTTAAAATTTAGCTGTTTTGCACGGTTTTATTAAAGCAAATTCATTTTCCTTTTATACTAACTTGTAGTTATTATTAAGATTAGCAAATATACAACACAAATGCTGGGATATAGACCAATGTTTGGAACAAGTTTCGTCGAATTCTGATAACGTTCAAAAGTTAGCTCTTTTGCACAATTTTATTAAAGCAAAATTATTTTTCTTTTACACTAACTTGTAGGTATTATTAACCACACAAATTCTTGGTTCTAGACATACGGTTGGGTTAAGTTTCGTCGAATTCTGAGAACGTTCAAAATTTAGCTGTTTTGCACGATTTTATTAAAGCAAGTTTGTTTTCCTTTTATACTAACTTATAGGTATTATTACTCTTAGAAAATTTACCACACAAATGCTTCGGTCTAGACCTACGGTTGGGTCAAGTTTCCTCAAATTCTGTGAACGTTCAAAATTTAGCTGTTTTGCACGATTTTATTGAAGCAAGTTTGTTTCCCTTTTATACTAACTTGTAGGTAATATTACGCTTAGCAAATTTATCCCACAAATTCTTGGGTCTAGACCAACGGTTGGGTCATGTTTCGTCGAATTCTGACAACGTTCAAAAGTAAGCTCTTTTGCACGATTTTATTGAAGCAAGTTTATTTCCCTTTTATACTAACTTGTAGTTATTATTATGCTTAGCCAATTTACCACACAAATTCGCAGCTCTAGACCAACGTTTGTGTCAAGTTTCGTCGAATTCTGTGAACGTTAAAATTTAGCTGTTTTGCACGGTTTTATTAAAGCAAGTTTGTTTCCCTCTTGTACTAACTTGTAGTTATTATTACGCTTAGCCAATTTACCACACAAATTCGTAGCTCTAGACCGACGTTTGTGTCAAGTTTCGTCGAATTCTGTGAACGTTAAAATTTAGTTGTTTTGCACGGTTTTATTAAAGCAAGTTTGTTTCCCTTTTGTACTAACTTGTACTTGTTATTATGCTTTCCAAAATTAGCACACAAATTCTTGCGCGTAGATCAACGTTTGTGTCAAATTTCGTCGAATTTTGAGAACGGTCAAAATTTAGCTGTTTTGCACGGTTTTATTAAAGCAAGTTTGTTTCCCTTTTATACTAACTTGTAGGTAATATTGCGCTTAGCAAATTTATCCCACAAATTCTTGGGTCTAGACCAACGGTTGGGTCATGTTTCGTCGAATTCTGACAACGTTCAAAAGTAAGCTCTTTTGCACGATTTTATTAAAGCAAGTTTATTTCCCTTTTATACTAACTTGTAGTTATTATTACGCTTAACAATTTACCACACAAATTCGCAGCTCTAGACCAACGTTTGTGTCAAGTTTCGTCGAATTCTGTGAACTTTAAAATTTAGCTGTTTTGCATGATTTTATTAAAGCAAGTTTGTTTCCCTTTTGTACTAACTTGTAGTTGTTATTACGCTTAGCCAATTTACCACACAAATTCGCAGCTCTAGACCAACGTTTGTGTCAAGTTTCGTCGAATTCTGTGAACGTTAAAATTTAGCTGTTTTGCACGGTTTTATTAAAGCAAGTTTGTTTCCCTTTTGTACTAACTTGTAGTTGTTATTATGCTTTCCAAAATTACCACACAAATTCTTGGGCGTAGATCAACGTTTGTGTAAAATTTCGTCGAATTTTGAGAACGGTCAAAATTTAGCTGTTTTGCACGGTTTTATTAAAGCAAATTCATTTTTCTTTTATACTAACTTGTAGTTATTATTAAGATTAGCAAATATACAACACAAATGCTGGGATGTAAACCAATGTTTGGGACAAGTTTCGTCGAATTCTGATAACGTTCAAAAGTTAGCTGTTTTGCACAATTTTATTAAAGCAAAATTGTTTTTCTTTTACACTAACTTGTAGGTATTATTAACCACACAAATTCTTGGTTCTAGACCTACGGTTGGGTTAAGTTTCGTCGAATTCTGAGAACGTTCAAAATTTAGATGTTTTGCACGGTTTTATTAAAGCAAGTTTGTTTTTCTTTTATACTAACTTGTAGGTATTATTACGCTTAGAATACTTTCCACACAAATACTTCGGTCTAGACCTACGGTTGGGTCAAGTTTCCTCGAATTCTGTGAACGTTCAAAATTTAGCTGTTTTGCACGGTTTTATTAAAGCAAGTTTGTTTCCCTTTTATACTAACTTGTAGGTAATATTACGCTTAGCAAATTTATCCCACAAATTCTTGGGTCTAGACCAACGGTTGGGTCATGTTTCGTCGAATTCTGACAACTTTCAAAAGTAAGCTCTTTTGCACGATTTTATTAAAGCATGTTTATTTTCCTTTTATACTAACTTGTAGTTATTATTACGCTTAGCCAATTTACCACACAAATTCGCAGCTCTAGACCAACGTTTGTGTCAAGTTTCGTCGAATTCTGTGAACGTTAAAATTTAGCTGTTTTGCACGGTTTTATTAAAGCAAGTTTGTTTCCCTTTTGTACTAACTTGTAGTTGTTATTATGCTTTCCAAAATTACCACACAAATTCTTGGGCGTAGATTAACGTTTGTGTCAAATTTCGTCGAATTTTGAGAACGGTTAAAATTTAGCTGTTTTGCACGGTTTTATTAAAGCAAATTCATTTTCCTTTTATACTAACTTGTAGTTATTATTAAGATTAGCAAATATACAACACAAATGCTGGGATATAGACCAATGTTTGGGACAAGTTTCGTCGAATTCTGATAACGTTCAAAAGTTAGCTGTTTTGCACAATTTTATTAAAGCAAAATTGTTTTTCTTTTACACTAACTTGTAGGTATTATTAACCACACAAATTCTTGGTTCTAGACATACGGTTGGGTTAAGTTTCGTCGAATTCTGAGAACGTTCAAAATTTAGATGTTTTGCATGGTTTTATTAAAGCAAGTTTGTTTCCCTTTTATACTAACTTGTAGGTAGTATTACGCTTAGAATACTTACCACACAAATGCTTCGGTCTAGACCTACGGTTGGGTCAAGTTTCCTCGAATTCTGTGAACGTTCAAAATTTAGCTGTTTTGCACGGTTTTATTAAAGCAAGTTTGTTTCCCTTTTATACTAACTTGTAGGTAATATTACGCTTAGTAAATTTATCCCACAAATTCTTGGGTCTAGACCAACGGTTGGGTCATGTTTCGTCGAATTCTGACAACTTTCAAAAGTAAGCTCTTTTGCACGATTTTATTAAAGCAAGTTTATTTTCCTTTTATACTAACTTGTAGTTATTATTACGCTTAGCCAATTTACCACACAAATTCGCAGCTCTAGACCAACGTTTGTGTCAAGTTTCGTCGAATTCTGTGAACGTTAAAATTTAGCTGTTTTGCACGGTTTTATTAAAGCAAGTTTGTTTCCCTTTTGTACTAACTTGTAGTTGTTATTATGCTTTCCAAAATTACCACACAAATTCTTGGGCGTAGATTAACGTTTGTGTCAAATTTCGTCGAATTTTGAGAACGGTTAAAATTTAGCTGTTTTGCACGGTTTTATTAAAGCAAATTCATTTTCCTTTTATACTAACTTGTAGTTATTATTAAGATTAGCAAATATACAACACAAATGCTGGGATATAGACCAATGTTTGGAACAAGTTTCGTCGAATTCTGATAACGTTCAAAAGTTAGCTCTTTTGCACAATTTTATTAAAGCAAAATTATTTTTCTTTTACACTAACTTGTAGGTATTATTAACCACACAAATTCTTGGTTCTAGACATACGGTTGGGTTAAGTTTCGTCGAATTCTGAGAACGTTCAAAATTTAGCTGTTTTGCACGATTTTATTAAAGCAAGTTTGTTTTCCTTTTATACTAACTTATAGGTATTATTACTCTTAGAAAATTTACCACACAAATGCTTCGGTCTAGACCTACGGTTGGGTCAAGTTTCCTCAAATTCTGTGAACGTTCAAAATTTAGCTGTTTTGCACGATTTTATTGAAGCAAGTTTGTTTCCCTTTTATACTAACTTGTAGGTAATATTACGCTTAGCAAATTTATCCCACAAATTCTTGGGTCTAGACCAACGGTTGGGTCATGTTTCGTCGAATTCTGACAACGTTCAAAAGTAAGCTCTTTTGCACGATTTTATTGAAGCAAGTTTATTTCCCTTTTATACTAACTTGTAGTTATTATTATGCTTAGCCAATTTACCACACAAATTCGCAGCTCTAGACCAACGTTTGTGTCAAGTTTCGTCGAATTCTGTGAACGTTAAAATTTAGCTGTTTTGCACGGTTTTATTAAAGCAAGTTTGTTTCCCTCTTGTACTAACTTGTAGTTATTATTACGCTTAGCCAATTTACCACACAAATTCGTAGCTCTAGACCGACGTTTGTGTCAAGTTTCGTCGAATTCTGTGAACGTTAAAATTTAGTTGTTTTGCACGGTTTTATTAAAGCAAGTTTGTTTCCCTTTTGTACTAACTTGTACTTGTTATTATGCTTTCCAAAATTAGCACACAAATTCTTGCGCGTAGATCAACGTTTGTGTCAAATTTCGTCGAATTTTGAGAACGGTCAAAATTTAGCTGTTTTGCACGGTTTTATTAAAGCAAGTTTGTTTCCCTTTTATACTAACTTGTAGGTAATATTGCGCTTAGCAAATTTATCCCACAAATTCTTGGGTCTAGACCAACGGTTGGGTCATGTTTCGTCGAATTCTGACAACGTTCAAAAGTAAGCTCTTTTGCACGATTTTATTAAAGCAAGTTTATTTCCCTTTTATACTAACTTGTAGTTATTATTACGCTTAACAATTTACCACACAAATTCGCAGCTCTAGACCAACGTTTGTGTCAAGTTTCGTCGAATTCTGTGAACTTTAAAATTTAGCTGTTTTGCATGATTTTATTAAAGCAAGTTTGTTTCCCTTTTGTACTAACTTGTAGTTGTTATTACGCTTAGCCAATTTACCACACAAATTCGCAGCTCTAGACCAACGTTTGTGTCAAGTTTCGTCGAATTCTGTGAACGTTAAAATTTAGCTGTTTTGCACGGTTTTATTAAAGCAAGTTTGTTTCCCTTTTGTACTAACTTGTAGTTGTTATTATGCTTTCCAAAATTACCACACAAATTCTTGGGCGTAGATCAACGTTTGTGTAAAATTTCGTCGAATTTTGAGAACGGTCAAAATTTAGCTGTTTTGCACGGTTTTATTAAAGCAAATTCATTTTTCTTTTATACTAACTTGTAGTTATTATTAAGATTAGCAAATATACAACACAAATGCTGGGATGTAAACCAATGTTTGGGACAAGTTTCGTCGAATTCTGATAACGTTCAAAAGTTAGCTGTTTTGCACAATTTTATTAAAGCAAAATTGTTTTTCTTTTACACTAACTTGTAGGTATTATTAACCACACAAATTCTTGGTTCTAGACCTACGGTTGGGTTAAGTTTCGTCGAATTCTGAGAACGTTCAAAATTTAGATGTTTTGCACGGTTTTATTAAAGCAAGTTTGTTTTTCTTTTATACTAACTTGTAGGTATTATTACGCTTAGAATACTTTCCACACAAATACTTCGGTCTAGACCTACGGTTGGGTCAAGTTTCCTCGAATTCTGTGAACGTTCAAAATTTAGCTGTTTTGCACGGTTTTATTAAAGCAAGTTTGTTTCCCTTTTATACTAACTTGTAGGTAATATTACGCTTAGCAAATTTATCCCACAAATTCTTGGGTCTAGACCAACGGTTGGGTCATGTTTCGTCGAATTCTGACAACTTTCAAAAGTAAGCTCTTTTGCACGATTTTATTAAAGCATGTTTATTTTCCTTTTATACTAACTTGTAGTTATTATTACGCTTAGCCAATTTACCACACAAATTCGCAGCTCTAGACCAACGTTTGTGTCAAGTTTCGTCGAATTCTGTGAACGTTAAAATTTAGCTGTTTTGCACGGTTTTATTAAAGCAAGTTTGTTTCCCTTTTGTACTAACTTGTAGTTGTTATTATGCTTTCCAAAATTACCACACAAATTCTTGGGCGTAGATTAACGTTTGTGTCAAATTTCGTCGAATTTTGAGAACGGTTAAAATTTAGCTGTTTTGCACGGTTTTATTAAAGCAAATTCATTTTCCTTTTATACTAACTTGTAGTTATTATTAAGATTAGCAAATATACAACACAAATGCTGGGATATAGACCAATGTTTGGGACAAGTTTCGTCGAATTCTGATAACGTTCAAAAGTTAGCTGTTTTGCACAATTTTATTAAAGCAAAATTGTTTTTCTTTTACACTAACTTGTAGGTATTATTAACCACACAAATTCTTGGTTCTAGACATACGGTTGGGTTAAGTTTCGTCGAATTCTGAGAACGTTCAAAATTTAGATGTTTTGCATGGTTTTATTAAAGCAAGTTTGTTTCCCTTTTATACTAACTTGTAGGTAGTATTACGCTTAGAATACTTACCACACAAATGCTTCGGTCTAGACCTACGGTTGGGTCAAGTTTCCTCGAATTCTGTGAACGTTCAAAATTTAGCTGTTTTGCACGGTTTTATTAAAGCAAGTTTGTTTCCCTTTTATACTAACTTGTAGGTAATATTACGCTTAGTAAATTTATCCCACAAATTCTTGGGTCTAGACCAACGGTTGGGTCATGTTTCGTCGAATTCTGACAACTTTCAAAAGTAAGCTCTTTTGCACGATTTTATTAAAGCAAGTTTATTTTCCTTTTATACTAACTTGTAGTTATTATTACGCTTAGCCAATTTACCACACAAATTCGCAGCTCTAGACCAACGTTTGTGTCAAGTTTCGTCGAATTCTGTGAACGTTAAAATTTAGCTGTTTTGCACGGTTTTATTAAAGCAAGTTTGTTTCCCTTTTGTACTAACTTGTAGTTGTTATTATGCTTTCCAAAATTACCACACAAATTCTTGGGCGTAGATTAACGTTTGTGTCAAATTTCGTCGAATTTTGAGAACGGTTAAAATTTAGCTGTTTTGCACGGTTTTATTAAAGCAAATTCATTTTCCTTTTATACTAACTTGTAGTTATTATTAAGATTAGCAAATATACAACACAAATGCTGGGATATAGACCAATGTTTGGAACAAGTTTCGTCGAATTCTGATAACGTTCAAAAGTTAGCTCTTTTGCACAATTTTATTAAAGCAAAATTATTTTTCTTTTACACTAACTTGTAGGTATTATTAACCACACAAATTCTTGGTTCTAGACATACGGTTGGGTTAAGTTTCGTCGAATTCTGAGAACGTTCAAAATTTAGCTGTTTTGCACGATTTTATTAAAGCAAGTTTGTTTTCCTTTTATACTAACTTATAGGTATTATTACTCTTAGAAAATTTACCACACAAATGCTTCGGTCTAGACCTACGGTTGGGTCAAGTTTCCTCAAATTCTGTGAACGTTCAAAATTTAGCTGTTTTGCACGATTTTATTGAAGCAAGTTTGTTTCCCTTTTATACTAACTTGTAGGTAATATTACGCTTAGCAAATTTATCCCACAAATTCTTGGGTCTAGACCAACGGTTGGGTCATGTTTCGTCGAATTCTGACAACGTTCAAAAGTAAGCTCTTTTGCACGATTTTATTGAAGCAAGTTTATTTCCCTTTTATACTAACTTGTAGTTATTATTATGCTTAGCCAATTTACCACACAATTTCGCAGCTCTAGACCAACGTTTGTGTCAAGTTTCGTCGAATTCTGTGAACGTTAAAATTTAGCTGTTTTGCACGGTTTTATTAAAGCAAGTTTGTTTCCCTCTTGTACTAACTTGTAGTTATTATTACGCTTAGCCAATTTACCACACAAATTCGTAGCTCTAGACCGACGTTTGTGTCAAGTTTCGTCGAATTCTGTGAACGTTAAAATTTAGTTGTTTTGCACGGTTTTATTAAAGCAAGTTTGTTTCCCTTTTGTACTAACTTGTACTTGTTATTATGCTTTCCAAAATTAGCACACAAATTCTTGCGCGTAGATCAACGTTTGTGTCAAATTTCGTCGAATTTTGAGAACGGTCAAAATTTAGCTGTTTTGCACGGTTTTATTAAAGCAAGTTTGTTTCCCTTTTATACTAACTTGTAGGTAATATTGCGCTTAGCAAATTTATCCCACAAATTCTTGGGTCTAGACCAACGGTTGGGTCATGTTTCGTCGAATTCTGACAACGTTCAAAAGTAAGCTCTTTTGCACGATTTTATTAAAGCAAGTTTATTTCCCTTTTATACTAACTTGTAGTTATTATTACGCTTAACAATTTACCACACAAATTCGCAGCTCTAGACCAACGTTTGTGTCAAGTTTCGTCGAATTCTGTGAACTTTAAAATTTAGCTGTTTTGCATGATTTTATTAAAGCAAGTTTGTTTCCCTTTTGTACTAACTTGTAGTTGTTATTACGCTTAGCCAATTTACCACACAAATTCGCAGCTCTAGACCAACGTTTGTGTCAAGTTTCGTCGAATTCTGTGAACGTTAAAATTTAGCTGTTTTGCACGGTTTTATTAAAGCAAGTTTGTTTCCCTTTTGTACTAACTTGTAGTTGTTATTATGCTTTCCAAAATTACCACACAAATTCTTGGGCGTAGATCAACGTTTGTGTAAAATTTCGTCGAATTTTGAGAACGGTCAAAATTTAGCTGTTTTGCACGGTTTTATTAAAGCAAATTCATTTTTCTTTTATACTAACTTGTAGTTATTATTAAGATTAGCAAATATACAACACAAATGCTGGGATGTAAACCAATGTTTGGGACAAGTTTCGTCGAATTCTGATAACGTTCAAAAGTTAGCTGTTTTGCACAATTTTATTAAAGCAAAATTGTTTTTCTTTTACACTAACTTGTAGGTATTATTAACCACACAAATTCTTGGTTCTAGACCTACGGTTGGGTTAAGTTTCGTCGAATTCTGAGAACGTTCAAAATTTAGATGTTTTGCACGGTTTTATTAAAGCAAGTTTGTTTTTCTTTTATACTAACTTGTAGGTATTATTACGCTTAGAATACTTTCCACACAAATACTTCGGTCTAGACCTACGGTTGGGTCAAGTTTCCTCGAATTCTGTGAACGTTCAAAATTTAGCTGTTTTGCACGGTTTTATTAAAGCAAGTTTGTTTCCCTTTTATACTAACTTGTAGGTAATATTACGCTTAGCAAATTTATCCCACAAATTCTTGGGTCTAGACCAACGGTTGGGTCATGTTTCGTCGAATTCTGACAACTTTCAAAAGTAAGCTCTTTTGCACGATTTTATTAAAGCATGTTTATTTTCCTTTTATACTAACTTGTAGTTATTATTACGCTTAGCCAATTTACCACACAAATTCGCAGCTCTAGACCAACGTTTGTGTCAAGTTTCGTCGAATTCTGTGAACGTTAAAATTTAGCTGTTTTGCACGGTTTTATTAAAGCAAGTTTGTTTCCCTTTTGTACTAACTTGTAGTTGTTATTATGCTTTCCAAAATTACCACACAAATTCTTGGGCGTAGATTAACGTTTGTGTCAAATTTCGTCGAATTTTGAGAACGGTTAAAATTTAGCTGTTTTGCACGGTTTTATTAAAGCAAATTCATTTTCCTTTTATACTAACTTGTAGTTATTATTAAGATTAGCAAATATACAACACAAATGCTGGGATATAGACCAATGTTTGGGACAAGTTTCGTCGAATTCTGATAACGTTCAAAAGTTAGCTGTTTTGCACAATTTTATTAAAGCAAAATTGTTTTTCTTTTACACTAACTTGTAGGTATTATTAACCACACAAATTCTTGGTTCTAGACATACGGTTGGGTTAAGTTTCGTCGAATTCTGAGAACGTTCAAAATTTAGATGTTTTGCATGGTTTTATTAAAGCAAGTTTGTTTCCCTTTTATACTAACTTGTAGGTAGTATTACGCTTAGAATACTTACCACACAAATGCTTCGGTCTAGACCTACGGTTGGGTCAAGTTTCCTCGAATTCTGTGAACGTTCAAAATTTAGCTGTTTTGCACGGTTTTATTAAAGCAAGTTTGTTTCCCTTTTATACTAACTTGTAGGTAATATTACGCTTAGTAAATTTATCCCACAAATTCTTGGGTCTAGACCAACGGTTGGGTCATGTTTCGTCGAATTCTGACAACTTTCAAAAGTAAGCTCTTTTGCACGATTTTATTAAAGCAAGTTTATTTTCCTTTTATACTAACTTGTAGTTATTATTACGCTTAGCCAATTTACCACACAAATTCGCAGCTCTAGACCAACGTTTGTGTCAAGTTTCGTCGAATTCTGTGAACGTTAAAATTTAGCTGTTTTGCACGGTTTTATTAAAGCAAGTTTGTTTCCCTTTTGTACTAACTTGTAGTTGTTATTATGCTTTCCAAAATTACCACACAAATTCTTGGGCGTAGATTAACGTTTGTGTCAAATTTCGTCGAATTTTGAGAACGGTTAAAATTTAGCTGTTTTGCACGGTTTTATTAAAGCAAATTCATTTTCCTTTTATACTAACTTGTAGTTATTATTAAGATTAGCAAATATACAACACAAATGCTGGGATATAGACCAATGTTTGGAACAAGTTTCGTCGAATTCTGATAACGTTCAAAAGTTAGCTCTTTTGCACAATTTTATTAAAGCAAAATTATTTTTCTTTTACACTAACTTGTAGGTATTATTAACCACACAAATTCTTGGTTCTAGACATACGGTTGGGTTAAGTTTCGTCGAATTCTGAGAACGTTCAAAATTTAGCTGTTTTGCACGATTTTATTAAAGCAAGTTTGTTTTCCTTTTATACTAACTTATAGGTATTATTACTCTTAGAAAATTTACCACACAAATGCTTCGGTCTAGACCTACGGTTGGGTCAAGTTTCCTCAAATTCTGTGAACGTTCAAAATTTAGCTGTTTTGCACGATTTTATTGAAGCAAGTTTGTTTCCCTTTTATACTAACTTGTAGGTAATATTACGCTTAGCAAATTTATCCCACAAATTCTTGGGTCTAGACCAACGGTTGGGTCATGTTTCGTCGAATTCTGACAACGTTCAAAAGTAAGCTCTTTTGCACGATTTTATTGAAGCAAGTTTATTTCCCTTTTATACTAACTTGTAGTTATTATTATGCTTAGCCAATTTACCACACAAATTCGCAGCTCTAGACCAACGTTTGTGTCAAGTTTCGTCGAATTCTGTGAACGTTAAAATTTAGCTGTTTTGCACGGTTTTATTAAAGCAAGTTTGTTTCCCTCTTGTACTAACTTGTAGTTATTATTACGCTTAGCCAATTTACCACACAAATTCGTAGCTCTAGACCGACGTTTGTGTCAAGTTTCGTCGAATTCTGTGAACGTTAAAATTTAGTTGTTTTGCACGGTTTTATTAAAGCAAGTTTGTTTCCCTTTTGTACTAACTTGTACTTGTTATTATGCTTTCCAAAATTACCACACAAATTCTTGCGCGTAGATCAACGTTTGTGTCAAATTTCGTCGAATTTTGAGAACGGTCAAAATTTAGCTGTTTTGCACGGTTTTATTAAAGCAAGTTTGTTTCCCTTTTATACTAACTTGTAGGTAATATTGCGCTTAGCAAATTTATCCCACAAATTCTTGGGTCTAGACCAACGGTTGGGTCATGTTTCGTCGAATTCTGACAACGTTCAAAAGTAAGCTCTTTTGCACGATTTTATTAAAGCAAGTTTATTTCCCTTTTATACTAACTTGTAGTTATTATTACGCTTAACAATTTACCACACAAATTCGCAGCTCTAGACCAACGTTTGTGTCAAGTTTCGTCGAATTCTGTGAACTTTAAAATTTAGCTGTTTTGCATGATTTTATTAAAGCAAGTTTGTTTCCCTTTTGTACTAACTTGTAGTTGTTATTACGCTTAGCCAATTTACCACACAAATTCGCAGCTCTAGACCAACGTTTGTGTCAAGTTTCGTCGAATTCTGTGAACGTTAAAATTTAGCTGTTTTGCACGGTTTTATTAAAGCAAGTTTGTTTCCCTTTTGTACTAACTTGTAGTTGTTATTATGCTTTCCAAAATTACCACACAAATTCTTGGGCGTAGATCAACGTTTGTGTAAAATTTCGTCGAATTTTGAGAACGGTCAAAATTTAGCTGTTTTGCACGGTTTTATTAAAGCAAATTCATTTTTCTTTTATACTAACTTGTAGTTATTATTAAGATTAGCAAATATACAACACAAATGCTGGGATGTAAACCAATGTTTGGGACAAGTTTCGTCGAATTCTGATAACGTTCAAAAGTTAGCTGTTTTGCACAATTTTATTAAAGCAAAATTGTTTTTCTTTTACACTAACTTGTAGGTATTATTAACCACACAAATTCTTGGTTCTAGACCTACGGTTGGGTTAAGTTTCGTCGAATTCTGAGAACGTTCAAAATTTAGATGTTTTGCACGGTTTTATTAAAGCAAGTTTGTTTTTCTTTTATACTAACTTGTAGGTATTATTACGCTTAGAATACTTTCCACACAAATACTTCGGTCTAGACCTACGGTTGGGTCAAGTTTCCTCGAATTCTGTGAACGTTCAAAATTTAGCTGTTTTGCACGGTTTTATTAAAGCAAGTTTGTTTCCCTTTTATACTAACTTGTAGGTAATATTACGCTTAGCAAATTTATCCCACAAATTCTTGGGTCTAGACCAACGGTTGGGTCATGTTTCGTCGAATTCTGACAACTTTCAAAAGTAAGCTCTTTTGCACGATTTTATTAAAGCATGTTTATTTTCCTTTTATACTAACTTGTAGTTATTATTACGCTTAGCCAATTTACCACACAAATTCGCAGCTCTAGACCAACGTTTGTGTCAAGTTTCGTCGAATTCTGTGAACGTTAAAATTTAGCTGTTTTGCACGGTTTTATTAAAGCAAGTTTGTTTCCCTTTTGTACTAACTTGTAGTTGTTATTATGCTTTCCAAAATTACCACACAAATTCTTGGGCGTAGATTAACGTTTGTGTCAAATTTCGTCGAATTTTGAGAACGGTTAAAATTTAGCTGTTTTGCACGGTTTTATTAAAGCAAATTCATTTTCCTTTTATACTAACTTGTAGTTATTATTAAGATTAGCAAATATACAACACAAATGCTGGGATATAGACCAATGTTTGGGACAAGTTTCGTCGAATTCTGATAACGTTCAAAAGTTAGCTGTTTTGCACAATTTTATTAAAGCAAAATTGTTTTTCTTTTACACTAACTTGTAGGTATTATTAACCACACAAATTCTTGGTTCTAGACATACGGTTGGGTTAAGTTTCGTCGAATTCTGAGAACGTTCAAAATTTAGATGTTTTGCATGGTTTTATTAAAGCAAGTTTGTTTCCCTTTTATACTAACTTGTAGGTAGTATTACGCTTAGAATACTTACCACACAAATGCTTCGGTCTAGACCTACGGTTGGGTCAAGTTTCCTCGAATTCTGTGAACGTTCAAAATTTAGCTGTTTTGCACGGTTTTATTAAAGCAAGTTTGTTTCCCTTTTATACTAACTTGTAGGTAATATTACGCTTAGCAAATTTATCCCACAAATTCTTGGGTCTAGACCAACGGTTGGGTCATGTTTCGTCGAATTCTGACAACTTTCAAAAGTAAGCTCTTTTGCACGATTTTATTAAAGCAAGTTTATTTTCCTTTTATACTAACTTGTAGTTATTATTACGCTTAGCCAATTTACCACACAAATTCGCAGCTCTAGACCAACGTTTGTGTCAAGTTTCGTCGAATTCTGTGAACGTTAAAATTTAGCTGTTTTGCACGGTTTTATTAAAGCAAGTTTGTTTCCCTTTTGTACTAACTTGTAGTTGTTATTATGCTTTCCAAAATTACCACACAAATTCTTGGGCGTAGATTAACGTTTGTGTCAAATTTCGTCGAATTTTGAGAACGGTTAAAATTTAGCTGTTTTGCACGGTTTTATTAAAGCAAATTCATTTTCCTTTTATACTAACTTGTAGTTATTATTAAGATTAGCAAATATACAACACAAATGCTGGGATATAGACCAATGTTTGGGACAAGTTTCGTCGAATTCTGATAACGTTCAAAAGTTAGCTGTTTTGCACAATTTTATTAAAGCAAAATTGTTTTTCTTTTACACTAACTTGTAGGTATTATTAACCACACAAATTCTTGGTTCTAGACATACGGTTGGGTTAAGTTTCGTCGAATTCTGAGAACGTTCAAAATTTAGCTTTTTTGCACGGTTTTTTTTTTTTCGGTAAAAGTAAGTTTCATTGAGTAAATTTGGTACAGTACAACAATATGATCACCAAATGGTTTATCCCTCGACAGGCCAAGGGATTCGCCATAATCGAAATAAAGCACGTGTACTGACTGATCTAGATAGTGGGATGCTATGGATTCGCTGTCTAATGTCCTCAATGATCAGTAATGCTATGGTAGCAGGCGTTCTCTCAGTGTGATCGAATCGTCTCAGGTTTCTTTCCTTCCAAATGTGGTATACACATGCTGCAAGTAGTGCTCTATAAGACATGTTGATGATGTGTTTACCCCTCCATCTCTGTGAAGCCCATGTAATGTCATCTTTCCACTCTCTATTGGGCCATAGGAATCGTATCGTTCTTCGAATTTCTGTGAGGCATCTTCGACTAAATCTGCATTGGAAGAATAAATGTGCATGTGTCTCTGTCATTCCTTCATTGCATAGGATACATGTGCCAAGGTGAGCAAGCCATGGTTTATCTGCCGTAGCCAACTTTCCTTGGATGGCAAGCCATAGAATAAAGATGTGACGTGGAATTTTAAGTGATCCCGAAAGTAGGGAAGACCAACCTACTTTCGGTCCTGGTGGGTCAAGTAACTCATAAATAGCCTGTACTGTTGGTCGACCATTTTCAAATCTCCATATTATACGGTCTTCCCCTCCAAAAATAGTGGGTAGCACATGTGTGATCTCCAAACACTCAAGATCTGTGATAAGGGGCCACTGCCATCCTCCTTCATGAATCACCGTGCTAAGTCTGGATGACTCATCTAGTCCAAGTAGTCTCGGTCCTCGTGGGAAGGAGTCACAAAGAGGGCCAAGGTGATGCCACGGATCCTGCCACAAGAAGAAAGTCCTCCCATCTCCAATCCGGTAGTCTACCATGGTTCGGAGGAACATCCGTAATCGAAGGATTTTCCTCCATCCCCATGAGCCGCCATGGTCCGTAATCGTCCATATAGAGGTGTGTTGTAGACGTCCCTGGTACAGCCATTCAACCCAAATCGATGTCCTGTCGCATCTAATGACATCACACAGTTTTTTTGTCATCAATGCACGGTTCAAGGTACTGATATTCTTGAATCCAAGTCCTCCCTCCTCCTTTGGTCTGCATATATCTTTCCACGCAACCTTGGCATAGCCGCTGTTCGTCGTTCCCTTCCACAAGAAAGCTCGTAACCTTTTCTCAATTTCATTAATGACTTTCTTCGGTAATATAAATGCCGATGCCCAATAAAGACTCAGTGCTATAAGTACAAATTTAATAATTTGTACTCTACCAGCATAAGATATAGTGGTACCTTCCCATCCAGCAATCCGTTTGTCAATCTTCAGTAGTAGTGGACGGCAATCTGCAATAGTTAGTCGAGACGATATAAGAGGTAATCCCAGATACCTCATTGGAAGAGCCCCTTCCTGAAATCCGAGTAGAGCCAACATCTCCTCACGTAATGCTTGCGCTGAGCGTGAGATAATCAAGTGGCTTTTCTGCACGTTCAGTCTAAGACCCGACCATTCGGCAAAACGATCCAGTCCTGCTTTAAAGATTCTTAGAGAGTTCATATCAGCACGGCAAAATAATATCACATCATCAGCAAACCCCAACTGAAAGATCCTAGCTGCCTCGCATTTCCAATGATAGGAAAATATCTCCTCCTGATCAATCAACTGCAGGAAGCCCAAGTGTAGGACTTCCATCACAAGCACAAATAGGTAGGGTGATAAAGGGTAACCTTGCCGAAGTCCTCTGGCTCCTCGAAAGAATCCATGGGGCTTTCCATTGAGTCCAACAGAAAATGAAGGCGTTGTCACACACTCCTCAATCCACTTCACAAAAGTAATAGGGAACCCAAACATCTCCATAACTGCTGTCAAGAAATCCCAATCCACTGTGTCATATGCCTTCCGGATGTCAACTTTTAGAGCACATCTAGGTGGTAGACGAGACTGGTTGTATCCCGTAAAGATTTCCTGTGCTAACATGATGTTATCTCCAATGCTGCGTCCCGGCACAAATGCCGCTTGACATGGGCTGGTCAGTTTGTCCATTATCACACTCAGTCTTTGGACAATGAGCTTTGCAATGATCTTGTAAATCACATTACAGCATGCTATGGGCCGAAAATCACTAACCGTCGTAGGGGAATGTACTTTTGGTATGAGCGTCAAAAGTGTAGTATTTATCTGTTTCAGAAGTCGGCCTGTACTAAAGAAGTCCAGTACTGCCGAAGTCACCTCCTGTCCAACAATAGGCCATGCTGCTTTGAAGAAGCCCGATGAGTATCCGTCCGGGCCTGGGGCCTTGTCCTCATCAATGTCAAAAACTGCCTGTTTAACATCTGCTGGTGTGAACGGTAACAGTAAAGCGGTAGATTCCTCATTACTCAAAATGTGCCTAGCCCACGGTCTGAGAAATCGAATGTCAATAGCTGTTCGTCGTCTGTCTCCCCCTAGCAGGCTTTGGTAATATGTGACAAACTCATTTATAACTTCTTCTGGATCAGTGTGAGTGGATCCCTGGTCATCGTTGATCTGGAAGATCCTTCTTGATGATCTTCGTTGGGCAATCTTCCGAAAGAACACTCGGGAGCACTGATCACCGCCCTTCATCCACTGCATCTTCGCACGTTGTTGTAGCATAATCTGCTCCAATTTTGTTGCTTTGGCTAGTACGAGTCGGCAACAGTGTTCTAGTTGTATGTATAGCTCATCTCGCCTGCTTGAGCTTACTAGTAGTTGTGCTGCTTCAAGAAACCCTTTTGCCATTTGGACATTGTGCGATAGGTCCCCTTTATTCCTCCTTTGCTCTCGGAAGATTGGTTTCAATGCTTTGAGTTTGCGTGTCACAGCATACATAGGCGTCCCAATAATATTATGTTGCCATATATTCTGCACTCTAGGAATAAACTCAGGTGAACGAGCAAGGTAGTTATCAAATCGGAACATACCTCCATATTGTTGCTGTCGGTCCCCATAAAGTACCATCGGTGAGTGGTCTGAAGTGCGAGGTGTAAGGACCGAGTAGAATGTGTTAGGGAACCGTGCCATCCATCTATCATTTATCAACATGCGGTCCAGTCTTTTCCAGAGATTTCGGGGTGTCGCACTGTGGTTGTGCCATGTGTACCACTCTCCCTGCATGGGTAGTGGTAGTAGTCCTGAATTCTGAATGGCTGCATTAAAGTCTTCCATAGCTGTTCGGATATCCCCTGATGTGCCACATACTTCGCTGAGGTCGCGAACTGCATTAAAGTCCCCTCCAATCATCCATGGGATATCAGCACACTGTATAGCTAAATTTTCCAGGGTATTCCATAATTCTCTCCTATCAACCACCTCAGTAGCTCCATAAGCGACAGTAACAGCAATTGACTCATGTATTGCACGGATAGTAACAAGACAATGTATAAATTGCGTTCCACATTCAACCACGTCAACATCAATAAAACTATCATTCCATGCAATCCACACGCGATTACCATAGGATCCATAATCCACATACCATTTCCATTGGGGTAAGAGAAAAGATTGAATTTGAGCTGCATTATTAATACGAACACGAGTTTCAAGGAGACCGAGGAATTGTAACCTGAACTCAGCAACGATGTCTTTAACTGCCAACTGATGGTCTCGTTTATTCAGGCCACGAACATTCCATATTGCTGCATTCAGCATGGATCACTAGGTATGGGGCTGCTATGCTTAGGACCCCGAGACGGCTCATCTGTATCATCCAGTAGGTGAAGTGCATCAAAAGTATTATATATAACAAGCGCCTTACCCCTCTCCTCACGACTTGGGCCGATTGTATCTCTAGTGTACTCACGTCCCTCCCTCTGCTTTCCTACCACTGAAGTTGGTGGTGGCCTGCTGTTCCGATCAGGCATATGTGGTGGCCGAGATGGTATATTAGTAGTATCATCATCCTCCCTAGGGTGGTTCCGATTCCGTTCAGGCCTTGTTGGTTCTTGCAGCGTCCCCACTTTGGGTACATATACCGCGATCGGTGGTTTAACTGGTTTTGGTTTGTTGAGAACACAATCTTTAGCAGAGTGTCCCAATGTCATACAACTGTTGCACTTCTGTGGTAGCCATTCGTACTCAACGTCTACTTTACAAGGTGATTCGCCTCCGTCCTCATCCGGATTCATAATTATAATGTGCTTTGGTAAGTTTGAGGTCACATCCACCATTACGCATACACGAGCGAAGTCTAGCCTTGTGCATGCTCTCGTAATTGCATCCGGGTATAGTGGTTTACCCACTCCACTGGCCACCGTACTAAGGCCTTCCTCTGTCCAGAACTCGACTGGAAGGTGACGAAGTTTTATCCACACAGGAACCTGTGTATGCTGTAGTTTCCTTAAAACCATCCCTGGTTCCCATTTTTGGAGAACAATAGGCTGTCCCTGAAATAGCCACGGCCCTCCTTCAATAACATCTTCCATATCAGCTACTGATTTGAATTGGAGGAAAAAAAATCCATTAGTAGTACCAGTGACCTCCTTCAAGCCCGGCCATACAGACATTGCAAATTCTTTCAGATGATGAAAATACGGCCTTTTTCCTAGGAAATACCCCACCGCGGTAGCCCTCCATCGTTTAGATCCATTTCGTATAATATCCAATGTTGGTCGCACTATAACCTCTCCATTTTGTACCGTTGGAGCCACATAAGATAAGGTCTTGCGAGTTGAATTATGAAATGCATGAGCAATTTTGTCATTGATTGTCATATTCGAGTTAGCATGCAACGGAATATTCCCAATAAATAGCGGAGTCGGAGCCATATTCGTAGCAAAATTGCTGAAATTTTCTATCTTTTTGTTGACATCACAGTCTGCATCAACAGTGACATCACAGTTTGCATCAGCAATGACATCACAATCTGCATCATTAGTGACATCACAGTCTGCATCAGCAGTGACATCACAGTCTGCATCAGCAGTGACATCACCTTTTTCATCACCATTGACATCAGCAGAACAGTCAGCAACTGCGTCAGCAACTGCGTCAGCTGCTGCATCATCAATTTCCGACGCCACATCATCATGCACCCGCTCCACGTCAGCCCTAGCAATCGCCGGTCGGACTTCTGATTTTCTCGCCGGAATCAGTTCGGAAACTGAACCAGCACCCCTGTCCATGTTTTCCGATGCGGAATCACCGTCGAAGACGCCGGAAATTCGGGTTTTCGCCGGCAGCAAACCCATTTTCAAACCAGAGCAGTTTCCGACCGTTTTTTCTCCATCCCCCGCCGGAATCAGCGTTCTCCATGGCGTGCGTTTGACAATCGGGGGTGCCTTATGTGGTGCTGTTGCCGGAAAACAGCGAGCAACGGCCTCCTTCCCAAAGCGACGTTTCCACTTCGATTTAAGTTCTTCCAGCGCCGTTCTCGATTCACGGTCGCCGGCATCGATAACAGTGTTGGCTAGACGAAGAAACTCCAGCATATTGAACACCCCTTCCTGCTGTCCGCCATTGTCGTCGTTCAAGGTTGCGCCATTAAACCCTAGAATAGGGCGGCGCACCTTATCTCCTTCATTCCCGGCCAAGTTAGAAGCTTTATGAACTGGAATGGTGTCACCACCCTCAGAGATCATCAACTGTTCGTCTGTCATGGCCAAAACGACCGGAGTCGGTTCGTCTTCCTCACATGTCTGTTCACTATCCGCGACGGCGCAAAACCCTAGATTTGAGTCTATCAAATCCGTACTAGAAAGATCGCCTTTTCCGGCCAAAACTCGTCCATTACCTTCACTAACTCCATGGCAGCAAGTAGGAGAATCAGTTTCGTCTGAAACCGCCTCCGATCGGCCACCCAACAGTCGCGTCTTTTCGATTTCCGCCATGTACACATGTTGCTCGCCGGAGACCAGTCGTCGGTCTTCAGTTTCCGGTCGTCCCCCATCACCGTCCTTCTCTTCCTCGTCGGCCGGAGCCCCTCCCTCATCGCCGGCGGTGGTTGTGGTTGCTAGGGCAAGTGTGTGTGATTTTTGTGGTGTAGTAGTGTGTGAGAGAGAATAGAGAGCATCCATTTTTTAGAGAGAGACTTGTAGGTATTATTAACCACACAAATTCTTGGTTCTAGACCTACGGTTGGGTTAAGTTTCGTCGAATTCTGAGAACGTTCAAAATTTAGATGTTTTGCACGGTTTTATTAAAGCAAGTTTGTTTTTCTTTTATACTAACTTGTAGGTATTATTACGCTTAGAATACTTTCCACACAAATACTTCGGTCTAGACCTACGGTTGGGTCAAGTTTCCTCGAATTCTGTGAACGTTCAAAATTTAGCTGTTTTGCACGGTTTTATTAAAGCAAGTTTGTTTCCCTTTTATACTAACTTGTAGGTAATATTACGCTTAGCAAATTTATCCCACAAATTCTTGGGTCTAGACCAACGGTTGGGTCATGTTTCGTCGAATTCTGACAACTTTCAAAAGTAAGCTCTTTTGCACGATTTTATTAAAGCAAGTTTATTTTCCTTTTATACTAACTTGTAGTTATTATTACGCTTAGCCAATTTACCACACAAATTCGCAGCTCTAGACCAACGTTTGTGTCAAGTTTCGTCGAATTCTGTGAACGTTAAAATTTAGCTGTTTTGCACGGTTTTATTAAAGCAAGTTTGTTTCCCTTTTGTACTAACTTGTAGTTGTTATTATGCTTTCCAAAATTACCACACAAATTCTTGGGCGTAGATTAACGTTTGTGTCAAATTTCGTCGAATTTTGAGAACGGTTAAAATTTAGCTGTTTTGCACGGTTTTATTAAAGCAAATTCATTTTCCTTTTATACTAACTTGTAGTTATTATTAAGATTAGCAAATATACAACACAAATGCTGGGATATAGACCAATGTTTGGGACAAGTTTCGTCGAATTCTGATAACGTTCAAAAGTTAGCTGTTTTGCACAATTTTATTAAAGCAAAATTGTTTTTCTTTTACACTAACTTGTAGGTATTATTAACCACACAAATTCTTGGTTCTAGACATACGGTTGGGTTAAGTTTCGTCGAATTCTGAGAACGTTCAAAATTTAGCTGTTTTGCACGGTTTTATTAAAGCAAGTTTGTTTTCCTTTTATACTAACTTATAGGTATTATTACTCTTAGAAAATTTACCACACAAATGCTTCGGTCTAGACCTACGGTTGGGTCAAGTTTCCTCAAATTCTGTGAACGTTCAAAATTTAGCTGTTTTGCACGATTTTATTGAAGCAAGTTTGTTTCCCTTTTATACTAACTTGTAGGTAATATTACGCTTAGCAAATTTATCCCACAAATTCTTGGGTCTAGACCAACGGTTGGGTCATGTTTCGTCGAATTCTGACAACGTTCAAAAGTAAGCTCTTTTGCACGATTTTATTGAAGCAAGTTTATTTCCCTTTTATACTAACTTGTAGTTATTATTACGCTTAGCCAATTTACCACACAAATTCGCAGCTCTAGACCAACGTTTGTGTCAAGTTTCGTCGAATTCTGTGAACGTTAAAATTTAGCTGTTTTGCACGGTTTTATTAAAGCAAGTTTGTTTCCCTTTTGTACTAACTTGTAGTTATTATTACGCTTAGCCAATTTACCACACAAATTCGCAGCTCTAGACCAACGTTTGTGTCAAGTTTCGTCGAATTCTGTGAACGTTAAAATTTAGCTGTTTTGCACGGTTTTATTAAAGCAAGTTTGTTTCCCTTTTGTACTAACTTGTAGTTGTTATTATGCTTTCCAAAATTACCACACAAATTCTTGGGCGTAGATTAACGTTTGTGTCAAATTTCGTCGAATTTTGAGAACGGTTAAAATTTAGCTGTTTTGCACGGTTTTATTAAAGCAAATTCATTTTCCTTTTATACTAACTTGTAGTTATTATTAAGATTAGCAAATATACAACACAAATGCTGGGATATAGACCAAAGTTTGGGACAAGTTTCGTCGAATTCTGAGAACGTTCAAAAGTTAGCTGTTTTGCACAATTTTATTAAAGCAAATTTGTTTTCCTTTTACACTAACTTGTAGGTATTATTAACCACACAAATTCTTGGTTCTAGACCTACGGTTGGGTTAAGTTTCGTCGAATTCTGAGAACGTTCAAAATTTAGCTGTTTTGCACGGTTTTATTAAAGCAAGTTTGTTTCCCTTTTATACTAACTTATAGGTATTATTACTCTTAGAAAATTTACCACACAAATGCTTCGGTCTAGACCTACGGTTGGGTCAAGTTTCCTCAAATTCTGTGAACGTTCAAAATTTAGCTGTTTTGCACGATTTTATTGAAGCAAGTTTGTTTCCCTTTTATACTAACTTGTAGGTAATATTACGCTTAGCAAATTTATCCCACAAATTCTTGGGTCTAGACCAACGGTTGGGTCATGTTTCGTCGAATTCTGACAACGTTCAAAAGTAAGCTCTTTTGCACGATTTTATTGAAACAAGTTTATTTCCCTTTTATACTAACTTGTAGTTATTATTACGCTTAGCCAATTTACCACACAAATTCGCAGCTCTAGACCAACGTTTGTGTCAAGTTTCGTCGAATTCTGTGAACGTTAAAATTTAGCTGTTTTGCACGGTTTTATTAAAGCAAGTTTGTTTCCCTTTTGTACTAACTTGTAGTTATTATTACGCTTAGCCAATTTACCACACAAATTCGCAGCTCTAGACCAACGTTTGTGTCAAGTTTCGTCGAATTCTGTGAACGTTAAAATTTAGCTGTTTTGCACGGTTTTATTAAAGCAAGTTTGTTTCCCTTTTGTACTAACTTGTAGTTATTATTACGCTTAGCCAATTTACCACACAAATTCGCAGCTCTAGACCAACGTTTGTGTCAAGTTTCGTCGAATTCTGTGAACGTTAAAATTTAGCTGTTTTGCACGGTTTTATTAAAGCAAGTTTGTTTCCCTTTTGTACTAACTTGTAGTTGTTATTATGCTTTCCAAAATTACCACACAAATTCTTGGGCGTAGATTAACGTTTGTGTCAAATTTCGTCGAATTTTGAGAACGGTTAAAATTTAGCTGTTTTGCACGGTTTTATTAAAGCAAATTCATTTTCCTTTTATACTAACTTGTAGTTATTATTAAGATTAGCAAATATACAACACAAATGCTGGGATATAGACCAAAGTTTGGGACAAGTTTCGTCGAATTCTGAGAACGTTCAAAAGTTAGCTGTTTTGCACAATTTTATTAAAGCAAATTTGTTTTCCTTTTACACTAACTTGTAGGTATTATTAACCACACAAATTCTTGGTTCTAGACCTACGGTTGGGTTAAGTTTCGTCGAATTCTGAGAACGTTCAAAATTTAGCTGTTTTGCACGGTTTTATTAAAGCAAGTTTGTTTTCCTTTTATACTAACTTATAGGTATTATTACTCTTAGAAAATTTACCACACAAATGCTTCGGTCTAGACCTACGGTTGGGTCAAGTTTCCTCAAATTCTGTGAACGTTCAAAATTTAGCTGTTTTGCACGATTTTATTGAAGCAAGTTTGTTTCCCTTTTATACTAACTTGTAGGTAATATTACGCTTAGCAAATTTATCCCACAAATTCTTGGGTCTAGACCAACGGTTGGGTCATGTTTCGTCGAATTCTGACAACGTTCAAAAGTAAGCTCTTTTGCACGATTTTATTGAAGCAAGTTTATTTCCCTTTTATACTAACTTGTAGTTATTATTATGCTTAGCCAATTTACCACACAAATTAGCAGCTCTAGACCAACGTTTGTGTCAAGTTTCGTCGAATTCTGTGAACGTTAAAATTTAGCTGTTTTGCACGGTTTTATTAAAGCAAGTTTGTTTCCCTTTTGTACTAACTTGTAGTTGTTATTATGCTTTCCAAAATTACCACACAAATTCTTGGGCGTAGATCAACGTTTGTGTCAAATTTCGTCGAATTTTGAGAACGGTCAAAATTTAGCTGTTTTGCACGGTTTTATTAAAGCAAATTCATTTTCCTTTTATACTAACTTCTAGTTATTATTAAGATTAGCAAATATACAACACAAATGCTGGGATATAGACCAATGTTTGGGACAAGTTTCGTCGAATTCTGATTTAGCTCTTTTGCACAATTTTATTAAAGCAAAATTATTTTTCTTTTACACTAACTTGTAGGTATTATTAACCACACAAATTCTTGGTTCTAGACATACGGTTGGGTTAAGTTTCGTCGAATTCTGAGAACGTTCGAAATTTAGCTGTTTTGCACGGTTTTATTAAAGCAAGTTTGTTTTCCTTTTATACTAACTTATAGGTATTATTACTCTTAGAAAATTTACCACACAAATGCTTCGGTCTAGACCTACGGTTGGGTCAAGTTTCCTCAAATTCTGTGAACGTTCAAAATTTAGCTGTTTTGCACGATTTTATTGAAGCAAGTTTGTTTCCCTTTTATACTAACTTGTAGGTAATATTACGCTTAGCAAATTTATCCCACAAATTCTTGGGTCTAGACCAACGGTTGGGTCATGTTTCGTCGAATTCTGACAACGTTCAAAAGTAAGCTCTTTTGCACGATTTTATTGAAGCAAGTTTATTTCCCTTTTATACTAACTTGTAGTTATTATTACGCTTAGCCAATTTACCACACAAATTCGCAGCTCTAGACCAACGTTTGTGTCAAGTTTCGTCGAATTCTGTGAACGTTAAAATTTAGCTGTTTTGCACGGTTTTATTAAAGCAAGTTTGTTTCCCTTTTGTACTAACTTGTAGTTATTATTACGCTTAGCCAATTTACCACACAAATTCGCAGCTCTAGACCAACGTTTGTGTCAAGTTTCGTCGAATTCTGTGAACGTTAAAATTTAGCTGTTTTGCACGGTTTTATTAAAGCAAGTTTGTTTCCCTTTTGTACTAACTTGTAGTTGTTATTATGCTTTCCAAAATTACCACACAAATTCTTGGGCGTAGATTAACGTTTGTGTCAAATTTCGTCGAATTTTGAGAACGGTTAAAATTTAGCTGTTTTGCACGGTTTTATTAAAGCAAATTCATTTTCCTTTTATACTAACTTGTAGTTATTATTAAGATTAGCAAATATACAACACAAATGCTGGGATATAGACCAAAGTTTGGGACAAGTTTCGTCGAATTCTGAGAACGTTCAAAAGTTAGCTGTTTTGCACAATTTTATTAAAGCAAATTTGTTTTCCTTTTACACTAACTTGTAGGTATTATTAACCACACAAATTCTTGGTTCTAGACCTACGGTTGGGTTAAGTTTCGTCGAATTCTGAGAACGTTCAAAATTTAGCTGTTTTGCACGGTTTTATTAAAGCAAGTTTGTTTTCCTTTTATACTAACTTATAGGTATTATTACTCTTAGAAAATTTACCACACAAATGCTTCGGTCTAGACCTACGGTTGGGTCAAGTTTCCTCAAATTCTGTGAACGTTCAAAATTTAGCTGTTTTGCACGATTTTATTGAAGCAAGTTTGTTTCCCTTTTATACTAACTTGTAGGTAATATTACGCTTAGCAAATTTATCCCACAAATTCTTGGGTCTAGACCAACGGTTGGGTCATGTTTCGTCGAATTCTGACAACGTTCAAAAGTAAGCTCTTTTGCACGATTTTATTGAAGCAAGTTTATTTCCCTTTTATACTAACTTGTAGTTATTATTATGCTTAGCCAATTTACCACACAAATTAGCAGCTCTAGACCAACGTTTGTGTCAAGTTTCGTCGAATTCTGTGAACGTTAAAATTTAGCTGTTTTGCACGGTTTTATTAAAGCAAGTTTGTTTCCCTTTTGTACTAACTTGTAGTTGTTATTATGCTTTCCAAAATTACCACACAAATTCTTGGGCGTAGATCAACGTTTGTGTCAAATTTCGTCGAATTTTGAGAACGGTCAAAATTTAGCTGTTTTGCACGGTTTTATTAAAGCAAATTCATTTTCCTTTTATACTAACTTCTAGTTATTATTAAGATTAGCAAATATACAACACAAATGCTGGGATATAGACCAATGTTTGGGACAAGTTTCGTCGAATTCTGATTTAGCTCTTTTGCACAATTTTATTAAAGCAAAATTATTTTTCTTTTACACTAACTTGTAGGTATTATTAACCACACAAATTCTTGGTTCTAGACATACGGTTGGGTTAAGTTTCGTCGAATTCTGAGAACGTTCGAAATTTAGCTGTTTTGCACGGTTTTATTAAAGCAAGTTTGTTTTCCTTTTATACTAACTTATAGGTATTATTACTCTTAGAAAATTTACCACACAAATGCTTCGGTCTAGACCTACGGTTGGGTCAAGTTTCCTCAAATTCTGTGAACGTTCAAAATTTAGCTGTTTTGCACGATTTTATTGAAGCAAGTTTGTTTCCCTTTTATACTAACTTGTAGGTAATATTACGCTTAGCAAATTTATCCCACAAATTCTTGGGTCTAGACCAACGGTTGGGTCATGTTTCGTCGAATTCTGACAACGTTCAAAAGTAAGCTCTTTTGCACGATTTTATTGAAGCAAGTTTATTTCCCTTTTATACTAACTTGTAGTTATTATTACGCTTAGCCAATTTACCACACAAATTCGCAGCTCTAGACCAACGTTTGTGTCAAGTTTCGTCGAATTCTGTGAACGTTAAAATTTAGCTGTTTTGCACGGTTTTATTAAAGCAAGTTTGTTTCCCTTTTGTACTAACTTGTAGTTATTATTACGCTTAGCCAATTTACCACACAAATTCGCAGCTCTAGACCAACGTTTGTGTCAAGTTTCGTCGAATTCTGTGAACGTTAAAATTTAGCTGTTTTGCACGGTTTTATTAAAGCAAGTTTGTTTCCCTTTTGTACTAACTTGTAGT
Organism: Sesamum indicum; assembly: GCF_026168435.1. Classification (NCBI taxonomy): domain Eukaryota; kingdom Viridiplantae; phylum Streptophyta; class Magnoliopsida; order Lamiales; family Pedaliaceae; genus Sesamum; species Sesamum indicum. The sequence goes on along the minus strand of NC_142661.1, from coordinate 9,301,299 downwards.
TGTTATTATGCTTTCCAAAATTACCACACAAATTCTTGGGCGTAGATTAACGTTTGTGTCAAATTTCGTCGAATTTTGAGAACGGTTAAAATTTAGCTGTTTTGCACGGTTTTATTAAAGCAAATTCATTTTCCTTTTATACTAACTTGTAGTTATTATTAAGATTAGCAAATATACAACACAAATGCTGGGATATAGACCAAAGTTTGGGAAAAGTTTCGTCGAATTCTGAGAACGTTCAAAAGTTAGCTGTTTTGCACAATTTTATTAAAGCAAATTTGTTTTCCTTTTACACTAACTTGTAGGTATTATTAACCACACAAATTCTTGGTTCTAGACCTACGGTTGGGTTAAGTTTCGTCGAATTCTGAGAACGTTCAAAATTTAGCTGTTTTGCACGGTTTTATTAAAGCAAGTTTGTTTTCCTTTTATACTAACTTATAGGTATTATTACTCTTAGAAAATTTACCACACAAATGCTTCGGTCTAGACCTACGGTTGGGTCAAGTTTCCTCAAATTCTGTGAACGTTCAAAATTTAGCTGTTTTGCACGATTTTATTGAAGCAAGTTTGTTTCCCTTTTATACTAACTTGTAGGTAATATTACGCTTAGCAAATTTATCCCACAAATTCTTGGGTCTAGACCAACGGTTGGGTCATGTTTCGTCGAATTCTGACAACGTTCAAAAGTAAGCTCTTTTGCACGATTTTATTGAAGCAAGTTTATTTCCCTTTTATACTAACTTGTAGTTATTATTATGCTTAGCCAATTTACCACACAAATTCGCAGCTCTAGACCAACGTTTGTGTCAAGTTTCGTCGAATTCTGTGAACGTTAAAATTTAGCTGTTTTGCACGGTTTTATTAAAGCAAGTTTGTTTCCCTTTTGTACTAACTTGTAGTTGTTATTATGCTTTCCAAAATTACCACACAAATTCTTGGGCGTAGATCAACGTTTGTGTCAAATTTCGTCGAATTTTGAGAACGGTCAAAATTTAGCTGTTTTGCACGGTTTTATTAAAGCAAATTCATTTTCCTTTTATACTAACTTCTAGTTATTATTAAGATTAGCAAATATACAACACAAATGCTGGGATATAGACCAATGTTTGGGACAAGTTTCGTCGAATTCTGATTTAGCTCTTTTGCACAATTTTATTAAAGCAAAATTATTTTTCTTTTACACTAACTTGTAGGTATTATTAACCACACAAATTCTTGGTTCTAGACATACGGTTGGGTTAAGTTTCGTCGAATTCTGAGAACGTTCGAAATTTAGCTGTTTTGCACGGTTTTATTAAAGCAAGTTTGTTTTCCTTTTATACTAACTTATAGGTATTATTACTCTTAGAAAATTTACCACACAAATGCTTCGGTCTAGACCTACGGTTGGGTCAAGTTTCCTCAAATTCTGTGAACGTTCAAAATTTAGCTGTTTTGCACGATTTTATTGAAGCAAGTTTGTTTCCCTTTTATACTAACTTGTAGGTAATATTACGCTTAGCAAATTTATCCCACAAATTCTTGGGTCTAGACCAACGGTTGGGTCATGTTTCGTCGAATTCTGACAACGTTCAAAAGTAAGCTCTTTTGCACGATTTTATTGAAGCAAGTTTATTTCCCTTTTATACTAACTTGTAGTTATTATTACGCTTAGCCAATTTACCACACAAATTCGCAGCTCTAGACCAACGTTTGTGTCAAGTTTCGTCGAATTCTGTGAACGTTAAAATTTAGCTGTTTTGCACGGTTTTATTAAAGCAAGTTTGTTTCCCTTTTGTACTAACTTGTAGTTATTATTACGCTTAGCCAATTTACCACACAAATTCGCAGCTCTAGACCAACGTTTGTGTCAAGTTTCGTCGAATTCTGTGAACGTTAAAATTTAGCTGTTTTGCACGGTTTTATTAAAGCAAGTTTGTTTCCCTTTTGTACTAACTTGTAGTTGTTATTATGCTTTCCAAAATTACCACACAAATTCTTGGGCGTAGATTAACGTTTGTGTCAAATTTCGTCGAATTTTGAGAACGGTTAAAATTTAGCTGTTTTGCACGGTTTTATTAAAGCAAATTCATTTTCCTTTTATACTAACTTGTAGTTATTATTAAGATTAGCAAATATACAACACAAATGCTGGGATATAGACCAAAGTTTGGGACAAGTTTCGTCGAATTCTGAGAACGTTCAAAAGTTAGCTGTTTTGCACAATTTTATTAAAGCAAATTTGTTTTCCTTTTACACTAACTTGTAGGTATTATTAACCACACAAATTCTTGGTTCTAGACCTACGGTTGGGTTAAGTTTCGTCGAATTCTGAGAACGTTCAAAATTTAGCTGTTTTGCACGGTTTTATTAAAGCAAGTTTGTTTTCCTTTTATACTAACTTATAGGTATTATTACTCTTAGAAAATTTACCACACAAATGCTTCGGTCTAGACCTACGGTTGGGTCAAGTTTCCTCAAATTCTGTGAACGTTCAAAATTTAGCTGTTTTGCACGATTTTATTGAAGCAAGTTTGTTTCCCTTTTATACTAACTTGTAGGTAATATTACGCTTAGCAAATTTATCCCACAAATTCTTGGGTCTAGACCAACGGTTGGGTCATGTTTCGTCGAATTCTGACAACGTTCAAAAGTAAGCTCTTTTGCACGATTTTATTGAAGCAAGTTTATTTCCCTTTTATACTAACTTGTAGTTATTATTACGCTTAGCCAATTTACCACACAAATTCGCAGCTCTAGACCAACGTTTGTGTCAAGTTTCGTCGAATTCTGTGAACGTTAAAATTTAGCTGTTTTGCACGGTTTTATTAAAGCAAGTTTGTTTCCCTTTTGTACTAACTTGTAGTTATTATTACGCTTAGCCAATTTACCACACAAATTCGCAACTCTAGACCAACGTTTGTGTCAAGTTTCGTCGAATTCTGTGAACGTTAAAATTTAGCTGTTTTGCACGGTTTTATTAAAGCAAGTTTGTTTCCCTTTTGTACTAACTTGTAGTTGTTATTATGCTTTCCAAAATTACCACACAAATTCTTGGGCGTAGATTAACGTTTGTGTCAAATTTCGTCGAATTTTGAGAACGGTTAAAATTTAGCTGTTTTGCACGGTTTTATTAAAGCAAATTCATTTTCCTTTTATACTAACTTGTAGTTATTATTAAGATTAGCAAATATACAACACAAATGCTGGGATATAGACCAAAGTTTGGGACAAGTTTCGTCGAATTCTGAGAACGTTCAAAAGTTAGCTGTTTTGCACAATTTTATTAAAGCAAATTTGTTTTCCTTTTACACTAACTTGTAGGTATTATTAACCACACAAATTCTTGGTTCTAGACCTACGGTTGGGTTAAGTTTCGTCGAATTCTGAGAACGTTCAAAATTTAGCTGTTTTGCACGGTTTTATTAAAGCAAGTTTGTTTTCCTTTTATACTAACTTATAGGTATTATTACTCTTAGAAAATTTACCACACAAATGCTTCGGTCTAGACCTACGGTTGGGTCAAGTTTCCTCAAATTCTGTGAACGTTCAAAATTTAGCTGTTTTGCACGATTTTATTGAAGCAAGTTTGTTTCCCTTTTATACTAACTTGTAGGTAATATTACGCTTAGCAAATTTATCCCACAAATTCTTGGGTCTAGACCAACGGTTGGGTCATGTTTCGTCGAATTCTGACAACGTTCAAAAGTAAGCTCTTTTGCACGATTTTATTGAAGCAAGTTTATTTCCCTTTTATACTAACTTGTAGTTATTATTACGCTTAGCCAATTTACCACACAAATTCGCAGCTCTAGACCAACGTTTGTGTCAAGTTTCGTCGAATTCTGTGAACGTTAAAATTTAGCTGTTTTGCACGGTTTTATTAAAGCAAGTTTGTTTCCCTTTTGTACTAACTTGTAGTTATTATTACGCTTAGCCAATTTACCACACAAATTCGCAACTCTAGACCAACGTTTGTGTCAAGTTTCGTCGAATTCTGTGAACGTTAAAATTTAGCTGTTTTGCACGGTTTTATTAAAGCAAGTTTGTTTCCCTTTTGTACTAACTTGTAGTTGTTATTATGCTTTCCAAAATTACCACACAAATTCTTGGGCGTAGATTAACGTTTGTGTCAAATTTCGTCGAATTTTGAGAACGGTTAAAATTTAGCTGTTTTGCACGGTTTTATTAAAGCAAATTCATTTTCCTTTTATACTAACTTGTAGTTATTATTAAGATTAGCAAATATACAACACAAATGCTGGGATATAGACCAAAGTTTGGGACAAGTTTCGTCGAATTCTGAGAACGTTCAAAAGTTAGCTGTTTTGCACAATTTTATTAAAGCAAATTTGTTTTCCTTTTACACTAACTTGTAGGTATTATTAACCACACAAATTCTTGGTTCTAGACCTACGGTTGGGTTAAGTTTCGTCGAATTCTGAGAACGTTCAAAATTTAGCTGTTTTGCACGGTTTTATTAAAGCAAGTTTGTTTTCCTTTTATACTAACTTATAGGTATTATTACTCTTAGAAAATTTACCACACAAATGCTTCGGTCTAGACCTACGGTTGGGTCAAGTTTCCTCAAATTCTGTGAACGTTCAAAATTTAGCTGTTTTGCACGATTTTATTGAAGCAAGTTTGTTTCCCTTTTATACTAACTTGTAGGTAATATTACGCTTAGCAAATTTATCCCACAAATTCTTGGGTCTAGACCAACGGTTGGGTCATGTTTCGTCGAATTCTGACAACGTTCAAAAGTAAGCTCTTTTGCACGATTTTATTGAAGCAAGTTTATTTCCCTTTTATACTAACTTGTAGTTATTATTACGCTTAGCCAATTTACCACACAAATTCGCAGCTCTAGACCAACGTTTGTGTCAAGTTTCGTCGAATTCTGTGAACGTTAAAATTTAGCTGTTTTGCACGGTTTTATTAAAGCAAGTTTGTTTCCCTCTTGTACTAACTTGTAGTTATTATTACGCTTAGCCAATTTACCACACAAATTCGCAACTCTAGACCAACGTTTGTGTCAAGTTTCGTCGAATTCTGTGAACGTTAAAATTTAGCTGTTTTGCACGGTTTTATTAAAGCAAGTTTGTTTCCCTTTTGTACTAACTTGTACTTGTTATTATGCTTTCCAAAATTACCACACAAATTCTTGCGCGTAGATCAACGTTTGTGTCAAATTTCGTCGAATTTTGAGAACGGTTAAAATTTAGCTGTTTTGCACGGTTTTATTAAAGCAAATTCATTTTCCTTTTATACTAACTTGTAGTTATTATTAAGATTAGCAAATATACAACACAAATGCTGGGATATAGACCAATGTTTGGAACAAGTTTCGTCGAATTCTGATAACGTTCAAAAGTTAGCTCTTTTGCACAATTTTATTAAAGCAAAATTATTTTTCTTTTACACTAACTTGTAGGTATTATTAACCACACAAATTCTTGGTTCTAGACATACGGTTGGGTTAAGTTTCGTCGAATTCTGAGAACGTTCAAAATTTAGCTGTTTTGCACGATTTTATTAAAGCAAGTTTGTTTTCCTTTTATACTAACTTATAGGTATTATTACTCTTAGAAAATTTACCACACAAATGCTTCGGTCTAGACCTACGGTTGGGTCAAGTTTCCTCAAATTCTGTGAACGTTCAAAATTTAGCTGTTTTGCACGATTTTATTGAAGCAAGTTTGTTTCCCTTTTATACTAACTTGTAGGTAATATTACGCTTAGCAAATTTATCCCACAAATTCTTGGGTCTAGACCAACGGTTGGGTCATGTTTCGTCGAATTCTGACAACGTTCAAAAGTAAGCTCTTTTGCACGATTTTATTGAAGCAAGTTTATTTCCCTTTTATACTAACTTGTAGTTATTATTATGCTTAGCCAATTTACCACACAAATTCGCAGCTCTAGACCAACGTTTGTGTCAAGTTTCGTCGAATTCTGTGAACGTTAAAATTTAGCTGTTTTGCACGGTTTTATTAAAGCAAGTTTGTTTCCCTCTTGTACTAACTTGTAGTTATTATTACGCTTAGCCAATTTACCACACAAATTCGTAGCTCTAGACCGACGTTTGTGTCAAGTTTCGTCGAATTCTGTGAACGTTAAAATTTAGTTGTTTTGCACGGTTTTATTAAAGCAAGTTTGTTTCCCTTTTGTACTAACTTGTACTTGTTATTATGCTTTCCAAAATTACCACACAAATTCTTGCGCGTAGATCAACGTTTGTGTCAAATTTCGTCGAATTTTGAGAACGGTCAAAATTTAGCTGTTTTGCACGGTTTTATTAAAGCAAGTTTGTTTCCCTTTTATACTAACTTGTAGGTAATATTGCGCTTAGCAAATTTATCCCACAAATTCTTGGGTCTAGACCAACGGTTGGGTCATGTTTCGTCGAATTCTGACAACGTTCAAAAGTAAGCTCTTTTGCACGATTTTATTAAAGCAAGTTTATTTCCCTTTTATACTAACTTGTAGTTATTATTACGCTTAACAATTTACCACACAAATTCGCAGCTCTAGACCAACGTTTGTGTCAAGTTTCGTCGAATTCTGTGAACTTTAAAATTTAGCTGTTTTGCATGATTTTATTAAAGCAAGTTTGTTTCCCTTTTGTACTAACTTGTAGTTGTTATTACGCTTAGCCAATTTACCACACAAATTCGCAGCTCTAGACCAACGTTTGTGTCAAGTTTCGTCGAATTCTGTGAACGTTAAAATTTAGCTGTTTTGCACGGTTTTATTAAAGCAAGTTTGTTTCCCTTTTGTACTAACTTGTAGTTGTTATTATGCTTTCCAAAATTACCACACAAATTCTTGGGCGTAGATCAACGTTTGTGTAAAATTTCGTCGAATTTTGAGAACGGTCAAAATTTAGCTGTTTTGCACGGTTTTATTAAAGCAAATTCATTTTTCTTTTATACTAACTTGTAGTTATTATTAAGATTAGCAAATATACAACACAAATGCTGGGATGTAAACCAATGTTTGGGACAAGTTTCGTCGAATTCTGATAACGTTCAAAAGTTAGCTGTTTTGCACAATTTTATTAAAGCAAAATTGTTTTTCTTTTACACTAACTTGTAGGTATTATTAACCACACAAATTCTTGGTTCTAGACCTACGGTTGGGTTAAGTTTCGTCGAATTCTGAGAACGTTCAAAATTTAGATGTTTTGCACGGTTTTATTAAAGCAAGTTTGTTTTTCTTTTATACTAACTTGTAGGTATTATTACGCTTAGAATACTTTCCACACAAATACTTCGGTCTAGACCTACGGTTGGGTCAAGTTTCCTCGAATTCTGTGAACGTTCAAAATTTAGCTGTTTTGCACGGTTTTATTAAAGCAAGTTTGTTTCCCTTTTATACTAACTTGTAGGTAATATTACGCTTAGCAAATTTATCCCACAAATTCTTGGGTCTAGACCAACGGTTGGGTCATGTTTCGTCGAATTCTGACAACTTTCAAAAGTAAGCTCTTTTGCACGATTTTATTAAAGCAAGTTTATTTTCCTTTTATACTAACTTGTAGTTATTATTACGCTTAGCCAATTTACCACACAAATTCGCAGCTCTAGACCAACGTTTGTGTCAAGTTTCGTCGAATTCTGTGAACGTTAAAATTTAGCTGTTTTGCACGGTTTTATTAAAGCAAGTTTGTTTCCCTTTTGTACTAACTTGTAGTTGTTATTATGCTTTCCAAAATTACCACACAAATTCTTGGGCGTAGATTAACGTTTGTGTCAAATTTCGTCGAATTTTGAGAACGGTTAAAATTTAGCTGTTTTGCACGGTTTTATTAAAGCAAATTCATTTTCCTTTTATACTAACTTGTAGTTATTATTAAGATTAGCAAATATACAACACAAATGCTGGGATATAGACCAATGTTTGGGACAAGTTTCGTCGAATTCTGATAACGTTCAAAAGTTAGCTGTTTTGCACAATTTTATTAAAGCAAAATTGTTTTTCTTTTACACTAACTTGTAGGTATTATTAACCACACAAATTCTTGGTTCTAGACATACGGTTGGGTTAAGTTTCGTCGAATTCTGAGAACGTTCAAAATTTAGATGTTTTGCATGGTTTTATTAAAGCAAGTTTGTTTCCCTTTTATACTAACTTGTAGGTAGTATTACGCTTAGAATACTTACCACACAAATGCTTCGGTCTAGACCTACGGTTGGGTCAAGTTTCCTCGAATTCTGTGAACGTTCAAAATTTAGCTGTTTTGCACGGTTTTATTAAAGCAAGTTTGTTTCCCTTTTATACTAACTTGTAGGTAATATTACGCTTAGCAAATTTATCCCACAAATTCTTGGGTCTAGACCAACGGTTGGGTCATGTTTCGTCGAATTCTGACAACTTTCAAAAGTAAGCTCTTTTGCACGATTTTATTAAAGCAAGTTTATTTTCCTTTTATACTAACTTGTAGTTATTATTACGCTTAGCCAATTTACCACACAAATTCGCAGCTCTAGACCAACGTTTGTGTCAAGTTTCGTCGAATTCTGTGAACGTTAAAATTTAGCTGTTTTGCACGGTTTTATTAAAGCAAGTTTGTTTCCCTTTTGTACTAACTTGTAGTTGTTATTATGCTTTCCAAAATTACCACACAAATTCTTGGGCGTAGATTAACGTTTGTGTCAAATTTCGTCGAATTTTGAGAACGGTTAAAATTTAGCTGTTTTGCACGGTTTTATTAAAGCAAATTCATTTTCCTTTTATACTAACTTGTAGTTATTATTAAGATTAGCAAATATACAACACAAATGCTGGGATATAGACCAATGTTTGGGACAAGTTTCGTCGAATTCTGATAACGTTCAAAAGTTAGCTGTTTTGCACAATTTTATTAAAGCAAAATTGTTTTTCTTTTACACTAACTTGTAGGTATTATTAACCACACAAATTCTTGGTTCTAGACATACGGTTGGGTTAAGTTTCGTCGAATTCTGAGAACGTTCAAAATTTAGCTTTTTTGCACGGTTTTTTTTTTTTCGGTAAAAGTAAGTTTCATTGAGTAAATTTGGTACAGTACAACAATATGATCACCAAATGGTTTATCCCTCGACAGGCCAAGGGATTCGCCATAATCGAAATAAAGCACGTGTACTGACTGATCTAGATAGTGGGATGCTATGGATTCGCTGCCTAATGTCCTCAATGATCAGTAATGCTATGGTAGCAGGCGTTCTCTCAGTGTGATCGAATCGTCTCAGGTTTCTTTCCTTCCAAATGTGGTATACACATGCTGCAAGTAGTGCTCTATAAGACATGTTGATGATGTGTTTACCCCTCCATCTCTGTGAAGCCCATGTAATGTCATCTTTCCACTCTCTATTGGGCCATAGGAATCGTATCGTTCTTCGAATTTCTGTGAGGCATCTTCGACTAAATCTGCATTGGAAGAATAAATGTGCATGTGTCTCTGTCATTCCTTCATTGCATAGGATACATGTGCCAAGGTGAGCAAGCCATGGTTTATCTGCCGTAGCCAACTTTCCTTGGATGGCAAGCCATAGAATAAAGATGTGACGTGGAATTTTAAGTGATCCCGAAAGTAGGGAAGACCAACCTACTTTCGGTCCTGGTGGGTCAAGTAACTCATAAATAGCCTGTACTGTTGGTCGACCATTTTCAAATCTCCATATTATACGGTCTTCCCCTCCAAAAATAGTGGGTAGCACATGTGTGATCTCCAAACACTCAAGATCTGTGATAAGGGGCCACTGCCATCCTCCTTCATGAATCACCGTGCTAAGTCTGGATGACTCATCTAGTCCAAGTAGTCTCGGTCCTCGTGGGAAGGAGTCACAAAGAGGGCCAAGGTGATGCCACGGATCCTGCCACAAGAAGAAAGTCCTCCCATCTCCAATCCGGTAGTCTACCATGGTTCGGAGGAACATCCGTAATCGAAGGATTTTCCTCCATCCCCATGAGCCGCCATGGTCCGTAATCGTCCATATAGAGGTGTGTTGTAGACGTCCCTGGTACAGCCATTCAACCCAAATCGATGTCCTGTCGCATCTAATGACATCACACAGTTTTTTTGTCATCAATGCACGGTTCAAGGTACTGATATTCTTGAATCCAAGTCCTCCCTCCTCCTTTGGTCTGCATATATCTTTCCACGCAACCTTGGCATAGCCGCTGTTCGTCGTTCCCTTCCACAAGAAAGCTCGTAACCTTTTCTCAATTTCATTAATGACTTTCTTCGGTAATATAAATGCCGATGCCCAATAAAGACTCAGTGCTATAAGTACAGATTTAATAATTTGTACTCTACCAGCATAAGATATAGTGGTACCTTCCCATCCAGCAATCCGTTTGTCAATCTTCAGTAGTAGTGGACGGCAATCTGCAATAGTTAGTCGAGACGATATAAGAGGTAATCCCAGATACCTCATTGGAAGAGCCCCTTCCTGAAATCCGAGTAGAGCCAACATCTCCTCACGTAATGCTTGCGCTGAGCGTGAGATAATCAAGTGGCTTTTCTGCACGTTCAGTCTAAGACCCGACCATTCGGCAAAACGATCCAGTCCTGCTTTAAAGATTCTTAGAGAGTTCATATCAGCACGTCAAAATAATATCACATCATCAGCAAACCCCAACTGAAAGATCCTAGCTGCCTCGCATTTCCAATGATAGGAAAATATCTCCTCCTGATCAATCAACTGCAGGAAGCCCAAGTGTAGGACTTCCATCACAAGCACAAATAGGTAGGGTGATAAAGGGTCACCTTGCCGAAGTCCTCTGGCTCCTCGAAAGAATCCATGGGGCTTTCCATTGAGTCCAACAGAAAATGAAGGCGTTGTCACACACTCCTCAATCCACTTCACAAAAGTAATAGGGAACCCAAACATCTCCATTAAATTATAGGTATTATTACTCTTAGAAAATTTACCACACAAATGCTTCGGTCTAGACCTACGGTTGGGTCAAGTTTCCTCAAATTCTGTGAACGTTCTAAATTTAGCTGTTTTGCACGATTTTATTGAAGCAAGTTTGTTTCCCTTTTATACTAACTTGTAGGTAATATTACGCTTAGCAAATTTATCCCACAAATTCTTGGGTCTAGACCAACGGTTGGGTCATGTTTCGTCGAATTCTGACAACGTTCAAAAGTAAGCTCTTTTGCACGATTTTATTTAAGCAAGTTTATTTCCCTTTTATACTAACTTGTAGTTATTATTACGCTTAGCCAATTTACCACACAAATTCGCAGCTCTAGACCAACGTTTGTGTCAAGTTTCGTCGAATTCTGTGAACGTTAAAATTTAGCTGTTTTGCACGGTTTTATTAAAGCAAGTTTGTTTCCCTCTTGTACTAACTTGTACTTGTTATTATGCTTTCCAAAATTACCACACAAATTCTTGCGCGTAGATCAACGTTTGTGTCAAATTTCGTCGAATTTTGAGAACGGTCAAAATTTAGCTGTTTTGCACGGTTTTATTAAAGCAAATTCATTTTCCTTTTATACTAACTTGTAGTTCTTATTAAGATTAGCAAATATACAACACAAATGCTGGGATATAGACCAATGTTTGGGACAAGTTTCGTCGAATTCTGATAACGTTCAAAAGTTAGCTGTTTTACACAATTTTATTAAAGCAAAATTGTTTTTCTTTTACACTAACTTGTAGGTATTATTAACCACACAAATTCTTGGTTCTAGACCTACGGTTGGGTTAAGTTTCGTCGAATTCTGAGAACGTTCAAAATTTAGATGTTTTGCACGGTTTTATTAAAGCAAGTTTGTTTCCCTTTTATACTAACTTGTAGGTAGTATTACGCTTAGAATACTTTCCACACAAATACTTCGGTCTAGACCTACGGTTGGGTCAAGTTTCCTCGAATTCTGTGAAGGTTCAAAATTTAGCTGTTTTGCACGGTTTTATTAAAGAAAGTTTGTTTCCCTTTTATACTAACTTGTAGGTAATATTACGCTTAGCAAATTTATCCCACAAATTCTTGGGTCTAGACCAACGGTTGGGTCATGTTTCGTCGAATTCTGACAACTTTCAAAAGTAAGCTCTTTTGCACGATTTTATTAAAGCAAGATTATTTTCCTTTTATACTAACTTGTAGTTATTATTACGCTTAGCCAATTTACCACACAAATTCGCAGCTCTAGACCAACGTTTGTGTCAAGTTTCGTCGAATTCTGTGAACGTTAAAATTTAGCTGTTTTGCACGGTTTTATTAAAGCAAGTTTGTTTCCCTTTTGTACTAACTTGTAGTTGTTATTATGCTTTCCAAAATTACCACACAAATTCTTGGGCGTAGATTAACGTTTGTGTCAAATTTCGTCGAATTTTGAGAACGGTTAAAATTTAGCTGTTTTGCACGGTTTTATTAAAGCAAATTCATTTTCCTTTTATACTAACTTGTAGTTATTATTAAGATTAGCAAATATACAACACAAATGCTGGGATATAGACCAATGTTTGGGACAAGTTTCGTCGAATTCTGATAACGTTCAAAAGTTAGCTGTTTTGCACAATTTTATTAAAGCAAAATTGTTTTTCTTTTACACTAACTTGTAGGTATTATTAACCACACAAATTCTTGGTTCTAGACATACGGTTGGGTTAAGTTTCGTCGAATTCTGAGAACGTTCAAAATTTAGCTGTTTTGCACGGTTTTATTAAAGCAAGTTTGTTTTCCTTTTATACTAACTTATAGGTATTATTACTCTTAGAAAATTTACCACACAAATGCTTCGGTCTAGACCTACGGTTGGGTCAAGTTTCCTCAAATTCTGTGAACGTTCTAAATTTAGCTGTTTTGCACGATTTTATTGAAGCAAGTTTGTTTCCCTTTTATACTAACTTGTAGGTAATATTACGCTTAGCAAATTTATCCCACAAATTCTTGGGTCTAGACCAACGGTTGGGTCATGTTTCGTCGAATTCTGACAACGTTCAAAAGTAAGCTCTTTTGCACGATTTTATTGAAGCAAGTTTATTTCCCTTTTATACTAACTTGTAGTTATTATTACGCTTAGCCAATTTACCACACAAATTCGCAGCTCTAGACCAACGTTTGTGTCAAGTTTCGTCGAATTCTGTGAACGTTAAAATTTAGCTGTTTTGCACGGTTTTATTAAAGCAAGTTTGTTTCCCTCTTGTACTAACTTGTAGTTATTATTACGCTTAGCCAATTTACCACACAAATTCGTAGCTCTAGACCGACGTTTGTGTCAAGTTTCGTCGAATTCTGTGAACGTTAAAATTTTGTTGTTTTGCACGGTTTTATTAAAGCAAGTTTGTTTCCCTTTTGTACTAACTTGTACTTGTTATTATGCTTTCCAAAATTACCACACAAATTCTTGCGCGTAGATCAACGTTTGTGTCAAATTTCGTCGAATTTTGAGAACGGTCAAAATTTAGCTGTTTTGCACGGTTTTATTAAAGCAAATTCATTTTCCTTTTATACTAACTTGTAGTTATTATTAAGATTAGCAAATATACAACACAAATGCTGGGATATAGACCAATGTTTGGGACAAGTTTCGTCGAATTCTGATAACGTTCAAAAGTTAGCTGTTTTGCACAATTTTATTAAAGCAAAATTGTTTTTCTTTTACACTAACTTGTAGGTATTATTAACCACACAAATTCTTGGTTCTAGACCTACGGTTGGGTTAAGTTTCGTCGAATTCTGAGAACGTTCAAAATTTAGATGTTTTGCACGGTTTTATTAAAGCAAGTTTGTTTCCCTTTTATACTAACTTGTAGGTAGTATTACGCTTAGAATACTTTCCACACAAATACTTCGGTCTAGACCTACGGTTGGGTCAAGTTTCCTCGAATTCTGTGAACGTTCAAAATTTAGCTGTTTTGCACGGTTTTATTAAAGCAAGTTTGTTTCCCTTTTATACTAACTTGTAGGTAATATTACGCTTAGCAAATTTATCCCACAAATTCTTGGGTCTAGACCAACGGTTGGGTCATGTTTCGTCGAATTCTGACAACTTTCAAAAGTAAGCTCTTTTGCACGATGTTATTAAAGCAAGTTTATTTTCCTTTTATACTAACTTGTAGTTATTATTACGCTTAGCCAATTTACCACACAAATTCGCAGCTCTAGACCAACGTTTGTGTCAAGTTTCGTCGAATTCTGTGAACGTTAAAATTTAGCTGTTTTGCACGGTTTTATTAAAGCAAGTTTGTTTCCCTTTTGTACTAACTTGTAGTTGTTATTATGCTTTCCAAAATTACCACACAAATTCTTGGGCGTAGATTAACGTTTGTGTCAAATTTCGTCGAATTTTGAGAACGGTTAAAATTTAGCTGTTTTGCACGGTTTTATTAAAGCAAATTCATTTTCCTTTTATACTAACTTGTAGTTATTATTAAGATTAGCAAATATACAACACAAATGCTGGGATATAGACCAATGTTTGGGACAAGTTTCGTCGAATTCTGATAACGTTCAAAAGTTAGCTGTTTTGCACAATTTTATTAAAGCAAAATTGTTTTTCTTTTACACTAACTTGTAGGTATTATTAACCACACAAATTCTTGGTTCTAGACATACGGTTGGGTTAAGTTTCGTCGAATTCTGAGAACGTTCAAAATTTAGCTGTTTTGCACGGTTTTATTAAAGCAAGTTTGTTTTCCTTTTATACTAACTTATAGGTATTATTACTCTTAGAAAATTTACCACACAAATGCTTCGGTCTAGACCTACGGTTGGGTCAAGTTTCCTCAAATTCTGTGAACGTTCTAAATTTAGCTGTTTTGCACGATTTTATTGAAGCAAGTTTGTTTCCCTTTTATACTAACTTGTAGGTAATATTACGCTTAGCAAATTTATCCCACAAATTCTTGGGTCTAGACCAACGGTTGGGTCATGTTTCGTCGAATTCTGACAACGTTCAAAAGTAAGCTCTTTTGCACGATTTTATTGAAGCAAGTTTATTTCCCTTTTATACTAACTTGTAGTTATTATTACGCTTAGCCAATTTACCACACAAATTCGCAGCTCTAGACCACCGTTTGTGTCAAGTTTCGTCGAATTCTGTGAACGTTAAAATTTAGCTGTTTTGCACGGTTTTATTAAAGCAAGTTTGTTTCCCTTTTGTACTAACTTGTAGTTATTATTACGCTTAGCCAATTTACCACACAAATTCGCAGCTCTAGACCAACGTTTGTGTCAAGTTTCGTCGAATTCTGTGAACGTTAAAATTTAGCTGTTTTGCACGGTTTTATTAAAGCAAGTTTGTTTCCCTTTTGTACTAACTTGTAGTTGTTATTATGCTTTCCAAAATTACCACACAAATTCTTGGGCGTAGATTAACGTTTGTGTCAAATTTCGTCGAATTTTGAGAACGGTTAAAATTTAGCTGTTTTGCACGGTTTTATTAAAGCAAATTCATTTTCCTTTTATACTAACTTGTAGTTATTATTAAGATTAGCAAATATACAACACAAATGCTGGGATATAGACCAATGTTTGGGACAAGTTTCGTCGAATTCTGATAACGTTCAAAAGTTAGCTCTTTTGCACAATTTTATTAAAGCAAAATTATTTTTCTTTTACACTAACTTGTAGGTATTATTAACCACACAAATTCTTGGTTCTAGACATACGGTTGGGTTAAGTTTCGTCGAATTCTGAGAACGTTCAAAATTTAGCTGTTTTGCACGATTTTATTAAAGCAAGTTTGTTTTCCTTTTATACTAACTTATAGGTATTATTACTCTTAGAAAATTTACCACACAAATGCTTCGGTCTAGACCTACGATTGGGTCAAGTTTCCTCAAATTCTGTGAACGTTCAAAATTTAGCTGTTTTGCACGATTTTATTGAAGCAAGTTTGTTTCCCTTTTATAGTAACTTGTAGGTAATATTACGCTTAGCAAATTTATCCCACAAATTCTTGGGTCTAGACCAACGGTTGGGTCATGTTTCGTCGAATTCTGACAACGTTCAAAAGTAAGCTCTTTTGCACGATTTTATTGAAGCAAGTTTATTTCCCTTTTATACTAACTTGTAGTTATTATTACGCTTAGCCAATTTACCACACAAATTCGCAGCTCTAGACCAACGTTTGTGTCAAGTTTCGTCGAATTCTGTGAACGTTAAAATTTAGCTGTTTTGCACGGTTTTATTAAAGCAAGTTTGTTTCCCTCTTGTACTAACTTGCAGTTATTATTACGCTTAGCCAATTTACCACACAAATTCGTAGCTCTAGACCGACGTTTGTGTCAAGTTTCGTCGAATTCTGTGAACGTTAAAATTTAGTTGTTTTGCACGGTTTTATTAAAGCAAGTTTGTTTCCCTTTTGTACTAACTTGTAGTTGTTATTATGCTTTCCAAAATTACCACACAAATTCTTGGGCGTAGATTAACGTTTGTGTCAAATTTCGTCGAATTTTGAGAACGGTTAAAATTTAGCTGTTTTGCACGGTTTTATTAAAGCAAATTCATTTTCCTTTTATACTAACTTGTAGTTATTATTAAGATTAGCAAATATACAACACAAATGCTGGGATATAGACCAATGTTTGGGACAAGTTTCGTCGAATTCTGATAACGTTCAAAAGTTAGCTGTTTTGCACAATTTTATTAAAGCAAAATTGTTTTTCTTTTACACTAACTTGTAGGTATTATTAACCACACAAATTCTTGGTTCTAGACATACGGTTGGGTTAAGTTTCGTCGAATTCTGAGAACGTTCAAAATTTAGCTGTTTTGCACGGTTTTATTAAAGCAAGTTTGTTTTCCTTTTATACTAACTTATAGGTATTATTACTCTTAGAAAATTTACCACACAAATGCTTCGGTCTAGACCTACGGTTGGGTCAAGTTTCCTCAAATTCTGTGAACGTTCTAAATTTAGCTGTTTTGCACGATTTTATTGAAGCAAGTTTGTTTCCCTTTTATACTAACTTGTAGGTAATATTACGCTTAGCAAATTTATCCCACAAATTCTTGGGTCTAGACCAACGGTTGGGTCATGTTTCGTCGAATTCTGACAACGTTCAAAAGTAAGCTCTTTTGCACGATTTTATTGAAGCAAGTTTATTTCCCTTTTATACTAACTTGTAGTTATTATTACGCTTAGCCAATTTACCACACAAATTCGCAGCTCTAGACCACCGTTTGTGTCAAGTTTCGTCGAATTCTGTGAACGTTAAAATTTAGCTGTTTTGCACGGTTTTATTAAAGCAAGTTTGTTTCCCTTTTGTACTAACTTGTAGTTATTATTACGCTTAGCCAATTTACCACACAAATTCGCAGCTCTAGACCAACGTTTGTGTCAAGTTTCGTCGAATTCTGTGAACGTTAAAATTTAGCTGTTTTGCACGGTTTTATTAAAGCAAGTTTGTTTCCCTTTTGTACTAACTTGTAGTTGTTATTATGCTTTCCAAAATTACCACACAAATTCTTGGGCGTAGATTAACGTTTGTGTCAAATTTCGTCGAATTTTGAGAACGGTCAAAATTTAGCTGTTTTGCACGGTTTTATTAAAGCAAATTCATTTTCCTTTTATACTAACTTGTAGTTATTATTAAGATTAGCAAATATACAACACAAATGCTGGGATGTAGACCAATGTTTGGGACAAGTTTCGTCGAATTCTGATAACGTTCAAAAGTTAGCTGTTTTGCACAATTTTATTAAAGCAAAATTGTTTTTCTTTTACGCTAACTTGTAGGTATTATTAACCACACAAATTCTTGGTTCTAGACCTACGGTTGGGTTAAGTTTCGTCGAATTCTGAGAACGTTCAAAATTTAGCTGTTTTGCACGGTTTTATTAAAGCAAGTTTGTTTCCCTTTTATACTAACTTATAGGTATTATTACTCTTAGAAAATTTACCACACAAATGCTTCGGTCTAGACCTACGGTTGGGTCAAGTTTCCTCGAATTCTGTGAACGTTCAAAATTTAGCTGTTTTGAACGATTTTATTGAAGCAAGTTTGTTTCCCTTTTATACTAACTTGTAGGTAATATTACGCTTAGCAAATTTAACCCACAAATTCTTGGGTCTAGACCAACGGTTGGGTCATGTTTCGTCGAATTCTGACAACGTTCAAAAGTAAGCTCTTTTGCACGATTTTATTGAAGCAAGTTTATTTCCCTTTTATACTAACTTGTAGTTATTATTACGCTTAGCCAATTTACCACACAAATTCGCAGCTCTAGACCACCGTTTGTGTCAAGTTTCGTCGAATTCTGTGAACGTTAAAATTTAGCTGTTTTGCACGGTTTTATTAAAGCAAGTTTGTTTCCCTTTTGTACTAACTTGTAGTTATTATTACGCTTAGCCAATTTACCACACAAATTCGCAGCTCTAGACCAACGTTTGTGTCAAGTTTCGTCGAATTCTGTGAACGTTAAAATTTAGCTGTTTTGCACGGTTTTATTAAAGCAAGTTTGTTTCCCTTTTGTACTAACTTGTAGTTGTTATTATGCTTTCCAAAATTACCACACAAATTCTTGGGCGTAGATTAACGTTTGTGTCAAATTTCGTCGAATTTTGAGAACGGTCAAAATTTAGCTGTTTTGCACGGTTTTATTAAAGCAAATTCATTTTCCTTTTATACTAACTTGTAGTTCTTATTAAGATTAGCAAATATACAACACAAATGCTGGGATATAGACCAATGTTTGGGACAAGTTTCGTCGAATTCTGATAACGTTCAAAAGTTAGCTGTTTTACACAATTTTATTAAAGCAAAATTGTTTTTCTTTTACACTAACTTGTAGGTATTATTAACCACACAAATTCTTGGTTCTAGACCTACGGTTGGGTTAAGTTTCGTCGAATTCTGAGAACGTTCAAAATTTAGATGTTTTGCACGGTTTTATTAAAGCAAGTTTGTTTCCCTTTTATACTAACTTGTAGGTAGTATTACGCTTAGAATACTTTCCACACAAATACTTCGGTCTAGACCTACGGTTGGGTCAAGTTTCCTCGAATTCTGTGAACGTTCAAAATTTAGCTGTTTTGCACGGTTTTATTAAAGAAAGTTTGTTTCCCTTTTATACTAACTTGTAGGTAATATTACGCTTAGCAAATTTATCCCACAAATTCTTGGGTCTAGACCAACGGTTGGGTCATGTTTCGTCGAATTCTGACAACTTTCAAAAGTAAGCTCTTTTGCACGATTTTATTAAAGCAAGATTATTTTCCTTTTATACTAACTTGTAGTTATTATTACGCTTAGCCAATTTACCACACAAATTCGCAGCTCTAGACCAACGTTTGTGTCAAGTTTCGTCGAATTCTGTGAACGTTAAAATTTAGCTGTTTTGCACGGTTTTATTAAAGCAAGTTTGTTTCCCTTTTGTACTAACTTGTAGTTGTTATTATGCTTTCCAAAATTACCACACAAATTCTTGGGCGTAGATTAACGTTTGTGTCAAATTTCGTCGAATTTTGAGAACGGTTAAAATTTAGCTGTTTTGCACGGTTTTATTAAAGCAAATTCATTTTCCTTTTATACTAACTTGTAGTTATTATTAAGATTAGCAAATATACAACACAAATGCTGGGATATAGACCAATGTTTGGGACAAGTTTCGTCGAATTCTGATAACGTTCAAAAGTTAGCTGTTTTGCACAATTTTATTAAAGCAAAATTGTTTTTCTTTTACACTAACTTGTAGGTATTATTAACCACACAAATTCTTGGTTCTAGACATACGGTTGGGTTAAGTTTCGTCGAATTCTGAGAACGTTCAAAATTTAGCTGTTTTGCACGGTTTTATTAAAGCAAGTTTGTTTTCCTTTTATACTAACTTATAGGTATTATTACTCTTAGAAAATTTACCACACAAATGCTTCGGTCTAGACCTACGGTTGGGTCAAGTTTCCTCAAATTCTGTGAACGTTCTAAATTTAGCTGTTTTGCACGATTTTATTGAAGCAAGTTTGTTTCCCTTTTATACTAACTTGTAGGTAATATTACGCTTAGCAAATTTATCCCACAAATTCTTGGGTCTAGACCAACGGTTGGGTCATGTTTCGTCGAATTCTGACAACGTTCAAAAGTAAGCTCTTTTGCACGATTTTATTGAAGCAAGTTTATTTCCCTTTTATACTAACTTGTAGTTATTATTACGCTTAGCCAATTTACCACACAAATTCGCAGCTCTAGACCAACGTTTGTGTCAAGTTTCGTCGAATTCTGTGAACGTTAAAATTTAGCTGTTTTGCACGGTTTTATTAAAGCAAGTTTGTTTCCCTCTTGTACTAACTTGTAGTTATTATTACGCTTAGCCAATTTACCACACAAATTCGTAGCTCTAGACCGACGTTTGTGTCAAGTTTCGTCGAATTCTGTGAACGTTAAAATTTAGTTGTTTTGCACGGTTTTATTAAAGCAAGTTTGTTTCCCTTTTGTACTAACTTGTACTTGTTATTATGCTTTCCAAAATTACCACACAAATTCTTGCGCGTAGATCAACGTTTGTGTCAAATTTCGTCGAATTTTGAGAACGGTCAAAATTTAGCTGTTTTGCACGGTTTTATTAAAGCAAATTCATTTTCCTTTTATACTAACTTGTAGTTATTATTAAGATTAGCAAATATACAACACAAATGCTGGGATATAGACCAATGTTTGGGACAAGTTTCGTCGAATTCTGATAACGTTCAAAAGTTAGCTGTTTTGCACAATTTTATTAAAGCAAAATTGTTTTTCTTTTACACTAACTTGTAGGTATTATTAACCACACAAATTCTTGGTTCTAGACCTACGGTTGGGTTAAGTTTCGTCGAATTCTGAGAACGTTCAAAATTTAGATGTTTTGCACGGTTTTATTAAAGCAAGTTTGTTTCCCTTTTATACTAACTTGTAGGTAGTATTACGCTTAGAATACTTTCCACACAAATACTTCGGTCTAGACCTACGGTTGGGTCAAGTTTCCTCGAATTCTGTGAACGTTCAAAATTTAGCTGTTTTGCACGGTTTTATTAAAGCAAGTTTGTTTCCCTTTTATACTAACTTGTAGGTAATATTACGCTTAGCAAATTTATCCCACAAATTCTTGGGTCTAGACCAACGGTTGGGTCATGTTCCGTCGAATTCTGACAACTTTCAAAAGTAAGCTCTTTTGCACGATGTTATTAAAGCAAGTTTATTTTCCTTTTATACTAACTTGTAGTTATTATTACGCTTAGCCAATTTACCACACAAATTCGCAGCTCTAGACCAACGTTTGTGTCAAGTTTCGTCGAATTCTGTGAACGTTAAAATTTAGCTGTTTTGCACGGTTTTATTAAAGCAAGTTTGTTTCCCTTTTGTACTAACTTGTAGTTGTTATTATGCTTTCCAAAATTACCACACAAATTCTTGGGCGTAGATTAACGTTTGTGTCAAATTTCGTCGAATTTTGAGAACGGTTAAAATTTAGCTGTTTTGCACGGTTTTATTAAAGCAAATTCATTTTCCTTTTATACTAACTTGTAGTTATTATTAAGATTAGCAAATATACAACACAAATGCTGGGATATAGACCAATGTTTGGGACAAGTTTCGTCGAATTCTGATAACGTTCAAAAGTTAGCTGTTTTGCACAATTTTATTAAAGCAAAATTGTTTTTCTTTTACACTAACTTGTAGGTATTATTAACCACACAAATTCTTGGTTCTAGACATACGGTTGGGTTAAGTTTCGTCGAATTCTGAGAACGTTCAAAATTTAGCTGTTTTGCACGGTTTTATTAAAGCAAGTTTGTTTTCCTTTTATACTAACTTATAGGTATTATTACTCTTAGAAAATTTACCACACAAATGCTTCGGTCTAGACCTACGGTTGGGTCAAGTTTCCTCAAATTCTGTGAACGTTCTAAATTTAGCTGTTTTGCACGATTTTATTGAAGCAAGTTTGTTTCCCTTTTATACTAACTTGTAGGTAATATTACGCTTAGCAAATTTATCCCACAAATTCTTGGGTCTAGACCAACGGTTGGGTCATGTTTCGTCGAATTCTGACAACGTTCAAAAGTAAGCTCTTTTGCACGATTTTATTGAAGCAAGTTTATTTCCCTTTTATACTAACTTGTAGTTATTATTACGCTTAGCCAATTTACCACACAAATTCGCAGCTCTAGACCACCGTTTGTGTCAAGTTTCGTCGAATTCTGTGAACGTTAAAATTTAGCTGTTTTGCACGGTTTTATTAAAGCAAGTTTGTTTCCCTTTTGTACTAACTTGTAGTTATTATTACGCTTAGCCAATTTACCACACAAATTCGCAGCTCTAGACCAACGTTTGTGTCAAGTTTCGTCGAATTCTGTGAACGTTAAAATTTAGCTGTTTTGCACGGTTTTATTAAAGCAAGTTTGTTTCCCTTTTGTACTAACTTGTAGTTGTTATTATGCTTTCCAAAATTACCACACAAATTCTTGGGCGTAGATTAACGTTTGTGTCAAATTTCGTCGAATTTTGAGAACGGTTAAAATTTAGCTGTTTTGCACGGTTTTATTAAAGCAAATTCATTTTCCTTTTATACTAACTTGTAGTTATTATTAAGATTAGCAAATATACAACACAAATGCTGGGATATAGACCAATGTTTGGGACAAGTTTCGTCGAATTCTGATAACGTTCAAAAGTTAGCTCTTTTGCACAATTTTATTAAAGCAAAATTATTTTTCTTTTACACTAACTTGTAGGTATTATTAACCACACAAATTCATGGTTCTAGACATACGGTTGGGTTAAGTTTCGTCGAATTCTGAGAACGTTCAAAATTTAGCTGTTTTGCACGATTTTATTAAAGCAAGTTTGTTTTCCTTTTATACTAACTTATAGGTATTATTACTCTTAGAAAATTTACCACACAAATGCTTCGGTCTAGACCTACGATTGGGTCAAGTTTCCTCAAATTCTGTGAACGTTCAAAATTTAGCTGTTTTGCACGATTTTATTGAAGCAAGTTTGTTTCCCTTTTATAGTAACTTGTAGGTAATATTACGCTTAGCAAATTTATCCCACAAATTCTTGGGTCTAGACCAACGGTTGGGTCATGTTTCGTCGAATTCTGACAACGTTCAAAAGTAAGCTCTTTTGCACGATTTTATTGAAGCAAGTTTATTTCCCTTTTATACTAACTTGTAGTTATTATTACGCTTAGCCAATTTACCACACAAATTCGCAGCTCTAGACCAACGTTTGTGTCAAGTTTCGTCGAATTCTGTGAACGTTAAAATTTAGCTGTTTTGCACGGTTTTATTAAAGCAAGTTTGTTTCCCTCTTGTACTAACTTGCAGTTATTATTACGCTTAGCCAATTTACCACACAAATTCGTAGCTCTAGACCGACGTTTGTGTCAAGTTTCGTCGAATTCTGTGAACGTTAAAATTTAGTTGTTTTGCACGGTTTTATTAAAGCAAGTTTGTTTCCCTTTTGTACTAACTTGTACTTGTTATTATGCTTTCCAAAATTACCACACAAATTCTTGCGCGTAGATCAACGTTTGTGTCAAATTTCGTCGAATTTTGAGAACGGTCAAAATTTAGCTGTTTTGCACGGTTTTATTAAAGCAAATTCATTTTTCTTTTATACTAACTTGTAGTTATTATTAAGATTAGCAAATATACAACACAAATGCTGGGATATAGACCAATGTTTGGGACAAGTTTCGTCGAATTCTGATAACGTTCAAAAGTTAGCTGTTTTGCACAATTTTATTAAAGCAAAATTGTTTTTCTTTTACACTAACTTGTAGGTATTATTAACCACACAAATTCTTGGTTCTAGACCTACGGTTGGATTAAGTTTCGTCGAATTCTGAGAACGTTCAAAATTTAGATGTTTTGCACGGTTTTATTAAAGCAAGTTTGTTTCCCTTTTATACTAACTTGTAGGTAGTATTACGCTTAGAATACTTTCCACACAAATACTTCGGTCTAGACCTACGGTTGGGTCAAGTTTCCTCGAATTCTGTGAACGTTCAAAATTTAGCTGTTTTGCACGGTTTTATTAAAGCAAGTTTGTTTCCCTTTTATACTAACTTGTAGGTAATATTACGCTTAGCAAATTTATCCCACAAATTCTTGGGTCTAGACCAACGGTTGGGTCATGTTTCGTCGAATTCTGACAACTTTCAAAAGTAAGCTCTTTTGCACGATGTTATTAAAGCAAGTTTATTTTCCTTTTATACTAACTTGTAGTTATTATTACGCTTAGCCAATTTACCACACAAATTCGCAGCTCTAGACCAACGTTTGTGTCAAGTTTCGTCGAATTCTGTGAACGTTAAAATTTAGCTGTTTTGCACGGTTTTATTAAAGCAAGTTTGTTTCCCTTTTGTACTAACTTGTAGTTGTTATTATGCTTTCCAAAATTACCACACAAATTCTTGGGCGTAGATTAACGTTTGTGTCAAATTTCGTCGAATTTTGAGAACGGTTAAAATTTAGCTGTTTTGCACGGTTTTATTAAAGCAAATTCATTTTCCTTTTATACTAACTTGTAGTTATTATTAAGATTAGCAAATATACAACACAAATGCTGGGATATAGACCAATGTTTGGGACAAGTTTCGTCGAATTCTGATAACGTTCAAAAGTTAGCTGTTTTGCACAATTTTATTAAAGCAAAATTGTTTTTCTTTTACACTAACTTGTAGGTATTATTAACCACACAAATTCTTGGTTCTAGACATACGGTTGGGTTAAGTTTCGTCGAATTCTGAGAACGTTCAAAATTTAGCTGTTTTGCACGGTTTTATTAAAGCAAGTTTGTTTTCCTTTTATACTAACTTATAGGTATTATTACTCTTAGAAAATTTACCACACAAATGCTTCGGTCTAGACCTACGGTTGGGTCAAGTTTCCTCAAATTCTGTGAACGTTCTAAATTTAGCTGTTTTGCACGATTTTATTGAAGCAAGTTTGTTTCCCTTTTATACTAACTTGTAGGTAATATTACGCTTAGCAAATTTATCCCACAAATTCTTGGGTCTAGACCAACGGTTGGGTCATGTTTCGTCGAATTCTGACAACGTTCAAAAGTAAGCTCTTTTGCACGATTTTATTGAAGCAAGTTTATTTCCCTTTTATACTAACTTGTAGTTATTATTACGCTTAGCCAATTTACCACACAAATTCGCAGCTCTAGACCACCTTTTGTGTCAAGTTTCGTCGAATTCTGTGAACGTTAAAATTTAGCTGTTTTGCACGGTTTTATTAAAGCAAGTTTGTTTCCCTTTTGTACTAACTTGTAGTTATTATTACGCTTAGCCAATTTACCACACAAATTCGCAGCTCTAGACCAACGTTTGTGTCAAGTTTCGTCGAATTCTGTGAACGTTAAAATTTAGCTGTTTTGCACGGTTTTATTAAAGCAAGTTTGTTTCCCTTTTGTACTAACTTGTAGTTGTTATTATGCTTTCCAAAATTACCACACAAATTCTTGGGCGTAGATTAACGTTTGTGTCAAATTTCGTCGAATTTTGAGAACGGTCAAAATTTAGCTGTTTTGCACGGTTTTATTAAAGCAAATTCATTTTCCTTTTATACTAACTTGTAGTTATTATTAAGATTAGCAAATATACAACACAAATGCTGGGATGTAGACCAATGTTTGGGACAAGTTTCGTCGAATTCTGATAACGTTCAAAAGTTAGCTGTTTTGCACAATTTTATTAAAGCAAAATTGTTTTTCTTTTACGCTAACTTGTAGGTATTATTAACCACACAAATTCTTGGTTCTAGACCTACGGTTGGGTTAAGTTTCGTCGAATTCTGAGAACGTTCAAAATTTAGCTGTTTTGCACGGTTTTATTAAAGCAAGTTTGTTTCCCTTTTATACTAACTTATAGGTATTATTACTCTTAGAAAATTTACCACACAAATGCTTCGGTCTAGACCTACGGTTGGGTCAAGTTTCCTCGAATTCTGTGAACGTTCAAAATTTAGCTGTTTTGAACGATTTTATTGAAGCAAGTTTGTTTCCCTTTTATACTAACTTGTAGGTAATATTACGCTTAGCAAATTTATCCCACAAATTCTTGGGTCTAGACCAACGGTTGGGTCATGTTTCGTCGAATTCTGACAACGTTCAAAAGTAAGCTCTTTTGCACGATTTTATTGAAGCAAGTTTATTTCCCTTTTATACTAACTTGTAGTTATTATTACGCTTAGCCAATTTACCACACAAATTCGCAGCTCTAGACCAACGTTTGTGTCAAGTTTCGTCGAATTCTGTGAACGTTAAAATTTAGCTGTTTTGCACGGTTTTATGAAAGCAAGTTTGTTTCCCTCTTGTACTAACTTGTAGTTATTATTACGCTTAGCCAATTTACCACACAAATTCGCAGCTCTAGACCGACGTTTGTGTCAAGTTTCGTCGAATTCTGTGAACGTTAAAATTTAGTTGTTTTGCACGGTTTTATTAAAGAGAGTTTGTTTCCCTTTTGTACTAACTTGTAGTTGTTATTATGCTTTCCAAAATTACCACACAAATTCTTGCGCGTAGATCAACGTTTGTGTCAAATTTCGTCGAATTTTGAGAACGGTCAAAATTTAGCTGTTTTGCACGGTTTTATTAAAGCAAATTCATTTTCCTTTTATACTAACTTGTAGTTATTATTAAGATTAGCAAATATACAACACAAATGCTGGGATATAGACCAATGTTTGGGACAAGTTTCGTCGAATTCTGATAACGTTCAAAAGTTAGCTGTTTTGCACAATTTTATTAAAGCAAAATTGTTTTTCTTTTACACTAACTTGTAGGTATTATTAACCACACAAATTCTTGGTTCTAGACCTACGGTTGGGTTAAGTTTCGTCGAATTCTGAGAACGTTCAAAATTTAGATGTTTTGCACGGTTTTATTAAAGCAAGTTTGTTTCCCTTTTATACTAACTTATAGGTATTATTACTCTTAGAAAATTTACCACACAAATGCTTCGGTCTAGACCTACGGTTGGGTCAAGTTTCCTCGAATTCTGTGAACGTTCAAAATTTAGCTGTTTTGCACGATTTTATTGAAGCAAGTTTGTTTCCCTTTTATATTAACTTGTAGGTAATATTACGCTTAGCAAATTTATCCCACAAATTCTTGGGTCTAGACCAACGTTTGTGTCAAGTTTCGTCGAATTCTGTGAACGTTAAAATTTAGCTGTTTTGCACGGTTTTATTAAAGCAAGTTTGTTTCTCTCTTGTACTAACTTGTAGTTATTATTACGCTTAGCCAATTTACCACACAAATTCGTAGCTCTAGACCGACGTTTGTGTCAAGTTTCGTCGAATTCTGTGAACGTTAAAATTTAGTTGTTTTGCACGGTTTTATTGAAGCAAGTTTGTTTCCCTTTTGTAATAACTTGTAGTTGTTATTATGCTTTCCAAAATTACCACACAAATTCTTGCGCGTAGATCAACGTTTGTGTCAAATTTCGTCGAATTTTGAGAACGGTCAAAATTTAGCTGTTTTGCACGGTTTTATTAAAGCAAATTCATTTTCCTTTTATACTAACTTGTAGTTATTATTAAGATTAGCAAATATACAACACAAATGCTGGGATATAGACCAATGTTTGGGACAAGTTTCGTCGAATTCTGATAACGTTCAAAAGTTAGCTGTTTTGCACAATTTTATTAAAGCAAAATTGTTTTTCTTTTACACTAACTTGTAGGTATTATTAACCACACAAATTCTTGGTTCTAGACCTACGGTTGGGTTAAGTTTCGTCGAATTCTGAGAACGTTCAAAATTTAGATGTTTTGCACGGTTTTATTAAAGCAAGTTTGTTTCCCTTTTATACTAACTTATAGGTATTATTACTCTTAGAAAATTTACCACACAAATGCTTCGGTCTAGACCTACGGTTGGGTCAAGTTTCCTCGAATTCTGTGAACGTTCAAAATTTAGCTGTTTTGCACGATTTTATTGAAGCAAGTTTGTTTCCCTTTTATATTAACTTGTAGGTAATATTACGCTTAGCAAATTTATCCCACAAATTCTTGGGTCTAGACCAACGGTTGGGTCATGTTTCGTTGAATTCTGACAACGTTCAAAAGTAAGCTCTTTTGCACGATTTTATTGAAGCAAGTTTATTTTCCTTTTATACTAACCTGTAGTTATTATTACGCTTAGCCAATTTACCACACAAATTCGCAGCTCTAGACCAACGTTTGTGTCAAGTTTCGTCGAATTCTGTGAACGTTAAAATTTAGCTGTTTTGCACGGTTTTATTAAAGCAAGTTTGTTTCCCTTTTGTACTAACTTGTCGATATTATTACGCTTAGCCAATTTACCACACAAATTCGCAGCTCTAGACCAACGTTTGTGTCAAGTTTCGTCGAATTCTGTGAACGTTAAAATTTAGCTGTTTTGCACGGTTTTATTAAAGCAAGTTTGTTTCCCTTTTGTACTAACTTGTAGTTGTTATTATGCTTTCCAAAATTACCACACAAATTCTTGGGCGTAGATCAACGTTTGTGTCAAATTTCGTCGAATTTTGAGAACGGTCAAAATTTAGCTGTTTTGCATGGTTTTATTAAAGCAAATTCATTTTCCTTTTATACTAACTTGTAGTTATTATTAAGATTAGCAAATATACAACACAAATGCTGGGATGTAGACCAATGTTTGGGACAAGTTTCGTCGAATTCTGATAACGTTCAAAAGTTAGCTGTTTTGCACAATTTTATTAAAGCAAAATTGTTTTTCTTTTACGCTAACTTGTAGGTATTATTAACCACACAAATTCTTGGTTCTAGACCTACGGTTGGGTTAAGTTTCGTCGAATTCTGAGAACGTTCAAAATTTAGATGTTTTGCACGGTTTTATTAAAGCAAGTTTGTTTCCCTTTTATACTAATTTATAGGTATTATTACTCTTAGAAAATTTACCACACAAATGCTTCGGTCTAGACCTACGGTTGGGTCAAGTTTCCTCGAATTCTGTGAACGTTCAAAATTTAGCTGTTTTGCACGATTTTATTGAAGCAAGTTTGTTTCCCTTTTATATTAACTTGTAGGTAATATTACGCTTAGCAAATTTATCCCACAAATTCTTGGGTCTAGACCAACGTTTGTGTCAAGTTTCGTCGAATTCTGTGAACGTTAAAATTTAGCTGTTTTGCACGGTTTTATTAAAGCAAGTTTGTTTCTCTCTTGTACTAACTTGTAGTTATTATTACGCTTAGCCAATTTACCACACAAATTCGTAGCTCTAGACCGACGTTTGTGTCAAGTTTCGTCGAATTCTGTGAACGTTAAAATTTAGTTGTTTTGCACGGTTTTATTGAAGCAAGTTTGTTTCCCTTTTGTAATAACTTGTAGTTGTTATTATGCTTTCCAAAATTACCACACAAATTCTTGCGCGTAGATCAACGTTTGTGTCAAATTTCGTCGAATTTTGAGAACGGTCAAAATTTAGCTGTTTTGCACGGTTTTATTAAAGCAAATTCATTTTCCTTTTATACTAACTTGTAGTTATTATTAAGATTAGCAAATATACAACACAAATGCTGGGATATAGACCAATGTTTGGGACAAGTTTCGTCGAATTCTGATAACGTTCAAAAGTTAGCTGTTTTGCACAATTTTATTAAAGCAAAATTGTTTTTCTTTTACACTAACTTGTAGGTATTATTAACCACACAAATTCTTGGTTCTAGACCTACGGTTGGGTTAAGTTTCGTCGAATTCTGAGAACGTTCAAAATTTAGATGTTTTGCACGGTTTTATTAAAGCAAGTTTGTTTCCCTTTTATACTAACTTATAGGTATTATTACTCTTAGAAAATTTACCACACAAATGCTTCGGTCTAGACCTACGGTTGGGTCAAGTTTCCTCGAATTCTGTGAACGTTCAAAATTTAGCTGTTTTGCACGATTTTATTGAAGCAAGTTTGTTTCCCTTTTATATTAACTTGTAGGTAATATTACGCTTAGCAAATTTATCCCACAAATTCTTGGGTCTAGACCAACGGTTGGGTCATGTTTCGTTGAATTCTGACAACGTTCAAAAGTAAGCTCTTTTGCACGATTTTATTGAAGCAAGTTTATTTTCCTTTTATACTAACCTGTAGTTATTATTACGCTTAGCCAATTTACCACACAAATTCGCAGCTCTAGACCAACGTTTGTGTCAAGTTTCGTCGAATTCTGTGAACGTTAAAATTTAGCTGTTTTGCACGGTTTTATTAAAGCAAGTTTGTTTCCCTTTTGTACTAACTTGTCGATATTATTACGCTTAGCCAATTTACCACACAAATTCGCAGCTCTAGACCAACGTTTGTGTCAAGTTTCGTCGAATTCTGTGAACGTTAAAATTTAGCTGTTTTGCACGGTTTTATTAAAGCAAGTTTGTTTCCCTTTTGTACTAACTTGTAGTTGTTATTATGCTTTCCAAAATTACCACACAAATTCTTGGGCGTAGATCAACGTTTGTGTCAAATTTCGTCGAATTTTGAGAACGGTCAAAATTTAGCTGTTTTGCATGGTTTTATTAAAGCAAATTCATTTTCCTTTTATACTAACTTGTAGTTATTATTAAGATTAGCAAATATACAACACAAATGCTGGGATGTAGACCAATGTTTGGGACAAGTTTCGTCGAATTCTGATAACGTTCAAAAGTTAGCTGTTTTGCACAATTTTATTAAAGCAAAATTGTTTTTCTTTTACGCTAACTTGTAGGTATTATTAACCACACAAATTCTTGGTTCTAGACCTACGGATGGGTTAAGTTTCGTCGAATTCTGAGAACGTTCAAAATTTAGCTGTTTTGCACGGTTTTATTAAAGCAAGTTTGTTTCCCTTTTATACTAACTTATAGGTATTATTACTCTTAGAAAATTTACCACACAAATGCTTCGGTCTAGACCTACGGTTGGGTCAAGTTTCCTCGAATTCTGTGAACGTTCAGAATTTAGCTGTTTTGAACGATTTTATTGAAGCAAGTTTGTTTCCCTTTTATACTAACTTGTAGGTAATATTACGCTTAGCAAATTTATCCCACAAATTCTTGGGTCTAGACCAACGGTTGGGTCATGTTTCGTCGAATTCTGACAACGTTCAAAAGTAAGCTCTTTTGCACGATTTTATTGAAGCAAGTTTATTTCCCTTTTATACTAACTTGTAGTTATTATTACGCTTAGCCAATTTACCACACAAATTCGCAGCTCTAGACCAACGTTTGTGTCAAGTTTCGTCGAATTCTGTGAACGTTAAAATTTAGCTGTTTTGCACGGTTTTATTAAAGCAAGTTTGTTTCCCTCTTGTACTAACTTGTAGTTATTATTACGCTTAGCCAATTTACCACACAAATTCGCAGCTCTAGACCGACGTTTGTGTCAAGTTTCGTCGAATTCTGTGAACGTTAAAATTTAGTTGTTTTGCACGGTTTTATTAAAGCAAGTTTGTTTCCCTTTTGTACTAACTTGTAGTTGTTATTATGCTTTCCAAAATTACCACACAAATTCTTGGGCGTAGATCAACGTTTGTGTCAAATTTCGTCGAATTTTGAGAACGGTCAAAATTTAGCTGTTTTGCACGGTTTTATTAAAGCAAATTCATTTTCCTTTTATACTAACTTGTAGTTATTATTAAGATTAGCAAATATACAACACAAATGCTGGGATATAGACCAATGTTTGGGACAAGTTTCGTCGAATTCTGATAACGTTCAAAAGTTAGCTGTTTTGCACAATTTTATTAAAGCAAAATTGTTTTTCTTTTACACTAACTTGTAGGTATTATTAACCACACAAATTCTTGGTTCTAGACCTACGGTTGGGTTAAGTTTCGTCGAATTCTGAGAACGTTCAAAATTTAGATGTTTTGCACGGTTTTATTAAAGCAAGTTTGTTTCCCTTTTATACTAACTTATAGGTATTATTACTCTTAGAAAATTTACCACACAAATGCTTCGGTCTAGACCTACGGTTGGGTCAAGTTTCCTCGAATTCTGTGAACGTTCAAAATTTAGCTGTTTTGCACGATTTTATTGAAGCAAGTTTGTTTCCCTTTTATATTAACTTGTAGGTAATATTACGCTTAGCAAATTTATCCCACAAATTCTTGGGTCTAGACCAACGGTTGGGTCATGTTTCGTTGAATTCTGACAACGTTCAAAAGTAAGCTCTTTTGCACGATTTTATTGAAGCAAGTTTATTTTCCTTTTATACTAACCTGTAGTTATTATTACGCTTAGCCAATTTACCACACAAATTCGCAGCTCTAGACCAACGTTTGTGTCAAGTTTCGTCGAATTCTGTGAACGTTAAAATTTAGCTGTTTTGCACGGTTTTATTAAAGCAAGTTTGTTTCCCTTTTGTACTAACTTGTCGATATTATTACGCTTAGCCAATTTACCACACAAATTCGCAGCTCTAGACCAACGTTTGTGTCAAGTTTCGTCGAATTCTGTGAACGTTAAAATTTAGCTGTTTTGCACGGTTTTATTAAAGCAAGTTTGTTTCCCTTTTGTACTAACTTGTAGTTGTTATTATGCTTTCCAAAATTACCACACAAATTCTTGGGCGTAGATCAACGTTTGTGTCAAATTTCGTCGAATTTTGAGAACGGTCAAAATTTAGCTGTTTTGCATGGTTTTATTAAAGCAAATTCATTTTCCTTTTATACTAACTTGTAGTTATTATTAAGATTAGCAAATATACAACACAAATGCTGGGATGTAGACCAATGTTTGGGACAAGTTTCGTCGAATTCTGATAACGTTCAAAAGTTAGCTGTTTTGCACAATTTTATTAAAGCAAAATTGTTTTTCTTTTACGCTAACTTGTAGGTATTATTAACCACACAAATTCTTGGTTCTAGACCTACGGATGGGTTAAGTTTCGTCGAATTCTGAGAACGTTCAAAATTTAGCTGTTTTGCACGGTTTTATTAAAGCAAGTTTGTTTCCCTTTTATACTAACTTATAGGTATTATTACTCTTAGAAAATTTACCACACAAATGCTTCGGTCTAGACCTACGGTTGGGTCAAGTTTCCTCGAATTCTGTGAACGTTCAAAATTTAGCTGTTTTGAACGATTTTATTGAAGCAAGTTTGTTTCCCTTTTATACTAACTTGTAGGTAATATTACGCTTAGCAAATTTATCCCACAAATTCTTGGGTCTAGACCAACGGTTGGGTCATGTTTCGTCGAATTCTGACAACGTTCAAAAGTAAGCTCTTTTGCACGATTTTATTGAAGCAAGTTTATTTCCCTTTTATACTAACTTGTAGTTATTATTACGCTTAGCCAATTTACCACACAAATTCGCAGCTCTAGACCAACGTTTGTGTCAAGTTTCGTCGAATTCTGTGAACGTTAAAATTTAGCTGTTTTGCACGGTTTTATTAAAGCAAGTTTGTTTCCCTCTTGTACTAACTTGTAGTTATTATTACGCTTAGCCAATTTACCACACAAATTCGCAGCTCTAGACCGACGTTTGTGTCAAGTTTCGTCGAATTCTGTGAACGTTAAAATTTAGTTGTTTTGCACGGTTTTATTAAAGCAAGTTTGTTTCCCTTTTGTACTAACTTGTAGTTGTTATTATGCTTTCCAAAATTACCACACAAATTCTTGCGCGTAGATCAACGTTTGTGTCAAATTTCGTCGAATTTTGAGAACGGTCAAAATTTAGCTGTTTTGCACGGTTTTATTAAAGCAAATTCATTTTCCTTTTATACTAACTTGTAGTTATTATTAAGATTAGCAAATATACAACACAAATGCTGGGATATAGACCAATGTTTGGGACAAGTTTCGTCGAATTCTGATAACGTTCAAAAGTTAGCTGTTTTGCACAATTTTATTAAAGCAAAATTGTTTTTCTTTTACACTAACTTGTAGGTATTATTAACCACACAAATTCTTGGTTCTAGACCTACGGTTGGGTTAAGTTTCGTCGAATTCTGAGAACGTTCAAAATTTAGATGTTTTGCACGGTTTTATTAAAGCAAGTTTGTTTCCCTTTTATACTAACTTATAGGTATTATTACTCTTAGAAAATTTACCACACAAATGCTTCGGTCTAGACCTACGGTTGGGTCAAGTTTCCTCGAATTCTGTGAACGTTCAAAATTTAGCTGTTTTGCACGATTTTATTGAAGCAAGTTTGTTTCCCTTTTATATTAACTTGTAGGTAATATTACGCTTAGCAAATTTATCCCACAAATTCTTGGGTCTAGACCAACGGTTGGGTCATGTTTCGTCGAATTCTGACAACGTTCAAAAGTAAGCTCTTTTGCACGATTTTATTGAAGCAAGTTTATTTTCCTTTTATACTAACCTGTAGTTATTATTACGCTTAGCCAATTTACCACACAAATTCGCAGCTCTAGACCAACGTTTGTGTCAAGTTTCGTCGAATTCTGTGAACGTTAAAATTTAGCTGTTTTGCACGGTTTTATTAAAGCAAGTTTGTTTCCCTTTTGTACTAACTTGTCGATATTATTACGCTTAGCCAATTTACCACACAAATTCGCAGCTCTAGACCAACGTTTGTGTCAAGTTTCGTCGAATTCTGTGAACGTTAAAATTTAGCTGTTTTGCACGGTTTTATTAAAGCAAGTTTGTTTCCCTTTTGTACTAACTTGTAGTTGTTATTATGCTTTCCAAAATTACCACACAAATTCTTGGGCGTAGATCAACGTTTGTGTCAAATTTCGTCGAATTTTGAGAACGGTCAAAATTTAGCTGTTTTGCATGGTTTTATTAAAGCAAATTCATTTTCCTTTTATACTAACTTGTAGTTATTATTAAGATTAGCAAATATACAACACAAATGCTGGGATGTAGACCAATGTTTGGGACAAGTTTCGTCGAATTCTGATAACGTTCAAAAGTTAGCTGTTTTGCACAATTTTATTAAAGCAAAATTGTTTTTCTTTTACGCTAACTTGTAGGTATTATTAACCACACAAATTCTTGGTTCTAGACCTACGGATGGGTTAAGTTTCGTCGAATTCTGAGAACGTTCAAAATTTAGCTGTTTTGCACGGTTTTATTAAAGCAAGTTTGTTTCCCTTTTATACTAACTTATAGGTATTATTACTCTTAGAAAATTTACCACACAAATGCTTCGGTCTAGACCTACGGTTGGGTCAAGTTTCCTCGAATTCTGTGAACGTTCAAAATTTAGCTGTTTTGAACGATTTTATTGAAGCAAGTTTGTTTCCCTTTTATACTAACTTGTAGGTAATATTACGCTTAGCAAATTTATCCCACAAATTCTTGGGTCTAGACCAACGGTTGGGTCATGTTTCGTCGAATTCTGACAACGTTCAAAAGTAAGCTCTTTTGCACGATTTTATTGAAGCAAGTTTATTTCCCTTTTATACTAACTTGTAGTTATTATTACGCTTAGCCAATTTACCACACAAATTCGCAGCTCTAGACCAACGTTTGTGTCAAGTTTCGTCGAATTCTGTGAACGTTAAAATTTAGCTGTTTTGCACGGTTTTATTAAAGCAAGTTTGTTTCCCTCTTGTACTAACTTGTAGTTATTATTACGCTTAGCCAATTTACCACACAAATTCGCAGCTCTAGACCGACGTTTGTGTCAAGTTTCGTCGAATTCTGTGAACGTTAAAATTTAGTTGTTTTGCACGGTTTTATTAAAGCAAGTTTGTTTCCCTTTTGTACTAACTTGTAGTTGTTATTATGCTTTCCAAAATTACCACACAAATTCTTGCGCGTAGATCAACGTTTGTGTCAAATTTCGTCGAATTTTGAGAACGGTCAAAATTTAGCTGTTTTGCACGGTTTTATTAAAGCAAATTCATTTTTCTTTTATACTAACTTGTAGTTATTATTAAGATTAGCAAATATACAACACAAATGCTGGGATATAGACCAATGTTTGGGACAAGTTTCGTCGAATTCTGATAACGTTCAAAAGTTAGCTGTTTTGCACAATTTTATTAAAGCAAAATTGTTTTTCTTTTACACTAACTTGTAGGTATTATTAACCACACAAATTCTTGGTTCTAGACCTACGGTTGGGTTAAGTTTCGTCGAATTCTGAGAACGTTCAAAATTTAGATGTTTTGCACGATTTTATTAAAGCAAGTTTGTTTCCCTTTTATACTAACTTATAGGTATTATTACTCTTAGAAAATTTACCACACAAATGCTTCGGTCTAGACCTACGGTTGGGTCAAGTTTCCTCGAATTCTGTGAACGTTCAAAATTTAGCTGTTTTGCACGATTTTATTGAAGCAAGTTTGTTTCCCTTTTATATTAACTTGTAGGTAATATTACGCTTAGCAAATTTATCCCACAAATTCTTGGGTCTAGACCAACGGTTGGGTCATGTTTCGTCGAATTCTGACAACGTTCAAAAGTAAGCTCTTTTGCACGATTTTATTGAAGCAAGTTTATTTTCCTTTTATACTAACCTGTAGTTATTATTACGCTTAGCCAATTTACCACACAAATTCGCAGCTCTAGACCAACGTTTGTGTCAAGTTTCGTCGAATTCTGTGAACGTTAAAATTTAGCTGTTTTGCACGGTTTTATTAAAGCAAGTTTGTTTCCCTTTTGTACTAACTTGTCGATATTATTACGCTTAGCCAATTTACCACACAAATTCGCAGCTCTAGACCAACGTTTGTGTCAAGTTTCGTCGAATTCTGTGAACGTTAAAATTTAGCTGTTTTGCACGGTTTTATTAAAGCAAGTTTGTTTCCCTTTTGTACTAACTTGTAGTTGTTATTATGCTTTCCAAAATTACCACACAAATTCTTGGGCGTAGATCAACGTTTGTGTCAAATTTCGTCGAATTTTGAGAACGGTCAAAATTTAGCTGTTTTGCATGGTTTTATTAAAGCAAATTCATTTTCCTTTTATACTAACTTGTAGTTATTATTAAGATTAGCAAATATACAACACAAATGCTGGGATGTAGACCAATGTTTGGGACAAGTTTCGTCGAATTCTGATAACGTTCAAAAGTTAGCTGTTTTGCACAATTTTATTAAAGCAAAATTGTTTTTCTTTTACGCTAACTTGTAGGTATTATTAACCACACAAATTCTTGGTTCTAGACCTACGGATGGGTTAAGTTTCGTCGAATTCTGAGAACGTTCAAAATTTAGCTGTTTTGCACGGTTTTATTAAAGCAAGTTTGTTTCCCTTTTATACTAACTTATAGGTATTATTACTCTTAGAAAATTTACCACACAAATGCTTCGGTCTAGACCTACGGTTGGGTCAAGTTTCCTCGAATTCTGTGAACGTTCAAAATTTAGCTGTTTTGAACGATTTTATTGAAGCAAGTTTGTTTCCCTTTTATACTAACTTGTAGGTAATATTACGCTTAGCAAATTTATCCCACAAATTCTTGGGTCTAGACCAACGGTTGGGTCATGTTTCGTCGAATTCTGACAACGTTCAAAAGTAAGCTCTTTTGCACGATTTTATTGAAGCAAGTTTATTTCCCTTTTATACTAACTTGTAGTTATTATTACGCTTAGCCAATTTACCACACAAATT
Source organism: Sesamum indicum (assembly GCF_026168435.1). Lineage (NCBI taxonomy): Eukaryota > Viridiplantae > Streptophyta > Magnoliopsida > Lamiales > Pedaliaceae > Sesamum > Sesamum indicum. The sequence continues at coordinate 9,263,871 of NC_142661.1, read as the reverse complement.
CGCAGCTCTAGACCAACGTTTGTGTCAAGTTTCGTCGAATTCTGTGAACGTTAAAATTTAGCTGTTTTGCACGGTTTTATTAAAGCAAGTTTGTTTCCCTCTTGTACTAACTTGTAGTTATTATTACGCTTAGCCAATTTACCACACAAATTCGCAGCTCTAGACCGACGTTTGTGTCAAGTTTCGTCGAATTCTGTGAACGTTAAAATTTAGTTGTTTTGCACGGTTTTATTAAAGCAAGTTTGTTTCCCTTTTGTACTAACTTGTAGTTGTTATTATGCTTTCCAAAATTACCACACAAATTCTTGCGCGTAGATCAACGTTTGTGTCAAATTTCGTCGAATTTTGAGAACGGTCAAAATTTAGCTGTTTTGCACGGTTTTATTAAAGCAAATTCATTTTTCTTTTATACTAACTTGTAGTTATTATTAAGATTAGCAAATATACAACACAAATGCTGGGATATAGACCAATGTTTGGGACAAGTTTCGTCGAATTCTGATAACGTTCAAAAGTTAGCTGTTTTGCACAATTTTATTAAAGCAAAATTGTTTTTCTTTTACACTAACTTGTAGGTATTATTAACCACACAAATTCTTGGTTCTAGACCTACGGTTGGGTTAAGTTTCGTCGAATTCTGAGAACGTTCAAAATTTAGATGTTTTGCACGATTTTATTAAAGCAAGTTTGTTTCCCTTTTATACTAACTTATAGGTATTATTACTCTTAGAAAATTTACCACACAAATGCTTCGGTCTAGACCTACGGTTGGGTCAAGTTTCCTCGAATTCTGTGAACGTTCAAAATTTAGCTGTTTTGCACGATTTTATTGAAGCAAGTTTGTTTCCCTTTTATATTAACTTGTAGGTAATATTACGCTTAGCAAATTTATCCCACAAATTCTTGGGTCTAGACCAACGGTTGGGTCATGTTTCGTCGAATTCTGACAACGTTCAAAAGTAAGCTCTTTTGCACGATTTTATTGAAGCAAGTTTATTTTCCTTTTATACTAACCTGTAGTTATTATTACGCTTAGCCAATTTACCACACAAATTCGCAGCTCTAGACCAACGTTTGTGTCAAGTTTCGTCGAATTCTGTGAACGTTAAAATTTAGCTGTTTTGCACGGTTTTATTAAAGCAAGTTTGTTTCCCTCTTGTACTAACTTGTAGTTGTTATTACGCTTAGCCAATTTACCACACAAATTCGCAGCTCTAGACCGACGTTTGTGTCAAGTTTCGTCGAATTCTGTGAACGTTAAAATTTAGTTGTTTTGCACGGTTTTATTAAAGCAAGTTTGTTTCCCTTTTGTACTAACTTGTAGTTGTTATTATGCTTTCCAAAATTACCACACAAATTCTTGCGCGTAGATCAACGTTTGTGTCAAATTTCGTCGAATTTTGAGAACGGTCAAAATTTAGCTGTTTTGCACGGTTTTATTAAAGCAAATTCATTTTCCTTTTATACTAACTTGTAGTTATTATTAAGATTAGCAAATATACAACACAAATGCTGGGATGTAGACCAATGTTTGGGACAAGTTTCGTCGAATTCTGATAACGTTCAAAAATTAGCTGTTTTGCACAATTTTATTAAAGCAAAATTGTTTTTCTTTTACACTAACTTGTAGGTATTATTAACCACACAAATTCTTGGTTCTAGACCTACGGTTGGGTTAAGTTTCGTCGAATTCTGAGAACGTTCAAAATTTAGCTGTTTTGCATGGTTTTATTAAAGCAAGTTTGTTTCCCTTTTATACTAACTTATAGGTATTATTACTCTTAGAAAATTTACCACACAAATGCTTCGGTCTAGACCTACGGTTGGGTCAAGTTTCCTCGAATTCTGTGAACGTTCAAAATTTAGCTGTTTTGAACGATTTTATTGAAGCAAGTTTGTTTCCCTTTTATACTAACTTGTAGGTAATATTACGCTTAGCAAATTTATCCCACAAATTCTTGGGTCTAGACCAACGGTTGGGTCATGTTTCGTCGAATTCTGACAACGTTCAAAAGTAAGCTCTTTTGCACGATTTTATTGAAGCAAGTTTATTTCCCTTTTATACTAACTTGTAGTTATTATTACGCTTAGCCAATTTACCACACAAATTCGCAGCTCTAGACCAACGTTTGTGTCAAGTTTCGTCGAATTCTGTGAACGTTAAAATTTAGCTGTTTTGCACGGTTTTATTAAAGCAAGTTTGTTTCCCTCTTGTACTAACTTGTAGTTATTATTACGCTTAGCCAATTTACCACACAAATTCGCAGCTCTAGACCGACGTTTGTGTCAAGTTTCGTCGAATTCTGTGAACGTTAAAATTTAGTTGTTTTGCACGGTTTTATTAAAGCAAGTTTGTTTCCCTTTTGTACTAACTTGTAGTTGTTATTATGCTTTCCAAAATTACCACACAAATTCTTGCGCGTAGATCAACGTTTGTGTCAAATTTCGTCGAATTTTGAGAACGGTCAAAATTTAGCTGTTTTGCACGGTTTTATTAAAGCAAATTCATTTTCCTTTTATACTAACTTGTAGTTATTATTAAGATTAGCAAATATACAACACAAATGCTGGGATATAGACCAATGTTTGGGACAAGTTTCGTCGAATTCTGATAACGTTCAAAAGTTAGCTGTTTTGCACAATTTTATTAAAGCAAAATTGTTTTTCTTTTACACTAACTTGTAGGTATTATTAACCACACAAATTCTTGGTTCTAGACATACGGTTGGGTTAAGTTTCGTCGAATTCTGAGAACGTTCAAAATTTAGATGTTTTGCACGGTTTTATTAAAGCAAGTTTGTTTCCCTTTTATACTAACTTATAGGTATTATTACTCTTAGAAAATTTACCACACAAATGCTTCGGTCTAGACCTACGGTTGGGTCAAGTTTCCTCGAATTCTGTGAACGTTCAAAATTTAGCTGTTTTGCACGATTTTATTGAAGCAAGTTTGTTTCCCTTTTATATTAACTTGTAGGTAATATTACGCTTAGCAAATTTATCCCACAAATTCTTGGGTCTAGACCAACATTTGTGTCAAGTTTCGTCGAATTCTGTGAACGTTAAAATTTAGCTGTTTTGCACGGTTTTATTAAAGCAAGTTTGTTTCTCTCTTGTACTAACTTGTAGTTATTATTACGCTTAGCCAATTTACCACACAAATTCGTAGCTCTAGACCGACGTTTGTGTCAAGTTTCGTCGAATTCTGTGAACGTTAAAATTTAGTTGTTTTGCACGGTTTTATTGAAGCAAGTTTGTTTCCCTTTTGTAATAACTTGTAGTTGTTATTATGCTTTCCAAAATTACCACACAAATTCTTGCGCGTAGATCAACGTTTGTGTCAAATTTCGTCGAATTTTGAGAACGGTCAAAATTTAGCTGTTTTGCACGGTTTTATTAAAGCAAATTCATTTTCCTTTTATACTAACTTGTAGTTATTATTAAGATTAGCAAATATACAACACAAATGCTGGGATATAGACCAATGTTTGGGACAAGTTTCGTCGAATTCTGATAACGTTCAAAAGTTAGCTGTTTTGCACAATTTTATTAAAGCAAAATTGTTTTTCTTTTACACTAACTTGTAGGTATTATTAACCACACAAATTCTTGGTTCTAGACCTACGGTTGGGTTAAGTTTCGTCGAATTCTGAGAACGTTCAAAATTTAGATGTTTTGCACGGTTTTATTAAAGCAAGTTTGTTTCCCTTTTATACTAACTTATAGGTATTATTACTCTTAGAAAATTTACCACACAAATGCTTCGGTCTAGACCTACGGTTGGGTCAAGTTTCCTCGAATTCTGTGAACGTTCAAAATTTAGCTGTTTTGCACGATTTTATTGAAGCAAGTTTGTTTCCCTTTTATATTAACTTGTAGGTAATATTACGCTTAGCAAATTTATCCCACAAATTCTTGGGTCTAGACCAACGGTTGGGTCATGTTTCGTTGAATTCTGACAACGTTCAAAAGTAAGCTCTTTTGCACGATTTTATTGAAGCAAGTTTATTTTCCTTTTATACTAACCTGTAGTTATTATTACGCTTAGCCAATTTACCACACAAATTCGCAGCTCTAGACCAACGTTTGTGTCAAGTTTCGTCGAATTCTGTGAACGTTAAAATTTAGCTGTTTTGCACGGTTTTATTAAAGCAAGTTTGTTTCCCTTTTGTACTAACTTGTCGATATTATTACGCTTAGCCAATTTACCACACAAATTCGCAGCTCTAGACCAACGTTTGTGTCAAGTTTCGTCGAATTCTGTGAACGTTAAAATTTAGCTGTTTTGCACGGTTTTATTAAAGCAAGTTTGTTTCCCTTTTGTACTAACTTGTAGTTGTTATTATGCTTTCCAAAATCACCACACAAATTCTTGGGCGTAGATCAACGTTTGTGTCAAATTTCGTCGAATTTTGAGAACGGTCAAAATTTAGCTGTTTTGCATGGTTTTATTAAAGCAAATTCATTTTCCTTTTATACTAACTTGTAGTTATTATTAAGATTAGCAAATATACAACACAAATGCTGGGATGTAGACCAATGTTTGGGACAAGTTTCGTCGAATTCTGATAACGTTCAAAAGTTAGCTGTTTTGCACAATTTTATTAAAGCAAAATTGTTTTTCTTTTACGCTAACTTGTAGGTATTATTAACCACACAAATTCTTGGTTCTAGACCTACGGATGGGTTAAGTTTCGTCGAATTCTGAGAACGTTCAAAATTTAGCTGTTTTGCACGGTTTTATTAAAGCAAGTTTGTTTCCCTTTTATACTAACTTATAGGTATTATTACTCTTAGAAAATTTACCACACAAATGCTTCGGTCTAGACCTACGGTTGGGTCAAGTTTCCTCGAATTCTGTGAACGTTCAAAATTTAGCTGTTTTGCACGATTTTATTGAAGCAAGTTTGTTTCCCTTTTATATTAACTTGTAGGTAATATTACGCTTAGCAAATTTATCCCACAAATTCTTGGGTCTAGACCAACGTTTGTGTCAAGTTTCGTCGAATTCTGTGAACGTTAAAATTTAGCTGTTTTGCACGGTTTTATTAAAGCAAGTTTGTTTCTCTCTTGTACTAACTTGTAGTTATTATTACGCTTAGCCAATTTACCACACAAATTCGTAGCTCTAGACCGACGTTTGTGTCAAGTTTCGTCGAATTCTGTGAACGTTAAAATTTAGTTGTTTTGCACGGTTTTATTGAAGCAAGTTTGTTTCCCTTTTGTAATAACTTGTAGTTGTTATTATGCTTTCCAAAATTACCACACAAATTCTTGCGCGTAGATCAACGTTTGTGTCAAATTTCGTCGAATTTTGAGAACGGTCAAAATTTAGCTGTTTTGCACGGTTTTATTAAAGCAAATTCATTTTCCTTTTATACTAACTTGTAGTTATTATTAAGATTAGCAAATATACAACACAAATGCTGGGATATAGACCAATGTTTGGGACAAGTTTCGTCGAATTCTGATAACGTTCAAAAGTTAGCTGTTTTGCACAATTTTATTAAAGCAAAATTGTTTTTCTTTTACACTAACTTGTAGGTATTATTAACCACACAAATTCTTGGTTCTAGACCTACGGTTGGGTTAAGTTTCGTCGAATTCTGAGAACGTTCAAAATTTAGATGTTTTGCACGGTTTTATTAAAGCAAGTTTGTTTCCCTTTTATACTAACTTATAGGTATTATTACTCTTAGAAAATTTACCACACAAATGCTTCGGTCTAGACCTACGGTTGGGTCAAGTTTCCTCGAATTCTGTGAACGTTCAAAATTTAGCTGTTTTGCACGATTTTATTGAAGCAAGTTTGTTTCCCTTTTATATTAACTTGTAGGTAATATTACGCTTAGCAAATTTATCCCACAAATTCTTGGGTCTAGACCAACGGTTGGGTCATGTTTCGTTGAATTCTGACAACGTTCAAAAGTAAGCTCTTTTGCACGATTTTATTGAAGCAAGTTTATTTTCCTTTTATACTAACCTGTAGTTATTATTACGCTTAGCCAATTTACCACACAAATTCGCAGCTCTAGACCAACGTTTGTGTCAAGTTTCGTCGAATTCTGTGAACGTTAAAATTTAGCTGTTTTGCACGGTTTTATTAAAGCAAGTTTGTTTCCCTTTTGTACTAACTTGTCGATATTATTACGCTTAGCCAATTTACCACACAAATTCGCAGCTCTAGACCAACGTTTGTGTCAAGTTTCGTCGAATTCTGTGAACGTTAAAATTTAGCTGTTTTGCACGGTTTTATTAAAGCAAGTTTGTTTCCCTTTTGTACTAACTTGTAGTTGTTATTATGCTTTCCAAAATTACCACACAAATTCTTGGGCGTAGATCAACGTTTGTGTCAAATTTCGTCGAATTTTGAGAACGGTCAAAATTTAGCTGTTTTGCATGGTTTTATTAAAGCAAATTCATTTTCCTTTTATACTAACTTGTAGTTATTATTAAGATTAGCAAATATACAACACAAATGCTGGGATGTAGACCAATGTTTGGGACAAGTTTCGTCGAATTCTGATAACGTTCAAAAGTTAGCTGTTTTGCACAATTTTATTAAAGCAAAATTGTTTTTCTTTTACGCTAACTTGTAGGTATTATTAACCACACAAATTCTTGGTTCTAGACCTACGGATGGGTTAAGTTTCGTCGAATTCTGAGAACGTTCAAAATTTAGCTGTTTTGCACGGTTTTATTAAAGCAAGTTTGTTTCCCTTTTATACTAACTTATAGGTATTATTACTCTTAGAAAATTTACCACACAAATGCTTCGGTCTAGACCTACGGTTGGGTCAAGTTTCCTCGAATTCTGTGAACGTTCAAAATTTAGCTGTTTTGAACGATTTTATTGAAGCAAGTTTGTTTCCCTTTTATACTAACTTGTAGGTAATATTACGCTTAGCAAATTTATCCCACAAATTCTTGGGTCTAGACCAACGGTTGGGTCATGTTTCGTCGAATTCTGACAACGTTCAAAAGTAAGCTCTTTTGCACGATTTTATTGAAGCAAGTTTATTTCCCTTTTATACTAACTTGTAGTTATTATTACGCTTAGCCAATTTACCACACAAATTCGCAGCTCTAGACCAACGTTTGTGTCAAGTTTCGTCGAATTCTGTGAACGTTAAAATTTAGCTGTTTTGCACGGTTTTATTAAAGCAAGTTTGTTTCCCTCTTGTACTAACTTGTAGTTATTATTACGCTTAGCCAATTTACCACACAAATTCGCAGCTCTAGACCGACGTTTGTGTCAAGTTTCGTCGAATTCTGTGAACGTTAAAATTTAGTTGTTTTGCACGGTTTTATTAAAGCAAGTTTGTTTCCCTTTTGTACTAACTTGTAGTTGTTATTATGCTTTCCAAAATTACCACACAAATTCTTGCGCGTAGATCAACGTTTGTGTCAAATTTCGTCGAATTTTGAGAACGGTCAAAATTTAGCTGTTTTGCACGGTTTTATTAAAGCAAATTCATTTTTCTTTTATACTAACTTGTAGTTATTATTAAGATTAGCAAATATACAACACAAATGCTGGGATATAGACCAATGTTTGGGACAAGTTTCGTCGAATTCTGATAACGTTCAAAAGTTAGCTGTTTTGCACAATTTTATTAAAGCAAAATTGTTTTTCTTTTACACTAACTTGTAGGTATTATTAACCACACAAATTCTTGGTTCTAGACCTACGGTTGGGTTAAGTTTCGTCGAATTCTGAGAACGTTCAAAATTTAGATGTTTTGCACGATTTTATTAAAGCAAGTTTGTTTCCCTTTTATACTAACTTATAGGTATTATTACTCTTAGAAAATTTACCACACAAATGCTTCGGTCTAGACCTACGGTTGGGTCAAGTTTCCTCGAATTCTGTGAACGTTCAAAATTTAGCTGTTTTGCACGATTTTATTGAAGCAAGTTTGTTTCCCTTTTATATTAACTTGTAGGTAATATTACGCTTAGCAAATTTATCCCACAAATTCTTGGGTCTAGACCAACGGTTGGGTCATGTTTCGTCGAATTCTGACAACGTTCAAAAGTAAGCTCTTTTGCACGATTTTATTGAAGCAAGTTTATTTTCCTTTTATACTAACCTGTAGTTATTATTACGCTTAGCCAATTTACCACACAAATTCGCAGCTCTAGACCAACGTTTGTGTCAAGTTTCGTCGAATTCTGTGAACGTTAAAATTTAGCTGTTTTGCACGATTTTATTAAAGCAAGTTTGTTTCCCTCTTGTACTAACTTGTAGTTATTATTTCGCTTGGCCAATTTACCACACAAATTCGCAGCTCTAGACCGACGTTTGTGTCAAGTTTCGTCGAATTCTGTGAACGTTAAAATTTAGTTGTTTTGCACGGTTTTATTAAAGCAAGTTTGTTTCCCTTTTGTACTAACTTGTAGTTGTTATTATGCTTTCCAAAATTACCACACAAATTCTTGCGCGTAGATCAACGTTTGTGTCAAATTTCGTCGAATTTTGAGAACGGTCAAAATTTAGCTGTTTTGCACGGTTTTATTAAAGCAAATTCATTTTCCTTTTATACTAACTTGTAGTTATTATTAAGATTAGCAAATATACAACACAAATGCTGGGATGTAGACCAATGTTTGGGACAAGTTTCGTCGAATTCTGATAACGTTCAAAAATTAGCTGTTTTGCACAATTTTATTAAAGCAAAATTGTTTTTCTTTTACACTAACTTGTAGGTATTATTAACCACACAAATTCTTGGTTCTAGACCTACGGTTGGGTTAAGTTTCGTCGAATTCTGAGAACGTTCAAAATTTAGCTGTTTTGCACGGTTTTATTAAAGCAAGTTTGTTTCCCTTTTATACTAACTTATAGGTATTATTACTCTTAGAAAATTTACCACACAAATGCTTCGGTCTAGACCTACGGTTGGGTCAAGTTTCCTCGAATTCTGTGAACGTTCAAAATTTAGCTGTTTTGAACGATTTTATTGAAGCAAGTTTGTTTCCCTTTTATACTAACTTGTAGGTAATATTACGCTTAGCAAATTTATCCCACAAATTCTTGGGTCTAGACCAACGGTTGGGTCATGTTTCGTCGAATTCTGACAACGTTCAAAAGTAAGCTCTTTTGCACGATTTTATTGAAGCAAGTTTATTTCCCTTTTATACTAACTTGTAGTTATTATTACGCTTAGCCAATTTACCACACAAATTCGCAGCTCTAGACCAACGTTTGTGTCAAGTTTCGTCGAATTCTGTGAACGTTAAAATTTAGCTGTTTTGCACGGTTTTATTAAAGCAAGTTTGTTTCCCTCTTGTACTAACTTGTAGTTATTATTACGCTTAGCCAATTTACCACACAAATTCGCAGCTCTAGACCGACGTTTGTGTCAAGTTTCGTCGAATTCTGTGAACGTTAAAATTTAGTTGTTTTGCACGGTTTTATTAAAGCAAGTTTGTTTCCCTTTTGTACTAACTTGTAGTTGTTATTATGCTTTCCAAAATTACCACACAAATTCTTGCGCGTAGATCAACGTTTGTGTCAAATTTCGTCGAATTTTGAGAACGGTCAAAATTTAGCTGTTTTGCACGGTTTTATTAAAGCAAATTCATTTTCCTTTTATACTAACTTGTAGTTATTATTAAGATTAGCAAATATACAACACAAATGCTGGGATATAGACCAATGTTTGGGACAAGTTTCGTCGAATTCTGATAACGTTCAAAAGTTAGCTGTTTTGCACAATTTTATTAAAGCAAAATTGTTTTTCTTTTACACTAACTTGTAGGTATTATTAACCACACAAATTCTTGGTTCTAGACATACGGTTGGGTTAAGTTTCGTCGAATTCTGAGAACGTTCAAAATTTAGCTGTTTTGCACGGTTTTATTAAAGCAAGTTTGTTTTCCTTTTATACTTACTTATAGGTATTATTACTCTTAGAAAATTTACCACACAAATGCTTCGGTCTAGACCTACGGTTGGGTCAAGTTTCCTCAAATTCTGTGAACGTTCAAAATTTAGCTGTTTTGCACGATTTTATTGAATCAAGTTTGTTTCCCTTTTATACTAACTTGTAGGTAATATTACGCTTAGCAAATTTATCCCACAAATTCTTGGGTCTAGACCAACGGTTGGGTCATGTTTCGTCGAATTCTGACAACGTTCAAAAGTAAGCTCTTTTGCACGATTTTATTGAAGCAAGTTTATTTCCCTTTTATACTAACTTGTAGTTATTATTACGCTTAGCCAATTTACCACACAAATTCGCAGCTCTAGACCAACGTTTGTGTCAAGTTTCGTCGAATTCTGTGAACGTTAAAATTTAGCTGTTTTGCACGGTTTTATTAAAGCAAGTTTGTTTCCCTTTTGTACTAACTTGTAGTTATTATTACGCTTAGCCAATTTACCACACAAATTCGCAGCTCTAGACCAACGTTTGTGTCAAGTTTCGTCGAATTCTGTGAACGTTAAAATTTAGCTGTTTTGCACGGTTTTATTAAAGCAAGTTTGTTTCCCTTTTGTACTAACTTGTAGTTGTTATTATGCTTTCCAAAATTACCACACAAATTCTTGGGCGTAGATCAACGTTTGTGTCAAATTTCGTCGAATTTTGAGAACGGTCAAAATTTAGCTGTTTTGCACGGTTTTATTAAAGCAAATTCATTTTCCTTTTATACTAACTTGTAGTTATTATTAAGATTAGCAAATATACAACACAAATGCTGGGATATAGACCAATGTTTGGGACAAGTTTCGTCGAATTCTGATAACGTTCAAAAGTTAGCTGTTTTGCACAATTTTATTAAAGCAAAATTGTTTTTCTTTTACACTAACTTGTAGGTATTATTAACCACACAAATTCTTGGTTCTAGACCTACGGTTGGGTTAAGTTTCGTCGAATTCTGAGAACGTTCAAAATTTAGATGTTTTGCACGGTTTTATTAAAGCAAGTTTGTTTCCCTTTTATACTAACTTGTAGGTAGTATTACGCTTAGAATACTTTCCACACAAATACTTCGGTCTAGACCAACGGTTGGGTCAAGTTTCCTCGAATTCTGTGAACGTTCAAAATTTAGCTGTTTTGCACGGTTTTATTAAAGCAAGTTTGTTTCCCTTTTATACTAACTTGTAGGTAATATTGCGCTTAGCAAATTTATCCCACAAATTCTTGGGTCTAGACCAACGGTTGGGTCATGTTTCGTCGAATTCTGACAACGTTCAAAAGTAAGCTCTTTTGCACGATTTTATTGAAGCAAGTTTATTTCCCTTTTATACTAACTTGTAGTTATTATTACGCTTAGCCAATTTACCACACAAATTCGCAGCTCTAGACCAACGTTTGTGTCAAGTTTCGTCGAATTCTGTGAACGTTAAAATTTAGCTGTTTTGCACGGTTTTATTAAAGCAAGTTTGTTTCCCTTTTGTACTAACTTGTAGTTATTATTACGCTTAGCCAATTTACCACACAAATTCGCAGCTCTAGACCAACGTTTGTGTCAAGTTTCGTCGAATTCTGTGAACGTTAAAATTTAGCTGTTTTGCACGGTTTTATTAAAGCAAGTTTGTTTCCCTTTTGTACTAACTTGTAGTTGTTATTATGCTTTCCAAAATTACCACACAAATTCTTGGGCGTAGATTAACGTTTGTGTCAAATTTCGTCGAATTTTGAGAATGGTTAAAATTTAGCTGTTTTGCACGGTTTTATTAAAGCAAATTCATTTTCCTTTTATACTAACTTGTAGTTATTATTAAGATTAGCAAATATACAACACAAATGCTGGGATATAGACCAATGTTTGGGACAAGTTTCGTCGAATTCTGATAACGTTCAAAAGTTAGCTGTTTTGCACAATTTTATTAAAGCAAAATTGTTTTTCTTTTACACTAACTTGTAGGTATTATTAACCACACAAATTCTTGGTTCTAGACATACGGTTGGGTTAAGTTTCGTCGAATTCTGAGAACGTTCAAAATTTAGCTGTTTTGCACGGTTTTATTAAAGCAAGTTTGTATTCCTTTTATACTAACTTATAGGTATTATTACTCTTAGAAAATTTACCACACAAATGCTTCGGTCTAGACCAACGGTTGGGTCAAGTTTCCTCGAATTCTGTGAACGTTCAAAATTTCGCTGTTTTGCACGGTTTTATTAAAGCAAGTTTGTTTCCCTTTTATACTAACTTGTAGGTAATATTACGCTTAGCAAATTTATCCCACAAATTCTTGGGTCTAGACCAACGGTTGGGTCATGTTTCGTCGAATTCTGACAACGTTCAAAAGTAAGCTCTTTTGCACGATTTTATTGAAGCAAGTTTATTTCCCTTTTATACTAACTTGTAGTTATTATTACGCTTAGCCAATTTACCACACAAATTCGCAGCTCTAGACCAACGTTTGTGTCAAGTTTCGTCGAATTCTGTGAACGTTAAAATTTAGCTGTTTTGCACGATTTTATTAAAGCAAGTTTGTTTCCCTCTTGTACTAACTTGTAGTTATTATTACGCTTAGCCAATTTACCACACAAATTCGCAGCTCTAGACCGACGTTTGTGTCAAGTTTCGTCGAATTCTGTGAACGTTAAAATTTAGTTGTTTTGCACGGTTTTATTAAAGCAAGTTTGTTTCCCTTTTGTACTAACTTGTAGTTGTTATTATGCTTTCCAATATTACCACGCAAATTCTTGCGCGTAGATCAACGTTTGTGTCAAATTTCGTCGAATTTTGAGAACGGTCAAAATTTAGCTGTTTTGCACGGTTTTATTAAAGCAAATTCATTTTCCATTTATACTAACTTGTAGTTATTATTAAGATTAGCAAATATACAACACAAATGCTGGGATATAGACCAATGTTTGGGACAAGTTTCGTCGAATTCTGATAACGTTCAAAAGTTAGCTGTTTTGCACAATTTTATTAAAGCAAAATTGTTTTTCTTTTACACTAACTTGTAGGTATTATTAACCACACAAATTCTTGGTTCTAGACCTACGGTTGGGTTAAGTTTCGTCGAATTCTGAGAACGTTCAAAATTTAGATGTTTTGCACGGTTTTATTAAAGCAAGTTTGTTTCCCTTTTATACTAACTTATAGGTATTATTACTCTTAGAAAATTTACCACACAAATGCTTCGGTCTAGACCTACGGTTGGGTCAAGTTTCCTCGAATTCTGTGAACGTTCAAAATTTAGCTGTTTTGCACGATTTTATTGAAGCAAGTTTGTTTCCCTTTTATATTAACTTGTAGGTAATATTACGCTTAGCAAATTTATCCCACAAATTCTTGGGTCTAGACCAACGGTTGGGTCATGTTTCGTCGAATTCTGACAACGTTCAAAAGTAAGCTCTTTTGCACGATTTTATTGAAGCAAGTTTATTTTCCTTTTATACTAACCTGTAGTTATTATTACGCTTAGCCAATTTACCACACAAATTCGCAGCTCTAGACCAACGTTTGTGTCAAGTTTCGTCGAATTTTGTGAACGTTAAAATTTAGCTGTTTTGCACGGTTTTATTAAAGCAAGTTTGTTTCCCTTTTGTACTAACTTGTAGTTGTTATTACGCTTAGCCAATTTACCACACAAATTCGCAGCTCTAGACCAACGTTTGTGTCAAGTTTCGTCGAATTCTGTGAACGTTAAAATTTAGCTGTTTTGCACGGTTTTATTAAAGCAAGTTTGTTTCCCTTTTGTACTAACTTGTAGTTGTTATTATGCTTTCCAAAATTACCACACAAATTCTTGGGCGTAGATCAACGTTTGTGTCAAATTTCGTCGAATTTTGAGAACGGTCAAAATTTAGCTGTTTTGCACGGTTTTATTAAAGCAAATTCATTTTCCTTTTATACTAACTTGTAGTTATTATTAAGATTAGCAAATATACAACACAAATGCTGGGATGTAGACCAATGTTTGGGACAAGTTTCGTCGAATTCTGATAACGTTCAAAAGTTAGCTGTTTTGCACAATTTTATTAAAGCAAAATTGTTTTTCTTTTACGCTAACTTGTAGGTATTATTAACCACACAAATTCTTGGTTCTAGACCTACGGTTGGGTTAAGTTTCGTCGAATTCTGAGAACGTTCAAAATTTAGCTGTTTTGCACGGTTTTATTAAAGCAAGTTTGTTTCCCTTTTATACTAACTTATAGGTAATATTACGCTTAGCAAATTTATCCCACAAATTCTTGGGTCTAGACCAACGGTTGGGTCAAGTTTCCTCGAATTCTGTGAACGTTCAAAATTTAGCTGTTTTGAACGATTTTATTGAAGCAAGTTTATTTCCCTTTTATACTAACTTGTAGGTAATATTACGCTTAGCAAATTTATCCCACAAATTCTTGGGTCTAGACCAACGGTTGGGTCATGTTTCGTCGAATTCTGACAACGTTCAAAAGTAAGCTCTTTTGCACGATTTTATTGAAGCAAGTTTATTTCCCTTTTATACTAACTTGTAGTTATTATTACGCTTAGCCAATTTACCACACAAATTCGCAGCTCTAGACCAACGTTTGTGTCAAGTTTCGTCGAATTCTGTGAACGTTAAAATTTAGCTGTTTTGCACGGTTTTATTAAAGCAAGTTTGTTTCCCTTTTGTACTAACTTGTAGTTGTTATTACGCTTAGCCAATTTACCACACAAATTCGCAGCTCTAGACCAACGTTTGTGTCAAGTTTCGTCGAATTCTGTGAACGTTAAAATTTAGCTGTTTTGCACGGTTTTATTAAAGCAAGTTTGTTTCCCTCTTGTACTAACTTGTAGTTATTATTACGCTTAGCCAATTTACCACACAAATTCGCAGCTCTAGACCGACGTTTGTGTCAAGTTTCGTCGAATTCTGTGAACGTTAAAATTTAGTTGTTTTGCACGGTTTTATTAAAGCAAGTTTGTTTCCCTTTTGTACTAACTTGTAGTTGTTATTATGCTTTCCAATATTACCACACAAATTCTTGCGCGTAGATCAACGTTTGTGTCAAATTTCGTCGAATTTTGAGAACGGTCAAAATTTAGCTGTTTTGCACGGTTTTATTAAAGCAAATTCATTTTCCTTTTATACTAACTTGTAGTTATTATTAAGATTAGCAAATATACAACACAAATGCTGGGATATAGACCAATGTTTGGGACAAGTTTCGTCGAATTCTGATAACGTTCAAAAGTTAGCTGTTTTGCACAATTTTATTAAAGCAAAATTGTTTTTCTTTTACGCTAACTTGTAGGTATTATTAACCACACAAATACTTCGGTCTAGACCAACGGTTGGGTCAAGTTTCCTCGAATTCTGTGAACGTTCAAAATTTAGCTGTTTTGCACGGTTTTATTAAAGCAAGTTTGTTTCCCTTTTATACTAACTTGTAGGTAATATTGCGCTTAGCAAATTTATCCCACAAATTCTTGGGTCTAGACCAACGGTTGGGTCATGTTTCGTCGAATTCTGACAACGTTCAAAAGTAAGCTCTTTTGCACGATTTTATTGAAGCAAGTTTATTTCCCTTTTATACTAACTTGTAGTTATTATTACGCTTAGCCAATTTACCACACAAATTCGCAGCTCTAGACCAACGTTTGTGTCAAGTTTCGTCGAATTCTGTGAACGTTAAAATTTAGCTGTTTTGCACGGTTTTATTAAAGCAAGTTTGTTTCCCTTTTGTACTAACTTGTAGTTATTATTACGCTTAGCCAATTTACCACACAAATTCGCAGCTCTAGACCAACGTTTGTGTCAAGTTTCGTCGAATTCTGTGAACGTTAAAATTTAGCTGTTTTGCACGGTTTTATTAAAGCAAGTTTGTTTCCCTTTTGTACTAACTTGTAGTTGTTATTATGCTTTCCAAAATTACCACACAAATTCTTGGGCGTAGATTAACGTTTGTGTCAAATTTCGTCGAATTTTGAGAATGGTTAAAATTTAGCTGTTTTGCACGGTTTTATTAAAGCAAATTCATTTTCCTTTTATACTAACTTGTAGTTATTATTAAGATTAGCAAATATACAACACAAATGCTGGGATATAGACCAATGTTTGGGACAAGTTTCGTCGAATTCTGATAACGTTCAAAAGTTAGCTGTTTTGCACAATTTTATTAAAGCAAAATTGTTTTTCTTTTACACTAACTTGTAGGTATTATTAACCACACAAATTCTTGGTTCTAGACATACGGTTGGGTTAAGTTTCGTCGAATTCTGAGAACGTTCAAAATTTAGCTGTTTTGCACGGTTTTATTAAAGCAAGTTTGTATTCCTTTTATACTAACTTATAGGTATTATTACTCTTAGAAAATTTACCACACAAATGCTTCGGTCTAGACCAACGGTTGGGTCAAGTTTCCTCGAATTCTGTGAACGTTCAAAATTTCGCTGTTTTGCACGGTTTTATTAAAGCAAGTTTGTTTCCCTTTTATACTAACTTGTAGGTAATATTACGCTTAGCAAATTTATCCCACAAATTCTTGGGTCTAGACCAACGGTTGGGTCATGTTTCGTCGAATTCTGACAACGTTCAAAAGTAAGCTCTTTTGCACGATTTTATTGAAGCAAGTTTATTTCCCTTTTATACTAACTTGTAGTTATTATTACGCTTAGCCAATTTACCACACAAATTCGCAGCTCTAGACCAACGTTTGTGTCAAGTTTCGTCGAATTCTGTGAACGTTAAAATTTAGCTGTTTTGCACGATTTTATTAAAGCAAGTTTGTTTCCCTCTTGTACTAACTTGTAGTTATTATTACGCTTAGCCAATTTACCACACAAATTCGCAGCTCTAGACCGACGTTTGTGTCAAGTTTCGTCGAATTCTGTGAACGTTAAAATTTAGTTGTTTTGCACGGTTTTATTAAAGCAAGTTTGTTTCCCTTTTGTACTAACTTGTAGTTGTTATTATGCTTTCCAATATTACCACACAAATTCTTGCGCGTAGATCAACGTTTGTGTCAAATTTCGTCGAATTTTGAGAACGGTCAAAATTTAGCTGTTTTGCACGGTTTTATTAAAGCAAATTCATTTTCCATTTATACTAACTTGTAGTTATTATTAAGATTAGCAAATATACAACACAAATGCTGGGATATAGACCAATGTTTGGGACAAGTTTCGTCGAATTCTGATAACGTTCAAAAGTTAGCTGTTTTGCACAATTTTATTAAAGCAAAATTGTTTTTCTTTTACACTAACTTGTAGGTATTATTAACCACACAAATTCTTGGTTCTAGACATACGGTTGGGTTAAGTTTCGTCGAATTCTGAGAACGTTCAAAATTTAGCTGTTTTGCACGGTTTTATTAAAGCAAGTTTGTATTCCTTTTATACTAACTTATAGGTATTATTACTCTTAGAAAATTTACCACACAAATGCTTCGGTCTAGACCTACGGTTGGGTCAAGTTTCCTCAAATTCTGTGAACGTTCAAAATTTAGCTGTTTTGCACGATTTTATTGAAGCAAGTTTGTTTCCCTTGTATACTAACTTGTAGGTAATATTACGCTTAGCAAATTTATCCCACAAATTCTTGGGTCTAGACCAACGGTTGGGTCATGTTTCGTCGAATTCTGACAACGTTCAAAAGTAAGCTCTTGTGCACGATTTTATTGAAGCAAGTTTATTTCCCTTTTATACTAACTTGTAGTTATTATTACGCTTAGCCAATTTACCACACAAATTCGCAGCTCTAGACCAACGTTTGTGTCAAGTTTCGTCGAATTCTGTGAACGTTAAAATTTAGCTGTTTTGCACGGTTTTATTAAAGCAAGTTTGTTTCCCTCTTGTACTAACTTGTAGTTATTATTACGCTTAGCCAATTTACCACACAAATTCGCAGCTCTAGACCGACGTTTGTGTCAAGTTTCGTCGAATTCTGTGAACGTTAAAATTTAGTTGTTTTGCACGGTTTTATTAAAGCAAGTTTGTTTCCCTTTTGTACTAACTTGTAGTTGTTATTATGCTTTCCAATATTACCACACAAATTCTTGCGCGTAGATCAACGTTTGTGTCAAATTTCGTCGAATTTTGAGAACGGTCAAAATTTAGCTGTTTTGCACGGTTTTATTAAAGCAAATTCATTTTCCTTTTATACTAACTTGTAGTTATTATTAAGATTAGCAAATATACAACACAAATGCTGGGATATAGACCAATGTTTGGGACAAGTTTCGTCGAATTTTGATAACGTTCAAAAGTTAGCTGTTTTGCACAATTTTATTAAAGCAAAATTGTTTTTCTTTTACACTAACTTGTAGGTATTATTAACCACACAAATTCTTGGTTCTAGACCTACGGTTGGGTTAAGTTTCGTCGAATTCTGAGAACGTTCAAAATTTAGATGTTTTGCACGGTTTTATTAAAGCAAGTTTGTTTCCCTTTTATACTAACTTATAGGTATTATTACTCTTAGAAAATTTACCACAC
This sequence comes from Sesamum indicum, assembly GCF_026168435.1. NCBI lineage: Eukaryota > Viridiplantae > Streptophyta > Magnoliopsida > Lamiales > Pedaliaceae > Sesamum > Sesamum indicum. The sequence goes on along the minus strand of NC_142661.1, from coordinate 9,245,499 downwards.
AAATGCTTCGGTCTAGACCTACGGTTGGGTCAAGTTTCCTCGAATTCTGTGAACGTTCAAAATTTAGCTGTTTTGCACGATTTTATTGAAGCAAGTTTGTTTCCCTTTTATATTAACTTGTAGGTAATATTACGCTTAGCAAATTTATCCCACAAATTCTTGGGTCTAGACCAACGGTTGGGTCATGTTTCGTCGAATTCTGACAACGTTCAAAAGTAAGCTCTTTTGCACGATTTTATTGAAGCAAGTTTATTTTCCTTTTATACTAACCTGTAGTTATTATTACGCTTAGCCAATTTACCACACAAATTCGCAGCTCTAGACCAACGTTTGTGTCAAGTTTCGTCGAATTCTGTGAACGTTAAAATTTAGCTGTTTTGCACGGTTTTATTAAAGCAAGTTTGTTTCCCTTTTGTACTAACTTGTAGTTGTTATTACGCTTAGCCAATTTACCACACAAATTCGCAGCTCTAGACCAACGTTTGTGTCAAGTTTCGTCGAATTCTGTGAACGTTAAAATTTAGCTGTTTTGCACGGTTTTATTAAAGCAAGTTTGTTTCCCTTTTGTACTAACTTGTAGTTGTTATTATGCTTTCCAAAATTACCACACAAATTCTTGGGCGTAGATCAACGTTTGTGTCAAATTTCGTCGAATTTTGAGAACGGTCAAAATTTAGCTGTTTTGCACGGTTTTATTAAAGCAAATTCATTTTCCTTTTATACTAACTTGTAGTTATTATTAAGATTAGCAAATATACAACACAAATGCTGGGATGTAGACCAATGTTTGGGACAAGTTTCGTCGAATTCTGATAACGTTCAAAAGTTAGCTGTTTTGCACAATTTTATTAAAGCAAAATTGTTTTTCTTTTACGCTAACTTGTAGGTATTATTAACCACACAAATTCTTGGTTCTAGACCTACGGTTGGGTTAAGTTTCGTCGAATTCTGAGAACGTTCAAAATTTAGCTGTTTTGCACGGTTTTATTAAAGCAAGTTTGTTTCCCTTTTATACTAACTTATAGGTAATATTACGCTTAGCAAATTTATCCCACAAATTCTTGGGTCTAGACCAACGGTTGGGTCAAGTTTCCTCGAATTCTGTGAACGTTCAAAATTTAGCTGTTTTGAACGATTTTATTGAAGCAAGTTTGTTTCCCTTTTATACTAACTTGTAGGTAATATTACGCTTAGCAAATTTATCCCACAAATTCTTGGGTCTAGACCAACGGTTGGGTCATGTTTCGTCGAATTCTGACAACGTTCAAAAGTAAGCTCTTTTGCACGATTTTATTGAAGCAAGTTTATTTCCCTTTTATACTAACTTGTAGTTATTATTACGCTTAGCCAATTTACCACACAAATTCGCAGCTCTAGACCAACGTTTGTGTCAAGTTTCGTCGAATTCTGTGAACGTTAAAATTTAGCTGTTTTGCACGGTTTTATTAAAGCAAGTTTGTTTCCCTTTTGTACTAACTTGTAGTTGTTATTACGCTTAGCCAATTTACCACACAAATTCGCAGCTCTAGACCAACGTTTGTGTCAAGTTTCGTCGAATTCTGTGAACGTTAAAATTTAGCTGTTTTGCACGGTTTTATTAAAGCAAGTTTGTTTCCCTCTTGTACTAACTTGTAGTTATTATTACGCTTAGCCAATTTACCACACAAATTCGCAGCTCTAGACCGACGTTTGTGTCAAGTTTCGTCGAATTCTGTGAACGTTAAAATTTAGTTGTTTTGCACGGTTTTATTAAAGCAAGTTTGTTTCCCTTTTGTACTAACTTGTAGTTGTTATTATGCTTTCCAATATTACCACACAAATTCTTGCGCGTAGATCAACGTTTGTGTCAAATTTCGTCGAATTTTGAGAACGGTCAAAATTTAGCTGTTTTGCACGGTTTTATTAAAGCAAATTCATTTTCCTTTTATACTAACTTGTAGTTATTATTAAGATTAGCAAATATACAACACAAATGCTGGGATATAGACCAATGTTTGGGACAAGTTTCGTCGAATTCTGATAACGTTCAAAAGTTAGCTGTTTTGCACAATTTTATTAAAGCAAAATTGTTTTTCTTTTACGCTAACTTGTAGGTATTATTAACCACACAAATTCTTGGTTCTAGACCTACGGTTGGGTTAAGTTTCGTCGAATTCTGAGAACGTTCAAAATTTAGCTGTTTTGCACGGTTTTATTAAAGCAAGTTTGTTTCCCTTTTATACTAACTTATAGGTATTATTACTCTTAGAAAATTTACCACACAAATGCTTCGGTCTAGACCTACGGTTGGGTCAAGTTTCCTCGAATTCTGTGAACGTTCAAAATTTAGCTGTTTTGAACGATTTTATTGAAGCAAGTTTGTTTCCCTTTTATACTAACTTGTAGGTAATATTACGCTTAGCAAATTTATCCCACAAATTCTTGGGTCTAGACCAACGGTTGGGTCATGTTTCGTCGAATTCTGACAACGTTCAAAAGTAAGCTCTTTTGCACGATTTTATTGAAGCAAGTTTATTTCCCTTTTATACTAACTTGTAGTTATTATTACGCTTAGCCAATTTACCACACAAATTCGCAGCTCTAGACCAACGTTTGTGTCAAGTTTCGTCGAATTCTGTGAACGTTAAAATTTAGCTGTTTTGCACGGTTTTATTAAAGCAAGTTTGTTTCCCTCTTGTACTAACTTGTAGTTGTTATTACGCTTAGCCAATTTACCACACAAATTCGCAGCTCTAGACCGACGTTTGTGTCAAGTTTCGTCGAATTCTGTGAACGTTAAAATTTAGTTGTTTTGCACGGTTTTATTAAAGCAAGTTTGTTTCCCTTTTGTACTAACTTGTAGTTGTTATTATGCTTTCCAAAATTACCACACAAATTCTTGGGCGTAGATCAACGTTTGTGTCAAATTTCGTCGAATTTTGAGAACGGTCAAAATTTAGCTGTTTTGCACGGTTTTATTAAAGCAAATTCATTTTCCTTTTATACTAACTTGTAGTTATTATTAAGATTAGCAAATATACAACACAAATGCTGGGATGTAGACCAATGTTTGGGACAAGTTTCGTCGAATTCTGATAACGTTCAAAAGTTAGCTGTTTTGCACAATTTTATTAAAGCAAAATTGTTTTTCTTTTACGCTAACTTGTAGGTATTATTAACCACACAAATTCTTGATTCTAGACCTACGGTTGGGTTAAGTTTCGTCGAATTCTGAGAACGTTCAAAATTTAGCTGTTTTGCACGGTTTTATTAAAGCAAGTTTGTTTCCCTTTTATACTAACTTATAGGTATTATTACGCTTAGCAAATTTATCCCACAAATTCTTGGGTCTAGACCAACGGTTGGGTCAAGTTTCCTCGAATTCTGTGAACGTTCAAAATTTAGCTGTTTTGAACGATTTTATTGAAGCAAGTTTGTTTCCCTTTTATACTAACTTGTAGGTAATATTACGCTTAGCAAATTTATCCCACAAATTCTTGGGTCTAGACCAACGGTTGGGTCATGTTTCGTCGAATTCTGACAACGTTCAAAAGTAAGCTCTTTTGCACGATTTTATTGAAGCAAGTTTGTTTCCCTTTTGTACTAACTTGTAGTTGTTATTACGCTTAGCCAATTTACCACACAAATTCGCAGCTCTAGACCAACGTTTGTGTCAAGTTTCGTCGAATTCTGTGAACGTTAAAATTTAGCTGTTTTGCACGGTTTTATTAAAGCAAGTTTGTTTCCCTTTTGTACTAACTTGTAGTTGTTATTACGCTTAGCCAATTTACCACACAAATTCGCAGCTCTAGACCGACGTTTGTGTCAAGTTTCGTCGAATTCTGTGAACGTTAAAATTTAGCTGTTTTGCACGGTTTTATTAAAGCAAGTTTGTTTCCCTTTTGTACTAACTTGTAGTTGTTATTATGCTTTCCAAAATTACCACACAAATTCTTGGGCGTAGATCAACGTTTGTGTCAAATTTCGTCGAATTTTGAGAACGGTCAAAATTTAGCTGTTTTGCACGGTTTTATTAAAGCAAATTCATTTTCCTTTTATACTAACTTGTAGTTATTATTAAGATTAGCAAATATACAACACAAATGCTGGGATGTAGACCAATGTTTGGGACAAGTTTCGTCGAATTCTGATAACGTTCAAAAGTTAGCTGTTTTGCACAATTTTATTAAAGCAAAATTGTTTTTCTTTTACACTAACTTGTAGGTATTATTAACCACACAAATTCTTGGTTCTAGACCTACGGTTGGGTTAAGTTTCGTCGAATTCTGAGAACGTTCAAAATTTAGCTGTTTTGCACGGTTTTATTAAAGCAAGTTTGTTTCCCTTTTATACTAACTTATAGGTATTATTACTCTTAGAAAATTTACCACACAAATGCTTCGGTCTAGACCTACGGTTGGATCAAGTTTCCTCGAATTCTGTGAACGTTCAAAATTTAGCTGTTTTGAACGATTTTATTGAAGCAAGTTTGTTTCCCTTTTATACTAACTTGTAGGTAATATTACGCTTAGCAAATTTATCCCACAAATTCTTGGGTCTAGACCAACGGTTGGGTCATGTTTCGTCGAATTCTGACAACGTTCAAAAGTAAGCTCTTTTGCACGATTTTATTGAAGCAAGTTTATTTCCCTTTTATACTAACTTGTAGTTATTATTACGCTTAGCCAATTTACCACACAAATTCGCAGCTCTAGACCAACGTTTGTGTCAAGTTTCGTCGAATTCTGTGAACGTTAAAATTTAGCTGTTTTGCACGGTTTTATTAAAGCAAGTTTGTTTCCCTCTTGTACTAACTTGTAGTTATTATTACGCTTAGCCAATTTACCACACAAATTCGCAGCTCTAGACCGACGTTTGTGTCAAGTTTCGTCGAATTCTGTGAACGTTAAAATTTAGTTGTTTTGCACGGTTTTATTAAAGCAAGTTTGTTTCCCTTTTGTACTAACTTGTAGTTGTTATTATGCTTTCCAAAATTACCACACAAATTCTTGCGCGTAGATCAACGTTTGTGTCAAATTTCGTCGAATTTTGAGAACGGTCAAAATTTAGCTGTTTTGCACGGTTTTATTAAAGCAAATTCATTTTCCTTTTATACTAACTTGTAGTTATTATTAAGATTAGCAAATATACAACACAAATGCTGGGATATAGACCAATGTTTGGGACAAGTTTCGTCGAATTCTGATAACGTTCAAAAGTTAGCTGTTTTGCACAATTTTATTAAAGCAAAATTGTTTTTCTTTTACACTAACTTGTAGGTATTATTAACCACACACATTCTTGGTTCTAGACATACGGTTGGGTTAAGTTTCGTCGAATTCTGAGAACGTTCAAAATTTAGCTGTTTTGCACGGTTTTATTAAAGCAAGTTTGTTTTCCTTTTATACTAACTTATAGGTATTATTACTCTTAGAAAACTTACCACACAAATGCTTCGGTCTAGACCTACGGTTGGGTCAAGTTTCCTCGAATTCTGTGAACGTTCAAAATTTAGCTGTTTTGCACGATTTTATTGAAGCAAGTTTGTTTCCCTTTTATACTAACTTGTAGGTAATATTACGCTTAGCAAATTTATCCCACAAATTCTTGGGTCTAGACCAACGGTTGGGTCATGTTTCGTCGAATTCTGACAACGTTCAAAAGTAAGCTCTTTTGCACGATTTTATTGAAGCAAGTTTATTTCCCTTTTATACTAACTTGTAGTTATTATTACGCTTAGGCAATTTACCACACAAATTCGCAGCTCTAGACCAACGTTTGTGTCAAGTTTCGTCGAATTCTGTGAACGTTAAAATTTAGCTGTTTTGCACGGTTTTATTAAAGCAAGTTTGTTTCCCTTTTGTACTAACTTGTAGTTGTTATTATGCTTTCCAATATTACCACACAAATTCTTGCGCGTAGATCAACGTTTGTGTCAAATTTCGTCGAATTTTGAGAACGGTCAAAATTTAGCTGTTTTGCACGGTTTTATTAAAGCAAATTCATTTTCCTTTTATACTAACTTGTAGTTATTATTAAGATTAGCAAATATACAACACAAATGCTGGGATATAGACCAATGTTTGGGACAAGTTTCGTCGAATTCTGATAACGTTCAAAAGTTAGCTGTTTTGCACAATTTTATTAAAGCAAAATTGTTTTTCTTTTACGCTAACTTGTAGGTATTATTAACCACACAAATTCTTGGTTCTAGACCTACGGTTGGGTTAAGTTTCTTCGAATTCTGAGAACGTTCAAAATTTAGCTGTTTTGCACGGTTTTATTAAAGCAAGTTTGTTTCCCTTTTATACTAACTTATAGGTATTATTACTCTTAGAAAATTTACCACACAAATGCTTCGGTCTAGACCTACGGTTGGGTCAAGTTTCCTCGAATTCTGTGAACGTTCAAAATTTAGCTGTTTTGAACGATTTTATTGAAGCAAGTTTGTTTCCCTTTTATACTAACTTGTAGGTAATATTACGCTTAGCAAATTTATCCCACAAATTCTTGGGTCTAGACCAACGGTTGGGTCATGTTTCGTCGAATTCTGACAACGTTCAAAAGTAAGCTCTTTTGCACGATTTTATTGAAGCAAGTTTATTTCCCTTTTATACTAACTTGTAGTTATTATTACGCTTAGCCAATTTACCACACAAATTCGCAGCTCTAGACCAACGTTTGTGTCAAGTTTCGTCGAATTCTGTGAACGTTAAAATTTAGCTGTTTTGCACGGTTTTATTAAAGCAAGTTTGTTTCCCTCTTGTACTAACTTGTAGTTGTTATTACGCTTAGCCAATTTACCACACAAATTCGCAGCTCTAGACCGACGTTTGTGTCAAGTTTCGTCGAATTCTGTGAACGTTAAAATTTAGTTGTTTTGCACGGTTTTATTAAAGCAAGTTTGTTTCCCTTTTGTACTAACTTGTAGTTGTTATTATGCTTTCCAAAATTACCACACAAATTCTTGGGCGTAGATCAACGTTTGTGTCAAATTTCGTCGAATTTTGAGAACGGTCAAAATTTAGCTGTTTTGCACGGTTTTATTAAAGCAAATTCATTTTCCTTTTATACTAACTTGTAGTTATTATTAAGATTAGCAAATATACAACACAAATGCTGGGATGTAGACCAATGTTTGGGACAAGTTTCGTCGAATTCTGATAACGTTCAAAAGTTAGCTGTTTTGCACAATTTTATTAAAGCAAAATTGTTTTTCTTTTACGCTAACTTGTAGGTATTATTAACCACACAAATTCTTGATTCTAGACCTACGGTTGGGTTAAGTTTCGTCGAATTCTGAGAACGTTCAAAATTTAGCTGTTTTGCACGGTTTTATTAAAGCAAGTTTGTTTCCCTTTTATACTAACTTATAGGTATTATTACGCTTAGCAAATTTATCCCACAAATTCTTGGGTCTAGACCAACGGTTGGGTCAAGTTTCCTCGAATTCTGTGAACGTTCAAAATTTAGCTGTTTTGAACGATTTTATTGAAGCAAGTTTGTTTCCCTTTTATACTAACTTGTAGGTAATATTACGCTTAGCAAATTTATCCCACAAATTCTTGGGTCTAGACCAACGGTTGGGTCATGTTTCGTCGAATTCTGACAACGTTCAAAAGTAAGCTCTTTTGCACGATTTTATTGAAGCAAGTTTGTTTCCCTTTTGTACTAACTTGTAGTTGTTATTACGCTTAGCCAATTTACCACACAAATTCGCAGCTCTAGACCAACGTTTGTGTCAAGTTTCGTCGAATTCTGTGAACGTTAAAATTTAGCTGTTTTGCACGGTTTTATTAAAGCAAGTTTGTTTCCCTTTTGTACTAACTTGTAGTTGTTATTACGCTTAGCCAATTTACCACACAAATTCGCAGCTCTAGACCGACGTTTGTGTCAAGTTTCGTCGAATTCTGTGAACGTTAAAATTTAGCTGTTTTGCACGGTTTTATTAAAGCAAGTTTGTTTCCCTTTTGTACTAACTTGTAGTTGTTATTATGCTTTCCAAAATTACCACACAAATTCTTGGGCGTAGATCAACGTTTGTGTCAAATTTCGTCGAATTTTGAGAACGGTCAAAATTTAGCTGTTTTGCACGGTTTTATTAAAGCAAATTCATTTTCCTTTTATACTAACTTGTAGTTATTATTAAGATTAGCAAATATACAACACAAATGCTGGGATGTAGACCAATGTTTGGGACAAGTTTCGTCGAATTCTGATAACGTTCAAAAGTTAGCTGTTTTGCACAATTTTATTAAAGCAAAATTGTTTTTCTTTTACACTAACTTGTAGGTATTATTAACCACACAAATTCTTGGTTCTAGACCTACGGTTGGGTTAAGTTTCGTCGAATTCTGAGAACGTTCAAAATTTAGCTGTTTTGCACGGTTTTATTAAAGCAAGTTTGTTTCCCTTTTATACTAACTTATAGGTATTATTACTCTTAGAAAATTTACCACACAAATGCTTCGGTCTAGACCTACGGTTGGATCAAGTTTCCTCGAATTCTGTGAACGTTCAAAATTTAGCTGTTTTGAACGATTTTATTGAAGCAAGTTTGTTTCCCTTTTATACTAACTTGTAGGTAATATTACGCTTAGCAAATTTATCCCACAAATTCTTGGGTCTAGACCAACGGTTGGGTCATGTTTCGTCGAATTCTGACAACGTTCAAAAGTAAGCTCTTTTGCACGATTTTATTGAAGCAAGTTTATTTCCCTTTTATACTAACTTGTAGTTATTATTACGCTTAGCCAATTTACCACACAAATTCGCAGCTCTAGACCAACGTTTGTGTCAAGTTTCGTCGAATTCTGTGAACGTTAAAATTTAGCTGTTTTGCACGGTTTTATTAAAGCAAGTTTGTTTCCCTCTTGTACTAACTTGTAGTTATTATTACGCTTAGCCAATTTACCACACAAATTCGCAGCTCTAGACCGACGTTTGTGTCAAGTTTCGTCGAATTCTGTGAACGTTAAAATTTAGTTGTTTTGCACGGTTTTATTAAAGCAAGTTTGTTTCCCTTTTGTACTAACTTGTAGTTGTTATTATGCTTTCCAAAATTACCACACAAATTCTTGCGCGTAGATCAACGTTTGTGTCAAATTTCGTCGAATTTTGAGAACGGTCAAAATTTAGCTGTTTTGCACGGTTTTATTAAAGCAAATTCATTTTCCTTTTATACTAACTTGTAGTTATTATTAAGATTAGCAAATATACAACACAAATGCTGGGATATAGACCAATGTTTGGGACAAGTTTCGTCGAATTCTGATAACGTTCAAAAGTTAGCTGTTTTGCACAATTTTATTAAAGCAAAATTGTTTTTCTTTTACACTAACTTGTAGGTATTATTAACCACACACATTCTTGGTTCTAGACATACGGTTGGGTTAAGTTTCGTCGAATTCTGAGAACGTTCAAAATTTAGCTGTTTTGCACGGTTTTATTAAAGCAAGTTTGTTTTCCTTTTATACTAACTTATAGGTATTATTACTCTTAGAAAACTTACCACACAAATGCTTCGGTCTAGACCTACGGTTGGGTCAAGTTTCCTCGAATTCTGTGAACGTTCAAAATTTAGCTGTTTTGCACGATTTTATTGAAGCAAGTTTGTTTCCCTTTTATACTAACTTGTAGGTAATATTACGCTTAGCAAATTTATCCCACAAATTCTTGGGTCTAGACCAACGGTTGGGTCATGTTTCGTCGAATTCTGACAACGTTCAAAAGTAAGCTCTTTTGCACGATTTTATTGAAGCAAGTTTATTTCCCTTTTATACTAACTTGTAGTTATTATTACGCTTAGCCAATTTACCACACAAATTCGCAGCTCTAGACCAACGTTTGTGTCAAGTTTCGTCGAATTCTGTGAACGTTAAAATTTAGCTGTTTTGCACGGTTTTATTAAAGCAAGTTTGTTTCCCTTTTGTACTAACTTGTAGTTATTATTACGCTTAGCCAATTTACCACACAAATTCGCAGCTCTAGACCGACGTTTGTGTCAAGTTTCGTCGAATTCTGTGAACGTTAAAATTTAGCTGTTTTGCACGGTTTTATTAAAGCAAGTTTGTTTCCCTTTTGTACTAACTTGTAGTTGTTATTATGCTTTCCAAAATTACCACACAAATTCTTGGGCGTAGATCAACGTTTGTGTCAAATTTCGTCGAATTTTGAGAACGGTCAAAATTTAGCTGTTTTGCACGGTTTTATTAAAGCAAATTCATTTTCCTTTTATACTAACTTGTAGTTATTATTAAGATTAGCAAATATACAACACAAATGCTGGGATGTAGACCAATGTTTGGGACAAGTTTCGTCGAATTCTGATAACGTTCAAAAGTTAGCTGTTTTGCACAATTTTATTAAAACAAAATTGTTTTTCTTTTACGCTAACTTGTAGGTATTATTAACCACACAAATTCTTGGTTCTAGACCTACGGTTGGGTTAAGTTTCGTCGAATTCTGAGAACGTTCAAAATTTAGCTGTTTTGCACGGTTTTATTAAAGCAAGTTTGTTTCCCTTTTATACTAACTTATAGGTATTATTACTCTTAAAAAATTTACCACACAAATGCTTCGGTCTAGACCTACGGTTGGATCAAGTTTCCTCGAATTCTGTGAACGTTCAAAATTTAGCTGTTTTGAACGATTTTATTGAAGCAAGTTTGTTTCCCTTTTATACTAACTTGTAGGTAATATTACGCTTAGCAAATTTATCCCACAAATTCTTGGGTCTAGACCAACGGTTGGGTCATGTTTCGTCGAATTCTGACAACGTTCAAAAGTAAGCTCTTTTGCACGATTTTATTGAAGCAAGTTTATTTCCCTTTTATACTAACTTGTAGTTATTATTACGCTTAGCCAATTTACCACACAAATTCGCAGCTCTAGACCAACGTTTGTGTCAAGTTTCGTCGAATTCTGTGAACGTTAAAATTTAGCTGTTTTGCACGGTTTTATTAAAGCAAGTTTGTTTCCCTCTTGTACTAACTTGTAGTTATTATTACGCTTAGCCAATTTACCACACAAATTCGCAGCTCTAGACCGACGTTTGTGTCAAGTTTCGTCGAATTCTGTGAACGTTAAAATTTAGTTGTTTTGCACGGTTTTATTAAAGCAAGTTTGTTTCCCTTTTGTACTAACTTGTAGTTGTTATTATGCTTTCCAAAATTACCACACAAATTCTTGCGCGTAGATCAACGTTTGTGTCAAATTTCGTCGAATTTTGAGAACGGTCAAAATTTAGCTGTTTTGCACGGTTTTATTAAAGCAAATTCATTTTCCTTTTATACTAACTTTTAGTTATTATTAAGATTAGCAAATATACAACACAAATGCTGGGATATAGACCAATGTTTGGGACAAGTTTCGTCGAATTCTGATAACGTTCAAAAGTTAGCTGTTTTGCACAATTTTATTAAAGCAAAATTGTTTTTCTTTTACACTAACTTGTAGGTATTATTAACCACACACATTCTTGGTTCTAGACATACGGTTGGGTTAAGTTTCGTCGAATTCTGAGAACGTTCAAAATTTAGCTGTTTTGCAAGGTTTTATTAAAGCAAGTTTGTTTTCCTTTTATACTAACTTATAGGTATTATTACTCTTAGAAAACTTACCACACAAATGCTTCGGTCTAGACCTACGGTTGGGTCAAGTTTCCTCGAATTCTGTGAACGTTCAAAATTTAGCTGTTTTGAACGATTTTATTGAAGCAAGTTTGTTTCCCTTTTATACTAACTTGTAGGTAATATTACGCTTAGCAAATTTATCCCACAAATTCTTGGGTCTAGACCAACGGTTGGGTCATGTTTCGTCGAATTCTGACAACGTTCAAAAGTAAGCTCTTTTGCACGATTTTATTGAAGCAAGTTTATTTCCCTTTTATACTAACTTGTAGTTATTATTACGCTTAGCCAATTTACCACACAAATTCGCAGCTCTAGACCAACGTTTGTGTCAAGTTTCGTCGAATTCTGTGAACGTTAAAATTTAGCTGTTTTGCACGGTTTTATTAAAGCAAGTTTGTTTCCCTCTTGTACTAACTTGTAGTTATTATTACGCTTAGCCAATTTACCACACAAATTCGCAGCTCTAGACCGACGTTTGTGTCAAGTTTCGTCGAATTCTGTGAACGTTAAAATTTAGTTGTTTTGCACGGTTTTATTAAAGCAAGTTTGTTTCCCTTTTGTACTAACTTGTAGTTGTTATTATGCTTTCCAAAATTACCACACAAATTCTTGGGCGTAGATCAACGTTTGTGTCAAATTTCGTCGAATTTTGAGAACGGTCAAAATTTAGCTGTTTTGCACGGTTTTATTAAAGCAAATTCATTTTCCTTTTATACTAACTTGTAGTTATTATTAAGATTAGCAAATATACAACACAAATGCTGGGATGTAGACCAATGTTTGGGACAAGTTTCGTCGAATTCTGATAACGTTCAAAAGTTAGCTGTTTTGCACAATTTTATTAAAGCAAAATTGTTTTTCTTTTACGCTAACTTGTAGGTATTATTAACCACACAAATTCTTGGTTCTAGACCTACGGTTGGGTTAAGTTTCGTCGAATTCTGAGAACGTTCAAAATTTAGCTGTTTTGCACGGTTTTATTAAAGCAAGTTTGTTTCCCTTTTATACTAACTTATAGGTATTATTACTCTTAGAAAATTTACCACACAAATGCTTCGGTCTAGACCTACGGTTGGGTCAAGTTTCCTCGAATTCTGTGAACGTTCAAAATTTAGCTGTTTTGAACGATTTTATTGAAGCAAGTTTGTTTCCCTTTTATACTAACTTGTAGGTAATATTACGCTTAGCAAATTTATCCCACAAATTCTTGGGTCTAGACCAACGGTTGGGTCATGTTTCGTCGAATTCTGACAACGTTCAAAAGTAAGCTCTTTTGCACGATTTTATTGAAGCAAGTTTATTTCCCTTTTATACTAACTTGTAGTTATTATTACGCTTAGCCAATTTACCACACAAATTCGCAGCTCTAGACCAACGTTTGTGTCAAGTTTCGTCGAATTCTGTGAACGTTAAAATTTAGCTGTTTTGCACGGTTTTATTAAAGCAAGTTTGTTTCCCTTTTGTACTAACTTGTAGTTATTATTACGCTTAGCCAATTTACCACACAAATTCGCAGCTCTAGACCAACGTTTGTGTCAAGTTTCGTCGAATTCTATGAACGTTAAAATTTAGCTGTTTTGCACGGTTTTATTAAAGCAAGTTTGTTTCCCTTTTGTACTAACTTGTAGTTGTTATTATGCTTTCCAAAATTACCACACAAATTCTTGGGCGTAGATCAACGTTTGTGTCAAATTTCGTCGAATTTTGAGAACGGTCAAAATTTAGCTGTTTTGCACGGTTTTATTAAAGCAAATTCATTTTCCTTTTATACTAACTTGTAGTTATTATTAAGATTAGCAAATATACAACACAAATGCTGGGATGTAGACCAATGTTTGGGACAAGTTTCGTCGAATTCTGATAACGTTCAAAAGTTAGCTGTTTTGCACAATTTTATTAAAGCAAAATTGTTTTTCTTTTACGCTAACTTGTAGGTATTATTAACCACACAAATTCTTGGTTCTAGACCTACGGTTGGGTTAAGTTTCGTCGAATTCTGAGAACGTTCAAAATTTAGCTGTTTTGCACGGTTTTATTAAAGCAAGTTTGTTTCCCTTTTATACTAACTTATAGGTATTATTACTCTTAGAAAATTTACCACACAAATGCTTCGGTCTAGACCTACGGTTGGATCAAGTTTCCTCGAATTCTGTGAACGTTCAAAATTTAGCTGTTTTGAACGATTTTATTGAAGCAAGTTTGTTTCCCTTTTATACTAACTTGTAGGTAATATTACGCTTAGCAAATTTATCCCACAAATTCTTGGGTCTAGACCAACGGTTGGGTCATGTTTCGTCGAATTCTGACAACGTTCAAAAGTAAGCTCTTTTGCACGATTTTATTGAAGCAAGTTTATTTCCCTTTTATACTAACTTGTAGTTATTATTACGCTTAGCCAATTTACCACACAAATTCGCAGCTCTAGACCAACGTTTGTGTCAAGTTTCGTCGAATTCTGTGAACGTTAAAATTTAGCTGTTTTGCACGGTTTTATTAAAGCAAGTTTGTTTCCCTCTTGTACTAACTTGTAGTTATTATTACGCTTAGCCAATTTACCACACAAATTCGCAGCTCTAGACCGACGTTTGTGTCAAGTTTCGTCGAATTCTGTGAACGTTAAAATTTAGTTGTTTTGCACGGTTTTATTAAAGCAAGTTTGTTTCCCTTTTGTACTAACTTGTAGTTGTTATTATGCTTTCCAAAATTACCACACAAATTCTTGCGCGTAGATCAACGTTTGTGTCAAATTTCGTCGAATTTTGAGAACGGTCAAAATTTAGCTGTTTTGCACGGTTTTATTAAAGCAAATTCATTTTCCTTTTATACTAACTTTTAGTTATTATTAAGATTAGCAAATATACAACACAAATGCTGGGATATAGACCAATGTTTGGGACAAGTTTCGTCGAATTCTGATAACGTTCAAAAGTTAGCTGTTTTGCACAATTTTATTAAAGCAAAATTGTTTTTCTTTTACACTAACTTGTAGGTATTATTAACCACACACATTCTTGGTTCTAGACATACGGTTGGGTTAAGTTTCGTCGAATTCTGAGAACGTTCAAAATTTAGCTGTTTTGCAAGGTTTTATTAAAGCAAGTTTGTTTTCCTTTTATACTAACTTATAGGTATTATTACTCTTAGAAAACTTACCACACAAATGCTTCGGTCTAGACCTACGGTTGGGTCAAGTTTCCTCGAATTCTGTGAACGTTCAAAATTTAGCTGTTTTGAACGATTTTATTGAAGCAAGTTTGTTTCCCTTTTATACTAACTTGTAGGTAATATTACGCTTAGCAAATTTATCCCACAAATTCTTGGGTCTAGACCAACGGTTGGGTCATGTTTCGTCGAATTCTGACAACGTTCAAAAGTAAGCTCTTTTGCACGATTTTATTGAAGCAAGTTTATTTCCCTTTTATACTAACTTGTAGTTATTATTACGCTTAGCCAATTTACCACACAAATTCGCAGCTCTAGACCAACGTTTGTGTCAAGTTTCGTCGAATTCTGTGAACGTTAAAATTTAGCTGTTTTGCACGGTTTTATTAAAGCAAGTTTGTTTCCCTCTTGTACTAACTTGTAGTTATTATTACGCTTAGCCAATTTACCACACAAATTCGCAGCTCTAGACCGACGTTTGTGTCAAGTTTCGTCGAATTCTGTGAACGTTAAAATTTAGTTGTTTTGCACGGTTTTATTAAAGCAAGTTTGTTTCCCTTTTGTACTAACTTGTAGTTGTTATTATGCTTTCCAAAATTACCACACAAATTCTTGGGCGTAGATCAACGTTTGTGTCAAATTTCGTCGAATTTTGAGAACGGTCAAAATTTAGCTGTTTTGCACGGTTTTATTAAAGCAAATTCATTTTCCTTTTATACTAACTTGTAGTTATTATTAAGATTAGCAAATATACAACACAAATGCTGGGATGTAGACCAATGTTTGGGACAAGTTTCGTCGAATTCTGATAACGTTCAAAAGTTAGCTGTTTTGCACAATTTTATTAAAGCAAAATTGTTTTTCTTTTACGCTAACTTGTAGGTATTATTAACCACACAAATTCTTGGTTCTAGACCTACGGTTGGGTTAAGTTTCGTCGAATTCTGAGAACGTTCAAAATTTAGCTGTTTTGTACGGTTTTATTAAAGCAAGTTTGTTTCCCTTTTATACTAACTTATAGGTATTATTACTCTTAGAAAATTTACCACACAAATGCTTCGGTCTAGACCTACGGTTGGGTCAAGTTTCCTCGAATTCTGTGAACGTTCAAAATTTAGCTGTTTTGAACGATTTTATTGAAGCAAGTTTGTTTCCCTTTTATACTAACTTGTAGGTAATATTACGCTTAGCAAATTTATCCCACAAATTCTTGGGTCTAGACCAACGGTTGGGTCATGTTTCGTCGAATTCTGACAACGTTCAAAAGTAAGCTCTTTTGCACGATTTTATTGAAGCAAGTTTATTTCCCTTTTATACTAACTTGTAGTTATTATTACGCTTAGCCAATTTACCACACAAATTCGCAGCTCTAGACCAACGTTTGTGTCAAGTTTCGTCGAATTCTGTGAACGTTAAAATTTAGCTGTTTTGCACGGTTTTATTAAAGCAAGTTTGTTTCCCTTTTGTACTAACTTGTAGTTATTATTACGCTTAGCCAATTTACCACACAAATTCGCAGCTCTAGACCAACGTTTGTGTCAAGTTTCGTCGAATTCTATGAACGTTAAAATTTAGCTGTTTTGCACGGTTTTATTAAAGCAAGTTTGTTTCCCTTTTGTACTAACTTGTAGTTGTTATTATGCTTTCCAAAATTACCACACAAATTCTTGGGCGTAGATCAACGTTTGTGTCAAATTTCGTCGAATTTTGAGAACGGTCAAAATTTAGCTGTTTTGCACGGTTTTATTAAAGCAAATTCATTTTCCTTTTATACTAACTTGTAGTTATTATTAAGATTAGCAAATATACAACACAAATGCTGGGATGTAGACCAATGTTTGGGACAAGTTTCGTCGAATTCTGATAACGTTCAAAAGTTAGCTGTTTTGCACAATTTTATTAAAGCAAAATTGTTTTTCTTTTACGCTAACTTGTAGGTATTATTAACCACACAAATTCTTGGTTCTAGACCTACGGTTGGGTTAAGTTTCGTCGAATTCTGAGAACGTTCAAAATTTAGCTGTTTTGCACGGTTTTATTAAAGCAAGTTTGTTTCCCTTTTATACTAACTTATAGGTATTATTACTCTTAGAAAATTTACCACACAAATGCTTCGGTCTAGACCTACGGTTGGGTCAAGTTTCCTCGAATTCTGTGAACGTTCAAAATTTAGCTGTTTTGAACGATTTTATTGAAGCAAGTTTGTTTCCCTTTTATACTAACTTGTAGGTAATATTACGCTTAGCAAATTTATCCCACAAATTCTTGGGTCTAGACCAACGGTTGGGTCATGTTTCGTCGAATTCTGACAACGTTCAAAAGTAAGCTCTTTTGCACGATTTTATTGAAGCAAGTTTATTTCCCTTTTATACTAACTTGTAGTTATTATTACGCTTAGCCAATTTACCACACAAATTCGCAGCTCTAGACCAACGTTTGTGTCAAGTTTCGTCGAATTCTGTGAACGTTAAAATTTAGCTGTTTTGCACGGTTTTATTAAAGCAAGTTTGTTTCCCTCTTGTACTAACTTGTAGTTATTATTACGCTTAGCCAATTTACCACACAAATTCGCAGCTCTAGACCGACGTTTGTGTCAAGTTTCGTCGAATTCTGTGAACGTTAAAATTTAGTTGTTTTGCACGGTTTTATTAAAGCAAGTTTGTTTCCCTTTTGTACTAACTTGTAGTTGTTATTATGCTTTCCAAAATTACCACACAAATTCTTGCGCGTAGATCAACGTTTGTGTCAAATTTCGTCGAATTTTGAGAACGGTCAAAATTTAGCTGTTTTGCACGGTTTTATTAAAGCAAATTCATTTTCCTTTTATACTAACTTGTAGTTATTATTAAGATTAGCAAATATACAACACAAATGCTGGGATATAGACCAATGTTTGGGACAAGTTTCGTCGAATTCTGATAACGTTCAAAAGTTAGCTGTTTTGCACAATTTTATTAAAGCAAAATTGTTTTTCTTTTACACTAACTTGTAGGTATTATTAACCACACACATTCTTGGTTCTAGACATACGGTTGGGTTAAGTTTCGTCGAATTCTGAGAACGTTCAAAATTTAGCTGTTTTGCACGGTTTTATTAAAGCAAGTTTGTTTTCCTTTTATACTAACTTATAGGTATTATTACTCTTAGAAAACTTACCACACAAATGCTTCGGTCTAGACCTACGGTTGGGTCAAGTTTCCTCGAATTCTGTGAACGTTCAAAATTTAGCTGTTTTGCACGATTTTATTGAAGCAAGTTTGTTTCCCTTTTATACTAACTTGTAGGTAATATTACGCTTAGCAAATTTATCCCACAAATTCTTGGGTCTAGACCAACGGTTGGGTCATGTTTCGTCGAATTCTGACAACGTTCAAAAGTAAGCTCTTTTGCACGATTTTATTGAAGCAAGTTTATTTCCCTTTTATACTAACTTGTAGTTATTATTACGCTTAGCCAATTTACCACACAAATTCGCAGCTCTAGACCAACGTTTGTGTCAAGTTTCGTCGAATTCTGTGAACGTTAAAATTTAGCTGTTTTGCACGGTTTTATTAAAGCAAGTTTGTTTCCCTTTTGTACTAACTTGTAGTTATTATTACGCTTAGCCAATTTACCACACAAATTCGCAGCTCTAGACCGACGTTTGTGTCAAGTTTCGTCGAATTCTGTGAACGTTAAAATTTAGCTGTTTTGCACGGTTTTATTAAAGCAAGTTTGTTTCCCTTTTGTACTAACTTGTAGTTGTTATTATGCTTTCCAAAATTACCACACAAATTCTTGGGCGTAGATCAACGTTTGTGTCAAATTTCGTCGAATTTTGAGAACGGTCAAAATTTAGCTGTTTTGCACGGTTTTATTAAAGCAAATTCATTTTCCTTTTATACTAACTTGTAGTTATTATTAAGATTAGCAAATATACAACACAAATGCTGGGATGTAGACCAATGTTTGGGACAAGTTTCGTCGAATTCTGATAACGTTCAAAAGTTAGCTGTTTTGCACAATTTTATTAAAGCAAAATTGTTTTTCTTTTACGCTAACTTGTAGGTATTATTAACCACACAAATTCTTGGTTCTAGACCTACGGTTGGGTTAAGTTTCGTCGAATTCTGAGAACGTTCAAAATTTAGCTGTTTTGCACGGTTTTATTAAAGCAAGTTTGTTTCCCTTTTATACTAACTTATAGGTATTATTACTCTTAGAAAATTTACCACACAAATGCTTCGGTCTAGACCTACGGTTGGATCAAGTTTCCTCGAATTCTGTGAACGTTCAAAATTTAGCTGTTTTGAACGATTTTATTGAAGCAAGTTTGTTTCCCTTTTATACTAACTTGTAGGTAATATTACGCTTAGCAAATTTATCCCACAAATTCTTGGGTCTAGACCAACGGTTGGGTCATGTTTCGTCGAATTCTGACAACGTTCAAAAGTAAGCTCTTTTGCACGATTTTATTGAAGCAAGTTTATTTCCCTTTTATACTAACTTGTAGTTATTATTACGCTTAGCCAATTTACCACACAAATTCGCAGCTCTAGACCAACGTTTGTGTCAAGTTTCGTCGAATTCTGTGAACGTTAAAATTTAGCTGTTTTGCACGGTTTTATTAAAGCAAGTTTGTTTCCCTCTTGTACTAACTTGTAGTTATTATTACGCTTAGCCAATTTACCACACAAATTCGCAGCTCTAGACCGACGTTTGTGTCAAGTTTCGTCGAATTCTGTGAACGTTAAAATTTAGTTGTTTTGCACGGTTTTATTAAAGCAAGTTTGTTTCCCTTTTGTACTAACTTGTAGTTGTTATTATGCTTTCCAAAATTACCACACAAATTCTTGCGCGTAGATCAACGTTTGTGTCAAATTTCGTCGAATTTTGAGAACGGTCAAAATTTAGCTGTTTTGCACGGTTTTATTAAAGCAAATTCATTTTCCTTTTATACTAACTTGTAGTTATTATTAAGATTAGCAAATATACAACACAAATGCTGGGATATAGACCAATGTTTGGGACAAGTTTCGTCGAATTCTGATAACGTTCAAAAGTTAGCTGTTTTGCACAATTTTATTAAAGCAAAATTGTTTTTCTTTTACACTAACTTGTGGGTATTATTAACCACACACATTCTTGGTTCTAGACATACGGTTGGGTTAAGTTTCGTCGAATTCTGAGAACGTTCAAAATTTAGCTGTTTTGCACGGTTTTATTAAAGCAAGTTTGTTTTCCTTTTATACTAACTTATAGGTATTATTACTCTTAGAAAACTTACCACACAAATGCTTCGGTCTAGACCTACGGTTGGGTCAAGTTTCCTCGAATTCTGTGAACGTTCAAAATTTAGCTGTTTTGCACGATTTTATTGAAGCAAGTTTGTTTCCCTTTTATACTAACTTGTAGGTAATATTACGCTTAGCAAATTTATCCCACAAATTCTTGGGTCTAGACCAACGGTTGGGTCATGTTTCGTCGAATTCTGACAACGTTCAAAAGTAAGCTCTTTTGCACGATTTTATTGAAGCAAGTTTATTTCCCTTTTATACTAACTTGTAGTTATTATTACGCTTAGCCAATTTACCACACAAATTCGCAGCTCTAGACCAACGTTTGTGTCAAGTTTCGTCGAATTCTGTGAACGTTAAAATTTAGCTGTTTTGCACGGTTTTATTAAAGCAAGTTTGTTTCCCTTTTGTACTAACTTGTAGTTATTATTACGCTTAGCCAATTTACCACACAAATTCGCAGCTCTAGACCGACGTTTGTGTCAAGTTTCGTCGAATTCTGTGAACGTTAAAATTTAGCTGTTTTGCACGGTTTTATTAAAGCAAGTTTGTTTCCCTTTTGTACTAACTTGTAGTTGTTATTATGCTTTCCAAAATTACCACACAAATTCTTGGGCGTAGATCAACGTTTGTGTCAAATTTCGTCGAATTTTGAGAACGGTCAAAATTTAGCTGTTTTGCACGGTTTTATTAAAGCAAATTCATTTTCCTTTTATACTAACTTGTAGTTATTATTAAGATTAGCAAATATACAACACAAATGCTGGGATGTAGACCAATGTTTGGGACAAGTTTCGTCGAATTCTGATAACGTTCAAAAGTTAGCTGTTTTGCACAATTTTATTAAAGCAAAATTGTTTTTCTTTTACGCTAACTTGTAGGTATTATTAACCACACAAATTCTTGGTTCTAGACCTACGGTTGGGTTAAGTTTCGTCGAATTCTGAGAACGTTCAAAATTTAGCTGTTTTGCACGGTTTTATTAAAGCAAGTTTGTTTCCCTTTTATACTAACTTATAGGTATTATTACTCTTAGAAAATTTACCACACAAATGCTTCGGTCTAGACCTACGGTTGGGTCAAGTTTCCTCGAATTCTGTGAACGTTCAAAATTTAGCTGTTTTGAACGATTTTATTGAAGCAAGTTTGTTTCCCTTTTATACTAACTTGTAGGTAATATTACGCTTAGCAAATTTATCCCACAAATTCTTGGGTCTAGACCAACGGTTGGGTCATGTTTCGTCGAATTCTGACAACGTTCAAAAGTAAGCTCTTTTGCACGATTTTATTGAAGCAAGTTTATTTCCCTTTTATACTAACTTGTAGTTATTATTACGCTTAGCCAATTTACCACACAAATTCGCAGCTCTAGACCAACGTTTGTGTCAAGTTTCGTCGAATTCTGTGAACGTTAAAATTTAGCTGTTTTGCACGGTTTTATTAAAGCAAGTTTGTTTCCCTCTTGTACTAACTTGTAGTTATTATTACGCTTAGCCAATTTACCACACAAATTCGCAGCTCTAGACCGACGTTTGTGTCAAGTTTCGTCGAATTCTGTGAACGTTAAAATTTAGTTGTTTTGCACGGTTTTATTAAAGCAAGTTTGTTTCCCTTTTGTACTAACTTGTAGTTGTTATTATGCTTTCCAAAATTACCACACAAATTCTTGCGCGTAGATCAACGTTTGTGTCAAATTTCGTCGAATTTTGAGAACGGTCAAAATTTAGCTGTTTTGCACGGTTTTATTAAAGCAAATTCATTTTCCTTTTATACTAACTTGTAGTTATTATTAAGATTAGCAAATATACAACACAAATGCTGGGATATAGACCAATGTTTGGGACAAGTTTCGTCGAATTCTGATAACGTTCAAAAGTTAGCTGTTTTGCACAATTTTATTAAAGCAAAATTGTTTTTCTTTTACACTAACTTGTAGGTATTATTAACCACACACATTCTTGGTTCTAGACATACGGTTGGGTTAAGTTTCGTCGAATTCTGAGAACGTTCAAAATTTAGCTGTTTTGCACGGTTTTATTAAAGCAAGTTTGTTTTCCTTTTATACTAACTTATAGGTATTATTACTCTTAGAAAACTTACCACACAAATGCTTCGGTCTAGACCTACGGTTGGGTCAAGTTTCCTCGAATTCTGTGAACGTTCAAAATTTAGCTGTTTTGCACGATTTTATTGAAGCAAGTTTGTTTCCCTTTTATACTAACTTGTAGGTAATATTACGCTTAGCAAATTTATCCCACAAATTCTTGGGTCTAGACCAACGGTTGGGTCATGTTTCGTCGAATTCTGACAACGTTCAAAAGTAAGCTCTTTTGCACGATTTTATTGAAGCAAGTTTATTTCCCTTTTATACTAACTTGTAGTTATTATTACGCTTAGCCAATTTACCACACAAATTCGCAGCTCTAGACCAACGTTTGTGTCAAGTTTCGTCGAATTCTGTGAACGTTAAAATTTAGCTGTTTTGCACGGTTTTATTAAAGCAAGTTTGTTTCCCTTTTGTACTAACTTGTAGTTATTATTACGCTTAGCCAATTTACCACACAAATTCGCAGCTCTAGACCGACGTTTGTGTCAAGTTTCGTCGAATTCTGTGAACGTTAAAATTTAGCTGTTTTGCACGGTTTTATTAAAGCAAGTTTGTTTCCCTTTTGTACTAACTTGTAGTTGTTATTATGCTTTCCAAAATTACCACACAAATTCTTGGGCGTAGATCAACGTTTGTGTCAAATTTCGTCGAATTTTGAGAACGGTCAAAATTTAGCTGTTTTGCACGGTTTTATTAAAGCAAATTCATTTTCCTTTTATACTAACTTGTAGTTATTATTAAGATTAGCAAATATACAACACAAATGCTGGGATGTAGACCAATGTTTGGGACAAGTTTCGTCGAATTCTGATAACGTTCAAAAGTTAGCTGTTTTGCACAATTTTATTAAAGCAAAATTGTTTTTCTTTTACGCTAACTTGTAGGTATTATTAACCACACAAATTCTTGGTTCTAGACCTACGGTTGGGTTAAGTTTCGTCGAATTCTGAGAACGTTCAAAATTTAGCTGTTTTGCACGGTTTTATTAAAGCAAGTTTGTTTCCCTTTTATACTAACTTATAGGTATTATTACTCTTAGAAAATTTACCACACAAATGCTTCGGTCTAGACCTACGGTTGGATCAAGTTTCCTCGAATTCTGTGAACGTTCAAAATTTAGCTGTTTTGAACGATTTTATTGAAGCAAGTTTGTTTCCCTTTTATACTAACTTGTAGGTAATATTACGCTTAGCAAATTTATCCCACAAATTCTTGGGTCTAGACCAACGGTTGGGTCATGTTTCGTCGAATTCTGACAACGTTCAAAAGTAAGCTCTTTTGCACGATTTTATTGAAGCAAGTTTATTTCCCTTTTATACTAACTTGTAGTTATTATTACGCTTAGCCAATTTACCACACAAATTCGCAGCTCTAGACCAACGTTTGTGTCAAGTTTCGTCGAATTCTGTGAACGTTAAAATTTAGCTGTTTTGCACGGTTTTATTAAAGCAAGTTTGTTTCCCTCTTGTACTAACTTGTAGTTATTATTACGCTTAGCCAATTTACCACACAAATTCGCAGCTCTAGACCGACGTTTGTGTCAAGTTTCGTCGAATTCTGTGAACGTTAAAATTTAGTTGTTTTGCACGGTTTTATTAAAGCAAGTTTGTTTCCCTTTTGTACTAACTTGTAGTTGTTATTATGCTTTCCAAAATTACCACACAAATTCTTGCGCGTAGATCAACGTTTGTGTCAAATTTCGTCGAATTTTGAGAACGGTCAAAATTTAGCTGTTTTGCACGGTTTTATTAAAGCAAATTCATTTTCCTTTTATACTAACTTGTAGTTATTATTAAGATTAGCAAATATACAACACAAATGCTGGGATATAGACCAATGTTTGGGACAAGTTTCGTCGAATTCTGATAACGTTCAAAAGTTAGCTGTTTTGCACAATTTTATTAAAGCAAAATTGTTTTTCTTTTACACTAACTTGTGGGTATTATTAACCACACACATTCTTGGTTCTAGACATACGGTTGGGTTAAGTTTCGTCGAATTCTGAGAACGTTCAAAATTTAGCTGTTTTGCACGGTTTTATTAAAGCAAGTTTGTTTTCCTTTTATACTAACTTATAGGTATTATTACTCTTAGAAAACTTACCACACAAATGCTTCGGTCTAGACCTACGGTTGGGTCAAGTTTCCTCGAATTCTGTGAACGTTCAAAATTTAGCTGTTTTGCACGATTTTATTGAAGCAAGTTTGTTTCCCTTTTATACTAACTTGTAGGTAATATTACGCTTAGCAAATTTATCCCACAAATTCTTGGGTCTAGACCAACGGTTGGGTCATGTTTCGTCGAATTCTGACAACGTTCAAAAGTAAGCTCTTTTGCACGATTTTATTGAAGCAAGTTTATTTCCCTTTTATACTAACTTGTAGTTATTATTACGCTTAGCCAATTTACCACACAAATTCGCAGCTCTAGACCAACGTTTGTGTCAAGTTTCGTCGAATTCTGTGAACGTTAAAATTTAGCTGTTTTGCACGGTTTTATTAAAGCAAGTTTGTTTCCCTTTTGTACTAACTTGTAGTTATTATTACGCTTAGCCAATTTACCACACAAATTCGCAGCTCTAGACCGACGTTTGTGTCAAGTTTCGTCGAATTCTGTGAACGTTAAAATTTAGCTGTTTTGCACGGTTTTATTAAAGCAAGTTTGTTTCCCTTTTGTACTAACTTGTAGTTGTTATTATGCTTTCCAAAATTACCACACAAATTCTTGGGCGTAGATCAACGTTTGTGTCAAATTTCGTCGAATTTTGAGAACGGTCAAAATTTAGCTGTTTTGCACGGTTTTATTAAAGCAAATTCATTTTCCTTTTATACTAACTTGTAGTTATTATTAAGATTAGCAAATATACAACACAAATGCTGGGATGTAGACCAATGTTTGGGACAAGTTTCGTCGAATTCTGATAACGTTCAAAAGTTAGCTGTTTTGCACAATTTTACTAAAGCAAAATTGTTTTTCTTTTACGCTAACTTGTAGGTATTATTAACCACACAAATTCTTGGTTCTAGACCTACGGTTGGGTTAAGTTTCGTCGAATTCTGAGAACGTTCAAAATTTAGCTGTTTTGCACGGTTTTATTAAAGCAAGTTTGTTTCCCTTTTATACTAACTTATAGGTATTATTACTCTTAGAAAATTTACCACACAAATGCTTCGGTCTAGACCTATGGTTGGGTCAAGTTTCCTCGAATTCTGTGAACGTTCAAAATTTAGCTGTTTTGAACGATTTTATTGAAGCAAGTTTGTTTCCCTTTTATACTAACTTGTAGGTAATATTACGCTTAGCAAATTTATCCCACAAATTCTTGGGTCTAGACCAACGGTTGGGTCATGTTTCGTCGAATTCTGACAACGTTCAAAAGTAAGCTCTTTTGCACGATTTTATTGAAGCAAGTTTATTTCCCTTTTATACTAACTTGTAGTTATTATTACGCTTAGCCAATTTACCACACAAATTCGCAGCTCTAGACCAACGTTTGTGTCAAGTTTCGTCGAATTCTGTGAACGTTAAAATTTAGCTGTTTTGCACGGTTTTATTAAAGCAAGTTTGTTTCCCTCTTGTACTAACTTGTAGTTATTATTACGCTTAGCCAATTTACCACACAAATTCGCAGCTCTAGACCGACGTTTGTGTCAAGTTTCGTCGAATTCTGTGAACGTTAAAATTTAGTTGTTTTGCACGGTTTTATTAAAGCAAGTTTGTTTCCCTTTTGTACTAACTTGTAGTTGTTATTATGCTTTCCAAAATTACCACACAAATTCTTGCGCGTAGATCAACGTTTGTGTCAAATTTCGTCGAATTTTGAGAACGGTCAAAATTTAGCTGTTTTGCACGGTTTTATTAAAGCAAATTCATTTTCCTTTTATACTAACTTGTAGTTATTATTAAGATTAGCAAATATACAACACAAATGCTGGGATATAGACCAATGTTTGGGACAAGTTTCGTCGAATTCTGATAACGTTCAAAAGTTAGCTGTTTTGCACAATTTTATTAAAGCAAAATTGTTTTTCTTTTACACTAACTTGTAGGTATTATTAACCACACACATTCTTGGTTCTAGACATACGGTTGGGTTAAGTTTCGTCGAATTCTGAGAACGTTCAAAATTTAGCTGTTTTGCACGGTTTTATTAAAGCAAGTTTGTTTTCCTTTTATACTAACTTATAGGTATTATTACTCTTAGAAAACTTACCACACAAATGCTTCGGTCTAGACCTACGGTTGGGTCAAGTTTCCTCGAATTCTGTGAACGTTCAAAATTTAGCTGTTTTGAACGATTTTATTGAAGCAAGTTTGTTTCCCTTTTATACTAACTTGTAGGTAATATTACGCTTAGCAAATTTATCCCACAAATTCTTGGGTCTAGACCAACGGTTGGGTCATGTTTCGTCGAATTCTGACAACGTTCAAAAGTAAGCTCTTTTGCACGATTTTATTGAAGCAAGATTATTTCCCTTTTATACTAACTTGTAGTTATTATTACGCTTAGCCAATTTACCACACAAATTCGCAGCTCTAGACCAACGTTTGTGTCAAGTTTCGTCGAATTCTGTGAACGTTAAAATTTAGCTGTTTTGCACGGTTTTATTAAAGCAAGTTTGTTTCCCTTTTGTACTAACTTGTAGTTATTATTACGCTTAGCCAATTTACCACACAAATTCGCAGCTCTAGACCAACGTTTGTGTCAAGTTTCGTCGAATTCTATGAACGTTAAAATTTAGCTGTTTTGCACGGTTTTATTAAAGCAAGTTTGTTTCCCTTTTGTACTAACTTGTAGTTGTTATTATGCTTTCCAAAATTACCACACAAATTCTTGGGCGTAGATCAACGTTTGTGTCAAATTTCGTCGAATTTTCAGAACGGTCAAAATTTAGCTGTTTTGCACGGTTTTATTAGAGCAAATTCATTTTCCTTTTATACTAACTTGTAGTTATTATTAAGATTAGCAAATATACAATACAAATGCTGGGATGTAGACCAATGTTTGGGACAAGTTTCGTCGAATTCTGATAACGTTCAAAAGTTAGCTGTTTTGCACAATTTTATTAAAGCAAAATTGTTTTTCTTTTACGCTAACTTGTAGGTATTATTAACCACACAAATTCCTGGTTCTAGACCTACGGTTGGGTTAAGTTTCGTCGAATTCTGAGAACGTTCAAAATTTAGCTGTTTTGCACGGTTTTATTAAAGCAAGTTTGTTTCCCTTTTATACTAACTTATAGGTATTATTACTCTTAGAAAATTTACCACACAAATGCTTCGGTCTAGACCTACGGTTGGGTCAAGTTTCCTCGAATTCTGTGAACGTTCAAAATTTAGCTGTTTTGAACGATTTTATTGAAGCAAGTTTGTTTCCCTTTTATACTAACTTGTAGGTAATATTACGCTTAGCAAATTTATCCCACAAATTCTTGGGTCTAGACCAACGGTTGGGTCATGTTTCGTCGAATTCTGACAACGTTCAAAAGTAAGCTCTTTTGCACGATTTTATTGAAGCAAGTTTATTTCCCTTTTATACTAACTTGTAGTTATTATTACGCTTAGCCAATTTACCACACAAATTCGCAGCTCTAGACCAACGTTTGTGTCAAGTTTCGTCGAATTCTGTGAACGTTAAAATTTAGCTGTTTTGCACGGTTTTATTAAAGCAAGTTTGTTTCCCTCTTGTACTAACTTGTAGTTATTATTACGCTTAGCCAATTTACCACACAAATTCGCAGCTTTAGACCGACGTTTGTGTCAAGTTTCGTCGAATTCTGTGAACGTTAAAATTTAGTTGTTTTGCACGGTTTTATTAAAGCAAGTTTGTTTCCCTTTTGTACTAACTTGTAGTTGTTATTATGCTTTCCAAAATTACCACACAAATTCTTGCGCGTAGATCAACGTTTGTGTCAAATTTCGTCGAATTTTGAGAACGGTCAAAATTTAGCTGTTTTGCACGGTTTTATTAAAGCAAATTCATTTTCCTTTTATACTAACTTGTAGTTATTATTAAGATTAGCAAATATACAACACAAATGCTGGGATATAGACCAATGTTTGGGACAAGTTTCGTCGAATTCTGATAACGTTCAAAAGTTAGCTGTTTTGCACAATTTTATTAAAGCAAAATTGTTTTTCTTTTACACTAACTTGTAGGTATTATTAACCACACACATTCTTGGTTCTAGACATACGGTTGGGTTAAGTTTCGTCGAATTCTGAGAACGTTCAAAATTTAGCTGTTTTGCACGGTTTTATTAAAGCAAGTTTGTTTTCCTTTTATACTAACTTATAGGTATTATTACTCTTAGAAAACTTACCACACAAATGCTTCGGTCTAGACCTACGGTTGGGTCAAGTTTCCTCGAATTCTGTGAACGTTCAAAATTTAGCTGTTTTGCACGATTTTATTGAAGCAAGTTTGTTTCCCTTTTATACTAACTTGTAGGTAATATTACGCTTAGCAAATTTATCCCACAAATTCTTGGGTCTAGACCAACGGTTGGGTCATGTTTCGTCGAATTCTGACAACGTTCAAAAGTAAGCTCTTTTGCACGATTTTATTGAAGCAAGTTTATTTCCCTTTTATACTAACTTGTAGTTATTATTACGCTTAGCCAATTTACCACACAAATTCGCAGCTCTAGACCAACGTTTGTGTCAAGTTTCGTCGAATTCTGTGAACGTTAAAATTTAGCTGTTTTGCACGGTTTTATTAAAGCAAGTTTGTTTCCCTCTTGTACTAACTTGTAGTTATTATTACGCTTAGCCAATTTACCACACAAATTCGCAGCTCTAGACCGACGTTTGTGTCAAGTTTCGTCGAATTCTGTGAACGTTAAAATTTAGCTGTTTTGCACGGTTTTATTAAAGCAAGTTTGTTTCCCTTTTGTACTAACTTGTAGTTGTTATTATGCTTTCCAAAATTACCACACAAATTCTTGGGCGTAGATCAACGTTTGTGTCAAATTTCGTCGAATTTTGAGAACGGTCAAAATTTAGCTGTTTTGCACGGTTTTATTAAAGCAAATTCATTTTCCTTTTATACTAACTTGTAGTTATTATTAAGATTAGCAAATATACAACACAAATGCTGGGATGTAGACCAATGTTTGGGACAAGTTTCGTCGAATTCTGATAACGTTCAAAAGTTAGCTGTTTTGCACAATTTTATTAAAGCAAAATTGTTTTTCTTTTACGCTAACTTGTAGGTATTATTAACCACACAAATTCTTGGTTCTAGACCTACGGTTGGGTTAAGTTTCGTCGAATTCTGAGAACGTTCAAAATTTAGCTGTTTTGCACGGTTTTATTAAAGCAAGTTTGTTTCCCTTTTATACTAACTTATAGGTATTATTACTCTTAGAAAATTTACCACACAAATGCTTCGGTCTAGACCTACGGTTGGGTCAAGTTTCCTCGAATTCTGTGAACGTTCAAAATTTAGCTGTTTTGAACGATTTTATTGAAGCAAGTTTGTTTCCCTTTTATACTAACTTGTAGGTAATATTACGCTTAGCAAATTTATCCCACAAATTCTTGGGTCTAGACCAACGGTTGGGTCATGTTTCGTCGAATTCTGACAACGTTCAAAAGTAAGCTCTTTTGCACGATTTTATTGAAGCAAGTTTATTTCCCTTTTATACTAACTTGTAGTTATTATTACGCTTAGCCAATTTACCACACAAATTCGCAGCTCTAGACCAACGTTTGTGTCAAGTTTCGTCGAATTCTGTGAACGTTAAAATTTAGCTGTTTTGCACGGTTTTATTAAAGCAAGTTTGTTTCCCTCTTGTACTAACTTGTAGTTATTATTACGCTTAGCCAATTTACCACACAAATTCGCAGCTCTAGACCGACGTTTGTGTCAAGTTTCGTCGAATTCTGTGAACGTTAAAATTTAGTTGTTTTGCACGGTTTTATTAAAGCAAGTTTGTTTCCCTTTTGTACTAACTTGTAGTTGTTATTATGCTTTCCAAAATTACCACACAAATTCTTGCGCGTAGATCAACGTTTGTGTCAAATTTCGTCGAATTTTGAGAACGGTCAAAATTTAGCTGTTTTGCACGGTTTTATTAAAGCAAATTCATTTTCCTTTTATACTAACTTGTAGTTATTATTAAGATTAGCAAATATACAACACAAATGCTGGGATATAGACCAATGTTTGGGACAAGTTTCGTCGAATTCTGATAACGTTCAAAAGTTAGCTGTTTTGCACAATTTTATTAAAGCAAAATTGTTTTTCTTTTACACTAACTTGTAGGTATTATTAACCACACACATTCTTGGTTCTAGACATACGGTTGGGTTAAGTTTCGTCGAATTCTGAGAACGTTCAAAATTTAGCTGTTTTGCACGGTTTTATTAAAGCAAGTTTGTTTTCCTTTTATACTAACTTATAGGTATTATTACTCTTAGAAAACTTACCACACAAATGCTTCGGTCTAGACCTACGGTTGGGTCAAGTTTCCTCGAATTCTGTGAACGTTCAAAATTTAGCTGTTTTGCACGATTTTATTGAAGCAAGTTTGTTTCCCTTTTATACTAACTTGTAGGTAATATTACGCTTAGCAAATTTATCCCACAAATTCTTGGGTCTAGACCAACGGTTGGGTCATGTTTCGTCGAATTCTGACAACGTTCAAAAGTAAGCTCTTTTGCACGATTTTATTGAAGCAAGTTTATTTCCCTTTTATACTAACTTGTAGTTATTATTACGCTTAGCCAATTTACCACACAAATTCGCAGCTCTAGACCAACGTTTGTGTCAAGTTTCGTCGAATTCTGTGAACGTTAAAATTTAGCTGTTTTGCACGGTTTTATTAAAGCAAGTTTGTTTCCCATTTGTACTAACTTGTAGTTATTATTACGCTTAGCCAATTTACCACACAAATTCGCAGCTCTAGACCGACGTTTGTGTCAAGTTTCGTCGAATTCTGTGAACGTTAAAATTTAGCTGTTTTGCACGGTTTTATTAAAGCAAGTTTGTTTCCCTTTTGTACTAACTTGTAGTTGTTATTATGCTTTCCAAAATTACCACACAAATTCTTGGGCGTAGATCAACGTTTGTGTCAAATTTCGTCGAATTTTGAGAACGGTCAAAATTTAGCTGTTTTGCACGGTTTTATTAAAGCAAATTCATTTTCCTTTTATACTAACTTGTAGTTATTATTAAGATTAGCAAATATACAACACAAATGCTGGGATGTAGACCAATGTTTGGGACAAGTTTCGTCGAATTCTGATAACGTTCAAAAGTTAGCTGTTTTGCACAATTTTATTAAAGCAAAATTGTTTTTCTTTTACGCTAACTTGTAGGTATTATTAACCACACAAATTCTTGGTTCTAGACCTACGGTTG
Source organism: Sesamum indicum (assembly GCF_026168435.1). Classification (NCBI taxonomy): domain Eukaryota; kingdom Viridiplantae; phylum Streptophyta; class Magnoliopsida; order Lamiales; family Pedaliaceae; genus Sesamum; species Sesamum indicum. Next base: position 9,213,975 of record NC_142661.1, on the reverse strand, counting down.
GGTTAAGTTTCGTCGAATTCTGAGAACGTTCAAAATTTAGCTGTTTTGCACGGTTTTATTAAAGCAAGTTTGTTTCCCTTTTATACTAACTTATAGGTATTATTACTCTTAGAAAATTTACCACACAAATGCTTCGGTCTAGACCTACGGTTGGGTCAAGTTTCCTCGAATTCTGTGAACGTTCAAAATTTAGCTGTTTTGAACGATTTTATTGAAGCAAGTTTGTTTCCCTTTTATACTAACTTGTAGGTAATATTACGCTTAGCAAATTTATCCCACAAATTCTTGGGTCTAGACCAACGGTTGGGTCATGTTTCGTCGAATTCTGACAACGTTCAAAAGTAAGCTCTTTTGCACGATTTTATTGAAGCAAGTTTATTTCCCTTTTATACTAACTTGTAGTTATTATTACGCTTAGCCAATTTACCACACAAATTCGCAGCTCTAGACCAACGTTTGTGTCAAGTTTCGTCGAATTCTGTGAACGTTAAAATTTAGCTGTTTTGCACGGTTTTATTAAAGCAAGTTTGTTTCCCTTTTGTACTAACTTGTAGTTATTATTACGCTTAGCCAATTTACCACACAAATTCGCAGCTCTAGACCGACGTTTGTGTCAAGTTTCGTCGAATTCTGGGAACGTTAAAATTTAGCTGTTTTGCACGGTTTTATTAAAGCAAGTTTGTTTCCCTTTTGTACTAACTTGTAGTTGTTATTATGCTTTCCAAAATTACCACACAAATTCTTAGGGGTAGATCAACGTTTGTGTCAAATTTCGTCGAATTTTGAGAACGGTCAAAATTTAGCTGTTTTGCACGGTTTTATTAAAGCAAATTCATTTTCCTTTTATACTAACTTGTAGTTATTATTAAGATTAGCAAATATACAACACAAATGCTGGGATGTAGACCAATGTTTGGGACAAGTTTCGTCGAATTCTGATAACGTTCAAAAGTTAGCTGTTTTGCACAATTTTATTAAAGCAAAATTGTTTTTCTTTTACACTAACTTGTAGGTATTATTAACCACACAAATTCTTGGTTCTAGACCTACGGTTGGGTTAAGTTTCGTCGAATTCTGAGAACGTTCAAAATTTAGCTGTTTTGCACGGTTTTATTAAAGCAAGTTTGTTTCCCTTTTATACTAACTTATAGGTATTATTACTCTTAGAAAATTTACCACACAAATGCTTCGGTCTAGACCTACGGTTGGGTCAAGTTTCCTCGAATTCTGTGAACGTTCAAAATTTAGCTGTTTTGAACGATTTTATTGAAGCAAGTTTGTTTCCCTTTTATACTAACTTGTAGGTAATATTACGCTTAGCAAATTTATCCCACAAATTCTTGGGTCTAGACCAACGGTTGGGTCATATTTCGTCGAATTCTGACAACGTTCAAAAGTAAGCTCTTTTGCACGATTTTATTGAAGCAAGTTTATTTCCCTTTTATACTAACTTGTAGTTATTATTACGCTTAGCCAATTTACCACACAAATTCGCAGCTCTAGACCAACGTTTGTGTCAAGTTTCGTCGAATTCTGTGAACGTTAAAATTTAGCTGTTTTGCACGGTTTTATTAAAGCAAGTTTGTTTCCCTCTTGTACTAACTTGTAGTTATTATTACGCTTAGCCAATTTACCACACAAATTCGCAGCTCTAGACCGACGTTTGTGTCAAGTTTCGTCGAATTCTGTGAACGTTAAAATTTAGTTGTTTTGCACGGTTTTATTAAAGCAAGTTTGTTTCCCTTTTGTACTAACTTGTAGTTGTTATTATGCTTTCCAAAATTACCACACAAATTCTTGCGCGTAGATCAACGTTTGTGTCAAATTTCGTCGAATTTTGAGAACGGTCAAAATTTAGCTGTTTTGCACGGTTTTATTAAAGCAAATTCATTTTCCTTTTATACTAACTTGTAGTTATTATTAAGATTAGCAAATATACAACACAAATGCTGGGATGTAGACCAATGTTTGGGACAAGTTTCGTCGAATTCTGATAACGTTCAAAAGTTAGCTGTTTTGCACAATTTTATTAAAGCAAAATTGTTTTTCTTTTACGCTAACTTGTAGGTATTATTAACCACACAAATTCTTGGCTCTAGACCTACGGTTGGGTTAAGTTTCGTCGAATTCTGAGAACGTTCAAAATTTAGCTGTTTTGCACGGTTTTATTAAAGCAAGTTTGTTTCCCTTTTGTACTAACTTGTAGTTGTTATTATGCTTTCCAAAATTACCACACAAATTCTTGGGCGTAGATCAACGTTTGTGTCAAATTTCGTCGAATTTTGAGAACGGTCAAAATTTAGCTGTTTTGCACGATTTTATTAAAGCAAATTCATTTTCCTTTTATACTAACTTGTAGTTATTATTAAGATTAGCAAATATACAACACAAATGCTGGGATGTAGACCAATGTTTGGGACAAGTTTCGTCGAATTCTGATAACGTTCAAAAGTTAGCTGTTTTGCACAATTTTATTAAAGCAAAATTGTTTTTCTTTTACGCTAACTTGTAGGTATTATTAACCACACAAATTCTTGGCTCTAGACCTACGGTTGGGTTAAGTTTCGTCGAATTCTGAGAACGTTCAAAATTTAGCTGTTTTGCACGGTTTTATTAAAGCAAGTTTGTTTCCCTTTTGTACTAACTTGTAGTTGTTATTATGCTTTCCAAAATTACCACACAAATTCTTGGGCGTAGATCAACATTTGTGTCAAATTTCGTCGAATTTTGAGAACGGTCAAAATTTAGCTGTTTTGCACGATTTTATTAAAGCAAATTCATTTTCCTTTTATACTAACTTGTAGTTATTATTAAGATTAGCAAATATACAACACAAATGCTGGGATGTAGACCAATGTTTGGGACAAGTTTCGTCGAATTCTGATAACGTTCAAAAGTTAGCTGTTTTGCACAATTTTATTAAAGCAAAATTGTTTTTCTTTTACGCTAACTTGTAGGTATTATTAACCACACAAATTCTTGGTTCTAGACCTACGGTTGGGTTAAGTTTCGTCGAATTCTGAGAACGTTCAAAATTTAGCTGTTTTGCACGGTTTTATTAAAGCAAGTTTGTTTCCCTTTTATACTAACTTATAGGTATTATTACTCTTAGAAAACTTACCACACAAATGCTTCGGTCTAGACCTACGGTTGGGTCAAGTTTCCTCGAATTCTGTGAACGTTCAAAATTTAGCTGTTTTGAACGATTTTATTGAAGCAAGTTTGTTTCCCTTTTATACTAACTTGTAGGTAATATTACGCTTAGCAAATTTATCCCACAAATTCTTGGGTCTAGACCAACGGTTGGGTCATGTTTCGTCGAATTCTGACAACGTTCAAAAGTAAGCTCTTTTGCACGATTTTATTGAAGCAAGTTTATTTCCCTTTTATACTAACTTGTAGTTATTATTACGCTTAGCCAATTTACCACACAAATTCGCAGCTCTAGACCAACGTTTGTGTCAAGTTTCGTCGAATTCTGTGAACGTTAAAATTTAGCTGTTTTGCACGGTTTTATTAAAGCAAGTTTGTTTCCCTTTTGTACTAACTTGTAGTTATTATTACGCTTAGCCAATTTACCACACAAATTCGCAGCTCTAGACAAACGTTTGTGTCAAGTTTCGTCGAATTCTATGAACGTTAAAATTTAGCTGTTTTGCACGGTTTTATTAAAGCAAGTTTGTTTCCCTTTTGTACTAACTTGTAGTTGTTATTATGCTTTCCAAAATTACCACACAAATTCTTGGGCGTAGATCAACGTTTGTGTCAAATTTCGTCGAATTTTGAGAACGGTCAAAATTTAGCTGTTTTGCACGATTTTATTAAAGCAAATTCATTTTCCTTTTATACTAACTTGTAGTTATTATTAAGATTAGCAAATATACAACACAAATGCTGGGATGTAGACCAATGTTTGGGACAAGTTTCGTCGAATTCTGATAACGTTCAAAAGTTAGCTGTTTTGCACAATTTTATTAAAGCAAAATTGTTTTTCTTTTACGCTAACTTGTAGGTATTATTAACCACACAAATTCTTGGTTCTAGACCTACGGTTGGGTTAAGTTTCGTCGAATTCTGAGAACGTTCAAAATTTAGCTGTTTTGCACGGTTTTATTAAAGCAAGTTTGTTTACCTTTTATACTAACTTATAGGTATTATTACTCTTAGAAAATTTACCACACAAATGCTTCGGTCTAGACCTACGGTTGGGTCAAGTTTCCTCGAATTCTGTGAACGTTCAAAATTTAGCTGTTTTGAACGATTTTATTGAAGCAAGTTTGTTTCCCTTTTATACTAACTTGTAGGTAATATTACGCTTAGCAAATTTATCCCACAAATTCTTGGGTCTAGACCAACGGTTGGGTCATGTTTCGTCGAATTCTGACAACGTTCAAAAGTAAGCTCTTTTGCACGATTTTATTGAAGCAAGTTTATTTCCCTTTTATACTAACTTGTAGTTATTATTACGCTTAGCCAATTTACCACACAAATTCGCAGCTCTAGACCAACGTTTGTGTCAAGTTTCGTCGAATTCTGTGAACGTTAAAATTTAGCTGTTTTGCACGGTTTTATTAAAGCAAGTTTGTTTCCCTCTTGTACTAACTTGTAGTTATTATTACGCTTAGCCAATTTACCACACAAATTCGCAGCTCTAGACCGACGTTTGTGTCAAGTTTCGTCGAATTCTGTGAACGTTAAAATTTAGCTGTTTTGCACGGTTTTATTAAAGCAAGTTTGTTTCCCTTTTGTACTAACTTGTAGTTGTTATTATGCTTTCCAAAATTACCACACAAATTCTTGCGCGTAGATCAACGTTTGTGTCAAATTTCGTCGAATTTTGAGAACGGTCAAAATTTAGCTGTTTTGCACGGTTTTATTAAAGCAAATTCATTTTCCTTTTATACTAACTTGTAGTTATTATTAAGATTAGCAAATATACAACACAAATGCTGGGATATAGACCAATGTTTGGGACAAGTTTCGTCGAATTCTGATAACGTTCAAAAGTTAGCTGTTTTGCACAATTTTATTAAAGCAAAATTGTTTTTCTTTTACACTAACTTGTAGGTATTATTAACCACACACATTCTTGGTTCTAGACATACGGTTGGGTTAAGTTTCGTCGAATTCTGAGAACGTTCAAAATTTAGCTGTTTTGCACGGTTTTATTAAAGCAAGTTTGTTTTCCTTTTATACTAACTTATAGGTATTATTACTCTTAGAAAACTTACCACACAAATGCTTCGGTCTAGACCTACGGTTGGGTCAAGTTTCCTCGAATTCTGTGAACGTTCAAAATTTAGCTGTTTTGCACGATTTTATTGAAGCAAGTTTGTTTCCCTTTTATACTAACTTGTAGGTAATATTACGCTTAGCAAATTTATCCCACAAATTCTTGGGTCTAGACCAACGGTTGGGTCATGTTTCGTCGAATTGTGACAACGTTCAAAAGTAAGCTCTTTTGCACGATTTTATTGAAGCAAGTTTATTTCCCTTTTATACTAACTTGTAGTTATTATTACGCTTAGCCAATTTACCACACAAATTCGCAGCTCTAGACCAACGTTTGTGTCAAGTTTCGTCGAATTCTGTGAACGTTAAAATTTAGTTGTTTTGCACGGTTTTATTAAAGCAAGTTTGTTTCCCTTTTGTACTAACTTGTAGTTATTATTACGCTTAGCCAATTTACCACACAAATTCGCAGCTCTAGACCAACGTTTGTGTCAAGTTTCGTCGAATTCTATGAACGTTAAAATTTAGCTGTTTTGCACGGTTTTATTAAAGCAAGTTTGTTTCCCTTTTGTACTAACTTGTAGTTGTTATTATGCTTTCCAAAATTACCACACAAATTCTTGGGCGTAGATCAACGTTTGTGTCAAATTTCATCGAATTTTGAGAACGGTCAAAATTTAGCTGTTTTGCACGGTTTTATTAAAGCAAATTCATTTTCCTTTTATACTAACTTGTAGTTATTATTAAGATTAGCAAATATACAACACAAATGCTGGGATGTAGACCAATGTTTGGGACAAGTTTCGTCGAATTCTGATAACGTTCAAAAGTTAGCTGTTTTGCACAATTTTATTAAAGCAAAATTGTTTTTCTTTTACGCTAACTTGTAGGTATTATTAACCACACAAATTCTTGGTTCTAGACCTACGGTTGGGTTAAGTTTCGTCGAATTCTGAGAACGTTCAAAATTTAGCTGTTTTGCACGGTTTTATTAAAGCAAGTTTGTTTCCCTTTTATACTAACTTATAGGTATTATTACTCTTAGAAAATTTACCACACAAATGCTTCGGTCTAGACCTACGGTTGGGTCAAGTTTCCTCGAATTCTGTGAACGTTCAAAATTTAGCTGTTTTGAACGATTTTATTGAAGCAAGTTTGTTTCCCTTTTATACTAACTTGTAGGTAATATTACGCTTAGCAAATTTATCCCACAAATTCTTGGGTCTAGACCAACGGTTGGGTCATGTTTCGTCGAATTCTGACAACGTTCAAAAGTAAGCTCTTTTGCACGATTTTATTGAAGCAAGTTTATTTCCCTTTTATACTAACTTGTAGTTATTATTACGCTTAGCCAATTTACCACACAAATTCGCAGCTCTAGACCAACGTTTGTGTCAAGTTTCGTCGAATTCTGTGAACGTTAAAATTTAGCTGTTTTGCACGGTTTTATTAAAGCAAGTTTGTTTCCCTCTTGTACTAACTTGTAGTTATTATTACGCTTAGCCAATTTACCACACAAATTCGCAGCTCTAGACCGACGTTTGTGTCAAGTTTCGTCGAATTCTGTGAACGTTAAAATTTAGTTGTTTTGCACGGTTTTATTAAAGCAAGTTTGTTTCCCTTTTGTACTAACTTGTAGTTGTTATTATGCTTTCCAAAATTACCACACAAATTCTTGCGCGTAGATCAACGTTTGTGTCAAATTTCGTCGAATTTTGAGAACGGTCAAAATTTAGCTGTTTTGCACGGTTTTATTAAAGCAAATTCATTTTCCTTTTATACTAACTTGTAGTTATTATTAAGATTAGCAAATATACAACACAAATGCTGGGATATAGACCAATGTTTGGGACAAGTTTCGTCGAATTCTGATAACGTTCAAAAGTTAGCTGTTTTGCACAATTTTATTAAAGCAAAATTGTTTTTCTTTTACACTAACTTGTAGGTATTATTAACCACACACATTCTTGGTTCTAGACATACGGTTGGGTTAAGTTTCGTCGAATTCTGAGAATGTTCAAAATTTAGCTGTTTTGCACGGTTTTATTAAAGCAAGTTTGTTTTCCTTTTATAGTAACTTATAGGTATTATTACTCTTAGAAAACTTACCACACAAATGCTTCGGTCTAGACCTACGGTTGGGTCAAGTTTCCTCGAATTCTGTGAACGTTCAAAATTTAGCTGTTTTGCACGATTTTATTGAAGCAAGTTTGTTTCCCTTTTATACTAACTTGTAGGTAATATTACGCTTAGCAAATTTATCCCACAAATTCTTGGGTCTAGACCAACGGTTGGGTCATGTTTCGTCGAATTCTGACAACGTTCAAAAGTAAGCTCTTTTGCACGATTTTATTGAAGCAAGTTTATTTCCCTTTTATACTAACTTGTAGTTATTATTACGCTTAGCCAATTTACCACACAAATTCGCAGCTCTAGACCAACGTTTGTGTCAAGTTTCGTCGAATTCTGTGAACGTTAAAATTTAGCTGTTTTGCACGGTTTTATTAAAGCAAGTTTGTTTCCCTTTTGTACTAACTTGTAGTTATTATTACGCTTAGCCAATTTACCACACAAATTCGCAGCTCTAGACCAACGTTTGTGTCAAGTTTCGTCGAATTCTATGAACGTTAAAATTTAGCTGTTTTGCACGGTTTTATTAAAGCAAGTTTGTTTCCCTTTTGTACTAACTTGTAGTTGTTATTATGCTTTCCAAAATTACCACACAAATTCTTGGGCGTAGATCAACGTTTGTGTCAAATTTCGTCGAATTTTGAGAACGGTCAAAATTTAGCTGTTTTGCACGGTTTTATTAAAGCAAATTCATTTTCCTTTTATACTAACTTGTAGTTATTATTAAGATTAGCAAATATACAACACAAATGCTGGGATGTAGACCAATGTTTGGGACAAGTTTCGTCGAATTCTGATAACGTTCAAAAGTTAGCTGTTTTGCACAATTTTATTAAAGCAAAATTGTTTTTCTTTTACGCTAACTTGTAGGTATTATTAACCACACAAATTCTTGGCTCTAGACCTACGGTTGGGTTAAGTTTCGTCGAATTCTGAGAACGTTCAAAATTTAGCTGTTTTGCACGGTTTTATTAAAGCAAGTTTGTTTCCCTTTTGTACTAACTTGTAGTTGTTATTATGCTTTCCAAAATTACCACACAAATTCTTGGGCGTAGATCAACATTTGTGTCAAATTTCGTCGAATTTTGAGAACGGTCAAAATTTAGCTGTTTTGCACGATTTTATTAAAGCAAATTCATTTTCCTTTTATACTAACTTGTAGTTATTATTAAGATTAGCAAATATACAACACAAATGCTGGGATGTAGACCAATGTTTGGGACAAGTTTCGTCGAATTCTGATAACGTTCAAAAGTTAGCTGTTTTGCACAATTTTATTAAAGCAAAATTGTTTTTCTTTTACGCTAACTTGTAGGTATTATTAACCACACAAATTCTTGGTTCTAGACCTACGGTTGGGTTAAGTTTCGTCGAATTCTGAGAACGTTCAAAATTTAGCTGTTTTGCACGGTTTTATTAAAGCAAGTTTGTTTACCTTTTATACTAACTTATAGGTATTATTACTCTTAGAAAATTTACCACACAAATGCTTCGGTCTAGACCTACGGTTGGGTCAAGTTTCCTCGAATTCTGTGAACGTTCAAAATTTAGCTGTTTTGAACGATTTTATTGAAGCAAGTTTGTTTCCCTTTTATACTAACTTGTAGGTAATATTACGCTTAGCAAATTTATCCCACAAATTCTTGGGTCTAGACCAACGGTTGGGTCATGTTTCGTCGAATTCTGACAACGTTCAAAAGTAAGCTCTTTTGCACGATTTTATTGAAGCAAGTTTATTTCCCTTTTATACTAACTTGTAGTTATTATTACGCTTAGCCAATTTACCACACAAATTCGCAGCTCTAGACCAACGTTTGTGTCAAGTTTCGTCGAATTCTGTGAACGTTAAAATTTAGCTGTTTTGCACGGTTTTATTAAAGCAAGTTTGTTTCCCTCTTGTACTAACTTGTAGTTATTATTACGCTTAGCCAATTTACCACACAAATTCGCAGCTCTAGACCGACGTTTGTGTCAAGTTTCGTCGAATTCTGTGAACGTTAAAATTTAGTTGTTTTGCACGGTTTTATTAAAGCAAGTTTGTTTCCCTTTTGTACTAACTTGTAGTTGTTATTATGCTTTCCAAAATTACCACACAAATTCTTGCGCGTAGATCAACGTTTGTGTCAAATTTCGTCGAATTTTGAGAACGGTCAAAATTTAGCTGTTTTGCACGGTTTTATTAAAGCAAATTCATTTTCCTTTTATACTAACTTGTAGTTATTATTAAGATTAGCAAATATACAACACAAATGCTGGGATATAGACCAATGTTTGGGACAAGTTTCGTCGAATTCTGATAACGTTCAAAAGTTAGCTGTTTTGCACAATTTTATTAAAGCAAAATTGTTTTTCTTTTACACTAACTTGTAGGTATTATTAACCACACACATTCTTGGTTCTAGACATACGGTTGGGTTAAGTTTCGTCGAATTCTGAGAACGTTCAAAATTTAGCTGTTTTGCACGGTTTTATTAAAGCAAGTTTGTTTTCCTTTTATACTAACTTATAGGTATTATTACTCTTAGAAAACTTACCACACAAATGCTTCGGTCTAGACCTACGGTTGGGTCAAGTTTCCTCGAATTCTGTGAACGTTCAAAATTTAGCTGTTTTGCACGATTTTATTGAAGCAAGTTTGTTTCCCTTTTATACTAACTTGTAGGTAATATTACGCTTAGCAAATTTATCCCACAAATTCTTGGGTCTAGACCAACGGTTGGGTCATGTTTCGTCGAATTGTGACAACGTTCAAAAGTAAGCTCTTTTGCACGATTTTATTGAAGCAAGTTTATTTCCCTTTTATACTAACTTGTAGTTATTATTACGCTTAGCCAATTTACCACACAAATTCGCAGCTCTAGACCAACGTTTGTGTCAAGTATCGTCGAATTCTGTGAACGTTAAAATTTAGTTGTTTTGCACGGTTTTATTAAAGCAAGTTTGTTTCCCTTTTGTACTAACTTGTAGTTATTATTACGCTTAGCCAATTTACCACACAAATTCGCAGCTCTAGACCAACGTTTGTGTCAAGTTTCGTCGAATTCTATGAACGTTAAAATTTAGCTGTTTTGCACGGTTTTATTAAAGCAAGTTTGTTTCCCTTTTGTACTAACTTGTAGTTGTTATTATGCTTTCCAAAATTACCACACAAATTCTTGGGCGTAGATCAACGTTTGTGTCAAATTTCATCGAATTTTGAGAACGGTCAAAATTTAGCTGTTTTGCACGGTTTTATTAAAGCAAATTCATTTTCCTTTTATACTAACTTGTAGTTATTATTAAGATTAGCAAATATACAACACAAATGCTGGGATGTAGACCAATGTTTGGGACAAGTTTCGTCGAATTCTGATAACGTTCAAAAGTTAGCTGTTTTGCACAATTTTATTAAAGCAAAATTGTTTTTCTTTTACGCTAACTTGTAGGTATTATTAACCACACAAATTCTTGGTTCTAGACCTACGGTTGGGTTAAGTTTCGTCGAATTCTGAGAACGTTCAAAATTTAGCTGTTTTGCACGGTTTTATTAAAGCAAGTTTGTTTCCCTTTTATACTAACTTATAGGTATTATTACTCTTAGAAAATTTACCACACAAATGCTTCGGTCTAGACCTACGGTTGGGTCAAGTTTCCTCGAATTCTGTGAACGTTCAAAATTTAGCTGTTTTGAACGATTTTATTGAAGCAAGTTTGTTTCCCTTTTATACTAACTTGTAGGTAATATTACGCTTAGCAAATTTATCCCACAAATTCTTGGGTCTAGACCAACGGTTGGGTCATGTTTCGTCGAATTCTGACAACGTTCAAAAGTAAGCTCTTTTGCACGATTTTATTGAAGCAAGTTTATTTCCCTTTTATACTAACTTGTAGTTATTATTACGCTTAGCCAATTTACCACACAAATTCGCAGCTCTAGACCAACGTTTGTGTCAAGTTTCGTCGAATTCTGTGAACGTTAAAATTTAGCTGTTTTGCACGGTTTTATTAAAGCAAGTTTGTTTCCCTCTTGTACTAACTTGTAGTTATTATTACGCTTAGCCAATTTACCACACAAATTCGCAGCTCTAGACCGACGTTTGTGTCAAGTTTCGTCGAATTCTGTGAACGTTAAAATTTAGTTGTTTTGCACGGTTTTATTAAAGCAAGTTTGTTTCCCTTTTGTACTAACTTGTAGTTGTTATTATGCTTTCCAAAATTACCACACAAATTCTTGCGCGTAGATCAACGTTTGTGTCAAATTTCGTCGAATTTTGAGAACGGTCAAAATTTAGCTGTTTTGCACGGTTTTATTAAAGCAAATTCATTTTCCTTTTATACTAACTTGTAGTTATTATTAAGATTAGCAAATATACAACACAAATGCTGGGATATAGACCAATGTTTGGGACAAGTTTCGTCGAATTCTGATAACGTTCAAAAGTTAGCTGTTTTGCACAATTTTATTAAAGCAAAATTGTTTTTCTTTTACACTAACTTGTAGGTATTATTAACCACACACATTCTTGGTTCTAGACATACGGTTGGGTTAAGTTTCGTCGAATTCTGAGAACGTTCAAAATTTAGCTGTTTTGCACGGTTTTATTAAAGCAAGTTTGTTTTCCTTTTATAGTAACTTATAGGTATTATTACTCTTAGAAAACTTACCACACAAATGCTTCGGTCTAGACCTACGGTTGGGTCAAGTTTCCTCGAATTCTGTGAACGTTCAAAATTTAGCTGTTTTGCACGATTTTATTGAAGCAAGTTTGTTTCCCTTTTATACTAACTTGTAGGTAATATTACGCTTAGCAAATTTATCCCACAAATTCTTGGGTCTAGACCAACGGTTGGGTCATGTTTCGTCGAATTCTGACAACGTTCAAAAGTAAGCTCTTTTGCACGATTTTATTGAAGCAAGTTTATTTCCCTTTTATACTAACTTGTAGTTATTATTACGCTTAGCCAATTTACCACACAAATTCGCAGCTCTAGACCAACGTTTGTGTCAAGTTTCGTCGAATTCTGTGAACGTTAAAATTTAGCTGTTTTGCACGGTTTTATTAAAGCAAGTTTGTTTCCCTTTTGTACTAACTTGTAGTTATTATTACGCTTAGCCAATTTACCACACAAATTCGCAGCTCTAGACCAACGTTTGTGTCAAGTTTCGTCGAATTCTATGAACGTTAAAATTTAGCTGTTTTGCACGGTTTTATTAAAGCAAGTTTGTTTCCCTTTTGTACTAACTTGTAGTTGTTATTATGCTTTCCAAAATTACCACACAAATTCTTGGGCGTAGATCAACGTTTGTGTCAAATTTCATCGAATTTTGAGAACGGTCAAAATTTAGCTGTTTTGCACGGTTTTATTAAAGCAAATTCATTTTCCTTTTATACTAACTTGTAGTTATTATTAAGATTAGCAAATATACAACACAAATGCTGGGATGTAGACCAATGTTTGGGACAAGTTTCGTCGAATTCTGATAACGTTCAAAAGTTAGCTGTTTTGCACAATTTTATTAAAGCAAAATTGTTTTTCTTTTACGCTAACTTGTAGGTATTATTAACCACACAAATTCTTGGTTCTAGACCTACGGTTGGGTTAAGTTTCGTCGAATTCTGAGAACGTTCAAAATTTAGCTGTTTTGCACGGTTTTATTAAAGCAAGTTTGTTTCCCTTTTATACTAACTTATAGGTATTATTACTCTTAGAAAATTTACCACACAAATGCTTCGGTCTAGACCTACGGTTGGGTCAAGTTTCCTCGAATTCTGTGAACGTTCAAAATTTAGCTGTTTTGAACGATTTTATTGAAGCAAGTTTGTTTCCCTTTTATACTAACTTGTAGGTAATATTACGCTTAGCAAATTTATCCCACAAATTCTTGGGTCTAGACCAACGGTTGGGTCATGTTTCGTCGAATTCTGACAACGTTCAAAAGTAAGCTCTTTTGCACGATTTTATTGAAGCAAGTTTATTTCCCTTTTATACTAACTTGTAGTTATTATTACGCTTAGCCAATTTACCACACAAATTCGCAGCTCTAGACCAACGTTTGTGTCAAGTTTCGTCGAATTCTGTGAACGTTAAAATTTAGCTGTTTTGCACGGTTTTATTAAAGCAAGTTTGTTTCCCTCTTGTACTAACTTGTAGTTATTATTACGCTTAGCCAATTTACCACACAAATTCGCAGCTCTAGACCGACGTTTGTGTCAAGTTTCGTCGAATTCTGTGAACGTTAAAATTTAGTTGTTTTGCACGGTTTTATTAAAGCAAGTTTGTTTCCCTTTTGTACTAACTTGTAGTTGTTATTATGCTTTCCAAAATTACCACACAAATTCTTGCGCGTAGATCAACGTTTGTGTCAAATTTCGTCGAATTTTGAGAACGGTCAAAATTTAGCTGTTTTGCACGGTTTTATTAAAGCAAATTCATTTTCCTTTTATACTAACTTGTAGTTATTATTAAGATTAGCAAATATACAACACAAATGCTGGGATATAGACCAATGTTTGGGACAAGTTTCGTCGAATTCTGATAACGTTCAAAAGTTAGCTGTTTTGCACAATTTTATTAAAGCAAAATTGTTTTTCTTTTACACTAACTTGTAGGTATTATTAACCACACACATTCTTGGTTCTAGACATACGGTTGGGTTAAGTTTCGTCGAATTCTGAGAATGTTCAAAATTTAGCTGTTTTGCACGGTTTTATTAAAGCAAGTTTGTTTTCCTTTTATAGTAACTTATAGGTATTATTACTCTTAGAAAACTTACCACACAAATGCTTCGGTCTAGACCTACGGTTGGGTCAAGTTTCCTCGAATTCTGTGAACGTTCAAAATTTAGCTGTTTTGCACGATTTTATTGAAGCAAGTTTGTTTCCCTTTTATACTAACTTGTAGGTAATATTACGCTTAGCAAATTTATCCCACAAATTCTTGGGTCTAGACCAACGGTTGGGTCATGTTTCGTCGAATTCTGACAACGTTCAAAAGTAAGCTCTTTTGCACGATTTTATTGAAGCAAGTTTATTTCCCTTTTATACTAACTTGTAGTTATTATTACGCTTAGCCAATTTACCACACAAATTCGCAGCTCTAGACCAACGTTTGTGTCAAGTTTCGTCGAATTCTGTGAACGTTAAAATTTAGCTGTTTTGCACGGTTTTATTAAAGCAAGTTTGTTTCCCTTTTGTACTAACTTGTAGTTATTATTACGCTTAGCCAATTTACCACACAAATTCGCAGCTCTAGACCAACGTTTGTGTCAAGTTTCGTCGAATTCTATGAACGTTAAAATTTAGCTGTTTTGCACGGTTTTATTAAAGCAAGTTTGTTTCCCTTTTGTACTAACTTGTAGTTGTTATTATGCTTTCCAAAATTACCACACAAATTCTTGGGCGTAGATCAACGTTTGTGTCAAATTTCATCGAATTTTGAGAACGGTCAAAATTTAGCTGTTTTGCACGGTTTTATTAAAGCAAATTCATTTTCCTTTTATACTAACTTGTAGTTATTATTAAGATTAGCAAATATACAACACAAATGCTGGGATGTAGACCAATGTTTGGGACAAGTTTCGTCGAATTCTGATAACGTTCAAAAGTTAGCTGTTTTGCACAATTTTATTAAAGCAAAATTGTTTTTCTTTTACGCTAACTTGTAGGTATTATTAACCACACAAATTCTTGGTTCTAGACCTACGGTTGGGTTAAGTTTCGTCGAATTCTGAGAACGTTCAAAATTTAGCTGTTTTGCACGGTTTTATTAAAGCAAGTTTGTTTCCCTTTTATACTAACTTATAGGTATTATTACTCTTAGAAAATTTACCACACAAATGCTTCGGTCTAGACCTACGGTTGGGTCAAGTTTCCTCGAATTCTGTGAACGTTCAAAATTTAGCTGTTTTGAACGATTTTATTGAAGCAAGTTTGTTTCCCTTTTATACTAACTTGTAGGTAATATTACGCTTAGCAAATTTATCCCACAAATTCTTGGGTCTAGACCAACGGTTGGGTCATGTTTCGTCGAATTCTGACAACGTTCAAAAGTAAGCTCTTTTGCACGATTTTATTGAAGCAAGTTTATTTCCCTTTTATACTAACTTGTAGTTATTATTACGCTTAGCCAATTTACCACACAAATTCGCAGCTCTAGACCAACGTTTGTGTCAAGTTTCGTCGAATTCTGTGAACGTTAAAATTTAGCTGTTTTGCACGGTTTTATTAAAGCAAGTTTGTTTCCCTCTTGTACTAACTTGTAGTTATTATTACGCTTAGCCAATTTACCACACAAATTCGCAGCTCTAGACCGACGTTTGTGTCAAGTTTCGTCGAATTCTGTGAACGTTAAAATTTAGTTGTTTTGCACGGTTTTATTAAAGCAAGTTTGTTTCCCTTTTGTACTAACTTGTAGTTGTTATTATGCTTTCCAAAATTACCACACAAATTCTTGCGCGTAGATCAACGTTTGTGTCAAATTTCGTCGAATTTTGAGAACGGTCAAAATTTAGCTGTTTTGCACGGTTTTATTAAAGCAAATTCATTTTCCTTTTATACTAACTTGTAGTTATTATTAAGATTAGCAAATATACAACACAAATGCTGGGATATAGACCAATGTTTGGGACAAGTTTCGTCGAATTCTGATAACGTTCAAAAGTTAGCTGTTTTGCACAATTTTATTAAAGCAAAATTGTTTTTCTTTTACACTAACTTGTAGGTATTATTAACCACACACATTCTTGGTTCTAGACATACGGTTGGGTTAAGTTTCGTCGAATTCTGAGAATGTTCAAAATTTAGCTGTTTTGCACGGTTTTATTAAAGCAAGTTTGTTTTCCTTTTATAGTAACTTATAGGTATTATTACTCTTAGAAAACTTACCACACAAATGCTTCGGTCTAGACCTACGGTTGGGTCAAGTTTCCTCGAATTCTGTGAACGTTCAAAATTTAGCTGTTTTGCACGATTTTATTGAAGCAAGTTTGTTTCCCTTTTATACTAACTTGTAGGTAATATTACGCTTAGCAAATTTATCCCACAAATTCTTGGGTCTAGACCAACGGTTGGGTCATGTTTCGTCGAATTCTGACAACGTTCAAAAGTAAGCTCTTTTGCACGATTTTATTGAAGCAAGTTTATTTCCCTTTTATACTAACTTGTAGTTATTATTACGCTTAGCCAATTTACCACACAAATTCGCAGCTCTAGACCAACGTTTGTGTCAAGTTTCGTCGAATTCTGTGAACGTTAAAATTTAGCTGTTTTGCACGGTTTTATTAAAGCAAGTTTGTTTCCCTTTTGTACTAACTTGTAGTTATTATTACGCTTAGCCAATTTACCACACAAATTCGCAGCTCTAGACAAACGTTTGTGTCAAGTTTCGTCGAATTCTATGAACGTTAAAATTTAGCTGTTTTGCACGGTTTTATTAAAGCAAGTTTGTTTCCCTTTTGTACTAACTTGTAGTTGTTATTATGCTTTCCAAAATTACCACACAAATTCTTGGGCGTAGATCAACGTTTGTGTCAAATTTCGTCGAATTTTGAGAACGGTCAAAATTTAGCTGTTTTGCACGATTTTATTAAAGCAAATTCATTTTCCTTTTATACTAACTTGTAGTTATTATTAAGATTAGCAAATATACAACACAAATGCTGGGATGTAGACCAATGTTTGGGACAAGTTTCGTCGAATTCTGATAACGTTCAAAAGTTAGCTGTTTTGCACAATTTTATTAAAGCAAAATTGTTTTTCTTTTACGCTAACTTGTAGGTATTATTAACCACACAAATTCTTGGTTCTAGACCTACGGTTGGGTTAAGTTTCGTCGAATTCTGAGAACGTTCAAAATTTAGCTGTTTTGCACGGTTTTATTAAAGCAAGTTTGTTTCCCTTTTATACTAACTTATAGGTATTATTACTCTTAGAAAATTTACCACACAAATGCTTCGGTCTAGACCTACGGTTGGGTCAAGTTTCCTCGAATTCTGTGAACGTTCAAAATTTAGCTGTTTTGAACGATTTTATTGAAGCAAGTTTGTTTCCCTTTTATACTAACTTGTAGGTAATATTACGCTTAGCAAATTTATCCCACAAATTCTTGGGTCTAGACCAACGGTTGGGTCATGTTTCGTCGAATTCTGACAACGTTCAAAAGTAAGCTCTTTTGCACGATTTTATTGAAGCAAGTTTATTTCCCTTTTATACTAACTTGTAGTTATTATTACGCTTAGCCAATTTACCACACAAATTCGCAGCTCTAGACCAACGTTTGTGTCAAGTTTCGTCGAATTCTGTGAACGTTAAAATTTAGCTGTTTTGCACGGTTTTATTAAAGCAAGTTTGTTTCCCTCTTGTACTAACTTGTAGTTATTATTACGCTTAGCCAATTTACCACACAAATTCGCAGCTCTAGACCGACGTCTGTGTCAAGTTTCGTCGAATTCTGTGAACGTTAAAATTTAGTTGTTTTGCACGGTTTTATTAAAGCAAGTTTGTTTCCCTTTTGTACTAACTTGTAGTTGTTATTATGCTTTCCAAAATTACCACACAAATTCTTGCGCGTAGATCAACGTTTGTGTCAAATTTCGTCGAATTTTGAGAACGGTCAAAATTTAGCTGTTTTGCACGGTTTTATTAAAGCAAATTCATTTTCCTTTTATACTAACTTGTAGTTATTATTAAGATTAGCAAATATACAACACAAATGCTGGGATATAGACCAATGTTTGGGACAAGTTTCGTCGAATTCTGATAACGTTCAAAAGTTAGCTGTTTTGCACAATTTTATTAAAGCAAAATTGTTTTTCTTTTACGCTAACTTGTAGGTATTATTAACCACACACATTCTTGGTTCTAGACATACGGTTGGGTTAAGTTTCGTCGAATTCTGAGAACGTTCAAAATTTAGCTGTTTTGCACGGTTTTATTAAAGCAAGTTTGTTTTCCTTTTATACTAACTTATAGGTATTATTACTCTTAGAAAACTTACCACACAAATGCTTCGGTCTAGACCTACGGTTGGGTCAAGTTTCCTCGAATTCTGTGAACGTTCAAAATTTAGCTGTTTTGCACGATTTTATTGAAGCAAGTTTGTTTCCCTTTTATACTAACTTGTAGGTAATATTACGCTTAGCAAATTTATCCCACAAATTCTTGGGTCTAGACCAACGGTTGGGTCATGTTTCGTCGAATTGTGACAACGTTCAAAAGTAAGCTCTTTTGCACGATTTTATTGAAGCAAGTTTATTTCCCTTTTATACTAACTTGTAGTTATTATTACGCTTAGCCAATTTACCACACAAATTCGCAGCTCTAGACCAACGTTTGTGTCAAGTTTCGTCGAATTCTGTGAACGTTAAAATTTAGTTGTTTTGCACGGTTTTATTAAAGCAAGTTTGTTTCCCTTTTGTACTAACTTGTAGTTATTATTACGCTTAGCCAATTTTTTTTTTTGGGTAAGTGTAAGTTTCATTAAAAAAATAGGTAAAGAGTACAGAGTACAAGTACAGAGTACAGAGTACAACAATCAAACGGTTACATGGTGGTACCCCCAACAGACCAAGGGATACGCCAAAGTCTATAGAGTGCACATGTACTAATAGAACTGGAAAGATTAATACTAATTATCCTCTGTCTGACGTCTTCAATGATGCAGGTAGCTAATATAGCTTCCGGCCGATGAGTGTGCTCAAAACGTCGCAGATTCCTCTCTCGCCAAATATGGTAAATGCATGCACTAAGTAATGCTCGATAAGCGACATTAACAATATGCTTCCCCCTCCACTTCCTCGATGCCCATTCCACGTCTCTTGTCCATTCACGATTGGGCCAAGCAAATCGAATATGGTGTCGTATAGCTGCAAGGCATCCTCTGCTATATCGACATCTGAAGAACATGTGATTGTGTGTCTCCGCTGCACCCTCGTCACAGAGTATACATCCCCCTAGATGTGTCATCCAAGGTTTATCAGTTGTCGGTAGCTTCTCCTGAATTGCTAACCAAAGAATGAAGTTATGGCGGGGAATCTTCAAAGAACCCGAAAGTAGTGAAGACCAGCCTACTTTCGGTCCAGATGGGCAAAAAAATCTATAAAGGGATTGTGTGGTGGGTCGTCCCTCTGAGAACCGCCAGTTTATCCTGTCATCTCCTCCATGAATCTGGGGTAATATGTAAGTAATCTCCATACATTCCAAATCGGTAATGAAGGGCCACTGCCATTGTCCCTCATTAATGACCACTTGTAGTTTGGTGGATTCATCAAGTCCTAAGAGGCTCGGTCCCCTAGGGAATCTAGTAATAAGTGGGCCCAAGTGGTGCCACGGGTCCTTCCACAAGTAGAATGACCTCCCCTCTCCAATAAGAAACTCTGTCATAGGTCGTATAGAGCTGCGAAGTCGGAGTAGTTTTCGCCATCCCCATGATCCTCCCTTCTCATTAATTGTCCAAATTGAGGTGTTGTGCAATCGAGTCTGCTTCAACCATTCAACCCATATAGATGTTCGGTCACATCTAATAACATCACATAACTTCTTTGCCATTAATGAGCGGTTAAGGATTCCAATATCCTTAATTCCTTGGCCTCCTTCATTAATAGGTTTACACACATCCTTCCACGCTACCTTGGCGTATCCCGATGTAGAAGTGCCTTTCCAAAGAAAAGTTCTGAGCCGTTTCTCAATTTGTTTAATGATAGCCTTTGGTAAGATGAATGCAGACGCCCAATAGATGCTCATTGCTGAGAGTACCGATTTAATGATTTGAATACGTCCAGCATATGATAGTGAAATTCCTTCCCAGCCATTAATGCGAGCATCAATTTTCAATAGAAGTGGTTGGCAATCGGATATAGACAATCTAGAGGACAGTAGAGGGAGACCCAAGTACCTCATTGGTAGTTGGCCCTCTTGGAAACCCATGATAGTTAAAATCTGATCCTTCCAGGCTTGTGCCGATCGAGAGATAATGACATGACTTTTTTGTACATTCAGCCGAAGTCCCGACCATTCAGCAAATCGGTCCAACCCCCTCTTGAGGGTCCTGAGTGAATTCAAGTCAGCTCTACAAAAGAGCAGGAGGTCGTCTGCGAATCCCAGCTGGAAGACTTTGGCCGGCTCACATTTCCAGTGAAAAGAGAATTGCGAATCCTGCTCAATAAGTTGCAGTAATCCCAAATGCAAAACTTCCATAACAAGAACAAAGAGATAGGGCGATAGAGGGTCTCCCTGTCTTAGTCCACGTGCTCCTGCAAAGAAACCGTGAGGGTTTCCATTCAGACCAATCGAAAAAGCCGTCGTCGTTACACACTCCTCAATCCACCTGGTGAATGTTTGGGGGAATCCAAATAGTTGCAAGACCGCAAGTAGGAAATCCCACTCAACAGTATCATATGCCTTCCTGATATCAACTTTTAGGGTACAACGAGGTGGGAGCCTCACCTGGTTGTATCCCGTGAGCAGTTCCTGTGCCAACAAAATGTTGTCCCCAATGCTACGCCCTGGGATAAATGCTCCCTGACAGGGGCTAATAATCTTGTCCAGAACCACACTCAACCGCTGGACAAGTAGTTTTGCAATAATTTTGTATAACACATTACAGCATGAAATAGGTCTAAAGTCACCAACAGTCATAGGAGTGTGTACCTTTGGGATTAGTGCCAAAAGTGTGGAGTTGACTTGTTTGAGTAGCTTACCGGTACTAAAGAATTCCAGTACCGCCTTTGTAACTTCCTGTCCCACCACTGGCCAGGCTGCTTTAAAGAATCCTGATGAGTATCCATCAGGTCCCGGGGCCTTGTCATCTGCAATGTCAAATACTGCTTGCTTCACATCATCCGGTGTAAACGCCAATATAAGATGGCCAGCCTCTTCATTAGAAAGAATATGTCTTGCCCACGGTCTGAGAAAGCCAATATCAAGCGCTATCTGACGTCGGTTACCGCCCAGAAGATTTTGATAGTAACAGACAAATTCATTGATGATCTCTTCTGGTTCAGTGTGGATGGTCCCGTTGTCATCACTTATCTGCAGTATCCTCCTTGCCACCCTTCTCTTGGCAATTTTACGAAAGAAAATTCGGGAGCATTGGTCCCCCCCCTTCATCCATTGCATCTTGGCTCGTTGTTGCAGCATGATTTGTTCCAGTTTTGCCGCTTTAGCATAAACCAGGCGGCAACAGTGTTCTAATAGTAGGAAGGCCTCATTTTGTCTATCTGAACTCACCAGTTGTTGTGCCTCATCTAGAAAGCCTTTAGCTAATTGCACGTTGAGGGTCAAATCCCCCTTCTTCCTCCTTTGCTCTCTGAAGACCGGTTTCAGTGCTTTGAGTTTACGTGTTACCGCAAACATAGGCACCCCAACGATTGTATTCTGCCAGATATTTTGCACACTGGGGATGAATTCAGGTGAGAGTGTTAGGTAGTTGTCAAATCGAAACATACCTCCTGTTTGATTTTGCCTGTCCCTATGCAGAAGGAGCGGCGAGTGGTCAGAAGTCCGCGGTAGGAGGCTATGATAGTATGAGGAGGGGAACCTCGCAAGCCATCTATCATTAATAAGGAAACGATCCAATTTCTTCCATAGACTTCGCGAGTTCGTGCTGCAGTTGTGCCAAGTATACCATTCCCCCTGCATAGGCATGGGTATTAGCCCGGCCTCCTGAATACCAGCATTGAATTCTTCCATGGCCATCCTTATATCCCCAGAAGCTCCACACACCTCATTCATGTCTCGGACCGCGTTGAAGTCCCCCCCCACCAGCCAGGGCTCATCCGAGTGCTCTCGAGCTAATGATTCCAAGGTATTCCATAAATTTCTACGATCTATCATCTCAGAGGCACCATAAACAATAGTGATAATGAGGGATTCACTATCTGTCCTATGAGTGACACGACAGTGCATAAATTGGTTCCCCAAATCAAGAATATGAACGTCCACAACATTATCATCCCACGCTACCCAAATACGATTGCCCACAGTTGCATAATCAACAAACCATTTCCAATGCGGAAGCAAAACAGACTGAATATGCATGACGTTGTTAAAACGCACACGAGTTTCTAAGATGCCCATGAAGTCTAACCTGTATTCCGAGATAAGGTCCTTTAATGCGAGCTGATGGTCTCTCTTATTCAGCCCCCGGACATTCCACACTGCGAGATTCAACATGGATCACTACTAGAGGGGCTGCATGTGATAGGACCCCTAGTGTTCTCTTCTGCGTCGTCCAGTGAGTTCAGAGCATCAAAAGGATTAAAAGTAACCACTTCCTTTCCCTTCTCTTTCTGCGATGAGTTGAAGCGTTTATTCTGTTTTGTACCTTCATCTCCTTTCTCTTTATCCTCCGCCACAACCACGGTCTTATGTTTCTTTACTCTCTCCTCGGTAATTGGTGGAGGGGGAGGGACGTTGGCTTTCGGTACATACACTTTCACTGGAGGCTTTGTCTGTTTCTGAGGATTTGTTAACGAACACTCCTTCACCGAGTGACCCAACGTCATGCATCCTGTGCATTTAGGGGGAAGCCATTCATACTCAATATCAACCTTGCATGGGGTTTCCCCACCATCTTCATCTGGCGTCATTATAATAATATGTTTTTCCAATTTCTGAGTAACATCAATCATCACGCATACACGAGCGAAGTCCAGTCTCGTGCATGCCCTTGTTATCGCATCAGGGTATAGAGGCTTACCCACACCGCTAGCCACAGTGCTCAATCCTTCCGTCGTCCAGAATTCCAACGGAAGGTGTCGCATTTTTATCCAGACCGGCACTTGTGTATGCTTCAACTTTCTCATAGCCATACCCGGTTCCCACTTTTGCAACACAATTGGTTGTCCCTGAAATAGCCATGGCCCCCCTTCTATGATCTCCTCCATATCGATTTCCGTTTTGAATCGGAAGAAAAAGAATCCATTTGCAGTTGCTGTGACTTCTTGTAGCGCCGGCCAAATCGAATGGGCAAACTCCTTTAAATGGTGATAGAACGGCCGCTTACCCACAAAATATCCCACTGCCGTAGATTTCCATCGTTTGGCTCCGTCACGAACAGTATCAAGTGAAGGACGAACTACAACCTCCCCATTTTGTATCGTTGGGGCAATGAAAGATAGCGTTTTCCGGGACGAATTGTTGAATGCATCAGCAATTTTGTCAGTAGTAATCCCATTAGAACCAGTGTGGAGCGGAATGTTCCCAATAAACAGGGGAACTGGCGTCGATTTTTTTCCCAGGTTGCTCTTTTTTTCCCCCATAGAATTGGTGATGTCAGCCCTAGGATGGATGACATCAGCCCTAGCTTCAATGATGACATCAGCCCTAGTGTCATGGATGACATCAGCCCTAGCCTTATGGATGACCTCAGCCCTATCATCATGGGTGACATCAGCCCTGGATGCATCAAGGATGACATCAGCCCTACTAGGGCTGATGTAAGCTGCCCTCTCATGTTCCACCTCACCCTCCTTGTCACCCCCATCCGCCGCCACATCAGCACCAGGCGTGTCCACCTCGGCATCCACGTCAGGTTTCCGGCACACGTCACCGGTCGCCGGAGGAGGTTCTGTCCGCTCACCTGACCGCCGGAAAAACGCGCCTGGGGGTCTCGCAGCTGCGGACGCGTTCTCTGCAGCTTTCCGACCCTCGAGGTTGGCCGGACGACAAGAAGAGACTCCATTTCCGCCACTCGCCGTCGTTGGAGCTCGCACAGTCACGGTCGCGGGGAGTTGGAGCAACGCCGGAGCCTTACCAGAATTTCTGCCCGTGGCTTGCGCTGGATCTGGTGGGATAAGGCATCGCAAGGCCTTGCGCAGACCACCGGTGACAGGTCGTTCACGGCCGCCCTCCATTGTCGTCGTTAGCCGCGGCTTCGTGTTGTCTCCGAGTCGTTTTTTCCATCGGTTTTTGAGCTCGTTCAGCGCATCCATGGCTGCCTCATCTCCATGGTCAATGACGCGGCAGGCCAGATTCAAGAACTCGTCCAGGTTGAACGACGAGGAGGACGGTCCGCCATTGACGTTATTCGAGCTCGCGTCGCCTCCAACGGTCGGATCTGAAATCACGATTGCAGCTCTCAAACGCCCTCCTTTCTCCGTCGTCGGTCCTTCTACGCCCATAGGAACCCTTGGGCTACCCTCAACCGGCGGAACAACGGCCGTTTCAGCCGGCAGCGGAAAACCCGACCTCTCATCTTCACCACGCACAGCTTGGTTTCCAACCCTTCGTCCATGGTTGTTCGTTCGACAGCCAACCACTGTTCCGTCACCGTCACTGTCCGCCGGAGCTTCGCCGGCGGTCTCCCCGTCGCCGGCCGGGAGTGAGGAAGAAGAAGCATTTGCAAGTGAAAAGCTAGAGAGAGAATTTTTAGAGAGAGAATTTTTTTTTGCCTCCATTCTAATTTTTACGCTTAGCCAATTTACCACACAAATTCGCAGCTCTAGACCAACGTTTGTGTCAAGTTTCGTCGAATTCTATGAACGTTAAAATTTAGCTGTTTTGCACGGTTTTATTAAAGCAAGTTTGTTTCCCTTTTGTACTAACTTGTAGTTGTTATTATGCTTTCCAAAATTACCACACAAATTCTTGGGCGTAGATCAACGTTTGTGTCAAATTTCATCGAATTTTGAGAACGGTCAAAATTTAGCTGTTTTGCACGGTTTTATTAAAGCAAATTCATTTTCCTTTTATACTAACTTGTAGTTATTATTAAGATTAGCAAATATACAACACAAATGCTGGGATGTAGACCAATGTTTGGGACAAGTTTCGTCGAATTCTGATAACGTTCAAAAGTTAGCTGTTTTGCACAATTTTATTAAAGCAAAATTGTTTTTCTTTTACGCTAACTTGTAGGTATTATTAACCACACAAATTCTTGGTTCTAGACCTACGGTTGGGTTAAGTTTCGTCGAATTCTGAGAACGTTCAAAATTTAGCTGTTTTGCACGGTTTTATTAAAGCAAGTTTGTTTCCCTTTTATACTAACTTATAGGTATTATTACTCTTAGAAAATTTACCACACAAATGCTTCGGTCTAGACCTACGGTTGGGTCAAGTTTCCTCGAATTCTGTGAACGTTCAAAATTTAGCTGTTTTGAACGATTTTATTGAAGCAAGTTTGTTTCCCTTTTATACTAACTTGTAGGTAATATTACGCTTAGCAAATTTATCCCACAAATTCTTGGGTCTAGACCAACGGTTGGGTCATGTTTCGTCGAATTCTGACAACGTTCAAAAGTAAGCTCTTTTGCACGATTTTATTGAAGCAAGTTTATTTCCCTTTTATACTAACTTGTAGTTATTATTACGCTTAGCCAATTTACCACACAAATTCGCAGCTCTAGACCAACGTTTGTGTCAAGTTTCGTCGAATTCTGTGAACGTTAAAATTTAGCTGTTTTGCACGGTTTTATTAAAGCAAGTTTGTTTCCCTCTTGTACTAACTTGTAGTTATTATTACGCTTAGCCAATTTACCACACAAATTCGCAGCTCTAGACCGACGTTTGTGTCAAGTTTCGTCGAATTCTGTGAACGTTAAAATTTAGTTGTTTTGCACGGTTTTATTAAAGCAAGTTTGTTTCCCTTTTGTACTAACTTGTAGTTGTTATTATGCTTTCCAAAATTACCACACAAATTCTTGCGCGTAGATCAACGTTTGTGTCAAATTTCGTCGAATTTTGAGAACGGTCAAAATTTAGCTGTTTTGCACGGTTTTATTAAAGCAAATTCATTTTCCTTTTATACTAACTTGTAGTTATTATTAAGATTAGCAAATATACAACACAAATGCTGGGATATAGACCAATGTTTGGGACAAGTTTCGTCGAATTCTGATAACGTTCAAAAGTTAGCTGTTTTGCACAATTTTATTAAAGCAAAATTGTTTTTCTTTTACACTAACTTGTAGGTATTATTAACCACACACATTCTTGGTTCTAGACATACGGTTGGGTTAAGTTTCGTCGAATTCTGAGAACGTTCAAAATTTAGCTGTTTTGCACGGTTTTATTAAAGCAAGTTTGTTTTCCTTTTATAGTAACTTATAGGTATTATTACTCTTAGAAAACTTACCACACAAATGCTTCGGTCTAGACCTACGGTTGGGTCAAGTTTCCTCGAATTCTGTGAACGTTCAAAATTTAGCTGTTTTGCACGATTTTATTGAAGCAAGTTTGTTTCCCTTTTATACTAACTTGTAGGTAATATTACGCTTAGCAAATTTATCCCACAAATTCTTGGGTCTAGACCAACGGTTGGGTCATGTTTCGTCGAATTCTGACAACGTTCAAAAGTAAGCTCTTTTGCACGATTTTATTGAAGCAAGTTTATTTCCCTTTTATACTAACTTGTAGTTATTATTACGCTTAGCCAATTTACCACACAAATTCGCAGCTCTAGACCAACGTTTGTGTCAAGTTTCGTCGAATTCTGTGAACGTTAAAATTTAGCTGTTTTGCACGGTTTTATTAAAGCAAGTTTGTTTCCCTTTTGTACTAACTTGTAGTTATTATTACGCTTAGCCAATTTACCACACAAATTCGCAGCTCTAGACAAACGTTTGTGTCAAGTTTCGTCGAATTCTATGAACGTTAAAATTTAGCTGTTTTGCACGGTTTTATTAAAGCAAGTTTGTTTCCCTTTTGTACTAACTTGTAGTTGTTATTATGCTTTCCAAAATTACCACACAAATTCTTGGGCGTAGATCAACGTTTGTGTCAAATTTCGTCGAATTTTGAGAACGGTCAAAATTTAGCTGTTTTGCACGATTTTATTAAAGCAAATTCATTTTCCTTTTATACTAACTTGTAGTTATTATTAAGATTAGCAAATATACAACACAAATGCTGGGATGTAGACCAATGTTTGGGACAAGTTTCGTCGAATTCTGATAACGTTCAAAAGTTAGCTGTTTTGCACAATTTTATTAAAGCAAAATTGTTTTTCTTTTACGCTAACTTGTAGGTATTATTAACCACACAAATTCTTGGTTCTAGACCTACGGTTGGGTTAAGTTTCGTCGAATTCTGAGAACGTTCAAAATTTAGCTGTTTTGCACGGTTTTATTAAAGCAAGTTTGTTTCCCTTTTATACTAACTTATAGGTATTATTACTCTTAGAAAATTTACCACACAAATGCTTCGGTCTAGACCTACGGTTGGGTCAAGTTTCCTCGAATTCTGTGAACGTTCAAAATTTAGCTGTTTTGAACGATTTTATTGAAGCAAGTTTGTTTCCCTTTTATACTAACTTGTAGGTAATATTACGCTTAGCAAATTTATCCCACAAATTCTTGGGTCTAGACCAACGGTTGGGTCATGTTTCGTCGAATTCTGACAACGTTCAAAAGTAAGCTCTTTTGCACGATTTTATTGAAGCAAGTTTATTTCCCTTTTATACTAACTTGTAGTTATTATTACGCTTAGCCAATTTACCACACAAATTCGCAGCTCTAGACCAACGTTTGTGTCAAGTTTCGTCGAATTCTGTGAACGTTAAAATTTAGCTGTTTTGCACGGTTTTATTAAAGCAAGTTTGTTTCCCTCTTGTACTAACTTGTAGTTATTATTACGCTTAGCCAATTTACCACACAAATTCGCAGCTCTAGACCGACGTCTGTGTCAAGTTTCGTCGAATTCTGTGAACGTTAAAATTTAGTTGTTTTGCACGGTTTTATTAAAGCAAGTTTGTTTCCCTTTTGTACTAACTTGTAGTTGTTATTATGCTTTCCAAAATTACCACACAAATTCTTGCGCGTAGATCAACGTTTGTGTCAAATTTCGTCGAATTTTGAGAACGGTCAAAATTTAGCTGTTTTGCACGGTTTTATTAAAGCAAATTCATTTTCCTTTTATACTAACTTGTAGTTATTATTAAGATTAGCAAATATACAACACAAATGCTGGGATATAGACCAATGTTTGGGACAAGTTTCGTCGAATTCTGATAACGTTCAAAAGTTAGCTGTTTTGCACAATTTTATTAAAGCAAAATTGTTTTTCTTTTACACTAACTTGTAGGTATTATTAACCACACACATTCTTGGTTCTAGACATACGGTTGGGTTAAGTTTCGTCGAATTCTGAGAACGTTCAAAATTTAGCTGTTTTGCACGGTTTTATTAAAGCAAGTTTGTTTTCCTTTTATACTAACTTATAGGTATTATTACTCTTAGAAAACTTACCACACAAATGCTTCGGTCTAGACCTACGGTTGGGTCAAGTTTCCTCGAATTCTGTGAACGTTCAAAATTTAGCTGTTTTGCACGATTTTATTGAAGCAAGTTTGTTTCCCTTTTATACTAACTTGTAGGTAATATTACGCTTAGCAAATTTATCCCACAAATTCTTGGGTCTAGACCAACGGTTGGGTCATGTTTCGTCGAATTCTGACAACGTTCAAAAGTAAGCTCTTTTGCACGATTTTATTGAAGCAAGTTTATTTCCCTTTTATACTAACTTGTAGTTATTATTACGCTTAGCCAATTTACCACACAAATTCGCAGCTCTAGACCAACGTTTGTGTCAAGTTTCGTCGAATTCTGTGAACGTTAAAATTTAGCTGTTTTGCACGGTTTTATTAAAGCAAGTTTGTTTCCCTTTTGTACTAACTTGTAGTTATTATTACGCTTAGCCAATTTACCACACAAATTCGCAGCTCTAGACCAACGTTTGTGTCAAGTTTCGTCGAATTCTATGAACGTTAAAATTTAGCTGTTTTGCACGGTTTTATTAAAGCAAGTTTGTTTCCCTTTTGTACTAACTTGTAGTTGTTATTATGCTTTCCAAAATTACCACACAAATTCTTGGGCGTAGATCAACGTTTGTGTCAAATTTCGTCGAATTTTGAGAACGGTCAAAATTTAGCTGTTTTGCACGGTTTTATTAAAGCAAATTCATTTTCCTTTTATACTAACTTGTAGTTATTATTAAGATTAGCAAATATACAACACAAATGCTGGGATGTAGACCAATGTTTGGGACAAGTTTCGTCGAATTCTGATAACGTTCAAAAGTTAGCTGTTTTGCACAATTTTATTAAAGCAAAATTGTTTTTCTTTTACGCTAACTTGTAGGTATTATTAACCACACAAATTCTTGGTTCTAGACCTACGGTTGGGTTAAGTTTCGTCGAATTCTGAGAACGTTCAAAATTTAGCTGTTTTGCACGGTTTTATTAAAGCAAGTTTGTTTCCCTTTTATACTAACTTATAGGTATTATTACTCTTAGAAAATTTACCACACAAATGCTTCGGTCTAGACCTACGGTTGGGTCAAGTTTCCTCGAATTCTGTGAACGTTCAAAATTTAGCTGTTTTGAACGATTTTATTGAAGCAAGTTTGTTTCCCTTTTATACTAACTTGTAGGTAATATTACGCTTAGCAAATTTATCCCACAAATTCTTGGGTCTAGACCAACGGTTGGGTCATGTTTCGTCGAATTCTGACAACGTTCAAAAGTAAGCTCTTTTGCACGATTTTATTGAAGCAAGTTTATTTCCCTTTTATACTAACTTGTAGTTATTATTACGCTTAGCCAATTTACCACACAAATTCGCAGCTCTAGACCAACGTTTGTGTCAAGTTTCGTCGAATTCTGTGAACGTTAAAATTTAGCTGTTTTGCACGGTTTTATTAAAGCAAGTTTGTTTCCCTCTTGTACTAACTTGTAGTTGTTATTACGCTTAGCCAATTTACCACACAAATTCGCAGCTCTAGACCGACGTTTGTGTCAAGTTTCGTCGAATTCTGTGAACGTTAAAATTTAGTTGTTTTGCACGGTTTTATTAAAGCAAGTTTGTTTCCCTTTTGTACTAACTTGTAGTTGTTATTATGCTTTCCAAAATTACCACACAAATTCTTGCGCGTAGATCAACGTTTGTGTCAAATTTCGTCGAATTTTGAGAACGGTCAAAATTTAGCTGTTTTGCACGGTTTTATTAAAGCAAATTCATTTTCCTTTTATACTAACTTGTAGTTATTATTAAGATTAGCAAATATACAACACAAATGCTGGGATATAGACCAATGTTTGGGACAAGTTTCGTCGAATTCTGATAACATTCAAAAGTTAGCTGTTTTGCACAATTTTATTAAAGCAAAATTGTTTTTCTTTTACACTAACTTGTAGGTATTATTAACCACACACATTCTTGGTTCTAGACATACGGTTGGGTTAAGTTTCGTCGAATTCTGAGAACGTTCAAAATTTAGCTGTTTTGCACGGTTTTATTAAAGCAACTTTGTTTTCCTTTTATACTAACTTATAGGTATTATTACTCTTAGAAAACTTACCACACAAATGCTTCGGTCTAGACCTACGGTTGGGTCAAGTTTCCTCAAATTCTGTGAACGTTCAAAATTTAGCTGTTTTGCACGATTTTATTGAAGCAAGTTTGTTTCCCTTTTATACTAACTTGTAGGTAATATTACGCTTAGCAAATTTATCCCACAAATTCTTGGGTCTAGACCAACGGTTGGGTCATGTTTCGTCGAATTCTGACAACGTTCAAAAGTAAGCTCTTTTGCACGATTTTATTGAAGCAAGTTTATTTCCCTTTTATACTAACTTGTAGTTATTATTACGCTTAGCCAATTTACCACACAAATTCGCAGCTCTAGACCAACGTTTGTGTCAAGTTTCGTCGAATTCTGTGAACGTTAAAATTTAGCTGTTTTGCACGGTTTTATTAAAGCAAGTTTGTTTCCCTCTTGTACTAACTTGTAGTTGTTATTACGCTTAGCCAATTTACCACACAAATTCGCAGCTCTAGACCGACGTTTGTGTCAAGTTTCGTCGAATTCTGTGAACGTTAAAATTTAGTTGTTTTGCACGGTTTTATTAAAGCAAGTTTGTTTCCCTTTTGTACTAACTTGTAGTTGTTATTATGCTTTCCAAAATTACCACACAAATTCTTGCGCGTAGATCAACGTTTGTGTCAAATTTCGTCGAATTTTGAGAACGGTCAAAATTTAGCTGTTTTGCACGGTTTTATTAAAGCAAATTCATTTTCCTTTTATACTAACTTGTAGTTATTATTAAGATTAGCAAATATACAACACAAATGCTGGGATATAGACCAATGTTTGGGACAAGTTTCGTCGAATTCTGATAACGTTCAAAAGTTAGCTGTTTTGCACAATTTTATTAAAGCAAAATTGTTTTTCTTTTACACTAACTTGTAGGTATTATTAACCACACACATTCTTGGTTCTAGACATACGGTTGGGTTAAGTTTCGTCGAATTCTGAGAACGTTCAAAATTTAGCTGTTTTGCACGGTTTTATTAAAGCAAGTTTGTTTTCCTTTTATAGTAACTTATAGGTATTATTACTCTTAGAAAACTTACCACACAAATGCTTCGGTCTAGACCTACGGTTGGGTCAAGTTTCCTCGAATTCTGTGAACGTTCAAAATTTAGCTGTTTTGCACGATTTTATTGAAGCAAGTTTGTTTCCCTTTTATACTAACTTGTAGGTAATATTACGCTTAGCAAATTTATCCCACAAATTCTTGGGTCTAGACCAACGGTTGGGTCATGTTTCGTCGAATTCTGACAACGTTCAAAAGTAAGCTCTTTTGCACGATTTTATTGAAGCAAGTTTATTTCCCTTTTATACTAACTTGTAGTTATTATTACGCTTAGCCAATTTACCACACAAATTCGCAGCTCTAGACCAACGTTTGTGTCAAGTTTCGTCGAATTCTGTGAACGTTAAAATTTAGCTGTTTTGCACGGTTTTATTAAAGCAAGTTTGTTTCCCTTTTGTACTAACTTGTAGTTATTATTACGCTTAGCCAATTTACCACACAAATTCGCAGCTCTAGACCGACGTTTGTGTCAAGTTTCGTCGAATTCTGTGAACGTTAAAATTTAGCTGTTTTGCACGGTTTTATTAAAGCAAGTTTGTTTCCCTTTTGTACTAACTTGTAGTTGTTATTATGCTTTCCAAAATTACCACACAAATTCTTGGGCGTAGATCAACGTTTGTGTCAAATTTCGTCGAATTTTGAGAACGGTCAAAATTTAGCTGTTTTGCACGGTTTTATTAAAGCAAATTCATTTTCCTTTTATACTAACTTGTAGTTATTATTAAGATTAGCAAATATACAACACAAATGCTGGGATGTAGACCAATGTTTGGGACAAGTTTCGTCGAATTCTGATAACGTTCAAAAGTTAGCTGTTTTGCACAATTTTATTAAAGCAAAATTGTTTTTCTTTTACGCTAACTTGTAGGTATTTAACCACACAAATTCTTGGCTCTAGACCTACGGTTGGGTTAAGTTTCGTCGAATTCTGAGAACGTTCAAAATTTAGCTGTTTTGCACGGTTTTATTAAAGCAAGTTTGTTTCCCTTTTATACTAACTTATAGGTATTATTACTCTTAGAAAATTTACCACACAAATGCTTCGGTCTAGACCTACGGTTGGGTCAAGTTTCCTCGAATTCTGTGAACGTTCAAAATTTAGCTGTTTTGAACGATTTTATTGAAGCAAGTTTGTTTCCCTTTTATACTAACTTGTAGGTAATATTACGCTTAGCAAATTTATCCCACAAATTCTTGGGTCTAGACCAACGGTTGGGTCATGTTTCGTCGAATTCTGACAACGTTCAAAAGTAAGCTCTTTTGCACGATTTTATTGAAGCAAGTTTATTTCCCTTTTATACTAACCTGTAGTTATTATTACGCTTAGCCAATTTACCACACAAATTCGCAGCTCTAGACCAACGTTTGTGTCAAGTTTCGTCGAATTCTGTGAACGTTAAAATTTAGCTGTTTTGCACGGTTTTATTAAAGCAAGTTTGTTTCCCTCTTGTACTAACTTGTAGTTGTTATTACGCTTAGCCAATTTACCACACAAATTCGCAGCTCTAGACCGACGTTTGTGTCAAGTTTCGTCGAATTCTGTGAACGTTAAAATTTAGTTGTTTTGCACGGTTTTATTAAAGCAAGTTTGTTTCCCTTTTGTACTAACTTGTAGTTGTTATTATGCTTTCCAAAATTACCACACAAATTCTTGGGCGTAGATCAACGTTTGTGTCAAATTTCGTCGAATTTTGAGAACGGTCAAAATTTAGCTGTTTTGCACGGTTTTATTAAAGCAAATTCATTTTCCTTTTATACTAACTTGTAGTTATTATTAAGATTAGCAAATATACAACACAAATGCTGGGATGTAGACCAATGTTTGGGACAAGTTTCGTCGAATTCTGATAACGTTCAAAAGTTAGCTGTTTTGCACAATTTTATTAAAGCAAAATTGTTTTTCTTTTACGCTAACTTGTAGGTATTATTAACCACACAAATTCTTGGTTCTAGACCTACGGTTGGGTTAAGTTTCGTCGAATTCTGAGAACGTTCAAAATTTAGCTGTTTTGCACGGTTTTATTAAAGCAAGTTTGTTTCCCTTTTATACTAACTTATAGGTATTATTACTCTTAGAAAATTTACCACACAAATGCTTCGGTCTAGACCTACGGTTGGGTCAAGTTTCCTCGAATTCTGTGAACGTTCAAAATTTAGCTGTTTTGAACGATTTTATTGAAGCAAGTTTGTTTCCCTTTTATACTAACTTGTAGGTAATATTACGCTTAGCAAATTTATCCCACAAATTCTTGGGTCTAGACCAACGGTTGGGTCATGTTTCGTCGAATTCTGACAACGTTCAAAAGTAAGCTCTTTTGCACGATTTTATTGAAGCAAGTTTATTTCCCTTTTATACTAACCTGTAGTTATTATTACGCTTAGCCAATTTACCACACAAATTCGCAGCTCTAGACCAACGTTTGTGTCAAGTTTCGTCGAATTCTGTGAACGTTAAAATTTAGCTGTTTTGCACGGTTTTATTAAAGCAAGTTTGTTTCCCTCTTGTACTAACTTGTAGTTGTTATTACGCTTAGCCAATTTACCACACAAATTCGCAGCTCTAGACCGACGTTTGTGTCAAGTTTCGTCGAATTCTGTGAACGTTAAAATTTAGTTGTTTTGCACGGTTTTATTAAAGCAAGTTTGTTTCCCTTTTGTACTAACTTGTAGTTGTTATTATGCTTTCCAAAATTACCACACAAATTCTTGGGCGTAGATCAACGTTTGTGTCAAATTTCGTCGAATTTTGAGAACGGTCAAAATTTAGCTGTTTTGCACGGTTTTATTAAAGCAAATTCATTTTCCTTTTATACTAACTTGTAGTTATTATTAAGATTAGCAAATATACAACACAAATGCTGGGATGTAGACCAATGTTTGGGACAAGTTTCGTCGAATTCTGATAACGTTCAAAAGTTAGCTGTTTTGCACAATTTTATTAAAGCAAAATTGTTTTTCTTTTACGCTAACTTGTAGGTATTATTAACCACACAAATTCTTGGTTCTAGACCTACGGTTGGGTTAAGTTTCGTCGAATTCTGAGAACGTTCAAAATTTAGCTGTTTTGCACGGTTTTATGAAAGCAAGTTTGTTTCCCTTTTATACTAACTTATAGGTATTATTACTCTTAGAAAATTTACCACACAAATGCTTCGGTCTAGACCTACGGTTGGGTCAAGTTTCCTCGAATTCTGTGAACGTTCAAAATTTAGCTGTTTTGAACGATTTTATTGAAGCAAGTTTGTTTCCCTTTTATACTAACTTGTAGGTAATATTACGCTTAGCAAATTTATCCCACAAATTCTTGGGTCTAGACCAACGGTTGGGTCATGTTTCGTCGAATTCTGACAACGTTCAAAAGTAAGCTCTTTTGCACGATTTTATTGAAGCAAGTTTATTTCCCTTTTATACTAACTTGTAGTTATTATTACGCTTAGCCAATTTACCACACAAATTCGCAGCTCTAGACCAACGTTTGTGTCAAGTTTCGTCGAATTCTGTGAACGTTAAAATTTAGCTGTTTTGCACGGTTTTATTAAAGCAAGTTTGTTTCCCTCTTGTACTAACTTGTAGTTATTATTACGCTTAGCCAATTTACCACACAAATTCGCAGCTCTAGACCGACGTTTGTGTCAAGTTTCGTCGAATTCTGTGAACGTTAAAATTTAGCTGTTTTGCACGGTTTTATTAAAGCAAGTTTGTTTCCCTTTTGTACTAACTTGTAGTTGTTATTATGCTTTCCAAAATTACCACACAAATTCTTGCGCGTAGATCAACGTTTGTGTCAAATTTCGTCGAATTTTGAGAACGGTCAAAATTTAGCTGTTTTGCACGGTTTTATTAAAGCAAATTCATTTTCCTTTTATACTAACTTGTAGTTATTATTAAGATTAGCAAATATACAACACAAATGCTGGGATGTAGACCAATGTTTGGGACAAGTTTCGTCGAATTCTGATAACGTTCAAAAGTTAGCTGTTTTGCACAATTTTATTAAAGCAAAATTGTTTTTCTTTTACGCTAACTTGTAGGTATTATTAACCACACAAATTCTTGGCTCTAGACCTACGGTTGGGTTAAGTTTCGTCGAATTCTGAGAACGTTCAAAATTTAGCTGTTTTGCACGGTTTTATTAAAGCAAGTTTGTTTCCCTTTTATACTAACTTATAGGTATTATTACTCTTAGAAAATTTACCACACAAATGCTTCGGTCTAGACCTACGGTTGGGTCAAGTTTCCTCGAATTCTGTGAACGTTCAAAATTTAGCTGTTTTGAACGATTTTATTGAAGCAAGTTTGTTTCCCTTTTATACTAACTTGTAGGTAATATTACGCTTAGCAAATTTATCCCACAAATTCTTGGGTCTAGACCAACGGTTGGGTCATGTTTCGTCGAATTCTGACAACGTTCAAAAGTAAGCTCTTTTGCACGATTTTATTGAAGCAAGTTTATTTCCCTTTTATACTAACCTGTAGTTATTATTACGCTTAGCCAATTTACCACACAAATTCGCAGCTCTAGACCAACGTTTGTGTCAAGTTTCGTCGAATTCTGTGAACGTTAAAATTTAGCTGTTTTGCACGGTTTTATTAAAGCAAGTTTGTTTCCCTCTTGTACTAACTTGTAGTTGTTATTACGCTTAGCCAATTTACCACACAAATTCGCAGCTCTAGACCGACGTTTGTGTCAAGTTTCGTCGAATTCTGTGAACGTTAAAATTTAGTTGTTTTGCACGGTTTTATTAAAGCAAGTTTGTTTCCCTTTTGTACTAACTTGTAGTTGTTATTATGCTTTCCAAAATTACCACACAAATTCTTGGGCGTAGATCAACGTTTGTGTCAAATTTCGTCGAATTTTGAGAACGGTCAAAATTTAGCTGTTTTGCACGGTTTTATTAAAGCAAATTCATTTTCCTTTTATACTAACTTGTAGTTATTATTAAGATTAGCAAATATACAACATTAATGCTGGGATGTAGACCAATGTTTGGGACAAGTTTCGTCGAATCCTGATAACGTTCAAAAGTTAGCTGTTTTGCACAATTTTATTAAAGCAAAATTGTTTTTCTTTTACGCTAACTTGTAGGTATTATTAACCACACAAATTCTTGGTTCTAGACCTACGGTTGGGTTAAGTTTCGTCGAATTCTGAGAACGTTCAAAATTTAGCTGTTTTGCACGGTTTTATTAAAGCAAGTTTGTTTCCCTTTTATACTAACTTATAGGTATTATTACTCTTAGAAAATTTACCACACAAATGCTTCGGTCTAGACCTACGGTTGGGTCAAGTTTCCTCGAATTCTGTGAACGTTCAAAATTTAGCTGTTTTGAACGATTTTATTGAAGCAAGTTTGTTTCCCTTTTATACTAACTTGTAGGTAATATTACGCTTAGCAAATTTATCCCACAAATTCTTGGGTCTAGACCAACGGTTGGGTCATGTTTCGTCGAATTCTGACAACGTTCAAAAGTAAGCTCTTTTGCACGATTTTATTGAAGCAAGTTTATTTCCCTTTTATACTAACTTGTAGTTATTATTACGCTTAGCCAATTTACCACACAAATTCGCAGCTCTAGACCAACGTTTGTGTCAAGTTTCGTCGAATTCTGTGAACGTTAAAATTTAGCTGTTTTGCACGGTTTTATTAAAGCAAGTTTGTTTCCCTCTTGTACTAACTTGTAGTTATTATTACGCTTAGCCAATTTACCACACAAATTCGCAGCTCTAGACCGACGTTTGTGTCAAGTTTCGTCGAATTCTGTGAACGTTAAAATTTAGCTGTTTTGCACGGTTTTATTAAAGCAAGTTTCTTTCCCTTTTGTACTAACTTGTAGTTGTTATTATGCTTTCCAAAATTACCACACAAATTCTTGCGCGTAGATCAACGTTTATGTCAAATTTCGTCGAATTTTGAGAACGGTCAAAATTTAGCTGTTTTGCACGGTTTTATTAAAGCAAATTCATTTTCCTTTTATACTAACTTGTAGTTATTATTAAGATTAGCAAATATACAACACAAATGCTGGGATATAGACCAATGTTTGGGACAAGTTTCGTCGAATTCTGATAACGTTCAAAAGTTAGCTGTTTTGCACAATTTTATTAAAGCAAAATTGTTTTTCTTTTACACTAACTTGTAGGTATTATTAACCACACACATTCTTGGTTCTAGACATACGGTTGGGTTAAGTTTCGTCGAATTCTGAGAACGTTCAAAATTTAGCTGTTTTGCACGGTTTTATTAAAGCAAGTTTGTTTTCCTTTTATACTAACTTATAGGTATTATTACTCTTAGAAAACTTACCACACAAATGCTTCGGTCTAGACCTACGGTTGGGTCAAGTTTCCTCGAATTCTGTGAACGTTCAAAATTTAGCTGTTTTGCACGATTTTATTGAAGCAAGTTTGTTTCCCTTTTATACTAACTTGTAGGTAATATTACGCTTAGCAAATTTATCCCACAAATTCTTGGGTCTAGACCAACGGTTGGGTCATGTTTCGTCGAATTCTGACAACGTTCAAAAGTAAGCTCTTTTGCACGATTTTATTGAAGCAAGTTTATTTCCCTTTTATACTAACTTGTAGTTATTATTACGCTTAGCCAATTTACCACACAAATTCGCAGCTCTAGACCAACGTTTGTGTCAAGTTTCGTCGAATTCTGTGAACGTTAAAATTTAGCTGTTTTGCACGGTTTTATTAAAGCAAGTTTGTTTCCCTCTTGTACTAACTTGTAGTTATTATTACGCTTAGCCAATTTACCACACAAATTCGCAGCTCTAGACCGACGTTTGTGTCAAGTTTCGTCGAATTCTGTGAACGTTAAAATTTAGCTGTTTTGCACGGTTTTATTAAAGCAAGTTTGTTTCCCTTTTGTACTAACTTGTAGTTGTTATTATGCTTTCCAAAATTACCACACAAATTCTTGCGCGTAGATCAACGTTTATGTCAAATTTCGTCGAATTTTGAGAACGGTCAAAATTTAGCTGTTTTGCACGGTTTTATTAAAGCAAATTCATTTTCCTTTTATACTAACTTGTAGTTATTATTAAGATTAGCAAATATACAACACAAATGCTGGGATATAGACCAATGTTTGGGACAAGTTTCGTCGAATTCTGATAACGTTCAAAAGTTAGCTGTTTTGCACAATTTTATTAAAGCAAAATTGTTTTTCTTTTACACTAACTTGTAGGTATTATTAACCACACACATTCTTGGTTCTAGACATACGGTTGGGTTAAGTTTCGTCGAATTCTGAGAACGTTCAAAATTTAGCTGTTTTGCACGGTTTTATTAAAGCAAGTTTGTTTCCCTTTTATACTAACTTATAGGTATTATTACTCTTAGAAAATTTACCACACAAATGCTTCGGTCTAGACCTACGGTTGGGTCAAGTTTCCTCGAATTCTGTGAACGTTCAAAACTTAGCTGTTTTGCACGATTTTATTGAAGCAAGTTTGTTTCCCTTTTATACTAACTTGTAGGTAATATTACGCTTAGCAAATTTATCCCACAAATTCTTGGGTCTAGACCAACGGTTGGGTCATGTTTCGTCGAATTCTGACAACGTTCAAAAGTAAGCTCTTTTGCACGATTTTATTGAAGCAAGTTTATTTCCCTTTTATACTAACTTGTAGTTATTATTACGCTTAGCCAATTTACCACACAAATTCGCAGCTCTAGACCAACGTTTGTGTCAAGTTTCGTCGAATTCTGTGAACGTTAAAATTTAGCTGTTTTGCACGGTTTTATTAAAGCATGTTTGTTTCCCTCTTGTACTAACTTGTAGTTATTATTACGCTTAGCCAATTTACCACACAAATTCGCAGCTCTAGACCGACGTTTGTGTCAAGTTTCGTCGAATTCTGTGAACGTTAAAATTTAGCTGTTTTGCACGGTTTTATTAAAGCAAGTTTGTTTCCCTTTTGTACTAACTTGTAGTTGTTATTATGCTTTCCAAAATTACCACACAAATTCTTGCGCGTAGATCAACGTTTATGTCAAATTTCGTCGAATTTTGAGAACGGTCAAAATTTAGCTGTTTTGCACGGTTTTATTAAAGCAAATTCATTTTCCTTTTATACTAACTTGTAGTTATTATTAAGATTAGCAAATATACAACACAAATGCTGGGATATAGACCAATGTTTGGGACAAGTTTCGTCGAATTCTGATAACGTTCAAAAGTTAGCTGTTTTGCACAATTTTATTAAAGCAAAATTGTTTTTCTTTTACACTAACTTGTAGGTATTATTAACCACACACATTCTTGGTTCTAGACATACGGTTGGGTTAAGTTTCGTCGAATTCTGAGAACGTTCAAAATTTAGCTGTTTTGCACGGTTTTATTAAAGCAAGTTTGTTTCCCTTTTATACTAACTTATAGGTATTATTACTCTTAGAAAATTTACCACACAAATGCTTCGGTCTAGACCTACGGTTGGGTCAAGTTTCCTCGAATTCTGTGAACGTTCAAAACTTAGCTGTTTTGCACGATTTTATTGAAGCAAGTTTGTTTCCCTTTTATACTAACTTGTAGGTAATATTACGCTTAGCAAATTTATCCCACAAATTCTTGGGTCTAGACCAACGGTTGGGTCATGTTTCGTCGAATTCTGACAACGTTCAAAAGTAAGCTCTTTTGCACGATTTTATTGAAGCAAGTTTATTTCCCTTTTATACTAACTTGTAGTTATTATTACGCTTAGCCAATTTACCACACAAATTCGCAGCTCTAGACCAACGTTTGTGTCAAGTTTCGTCGAATTCTGTGAACGTTAAAATTTAGCTGTTTTGCACGGTTTTATTAAAGCAAGTTTGTTTCCCTCTTGTACTAACTTGTAGTTATTATTACGCTTAGCCAATTTACCACACAAATTCGCAGCTCTAGACCGACGTTTGTGTCAAGTTTCGTCGAATTCTGTGAACGTTAAAATTTAGCTGTTTTGCACGGTTTTATTAAAGCAAGTTTGTTTCCCTTTTGTACTAACTTGTAGTTGTTATTATGCTTTCCAAAATTACCACACAAATTCTTGCGCGTAGATCAACGTTTATGTCAAATTTCGTCGAATTTTGAGAACGGTCAAAATTTAGCTGTTTTGCACGGTTTTATTAAAGCAAATTCATTTTCCTTTTATACTAACTTGTAGTTATTATTAAGATTAGCAAATATACAACACAAATGCTGGGATATAGACCAATGTTTGGGACAAGTTTCGTCGAATTCTGATAACGTTCAAAAGTTAGCTGTTTTGCACAATTTTATTAAAGCAAAATTGTTTTTCTTTTACACTAACTTGTAGGTATTATTAACCACACACATTCTTGGTTCTAGACATACGGTTGGGTTAAGTTTCGTCGAATTCTGAGAACGTTCAAAATTTAGCTGTTTTGCACGGTTTTATTAAAGCAAGTTTGTTTTCCTTTTATACTAACTTATAGGTATTATTACTCTTAGAAAACTTACCACACAAATGCTTCGGTCTAGACCTACGGTTGGGTCAAGTTTCCTCAAATTCTGTGAACGTTCAAAATTTAGCTGTTTTGCACGAT
Organism: Sesamum indicum; assembly: GCF_026168435.1. Classification (NCBI taxonomy): domain Eukaryota; kingdom Viridiplantae; phylum Streptophyta; class Magnoliopsida; order Lamiales; family Pedaliaceae; genus Sesamum; species Sesamum indicum. The sequence continues at coordinate 9,172,706 of NC_142661.1, read as the reverse complement.
TTTATTGAAGCAAGTTTGTTTCCCTTTTATACTAACTTGTAGGTAATATTACGCTTAGCAAATTTATCCCACAAATTCTTGGGTCTAGACCAACGGTTGGGTCATGTTTCGTCGAATTCTGACAACGTTCAAAAGTAAGCTCTTTTGCACGATTTTATTGAAGCAAGTTTATTTCCCTTTTATACTAACTTGTAGTTATTATTACGCTTAGCCAATTTACCACACAAATTCGCAGCTCTAGACCAACGTTTGTGTCAAGTTTCGTCGAATTCTGTGAACGTTAAAATTTAGCTGTTTTGCACGGTTTTATTAAAGCAAGTTTGTTTCCCTCTTGTACTAACTTGTAGTTGTTATTACGCTTAGCCAATTTACCACACAAATTCGCAGCTCTAGACCGACGTTTGTGTCAAGTTTCGTCGAATTCTGTGAACGTTAAAATTTAGTTGTTTTGCACGGTTTTATTAAAGCAAGTTTGTTTCCCTTTTGTACTAACTTGTAGTTGTTATTATGCTTTCCAAAATTACCACACAAATTCTTGGGCGTAGATCAACGTTTGTGTCAAATTTCGTCGAATTTTGAGAACGGTCAAAATTTAGCTGTTTTGCACGGTTTTATTAAAGCAAATTCATTTTCCTTTTATACTAACTTGTAGTTATTATTAAGATTAGCAAATATACAACATTAATGCTGGGATGTAGACCAATGTTTGGGACAAGTTTCGTCGAATCCTGATAACGTTCAAAAGTTAGCTGTTTTGCACAATTTTATTAAAGCAAAATTGTTTTTCTTTTACGCTAACTTGTAGGTATTATTAACCACACAAATTCTTGGTTCTAGACCTACGGTTGGGTTAAGTTTCGTCGAATTCTGAGAACGTTCAAAATTTAGCTGTTTTGCACGGTTTTATTAAAGCAAGTTTGTTTCCCTTTTATACTAACTTATAGGTATTATTACTCTTAGAAAATTTACCACACAAATGCTTCGGTCTAGACCTACGGTTGGGTCAAGTTTCCTCGAATTCTGTGAACGTTCAAAATTTAGCTGTTTTGAACGATTTTATTGAAGCAAGTTTGTTTCCCTTTTATACTAACTTGTAGGTAATATTACGCTTAGCAAATTTATCCCACAAATTCTTGGGTCTAGACCAACGGTTGGGTCATGTTTCGTCGAATTCTGACAACGTTCAAAAGTAAGCTCTTTTGCACGATTTTATTGAAGCAAGTTTATTTCCCTTTTATACTAACTTGTAGTTATTATTACGCTTAGCCAATTTACCACACAAATTCGCAGCTCTAGACCAACGTTTGTGTCAAGTTTCGTCGAATTCTGTGAACGTTAAAATTTAGCTGTTTTGCACGGTTTTATTAAAGCAAGTTTGTTTCCCTCTTGTACTAACTTGTAGTTATTATTACGCTTAGCCAATTTACCACACAAATTCGCAGCTCTAGACCGACGTTTGTGTCAAGTTTCGTCGAATTCTGTGAACGTTAAAATTTAGCTGTTTTGCACGGTTTTATTAAAGCAAGTTTCTTTCCCTTTTGTACTAACTTGTAGTTGTTATTATGCTTTCCAAAATTACCACACAAATTCTTGCGCGTAGATCAACGTTTATGTCAAATTTCGTCGAATTTTGAGAACGGTCAAAATTTAGCTGTTTTGCACGGTTTTATTAAAGCAAATTCATTTTCCTTTTATACTAACTTGTAGTTATTATTAAGATTAGCAAATATACAACACAAATGCTGGGATATAGACCAATGTTTGGGACAAGTTTCGTCGAATTCTGATAACGTTCAAAAGTTAGCTGTTTTGCACAATTTTATTAAAGCAAAATTGTTTTTCTTTTACACTAACTTGTAGGTATTATTAACCACACACATTCTTGGTTCTAGACATACGGTTGGGTTAAGTTTCGTCGAATTCTGAGAACGTTCAAAATTTAGCTGTTTTGCACGGTTTTATTAAAGCAAGTTTGTTTTCCTTTTATACTAACTTATAGGTATTATTACTCTTAGAAAACTTACCACACAAATGCTTCGGTCTAGACCTACGGTTGGGTCAAGTTTCCTCGAATTCTGTGAACGTTCAAAATTTAGCTGTTTTGCACGATTTTATTGAAGCAAGTTTGTTTCCCTTTTATACTAACTTGTAGGTAATATTACGCTTAGCAAATTTATCCCACAAATTCTTGGGTCTAGACCAACGGTTGGGTCATGTTTCGTCGAATTCTGACAACGTTCAAAAGTAAGCTCTTTTGCACGATTTTATTGAAGCAAGTTTATTTCCCTTTTATACTAACTTGTAGTTATTATTACGCTTAGCCAATTTACCACACAAATTCGCAGCTCTAGACCAACGTTTGTGTCAAGTTTCGTCGAATTCTGTGAACGTTAAAATTTAGCTGTTTTGCACGGTTTTATTAAAGCAAGTTTGTTTCCCTCTTGTACTAACTTGTAGTTATTATTACGCTTAGCCAATTTACCACACAAATTCGCAGCTCTAGACCGACGTTTGTGTCAAGTTTCGTCGAATTCTGTGAACGTTAAAATTTAGCTGTTTTGCACGGTTTTATTAAAGCAAGTTTGTTTCCCTTTTGTACTAACTTGTAGTTGTTATTATGCTTTCCAAAATTACCACACAAATTCTTGCGCGTAGATCAACGTTTATGTCAAATTTCGTCGAATTTTGAGAACGGTCAAAATTTAGCTGTTTTGCACGGTTTTATTAAAGCAAATTCATTTTCCTTTTATACTAACTTGTAGTTATTATTAAGATTAGCAAATATACAACACAAATGCTGGGATATAGACCAATGTTTGGGACAAGTTTCGTCGAATTCTGATAACGTTCAAAAGTTAGCTGTTTTGCACAATTTTATTAAAGCAAAATTGTTTTTCTTTTACACTAACTTGTAGGTATTATTAACCACACACATTCTTGGTTCTAGACATACGGTTGGGTTAAGTTTCGTCGAATTCTGAGAACGTTCAAAATTTAGCTGTTTTGCACGGTTTTATTAAAGCAAGTTTGTTTCCCTTTTATACTAACTTATAGGTATTATTACTCTTAGAAAATTTACCACACAAATGCTTCGGTCTAGACCTACGGTTGGGTCAAGTTTCCTCGAATTCTGTGAACGTTCAAAACTTAGCTGTTTTGCACGATTTTATTGAAGCAAGTTTGTTTCCCTTTTATACTAACTTGTAGGTAATATTACGCTTAGCAAATTTATCCCACAAATTCTTGGGTCTAGACCAACGGTTGGGTCATGTTTCGTCGAATTCTGACAACGTTCAAAAGTAAGCTCTTTTGCACGATTTTATTGAAGCAAGTTTATTTCCCTTTTATACTAACTTGTAGTTATTATTACGCTTAGCCAATTTACCACACAAATTCGCAGCTCTAGACCAACGTTTGTGTCAAGTTTCGTCGAATTCTGTGAACGTTAAAATTTAGCTGTTTTGCACGGTTTTATTAAAGCATGTTTGTTTCCCTCTTGTACTAACTTGTAGTTATTATTACGCTTAGCCAATTTACCACACAAATTCGCAGCTCTAGACCGACGTTTGTGTCAAGTTTCGTCGAATTCTGTGAACGTTAAAATTTAGCTGTTTTGCACGGTTTTATTAAAGCAAGTTTGTTTCCCTTTTGTACTAACTTGTAGTTGTTATTATGCTTTCCAAAATTACCACACAAATTCTTGCGCGTAGATCAACGTTTATGTCAAATTTCGTCGAATTTTGAGAACGGTCAAAATTTAGCTGTTTTGCACGGTTTTATTAAAGCAAATTCATTTTCCTTTTATACTAACTTGTAGTTATTATTAAGATTAGCAAATATACAACACAAATGCTGGGATATAGACCAATGTTTGGGACAAGTTTCGTCGAATTCTGATAACGTTCAAAAGTTAGCTGTTTTGCACAATTTTATTAAAGCAAAATTGTTTTTCTTTTACACTAACTTGTAGGTATTATTAACCACACACATTCTTGGTTCTAGACATACGGTTGGGTTAAGTTTCGTCGAATTCTGAGAACGTTCAAAATTTAGCTGTTTTGCACGGTTTTATTAAAGCAAGTTTGTTTCCCTTTTATACTAACTTATAGGTATTATTACTCTTAGAAAATTTACCACACAAATGCTTCGGTCTAGACCTACGGTTGGGTCAAGTTTCCTCGAATTCTGTGAACGTTCAAAACTTAGCTGTTTTGCACGATTTTATTGAAGCAAGTTTGTTTCCCTTTTATACTAACTTGTAGGTAATATTACGCTTAGCAAATTTATCCCACAAATTCTTGGGTCTAGACCAACGGTTGGGTCATGTTTCGTCGAATTCTGACAACGTTCAAAAGTAAGCTCTTTTGCACGATTTTATTGAAGCAAGTTTATTTCCCTTTTATACTAACTTGTAGTTATTATTACGCTTAGCCAATTTACCACACAAATTCGCAGCTCTAGACCAACGTTTGTGTCAAGTTTCGTCGAATTCTGTGAACGTTAAAATTTAGCTGTTTTGCACGGTTTTATTAAAGCAAGTTTGTTTCCCTCTTGTACTAACTTGTAGTTATTATTACGCTTAGCCAATTTACCACACAAATTCGCAGCTCTAGACCGACGTTTGTGTCAAGTTTCGTCGAATTCTGTGAACGTTAAAATTTAGCTGTTTTGCACGGTTTTATTAAAGCAAGTTTGTTTCCCTTTTGTACTAACTTGTAGTTGTTATTATGCTTTCCAAAATTACCACACAAATTCTTGCGCGTAGATCAACGTTTATGTCAAATTTCGTCGAATTTTGAGAACGGTCAAAATTTAGCTGTTTTGCACGGTTTTATTAAAGCAAATTCATTTTCCTTTTATACTAACTTGTAGTTATTATTAAGATTAGCAAATATACAACACAAATGCTGGGATATAGACCAATGTTTGGGACAAGTTTCGTCGAATTCTGATAACGTTCAAAAGTTAGCTGTTTTGCACAATTTTATTAAAGCAAAATTGTTTTTCTTTTACACTAACTTGTAGGTATTATTAACCACACACATTCTTGGTTCTAGACATACGGTTGGGTTAAGTTTCGTCGAATTCTGAGAACGTTCAAAATTTAGCTGTTTTGCACGGTTTTATTAAAGCAAGTTTGTTTTCCTTTTATACTAACTTATAGGTATTATTACTCTTAGAAAACTTACCACACAAATGCTTCGGTCTAGACCTACGGTTGGGTCAAGTTTCCTCAAATTCTGTGAACGTTCAAAATTTAGCTGTTTTGCACGATTTTATTGAAGCAAGTTTGTTTCCCTTTTATACTAACTTGTAGGTAATATTACGCTTAGCAAATTTATCCCACAAATTCTTGGGTCTAGACCAACGGTTGGGTCATGTTTCGTCGAATTCTGACAACGTTCAAAAGTAAGCTCTTTTGCACGATTTTATTGAAGCAAGTTTATTTCCCTTTTATACTAACTTGTAGTTATTATTACGCTTAGCCAATTTACCACACAAATTCGCAGCTCTAGACCAACGTTTGTGTCAAGTTTCGTCGAATTCTGTGAACGTTAAAATTTAGCTGTTTTGCACGGTTTTATTAAAGCAAGTTTGTTTCCCTCTTGTACTAACTTGTAGTTATTATTACGCTTAGCCAATTTACCACACAAATTCGCAGCTCTAGACCGACGTTTGTGTCAAGTTTCGTCGAATTCTGTGAACGTTAAAATTTAGCTGTTTTGCACGGTTTTATTAAAGCAAGTTTGTTTCCCTTTTGTACTAACTTGTAGTTGTTATTATGCTTTCCAAAATTACCACACAAATTCTTGCGCGTAGATCAACGTTTATGTCAAATTTCGTCGAATTTTGAGAACGGTCAAAATTTAGCTGTTTTGCACGGTTTTATTAAAGCAAATTCATTTTCCTTTTATACTAACTTGTAGTTATTATTAAGATTAGCAAATATACAACACAAATGCTGGGATATAGACCAATGTTTGGGACAAGTTTCGTCGAATTCTGATAACGTTCAAAAGTTAGCTGTTTTGCACAATTTTATTAAAGCAAAATTGTTTTTCTTTTACACTAACTTGTAGGTATTATTAACCACACACATTCTTGGTTCTAGACATACGGTTGGGTTAAGTTTCGTCGAATTCTGAGAACGTTCAAAATTTAGCTGTTTTGCACGGTTTTATTAAAGCAAGTTTGTTTTCCTTTTATACTAACTTATAGGTATTATTACTCTTAGAAAACTTACCACACAAATGCTTCGGTCTAGACCTACGGTTGGGTCAAGTTTCCTCAAATTCTGTGAACGTTCAAAATTTAGCTGTTTTGCACGATTTTATTGAAGCAAGTTTGTTTCCCTTTTATACTAACTTGTAGGTAATATTACGCTTAGCAAATTTATCCCACAAATTCTTGGGTCTAGACCAACGGTTGGGTCATGTTTCGTCGAATTCTGACAACGTTCAAAAGTAAGCTCTTTTGCACGATTTTATTGAAGCAAGTTTATTTCCCTTTTATACTAACTTGTAGTTATTATTACGCTTAGCCAATTTACCACACAAATTCGCAGCTCTAGACCAACGTTTGTGTCAAGTTTCGTCGAATTCTGTGAACTTTAAAATTTAGCTGTTTTGCATGATTTTATTAAAGCAAGTTTGTTTCCCTTTTGTACTAACTTGTAGTTGTTATTACGCTTAGCCAATTTACCACACAAATTCGCAGCTCTAGACCAACGTTTGTGTCAAGTTTCGTCGAATTCTGTGAACGTTAAAATTTAGCTGTTTTGCACGGTTTTATTAAAGCAAGTTTGTTTCCCTTTTGTACTAACTTGTAGTTGTTATTATGCTTTCCAAAATTACCACACAAATTCTTGGGCGTAGATCAACGTTTGTGTCAAATTTCGTCGAATTTTGAGAACGGTCAAAATTTAGCTGTTTTGCACGGTTTTATTAAAGCAAATTCATTTTCCTTTTATACTAACTTGTAGTTATTATTAAGATTAGCAAATATACAACACAAATGCTGGGATGTAGACCAATGTTTGGGACAAGTTTCGTCGAATTCTCATAACGTTCAAAAGTTAGCTGTTTTGCACAATTTTATTAAAGCAAAATTGTTTTTCTTTTACGCTAACTTGTAGGTATTATTAACCACACAAATTCTTGGTTCTAGACCTACGGTTGGGTTAAGTTTCGTCGAATTCTGAGAACGTTCAAAATTTAGCTGTTTTGCACGGTTTTATTAAAGCAAGTTTGTTTCCCTTTTATACTAACTTATAGGTATTATTACTCTTAGAAAATTTACCACACAAATGCTTCGGTCTAGACCTACGGTTGGGTCAAGTTTCCTCGAATTCTGTGAACGTTCAAAACTTAGCTGTTTTGCACGATTTTATTGAAGCAAGTTTGTTTCCCTTTTATACTAACTTGTAGGTAATATTACGCTTAGCAAATTTATCCCACAAATTCTTGGGTCTAGACCAACGGTTGGGTCATGTTTCGTCGAATTCTGACAACGTTCAAAAGTAAGCTCTTTTGCACGATTTTATTGAAGCAAGTTTATTTCCCTTTTATACTAACTTGTAGTTATTATTACGCTTAGCCAATTTACCACACAAATTCGCAGCTCTAGACCAACGTTTGTGTCAAGTTTCGTCGAATTCTGTGAACGTTAAAATTTAGCTGTTTTGCACGGTTTTATTAAAGCAAGTTTGTTTCCCTCTTGTACTAACTTGTAGTTATTATTACGCTTAGCCAATTTACCACACAAATTCGCAGCTCTAGACCGACGTTTGTGTCAAGTTTCGTCGAATTCTGTGAACGTTAAAATTTAGTTGTTTTGCACGGTTTTATTAAAGCAAGTTTGTTTCCCTTTTGTACTAACTTGTAGTTGTTATTATGCTTTCCAAAATTACCACACAAATTCTTGCGCGTAGATCAACGTTTGTGTCAAATTTCGTCGAATTTTGAGAACGGTCAAAATTTAGCTGTTTTGCACGGTTTTATTAAAGCAAATTCATTTTCCTTTTATACTAACTTGTAGTTATTATTAAGATTAGCAAATATACAACACAAATGCTGGGATATAGACCAATGTTTGGGACAAGTTTCGTCGAATTCTGATAACGTTCAAAAGTTAGCTGTTTTGCACAATTTTATTAAAGCAAAATTGTTTTTCTTTTACACTAACTTGTAGGTATTATTAACCACACACATTCTTGGTTCTAGACATACGGTTGGGTTAGGTTTCGTCGAATTCTGAGAACGTTCAAAATTTAGCTGTTTTGCACGGTTTTATTAAAGCAAGTTTGTTTTCCTTTTATACTAACTTATAGGTATTATTACTCTTAGAAAACTTACCACACAAATGCTTCGGTCTAGACCTACGGTTGGGTCAAGTTTCCTCGAATTCTGTGAACGTTCAAAATTTAGCTGTTTTGCACGATTTTATTGAAGCAAGTTTGTTTCCCTTTTATACTAACTTGTAGGTAATATTACGCTTAGCAAATTTATCCCACAAATTCTTGGGTCTAGACCAACGGTTGGGTCATGTTTCGTCGAATTCTGACAACGTTCAAAAGTAAGCTCTTTTGCACGATTTTATTGAAGCAAGTTTATTTCCCTTTTATACTAACTTGTAGTTATTATTACGCTTAGCCAATTTACCACACAAATTCGCAGCTCTAGACCAACGTTTGTGTCAAGTTTCGTCGAATTCTGTGAACTTTAAAATTTAGCTGTTTTGCATGATTTTATTAAAGCAAGTTTGTTTCCCTTTTGTACTAACTTGTAGTTGTTATTACGCTTAGCCAATTTACCACACAAATTCGCAGCTCTAGACCAACGTTTGTGTCAAGTTTCGTCGAATTCTGTGAACGTTAAAATTTAGCTGTTTTGCACGGTTTTATTAAAGCAAGTTTGTTTCCCTTTTGTACTAACTTGTAGTTGTTATTATGCTTTCCAAAATTACCACACAAATTCTTGGGCGTAGATCAACGTTTGTGTCAAATTTCGTCGAATTTTAAGAACGGTCAAAATTTAGCTGTTTTGCACGGTTTTATTAAAGCAAATTCATTTTCCTTTTATACTAACTTGTAGTTATTATTAAGATTAGCAAATATACAACACAAATGCTGGGATGTAGACCAATGTTTGGGACAAGTTTCGTCGAATTCTGATAACGTTCAAAAGTTAGCTGTTTTGCACAATTTTATTAAAGCAAAATTGTTTTTCTTTTACGCTAACTTGTAGGTATTATTAACCACACAAATTCTTGGTTCTAGACCTACGGTTGGGTTAAGTTTCGTCGAATTCTGAGAACGTTCAAAATTTAGCTGTTTTGCACGGTTTTATTAAAGCAAGTTTGTTTCCCTTTTATACTAACTTATAGGTATTATTACTCTTAGAAAATTTACCACACAAATGCTTCGGTCTAGACCTACGGTTGGGTCAAGTTTCCTCGAATTCTGTGAACGTTCAAAATTTAGCTGTTTTGAACGATTTTATTGAAGCAAGTTTGTTTCCCTTTTATACTAACTTGTAGGTAATATTACGCTTAGCAAATTTATCCCACAAATTCTTGGGTCTAGACCAACGGTTGGGTCATGTTTCGTCGAATTCTGACAACGTTCAAAAGTAAGCTCTTTTGCACGATTTTATTGAAGCAAGTTTATTTCCCTTTTATACTAACTTGTAGTTATTATTACGCTTAGCCAATTTACCACACAAATTCGCAGCTCTAGACCAACGTTTGTGTCAAGTTTCGTCGAATTCTGTGAACGTTAAAATTTAGCTGTTTTGCACGGTTTTATTAAAGCAAGTTTGTTTCCCTCTTGTACTAACTTGTAGTTATTATTACGCTTAGCCAATTTACCACACAAATTCGCAGCTCTAGACCGACGTTTGTGTCAAGTTTCGTCGAATTCTGTGAAAGTTAAAATTTAGTTGTTTTGCACGGTTTTATTAAAGCAAGTTTGTTTCCCTTTTGTACTAACTTGTAGTTGTTATTATGCTTTCCAAAATTACCACACAAATTCTTGCGCGTAGATCAACGTTTGTGTCAAATTTCGTCGAATTTTGAGAACGGTCAAAATTTAGCTGTTTTGCACGGTTTTATTAAAGCAAATTCATTTTCCTTTTATACTAACTTGTAGTTATTATTAAGATTAGCAAATATACAACACAAATGCTGGGATATAGACCAATGTTTGGGACAAGTTTCGTCGAATTCTGATAACGTTCAAAAGTTAGCTGTTTTGCACAATTTTATTAAAGCAAAATTGTTTTTCTTTTACACTAACTTGTAGGTATTATTAACCACACAAATTCTTGGTTCTAGACCTACGGTTGGGTTAAGTTTCGTCGAATTCTGAGAACGTTCAAAATTTAGCTGTTTTGCACGGTTTTATTAAAGCAAGTTTGTTTCCCTTTTATACTAACTTATAGGTATTATTACTCTTAGAAAATTTACCACACAAATGCTTCGGTCTAGACCTACGGTTGGGTCAAGTTTCCTCGAATTCTGTGAACGTTCAAAATTTAGCTGTTTTGCACGATTTTATTGAAGCAAGTTTGTTTCCCTTTTATACTAACTTGTAGGTAATATTACGCTTAACAAATTTATCCCACAAATTCTTGGGTCTAGACCAACGGTTGGGTCATGTTTCGTCGAATTCTGACAACGTTCAAAAGTAAGCTCTTTTGCACCATTTTATTGAAGCAAGTTTATTTCCCTTTTATACTAACCTGTAGTTATTATTACGCTTAGCCAATTTACCACACAAATTCGCAGCTCTAGACCAACGTTTGTGTCAAGTTTCGTCGAATTCTGTGAACTTTAAAATTTAGCTGTTTTGCATGATTTTATTAAAGCAAGTTTGTTTCCCTTTTGTACTAACTTGTAGTTGTTATTACGCTTAGCCAATTTACCACACAAATTCGCAGCTCTAGACCAACGTTTGTGTCAAGTTTCGTCGAATTCTGTGAACGTTAAAATTTAGCTGTTTTGCACGGTTTTATTAAAGCAAGTTTGTTTCCCTTTTGTACTAACTTGTAGTTGTTATTATCTTTCCAAAATTACCACACAAATTCTTGGGCGTAGATCAATGTTTGTGTCAAATTTCGTCGAATTTTGAGAACGGTCAAAATTTAGCTGTTTTGCACGGTTTTATTAAAGCAAATTCATTTTCCTTTTATACTAACTTGTAGTTATTATTAAGATTAGCAAATATACAACACAAATGCTGGGATGTAGACCAATGTTTGGGACAAGTTTCGTCGAATTCTGATAACGTTCAAAAGTTAGCTGTTTTGCACAATTTTATTAAAGCAAAATTGTTTTTCTTTTACGCTAACTTGTAGGTATTATTAACCACACAAATTCTTGGTTCTAGACCTACGGTTGGGTTAAGTTTCGTCGAATTCTGAGAACGTTCAAAATTTAGCTGTTTTGCACGGTTTTATTAAAGCAAGTTTGTTTCCCTTTTATACTAACTTATAGGTATTATTACTCTTAGAAAATTTACCACACAAATGCTTCGGTCTAGACCTACGGTTGGGTCAAGTTTCCTCGAATTCTGTGAACGTTCAAAACTTAGCTGTTTTGCACGATTTTATTGAAGCAAGTTTGTTTCCCTTTTATACTAACTTGTAGGTAATATTACGCTTAGCAAATTTATCCCACAAATTCTTGGGTATAGACCAACGGTTGGGTCATGTTTCGTCGAATTCTGACAATGTTCAAAAGTAAGCTCTTTTGCACGATTTTATTGAAGCAAGTTTATTTCCCTTTTATACTAACTTGTAGTTATTATTACGCTTAGCCAATTTACCACACAAATTCGCAGCTCTAGACCAACGTTTGTGTCAAGTTTCGTCGAATTCTGTGAACGTTAAAATTTAGCTGTTTTGCACGGTTTTATTAAAGCAAGTTTGTTTCCCTCTTGTACTAACTTGTAGTTATTATTACGCTTAGCCAATTTACCACACAAATTCGCAGCTCTAGACCGACGTTTGTGTCAAGTTTCGTCGAATTCTGTGAACGTTAAAATTTAGTTGTTTTGCACGGTTTTATTAAAGCAAGTTTGTTTCCCTTTTGTACTAACTTGTAGTTGTTATTATGCTTTCCAAAATTACCACACAAATTCTTGCGCGTAGATCAACGTTTGTGTCAAATTTCGTCGAATTTTGAGAACGGTCAAAATTTAGCTGTTTTGCACGGTTTTATTAAAGCAAATTCATTTTCCTTTTATACTAACTTGTAGTTATTATTAAGATTAGCAAATATACAACACAAATGCTGGGATATAGACCAATGTTTGGGACAAGTTTCGTCGAATTCTGATAACGTTCAAAAGTTAGCTGTTTTGCACAATTTTATTAAAGCAAAATTGTTTTTCTTTTACACTAACTTGTAGGTATTATTAACCACACACATTCTTGGTTCTAGACATACGGTTGGGTTAAGTTTCGTCGAATTCTGAGAACGTTCAAAATTTAGCTGTTTTGCACGGTTTTATTAAAGCAAGTTTGTTTTCCTTTTATACTAACTTATAGGTATTATTACTCTTAGAAAACTTACCACACAAATGCTTCGGTCTAGACCTACGGTTGGGTCAAGTTTCCTCAAATTCTGTGAACGTTCAAAATTTAGCTGTTTTGCACGATTTTATTGAAGCAAGTTTGTTTCCCTTTTATACTAACTTGTAGGTAATATTACGCTTAGCAAATTTATCCCACAAATTCTTGGGTCTAGACCAACGGTTGGGTCATGTTTCGTCGAATTCTGACAACGTTCAAAAGTAAGCTCTTTTGCACGATTTTATTGAAGCAAGTTTATTTCCCTTTTATACTAACTTGTAGTTATTATTACGCTTAGCCAATTTACCACACAAATTCGCAGCTCTAGACCAACGTTTGTGTCAAGTTTCGTCGAATTCTGTGAACGTTAAAATTTAGCTGTTTTGCACGGTTTTATTAAAGCAAGTTTGTTTCCCTTTTGTACTAATTTGTAGTTGTTATTACGCTTAGCCAATTTACCACACAAATTCGCAGCTCTAGACCAACGTTTGTGTCAAGTTTCGTCGAATTCTGTGAACGTTAAAATTTAGCTGTTTTGCACGGTTTTATTAAAGCAAGTTTGTTTCCCTTTTGTACTAACTTGTAGTTGTTATTAAGCTTTCCAAAATTACCACACAAATTCTTGGGCGTAGATCAACGTTTGTGTCAAATTTCGTCGAATTTTGAGAACGGTCAAAATTTAGCTGTTTTGCACGGTTTTATTAAAGCAAATTCATTTTCCTTTTATACTAACTTGTAGTTATTATTAAGATTAGCAAATATACAACACAAATGCTGGGATGTAGACCAATGTTTGGGACAAGTTTCGTCGAATTCTGATAACGTTCAAAAGTTAGCTGTTTTGCACAATTTTATTAAAGCAAAATTGTTTTTCTTTTACGCTAACTTGTAGGTATTATTAACCACACAAATTCTTGGTTCTAGGCCTACGGTTGGGTTAAGTTTCGTCGAATTCTGAGAACGTTCAAAATTTAGCTGTTTTGCACGGTTTTATTAAAGCAAGTTTGTTTCCCTTTTATACTAACTTATAGGTATTATTACTCTTAGAAAATTTACCACACAAATGCTTCGGTCTAGACCTACGGTTGGGTCAAGTTTCCTCGAATTCTGTGAACGTTCAAAATTTAGCTGTTTTGAACGATTTTATTGAAGCAAGTTTGTTTCCCTTTTATACTAACTTGTAGGTAATATTACGCTTAGCAAATTTATCCCACAAATTCTTGGGTCTAGACCAACGGTTGGGTCATGTTTCGTCGAATTCTGACAACGTTCAAAAGTAAGCTCTTTTGCACGATTTTATTGAAGCAAGTTTATTTCCCTTTTATACTAACTTGTAGTTATTATTACGCTTAGCCAATTTACCACACAAATTCGCAGCTCTAGACCAACGTTTGTGTCAAGTTTCGTCGAATTCTGTGAACGTTAAAATTTAGCTGTTTTGCACGGTTTTATTAAAGCAAGTTTGTTTCCCTCTTGTACTAACTTGTAGTTATTATTACGCTTAGCCAATTTACCACACAAATTCGCAGCTCTAGACCGACGTTTGTGTCAAGTTTCGTCGAATTCTGTGAACGTTAAAATTTAGTTGTTTTGCACGGTTTTATTAAAGCAAGTTTGTTTCCCTTTTGTACTAACTTGTAGTTGTTATTATGCTTTCCAAAATTACCGCACAAATTCTTGCGCGTAGATCAACGTTTGTGTCAAATTTCGTCGAATTTTGAGAACGGTCAAAATTTAGCTGTTTTGCACGGTTTTATTAAAGCAAATTCATTTTCCTTTTATACTAACTTGTAGTTATTATTAAGATTAGCAAATATACAACACAAATGCTGGGATATAGACCAATGTTTGGGACAAGTTTCGTCGAATTCTGATAACGTTCAAAAGTTAGCTGTTTTGCACAATTTTATTAAAGCAAAATTGTTTTTCTTTTACACTAACTTGTAGGTATTATTAACCACACACATTCTTGGTTCTAGACATACGGTTGGGTTAAGTTTCGTCGAATTCTGAGAACGTTCAAAATTTAGCTGTTTTGCACGGTTTTATTAAAGCAAGTTTGTTTTCCTTTTATACTAACTTATAGGTATTATTACTCTTAGAAAACTTACCACACAAATGCTTCGGTCTAGACCTACGGTTGGGTCAAGTTTCCTCAAATTCTGTGAACGTTCAAAATTTAGCTGTTTTGCACGATTTTATTGAAGCAAGTTTGTTTCCCTTTTATACTAACTTGTAGGTAATATTACGCTTAGCAAATTTATCCCACAAATTCTTGGGTCTAGACCAACGGTTGGGTCATGTTTCGTCGAATTCTGACAACGTTCAAAAGTAAGCTCTTTTGCACGATTTTATTGAAGCAAGTTTATTTCCCTTTTATACTAACTTGTAGTTATTATTACGCTTAGCCAATTTACCACACAAATTCGCAGCTCTAGACCAACGTTTGTGTCAAGTTTCGTCGAATTCTGTGAACGTTAAAATTTAACTGTTTTGCACGGTTTTATTAAAGCAAGTTTGTTTCCCTTTTGTACTAACTTGTAGTTATTATTACGCTTAGCCAATTTACCACACAAATTCGCAGCTCTAGACCAACGTTTGTGTCAAGTTTCGTCGAATTCTATGAACGTTAAAATTTAGCTGTTTTGCACGGTTTTATTAAAGCAAGTTTGTTTCCCTTTTGTACTAACTTGTAGTTGTTATTATGCTTTCCAAAATTACCACACAAATTCTTGGGCGTAGATCAACGTTTGTGTCAAATTTCGTCGAATTTTGAGAACGGTCAAAATTTAGCTGTTTTGCACGGTTTTATTAAAGCAAATTCATTTTCCTTTTATACTAACTTGTAGTTATTATTAAGATTAGCAAATATACAACACAAATGCTGGGATGTAGACCAATGTTTGGGACAAGTTTCGTCGAATTCTGATAACGTTCAAAAGTTAGCTGTTTTGCACAATTTTATTAAAGCAAAATTGTTTTTCTTTTACACTAACTTGTAGGTATTATTAACCACACAAATTCTTGGTTCTAGACCTACGGTTGGGTTAAGTTTCGTCGAATTCTGAGAACGTTCAAAATTTAGCTGTTTTGCACGGTTTTATTAAAGC
This sequence comes from Sesamum indicum, assembly GCF_026168435.1. Lineage (NCBI taxonomy): Eukaryota > Viridiplantae > Streptophyta > Magnoliopsida > Lamiales > Pedaliaceae > Sesamum > Sesamum indicum. The sequence goes on along the minus strand of NC_142661.1, from coordinate 9,157,024 downwards.
AAGTTTGTTTCCCTTTTATACTAACTTATAGGTATTATTACTCTTAGAAAATTTACCACACAAATGCTTCGGTCTAGACCTACGGTTGGATCAAGTTTCCTCGAATTCTGTGAACGTTCAAAATTTAGCTGTTTTGAACGATTTTATTGAAGCAAGTTTGTTTCCCTTTTATACTAACTTGTAGGTAATATTACGCTTAGCAAATTTATCCCACAAATTCTTGGGTCTAGACCAACGGTTGGGTCATGTTTCGTCGAATTCTGACAACGTTCAAAAGTAAGCTCTTTTGCACGATTTTATTGAAGCAAGTTTATTTCCCTTTTATACTAACTTGTAGTTATTATTACGCTTAGCCAATTTACCACACAAATTCGCAGCTCTAGACCAACGTTTGTGTCAAGTTTCGTCGAATTCTGTGAACGTTAAAATTTAGCTGTTTTGCACGGTTTTATTAAAGCAAGTTTGTTTCCCTCTTGTACTAACTTGTAGTTATTATTACGCTTAGCCAATTTACCACACAAATTCGCAGCTCTAGACCGACGTTTGTGTCAAGTTTCGTCGAATTCTGTGAACTTTAAAATTTAGTTGTTTTGCACGGTTTTATTAAAGCAAGTTTGTTTCCCTTTTGTACTAACTTGTAGTTGTTATTATGCTTTCCAAAATTACCACACAAATTCTTGCGCGTAGATCAACGTTTGTGTCAAATTTCGTCGAATTTTGAGAACGGTCAAAATTTAGCTGTTTTGCACGGTTTTATTAAAGCAAATTCATTTTCCTTTTATACTAACTTGTAGTTATTATTAAGATTAGCAAATATACAACACAAATGCTGGGATATAGACCAATGTTTGGGACAAGTTTCGTCGAATTCTGATAACGTTCAAAAGTTAGCTGTTTTGCACAATTTTATTAAAGCAAAATTGTTTTTCTTTTACACTAACTTGTAGGTATTATTAACCACACACATTCTTGGTTCTAGACATACGGTTGGGTTAAGTTTCGTCGAATTCTGAGAACGTTCAAAATTTAGCTGTTTTGCACGGTTTTATTAAAGCAAGTTTGTTTTCCTTTTATACTAACTTATAGGTATTATTACTCTTAGAAAACTTACCACACAAATGCTTCGGTCTAGACCTACGGTTGGGTCAAGTTTCCTCAAATTCTGTGAACGTTCAAAATTTAGCTGTTTTGCACGATTTTATTGAAGCAAGTTTGTTTCCCTTTTATACTAACTTGTAGGTAATATTACGCTTAGCAAATTTATCCCACAAATTCTTGGGTCTAGACCAACGGTTGGGTCATGTTTCGTCGAATTCTGACAACGTTCAAAAGTAAGCTCTTTTGCACGATTTTATTGAAGCAAGTTTATTTCCCTTTTATACTAACTTGTAGTTATTATTACGCTTAGCCAATTTACCACACAAATTCGCAGCTCTAGACCAACGTTTGTGTCAAGTTTCGTCGAATTCTGTGAACGTTAAAATTTAACTGTTTTGCACGGTTTTATTAAAGCAAGTTTGTTTCCCTTTTGTACTAACTTGTAGTTATTATTACGCTTAGCCAATTTACCACACAAATTCGCAGCTCTAGACCAACGTTTGTGTCAAGTTTCGTCGAATTCTATGAACGTTAAAATTTAGCTGTTTTGCACGGTTTTATTAAAGCAAGTTTGTTTCCCTTTTGTACTAACTTGTAGTTGTTATTATGCTTTCCAAAATTACCACACAAATTCTTGGGCATAGATCAACGTTTGTGTCAAATTTCGTCGAATTTTGAGAACGGTCAAAATTTAGCTGTTTTGCACGGTTTTATTAAAGCAAATTCATTTTCCTTTTATACTAACTTGTAGTTATTATTAAGATTAGCAAATATACAACACAAATGCTGGGATGTAGACCAATGTTTGGGACAAGTTTCGTCGAATTCTGATAACGTTCAAAAGTTAGCTGTTTTGCACAATTTTATTAAAGCAAAATTGTTTTTCTTTTACACTAACTTGTAGGTATTATTAACCACACAAATTCTTGGTTCTAGACCTACGGTTGCGTTAAGTTTCGTCGAATTCTGAGAACGTTCAAAATTTAGCTGTTTTGCACGGTTTTATTAAAGCTAGTTTGTTTCCCTTTTATACTAACTTATAGGTATTATTACTCTTAGAAAATTTACCACACAAATGCTTCGGTCTAGACCTACGGTTGGATCAAGTTTCCTCGAATTCTGTGAACGTTCAAAATTTAGCTGTTTTGAACGATTTTATTGAAGCAAGTTTGTTTCCCTTTTATACTAACTTGTAGGTAATATTACGCTTAGCAAATTTATCCCACAAATTCTTGGGTCTAGACCAACGGTTGGGTCATGTTTCGTCGAATTCTGACAACGTTCAAAAGTAAGCTCTTTTGCACGATTTTATTGAAGCAAGTTTATTTCCCTTTTATACTAACTTGTAGTTATTATTACGCTTAGCCAATTTACCACACAAATTCGCAGCTCTAGACCAACGTTTGTGTCAAGTTTCGTCGAATTCTGTGAACGTTAAAATTTAACTGTTTTGCACGGTTTTATTAAAGCAAGTTTGTTTCCCTTTTGTACTAACTTGTAGTTATTATTACGCTTAGCCAATTTACCACACAAATTCGCAGCTCTAGACCAACGTTTGTGTCAAGTTTCGTCGAATTCTATGAACGGTCAAAATTTAGCTGTTTTGCACGGTTTTATTAAAGCAAATTCATTTTCCTTTTATACTAACTTCTAGTTGTTATTATGCTTTCCAAAATTACCACACAAATTCTTGGGCGTAGATCAACGTTTGTGTCAAATTTCGTCGAATTTTGAGAACGGTCAAAATTTAGCTGTTTTGCACGGTTTTATTAAAGCAAATTCATTTTCCTTTTATACTAACTTGTAGTTATTATTAAGATTAGCAAATATACAACACAAATGCTGGGATGTAGACCAATGTTTGGGACAAGTTTCGTCGAATTCTGATAACGTTCAAAAGTTAGCTGTTTTGCACAATTTTATTAAAGCAAAATTGTTTTTCTTTTACACTAACTTGTAGGTATTATTAACCACACAAATTCTTGGTTCTAGACCTACGGTTGGGTTAAGTTTCGTCGAATTCTGAGAACGTTCAAAATTTAGCTGTTTTGCACGGTTTTATTAAAGCAAGTTTGTTTCCCTTTTATACTAACTTATAGGTATTATTACTCTTAGAAAATTTACCACACAAATGCTTCGGTCTAGACCTACGGTTGGATCAAGTTTCCTCGAATTCTGTGAACGTTCAAAATTTAGCTGTTTTGAACGATTATATTGAAGCAAGTTTGTTTCCCTTTTATACTAACTTGTAGGTAATATTACGCTTAGCAAATTTATCCCACAAATTCTTGGGTCTAGACCAACGGTTGGGTCATGTTTCGTCGAATTCTGACAACGTTCAAAAGTAAGCTCTTTTGCACGATTTTATTGAAGCAAGTTTATTTCCCTTTTATACTAACTTGTAGTTATTATTACGCTTAGCCAATTTACCACACAAATTCGCAGCTCTAGACCAACGTTTGTGTCAAGTTTCGTCGAATTCTGTGAACGTTAAAATTTAGCTATTTTGCACGGTTTTATTAAAGCAAGTTTGTTTCCCTCTTGTACTAACTTGTAGTTATTATTACGCTTAGCCAATTTACCACACAAATTCGCAGCTCTAGACCGACGTTTGTGTCAAGTTTCGTCGAATTCTGTGAACGTTAAAATTTAGTTGTTTTGCACGGTTTTATTAAAGCAAGTTTGTTTCCCTTTTGTACTAACTTGTAGTTGTTATTATGCTTTCCAAAATTACCACACAAATTCTTGCGCGTAGATCAACGTTTGTGTCAAATTTCGTCGAATTTTGAGAACGGTCAAAATTTAGCTGTTTTGCACGGTTTTATTAAAGCAAATTCATTTTCCTTTTATACTAACTTGTAGTTATTATTAAGATTAGCAAATATACAACACAAATGCTGGGATGTAGACCAATGTTTGGGACAAGTTTCGTCGAATTCTGATAACGTTCAAAAGTTAGCTGTTTTGCACAATTTTATTAAAGCAAAATTGTTTTTCTTTTACACTAACTTGTAGGTATTATTAACCACACAAATTCTTGGTTCTAGACCTACGGTTGGGTTAAGTTTCGTCGAATTCTGAGAACGTTCAAAATTTAGCTGTTTTGCACGGTTTTATTAAAGCAAGTTTGTTTCCCTTTTATACTAACTTATAGGTATTATTACTCTTAGAAAATTTACCACACAAATGCTTCGGTCTAGACCTACGGTTGGATCAAGTTTCCTCGAATTCTGTGAACGTTCAAAATTTAGCTGTTTTGAACGATTTTATTGAAGCAAGTTTGTTTCCCTTTTATACTAACTTGTAGGTAATATTACGCTTAGCAAATTTATCCCACAAATTCTTGGGTCTAGACCAACGGTTGGGTCATGTTTCGTCGAATTCTGACAACGTTCAAAAGTAAGCTCTTTTGCACGATTTTATTGAAGCAAGTTTATTTCCCTTTTATACTAACTTGTAGTTATTATTACGCTTAGCCAATTTACCACACAAATTCGCAGCTCTAGACCAACGTTTGTGTCAAGTTTCGTCGAATTCTGTGAACGTTAAAATTTAGCTGTTTTGCACGGTTTTATTAAAGCAAGTTTGTTTCCCTCTTGTACTAACTTGTAGTTATTATTACGCTTAGCCAATTTACCACACAAATTCGCAGCTCTAGACCGACGTTTGTGTCAAGTTTCGTCGAATTCTGTGAACTTTAAAATTTAGTTGTTTTGCACGGTTTTATTAAAGCAAGTTTGTTTCCCTTTTGTACTAACTTGTAGTTGTTATTATGCTTTCCAAAATTACCACACAAATTCTTGCGCGTAGATCAACGTTTGTGTCAAATTTCGTCGAATTTTGAGAACGGTCAAAATTTAGCTGTTTTGCACGGTTTTATTAAAGCAAATTCATTTTCCTTTTATACTAACTTGTAGTTATTATTAAGATTAGCAAATATACAACACAAATGCTGGGATATAGACCAATGTTTGGGACAAGTTTCGTCGAATTCTGATAACGTTCAAAAGTTAGCTGTTTTGCACAATTTTATTAAAGCAAAATTGTTTTTCTTTTACACTAACTTGTAGGTATTATTAACCACACACATTCTTGGTTCTAGACATACGGTTGGGTTAAGTTTCGTCGAATTCTGAGAACGTTCAAAATTTAGCTGTTTTGCACGGTTTTATTAAAGCAAGTTTGTTTTCCTTTTATACTAACTTATAGGTATTATTACTCTTAGAAAACTTACCACACAAATGCTTCGGTCTAGACCTACGGTTGGGTCAAGTTTCCTCAAATTCTGTGAACGTTCAAAATTTAGCTGTTTTGCACGATTTTATTGAAGCAAGTTTGTTTCCCTTTTATACTAACTTGTAGGTAATATTACGCTTAGCAAATTTATCCCACAAATTCTTGGGTCTAGACCAACGGTTGGGTCATGTTTCGTCGAATTCTGACAACGTTCAAAAGTAAGCTCTTTTGCACGATTTTATTGAAGCAAGTTTATTTCCCTTTTATACTAACTTGTAGTTATTATTACGCTTAGCCAATTTACCACACAAATTCGCAGCTCTAGACCAACGTTTGTGTCAAGTTTCGTCGAATTCTGTGAACGTTAAAATTTAGCTGTTTTGCACGGTTTTATTAAAGCAAGTTTGTTTCCCTCTTGTACTAACTTGTAGTTATTATTACGCTTAGCCAATTTACCACACAAATTCGCAGCTCTAGACCGACGTTTGTGTCAAGTTTCGTCGAATTCTGTGAACGTTAAAATTTAGTTGTTTTGCACGGTTTTATTAAAGCAAGTTTGTTTCCCTTTTGTACTAACTTGTAGTTGTTATTATGCTTTCCAAAATTACCACACAAATTCTTGCGCGTAGATCAACGTTTGTGTCAAATTTCGTCGAATTTTGAGAACGGTCAAAATTTAGCTGTTTTGCACGGTTTTATTAAAGCAAATTCATTTTCCTTTTATACTAACTTATAGGTATTATTAAGATTAGCAAATATACAACACAAATGCTGGGATGTAGACCAATGTTTGGGACAAGTTTCGTCGAATTCTGATAACGTTCAAAAGTTAGCTGTTTTGCACAATTTTATTAAAGCAAAATTGTTTTTCTTTTACACTAACTTGTAGGTATTATTAACCACACACATTCTTGGTTCTAGACATACGGTTGGGTTAAGTTTCGTCGAATTCTGAGAACGTTCAAAATTTAGCTGTTTTGCACGGTTTTATTAAAGCAAGTTTGTTTTCCTTTTATACTAACTTATAGGTATTATTACTCTTAGAAAACTTACCACACAAATGCTTCGGTCTAGACCTACGGTTGGGTCAAGTTTCCTCAAATTCTGTGAACGTTCAAAATTTAGCTGTTTTGCACGATTTTATTGAAGCAAGTTTGTTTCCCTTTTATACTAACTTGTAGGTAATATTACGCTTAGCAAATTTATCCCACAAATTCTTGGGTCTAGACCAACGGTTGGGTCATGTTTCGTCGAATTCTGACAACGTTCAAAAGTAAGCTCTTTTGCACGATTTTATTGAAGCAAGTTTATTTCCCTTTTATACTAACTTGTAGTTATTATTACGCTTAGCCAATTTACCACACAAATTCGCAGCTCTAGACCAACGTTTGTGTCAAGTTTCGTCGAATTCTGTGAACGTTAAAATTTAACTGTTTTGCACGGTTTTATTAAAGCAAGTTTGTTTCCCTTTTGTACTAACTTGTAGTTATTATTACGCTTAGCCAATTTACCACACAAATTCGCAGCTCTAGACCAACGTTTGTGTCAAGTTTCGTCGAATTCTATGAACGTTAAAATTTAGCTGTTTTGCACGGTTTTATTAAAGCAAGTTTGTTTCCCTTTTGTACTAACTTGTAGTTGTTATTATGCTTTCCAAAATTACCACACAAATTCTTGGGCGTAGATCAACGTTTGTGTCAAATTTCGTCGAATTTTGAGAACGGTCAAAATTTAGCTGTTTTGCACGGTTTTATTAAAGCAAATTCATTTTCCTTTTATACTAACTTGTAGTTATTATTAAGATTAGCAAATATACAACACAAATGCTGGGATGTAGACCAATGTTTGGGACAAGTTTCGTCGAATTCTGATAACGTTCAAAAGTTAGCTGTTTTGCACAATTTTATTAAAGCAAAATTGTTTTTCTTTTACACTAACTTGTAGGTATTATTAACCACACAAATTCTTGGTTCTAGACCTACGGTTGGGTTAAGTTTCGTCGAATTCTGAGAACGTTCAAAATTTAGCTGTTTTGCACGGTTTTATTAAAGCAAGTTTGTTTCCCTTTTATACTAACTTATAGGTATTATTACTCTTAGAAAATTTACCACACAAATGCTTCGGTCTAGACCTACGGTTGGATCAAGTTTCCTCGAATTCTGTGAACGTTCAAAATTTAGCTGTTTTGAACGATTTTATTGAAGCAAGTTTGTTTCCCTTTTATACTAACTTGTAGGTAATATTACGCTTAGCAAATTTATCCCACAAATTCTTGGGTCTAGACCAACGGTTGGGTCATGTTTCGTCGAATTCTGACAACGTTCAAAAGTAAGCTCTTTTGCACGATTTTATTGAAGCAAGTTTATTTCCCTTTTATACTAACTTGTAGTTATTATTACGCTTAGCCAATTTACCACACAAATTCGCAGCTCTAGACCAACGTTTGTGTCAAGTTTCGTCGAATTCTGTGAACGTTAAAATTTAGCTGTTTTGCACGGTTTTATTAAAGCAAGTTTGTTTCCCTCTTGTACTAACTTGTAGTTATTATTACGCTTAGCCAATTTACCACACAAATTCGCAGCTCTAGACCGACGTTTGTGTCAAGTTTCGTCGAATTCTGTGAACTTTAAAATTTAGTTGTTTTGCACGGTTTTATTAAAGCAAGTTTGTTTCCCTTTTGTACTAACTTGTAGTTGTTATTATGCTTTCCAAAATTACCACACAAATTCTTGCGCGTAGATCAACGTTTGTGTCAAATTTCGTCGAATTTTGAGAACGGTCAAAATTTAGCTGTTTTGCACGGTTTTATTAAAGCAAATTCATTTTCCTTTTATACTAACTTGTAGTTATTATTAAGATTAGCAAATATACAACACAAATGCTGGGATATAGACCAATGTTTGGGACAAGTTTCGTCGAATTCTGATAACGTTCAAAAGTTAGCTGTTTTGCACAATTTTATTAAAGCAAAATTGTTTTTCTTTTACACTAACTTGTAGGTATTATTAACCACACACATTCTTGGTTCTAGACATACGGTTGGGTTAAGTTTCGTCGAATTCTGAGAACGTTCAAAATTTAGCTGTTTTGCACGGTTTTATTAAAGCAAGTTTGTTTTCCTTTTATACTAACTTATAGGTATTATTACTCTTAGAAAACTTACCACACAAATGCTTCGGTCTAGACCTACGGTTGGGTCAAGTTTCCTCAAATTCTGTGAACGTTCAAAATTTAGCTGTTTTGCACGATTTTATTGAAGCAAGTTTGTTTCCCTTTTATACTAACTTGTAGGTAATATTACGCTTAGCAAATTTATCCCACAAATTCTTGGGTCTAGACCAACGGTTGGGTCATGTTTCGTCGAATTCTGACAACGTTCAAAAGTAAGCTCTTTTGCACGATTTTATTGAAGCAAGTTTATTTCCCTTTTATACTAACTTGTAGTTATTATTACGCTTAGCCAATTTACCACACAAATTCGCAGCTCTAGACCAACGTTTGTGTCAAGTTTCGTCGAATTCTGTGAACGTTAAAATTTAACTGTTTTGCACGGTTTTATTAAAGCAAGTTTGTTTCCCTTTTGTACTAACTTGTAGTTATTATTACGCTTAGCCAATTTACCACACAAATTCGCAGCTCTAGACCAACGTTTGTGTCAAGTTTCGTCGAATTCTATGAACGTTAAAATTTAGCTGTTTTGCACGGTTTTATTAAAGCAAGTTTGTTTCCCTTTTGTACTAACTTGTAGTTGTTATTATGCTTTCCAAAATTACCACACAAATTCTTGGGCGTAGATCAACGTTTGTGTCAAATTTCGTCGAATTTTGAGAACGGTCAAAATTTAGCTGTTTTGCACGGTTTTATTAAAGCAAATTCATTTTCCTTTTATACTAACTTGTAGTTATTATTAAGATTAGCAAATATACAACACAAATGCTGGGATGTAGACCAATGTTTGGGACAAGTTTCGTCGAATTCTGATAACGTTCAAAAGTTAGCTGTTTTGCACAATTTTATTAAAGCAAAATTGTTTTTCTTTTACACTAACTTGTAGGTATTATTAACCACACAAATTCTTGGTTCTAGACCTACGGTTGCGTTAAGTTTCGTCGAATTCTGAGAACGTTCAAAATTTAGCTGTTTTGCACGGTTTTATTAAAGCTAGTTTGTTTCCCTTTTATACTAACTTATAGGTATTATTACTCTTAGAAAATTTACCACACAAATGCTTCGGTCTAGACCTACGGTTGGATCAAGTTTCCTCGAATTCTGTGAACGTTCAAAATTTAGCTGTTTTGAACGATTTTATTGAAGCAAGTTTGTTTCCCTTTTATACTAACTTGTAGGTAATATTACGCTTAGCAAATTTATCCCACAAATTCTTGGGTCTAGACCAACGGTTGGGTCATGTTTCGTCGAATTCTGACAACGTTCAAAAGTAAGCTCTTTTGCACGATTTTATTGAAGCAAGTTTATTTCCCTTTTATACTAACTTGTAGTTATTATTACGCTTAGCCAATTTACCACACAAATTCGCAGCTCTAGACCAACGTTTGTGTCAAGTTTCGTCGAATTCTGTGAACGTTAAAATTTAACTGTTTTGCACGGTTTTATTAAAGCAAGTTTGTTTCCCTTTTGTACTAACTTGTAGTTATTATTACGCTTAGCCAATTTACCACACAAATTCGCAGCTCTAGACCAACGTTTGTGTCAAGTTTCGTCGAATTCTATGAACGGTCAAAATTTAGCTGTTTTGCACGGTTTTATTAAAGCAAATTCATTTTCCTTTTATACTAACTTCTAGTTGTTATTATGCTTTCCAAAATTACCACACAAATTCTTGGGCGTAGATCAACGTTTGTGTCAAATTTCGTCGAATTTTGAGAACGGTCAAAATTTAGCTGTTTTGCACGGTTTTATTAAAGCAAATTCATTTTCCTTTTATACTAACTTGTAGTTATTATTAAGATTAGCAAATATACAACACAAATGCTGGGATGTAGACCAATGTTTGGGACAAGTTTCGTCGAATTCTGATAACGTTCAAAAGTTAGCTGTTTTGCACAATTTTATTAAAGCAAAATTGTTTTTCTTTTACACTAACTTGTAGGTATTATTAACCACACAAATTCTTGGTTCTAGACCTACGGTTGGGTTAAGTTTCGTCGAATTCTGAGAACGTTCAAAATTTAGCTGTTTTGCACGGTTTTATTAAAGCAAGTTTGTTTCCCTTTTATACTAACTTATAGGTATTATTACTCTTAGAAAATTTACCACACAAATGCTTCGGTCTAGACCTACGGTTGGATCAAGTTTCCTCGAATTCTGTGAACGTTCAAAATTTAGCTGTTTTGAACGATTTTATTGAAGCAAGTTTGTTTCCCTTTTATACTAACTTGTAGGTAATATTACGCTTTGCAAATTTATCCCACAAATTCTTGGGTCTAGACCAACGGTTGGGTCATGTTTCGTCGAATTCTGACAACGTTCAAAAGTAAGCTCTTTTGCACGATTTTATTGAAGCAAGTTTATTTCCCTTTTATACTAACTTGTAGTTATTATTACGCTTAGCCAATTTACCACACAAATTCGCAGCTCTAGACCAACGTTTGTGTCAAGTTTCGTCGAATTCTGTGAACGTTAAAATTTAGCTGTTTTGCACGGTTTTATTAAAGCAAGTTTGTTTCCCTCTTGTACTAACTTGTAGTTATTATTACGCTTAGCCAATTTACCACACAAATTCGCAGCTCTAGACCGACGTTTGTGTCAAGTTTCGTCGAATTCTGTGAACGTTAAAATTTAGTTGTTTTGCACGGTTTTATTAAAGCAAGTTTGTTTCCCTTTTGTACTAACTTGTAGTTGTTATTATGCTTTCCAAAATTACCACACAAATTCTTGCGCGTAGATCAACGTTTGTGTCAAATTTCGTCGAATTTTGAGAACGGTCAAAATTTAGCTGTTTTGCACGGTTTTATTAAAGCAAATTCATTTTCCTTTTATACTAACTTGTAGTTATTATTAAGATTAGCAAATATACAACACAAATGCTGGGATGTAGACCAATGTTTGGGACAAGTTTCGTCGAATTCTGATAACGTTCAAAAGTTAGCTGTTTTGCACAATTTTATTAAAGCAAAATTGTTTTTCTTTTACACTAACTTGTAGGTATTATTAACCACACAAATTCTTGGTTCTAGACCTACGGTTGGGTTAAGTTTCGTCGAATTCTGAGAACGTTCAAAATTTAGCTGTTTTGCACGGTTTTATTAAAGCAAGTTTGTTTCCCTTTTATACTAACTTATAGGTATTATTACTCTTAGAAAATTTACCACACAAATGCTTCGGTCTAGACCTACGGTTGGATCAAGTTTCCTCGAATTCTGTGAACGTTCAAAATTTAGCTGTTTTGAACGATTTTATTGAAGCAAGTTTGTTTCCCTTTTATACTAACTTGTAGGTAATATTACGCTTAGCAAATTTATCCCACAAATTCTTGGGTCTAGACCAACGGTTGGGTCATGTTTCGTCGAATTCTGACAACGTTCAAAAGTAAGCTCTTTTGCACGATTTTATTGAAGCAAGTTTATTTCCCTTTTATACTAACTTGTAGTTATTATTACGCTTAGCCAATTTACCACACAAATTCGCAGCTCTAGACCAACGTTTGTGTCAAGTTTCGTCGAATTCTGTGAACGTTAAAATTTAGCTGTTTTGCACGGTTTTATTAAAGCAAGTTTGTTTCCCTCTTGTACTAACTTGTAGTTATTATTACGCTTAGCCAATTTACCACACAAATTCGCAGCTCTAGACCGACGTTTGTGTCAAGTTTCGTCGAATTCTGTGAACGTTAAAATTTAGTTGTTTTGCACGGTTTTATTAAAGCAAGTTTGTTTCCCTTTTGTACTAACTTGTAGTTGTTATTATGCTTTCCAAAATTACCACACAAATTCTTGCGCGTAGATCAACGTTTGTGTCAAATTTCGTCGAATTTTGAGAACGGTCAAAATTTAGCTGTTTTGCACGGTTTTATTAAAGCAAATTCATTTTCCTTTTATACTAACTTGTAGTTATTATTAAGATTAGCAAATATACAACACAAATGCTGGGATATAGACCAATGTTTGGGACAAGTTTCGTCGAATTCTGATAACGTTCAAAAGTTAGCTGTTTTGCACAATTTTATTAAAGCAAAATTGTTTTTCTTTTACACTAACTTGTAGGTATTATTAACCACACACATTCTTGGTTCTAGACATACGGTTGGGTTAAGTTTCGTCGAATTCTGAGAACGTTCAAAATTTAGCTGTTTTGCACGGTTTTATTAAAGCAAGTTTGTTTTCCTTTTATACTAACTTATAGGTATTATTACTCTTAGAAAACTTACCACACAAATGCTTCGGTCTAGACCTACGGTTGGGTCAAGTTTCCTCAAATTCTGTGAACGTTCAAAATTTAGCTGTTTTGCACGATTTTATTGAAGCAAGTTTGTTTCCCTTTTATACTAACTTGTAGGTAATATTACGCTTAGCAAATTTATCCCACAAATTCTTGGGTCTAGACCAACGGTTGGGTCATGTTTCGTCGAATTCTGACAACGTTCAAAAGTAAGCTCTTTTGCACGATTTTATTGAAGCAAGTTTATTTCCCTTTTATACTAACTTGTAGTTATTATTACGCTTAGCCAATTTACCACACAAATTCGCAGCTCTAGACCAACGTTTGTGTCAAGTTTCGTCGAATTCTGTGAACGTTAAAATTTAGCTGTTTTGCACGGTTTTATTAAAGCAAGTTTGTTTCCCTTTTGTACTAACTTGTAGTTGTTATTACGCTTAGCCAATTTACCACACAAATTCGCAGCTCTAGACCAACGTTTGTGTCAAGTTTCGTCGAATTCTGTGAACGTTAAAATTTAGCTGTTTTGCACGGTTTTATTAAAGCAAGTTTGTTTCCCTTTTGTACTAACTTGTAGTTGTTATTATGCTTTCCAAAATTACCACACAAATTCTTGGGCGTAGATCAACGTTTGTGTCAAATTTCGTCGAATTTTGAGAACGGTCAAAATTTAGCTGTTTTGCACGGTTTTATTAAAGCAAATTCATTTTCCTTTTATACTAACTTGTAGTTATTATTAAGATTAGCAAATATACAACACAAATGCTGGGATGTAGACCAATGTTTGGGACAAGTTTCGTCGAATTCTGATAACGTTCAAAAGTTAGCTGTTTTGCACAATTTTATTAAAGCAAAATTGTTTTTCTTTTACGCTAACTTGTAGGTATTATTAACCACACAAATTCTTGGTTCTAGACCTACGGTTGGGTTAAGTTTCGTCGAATTCTGAGAACGTTCAAAATTTAGCTGTTTTGCACGGTTTTATTAAAGCAAGTTTGTTTTCCTTTTATACTAACTTATAGGTATTATTACTCTTAGAAAACTTACCACACAAATGCTTCGGTCTAGACCTACGGTTGGGTCAAGTTTCCTCAAATTCTGTGAACGTTCAAAATTTAGCTGTTTTGCACGATTTTATTGAAGCAAGTTTGTTTCCCTTTTATACTAACTTGTAGGTAATATTACGCTTAGCAAATTTATCCCACAAATTCTTGGGTCTAGACCAACGGTTGGGTCATGTTTCGTCGAATTCTGACAACGTTCAAAAGTAAGCTCTTTTGCACGATTTTATTGAAGCAAGTTTATTTCCCTTTTATACTAACTTGTAGTTATTATTACGCTTAGCCAATTTACCACACAAATTCGCAGCTCTAGACCAACGTTTGTGTCAAGTTTCGTCGAATTCTGTGAACGTTAAAATTTAGCTGTTTTGCACGGTTTTATTAAAGCAAGTTTGTTTCCCTCTTGTACTAACTTGTAGTTGTTATTACGCTTAGCCAATTTACCACACAAATTCGCAGCTCTAGACCAACGTTTGTGTCAAGTTTCGTCGAATTCTGTGAACGTTAAAATTTAGCTGTTTTGCACGGTTTTATTAAAGCAAGTTTGTTTCCCTTTTGTACTAACTTGTAGTTGTTATTATGCTTTCCAAAATTACCACACAAATTCTTGGGCGTAGATCAACGTTTGTGTCAAATTTCGTCGAATTTTGAGAACGGTCAAAATTTAGCTGTTTTGCACGGTTTTATTAAAGCAAATTCATTTTCCTTTTATACTAACTTGTAGTTATTATTAAGATTAGCAAATATACAACACAAATGCTGGGATGTAGACCAATGTTTGGGACAAGTTTCGTCGAATTCTGATAACGTTCAAAAGTTAGCTGTTTTGCACAATTTTATTAAAGCAAAATTGTTTTTCTTTTACGCTAACTTGTAGGTATTATTAACCACACAAATTCTTGGTTCTAGACCTACGGTTGGGTTAAGTTTCGTCGAATTCTGAGAACGTTCAAAATTTAGCTGTTTTGCACGGTTTTATTAAAGCAAGTTTGTTTCCCTTTTATACTAACTTATAGGTATTATTACTCTTAGAAAATTTACCACACAAATGCTTCGGTCTAGACCTACGGTTGGGTCAAGTTTCCTCGAATTCTGTGAACGTTCAAAATTTAGCTGTTTTGAACGATTTTATTGAAGCAAGTTTGTTTCCCTTTTATACTAACTTGTAGGTAATATTACGCTTAGCAAATTTATCCCACAAATTCTTGGGTCTAGACCAACGGTTGGGTCATGTTTCGTCGAATTCTGACAACGTTCAAAAGTAAGCTCTTTTGCACGATTTTATTGAAGCAAGTTTATTTCCCTTTTATACTAACTTGTAGTTATTATTACGCTTAGCCAATTTACCACACAAATTCGCAGCTCTAGACCAACGTTTGTGTCAAGTTTCGTCGAATTCTGTGAACGTTAAAATTTAGCTGTTTTGCACGGTTTTATTAAAGCAAGTTTGTTTCCCTCTTGTACTAACTTGTAGTTATTATTACGCTTAGCCAATTTACCACACAAATTCGCAGCTCTAGACCGACGTTTGTGTCAAGTTTCGTCGAATTCTGTGAACGTTAAAATTTAGTTGTTTTGCACGGTTTTATTAAAGCAAGTTTGTTTCCCTTTTGTACTAACTTGTAGTTGTTATTATGCTTTCCAAAATTACCACACAAATTCTTGCGCGTAGATCAACGTTTGTGTCAAATTTCGTCGAATTTTGAGAACGGTCAAAATTTAGCTGTTTTTTGCACGGTTTTATTAAAGCAAATTCATTTTCCTTTTATACTAACTTGTAGTTATTATTAAGATTAGCAAATATACAACACAAATGCTGGGATGTAGACCAATGTTTGGGACAAGTTTCGTCGAATTCTGATAACGTTCAAAAGTTAGCTGTTTTGCACAATTTTATTAAAGCAAAATTGTTTTTCTTTTACACTAACTTGTAGGTATTATTAACCACACAAATTCTTGGTTCTAGACCTACGGTTGGGTTAAGTTTCGTCGAATTCTGAGAACGTTCAAAATTTAGCTGTTTTGCACGGTTTTATTAAAGCAAGTTTGTTTCCCTTTTATACTAACTTATAGGAATTATTACTCTTAGAAAATTTACCACACAAATGCTTCGGTCTAGACCTACGGTTGGATCAAGTTTCCTCGAATTCTGTGAACGTTCAAAATTTAGCTGTTTTGAACGATTTTATTGAAGCAAGTTTGTTTCCCTTTTATACTAACTTGTAGGTAATATTACGCTTAGCAAATTTATCCCACAAATTCTTGGGTCTAGACCAACGGTTGGGTCATGTTTCGTCGAATTCTGACAACGTTCAAAAGTAAGCTCTTTTGCACGATTTTATTGAAGCAAGTTTATTTCCCTTTTATACTAACTTGTAGTTATTATTACGCTTAGCCAATTTACCACACAAATTCGCAGCTCTAGACCAACGTTTGTGTCAAGTTTCGTCGAATTCTGTGAACGTTAAAATTTAGCTGTTTTGCACGGTTTTATTAAAGCAAGTTTGTTTCCCTCTTGTACTAACTTGTAGTTATTATTACGCTTAGCCAATTTACCACACAAATTCGCAGCTCTAGACCGACGTTTGTGTCAAGTTTCGTCGAATTCTGTGAACGTTAAAATTTAGTTGTTTTGCACGGTTTTATTAAAGCAAGTTTGTTTCCCTTTTGTACTAACTTGTAGTTGTTATTATGCTTTCCAAAATTACCACACAAATTCTTGCGCGTAGATCAACGTTTGTGTCAAATTTCGTCGAATTTTGAGAACGGTCAAAATTTAGCTGTTTTGCACGGTTTTATTAAAGCAAATTCATTTTCCTTTTATACTAACTTGTAGTTATTATTAAGATTAGCAAATATACAACACAAATGCTGGGATGTAGACCAATGTTTGGGACAAGTTTCGTCGAATTCTGATAACGTTCAAAAGTTAGCTGTTTTGCACAATTTTATTAAAGCAAAATTGTTTTTCTTTTACACTAACTTGTAGGTATTATTAACCACACACATTCTTGGTTCTAGACATACGGTTGGGTTAAGTTTCGTCGAATTCTGAGAACGTTCAAAATTTAGCTGTTTTGCACGGTTTTATTAAAGCAAGTTTGTTTTCCTTTTATACTAACTTATAGGTATTATTACTCTTAGAAAACTTACCACACAAATGCTTCGGTCTAGACCTACGGTTGGGTCAAGTTTCCTCAAATTCTGTGAACGTTCAAAATTTAGCTGTTTTGCACGATTTTATTGAAGCAAGTTTGTTTCCCTTTTATACTAACTTGTAGGTAATATTACGCTTAGCAAATTTATCCCACAAATTCTTGGGTCTAGACCAACGGTTGGGTCATGTTTCGTCGAATTCTGACAACGTTCAAAAGTAAGCTCTTTTGCACGATTTTATTGAAGCAAGTTTATTTCCCTTTTATACTAACTTGTAGTTATTATTACGCTTAGCCAATTTACCACACAAATTCGCAGCTCTAGACCAACGTTTGTGTCAAGTTTCGTCGAATTCTGTGAACGTTAAAATTTAGCTGTTTTGCACGGTTTTATTAAAGCAAGTTTGTTTCCCTTTTGTACTAACTTGTAGTTGTTATTACGCTTAGCCAATTTACCACACAAATTCGCAGCTCTAGACCAACGTTTGTGTCAAGTTTCGTCGAATTCTGTGAACGTTAAAATTTAGCTGTTTTGCACGGTTTTATTAAAGCAAGTTTGTTTCCCTTTTGTACTAACTTGTAGTTGTTATTATGCTTTCCAAAATTACCACACAAATTCTTGGGCGTAGATCAACGTTTGTGTCAAATTTCGTCGAATTTTGAGAACGGTCAAAATTTAGCTGTTTTGCACGGTTTTATTAAAGCAAATTCATTTTCCTTTTATACTAACTTGTAGTTATTATTAAGATTAGCAAATATACAACACAAATGCTGGGATGTAGACCAATGTTTGGGACAAGTTTCGTCGAATTCTGATAACGTTCAAAAGTTAGCTGTTTTGCACAATTTTATTAAAGCAAAATTGTTTTTCTTTTACGCTAACTTGTAGGTATTATTAACCACACAAATTCTTGGTTCTAGACCTACGGTTGGGTTAAGTTTCGTCGAATTCTGAGAACGTTCAAAATTTAGCTGTTTTGCACGGTTTTATTAAAGCAAGTTTGTTTTCCTTTTATACTAACTTATAGGTATTATTACTCTTAGAAAACTTACCACACAAATGCTTCGGTCTAGACCTACGGTTGGGTCAAGTTTCCTCAAATTCTGTGAACGTTCAAAATTTAGCTGTTTTGCACGATTTTATTGAAGCAAGTTTGTTTCCCTTTTATACTAACTTGTAGGTAATATTACGCTTAGCAAATTTATCCCACAAATTCTTGGGTCTAGACCAACGGTTGGGTCATGTTTCGTCGAATTCTGACAACGTTCAAAAGTAAGCTCTTTTGCACGATTTTATTGAAGCAAGTTTATTTCCCTTTTATACTAACTTGTAGTTATTATTACGCTTAGCCAATTTACCACACAAATTCGCAGCTCTAGACCAACGTTTGTGTCAAGTTTCGTCGAATTCTGTGAACGTTAAAATTTAGCTGTTTTGCACGGTTTTATTAAAGCAAGTTTGTTTCCCTCTTGTACTAACTTGTAGTTGTTATTACGCTTAGCCAATTTACCACACAAATTCGCAGCTCTAGACCGACGTTTGTGTCAAGTTTCGTCGAATTCTGTGAACGTTAAAATTTAGTTGTTTTGCACGGTTTTATTAAAGCAAGTTTGTTTCCCTTTTGTACTAACTTGTAGTTGTTATTATGCTTTCCAAAATTACCACACAAATTCTTGCGCGTAGATCAACGTTTGTGTCAAATTTCGTCGAATTTTGAGAACGGTCAAAATTTAGCTGTTTTGCACGGTTTTATTAAAGCAAATTCATTTTCCTTTTATACTAACTTGTAGTTATTATTAAGATTAGCAAATATACAACACAAATGCTGGGATATAGACCAATGTTTGGGACAAGTTTCGTCGAATTCTGATAACGTTCAAAAGTTAGCTGTTTTGCACAATTTTATTAAAGCAAAATTGTTTTTCTTTTACACTAACTTGTAGGTATTATTAACCACACACATTCTTGGTTCTAGACATACGGTTGGGTTAAGTTTCGTCGAATTCTGAGAACGTTCAAAATTTAGCTGTTTTGCACGGTTTTATTAAAGCAAGTTTGTTTTCCTTTTATACTAACTTATAGGTATTATTACTCTTAGAAAACTTACCACACAAATGCTTCGGTCTAGACCTACGGTTGGGTCAAGTTTCCTCAAATTCTGTGAACGTTCAAAATTTAGCTGTTTTGCACGATTTTATTGAAGCAAGTTTGTTTCCCTTTTATACTAACTTGTAGGTAATATTACGCTTAGCAAATTTATCCCACAAATTCTTGGGTCTAGACCAACGGTTGGGTCATGTTTCGTCGAATTCTGACAACGTTCAAAAGTAAGCTCTTTTGCACGATTTTATTGAAGCAAGTTTATTTCCCTTTCATACTAACTTGTAGTTATTATTACGCTTAGCCAATTTACCACACAAATTCGCAGCTCTAGACCAACGTTTGTGTCAAGTTTCGTCGAATTCTGTGAACGTTAAAATTTAACTGTTTTGCACGGTTTTATTAAAGCAAGTTTGTTTCCCTTTTGTACTAACTTGTAGTTATTATTACGCTTAGCCAATTTACCACACAAATTCGCAGCTCTAGACCAACGTTTGTGTCAAGTTTCGTCGAATTCTATGAACGTTAAAATTTAGCTGTTTTGCACGGTTTTATTAAAGCAAGTTTGTTTCCCTTTTGTACTAACTTGTAGTTGTTATTATGCTTTCCAAAATTACCACACAAATTCTTGGGCGTAGATCAACGTTTGTGTCAAATTTCGTCGAATTTTGAGAACGGTCAAAATTTAGCTGTTTTGCACGGTTTTATTAAAGCAAATTCATTTTCCTTTTATACTAACTTGTAGTTATTATTAAGATTAGCAAATATACAACACAAATGCTGGGATGTAGACCAATGTTTGGGACAAGTTTCGTCGAATTCTGATAACGTTCAAAAGTTAGTTGTTTTGCACAATTTTATTAAAGCAAAATTGTTTTTCTTTTACACTAACTTGTAGGTATTATTAACCACACAAATTCTTGGTTCTAGACCTACGGTTGGGTTAAGTTTCGTCGAATTCTGAGAACGTTCAAAATTTAGCTGTTTTGCACGGTTTTATTAAAGCAAGTTTGTTTCCCTTTTATACTAACTTATAGGTATTATTACTCTTAGAAAATTTACCACACAAATGCTTCGGTCTAGACCTACGGTTGGATCAAGTTTCCTCGAATTCTGTGAACGTTCAAAATTTAGCTGTTTTGAACGATTTTATTGAAGCAAGTTTGTTTCCCTTTTATACTAACTTGTAGGTAATATTACGCTTAGCAAATTTATCCCACAAATTCTTGGGTCTAGACCAACGGTTGGGTCATGTTTCGTCGAATTCTGACAACGTTCAAAAGTAAGCTCTTTTGCACGATTTTATTGAAGCAAGTTTATTTCCCTTTTATACTAACTTGTAGTTATTATTACGCTTAGCCAATTTACCACACAAATTCGCAGCTCTAGACCAACGTTTGTGTCAAGTTTCGTCGAATTCTGTGAACGTTAAAATTTAGCTGTTTTGCACGGTTTTAATAAAGCAAGTTTGTTTCCCTCTTGTACTAACTTGTAGTTATTATTACGCTTAGCCAATTTACCACACAAATTCGCAGCTCTAGACCGACGTTTGTGTCAAGTTTCGTCGAATTCTGTGAACGTTAAAATTTAGTTGTTTTGCACGGTTTTATTAAAGCAAGTTTGTTTCCCTTTTGTACTAACTTGTAGTTGTTATTATGCTTTCCAAAATTACCACACAAATTCTTGCGCGTAGATCAACGTTTGTGTCAAATTTCGTCGAATTTTGAGAACGGTCAAAATTTAGCTGTTTTGCACGGTTTTATTAAAGCAAATTCATTTTCCTTTTATACTAACTTGTAGTTATTATTAAGATTAGCAAATATACAACACAAATGCTGGGATATAGACCAATGTTTGGGACAAGTTTCGTCGAATTCTGATAACGTTCAAAAGTTAGCTGTTTTGCACAATTTTATTAAAGCAAAATTGTTTTTCTTTTACACTAACTTGTAGGTATTATTAACCACACACATTCTTGGTTCTAGACATACGGTTGGGTTAAGTTTCGTCGAATTCTGAGAACGTTCAAAATTTAGCTGTTTTGCACGGTTTTATTAAAGCAAGTTTGTTTTCCTTTTATACTAACTTATAGGTATTATTACTCTTAGAAAACTTACCACACAAATGCTTCGGTCTAGACCTACGGTTGGGTCAAGTTTCCTCAAATTCTGTGAACGTTCAAAATTTAGCTGTTTTGCACGATTTTATTGAAGCAAGTTTGTTTCCCTTTTATACTAACTTGTAGGTAATATTACGCTTAGCAAATTTATCCCACAAATTCTTGGGTCTAGACCAACGGTTGGGTCATGTTTCGTCGAATTCTGACAACGTTCAAAAGTAAGCTCTTTTGCACGATTTTATTGAAGCAAGTTTATTTCCCTTTTATACTAACTTGTAGTTATTATTACGCTTAGCCAATTTACCACACAAATTCGCAGCTCTAGACCAACGTTTGTGTCAAGTTTCGTCGAATTCTGTGAACGTCAAAATTTAACAGTTTTGCACGGTTTTATTAAAGCAAGTTTGTTTCCCTTTTGTACTAACTTGTAGTTGTTATTACGCTTAGCCAATTTACCACACAAATTCGCAGCTCTAGACCAACGTTTGTGTCAAGTTTCGTCGAATTCTGTGAACGTTAAAATTTAGCTGTTTTGCACGGTTTTATTAAAGCAAGTTTGTTTCCCTTTTGTACTAACTTGTAGTTGTTATTATGCTTTCCAAAATTACCACACAAATTCTTGGGCGTAGATCAACGTTTGTGTCAAATTTCGTCGAATTTTGAGAACGGTCAAAATTTAGCTGTTTTGCACGGTTTTATTAAAGCAAATTCATTTTCCTTTTATACTAACTTGTAGTTATTATTAAGATTAGCAAATATACAACACAAATGCTGGGATGTAGACCAATGTTTGGGACAAGTTATACTACACCACCAAGATGCAAAAATTCTCTCACTAAAAATTCTCTCCCTACTACACACACTACTACACCACCAATAACACACACTATTGTCTTCCCCATGAACACTCCGACCGGCGATGGTGGAGAAGCGCCGGCCGGCGACGACTTTGGTGGTGAGGACGACGACAGCCGACCGGTGGCCGGAGATGGAGGGGAGGAAGATGAAATGTTGCTGCGCGAAGAAGAACCCGCCATGGAAGAAGTGGAGCCGGCCGCCTCGGATCCGGCGACTGAAGGTAGCTCCCATGGCAGCCCATCGCCTGTGGAGGTGGAAGGAACGTCGGGGACGAGAAATGGAGAAGAAAAGGGCGGTGAACAGCCGGATCTGGAACTGAGGTCTCGCGCCGTCAACAATGGCGGAAATGGGCCTTCGTCTTCGTCTCCACGCGACTTCAACTTGGACGAGTTCCTCACTCTCGCACACAAGGTACTCGACCATGGCGACTCTCGGGCAATGGAGGCTTTGAACGATTTGAAACGACGATGGGAGGCTCGATTTGGGATCGAGAAGCCGCGGCTGCCAGCGGAAAGCTTGGACGAACACCCGTTTGCTCGCGAGCTGAAACAGGTATGCCGGAGACGCACAACACAGGCGACGACGTGTCTTGGAACCGGAATGGCTGCGACATTTCAGCGTCGACCGGCTGTGCGTGGGAGAATAATCACTCCTCCTCCTCTTCCGCCGGCGGTTTTGCACAGCAACAACCCAAACCATCTCTCGGCGGCGGCTTTGAGTATCACGAACCAGACCTCGCCGGAGGATTTGCACAGCAGCGACGCAAACCTACCTTCGCCGGCGGCCGTGCACAGCAGCATCGCGAACCTGCCTTTGCCTTCGCCGGCGGCTTTGCACAACAGCAACGAGAACCAGCTCTCGCCGGCGACCGCTGGAAGTCCGACGAAGAATGACGTGTTTGCTGACATGGACGCCACGGTGGACAATGTCGGCGCTGATGTGGCGGGGAAGGTGAGTGACATGGAGGCTTGCTTGGAACATAATGCTGACATCAGCCCTAGTAGGGCTGACATCATCGCTGCTGCTAGGGCTGACATCATCACTGATGTTAGGGCTGACATCATCGCTGCAGCTAGGGCTGACATCATCGCTGCAGCTAGGGCTGACATCATCGCTGCTTCTAGGGCTGACATCATCGCTGCTTCTAGGGCTGACATCATCGCTGCTGCTAGGGCTGACATCATCGCTGATACAAGGAAAGCTAGGGCTGACATCAGCACTGACACATGCAAAAATAGGGCTGATGTCAGCAATTCTGTGGAAAGAAATCAAGCTATGCATGATGCTCCTCTTCCAACGGGACTGTACGTTGGAAACATCCCGTTGCACGCATACCCGGATACAATTATCGACGACAAAATAGCGCATGCATTTAATCATTCGACCCAGAAAACCTTATCATTCATTGCCCCAACTATGCAGAACGGAGAGGTTGTCGTGCGACCTTCTTTAGATGCGGTACGTAATGGGTCTAAACGTTGGAAATCTACTGCAGTTGGCTATTTCTTGGGCAAACGGCCATATTATCATCACCTTAAGGAGTTTGCACATTCGGTCTGGCCAGCACTAAGGGAGGTGACAGCGACCACAAACGGATTCTTCTTTTTTCAGTTTAAAACAGTTTTTGATATGGAGGAGATAATTGAGGGAGGCCCGTGGTTGTTCCAAGGGCAGCCGATAGTTCTTCAAAAGTGGGAACCGGGGATGGCCATGAGAAAATTGAAGCATACACAAGTGCCCGTCTGGATTAAATTACGACACCTTCCGATGGAATTTTGGACGACAGAAGGATTGAGCACTGTTGCAAGTGGTGTGGGGAAGCCCCTTTACCCCGACGCGATTACAAGAGCATGCACGAGACTGGACTTTGCTCGTGTATGTGTGATGATTGATGCCACACAAAAGTTGCATAAACATATTATTGTCATGGCACCTGATGAAGAAGGAGGGGAGACACCTTGCAAAGTTGACATTGAGTATGAATGGCTCCCGCCAAAGTGCACAGCGTGCATGTCATTGGGACATTCGAACAAGGATTGTGCACTAAACAAAACCCGCAAACCGACGAAGCCAACAGTAAATGTGTATGTGCCGAAAGTCAATGTAGCACAACCGCAACTTCCGACTAAGGGACGTGAGACGATGAAACCAGTGGTTGAAGATATACCCAAAGCAGATGCGGGAGATAGACATGTGGACCAGAACCACTCCAAGCAAGAAGAGAGAGGTAAGGCAATTGTTATTTATAATGCTTTTGACGCTTTGCATTTAATTGATGATGCAGGTGAGCATTCAGGGGGTCCTAACACAAGCAGCCCCATGGTCGATGATCCATGTTGAACATCGCTGTGTGGAATGTCCGTGGGCTGAACAAACGAGACCATCAGCTCGCTTTGAAGGACTTGGTCTACGAATACAGGTTACACTTCCTAGGTATTCTTGAAACTCGTGTTCGTTTGAATAATGTTATGCATATTCAATCGTTTTTACTTCCACATTGGAAATGGTTTGTCGATTATTCTTCTGTTGGTAATCGCATTTGGATAGCTTGGGACGAGAATATTGTTGATGTCCATATCTTAGACTCGGCAGATCAATTTATTCACTGTCGGGTTACTAATATGGCTGACAATGAATCTGTTATTATCACTGTTGTTTATGGGGCTTCTGAGGTGATTGATCGTCGGAATTTATGGACGGCACTGGAGACGCTATCTCAGCAATGCTCTGACATCCCGTGGATGGTGGGAGGGGATTTTAATGCAGTACGTGACCTTAACGAAGTATGTGGCATCTCAGGAGATATAAGGATGGCCACCGAAGAATTTAATGCTGGTATTCTGGAGGCGGGGCTGATCCCACTTCCTATGCAAGGTGAATGGTTCACGTGGCATAATTGCAGTACGTCTATGAGGAGTTTATGGAAGCGGCTGGATCGGATTCTTATTAATGACCGCTGGCTGGCAAGGTTCCCGAGCGCATATTATCACAGCCTTACTCCACGGACATCTGACCACTCTCCACTGGTTTTACATGGGGATATACAACAACATAATGGAGGCATGTTTCGATTTGATAACTATCTGGCCCATTCACCCGAGTTTATCCACAATGTGCAGAATATTTGGCATCATGAGATTGTGGGTATTCCT
Source organism: Sesamum indicum (assembly GCF_026168435.1). NCBI lineage: Eukaryota > Viridiplantae > Streptophyta > Magnoliopsida > Lamiales > Pedaliaceae > Sesamum > Sesamum indicum. The sequence continues at coordinate 9,131,852 of NC_142661.1, read as the reverse complement.
ATGTATGCTGTGACACGTAAACTGAAGGCACTTAAACCAGTCTTTAGACTACAAAGGAGAAATAAGGGAGATCTGACGATGAATGTCCAACTAGCCAAAGGTTTTCTTGATGAGGCACAACAGTTGGTGAGCTCTGATAGACAAAATGAGCTATATTTACTCCTGGAGCATTGTTGTCGAGTCGTTTATGCTAAAGCGGCAAAACTCGAACAAATTATGCTGCAGCAGAGAGCCAAAATGCAGTGGATGAAAGATGGAGACCAATGTTCCCGGGTTTTCTTTCGTAAAATTGCACAGAGACGAGTAAGGAGGAGAATCTTACAGATTAACGATGAGAATGGTTTCACACACACGGATCTAGGGGAAATCGCCCATGAGTTTGTCTCATACTATCAGAACCTCTTAGGAGGCACCAGAAGACGGCTGTCAGTGGATATTCATTATCTTAGACCGTGGGCAAGGCACTGTATCACTGATGAGGAAGCTAACCAATTACTCCTTCCGCCCTCGGCGGATGATGTGAAGCAAGCAGTGTTCGATATTGCTGATGACAAGGCATCGGGACCTGATGGCTACTCGTCAAGGTTTTTCAAGGCGGCTTGGCCTGTGGTTGGGGAAGAAGTTACGAGGGCGGTACTAGACTTCTTTTCTACCGGAAAACTCCTAAAGCAGGTCAACTCCACGATCTTGGCCCTGATCCCAAAGGTACATACGCCTATGTCGGTTAATGATTTTAGACCAATTTCATGCTGCAATGTTTTATACAAGATCATTGCGAAACTTCTTGTCCAAAAAATTAGTGTGCTACTGGACAAAATAGTTAGCCCATGTCAGACAGCTTTTATTCCGGGAAGAAGCATTGGGGACAACATTATGTTAGCCCAGGAATTATTCTCCAGATATAACCAGATGCGCCTACCCCCGAGATGCGCACTTAAAGTGGATATCAGGAAGGCCTATGATACGGTGGAGTGGGACTTCCTGTTAGCAGTTTTGCAGCTGTTCGGGTTTCCACCTACGTTTACAAGGTGGATTGAGGAGTGTGTCTCCACGACATCATTCTCGATTGGGCTCAATGGAAAACCTCATGGGTTCTTTGCTGGAGCGAGAGGACTACGACAGGGAGACCCACTTTCTCCTTATCTGTTTGTTCTTGTTATGGAAGCCTTACATCTGGGATTCTTGCAACGAATTGAACAGGACATCCAATTCACCTATCATTGGAAGTGTGAGAGTTCTAAGGTTTTTCAGATGGGATTTGCAGACGACCTCCTCTTACTGTGCAAAGCTGACTTAGACTCCATCAGAGTCTTCAAAGAGGGACTGGACTGGTTTGCGGAGTTGTCGGGCCTTCGGCTGAATGTCCAAAAAAGTCACTTAATCATTTCACGTTCGGCTCAAAATTTGAAGGACCAGATGCTGGATATTTTGGGCTTTCAGGAGGGCCACCTTCCAATGAGGTACCTGGGTCTTCCCTTAATCTCGTCTAGGCTGACCATCTCTGATTGTCAACCGCTTATCTCAAAAATTGATGCACGTATTAATGGATGGGAAGGGATTTCATTATCATATGCTGGACGGGTACAAATCATCAAATCTGTGCTCTCAGCATTGAGCTTATATTGGGCTTCTGCATTCATATTACCTAAGAAAGTAATCAGTGAAATTGAGAAGAGGTTGAGGACTTTCCTATGGAAGGGTACGACGTCCAGTGGGTACGCGAAGGTAGCCTGGAAAGATGTGTGTCGACCGATGGATGAGGGGGGACTTGGGTTCAAGGATATCTCCACCTTGAATCGCGCATTAATGAGCAAGAAACTATGTGATGTTATCCAGTGTGACAGGACATCCATATGGGTTCAGTGGCTCTACCAAGACCGATTACGTGAGAGATCGATTTGGACTATCCGTGAACATGGAGGCTCTTGGGGATGGCGAAAAATACTCAGGCTACGTCCTTTCCTTCGCGCTATCGTGGATTACCAGATTGGAAATGGAGACAGATTTTTTGTTTGGCAGGACCCGTGGCATCACTTGGGTCCACTTATCGAGCGATTCCCTCAAGGTCCCCGCCATCTTAGATTTGAAGAATCAGCAAAACTCAGCTTAGTGATTTCAGCAGGAGAATGGCAATGGCCTACCATCACTGACTTTGAATGTTTGGAAATCACACATAACCTACCGCCTATTTTCGGAGGAGAGGATCGGGTGGTGTGGAGATGTGACGAAGGGCAACCTACTACTCAGGCCCTCTACCGATTATTCACTCACCCCGAGCCGAAAGTAGGATGGTTTTCACTACTTTTGGGCTCCTTGAAGATTCCTCGCCATTCGTTCATCTTATGGCTAGCAATCCTTGGCAAACTTCCTACCACAGACAAATCATGGCTATCCCACCTGGGGGTGTGCATTCTATGCGATGAAGGAGCTACGGAATCTCATCCACATTTATTCTTCCAATGCAGATTTAGTCGACAGTGCCTTTATGAGATTCGCAGAAGGATTCGCTTTCACTGGCCCAATAGAGATTGGGCAACAGATATTGAATGGGCGACACGGAAATGGAGAGGGGAGCACATTATTAATAGAGCTTACCGTACACTACTGGCGGCGTGCGTCTACCACATATGGAAGGAGAGGAACTTGAGGAGATTTGATCATACTGAGCGGACACCGGCCACATTGAGCATACTAATCATCAATGATGTCAGACAGAGGATTCTTAGCGTTGACTTAGCAGCGTCAGTCAGTACACGAGCATTGTATAGATTATGGCGTATCCCTTGGGTAGAGGGAGAAACCAGTTGATAATCCCATGTTGTACCATGTTGTACTGTACCATTACTCTTTATTAATGAAATTTACATTTACCGAAAAAAAAAATGTTTGGGACAAGTTTCGTCGAATTCTGATAACGTTCAAAAGTTAGCTGTTTTGCACAATTTTATTAAAGCAAAATTGTTTTTCTTTTACGCTAACTTGTAGGTATTATTAACCACACAAATTCTTGGTTCTAGACCTACGGTTGGGTTAAGTTTCGTCGAATTCTGAGAACGTTCAAAATTTAGCTGTTTTGCACGGTTTTATTAAAGCAAGTTTGTTTCCCTTTTATACTAACTTATAGGTATTATTACTCTTAGAAAATTTACCACACAAATGCTTCGGTCTAGACCTACGGTTGGGTCAAGTTTCCTCGAATTCTGTGAACGTTCAAAATTTAGCTGTTTTGAACGATTTTATTGAAGCAAGTTTGTTTCCCTTTTATACTAACTTGTAGGTAATATTACGCTTAGCAAATTTATCCCACAAATTCTTGGGTCTAGACCAACGGTTGGGTCATGTTTCGTCGAATTCTGACAACGTTCAAAAGTAAGCTCTTTTGCACGATTTTATTGAAGCAAGTTTATTTCCCTTTTATACTAACTTGTAGTTATTATTACGCTTAGCCAATTTACCACACAAATTCGCAGCTCTAGACCAACGTTTGTGTCAAGTTTCGTCGAATTCTGTGAACGTTAAAATTTAGCTGTATTGCACGGTTTTATTAAAGCAAGTTTGTTTCCCTCTTGTACTAACTTGTAGTTATTATTACGCTTAGCCAATTTACCACACAAATTCGCAGCTCTAGACCGACGTTTGTGTCAAGTTTCGTCGAATTCTGTGAACGTTAAAATTTAGTTGTTTTGCACGGTTTTATTAAAGCAAGTTTGTTTCCCTTTTGTACTAACTTGTAGTTGTTATTATGCTTTCCAAAATTACCACACAAATTCTTGCGCGTAGATCAACGTTTGTGTCAAATTTCGTCGAATTTTGAGAACGGTCAAAATTTAGCTGTTTTGCACGGTTTTATTAAAGCAAATTCATTTTCCTTTTATACTAACTTGTAGTTATTATTAAGATTAGCAAATATACAACACAAATGCTGGGATATAGACCAATGTTTGGGACAAGTTTCGTCGAATTCTGATAACGTTCAAAAGTTAGCTGTTTTGCACAATTTTATTAAAGCAAAATTGTTTTTCTTTTACACTAACTTGTAGGTATTATTAACCACACACATTCTTGGTTCTAGACATACGGTTGGGTTAAGTTTCGTCAAATTCTGAGAACGTTCAAAATTTAGCTGTTTTGCACGGTTTTATTAAAGCAAGTTTGTTTTCCTTTTATACTAACTTATAGGTATTATTACTCTTAGAAAACTTACCACACAAATGCTTCGGTCTAGACCTACGGTTGGGTCAAGTTTCCTCAAATTCTGTGACCGTTCAAAATTTAGCTGTTTTGCACGATTTTATTGAAGCAAGTTTGTTTCCCTTTTATACTAACTTGTAGGTAATATTACGCTTAGCAAATTTATCCCACAAATTCTTGGGTCTAGACCAACGGTTGGGTCATGTTTCGTCGAATTCTGACAACGTTCAAAAGTAAGCTCTTTTGCACGATTTTATTGAAGCAAGTTTATTTCCCTTTTATACTAACTTGTAGTTATTATTACGCTTAGCCAATTTACCACACAAATTCGCAGCTCTAGACCAACGTTTGTGTCAAGTTTCGTCGAATTCTGTGAACGTTAAAATTTAACTGTTTTGCACGGTTTTATTAAAGCAAGTTTGTTTCCCTTTTGTACTAACTTGTAGTTATTATTACGCTTAGCCAATTTACCACACAAATTCGCAGCTCTAGACCAACGTTTGTGTCAAGTTTCGTCGAATTCTATGAACGGTCAAAATTTAGCTGTTTTGCACGGTTTTATTAAAGCAAATTCATTTTCCTTTTATACTAACTTCTAGTTGTTATTATGCTTTCCAAAATTACCACACAAATTCTTGGGCGTAGATCAACGTTTGTGTCAAATTTCGTCGAATTTTGAGAACGGTCAAAATTTAGCTGTTTTGCACGGTTTTATTAAAGCAAATTCATTTTCCTTTTATACTAACTTGTAGTTATTATTAAGATTAGCAAATATACAACACAAATGCTGGGATGTAGACCAATGTTTGGGACAAGTTTCGTCGAATTCTGATAACGTTCAAAAGTTAGCTGTTTTGCACAATTTTATTAAAGCAAAATTGTTTTTCTTTTACACTAACTTGTAGGTATTATTAACCACACAAATTCTTGGTTCTAGACCTACGGTTGGGTTAAGTTTCGTCGAATTCTGAGAACGTTCAAAATTTAGCTGTTTTGCACGGTTTTATTAAAGCAAGTTTGTTTCCCTTTTATACTAACTTATAGGTATTATTACTCTTAGAAAATTTACCACACAAATGCTTCGGTCTAGACCTACGGTTGGATCAAGTTTCCTCGAATTCTGTGAACGTTCAAAATTTAGCTGTTTTGAACGATTTTATTGAAGCAAGTTTGTTTCCCTTTTATACTAACTTGTAGGTAATATTACGCTTAGCAAATTTATCCCACAAATTCTTGGGTCTAGACCAACGGTTGGGTCATGTTTCGTCGAATTCTGACAACGTTCAAAAGTAAGCTCTTTTGCACGATTTTATTGAAGCAAGTTTATTTCCCTTTTATACTAACTTGTAGTTATTATTACGCTTAGCCAATTTACCACACAAATTCGCAGCTCTAGACCAACGTTTGTGTCAAGTTTCGTCGAATTCTGTGAACGTTAAAATTTAGCTGTTTTGCACGGTTTTATTAAAGCAAGTTTGTTTCCCTCTTGTACTAACTTGTAGTTATTATTACGCTTAGCCAATTTACCACACAAATTCGCAGCTCTAGACCGACGTTTGTGTCAAGTTTCGTCGAATTCTGTGAACGTTAAAATTTAGTTGTTTTGCACGGTTTTATTAAAGCAAGTTTGTTTCCCTTTTGTACTAACTTGTAGTTGTTATTATGCTTTCCAAAATTACCACACAAATTCTTGCGCGTAGATCAACGTTTGTGTCAAATTTCGTCGAATTTTGAGAACGGTCAAAATTTAGCTGTTTTGCACGGTTTTATTAAAGCAAATTCATTTTCCTTTTATACTAACTTGTAGTTATTATTAAGATTAGCAAATATACAACACAAATGCTGGGATATAGACCAATGTTTGGGACAAGTTTCGTCGAATTCTGATAACGTTCAAAAGTTAGCTGTTTTGCACAATTTTATTAAAGCAAAATTGTTTTTCTTTTACACTAACTTGTAGGTATTATTAACCACACACATTCTTGGTTCTAGACATACGGTTGGGTTAAGTTTCGTCGAATTCTGAGAACGTTCAAAATTTAGATGTTTTGCACGGTTTTATTAAAGCAAGTTTGTTTTCCTTTTATACTAACTTATAGGTATTATTACTCTTAGAAAACTTACCACACAAATGCTTCGGTCTAGACCTACGGTTGGGTCAAGTTTCCTCAAATTCTGTGAACGTTCAAAATTTAGCTGTTTTGCACGATTTTATTGAAGCAAGTTTGTTTCCCTTTTATACTAACTTGTAGGTAATATTACGCTTAGCAAATTTATCCCACAAATTCTTGGGTCTAGACCAACGGTTGGGTCATGTTTCGTCGAATTCTGACAACGTTCAAAAGTAAGCTCTTTTGCACGATTTTATTGAAGCAAGTTTATTTCCCTTTTATACTAACTTGTAGTTATTATTACGCTTAGCCAATTTACCACACAAATTCGCAGCTCTAGACCAACGTTTGTGTCAAGTTTCGTCGAATTCTGTGAACGTTAAAATTTAACTGTTTTGCACGGTTTTATTAAAGAAAGTTTGTTTCCCTTTTGTACTAACTTGTAGTTATTATTACGCTTAGCCAATTTACCACACAAATTCGCAGCTCTAGACCAACGTTTGTGTCAAGTTTCGTCGAATTCTATGAACGGTCAAAATTTAGCTGTTTTGCACGGTTTTATTAAAGCAAATTCATTTTCCTTTTATACTAACTTCTAGTTGTTATTATGCTTTCCAAAATTACCACACAAATTCTTGGGCGTAGATCAACGTTTGTGTCAAATTTCGTCGAATTTTGAGAACGGTCAAAATTTAGCTGTTTTGCACGGTTTTATTAAAGCAAATTCATTTTCCTTTTATACTAACTTGTAGTTATTATTAAGATTAGCAAATATACAACACAAATGCTGGGATGTAGACCAATGTTTGGGACAAGTTTCGTCGAATTCTGATAACGTTCAAAAGTTAGCTGTTTTGCACAATTTTATTAAAGCAAAATTGTTTTTCTTTTACACTAACTTGTAGGTATTATTAACCACACAAATTCTTGGTTCTAGACCTACGGTTGGGTTAAGTTTCGTCGAATTCTGAGAACGTTCAAAATTTAGCTGTTTTGCACGGTTTTATTAAAGCAAGTTTGTTTCCCTTTTATACTAACTTATAGGTATTATTACTCTTAGAAAATTTACCACACAAATGCTTCGGTCTAGACCTACGGTTGGATCAAGTTTCCTCGAATTCTGTGAACGTTCAAAATTTAGCTGTTTTGAACGATTTTATTGAAGCAAGTTTGTTTCCCTTTTATACTAACTTGTAGGTAATATTACGCTTAGCAAATTTATCCCACAAATTCTTGGGTCTAGACCAACGGTTGGGTCATGTTTCGTCGAATTCTGACAACGTTCAAAAGTAAGCTCTTTTGCACGATTTTATTGAAGCAAGTTTATTTCCCTTTTATACTAACTTGTAGTTATTATTACGCTTAGCCAATTTACCACACAAATTCGCAGCTCTAGACCAACGTTTGTGTCAAGTTTCGTCGAATTCTGTGAACGTTAAAATTTAGCTGTTTTGCACGGTTTTATTAAAGCAAGTTTGTTTCCCTCTTGTACTAACTTGTAGTTATTATTACGCTTAGCCAATTTACCACACAAATTCGCAGCTCTAGACCGACGTTTGTGTCAAGTTTCGTCGAATTCTGTGAACGTTAAAATTTAGTTGTTTTGCACGGTTTTATTAAAGCAAGTTTGTTTCCCTTTTGTACTAACTTGTAGTTGTTATTATGCTTTCCAAAATTACCACACAAATTCTTGCGCGTAGATCAACGTTTGTGTCAAATTTCGTCGAATTTTGAGAACGGTCAAAATTTAGCTGTTTTGCACGGTTTTATTAAAGCAAATTCATTTTCCTTTTATACTAACTTGTAGTTATTATTAAGATTAGCAAATATACAACACAAATGCTGGGATATAGACCAATGTTTGGGACAAGTTTCGTCGAATTCTGATAACGTTCAAAAGTTAGCTGTTTTGCACAATTTTATTAAAGCAAAATTGTTTTTCTTTTACACTAACTTGTAGGTATTATTAACCACACACATTCTTGGTTCTAGACATACGGTTGGGTTAAGTTTCGTCGAATTCTGAGAACGTTCAAAATTTAGCTGTTTTGCACGATTTTATTGAAGCAAGTTTGTTTCCCTTTTATACTAACTTGTAGGTAATATTACGCTTAGCAAATTTATCCCACAAATTCTTGCGTCTAGACCAACGGTTGGGTCATGTTTCGTCGAATTCTGACAACGTTCAAAAGTAAGCTCTTTTGCACGATTTTATTGAAGCAAGTTTATTTCCCTTTTATACTAACTTGTAGTTATTATTACGCTTAGCCAATTTACCACACAAATTCGCAGCTCTAGACCAACGTTTGTGTCAAGTTTCGTCGAATTCTGTGAACGTTAAAATTTAACTGTTTTGCACGGTTTTATTAAAGCAAGTTTGTTTCCCTTTTGTACTAACTTGTAGTTATTATTACGCTTAGCCAATTTACCACACAAATTCGCAGCTCTAGACCAACGTTTGTGTCAAGTTTCGTCGAATTCTATGAACGGTCAAAATTTAGCTGTTTTGCACGGTTTTATTAAAGCAAATTCATTTTCCTTTTATACTAACTTGTAGTTATTATTAAGATTAGCAAATATACAACACAAATGCTGGGATATAGACCAATGTTTGGGACAAGTTTCGTCGAATTCTGATAACGTTCAAAAGTTAGCTGTTTTGCACAATTTTATTAAAGCAAAATTGTTTTTCTTTTACACTAACTTGTAGGTATTATTAACCACACAAATTCTTGGTTCTAGACATACGGTTGGGTTAAGTTTCGTCGAATTCTGAGAACGTTCAAAATTTAGATGTTTTGCACGGTTTTATTAAAGCAAGTTTGTTTCCCTTTTATACTAACTTGTAGGTAGTATTACGCTTAGAATACTTTCCACACAAATACTTCGGTCTAGACCAACGGTTGGGTCAAGTTTACTCGAATTCTGTGAACGTTCAAAATTTAGCTGTTTTGCACGGTTTTATTAAAGCAAGTTTGTTTCCCTTTTATACTAACTTGTAGGTAATATTGCGCTTAGCAAATTTATCCCACAAATTCTTGGGTCTAGACCAACGGTTGGGTCATGTTTCGTCGAATTCTGACAACGTTCAAAAGTAAGCTCTTTTGCACGATTTTATTAAAGCAAGTTTATTTCCCTTTTATACTAACTTGTAGTTATTATTACGCTTAACAATTTACCACACAAATTCGCAGCTCTAGACCAACGTTTGTGTCAAGTTTCGTCGAATTCTGTGAACTTTAAAATTTAGCTGTTTTGCATGATTTTATTAAAGCAAGTTTGTTTCCCTTTTGTACTAACTTGTAGTTGTTATTACGCTTAGCCAATTTACCACACAAATTCGCAGCTCTAGACCAACGTTTGTGTCAAGTTTCGTCGAATTCTGTGAACGTTAAAATTTAGCTGTTTTGCACGGTTTTATTAAAGCAAGTTTGTTTCCCTTTTGTACTAACTTGTAGTTGTTATTATGCTTTCCAAAATTACCACACAAATTCTTGGGCGTAGATCAACGTTTGTGTCAAATTTCGTCGAATTTTGAGAACGGTCAAAATTTAGCTGTTTTACACGGTTTTATTAAAGCAAATTCATTTTCCTTTTATACAAACTTGTAGTTATTATTAAGATTAGCAAATATACAACACAAATGCTGGGATGTAAACCAATGTTTGGGACAAGTTTCGTCGAATTCTGATAACGTTCAAAAGTTAGCTGTTTTGCACAATTTTATTAAAGCAAAATTGTTTTTCTTTTACACTAACTTGTAGGTATTATTAACCACACAAATTCTTGGTTCTAGACCTACGGTTGGGTTAAGTTTCGTCGAATTCTGAGAACGTTCAAAATTTAGATGTTTTGCACGGTTTTATTAAAGCAAGTTTGTTTTTCTTTTATACTAACTTGTAGGTATTATTACGCTTAGAATACTTTCCACACAAATACTTCGGTCTAGACCTACGGTTGGGTCAAGTTTCCTCGAATTCTGTGAACGTTCAAAATTTAGCTGTTTTGCACGGTTTTATTAAAGCAAGTTTGTTTCCCTTTTATACTAACTTGTAGGTAATATTACGCTTAGCAAATTTATCCCACAAATTCTTGGGTCTAGACCAACGGTTGGGTCATGTTTCGTCGAATTCTGACAACATTCAAAAGTAAGCTCTTTTGCACGATTTTATTAAAGCAAGTTTATTTTCCTTTTATACTAACTTGTAGTTATTATTACGCTTAGCCAATTTACCACACAAATTCGCAGCTCTAGACCAACGTTTGTGTCAAGTTTCATCGAATTCTGTGAACGTAAAAATTTAGCTGTTTTGCACGGTTTTATTAAAGCAAGTTTGTTTCCCTTTTGTACTAACTTGTAGTTGTTATTATGCTTTCCAAAATTACCACACAAATTCTTGGGCGTAGATTAACGTTTGTGTCAAATTTCGTCGAATTTTGAGAACGGTTAAAATTTAGCTGTTTTGCACGGTTTTATTAAAGCAAATTCATTTTCCTTTTATACTAACTTGTAGTTATTATTAAGATTAGCAAATATACAACACAAATGCTGGGATATAGACCAATGTTTGGGACAAGTTTCGTCGAATTCTGATAACGTTCAAAAGTTAGCTGTTTTGCACAATTTTATTAAAGCAAAATTGTTTTTCTTTTACACTAACTTGTAGGTATTATTAACCACACAAATTCTTGGTTCTAGACATACGGTTGGGTTAAGTTTCGTCGAATTCTGAGAACGTTCAAAATTTAGCTGTTTTGCACGGTTTTATTAAAGCAAGTTTGTTTTCCTTTTATACTAACTTATAGGTATTATTACTCTTAGAAAATTTACCACACAAATGCTTCGGCCTAGACCTACGGTTGGGTCAAGTTTCCTCAAATTCTGTGAACGTTCAAAATTTAGCTGTTTTGCACGATTTTATTGAAGCAAGTTTGTTTCCCTTTTATACTAACTTGTAGGTAATATTACGCTTAGCAAATTTATCCCACAAATTCTTGGGTCTAGACCAACGGTTGGGTCATGTTTCGTCGAATTCTGACAACGTTCAAAAGTAAGCTCTTTTGCACGATTTTATTGAAGCAAGTTTATTTCCCTTTTATACTAACTTGTAGTTATTATTACGCTTAGCCAATTTACCACACAAATTCGCAGCTCTAGACCAACGTTTGTGTCAAGTTTCGTCGAATTCTGTGAACGTTAAAATTTAGCTGTTTTGCACGGTTTTATTAAAGCAAGTTTGTTTCCCTCTTGTACTAACTTGTAGTTATTATTACGCTTAGCCAATTTACCACACAAATTCGCAGCTCTAGACCAACGTTTGTGTCAAGTTTCGTCGAATTCTATGAACGGTCAAAATTTAGCTGTTTTGCACGGTTTTATTAAAGCAAATTCATTTTCCTTTTATACTAACTTGTAGTTATTATTAAGATTAGCAAATATACAACACAAATGCTGGGATATAGACCAATGTTTGGGACAAGTTTCGTCGAATTCTGATAACGTTCAAAAGTTAGCTGTTTTGCACAATTTTATTAAAGCAAAATTGTTTTTCTTTTACACTAACTTGTAGGTATTATTAACCACACAAATTCTTGGTTCTAGACATACGGTTGGGTTAAGTTTCGTCGAATTCTGAGAACGTTCAAAATTTAGATGTTTTGCACGGTTTTATTAAAGCAAGTTTGTTTCCCTTTTATACTAACTTGTAGGTAGTATTACGCTTAGAATACTTTCCACACAAATACTTCGGTCTAGACCAACGGTTGGGTCAAGTTTACTCGAATTCTGTGAACGTTCAAAATTTAGCTGTTTTGCACGGTTTTATTAAAGCAAGTTTGTTTCCCTTTTATACTAACTTGTAGGTAATATTGCGCTTAGCAAATTTATCCCACAAATTCTTGGGTCTAGACCAACGGTTGGGTCATGTTTCGTCGAATTCTGACAACGTTCAAAAGTAAGCTCTTTTGCACGATTTTATTAAAGCAAGTTTATTTCCCTTTTATACTAACTTGTAGTTATTATTACGCTTAACAATTTACCACACAAATTCGCAGCTCTAGACCAACGTTTGTGTCAAGTTTCGTCGAATTCTGTGAACTTTAAAATTTAGCTGTTTTGCATGATTTTATTAAAGCAAGTTTGTTTCCCTTTTGTACTAACTTGTAGTTGTTATTACGCTTAGCCAATTTACCACACAAATTCGCAGCTCTAGACCAACGTTTGTGTCAAGTTTCGTCGAATTCTGTGAACGTTAAAATTTAGCTGTTTTGCACGGTTTTATTAAAGCAAGTTTGTTTCCCTTTTGTACTAACTTGTAGTTGTTATTATGCTTTCCAAAATTACCACACAAATTCTTGGGCGTAGATCAACGTTTGTGTCAAATTTCGTCGAATTTTGAGAACGGTCAAAATTTAGCTGTTTTACACGGTTTTATTAAAGCAAATTCATTTTCCTTTTATACTAACTTGTAGTTATTATTAAGATTAGCAAATATACAACACAAATGCTGGGATGTAAACCAATGTTTGGGACAAGTTTCGTCGAATTCTGATAACGTTCAAAAGTTAGCTGTTTTGCACAATTTTATTAAAGCAAAATTGTTTTTCTTTTACACTAACTTGTAGGTATTATTAACCACACAAATTCTTGGTTCTAGACCTACGGTTGGGTTAAGTTTCGTCGAATTCTGAGAACGTTCAAAATTTAGATGTTTTGCACGGTTTTATTAAAGCAAGTTTGTTTTTCTTTTATACTAACTTGTAGGTATTATTACGCTTAGAATACTTTCCACACAAATACTTCGGTCTAGACCTACGGTTGGGTCAAGTTTCCTCGAATTCTGTGAACGTTCAAAATTTAGCTGTTTTGCACGGTTTTATTAAAGCAAGTTTGTTTCCCTTTTATACTAACTTGTAGGTAATATTACGCTTAGCAAATTTATCCCACAAATTCTTGGGTCTAGACCAACGGTTGGGTCATGTTTCGTCGAATTCTGACAACATTCAAAAGTAAGCTCTTTTGCACGATTTTATTAAAGCAAGTTTATTTTCCTTTTATACTAACTTGTAGTTATTATTACGCTTAGCCAATTTACCACACAAATTCGCAGCTCTAGACCAACGTTTGTGTCAAGTTTCATCGAATTCTGTGAACGTAAAAATTTAGCTGTTTTGCACGGTTTTATTAAAGCAAGTTTGTTTCCCTTTTGTACTAACTTGTAGTTGTTATTATGCTTTCCAAAATTACCACACAAATTCTTGGGCGTAGATTAACGTTTGTGTCAAATTTCGTCGAATTTTGAGAACGGTTAAAATTTAGCTGTTTTGCACGGTTTTATTAAAGCAAATTCATTTTCCTTTTATACTAACTTGTAGTTATTATTAAGATTAGCAAATATACAACACAAATGCTGGGATATAGACCAATGTTTGGGACAAGTTTCGTCGAATTCTGATAACGTTCAAAAGTTAGCTGTTTTGCACAATTTTATTAAAGCAAAATTGTTTTTCTTTTACACTAACTTGTAGGTATTATTAACCACACAAATTCTTGGTTCTAGACATACGGTTGGGTTAAGTTTCGTCGAATTCTGAGAACGTTCAAAATTTAGCTGTTTTGCACGGTTTTATTAAAGCAAGTTTGTTTTCCTTTTATACTAACTTATAGGTATTATTACTCTTAGAAAATTTACCACACAAATGCTTCGGCCTAGACCTACGGTTGGGTCAAGTTTCCTCAAATTCTGTGAACGTTCAAAATTTAGCTGTTTTGCACGATTTTATTGAAGCAAGTTTGTTTCCCTTTTATACTAACTTGTAGGTAATATTACGCTTAGCAAATTTATCCCACAAATTCTTGGGTCTAGACCAACGGTTGGGTCATGTTTCGTCGAATTCTGACAACGTTCAAAAGTAAGCTCTTTTGCACGATTTTATTGAAGCAAGTTTATTTCCCTTTTATACTAACTTGTAGTTATTATTACGCTTAGCCAATTTACCACACAAATTCGCAGCTCTAGACCAACGTTTGTGTCAAGTTTCGTCGAATTCTGTGAACGTTAAAATTTAGCTGTTTTGCACGGTTTTATTAAAGCAAGTTTGTTTCCCTCTTGTACTAACTTGTAGTTATTATTACGCTTAGCCAATTTACCACACAAATTCGCAGCTCTAGACCAACGTTTGTGTCAAGTTTCGTCGAATTCTATGAACGGTCAAAATTTAGCTGTTTTGCACGGTTTTATTAAAGCAAATTCATTTTCCTTTTATACTAACTTGTAGTTATTATTAAGATTAGCAAATATACAACACAAATGCTGGGATATAGACCAATGTTTGGGACAAGTTTCGTCGAATTCTGATAACGTTCAAAAGTTAGCTGTTTTGCACAATTTTATTAAAGCAAAATTGTTTTTCTTTTACACTAACTTGTAGGTATTATTAACCACACAAATTCTTGGTTCTAGACATACGGTTGGGTTAAGTTTCGTCGAATTCTGAGAACGTTCAAAATTTAGATGTTTTGCACGGTTTTATTAAAGCAAGTTTGTTTCCCTTTTATACTAACTTGTAGGTAGTATTACGCTTAGAATACTTTCCACACAAATACTTCGGTCTAGACCAACGGTTGGGTCAAGTTTACTCGAATTCTGTGAACGTTCAAAATTTAGCTGTTTTGCACGGTTTTATTAAAGCAAGTTTGTTTCCCTTTTATACTAACTTGTAGGTAATATTGCGCTTAGCAAATTTATCCCACAAATTCTTGGGTCTAGACCAACGGTTGGGTCATGTTTCGTCGAATTCTGACAACGTTCAAAAGTAAGCTCTTTTGCACGATTTTATTAAAGCAAGTTTATTTCCCTTTTATACTAACTTGTAGTTATTATTACGCTTAACAATTTACCACACAAATTCGCAGCTCTAGACCAACGTTTGTGTCAAGTTTCGTCGAATTCTGTGAACTTTAAAATTTAGCTGTTTTGCATGATTTTATTAAAGCAAGTTTGTTTCCCTTTTGTACTAACTTGTAGTTGTTATTACGCTTAGCCAATTTACCACACAAATTCGCAGCTCTAGACCAACGTTTGTGTCAAGTTTCGTCGAATTCTGTGAACGTTAAAATTTAGCTGTTTTGCACGGTTTTATTAAAGCAAGTTTGTTTCCCTTTTGTACTAACTTGTAGTTGTTATTATGCTTTCCAAAATTACCACACAAATTCTTGGGCGTAGATCAACGTTTGTGTCAAATTTCGTCGAATTTTGAGAACGGTCAAAATTTAGCTGTTTTACACGGTTTTATTAAAGCAAATTCATTTTCCTTTTATACTAACTTGTAGTTATTATTAAGATTAGCAAATATACAACACAAATGCTGGGATGTAAACCAATGTTTGGGACAAGTTTCGTCGAATTCTGATAACGTTCAAAAGTTAGCTGTTTTGCACAATTTTATTAAAGCAAAATTGTTTTTCTTTTACACTAACTTGTAGGTATTATTAACCACACAAATTCTTGGTTCTAGACCTACGGTTGGGTTAAGTTTCGTCGAATTCTGAGAACGTTCAAAATTTAGATGTTTTGCACGGTTTTATTAAAGCAAGTTTGTTTTTCTTTTATACTAACTTGTAGGTATTATTACGCTTAGAATACTTTCCACACAAATACTTCGGTCTAGACCTACGGTTGGGTCAAGTTTCCTCGAATTCTGTGAACGTTCAAAATTTAGCTGTTTTGCACGGTTTTATTAAAGCAAGTTTGTTTCCCTTTTATACTAACTTGTAGGTAATATTACGCTTAGCAAATTTATCCCACAAATTCTTGGGTCTAGACCAACGGTTGGGTCATGTTTCGTCGAATTCTGACAACATTCAAAAGTAAGCTCTTTTGCACGATTTTATTAAAGCAAGTTTATTTTCCTTTTATACTAACTTGTAGTTATTATTACGCTTAGCCAATTTACCACACAAATTCGCAGCTCTAGACCAACGTTTGTGTCAAGTTTCATCGAATTCTGTGAACGTAAAAATTTAGCTGTTTTGCACGGTTTTATTAAAGCAAGTTTGTTTCCCTTTTGTACTAACTTGTAGTTGTTATTATGCTTTCCAAAATTACCACACAAATTCTTGGGCGTAGATTAACGTTTGTGTCAAATTTCGTCGAATTTTGAGAACGGTTAAAATTTAGCTGTTTTGCACGGTTTTATTAAAGCAAATTCATTTTCCTTTTATACTAACTTGTAGTTATTATTAAGATTAGCAAATATACAACACAAATGCTGGGATATAGACCAATGTTTGGGACAAGTTTCGTCGAATTCTGATAACGTTCAAAAGTTAGCTGTTTTGCACAATTTTATTAAAGCAAAATTGTTTTTCTTTTACACTAACTTGTAGGTATTATTAACCACACAAATTCTTGGTTCTAGACATACGGTTGGGTTAAGTTTCGTCGAATTCTGAGAACGTTCAAAATTTAGCTGTTTTGCACGGTTTTATTAAAGCAAGTTTGTTTTCCTTTTATACTAACTTATAGGTATTATTACTCTTAGAAAATTTACCACACAAATGCTTCGGCCTAGACCTACGGTTGGGTCAAGTTTCCTCAAATTCTGTGAACGTTCAAAATTTAGCTGTTTTGCACGATTTTATTGAAGCAAGTTTGTTTCCCTTTTATACTAACTTGTAGGTAATATTACGCTTAGCAAATTTATCCCACAAATTCTTGGGTCTAGACCAACGGTTGGGTCATGTTTCGTCGAATTCTGACAACGTTCAAAAGTAAGCTCTTTTGCACGATTTTATTGAAGCAAGTTTATTTCCCTTTTATACTAACTTGTAGTTATTATTACGCTTAGCCAATTTACCACACAAATTCGCAGCTCTAGACCAACGTTTGTGTCAAGTTTCGTCGAATTCTGTGAACGTTAAAATTTAGCTGTTTTGCACGGTTTTATTAAAGCAAGTTTGTTTCCCTCTTGTACTAACTTGTAGTTATTATTACGCTTAGCCAATTTACCACACAAATTCGCAGCTCTAGACCGACGTTTGTGTCAAGTTTCGTCGAATTCTGTGAACGTTAAAATTTAGTTGTTTTGCACGGTTTTATTAAAGCAAGTTTGTTTCCCTTTTGTACTAACTTGTAGTTGTTATTATGCTTTCCAAAATTACCACACAAATTCTTGCGCGTAGATCAACGTTTGTGTCAAATTTCGTCGAATTTTGAGAACGGTCAAAATTTAGCTGTTTTGCACGGTTTTATTAAAGCAAATTCATTTTCCTTTTATACTAACTTGTAGTTATTATTAAGATTAGCAAATATACAACACAAATGCTGGGATATAGACCAATGTTTGGGACAAGTTTCGTCGAATTCTGATAACGTTCAAAAGTTAGCTGTTTTGCACAATTTTATTAAAGCAAAATTGTTTTTCTTTTACACTAACTTGTAGGTATTATTAACCACACACATTCTTGGTTCTAGACATACGGTTGGGTTAAGTTTCGTCGAATTCTGAGAACGTTCAAAATTTAGCTGTTTTGCACGGTTTTATTAAAGCAAGTTTGTTTTCCTTTTATACTAACTTATAGGTATTATTACTCTTAGAAAACTTACCACACAAATGCTTCGGTCTAGACCTACGGTTGGGTCAAGTTTCCTCAAATTCTGTGAACGTTCAAAATTTAGCTGTTTTGCACGATTTTATTGAAGCAAGTTTGTTTCCCTTTTATACTAACTTGTAGGTAATATTACGCTTAGCAAATTTATCCCACAAATTCTTGCGTCTAGACCAACGGTTGGGTCATGTTTCGTCGAATTCTGACAACGTTCAAAAGTAAGCTCTTTTGCACGATTTTATTGAAGCAAGTTTATTTCCCTTTTATACTAACTTGTAGTTATTATTACGCTTAGCCAATTTACCACACAAATTCGCAGCTCTAGACCAACGTTTGTGTCAAGTTTCGTCGAATTCTGTGAACGTTAAAATTTAACTGTTTTGCACGGTTTTATTAAAGCAAGTTTGTTTCCCTTTTGTACTAACTTGTAGTTATTATTACGCTTAGCCAATTTACCACACAAATTCGCAGCTCTAGACCAACGTTTGTGTCAAGTTTCGTCGAATTCTATGAACGGTCAAAATTTAGCTGTTTTGCACGGTTTTATTAAAGCAAATTCATTTTCCTTTTATACTAACTTGTAGTTATTATTAAGATTAGCAAATATACAACACAAATGCTGGGATATAGACCAATGTTTGGGACAAGTTTCGTCGAATTCTGATAACGTTCAAAAGTTAGCTGTTTTGCACAATTTTATTAAAGCAAAATTGTTTTTCTTTTACACTAACTTGTAGGTATTATTAACCACACAAATTCTTGGTTCTAGACATACGGTTGGGTTAAGTTTCGTCGAATTCTGAGAACGTTCAAAATTTAGATGTTTTGCACGGTTTTATTAAAGCAAGTTTGTTTCCCTTTTATACTAACTTGTAGGTAGTATTACGCTTAGAATACTTTCCACACAAATACTTCGGTCTAGACCAACGGTTGGGTCAAGTTTACTCGAATTCTGTGAACGTTCAAAATTTAGCTGTTTTGCACGGTTTTATTAAAGTAAGTTTGTTTCCCTTTTATACTAACTTGTAGGTAATATTGCGCTTAGCAAATTTATCCCACAAATTCTTGGGTCTAGACCAACGGTTGGGTCATGTTTCGTCGAATTCTGACAACGTTCAAAAGTAAGCTCTTTTGCACGATTTTATTAAAGCAAGTTTATTTCCCTTTTATACTAACTTGTAGTTATTATTACGCTTAACAATTTACCACACAAATTCGCAGCTCTAGACCAACGTTTGTGTCAAGTTTCGTCGAATTCTGTGAACTTTAAAATTTAGCTGTTTTGCATGATTTTATTAAAGCAAGTTTGTTTCCCTTTTGTACTAACTTGTAGTTGTTATTACGCTTAGCCAATTTACCACACAAATTCGCAGCTCTAGACCAACGTTTGTGTCAAGTTTCGTCGAATTCTGTGAACGTTAAAATTTAGCTGTTTTGCACGGTTTTATTAAAGCAAGTTTGTTTCCCTTTTGTACTAACTTGTAGTTGTTATTATGCTTTCCAAAATTACCACACAAATTCTTGGGCGTAGATCAACGTTTGTGTCAAATTTCGTCGAATTTTGAGAACGGTCAAAATTTAGCTGTTTTACACGGTTTTATTAAAGCAAATTCATTTTCCTTTTATACTAACTTGTAGTTATTATTAAGATTAGCAAATATACAACACAAATGCTGGGATGTAAACCAATGTTTGGGACAAGTTTCGTCGAATTCTGATAACGTTCAAAAGTTAGCTGTTTTGCACAATTTTATTAAAGCAAAATTGTTTTTCTTTTACACTAACTTGTAGGTATTATTAACCACACAAATTCTTGGTTCTAGACCTACGGTTGGGTTAAGTTTCGTCGAATTCTGAGAACGTTCAAAATTTAGATGTTTTGCACGGTTTTATTAAAGCAAGTTTGTTTTTCTTTTATACTAACTTGTAGGTATTATTACGCTTAGAATACTTTCCACACAAATACTTCGGTCTAGACCTACGGTTGGGTCAAGTTTCCTCGAATTCTGTGAACGTTCAAAATTTAGCTGTTTTGCACGGTTTTATTAAAGCAAGTTTGTTTCCCTTTTATACTAACTTGTAGGTAATATTACGCTTAGCAAATTTATCCCACAAATTCTTGGGTCTAGACCAACGGTTGGGTCATGTTTCGTCGAATTCTGACAACATTCAAAAGTAAGCTCTTTTGCACGATTTTATTAAAGCAAGTTTATTTTTCTTTTATACTAACTTGTAGTTATTATTACGCTTAGCCAATTTACCACACAAATTCGCAGCTCTAGACCAACGTTTGTGTCAAGTTTCATCGAATTCTGTGAACGTAAAAATTTAGCTGTTTTGCACGGTTTTATTAAAGCAAGTTTGTTTCCCTTTTGTACTAACTTGTAGTTGTTATTATGCTTTCCAAAATTACCACACAAATTCTTGGGCGTAGATTAACGTTTGTGTCAAATTTCGTCGAATTTTGAGAACGGTTAAAATTTAGCTGTTTTGCACGGTTTTATTAAAGCAAATTCATTTTCCTTTTATACTAACTTGTAGTTATTATTAAGATTAGCAAATATACAACACAAATGCTGGGATATAGACCAATGTTTGGGACAAGTTTCGTCGAATTCTGATAACGTTCAAAAGTTAGCTGTTTTGCACAATTTTATTAAAGCAAAATTGTTTTTCTTTTACACTAACTTGTAGGTATTATTAACCACACAAATTCTTGGTTCTAGACATACGGTTGGGTTAAGTTTCGTCGAATTCTGAGAACGTTCAAAATTTAGCTGTTTTGCACGGTTTTATTAAAGCAAGTTTGTTTTCCTTTTATACTAACTTATAGGTATTATTACTCTTAGAAAATTTACCACACAAATGCTTCGGCCTAGACCTACGGTTGGGTCAAGTTTCCTCAAATTCTGTGAACGTTCAAAATTTAGCTGTTTTGCACGATTTTATTGAAGCAAGTTTGTTTCCCTTTTATACTAACTTGTAGGTAATATTACGCTTAGCAAATTTATCCCACAAATTCTTGGGTCTAGACCAACGGTTGGGTCATGTTTCGTCGAATTCTGACAACGTTCAAAAGTAAGCTCTTTTGCACGATTTTATTGAAGCAAGTTTATTTCCCTTTTATACTAACTTGTAGTTATTATTACGCTTAGCCAATTTACCACACAAATTCGCAGCTCTAGACCAACGTTTGTGTCAAGTTTCGTCGAATTCTGTGAACGTTAAAATTTAGCTGTTTTGCACGGTTTTATTAAAGCAAGTTTGTTTCCCTCTTGTACTAACTTGTAGTTATTATTACGCTTAGCCAATTTACCACACAAATTCGCAGCTCTAGACCGACGTTTGTGTCAAGTTTCGTCGAATTCTGTGAACGTTAAAATTTAGTTGTTTTGCACGGTTTTATTAAAGCAAGTTTGTTTCCCTTTTGTACTAACTTGTAGTTGTTATTATGCTTTCCAATATTACCACACAAATTCTTGCGCGTAGATCAATGTTTGTGTCAAATTTCGTCGAATTTTGAGAACGGTCAAAATTTAGCTGTTTTGCACGGTTTTATTAAAGCAAATTCATTTTCCTTTTATACTAACTTGTAGTTATTATTAAGATTAGCAAATATACAACACAAATCCTGGGATATAGACCAATGTTTGGGACAAGTTTCGTCGAATTTTGATAACGTTCAAAAGTTAGCTGTTTTGCACAATTTTATTAAAGCAAAATTGTTTTTCTTTTACACTAACTTGTAGGTATTATTAACCACACAAATTCTTGGTTCTAGACCTACGGTTGGGTTAAGTTTCGTCGAATTCTGAGAACGTTCAAAATTTAGATGTTTTGCACGGTTTTATTAAAGCAAGTTTGTTTCCCTTTTATACTAACTTGTAGGTATTATAACGCTTAGAATACTTTCCACACAAATACTTCGGTCTAGACCAACGGTTGGGTCAAGTTTCCTCGAATTCTGTGAACGTTCAAAATTTAGCTGTTTTGCACGGTTTTATTAAAGCAAGTTTGTTTCCCTTTTATACTAACTTGTAGGTAATATTACACTTAGCAAATTTATCCCACAAATTCTTGGGTCTAGACCAACGGTTGGGTCATGTTTCGTCGAATTCTGACAACATTCAAAAGTAAGCTCTTTTGCACGATTTTATTAAAGCAAGTTTATTTCCCTTTTATACTAACTTGTAGTTATTATTACGCTTAGCCAATTTACCACACAAATTCGCAGCTCTAGACCAACGTTTGTGTCAAGTTTCGTTGAATTCTGTGAACGTTAAAATTTAGCTGTTTTGCACGGTTTATTAAAGCAAGTTTGTTTCCCTTTTGTACTAACTTGTAGTTGTTATTATGCTTTCCAAAATTACCACACAAATTCTTGGGCGTAGACCAACGTTTGTGTCAAGTTTCGTCGAATTTTGAGAACGGTCAAAATTTAGCTGTTTTTTGCACGGTTTTATTAAAGCAAATTCATTTTCCTTTTATACTAACTTGTAGTTATTATTAAGATTAGCAAATATACAACACAAATGCTGGGATATAGACCAATGTTTGGGACAAGTTTCGTCGAATTCTGAGAACGTTCAAAAGTTAGCTGTTTTGCACAATTTTATTAAAGCAAAATTGTTTTTCTTTTACACTAACTTGTAGGTATTATTAACCACACAAATTCTTGGTTCTAGACCTACGGTTGGGTTAAGTTTCGTCGAATTCTGAGAACGTTCAAAATTTAGATATTTTGCACGGTTTTATTAAAGCAAGTTTGTTTTCCTTTTATACTAACTTGTAGGTATTATTACGCTTAGAATACTTTCCACACAAATACTTCGGTCTAGACCTACGCTTGGGTCAAGTTTCCTCGAATTCTGTGAACGTTAAAAATTTAGCTGTTTTGCACGGTTTTATTAAAGCAAGTTTGTTTCCCTTTTATACTAACTTGTAGATAATATTACGCTTAGCAAATTTATCCCACAAATTCTTGGGTCTAGACCAACGGTTGGGTCATGTTTCGTCGAATTTTGACAACGTTCAAAAGTAAGCTCTTTTGCACGATTTTATCAAAGCAAGTTTATTTCCCTTTTATACTAACTTGTAGTTATTATTACGCTTAGCCAATTTACCACACAAATTCGCAGCTCTAGACCAACGTTTGTGTCAAGTTTCGTCGAATTCTGTTAACGTTAAAATTTAGCTGTTTTGCACGGTTTATTAAAGCAAGTATGTTTCCCTTTTATACTAACTTGTAGGAAATATTACGCTTAGCAAATTTATCCCACAAATTCTTGGGTCTAGACCAACGGTTGGGTCATGTTTCGTCGAATTCTGACAACGTTCAAAAGTAAGCTCTTCTGCACGATTTTATTGAAGCAAGTTTATTTCCCTTTTATACTAACTTGTAGTTATTATTACGCTTAGCCAATTTACCACACAAATTCGCAGCTCTAGACCAACGTTTGTGTGAAGTTTCGTCGAATTCTGTGAACGTTAAAATTTAGCTGTTTTGCACGGTTTTATTAAAGCAAGTTTGTTTCCCTTTTATACTAACTTGTAGGTAATATTACGCTTAGCAAATTTATCCCACAAATTCTTGGGTCTAGACCAACGGTTGGGTCATGTTTCGTCGAATTCTGACAACGTTCAAAAGTAAGCTCTTCTGCACGATTTTATTGAAGCAAGTTTATTTCCCTTTTATACTAACTTGTAGTTATTATTACGCTTAGCCAATTTACCACACAAATTCGCAGCTCTAGACCAACGTTTGTGTCAAGTTTCGTCGAATTCTGTGAACGTTAAAATTTAGCTGTTTTGCACGATTTTATTAAAGCAAGTTTGTTTCCCTTTTGTACTAACTTGTAGTTGTTATTATGCTTTCCAAAATTACCACACAAATTCTTGGGCGTAGACCAACGTTTGTGTCAAGTTTCGTCGAATTTTGAGAACGGTCAAAATTTAGCTGTTTTTTGCACGGTTTTATTAAAGCAAATTCATTTTCCTTTTATACTAACTTGTAGTTATTATTAAGATTAGCAAATATACAACACAAATGCTGGGATATAGACCAATGTTTGGGACAAGTTTCGTCGAATTCTGAGAACGTTCAAAAGTTAGCTGTTTTGCACAATTTTATTAAAGCAAAATTGTTTTTCTTTTACACTAACTTGTAGGTATTATTAACCACACAAATTCTTGGTTCTAAACCTACGGTTGGGTTAAGTTTCGTTGAATTCTGAGAACGTTCAAAATTTAGATGTTTTGCACGGTTTTATTAAAGCAAGTTTGTTTTCCTTTTATACTAACTTGTAGGTATTATTACGCTTAGAATACTTTCCACACAAATACTTCGGTCTAGACCTACGGTTGGGTCAAGTTTCCTCGAATTCTGTGAACGTTCAAAATTTAGCTGTTTTGCACGGTTTTATTAAAGCAAGTTTGTTTCCCTTTTATACTAACTTGTAGATAATATTACGCTTAGCAAATTTATCCCACAAATTCTTGGGTCTAGACCAACGGTTGGGTCATGTTTCGTCGAATTCTGACAACGTTCAAAAGTAAGCTCTTTTGCACGATTTTATCAAAGCAAGTTTATTTCCCTTTTATACTAACTTGTAGTTACTATTACGCTTAGCCAATTTACCACACAAATTCGCAGCTCTAGACCAACGTTTGTGTCAAGTTTCGTCGAATTCTGTGAACGTTAAAATTTAGCTGTTTTGCACGGTTTTATTAAAGCAAGTTTGTTTCCCTTTTATACTAACTTGTAGGTAATATTACGCTTAGCAAATTTATCCCACAAATTCTTGGGTCTAGACCAACGGTTGGGTCATGTTTCGTCGAATTCTGACAACGTTCAAAAGTAAGCTCTTCTGCACGATTTTATTGAAGCAAGTTTATTTCCCTTTTATACTAACTTGTAGTTATTATTACGCTTAGCGAATTTACCACACAAATTCGCAGCTCTAGACCAACGTTTGTGTCAAGTTTCGTCGAATTCTGTGAACGTTAAAATTTAGCTGTTTTGCACGATTTTATTAAAGCAAGTTTGTTTCCCTTTTGTACTAACTTGTAGTTGTTATTATGCTTTCCAAAATTACCACACAAATTCTTGGGCGTAGACCAACGTTTGTGTCAAGTTTCGTCGAATTTTGAGAACGGTCAAAATTTAGCTGTTTTTTGCACGGTTTTATTAAAGCAAATTCATTTTCCTTTCATACTAACTTGTAGTTATTATTAAGATTAGCAAATATACAACACAAATGCTGGGATATAGACAAAAGTTTGGGACAAGTTTCGTCGAATTCTGAGAACGTTCAAAAGTTAGCTGTTTTGCACAATTTTATTAAAGCAAATTTGTTTTCCTTTTACACTAACTTGTAGGTATTATTAACCACACAAATTCTTGGTTCTAGACCTACGGTTGGGTTAAGTTTCGTCGAATTCTGAGAACGTTCAAAACTTAGATGTTTTGCACGGTTTTATTAAAGCAAGTTTGTTTCCCTTTTATACTAACTTGTAGGTATTATAACGCTTAGAATACTTTCCACACAAATACTTCGGTCTAGACCAACGGTTGGGTCAAGTTTCCTCGAATTCTGTGAACGTTCAAAATTTAGCTGTTTTGCACGGTTTTATTAAAGCATGTTTGTTTCCCTTTTATACTAACTTGTAGGTAATATTACACTTAGCAAATTTATCCCACAAATTCTTGGGTCTAGACCAACGGTTGGGTCATGTTTCGTCGAATTCTGACCACATTCAAAAGTAAGCTCTTTTGCACGATTTTATTAAAGCAAGTTTATTTCCCTTTTATACTAACTTGTAGTTATTATTACGCTTAGCCAATTTACCACACAAATTCGCAGCTCTAGACCAACGTTTGTGTCAAGTTTCGTTGAATTCTGTGAACGTTAAAATTTAGCTGTTTTGCACGGTTTTATTAAAGCAAGTTTGTTTCCCTTTTGTACTAACTTGTAGTTGTTATTATGCTTTCCAAAATTACCACACAAATTCTTGGCCGTAGACCAACGTTTGTGTCAAGTTTCGTCGAATTTTGAGAACGGTCAAAATTTAGCTGTTTTTTGCACGGTTTTATTAAAGCAAATTCATTTTCCTTTTATACTAACTTGTAGTTATTATTAAGATTAGCAAATATACAACACAAATGCTGGGATATAGACCAATGTTTGGGACAAGTTTCGTCGAATTCTGAGAACGTTCAAAAGTTAGCTGTTTTGCACAATTTTATTAAAGCAAAATTGTTTTTCTTTTACACTAACTTGTAGGTATTATTAACCACACAAATTCTTGGTTCTAGACCTACGGTTGGGTTAAGTTTCGTCGAATTCTGAGAACGTTCAAAATTTAGATATTTTGCACGGTTTTATTAAAGCAAGTTTGTTTTCCTTTTATACTAACTTGTAGGTATTATTACGCTTAGAATACTTTCCACACAAATACTTCGGTCTAGACCTACGCTTGGGTCAAGTTTCCTCGAATTCTGTGAACGTTAAAAATTTAGCTGTTTTGCACGGTTTTATTAAAGCAAGTTTGTTTCCCTTTTATACTAACTTGTAGATAATATTACGCTTAGCAAATTTATCCCACAAATTCTTGGGTCTAGACCAACGGTTGGGTCATGTTTCGTCGAATTCTGACAACGTTCAAAAGTAAGCTCTTTTGCACGATTTTATCAAAGCAAGTTTATTTCCCTTTTATACTAACTTGTAGTTATTATTACGCTTAGCCAATTTACCACACAAATTCGCAGCTCTAGACCAACGTTTGTGTTAAGTTTCGTCGAATTCTGTGAACGTTAAAATTTAGCTGTTTTGCACGATTTTATTAAAGCAAGTTTGTTTCCTTTTTGTACTAACTTGTAGTTGTTATTATGCTTTCCAAAATTACCACACAAATTCTTGGGCGTAGACCAACGTTTGTGTCAAGTTTCGTCGAATTTTGAGAACGGTCAAAATTTAGCGGTTTTTTGCACGGTTTTATTAAAGCAAATTCATTTTCCTTTTATACTAACTTATAGTTGTTATTAAGATTAGCAAATATACAACACAAATGCTGGGATATAGACCAAAGTTTGGGACAAGTTTCGTCGAATTCTGAGAACGTTCAAAAGTTAGCTGTTTTGCACAATTTTTTTAAAGCAAATTTGTTTTCCTTTTACACTAACTTGTAGGTATTATTTACCACACAAATTCTTTGTTCTAGACCTACGGTTGGGTTAAGTTTCGTCAAATTCTGAGAACGTTCAAAATTTAGCTGTTTTGCACGGTTTTATTAAAGCAAGTTTGTTTCCCTTTTATACTAACTTGTAGGTAATATTACACTTAGAAAATTTATCCCACAAATTCTTGGGTCTAGACCAACGGTTGGGTCATGTTTCGTCGAATTCTGACAACGTTCAAAAGTAAGCTCTTTTGCAGGATTTTATTAAAGCAAATTTATTTCCCTTTTATACTAACTTGTAGTTATTATTACGCTTAGCCAATTTACCACACAAATTCGCAGCTCTAGACCAACGTTTGTGTCAAGTTTCGTCGAATTCTGTGAACGTTCAAAATTTAGCTGTTTTGCACGGTTTTATTAAAGCAAGTTTGTTTCCCTTTTATACTAACTTGTAGGTAATATTACGCTTAGCAAATTTATCCCACAAATTCTTGGGTCTAGACCAACGGTTGGGTCATGTTTCGTCGAATTCTGACAACGTTCAAAAGTAAGCTCTTTTGCAGGATTTTATTAAAGCAAATTTATTTCCCTTTTATACTAACTTGTAGTTATTATTACGCTTAGCCAATTTACCACACAAATTCGCAGCTCTAGACCAACGTTTGTGTCAAGTTTCCTCGAATTCTGTGAACGTTAAAATTTAGCTGTTTTGCACGGTTTTATTAAAGCAAGTTTGTTTCCCTTTTATACTAACTTGTAGGTAATATTACGCTTAGCAAATTTATCCCACAAATTCTTGTGTCTAGACCAACGGTTGGGTCATGTTTCGTCGAATTCTGACAACGTTCAAAAGTAAGCTCTTCTGCACGATTTTATTGAAGCAAGTTTATTTCCCTTTTATACTAACTTGTAGTTATTATTACGCTTAGCCAATTTACCACACAAATTCGCAGCTCTAGACCAACGTTTGTGTCAAGTTTCGTCGAATTCTGTGAACGTTAAAATTTAGCTGTTTTGCACGGTTTTATTAAAGCAAGTTTGTTTCCCTTTTGTACTAACTTGTAGTTGTTATTATGCTTTCCAAAATTACCACACAAATTCTTGGGCGTAGACCAACGTTTGTGTCAAGTTTCGTCGAATTTTGAGAACGGTCAAAATTTAGCTTTTTTTTTGCACGGTTTTATTAAAGCAAATTCATTTTCCTTTTATACTAACTTGTAGTTATTATTAAGATTAGCAAATATACAACACAAATACTGGGATATAGACCAAAGTTTGGGACAAGTTTCGTCGAATTCTGAGAACGTTCAAAAGTTAGCTGTTTTGCACAACAATTTTATTAAAGCAAATTTGTTTTCCTTTTACACTAACTTGTAGGTATTATTAACCACACAAATTCTTGGTTCTAGACCTACGGTTGGGTTATGTTTCGTCGAATTCTGAGAACGTTCAAAATTTAGATTTTTGCACGGTTTTATTAAAGCAAGTTTGTTTCCATTTTATACTAACTTGTAGGTATTATAACGCTTAGAATACTTTCCACACAAATACTTCGGTCTAGACCAACGGTTGGGTCAAGTTTCCTCGAATTCTGTGAACGTTCAAAATTTAGCTGTTTTGCACGGTTTTATTAAAGCAAGTTTGTGTCCCTTTTATACTAACTTGTAGGTAATATTACACTTAGCAAATTTATCCCACAAATTCTTGGGTCTAGACCAACGGTTGGGTCATGTTTCGTCGAATTCTGACAACATTCAAAAGTAAGCTCTTTTGCACGATTTTATTAAAGCAAGTTTATTTCCCTGTTATACTAACTTGTAGTTATTATTACGCTTAGCCAATTTACCACACAAATTCGCAGCTCTAGACCAACGTTTGTGTCAAGTTTCGTTGAATTCTGTGAACGTTAAAATTTAGCTGTTTTGCACGGTTTTATTAAAGCAAGTTTGTTTCCCTTTTGTACTAACTTGTAGTTGTTATTATGCTTTCCAAAATTACCACACAAATTCTTGGGCGTAGACCAACGTTTGTGTCAAGTTTCGTCGAATTTTGAGAACGGTCAAAATTTAGCTGTTTTTTGCACGGTTTTATTAAAGCAAATTCATTTTCCTTTTATACTAACTTGTAGTTATTATTAAGATTAGCAAATATACAACACAAATGCTGGGATATAGACCAATGTTTGGGACAAGTTTCGTCGAATTCTGAGAAAGTTCAAAAGTTAGCTGTTTTGCACAATTTTATTAAAGCAAAATTGTTTTTCTTTTACACTAACTTGTAGGTATTATTAACCACACAAATTCTTGGTTCTAGACCTACGGTTGGGTTAAGTTTCGTCGAATTCTGAGAACGTTCAAAATTTAGATATTTTGCACGGTTTTATTAAAGCAAGTTTGTTTTCCTTTTATACTAACTTATAGGTATTATTACTCTTAGAAAACTTACCACACAAATGCTTCGGTCTAGACCTACGGTTGGGTCAAGTTTCCTCAAATTCTGTGAACGTTCAAAATTTAGCTGTTTTGCACGATTTTATTGAAGCAAGTTTGTTTCCCTTTTATACTAACTTGTAGGTAATATTACGCTTAGCAAATTTATCCCACAAATTCTTGGGTCTAGACCAACGGTTGGGTCATGTTTCGTCGAATTCTGACAACGTTCAAAAGTAAGCTCTTTTGCACGATTTTATCAAAGCAAGTTTATTTCCCTTTTATACTAACTTGTAGTTATTATTACGCTTAGCCAATTTACCACACAAATTCGCAGCTCTAGACCAACGTTTGTGTCAAGTTTCGTCGAATTCTGTGAACGTTAAAATTTAGCTGTTTTGCACGATTTTATTAAAGCAAGTTTGTTTCCTTTTTGTACTAACTTGTAGTTGTTATTATGCTTTCCAAAATTACCACACAAATTCTTGGGCGTAGACCAACGTTTGTGTCAAGTTTCGTCGAATTTTGAGAACGGTCAAAATTTAGCGGTTTTTTGCACGGTTTTATTAAAGCAAATTCATTTTCCTTTTATACTAACTTGTAGTTGTTATTAAGATTAGCAAATATACAACACAAATGCTGGGATATAGACCAAAGTTTGGGACAAGTTTCGTCGAATTCTGAGAACGTTCAAAAGTTAGCTGTTTTGCACAATTTTTTTAAAGCAAATTTGTTTTCCTTTTACACTAACTTGTAGGTATTATTTACCACACAAATTCTTTGTTCTAGACCTACGGTTGGGTTAAGTTTCGTCGAATTCTGAGAACGTTCAAAATTTAGATGTTTTGCACGGTTTTATTAAAGCAAGTTTGTTTCCCTTTTATACTAACTTGTAGGTAATATTACACTTAGAAAATTTATCCCACAAATTCTTGGGTCTAGACCAACGGTTGGGTCATGTTTCGTCGAATTCTGACAACGTTCAAAAGTAAGCTCTTTTGCAGGATTTTATTAAAGCAAATTTATTTCCCTTTTATACTAACTTGTAGTTATTATTACGCTTAGCCAATTTACCACACAAATTCGCAGCTCTAGACCAACGTTTGTGTCAAGTTTCGTCGAATTCTGTGAACGTTCAAAATTTAGCTGTTTTGCACGGTTTTATTAAAGCAAGTTTGTTTCCCTTTTATACTAACTTGTAGGTAATATTACGCTTAGCAAATTTATCCCACAAATTCTTTGGTCTAGACCAACGGTTGGGTCATGTTTCGTCGAATTCTGACAACGTTCAAAAGTAAGCTCTTTTGCACGATTTTATCAAAGCAAGTTTATTTCCCTTTTATACTAACTTGTAGTTATTATTACGCTTAGCCAATTTACCACACAAATTCGCAGCTCTAGACCAACGTTTGTGTCAAGTTTCCACGAATTATGTGAACGTTAAAATTTAGCTGTTTTGCACGGTTTTATTAAAGCAAGTTTGTTTCCCTTTTATACTAACTTGTAGGTAATATTACGCTTAGCAAATTTATCCCACAAATTCTTGGGTCTAGACCAACGGTTGGGTCATGTTTCGTCGAATTCTGACAACGTTCAAAAGTAAGCTCTTCTGCACGATTTTATTGAAGCAAGTTTATTTCCCTTTTATACTAACTTGTAGTTATTATTACGCTTAGCCAATTTACCACACAAATTCGCAGCTCTAGACCAACGTTTGTGTCAAGTTTCGTCGAATTCTGTGAACGTTAAAATTTAGCTGTTTTGCACGGTTTTATTAAAGCAAGTTTGTTTCCCTTTTGTACTAACTTGTAGTTGTTATTATGCTTTCCAAAATTACCACACAAATTCTTGGGCGTAGACCAACGTTTGTGTCAAGTTTCGTCGAATTTTGAGAACGGTCAAAATTTAGCTGTTTTTTGCACGGTTTTATTAAAGCAAA
Organism: Sesamum indicum; assembly: GCF_026168435.1. Lineage (NCBI taxonomy): Eukaryota > Viridiplantae > Streptophyta > Magnoliopsida > Lamiales > Pedaliaceae > Sesamum > Sesamum indicum. The sequence continues at coordinate 9,100,397 of NC_142661.1, read as the reverse complement.
TTCATTTTCCTTTTATACTAACTTGTAGTTATTATTAAGATTAGCAAATATACAACACAAATGCTGGGATATAGACCAAAGTTTGGGACAAGTTTCGTCGAATTCTGAGAACGTTCAAAAGTTAGCTGTTTTGCACAACAATTTTATTAAAGCAAATTTGTTTTCCTTTTACACTATCGGTAAATGTAAATTTCATTAATAAAGAGTAATGGTACAGTACAACATGGTACAACATGGGATTATCAACTGGTTTCTCCCTCTACCCAAGGGATACGCCATAATCTATACAATGCTCGTGTACTGACTGACGATGCTAAGTCAACGCTAAGAATCCTCTGTCTGACGTCATTGATGATTAGTATGCTCAATGTGGCCGGTGTCCGCTCAGTATGATCAAATCTCCTCAAGTTCCTCTCCTTCCATATGTGGTAGACGCACGCCGCCAGTAGTGTACGGTAAGCTCTATTAATAATGTGCTCCCCTCTCCATTTCCGTGTCGCCCATTCAATATCTGTTGCCCAATCTCTATTGGGCCAGTGAAAGCGAATCCTTCTGCGAATCTCATAAAGGCACTGACGACTAAATCTGCATTGGAAGAATATATGTGGATGAGATTCCGTAGCTCCCTCATCGCACAGTATGCACACCCCCAGGTGGGATAGCCATGATTTGTCTGTGGTAGGAAGTTTGCCTAGGATTGCTAGCCATAAGATGAACGAATGGCGAGGAATCTTCAAGGAGCCCAAAAGTAGTGAAGACCATCCTACTTTCGGCTCGGGGTGAGTGAATAATCGGTAGAGGGCCTGAGTAGTAGGTTGCCCTTCGTCACATCTCCACACCACCCGATCCTCTCCTCCGAAAATAAGCGGTAGGTTATGTGTGATTTCCAAACATTCAAAGTCAGTGATGGTAGGCCATTGCCATTCTCCTGCTGAAATCACCAAGCTGAGTTTTGCTGATTCTTCAAGTCTAAGATGGCGGGGACCTTGAGGGAATCGCTCGATAAGTGGACCCAAGTGATGCCACGGGTCCTGCCAAACAAAGAATCTGTCTCCATTTCCAATCTGGTAATCCACGATAGTGCGAAGGAAAGGACGTAGCCTGAGTATTTTTCGCCATCCCCAAGAACCTCCATGTTCACGAATAGTCCAAATCGATCTCTCACGTAATCGGTCTTGGTAGAGCCACTGAACCCATATGGATGTCCTGTCACACTGGATAACATCACATAGTTTCTTGCTCATTAATGCGCGTTTCAAGGTGGAGATATCCTTGAACCCAAGTCCCCCCTCATCCATCGGTCGACACACATCTTTCCAGGCTACCTTAGCGTACCCACTGGACGTCGTACCCTTCCATAGGAAAGTCCTCAACCTCTTCTCAATTTCACTGGTGACTTTCTTAGGTAATATGAATGCAGAAGCCCAATATAAGCTCAATGCTGAGAGCACAGATTTGATGATTTGTACCCGCCCAGCATATGATAATGAAATCCCTTCCCATCCATTAATACGTGCATCAATTTTTGAGATAAGCGGTTGGCAATCAGAGATGGTCAGCCTAGACGAGATTAAGGGAAGACCCAGGTACCTCATTGGAAGGTGGCCCTCCTGAAAGCCCAAAAAATCCAGCATCTGGTCCTTCAAATTTTGAGCCGAACGTGAAATGATTAAGTGACTTTTTTGGACATTCAGCCGAAGGCCCGACAACTCCGCAAACCAGTCCAATCCCTCTTTGAAGACTCTGATGGAGTCTAAGTCAGCTTTGCACAGTAAGAGGAGGTCGTCTGCAAATCCCATCTGAAAAACCTTAGAACTCTCACACTTCCAATGATAAGTGAATTGCATGTCCTGTTCAATTCGTTGCAAGAATCCCAGATGTAAGGCTTCCATAACAAGAACAAACAGATAAGGAGAAAGTGGGTCTCCCTGTCGTAGTCCTCTCGCTCCAGCAAAGAACCCATGAGGTTTTCCATTGAGCCCAATCGAGAATGATGTCGTGGTAACACACTCCTCAATCCACCTTGTAAACGTAGGTGGAAACCCGAACAGCTGCAAAACTGCTAACAGGAAGTCCCACTCCACCGTATCATAGGCCTTCCTGATATCCACTTTAAGTGCGCATCTCGGGGGTAGGCGCATCTGGTTATATCTGGAGAATAATTCCTGGGCTAACATAATGTTGTCCCCAATGCTTCTTCCCGGAATAAAAGCTGTCTGACATGGGCTAACTATCTTGTCCAATAGCACACTAATTTTTTGGACAAGAAGTTTCGCAATGATCTTGTATAAAACATTGCAGCATGAAATTGGTCTAAAATCATTAACCGACATAGGCGTATGTACCTTTGGGATCAGGGCCAAGATCGTGGAGTTGACCTGCTTCAGAAGTTTTCCGGTAGAAAAGAAGTCTAGTACCGCCCTCGTAACTTCTTCCCCAACCACAGGCCAAGCCGCCTTGAAAAACCTTGACGAGTAGCCATCAGGTCCCGGTGCCTTGTCATCAGCAATATCGAACATTGCTTGCTTCACATCATCCGCCGAGATTGGAAGGAGTAATTGATTAGCTTCCTCATCAGTGATACAGTGCCTTGCCCACGGTCTAAGATAACGAATATCCACTGACAGCCGTCTTCTGGTGCCTCCTAATAGGTTCTGATAGTATGAGACAAACTCATGGGCGATTTCCCCTAGATCCGTGTGTGTGAAACCATTCTCATCATTAATCTGTAAGATTCTCCTCCTTACTCGTCTCTGTGCAATTTTACGAAAGAAAACCCGGGAACATTGGTCTCCGTCTTTCATCCACTGCATTTTGGCTCTCTGCTGCAGCATAATTTGTTCGAGTTTTGCCGCTTTAGCATAAACGACTCGACAACAATGCTCCAGGAGTAAATATAGCTCATTTTGTCTATCAGAGCTCACCAACTGTTGTGCCTCATCAAGAAAACCTTTGGCTAGTTGGACATTCATCGTCAGATCTCCCTTATTTCTCCTTTGTAGTCTAAAGACTGGTTTAAGTGCCTTCAGTTTACGTGTCACAGCATACATAGGAATACCCACAATCTCATGATGCCAAATATTCTGCACATTGTGGATAAACTCGGGTGAATGGGCCAGATAGTTATCAAATCGAAACATGCCTCCATTATGTTGTTGTATATCCCCATGTAAGACCAGTGGAGAGTGGTCAGATGTCCGTGGAGTAAGGCTGTGATAATATGCGCTCGGGAACCTTGCCAGCCAGCGGTCATTAATAAGAATCCGATCCAGCTGCTTCCATAAACTCCTCATAGACGTACTGCAATTATGCCACGTGAACCATTCACCTTGCATAGGAAGTGGGATCAGCCCCGCCTCCAGAATACCAGCATTAAATTCTTCGGTGGCCATCCTAATATCTCCTGAGATGCCACATACTTCGTTAAGGTCACGTACTGCATTAAAATCCCCTCCCACCATCCACGGGATGTCAGAGCATTGCTGAGATAGCGTCTCCAGTGCCGTCCATAAATTCCGACGATCAATCACCTCCGATGCCCCATAAACAACAGTGATAATAACAGATTCATTGTCAGCCATATTAGTAACCCGACAGTGAATAAATTGATCTGCCGAGTCTAAGATATGGACATCAACAATATTCTCGTCCCAAGCTATCCAGATGCGATTACCAACAGAAGAATAATCGACAAACCATTTCCAATGTGGAAGTAAAAACGATTGAATATGCATAACATTATTCAAACGAACACGAGTTTCAAGAATGCCAAGGAAGTGTAACCTGTATTCAGAGACCAAGTCCTTCAAAGCGAGCTGATGGTCTCGTTTGTTCAGCCCACGGACATTCCACACAGCGATGTTCAACATGGATCATCGACCTTGGGGCTGCTTGTGTTAGGACCCCCTGAATGCTCACCTGCATCATCAATTAAATGCAAAGCGTCAAAAGCATTATAAATAACAATTGCCTTACCTCTCTCTTCTTGCTTGGAGTGGTTCTGGTCCACATGTCTATTTCCCGCATGTGCTTTGGGTATTTCTTCAACCACTGGTTTCATCGTCTCACGTCCCTTAGTCGGAAGTTGCGGTTGTGCTACATTGACTTTCGGCACATACACATTTACTGTTGGCTTCGTCGGTTTGCGGGTTTTGTTTAGTGCACAATCCTTGTTCGAATGTCCCAATGACATGCACGCTGTGCACTTTGGTGGGAGCCATTCATACTCAATGTCAACTTTGCAAGGTGTCTCCCCTCCTTCTTCATCAGGTGCCATGACAATAATATGTTTATGCAACTTTTGTGTGGCATCAATCATCACACATACACGAGCAAAGTCCAGTCTCGTGCATGCTCTTGTAATCGCGTCGGGGTAAAGGGGCTTCCCCACACCACTTGCTACAGTGCTCAGTCCTTCTGTCGTCCAAAATTCCATCGGAAGGTGTCGTAGTTTAATCCAGACGGGCACTTGTGTATGCTTCAATTTTCTCATGGCCATCCCCGGTTCCCACTTTTGAAGAACTATCGGCTGCCCTTGGAACAACCACGGGCCTCCCTCAATTATCTCCTCCATATCAAAAACTGTTTTAAACTGAAAAAAGAAGAATCCGTTTGTGGTCGCTGTCACCTCCCTTAGTGCTGGCCAGACCGAATGTGCAAACTCCTTAAGGTGATGATAATATGGCCGTTTGCCCAAGAAATAGCCAACTGCAGTAGATTTCCAACGTTTAGACCCATTACGTACCGCATCTAAAGAAGGTCGCACGACAACCTCTCCGTTCTGCATTGTTGGGGCAATGAATGATAAGGTTTTCCGGGTCGAATGATTAAATGCATGCGCTATTTTGTCGTCGATAATTGTATCCGGGTATGCGTGCAACGGGATGTTTCCAACGTACAGACCCGTTGGAAGAGGAGCATCATGCATAGCTTGATTTCTTTCCACAGAATTGCTGACATCAGCCCTATTTTTGCATGTGTCAGTGTTGATGTCAGCCCTCGCTTTCCTTGTATCATCGATGATGTCAGCCCTAGCTTTGATAGTGTAATTGCTGACATCAGCCCTAGATGCACCTGTGTCAGCGATGATGTCAGCCCTAGCAGCACCGATGATGTCAGCCCTAGAAGCAGCGATGATGTCAGCCCTAGCTGCAGCGATGATGTCAGCCCTAGCAGCAGCGATGATGTCAGCCTTAACATCAGTGATGATGTCAGCCCTAGCAGCAGCGATGATGTCAGCCCTACTAGGGCTGATGTCAGCCACCCTCTCTATTTCCACCTCAGCATCCATGTCACCAACCTCCGCCGCCACATCACCTCCAGTCGTGTCCACATAGCCGTCCACGTCGTCTTTCCGGCACACGTCAGCTCCGGCCGCGACACCGGTCGCCGAGAAAGTCACCGGCCGTTCACCAACACGCCGGAAAAACGCGCAAGGAGATCCAGCCGCTACAGAAACGTTCGCAGCAGCCTTCCGACCGCCGGCACTCATCGCTCGTCCAGAAATGCCTCCGTTTCCGCCCGTCTCCGACGAAGAACCGCAAGCAGCCGCCGCCGTCGGGAGTTGTACCTTTGCAGCCGTCTCACCTCCATTTCCGACCGCCGTTTGCCCAGCAATGCAAGGGAGAAGGCAGCGCCTGGCCTTGAGGAGCTTCCCGGTCGCTAGTCGCTCTTGCCCGCGCGCCACCATTGGCGTAACAGCTCGGTTTCCGCCGTCTCCAAATCGCGTCTTCCATCGGATTTGAAGGTCGCGTAAGGCAGCCATGGAAACATCATCGTCTTGGTCAATAACCCGGTTGGCAAGCTTCAAGAATTCGTCCAGGTTGAAGGAGGAAGAAGACGACGGTCCGCCATTGTCGACCTTCGAGCTCGCGCCGCCACCAACCTCCAGATCTGTAATCACGGTTTCAGCTCCGATTTCCCCTCCTTTCGTCGTCGACAGCCCGGCTTCGCCCATGGAGACCCTTGGAATACCCTCAGCCGGCGGCAAATCGGCATTTTCAGCCGGAACCGAGAGACCCGTCTCTTCTTCTTCTCCATCGCGCACAGCTCGGTTGCTCGCATCTCGTCCATGGCCGTCCTTCTTCCACCGACCATTCACTATTCCGTCAGTCTCGCCGTCGACCAGAGCCTCGCCGTCGCCGTCGCCGTCGCCGGCCGGAAGTGAGGAAGATGAAGCATTAGTGTGTGAAAAATTAGAGAGAGAATTTTTAGAGAGAGAATTTTTTCTTGGGTCCATTTTCATTTAATCTAACTATTGCAGATTGGTTCTTCGGTTTTAAGTGGCCCTTTTCAGATTCAAATCTGAATACGCATTGCGCTATATGCTGGGACTGTCTGCTTATAGGTTGTTTTCCTTTTACACTAACTTGTAGGTATTATTAACCACACAAATTCTTGGTTCTAGACCTACGGTTGGGTTATGTTTCGTCGAATTCTGAGAACGTTCAAAATTTAGATGTTTTGCACGGTTTTATTAAAGCAAGTTTGTTTCCATTTTATACTAACTTGTAGGTATTATAACGCTTAGAATACTTTCCACACAAATACTTCGGTCTAGACCAACGGTTGGGTCAAGTTTCCTCGAATTCTGTGAACGTTCAAAATTTAGCTGTTTTGCACGGTTTTATTAAAGCAAGTTTGTTTCCCTTTTATACTAACTTGTAGGTAATATTACACTTAGCAAATTTATCCCACAAATTCTTGGGTCTAGACCAACGGTTGGGTCATGTTTCGTCGAATTCTGACAACATTCAAAAGTAAGCTCTTTTGCACGATTTTATTAAAGCAAGTTTATTTCCCTTTTATACTAACTTGTAGTTATTATTACACTTAGCCAATTTACCACACAAATTCGCAGCTCTAGACCAACGTTTGTGTCAAGTTTCGTTGAATTCTGTGAACGTTAAAATTTAGCTGTTTTGCACGGTTTTATTAAAGCAAGTTTGTTTCCCTTTTGTACTAACTTGTAGTTGTTATTATGCTTTCCAAAATTACCACACAAATTCTTGGGCGTAGACCAACGTTTGTGTCAAGTTTCGTCGAATTTTGAGAACGGTCAAAATTTAGCTGTTTTTTGCACGGTTTTATTAAAGCAAATTCATTTTCCTTTTATACTAACTTGTAGTTATTATTAAGATTAGCAAATATACAACACAAATGCTGGGATATAGACCAATGTTTGGGACAAGTTTCGTCGAATTCTGAGAACGTTCAAAAGTTAGCTGTTTTGCACAATTTTATTAAAGCAAAATTGTTTTTCTTTTACACTAACTTGTAGGTATTATTAACCACACAAATTCTTGGTTCTAGACCTACGGTTGGGTTAAGTTTCGTCGAATTCTGAGAACGTTCAAAATTTAGATATTTTGCACGGTTTTATTAAAGCAAGTTTGTTTTCCTTTTATACTAACTTGTAGGTATTATTACGCTTAGAATACTTTCCACACAAATACTTCGGTCTAGACCTACGCTTGGGTCAAGTTTCCTCGAATTCTGTGAACGTTAAAAATTTAGCTGTTTTGCACGGTTTTATTAAAGCAAGTTTGTTTCCCTTTTATACTAACTTGTAGATAATATTACGCTTAGCAAATTTATCCCACAAATTCTTGGGTCTAGACCAACGGTTGGGTCATGTTTCGTCGAATTCTGACAACGTTCAAAAGTAAGCTCTTTTGCACGATTTTATCAAAGCAAGTTTATTTCCCTTTTATACTAACTTGAAGTTATTATTACGCTTAGCCAATTTACCACACAAATTCGCAGCTCTAGACCAACGTTTGTGTCAAGTTTCGTCGAATTCTGTGAACGTTAAAATTTAGCTGTTTTGCACGATTTTATTAAAGCAAGTTTGTTTCCTTTTTGTACTAACTTGTAGTTGTTATTATGCTTTCCAAAATTACCACACAAATTCTTGGGCGTAGACCAACGTTTGTGTCAAGTTTCGTCGAATTTTGAGAACGGTCAAAATTTAGCGGTTTTTTGCACGGTTTTATTAAAGCAAATTCATTTTCCTTTTATACTAACTTGTAGTTGTTATTAAGATAAGCAAATATACAACACAAATGCTGGGATATAGACCAAAGTTTGGGACAAGTTTCGTCGAATTCTGAGAACGTTCAAAAGTTAGCTGTTTTGCACAATTTTTTTAAAGCAAATTTGTTTTCCTTTTACACTAACTTGTAGGTATTATTTACCACACAAATTCTTTGTTCTAGACCTACGGTTGGGTTAAGTTTCGTCGAATTCTGAGAACGTTCAAAATTTAGATGTTTTGCACGGTTTTATTAAAGCAAGTTTGTTTCCCTTTTATACTAACTTGTAGGTAATATTACACTTAGCAAATTTATCCCACAAATTCTTGGGTCTAGACCAACGGTTGGGTCATGTTTCGTCGAATTCTGACAACGTTCAAAAGTAAGCTCTTTTGCAGGATTTTATTAAAGCAAATTTATTTCCCTTTTATACTAACTTGTAGTTATTATTACGCTTAGCCAATTTACCACACAAATTCGCAGCTCTAGACCAACGTTTGTGTCAAGTTTCGTCGAATTCTGTGAACGTTCAAAATTTAGCTGTTTTGCACGGTTTTATTAAAGCAAGTTTGTTTCCCTTTTATACTAACTTGTAGGTAATATTACGCTTAGCATATTTATCCCACAAATTCTTTGGTCTAGACCAACGGTTGGGTCATGTTTCGTCGAATTCTGACAACGTTCAAAAGTAAGCTCTTTTGCACGATTTTATCAAAGCAAGTTTATTTCCCTTTTATACTAACTTGTAGTTATTATTACGCTTAGCCAATTTACCACACAAATTCGCAGCTCTAGACCAACGTTTGTGTCAAGTTTCCTCGAATTCTGTGAACGTTAAAATTTAGCTGTTTTGCACGGTTTTATTAAAGCAAGTTTGTTTCCCTTTTATACTAACTTGTAGGTAATATTACGCTTAGCAAATTTATCCCACAAATTCTTGGGTCTAGACCAACGGTTGGGTCATGTTTCGTCGAATTCTGACAACGTTCAAAAGTAAGCTCTTCTGCACGATTTTATTGAAGCAAGTTTATTTCCCTTTTATACTAACTTGTAGTTATTATTACGCTTAGCCAATTTACCACACAAATTCGCAGCTCTAGACCAACATTTGTGTCAAGTTTCGTCGAATTCTGTGAACGTTAAAATTTAGCTGTTTTGCACGGTTTTATTAAAGCAAGTTTGTTTCCCTTTTGTACTAACTTGTAGTTGTTATTATGCTTTCCAAAATTACCACACAAATTCTTGGGCGTAGACCAACGTTTGTGTCAAGTTTCGTCGAATTTTGAGAATGGTCAAAATTTAGCTGTTTTTTGCACGGTTTTATTAAAGCAAATTCATTTTCCTTTTATACTAACTTGTAGTTATTATTAAGATTAGCAAATATACAACACAAATGCTGGGATATAGACCAAAGTTTGGGACAAGTTTCGTCGAATTCTGAGAACGTTCAAAAGTTAGCTGTTTTGCACAACAATTTTATTAAAGCAAATTTGTTTTCCTTTTACACTAACTTGTAGGTATTATTAACCACACAAATTCTTGGTTCTAGACCTACGGTTGGGTTATGTTTCGTCGAATTCTGAGAACGTTCAAAATTTAGATGTTTTGCACGGTTTTATTAAAGCAAGTTTGTTTCCATTTTATACTAACTTGTAGGTATTATAACGCTTAGAATACTTTCCACACAAATACTTCGGTCTAGACCAACGGTTGGGTCAAGTTTCCTCGAATTCTGTGAACGTTCAAAATTTAGCTGTTTTGCACGGTTTTATTAAAGCAAGTTTGTTTCCCTTTTATATTAACTTGTAGGTAATATTACACTTAGCAAATTTATCCCACAAATTCTTGGGTCTAGACCAACGGTTGGGTCATGTTTCGTCGAATTCTGACAACGTTCAAAAGTAAGCTCTTTTGCAGGATTTTATTAAAGCAAATTTATTTCCCTTTTATACTAACTTGTAGTTATTATTACGCTTAGCCAATTTACCACACAAATTCGCAGCTCTAGACCAACGTTTGTGTCAAGTTTCGTCGAATTCTGTGAACGTTCAAAATTTAGCTGTTTTGCACGGTTTTATTAAAGCAAGTTTGTTTCCCTTTTATACTAACTTGTAGGTAATATTACGCTTAGCATATTTATCCCACAAATTCTTTGGTCTAGACCAACGGTTGGGTCATGTTTCGTCGAATTCTGACAACGTTCAAAAGTAAGCTCTTTTGCACGATTTTATCAAAACAAGTTTATTTCCCTTTTATACTAACTTGTAGTTATTATTACGCTTAGCCAATTTACCACACAAATTCGCAGCTCTAGACCAACGTTTGTGTCAAGTTTCCTCGAATTCTGTGAACGTTAAAATTTAGCTGTTTTGCACGGTTTTATTAAAGCAAGTTTGTTTCCCTTTTATACTAACTTGTAGGTAATATTACGCTTAGCAAATTTATCCCACAAATTCTTGGGTCTAGACCAACGGTTGGGTCATGTTTCGTCGAATTCTGACAACGTTCAAAAGTAAGCTCTTCTGCACGATTTTATTGAAGCAAGTTTATTTCCCTTTTATACTAACTTGTAGTTATTATTACGCTTAGCCAATTTACCACACAAATTCGCAGCTCTAGACCAACGTTTGTGTCAAGTTTCGTCGAATTCTGTGAACGTTAAAATTTAGCTGTTTTGCACGGTTTTATTAAAGCAAGTTTGTTTCCCTTTTGTACTAACTTGTAGTTGTTATTATGCTTTCCAAAATTACCACACAAATTCTTGGGCGTAGACCAACGTTTGTGTCAAGTTTCGTCGAATTTTGAGAACGGTCAAAATTTAGCTGTTTTTTGCACGGTTTTATTAAAGCAAATTCATTTTCCTTTTATACTAACTTGTAGTTATTATTAAGATTAGCAAATATACAACACAAATGCTGGGATATAGACCAAAGTTTGGCACAAGTTTCGTCGAATTCTGAGAACGTTCAAAAGTTAGCTGTTTTGCACAACAATTTTATTAAAGCAAATTTGTTTTCCTTTTACACTAACTTGTAGGTATTATTAACCACACAAATTCTTGGTTCTAGACCTACGGTTGGGTTATGTTTCGTCGAATTCTGAGAACGTTCAAAATTTAGATGTTTTGCACGGTTTTATTAAAGCAAGTTTGTTTCCATTTTATACTAACTTGTAGGTATTATAACGCTTAGAATACTTTCCACACAAATACTTCGGTCTAGACCAACGGTTGGGTCAAGTTTCCTCGAATTCTGTGAACGTTCAAAATTTAGCTGTTTTGCACGGTTTTATTAAAGCAAGTTTGTTTCCCTTTTATACTAACTTGTAGGTAATATTACACTTAGCAAATTTATCCCACAAATTCTTGGGTCTAGACCAACGGTTGGGTCATGTTTCGTCGAATTCTGACAACATTCAAAAGTAAGCTCTTTTGCACGATTTTATTAAAGCAAGTTTATTTCCCTTTTATACTAACTTGTAGTTATTATTACGCTTAGCCAATTTACCACACAAATTCGCAGCTCTAGACCAACGTTTGTGTCAAGTTTCGTTGAATTCTGTGAACGTTAAAATTTAGCTGTTTTGCACGGTTTTATTAAAGCAAGTTTGTTTCCCTTTTGTACTAACTTGTAGTTGTTATTATGCTTTCCAAAATTACCACACAAATTCTTGGGCGTAGACCAACGTTTGTGTCAAGTTTCGTCGAATTTTGAGAACGGTCAAAATTTAGCTGTTTTTTGCACGGTTTTATTAAAGCAAATTCATTTTCCTTTTATACTAACTTGTAGTTATTATTAAGATTAGCAAATATACAACACAAATGCTGGGATATAGACCAATGTTTGGGACAAGTTTCGTCGAATTCTGAGAACGTTCAAAAGTTAGCTGTTTTGCACAATTTTATTAAAGCAAAATTGTTTTTCTTTTACACTAACTTGTAGGTATTATTAACCACACAAATTCTTGGTTCTAGACCTACGGTTGGGTTAAGTTTCGTCGAATTCTGAGAACGTTCAAAATTTAGATATTTTGCACGGTTTTATTAAAGCAAGTTTGTTTTCCTTTTATACTAACTTGTAGGTATTATTACGCTTAGAATACTTTCCACACAAATACTTCGGTCTAGACCTACGCTTGGGTCAAGTTTCCTCGAATTCTGTGAACGTTAAAAATTTAGCTGTTTTGCACGGTTTTATTAAAGCAAGTTTGTTTCCCTTTTATACTAACTTGTAGATAATATTACGCTTAGCAAATTTATCCCACAAATTCTTGGGTCTAGACCAACGGTTGGGTCATGTTTCGTCGAATTCTGACAACGTTCAAAAGTAAGCTCTTTTGCACGATTTTATCAAAGCAAGTTTATTTCCCTTTTATACTAACTTGTAGTTATTATTACGCTTAGCCAATTTACCACACAAATTCGCAGCTCTAGACCAACGTTTGTGTCAAGTTTCGTCGAATTCTGTGAACGTTAAAATTTAGCTGTTTTGCACGATTTTATTAAAGCAAGTTTGTTTCCTTTTTGTACTAACTTGTAGTTGTTATTATGCTTTCCAAAATTACCACACAAATTCTTGGGCGTAGACCAACGTTTGTGTCAAGTTTCGTCGAATTTTGAGAACGGTCAAAATTTAGCGGTTTTTTGCACGGTTTTATTAAAGCAAATTCATTTTCCTTTTATACTAACTTGTAGTTGTTATTAAGATAAGCAAATATACAACACAAATGCTGGGATATAGACCAAAGTTTGGGACAAGTTTCGTCGAATTCTGAGAACGTTCAAAAGTTAGCTGTTTTGCACAATTTTTTTAAAGCAAATTTATTTTTCTTTTACACTAACTTGTAGGTATTATTTACCACACAAATTCTTTGTTCTAGACCTACGGTTGGGTTAAGTTTCGTCGAATTCTGAGAACGTTCAAAATTTAGATGTTTTGCACGGTTTTATTGAAGCAAGTTTGTTTCCCTTTTATACTAACTTGTAGGTAATATTACACTTAGCAAATTTATCCCACAAATTCTTGGGTCTAGACCAACGGTTGGGTCATGTTTCGTCGAATTCTGACAACGTTCAAAAGTAAGCTCTTTTGCAGGATTTTATTAAAGCAAATTTATTTCCCTTTTATACTAACTTGTAGTTATTATTACGCTTAGCCAATTTACCACACAAATTCGCAGCTCTAGACCAACGTTTGTGTCAAGTTTCGTCGAATTCTGTGAACGTTCAAAATTTAGCTGTTTTGCACGGTTTTATGAAAGCAAGTTTGTTTCCCTTTTATACTAACTTGTAGTTATTATTACGCTTAGCCAATTTACCACACAAATTCGCAGCTCTAGACCAACGTTTGTGTCAAGTTTCCTCGAATTCTGTGAACGTTAAAATTTAGCTGTTTTGCACGGTTTTATTAAAGCAAGTTTGTTTCCCTTTTATACTAACTTGTAGGTAATATTACGCTTAGCAAATTTATCCCACAAATTCTTGGGTCTAGACCAACGGTTGGGTCATGTTTCGTCGAATTCTGACAACGTTCAAAGGTAAGCTCTTCTGCACGATTTTATTGAAGCAAGTTTATTTCCCTTTTATACTAACTTGTAGTTATTATTACGCTTAGCCAATTTACCACACAAATTCGCAGCTCTAGACCAACGTTTGTGTCAAGTTTCGTCGAATTCTGTGAACGTTAAAATTTAGCTGTTTTGCACGGTTTTATTAAAGCAAGTTTGTTTCCCTTTTGTACTAACTTGTAGTTGTTATTATGCTTTCCAAAATTACCACACAAATTCTTGGGCGTAGACCAACGTTTGTGTCAAGTTTCGTCGAATTTTGAGAACGGTCAAAATTTAGCTGTTTTTTGCACGGTTTTATTAAAGGAAATTCATTTTCCTTTTATACTAACTTGTAGTTATTATTAAGATTAGCAAATATACAACACAAATGCTGGGATATAGACCAATGTTTGGGACAAGTTTCGTCGAATTCTGAGAACGTTCAAAAGTTAGCTGTTTTGCACAACAATTTTATTAAAGCAAATTTGTTTTCCTTTTACACTAACTTGTAGGTATTATTAACCACACAAATTCTTGGTTCTAGACCTACGGTTGGGTTATGTTTCGTCGAATTCTGAGAACGTTCAAAATTTAGATTTTTGCACGGTTTTATTAAAGCAAGTTTGTTTCCATTTTATACTAACTTGTAGGTATTATAACGCTTAGAATACTTTCCACACAAATACTTCGGTCTAGACCAACGGTTGGGTCAAGTTTCCTCGAATTCTGTGAACGTTCAAAATTTAGCTGTTTTGCACGGTTTTATTAAAGCAAGTTTGTTTCCCTTTTATACTAACTTGTAGGTAATATTACACTTAGCAAATTTATCCCACAAATTCTTGGGTCTAGACCAACGGTTGGGTCATGTTTCGTCGAATTCTGACAACATTCAAAAGTAAGCTCTTTTGCACGATTTTATTAAAGCAAGTTTATTTCCCTTTTATACTAACTTGTAGTTATTATTACGCTTAGCCAATTTACCACACAAATTCGCAGCTCTAGACCAACGTTTGTGTCAAGTTTCGTTGAATTCTGTGAACGTTAAAATTTAGCTGTTTTGCACGGTTTTATTAAAGCAAGTTTGTTTCCCTTTTGTACTAACTTGTAGTTGTTATTATGCTTTCCAAAATTACCACACAAATTCTTGGGCGTAGACCAACGTTTGTGTCAAGTGTCGTCGAATTTTGAGAACGGTCAAAATTTAGCTGTTTTTTGCACGGTTTTATTAAAGCAAATTCATTTTCCTTTTATACTAACTTGTAGTTATTATTAAGATTAGCAAATATACAACACAAATGCTGGGATATAGACCAATGTTTGGGACAAGTTTCGTCGAATTCTGAGAACGTTCAAAAGTTAGCTGTTTTGCCCAATTTTATTAAAGCAAAATTGTTTTTCTTTTACACTAACTTGTAGGTATTATTAACCACACAAATTCTTGGTTCTAGACCTACGGTTGGGTTAAGTTTCGTCGAATTCTGAGAACGTTCAAAATTTAGATATTTTGCACGGTTTTATTAAAGCAAGTTTGTTTTCCTTTTATACTAACTTGTAGGTATTATTACGCTTAGAATACTTTCCACACAAATACTTCGGTCTAGACCTACGCTTGGGTCAAGTTTCCTCGAATTCTGTGAACGTTAAAAATTTAGCTGTTTTGCACGGTTTTATTAAAGCAAGTTTGTTTCCCTTTTATACTAACTTGTAGATAATATTACGCTTAGCAAATTTATCCCACAAATTCTTGGGTCTAGACCAACGGTTGGGTCATGTTTCGTCGAATTCTGACAACGTTCAAAAGTAAGCTCTTCTGCACGATTTTATTGAAGCAAGTTTATTTCCCTTTTATACTAACTTGTAGTTATTATTACGCTTAGCCAATTTACCACACAAATTCGCAGCTCTAGACCAACGTTTGTGTCAAGTTTCGTCGAATTCTGTGAACGTTAAAATTTAGCTGTTTTGCACGATTTTATTAAAGCAAGTTTGTTTCCCTTTTGTACTAACTTGTAGTTGTTATTATGCTTTCCAAAATTACCACACAAATTCTTGGGCGTAGACCAACGTTTGTGTCAAGTTTCGTCGAATTTTGAGAACGATCAAAATTTAGCGGTTTTTTGCACGGTTTTATTAAAGCAAATTGATTTTCCTTTTATACTAACTTGTAGTTATTATTAAGATTAGCAAATATACAACACAAATGCTGGGATATTGACCAAAGTTTGGGACAAGTTTCGTCGAATTCTGAGAACGTTCAAAAGTTAGCTGTTTTGCACAATTTTATTAAAGCAAATTTGTTTTCCTTTTACACTAACTTGTAGGTATTATTAACCACACAAATTCTTGGTTCTAGACCTACGGTTGGGTTAAGTTTCATCGAATTCTGAGAACGTTCAAAATTTAGATGTTTTGCACGATTTTATTAAAGCAAGTTTGTTTCCATTTTATACTAACTTGTAGGTATTATAACGCTTAGAATACTTTCCACACAAATACTTCGGTCTAGACCTACGGTTGGGACATGTTTCCTCGAATTCTGTGAACGTTCAAAATTTAGCTGTTTTTCACGGTTTTATTAAAGCAAGTTTGTTTCCCTTTTATACTAACTTGTAGGTAATATTACGCTTAGCAAATTTATCCCACAAATTCTTGGGTCTAGACCAACGGTTGGGTCATGTTTCGTCGAATTCTGACAACGTTCAAAAGTAAGCTCTTTTGCACGATTTTATCAAAGCAAGTTTATTTCCCTTTTATACTAACTTGTAGTTATTATTACGCTTAGCCAATTTACCACACAAATTCGCAGCTCTAGACCAACGTTTGTGTCAAGTTTCGTCGAATTCTGTGAACGTTAAAATTTAGCTGTTTTGCACGGTTTATTAAAGCAAGTTTGTTTCCCTTTTATACTAACTTGTAGGTAATATTACGCTTAGCAAATTTATCCCACAAATTCTTGGGTGTAGACCAACGGTTGGGTCATGTTTCGTCGAATTCTGACAACGTTCAAAAGTAAGCTCTTCTGCACGATTTTATTGAAGCAAGTTTATTTCCCTTTTATACTAACTTGTAGTTATTATTACGCTTAGCCAATTTACCACACAAATTCGCAGCTCTAGACCAACATTTGTGTCAAGTTTCGTCGAATTCTGTGAACGTTAAAATTTAGCTGTTTTGCACGATTTTATTAAAGCAAGTTTGTTTCCTTTTTGTACTAACTTGTAGTTGTTATTATGCTTTCCAAAATTACCACACAAATTCTTGGGCGTAGACCAACGTTTGTGTCAAGTTTCGTCGAATTTTGAGAACGGTCAAAATTTAGCGGTTTTTTGCACGGTTTTATTAAAGCAAATTCATTTTCCTTTTATACTAACTTGTAGTTATTATTAAGATTAGCAAATATACAACACAAATGCTGGGATATAGACCAAAGTTTGGGACAAGTTTCGTCGAATTCTGAGAACGTTCAAAAGTTAGCTGTTTTGCACAATTTTATTAAAGCAAATTTGTTTTCCTTTTACACTAACTTGTAGGTATTATTTACCACACAAATTCTTTGTTCTAGACCTACGGTTGGGTTAAGTTTCGTCGAATTCTGAGAACGTTCAAAATCTAGATGTTTTGCACGGTTTTATTAAAGCAAGTTTGTTTCCCTTTTATACTAACTTGTAGGTAATATTACACTTAGCAAATTTATCCCACAAATTCTTGGGTCTAGACCAACGGTTGGGTCATGTTTCGTCGAATTCTGACAACGTTCAAAAGTAAGCTCTTTTGCAGGATTTTATTAAAGCAAATTTATTTCCCTTTTATACTAACTTGTAGTTATTATTACGCTTAGCCAATTTACCACACAAATTCGCAGCTCTAGACCAACGTTTGTGTCAAGTTTCGTCGAATTCTGTGAACGTTCAAAATTTAGCTGTTTTGCACGGTTTTATTAAAGCAAGTTTGTTTCCCTTTTATACTAACTTGTAGGTAATATTACGCTTAGCAAATTTATCCCACAAATTCTTTGGTCTAGACCAACGGTTGGGTCATGTTTCGTCGAATTCTGACAACGTTCAAAAGTAAGCTCTTTTGCACGATTTTATCAAAGCAAGTTTATTTCCCTTTTATACTAACTTGTAGTTATTATTACGCTTAGCCAATTTACCACACAAATTCGCAGCTCTAGACCAACGTTTGTGTCAAGTTTCCTCGAATTCTGTGAACGTTAAAATTTAGCTGTTTTGCACGGTTTTATTAAAGCAAGTTTGTTTCCCTTTTATACTAACTTGTAGTTAATATTACGCTTAGCAAATTTATCCCACAAATTCTTGGGTCTAGACCAACGGTTGGGTCATGTTTCGTCGAATTCTGACAACGTTCAAAAGTAAGCTCTTTTGCACGATTTTATCAAAGCAAGTTTATTTCCCTTTTATACTAACTTGTAGTTATTATTACGCTTAGCCAATTTACCACACAAATTCGCAGCTCTAGACCAACGTTTGTGTCAAGTTTCGTCGAATTCTGTGAACGTTAAAATTTAGCTGTTTTGCACGGTTTTATTAAAGCAAGTTTGTTTCCCTTTTGTACTAAATTGTAGTTGTTATTATGCTTTCCAAAATTACAACACAAATTCTTGGGCGTAGATCAACGTTTTTGTCAAATTTCGTCGAATTTTGAGAACGGTCAAAATTTAGCTGTTTTGCACGGTTTTGTTAAAGCAAATTCATTTTCCTTTTATACTAATTTGTAGTTATTATTAAGATTAGCAAATATACAACACAAATGCTGGGATATAGACCAATGTTTGGGACAAGTTTCGTCGAATTCTGAGAACGTTCAAAAGTTAGCTGTTTTGCACAATTTTATTAAAGCAAAATTGTTTTTCTTTTACACTAACTTGTAGGTATTATTAACCACACAAATTCTTGGTTCTAGACCTACGGTTGGGTTAAGTTTCGTCGAATTCTGAGAACGTTCAAAATTTAGATATTTTGCACGGTTTTATTAAAGCAAGTTTGTTTTCCTTTTATACTAACTTGTAGGTATTATTACGCTTAGAATACTTTCCACACAAATACTTCGGTCTAGACCTACGCTTGGGTCAAGTTTCCTCGAATTCTGTGAACGTTAAAAATTTAGCTGTTTTGCACGGTTTTATTAAAGCAAGTTTGTTTCCCTTTTATACTAACTTGTAGATAATATTACGCTTAGCAAATTTATCCCACAAATTCTTGGGTCTAGACCAACGGTTGGGTCATGTTTCGTCGAATTCTGACAACATTCAAAAGTAAGCTCTTTTGCACGATTTTATCAAAGCAAGTTTATTTCCCTTTTATACTAACTTGTAGTTATTATTACGCTTAGCCAATTTACCACACAAATTCGCAGCTCTAGACCAACGTTTGTGTCAAGTTTCGTCGAATTCTGTGAACGTTAAAATTTAGCTGTTTTGCACGGTTTATTAAAGCAAGTTTGTTTGCCTTTTATACTAACTTGTAGGTAATATTACGCTTAGCAAATTTATCCCACAAATTCTTGGGTCTAGACCAACGGTTGGGTCATGTTTCGTCGAATTCTGACAACGTTCAAAAGTAAGCTCTTCTGCACGATTTTATTGAAGCAAGTTTATTTCCCTTTTATACTAACTTGTAGTTATTATTACGCTTAGCCAATTTACCACACAAATTCGCAGCTCTAGACCAACATTTGTGTCAAGTTTCGTCGAATTCTGTGAACGTTAAAATTTAGCTGTTTTGCACGATTTTATTAAAGCAAGTTTGTTTCCTTTTTGTACTAACTTGTAGTTGTTATTATGCTTTCCAAAATTACCACACAAATTCTTGGGCGTAGACCAACGTTTGTGTCAAGTTTCGTCGAATTTTGAGAACGGTCAAAATTTAGCGGTTTTTTGCACGGTTTTATTAAAGCAAATTCATTTTCCTTTTATACTAACTTGTAGTTATTATTAAGATTAGCAAATATACAACACAAATGCTGGGATATAGACCAAAGTTTGGGACAAGTTTCGTCGAATTCTGAGAACGTTCAAAAGTTAGCTGTTTTGCACAATTTTATTAAAGCAAATTTGTTTTCCTTTTACACTAACTTGTAGGTATTATTTACCACACAAATTCTTTGTTCTAGACCTACGGTTGGGTTAAGTTTCGTCGAATTCTGAGAACGTTCAAAATCTAGATGTTTTGCACGGTTTTATTAAAGCAAGTTTGTTTCCCTTTTATACTAACTTGTAGGTAATATTACACTTAGCAAATTTATCCCACAAATTCTTGGGTCTAGACCAACGGTTGGGTCATGTTTCGTCGAATTCTGACAACGTTCAAAAGTAAGCTCTTTTGCAGGATTTTATTAAAGCAAATTTATTTCCCTTTTATACTAACTTGTAGTTATTATTACGCTTAGCCAATTTACCACACAAATTCGCAGCTCTAGACCAACGTTTGTGTCAAGTTTCGTCGAATTCTGTGAACGTTCAAAATTTAGCTGTTTTGCACGGTTTTATTAAAGCAAGTTTGTTTCCCTTTTATACTAACTTGTAGGTAATATTACGCTTAGCAAATTTATCCCACAAATTCTTTGGTCTAGACCAACGGTTGGGTCATGTTTCGTCGAATTCTGACAACGTTCAAAAGTAAGCTCTTTTGCACGATTTTATCAAAGCAAGTTTATTTCCCTTTTATACTAACTTGTAGTTATTATTACGCTTAGCCAATTTACCACACAAATTCGCAGCTCTAGACCAACGTTTGTGTCAAGTTTCCTCGAATTCTGTGAACGTTAAAATTTAGCTGTTTTGCACGGTTTTATTAAAGCAAGTTTGTTTCCCTTTTATACTAACTTGTAGGTAATATTACGCTTAGCAAATTTATCCCACAAATTCTTGGGTCTAGACCAACGGTTGGGTCATGTTTCGTCGAATTCTGACAACGTTCAAAAGTAAGCTCTTCTGCACGATTTTATTGAAGCGAGTTTATTTCCCTTTTATACTAACTTGTAGTTATTATTACGCTTAGCCAATTTACCACACAAATTCGCAGCTCTAGACCAACATTTGTGTCAAGTTTCGTCGAATTCTGTGAACGTTAAAATTTAGCTGTTTTGCACGGTTTTATTAAAGCAAGTTTGTTTCCCTTTTGTACTAACTTGTAGTTGTTATTATGCTTTCCAAAATTACCACACAAATTCTTGGGCGTAGACCAACGTTTGTGTCAAGTTTCGTCGAATTTTGAGAACGGTCAAAATTTAGCTGTTTTTTCCACGGTTTTATTAAAGCAAATTCATTTTCCTTTTATACTAACTTGTAGTTATTATTAAGATTAGCAAATATACAACACAAATGCTGGGATATAGACCAAAGTTTGGGACAAGTTTCGTCGAATTCTGAGAACGTTCAAAAGTTAGCTGTTTTGCACAACAATTTTATTAAAGCAAATTTGTTTTCCTTTTACACTAACTTGTAGGTATTATTAACCACACAAATTCTTGGTTCTAGACCTACGGTTGGGTTATGTTTCGTCGAATTCTGAGAACGTTCAAAATTTAGATGTTTTGCACGGTTTTATTAAAGCAAGTTTGTTTCCCTTTTATACTAACCTGTAGGTATTATAACGCTTAGAATACTTTCCACACAAATACTTCGGTCTAGACCAACGGTTGGGTCAAGTTTCCTCGAATTCTGTGAACGTTCAAAATTTAGCTGTTTTGCACGGTTTTATTAAAGCAAGTTTGTTTCCCTTTTATACTAACTTGTAGGTAATATTACACTTAGCAAATTTATCCCACAAATTCTTGGGCCTAGACCAACGGTTGGGTCATGTTTCGTCGAATTCTGACAACATTCAAAAGTAAGCTCTTTTGCACGATTTTATTAAAGCAAGTTTATTTCCCTTTTATACTAACTTGTAGTTATTATTACGCTTAGCCAATTTACCACACAAATTCGCAGCTCTAGACCAACGTTTGTGTCAAGTTTCGTTGAATTCTGTGAACGTTAAAATTTAGCTGTTTTGCACGGTTTTATTAAAGCAAGTTTGTTTCCCTTTTGTACTAACTTGTAGTTGTTATTATGCTTTCCAAAATTACCACACAAATTCTTGGGCGTAGACCAACGTTTGTGTCAAGTTTCGTCGAATTTTGAGAACGGTCAAAATTTAGCTGTTTTTTGCACGGTTTTATTAAAGCAAATTCATTTTCCTTTTATACTAACTTGTAGTTATTATTAAGATTAGCAAATATACAACATAAATGCTGGGATATAGACCAATGTTTGGGACAAGTTTCGTCGAATTCTGAGAACGTTCAAAAGTTAGCTGTTTTGCCCAATTTTATTAAAGCAAAATTGTTTTTCTTTTACACTAACTTGTAGGTATTATTAACCACACAAATTCTTGGTTCTAGACCTACGGTTGGGTTAAGTTTCGTCGAATTCTGAGAACGTTCAAAATTTAGATGTTTTGCACGATTTTATTAAAGCAAGTTTGTTTCCCTTTTATACTAACTTGTAGGTATTATTACGCTTAGAAAACTTACCACACAAATACTTCGGTCTAGACCTACGGTTGGGACATGTTTCCTCGAATTCTGTGAACGTTCAAAATTTAGCTGTTTTGCACGGTTTTATTAAAGCAAGTTTGTTTCCCTTTTATACTAACTTGTAGGTAATATTACGCTTAGCAAATTTATCCCACAAATTCTTGGGTCTAGACCAACGGTTGGGTCATGTTTCGTCGAATTCTGACAACGTTCAAAAGTAAGCTCTTTTGCACGATTTTATCAATGCAAGTTTATTTCCCTTTTATACTAACTTGTAGTTATTATTACGCTTAGCCAATTTACCACACAAATTCGCAGCTCTAGACCAACGTTTGTGTCAAGTTTCGTCGAATTCTGTGAACGTTAAAATTTAGCTGTTTTGCACGGTTTTATTAAAGCAAGTTTGTTTCCCTTTTGTACTAAATTGTAGTTGTTATTATGCTTTCCAAAATTACAACACAAATTCTTGGGCGTAGATCAACGTTTTTGTCAAATTTCGTCGAATTTTGAGAACGGTCAAAATTTAGCTGTTTTGCACGGTTTTGTTAAAGCAAATTCATTTTCCTTTTATACTAATTTGTAGTTATTATTAAGATTAGCAAATATACAACACAAATGTTGGGATATAGACCAATGTTTGGGACAAGTTTCGTCGAATTCTGATAACGTTCAAAAGTTAGCTGTTTTTCACAATTTTATTAAAGCAAAATTGTTTTTCTTTTACACTAACTTGTAGGTATTATTAACCACACAAATTCTTGGTTCCAGACCTACGGTTGGGTTAAGTTTCGTCGAATTCTGAGAACGTTCAAAATTTAGCTGTTTTGCACGGTTTTATTAAAGCAAGTTTGTTTTCCTTTTATAATAACTTGTAGGTATTATTACGCTTAGAATACTTTCCACATAAATACTTCGGTCTAGACCAACAGTTGGGTCAAGTTTCCTCGAATTCTGTGAACGCTCAAAATTTAGCTGTTTTGCACGGTTTTATTAAAGCAAGTTTGTTTCCCTTTTATACTAACTTGTACGTAATATTACGCTTAGCAAATTTATCCCACAAATTATTGGGTCTAGACCAACGGTTGGGTCATGTTTCGTCGAATTCTGACAACGTTCAAAAGTAAGCTCTTTTGCACGATTTTATCACAGCAAGTTTATTTCCCTTTTATACTAACTTGTAGTTATTATTACGCTTAGCCAATTTACCACACAAATTCGCAGCTCTAGACCAACGTTTGTGTCAAGTTTCGTCGAATTCTGTGAACGTTAAAATTTAGCTGTTTTGCACGGTTTTATTAAAGCAAGTTTGTTTCCCTTTTATACTAACTTGTAGGTAATATTACGCTTAGCAAATTTATCCCACAAATTCTTGGGTCTAGACCAACGGTTGGGTCATGTTTCGTCGAATTCTGACGACGTTCAAAAGTAAGCTCTTCTGCACGATTTTATTGAAGCAAGTTTATTTCCCTTTTATACTAACTTGTAGTTATTATTACGCTTAGCCAATTTACCACACAAATTCGCAGCTCTAGACCAACGTTTGTGTCAAGTTTCGTCGAATTCTGTGAACGTTAAAATTTAGCTGTTTTGCACGATTTTATTAAAGCAAGTTTGTTTCCCTTTTGTACTAACTTGTAGTTGTTATTATGCTTTCCAAAATTACCACACAAATTCTTGGGCGTAGACCAACGTTTGTGTCAAGTTTCGTCGAATTTTGAGAACGATCAAAATTTAGCTGTTTTTTGCACGGTTTTATTAAAGGAAATTCATTTTCCTTTTATACTAACTTGTAGTTATTATTAAGATTAGCAAATATACAACACAAATGCTGGGATATAGACCAAAGTTTGGGACAAGTTTCGTCGAATTCTGAGAACGTTCAAAAGTTAGCTGTTTTTCACAATTTTATTAAAGCAAAATTGTTTTTCTTTTACACTAACTTGTAGGTATTATTAACCACACAAATTCTTGGTTCCAGACCTACGGTTGGGTTAAGTTTCGTCGAATTCTGAGAACGTTCAAAATTTAGCTGTTTTGCACGGTTTTATTAAAGCAAGTTTGTTTTCCTTTTATAATAACTTGTAGGTATTATTACGCTTAGAATACTTTCCACACAAATACTTCGGTCTAGACCAACAGTTGGGTCAAGTTTCCTCGAATTCTGTGAACGCTCAAAATTTAGCTGTTTTGCACGGTTTTATTAAAGCAAGTTTGTTTCCCTTTTATACTAACTTGTAGGTAATATTACGCTTAACAAATTTATCCCACAAATTCTTGGGTCTAGACCAACGGTTGGGTCATGTTTCGTCGAATTCTGACAACGTTCAAAAGTAAGCTCTTTTGCACGATTTTATCACAGCAAGTTTATTTCCCTTTTATACTAACTTGTAGTTATTATTACGCTTAGCCAATTTACCACACAAATTCGCAGCTCTAGACCAACGTTTGTGTCAAGTTTCGTCGAATTCTGTGAACGTTAAAATTTAGCTGTTTTGCACGGTTTTATTAAAGCAAGTTTGTTTCCCTTTTATACTAACTTGTAGGTAATATTACGCTTAGCAAATTTATCCCACAAATTCTTGGGTCTAGACCAACGGTTGGGTCATGTTTCGTCGAATTCTGACAACCTTTAAAAGTAAGCTCTTCTGCACGATTTTATTGAAGCAAGTTTATTTCCCTTTTATACTAACTTGTAGTAATTATTACGCTTAGCCAATTTACCACACAAATTCGCAGCTCTAGACCAACGTTTGTGTCAAGTTTCGTCGAATTCTGTGAACGTTAAAATTTAGCTGTTTTGCACGATTTTATTAAAGCAAATTTGTTTCCCTTTTGTACTAACTTGTAGTTGTTATTATGCTTTCCAAAATTACCACACAAATTCTTGGGCGTAGACCAACGTTTGTGTCAAGTTTCGTCGAATTTTGAGAACGATCAAAATTTAGCTGTTTTTTGCACGGTTTTATTAAAGGAAATTCATTTTCCTTTTATACTAACTTGTAGTTATTATTAAGATTAGCAAATATACAACACAAATGCTGGGATATAGACCAAAGTTTGGGACAAGTTTCGTCGAATTCTGAGAACGTTCAAAAGTTAGCTGTTTTGCACAATTTTATTAAAGCAAATTTGTTTTCCTTTTACATTAACTTGTAGGTATTATTAACCACACAAATTCTTGGTTCTAGACCTACGGTTGGGTTAAGTTTCGTCGAATTCTGAGAACGTTCAAAATTTAGATGTTTTGCACGATTTTATTAAAGCAAATTTGTTTCCATTTTATACTAACTTGTAGGTATTATAACGCTTAGAATACTTTCCACACAAATACTTCGGTCTAGACCTACGGTTGGGACATGTTTCCTCGAATTCTGTGAACGTTCAAAATTTAGCTGTTTTGCACGGTTTTATTAAAGCAAGTTTGTTTCCCTTTTATACTAACTTGTAGGTAATATTACGCTTAGCAAATTTATCCCACAAATTCTTGGGTCTAGACCAACGGTTGGGTCATGTTTCGTCGAATTCTGACAACGTTCAAAAGTAAGCTCTTTTGCACGATTTTATCAAAGCAAGTTTATTTCCCTTTTATACTAACTTGTAGTTATTATTACGCTTAGCCAATTTACCACACAAATTCGCAGCTCTAGACCAACGTTTGTGTCAAGTTTCGTCGAATTCTGTGAACGTTAAAATTTAGCTGTTTTGCACGGTTTTATTAAAGCAAGTTTGTTTCCCTTTTGTACTAAATTGTAGTTGTTATTATGCTTTCCAAAATTACAACACAAATTCTTGGGCGTAGATCAACGTTTTTGTCAAATTTCGTCGAATTTTGAGAACGGTCAAAATTTAGCTGTTTTGCACGGTTTTGTTAAAGCAAATTCATTTTCCTTTTATACTAATTTGTAGTTATTATTAAGATTAGCAAATATACAACACAAATGTTGGGATATAGACCAATGTTTGGGACAAGTTTCGTCGAATTCTGATAACGTTCAAAAGTTAGCTGTTTTGCACAATTTTATTAAAGCAAAATTGTTTTTCTTTTACACTAACTTGTAGGTATTATTAACCACACAAATTCTTGGTTCCAGACCTACGGTTGGGTTAAGTTTCGTCGAATTCTGAGAACGTTCAAAATTTAGCTGTTTTGCACGGTTTTATTAAAGCAAGTTTGTTTTCCTTTTATAATAACTTGTAGGTATTATTACGCTTAGAATACTTTCCACACAAATACTTCGGTCTAGACCTACGCTTGGGTCAAGTTTCCTCGAATTCTGTGAACGCTCCAAATTTAGCTGTTTTTTGCACGGTTTTATTAAAGCAAGTTTGTTTCCCTTTTATACTAACTTGTAGGTAATATTACGCTTAGCAAATTTATCCCACAAATTCTTGGGTCTAGACCAACGGTTGGGTCATGTTTCGTCGGATTCTGACAACGTTCAAAAGTAAGCTCTTTTGCACGATTTTATCACAGCAAGTTTATTTCCCTTTTATACTAACTTGTAGTTATTATTACGCTTAGCCAATTTACCACACAAATTCGCAGCTCTAGACCAACGTTTGTGTCAAGTTTCGTCGAATTCTGTGAACGTTAAAATTTAGCTGTTTTGCACGGTTTTATTAAAGCAAGTTTGTTTCCCTTTTATACTAACTTGTAGGTAATATTACGCTTAGCAAATTTATCCCACAAATTCTTGGGTCTAGACCAACGGTTGGGTCATGTTTCGTCGAATTCTGACAACGTTCAAAAGTAAGCTCTTCTGCACGATTTTATTGAAGCAAGTTTATTTCCCTTTTATACTAACTTGTAGTTATTATTACGCTTAGCCAATTTACCACACAAATTCGCAGCTCTAGACCAACGTTTGTGTCAAGTTTCGTCGAATTCTGTGAACGTTAAAATTTAGTTGTTTTGCACGGTTTTATTAAAGCAAGTTTGTTTCCCTTTTGTACTAACTTGTAGTTGTTATTATGCTTTCCAAAATTACCACACAAATTCTTGGGCGTAGATCAACGTTTTTGTCAAATTTCGTCGAATTTTGAGAACGGTCAAAATTTAGCTGTTTTGCACGGTTTTGTTAAAGCAAATTCATTTTTCTTTTATACTAATTTGTAGTTATTATTAAGATTAGCAAATATACAACACAAATGTTGGGATATAGACCAATGTTTGGGACAAGTTTCGTCGAATTCTGATAACGTTCAAAAGTTAGCTGTTTTTCACAATTTTATTAAAGCAAAATTGTTTTTCTTTTACACTAACTTGTAGGTATTATTAACCACACAAATTCTTGGTTCCAGACCTACGGTTGGGTTAAGTTTCGTCGAATTCTGAGAACGTTCAAAATTTAGCTGTTTTGCACGGTTTTATTAAAGCAAGTTTGTTTTCCTTTTATAATAACTTGTAGGTATTATTACGCTTAGAATACTTTCCACACAAATACTTCGGTCTAGACCAACAGTTGGGTCAAGTTTCCTCGAATTCTGTGAACGCTCAAAATTTAGCTGTTTTGCACGGTTTTATTAAAGCAAGTTTGTTTCCCTTTTATACTAACTTGTAGGTAATATTACGCTTAACAAATTTATCCCACAAATTCTTGGGTCTAGACCAACGGTTGGGTCATGTTTCGTCGAATTCTGACAACGTTCAAAAGTAAGCTCTTTTGCACGATTTTATCACAGCAAGTTTATTTCCCTTTTATACTAACTTGTAGTTATTATTACGCTTAGCCAATTTACCACACAAATTCGCAGCTCTAGACCAACGTTTGTGTCAAGTTTCGTCGAATTCTGTGAACGTTAAAATTTAGCTGTTTTGCACGGTTTTATTAAAGCAAGTTTGTTTCCCTTTTATACTAACTTGTAGGTAATATTACGCTTAGCAAATTTATCCCACAAATTCTTGGGTCTAGACCAACGGTTGGGTCATGTTTCGTCGAATTCTGACAACGTTCAAAAGTAAGCTCTTCTGCACGATTTTATTGAAGCAAGTTTATTTCCCTTTTATACTAACTTATAGTTATTATTACGCTTAGCCAATTTACCACACAAATTCGCAGCTCTAGACCAACGTTTGTGTCAAGTTTCGTCGAATTCTGTGAACGTTAAAATTTAGCTGTTTTGCACGATTTTATTAAAGCAAGTTTGTTTCCCTTTTGTACTAACTTGTAGTTGTTATTATGCTTTCCAAAATTACCACACAAATTCTTGGGCGTAGACCAACGTTTGTGTCAAGTTTCGTCGAATTTTGAGAACGATCAAAATTTAGCTGTTTTTTGCACGGTTTTATTAAAGGAAATTCATTTTCCTTTTATACTAACTTGTAGTTATTATTAAGATTAGCAAATATACAACACAAATGCTGGGATATAGACCAAAGTTTGGGACAAGTTTCGTCGAATTCTGAGAACGTTCAAAAGTTAGCTGTTTTGCACAATTTTATTAAAGCAAATTTGTTTTCCTTTTACACTAACTTGTAGGTATTATTAACCACACAAATTCTTGGTTCTAGACCTACGGTTGGGTTAAGTTTCGTCGAATTCTGAGAACGTTCAAAATTTAGATGTTTTGCACGATTTTATTAAAGCAAGTTTGTTTCCATTTTATACTAACTTGTAGGTATTATAACGCTTAGAATACTTTCCACACAAATACTTCGGTCTAGACCTACGGTTGGGACATGTTTCCTCGAATTCTGTGAACGTTCAAAATTTAGCTGTTTTGCACGGTTTTATTAAAGCAAGTTTGTTTCCCTTTTATACTAACTTGTAGGTAATATTACGCTTAGCAAATTTATCCCACAAATTCTTGGGTCTAGACCAACGGTTGGGTCATGTTTCGTTGAATTCTGACAACGTTCAAAAGTAAGCTCTTTTGCACGATTTTATCAAAGCAAGTTTATTTCCCTTTTATACTAACTTGTAGTTATTATTACGCTTAGCCAATTTACCACACAAATTCGCAGCTCTAGACCAACGTTTGTGTCAAGTTTCGTCGAATTCTGTGAACGTTAAAATTTAGCTGTTTTGCACGGTATTATTAAAGCAAGTTTGTTTCCCTTTTGTACTAAATTGTAGTTGTTATTATGCTTTCCAAAATTACAACACAAATTCTTGGGCGTAGATCAACGTTTTTGTCAAATTTCGTCGAATTTTGAGAACGGTCAAAATTTAGCTGTTTTGCACGGTTTTGTTAAAGCAAATTCATTTTCCTTTTATACTAATTTGTAGTTATTATTAAGATTAGCAAATATACAACACAAATGTTGGGATATAGACCAATGTTTGGGACAAGTTTCGTCGAATTCTGATAACGTTCAAAAGTTAGCTGTTTTGCACAATTTTATTAAAGCAAAATTGTTTTTCTTTTACACTAACTTGTAGGTATTATTAACCACACAAATTCTTGGTTCCAGACCTACGGTTGGGTTAAGTTTCGTCGAATTCTGAGAACGTTCAAAATTTAGCTGTTTTGCACGGTTTTATTAAAGCAAGTTTGTTTTCCTTTTATAATAACTTGTAGGTATTATTACGCTTAGAATACTTTCCACACAAATACTTCGGTCTAGACCTACGCTTGGGTCAAGTTTCCTCGAATTCTGTGAACGCTCAAAATTTAGCTGTTTTGCACGGTTTTATTAAAGCAAGTTTGTTTCCCTTTTATACTAACTTGTAGGTAATATTACGCTTAGCAAATTTATCCCACAAATTCTTGGGTCTAGACCAACGGTTGGGTCATGTTTCGTCGGATTCTGACAACGTTCAAAAGTAAGCTCTTTTGCACGATTTTATCACAGCAAGTTTATTTCCCTTTTATACTAACTTGTAGTTATTATTACGCTTATCCAATTTACCACACAAATTCGCAGCTCTAGACCAACGTTTGTGTCAAGTTTCGTCGAATTCTGTGAACGTTAAAATTTAACTGTTTTGCACGGTTTTATTAAAGCAAGTTTGTTTCCCTTTTATACTAACTTGTAGGTAATATTACGCTTAGCAAATTTATCCCACAAATTCTTGGGTCTAGACCAACGGTTGGGTCATGTTTCGTCGAATTCTGACAACGTTCAAAAGTAAGCTCTTCTGCACGATTTTATTGAAGCAAGTTTATTTCCCTTTTATACTAACTTGTAGTTATTATTACGCTTAGCCAATTTACCACACAAATTCGCAGCTCTAGACCAACGTTTGTGTCAAGTTTCGTCGAATTCTGTGAACGTTAAAATTTAGCTGTTTTGCACGATTTTATTAAAGCAAGTTTGTTTCCCTTTTGTACTAACTTGTAGTTGTTATTATGCTTTCCAAAATTACCACACAAATTCTTGGGCGTAGACCAACGTTTGTGTCAAGTTTCGTCGAATTTTGAGAACGGTCAAAATTTAGCTGTTTTTTGCACGGTTTTATTAAAGGAAATTCATTTTCCTTTTATACTAACTTGTAGTTATTATTAAGATTAGCAAATATACAACACAAATGCTGGGATATAGACCAAAGTTTGGGACAAGTTTCGTCGAATTCTGAGAACGTTCAAAAGTTAGCTGTTTTGCACAATTTTATTAAAGCAAATTTGTATTCCTTTTACACTAACTTGTAGGTATTATTAACCACACAAATTCTTTGTTCTAGACCTACGGTTGGGTTAAGTTTCGTCGAATTCTGAGAACATTCAAAATTTAGATGTTTTGCACGATTTTATTAAAGCAAGTTTGTTTCCATTTTATACTAACTTGTAGGTATTATAACGCTTAGAATACTTTCCACACAAATACTTCGGTCTAGACCTACGGTTGGGACATGTTTCCTCGAATTCTGTGAACGTTCAAAATTTAGCTGTTTTGCACGGTTTTATTAAAGCAAGTTTGTTTCCCTTTTATACTAACTTGTAGGTAATATTAGGCTTAGCAAATTTATCCCACAAATTCTTGGGTCTAGACCAACGGTTGGGTCATGTTTCGTCGAATTCTGACAACGTTCAAAAGTAAGCTCTTTTGCACGATTTTATCAAAGCAAGTTTATTTCCCTTTTATACTAACTTGTAGTTATTATTACGCTTAGCCAATTTACCACACAAATTCGCAGCTCTAGACCAACGTTTGTGTCAAGTTTCGTCGAATTCTGTGAACGTTAAAATTTAGCTGTTTTGCACGGTTTTATTAAAGCAAGTTTGTTTCCCTTTTGTACTAAATTGTAGTTGTTATTATGCTTTCCAAAATTACAACACAAATTCTTGGGCGTAGATCAACGTTTTTGTCAAATTTCGTCGAATTTTGAGAACGGTCAAAATTTAGCTGTTTTGCACGGTTTTGTTAAAGCAAATTCATTTTCCTTTTATACTAATTTGTAGTTATTATTAAGATTAGCAAATATACAACACAAATGCTGGGATATAGACCAATGTTTGGGACAAGTTTCGTCGAATTCTGAGAACGTTCAAAAGTTAGCTGTTTTGCACAATTTTATTAAAGCAAAATTGTTTTTCTTTTACACTAACTTGTAGGTATTATTAACCACACAAATTCTTGGTTCTAGACCTACGGTTGGGTTAAGTTTCGTCGAATTCTGAGAACGTTCAAAATTTAGATATTTTGCACGGTTTTATTAAAGCAAGTTTGTTTTCCTTTTATACTAACTTGTAGGTATTATTACGCTTAGAATACTTTCCACACAAATACTTCGGTCTAGACCTACGCTTGGGTCAAGTTTCCTCGAATTCTGTGAACGTTAAAAATTTAGCTGTTTTGCACGGTTTTATTAAAGCAAGTTTGTTTCCCTTTTATACTAACTTGTAGATAATATTACGCTTAGCAAATTTATCCCACAAATTCTTGGGTCTAGACCAACGGTTGGGTCATGTTTCGTCGGATTCTGACAACGTTCAAAAGTAAGCTCTTTTGCACGATTTTATCAAAGCAAGTTTATTTCCCTTTTATACTAACTTGTAGTTATTATTACGCTTAGCCAATTTACCACACAAATTCGCAGCTCTAGACCAACGTTTGTGTCAAGTTTCGTCGAATTCTGTGAACGTTAAAATTTAGCTGTTTTGCACGGTTTATTAAAGCAAGTTTGTTTCCCTTTTATACTAACTTGTAGGTAATATTACGCTTAGCAAATTTATCCCACAAATTCTTGGGTCTAGACCAACGGTTGGGTCATGTTTCGTCGAATTCTGACAACGTTCAAAAGTAAGCTCTTCTGCACGATTTTATTGAAGCAAGTTTATTTCCCTTTTATACTAACTTGTAGTTATTATTACGCTTAGCCAATTTACCACACAAATTCGCAGCTCTAGACCAACATTTGTGTCAAGTTTCGTCGAATTCTGTGAACGTTAAAATTTAGCTGTTTTGCACGATTTTATTAAAGCAAGTTTGTTTCCTTTTTGTACTAACTTGTAGTTGTTATTATGCTTTCCAAAATTACCACACAAATTCTTGGGCGTAGACCAACGTTTGTGTCAAGTTTCGTCGAATTTTGAGAACGGTCAAAATTTAGCGGTTTTTTGCACGGTTTTATTAAAGCAAATTCATTTTCCTTTTATACTAACTTGTAGTTATTATTAAGATTAGCAAATATACAACACAAATGCTGGGATATAGACCAAAGTTTGGGACAAGTTTCGTCGAATTCTGAGAACGTTCAAAAGTTAGCTGTTTTGCACAATTTTATTAAAGCAAATTTGTTTTCCTTTTACACTAACTTGTAGGTATTATTAACCACACAAATTCTTGGTTCTAGACCTACAGTTGGGTTAAGTTTCGTCGAATTCTGAGAACGTTCAAAATTTAGATGTTTTGCACGGTTTTATTAAAGCAAGTTTGTTTCCTTTTTATACTAACTTATAGGTATTATTACTCTTAGAAAATTTACCACACAAATGCTTCGGTCTAGACCTACGGTTGGGTCCAGTTTCCTCGAATTCTGTGAACGTTCAAAATTTAGCTGTTTTGCACGATTTTATTAAAGCAAGTTTGTTTCCCTTTTATACTAACTTGTAGGTAATATTACGCTTAGCAAATTTATCCCACAAATTCTTGGGTCTAGACCAACAGTTGGGTCATGTTTCGTCGAATTCTGACAACGTTCAAAAGTAAGCTCTTCTGCACGATTTTATTGAAGCAAGTTTATTTCCCTTTTATACTAACTTGTAGTTATTATTACGCTTAGCCAATTTACCACACAAATTCGCAGCTCTAGACCAACGTTTGTGTCAAGTTTCGTCGAATTCTGTGAACGTTAAAATTTAGCTGTTTTGCACGGTTTTATTAAAGCAAGTTTGTTTCCCTTTTGTACTAACTTGTAGTTGTTATTATGCTTTCCAAAATTACCACACAAATTCTTGGGCGTAGACCAACGTTTGTGTCAAGTTTCGTCGAATTTTGAGAACGGTCAAAATTTAGCTGTTTTTTGCACGGTTTTATTAAAGCAAATTCATTTTCCTTTTATACTAACTTGTAGTTATTATTAAGATTAGCAAATATACAACACAAATGCTGGGATATAGACCAAAGTTTGGGACAAGTTTCGTCGAATTCTGAGAACGTTCAAAAGTTAGCTGTTTTGCACAACAATTTTATTAAAGCAAATTTGTTTTCCTTTTACACTAACTTGTAGGTATTATTAACCACACAAATTCTTGGTTCTAGACCTACGGTTGGGTTATGTTTCGTCGAATTCTGAGAACGTTCAAAATTTAGATGTTTTGCACGGTTTTATTAAAGCAAGCTTGTTTCCCTTTTATACTAACCTGTAGGTATTATAACGCTTAGAATACTTTCCACACAAATACTTCGGTCTAGACCAACGGTTGAGTCAAGTTTCCTCGAATTCTGTGAACGATCAAAATTTAGCTGTTTTGCACGGTTTTATTAAAGCAAGTTTGTTTCCCTTTTATACTAACTTGTAGGTAATATTACACTTAGCAAATTTATCCCACAAATTCTTGGGTCTAGACCAACGGTTGGGTCATGTTTCGTCGAATTCTGACAACATTCAAAAGTAAGCTCTTTTGCACGATTTTATTAAAGCAAGTTTATTTCCCTTTTATACTAACTTGTAGTTATTATTACGCTTAGCCAATTTACCACACAAATTCGCAGCTCTAGACCAACGTTTGTGTCAAGTTTCGTTGAATTCTGTGAACGTTAAAATTTAGCTGTTTTGCACGGTTTTATTAAAGCAAGTTTGTTTCCCTTTTGTACTAACTTGTAGTTGTTATTATGCTTTCCAAAATTACCACACAAATTCTTGGGCGTAGACCAACGTTTGTGTCAAGTTTCGTCGAATTTTGAGAACGGTCAAAATTTAGCTGTTTTTTGCACGGTTTTATTAAAGCAAATTCATTTTCCTTTTATACTAACTTGTAGTTATTATTAAGATTAGCAAATATACAACACAAATGCTGGGATATAGACCAATGTTTGGGACAAGTTTCGTCGAATTCTGAGAACGTTCAAAAGTTAGCTGTTTTGCCCAATTTTATTAAAGCAAAATTGTTTTTCTTTTACACTAACTTGTAGGTATTATTAACCACACAAATTCTTGGTTCTGGACCTACGGTTGGGTTAAGTTTCGTCGAATTCTGAGAACGTTCAAAATTTAGATATTTTGCACGGTTTTATTAAAGCAAGTTTGTTTTCCTTTTATACTAACTTGTAGGTATTATTACGCTTAGAATACTTTCCACACAAATACTTCGGTCTAGACCTACGCTTGGGTCAAGTTTCCTCGAATTCTGTGAACGTTAAAAATTTAGCTGTTTTGCACGGTTTTATTAAAGCAAGTTTGTTTCCCTTTTATACTAACTTGTAGATAATATTACGCTTAGCAAATTTATCCCACAAATTCTTGGGTCTAGACCAACGGTTGGGTCATGTTTCGTCGAATTCTGACAACGTTCAAAAGTAAGCTCTTTTGCACGATTTTATCAAAGCAAGTTTATTTTCCTTTTATACTAACTTGTAGTTATTATTACGCTTAGCCAATTTACCACACAAATTCGCAGCTCTAGACCAACGTTTGTGTCAAGTTTCGTCGAATTCTGTGAACGTTAAAATTTAGCTGTTTTGCACGGTTTTGTTAAAGCAAGTTTGTTTCCCTTTTATAGTAACTTGTAGATAATATTACGCTTAGCAAATTTATCCCACAAATTCTTGGGTCTAGACCAACGGTTGGGTCATGTTTCGTCGAATTCTGACAACGTTCAAAAGTAAGCTCTTTTGCACGATTTTATCACAGCAAGTTTATTTCCCTTTTATACTAACTTGTAGTTATTATTACGCTTAGCCAATTTACCACACAAATTCGCAGCTCTAGACCAACGTTTGTGTCAAGTTTCGTCGAATTCTGTGAACGTTAAAATTTAGCTGTTTTGCACGGTTTATTAAAGCAAGTTTGTTTCCCTTTTATACTAACTTGTAGGTAATATTACGCTTAGCAAATTTATCCCACAAATTCTTGGGTCTAGACCAACGGTTGGGTGATGTTTCGTCGAATTCTGACAACGTTCAAAAGTAAGCTCTTCTGCACGATTTTATTGAAACAAGTTTATTTCCCTTTTATACTAACTTGTAGTTATTATTACGCTTAGCCAATTTACCACACAAATTCGCAGCTCTAGACCAACGTTTGTGTCAAGTTTCGTCGAATTCTGTGAACGTTAAAATTTAGCTGTTTTGCACGATTTTATTAAAGCAAGTTTGTTTCCCTTTTGTACTAACTTGTAGTTGTTATTATGCTTTCCAAAATTACCACACAAATTATTGGGCGTAGACCAACGTTTGTGTCAAGTTTCGTCGAATTTTGAGAACGATCAAAATTTAGCTGTTTTTTGCACGGTTTTATTAAAGGAAATTCATTTTCCTTTTATACTAACTTGTAGTTATTATTAAGATTAGCAAATATACAACACAAATGCTGGGATATAGACCAAAGTTTGGGACAAGTTTCGTCGAATTCTGAGAACGTTCAAAAGTTAGCTGTTTTGCACAATTTTATTAAAGCAAATTTGTTTTCCTTTTACACTAACTTGTAGGTATTATTAACCACACAAATTCTTGGTTCTAGACCTACGGTTGGGTTAAGTTTCGTCGAATTCTGAGAACGTTCAAAATTTAGATGTTTTGCACGATTTTATTAAAGCAAGTTTGTTTCCCTTTTATACTAACTTGTAGTTATTATTACGCTTAGCAAATTTATCCCACAAATTCTTGGGTCTAGACCAACGGTTGGGTCATGTTTCGTCGGATTCTGACAACGTTCAAAAGTTAGCTCTTTTGCACGATTTTATCAAAGCAAGTTTATTTCCCTTTTATACTAACTTGTAGTTATTATTACGCTTAGCCAATTTACCACACAAATTCGCAGCTCTAGACCAACGTTTGTGTCAAGTTTCGTCGAATTCTGTGAACGTTAAAATTTAGCTGTTTTGTACGGTTTATTAAAGCAAGTTTGTTTCCCTTTTATACTAACTTGTAGGTAATATTACGCTTAGCAAATTTATCCCACAAATTCTTGGGTCTAGACCAACGGTTGGGTCATGTTTCGTCGAATTCTGACAACGTTCAAAAGTAAGCTCTTCTGCACGATTTTATTGAAGCAAGTTTATTTCCCTTTTATACTAACTTGTAGTTATTATTACGCTTAGCCAATTTACCACACAAATTCGCAGCTCTAGACCAACATTTGTGTCAAGTTTCGTCGAATTCTGTGAACGTTAAAATTTAGCTGTTTTGCACGATTTTATTAAAGCAAGTTTGTTTCCTTTTTGTACTAACTTGTAGTTGTTATTATGCTTTCCAAAATTACCACACAAATTCTTGGGCGTAGACCAACGTTTGTGTCAAGTTTCGTCGAATTTTGAGAACGGTCAAAATTTAGCGGTTTTTTGCACGGTTTTATTAAAGCAAATTCATTTTCCTTTTATACTAACTTGTAGTTATTATTAAGATTAGCAAATATACAACACAAATGCTGGGATATAGACCAAAGTTTGGGACAAGTTTCGTCGAATTCTGAGAACGTTCAAAAGTTAGCTGTTTTGCACAATTTTATTAAAGCAAATTTGTTTTCCTTTTACACTAACTTGTAGGTATTATTTACCACACAAATTCTTTGTTCTAGACCTACGGTTGGGTTAAGTTTCGTCGAATTCTGAGAACGTTCAAAATCTAGATGTTTTGCACGGTTTTATTAAAGCAAGTTTGTTTCCCTTTTATACTAACTTGTAGGTAATATTACACTTAGCAAATTTATCCCACAAATTCTTGGGTCTAGACCAACGGTTGGGTCATGTTTCGTCGAATTCTTACAACGTTCAAAAGTAAGCTCTTTTGCAGGATTTTATTAAAGCAAATTTATTTCCCTTTTATACTAACTTGTAGTTATTATTACGCTTAGCCAATTTACCACACAAATTCGCAGCTCTAGACCAACGTTTGTGTCAAGTTTCGTCGAATTCTGTGAACGTTCAAAATTTAGCTGTTTTGCACGGTTTTATTAAAGCAAGTTTGTTTCCCTTTTATACTAACTTGTAGGTAATATTACGCTTAGCAAATTTATCCCACAAATTCTTTGGTCTAGACCAACGGTTGGGTCATGTTTCGTCGAATTCTGACAACGTTCAAAAGTAAGCTCTTTTGCACGATTTTATCAAAGCAAGTTTATTTCCCTTTTATACTAACTTGTAGTTATTATTACGCTTAGCCAATTTACCACACAAATTCGCAGCTCTAGACCAACGTTTGTGTCAAGTTTCCTCGAATTCTGTGAACGTTAAAATTTAGCTGTTTTGCACGGTTTTATTAAAGCAAGTTTGTTTCCCTTTTATACTAACTTGTAGGTAATATTACGCTTAGCAAATTTATCCCACAAATTCTTGGGTCTAGACCAACAGTTGGGTCATGTTTCGTCGAATTCTGACAACGTTCAAAAGTAAGCTCTTCTGCACGATTTTATTGAAGCAAGTTTATTTCCCTTTTATACTAACTTGTAGTTATTATTACGCTTAGCCAATTTACCACACAAATTCGCAGCTCTAGACCAACGTTTGTGTCAAGTTTCGTCGAATTCTGTGAACGTTAAAATTTAGCTGTTTTGCACGGTTTTATTAAAGCAAGTTTGTTTCCCTTTTGTACTAACTTGTAGTTGTTATTATGCTTTCCAAAATTACCACACAAATTCTTGGGCGTAGACCAACGTTTGTGTCAAGTTTCGTCGAATTTTGAGAACGGTCAAAATTTAGCTGTTTTTTGCACGGTTTTATTAAAGCAAATTCATTTTCCTTTTATACTAACTTGTAGTTATTATTAAGATTAGCAAATATACAACACAAATGCTGGGATATAGACCAAAGTTTGGGACAAGTTTCGTCGAATTCTGAGAACGTTCAAAAGTTAGCTGTTTTGCACAACAATTTTATTAAAGCAAATTTGTTTTCCTTGTACACTAACTTGTAGGTATTATTAACCACACAAATTCTTGGTTCTAGACCTACGGTTGGGTTATGTTTCGTCGAATTCTGAGAACGTTCAAAATTTAGATGTTTTGCACGGTTTTATTAAAGCAAGTTTGTTTCCCTTTTATACTAACCTGTAGGTATTATAACGCTTAGAATACTTTCCACACAAATACTTCGGTCTAGACCAACGGTTGGGTCAAGTTTCCTCGAATTCTGTGAACGTTCAAAATTTAGTTGTTTTGCACGGTTTTATTAAAGCAAGTTTGTTTCCCTTTTATACTAACTTGTAGGTAATATTACACTTAGCAAATTTATCCCACAAATTCTTGGGTCTAGACCAACGGTTGGGTCATGTTTCGTCGAATTCTGACAACATTCAAAAGTAAGCTCTTTTGCACGATTTTATTAAAGCAAGTTTATTTCCCTTTTATACTAACTTGTAGTTATTATTACGCTTAGCCAATTTACCACACAAATTCGCAGCTCTAGACCAACGTTTGTGTCAAGTTTCGTTGAATTCTGTGAACGTTAAAATTTAGCTGTTTTGCACGGTTTTATTAAAGCAAGTTTGTTTCCCTTTTGTACTAACTTGTAGTTGTTATTATGCTTTCCAAAATTACCACACAAATTCTTGGGCGTAGACCAACGTTTGTGTCAAGTTTCGTCGAATTTTGAGAACGGTCAAAATTTAGCTGTTTTTTGCACGGTTTTATTAAAGCAAATTCATTTTCCTTTTATACTAACTTGTAGTTATTATTAAGATTAGCAAATATACAACACAAATGCTGGGATATAGACCAATGTTTGGGACAAGTTTCGTCGAATTCTGAGAACGTTCAAAAGTTAGCTGTTTTGCCCAATTTTATTAAAGCAAAATTGTTTTTCTTTTACACTAACTTGTAGGTATTATTAACCACACAAATTCTTGGTTCTGGACCTACGGTTGGGTTAAGTTTCGTCGAATTCTGAGAACGTTCAAAATTTAGATATTTTGCACGGTTTTATTAAAGCAAGTTTGTTTTCCTTTTATACTAACTTGTAGGTATTATTACGCTTAGAATACTTTCCACACAAATACTTCGGTCTAGACCTACGCTTGGGTCAAGTTTCCTCGAATTCTGTGAACGTTAAAAATTTAGCTGTTTTGCACGGTTTTATTAAAGCAAGTTTGTTTCCCTTTTATACTAACTTGTAGATAATATTACGCTTAGCAAATTTATCCCACAAATTCTTGGGTCTAGACCAACGGTTGGGTCATGTTTCGTCGAATTCTGACAACGTTCAAAAGTAAGCTCTTTTGCACGATTTTATCAAAGCAAGTTTATTTTCCTTTTATACTAACTTGTAGTTATTATTACGCTTAGCCAATTTACCACACAAATTCGCAGCTCTAGACCAACGTTTGTGTCAAGTTTCGTCGAATTCTGTGAACGTTAAAATTTAGCTGTTTTGCACGGTTTTGTTAAAGCAAGTTTGTTTCCCTTTTATACTAACTTGTAGATAATATTACGCTTAGCAAATTTATCCCACAAATTCTTGGGTCTAGACCAACGGTTGGGTCATGTTTCGTCGAATTCTGACAACGTTCAAAAGTAAGCTCTTCTGCACGATTTTATTGAAGCAAGTTTATTTCCCTTTTATACTAACTTGTAGTTATTATTACGCTTAGCCAATTTACCACACAAATTCGCAGCTCTAGACCAACGTTTGTGTCAAGTTTCGTCGAATTCTGTGAACGTTAAAATTTAGCTGTTTTGCACGGTTTTATTAAAGCAAGTTTGTTTCCCTTTTGTACTAACTTGTAGTTGTTATTATGCTTTCCAAAATTACCACACAAATTCTTGGGCGTAGACCAACGTTTGTGTCAAGTTTCGTCGAATTTTGAGAACGGTCAAAATTTAGCTGTTTTTTGCACGGTTTTATTAAAGCAAATTCATTTTCCTTTTATACTAACTTGTAGTTATTATTAAGATTAGCAAATATACAACACAAATGCTGGGATATAGACCAAAGTTTGGGACAAGTTTCGTCGAATTCTGAGAACGTTCAAAAGTTAGCTGTTTTGCACAACAATTTTATTAAAGCAAATTTGTTTTCCTTTTACACTAACTTGTAGGTATTATTAACCACACAAATTCTTGGTTCTAGACCTACGGTTGGGTTATGTTTCGTCGAATTCTGAGAACGTTCAAAATTTAGATGTTTTGCACGGTTTTATTAAAGCAAGCTTGTTTCCCTTTTATACTAACCTGTAGGTATTATAACGCTTAGAATACTTTCCACACAAATACTTCGGTCTAGACCAACGGTTGAGTCAAGTTTCCTCGAATTCTGTGAACGATCAAAATTTAGCTGTTTTGCACGGTTTTATTAAAGCAAGTTTGTTTCCCTTTTATACTAACTTGTAGGTAATATTACACTTAGCAAATTTATCCCACAAATTCTTGGGTCTAGACCAACGGTTGGGTCATGTTTCGTCGAATTCTGACAACATTCAAAAGTAAGCTCTTTTGCACGATTTTATTAAAGCAAGTTTATTTCCCTTTTATACTAACTTGTAGTTATTATTACGCTTAGCCAATTTACCACACAAATTCGCAGCTCTAGACCAACGTTTGTGTCAAGTTTCGTTGAATTCTGTGAACGTTAAAATTTAGCTGTTTTGCACGGTTTTATTAAAGCAAGTTTGTTTCCCTTTTGTACTAACTTGTAGTTGTTATTATGCTTTCCAAAATTACCACACAAATTCTTGGGCGTAGACCAACGTTTGTGTCAAGTTTCGTCGAATTTTGAGAACGGTCAAAATTTAGCTGTTTTTTGCACGGTTTTATTAAAGCAAATTCATTTTCCTTTTATACTAACTTGTA
Organism: Sesamum indicum; assembly: GCF_026168435.1. NCBI lineage: Eukaryota > Viridiplantae > Streptophyta > Magnoliopsida > Lamiales > Pedaliaceae > Sesamum > Sesamum indicum. Next base: position 9,058,957 of record NC_142661.1, on the reverse strand, counting down.
GTTATTATTAAGATTAGCAAATATACAACACAAATGCTGGGATATAGACCAATGTTTGGGACAAGTTTCGTCGAATTCTGAGAACGTTCAAAAGTTAGCTGTTTTGCCCAATTTTATTAAAGCAAAATTGTTTTTCTTTTACACTAACTTGTAGGTATTATTAACCACACAAATTCTTGGTTCTGGACCTACGGTTGGGTTAAGTTTCGTCGAATTCTGAGAACGTTCAAAATTTAGATATTTTGCACGGTTTTATTAAAGCAAGTTTGTTTTCCTTTTATACTAACTTGTAGGTATTATTACGCTTAGAATACTTTCCACACAAATACTTCGGTCTAGACCTACGCTTGGGTCAAGTTTCCTCGAATTCTGTGAACGTTAAAAATTTAGCTGTTTTGCACGGTTTTATTAAAGCAAGTTTGTTTCCCTTTTATACTAACTTGTAGATAATATTACGCTTAGCAAATTTATCCCACAAATTCTTGGGTCTAGACCAACGGTTGGGTCATGTTTCGTCGAATTCTGACAACGTTCAAAAGTAAGCTCTTTTGCACGATTTTATCAAAGCAAGTTTATTTTCCTTTTATACTAACTTGTAGTTATTATTACGCTTAGCCAATTTACCACACAAATTCGCAGCTCTAGACCAACGTTTGTGTCAAGTTTCGTCGAATTCTGTGAACGTTAAAATTTAGCTGTTTTGCACGGTTTTGTTAAAGCAAGTTTGTTTCCCTTTTATAGTAACTTGTAGATAATATTACGCTTAGCAAATTTATCCCACAAATTCTTGGGTCTAGACCAACGGTTGGGTCATGTTTCGTCGAATTCTGACAACGTTCAAAAGTAAGCTCTTTTGCACGATTTTATCACAGCAAGTTTATTTCCCTTTTATACTAACTTGTAGTTATTATTACGCTTAGCCAATTTACCACACAAATTCGCAGCTCTAGACCAACGTTTGTGTCAAGTTTCGTCGAATTCTGTGAACGTTAAAATTTAGCTGTTTTGCACGGTTTATTAAAGCAAGTTTGTTTCCCTTTTATACTAACTTGTAGGTAATATTACGCTTAGCAAATTTATCCCACAAATTCTTGGGTCTAGACCAACGGTTGGGTTATGTTTCGTCGAATTCTGACAACGTTCAAAAGTAAGCTCTTCTGCACGATTTTATTGAAACAAGTTTATTTCCCTTTTATACTAACTTGTAGTTATTATTACGCTTAGCCAATTTACCACACAAATTCGCAGCTCTAGACCAACGTTTGTGTCAAGTTTCGTCGAATTCTGTGAACGTTAAAATTTAGCTGTTTTGCACGATTTTATTAAAGCAAGTTTGTTTCCCTTTTGTACTAACTTATAGTTGTTATTATGCTTTCCAAAATTACCACACAAATTATTGGGCGTAGACCAACGTTTGTGTCAAGTTTCGTCGAATTTTGAGAACGATCAAAATTTAGCTGTTTTTTGCACGGTTTTATTAAAGGAAATTCATTTTCCTTTTATACTAACTTGTAGTTATTATTAAGATTAGCAAATATACAACACAAATGCTGGGATATAGACCAAAGTTTGGGACAAGTTTCGTCGAATTCTGAGAACGTTCAAAAGTTAGCTGTTTTGCACAATTTTATTAAAGCAAATTTGTTTTCCTTTTACACTAACTTGTAGGTATTATTAACCACACAAATTCTTGGTTCTAGACCTACGGTTGGGTTAAGTTTCGTCGAATTCTGAGAACGTTCAAAATTTAGATGTTTTGCACGATTTTATTAAAGCAAGTTTGTTTCCATTTTATACTAACTTGTAGGTATTATAACGCTTAGAATACTTTCCACACAAATACTTCGGTCTAGACCTACGGTTGGGACATGTTTCCTCGAATTCTGTGAACGTTCAAAATTTAGCTGTTTTGCACGGTTTTATTAAAGCAAGTTTGTTTCCCTTTTATACTAACTTGTAGGTAATATTACGCTTAGCAAATTTATCCCACAAATTCTTGGGTCTAGACCAACGGTTGGGTCATGTTTCGTCGAATTCTGACAACGTTCAAAAGTAAGCTCTTTTGCACGATTTTATCAAAGCAAGTTTATTTTCCTTTATACTAACTTGTAGTTATTATTACGCTTAGCCAATTTACCACACAAATTCGCAGCTCTAGACCAACGTTTGTGTCAAGTTTCGTCGAATTCTGTGAACGTTAAAATTTAGCTGTTTTGCACGGTTTTGTTAAAGCAAGTTTGTTTCCCTTTTATACTAACTTGTAGATAATATTACGCTTAGCAAATTTATCCCACAAATTCTTGGGTCTAGACCAACGGTTGGGTCATGTTTCGTCGAATTCTGACAACGTTCAAAAGTAAGCTCTTTTGCACGATTTTATCACAGCAAGTTTATTTCCCTTTTATACTAACTTGTAGTTATTATTACGCTTAGCCAATTTACCACACAAATTCGCAGCTCTAGACCAACGTTTGTGTCAAGTTTCGTCGAATTCTGTGAACGTTAAAATTTAGCTGTTTTGCACGGTTTTATTAAAGCAAGTTTGTTTCCCTTTTATACTAACTTGTAGGTAATATTACGCTTAGCAAATTTATCCCACAAATTCTTGGGTCTAGACCAACGGTTGGGTCATGTTTCGTCGAATTCTGACAACGTTCAAAAGTAAGCTCTTCTGCACGATTTTATTGAAGCAAGTTTATTTCCCTTTTATACTAACTTGTAGTTATTATTACGCTTAGCCAATTTACCACACAAATTCGCAGCTCTAGACCAACGTTTGTGTCAAGTTTCGTCGAATTCTGTGAACGTTAAAATTTAGCTGTTTTGCACGATTTTATTAAAGCAAGTTTGTTTCCCTTTTGTACTAACTTGTAGTTGTTATTATGCTTTCCAAAATTACCACACAAATTCTTGGGCGTAGACCAACGTTTGTGTCAAGTTTCATCGAATTTTGAGAACGATCAAAATTTAGCTGTTTTTTGCACGGTTTTATTAAAGGAAATTCATTTTCCTTTTATACTAACTTGTAGTTATTATTAAGATTAGCAAATATACAACACAAATGCTGGGATATAGACCAAAGTTTGGGACAAGTTTCGTCGAATTCTGAGAACGTTCAAAAGTTAGCTGTTTTGCACAATTTTATTAAAGCAAATTTGTTTTCCTTTTACACTAACTTGTAGGTATTATTAACCACACAAATTCTTGGTTCTAGACCTACGGTTGGGTTAAGTTTCGTCGAATTCTGAGAACGTTCAAAATTTAGATGTTTTGCACGATTTTATTAAAGCAAGTTTGTTTCCCTTTTATACTAACTTGTAGTTATTATTACGCTTAGCAAATTTATCCCACAAATTCTTGGGTCTAGACCAACGGTTGGGTCATGTTTCGTCGGATTCTGACAACGTTCAAAAGTTAGCTCTTTTGCACGATTTTATCAAAGCAAGTTTATTTCCCTTTTATACTAACTTGTAGTTATTATTACGCTTAGCCAATTTACCACACAAATTCGCAGCTCTAGACCAACGTTTGTGTCAAGTTTCGTCGAATTCTGTGAACGTTAAAATTTAGCTGTTTTGTACGGTTTATTAAAGCAAGTTTGTTTCCCTTTTATACTAACTTGTAGGTAATATTACGCTTAGCAAATTTATCCCACAAATTCTTGGGTCTAGACCAACGGTTGGGTCATGTTTCGTCGAATTCTGACAACGTTCAAAAGTAAGCTCTTCTGCACGATTTTATTGAAGCAAGTTTATTTCCCTTTTATACTAACTTGTAGTTATTATTACGCTTAGCCAATTTACCACACAAATTCGCAGCTCTAGACCAACATTTGTGTCAAGTTTCGTCGAATTCTGTGAACGTTAAAATTTAGCTGTTTTGCACGATTTTATTAAAGCAAGTTTGTTTCCTTTTTGTACTAACTTGTAGTTGTTATTATGCTTTCCAAAATTACCACACAAATTCTTGGGCGTAGACCAACGTTTGTGTCAAGTTTCGTCGAATTTTGAGAACGGTCAAAATTTAGCGGTTTTTTGCACGGTTTTATTAAAGCAAATTCATTTTCCTTTTATACTAACTTGTAGTTATTATTAAGATTAGCAAATATACAACACAAATGCTGGGATATAGACCAAAGTTTGGGACAAGTTTCGTCGAATTCTGAGAACGTTCAAAAGTTAGCTGTTTTGCACAATTTTATTAAAGCAAATTTGTTTTCCTTTTACACTAACTTGTAGGTATTATTTACCACACAAATTCTTTGTTCTAGACCTACGGTTGGGTTAAGTTTCGTCGAATTCTGAGAACGTTCAAAATCTAGATGTTTTGCACGGTTTTATTAAAGCAAGTTTGTTTCCCTTTTATACTAACTTGTAGGTAATATTACACTTAGCAAATTTATCCCACAAATTCTTGGGTCTAGACCAACGGTTGGGTCATGTTTCGTCGAATTCTTACAACGTTCAAAAGTAAGCTCTTTTGCAGGATTTTATTAAAGCAAATTTATTTCCCTTTTATACTAACTTGTAGTTATTATTACGCTTAGCCAATTTACCACACAAATTCGCAGCTCTAGACCAACGTTTGTGTCAAGTTTCGTCGAATTCTGTGAACGTTCAAAATTTAGCTGTTTTGCACGGTTTTATTAAAGCAAGTTTGTTTCCCTTTTATACTAACTTGTAGGTAATATTACGCTTAGCAAATTTATCCCACAAATTCTTTGGTCTAGACCAACGGTTGGGTCATGTTTCGTCGAATTCTGACAACGTTCAAAAGTAAGCTCTTTTGCACGATTTTATCAAAGCAAGTTTATTTCCCTTTTATACTAACTTGTAGTTATTATTACGCTTAGCCAATTTACCACACAAATTCGCAGCTCTAGACCAACGTTTGTGTCAAGTTTCCTCGAATTCTGTGAACGTTAAAATTTAGCTGTTTTGCACGGTTTTATTAAAGCAAGTTTGTTTCCCTTTTATACTAACTTGTAGGTAATATTACGCTTAGCAAATTTATCCCACAAATTCTTGGGTCTAGACCAACAGTTGGGTCATGTTTCGTCGAATTCTGACAACGTTCAAAAGTAAGCTCTTCTGCACGATTTTATTGAAGCAAGTTTATTTCCCTTTTATACTAACTTGTAGTTATTATTACGCTTAGCCAATTTACCACACAAATTCGCAGCTCTAGACCAACGTTTGTGTCAAGTTTCGTCGAATTCTGTGAACGTTAAAATTTAGCTGTTTTGCACGGTTTTATTAAAGCAAGTTTGTTTCCCTTTTGTACTAACTTGTAGTTGTTATTATGCTTTCCAAAATTACCACACAAATTCTTGGGCGTAGACCAACGTTTGTGTCAAGTTTCGTCGAATTTTGAGAACGGTCAAAATTTAGCTGTTTTTTGCACGGTTTTATTAAAGCAAATTCATTTTCCTTTTATACTAACTTGTAGTTATTATTAAGATTAGCAAATATACAACACAAATGCTGGGATATAGACCAAAGTTTGGGACAAGTTTCGTCGAATTCTGAGAACGTTCAAAAGTTAGCTGTTTTGCACAACAATTTTATTAAAGCAAATTTGTTTTCCTTTTACACTAACTTGTAGGTATTATTAACCACACAAATTCTTGGTTCTAGACCTACGGTTGGGTTATGTTTCGTCGAATTCTGAGAACGTTCAAAATTTAGATGTTTTGCACGGTTTTATTAAAGCAAGTTTGTTTCCCTTTTATACTAACCTGTAGGTATTATAACGCTTAGAATACTTTCCACACAAATACTTCGGTCTAGACCAACGGTTGGGTCAAGTTTCCTCGAATTCTGTGAACGTTCAAAATTTAGTTGTTTTGCACGGTTTTATTAAAGCAAGTTTGTTTCCCTTTTATACTAACTTGTAGGTAATATTACACTTAGCAAATTTATCCCACAAATTCTTGGGTCTAGACCAACGGTTGGGTCATGTTTCGTCGAATTCTGACAACATTCAAAAGTAAGCTCTTTTGCACGATTTTATTAAAGCAAGTTTATTTCCCTTTTATACTAACTTGTAGTTATTATTACGCTTAGCCAATTTACCACACAAATTCGCAGCTCTAGACCAACGTTTGTGTCAAGTTTCGTTGAATTCTGTGAACGTTAAAATTTAGCTGTTTTGCACGGTTTTATTAAAGCAAGTTTGTTTCCCTTTTGTACTAACTTGTAGTTGTTATTATGCTTTCCAAAATTACCACACAAATTCTTGGGCGTAGACCAACGTTTGTGTCAAGTTTCGTCGAATTTTGAGAACGGTCAAAATTTAGCTGTTTTTTGCACGGTTTTATTAAAGCAAATTCATTTTCCTTTTATACTAACTTGTAGTTATTATTAAGATTAGCAAATATACAACACAAATGCTGGGATATAGACCAATGTTTGGGACAAGTTTCGTCGAATTCTGAGAACGTTCAAAAGTTAGCTGTTTTGCCCAATTTTATTAAAGCAAAATTGTTTTTCTTTTACACTAACTTGTAGGTATTATTAACCACACAAATTCTTGGTTCTGGACCTACGGTTGGGTTAAGTTTCGTCGAATTCTGAGAACGTTCAAAATTTAGATATTTTGCACGGTTTTATTAAAGCAAGTTTGTTTTCCTTTTATACTAACTTGTAGGTATTATTACGCTTAGAATACTTTCCACACAAATACTTCGGTCTAGACCTACGCTTGGGTCAAGTTTCCTCGAATTCTGTGAACGTTAAAAATTTAGCTGTTTTGCACGGTTTTATTAAAGCAAGTTTGTTTCCCTTTTATACTAACTTGTAGATAATATTACGCTTAGCAAATTTATCCCACAAATTCTTGGGTCTAGACCAACGGTTGGGTCATGTTTCGTCGAATTCTGACAACGTTCAAAAGTAAGCTCTTTTGCACGATTTTATCAAAGCAAGTTTATTTTCCTTTTATACTAACTTGTAGTTATTATTACGCTTAGCCAATTTACCACACAAATTCGCAGCTCTAGACCAACGTTTGTGTCAAGTTTCGTCGAATTCTGTGAACGTTAAAATTTAGCTGTTTTGCACGGTTTTGTTAAAGCAAGTTTGTTTCCCTTTTATACTAACTTGTAGATAATATTACGCTTAGCAAATTTATCCCACAAATTCTTGGGTCTAGACCAACGGTTGGGTCATGTTTCGTCGAATTCTGACAACGTTCAAAAGTAAGCTCTTCTGCACGATTTTATTGAAGCAAGTTTATTTCCCTTTTATACTAACTTGTAGTTATTATTACCCTTAGCCAATTTACCACACAAATTCGCAGCTCTAGACCAACATTTGTGTCAAGTTTCGTCGAATTCTGTGAACGTTAAAATTTAGCTGTTTTGCACGATTTTATTAAAGCAAGTTTGTTTCCTTTTTGTACTAACTTGTAGTTGTTATTATGCTTTCCAAAATTACCACACAAATTCTTGGGCGTAGACCAACGTTTGTGTCAAGTTTCGTCGAATTTTGAGAACGGTCAAAATTTAGCGGTTTTTTGCACGGTTTTATTAAAGCAAATTCATTTTCCTTTTATACTAACTTGTAGTTATTATTAAGATTAGCAAATATACAACACAAATGCTGGGATATAGACCAAAGTTTGGGACAAGTTTCGTCGAATTCTGAGAACGTTCAAAAGTTAGCTGTTTTGCACAATTTTATTAAAGCAAATTTGTTTTCCTTTTACACTAACTTGTAGGTATTATTTACCACACAAATTCTTTGTTCTAGACCTACGGTTGGGTTAAGTTTCGTCGAATTCTGAGAACGTTCAAAATCTAGATGTTTTGCACGGTTTTATTAAAGCAAGTTTGTTTCCCTTTTATACTAACTTGTAGGTAATATTACACTTAGCAAATTTATCCCACAAATTCTTGGGTCTAGACCAACGGTTGGGTCATGTTTCGTCGAATTCTTACAACGTTCAAAAGTAAGCTCTTTTGCAGGATTTTATTAAAGCAAATTTATTTCCCTTTTATACTAACTTGTAGTTATTATTACGCTTAGCCAATTTACCACACAAATTCGCAGCTCTAGACCAACGTTTGTGTCAAGTTTCGTCGAATTCTGTGAACGTTCAAAATTTAGCTGTTTTGCACGGTTTTATTAAAGCAAGTTTGTTTCCCTTTTATACTAACTTGTAGGTAATATTACGCTTAGCAAATTTATCCCACAAATTCTTTGGTCTAGACCAACGGTTGGGTCATGTTTCGTCGAATTCTGACAACGTTCAAAAGTAAGCTCTTTTGCACGATTTTATCAAAGCAAGTTTATTTCCCTTTTATACTAACTTGTAGTTATTATTACGCTTAGCCAATTTACCACACAAATTCGCAGCTCTAGACCAACGTTTGTGTCAAGTTTCCTCGAATTCTGTGAACGTTAAAATTTAGCTGTTTTGCACGGTTTTATTAAAGCAAGTTTGTTTCCCTTTTATACTAACTTGTAGGTAATATTACGCTTAGCAAATTTATCCCACAAATTCTTGGGTCTAGACCAACAGTTGGGTCATGTTTCGTCGAATTCTGACAACGTTCAAAAGTAAGCTCTTCTGCACGATTTTATTGAAGCAAGTTTATTTCCCTTTTATACTAACTTGTAGTTATTATTACGCTTAGCCAATTTACCACACAAATTCGCAGCTCTAGACCAACGTTTGTGTCAAGTTTCGTCGAATTCTGTGAACGTTAAAATTTAGCTGTTTTGCACGGTTTTATTAAAGCAAGTTTGTTTCCCTTTTGTACTAACTTGTAGTTGTTATTATGCTTTCCAAAATTACCACACAAATTCTTGGGCGTAGACCAACGTTTGTGTCAAGTTTCGTCGAATTTTGAGAACGGTCAAAATTTAGCTGTTTTTTGCACGGTTTTATTAAAGCAAATTCATTTTCCTTTTATACTAACTTGTAGTTATTATTAAGATTAGCAAATATACAACACAAATTCTGGGATATAGACCAAAGTTTGGGACAAGTTTCGTCGAATTCTGAGAACGTTCAAAAGTTAGCTGTTTTGCACAACAATTTTATTAAAGCAAATTTGTTTTCCTTTTACACTAACTTGTAGGTATTATTAACCACACAAATTCTTGGTTCTAGACCTACGGTTGGGTTATGTTTCGTCGAATTCTGAGAACGTTCAAAATTTAGATGTTTTGCACGGTTTTATTAAAGCAAGTTTGTTTCCCTTTTATACTAACCTGTAGGTATTATAACGCTTAGAATACTTTCCACACAAATACTTCGGTCTAGACCAACGGTTGGGTCAAGTTTCCTCGAATTCTGTGAACGTTCAAAATTTAGTTGTTTTGCACGGTTTTATTAAAGCAAGTTTGTTTCCCTTTTATACTAACTTGTAGGTAATATTACACTTAGCAAATTTATCCCACAAATTCTTGGGTCTAGACCAACGGTTGGGTCATGTTTCGTCGAATTCTGACAACATTCAAAAGTAAGCTCTTTTGCACGATTTTATTAAAGCAAGTTTATTTCCCTTTTATACTAACTTGTAGTTATTATTACGCTTAGCCAATTTACCACACAAATTCGCAGCTCTAGACCAACGTTTGTGTCAAGTTTCGTTGAATTCTGTGAACGTTAAAATTTAGCTGTTTTGCACGGTTTTATTAAAGCAAGTTTGTTTCCCTTTTGTACTAACTTGTAGTTGTTATTATGCTTTCCAAAATTACCACACAAATTCTTGGGCGTAGACCAACGTTTGTGTCAAGTTTCGTCGAATTTTGAGAACGGTCAAAATTTAGCTGTTTTTTGCACGGTTTTATTAAAGCAAATTCATTTTCCTTTTATACTAACTTGTAGTTATTATTAAGATTAGCAAATATACAACACAAATGCTGGGATATAGACCAATGTTTGGGACAAGTTTCGTCGAATTCTGAGAACGTTCAAAAGTTAGCTGTTTTGCCCAATTTTATTAAAGCAAAATTGTTTTTCTTTTACACTAACTTGTAGGTATTATTAACCACACAAATTCTTGGTTCTGGACCTACGGTTGGGTTAAGTTTCGTCGAATTCTGAGAACGTTCAAAATTTAGATATTTTGCACGGTTTTATTAAAGCAAGTTTGTTTTCCTTTTATACTAACTTGTAGGTATTATTACGCTTAGAATACTTTCCACACAAATACTTCGGTCTAGACCTACGCTTGGGTCAAGTTTCCTCGAATTCTGTGAACGTTAAAAATTTAGCTGTTTTGCACGGTTTTATTAAAGCAAGTTTGTTTCCCTTTTATACTAACTTGTAGATAATATTACGCTTAGCAAATTTATCCCACAAATTCTTGGGTCTAGACCAACGGTTGGGTCATGTTTCGTCGAATTCTGACAACGTTCAAAAGTAAGCTCTTTTGCACGATTTTATCAAAGCAAGTTTATTTTCCTTTTATACTAACTTGTAGTTATTATTACGCTTAGCCAATTTACCACACAAATTCGCAGCTCTAGACCAACGTTTGTGTCAAGTTTCGTCGAATTCTGTGAACGTTAAAATTTAGCTGTTTTGCACGGTTTTGTTAAAGCAAGTTTGTTTCCCTTTTATACTAACTTGTAGATAATATTACGCTTAGCAAATTTATCCCACAAATTCTTGGGTCTAGACCAACGGTTGGGTCATGTTTCGTCGAATTCTGACAACGTTCAAAAGTAAGCTCTTCTGCACGATTTTATTGAAGCAAGTTTATTTCCCTTTTATACTAACTTGTAGTTATTATTACCCTTAGCCAATTTACCACACAAATTCGCAGCTCTAGACCAACGTTTGTGTCAAGTTTCGTCGAATTCTGTGAACGTTAAAATTTAGCTGTTTTGCACGATTTTATTAAAGCAAGTTTGTTTCCCTTTTGTACTAACTTGTAGTTGTTATTATACTTTCCAAAATTACCACACAAATTCTTGGGCGTAGACCAACGTTTGTGTCAAGTTTCGTCGAATTTTGAGAACGGTCAAAATTTAGCTGTTTTTTGCACGGTTTTATTAAAGCAAATTCATTTTCCTTTTATACTAACTTGTAGTTATTATTAAGATTAGCAAATATACAACACAAATGCTGGGATATAGACCAAAGTTTGGGACAAGTTTCGTCGAATTCTGAGAACGTTCAAAAGTTAGCTGTTTTGCACAATTTTATTAAAGCAAATTTGTTTTCCTTTTACACTAACTTGTAGGTATTATTAACCACACAAATTCTTGGTTCTAGACCTACGGTTGGGTTAAGTTTCGTCGAATTCTGAGAACGTTCAAAATTTAGATGTTTTGCACGATTTTATTAAAGCAAGTTTGTTTCCCTTTTATACTAACTTGTAGGTATTATTACGCTTAGAAAATTTACCACACAAATACTTCGGTCTAGACCTACGGTTGGGACATGTTTCCTCGAATTCTGTGAACGTTCAAAATTTAGCTGTTTTGCACGGTTTTATTAAAGCAAGTTTGTTTCCCTTTTATACTAACTTGTAGGTAATATTACGCTTAGCAAATTTATCCCACAAATTCTTGGGTCTAGACCAACGGTTGGGTCATGTTTCGTCGAATTCTGACAACGTTCAAAAGTAAGCTCTTTTGCACGATTTTATCAAAGCAAGTTTATTTCCCTTTTATACTAACTTGTAGTTATTATTACGCTTAGCCAATTTACCACACAAATTCGCAGCTCTAGACCAACGTTTGTGTCAAGTTTCGTCGAATTCTGTGAACGTTAAAATTTAGCTGTTTTGCACGGTTTTATTAAAGCAAGTTTGTTTCCCTTTTGTACTAAATTGTAGTTGTTATTATGCTTTCCAAAATTATAACACAAATTCTTGGGCGTAGATCAACGTTTTTGTCAAATTTCGTCGAATTTTGAGAACGGTGAAAATTTAGCTGTTTTGCACGGTTTTGTTAAAGCAAATTCATTTTCCTTTTATACTAATTTGTAGTTATTATTAAGATTAGCAAATATACAACACAAATGTTGGGATATAGACCAATGTTTGGGACAAGTTTCGTCGAATTCTGATAACGTTCAAAAGTTAGCTGTTTTTCACAATTTTATTAAAGCAAAATTGTTTTTCTTTTACACTAACTTGTAGGTATTATTAACCACACAAATTCTTGGTTCCAGACCTACGGTTGGGTTAAGTTTCGTCGAATTCTGAGAACGTTCAAAATTTAGCTGTTTTGCACGGTTTTATTAAAGCAAGTTTGTTTTCCTTTTATAATAACTTGTAGGTATTATTACGCTTAGAATACTTTCCACACAAATACTTCGGTCTAGACCAACAGTTGCGTCAAGTTTCCTCGAATTCTGTGAACGCTCAAAATTTAGCTATTTTGCACGGTTTTATTAAAGCAAGTTTGTTTCCCTTTTATACTAACTTGTAGGTAATATTACGCTTAGCAAATTTATCCCACAAATTCTTGGGTCTAGACCAACGGTTGGGTCATGTTTCGTCGAATTCTGACAACGTTCAAAAGTAAGCTCTTTTGCACGATTTTATTAAAGCAAGTTTGTTTCCCTTTTATACTAACTTGTAGTTATTATTACGCTTAGCCAATTTACCACACAAATTCGCAGCTCTAGACCAACGTTTGTGTCAAGTTTCGTCGAATTCTGTGAATGTTAAAATTTAGCTGTTTTGCACGGTTTTATTAAAGCAAGTTTGTTTCCCTTTTATACTAACTTGTAGGTAATATTACGCTTAGCGAATTTATCCCACAAATTCTTGGGTCTAGACCAACGGTTGGGTCATGTTTCGTCGAATTCTGACAACGTTCAAAAGTAAGCTCTTCTGCACGATTTTATTGAAGCAAGTTTATTTCCCTTTTATACTAACTTGTAGTTATTATTACGCTTAGCCAATTTACCACACAAATTCGCAGCTCTAGACCAACATTTGTGTCAAGTTTCGTCGAATTCTGTGAACGTTAAAATTTAGCTGTTTTGCACGATTTTATTAAAGCAAGTTTGTTTCCTTTTTGTACTAACTTGTAGTTGTTATTATGCTTTCCAAAATTACCACACAAATTCTTGGGCGTAGACCAACGTTTGTGTCAAGTTTCGTCGAATTTTGAGAACGGTCAAAATTTAGCGGTTTTTTGCACGGTTTTATTAAAGCAAATTCATTTTCCTTTTATACTAACTTGTAGTTATTATTAAGATTAGCAAATATACAACACAAATGCTGGGATATAGACCAAAGTTTGGGACAAGTTTCGTCGAATTCTGAGAACGTTCAAAAGTTAGCTGTTTTGCACAATTTTATTAAAGCAAATTTGTTTTCCTTTTACACTAACTTGTAGGTATTATTTACCACACAAATTCTTTGTTCTAGACCTACGGTTGGGTTAAGTTTCGTCGAATTCTGAGAACGTTCAAAATCTAGATGTTTTGCACGGTTTTATTAAAGCAAGTTTGTTTCCCTTTTATACTAACTTGTAGGTAATATTACACTTAGCAAATTTATCCCACAAATTCTTGGGTCTAGACCAACGGTTGGGTCATGTTTCGTCGAATTCTTACAACGTTCAAAAGTAAGCTCTTTTGCAGGATTTTATTAAAGCAAATTTATTTCCCTTTTATACTAACTTGTAGTTATTATTACGCTTAGCCAATTTACCACACAAATTCGCAGCTCTAGACCAACGTTTGTGTCAAGTTTCGTCGAATTCTGTGAACGTTCAAAATTTAGCTGTTTTGCACGGTTTTATTAAAGCAAGTTTGTTTCCCTTTTATACTAACTTGTAGGTAATATTACGCTTAGCAAATTTATCCCACAAATTCTTTGGTCTAGACCAACGGTTGGGTCATGTTTCGTCGAATTCTGACAACGTTCAAAAGTAAGCTCTTTTGCACGATTTTATCAAAGCAAGTTTATTTCCCTTTTATACTAACTTGTAGTTATTATTACGCTTAGCCAATTTACCACACAAATTCGCAGCTCTAGACCAACGTTTGTGTCAAGTTTCCTCGAATTCTGTGAACGTTAAAATTTAGCTGTTTTGCACGGTTTTATTAAAGCAAGTTTGTTTCCCTTTTATACTAACTTGTAGGTAATATTACGCTTAGCAAATTTATCCCACAAATTCTTGGGTCTAGACCAACAGTTGGGTCATGTTTCGTCGAATTCTGACAACGTTCAAAAGTAAGCTCTTCTGCACGATTTTATTGAAGCAAGTTTATTTCCCTTTTATACTAACTTGTAGTTATTATTACGCTTAGCCAATTTACCACACAAATTCGCAGCTCTAGACCAACGTTTGTGTCAAGTTTCGTCGAATTCTGTGAACGTTAAAATTTAGCTGTTTTGCACGGTTTTATTAAAGCAAGTTTGTTTCCCTTTTGTACTAACTTGTAGTTGTTATTATGCTTTCCAAAATTACCACACAAATTCTTGGGCGTAGACCAACGTTTGTGTCAAGTTTCGTCGAATTTTGAGAACGGTCAAAATTTAGCTGTTTTTTGCACGGTTTTATTAAAGCAAATTCATTTTCCTTTTATACTAACTTGTAGTTATTATTAAGATTAGCAAATATACAACACAAATGCTGGGATATAGACCAAAGTTTGGGACAAGTTTCGTCAAATTCTGAGAACGTTCAAAAGTTAGCTGTTTTGCACAACAATTTTATTAAAGCAAATTTGTTTTCCTTTTACACTAACTTGTAGGTATTATTAACCACACAAATTCTTGGTTCTAGACCTACGGTTGGGTTATGTTTCGTCGAATTCTGAGAACGTTCAAAATTTAGATGTTTTGCACGGTTTTATTAAAGCAAGTTTGTTTCCCTTTTATACTAACCTGTAGGTATTATAACACTTAGAATACTTTCCACACAAATACTTCGGTCTAGACCAACGGTTGGGTCAAGTTTCCTCGAATTCTGTGAACGTTCAAAATTTAGTTGTTTTGCACGGTTTTATTAAAGCAAGTTTGTTTCCCTTTTATACTAACTTGTAGGTAATATTACACTTAGCAAATTTATCCCACAAATTCTTGGGTCTAGACCAACGGTTGGGTCATGTTTCGTCGAATTCTGACAACATTCAAAAGTAAGCTCTTTTGCACGATTTTATTAAAGCAAGTTTATTTCCCTTTTATACTAACTTGTAGTTATTATTACGCTTAGCCAATTTACCACACAAATTCGCAGCTCTAGACCAACGTTTGTGTCAAGTTTCGTTGAATTCTGTGAACGTTAAAATTTAGCTGTTTTGCACGGTTTTATTAAAGCAAGTTTGTTTCCCTTTTGTACTAACTTGTAGTTGTTATTATGCTTTCCAAAATTACCACACAAATTCTTGGGCGTAGACCAACGTTTGTGTCAAGTTTCGTCGAATTTTGAGAACGGTCAAAATTTAGCTGTTTTTTGCACGGTTTTATTAAAGCAAATTCATTTTCCTTTTATACTAACTTGTAGTTATTATTAAGATTAGCAAATATACAACACAAATGCTGGGATATAGACCAATGTTTGGGACAAGTTTCGTCGAATTCTGAGAGCGTTCAAAAGTTAGCTGTTTTGCCCAATTTTATTAAAGCAAAATTGTTTTTCTTTTACACTAACTTGTAGGTATTATTAACCACACAAATTCTTGGTTCTGGACCTACGGTTGGGTTAAGTTTCGTCGAATTCTGAGAACGT
Organism: Sesamum indicum; assembly: GCF_026168435.1. Lineage (NCBI taxonomy): Eukaryota > Viridiplantae > Streptophyta > Magnoliopsida > Lamiales > Pedaliaceae > Sesamum > Sesamum indicum. Next base: position 9,043,301 of record NC_142661.1, on the reverse strand, counting down.
TCAAAATTTAGATATTTTGCACTGTTTTATTAAAGCAAGTTTGTTTTCCTTTTATACTAACTTGTAGGTATTATTACGCTTAGAATACTTTCCACACAAATACTTCGGTCTAGACCAACAGTTGGGTCAAGTTTCCTCGAATTCTGTGAACGCTCAAAATTTAGCTGTTTTGCACGGTTTTATTAAAGCAAGTTTGTTTCCCTTTTATACTAACTTGTAGGTAATATTACGCTTAGCAAATTTATCCCACAAATTCTTGGGTCTAGACCAACGGTTGGGTCATGTTTCGTCGAATTCTGACAACGTTCAAAAGTAAGCTCTTTTGCACGATTTTATCACAGCAAGTTTATTTCCCTTTTATACTAACTTGTAGTTATTATTACGCTTAGCCAATTTACCACACAAATTCGCAGCTCTAGACCAACGTTTGTGTCAAGTTTCGTCGAATTCTGTGAACGTTAAAATTTAGCTGTTTTGCACGGTTTTATTAAAGCAAGTTTGTTTCCCTTTTATACTAACTTGTAGGTAATATTACGCTTAGCGAATTTATCCCACAAATTCTTGGGTCTAGACCAACGGTTGGGTCAAGTTTCGTCGAATTCTGACAACGTTCAAAAGTAAGCTCTTCTGCACGATTTTATTGAAGCAAGTTTATTTTCCTTTTATACTAACTTGTAGTTATTATTACGCTTAGCCAATTTACCACACAAATTCGCAGCTCTAGACCAACGTTTGTGTCAAGTTTCGTCGAATTCTGTGAACGTTAAAATTTAGCTGTTTTGCACGATTTTATTAAAGCAAGTTTGTTTCCCTTTTGTACTAACTTGTAGTTGTTATTATGCTTTCCAAAATTACCACACAAATTCTTGGGCGTAGACCAACGTTTGTGTCAAGTTTCGTCGAATTTTGAGAACGGTCAAAATTTAGCTGTTTTTTGCACGGTTTTATTAAAGCAAATTCATTTTCCTTTTATACTAACTTGTAGTTATTATTAAGATTAGCAAATATACAACACAAATGCTGGGATATAGACCAAAGTTTGGGACAAGTTTCGTCGAATTCTGAGAACGTTCAAATGTTAGCTGTTTTGCACAATTTTATTAAAGCAAATTTGTTTTCCTTTTACACTAACTTGTAGGTATTATTAACCACACAAATTCTTGGTTCTAGACCTACGGTTGGGTTAAGTTTCGTCGAATTCTGAGAACGTTCAAAATTTAGATGTTTTGCACGATTTTATTAAAGCAAGTTTGTTTCCCTTTTATACTAACTTGTAGGTATTATTACGCTTAGAAAATTTACCACACAAATACTTCGGTCTAGACCTACGGTTGGGACATGTTTCCTCGAATTCTGTGAACGTTCAAAATTTAGCTGTTTTGCACGGTTTTATTAAAGCAAGTTTGTTTCCCTTTTATACTAACTTGTAGGTAATATTACGCTTAGCAAATTTATCCCACAAATTCTTGGGTCTAGACCAACGGTTGGGTCATGTTTCGTCGAATTCTGACAACGTTCAAAAGTAAGCTCTTTTGCACGATTTTATCAAAGCAAGTTTATTTCCCTTTTATACTAACTTGTAGTTATTATTACGCTTAGCCAATTTACCACACAAATTCGCAGCTCTAGACCAACGTTTGTGTCAAGTTTCGTCGAATTCTGTGAACGTTAAAATTTAGCTGTTTTGCACGGTTTTATTAAAGCAAGTTTGTTTCCCTTTTGTACTAAATTGTAGTTGTTATTATGCTTTCCAAAATTACAACACAAATTCTTGGGCGTAGATCAACGTTTTTGTCAAATTTCGTCGAATTTTGAGAACGGTCAAAATTTAGCTGTTTTGCACGGTTTTGTTAAAGCAAATTCATTTTCCTTTTATACTAATTTGTAGTTATTATTAAGATTAGCAAATATACAACACAAATGTTGGGATATAGACCAATGTTTGGGACAAGTTTCGTCGAATTCTGATAACGTTCAAAAGTTAGCTGTTTTTCACAATTTTATTAAAGCAAAATTGTTTTTCTTTTACACTAACTTGTAGGTATTATTAACCACACAAATTCTTGGTTCCAGACCTACGGTTGGGTTAAGTTTCGTCGAATTCTGAGAACGTTCAAAATTTAGCTGTTTTGCACGGTTTTATTAAAGCAAGTTTGTTTTCCTTTTATAATAACTTGTAGGTATTATTACGCTTAGAATACTTTCCACACAAATACTTCGGTCTAGACCAACAGTTGCGTCAAGTTTCCTCGAATTCTGTGAACGCTCAAAATTTAGCTATTTTGCACGGTTTTATTAAAGCAAGTTTGTTTCCCTTTTATACTAACTTGTAGGTAATATTACGCTTAGCAAATTTATCCCACAAATTCTTGGGTCTAGACCAACGGTTGGGTCATGTTTCGTCGAATTCTGACAACGTTCAAAAGTAAGCTCTTTTGCACGATTTTATTAAAGCAAGTTTGTTTCCCTTTTATACTAACTTGTAGTTATTATTACGCTTAGCCAATTTACCACACAAATTCGCAGCTCTAGACCAACGTTTGTGTCAAGTTTCGTCGAATTCTGTGAACGTTAAAATTTAGCTGTTTTGCACGGTTTTATTAAAGCAAGTTTGTTTCCCTTTTATACTAACTTGTAGGTAATATTACGCTTAGCGAATTTATCCCACAAATTCTTGGGTCTAGACCAACGGTTGGGTCAAGTTTCGTCGAATTCTGACAACGTTCAAAAGTAAGCTCTTCTGCACGATTTTATTGAAGCAAGTTTATTTTCCTTTTATACTAACTTGTAGTTATTATTACGCTTAGCCAATTTACCACACAAATTCGCAGCTCTAGACCAACGTTTGTGTCAAGTTTCGTCGAATTCTGTGAACGTTCAAAATTTAGCTGTTTTGCACGGTTTTATTAAAGCAAGTTTGTTTCCCTTTTATACTAACTTGTAGGTAATATTACGCTTAGCGAATTTATCCCACAAATTCTTGGGTCTAGACCAACGGTTGGGTCAAGTTTCGTCGAATTCTGACAACGTTCAAAAGTAAGCTCTTCTGCACGATTTTATTGAAGCAAGTTTATTTTCCTTTTATACTAACTTGTAGTTATTATTACGCTTAGCCAATTTACCACACAAATTCGCAGCTCTAGACCAACGTTTGTGTCAAGTTTCGTCGAATTCTGTGAACGTTCAAAATTTAGCTGTTTTGCACGATTTTATTAAAGCAAGTTTGTTTCCTTTTTGTACTAACTTGTAGTTGTTATTATGCTTTCCAAAATTACCACACAAATTCTTGGGCGTAGACCAACGTTTGTGTCAAGTTTCGTCGAATTTTGAGAACGGTCAAAATTTAGCGGTTTTTTGCACGGTTTTATTAAAGCAAATTCATTTTCCTTTTATACTAACTTGTAGTTATTATTAAGATTAGCAAATATACAACACAAATGCTGGGATATAGACCAAAGTTTGGGACAAGTTTCGTCGAATTCTGAGAACGTTCAAAAGTTAGCTGTTTTGCACAATTTTATTAAAGCAAATTTGTTTTCCTTTTACACTAACTTGTAGGTATTATTTACCACACAAATTCTTTGTTCTAGACCTACGGTTGGGTTAAGTTTCGTCGAATTCTGAGAACGTTCAAAATCTAGATGTTTTGCACGGTTTTATTAAAGCAAGTTTGTTTCCCTTTTATACTAACTTGTAGGTAATATTACACTTAGCAAATTTATCCCACAAATTCTTGGGTCTAGACCAACGGTTGGGTCATGTTTCGTCGAATTCTTACAACGTTCAAAAGTAAGCTCTTTTGCAGGATTTTATTAAAGCAAATTTATTTCCCTTTTATACTAACTTGTAGTTATTATTACGCTTAGCCAATTTACCACACAAATTCGCAGCTCTAGACCAACGTTTGTGTCAAGTTTCGTCGAATTCTGTGAACGTTCAAAATTTAGCTGTTTTGCACGGTTTTATTAAAGCAAGTTTGTTTCCCTTTTATACTAACTTGTAGGTAATATTACGCTTAGCAAATTTATCCCACAAATTCTTTGGTCTAGACCAACGGTTGGGTCATGTTTCGTCGAATTCTGACAACGTTCAAAAGTAAGCTCTTTTGCACGATTTTATCAAAGCAAGTTTATTTCCCTTTTATACTAACTTGTAGTTATTATTACGCTTAGCCAATTTACCACACAAATTCGCAGCTCTAGACCAACGTTTGTGTCAAGTTTCCTCGAATTCTGTGAACGTTAAAATTTAGCTGTTTTGCACGGTTTTATTAAAGCAAGTTTGTTTCCCTTTTATACTAACTTGTAGGTAATATTACGCTTAGCAAATTTATCCCACAAATTCTTGGGTCTAGACCAACAGTTGGGTCATGTTTCGTCGAATTCTGACAACGTTCAAAAGTAAGCTCTTCTGCACGATTTTATTGAAGCAAGTTTATTTCCCTTTTATACTAACTTGTAGTTATTATTACGCTTAGCCAATTTACCACACAAATTCGCAGCTCTAGACCAACGTTTGTGTCAAGTTTCGTCGAATTCTGTGAACGTTAAAATTTAGCTGTTTTGCACGGTTTTATTAAAGCAAGTTTGTTTCCCTTTTGTACTAACTTGTAGTTGTTATTATGCTTTCCAAAATTACCACACAAATTCTTGGGCGTAGACCAACGTTTGTGTCAAGTTTCGTCGAATTTTGAGAACGGTCAAAATTTAGCTGTTTTTTGCACGGTTTTATTAAAGCAAATTCATTTTCCTTTTATACTAACTTGTAGTTATTATTAAGATTAGCAAATATACAACACAAATGCTGGGATATAGACCAAAGTTTGGGACAAGTTTCGTCAAATTCTGAGAACGTTCAAAAGTTAGCTGTTTTGCACAACAATTTTATTAAAGCAAATTTGTTTTCCTTTTACACTAACTTGTAGGTATTATTAACCACACAAATTCTTGGTTCTAGACCTACGGTTGGGTTATGTTTCGTCGAATTCTGAGAACGTTCAAAATTTAGATGTTTTGCACGGTTTTATTAAAGCAAGTTTGTTTCCCTTTTATACTAACCTGTAGGTATTATAACACTTAGAATACTTTCCACACAAATACTTCGGTCTAGACCAACGGTTGGGTCAAGTTTCCTCGAATTCTGTGAACGTTCAAAATTTAGTTGTTTTGCACGGTTTTATTAAAGCAAGTTTGTTTCCCTTTTATACTAACTTGTAGGTAATATTACACTTAGCAAATTTATCCCACAAATTCTTGGGTCTAGACCAACGGTTGGGTCATGTTTCGTCGAATTCTGACAACATTCAAAAGTAAGCTCTTTTGCACGATTTTATTAAAGCAAGTTTATTTCCCTTTTATACTAACTTGTAGTTATTATTACGCTTAGCCAATTTACCACACAAATTCGCAGCTCTAGACCAACGTTTGTGTCAAGTTTCGTTGAATTCTGTGAACGTTAAAATTTAGCTGTTTTGCACGGTTTTATTAAAGCAAGTTTGTTTCCCTTTTGTACTAACTTGTAGTTGTTATTATGCTTTCCAAAATTACCACACAAATTCTTGGGCGTAGACCAACGTTTGTGTCAAGTTTCGTCGAATTTTGAGAACGGTCAAAATTTAGCTGTTTTTTGCACGGTTTTATTAAAGCAAATTCATTTTCCTTTTATACTAACTTGTAGTTATTATTAAGATTAGCAAATATACAACACAAATGCTGGGATATAGACCAATGTTTGGGACAAGTTTCGTCGAATTCTGAGAACGTTCAAAAGTTAGCTGTTTTGCCCAATTTTATTAAAGCAAAATTGTTTTTCTTTTACACTAACTTGTAGGTATTATTAACCACACAAATTCTTGGTTCTGGACCTACGGTTGGGTTAAGTTTCGTCGAATTCTGAGAACGTTCAAAATTTAGATATTTTGCACTGTTTTATTAAAGCAAGTTTGTTTTCCTTTTATACTAACTTGTAGGTATTATTACGCTTAGAATACTTTCCACACAAATACTTCGGTCTAGACCAACAGTTGGGTCAAGTTTCCTCGAATTCTGTGAACGCTCAAAATTTAGCTGTTTTGCACGGTTTTATTAAAGCAAGTTTGTTTCCCTTTTATACTAACTTGTAGGTAATATTACGCTTAGCAAATTTATCCCACAAATTCTTGGGTCTAGACCAACGGTTGGGTCATGTTTCGTCGAATTCTGACAACGTTCAAAAGTAAGCTCTTTTGCACGATTTTATCACAGCAAGTTTATTTCCCTTTTATACTAACTTGTAGTTATTATTACGCTTAGCCAATTTACCACACAAATTCGCAGCTCTAGACCAACGTTTGTGTCAAGTTTCGTCGAATTCTGTGAACGTTAAAATTTAGCTGTTTTGCACGGTTTTATTAAAGCAAGTTTGTTTCCCTTTTATACTAACTTGTAGGTAATATTACGCTTAGCGAATTTATCCCACAAATTCTTGGGTCTAGACCAACGGTTGGGTCAAGTTTCGTCGAATTCTGACAACGTTCAAAAGTAAGCTCTTCTGCACGATTTTATTGAAGCAAGTTTATTTTCCTTTTATACTAACTTGTAGTTATTATTACGCTTAGCCAATTTACCACACAAATTCGCAGCTCTAGACCAACGTTTGTGTCAAGTTTCGTCGAATTCTGTGAACGTTAAAATTTAGCTGTTTTGCACGATTTTATTAAAGCAAGTTTGTTTCCCTTTTGTACTAACTTGTAGTTGTTATTATGCTTTCCAAAATTACCACACAAATTCTTGGGCGTAGACCAACGTTTGTGTCAAGTTTCGTCGAATTTTGAGAACGGTCAAAATTTAGCTGTTTTTTGCACGGTTTTATTAAAGCAAATTCATTTTCCTTTTATACTAACTTGTAGTTATTATTAAGATTAGCAAATATACAACACAAATGCTGGGATATAGACCAAAGTTTGGGACAAGTTTCGTCGAATTCTGAGAACGTTCAAATGTTAGCTGTTTTGCACAATTTTATTAAAGCAAATTTGTTTTCCTTTTACACTAACTTGTAGGTATTATTAACCACACAAATTCTTGGTTCTAGACCTACGGTTGGGTTAAGTTTCGTCGAATTCTGAGAACGTTCAAAATTTAGATGTTTTGCACGATTTTATTAAAGCAAGTTTGTTTCCCTTTTATACTAACTTGTAGGTATTATTACGCTTAGAAAATTTACCACACAAATACTTCGGTCTAGACCTACGGTTGGGACATGTTTCCTCGAATTCTGTGAACGTTCAAAATTTAGCTGTTTTGCACGGTTTTATTAAAGCAAGTTTGTTTCCCTTTTATACTAACTTGTAGGTAATATTACGCTTAGCAAATTTATCCCACAAATTCTTGGGTCTAGACCAACGGTTGGGTCATGTTTCGTCGAATTCTGACAACGTTCAAAAGTAAGCTCTTTTGCACGATTTTATCAAAGCAAGTTTATTTCCCTTTTATACTAACTTGTAGTTATTATTACGCTTAGCCAATTTACCACACAAATTCGCAGCTCTAGACCAACGTTTGTGTCAAGTTTCGTCGAATTCTGTGAACGTTAAAATTTAGCTGTTTTGCACGGTTTTATTAAAGCAAGTTTGTTTCCCTTTTGTACTAAATTGTAGTTGTTATTATGCTTTCCAAAATTACAACACAAATTCTTGGGCGTAGATCAACGTTTTTGTCAAATTTCGTCGAATTTTGAGAACGGTCAAAATTTAGCTGTTTTGCACGGTTTTGTTAAAGCAAATTCATTTTCCTTTTATACTAATTTGTAGTTATTATTAAGATTAGCAAATATACAACACAAATGTTGGGATATAGACCAATGTTTGGGACAAGTTTCGTCGAATTCTGATAACGTTCAAAAGTTAGCTGTTTTTCACAATTTTATTAAAGCAAAATTGTTTTTCTTTTACACTAACTTGTAGGTATTATTAACCACACAAATTCTTGGTTCCAGACCTACGGTTGGGTTAAGTTTCGTCGAATTCTGAGAACGTTCAAAATTTAGCTGTTTTGCACGGTTTTATTAAAGCAAGTTTGTTTTCCTTTTATAATAACTTGTAGGTATTATTACGCTTAGAATACTTTCCACACAAATACTTCGGTCTAGACCAACAGTTGCGTCAAGTTTCCTCGAATTCTGTGAACGCTCAAAATTTAGCTATTTTGCACGGTTTTATTAAAGCAAGTTTGTTTCCCTTTTATACTAACTTGTAGGTAATATTACGCTTAGCAAATTTATCCCACAAATTCTTGGGTCTAGACCAACGGTTGGGTCATGTTTCGTCGAATTCTGACAACGTTCAAAAGTAAGCTCTTTTGCACGATTTTATTAAAGCAAGTTTGTTTCCCTTTTATACTAACTTGTAGTTATTATTACGCTTAGCCAATTTACCACACAAATTCGCAGCTCTAGACCAACGTTTGTGTCAAGTTTCGTCGAATTCTGTGAACGTTAAAATTTAGCTGTTTTGCACGGTTTTATTAAAGCAAGTTTGTTTCCCTTTTATACTAACTTGTAGGTAATATTACGCTTAGCGAATTTATCCCACAAATTCTTGGGTCTAGACCAACGGTTGGGTCAAGTTTCGTCGAATTCTGACAACGTTCAAAAGTAAGCTCTTCTGCACGATTTTATTGAAGCAAGTTTATTTTCCTTTTATACTAACTTGTAGTTATTATTACGCTTAGCCAATTTACCACACAAATTCGCAGCTCTAGACCAACGTTTGTATCAAGTTTCGTCGAATTCTGTGAACGTTAAAATTTAGCTGTTTTGCACGATTTTATTAAAGCAAGTTTGTTTCCCTTTTGTACTAACTTGTAGTTGTTATTATGCTTTCCAAAATTACCACACAAATTCTTGGGCGTAGACCAACGTTTGTGTCAAGTTTCGTCGAATTTTGAGAACGGTCAAAATTTATCTGTTTTTTGCACGGTTTTATTAAAGCAAATTCATTTTCCTTTTATACTAACTTGTAGTTATTATTAAGATTAGCAAATATACAACACAAATGCTGGGATATAGACCAAAGTTTGGGACAAGTTTCGTCGAATTCTGAGAACGTTCAAAAGTTAGCTGTTTTGCACAATTTTATTAAAGCAAATTTGTTTTCCTTTTACACTAACTTGTAGGTATTATTAACCACACAAATTCTTGGTTCTAGACCTACGGTTGGGTTAAGTTTCGTCGAATTCTGAGAACGTTCAAAATTTAGATGTTTTGCACGATTTTATTAAAGCAAGTTTGTTTCCCTTTTATACTAACTTGTAGTTATTATTACGCTTAGAAAACTTACCACACAAATACTTCGGTCTAGACCTACGGTTGGGTCATGTTTCCTCGAATTCTGTGAACGTTCAAAATTTAGCTGTTTTGCACGGTTTATTAAAGCAAGTTTGTTTCCCTTTTATACTAACTTGTAGGTAATATCACGCTTAGCAAATTTATCCCACAAATTCTTGGGTCTAGACCAACGGTTGGGTCATGTTTCGTCGAATTCTGACAACGTTCAAAAGTAAGCTCTTTTGCACGATTTTATCAAAGCAAGTTTATTTCCCTTTTATACTAACTTGTAGTTATTATTACGCTTAGCCAATTTACCACACAAATTCGCAGCTCTAGACCAACGTTTGTGTCAAGTTTCGTCGAATTCTGTGAACGTTAAAATTTAGCTGTTTTGCACGGTTTTATTAAAGCAAGTTTGTTTCCCTTTTGTACTAACTTGTAGTTGTTATTATGCTTTCCAAAATTACCACACAAATTCTTGGGCGTAGACCAATGTTTGTGTCAAGTTTCGTCGAATTTTGAGAACGGTCAAAATTTAGCGGTTTTTTGCACGGTTTTATTAAAGCAAATTGATTTTCCTTTTATACTAACTTGTAGTTATTATTAAGATTAGCAAATATACAACACAAATGCTGGGATATTGACCAAAGTTTGGGACAAGTTTCGTCGAATTCTGAGAACGTTCAAAAGTTAGCTGTTTTGCACAATTTTATTAAAGCAAATTTGTTTTTCTTTTACACTAACTTGTAGGTATTATTTACCACACAAATTCTTGGTTCTAGACCTACGGTTGGGTTAAGTTTCGTCGAATTCTGAGAACGTTCAAAATTTAGATGTTTTGCACGGTTTTATTAAAGCAAGTTTGTTTCCCTTTTATACTAACCTGTAGGTATTATTACGATTAGAATACTTTCCACACAAATACTTCGGTCTAGACCTACGGTTGGGTCAAGTTTCCTCGAATTCTGTGAACGTTCAAAATTTAGCTGTTTTGCACGGTTTTATTAAAGCAAGTTTGTTTCCCTTTTATACTAACTTGTAGGTAATATTACACTTAGCAAATTTATCGCACAAATTCTTGGGTCTAGACCAACGGTTGGGTCATGTTTCGTCGAATTCTGACAACGTTCAAAAGTAAGCTCTTTTGCACGATTTTATCAAAGCAAGTTTATTTCCCTTTTATACTAACTTGTAGTTATTATTACGCTTAGCCAATTTACCACACAAATTCGCAGCTCTAGATCAACGTTTGTGTCAAGTTTCGTCGAATTCTGTGAACGTTAAAATTTAGCTGTTTTGCACGATTTTATTAAAGCAAGTTTGTTTCCCTTTTGTACTAACTTGTAGTTGTTATTATGCTTTCCAAAATTACCACACAAATTCTTGGGCGTAGACCAACGTTTGTGTCAAGTTTCGTCGAATTTTGAGAACGGTCAAAATTTAGCTGTTTTTTGCACGGTTTTATTAAAGCAAATTCATTTTCCTTTTATACTAACTTGTAGTTATTATTAAGATTAGCAAATATACAACACAAATGCTGGGATATAGACCAAAGTTTGGGACAAGTTTCGTCGAATTCTGAGAACGTTCAAAAGTTAGCTGTTTTGCACAACAATTTTATTAAAGCAAATTTGTTTTCCTTTTACACTAACTTGTAGGTATTATTAACCACACAAATTCTTGGTTCTAGACCTACGGTTGGGTTATGTTTCGTCGAATTCTGAGAACGTTCAAAATTTAGATGTTTTGCACGGTTTTATTAAAGCAAGTTTGTTTCCCTTTTATACTAACCTGTAGGTATTATAACGCTTAGAATACTTTCCACACAAATACTTCGGTCTAGACCAACGGTTGGGTCAAGTTTCCTCGAATTCTGTGAACGTTCAAAATTTAGCTGTTTTGCACGGTTTTATTAAAGTAAGTTTGTTTCCCTTTTATACTAACTTGTAGGTAATATTACACTTAGCAAATTTATCCCACAAATTCTTGGGTCTAGACCAACGGTTGGGTCATGTTTCGTCGAATTCTGACAACATTCAAAAGTAAGCTCTTTTGCACGATTTTATTAAAGCAAGTTTATTTCCCTTTTATACTAACTTGTAGTTATTATTACGCTTAGCCAATTTACCACACAAATTCGCAGCTCTAGACCAACGTTTGTGTCAAGTTTCGTTGAATTCTGTGAACGTTAAAATTTAGCTGTTTTGCACGGTTTTATTAAAGCAAGTTTGTTTCCCTTTTGTACTAACTTGTAGTTGTTATTATGCTTTCCAAAATTACCACACAAATTCTTGGGCGTAGACCAACGTTTGTGTCAAGTTTCGTCGAATTTTGAGAACGGTCAAAATTTAGCTGTTTTTTGCACGGTTTTATTAAAGCAAATTCATTTTCCTTTTATACTAACTTGTAGTTATTATTAAGATTAGCAAATATACAACACAAATGCTGGGATATAGACCAATGTTTGGGACAAGTTTCGTCGAATTCTGAGAACGTTCAAAAGTTAGCTGTTTTGCCCAATTTTATTAAAGCAAAATTGTTTTTCTTTTACACTAACTTGTAGGTATTATTAACCACACAAATTCTTGGTTCTGGACCTACGGTTGGGTTAAGTTTCGTCGAATTCTGAGAACGTTCAAAATTTAGATATTTTGCACGGTTTTATTAAAGCAAGTTTGTTTTCCTTTTATACTAACTTGTAGGTATTATTACGCTTAGAATACTTTCCACACAAATACTTCGGTCTAGACCTACGCTTGGGTCAAGTTTCCTCGAATTCTGTGAACGTTAAAAATTTAGCTGTTTTGCACGGTTTTATTAAAGCAAGTTTGTTTCCCTTTTATACTAACTTGTAGATAATATTACGCTTAGCAAATTTATCACACAAATTCTTGGGTCTAGACCAACGGTTGGGTCATGTTTCGTCGAATTCTGACAACGTTCAAAAGTAAGCTCTTTTGCACGATTTTATCAAAGCAAGTTTATTTTCCTTTTATACTAACTTGTAGTTATTATTACGCTTAGCCAATTTACCACACAAATTCGCAGCTCTAGACCAACGTTTGTGTCAAGTTTCGTCGAATTCTGTGAACGTTAATATTTAGCTGTTTTGCACGGTTTTGTTAAAGCAAGTTTGTTTCCCTTTTATACTAACTTGTAGATAATATTACGCTTAGCAAATTTATCCCACAAATTCTTGGGTCTAGACCAACGGTTGGGTCATGTTTCGTCGAATTCTGACAACGTTCAAAAGTAAGCTCTTCTGCACGATTTTATTGAAGCAAGTTTATTTCCCTTTTATACTAACTTGTAGTTATTATTACGCTTAGCCAATTTACCACACAAATTCGCAGCTCTAGACCAACGTTTGTGTCAAGTTTCGTCGAATTCTGTGAACGTTAAAATTTAGCTGTTTTGCACGATTTTATTAAAGCAAGTTTGTTTCCCTTTTGTACTAACTTGTAGTTGTTATTATGCTTTCCAAAATTACCACACAAATTCTTGGGCGTAGACCAACGTTTGTGTCAAGTTTCGTCGAATTTTGAGAACGGTCAAAATTTAGCTGTTTTTTGCACGGTTTTATTAAAGCAAATTCATTTTCCTTTTATACTAACTTGTAGTTATTATTAAGATTAGCAAATATACAACACAAATGCTGGGATATAGACCAAAGTTTGGGACAAGTTTCGTCGAATTCTGAGAACGTTCAAAAGTTAGCTGTTTTGCACAATTTTATTAAAGCAAATTTGTTTTCCTTTTACACTAACTTGTAGGTATTATTAACCACACAAATTCTTGGTTCTAGACCTACGGTTGGGTTAAGTTTCGTCGAATTCTGAGAACGTTCAAAATTTAGATGTTTTGCACGATTTTATTAAAGCAAGTTTGTTTCCCTTTTATACTAACTTGTAGGTATTATTACGCTTAGAAAACTTACCACACAAATACTTCGGTCTAGACCTACGGTTGGGACATGTTTCCTCGAATTCTGTGAACGTTCAAAATTTAGCTGTTTTGCACGGTTTTATTAAAGCAAGTTTGTTTCCCTTTTATACTAACTTGTAGGTAATATTACGCTTAGCAAATTTATCCCACAAATTCTTGGGTCTAGACCAACGGTTGGGTCATGTTTCGTCGAATTCTGACAACGTTCAAAAGTAAGCTCTTTTGCACGATTTTATCAAAGCAAGTTTATTTCCCTTTTATACTAACTTGTAGTTATTATTACGCTTAGCCAATTTACCACACAAATTCGCAGCTCTAGACCAACGTTTGTGTCAAGTTTCGTCGAATTCTGTGAACGTTAAAATTTAGCTGTTTTGCACGGTTTTATTAAAGCAAGTTTGTTTCCCTTTTGTACTAAATTTTAGTTGTTATTATGCTTTCCAAAATTACAACACAAATTCTTGGGCGTAGATCAACGTTTTTGTCAAATTTCGTCGAATTTTGAGAACGGTCAAAATTTAGCTGTTTTGCACGGTTTTGTTAAAGCAAATTCATTTTCCTTTTATACTAATTTGTAGTTATTATTAAGATTAGCAAATATACAACACAAATGTTGGGATATAGACCAATGTTTGGGACAAGTTTCGTCGAATTCTGATAACGTTCAAAAGTTAGCTGTTTTTCACAATTTTATTAAAGCAAAATTGTTTTTCTTTTACACTAACTTGTAGGTATTATTAACCACACAAATTCTTGGTTCCAGACCTACGGTTGGGTTAAGTTTCGTCAAATTATGAGAACGTTCAAAATTTAGCTGTTTTGCACGGTTTTATTAAAGCAAGTTTGTTTCCCTTTTATAATAACTTGTAGGTATTATTACGCTTAGAATACTTTCCACACAAATACTTCGGTCTAGACCAACAGTTGGGTCAAGTTTCCTCGAATTCTGTGAACGCTCAAAATTTAGCTGTTTTGCACGGTTTTATTAAAGCAAGTTTGTTTCCCTTTTATACTAACTTGTAGGTAATATTACGCTTAGCAAATTTATCCCACAAATTCTTGGGTCTAGACCAACGGTTGGGTCATGTTTCGTCGAATTCTGACAACGTTCAAAAGTAAGCTCTTTTGCACGATTTTATCACAGCAAGTTTATTTCCCTTTTATACTAACTTGTAGTTATTATTACGCTTAGCCAATTTACCACACAAATTCGCAGCTCTAGACCAACGTTTGTGTCAAGTTTCGTCGAATTCTGTGAACGTTAAAATTTAGCTGTTTTGCACGGTTTTATTAAAGCAAGTTTGTTTCCCTTTTATACTAACTTGTAGGTAATATTACGCTTAGCGAATTTATCCCACAAATTCTTGGGTCTAGACCAACGGTTGGGTCAAGTTTCGTCGAATTCTGACAACGTTCAAAAGTAAGCTCTTCTGCACGATTTTATTGAAGCAAGTTTATTTTCCTTTTATACTAACTTGTAGTTATTATTACGCTTAGCCAATTTACCACACAAATTCGCAGCTCTAGACCAACGTTTGTGTCAAGTTTCGTCGAATTCTGTGAACGTTAAAATTTAGCTGTTTTGCACGATTTTATTAAAGCAAGTTTGTTTCCCTTTTGTACTAACTTGTAGTTGTTATTATGCTTTCCAAAATTACCACACAAATTCTTGGGCGTAGACCAACGTTTGTGTCAAGTTTCGTCGAATTTTGAGAACGGTCAAAATTTAGCTGTTTTTTGCACGGTTTTATTAAAGCAAATTCATTTTCCTTTTATACTAACTTGTAGTTATTATTAAGATTAGCAAATATACAACACAAATGTTGGGATATAGACCAAAGTTTGGGACAAGTTTCGTCGAATTCTGAGAACGTTCAAAAGTTAGCTGTTTTGCACAATTTTATTAAAGCAAATTTGTTTTCCTTTTACACTAACTTGTAGGTATTATTAACCACACAAATTCTTGGTTCTAGACCTACGGTTGGGTTAGTTTCGTCGAATTCTGAGAACGTTCAAAATTTAGATGTTTTGCACGGTTTTATTAAAGCAAGTTTGTTTCCCTTTTATACTAACTTGTAGGTATTATTACGCTTAGAATACTTTCCACACAAATACTTCGGTCTAGACCTACAGTTGGGTCAAGTTTCCTCGAATTCTGTGAACGTTCAAAATTTAGCTGTTTTGCACGGTTTTATTAAAGCAAGTTTGTTTCCCTTTTATGCTAACTTGTAGGTAATATTACGCTTAGCAAATTTATCCCACAAATTCTTTGGTCTAGACCAACGGTTGGGTCATGTTTCGTCGAATTCTGACAACGTTCAAAAGTAAGCTCTTTTGCACGATTTTATCAAAGCAAGTTTATTTCCCTTTTATACTAACTTGTAGTTATTATTACGCTTAGCCAATTTACCACACAAATTAGCAGCTCTAGACCAACGTTTGTGTCAAGTTTCGTCGAATTCTGTGAACGTTAAAATTTAGCTGTTTTGCACGGTTTTATTAAAGCAAGTTTGTTTCCCTTTTGTACTAACTTGTAGTTGTTATTATGCTTTCCAAAATTACCACACAAATTCTTGGGCGTAGACCAACGTTTGTGTCAAGTTTTGTCGAATTTTGAGAACGGTCAAAATTTAGCTGTTTTTTGCACGGTTTTATTAAAGCAAATTCATTTTCCTTTTATACTAACTTGTAGTTATTATTAAGATTAGCAAATATACAACACAAATGCTGGGATATAGACCAAAGTTTGGGACAAGTTTCGTCGAATTCTGAGAACGTTCAAAAGTTAGCTGTTTTGCACAATTTTATTAAAGCAAATTTGTTTTCCTTTTACACTAACTTGTAGGTATTATTAACCACACAAATTCTTGGTTCTAGACCTACGGTTGGGTTAAGTTTCGTCGAATTCTGAGAACGTTCAAAATTTAGATGTTTTGCACGATTTTATTAAAGCAAGTTTGTTTCCCTTTTATACTAACTTGTAGGTATTATTACGCTTAGAAAACTTACCACACAAATACTTCGGTCTAGACCTACGGTTGGGTCATGTTTCCTCGAATTCTGTGAACGTTCAAAATTTAGCTGTTTTGCACGGTTTATTAAAGCAAGTTTGTTTCCCTTTTATACTAACTTGCAGGTAATATCACGCTTAGCAAATTTATCCCACAAATTCTTGGGTCTAGACCAACGGTTGGGTCATGTTTCGTCGAATTCTGACAACGTTCAAAAGTAAGCTCTTTTGCACGATTTTATCAAAGCAAGTTTATTTCCCTTTTATACTAACTTGTAGTTATTATTACGCTTAGCCAATTTACCACACAAATTCGCAGCTCTAGACCAACGTTTGTGTCAAGTTTCGTCGAATTCTGTGAACGTTAAAATTTAGCTGTTTTGCACGGTTTTATTAAAGCAAGTTTGTTTCCCTTTTGTACTAACTTGTAGTTGTTATTATGCTTTCCAAAATTACCACACAAATTCTTGGGCGTAGACCAACGTTTGTGTCAAGTTTCGTCGAATTTTGAGAACGGTCAAAATTTAGCGGTTTTTTGCACGGTTTTATTAAAGCAAATTGATTTTCCTTTTATACTAACTTGTAGTTATTATTAAGATTAGCAAATATACAACACAAATGCTGGGATATTGACCAAAGTTTGGGACAAGTTTCGTCGAATTCTGAGAACGTTCAAAAGTTAGCTGTTTTGCACAATTTTATTAAAGCAAATTTGTTTTTCTTTTACACTAACTTGTAGGCATTATTTACCACACAAATTCTTGGTTCTAGACCTACGGTTGGGTTAAGTTTCGTCGAATTCTGAGAACGTTCAAAATTTAGATGTTTTGCACGGTTTTATTAAAGCAAGTTTGTTTCCCTTTTATACTAACCTGTAGGTATTATTACGATTAGAATACTTTCCACACAAATACTTCGGTCTAGACCTACGGTTGGGTCAAGTTTCCTCGAATTCTGTGAACGTTCAAAATTTAGCTGTTTTGCACGGTTTTATTAAAGCAAGTTTGTTTCCCTTTTATACTAACTTGTAGGTAATATTACACTTAGCAAATTTATCGCACAAATTCTTGGGTCTAGACCAACGGTTGGGTCATGTTTCGTCGAATTCTGACAATGTTCAAAAGTAAGCTCTTTTGCACGATTTTATCAAAGCAAGTTTATTTCCCTTTTATACTAACTTGTAGTTATTATTACGCTTAGCCAATTTACCACACAAATTCGCAGCTCTAGACCAACGTTTGTGTCAAGTTTCGTCGAATTCTGTGAACGTTAAAATTTAGCTGTTTTGCACGGTTTTATTAAAGCAAGTTTGTTTCCCTTTTGTACTAACTTGTAGTTGTTATTATGCTTTCCAAAATTACCACACAAATTCTTGGGCGTAGACCAACGTTTGTTTCAAGTTTCGTCGAATTTTGAGAACGGTCAAAATTTAGCGGTTTTTTGCTCGGTTTTATTAAAGCAAATTCATTTTCCTTTTATACTAACTTGTAGTTATTATTAAGATTAGCAAATATACAACACAAATGCTGGGATATAGACCAAAGTTTGGGACAAGTTTCGTCGAATTCTGAGTACGTTCAAAAGTTAGCTGTTTTGCACAATTTTATTAAAGCAAATTTGTTTTCCTTTTACACTAACTTGTAGGTATTATTTACCACACAAATTCTTGGTTCTAGACCTACGGTTGGGTTAAGTTTCGTCGAATTCTGAGAACGTTCAAAATTTAGATGTTTTGCACGGTTTTATTAAAGCAAGTTTGTTTCCCTTTTATACTAACTTGTAGGTATTATTACGCTTAGAATACTTTCCACACAAATACTTCGGTCTAGACCTACGGTTGGGTCAAGTTTCCTCGAATTCTGTGAACGTTCAAAATTTAGCTGTTTTGCACGGTTTTATTAAAGCAAGTTTGTTTCCCTTTTATACTAACTTGTAGGTAATATTACACTTAGAAAATTTATCCCACAAATTCTTGGGTCTAGTCCAACGGTTGGGTCATGTTTCGTCGTATTCTGACAACGTTCAAAAGTAAGCTCTTTTGCACGATTTTATCAAAGCAAGTTTATTTCCCTTTTATACTAACTTGTAGTTATTATTACGCTTAGCCAATTTACCACACAAATTCGCAGCTCTAGACCAACGTTTGTGTCAAGTTTCGTCGAATTCTGTGAACGTTAAAATTTAGCTGTTTTGCACGATTTTATTAAAGCAAGTTTGTTTCCCTTTTGTACTAACTTGTAGTTGTTATTATGCTTTCCAAAATTACCACACAAATTCTTGGGCGTAGACCAACGTTTGTGTCAAGTTTCGTCGAATTTTGAGAACGGTCAAAATTTAGCTGTTTTTTGCACGGTTTTATTAAAGCAAATTCATTTTCCTTTTATACTAACTTGTAGTTATTATTAAGATTAGCAAATATACAACACAAATGCTGGGATATAGACCAAAGTTTGGGACAAGTTTCGTCGAATTCTGAGAACGTTCAAAAGTTAGCTGTTTTGCACAATTTTATTAAAGCAAATTTGTTTTCCTTTTACACTAACTTGTAGGTATTATTAACCACACAAATTCTTGGTTCTAGACCTACGGTTGGGTTAAGTTTCGTCGAATTCTGAGAACGTTCAAAATTTAGATGTTTTGCACGGTTTTATTAAAGCAAGTTTGTTTCCCTTTTATACTAACTTGTAGGTATTATTACGCTTAGAATACTTTCCACACAAATACTTCGGTCTAGACCAACAGTTGGGTCAAGTTTCCTCGAATTCTGTGAACGTTCAAAATTTAGCTGTTTTGCACGGTTTTATTAAAGCAAGTTTGTTTCCCTTTTGTACTAACTTGTAGGTAATATTACGCTTAGCAAATTTATCCCACAAATTCTTGGGTCTAGACCAACGGTTGGGTCATGTTTCGTCGAATTCTGAAAACGTTCAAAAGTAAGCTCTTTTGCACGATTTTATCACAGCAAGTTTATTTCCCTTTTATACTAACT
Organism: Sesamum indicum; assembly: GCF_026168435.1. Classification (NCBI taxonomy): domain Eukaryota; kingdom Viridiplantae; phylum Streptophyta; class Magnoliopsida; order Lamiales; family Pedaliaceae; genus Sesamum; species Sesamum indicum. The sequence continues at coordinate 9,024,051 of NC_142661.1, read as the reverse complement.
TGTAGTTATTATTACGCTTAGCCAATTTACCACACAAATTCGCAGCTCTAGACCAACGTTTGTGTCAAGTTTCGTCGAATTCTGTGAACGTTAAAATTTAGCTGTTTTGCACGGTTTTATTAAAGCAAGTTTGTTTCCCTTTTATACTAAATTGTAGTTGTTATTATGCTTTCCAAAATTACAACACAAATTCATGGGCGTAGATCAACGTTTTTGTCAAATTTCGTCGAATTTTGAGAACGGTCAAAATTTAGCTGTTTTGCACGGTTTTGTTAAAGCAAATTCATTTTCCTTTTATACTAATTTGTAGTTATTATTAAGATTAGCAAATATACAACACAAATGTTGGGATATAGACCAATGTTTGGGACAAGTTTCGTCGAATTCTGATAACGTTCAAAAGTTAGCTGTTTTTCACAATTTTATTAAAGCAAAATTGTTTTTCTTTTACACTAACTTGTAGGTATTATTAACCACACAAATTCTTGGTTCCAGACCTACGGTTGGGTTAAGTTTCGTCGAATTCTGAGAACGTTCAAAATTTAGCTGTTTTGCACGGTTTTATTAAAGCAAGTTTGTTTCCCTTTTATAATAACTTGTAGGTATTATTACGCTTAGAATACTTTCCACACAAATACTTCGGTCTAGACCAACAGTTGGGTCAAGTTTCCTCGAATTCTGTGAACGCTCAAAATTTAGCTGTTTTGCACGGTTTTATTAAAGCAAGTTTGTTTCCCTTTTATACTAACTTGTAGGTAATATTACGCTTAGCAAATTTATCCCACAAATTCTTGGGTCTAGACCAACGGTTGGGTCATGTTTCGTCGAATTCTGACAACGTTCAAAAGTAAGCTCTTTTGCACGATTTTATCACAGCAAGTTTATTTCCCTTTTATACTAACTTGTAGTTATTATTACGCTTAGCCAATTTACCACACAAATTCGCAGCTCTAGACCAACGTTTGTGTCAAGTTTCGTCGAATTCTGTGAACGTTAAAATTTAGCTGTTTTGCACGGTTTTATTAAAGCAAGTTTGTTTCCCTTTTATACTAACTTGTAGGTAATATTACGCTTAGCGAATTTATCCCACAAATTCTTGGGTCTAGACCAACGGTTGGGTCATGTTTCGTCGAATTCTGACAACGTTCAAAAGTAAGCTCTTCTGCACGATTTTATTGAAGCAAGTTTATTTCCCTTTTATACTAACTTGTAGTTATTATTACGCTTAGCCAATTTACCACACAAATTCGCAGCTCTAGACCAACGTTTGTGTCAAGTTTCGTCGAATTCTGTGAACGTTAAAATTTAGCTGTTTTGCACGATTTTATTAAAGCAAGTTTGTTTCCCTTTTGTACTAACTTGTAGTTGTTATTATGCTTTCCAAAATTACCACACAAATTCTTGGGCGTAGACCAACGTTTGTGTCAAGTTTCGTCGAATTTTGAGAACGGTCAAAATTTAGCTGTTTTTTTCACGGTTTTATTAAAGCAAATTCATTTTCCTTTTATACTAACTTGTAGTTATTATTAAGATTAGCAAATATACAACACAAATGCTGGGATATAGACCAAAGTTTGGGACAAGTTTCGTCGAATTCTGAGAACGTTCAAAAGTTAGCTGTTTTGCACAATTTTATTAAAGCAAATTTGTTTTCCTTTTACACTAACTTGTAGGTATTATTAACCACACAAATTCTTGGTTCTAGACCTACGGTTGGGTTAAGTTTCGTCGAATTCTGAGAACGTTCAAAATTTAGATGTTTTGCACGGTTTTATTAAAGCAAGTTTGTTTCCCTTTTATACTAACTTGTAGGTATTATTACGCTTAGAATACTTTCCACACAAATACTTCGGTCTAGACCTACAGTTGGGTCAAGTTTCCTCGAATTCTGTGAACGTTCAAAATTTAGCTGTTTTGCACGGTTTTATTAAAGCAAGTTTGTTTCCCTTTTATGCTAACTTGTAGGTAATATTACGCTTAGCAAATTTATCCCACAAATTCTTTGGTCTAGACCAACGGTTGGGTCATGTTTCGTCGAATTCTGACAACGTTCAAAAGTAAGCTCTTTTGCACGATTTTATCAAAGCAAGTTTATTTCCCTTTTATACTAACTTGTAGTTATTATTACGCTTAGCCAATTTACCACACAAATTAGCAGCTCTAGACCAACGTTTGTGTCAAGTTTCGTCGAATTCTGCGAACGTTAAAATTTAGCTGTTTTGCACGGTTTTATTAAAGCAAGTTTGTTTCCCTTTTGTACTAACTTGTAGTTGTTATTATGCTTTCCAAAATTACCACACAAATTCTTGGGCGTAGACCAACGTTTGTGTCAAGTTTTGTCGAATTTTGAGAACGGTCAAAATTTAGCTGTTTTTTGCACGGTTTTATTAAAGCAAATTCATTTTCCTTTTATACTAACTTGTAGTTATTATTAAGATTAGCAAATATACAACACAAATGCTGGGATATAGACCAAAGTTTGGGACAAGTTTCGTCGAATTCTGAGAACGTTCAAAAGTTAGCTGTTTTGCACAATTTTATTAAAGCAAATTTGTTTTCCTTTTACACTAACTTGTAGGTATTATTAACCACACAAATTCTTGGTTCTAGACCTACGGTTGGGTTAAGTTTCGTCGAATTCTGAGAACGTTCAAAATTTAGATGTTTTGCACGGTTTTATTAAAGCAAGTTTGTTTCCCTTTTATACTAACTTGTAGGTATTATTACGCTTAGAATACTTTCCACACAAATACTTCGGTCTAGACCAACAGTTGGGTCAAGTTTCCTCGAATTCTGTGAACGCTCAAAATTTAGCTGTTTTGCACGGTTTTATTAAAGCAAGTTTGTTTCCCTTTTATACTAACTTGTAGGTAATATTACGCTTAGCAAATTTATCCCACAAATTCTTGGGTCTAGACCAACGGTTGGGTCATGTTTCGTCGAATTCTGACAACGTTCAAAAGTAAGCTCTTTTGCACGATTTTATCACAGCAAGTTTATTTGCCTTTTATACTAACTTGTAGTTATTATTACGCTTAGCCAATTTACCACACAAATTCGCAGCTCTAGACCAACGTTTGTGTCAAGTTTCGTCGAATTCTGTGAACGTTAAAATTTAGCTGTTTTGCACGGTTTTATTAAAGCAAGTTTGTTTCCCTTTTATACTAACTTGTAGGTAATATTACGCTTAGCGAATTTATCCCACAAATTCTTGGGTCTAGACCAACGGTTGGGTCATGTTTCGTCGAATTCTGACAACGTTCAAAAGTAAGCTCTTCTGCACGATTTTATTGAAGCAAGTTTATTTCCCTTTTATACTAACTTGTAGTTATTATTACGCTTAGCCAATTTACCACACAAATTCGCAGCTCTAGACCAACGTTTGTGTCAAGTTTCGTCGAATTCTGTGAACGTTAAAATTTAGCTGTTTTTCACGATTTTATTAAAGCAAGTTTGTTTCCCTTTTGTACTAACTTGTAGTTGTTATTATGCTTTCCAAAATTACCACACAAATTCTTGGGCGTAGACCAACGTTTGTGTCAAGTTTCGTCGAATTTTGAGAACGGTCAAAATTTAGCTGTTTTTTGCACGGTTTTATTAAAGCAAATTCATTTTCCTTTTATACTAACTTGTAGTTATTATTAAGATTAGCAAATATACAACACAAATGCTGGGATATAGACCAAAGTTTGGGACAAGTTTCGTCGAATTCTGAGAACGTTCAAAAGTTAGCTGTTTTGCACAATTTTATTAAAGCAAATTTGTTTTCCTTTTACACTAACTTGTAGGTATTATTAACCACACAAATTCTTGGTTCTAGACCTACGGTTGGGTTAAGTTTCGTCGAATTCTGAGAACGTTCAAAATTTAGATGTTTTGCACGGTTTTATTAAAGCAAGTTTGTTTCCCTTTTATACTAACTTGTAGGTATTATTACGCTTAGAATACTTTCCACACAAATACTTCGGTCTAGACCAACAGTTGGGTCAAGTTTCCTCGAATTCTGTGAACGTTCAAAATTTAGCTGTTTTGCACGGTTTTATTAAAGCAAGTTTGTTTCCCTTTTGTACTAACTTGTAGGTAATATTACGCTTAGCAAATTTATCCCACAAATTCTTGGGTCTAGACCAACGGTTGGGTCATGTTTCGTCGAATTCTGACAACGTTCAAAAGTAAGCTCTTCTGCACGATTTTATTGAAGCAAGTTTATTTCCCTTTTATACTAACTTGTAGTTATTATTACGCTTAGCCAATTTACCACACAAATTCGCAGCTCTAGACCAACGTTTGTGTCAAGTTTCGTCGAATTCTGTGAACGTTAAAATTTAGCTGTTTTGCACGGTTTTATTAAAGCAAGTTTGTTTCCCTTTTATACTAAATTGTAGTTGTTATTATGCTTTCCAAAATTACAACACAAATTCATGGGCGTAGATCAACGTTTTTGTCAAATTTCGTCGAATTTTGAGAACGGTCAAAATTTAGCTGTTTTGCACGGTTTTGTTAAAGCAAATTCATTTTCCTTTTATACTAATTTGTAGTTATTATTAAGATTAGCAAATATACAACACAAATGTTGGGATATAGACCAATGTTTGGGACAAGTTTCGTCGAATTCTGATAACGTTCAAAAGTTAGCTGTTTTTCACAATTTTATTAAAGCAAAATTGTTTTTCTTTTACACTAACTTGTAGGTATTATTAACCACACAAATTCTTGGTTCCAGACCTACGGTTGGGTTAAGTTTCGTCGAATTCTGAGAACGTTCAAAATTTAGCTGTTTTGCACGGTTTTATTAAAGCAAGTTTGTTTCCCTTTTATAATAACTTGTAGGTATTATTACGCTTAGAATACTTTCCACACAAATACTTCGGTCTAGACCAACAGTTGGGTCAAGTTTCCTCGAATTCTGTGAACGCTCAAAATTTAGCTGTTTTGCACGGTTTTATTAAAGCAAGTTTGTTTCCCTTTTATACTAACTTGTAGGTAATATTACGCTTAGCAAATTTATCCCACAAATTCTTGGGTCTAGACCAACGGTTGGGTCATGTTTCGTCGAATTCTGACAACGTTCAAAAGTAAGCTCTTTTGCACGATTTTATCACAGCAAGTTTATTTCCCTTTTATACTAACTTGTAGTTATTATTACGCTTAGCCAATTTACCACACAAATTCGCAGCTCTAGACCAACGTTTGTGTCAAGTTTCGTCGAATTCTGTGAACGTTAAAATTTAGCTGTTTTGCACGGTTTTATTAAAGCAAGTTTGTTTCCCTTTTATACTAACTTGTAGGTAATATTACGCTTAGCGAATTTATCCCACAAATTCTTGGGTCTAGACCAACGGTTGGGTCATGTTTCGTCGAATTCTGACAACGTTCAAAAGTAAGCTCTTCTGCACGATTTTATTGAAGCAAGTTTATTTCCCTTTTATACTAACTTGTAGTTATTATTACGCTTAGCCAATTTACCACACAAATTCGCAGCTCTAGACCAACGTTTGTGTCAAGTTTCGTCGAATTCTGTGAACGTTAAAATTTAGCTGTTTTGCACGATTTTATTAAAGCAAGTTTGTTTCCCTTTTGTACTAACTTGTAGTTGTTATTATGCTTTCCAAAATTACCACACAAATTCTTGGGCGTAGACCAACGTTTGTGTCAAGTTTCGTCGAATTTTGAGAACGGTCAAAATTTAGCTGTTTTTTTCACGGTTTTATTAAAGCAAATTCATTTTCCTTTTATACTAACTTGTAGTTATTATTAAGATTAGCAAATATACAACACAAATGCTGGGATATAGACCAAAGTTTGGGACAAGTTTCGTCGAATTCTGAGAACGTTCAAAAGTTAGCTGTTTTGCACAATTTTATTAAAGCAAATTTGTTTTCCTTTTACACTAACTTGTAGGTATTATTAACCACACAAATTCTTGGTTCTAGACCTACGGTTGGGTTAAGTTTCGTCGAATTCTGAGAACGTTCAAAATTTAGATGTTTTGCACGGTTTTATTAAAGCAAGTTTGTTTCCCTTTTATACTAACTTGTAGGTATTATTACGCTTAGAATACTTTCCACACAAATACTTCGGTCTAGACCTACAGTTGGGTCAAGTTTCCTCGAATTCTGTGAACGTTCAAAATTTAGCTGTTTTGCACGGTTTTATTAAAGCAAGTTTGTTTCCCTTTTATGCTAACTTGTAGGTAATATTACGCTTAGCAAATTTATCCCACAAATTCTTTGGTCTAGACCAACGGTTGGGTCATGTTTCGTCGAATTCTGACAACGTTCAAAAGTAAGCTCTTTTGCACGATTTTATCAAAGCAAGTTTATTTCCCTTTTATACTAACTTGTAGTTATTATTACGCTTAGCCAATTTACCACACAAATTAGCAGCTCTAGACCAACGTTTGTGTCAAGTTTCGTCGAATTCTGCGAACGTTAAAATTTAGCTGTTTTGCACGGTTTTATTAAAGCAAGTTTGTTTCCCTTTTGTACTAACTTGTAGTTGTTATTATGCTTTCCAAAATTACCACACAAATTCTTGGGCGTAGACCAACGTTTGTGTCAAGTTTTGTCGAATTTTGAGAACGGTCAAAATTTAGCTGTTTTTTGCACGGTTTTATTAAAGCAAATTCATTTTCCTTTTATACTAACTTGTAGTTATTATTAAGATTAGCAAATATACAACACAAATGCTGGGATATAGACCAAAGTTTGGGACAAGTTTCGTCGAATTCTGAGAACGTTCAAAAGTTAGCTGTTTTGCACAATTTTATTAAAGCAAATTTGTTTTCCTTTTACACTAACTTGTAGGTATTATTAACCACACAAATTCTTGGTTCTAGACCTACGGTTGGGTTAAGTTTCGTCGAATTCTGAGAACGTTCAAAATTTAGATGTTTTGCACGGTTTTATTAAAGCAAGTTTGTTTCCCTTTTATACTAACTTGTAGGTATTATTACGCTTAGAATACTTTCCACACAAATACTTCGGTCTAGACCAACAGTTGGGTCAAGTTTCCTCGAATTCTGTGAACGCTCAAAATTTAGCTGTTTTGCACGGTTTTATTAAAGCAAGTTTGTTTCCCTTTTATACTAACTTGTAGGTAATATTACGCTTAGCAAATTTATCCCACAAATTCTTGGGTCTAGACCAACGGTTGGGTCATGTTTCGTCGAATTCTGACAACGTTCAAAAGTAAGCTCTTTTGCACGATTTTATCACAGCAAGTTTATTTGCCTTTTATACTAACTTGTAGTTATTATTACGCTTAGCCAATTTACCACACAAATTCGCAGCTCTAGACCAACGTTTGTGTCAAGTTTCGTCGAATTCTGTGAACGTTAAAATTTAGCTGTTTTGCACGGTTTTATTAAAGCAAGTTTGTTTCCCTTTTATACTAACTTGTAGGTAATATTACGCTTAGCGAATTTATCCCACAAATTCTTGGGTCTAGACCAACGGTTGGGTCATGTTTCGTCGAATTCTGACAACGTTCAAAAGTAAGCTCTTCTGCACGATTTTATTGAAGCAAGTTTATTTCCCTTTTATACTAACTTGTAGTTATTATTACGCTTAGCCAATTTACCACACAAATTCGCAGCTCTAGACCAACGTTTGTGTCAAGTTTCGTCGAATTCTGTGAACGTTAAAATTTAGCTGTTTTTCACGATTTTATTAAAGCAAGTTTGTTTCCCTTTTGTACTAACTTGTAGTTGTTATTATGCTTTCCAAAATTACCACACAAATTCTTGGGCGTAGACCAACGTTTGTGTCAAGTTTCGTCGAATTTTGAGAACGGTCAAAATTTAGCTGATTTTTGCACGGTTTTATTAAAGCAAATTGATTTTCCTTTTATACTAACTTGTAGTTATTATTAAGATTAGCAAATATACAACACAAATGCTGGGATATAGACCAAAGTTTGGGACAAGTTTCGTCGAATTCTGAGAACGTTCAAAAGTTAGCTGTTTTGCACAATTTTATTAAAGCAAATTTGTTTTCCTTTTACACTAACTTGTAGGTATTATTAACCACACAAATTCTTGGTTGTAGACCTACGGTTGGGTTAAGTTTCGTCGAATTCTGAGAATGTTCAAAATTTAGATGTTTTGCACGGTTTTATTAAAGCAAGTTTGTTTCCCTTTTATACTAACTTGTAGGTATTATTACGCTTAGAATACTTTCCACACAAATACTTCGGTCTAGACCTACAGTTGGGTCAAGTTTCCTCGAATTCTGTGAACGTTCAAAATTTAGCTGTTTTGCACGGTTTTATTAAAGCAAGTTTGTTTCCCTTTTATGCTAACTTGTAGGTAATATTACGCTTAGAAAATTTATCCCACAAATTCTTTGGTCTAGACCAACGGTTGGGTCATGTTTCGTCGAATTCTGACAACGTTCAAAAGTAAGCTCTTTTGCACGATTTTATCAAAGCAAGTTTATTTCCCTTTTATACTAACTTGTAGTTATTATTACGCTTAGCCAATTTACCACACAAATTAGCAGCTCTAGACCAACGTTTGTGTCAAGTTTCGTCGAATTCTGTGAACGTTAAAATTTAGCTGTTTTGCACGGTTTTATTAAAGCAAGTTTGTTTCCCTTTTGTACTAACTTGTAGTTGTTATTATGCTTTCCAAAATTACCACACAAATTCTTGGGCGTAGACCAACGTTTGTGTCAAGTTTCGTCGAATTTTGAGAACGGTCAAAATTTAGCTGTTTTTTTCACGGTTTTATTAAAGCAAATTCATTTTCCTTTTATACTAACTTGTAGTTATTATTAAGATTAGCAAATATACAACACAAATGCTGGGATATAGACCAAAGTTTGGGACAAGTTTCGTCGAATTCTGAGAACGTTCAAAAGTTAGCTGTTTTGCACAATTTTATTAAAGCAAATTTGTTTTCCTTTTACACTAACTTGTAGGTATTATTAACCACACAAATTCTTGGTTCTAGACCTACGGTTGGGTTAAGTTTCGTCGAATTCTGAGAACGTTCAAAATTTAGATGTTTTGCACGGTTTTATTAAAGCAAGTTTGTTTCCCTTTTATACTAACTTGTAGGTATTATTACGCTTAGAATACTTTCCACACAAATACTTCGGTCTAGACCAACAGTTGGGTCAAGTTTCCTCGAATTCTGTGAACGCTCAAAATTTAGCTGTTTTGCACGGTTTTATTAAAGCAAGTTTGTTTCCCTTTTATACTAACTTGTAGGTAATATTACGCTTAGCAAATTTATCCCACAAATTCTTGGGTCTAGACCAACGGTTGGGTCATGTTTCGTCGAATTCTGACAACGTTCAAAAGTAAGCTCTTTTGCACGATTTTATCACAGCAAGTTTATTTCCCTTTTATACTAACTTGTAGTTATTATTACGCTTAGCCAATTTACCACACAAATTCGCAGCTCTAGACCAACGTTTGTGTCAAGTTTCGTCGAATTCTGTGAACGTTAAAATTTAGCTGTTTTGCACGGTTTTATTAAAGCAAGTTTGTTTCCCTTTTATACTAACTTGTAGGTAATATTACGCTTAGCGAATTTATCCCACAAATTCTTGGGTCTAGACCAACGGTTGGGTCATGTTTCGTCGAATTCTGACAACGTTCAAAAGTAAGCTCTTCTGCACGATTTTATTGAAGCAAGTTTATTTCCCTTTTATACTAACTTGTAGTTATTATTACGCTTAGCCAATTTACCACACAAATTCGCAGCTCTAGACCAACGTTTGTGTCAAGTTTCGTCGAATTCTGTGAACGTTAAAATTTAGCTGTTTTTCACGATTTTATTAAAGCAAGTTTGTTTCCCTTTTGTACTAACTTGTAGTTGTTATTATGCTTTCCAAAATTACCACACAAATTCTTGGGCGTAGACCAACGTTTGTGTCAAGTTTCGTCGAATTTTGAGAACGGTCAAAATTTAGCTGTTTTTTGCACGGTTTTATTAAACCAAATTGATTTTCCTTTTATACTAACTTGTAGTTATTATTAAGATTAGCAAATATACAACACAAATGCTGGGATATAGACCAAAGTTTGGGACAAGTTTCGTCGAATTCTGAGAACGTTCAAAAGTTAGCTGTTTTGCACAATTTTATTAAAGCAAATTTGTTTTCCTTTTACACTAACTTGTAGGTATTATTAACCACACAAATTCTTGGTTGTAGACCTACGGTTGGGTTAAGTTTCGTCGAATTCTGAGAATGTTCAAAATTTAGATGTTTTGCACGGTTTTATTAAAGCAAGTTTGTTTCCCTTTTATACTAACTTGTAGGTATTATTACGCTTAGAATACTTTCCACACAAATACTTCGGTCTAGACCTACAGTTGGGTCAAGTTTCCTCGAATTCTGTGAACGTTCAAAATTTAGCTGTTTTGCACGGTTTTATTAAAGCAAGTTTGTTTCCCTTTTATGCTAACTTGTAGGTAATATTACGCTTAGAAAATTTATCCCACAAATTCTTTGGTCTAGACCAACGGTTGGGTCATGTTTCGTCGAATTCTGACAACGTTCAAAAGTAAGCTCTTTTGCACGATTTTATCAAAGCAAGTTTATTTCCCTTTTATACTAACTTGTAGTTATTATTACGCTTAGCCAATTTACCACACAAATTAGCAGCTCTAGACCAACGTTTGTGTCAAGTTTCGTCGAATTCTGTGAACGTTAAAATTTAGCTGTTTTGCACGGTTTTATTAAAGCAAGTTTGTTTCCCTTTTGTACTAACTTGTAGTTGTTATTATGCTTTCCAAAATTACCACACAAATTCTTGGGCGTAGACCAACGTTTGTGTCAAGTTTCGTCGAATTTTGAGAACGGTCAAAATTTAGCTGTTTTTTTCACGGTTTTATTAAAGCAAATTCATTTTCCTTTTATACTAACTTGTAGTTATTATTAAGATTAGCAAATATACAACACAAATGCTGGGATATAGACCAAAGTTTGGGACAAGTTTCGTCGAATTCTGAGAACGTTCAAAAGTTAGCTGTTTTGCACAATTTTATTAAAGCAAATTTGTTTTCCTTTTACACTAACTTGTAGGTATTATTAACCACACAAATTCTTGGTTCTAGACCTACGGTTGGGTTAAGTTTCGTCGAATTCTGAGAACGTTCAAAATTTAGATGTTTTGCACGGTTTTATTAAAGCAAGTTTGTTTCCCTTTTATACTAACTTGTAGGTATTATTACGCTTAGAATACTTTCCACACAAATACTTCGGTCTAGACCAACAGTTGGGTCAAGTTTCCTCGAATTCTGTGAACGCTCAAAATTTAGCTGTTTTGCACGGTTTTATTAAAGCAAGTTTGTTTCCCTTTTATACTAACTTGTAGGTAATATTACGCTTAGCAAATTTATCCCACAAATTCTTGGGTCTAGACCAACGGTTGGGTCATGTTTCGTCGAATTCTGACAACGTTCAAAAGTAAGCTCTTTTGCACGATTTTATCACAGCAAGTTTATTTCCCTTTTATACTAACTTGTAGTTATTATTACGCTTAGCCAATTTACCACACAAATTCGCAGCTCTAGACCAACGTTTGTGTCAAGTTTCGTCGAATTCTGTGAACGTTAAAATTTAGCTGTTTTGCACGGTTTTATTAAAGCAAGTTTGTTTCCCTTTTATACTAACTTGTAGGTAATATTACGCTTAGCGAATTTATCCCACAAATTCTTGGGTCTAGACCAACGGTTGGGTCATGTTTCGTCGAATTCTGACAACGTTCAAAAGTAAGCTCTTCTGCACGATTTTATTGAAGCAAGTTTATTTCCCTTTTATACTAACTTGTAGTTATTATTACGCTTAGCCAATTTACCACACAAATTCGCAGCTCTAGACCAACGTTTGTGTCAAGTTTCGTCGAATTCTGTGAACGTTAAAATTTAGCTGTTTTTCACGATTTTATTAAAGCAAGTTTGTTTCCCTTTTGTACTAACTTGTAGTTGTTATTATGCTTTCCAAAATTACCACACAAATTCTTGGGCGTAGACCAACGTTTGTGTCAAGTTTCGTCGAATTTTGAGAACGGTCAAAATTTAGCTGTTTTTTGCACGGTTTTATTAAACCAAATTGATTTTCCTTTTATACTAACTTGTAGTTATTATTAAGATTAGCAAATATACAACACAAATGCTGGGATATAGACCAAAGTTTGGGACAAGTTTCGTCGAATTCTGAGAACGTTCAAAAGTTAGCTGTTTTGCACAATTTTATTAAAGCAAATTTGTTTTCCTTTTACACTAACTTGTAGGTATTATTAACCACACAAATTCTTGGTTGTAGACCTACGGTTGGGTTAAGTTTCGTCGAATTCTGAGAATGTTCAAAATTTAGATGTTTTGCACGGTTTTATTAAAGCAAGTTTGTTTCCCTTTTATACTAACTTGTAGGTATTATTACGCTTAGAATACTTTCCACACAAATACTTCGGTCTAGACCTACAGTTGGGTCAAGTTTCCTCGAATTCTGTGAACGTTCAAAATTTAGCTGTTTTGCACGGTTTTATTAAAGCAAGTTTGTTTCCCTTTTATGCTAACTTGTAGGTAATATTACGCTTAGAAAATTTATCCCACAAATTCTTTGGTCTAGACCAACGGTTGGGTCATGTTTCGTCGAATTCTGACAACGTTCAAAAGTAAGCTCTTTTGCACGATTTTATCAAAGCAAGTTTATTTCCCTTTTATACTAACTTGTAGTTATTATTACGCTTAGCCAATTTACCACACAAATTAGCAGCTCTAGACCAACGTTTGTGTCAAGTTTCGTCGAATTCTGTGAACGTTAAAATTTAGCTGTTTTGCACGGTTTTATTAAAGCAAGTTTGTTTCCCTTTTGTACTAACTTGTAGTTGTTATTATGCTTTCCAAAATTACCACACAAATTCTTGGGCGTAGACCAACGTTTGTGTCAAGTTTCGTCGAATTTTGAGAACGGTCAAAATTTAGCTGTTTTTTTCACGGTTTTATTAAAGCAAATTCATTTTCCTTTTATACTAACTTATAGTTATTATTAAGATTAGCAAATATACAACACAAATGCTGGGATATAGACCAAAGTTTGGGACAAGTTTCGTCGAATTCTGAGAACGTTCAAAAGTTAGCTGTTTTGCACAATTTTATTAAAGCAAATTTGTTTTCCTTTTACACTAACTTGTAGGTATTATTAACCACACAAATTCTTGGTTGTAGACCTACGGTTGGGTTAAGTTTCGTCGAATTCTGAGAATGTTCAAAATTTAGATGTTTTGCACGGTTTTATTAAAGCAAGTTTGTTTCCCTTTTATACTAACTTGTAGGTATTATTACGCTTAGAATACTTTCCACACAAATACTTCGGTCTAGACCTACAGTTGGGTCAAGTTTCCTCGAATTCTGTGAACGTTCAAAATTTAGCTGTTTTGCACGGTTTTATTAAAGCAAGTTTGTTTCCCTTTTATGCTAACTTGTAGGTAATATTACGCTTAGAAAATTTATCCCACAAATTCTTTGGTCTAGACCAACGGTTGGGTCATGTTTCGTCGAATTCTGACAACGTTCAAAAGTAAGCTCTTTTGCACGATTTTATCAAAGCAAGTTTATTTCCCTTTTATACTAACTTGTAGTTATTATTACGCTTAGCCAATTTACCACACAAATTAGCAGCTCTAGACCAACGTTTGTGTCAAGTTTCGTCGAATTCTGTGAACGTTAAAATTTAGCTGTTTTGCACGGTTTTATTAAAGCAAGTTTGTTTCCCTTTTGTACTAACTTGTAGTTGTTATTATGCTTTCCAAAATTACCACACAAATTCTTGGGCGTAGACCAACGTTTGTGTCAAGTTTCGTCGAATTTTGAGAACGGTCAAAATTTAGCTGTTTTTTTCACGGTTTTATTAAAGCAAATTCATTTTCCTTTTATACTAACTTATAGTTATTATTAAGATTAGCAAATATACAACACAAATGCTGGGATATAGACCAAAGTTTGGGACAAGTTTCGTCGAATTCTGAGAACGTTCAAAAGTTAGCTGTTTTGCACAATTTTATTAAAGCAAATTTGTTTTCCTTTTACACTAACTTGTAGGTATTATTAACCACACAAATTCTTGGTTCTAGACCTACGGTTGGGTTAAGTTTCGTCGAATTCTGAGAACGTTCAAAATTTAGATGTTTTGCACGGTTTTATTAAAGCAAGTTTGTTTCCCTTTTATACTAACTTGTAGGTATTATTACGCTTAGAATACTTTCCACACAAATACTTCGGTCTAGACCAACAGTTGGGTCAAGTTTCCTCGAATTCTGTGAACGCTCAAAATTTAGCTGTTTTGCACGGTTTTATTAAAGCAAGTTTGTTTCCCTTTTATACTAACTTGTAGGTAATATTACGCTTAGCAAATTTATCCCACAAATTCTTGGGTCTAGACCAACGGTTGGGTCATGTTTCGTCGAATTCTGACAACGTTCAAAAGTAAGCTCTTTTGCACGATTTTATCACAGCAAGTTTATTTCCCTTTTATACTAACTTGTAGTTATTATTACGCTTAGCCAATTTACCACACAAATTCGCAGCTCTAGACCAACGTTTGTGTCAAGTTTCGTCGAATTCTGTGAACGTTAAAATTTAGCTGTTTTGCACGGTTTTATTAAAGCAAGTTTGTTTCCCTTTTATACTAACTTGTAGGTAATATTACGCTTAGCGAATTTATCCCACAAATTCTTGGGTCTAGACCAACGGTTGGGTCATGTTTCGTCGAATTCTGACAACGTTCAAAAGTAAGCTCTTCTGCACGATTTTATTGAAGCAAGTTTATTTCCCTTTTATACTAACTTGTAGTTATTATTACGCTTAGCCAATTTACCACACAAATTCGCAGCTCTAGACCAACGTTTGTGTCAAGTTTCGTCGAATTCTGTGAACGTTAAAATTTAGCTGTTTTTCACGATTTTATTAAAGCAAGTTTGTTTCCCTTTTGTACTAACTTGTAGTTGTTATTATGCTTTCCAAAATTACCACACAAATTCTTGGGCGTAGACCAACGTTTGTGTCAAGTTTCGTCGAATTTTGAGAACGGTCAAAATTTAGCTGTTTTTTGCACGGTTTTATTAAAGCAAATTGATTTTCCTTTTATACTAACTTGTAGTTATTATTAAGATTAGCAAATATACAACACAAATGCTGGGATATAGACCAAAGTTTGGGACAAGTTTCGTCGAATTCTGAGAACGTTCAAAAGTTAGCTGTTTTGCACAATTTTATTAAAGCAAATTTGTTTTCCTTTTACACTAACTTGTAGGTATTATTAACCACACAAATTCTTGGTTGTAGACCTACGGTTGGGTTAAGTTTCGTCGAATTCTGAGAATGTTCAAAATTTAGATGTTTTGCACGGTTTTATTAAAGCAAGTTTGTTTCCCTTTTATACTAACTTGTAGGTATTATTACGCTTAGAATACTTTCCACACAAATACTTCGGTCTAGACCTACAGTTGGGTCAAGTTTCCTCGAATTCTGTGAACGTTCAAAATTTAGCTGTTTTGCACGGTTTTATTAAAGCAAGTTTGTTTCCCTTTTATGCTAACTTGTAGGTAATATTACGCTTAGAAAATTTATCCCACAAATTCTTTGGTCTAGACCAACGGTTGGGTCATGTTTCGTCGAATTCTGACAACGTTCAAAAGTAAGCTCTTTTGCACGATTTTATCAAAGCAAGTTTATTTCCCTTTTATACTAACTTGTAGTTATTATTACGCTTAGCCAATTTACCACACAAATTAGCAGCTCTAGACCAACGTTTGTGTCAAGTTTCGTCGAATTCTGTGAACGTTAAAATTTAGCTGTTTTGCACGGTTTTATTAAAGCAAGTTTGTTTCCCTTTTGTACTAACTTGTAGTTGTTATTATGCTTTCCAAAATTACCACACAAATTCTTGGGCGTAGACCAACGTTTGTGTCAAGTTTTGTCGAATTTTGAGAACGGTCAAAATTTAGCTGTTTTTTGCACGGTTTTATTAAAGCAAATTCATTTTCCTTTTATACTAACTTGTAGTTATTATTAAGATTAGCAAATATACAACACAAATGCTGGGATATAGACCAAAGTTTGGGACAAGTTTCGTCGAATTCTGAGAACGTTCAAAAGTTAGCTGTTTTGCACAATTTTATTAAAGCAAATTTGTTTTCCTTTTACACTAACTTGTAGGTATTATTAACCACACAAATTCTTGGTTCTAGACCTACGGTTGGGTTAAGTTTCGTCGAATTCTGAGAACGTTCAAAATTTAGATGTTTTGCACGATTTTATTAAAGCAAGTTTGTTTCCCTTTTATACTAACTTGTAGGTAATATCACGCTTAGCAAATTTATCCCACAAATTCTTGAGTCTAGACCAACGGTTGGGTCGTGTTTCGTCGAATTCTGACAACGTTCAAAAGTAAGCTCTTTTGCACGATTTTATCAAAGCAAGTTTATTTCCCTTTTATACTAACTTGTAGTTATTATTACGCTTAGCCAATTTACCACACAAATTCGCAGCTCTAGACCAACGTTTGTGTCAAGTTTCGTCGAATTCTGTGAACGTTAAAATTTAGCTGTTTTGCACGGTTTTATTAAAGCAAGTTTGTTTCCCTTTTGTACTAACATGTAGTTGTTATTATGCTTTCCAAAATTACCACACAAATTCTTGGGCGTAGACCAACGTTTGTGTCAAGTTTCGTCGAATTTTGAGAACGGTCAAAATTTAGCGGTTTTTTGCACGGTTTTATTAAAGCAAATTGATTTTCCTTTTATACTAACTTGTAGTTATTATTAAGATTAGCAAATATACAACACAAATGCTGGGATATAGACCAAAGTTTGGGACAAGTTTCGTCGAATTCTGAGAACGTTCAAAAGTTAGCTGTTTTGCACAATTTTATTAAAGCAAATTTGTTTTCCTTTTACACTAACTTGTAGGTATTATTAACCACACAAATTCTTGTTTCTAGACCTACGGTTGGGTTAAGTTTCGTCGAATTCTGAGAACGTTCAAAATTTAGATGTTTTGCACGATTTTATTAAAGCAAGTTTGTTTCCCTTTTATACTAACTTGTAGGTAATATCACGCTTAGCAAATTTATCCCACAAATTCTTGAGTCTAGACCAACGGTTGGGTCGTGTTTCGTCGAATTCTGACAACGTTCAAAAGTAAGCTCTTTTGCACGATTTTATCAAAGCAAGTTTATTTCCCTTTTATACTAACTTGTAGTTATTATTACGCTTAGCCAATTTACCACACAAATTCGCAGCTCTAGACCAACGTTTGTGTCAAGTTTCGTCGAATTCTGTGAACGTTAAAATTTAGCTGTTTTGCACGGTTTTATTAAAGCAAGTTTGTTTCCCTTTTGTACTAACTTGTAGTTGTTATTATGCTTTCCAAAATTACCACACAAATTGTTGGGCGTAGACCAACGTTTGTGTCAAGTTTCGTCGAATTTTGAGAACGGTCAAAATTTAGCGGTTTTTTGCACGGTTTTATTAAAGCAAATTGATTTTCCTTTTATACTAACTTGTAGTCATTATTAAGATTAGCAAATATACAACACAAATGCTGGGATATAGACCAAAGTTTGGGACAAGTTTCGTCGAATTCTGAGAACGTTCAAAAGTTAGCTGTTTTGCACAATTTTATTAAAGCAAATTTGTTTTCCTTTTACACTAACTTGTAGGTATTATTTATCACACAAATTCTTGGTTCTAGACCTACGGTTGGGTTAAGTTTCGTCGAATTCTGAGAACGTTCAAAATTTAGATGTTTTGCACGGTTTTATTAAAGCAAGTTTGTTTTCCTTTTATACTAACTTGTAGGTATTATTACGCTTAGAATACTTTCCACACAAATACTTCGGTCTAGACCTACGGTTGGGTCAAGTTTCCTCGAATTCTGTGAACGTTCAAAATTTAGCTGTTTTGCACGGTTTTATTAAAGCAAGTTTGTTTCCCTTTTATACTAACTTGTAGGTAATATTACACTTAGCAAATTTATCGCACAAATTCTTGGGTCTAGACCAACGGTTGGGTCATGTTTCGTCGAATTCTGACAACGTTCAAAAGTAAGCTCTTTTGCACGATTTTATCAAAGCAAGTTTATTTCCCTTTTATACTAACTTGTAGTTATTATTACGCTTAGCCAATTTACCACACAAATTCGCAGCTCTAGACCAACGTTTGTGTCAAGTTTCGTCGAATTCTGTGAACGTTAAAATTTAGCTGTTTTGCATGATTTTATTAAAGCAAGTTTGTTTCCCTTTTGTACTAACTTGTAGTTGTTATTATGCTTTCCAAAATTACCACACAAATTCTTGGGCGTAGACCAACGTTTGTGTCAAGTTTCGTCGAATTTTGAGAACGGTCAAAATTTAGCTGTTTTTTGCACGGTTTTATTAAAGCAAATTCATTTTCCTTTTATACTAACTTGTAGTTATTATTAAGATTAGCAAATATACAACACAAATGCTGGGATATAGACCAAAGTTTGGGACAAGTTTCGTCGAATTCTGAGAACGTTCAAAAGTTAGCTGTTTTGCACAATTTTATTAAAGCAAATTTGTTTTCCTTTTACACTAACTTGTAGGTATTATTAACCACACAAATTCTTGGTTCTAGACCTACGGTTGGGTTAAGTTTAGTCAAATTCTGAGAACGTTCAAAATTTAGATGTTTTGCACGATTTTATTAAAGCAAGTTTGTTTCCCTTTTATACTAACTTGTAGGTATTATTACGCTTAGAAAACTTACCACACAAATACTTCGGTCTAGACCTACGGTTGGGACATGTTTCCTCGAATTCTGTGAACGTTCAAAATTTAGCTGTTTTGCACGGTTTTATTAAAGCAAGTTTGTTTCCCTTTTATACTAACTTGTAGGTAATATTACGCTTAGCAAATTTATCCCACAAATTCTTGGGTCTAGACCAACGGTTGGGTCATGTTTCGTCGAATTCTGACAACGTTCAAAAGTAAGCTCTTTTGCACGATTTTATCAAAGCAAGTTTATTTCCCTTTTATACTAACTTGTAGTTATTATTACGCTTAGCCAATTTACCACACAAATTCGCAGCTCTAGACCAACGTTTGTGTCAAGTTTCGTCGAATTCTGTGAACGTTAAAATTTAGCTGTTTTGCACGGTTTTATTAAAGCAAGTTTGTTTCCCTTTTGTACTAAATTGTAGTTGTTATTATGCTTTCCAAAATTACAACACAAATTCTTGGGCGTAGATCAACGTTTTTGTCAAATTTCGTCGAATTTTGAGAACGGTCAAAATTTAGCTGTTTTGCACGGTTTTGTTAAAGCAAATTCATTTTCCTTTTATACTAATTTGTAGTTATTATTAAGATTAGCAAATATACAACACAAATGTTGGGATATAGACCAATGTTTGGGACAAGTTTCGTCGAATTCTGATAACGTTCAAAAGTTAGCTGTTTTTCACAATTTTATTAAAGCAAAATTGTTTTTCTTTTACACTAACTTGTAGGTATTATTAACCACACAAATTCTTGGTTCCTGACCTACGGTTGGGTTAAGTTTCGTCGAATTCTGAGAACGTTCAAAATTTAGCAGTTTTGCACGGTTTTATTAAAGCAAGTTTGTTTTCCTTTTATAATAACTTGTAGGTATTATTACGCTTAGAATACTTTCCACACAAATACTTCGGTCTAGACCAACAGTTGGGTCAAGTTTCCTCGAATTCTGTGAACGCTCAAAATTTAGCTGTTTTGCACGGTTTTATTAAAGCAAGTTTGTTTCCCTTTTATACTAACTTGTAGGTAATATTACGCTTAGCAAATTTATCCCACAAATTCTTGGGTCTAGACCAACGGTTGGGTCATGTTTCGTCGAATTCTGACAACGTTCAAAAGTAAGCTCTTTTGCACGATTTTATCACAGCAAGTTTATTTCCCTTTTATACTAACTTGTAGTTATTATTACGCTTAGCCAATTTACCACCCAAATTCGCAGCTCTAGACCAACGTTTGTGTCAAGTTTCGTCGAATTCTGTGAACGTTAAAATTTAGCTGTTTTGCACGGTTTTATTAAAGCAAGTTTGTTTCCCTTTTATACTAACTTGTAGGTAATATTACGCTTAGCGAATTTATGCCACAAATTCTTGGGTCTAGACCAACGGTTGGGTCATGTTTCGTCGAATTCTGACAACGTTCAAAAGTAAGCTCTTCTGCACGATTTTATTGAAGCAAGTTTATTTCCCTTTTATACTAACTTGTAGTTATTATTACGCTTAGCCAATTTACCACACAAATTCACAGCTCTAGACCAACGTTTGTGTCAAGTTTCGTCGAATTCTGTGAACGTTAAAATTTAGCTGTTTTGCACGATTTTATTAAAGCAAGTTTGTTTCCCTTTTGTACTAACTTGTAGTTGTTATTATGCTTTCCAAAATTACCACACAAATTCTTGGGCGTAGACCAACGTTTTTGTTAAGTTTCGTCGAATTTTGAGAACGGTCAAAATTTAGCTGTTTTTTGCACGGTTTTATTAAAGCAAATTCATTTTCCTTTTATACTAACTTGTAGTTATTATTAAGATTAGCAAATATACAACACAAATGCTGGGATATAGACCAAAGTTTGGGACAAGTTTCGTCGAATTCTGAGAACGTTCAAAAGTTAGCTGTTTTGCACAATTTTATTAAAGCAAATTTGTTTTTCTTTTACACTAACTTGTAGGTATTATTTACCACACAAATTCTTGGTTCTAGACCTACGGTTGGGTTAAGTTTCGTCGAATTCTGAGAACGTTCAAAATTTAGATGTTTTGCACGGTTTTATTAAAGCAAGTTTGTTTCCCTTTTATACTAACCTGTAGGTATTATTACGCTTAGAATACTTTCCACACAAATACTTCGGTCTAGACCTACGGTTGGGTCAAGTTTCCTCGAATTCTGTGAACGTTCAAAATTTAGCTGTTTTGCACGGTTTTATTAAAGCAAGTTTGTTTCCCTTTTATACTAACTTGTAGGTAATATTACACTTAGCAAATTTATCGCACACATTCTTGGGTCTAGACCAACGGTTGGGTCATGTTTCGTCGAATTCTGACAACGTTCAAAAGTAAGCTCTTTTGCACGATTTTATCAAAGCAAGTTTATTTCCCTTTTATACTAACTTGTAGTTATTATTACGCTTAGCCAATTTACCACACAAATTCGCAGCTCTAGACCAACGTTTGTGTCAAGTTTCGTCGAATTCTGTGAACGTTAAAATTTAGCTGTTTTGCACGGTTTTATTAAAGCAAGTTTGTTTCCCTTTTGTACTAACTTGTAGTTGTTATTATGCTTTCCAAAATTACCACACAAATTGTTGGGCGTAGACCAACGTTTGTGTCAAGTTTCGTCGAATTTTGAGAACGGTCAAAATTTAGCGGTTTTTTGCACGGTTTTATTAAAGCAAATTCATTTTCCTTTTATACTAACTTGTAGTTATTATTAAGATTAGCAAATATACAACACAAATGCTGGGATATAGACCAAAGTTTGGGACAAGTTTCGTCGAATTCTGAGAACGTTCAAAAGTTAGCTGTTTTGCACAATTTTATTAAAGCAAATTTGTTTTCCTTTTACACTAACTTGTAGGTATTATTTACCACACAAATTCTTGGTTCTAGACCTACGGTTGGGTTAAGTTTCGTCGAATTCTGAGAACGTTCAAAATTTAGATGTTTTGCACGGTTTTATTAAAGCAAGTTTGTTTCCCTTTTATACTAACTTGTAGGTATTATTACGCTTAGAATACTTTCCACACAAATACTTCGGTCTAGACCTACGGTTGGGTCAAGTTTCCTCGAATTCTGTGAACGTTCAAAATTTAGCTGTTTTGCACGGTTTTATTAAAGCAAGTTTGTTTCCCTTTTATACTAACTTGTAGGTAATATTACACTTAGCAAATTTATCCCACAAATTCTTGGGCCTAGACCAACGGTTGGGTCATGTTTCGTCGAATTCTGACAACGTTCAAAAGTAAGCTCTTTTGCACGATTTTATCAAAGCAAGTTTATTTCCCTTTTATACTAACTTGTAGTTATTATTACGCTTAGCCAATTTACCACACAAATTCGCAGCTCTAGACCAACGTTTGTGTCAAGTTTCGTCGAATTCTGTGAACGTTAAAATTTAGCTGTTTTGCACGATTTTATTAAAGCAAGTTTGTTTCCCTTTTGTACTAACTTGTAGTTGTTATTATGCTTTCCAAAATTACCACACAAATTCTTGGGCGTAGACCAACGTTTGTGTCAAGTTTCGTCGAATTTTGAGAACGGTCAAAATTTAGCTGTTTTTTGCACGGTTTTATTAAAGCAAATTCATTTTCCTTTTATACTAACTTGTAGTTATTATTAAGATTAGCAAATATACAACACAAATGCTGGGATATAGACCAAAGTTTGGGACAAGTTTCGTCGAATTCTGAGAACGTTCAAAAGTTAGCTGTTTTGCACAATTTTATTAAAGCAAATTTGTTTTCCTTTTACACTAACTTGTAGGTATTATTAACCACACAAATTCTTGGTTCTAGACCTACGGTTGGGTTAAGTTTCGTCGAATTCTGAGAACGTTCAAAATTTAGATGTTTTGCACGATTTTATTAAAGCAAGTTTGTTTCCCTTTTATACTAACTTGTAGGTATTATTACGCTTAGAAAACTTACCACACAAATACTTCGGTCTAGACCTACGGTTGGGACATGTTTCCTCGAATTCTGTGAACGTTCAAAATTTAGCTGTTTTGCACGGTTTTATTAAAGCAAGTTTGTTTCCCTTTTATACTAACTTGTAGGTAATATTACGCTTAGCAAATTTATCCCACAAATTCTTGGGTCTAGACCAACGGTTGGGTCATGTTTCGTCGAATTCTGACAACGTTCAAAAGTAAGCTCTTTTGCACGATTTTATCAAAGCAAGTTTATTTCCCTTTTATACTAACTTGTAGTTATTATTACGCTTAGCCATTTTACCACACAAATTCGCAGCTCTAGACCAACGTTTGTGTCAAGTTTCGTCGAATTCTGTGAACGTTAAAATTTAGCTGTTTTGCACGGTTTTATTAAAGCAAGTTTGTTTCCCTTTTGTACTAAATTGTAGTTGTTATTATGCTTTCCAAAATTACAACACAAATTCATGGGCGTAGATCAACGTTTTTGTCAAATTTTGTCGAATTTTGAGAACGGTCAAAATTTAGCTGTTTTGCACGGTTTTGTTAAAGCAAATTCATTTTCCTTTTATACTAATTTGTAGTTATTATTAAGATTAGCAAATATACAACACAAATGTTGGGATATAGACCAATGTTTGGGACAAGTTTCGTCGAATTCTGATAACGTTCAAAAGTTAGCTGTTTTTCACAATTTTATTAAAGCAAAATTGTTTTTCTTTTACACTAACTTGTAGGTATTATTAACCACACAAATTCTTGGTTCCAGACCTACGGTTGGGTTAAGTTTCGTCGAATTCTGAGAACGTTCAAAATTTAGCTGTTTTGCACGGTTTTATTAAAGCAAGTTTGTTTTCCTTTTATAATAACTTGTAGGTATTATTACGCTTAGAATACTTTCCACACAAATACTTCGGTCTAGACCAACAGTTGGGTCAAGTTTCCTCGAATTCTGTGAACGCTCAAAATTTAGCTGTTTTGCACGGTTTTATTAAAGCAAGTTTGTTTCCCTTTTATACTAACTTGTAGGTAATATTACGCTTAGCAAATTTATCCCACAAATTCTTGGGTCTAGACCAACGGTTGGGTCATGTTTCGTCGAATTCTGACAACGTTCAAAAGTAAGCTCTTTTGCACGATTTTATCACAGCAAGTTTATTTCCCTTTTATACTAACTTGTAGTTATTATTACGCTTAGCCAATTTACCACCCAAATTCGCAGCTCTAGACCAACGTTTGTGTCAAGTTTCGTCGAATTCTGTGAACGTTAAAATTTAGCTGTTTTGCACGGTTTTATTAAAGCAAGTTTGTTTCCCTTTTATACTAACTTGTAGGTAATATTACGCTTAGCAAATTTATCCCCACAAATTCTTGGGTCTAGACTAACGGTTGGGTCATGTTTCGTCGAATTCTGACAACGTTCAAAAGTAAGCTCTTCTGCACGATTTTATTGAAGCAAGTTTATTTCCCTTTTATACTAACTTGTAGTTATTATTACGCTTAGCCAATTTACCACACAAATTCGCAGCTCTTGACCAACGTTTGTGTCAAGTTTCGTCGAATTCTGTGAACGTTAAAATTTAGCTGTTTTGCACGATTTTATTAAAGCAAGTTTGTTTCCCTTTTGTACTAACTTGTAGTTGTTATTATGCTTTCCAAAATTACCACACAAATTCTTGGGCGTAGACCAACGTTTGTGTCAAGTTTCGTCGAATTTTGAGAACGGTCAAAATTTAGCTGTTTTTTGCACGGTTTTATTAAAGTAAATTCATTTTCCTTTTATACTAACTTGTAGTTATTATTAAGATTAGCAAATATACAACACAAATGCTGGGATATAGACCAAAGTTTGGGACAAGTTTCGTCGAATTCTGAGAACGTTCAAAAGTTAGCTGTTTTGCACAATTTTATTAAAGCAAATTTGTTTTCCTTTTACACTAACTTGTAGGTATTATTAACCACACAAATTCTTGGTTCTAGACCTACGGTTGGGTTAAGTTTCGTCGAATTCTGAGAACGTTCAAAATTTAGATGTTTTGCACGATTTTATTAAAGCAAGTTTGTTTCCCTTTTATACTAACTTGTAGGTATTATTACGCTTAGAAAACTTACCACACAAATACTTCGGTCTAGACCTACGGTTGGGACATGTTTCCTCGAATTCTGTGAACGTTCAAAATTTAGCTGTTTTGCACGGTTTTATTAAAGCAAGTTTGTTTCCCTTTTATACTAACTTGTAGGTAATATTACGCTTAGCAAATTTATCCCACAAATTCTTGGGTCTAGACCAACGGTTGGGTCATGTTTCGTCGAATTCTGACAACGTTCAAAAGTAAGCTCTTTTGCACGATTTTATCAAAGCAAGTTTATTTCCCTTTTATACTAACTTGTAGTTATTATTACGCTTAGCCAATTTACCACACAAATTCGCAGCTCTAGACCAACGTTTGTGTCAAGTTTCGTCGAATTCTGTGAACGTTAAAATTTAGCTGTTTTGCACGGTTTTATTAAAGCAAGTTTGTTTCCCTTTTGTACTAAATTGTAGTTGTTATTATGCTTTCCAAAATTACAACACAAATTCTTGGGCGTAGATCAACGTTTTTGTCAAATTTCGTCGAATTTTGAGAACGGTCAAAATTTAGCTGTTTTGCACGGTTTTGTTAAAGCAAATTCATTTTCCTTTTATACTAATTTGTAGTTATTATTAAGATTAGCAAATATACAACACAAATGTTGGGATATAGACCAATGTTTGGGACAAGTTTCGTCGAATTCTGATAACGTTCAAAAGTTAGCTGTTTTTCACAATTTTATTAAAGCAAAATTGTTTTTCTTTTACACTAAATTGTAGGTATTATTAACCACACAAATTCTTGGTTCCAGACCTACGGTTGGGTTAAGTTTCGTCGAATTCTGAGAACGTTCAAAATTTAGCTGTTTTGCACGGTTTTATTAAAGCAAGTTTGTTTCCCTTTTATACTAACGTGTAGGTATTATTACGCTTAGAATACTTTCCACACAAATACTTCGGTCTAGACCTACGGTTGGGTCAAGTTTCCTCGACTTCTGTGAACGTTCAAAATTTAGCTGTTTTGCACGTTTTTATTAAAGCAAGTTTGTTTCCCTTTTATACTAACTTGTAGGTAATATTACGCTTAGCAAATTTATCCCACAAATTCTTGGGTCTAGACCAACGGTTGGGTCATGTTTCGTCGAATTCTGACAACGTGCAAAAGTAAGCTCTTTTGCACGATTTTATCACAGCAAGTTTATTTCCCTTTTCTACTAACTTGTAGTTATTATTACGCTTAGCCAATTTACCACACAAATTCGCAGCTCTAGACCAACGTTTGTGTCAAGTTTCGTCGAATTCTGTGAACGTTAAAATTTAGCTGTTTTGCACGGTTTTATTAAAGCAAGTTTGTTTCCCTTTTATACTAACTTGTAGGTAATATTACGCTTAGCGAATTTATCCCACAAATTCTTGGGTCTAGACCAACGGTTGGGTCATGTTTCGTCGAATTCTGACAACGTTCAAAAGTAAGCTCTTCTGCACGATTTTATTGAAGCAAGTTTATTTCCCTTTTATACTAACTTGTAGTTATTATTACGCTTAGCCAATTTACCACACAAATTCGCAGCTCTAGACCAACGTTTGTGTCAAGTTTCGTCGAATTCTGTGAACGTTAACATTTAGCTGTGTTGCACGATTTTATTAAAGCAAGTTTGTTTCCCTTTTGTACTAACTTGTAGTTGTTATTATGATTTCCAAAATTACCACACAAATTCTTGGGCGTAGACCAACGTTTGTGTCAAGTTTCGTCGAATTTTGAGAACGGTCAAAATTTAGCTGTTTTTTGCACGGTTTTATTAAAGCAAATTCATTTTCCTTTTATACTAACTTGTAGTTATTATTAAGATTAGCAAATATACAACACAAATGCTGGGATATAGACCAAAGTTTGGGACAAGTTTCGTCGAATTCTGAGAACGTTCAAAAGTTAGCTGTTTTGCACAATTTTATTAAAGCAAATTTGTTTTCCTTTTACACTAACTTGTAGGTATTATTAACCACACAAATTCTTGGTTCTAGACCTACGGTTGGGTTAAGTTTCGTCGAATTCTGAGAACGTTCAAAATTTAGATGTTTTGCACGGTTTTATTAAAGCAAGTTTGTTTCCCTTTTATACTAACTTGTAGGTATTATTACGCTTAGAATACTTTCCACACAAATACTTCGGTCTAGACCTACAGTTGGGTCAAGTTTCCTCGAATTCTGTGAACGTTCAAAATTTAGCTGTTTTGCACGGTTTTATTAAAGCAAGTTTGTTTCCCTTTTATGCTAACTTGTAGGTAATATTACGCTTAGCAAATTTATCCCACAAATTCTTTGGTCTAGACCAACGGTTGGGTCATGTTTCGTCGAATTCTGACAACGTTCAAAAGTAAGCTCTTTTGCACGATTTTATCAAAGCAAGTTTATTTCCCTTTTATACTAACTTGTAGTTATTATTACGCTTAGCCAATTTACCACACAAATTAGCAGCTCTAGACCAACGTTTGTGTCAAGTTTCGTCGAATTCTGTGAACGTTAAAATTTAGCTGTTTTGCACGATTTTATTAAAGCAAGTTTGTTTCCCTTTTGTACTAACTTGTAGTTGTTATTATGCTTTCCAAAATTACCACACAAATTCTTGGGCGTAGACCAACGTTTGTGTCAAGTTTCGTCGAATTTTGAGAACGGTCAAAATTTAGCGGTTTTTTTGCACGGTTTTATTAAAGCAAATTGATTTTCCTTTTATACTAACTTGTAGTTATTATTAAGATTAGCAAATATACAACACAAATGCTGGGATATTGACCAAAGTTTGGGACAAGTTTCGTCGAATTCTGAGAACGTTCAAAAGTTAGCTGTTTTGCACAATTTTATTAAAGCAAATTTGTTTTTCTTTTACACTAACTTGTAGGTATTATTTACCACACAAATTCTTGGTTCTAGACCTACGGTTGGGTTAAGTTTCGTCGAATTCTGAGAACGTTCAAAATTTAGATGTTTTGCACGGTTTTATTAAAGCAAGTTTGTTTCCCTTTTATACTAACCTGTAGGTATTATTACGCTTAGAATACTTTCCACACAAATACTTCGGTCTAGACCTACGGTTGGGTCAAGTTTCCTCGAATTCTGTGAACGTTCAAAATTTAGCTGTTTTGCACGGTTTTATTAAAGCAAGTTTGTTTCCCTTTTATACTAACTTGTAGGTAATATTACACTTAGCAAATTTATCGCACAAATTCTTGGGTCTAGACCAACGGTTAGGTCATGTTTCGTCGAATTCTGACAACGTTCAAAAGTAAGCTCTTTTGCACGATTTTATCAAAGCAAGTTTATTTCCCTTTTATACTAACTTGTAGTTATTATTACGCTTAGCCAATTTACCACACAAATTCGCAGCTCTAGACCAACGTTTGTGTCAAGTTTCGTCGAATTCTGTGAACGTTAAAATTTAGCTGTTTTGCACGGTTTTATTAAAGCAAGTTTGTTTCCCTTTTGTACTAACTTGTAGTTGTTATTATGCTTTCCAAAATTACCACACAAATTCTTGGGCGTAGACCAACGTTTGTGTCAAGTTTCGTCGAATTTTGAGAACGGTCAAAATTTAGCGGTTTTTTGCACGGTTTTATTAAAGCAAATTGATTTTCCTTTTATACTAACTTGTAGTTATTATTAAGATTAGCAAATATACAACACAAATGCTGGGATATTGACCAAAGTTTGGGACAAGTTTCGTCGAATTCTGAGAACGTTCAAAAGTTAGCTGTTTTGCACAATTTTATTAAAGCAAATTTGTTTTTCTTTTACACTAACTTGTAGGTATTATTTACCACACAAATTCTTGGTTCTAGACCTACGGTTGGGTTAAGTTTCGTCGAATTCTGAGAACGTTCAAAATTTAGATGTTTTGCACGGTTTTATTAAAGCAAGTTTGTTTCCCTTTTATACTAACTTGTAGGTATTATTACGCTTAGAATACTTACCACACAAATACTTCGGTCTAGACCTACGGTTGGGTCAAGTTTCCTCGAATTCTGTGAACGTTCAAAATTTAGCTGTTTTGCACGGTTTTATTAAAGCAAGTTTGTTTCCCTTTTATACTAACTTGTAGGTAATATTACACTTAGCAAATTTATCGCACAAATTCTTGGGTCTAGACCAACGGTTGGGTTATGTTTCGTCGAATTCTGACAACGTTCAAAAGTAAGCTCTTTTGCACGATTTTATCAAAGCAAGTTTATTTCCCTTTTATACTAACTTGTAGTTATTATTACGCTTAGCCAATTTACCACACAAATTCGCAGCTCTAGACCAACGTTTGTGTCAAGTTTCGTCGAATTCTGTGAACGTTAAAATTTAGCTGTTTTGCACGGTTTTATTAAAGCAAGTTTGTTTCCCTTTTGTACTAACTTGTAGTTGTTATTATGCTTTCCAAAATTACCACACAAATTCTTGGGCGTAGACCAACGTTTGTGTCAAGTTTCGTCGAATTTTGAGAACGGTCAAAATTTAGCGGTTTTTTGCACGGTTTTATTAAAGCAAATTGATTTTCCTTTTATACTAACTTGTAGTTATTATTAAGATTAGCAAATATACAACACAAATGCTGGGATATTGACCAAAGTTTGGGACAAGTTTCGTCGAATTCTGAGAACGTTCAAAAGTTAGCTGTTTTGCACAATTTTACTAAAGCAAATTTGTTTTTCTTTTACACTAACTTGTAGGTATTATTTACCACACAAATTCTTGGTTCTAGACCTACGGTTGGGTTAAGTTTCGTCGAATTCTGAGAACGTTCAAAATTTAGATGTTTTGCACGGTTTTATTAAAGCAAGTTTGTTTCCCTTTTATACTAACCTGTAGGTATTATTACGCTTAGAATACTTTCCACACAAATACTTCGGTCTAGACCTACGGTTGGGTCAAGTTTCCTCGAATTCTGTGAACGTTCAAAATTTAGCTGTTTTGCACGGTTTTATTAAAGCAAGTTTGTTTCCCTTTTATACTAACTTGTAGGTAATATTACACTTAGCAAATTTATCGCACAAATTCTTGGGTCTAGACCAACGGTTGGGTTATGTTTCGTCGAATTCTGACAACGTTCAAAAGTAAGCTCTTTTGCACGATTTTATCAAAGCAAGTTTATTTCCCTTTTATACTAACTTGTAGTTATTATTACGCTTAGCCAATTTACCACACAAATTCGCAGCTCTAGACCAACGTTTGTGTCAAGTTTCGTCGAATTCTGTGAACGTTAAAATTTAGCTGTTTTGCACGGTTTTATTAAAGCAAGTTTGTTTCCCTTTTGTACTAACTTGTAGTTGTTATTATGCTTTCCAAAATTACCACACAAATTCTTGGGCGTAGACCAACGTTTGTGTCAAGTTTCGTCGAATTTTGAGAACGGTCAAAATTTAGCGGTTTTTTGCACGGTTTTATTAAAGCAAATTGATTTTCCTTTTATACTAACTTGTAGTTATTATTAAGATTAGCAAATATACAACACAAATGCTGGGATATAGACCAAAGTTTGGGACAAGTTTCGTCGAATTCTGAGAACGTTCAAAAGTTAGCTGTTTTGCACAATTTTATTAAAGCAAATTTGTTTTCCTTTTACACTAACTTGTAGGTATTATTTACCACACAAATTCTTGGTTCTAGACCTACGGTTGGGTTAAGTTTCGTCGAATTCTGAGAACGTTCAAAATTTAGATGTTTTGCACGGTTTTATTAAAGCAAGTTTGTTTCCCTTTTATACTAACTTGTAGGTAATATTACACTTAGCAAATTTATCCCACAAATTCTTTGGTCTAGACCAACGGTTGGGTCATGTTTCGTCGAATTCTGACAACGTTCAAAAGTAAGCTCTTTTGCACGATTTTATCAAAGCAAGTTTATTTCCCTTTTATACTAACTTGTAGTTATTATTACGCTTAGCCAATTTACCACACAAATTAGCAGCTCTAGACCAACGTTTGTGTCAAGTTTCGTCGAATTCTGTGAACGTTAAAATTTAGCTGTTTTGCACGGTTTTATTAAAGCAAGTTTGTTTCCCTTTTGTACTAACTTGTAGTTGTTATTATGCTTTCCAAAATTACCACACAAATTCTTGGGCGTAGACCAACGTTTGTGTCAAGTTTTGTCGAATTTTGAGAACGGTCAAAATTTAGCTGTTTTTTGCACGGGTTTATTAAAGCAAATTCATTTTCCTTTTATACTAACTTGTAGTTATTATTAAGATTAGCAAATATACAACACAAATGCTGGGATATAGACCAAAGTTTGGGACAAGTTTCGTCGAATTCTGAGAACGTTCAAAAGTTAGCTGTTTTGCACAATTTTATTAAAGCAAATTTGTTTTCCTTTTACACTAACTTGTAGGTATTATTAACCACACAAATTCTTGGTTCTAGACCTACGGTAGGGTTAAGTTTTGTCGAATTCTGAGAACGTTCAAAATTTAGATGTTTTGCACGATTTTATTAAAGCAAGTTTGTTTCCCTTTTATACTAACTTGTAGGTATTATTACGCTTAGAAAACTTACCACACAAATACTTCGGTCTAGACCTACGGTTGGGTCATGTTTCCTCGAATTCTGTGAACGTTCAAAATTTAGCTGTTTTGCACGGTTTATTAAAGCAAGTTTGTTTCCCTTTTATACTAACTTGTAGGTAATATCACGCTTAGCAAATTTATCCCACAAATTCTTGGGTTTAGACCAACGGTTGGGTCATGTTTCGTCGAATTCTGACAACGTTCAAAAGTAAGCTCTTTTGCACGATTTTATCAAAGCAAGTTTATTTCCCTTTTATACTAACTTGTAGTTATTATTACGCTTAGCCAATTTACCACACAAATTCGCAGCTCTAGACCAACGTTTGTGTCAAGTTTCGTCGAATTCTGTGAACGTTAAAATTTAGCTGTTTTGCACGGTTTTATTAAAGCAAGTTTGTTTCCCTTTTGTACTAACTTGTAGTTGTTATTATGCTTTCCAAAATTACCACACAAATTCTTGGGCGTAGACCAACGTTTGTGTCAAGTTTCGTCGAATTTTGAGAACGGTCAAAATTTAGCGGTTTTTTGCACGGTTTTATTAAAGCAAATTGATTTTCCTTTTATACTAACTTGTAGTTATTATTAAGATTAGCAAATATACAACACAAATGCTGGGATATTGACCAAAGTTTGGGACAAGTTTCGTCGAATTCTGAGAACGTTCAAAAGTTAGCTGTTTTGCACAATTTTATTAAAGCAAATTTGTTTTTCTTTTACACTAACTTGTAGGTATTATTTACCACACAAATTCTTGGTTCTAGACCTACGGTTGGGTTAAGTTTCGTCGAATTCTGAGAACGTTCAAAATTTAGATGTTTTGCACGGTTTTATTAAAGCAAGTTTGTTTCCCTTTTATACTAACCTGTAGGTATTATTACGCTTAGAATACTTTCCACACAAATACTTCGGTCTAGACCTACGGTTGGGTCAAGTTTCCTCGAATTCTGTGAACGTTCAAAATTTAGCTGTTTTGCACGGTTTTATTAAAGCAAGTTTGTTTCCCTTTTATACTAACTTGTACGTAATATTACACTTAGCAAATTTATCGCACAAATTCTTGGGTCTAGACCAACGGTTGGGTCATGTTTCGTCGAATTCTGACAACGTTCAAAAGTAAGCTCTTTTGCACGATTTTATCAAAGCAAGTTTATTTCCCTTTTATACTAACTTGTAGTTATTATTACGCTTAGCCAATTTACCACACAAATTCGCAGCTCTAGACCAACGTTTGTGTCAAGTTTCGTCGAATTCTGTGAACGTTAAAATTTAGCTGTTTTGCACGGTTTTATTAAAGCAAGTTTGTTTCCCTTTTGTACTAACTTGTAGTTGTTATTATGCTTTCCAAAATTACCACACAAATTCTTGGGCGTAGACCAACGTTTGTGTCAAGTTTCGTCGAATTTTGAGAACGGTCAAAATTTAGCGGTTTTTTGCACGGTTTTATTAAAGCAAATTCATTTTCCTTTTATACTAACTTGTAGTTATTATTAAGATTAGCAAATATACAACACAAATGCTGGGATATAGACCAAAGTTTGGGACAAGTTTCGTCGAATTCTGAGAACGTTCAAAAGTTAGCTGTTTTGCACAATTTTATTAAAGCAAATTTGTTTTCCTTTTACACTAACTTGTAGGTATTATTAACCACACAAATTCTTGGTTCTAGACCTACGGTTGGGTTAAGTTTCGTCGAATTCTGAGAACGTTCAAAATTTAGATGTTTTGCACGGTTTTATTAAAGCAAGTTTGTTTCCCTTTTATACTAACCTGTAGGTATTATTACGCTTAGAATACTTTCCACACAAATACTTCGGTCTAGACCTACGGTTGGGTCAAGTTTCCTCGAATTCTGTGAACGTTCAAAATTTAGCTGTTTTGCACGGTTTTATTAAAGCAAGTTTGTTTCCCTTTTATACTAACTTGTAGGTAATATTACACTTAGCAAATTTATCGCACAAATTCTTGGGTCTA
This sequence comes from Sesamum indicum, assembly GCF_026168435.1. Taxonomy (NCBI): domain Eukaryota; kingdom Viridiplantae; phylum Streptophyta; class Magnoliopsida; order Lamiales; family Pedaliaceae; genus Sesamum; species Sesamum indicum. Next base: position 8,990,802 of record NC_142661.1, on the reverse strand, counting down.
GACCAACGGTTGGGTTATGTTTCGTCGAATTCTGACAACGTTCAAAAGTAAGCTCTTTTGCACGATTTTATCAAAGCAAGTTTATTTCCCTTTTATACTAACTTGTAGTTATTATTACGCTTAGCCAATTTACCACACAAATTCGCAGCTCTAGACCAACGTTTGTGTCAAGTTTCGTCGAATTCTGTGAACGTTAAAATTTAGCTGTTTTGCACGGTTTTATTAAAGCAAGTTTGTTTCCCTTTTGTACTAACTTGTAGTTGTTATTATGCTTTCCAAAATTACCACACAAATTCTTGGGCGTAGACAAACGTTTGTGTCAAGTTTCGTCGAATTTTGAGAACGGTCAAAATTTAGCGGTTTTTTGCACGGTTTTATTAAAGCAAATTCATTTTCCTTTTATACTAACTTGTAGTTATTATTAAGATTAGCAAATATACAACACAAATGCTGGGATATAGACCAAAGTTTGGGACAAGTTTCGTCGAATTCTGAGAACGTTCAAAAGTTAGCTGTTTTGCACAATTTTATTAAAGCAAATTTGTTTTCCTTTTACACTAACTTGTAGGTATTATTTACCACACAAATTCTTGGTTCTAGACCTACGGTTGGGTTAAGTTTCGTCGAATTCTGAGAACGTTCAAAATTTAGATGTTTTGCACGGTTTTATTAAAGCAAGTTTGTTTCCCTTTTATACTAACTTGTAGGTATTATTACGCTTAGAATACTTTCCACACAAATACTTCTGTCTAGACCTACGGTTGGGTCAAGTTTCCTCGAATTCTGTGAACGTTCAAAATTTAGCTGTTTTGCACGGTTTTATTAAACCAAGTTTGTTTCCCTTTTATACTAACTTGTAGGTAATATTACACTTAGCAAATTTATCCCACAAATTCTTTGGTCTAGACCAACGGTTGGGTCATGTTTCGTCGAATTCTGACAACGTTCAAAAGTAAGCTCTTTTGCACGATTTTATCAAAGCAAGTTTATTTCCCTTTTATACTAACTTGTAGTTATTATTACGCTTAGCCAATTTACCACACAAATTAGCAGCTCTAGACCAACGTTTGTGTCAAGTTTCGTCGAATTCTGTGAACGTTAAAATTTAGCTGTTTTGCACGGTTTTATTAAAGCAAGTTTGTTTCCCTTTTGTACTAACTTGTAGTTGTTATTATGCTTTCCAAAATTACCACACAAATTCTTGGGCGTAGACCAACGTTTGTGTCAAGTTTCGTCGAATTTTGAGAACGGTCAAAATTTAGCGGTTTTTTGCACGGTTTTATTAAAGCAAATTCATTTTCCTTTTATACTAACTTGTAGTTATTATTAAGATTAGCAAATATACAACACAAATGCTGGGATATAGACCAAAGTTTGGGACAAGTTTCGTCGAATTCTGAGAACGTTCAAAAGTTAGCTGTTTTGCACAATTTTATTAAAGCAAATTTGTTTTCCTTTTACACTAACTTGTAGGTATTATTTACCACACAAATTCTTGGTTCTAGACCTACGGTTGGGTTAAGTTTCGTCGAATTCTGAGAACGTTCAAAATTTAGATGATTTGCACGGTTTTATTAAAGCAAGTTTGTTTCCCTTTTATACTAACTTGTAGGTATTATTACGCTTAGAATACTTTCCACACAAATACTTCTGTCTAGACCTACGGTTGGGTCAAGTTTCCTCGAATTCTGTGAACGTTCAAAATTTAGCTGTTTTGCACGGTTTTATTAAAGCAAGTTTGTTTCCCTTTTATACTAACTTGTAGGTAATATTACACTTAGCAAATTTATCCCACAAATTCTTTGGTCTAGACCAACGGTTGGGTCATGTTTCGTCGAATTCTGACAACGTTCAAAAGTAAGCTCTTTTGCACGATTTTATCAAAGCAAGTTTATTTCCCTTTTATACTAACTTGTAGTTATTATTACGCTTAGCCAATTTATCACACAAATTAGCAGCTCTAGACCAACGTTATTGTCAAGTTTCGTCGAATTCTGTGAACGTTAAAATTTAGCTGTTTTGCACGGTTTTATTAAAGCAAGTTTGTTTCCCTTTTGTACTAACTTGTAGTTGTTATTATGCTTTCCAAAATTACCACACAAATTCTTGGGCGTAGACCAACGTTTGTGTCAAGTTTTGTCGAATTTTGAGAACGGTCAAAATTTAGCTGTTTTTTGCACGGTTTTATTAAAGCAAATTCATTTTCCTTTTATACTAACTTGTAGTTATTATTAAGATTAGCAAATATACAACACAAATGCTGGGATATAGACCAAAGTTTGGGACAAGTTTCGTCGAATTCTGAGAACGTTCAAAAGTTAGCTGTTTTGCACAATTTTATTAAAGCAAATTTGTTTTCCTTTTACACTAACTTGTAGGTATTATTAACCACACAAATTCTTGGTTCTAGACCTACGGTTGGGTTAAGTTTCGACGAATTCTGAGAACGTTCAAAATTTAGATGTTTTGCACGATTTTATTAAAGCAAGTTTGTTTCCCTTTTATACTAACTTGTAGTTATTATTACGCTTAGAAAACTTACCACACAAATACTTCGGTCTAGACCTACGGTTGGGTCATGTTTCCTCGAATTCTGTGAACGTTCAAAATTTAGCTGTTTTGCACGGTTTATTAAAGCAAGTTTGTTTCCCTTTTATACTAACTTGTAGGTAATATCACGCTTAGCAAATTTATCCCACAAATTCTTGGGTTTAGACCAACGGTTGGGTCATGTTTCGTCGAATTCTGACAACGTTCAAAAGTAAGCTCTTTTGCACGATTTTATCAAAGCAAGTTTATTTCCCTTTTATACTAACTTGTAGTTATTATTACGCTTAGCCAATTTACCACACAAATTCGCAGCTCTAGACCAACGTTTGTGTCAAGTTTCGTCGAATTCTGTGAACGTTAAAATTTAGCTGTTTTGCACGGTTTTATTAAAGCAAGTTTGTTTCCCTTTTGTACTAACTTGTAGTTGTTATTATGCTTTCCAAAATTACCACACAAATTCTTGGGCGTAGACCAACGTTTGTGTCAAGTTTCGTCGAATTTTGAGAACGGTCAAAATTTAGCGGTTTTTTGCACGGTTTTATTAAAGCAAATTGATTTTCCTTTTATACTAACTTGTAGTTATTATTAAGATTAGCAAATATACAACACAAATGCTGGGATATTGACCAAAGTTTGGGACAAGTTTCGTCGAATTCTGAGAACGTTCAAAAGTTAGCTGTTTTGCACAATTTTATTAAAGCAAATTTGTTTTCCTTTTACACTAACTTGTAGGTATTATTTACCACACAAATTCTTGGTTCTAGACCTACGGTTGGGTTAAGTTTCGTCGAATTCTGAGAACGTTCAAAATTTAGATGTTTTGCACGGTTTTATTAAAGCAAGTTTGTTTCCCTTTTATACTAACTTGTAGGTATTATTACGCTTAGAATACTTTCCACACAAATACTTCGGTCTAGACCTACGGTTGGGTCAAGTTTCCTCGAATTCTGTGAACGTTCAAAATTTAGCTGTTTTGCACGGTTTTATTAAAGCAAGTTTGTTTCCCTTTTATACTAACTTGTAGGTAATATTACACTTAGCAAATTTATCCCACAAATTCTTGGGTCTAGTCCAACGGTTGGGTCATGTTTCGTCGAATTCTGACAACGTTCAAAAGTAAGCTCTTTTGCAGGATTTTATTAAAGCAAATTTATTTCCCTTTTATACTAACTTGTAGTTATTATTACGCTTAGCCAATTTACCACACAAATTCGCAGCTGTAGACCAACGTTTGTGTCAAGTTTCGTCGAATTCTGTGAACGTTCAAAATTTAGCTGTTTTGCACGGTTTTATTAAAGCAAGTTTGTTTCCCTTTTATGCTAACTTGTAGGTAATATTACGCTTAGCAAATTTATCCCACAAATTCTTTGGTCTAGACCAACGGTTGGGTCATGTTTCGTCGAATTCTGACAACGTTCAAAAGTAAGCTCTTTTGCACGATTTTATCAAAGCAAGTTTATTTCCCTTTTATACTAACTTGTAGTTATTATTACGCTTAGCCAATTTACCACACAAATTAGCAGCTCTAGACCAACGTATGTGTCAAGTTTCGTCGAATTCTGTGAACGTTAAAATTTAGCTGTTTTGCACGGTTTTATTAAAGCAAGTTTGTTTCCCTTTTGTACTAACTTGTAGTTGTTATTATGCTTTCCAAAATTACCACACAAATTCTTGGGCGTAGACCAACGTTTGTGTCAAGTTTCGTCGAATTTTGAGAACGATCAAAATTTAGCGGTTTTTTGCACGGTTTTATTAAAGCAAATTCATTTTCCTTTTATACTAACTTGTAGTTATTATTAAGATTAGCAAATATACAACACAAATGCTGGGATATAGACCAAAGTTTGGGACAAGTTTCGTCGAATTCTGAGAACGTTCAAAAGTTAGCTGTTTTGCACAATTTTATTAAAGCAAATTTGTTTTCCTTTTACACTAACTTGTAGGTATTATTTACCACACAAATTCTTGGTTCTAGACCTACGGTTGGGTTAAGTTTCGTCGAATTCTGAGAACGTTCAAAATTTAGATGTTTTGCACGGTTTTATTAAAGCAAGTTTGTTTCCCTTTTATACTAACTTGTAGGTATTATTACGCTTAGAATACTTTCCACACAAATACTTCGGTCTAGACCTACGGTTGGGTCAAGTTTCCTCGAATTCTGTGAACGTTCAAAATTTAGCTGTTTTGCACGATTTTATTAAAGCAAGTTTGTTTCCCTTTTATACTAACTTGTAGGTAATTTTACGCTTAGCAAATTTATCCCACAAATTCTTGGGTCTAGACCAACGGTTGGGTCATGTTTCGTCGAATTCTGACAACGTTCAAAAGTAAGCTCTTTTGGACGATTTTATTAAAGCAAGTTTATTTCCCTTTTATACTAACTTGTAGTTATTATTACGCTTAGCCAATTTACCACACAAATTCGCAGCTCTAGACCAACGTATGTGTCAAGTTTCGTCGAATTCTGTGAACGTTAAAATTTAGCTGTTTTGCACGGTTTTATTAAAGCAAGTTTGTTTCCCTTTTGTACTAACTTGTAATTGTTATTATGCTTTCCAAAATTACCACACAAATTCTTGGGCGTAGATCAACGTTTGTGTCAAATTTCGTCGAATTTTGAGAACGGTCAAAATTTAGCTGTTTTGCACGGTTTTATTAAAGCAAATTCATTTTCCTTTTATACTAACTTGTAGTTATTATTAAGATTAGCAAATATACAACACAAATGCTGGGATATAGACCAAAGTTTGGGACAAGTTTCGTCGAATTCTGAGAACGTTCAAAAGTTAGCTGTTTTGCACAATTTTATTAAAGCAAATTTGTTTTCCTTTTACACTAACTTGTAGTTATTATTTACCACACAAATTCTTGGTTCTAGACCTACGGTTGGGTTAAGTTTCGTCGAATTCTGAGAACGTTCAAAATTTAGATGTTTTGCACGGTTTTATTAAAGCAAGTTTGTTTCCCTTTTATACTAACTTGTAGGTATTATTACGCTTAGAATACTTTCCACACAAATACTTCGGTCTAGACCTACGGTTGGGTCAAGTTTCCTCGAATTCTGTGAACGTTCAAAATTTAGCTGTTTTGCACGGTTTTATTAAAGCGAGTTTGTTTCCCTTTTATACTAACTTGTAGGTAATATTACACTTAGCAAATTTATCCCACAAATTCTTGGGTCTAGACCAACGGTTGGGTCATGTTTCGTCGAATTCTGACAACGTTCAAAAGTAAGCTCTTTTGCAGGATTTTATTAAAGCAAATTTATTTCCCTTTTATACTAACTTGTAGTTATTATTACGCTTAGCCAATTTACCACACAAATTCGCAGCTCTAGACCAACGTTTGTGTCAAGTTTCGTCGAATTCTGTGAACGTTCAAAATTTAGCTGTTTTGCACGGTTTTATTAAAGCAAGTTTGTTTCCCTTTTATGCTAACTTGTAGGTAATATTACGCTTAGCAAATTTATCCCACAAATTCTTTGGTCTAGACCAACGGTTGGGTCATGTTTCGTCGAATTCTGACAACGTTCAAAAGTAAGCTCTTTTGCACGATTTTATCAAAGCAAGTTTATTTCCCTTTTATACTAACTTGTAGTTATTATTACGCTTAGCCAATTTACCACACAAATTAGCAGCTCTAGACCAACGTTATTGTCAAGTTTCGTCGAATTCTGTGAACGTTAAAATTTAGCTGTTTTGCACGGTTTTATTAAAGCAAGTTTGTTTCCCTTTTGTACTAACTTGTAGTTGTTATTATGCTTTCCAAAATTACCACACAAATTCTTGGGCGTAGACCAACGTTTGTGTCAAGTTTTGTCGAATTTTGAGAACGGTCAAAATTTAGCTGTTTTTTGCACGGTTTTATTAAAGCAAATTCATTTTCCTTTTATACTAACTTGTAGTTATTATTAAGATTAGCAAATATACAACACAAATGCTGGGATATAGACCAAAGTTTGGGACAAGTTTCGTCGAATTCTGAGAACATTCAAAAGTTAGCTGTTTTGCACAACAATTTTATTAAAGCAAATTTGTTTTCCTTTTACACTAACTTGTAGGTATTATTAACCACACAAATTCTTGGTTCTAGACCTACGGTTGGGTTAAGTTTCGTCGAATTCTGAGAACGTTCAAAATTTAGATGTTTTGCACGGTTTTATAAAAGCAAGTTTGTTTCCCTTTTATACTAACTTGTAGGTATTATTACGCTTAGAATACTTTCCACACAAATACTTCGGTCTAGACCTACGGTTGGGTCAAGTTTCCTCGAATTCTGTGAACGTTCAAAATTTAGCTGTTTTGTACGGTTTTATTAAAGCAAGTTTGTTTCCCTTTTATACTAACTTGTAGGTAATATTACACTTAGCAAATTTATCCCACAAATTCTTGGGTCTAGACCAACGGTTGGGTCATGTTTCGTCGAATTCTGACAACGTTCAAAAGTAAGCTCTTTTGCACGATTTTATCAAAGCAAGTTTATTTCCCTTTTATACTAACTTGTAGTTATTATTACGCTTAGCCAATTTACCACACAAATTCGCAGCTCTAGACCAACGTTTGTGTCAAGTTTCGTCGAATTCTGTGAACGTTCAAAATTTAGCTGTTTTGCACGGTTTTATTAAAGCAAGTTTGTTTCCCTTTTATGCTAACTTGTAGGTAATATTACGCTTAGCAAATTTATCCCACAAATTCTTTGGTCTAGACCAACGGTTGGGTCATGTTTCGTCGAATTCTGACAACGTTCAAAAGTAAGCTCTTTTGCACGATTTTATCAAAGCAAGTTTATTTCCCTTTTATACTAACTTGTAGTTATTATTACGCTTAGCCAATTTACCACACAAATTAGCAGCTCTAGACCAACGTTATTGTCAAGTTTCGTCGAATTCTGTGAACGTTAAAATTTAGCTGTTTTGCACGGTTTTATTAAAGCAAGTTTGTTTCCCTTTTGTACTAACTTGTAGTTGTTATTATGCTTTCCAAAATTACCACACAAATTCTTGGGCGTAGACCAACGTTTGTGTCAAGTTTTGTCGAATTTTGAGAACGGTCAAAATTTAGCTGTTTTTTGCACGGTTTTATTAAAGCAAATTCATTTTCCTTTTATACTAACTTGTAGTTATTATTAAGATTAGCAAATATACAACACAAATGCTGGGATATAGACCAAAGTTTGGGACAAGTTTCGTCGAATTCTGAGAACATTCAAAAGTTAGCTGTTTTGCACAACAATTTTATTAAAGCAAATTTGTTTTCCTTTTACACTAACTTGTAGGTATTATTAACCACACAAATTCTTGGTTCTAGACCTACGGTTGGGTTAAGTTTCGTCGAATTCTGAGAACGTTCAAAATTTAGATGTTTTGCACGGTTTTATAAAAGCAAGTTTGTTTCCCTTTTATACTAACTTGTAGGTATTATTACGCTTAGAATACTTTCCACACAAATACTTCGGTCTAGACCTACGGTTGGGTCAAGTTTCCTCGAATTCTGTGAACGTTCAAAATTTAGCTGTTTTGTACGGTTTTATTAAAGCAAGTTTGTTTCCCTTTTATACTAACTTGTAGGTAATATTACACTTAGCAAATTTATCCCACAAATTCTTGGGTCTAGACCAACGGTTGGGTCATGTTTCGTCGAATTCTGACAACGTTCAAAAGTAAGCTCTTTTGCACGATTTTATCAAAGCAAGTTTATTTCCCTTTTATACTAACTTGTAGTTATTATTACGCTTAGCCAATTTACCACACAAATTCGCAGCTCTAGACCAACGTTTGTGTCAAGTTTCGTCGAATTCTGTGAACGTTAAAATTTAGCTGTTTTGCACGGTTTTATTAAAGCAAGTTTGTTTCCCTTTTGTACTAACTTGTAGTTGTTATTATGCTTTCCAAAATTACCACACAAATTCTTGGGCGTAGACCAACGTTTGTGTCAAGTTTCGTCGAATTTTGAGAACGGTCAAAATTTAGCGGTTTTTTGCACGGTTTTATTAAAGCAAATTCATTTTCCTTTTATACTAACTTGTAGTTATTATTAAGATTAGCAAATATACAACACAAATGCTGGGATATAGACCAAAGTTTGGGACAAGTTTCGTCGAATTCTGAGAACGTTCAAAAGTTAGCTGTTTTGCACAATTTTATTAAAGCAAATTTGTTTTCCTTTTACACTAACTTGTAGGTATTATTTACCACACAAATTCTTGGTTCTAGACCTACGGTTGGGTTAAGTTTCGTCGAATTCTGAGAACGTTCAAAATTTAGATGTTTTGCACGGTTTTATTAAAGCAAGTTTGTTTCCCTTTTATACTAACTTGTAGGTATTATTACGCTTAGAATACTTTCCACACAAATACTTCGGTCTAGACCTACGGTTGGGTCAAGTTTCCTCGAATTCTGTGAACGTTCAAAATTTAGCTGTTTTGCACGGTTTTATTAAAGCGAGTTTGTTTCCCTTTTATACTAACTTGTAGGTAATATTACACTTAGCAAATTTATCCCACAAATTCTTGGGTCTAGACCAACGGTTGGGTCATGTTTCGTCGAATTCTGACAACGTTCAAAAGTAATCTCTTTTGCAGGATTTTATTAAAGCAAATTTATTTCCCTTTTATACTAACTTGTAGTTATTATTACGCTTAGCCAATTTACCACACAAATTCGCAGCTCTAGACCAACGTTTGTGTCAAGTTTCGTCGAATTCTGTGAACGTTCAAAATTTAGCTGTTTTGCACGGTTTTATTAAAGCAAGTTTGTTTCCCTTTTATGCTAACTTGTAGGTAATATTACGCTTAGCAAATTTATCCCACAAATTCTTTGGTCTAGACCAACGGTTGGGTCATGTTTCGTCGAATTCTGACAACGTTCAAAACTAAGCTCTTTTGCACGATTTTATCAAAGCAAGTTTATTTCCCTTTTATACTAACTTGTAGTTATTATTACGCTTAGCCAATTTACCACACAAATTCGCAGCTCTAGACCAACGTTTGTGTCAAGTTTCGTCGAATTCTGTGAACGTTAAAATTTAGCTGTTTTGCACGGTTTTATTAAAGCAAGTTTGTTTCCCTTTTGTATTAACTTGTAGTTGTTATTATGCTTTCCAAAATTACCACACAAATTCTTGGGCGTAGACCAACGTTTGTGTCAAGTTTCGTCGAATTTTGAGAACGGTCAAAATTTAGCGGTTTTTTGCACGGTTTTATTAAAGCAAATTCATTTTCCTTTTATACTAACTTGTAGTTATTATTAAGATTAGCAAATATACAACACAAATGCTGGGATATAGACCAAAGTTTGGGACAAGTTTCGTCGAATTCTGAGAACGTTCAAAAGTTAGCTGTTTTGCACAATTTTATTAAAGCAAATTTGTTTTCCTTTTACACTAACTTGTAGGTATTATTTACCACACAAATTCTTGGTTCTAGACCTACGGTTGGGTTAAGTTTCGTCGAATTCTGAGAACGTTCAAAATTTAGATGTTTTGCACGGTTTTATTAAAGCAAGTTTGTTTCCCTTTTATACTAACTTGTAGGTATTATTACGCTTAGAATACTTTCCACACAAATACTTCGGTCTAGACCTACGGTTGGGTCAAGTTTCCTCGAATTCTGTGAACGTTCAAAATTTAGCTGTTTTGCACGATTTTATTAAAGCGAGTTTGTTTCCCTTTTATACTAACTTGTAGGTAATATTACACTTAGCAAATTTCTCCCACAAATTCTTGGGTCTAGACCAACGGTTGGGTCATGTTTCGTCGAATTCTGACAACGTTCAAAAGTAAGCTCTTTTGCAGGATTTTATTAAAGCAAATTTATTTCCCTTTTATACTAACTTGTAGTTATTATTACGCTTAGCCAATTTACCACACAAATTCGCAGCTCTAGACCAACGTTTGTGTCAAGTTTCGTCGAATTCTGTGAACGTTCAAAATTTAGCTGTTTTGCACGGTTTTATTAAAGCAAGTTTGTTTCCCTTTTATGCTAACTTGTAGGTAATATTACGCTTAGCAAATTTATCCCACAAATTCTTTGGTCTAGACCAACGGTTGGGTCATGTTTCGTCGAATTCTGACAACGTTCAAAAGTAAGCTCTTTTGCACGATTTTATCAAAGCAAGTTTATTTCCCTTTTATACTAACTTGTAGTTATTATTACGCTTAGCCAATTTACCACACAAATTAGCAGCTCTAGACCAACGTTTGTGTCAAGTTTCGTCGAATTCTGTGAACGTTAAAATTTAGCTGTTTTGCACGGTTTTATTAAAGCAAGTTTGTTTCCCTTTTGTACTAACTTGTAGTTGTTATTATGCTTTCCAAAATTACCACACAAATTCTTGGGCGTAGACCAACGTTTGTGTCAAGTTTTGTCGAATTTTGAGAACGGTCAAAATTTAGCTGTTTTTTGCACGGTTTTATTAAAGCAAATTCATTTTCCTTTTATACTAACTTGTAGTTATTATTAAGATTAGCAAATATACAACACAAATGCTGGGATATAGACCAAAGTTTGGGACAAGTTTCGTCGAATTCTGAGAACATTCAAAAGTTAGCTGTTTTGCACAACAATTTTATTAAAGCAAATTTGTTTTCCTTTTACACTAACTTGTAGGTATTATTAACCACACAAATTCTTGGTTCTAGACCTACGGTTGGGTTAAGTTACGTCGAATTCTGAGAACGTTCAAAATTTAGATGTTTTGCACGGTTTTATTAAAGCAAGTTTGTTTTCCCTTTTATACTAACTTGTAGGTATTATTACGCTTAGAATACTTTCCACACAAATACTTCGGTCTAGACCTACGGTTGGGTCAAGTTTCCTCGAATTCTGTGAACGTTCAAAATTTAGCTGTTTTGCACGGTTTTATTAAAGCAAGTTTGTTTCCCTTTTATACTAACTTGTAGGTAATATTACACTTAGCAAATTTATCCCACAAATTCTTGGGTCTAGACCAACGGTTGGGTCATGTTTCGTCGAATTCTGACAACGTTCAAAAGTAAGCTCTTTTGCACGATTTTATTAAAGCAAGTTTATTTCCCTTTTATACTAACTTGTAGTTATTATTACGCTTAGCCAATTTACCACACAAATTCGCAGCTCTAGACCAACGTTTGTGTCAAGTTTCGTCGAATTCTGTGAACGTTAAAATTTAGCTGTTTTGCACGGTTTTATTAAAGCAAGTTTGTTTCCCTTTTGTACTAACTTGTAATTGTTATTATGCTTTCCAAAATTACCACACAAATTCTTGGGCGTAGATCAACGTTTGTGTCAAATTTCGTCGAATTTTGAGAACGGTCAAAATTTAGCTGTTTTGCACGGTTTTATTAAAGCAAATTCATTTTCCTTTTATACTAACTTGTAGTTATTATTAAGATTAGCAAATATACAACACAAATGCTGGGATATAGACTAATGTTTGGGACAAGTTTCGTCAAATTCTGATAACGTTCAAAAGTTAGCTGTTTTGCACAATTTTATTAAAGCAAAATTGTTTTTCTTTTACACTAACTTGTAGGTATAATTAACCACACAAATTCTTGGTTCTAGACCTACGGTTGGGTTAAGTTTCGTCGAATTCTGAGAACGTTCAAAATTTAGCTGTTTTGCACGGTTTTATTAAAGCAAGTTTGTTTCCCTTTTATACTAACTTATAGGTATTATTACTCTTAGAAAAATTTACCACACAAATGCTTCGGTCTAGACCTACGGTTGGGTCAAGTTTCCTCGAATTCTGTGAACGTTCAAAATTTAGCTGTTTTGCACGATTTTATTAAAGCAAGTTTGTTTCCCTTTTATACTAACTTGTAGGTAATTTTACGCTTAGCAAATTTATCCCACAAATTCTTGGGTCTAGACCAACGGTTGGGTCATGTTTCGTCGAATTCTGACAACGTTCAAAAGTAAGCTCTTTTGGACGATTTTATTAAAGCAAGTTTATTTCCCTTTTATACTAACTTGTAGTTATTATTACGCTTAGCCAATTTACCACACAAATTCGCAGCTCTAGACCAACGTATGTGTCAAGTTTCGTCGAATTCTGTGAACGTTAAAATTTAGCTGTTTTGCACGGTTTTATTAAAGCAAGTTTGTTTCCCTTTTGTACTAACTTGTAATTGTTATTATGCTTTCCAAAATTACCACACAAATTCTTGGGCGTAGATCAACGTTTGTGTCAAATTTCGTCGAATTTTGAGAACGGTCAAAATTTAGCTGTTTTGCACGGTTTTATTAAAGCAAATTCATTTTCCTTTTATACTAACTTGTAGTTATTATTAAGATTAGCAAATATACAACACAAATGCTGGGATATAGACCAAAGTTTGGGACAAGTTTCGTCGAATTCTGAGAACATTCAAAAGTTAGCTGTTTTGCACAACAATTTTATTAAAGCAAATTTGTTTTCCTTTTACACTAACTTGTAGGTATTATTAACCACACAAATTCTTGGTTCTAGACCTACGGTTGGGTTAAGTTTCGTCGAATTCTGAGAACGTTCAAAATTTAGATGTTTTGCACGGTTTTATTAAAGCAAGTTTGTTTCCCTTTTATACTAACTTGTAGGTATTATTACGCTTAGAATACTTTCCACACAAATACTTCGGTCTAGACCTACGGTTGGGTCAGGTTTCCTCGAATTCTGTGAACGTTCAAAATTTAGCTGTTTTGTACGGTTTTATTAAAGCAAGTTTGTTTCCCTTTTATGCTAACTTGTAGGTAATATTACGCTTAGCAAATTTATCCCACAAATTCTTTGGTCTAGACCAACGGTTGGGTCATGTTTCGTCGAATTCTGACAACGTTCAAAAGTAAGCTCTTTTGCACGATTTTATCAAAGCAAGTTTATTTCCCTTTTATACTAACTTGTAGTTATTATTACGCTTAGCCAATTTACCACACAAATTCGCAGCTCTAGACCAACGTTTGTGTCAAGTTTCGTCGAATTCTGTGAACGTTAAAATTTAGCTGTTTTGCACGGTTTTATTAAAGCAAGTTTGTTTCCCTTTTGTACTAACTTGTAGTTGTTATTATGCTTTCCAAAATTACCACACAAATTCTTGGGCGTAGACCAACGTTTGTGTCAAGTTTTGTCGAATTTTGAGAACGGTCAAAATTTAGCTGTTTTTTGCACGGTTTTATTAAAGCAAATTCATTTTCCTTTTATACTAACTTGTAGTTATTATTAAGATTAGCAAATATACAACACAAATGCTGGGATATAGACCAAAGTTTGGGACAAGTTTCGTCGAATTATGAGAACATTCAAAAGTTAGCTGTTTTGCACAACAATTTTATTAAAGCAAATTTGTTTTCCTTTTACACTAACTTGTAGGTATTATTAACCACACAAATTCTTGGTTCTAGACCTACGGTTGGGTTAAGTTTCGTCGAATTCTGAGAACGTTCAAAATTTAGATGTTTTGCACGGTTTTATTAAAGCAAGTTTGTTTTCCCTTTTATACTAACTTGTAGGTATTATTACACTTAGAATACTTTCCACACAAATACTTCGGTCTAGACCTACGGTTGGGTCAAGTTTCCTCGAATTCTGTGAACGTTCAAAATTTAGCTGTTTTGCACGGTTTTATTAAAGCAAGTTTGTTTCCCTTTTATACTAACTTGTAGGTAATATTACACTTAGCAAATTTATCCCACAAATTCTTGGGTCTAGACCAACGGTTGGGTCATGTTTCGTCGAATTCTGACAACGTTCAAAAGTAAGCTCTTTTGCACGATTTTATTAAAGCAAGTTTATTTCCCTTTTATACTAACTTGTAGTTATTATTACGCTTAGCCAATTTACCACACAAATTCGCAGCTCTAGACCAACGTTTGTGTCAAGTTTCGTCGAATTCTGTGAACGTTAAAATTTAGCTGTTTTGCACGGTTTTATTAAAGCAAGTTTGTTTCCCTTTTGTACTAGCTTGTAATTGTTATTATGCTTTCCAAAATTACCACACAAATTCTTGGGCGTAGATCAACGTTTGTGTCAAATTTCGTCGAATTTTGAGAACGGTCAAAATTTAGCTGTTTTGCACGGTTTTATTAAAGCAAATTCATTTTCCTTTTATACTAACTTGTAGTTATTATTAAGATTAGCAAATATACAACACAAATGCTGGGATATAGACCAATGTTTGGGACAAGTTTCGTCGAATTCTGAGAACGTTCAAAAGTTAGCTGTTTTCCACAATTTTATTAAAGCAAAATTGTTTTTCTTTTACACTAACTTGTAGGTATAATTAACCACACAAATTCTTGGTTCTAGACCTACGGTTGGGTTAAGTTTCGTCGAATTCTGAGAACGTTCAAAATTTAGCTGTTTTGCACGGTTTTATTAAAGCAAGTTTGTTTCCCTTTTATACTAACTTATAGGTATTATTACTCTTAGAAAAATTTACCACACAAATGCTTCGGTCTAGACCTACGGTTGGGTCAAGTTTCCTCGAATTCTGTGAACGTTCAAAATTTAGCTGTTTTGCACGATTTTATTAAAGCAAGTTTGTTTCCCTTTTATACTAACTTGTAGGTAATTTTACGCTTAGCAAATTTATCCCACAAATTCTTGGGTCTAGACCAACGGTTGGGTCATGTTTCGTCGAATTCTGACAACGTTCAAAAGTAAGCTCTTTTGCACGATTTTATTAAAGCAAGTTTATTTCCCTTTTATACTAACTTGTAGTTATTATTACGCTTAGCCAATTTACCACACAAATTCGCAGCTCTAGACCAACGTATGTGTCAAGTTTCGTCGAATTCTGTGAACGTTAAAATTTAGCTGTTTTGCACGGTTTTATTAAAGCAAGTTTGTTTCCCTTTTGTACTAACTTGTAATTGTTATTATGCTTTCCAAAATTACCACACAAATTCTTGGGCGTAGATCAACGTTTGTGTCAAATTTCGTCGAATTTTGAGAACGGTCAAAATTTAGCTGTTTTGCACGGTTTTATTAAAGCAAATTCATTTTCCTTTTATACTAACTTGTAGTTATTATTAAGATTAGCAAATATACAACACAAATGCTGGGATATAGACTAATGTTTGGGACAAGTTTCGTCAAATTCTGATAACGTTCAAAAGTTAGCTGTTTTGCACAATTTTATTAAAGCAAAATTGTTTTTCTTTTACACTAACTTGTAGGTATAATTAACCACACAAATTCTTGGTTCTAGACCTACGGTTGGGTTAAGTTTCGTCGAATTCTGAGAACGTTCAAAATTTAGCTGTTTTGCACGGTTTTATTAAAGCAAGTTTGTTTCCCTTTTATACTAACTTATAGGTATTATTACTCTTAGAAAAATTTACCACACAAATGCTTCGGTCTAGACCTACGGTTGGGTCAAGTTTCCTCGAATTCTGTGAACGTTCAAAATTTAGCTGTTTTGCACGATTTTATTAAAGCAAGTTTGTTTCCCTTTTATACTAACTTGTAGGTAATATTACACTTAGCAAATTTATCCCACAAATTCTTGGGTCTAGACCAACGGTTGGGTCATGTTTCGTCGAATTCTGACAACGTTCAAAAGTAAGCTCTTTTGCACGATTTTATTAAAGCAAGTTTATTTCCCTTTTATACTAACTTGTAGTTATTATTACGCTTAGCCAATTTACCACACAAATTCGCAGCTCTAGACCAACGTTTGTGTCAAGTTTCGTCGAATTCTGTGAACGTTAAAATTTAGCTGTTTTGCACGGTTTTATTAAAGCAAGTTTGTTTCCCTTTTGTACTAACTTGTAGTTGTTATTATGCTTTCCAAAATTACCACACAAATTCTTGGGCATAGACCAACGTTTGTGTCAAGTTTCGTCGAATTTTGAGAACGGTCAAAATTTAGCTGTTTTTTGCACGGTTTTATTAAAGCAAATTCATTTTCCTTTTATACTAACTTGTAGTTATTATTAAGATTAGCAAATATACAACACAAATGCTGGGATATAGACCAATGTTTGGGACAAGTTTCGTCGAATTCTGAGAACGTTCAAAAGTTAGCTGTTTTGCACAATTTTATTAAAGCAAAATTGTTTTTCTTTTACACTAACTTGTAGGTATTATTAACCATACAAATTCTTGGTTCTAGACCTACGGTTGGGTTAAGTTTCGTCGAATTCTGAGAACGTTCAAAATTTAGATGTTTTGCACGGTTTTATTAAAGCAAGTTTGTTTCCCTTTTATACTAACTTGTAGGTATTATTACGCTTAGAATACTTTCCACACAAATACTTCGGTCTAGACCTACGGTTGGGTCAAGTTTTCTCGAATTCTGTGAACGCTCAAAATTTAGCTGTTTTGCACGGTTTTATTAAAGCAAGTTTGTTTCCCTTTTATACTAACTTGTAGGTAATATTACGCTTAGGAAATTTATCCCACAAATTCTTGGGTCTAGACCAACGGTTGGGTCATGTTTCGTCGAATTCTGACAACGTTCAAAAGTAAGCTCTTTTGCACGATTTTATTAAAGCAAGTTTATTTCCCTTTTATACTAACTTGTAGTTATTATTACGCTTAGCCAATTTACCACAAAAATTCGCAGCTCTAGACCAACGTTTGTGTCAAGTTTCGTCGAATTCTGTGAACGTTAAAATTTAGCTGTTTTGCACGGTTTTATTAAAGCAAGTTTGTTTCCCTTTTGTACTAACTTGTAGTTGTTATTATGCTTTCCAAAATTACCACACAAATTCTTGGGCGTAGACCAACGTTTGTGTCAAGTTTCATCGAATTTTGAGAACGGTCAAAATTTAGCTGTTTTTTGCACGGTTTTATTAAAGCAAATTCATTTTCCTTTTATACTAACTTGTAGTTATTATTAAGATTAGCAAATATACAACACAAATGCTGGGATATAGACCAATGTTTGGAACAAGTTTCGTCGAATTCTGAGAACGTTCAACAGTTAGCTGTTTTGCACAATTTTATTAAAGCAAAATTGTTTTTCTTTTACACTAACTTGTAGGTATTATTAACCATACAAATTCTTGGTTCTAGACCTACGGTTGGGTTAAGTGTCGTCGAATTCTGAGAACGTTCAAAATTTAGATGTTTTGCACGGTTTTATTAAAGCAAGTTTGTTTCCCTTTTATACTAACTTGTAGGTAATTTTACGCTTAGCAAATTTATCCCACAAATTCTTGGGTCTAGACCAACGGTTGGGTCATGTTTCGTCGAATTCTGACAACGTTCAAAAGTAAGCTCTTTTGCACGATTTTATTAAAGCAAGTTTATTTCCCTTTTATACTAACTTGTAGTTATTATTACGCTTAGCCAATTTACCACAAAAATTCGCAGCTCTAGACCAACGTTTGTGTCAAGTTTCGTCGAATTCTGTGAACGTTAAAATTTAGCTGTTTTGCACGGTTTTATTAAAGCAAGTTTGTTTCCCTTTTGTACTAACTTGTAGTTGTTATTATGCTTTCCAAAATTACCACACAAATTCTTGGGCGTAGACCAACGTTTGTGTCAAGTTTCATCGAATTTTGAGAACGGTCAAAATTTAGCTGTTTTTTGCACGGTTTTATTAAAGCAAATTCATTTTCCTTTTATACTAACTTGTAGTTATTATTAAGATTAGCAAATATACAACACAAATGCTGGGATATAGACCAATGTTTGGGACAAGTTTCGTCGAATTCTGAGAACGTTCAAAAGTTAGCTGTTTTGCACAATTTTATTAAAGCAAAATTGTTTTTCTTTTACACTAACTTGTAGGTATTATTAACCATACAAATTCTTGGTTCTAGACCTACGGTTGGGTTAAGTTTCGTCGAATTCTGAGAACGTTCAAAATTTAGATGTTTTGCACGGTTTTATTAAAGCAAGTTTGTTTTCCCTTTTATACTAACTTGTAGGTATTATTACGCTTAGAATACTTTCCACACAAATACTTCGGTCTAGACCTACGGTTGGGTCAAGTTTCCTCGAATTCTGTGAACGTTCAAAATTTAGCTGTTTTGCACGGTTTTATTAAAGCAAGTTTGTTTCCCTTTTATACTAACTTGTAGGTAATATTACACTTAGCAAATTTATCCCACAAATTCTTGGGTCTAGACCAACGGTTGGGTCATGTTTCGTCGAATTCTGACAACGTTCAAAAGTAAGCTCTTTTGCACGATTTTATTAAAGCAAGTTTATTTCCCTTTTATACTAACTTGTAGTTATTATTACGCTTAGCCAATTTACCACACAAATTCGCAGCTCTAGACCAACGTTTGTGTCAAGTTTCGTCGAATTCTGTGAACGTTAAAATTTAGCTGTTTTGCACGGTTTTATTAAAGCAAGTTTGTTTCCCTTTTGTACTAACTTGTAATTGTTATTATGCTTTCCAAAATTACCACACAAATTCTTGGGCGTAGATCAACGTTTGTGTCAAATTTCGTCGAATTTTGAGAACGGTCAAAATTTAGCTGTTTTGCACGGTTTTATTAAAACAAATTCATTTTCCTTTTATACTAACTTGTAGTTATTATTAAGATTAGCAAATATACAACACAAATGCTGGGATATAGACTAATGTTTGGGACAAGTTTCGTCAAATTCTGATAACGTTCAAAAGTTAGCTGTTTTGCACAATTTTATTAAAGCAAAATTGTTTTTCTTTTACACTAACTTGTAGGTATAATTAACCACACAAATTCTTGGTTCTAGACCTACGGTTGGGTTAAGTTTCGTCGAATTCTGAGAACGTTCAAAATTTAGCTGTTTTGCACGGTTTTATTAAAGCAAGTTTGTTTCCCTTTTATACTAACTTATAGGTATTATTACTCTTAGAAAAATTTACCACACAAATGCTTCGGTCTAGACCTACGGTTGGGTCAAGTTTCCTCGAATTCTGTGAACGTTCAAAATTTAGCTGTTTTGCACGATTTTATTAAAGCAAGTTTGTTTCCCTTTTATACTAACTTGTAGGTAATTTTACGCTTAGCAAATTTATCCCACAAATTCTTGGGTCTAGACCAACGGTTGGGTCATGTTTCGTCGAATTCTGACAACGTTCAAAAGTAAGCTCTTTTGCACGATTTTATTAAAGCAAGTTTATTTCCCTTTTATACGAACTTGTAGTTATTATTACGCTTAGCCAATTTACCACACAAATTCGCAGCTCTAGACCAACGTATGTGTCAAGTTTCGTCGAATTCTGTGAACGTTAAAATTTAGCTGTTTTGCACGGTTTTATTAAAGCAAGTTTGTTTCCCTTTTGTACTAACTTGTAATTGTTATTATGCTTTCCAAAATTACCACACAAATTCTTGGGCGTAGATCAACGTTTGTGTCAAATTTCGTCGAATTTTGAGAACGGTCAAAATTTAGCTGTTTTGCACGGTTTTATTAAAGCAAATTAATTTTCTTTTATACTAACTTGTAGTTATTATTAAGATTAGCAAATATACAACACAAATGCTGGGATATAGACTAATGTTTGGGACAAGTTTCGTCAAATTCTGATAACGTTCAAAAGTTAGCTGTTTTGCACAATTTTATTAAAGCAAAATTGTTTTTCTTTTACATTAACTTGTAGGTATAATTAACCACACAAATTCTTGGTTCTAGACCTACGGTTGGGTTAAGTTTCGTCGAATTCTGAGAACGTTCAAAATTTAGCTGTTTTGCACGGTTTTATTAAAGCAAGTTTGTTTCCCTTTTATACTAACTTATAGGTATTATTACTCTTAGAAAAATTTACCACACAAATGCTTCGGTCTAGACCTACGGTTGGGTCAAGTTTCCTCGAATTCTGTGAACGTTCAAAATTTAGCTGTTTTGCACGATTTTATTAAAGCAAGTTTGTTTCCCTTTTATACTAACTTGTAGGTAATATTACACTTAGCAAATTTATCCCACAAATTCTTGGGTCTAGACCAACGGTTGGGTCATGTTTCGTCGAATTCTGACAACGTTCAAAAGTAAGCTCTTTTGCACGATTTTATTAAAGCAAGTTTATTTCCCTTTTATACTAACTTGTAGTTATTATTACGCTTAGCCAATTTACCACACAAATTCGCAGCTCTAGACCAACGTTTGTGTCAAGTTTCGTCGAATTCTGTGAACGTTAAAATTTAGCTGTTTTGCACGGTTTTATTAAAGCAAGTTTGTTTCCCTTTTGTACTAACTTGTAGTTGTTATTATGCTTTCCAAAATTACCACACAAATTCTTGGGCATAGACCAACGTTTGTGTCAAGTTTCGTCGAATTTTGAGAACGGTCAAAATTTAGCTGTTTTTTGCACGGTTTTATTAAAGCAAATTCATTTTCCTTTTATACTAACTTGTAGTTATTATTAAGATTAGCAAATATACAACACAAATGCTGGGATATAGACCAATGTTTGGGACAAGTTTCGTCGAATTCTGAGAACGTTCAAAAGTTAGCTGTTTTGCACAATTTTATTAAAGCAAAATTGTTTTTCTTTTACACTAACTTGTAGGTATTATTAACCATACAAATTCTTGGTTCTAGACCTACGGTTGGGTTAAGTTTCGTCGAATTCTGAGAACGTTCAAAATTTAGATGTTTTGCACGGTTTTATTAAAGCAAGTTTGTTTCCCTTTTATACTAACTTGTAGGTATTATTACGCTTAGAATACTTTCCACACAAATACTTCGGTCTAGACCTACGGTTGGGTCAAGTTTTCTCGAATTCTGTGAACGCTCAAAATTTAGCTGTTTTGCACGGTTTTATTAAAGCAAGTTTGTTTCCCTTTTATACTAACTTGTAGGTAATATTACGCTTAGGAAATTTATCCCACAAATTCTTGGGTCTAGACCAACGGTTGGGTCATGTTTCGTCGAATTCTGACAACGTTCAAAAGTAAGCTCTTTTGCACGATTTTATTAAAGCAAGTTTATTTCCCTTTTATACTAACTTGTAGTTATTATTACGCTTAGCCAATTTACCACAAAAATTCGCAGCTCTAGACCAACGTTTGTGTCAAGTTTCGTCGAATTCTGTGAACGTTAAAATTTAGCTGTTTTGCACGGTTTTATTAAAGCAAGTTTGTTTCCCTTTTGTACTAACTTGTAGTTGTTATTATGCTTTCCAAAATTACCACACAAATTCTTGGGCGTAGACCAACGTTTGTGTCAAGTTTCATCGAATTTTGAGAACGGTCAAAATTTAGCTGTTTTTTGCACGGTTTTATTAAAGCAAATTCATTTTCCTTTTATACTAACTTGTAGTTATTATTAAGATTAGCAAATATACAACACAAATGCTGGGATATAGACCAATGTTTGGAACAAGTTTCGTCGAATTCTGAGAACGTTCAACAGTTAGCTGTTTTGCACAATTTTATTAAAGCAAAATTGTTTTTCTTTTACACTAACTTGTAGGTATTATTAACCATACAAATTCTTGGTTCTAGACCTACGGTTGGGTTAAGTGTCGTCGAATTCTGAGAACGTTCAAAATTTAGATGTTTTGCACGGTTTTATTAAAGCAAGTTTGTTTCCCTTTTATACTAACTTGTAGGTAATTTTACGCTTAGCAAATTTATCCCACAAATTCTTGGGTCTAGACCAACGGTTGGGTCATGTTTCGTCGAATTCTGACAACGTTCAAAAGTAAGCTCTTTTGCACGATTTTATTAAAGCAAGTTTATTTCCCTTTTATACTAACTTGTAGTTATTATTACGCTTAGCCAATTTACCACAAAAATTCGCAGCTCTAGACGAACGTTTGTGTCAAGTTTCGTCGAATTCTGTGAACGTTAAAATTTAGCTGTTTTGCACGGTTTTATTAAAGCAAGTTTGTTTCCCTTTTGTACTAACTTGTAGTTGTTATTATGCTTTCCAAAATTACCACACAAATTCTTGGGCGTAGACCAACGTTTGTGTCAAGTTTCATCGAATTTTGAGAACGGTCAAAATTTAGCTGTTTTTTGCACGGTTTTATTAAAGCAAATTCATTTTCCTTTTATACTAACTTGTAGTTATTATTAAGATTAGCAAATATACAACACAAATGCTGGGATATAGACCAATGTTTGGGACAAGTTTCGTCGAATTCTGAGAACGTTCAAAAGTTAGCTGTTTTGCACAATTTTATTAAAGCAAAATTGTTTTTCTTTTACACTAACTTGTAGGTATTATTAACCATACAAATTCTTGGTTCTAGACCTACGGTTGGGTTAAGTTTCGTCGAATTCTGAGAACGTTCAAAATTTAGATGTTTTGCACGGTTTTATTAAAGCAAGTTTGTTTTCCCTTTTATACTAACTTGTAGGTATTATTACGCTTAGAATACTTTCCACACAAATACTTCGGTCTAGACCTACGGTTGGGTCAAGTTTCCTCGAATTCTGTGAACGTTCAAAATTTAGCTGTTTTGCACGGTTTTATTAAAGCAAGTTTGTTTCCCTTTTATACTAACTTGTAGGTAATATTACACTTAGCAAATTTATCCCACAAATTCTTGGGTCTAGACCAACGGTTGGGTCATGTTTCGTCGAATTCTGACAACGTTCAAAAGTAAGCTCTTTTGCACGATTTTATTAAAGCAAGTTTATTTCCCTTTTATACTAACTTGTAGTTATTATTACGCTTAGCCAATTTACCACACAAATTCGCAGCTCTAGACCAACGTTTGTGTCAAGTTTCGTCGAATTCTGTGAACGTTAAAATTTAGCTGTTTTGCACGGTTTTATTAAAGCAAGTTTGTTTCCCTTTTGTACTAACTTGTAATTGTTATTATGCTTTCCAAAATTACCACACAAATTCTTGGGCGTAGATCAACGTTTGTGTCAAATTTCGTCGAATTTTGAGAACGGTCAAAATTTAGCTGTTTTGCACGGTTTTATTAAAACAAATTCATTTTCCTTTTATACTAACTTGTAGTTATTATTAAGATTAGCAAATATACAACACAAATGCTGGGATATAGACTAATGTTTGGGACAAGTTTCGTCAAATTCTGATAACGTTCAAAAGTTAGCTGTTTTGCACAATTTTATTAAAGCAAAATTGTTTTTCTTTTACACTAACTTGTAGGTATAATTAACCACACAAATTCTTGGTTCTAGACCTACGGTTGGGTTAAGTTTCGTCGAATTCTGAGAACGTTCAAAATTTAGCTGTTTTGCACGGTTTTATTAAAGCAAGTTTGTTTCCCTTTTATACTAACTTATAGGTATTATTACTCTTAGAAAAATTTACCACACAAATGCTTCGGTCTAGACCTACGGTTGGGTCAAGTTTCCTCGAATTCTGTGAACGTTCAAAATTTAGCTGTTTTGCACGATTTTATTAAAGCAAGTTTGTTTCCCTTTTATACTAACTTGTAGGTAATTTTACGCTTAGCAAATTTATCCCACAAATTCTTGGGTCTAGACCAACGGTTGGGTCATGTTTCGTCGAATTCTGACAACGTTCAAAAGTAAGCTCTTTTGCACGATTTTATTAAAGCAAGTTTATTTCCCTTTTATACGAACTTGTAGTTATTATTACGCTTAGCCAATTTACCACACAAATTCGCAGCTCTAGACCAACGTATGTGTCAAGTTTCGTCGAATTCTGTGAACGTTAAAATTTAGCTGTTTTGCACGGTTTTATTAAAGCAAGTTTGTTTCCCTTTTGTACTAACTTGTAATTGTTATTATGCTTTCCAAAATTACCACACAAATTCTTGGGCGTAGATCAACGTTTGTGTCAAATTTCGTCGAATTTTGAGAACGGTCAAAATTTAGCTGTTTTGCACGGTTTTATTAAAGCAAATTCATTTTCCTTTTATACTAACTTGTAGTTATTATTAAGATTAGCAAATATACAACACAAATGCTGGGATATAGACTAATGTTTGGGACAAGTTTCGTCAAATTCTGATAACGTTCAAAAGTTAGCTGTTTTGCACAATTTTATTAAAGCAAAATTGTTTTTCTTTTACACTAACTTGTAGGTATAATTAACCACACAAATTCTTGGTTCTAGACCTACGGTTGGGTTAAGTTTCGTCGAATTCTGAGAACGTTCAAAATTTAGCTGTTTTGCACGGTTTTATTAAAGCAAGTTTGTTTCCCTTTTATACTAACTTATAGGTATTATTACTCTTAGAAAAATTTACCACACAAATGCTTCGGTCTAGACCTACGGTTGGGTCAAGTTTCCTCGAATTCTGTGAACGTTCAAAATTTAGCTGTTTTGCACGATTTTATTAAAGCAAGTTTGTTTCCCTTTTATACTAACTTGTAGGTAATATTACACTTAGCAAATTTATCCCACAAATTCTTGGGTCTAGACCAACGGTTGGGTCATGTTTCGTCGAATTCTGACAACGTTCAAAAGTAAGCTCTTTTGCACGATTTTATTAAAGCAAGTTTATTTCCCTTTTATACTAACTTGTAGTTATTATTACGCTTAGCCAATTTACCACACAAATTCGCAGCTCTAGACCAACGTTTGTGTCAAGTTTCGTCGAATTCTGTGAACGTTAAAATTTAGCTGTTTTGCACGGTTTTATTAAAGCAAGTTTGTTTCCCTTTTGTACTAACTTGTAGTTGTTATTATGCTTTCCAAAATTACCACACAAATTCTTGGGCATAGACCAACGTTTGTGTCAAGTTTCGTCGAATTTTGAGAACGGTCAAAATTTAGCTGTTTTTTGCACGGTTTTATTAAAGCAAATTCATTTTCCTTTTATACTAACTTGTAGTTATTATTAAGATTAGCAAATATACAACACAAATGCTGGGATATAGACCAATGTTTGGGACAAGTTTCGTCGAATTCTGAGAACGTTCAAAAGTTAGCTGTTTTGCACAATTTTATTAAAGCAAAATTGTTTTTCTTTTACACTAACTTGTAGGTATTATTAACCATACAAATTCTTGGTTCTAGACCTACGGTTGGGTTAAGTTTCGTCGAATTCTGAGAACGTTCAAAATTTAGATGTTTTGCACGGTTTTATTAAAGCAAGTTTGTTTCCCTTTTATACTAACTTGTAGGTATTATTACGCTTAGAATACTTTCCACACAAATACTTCGGTCTAGACCTACGGTTGGGTCAAGTTTTCTCGAATTCTGTGAACGCTCAAAATTTAGCTGTTTTGCACGGTTTTATTAAAGCAAGTTTGTTTCCCTTTTATACTAACTTGTAGGTAATATTACGCTTAGGAAATTTATCCCACAAATTCTTGGGTCTAGACCAACGGTTGGGTCATGTTTCGTCGAATTCTGACAACGTTCAAAAGTAAGCTCTTTTGCACGATTTTATTAAAGCAAGTTTATTTCCCTTTTATACTAACTTGTAGTTATTATTACGCTTAGCCAATTTACCACAAAAATTCGCAGCTCTAGACCAACGTTTGTGTCAAGTTTCGTCGAATTCTGTGAACGTTAAAATTTAGCTGTTTTGCACGGTTTTATTAAAGCAAGTTTGTTTCCCTTTTGTACTAACTTGTAGTTGTTATTATGCTTTCCAAAATTACCACACAAATTCTTGGGCGTAGACCAACGTTTGTGTCAAGTTTCATCGAATTTTGAGAACGGTCAAAATTTAGCTGTTTTTTGCACGGTTTTATTAAAGCAAATTCATTTTCCTTTTATACTAACTTGTAGTTATTATTAAGATTAGCAAATATACAACACAAATGCTGGGATATAGACCAATGTTTGGAACAAGTTTCGTCGAATTCTGAGAACGTTCAACAGTTAGCTGTTTTGCACAATTTTATTAAAGCAAAATTGTTTTTCTTTTACACTAACTTGTAGGTATTATTAACCATACAAATTCTTGGTTCTAGACCTACGGTTGGGTTAAGTGTCGTCGAATTCTGAGAACGTTCAAAATTTAGATGTTTTGCACGGTTTTATTAAAGCAAGTTTGTTTCCCTTTTATACTAACTTGTAGGTAATTTTACGCTTAGCAAATTTATCCCACAAATTCTTGGGTCTAGACCAACGGTTGGGTCATGTTTCGTCGAATTCTGACAACGTTCAAAAGTAAGCTCTTTTGCACGATTTTTTTAAAGTAAGTTTATTTTCCTTTTATACTAACTTGTAGTTATTATTACGCTTAGCCAATTTACCACACAAATTCGCAGCTCTAGACCAACGTTTGTGTCAAGTTTCGTCGAATTCTGTGAACGTTAAAATTTAGCTGTTTTGCACGGTTTTATTAAAGCAAGTTTGTTTCCCTTTTGTACTAACTTGTAGTTGTTATTATGCTTTCCAAAATTACCACACAAATTCTTGGGCGTAGACCAACGTTTGTGTCAAGTTTTGTCGAATTTTGAGAACGGTCAAAATTTAGCTGTTTTTTGCACGGTTTTATTAAAGCAAATTCATTTTCCTTTTATACTAACTTGTAGTTATTATTAAGATTAGCAAATATACAACACAAATGCTGGGATATAGACCAATGTTTGGGACAAGTTTCGTCGAATTCTGAGAACGTTCAAAAGTTAGCTGTTTTGCACAATTTTATTAAAGCAAAATTGTTTTTCTTTTACACTAACTTGTAGGTATTATTAACCATACAAATTCTTGGTTCTAGACCTACGGTTGGGTTAAGTTTCGTCGAATTAATTAGATAAAAAATGCAAAATTTCTCTCTCTAAAAAATGGATCCTCTCTATTCTCTCTCACACACTTATTCACCACAAAACTCACACACTCTTACCCTAACATCTAAAACCGCTGCCGGCGCCGATGAAGAGACTCCGGCCGGCGAAGGGGAGACCAACGGTGATGGTGTCAGGCGAATGGCAGTCAACCTTGAGCAGTTTTCCGGCAAAAACCGCGAGTTTCACGAAAAGTCGCCATTGAAGGAGATACGATCGGATGAAACTACCGGCGATTCTGACGCTCCCCCTTGCTGCCATGGTCATGGGGATGGCACAGGAAGCATTTTGGGAAAAAATACAGTCGATTTAGGCCCAAGTTCAGCAATTTCAGAATTAGGGTTCCGCGCCGTTGGGGAAGATGAATCGACGCCTGTGGAAGATGAAACGGCAGCGACATTTCGGGGCATGGCTGACGATGGGTTAATCACTGTTGATGAAGAAGACACCATGCCAATGGGAAAAGATCTGAACTTGGATGGAAAAGATGGAGATTTGGAGCGCCGCCCGCAACTAGGGTTTGGCGGCGCACCTTCATCGAGCAGCAATGGCGAGCGGCGAACAGGTACGTTCAACATGGCTGAGTTTATCCGATTAGCTCGTGTAGTTATTGATGCCGGAGACCACGATTCATTATCGGCGCTTGAGGAGTTGAAACGGAAGTGGGAGGCGCGTTTTGGGAAGCAGCCGGCCGCGAATTTTTTTCCGGAACCGGCGCCGCTAACTGAACCACCACTGGTAAGGGGGATACGCAAGGCTTTGAGGACGATAACCCGGCCGGCAGTTGGTGTTCAGGCGAACGGAAACAGCGCTGTGTTGAGGGATGGAACTTGCTGGTCGGGAAACATTATTTCCGGCGACTTTGGTGGCCGAACAGAGGCGGAAACGGCGAGTACAGGACCTGTAACATTTCTGACCAGATCTACAGTAGTCCGGCCGGTGAATGACGCGATTCCGGCGAACAGCAAGGGGGCGCAGATTGCTGATGCAGCTGCTGATGTAAGCATTAACCATGATGATGTAGGCGTTGACCCTGCTGATGTAAGCGTTGACTCCGCTGATGTAAGCGCTGACACTGCTGATGATGTCATTGTTGCTGACATAGGGCATGACATCAGCAATATAGTTGAAAAAAACAACAACTTTGGAAAAAAGATAGCATCCTCTCCTTTATTCATTGGGAATATTCCTCTGCACACTAATTCACAAATGAATGTTGATGATAAAATTACCGTTGCGTTCAACAACTCGTCGCGTAAAACGCTATCATACATTGCCCCAACGATGCAAAATGGGGAAGTTGTAGTTCGTCCTTCATTAGATACTGTGCGAGATGGAGCCAAAAGATGGGAAACTACGGCAGTGGGTTACTTTTTGGGGAAACGACCATACTATCATCATTTGAAGGAGTTTGCCTTTTCGGTTTGGCCGGCACTACGAGAGGTCACAGCGAATACTAATGGATTCTTTTTCTTCCGATTTAAATCTGTAATTGATATGGAAGAAGTCATTGAAGGAGGACCGTGGCTGTTCCAGGGACAGCCGATTGTATTGCAAAAGTGGGAACCAGGTATGGCTATGAGAAAATTGAAGCATACGCAAGTGCCTGTCTGGATAAAACTACGACACCTTCCAATGGAATTCTGGACGACAAAAGGATTGAGTACTATCGCAAGTGGGGTGGGCAAGCCTCTTTACCCAGATGCGATTACGCGAGCATGCACGAGACTGGACTTCGCTCGTGTATGCGTGATGATTGATGTTTCACAGACATTGAGGAAACATATTATTATAATGACACCGGATGAAGATGGAGGGGAAACCCCATGCAAGGTAGATGTCGAGTATGAATGGCTTCCCCCAAAATGCACAGAATGCATGACATTGGGACATTCGGCAAAGGAGTGTACGTTGACTAAACCTCAGAAACAGAAAATACCCCCGGTAAAGGTATATGTGCCAAAAGTCCACATTCCCACTCCAACAGATCCTGAAGAAAGTCAATTGAATCACGAGACTGTAGTTGAGGTGGAAGAAGTTACGAGACGAGAGGAAGGTGCAGATCAGACTGAACATGAAGTCTCCTCACACAATGAGAGGGGTAAGGCAGTGGTTATTTATAATACATTTGATGCTTTGAACTTACTTAACGATACAGATGAGAACACTAGGGGTCCTAACATATGCAGCCCCACTAGTAGTATTCCATGTTGAATATCGCGATATGGAACGTCCGGGGGCTGAATAAGAGAGACCATCAGCTCGCATTAAAGGACCTTGTCTCTGAATATAGGCTAAATTTTATGGGCATATTAGAAACTCGCGTTCGGATTAACAGTGTCGTGCATATTCAGTCTTTTTTGCTTCCTCATTGGAAATGGTTTGTTGATTATGCATCTGTGGGTAATCGTATATGGATTGCGTGGGATGAGAATGAAGTTGATGTTCAGATCCTTGAGATGGGGAATCAATTTATACATTGTCGGGTCACTAACAGGGCTGATAGTGAACCTCTCATTATCACTGTTATTTACGGAGCTTCAGAGCTTGCAGACCGTCGGAGCTTATGGAATACATTGGATTTATTGGTTCGACAATGCACAAATGATCCGTGGCTAGTGGGAGGCGATTTCAATGCAGTCCGAGATATGAATGAGGTGTGTGGAGCTTCAGGTGATATTAGGATAGCCATAGAAGAATTCAATGCTAGTATTCAGGTGGCCGGGTTATTGCCATTGCCTATGCAGGGAGAATGGTATACTTGGCATAATTGCAGTACAAGCCCACGGAGTCTGTGGAAGAGATTGGATCGGATGCTCATTAACGATAGGTGGCTTGCGAGATTTCCTTCATCGTACTATCACAGCCTTATGCCGCGGACTTCTGACCATTCACCACTAGTAATTCATGGGGACAGGCAGAATCAAACTAGAGGTATGTTTCGTTTTGACAACTACCTAACTCTCTCACCTGAATTTATCCCCAGCGTGCAGAATATTTGGAATCAAACAGTCATTGGGGTTCCTATGTTTGCGATAACGCGTAAACTTAAAGCCTTGAAACCAGTCTTCAGACAACAAAGGAGGAAAAAAGGAGATTTGACACTTAATGTTCACCTAGCCAAAGGATTCCTTGACGAGGCACAACACTTGGTGAGCCTAGATAGACAGAATGAGGCTTTTTTACAGCTGGAACACTGTTGTCGCCTTGTTTATGCAAAAGCGGTGAAGCTTGAACAAATCATGTTGCAACAACGAGCCAAGATGCAATGGATGAAGGGAGGCGACCAATGCTCCCGGATTTTCTTTCGTAAAATTGCTCAGAGAAGGGTGGCGAGGAGGATAATGCAGATCAATGATGATAATGGGACCACCCATACGGAGTCAGGAGAAATTACCAATGAATTTGTCCGTTACTACCAAAACCTCTTAGGTGGTAACAGACGACAACTACCGTTGGATATTCGCTTCCTTAGACCGTGGGCACGACATGTACTTACCACTGAGGAGGCAGGACAATTAATATTGGCGTTCAGCCCGGAAGATGTGAAGCAGGCAGTATTTGACATCGCAGAGGACAAGGCCCCGGGACCTGATGGGTTCTCCTCAGGGTTCTTTAAAGCAGCCTGGTCAGTAGTGGGACACGAAATTACAACGGCTGTACTGGACTTCTTTAGTACCGGGAAACTGCTTAAGCAAGTCAACTCTACACTTTTGGCTCTAATCCCAAAGGTACATACTCCTATGACAGTTGGTGACTTTAGACCTATATCGTGCTGTAATGTATTATACAAAATTATTGCAAAGCTAATTGTCCAACGTTTGAGTATGGTTCTGGACAAGATAATTAGCCCATGTCAGGGAGCATTCATTCCAGGACGTAGCATTGGGGACAATATAATGTTGGCACAGGAATTATTCACGGGCTATAACCAGGCGAGACTCCCCCCTCGTTGTGCACTAAAAGTTGATATAAGGAAGGCCTATGACACAGTGGAGTGGGATTTCCTGTTAGCGGTCTTGCAACTATTTGGCTTCCCACCTACATTTACAAGATGGATTGAAGAATGTGTAACAACGACTTCATTCTCAATTGGGCTCAATGGAAACCCTCATGGGTTCTTTATAGGAGCTCGAGGCTTAAGACAAGGAGATCCTCTTTCTCCCTATCTCTTTGTTCTTGTAATGGAAATCCTACATATGGGATTTTTACAACTCATTGAGCAAGATGGGCAATTCAAATATCATTGGAAATGTGAGCCGGCTAAAGTATTCCAATTGGGATTTGCAGATGACCTCCTGCTCTTCAGTAGAGCTGACTTGGCATCAATCAATGTCCTCAAGATGGGTTTGGACAGGTTTGCAGAATGGTCCGGGCTTCGGTTGAATGTTCAAAAGAGCCATGTCATTATCTCCCGTTCAGCGCAAGGATGGAAGAATCAGATATTAGAAGCTATGGGCTTCCAGGAGGGCGAACTACCAATGAGGTACTTGGGTCTCCCGTTACTCTCTTCTAGATTATCCATATCAGACTGTCAACCACTTTTATTGAAAATTGATGCACGCATTAATGGATGGGAGGGACTTTCATTATCTTATGCTGGACGCATACAGATCATTAAGTCTGTATTATCAGCACTGAGCTTGTACTGGGCATCTGCATTTATATTACCAAAGGCTGTTATTAAACAAATTGAGAAACGCCTTAGAACATTTCTGTGGAAAGGCAATTCTACATCAGGTTATGCCAAGGTAGCATGGAAAGATGTGTGCAAACCGATTATGGAAGGAGGCCAGGGAATTAAGGATATCGGAATCCTTAATCGTGCATTAATGGCAAAGAAGTTATGTGATGTTATCAGATGTGACCGAACATCCATATGGGTTGACTGGTTGCAGCATGGGCGACTACGAGATACCTCTATTTGGACAGTTGACGAGAAGGGAGGATCATGGGGATGGCGCAAGCTACTCCGACTTCGCACCTCCATCCAACCTATGACGGAGTTTATTATTGGAGATGGGAGGACTTTTTATTTGTGGAAGGATCCATGGCACCAATTGGGCCCACTTATCTCTAGATTACCACGGGCACCAAGCCTTATTGGAATTGGGATTTCCGCTAAGCTCCAAGCAGTCATTGATGAGGGGCAATGGCAGTGGCCTTTTATCTCTGATATGGAATATATGGAGATCATTTATACTCTGCCTCAGATCCATGGAGGGGAGGATAGGATCAAATGGCGGTTTCCAGAGGGACGACCCACCACACAAGCCCTGTATCGGCTATTCTGCCCACCTGGACCGAAAGTAGGTTGGACTTCACTACTTTCGGGTTCTTTGAAGATCCCCCGACATACCTTCATCCTATGGTTAGCCATTCAGGAAAAGCTACCAACGACAGACAAACCATGGTTAAATCATTTGGGTGGATGCATCCTTTGTGACGATGATACTGCGGAGACACACACTCACTTGTTCTTCCAATGTCGATTCAGTAGAAGATGCCTTACAGCTGTTCGTCAACAGATCCGATTTGCTTGGCCCAATCGCGAATGGGCAAGAGACGTGGAATGGGCATCGAGGAAGTGGAGGGGAAAACATATTGTTAATGTAGCATATCGAGCATTACTTGGTGCATGCATATACCATATTTGGCGAGAGAGAAATCTAAGACGATTTGAGCAGACCCATCGGCCAGCACATGTATTAGCTTTGTGTATCTTAGATGACATTAGACAGAGGATAATTAGTATTAATCTTCCATGGTCAATTAGTACATATGCGCTGTATAGACTGTGGCGAATCCCTTGGCCTGTCGGGGGAGAAACCACATGATTGTTGTACTATTATTTTAAATTAATGAAAATTACATTTACCCCGAAAAAAAAAGTTTCGTCGAATTCTGAGAACGTTCAAAATTTAGATGTTTTGCACGGTTTTATTAAAGCAAGTTTGTTTCCCTTTTATACTAACTTGTAGGTATTATTACGCTTAGAATACTTTCCACACAAATACTTCGGTCTAGACCTACGGTTGGGTCAAGTTTCCTCGAATTCTGTGAACGCTCAAAATTTAGCTGTTTTGCACGGTTTTATTAAAGCAAGTTTGTTTCCCTTTTATACTAACTTGTAGGTAATATTACACTTAGCAAATTTATCCCACAAATTCTTGGGTCTAGACCAACGGTTGGGTCATGTTTCGTCGATTTCTAACAACGTTCAAAAGAAAGCTGTTTTGCACGATTTTATTAAAGCAAGTTTATTTCCCTTTTATACTAACTTGTAGTTATTATTACGCTTAGCCAATTTACCACACAAATTCGTAGCTCTAGACCAACGTTTGTGTCAAGTTTCGTCGAATTCTGTGAACGTTAAAATTTAGCTGTTTTGCACGGTTTTATTAAAGCAAGTTTGTTTCCCTTTTGTACTAACTTGTAGTTGTTATTATGCTTTCAAAATTACCACACAAATTCTTGGGCGTAGACCAACGTTTGTGTCAAGTTTCGTCGAATTTTGAGAACGGTCAAAATTTAGCTGTTTTTTGCACGGTTTTATTAAAGCAAATTCATTTTCCTTTTATACTAACTTGTAGTTATTATATTAAGATTAGCAAATATACAACACAAATGCTGGGATATAGACCAATGTTTGGGACAAGTTTCGTCGAATTCTGAGAACGTTCAAAAGTTAGCTGTTTTGTACAATTTTATTAAAGCAAAATTGTTTTTCTTTTACACTAACTTGTAGGTATAATTAACCACACAAATTCTTGGTTCTAGACCTACGGTTGGGTTAAGTTTCGTCGAATTCTGAGAACGTTCAAAATTTAGCTGTTTTGCACGGTTTTATTAAAGCAAGTTTGTTTCCCTTTTATACTAACTTATAGGTATTATTACTCTTAGAAAAATTTACCACACAAATGCTTCGGTCTAGACCTACGGTTGGGTCAAGTTTCCTCGAATTCTGTGAACGTTCAAAATTTAGCTGTTTTGCACGATTTTATTAAAGCAAGTTTGTTTCCCTTTTATACTAACTTGTAGGTAATTTTACGCTTAGCAAATTTATCCCACAAATTCTTGGGTCTAGACAACGGTTGGGTCATGTTTCGTCGAATTCTGACAACGTTCAAAAGTAAGCTCTTTTGGACGATTTTATTAAAGCAAGTTTATTTCCCTTTTATACTAACTTGTAGTTATTATTACGCTTAGCCAATTTACCACACAAATTCGCAGCTCTAGACCAACGTATGTGTCAAGTTTCGTCGAATTCTGTGAACGTTAAAATTTAGCTGGTTTGCACGGTTTTATTAAAGCAAGTTTGTTTCCCTTTTGTACTAACTTGTAATTGTTATTATGCTTTCCAAAATTACCACACAAATTCTTGGGCGTAGATCAACGTTTGTGTCAAATTTCGTCGAATTTTGAGAACGGTCAAAATTTAGCTGTTTTGCACGGTTTTATTAAAGCAAATTCATTTTCCTTTTATACTAACTTGTAGTTATTATTAAGATTAGCAAATATACAACACAAATGCTGGGATATAGACTAATGTTTGGGACAAGTTTCGTCAAATTCTGATAACGTTCAAAAGTTAGCTGTTTTGCACAATTTTATTAAAGCAAAATTGTTTTTCTTTTACACTAACTTGTAGGTATAATTAACCACACAAATTCTTGGTTCTAGACCTACGGTTGGGTTAAGTTTCGTCGAATTCTGAGAACGTTCAAAATTTAGCTGTTTTGCACGGTTTTATTAAAGCAAGTTTGTTTCCCTTTTATACTAACTTATAGGTATTATTACTCTTACAAAAATTTACCACACAAATGCTTCGGTCTAGACCTACGGTTGGGTCAAGTTTCCTCGAATTCTGTGAACGTTCAAAATTTAACTGTTTTGCACGATTTTATTAAAGCAAGTTTGTTTCCCTTTTATACTAACTTGTAGGTAATTTTACGCTTAGCAAATTTATCCCACAAATTCTTGGGTCTAGACCAACGGTTGGGTCATGTTTCGTCGAATTCTGACAACGTTCAAAAGTAAGCTCTTTTGCACGATTTTATTAAAGCAAGTTTATTTCCCTTTTATACTAACTTGTAGTTATTATTACGCTTAGCCAATTTACCACACAAATTCGCAGCTCTAGACCAACGTTTGTGTCAAGTTTCGTCGAATTCTGTGAACGTTAAAATTTAGCTGTTTTGCACGGTTTTATTAAAGCAAGTTTGTTTCCCTTTTGTACTAACTTGTAGTTGTTATTATGCTTTCCAAAATTACCACACAAATTCTTGGGCGTAGACCAACGTTTGTGTCAAGTTTCGTCGAATTTTGAGAACGGTCAAAATTTAGCTGTTTTTTGCACGGTTTTATTAAAGCAAATTCATTTTCCTTTTATACTAACTTGTAGTTATTATTAAGATTAGCAAATATACAACACAAATGCTGGGATATAGACCAATGTTTGGGACAAGTTTCGTCGAATTCTGAGAACGTTCAAAAGTTAGCTGTTTTGCACAATTTTATTAAAGCAAAATTGTTTTTCTTTTACACTAACTTGTAGGTATTATTAACCATACAAATTCTTGGTTCTAGACCTACGGTTGGGTTAAGTTTCGTCGAATTCTGAGAACGTTCAAAATTTAGATGTTTTGCACGGTTTTATTAAAGCAAGTTTGTTTCCCTTTTATACTAACTTGTAGGTATTATTACGCTTAGAATACTTTCCACACAAATACTTCGGTCTAGACCTACGGTTGGGTCAAGTTTCCTCGAATTCTGTGAACGCTCAAAATTTAGCTGTTTTGCACGGTTTTATTAAAGCAAGTTTGTTTCCCTTTTATACTAACTTGTAGGTAATATTACGCTTAGCAAATTTATCCCACAAATTCTTGGGTCTAGACCAACGGTTGGGTCATGTTTCGTCGAATTCTAACAACGTTCAAAAGAAAGCTCTTTTGCACGATTTTATTAAAGCAAGTTTATTTCCCTTTTATACTAACTTGTAGTTATTATTACGCTTAGCCAATTTACCACACAAATTCGCAGCTCTAGACCAACGTTTGTGTCAAGTTTCGTCGAATTCTGTAAACGTTAAAATTTAGCTGTTTTGCACGATTTTATTAAAGCAAGTTTGTTTCCCTTTTGTACTAACTTGTAGTTGTTATTATGCTTTCCAAAATTACCACACAAATTCTTGGGCGTAGACCAACGTTTGTGTCAAGTTTCGTCGAATTTTGAGAACGGTCAAAATTTAGCTGTTTTTTGCACGGTTTTATTAAAGCAAATTCATTTTCCTTTTATACTAACTTGTAGTTATTATTAAGATTAGCAAATATACAACACAAATGCTGGGATATAGACCAAAGTTTGGGACAAGTTTCGTCGAATTCTGAGAACGTTCAAAAGTTAGCTGTTTTGCACAATTTTATTAAAGCAAATTTGTTTTCCTTTTACACTAACTTGTAGGTATTATTAACCACACAAATTCTTGGTTCTAGACCTACGGTTGGGTTAAGTTTCGTCGAATTCTGAGAACGTTCAAAATTTAGATGTTTTGCACGATTTTATTAAAGCAAGTTTGTTTCCCTTTTATACTAACTTGTAGGTATTATTACGCTTAGAAAACTTACCACACAAATACTTCGGTCTAGACCTACGGTTGGGACATGTTTCCTCGAATTCTGTGAACGTTCAAAATTTAGCTGTTTTGCACGGTTTTATTAAAGCAAGTTTGTTTCCCTTTTATACTAACTTGTAGGTAATATTACGCTTAGCAAATTTATCCCACAAATTCTTGGGTCTAGACCAACGGTTGGGTCATGTTTCGTCGAATTCTGACAACGTTCAAAAGTAAGCTCTTTTGCACGATTTTATTAAAGCAAGTTTATTTCCCTTTTATACTAACTTGTAGTTATTATTACGCTTAGCCAATTTACCACACAAATTCGCAGCTCTAGACCAACGTTTGTGTCAAGTTTCGTCGAATTCTGTGAACGTTAAAATTTAGCTGTTTTGCACGGTTTTATTAAAGCAAGTTTGTTTCCCTTTTGTACTAACTTGTAGTTGTTATTATGCTTTCCAAAATTACCACACAAATTCTTGGGCGTAGACCAACGTTTGTGTCAAGTTTCATCGAATTTTGAGAACGGTCAAAATTTAGCTGTTTTTTGCACGGTTTTATTAAAGCAAATTCATTTTCCTTTTATACTAACTTGTAGTTATTATTAAGATTAGCAAATATACAACACAAATGCTGGGATATAGACCAATGTTTGGGACAAGTTTCGTCGAATTCTGAGAACGTTCAACAGTTAGTTGTTTTGCACAATTTTATTAAAGCAAAATTGTTTTTCTTTTACACTAACTTGTAGGTATTATTAACCATACAAATTCTTGGTTCTAGACCTACGGTTGGGTTAAGTTTCGTCGAATTCTGAGAACGTTCAAAATTTAGATGTTTTGCACGGTTTTATTAAAGCAAGTTTGTTTCCCTTTTATACTAACTTATAGGTATTATTACTCTTAGAAAAATTTACCACACAAATGCTTCGGTCTAGACCTACGGCTGGGTCAAGTTTCCTCGAATTCTGTGAACGTTCAAAATTTAGCTGTTTTGCACGATTTTATTAAAGCAAGTTTGTTTCCCTTTTATACTAACTTGTAGGTAATTTTACGCTTAGCAAATTTATCCCACAAATTCTTGGGTCTAGACCAACGGTTGGGTCATGTTTCGTCGAATTCTGACAACGTTCAAAAGTAAGCTGTTTTGCACGATTTTATGGAAGTAAGTTTATTTCCCTTTTATACTAACTTGTAGTTATTATTACGCTTAGCCAATTTACCACACAAATTCGCAGCTCTAGACCAACGTTTGTGTCAAGTTTCGTCGAATTCTGTGAACGTTAAAATTTAGCTGTTTTGCACGGTTTTATTAAAGCAAGTTTGTTTCCCTTTTGTACTAACTTGTAGTTGTTATTATGCTTTCCAAAATTACCACACAAATTCTTGGGCGTAAACCAACGTTTGTGTCAAGTTTCGTCGAATTTTGAGAACGGTCAAAATTTAGCTGTTTTTTGCACGGTTTTATTAAAGCAAATTCATTTTCCTTTTATACTAACTTGTAGTTATTATTAAGATTAGCAAATATACAACACAAATGCTGGGATATAGACCAATGTTTGGGACAAGTTTCGTCGAATTCTGAGAACGTTCAAAAGTTAGCTATTTTGCACAATTTTATTAAAGCAAAATTGTTTTTCTTTTACACTAACTTGTAGGTATTATTAACCATACAAATTCTTGGTTCTAGACCTACGGTTGGGTTAAGTTTCGTCGAATTCTGAGAACGTTCAAAATTTAGCTGTTTTGCACGGTTTTATTAAAGCAAGTTTGTTTCCCTTTTATACTAACTTATAGGTATTATTACTCTTACAAAAATTTACCACACAAATGCTTCGGTCTAGACCTACGGTTGGGTCAAGTTTCCTCGAATTCTGTGAACGTTCAAAATTTAACTGTTTTGCACGATTTTATTAAAGCAAGTTTGTTTCCCTTTTATACTAACTTCTAGGTAATTTTACGCTTAGCAAATTTATCCCACAAATTCTTGGGTCTAGACCAACGGTTGGGTCATGTTTCGTCGAATTCTGACAACGTTCAAAAGTAAGCTCTTTTGCACGATTTTATTAAAGCAAGTTTATTTCCCTTTTATACTAACTTGTAGTTATTATTACGCTTAGCCAATTTACCACACAAATTCGCAGCTCTAGACCAACGTTTGTGTCAAGTTTCGTCGAATTCTGTGAACGTTAAAATTTAGCTGTTTTGCACGGTTTTATTAAAGCAAGTTTGTTTCCCTTTTGTACTAACTTGTAGTTGTTATTATGCTTTCCAAAATTACCACACAAATTCTTGGGCGTAGACCAACGTTTGTGTCAAGTTTCGTCGAATTTTGAGAACGGTCAAAATTTAGCTGTTTTTTGCACGGTTTTATTAAAGCAAATTCATTTTCCTTTTATACTAACTTGTAGTTATTATTAAGATTAGCAAATATACAACACAAATGCTGGGATATAGACCAATGTTTGGGACAAGTTTCGTCGAATTCTGAGAACGTTCAAAAGTTAGCTGTTTTGCACAATTTTATTAAAGCAAAATTGTTTTTCTTTTACACTAACTTGTAGGTATTATTAACCATACAAATTCTTGGTTCTAGACCTACGGTTGGGTTAAGTTTCGTCGAATTCTGAGAACGTTCAAAATTTAGATGTTTTGCACGGTTTTATTAAAGCAAGTTTGTTTCCCTTTTATACTAACTTGTAGGTATTATTACGCTTAGAATACTTTCCACACAAATACTTCGGTCTAGACCTACGGTTGGGTCAAGTTTCCTCGAATTCTGTGAACGCTCAAAATTTAGCTGTTTTGCACGGTTTTATTAAAGCAAGTTTGTTTCCCTTTTATACTAACTTGTAGGTAATATTACGCTTAGCAAATTTATCCCACAAATTCTTGGGTCTAGACCAACGGTTGGGTCATGTTTCGTCGAATTCTAACAACGTTCAAAAGAAAGCTCTTTTGCACGATTTTATTAAAGCAAGTTTATTTCTCTTTTATACTAACTTGTAGTTATTATTACGCTTAGCCAATTTACCACACAAATTCGCAGCTCTAGACCAACGTTTGTGTCAAGTTTCGTCGAATTCTGTAAACGTTAAAATTTAGCTGTTTTGCACGATTTTATTAAAGCAAGTTTGTTTCCCTTTTGTACTAACTTGTAGTTGTTATTATGCTTTCCAAAATTACCACACAAATTCTTGGGCGTAGACCAACGTTTGTGTCAAGTTTCGTCGAATTTTGAGAACGGTCAAAATTTAGCTGTTTTTTGCACGGTTTTATTAAAGCAAATTCATTTTCCTTTTATACTAACTTGTAGTTATTATTAAGATTAGCAAATATACAACACAAATGCTGGGATATAGACCAAAGTTTGGGACAAGTTTCGTCGAATTCTGAGAACGTTCAAAAGTTAGCTGTTTTGCACAATTTTATTAAAGCAAATTTGTTTTCCTTTTACACTAACTTGTAGGTATTATTAACCACACAAATTCTTGGTTCTAGACCTACGGTTGGGTTAAGTTTCGTCGAATTCTGAGAACGTTCAAAATTTAGATGTTTTGCACGATTTTATTAAAGCAAGTTTGTTTCCCTTTTATACTAACTTGTAGGTATTATTACGCTTAGAAAACTTACCACACAAATACTTCGGTCTAGACCTACGGTTGGGACATGTTTCCTCGAATTCTGTGAACGTTCAAAATTTAGCTGTTTTGCACGGTTTTATTAAAGCAAGTTTGTTTCCCTTTTATACTAACTTGTAGGTAATATTACGCTTAGCAAATTTATCCCACAAATTCTTGGGTCTAGACCAACGGTTGGGTCATGTTTCGTCGAATTCTGACAACGTTCAAAAGTAAGCTCTTTTGCACGATTTTATTAAAGCAAGTTTATTTCCCTTTTATACTAACTTGTAGTTATTATTACGCTTAGCCAATTTACCACACAAATTCGCAGCTCTAGACCAACGTTTGTGTCAAGTTTCGTCGAATTCTGTGAACGTTAAAATTTAGCTGTTTTGCACGGTTTTATTAAAGCAAGTTTGTTTCCCTTTTGTACTAACTTGTAGTTGTTATTATGCTTTCCAAAATTACCACACAAATTCTTGGGCGTAGACCAACGTTTGTGTCAAGTTTCATCGAATTTTGAGAACGGTCAAAATTTAGCTGTTTTTTGCACGGTTTTATTAAAGCAAATTCATTTTCCTTTTATACTAACTTGTAGTTATTATTAAGATTAGCAAATATACAACACAAATGCTGGGATATAGACCAATGTTTGGGACAAGTTTCGTCGAATTCTGAGAACGTTCAACAGTTAGTTGTTTTGCACAATTTTATTAAAGCAAAATTGTTTTTCTTTTACACTAACTTGTAGGTATTATTAACCATACAAATTCTTGGTTCTAGACCTACGGTTGGGTTAAGTTTCGTCGAATTCTGAGAACGTTCAAAATTTAGATGTTTTGCACGGTTTTATTAAAGCAAGTTTGTTTCCCTTTTATACTAACTTATAGGTATTATTACTCTTAGAAAAATTTACCACACAAATGCTTCGGTCTAGACCTACGGTTGGGTCAAGTTTCCTCGAATTCTGTGAACGTTCAAAATTTAGCTGTTTTGCACGATTTTATTAAAGCAAGTTTGTTTCCCTTTTATACTAACTTGTAGGTAATTTTACGCTTAGCAAATTTATCCCACAAATTCTTGGGTCTAGACCAACGGTTGGGTCATGTTTCGTCGAATTCTGACAACGTTCAAAAGTAAGCTGTTTTGCACGATTTTATTGAAGTAAGTTTATTTCCCTTTTATACTAACTTGTAGTTATTATTACGCTTAGCCAATTTACCACACAAATTCGCAGCTCTAGACCAACGTTTGTGTCAAGTTTCGTCGAATTCTGTGAACGTTAAAATTTAGCTGTTTTGCACGGTTTTATTAAAGCAAGTTTGTTTCCCTTTTGTACTAACTTGTAGTTGTTATTATGCTTTCCAAAATTACCACACAAATTCTTGGGCGTAAACCAACGTTTGTGTCAAGTTTCGTCGAATTTTGAGAACGGTCAAAATTTAGCTGTTTTTTGCACGGTTTTATTAAAGCAAATTCATTTTCCTTTTATACTAACTTGTAGTTATTATTAAGATTAGCAAATATACAACACAAATGCTGGGATATAGACCAATGTTTGGGACAAGTTTCGTCGAATTCTGAGAACGTTCAAAAGTTAGCTATTTTGCACAATTTTATTAAAGCAAAATTGTTTTTCTTTTACACTAACTTGTAGGTATTATTAACCATACAAATTCTTGGTTCTAGACCTACGGTTGGGTTAAGTTTCGTCGAATTCTGAGAACGTTCAAAATTTAGATGTTTTGCACGGTTTTATTAAAGCAAGTTTGTTTCCCTTTTATACTAACTTGTAGGTATTATTACGCTTAGAATACTTTCCACACAAATACTTCGGTCTAGACCTACGGTTGGGTCAAGTTTCCTCGAATTCTGTGAACGCTCAAAATTTAGCTGTTTTGCACGGTTTTATTAAAGCAAGTTTTTTTCCCTTTTATACTAACTTGTAGGTAATATTACACTTAGCAAATTTATCCCACAAATTCTTGGGTCTAGACCAACGGTTGGGTCATGTTTCGTCGATTTCTAACAACGTTCAAAAGAAAGCTCTTTTGCACGATTTTATTAAAGCAAGTTTATTTCCCTTTTATACTAACTTGTAGTTATTATTACGCTTAGCCAATTTACCACACAAATTCGCAGCTCTAGACCAACGTTTGTGTCAAGTTTCGTCGAATTCTGTGAACGTTAAAATTTAGCTGTTTTGCACGGTTTTATTAAAGCAAGTTTGTTTCCCTTTTGTACTAACTTGTAGTTGTTATTATGC
This sequence comes from Sesamum indicum, assembly GCF_026168435.1. NCBI lineage: Eukaryota > Viridiplantae > Streptophyta > Magnoliopsida > Lamiales > Pedaliaceae > Sesamum > Sesamum indicum. The sequence continues at coordinate 8,948,214 of NC_142661.1, read as the reverse complement.
TTTCCAAAATTACCACACAAATTCTTGGGCGTAGACCAACGTTTGTGTCAAGTTTCATCGAATTTTGAGAACGGTCAAAATTAAGCTGTTTTTTGCACGGTTTTATTAAAGCAAATTCATTTTCCTTTTATACTAACTTGTAGTTATTATTAAGATTAGCAAATATACAACACAAATGCTGGGATATAGACCAATGTTTGGGACAAGTTTCGTCGAATTCTGAGAACGTTCAACAGTTAGTTGTTTTGCACAATTTTATTAAAGCAAAATTGTTTTTCTTTTACACTAACTTGTAGGTATTATTAACCATAAAAATTCTTGGTTCTAGACCTACGGTTGGGTTAAGTTTCGTCGAATTCTGAGAACGTTCAAAATTTAGATGTTTTGCACGGTTTTATTAAAGCAAGTTTGTTTCCCTTTTATACTAACTTATAGGTATTATTACTCTTAGAAAAATTTACCACACAAATGCTTCGGTCTAGACCTACGGTTGGGTCAAGTTTCCTCGAATTCTGTGAACGTTCAAAATTTAGCTGTTTTGCACGATTTTATTAAAGCAAGTTTGTTTCCCTTTTATACTAACTTGTAGGTAATTTTACGCTTAGCAAATTTATCCCACAAATTCTTGGGTCTAGACCAACGGTTGGGTCATGTTTCGTCGAATTCTGACAACGTTCAAAAGTAAGCTCTTTTGCACGATTTTATTGAAGTAAGTTTATTTCCCTTTTATACTAACTTGTAGTTATTATTACGCTTAGCCAATTTACCACACAAATTCGCAGCTCTAGACCAACGTTTGTGTCAAGTTTCGTCGAATTCTGTGAACGTTAAAATTTAGCTGTTTTGCACGGTTTTATTTAAGCAAGTTTGTTTCCCTTTTGTACTAACTTGTAGTTGTTATTATGCTTTCCAAAATTACCACACAAATTCTTGGGCGTAAACCAACGTTTGTGTCAAGTTTCGTCGAATTTTGAGAACGGTCAAAATTTAGCTGTTTTTTGCACGGTTTTATGAAAGCAAATTCATTTTCCTTTTATACTAACTTGTAGTTATTATATTAAGATTAGCAAATATACAACACAAATGCTGGGATATAGACCAATGTTTGGGACAAGTTTCGTCGAATTCTGAGAACGTTCAAAAGTTAGCTGTTTTGCACAATTTTATTAAAGCAAAATTGTTTTTCTTTTACACTAACTTGTAGGTATTATTAACCATAAAAATTCTTGGTTCTAGACCTACGGTTGGGTTAAGTTTCGTCGAATTCTGAGAACGTTCAAAATTTAGATGTTTTGCACGGTTTTATTAAAGCAAGTTTGTTTCCCTTTTATACTAACTTATAGGTATTATTACTCTTAGAAAAATTTACCACACAAATGCTTCGGTCTAGACCTACGGTTGGGTCAAGTTTCCTCGAATTCTGTGAACGTTCAAAATTTAGCTGTTTTGCACGGTTTTATTAAAGCAAGTTTGTTTCCCTTTTATACTAACTTGTAGGTAATATTACACTTAGCAAATTTATCCCACAAATTCTTGGGTCTAGACCAACGGTTGGGTCATGTTTCGTCGAATTCTGACAATGTTCAAAAGAAAGCTCTTTTGCACGATTTTATTAAAGCAAGTTTATTTCCCTTTTATACTAACTTGTAGTTATTATTACGCTTAGCCAATTTACCACACAAATTCGCAGCTCTAGACCAACGTTTGTGTCAAGTTTCGTCGAATTCTGTGAACGTTAAAATTTAGCTGTTTTGCACGGTTTTATTAAAGCAAGTTTGTTTCCCTTTTGTACTAACTTGTAGTTGTTATTATGCTTTCCAAAATTACCACACAAATTCTTGGGCGTAGACCAACGTTTGTGTCAAGTTTCGTCGAATTTTGAGAACGGTCAAAATTTAGCTGTTTTTTGCACGGTTTTATGAAAGCAAATTCATTTTCCTTTTATACTAACTTGTAGTTATTATATTAAGATTAGCAAATATACAACACAAATGCTGGGATATAGACCAATGTTTGGGACAAGTTTCGTCGAATTCTGAGAACGTTCAAAAGTTAGCTGTTTTGCACAATTTTATTAAAGCAAAATTGTTTTTCTTTTACACTAACTTGTAGGTATAATTAACCACACAAATTCTTGGTTCTAGACCTACGGTTGGGTTAAGTTTCGTCGAATTCTGAGAACGTTCAAAATTTAGCTGTTTTGCACGGTTTTATTAAAGCAAGTTTGTTTCCCTTTTATACTAACTTATAGGTATTATTACTCTTAGAAAAATTTACCACAAATGCTTCGGTCTAGACCTACGGTTGGGTCAAGTTTCCTCGAATTCTGTGAACGTTCAAAATTTAGCTGTTTTGCACGATTTTATTAAAGCAAGTTTGTTTCCCTTTTATACTAACTTGTAGGTAATTTTACGCTTAGCAAATTTATCCCACAAATTCTTGGGTCTAGACCAACGGTTGGGTCATGTTTCGTCGAATTCTGACAACGTTCAAAAGTAAGCTCTTTTGCACGATTTTATTAAAGCAAGTTTATTTCCCTTTTATACTAACTTGTAGTTATTATTACGCTTAGCCAATTTACCACACAAAATTCGCAGCTCTAGACCAACGTTTGTGTCAAGTTTCGTCGAATTCTGTGAACGTTAAAATTTAGCTGTTTTGCACGGTTTTATTAAAGCAAGTTTGTTTCCCTTTTGTACTAACTTGTAGTTGTTATTATGCTTTCCAAAATTACCACACAAATTCTTGGGCGTAGACCAACGTTTGTGTCAAGTTTCGTCGAATTTTGAGAACGGTCAAAATTTAGCTGTTTTTTGCACGGTTTTATTAAAGCAAATTCATTTTCCTTTTATACTAACTTGTAGTTATTATTAAGATTAGGAAATATACAACACAAATGCTGGGATATAGACCAATGTTTGGGACAAGTTTCGTCGAATTCTGAGAACGTTCAAAAGTTAGCTGTTTTGCACAATTTTATTAAAGCAAAATTGTTTTTCTTTTACACTAACTTGTAGGTATAATTAACCACACAAATTCTTGGTTCTAGACCTACGGTTGGGTTAAGTTTCGTCGAATTCTGAGAACGTTCAAAATTTAGCTGTTTTGCACGGTTTTATTAAAGCAAGTTTGTTTCCCTTTTATACTAACTTATAGGTATTATTACTCTTAGAAAAATTTACCACAAATGCTTCGGTCTAGACCTACGGTTGGGTCAAGTTTCCTCGAATTCTGTGAACGTTCAAAATTTAGCTGTTTTGCACGATTTTATTAAAGCAAGTTTGTTTCCCTTTTATACTAACTTGTAGGTAATTTTACGCTTAGCAAATTTATCCCACAAATTCTTGGGTCTAGACCAACGGTTGGGTCATGTTTCGTCGAATTCTGACAACGTTCAAAAGTAAGCTCTTTTGCACGATTTTATTAAAGCAAGTTTATTTCCCTTTTATACTAACTTGTAGTTATTATTACGCTTAGCCAATTTACCACACAAAATTCGCAGCTCTAGACCAACGTTTGTGTCAAGTTTCGTCGAATTCTGTGAACGTTAAAATTTAGCTGTTTTGCACGGTTTTATTAAAGCAAGTTTGTTTCCCTTTTGTACTAACTTGTAGTTGTTATTATGCTTTCCAAAATTACCACACAAATTCTTGGGCGTAGACCAACGTTTGTGTCAAGTTTCGTCGAATTTTGAGAACGGTCAAAATTTAGCTGTTTTTTGCACGGTTTTATTAAAGCAAATTCATTTTCCTTTTATACTAACTTGTAGTTATTATTAAGATTAGGAAATATACAACACAAATGCTGGGATATAGACCAATGTTTGGGACAAGTTTCGTCGAATTCTGAGAACGTTCAAAAGTTAGCTGTTTTGCACAATTTTATTAAAGCAAAATTGTTTTTCTTTTACACTAACTTGTAGGTATTATTAACCATACAAATTCTTGGTTCTAGACCTACGGTTGGGTTATGTTTCGTCGAATTCTGAGAACGTTCAAAATTTAGATGTTTTGCACGGTTTTATTAAAGCAAGTTTGTTTCCCTTTTATACTAACTTGTAGGTATTATTACGCTTAGAATACTTTCCACACAAATACTTCGGTCTAGACCTACGGTTGGGTCAAGTTTCCTCGAATTCTGTGAACGCTCAAAATTTAGCTGTTTTGCACGGTTTTATTAAAACAAGTTTGTTTCCCTTTTATACTAACTTGTAGGTAATATTACGCTTAGCAAATTTATCCCACAAATTCTTGGGTCTAGACCAACGGTTGGGTCATGTTTCGTCGAATTCTAACAACGTTCAAAAGAAAGCTCTTTTGCACGATTTTATTAAAGCAAGTTTATTTCCCTTTTATACTAACTTGTAGTTATTATTACGCTTAGCCAATTTACCACACAAATTCGCAGCTCTAGACCAACGTTTGTGTCAAGTTTCGTCGAATTCTGTGAACGTTAAAATTTAGCTGTTTTGCACGGTTTATTAAAGCAAGTTTGTTTCCCTTTTGTACTAACTTGTAGTTGTTATTATGCTTTCCAAAATTACCACACAAATTCTTGGGCGTAGATCAACGTTTGTGTCAAATTTCGTCGAATTTTGAGAACGGTCAAAATTTAGCTGTTTTGCACGGTTTTATTAAAGCAAATTCATTTTCCTTTTATACTAACTTGTAGTTATTATTAAGATTAGCAAATATACAACACAAATGCTGGGATATAGACCAATGTTTGGGAAGGGTTTCGTCAAATTCTGATAACGTTCAAAAGTTAGCTGTTTTGCACAATTTTATTAAAGCAAAATTGTTTTTCTTTTACACTAACTTGTAGGTATAATTAACCACACAAATTCTTGGTTCTAGACCTACGGTTGGGTTAAGTTTCGTCGAATTCTGAGAACGTTCAAAATTTAGCTGTTTTGCACGGTTTTATTAAAGCAAGTTTGTTTCCCTTTTATACTAACTTATAGGTATTATTACTCTTAGAAAAATTTACCACACAAATGCTTCGGTCTAGACCTACGGTTGGGTCAAGTTTCCTCGAATTCTGTGAACGTTCAAAATTTAGCTGTTTTGCACGATTTTATTAAAGCAAGTTTGTTTCCCTTTTGTACTAACTTGTAGTTGTTATTATGCTTTCCAAAATTACCACACAAATTCTTGGGCGTAGACCAACGTTTGTGTCAAGTTTCGTCGAATTTTGAGAACGGTCAAAATTTAGCTGTTTTTTGCACGGTTTTATTAAAGCAAATTCATTTTCCTTTTATACTAACTTGTAGTTATTATTAAGATTAGCAAATATACAACACAAATGCTGGGATATAGACCAATGTTTGGGACAAGTTTCGTCGAATTCTGAGAACGTTCAAAAGTTAGCTGTTTTGCACAATTTTATTAAAGCAAAATTGTTTTTCTTTTACACTAACTTGTAGGTATTATTAACCATACAAATTCTTGGTTCTAGACCTACGGTTGGGTTAAGTTTCGTCGAATTCTGAGAACGTTCAAAATTTAGATGTTTTGCACGGTTTTATTAAAGCAAGTTTGTTTCCCTTTTATACTAACTTGTAGGTATTATTACGCTTAGAATACTTTCCACACAAATACTTCGGTCTAGACCTACGGTGGGGTCAAGTTTCCTCGAATTCTTTGAACGCTCAAAATTTAGCTGTTTTGCACGGTTTTATTAAAGCAAGTTTGTTTCCCTTTTATACTAACTTGTAGGTAATATTACGCTTAGCAAATTTATCCCACAAATTCTTGGGTCTAGACCAACGGTTGGGTCATGTTTCGTCGAATTCTAACAACGTTCAAAAGAAAGCTCTTTTGCACGATTTTATTAAAGCAAGTTTATTTCCCTTTTATACTAACTTGTAGTTATTATTACGCTTAGCCAATTTACCACACAAATTCGCAGCTCTAGACCAACGTTTGTGTCAAGTTTCGTCGAATTCTGTGAACGTTAAAATTTAGCTGTTTTGCACGATTTTATTAAAGCAAGTTTGTTTCCCTTTTGTACTAACTTGTAGTTGTTATTATGCTTTCCAAAATTACCACACAAATTCTTGGGCGTAGACCAACGTTTGTGTCAAGTTTCGTCGAATTTTGAGAACGGTCAAAATTTAGCTGTTTTTTGCACGGTTTTATTAAAGCAAATTCATTTTCCTTTTATACTAACTTGTAGTTATTATTAAGATTAGCAAATATACAACACAAATGCTGGGATATAGACCAAAGTTTGAGACAAGTTTCGTCGAATTCTGAGAACGTTCAAAAGTTAGCTGTTTTGCACAATTTTATTAAAGCAAATTTGTTTTCCTATTACACTAACTTGTAGGTATTATTAACCACACAAATTCTTGGTTCTAGACCTACGGTTGGGTTAAGTTTCGTCGAATTCTGAGAACGTTCAAAATTTAGATGTTTTGCACGATTTTATTAAAGCAAGTTTGTTTCCCTTTTATACTAACTTGTAGGTATTATTACGCTTAGAAAACTTACCACACAAATACTTCGGTCTAGACCTACGGTTGGGACATGTTTCCTCGAATTCTGTGAACGTTCAAAATTTAGCTGTTTTGCTCGGTTTTATTAAAGCAAGTTTGTTTCCCTTTTATACTAACTTGTAGGTAATATTACGCTTAGCAAATTTATCCCACAAATTCTTGGGTCTAGACCAACGGTTGGGTCATGTTTCGTCGAATTCTGACAACGTTCAAAAGTAAGCTCTTTTGCACGATTTTATTAAAGCAAGTTTATTTCCCTTTTGTACTAACTTGTAGTTGTTATTATGCTTTCCAAAATTACCACACAAATTCTTGGGCGTAAACCAACGTTTGTGTCAAGTTTCGTCGAATTTTGAGAACGGTCAAAATTTAGCTGTTTTTTGCACGGTTTTATTAAAGCAAATTCATTTTCCTTTTATACTAACTTGTAGTTATTATTAAGATTAGCAAATATACAACACAAATGCTGGGATATAGACCAATGTTTGGGACAAGTTTCGTCGAATTCTGAGAACGTTCAAAAGTTAGCTATTTTGCACAATTTTATTAAAGCAAAATTGTTTTTCTTTTACACTAACTTGTAGGTATTATTAACCATACAAATTCTTGGTTCTAGACCTACGGTTGGGTTAAGTTTCGTCGAATTCTGAGAACGTTCAAAATTTAGATGTTTTGCACGGTTTTATTAAAGCAAGTTTGTTTCCCTTTTATACTAACTTGTAGGTATTATTACGCTTAGAATACTTTCCACACAAATACTTCGGTCTAGACCTACGGTTGGGTCAAGTTTCCTCGAATTCTGTGAACGCTCAAAATTTAGCTGTTTTGCACGGTTTTATTAAAGCAAGTTTGTTTCCCTTTTATACTAACTTGTAGGTAATATTACACTTAGCAAATTTATCCCACAAATTCTTGGGTCTAGACCAACGGTTGGGTCATGTTTCGTCGATTTCTAACAATGTTCAAAAGAAAGTTCTTTTGCACGATTTTATTAAAGCAAGTTTATTTCCCTTTTATACTAACTTGTAGTTATTATTACGCTTAGCCAATTTACCACACAAATTCGCAGCTCTAGACCAACGTTTGTGTCAAGTTTCGTCGAATTCTGTGAACGTTAAAATTTAGCTGTTTTGCACGGTTTTATTAAAGCAAGTTTGTTTCCCTTTTGTACTAACTTGTAGTTGTTATTATGCTTTCCAAAATTACCACACAAATTCTTGGGCGTAGACCAACGTTTGTGTCAAGTTTCGTCGAATTTTGAGAACGGTCAAAATTTAGCTGTTTTTTGCACGGTTTTATGAAAGCAAATTCATTTTCCTTTTATACTAACTTGTAGTTATTATATTAAGATTAGCAAATATACAACACAAATGCTGGGATATAGACCAATGTTTGGGACAAGTTTCGTCGAATTCTGAGAACGTTCAAAAGTTAGCTGTTTTCCACAATTTTATTAAAGCAAAATTGTTTTTCTTTTACACTAACTTGTAGGTATAATTAACCACACAAATTCTTGGTTCTAGACCTACGGTTGGGTTAAGTTTCGTCGAATTCTGAGAACGTTCAAAATTTAGATGTTTTGCACGGTTTTATTAAAGCAAGTTTGTTTCCCTTTTATACTAACTTGTAGGTATTATTACGCTTAGAATACTTTCCACACAAATACTTCGGTCTAGACCTACGGTTGGGTCAAGTTTCCTCGAATTCTGTGAACGCTCAAAATTTAGCTGTTTTGCACGGTTTTATTAAAGCAAGTTTGTTTCCCTTTTATACTAACTTGTAGGTAATATTACACTTAGCAAATTTATCCCACAAATTCTTGGGTCTAGACCAACGGTTGGGTCATGTTTCGTCGATTTCTAACAATGTTCAAAAGAAAGCTCTTTTGCACGATTTTATTAAAGCAAGTTTATTTCCCTTTTATACTAACTTGTAGTTATTATTACGCTTAGCCAATTTACCACACAAATTCGCAGCTCTAGACCAACGTTTGTGTCAAGTTTCGTCGAATTCTGTGAACGTTAAAATTTAGCTGTTTTGCACGGTTTTATTAAAGCAAGTTTGTTTCCCTTTTGTACTAACTTGTAGTTGTTATTATGCTTTCCAAAATTACCACACAAATTCTTGGGCGTAGACCAACGTTTGTGTCAAGTTTCGTCGAATTTTGAGAACGGTCAAAATTTAGCTGTTTTTTGCACGGTTTTATGAAAGCAAATTCATTTTCCTTTTATACTAACTTGTAGTTATTATATTAAGATTAGCAAATATACAACACAAATGCTGGGATATAGACCAATGTTTGGGACAAGTTTCGTCGAATTCTGAGAACGTTCAAAAGTTAGCTGTTTTGCACAATTTTATTAAAGCAAAATTGTTTTTCTTTTACACTAACTTGTAGGTATAATTAACCACACAAATTCTTGGTTCTAGACCTACGGTTGGGTTAAGTTTCGTCGAATTCTGAGAACGTTCAAAATTTAGCTGTTTTGCACGGTTTTATTAAAGCAAGTTTGTTTCCCTTTTATACTAACTTATAGGTATTATTACGCTTAGAATACTTTCCACAAAAATACTTCGGTCTAGACCTACGGTTGGGTCAAGTTTCCTCGAATTCTGTGAACGCTCAAAATTTAGCTGTTTTGCACGGTTTTATTAAAACAAGTTTGTTTCCCTTTTATACTAACTTGTAGGTAATATTACGCTTAGCAAATTTATCCCACAAATTCTTGGGTCTAGACCAACGGTTGGGTCATGTTTCGTCGAATTCTAACAACGTTCAAAAGAAAGCTCTTTTGCACGATTTTATTAAAGCAAGTTTATTTCCCTTTTATACTAACTTGTAGTTATTATTACGCTTAGCCAATTTACCACACAAATTCGCAGCTCTAGACCAACGTTTGTGTCAAGTTTCGTCGAATTCTGTGAACGTTAAAATTTAGCTGTTTTGCACGGTTTATTAAAGCAAGTTTGTTTCCCTTTTGTACTAACTTGTAGTTGTTATTATGCTTTCCAAAATTACCACACAAATTCTTGGGCGTAGATCAACGTTTGTGTCAAATTTCGTCGAATTTTGAGAACGGTCAAAATTTAGCTGTTTTGCACGGTTTTATTAAAGCAAATTCATTTTCCTTTTATACTAACTTGTAGTTATTATTAAGATTAGCAAATATACAACACAAATGCTGGGATATAGACCAATGTTTGGGAAGGGTTTCGTCAAATTCTGATAACGTTCAAAAGTTAGCTGTTTTGCACAATTTTATTAAAGCAAAATTGTTTTTCTTTTACACTAACTTGTAGGTATAATTAACCACACAAATTCTTGGTTCTAGACCTACGGTTGGGTTAAGTTTCGTCGAATTCTGAGAACGTTCAAAATTTAGCTGTTTTGCACGGTTTTATTAAAGCAAGTTTGTTTCCCTTTTATACTAACTTATAGGTATTATTACTCTTAGAAAAATTTACCACACAAATGCTTCGGTCTAGACCTACGGTTGGGTCAAGTTTCCTCGAATTCTGTGAACGTTCAAAATTTAGCTGTTTTGCACGATTTTATTAAAGCAAGTTTGTTTCCCTTTTGTACTAACTTGTAGTTGTTATTATGCTTTCCAAAATTACCACACAAATTCTTGGGCGTAGACCAACGTTTGTGTCAAGTTTCGTCGAATTTTGAGAACGGTCAAAATTTAGCTGTTTTTTGCACGGTTTTATTAAAGCAAATTCATTTTCCTTTTATACTAACTTGTAGTTATTATTAAGATTAGCAAATATATAACACAAATGCTGGGATATAGACCAATGTTTGGGACAAGTTTCGTCGAATTCTGAGAACGTTCAAAAGTTAGCTGTTTTGCACAATTTTATTAAAGCAAAATTGTTTTTCTTTTACACTAACTTGTAGGTATTATTAACCATACAAATTCTTGGTTCTAGACCTACGGTTGGGTTAAGTTTCGTCGAATTCTGAGAACGTTCAAAATTTAGATGTTTTGCACGGTTTTATTAAAGCAAGTTTGTTTCCCTTTTATACTAACTTGTAGGTATTATTACGCTTAGAATACTTTCCACACAAATACTTCGGTCTAGACCTACGGTGGGGTCAAGTTTCCTCGAATTCTTTGAACGCTCAAAATTTAGCTGTTTTGCACGGTTTTATTAAAGCAAGTTTGTTTCCCTTTTATACTAACTTGTAGGTAATATTACGCTTAGCAAATTTATCCCACAAATTCTTGGGTCTAGACCAACGGTTGGGTCATGTTTCGTCGATTTCTAACAATGTTCAAAAGAAAGTTCTTTTGCACGATTTTATTAAAGCAAGTTTATTTCCCTTTTATACTAACTTGTAGTTATTATTACGCTTAGCCAATTTACCACACAAATTCGCAGCTCTAGACCAACGTTTGTGTCAAGTTTCGTCGAATTCTGTGAACGTTAAAATTTAGCTGTTTTGCACGGTTTTATTAAAGCAAGTTTGTTTCCCTTTTGTACTAACTTGTAGTTGTTATTATGCTTTCCAAAATTACCACACAAATTCTTGGGCGTAGACCAACGTTTGTGTCAAGTTTCGTCGAATTTTGAGAACGGTCAAAATTTAGATGTTTTTTGCACGGTTTTATGAAAGCAAATTCATTTTCCTTTTATACTAACTTGTAGTTATTATATTAAGATTAGCAAATATACAACACAAATGCTGGGATATAGACCAATGTTTGGGACAAGTTTCGTCGAATTCTGAGAACGTTCAAAAGTTAGCTGTTTTCCACAATTTTATTAAAGCAAAATTGTTTTTCTTTTACACTAACTTGTAGGTATAATTAACCACACAAATTCTTGGTTCTAGACCTACGGTTGGGTTAAGTTTCGTCGAATTCTGAGAACGTTCAAAATTTAGATGTTTTGCACGGTTTTATTAAAGCAAGTTTGTTTCCCTTTTATACTAACTTGTAGGTATTATTACGCTTAGAATACTTTCCACACAAATACTTCGGTCTAGACCTACGGTTGGGTCAAGTTTCCTCGAATTCTGTGAACGCTCAAAATTTAGCTGTTTTGCACGGTTTTATTAAAGCAAGTTTGTTTCCCTTTTATACTAACTTGTAGGTAATATTACACTTAGCAAATTTATCCCACAAATTCTTGGGTCTAGACCAACGGTTGGGTCATGTTTCGTCGATTTCTAACAATGTTCAAAAGAAAGCTCTTTTGCACGATTTTATTAAAGCAAGTTTATTTCCCTTTTATACTAACTTGTAGTTATTATTACGCTTAGCCAATTTACCACACAAATTCGCAGCTCTAGACCAACGTTTGTGTCAAGTTTCGTCGAATTCTGTGAACGTTAAAATTTAGCTGTTTTGCACGGTTTTATTAAAGCAAGTTTGTTTCCCTTTTGTACTAACTTGTAGTTGTTATTATGCTTTCCAAAATTACCACACAAATTCTTGGGCGTAGACCAACGTTTGTGTCAAGTTTCGTCGAATTTTGAGAACGGTCAAAATTTAGCTGTTTTTTGCACGGTTTTATGAAAGCAAATTCATTTTCCTTTTATACTAACTTGTAGTTATTATATTAAGATTAGCAAATATACAACACAAATGCTGGGATATAGACCAATGTTTGGGACAAGTTTCGTCGAATTCTGAGAACGTTCAAAAGTTAGTTTTTTTGCACAATTTTATTAAAGCAAAATTGTTTTTCTTTTACACTAACTTGTAGGTATAATTAACCACACAAATTCTTGGTTCTAGACCTACGGTTGGGTTAAGTTTCGTCGAATTCTGAGAACGTTCAAAATTTAGCTGTTTTGCACGGTTTTATTAAAGCAAGTTTGTTTCCCTTTTATACTAACTTATAGGTATTATTACTCTTAGAAAAATTTACCACAAATGCTTCGGTCTAGACCTACGGTTGGGTCAAGTTTCCTCGAATTCTGTGAACGTTCAAAATTTAGCTGTTTTGCACGATTTTATTAAAGCAAGTTTGTTTCCCTTTTATACTAACTTGTAGGTAATTTTACGCTTAGCAAATTTATCCCACAAATTCTTGGGTCTAGACCAACGGTTGGGTCATGTTTCGTCGAATTCTGACAACGTTCAAAAGTAAGCTCTTTTGCACGATTTTATTAAAGCAAGTTTATTTCCCTTTTATACTAACTTGTAGTTATTATTACGCTTAGCCAATTTACCACACAAATTCGCAGCTCTAGACCAACGTTTGTGTCAAGTTTCGTCGAATTCTGTGAACGTTAAAATTTAGCTGTTTTGCACGGTTTTATTAAAGCAAGTTTGTTTCCCTTTTGTACTAACTTGTAGTTGTTATTATGCTTTCCAAAATTACCACACAAATTCTTGGGCGTAGACCAACGTTTGTGTCAAGTTTCGTCGAATTTTGAGAACGGTCAAAATTTAGCTGTTTTTTGCACGGTTTTATGAAAGCAAATTCATTTTCCTTTTATACTAACTTGTAGTTATTATATTAAGATTAGCAAATATACAACACAAATGCTGGGATATAGACCAATGTTTGGGACAAGTTTCGTCGAATTCTGAGAACGTTCAAAAGTTAGCTGTTTTGCACAATTTTATTAAAGCAAAATTGTTTTTCTTTTACACTAACTTGTAGGTATAATTAACCACACAAATTCTTGGTTCTAGACCTACGGTTGGGTTAAGTTTCGTCGAATTCTGAGAACGTTCAAAATTTAGCTGTTTTGCACGGTTTTATTAAAGCAAGTTTGTTTCCCTTTTATACTAACTTATAGGTATTATTACGCTTAGAATACTTTCCACACAAATACTTCGGTCTAGACCTACGGTTGGGTCAAGTTTCCTCGAATTCTGTGAACGCTCAAAATTTAGCTGTTTTGCACGGTTTTATTAAAACAAGTTTGTTTCCCTTTTATACTAACTTGTAGGTAATATTACGCTTAGCAAATTTATCCCACAAATTCTTGGGTCTAGACCAACGGTTGGGTCATGTTTCGTCGAATTCTAACAACGTTCAAAAGAAAGCTCTTTTGCACGATTTTATTAAAGCAAGTTTATTTCCCTTTTATACTAACTTGTAGTTATTATTACGCTTAGCCAATTTACCACACAAATTCGCAGCTCTAGACCAACGTTTGTGTCAAGTTTCGTCGAATTCTGTGAACGTTAAAATTTAGCTGTTTTGCACGGTTTATTAAAGCAAGTTTGTTTCCCTTTTGTACTAACTTGTAGTTGTTATTATGCTTTCCAAAATTACCACACAAATTCTTGGGCGTAGATCAACGTTTGTGTCAAATTTCGTCGAATTTTGAGAACGGTCAAAATTTAGCTGTTTTGCACGGTTTTATTAAAGCAAATTCATTTTCCTTTTATACTAACTTGTAGTTATTATTAAGATTAGCAAATATACAACACAAATGCTGGGATATAGACCAATGTTTGGGAAGGGTTTCGTCAAATTCTGATAACGTTCAAAAGTTAGCTGTTTTGCACAATTTTATTAAAGCAAAATTGTTTTTCTTTTACACTAACTTGTAGGTATAATTAACCACACAAATTCTTGGTTCTAGACCTACGGTTGGGTTAAGTTTCGTCGAATTCTGAGAACGTTCAAAATTTAGCTGTTTTGCACGGTTTTATTAAAGCAAGTTTGTTTCCCTTTTATACTAACTTATAGGTATTATTACTCTTAGAAAAATTTACCACACAAATGCTTCGGTCTAGACCTACGGTTGGGTCAAGTTTCCTCGAATTCTGTGAACGTTCAAAATTTAGCTGTTTTGCACGATTTTATTAAAGCAAGTTTGTTTCCCTTTTGTACTAACTTGTAGTTGTTATTATGCTTTCCAAAATTACCACACAAATTCTTGGGCGTAGACCAACGTTTGTGTCAAGTTTCGTCGAATTTTGAGAACGGTCAAAATTTAGCTGTTTTTTGCACGGTTTTATTAAAGCAAATTCATTTTCCTTTTATACTAACTTGTAGTTATTATTAAGATTAGCAAATATACAACACAAATGCTGGGATATAGACCAATGTTTGGGACAAGTTTCGTCGAATTCTGAGAACGTTCAAAAGTTAGCTGTTTTGCACAATTTTATTAAAGCAAAATTGTTTTTCTTTTACACTAACTTGTAGGTATTATTAACCATACAAATTCTTGGTTCTAGACCTACGGTTGGGTTAAGTTTCGTCGAATTCTGAGAACGTTCAAAATTTAGATGTTTTGCACGGTTTTATTAAAGCAAGTTTGTTTCCCTTTTATACTAACTTGTAGGTATTATTACGCTTAGAATACTTTCCACACAAATACTTCGGTCTAGACCTACGGTGGGGTCAAGTTTCCTCGAATTCTTTGAACGCTCAAAATTTAGCTGTTTTGCACGGTTTTATTAAAGCAAGTTTGTTTCCCTTTTATACTAACTTGTAGGTAATATTACGCTTAGCAAATTTATCCCACAAATTCTTGGGTCTAGACCAACGGTTGGGTCATGTTTCGTCGAATTCTAACAACGTTCAAAAGAAAGCTCTTTTGCACGATTTTATTAAAGCAAGTTTATTTCCCTTTTATACTAACTTGTAGTTATTATTACGCTTAGCCAATTTACCACACAAATTCGCAGCTCTAGACCAACGTTTGTGTCAAGTTTCGTCGAATTCTGTGAACGTTAAAATTTAGCTGTTTTGCACGATTTTATTAAAGCAAGTTTGTTTCCCTTTTGTACTAACTTGTAGTTGTTATTATGCTTTCCAAAATTACCACACAAATTCTTGGGCGTAGACCAACGTTTGTGTCAAGTTTCGTCGAATTTTGAGAACGGTCAAAATTTAGCTGTTTTTTGCACGGTTTTATTAAAGCAAATTCATTTTCCTTTTATACTAACTTGTAGTTATTATTAAGATTAGCAAATATACAACACAAATGCTGGGATATAGACCAAAGTTTGAGACAAGTTTCGTCGAATTCTGAGAACGTTCAAAAGTTAGCTGTTTTGCACAATTTTATTAAAGCAAATTTGTTTTCCTATTACACTAACTTGTAGGTATTATTAACCACACAAATTCTTGGTTCTAGACCTACGGTTGGGTTAAGTTTCGTCGAATTCTGAGAACGTTCAAAATTTAGATGTTTTGCACGATTTTATTAAAGCAAGTTTGTTTCCCTTTTATACTAACTTGTAGGTATTATTACGCTTAGAAAACTTACCACACAAATACTTCGGTCTAGACCTACGGTTGGGACATGTTTCCTCGAATTCTGTGAACGTTCAAAATTTAGCTGTTTTGCTCGGTTTTATTAAAGCAAGTTTGTTTCCCTTTTATACTAACTTGTAGGTAATATTACGCTTAGCAAATTTATCCCACAAATTCTTGGGTCTAGACCAACGGTTGGGTCATGTTTCGTCGAATTCTGACAACGTTCAAAAGTAAGCTCTTTTGCACGATTTTATTAAAGCAAGTTTATTTCCCTTTTATACTAACTTGTAGTTATTATTACGCTTAGCCAATTTACCACACAAATTCGCAGCTCTAGACCAACGTTTGTGTCAAGTTTCGTCGAATTCTGTGAACGTTAAAATTTAGCTGTTTTGCACGGTTTTATTAAAGCAAGTTTGTTTCCCTTTTGTACTAACTTGTAGTTGTTATTATGCTTTCCAAAATTACCACACAAATTCTTGGGCGTAGACCAACGTTTGTGTCAAGTTTCATCGAATTTTGAGAACGGTCAAAATTTAGCTGTTTTTTGCACGGTTTTATTAAAGCAAATTCATTTTCCTTTTATACTAACTTGTAGTTATTATTAAGATTAGCAAATATACAACACAAATGCTGGGATATAGACCAAAGTTTGAGACAAGTTTCGTCGAATTCTGAGAACGTTCAAAAGTTAGCTGTTTTGCACAATTTTATTAAAGCAAATTTGTTTTCCTATTACACTAACTTGTAGGTATTATTAACCACACAAATTCTTGGTTCTAGACCTACGGTTGGGTTAAGTTTCGTCGAATTCTGAGAACGTTCAAAATTTAGATGTTTTGCACGATTTTATTAAAGCAAGTTTGTTTCCCTTTTATACTAACTTGTAGGTATTATTACGCTTAGAAAACTTACCACACAAATACTTCGGTCTAGACCTACGGTTGGGACATGTTTCCTCGAATTCTGTGAACGTTCAAAATTTAGCTGTTTTGCTCGGTTTTATTAAAGCAAGTTTGTTTCCCTTTTATACTAACTTGTAGGTAATATTACGCTTAGCAAATTTATCCCACAAATTCTTGGGTCTAGACCAACGGTTGGGTCATGTTTCGTCGAATTCTGACAACGTTCAAAAGTAAGCTCTTTTGCACGATTTTATTAAAGCAAGTTTATTTCCCTTTTATACTAACTTGTAGTTATTATTACGCTTAGCCAATTTACCACACAAATTCGCAGCTCTAGACCAACGTTTGTGTCAAGTTTCGTCGAATTCTGTGAACGTTAAAATTTAGCTGTTTTGCACGGTTTTATTAAAGCAAGTTTGTTTCCCTTTTGTACTAACTTGTAGTTGTTATTATGCTTTCCAAAATTACCACACAAATTCTTGGGCGTAGACCAACGTTTGTGTCAAGTTTCATCGAATTTTGAGAACGGTCAAAATTTAGCTGTTTTTTGCACGGTTTTATTAAAGCAAATTCATTTTCCTTTTATACTAACTTGTAGTTATTATTAAGATTAGCAAATATACAACACAAATGCTGGGATATAGACCAATGTTTGGGACAAGTTTCGTCGAATTCTGAGAACGTTCAACAGTTAGTTGTTTTCCACAATTTTATTAAAGCAAAATTGTTTTTCTTTTACACTAACTTGTAGGTATTATTAACCATACAAATTCTTGGTTCTAGACCTACGGTTGGGTTAAGTTTCGTCGAATTCTGAGAACGTTCAAAATTTAGATGTTTTGCACGGTTTTATTAAAGCAAGTTTGTTTCCCTTTTATACTAACTTATAGGTATTATTACTCTTAGAAAAATTTACCACACAAATGCTTCGGTCTAGACCTACGGTTGGGTCAAGTTTCCTCGAATTCTGTGAACGTTCAAAATTTAGCTGTTTTGCACGATTTTATTAAAGCAAGTTTGTTTCCCTTTTATACTAACTTGTAGGTAATTTTACGCTTAGCAAATTTATCCCACAAATTCTTGGGTCTAGACCAACGGTTGGGTCATGTTTCGTCGAATTCTGACAACGTTCAAAAGTAAGCTCTTTTGCACGATTTTATTAAAGCAAGTTTATTTCCCTTTTATACTAACTTGTAGTTATTATTACGCTTAGCCAATTTACCACACAAATGCTTCGGTCTAGACCTACGGTTGGGTCAAGTTTCGTCGAATTCTGTGAACGTTCAAAATTTAGCTGTTTTGCACGGTTTTATTAAAGCAAGTTTGTTTCCCTGTTGTACTAACTTGTAGTTGTTATTATGCTTTCCAAAATTACCACACAAATTCTTGGGCGTAGACCAACGTTTGTGTCAAGTTTCGTCGAATTTTGAGAACGGTCAAAATTTAGCTGTTTTTTGCACGGTTTTATTAAAGCAAATTCATTTTCCTTTTATACTAACTTGTAGTTATTATTAAGATTAGCAAATATACAACACAAATGCTGGGATATAGACCAAAGTTTGAGACAAGTTTCGTCGAATTCTGAGAACGTTCAAAAGTTAGCTGTTTTGCACAATTTTATTAAAGCAAATTTGTTTTCCTATTACACTAACTTGTAGGTATTATTAACCACACAAATTCTTGGTTCTAGACCTACGGTTGGGTTAAGTTTCGTCGAATTCTGAGAACGTTCAAAATTTAGATGTTTTGCACGATTTTATTAAAGCAAGTTTGTTTCCCTTTTATACTAACTTGTAGGTATTATTACGCTTAGAAAACTTACCACACAAATACTTCGGTCTAGACCTACGGTTGGGACATGTTTCCTCGAATTCTGTGAACGTTCAAAATTTAGCTGTTTTGCTCGGTTTTATTAAAGCAAGTTTGTTTCCCTTTTATACTAACTTGTAGGTAATATTACGCTTAGCAAATTTATCCCACAAATTCTTGGGTCTAGACCAACGGTTGGGTCATGTTTCGTCGAATTCTGACAACGTTCAAAAGTAAGCTCTTTTGCACGATTTTATTAAAGCAAGTTTATTTCCCTTTTATACTAACTTGTAGTTATTATTACGCTTAGCCAATTTACCACACAAATTCGCAGCTCTAGACCAACGTTTGTGTCAAGTTTCGTCGAATTCTGTGAACGTTAAAATTTAGCTGTTTTGCACGGTTTTATTAAAGCAAGTTTGTTTCCCTTTTGTACTAACTTGTAGTTGTTATTATGCTTTCCAAAATTACCACACAAATTCTTGGGCGTAGACCAACGTTTGTGTCAAGTTTCATCGAATTTTGAGAACGGTCAAAATTTAGCTGCTTTTTGCACGGTTTTATTAAAGCAAATTCATTTTCCTTTTATACTAACTTGTAGTTATTATTAAGATTAGCAAATATACAACACAAATGCTGGGATATAGACCAAAGTTTGAGACAAGTTTCGTCGAATTCTGAGAACGTTCAAAAGTTAGCTGTTTTGCACAATTTTATTAAAGCAAATTTGTTTTCCTATTACACTAACTTGTAGGTATTATTAACCACACAAATTCTTGGTTCTAGACCTACGGTTGGGTTAAGTTTCGTCGAATTCTGAGAACGTTCAAAATTTAGATGTTTTGCACGATTTTATTAAAGCAAGTTTGTTTCCCTTTTATACTAACTTGTAGGTATTATTACGCTTAGAAAACTTACCACACAAATACTTCGGTCTAGACCTACGGTTGGGACATGTTTCCTCGAATTCTGTGAACGTTCAAAATTTAGCTGTTTTGCTCGGTTTTATTAAAGCAAGTTTGTTTCCCTTTTATACTAACTTGTAGGTAATATTACGCTTAGCAAATTTATCCCACAAATTCTTGGGTCTAGACCAACGGTTGGGTCATGTTTCGTCGAATTCTGACAACGTTCAAAAGTAAGCTCTTTTGCACGATTTTATTAAAGCAAGTTTATTTCCCTTTTATACTAACTTGTAGTTATTATTACGCTTAGCCAATTTACCACACAAATTCGCAGCTCTAGACCAACGTTTGTGTCAAGTTTCGTCGAATTCTGTGAACGTTAAAATTTAGCTGTTTTGCACGGTTTTATTAAAGCAAGTTTGTTTCCCTTTTGTACTAACTTGTAGTTGTTATTATGCTTTCCAAAATTACCACACAAATTCTTGGGCGTAGACCAACGTTTGTGTCAAGTTTCATCGAATTTTGAGAACGGTCAAAATTTAGCTGTTTTTTGCACGGTTTTATTAAAGCAAATTCATTTTCCTTTTATACTAACTTGTAGTTATTATTAAGATTAGCAAATATACAACACAAATGCTGGGATATAGACCAATGTTTGGGACAAGTTTCGTCGAATTCTGAGAACGTTCAACAGTTAGTTGTTTTCCACAATTTTATTAAAGCAAAATTGTTTTTCTTTTACACTAACTTGTAGGTATTATTAACCATACAAATTCTTGGTTCTAGACCTACGGTTGGGTTAAGTTTCGTCGAATTCTGAGAACGTTCAAAATTTAGATGTTTTGCACGGTTTTATTAAAGCAAGTTTGTTTCCCTTTTATACTAACTTATAGGTATTATTACTCTTAGAAAAATTTACCACACAAATGCTTCGGTCTAGACCTACGGTTGGGTCAAGTTTCCTCGAATTCTGTGAACGTTCAAAATTTAGCTGTTTTGCACGATTTTATTAAAGCAAGTTTGTTTCCCTTTTATACTAACTTGTAGGTAATTTTACGCTTAGCAAATTTATCCCACAAATTCTTGGGTCTAGACCAACGGTTGGGTCATGTTTCGTCGAATTCTGACAACGTTCAAAAGTAAGCTCTTTTGCACGATTTTATTAAAGCAAGTTTATTTCCCTTTTATACTAACTTGTAGTTATTATTACGCTTAGCCAATTTACCACACAAATGCTTCGGTCTAGACCTACGGTTGGGTCAAGTTTCGTCGAATTCTGTGAACGTTCAAAATTTAGCTGTTTTGCACGGTTTTATTAAAGCAAGTTTGTTTCCCTGTTGTACTAACTTGTAGTTGTTATTATGCTTTCCAAAATTACCACACAAATTCTTGGGCGTAGACCAACGTTTGTGTCAAGTTTCGTCGAATTTTGAGAACGGTCAAAATTTAGCTGTTTTTTGCACGGTTTTATTAAAGCAAATTCATTTTCCTTTTATACTAACTTGTAGTTATTATTAAGATTAGCAAATATACAACACAAATGCTGGGATATAGACCAATGTTTGGGACAAGTTTCGTCGAATTCTGAGAACGTTCAAAAGTTAGCTGTTTTGCACAATTTTATTAAAGCAAAATTGTTTTTCTTTTACACTAACTTGTAGGTATTATTAACCATACAAATTCTTGGTTCTAGACCTACGGTTGGGTTAAGTTTCGTCGAATTCTGAGAACGTTCAAAATTTAGATGTTTTGCACGGTTTTATTAAAGCAAGTTTGTTTCCCTTTTATACTAACTTGTAGGTATTATTACGCTTAGAATACTTTCCACACAAATACTTCGGTCTAGACCTACGGTGGGGTCAAGTTTCCTCGAATTCTTTGAACGCTCAAAATTTAGCTGTTTTGCACGGTTTTATTAAAGCAAGTTTGTTTCCCTTTTATACTAACTTGTAGGTAATATTACGCTTAGCAAAATTTATCCCACAAATTCTTGGGTCTAGACCAACGGTTGGGTCATGTTTCGTCGAATTCTAACAACGTTCAAAAGAAAGCTCTTTTGCACGATTTTATTAAAGCAAGTTTATTTCCCTTTTATACTAACTTGTAGTTATTATTACGCTTAGCCAATTTACCACACAAATTCGCAGCTCTAGACCAACGTTTGTGTCAAGTTTCGTCGAATTCTGTGAACGTTAAAATTTAGCTGTTTTGCACGATTTTATTAAAGCAAGTTTGTTTCCCTTTTGTACTAACTTGTAGTTGTTATTATGCTTTCCAAAATTACCACACAAATTCTTGGGCGTAGACCAACGTTTGTGTCAAGTTTCGTCGAATTTTGAGAACGGTCAAAATTTAGCTGTTTTTTGCACGGTTTTATTAAAGCAAATTCATTTTCTTTTTATACTAACTTGTAGTTATTATTAAGATTAGCAAATATACAACACAAATGCTGGGATATAGACCAAAGTTTGGGACAAGTTTCGTCGAATTCTGAGAACGTTCAAAAGATAGCTGTTTTGCACAATTTTATTAAAGCAAATTTGTTTTCCTTTTACACTAACTTGTAGGTATTATTAACCACACAAATTCTTGGTTCTAGACCTACGGTTAGGTTAAGTTTCGTCGAATTCTGAGAACGTTCAAAATTTAGATGTTTTGCACGATTTTATTAAAGCAAGTTTGTTTCCCTTTTATACTAACTTGTAGGTATTATTACGCTTAGAAAACTTACCACACAAATACTTCGGTCTAGACCTACGGTTGGGACATGTTTCCTCGAATTCTGTGAACGTTCAAAATTTAGCTGTTTTGCACGGTTTTATTAAAGCAAGTTTGTTTCCCTTTTATACTAACTTGTAGGTAATATTACGCTTAGCAAATTTATCCCACAAATTCTTGGGTCTAGACCAACGGTTGGGTCATGTTTCGTCGAATTCTAACAACGTTCAAAAGAAAGCTCTTTTGCACGATTTTATTAAAGCAAGTTTATTTCCCTTTTATACTAACTTGTAGTTATTATTACGCTTAGCCAATTTACCACACAAATTCGCAGCTCTAGACCAACGTTTGTGTCAAGTTTCGTCGAATTCTGTGAACGTTAAAATTTAGCTGTTTTGCACGGTTTTATTAAAGCAAGTTTGTTTCCCTTTTGTACTAACTTGTAGTTGTTATTATGCTTTCCAAAATTACCACACAAATTCTTGGGCGTAGATCAACGTTTGTGTCAAATTTCGTCGAATTTTGAGAACGGTCAAAATTTAGCTGTTTTGCACGGTTTTATTAAAGCAAATTCATTTTCCTTTTATACTAACTTGTAGTTATTATTAAGATTAGCAAATATACAACACAAATGCTGGGATATAGACCAATGTTTGGGACAAGTTTCGTCAAATTCTGATAACGTTCAAAAGTTAGCTGTTTTGCACAATTTTATTAAAGCAAAATTGTTTTTCTTTTACACTAACTTGTAGGTATAATTAACCACACAAATTCTTGGTTCTAGACCTACGGTTGGGTTAAGTTTCATCGAATTCTGAGAACGTTCAAAATTTAGCTGTTTTGCACGGTTTTATTAAAGCAAGTTTGTTTCCCTTTTATACTAACTTATAGGTATTATTACTCTTAGAAAAATTTACCACACAAATGCTTCGGTCTAGACCTACGGTTGGGTCAAGTTTCCTTGAATTCTGTGAACGTTCAAAATTTAGCTGTTTTGCACGATTTTATTAAAGCAAGTTTGTTTCCCTGTTGTACTAACTTGTAGTTGTTATTATGCTTTCCAAAATTACCACACAAATTCTTGGGCGTAGACCAACGTTTGTGTCAAGTTTCGTCGAATTTTGAGAACGGTCAAAATTTAGCTGTTTTTTGCACGGTTTTATTAAAGCAAATTCATTTTCCTTTTATACTAACTTGTAGTTATTATTAAGATTAGCAAATATACAACACAAATGCTGGGATATAGACCAATGTTTGGGACAAGTTTCGTCGAATTCTGAGAACGTTCAAAAGTTAGCTGTTTTGCACAATTTTATTAAAGCAAAATTGTTTTTCTTTTACACTAACTTGTAGGTATTATTAACCATACAAATTCTTGGTTCTAGACCTACGGTTGGGTTAAGTTTCGTCGAATTCTGAGAACGTTCAAAATTTAGATGTTTTGCACGGTTTTATTAAAGCAAGTTTGTTTCCCTTTTATACTAACTTGTAGGTATTATTACGCTTAGAATACTTTCCACACAAATACTTCGGTCTAGACCTACGGTGGGGTCAAGTTTCCTCGAATTCTTTGAACGCTCAAAATTTAGCTGTTTTGCACGGTTTTATTAAAGCAAGTTTGTTTCCCTTTTATACTAACTTGTCGGTAATATTACGCTTAGCAAAATTTATCCCACAAATTCTTGGGTCTAGACCAACGGTTGGGTCATGTTTCGTCGAATTCTAACAACGTTCAAAAGAAAGCTCTTTTGCACGATTTTATTAAAGCAAGTTTATTTCCCTTTTATACTAACTTGTAGTTATTATTACGCTTAGCCAATTTACCACACAAATTCGCAGCTCTAGACCAACGTTTGTGTCAAGTTTCGTCGAATTCTGTGAACGTTAAAATTTAGCTGTTTTGCACGATTTTATTAAAGCAAGTTTGTTTCCCTTTTGTACTAACTTGTAGTTGTTATTATGCTTTCCAAAATTACCACACAAATTCTTGGGCGTAGACCAACGTTTGTGTCAAGTTTCGTCGAATTTTGAGAACGGTCAAAATTTAGCTGTTTTTTGCACGGTTTTATTAAAGCAAATTCATTTTCCTTTTATACTAACTTGTAGTTATTATTAAGATTAGCAAATATACAACACAAATGCTGGGATATAGACCAAAGTTTGGGACAAGTTTCGTCGAATTCTGAGAACGTTCAAAAGATAGCTGTTTTGCACAATTTTATTAAAGCAAATTTGTTTTCCTTTTACACTAACTTGTAGGTATTATTAACCACACAAATTCTTGGTTCTAGACCTACGGTTGGGTTAAGTTTCGTCGAATTCTGAGAACGTTCAAAATTTAGATGTTTTGCACGATTTTATTAAAGCAAGTTTGTTTCCCTTTTATACTAACTTGTAGGTATTATTACGCTTAGAAAACTTACCACACAAATACTTCGGTCTAGACCTACGGTTGGGACATGTTTCCTCGAATTCTGTGAACGTTCAAAATTTAGCTGTTTTGCACGGTTTTATTAAAGCAAGTTTGTTTCCCTTTTATACTAACTTGTAGGTAATATTACGCTTAGCAAATTTATCCCACAAATTCTTGGGTCTAGACCAACGGTTGGGTCATGTTTCGTCGAATTCTGACAACGTTCAAAAGTAAGCTCTTTTGCACGATTTTATTAAAGCAAGTTTATTTCCCTTTTATACTAACTTGTAGTTATTATTACGCTTAGCCAATTTACCACACAAATTCGCAGCTCTAGACCAACGTTTGTGTCATGTTTCGTCGAATTCTGTGAACGTTAAAATTTAGCTGTTTTGCACGGTTTTATTAAAGCAAGTTTGTTTCCCTTTTGTACTAACTTGTAGTTGTTATTATGCTTTCCAAAATTACCACACAAATTCTTGGGCGTAGACCAACGTTTGTGTCAAGTTTCGACGAATTTTGAGAACGGTCAAAATTTAGCTGTTTTTTGCACGGTTTTATTAAAGCAAATTCATTTTCCTTTTATACTAACTTGTAGTTATTATTAAGATTAGCAAATATACAACACAAATGCTGGGATATAGACCAATGTTTGGGACAAGTTTCGTCGAATTCTGAGAACGTTCAAAAGTTAGCTGTTTTGCACAATTTTATTAAAGCAAAATTGTTTTTCTTTTACACTAACTTGTAGGTATTATTAACCATACAAATTCTTGGTTCTAGACCTACGGTTGGGTTAAGTTTCGTCGAATTCTGAGAACGTTCAAAATTTAGATGTTTTGCACGGTTTTATTAAAGCAAGTTTGTTTCCCTTTTATACTAACTTGTAGGTATTATTACGCTTAGAATACTTTCCACACAAATACTTCGGTCTAGACCTACGGTTGGGTCAAGTTTCCTCGAATTCTGTGAACGCTCAAAATTTAGCTGTTTTGCACGGTTTTATTAAAACAAGTTTGTTTCCCTTTTATACTAACTTGTAGGTAATATTACGCTTAGCAAATTTATCCCACAAATTCTTGGGTCTAGACCAACGGTTGGGTCATGTTTCGTCGAATTCTAACAACGTTCAAAAGAAAGCTCTTTTGCACGATTTTATTAAAGCAAGTTTATTTCCCTTTTATACTAACTTGTAGTTATTATTACGCTTAGCCAATTTACCACACAAATTCGCAGCTCTAGACCAACGTTTGTGTCAAGTTTCGTCGAATTCTGTGAACGTTAAAATTTAGCTGTTTTGCACGGTTTTATTAAAGCAAGTTTGTTTCCCTTTTGTACTAACTTGTAGTTGTTATTATGCTTTCCAAAATTACCACACAAATTCTTGGGCGTAGATCAACGTTTGTGTCAAATTTCGTCGAATTTTGAGAACGGTCAAAATTTAGCTGTTTTGCACGGTTTTATTAAAGCAAATTCATTTTCCTTTTATACTAACTTGTAGTTATTATTAAGATTAGCAAATATACAACACAAATGCTGGGATATAGACCAATGTTTGGGACAAGTTTCGTCAAATTCTGATAACGTTCAAAAGTTAGCTGTTTTGCACAATTTTATTAAAGCAAAATTGTTTTTCTTTTACACTAACTTGTAGGTATAATTAACCACACAAATTCTTGGTTCTAGACCTACGGTTGGGTTAAGTTTCATCGAATTCTGAGAACGTTCAAAATTTAGCTGTTTTGCACGGTTTTATTAAAGCAAGTTTGTTTCCCTTTTATACTAAGTTATAGGTATTATTACTCTTAGAAAAATTTACCACACAAATGCTTCGGTCTAGACCTACGGTTGGGTCAAGTTTCCTCGAATTCTGTGAACGTTCAAAATTTAGCTGTTTTGCACGATTTTATTAAAGCAAGTTTGTTTCCCTGTTGTACTAACTTGTAGTTGTTATTATGCTTTCCAAAATTACCACACAAATTCTTGGGCGTAGACCAACGTTTGTGTCAAGTTTCGTCGAATTTTGAGAACGGTCAAAATTTAGCTGTTTTTTGCACGGTTTTATTAAAGCAAATTCATTTTCCTTTTATACTAACTTGTAGTTATTATTAAGATTAGCAAATATACAACACAAATGCTGGGATATAGACCAATGTTTGGGACAAGTTTCGTCGAATTCTGAGAACGTTCAAAAGTTAGCTGTTTTGCACAATTTTATTAAAGCAAAATTGTTTTTCTTTTACACTAACTTGTAGGTATTATTAACCATACAAATTCTTGGTTCTAGACCTACGGTTGGGTTAAGTTTCGTCGAATTCTGAGAACGTTCAAAATTTAGATGTTTTGCACGGTTTTATTAAAGCAAGTTTGTTTCCCTTTTATACTAACTTGTAGGTATTATTACGCTTAGAATACTTTCCACACAAATACTTCGGTCTAGACCTACGGTGGGGTCAAGTTTCCTCGAATTCTTTGAACGCTCAAAATTTAGCTGTTTTGCACGGTTTTATTAAAGCAAGTTTGTTTCCCTTTTATACTAACTTGTCGGTAATATTACGCTTAGCAAAATTTATCCCACAAATTCTTGGGTCTAGACCAACGGTTGGGTCATGTTTCGTCGAATTCTAACAACGTTCAAAAGAAAGCTCTTTTGCACGATTTTATTAAAGCAAGTTTATTTCCCTTTTATACTAACTTGTAGTTATTATTACGCTTAGCCAATTTACCACACAAATTCGCAGCTCTAGACCAACGTTTGTGTCAAGTTTCGTCGAATTCTGTGAACGTTAAAATTTAGCTGTTTTGCACGATTTTATTAAAGCAAGTTTGTTTCCCTTTTGTACTAACTTGTAGTTGTTATTATGCTTTCCAAAATTACCACACAAATTCTTGGGCGTAGACCAACGTTTGTGTCAAGTTTCGTCGAATTTTGAGAACGGTCAAAATTTAGCTGTTTTTTGCACGGTTTTATTAAAGCAAATTCATTTTCCTTTTATACTAACTTGTAGTTATTATTAAGATTAGCAAATATACAACACAAATGCTGGGATATAGACCAAAGTTTGGGACAAGTTTCGTCGAATTCTGAGAACGTTCAAAAGATAGCTGTTTTGCACAATTTTATTAAAGCAAATTTGTTTTCCTTTTACACTAACTTGTAGGTATTATTAACCACACAAATTCTTGGTTCTAGACCTACGGTTGGGTTAAGTTTCGTCGAATTCTGAGAACGTTCAAAATTTAGATGTTTTGCACGATTTTATTAAAGCAAGTTTGTTTCCCTTTTATACTAACTTGTAGGTATTATTACGCTTAGAAAACTTACCACACAAATACTTCGGTCTAGACCTACGGTTGGGACATGTTTCCTCGAATTCTGTGAACGTTCAAAATTTAGCTGTTTTGCACGGTTTTATTAAAGCAAGTTTGTTTCCCTTTTATACTAACTTGTAGGTAATATTACGCTTAGCAAATTTATCCCACAAATTCTTGGGTCTAGACCAACGGTTGGGTCATGTTTCGTCGAATTCTGACAACGTTCAAAAGTAAGCTCTTTTGCACGATTTTATTAAAGCAAGTTTATTTCCCTTTTATACTAACTTGTAGTTATTATTACGCTTAGCCAATTTACCACACAAATTCGCAGCTCTAGACCAACGTTTGTGTCATGTTTCGTCGAATTCTGTGAACGTTAAAATTTAGCTGTTTTGCACGGTTTTATTAAAGCAAGTTTGTTTCCCTTTTGTACTAACTTGTAGTTGTTATTATGCTTTCCAAAATTACCACACAAATTCTTGGGCGTAGACCAACGTTTGTGTCAAGTTTCGACGAATTTTGAGAACGGTCAAAATTTAGCTGTTTTTTGCACGGTTTTATTAAAGCAAATTCATTTTCCTTTTATACTAACTTGTAGTTATTATTAAGATTAGCAAATATACAACACAAATGCTGGGATATAGACCAATGTTTGGGACAAGTTTCGTCGAATTCTGAGAACGTTCAAAAGTTAGCTGTTTTGCACAATTTTATTAAAGCAAAATTGTTTTTCTTTTACACTAACTTGTAGGTATTATTAACCATACAAATTCTTGGTTCTAGACCTACGGTTGGGTTAAGTTTCGTCGAATTCTGAGAACGTTCAAAATTTAGATGTTTTGCACGGTTTTATTAAAGCAAGTTTGTTTCCCTTTTATACTAACTTGTAGGTATTATTACGCTTAGAATACTTTCCACACAAATACTTCGGTCTAGACCTACGGTTGGGTCAAGTTTCCTCGAATTCTGTGAACGCTCAAAATTTAGCTGTTTTGCACGGTTTTATTAAAACAAGTTTGTTTCCCTTTTATACTAACTTGTAGGTAATATTACGCTTAGCAAATTTATCCCACAAATTCTTGGGTCTAGACCAACGGTTGGGTCATGTTTCGTCGAATTCTAACAACGTTCAAAAGAAAGCTCTTTTGCACGATTTTATTAAAGCAAGTTTATTTCCCTTTTATACTAACTTGTAGTTATTATTACGCTTAGCCAATTTACCACACAAATTCGCAGCTCTAGACCAACGTTTGTGTCAAGTTTCGTCGAATTCTGTGAACGTTAAAATTTAGCTGTTTTGCACGGTTTTATTAAAGCAAGTTTGTTTCCCTTTTGTACTAACTTGTAGTTGTTATTATGCTTTCCAAAATTACCACACAAATTCTTGGGCGTAGATCAACGTTTGTGTCAAATTTCGTCGAATTTTGAGAACGGTCAAAATTTAGCTGTTTTGCACGGTTTTATTAAAGCAAATTCATTTTCCTTTTATACTAACTTGTAGTTATTATTAAGATTAGCAAATATACAACACAAATGCTGGGATATAGACCAATGTTTGGGACAAGTTTCGTCAAATTCTGATAACGTTCAAAAGTTAGCTGTTTTGCACAATTTTATTAAAGCAAAATTGTTTTTCTTTTACACTAACTTGTAGGTATAATTAACCACACAAATTCTTGGTTCTAGACCTACGGTTGGGTTAAGTTTCATCGAATTCTGAGAACGTTCAAAATTTAGCTGTTTTGCACGGTTTTATTAAAGCAAGTTTGTTTCCCTTTTATACTAAGTTATAGGTATTATTACTCTTAGAAAAATTTACCACACAAATGCTTCGGTCTAGACCTACGGTTGGGTCAAGTTTCCTCGAATTCTGTGAACGTTCAAAATTTAGCTGTTTTGCACGATTTTATTAAAGCAAGTTTGTTTCCCTGTTGTACTAACTTGTAGTTGTTATTATGCTTTCCAAAATTACCACACAAATTCTTGGGCGTAGACCAACGTTTGTGTCAAGTTTCGTCGAATTTTGAGAACGGTCAAAATTTAGCTGTTTTTTGCACGGTTTTATTAAAGCAAATTCATTTTCCTTTTATACTAACTTGTAGTTATTATTAAGATTAGCAAATATACAACACAAATGCTGGGATATAGACCAATGTTTGGGACAAGTTTCGTCGAATTCTGAGAACGTTCAAAAGTTAGCTGTTTTGCACAATTTTATTAAAGCAAAATTGTTTTTCTTTTACACTAACTTGTAGGTATTATTAACCATACAAATTCTTGGTTCTAGACCTACGGTTGGGTTAAGTTTCGTCGAATTCTGAGAACGTTCAAAATTTAGATGTTTTGCACGGTTTTATTAAAGCAAGTTTGTTTCCCTTTTATACTAACTTGTAGGTATTATTACGCTTAGAATACTTTCCACACAAATACTTCGGTCTAGACCTACGGTGGGGTCAAGTTTCCTCGAATTCTTTGAACGCTCAAAATTTAGCTGTTTTGCACGGTTTTATTAAAGCAAGTTTGTTTCCCTTTTATACTAACTTGTAGGTAATATTACGCTTAGCAAAATTTATCCCACAAATTCTTGGGTCTAGACCAACGGTTGGGTCATGTTTCGTCGAATTCTAACAACGTTCAAAAGAAAGCTCTTTTGCACGATTTTATTAAAGCAAGTTTATTTCCCTTTTATACTAACTTGTAGTTATTATTACGCTTAGCCAATTTACCACACAAATTCGCAGCTCTAGACCAACGTTTGTGTCAAGTTTCGTCGAATTCTGTGAACGTTAAAATTTAGCTGTTTTGCACGATTTTATTAAAGCAAGTTTGTTTCCCTTTTGTACTAACTTGTAGTTGTTATTATGCTTTCCAAAATTACCACACAAATTCTTGGGCGTAGACCAACGTTTGTGTCAAGTTTCGTCGAATTTTGAGAACGGTCAAAATTTAGCTGTTTTTTGCACGGTTTTATTAAAGCAAATTCATTTTCCTTTTATACTAACTTGTAGTTATTATTAAGATTAGCAAATATACAACACAAATGCTGGGATATAGACCAAAGTTTGGGACAAGTTTCGTCGAATTCTGAGAACGTTCAAAAGATAGCTGTTTTGCACAATTTTATTAAAGCAAATTTGTTTTCCTTTTACACTAACTTGTAGGTATTATTAACCACACAAATTCTTGGTTCTAGACCTACGGTTGGGTTAAGTTTCGTCGAATTCTGAGAACGTTCAAAATTTAGATGTTTTGCACGATTTTATTAAAGCAAGTTTGTTTCCCTTTTATACTAACTTGTAGGTATTATTACGCTTAGAAAACTTACCACACAAATACTTCGGTCTAGACCTACGGTTGGGACATGTTTCCTCGAATTCTGTGAACGTTCAAAATTTAGCTGTTTTGCACGGTTTTATTAAAGCAAGTTTGTTTCCCTTTTATACTAACTTGTAGGTAATATTACGCTTAGCAAATTTATCCCACAAATTCTTGGGTCTAGACCAACGGTTGGGTCATGTTTCGTCGAATTCTGACAACGTTCAAAAGTAAGCTCTTTTGCACGATTTTATTAAAGCAAGTTTATTTCCCTTTTATACTAACTTGTAGTTATTATTACGCTTAGCCAATTTACCACACAAATTCGCAGCTCTAGACCAACGTTTGTGTCAAGTTTCGTCGAATTCTGTGAACGTTAAAATTTAGCTGTTTTGCACGGTTTTATTAAAGCAAGTTTGTTTCCCTTTTGTACTAACTTGTAGTTGTTATTATGCTTTCCAAAATTACCACACAAATTCTTGGGCGTAGACCAACGTTTGTGTCAAGTTTCATCGAATTTTGAGAACGGTCAAAATTTAGCTGTTTTTTGCACGGTTTTATTAAAGCAAATTCATTTTCCTTTTATACTAACTTGTAGTTATTATTAAGATTAGCAAATATACAACACAAATGCTGGGATATAGACCAATGTTTGGGACAAGTTTCGTCGAATTCTGAGAACGTTCAACAGTTAGTTGTTTTGCACAATTTTATTAAAGCAAAATTGTTTTTCTTTTACACTAACTTGTAGGTATTATTAACCATACAAATTCTTGGTTCTAGACCTACGGTTGGGTTAAGTTTCGTCGAATTCTGAGAACGTTCAAAATTTAGATGTTTTGCACGGTTTTATTAAAGCAAGTTTGTTTCCCTTTTATACTAACTTATAGGTATTATTACTCTTAGAAAAATTTACCACACAAATGCTTCGGTCTAGACCTACGGTTGGGTCAAGTTTCCTCGAATTCTGTGAACGTTCAAAATTTAGCTGTTTTGCACGATTTTATTAAAGCAAGTTTGTTTCCCTTTTATACTAACTTGTAGGTAATTTTACGCTTAGCAAATTTATCCCACAAATTCTTGGGTCTAGACCAACGGTTGGGTCATGTTTCGTCGATTTCTAACAACGTTCAAAAGAAAGTTCTTTTGCACGATTTTATTAAAGCAAGTTTATTTCCCTTTTATACTAACTTGTAGTTATTATTACGCTTAGCCAATTTACCACACAAATTCGCAGCTCTACCAACGTTTGTGTCAAGTTTCGTCGAATTCTGTGAACGTTAAAATTTAGCTATTTTGCACGGTTTTATTAAAGCAAGTTTGTTTCCCTTTTGTACTAACTTGTAGTTGTTATTATGCTTTCCAAAATTACCACACAAATTCTTGGGCGTAGACCAACGTTTGTGTCAAGTTTCGTCGAATTTTGAGAACGGTCAAAATTTAGCTGTTTTTTGCACGGTTTTATTAAAGCAAATTCATTTTCCTTTTATACTAACTTATAGTTATTATTAAGATTAGCAAATATACAACACAAATGCTGGGATATAGACCAATGTTTGGGACAAGTTTCGTCGAATTCTGAGAACGTTCAAAAGTTAGCTGTTTTGCACAATTTTATTAAAGCAAAATTGTTTTTCTTTTACACTAACTTGTAGGTATTATTAACCATACAAATTCTTGGTTCTAGACCTACGGTTGGGTTAAGTTTCGTCGAATTCTGAGAACGTTCAAAATTTAGATGTTTTGCACGGTTTTATTAAAGCAAGTTTGTTTCCCTTTTATACTAACTTGTAGGTATTATTACGCTTAGAATACTTTCCACACAAATACTTCGGTCTAGACCTACGGTTGGGTCAAGTTTCCTCGAATTCTGTGAACGCTCAAAATTTAGCTGTTTTGCACGGTTTTATTAAAACAAGTTTGTTTCCCTTTTATACTAACTTGTAGGTAATATTACGCTTAGCAAATTTATCCCACAAATTCTTGGGTCTAGACCAACGGTTGGGTCATGTTTCGTCGAATTCTAACAACGTTCAAAAGAAAGCTCTTTTGCACGATTTTATTAAAGCAAGTTTATTTCCCTTTTATACTAACTTGTAGTTATTATTACGCTTAGCCAATATACCACACAAATTCGCAGCTCTAGACCAACGTTTGTGTCAAGTTTCGTCGAATTCTGTGAACGTTAAAATTTAGCTGTTTTGCACGGTTTTATTAAAGCAAGTTTGTTTCCCTTTTGTACTAACTTGTAGTTGTTATTATGCTTTCCAAAATTACCACACAAATTCTTGGGCGTAGATCAACGTTTGTGTCAAATTTCGTCGAATTTTGAGAACGATCAAAATTTAGCTGTTTTGCACGGTTTTATTAAAGCAAATTCATTTTCCTTTTATACTAACTTGTAGTTATTATTAAGATTAGCAAATATACAACACAAATGCTGGGATATAGACCAATGTTTGGGACAAGTTTCGTCAAATTCTGATAACGTTCAAAAGTTAGCTGTTTTGCACAATTTTATTAAAGCAAAATTGTTTTTCTTTTACACTAACTTGTAGGTATAATTAACCACACAAATTCTTGGTTCTAGACCTACGGTTGGGTTAAGTTTCGTCGAATTCTGAGAACGTTCAAAATTTAGCTGTTTTGCACGGTTTTATTAAAGCAAGTTTGTTTCCCTTTTATACTAACTTATAGGTATTATTACTCTTAGAAAAATTTACCACACAAATGCTTCGGTCTAGACCTACGGTTGGGTCAAGTTTCCTCGAATTCTGTGAACGTTCAAAATTTAGCTGTTTTGCACGATTTTATTAAAGCAAGTTTGTTTCCCTGTTGTACTAACTTGTAGTTGTTATTATGCTTTCCAAAATTACCACACAAATTCTTGGGCGTAGACCAACGTTTGTGTCAAGTTTCGTCGAATTTTGAGAACGGTCAAAATTTAGCTATTTTTTGCACGGTTTTATTAAAGCAAATTCATTTTCCTTTTATACTAACTTGTAGTTATTATTAAGATTAGCAAATATACAACACAAATGCTGGGATATAGACCAATGATTGGGACAAGTTTCGTCGAATTCTGAGAACGTTCAAAAGTTAGCTGTTTTGCACAATTTTATTAAAGCAAAATTGTTTTTCTTTTACACTAACTTGTAGGTATTATTAACCATACAAATTCTTGGTTCTAGACCTACGGTTGGGTTAAGTTTCGTCGAATTCTGAGAACGTTCAAAATTTAGATGTTTTGCACGGTTTTATTAAAGCAAGTTTGTTTCCCTTTTATACTAACTTGTAGGTATTATTACGCTTAGAATACTTTCCACACAAATACTTCGGTCTAGACCTACGGTGGGGTCAAGTTTCCTCGAATTCTTTGAACGCTCAAAATTTAGCTGTTTTGCACGGTTTTATTAAAGCAAGTTTGTTTCCCTTTTATACTAACTTGTAGGTAATATTACGCTTAGCAAAATTTATCCCACAAATTCTTGGGTCTAGACCAACGGTTGGGTCATGTTTCGTCCAATTCTAACAACGTTCAAAAGAAAGCTCTTTTGCACGATTTTATTAAAGCAAGTTTATTTCCCTTTTATACTAACTTGTAGTTATTATTACGCTTAGCCAATTTACCACACAAATTCGCAGCTCTAGACCAACGTTTGTGTCAAGTTTCGTCGAATTCTGTGAACGTTAAAATTTAGCTGTTTTGCACGATTTTATTAAAGCAAGTTTGTTTCCCTTTTGTACTAACTTGTAGTTGTTATTATGCTTTCCAAAATTACCACACAAATTCTTGGGCGTAGACCAACGTTTGTGTCAAGTTTCGTCGAATTTTGAGAACGGTCAAAATTTAGCTGTTTTTTGCACGGTTTTATTAAAGCAAATTCATTTTCCTTTTATACTAACTTGTAGTTATTATTAAGATTAGCAAATATACAACACAAATGCTGGGATATAGACCAAAGTTTGGGACAAGTTTCGTCGAATTCTGAGAACGTTCAAAAGATAGCTGTTTTGCACAATTTTATTAAAGCAAATTTGTTTTCCTTTTACACTAACTTGTAGGTATTATTAACCACACAAATTCTTGGTTCTAGACCTACGGTTGGGTTAAGTTTCGTCGAATTCTGAGAACGTTCAAAATTTAGATGTTTTGCACGATTTTATTAAAGCAAGTTTGTTTCCCTTTTATACTAACTTGTAGGTATTATTACGCTTAGAAAACTTACCACACAAATACTTCGGCCTAGACCTACGGTTGGGACATGTTTCCTCGAATTCTGTGAACGTTCAAAATTTAGCTGTTTTGAACGGTTTTATTAAAGCAAGTTTGTTTCCCTTTTATACTAACTTGTAGGTAATATTACGCTTAGCAAATTTATCCCACAAATTCTTGGGTCTAGACCAACGGTTGGGTCATGTTTCGTCGAATTCTGACAACGTTCAAAAGTAAGCTCTTTTGCACGATTTTATTAAAGCAAGTTTATTTCCCTTTTATACTAACTTGTAGTTATTATTACGCTTAGCCAATTTACCACACAAATTCGCAGCTCTAGACCAACGTTTGTGTCAAGTTTCGTCGAATTCTGTGAACGTTAAAATTTAGCTGTTTTGCACGGTTTTATTAAAGCAAGTTTGTTTCCCTTTTGTACTAACTTGTAGTTGTTATTATGCTTTCCAAAATTACCACACAAATTCTTGGGCGTAGACCAACGTTTGTGTCAAGTTTCATCGAATTTTGAGAACGGTCAAAATTTAGCTGTTTTTTGCACGGTTTTATTAAAGCAAATTCATTTTCCTTTTATACTAACTTGTAGTTATTATTAAGATTAGCAAATATACAACACAAATGCTGGGATATAGACCAATGTTTGGGACAAGTTTCGTTGAATTCTGAGAACGTTCAACAGTTAGTTGTTTTGCACAATTTTATTAAAGCAAAATTGTTTTTCTTTTACACTAACTTGTAGGTATTATTAACCATACAAATTCTTGGTTCTAGACCTACGGTTGGGTTAAGTTTCGTCGAATTCTGAGAACGTTCATAATTTAGATGTTTTGCACGGTTTTATTAAAGCAAGTTTGTTTCCCTTTTATACTAACTTATAGGTATTATTACTCTTAGAAAAATTTACCACACAAATGCTTCGGTCTAGACCTACGGTTGGGTCAAGTTTCCTCGAATTCTGTGAACGTTCAAAATTTAGCTGTTTTGCACGATTTTATTAAAGCAAGTTTGTTTCCCTTTTATACTAACTTGTAGGTAATTTTACGCTTAGCAAATTTATCCCACAAATTCTTGGGTCTAGACCAACGGTTGGGTCATGTTTCGTCGAATTCTGACAACGTTCAAAAGTAAGCTCTTTTGCACGATTTTATTAAAGTAAGTTTATTTCCCTTTTATACTAACTTGTAGTTATTATTACGCTTAGCCAATTTACCACACAAATTCGCAGCTCTAGACCAACGTTTGTGTCAAGTTTCGTCGAATTCTGTGAACGTTAAAATTTAGCTGTTTTGCACGGTTTTATTAAAGCAAGTTTGTTTCCCTTTTGTACTAACTTGTAGTTGTTATTATGCTTTCCAAAATTACCACACAAATTCTTGGGCGTAAACCAACGTTTGTGTCAAGTTTCGTCGAATTTTGAGAACGGTCAAAATTTAGCTGTTTTTTGCACGGTTTTATTAAAGCAAATTCATTTTCCTTTTATACTAACTTGTAGTTATGATTAAGATTAGCAAATATACAACACAAATGCTGGGATATAGACCAATGTTTGGGACAAGTTTCGTCGAATTCTGAGAACGTTCAAAAGTTAGCTATTTTGCACAATTTTATTAAAGCAAAATTGTTTTTCTTTTACACTAACTTGTAGGTATTATTAACCATACAAATTCTTGGTTCTAGACCTACGGTTGGGTTAAGTTTCGTCGAATTCTGAGAACGTTCAAAATTTAGATGTTTTGCACGGTTTTATTAAAGCAAGTTTGTTTCCCTTTTATACTAACTTGTAGGTATTATTACGCTTAGAATACTTTCCACACAAATACTTCGGTCTAG
The DNA here is from genome assembly GCF_026168435.1 of Sesamum indicum. Taxonomy (NCBI): domain Eukaryota; kingdom Viridiplantae; phylum Streptophyta; class Magnoliopsida; order Lamiales; family Pedaliaceae; genus Sesamum; species Sesamum indicum. The sequence continues at coordinate 8,911,091 of NC_142661.1, read as the reverse complement.
ACCTACGGTTGGGTCAAGTTTCCTCGAATTCTGTGAACGCTCAAAATTTAGTTGTTTTGCACGGTTTTATTAAAGAAGTTTGTTTCCCTTTTATACTAACTTGTAGGTAATATTACACTTAGCAAATTTATCCCACAAATTCTTGGGTCTAGACCAACGGTTGGGTCATGTTTCGTCGATTTCTAACAACGTTCAAAAGAAAGCTCTTTTGCATGATTTTATTAAAGCAAGTTTATTTCCCTTTTATACTAACTTGTAGTTATTATTACGCTTAGCCAATTTACCACACAAATTCGCAGCTCTAGACCAACGTTTGTGTCAAGTTTCGTCGAATTCTGTGAACGTTAAAATTTAGCTGTTTTGCACGGTTTTATTAAAGCAAGTTTGTTTCCCTTTTGTACTAACTTGTAGTTGTTATTATGCTTTCCAAAATTACCACACAAATTCTTGGGCGTAGACCAACGTTTGTGTCAAGTTTCGTCGAATTTTGAGAACGGTCAAAATTTAGCTGTTTTTTGCACGGTTTTATTAAAGCAAATTCATTTTCCTTTTATACTAACTTGTAGTTATTATTAAGATTAGCAAATATACAACACAAATGCTGGGATATAGACCAATGTTTGGGACAAGTTTCGTCGAATTCTGAGAACGTTCAAAAGTTAGCTGTTTTGCACAATTTTATTAAAGCAAAATTGTTTTTCTTTTACACTAACTTGTAGGTATTATTAACCATACAAATTCTTGGTTCTAGACCTACGGTTGGGTTAAGTTTCGTCGAATTCTGAGAACGTTCAAAATTTAGATGTTTTGCACTGTTTTATTAAAGCAAGTTTGTTTCCCTTTTATACTAACTTGTAGGTATTATTACGCTTAGAATACTTTCCACACAAATACTTCGGTCTAGACCTACGGTTGGGTCAAGTTTCCTCGAATTCTGTGAACGCTCAAAATTTAGCTGTTTTGCACGGTTTTATTAAAACAAGTTTGTTTCCCTTTTATACTAACTTGTAGGTAATATTACGCTTAGCAAATTTATCCCACAAATTCTTGGGTCTAGACCAACGGTTGGGTCATGTTTCGTCGAATTCTAACAACGTTCAAAAGAAAGCTCTTTTGCACGATTTTATTAAAGCAAGTTTATTTTCCTTTTATACTAACTTGTAGTTATTATTACGCTTAGCCAATTTACCACACAAATTCGCAGCTCTAGACCAACGTTTGTGTCAAGTTTCGTCGAATTCTGTGAACGTTAAAATTTAGCTGTTTTGCACGGTTTTATTAAAGCAAGTTTGTTTCCCTTTTGTACTAACTTGTAGTTGTTATTATACTTTCCAAAATTACCACACAAATTCTTGGGCGTAGATCAACGTTTGTGTCAAATTTCGTCGAATTTTGAGAACGGTCAAAATTTAGCTGTTTTGCACGGTTTTATTAAAGCAAATTCATTTTCCTTTTATACTAACTTGTAGTTATTATTAAGATTAGCAAATATACAACACAAATGCTGGGATATAGACCAATGTTTGGGACAAGTTTCGTCAAATTCTGATAACGTTCAAAAGTTAGCTGTTTTGCACAATTTTATTAAAGCAAAATTGTTTTTCTTTTACACTAACTTGTAGGTATAATTAACCACACAAATTCTTGGTTCTAGACCTACGGTTGGGTTAAGTTTCGTCGAATTCTGAGAACGTTCAAAATTTAGCTGTTTTGCACGGTTTTATTAAAGCAAGTTTGTTTCCCTTTTATACTAACTTATAGGTATTATTACTCTTAGAAAAATTTACCACACAAATGCTTCGGTCTAGACCTACGGTTGGGTCAAGTTTCCTCGAATTCTGTGAACGTTCAAAATTTAGCTGTTTTGCACGATTTTATTAAAGCAAGTTTGTTTCCCTTTTGTACTAACTTGTAGTTGTTATTATGCTTTCCAAAATTACCACACAAATTCTTGGGCGTAGACCAACGTTTGTGTCAAGTTTCGTCGAATTTTGAGAACGGTCAAAATTTAGCTGTTTTTTGCACGGTTTTATTAAAGCAAATTCATTTTCCTTTTATACTAACTTGTAGTTATTATTAAGATTAGCAAATATACAACACAAATGCTGGGATATAGACCAATGTTTGGGACAAGTTTCGTCGAATTCTGAGAACGTTCAAAAGTTAGCTGTTTTGCACAATTTTATTAAAGCAAAATTGTTTTTCTTTTACACTAACTTGTAGGTATTATTAACCATACAAATTCTTGGTTCTAGACCTACGGTTGGGTTAAGTTTCGTCGAATTCTGAGAACGTTCAAAATTTAGATGTTTTGCACGGTTTTATTAAAGCAAGTTTGTTTCCCTTTTATACTAACTTGTAGGTATTATTACGCTTAGAATACTTTCCACACAAATACTTCGGTCTAGACCTACGGTGGGGTCAAGTTTCCTCGAATTCTTTGAACGCTCAAAATTTAGCTGTTTTGCACGGTTTTATTAAAGCAAGTTTGTTTCCCTTTTATACTAACTTGTAGGTAATATTACGCTTAGCAAATTTATCCCACAAATTCTTGGGTCTAGACCAACGGTTGGGTCATGTTTCGTCGAATTCTGACAACGTTCAAAAGAAAGCTCTTTTGCACGATTTTATTAAAGCAAGTTTATTTCCCTTTTATACTAACTTGTAGTTATTATTACGCTTAGCCAATTTACCACACAAATTCGCAGCTCTAGACCAACGTTTGTGTCAAGTTTCGTCGAATTCTGTGAACGTTAAAATTTAGCTGTTTTGCACGGTTTTATTAAAGCAAGTTTGTTTCCCTTTTGTACTAACTTGTAATTGTTATTATGCTTTCCAAAATTACCACACAAATTCTTGGGCGTAGATCAACGTTTGTGTCAACTTTCGTCGAATTTTGAGAACGGTCAAAATTTAGCTGTTTTGCACGGTTTTATTAAAGCAAATTCATTTTCCTTTTATACTAACTTGTAGTTATTATTAAGATTAGCAAATATACAACACAAATGCTGGGATATAGACCAATGTTTGGGACAAGTTTCGTCAAATTCTGATAACGTTCAAAAGTTAGCTGTTTTGCACAATTTTATTAAAGCAAAATTGTTTTTCTTTTACACTAACTTGTAGGTATAATTAACCACACAAATTCTTGGTTCTAGACCTACGGTTGGGTTAAGTTTCGTCGAATTCTGAGAACGTTCAAAATTTAGCTGTTTTGCACGGTTTTATTAAAGCAAGTTTGTTTCCCTTTTATACTAACTTATAGGTATTATTACTCTTAGAAAAATTTACCACACAAATGCTTCGGTCTAGACCTACGGTTGGGTCAAGTTTCCTCGAATTCTGTGAACGTTCAAAATTTAGCTGTTTTGCACGATTTTATTAAAGCAAGTTTGTTTCCCTTTTATACTAACTTGTAGGTAATTTTACGCTTAGCAAATTTATCCCACAAATTCTTGGGTCTAGACCAACGGTTGGGTCATGTTTCGTCGAATTCTGACAACGTTCCAAAGTAAGCTCTTTTGCACGATTTTATTAAAGCAAGTTTATTTCCCTTTTATACTAACTTGTAGTTATTATTACGCTTAGCCAATTTACCACACAAATTCGCAGCTCTAGACCAACGTTTGTGTCAAGTTTCGTCGAATTCTGTGAACGTTAAAATTTAGCTGTTTTGCACGGTTTTATTAAAGCAAGTTTGTTTCCCTTTTGTACTAACTTGTAGTTGTTATTATGCTTTCCAAAATTACCACACAAATTCTTGGGCGTAGACCAACGTTTGTGTCAAGTTTCGTCGAATTTTGAGAACGGTCAAAATTTAGCTGTTTTTTGCACGGTTTTATTAAAGCAAATTCATTTTCCTTTTATACTAACTTGTAGTTATTATTAAGATTAGCAAATATAGAACACAAATGCTGGGATATAGACCAAAGTTTGGGACAAGTTTCGTCGAATTCTGAGAACGTTCAAAAGTTAGCTGTTTTGCACAATTTTATTAAAGCAAATTTGTTTTCCTTTTACACTAACTTGTAGGTATTATTAACCACACAAATTCTTGGTTCTAGACCTACGGTTGGGTTAAGTTTCGTCGAATTCTGAGAACGTTCAAAATTTAGATGTTTTGCACGATTTTATTAAAGCAAGTTTGTTTCCCTTTTATACTAACTTGTAGGTATTATTACGCTTAGAAAACTTACCACACAAATACTTCGGTCTAGACCTACGGTTGGGTCAAGTTTCCTCGAATTCTGTGAACGTTCAAAATTTAGCTGTTTTGCACGATTTTATTAAAGCAAGTTTGTTTCCCTTTTATACTAACTTGTAGGTAATATTACGCTTAGCAAATTTATCCCACAAATTCTTGGGTCTAGACCAACGGTTGGGTCATGTTTCGTCGAATTCTGACAACGTTCAAAAGAAAGCTCTTTTGCACGATTTTATTAAAGCAAGTTTATTTCCCTTTTATACTAACTTGTAGTTATTATTACGCTTAGCCAATTTACCACACAAATTCGCAGCTCTAGACCAACGTTTGTGTCAAGTTTCGTCGAATTCTGTGAACGTTAAAATTTAGCTGTTTTGCACGGTTTTATTAAAGCAAGTTTGTTTCCCTTTTGTACTAACTTGTAATTGTTATTATGCTTTCCAAAATTACCACACAAATTCTTGGGCGTAGATCAACGTTTGTGTCAACTTTCGTCGAATTTTGAGAACGGTCAAAATTTAGCTGTTTTGCACGGTTTTATTAAAGCAAATTCATTTTCCTTTTATACTAACTTGTAGTTATTATTAAGATTAGCAAATATACAACACAAATGCTGGGATATAGACCAATGTTTGGGACAAGTTTCGTCAAATTCTGATAACGTTCAAAAGTTAGCTGTTTTGCACAATTTTATTAAAGCAAAATTGTTTTTCTTTTACACTAACTTGTAGGTATAATTAACCACACAAATTCTTGGTTCTAGACCTACGGTTGGGTTAAGTTTCGTCGAATTCTGAGAACGTTCAAAATTTAGCTGTTTTGCACGGTTTTATTAAAGCAAGTTTGTTTCCCTTTTATACTAACTTATAGGTATTATTACTCTTAGAAAAATTTACCACACAAATGCTTCGGTCTAGACCTACGGTTGGGTCAAGTTTCCTCGAATTCTGTGAACGTTCAAAATTTAGCTGTTTTGCACGATTTTATTAAAGCAAGTTTGTTTCCCTTTTATACTAACTTGTAGGTAATTTTACGCTTAGCAAATTTATCCCACAAATTCTTGGGTCTAGACCAACGGTTGGGTCATGTTTCGTCGAATTCTGACAACGTTCCAAAGTAAGCTCTTTTGCACGATTTTATTAAAGCAAGTTTATTTCCCTTTTATACTAACTTGTAGTTATTATTACGCTTAGCCAATTTACCACACAAATTCGCAGCTCTAGACCAACGTTTGTGTCAAGTTTCGTCGAATTCTGTGAACGTTAAAATTTAGCTGTTTTGCACGGTTTTATTAAAGCAAGTTTGTTTCCCTTTTGTACTAACTTGTAGTTGTTATTATGCTTTCCAAAATTACCACACAAATTCTTGGGCGTAGACCAACGTTTGTGTCAAGTTTCGTCGAATTTTGAGAACGGTCAAAATTTAGCTGTTTTTTGCACGGTTTTATTAAAGCAAATTCATTTTCCTTTTATACTAACTTGTAGTTATTATTAAGATTAGCAAATATAGAACACAAATGCTGGGATATAGACCAAAGTTTGGGACAAGTTTCGTCGAATTCTGAGAACGTTCAAAAGTTAGCTGTTTTGCACAATTTTATTAAAGCAAATTTGTTTTCCTTTTACACTAACTTGTAGGTATTATTAACCACACAAATTCTTGGTTCTAGACCTACGGTTGGGTTAAGTTTCGTCGAATTCTGAGAACGTTCAAAATTTAGATGTTTTGCACGATTTTATTAAAGCAAGTTTGTTTCCCTTTTATACTAACTTGTAGGTATTATTACGCTTAGAAAACTTACCACACAAATACTTCGGTCTAGACCTACGGTTGGGTCAAGTTTCCTCGAATTCTGTGAACGTTCAAAATTTAGCTGTTTTGCACGATTTTATTAAAGCAAGTTTGTTTCCCTTTTATACTAACTTGTAGGTAATTTTACGCTTAGCAAATTTATCCCACAAATTCTTGTGTCTAGACCAACGGTTGGGTCATGTTTCGTCGAATTCTGACAACGTTCAAAAGTAAGCTCTTTTGCACGATTTTATTAAAGCAAGTTTATTTCCCTTTTATACTAACTTGTAGTTATTATTACGCTTAGCCAATTTACCACACAAATTCGCAGCTCTAGACCAACGTTTGTGTCAAGTCTCGTCGAATTCTGTGAACGTTAAAATTTAGCTGTTTTGCACGGTTTTATTAAAGCAAGTTTGTTTCCCTTTTGTACTAACTTGAAGTTGTTATTATGCTTTCCAAAATTACCACACAAATTCTTGGGCGTAAACCAACGTTTGTGTCAAGTTTCGTCGAATTTTGAGAACGGTCAAAATTTAGCTGTTTTTTGCACGGTTTTATTAAAGCAAATTCATTTTCCTTTTATACTAACTTGTAGTTATTATTAAGATTAGCAAATATACAACACAAATGCTGGGATATAGACCAATGTTTGGGACAAGTTTCGTCGAATTCTGAGAACGTTCAAAAGTTAGCTGTTTTGCACAATTTTATTAAAGCAAAATTGTTTTTCTTTTACACTAACTTGTAGGTATTATTAACCATACAAATTCTTGGTTCTAGACCTACGGTTGGGTTAAGTTTCGTCGAATTCTGAGAACGTTCAAAATTTAGATGTTTTGCACGGTTTTATTAAAGCAAGTTTGTTTCCCTTTTATACTAACTTGTAGGTATTATTACGCTTAGAATACTTTCCACACAAATACTTCGGTCTAGACCTACGGTTGGGTCAAGTTTCCTCGAATTCTGTGAACGCTCAAAATTTAGCTGTTTTGCACGGTTTTATTAAAGCAAGTTTGTTTCCCTTTTATACTAACTTGTAGGTAATATTACACTTAGCAAATTTATCCCACAAATTCTTGGGTCTAGACCAACGGTTGGGTCATGTTTCGTCGATTTCTAACAACGTTCAAAAGAAAGCTCTTTTGCACGATTTTATTAAAGCAAGTTTATTTCCCTTTTATACTAACTTGTAGTTATTATTACGCTTAGCCAATTTACCACACAAATTCGCAGCTCTAGACCAACGTTTGTGTCAAGTTTCGTCGAATTCTGTGAACGTTAAAATTTAGCTGTTTTGCACGGTTTTATTAAAGCAAGTTTGTTTCCCTTTTGTACTAACTTGTAGTTGTTATTATGCTTTCCAAAATTACCACACAAATTCTTGGGCGTAGACCAACGTTTGTGTCAAGTTTCGTCGAATTTTGAGAACGGTCAAAATTTAGCTGTTTTTTGCACGGTTTTATTAAAGCAAATTCATTTTCCTTTTATACTAACTTGTAGTTATTATTAAGATTAGCAAATATACAACACAAATGCTGGGATATAGACCAATGCTTGGGACAAGTTTCGTCGAATTCTGAGAACGTTCAAAAGTTAGCTGTTTTGCACAATTTTATTAAAGCAAAATTGTTTTTCTTTTACACTAACTTGTAGGTATTATTAACCATACAAATTCTTGGTTCTAGACCTACGGTTGGGTTAAGTTTCGTCGAATTCTGAGAACGTTCAAAATTTAGATGTTTTGCACGGTTTTATTAAAGCAAGTTTGTTTCCCTTTTATACTAACTTGTAGGTATTATTACGCTTAGAATACTTTCCACACAAATACTTCGGTCTAGACCTACGGTTGGGTCAAGTTTCCTCGAATTCTGTGAACGCTCAAAATTTAGCTGTTTTGCACGGTTTTATTAAAACAAGTTTGTTTCCCTTTTATACTAACTTGTAGGTAATATTACGCTTTGCAAATTTATCCCACAAATTCTTGGGTCTAGACCAACGGTTGGGTCATGTTTCGTCGAATTCTAACAACGTTCAAAAGAAAGCTCTTTTGCACGATTTTATTAAAGCAAGTTTATTTTCCTTTTATACTAACTTGTAGTTATTATTACGCTTAGCCAATTTACCACACAAATTCGCAGCTCTAGACCAACGTTTGTGTCAAGTTTCGTCGAATTCTGTGAACGTTAAAATTTAGCTGTTTTGCACGGTTTTATTAAAGCAAGTTTGTTTCCCTTTTATACTAACTTGTAGGTAATATTACGCTTAGCAAATTTATCCCACAAATTCTTGGGTCTAGACCAACGGTTGGGTCATGTTTCGTCGAATTCTAACAACGTTCAAAAGAAAGCTCTTTTGCACGATTTTATTAAAGTAAGTTTATTTCCCTTTTATACTAACTTGTAGTTATTATTACGCTTAGCCAATTTACCACACAAATTCGCAGCTCTAGACCAACGTTTGTGTCAAGTTTCGTCGAATTCTGTGAACGTTAAAATTTAGCTGTTTTGCACGATTTTATTAAAGCAAGTTTGTTTCCCTTTTGTACTAACTTGTAGTTGTTATTATGCTTTCCAAAATTACCACACAAATTCTTGGGCGTAGACCAACGTTTGTGTCAAGTTTCGTCGAATTTTGAGAACGGTCAAAATTTAGCTGTTTTTTGCACGGTTTTATTAAAGCAAATTCATTTTCCTTTTATACTAACTTGTAGTTATTATTAAGATTAGCAAATATACAACACAAATGCTGGGATATAGACCAAAGTTTGGGACAAGTTTCGTCGAATTCTGAGAACGTTCAAAAGTTAGCTGTTTTGCACAATTTTATTAAAGCAAATTTGTTTTCCTTTTACACTAACTTGTAGGTATCATTAACCACACAAATTCTTGGTTCTAGACCTACGGTTGGGTTAAGTTTCGTCGAATTCTGAGAACGTTCAAAATTTAGATGTTTTGCACGATTTTATTAAAGCAAGTTTGTTTCCCTTTTATACTAACTTGTAGGTATTATTACGCTTAGAAAACTTACCACACAAATACTTCGGTCTAGACCTACGGTTGGGTCAAGTTTCCTCGAATTCTGTGAACGTTCAAAATTTAGCTGTTTTGCACGATTTTATTAAAGCAAGTTTGTTTCCCTTTTATACTAACTTGTAGGTAATTTTACGCTTAGCAAATTTATCCCACAAATTCTTGGGTCTAGACCAACGGTTGGGTCATGTTTCGTCGAATTCTGACAACGTTCAAAAGTAAGCTCTTTTGCACGATTTTATTAAAGCAAGTTTATTTCCCTTTTATACTAACTTGTAGTTATTATTACGCTTAGCCAATTTACCACACAAATTCGCAGCTCTAGACCAACGTTTGTGTCAAGTTTCGTCGAATTCTGTGAACGTTAAAATTTAGCTGTTTTGCACGGTTTTATTAAAGCAAGTTTGTTTCCCTTTTGTACTAACTTGTAGTTGTTATTATGCTTTCCAAAATTACCACACAAATTCTTGGGCGTAAACCAACGTTTGTGTCAAGTTTCGTCGAATTTTGAGAACGGTCAAAATTTAGCTGTTTTTTGCACGGTTTTATTAAAGCAAATTCATTTTCCTTTTATACTAACTTGTAGTTATTATTAAGATTAGCAAATATACAACACAAATGCTGGGATATAGACCAATGTTTGGGACAAGTTTCGTCGAATTCTGAGAACGTTCAAAAGTTAGCTGTTTTGCACAATTTTATTAAAGCAAAATTGTTTTTCTTTTACACTAACTTGTAGGTATTATTAACCATACAAATTCTTGGTTCTAGACCTACGGTTGGGTTAAGTTTCGTCGAATTCTGAGAACGTTCAAAATTTAGATGTTTTGCACGGTTTTATTAAAGCAAGTTTGTTTCCCTTTTATACTAACTTATAGGTATTATTACTCTTAGAAAAATTTACCACACAAATGCTTCGGTCTAGACCTACGGTTGGGTCAAGTTTCCTCGAATTCTGTGAACGTTCAAAATTTAGCTGTTTTGCACGATTTTATTAAAGCAAGTTTGTTTCCCTTTTGTACTAACTTGTAGTTGTTATTGTGCTTTCCAAAATTACCACACAAATTCTTGGGCGTAGACCAACGTTTGTGTCAAGTTTCGTCGAATTTTGAGAACGGTCAAAATTTAGCTGTTTTTTGCACGGTTTTATTAAAGCAAATTCATTTTCCTTTTATACTAACTTGTAGTTATTATTAAGATTAGCAAATATACAACACAAATGCTGGGATATAGACCAATGTTTGGGACAAGTTTCGTCGAATTCTGAGAACGTTCAAAAGTTAGCTGTTTTGCACAATTTTATTAAAGCAAAATTGTTTTTCTTTTACACTAACTTGTAGGTATTATTAACCATACAAATTCTTGGTTCTAGACCTACGGTTGGGTTAAGTTTCGTCGAATTCTGAGAACGTTCAAAATTTAGATGTTTTGCACGGTTTTATTAAAGCAAGTTTGTTTCCCTTTTATACTAACTTGTAGGTATTATTACGCTTAGAATACTTTCCACACAAATACTTCGGTCTAGACCTACGGTTGGGTCAAGTTTCCTCGAATTCTTTGAACGCTCAAAATTTAGCTGTTTTGCACGGTTTTATTAAAGCAAGTTTGTTTCCCTTTTATACTAACTTGTAGGTAATATTACGCTTAGCAAATTTATCCCACAAATTCTTGGGTCTAGACCAACGGTTGGGTCATGTTTCGTCGAATTCTAACAACGTTCAAAAGAAAGCTCTTTTGCACGATTTTATTAAAGCAAGTTTATTTCCCTTTTATACTAACTTGTAGTTATTATTACGCTTAGCCAATTTACCACACAAATTCGCAGCTCTAGACCAACGTTTGTGTCAAGTTTCGTCGAATTCTGTGAACGTTAAAATTTAGCTGTTTTGCACGATTTTATTAAAGCAAGTTTGTTTCCCTTTTGTACTAACTTGTAGTTGTTATTATGCTTTCTAAAATTACCACACAAATTCTTGGGCGTAGACCAACGTTTGTGTCAAGTTTCGTCGAATTTTGAGAACGGTCAAAATTTAGCTGTTTTTTGCACGGTTTTATTAAAGCAAATTCATTTTCCTTTTATACTAACTTGTAGTTATTATTAAGATTAGCAAATATACAACACAAATGCTGGGATATAGACCAAAGTTTGGGACAAGTTTCGTCGAATTCTGAGAACGTTCAAAAGTTAGCTGTTTTGCACAATTTTATTAAAGCAAATTTGTTTTCCTTTTACACTAACTTGTAGGTATTATTAACCACACAAATTCTTGGTTCTAGACCTACGGTTGGGTTAAGTTTTGTCGAATTCTGAGAACGTTCAAAATTTAGATGTTTTGCACGATTTTATTAAAGCAAGTTTGTTTCCCTTTTATACTAACTTGTAGGTATTATTACGCTTAGAAAACTTACCACACAAATACTTCGGTCTAGACCTACGGTTGGGACATGTTTCCTCGAATTCTGTGAACGTTCAAAATTTAGCTGTTTTGCACGGTTTTATTAAAGCAAGTTTGTTTCCCTTTTATACTAACTTGTAGGTAATATTACGCTTAGCAAATTTATCCCACAAATTCTTGGGTCTAGACCAACGGTTGGGTCATGTTTCGTCGAATTCTGACAACGTTCAAAAGTAAGCTCTTTTGCACGATTTTATTAAAGCAAGTTTATTTCCCTTTTATACTAACTTGTAGTTATTATTACGCTTAGCCAATTTACCACACAAATTCGCAGCTCTAGACCAACGTTTGTGTCAAGTTTCGTCGAATTCTGTGAACGTTAAAATTTAGCTGTTTTGCACGGTTTTATTAAAGCAAGTTTGTTTCCCTTTTGTACTAACTTGTAGTTGTTATTATGCTTTCCAAAATTACCACACAAATTCTTGGGCGTAGACCAACGTTTGTGTCAAGTTTCATCGAATTTTGAGAACGGTCAAAATTTAGCTGTTTTTTGCACGGTTTTATTAAAGCAAATTCATTTTCCTTTTATACTAACTTGTAGTTATTATTAAGATTAGCAAATATACAACACAAATGCTGGGATATAGACCAATGTTTGGGACAAGTTTCGTCGAATTCTGAGAACGTTCAACAGTTAGTTGTTTTGCACAATTTTATTAAAGCAAAATTGTTTTTCTTTTACACTAACTTGTAGGTATTATTAACCATACAAATTCTTGGTTCTAGACCTACGGTTGGGTTAAATTTCGTCGAATTCTGTGAACGTTCAAAATTTAGCTGTTTTGCACGATTTTATTAAAGCAAGTTTGTTTCCCTTTTATACTAACTTGTAGGTAATTTTACGCTTAGCAAATTTATCCCACAAATTCTTGGGTCTAGACCAACGGTTGGGTCATGTTTCGTCGAATTCTGACAACGTTCAAAAGTAAGCTCTTTTGCACGATTTTATTAAAGTAAGTTTATTTCCCTTTTATACTAACTTGTAGTTATTATTACGCTTAGCCAATTTACCACACAAATTCGCAGCTCTAGACCAACGTTTGTGTCAAGTTTCGTCGAATTCTGTGAACGTTAAAATTTAGCTGTTTTGCACGGTTTTATTAAAGCAAGTTTGTTTCCCTTTTGTACTAACTTGTAGTTGTTATTATGCTTTCCAAAATTACCACACAAATTCATGGGCGTAGACCAACGTTTGTGTCAAGTTTCGTCGAATTTTGAGAACGGTCAAAATTTAGCTGTTTTTTGCACGGTTTTATTAAAGCAAATTCATTTTCCTTTTATACTAACTTGTAGTTATTATTAAGATTAGCAAATATACAACACAAATGCTGGGATATAGACCAATGTTTGGGACAAGTTTCGTCGAATTCTGAGAACGTTCAAAAGTTAGCTGTTTTGCACAATTTTATTAAAGCAAAATTGTTTTTCTTTTACACTAACTTGTAGGTATTATTAACCATACAAATTCTTGGTTCTAGACCTACGGTTGGGTTAAGTTTCGTCGAATTCTGAGAACGTTCAAAATTTAGATGTTTTGCACGGTTTTATTAAAGCAAGTTTGTTTCCCTTTTATACTAACTTGTAGGTATTATTACGCTTAGAATACTTTCCACACAAATACTTCGGTCTAGACCTACGGTTGGGTCAAGTTTCCTCGAATTCTTTGAACGCTCAAAATTTAGCTGTTTTGCACGGTTTTATTAAAGCAAGTTTGTTTCCCTTTTATACTAACTTGTAGGTAATATTACGCTTAGCAAATTTATCCCACAAATTCTTGGGTCTAGACCAACGGTTGGGTCATGTTTCGTTGAATTCTAACAACGTTCAAAAGAAAGCTCTTTTGCACGATTTTATTAAAGCAAGTTTATTTCCCTTTTATACTAACTTGTAGTTATTATTACGCTTAGCCAATTTACCACACAAATTCGCAGCTCTAGACCAACGTTTGTGTCAAGTTTCGTCGAATTCTGTGAACGTTAAAATTTAGCTGTTTTGCACGATTTTATTAAAGCAAGTTTGTTTCCCTTTTGTACTAACTGGTAGTTGTTATTATGCTTTCCAAAATTACCACACAAATTCTTGGGCGTAGACCAACGTTTGTGTCAAGTTTCGTCGAATTTTGAGAACGGTCAAAATTTAGCTGTTTTTTGCACGGTTTTATTAAAGCAAATTCATTTTCCTTTTATACTAACTTGTAGTTATTATTAAGATTAGCAAATATACAACACAAATGCTGGGATATAGACCAATGTTTGGGACAAGTTTCGTCGAATTCTGAGAACGTTCAACAGTTAGTTGTTTTGCACAATTTTATTAAAGCAAAATTGTTTTTCTTTTACACTAACTTGTAGGTATTATTAACCATACAAATTCTTGGTTCTAGACCTACGGTTGGGTTAAATTTCGTCGAATTCTGTGAACGTTCAAAATTTAGCTGTTTTGCACGATTTTATTAAAGCAAGTTTGTTTCCCTTTTATACTAACTTGTAGGTAATTTTACGCTTAGCAAATTTATCCCACAAATTCTTGGGTCTAGACCAACGGTTGGGTCATGTTTCGTCGAATTCTGACAGCGTTCAAAAGTAAGCTCTTTTGCACGATTTTATTAAAGTAAGTTTATTTCCCTTTTATACTAACTTGTAGTTATTATTACGCTTAGCCAATTTACCACACAAATTCGCAGCTCTAGACCAACGTTTGTGTCAAGTTTCGTCGAATTCTGTGAACGTTAAAATTTAGCTGTTATGCACGGTTTTATGAAAGCAAGTTTGTTTCCCTTTTGTACTAACTTGTAGTTGTTATTATGCTTTCCAAAATTACCACACAAATTCTTGGGCGTAAACCAACGTTTGTGTCAAGTTTCGTCGAATTTTGAGAACGGTCAAAATTTAGCTGTTTTTTGCACGGTTTTATTAAAGCAAATTCATTTTCCTTTTATACTAACTTGTAGTTATTATTAAGATTAGCAAATATACAACACAAATGCTGGGATATAGACCAATGTTTGGGACAAGTTTCGTCGAATTCTGAGAACGTTCAAAAGTTAGCTATTTTGCACAATTTTATTAAAGCAAAATTGTTTTTCTTTTACACTAACTTGTAGGTATTATTAACCATACAAATTCTTGGTTCTAGACCTACGGTTGGGTTAAGTTTCGTCGAATTCTGAGAACGTTCAAAATTTAGCTGTTTTGCACGGTTTTATTAAAGCAAATTTGTTTCCCTTTTATACTAACTTATAGGTATTATTACTCTTAGAAAAATTTACCACACAAATGCTTCGGTCTAGACCTACGGTTGGGTCAAGTTTCCTCGAATTCTGTGAACGTTCAAAATTTAGCTGTTTTGCACGATTTTATTAAAGCAAGTTTGTTTCCCTTTTATACTAACTTGTAGGTAATTTTACGCTTAGCAAATTTATCCCACAAATTCTTGGGTCTAGACCAACGGTTGGGTCATGTTTCGTCGAATTCTGACAACGTTCAAAAGTAAGCTCTTTTGCACGATTTTATTGAAGTAAGTTTATTTCCCTTTTATACTAACTTGTAGTTATTATTACGCTTAGCCAATTTACCACACAAATTCGCAGCTCTAGACCAACGTTTGTGTCAAGTTTCGTCGAATTCTGTGAACGTTAAAATTTAGCTGTTTTGCACGGTTTTATGAAAGCAAGTTTGTTTCCCTTTTGTACTAACTTGTAGTTGTTATTATGCTTTCCAAAATTACCACACAAATTCTTGGGCGTAAACCAACGTTTGTGTCAAGTTTCGTCGAATTTTGAGAACGGTCAAAATTTAGCTGTTTTTTGCACGGTTTTATTAAAGCAAATTCATTTTCCTTTTATACTAACTTGTAGTTATTATTAAGATTAGCAAATATACAACACAAATGCTGGGATATAGACCAATGTTTGGGACAAGTTTCGTCGAATTCTGAGAACGTTCAAAAGTTAGCTATTTTGCACAATTTTATTAAAGCAAAATTGTTTTTCTTTTACACTAACTTGTAGGTATTATTAACCATACAAATTCTTGGTTCTAGACCTACGGTTGGGTTAAGTTTCGTCGAATTCTGAGAACGTTCAAAATTTAGCTGTTTTGCACGGTTTTATTAAAGCAAATTTGTTTCCCTTTTATACTAACTTATAGGTATTATTACTCTTAGAAAAATTTACCACACAAATGCTTCGGTCTAGACCTACGGTTGGGTCAAGTTTCCTCGAATTCTGTGAACGTTCAAAATTTAGCTGTTTTGCACGATTTCATTAAAGCAAGTTTGTTTCCCTTTTATACTAACTTGTAGGTAATTTTACGCTTAGCAAATTTATCCCACAAATTCTTGGGTCTAGACCAACGGTTGGGTCATGTTTCGTCGAATTCTGACAACGTTCAAAAGTAAGCTCTTTTGCACGATTTTATTGAAGTAAGTTTATTTCCCTTTTATACTAACTTGTAGTTATTATTACGCTTAGCCAATTTACCACACAAATTCGCAGCTCTAGACCAACGTTTGTGTCAAGTTTCGTCGAATTCTGTGAACGTTAAAATTTAGCTGTTTTGCACGGTTTTATTAAAGCAAGTTTGTTTCCCTTTTGTACTAACTTGTAATTGTTATTATGCTTTCCAAAATTACCACACAAATTCTTGGCCGTAGATCAACGTTTGTGTCAAATTTCGTTGAATTTTGAGAACGGTCAAAATTTAGCTGTTTTGCACGGTTTTATTAAAGCAAATTCATTTTCCTTTTATACTAAGTTGTAGTTATTATTAAGATTAGCAAATATACAACACAAATGCTGGGATATAGACCAATGTTTGGGACAAGTTTCGTCAAATTCTGATAACGTTCAAAAGTTAGCTGTTTTGCACAATTTTATTAAAGCAAAATTGTTTTTCTTTTACACTAACTTGTAGGTATAATTAACCACACAAATTCTTGGTTCTAGACCTACGGTTGGGTTAAGTTTCGTCGAATTCTGAGAACGTTCAAAATTTAGATGTTTTGCACGGTTTTATTAAAGCAAGTTTGTTTCCCTTTTATACTAACTTATAGGTATTATTACTCTTAGAAAAATTTACCACACAAATGCTTCGGTCTAGACCTACGGTTGGGTCAAGTTTCCTCGAATTCTGTGAACGTTCAAAATTTAGCTGTTTTGCACGATTTTATTAAAGCAAGTTTGTTTCCCTTTTGTACTAACTTGTAGTTGTTATTATGCTTTCCAAAATTACCACACAAATTCTTGGGCGTAGACCAACGTTTGTGTCAAGTTTCGTCGAATTTTGAGAACGGTCAAAATTTAGCTGTTTTTTGCACGGTTTTATTAAAGCAAATTCATTTTCCTTTTATACTAACTTGTAGTTATTATTAAGATTAGCAAATATACAACACAAATGCTGGGATATAGACCAATGTTTGGGACAAGTTTCGTCGAATTCTGAGAACGTTCAAAAGTTAGCTGTTTTGCACAATTTTATTAAAGCAAAATTGTTTTTCTTTTACACTAACTTGTAGGTATTATTAACCATACAAATTCTTGGTTCTAGACCTACGGTTGGGTTAAGTTTCGTCGAATTCTGAGAACGTTCAAAATTTAGATGTTTTGCACGGTTTTATTAAAGCAAGTTTGTTTCCCTTTTATACTAACTTGTAGGTATTATTACGCTTAGAATACTTTCCACACAAATACTTCGGTCTAGACCTACGGTTGGGTCAAGTTTCCTCGAATTCTTTGAACGCTCAAAATTTAGCTGTTTTGCACGGTTTTATTAAAGCAAGTTTGTTTCCCTTTTATACTAACTTGTAGGTAATATTACACTTAGCAAATTTATCCCACAAATTCTTGGGTCTAGACCAACGGTTGGGTCATGTTTCGTCGAATTCTAACAACGTTCAAAAGAAAGCTCTTTTGCACGATTTTATTAAAGCAAGTTTATTTCCCTTTTATACTAACTTGTAGTTATTATTACGCTTAGCCAATTTACCACACAAATTCGCAGCTCTAGACCAACGTTTGTGTCAAGTTTCGTCGAATTCTGTGAACGTTAAAATTTAGCTGTTTTGCACGATTTTATTAAAGCAAGTTTGTTTCCCTTTTGTACTAACTTGTAGTTGTTATTATGCTTTCCAAAATTACCACACAAATTCTTGGGCGTAGACCAACGTTTGTGTCAAGTTTCGTCGAATTTTGAGAACGGTCAAAATTTAGCTGTTTTTTGCACGGTTTTATTAAAGCAAATTCATTTTCCTTTTATACTAACTTGTAGTTATTATTAAGATTAGCAAATATACAACACAAATGCTGGGATATAGACCAATGTTTGGGACAAGTTTCGTCGAATTCTGAGAACGTTCAAAAGTTAGCTATTTTGCACAATTTTATTAAAGCAAAATTGTTTTTCTTTTACACTAACTTGTAGGTATTATTAACCATACAAATTCTTGGTTCTAGACCTACGGTTGGGTTAAGTTTCGTCGAATTCTGAGAACGTTCAAAATTTAGCTGTTTTGCACGGTTTTATTAAAGCAAATTTGTTTCCCTTTTATACTAACTTATAGGTATTATTACTCTTAGAAAAATTTACCACACAAATGCTTCGGTCTAGACCTACGGTTGGGTCAAGTTTCCTCGAATTCTGTGAACGTTCAAAATTTAGCTGTTTTGCACGATTTCATTAAAGCAAGTTTGTTTCCCTTTTATACTAACTTGTAGGTAATTTTACGCTTAGCAAATTTATCCCACAAATTCTTGGGTCTAGACCAACGGTTGGGTCATGTTTCGTCGAATTCTGACAACGTTCAAAAGTAAGCTCTTTTGCACGATTTTATTGAAGTAAGTTTATTTCCCTTTTATACTAACTTGTAGTTATTATTACGCTTAGCCAATTTACCACACAAATTCGCAGCTCTAGACCAACGTTTGTGTCAAGTTTCGTCGAATTCTGTGAACGTTAAAATTTAGCTGTTTTGCACGGTTTTATTAAAGCAAGTTTGTTTCCCTTTTGTACTAACTTGTAATTGTTATTATGCTTTCCAAAATTACCACACAAATTCTTGGCCGTAGATCAACGTTTGTGTCAAATTTCGTTGAATTTTGAGAACGGTCAAAATTTAGCTGTTTTGCACGGTTTTATTAAAGCAAATTCATTTTCCTTTTATACTAAGTTGTAGTTATTATTAAGATTAGCAAATATACAACACAAATGCTGGGATATAGACCAATGTTTGGGACAAGTTTCGTCAAATTCTGATAACGTTCAAAAGTTAGCTGTTTTGCACAATTTTATTAAAGCAAAATTGTTTTTCTTTTACACTAACTTGTAGGTATAATTAACCACACAAATTCTTGGTTCTAGACCTACGGTTGGGTTAAGTTTCGTCGAATTCTGAGAACGTTCAAAATTTAGATGTTTTGCACGGTTTTATTAAAGCAAGTTTGTTTCCCTTTTATACTAACTTATAGGTATTATTACTCTTAGAAAAATTTACCACACAAATGCTTCGGTCTAGACCTACGGTTGGGTCAAGTTTCCTCGAATTCTGTGAACGTTCAAAATTTAGCTGTTTTGCACGATTTTATTAAAGCAAGTTTGTTTCCCTTTTGTACTAACTTGTAGTTGTTATTATGCTTTCCAAAATTACCACACAAATTCTTGGGCGTAGACCAACGTTTGTGTCAAGTTTCGTCGAATTTTGAGAACGGTCAAAATTTAGCTGTTTTTTGCACGGTTTTATTAAAGCAAATTCATTTTCCTTTTATACTAACTTGTAGTTATTATTAAGATTAGCAAATATACAACACAAATGCTGGGATATAGACCAATGTTTGGGACAAGTTTCGTCGAATTCTGAGAACGTTCAAAAGTTAGCTGTTTTGCACAATTTTATTAAAGCAAAATTGTTTTTCTTTTACACTAACTTGTAGGTATTATTAACCATACAAATTCTTGGTTCTAGACCTACGGTTGGGTTAAGTTTCGTCGAATTCTGAGAACGTTCAAAATTTAGATGTTTTGCACGGTTTTATTAAAGCAAGTTTGTTTCCCTTTTATACTAACTTGTAGGTATTATTACGCTTAGAATACTTTCCACACAAATACTTCGGTCTAGACCTACGGTTGGGTCAAGTTTCCTCGAATTCTTTGAACGCTCAAAATTTAGCTGTTTTGCACGGTTTTATTAAAGCAAGTTTGTTTCCCTTTTATACTAACTTGTAGGTAATATTACGCTTAGCAAATTTATCCCACAAATTCTTGGGTCTAGACCAACGGTTGGGTCATGTTTCGTCGAATTCTAACAACGTTCAAAAGAAAGCTCTTTTGCACGATTTTATTAAAGCAAGTTTATTTCCCTTTTATACTAACTTGTAGTTATTATTACGCTTAGCCAATTTACCACACAAATTCGCAGCTCTAGACCAACGTTTGTGTCAAGTTTCGTCGAATTCTGTGAACGTTAAAATTTAGCTGTTTTGCACGATTTTATTAAAGCAAGTTTGTTTCCCTTTTGTACTAACTTGTAGTTGTTATTATGCTTTCCAAAATTACCACACAAATTCTTGGGCGTAGACCAACGTTTGTGTCAAGTTTCGTCGAATTTTGAGAACGGTCAAAATTTAGCTGTTTTTTGCACGGTTTTATTAAAGCAAATTCATTTTCCTTTTATACTAACTTGTAGTTATTATTAAGATTAGCAAATATACAACACAAATGCTGGGATATAGACCAATGTTTGGGACAAGTTTCGTCGAATTCTGAGAACGTTCAAAAGTTAGCTATTTTGCACAATTTTATTAAAGCAAAATTGTTTTTCTTTTACACTAACTTGTAGGTATTATTAACCATACAAATTCTTGGTTCTAGACCTACGGTTGGGTTAAGTTTCGTCGAATTCTGAGAACGTTCAAAATTTAGCTGTTTTGCACGGTTTTATTAAAGCAAATTTGTTTCCCTTTTATACTAACTTATAGGTATTATTACTCTTAGAAAAATTTACCACACAAATGCTTCGGTCTAGACCTACGGTTGGGTCAAGTTTCCTCGAATTCTGTGAACGTTCAAAATTTAGCTGTTTTGCACGATTTTATTAAAGCAAGTTTGTTTCCCTTTTATACTAACTTGTAAGTAATTTTACGCTTAGCAAATTTATCCCACAAATTCTTGGGTCTAGACCAACGGTTGGGTCATGTTTCGTCGAATTCTGACAACGTTCAAAAGTAAGCTCTTTTGCACGATTTTATTAAAACAAGTTTATTTCCCTTTTATACTAACTTGTAGTTATCATTACGCTTAGCCAATTTACCACACAAATTCGCAGCTCTAGACCAACGTTTGTGTCAAGTTTCGTCGAATTCTGTGAACGTTAAAATTTAGCTGTTTTGCACGGTTTTATTAAAGCAAGTTTGTTTCCCTTTTGTACTAACTTGTAGTTGTTATTATGCTTTCCAAAATTACCACACAAATTCTTGGGCGTAGACCAACGTTTGTGTCAAGTTTCGTCGAATTTTGAGAACGGTCAAAATTTAGCTGTTTTTTGCACGGTTTTATTAAAGCAAATTCATTTTCCTTTTATACTAACTTGTAGTTATTATTAAGATTAGCAAATATACAACACAAATGCTGGGATATAGACCAATGTTTGGGACAAGTTTCGTCGAATTCTGAGAACATTCAAAAGTTAGCTGTTTTGCACATTTTATTAAAGCAAAATTGTTTTTCTTTTACACTAACTTGTAGGTATTATTAACCATACAAATTCTTGGTTCTAGACCTACGGTTGGGTTAAGTTTCGTCGAATTCTGAGAACGTTCAAAATTTAGATGTTTTGCACGGTTTTATAAAAGCAAGTTTGTTTCCCTTTTATACTAACTTGTAGGTATTATTACGCTTAGAATACTTTCCACACAAATACTTCGGTCTAGACCTACGGTTGGGTCATGTTTCCTCGAATTCTGTGAACGCTCAAAATTTAGCTGTTTTGCACGGTTTTATTAAAACAAGTTTGTTTCCCTTTTATACTAACTTGTAGGTAATATTACGCTTAGCAAATTTATCCCACAAATTCTTGGGTCTAGACCAACGGTTGGGTCATGTTTCGTCGAATTCTAACAACGTTCAAAAGAAAGCTCTTTTGCACGATTTTATTAAAGCAAGTTTATTTCCCTTTTATACTAACTTGTAGTTATTATTACGCTTAGCCAATTTACCACACAAATTCGCAGCTCTAGACCAACGTTTGTGTCAAGTTTCGTCGAATTCTGTGAACGTTAAAAATTTAGCTGATTTGCACGGTTTTATTAAAGCAAGTTTGTTTCCCTTTTGTACTAACTTGTAATTGTTATTATGCTTTCCAAAATTACCACACAAATTCTTGGGCGTAGATCAACGTTTGTGTCAAATTTCGTCGAATTTTGAGAACGGTCAAAATTTAGCTGTTTTGCACGGTTTTATTAAAGCAAATTCATTTTCCTTTTATACTAACTTGTAGTTATTATTAAGATTAGCAAATATACAACACAAATGCTGGGATATAGACCAATGTTTGGGACAAGTTTCGTCAAATTCTGATAACGTTCAAAAGTTAGCTGTTTTGCACAATTTTATTAAAGCAAAATTGTTTTTCTTTTACACTAACTTGTAGGTATAATTAACCACACAAATTCTTGGTTCTAGACCTACGGTTGGGTTAAGTTTCGTCGAATTCTGAGAACGTTCAAAATTTAGCTGTTTTGCACGGTTTTATTAAAGCAAGTTTGTTTCCCTTTTATACTAACTTATAGGTATTATTACTCTTAGAAAAATTTACCACACAAATGCTTCGGTCTAGACCTACGGTTGGGTCAAGTTTCCTCGAATTCTGTGAACGTTCAAAATTTAGCTGTTTTGCACGATTTTATTAAAGCAAGTTTGTTTCCCTTTTGTACTAACTTGTAGTTGTTATTATGCTTTCCAAAATTACCACACAAATTCTTGGGCGTAGACCAACGTTTGTGTCAAGTTTCGTCGAATTTTGAGAACGGTCAAAATTTAGCTGTTTTTTGCACGGTTTTATTAAAGCAAATTCATTTTCCTTTTATACTAACTTGTAGTTATTATTAAGATTAGCAAATATACAACACAAATGCTGGGATATAGACCAATGTTTGGGACAAGTTTCGTCGAATTCTGAGAACGTTCAAAAGTTAGCTGTTTTGCACAATTTTATTAAAGCAAAATTGTTTTTCTTTTACACTAACTTGTAGGTATTATTAACCATACAAATTCTTGGTTCTAGACCTACGGTTGGGTTAAGTTTCGTCGAATTCTGAGAACGTTCAAAATTTAGATGTTTTGCACGGTTTTATTAAAGCAAGTTTGTTTCCCTTTTATACTAACTTGTAGGTATTATTACGCTTAGAATACTTTCCACACAAATACTTCGGTCTAGACCTACGGTTGGGTCAAGTTTCCTCGAATTCTGTGAACGCTCAAAATTTAGCTGTTTTGCACGGTTTTATTAAAACAAGTTTGTTTCCCTTTTATACTAACTTGTAGGTAATATTACGCTTAGCAAATTTATCCCACAAATTCTTGGGTCTAGACCAACGGTTGGGTCATGTTTCGTCGAATTCTAACAACGTTCAAAAGAAAGCTCTTTTGCACGATTTTATTAAAGCAAGTTTATTTCCCTTTTATACTAACTTGTAGTTATTATTACGCTTAGCCAATTTACCACACAAATTCGCAGCTCTAGACCAACGTTTGTGTCAAGTTTCGTCGAATTCTGTGAACGTTAAAATTTAGCTGTTTTGCACGGTTTTATTAAAGCAAGTTTGTTTCCCTTTTGTACTAACTTGTAATTGTTATTATGCTTTCCAAAATTACCACACAAATTCTTGGGCGTAGATCAACGTTTGTGTCAAATTTCGTCGAATTTTGAGAACGGTCAAAATTTAGCTGTTTTGCACGGTTTTATTAAAGCAAATTCATTTTCCTTTTATACTAACTTGTAGTTATTATTAAGATTAGCAAATATACAACACAAATGCTGGGATATAGACCAATGTTTGGGACAAGTTTCGTCAAATTCTGATAACGTTCAAAAGTTAGCTGTTTTGCACAATTTTATTAAAGCAAAATTGTTTTTCTTTTACACTAACTTGTAGGTATAATTAACCACACAAATTCTTGGTTCTAGACCTACGGTTGGGTTAAGTTTCGTCGAATTCTGAGAACGTTCAAAATTTAGCCGTTTTGCACGGTTTTATTAAAGCAAGTTTGTTTCCCTTTTATACTAACTTATAGGTATTATTACTCTTAGAAAAATTTACCACACAAATGCTTCGGTCTAGACCTACGGTTGGGTCAAGTTTCCTCGAATTCTGTGAACGTTCAAAATTTAGCTGTTTTGCACGATTTTATTAAAGCAAGTTTGTTTCCCTTTTGTACTAACTTGTAGTTGTTATTATGCTTTCCAAAATTACCACACAAATTCTTGGGCGTAGACCAATGTTTGTGTCAAGTTTCGTCGAATTTTGAGAACGGTCAAAATTTAGCTGTTTTTTGCACGGTTTTATTAAAGCAAATTCATTTTCCTTTTATACTAACTTGTAGTTATTATTAAGATTAGCAAATATACAACACAAATGCTGGGATATAGACCAATGTTTGGGACAAGTTTCGTCGAATTCTGAGAACGTTCAAAAGTTAGCTGTTTTGCACAATTTTATTAAAGCAAAATTGTTTTTCTTTTACACTAACTTGTAGGTATTATTAACCATACAAATTCTTGGTTCTAGACCTACGGTTGGGTTAAGTTTCGTCGAATTCTGAGAACGTTCAAAATTTAGATGTTTTGCACGGTTTTATTAAAGCAAGTTTGTTTCCCTTTTATACTAACTTGTAGGTATTATTACGCTTAGAATACTTTCCACACAAATACTTCGGTCTAGACCTACGGTTGGGTCAAGTTTCCTCGAATTCTGTGAACGCTCAAAATTTAGCTGTTTTGCACGGTTTTATTAAAACAAGTTTGTTTCCCTTTTATACTAACTTGTAGGTAATATTACGCTTAGCAAATTTATCCCACAAATTCTTGGGTCTAGACCAACGGTTGGGTCATGTTTCGTCGAATTCTAACAACGTTCAAAAGAAAGCTCTTTTGCACGATTTTATTAAAGCAAGTTTATTTCCCTTTTATACTAACTTGTAGTTATTATTACGCTTAGCCAATTTACCACACAAATTCGCAGCTCTAGACCAACGTTTGTGTCAAGTTTCGTCGAATTCTGTGAACGTTAAAATTTAGCTGTTTTGCACGGTTTTATTAAAGCAAGTTTGTTTCCCTTTTGTACTAACTTGTAATTGTTATTATGCTTTCCAAAATTACCACACAAATTCTTGGGCGTAGATCAACGTTTGTGTCAAATTTCGTCGAATTTTGAGAACGGTCAAAATTTAGCTGTTTTGCACGGTTTTATTAAAGCAAATTCATTTTCCTTTTATACTAACTTGTAGTTATTATTAAGATTAGCAAATATACAACACAAATGCTGGGATATAGAGCAATGTTTGGGACAAGTTTCGTCAAATTCTGATAACGTTCAAAAGTTAGCTATTTTGCACAATTTTATTAAAGCAAAATTGTTTTTCTTTTACACTAACTTGTAGGTATAATTAACCACACAAATTCTTGGTTCTAGACCTACGGTTGGGTTAAGTTTCGTCGAATTCTGAGAACGTTCAAAATTTAGCTGTTTTGCACGGTTTTATTAAAGCAAGTTTGTTTCCCTTTTATACTAACTTATAGGTATTATTACTCTTAGAAAAATTTACCACACAAATGCTTCGGTCTAGACCTACGGTTGGGTCAAGTTTCCTCGAATTCTGTGAACGTTCAAAATTTAGCTGTTTTGCACGATTTTATTAAAGCAAGTTTGTTTCCCTTTTGTACTAACTTGTAGTTGTTATTATGCTTTCCAAAATTACCACACAAATTCTTGGGCGTAGACCAACGTTTGTGTCAAGTTTCGTCGAATTTTGAGAACGGTCAAAATTTAGCTGTTTTTTGCACGGTTTTATTAAAGCAAATTCATTTTCCTTTTATACTAACTTGTAGTTATTATTAAGATTAGCAAATATACAACACAAATGCTGGGATATAGACCAATGTTTGGGACAAGTTTCGTCAAATTCTGATAACGTTCAAAAGTTAGCTGTTTTGCACAATTTTATTAAAGCAAAATTGTTTTTCTTTTACACTAACTTGTAGGTATAATTAACCACACAAATTCTTGGTTCTAGACCTACGGTTGGGTTAAGTTTCGTCGAATTCTGAGAACGTTCAAAATTTAGCTGTTTTGCACGGTTTTATTAAAGCAAGTTTGTTTACCTTTTATACTAACTTATAGGTATTATTACTCTTAGAAAAATTTACCACACAAATGCTTCGGTCTAGACCTACGGTTGGGTCAAGTTTCCTCGAATTCTGTGAACGTTCAAAATTTAGCTGTTTTGCACGATTTTATTAAAGCAAGTTTGTTTCCCTTTTGTACTAACTTGTAGTTGTTATTATGCTTTCCAAAATTACCACACAAATTCTTGGGCGTAGACCAACGTTTGTGTCAAGTTTCGTCGAATTTTGAGAACGGTCAAAATTTAGCTGTTTTTTGCACGGTTTTATTAAAGCAAATTCATTTTCCTTTTATACTAACTTGTAGTTATTATTAAGATTAGCAAATATACAACACAAATGCTGGGATATAGACCAATGTTTGGGACAAGTTTCGTCGAATTCTGAGAACGTTCAAAAGTTAGCTGTTTTGCACAATTTTATTAAAGCAAAATTGTTTTTCTTTTACACTAACTTGTAGGTATTATTAACCATACAAATTCTTGGTTCTAGACCTACGGTTGGGTTAAGTTTCGTCGAATTCTGAGAACGTTCAAAATTTAGATGTTTTGCACGGTTTTATTAAAGCAAGTTTGTTTCCCTTTTATACTAACTTGTAGGTATTATTACGCTTAGAATACTTTCCACACAAATACTTCGGTCTAGACCTACGGTTGGGTCAAGTTTCCTCGAATTCTGTGAACGCTCAAAATTTAGCTGTTTTGCACGGTTTTATTAAAACAAGTTTGTTTCCCTTTTATACTAACTTGTAGGTAATATTACGCTTAGCAAATTTATCCCACAAATTCTTGGGTCTAGACCAACGGTTGGGTCATGTTTCGTCGAATTCTAACAACGTTCAAAAGTAAGCTCTTTTGTACGATTTTATTAAAGCAAGTTTATTTCCCTTTTATACTAACTTGTAGTTATTATTACGCTTAGCCAATTTACCACACAAATTCGCAGCTCTAGACCAACGTTTGTGTCAAGTTTCGTCGAATTCTGTGAACGTTAAAAATTTAGCTGTTTTGCACGGTTTTATTAAAGCAAGTTTGTTTCCCTTTTGTACTAACTTGTAATTGTTATTATGCTTTCCAAAATTACCACACAAATTCTTGGGCGTAGATCAACGTTTGTGTCAAATTTCGTCGAATTTTGAGAACGGTCAAAATTTAGCTGTTTTGCACGGTTTTATTAAAGCAAATTCATTTTCCTTTTATACTAACTTGTAGTTATTATTAAGATTAGCAATACAACACAAATGCTGGGATATAGACCAATGTTTGGGACAAGTTTCGTCAAATTCTGATAACGTTCAAAAGTTAGCTGTTTTGCACAATTTTATTAAAGCAAAATTGTTTTTCTTTTACACTAACTTGTAGGTATAATTAACCACACAAATTCTTGGTTCTAGACCTACGGTTGGGTTAAGTTTCGTCGAATTCTGAGAACGTTCAAAATTTAGCTGTTTTGCACGGTTTTATTAAAGCAAGTTTGTTTCCCTTTTATACTAACTTATAGGTATTATTACTCTTAGAAAAATTTACCACACAAATGCTTCGGTCTAGACCTACGGTTGGGTCAAGTTTCCTCGAATTCTGTGAACGTTCAAAATTTAGCTGTTTTGCACGATTTTATTAAAGCAAGTTTGTTTCCCTTTTGTACTAACTTGTAGTTGTTATTATGCTTTCCAAAATTACCACACAAATTCTTGGGCGTAGACCAACGTTTGTGTCAAGTTTCGTCGAATTTTGAGAACGGTCAAAATTTAGCTGTTTTTTGCACGGTTTTATTAAAGCAAATTCATTTTCCTTTTATACTAACTTGTAGTTATTATTAAGATTAGCAAATATACAACACAAATGCTGGGATATAGACCAATGTTTGGGACAAATTTCGTCGAATTCTGAGAACGTTCAAAAGTTAGCTGTTTTGCACAATTTTATTAAAGCAAAATTGTTTTTCTTTTACACTAACTTGTAGGTATTATTAACCATACAAATTCTTGGTTCTAGACCTACGGTTGGGTTAAGTTTCGTCGAATTCTGAGAACGTTCAAAATTTAGATGTTTTGCACGGTTTTATTAAAGCAAGTTTGTTTCCCTTTTATACTAACTTGTAGGTATTATTACGCTTAGAATACTTTCCACACAAATACTTCGGTCTAGACCTACGGTTGGGTCAAGTTTCCTCGAATTCTGTGAACGCTCAAAATTTAGCTGTTTTGCACGGTTTTATTAAAACAAGTTTGTTTCCCTTTTATACTAACTTGTAGGTAATATTACGCTTAGCAAATTTATCCCACAAATTCTTGGGTCTAGACCAACGGTTGGGTCATGTTTCGTCGAATTCTAACAACGTTCAAAAGAAAGCTCTTTTGCACGATTTTATTAAAGCAAGTTTATTTCCCTTTTATACTAACTTGTAGTTATTATTACGCTTAGCCAATTTACCACACAAATTCGCAGCTCTAGACCAACGTTTGTGTCAAGTTTCGTCGAATTCTGTGAACGTTAAAAATTTAGCTGTTTTGCACGGTTTTATTAAAGCAAGTTTGTTTCCCTTTTGTACTAACTTGTAGTTGTTATTATGCTTTCCAAAATTACCACACAAATTCTTGGGCGTAGACCAACGTTTGTGTCAAGTTTCGTCGAATTTTGAGAACGGTCAAAATTTAGCTGTTTTTTGCACGGTTTTATTAAAGCAAATTCATTTTCCTTTTATACTAACTTGTAGTTATTATTAAGATTAGCAAATATACAACACAAATGCTGGGATATAGACCAATGTTTGGGACAAGTTTCGTCGAATTCTGAGAACGTTCAAAAGTTAGCTGTTTTGCACAATTTTATTAAAGCAAAATTGTTTTTCTTTTACACTAACTTGTAGGTATTATTAACCATACAAATTCTTGGTTCTAGACCTACGGTTGGGTTAAGTTTCGTCGAATTTTGAGAACGTTCAAAATTTAGATGTTTTGCACGGTTTTATTAAAGCAAGTTTGTTTCCCTTTTATACTAACTTGTAGGTATTATTACGCTTAGAATACTTTCCACACAAATACTTCGGTCTAGACCTACGGTTGGGTCAAGTTTCCTCGAATTCTGTGAACGCTCAAAATTTAGCTGTTTTGCACGGTTTTATTAAAACAAGTTTGTTTCCCTTTTATACTAACTTGTAGGTAATATTACGCTTAGCAAATTTATCCCACAAATTCTTGGGTCTAGACCAACGGTTGGGTCATGTTTCGTCGAATTCTAACAACGTTCAAAAGAAAGCTCTTTTGCACGATTTTATTAAAGCAAGTTTATTTCCCTTTTATACTAACTTGTAGTTATTATTACGCTTAGCCAATTTACCACACAAATTCGCAGCTCTAGACCAACGTTTGTGTCAAGTTTCGTCGAATTCTGTGAACGTTAAAAATTTAGCTGTTTTGCACGGTTTTATTAAAGCAAGTTTGTTTCCCTTTTGTACTAACTTGTAATTGTTATTATGCTTTCCAAAATTACCACACAAATTCTTGGGCGTAGATCAACGTTTGTGTCAAATTTCGTCGAATTTTGAGAACGGTCAAAATTTAGCTGTTTTGCACGGTTTTATTAAAGCAAATTCATTTTCCTTTTATACTAACTTGTAGTTATTATTAAGATTAGCAAATATACAACACAAATGCTGGGATATAGACCAATGTTTGGGACAAGTTTCGTCAAATTCTGATAACGTTCAAAAGTTAGCTGTTTTGCACAATTTTATTAAAGCAAAATTGTTTTTCTTTTACACTAACTTGTAGGTATAATTAACCACACAAATTCTTGGTTCTAGACCTACGGTTGGGTTAAGTTTCGTCGAATTCTGAGAACGTTCAAAATTTAGCTGTTTTGCACGGTTTTATTAAAGCAAGTTTGTTTCCCTTTTATACTAACTTATAGGTATTATTACTCTTAGAAAAATTTACCACACAAATGCTTCGGTCTAGACCTACGGTTGGGTCAAGTTTCCTCGAATTCTGTGAACGTTCAAAATTTAGCTGTTTTGCACGATTTTATTAAAGCAAGTTTGTTTCCCTTTTGTACTAACTTGTAGTTGTTATTATGCTTTCCAAAATTACCACACAAATTCTTGGGCGTAGACCAACGTTTGTGTCAAGTTTCGTCGAATTTTGAGAACGGTCAAAATTTAGCTGTTTTTTGCACGGTTTTATTAAAGCAAATTCATTTTCCTTTTATACTAACTTGTAGTTATTATTAAGATTAGCAAATATACAACACAAATGCTGGGATATAGACCAATGTTTGGGACAAGTTTCGTCGAATTCTGAGAACGTTCAAAAGTTAGCTGTTTTGCACAATTTTATTAAAGCAAAATTGTTTTTCTTTTACACTAACTTGTAGGTATTATTAACCATACAAATTCTTGGTTCTAGACCTACGGTTGGGTTAAGTTTCGTCGAATTCTGAGAACGTTCAAAATTTAGATGTTTTGCACGGTTTTATTAAAGCAAGTTTGTTTCCCTTTTATACTAACTTGTAGGTATTATTACGCTTAGAATACTTTCCACACAAATACTTCGGTCTAGACCTACGGTTGGGTCAAGTTTCCTCGAATTCTGTGA
Source organism: Sesamum indicum (assembly GCF_026168435.1). Taxonomy (NCBI): domain Eukaryota; kingdom Viridiplantae; phylum Streptophyta; class Magnoliopsida; order Lamiales; family Pedaliaceae; genus Sesamum; species Sesamum indicum. Next base: position 8,880,626 of record NC_142661.1, on the reverse strand, counting down.
ACGCTCAAAATTTAGCTGTTTTGCACGGTTTTATTAAAACAAGTTTGTTTCCCTTTTATACTAACTTGTAGGTAATATTACGCTTAGCAAATTTATCCCACAAATTCTTGGGTCTAGACCAACGGTTGGGTCATGTTTCGTCGAATTCTAACAACGTTCAAAAGAAAGCTCTTTTGCACGATTTTATTAAAGCAAGTTTATTTCCCTTTTATACTAACTTGTAGTTATTATTACGCTTAGCCAATTTACCACACAAATTCGCAGCTCTAGACCAACGTTTGTGTCAAGTTTCGTCGAATTCTGTGAACGTTAAAATTTAGCTGTTTTGCACGGTTTTATTAAAGCAAGTTTGTTTCCCTTTTGTACTAACTTGTAAGTGTTATTATGCTTTCCAAAATTACCACACAAATTCTTGGGCGTAGATCAACGTTTGTGTCAAATTTCGTCGAATTTTGAGAACGGTCAAAATTTAGCTGTTTTGCACGGTTTTATTAAAGCAAATTCATTTTCCTTTTATACTAACTTGTAGTTATTATTAAGATTAGCAAATATACAACACAAATGCTGGGATATAGACCAATGTTTGGGACAAGTTTCGTCAAATTCTGATAACGTTCAAAAGTTAGCTGTTTTGCACAATTTTATTAAAGCAAAATTGTTTTTCTTTTACACTAACTTGTAGGTATAATTACCCACACAAATTCTTGGTTCTAGACCTACGGTTGGGTTAAGTTTCGTCGAATTCTGAGAACGTTCAAAATTTAGCTGTTTTGCACGGTTTTATTAAAGCAAGTTTGTTTCCCTTTTATACTAACTTATAGGTATTATTACTCTTAGAAAAATTTACCACACAAATGCTTCGGTCTAGACCTACGGTTGGGTCAAGTTTCCTCGAATTCTGTGAACGTTCAAAATTTAGCTGTTTTGCACGATTTTATTAAAGCAAGTTTGTTTCCCTTTTGTACTAACTTGTAGTTGTTATTATGCTTTCCAAAATTACCACACAAATTCTTGGGCGTAGACCAACGTTTGTGTCAAGTTTCGTCGAATTTTGAGAACGGTCAAAATTTAGCTGTTTTTTGCACGGTTTTATTAAAGCAAATTCATTTTCCTTTTATACTAACTTGTAGTTATTATTAAGATTAGCAAATATACAACACAAATGCTGGGATATAGACCAATGTTTGGGACAAGTTTCGTCGAATTCTGAGAACGTTCAAAAGTTAGCTGTTTTGCACAATTTTATTAAAGCAAAATTGTTTTTCTTTTACACTAACTTGTAGGTATTATTAACCATACAAATTCTTGGTTCTAGACCTACGGTTGGGTTAAGTTTCGTCGAATTCTGAGAACGTTCAAAATTTAGATGTTTTGCACGGTTTTATTAAAGCAAGTTTGTTTCCCTTTTATACTAACTTGTAGGTATTATTACGCTTAGAATACTTTCCACACAAATACTTCGGTCTAGACCTACGGTTGGGTCAAGTTTCCTCGAATTCTGTGAACGCTCAAAATTTAGCTGTTTTGCACGGTTTTATTAAAACAAGTTTGTTTCCCTTTTATACTAACTTGTAGGTAATATTACGCTTAGCAAATTTATCCCACAAATTCTTGGGTCTAGACCAACGGTTGGGTCATGTTTCGTCGAATTCTAACAACGTTCAAAAGAAAGCTCTTTTGCACGATTTTATTAAAGCAAGTTTATTTCCCTTTTATACTAACTTGTAGTTATTATTACGCTTAGCCAATTTACCACACAAATTCGCAGCTCTAGACCAACGTTTGTGTCAAGTTTCGTCGAATTCTGTGAACGTTAAAAATTTAGCTGTTTTGCACGGTTTTATTAAAGCAAGTTTGTTTCCCTTTTGTACTAACTTGTAATTGTTATTATGCTTTCCAAAATTACCACACAAATTCTTGGGCGTAGATCAACGTTTGTGTCAAATTTCGTCGAATTTTGAGAACGGTCAAAATTTAGCTGTTTTGCACGGTTTTATTAAAGCAAATTCATTTTCCTTTTATACTAACTTGTAGTTATTATTAAGATTAGCAAATATACAACACAAATGCTGGGATATAGACCAATGTTTGGGACAAGTTTCGTCAAATTCTGATAACGTTCAAAAGTTAGCTGTTTTGCACAATTTTATTAAAGCAAAATTGTTTTTCTTTTACACTAACTTGTAGGTATAATTAACCACACAAATTCTTGGTTCTAGACCTACGGTTGGGTTAAGTTTCGTCGAATTCTGAGAACGTTCAAAATTTAGCTGTTTTGCACGGTTTTATTAAAGCAAGTTTGTTTCCCTTTTATACTAACTTATAGGTATTATTACTCTTAGAAAAATTTACCACACAAATGCTTCGGTCTAGACCTACGGTTGGGTCAAGTTTCCTCGAATTCTGTGAACGTTCAAAATTTAGCTGTTTTGCACGATTTTATTAAAGCAAGTTTGTTTCCCTTTTGTACTAACTTGTAGTTGTTATTATGCTTTCCAAAATTACCACACAAATTCTTGGGCGTAGACCAACGTTTGTGTCAAGTTTCGTCGAATTTTGAGAACGGTCAAAATTTAGCTGTTTTTTGCACGGTTTTATTAAAGCAAATTCATTTTCCTTTTATACTAACTTGTAGTTATTATTAAGATTAGCAAATATACAACACAAATGCTGGGATATAGACCAATGTTTGGGACAAGTTTCGTCGAATTCTGAGAACGTTCAAAAGTTAGCTGTTTTGCACAATTTTATTAAAGCAAAATTGTTTTTCTTTTACACTAACTTGTAGGTATTATTAACCATACAAATTCTTGGTTCTAGACCTACGGTTGGGTTAAGTTTCGTCGAATTCTGAGAACGTTCAAAATTTAGATGTTTTGCACGGTTTTATTAAAGCAAGTTTGTTTCCCTTTTATACTAACTTGTAGGTATTATTACGCTTAGAATACTTTCCACACAAATACTTCGGTCTAGACCTACGGTTGGGTCAAGTTTCCTCGAATTCTGTGAACGCTCAAAATTTAGCTGTTTTGCACGGTTTTATTAAAACAAGTTTGTTTCCCTTTTATACTAACTTGTAGGTAATATTACGCTTAGCAAATTTATCCCACAAATTCTTGGGTCTAGACCAACGGTTGGGTCATGTTTCGTCGAATTCTAACAACGTTCAAAAGAAAGCTCTTTTGCACGATTTTATTAAAGCAAGTTTATTTCCCTTTTATACTAACTTGTAGTTATTATTACGCTTAGCCAATTTACCACACAAATTCGCAGCTCTAGACCAACGTTTGTGTCAAGTTTCGTCGAATTCTGTGAACGTTAAAATTTAGCTGTTTTGCACGGTTTTATTAAAGCAAGTTTGTTTCCCTTTTGTACTAACTTGTAAGTGTTATTATGCTTTCCAAAATTACCACACAAATTCTTGGGCGTAGATCAACGTTTGTGTCAAATTTCGTCGAATTTTGAGAACGGTCAAAATTTAGCTGTTTTGCACGGTTTTATTAAAGCAAATTCATTTTCCTTTTATACTAACTTGTAGTTATTATTAAGATTAGCAAATATACAACACAAATGCTGGGATATAGACCAATGTTTGGGACAAGTTTCGTCAAATTCTGATAACGTTCAAAAGTTAGCTGTTTTGCACAATTTTATTAAAGCAAAATTGTTTTTCTTTTACACTAACTTGTAGGTATAATTACCCACACAAATTCTTGGTTCTAGACCTACGGTTGGGTTAAGTTTCGTCGAATTCTGAGAACGTTCAAAATTTAGCTGTTTTGCACGGTTTTATTAAAGCAAGTTTGTTTCCCTTTTATACTAACTTATAGGTATTATTACTCTTAGAAAAATTTACCACACAAATGCTTCGGTCTAGACCTACGGTTGGGTCAAGTTTCCTCGAATTCTGTGAACGTTCAAAATTTAGCTGTTTTGCACGATTTTATTAAAGCAAGTTTGTTTCCCTTTTGTACTAACTTGTAGTTGTTATTATGCTTTCCAAAATTACCACACAAATTCTTGGGCGTAGACCAACGTTTGTGTCAAGTTTCGTCGAATTTTGAGAACGGTCAAAATTTAGCTGTTTTTTGCACGGTTTTATTAAAGCAAATTCATTTTCCTTTTATACTAACTTGTAGTTATTATTAAGATTAGCAAATATACAACACAAATGCTGGGATATAGACCAATGTTTGGGACAAGTTTCGTCGAATTCTGAGAACGTTCAAAAGTTAGCTGTTTTGCACAATTTTATTAAAGCAAAATTGTTTTTCTTTTACACTAACTTGTAGGTATTATTAACCATACAAATTCTTGGTTCTAGACCTACGGTTGGGTTAAGTTTCGTCGAATTCTGAGAACGTTCAAAATTTAGATGTTTTGCACGGTTTTATTAAAGCAAGTTTGTTTCCCTTTTATACTAACTTGTAGGTATTATTACGCTTAGAATACTTTCCACACAAATACTTCGGTCTAGACCTACGGTTGGGTCAAGTTTCCTCGAATTCTGTGAACGCTCAAAATTTAGCTGTTTTGCACGGTTTTATTAAAACAAGTTTGTTTCCCTTTTATACTAACTTGTAGGTAATATTACGCTTAGCAAATTTATCCCACAAATTCTTGGGTCTAGACCAACGGTTGGGTCATGTTTCGTCGAATTCTAACAACGTTCAAAAGAAAGCTCTTTTGCACGATTTTATTAAAGCAAGTTTATTTCCCTTTTATACTAACTTGTAGTTATTATTACGCTTAGCCAATTTACCACACAAATTCGCAGCTCTAGACCAACGTTTGTGTCAAGTTTCGTCGAATTCTGTGAACGTTAAAAATTTAGCTGTTTTGCACGGTTTTATTAAAGCAAGTTTGTTTCCCTTTTGTACTAACTTGTAATTGTTATTATGCTTTCCAAAATTACCACACAAATTCTTGGGCGTAGATCAACGTTTGTGTCAAATTTCGTCGAATTTTGAGAACGGTCAAAATTTAGCTGTTTTGCACGGTTTTATTAAAGCAAATTCATTTTCCTTTTATACTAACTTGTAGTTATTATTAAGATTAGCAAATATACAACACAAATGCTGGGATATAGACCAATGTTTGGGACAAGTTTCGTCAAATTCTGATAACGTTCAAAAGTTAGCTGTTTTGCACAATTTTATTAAAGCAAAATTGTTTTTCTTTTACACTAACTTGTAGGTATAATTAACCACACAAATTCTTGGTTCTAGACCTACGGTTGGGTTAAGTTTCGTCGAATTCTGAGAACGTTCAAAATTTAGCTGTTTTGCACGGTTTTATTAAAGCAAGTTTGTTTCCCTTTTATACTAACTTATAGGTATTATTACTCTTAGAAAAATTTACCACACAAATGCTTCGGTCTAGACCTACGGTTGGGTCAAGTTTCCTCGAATTCTGTGAACGTTCAAAATTTAGCTGTTTTGCACGATTTTATTAAAGCAAGTTTGTTTCCCTTTTGTACTAACTTGTAGTTGTTATTATGCTTTCCAAAATTACCACACAAATTCTTGGGCGTAGACCAACGTTTGTGTCAAGTTTCGTCGAATTTTGAGAACGGTCAAAATTTAGCTGTTTTTTGCACGGTTTTATTAAAGCAAATTCATTTTCCTTTTATACTAACTTGTAGTTATTATTAAGATTAGCAAATATACAACACAAATGCTGGGATATAGACCAATGTTTGGGACAAGTTTCGTCGAATTCTGAGAACGTTCAAAAGTTAGCTGTTTTGCACAATTTTATTAAAGCAAAATTGTTTTTCTTTTACACTAACTTGTAGGTATTATTAACCATACAAATTCTTGGTTCTAGACCTACGGTTGGGTTAAGTTTCGTCGAATTCTGAGAACGTTCAAAATTTAGATGTTTTGCACGGTTTTATTAAAGCAAGTTTGTTTCCCTTTTATACTAACTTGTAGGTATTATTACGCTTAGAATACTTTCCACACAAATACTTCGGTCTAGACCTACGGTTGGGTCAAGTTTCCTCGAATTCTGTGAACGCTCAAAATTTAGCTGTTTTGCACGGTTTTATTAAAACAAGTTTGTTTCCCTTTTATACTAACTTGTAGGTAATATTACGCTTAGCAAATTTATCCCACAAATTCTTGGGTCTAGACCAACGGTTGGGTCATGTTTCGTCGAATTCTAACAACGTTCAAAAGAAAGCTCTTTTGCACGATTTTATTAAAGCAAGTTTATTTCCCTTTTATACTAACTTGTAGTTATTATTACGCTTAGCCAATTTACCACACAAATTCGCAGCTCTAGACCAACGTTTGTGTCAAGTTTCGTCGAATTCTGTGAACGTTAAAAATTTAGCTGTTTTGCACGGTTTTATTAAAGCAAGTTTGTTTCCCTTTTGTACTAACTTGTAATTGTTATTATGCTTTCCAAAATTACCACACAAATTCTTGGGCGTAGATCAACGTTTGTGTCAAATTTCGTCGAATTTTGAGAACGGTCAAAATTTAGCTGTTTTGCACGGTTTTATTAAAGCAAATTCATTTTCCTTTTATACTAACTTGTAGTTATTATTAAGATTAGCAAATATACAACACAAATGCTGGGATATAGACCAATGTTTGGGACAAGTTTCGTCAAATTCTGATAACGTTCAAAAGTTAGCTGTTTTGCACAATTTTATTAAAGCAAAATTGTTTTTCTTTTACACTAACTTGTAGGTATAATTAACCACACAAATTCTTGGTTCTAGACCTACGGTTGGGTTAAGTTTCGTCGAATTCTGAGAACGTTCAAAATTTAGCTGTTTTGCACGGTTTTATTAAAGCAAGTTTGTTTCCCTTTTATACTAACTTATAGGTATTATTACTCTTAGAAAAATTTACCACACAAATGCTTCGGTCTAGACCTACGGTTGGGTCAAGTTTCCTCGAATTCTGTGAACGTTCAAAATTTAGCTGTTTTGCACGATTTTATTAAAGCAAGTTTGTTTCCCTTTTGTACTAACTTGTAGTTGTTATTATGCTTTCCAAAATTACCACACAAATTCTTGGGCGTAGACCAACGTTTGTGTCAAGTTTCGTCGAATTTTGAGAACGGTCAAAATTTAGCTGTTTTTTGCACGGTTTTATTAAAGCAAATTCATTTTCCTTTTATACTAACTTGTAGTTATTATTAAGATTAGCAAATATACAACACAAATGCTGGGATATAGACCAATGTTTGGGACAAGTTTCGTCGAATTCTGAGAACGTTCAAAAGTTAGCTGTTTTGCACAATTTTATTAAAGCAAAATTGTTTTTCTTTTACACTAACTTGTAGGTATTATTAACCATACAAATTCTTGGTTCTAGACCTACGGTTGGGTTAAGTTTCGTCGAATTCTGAGAACGTTCAAAATTTAGATGTTTTGCACGGTTTTATTAAAGCAAGTTTGTTTCCCTTTTATACTAACTTGTAGGTATTATTACGCTTAGAATACTTTCCACACAAATACTTCGGTCTAGACCTACGGTTGGGTCAAGTTTCCTCGAATTCTGTGAACGCTCAAAATTTAGCTGTTTTGCACGGTTTTATTAAAACAAGTTTGTTTCCCTTTTATACTAACTTGTAGGTAATATTACGCTTAGCAAATTTATCCCACAAATTCTTGGGTCTAGACCAACGGTTGGGTCATGTTTCGTCGAATTCTAACAATGTTCAAAAGAAAGCTCTTTTGCACGATTTTATTAAAGCAAGTTTATTTCCCTTTTATACTAACTTGTAGTTATTATTACGCTTAGCCAATTTACCACACAAATTCGCAGCTCTAGACCAACGTTTGTGTCAAGTTTCGTCGAATTCTGTGAACGTTAAAATTTAGCTGTTTTGCACGGTTTTATTAAAGCAAGTTTGTTTCCCTTTTGTACTAACTTGTAAGTGTTATTATGCTTTCCAAAATTACCACACAAATTCTTGGGCGTAGATCAACGTTTGTGTCAAATTTCGTCGAATTTTGAGAACGGTCAAAATTTAGCTGTTTTGCACGGTTTTATTAAAGCAAATTCATTTTCCTTTTATACTAACTTGTAGTTATTATTAAGATTAGCAAATATACAACACAAATGCTGGGATATAGACCAATGTTTGGGACAAGTTTCGTCAAATTCTGATAACGTTCAAAAGTTAGCTGTTTTGCACAATTTTATTAAAGCAAAATTGTTTTTCTTTTACACTAACTTGTAGGTATAATTAACCACACAAATTCTTGGTTCTAGACCTACGGTTGGGTTAAGTTTCGTCGAATTCTGAGAACGTTCAAAATTTAGCTGTTTTGCACGGTTTTATTAAAGCAAGTTTGTTTCCCTTTTATACTAACTTATAGGTATTATTACTCTTAGAAAAATTTACCACACAAATGCTTCGGTCTAGACCTACGGTTGGGTCAAGTTTCCTCGAATTCTGTGAACGTTCAAAATTTAGCTGTTTTGCACGATTTTATTAAAGCAAGTTTGTTTCCCTTTTGTACTAACTTGTAGTTGTTATTATGCTTTCCAAAATTACCACACAAATTCTTGGGCGTAGACCAACGTTTGTGTCAAGTTTCGTCGAATTTTGAGAACGGTCAAAATTTAGCTGTTTTTTGCACGGTTTTATTAAAGCAAATTCATTTTCCTTTTATACTAACTTGTAGTTATTATTAAGATTAGCAAATATACAACACAAATGCTGGGATATAGACCAATGTTTGGGACAAGTTTCGTCGAATTCTGAGAACGTTCAAAAGTTAGCTGTTTTGCACAATTTTATTAAAGCAAAATTGTTTTTCTTTTACACTAACTTGTAGGTATTATTAACCATACAAATTCTTGGTTCTAGACCTACGGTTGGGTTAAGTTTCGTCGAATTCTGAGAACGTTCAAAATTTAGATGTTTTGCACGGTTTTATTAAAGCAAGTTTGTTTCCCTTTTATACTAACTTGTAGGTATTATTACGCTTAGAATACTTTCCACACAAATACTTCGGTCTAGACCTACGGTTGGGTCAAGTTTCCTCGAATTCTGTGAACGCTCAAAATTTAGCTGTTTTGCACGGTTTTATTAAAACAAGTTTGTTTCCCTTTTATACTAACTTGTAGGTAATATTACGCTTAGCAAATTTATCCCACAAATTCTTGGGTCTAGACCAACGGTTGGGTCATGTTTCGTCGAATTCTAACAACGTTCAAAAGAAAGCTCTTTTGCACGATTTTATTAAAGCAAGTTTATTTCCCTTTTATACTAACTTGTAGTTATTATTACGCTTAGCCAATTTACCACACAAATTCGCAGCTCTAGACCAACGTTTGTGTCAAGTTTCGTCGAATTCTGTGAACGTTAAAAATTTAGCTGTTTTGCACGGTTTTATTAAAGCAAGTTTGTTTCCCTTTTGTACTAACTTGTAATTGTTATTATGCTTTCCAAAATTACCACACAAATTCTTGGGCGTAGATCAACGTTTGTGTCAAATTTCGTCGAATTTTGAGAACGGTCAAAATTTAGCTGTTTTGCACGGTTTTATTAAAGCAAATTCATTTTCCTTTTATACTAACTTGTAGTTATTATTAAGATTAGCAAATATACAACACAAATGCTGGGATATAGACCAATGTTTGGGACAAGTTTCGTCAAATTCTGATAACGTTCAAAAGTTAGCTGTTTTGCACAATTTTATTAAAGCAAAATTGTTTTTCTTTTACACTAACTTGTAGGTATAATTAACCACACAAATTCTTGGTTCTAGACCTACGGTTGGGTTAAGTTTCGTCGAATTCTGAGAACGTTCAAAATTTAGCTGTTTTGCACGGTTTTATTAAAGCAAGTTTGTTTCCCTTTTATACTAACTTATAGGTATTATTACTCTTAGAAAAATTTACCACACAAATGCTTCGGTCTAGACCTACGGTTGGGTCAAGTTTCCTCGAATTCTGTGAACGTTCAAAATTTAGCTGTTTTGCACGATTTTATTAAAGCAAGTTTGTTTCCCTTTTGTACTAACTTGTAGTTGTTATTATGCTTTCCAAAATTACCACACAAATTCTTGGGCGTAGACCAACGTTTGTGTCAAGTTTCGTCGAATTTTGAGAACGGTCAAAATTTAGCTGTTTTTTGCACGGTTTTATTAAAGCAAATTCATTTTCCTTTTATACTAACTTGTAGTTATTATTAAGATTAGCAAATATACAACACAAATGCTGGGATATAGACCAATGTTTGGGACAAGTTTCGTCGAATTCTGAGAACGTTCAAAAGTTAGCTGTTTTGCACAATTTTATTAAAGCAAAATTGTTTTTCTTTTACACTAACTTGTAGGTATTATTAACCATACAAATTCTTGGTTCTAGACCTACGGTTGGGTTAAGTTTCGTCGAATTCTGAGAACGTTCAAAATTTAGATGTTTTGCACGGTTTTATTAAAGCAAGTTTGTTTCCCTTTTATACTAACTTGTAGGTATTATTACGCTTAGAATACTTTCCACACAAATACTTCGGTCTAGACCTACGGTTGGGTCAAGTTTCCTCGAATTCTGTGAACGCTCAAAATTTAGCTGTTTTGCACGGTTTTATTAAAACAAGTTTGTTTCCCTTTTATACTAACTTGTAGGTAATATTACGCTTAGCAAATTTATCCCACAAATTCTTGGGTCTAGACCAACGGTTGGGTCATGTTTCGTCGAATTCTAACAATGTTCAAAAGAAAGCTCTTTTGCACGATTTTATTAAAGCAAGTTTATTTCCCTTTTATACTAACTTGTAGTTATTATTACGCTTAGCCAATTTACCACACAAATTCGCAGCTCTAGACCAACGTTTGTGTCAAGTTTCGTCGAATTCTGTGAACGTTAAAATTTAGCTGTTTTGCACGGTTTTATTAAAGCAAGTTTGTTTCCCTTTTGTACTAACTTGTAAGTGTTATTATGCTTTCCAAAATTACCACACAAATTCTTGGGCGTAGATCAACGTTTGTGTCAAATTTCGTCGAATTTTGAGAACGGTCAAAATTTAGCTGTTTTGCACGGTTTTATTAAAGCAAATTCATTTTCCTTTTATACTAACTTGTAGTTATTATTAAGATTAGCAAATATACAACACAAATGCTGGGATATGGACCAATGTTTGGGACAAGTTTCGTCAAATTCTGATAACGTTCAAAAGTTAGCTGTTTTGCACAATTTTATTAAAGCAAAATTGTTTTTCTTTTACACTAACTTGTAGGTATAATTAACCACACAAATTCTTGGTTCTAGACCTACGGTTGGGTTAAGTTTCGTCGAATTCTGAGAACGTTCAAAATTTAGCTGTTTTGCACGGTTTTATTAAAGCAAGTTTGTTTCCCTTTTATACTAACTTATAGGTATTATTACTCTTAGAAAAATTTACCACACAAATGCTTCGGTCTAGACCTACGGTTGGGTCAAGTTTCCTCGAATTCTGTGAACGTTCAAAATTTAGCTGTTTTGCACGATTTTATTAAAGCAAGTTTGTTTCCCTTTTGTACTAACTTGTAGTTGTTATTATGCTTTCCAAAATTACCACACAAATTCTTGGGCGTAGACCAACGTTTGTGTCAAGTTTCGTCGAATTTTGAGAACGGTCAAAATTTAGCTGTTTTTTGCACGGTTTTATTAAAGCAAATTCATTTTCCTTTTATACTAACTTGTAGTTATTATTAAGATTAGCAAATATACAACACAAATGCTGGGATATAGACCAATGTTTGGGACAAGTTTCGTCGAATTCTGAGAACGTTCAAAAGTTAGCTGTTTTGCACAATTTTATTAAAGCAAAATTGTTTTTCTTTTACACTAACTTGTAGGTATTATTAACCATACAAATTCTTGGTTCTAGACCTACGGTTGGGTTAAGTTTCGTCGAATTCTGAGAACGTTCAAAATTTAGATGTTTTGCACGGTTTTATTAAAGCAAGTTTGTTTCCCTTTTATACTAACTTGTAGGTATTATTACGCTTAGAATACTTTCCACACAAATACTTCGGTCTAGACCTACGGTTGGGTCAAGTTTCCTCGAATTCTGTGAACGCTCAAAATTTAGCTGTTTTGCACGGTTTTATTAAAACAAGTTTGTTTCCCTTTTATACTAACTTGTAGATAATATTACGCTTAGCAAATTTATCCCACAAATTCTTGGGTCTAGACCAACGGTTGGGTCATGTTTCGTCGAATTCTAACAACGTTCAAAAGAAAGCTCTTTTGCACGATTTTATTAAAGCAAGTTTATTTCCCTTTTATACTAACTTGTAGTTATTATTACGCTTAGCCAATTTACCACACAAATTCGCAGCTCTAGACCAACGTTTGTGTCAAGTTTCGTCGAATTCTGTGAACGTTAAAAATTTAGCTGTTTTGCACGGTTTTATTAAAGCAAGTTTGTTTCCCTTTTGTACTAACTTGTAATTGTTATTATGCTTTCCAAAATTACCACACAAATTCTTGGGCGTAGATCAACGTTTGTGTCAAATTTCGTCGAATTTTGAGAACGGTCAAAATTTAGCTGTTTTGCACGGTTTTATTAAAGCAAATTCATTTTCCTTTTATACTAACTTGTAGTTATTATTAAGATTAGCAAATATACAACACAAATGCTGGGATATAGACCAATGTTTGGGACAAGTTTCGTCAAATTCTGATAACGTTCAAAAGTTAGCTGTTTTGCACAATTTTATTAAAGCAAAATTGTTTTTCTTTTACACTAACTTGTAGGTATAATTAACCACACAAATTCTTGGTTCTAGACCTACGGTTGGGTTAAGTTCCGTCGAATTCTGAGAACGTTCAAAATTTAGCTGTTTTGCACGGTTTTATTAAAGCAAGTTTGTTTCCCTTTTATACTAACTTATAGGTATTATTACTCTTAGAAAAATTTACCACACAAATGCTTCGGTCTAGACCTACGGTTGGGTCAAGTTTCCTCGAATTCTGTGAACGTTCAAAATTTAGCTGTTTTGCACGATTTTATTAAAGCAAGTTTGTTTCCCTTTTGTACTAACTTGTAGTTGTTATTATGCTTTCCAAAATTACCACACAAATTCTTGGGCGTAGACCAACGTTTGTGTCAAGTTTCGTCGAATTTTGAGAACGGTCAAAATTTAGCTGTTTTTTTGCACGGTTTTATTAAAGCAAATTCATTTTCCTTTTATACTAACTTGTAGTTATTATTAAGATTAGCAAATATACAACACAAATGCTGGGATATAGACCAATGTTTGGGACAAGTTTCGTCGAATTCTGAGAACGTTCAAAAGTTAGCTGTTTTGCACAATTTTATTAAAGCAAAATTGTTTTTCTTTTACACTAACTTGTAGGTATTATTAACCATACAAATTCTTGGTTCTAGACCTACGGTTGGGTTAAGTTTCGTCGAATTCTGAGAACGTTCAAAATTTAGATGTTTTGCACGGTTTTATTAAAGCAAGTTTGTTTCCCTTTTATACTAACTTGTAGGTATTATTACGCTTAGAATACTTTCCACACAAATACTTCGGTCTAGACCTACGGTTGGGTCAAGTTTCCTCGAATTCTGTGAACGCTCAAAATTTAGCTGTTTTGCACGGTTTTATTAAAACAAGTTTGTTTCCCTTTTATACTAACTTGTAGGTAATATTACGCTTAGCAAATTTATCCCACAAATTCTTGGGTCTAGACCAACGGTTGGGTCATGTTTCGTCGAATTCTAACAATGTTCAAAAGAAAGCTCTTTTGCACGATTTTATTAAAGCAAGTTTATTTCCCTTTTATACTAACTTGTAGTTATTATTACGCTTAGCCAATTTACCACACAAATTCGCAGCTCTAGACCAACGTTTGTGTCAAGTTTCGTCGAATTCTGTGAACGTTAAAATTTAGCTGTTTTGCACGGTTTTATTAAAGCAAGTTTGTTTCCCTTTTGTACTAACTTGTAAGTGTTATTATGCTTTCCAAAATTACCACACAAATTCTTGGGCGTAGATCAACGTTTGTGTCAAATTTCGTCGAATTTTGAGAACGGTCAAAATTTAGCTGTTTTGCACGGTTTTATTAAAGCAAATTCATTTTCCTTTTATACTAACTTGTAGTTATTATTAAGATTAGCAAATATACAACACAAATGCTGGGATATAGACCAATGTTTGGGACAAGTTTCGTCAAATTCTGATAACGTTCAAAAGTTAGCTGTTTTGCACAATTTTATTAAAGCAAAATTGTTTTTCTTTTACACTAACTTGTAGGTATAATTAACCACACAAATTCTTGGTTCTAGACCTACGGTTGGGTTAAGTTTCGTCGAATTCTGAGAACGTTCAAAATTTAGCTGTTTTGCACGGTTTTATTAAAGCAAGTTTGTTTCCCTTTTATACTAACTTATAGGTATTATTACTCTTAGAAAAATTTACCACACAAATGCTTCGGTCTAGACCTACGGTTGGGTCAAGTTTCCTCGAATTCTGTGAACGTTCAAAATTTAGCTGTTTTGCACGATTTTATTAAAGCAAGTTTGTTTCCCTTTTGTACTAACTTGTAGTTGTTATTATGCTTTCCAAAATTACCACACAAATTCTTGTGCGTAGACCAACGTTTGTGTCAAGTTTCGTCGAATTTTGAGAACGGTCAAAATTTAGCTGTTTTTTGCACGGTTTTATTAAAGCAAATTCATTTTCCTTTTATACTAACTTGTAGTTATTATTAAGATTAGCAAATATACAACACAAATGCTGGGATATAGACCAATGTTTGGGACAAGTTTCGTCGAATTCTGAGAACGTTCAAAAGTTAGCTGTTTTGCACAATTTTATTAAAGCAAAATTGTTTTTCTTTTACACTAACTTGTAGGTATTATTAACCATACAAATTCTTGGTTCTAGACCTACGGTTGGGTTAAGTTTCGTCGAATTCTGAGAACGTTCAAAATTTAGATGTTTTGCACGGTTTTATTAAAGCAAGTTTGTTTCCCTTTTATACTAACTTGTAGGTATTATTACGCTTAGAATACTTTCCACACAAATACTTCGGTCTAGACCTACGGTTGGGTCAAGTTTCCTCAAATTCTGTGAACGCTCAAAATTTAGCTGTTTTGCACGGTTTTATTAAAACAAGTTTGTTTCCCTTTTATACTAACTTGTAGGTAATATTACGCTTAGCAAATTTATCCCACAAATTCTTGGGTCTAGACCAACGGTTGGGTCATGTTTCGTCGAATTCTAACAACGTTCAAAAGAAAGCTCTTTTGCACGATTTTATTAAAGCAAGTTTATTTCCCTTTTATACTAACTTGTAGTTATTATTACGCTTAGCCAATTTACCACACAAATTCGCAGCTCTAGACCAACGTTTGTGTCAAGTTTCGTCGAATTCTGTGAACGTTAAAATTTAGCTGTTTTGCACGGTTTTATTAAAGCAAGTTTGTTTCCCTTTTGTACTAACTTGTAAGTGTTATTATGCTTTCCAAAATTACCACACAAATTCTTGGGCGTAGATCAACGTTTGTGTCAAATTTCGTCGAATTTTGAGAACGGTCAAAATTTAGCTGTTTTGCACGGTTTTATTAAAGCAAATTCATTTTCCTTTTATACTAACTTGTAGTTATTATTAAGATTAGCAAATATACAACACAAATGCTGGGATATAGACCAATGTTTGGGACAAGTTTCGTCAAATTCTGATAACGTTCAAAAGTTAGCTGTTTTGCACAATTTTATTAAAGCAAAATTGTTTTTCTTTTACACTAACTTGTAGGTATAATTAACCACACAAATTCTTGGTTCTAGACCTACGGTTGGGTTAAGTTTCGTCGAATTCTGAGAACGTTCAAAATTTAGCTGTTTTGCACGGTTTTATTAAAGCAAGTTTGTTTCCCTTTTATACTAACTTATAGGTATTATTACTCTTAGAAAAATTTACCACACAAATGCTTCGGTCTAGACCTACGGTTGGGTCAAGTTTCCTCGAATTCTGTGAACGTTCAAAATTTAGCTGTTTTGCACGATTTTATTAAAGCAAGTTTGTTTCCCTTTTGTACTAACTTGTAGTTGTTATTATGCTTTCCAAAATTACCACACAAATTCTTGGGCGTAGACCAACGTTTGTGTCAAGTTTCGTCGAATTTTGAGAACGGTCAAAATTTAGCTGTTTTTTGCACGGTTTTATTAAAGCAAATTCATTTTCCTTTTATACTAACTTGTAGTTATTATTAAGATTAGCAAATATACAATACAAATGCTGGGATATAGACCAATGTTTGGGACAAGTTTCGTCGAATTCTGAGAACGTTCAAAAGTTAGCTGTTTTGCACAATTTTATTAAAGCAAAATTGTTTTTCTTTTACACTAACTTGTAGGTATTATTAACCATACAAATTCTTGGTTCTAGACCTACGGTTGGGTTAAGTTTCGTCGAATTCTGAGAACGTTCAAAATTTAGATGTTTTGCACGGTTTTATTAAAGCAAGTTTGTTTCCCTTTTATACTAACTTGTAGGTATTATTACGCTTAGAATACTTTCCACACAAATACTTCGGTCTAGACCTACGGTTGGGTCAAGTTTCCTCGAATTCTGTGAACGCTCAAAATTTAGCTGTTTTGCACGGTTTTATTAAAACAAGTTTGTTTCCCTTTTATACTAACTTGTAGGTAATATTACGCTTAGCAAATTTATCCCACAAATTCTTGGGTCTAGACCAACGGTTGGGTCATGTTTCGTCGAATTCTAACAATGTTCAAAAGAAAGCTCTTTTGCACGATTTTATTAAAGCAAGTTTATTTCCCTTTTATACTAACTTGTAGTTATTATTACGCTTAGCCAATTTACCACACAAATTCGCAGCTCTAGACCAACGTTTGTGTCAAGTTTCGTCGAATTCTTTGAATGTTAAAATTTAGCTGTTTTGCACGGTTTTATTAAAGCAAGTTTGTTTCCCTTTTGTACTAACTTGTAAGTGTTATTATGCTTTCCAAAATTACCACACAAATTCTTGGGCGTAGATCAACGTTTGTGTCAAATTTCGTCGAATTTTGAGAACTGTCAAAATTTAGCTGTTTTGCACGGTTTTATTAAAGCAAATTCATATTCCTTTTATACTAACTTGTAGTTATTATTAAGATTAGCAAATATACAACACAAATGCTGGGATATAGACCAATGTTTGGGACAAGTTTCGTCAAATTCTGATAACGTTCAAAAGTTAGCTGTTTTGCACAATTTTATTAAAGCAAAATTATTTTTCTTTTACACTAACTTGTAGGTATAATTAACCACACAAATTCTTGGTTCTAGACCTACGGTTGGGTTAAGTTTCGTCGAATTCTGAGAACGTTCAAAATTTAGCTGTTTTGCACGGTTTTATTAAAGCAAGTTTGTTTCCCTTTTATACTAACTTATAGGTATTATTACTCTTAGAAAAATTTACCACACAAATGCTTCGGTCTAGACCTACGGTTGGGTCAAGTTTCCTCGAATTCTGTGAACGTTCAAAATTTAGCTGTTTTGCACGATTTTATTAAAGCAAGTTTGTTTCCCTTTTGTACTAACTTGTAGTTGTTATTATGCTTTCCAAAATTACCACACAAATTCTTGGGCGTAGACCAACATTTGTGTCAAGTTTCGTCGAATTTTGAGAACGGTCAAAATTTAGCTGTTTTTTGCACGGTTTTATTAAAGCAAATTCATTTTCCTTTTATACTAACTTGTAGTTATTATTAAGATTAGCAAATATACAACACAAATGCTGGGATATAGACCAATGTTTGGGACAAGTTTCGTCGAATTCTGAGAACGTTCAAAAATTAGCTGTTTTGCACAATTTTATTAAAGCAAAATTGTTTTTCTTTTACACTAACTTGTAGGTATTATTAACCATACAAATTCTTGGTTCTAGACCTACGGTTGGGTTAAGTTTCGTCGAATTCTGAGAACGTTCAAAATTTAGATGTTTTGCACGGTTTTATTAAAGCAAGTTTGTTTCCCTTTTATACTAACTTGTAGGTATTATTACGCTTAGAATACTTTCCACACAAATACTTCGGTCTAGACCTACGGTTGGGTCAAGTTTCCTCGAATTCTGTGAACGCTCAAAATTTAGCTGTTTTGCACGGTTTTATTAAAACAAGTTTGTTTCCCTTTTATACTAACTTGTAGGTAATCTTACGCTTAGCAAATTTATCCCACAAATTCTTGGGTCTAGACCAACGGTTGGGTCATGTTTCGTCGAATTCTAACAACGTTCAAAAGAAAGCTCTTTTGCACGATTTTATTAAAGCAAGTTTATTTCCCTTTTATACTAACTTGTAGTTATTATTACGCTTAGCCAATTTACCACACAAATTCGCAGCTCTAGACCAACGTTTGTGTCAAGTTTCGTCGAATTCTGTGAACGTTAAAATTTAGCTGTTTTGCACGGTTTTATTAAAGCAAGTTTGTTTCCCTTTTGTACTAACTTGTAAGTGTTATTATGCTTTCCAAAATTACCACACAAATTCTTGGGCGTAGATCAACGTTTGTGTCAAATTTCGTCGAATTTTGAGAACGGTCAAAATTTAGCTGTTTTGCACGGTTTTATTAAAGCAAATTCATTTTCCTTTTATACTAACTTGTAGTTATTATTAAGATTAGCAAATATACAACACAAATGCTGGGATATAGACCAATGTTTGGGACAAGTTTCGTCAAATTCTGATAACGTTCAAAAGTTAGCTGTTTTGCACAATTTTATTAAAGCAAAATTGTTTTTCTTTTACACTAACTTGTAGGTATAATTAACCACACAAATTCTTGGTTCTAGACCTACGGTTGGGTTAAGTTTCGTCGAATTCTGAGAACGTTCAAAATTTAGCTGTTTTGCACGGTTTTATTAAAGCAAGTTTGTTTCCCTTTTATACTAACTTATAGGTATTATTACTCTTAGAAAAATTTACCACACAAATGCTTCGGTCTAGACCTACGGTTGGGTCAAGTTTCCTCGAATTCTGTGAACGTTCAAAATTTAGCTGTTTTGCACAATTTTATTAAAGCAAGTTTGTTTCCCTTTTGTACTAACTTGTAGTTGTTATTATGCTTTCCAAAATTACCACACAAATTCTTGGGCGTAGACCAACGTTTGTGTCAAGTTTCGTCGAATTTTGAGAACGGTCAAAATTTAGCTGTTTTTTGCACGGTTTTATTAAAGCAAATTCATTTTCCTTTTATACTAACTTGTAGTTATTATTAAGATTAGCAAATATACAACACAAATGCTGGGATATAGACCAATGTTTGGGACAAGTTTCGTCGAATTCTGAGAACGTTCAAAAGTTAGCTGTTTTGCACAATTTTATTTAAGCAAAATTGTTTTTCTTTTACACTAACTTGTAGGTATTATTAACCATACAAATTCTTGGTTCTAGACCTACGGTTGGGTTAAGTTTCGTCGAATTTTGAGAACGTTCAAAATTTAGATGTTTTGCACGGTTTTATTAAAGCAAGTTTGTTTCCCTTTTATACTAACTTGTAGGTATTATTACGCTTAGAATACTTTCCACACAAATACTTCGGTCTAGACCTACGGTTGGGTCAAGTTTCCTCGAATTCTGTGAACGCTCAAAATTTAGCTGTTTTGCACGGTTTTATTAAAACAAGTTTGTTTCCCTTTTATACTAACTTGTAGGTAATATTACGCTTAGCAAATTTATCCCACAAATTCTTGGGTCTAGACCAACGGTTGGGTCATGTTTCGTCGAATTCTAACAACGTTCAAAAGAAAGCTCTTTTGCACGATTTTATTAAAGCAAGTTTATTTCCCTTTTATACTAAATTGTAGTTATTATTACGCTTAGCCAATTTACCACACAAATTCGCAGCTCTAGACCAACGTTTGTGTCAAGTTTCGTCGAATTCTGTGAACGTTAAAATTTAGCTGTTTTGCACGGTTTTATTAAAGCAAGTTTGTTTCCCTTTTGTACTAACTTGTAATTGTTATTATGCTTTCCAAAATTACCACACAAATTCTTGGGCGTAGATCAACGTTTGTGTCAAATTTCGTCGAATTTTGAGAACGGTCAAAATTTAGCTGTTTTGCACGGTTTTATTAAAGCAAATTCATTTTCCTTTTATACTAACTTGTAGTTATTATTAAGATTAGCAAATATACAACACAAATGCTGGGATATAGACCAATGTTTGGGACAAGTTTCGTCAAATTCTGATAACGTTCAAAAGTTAGCTGTTTTGCACAATTTTATTAAAGCAAAATTGTTTTTCTTTTACACTAACTTGTAGGTATAATTAACCACACAAATTCTTGGTTCTAGACCTACGGTTGGGTTAAGTTTCGTCGAATTCTGAGAACGTTCAAAATTTAGCTGTTTTGCACGGTTTTATTAAAGCAAGTTTGTTTCCCTTTTATACTAACTTATAGGTATTATTACTCTTAGAAAAATTTACCACACAAATGCTTCGGTCTAGACCTACGGTTGGGTCAAGTTTCCTCGAATTCTGTGAACGTTCAAAATTTAGCTGTTTTGCACGATTTTATTAAAGCAAGTTTGTTTCCCTTTTGTACTAACTTGTAGTTGTTATTATGCTTTCCAAAATTACCACACAATTTCTTGGGCGTAGACCAACGTTTGTGTCAAGTTTCGTAAAAATTTTGAGAACGGTCAAAATTTAGCTGTTTTTTGCACGGTTTTATTAAAGCAAATTCATTTTCCTTTTATACTAACTTGTAGTTATTATTAAGATTAGCAAATATACAACACAAATGCTGGGATATAGACCAATGTTTGGGACAAGTTTCGTCGAATTCTGAGAACGTTCAAAAGTTAGCTGTTTTGCACAATTTTATTAAAGCAAAATTGTTTTTCTTTTACACTAACTTGTAGGTATTATTAACCATACTAATTCTTGGTTCTAGACCTACGGTTGGGTTAAGTTTCGTCGAATTCTGAGAACGTTCAAAATTTAGATGTTTTGCACGGTTTTATTAAAGCAAGTTTGTTTCCCTTTTATACTAACTTGTAGGTATTATTACGCTTAGAATACTTTCCACACAAATACTTCGGTCTAGACCTACGGTTGGGTCAAGTTTCCTCGAATTCTGTGAACGCTCAAAATTTAGCTGTTTTGCACGGTTTTATTAAAACAAGTTTGTTTCCCTTTTATACTAACTTATAGGTAATATTACGCTTAGCAAATTTATCCCACAAATTCTTGGGTCTAGACCAACGGTTGGGTCATGTTTCGTCGAATTCTAACAACGTTCAAAAGAAAGCTCTTTTGCACGATTTTATTAAAGCAAGTTTATTTCCCTTTTATACTAAATTGTAGTTATTATTACGCTTAGCCAATTTACCACACAAATTCGCAGCTCTAGACCAACGTTTGTGTCAAGTTTCGTCGAATTCTGTGAACGTTAAAATTTAGCTGTTTTGCACGGTTTTATTAAAGCAAGTTTGTTTCCCTTTTGTACTAACTTGTAATTGTTATTATGCTTTCCAAAATTACCACACAAATTCTTGGGCGTAGATCAACGTTTGTGTCAAATTTCGTCGAATTTTGAGAACGGTCAAAATTTAGCTGTTTTGCACGGTTTTATTAAAGCAAATTCATTTTCCTTTTATACTAACAAGTAGTTATTATTAAGATTAGCAAATATACAACACAAATGCTGGGATATAGACCAATGTTTGGGACAAGTTTCGTCAAATTCTGATAACGTTCAAAAGTTAGCTGTTTTGCACAATTTTATTAAAGCAAAATTGTTTTTCTTTTACACTAACTTGTAGGTATAATTAACCACACAAATTCTTGGTTCTAGACCTACGGTTGGGTTAAGTTTCGTCGAATTCTGAGAACGTTCAAAATTTAGCTGTTTTGCACGGTTTTATTAAAGCAAGTTTGTTTCCCTTTTATACTAACTTATAGGTATTATTACTCTTAGAAAAATTTACCACACAAATGCTTCGGTCTAGACCTACGGTTGGGTCAAGTTTCCTCGAATTCTGTGAACGTTCAAAATTTAGCTGTTTTGCACGGTTTTATTAAAGCAAAATTGTTTTTCTTTTACACTAACTTGTAGGTATTATTAACCATACAAATTCTTGGTTCTAGACCTACGGTTGGGTTAAGTTTCGTCGAATTCTGAGAACGTTCAAAATTTAGATGTTTTGCACGGTTTTATTAAATCAAGTTTGTTTCCCTTTTATACTAACTTGTAGGTATTATTACGCTTAGAATACTTTCCACACAAATACTTCGGTCTAGACCTACGGTTGGGTCAAGTTTCCTCGAATTCTATGAACGCTCAAAATTTAGCTGTTTTGCACGGTTTTATTAAAACAAGTTTGTTTCCCTTTTATACTAACTTGTAGGTAATATTACGCTTAGCAAATTTATCCCACAAATTCTTGGGTCTAGACCAACGGTTGGGTCATGTTTCGTCGAATTCTAACAACGTTCAAAAGAAAGCTCTTTTGCACGATTTTATTAAAGCAAGTTTATTTCCCTTTTATACTAAATTGTAGTTATTATTACGCTTAGCCAATTTACCACACAAATTCGCAGCTCTAGACCAACGTTTGTGTCAAGTTTCGTCGAATTCTGTGAACGTTAAAATTTAGCTGTTTTGCACGATTTTATTAAAGCAAGTTTGTTTCCCTTTTGTACTAACTTGTAGTTGTTATTATGCTTTCCAAAATTACCACACAAATTCTTGGGCGTAGACCAACGTTTGTGTCAAGTTTCGTCGAATTTTGAGAACGGTCAAAATTTAGCTGTTTTTTGCACGGTTTTATTAAAGCAAATTCATTTTCCTTTTATACTAACTTGTAGTTATTATTAAGATTAGCAAATATACAACACAAATGCTGGGATATAGACCAATGTTTGGGACAAGTTTCGTCGAATTCTGAGAACGTTCAAAAGTTAGCTGTTTTGCACAATTTTATTAAAGCAAAATTGTTTTTCTTTTACACTAACTTGTAGGTATAATTAACCACACAAATTCTTGGTTCTAGACCTACGGTTGGGTTAAGTTTCGTCGAATTCTGAGAACGTTCAAAATTTAGCTGTTTTGCACGGTTTTATTAAAGCAAGTTTGTTTCCCTTTTATACTAACTTATAGGTATTATTACTCTTAGAAAAATTTACCACACAAATGCTTCGGTCTAGACCTACGGTTGGGTCAAGTTTCCTCGAATTCTGTGAACGTTCAAAATTTAGCTGTTTTGCACGATTTTATTAAAGCAAGTTTGTTTCCCTTTTGTACTAACTTGTAGTTGTTATTATGCTTTCCAAAATTACCACACAAATTCTTGGGCGTAGACCAACGTTTGTGTCAAGTTTCGTCGAATTTTGAGAACGGTCAAAATTTAGCTGTTTTTTGCACGGTTTTATTAAAGCAAATTCATTTTCCTTTTATACTAACTTGTAGTTATTATTAAGATTAGCAAATATACAACACAAATGCTGGGATATAGACCAATGTTTGGGACAAGTTTCGTCGAATTCTGAGAACGTTCAAAAGTTAGCTGTTTTGCACAATTTTATTAAAGCAAAATTGTTTTTCTTTTACACTAACTTGTAGGTATTATTAACCATACAAATTCTTGGTTCTAGACCTACGGTTGGGTTAAGTTTCGTCGAATTTTGAGAACGTTCAAAATTTAGATGTTTTGCACGGTTTTATTAAAGCAAGTTTGTTTCCCTTTTATACTAACTTGTAGGTATTATTACGCTTAGAATACTTTCCACACAAATACTTCGGTCTAGACCTACGGTTGGGTCAAGTTTCCTCGAATTCTGTGAACGCTCAAAATTTAGCTGTTTTGCACGGTTTTATTAAAACAAGTTTGTTTCCCTTTTATACTAACTTGTAGGTAATATTACGCTTAGCAAATTTATCCCACAAATTCTTGGGTCTAGACCAACGGTTGGGTCATGTTTCGTCGAATTCTAACAACGTTCAAAAGAAAGCTCTTTTGCACGATTTTATTAAAGCAAGTTTATTTCCCTTTTATACTAAATTGTAGTTATTATTACGCTTAGCCAATTTACCACACAAATTCGCAGCTCTAGACCAACGTTTGTGTCAAGTTTCGTCGAATTCTGTGAACGTTAAAATTTAGCTGTTTTGCACGGTTTTATTAAAGCAAGTTTGTTTCCCTTTTGTACTAACTTGTAATTGTTATTATGCTTTCCAAAATTACCACACAAATTCTTGGGCGTAGATCAACGTTTGTGTCAAATTTCGTCGAATTTTGAGAACGGTCAAAATTTAGCTGTTTTGCACGGTTTTATTAAAGCAAATTCATTTTCCTTTTATACTAACTTGTAGTTATTATTAAGATTAGCAAATATACAACACAAATGCTGGGATATAGACCAATGTTTGGGACAAGTTTCGTCAAATTCTGATAACGTTCAAAAGTTAGCTGTTTTGCACAATTTTATTAAAGCAAAATTGTTTTTCTTTTACACTAACTTGTAGGTATAATTAACCACACAAATTCTTGGTTCTAGACCTACGGTTGGGTTAAGTTTCGTCGAATTCTGAGAACGTTCAAAATTTAGCTGTTTTGCACGGTTTTATTAAAGCAAGTTTGTTTCCCTTTTATACTAACTTATAGGTATTATTACTCTTAGAAAAATTTACCACACAAATGCTTCGGTCTAGACCTACGGTTGGGTCAAGTTTCCTCGAATTCTGTGAACGTTCAAAATTTAGCTGTTTTGCACGATTTTATTAAAGCAAGTTTGTTTCCCTTTTGTACTAACTTGTAGTTGTTATTATGCTTTCCAAAATTACCACACAATTTCTTGGGCGTAGACCAACGTTTGTGTCAAGTTTCGTAAAAATTTTGAGAACGGTCAAAATTTAGCTGTTTTTTGCACGGTTTTATTAAAGCAAATTCATTTTCCTTTTATACTAACTTGTAGTTATTATTAAGATTAGCAAATATACAACACAAATGCTGGGATATAGACCAATGTTTGGGACAAGTTTCGTCGAATTCTGAGAACGTTCAAAAGTTAGCTGTTTTGCACAATTTTATTAAAGCAAAATTGTTTTTCTTTTACACTAACTTGTAGGTATTATTAACCATACAAATTCTTGGTTCTAGACCTACGGTTGGGTTAAGTTTCGTCGAATTCTGAGAACGTTCAAAATTTAGATGTTTTGCACGGTTTTATTAAAGCAAGTTTGTTTCCCTTTTATACTAACTTGTAGGTATTATTACGCTTAGAATACTTTCCACACAAATACTTCGGTCTAGACCTACGGTTGGGTCAAGTTTCCTCGAATTCTGTGAACGCTCAAAATTTAGCTGTTTTGCACGGTTTTATTAAAACAAGTTTGTTTCCCTTTTATACTAACTTGTAGGTAATATTACGCTTAGCAAATTTATCCCACAAATTCTTGGGTCTAGACCAACGGTTGGGTCATGTTTCGTCGAATTCTAACAACGTTCAAAAGAAAGCTCTTTTGCACGATTTTATTAAAGCAAGTTTATTTCCCTTTTATACTAAATTGTAGTTATTATTACGCTTAGCCAATTTACCACACAAATTCGCAGCTCTAGACCAACGTTTGTGTCAAGTTTCGTCGAATTCTGTGAACGTTAAAATTTAGCTGTTTTGCACGGTTTTATTAAAGCAAGTTTGTTTCCCTTTTGTACTAACTTGTAATTGTTATTATGCTTTCCAAAATTACCACACAAATTCTTGGGCGTAGATCAACGTTTGTGTCAAATTTCGTCGAATTTTGAGAACGGTCAAAATTTAGCTGTTTTGCACGGTTTTATTAAAGCAAATTCATTTTCCTTTTATACTAACAAGTAGTTATTATTAAGATTAGCAAATATACAACACAAATGCTGGGATATAGACCAATGTTTGGGACAAGTTTCGTCAAATTCTGATAACGTTCAAAAGTTAGCTGTTTTGCACAATTTTATTAAAGCAAAATTGTTTTTCTTTTACACAAACTTGTAGGTATAATTAACCACACAAATTCTTGGTTCTAGACCTACGGTTGGGTTAAGTTTCGTCGAATTCTGAGAACGTTCAAAATTTAGCTGTTTTGCACGGTTTTATTAAAGCAAGTTTGTTTCCCTTTTATACTAACTTATAGGTATTATTACTCTTAGAAAAATTTACCACACAAATGCTTCGGTCTAGACCTACGGTTGGGTCAAGTTTCCTCGAATTCTGTGAACGTTCAAAATTTAGCTGTTTTGCACGGTTTTATTAAAGCAAAATTGTTTTTCTTTTACACTAACTTGTAGGTATTATTAACCATACAAATTCTTGGTTCTAGACCTACGGTTGGGTTAAGTTTCGTCGAATTCTGAGAACGTTCAAAATTTAGATGTTTTGCACGGTTTTATTAAAGCAAGTTTGTTTCCCTTTTATACTAACTTGTAGGTATTATTACGCTTAAAAATACTTTCCACACAAATACTTCGGTCTAGACCTACGGTTGGGTCAAGTTTCCTCGAATTCTGTGAACGTTCAAAATTTAGCTGTTTTGCACGGTTTTATTAAAACAAGTTTGTTTCCCTTTTATACTAACTTGTAGGTAATATTACGCTTAGCAAATTTATCCCACAAATTCTTGGGTCTAGACCAACGGTTGGGTCATGTTTCGTCGAATTCTAACAACGTTCAAAAGAAAGCTCTTTTGCACGATTTTATTAAAGCAAGTTTATTTCCCTTTTATACTAAATTGTAGTTATTATTACGCTTAGCCAATTTACCACACAAATTCGCAGCTCTAGACCAACGTTTGTGTCAAGTTTCGTCGAATTCTGTGAACGTTAAAATTTAGCTGTTTTGCACGATTTTATTAAAGCAAGTTTGTTTCCCTTTTGTACTAACTTGTAGTTGTTATTATGCTTTCCAAAATTACCACACAAATTCTTGGTTCTAGACCTACGGTTGGGTTAAGTTTCGTCGAATTCTGAGAACGTTCAAAATTTAGCTGTTTTTTGCACGGTTTTATTAAAGCAAATTCATTTTCCTTTTATACTAAATTGTAGTTATTATTAAGATTAGCAAATATACAACACAAATGCTGGGATATAGACCAAAGTTTGGGACAAGTTTCGTCGAATTCTGAGAACGTTCAAAAGTTAGCTGTTTTGCACAATTTTATTAAAGCAAATTTGTTTTCCTTTTACACTAACTTGTAGGTATTATTAACCACACAAATTCTTGGTTCTAGACCTACGGTTGGGTTAAGTTTCGTCGAATTCTGAGAACGTTCAAAATTTAGATGTTTTGCACGATTTTATTAAAGCAAGTTTGTTTCCCTTTTATACTAACTTGTAGGTATTATTACGCTTAGAAAACTTACCACACAAATACTTCGGTCTAGACCTACGGTTGGGACATGTTTCCTCGAATTCTGTGAACGTTCAAAATTTAGCTGTTTTGCACGGTTTTATTAAAGCAAGTTTGTTTCCCTTTTATACTAACTTGTAGGTAATATTACGCTTAGCAAATTTATCCCACAAATTCTTGGGTCTAGACCAACGGTTGGGTCATGTTTCGTCGAATTCTGACAACGTTCAAAAGTAAGCTCTTTTGCACGATTTTATTAAAGCAAGTTTATTTTCCTTTTATACTAACTTGTAGTTATTATTACGCTTAGCCAATTTACCACACAAATTCGCAGCTCTAGACCAACGTTTGTGTCAAGTTTCGTCGAATTCTGTGAACGTTAAAATTTAGCTGTTTTGCACGGTTTTATTAAAGCAAGTTTGTTTCCCTTTTGTACTAACTTGTAGTTGTTATTATGCTTTCCAAAATTACCACACAAATTCTTGGGCGTAGACCAACGTTTGTGTCAAGTTTCATCGAATTTTGAGAACGGTCAAAATTTAGCTGTTTTTTGCACGGTTTTATTAAAGCAAATTCATTTTCCTTTTATACTAACTTGTAGTTATTATTAAGATTAGCAAATATACAACACAAATGCTGGGATATAGACCAATGTTTGGGACAAGTTTCGTCGAATTCTGAGAACGTTCAAAAGTTAGCTATTTTGCACAATTTTATTAAAGCAAAATTGTTTTTCTTTTACACTAACTTGTAGGTATTATTAACCATACAAATTCTTGGTTCTAGACCTACGGTTGGGTTAAGTTTCGTCGAATTCTGAGAACGTTCAAAATTTAGATGTTTTGCACGGTTTTATTAAAGCAAGTTTGTTTCCCTTTTATACTAACTTATAGGTATTATTACTCTTAGAAAAATTTACCACACAAATGCTTCGGTCTAGACCTACGGTTGGGTCAAGTTTCCTCGAATTCTGTGAACGTTCAAAATTTAGCTGTTTTGCACGATTTTATTAAAGCAAATTTGTTTCCCTTTTATACTAACTTGTAGGTAATTTTACGCTTAGCAAATTTATCCCACAAATTCTTGGGTCTAGACCAACGGTTGGGTCATGTTTCGTCGAATTCTGACAACGTTCAAAAGTAAGCTCTTTTGCACGATTTTATTAAAGTAAGTTTATTTCCCTTTTATACTAACTTGTAGTTATTATTACGCTTAGCCAATTTACCACACAAATTCGCAGCTCTAGACCAACGTTTGTGTCAAGTTTCGTCGAATTCTGTGAACGTTAAAATTTAGCTGTTTTGCACGGTTTTATTAAAGCAAGTTTGTTTCCCTTTTGTACTAACTTGTAGTTGTTATTATGCTTTCCAAAATTACCACACAAATTCTTGGGCGTAAACCAACGTTTGTGTCAAGTTTCGTCGAATTTTGAGAACGGTCAAAATTTAGCTGTTTTTTGCACGGTTTTATTAAAGCAAATTCATTTTCCTTTTATACTAACTTGTAGTTATTATTAAGATTAGCAAATATACAACACAAATGCTGGGATATAGACCAATGTTTGGGACAAGTTTCGTCGAATTCTGAGAACGTTCAAAAGTTAGCTATTTTGCACAATTTTATTAAAGCAAAATTGTTTTTCTTTTACACTAACTTGTAGGTATTATTAACCATACAAATTCTTGGTTCTAGACCTACGGTTGGGTTAAGTTTCGTCGAATTCTGAGAACGTTCAAAATTTAGATGTTTTGCACGGTTTTATTAAAGCAAGTTTGTTTCCCTTTTATACTAACTTGTAGGTATTATTACGCTTAGAATACTTTCCACACAAATATTTCGGTCTAGACCTACGGTTGGGTCAAGTTTCCTCGAATTCTGTGAACGCTCAAAATTTAGCTGTTTTGCACGGTTTTATTAAAGCAAGTTTGTTTCCCTTTTATACTAACTTGTAGGTAATATTACACTTAGCAAATTTATCCCACAAATTCTTGGGTCTAGACCAACGGTTGGGTCATGTTTCGTCGATTTCTAACAACGTTCAAAAGAAAGCTCTTTTGCACGATTTTATTAAAGCAAGTTTATTTCCCCTTTTATACTAACTTGTAGTTATTATTACGCTTAGCCAATTTACCACACAAATTCGCAGCTCTAGACCAACGTTTGTGTCAAGTTTCGTCGAATTCTGTGAACGTTAAAATTTAGCTGTTTTGCACGGTTTTATTAAAGCAAGTTTCTTTCCCTTTTGTACTAACTTGTAGTTGTTATTATGCTTTCCAAAATTACCACACAAATTCTTGGGCGTAGACCAACGTTTGTGTCAAGTTTCGTCGAATTTTGAGAACGGTCAAAATTTAGCTGTTTTTTGCACGGTTTTATTAAAGCAAATTCATTTTCCTTTTATACTAACTTGTAGTTATTATATTAAGATTAGCAAATATACAACACAAATGCTGGGATATAGACCAATGTTTGGGACAAGTTTCGTCGAATTCTGAGAACGTTCAAAAGTTAGCTGTTTTGCACAATTTTATTAAAGCAAAATTGTTTTTCTTTTACACTAACTTGTAGGTATAATTAACCACACAAATTCTTGGTTCTAGACCTACGGTTGGGTTAAGTTTCGTCGAATTCTGAGAACGTTCAAAATTTAGCTGTTTTGCACGGTTTTATTAAAGCAAGTTTGTTTCCCTTTTATACTAACTTATAGGTATTATTACTCTTAGAAAAATTTACCACACAAATGCTTCGGTCTAGACCTACGGTTGGGTCAAGTTTCCTCGAATTCTGTGAACGTTCAAAATTTAGCTGTTTTGCACGATTTTATTAAAGCAAGTTTGTTTCCCTTTTATACTAACTTGTAGGTAATTTTACGCTTAGCAAATTTATCCCACAAATTCTTGGGTCTAGACCAACGGTTGGGTCATGTTTCGTCGAATTCTGACAACGTTCAAAAGTAAGCTCTTTTGCACGATTTTATTAAAGCAAGTTTATTTCCCTTTTATACTAACTTGTAGTTATTATTACGCTTAGCCAATTTACCACACAAATTCGCAGCTCTAGACCAACGTTTGTGTCAAGTTTCGTCGAATTCTGTGAACGTTAAAATTTAGCTGTTTTGCACGGTTTTATTAAAGCAAGTTTGTTTCCCTTTTGTACTAACTTGTAGTTGTTATTATGCTTTCCAAAATTACCACACAAATTCTTGGGCGTAGACCAACGTTTGTGTCAAGTTTCGTCGAATTTTGAGAACGGTCAAAATTTAGCTGTTTTTTGCACGGTTTTATTAAAGCAAATTCATTTTCCTTTTATACTAACTTGTAGTTATTATTAAGATTAGCAAATATACAACACAAATGCTGGGATATAGACCAATGTTTGGGACAAGTTTCGTCGAATTCTGAGAACGTTCAAAAGTTAGCTGTTTTGCACAATTTTATTAAAGCAAAATTGTTTTTCTTTTACACTAACTTGTAGGTATTATTAACCATACAAATTCTTGGTTCTAGACCTACGGTTGGGTTAAGTTTCGTCGAATTCTGAGAACGTTCAAAATTTAGATGTTTTGCACGGTTTTATTAAAGCAAGTTTGTTTCCCTTTTATACTAACTTGTAGGTATTATTACGCTTAGAATACTTTCCACACAAATACTTCGGTCTAGACCTACGGTTGGGTCAAGTTTCCTCGAATTCTGTGAACGTTCAAAATTTAGCTGTTTTGCACGGTTTTATTAAAGCAAGTTTGTTTCCCTTTTATACTAACTTGTAGGTAATATTACACTTAGCAAATTTATCCCACAAATTCTTGGGTCTAGACCAACGGTTGGGTCATGTTTCGTCGAATTCTGACAACGTTCAAAAGTAAGCTCTTTTGCACGATTTTATTAAAGCAAGTTTATTTCCCTTTTATACTAACTTGTAGTTATTATTACGCTTAGCCAATTTACCACACAAATTCGCAGCTCTAGACCAACGTTTGTGTCAAGTTTCGTCGAATTCTGTGAACGTTAAAATTTAGCTGTTTTGCACGGTTTTATTAAAGCAAGTTTGTTTCCCTTTTGTACTAACTTGTAATTGTTATTATGCTTTCCAAAATTACCACACAAATTCTTGGGCGTAGATCAACGTTTGTGTCAAATTTCGTCGAATTTTGAGAACGGTCAAAATTTAGCTGTTTTGCACGGTTTTATTAAAACAAATTCATTTTCCTTTTATACTAACTTGTAGTTATTATTAAGATTAGCAAATATACAACACAAATGCTAGGATATAGACCAATGTTTGGGACAAGTTTCGTCAAATTCTGATAACGTTCAAAAGTTAGCTGTTTTGCACAATTTTATTAAAGCAAAATTGTTTTTCTTTTACACTAACTTGTAGGTATAATTAACCACACAAATTCTTGGTTCTAGACCTACGGTTGGGTTAAGTTTCGTCGAATTCTGAGAACGTTCAAAATTTAGCTGTTTTGCACGGTTTTATTAAAGCAAGTTTGTTTCCCTTTTATACTAACTTATAGGTATTATTACTCTTAGAAAAATTTACCACACAAATGCTTCGGTCTAGACCTACGGTTGGGTCAAGTTTCCTCGAATTCTGTGAACGTTCAAAATTTAGCTGTTTTGCACAATTTTATTAAAGCAAGTTTGTTTCCCTTTTATACTAACTTGTAGGTAATTTTACGCTTAGCAAATTTATCCCACAAATTCTTGGGTCTAGACCAACGGTTGGGTCATGTTTCGTCGAATTCTGACAACGTTCAAAAGTAAGCTCTTTTGCACGATTTTATTAAAGCAAGTTTATTTCCCTTTTATACTAACTTGTAGTTATTATTACGCTTAGCCAATTTACCACACAAATTCGCAGCTCCAGACCAACGTTTGTGTCAAGTTTCGTCGAATTCTGTGAACGTTAAAATTTAGCTGTTTTGCACGGTTTTATTAAAGCAAGTTTGTTTCCCTTTTGTACTAACTTGTAGTTGTTATTATGCTTTCCAAAATTACCACACAAATTCTTGGGCGTAGACCAACGTTTGTGTCAAGTTTCGTCGAATTTTGAGAACGGTCAAAATTTAGCTGTTTTTTGCACGGTTTTATTAAAGCAAATTCATTTTCCTTTTATACTAACTTGTAGTTATTATATTAAGATTAGCAAATATACAACACAAATGCTGGGATATAGACCAATCTTTGGGACAAGTTTCGTCGAATTCTGAGAACGTTCAAAAGTTAGCTGTTTCGCACAATTTTATTAAAGCAAAATTGTTTTTCTTTTACACTAACTTGTAGGTATTATTAACCATACAAATTCTTGGTTCTAGACCTACGGTTGGGTTAAGTTTCGTCGAATTCTGAGAACGTTCAAAATTTAGATGTTTTGCACGATTTTATTAAAGCAAGTTTGTTTACCTTTTATACTAACTTGTAGGTATTATTACGCTTAGAATACTTTCCACACAAATACTTCGGTCTAGACCTACGGTTGGGTCAAGTTTCCTCGAATTCTGTGAACGTTCAAAATTTAGCTGTTTTGCACGGTTTTATTAAAGCAAGTTTGTTTCCCTTTTATACTAACTTGTAGGTAATATTACACTTAGCAAATTTATCCCACAAATTCTTGGGTCTAGACCAACGGTTGGGTCATGTTTCGTCGAATTCTGACAACGTTCAAAAGTAAGCTCTTTTGCACGATTTTATTAAAGCAAGTTTATTTCCCTTTTATACTAACTTGTAGTTATTATTACGCTTAGCCAATTTACCACACAAATTCGCAGCTCTAGACCAACGTTTGTGTCAAGTTTCGTCGAATTCTGTGAACGTTAAAATTTAGCTGTTTTGCACGGTTTTATTAAAGCAAGTTTGTTTCCCTTTTGTACTAACTTGTAATTGTTATTATGCTTTCCAAAATTACCACACAAATTCTTGGGCGTAGATCAACGTTTGTGTCAAGTTTCGTCGAATTTTGAGAACGGTCAAAATTTAGCTGTTTTTTGCACGGTTTTATTAAAGCAAATTCATTTTCCTTTTATACTAACTTGTAGTTATTATTAAGATTAGCAAATATACAACACAAATGCTGGGATATAGACCAAAGTTTGGGACAAGTTTCGTCGAATTCTGAGAACGTTCAAAAGTTAGCTGTTTTGCACAATTTTATTAAAGCAAATTTGTTTTCCTTTTACACTAACTTGTAGGTATTATTAACCACACAAATTCTTGGTTCTAGACCTACGGTTGGGTTAAGTTTCGTCGAATTCTGAGAACGTTCAAAATTTAGATGTTTTGCACGATTTTATTAAAGCAAGTTTGTTTACCTTTTATACTAACTTGTAGGTATTATTACGCTTAGAAAACTTACCACACAAATACTTCGGTCTAGACCTACGGTTGGGACATGTTTCCTCGAATTCTGTGAACGTTCAAAATTTAGCTGTTTTGCACGGTTTTATTAAAGCAAGTTTGTTTCCCTTTTATACTAACTTGTAGGTAATATTACGCTTAGCAAATTTATCCCACAAATTCTTGGGTCTAGACCAACGGTTGGGTCATGTTTCGTCGAATTCTGACAACGTTCAAAAGTAAGCTCTTTTGCACGATTTTATTAAAGCAAGTTTATTTCCCTTTTATACTAACTTGTAGTTATTATTACGCTTAGCCAATTTACCACACAAATTCGCAGCTCTAGACCAACGTTTGTGTCAAGTTTCGTCGAATTCTGTGAACGTTAAAATTTAGCTGTTTTGCACGGTTTTATTAAAGCAAGTTTGTTTTCCTTTTGTACTAACTTGTAGTTGTTATTATGCTTTCCAAAATTACCACACAAATTCTTGGGCGTAGACCAACGTTTGTGTCAAGTTTCGTCGAATTTTGAGAACGGTCAAAATTTAGCTGTTTTTTGCACGGTTTTATTAAAGCAAATTCATTTTCCTTTTATACTAACTTGTAGTTATTATATTAAGATTAGCAAATATACAACACAAATGCTGGGATATAGACCAATCTTTGGGACAAGTTTCGTCGAATTCTGAGAACGTTCAAAAGTTAGCTGTTTCGCACAATTTTATTAAAGCAAAATTGTTTTTCTTTTACACTAACTTGTAGGTATTATTAACCATACAAATTCTTGGTTCTAGACCTACGGTTGGGTTAAGTTTCGTCGAATTCTGAGAACGTTCAAAATTTAGATGTTTTGCACGGTTTTATTAAAGCAAGTTTGTTTCCCTTTTATACTAACTTGTAGGTATTATTACGCTTAGAATACTTTCCACACAAATACTTCGGTCTAGACCTACGGTTGGGTCAAGTTTCCTCGAATTCTGTGAACGTTCAAAATTTAGCTGTTTTGCACGGTTTTATTAAAGCAAGTTTGTTTCCCTTTTATACTAACTTGTAGGTAATATTACACTTAGCAAATTTATCCCACAAATTCTTGGGTCTAGACCAACGGTTGGGTCATGTTTCGTCGAATTCTGACAACATTCAAAAGTAAGCTCTTTTGCACGATTTTATTAAAGCAAGTTTATTTCCCTTTTATACTAACTTGTTGTTATTATTACGCTTAGCCAATTTACCACACAAATTCGCAGCTCTAGACCAACGTTTTTGTCAAGTTTCGTCGAATTCTGTGAACGTTAAAATTTAGCTGTTTTGCACGGTTTTATTAAAGCAAGTTTGTTTCCCTTTTGTACTAACTTGTAATTGTTATTATGCTTTCCAAAATTACCACACAAATTCTTGGGCGTAGATCAACGTTTGTGTCAAGTTTCGTCGAATTTTGAGAACGGTCAAAATTTAGCTGTTTTTTGCACGGTTTTATTAAAGCAAATTCATTTTCCTTTTATACTAACTTGTAGTTATTATTAAGATTAGCAAATATACAACACAAATGCTGGGATATAGACCAAAGTTTGGGACAAGTTTCGTCGAATTCTGAGAACGTTCAAAAGTTAGCTGTTTTGCACAATTTTATTAAAGCAAATTTGTTTTCCTTTTACACTAACTTGTAGGTATTATTAACCACACAAATTCTTGGTTCTAGACCTACGGTTGGGTTAAGTTTCGTCGAATTCTGAGAACGTTCAAAATTTAGATGTTTTGCACGATTTTATTAAAGCAAGTTTGTTTACCTTTTATACTAACTTGTAGGTATTATTACGCTTAGAAAACTTACCACACAAATACTTCGGTCTAGACCTACGGTTGGGACATGTTTCCTCGAATTCTGTGAACGTTCAAAATTTAGCTGTTTTGCACGGTTTTATTAAAGCAAGTTTGTTTCCCTTTTATACTAACTTGTAGGTAATATTACGCTTAGCAAATTTATCCCACAAATTCTTGGGTCTAGACCAACGGTTGGGTCATGTTTCGTCGAATTCTGACAACGTTCAAAAGTAAGCTCTTTTGCACGATTTTATTAAAGCAAGTTTATTTCCCTTTTATACTAACTTGTAGTTATTATTACGCTTAGCCAATTTACCACACAAATTCGCAGCTCTAGACCAACGTTTGTGTCAAGTTTCGTCGAATTCTGTGAACGTTAAAATTTAGCTGTTTTGCACGGTTTTATTAAAGCAAGTTTGTTTCCCTTTTGTACTAACTTGTAGTTGTTATTATGCTTTCCAAAATTACCACACAAATTCTTGGGCGTAGACCAACGTTTGTGTCAAGTTTCGTCGAATTTTGAGAACGGTCAAAATTTAGCTGTTTTTTGCACGGTTTTATTAAAGCAAATTCATTTTCCTTTTATACTAACTTGTAGTTATTATATTAAGATTAGCAAATATACAACACAAATGCTGGGATATAGACCAATCTTTGGGACAAGTTTCGTCGAATTCTGAGAACGTTCAAAAGTTAGCTGTTTCGCACAATTTTATTAAAGCAAAATTGTTTTTCTTTTACACTAACTTGTAGGTATTATTAACCATACAAATTCTTGGTTCTAGACCTACGGTTGGGTTAAGTTTCGTCGAATTCTGAGAACGTTCAAAATTTAGATGTTTTGCACGGTTTTATTAAAGCAAGTTTGTTTCCCTTTTATACTAACTTGTAGGTATTATTACGCTTAGAATACTTTCCACACAAATACTTCGGTCTAGACCTACGGTTGGGTCAAGTTTCCTCGAATTCTGTGAACGTTCAAAATTTAGCTGTTTTGCACGGTTTTATTAAAGCAAGTTTGTTTCCCTTTTATACTAACTTGTAGGTAATATTACACTTAGCAAATTTATCCCACAAATTCTTGGGTCTAGACCAACGGTTGGGTCATGTTTCGTCGAATTCTGACAACGTTCAAAAGTAAGCTCTTTTGCACGATTTTATTAAAGCAAGTTTATTTCCCTTTTATACTAACTTGTAGTTATTATTACGCTTAGCCAATTTACCACACAAATTCGTAGCTCTAGACCAACGTTTGTGTCAAGTTTCGTCGAATTCTGTGAACGTTAAAATTTAGCTGTTTTGCACGGTTTTATTAAAGCAAGTTTGTTTCCCTTTTGTACTAACTTGTAATTGTTATTATGCTTTCCAAAATTACCACACAAATTCTTGGGCGTAGATCAACGTTTGTGTCAAGTTTCGTCGAATTTTGAGAACGGTCAAAATTTAGCTGTTTTTTGCACGGTTTTATTAAAGCAAATTCATTTTCCTTTTATACTAACTTGTAGTTATTATTAAGATTAGCAAATATACAACACAAATGCTGGGATATAGACCAAAGTTTGGGACAAGTTTCGTCGAATTCTGAGAACGTTCAAAAGTTAGCTGTTTTGCACAATTTTATTAAAGCAAATTTGTTTTCTTTTTACACTAACTTGTAGGTATTATTAACCACACAAATTCTTGGTTCTAGACCTACGGTTGGGTTAAGTTTCGTCGAATTCTGAGAACGTTCAAAATTTAGATGTTTTGCACGATTTTATTAAAGCAAGTTTGTTTACCTTTTATACTAACTTGTAGGTATTATTACGCTTAGAAAACTTACCACACAAATACTTCGGTCTAGACCTACGGTTGGGACATGTTTCCTCGAATTCTGTGAACGTTCAAAATTTAGCTGTTTTGCACGGTTTTATTAAAGCAAGTTTGTTTCCCTTTTATACTAACTTGTAGGTAATATTACGCTTAGCAAATTTATCCCACAAATTCTTGGGTCTAGACCAACGGTTGGGTCATGTTTCGTCGAATTCTGACAACGTTCAAAAGTAAGCTCTTTTGCACGATTTTATTAAAGCAAGTTTATTTCCCTTTTATACTAACTTGTAGTTATTATTACGCTTAGCCAATTTACCACACAAATTCGCAGCTCTAGACCAACGTTTGTGTCAAGTTTCGTCGAATTCTGTGAACGTTAAAATTTAGCTGTTTTGCACGGTTTTATTAAAGCAAGTTTGTTTCCCTTTTGTACTAACTTGTAGTTGTTATTATGCTTTCCAAAATTACCACACAAATTCTTGGGCGTAGACCAACGTTTGTGTCAAGTTTCGTCGAATTTTGAGAACGGTCAAAATTTAGCTGTTTTTTGCACGGTTTTATTAAAGCAAATTCATTTTCCTTTTATACTAACTTGTAGTTATTATATTAAGATTAGCAAATATACAACACAAATGCTGGGATATAGACCAATCTTTGGGACAAGTTTCGTCGAATTCTGAGAACGTTCAAAAGTTAGCTGTTTCGCACAATTTTATTAAAGCAAAATTGTTTTTCTTTTACACTAACTTGTAGGTATTATTAACCATACAAATTCTTGGTTCTAGACCTACGGTTGGGTTAAGTTTCGTCGAATTCTGAGAACGTTCAAAATTTAGATGTTTTGCACGGTTTTATTAAAGCAAGTTTGTTTCCCTTTTATACTAACTTGTAGGTATTATTACGCTTAGAATACTTTCCACACAAATACTTCGGTCTAGACCTACGGTTGGGTCAAGTTTCCTCGAATTCTGTGAACGTTCAAAATTTAGCTGTTTTGCACGGTTTTATTAAAGCAAGTTTGTTTCCCTTTTATACTAACTTGTAGGTAATATTACACTTAGCAAATTTATCCCACAAATTCTTGGGTCTAGACCAACGGTTGGGTCATGTTTCGTCGAATTCTGACAACGTTCAAAAGTAAGCTCTTTTGCACGATTTTATTAAAGCAAGTTTATTTCCCTTTTATACTAACTTGTAGTTATTATTACGCTTAGCCAATTTACCACACAAATTCGCAGCTCTAGACCAACGTTTGTGTCAAGTTTCGTCGAATTCTGTGAACGTTAAAATTTAGCTGTTTTGCACGGTTTTATTAAAGCAAGTTTGTTTCCCTTTTGTACTAACTTGTAATTGTTATTATGCTTTCCAAAATTACCACACAAATTCTTGGGCGTAAACCAACGTTTGTGTCAAGTTTCGTCGAATTTTGAGAACGGTCAAAATTTAGCTGTTTTTTGCACGGTTTTATTAAAGCAAATTCATTTTCCTTTTATACTAACTTGTAGTTATTATTAAGATTAGCAAATATACAACACAAATGCTGGGATATAGACCAATGTTTGGGACAAGTTTCGTCGAATTCTGAGAACGTTCAAAAGTTAGCTATTTTGCACAATTTTATTAAAGCAAAATTGTTTTTCTTTTACACTAACTTGTAGGTATTATTAACCATACAAATTCTTGGTTCTAGACCTACGGTTGGGTTAAGTTTCGTCGAATTCTGAGAACGTTCAAAATTTAGATGTTTTGCACGGTTTTATTAAAGCAAGTTTGTTTCCCTTTTATACTAACTTGTAGGTATTATTACGCTTAGAATACTTTCCACACAAATATTTCGGTCTAGACCTACGGTTGGGTCAAGTTTCCTCGAATTCTGTGAACGCTCAAAATTTAGCTGTTTTGCACGGTTTTATTAAAGCAAGTTTGTTTCCCTTTTATACTAACTTGTAGGTAATATTACACTTAGCAAATTTATCCCACAAATTCTTGGGTCTAGACCAACGGTTGGGTCATGTTTCGTCGATTTCTAACAACGTTCAAAAGAAAGCTCTTTTGCACGATTTTATTAAAGCAAGTTTATTTCCCCTTTTATACTAACTTGTAGTTATTATTACGCTTAGCCAATTTACCACACAAATTCGCAGCTCTAGACCAACGTTTGTGTCAAGTTTCGTCGAATTCTGTGAACGTTAAAATTTAGCTGTTTTGCACGGTTTTATTAAAGCAAGTTTGTTTCCCTTTTGTACTAACTTGTAGTTGTTATTATGCTTTCCAAAATTACCACACAAATTCTTGGGCGTAGACCAACGTTTGTGTCAAGTTTCGTTGAATTTTGAGAACGGTCAAAATTTAGCTGTTTTTTGCACGGTTTTATTAAAGCAAATTCATTTTCCTTTTATACTAACTTGTAGTTATTATATTAAGATTAGCAAATATACAACACAAATGCTGGGATATAGACCAATGTTTGGGACAAGTTTCGTCGAATTCTGAGAACGTTCAAAAGTTAGCTGTTTTGCACAATTTTATTAAAGCAAAATTGTTTTTCTTTTACACTAACTTGTAGGTATAATTAACCACACAAATTCTTGGTTCTAGACCTACGGTTGGGTTAAGTTTCGTCGAATTCTGAGAACGTTCAAAATTTAGCTATTTTGCACGGTTTTATTAAAGCAAGTTTGTTTCCCTTTTATACTAACTTATAGGTATTATTACTCTTAGAAAAATTTACCACACAAATGCTTCGGTCTAGACCTACGGTTGGGTCAAGTTTCCTCGAATTCTGTGAACGTTCAAAATTTAGCTGTTTTGCACGATTTTATTAAAGCAAGTTTGTTTCCCTTTTATACTAACTTGTAGGTAATTTTACGCTTAGCAAATTTATCCCACAAATTCTTGGGTCTAGACCAACGGTTGGGTCATGTTTCGTCGAATTCTGACAACGTTCAAAAGTAAGCTCTTTTGCACGATTTTATTAAAGCAAGTTTATTTCCCTTTTATACTAACTTGTAGTTATTATTACGCTTAGCCAATTTACCACACAAATTCGCAGCTCTAGACCAACGTTTGTGTCAAGTTTCGTCGAATTCTGTGAACGTTAAAATTTAGCTGTTTTGCACGGTTTTATTAAAGCAAGTTTGTTTCCCTTTTGTACTAACTTGTAGTTGTTATTATGCTTTCCAAAATTACCACACAAATTCTTGGGCGTAGACCAACGTTTGTGTCAAGTTTCGTCGAATTTTGAGAACGGTCAAAATTTAGCTGTTTTTTGCACGGTTTTATTAAAGCAAATTCATTTTCCTTTTATACTAACTTGTAGTTATTATTAAGATTAGCAAATATACAACACAAATGCTGGGATATAGACCAATGTTTGGGACAAGTTTCGTCGAATTCTGAGAACGTTCAAAAGTTAGCTGTTTTGCACAATTTTATTAAAGCAAAATTGTTTTTCTTTTACACTAACTTGTAGGTATTATTAACCATACAAATTCTTGGTTCTAGACCTACGGTTGGGTTAAGTTTCGTCGAATTCTGAGAACGTTCAAAATTTAGATGTTTTGCACGGTTTTATTAAAGCAAGTTTGTTTCCCTTTTATACTAACTTGTAGGTATTATTACGCTTAGAATACTTTCCACACAAATACTTCGGTCTAGACCTACGGTTGGGTCAAGTTTCCTCGAATTCTGTGAACGCTCAAAATTTAGCTGTTTTGCACGGTTTTATTAAAACAAGTTTGTTTCCCTTTTATACTAACTTGTAGGTAATATTACGCTTAGCAAATTTATCCCACAAATTCTTGGGTCTAGACCAACGGTTGGGTCATGTTTCGTCGAATTCTGATAACGTTCAAAAGAAAGCTCTTTTGCACGATTTTATTAAAGCAAGTTTATTTCCCTTTTATACTAACTTGTAGTTATTATTACGCTTAGCCAATTTACCACACAAATTCGCAGCTCTAGACCAACGTTTGTGTCAAGTTTCGTCGAATTCTGTGAACGTTAAAATTTAGCTGTTTTGCACGGTTTTATTAAAGCAAGTTTGTTTCCCTTTTGTACTAACTTGTAATTGTTATTATGCTTTCCAAAATTACCACACAAATTCTTGGGCGTAGATCAACGTTTGTGTCAAATTTCGTCGAATTTTGAGAACGGTCAAAATTTAGCTGTTTTTTGCACGGTTTTATTAAAGCAAATTCATTTTCCTTTTATACTAACTTGTAGTTATTATATTAAGATTAGCAAATATACAACACAAATGCTGGGATATAGACCAATCTTTGGGACAAGTTTCGTCGAATTCTGAGAACGTTCAAAAGTTAGCTGTTTCGCACAATTTTATTAAAGCAAAATTGTTTTTCTTTTACACTAACTTGTAGGTATTATTAACCATACAAATTCTTGGTTCTAGACCTACGGTTGGGTTAAGTTTCATCGAATTCTGAGAACGTTCAAAATTTAGATGTTTTGCACGGTTTTACTAAAGCAAGTTTGTTTCCCTTTTATACTAACTTGTAGGTATTATTACGCTTAGAATACTTTCCACACAAATACTTCGGTCTAGACCTACGGTTGGGTCAAGTTTACTCGAATTC
This sequence comes from Sesamum indicum, assembly GCF_026168435.1. NCBI lineage: Eukaryota > Viridiplantae > Streptophyta > Magnoliopsida > Lamiales > Pedaliaceae > Sesamum > Sesamum indicum. The sequence goes on along the minus strand of NC_142661.1, from coordinate 8,838,761 downwards.
TGTGAACGTTCAAAATTTAGCTGTTTTGCACGGTTTTATTAAAGCAAGTTTGTTTCCCTTTTATACTAACTTGTAGGTAATATTACACTTAGCAAATTTATCCCACAAATTCTTGGGTCTAGACCAACGGTTGGGTCATGTTTCGTCGAATTTTGACAACGTTCAAAAGTAAGCTCTTTTGCACGATTTTATTAAAGCAAGTTTATTTCCCTTTTATACTAACTTGTAGTTATTATTACGCTTAGCCAATTTACCACACAAATTCGCAGCTCTAGACCAACGTTTGTGTCAAGTTTCGTCGAATTCTGTGAACGTTAAAATTTAGCTGTTTTGCACGGTTTTATTAAAGCAAGTTTGTTTCCCTTTTGTACTAACTTGTAGTTGTTATTATGCTTTCCAAAATTACCACACAAATTCTTGGGCGTAGACCAACGTTTGTGTCAAGTTTCGTCGAATTTTGAGAACGGTCAAAATTTAGCTGTTTTTTGCACGATTTTATTAAAGCAAATTCATTTTACTTTTATACTAACTTGTAGTTATTATTAAGATTAGCAAATATACAACACAAATGCTGGGATATAGACCAAAGTTTGGGACAAGTTTCGTCGAATTCTGAGAACGTTCAAAAGTTTGCTGTTTTGCACAATTTTATTAAAGCAAATTTGTTTTCCTTTTACACTAACTTGTAGGTATTATTAACCACACAAATTCTTGGTTCTAGACCTACAGTTGGGTTAAGTTTCGTCGAATTCTGAGAACGTTCAAAATTTAGATGTTTTGCACGGTTTTATTAAAGCAAGTTTGTTTCCTTTTTATACTAACTTATAGGTATTATTACTCTTAGAAAATTTACCACACAAATGCTTCGGTCTAGACCTACGGTTGGGTCAAGTTTCCTCGAATTCTGTGAACGTTCAAAATTTAGCTGTTTTGCACGATTTTATTAAAGCAAGTTTGTTTCCCTTTTATACTAACTTGTAGGTAATTTTACGCTTAGCAAATTTATCCCACAAATTCTTGGGTCTAGACCAACGGTTGGGTCATGTTTCGTCGAATTCTGACAACGTTCAAAAGTAAGCTCTTTTGCACGATTTTATTAAAGCAAGTTTATTTCCCTTTTATACTAACTTGTAGTTATTATTACGCTTAGCCAATTTACCACACAAATTCGCAGCTCTAGACCAACGTTTGTGTCAAGTTTCGTCGAATTCTGTGAACGTTAAAATTTAGTTGTTTTGCACGGTTTTATTAAAGCAAGTTTGTTTCCCTTTTGTACTAACTTGTAGTTGTTATTATGCTTTCCAAAATTACCACACAAATTCTTGGGCGTAGACCAACGTTTGTGTCAAGTTTCGTCGAATTTTGAGAACGGTCAAAATTTAGCTGTTTTTTGCACGGTTTTATTAAAGCAAATTCATTTTCCTTTTATACTAACTTGTAGTTATTACTAAGATTAGCAAATATACAACACAAATGCTGGGATATAGACCAATGTTTGGGACAAGTTTCGTCGAATTCTGAGAACGTTCAAAAGTTTGCTGTTTTGCACAATTTTATTAAAGCAAATTTGTTTTCCTTTTACACTAACTTGTAGGTATTATTAACCACACAAATTCTTGGTTCTAGACCTACAGTTGGGTTAAGTTTCGTCGAATTCTGAGAACGTTCAAAATTTAGATGTTTTGCACGGTTTTATTAAAGCAAGTTTGTTTCCTTTTTATACTAACTTATAGGTATTATTATTCTTAGAAAATTTACCACACAAATGCTTCGGTCTAGACCTACGGTTGGGTCAAGTTTCCTCGAATTCTGTGAACGTTCAAAATTTAGCTGTTTTGCACGATTTTATTAAAGCAAGTTTGTTTCCCTTTTATACTAACTTGTAGGTAATATTACGCTTAGCAAATTTATCCCACAAATTCTTGGGTCTAGACCAACGGTTGGGTCATGTTTCGTCGAATTCTGACAACGTTCAAAAGTAAGCTCTTTTGCACGATTTTATTAAAGCAAGTTTATTTCCCTTTTATACTAACTTGTAGTTATTATTACGCTTAGCCAATTTACCACACAAATTCGCAGCTCTAGACCAACGTTTGTGTCAAGTTTCGTCGAATTCTGTGAACGTTAAAATTTAGCTGTTTTGCACGGTTTTATTAAAGCAAGTTTGTTTCCCTTTTGTACTAACTTGTAGTTGTTATTATGCTTTCCAAAATTACCACACAAATTCTTGGGCGTAGACCAACGTTTGTGTCAAGTTTCGTCGAATTTTGAGAACGGTCAAAATTTAGCTGTTTTTTGCACGGTTTTATTAAAGCAAATTCATTTTTCTTTTATATTAACTTGTAGTTATTATTAAGATTAGCAAATATACAACACAAATGCTGGGATATAGACCAAAGTTTGGGACAAGTTTCGTTGAATACTGAGAACGTTCAAAAGTTAGCTGTTTTGCACAACAATTTTATTAAAGCAAATTTGTTTTCCTTTTACACTAACTTGTAGGTATTATTAACCATACAAATTCTTGGTTCTAGACCTACGGTTGGGTTAAGTTTCGTCGAATTCTGAGAACGTTCAAAATTTAGATGTTTTGCACGGTTTTATTAAAGCAAGTTTGTTTCCCTTTTATACTAACTTGTAGGTATTATTACGCTTAGAATACTTTCCACACAAATACTTCGGTCTAGACCTACGGTTGGGTCAAGTTTCCTCGAAATCTGTGAACGCTCAAAATTTAGCTGTTTTGCACGGTTTTATTAAAGCAAGTTTGTTTCCCTTTTATACTAACTTGTAGGTAATATTACGCTTAGCAAATTTATCCCACAAATTCTTGGGTCTAGACCAACGGTTGGGTCATGTTTCGTCGAATTCTGACAACGTTCAAAAGTAAGCTCTTTTGCACGATTTTATCAAAGCAAGTTTATTTCCCTTTTATACTAACTTGTAGTTATTATTACGCTTAGCCAATTTACCACACAAATTCGCAGCTCTAGACCAACGTTTGTGTCAAGTTTCGTCGAATTCTGTGAACGTTAAAATTTAGCTGTTTTGCACGGTTTTATTAAAGCAAGTTTGTTTCCCTTTTGTACTAACTTGTAGTTGTTATTATGCTTTCCAAAATTACCACACAAATTCTTGGGCGTAGACCAACGTTTGTGTCAAGTTTCGTCGAATTTTGAGAACGGTCAAAATTTAGCTGTTTTTTGCACGGTTTTATTAAAGCAAATTCATTTTCCTTTTATACTAACTTGTAGTTATTATTAAGATTAGCAAATATACAACACAAATGCTGGGATATAGACCAAAGTTTGGGACAAGTTTCGTCGAATTCTGAGAACGTTCAAAAGTTAGCTGTTTTGCACAACAATTTTATTAAAGCAAATTTGTTTTCCTTTTACACTAACTTGTAGGTATTATTAACCACACAAATTCTTGGTTCTAGACCTACGGTTGGGTTAAGTTTCGTCGAATTCTGAGAACGTTCAAAATTTAGATGTTTTGCACGGTTTTATTAAAGCAAGTTTGTTTCCTTTTTATACTAACTTATAGGTATTATTACTCTTAGAAAATTTACCACACAAATGCTTCGGTCTAGACCTACGGTTGGGTCAAGTTTCCTCGAATTCTGTGAACGTTCAAAATTTAGCTGTTTTGCACGATTTTATTAAAGCAAGTTTGTTTCCCTTTTATACTAACTTGTAGGTAATATTACGCTTAGCAAATTTATCCCACAAATTCTTGGGTCTAGACCAACGGTTGGGTCATGTTTCGTCGAATTCTGACAACGTTCAAAAGTAAGCTCTTTTGCACGATTTTATTAAAGCAAGTTTATTTCCCTTTTATACTAACTTGTAGTTATTATTACGCTTAGCCAATTTACCACACAAATTCGCAGCTCTAGACCAACGTTTGTGTCAAGTTTCGTCGAATTCTGTGAACGTTAAAATTTAGCTGTTTTGCACGGTTTTATTAAAGCAAGTTTGTTTCCCTTTTGTACTAACTTGTAGTTGTTATTATGCTTTCCAAAATTACCACACAAATTCTTTGGCGTAGACCAACGTTTGTGTCAAGTTTCGTCGAATTTTGAGAACGGTCAAAATTTAGCTGTTTTTTGCACGGTTTTATTAAAGCAAATTCATTTTTCTTTTATACTAACTTGTAGTTATTATTAAGATTAGCAAATATACAACACAAATGCTGGGATATAGACCAAAGTTTGGGACAAGTTTCGTCGAATTCTGAGAACGTTCAAAAGTTAGCTGTTTTGCACAACAATTTTATTAAAGCAAATTTTTTTTCCTTTTACACTAACTTGTAGGTATTATTAACCACACAAATTCTTGGTTCTAGACCTACGGTTGGGTTAAGTTTCGTCGAATTCTGAGAACGTTCAAAATTTAGATGTTTTGCACGGTTTTATTAAAGCAAGTTTGTTTCCTTTTTATACTAACTTATAGGTATTATTACTCTTAGAAAATTTACCACACAAATGCTTCGGTCTAGACCTACGGTTGGGTCAAGTTTCCTCGAATTCTGTGAACGTTCAAAATTTAGCTGTTTTGCACGATTTTATTAAAGCAAGTTTGTTTCCCTTTTATACTAACTTGTAGGTAATATTACGCTTAGCAAATTTATCCCACAAATTCTTGGGTCTAGACCAACGGTTGGGTCATGTTTCGTCGAATTCTGACAACGTTCAAAAGTAAGCTCTTTTGCACGATTTTATTAAAGCAAGTTTATTTCCCTTTTATACTAACTTGTAGTTATTATTACGCTTAGCCAATTTACCACACAAATTCGCAGCTCTAGACCAACGTTTGTGTCAAGTTTCGTCGAATTCTGTGAACGTTAAAATTTAGTTGTTTTGCACGGTTTTATTAAAGCAAGTTTGTTTCCCTTTTGTACTAACTTGTAGTTGTTATTATGCTTTCCAAAATTACCACACAAATTCTTGGGCGTAGACCAACGTTTGTGTCAAGTTTCGTCGAATTTTGAGAACGGTCAAAATTTAGCTGTTTTTTGCACGGTTTTATTAAAGCAAATTCATTTTTCTTTTATACTAACTTGTAGTTATTATTAAGATTAGCAAATATACAACACAAATGCTGGGATATAGACCAAAGTTTGGGACAAGTTTCGTCGAATACTGAGAACGTTCAAAAGTTAGCTGTTTTGCACAATAATTTTATTAAAGCAAATTTGTTTTCCTTTTACACTAACTTGTAGGTATTATTAACCATACAAATTCTTGGTTCTAGACCTACGGTTGGGTTAAGTTTCGTAGAATTCTGAGAACGTTCAAAATTTAGATGTTTTGCACGGTTTTATTAAAGCAAGTTTGTTTCCCTTTTATACTAACTTGTAGGTATTATTACGCTTAGAATACTTTCCACACAAATACTTCGGTCTAGACCTACGGTTGGGTCAAGTTTCCTCGAATTCTGTGAACACTCAAAATTTAGCTGTTTTGCACGGTTTTATTAAAGCAAGTTTGTTTCCCTTTTATACTAACTTGTAGGTAATATTACGCTTAGCAAATTTATCCCACAAATTCTTGAGTCTAGACCAACGGTTGGGTCATGTTTCGTCGAATTCTGACAACGTTCAAAAGAAAGCTCTTTTGCACGATTTTATTAAAGCAAGTTTATTTCCCTTTTATACTAACTTGTAGTTATTATTACGCTTAGCCAATTTACCACACAAATTCGCAGCTCTAGACCAACGTTTGTGTCAAGTTTCGTCGAATTCTGTGAACGTTAAAATTTAGCTGTTTTGCACGGTTTTATTAAAGCAAGTTTGTTTCCCTTTTGTACTAACTTGTAGTTGTTATTATGCTTTCCAAAATTACCACACAAATTCTTGGGCGTAGACCAACGTTTGTGTCAAGTTTCGTCGAATTTTGAGAACGGTCAAAATTTAGCTGTTTTTTGCACGGTTTTATTAAAGCAAATTCATTTTTCTTTTATACTAACTTGTAGTTATTATTAAGATTAGCAAATATACAACACAAATGCTGGGATATAGACCAAAGTTTGGGACAAGTTTCGTCGAATTCTGAGAACGTTCAAAAGTTAGCTGTTTTGCACAACAATTTTATTAAAGCAAATTTGTTTTCCTTTTACACTAACTTGTAGGTATTATTAACCATACAAATTCTTGGTTCTAGACCTACGGTTGGGTTAAGTTTCGTCGAATTCTGAGAACGTTCAAAATTTAGATGTTTTGCACGGTTTTATTAAAGCAAGTTTGTTTCCCTTTTATACTAACTTGTAGGTATTATTACGCTTAGAATACTTTCCACACAAATACTTCGGTCTAGACCTACGGTTGGGTCAAGTTTCCTCGAATTCTGTGAACGCTCAAAATTTAGCTGTTTTGCACGGTTTTATTAAAGCAAGTTTGTTTCCCTTTTATACTAACTTGTAGGTAATATTACGCTTAGCAAATTTATCCCACAAATTCTTGGGTCTAGACCAACGGTTGGGTCATGTTTCGTCGAATTCTGACAACGTTCAAAAGAAAGCTCTTTTGCACGATTTTATTAAAGCAAGTTTATTTCCCTTTTATACTAACTTGTAGTTATTATTACGCTTAGCCAATTTACCACACAAATTCGCAGCTCTAGACCAACGTTTGTGTCAAGTTTCGTCGAATTCTGTGAACGTTAAAATTTAGCTGTTTTGCACGGTTTTATTAAAGCAAGTTTGTTTCCCTTTTGTACTAACTTGTAGTTGTTATTATGCTTTCCAAAATTACCACACAAATTCTTGGGCGTAGACCAACGTTTGTGTCAAGTTTCGTCGAATTTTGAGAACGGTCAAAATTTAGCTGTTTTTTGCACGATTTTATTAAAGCAAATTCATTTTCCTTTTATACTAACTTGTAGTTATTATTAAGATTAGCAAATATACAACACAAATGCTGGGATATAGACCAAAGTTTGGGACAAGTTTCGTCGAATTCTGAGAACGTTCAAAAGTTTGCTGTTTTGCACAATTTTATTAAAGCAAATTTGTTTTCCTTTTACACTAACTTGTTGGTATAATTAACCACACAAATTCTTGGTTCTAGACCTACGGTTGGGTTAAGTTTCGTCGAATTCTGAGAACGTTCAAAATTTAGCTGTTTTGCACGGTTTTATTAAAGCAAGTTTGTTTCCCTTTTATACTAACTTGTAGGTATTATTACGCTTAGAATACTTTCCACACAAATACTTCGGTCTAGACCTACGGTTGGGTCAAGTTTCCTCGAATTCTGTGAACGTTCAAAATTTAGCTGTTTTGCACGGTTTTATTAAAGCAAGTTTGTTTCCCTTTTATACTAACTTGTAGGTAATATTACGCTTAGCAAATTTATCCCACAAATTCTTGGGTCTAGACCAACGGTTGGGTCATGTTTCGTCGAATTCTAACAACGTTCCAAAGAAAGCTCTTTTGCACGATTTTATTAAAGCAAGTTTATTTCCCTTTTATACTAACTTGTAGTTATTATTACGCTTAGCCAATTTACCACACAAATTCGCAGCTCTAGACCAACGTTTGTGTCAAGTTTCGTCGAATTCTGTGAACGTTAAAATTTAGCTGTTTTGCACGGTTTTATTAAAGCAAGTTTGTTTCCCTTTTGTACTAACTTGTAGTTGTTATTATGCTTTCCAAAATTACCACACAAATTCTTGGGCGTAGACCAACGTTTGTGTCAAGTTTCGTCGAATTTTGAGAACGGTCAAAATTTAGCTGTTTTTTGCACGATTTTATTAAAGCAAATTCATTTTCCTTTTATACTAACTTGTAGTTATTATTAAGATTAGCAAATATACAACACAAATGCTGGGATATAGACCAAAGTTTGGGACAAGTTTCGTCGAATACTGAGAACGTTCAAAAGTTTGCTGTTTTGCACAATTTTATTAAAGCAAATTTGTTTTCCTTTTACACTAACTTGTTGGTATAATTAACCACACAAATTCTTGGTTCTAGACCCACGGTTGGGTTAAGTTTCGTCGAATTCTGAGAACGTTCAAAATTTAGCTGTTTTGCACGGTTTTATTAAAGCAAGTTTGTTTCCCTTTTATACTAACTTTTAGGTATTATTACGCTTAGAATACTTTCCACACAAATACTTCGGTCTAGACCTACGGTTGGGTCAAGTTTCCTCGAATTCTGTGAACGTTCAAAATTTAGCTGTTTTGCACGGTTTTATTAAAGCAAGTTTGTTTCCCTTTTATACTAACTTGTAGGTAATATTACGCTTAGCAAATTTATCCCACAAATTCTTGGGTCTAGACCAACGGTTGGGTCATGTTTCGTCGAATTCTAACAACGTTCCAAAGAAAGCTCTTTTGCACGATTTTATTAAAGCAAGTTTATTTCCCTTTTATACTAACTTGTAGTTATTATTACGCTTAGCCAATTTACCACACAAATTCGCAGCTCTAGACCAACGTTTGTGTCAAGTTTCGTCGAATTCTGTGAACGTTAAAATTTAGCTGTTTTGCACGGTTTTATTAAAGCAAGTTTGTTTCCCTTTTGTACTAACTTGTAGTTGTTATTATGCTTTCCAAAATTACCACACAAATTCTTGGGCGTAGACCAACGTTTGTGTCAAGTTTCGTCGAATTTTGAGAACGGTCAAAATTTAGCTGTTTTTTGCACGATTTTATTAAAGCAAATTCATTTTCCTTTTATACTAACTTGTAGTTATTATTAAGATTAGCAAATATACAACACAAATGCTGGGATATAGACCAAAGTTTGGGACAAGTTTCGTCGAATTCTGAGAACGTTCAAAAGTTTGCTGTTTTGCACAATTTTATTAAAGCAAATTTGTTTTCCTTTTACACTAACTTGTTGGTATAATTAACCACACAAATTCTTGGTTCTAGACCTACGGTTGGGTTAAGTTTCGTCGAATTCTGAGAACGTTCAAAATTTAGCTGTTTTGCACGGTTTTATTAAAGCAAGTTTGTTTCCCTTTTATACTAACTTGTAGGTATTATTACGCTTAGAATACTTTCCACACAAATACTTCGGTCTAGACCTACGGTTGGGTCAAGTTTCCTCGAATTCTGTGAACGTTCAAAATTTAGCTGTTTTGCACGGTTTTATTAAAGCAAGTTTGTTTCCCTTTTATACTAACTTGTAGGTAATATTACGCTTAGCAAATTTATCCCACAAATTCTTGGGTCTAGACCAACGGTTGGGTCATGTTTCGTCGAATTCTAACAACGTTCCAAAGAAAGCTCTTTTGCACGATTTTATTAAAGCAAGTTTATTTCCCTTTTATACTAACTTGTAGTTATTATTACGCTTAGCCAATTTACCACACAAATTCGCAGCTCTAGACCAACGTTTGTGTCAAGTTTCTTCGAATTCTGTGAACGTTAAAATTTAGCTGTTTTGCACGGTTTTATTAAAGCAAGTTTGTTTCCCTTTTGTACTAACTTGTAGTTGTTATTATGCTTTCCAAAATTACCACACAAATTCTTGGGCGTAGACCAACGTTTGTGTCAAGTTTCGTCGAATTTTGAGAACGGTCAAAATTTAGCTGTTTTTTGCACGATTTTATTAAAGCAAATTCATTTTCCTTTTATACTAACTTGTAGTTATTATTAAGATTAGCAAATATACAACACAAATGCTGGGATATAGACCAAAGTTTGGGACAAGTTTCGTCGAATTCTGAGAACGTTCAAAAGTTTGCTGTTTTGCACAATTTTATTAAAGCAAATTTGTTTTCCTTTTACACTAACTTGTTGGTATAATTAACCACACAAATTCTTGGTTCTAGACCTACGGTTGGGTTAAGTTTCGTCGAATTCTGAGAACGTTCAAAATTTAGCTGTTTTGCACGGTTTTATTAAAGCAAGTATGTTTCCCTTTTATACTAACTTGTAGGTATTATTACGCTTAGAATACTTTCCACACAAATACTTCGGTCTAGACCTACGGTTGGGTCAAGTTTCCTCGAATTCTGTGAACGTTCAAAATTTAGCTGTTTTGCACGGTTTTATTAAAGCAAGTTTGTTTCCCTTTTATACTAACTTGTAGGTAATATTACGCTTAGCAAATTTATCCCACAAATTCTTGGGTCTAGACCAACGGTTGGGTCATGTTTCGTCGAATTCTAACAACGTTCCAAAGAAAGCTCTTTTGCACGATTTTATTAAAGCAAGTTTATTTCCCTTTTATACTAACTTGTAGTTATTATTACGCTTAGCCAATTTACCACACAAATTCGCAGCTCTAGACCAACGTTTGTGTCAAGTTTCGTCGAATTCTGTGAACGTTAAAATTTAGCTGTTTTGCACGGTTTTATTAAAGCAAGTTTGTTTCCCTTTTGTACTAACTTGTAGTTGTTATTATGCTTTCCAAAATTACCACACAAATTCTTTGGCGTAGACCAACGTTTGTGTCAAGTTTCGTCGAATTTTGAGAACGGTCAAAATTTAGCTGTTTTTTGCACGGTTTTATTAAAGCAAATTCATTTTTCTTTTATACTAACTTGTAGTTATTATTAAGATTAGCAAATATACAACACAAATGCTGGGATATAGACCAAAGTTTGGGACAAGTTTCGTCGAATTCTGAGAACGTTCAAAAGTTAGCTGTTTTGCACAACAATTTTATTAAAGCAAATTTTTTTTCCTTTTACACTAACTTGTAGGTATTATTAACCACACAAATTCTTGGTTCTAGACCTACGGTTGGGTTAAGTTTCGTCGAATTCTGAGAACGTTCAAAATTTAGATGTTTTGCACGGTTTTATTAAAGCAAGTTTGTTTCCTTTTTATACTAACTTATAGGTATTATTACTCTTAGAAAATTTACCACACAAATGCTTCGGTCTAGACCTACGGTTGGGTCAAGTTTCCTCGAATTCTGTGAACGTTCAAAATTTAGCTGTTTTGCACGATTTTATTAAAGCAAGTTTGTTTCCCTTTTATACTAACTTGTAGGTAATATTACGCTTAGCAAATTTATCCCACAAATTCTTGGGTCTAGACCAACGGTTGGGTCATGTTTCGTCGAATTCTGACAACGTTCAAAAGTAAGCTCTTTTGCACGATTTTATTAAAGCAAGTTTATTTCCCTTTTATACTAACTTGTAGTTATTATTACGCTTAGCCAATTTACCACACAAATTCGCAGCTCTAGACCAACGTTTGTGTCAAGTTTCGTCGAATTCTGTGAACGTTAAAATTTAGCTGTTTTGCACGGTTTTATTAAAGCAAGTTTGTTTCCCTTTTGTACTAACTTGTAGTTGTTATTATGCTTTCCAAAATTACCACACAAATTCTTGGGCGTAGACCAACGTTTGTGTCAAGTTTCGTCGAATTTTGAGAACGGTCAAAATTTAGCTGTTTTTTGCACGGTTTTATTAAAGCAAATTCATTTTTCTTTTATACTAACTTGTAGTTATTATTAAGATTAGCAAATATACAACACAAATGCTGGGATATAGACCAAAGTTTGGGACAAGTTTCGTCGAATACTGAGAACGTTCAAAAGTTAGCTGTTTTGCACAACAATTTTATTAAAGCAAATTTGTTTTCCTTTTACACTAACTTGTAGGTATTATTAACCATACAAATTCTTGGTTCTAGACCTACGGTTGGGTTAAGTTTCGTAGAATTCTGAGAACGTTCAAAATTTAGATGTTTTGCACGGTTTTATTAAAGCAAGTTTGTTTCCCTTTTATACTAACTTGTAGGTATTATTACGCTTAGAATACTTTCCACACAAATACTTCGGTCTAGACCTACGGTTGGGTCAAGTTTCCTCGAATTCTGTGAACACTCAAAATTTAGCTGTTTTGCACGGTTTTATTAAAGCAAGTTTGTTTCCCTTTTATACTAACTTGTAGGTAATATTACGCTTAGCAAATTTATCCCACAAATTCTTGGGTCTAGACCAACGGTTGGGTCATGTTTCGTCGAATTCTGACAACGTTCAAAAGAAAGCTCTTTTGCACGATTTTATTAAAGCAAGTTTATTTCCCTTTTATACTAACTTGTAGTTATTATTACGCTTAGCCAATTTACCACACAAATTCGCAGCTCTAGACCAACGTTTGTGTCAAGTTTCGTCGAATTCTGTGAACGTTAAAATTTAGCTGTTTTGCACGGTTTTATTAAAGCAAGTTTGTTTCCCTTTTGTACTAACTTGTAGTTGTTATTATGCTTTCCAAAATTACCACACAAATTCTTGGGCGTAGACCAACGTTTGTGTCAAGTTTCGTCGAATTTTGAGAACGGTCAAAATTTAGCTGTTTTTTGCACGGTTTTATTAAAGCAAATTCATTTTTCTTTTATACTAACTTGTAGTTATTATTAAGATTAGCAAATATACAACACAAATGCTGGGATATAGACCAAAGTTTGGGACAAGTTTCGTCGAATTCTGAGAACGTTCAAAAGTTAGCTGTTTTGCACAACAATTTTATTAAAGCAAATTTGTTTTCCTTTTACACTAACTTGTAGGTATTATTAACCATACAAATTCTTGGTTCTAGACCTACGGTTGGGTTAAGTTTCGTCGAATTCTGAGAACGTTCAAAATTTAGCTGTTTTGCACGGTTTTATTAAAGCAAGTTTGTTTCCCTTTTATACTAACTTGTAGGTATTATTACGCTTAGAATACTTTCTACACAAATACTTCGGTCTAGACCTACGGTTGGGTCAAGTTTCCTCGAATTCTGTGAACGTTCAAAATTTAGCTGTTTTGCACGGTTTTATTAAAGCAAGTTTGTTTCCCTTTTATACTAACTTGTAGGTAATATTACGCTTAGCAAATTTATCCCACAAATTCTTGGGTCTAGACCAACGGTTGGGTCATGTTTCGTCGAATTCTAACAACGTTCCAAAGAAAGCTCTTTTGCACGATTTTATTAAAGCAAGTTTATTTCCCTTTTTATACTAACTTGTAGTTATTATTACGCTTAGCCAATTTACCACACAAATTCGCAGCTCTAGACCAACGTTTGTGTCAAGTTTCGTCGAATTCTGTGAACGTTAAAATTTAGCTGTTTTGCACGGTTTTATTAAAGCAAGTTTGTTTCCCTTTTGTACTAACTTGTAGTTGTTATTATGCTTTCCAAAATTACCACACAAATTCTTGGGCGTAGACCAACGTTTGTGTCAAGTTTCGTCGAATTTTGAGAACGGTCAAAATTTAGCTGTTTTTTGCACGATTTTATTAAAGCAAATTCATTTTCCTTTTATACTAACTTGTAGTTATTATTAAGATTAGCAAATATACAACACAAATGCTGGGATATAGACCAAAGTTTGGGACAAGTTTCGTCGAATTCTGAGAACGTTCAAAAGTTTGCTGTTTTGCACAATTTTATTAAAGCAAATTTGTTTTCCTTTTACACTAACTTGTTGGTATAATTAACCACACAAATTCTTGGTTCTAGACCTACGGTTGGGTTAAGTTTCGTCGAATTCTGAGAACGTTCAAAATTTAGCTGTTTTGCACGGTTTTATTAAAGCAAGTTTGTTTCCCTTTTATACTAACTTGTAGGTATTATTACGCTTAGAATACTTTCCACACAAATACTTCGGTCTAGACCTACGGTTGGGTCAAGTTTCCTCGAATTCTGTGAACGTTCAAAATTTAGCTGTTTTGCACGGTTTTATTAAAGCAAGTTTGTTTCCCTTTTATACTAACTTGTAGGTAATATTACGCTTAGCAAATTTATCCCACAAATTCTTGGGTCTAGACCAACGGTTGGGTCATGTTTCGTCGAATTCTAACAACGTTCCAAAGAAAGCTCTTTTGCACGATTTTATTAAAGCAAGTTTATTTCCCTTTTATACTAACTTGTAGTTATTATTACGCTTAGCCAATTTACCACACAAATTCGCAGCTCTAGACCAACGTTTGTGTCAAGTTTCGTCGAATTCTGTGAACGTTAAAATTTAGCTGTTTTGCACGGTTTTATTAAAGCAAGTTTGTTTCCCTTTTGTACTAACTTGTAGTTGTTATTATGCTTTCCAAAATTACCACACAAATTCTTGGGCGTAGACCAACGTTTGTGTCAAGTTTCGTCGAATTTTGAGAACGGTCAAAATTTAGCTGTTTTTTGCACGATTTTATTAAAGCAAATTCATTTTCCTTTTATACTAACTTGTAGTTATTATTAAGATTAGCAAATATACAACACAAATGCTGGGATATAGACCAAAGTTTGGGACAAGTTTCGTCGAATTCTGAGAACGTTCAAAAGTTAGCTGTTTTGCACAACAATTTTATTAAAGCAAATTTGTTTTCCTTTTACACTAACTTGTAGGTATTATTAACCATACAAATTCTTGGTTCTAGACCTACGGTTGGGTTAAGTTTCGTCGAATTCTGAGAACGTTCAAAATTTAGCTGTTTTGCACGGTTTTATTAAAGCAAGTTTGTTTCCCTTTTATACTAACTTGTAGGTATTATTACGCTTAGAATACTTTCCACACAAATACTTCGGTCTAGACCTACGGTTGGGTCAAGTTTCCTCGAATTCTGTGAACGTTCAAAATTTAGCTGTTTTGCACGGTTTTATTAAAGCAAGTTTGTTTCCCTTTTATACTAACTTGTAGGTAATATTACGCTTAGCAAATTTATCCCACAAATTCTTGGGTCTAGACCAACGGTTGGGTCATGTTTCGTCGAATTCTAACAACGTTCCAAAGAAAGCTCTTTTGCACGATTTTATTAATGCAAGTTTATTTCCCTTTTTATACTAACTTGTAGTTATTATTACGCTTAGCCAATTTACCACACAAATTCGCAGCTCTAGACCAACGTTTATGTCAAGTTTCGTCGAATTCTGTGAACGTTAAAATTTAGCTGTTTTGCACGGTTTTATTAAAGCAAGTTTGTTTCCCTTTTGTACTAACTTGTAGTTGTTATTATGCTTTCCAAAATTACCACACAAATTCTTGGGCGTAGACCAACGTTTGTGTCAAGTTTCGTCGAATTTTGAGAACGGTCAAAATTTAGCTGTTTTTTGCACGATTTTATTAAAGCAAATTCATTTTCCTTTTATACTAACTTGTAGTTATTATTAAGATTAGCAAATATACAACACAAATGCTGGGATATAGACCAATGTTTGGGACAAGTTTCGTCGAATTCTGAGAACGTTCAAAAGTTTGCTGTTTTGCACAATTTTATTAAAGCAAATTTGTTTTCCTTTTACACTAACTTGTTGGTATAATTAACCACACAAATTCTTGGTTCTAGACCTACGGTTGGGTTAAGTTTCGTCGAATTCTGAGAACGTTCAAAATTTAGCTGTTTTGCACGGTTTTATTAAAGCAAGTTTGTTTCCCTTTTATACTAACTTGTAGGTATTATTACGCTTAGAATACTTTCCACACAAATACTTCGGTCTAGACCTACGGTTGGGTCAAGTTTCCTCGAATTCTGTGAACGTTCAAAATTTAGCTGTTTTGCACGGTTTTATTAAAGCAAGTTTGTTTCCCTTTTATACTAACTTGTAGGTAATATTACGCTTAGCAAATTTATCCCACAAATTCTTGGGTCTAGACCAACGGTTGGGTCATGTTTCGTCGAATTCTAACAACGTTCCAAAGAAAGCTCTTTTGCACGATTTTATTAAAGCAAGTTTATTTCCCTTTTATACTAACTTGTAGTTATTATTACGCTTAGCCAATTTACCACACAAATTCGCAGCTCTAGACCAACGTTTGTGTCAAGTTTCGTCGAATTCTGTGAACGTTAAAATTTAGCTGTTTTGCACGATTTTATTAAAGCAAGTTTGTTTCCCTTTTGTACTAACTTGTAGTTGTTATTATGCTTTCCAAAATTACCACACAAATTCTTGGGCGTAGACCAACGTTTGTGTCAAGTTTCGTCGAATTTTGAGAACGGTCAAAATTTAGCTGTTTTTTGCACGATTTTATTAAAGCAAATTCATTTTCCTTTTATACTAACTTGTAGTTATTATTAAGATTAGCAAATATACAACACAAATGCTGGGATATAGACCAAAGTTTGGGACAAGTTTCGTCGAATTCTGAGAACGTTCAAAAGTTTGCTGTTTTGCACAATTTTATTAAAGCAAATTTGTTTTCCTTTTACACTAACTTGTTGGTATAATTAACCACACAAATTCTTGGTTCTAGACCTACGGTTGGGTTAAGTTTCGTCGAATTCTGAGAACGTTCAAAATTTAGCTGTTTTGCACGGTTTTATTAAAGCAAGTTTGTTTCCCTTTTATACTAACTTGTAGGTATTATTACGCTTAGAATACTTTCCACACAAATACTTCGGTCTAGACCTACGGTTGGGTCAAGTTTCCTCGAATTCTGTGAACGTTCAAAATTTAGCTGTTTTGCACGGTTTTATTAAAGCAAGTTTGTTTCCCTTTTATACTAACTTGTAGGTAATATTACGCTTAGCAAATTTATCCCACAAATTCTTGGGTCTAGACCAACGGTTGGGTCATGTTTCGTCGAATTCTAACAACGTTCCAAAGAAAGCTCTTTTGCACGATTTTATTAAAGCAAGTTTATTTCCCTTTTATACTAACTTGTAGTTATTATTACGCTTAGCCAATTTACCACACAAATTCGCAGCTCTAGACCAACGTTTGTGTCAAGTTTCGTCGAATTCTGTGAACGTTAAAATTTAGCTGTTTTGCACGGTTTTATTAAAGCAAGTTTGTTTCCCTTTTGTACTAACTTGTAGTTGTTATTATGCTTTCCAAAATTACCACACAAATTCTTGGGCGTAGACCAACGTTTGTGTCAAGTTTCGTCGAATTTTGAGAACGGTCAAAATTTAGCTGTTTTTTGCACGATTTTATTAAAGCAAATTCATTTTCCTTTTATACTAACTTGTAGTTATTATTAAGATTAGCAAATATACAACACAAATGCTGGGATATAGACCAAAGTTTGGGACAAGTTTCGTCGAATTCTGAGAACGTTCAAAAGTTTGCTGTTTTGCACAATTTTATTAAAGCAAATTTGTTTTCCTTTTACACTAACTTGTTGGTATAATTAACCACACAAATTCTTGGTTCTAGACCTACGGTTGGGTTAAGTTTCGTCGAATTCTGAGAACGTTCAAAATTTAGCTGTTTTGCACGGTTTTATTAAAGCAAGTTTGTTTCCCTTTTATACTAACTTGTAGGTATTATTACGCTTAGAATACTTTCCACACAAATACTTCGGTCTAGACCTACGGTTGGGTCAAGTTTCCTCGAATTCTGTGAACGTTCAAAATTTAGCTGTTTTGCACGGTTTTATTAAAGCAAGTTTGTTTCCCTTTTATACTAACTTGTAGGTAATATTACGCTTAGCAAATTTATCCCACAAATTCTTGGGTCTAGACCAACGGTTGGGTCATGTTTCGTCGAATTCTAACAACGTTCCAAAGAAAGCTCTTTTGCACGATTTTATTAAAGCAAGTTTATTTTCCTTTTATACTAACTTGTAGTTATTATTACGCTTAGCCAATTTACCACACAAATTCGCAGCTCTAGACCAACGTTTGTGTCAAGTTTCGTCGAATTCTGTGAACGTTAAAATTTAGCTGTTTTGCACGGTTTTATTAAAGCAAGTTTGTTTCCCTTTTGTACTAACTTGTAGTTGTTATTATGCTTTCCAAAATTACCACACAAATTCTTGGGCGTAGACCAACGTTTGTGTCAAGTTTCGTCGAATTTTGAGAACGGTCAAAATTTAGCTGTTTTTTGCACGATTTTATTAAAGCAAATTCATTTTCCTTTTATACTAACTTGTAGTTATTATTAAGATTAGCAAATATACAACACAAATGCTGGGATATAGACCAAAGTTTGGGACAAGTTTCGTCGAATTCTGAGAACGTTCAAAAGTTTGCTGTTTTGCACAATTTTATTAAAGCAAATTTGTTTTCCTTTTACACTAACTTGTTGGTATAATTAACCACACAAATTCTTGGTTCTAGACCTACGGTTGGGTTAAGTTTCGTCGAATTCTGAGAACGTTCAAAATTTAGCTGTTTTGCACGGTTTTATTAAAGCAAGTTTGTTTCCCTTTTATACTAACTTGTAGGTATTATTACGCTTAGAATACTTTCCACACAAATACTTCGGTCTAGACCTACGGTTGGGTCAAGTTTCCTCGAATTCTGTGAACGTTCAAAATTTAGCTGTTTTGCACGGTTTTATTAAAGCAAGTTTGTTTCCCTTTTATACTAACTTGTAGGTAATATTACGCTTAGCAAATTTATCCCACAAATTCTTGGGTCTAGACCAACGGTTGGGTAATGTTTCGTCGAATTCTAACAACGTTCCAAAGAAAGCTCTTTTGCACGATTTTATTAAAGCAAGTTTATTTCCCTTTTATACTAACTTGTAGTTATTATTACGCTTAGCCAATTTACCACACAAATTCGCAGCTCTAGACCAACGTTTGTGTCAAGTTTCGTCGAATTTTGAGAACGGTCAAAATTTAGCTGTTTTTTGCACGATTTTATTAAAGCAAATTCATTTTCCTTTTATACTAACTTGTAGTTGTTATTATGCTTTCCAAAATTACCACACAAATTCTTGGGCGTAGACCAACGTTTGTGTCAAGTTTCGTCGAATTTTGAGAACGGTCAAAATTTAGCTGTTTTTTGCACGATTTTATTAAAGCAAATTCATTTTCCTTTTATACTAACTTGTAGTTATTATTAAGATTAGCAAATATACAACACAAATGCTGGGATATAGACCAAAGTTTGGGACAAGTTTCGTCGAATTCTGAGAACGTTCAAAAGTTTGCTGTTTTGCACAATTTTATTAAAGCAAATTTGTTTTCCTTTTACACTAACTTGTTGATATAATTAACCACACAAATTCTTGGTTCTAGACCTACGGTTGGGTTAAGTTTCGTCGAATTCTGAGAACGTTCAAAATTTAGCTGTTTTGCACGGTTTTATTAAAGCAAGTTTGTTTCCCTTTTATACTAACTTGTAGGTATTATTACGCTTAGAATACTTTCCACACAAATACTTCGGTCTAGACCTACGGTTGGGTCAAGTTTCCTCGAATTCTGTGAACGTTCAAAATTTAGCTGTTTTGCACGGTTTTATTAAAGCAAGTTTGTTTCCCTTTTATACTAACTTGTAGGTAATATTACGCTTAGCAAATTTATCCCACAAATTCTTGGGTCTAGACCAACGGTTGGGTCATGTTTCGTCGAATTCTAACAACGTTCCAAAGAAAGCTCTTTTGCACGATTTTATTAAAGCAAGTTTATTTCCCTTTTATACTAACTTGTAGTTATTATTACGCTTAGCCAATTTACCACACAAATTCGCAGCTCTAGACCAACGTTTGTGTCAAGTTTCGTCGAATTCTGTGAACGTTAAAATTTAGCTGTTTTGCACGGTTTTATTAAAGCAAGTTTGTTTCCCTTTTGTACTAACTTGTAGTTGTTATTATGCTTTCCAAAATTACCACACAAATTCTTGGGCGTAGACCAACGTTTGTGTCAAGTTTCGTCGAATTTTGAGAACGGTCAAAATTTAGCTGTTTTTTGCACGATTTTATTAAAGCAAATTCATTTTCCTTTTATACTAACTTGTAGTTATTATTAAGATTAGCAAATATACAACACAAATGCTGGGATATAGACCAAAGTTTGGGACAAGTTTCGTCGAATTCTGAGAACGTTCAAAAGTTTGCTGTTTTGCACAATTTTATTAAAGCAAATTTGTTTTCCTTTTACACTAACTTGTTGGTATAATTAACCACACAAATTCTTGGTTCTAGACCTACGGTTGGGTTAAGTTTCGTCGAATTCTGAGAACGTTCAAAATTTAGCTGTTTTGCACGGTTTTATTAAAGCAAGTTTGTTTCCCTTTTATACTAACTTGTAGGTATTATTACGCTTAGAATACTTTCCACACAAATACTTCGGTCTAGACCTACGGTTGGGTCAAGTTTCCTCGAATTCTGTGAACGTTCAAAATTTAGCTTTTTTGCACGGTTTTATTAAAGCAAGTTTGTTTCCCTTTTATACTAACTTGTAGGTAATATTACGCTTAGCAAATTTATCCCACAAATTCTTGGGTCTAGACCAACGGTTGGGTCATGTTTCGTCGAATTCTAACAACGTTCCAAAGAAAGCTCTTTTGCACGATTTTATTAAAGCAAGTTTATTTCCCTTTTATACTAACTTGTAGTTATTATTACGCTTAGCCAATTTACCACACAAATTCGCAGCTCTAGACCAACGTTTGTGTCAAGTTTCGTCGAATTCTGTGAACGTTAAAATTTAGCTGTTTTGCACGGTTTTATTAAAGCAAGTTTGTTTCCCTTTTGTACTAACTTGTAGTTGTTATTATGCTTTCCAAAATTACCACACAAATTCTTGGGCGTAGACCAACCTTTGTGTCAAGTTTCGTCGAATTTTGAGAACGGTCAAAATTTAGCTGTTTTTTGCACGATTTTATTAAAGCAAATTCATTTTCCTTTTATACTAACTTGTAGTTATTATTAAGATTAGCAAATATACAACACAAATGCTGGGATATAGACCAAAGTTTGGGACAAGTTTCGTCGAATTCTGAGAACGTTAAAACATAACATCAACATTGCATACCGTGGAAGTTGGAATTAGATAAAAAATGCAAAATTTCTCTCTCTAAAAAATGGATCCTCTCTATTCTCTCTCACACACTTCTTCACCACAAAACTCACACACTCTTACCCTAACATCTAAAACCGCTGCCGGCGCCGATGAAGAGACTCCGGCCGGCGAAGGGGAGACCAACGGTGATGGTGTCAGGCGAATGGCAGTCAACCTTGAGCAGTTTTCCGGCAAAAACCGCGAGTTTCACGA
The DNA here is from genome assembly GCF_026168435.1 of Sesamum indicum. NCBI lineage: Eukaryota > Viridiplantae > Streptophyta > Magnoliopsida > Lamiales > Pedaliaceae > Sesamum > Sesamum indicum. Next base: position 8,817,931 of record NC_142661.1, on the reverse strand, counting down.
AAAGTCGCCATTGAAGGAGATACGATCGGATGAAACTACCGGCGATTCTGACGCTCCCCCTTGCTGCCATGGTCATGGGGATGGCACAGGAAGCATTTTGGGAAAAAATACAGTCGATTTAGGCCCAAGTTCAGCAATTTCAGAATTAGGGTTCCGCGCCGTTGGGGAAGATGAATCGACGCCTGTGGAAGATGAAACGGCAGCGACATTTCGGGGCATGGCTGACGATGGGTTAATCACTGTTGATGAAGAAGACACCATGCCAATGGGAAAAGATCTGAACTTGGATGGAAAAGATGGAGATTTGGAGCGCCGCCCGCAACTAGGGTTTGGCGGCGCACCTTCATCGAGCAGCAATGGCGAGCGGCGAACAGGTACGTTCAACATGGCTGAGTTTATCCGATTAGCTCGTGTAGTTATTGATGCCGGAGACCACGATTCATTATCGGCGCTTGAGGAGTTGAAACGGAAGTGGGAGGCGCGTTTTGGGAAGCAGCCGGCCGCGAATTTTTTTCCGGAACCGGCGCCGCTAACTGAACCACCACTGGTAAGGGGGATACGCAAGGCTTTGAGGACGATAACCCGGCCGGCAGTTGGTGTTCAGGCGAACGGAAACAGCGCTGTGTTGAGGGATGGAACTTGCTGGTCGGGAAACATTATTTCCGGCGACTTTGGTGGCCGAACAGAGGCGGAAACGGCGAGTACAGGACCTGTAACATTTCTGACCAGATCTACAGTAGTCCGGCCGGTGAATGACGCGATTCCGGCGAACAGCAAGGGGGCGCAGATTGCTGATGCAGCTGCTGATGTAAGCATTAACCATGATGATGTAGGCGTTGACCCTGCTGATGTAAGCGTTGACTCCGCTGATGTAAGCGCTGACACTGCTGATGATGTCATTGTTGCTGACATAGGGCATGACATCAGCAATATAGTTGAAAAAAACAACAACTTTGGAAAAAAGATAGCATCCTCTCCTTTATTCATTGGGAATATTCCTCTGCACACTAATTCACAAATGAATGTTGATGATAAAATTACCGTTGCGTTCAACAACTCGTCGCGTAAAACGCTATCATACATTGCCCCAACGATGCAAAATGGGGAAGTTGTAGTTCGTCCTTCATTAGATACTGTGCGAGATGGAGCCAAAAGATGGGAAACTACGGCAGTGGGTTACTTTTTGGGGAAACGACCATACTATCATCATTTGAAGGAGTTTGCCTTTTCGGTTTGGCCGGCACTACGAGAGGTCACAGCGAATACTAATGGATTCTTTTTCTTCCGATTTAAATCTGTAATTGATATGGAAGAAGTCATTGAAGGAGGACCGTGGCTGTTCCAGGGACAGCCGATTGTATTGCAAAAGTGGGAACCAGGTATGGCTATGAGAAAATTGAAGCATACGCAAGTGCCTGTCTGGATAAAACTGCGACACCTTCCAATGGAATTCTGGACGACAAAAGGATTGAGTACTATCGCAAGTGGGGTGGGCAAGCCTCTTTACCCAGATGCGATTACGCGAGCATGCACGAGACTGGACTTCGCTCGTGTATGCGTGATGATTGATGTTTCACAGACATTGAGGAAACATATTATTATAATGACACCGGATGAAGATGGAGGGGAAACCCCATGCAAGGTAGATGTCGAGTATGAATGGCTTCCCCCAAAATGCACAGAATGCATGACATTGGGACATTCGGCAAAGGAGTGTACGTTGACTAAACCTCAGAAACAGAAAATACCCCCGGTAAAGGTATATGTGCCAAAAGTCCACATTCCCACTCCAACAGATCCTGAAGAAAGTCAATTGAATCACGAGACTGTAGTTGAGGTGGAAGAAGTTACGAGACGAGAGGAAGGTGCAGATCAGACTGAACATGAAGTCTCCTCACACAATGAGAGGGGTAAGGCAGTGGTTATTTATAATACATTTGATGCTTTGAACTTACTTAACGATACAGATGAGAACACTAGGGGTCCTAACATATGCAGCCCCACTAGTAGTATTCCATGTTGAATATCGCGATATGGAACGTCCGGGGGCTGAATAAGAGAGACCATCAGCTCGCATTAAAGGACCTTGTCTCTGAATATAGGCTAAATTTTATGGGCATATTAGAAACTCGCGTTCGGATTAACAGTGTCGTGCATATTCAGTCTTTTTTGCTTCCTCATTGGAAATGGTTTGTTGATTATGCATCTGTGGGTAATCGTATATGGATTGCGTGGGATGAGAATGAAGTTGATGTTCAGATCCTTGAGATGGGGAATCAATTTATACATTGTCGGGTCACTAACAGGGCTGATAGTGAACCTCTCATTATCACTGTTATTTACGGAGCTTCAGAGCTTGCAGACCGTCGGAGCTTATGGAATACATTGGATTTATTGGCTCGACAGTGCACAAATGATCCGTGGCTAGTGGGAGGCGATTTCAATGCAGTCCGAGATATGAATGAGGTGTGTGGAGCTTCAGGTGATATTAGGATAGCCATAGAAGAATTCAATGCTAGTATTCAGGTGGCCGGGTTATTGCCATTGCCTATGCAGGGAGAATGGTATACTTGGCATAATTGCAGTACAAGCCCACGGAGTCTGTGGAAGAGATTGGATCGGATGCTCATTAACGATAGGTGGCTTGCGAGATTTCCTTCATCGTACTATCACAGCCTTATGCCGCGGACTTCTGACCATTCACCACTAGTAATTCATGGGGACAGGCAGAATCAAACTAGAGGTATGTTTCGTTTTGACAACTACCTAACTCTCTCACCTGAATTTATCCCCAGCGTGCAGAATATTTGGAATCAAACAGTCATTGGGGTTCCTATGTTTGCGATAACGCGTAAACTTAAAGCCTTGAAACCAGTCTTCAGACAACAAAGGAGGAAAAAAGGAGATTTGACACTTAATGTTCACCTAGCCAAAGGATTCCTTGACGAGGCACAACACTTGGTGAGCCTAGATAGACAGAATGAGGCTTTTTTACAGCTGGAACACTGTTGTCGCCTTGTTTATGCAAAAGCGGTGAAGCTTGAACAAATCATGTTGCAACAACGAGCCAAGATGCAATGGATGAAGGGAGGCGACCAATGCTCCCGGATTTTCTTTCGTAAAATTGCTCAGAGAAGGGTGGCGAGGAGGATAATGCAGATCAATGATGATAATGGGACCACCCATACGGAGTCAGGAGAAATTACCAATGAATTTGTCCGTTACTACCAAAACCTCTTAGGTGGTAACAGACGACAACTACCGTTGGATATTCGCTTCCTTAGACCGTGGGCACGACATGTACTTACCACTGAGGAGGCAGGACAATTAATATTGGCGTTCAGCCCGGAAGATGTGAAGCAGGCAGTATTTGACATCGCAGAGGACAAGGCCCCGGGACCTGATGGGTTCTCCTCAGGGTTCTTTAAAGCAGCCTGGTCAGTAGTGGGACACGAAATTACAACGGCTGTACTGGACTTCTTTAGTACCGGGAAACTGCTTAAGCAAGTCAACTCTACACTTTTGGCTCTAATCCCAAAGGTACATACTCCTATGACAGTTGGTGACTTTAGACCTATATCGTGCTGTAATGTATTATACAAAATTATTGCAAAGCTAATTGTCCAACGTTTGAGTATGGTTCTGGACAAGATAATTAGCCCATGTCAGGGAGCATTCATTCCAGGACGTAGCATTGGGGACAATATAATGTTGGCACAGGAATTATTCACGGGCTATAACCAGGCGAGACTCCCCCCTCGTTGTGCACTAAAAGTTGATATAAGGAAGGCCTATGACACAGTGGAGTGGGATTTCCTGTTAGCGGTCTTGCAACTATTTGGCTTCCCACCTACATTTACAAGATGGATTGAAGAATGTGTAACAACGACTTCATTCTCAATTGGGCTCAATGGAAACCCTCATGGGTTCTTTATAGGAGCTCGAGGCTTAAGACAAGGAGATCCTCTTTCTCCCTATCTCTTTGTTCTTGTAATGGAAATCCTACATATGGGATTTTTACAACTCATTGAGCAAGATGGGCAATTCAAATATCATTGGAAATGTGAGCCGGCTAAAGTATTCCAATTGGGATTCGCAGATGACCTCCTGCTCTTCAGTAGAGCTGACTTGGCATCAATCAATGTCCTCAAGATGGGTTTGGACAGGTTTGCAGAATGGTCCGGGCTTCGGTTGAATGTTCAAAAGAGCCATGTCATTATCTCCCGTTCAGCGCAAGGATGGAAGAATCAGATATTAGAAGCTATGGGCTTCCAGGAGGGCGAACTACCAATGAGGTACTTGGGTCTCCCGTTACTCTCTTCTAGATTATCCATATCAGACTGTCAACCACTTTTATTGAAAATTGATGCACGCATTAATGGATGGGAGGGACTTTCATTATCTTATGCTGGACGCATACAGATCATTAAGTCTGTATTATCAGCACTGAGCTTGTATTGGGCATCTGCATTTATATTACCAAAGGCTGTTATTAAACAAATTGAGAAACGCCTTAGAACATTTCTGTGGAAAGGCAATTCTACATCAGGTTATGCCAAGGTAGCATGGAAAGATGTGTGCAAACCGATTATGGAAGGAGGCCAGGGAATTAAGGATATCGGAATCCTTAATCGTGCATTAATGGCAAAGAAGTTATGTGATGTTATCAGATGTGACCGAACATCCATATGGGTTGACTGGTTGCAGCATGGGCGACTACGAGATACCTCTATTTGGACAGTTGACGAGAAGGGAGGATCATGGGGATGGCGCAAGCTACTCCGACTTCGCACCTCCATCCAACCTATGACGGAGTTTATTATTGGAGATGGGAGGACTTTTTATTTGTGGAAGGATCCATGGCACCAATTGGGCCCACTTATCTCTAGATTACCACGGGCACCAAGCCTTATTGGAATTGGGATTTCCGCTAAGCTCCAAGCAGTCATTGATGAGGGGCAATGGCAGTGGCCTTTTATCTCTGATATGGAATGTATGGAGATCATTTATACTCTGCCTCAGATCCATGGAGGGGAGGATAGGATCAAATGGCGGTTTCCAGAGGGACGACCCACCACACAAGCCCTGTATCGGCTATTCTGCCCACCTGGACCGAAAGTAGGTTGGACTTCACTACTTTCGGGTTCTTTGAAGATCCCCCGACATACCTTCATCCTATGGTTAGCCATTCAGGAAAAGCTACCAACGACAGACAAACCATGGTTAAATCATTTGGGTGGATGCATCCTTTGTGACGATGATACTGCGGAGACACACACTCACTTGTTCTTCCAATGTCGATTCAGTAGAAGATGCCTTACAGCTGTTCGTCAACAGATCCGATTTGCTTGGCCCAATCGCGAATGGGCAAGAGACGTGGAATGGGCATCGAGGAAGTGGAGGGGAAAACATATTGTTAATGTAGCATATCGAGCATTACTTGGTGCATGCATATACCATATTTGGCGAGAGAGAAATCTAAGACGATTTGAGCAGACCCATCGGCCAGCACATGTATTAGCTTTGTGTATCTTAGATGACATTAGACAGAGGATAATTAGTATTAATCTTCCATGGTCAATTAGTACATATGCGCTATATAGACTGTGGCGAATCCCTTGGCCTGTCGGGGGAGAAACCACATGATTGTTGTACTATTATTTTAAATTAATGAAAATTACATTTACCCCGAATTCTGAGAACGTTCAAAAGTTTGCTGTTTTGCACAATTTTATTAAAGCAAATTTGTTTTCCTTTTACACTAACTTGTAGGTATAATTAACCACACAAATTCTTGGTTCTAGACCTACGGTTGGGTTAAGTTTCGTCGAATTCTGAGAACGTTCAAAATTTAGCTGTTTTGCACGGTTTTATTAAAGCAAGTTTGTTTCCTTTTTATACTAACTTATAGGTATTATTACTCTTAGAAAAATTTACCACACAAATGCTTCGGTCTAGACCTACGGTTGGGTCAAGTTTCCTCGAATTCTGTGAACGTTCAAAATTTAGCTGTTTTGCACGATTTTATTAAAGCAAGTTTGTTTCCCTTTTATACTAACTTGTAGGTAATATTACGCTTAGCAAATTTATCCCACAAATTCTTGGGTCTAGACCAACGGTTGGGTCATGTTTCGTCGAATTCTGACAACGTTCAAAAGTAAGCTCTTTTGCACGATTTTATTAAAGCAAGTTTATTTCCCTTTTATACTAACTTGTAGTTATTATTACGCTTAGCCAATTTACCACACAAATTCGCAGCTCTAGACCAACGTTTGTGTCAAGTTTCGTCGAATTCTGTGAAAGTTAAAATTTAGCTGTTTTGCACGGTTTTATTAAAGCAAGTTTGTTTCCCTTTTGTACTAACTTGTAGTTGTTATTATGCTTTCCAAAATTACCACACAAATTCTGGGGCGTAGACCAACGTTTGTGTCAAGTTTCGTCGAATTTTGAGAACGGTCAAAATTTAGCTGTTTTTTGCACGGTTTTATTAAAGCAAATTCATTTTCCTTTTATACTAAATTGTAGTTATTATTAAGATTAGCAAATATACAACACAAATGCTGGGATATAGACCAAAGTTTGGGACAAGTTTCGTCGAATTCTGAGAACGTTCAAAAGTTAGCAGTTTTGCACAACAATTTTATTAAAGCAAATTTGTTTTCCTTTTACACTAACTTGTAGGTATTATTAACCACACAAATTCTTGGTTCTAGACCTACGGTTGGGTTAAGTTTCGTCGAATTCTGAGAACGTTCAAAATTTAGATGTTTTGCACGGTTTTATTAAAGCAAGTTTGTTTCCCTTTTATACTAACTTGTAGGTATTATTACGCTTAGAATACTTTCCACACAAATACTTCGGTCTAGACCTACGGTTGGGTCAAGTTTCCTCGAATTCTGTGAACGTTCAAAATTTAGCTGTTTTGCACGGTTTTATTAAAGCAAGTTTGTTTCCCTTTTATACTAACTTGTAGGTAATATTACACTTAGCAAATTTATCCCACAAATTCTTGGGTCTAGACCAACGGTTGGGTCATGTTTCGTCGAATTCTGACAACGTTCAAAAGTAAGCTCTTTTGCACGATTTTATTAAAGCAAGTTTATTTCCCTTTTATACTAACTTGTAGTTATTATTACGCTTAGCCAATTTACCACACAAATTCGCAGCTCTAGACCAACGTTTGTGTCAAGTTTCGTCGAATTCTGTGAACGTTAAAATTTAGCTGTTTTGCACGGTTTTATTAAAGCAAGTTTGTTTCCCTTTTGTACTAACTTGTAGTTGTTATTATGCTTTCCAAAATTACCACACAAATTCTTGGGCGTAGACCAACGTTTGTGTCAAGTTTCGTCGAATTTTGAGAACGGTCAAAATTTAGCTGTTTTTTGCACGATTTTATTAAAGCAAATTCATTTTACTTTTATACTAACTTGTAGTTATTATTAAGATTAGCAAATATACAACACAAATGCTGGGATATAGACCAAAGTTTGGGACAAGTTTCGTCGAATTCTGAGAACGTTCAAAAGTTTGCTGTTTTGCACAATTTTATTAAAGCAAATTTGTTTTCCTTTTACACTAACTTGTAGGTATTATTAACCACACAAATTCTTGGTTCTAGACCTACAGTTGGGTTAAGTTTCGTCGAATTCTGAGAACGTTCAAAATTTAGATGTTTTGCACGGTTTTATTAAAGCAAGTTTGTTTCCTTTTTATACTAACTTATAGGTATTATTACTCTTAGAAAATTTACCACACAAATGCTTCGGTCTAGACCTACGGTTGGGTCAAGTTTCCTCGAATTCTGTGAACGTTCAAAATTTAGCTGTTTTGCACGATTTTATTAAAGCAAGTTTGTTTCCCTTTTATACTAACTTGTAGGTAATATTACGCTTAGCAAATTTATCCCACAAATTCTTGGGTCTAGACCAACGGTTGGGTCATGTTTCGTCGAATTTTGACAACGTTCAAAAGTAAGCTCTTTTGCACGATTTTATTAAAGCAAGTTTATTTCCCTTTTATACTAACTTGTAGTTATTATTACGCTTAGCCAATTTACCACACAAATTCGCAGCTCTAGACCAACGTTTGTGTCAAGTTTCGTCGAATTCTGTGAACATTAAAATTTAGCTGTTTTGCACGGTTTTATTAAAGCAAGTTTGTTTCCCTTTTGTACTAACTTGTAGTTGTTATTATGCTTTCCAAAATTACCACACAAATTCTTGGGCGTAGACCAACGTTTGTGTCAAGTTTCGTCGAATTTTGAGAACGGTCAAAATTTAGCTGTTTTTTGCACGGTTTTATTAAAGCAAATTCATTTTCCTTTTATACTAACTTGTAGTTATTATTAAGATTAGCAAATATACAACACAAATGCTGGGATATTGACCAAAGTTTGGGACAAGTTTCGTCGAATTCTGAGAACGTTCAAAAGTTAGCTGTTTTGCACAAATTTATTATAGCAAATTTGTTTTCCTTTTACACTAACTTGTAGGTATTATTTACCACACAAATTCTTGGTTCTAGACCTACGGTTGGGTTAAGTTTCGTCGAATTCTGAGAACGTTCAAAATTTAGATGTTTTGCACGGTTTTATTAAAGCAAGTTTGTTTCCCTTTTATACTAACCTGTAGGTATTATTACGCTTAGAATACTTTCCACACAAATACTTCGGTCTAGACCTACGGTTGGGTCAAGTTTCCTCGAATTCTGTGAACGTTCAAAATTTAGCTGTTTTGTACGGTTTTATTAAAGCAAGTTTGTTTCCCTTTTATACTAATTTGTAGGTAATATTACACTTAGCAAATTTATCCCACAAATTCTTGGGTCTAGACCAACGGTTGGGTCATGTTTCGTCGAATTCTGACAACGTTCAAAAGTAAGCTCTTTTGCACGATTTTATCAAAGCAAGTTTATTTCCCTTTTATACTAACTTGTAGTTATTATTACGCTTAGCCAATTTACCACACAAATTCGCAGCTCTAGACCAACGTTTGTGTCAAGTTTCGTCGAATTCTGTGAACGTTAAAATTTAGCAGTTTTGCACGGTTTTATTAAAGCAAGTTTGTTTCCCTTTTGTACTAACTTGTAGTTGTTATTATGCTTTCCAAAATTACCACACAAATTCTTGGGCGTAGACCAACGTTTGTGTCAAGTTTCGTCGAATTTTGAGAATGGTCAAAATTTAGCTGTTTTTTGCACGGTTTTATTAAAGCAAATTCATTTTCCTTTTATACTAACTTGTAGTTATTATTAAGATTAGCAAATATACAACACAAATGCTGGGATATAGACCAAAGTTTGGGACAAGTTTCGTCGAATTCTGAGAACGATCAAAAGTTAGCTGTTTTGCACAACAATTTTATTAAAGCAAATTTGTTTTCCTTTTACACTAACTTGTAGGTATTATTAACCACACAAATTCTTGGTTCTAGACCTACGGTTGGGTTAAGTTTCGTCGAATTCTGAGAACGTTCAAAATTTAGATGTTTTGCACGGTTTTATTAAAGCAAGTTTGTTTCCTTTTTATACTAACTTATAGGTATTATTACTCTTAGAAAATTTACCACACAAATGCTTCGGTCTAGACCTACGGTTGGGTCAAGTTTCCTCGAATTCTGTGAACGTTCAAAATTTAGCTGTTTTGCACGATTTTATTAAAGCAAGTTTGTTTCCCTTTTATACTAACTTGTAGGTAATATTACGCTTAGCAAATTTATCCCACAAATTCTTGGGTCTAGACCAACGGTTGGGTCATGTTTCGTCGAATTCTGACAACGTTCAAAAGTAAGCTCTTTTGCACGATTTTATTAAAGCAAGTTTATTTCCCTTTTATACTAACTTGTAGTTATTATTACGCTTAGCCAATTTACCACACAAATTCGCAGCTCTAGACCAACGTTTGTGTCAAGTTTCGTCGAATTCTGTGAACGTTAAAATTTAGCTGTTTTGCACGGTTTTATTAAAGCAAGTTTGTTTCCCTTTTGTACTAACTTGTAGTTGTTATTATGCTTTCCAAAATTACCACACAAATTCTTGGGCGTAGACCAACGTTTGTGTCAAGTTTCGTCGAATTTTGAGAACGGTCAAAATTTAGCTGTTTTTTGCACGGTTTTATTAAAGCAAATTCATTTTTCTTTTATACTAACTTGTAGTTATTATTAAGATTAGCAAATATACAACACAAATGCTGGGATATAGACCAAAGTTTGGGACAAGTTTCGTCGAATTCTGAGAACGTTCAAAAGTTAGCTGTATTGAACAACAATTTTATTAAAGCAAATTTGTTTTCCTTTTACACTAACTTGTAGGTATTATTAACCATACAAATTCTTGGTTCTAGACCTACGGTGGGGTTAAGTTTCGTCGAATTCTGAGAACGTTCAAAATTTAGATGTTTTGCACGGTTTTATTAAAGCAAGTTTGTTTCCCTTTTATACTAACTTGTAGGTATTATTACGCTTAGAATACTTTCCACACAAATACTTCGGTCTAGACCTACGGTTGGGTCAAGTTTCCTCGAATTCTGTGAATGTTCAAAATTTAGCTGTTTTGCACGGTTTTATTAAAGCAAGTTTGTTTCCCTTTTATACTAACTTGTAGGTAATATTACGCTTAGCAAATTTATCCCACAAATTCTTGGGTCTAGACCAACGGTTGGGTCATGTTTCGTCGAATTCTGACAACGTTCCAAAGAAAGCTCTTTTGCACGATTTTATTAAAGCAAGTTTATTTCCCTTTTATACTAACTTGTAGTTATTATTACGCTTAGCCAATTTACCACACAAATTCGCAGCTCTAGACCAACGTTTGTGTCAAGTTTCGTCGAATTCTGTGAACGTTAAAATTTAGCTGTTTTGCACGGTTTTATTAAAGCAAGTTTGTTTCCCTTTTGTACTAACTTGTAGTTGTTATTATGCTTTCCAAAATTACCACACAAATTCTTGGGCGTAGACCAACGTTTGTGTCAAGTTTCGTCGAATTTTGAGAACGGTCAAAATTTAGCTGTTTTTTGCACGGTTTTATTAAAGCAAATTCATTTTCCTTTTATACTAACTTGTAGTTATTATTAAGATTAGCAAATATACAACACAAATGCTGGGATATAGACCAAAGTTTGGGACAAGTTTCGTCGAATTCTGAGAACGTTCAAAAGTTAGCTGTTTTGAACAACAATTTTATTAAAGCAAATTTGTTTTCCTTTTACACTAACTTGTAGGTATTATTAACCATACAAATTCTTGGTTCTAGACCTACGGTGGGGTTAAGTTTCGTCGAATTCTGAGAACGTTCAAAATTTAGATGTTTTGCACGGTTTTATTAAAGCAAGTTTGTTTCCCTTTTATACTAACTTGTAGGTATTATTACGCTTAGAATACTTTCCACACAAATACTTCGGTCTAGACCTACGGTTGGGTCAAGTTTCCTCGAATTCTGTGAATGTTCAAAATTTAGCTGTTTTGCACGGTTTTATTAAAGCAAGTTTGTTTCCCTTTTATACTAACTTGTAGGTAATATTACGCTTAGCAAATTTATCCCACAAATTCTTGGGTCTAGACCAACGGTTGGGTCATGTTTCGTCGAATTCTGACAACGTTCCAAAGAAAGCTCTTTTGCACGATTTTATTAAAGCAAGTTTATTTCCCTTTTATACTAACTTGTAGTTATTATTACGCTTAGCCAATTTACCACACAAATTCGCAGCTCTAGACCAACGTTTGTGTCAAGTTTCGTCGAATTCTGTGAACGTTAAAATTTAGCTGTTTTGCACGGTTTTATTAAAGCAAGTTTGTTTCCCTTTTGTACTAACTTGTAGTTGTTATTATGCTTTCCAAAATTACCACACAAATTCTTGGGCGTAGACCAACGTTTGTGTCAAGTTTCGTCGAATTTTGAGAACGGTCAAAATTTAGCTGTTTTTTGCACGGTTTTATTAAAGCAAATTCATTTTCCTTTTATACTAACTTGTAGTTATTATTAAGATTAGCAAATATACAACACAAATGCTGGGATATAGACCAAAGTTTGGGACAAGTTTCGTCGAATTCTGAGAACGTTCAAAAGTTTGCTGTTTTGCACAATTTTATTAAAGCAAATTTGTTTTCCTTTTACACTAACTTGTAGGTATAATTAACCACACAAATTCTTGGTTCTAGACCTACGGTTGGGTTAAGTTTCGTCGAATTCTGAGAACGTTCAAAATTTAGCTGTTTTGCACGGTTTTATTAAAGCAAGTTTGTTTCCTTTTTATACTAACTTATAGGTATTATTACTCTTAGAAAAATTTACCACACAAATGCTTCGGTCTAGACCTACGGTTGGGTCAAGTTTCCTCGAATTCTGTGAACGTTCAAAATTTAGCTGTTTTGCACGATTTTATTAAAGCAAGTTTGTTTCCCTTTTATACTAACTTGTAGGTAATATTACGCTTAGCAAATTTATCCCACAAATTCTTGGGTCTAGACCAACGGTTGGGTCATGTTTCGTCGAATTCTGACAACGTTCAAAAGTAAGCTCTTTTGCACGATTTTATTAAAGCAAGTTTATTTCCCTTTTATACTAACTTGTAGTTATTATTACGCTTAGCCAATTTACCACACAAATTCGCAGCTCTAGACCAACGTTTGTGTCAAGTTTCGTCGAATTCTGTGAACGTTAAAATTTAGCTGTTTTGCACGGTTTTATTAAAGCAAGTTTGTTTCCCTTTTGTACTAACTTGTAGTTGTTATTATGCTTTCCAAAATTACCACACAAATTCTTGGGCGTAGACCAACGTTTGTGTCAAGTTTCGTCGAATTTTGAGAACGGTCAAAATTTAGCTGTTTTTTGCACGGTTTTATTAAAGCAAATTCATTTTCCTTTTATACTAACTTGTAGTTATTATTAAGATTAGCAAATATACAACACAAATGCTGGGATATAGACCAAAGTTTGGGACAAGTTTCGTCGAATTCTGAGAACGTTCAAAAGTTAGCTGTTTTGCACAACAATTTTATTAAAGCAAATTTGTTTTCCTTTTACACTAACTTGTAGGTATTATTAACCACACAAATTCTTGGTTCTGACCTACGGTTGGGTTAAGTTTCGTCGAATTCTGAGAACGTTCAAAATTTAGATGTTTTGCACGGTTTTATTAAAGCAAGTTTGTTTCCCTTTTATACTAACTTGTAGGTATTATTACGCTTAGAATACTTTCCACACAAATACTTCGGTCTAGACCTACGGTTGGGTCAAGTTTCCTCGAATTCTGTGAACGTTCAAAATTTAGCTGTTTTGCACGGTTTTATTAAAGCAAGTTTGTTTCCCTTTTATACTAACTTGTAGGTAATATTACGCTTAGCAAATTTATCCCACAAATTCTTGGGTCTAGACCAACGGTTGGGTCATGTTTCGTCGAATTCTAACAACGTTCCAAAGAAAGCTCTTTTGCACGATTTTATTAAAGCAAGTTTATTTCCCTTTTATACTAACTTGTAGTTATTATTACGCTTAGCCAATTTACCACACAAATTCGCAGCTCTAGACCAACGTTTGTGTCAAGTTTCGTCGAATTCTGTGAACGTTAAAATTTAGCTGTTTTGCACGGTTTTATTAAAGCAAGTTTGTTTCCCTTTTGTACTAACTTGTAGTTGTTATTATGCTTTCCAAAATTACCACACAAATTCTTGGGCGTAGACCAACGTTTGTGTCAAGTTTCGTCGAATTTTGAGAACGGTCAAAATTTAGCTGTTTTTTGCACGGTTTTATTAAAGCAAATTCATTTTACTTTTATACTAACTTGTAGTTATTATTAAGATTAGCAAATATACAACACAAATGCTGGGATATAGACCAAAGTTTGGGACAAGTTTCGTCGAATTCTGAGAACGTTCAAAAGTTTGCTGTTTTGCACAATTTTATTAAAGCAAATTTGTTTTCCTTTTACACTAACTTGTAGGTATAATTAACCACACAAATTCTTGGTTCTAGACCTACGGTTGGGTTAAGTTTCGTCGAATTCTGAGAACGTTCAAAATTTAGCTGTTTTGCACGGTTTTATTAAAGCAAGTTTGTTTCCTTTTTATACTAACTTATAGGTATTATTACTCTTAGAAAAATTTACCACACAAATGCTTCGGTCTAGACCTACGGTTGGGTCAAGTTTCCTCGAATTCTGTGAACGTTCAAAATTTAGCTGTTTTGCACGATTTTATTAAAGCAAGTTTGTTTCCCTTTTATACTAACTTGTAGGTAATATTACGCTTAGCAAATTTATCCCACAAATTCTTGGGTCTAGACCAACGGTTGGGTCATGTTTCGTCGAATTCTGACAACGTTCAAAAGTAAGCTCTTTTGCACGATTTTATTAAAGCAAGTTTATTTCCCTTTTATACTAACTTGTAGTTATTATTACGCTTAGCCAATTTACCACACAAATTCGCAGCTCTAGACCAACGTTTGTGTCAAGTTTCGTCGAATTCTGTGAAAGTTAAAATTTAGCTGTTTTGCACGGTTTTATTAAAGCAAGTTTGTTTCCCTTTTGTACTAACTTGTAGTTGTTATTATGCTTTCCAAAATTACCACACAAATTCTTGGGCGTAGACCAACGTTTGTGTCAAGTTTCGTCGAATTTTGAGAACGGTCAAAATTTAGCTGTTTTTTGCACGGTTTTATTAAAGCAAATTCATTTTCCTTTTATACTAAATTGTAGTTATTATTAAGATTAGCAAATATACAACACAAATGCTGGGATATAGACCAAAGTTTGGGACAAGTTTCGTCGAATTCTGAGAACGTTCAAAAGTTAGCAGTTTTGCACAACAATTTTATTAAAGCAAATTTGTTTTCCTTTTACACTAACTTGTAGGTATTATTAACCACACAAATTCTTGGTTCTAGACCTATGGTTGGGTTAAGTTCCGTCGAATTCTGAGAACGTTCAAAATTTAGATGTTTTGCACGGTTTTATTAAAGCAAGTTTGTTTCCCTTTTATACTAACTTGTAGGTATTATTACGCTTAGAATACTTTCCACACAAATACTTCGGTCTAGACCTACGGTTGGGTCAAGTTTCCTCGAATTCTGTGAACGTTCAAAATTTAGCTGTTTTGCACGGTTTTATTAAAGCAAGTTTGTTTCCCTTTTATACTAACTTGTAGGTAATATTACACTTAGCAAATTTATCCCACAAATTCTTGGGTCTAGACCAACGGTTGGGTCATATTTTGTCGAATTCTGACAAAGTTCAAAAGTAAGCTCTTTTGCACGATTTTATTAAAGCAAGTTTATTTCCCTTTTATACTAACTTGTAGTTATTATTACGCTTAGCCAATTTACCACACAAATTCGCAGCTCTAGACCAACGTTTGTGTCAAGTTTCGTCGAATTCTGTGAACGTTAAAATTTAGCTGTTTTGCACGGTTTTATTAAAGCAAGTTTGTTTCCCTTTTGTACTAACTTGTAGTTGTTATTATGCTTTCCAAAATTACCACACAAATTCTTGGGCGTAGACCAACGTTTGTGTCAAGTTTCGTCGAATTTTGAGAACGGTCAAAATTTAGCTGTTTTTTGCACGATTTTATTAAAGCAAATTCATTTTCCTTTTATACTAACTTGTAGTTATTATTAAGATTAGCAAATATACAACACAAATGCTGGGATATAGACCAAAGTTTGGGACAAGTTTCGTCGAATTCTGAGAACGTTCAAAAGTTTGCTGTTTTGCACAATTTTATTAAAGCAAATTTGTTTTCGTTTTACACTAACTTGTAGGTATTATTAACCACACAAATTCTTGGTTCTAGACCTACAGTTGGGTTAAGTTTCGTCGAATTCTGAGAACGTTCAAAATTTAGATGTTTTGCACGGTTTTATTAAAGCAAGTTTGTTTCCTTTTTATACTAACTTATAGGTATTATTACTCTTAGAAAATTTACCACACAAATGCTTCGGTCTAGACCTACGGTTGGGTCAAGTTTCCTCGAATTCTGTGAACGTTCAAAATTTAGCTGTTTTGCACGATTTTATTAAAGCAAGTTTGTTTCCCTTTTATACTAACTTGTAGGTAATATTACGCTTAGCAAATTTATCCCACAAATTCTTGGGTCTAGACCAACGGTTGGGTCATGTTTCGTCGAATTCTGACAACGTTCAAAAGTAAGCTCTTTTGCACGATTTTATTAAAGCAAGTTTATTTCCCTTTTATACTAACTTGTAGTTATTATTACGCTTAGCCAATTTACCACACAAATTCGCAGCTCTAGACCAACGTTTGTGTCAAGTTTCGTCGAATTCTGTGAAAGTTAAAATTTAGCTGTTTTGCACGGTTTTATTAAAGCAAGTTTGTTTCCCTTTTGTACTAACTTGTAGTTGTTATTATGCTTTCCAAAATTACCACACAAATTCTTGGGCGTAGACCAACGTTTGTGTCAAGTTTCGTCGAATTTTGAGAACAGTCAAAATTTAGCGGTTTTTTGCACGGTTTTATTAAAGCAAATTCATTTTCCTTTTATACTAACTTGTAGTTATTATTAAGATTAGCAAATATACAACACAAATGCTGGGATATAGACCAAAGTTTGGGACAAGTTTCGTCGAATTCTGAGAACGTTCAAAAGTTAGCTGTTTTGCACAACAATTTTATTAAAGCAAATTTGTTTTCCTTTTACACTAACTTGTAGGTATTATTAACCACACAAATTCTTGGTTCTAGACCTATGGTTGGGTTAAGTTCCGTCGAATTCTGAGAACGTTCAAAATTTAGATGTTTTGCACGGTTTTATTAAAGCAAGTTTGTTTCCCTTTTATACTAACTTGTAGGTATTATTACGCTTAGAATACTTTCCACACAAATACTTCGGTCTAGACCTACGGTTGGGTCAAGTTTCCTCGAATTCTGTGAACGTTCAAAATTTAGCTGTTTTGCACGGTTTTATTAAAGCAAGTTTGTTTCCCTTTTATACTAACTTGTAGGTAATATTACACTTAGCAAATTTATCCCACAAATTCTTGGGTCTAGACCAACGGTTGGGTCATATTTTGTCGAATTCTGACAAAGTTCAAAAGTAAGCTCTTTTGCACGATTTTATTAAAGCAAGTTTATTTCCCTTTTATACTAACTTGTAGTTATTATTACGCTTAGCCAATTTACCACACAAATTCGCAGCTCTAGACCAACGTTTGTGTCAAGTTTCGTCGAATTCTGTGAACGTTAAAATTTAGCTGTTTTGCACGGTTTTATTAAAGCAAGTTTGTTTCCCTTTTGTACTAACTTGTAGTTGTTATTATGCTTTCCAAAATTACCACACAAATTCTTGGGCGTAGACCAACGTTTGTGTCAAGTTTCGTCGAATTTTGAGAACGGTCAAAATTTAGCTGTTTTTTGCACGATTTTATTAAAGCAAATTCATTTTCCTTTTATACTAACTTGTAGTTATTATTAAGATTAGCAAATATACAACACAAATGCTGGGATATAGACCAAAGTTTGGGACAAGTTTCGTCGAATTCTGAGAACGTTCAAAAGTTTGCTGTTTTGCACAATTTTATTAAAGCAAATTTGTTTTCGTTTTACACTAACTTGTAGGTATTATTAACCACACAAATTCTTGGTTCTAGACCTACAGTTGGGTTAAGTTTCGTCGAATTCTGAGAACGTTCAAAATTTAGATGTTTTGCACGGTTTTATTAAAGCAAGTTTGTTTCCTTTTTATACTAACTTATAGGTATTATTACTCTTAGAAAATTTACCACACAAATGCTTCGGTCTAGACCTACGGTTGGGTCAAGTTTCCTCGAATTCTGTGAACGTTCAAAATTTAGCTGTTTTGCACGATTTTATTAAAGCAAGTTTGTTTCCCTTTTATACTAACTTGTAGGTAATATTACGCTTAGCAAATTTATCCCACAAATTCTTGGGTCTAGACCAACGGTTGGGTCATGTTTCGTCGAATTCTGACAACGTTCAAAAGTAAGCTCTTTTGCACGATTTTATTAAAGCAAGTTTATTTCCCTTTTATACTAACTTGTAGTTATTATTACGCTTAGCCAATTTACCACACAAATTCGCAGCTCTAGACCAACGTTTGTGTCAAGTTTCGTCGAATTCTGTGAAAGTTAAAATTTAGCTGTTTTGCACGGTTTTATTAAAGCAAGTTTGTTTCCCTTTTGTACTAACTTGTAGTTGTTATTATGCTTTCCAAAATTACCACACAAATTCTTGGGCGTAGACCAACGTTTGTGTCAAGTTTCGTCGAATTTTGAGAACAGTCAAAATTTAGCGGTTTTTTGCACGGTTTTATTAAAGCAAATTCATTTTCCTTTTATACTAACTTGTAGTTATTATTAAGATTAGCAAATATACAACACAAATGCTGGGATATAGACCAAAGTTTGGGACAAGTTTCGTCGAATTCTGAGAACGTTCAAAAGTTAGCTGTTTTGCACAACAATTTTATTAAAGCAAATTTGTTTTCCTTTTACACTAACTTGTAGGTATTATTAACCACACAAATTCTTGGTTCTAGACCTACGGTTGGGTTAAGTTCCGTCGAATTCTGAGAACGTTCAAAATTTAGATGTTTTGCACGGTTTTATTAAAGCAAGTTTGTTTCCCTTTTATACTAACTTGTAGGTATTATTACGCTTAGAATACTTTCCACACAAATACTTCGGTCTAGACCTACGGTTGGGTCAAGTTTCCTCGAATTCTGTGAACATTCAAAATTTAGCTGTTTTGCACGGTTTTATTAAAGCAAGTTTGTTTCCCTTTTATACTAACTTGTAGGTAATATTACACTTAGCAAATTTATCCCACAAATTCTTGGGTCTAGACCAACGGTTGGGTCATATTTTGTCGAATTCTGACAAAGTTCAAAAGTAAGCTCTTTTGCACGATTTTATTAAAGCAAGTTTATTTCCCTTTTATACTAACTTGTAGTTATTATTACGCTTAGCCAATTTACCACACAAATTCGCAGCTCTAGACCAACGTTTGTGTCAAGTTTCGTCGAATTCTGTGAACGTTAAAATTTAGCTGTTTTGCACGGTTTTATTAAAGCAAGTTTGTTTCCCTTTTGTACTAACTTGTAGTTGTTATTATGCTTTCCAAAATTACCACACAAATTCTTGGGCGTAGACCAACGTTTGTGTCAAGTTTCGTCGAATTTTGAGAACGGTCAAAATTTAGCTGTTTTTTGCACGATTTTATTAAAGCAAATTCATTTTCCTTTTATACTAACTTGTAGTTATTATTAAGATTAGCAAATATACAACACAAATGCTGGGATATAGACCAAAGTTTGGGACAAGTTTCGTCGAATTCTGAGAACGTTCAAAAGTTTGCTGTTTTGCACAATTTTATTAAAGCAAATTTGTTTTCCTTTTACACTAACTTGTAGGTATTATTAACCACACAAATTCTTGGTTCTAGACCTACAGTTGGGTTAAGTTTCGTCGAATTCTGAGAACGTTCAAAATTTAGATGTTTTGCACGGTTTTATTAAAGCAAGTTTGTTTCCTTTTTATACTAACTTATAGGTATTATTACTCTTAGAAAATTTACCACACAAATGCTTCGGTCTAGACCTACGGTTGGGTCAAGTTTCCTCGAATTCTGTGAACGTTCAAAATTTAGATGTTTTGCACGATTTTATTAAAGCAAGTTTGTTTCCCTTTTATACTAACTTGTAGGTAATATTACGCTTAGCAAATTTATCCCACAAATTCTTGGGTCTAGACCAACAGTTGGGTCATGTTTCGTCGAATTCTGACAACGTTCAAAAGTAAGCTCTTTTGCACGATTTTATTAAAGCAAGTTTATTTCCCCTTTTATACTAACTTATAGTTATTATTACGCTTAGCCAATTTACCACACAAATTCGTAGCTCTAGACCAACGTTTGTGTCAAGTTTCGTCGAATTCTGTGAACGTTAAAATTTAGCTGTTTTGCACGGTTTTATTAAAGCAAGTTTGTTTCCCTTTTGTACTAACTTGTAGTTGTTATTATGCTTTCCAAAATTACCACACAAATTCTTGGGCGTAGACCAACGTTTGTGTCAAGTTTCGTCGAATTTTGAGAACGGTCAAAATTTAGCTGTTTTTTGCACGGTTTTATTAAAGCAAATTCATTTTCCTTTTATACTAACTTGTAGTTATTATTAAGATTAGCAAATATACAACACAAATGCTGGGATATAGACCAAAGTTTGGGACAAGTTTCGTCGAATTCTGAGAACGTTCAAAAGTTAGCTGTTTTGCACAACAATTTTATTAAAGCAAATTTGTTTTCCTTTTACACTAACTTGTAGGTATTATTAACCACACAAATTCTTGGTTCTAGACCTACGGTTGGGTTAAGTTTCGTCGAATTCTGAGAACGTTCAAAATTTAGATGTTTTGCAAGGTTTTATTAAAGCAAGTTTGTTTCCCTTTTATACTAACTTGTAGGTATTATTACGCTTAGAATACTTTCCACACAAATACTTCGGTCTAGACCTACGGTTGGGTCAAGTTTCCTCGAATTCTGTGAACGTTCAAAATTTAGCTGTTTTCCACGGTTTTATTAAAGCAAGTTTGTTTCCCTTTTATACTAACTTGTAGGTAATATTACACTTAGCAAATTTATCCCACAAATTCTTGGGTCTAGACCAACGGTTGGGTCATGTTTCGTCGAATTCTGACAACGTTCAAATGTAAGCTCTTTTGCACGATTTTATTAAAGCAAGTTTATTTCCCTTTTATACTAACTTGTAGTTATTATTACGCTTAGCCAATTTACCACACAAATTCGCAGCTCTAGACCAACGTTTGTGTCAAGTTTCGTCGAATTCTGTGAACGTTAAAATTTAGCTGTTTTGCACGGTTTTATTAAAGCAAGTTTGTTTCCCTTTAGTACTAACTTGTAGTTGTTATTATGCTTTCCTAAATTACCACACAAATTCTTGGGCGTAGACCAACGTTTGTGTCAAGTTTCGTCGAATTTTGAGAACGGTCAAAATTTAGTTGTTTTTGCACGATTTTATTAAAGCAAATTCATTTTACTTTTATACTAACTTGTAGTTATTATTAAGATTAGCAAATATACAACACAAATGTTGGGATATAGACCAAAGTTTGGGACAAGTTTCGTCGAATTCTGAGAACGTTCAAAAGTTTGCTGTTTTGCACAATTTTATTAAAGCAAATTTGTTTTCCTTTTACACTAACTTGTAGGTATTATTAACCACACAAATTCTTGGTTCTAGACCTACAGTTGGGTTAAGTTTCGTCGAATTCTGAGAACGTTCAAAATTTAGATGTTTTGTACGGTTTTATTAAAGCAAGTTTGTTTCCTTTTTATACTAACTTATAGGTATTATTACTCTTAGAAAATTTACCACACAAATGCTTCGGTCTAGACCTACGGTTGGGTCAAGTTTCCTCGAATTCTGTGAACGTTCAAAATTTAGTTGTTTTGCACGATTTTATTAAAGCAAGTTTGTTTCCCTTTTATACTAACTTGTAGGTAATATTACGCTTAGCAAATTTATCCCACAAATTCTTGGGTCTAGACCAACGGTTGGGTCATGTTTCGTCGAATTCTGACAACGTTCAAAAGTAAGCTCTTTTGCACGATTTTATTAAAGCAAGTTTATTTCCCCTTTTATACTAACTTGTAGTTATTATTACGCTTAGCCAATTTACCACACAAATTCGCAGCTCTAGACCAACGTTTGTGTCAAGTTTCGTCGAATTCTGTGAACGTTAAAATTTAGCTGTTTTGCACGGTTTTATTAAAGCAAGTTTGTTTCCCTTTTGTACTAACTTGTAGTTGTTATTATGCTTTCCAAAATTACCACACAAATTCTTGGGCGTAGACCAACGTTTGTGTCAAGTTTCGTCGAATTTTGAGAACGGTCAAAATTTAGCTATTTTTTGCACGGTTTTATTAAAGCAAATTCATTTTCCTTTTATACTAACTTGTAGTTATTATTAAGATTAGCAAATATACAACACAAATGCTGGGATATAGACCAAAGTTTGGGACAAGTTTCGTCGAATTCTGAGAACGTTCAAAAGTTAGCTGTTTTGAACAACAATTTTATTAAAGCAAATTTGTTTTCCTTTTACACTAACTTGTAGGTATTATTAACCATACAAATTCTTGGTTCTAGACCTACGGTGGGGTTAAGTTTCGTCGAATTCTGAGAACGTTCAAAATTTAGATGTTTTGCACGGTTTTATTAAAGCAAGTTTGTTTCCCTTTTATACTAACTTGTAGGTATTATTACGCTTAGAATACTTTCCACACAAATACTTCGGTCTAGACCTACGGTTGGGTCAAGTTTCCTCGAATTCTGTGAATGTTCAAAATTTAGCTGTTTTGCACGGTTTTATTAAAGCAAGTTTGTTTCCCTTTTATACTAACTTGTAGGTAATATTACGCTTAGCAAATTTATCCCACAAATTCTTGGGTCTAGACCAACGGTTGGGTCATGTTTCGTCGAATTCTGACAACGTTCCAAAGAAAGCTCTTTTGCATGATTTTATTAAAGCAAGTTTATTTCCCTTTTATACTAACTTGTAGTTATTATTACGCTTAGCCAATTTACCACACAAATTCGCAGCTCTAGACCAACGTTTGTGTCAAGTTTCGTCGAATTCTGTGAACGTTAAAATTTAGCTGTTTTGCACGGTTTTATTAAAACAAGCTTGTTTCCCTTTTGTACTAACTTGTAGTTGTTATTATGCTTTCCAAAATTACCACACAAATTCTTGGGCGTAGACCAACGTTTGTGTCAAGTTTCGTCGAATTTTGAGAACGGTCAAAATTTAGCTGTTTTTTGCACGGTTTTATTAAAGCAAATTCATTTTCCTTTTATACTAACTTGTAGTTATTATTAAGATTAGCAAATATACAACACAAATGCTGGGATATAGACCAAAGTTTGGGACAAGTTTCGTCGAATTCTGAGAACGTTCAAAAGTTAGCTGTTTTGCACAACAATTTTATTAAAGCAAATTTGTTTTCCTTTTACACTAACTTGTAGGTATTATTAACCACACAAATTCTTGGTTCTAGACCTACGGTTGGGTTAAGTTTCGTCGAATTCTGAGAACGTTCAAAATTTAGATGTTTTGCAAGGTTTTATTAAAGCAAGTTTGTTTCCCTTTTATACTAACTTGTAGGTATTATTACGCTTAGAATACTTTCCACACAAATACTTCGGTCTAGACCTACGGTTGGGTCAAGTTTCCTCGAATTCTGTGAACGTTCAAAATTTAGCTGTTTTGCACGGTTTTATTAAAGCAAGTTTGTTTCCCTTTTATACTAACTTGTAGGTAATATTACACTTAGCAAATTTATCCCACAAATTCTTGGGTCTAGACCAACGGTTGGGTCATGTTTCGTCGAATTCTGACAACGTTCAAATGTAAGCTCTTTTGCACGATTTTATTAAAGCAAGTTTATTTCCCATTTATACTAACTTGTAGTTATTATTACGCTTAGCCAATTTACCACACAAATTCGCAGCTCTAGACCAACGTTTGTGTCAAGTTTCGTCGAATTCTGTGAACGTTAAAATTTAGCTGTTTTGCACGGTTTTATTAAAGCAAGTTTGTTTCCCTTTTGTACTAACTTGTAGTTGTTATTATGCTTTCCTAAATTACCACACAAATTCTTGGGCGTAGACCAACGTTTGTGTCAAGTTTCGTCGAATTTTGAGAACGGTCAAAATTTAGTTGTTTTTGCACGATTTTATTAAAGCAAATTCATTTTACTTTTATACTAACTTGTAGTTATTATTAAGATTAGCAAATATACAACACAAATGTTGGGATATAGACCAAAGTTTGGGACAAGTTTCGTCGAATTCTGAGAACGTTCAAAAGTTTGCTGTTTTGCACAATTTTATTAAAGCAAATTTGTTTTCCTTTTACACTAACTTGTAGGTATTATTAACCACACAAATTCTTGGTTCTAGACCTACAGTTGGGTTAAGTTTCGTCGAATTCTGAGAACGTTCAAAATTTAGATGTTTTGCACGGTTTTATTAAAGCAAGTTTGTTTCCTTTTTATACTAACTTATAGGTATTATTACTCTTAGAAAATTTACCACACAAATGCTTCGGTCTAGACCTACGGTTGGGTCAAGTTTCCTCGAATTCTGTGAACGTTCAAAATTTAGTTGTTTTGCACGATTTTATTAAAGCAAGTTTGTTTCCCTTTTATACTAACTTGTAGGTAATATTACGCTTAGCAAATTTATCCCACAAATTCTTGGGTCTAGACCAACGGTTGGGTCATGTTTCGTCGAATTCTGACAACGTTCAAAAGTAAGCTCTTTTGCACGATTTTATTAAAGCAAGTTTATTTCCCCTTTTATACTAACTTGTAGTTATTATTACGCTTAGCCAATTTACCACACAAATTCGCAGCTCTAGACCAACGTTTGTGTCAAGTTTCGTCGAATTCTGTGAACGTTAAAATTTAGCTGTTTTGCACGGTTTTATTAAAGCAAGTTTGTTTCCCTTTTGTACTAACTTGTAGTTGTTATTATGCTTTCCAAAATTACCACACAAATTCTTGGGCGTAGACCAACGTTTGTGTCAAGTTTCGTCGAATTTTGAGAACGGTCAAAATTTAGCTGTTTTTTGCACGGTTTTATTAAAGCAAATTCATTTTCCTTTTATACTAACTTGTAGTTATTATTAAGATTAGCAAATATACAACACAAATGCTGGGATATAGACCAAAGTTTGGGACAAGTTTCGTCGAATTCTGAGAACGTTCAAAAGTTAGCTGTTTTGCACAACAATTTTATTAAAGCAAATTTGTTTTCCTTTTACACTAACTTGTAGGTATTATTAACCACACAAATTCTTGGTTCTAGACCTACGGTTGGGTTAAGTTTCGTCGAATTCTGAGAACGTTCAAAATTTAGATGTTTTGCAAGGTTTTATTAAAGCAAGTTTGTTTCCCTTTTATACTAACTTGTAGGTATTATTACGCTTAGAATACTTTCCACACAAATACTTCGGTCTAGACCTACGGTTGGGTCAAGTTTCCTCGAATTCTGTGAACGTTCAAAATTTAGCTGTTTTGCACGGTTTTATTAAAGCAAGTTTGTTTCCCTTTTATACTAACTTGTAGGTAATATTACACTTAGCAAATTTATCCCACAAATTCTTGGGTCTAGACCAACGGTTGGGTCATGTTTCGTCGAATTCTGACAACGTTCAAATGTAATCTCTTTTGCACGATTTTATTAAAGCAAGTTTATTTCCCTTTTATACTAACTTGTAGTTATTATTACGCTTAGCCAATTTACCACACAAATTCGCAGCTCTAGACCAACGTTTGTGTCAAGTTTCGTCGAATTCTGTGAACGTTAAAATTTAGCTGTTTTGCACGGTTTTATTAAAGCAAGTTTGTTTCCCTTTTGTACTAACTTGTAGTTGTTATTATGCTTTCCTAAATTACCACACAAATTCTTGGGCGTAGACCAACGTTTGTGTCAAGTTTCGTCGAATTTTGAGAACGGTCAAAATTTAGTTGTTTTTGCACGATTTTATTAAAGCAAATTCATTTTACTTTTATACTAACTTGTAGTTATTATTAAGATTAGCAAATATACAACACAAATGTTGGGATATAGACCAAAGTTTGGGACAAGTTTCGTCGAATTCTGAGAACGTTCAAAAGTTTGCTGTTTTGCACAATTTTATTAAAGCAAATTTGTTTTCCTTTTACACTAACTTGTAGGTATTATTAACCACACAAATTCTTGGTTCTAGACCTACAGTTGGGTTAAGTTTCGTCGAATTCTGAGAACGTTCAAAATTTAGATGTTTTGCACGGTTTTATTAAAGCAAGTTTGTTTCCTTTTTATACTAACTTATAGGTATTATTACTCTTAGAAAATTTACCACACAAATGCTTCGGTCTAGACCTACGGTTGGGTCAAGTTTCCTCGAATTCTGTGAACGTTCAAAATTTAGTTGTTTTGCACGATTTTATTAAAGCAAGTTTGTTTCCCTTTTATACTAACTTGTAGGTAATATTACGCTTAGCAAATTTATCCCACAAATTCTTGGGTCTAGACCAACGGTTGGGTCATGTTTCGTCGAATTCTGACAACGTTCAAAAGTAAGCTCTTTTGCACGATTTTATTAAAGCAAGTTTATTTCCCCTTTTATACTAACTTGTAGTTATTATTACGCTTAGCCAATTTACCACACAAATTCGCAGCTCTAGACCAACGTTTGTGTCAAGTTTCGTCGAATTCTGTGAACGTTAAAATTTAGCTGTTTTGCACGGTTTTATTAAAGCAAGTTTGTTTCCCTTTTGTACTAACTTGTAGTTGTTATTATGCTTTCCAAAATTACCACACAAATTCTTGGGCGTAGACCAACGTTTGTGTCAAGTTTCGTCGAATTTTGAGAACGGTCAAAATTTAGCTGTTTTTTGCACGGTTTTATTAAAGCAAATTCATTTTCCTTTTATACTAACTTGTAGTTATTATTAAGATTAGCAAATATACAACACAAATGCTGGGATATAGACCAAAGTTTGGGACAAGTTTCGTCGAATTCTGAGAACGTTCAAAAGTTAGCTGTTTTGCACAACAATTTTATTAAAGCAAATTTGTTTTCCTTTTACACTAACTTGTAGGTATTATTAACCACACAAATTCTTGGTTCTAGACCTACGGTTGGGTTAAGTTTCGTCGAATTCTGAGAACGTTCAAAATTTAGATGTTTTGCAAGGTTTTATTAAAGCAAGTTTGTTTCCCTTTTATACTAACTTGTAGGTATTATTACGCTTAGAATACTTTCCACACAAATACTTCGGTCTAGACCTACGGTTGGGTCAAGTTTCCTCGAATTCTGTGAACGTTCAAAATTTAGCTGTTTTGCACGGTTTTATTAAAGCAAGTTTGTTTCCCTTTTATACTAACTTGTAGGTAATATTACACTTAGCAAATTTATCCCACAAATTCTTGGGTCTAGACCAACGGTTGGGTCATGTTTCGTCGAATTCTGACAACGTTCAAATGTAAGCTCTTTTGCACGATTTTATTAAAGCAAGTTTATTTCCCTTTTATACTAACTTGTAGTTATTATTACGCTTAGCCAATTTACCACACAAATTCGCAGCTCTAGACCAACGTTTGTGTCAAGTTTCGTCGAATTCTGTGAACGTTAAAATTTAGCTGTTTTGCACGGTTTTATTAAAGCAAGTTTGTTTCCCTTTAGTACTAACTTGTAGTTGTTATTATGCTTTCCTAAATTACCACACAAATTCTTGGGCGTAGACCAACGTTTGTGTCAAGTTTCGTCGAATTTTGAGAACGGTCAAAATTTAGTTGTTTTTGCACGATTTTATTAAAGCAAATTCATTTTCCTTTTATACTAACTTGTAGTTATTATTAAGATTAGCAAATATACAACACAAATGCTGGGATATAGACCAAAGTTTGGGACAAGTTTCGTCGAATTCTGAGAACGTTCAAAAGTTTGCTGTTTTGCACAATTTTATTAAAGCAAATTTGTTTTCCTTTTACACTAACTTGTAGGTATTATTAACCACACAAATTCTTGGTTCTAGACCTATAGTTGGGTCAAGTTTCGTCGAATTCTGAGAACGTTCAAAATTTAGCTGTTTTGCACGATTTTATTAAAGCAAGTTTGTTTCCCTTTTATACTAACTTGTAGGTAATATTACGCTTAGCAAATTTATCCCACAAATTCTTGGGTCTAGACCAACGGTTGGGTCATGTTTCGTCGAATTCTGACAACGTTCAAAAGTAAGCTCTTTTGCACGATTTTATTAAAGCAAGTTTATTTCCCTTTTATACTAACTTGTAGTTATTATTACGCTTAGCCAATTTACCACACAAATTCGCAGCTCTAGACCAACGTTTGTGTCAAGTTTCATCGAATTCTGTGAACGTTAAAATTTAGCTGTTTTGCACGGTTTTATTAAAGCAAGTTTGTTTCCCTTTTGTACTAACTTGTAGTTGTTATTATGCTTTCCAAAATTACCACACAAATTCTTGGGCGTAGACCAACGTTTGTGTCAAGTTTCGTCGAATTTTGAGAACGGTCAAAATTTAGCTGTTTTTTGCACGGTTTTATTAAAGCAAATTCATTTTCCTTTTATACTAACTTGTAGTTATTATTAAGATTAGCAAATATACAACACAAATGCTGGGATATAGACCAAAGTTTGGGACAAGTTTCGTCGAATTCTGAGAACGTTCAAAAGTTAGCTGTTTTGCACAACAATTTTATTAAAGCAAATTTGTTTTCCTTTTACACTAACTTGTAAGTATTATTAACCACACAAATTCTTGGTTCTAGACCTACGGTTGGGTTAAGTTTCGTCGAATTCTGAGAACGTTCAAAATTTAGATGTTTTGCACGATTTTATTAAAGCAAGTTTATTTCCCTTTTATACTAACTTGTAGGTATTATTACGCTTAGAATACTTTCCACACAAATACTTCGGTCTAGACCTACGGTTGGGTCAAGTTTCCTCGAATTCTGTGAACGTTCAAAATTTAGCTGTTTTGCACGGTTTTATTAAAGCAAGTTTGTTTCCCTTTTATACTAACTTGTAGGTAATATTACACTTAGCAAATTTATCCCACAAATTCTTGGGTCTAGACCAACGGTTGGGTCATGTTTCGTCGAATTCTGACAACGTTCAAAAGTAAGCTCTTTTGCACGATTTTATTAAAGCATGTTTATTTCCCCTTTTATACTAACTTGTAGTTATTATTACGCTTAGCCAATTTACCACACAAATTCGCAGCTCTAGACCAACGTTTGTGTCAAGTTTCGTCGAATTCTGTGAACGTTAAAATTTAGCTGTTTTGCACGGTTTTATTAAAGCAAGTTTGTTTCCCTTTTGTACTAACTTGTAGTTGTTATTATGCTTTCCAAAATTACCACACAAATTCTTGGGCGTAGACCAACGTTTGTGTCAAGTTTCGTCGAATTTTGAGAACGGTCAAAATTTAGCTGTTTTTTGCACGGTTTTATTAAAGCAAATTCATTTTCCTTTTATACTAACTTGTAGTTATTATTAAGATTAGCAAATATACAACACAAATGCTGGGATATAGACCAAAGTTTGGGACAAGTTTCGTCGAATTCTGAGAACGTTCAAAAGTTTGCTGTTTTGCACAATTTTATTAAAGCAAATTTGTTTTCCTTTTACACTAACTTGTAGGTATTATTAACCACACAAATTCTTGGTTCTAGACCTACAGTTGGGTTAAGTTTCGTCGAATTCTGAGAACGTTCAAAATTTAGATGTTTTGCACGATTTTATTAAAGCAAGTTTGTTTCCTTTTTATACTAACTTATAGGTATTATTACTCTTAGAAAATTTACCACACAAATGCTTCGGTCTAGACCTACGGTTGGGTCAAGTTTCCTCGAATTCTGTGAACGTTCAAAATTTAGCTGTTTTGCACGATTTTATTAAAGCAAGTTTGTTTCCCTTTTATACTAACTTGTAGGTAATATTACGCTTAGCAAATTTATCCCACAAATTCTTGGGTCTAGACCAACGGTTGGGTCATGTTTCGTCGAATTCTGACAACGTTCAAAAGTAAGCTCTTTTGCACGATTTTATTAAAGCAAGTTTATTTCCCGTTTTATACTAACTTGTAGTTATTATTACACTTAGCCAATTTACCACACAAATTCGCAGCTCTAGACCAACGTTTGTGTCAAGTTTCGTCGAATTCTGTGAACGTTAAAATTTAGCTGTTTTGCACGGTTTATTAAAGCAAGTTTGTTTCCCTTTTGTACTAACTTGTAGTAGTTATTATACTTTCCAAAATTACCACACAAATTCTTGGGCGTAGACCAACGTTTGTGTCAAGTTTCGTCGAATTTTGAGAACGGTCAAAATTTAGCTGTTTTTTGCACGGTTTTATTAAAGCAAATTCATTTTCCTTTTATACTAACTTGTAGTTATTATTAAGATTAGCAAATATACAACACAAATGCTGGGATATAGACCAATGTTTGGGACAAGTTTCGTCGAATTCTGAGAACGTTCAAAAGTTAGCTGTTTTGCACAATTTTATTAAAGCAAAATTGTTTTTCTTTTACACTAACTTGTAGGTATTATTAACCGTACAAATTCTTGGTTCTAGACCTACGGTTGGGTTAAGTTTCGTCGAATTCTGAGAACGTTCAAAATTTAGATGTTTTGCACGGTTTTATTAAAGCAAGTTTGTTTCCCTTTTATACTAACTTGTAGGTATTATTACGCTTAGAATACTTTCCACACAAATACTTCGGTCTAGACCTACGGTTGGGTCAAGTTTCCTCGAATTCTGTGAACGTTCAAAATTTAGCTGTTTTGCACGGTTTTATTAAAGCAAGTTTGTTTCCCTTTTATACTAACTTGTAGGTAATATTACACTTAGCAAATTTATCCCACAAATTCTTGGGTCTAGACCAACGGTTGGGTCATGTTTCGTCGAATTCTGACAACGTTCAAAAGTAAGCTCTTTTGCACGATTTTATTAAAGCAAGTTTATTTCCCTTTTATACTAACTTGTAGTTATTATTACGCTTAGCCAATTTACCACACAAATTAGCAGCTCTAGACCAACGTTTGTGTCAAGTTTCGTCGAATTCTGTGAACGTTAAAATTTAGCTGTTTTGCACGGTTTTATTAAAGCAAGTTTGTTTCCCTTTTGTACTAACTTGTAGTTGTTATTATGCTTTCCAAAATTACCACACAAATTCTTGGGCGTAGACCAACGTTTGTGTCAAGTTTTGTCGAATTTTGAGAACGGTCAAAATTTAGCTGTTTTTTGCACGGTTTTATTAAAGCAAATTCATTTTCCTTTTATACTAACTTGTAGTTATTATTAAGATTAGCAAATATACAACACAAATGCTGGGATATAGACCAAAGTTTGGGACAAGTTTTGTCGAATTCTGAGAACATTCAAAAGTTAGCTGTTTTGCACAACAATTTTATTAAAGCAAATTTGTTTTCCTTTTACACTAACTTGTAGGTATTATTAACCACACAAATTCTTGGTTCTAGACCTACGGTTGGGTTAAGTTTCGTCGAATTCTGAGAACGTTCAAAATTTAGATGTTTTGCACGGTTTTATTAAAGCAAGTTTGTTTTCCCTTTTATACTAACTTGTAGGTATTATTACGCTTAGAATACTTTCCACACAAATACTTCGGTCTAGACCTACGGTTGGGTCAAGTTTCCTCGAATTCTGTGAACGTTCAAAATTTAGCTGTTTTGCACGGTTTTATTAAAGCAAGTTTGTTTCCCTTTTATACTAACTTGTAGGTAATATTACACTTAGCAAATTTATCCCACAAATTCTTGGGTCTAGACCAACGGTTGGGTCATGTTTCGTCGAATTCTGACAACGTTCAAAAGTAAGCTCTTTTGCACGATTTTATTAAAGCAAGTTTATTTCCCTTTTATACTAACTTGTAGTTATTATTACGCTTAGCCAATTTACCACACAAATTCGCAGCTCTAGACCAACGTTTGTGTCAAGTTTCGTCGAATTCTGTGAATGTTAAAATTTAGCTGTTTTGCACGGTTTTATTAAAGCAAGTTTGTTTCCCTTTTGTACTAAGTTGTAATTGTTATTATGCTTTCCAAAATTACCACACAAATTCTTGGGCGTAGATCAACGTTTGTGTCAAATTTCGTCGAATTTTGAGAACGGTCAAAATTTAGCTGTTTTGCACGGTTTTATTAAAGCAAATTCATTTTCCTTTTATACTAACTTGTAGTTATTATTAAGATTAGCAAATATACAACACAAATGCTGGGATATAGACTAATGTTTGGGACAAGTTTCGTCAAATTCTGATAACGTTCAAAAGTTAGCTGTTTTGCACAATTTTATTAAAGCAAAATTGTTTTTCTTTTACACTAACTTGTAGGTATAATTAACCACACAAATTCTTGGTTCTAGACCTACGGTTGGGTTAAGTTTCGTCGAATTCTGAGAACGTTCAAAATTTAGCTGTTTTGCACGGTTTTATTAAAGCAAGTTTGTTTCCCTTTTATACTAACTTATAGGTATTATTACTCTTAGAAAAATTTACCACACAAATGCTTCGGTCTAGACCTACGGTTGGGTCAAGTTTCCTCGAATTCTGTGAACGTTCAAAATTTAGCTGTTTTGCACGATTTTATTAAAGCAAGTTTGTTTCCCTTTTATACTAACTTGTAGGTAATTTTACGCTTAGCAAATTTATCCCACAAATTCTTCGGTCTAGACCAACGGTTGGGTCATGTTTCGTCGAATTCTGACAACGTTCAAAAGTAAGCTCTTTTGCACGATTTTATTAAAGCAAGTTTATTTCCCTTTTATACTAACTTGTAGTTATTATTACGCTTAGCCAATTTACCACACAAATTCGCAGCTCTAGACCAACGTTTGTGTCAAGTTTCGTCGAATTCTGTGAACGTTAAAATTTAGCTGTTTTGCACGGTTTTATTAAAGCAAGTTTGTTTCCCTTTTGTACTAACTTGTAGTTGTTATTATGCTTTCCAAAATTACCACACAAATTCTTGGGCGTAGACCAACGTTTGTGTCAAGTTTCGTCGAATTTTGAGAACGGTCAAAATTTAGCTGTTTTTTGCACGGTTTTATTAAAGCAAATTCATTTTCCTTTTATACTAACTTGTAGTTATTATTAAGATTAGCAAATATACAACACAAATGCTGGGATATAGACCAAAGTTTGGGACAAGTTTCGTCGAATTCTGAGAACGTTCAAAAGTTAGCTGTTTTGCACAACAATTTTATTAAAGCAAATTTGTTTTCCTTTTACACTAACTTGTAAGTATTATTAACCACACAAATTCTTGGTTCTAGACCTACGGTTGGGTTAAGTTTCGTCGAATTCTGAGAACGTTCAAAATTTAGATGTTTTGCACGGTTTTATTAAAGCAAGTTTGTTTCCCTTTTATACTAACTTGTAGGTATTATTACGCTTAGAATACTTTCCACACAAATACTTCGGTCTAGACCTACGGTTGGGTCAAGTTTCCTCGAATTCTGTGAACGTTCAAAATTTAGCTGTTTTGCACGGTTTTATTAAAGCATGTTTGTTTCCCTTTTATACTAACTTGTAGGTAATATTACACTTAGCAAATTTATCCCACAAATTCTTGGGTCTAGACCAACGGTTGGGTCATGTTTCGTCGAATTCTGACAACGTTCAAAAGTAAGCTCTTTTGCACGATTTTATTAAAGCAAGTTTATTTCCCTTTTATACTAACTTGTAGTTATTATTACGCTTAGCCAATTTACCACACAAATTCGCAGCTCTAGACCAACGTTTGTGTCAAGTTTCGTCGAATTCTGTGAATGTTAAAATTTAGCTGTTTTGCACGGTTTTATTAAAGCAAGTTTGTTTCCCTTTTGTACTAAGTTGTAATTGTTATTATGCTTTCCAAAATTACCACACAAATTCTTGGGCGTAGATCAACGTTTGTGTCAAATTTCGTCGAATTTTGAGAACGGTCAAAATTTAGCTGTTTTGCACGGTTTTATTAAAGCAAATTCATTTTCCTTTTATACTAACTTGTAGTTATTATTAAGATTAGCAAATATACAACACAAATGCTGGGATATAGACTAATGTTTGGGACAAGTTTCGTCAAATTCTGATAACGTTCAAAAGTTAGCTGTTTTGCACAATTTTATTAAAGCAAAATTGTTTTTCTTTTACACTAACTTGTAGGTATAATTAACCACACAAATTCTTGGTTCTAGACCTACGGTTGGGTTAAGTTTCGTCGAATTCTGAGAACGTTCAAAATTTAGCTGTTTTGCACGGTTTTATTAAAGCAAGTTTGTTTCCCTTTTATACTAACTTATAGGTATTATTACTCTTAGAAAAATTTACCACACAAATGCTTCGGTCTAGACCTACGGTTGGGTCAAGTTTCCTCGAATTCTGTGAACGTTCAAAATTTAGCTGTTTTGCACGATTTTATTAAAGCAAGTTTGTTTCCCTTTTATACTAACTTGTAGGTAATTTTACGCTTAGCAAATTTATCCCACAAATTCTTCGGTCTAGACCAACGGTTGGGTCATGTTTCGTCGAATTCTGACAACGTTCAAAAGTAAGCTCTTTTGCACGATTTTATTAAAGCAAGTTTATTTCCCTTTTATACTAACTTGTAGTTATTATTACGCTTAGCCAATTTACCACACAAATTCGCAGCTCTAGACCAACGTTTGTGTCAAGTTTCGTCGAATTCTGTGAACGTTAAAATTTAGCTGTTTTGCACGGTTTTATTAAAGCAAGTTTGTTTCCCTTTTGTACTAACTTGTAGTTGTTATTATGCTTTCCAAAATTACCACACAAATTCTTGGGCGTAGACCAACGTTTGTGTCAAGTTTCGTCGAATTTTGAGAACGGTCAAAATTTAGCTGTTTTTTGCACGGTTTTATTAAAGCAAATTCATTTTCCTTTTATACTAACTTGTAGTTATTATTAAGATTAGCAAATATACAACACAAATGCTGGGATATAGACCAAAGTTTGGGACAAGTTTCGTCGAATTCTGAGAACGTTCAAAAGTTAGCTGTTTTGCACAACAATTTTATTAAAGCAAATTTGTTTTCCTTTTACACTAACTTGTAAGCATTATTAACCACACAAATTCTTGGTTCTAGACCTACGGTTGGGTTAAGTTTCGTCGAATTCTGAGAACGTTCAAAATTTAGATGTTTTGCACGGTTTTATTAAAGCAAGTTTGTTTCCCTTTTATACTAACTTGTAGGTATTATTACGCTTAGAATACTTTCCACACAAATACTTCGGTCTAGACCTACGGTTGGGTCAAGTTTCCTCGAATTCTGTGAACGTTCAAAATTTAGCTGTTTTGCACGGTTTTATTAAAGCATGTTTGTTTCCCTTTTATACTAACTTGTAGGTAATATTACACTTAGCAAATTTATCCCACAAATTCTTGGGTCTAGACCAACGGTTGGGTCATGTTTCGTCGAATTCTGACAACGTTCAAAAGTAAGCTCTTTTGCACGATTTTATTAAAGCAAGTTTATTTCCCCTTTTATACTAACTTGTAGTTATTATTACGCTTAGCCAATTTACCACACAAATTCGCAGCTCTAGACCAACGTTTGTGTCAAGTTTCGTCGAATTCTGTGAACGTTGAAATTTAGCTGTTTTGCACGGTTTTATTAAAGCAAGTTTGTTTCCCTTTTGTACTAACTTGTAGTTGTTATTATGATTTCCAAAATTACCACACAAATTCTTGGGCGTAGACCAACGTTTGTGTCAAGTTTCGTCGAATTTTGAGAACGGTCAAAATTTAGCTGTTTTTTGCCCGGTTTTATTAAAGCAAATTCATTTTCCTTTTATACTAACTTGTAGTTATTATTAAGATTAGCAAATATACAACACAAATGCTGGGATATAGACCAAAGTTTGGGACAAGTTTCGTCGAATTCTGAGAACGTTCAAAAGTTTGCTGTTTTGCACAATTTTATTAAAGCAAATTTGTTTTCCTTTTACACTAACTTGTAGGTATTATTAACCACACAAATTCTTGGTTCTAGACCTACAGTTGGGTTAAGTTTCGTCGAATTCTGAGAACGTTCAAAATTTAGATGTTTTGCACGGTTTTATTAAAGCAAGTTTGTTTCCTTTTTATACTAACTTATAGGTATTATTACTCTTAGAAAATTTACCACACAAATGCTTCGGTCTAGACCTACGGTTGGGTCAAGTTTCCTCGAATTCTGTGAACGTTCAAAATTTAGCTGTTTTGCACGATTTTATTAAAGCAAGTTTGTTTCCCTTTTATACTAACTTGTAGGTAATATTACGCTTAGCAAATTTATCCCACAAATTCTTGGGTCTAGACCAACGGTTGGGTCATGTTTCGTCGAATTCTGACAACGTTCAAAAGTAAGCTCTTTTGCACGATTTTATTAAAGCAAGTTTATTTCCCGTTTTATACTAACTTGTAGTTATTATTACACTTAGGCAATTTACCACACAAATTCGCAGCTCTAGACCAACGTTTGTGTCAAGTTTCGTCGAATTCTGTGAACGTTAAAATTTAGCTGTTTTGCACGGTTTATTAAAGCAAGTTTGTTTCCCTTTTGTACTAACTTGTAGTTGTTATTATACTTTCCAAAATTACCACACAAATTCTTGGGCGTAGACCAACGTTTGTGTCAAGTTTCGTCGAATTTTGAGAACGGTCAAAATTTAGCTGTTTTTTGCACGGTTTTATTAAAGCAAATTCATTTTCCTTTTATACTAACTTGTAGTTATTATTAAGATTAGCAAATATACAACACAAATGCTGGGATATAGACCAATGTTTGGGACAAGTTTCGTCGAATTCTGAGAACGTTCAAAAGTTAGCTGTTTTGCACAATTTTATTAAAGCAAAATTGTTTTTCTTTTACACTAACTTGTAGGTATTATTAACCATACAAATTCTTGGTTCTAGACCTACGGTTGGGTTAAGTTTCGTCGAATTCTGAGAACGTTCAAAATTTAGATGTTTTGCACGGTTTTATTAAAGCAAGTTTGTTTCCCTTTTATACTAACTTGTAGGTATTATTACGCTTAGAATACTTTCCACACAAATACTTCGGTCTAGACCTACGGTTGGGTCAAGTTTCGTCGAATTCTGAGAACGTTCAAAATTTAGATGTTTTGCACGGTTTTATTAAAGCAAGTTTGTTTCCCTTTTATACTAACTTGTAGGTATTATTACGCTTAGAATACTTTCCACACAAATACTTCGGTCTAGACCTACGGTTGGGTCAAGTTTCCTCGAATTCTGTGAACGTTCAAAATTTAGCTGTTTTGCACGGTTTTATTAAAGCAAGTTTGTTTCCCTTTTATACTAACTTGTAGGTAATATTACACTTAGCAAATTTATCCCACAAATTCTTGGGTCTAGACCAACGGTTGGGTCATGTTTCGTCGAATTCTGACAACGTTCAAAAGTAAGCTCTTTTGCACGATTTTATTAAAGCATGTTTATTTCCCCTTTTATACTAACTTGTAGTTATTATTACGCTTAGCCAATTAACCACACAAATTCGCAGCTCTAGACCAACGTTTGTGTCAAGTTTCGTCGAATTCGTGCTGTTTTGCACGGTTTTATTAAAGCAAGTTTGTTTCCCTTTTGTACTAACTTGTAGTTGTTATTATGCTTTCCAAAATTACCACACAAATTCTTGGGCGTAGACCAACGTTTGTGTCAAGTTTCGTCGAATTTTGAGAACGGTCAAAATTTAGCTGTTTTTTGCACGGTTTTATTAAAGCAAATTCATTTTCCTTTTATACTAACTTGTAGTTATTATTAAGATTAGCAAATATACAACACAAATGCTGGGATATAGACCAAAGTTTGGGACAAGTTTCGTCGAATTCTGAGAACGTTCAAAAGTTTGCTGTTTTGCACAATTTTATTAAAGCAAATTTGTTTTCCTTTTACACTAACTTGTAGGTATTATTAACCACACAAATTCTTGGTTCTAGACCTACAGTTGGGTTAAGTTTCGTCGAATTCTGAGAACGTTCAAAATTTAGATGTTTTGCACGGTTTTATTAAAGCAAGTTTGTTTCCTTTTTATACTAACTTATAGGTATTATTACTCTTAGAAAATTTACCACACAAATGCTTCGGTCTAGACCTACGGTTGGGTCCAGTTTCCTCGAATTCTGTGAACGTTCAAAATTTAGCTGTTTTGCACGATTTTATTAAAGCAAGTTTGTTTCCCTTTTATACTAACTTGTAGGTAATATTACGCTTAGCAAATTTATCCCACAAATTCTTGGGTCTAGACCAACGGTTGGGTCATGTTTCGTCGAATTCTGACAACGTTCAAAAGTAAGCTCTTTTGCACGATTTTATTAAAGCAAGTTTATTTTCCGTTTTATACTAACTTGTAGTTATTATTACACTTAGCCAATTTACCACACAAATTCGCAGCTCTAGACCAACGTTTGTGTCAAGTTTCGTCGAATTCTGTGAACGTTAAAATTTAGCTGTTTTGCACGGTTTATTAAAGCAAGTTTGTTTCCCTTTTGTACTAACTTGTAGTTGTTATTATACTTTCCAAAATTACCACACAAATTCTTGGGCGTAGACCAACGTTTGTGTCAAGTTTCGTCGAATTTTGAGAACGGTCAAAATTTAGCTGTTTTTTGCACGGTTTTATTAAAGCAAATTCATTTTCCTTTTATACTAACTTGTAGTTATTATTAAGATTAGCAAATATACAACACAAATGCTGGGATATAGACCAATGTTTGGGACAAGTTTCGTCGAATTCTGAGAACGTTCAAAAGTTAGCTGTTTTGCACAATTTTATTAAAGCAAAATTGTTTTTCTTTTACACTAACTTGTAGGTATTATTAACCATACAAATTCTTGGTTCTAGACCTACGGTTGGGTTAAGTTTCGTCGAATTCTGAGAACGTTCAAAATTTAGATGTTTTGCACGGTTTTATTAAAGCAAGTTTGTTTCCCTTTTATACTAACTTGTAGGTATTATTACGCTTAGAATACTTTCCACACAAATACTTCGGTCTAGACCTACGGTTGGGTCAAGTTTCCTCGAATTCTGTGAACGTTCAAAATTTAGCTGTTTTGCACGGTTTTATTAAAGCAAGTTTGTTTCCCTTTTATACTAACTTGTAGGTAATATTACACTTAGCAAATTTATCCCACAAATTCTTGGGTCTAGACCAACGGTTGGGTCATGTTTCGTCGAATTCTGACAACGTTCAAAAGTAAGCTCTTTTGCAGGATTTTATTAAAGCAAATTTATTTCCCTTTTATACTAACTTGTAGTTATTATTACGCTTAGCCAATTTACCACACAAATTCGCAGCTCTAGACCAACGTTTGTGTCAAGTTTCGTCGAATTCTGTGAACGTTCAAAATTTAGCTGTTTTGCACGGTTTTATTAAAGCAAGTTTGTTTCCCTTTTATGCTAACTTGTAGGTAATATTACGCTTAGCAAGTTTATCCCACAAATTCTTTGGTCTAGACCAACGGTTGGGTCATGTTTCGTCGAATTCTGACAACGTTCAAAAGTAAGCTCTTTTGCACGATTTTATTAAAGCAAGTTTATTTCTCTTTTATACTAACTTGTAGTTATTATTACGCTTAGCCAATTTACCACACAAATTAGCAGCTCTAGACCAACGTTTGTGTCAAGTTTCGTCGAATTCTGTGAACGTTAAAATTTAGCTGTTTTGCACGGTTTTATTAAAGCAAGTTTGTTTCCCTTTTGTACTAACTTGTAGTTGTTATTATGCTTTCCAAAATTACCACACAAATTCTTGGGCGTAGACCAACGTTTGTGTCAAGTTTTGTCGAATTTTGAGAACGGTCAAAATTTAGCTGTTTTTTGCACGGTTTTATTAAAGCAAATTCATTTTCCTTTTATACTAACTTGTAGTTATTATTAAGATTAGCAAATATACAACACAAATGCTGGGATATAGACCAAAGTTTGGGACAAGTTTCGTCGAATTCTGAGAACATTCAAAAGTTAGCTGTTTTGCACAACAATTTTATTAAAGCAAATTTGTTTTCCTTTTACACTAACTTGTAGGTATTATTAACCACACAAATTCTTGGTTCTAGACCTACGGTTGGGTTAAGTTTCGTCGAATTCTGAGAACGTTCAAAATTTAGCTGTTTTGCACGGTTTTATTAAAGCAAGTTTGTTTCCCTTTTATACTAACTTATAGGTATTATTACTCTTAGAAAAATTTACCACACAAATGCTTCGGTCTAGACCTACGGTTGGGTCAAGTTTCCTCGAATTCTGTGAACGTTCAAAATTTAGCTGTTTTGCACGATTTTATTAAAGCAAGTTTGTTTCCCTTTTATACTAACTTGTAGGTAATTTTACGCTTAGCAAATTTATCCCACAAATTCTTCGGTCTAGACCAACGGTTGGGTCATGTTTCGTCGAATTCTGACAACGTTCAAAAGTAAGCTCTTTTGCACGATTTTATTAAAGCAAGTTTATTTCCCTTTTATACTAACTTGTAGTTATTATTACGCTTAGCCAATTTACCACACAAATTCGCAGCTCTAGACCAACGTTTGTGTCAAGTTTCGTCGAATTCTGTGAACGTTAAAATTTAGCTGTTTTGCACGGTTTTATTAAAGCAAGTTTGTTTCCCTTTTGTACTAACTTGTAGTTGTTATTATGCTTTCCAAAATTACCACACAAATTCTTGGGCGTAGACCAACGTTTGTGTCAAGTTTCGTCGAATTTTGAGAACGGTCAAAATTTAGCGGTTTTTTGCACGATTTTATTAAAGCAAATTCATTTTCCTTTTATACTAACTTGTAGTTATTATTAAGATTAGCAAATATACAACACAAATGCTGGGATATAGACCAAAGTTTGGGACAAGTTTCGTCGAATTCTGAGAACGTTCAAAAGTTTGCTGTTTTGCACAATTTTATTAAAGCAAATTTGTTTTCCTTTTACACTAACTTGTAGGTATTATTAACCACACAAATTCTTGGTTCTAGACCTACAGTTGGGTTAAGTTTCGTCGAATTCTGAGAACGTTCAAAATTTAGATGTTTTGCACGGTTTTATTAAAGCAAGTTTGTTTCCTTTTTATACTAACTTATAGGTATTATTACTCTTAGAAAATTTACCACACAAATGCTTCGGTCTAGACCTACGGTTGGGTCAAGTTTCCTCGAATTCTGTGAACGTTCAAAATTTAGCTGTTTTGCACGATTTTATTAAAGCAAGTTTGTTTCCCTTTTATACTAACTTGTAGGTAATATTACGCTTAGCAAATTTATCCCACAAATTCTTGGGTCTAGACCAACGGTTGGGTCATGTTTCGTCGAATTCTGACAACGTTCAAAAGTAAGCTCTTTTGCACGATTTTATTAAAGCAAGTTTATTTCCCTTTTATACTAACTTGTAGTTATTATTACGCTTAGCCAATTTACAACACAAATTCGCAGCTCTAGACCAACGTTTGTGTCAAGTTTCGTCGAATTCTCTGAACGTTAAAATTTAGCTGTTTTGCACGGTTTTATTAAAGCAAGTTTGTTTCCCTTTTGTACTAACTTGTAGTTGTTATTATGCTTTCCAAAATTACCACACAAATTCTTGGGCGTAGACCAACGTTTGTGTCAAGTTTCGTCGAATTTTGAGAACGGTCAAAATTTAGCTGTTTTTTGCACGTTTTTATTAAAGCAAATTCATTTTCCTTTTATACTAACTTGTAGTTATTATTAAGATTAGCAAATATACAACACAAATGCTGGGATATAGACCAATGTTTGGGACAAGTTTCGTCGAATTCTGAGAACGTTCAAAAGTTAGCTGTTTTGCACAATTTTATTAAAGCAAAATTGTTTTTCTTTTACACTAACTTGTAGGTATTATTAACCATACAAATTCTTGGTTCTAGACCTACGGTTGGGTTAAGTTTCGTCGAATTCTGAGAACGTTCAAAATTTAGATGTTTTGCACGGTTTTATTAAAGCAAGTTTGTTTCCCTTTTATACTAACTTGTAGGTATTATTACGCTTAGAATACTTTCCACACAAATACTTCGGTCTAGACCTACGGTTGGGTCAAGTTTCCTCGAATTCTGTGAACGCTCAAAATTTAGCTGTTTTGCACGGTTTTATTAAAGCAAGTTTGTTTCCCTTTTATACTAACTTGTAGGTAATATTACGCTTAGCAAATTTATCCCACAAATTCTTGGGTCTAGACCAACGGTTGGGTCATGTTTCGTCGAATTCTAACAACGTTCAAAAGAAAGCTCTTTTGCACGATTTTATTAAAGCAAGTTTATTTCCCTTTTATACTAACTTGTAGTTATTATTACGCTTAGCCAATTTACCACACAAATTCGCAGCTCTAGACCAACGTTTGTGTCAAGTTTCGTCGAATTCTGTGAACGTTAAAATTTAGCTGTTTTGCACGATTTTATTAAAGCAAGTTTGTTTCCCTTTTGTACTAACTTGTAGTTGTTATTATGCTTTCCAAAATTACCACACAAATTCTTGGGCGTAGACCAACGTTTGTGTCAAGTTTCGTCGAATTTTGAGAACGGTCAAAATTTAGCTGTTTTTTGCACGGTTTTATTAAAGCAAATTCATTTTCCTTTTATACTAACTTGTACTTATTAATAAGATTAGCAAATATACAACACAAATGCTGGGATATAGACCAAAGTTTGGGACAAGTTTCGTCGAATTCTGAGAACGTTCAAAAGTTAGCTGTTTTGCACAATTTTATTAAAGCAAATTTGTTTTCCTTTTACACTAACTTGTAGGTATTATTAACCACACAAATTCTTGGTTCTAGACCTACGGTTGGGTTAAGTTTCGTCGAATTCTGAGAACGTTCAAAATTTAGATGTTTTGCACGATTTTATTAAAGCAAGTTTGTTTCCCTTTTATACTAACTTGTAGGTATTATTACGCTTAGAAAACTTACCACACAAATACTTCGGTCTAGACCTACGGTTGGGACATGTTTCCTCGAATTCTGTGAACGTTCAAAATTTAGCTGTTTTGCACGGTTTTATTAAAGCAAGTTTGTTTCCCTTTTATACTAACTTGTAGGTAATATTACGCTTAGCAAATTTATCCCACAAATTCTTGGGTCTAGACCAACGGTTGGGTCATGTTTCGTCGAATTCTGACAACGTTCAAAAGTAAGCTCTTTTGCACGATTTTATTAAAGCAAGTTTATTTCCCTTTTATACTAACTTGTAGTTATTATTATGCTTAGCCAATTTACCACACAAATTCGCAGCTCTAGACCAACGTTTGTGTCAAGTTTCGTCGAATTCTGTGAACGTTAAAATTTAGCTGTTTTGCACGGTTTTATTGAAGCAAGTTTGTTTCCCTTTTGTACTAACTTGTAGTTGTTATTATGCTTTCCAAAATTACCACACAAATTCTTGGGCGTAGACCAACGTTTGTGTCAAGTTTCGTTGAATTTTGAGAACGGTCAAAATTTAGCTGTTTTTTGCACGGTTTTATTAAAGCAAATTCATTTTCCTTTTATACTAACTTGTAGTTATTATCAGGATTAGCAAATATACAACACAAATGCTGGGATATAGACCAATGTTTGGGACAAGTTTCGTCGAATTCTGAGAACTTTCAAAAGTTAGCTGTTTTGCACAATTTTATTAAAGCAAAATTGTTTTTCTTTTACACTAACTTGTAGGTATTATTAACCATACAAATTCTTGGTTCTAGACCTACGGTTGGGTTAAGTTTCGTCGAATTCTGAGAACGTTCAAAATTTAGATGTTTTGCACGGTTTTATTAAAGCAAGTTTGTTTCCCTTTTATACTAACTTGTAGGTATTATTACGCTTAGAATACTTTCCACACAAATACTTCGGTCTAGACCTACGGTTGGGTCAAGTTTCCTCGAATTCTGTGAACGTTCAAAATTTAGCTGTTTTGCACGATTTTATTAAAGCAAGTTTGTTTCCCTTTTATACTAACTTGTAGGTAATATTACGCTTAGCAAATTTATCCCACAAATTCTTGGGTCTAGACCAACGGTTGGGTCATGTTTCGTCGAATTCTGACAACGTTCAAAAGTAAGCTCTTTTGCACGATTTTATTAAAGCAAGTTTATTTCCCTTTTA
The DNA here is from genome assembly GCF_026168435.1 of Sesamum indicum. Lineage (NCBI taxonomy): Eukaryota > Viridiplantae > Streptophyta > Magnoliopsida > Lamiales > Pedaliaceae > Sesamum > Sesamum indicum. Next base: position 8,774,273 of record NC_142661.1, on the reverse strand, counting down.
TACTAACTTGTAGTTATTATTACGCTTAGCCAATTTACCACACAAATTCGCAGCTCTAGACCAACGTTTGTGTCAAGTTTCGTCGAATTCTGTGAACGTTAAAATTTAGCTGTTTTGCACGGTTTTATTAAAGCAAGTTTGTTTCCCTTTTGTACTAACTTGTAGTTGTTATTATGCTTTCCAAAATTACCACACAAATTCTTGGGCGTAGACCAACGTTTGTGTCAAGTTTCGTCGAATTTTGAGAACGGTCAAAATTTAGCTGTTTTTTGCACGTTTTTATTAAAGCAAATTCATTTTCCTTTTATACTAACTTGTAGTTATTATTAAGATTAGCAAATATACAACACAAATGCTGGGATATAGACCAATGTTTGGGACAAGTTTCGTCGAATTCTGAGAACGTTCAAAAGTTAGCTGTTTTGCACAATTTTATTAAAGCAAAATTATTTTTCTTTTACACTAACTTGTAGGTATTATTAACCATACAAATTCTTGGTTCTAGACCTACGGTTGGGTTAAGTTTCGTCGAATTCTGAGAACGTTCAAAATTTAGATGTTTTGCACGGTTTTATTAAAGCAAGTTTGTTTCTCTTTTATACTAACTTGTAGGTATTATTACGCTTAGAATACTTTCCACACAAATACTTCGGTCTAGACCTACGGTTGGGTCAAGTTTCCTCGAATTCTGTGAACGCTCAAAATTTAGCTGTTTTGCACGGTTTTATTAAAGCAAGTTTGTTTCCCTTTTATACTAACTTGTAGGTAATATTACGCTTAGCAAATTTATCCCACAAATTCTTGGGTCTAGACCAACGGTTGGGTCATGTTTCGTCGAATTCTAACAACGTTCAAAAGAAAGCTCTTTTGCACGATTTTATTAAAGCAAGTTTATTTCCCTTTTATACTAACTTGTAGTTATTATTACGCTTAGCCAATTTACCACACAAATTCGCAGCTCTAGACCAACGTCTGTGTCAAGTTTCGTCGAATTCTGTGAACGTTAAAATTTAGCTGTTTTGCACGATTTTATTAAAGCAAGTTTGTTTCCCTTTTGTACTAACTTGTAGTTGTTATTATGCTTTCCAAAATTACCACACAAATTCTTGGGCGTAGACCAACGTTTGTGTCAAGTTTCGTCGAATTTTGAGAACGGTCAAAATTTAGCTGTTTTTTGCACGGTTTTATTAAAGCAAATTCATTTTCCTTTTATACTAACTTGTAGTTATTAATAAGATTAGCAAATATACAACACAAATGCTGGGATATAGACCAAAGTTTGGGACAAGTTTCGTCGAATTCTGAGAACGTTCAAAAGAAAGCTCTTTTGCACGATTTTATTAAAGCAAGTTTATTTCCCTTTTATACTAACTTGTAGTTATTATTACGCTTAGCCAATTTACCACACAAATTCGCAGCTCTAGACCAACGTCTGTGTCAAGTTTCGTCGAATTCTGTGAACGTTAAAATTTAGCTGTTTTGCACGATTTTATTAAAGCAAGTTTGTTTCCCTTTTGTACTAACTTGTAGTTGTTATTATGCTTTCCAAAATTACCACACAAATTCTTGGGCGTAGACCAACGTTTGTGTCAAGTTTCGTCGAATTTTGAGAACGGTCAAAATTTAGCTGTTTTTTGCACGGTTTTATTAAAGCAAATTCATTTTCCTTTTATACTAACTTGTAGTTATTATCAGGATTAGCAAATATACAACACAAATGCTGGGATATAGACCAATGTTTGGGACAAGTTTCGTCGAATTCTGAGAACTTTCAAAAGTTAGCTGTTTTGCACAATTTTATTAAAGCAAAATTGTTTTTCTTTTACACTAACTTGTAGGTATTATTAACCATACAAATTCTTGGTTCTAGACCTACGGTTGGGTTAAGTTTCGTCGAATTCTGAGAACGTTCAAAATTTAGATGTTTTGCACGATTTTATTAAAGCAAGTTTGTTTCCCTTTTATACTAACTTGTAGGTATTATTACGCTTAGAAAACTTACCACACAAATACTTCGGTCTAGACCTACGGTTGGGACATGTTTCCTCGAATTCTGTGAACGTTCAAAATTTAGCTGTTTTGCACGGTTTTATTACAGCAAGTTTGTTTCCCTTTTATACTAACTTGTAGGTAATATTACGCTTAGCAAATTTATCCCACAAATTCTTGGGTCTAGACCAACGGTTGGGTCATGTTTCGTCGAATTCTAACAACGTTCAAAAGAAAGCTCTTTTGCACGATTTTATTAAAGCAAGTTTATTTCCCTTTTATACTAACTTGTAGTTATTATTACGCTTAGCCAATTTACCACACAAATTCGCAGCTCTAGACCAACGTCTGTGTCAAGTTTCGTCGAATTCTGTGAACGTTAAAATTTAGCTGTTTTGCACGATTTTATTAAAGCAAGTTTGTTTCCCTTTTGTACTAACTTGTAGTTGTTATTATGCTTTCCAAAATTACCACACAAATTCTTGGGCGTAGACCAACGTTTGTGTCAAGTTTCGTCGAATTTTGAGAACGGTCAAAATTTAGCTGTTTTTTGCACGGTTTTATTAAAGCAAATTCATTTTCCTTTTATACTAACTTGTAGTTATTAATAAGATTAGCAAATATACAACACAAATGCTGGGATATAGACCAAAGTTTGGGACAAGTTTCGTCGAATTCTGAGAACGTTCAAAAGAAAGCTCTTTTGCACGATTTTATTAAAGCAAGTTTATTTCCCTTTTATACTAACTTGTAGTTATTATTACGCTTAGCCAATTTACCACACAAATTCGCAGCTCTAGACCAACGTCTGTGTCAAGTTTCGTCGAATTCTGTGAACGTTAAAATTTAGCTGTTTTGCACGATTTTATTAAAGCAAGTTTGTTTCCCTTTTGTACTAACTTGTAGTTGTTATTATGCTTTCCAAAATTACCACACAAATTCTTGGGCGTAGACCAACGTTTGTGTCAAGTTTCGTCGAATTTTGAGAACGGTCAAAATTTAGCTGTTTTTTGCACGGTTTTATTAAAGCAAATTCATTTTCCTTTTATACTAACTTGTAGTTATTATCAGGATTAGCAAATATACAACACAAATGCTGGGATATAGACCAATGTTTGGGACAAGTTTCGTCGAATTCTGAGAACTTTCAAAAGTTAGCTGTTTTGCACAATTTTATTAAAGCAAAATTGTTTTTCTTTTACACTAACTTGTAGGTATTATTAACCATACAAATTCTTGGTTCTAGACCTACGGTTGGGTTAAGTTTCGTCGAATTCTGAGAACGTTCAAAATTTAGATGTTTTGCACGATTTTATTAAAGCAAGTTTGTTTCCCTTTTATACTAACTTGTAGGTATTATTACGCTTAGAAAACTTACCACACAAATACTTCGGTCTAGACCTACGGTTGGGACATGTTTCCTCGAATTCTGTGAACGTTCAAAATTTAGCTGTTTTGCACGGTTTTATTACAGCAAGTTTGTTTCCCTTTTATACTAACTTGTAGGTAATATTACGCTTAGCAAATTTATCCCACAAATTCTTGGGTCTAGACCAACGGTTGGGTCATGTTTCGTCGAATTCTGACAACGTTCAAAAGTAAGCTCTTTTGCACGATTTTATTAAAGCAAGTTTATTTCCCTTTTATACTAACTTGTAGTTATTATTACGCTTAGCCAATTTACCACACAAATTCGCAGCTCTAGACCAACGTCTGTGTCAAGTTTCGTCGAATTCTGTGAACGTTAAAATTTAGCTGTTTTGCACGATTTTATTAAAGCAAGTTTGTTTCCCTTTTGTACTAACTTGTAGTTGTTATTATGCTTTCCAAAATTACCACACAAATTCTTGGGCGTAGACCAACGTTTGTGTCAAGTTTCGTCGAATTTTGAGAACGGTCAAAATTTAGCTGTTTTTTGCACGGTTTTATTAAAGCAAATTCATTTTCCTTTTATACTAACTTGTAGTTATTAATAAGATTAGCAAATATACAACACAAATGCTGGGATATAGACCAAAGTTTGGGACAAGTTTCGTCGAATTCTGAGAACGTTCAAAAGAAAGCTCTTTTGCACGATTTTATTAAAGCAAGTTTATTTCCCTTTTATACTAACTTGTAGTTATTATTACGCTTAGCCAATTTACCACACAAATTCGCAGCTCTAGACCAACGTCTGTGTCAAGTTTCGTCGAATTCTGTGAACGTTAAAATTTAGCTGTTTTGCACGATTTTATTAAAGCAAGTTTGTTTCCCTTTTGTACTAACTTGTAGTTGTTATTATGCTTTCCAAAATTACCACACAAATTCTTGGGCGTAGACCAACGTTTGTGTCAAGTTTCGTCGAATTTTGAGAACGGTCAAAATTTAGCTGTTTTTTGCACGGTTTTATTAAAGCAAATTCATTTTCCTTTTATACTAACTTGTAGTTATTATCAGGATTAGCAAATATACAACACAAATGCTGGGATATAGACCAATGTTTGGGACAAGTTTCGTCGAATTCTGAGAACTTTCAAAAGTTAGCTGTTTTGCACAATTTTATTAAAGCAAAATTGTTTTTCTTTTACACTAACTTGTAGGTATTATTAACCATACAAATTCTTGGTTCTAGACCTACGGTTGGGTTAAGTTTCGTCGAATTCTGAGAACGTTCAAAATTTAGATGTTTTGCACGATTTTATTAAAGCAAGTTTGTTTCCCTTTTATACTAACTTGTAGGTATTATTACGCTTAGAAAACTTACCACACAAATACTTCGGTCTAGACCTACGGTTGGGACATGTTTCCTCGAATTCTGTGAACGTTCAAAATTTAGCTGTTTTGCACGGTTTTATTAAAGCAAGTTTGTTTCCCTTTTATACTAACTTGTAGGTAATATTACGCTTAGCAAATTTATCCCACAAATTCTTGGGTCTAGACCAACGGTTGGGTCATGTTTCGTCGAATTCTGACAACGTTCAAAAGTAAGCTCTTTTGCACGATTTTATTAAAGCAAGTTTATTTCCCTTTTATACTAACTTGTAGTTATTATTACGCTTAGCCAATTTACCACACAAATTCGCAGCTCTAGACCAACGTTTGTGTCAAGTTTCGTCGAATTCTGTGAACGTTAAAATTTAGCTGTTTTGCACGGTTTTATTGAAGCAAGTTTGTTTCCCTTTTGTACTAACTTGTAGTTGTTATTATGCTTTCCAAAATTACCACACAAATTCTTGGGCGTAGACCAACGTTTGTGTCAAGTTTCGTTGAATTTTGAGAACGGTCAAAATTTAGCTGTTTTTTGCACGGTTTTATTAAAGCAAATTCATTTTCCTTTTATACTAACTTGTAGTTATTATCAGGATTAGCAAATATACAACACAAATGCTGGGATATAGACCAATGTTTGGGACAAGTTTCGTCGAATTCTGAGAACTTTCAAAAGTTAGCTGTTTTGCACAATTTTATTAAAGCAAAATTGTTTTTCTTTTACACTAACTTGTAGGTATTATTAACCATACAAATTCTTGGTTCTAGACCTACGGTTGGGTTAAGTTTCGTCGAATTCTGAGAACGTTCAAAATTTAGATGTTTTGCACGGTTTTATTAAAGCAAGTTTGTTTCCCTTTTATACTAACTTGTAGGTATTATTACGCTTAGAATACTTTCCACACAAATACTTCGGTCTAGACCTACGGTTGGGTCAAGTTTCCTCGAATTCTGTGAACGCTCAAAATTTAGCTGTTTTGCACGGTTTTATTAAAGCAAGTTTGTTTCCCTTTTATACTAACTTGTAGGTAATATTACGCTTAGCAAATTTATCCCACAAATTCTTGGGTCTAGACCAACGGTTGGGTCATGTTTCGTCGAATTCTAACAACGTTCAAAAGAAAGCTCTTTTGCACGATTTTATTAAAGCAAGTTTATTTCCCTTTTATACTAACTTGTAGTTATTATTACGCTTAGCCAATTTACCACACAAATTCGCAGCTCTAGACCAACGTCTGTGTCAAGTTTCGTCGAATTCTGTGAACGTTAAAATTTAGCTGTTTTGCACGATTTTATTAAAGCAAGTTTGTTTCCCTTTTGTACTAACTTGTAGTTGTTATTATGCTTTCCAAAATTACCACACAAATTCTTGGGCGTAGACCAACGTTTGTGTCAAGTTTCGTCGAATTTTGAGAACGGTCAAAATTTAGCTGTTTTTTGCACGGTTTTATTAAAGCAAATTCATTTTCCTTTTATACTAACTTGTAGTTATTAATAAGATTAGCAAATATACAACACAAATGCTGGGATATAGACCAAAGTTTGGGACAAGTTTCGTCGAATTCTGAGAACGTTCAAAAGTTAGCTGTTTTGCACAATTTTATTAAAGCAAATTTGTTTTCCTTTTACACTAACTTGTAGGTATTATTAACCACACAAATTCTTGGTTCTAGACCTACGGTTGGGTTAAGTTTCGTCGAATTCTGAGAACGTTCAAAATTTAGATGTTTTGCACGATTTTATTAAAGCAAGTTTGTTTCCCTTTTATACTAACTTGTAGGTATTATTACGCTTAGAAAACTTACCACACAAATACTTCGGTCTAGACCTACGGTTGGGTCAAGTTTCCTCGAATTCTGTGAACGCTCAAAATTTAGCTGTTTTGCACGGTTTTATTAAAGCAAGTTTGTTTCCCTTTTATACTAACTTGTAGGTAATATTACGCTTAGCAAATTTATCCCACAAATTCTTGGGTCTAGACCAACGGTTGGGTCATGTTTCGTCGAATTCTAACAACGTTCAAAAGAAAGCTCTTTTGCACGATTTTATTAAAGCAAGTTTATTTCCCTTTTATACTAACTTGTAGTTATTATTACGCTTAGCCAATTTACCACACAAATTCGCAGCTCTAGACCAACGTCTGTGTCAAGTTTCGTCGAATTCTGTGAACGTTAAAATTTAGCTGTTTTGCACGATTTTATTAAAGCAAGTTTGTTTCCCTTTTGTACTAACTTGTAGTTGTTATTATGCTTTCCAAAATTACCACACAAATTCTTGGGCGTAGACCAACGTTTGTGTCAAGTTTCGTCGAATTTTGAGAACGGTCAAAATTTAGCTGTTTTTTGCACGGTTTTATTAAAGCAAATTCATTTTCCTTTTATACTAACTTGTAGTTATTAATAAGATTAGCAAATATACAACACAAATGCTGGGATATAGACCAAAGTTTGGGACAAGTTTCGTCGAATTCTGAGAACGTTCAAAAGTTAGCTGTTTTGCACAATTTTATTAAAGCAAATTTGTTTTCCTTTTACACTAACTTGTAGGTATTATTAACCACACAAATTCTTGGTTCTAGACCTACGGTTGGGTTAAGTTTCGTCGAATTCTGAGAACGTTCAAAATTTAGATGTTTTGCACGATTTTATTAAAGCAAGTTTGTTTCCCTTTTATACTAACTTGTAGGTATTATTACGCTTAGAAAACTTACCACACAAATACTTCGGTCTAGACCTACGGTTGGGACATGTTTCCTCGAATTCTGTGAACGTTCAAAATTTAGCTGTTTTGCACGGTTTTATTAAAGCAAGTTTGTTTCCCTTTTATACTAACTTGTAGGTAATATTACGCTTAGCAAATTTATCCCACAAATTCTTGGGTCTAGACCAACGGTTGGGTCATGTTTCGTCGAATTCTGACAACGTTCAAAAGTAAGCTCTTTTGCACGATTTTATTAAAGCAAGTTTATTTCCCTTTTATACTAACTTGTAGTTATTATTACGCTTAGCCAATTTACCACACAAATTCGCAGCTCTAGACCAACGTTTGTGTCAAGTTTCGTCGAATTCTGTGAACGTTAAAATTTAGCTGTTTTGCACGGTTTTATTGAAGCAAGTTTGTTTCCCTTTTGTACTAACTTGTAGTTGTTATTATGCTTTCCAAAATTACCACACAAATTCTTGGGCGTAGACCAACGTTTGTGTCAAGTTTCGTTGAATTTTGAGAACGGTCAAAATTTAGCTGTTTTTTGCACGGTTTTATTAAAGCAAATTCATTTTCCTTTTATACTAACTTGTAGTTATTATCAGGATTAGCAAATATACAACACAAATGCTGGGATATAGACCAATGTTTGGGACAAGTTTCGTCGAATTCTGAGAACTTTCAAAAGTTAGCTGTTTTGCACAATTTTATTAAAGCAAAATTGTTTTTCTTTTACACTAACTTGTAGGTATTATTAACCATACAAATTCTTGGTTCTAGACCTACGGTTGGGTTAAGTTTCGTCGAATTCTGAGAACGTTCAAAATTTAGATGTTTTGCACGGTTTTATTAAAGCAAGTTTGTTTCCCTTTTATACTAACTTGTAGGTATTATTACGCTTAGAATACTTTCCACACAAATACTTCGGTCTAGACCTACGGTTGGGTCAAGTTTCCTCGAATTCTGTGAACGCTCAAAATTTAGCTGTTTTGCACGGTTTTATTAAAGCAAGTTTGTTTCCCTTTTATACTAACTTGTAGGTAATATTACGCTTAGCAAATTTATCCCACAAATTCTTGGGTCTAGACCAACGGTTGGGTCATGTTTCGTCGAATTCTAACAACGTTCAAAAGAAAGCTCTTTTGCACGATTTTATTAAAGCAAGTTTATTTCCCTTTTATACTAACTTGTAGTTATTATTACGCTTAGCCAATTTACCACACAAATTCGCAGCTCTAGACCAACGTCTGTGTCAAGTTTCGTCGAATTCTGTGAACGTTAAAATTTAGCTGTTTTGCACGATTTTATTAAAGCAAGTTTGTTTCCCTTTTGTACTAACTTGTAGTTGTTATTATGCTTTCCAAAATTACCACACAAATTCTTGGGCGTAGACCAACGTTTGTGTCAAGTTTCGTCGAATTTTGAGAACGGTCAAAATTTAGCTGTTTTTTGCACGGTTTTATTAAAGCAAATTCATTTTCCTTTTATACTAACTTGTAGTTATTAATAAGATTAGCAAATATACAACACAAATGCTGGGATATAGACCAAAGTTTGGGACAAGTTTCGTCGAATTCTGAGAACGTTCAAAAGTTAGCTGTTTTGCACAATTTTATTAAAGCAAATTTGTTTTCCTTTTACACTAACTTGTAGGTATTATTAACCACACAAATTCTTGGTTCTAGACCTACGGTTGGGTTAAGTTTCGTCGAATTCTGAGAACGTTCAAAATTTAGATGTTTTGCACGATTTTATTAAAGCAAGTTTGTTTCCCTTTTATACTAACTTGTAGGTATTATTACGCTTAGAAAACTTACCACACAAATACTTCGGTCTAGACCTACGGTTGGGTCAAGTTTCCTCGAATTCTGTGAACGCTCAAAATTTAGCTGTTTTGCACGGTTTTATTAAAGCAAGTTTGTTTCCCTTTTATACTAACTTGTAGGTAATATTACGCTTAGCAAATTTATCCCACAAATTCTTGGGTCTAGACCAACGGTTGGGTCATGTTTCGTCGAATTCTAACAACGTTCAAAAGAAAGCTCTTTTGCACGATTTTATTAAAGCAAGTTTATTTCCCTTTTATACTAACTTGTAGTTATTATTACGCTTAGCCAATTTACCACACAAATTCGCAGCTCTAGACCAACGTCTGTGTCAAGTTTCGTCGAATTCTGTGAACGTTAAAATTTAGCTGTTTTGCACGATTTTATTAAAGCAAGTTTGTTTCCCTTTTGTACTAACTTGTAGTTGTTATTATGCTTTCCAAAATTACCACACAAATTCTTGGGCGTAGACCAACGTTTGTGTCAAGTTTCGTCGAATTTTGAGAACGGTCAAAATTTAGCTGTTTTTTGCACGGTTTTATTAAAGCAAATTCATTTTCCTTTTATACTAACTTGTAGTTATTAATAAGATTAGCAAATATACAACACAAATGCTGGGATATAGACCAAAGTTTGGGACAAGTTTCGTCGAATTCTGAGAACGTTCAAAAGTTAGCTGTTTTGCACAATTTTATTAAAGCAAATTTGTTTTCCTTTTACACTAACTTGTAGGTATTATTAACCACACAAATTCTTGGTTCTAGACCTACGGTTGGGTTAAGTTTCGTCGAATTCTGAGAACGTTCAAAATTTAGATGTTTTGCACGATTTTATTAAAGCAAGTTTGTTTCCCTTTTATACTAACTTGTAGGTATTATTACGCTTAGAAAACTTACCACACAAATACTTCGGTCTAGACCTACGGTTGGGACATGTTTCCTCGAATTCTGTGAACGTTCAAAATTTAGCTGTTTTGCACGGTTTTATTAAAGCAAGTTTGTTTCCCTTTTATACTAACTTGTAGGTAATATTACGCTTAGCAAATTTATCCCACAAATTCTTGGGTCTAGACCAACGGTTGGGTCATGTTTCGTCGAATTCTGACAACGTTCAAAAGTAAGCTCTTTTGCACGATTTTATTAAAGCAAGTTTATTTCCCTTTTATACTAACTTGTAGTTATTATTACGCTTAGCCAATTTACCACACAAATTCGCAGCTCTAGACCAACGTTTGTGTCAAGTTTCGTCGAATTCTGTGAACGTTAAAATTTAGCTGTTTTGCACGGTTTTATTGAAGCAAGTTTGTTTCCCTTTTGTACTAACTTGTAGTTGTTATTATGCTTTCCAAAATTACCACACAAATTCTTGGGCGTAGACCAACGTTTGTGTCAAGTTTCGTTGAATTTTGAGAACGGTCAAAATTTAGCTGTTTTTTGCACGGTTTTATTAAAGCAAATTCATTTTCCTTTTATACTAACTTGTAGTTATTATCAGGATTAGCAAATATACAACACAAATGCTGGGATATAGACCAATGTTTGGGACAAGTTTCGTCGAATTCTGAGAACTTTCAAAAGTTAGCTGTTTTGCACAATTTTATTAAAGCAAAATTGTTTTTCTTTTACACTAACTTGTAGGTATTATTAACCATACAAATTCTTGGTTCTAGACCTACGGTTGGGTTAAGTTTCGTCGAATTCTGAGAACGTTCAAAATTTAGATGTTTTGCACGGTTTTATTAAAGCAAGTTTGTTTCCCTTTTATACTAACTTGTAGGTATTATTACGCTTAGAATACTTTCCACACAAATACTTCGGTCTAGACCTACGGTTGGGTCAAGTTTCCTCGAATTCTGTGAACGCTCAAAATTTAGCTGTTTTGCACGGTTTTATTAAAGCAAGTTTGTTTCCCTTTTATACTAACTTGTAGGTAATATTATACTTAGCAAATTTATCCCACAAATTCTTGGGTCTAGACCAACGGTTGGGTCATGTTTCGTCGATTTCTAACAACGTTCAAAAGAAAGCTCTTTTGCACGATTTTATTAAAGCAAGTTTATTTCCCTTTTATACTAACTTGTAGTTATTATTACGCTTAGCCAATTTACCACACAAATTCGCAGCTCTAGACCAACGTTTGTGTCAAGTTTCGTCGAATTCTGTGAACGTTAAAATTTAGCTGTTTTGCACGGTTTTATTAAAACAAGCTTGTTTCCCTTTTGTACTAACTTGTAGTTGTTATTATGCTTTCCAAAATTACCACACAAATTCTTGGGCGTAGACCAACGTTTGTGTCAAGTTTCGTCGAATTTTGAGAACGGTCAAAATTTAGCTGTTTTTTGCACGGTTTTATTAAAGCAAATTCATTTTCCTTTTATACTAACTTGTAGTTATTATCAGGATTAGCAAATATACAACACAAATGCTGGGATATAGACCAATGTTTGGGACAAGTTTCGTCGAATTCTGAGAACTTTCAAAAGTTAGCTGTTTTGCACAATTTTATTAAAGCAAAATTGTTTTTCTTTTACACTAACTTGTAGGTATTATTAACCATACAAATTCTTGGTTCTAGACCTACGGTTGGGTTAAGTTTCGTCGAATTCTGAGAACGTTCAAAATTTAGATGTTTTGCACGGTTTTATTAAAGCAAGTTTGTTTCCCTTTTATACTAACTTGTAGGTATTATTACGCTTAGAATACTTTCCACACAAATACTTCGGTCTAGACCTACGGTTGGGTCAAGTTTCCTCGAATTCTGTGAACGTTCAAAATTTAGCTGTTTTGCACGATTTTATTAAAGCAAGTTTGTTTCCCTTTTATACTAACTTGTAGGTAATATTACGCTTAGCAAATTTATCCCACAAATTCTTGGGTCTAGACCAACGGTTGGGTCATGTTTCGTCGAATTCTGACAACGTTCAAAAGTAAGCTCTTTTGCACGATTTTATTAAAGCAAGTTTATTTCCCTTTTATACTAACTTGTAGTTATTATTACGCTTAGCCAATTTACCACACAAATTCGCAGCTCTAGACCAACGTTTGTGTCAAGTTTCGTCGAATTCTGTGAACGTTAAAATTTAGCTGTTTTGCACGGTTTTATTAAAGCAAGTTTGTTTCCCTTTTGTACTAACTTGTAGTTGTTATTATGCTTTCCAAAATTACCACACAAATTCTTGGGCGTAGACCAACGTTTGTGTCAAGTTTCTTCGAATTTTGAGAACGGTCAAAATTTAGCTGTTTTTTGCACGTTTTTATTAAAGCAAATTCATTTTCCTTTTATACTAACTTGTAGTTATTATTAAGATTAGCAAATATACAACACAAATGCTGGGATATAGACCAATGTTTGGGACAAGTTTCGTCGAATTCTGAGAACGTTCAAAAGTTAGCTGTTTTGCACAATTTTATTAAAGCAAAATTGTTTTTCTTTTACACTAACTTGTAGGTATTATTAACCATACAAATTCTTGGTTCTAGACCTACGGTTGGGTTAAGTTTCGTCGAATTCTGAGAACGTTCAAAATTTAGATGTTTTGCACGGTTTTATTAAAGCAAGTTTGTTTCCCTTTTATACTAACTTGTAGGTATTATTACGCTTAGAATACTTTCCACACAAATACTTCGGTCTAGACCTACGGTTGGGTCAAGTTTCCTCGAATTCTGTGAACGCTCAAAATTTAGCTGTTTTGCACGGTTTTATTAAAGCAAGTTTGTTTCCCTTTTATACTAACTTGTAGGTAATATTACGCTTAGCAAATTTATCCCACAAATTCTTGGGTCTAGACCAACGGTTGGGTCATGTTTCGTCGAATTCTAACAACGTTCAAAAGAAAGCTCTTTTGCACGATTTTATTAAAGCAAGTTTATTTCCCTTTTATACTAACTTGTAGTTATTATTACGCTTAGCCAATTTACCACACAAATTCGCAGCTCTAGACCAACGTCTGTGTCAAGTTTCGTCGAATTCTGTGAACGTTAAAATTTAGCTGTTTTGCACGATTTTATTAAAGCAAGTTTGTTTCCCTTTTGTACTAACTTGTAGTTGTTATTATGCTTTCCAAAATTACCACACAAATTCTTGGGCGTAGACCAACGTTTGTGTCAAGTTTCGTCGAATTTTGAGAACGGTCAAAATTTAGCTGTTTTTTGCACGGTTTTATTAAAGCAAATTCATTTTCCTTTTATACTAACTTGTAGTTATTAATAAGATTAGCAAATATACAACACAAATGCTGGGATATAGACCAAAGTTTGGGACAAGTTTCGTCGAATTCTGAGAACGTTCAAAAGTTAGCTGTTTTGCACAATTTTATTAAAGCAAATTTGTTTTCCTTTTACACTAACTTGTAGGTATTATTAACCACACAAATTCTTGGTTCTAGACCTACGGTTGGGTTAAGTTTCGTCGAATTCTGAGAACGTTCAAAATTTAGATGTTTTGCACGATTTTATTAAAGCAAGTTTGTTTCCCTTTTATACTAACTTGTAGGTATTATTACGCTTAGAAAACTTACCACACAAATACTTCGGTCTAGACCTACGGTTGGGACATGTTTCCTCGAATTCTGTGAACGTTCAAAATTTAGCTGTTTTGCACGGTTTTATTAAAGCAAGTTTGTTTCCCTTTTATACTAACTTGTAGGTAATATTACGCTTAGCAAATTTATCCCACAAATTCTTGGGTCTAGACCAACGGTTGGGTCATGTTTCGTCGAATTCTGACAACGTTCAAAAGTAAGCTCTTTTGCACGATTTTATTAAAGCAAGTTTATTTCCCTTTTATACTAACTTGTAGTTATTATTACGCTTAGCCAATTTACCACACAAATTCGCAGCTCTAGACCAACGTTTGTGTCAAGTTTCGTCGAATTCTGTGAACGTTAAAATTTAGCTGTTTTGCACGGTTTTATTGAAGCAAGTTTGTTTCCCTTTTGTACTAACTTGTAGTTGTTATTATGCTTTCCAAAATTACCACACAAATTCTTGGGCGTAGACCAACGTTTGTGTCAAGTTTCGTTGAATTTTGAGAACGGTCAAAATTTAGCTGTTTTTTGCACGGTTTTATTAAAGCAAATTCATTTTCCTTTTATACTAACTTGTAGTTATTATCAGGATTAGCAAATATACAACACAAATGCTGGGATATAGACCAATGTTTGGGACAAGTTTCGTCGAATTCTGAGAACTTTCAAAAGTTAGCTGTTTTGCACAATTTTATTAAAGCAAAATTGTTTTTCTTTTACACTAACTTGTAGGTATTATTAACCATACAAATTCTTGGTTCTAGACCTACGGTTGGGTTAAGTTTCGTCGAATTCTGAGAACGTTCAAAATTTAGATGTTTTGCACGGTTTTATTAAAGCAAGTTTGTTTCCCTTTTATACTAACTTGTAGGTATTATTACGCTTAGAATACTTTCCACACAAATACTTCGGTCTAGACCTACGGTTGGGTCAAGTTTCCTCGAATTCTGTGAACGCTCAAAATTTAGCTGTTTTGCACGGTTTTATTAAAGCAAGTTTGTTTCCCTTTTATACTAACTTGTAGGTAATATTATACTTAGCAAATTTATCCCACAAATTCTTGGGTCTAGACCAACGGTTGGGTCATGTTTCGTCGATTTCTAACAACGTTCAAAAGAAAGCTCTTTTGCACGATTTTATTAAAGCAAGTTTATTTCCCTTTTATACTAACTTGTAGTTATTATTACGCTTAGCCAATTTACCACACAAATTCGCAGCTCTAGACCAACGTTTGTGTCAAGTTTCGTCGAATTCTGTGAACGTTAAAATTTAGCTGTTTTGCACGGTTTTATTAAAGCAAGCTTGTTTCCCTTTTGTACTAACTTGTAGTTGTTATTATGCTTTCCAAAATTACCACACAAATTCTTGGGCGTAGACCAACGTTTGTGTCAAGTTTCGTCGAATTTTGAGAACGGTCAAAATTTAGCTGTTTTTTGCACGGTTTTATTAAAGCAAATTCATTTTCCTTTTATACTAACTTGTAGTTATTATATTAAGATTAGCAAATATACAACACAAATGCTGGGATATAGACCAATGTTTGGGACAAATTTCGTCGAATTCTGAGAACGTTCAAAAGTTAGCTGTTTTGCACAATTTTATTAAAGCAAAATTGTTTTTCTTTTACACTAACTTGTAGGTATAATTAACCACACAAATTCTTGGTTCTAGACCTACGGTTGGGTTAAGTTTCGTCGAATTCTGAGAACGTTCAAAATTTAGCTGTTTTGCACGGTTTTATTAAAGCAAGTTTGTTTCCCTTTTATACTAACTTATAGGTATTATTACTCTTAGAAAAATTTACCACACAAATGCTTCGGTCTAGACCTACGGTTGGGTCAAGTTTCCTCGAATTCTGTGAACGGTCAAAATTTAGCTGTTTTGCACGGTTTTATTAAAGCAAGTTTGTTTCCCTTTTATACTAACTTGTAGGTAATATTACGCTTAGCAAATTTATCCCACAAATTCTTGGGTCTAGACCAACGGTTGGGTCATGTTTCGTCGAATTCTGACAACGTTCAAAAGTAAGCTCTTTTGCACGATTTTATTAAAGCAAGTTTATTTCCCTTTTATACTAACTTGTAGTTATTATTACGCTTAGCCAATTTACCACACAAATTCGCAGCTCTAGACCAACGTTTGTGTCAAGTTTCGTCGAATTCTGTGAACGTTAAAATTTAGCTGTTTTGCACGGTTTTATTAAAGCAAGTTTGTTTCCCTTTTGTACTAACTTGTAGTTGTTATTATGCTTTCCAAAATTACCACACAAATTCTTGGGCGTAGACCAACGTTTGTGTCAAGTTTCGTCGAATTTTGAGAACGGTCAAAATTTAGCGGTTTTTTGCACGGTTTTATTAAAGCAAATTCATTTTCCTTTTATACTAACTTGTAGTTATTATTAAGATTAGCAAATATACAACACAAATGCTGGGATATAGACCAATGTTTGGGACAAGTTTCGTCGAATTCTGAGAACGTTCAAAAGTTAGCTGTTTTGCACAATTTTATTAAAGCAAAATTGTTTTTCTTTTACACTAACTTGTAGGTATTATTAACCATACAAATTCTTGGTTCTAGACCTACGGTTGGGTTAAGTTTCGTCGAATTCTGAGAACGTTCAAAATTTAGATGTTTTGCACGGTTTTATTAAAGCAAGTTTGTTTCCCTTTTATACTAACTTGTAGGTATTATTACGCTTAGAATACTTTCCACACAAATACTTCGGTCTAGACCTACGGTTGGGTCAAGTTTCCTCGAATTCTGTGAACGCTCAAAATTTAGCTGTTTTGCACGGTTTTATTAAAGCAAGTTTGTTTCACTTTTATACTAACTTGTAGGTAATATTACGCTTAGCAAATTTATCCCACAAATTCTTGGGTCTAGACCAACGGTTGGGTCATGTTTCGTCGAATTCTAACAACGTTCAAAAGAAAGCTCTTTTGCACGATTTTATTAAAGCAAGTTTATTTCCCTTTTATACTAACTTGTAGTTATTATTACGCTTAGCCAATTTACCACACAAATTCGCAGCTCTAGACCAACGTTTGTGTCAAGTTTCGTCGAATTCTGTGAACGTTAAAATTTAGCTGTTTTGCACGGTTTTATTAAAGCAAGCTTGTTTCCCTTTTGTACTAACTTGTAGTTGTTATTATGCTTTCCAAAATTACCACACAAATTCTTGGGCGTAGACCAACGTTTGTGTCAAGTTTCGTCGAATTTTGAGAACGGTCAAAATTTAGCTGTTTTTTGCACGGTTTTATTAAAGCAAATTCATTTTCCTTTTATACTAACTTGTAGTTATTATATTAAGATTAGCAAATATACAACACAAATGCTGGGATATAGACCAATGTTTGGGACAAATTTCGTCGAATTCTGAGAACGTTCAAAAGTTAGCTGTTTTGCACAATTTTATTAAAGCAAAATTGTTTTTCTTTTACACTAACTTGTAGGTATAATTAACCACACAAATTCTTGGTTCTAGACCTACGGTTGGGTTAAGTTTCGTCGAATTCTGAGAACGTTCAAAATTTAGCTGTTTTGCACGGTTTTATTAAAGCAAGTTTGTTTCCCTTTTATACTAACTTATAGGTATTATTACTCTTAGAAAAATTTACCACACAAATGCTTCGGTCTAGACCTACGGTTGGGTCAAGTTTCCTCGAATTCTGTGAACGGTCAAAATTTAGCTGTTTTGCACGGTTTTATTAAAGCAAGTTTGTTTCCCTTTTATACTAACTTGTAGGTAATATTACGCTTAGCAAATTTATCCCACAAATTCTTGGGTCTAGACCAACGGTTGGGTCATGTTTCGTCGAATTCTGACAACGTTCAAAAGTAAGCTCTTTTGCACGATTTTATTAAAGCAAGTTTATTTCCCTTTTATACTAACTTGTAGTTATTATTACGCTTAGCCAATTTACCACACAAATTCGCAGCTCTAGACCAACGTTTGTGTCAAGTTTCGTCGAATTCTGTGAACGTTAAAATTTAGCTGTTTTGCACGGTTTTATTAAAGCAAGCTTGTTTCCCTTTTGTACTAACTTGTAGTTGTTATTATGCTTTCCAAAATTACCACACAAATTCTTGGGCGTAGACCAACGTTTGTGTCAAGTTTCGTCGAATTTTGAGAACGGTCAAAATTTAGCTGTTTTTTGCACGGTTTTATTAAAGCAAATTCATTTTCCTTTTATACTAACTTGTAGTTATTATATTAAGATTAGCAAATATACAACACAAATGCTGGGATATAGACCAATGTTTGGGACAAATTTCGTCGAATTCTGAGAACGTTCAAAAGTTAGCTGTTTTGCACAATTTTATTAAAGCAAAATTGTTTTTCTTTTACACTAACTTGTAGGTATAATTAACCACACAAATTCTTGGTTCTAGACCTACGGTTGGGTTAAGTTTCGTCGAATTCTGAGAACGTTCAAAATTTAGCTGTTTTGCACGGTTTTATTAAAGCAAGTTTGTTTCCCTTTTATACTAACTTATAGGTATTATTACTCTTAGAAAAATTTACCACACAAATGCTTCGGTCTAGACCTACGGTTGGGTCAAGTTTCCTCGAATTCTGTGAACGGTCAAAATTTAGCTGTTTTGCACGGTTTTATTAAAGCAAGTTTGTTTCCCTTTTATACTAACTTGTAGGTAATATTACGCTTAGCAAATTTATCCCACAAATTCTTGGGTCTAGACCAACGGTTGGGTCATGTTTCGTCGAATTCTGACAACGTTCAAAAGTAAGCTCTTTTGCACGATTTTATTAAAGCAAGTTTATTTCCCTTTTATACTAACTTGTAGTTATTATTACGCTTAGCCAATTTACCACACAAATTCGCAGCTCTAGACCAACGTTTGTGTCAAGTTTCGTCGAATTCTGTGAACGTTAAAATTTAGCTGTTTTGCACGGTTTTATTAAAGCAAGTTTGTTTCCCTTTTGTACTAACTTGTAGTTGTTATTATGCTTTCCAAAATTACCACACAAATTCTTGGGCGTAGACCAACGTTTGTGTCAAGTTTCGTCGAATTTTGAGAACGGTCAAAATTTAGCGGTTTTTTGCACGGTTTTATTAAAGCAAATTCATTTTCCTTTTATACTAACTTGTAGTTATTATTAAGATTAGCAAATATACAACACAAATGCTGGGATATAGACCAATGTTTGGGACAAGTTTCGTCGAATTCTGAGAACGTTCAAAAGTTAGCTGTTTTGCACAATTTTATTAAAGCAAAATTGTTTTTCTTTTACACTAACTTGTAGGTATTATTAACCATACAAATTCTTGGTTCTAGACCTACGGTTGGGTTAAGTTTCGTCGAATTCTGAGAACGTTCAAAATTTAGATGTTTTGCACGGTTTTATTAAAGCAAGTTTGTTTCCCTTTTATACTAACTTGTAGGTATTATTACGCTTAGAATACTTTCCACACAAATACTTCGGTCTAGACCTACGGTTGGGTCAAGTTTCCTCGAATTCTGTGAACGCTCAAAATTTAGCTGTTTTGCACGGTTTTATTAAAGCAAGTTTGTTTCACTTTTATACTAACTTGTAGGTAATATTACGCTTAGCAAATTTATCCCACAAATTCTTGGGTCTAGACCAACGGTTGGGTCATGTTTCGTCGAATTCTAACAACGTTCAAAAGAAAGCTCTTTTGCACGATTTTATTAAAGCAAGTTTATTTCCCTTTTATACTAACTTGTAGTTATTATTACGCTTAGCCAATTTACCACACAAATTCGCAGCTCTAGACCAACGTTTGTGTCAAGTTTCGTCGAATTCTGTGAACGTTAAAATTTAGCTGTTTTGCACGGTTTTATTAAAGCAAGTTTGTTTCCCTTTTGTACTAACTTGTAGTTGTTATTATGCTTTCCAAAATTACCACACAAATTCTTGGGCGTAGACCAACGTTTGTGTCAAGTTTCGTCGAATTTTGAGAACGGTCAAAATTTAGCGGTTTTTTGCACGGTTTTATTAAAGCAAATTCATTTTCCTTTTATACTAACTTGTAGTTATTATTAAGATTAGCAAATATACAACACAAATGCTGGGATATAGACCAATGTTTGGGACAAGTTTCGTCGAATTCTGAGAACGTTCAAAAGTTAGCTGTTTTGCACAATTTTATTAAAGCAAAATTGTTTTTCTTTTACACTAACTTGTAGGTATTATTAACCATACAAATTCTTGGTTCTAGACCTACGGTTGGGTTAAGTTTCGTCGAATTCTGAGAACGTTCAAAATTTAGATGTTTTGCACGGTTTTATTAAAGCAAGTTTGTTTCCCTTTTATACTAACTTGTAGGTATTATTACGCTTAGAATACTTTCCACACAAATACTTCGGTCTAGACCTACGGTTGGGTCAAGTTTCCTCGAATTCTGTGAACGCTCAAAATTTAGCTGTTTTGCACGGTTTTATTAAAGCAAGTTTGTTTCACTTTTATACTAACTTGTAGGTAATATTACGCTTAGCAAATTTATCCCACAAATTCTTGGGTCTAGACCAACGGTTGGGTCATGTTTCGTCGAATTCTAACAACGTTCAAAAGAAAGCTCTTTTGCACGATTTTATTAAAGCAAGTTTATTTCCCTTTTATACTAACTTGTAGTTATTATTACGCTTAGCCAATTTACCACACAAATTCGCAGCTCTAGACCAACGTTTGTGTCAAGTTTCGTCGAATTCTGTGAACGTTAAAATTTAGCTGTTTTGCACGGTTTTATTAAAGCAAGCTTGTTTCCCTTTTGTACTAACTTGTAGTTGTTATTATGCTTTCCAAAATTACCACACAAATTCTTGGGCGTAGACCAACGTTTGTGTCAAGTTTCGTCGAATTTTGAGAACGGTCAAAATTTAGCTGTTTTTTGCACGGTTTTATTAAAGCAAATTCATTTTCCTTTTATACTAACTTGTAGTTATTATATTAAGATTAGCAAATATACAACACAAATGCTGGGATATAGACCAATGTTTGGGACAAATTTCGTCGAATTCTGAGAACGTTCAAAAGTTAGCTGTTTTGCACAATTTTATTAAAGCAAAATTGTTTTTCTTTTACACTAACTTGTAGGTATAATTAACCACACAAATTCTTGGTTCTAGACCTACGGTTGGGTTAAGTTTCGTCGAATTCTGAGAACGTTCAAAATTTAGCTGTTTTGCACGGTTTTATTAAAGCAAGTTTGTTTCCCTTTTATACTAACTTATAGGTATTATTACTCTTAGAAAAATTTACCACACAAATGCTTCGGTCTAGACCTACGGTTGGGTCAAGTTTCCTCGAATTCTGTGAACGGTCAAAATTTAGCTGTTTTGCACGGTTTTATTAAAGCAAGTTTGTTTCCCTTTTATACTAACTTGTAGGTAATATTACGCTTAGCAAATTTATCCCACAAATTCTTGGGTCTAGACCAACGGTTGGGTCATGTTTCGTCGAATTCTGACAACGTTCAAAAGTAAGCTCTTTTGCACGATTTTATTAAAGCAAGTTTATTTCCCTTTTATACTAACTTGTAGTTATTATTACGCTTAGCCAATTTACCACACAAATTCGCAGCTCTAGACCAACGTTTGTGTCAAGTTTCGTCGAATTCTGTGAACGTTAAAATTTAGCTGTTTTGCACGGTTTTATTAAAGCAAGTTTGTTTCCCTTTTGTACTAACTTGTAGTTGTTATTATGCTTTCCAAAATTACCACACAAATTCTTGGGCGTAGACCAACGTTTGTGTCAAGTTTCGTCGAATTTTGAGAACGGTCAAAATTTAGCGGTTTTTTGCACGGTTTTATTAAAGCAAATTCATTTTCCTTTTATACTAACTTGTAGTTATTATTAAGATTAGCAAATATACAACACAAATGCTGGGATATAGACCAATGTATGGGACAAGTTTCGTCGAATTCTGAGAACGTTCAAAAGTTAGCTGTTTTGCACAATTTTATTAAAGCAAAATTGTTTTTCTTTTACACTAACTTGTAGGTATTATTAACCATACAAATTCTTGGTTCTAGACCTACGGTTGGGTTAAGTTTCGTCGAATTCTGAGAACGATCAAAATTTAGATGTTTTGCACGGTTTTATTAAAGCAAGTTTGTTTCCCTTTTATACTAACTTGTAGGTATTATTACGCTTAGAATACTTTCCACACAAATACTTCGGTCTAGACCTACGGTTGGGTCAAGTTTCCTCGAATTCTGTGAACGCTCAAAATTTAGCTGTTTTGCACGGTTTTATTAAAGCAAGTTTGTTTCACTTTTATACTAACTTGTAGGTAATATTACGCTTAGCAAATTTATCCCACAAATTCTTGGGTCTAGACCAACGGTTGGGTCATGTTTCGTCGAATTCTAACAACGTTCAAAAGAAAGCTCTTTTGCACGATTTTATTAAAGCAAGTTTATTTCCCTTTTATACTAACTTGTAGTTATTATTACGCTTAGCCAATTTACCACACAAATTCGCAGCTCTAGACCAACGTTTGTGTCAAGTTTCGTCGAATTCTGTGAACGTTAAAATTTAGCTGTTTTGCACGGTTTTATTAAAGCAAGTTTGTTTCCCTTTTGTACTAACTTGTAATTGTTATTATGCTTTCCAAAATTACCACACAAATTGTTGGGCGTAGATTAACGTTTGTGTCAAATTTCGTCGAATTTTGAGAACCGTCAAAATTTAGCTGTTTTGCACGGTTTTATTAAAGCAAATTCATTTTCCTTTTATACTAACTTGTAGTTATTATTAAGATTAGCAAATATACAACACAAATGCTGGGATATAGACCAATGTTTGGGACAAGTTTCGTCAAATTCTGATAACGTTCAAAAGTTAGCTGTTTTGCACAATTTTATTAAAGCAAAATTGTTTTTCTTTTACACTAACTTGTAGGTATAATTAACCACACAAATTCTTGGTTCTAGACCTACGGTTGGGTTAAGTTTCGTCGAATTCTGAGAACGTTCAAAATTTAGCTGTTTTGCACGGTTTTATTAAAGCAAGTTTGTTTCCCTTTTATACTAACTTATAGGTATTATTACTCTTAGAAAAATTTACCACACAAATGCTTAGGTCTAGACCTACGGTTGGGTCAAGTTTCCTCGAATTCTGTGAACGTTCAAAATTTAGCTGTTTTGCACGATTTTATTAAAGCAAGTTTGTTTCCCTTTTATACTAACTTGTAGGTAATTTTACGCTTAGCAAATTTATCCCACAAATTCTTGGGTCTAGACCAACGGTTGGGTCATGTTTCGTCGAATTCTGACAACGTTCCAAAGTAAGCTCTTTTGCACGATTTTATTAAAGCAAGTTTATTTTCCTTTTATACTAACTTGTAGTTATTATTACGCTTAGCCAATTTACCACACAAATTCGCAGCTCTAGACCAACGTTTGTGTCAAGTTTCGTCGAATTCTGTGAACGTTAAAAATTAGCTGTTTTGCACGGTTTTATTAAAGCAAGTTTGTTTCCCTTTTGTACTAACTTGTAGTTGTTATTATGCTTTCCAAAATTACCACACAAATTCTTGGGCGTAGACCAACGTTTGTGTCAAGTTTCGTCGAATTTTGAGAACGGTCAAAATTTAGCTGTTTTTTGCACGGTTTTATTAAAGCAAATTCATTTTCCTTTTATACTAACTTGTAGTTATTATATTAAGATTAGCAAATATACAACACAAATGCTGGGATATAGACCAATGTTTGGGACAAATTTCGTCGAATTCTGAGAACGTTCAAAAGTTAGCTGTTTTGCACAATTTTATTAAAGCAAAATTGTTTTTCTTTTACACTAACTTGTAGGTATAATTAACCACACAAATTCTTGGTTCTAGACCTACGGTTGGGTTAAGTTTCGTCGAATTCTGAGAACGTTCAAAATTTAGCTGTTTTGCACGGTTTTATTAAAGCAAGTTTGTTTCCCTTTTATACTAACTTATAGGTATTATTACTCTTAGAAAAATTTACCACACAAATGCTTCGGTCTAGACCTACGGTTGGGTCAAGTTTCCTCGAATTCTGTGAACGGTCAAAATTTAGCTGTTTTGCACGGTTTTATTAAAGCAAGTTTGTTTCCCTTTTATACTAACTTGTAGGTAATATTACGCTTAGCAAATTTATCCCACAAATTCTTGGGTCTAGACCAACGGTTGGGTCATGTTTCGTCGAATTCTGACAACGTTCAAAAGTAAGCTCTTTTGCACGATTTTATTAAAGCAAGTTTATTTCCCTTTTATACTAACTTGTAGTTATTATTACGCTTAGCCAATTTACCACACAAATTCGCAGCTCTAGACCAACGTTTGTGTCAAGTTTCGTCGAATTCTGTGAACGTTAAAATTTAGCTGTTTTGCACGGTTTTATTAAAGCAAGTTTGTTTCCCTTTTGTACTAACTTGTAGTTGTTATTATGCTTTCCAAAATTACCACACAAATTCTTGGGCGTAGACCAACGTTTGTGTCAAGTTTCGTCGAATTTTGAGAACGGTCAAAATTTAGCGGTTTTTTGCACGGTTTTATTAAAGCAAATTCATTTTCCTTTTATACTAACTTGTAGTTATTATTAAGATTAGCAAATATACAACACAAATGCTGGGATATAGACCAATGTTTGGGACAAGTTTCGTCGAATTCTGAGAACGTTCAAAAGTTAGCTGTTTTGCACAATTTTATTAAAGCAAAATTGTTTTTCTTTTACACTAACTTGTAGGTATTATTAACCATACAAATTCTTGGTTCTAGACCTACGGTTGGGTTAAGTTTCGTCGAATTCTGAGAACGTTCAAAATTTAGATGTTTTGCACGGTTTTATTAAAGCAAGTTTGTTTCCCTTTTATACTAACTTGTAGGTATTATTACGCTTAGAATACTTTCCACACAAATACTTCGGTCTAGACCTACGGTTGGGTCAAGTTTCCTCGAATTCTGTGAACGTTCAAAATTTAGCTGTTTTGCACGATTTTATTAAAGCAAGTTTGTTTCCCTTTTATACTAACTTGTAGGTAATATTACGCTTAGCAAATTTATCCCACAAATTCTTGGGTCTAGACCAACGGTTGGGTCATGTTTCGTCGAATTCTAACAACGTTCAAAAGAAAGCTCTTTTGCACGATTTTATTAAAGCAAGTTTATTTCCCTTTTATACTAACTTGTAGTTATTATTACGCTTAGCCAATTTACCACACAAATTCGCAGCTCTAGACCAACGTTTGTGTCAAGTTTCGTCGAATTCTGTGAACGTTAAAATTTAGCTGTTTTGCACGGTTTTATTAAAGCAAGCTTGTTTCCCTTTTGTACTAACTTGTAGTTGTTATTATGCTTTCCAAAATTACCACACAAATTCTTGGGCGTAGACCAACGTTTGTGTCAAGTTTCGTCGAATTTTGAGAACGGTCAAAATTTAGCTGTTTTTTGCACGGTTTTATTAAAGCAAATTCATTTTCCTTTTATACTAACTTGTAGTTATTATATTAAGATTAGCAAATATACAACACAAATGCTGGGATATAGACCAATGTTTGGGACAAATTTCGTCGAATTCTGAGAACGTTCAAAAGTTAGCTGTTTTGCACAATTTTATTAAAGCAAAATTGTTTTTCTTTTACACTAACTTGTAGGTATAATTAACCACACAAATTCTTGGTTCTAGACCTACGGTTGGGTTAAGTTTCGTCGAATTCTGAGAACGTTCAAAATTTAGCTGTTTTGCACGGTTTTATTAAAGCAAGTTTGTTTCCCTTTTATACTAACTTATAGGTATTATTACTCTTAGAAAAATTTACCACACAAATGCTTCGGTCTAGACCTACGGTTGGGTCAAGTTTCCTCGAATTCTGTGAACGGTCAAAATTTAGCTGTTTTGCACGGTTTTATTAAAGCAAGTTTGTTTCCCTTTTATACTAACTTGTAGGTAATATTACGCTTAGCAAATTTATCCCACAAATTCTTGGGTCTAGACCAACGGTTGGGTCATGTTTCGTCGAATTCTGACAACGTTCAAAAGTAAGCTCTTTTGCACGATTTTATTAAAGCAAGTTTATTTCCCTTTTATACTAACTTGTAGTTATTATTACGCTTAGCCAATTTACCACACAAATTCGCAGCTCTAGACCAACGTTTGTGTCAAGTTTCGTCGAATTCTGTGAACGTTAAAATTTAGCTGTTTTGCACGGTTTTATTAAAGCAAGTTTGTTTCCCTTTTGTACTAACTTGTAGTTGTTATTATGCTTTCCAAAATTACCACACAAATTCTTGGGCGTAGACCAACGTTTGTGTCAAGTTTCGTCGAATTTTGAGAACGGTCAAAATTTAGCGGTTTTTTGCACGGTTTTATTAAAGCAAATTCATTTTCCTTTTATACTAACTTGTAGTTATTATTAAGATTAGCAAATATACAACACAAATGCTGGGATATAGACCAATGTTTGGGACAAGTTTCGTCGAATTCTGAGAACGTTCAAAAGTTAGCTGTTTTGCACAATTTTATTAAAGCAAAATTGTTTTTCTTTTACACTAACTTGTAGGTATTATTAACCATACAAATTCTTGGTTCTAGACCTACGGTTGGGTTAAGTTTCGTCGAATTCTGAGAACGATCAAAATTTAGATGTTTTGCACGGTTTTATTAAAGCAAGTTTGTTTCCCTTTTATACTAACTTGTAGGTATTATTACGCTTAGAATACTTTCCACACAAATACTTCGGTCTAGACCTACGGTTGGGTCAAGTTTCCTCGAATTCTGTGAACGCTCAAAATTTAGCTGTTTTGCACGGTTTTATTAAAGCAAGTTTGTTTCACTTTTATACTAACTTGTAGGTAATATTACGCTTAGCAAATTTATCCCACAAATTCTTGGGTCTAGACCAACGGTTGGGTCATGTTTCGTCGAATTCTAACAACGTTCAAAAGAAAGCTCTTTTGCACGATTTTATTAAAGCAAGTTTATTTCCCTTTTATACTAACTTGTAGTTATTATTACGCTTAGCCAATTTACCACACAAATTCGCAGCTCTAGACCAACGTTTGTGTCAAGTTTCGTCGAATTCTGTGAACGTTAAAATTTAGCTGTTTTGCACGGTTTTATTAAAGCAAGTTTGTTTCCCTTTTGTACTAACTTGTAATTGTTATTATGCTTTCCAAAATTACCACACAAATTGTTGGGCGTAGATTAACGTTTGTGTCAAATTTCGTCGAATTTTGAGAACCGTCAAAATTTAGCTGTTTTGCACGGTTTTATTAAAGCAAATTCATTTTCCTTTTATACTAACTTGTAGTTATTATTAAGATTAGCAAATATACAACACAAATGCTGGGATATAGACCAATGTTTGGGACAAGTTTCGTCAAATTCTGATAACGTTCAAAAGTTAGCTGTTTTGCACAATTTTATTAAAGCAAAATTGTTTTTCTTTTACACTAACTTGTAGGTATAATTAACCACACAAATTCTTGGTTCTAGACCTACGGTTGGGTTAAGTTTCGTCGAATTCTGAGAACGTTCAAAATTTAGCTGTTTTGCACGGTTTTATTAAAGCAAGTTTGTTTCCCTTTTATACTAACTTATAGGTATTATTACTCTTAGAAAAATTTACCACACAAATGCTTAGGTCTAGACCTACGGTTGGGTCAAGTTTCCTCGAATTCTGTGAACGTTCAAAATTTAGCTGTTTTGCACGATTTTATTAAAGCAAGTTTGTTTCCCTTTTATACTAACTTGTAGGTAATTTTACGCTTAGCAAATTTATCCCACAAATTCTTGGGTCTAGACCAACGGTTGGGTCATGTTTCGTCGAATTCTGACAACGTTCCAAAGTAAGCTCTTTTGCACGATTTTATTAAAGCAAGTTTATTTTCCTTTTATACTAACTTGTAGTTATTATTACGCTTAGCCAATTTACCACACAAATTCGCAGCTCTAGACCAACGTTTGTGTCAAGTTTCGTCGAATTCTGTGAACGTTAAAAATTAGCTGTTTTGCACGGTTTTATTAAAGCAAGTTTGTTTCCCTTTTGTACTAACTTGTAGTTGTTATTATGCTTTCCAAAATTACCACACAAATTCTTGGGCGTAGACCAACGTTTGTGTCAAGTTTCATCGAATTTTGAGAACGGTCAAAATTTAGCTGTTTTTTGCACGGTTTTATTAAAGCAAATTCATTTTCCTTTTATACTAACTTGTAGTTATTATTAAGATTAGCAAATATACAACACAAATGCTGGGATATAGACCAATGTTTGGGACAAGTTTCGTCGAATTCTGAGAACGTTCAACAGTTAGCTGTTTTGCACAATTTTATTAAAGCAAAATTGTTTTTCTTTTACACTAACTTGTAGGTATTATTAACCATACAAATTCTTGGTTCTAGACCTACGGTTGGGTTAAGTTTCGTCGAATTCTGAGAACGTTCAAAATTTAGATGTTTTGCACGGTTTTATTAAAGCAAGTTTGTTTCCCTTTTATACTAACTTGTAGGTATTATTACGCTTAGAATACTTTCCACACAAATACTTCGGTCTAGACCTACGGTTGGGTCAAGTTTCCTCGAATTCTGTGAACGCTCAAAATTTAGCTGTTTTGCACGGTTTTATTAAAGCAAGTTTGTTTCCCTTTTATACTAACTTGTAGGTAATATTACGCTTAGCAAATTTATCCCACAAATTCTTGGGTCTAGACCAACGGTTGGGTCATGTTTCGTCGAATTCTAACAACGTTCAAAAGAAAGCTCTTTTGCACGATTTTATTAAAGCAAGTTTATTTCCCTTTTATACTAACTTGTAGTTATTCTTACGCTTAGCCAATTTACCACACAAATTCGCAGCTCTAGACCAACGTTTGTGTCAAGTTTCGTCGAATTCTGTGAACGTTAAAATTTAGCTGTTTTGCACGGTTTTATTAAAGCAAGTTTGTTTCCCTTTTGTACTAACTTGTAATTGTTATTATGCTTTCCAAAATTACCACACAAATTGTTGGGCGTAGATTAACGTTTGTGTCAAATTTCGTCGAATTTTGAGAACGGTCAAAATTTAGCTGTTTTGCACGGTTTTATTAAAGCAAATTCATTTTCCTTTTATACTAACTTGTAGTTATTATTAAGATTAGCAAATATACAACACAAATGCTGGGATATAGACCAATGTTTGGGACAAGTTTCGTCAAATTCTGATAACGTTCAAAAGTTAGCTGTTTTGCACAATTTTATTAAAGCAAAATTGTTTTTCTTTTACACTAACTTGTAGGTATAATTAACCACATAAATTCTTGGTTCTAGACCTACGGTTGGGTTAAGTTTCGTCGAATTCTGAGAACGTTCAAAATTTAGCTGTTTTGCACGGTT
Organism: Sesamum indicum; assembly: GCF_026168435.1. Taxonomy (NCBI): domain Eukaryota; kingdom Viridiplantae; phylum Streptophyta; class Magnoliopsida; order Lamiales; family Pedaliaceae; genus Sesamum; species Sesamum indicum. The sequence continues at coordinate 8,745,158 of NC_142661.1, read as the reverse complement.
TTATTAAAGCAAGTTTGTTTCCCTTTTATACTAACTTATAGGTATTATTACTCTTAGAAAAATTTACCACACAAATGCTTCGGTCTAGACCTACGGTTGGGTCAAGTTTCCTCGAATTCTGTGAACGTTCAAAATTTAGCTGTTTTGCACGATTTTATTAAAGCAAGTTTGTTTCCCTTTTATACTAACTTGTAGGTAATTTTACGCTTAGCAAATTTATCCCACAAATTCTTGGGTCTAGACCAACGGTTGGGTCATGTTTCGTCGAATTCTGACAACGTTCAAAAGTAAGCTCTTTTGCACGATTTTATTAAAGCAAGTTTATTTCCCTTTTATACTAACTTGTAGTTATTATTACGCTTAGCCAATTTACCACACAAATTCGCAGCTCTAGACCAACGTTTGTGTCAAGTTTCGTCGAATTCTGTGAACGTTAAAATTTAGCTGTTTTGCACGGTTTTATTAAAGCAAGTTTGTTTCCCTTTTGTACTAACTTGTAGTTGTTATTATGCTTTCCAAAATTACCACACAAATTCTTGGGCGTAGACCAACGTTTGTGTCAAGTTTCGTCGAATTTTGAGAACGGTCAAAATTTAGCTGTTTTTTGCACGGTTTTATTAAAGCAAATTCATTTTCCTTTTATACTAACTTGTAGTTATTATTAAGATTAGCAAATATACAACACAAATGCTGGGATATAGACCAATGTTTGGGACAAGTTTCGTCGAATTCTGAGAACGTTCAAAAGTTAGCTGTTTTGCACAATTTTATTAAAGCAAAATTGTTTTTCTTTTACACTAACTTGTAGGTATTATTAACCATACAAATTCTTGGTTCTAGACCTACGGTTGGGTTAAGTTTCGTCGAATTCTGAGAACGTTCAAAATTTAGATGTTTTGCACGGTTTTATTAAAGCAAGTTTGTTTCCCTTTTATACTAACTTGTAGGTATTATTACGCTTAGAATACTTTCCACACAAATACTTCGGTCTAGACCTACGGTTGGGTCAAGTTTCCTCGAATTCTGTGAACGCTCAAAATTTAGCTGTTTTGCACGGTTTTATTAAAGCAAGTTTGTTTCCCTTTTATACTAACTTGTAGGTAATATTACGCTTAGCAAATTTATCCCACAAATTCTTGGGTCTAGACCAACGGTTGGGTCATGTTTCGTCGAATTCTAACAACGTTCAAAAGAAAGCTCTTTTGCACGATTTTATTAAAGCAAGTTTATTTCCCTTTTATACTAACTTGTAGTTATTATTACGCTTAGCCAATTTACCACACAAATTCGCAGCTCTAGACCAACGTTTGTGTCAAGTTTCGTCGAATTCTGTGAACGTTAAAATTTAGCTGTTTTGCACGGTTTTATTAAAGCAATTTGTTTCCCTTTTGTACTAACTTGTAATTGTTATTATGCTTTCCAAAATTACCACACAAATTCTTGGGCGTAGATCAACGTTTGTGTCAAATTTCGTCGAATTTTGAGAACGGTCAAAATTTAGCTGTTTTGCACGGTTTTATTAAAGCAAATTCATTTTTCTTTTATACTAACTTGTAGTTATTATTAAGATTAGCAAATATACAACACAAATGCTGGGATATAGACCAATGTTTGGGACAAGTTTCGTCAAATTCTTATAACGTTCAAAAGTTAGCTGTTTTGCACAATTTTATTAAAGCAAAATTGTTTTTCTTTTACACTAACTTGTAGGTATAATTAACCACACAAATTCTTGGTTCTAGACCTACGGTTGGGTTAAGTTTCGTCGAATTCTGAGAACGTTCAAAATTTAGCTGTTTTGCACGGTTTTATTAAAGCAAGTTTGTTTCCCTTTTATACTAACTTATAGGTATTATTACTCTTAGAAAAATTTACCACACAAATGCTTCGGTCTAGACCTACGGTTGGGTCAAGTTTCCTCGAATTCTGTGAACGTTCAAAATTTAGCTGTTTTGCACGATTTTATTAAAGCAAGTTTGTTTCCCTTTTATACTAACTTGTAGGTAATTTTACGCTTAGCAAATTTATCCCACAAATTCTTGGGTCTAGACCAACGGTTGGGTCATGTTTCGTCGAATTCTGACAACGTTCCAAAGTAAGCTCTTTTGCACGATTTTATTAAAGCAAGTTTATTTCCCTTTTATACTAACTTGTAGTTATTATTACGCTTAGCCAATTTACCACACAAATTCGCATCTCTAGACCAACGTTTGTGTCAAGTTTCGTCGAATTCTGTGAACGTTAAAATTTAGCTGTTTTGCACGGTTTTATTAAAGCAAGTTTGTTTCCCTTTTGTACTAACTTGTAGTTGTTATTATGCTTTCCAAAATTACCACACAAATTCTTGGGCGTAGACCAACGTTTGTGTCAAATTCATCGAATTTTGAGAACGGTCAAAATTTAGCTGTTTTTTGCACGGTTTTATTAAAGCAAATTCATTTTCCTTTTATACTAACTTGTAGTTATTATTAAGATTAGCAAACATACAACACAAATGCTGGGATATAGACCAATGTTTGGGACAAGTTTCGTCGAATTCTGAGAACGTTCAACAGTTAGCTGTTTTGCACAATTTTATTAAAACAAAATTGTTTTTCTTTTACACTAACTTGTAGGTATTATTAACCATACAAATTCTTGGTTCTAGACCTACGGTTGGGTTAAGTTTCGTCGAATTCTGAGAACGTTCAAAATTTAGATGTTTTGCACGGTTTTATTAAAGCAAGTTTGTTTCCCTTTTATACTAACTTGTAGGTATTATTACGCTTAGAATACTTTCCACACAAATACTTCGGTCTAGACCTACGGTTGGGTCAAGTTTCCTCGAATTCTGTGAACGCTCAAAATTTAGCTGTTTTGCACGGTTTTATTAAAGCAAGTTTGTTTCCCTTTTATACTAACTTGTAGGTAATATTACGCTTAGCAAATTTATCCCACAAATTCTTGGGTCTAGACCAACGGTTGGGTCATGTTTCGTCGAATTCTAACAACGTTCAAAAGAAAGCTCTTTTGCACAATTTTATTAAAGCAAGTTTATTTCCCTTTTATACTAACTTGTAGTTATTATTACGCTTAGCCAATTTACCACACAAATTCGCAGCTCTAGACCAACGTTTGTGTCAAGTTTCGTCGAATTCTGTGAACGTTAAAATTTAGCTGTTTTGCACGGTTTTATTAAAGCAAGTTTGTTTCCCTTTTGTACTAACTTGTAATTGTTATTATGCTTTCCAAAATTACCACACAAATTCTTGGGCGTAGATCAACGTTTGTGTCAAATTTCGTCGAATTTTGAGAACGGTCAAAATTTAGCTGTTTTGCACGGTTTTATTAAAGCAAATTCATTTTCCTTTTATACTAACTTGTAGTTATTATTAAGATTAGCAAATATACAACACAAATGCTGGGATATAGACCAATGTTTGGGACAAGTTTCGTCGAATTCTGAGAACGTTCAAAAGTTAGCTGTTTCGCACAATTTTATTAAAGCAAAATTGTTTTTCTTTTACACTAACTTGTAGGTATAATTAACCACACAAATTCTTGGTTCTAGACCTACGGTTGGGTTAAGTTTCGTCGAATTCTGAGAACGTTCAAAATTTAGCTGTTTTGCACGGTTTTATTAAAGCAAGTTTGTTTCCCTTTTATACTAACTTATAGGTATTATTACTCTTAGAAAAATTTACCACACAAATGCTTCGGTCTAGACCTACGGTTGGGTCAAGTTTCCTCGAATTCTGTGAACGTTCAAAATTTAGCTGTTTTGCACGATTTTATTAAAGCAAGTTTGTTTCCCTTTTATACTAACTTGTAGGTAATTTTACGCTTAGCAAATTTATCCCACAAATTCTTGGGTCTAGACCAACGGTTGGGTCATGTTTCGTCGAATTCTGACAACGTTCAAAAGTAAGCTCTTTTGCACGATTTTATTAAAGCAAGTTTATTTCCCTTTTATACTAACTTGTAGTTATTATTACGCTTAGCCAATTTACCACACAAATTCGCAGCTCTAGACCAACGTTTGTGTCAAGTTTTGTCGAATTCTGTGAACGTTAAAATTTAGCTGTTTTGCACGGTTTTATTAAAGCAAGTTTGTTTCCCTTTTGTACTAACTTGTAGTTGTTATTATGCTTTCCAAAATTACCACACAAATTCTTGGGCGTAGACCAACGTTTGTGTCAAGTTTGGTCGAATTTTGAGAACGGTCAAAATTTAGCTGTTTTTTGCACGGTTTTATTAAAGCAAATTCATTTTCCTTTTATACTAACTTGTAGTTATTATATTAAGATTAGCAAATATACAACACAAATGCTGGGATATAGACCAATGTTTGGGACAAGTTTCGTTGAATTCTGAGAACGTTCAAAAGTTAGCTGTTTCGCACAATTTTATTAAAGCAAAATTGTTTTTCTTTTACACTAACTTGTAGGTATTATTTACCATACAAATTCTTGGTTCTAGACCTACGGTTGGGTTAAGTTTCGTCGAATTCTGAGAACGTTCAAAATTTAGATGTTTTGCACGGTTTTATTAAAGCAAGTTTGTTTCCCTTTTATACTAACTTGTAGGTATTATTACGCTTAGAGTACTTTCCACACAAATACTTCGGTCTAGACCTACGGTTGGGTCAAGTTTCCTCGAATTCTGTGAACATTCAAAATTTAGCTGTTTTGCACGGTTTTATTAAAGCAAGTTTGTTTCCCTTTTATACTAACTTGTAGGTAATATTACGCTTAGCAAATTTATCCCACAAATTCTTGGGTCTAGACCAACGGTTGGGTCATGTTTCGTCGAATTCTGACAACGTTCAAAAGTAAGCTCTTTTGCACGATTTTATTAAAGCAAGTTTATTTCCCTTTTATACTAACTTTTAGGTAATTTTACGCTTAGCAAATTTATCCCACAAATTCTTGGGTCTAGACCAACGGTTGGGTCATGTTTCGTCGAATTCTGACAACGTTCAAAAGTAAGCTCTTTTGCACGATTTTATTAAAGCAAGTTTATTTCCCTTTTATACTAACTTGTAGTTATTATTACGCTTAGCCAATTTACCACACAAATTCGCAGCTCTAGACCAACGTTTGTGTCAAGTTTCGTCGAATTCTGTGAACGTTAAAATTTAGCTGTTTTGCACGGTTTTATTAAAGCAAGTTTGTTTCCCTTTTGTACTAACTTGTAGTTGTTATTATGCTTTCCAAAATTACCACACAAATTCTTGGGCGTAGACCAACGTTTGTGTCAAGTTTCGTCGAATTTTGAGAACGGTCAAAATTTAGCTGTTTTTTGCACGGTTTTATTAAAGCAAATTCATTTTCCTTTTATACTAACTTGTAGTTATTATTAAGATTAGCAAATATACAACACAAATGCTGGGATATAGACCAATGTTTGGGACAAGTTTCGTCGAATTCTGAGAACGTTCAACAGTTAGCTGTTTTGCACAATTTTATTAAAGCAAAATTGTTTTTCTTTTACACTAACTTGTAGGTATTATTAACCATACAAATTCTTGGTTCTAGACCTACGGTTGGGTTAAGTTTCGTCGAATTCTGAGAACGTTCAAAATTTAGATGTTTTGCACGGTTTTATTAAAGCAAGTTTGTTTCCCTTTTATACTAACTTGTAGGTATTATTACGCTTAGAATACTTTCCACACAAATACTTCGGTCTAGACCTACGGTTGGGTCAAGTTTCCTCGAATTCTGTGAACGCTCAAAATTTAGCTGTTTTGCACGGTTTTATTAAAGCAAGTTTGTTTCCCTTTTATACTAACTTGTAGGTAATATTACGCTTAGCAAATTTATCCCACAAATTCTTGGGTCTAGACCAACGGTTGGGTCATGTTTCGTCGAATTCTAACAACGTTCAAAAGAAAGCTCTTTTGCACGATTTTATTAAAGCAAGTTTATTTCCCTTTTATACCAACTTGTAGTTATTATTACGCTTAGCCAATTTACCACACAAATTCGCAGCTCTAGACCAACGTTTGTGTCAAGTTTCGTCGAATTCTGTGAACGTTAAAATTTAGCTGTTTTGCACGGTTTTATTAAAGCAAGTTTGTTTCCCTTTTGTACTAACTTGTAATTGTTATTATGCTTTCCAAAATTACCACACAAATTCTTGGGCGTAGATCAACGTTTGTGTCAAATTTCGTCGAATTTTGAGAACGGTCAAAATTTAGCTGTTTTGCACGGTTTTATTAAAGCAAATTCATTTTCCTTTTATACTAACTTGTAGTTATTATTAAGATTAGCAAATATACAACACAAATGCTGGGATATAGACCAATGTTTGGGACAAGTTTCGTCGAATTCTGAGAACGTTCAAAAGTTAGCTGTTTCGCACAATTTTATTAAAGCAAAATTGTTTTTCTTTTACACTAACTTGTAGGTATAATTAACCACACAAATTCTTGGTTCTAGACCTACGGTTGGGTTAAGTTTCGTCGAATTCTGAGAACGTTCAAAATTTAGCTGTTTTGCACGGTTTTATTAAAGCAAGTTTGTTTCCCTTTTATACTAACTTATAGGTATTATTACTCTTAGAAAAATTTACCACACAAATGCTTCGGTCTAGACCTACGGTTGGGTCAAGTTTCCTCGAATTCTGTGAACGTTCAAAATTTAGCTGTTTTGCACGATTTTATTAAAGCAAGTTTGTTTCCCTTTTATACTAACTTGTAGGTAATTTTACGCTTAGCAAATTTATCCCACAAATTCTTGGGTCTAGACCAACGGTTGGGTCATGTTTCGTCGAATTCTGACAACGTTCAAAAGTAAGCTCTTTTGCACGATTTTATTAAAGCAAGTTTATTTCCCTTTTATACTAACTTGTAGTTATTATTACGCTTAGCCAATTTACCACACAAATTCGCAGCTCTAGACCAACGTTTGTGTCAAGTTTTGTCGAATTCTGTGAACGTTAAAATTTAGCTGTTTTGCACGGTTTTATTAAAGCAAGTTTGTTTCCCTTTTGTACTAACTTGTAGTTGTTATTATGCTTTCCAAAATTACCACACAAATTCTTGGGCGTAGACCAACGTTTGTGTCAAGTTTGGTCGAATTTTGAGAACGGTCAAAATTTAGCTGTTTTTTGCACGGTTTTATTAAAGCAAATTCATTTTCCTTTTATACTAACTTGTAGTTATTATATTAAGATTAGCAAATATACAACACAAATGCTGGGATATAGACCAATGTTTGGGACAAGTTTCGTTGAATTCTGAGAACGTTCAAAAGTTAGCTGTTTCGCACAATTTTATTAAAGCAAAATTGTTTTTCTTTTACACTAACTTGTAGGTATTATTTACCATACAAATTCTTGGTTCTAGACCTACGGTTGGGTTAAGTTTCGTCGAATTCTGAGAACGTTCAAAATTTAGATGTTTTGCACGGTTTTATTAAAGCAAGTTTGTTTCCCTTTTATACTAACTTGTAGGTATTATTACGCTTAGAGTACTTTCCACACAAATACTTCGGTCTAGACCTACGGTTGGGTCAAGTTTCCTCGAATTCTGTGAACATTCAAAATTTAGCTGTTTTGCACGGTTTTATTAAAGCAAGTTTGTTTCCCTTTTATACTAACTTGTAGGTAATATTACGCTTAGCAAATTTATCCCACAAATTCTTGGGTCTAGACCAACGGTTGGGTCATGTTTCGTCGAATTCTGACAACGTTCAAAAGTAAGCTCTTTTGCACGATTTTATTAAAGCAAGTTTATTTCCCTTTTATACTAACTTTTAGGTAATTTTACGCTTAGCAAATTTATCCCACAAATTCTTGGGTCTAGACCAACGGTTGGGTCATGTTTCGTCGAATTCTGACAACGTTCAAAAGTAAGCTCTTTTGCACGATTTTATTAAAGCAAGTTTATTTCCCTTTTATACTAACTTGTAGTTATTATTACGCTTAGCCAATTTACCACACAAATTCGCAGCTCTAGACCAACGTTTGTGTCAAGTTTCGTCGAATTCTGTGAACGTTAAAATTTAGCTGTTTTGCACGGTTTTATTAAAGCAAGTTTGTTTCCCTTTTGTACTAACTTGTAGTTGTTATTATGCTTTCCAAAATTACCACACAAATTCTTGGGCGTAGACCAACGTTTGTGTCAAGTTTCGTCGAATTTTGAGAACGGTCAAAATTTAGCTGTTTTTTGCACGGTTTTATTAAAGCAAATTCATTTTCCTTTTATACTAACTTGTAGTTATTATTAAGATTAGCAAATATACAACACAAATGCTGGGATATAGACCAATGTTTGGGACAAGTTTCGTCGAATTCTGAGAACGTTCAACAGTTAGCTGTTTTGCACAATTTTATTAAAGCAAAATTGTTTTTCTTTTACACTAACTTGTAGGTATTATTAACCATACAAATTCTTGGTTCTAGACCTACGGTTGGGTTAAGTTTCGTCGAATTCTGAGAACGTTCAAAATTTAGATGTTTTGCACGGTTTTATTAAAGCAAGTTTGTTTCCCTTTTATACTAACTTGTAGGTATTATTACGCTTAGAATACTTTCCACACAAATACTTCGGTCTAGACCTACGGTTGGGTCAAGTTTCCTCGAATTCTGTGAACGCTCAAAATTTAGCTGTTTTGCACGGTTTTATTAAAGCAAGTTTGTTTCCCTTTTATACTAACTTGTAGGTAATATTACGCTTAGCAAATTTATCCCACAAATTCTTGGGTCTAGACCAACGGTTGGGTCATGTTTCGTCGAATTCTAACAACGTTCAAAAGAAAGCTCTTTTGCACGATTTTATTAAAGCAAGTTTATTTCCCTTTTATACCAACTTGTAGTTATTATTACGCTTAGCCAATTTACCACACAAATTCGCAGCTCTAGACCAACGTTTGTGTCAAGTTTCGTCGAATTCTGTGAACGTTAAAATTTAGCTGTTTTGCACGGTTTTATTAAAGCAAGTTTGTTTCCCTTTTGTACTAACTTGTAATTGTTATTATGCTTTCCAAAATTACCACACAAATTCTTGGGCGTAGATCAACGTTTGTGTCAAATTTCGTCGAATTTTGAGAACGGTCAAAATTTAGCTGTTTTGCACGGTTTTATTAAAGCAAATTCATTTTCCTTTTATACTAACTTGTAGTTATTATTAAGATTAGCAAATATACAACACAAATGCTGGGATATAGACCAATGTTTGGGACAAGTTTCGTCAAATTCTGATAACGTTCAAAAGTTAGCTATTTTGCACAATTTTATTAAAGCAAAATTGTTTTTCTTTTACACTAACTTGTAGGTATAATTAACCACACAAATTCTTGGTTCTAGACCTACGGTTGGGTTAAGTTTCGTCGAATTCTGAGAACGTTCAAAATTTAGCTGTTTTGCACGGTTTTATTAAAGCAAGTTTGTTTCCCTTTTATACTAACTTATAGGTATTATTACTCTTAGAAAAATTTACCACACAAATGCTTCGGTCTAGACCTACGGTTGGGTCAAGTTTCCTCGAATTCTGTGAACGTTCAAAATTTAGCTGTTTTGCACGATTTTATTAAAGCAAGTTTGTTTCCCTTTTATACTAACTTGTAGGTAATTTTACGCTTAGCAAATTTATCCCACAAATTCTTGGGTCTAGACCAACGGTTGGGTCATGTTTCGTCGAATTCTGACAACGTTCCAAAGTAAGCTCTTTTGCACGATTTTATTAAAGCAAGTTTATTTCCCTTTTATACTAACTTGTAGTTATTATTACGCTTAGCCAATTTACCACACAAATTCGCAGCTCTAGACCAACGTTTGTGTCAAGTTTCGTCGAATTTTGTGAACGTTAAAATTTAGCTGTTTTGCACGGTTTTATTAAAGCAAGTTTGTTTCCCTTTTGTACTAACTTGTAGTTGTTATTATGCTTTCCAAAATTACCACACAAATTCTTGGGCGTAGACCAACGTTTGTGTCAAGTTTCATCGAATTTTGAGAACGGTCAAAATTTAGCTGTTTTTTGCACGGTTTTATTAAAGCAAATTCATTTTCCTTTTATACTAACTTGTAGTTATTATTAAGATTAGCAAATATACAACACAAATGCTGGGATATAGACCAATGTTTGGGACAAGTTTCGTCGAATTCTGAGAACGTTCAACAGTTAGCTGTTTTGCACAATTTTATTAAAGCAAAATTGTTTTTCTTTTACACTAACTTGTAGGTATTATTAACCATACAAATTCTTGGTTCTAGACCTACGGTTGGGTTAAGTTTCGTCGAATTCTGAGAACGTTCAAAATTTAGATGTTTTGCACGGTTTTATTAAAGCAAGTTTGTTTCCCTTTTATACTAACTTGTAGGTATTATTACGCTTAGAATACTTTCCACACAAATACTTCGGTCTAGACCTACGGTTGGGTCAAGTTTCCTCGAATTCTGTGAACGCTCAAAATTTAGCTGTTTTGCACGGTTTTATTAAAGCAAGTTTGTTTCCCTTTTATACTAACTTGTAGGTAATATTACGCTTAGCAAATTTATCCCACAAATTCTTGGGTCTAGACCAACGGTTGGGTCATGTTTCGTCGAATTCTAACAACGTTCAAAAGAAAGCTCTTTTGCACGATTTTATTAAAGCAAGTTTATTTCCCTTTTATACCAACTTGTAGTTATTATTACGCTTAGCCAATTTACCACACAAATTCGCAGCTCTAGACCAACGTTTGTGTCAAGTTTCGTCGAATTCTGTGAACGTTAAAATTTAGCTGTTTTGCACGGTTTTATTAAAGCAAGTTTGTTTCCCTTTTGTACTAACTTGTAATTGTTATTATGCTTTCCAAAATTACCACACAAATTCTTGGGCGTAGATCAACGTTTGTGTCAAATTTCGTCGAATTTTGAGAACGGTCAAAATTTAGCTGTTTTGCACGGTTTTATTAAAGCAAATTCATTTTCCTTTTATACTAACTTGTAGTTATTATTAAGATTAGCAAATATACAACACAAATGCTGGGATATAGACCAATGTTTGGGACAAGTTTCGTCAAATTCTGATAACGTTCAAAAGTTAGCTGTTTTGCACAATTTTATTAAAGCAAAATTGTTTTTCTTTTACACTAACTTGTAGGTATAATTAACCACACAAATTCTTGGTTCTAGACCTACGGTTGGGTTAAGTTTCGTCGAATTCTGAGAACGTTCAAAATTTAGCTGTTTTGCACGGTTTTATTAAAGCAAGTTTGTTTCCCTTTTATACTAACTTATAGGTATTATTACTCTTAGAAAAATTTACCACACAAATGCTTCGGTCTAGACCTACGGTTGGGTCAAGTTTCCTCGAATTCTGTGAACGTTCAAAATTTAGCTGTTTTGCACGATTTTATTAAAGCAAGTTTGTTTCCCTTTTATACTAACTTGTAGGTAATTTTACGCTTAGCAAATTTATCCCACAAATTCTTGGGTCTAGACCAACGGTTGGGTCATGTTTCGTCGAATTCTGACAACGTTCAAAAGTAAGCTCTTTTGCACGATTTTATTAAAGCAAGTTTATTTCCCTTTTATACTAACTTGTAGTTATTATTACGCTTAGCCAATTTACCACACAAATTCGCAGCTCTAGACCAACGTTTGTGTCAAGTTTCGTCGAATTCTGTGAACGTTAAAATTTAGCTGTTTTGCACGATTTTATTAAAGCAAGTTTGTTTCCCTTTTGTACTAACTTGTAGTTGTTATTATGCTTTCCAAAATTACCACACAAATTCTTGGGCGTAGACCAACGTTTGTGTCAAGTTTCATCGAATTTTGAGAACGGTCAAAATTTAGCTGTTTTTTGCACGGTTTTATTAAAGCAAATTCATTTTCCTTTTATACTAACTTGTAGTTATTATTAAGATTAGCAAATATACAACACAAATGCTGGGATATAGACGAATGTTTGGGACAAGTTTCGTCGAATTCTGAGAACGTTCAACAGTTAGCTGTTTTGCACAATTTTATTAAAGCAAAATTGTTTTTCTTTTACACTAACTTGTAGGTATTATTAACCATACAAATTCTTGGTTCTAGACCTACGGTTGGGTTAAGTTTCGTCGAATTCTGAGAACGTTCAAAATTTAGATGTTTTGCACGGTTTTATTAAAGCAAGTTTGTTTCCCTTTTATACTAACTTGTAGGTATTATTACGCTTAGAATACTTTCCACACAAATACTTCGGTCTAGACCTACGGTTGGGTCAAGTTTCCTCGAATTCTGTGAACGCTCAAAATTTAGCTGTTTTGCACGGTTTTATTAAAGCAAGTTTGTTTCCCTTTTATACTAACTTGTAGGTAATATTACGCTTAGCAAATTTATCCCACAAATTCTTGGGTCTAGACCAACGGTTGGGTCATGTTTCGTCGAATTCTAACAACGTTCAAAAGAAAGCTCTTTTGCACGATTTTATTAAAGCAAGTTTATTTCCCTTTTATACTAACTTGTAGTTATTATTACGCTTAGCCAATTTACCACACAAATTCGCAGCTCTAGACCAACGTTTGTGTCAAGTTTCGTCGAATTCTGTGAACGTTAAAATTTAGCTGTTTTGCACGGTTTTATTAAAGCAAGTTTGTTTCCCTTTTGTACTAACTTGTAATTGTTATTATGCTTTCCAAAATTACCACACAAATTCTTGGGCGTAGATCAACGTTTGTGTCAAATTTCGTCGAATTTTGAGAACGGTCAAAATTTAGCTGTTTTGCACGATTTTATTAAAGCAAATTCATTTTCCTTTTATACTAACTTGTAGTTATTATTAAGATTAGCAAATATACAACACAAATGCTGGGATATAGACCAATGTTTGGGACAAGTTTTGTCAAATTCTGATAACGTTCAAAAGTTAGCTGTTTTGCACAATTTTATTAAAGCAAAATTGTTTTTCTTTTACACTAACTTGTAGGTATAATTAACCACACAAATTCTTGGTTCTAGACCTACGGTTGGGTTAAGTTTCGTCGAATTCTGAGAACGTTCAAAATTTAGCTGTTTTGCACGGTTTTATTAAAGCAAGTTTGTTTCCCTTTTATACTAACTTATAGGTATTATTACTCTTAGAAAAATTACCACACAAATGCTTCGGTCTAGACCTACGGTTGGGTCAAGTTTCCTCGAATTCTGTGAACGTTCAAAATTTAGCTGTTTTGCACAATTTTATTAAAGCAAGTTTGTTTCCCTTTTATACTAACTTGTAGGTAATTTTACGCTTAGCAAATTTATCCCACAAATTCTTGGGTCTAGACCAACGGTTGGGTCATGTTTCGTCGAATTCTGACAACGTTCAAAAGTAAGCTCTTTTGCACGATTTTATTAAAGCAAGTTAATTTCCCTTTTATACTAACTTGTAGTTATTATTACGCTTAGCCAATTTACCACACAAATTCGCAGCTCTAGACCAACGTTTGTGTCAAGTTTCGTCGAATTCTGTGAACGTTAAAATTTAGCTGTTTTGCACGGTTTTATTAAAGCAAGTTTGTTTCCCTTTTGTACTAACTTGTAGTTGTTATTATGCTTTCCAAAATTACCACACAAATTCTTGGGCGTAGACCAACGTTTGTGTCAAGTTTGGTCGAATTTTGAGAACGGTCAAAATTTAGCTGTTTTTTGCACGGTTTTATTAAAGCAAATTCATTTTCCTTTTATACTAACTTGTAGTTATTATATTAAGATTAGCAAATATACAACACAAATGCTGGGATATAGACCAATGTTTGGGACAAGTTTCGTCGAATTCTGAGAACGTTCAAAAGTTAGCTGTTTCGCACAATTTTATTAAAGCAAAATTGTTTTTCTTTTACACTAACTTGTAGGTATTATTAACCATACAAATTCTTGGTTCTAGACCTACGGTTGGGTTAAGTTTCGTCGAATTCTGAGAACGTTCAAAATTTATATGTTTTGCACGGTTTTATTAAAGCAAGTTTGTTTCCCTTTTATACTAACTTGTAGGTATTATTACGCTTAGAATACTTTCCACACAAATACTTCGGTCTAGACCTACGGTTGGGTCAAGTTTCCTCGAATTCTGTGAACGTTCAAAATTTAGCTGTTTTGCACGGTTTTATTAAAGCAAGTTTGTTTCCCTTTTATACTAACTTGTAGGTAATATTACACTTAGCAAATTTATCCCACAAATTCTTGGGTCTAGACCAACGGTTGGGTCATGTTTCGTCGAATTCTGACAACGTTCAAAAGTAAGCTCTTTTGCACGATTTTATTAAAGCAAGTTTATTTCCCTTTTATACTAACTTGTAGTTATTATTACGCTTAGCCAATTTACCACACAAATTCGCAGCTCTAGACCAACGTTTGTGTCAAGTTTCGTCGAATTCTGTGAACGTTAAAATTTAGCTGTTTTGCACGGTTTTATTAAAGCAAGTTTGTTTCCCTTTTGTACTAACTTGTAATTGTTATTATGCTTTCCAAAATTACCACACAAATTCTTGGGCGTAGATCAACGTTTGTGTCAAATTTCGTCGAATTTTGAGAACGGTCAAAATTTAGCTGTTTTGCACGGTTTTATTAAAGCAAATTCATTTTCCTTTTATACTAACTTGTAGTTATTATTAAGATTAGCAAATATACAACACAAATGCTGGGATATAGACCAATGTTTGGGACAAGTTTCGTCAAATTCTGATAACGTTCAAAAGTTAGCTGTTTTGCACAATTTTATTAAAGCAAAATTGTTTTTCTTTTACACTAACTTGTAGGTATAATTAACCACACAAATTCTTGGTTCTAGACCTACGGTTGGGTTAAGTTTCGTCGAATTCTGAGAACGTTCAAAATTTAGCTGTTTTGCACGGTTTTATTAAAGCAAGTTTGTTTCCCTTTTATACTAACTTATAGGTATTATTACTCTTAGAAAAATTTACCACACAAATGCTTCGGTCTAGACCTACGGTTGGGTCAAGTTTCCTCGAATTCTGTGAACGTTCAAAATTTAGCTGTTTTGCACAGTTTTATTAAAGCAAGTTTGTTTCCCTTTTATACTAACTTGTAGGTAATTTTACGCTTAGCAAATTTATCCCACAAATTCTTGGGTCTAGACCAACGGTTGGGTCATGTTTCGTCGAATTCTGACAACGTTCAAAAGTAAGCTCTTTTGCACGATTTTATTAAAGCAAGTTTATTTCCCTTTTATACTAACTTGTAGTTATTATTACGCTTAGCCAATTTACCACACAAATTTGCAGCTCTAGACCAACGTTTGTGTCAAGTTTCGTCGAATTCTGTGAACGTTAAAATTTAGCTGTTTTGCACGGTTTTATTAAAGCAAGTTTGTTTCCCTTTTGTACTAACTTGTAGTTGTTATTATGCTTTCCAAAATTACCACACAAATTCTTGGGCGTAGACCAACGTTTGTGTCAAGTTTGGTCGAATTTTGAGAACGGTCAAAATTTAGCTGTTTTTTGCACGGTTTTATTAAAGCAAATTCATTTTCCTTTTATACTAACTTGTAGTTATTATATTAAGATTAGCAAATATACAACACAAATGCTGGGATATAGACCAATGTTTGGGACAAGTTTCGTCGAATTCTGAGAACGTTCAAAAGTTAGCTGTTTCGCACAATTTTATTAAAGCAAAATTGTTTTCTTTTACACTAACTTGTAGGTATAATTAACCACACAAATTCTTGGTTCTAGACCTACGGTTGGGTTAAGTTTCGTCGAATTCTGAGAACGTTCAAAATTTAGCTGTTTTGCACGGTTTTATTAAAGCAAGTTTGTTTCCCTTTTATACTAACTTATAGGTATTATTACTCTTAGAAAAATTTACCACACAAATGCTTCGGTCTAGACCTACGGTTGGGTCAAGTTTCCTCGAATTCTGTGAACGTTCAAAATTTAGCTGTTTTGCACAGTTTTATTAAAGCAAGTTTGTTTCCCTTTTATACTAACTTGTAGGTAATTTTACGCTTAGCAAATTTATCCCACAAATTCTTGGGTCTAGACCAACGGTTGGGTCATGTTTCGTCGAATTCTGACAACGTTCAAAAGTAAGCTCTTTTGCACGATTTTATTAAAGCAAGTTTATTTCCCTTTTATACTAACTTGTAGTTATTATTACGCTTAGCCAATTTACCACACAAATTTGCAGCTCTAGACCAACGTTTGTGTCAAGTTTCGTCGAATTCTGTGAACGTTAAAATTTAGCTGTTTTGCACGGTTTTATTAAAGCAAGTTTGTTTCCCTTTTGTACTAACTTGTAGTTGTTATTATGCTTTCCAAAATTACCACACAAATTCTTGGGCGTAGACCAACGTTTGTGTCAAGTTTGGTCGAATTTTGAGAACGGTCAAAATTTAGCTGTTTTTTGCACGGTTTTATTAAAGCAAATTCATTTTCCTTTTATACTAACTTGTAGTTATTATTAAGATTAGCAAATATACAACACAAATGCTGGGATATAGACCAATGTTTTGGACAAGTTTCGTCGAATTCTGAGAACGTTCAACAGTTAGCTGTTTTGCACAATTTTATTAAAGCAAAATTGTTTTTCTTTTACACTAACTTGTAGGTATTATTAACCATACAAATTCTTGGTTCTAGACCTACGGTTGGGTTAAGTTTCGTCGAATTCTGAGAACGTTCAAAATTTAGATGTTTTGCACGGTTTTATTAAAGCAAGTTTGTTTCCCTTTTATACTAACTTGTAGGTATTATTACGCTTAGAATACTTTCCACACAAATACTTCGGTCTAGACCTACGGTTGGGTCAAGTTTCCTCGAATTCTGTGAACGCTCAAAATTTAGCTGTTTTGCACGGTTTTATTAAAGCAAGTTTGTTTCCCTTTTATACTAACTTGTAGGTAATATTACGCTTAGCAAATTTATCCCACAAATTCTTGGGTCTAGACCAACGGTTGGGTCATGTTTCGTCGAATTCTAACAACGTTCAAAAGAAAGCTCTTTTGCACGATTTTATTAAAGCAAGTTTATTTCCCTTTTATACCAACTTGTAGTTATTATTACGCTTAGCCAATTTACCACACAAATTCGCAGCTCTAGACCAACGTTTGTGTCAAGTTTCGTCGAATTCTGTGAACGTTAAAATTTAGCTGTTTTGCACGGTTTTATTAAAGCAAGTTTGTTTCCCTTTTGTACTAACTTGTAATTGTTATTATGCTTTCCAAAATTACCACACAAATTCTTGGGCGTAGATCAACGTTTGTGTCAAATTTCGTCGAATTTTGAGAACGGTCAAAATTTAGCTGTTTTGCACGGTTTTATTAAAGCAAATTCATTTTCCTTTTATACTAACTTGTAGTTATTATTAAGATTAGCAAATATACAACACAAATGCTGGGATATAGACCAATGTTTGGGACAAGTTTCGTCAAATTCTGATAACGTTCAAAAGTTAGCTGTTTTGCACAATTTTATTAAAGCAAAATTGTTTTTCTTTTACACTAACTTGTAGGTATAATTAACCACACAAATTCTTGGTTCTAGACCTACGGTTGGGTTAAGTTTCGTCGAATTCTGAGAACGTTCAAAATTTAGCTGTTTTGCACGGTTTTATTAAAGCAAGTTTGTTTCCCTTTTATACTAACTTATAGGTATTATTACTCTTAGAAAAATTTACCACACAAATGCTTCGGTCTAGACCTACGGTTGGGTCAAGTTTCCTCGAATTCTGTGAACGTTCAAAATTTAGCTGTTTTGCACGATTTTATTAAAGCAAGTTTGTTTCCCTTTTATACTAACTTGTAGGTAATTTTACGCTTAGCAAATTTATCCCACAAATTCTTGGGTCTAGACCAACGGTTGGGTCATGTTTCGTCGAATTCTGACAACGTTCAAAAGTAAGCTCTTTTGCACGATTTTATTAAAGCAAGTTTATTTCCCTTTTATACTAACTTGTAGTTATTATTACGCTTAGCCAATTTACCACACAAATTCGCAGCTCTAGACCAACGTTTGTGTCAAGTTTCGTCGAATTCTGTGAACGTTAAAATTTAGCTGTTTTGCACGATTTTATTAAAGCAAGTTTGTTTCCCTTTTGTACTAACTTGTAGTTGTTATTATGCTTTCCAAAATTACCACACAAATTCTTGGGCGTAGACCAACGTTTGTGTCAAGTTTCATCGAATTTTGAGAACGGTCAAAATTTAGCTGTTTTTTGCACGGTTTTATTAAAGCAAATTCATTTTCCTTTTATACTAACTTGTAGTTATTATTAAGATTAGCAAATATACAACACAAATGCTGGGATATAGACCAATGTTTGGGACAAGTTTCGTCGAATTCTGAGAACGTTCAACAGTTAGCTGTTTTGCACAATTTTATTAAAGCAAAATTGTTTTTCTTTTACACTAACTTGTAGGTATTATTAACCATACAAATTCTTGGTTCTAGACCTACGGTTGGGTTAAGTTTCGTCGAATTCTGAGAACGTTCAAAATTTAGATGTTTTGCACGGTTTTATTAAAGCAAGTTTGTTTCCCTTTTATACTAACTTGTAGGTATTATTACGCTTAGAATACTTTCCACACAAATACTTCGGTCTAGACCTACGGTTGGGTCAAGTTTCCTCGAATTCTGTGAACGCTCAAAATTTAGCTGTTTTGCACGGTTTTATTAAAGCAAGTTTGTTTCCCTTTTATACTAACTTGTAGGTAATATTACGCTTAGCAAATTTATCCCACAAATTCTTGGGTCTAGACCAACGGTTGGGTCATGTTTCGTCGAATTCTAACAACGTTCAAAAGAAAGCTCTTTTGCACGATTTTATTAAAGCAAGTTTATTTCCCTTTTATACTAACTTGTAGTTATTATTACGCTTAGCCAATTTACCACACAAATTCGCAGCTCTAGACCAACGTTTGTGTCAAGTTTCGTCGAATTCTGTGAACGTTAAAATTTAGCTGTTTTGCACGGTTTTATTAAAGCAAGTTTGTTTCCCTTTTGTACTAACTTGTAATTGTTATTATGCTTTCCAAAATTACCACACAAATTCTTGGGCGTAGATCAACGTTTGTGTCAAATTTCGTCGAATTTTGAGAACGGTCAAAATTTAGCTGTTTTGCACGATTTTATTAAAGCAAATTCATTTTCCTTTTATACTAACTTGTAGTTATTATTAAGATTAGCAAATATACAACACAAATGCTGGGATATAGACCAATGTTTGGGACAAGTTTTGTCAAATTCTGATAACGTTCAAAAGTTAGCTGTTTTGCACAATTTTATTAAAGCAAAATTGTTTTTCTTTTACACTAACTTGTAGGTATAATTAACCACACAAATTCTTGGTTCTAGACCTACGGTTGGGTTAAGTTTCGTCGAATTCTGAGAACGTTCAAAATTTAGCTGTTTTGCACGGTTTTATTAAAGCAAGTTTGTTTCCCTTTTATACTAACTTATAGGTATTATTACTCTTAGAAAAATTACCACACAAATGCTTCGGTCTAGACCTACGGTTGGGTCAAGTTTCCTCGAATTCTGTGAACGTTCAAAATTTAGCTGTTTTGCACAATTTTATTAAAGCAAGTTTGTTTCCCTTTTATACTAACTTGTAGGTAATTTTACGCTTAGCAAATTTATCCCACAAATTCTTGGGTCTAGACCAACGGTTGGGTCATGTTTCGTCGAATTCTGACAACGTTCAAAAGTAAGCTCTTTTGCACGATTTTATTAAAGCAAGTTAATTTCCCTTTTATACTAACTTGTAGTTATTATTACGCTTAGCCAATTTACCACACAAATTCGCAGCTCTAGACCAACGTTTGTGTCAAGTTTCGTCGAATTCTGTGAACGTTAAAATTTAGCTGTTTTGCACGGTTTTATTAAAGCAAGTTTGTTTCCCTTTTGTACTAACTTGTAGTTGTTATTATGCTTTCCAAAATTACCACACAAATTCTTGGGCGTAGACCAACGTTTGTGTCAAGTTTGGTCGAATTTTGAGAACGGTCAAAATTTAGCTGTTTTTTGCACGGTTTTATTAAAGCAAATTCATTTTCCTTTTATACTAACTTGTAGTTATTATATTAAGATTAGCAAATATACAACACAAATGCTGGGATATAGACCAATGTTTGGGACAAGTTTCGTCGAATTCTGAGAACGTTCAAAAGTTAGCTGTTTCGCACAATTTTATTAAAGCAAAATTGTTTTTCTTTTACACTAACTTGTAGGTATTATTAACCATACAAATTCTTGGTTCTAGACCTACGGTTGGGTTAAGTTTCGTCGAATTCTGAGAACGTTCAAAATTTAGATGTTTTGCACGGTTTTATTAAAGCAAGTTTGTTTCCCTTTTATACTAACTTGTAGGTATTATTACGCTTAGAATACTTTCCACACAAATACTTCGGTCTAGACCTACGGTTGGGTCAAGTTTCCTCGAATTCTGTGAACGTTCAAAATTTAGCTGTTTTGCACGGTTTTATTAAAGCAAGTTTGTTTCCCTTTTATACTAACTTGTAGGTAATATTACACTTAGCAAATTTATCCCACAAATTCTTGGGTCTAGACCAACGGTTGGGTCATGTTTCGTCGAATTCTGACAACGTTCAAAAGTAAGCTCTTTTGCACGATTTTATTAAAGCAAGTTTATTTCCCTTTTATACTAACTTGTAGTTATTATTACGCTTAGCCAATTTACCACACAAATTCGCAGCTCTAGACCAACGTTTGTGTCAAGTTTCGTCGAATTCTGTGAACGTTAAAATTTAGCTGTTTTGCACGGTTTTATTAAAGCAAGTTTGTTTCCCTTTTGTACTAACTTGTAATTGTTATTATGCTTTCCAAAATTACCACACAAATTCTTGGGCGTAGATCAACGTTTGTGTCAAATTTCGTCGAATTTTGAGAACGGTCAAAATTTAGCTGTTTTGCACGGTTTTATTAAAGCAAATTCATTTTCCTTTTATACTAACTTGTAGTTATTATTAAGATTAGCAAATATACAACACAAATGCTGGGATATAGACCAATGTTTGGGACAAGTTTCGTCAAATTCTGATAACGTTCAAAAGTTAGCTGTTTTGCACAATTTTATTAAAGCAAAATTGTTTTTCTTTTACACTAACTTGTAGGTATAATTAACCACACAAATTCTTGGTTCTAGACCTACGGTTGGGTTAAGTTTCGTCGAATTCTGAGAACGTTCAAAATTTAGCTGTTTTGCACGGTTTTATTAAAGCAAGTTTGTTTCCCTTTTATACTAACTTATAGGTATTATTACTCTTAGAAAAATTTACCACACAAATGCTTCGGTCTAGACCTACGGTTGGGTCAAGTTTCCTCGAATTCTGTGAACGTTCAAAATTTAGCTGTTTTGCACAGTTTTATTAAAGCAAGTTTGTTTCCCTTTTATACTAACTTGTAGGTAATTTTACGCTTAGCAAATTTATCCCACAAATTCTTGGGTCTAGACCAACGGTTGGGTCATGTTTCGTCGAATTCTGACAACGTTCAAAAGTAAGCTCTTTTGCACGATTTTATTAAAGCAAGTTTATTTCCCTTTTATACTAACTTGTAGTTATTATTACGCTTAGCCAATTTACCACACAAATTTGCAGCTCTAGACCAACGTTTGTGTCAAGTTTCGTCGAATTCTGTGAACGTTAAAATTTAGCTGTTTTGCACGGTTTTATTAAAGCAAGTTTGTTTCCCTTTTGTACTAACTTGTAGTTGTTATTATGCTTTCCAAAATTACCACACAAATTCTTGGGCGTAGACCAACGTTTGTGTCAAGTTTGGTCGAATTTTGAGAACGGTCAAAATTTAGCTGTTTTTTGCACGGTTTTATTAAAGCAAATTCATTTTCCTTTTATACTAACTTGTAGTTATTATATTAAGATTAGCAAATATACAACACAAATGCTGGGATATAGACCAATGTTTGGGACAAGTTTCGTCGAATTCTGAGAACGTTCAAAAGTTAGCTGTTTCGCACAATTTTATTAAAGCAAAATTGTTTTCTTTTACACTAACTTGTAGGTATTATTAACCATACAAATTCTTGGTTCTAGACCTACGGTTGGGTTAAGTTTCGTCGAATTCTGAGAACGTTCAAAATTTAGATGTTTTGCACGGTTTTATTAAAGCAAGTTTGTTTCCCTTTTATACTAACTTGTAGGTATTATTACGCTTAGAATACTTTCCACACAAATACTTCGGTCTAGACCTACGGTTGGGTCAAGTTTCCTCGAATTCTGTGAACGTTCAAAATTTAGCTGTTTTGCACGGTTTTATTAAAGCAAGTTTGTTTCCCTTTTATACTAACTTGTAGGTAATATTACACTTAGCAAATTTATCCCACAAATTCTTGGGTCTAGACCAACGGTTGGGTCATGTTTCGTCGAATTCTGACAACGTTCAAAAGTAAGCTCTTTTGCACGATTTTATTAAAGCAAGTTTATTTCCCGTTTTATACTAACTTGTAGTTATTATTACGCTTAGCCAATTTACCACACAAATTCGCAGCTCTAGACCAACGTTTGTGTCAAGTTTCGTCGAATTCTGTGAACGTTAAAATTTAGCTGTTTTGCACGGTTTTATTAAAGCAAGTTTGTTTCCCTTTTGTACTAACTTGTAATTGTTATTATGCTTTCCAAAATTACCACACAAATTCTTGGGCGTAGATCAACGTTTGTGTCAAATTTCGTCGAATTTTGAGAACGGTCAAAATTTAGCTGTTTTGCACGGTTTTATTAAAGCAAATTCATTTTCCTTTTATACTAACTTGTAGTTATTATTAAGATTAGCAAATATACAACACAAATGCTGGGATATAGACTAATGTTTGGGACAAGTTTTGTCAAATTCTGATAACGTTCAAAAGTTAGCTGTTTTGCACAATTTTATTAAAGCAAAATTGTTTTTCTTTTACACTAACTTGTAGGTATAATTAACCACACAAATTCTTGGTTCTAGACCTACGGTTGGGTTAAGTTTCGTCGAATTCTGAGAACGTTCAAAATTTAGCTGTTTTGCACGGTTTTATTAAAGCAAGTTTGTTTCCCTTTTATACTAACTTATAGGTATTATTACTCTTAGAAAAATTTACCACACAAATGCTTCGGTCTAGACCTACGGTTGGGTCAAGTTTCCTCGAATTCTGTGAACGTTCAAAATTTAGCTGTTTTGCACGATTTTATTAAAGCAAGTTTGTTTCCCTTTTATACTAACTTGTAGGTAATTTTACGCTTAGCAAATTTATCCCACAAATTCTTGGGTCTAGACCAACGGTTGGGTCATGTTTCGTCGAATTCTGACAACGTTCAAAAGTAAGCTCTTTTGCACGATTTTATTAAAGTAAGTTTATTTCCCTTTTATACTAACTTGTAGTTATTATTACGCTTAGCCAATTTACCACACAAATTCGCAGCTCTAGACCAACGTTTGTGTCAAGTTTCGTCGAATTCTGTGAACGTTAAAATTTAGCTGTTTTGCACGGTTTTATTAAAGCAAGTTTGTTTCCCTTTTGTACTAACTTGTAGTTGTTATTATGCTTTCCAAAATTACCACACAAATTCTTGGGCGTAGACCAACGTTTGTGTCAAGTTTCGTCGAATTTTGAGAACGGTCAAAATTTAGCTGTTTTTTGCACGGTTTTATTAAAGCAAATTCATTTTCCTTTTATACTAACTTGTAGTTATTATTAAGATTAGCAAATATACAACACAAATGCTGGGATATAGACTAATGTTTGGGACAAGTTTTGTCAAATTCTGATAACGTTCAAAAGTTAGCTGTTTTGCACAATTTTATTAAAGCAAAATTGTTTTTCTTTTACACTAACTTGTAGGTATTATTAACCATACAAATTCTTGGTTCTAGACCTACGGTTGGGCTAAGTTTCGTCGAATTCTGAGAACGTTCAAAATTTAGATGTTTTGCACGGTTTTATTAAAGCAAGTTTGTTTCCCTTTTATACTAACTTGTAGGTATTATTACGCTTAGAATACTTTCCACACAAATACTTCGGTCTAGACCTACGGTTGGGTCAAGTTTCCTCGAATTCTGTGAACGCTCAAAATTTAGCTGTTTTGCACGGTTTTATTAAAGCAAGTTTGTTTCCCTTTTATACTAACTTGTAGGTAATATTACACTTAGCAAATTTATCCCACAAATTCTTGGGTCTAGACCAACGGTTGGGTCATGTTTCGTCGATTTCTAACAACGTTCAAAAGAAAGCTCTTTTGCACGATTTTATTAAAGCAAGTTTATTTCCCTTTTATACTAACTTGTAGTTATTATTACGCTTAGCTAATTTACCACACAAATTCGCAGCTCTAGATCAACGTTTGTGTCAAGTTTCGTCGAATTCTGTGAACGTTAAAATTTAGCTGTTTTGCACGGTTTTATTAAAGCAAGTTTGTTTCCCTTTTTTACTAACTTGTAATTGTTATTATGCTTTCCAAAATTACCACACAAATTCTTGGGCGTAGATCAACGTTTGTGTCAAATTTCGTCGAATTTTGAGAACGGTCAAAATTTAGCTGTTTTGCACGGTTTTATTAAAGCAAATTCATTTTCCTTTTATACTAACTTGTAGTTATTATTAAGATTAGCAAATATACAACACAAATGCTGGGATATAGACCAATGTTTGGGACAAGTTTCGTCAAATTCTGATAACGTTCAAAAGTTAGCTGTTTTGCACAATTTTATTAAAGCAAAATTGTTTTTCTTTTACACTAACTTGTAGGTATAATTAACCACACAAATTCTTGGTTCTAGACCTACGGTTGGGTTAAGTTTCGTCGAATTCTGAGAACGTTCAAAATTTAGCTGTTTTGCACGGTTTTATTAAAGCAAGTTTGTTTCCCTTTTATACTAACTTATAGGTATTATTACTCTTAGAAAAATTTACCACACAAATGCTTCGGTCTAGACCTACGGTTGGGTCAAGTTTCCTCGAATTCTGTGAACGTTCAAAATTTAGCTGTTTTGCACAATTTTATTAAAGCAAGTTTGTTTCCCTTTTATACTAACTTGTAGGTAATTTTACGCTTAGCAAATTTATCCCACAAATTCTTGGGTCTAGACCAACGGTTGGGTCATGTTTCGTCGAATTCTGACAACGTTCAAAAGTAAGCTCTTTTGCACGATTTTATTAAAGCAAGTTTATTTCCCTTTTATACTAACTTGTAGTTATTATTACGCTTAGCCAATTTACCACACAAATTCGCAGCTCTAGACCAACGTTTGTGTCAAGTTTCGTCGAATTCTGTGAACGTTAAAATTTAGTTGTTTTGCACGGTTTTATTAAAGCAAGTTTGTTTCCCTTTTGTACTAACTTGTAGTTGTTATTATGCTTTCCAAAATTACCACACAAATTCTTGGGCGTAGACCAACGTTTGTGTCAAGTTTCGTCGAATTTTGAGAACGGTCAAAATTTAGCTGTTTTTTGCACGGTTTTATTAAAGCAAATTCATTTTCCTTTTATACTAACTTGTAGTTATTACTAAGATTAGCAAATATACAACACAAATGCTGGGATATAGACCAATGTTTGGGACAAGTTTCGTCGAATTCTGAGAACGTTCAAAAGTTAGCTGTTTTGCACAATTTTATTAAAGCAAAATTGTTTTTCTTTTACACTAACTTGTAGGTATTATTAACCATACAAATTCTTGGTTCTAGACCTACGGTTGGGTTAAGTTTCGTCGAATTCTGAGAACGTTCAAAATTTAGATGTTTTGCACGGTTTTACTAAAGCAAGTTTGTTTCCCTTTTATACTAACTTGTAGGTATTATTACGCTTAGAATACTTTCCACACAAATACTTCGGTCTAGACCTACGGTTGGGTCAAGTTTCCTCGAATTCTGTGAACGTTCAAAATTTAGCTGTTTTGCACGGTTTTATTAAAGCAAGTTTGTTTCCCTTTTATACTAACTTGTAGGTAATATTACACTTAGCAAATTTATCCCACAAATTCTTGGGTCTAGACCAACGGTTGGGTCATGTTTCGTCGAATTCTGACAACGTTCAAAAGTAAGCTCTTTTGCACGATTTTATTAAAGCAAGTTTATTTCCCTTTTATACTAAATTGTAGTTATTATTACGCTTAGCCAATTTACCACACAAATTCGCAGCTCTAGACCAACGTTTGTGTCAAGTTTCGTCGAATTCTGTGAACGTTAAAATTTAGCTGTTTTGCACGGTTTTATTAAAGTAAGTTTGTTTCCCTTTTGTACTAACTTGTAGTTGTTATTATGCTTTCCAAAATTACCACAGAAATTCTTGGGCGTAGACCAACGTTTGTGTCAAGTTTCGTCGAATTTTGAGAACGGTCAAAATTTAGCTGTTTTTTGCACGATTTTATTAAAGCAAATTCATTTTCCTTTTATACTAACTTGTAGTTATTATTAAGATTAGCAAATATACAACACAAATGCTGGGATATAGACTAATGTTTGGGACAAGTTTCGTCAAATTCTGATAACGTTCAAAAGTTAGCTGTTTTGCACAATTTTATTAAAGCAAAATTGTTTTTCTTTTACACTAACTTGTAGGTATAATTAACCACACAAATTCTTGGTTCTAGACCTACGGTTGGGTTAAGTTTCGTCGAATTCTGAGAACGTTCAAAATTTAGCTGTTTTGCACGGTTTTATTAAAGCAAGTTTGTTTCCCTTTTATACTAACTTATAGGTATTATTACTCTTAGAAAAATTTACCACACAAATGCTTCGGTCTAGACCTACGGTTGGGTCAAGTTTCCTCGAATTCTGTGAACGTTCAAAATTTAGCTGTTTTGCACGATTTTATTAAAGCAAGTTTGTTTCCCTTTTATACTAACTTGTAGGTAATTTTACGCTTAGCAAATTTATCCCACAAATTCTTGGGTCTAGACCAACGGTTGGGTCATGTTTCGTCGAATTCTGACAACGTTCAAAAGTAAGCTCTTTTGCACGATTTTATTAAAGTAAGTTTATTTCCCTTTTATACTAACTTGTAGTTATTATTACGCTTAGCCAATTTACCACACAAATTCGCAGCTCTAGACCAACGTTTGTGTCAAGTTTCGTCGAATTCTGTGAACGTTAAAATTTAGCTGTTTTGCACGGTTTTATTAAAGCAAGTTTGTTTCCCTTTTGTACTAACTTGTAGTTGTTATTATGCTTTCCAAAATTACCACACAAATTCTTGGGCGTAGACCAACGTTTGTGTCAAGTTTCGTCGAATTTTGAGAACGGTCAAAATTTAGCTGTTTTTTGCACGGTTTTATTAAAGCAAATTCATTTTCCTTTTATACTAACTTGTAGTTATTATTAAGATTAGCAAATATACAACACAAATGCTGGGATATAGACCAATGTTTGGGACAAGTTTCGTCGAATTCTGAGAACGTTCAAAAGTTAGCTGTTTTGCACAATTTTATTAAAGCAAAATTGTTTTTCTTTTACACTAACTTGTAGGTATTATTAACCATACAAATTCTTGGTTCTAGACCTACGGTTGGGCTAAGTTTCGTCGAATTCTGAGAACGTTCAAAATTTAGATGGTTTGCACGGTTTTATTAAAGCAAGTTTGTTTCCCTTTTATACTAACTTGTAGGTATTATTACGCTTAGAATACTTTCCACACAAATACTTCGGTCTAGACCTACGGTTGGGTCAAGTTTCCTCGAATTCTGTGAACGCTCAAAATTTAGCTGTTTTGCACGGTTTTATTAAAGCAAGTTTGTTTCCCTTTTATACTAACTTGTAGGTAATATTACACTTAGCAAATTTATCCCACAAATTCTTGGGTCTAGACCAACGGTTGGGTCATGTTTCGTCGATTTCTAACAACGTTCAAAAGAAAGCTCTTTTGCACGATTTTATTAAAGCAAGTTTATTTCCCTTTTATACTAACTTGTAGTTATTATTACGCTTAGCTAATTTACCACACAAATTCGCAGCTCTAGACCAACGTTTGTGTCAAGTTTCGTCGAATTCTGTGAACGTTAAAATTTAGCTGTTTTGCACGGTTTTATTAAAGCAAGTTTGTTTCCCTTTTTTACTAACTTGTAATTGTTATTATGCTTTCCAAAATTACCACACAAATTCTTGGGCGTAGATCAACGTTTGTGTCAAATTTCGTCGAATTTTGAGAACGGTCAAAATTTAGCTGTTTTGCACGGTTTTATTAAAGCAAATTCATTTTCCTTTTATACTAACTTGTAGTTATTATTAAGATTAGCAAATATACAACACAAATGCTGGGATATAGACCAATGTTTGGGACAAGTTTCGTCAAATTCTGATAACGTTCAAAAGTTAGCTGTTTTGCACAATTTTATTAAAGCAAAATTGTTTTTCTTTTACACTAACTTGTAGGTATAATTAACCACACAAATTCTTGGTTCTAGACCTACGGTTGGGTTAAGTTTCGTCGAATTCTGAGAACGTTCAAAATTTAGCTGTTTTGCACGGTTTTATTAAAGCAAGTTTGTTTCCCTTTTATACTAACTTATAGGTATTATTACTCTTAGAAAAATTTACCACACAAATGCTTCGGTCTAGACCTACGGTTGGGTCAAGTTTCCTCGAATTCTGTGAACGTTCAAAATTTAGCTGTTTTGCACAATTTTATTAAAGCAAGTTTGTTTCCCTTTTATACTAACTTGTAGGTAATTTTACGCTTAGCAAATTTATCCCACAAATTCTTGGGTCTAGACCAACGGTTGGGTCATGTTTCGTCGAATTCTGACAACGTTCAAAAGTAAGCTCTTTTGCACGATTTTATTAAAGCAAGTTTATTTCCCTTTTATACTAAATTGTAGTTATTATTACGCTTAGCCAATTTACCACACAAATTCGCAGCTCTAGACCAACGTTTGTGTCAAGTTTCGTCGAATTCTGTGAACGTTAAAATTTAGCTGTTTTGCACGGTTTTATTAAAGTAAGTTTGTTTCCCTTTTGTACTAACTTGTAGTTGTTATTATGCTTTCCAAAATTACCACACAAATTCTTGGGCGTAGACCAACGTTTGTGTCAAGTTTCGTCGAATTTTGAGAACGGTCAAAATTTAGCTGTTTTTTGCACGATTTTATTAAAGCAAATTCATTTTCCTTTTATACTAACTTGTAGTTATTATTAAGATTAGCAAATATACAACACAAATGCTGGGATATAGACCAAAGTTTGGGACAAGTTTCGTCGAATTCTGAGAACGTTCAAAAGTTTGCTGTTTTGCACAATTTTATTAAAGCAAATTTGTTTTCCTTTTACACTAACTTGTAGGTATTATTAACCACACAAATTCTTGGTTCTAGACCTACAGTTGGGTTAAGTTTCGTCGAATTCTGAGAACGTTCAAAATTTAGATGTTTTGCACGGTTTTATTAAAGCAAGTTTGTTTCCTTTTTATACTAACTTATAGGTATTATTACTCTTAGAAAATTTACCACACAAATGCTTCGGTCTAGACCTACGGTTGGGTCAAGTTTCCTCGAATTCTGTGAACGTTCAAAATTTAGCTGTTTTGCACGATTTTATTAAAGCAAGTTTGTTTCCCTTTTATACTAACTTGTAGGTAATATTACGCTTAGCAAATTTATCCCACAAACTCTTGGGTCTAGACCAACGGTTGGGTCATGTTTCGTCGAATTCTGACAACGTTCAAAAGTAAGCTCTTTTGCACGATTTTATTAAAGCAAGTTTATTTCCCTTTTATACTAACTTGTAGTTATTATTACGCTTAGCCAATTTACCACACAAATTCGCAGCTCTAGACCAACGTTTGTGTCAAGTTTCGTCGAATTCTGTGAACGTTAAAATTTAGCTGTTTTGCACGGTTTTATTAAAGCAAGTTTGTTTCCCTTTTGTACTAACTTGTAGTTGTTATTATGCTTTCCAAAATTACCACACAAATTCTTGGGCGTAGACCAACGTTTGTGTCAAGTTTCGTCGAATTTTGAGAACGGTCAAAATTTAGCTGTTTTTTGCACGGTTTTATTAAAGCAAATTCATTTTTCTTTTATACTAACTTGTAGTTATTATTAAGATTAGCAAATATACAACACAAATGCTGGGATATAGACCAAAGTTTGGGACAAGTTTCGTCGAATTCTGAGAACGTTCAAAAGTTAGCTGTTTTGCACAACAATTTTATTAAAGCAAATTTGTTTTCCTTTTACACTAACTTGTAGGTATTATTAACCATACAAATTCTTGGTTCTAGACCTACGGTTGGGTTAAGTTTCGTCGAATTCTGAGAACGTTCAAAATTTAGATGTTTTGCACGGTTTTATTAAAGCAAGTTTGTTTCCCTTTTATACTAACTTGTAGGTATTATTACGCTTAGAATACTTTCCACACAAATACTTCGGTCTAGACCTACGGTTGGGTCAAGTTTCCTCGAATTCTGTGAACGCTCAAAATTTAGCTGTTTTTCACGGTTTTATTAAAGCAAGTTTGTTTCCCTTTTATACTAACTTGTAGGTAATATTACGCTTAGCAAATTTGTCCCACAAATTCTTGGGTCTAGACCAACGGTTGGGTCATGTTTCGTCGAATTCTGACAACGTTCAAAAGAAAGCTCTTTTGCACGATTTTATTAAAGCAAGTTTATTTCCCTTTTATACTAACTTGTAGTTATTATTACGCTTAGCCAATTTACCACACAAATTCGCAGCTCTAGACCAACGTTTGTGTCAAGTTTCGTCGAATTCTGTGAACGTTAAAATTTAGCTGTTTTGCACGGTTTTATTAAAGCAAGTTTGTTTCCCTTTTGTACTAACTTGTAATTGTTATTATGCTTTCCAAAATTACCACACAAATTCTTGGGCGTAGATCAACGTTTGTGTCAACTTTCGTCGAATTTTGAGAACGGTCAAAATTTAGCTGTTTTGCACGGTTTTATTAAAGCAAATTCATTTTCCTTTTATACTAACTTGTAGTTATTATTAAGATTAGCAAATATACAACACAAATGCTGGGATATAGACCAATGTTTGGGACAAGTTTCGTCAAATTCTGATAACGTTCAAAAGTTAGCTGTTTTGCACAATTTTATTAAAGCAAAATTGTTTTTCTTTTACACTAACTTGTAGGTATAATTAACCACACAAATTCTTGGTTCTAGACCTACGGTTGGGTTAAGTTTCGTCGAATTCTGAGAACGTTCAAAATTTAGCTGTTTTGCACGGTTTTATTAAAGCAAGTTTGTTTCCCTTTTATACTAACTTATAGGTATTATTACTCTTAGAAAAATTTACCACACAAATGCTTCGGTCTAGACCTACGGTTGGGTCAAGTTTCCTCGAATTCTGTGAACGTTCAAAATTTAGCTGTTTTGCACGATTTTATTAAAGCAAGTTTGTTTCCCTTTTATACTAACTTGTAGGTAATTTTACGCTTAGCAAATTTATCCCACAAATTCTTGGGTCTAGACCAACGGTTGGGTCATGTTTCGTCGAATTCTGACAACGTTGCAAAGTAAGCTCTTTTGCACGATTTTATTAAAGCAAGTTTATTTCCCTTTTATACTAACTTGTAGTTATTATTACGCTTAGCCAATTTACCACACAAATTCGCAGCTCTAGACCAACGTTTGTGTCAAGTTTCGTCGAATTCTGTGAACGTTAAAATTTAGCTGTTTTGCACGGTTTTATTAAAGCAAGTTTGTTTCCCTTTTGTACTAACTTGTAGTTGTTATTATGCTTTCCAAAATTACCACACAAATTCTTGGGCGTAGACCAACGTTTGTGTCAAGTTTCGTCGAATTTTGAGAACGGTCAAAATTTAGCTGTTTTTTGCACGGTTTTATTAAAGCAAATTCATTTTCCTTTTATACTAACTTGTAGTTATTATTAAGATTAGCAAATATACAACACAAATGCTGGGATATAGACCAATGTTTGGGACAAGTTTCGTCGAATTCTGAGAACGTTCAAAAGTTAGCTGTTTTGCACAATTTTATTAAAGCAAAATTGTTTTTCTTTTACACTAACTTGTAGGTATTATTAACCATACAAATTCTTGGTTCTAGACCTACGGTTGGGTTAAGTTTCGTCGAATTCTGAGAACGTTCAAAATTTAGATGTTTTGCACGGTTTATTAAAGCAAGTTTGTTTCCCTTTTATACTAACTTGTAGGTATTATTACGCTTAGAATACTTTCCACACAAATACTTCGGTCTAGACCTACGGTTGGGTCAAGTTTCCTCGAATTCTGTGAACGCTCAAAATTTAGCTGTTTTGCACGGTTTTATTAAAGCAAGTTTGTTTCCCTTTTATACTAACTTGTAGGTAATATTACGCTTAGCAAATTTATCCCACAAATTCTTGGGTCTAGACCAACGGTTGGGTCATGTTTCGTCGAATTCTAACAACGTTCAAAAGAAAGCTCTTTTGCACGATTTTATTAAAGCAAGTTTATTTCCCTTTTATACTAACTTGTAGTTATTATTACGCTTAGCCAATTTACCACACAAATTCGCAGCTCTAGACCAACGTTTGTGTCAAGTTTCGTCGAATTCTGTGAACGTTAAAATTTAGCTGTTTTGCACGGTTTTATTAAAGCAAGTTTGTTTCCCTTTTGTACTAACTTGTAATTGTTATTATGCTTTCCAAAATTACCACACAAATTCTTGGGCGTAGATCAACGTTTGTGTCAAATTTCGTCGAATTTTGAGAACGGTCAAAATTTAGCTGTTTTGCACGGTTTTATTAAAGCAAATTCATTTTCCTTTTATACTAACTTGTAGTTATTATTAAGATTAGCAAATATACAACACAAATGCTGGGATATAGACCAATGTTTGGGACAAGTTTCGTCAAATTCTGATAACGTTCAAAAGTTAGCTGTTTTGCACAATTTTATTAAAGCAAAATTGTTTTTCTTTTACACTAACTTGTAGGTATAATTAACCACACAAATTCTTGGTTCTAGACCTACGGTTGGGTTAAGTTTCGTCGAATTCTGAGAACGTTCAAAATTTAGCTGTTTTGCACGGTTTTATTAAAGCAAGTTTGTTTCCCTTTTATACTAACTTATAGGTATTATTACTCTTAGAAAAATTTACCACACAAATGCTTCGGTCTAGACCTACGGTTGGGTCAAGTTTCCTCGAATTCTGTGAACGTTCAAAATTTAGCTGTTTTGCACGATTTTATTAAAGCAAGTTTGTTTCCCTTTTATACTAACTTGTAGGTATTATTACGCTTAGAATACTTTCCACACAAATACTTCGGTCTAGACCTACGGTTGGGTCAAGTTTCCTCGAATTCTGTGAACGCTCAAAATTTAGCTGTTTTGCACGGTTTTATTAAAGCAAGTTTGTTTCCCTTTTATACTAACTTGTAGGTAATATTACGCTTAGCAAATTTATCCCACAAATTCTTGGGTCTAGACCAACGGTTGGGTCATGTTTCGTCGAATTCTGACAACGTTGCAAAGTAAGCTCTTTTGCACGATTTTATTAAAGCAAGTTTATTTCCCTTTTATACTAACTTGTAGTTATTATTACGCTTAGCCAATTTACCACACAAATTCGCAGCTCTAGACCAACGTTTGTGTCAAGTTTCGTCGAATTCTGTGAACGTTAAAATTTAGCTGTTTTGCACGGTTTTATTAAAGCAAGTTTGTTTCCCTTTTGTACTAACTTGTAGTTGTTATTATGCTTTCCAAAATTACCACACAAATTCTTGGGCGTAGACCAACGTTTGTGTCAAGTTTCGTCGAATTTTGAGAACGGTCAAAATTTAGCTGTTTTTTGCACGGTTTTATTAAAGCAAATTCATTTTCCTTTTATACTAACTTGTAGTTATTATTAAGATTAGCAAATATACAACACAAATGCTGGGATATAGACCAATGTTTGGGACAAGTTTCGTCAAATTCTGATAACGTTCAAAAGTTAGCTGTTTTGCACAATTTTATTAAAGCAAAATTGTTTTTCTTTTACACTAACTTGTAGGTATAATTAACCACACAAATTCTTGGTTCTAGACCTACGGTTGGGTTAAGTTTCGTCGAATTCTGAGAACGTTCAAAATTTAGCTGTTTTGCACGGTTTTATTAAAGCAAGTTTGTTTCCCTTTTATACTAACTTATAGGTATTATTACTCTTAGAAAAATTTACCACACAAATGCTTCGGTCTAGACCTACGGTTGGGTCAAGTTTCCTCGAATTCTGTGAACGTTCAAAATTTAGCTGTTTTGCACGATTTTATTAAAGCAAGTTTGTTTCCCTTTTATACTAACTTGTAGGTAATTTTACGCTTAGCAAATTTATCCCACAAATTCTTGGGTCTAGACCAACGGTTGGGTCATGTTTCGTCGAATTCTGACAACGTTGCAAAGTAAGCTCTTTTGCACGATTTTATTAAAGCAAGTTTATTTCCCTTTTATACTAACTTGTAGTTATTATTACGCTTAGCCAATTTACCACACAAATTCGCAGCTCTAGACCAACGTTTGTGTCAAGTTTCGTCGAATTCTGTGAACGTTAAAATTTAGCTGTTTTGCACGGTTTTATTAAAGCAAGTTTGTTTCCCTTTTGTACTAACTTGTAGTTGTTATTATGCTTTCCAAAATTACCACACAAATTCTTGGGCGTAGACCAACGTTTGTGTCAAGTTTCGTCGAATTTTGAGAACGGTCAAAATTTAGCTGTTTTTTGCACGGTTTTATTAAAGCAAATTCATTTTCCTTTTATACTAACTTGTAGTTATTATTAAGATTAGCAAATATACAACACAAATGCTGGGATATAGACCAATGTTTGGGACAAGTTTCGTCGAATTCTGAGAACGTTCAAAAGTTAGCTGTTTTGCACAATTTTATTAAAGCAAAATTGTTTTTCTTTTACACTAACTTGTAGGTATTATTAACCATACAAATTCTTGGTTCTAGACCTACGGTTGGGTTAAGTTTCGTCGAATTCTGAGAACGTTCAAAATTTAGATGTTTTGCACGGTTTATTAAAGCAAGTTTGTTTCCCTTTTATACTAACTTGTAGGTATTATTACGCTTAGAATACTTTCCACACAAATACTTCGGTCTAGACCTACGGTTGGGTCAAGTTTCCTCGAATTCTGTGAACGCTCAAAATTTAGCTGTTTTGCACGGTTTTATTAAAGCAAGTTTGTTTCCCTTTTATACTAACTTGTAGGTAATATTACGCTTAGCAAATTTATCCCACAAATTCTTGGGTCTAGACCAACGGTTGGGTCATGTTTCGTCGAATTCTAACAACGTTCAAAAGAAAGCTCTTTTGCACGATTTTATTAAAGCAAGTTTATTTCCCTTTTATACTAACTTGTAGTTATTATTACGCTTAGCCAATTTACCACACAAATTCGCAGCTCTAGACCAACGTTTGTGTCAAGTTTCGTCGAATTCTGTGAACGTTAAAATTTAGCTGTTTTGCACGGTTTTATTAAAGCAAGTTTGTTTCCCTTTTGTACTAACTTGTAATTGTTATTATGCTTTCCAAAATTACCACACAAATTCTTGGGCGTAGATCAACGTTTGTGTCAAATTTCGTCGAATTTTGAGAACGGTCAAAATTTAGCTGTTTTGCACGGTTTTATTAAAGCAAATTCATTTTCCTTTTATACTAACTTGTAGTTATTATTAAGATTAGCAAATATACAACACAAATGCTGGGATATAGACCAATGTTTGGGACAAGTTTCGTCAAATTCTGATAACGTTCAAAAGTTAGCTGTTTTGCACAATTTTATTAAAGCAAAATTGTTTTTCTTTTACACTAACTTGTAGGTATAATTAACCACACAAATTCTTGGTTCTAGACCTACGGTTGGGTTAAGTTTCGTCGAATTCTGAGAACGTTCAAAATTTAGCTGTTTTGCACGGTTTTATTAAAGCAAGTTTGTTTCCCTTTTATACTAACTTATAGGTATTATTACTCTTAGAAAAATTTACCACACAAATGCTTCGGTCTAGACCTACGGTTGGGTCAAGTTTCCTCGAATTCTGTGAACGTTCAAAATTTAGCTGTTTTGCACGATTTTATTAAAGCAAGTTTGTTTCCCTTTTATACTAACTTGTAGGTATTATTACGCTTAGAATACTTTCCACACAAATACTTCGGTCTAGACCTACGGTTGGGTCAAGTTTCCTCGAATTCTGTGAACGCTCAAAATTTAGCTGTTTTGCACGGTTTTATTAAAGCAAGTTTGTTTCCCTTTTATACTAACTTGTAGGTAATATTACGCTTAGCAAATTTATCCCACAAATTCTTGGGTCTAGACCAACGGTTGGGTCATGTTTCGTCGAATTCTGACAACGTTGCAAAGTAAGCTCTTTTGCACGATTTTATTAAAGCAAGTTTATTTCCCTTTTATACTAACTTGTAGTTATTATTACGCTTAGCCAATTTACCACACAAATTCGCAGCTCTAGACCAACGTTTGTGTCAAGTTTCGTCGAATTCTGTGAACGTTAAAATTTAGCTGTTTTGCACGGTTTTATTAAAGCAAGTTTGTTTCCCTTTTGTACTAACTTGTAGTTGTTATTATGCTTTCCAAAATTACCACACAAATTCTTGGGCGTAGACCAACGTTTGTGTCAAGTTTCGTCGAATTTTGAGAACGGTCAAAATTTAGCTGTTTTTTCCACGGTTTTATTAAAGCAAATTCATTTTCCTTTTATACTAACTTGTAGTTATTATTAAGATTAGCAAATATACAACACAAATGCTGGGATATAGACCAATGTTTGGGACAAGTTTCGTCGAATTCTGAGAACGTTCAAAAGTTAGCTGTTTTGCACAATTTTATTAAAGCAAAATTGTTTTTCTTTTACACTAACTTGTAGGTATTATTAACCATACAAATTCTTCGTTCTAGACCTACGGTTGGGTTAAGTTTCGTCGAATTCTGAGAACGTTCAAAATTTAGATGTTTTGCACGGTTTATTAAAGCAAGTTTGTTTCCCTTTTATACTAACTTGTAGGTATTATTACGCTTAGAATACTTTCCACACAAATACTTCGGTCTAGACCTACGGTTGGGTCAAGTTTCCTCGAATTCTGTGAACGCTCAAAATTTAGCTGTTTTGCACGGTTTTATTAAAGCAAGTTTGTTTCCCTTTTATACTAACTTGTAGGTAATATTACGCTTAGCAAATTTATCCCACAAATTCTTGGGTCTAGACCAACGGTTGGGTCATGTTTCGTCGAATTCTAACAACGTTCAAAAGAAAGCTCTTTTGCACGATTTTATTAAAGCAAGTTTATTTCCCTTTTATACTAACTTGTAGTTATTATTACGCTTAGCCAATTTACCACACAAATTCGCAGCTCTAGACCAACGTTTGTGTCAAGTTTCGTCGAATTCTGTGAACGTTAAAATTTAGCTGTTTTGCACGGTTTTATTAAAGCAAGTTTGTTTCCCTTTTGTACTAACTTGTAATTGTTATTATGCTTTCCAAAATTACCACACAAATTCTTGGGCGTAGATCAACGTTTGTGTCAAATTTCGTCGAATTTTGAGAACGGTCAAAATTTAGCTGTTTTGCACGGTTTTATTAAAGCAAATTCATTTTCCTTTTATACTAACTTGTAGTTATTATTAAGATTAGCAAATATACAACACAAATGCTGGGATATAGACCAATGTTTGGGACAAGTTTCGTCAAATTCTGATAACGTTCAAAAGTTAGCTGTTTTGCACAATTTTATTAAAGCAAAATTGTTTTTCTTTTACACTAACTTGTAGGTATAATTAACCACACAAATTCTTGGTTCTAGACCTACGGTTGGGTTAAGTTTCGTCGAATTCTGAGAACGTTCAAAATTTAGCTGTTTTGCACGGTTTTATTAAAGCAAGTTTGTTTCCCTTTTATACTAACTTATAGGTATTATTACTCTTAGAAAAATTTACCACACAAATGCTTCGGTCTAGACCTACGGTTGGGTCAAGTTTCCTCGAATTCTGTGAACGTTCAAAATTTAGCTGTTTTGCACGATTTTATTAAAGCAAGTTTGTTTCCCTTTTATACTAACTTGTAGGTAATTTTACGCTTAGCAAATTTATCCCACAAATTCTTAGGTCTAGACCAACGGTTGGGTCATGTTTCGTCGAATTCTGACAACGTTCCAAAGTAAGCTCTTTTGCACGATTTTATTAAAGCAAGTTTATTTCCCTTTTATACTAACTTGTAGTTATTATTACGCTTAGCCAATTTACCACACAAATTCGCAGCTCTAGACCAACGTTTGTGTCAAGTTTCGTCGAATTCTGTGAACGTTAAAATTTAGCTGTTTTGCACGGTTTTATTAAAGCAAGTTTGTTTCCCTTTTGTACTAACTTGTAGTTGTTATTATGCTTTCCAAAATTACCACACAAATTCTTGGGCGTAGACCAACGTTTGTGTCAAGTTTCGTCGAATTTTGAGAACGGTCAAAATTTAGCTGTTTTTTGCACGGTTTTATTAAAGCAAATTCATTTTCCTTTTATACTAACTTGTAGTTATTATTAAGATTAGCAAATATACAACACAAATGCTGGGATATAGACCAATGTTTGGGACAAGTTTCGTCGAATTCTGAGAA
The DNA here is from genome assembly GCF_026168435.1 of Sesamum indicum. Taxonomy (NCBI): domain Eukaryota; kingdom Viridiplantae; phylum Streptophyta; class Magnoliopsida; order Lamiales; family Pedaliaceae; genus Sesamum; species Sesamum indicum. The sequence goes on along the minus strand of NC_142661.1, from coordinate 8,706,710 downwards.
CGTTCAAAAGTTAGCTGTTTTGCACAATTTTATTAAAGCAAAATTGTTTTTCTTTTACACTAACTTGTAGGTATTATTAACCATACAAATTCTTGGTTCTAGACCTACGGTTGGGTTAAGTTTCGTCGAATTCTGAGAACGTTCAAAATTTAGATGTTTTGCACGGTTTATTAAAGCAAGTTTGTTTCCCTTTTATACTAACTTGTAGGTATTATTACGCTTAGAATACTTTCCACACAAATACTTCGGTCTAGACCTACGGTTGGGTCAAGTTTCCTCGAATTCTGTGAACGCTCAAAATTTAGCTGTTTTGCACGGTTTTATTAAAGCAAGTTTGTTTCCCTTTTATACTAACTTGTAGGTAATATTACGCTTAGCAAATTTATCCCACAAATTCTTGGGTCTAGACCAACGGTTGGGTCATGTTTCGTCGAATTCTAACAACGTTCAAAAGAAAGCTCTTTTGCACGATTTTATTAAAGCAAGTTTATTTCCCTTTTATACTAACTTGTAGTTATTATTACGCTTAGCCAATTTACCACACAAATTCGCAGCTCTAGACCAACGTTTGTGTCAAGTTTCGTCGAATTCTGTGAACGTTAAAATTTAGCTGTTTTGCACGGTTTTGTTAAAGCAAGTTTGTTTCCCTTTTGTACTAACTTGTAATTGTTATTATGCTTTCCAAAATTACCACACAAATTCTTGGGCGTAGATCAACGTTTGTGTCAAATTTCGTCGAATTTTGAGAACGGTCAAAATTTAGCTGTTTTGCACGGTTTTATTAAAGCAAATTCATTTTCCTTTTATACTAACTTGTAGTTATTATTAAGATTAGCAAATATACAACACAAATGCTGGGATATAGACCAATGTTTGGGACAAGTTTCGTCAAATTCTGATAACGTTCAAAAGTTAGCTGTTTTGCACAATTTTATTAAAGCAAAATTGTTTTTCTTTTACACTAACTTGTAGGTATAATTAACCACACAAATTCTTGGTTCTAGACCTACGGTTGGGTTAAGTTTCGTCGAATTCTGAGAACGTTCAAAATTTAGCTGTTTTGCACGGTTTTATTAAAGCAAGTTTGTTTCCCTTTTATACTAACTTATAGGTATTATTACTCTTAGAAAAATTTACCACACAAATGCTTCGGTCTAGACCTACGGTTGGGTCAAGTTTCCTCGAATTCTGTGAACGTTCAAAATTTAGCTGTTTTGCACAATTTTATTAAAGCAAGTTTGTTTCCCTTTTATACTAACTTGTAGGTAATTTTACGCTTAGCAAATTTATCCCACAAATTCTTGGGTCTAGACCAACGGTTGGGTCATGTTTCGTCGAATTCTGACAACGTTCAAAAGTAAGCTCTTTTGCACGATTTTATTAAAGCAAGTTTATTTCCCTTTTATACTAACTTGTAGTTATTATTACGCTTAGCCAATTTACCACACAAATTCGCAGCTCTAGACCAACGTTTGTGTCAAGTTTCGTCGAATTCTGTGAACGTTAAAATTTAGCTGTTTTGCACGGTTTTATTAAAGCAAGTTTGTTTCCCTTTTGTACTAACTTGTAGTTGTTATTATGCTTTCCAAAATTACCACACAAATTCTTGGGCGTAGACCAACGTTTTGTCAAGTTTGGTCGAATTTTGAGAACGGTCAAAATTTAGCTGTTTTTTGCACGGTTTTATTAAAGCAAATTCATTTTCCTTTTATACTAACTTGTAGTTATTATATTAAGATTAGCAAATATACAACACAAATGCTGGGATATAGACCAATGTTTGGGACAAGTTTCGTCGAATTCTGAGAACGTTCAAAAGTTAGCTGTTTCGCACAATTTTATTAAAGCAAAATTGTTTTTCTTTTACACTAACTTGTAGGTATTATTAACCATACAAATTCTTGGTTCTAGACCTACGGTTGGGTTAAGTTTCGTCGAATTCTGAGAACGTTCAAAATTTAGATGTTTTGCACGGTTTTATTAAAGCAAGTTTGTTTCCCTTTTATACTAACTTGTAGGTATTATTACGCTTAGAATACTTTCCACACAAATACTTCGGTCTAGACCTACGGTTGGGTCAAGTTTCCTCGAATTCTGTGAACGTTCAAAATTTAGCTGTTTTGCACGGTTTTATTAAAGCAAGTTTGTTTCCCTTTTATACTAACTTGTAGGTAATATTACACTTAGCAAATTTATCCCACAAATTCTTGGGTCTAGACCAACGGTTGGGTCATGTTTCGTCGAATTCTGACAACGTTCAAAAGTAAGCTCTTTTGCACGATTTTATTAAAGCAAGTTTATTTCCCTTTTATACTAACTTGTAGTTATTATTACGCTTAGCCAATTTACCACACAAATTCGCAGCTCTAGACCAACGTTTGTGTCAAGTTTCGTCGAATTCTGTGAACGTTAAAATTTAGCTGTTTTGCACGGTTTTATTAAAGCAAGTTTGTTTCCCTTTTGTACTAACTTGTAATTGTTATTATGCTTTCCAAAATTACCACACAAATTCTTGGGCGTAGATCAACGTTTGTGTCAAATTTCGTCGAATTTTGAGAACGGTCAAAATTTAGCTGTTTTGCACGGTTTTATTAAAGCAAATTCATTTTCCTTTTATACTAACTTGTAGTTATTATTAAGATTAGCAAATATACAACACAAATGCTGGGATATAGACCAATGTTTGGGACAAGTTTCGTCAAATTCTGATAACGTTCAAAAGTTAGCTGTTTTGCACAATTTTATTAAAGCAAAATTGTTTTTCTTTTACACTAACTTGTAGGTATAATTAACCACACAAATTCTTGGTTCTAGACCTACGGTTGGGTTAAGTTTCGTCGAATTCTGAGAACGTTCAAAATTTAGCTGTTTTGCACGGTTTTATTAAAGCAAGTTTGTTTCCCTTTTATACTAACTTATAGGTATTATTACTCTTAGAAAAATTTACCACACAAATGCTTCGGTCTAGACCTACGGTTGGGTCAAGTTTCCTCGAATTCTGTGAACGTTCAAAATTTAGCTGTTTTGCACGATTTTATTAAAGCAAGTTTGTTTCCCTTTTATACTAACTTGTAGGTAATTTTACGCTTAGCAAATTTATCCCACAAATTCTTGGGTCTAGACCAACGGTTGGGTCATGTTTCGTCGAATTCTGACAACGTTCCAAAGTAAGCTCTTTTGCACGATTTTATTAAAGCAAGTTTATTTCCCTTTTATACTAACTTGTAGTTATTATTACGCTTAGCCAATTTACCACACAAATTCGCAGCTCTAGACCAACGTTTGTGTCAAGTTTCGTCGAATTCTGTGAACGTTAAAATTTAGCTGTTTTGCACGGTTTTATTAAAGCAAGTTTGTTTCCCTTTTGTACTAACTTGTAGTTGTTATTATGCTTTCCAAAATTACCACACAAATTCTTGGGCGTAGACCAACGTTTGTGTCAAGTTTCGTCGAATTTTGAGAACGGTCAAAATTTAGCTGTTTTTTGCACGGTTTTATTAAAGCAAATTCATTTTCCTTTTATACTAACTTGTAGTTATTATTAAGATTAGCAAATATACAACACAAATGCTGGGATATAGACCAATGTTTGGGACAAGTTTCGTCGAATTCTGAGAACGTTCAAAAGTTAGCTGTTTTGCACAATTTTATTAAAGCAAAATTGTTTTTCTTTTACACTAACTTGTAGGTATTATTAACCATACAAATTCTTCGTTCTAGACCTACGGTTGGGTTAAGTTTCGTCGAATTCTGAGAACGTTCAAAATTTAGATGTTTTGCACGGTTTATTAAAGCAAGTTTGTTTCCCTTTTATACTAACTTGTAGGTATTATTACGCTTAGAATACTTTCCACACAAATACTTCGGTCTAGACCTACGGTTGGGTCAAGTTTCCTCGAATTCTGTGAACGCTCAAAATTTAGCTGTTTTGCACGGTTTTATTAAAGCAAGTTTGTTTCCCTTTTATACTAACTTGTAGGTAATATTACGCTTAGCAAATTTATCCCACAAATTCTTGGGTCTAGACCAACGGTTGGGTCATGTTTCGTCGAATTCTAACAACGTTCAAAAGAAAGCTCTTTTGCACGATTTTATTAAAGCAAGTTTATTTCCCTTTTATACTAACTTGTAGTTATTATTACGCTTAGCCAATTTACCACACAAATTCGCAGCTCTAGACCAACGTTTGTGTCAAGTTTCGTCGAATTCTGTGAACGTTAAAATTTAGCTGTTTTGCACGGTTTTATTAAAGCAAGTTTGTTTCCCTTTTGTACTAACTTGTAATTGTTATTATGCTTTCCAAAATTACCACACAAATTCTTGGGCGTAGATCAACGTTTGTGTCAAATTTCGTCGAATTTTGAGAACGGTCAAAATTTAGCTGTTTTGCACGGTTTTATTAAAGCAAATTCATTTTCCTTTTATACTAACTTGTAGTTATTATTAAGATTAGCAAATATACAACACAAATGCTGGGATATAGACCAATGTTTGGGACAAGTTTCGTCAAATTCTGATAACGTTCAAAAGTTAGCTGTTTTGCACAATTTTATTAAAGCAAAATTGTTTTTCTTTTACACTAACTTGTAGGTATAATTAACCACACAAATTCTTGGTTCTAGACCTACGGTTGGGTTAAGTTTCGTCGAATTCTGAGAACGTTCAAAATTTAGCTGTTTTGCACGGTTTTATTAAAGCAAGTTTGTTTCCCTTTTATACTAACTTATAGGTATTATTACTCTTAGAAAAATTTACCACACAAATGCTTCGGTCTAGACCTACGGTTGGGTCAAGTTTCCTCGAATTCTGTGAACGTTCAAAATTTAGCTGTTTTGCACAATTTTATTAAAGCAAGTTTGTTTCCCTTTTATACTAACTTGTAGGTAATTTTACGCTTAGCAAATTTATCCCACAAATTCTTGGGTCTAGACCAACGGTTGGGTCATGTTTCGTCGAATTCTGACAACGTTCAAAAGTAAGCTCTTTTGCACGATTTTATTAAAGCAAGTTTATTTCCCTTTTATACTAACTTGTAGTTATTATTACGCTTAGCCAATTTACCACACAAATTCGCAGCTCTAGACCAACGTTTGTGTCAAGTTTCGTCGAATTCTGTGAACGTTAAAATTTAGCTGTTTTGCACGGTTTTATTAAAGCAAGTTTGTTTCCCTTTTGTACTAACTTGTAGTTGTTATTATGCTTTCCAAAATTACCACACAAATTCTTGGGCGTAGACCAACGTTTTGTCAAGTTTGGTCGAATTTTGAGAACGGTCAAAATTTAGCTGTTTTTTGCACGGTTTTATTAAAGCAAATTCATTTTCCTTTTATACTAACTTGTAGTTATTATATTAAGATTAGCAAATATACAACACAAATGCTGGGATATAGACCAATGTTTGGGACAAGTTTCGTCGAATTCTGAGAACGTTCAAAAGTTAGCTGTTTCGCACAATTTTATTAAAGCAAAATTGTTTTTCTTTTACACTAACTTGTAGGTATTATTAACCATACAAATTCTTGGTTCTAGACCTACGGTTGGGTTAAGTTTCGTCGAATTCTGAGAACGTTCAAAATTTAGATGTTTTGCACGGTTTTATTAAAGCAAGTTTGTTTCCCTTTTATACTAACTTGTAGGTATTATTACGCTTAGAATACTTTCCACACAAATACTTCGGTCTAGACCTACGGTTGGGTCAAGTTTCCTCGAATTCTGTGAACGTTCAAAATTTAGCTGTTTTGCACGGTTTTATTAAAGCAAGTTTGTTTCCCTTTTATACTAACTTGTAGGTAATATTACACTTAGCAAATTTATCCCACAAATTCTTGGGTCTAGACCAACGGTTGGGTCATGTTTCGTCGAATTCTGACAACGTTCAAAAGTAAGCTCTTTTGCACGATTTTATTAAAGCAAGTTTATTTCCCTTTTATACTAACTTGTAGTTATTATTACGCTTAGCCAATTTACCACACAAATTCGCAGCTCTAGACCAACGTTTGTGTCAAGTTTCGTCGAATTCTGTGAACGTTAAAATTTAGCTGTTTTGCACGGTTTTATTAAAGCAAGTTTGTTTCCCTTTTGTACTAACTTGTAATTGTTATTATGCTTTCCAAAATTACCACACAAATTCTTGGGCGTAGATCAACGTTTGTGTCAAATTTCGTCGAATTTTGAGAACGGTCAAAATTTAGCTGTTTTGCACGGTTTTATTAAAGCAAATTCATTTTCCTTTTATACTAACTTGTAGTTATTATTAAGATTAGCAAATATACAACACAAATGCTGGGATATAGACCAATGTTTGGGACAAGTTTCGTCAAATTCTGATAACGTTCAAAAGTTAGCTGTTTTGCACAATTTTATTAAAGCAAAATTGTTTTTCTTTTACACTAACTTGTAGGTATAATTAACCACACAAATTCTTGGTTCTAGACCTACGGTTGGGTTAAGTTTCGTCGAATTCTGAGAACGTTCAAAATTTAGCTGTTTTGCACGGTTTTATTAAAGCAAGTTTGTTTCCCTTTTATACTAACTTATAGGTATTATTACTCTTAGAAAAATTTACCACACAAATGCTTCGGTCTAGACCTACGGTTGGGTCAAGTTTCCTCGAATTCTGTGAACGTTCAAAATTTAGCTGTTTTGCACGATTTTATTAAAGCAAGTTTGTTTCCCTTTTATACTAACTTGTAGGTAATTTTACGCTTAGCAAATTTATCCCACAAATTCTTGGGTCTAGACCAACGGTTGGGTCATGTTTCGTCGAATTCTGACAACGTTCAAAAGAAAGCTCTTTTGCACGATTTTATTAAAGCAAGTTTATTTCCCTTTTATACTAACTTGTAGTTATTATTACGCTTAGCCAATTTACCACACAAATTCGCAGCTCTAGACCAACGTTTGTGTCAAGTTTCGTCGAATTCTGTGAACGTTAAAATTTAGTTGTTTTGCACGGTTTTATTAAAGCAAGTTTGTTTCCCTTTTGTACTAACTTGTAGTTGTTATTATGCTTTCCAAAATTACCACACAAATTCTTGGGCGTAGACCAACGTTTGTGTCAAGTTTCGTCGAATTTTGAGAACGGTCAAAATTTAGCTGTTTTTTGCACGGTTTTATTAAAGCAAATTCATTTTCCTTTTATACTAACTTGTAGTTATTATATTAAGATTAGCAAATATACAACACAAATGCTGGGATATAGACCAATGTTTGGGACAAGTTTCGTCGAATTCTGAGAACGTTCAAAAGTTAGCTGTTTCGCACAATTTTATTAAAGCAAAATTGTTTTTCTTTTACACTAACTTGTAGGTATTATTAACCATACAAATTCTTGGTTCTAGACCTACGGTTGGGTTAAGTTTCGTCGAATTCTGAGAACGTTCAAAATTTAGATGTTTTGCACGGTTTTACTAAAGCAAGTTTGTTTCCTTTTTATACTAACTTGTAGGTATTATTACGCTTAGAATACTTTCCACACAAATACTTCGGTCTAGACCTACGGTTGGGTCAAGTTTCCTCGAATTCTGTGAACGTTCAAAATTTAGCTGTTTTGCACGGTTTTATTAAAGCAAGTTTGTTTCTCTTTTATACTAACTTGTAGGTAATATTACACTTAGCAAATTTATCCCACAAATTCTTGGGTCTAGACCAACGGTTGGGTCATGTTTCGTCGAATTCTGACAACGTTCAAAAGTAAGCTCTTTTGCACGATTTTATTAAAGCAAGTTTATTTCCCTTTTATACTAAATTGTAGTTATTATTACGCTTAGCCAATTTACCACACAAATTCGCAGCTCTAGACCAACGTTTGTGTCAAGTTTCGTCGAATTCTGTGAACGTTAAAATTTAGCTGTTTTGCACGGTTTTATTAAAGTAAGTTTGTTTCCCTTTTGTACTAACTTGTAGTTGTTATTATGCTTTCCAAAATTACCACACAAATTCTTGGGCGTAGACCAACGTTTGTGTCAAGTTTCGTCGAATTTTGAGAACGGTCAAAATTTAGCTGTTTTTTGCACGATTTTATTAAAGCAAATTCATTTTCCTTTTATACTAACTTGTAGTTATTATTAAGATTAGCAAATATACAACACAAATGCTGGGATATAGACCAAAGTTTGGGACAAGTTTCGTCGAATTCTGAGAACGTTCAAAAGTTTGCTGTTTTGCACAATTTTATTAAAGCAAATTTATTTTCCTTTTACACTAACTTGTAGGTATTATTAACCACACAAATTCTTGGTTCTAGACCTACAGTTGGGTTAAGTTTCGTCGAATTCTGAGAACGTTCAAAATTTAGATGTTTTGCACGGTTTTATTAAAGCAAGTTTGTTTCCTTTTTATACTAACTTATAGGTATTATTACTCTTAGAAAATTTACCACACAAATGCTTCGGTCTAGACCTACGGTTGGGTCAAGTTTCCTCGAATTCTGTGAACGTTCAAAATTTAGCTGTTTTGCACCATTTTATTAAAGCAAGTTTGTTTCCCTTTTATACTAACTTGTAGGTAATATTACGCTTAGCAAATTTATCCCACAAATTCTTGGGTCTAGACCAACGGTTGGGTCATGTTTCGTCGAATTCTGACAACGTTCAAAAGTAAGCTCTTTTGCACGATTTTATTAAAGCAAGTTTATTTCCCTTTTATACTAACTTGTAGTTATTATTACGCTTAGCCAATTTACCACACAAATTCGCAGCTCTAGACCAACGTTTGTGTCAAGTTTCGTCGAATTCTGTGAACGTTAAAATTTAGCTGTTTTGCACGGTTTTATTAAAGCAAGTTTGTTTCCCTTTTGTACTAACTTGTAGTTGTTATTATGCTTTCCAAAATTACCACACAAATTCTTGGGCGTAGACCAACGTTTGTGTCAAGTTTCGTCGAATTTTGAGAACGGTCAAAATTTAGCTATTTTTTTGCACGGTTTTATTAAAGCAAATTCATTTTTCTTTTATACTAACTTGTAGTTATTATTAAGATTAGCAAATATACAACACAAATGCCGGGATATAGACCAAAGTTTGGGACAAGTTTCGTCGAATTCTGAGAACGTTCAAAAGTTAGCTGTTTTGCACAACAATTTTATTAAAGCAAATTTGTTTTCCTTTTACACTAACTTGTAGGTATTATTAACCATACAAATTCTTGGTTCTAGACCTACGGTTGGGTTAAGTTTCGTCGAATTCTGAGAACGTTCAAAATTTAGATGTTTTGCACGGTTTTATTAAAGCAAGTTTGTTTCCCTTTTATACTAACTTGTAGGTATTATTACGCTTAGAATACTTTCCACACAAATACTTCGGTCTAGACCTACGGTTGGGTCAAGTTTCCTCGAATTCTGTGAACGCTCAAAATTTAGCTGTTTTGCACGGATTTATTAAAGCAAGTTTGTTTCCCTTTTATACTAACTTGTAGGTAATATTACGCTTAGCAAATTTATCCCACAAATTCTTGGGTCTAGACCAACGGTTGGGTCATGTTTCGTCGAATTCTGACAACGTTCAAAAGAAAGCTCTTTTGCACGATTTTATTAAAGCAAGTTTATTTCCCTTTTATACTAACTTGTAGTTATTATTACGCTTAGCCAATTTACCACACAAATTCGCAGCTCTAGACCAACGTTTGTGTCAAGTTTCGTCGAATTCTGTGAACGTTAAAATTTAGCTGTTTTGCACGGTTTTATTAAAGCAAGTTTGTTTCCCTTTTGTACTAACTTGTAGTTGTTATTATGCTTTCCAAAATTACCACACAAATTCTTGGGCGTAGACCAACGTTTGTGTCAAGTTTCGTCGAATTTTGAGAACGGTCAAAATTTAGCTGTTTTTTGCACGATTTTATTAAAGCAAATTCATTTTCCTTTTATACTAACTTGTAGTTATTATTAAGATTAGCAAATATACAACACAAATGCTGGGATATAGACCAAAGTTTGGGACAAGTTTCGTCGAATTCTGAGAACGTTCAAAAGTTTGCTGTTTTGCACAATTTTATTAAAGCAAATGTGTTTTCCTTTTACACTAACTTGTAGGTATTATTAACCACACAAATTCTTGGTTCTAGACCTACAGTTGGGTTAAGTTTCGTCGAATTCTGAGAACGTTCAAAATGTAGATGTTTTGCACGATTTTATTAAAGCAAGTTTGTTTCCTTTTTATACTAACTTATAGGTATTATTACTCTTAGAAAATTTACCACACAAATGCTTCGGTCTAGACCTACGGTTGGGTCAAGTTTCCTCGAATTCTGCGAACGTTCAAAATTTAGCTGTTTTGCACGATTTTATTAAAGCAAGTTTGTTTCCCTTTTATACTAACTTGTAGGTAATATTACGCTTAGCAAATTTATCCCACAAATTCTTGGGTCTAGACCAACGGTTGGGTCATGTTTCGTCGAATTCTGACAAAGTTCAAAAGTAAGCTCTTTTGCACGATTTTATTAAAGCAAGTTTATTTCCCTTTTATACTAACTTGTAGTTATTATTACGCTTAGCCAATTTACCACACAAATTCGCAGCTCTAGACCAACGTTTGTGTCAAGTTTCGTCGAATTCTGTGAACATTAAAATTTAGCTGTTTTGCACGGTTTTATTAAAGCAAGTTTGTTTCCCTTTTGTACTAACTTGTAGTTGTTATTATGCTTTCCAAAATTACCACACAAATTCTTGGGCGTAGACCAACGTTTGTGTCAAGTTTCGTCGAATTTTGAGAACGGTCAAAATTTAGCTGTTTTTTGCACGGTTTTATTAAAGCAAATTCATTTTCCTTTTATACTAACTTGTAGTTATTATTAAGATTAGCAAATATACAACAGAAATGCTGGGATATTGACTAAAGTTTGGGACAAGTTTCGTAGAATTCTGAGAACGTTCAAAAGTTAGCTGTTTTGCACAAATTTATTATAGCAAATTTGTTTTCCTTTTACACTAACTTGTAGGTATTATTTACCACACAAATACTTGGTTCTAGACCTACGGTTGGGTTAAGTTTCGTCGAATTCTGAGAACGTTCAAAATTTAGATGTTTTGCACGGTTTTATTAAAGCAAGTTTGTTTCCCTTTTATACTAACCTGTAGGTATTATTACGCTTAGAATACTTTCCACACAAATACTTCGGTCTAGACCTACGGTTGGGTCAAGTTTCCTCGAATTCTGTGTACGTTCAAAATTTAGCTGTTTTGTACGGTTTTATTAAAGCAAGTTTGTTTCCCTTTTATACTAACTTGTAGGTAATATTACACTTAGCAAATTTATCCCACAAATTCTTGGGTCTAGACCAACGGTTGGGTCATGTTTCGTCGAATTCTGACAACGTTCAAAAGTAAGCTCTTTTGCACGATTTTATCAAAGCAAGTTTATTTCCCTTTTATACTAACTTGTAGTTATTATTACGCTTAGCCAATTTACCACACAAATTCGCAGCTCTAGACCAACGTTTGTGTCAAGTTTCGTCGAATTCTGTGAACGTTAAAATTTAGCTGTTTTGCACGGTTTTATTAAAGCAAGTTTGTTTCCCTTTTGTACTAACTTGTAGTTGTTATTATGCTTTCCAAAATTACCACACAAATTCTTGGGCGTAGACCAACGTTTGTGTCAAGTTTCGTCGAATTTTGAGAATGGTCAAAATTTAGCTGTTTTTTGCACGGTTTTATTAAAGCAAATTCATTTTCCTTTTATACTAACTTGTAGTTATTATTAAGATTAGCAAATATACAACACAAATGCTGGGATATAGACCAAAGTTTGGGACAAGTTTCGTCGAATTCTGAGAACGTTCAAAAGTTAGCTGTTTTGCACAACAATTTTATTAAAGCAAATTTGTTTTCCTTTTACACTAACTTGTAGGTATTATTAACCACACAAATTCTTGGTTCTAGACCTACGGTTGGGTTAAGTTTCGTCGAATTCTGAGAACGTTCAAAATTTAGATGTTTTGCACGGTTTTATTAAAGCAAGTTTGTTTCCTTTTTATACTAACTTATAGGTATTATTACTCTTAGAAAATTTACCACACAAATGCTTCGGTCTAGACCTACGGTTGGGTCAAGTTTCCTCGAATTCTGTGAACGTTCAAAATTTAGCTGTTTTGCACGATTTTATTAAAGCAAGTTTGTTTCCCTTTTATACTAACTTGTAGGTAATATTACGCTTAGCAAATTTATCCCACAAATTCTTGGGTCTAGACCAACGGTTGGGTCATGTTTCGTCGAATTCTGACAACGTTCAAAAGTAAGCTCTTTTGCACGATTTTATTAAAGCAAGTTTATTTCCCTTTTATACTAACTTGTAGTTATTATTACGCTTAGCCAATTTACCACACAAATTCGCAGCTCTAGACCAACGTTTGTGTCAAGTTTCGTCGAATTCTGTGAACGTTAAAATTTAGCTGTTTTGCACGGTTTTATTAAAGCAAGTTTGTTTCCCTTTTGTACTAACTTGTAGTTGTTATTATGCTTTCCAAAATTACCACACAAATTCTTGGGCGTAGACCAACGTTTGTGTCAAGTTTCGTCGAATTTTGAGAACGGTCAAAATTTAGCTGTTTTTTGCACGATTTTATTAAAGCAAATTCATTTTCCTTTTATACTAACTTGTAGTTATTATTAAGATTAGCAAATATACAACACAAATGCTGGGATATAGACCAAAGTTTGGGACAAGTTTCGTCGAATTCTGAGAACGTTCAAAAGTTAGCTGTTTTGCACAACAATTTTATTAAAGCAAATTTGTTTTTCTTTTACACTAACTTGTAGGTATTATTAACCATACAAATTCTTGGTTCTAGACCTACGGTTGGGTTAAGTTTCGTCGAATTCTGAGAACGTTCAAAATTTAGATGTTTTGCACGGTTTTATTAAAGCAAGTTTGTTTCCCTTTTATACTAACTTGTAGGTATTATTACGCTTAGAATACTTTCCACACAAATACTTCGGTCTAGACCTACGGTTGGGTCAAGTTTCCTCGAATTCTGTGAACGCTCAAAATTTAGCTGTTTTGCACGGTTTTATTAAAGCAAGTTTGTTTCCCTTTTATACTAACTTGTAGGTAATATTACGCTTAGCAAATTTATCCCACAAATTCTTGGGTCTAGACCAACGGTTGGGTCATGTTTCGTCGAATTCTGACAACGTTCAAAAGAAAGCTCTTTGCACGATTTTATTAAAGCAAGTTTATTTCCCTTTTATACTAACTTGTAGTTATTATTACGCTTAGCCAATTTACCACACAAATTCGCAGCTCTAGACCAACGTTTGTGTCAAGTTTCGTCGAATTCTGTGAACGTTAAAATTTAGCTGTTTTGCACGGTTTTATTAAAGCAAGTTTGTTTCCCTTTTGTACTAACTTGTAGTTGTTATTATGCTTTCCAAAATTACCACACAAATTCTTGGGCGTAGACCAACGTTTGTGTCAAGTTTCGTCGAATTTTGAGAACGGTCAAAATTTAGCTGTTTTTTGCACGATTTTATTAAAGCAAATTCATTTTCCTTTTATACTAACTTGTAGTTATTATTAAGATTAGCAAATATACAACACAAATGCTGGGATATAGACCAAAGTTTGGGACAAGTTTCGTCGAATTCTGAGAACGTTCAAAAGTTTGCTGTTTTGCACAATTTTATTAAAGCAAATTTGTTTTCCTTTTACACTAACTTGTAGGTATTATTAACCACACAAATTCTTGGTTCTAGACCTACAGTTGGGTTAAGTTTCGTCGAATTCTGAGAATGTTCAAAATTTAGATGTTTTGCACGGTTTTATTAAAGCAAGTTTGTTTCCTTTTTATACTAACTTATAGGTATTATTACTCTTAGAAAATTTACCACACAAATGCTTCGGTCTAGACCTACGGTTGGGTCAAGTTTCCTCGAATTCTGTGAACGTTCAAAATTTAGCTGTTTTGCACGATTTTATTAAAGCAAGTTTGTTTCCCTTTTATACTAACTTGTAGGTAATATTACGCTTAGCAAATTTATCCCACAAATTCTTGGGTCTAGACCAACGGTTGGGTCATGTTTCGTCGAATTCTGACAACGTTCAAAAGAAAGCTCTTTTGCACGATTTTATTAAAGCAAGTTTATTTCCCTTTTATACTAACTTGTAGTTATTATTACGCTTAGCCAATTTACCACACAAATTCGCAGCTCTAGACCAACGTTTGTGTCAAGTTTCGTCGAATTCTGTGAACGTTAAAATTTAGCTGTTTTGCACGGTTTTATTAAAGCAAGTTTGTTTCCCTTTTGTACTAACTTGTAGTTGTTATTATGCTTTCCAAAATTACCACACAAATTCTTGGGCGTAGACCAACGTTTGTGTCAAGTTTCGTCGAATTTTGAGAACGGTCAAAATTTAGCTGTTTTTTGCACGGTTTTATTAAAGCAAATTCATTTTTCTTTTATACTAACTTGTAGTTATTATTAAGATTAGCAAATATACAACACAAATGCTGGGATATAGACCAAAGTTTGGGACAAGTTTCGTCGAATTCTGAGAACGTTCAAAAGTTAGCTGTTTTGCACAACAATTTTATTAAAGCAAATTTGTTTTCCTTTTACACTAACTTGTAGCTATTATTTACCACACAAATTCTTGGTTCTAGACCTACGGTTGGGTTAAGTTTCGTCGAATTCTGAGAACGTTCAAAATTTAGATGTTTTGCACGGTTTTATTAAAGCAAGTTTGTTTCCCTTTTATACTAACCTGTAGGTATTATTACGCTTAGAATACTTTCCACACAAATACTTCGGTCTAGACCTACGGTTGGGTCAAGTTTCCTCGAATTCTGTGAACGTTCAAAATTTAGCTGTTTTGTACGGTTTTATTAAAGCAAGTTTGTTTCCCTTTTATACTAACTTGTAGGTAATATTACACTTAGCAAATTTATCCCACAAATTCTTGGGTCTAGACCAACGGTTGGGTCATGTTTCGTCGAATTCTGACAACGTTCAAAAGTTAGCTCTTTTGCACGATTTTATCAAAGCAAGTTTATTTCCCTTTTATACTAACTTGTAGTTATTATTACGCTTAGCCAATTTACCACACAAATTCGCAGCTCTAGACCAACATTTGTGTCAAGTTTCGTCGAATTCTGTGAACGTTAAAATTTAGCTGTTTTGCACGGTTTTATTAACGCAAGTTTGTTTCCCTTTTGTACTAACTTGTAGTTGTTATTATGCTTTCCAAAATTACCACACAAATTCTTGGGCGTAGACCAACGTTTGTGTCAAGTTTCGTCGAATTTTGAGAATGGTCAAAATTTAGCTGTTTTTTGCAGGGTTTTATTAAAGCAAATTCATTTTCCTTTTATACTAACTTGTAGTTATTATTAAGATTAGCAAATATACAACACAAATGCTGGGATATAGACCAAAGTTTGGGACAAGTTTCGTCGAATTCTGAGAACGTTCAAAAGTTTGCTGTTTTGCACAACAATTTTATTAAAGCAAATTTGTTTTCCTTTTACACTAACTTGTAGGTATTATCAACCACACAAATTCTTGGTTCTAGACCTACGGTTGGGTTAAGTTTCGTCGAATTCTGAGAACGTTCAAAATTTAGATGTTTTGCACGGTTTTATTAAAGCAAGTTTGTTTCCCTTTTATACTAACTTGTAGGTATTATTACGCTTAGAATGCTTTCCACACAAATACTTCGGTCTAGACCTACGGTTGGGTCAAGTTTCCTCGAATTCTGTGAACGTTCAAAATTTAGCTGTTTTGCACGGTTTTATTAAAGCAAGTTTGTTTCCCTTTTATACTAACTTGTAGGTAATATTACGCTTAGCAAATTTATCCCACAAATTCTTGGGTCTAGACCAACGGTTGGGTCATGTTTCGTCGAATTCTGACAACGTTCAAAAGAAAGCTCTTTTGCACGATTTTATTAAAGCAAGTTTATTTCCCTTTTATACTAACTTGTAGTTATTATTACGCTTAGCCAATTTACCACACAAATTCGCAGCTCTAGACCAACGTTTGTGTCAAGTTTCGTCGAATTCTGTGAACGTTAAAATTTAGCTGTTTTGCACGGTTTTATTAAAGCAAGTTTGTTTCCCTTTTGTACTAACTTGTAGTTGTTATTATGCTTTCCAAAATTACCACACAAATTCTTGGGTGTAGACCAACGTTTGTGTCAAGTTTCGTCGAATTTTGAGAACGGTCAAAATTTAGCTGTTTTTTGCACGATTTTATTAAAGCAAATTCATTTTCCTTTTATACTAACTTGTAGTTATTATTAAGATTAGCAAATATACAACACAAATGCTGGGATATAGACCAAAGTTTGGGACAAGTTTCGTCGAATTCTGAGAACGTTCAAAAGTTTGCTGTTTTGCACAATTTTATTAAAGCAAATTTGTTTTCCTTTTACACTAACTTGTTGGTATAATTAACCACACAAATTCTTGGTTCTAGACCTACGGTTGGGTTAAGTTTCGTCGAATTCTGAGAACGTTCAAAATAGCTGTTTTGCACGGTTTTATTAAAGCAAGTTTGTTTCGTTTTTATACTAACTTATAGGTATTATTACTCTTAGAAAAATTTACCACACAAATGCTTCGGTCTAGACCTACGGTTGGGTCAAGTTTCCTCGAATTCTGTGAACGTTCAAAATTTAGCTGTTTTGCACGATTTTATTAAAGCAAGTTTGTTTCCCTTTTATACTAACTTGTAGGTAATATTACGCTTAGCAAATTTATCCCACAAATTCTTGGGTCTAGACCAACGGTTGGGTCATGTTTCGTCGAATTCTGACAACGTTCAAAAGTAAGCTCTTTTGCACGATTTTATTAAAGCAAGTTTATTTCCCTTTTATACTAACTTGTAGTTATTATTACGCTTAGCCAATTTACCACACAAATTCGCAGCTCTAGACCAACGTTTGTGTCAAGTTTCGTCGAATTCTGTGAACGTTAAAAGTTAGCTGTTTTGCACGGTTTTATTAAAGCAAGTTTGTTTCCCTTTTGTACTAAATTGAAGTTGTTATTATGCTTTCCAAAATTACCACACAAATTCTTGGGCGTAGACCAACGTTTGTGTCAAGTTTCGTCGAATTTTGAGAATGGTCAAAATTTAGCTGTTTTTTGCACGGTTTTATTAAAGCAAATTCATTTTCCTTTTATACTAACTTGTAGTTATTATTAAGATTAGCAAATATACAACACAAATGCTGGGATATAGACCAAAGTTTGGGACAAGTTTCGTCGAATTCTGAGAACGTTCAAAAGTTTGCTGTTTTGCACAACAATTTTATTAAAGCAAATTTGTTTTCCTTTTACACTAACTTGTAGGTATTATTAACCACACAAATTCTTGGTTCTAGACCTACGGTTGGGTTAAGTTTCGTCGAATTCTGAGAACGTTCAAAATTTAGATGTTTTGCACGGTTTTATTAAAGCAAGTTTGTTTCCCTTTTATACTAACTTGTAGGTATTATTACGCTTAGAATACTTTCCACACAAATACTTCGGTCTAGACCTACGGTTGGGTCAAGTTTCCTCGAATTCTGTGAACGTTCAAAATTTAGCTGTTTTGCACGGTTTTATTAAAGCAAGTTTGTTTCCCTTTTATACTAACTTGTAGGTAATATTACGCTTAGCAAATTTATCCCACAAATTCTTGGGTCTAGACCAACGGTTGGGTCATGTTTCGTCGAATTCTGACAACGTTCAAAAGAAAGCTCTTTTGCACGATTTTATTAAAGCAAGTTTATTTCCCTTTTATACTAACTTGTAGTTATTATTACGCTTAGCCAATTTACCACACAAATTCGCAGCTCTAGACCAACGTTTGTGTCAAGTTTCGTCGAATTCTGTGAACGTTAAAATTTAGCTGTTTTGCACGGTTTTATTAAAGCAAGTTTGTTTCCCTTTTGTACTAACTTGTAGTTGTTATTATGCTTTCCAAAATTACCACACAAATTCTTGGGTGTAGACCAACGTTTGTGTCAAGTTTCGTCGAATTTTGAGAACGGTCAAAATTTAGCTGTTTTTTGCACGATTTTATTAAAACAAATTCATTTTCCTTTTATACTAACTTGTAGTTATTATTAAGATTAGCAAATATACAACACAAATGCTGGGATATAGACCAAAGTTTGGGACAAGTTTCGTCGAATTCTGAGAACGTTCAAAAGTTTGCTGTTTTGCACAATTTTATTAAAGCAAATTTGTTTTCCTTTTACACTAACTTGTTGGTATAATTAACCACACAAATTCTTGGTTCTAGACCTACGGTTGGGTTAAGTTTCGTCGAATTCTGAGAACGTTCAAAATAGCTGTTTTGCACGGTTTTATTAAAGCAAGTTTGTTTCGTTTTTATACTAACTTATAGGTATTATTACTCTTAGAAAAATTTACCACACAAATGCTTCGGTCTAGACCTACGGTTGGGTCAAGTTTCCTCGAATTCTGTGAACGTTCAAAATTTAGCTGTTTTGCACGATTTTATTAAAGCAAGTTTGTTTCCCTTTTATACTAACTTGTATGTAATATTACGCTTAGCAAATTTATCCCACAAATTCTTGGGTCTAGACCAACGGTTGGGTCATGTTTCGTCGAATTCTGACAACGTTCAAAAGTAAGCTCTTTTGCACGATTTTATTAAAGCAAGTTTATTTCCCTTTTATACTAACTTGTAGTTATTATTACGCTTAGCCAATTTACCACACAAATTCGCAGCTCTAGACCAACGTTTGTGTCAAGTTTCGTCGAATTCTGTGAACGTTAAAAGTTAGCTGTTTTGCACGGTTTTATTAAAGCAAGTTTGTTTCCCTTTTGTACTAAATTGAAGTTGTTATTATGCTTTCCAAAATTACCACACAAATTCTTGGGCGTAGACCAACGTTTGTGTCAAGTTTCGTCGAATTTTGAGAATGGTCAAAATTTAGCTGTTTTTTGCACGGTTTTATTAAAGCAAATTCATTTTCCTTTTATACTAACTTGTAGTTATTATTAAGATTAGCAAATATACAACACAAATGCTGGGATATAGACCAAAGTTTGGGACAAGTTTCGTCGAATTCTGAGAACGTTCAAAAGTTTGCTGTTTTGCACAACAATTTTATTAAAGCAAATTTGTTTTCCTTTTACACTAACTTGTAGGTATTATTAACCACACAAATTCTTGGTTCTAGACCTACGGTTGGGTTAAGTTTCGTCGAATTCTGAGAACGTTCAAAATTTAGATGTTTTGCACGGTTTTATTAAAGCAAGTTTGTTTCCCTTTTATACTAACTTGTAGGTATTATTACGCTTAGAATACTTTCCACACAAATACTTCGGTCTAGACCTACGGTTGGGTCAAGTTTCCTCGAATTCTGTGAACGTTCAAAATTTAGCTGTTTTGCACGGTTTTATTAAAGCAAGTTTGTTTCCCTTTTATACTAACTTGTAGGTAATATTACGCTTAGCAAATTTATCCCACAAATTCTTGGGTCTAGACCAACGGTTGGGTCATGTTTCGTCGAATTCTGACAACGTTCAAAAGAAAGCTCTTTTGCACGATTTTATTAAAGCAAGTTTATTTCCCTTTTATACTAACTTGTAGTTATTATTACGCTTAGCCAATTTACCACACAAATTCGCAGCTCTAGACCAACGTTTGTGTCAAGTTTCGTCGAATTCTGTGAACGTTAAAATTTAGCTGTTTTGCACGGTTTTATTAAAGCAAGTTTGTTTCCCTTTTGTACTAACTTGTAGTTGTTATTATGCTTTCCAAAATTACCACACAAATTCTTGGGTGTAGACCAACGTTTGTGTCAAGTTTCGTCGAATTTTGAGAACGGTCAAAATTTAGCTGTTTTTTGCACGATTTTATTAAAACAAATTCATTTTCCTTTTATACTAACTTGTAGTTATTATTAAGATTAGCAAATATACAACACAAATGCTGGGATATAGACCAAAGTTTGGGACAAGTTTCGTCGAATTCTGAGAACGTTCAAAAGTTTGCTGTTTTGCACAATTTTATTAAAGCAAATTTGTTTTCCTTTTACACTAACTTGTAGGTATTATTAACCACACAAATTCTTGGTTCTAGACCTACAGTTGGGTTAAGATTCGTCGAATTCTGAGAACGTTCAAAATTTAGATGTTTTGCACGGTTTTATTAAAGCAAGTTTGTTTCCTTTTTATTCTAACTTATAGGTATTATTACTCTTAGAAAATTTACCACACAAATGCTTCGGTCTAGACCTACGGTTGGGTCAAGTTTTCTCGAATTCTGTGAACGTTCAAAATTTAGCTGTTTTGCACGATTTTATTAAAGCAAGTTTGTTTCCCTTTTATACTAACTTGTAGGTAATATTACGCTTAGCAAATTTATCCCACAAATTCTTGGGTCTAGACCAACGGTTGGGTCATGTTTCGTCGAATTCTGACAACGTTCAAAAGTAAGCTCTTTTGCACGATTTTATTAAAGCAAGTTTATTTCCCCTTTTATACTAACTTGTAGTTATTTTTACGCTTAGCCAATTTACCACACAAATTCGCAGCTCTAGACCAACGTTTGTGTCAAGTTTCGTCGAATTCTGTGAACGTTAAAATTTAGCTGTTTTGCACGGTTTTATTAAAGCAAGTTTGTTTCCCTTTTGTACTAACTTGTAGTTGTTATTATGCTTTCCAAAATTACCACACAAATTCTTGGGCGTAGACCAACGTTTGTGTCAAGTTTCGTCGAATTTTGAGAACGGTCAAAATTTAGCTGTTTTTTGCACGATTTTATTAAAGCAAATTCATTTTCCTTTTATACTAACTTGTAGTTATTATTAAGATTAGCAAATATACAACACAAATGCTGGGATATAGACCAAAGTTTGGGACAAGTTTCGTCGAATTCTGAGAACGTTCAAAAGTTTGCTGTTTTGCACAATTTTATTAAAGCAAATTTGTTTTCCTTTTACACTAACTTGTAGGTATAATTAACCACACAAATTCTTGGTTCTAGACCTACGGTTGGGTTAAGTTTCGTCGAATTCTGAGAACGTTCAAAATTTAGCTGTTTTGCACGGTTTTATTAAAGCAAGTTTGTTTCCTTTTTATACTAACTTATAGGTATTATTACTCTTAGAAAAATTTACCACACAAATGCTTCGGTCTAGACCTACGGTTGGGTCAAGTTTCCTCGAATTCTGTGAACGTTCAAAATTTAGCTGTTTTGCACGATTTTATTAAAGCAAGTTTGTTTCCCTTTTATACTAACTTGTAGGTAATATTACGCTTAGCAAATTTATCCCACAAATTCTTGGGTCTAGACCAACGGTTGGGTCATGTTTCGTCGAATTCTGACAACGTTCAAAAGTAAGCTCTTTTGCACGATTTTATTAAAGCAAGTTTATTTCCCTTTTATACTAACTTGTAGTTATTATTACGCTTAGCCAATTACCACACAAATTCGCAGCTCTAGACCAACGTTTGTGTCAAGTTTCGTCGAATTCTGTGAACGTTAAAATTTAGCTGTTTTGCACGGTTTTATTAAAGCAAGTTTGTTTCCCTTTTGTACTAACTTGTAGTTGTTATTATGCTTTCCAAAATTACCACACAAATTCTTGGGCGTAGACCAACGTTTGTGTCAAGTTTCGTCGAATTTTGAGAACGGTCAAAATTTAGCTGTTTTTTGCACGGTTTTATTAAAGCAAATTCATTTTCCTTTTATACTAACTTGTAGTTATTATTAAGATTAGCAAATATACAACACAAATGCTGGGATATAGACCAAAGTTTGGGACAAGTTTCGTCGAATTCTGAGAACGTTCAAAAGTTAGCTGTTTTGCACAACAATTTTATTAAAGCAAATTTGTTTTCCTTTTACACTAACTTGTAGGTATTATTAACCACACAAATTCTTGGTTCTAGACCTACGGTTGGGTTAAGTTTCGTCGAATTCTGAGAACGTTCAAAATTTAGATGTTTTGCACGGTTTTATTAAAGCAAGTTTGTTTCCCTTTTATACTAACTTGTAGGTATTATTACGCTTAGAATACTTTCCACACAAATACTTCGGTCTAGACCTACGGTTGGGTCAAGTTTCCTCGAATTCTGTGAACGTTCAAAATTTAGCTGTTTTGCACGGTTTTATTAAAGCAAGTTTGTTTCCCTTTTATACTAACTTGTAGGTAATATTACACTTAGCAAATTTATCCCACAAATTCTTGGGTCTAGACCAACGGTTGGGTCATGTTTCGTCGAATTCTGACAACGTTCAAAAGTAAGCTCTTTTGCACGATTTTATTAAAGCAAGTTTATTTCCCTTTTATACTAACTTGTAGTTATTATTACGCTTAGCCAATTTACCACACAAATTCGCAGCTCTAGACCAACGTTTGTGTCAAGTTTCGTCGAATTCTGTGAACGTTAAAATTTAGCTGTTTTGCACGGTTTTATTAAAGCATGTTTGTTTCCCTTTTGTACTAACTTGTAGTTGTTATTATGCTTTCCAAAATTACCACACAAATTCTTGGGCGTAGACCAACGTTTGTGTCAAGTTTCGTCGAATTTTGAGAACGGTCAAAATTTAGCTGTTTTTTGCACGATTTTATTAAAGCAAATTCATTTTCCTTTTATACTAACTTGTAGTTATTATTAAGATTAGCAAATATACAACACAAATGCTGGGATATAGACCAAAGTTTGGGACAAGTTTCGTCGAATTCTGAGAACGTTCAAAAGTTTGCTGTTTTGCACAATTTTATTAAAGCAAATTTGTTTTCCTTTTACACTAACTTGTAGGTATTATTAACCACACAAATTCTTGGTTCTAGACCTACTGTTGGGTTAAGTTTCGTCGAATTCTGAGAACGTTCAAAATTTAGATGTTTTGCACGGTTATATTAAAGCAAGTTTGTTTCCTTTTTATACTAACTTATAGGTATTATTACTCTTAGAAAATTTACCACACAAATGCTTCGGTCTAGACCTACGGTTGGGTCAAGTTTCCTCGAATTCTGTGAACGTTCAAAATTTAGCTGTTTTGCACGATTTTATTAAAGCAAGTTTGTTTCCCTTTTATACTAACTTGTAGGTAATATTACGCTTAGCAAATTTATCCCACAAATTCTTGGGTCTAGACCAACGGTTGGGTCATGTTTCGTCGAATTCTGACAACGTTCAAAAGTAAGCTCTTTTGCACGATTTTATTAAAGCAAGTTTATTTCCCCTTTTATACTAACTTGTAGTTATTATTACGCTTAGCCAATTTACCACACAAATTCGCAGCTCTAGACCAACGTTTGTGTCAAGTTTCGTCGAATTCTGTGAACGTTAAAATTTAGCTGTTTTGCACGGTTTTATTAAAGCAAGTTTGTTTCCCTTTTGTACTAACTTGTAGTTGTTATTATGCTTTCCAAAATTACCACACAAATTCTTGGGCGTAGACCAACGTTTGTGTCAAGTTTCGTCGAATTTTGAGAACGGTCAAAATTTAGCTGTTTTTTGCACGGTTTTATTAAAGCAAATTCATTTTCCTTTTATACTAACTTGTAGTTATTATTAAGATTAGCAAATATACAACACAAATGCTGGGATATAGACCAAAGTTTGGGACAAGTTTCGTCGAATTCTGAGAACGTTCAAAAGTTAGCTGTTTTGCACAACAATTTTATTAAAGCAAATTTGTTTTCCTTTTACACTAACTTGTAGGTATTATTAACCACACAAATTCTTGGTTCTAGACCTACGGTTGGGTTAAGTTTCGTCGAATTCTGAGAACGTTCAAAATTTAGATGTTTTGCACGGTTTTATTAAAGCAAGTTTGTTTCCCTTTTATACTAACTTGTAGGTATTATTACGCTTAGAATACTTTCCACACAAATACTTCGGTCTAGACCTACGGTTGGGTCAAGTTTCCTCGAATTCTGTGAACGTTCAAAATTTAGCTGTTTTGCACGGTTTTATTAAAGCAAGTTTGTTTCCCTTTTATACTAACTTGTAGGTAATATTACACTTAGCAAATTTATCCCACAAATTCTTGGGTCTAGACCAACGGTTGGGTCATGTTTCGTCGAATTCTGACAACGTTCAAAAGTAAGCTCTTTTGCACGATTTTATTAAAGCAAGTTTATTTCCCTTTTATACTAACTTGTAGTTATTATTACGCTTAGCCAATTTACCACACAAATTCGCAGCTCTAGACCAACGTTTGTGTCAAGTTTCGTCGAATTCTGTGAACGTTAAAATTTAGCTGTTTTGCACGGTTTTATTAAAGCATGTTTGTTTCCCTTTTGTACTAACTTTTAGTTGTTATTATGCTTTCCAAAATTACCACACAAATTCTTGGGCGTAGACCAACGTTTGTGTCAAGTTTCGTCGAATTTTGAGAACGGTCAAAATTTAGCTGTTTTTTGCACGATTTTATTAAAGCAAATTCATTTTCCTTTTATACTAACTTGTAGTTATTATTAAGATTAGCAAATATACAACACAAATGCTGGGATATAGACCAAAGTTTGGGACAAGTTTCGTCGAATTCTGAGAACGTTCAAAAGTTTGCTGTTTTGCACAATTTTATTAAAGCAAATTTGTTTTCCTTTTACACTAACTTGTAGGTATTATTAACCACACAAATTCTTGGTTCTAGACCTACTGTTGGGTTAAGTTTCGTCGAATTCTGAGAACGTTCAAAATTTAGATGTTTTGCACGGTTATATTAAAGCAAGTTTGTTTCCTTTTTATACTAACTTATAGGTATTATTACTCTTAGAAAATTTACCACACAAATGCTTCGGTCTAGACCTACGGTTGGGTCAAGTTTCCTCGAATTCTGTGAACGTTCAAAATTTAGCTGTTTTGCACGATTTTATTAAAGCAAGTTTGTTTCCCTTTTATACTAACTTGTAGGTAATATTACGCTTAGCAAATTTATCCCACAAATTCTTGGGTCTAGACCAACGGTTGGGTCATGTTTCGTCGAATTCTGACAACGTTCAAAAGTAAGCTCTTTTGCACGATTTTATTAAAGCAAGTTTATTTCCCCTTTTATACTAACTTGTAGTTATTATTACGCTTAGCCAATTTACCACACAAATTCGCAGCTCTAGACCAACGTTTGTGTCAAGTTTCGTCGAATTCTGTGAACGTTAAAATTTAGCTGTTTTGCACGGTTTTATTAAAGCAAGTTTGTTTCCCTTTTGTACTAACTTGTAGTTGTTATTATGCTTTCCAAAATTACCACACAAATTCTTGGGCGTAGACCAACGTTTGTGTCAAGTTTCGTCGAATTTTGAGAACGGTCAAAATTTAGCTGTTTTTTGCACGGTTTTATTAAAGCAAATTCATTTTCCTTTTATACTAACTTGTAGTTATTATTAAGATTAGCAAATATACAACACAAATGCTGGGATATAGACCAAAGTTTGGGACAAGTTTCGTCGAATTCTGAGAACGTTCAAAAGTTAGCTGTTTTGCACAACAATTTTATTAAAGCAAATTTGTTTTCCTTTTACACTAACTTGTAGGTATTATTAACCACACAAATTCTTGGTTCTAGACCTACGGTTGGGTTAAGTTTCGTCGAATTCTGAGAACGTTCAAAATTTAGATGTTTTGCAAGGTTTTATTAAAGCAAGTTTGTTTCCCTTTTATACTAACTTGTAGGTATTATTACGCTTAGAATACTTTCCACACAAATACTTTTGTCTAGACCTACGGTTGGGTCAAATTTCCTCGAATTCTGTGAACGTTCAAAATTTAGCTGTTTTGCACGGTTTTATTAAAGCAAGTTTGTTTCCCTTTTATACTAACTTGTAGGTAATATTACACTTAGCAAATTTATCCCACAAATTCTTGGGTCTAGACCAACGGTTGGGTCATGTTTCGTCGAATTCTGACAACGTTCAAAAGTAAGCTCTTTTGCACGATTTTATTAAAGCAAGTTTATTTCCCTTTTATACTAACTTGTAGTTATTATTACGCTTAGCCAATTTACCACACAAATTCGCAGCTCTAGACCAACGTTTGTGTCAAGTTTCGTCGAATTCTGTGAACGTTAAAATTTAGCTGTTTTGCACGGTTTTATTAAAGCAAGTTTGTTTCCCTTTTGTACTAACTTGTAGTTGTTATTATGCTTTCCAAAATTACCACACAAATTCTTGGGCGTAGACCAACGTTTGTGTCAAGTTTCGTCGAATTTTGAGAACGGTCAAAATTTAGTTGTTTTTTGCACGATTTTATTAAAGCAAATTCATTTTCCTTTTATACTAACTTGTAGTTATTATTAAGATTAGCAAATATACAACACAAATGCTGGGATATAGACCAAAGTTTGGGACAAGTTTCGTCGAATTCTGAGAACGTTCAAAAGTTTGCTGTTTTGCACAATTTTATTAAAGCAAATTTGTTTTCCTTTTACACTAACTTGTAGGTATTATTAACCACACAAATTCTTGGTTCTAGACCTATAGTTGGGTTAAGTTTCGTCGAATTCTGAGAACGTTCAAAATTTAGATGTTTTGCACGGTTTTATTAAAGCAAGTTTGTTTCCTTTTTATACTAACTTATAGGTATTATTACTCTTAGAAAATTTACCACACAAATGCTTCGGTCTAGACCTACGGTTGGGTCAAGTTTCCTCGAATTCTGTGAACGTTCAAAATTTAGCTGTTTTGCACGATTTTATTAAAGCAAGTTTGTTTCCCTTTTATACTAACTTGTATGTAATATTACGCTTAGCAAATTTATCCCACAAATTCTTGGGTCTAGACCAACGGTTGGGTCATGTTTCGTCGAATTCTGACAACGTTCAAAAGTAAGCTCTTTTGCACGATTTTATTAAAGCAAGTTTATTTCCCTTTTATACTAACTTGTAGTTATTATTACGCTTAGCCAATTTACCACACAAATTCGCAGCTCTAGACCAACGTTTGTGTCAAGTTTCGTCGAATTCTGTGAACGTTAAAATTTAGCTGTTTTGCACGGTTTTATTAAAGCAAGTTTGTTTCCCTTTTGTACTAACTTGTAGTTGTTATTATGCTTTCCAAAATTACCACACAAATTCTTGGGCGTAGACCAACGTTTGTGTCAAGTTTCGTCGAATTTTGAGAACGGTCAAAATTTAGCTGTTTTTTGCACGGTTTTATTAAAGCAAATTCATTTTCCTTTTATACTAACTTGTAGTTATTATTAAGATTAGCAAATATACAACACTAATGCTGGGATATAGACCAAAGTTTGGGACAAGTTTCGTCGAATTCTGAGAACGTTCAAAAGTTAGCTGTTTTGCACAACAATTTTATTAAAGCAAATTTGTTTTCCTTTTACACTAACTTGTAAGTATTATTAACCACACAAATTCTTGGTTCTAGACCTACGGTTGGGTTAAGTTTCGTCGAATTCTGAGAACGTTCAAAATTTAGATGTTTTGCACGGTTTTATTAAAGCAAGTTTGTTTCCCTTTTATACTAACTTGTAGGTATTATTACGCTTAGAATACTTTCCACACAAATACTTCGGTCTAGACCTACGGTTGGGTCAAGTTTCCTCGAATTCTGTGAACGTTCAAAATTTAGCTGTTTTGCACGGTTTTATTAAAGCAAGTTTGTTTCCCTTTTATACTAACTTGTAGGTAATATTACACTTAGCAAATTTATCCCACAAATTCTTGGGTCTAGACCAACGGTTGGGTCATGTTTCGTCGAATTCTGACAACGTTCAAAAGTAAGCTCTTTTGCACGATTTTATTTAAGCAAGTTTATTTCCCCTTTTATACTAACTTGTAGTTATTATTACGCTTAGCCAATTTACCACACAAATTCGCAGCTCTAGACCAACGTTTGTGTCAAGTTTCGTCGAATTCTGTGAACGTTAAAATTTAGCTGTTTTGCACGGTTTTATTAAAGCAAGTTTGTTTCCCTTTTGTACTAACTTGTAGTTGTTATTATGCTTTCCAAAATTACCACACAAATTCTTGGGCGTAGACCAACGTTTGTGTCAAGTTTCGTCGAATTTTGAGAACGGTCAAAATTTAGCTGTTTTTTGCACGGTTTTATTAAAGCAAATTCATTTTCCTTTTATACTAACTTGTAGTTATTATTAAGATTAGCAAATATACAACACAAATGCTGGGATATAGACCAAAGTTTGGGACAAGTTTCGTCGAATTCTGAGAACGTTCAAAAGTTAGCTGTTTTGCACAACAATTTTATTAAAGCAAATTTGTTTTCCTTTTACACTAACTTGTAGGTATTATTAACCACACAAATTCTTGGTTCTAGACCTACGGTTGGGTTAAGTTTCGTCGAATTCTGAGAACGTTCAAAATTTAGATGTTTTGCACGGTTTTATTAAAGCAAGTTTGTTTCCCTTTTATACTAACTTGTAGGTATTATTACGCTTAGAATACTTTCCACACAAATACTTCGGTCTAGACCTACGGTTGGGTCAAGTTTCCTCGAATTCTGTGAACGCTCCAAATTTAGCTGTTTTGCACGGTTTTATTAAAGCAAGTTTGTTTCCCTTTTATACTAACTTGTAGGTAATATTACACTTAGCAAATTTATCCCACAAATTCTTGGGTCTAGACCAACGGTTGGGTCATGTTTCGTCGAATTCTGACAACGTTCAAAAGTAAGCTCTTTTGCACGATTTTATTAAAGCAAGTTTATTTCCCTTTTATACTAACTTGTAGTTATTATTACGCTTAGCCAATTTACCACACAAATTCGCAGCTCTAGACCAACGTTTGTGTCAAGTTTCGTCGAATTCTGTGAACGTTAAAATTTAGCTGTTTTGCACGGTTTTATTAAAGCAAGTTTGTTTCCCTTTTGTACTTACTTGTAGTTGTTATTATGCTTTCCTAAATTACCACACAAATTCTTGGGCGTAGACCAACGTTTGTGTCAAGTTTCGTCGAATTTTGAGAACGGTCAAAATTTAGCTGTTTTTTGCACGATTTTATTAAAGCAAATTCATTTTCCTTTTATACTAACTTGTAGTTATTATTAAGATTAGCAAATATACAACACAAATGCTGGGATATAGACCAAAGTTTGGGACAAGTTTCGTCGAATTCTGAGAACGTTCAAAAGTTTGCTGTTTTGCACAATTTTATTAAAGCAAATTTGTTTTCCTTTTACACTAACTTGTAGGTATTATTAACCACACAAATTCTTGGTTCTAGACCTACAGTTGGGTTAAGTTTCGTCGAATTCTGAGAACGTTCAAAATTTAGATGTTTTGCACGGTTTTATTAAAGCAAGTTTGTTTCCTTTTTATACTAACTTATAGGTATTATTACTCTTAGAAAATTTACCACACAAATGCTTCGGTCTAGACCTACGGTTGGGTCAAGTTTCCTCGAATTCTGTGAACGTTCAAAATTTAGCTGTTTTGCACGATTTTATTAAAGCAAGTTTGTTTCCCTTTTATACTAACTTGTAGGTAATATTACGCTTAGCAAATTTATCCCACAAATTCTTGGGTCTAGACCAACGGTTGGGTCATGTTTCGTCGAATTCTGACAACGTTCAAAAGTAAGCTCTTTTGCACGATTTTATTAAAGCAAGTTTATTTCCCCTTTTATACTAACTTGTAGTTATTTTTACGCTTAGCCAATTTACCACACAAATTCGCAGCTCTAGACCAACGTTTGTGTCAAGTTTCGTCGAATTCTGTGAACGTTAAAATTTAGCTGTTTTGCACGGTTTTATTAAAGCAAGTTTGTTTCCCTTTTGTACTAACTTGTAGTTGTTATTATGCTTTCCAAAATTACCACACAAATTCTTGGGCGTAGACCAACGTTTGTGTCAAGTTTCGTCGAATTTTGAGAACGGTCAAAATTTAGCTGTTTTTTTGCACGATTTTATTAAAGCAAATTCATTTTCCTTTTATACTAACTTGTAGTTATTATTAAGATTAGCAAATATACAACACAAATGCTGGGATATAGACCAAAGTTTGGGACAAGTTTCGTCAAATTCTGAGAACGTTCAAAAGTTAGCTGTTTTGCACAACAATTTTATTAAAGCAAATTTGTTTTCCTTTTACACTAACTTGTAGGTATTATTAACCACACAAATTCTTGGTTCTAGACCTACGGTTGGGTTAACTTTCGTCGAATTCTGAGAACGTTCAAAATTTAGATGTTTTGCAAGGTTTTATTAAAGCAAGTTTGTTTCCCTTTTATACTAACTTGTAGGTATTATTACGCTTAGAATACTTTCCACACAAATACTTTTGTCTAGACCTACGGTTGGGTCAAGTTTCCTCGAATTCTGTGAACGTTCAAAATTTAGCTGTTTTGCACGGTTTTATTAAAGCAAGTTTGTTTCCCTTTTATACTAACTTGTAGGTAATATTACACTTAGCAAATTTATCCCACAAATTCTTGGGTCTAGACCAACGGTTGGGTCATGTTTCGTCGAATTCTGACAACGTTCAAAAGTAAGCTCTTTTGCACGATTTTATTAAAGCAAGTTTATTTCCCTTTTATACTAACTTGTAGTTATTATTACGCTTAGCCAATTTACCACACAAATTCGCAGCTCTAGACCAACGTTTGTGTCAAGTTTCGTCGAATTCTGTGAACGTTAAAATTTAGCTGTTTTGCACGGTTTTATTAAAGCAAGTTTGTTTCCCTTTTGTACAAACTTGTAGTTGTTATTATGCTTTCCTAAATTACCACACAAATTCTTGGGCGTAGACCAACGTTTGTGTCAAGTTTCGTCGAATTTTGAGAACGGTCAAAATTTAGTTGTTTTTTGCACGATTTTATTAAAGCAAATTCATTTTCCTTTTATACTAACTTGTAGTTATTATTAAGATTAGCAAATATACAACACAAATGCTGGGATATAGACCAAAGTTTGGGACAAGTTTCGTCGAATTCTGAGAACGTTCAAAAGTTTGCTGTTTTGCACAATTTTATTAAAGCAAATTTGTTTTCCTTTTACACTAACTTGTAGGTATTATTAACCACACATATTCTTGGTTCTAGACCTATAGTTGGGTTAAGTTTCGTCGAATTCTGAGAACGTTCAAAATTTAGATGTTTTGCACGGTTTTATTAAAGCAAGTTTGTTTCCTTTTTATACTAACTTATAGGTATTATTACTCTTAGAAAATTTACCACACAAATGCTTCGGTCTAGACCTACGGTTGGGTCAAGTTTCCTCGAATTCTCTGAACGTTCAAAATTTAGCTGTTTTGCACGATTTTATTAAAGCAAGTTTGTTTCACTTTTATACTAACTTGTAGGTAATATTACGCTTAGCAAATTTATCCCACAAATTCTTGGGTCTAGACCAACGGTCGGGTCATGTTTCGTCGAATTCTGACAACGTTCAAAAGTAAGCTCTTTTGCACGATTTTATTAAAGCAAGTTTATTTCCCTTTTATACTAACTTGTAGTTATTATTACGCTTAGCCAATTTACCACACAAATTCGCAGCTCTAGACCAACGTTTGTGTCAAGTTTCGTCGAATTCTGTGAACGTTAAAATTTAGCTGTTTTGCACGGTTTTATTAAAGCAAGTTTGTTTCCCTTTTGTACTAAATTGTACTTGTTATTATGCTTTCCAAAATTACCACACAAATTCTTGGGCGTAGACCAACGTTTGTGTCAAGTTTCGTCGAATTTTGAGAACGGTCAAAATTTAGCTGTTTTTTGCACGGTTTTATTAAAGCAAATTCATTTTCCTTTTATACTAACTTGTAGTTATTATTAAGATTAGCAAATATACAACACAAATGCTGGGATATAGACCAAAGTTTGGGACAAGTTTCGTCGAATTCTGAGAACGTTCAAAAGTTAGCTGTTTTGCACAACAATTTTATTAAAGCAAATTTGTTTTCCTTTTACACTACCTTGTAAGTATTATTAACCACACAAATTCTTGGTTCTAGACCTACGGTTGGGTTAAGTTTCGTCGAATTCTGAGAACGTTCAAAATTTAGATGTTTTGCACGGTTTTATTAAAGCAAGTTTGTTTCCCTTTTATACTAACTTGTAGGTATTATTACGCTTAGAATGCTTTCCACACAAATACTTCGGTCTAGACCTACGGTTGGGTCAAGTTTCCTCGAATTCTGTGAACGTTCAAAATTTAGCTGTTTTGCACGGTTTTATTAAAGCAAGTTTGTTTCCCTTTTATACTAACTTGTAGGTAATATTACGCTTAGCAAATTTATCCCACAAATTCTTGGGTCTAGACCAACGGTTGGGTCATGTTTCGTCGAATTCTGACAACGTTCAAAAGAAAGCTCTTTTGCACGATTTTATTAAAGCAAGTTTATTTCCCTTTTATACTAACTTGTAGTTATTATTACGCTTAGCCAATTTACCACACAAATTCGCAGCTCTAGACCAACGTTTGTGTCAAGTTTCGTCGAATTCTGTGAACGTTAAAATTTAGCTGTTTTGCACGGTTTTATTAAAGCAAGTTTGTTTCCCTTTTGTACTAACTTGTAGTTGTTATTATGCTTTCCAAAATTACCACACAAATTCTTGGGTGTAGACCAACGTTTGTGTCAAGTTTCGTCGAATTTTGAGAACGGTCAAAATTTAGCTGTTTTTTGCACGATTTTATTAAAGCAAATTCATTTTCCTTTTATACTAACTTGTAGTTATTATTAAGATTAGCAAATATACAACACAAATGCTGGGATATAGACCAAAGTTTGGGACAAGTTTCGTCGAATTCTGAGAACGTTCAAAAGTTTGCTGTTTTGCACAATTTTATTAAAGCAAATTTGTTTTCCTTTTACACTAACTTGTTGTTATAATTAACCACACAAATTCTTGGTTCTAGACCTACGGTTGGGTTAAGTTTCGTCGAATTCTGAGAACGTTCAAAATAGCTGTTTTGCACGGTTTTATTAAAGCAAGTTTGTTTCGTTTTTATACTAACTTATAGGTATTATTACTCTTAGAAAAATTTACCACACAAATGCTTCGGTCTAGACCTACGGTTGGGTCAAGTTTCCTCGAATTCTGTGAACGTTCAAAATTTAGCTGTTTTGCACGATTTTATTAAAGCAAGTTTGTTTCCCTTTTATACTAACTTGTAGGTAATATTACGCTTAGCAAATTTATCCCACAAATTCTTGGGTCTAGACCAACGGTTGGGTCATGTTTCGTCGAATTCTGACAACGTTCAAAAGAAAGCTCTTTTGCACGATTTTATTAAAGCAAGTTTATTTCCCTTTTATACTAACTTGTAGTTATTATTACGCTTAGCCAATTTACCACACAAATTCGCAGCTCTAGACCAACGTTTGTGTCAAGTTTCGTCGAATTCTGTGAACGTTAAAATTTAGCTGTTTTGCACGGTTTTATTAAAGCAAGTTTGTTTCCCTTTTGTACTAACTTGTAGTTGTTATTATGCTTTCCAAAATTACCACACAAATTCTTGGGCGTAGACCAACGTTTGTGTCAAGTTTCGTCGAATTTTGAGAACGGTCAAAATTTAGCTGTTTTTTGCACGGTTTTATTAAAGCAAATTCATTTTCCTTTTATACTAACTTGTAGTTATTATTAAGATTAGCAAATATACAACACAAATGCTGGGATATAGACCAAAGTTTGGGACAAGTTTCGTCGAATTCTGAGAACGTTCAAAAGTTAGCTGTTTTGCACAACAATTTTATTAAAGCAAATTTGTTTTCCTTTTACACTAACTTGTAGGTATTATTAACCACACAAATTCTTGGTTCTAGACCTACGGTTGGGTTAAGTTTCGTCGAATTCTGAGAACGTTCAAAATTTAGATGTTTTGCACGGTTTTATTAAAGCAAGTTTGTTTCCCTTTTATACTAACTTGTAGGTATTATTACGCTTAGAATACTTTCCACACAAATACTTCGGTCTAGACCTACGGTTGGGTCAAGTTTCCTCGAATTCTGTGAACGCTCCAAATTTAGCTGTTTTGCACGGTTTTATTAAAGCAAGTTTGTTTCCCTTTTATACTAACTTGTAGGTAATATTACACTTAGCAAATTTATCCCACAAATTCTTGGGTCTAGACCAACGGTTGGGTCATGTTTCGTCGAATTCTGACAACGTTCAAAAGTAAGCTCTTTTGCACGATTTTATTAAAGCAAGTTTATTTCCCTTTTATACTAACTTGTAGTTATTATTACGCTTAGCCAATTTACCACACAAATTCGCAGCTCTAGACCAACGTTTGTGTCAAGTTTCGTCGAATTCTGTGAACGTTAAAATTTAGCTGTTTTGCACGGTTTTATTAAAGCAAGTTTGTTTCCCTTTTGTACTTAATTGTAGTTGTTATTATGCTTTCCTAAATTACCACACAAATTCTTGGGCGTAGACCAACGTTTGTGTCAAGTTTCGTCGAATTTTGAGAACGGTCAAAATTTAGCTGTTTTTTGCACGATTTTATTAAAGCAAATTCATTTTCCTTTTATACTAACTTGTAGTTATTATTAAGATTAGCAAATATACAACACAAATGCTGGGATATAGACCAAAGTTTGGGACAAGTTTCGTCGAATTCTGAGAACGTTCAAAAGTTTGCTGTTTTGCACAATTTTATTAAAGCAAATTTGTTTTCCTTTTACACTAACTTGTAGGTATTATTAACCACACAAATTCTTGGTTCTAGACCTACAGTTGGGTTAAGTTTCGTCGAATTCTGAGAACGTTCAAAATTTAGATGTTTTGCACGGTTTTATTAAAGCAAGTTTGTTTCCTTTTTATACTAACTTATAGGTATTATTACTCTTAGAAAATTTACCACACAAATGCTTCGGTCTAGACCTACGGTTGGGTCAAGTTTCCTCGAATTCTGTGAACGTTCAAAATTTAGCTGTTTTGCACGATTTTATTAAAGCAAGTTTGTTTCCCTTTTATACTAACTTGTAGGTAATATTACGCTTAGCAAATTTATCCCACAAATTCTTGGGTCTAGACCAACGGTTGGGTCATGTTTCGTCGAATTCTGACAACGTTCAAAAGTAAGCTCTTTTGCACGATTTTATTAAAGCAAGTTTATTTCCCCTTTTATACTAACTTGTAGTTATTTTTACGCTTAGCCAATTTACCACACAAATTCGCAGCTCTAGACCAACGTTTGTGTCAAGTTTCGTCGAATTCTGTGAACGTTAAAATTTAGCTGTTTTGCACGGTTTTATTAAAGCAAGTTTGTTTCCCTTTTGTACTAACTTGTAGTTGTTATTATGCTTTCCAAAATTACCACACAAATTCTTGGGCGTAGACCAACGTTTGTGTCAAGTTTCGTCGAATTTTGAGAACGGTCAAAATTTAGCTGTTTTTTTGCACGATTTTATTAAAGCAAATTCATTTTCCTTTTATACTAACTTGTAGTTATTATTAAGATTAGCAAATATACAACACAAATGCTGGGATATAGACCAAAGTTTGGGACAAGTTTCGTCAAATTCTGAGAACGTTCAAAAGTTAGCTGTTTTGCACAACAATTTTATTAAAGCAAATTTGTTTTCCTTTTACACTAACTTGTAGGTATTATTAACCACACAAATTCTTGGTTCTAGACCTACGGTTGGGTTAAGTTTCGTCGAATTCTGAGAACGTTCAAAATTTAGATGTTTTGCAAGGTTTTATTAAAGCAAGTTTGTTTCCCTTTTATACTAACTTGTAGGTATTATTACGCTTAGAATACTTTCCACACAAATACTTTTGTCTAGACCTACGGTTGGGTCAAGTTTCCTCGAATTCTGTGAACGTTCAAAATTTAGCTGTTTTGCACGGTTTTATTAAAGCAAGTTTGTTTCCCTTTTATACTAACTTGTAGGTAATATTACACTTAGCAAATTTATCCCACAAATTCTTGGGTCTAGACCAACGGTTGGGTCATGTTTCGTCGAATTCTGACAACGTTCAAAAGTAAGCTCTTTTGCACGATTTTATTAAAGCAAGTTTATTTCCCTTTTATACTAACTTGTAGTTATTATTACGCTTAGCCAATTTACCACACAAATTCGCAGCTCTAGACCAACGTTTGTGTCAAGTTTCGTCGAATTCTGTGAACGTTAAAATTTAGCTGTTTTGCACGGTTTTATTAAAGCAAGTTTGTTTCCCTTTTGTACAAACTTGTAGTTGTTATTATGCTTTCCTAAATTACCACACAAATTCTTGGGCGTAGACCAACGTTTGTGTCAAGTTTCGTCGAATTTTGAGAACGGTCAAAATTTAGTTGTTTTTTGCACGATTTTATTAAAGCAAATTCATTTTCCTTTTATACTAACTTGTAGTTATTATTAAGATTAGCAAATATACAACACAAATGCTGGGATATAGACCAAAGTTTGGGACAAGTTTCGTCGAATTCTGAGAACGTTCAAAAGTTTGCTGTTTTGCACAATTTTATTAAAGCAAATTTGTTTTCCTTTTACACTAACTTGTAGGTATTATTAACCACACATATTCTTGGTTCTAGACCTATAGTTGGGTTAAGTTTCGTCGAATTCTGAGAACGTTCAAAATTTAGATGTTTTGCACGGTTTTATTAAAGCAAGTTTGTTTCCTTTTTATACTAACTTATAGGTATTATTACTCTTAGAAAATTTACCACACAAATGCTTCGGTCTAGACCTACGGTTGGGTCAAGTTTCCTCGAATTCTCTGAACGTTCAAAATTTAGCTGTTTTGCACGATTTTATTAAAGCAAGTTTGTTTCACTTTTATACTAACTTGTAGGTAATATTACGCTTAGCAAATTTATCCCACAAATTCTTGGGTCTAGACCAACGGTCGGGTCATGTTTCGTCGAATTCTGACAACGTTCAAAAGTAAGCTCTTTTGCACGATTTTATTAAAGCAAGTTTATTTCCCTTTTATACTAACTTGTAGTTATTATTACGCTTAGCCAATTTACCACACAAATTCGCAGCTCTAGACCAACGTTTGTGTCAAGTTTCGTCGAATTCTGTGAACGTTAAAATTTAGCTGTTTTGCACGGTTTTATTAAAGCAAGTTTGTTTCCCTTTTGTACTAAATTGTACTTGTTATTATGCTTTCCAAAATTACCACACAAATTCTTGGGCGTAGACCAACGTTTGTGTCAAGTTTCGTCGAATTTTGAGAACGGTCAAAATTTAGCTGTTTTTTGCACGGTTTTATTAAAGCAAATTCATTTTCCTTTTATACTAACTTGTAGTTATTATTAAGATTAGCAAATATACAACACAAATGCTGGGATATAGACCAAAGTTTGGGACAAGTTTCGTCGAATTCTGAGAACGTTCAAAAGTTAGCTGTTTTGCACAACAATTTTATTAAAGCAAATTTGTTTTCCTTTTACACTACCTTGTAAGTATTATTAACCACACAAATTCTTGGTTCTAGACCTACGGTTGGGTTAAGTTTCGTCGAATTCTGAGAACGTTCAAAATTTAGATGTTTTGCACGGTTTTATTAAAGCAAGTTTGTTTCCCTTTTATACTAACTTGTAGGTATTATTACGCTTAGAATACTTTCCACACAAATACTTCGGTCTAGACCTACGGTTGGGTCAAGTTTCCTCGAATTCTGTGAACGTTCAAAATTTAGCTGTTTTGCACGGTTTTATTAAAGCAAGTTTGTTTCCATTTTATACTAACTTGTAGGTAATATTACACTTAGCAAATTTATCCCACAAATTCTTGGGTCTAGACCAACGGTTGGGTCATGTTTCGTCGAATTCTGACAACGTTCAAAAGTAAGCTCTTTTGCACGATTTTATTAAAGCAAGTTTATTTCCCCTTTTATACTAACTTGTAGTTATTATTACGCTTAGCCAATTTACCACACAAATTCGCAGCTCTAGACCAACGTTTGTGTCAAGTTTCGTCGAATTCTGTGAACGTTAAAATTTAGCTGTTTTGCACGGTTTTATTAAAGCAAGTTTGTTTCCCTTTTGTACTAACTTGTAGTTGTTATTATGCTTTCCAAAATTACCACACAAATTCTTGGGCGTAGACCAACGTTTGTGTCAAGTTTCGTCGAATTTTGAGAACGGTCAAAATTTAGCTGTTTTTTGCACGGTTTTATTAAAGCAAATTCATTTTCCTTTTATACTAACTTGTAGTTATTATTAAGATTAGCAAATATACAACACAAATGCTGGGATATAGACCAAAGTTTGGGACAAGTTTCGTCGAATTCTGAGAACGTTCAAAAGTTAGCTGTTTTGCACAACAATTTTATTAAAGCAAATTTGTTTTCCTTTTACACTAACTTGTAGGTATTATTAACCACACAAATTCTTGGTTCTAGACCTACGGTTGGGTTAAGTTTCGTCGAATTCTGAGAACGTACAAAATTTAGATGTTTTGCAAGGTTTTATTAAAGCAAGTTTGTTTCCCTTTTATACTAACTTATAGGTATTATTACGCTTAGAATACTTTCCACACAAATACTTTTGTCTAGACCTACGGTTGGGTCAAGTTTCCTCGAATTCTGTGAACGTTCAAAATTTAGCTGTTTTGCACGGTTTTATTAAAGCAAGTTTGTTTCCCTTTTATACTAACTTGTAGGTAATATTACACTTAGCAAATTTATCCCACAAATTCTTGGGTCTAGACCAACGGTTGGGTCATGTTTCGTCGAATTCTGACAACGTTCAAAAGTAAGCTCTTTTGCACGATTTTATTAAAGCAAGTTTATTTCCCTTTTATACTAACTTGTAGTTATTATTACGCTTAGCCAATTTACCACACAAATTCGCAGCTCTAGACCAACGTTTGTGTCAAGTTTCGTCGAATTCTGTGAACGTTAAAATTTAGCTGTTTTGCACGGTTTTATTAAAGCAAGTTTGTTTCCCTTTTGTACTAACTTGTAGTTGTTATTATGCTTTCCAAAATTACCACACAAATTCTTGGGCGTAGACCAACGTTTGTGTCAAGTTTCGTCGAATTTTGAGAACGGTCAAAATTTAGTTGTTTTTTGCACGATTTTATTAAAGCAAATTCATTTTCCTTTTATACTAACTTGTAGTTATTATTAAGATTAGCAAATATACAACACAAATGCTGGGATATAGACCAAAGTTTGGGACAAGTTTCGTCGAATTCTGAGAACGTTCAAAAGTTTGCTGTTTTGCACAATTTTATTAAAGCAAATTTGTTTTCCTTTTACACTAACTTGTAGGTATTATTAACCACACAAATTCTTGGTTCTAGACCTATAGTTGGGTTAAGTTTCGTCGAATTCTGAGAACGTTCAAAATTTAGATGTTTTGCACGGTTTTATTAAAGCAAGTTTGTTTCCTTTTTATACTAACTTATAGGTATTATTACTCTTAGAAAATTTACCACACAAATGCTTCGGTCTAGACCTACGGTTGGGTCAAGTTTCCTCGAATTCTGTGAACGTTCAAAATTTAGCTGTTTTGCACGATTTTATTAAAGCAAGTTTGTTTCCCTTTTATACTAACTTGTAGGTAATATTACGCTTAGCAAATTTATCCCACAAATTCTTGGGTCTAGACCAACGGTTGGGTCATGTTTCGTCGAATTCTGACAACGTTCAAAAGTAAGCTCTTTTGCACGATTTTATTAAAGCAAGTTTATTTCCCTTTTATACTAACTTGTAGTTATTATTACGCTTAGCCAATTTACCACACAAATTCGCAGCTCTAGACCAACGTTTGTGTCAAGTTTCGTCGAATTCTGTGAACGTTAAAATTTAGCTGTTTTGCACGGTTTTATTAAAGCAAGTTTGTTTCCCTTTTGTACTAACTTGTAGTTGTTATTATGCTTTCCAAAATTACCACACAAATTCTTGGGCGTAGACCAACGTTTGTGTCAAGTTTCGTCGAATTTTGAGAACAGTCAAAATTTAGCTGTTTTTTGCACGGTTTTATTAAAGCAAATTCATTTTCCTTTTATACTAACTTGTAGTTATTATTAAGATTAGCAAATATACAACACAAATGCTGTGATATAGACCAAAGTTTGGGACAAGTTTCGTCGAATTCTGAGAACGTTCAAAAGTTAGCTGTTTTGCACAACAATTTTATTAAAGCAAATTTGTTTTCCTTTTACACTACCTTGTAAGTATTATTAACCACACAAATTCTTGGTTCTAGACCTACGGTTGGGTTAAGTTTCGTCGAATTCTGAGAACGTTCAAAATTTAGATGTTTTGCACGGTTTTATTAAAGCAAGTTTGTTTCCCTTTTATACTAACTTGTAGTTGTTATTATGCTTTCCAAAATTACCACACAAATTCTTGGGCGTAGACCAACGTTTGTGTCAAGTTTCGTCGAATTTTGAGAACGGTCAAAATTTAGTTGTTTTTTGCACGGTTTTATTAAAGCAAATTCATTTTCCTTTTATGCTAACTTGTAGTTATTATTAAGATTAGCAAATATACAACACAAATGCTGTGATATAGACCAAAGTTTGGGACAGGTTTCGTCGAATTCTGAGAACGTTCAAAAGTTAGCTGTTTTGCACAACAATTTTATTAAAGCAAATTTGTTTTCCTTTTACACTACCTTGTAAGTATTATTAACCACACAAATTCTTGGTTCTAGACCTACGGTTGGGTTAAGTTTCGTCGAATTCTGAGAACGTTCAAAATTTAGATGTTTTGCACGGTTTTATTAAAGCAAGTTTGTTTCCCTTTTATACTAACTTGTAGGTATTATTACGCTTAGAATACTTTCCACACAAATACTTCGGTCTAGACCTACGGTTGGGTCAAGTTTCCTCGAATTCTGTGAACGTTCAAAATTTAGCTGTTTTGCACGGTTTTATTAAAGCAAGTTTGTTTCCCTTTTATACTAACTTGTAGGTAATATTACACTTAGCAAATTTATCCCACAAATTCTTGGGTCTAGACCAACAGTTGGGTCATGTTTCGTCGAATTCTGACAACGTTCAAAAGTAAGCTCTTTTGCACGATTTTATTAAAGCAAGTTTATTTCCCCTTTTATACTAACTTGTAGTTATTATTACGCTTAGCCAATTTACCACACAAATTCGCAGCTCTAGACCAACGTTTGTGTCAAGTTTCGTCGAATTCTGTGAACGTTAAAATTTAGCTGTTTTGCACGGTTTTATTAAAGCAAGTTTGTTTCCCTTTTGTACTAACTTGTAGTTGTTATTATGCTTTCCAAAATTACCACACAAATTCTTGGGCGTAGACCAACGTTTGTGTCAAGTTTCGTCGAATTTTGAGAACGGTCAAAATTTAGCTGTTTTTTGCACGGTTTTATTAAAGCAAATTCATTTTCCTTTTATACTAACTTGTAGTTATTATTAAGATTAGCAAATATACAACACAAATGCTGGGATATAGACCAAAGTTTGGGACAAGTTTCGTCGAATTCTGAGAACGTTCAAAAGTTAGCTGTTTTGCACAACAATTTTATTAAAGCAAATTTGTTTTCCTTTTACACTAACTTGTAGGTATTATTAACCACACAAATTCTTGGTTCTAGACCTACGGTTGGGTTAAGTTTCGTCGAATTCTGAGAACGTTCAAAATTTAGATGTTTTGCAAGGTTTTATTAAAGCAAGTTTGTTTCCCTTTTATACTAACTTGTAGGTATTATTACGCTTAGAATACTTTCCACACAAATACTTTTGTCTAGACCTACGGTTGGGTCAAGTTTCCTCAAATTCTGTGAACGTTCAAAATTTAGCTGTTTTGCACGGTTTTATTAAAGCAAGTTTGTTTCCCTTTTATACTAACTTGTAGGTAATATTACACTTAGCAAATTTATCCCACAAATTCTTGGGTCTAGACCAACGGTTGGGTCATGTTTCGTCGAATTCTGACAACGTTCAAAAGTAAGCTCTTTTGCACGATTTTATTAAAGCAAGTTTATTTCCCTTTTATACTAACTTGTAGTTATTATTACGCTTAGCCAATTTACCACACAAATTCGCAGCTCTAGACCAACGTTTGTGTCAAGTTTCGTCGAATTCTGTGAACGTTAAAATTTAGCTGTTTTGCACGGTTTTATTAAAGCAAGTTTGTTTCCCTTTTGTACTAACTTGTAGTTGTTATTATGCTTTCCAAAATTACCACACAAATTCTTGGGCGTAGACCAACGTTTGTGTCAAGTTTCGTCGAATTTTGAGAACGGTCAAAATTTAGTTGTTTTTTGCACGATTTTACTAAAGCAAATTCATTTTCCTTTTATACTAACTTGTAGTTATTATTAAGATTAGCAAATATACAACACAAATGCTGGGATATAGACCAAAGTTTGGGACAAGTTTCGTCGAATTCTGAGAACGTTCAAAAGTTTGCTGTTTTGCACAATTTTATTAAAGCAAATTTGTTTTCCTTTTACACTAACTTGTAGGTATTATTAACCACACAAATTCTTGGTTCTAGACCTATAGTTGGGTTAAGTTTCGTCGAATTCTGAGAACGTTCAAAATTTAGATGTTTTGCACGGTTTTATTAAAGCAAGTTTGTTTCCTTTTTATGCTAACTTATAGGTATTATTACTCTTAGAAAATTTACCACACAAATGCTTCGGTCTAGA
Organism: Sesamum indicum; assembly: GCF_026168435.1. Classification (NCBI taxonomy): domain Eukaryota; kingdom Viridiplantae; phylum Streptophyta; class Magnoliopsida; order Lamiales; family Pedaliaceae; genus Sesamum; species Sesamum indicum. The sequence continues at coordinate 8,664,309 of NC_142661.1, read as the reverse complement.
CCTACGGTTGGGTCAAGTTTCCTCGAATTCTGTGAACGTTCAAAATTTAGCTGTTTTGCACGATTTTATTAAAGCAAGTTTGTTTCCCTTTTATACTAACTTGTAGGTAATATTACACTTAGCAAATTTATCCCACAAATTCTTGGGTCTAGACCAACGGTTGGGTCATGTTTCGTCGAATTCTGACAACGTTCAAAAGTAAGCTCTTTTGCACGATTTTATTAAATCAAGTTTATTTCCCTTTTATACTAACTTGTAGTTATTATTACGCTTAGCCAATTTACCACACAAATTCGCAGCTCTAGACCAACGTTTGTGTCAAGTTTCGTCGAATTCTGTGAACGTTAAAATTTAGCTGTTTTGCACGGTTTTATTAAAGCAAGTTTGTTTCCCTTTTGTACTAACTTGTAGTTGTTATTATGCTTTCCAAAATTACCACACAAATTCTTGGGCGTAGACCAACGTTTGTGTCAAGTTTCGTCGAATTTTGAGAACGGTCAAAATTTAGCTGTTTTTTGCACGGTTTTATTAAAGCAAATTCATTTTCCTTTTATACTAACTTGTAGTTATTATTAAGACTAGCAAATATACAACACAAATGCTGGGATATAGACCAAAGTTTGGGACAAGTTTCGTCGAATTCTGAAAACGTTCAAAAGTTAGCTGTTTTGCACAACAATTTTATTAAAGCAAATTTGTTTTCCTTTTACACTAACTTGTAAGTATTATTAACCACACAAATTCTTGGTTCTAGACCTACGGTTGGGTTAAGTTTCGTCGAATTCTGAGAACGTTCAAAATTTAGATGTTTTGCACGGTTTTATTAAAGCAAGTTTGTTTCCCTTTTATACTAACTTGTAGGTATTATTACGCTTAGAATACTTTCCACACAAATACTTCGGTCTAGACCTACGGTTGGGTCAAGTTTCCTCGAATTCTGTGAACGTTCAAAATTTAGCTGTTTTGCACGGTTTTATTAAAGCAAGTTTGTTTCCCTTTTATACTAACTTGTAGGTAATATTACACTTAGCAAATTTATCCCACAAATTCTTGGGTCTAGACCAACGGTTGGGTCATGTTTCGTCGAATTCTGACAACGTTCAAAAGTAAGCTCTTTTGCACGATTTTATTAAAGCAAGTTTATTTCCCCTTTTATACTAACTTGTAGTTATTATTACGCTTAGCCAATTTACCACACAAATTCGCAGCTCTAGACCAACGTTTGTGTCAAGTTTCGTCGAATTCTGTGAACGTTAAAATTTAGCTGTTTTGCACGGTTTTATTAAAGCAAGTTTGTTTCCCTTTTGTACTAACTTGTAGTTGTTATTATGCTTTCCAAAATTACCACACAAATTCTTGGGCGTAGACCAACGTTTGTGTCAAGTTTCGTCGAATTTTGAGAACAGTCAAAATTTAGCTGTTTTTTGCACGGTTTTATTAAAGCAAATTCATTTTCCTTTTATACTAACTTGTAGTTATTATTAAGATTAGCAAATATACAACACAAATGCTGTGATATAGACCAAAGTTTGGGACAAGTTTCGTCGAATTCTGAGAACGTTCAAAAGTTAGCTGTTTTGCACAACAATTTTATTAAAGCAAATTTGTTTTCCTTTTACACTACCTTGTAAGTATTATTAACCACACAAATTCTTGGTTCTAGACCTACGGTTGGGTTAAGTTTCGTCGAATTCTGAGAACGTTCAAAATTTAGATGTTTTGCACGGTTTTATTAAAGCAAGTTTGTTTCCCTTTTATACTAACTTGTAGGTATTATTACGCTTAGAATACTTTCCACACAAATACTTCGGTCTAGACCTACGGTTGGGTCAAGTTTCCTCGAATTCTGTGAACGTTCAAAATTTAGCTGTTTTGCACGGTTTTATTAAAGCAAGTTTGTTTCCATTTTATACTAACTTGTAGGTAATATTACACTTAGCAAATTTATCCCACAAATTCTTGGGTCTAGACCAACGGTTGGGTCATGTTTCGTCGAATTCTGACAACGTTCAAAAGTAAGCTGTTTTGCACAACAATTTTATTAAAGCAAATTTGTTTTCCTTTTACACTAACTTGTAGGTATTATTAACCACACAAATTCTTGGTTCTAGACCTACGGTTGGGTTAAGTTTCGTCGAATTCTGAGAACGTTCAAAATTTAGATGTTTTGCAAGGTTTTATTAAAGCAAGTTTGTTTCCCTTTTATACTAACTTGTAGGTATTATTACGCTTAGAATACTTTCCACACAAATACTTTTGTCTAGACCTACGGTTGGGTCAAGTTTCCTCAAATTCTGTGAACGTTCAAAATTTAGCTGTTTTGCACGGTTTTATTAAAGCAAGTTTGTTTCCCTTTTATACTAACTTGTAGGTAATATTACACTTAGCAAATTTATCCCACAAATTCTTGGGTCTAGACCAACGGTTGGGTCATGTTTCGTCGAATTCTGACAACGTTCAAAAGTAAGCTCTTTTGCACGATTTTATTAAAGCAAGTTTATTTCCCTTTTATACTAACTTGTAGTTATTATTACGCTTAGCCAATTTACCACACAAATTCGCAGCTCTAGACCAACGTTTGTGTCAAGTTTCGTCGAATTCTGTGAACGTTAAAATTTAGCTGTTTTGCACGGTTTTATTAAAGCAAGTTTGTTTCCCTTTTGTACTAACTTGTAGTTGTTATTATGCTTTCCAAAATTACCACACAAATTCTTGGGCGTAGACCAACGTTTGTGTCAAGTTTCGTCGAATTTTGAGAACGGTCAAAATTTAGTTGTTTTTTGCACGGTTTTATTAAAGCAAATTCATTTTCCTTTTATGCTAACTTGTAGTTATTATTAAGATTAGCAAATATACAACACAAATGCTGTGATATAGACCAAAGTTTGGGACAAGTTTCGTCGAATTCTGAGAACGTTCAAAAGTTAGCTGTTTTGCACAACAATTTTATTAAAGCAAATTTGTTTTCCTTTTACACTACCTTGTAAGTATTATTAACCACACAAATTCTTGGTTCTAGACCTACGGTTGGGTTAAGTTTCGTCGAATTCTGAGAACGTTCAAAATTTAGATGTTTTGCACGGTTTTATTAAAGCAAGTTTGTTTCCCTTTTATACTAACTTGTAGGTATTATTACGCTTAGAATACTTTCCACACAAATACTTCGGTCTAGACCTACGGTTGGGTCAAGTTTCCTCGAATTCTGTGAACGTTCAAAATTTAGCTGTTTTGCACGGTTTTATTAAAGCAAGTTTGTTTCCCTTTTATACTAACTTGTAGGTAATATTACACTTAGCAAATTTATCCCACAAATTCTTGGGTCTAGACCAACAGTTGGGTCATGTTTCGTCGAATTCTGACAACGTTCAAAAGTAAGCTCTTTTGCACGATTTTATTAAAGCAAGTTTATTTCCCCTTTTATACTAACTTGTAGTTATTATTACGCTTAGCCAATTTACCACACAAATTCGCAGCTCTAGACCAACGTTTGTGTCAAGTTTCGTCGAATTCTGTGAACGTTAAAATTTAGCTGTTTTGCACGGTTTTATTAAAGCAAGTTTGTTTCCCTTTTGTACTAACTTGTAGTTGTTATTATGCTTTCCAAAATTACCACACAAATTCTTGGGCGTAGACCAACGTTTGTGTCAAGTTTCGTCGAATTTTGAGAACGGTCAAAATTTAGCTGTTTTTTGCACGGTTTTATTAAAGCAAATTCATTTTCCTTTTATACTAACTTGTAGTTATTATTAAGATTAGCAAATATACAACACAAATGCTGGGATATAGACCAAAGTTTGGGACAAGTTTCGTCGAATTCTGAGAACGTTCAAAAGTTAGCTGTTTTGCACAACAATTTTATTAAAGCAAATTTGTTTTCCTTTTACACTAACTTGTAGGTATTATTAACCACACAAATTCTTGGTTCTAGACCTACGGTTGGGTTAAGTTTCGTCGAATTCTGAGAACGTTCAAAATTTAGATGTTTTGCAAGGTTTTATTAAAGCAAGTTTGTTTCCCTTTTATACTAACTTGTAGGTATTATTACGCTTAGAATACTTTCCACACAAATACTTTTGTCTAGACCTACGGTTGGGTCAAGTTTCCTCAAATTCTGTGAACGTTCAAAATTTAGCTGTTTTGCACGGTTTTATTAAAGCAAGTTTGTTTCCCTTTTATACTAACTTGTAGGTAATATTACACTTAGCAAATTTATCCCACAAATTCTTGGGTCTAGACCAACGGTTGGGTCATGTTTCGTCGAATTCTGACAACGTTCAAAAGTAAGCTCTTTTGCACGATTTTATTAAAGCAAGTTTATTTCCCTTTTATACTAACTTGTAGTTATTATTACGCTTAGCCAATTTACCACACAAATTCGCAGCTCTAGACCAACGTTTGTGTCAAGTTTCGTCGAATTCTGTGAACGTTAAAATTTAGCTGTTTTGCACGGTTTTATTAAAGCAAGTTTGTTTCCCTTTTGTACTAACTTGTAGTTGTTATTATGCTTTCCAAAATTACCACACAAATTCTTGGGCGTAGACCAACGTTTGTGTCAAGTTTCGTCGAATTTTGAGAACGGTCAAAATTTAGTTGTTTTTTGCACGATTTTACTAAAGCAAATTCATTTTCCTTTTATACTAACTTGTAGTTATTATTAAGATTAGCAAATATACAACACAAATGCTGGGATATAGACCAAAGTTTGGGACAAGTTTCGTCGAATTCTGAGAACGTTCAAAAGTTTGCTGTTTTGCACAATTTTATTAAAGCAAATTTGTTTTCCTTTTACACTAACTTGTAGGTATTATTAACCACACAAATTCTTGGTTCTAGACCTATAGTTGGGTTAAGTTTCGTCGAATTCTGAGAACGTTCAAAATTTAGATGTTTTGCACGGTTTTATTAAAGCAAGTTTGTTTCCTTTTTATGCTAACTTATAGGTATTATTACTCTTAGAAAATTTACCACACAAATGCTTCGGTCTAGACCTACGGTTGGGTCAAGTTTCCTCGAATTCTGTGAACGTTCAAAATTTAGCTGTTTTGCACGATTTTATTAAAGCAAGTTTGTTTCCCTTTTATACTAACTTGTAGGTAATATTACACTTAGCAAATTTATCCCACAAATTCTTGGGTCTAGACCAACGGTTGGGTCATGTTTCGTCGAATTCTGACAACGTTCAAAAGTAAGCTCTTTTGCACGATTTTATTAAATCAAGTTTATTTCCCTTTTATACTAACTTGTAGTTATTATTACGCTTAGCCAATTTACCACACAAATTCGCAGCTCTAGACCAACGTTTGTGTCAAGTTTCGTCGAATTCTGTGAACGTTAAAATTTAGCTGTTTTGCACGGTTTTATTAAAGCAAGTTTGTTTCCCTTTTGTACTAACTTGTAGTTGTTATTATGCTTTCCAAAATTACCACACAAATTCTTGGGCGTAGACCAACGTTTGTGTCAAGTTTCGTCGAATTTTGAGAACGGTCAAAATTTAGCTGTTTTTTGCACGGTTTTATTAAAGCAAATTCATTTTCCTTTTATACTAACTTGTAGTTATTATTAAGACTAGCAAATATACAACACAAATGCTGGGATATAGACCAAAGTTTGGGACAAGTTTCGTCGAATTCTGAGAACGTTCAAAAGTTAGCTGTTTTGCACAACAATTTTATTAAAGCAAATTTGTTTTCCTTTTACACTAACTTGTAAGTATTATTAACCACACAAATTCTTGGTTCTAGACCTACGGTTGGGTTAAGTTTCGTCGAATTCTGAGAACGTTCAAAATTTAGATGTTTTGCACGGTTTTATTAAAGCAAGTTTGTTTCCCTTTTATACTAACTTGTAGGTATTATTACGCTTAGAATACTTTCCACACAAATACTTCGGTCTAGACCTACGGTTGGGTCAAGTTTCCTCGAATTCTGTGAACGTTCAAAATTTAGCTGTTTTGCACGGTTTTATTAAAGCAAGTTTGTTTCCCTTTTATACTAACTTGTAGGTAATATTACACTTAGCAAATTTATCCCACAAATTCTTGGGTCTAGACCAACGGTTGGGTCATGTTTCGTCGAATTCTGACAACGTTCAAAAGTAAGCTCTTTTGCACGATTTTATTAAAGCAAGTTTATTTCCCCTTTTATACTAACTTGTAGTTATTATTACGCTTAGCCAATTTACCACACAAATTCGCAGCTCTAGACCAACGTTTGTGTCAAGTTTCGTCGAATTCTGTGAACGTTAAAATTTAGCTGTTTTGCACGGTTTTATTAAAGCAAGTTTGTTTCCCTTTTGTACTAACTTGTAGTTGTTATTATGCTTTCCAAAATTACCACACAAATTCTTGGGCGTAGACCACGGTCAAAATTTAGCTGTTTTTTGCACGGTTTTATTAAAGCAAATTCATTTTCCTTTTATACTAACTTGTAGTTATTATTAAGATTAGCAAATATACAACACAAATGCTGGGATATAGACCAAAGTTTGGGACAAGTTTCGTCGAATTCTGAGAACGTTCAAAAGTTAGCTGTTTTGCACAACAATTTTATTAAAGCAAATTTGTTTTCCTTTTACACTAACTTGTAGGTATTATTAACCACACAAATTCTTGGTTCTAGACCTACGGTTGGGTTAAGTTTCGTCGAATTCTGAGAACGTTCAAAATTTAGATGTTTTGCACGGTTTTATTAAAGCAAGTTTGTTTCCCTTTTATACTAACTTGTAGGTATTATTACGCTTAGAATACTTTCCACACAAATACTTCGGTCTAGACCTACGGTTGGGTCAAGTTTCCTCGAATTCTGTGAACGCTCCAAATTTAGCTGTTTTGCACGGTTTTATTAAAGCAAGTTTGTTTCCCTTTTATACTAACTTGTAGGTAATATTACACTTAGCAAATTTATCCCACAAATTCTTGGGTCTAGACCAACGGTTGGGTCATGTTTCGTCGAATTCTGACAACGTTCAAAAGTAAGCTCTTTTGCACGATTTTATTAAAGCAAGTTTATTTCCCTTTTATACTAACTTGTAGTTATTATTACGCTTAGCCAATTTACCACACAAATTCGCAGCTCTAGACCAACGTTTGTGTCAAGTTTCGTCGAATTCTGTGAACGTTAAAATTTAGCTGTTTTGCACGGTTTTATTAAAGCAAGTTTGTTTCCCTTTTGTACTTACTTGTAGTTGTTATTATGCTTTCCTAAATTACCACACAAATTCTTGGGCGTAGACCAACGTTTGTGTCAAGTTTCGTCGAATTTTGAGAACGGTCAAAATTTAGCTGTTTTTTGCACGATTTTATTAAAGCAAATTCATTTTCCTTTTATACTAACTTGTAGTTATTATTAAGATTAGCAAACATACAACACAAATGCTGGGATATAGACCAAAGTTTGGGACAAGTTTCGTCGAATTCTGAGAACGTTCAAAAGTTTGCTGTTTTGCACAATTTTATTAAAGCAAATTTGTTTTCCTTTTACACTAACTTGTAGGTATTATTAACCACACAAATTCTTGGTTCTAGACCTACAGTTGGGTTAAGTTTCGTCGAATTCTGAGAACGTTCAAAATTTAGATGTTTTGCACGGTTTTATTAAAGCAAGTTTGTTTCCTTTTTATACTAACTTATAGGTATTATTACTCTTAGAAAATTTACCACACAAATGCTTCGGTCTAGACCTACGGTTGGGTCAAGTTTCCTCGAATTCTGTGAACGTTCAAAATTTAGCTGTTTTGCACGATTTTATTAAAGCAAGTTTGTTTCCCTTTTATACTAACTTGTAGGTAATATTACGCTTAGCAAATTTATCCCACAAATTCTTGGGTCTAGACCAACGGTTGGGTCATGTTTCGTCGAATTCTGACAACGTTCAAAAGTAAGCTCTTTTGCACGATTTTATTAAAGCAAGTTTATTTCCCTTTTATACTAACTTGTAGTTATTATTACGCTTAGCCAATTTACCACACAAATTCGCAGCTCTAGACCAACGTTTGTGTCAAGTTTCGTCGAATTCTGTGAACGTTAAAATTTAGCTGTTTTGCACGGTTTTATTAAAGCAAGTTTGTTTCCCTTTTGTACTAACTTGTAGTTGTTATTATGCTTTCCAAAATTACCACACAAATTCTTGGGCGTAGACCAACGTTTGTGTCAAGTTTCGTCGAATTTTGAGAACGGTCAAAATTTAGCTGTTTTTTGCACGATTTTATTAAAACAAATTCATTTTCCTTTTATACTAACTTGTAGTTATTATTAAGATTAGCAAATATACAACACAAATGCTGGGATATAGACCAAAGTTTGGGACAAGTTTCGTCGAATTCTGAGAACGTTCAAAAGTTTGCTGTTTTGCACAATTTTATTAAAGCAAATTTGTTTTCCTTTTACACTAACTTGTAGGTATTATTAACCACACAAATTCTTGGTTCTAGACCTACAGTTGGGTTAAGTTTCGTCGAATTCTGAGAACGTTCAAAATTTAGATGTTTTGCACGGTTTTATTAAAGCAAGTTTGTTTCCTTTTTATACTAACTTATAGGTATTATTACTCTTAGAAAATTTACCACACAAATGCTTCGGTCTAGACCTACGGTTGGGTCAAGTTTCCTCGAATTCTGTGAACGTTCAAAATTTAGCTGTTTTGCACGATTTTATTAAAGCAAGTTTGTTTCCCTTTTATACTAACTTGTAGGTAATATTACGCTTAGCAAATTTATCCCACAAATTCTTGGGTCTAGACCAACGGTTGGGTCATGTTTCGTCGAATTCTGACAACGTTCAAAAGTAAGCTCTTTTGCACGATTTTATTAAAGCAAGTTTATTTCCCTTTTATACTAACTTGTAGTTATTATTACGCTTAGCCAATTTACCACACAAATTCGCAGCTCTAGACCAACGTTTGTGTCAAGTTTCGTCGAATTCTGTGAACGTTAAAATTTAGCTGTTTTGCACGGTTTTATTAAAGCAAGTTTGTTTCCCTTTTGTACTAACTTGTAGTTGTTATTATGCTTTCCAAAATTACCACACAAATTCTTGGGCGTAGACCAACGTTTGTGTCAAGTTTCGTCGAATTTTGAGAACGGTCAAAATTTAGCTGTTTTTTGCACGATTTTATTAAAACAAATTCATTTTCCTTTTATACTAACTTGTAGTTATTATTAAGATTAGCAAATATACAACACAAATGCTGGGATATAGACCAAAGTTTGGGACAAGTTTCGTCGAATTCTGAGAACGTTCAAAAGTTTGCTGTTTTGCACAATTTTATTAAAGCAAATTTGTTTTCCTTTTACACTAACTTGTAGGTATTATTAACCACACAAATTCTTGGTTCTAGACCTACAGTTGGGTTAAGTTTCGTCGAATTCTGAGAACGTTCAAAATTTAGATGTTTTGCACGGTTTTATTAAAGCAAGTTTGTTTCCTTTTTATACTAACTTATAGGTATTATTACTCTTAGAAAATTTACCACACAAATGCTTCGGTCTAGACCTACGGTTGGGTCAAGTTTCCTCGAATTCTGAGAACGTTCAAAATTTAGATGTTTTGCACGATTTTATTAAAGCAAGTTTGTTTCCCTTTTATACTAACTTGTAGGTATTATTACGCTTAGAATACTTTCCACACAAATACTTCGGTCTAGACCTACGGTTGGGTCAAGTTTCCTCGAATTCTGTGAACGCTCCAAATTTAGCTGTTTTGCACGGTTTTATTAAAGCAAGTTTGTTTCCCTTTTATACTAACTTGTAGGTAATATTACACTTAGCAAATTTATCCCACAAATTCTTGGGTCTAGACCAACGGTTGGGTCATGTTTCGTCGAATTCTGACAACGTTCAAAAGTAAGCTCTTTTGCACGATTTTATTAAAGCAAGTTTATTTCCCTTTTATACTAACTTGTAGTTATTATTACGCTTAGCCAATTTACCACACAAATTCGCAGCTCTAGACCAACGTTTGTGTCAAGTTTCGTCGAATTCTGTGAACGTTAAAATTTAGCTGTTTTGCACGGTTTTATTAAAGCAAGTTTGTTTCCCTTTTGTACTTACTTGTAGTTGTTATTATGCTTTCCTAAATTACCACACAAATTCTTGGGCGTAGACCAACGTTTGTGTCAAGTTTCGTCGAATTTTGAGAACGGTCAAAATTTAGCTGTTTTTTGCACGATTTTATTAAAGCAAATTCATTTTCCTTTTATACTAACTTGTAGTTATTATTAAGATTAGCAAATATACAACACAAATGCTGGGATATAGACCAAAGTTTGGGACAAGTTTCGTCGAATTCTGAGAACGTTCAAAAGTTTGCTGTTTTGCACAATTTTATTAAAGCAAATTTGTTTTCCTTTTACACTAACTTGTAGGTATTATTAACCACACAAATTCTTGGTTCTAGACCTACAGTTGGGTTAAGTTTCGTCGAATTCTGAGAACGTTCAAAATTTAGATGTTTTGCACGGTTTTATTAAAGCAAGTTTGTTTCCTTTTTATACTAACTTATAGGTATTATTACTCTTAGAAAATTTACCACACAAATGCTTCGGTCTAGACCTACGGTTGGGTCAAGTTTCCTCGAATTCTGTGAACGTTCAAAATTTAGCTGTTTTGCACGATTTTATTAAAGCAAGTTTGTTTCCCTTTTATACTAACTTGTAGGTAATATTACGCTTAGCAAATTTATCCCACAAATTCTTGGGTCTAGACCAACGGTTGGGTCATGTTTCGTCGAATTCTGACAACGTTCAAAAGTAAGCTCTTTTGCACGATTTTATTAAAGCAAGTTTATTTCCCTTTTATACTAACTTGTAGTTATTATTACGCTTAGCCAATTTACCACACAAATTCGCAGCTCTAGACCAACGTTTGTGTCAAGTTTCGTCGAATTCTGTGAACGTTAAAATTTAGCTGTTTTGCACGGTTTTATTAAAGCAAGTTTGTTTCCCTTTTGTACTAACTTGTAGTTGTTATTATGCTTTCCAAAATTACCACACAAATTCTTGGGCGTAGACCAACGTTTGTGTCAAGTTTCGTCGAATTTTGAGAACGGTCAAAATTTAGCTGTTTTTTGCACGATTTTATTAAAACAAATTCATTTTCCTTTTATACTAACTTGTAGTTATTATTAAGATTAGCAAATATACAACACAAATGCTGGGATATAGACCAAAGTTTGGGACAAGTTTCGTCGAATTCTGAGAACGTTCAAAAGTTTGCTGTTTTGCACAATTTTATTAAAGCAAATTTGTTTTCCTTTTACACTAACTTGTAGGTATTATTAACCACACAAATTCTTGGTTCTAGACCTACAGTTGGGTTAAGTTTCGTCGAATTCTGAGAACGTTCAAAATTTAGATGTTTTGCACGGTTTTATTAAAGCAAGTTTGTTTCCTTTTTATACTAACTTATAGGTATTATTACTCTTAGAAAATTTACCACACAAATGCTTCGGTCTAGACCTACGGTTGGGTCAAGTTTCCTCGAATTCTGAGAACGTTCAAAATTTAGATGTTTTGCACGATTTTATTAAAGCAAGTTTGTTTCCCTTTTATACTAACTTGTAGGTATTATTACGCTTAGAATACTTTCCACACAAATACTTCGGTCTAGACCTACGGTTGGGTCAAGTTTCCTCGAATTCTGTGAACGCTCCAAATTTAGCTGTTTTGCACGGTTTTATTAAAGCAAGTTTGTTTCCCTTTTATACTAACTTGTAGGTAATATTACACTTAGCAAATTTATCCCACAAATTCTTGGGTCTAGACCAACGGTTGGGTCATGTTTCGTCGAATTCTGACAACGTTCAAAAGTAAGCTCTTTTGCACGATTTTATTAAAGCAAGTTTATTTCCCTTTTATACTAACTTGTAGTTATTATTACGCTTAGCCAATTTACCACACAAATTCGCAGCTCTAGACCAACGTTTGTGTCAAGTTTCGTCGAATTCTGTGAACGTTAAAATTTAGCTGTTTTGCACGGTTTTATTAAAGCAAGTTTGTTTCCCTTTTGTACTTACTTGTAGTTGTTATTATGCTTTCCTAAATTACCACACAAATTCTTGGGCGTAGACCAACGTTTGTGTCAAGTTTCGTCGAATTTTGAGAACGGTCAAAATTTAGCTGTTTTTTGCACGATTTTATTAAAGCAAATTCATTTTCCTTTTATACTAACTTGTAGTTATTATTAAGATTAGCAAATATACAACACAAATGCTGGGATATAGACCAAAGTTTGGGACAAGTTTCGTCGAATTCTGAGAACGTTCAAAAGTTTGCTGTTTTGCACAATTTTATTAAAGCAAATTTGTTTTCCTTTTACACTAACTTGTAGGTATTATTAACCACACAAATTCTTGGTTCTAGACCTACAGTTGGGTTAAGTTTCGTCGAATTCTGAGAACGTTCAAAATTTAGATGTTTTGCACGGTTTTATTAAAGCAAGTTTGTTTCCTTTTTATACTAACTTATAGGTATTATTACTCTTAGAAAATTTACCACACAAATGCTTCGGTCTAGACCTACGGTTGGGTCAAGTTTCCTCGAATTCTGTGAACGTTCAAAATTTAGCTGTTTTGCACGATTTTATTAAAGCAAGTTTGTTTCCCTTTTATACTAACTTGTAGGTAATATTACGCTTAGCAAATTTATCCCACAAATTCTTGGGTCTAGACCAACGGTTGGGTCATGTTTCGTCGAATTCTGACAACGTTCAAAAGTAAGCTCTTTTGCACGATTTTATTAAAGCAAGTTTATTTCCCTTTTATACTAACTTGTAGTTATTATTACGCTTAGCCAATTTACCACACAAATTCGCAGCTCTAGACCAACGTTTGTGTCAAGTTTCGTCGAATTCTGTGAACGTTAAAATTTAGCTGTTTTGCACGGTTTTATTAAAGCAAGTTTGTTTCCCTTTTGTACTAACTTGTAGTTGTTATTATGCTTTCCAAAATTACCACACAAATTCTTGGGCGTAGACCAACGTTTGTGTCAAGTTTCGTCGAATTTTGAGAACGGTCAAAATTTAGCTGTTTTTTGCACGATTTTATTAAAACAAATTCATTTTCCTTTTATACTAACTTGTAGTTATTATTAAGATTAGCAAATATACAACACAAATGCTGGGATATAGACCAAAGTTTGGGACAAGTTTCGTCGAATTCTGAGAACGTTCAAAAGTTTGCTGTTTTGCACAATTTTATTAAAGCAAATTTGTTTTCCTTTTACACTAACTTGTAGGTATTATTAACCACACAAATTCTTGGTTCTAGACCTACAGTTGGGTTAAGTTTCGTCGAATTCTGAGAACGTTCAAAATTTAGATGTTTTGCACGGTTTTATTAAAGCAAGTTTGTTTCCTTTTTATACTAACTTATAGGTATTATTACTCTTAGAAAATTTACCACACAAATGCTTCGGTCTAGACCTACGGTTGGGTCAAGTTTCCTCGAATTCTGTGAACGTTCAAAATTTAGCTGTTTTGCACGATTTTATTAAAGCAAGTTTGTTTCCCTTTTATACTAACTTGTAGGTAATATTACGCTTAGCAAATTTATCCCACAAATTCTTGGGTCTAGACCAACGGTTGGGTCATGTTTCGTCGAATTCTGACAACGTTCAAAAGTAAGCTCTTTTGCACGATTTTATTAAAGCAAGTTTATTTCCCTTTTATACTAACTTGTAGTTATTATTACGCTTAGCCAATTTACCACACAAATTCGCAGCTCTAGACCAACGTTTGTGTCAAGTTTCGTCGAATTCTGTGAACGTTAAAATTTAGCTGTTTTGCACGGTTTTATTAAAGCAAGTTTGTTTCCCTTTTGTACTAACTTGTAGTTGTTATTATGCTTTCCAAAATTACCACACAAATTCTTGGGCGTAGACCAACGTTTGTGTCAAGTTTCGTCGAATTTTGAGAACGGTCAAAATTTAGCTGTTTTTTGCACGATTTTATTAAAACAAATTCATTTTCCTTTTATACTAACTTGTAGTTATTATTAAGATTAGCAAATATACAACACAAATGCTGGGATATAGACCAAAGTTTGGGACAAGTTTCGTCGAATTCTGAGAACGTTCAAAAGTTTGCTGTTTTGCACAATTTTATTAAAGCAAATTTGTTTTCCTTTTACACTAACTTGTAGGTATTATTAACCACACAAATTCTTGGTTCTAGACCTACAGTTGGGTTAAGTTTCGTCGAATTCTGAGAACGTTCAAAATTTAGATGTTTTGCACGGTTTTATTAAAGCAAGTTTGTTTCCTTTTTATACTAACTTATAGGTATTATTACTCTTAGAAAATTTACCACACAAATGCTTCGGTCTAGACCTACGGTTGGGTCAAGTTTCCTCGAATTCTGTGAACGTTCAAAATTTAGCTGTTTTGCACGATTTTATTAAAGCAAGTTTGTTTCCCTTTTATACTAACTTGTAGGTAATATTACGCTTAGCAAATTTATCCCACAAATTCTTGGGTCTAGACCAACGGTTGGGTCATGTTTCGTCGAATTCTGACAACGTTCAAAAGTAAGCTCTTTTGCACGATTTTATTAAAGCAAGTTTATTTCCCCTTTTATACTAACTTGTAGTTATTTTTACGCTTAGCCAATTTACCACACAAATTCGCAGCTCTAGACCAACGTTTGTGTCAAGTTTCGTCGAATTCTGTGAACGTTAAAATTTAGCTGTTTTGCACGGTTTTATTAAAGCAAGTTTGTTTCCCTTTTGTACTAACTTGTAGTTGTTATTATGCTTTCCAAAATTACCACACAAATTCTTGGGCGTAGACCAACGTTTGTGTCAAGTTTCGTCGAATTTTGAGAACGGTCAAAATTTAGCTGTTTTTTGCACGATTTTATTAAAGCAAATTCATTTTCCTTTTATACTAACTTGTAGTTATTATTAAGATTAGCAAATATACAACACAAATGCTGGGATATAGACCAAAGTTTGGGACAAGTTTCGTCGAATTCTGAGAACGTTCAAAAGTTAGCTGTTTTGCACAACAATTTTATTAAAGCAAATTTGTTTTCCTTTTACACTAACTTGTAGGTATTATTAACCACACAAATTCTTGGTTCTAGACCTACGGTTGGGTTAAGTTTCGTCGAATTCTGAGAACGTTCAAAATTTAGATGTTTAGCAAGGTTTTATTAAAGCAAGTTTGTTTCCCTTTTATACTAACTTGTAGGTATTATTACGCTTAGAATACTTTCCACACAAATACTTTTGTCTAGACCTACGGTTGGGTCAAGTTTCCTCGAATTCTGTGCACGTTCAAAATTTAGCTGTTTTGCACGATTTTATTAAAGCAAGTTTGTTTCCCTTTTATACTAACTTGTAGGTAATATTACACTTAGCAAATTTATCCCACAAATTCTTGGGTCTAGACCAACGGTTGGGTCATGTTTCGTCGAATTCTGACAACGTTCAAAAGTAAGCTCTTTTGCACAATTTTATTAAAGCAAGTTTATTTCCCTTTTATACTAACTTGTAGTTATTATTACGCTTAGCCAATTTACCACACAAATTCGCAGCTCTAGACCAACGTTTGTGTCAAGTTTCGTCGAATTCTGTGAACGTTAAAATTTAGCTGTTTTGCACGGTTTTATTAAAGCAAGTTTGTTTCCCTTTTGTACTAACTTGTAGTTGTTATTATGCTTTCCTAAATTACCACACAAATTCTTGGGCGTAGACCAACGTTTGTGTCAAGTTTCGTCGAATTTTGAGAACGGTCAAAATTTAGTTGTTTTTTGCACGATTTTATTAAAGCAAATTCATTTTCCTTTTATACTAACTTGTAGTTATTATTAAGATTAGCAAATATACAACACAAATGCTGGGATATAGACCAAAGTTTGGGACAAGTTTCGTCGAATTCTGAGAACGTTCAAAAGTTTGCTGTTTTGCACAATTTTATTAAAGCAAATTTGTTTTCCTTTTACACTAACTTGTAGGTATTATTAACCACACAAATTCTTGGTTCTAGACCTAAAGTTGGGTTAAGTTTCGTCGAATTCTGAGAACGTTCAAAATTTAGATGTTTTGCACGGTTTTATTAAAGCAAGTTTGTTTCCTTTTTATACTAACTTATAGGTATTATTACTCTTAGAAAATTTACCACACAAATGCTTCGGTCTAGACCTACGGTTGGGTCAAGTTTCCTCGAATTCTGTGAACGTTCAAAATTTAGCTGTTTTGCACGATTTTATTAAAGCAAGTTTGTTTCCCTTTTATACTAACTTGTAGGTAATATTACGCTTAGCAAATTTATCCCACAAATTCTTGGGTCTAGACCAACGGTTGGGTCATGTTTCGTCGAATTCTGACAACGTTCAAAAGTAAGCTCTTTTGCACGATTTTATTAAAGCAAGTTTATTTCCCCTTTTATACTAACTTGTAGTTATTTTTACGCTTAGCCAATTTACCACACAAATTCGCAGCTCTAGACCAACGTTTGTGTCAAGTTTCGTCGAATTCTGTGAACGTTAAAATTTAGCTGTTTTGCACGGTTTATTAAAGCAAGTTTGTTTCCCTTTTGTACTAACTTGTAGTTGTTATTATGCTTTCCAAAATTACCACACAAATTCTTGGGCGTAGACCAACGTTTGTGTCAAGTTTCGTCGAATTTTGAGAACGGTCAAAATTTAGCTGTTTTTTGCACGATTTTATTAAAGCAAATTCATTTTCCTTTTATACTAACTTGTAGTTATTATTAAGATTAGCAAATATACAACACAAATGCTGGGATATAGACCAAAGTTTGGGACAAGTTTCGTCGAATTCTGAGAACGTTCAAAAGTTAGCTGTTTTGCACAACAATTTTATTAAAGCAAATTTGTTTTCCTTTTACACTAACTTGTAGGTATTATTAACCACACAAATTCTTGGTTCTAGACCTACGGTTGGGTTAAGTTTCGTCGAATTCTGAGAACGTTCAAAATTTAGATGTTTTGCAAGGTTTTATTAAAGCAAGTTTGTTTCCCTTTTATACTAACTTGTAGGTATTATTACGCTTAGAATACTTTCCACACAAATACTTTTGTCTAGACCTACGGTTGGGTCAAGTTTCCTCGAATTCTGTGAACGTTCAAAATTTAGCTGTTTTGCACGGTTTTATTAAAGCAAGTTTGTTTCCCTTTTATACTAACTTGTAGGTAATATTACACTTAGCAAATTTATCCCACAAATTCTTGGGTCTAGACCAACGGTTGGGTCATGTTTCGTCGAATTCTGACAACGTTCAAAAGTAAGCTCTTTTGCACGATTTTATTAAAGCAAGTTTATTTCCCTTTTATACTAACTTGTAGTTATTATTACGCTTAGCCAATTTACCACACAAATTCGCAGCTCTAGACCAACGTTTGTGTCAAGTTTCGTCGAATTCTGTGAACGTTAAAATTTAGCTGTTTTGCACGGTTTTATTAAAGCAAGTTTGTTTCCCTTTTGTACTAACTTGTAGTTGTTATTATGCTTTCCAAAATTACCACACAAATTCTTGGGCGTAGACCAACGTTTGTGTCAAGTTTCGTCGAATTTTGAGAACGGTCAAAATTTAGTTGTTTTTTGCACGATTTTATTAAAGCAAATTCATTTTCCTTTTATACTAACTTGTAGTTATTATTAAGATTAGCAAATATACAACACAAATGCTGGGATATAGACCAAAGTTTGGGACAAGTTTCGTCGAATTCTGAGAACGTTCAAAAGTTAGCTGTTTTGCACAACAATTTTATTAAAGCAAATTTGTTTTCCTTTTACACTAACTTGTAGGTATTATTAACCACACAAATTCTTGGTTCTAGACCTACGGTTGGGTTAAGTTTCGTCGAATTCTGAGAACGTTCAAAATTTAGATGTTTTGCAAGGTTTTATTAAAGCAAGTTTGTTTCCTTTTTATACTAACTTATAGGTATTATTACTCTTAGAAAATTTACCACACAAATGCTTCGGTCTAGACCTACGGTTGGGTCAAGTTTCCTCGAATTCTGTGAACGTTCAAAATTTAGCTGTTTTGCACGGTTTTATTAAAGCAAGTTTGTTTCCCTTTTATACTAACTTGTAGGTAATATTACACTTAGCAAATTTATCCCACAAATTCTTGGGTCTAGACCAACGGTTGGGTCATGTTTCGTCGAATTCTGACAACGTTCAAAAGTAAGCTCTTTTGCACGATTTTATTAAAGCAAGTTTATTTCCCTTTTATACTAACTTGTAGTTATTATTACGCTTAGCCAATTTACCACACAAATTCGCAGCTCTAGACCAACGTTTGTGTCAAGTTTCGTCGAATTCTGTGAACGTTAAAATTTAGCTGTTTTGCACGGTTTTATTAAAGCAAGTTTGTTTCCCTTTTGTACTAACTTGTAGTTGTTATTATGCTTTTCAAAATTACCACACAAATTCTTGGGCGTAGACCAACGTTTGTGTCAAGTTTCGTCGAATTTTGAGAACGGTCAAAATTTAGTTGTTTTTTGCACGATTTTATTAAAGCAAATTCATTTTCCTTTTATACTAACTTGTAGTTATTATTAAGATTAGCAAATATACAACACAAATGCTGGGATATAGACCAAAGTTTGGGACAAGTTTCGTCGAATTCTGAGAACGTTCAAAAGTTTGCTGTTTTGCACAATTTTATTAAAGCAAATTTGTTTTCCTTTTACACTAACTTGTAGGTATTATTAACCACACAAATTCTTGGTTCTAGACCTAAAGTTGGGTTAAGTTTCGTCGAATTCTGAGAACGTTCAAAATTTAGATGTTTTGCACGGTTTTATTAAAGCAAGTTTGTTTCCTTTTTATACTAACTTATAGGTATTATTACTCTTAGAAAATTTACCACACAAATGCTTCGGTCTAGACCTACGGTTGGGTCAAGTTTCCTCGAATTCTGTGAACGTTCAAAATTTAGCTGTTTTGCACGATTTTATTAAAGCAAGTTTGTTTCCCTTTTATACTAACTTGTAGGTAATATTACGCTTAGCAAATTTATCCCACAAATTCTTGGGTCTAGACCAACGGTTGGGTCATGTTTCGTCGAATTCTGACAACGTTCAAAAGTAAGCTCTTTTGCACGATTTTATTAAAGCAAGTTTATTTCCCCTTTTATACTAACTTGTAGTTATTTTTACGCTTAGCCAATTTACCACACAAATTCGCAGCTCTAGACCAACGTTTGTGTCAAGTTTCGTCGAATTCTGTGAACGTTAAAATTTAGCTGTTTTGCACGGTTTTATTAAAGCAAGTTTGTTTCCCTTTTGTACTAACTTGTAGTTGTTATTATGCTTTCCAAAATTACCACACAAATTCTTGGGCGTAGACCAACGTTTGTGTCAAGTTTCGTCGAATTTTGAGAACGGTCAAAATTTAGTTGTTTTTTGCACGATTTTACTAAAGCAAATTCATTTTCCTTTTATACTAACTTGTAGTTATTATTAAGATTAGCAAATATACAACACAAATGCTGGGATATAGACCAAAGTTTGGGACAAGTTTCGTCGAATTCTGAGAACGTTCAAAAGTTTGCTGTTTTGCACAATTTTATTAAAGCAAATTTGTTTTCCTTTTACACTAACTTGTAGGTATTATTAACCACACAAATTCTTGGTTCTAGACCTATAGTTGGGTTAAGTTTCGTCGAATTCTGAGAACGTTCAAAATTTAGATGTTTTGCACGGTTTTATTAAAGCAAGTTTGTTTCCTTTTTATACTAACTTATAGGTATTATTACTCTTAGAAAATTTACCACACAAATGCTTCGGTCTAGACCTACGGTTGGGTCAAGTTTCCTCGAATTCTGTGAACGTTCAAAATTTAGCTGTTTTGCACGATTTTATTAAAGCAAGTTTGTTTCCCTTTTATACTAACTTGTAGGTAATATTACGCTTAGCAAATTTATCCCACAAATTCTTGGGTCTAGACCAACGGTTGGGTCATGTTTCGTCGAATTCTGACAACGTTCAAAAGTAAGCTCTTTTGCACGATTTTATTAAAGCAAGTTTATTTCCCTTTTATACTAACTTGTAGTTATTATTACGCTTAGCCAATTTACCACACAAATTCGCAGCTCTAGACCAACGTTTGTGTCAAGTTTCGTCGAATTCTGTGAACGTTAAAATTTAGCTGTTTTGCACGGTTTTATTAAAGCAAGTTTGTTTCCCTTTTGTACTAACTTGTAGTTGTTATTATGCTTTCCAAAATTACCACACAAATTCTTGGGCGTAGACCAACGTTTGTGTCAAGTTTCGTCGAATTTTGAGAACGGTCAAAATTTAGCTGTTTTTTGCACGATTTTATTAAAACAAATTCATTTTCCTTTTATACTAACTTGTAGTTATTATTAAGATTAGCAAATATACAACACAAATGCTGGGATATAGACCAAAGTTTGGGACAAGTTTCGTCGAATTCTGAGAACGTTCAAAAGTTTGCTGTTTTGCACAATTTTATTAAAGCAAATTTGTTTACCTTTTACACTAACTTGTAGGTATTATTAACCACACAAATTCTTGGTTCTAGACCTACAGTTGGGTTAAGTTTCGTCGAATTCTGAGAACGTTCAAAATTTAGATGTTTTGCACGGTTTTATTAAAGCAAGTTTGTTTCCTTTTTATACTAACTTATAGGTATTATTACTCTTAGAAAATTTACCACACAAATGCTTCGGTCTAGACCTACGGTTGGGTCAAGTTTCCTCGAATTCTGTGAACGTTCAAAATTTAGCTGTTTTGCACGATTTTATTAAAGCAAGTTTGTTTCCCTTTTATACTAACTTGTAGGTAATATTACGCTTAGCAAATTTATCCCACAAATTCTTGGGTCTAGACCAACGGTTGGGTCATGTTTCGTCGAATTCTGACAACGTTCAAAAGTAAGCTATTTTGCACGATTTTATTAAAGCAAGTTTATTTCCCCTTTTATACTAACTTGTAGTTATTTTTACGCTTAGCCAATTTACCACACAAATTCGCAGCTCTAGACCAACGTTTGTGTCAAGTTTCGTCGAATTCTGTGAACGTTAAAATTTAGCTGTTTTGCACGGTTTTATTAAAGCAAGTTTGTTTCCCTTTTGTACTAACTTGTAGTTGTTATTATGCTTTCCAAAATTACCACACAAATTCTTGGGCGTAGACCAACGTTTGTGTCAAGTTTCGTCGAATTTTGAGAACGGTCAAAATTTAGCTGTTTTTTGCACGATTTTATTAAAGCAAATTCATTTTCCTTTTATACTAACTTGTAGTTATTATTAAGATTAGCAAATATACAACACAAATGCTGGGATATAGACCAAAGTTTGGGACAAGTTTCGTCGAATTCTGAGAACGTTCAAAAGTTAGCTGTTTTGCACAACAATTTTATTAAAGCAAATTTGTTTTCCTTTTACACTAACTTGTAGGTATTATTAACCACACAAATTCTTGGTTCTAGACCTACGGTTGGGTTAAGTTTCGTCGAATTCTGAGAACGTTCAAAATTTAGATGTTTTGCAAGGTTTTATTAAAGCAAGTTTGTTTCCCTTTTATACTAACTTGTAGGTATTATTACGCTTAGAATACTTTCCACACAAATACTTTTGTCTAGACCTACGGTTGGGTCAAGTTTCCTCGAATTCTGTGAACGTTCAAAATTTAGCTGTTTTGCACGGTTTTATTAAAGCAAGTTTGTTTCCCTTTTATACTAACTTGTAGGTAATATTACACTTAGCAAATTTATCCCACAAATTCTTGGGTCTAGACCAACGGTTGGGTCATGTTTCGTCGAATTCTGACAACGTTCAAAAGTAAGCTCTTTTGCACGATTTTATTAAAGCAAGTTTATTTCCCTTTTATACTAACTTGTAGTTATTAATACGCTTAGCCAATTTACCACACAAATTCGCAGCTCTAGACCAACGTTTGTGTCAAGTTTCGTCGAATTCTGTGAACGTTAAAATTTAGCTGTTTTGCACGGTTTTATTAAAGCAAGTTTGTTTCCCTTTTGTACTAACTTGTAGTTGTTATTATGCTTTCCAAAATTACCACACAAATTCTTGGGCGTAGACCAACGTTTGTGTCAAGTTTCGTCGAATTTTGAGAACGGTCAAAATTTAGTTGTTTTTTGCACGATTTTATTAAAGCAAATTCATTTTCCTTTTATACTAACTTGTAGTTATTATTAAGATTAGCAAATATACAACACAAATGCTGGGATATAGACCAAAGTTTGGGACAAGTTTCGTCGAATTCTGAGAACGTTCAAAAGTTTGCTGTTTTGCACAATTTTATTAAAGCAAATTTGTTTTCCTTTTACACTAACTTGTAGGTATTATTAACCACACAAATTCTTGGTTCTAGACCTAAAGTTGGGTTAAGTTTCGTCGAATTCTGAGAACGTTCAAAATTTAGATGTTTTGCACGGTTTTATTAAAGCAAGTTTGTTTCCTTTTTATACTAACTTATAGGTATTATTACTCTTAGAAAATTTACCACACAAATGCTTCGGTCTAGACCTACGGTTGGGTCAAGTTTCCTCGAATTCTGTGAACGTTCAAAATTTAGCTGTTTTGCACGATTTTATTAAAGCAAGTTTGTTTCCCTTTTATACTAACTTGTAGGTAATATTACGCTTAGCAAATTTATCCCACAAATTCTTGGGTCTAGACCAACGGTTGGGTCATGTTTCGTCGAATTCTGACAACGTTCAAAAGTAAGCTCTTTTGCACGATTTTATTAAAGCAAGTTTATTTCCCCTTTTATACTAACTTGTAGTTATTTTTACGCTTAGCCAATTTACCACACAAATTCGCAGCTCTAGACCAACGTTTGTGTCAAGTTTCGTCGAATTCTGTGAACGTTAAAATTTAGCTGTTTTGCACGGTTTTATTAAAGCAAGTTTGTTTCCCTTTTGTACTAACTTGTAGTTGTTATTATGCTTTCCAAAATTACCACACAAATTCTTGGGCGTAGACCAACGTTTGTGTCAAGTTTCGTCGAATTTTGAGAACGGTAAAAATTTAGCTGTTTTTTGCACGATTTTATTAAAGCAAATTCATTTTCCTTTTATACTAACTTGTAGTTATTATTAAGATTAGCAAATATACAACACAAATGCTGGGATATAGACCAAAGTTTGGGACAAGTTTCGTCGAATTCTGAGAACGTTCAAAAGTTAGCTGTTTTGCACAACAATTTTATTAAAGCAAATTTGTTTTCCTTTTACACTAACTTGTAGGTATTATTAACCACACAAATTCTTGGTTCTAGACCTACGGTTGGGTTAAGTTTCGTCGAATTCTGAGAACGTTCAAAATTTAGAGGTTTTGCAAGGTTTTATTAAAGCAAGTTTGTTTCCCTTTTATACTAACTTGTAGGTATTATTACGCTTAGAATACTTTCCACACAAATACTTTTGTCTAGACCTACGGTTGGGTCAAGTTTCCTCGAATTCTGTGAACGTTCAAAATTTAGTTGTTTTGCACGGTTTTATTAAAGCAAGTTTGTTTCCCTTTTATACTAACTTGTAGGTAATATTACACTTAGCAAATTTATCCCACAAATTCTTGGGTCTAGACCAACGGTTGGGTCATGTTTCGTCGAATTCTGACAACGTTCAAAAGTAAGCTCTTTTGCACGATTTTATTAAAGCAAGTTTATTTCCCTTTTATACTAACTTGTAGTTATTATTACGCTTAGCCAATTTACCACACAAATTCGCAGCTCTAGACCAACGTTTGTGTCAAGTTTCGTCGAATTCTGTGAACGTTAAAATTTAGCTGTTTTGCACGGTTTTATTAAAGCAAGTTTGTTTCCCTTTTGTACTGACTTGTAGTTGTTATTATGCTTTCCTAAATTACCACACAAATTCTTGGGCGTAGACCAACGTTTGTGTCAAGTTTCGTCGAATTTTGAGAACGGTCAAAATTTAGTTGTTTTTTGCACGATTTTATTAAAGCAAATTCATTTTCCTTTTATACTAACTTGTAGTTATTATTAAGATTAGCAAATATACAACACAAATGCTGGGATATAGACCAAAGTTTGGGACAAGTTTCGTCGAATTCTGAGAACGTTCAAAAGTTTGCTGTTTTGCACAATTTTATTAAAGCAAATTTGTTTTCCTTTTACACTAACTTGTACGTATTATTAACCACACAAATTCTTGGTTCTAGACCTAAAGTTGGGTTAAGTTTCGTCGAATTCTGAGAACGTTCAAAATTTAGATGTTTTGCACGGTTTTATTAAAGCAAGTTTGTTTCCTTTTTATACTAACTTATAGGTATTATTACTCTTAGAAAATTTACCACACAAATGCTTCGGTCTAGACCTACGGTTGGGTCAAGTTTCCTCGAATTCTGTGAACGTTCAAAATTTAGCTGTTTTGCACGATTTTATTAAAGCAAGTTTGTTTCCCTTTTATACTAACTTGTAGGTAATATTACGCTTAGCAAATTTATCCCACAAATTCTTGGGTCTAGACCAACGGTTGGGTCATGTTTCGTCGAATTCTGACAACGTTCAAAAGTAAGCTCTTTTGCACGATTTTATTAAAGCAAGTTTATTTCCCCTTTTATACTAACTTGTAGTTATTTTTACGCTTAGCCAATTTACCACACAAATTCGCAGCTCTAGACCAACGTTTGTGTCAAGTTTCGTCGAATTCTGTGAACGTTAAAATTTAGCTGTTTTGCACGGTTTTATTAAAGCAAGTTTGTTTCCCTTTTGTACTAACTTGTAGTTGTTATTATGCTTTCCAAAATTACCACACAAATTCTTGGGCGTAGACCAACGTTTGTGTCAAGTTTCGTCGAATTTTGAGAACGATCAAAATTTAGCTGTTTTTTGCACGATTTTATTAAAGCAAATTCATTTTCCTTTTATACTAACTTGTAGTTATTATTAAGATTAGCAAATATACAACACAAATGCTGGGATATAGACCAAAGTTTGGGACAAGTTTCGTCGAATTCTGAGAACGTTCAAAAGTTAGCTGTTTTGCACAACAATTTTATTAAAGCAAATTTGTTTTCCTTTTACACTAACTTGTAGGTATTATTAACCACACAAATTCTTGGTTCTAGACCTACGGTTGGGTTAAGTTTCGTCGAATTCTGAGAACGTTCAAAATTTAGATGTTTTGCAAGGTTTTATTAAAGCAAGTTTGTTTCCCTTTTATACTAACTTGTAGGTATTATTACGCTTAGAATACTTTCCACACAAATACTTTTGTCTAGACCTACGGTTGGGTCAAGTTTCCTCGAATTCTGTGAACGTTCAAAATTTAGCTGTTTTGCACGGTTTTATTAAAGCAAGTTTGTTTCCCTTTTATACTAACTTGTAGGTAATATTACGCTTAGCAAATTTATCCCACAAATTCTTGGGTCTAGACCAATGGTTGGGTCATGTTTCGTCGAATTCTGACAACGTTCAAAAGTAAGCTCTTTTGCACGATTTTATTAAAGCAAGTTTATTTCCCCTTTTATACTAACTTGTAGTTATTTTTACGCTTAGCCAATTTACCACACAAATTCGCAGCTCTAGACCAACGTTTGTGTCAAGTTTCGTCGAATTCTGTGAACGTTAAAATTTAGCTGTTTTGCACGGTTTTATTAAAGCAAGTTTGTTTCCCTTTTGTACTAACTTGTAGTTGTTATTATGCTTTCCAAAATTACCACACAAATTCTTGGGCGTAGACCAACGTTTGTGTCAAGTTTCGTCGAATTTTGAGAACGGTCAAAATTTAGCTGTTTTTTGCACGATTTTATTAAAGCAAATTCATTTTCCTTTTATACTAACTTGTAGTTATTATTAAGATTAGCAAATATACAACACAAATGCTGGGATATAGACCAAAGTTTGGGACAAGTTTCGTCGAATTCTGAGAACGTTCAAAAGTTAGCTGTTTTGCACAACAATTTTATTAAAGCAAATTTGTTTTCCTTTTACACTAACTTGTAGGTATTATTAACCACACAAATTCTTGGTTCTAGACCTACGGTTGGGTTAAGTTTCGTCGAATTCTGAGAACGTTCAAAATTTAGATGTTTTGCAAGGTTTTATTAAAGCAAGTTTGTTTCCCTTTTATACTAACTTGTAGGTATTATTACGCTTAGAATACTTTCCACACAAATACTTTTGTCTAGACCTACGGTTGGGTCAAGTTTCCTCGAATTCTGTGAACGTTCAAAATTTAGTTGTTTTGCACGGTTTTATTAAAGCAAGTTTGTTTCCCTTTTATACTAACTTGTAGGTAATATTACACTTAGCAAATTTATCCCACAAATTCTTGGGTCTAGACCAACGGTTGGGTCATGTTTCGTCGAATTCTGACAACGTTCAAAAGTAAGCTCTTTTGCACGATTTTATTAAAGCAAGTTTATTTCCCTTTTATACTAACTTGTAGTTATTATTACGCTTAGCCAATTTACCACACAAATTCGCAGCTCTAGACCAACGTTTGTGTCAAGTTTCGTCGAATTCTGTGAACGTTAAAATTTAGCTGTTTTGCACGGTTTTATTAAAGCAAGTTTGTTTCCCTTTTGTACTAACTTGTAGTTGTTATTATGCTTTCCTAAATTACCACACAAATTCTTGGGCGTAGACCAACGTTTGTGTCAAGTTTCGTCGAATTTTGAGAACGGTCAAAATTTAGTTGTTTTTTGCACGATTTTATTAAAGCAAATTCATTTTCCTTTTATACTAACTTGTAGTTATTATTAAGATTAGCAAATATACAACACAAATGCTGGGATATAGACCAAAGTTTGGGACAAGTTTCGTCGAATTCTGAGAACGTTCAAAAGTTTGCTGTTTTGCACAATTTTATTAAAGCAAATTTGTTTTCCTTTTACACTAACTTGTACGTATTATTAACCACACAAATTCTTGGTTCTAGACCTAAAGTTGGGTTAAGTTTCGTCGAATTCTGAGAACGTTCAAAATTTAGATGTTTTGCACGGTTTTATTAAAGCAAGTTTGTTTCCTTTTTATACTAACTTATAGGTATTATTACTCTTAGAAAATTTACCACACAAATGCTTCGGTCTAGACCTACGGTTGGGTCAAGTTTCCTCGAATTCTGTGAACGTTCAAAATTTAGCTGTTTTGCACGATTTTATTAAAGCAAGTTTGTTTCCCTTTTATACTAACTTGTAGGTAATATTACGCTTAGCAAATTTATCCCACAAATTCTTGGGTCTAGACCAACGGTTGGGTCATGTTTCATCGAATTCTGACAACGTTCAAAAGTAAGCTCTTTTGCACGATTTTATTAAAGCAAGTTTATTTCCCCTTTTATACTAACTTGTAGTTATTTTTACGCTTAGCCAATTTACCACACAAATTCGCAGCTCTAGACCAACGTTTGTGTCAAGTTTCGTCGAATTCTGTGAACGTTAAAATTTTTAGCTGTTTTGTACGGTTTTATTAAAGCAAGTTTGTTTCCCTTTTATACTAACTTGTAGGTATTATTACGCTTAGAATACTTTCCACACAAATACTTTTGTCTAGACCTACGGTTGGGTCAAGTTTCCTCGAATTCTGTGAACGTTCAAAATTTAGCTGTTTTGCACGGTTTTATTAAAGCAAGTTTGTTTCCCTTTTATACTAACTTGTAGGTAATATTACACTTAGCAAATTTATCCCACAAATTCTTGGGTCTAGACCAAAGGTTGGGTCATGTTTCGTCGAATTCTGACAACGTTCAAAAGTAAGCTCTTTTGCACGATTTTATTAAAGCAAGTTTATTTCCCTTTTATACTAACTTGTAGTTATTATTACGCTTAGCCAATTTACCACACAAATTCGCAGCTCTAGACCAACGTTTGTGTCAAGTTTCGTCGAATTCTGTGAACGTTAAAATTTTTAGCTGTTTTGTACGGTTTTATTAAAGCAAGTTTGTTTCCCTTTTGTACTAACTTGTAGTTGTTATTATGCTTTCCTAAATTACCACACAAATTCTTGGGCGTAGACCAACGTTTGTGTCAAGTTTCGTCGAATTTTGAGAACGGTCAAAATTTAGTTGTTTTTTGCACGATTTTATTAAAGCAAATTCATTTTCCTTTTATACTAACTTGTAGTTATTATTAAGATTAGCAAATATACAACACAAATGCTGGGATATAGACCAAAGTTTGGGACAAGTTTCGTCGAATTCTGAGAACGTTCAAAAGTTTGCTGTTTTGCACAATTTTATTAAAGCAAATTTGTTTTCCTTTTACACTAACTTGTAGGTATTATTAACCACACAAATTCTTGGTTCTAGACCTAAAGTTGGGTTAAGTTTCGTCGAATTCTGAGAACGTTCAAAATTTAGATGTTTTGCACGGTTTTATTAAAGCAAGTTTGTTTCCCTTTTATACTAACTTATAGGTATTATTACTCTTAGAAAATTTACCACACAAATGCTACGGTCTAGACCTACGGTTGGGTCAAGTTTCCTCGAATTCTGTGAACGTTCAAAATTTAGCTGTTTTCCACGATTTTATTAAAGCAAGTTTGTTTCCCTTTTATACTAACTTGTAGGTAATATTACGCTTAGCAAATTTATCCCACAAATTCTTGGGTCTAGACCAACGGTTGGGTCATGTTTCGTCGAATTCTGACAACGTTCAAAAGTAAGCTCTTTTGCACGATTTTATTAAAGCAAGTTTATTTCCCTTTTATACTAACTTGTAGTTATTATTACGCTTAGCCAATTTACCACACAAATTCGCAGCTCTAGACCAACGTTTGTGTCAAGTTTCGTCGAATTCTGTGAACGTTAAAATTTAGCTGTTTTGCACGGTTTTATTAAAGCAAGTTTGTTTCCCTTTTGTACTAACTTGTAGTTGTTATTATGCTTTCCAAAATTACCACACAAATTCTTGGGCGTAGACCAACGTTTGTGTCAAGTTTCGTCGAATTTTGAGAACGGTAAAAATTTAGCTGTTTTTTGCACGGTTTTATTAAAGCAAATTCATTTTCCTTTTATACTAACTTGTAGTTATTATTAAGATTAGCAAATATACAACACAAATGCTGGGATATAGACCAAAGTTTGGGACAAGTTTCGTCGAATTCTGAGAACGTTCAAAAGTTAGCTGTTTTGCACAATTTTATTAAAGCAAATTTGTTTTCCTTTTACACTAACTTGTAGGTATTATTAACCACACAAATTCTTGGTTCTAGACCTAAAGTTGGGTTAAGTTTCGTCGAATTCTGAGAACGTTCAAAATTTAGATGTTTTGCACGGTTTTATTAAAGCAAGTTTGTTTCCTTTTTATACTAACTTATAGGTATTATTACTCTTAGAAAATTTACCACACAAATGCTTCGGTCTAGACCTACGGTTGGGTCAAGTTTCCTCGAATTCTGTGAACGTTCAAAATTTAGCTGTTTTCCACGATTTTATTAAAGCAAGTTTGTTTCCCTTTTATACTAACTTGTAGGTAATATTACGCTTAGCAAATTTATCCCACAAATTCTTGGGTCTAGACCAACGGTTGGGTCATGTTTCGTCGAATTCTGACAACGTTCAAAAGTAAGCTCTTTTGCACGATTTTATTAAAGCAAGTTTATTTCCCTTTTATACTAACTTGTAGTTATTATTACGCTTAGCCAATTTACCACACAAATTCGCAGCTCTAGACCAACGTTTGTGTCAAGTTTCGTCGAATTCTGTGAACGTTAAAATTTAGCTGTTTTGCACGGTTTTATTAAAGCAAGTTTGTTTCCCTTTTGTACTAACTTGTAGTTGTTATTATGCTTTCCAAAATTACCACACAAATTCTTGGGCGTAGACCAACGTTTGTGTCAAGTTTCGTCGAATTTTGAGAACGGTAAAAATTTAGCTGTTTTTTGCACGGTTTTATTAAAGCAAATTCATTTTCCTTTTATACTAACTTGTAGTTATTATTAAGATTAGCAAATATACAACACAAATGCTGGGATATAGACCAAAGTTTGGGACAAGTTTCGTCGAATTCTGAGAACGTTCAAAAGTTAGCTGTTTTGCACAATAATTTTATTAAAGCAAATTTGTTTTCCTTTTACAGTAACTTGTAGGTATTATTAACGACACAAATTCTTGGTTCTAGACCTACGGTTGGGTTAAGTTTCGTCGAATTCTGAGAACGTTCAAAATTTAGATGTTTTGCACGGTTTTATTAAAGCAAGTTTGTTTCCCTTTTATACTAACTTGTAGGTATTATTACGCTTAGAATACTTTCCACACAAATACTTCGGTCTAGACCTACGGTTGGGTCAAGTTTCCTCGAATTCTGTGAACGCTCCAAATTTAGCTGTTTTGCACGGTTTTATTAAAGCAAGTTTGTTTCCCTTTTATACTAACTTGTAGGTAATATTACACTTAGCAAATTTATCCCACAAATTCTTGGGTCTAGACCAACGGTTGGGTCATGTTTCGTCGAATTCTGACAACGTTCAAAAGTAAGCTCTTTTGCACGATTTTATTAAAGCAAGTTTATTTCCCTTTTATACTAACTTGTAGTTATTATTACGCTTAGCCAATTTACCACACAAATTCGCAGCTCTAGACCAACGTTTGTGTCAAGTTTCGTCGAATTCTGTGAACGTTAAAATTTAGCTGTTTTGCACGGTTTTATTAAAGCAAGTTTGTTTCCCTTTTGTACTAACTTGTAGTTGTTATTATGCTTTCCAAAATTACCACACAAATTCTTGGGCGTAGACCAACGTTTGTGTCAAGTTTCGTCGAATTTTGAGAACGGTAAAAATTTAGCTGTTTTTTGCACGGTTTTATTAAAGCAAATTCATTTTCCTTTTATACTAACTTGTAGTTATTATTAAGATTAGCAAATATACAACACAAATGCTGGGATATAGACCAAAGTTTGGGACAAGTTTCGTCGAATTCTGAGAACGTTCAAAAGTTTGCTGTTTTGCACAATTTTATTAAAGCAAATTTGTTTTCCTTTTACACTAACTTGTAGGTATTATTAACCACACAAATTCTTGGTTCTAGACCTACAGTTGGGTTAAGTTTCGTCGAATTCTGAGAACGTTCAAAATTTAGATGTTTTGCAAGGTTTTATTAAAGCAAGTTTGTTTCCTTTTTATACTAACTTATAGGTATTATTACTCTTAGAAAATTTACCACACAAATGCTTCGGTCTAGACCTACGGTTGGGTCAAGTTTCCTCGAATTCTGTGAACGTTCAAAATTTAGCTGTTTTGCACGATTTTATTAAAGGAAGTTTGTTTCCCTTTTATACTAACTTGTAGGTAATATTACGCTTAGAAAATTTATCCCACAAATTCTTGGGTCTAGACCAACGGTTGGGTCATGTTTCGTCGAATTCTGACAACGTTCAAAAGTAAGCTCTTTTGCACGATTTTATTAAAGCAAGTTTATTTCCCCTTTTATACTAACTTGTAGTTATTATTACGCTTAGCCAATTTACCACACAAATTCGCAGCTCTAGACCAACGTTTGTGTCAAGTTTCGTCGAATTCTGTGAACGTTAAAATTTAGCTGTTTTGCACGGTTTATTAAAGCAAGTTTGTTTCCCTTTTGTACTAACTTGTAGTTGTTATTATACTTTCCAAAATTACCACACAAATTCTTGGGCGTAGACCAACGTTTGTGTCAAGTTTCGTCGAATTTTGAGAACGGTCAAAATTTAGCTGTTTTTTGCACGGTTTTATTAAAGCAAATTCATTTTCCTTTTATACTAACTTGTAGTTATTATTAAGATTAGCAAATATACAACACAAATGCTGGGATATAGACCAATGTTTGGGACAAGTTTCGTCGAATTCTGAGAACCTTCAAAAGTTAGCTGTTTTGCACAATTTTATTAAAGCAAAATTGTTTTTCTTTTACACTAACTTGTAGGTATTATTAACCATACAAATTCTTGGTTCTAGACCTACGGTTGGGTTAAGTTTCGTCGAATTCTGAGAACGTTCAAAATTTAGATGTTTTGCACGATTTTATTAAAGCAAGTTTGTTTCCCTTTTATACTAACTTGTAGGTATTATTACGCTTAGAATACTTTCCACACAAATACTTCGGTCTAGACCTACGGTTGGGTCAAGTTTCCTCGAATTCTGTGAACGCTCAAAATTTAGCTGTTTTGCACGGTTTTATTAAAGCAAGTTTGTTTCCCTTTTATACTAACTTGTAGGTAATATTACGCTTAGCAAATTTATCCCACAAATTCTTGGGTCTAGACCAACGGTTGGGTCATGTTTGGTCGAATTCTAACAACGTTCAAAAGAAAGCTCTTTTGCACGATTTTATTAAAGCAAGTTTATTTCCCTTTTATACTAACTTGTAGTTATTATTACGCTTAGCCAATTTACCACACAAATTCGCAGCTCTAGACCAACGTTTGTGTCAAGTTTCGTCGAATTCTGTGAAAGTTAAAATTTAGCTTTTTTGCACGGTTTTATTAAAGCAAGTTTGTTTCCCTTTTGTACTAACTTGTAGTTGTTATTATGCTTTCCAAAATTACCACACAAATTCTTGGGCGTAGACCAACGTTTGTGTCAAGTTTCGTCGAATTTTGAGAACGGTCAAAATTTAGCTGTTTTTTGCACGGTTTTATTAAAGCAAATTCATTTTCCTTTTATACTAACTTGTAGTTAAGATTAGCAAATATACAACACAAATGCTGGGATATAGACCAATGTTTGGGACAAGTTTCGTCGAATTCTGAGAACGTTCAAAAGTTAGCTGTTTTGCACAATTTTATTAAAGCAAAATTGTTTTTCTTTTACACTAACTTGTAGGTATTATTAACCATACAAATTCTTGGTTCTAGACCTACGGTTGGGTTAAGTTTCGTCGAATTCTGAGAACGTTCAAAATTTAGATGTTTTGCACGGTTTTATTAAAGCAAGTTTGTTTCCCTTTTATACTAACTTGTAGGTATTATTACGCTTAGAATACTTTCCACACAAATACTTCGGTCTAGACCTATGGTTGGGTCAAGTTTCCTCGAATTCTGTGAACGCTCAAAATTTAGCTGTTTTGCACGGTTTTATTAAAGCAAGTTTGTTTCCCTTTTATACTAACTTGTAGGTAATATTACGCTTAGCAAATTTATCCCACAAATTCTTGGGTCTAGACCAACGGTTGGGTCATGTTTCGTCGAATTCTAACAACGTTCAAAAGAAAGCTCTTTTGCACGATTTTATTAAAGCAAGTTTATTTCCCTTTTATACTAACTTGTAGTTATTATTACGCTTAGCCAATTTACCACTCAAATTCGCAGCTCTAGACCAACGTTTGTGTCAAGTTTCGTCGAATTCTGTGAACGTTAAAATTTAGCTGTTTTGCACGGTTTTATTAAAGCAAGTTTGTTTCCCTTTTGTACTAACTTGTAATTGTTATTATGCTTTCCAAAATTACCACACAAATTCTTGGGCGTAGATCAACGTTTGTGTCAAATTTCGTCGAATTTTGAGAACGGTCAAAATTTAGCTGTTTTTTGCACGATTTTATTAAAGCAAATTCATTTTCCTTTTATACTAACTTGTAGTTATTATTAAGATTAGCAAATATACAACACAAATGCTGGGATATAGACCAAAGTTTGGGACAAGTTTCGTCGAATTCTGAGAACGTTCAAAAGTTTGCTGTTTTGCACAATTTTATTAAAGCAAATTTGTTTTCCTTTTACACTAACTTGTAGGTATTATTAACCACACAAATTCTTGGTTCTAGACCTACAGTTGGGTTAAGTTTCGTCGAATTCTGAGAACGTTCAAAATTTAGATGTTTTGCACGGTTTTATTAAAGCAAGTTTGTTTCCTTTTTATACTAACTTATAGGTATTATTACTCTTAGAAAATTTACCACACAAATGCTTCGGTCTAGACCTACGGTTGGGTCAAGTTTCCTCGAATTCTGTGAACGTTCAAAATTTAGCTGTTTTGCACGATTTTATTAAAGCAAGTTTGTTTCCCTTTTATACTAACTTGTAGGTAATATTACGCTTAGCAAATTTATCCCACAAATTCTTGGGTCTAGACCAACGGTTGGGTCATGTTTCGTCGAATTCTGACAACGTTCAAAAGTAAGCTCTTTTGCACGATTTTATTAAAGCAAGTTTATTTCCCCTTTTATACTAACTTGTAGTTATTATTACGCTTAGCCAATTTACCACACAAATTCGCAGCTCTAGACCAACGTTTGTGTCAAGTTTCGTCGAATTCTGTGAACGTTAAAATTTAGCTGTTTTGCACGGTTTATTAAAGCAAGTTTGTTTCCCTTTTGTACTAACTTGTAGTTGTTATTATACTTTCCAAAATTACCACACAAATTCTTGGGCGTAGACCAACGTTTGTGTCAAGTTTCGTCGAATTTTGAGAACGGTCAAAATTTAGCTGTTTTTTGCACGGTTTTATTAAAGCAAATTCATTTTCCTTTTATACTAACTTGTAGTTATTATTAAGATTAGCAAATATACAACACAAATGCTGGGATATAGACCAATGTTTGGGACAAGTTTCGTCGAATTCTGAGAACCTTCAAAAGTTAGCTGTTTTGCACAATTTTATTAAAGCAAAATTGTTTTTCTTTTACACTAACTTGTAGGTATTATTAACCATACAAATTCTTGGTTCTAGACCTACGGTTGGGTTAAGTTTCGTCGAATTCTGAGAACGTTCAAAATTTAGATGTTTTGCACGATTTTATTAAAGCAAGTTTGTTTCCCTTTTATACTAACTTGTAGGTATTATTACGCTTAGAATACTTTCCACACAAATACTTCGGTCTAGACCTACGGTTGGGTCAAGTTTCCTCGAATTCTGTGAACGCTCAAAATTTAGCTGTTTTGCACGGTTTTATTAAAGCAAGTTTGTTTCCCTTTTATACTAACTTGTAGGTAATATTACGCTTAGCAAATTTATCCCACAAATTCTTGGGTCTAGACCAACGGTTGGGTCATGTTTGGTCGAATTCTAACAACGTTCAAAAGAAAGCTCTTTTGCACGATTTTATTAAAGCAAGTTTATTTCCCTTTTATACTAACTTGTAGTTATTATTACGCTTAGCCAATTTACCACACAAATTCGCAGCTCTAGACCAACGTTTGTGTCAAGTTTCGTCGAATTCTGTGAAAGTTAAAATTTAGCTTTTTTGCACGGTTTTATTAAAGCAAGTTTGTTTCCCTTTTGTACTAACTTGTAGTTGTTATTATGCTTTCCAAAATTACCACACAAATTCTTGGGCGTAGACCAACGTTTGTGTCAAGTTTCGTCGAATTTTGAGAACGGTCAAAATTTAGCTGTTTTTTGCACGGTTTTATTAAAGCAAATTCATTTTCCTTTTATACTAACTTGTAGTTAAGATTAGCAAATATACAACACAAATGCTGGGATATAGACCAATGTTTGGGACAAGTTTCGTCGAATTCTGAGAACGTTCAAAAGTTAGCTGTTTTGCACAATTTTATTAAAGCAAAATTGTTTTTCTTTTACACTAACTTGTAGGTATTATTAACCATACAAATTCTTGGTTCTAGACCTACGGTTGGGTTAAGTTTCGTCGAATTCTGAGAACGTTCAAAATTTAGATGTTTTGCACGGTTTTATTAAAGCAAGTTTGTTTCCCTTTTATACTAACTTGTAGGTATTATTACGCTTAGAATACTTTCCACACAAATACTTCGGTCTAGACCTATGGTTGGGTCAAGTTTCCTCGAATTCTGTGAACGCTCAAAATTTAGCTGTTTTGCACGGTTTTATTAAAGCAAGTTTGTTTCCCTTTTATACTAACTTGTAGGTAATATTACGCTTAGCAAATTTATCCCACAAATTCTTGGGTCTAGACCAACGGTTGGGTCATGTTTCGTCGAATTCTAACAACGTTCAAAAGAAAGCTCTTTTGCACGATTTTATTAAAGCAAGTTTATTTCCCTTTTATACTAACTTGTAGTTATTATTACGCTTAGCCAATTTACCACTCAAATTCGCAGCTCTAGACCAACGTTTGTGTCAAGTTTCGTCGAATTCTGTGAACGTTAAAATTTAGCTGTTTTGCACGGTTTTATTAAAGCAAGTTTGTTTCCCTTTTGTACTAACTTGTAATTGTTATTATGCTTTCCAAAATTACCACACAAATTCTTGGGCGTAGATCAACGTTTGTGTCAAATTTCGTCGAATTTTGAGAACGGTCAAAATTTAGCTGTTTTTTGCACGATTTTATTAAAGCAAATTCATTTTCCTTTTATACTAACTTGTAGTTATTATTAAGATTAGCAAATATACAACACAAATGCTGGGATATAGACCAAAGTTTGGGACAAGTTTCGTCGAATTCTGAGAACGTTCAAAAGTTTGCTGTTTTGCACAATTTTATTAAAGCAAATTTGTTTTCCTTTTACACTAACTTGTAGGTATTATTAACCACACAAATTCTTGGTTCTAGACCTACAGTTGGGTTAAGTTTCGTCGAATTCTGAGAACGTTCAAAATTTAGATGTTTTGCACGGTTTTATTAAAGCAAGTTTGTTTCCTTTTTATACTAACTTATAGGTATTATTACTCTTAGAAAAATTACCACACAAATGCTTCGGTCTAGACCTACGGTTGGGTCAAGTTTCCTCGAATTCTGTGAACGTTCAAAATTTAGCTGTTTTGCACGATTTTATTAAAGCAAGTTTGTTTCCCTTTTATACTAACTTGTAGGTAATATTACGCTTAGCAAATTTATCCCACAAATTCTTGGGTCTAGACCAACGGTTGGGTCATGTTTCGTCGAATTCTGACAACGTTCAAAAGTAAGCTCTTTTGCACGATTTTATTAAAGCAAGTTTATTTCCCCTTTTATACTAACTTGTAGTTATTATTACGCTTAGCCAATTTACCACACAAATTCGCAGCTCTAGACCAACGTTTGTGTCAAGTTTCGTCGAATTCTGTGAACGTTAAAATTTAGCTGTTTTGCACGGTTTATTAAAGCAAGTTTGTTTCCCTTTTGTACTAACTTGTAGTTGTTATTATACTTTCCAAAATTACCACACAAATTCTTGGGCGTAGACCAACGTTTGTGTCAAGTTTCGTCGAATTTTGAGAACGGTCAAAATTTAGCTGTTTTTTGCACGGTTTTATTAAAGCAAATTCATTTTCCTTTTATACTAACTTGTAGTTATTATTAAGATTAGCAAATATACAACACAAATGCTGGGATATAGACCAATGTTTGGGACAAGTTTCGTCGAATTCTGAGAACCTTCAAAAGTTAGCTGTTTTGCACAATTTTATTAAAGCAAAATTGTTTTTCTTTTACACTAACTTGTAGGTATTATTAACCATACAAATTCTTGGTTCTAGACCTACGGTTGGGTTAAGTTTCGTCGAATTCTGAGAACGTTCAAAATTTAGATGTTTTGCACGATTTTATTA
Source organism: Sesamum indicum (assembly GCF_026168435.1). Taxonomy (NCBI): domain Eukaryota; kingdom Viridiplantae; phylum Streptophyta; class Magnoliopsida; order Lamiales; family Pedaliaceae; genus Sesamum; species Sesamum indicum. The sequence continues at coordinate 8,626,968 of NC_142661.1, read as the reverse complement.
AAGCAAGTTTGTTTCCCTTTTATACTAACTTGTAGGTATTATTACGCTTAGAATACTTTCCACACAAATACTTCGGTCTAGACCTACGGTTGGGTCAAGTTTCCTCGAATTCTGTGAACGCTCAAAATTTAGCTGTTTTGCACGGTTTTATTAAAGCAAGTTTGTTTCCCTTTTATACTAACTTGTAGGTAATATTACGCTTAGCAAATTTATCCCACAAATTCTTGGGTCTAGACCAACGGTTGGGTCATGTTTGGTCGAATTCTAACAACGTTCAAAAGAAAGCTCTTTTGCACGATTTTATTAAAGCAAGTTTATTTTCCTTTTATACTAACTTGTAGTTATTATTACGCTTAGCCAATTTACCACACAAATTCGCAGCTCTAGACCAACGTTTGTGTCAAGTTTCGTCGAATTCTGTGAAAGTTAAAATTTAGCTTTTTTGCACGGTTTTATTAAAGCAAGTTTGTTTCCCTTTTGTACTAACTTGTAGTTGTTATTATGCTTTCCAAAATTACCACACAAATTCTTGGGCGTAGACCAACGTTTGTGTCAAGTTTCGTCGAATTTTGAGAACGGTCAAAATTTAGCTGTTTTTTGCACGGTTTTATTAAAGCAAATTCATTTTCCTTTTATACTAACTTGTAGTTAAGATTAGCAAATATACAACACAAATGCTGGGATATAGACCAATGTTTGGGACAAGTTTCGTCGAATTCTGAGAACGTTCAAAAGTTAGCTGTTTTGCACAATTTTATTAAAGCAAAATTGTTTTTCTTTTACACTAACTTGTAGGTATTATTAACCATACAAATTCTTGGTTCTAGACCTACGGTTGGGTTAAGTTTCGTCGAATTCTGAGAACGTTCAAAATTTAGATGTTTTGCACGGTTTTATTAAAGCAAGTTTGTTTCCCTTTTATACTAACTTGTAGGTATTATTACGCTTAGAATACTTTCCACACAAATACTTCGGTCTAGACCTATGGTTGGGTCAAGTTTCCTCGAATTCTGTGAACGCTCAAAATTTAGCTGTTTTGCACGGTTTTATTAAAGCAAGTTTGTTTCCCTTTTATACTAACTTGTAGGGAATATTACGCTTAGCAAATTTATCCCACAAATTCTTGGGTCTAGACCAACGGTTGGGTCATGTTTCGTCGAATTCTAACAACGTTCAAAAGAAAGCTCTTTTGCACGATTTTATTAAAGCAAGTTTATTTCCCTTTTATACTAACTTGTAGTTATTATTACGCTTAGCCAATTTACCACTCAAATTCGCAGCTCTAGACCAACGTTTGTGTCAAGTTTCGTCGAATTCTGTGAACGTTAAAATTTAGCTGTTTTGCACGGTTTTATTAAAGCAAGTTTGTTTCCCTTTTGTACTAACTTGTAATTGTTATTATGCTTTCCAAAATTACCACACAAATTCTTGGGCGTAGATCAACGTTTTTGTCAAATTTCGTCGAATTTTGAGAACGGTCAAAATTTAGCTGTTTTTTGCACGATTTTATTAAAGCAAATTCATTTTCCTTTTATACTAACTTGTAGTTATTATTAAGATTAGCAAATATACAACACAAATGCTGGGATATAGACCAAAGTTTGGGACAAGTTTCGTCGAATTCTGAGAACGTTCAAAAGTTTGCTGTTTTGCACAATTTTATTAAAGCAAATTTGTTTTCCTTTTACACTAACTTGTAGGTATTATTAACCACACAAATTCTTGGTTCTAGACCTACAGTTGGGTTAAGTTTCGTCGAATTCTGAGAACGTTCAAAATTTAGATGTTTTGCACGGTTTTATTAAAGCAAGTTTGTTTCCTTTTTATACTAACTTATAGGTATTATTACTCTTAGAAAAATTACCACACAAATGCTTCGGTCTAGACCTACGGTTGGGTCAAGTTTCCTCGAATTCTGTGAACGTTCAAAATTTAGCTGTTTTGCACGATTTTATTAAAGCAAGTTTGTTTCCCTTTTATACTAACTTGTAGGTAATATTACGCTTAGCAAATTTATCCCACAAATTCTTGGGTCTAGACCAACGGTTGGGTCATGTTTCGTCGAATTCTGACAACGTTCAAAAGTAAGCTCTTTTGCACGATTTTATTAAAGCAAGTTTATTTCCCCTTTTATACTAACTTGTAGTTATTATTACGCTTAGCCAATTTACCACACAAATTCGCAGCTCTAGACCAACGTTTGTGTCAAGCTTCGTCGAATTCTGTGAACGTTAAAATTTAGCTGTTTTGCACGGTTTTATTAAAGCAAGTTTGTTTCCCTTTTGTACTAACTTGTAGTTGTTATTATACTTTCCAAAATTACCACAAAAATTCTTGGGCGTAGACCAACGTTTGTGTCAAGTTTCGTCGAATTTTGAGAACGGTCAAAATTTAGCTGTTTTTTGCACGGTTTTATTAAAGCAAATTCATTTTCCTTTTATACTAACTTGTAGTTAAGATTAGCAAATATACAACACAAATGCTGGGATATAGACCAATGTTTGGGACAAGTTTCGTCGAATTCTGAGAACGTTCAAAAGTTAGCTGTTTTGCACAATTTTATTAAAGCAAAATTGTTTTTCTTTTACACTAACTTGTAGGTATTATTAACCATACAAATTCTTGGTTCTAGACCTACGGTTGGGTTAAGTTTCGTCGAATTCTGAGAACGTTCAAAATTTAGATGTTTTGCACGGTTTTATTAAAGCAAGTTTGTTTCCCTTTTATACTAACTTGTAGGTATTATTACGCTTAGAATACTTTCCACACAAATACTTCGGTCTAGACCTATGGTTGGGTCAAGTTTCCTCGAATTCTGTGAACGCTCAAAATTTAGCTGTTTTGCACGGTTTTATTAAAGCAAGTTTGTTTCCCTTTTATACTAACTTGTAGGTAATATTACGCTTAGCAAATTTATCCCACAAATTCTTGGGTCTAGACCAACGGTTGGGTCATGTTTCGTCGAATTCTAACAACGTTCAAAAGAAAGCTCTTTTGCACGATTTTATTAAAGCAAGTTTATTTCCCTTTTATACTAACTTGTAGTTATTATTAAGCTTAGCCAATTTACCACTCAAATTCGCAGCTCTAGACCAACGTTTGTGTCAAGTTTCGTCGAATTCTGTGAACGTTAAAATTTAGCTGTTTTCCACGGTTTTATTAAAGCAAGTTTGTTTCCCTTTTGTACTAACTTGTAATTGTTATTATGCTTTCCAAAATTACCACACAAATTCTTGGGCGTAGATCAACGTTTGTGTCAAATTTCGTCGAATTTTGAGAACGGTCAAAATTTAGCTGTTTTGCACGGTTTTATTAAAGCAAATTCATTTTCCTTTTATACTAACTTGTAGTTATTATTAAGATTAGCAAATATACAACACAAATGCTGGGATATAGACCAATGTTTGGGACAAGTTTCGTCAAATTCTGATAACGTTCAAAAGTTAGCTGTTTTGCACAATTTTATTAAAGCAAAATTGTTTTTCTTTTACACTAACTTGTAGGTATAATTAACCACAAAATTCTTGGTTCTAGACCTACGGTTGGGTTAAGTTTCGTCGAATTCTGAGAACGTTCAAAATTTAGCTGTTTTGCACGGTTTTATTAAAGCAAGTTTGTTTCCCTTTTATACTAACTTATAGGTATTATTACTCTTAGAAAAATTTACCACACAAATGCTTCGGTCTAGACCTACGGTTGGGTCAAGTTTCCTCGAATTCTGTGAACGTTCAAAATTTAGCTGTTTTGCACAATTTAATTAAATCAAGTTTGTTTCCCTTTTATACTAACTTGTAGGTAATTTTACGCTTAGCAAATTTATCCCACAAATTCTTGGGTCTAGACCAACGGTTGGGTCATGTTTCGTCGAATTCTGACAACGTTCAAAAGTAAGCTCTTTTGCACGATTTTATTAAAGCAAGTTTATTTCCCTTTTACACTAACTTGTAGTTATTATTAAGCTTAGCCAATTTACCACACAAATTCGCAGCTCTAGACCAACGTTTGTGTCAAGTTTCGTCGAATTCTGTGAACGTTAAAATTTAGCTGTTTTGCACGGTTTTATTAAAGCAAGTTTGTTTCCCTTTTGTACTAACTTGTAGTTGTTATTATGCTTTCCAAAATTACCACACAAATTCTTGGGCGTAGACCAACGTTTGTGTCAAGTTTCGTCGAATTTTGAGAACGGTCAAAATTTAGCTGTTTTTTGCACGGTTTTATTAAAGCAAATTCATTTTCCTTTTATACTAACTTGTAGTTATTATTAAGATTAGCAAATATACAACACAAATGCTGGGATATAGACCAATGTTTGGGACAAGTTTCGTCAAATTCTGATAACGTTCAAAAGTTAGCTGTTTTGCACAATTTTATTAAAGCAAAATTGTTTTTCTTTTACACTAACTTGTAGGTATAATTAACCACACAAATTCTTGGTTCTAGACCTACGGTTGGGTTAAGTTTCGTCGAATTCTGAGAACGTTCAAAATTTAGCTGTTTTGCACGGTTTTATTAAAGCAAGTTTGTTTCCCTTTTATACTAACTTATAGGTATTATTACTCTTAGAAAAATTTACCACACAAATGCTTCGGTCTAGACCTACGGTTGGGTCAAGTTTCCTCGAATTCTGTGAACGTTCAAAATTTAGCTGTTTTGCACAATTTAAGTAAAGCAAGTTTGTTTCCCTTTTATACTAACTTGTAGGTAATTTTACGCTTAGCAAATTTATCCCACAAATTCTTGGGTCTAGACCAACGGTTGGGTCATGTTTCGTCGAATTCTGACAACGTTCAAAAGTAAGCTCTTTTGCACGATTTTATTAAAGCAAGTTTATTTCCCTTTTACACTAACTTGTAGTTATTATTAAGCTTAACCAATTTACCACACAAATTCGCAGCTCTAGACCAACGTTTGTGTCAAGTTTCGTCGAATTCTGTGAACGTTAAAATTTAGCTGTTTTGCACGGTTTTATTAAAGCAAGTTTGTTTCCCTTTTGTACTAACTTGTAGTTGTTATTATGCTTTCCAAAATTACCACACAAATTCTTGGGCGTAGACCAACGTTTGTGTCAAGTTTCGTCGAATTTTGAGAACGGTCAAAATTTAGCTGTTTTTTGCACGGTTTTATTAAAGCAAATTCATTTTCCTTTTATAGTAACTTGTAGTTATTATTAAGATTAGCAAATATACAACACAAATGCTGGGATATAGACCAATGTTTGGGACAAGTTTCGTCAAATTCTGATAACGTTCAAAAGTTAGCAGTTTTGCACAATTTTATTAAAGCAAAATTGTTTTTCTTTTACACTAACTTGTAGGTATAATTAACCACAAAATTCTTGGTTCTAGACCTACGGTTGGGTTAAGTTTCGTCGAATTCTGAGAACGTTCAAAATTTAGCTGTTTTGCACGGTTTTATTAAAGCAAGTTTGTTTCCCTTTTATACTAACTTATAGGTATTATTACTCTTAGAAAAATTTACCACACAAATGCTTCGGTCTAGACCTACGGTTGGGTCAAGTTTCCTCGAATTCTGTGAACTTTCAAAATTTAGCTGTTTTTCACAATTTAATTAAAGCAAGTTTGTTTCCCTTTTATACTAACTTGTAGGTAATTTTACGCTTAGCAAATTTATCCCACAAATTCTTGGGTCTAGACCAACGGTTGGGTCATGTTTCGTCGAATTCTGACAACGTTCAAAAGTAAGCTCTTTTGCACGATTTTATTAAAGCAAGTTTATTTCCCTTTTATACTAACTTGTAGTTATTATTAAGCTTAGCCAATTTACCACACAAATTCGCAGCTCTAGACCAACGTTTGTGTCAAGTTTCGTCGAATTCTGTGAACGTTAAAATTTAGCTGTTTTGCACGGTTTTATTAAAGCAAGTTTGTTTCCCTTTTGTACTAACTTGTAGTTGTTATTATGCTTTCCAAAATTACCACACAAATTCTTGGGCGTAGACCAACGTTTGTGTCAAGTTTCGTCGAATTTTGAGAACGGTCAAAATTTAGCTGTTTTTTGCACGGTTTTATTAAAGCAAATTCATTTTCCTTTTATACTAACTTGTAGTTATTATTAAGATTAGCAAATATACAACACAAATGCTGGGATATAGACCAATGTTTGGGACAAGTTTCGTCGAATTCTGAGAACGTTCAAAAGTTAGCTGTTTTGCACAATTTTATTAAAGGAAAATTGTTTTTCTTTTTCACTAACTTGTAGGTATTATTAACCATACAAATTCTTGGTTCTAGACCTACGGTTGGGTTAAGTTTCGTCGAATTCTGAGAACGTTCAAAATTTAGATGTTTTGCACGGTTTTATTAAAGCAAGTTTGTTTCCCTTTTATACTAACTTGTAGAAATTATTACGCTTAGAATACTTTCCACACAAATACTTCGGTCTAGACCTACGGTGGGTCAAGTTTCCTCGAATTCTGTGAACGTTCAAAATTTAGCTGTTTTGCACGGTTTTATTAAAGCAAGTTTGTTTTCCTTTTATACTAACTTGTAGGTAATTTTACGCTTAGCAAATTTATCCCATAAATTCTTGGGTCTAGACCAACGGTTGGGTCATGTTTCGTCGAATTCTAACAACGTTCAAAAGAAAGCTCTTTTGCACGATTTTATTAAAGCAAGTTTATTTCCCTTTTATACTAACTTGTAGTTATTATTACGCTTAGCCAATTTACCACACAAATTCGCAGCTCTAGACCAACGTTTGTGTCAAGTTTCGTCGAATTCTGTGAACGTTAAAATTTAGCTGTTTTGCACGGTTTTATTAAAGCAAGTTTGTTTCCCTTTTGTACTAACTTGTAGTTGTTATTATGCTTTCCAAAATTACCACACAAATTGTTGGGCGTAGATCAACGTTTGTGTCAAATTTCGTCGAATTTTGAGAACGGTCAAAATTTAGCTGTTTTGCACGGTTTTATTAAAGCAAATTCATTTTCCTTTTATACTAACTTGTAGTTATTATTAAGATTAGCAAATATACAACACAAATGCTGGGATATAGACCAATGTTTGGGACAAGTTTCGTCAAATTCTGATAACGTTCAAAAGTTAGCTGTTTTGCACAATTTTATTAAAGCAAAATTGTTTTTCTTTTACACTAACTTGTAGGTATAATTAACCACACAAATTCTTGGTTCTAGACCTACGGTTGGGTTAAGTTTCGTCGAATTCTGAGAACGTTCAAAATTTAGCTGTTTTACACGGTTTTATTAAAGCAAGTTTGTTTCCCTTTTATACTAACTTATAGGTATTATTACTTTTAGAAAAATTTACCACACAAATGCTTCGGTCTAGACCTACGGTTGGGTCAAGTTTCCTCGAATTCTGTGAACGTTCAAAATTTAGCTGTTTTGCACGATTTTATTAAAGCAAGTTTGTTTTCCTTTTATACTAACTTGTAGGTAATTTTACGCTTAGCAAATTTATCCCACAAATTCTTGGGTCTAGACCAACGGTTGGGTCATGTTTCGTCGAATTCTGACAACGTTCAAAAGTAAGCTCTTTTGCACGATTTTATTAAAGCAAGTTTATTTCCCTTTTATACTAACTTGTAGTTATTATTACGCTTAGCCAATTTACCACACAAATTCGCAGCTCTAGACCAACGTTTGTGTCAAGTTTCGTCGAATTCTGTGAACGTTAAAATTTAGCTGTTTTGCACGGTTTTATTAAAGCAAGTTTGTTTCCCTTTTGTACTAACTTTTAGTTGTTATTATGCTTTCCAAAATTACCACACAAATTCTTGGGCGTAGACCAACGTTTGTGTCAAGTTTCGTCGAATTTTGAGAACAGTCAAAATTTAGCTGTTTTTTGCACGGTTTTATTAAAGCAAATTCATTTTCCTTTTATACTAACTTGTAGTTATTATTAAGATTAGCAAATATACAACACAAATGCTGGGATATAGACCAAAGTTTGGGACAAGTTTCGTCGAATTCTGAGAACGTTCAAAAGTTAGCTGTTTTGCACAACAATTTTATTAAAGCAAATTTGTTTTCCTTTTACACTAACTTGTAGGTATTATTAACCACACAAATTCTTGGTTCTAGACCTACGGTTGGGTTAAGTTTCGTCGAATTCTGAGAACGTTCAAAATTTAGATGTTTTGCACGGTTTTATTAAAGCAAGTTTGTTTCCCTTTTATACTAACTTGTAGGTATTATTACGCTTAGAATACTTTCCACACAAATACTTTGGTCTAGACCTACGGTTGGGTCAAGTTTCCTCGAATTCTGTGAACGTTCAAAATTTAGCTGTTTTGCACGGTTTTATTAAAGCAAGTTTGTTTCCCTTTTATACTAACTTGTAGGTAATATTACGCTTAGCAAATTTATCCCACAAATTCTTGGGTCTAGACCAACGGTTGGGTCATGTTTCGTCGAATTCTGACAACGTTCAAAAGTAAGCTCTTTTGCACGATTTTATTAAAGCAAGTTTATTTCCCTTTTATACTAACTTGTAATTATTATTACGCTTAGCCAATTTACCACACAAATTCGCAGCTCTAGACCAACGTTTGTGTCAAGCTTCGTCGAATTCTGTGAACGTTAAAATTTAGCTGTTTTGCACGGTTTTATTAAAGCAAGTTTGTTTCCCTTTTGTACTAACTTGTAGTTGTTATTATACTTTCCAAAATTACCACACAAATTCTTGGGCGTAGACCAACGTTTGTGTCAAGTTTCGTCGAATTTTGAGAACGGTCAAAATTTAGCTGTTTTTTGCACGGTTTTATTAAAGCAAATTCATTTTCCTTTTATACTAACTTGTAGTTAAGATTAGCAAATATACAACACAAATGCTGGGATATAGACCAATGTTTGGGACAAGTTTCGTCGAATTCTGAGAACGTTCAAAAGTTAGCTGTTTTGCACAATTTTATTAAAGCAAAATTGTTTTTCTTTTACACTAACTTGTAGGTATTATTAACCACACAAATTCTTGGTTCTAGACCTACGGTTGGGTTAAGTTTCGTCGAATTCTGAGAACGTTCAAAATTTAGATGTTTTGCACGGTTTTATTAAAGCAAGTTTGTTTCCCTTTTATACTAACTTGTAGAAATTATTACGCTTAGAATACTTTCCACACAAATACTTCGGTCTAGACCTACGGTTGGGTCAAGTTTCCTCGAATTCTGTGAACGTTCAAAATTTAGCTGTTTTGCACGGTTTTATTAAAGCAAGTTTGTTTTCCTTTTATACTAACTTGTAGGTAATTTTACGCTTAGCAAATTTATCCCACAAATTCTTGGGTCTAGACCAACGGTTGGGTCATGTTTCGTCGAATTCTAACAACATTCAAAAGAAAGCTCTTTTGCACGATTTTATTAAAGCAAGTTTATTTCCCTTTTATACTAACTTGTAGTTATTATTACGCTTAGCCAATTTACCACACAAATTCGCAGCTCTAGACCAACGTTTGTGTCAAGTTTCGTCGAATTCTGTGAACGTTACAATTTAGCTGTTTTGCACGGTTTTATTAAAGCAAGTTTGTTTCCCTTTTGTACTAACTTGTAGTTGTTATTATGCTTTCCAAAATTACCACACAAATTCTTGGGCGTAGATCAACGTTTGTGTCAAATTTCGTCGAATTTTGAGAACGGTCAAAATTTAGCTGTTTTGCACGGTTTTATTAAAGCAAATTCATTTTCCTTTTATACTAACTTGTAGTTATTATTAAGATTAGCAAATATACAACACAAATGCTGGGATATAGACCAATGTTTGGGACAAGTTTCGTCAAATTCTGATAACGTTCAAAAGTTAGCTGTTTTGCACAATTTTATTAAAGCAAAATTGTTTTTCTTTTACACTAACTTGTAGGTATAATTAACCACACAAATTCTTGGTTCTAGACCTACGGTTGGGTTAAGTTTCGTCGAATTCTGAGAACGTTCAAAATTTAGCTGTTTTGCACGGTTTTATTAAAGCAAGTTTGTTTCCCTTTTATACTAACTTATAGGTATTATTACTTTTAGAAAAATTTACCACACAAATGCTTCGGTCTAGACCTACGGTTGGGTCAAGTTTCCTCGAATTCTGTGAACGTTCAAAATTTAGCTGTTTTGCACGATTTTATTAAAGCAAGTTTGTTTTCCTTTTATACTAACTTGTAGGTAATTTTACGCTTAGCAAATTTATCCCACAAATTCTTGGGTCTAGACCAACGGTTGGGTCATGTTTCGTCGAATTCTGACAACGTTCAAAAGTAAGCTCTTTTGCACGATTTTATTAAAGCAAGTTTATTTCCCTTTTATACTAACTTGTAGTTATTATTACGCTTAGCCAATTTACCACACAAATTCGCAGCTCTAGACCAACGTTTGTGTCAAGTTTCGTCGAATTCTGTGAACATTAAAATTTAGCTGTTTTGCACGGTTTTATTAAAGCAAGTTTGTTTCCCTTTTGTACTAACTTGTAGTTGTTATTATGCTTTCCAAAATTACAACACAAATTCTTGGGCGTAGACCAACGTTTGTGTCAAGTTTCGTCGAATTTTGAGAACAGTCAAAATTTAGCTATTTTTTGCACGGTTTTATTAAAGCAAATTCATTTTCCTTTTATACTAACTTGTAGTTATTATTAAGATTAGCAAATATACAACACAAATGCTGGGATATAGACCAAAGTTTGGGACAAGTTTCGTCGAATTCTGAGAACGTTCAAAAGTTAGCTGTTTTGCACAACAATTTTATTAAAGCAAATTTGTTTTCCTTTTACACTAACTTGTAGGTATTATTAACCACACAAATTCTTGGTTCTAGACCTACGGTTGGGTTAAGTTTCGTCGAATTCTGAGAACGTTCAAAATTTAGATGTTTTGCACGGTTTTATTAAAGCAAGTTTGTTTCCCTTTTATACTAACTTGTAGGTATTATTACGCTTAGAATACTTTCCACACAAATACTTCGGTCTAGACCTACGGTTGGGTCAAGTTTCCTCGAATTCTGTGAACGTTCAAAATTTAGCTGTTTTGCACGGTTTTATTAAAGCAAGTTTGTTTTCCTTTTATACTAACTTGTAGGTAATATTACGCTTAGCAAATTTATCCCACAAATTCTTGGGTCTAGACCAACGGTTGGGTCATGTTTCGTCGAATTCTGACAACGTTCAAAAGTAAGCTCTTTTGCACGATTTTATTAAAGCAAGTTTATTTCCCTTTTATACTAACTTGTAGTTATTATTACGCTTAGCCAATTTACCACACAAATTCGCAGCTCTAGACCAACGTTTGTGTCAAGTTTCGTCGAATTCTGTGAACGTTAAAATTTAGCTGTTTTGCACGGTTTTATTAAAGCAAGTTTGTTTCCCTTTTGTACTAACTTGTAGTTGTTATTATGCTTTCCAAAATTACCACACAAATTCTTGGGCGTAGACCAACGTTTGTGTCAAGTTTCGTCGAATTTTGAGAACGGTCAAAATTTAGCTGTTTTTTGCACGGTTTTATTAAAGCAAATTCATTTTCCTTTTATACTAACTTGTAGTTATTATTAAGATTAGCAAATATACAACACAAATGCTGGGATATAGACCAAAGTTTGGGACAAGTTTCGTCGAATTCTGAGAACGTTCAAAAGTTAGCTGTTTTTGCACAATTTTATTAAAGCAAATTTGTTTTCCTTTTACACTAACTTGTAGGTATTATTAACCACACAAATTCTTGGTTCTAGACCTACGGTTGGGTTAAGTTTCTTCGAATTCTGAGAACGTTCAAAATTTAGATGTTTTGCACGGTTTTATTAAAGCAAGTTTGTTTCCCTTTTATACTAACTTGTAGAAATTATTACGCTTAGAATACTTTCCACACAAATACTTCGTTCTAGACCTACGGTTGGGTCAAGTTTCCTCGAGTTCTGTGAACGTTCAAAATTTAGCTGTTTTGCACGGTTTTATTAAAGCAAGTTTGTTTTCCTTTTATACTAACTTGTAGGTAATTTTACGCTTAGCAAATTTATCCCACAAATTCTTGGGTCTAGACCAACGGTTGGGTCATGTTTCGTCGAATTCTAACAACGTTCAAAAGAAAGCTCTTTTGCACGATTTTATTAAAGCAAGTTTATTTCCCTTTTATACTAACTTGTAGTTATTATTACGCTTAGCCAATTTACCACACAAATTCGCAGCTCTAGACCAACGTTTGTGTCAAGTTTCGTCGAATTCTGTGAACGTTAAAATTTAGCTGTTTTGCACGGTTTTATTAAAGCAAGTTTGTTTCCCTTTTGTACTAACTTGTAGTTGTTATTATGCTTTCCAAAATTACCACACAAATTCTTGGGCGTAGATCAACGTTTGTGTCAAATTTCGTCGAATTTTGAGAACGGTCAAAATTTAGCTGTTTTGCACGGTTTTATTAAAGCAAATTCATTTTCCTTTTATACTAACTTGTAGTTATTATTAAGATTAGCAAATATACAACACAAATGCTGGGATATAGACCAATGTTTGGGACAAGTTTCGTCAAATTCTGATAACGTTCAAAAGTTAGCTGTTTTGCACAATTTTATTAAAGCAAAATTGTTTTTCTTTTACACTAACTTGTAGGTATAATTAACCACACAAATTCTTGGTTCTAGACCTACGGTTGGGTTAAGTTTCGTCGAATTCTGAGAACGTTCAAAATTTAGCTGTTTTGCACGGTTTTATTAAAGCAAGTTTGTTTCCCTTTTATACTAACTTATAGGTATTATTACTTTTAGAAAAATTTACCACACAAATGCTTCGGTCTAGACCTACGGTTGGGTCAAGTTTCCTCGAGTTCTGTGAACGTTCAAAATTTAGCTGTTTTGCACGGTTTTATTAAAGCAAGTTTGTTTTCCTTTTATACTAACTTGTAGGTAATTTTACGCTTAGCAAATTTATCCCACAAATTCTTGGGTCTAGACCAACGGTTGGGTCATGTTTCGTCGAATTCTAACAACGTTCAAAAGAAAGCTCTTTTGCACGATTTTATTAAAGCAAGTTTATTTCCCTTTTATACTAACTTGTAGTTATTATTACGCTTAGCCAATTTACCACACAAATTCGCAGCTCTAGACCAACGTTTGTGTCAAGTTTCGTCGAATTCTGTGAACGTTAAAATTTAGCTGTTTTGCACGGTTTTATTAAAGCAAGTTTGTTTCCCTTTTGTACTAACTTGTAGTTGTTATTATGCTTTCCAAAATTACCACACAAATTCTTGGGCGTAGACCAACGTTTGTGTCAAGTTTCGTCGAATTTTGAGAACGGTCAAAATTTAGCTGTTTTTTGCACGGTTTTATTAAAGCAAATTCATTTTCCTTTTATACTAACTTGTAGTTATTATTAAGATTAGCAAATATACAACACAAATGCTGGGATATAGACCAAAGTTTGGGACAAGTTTCGTCGAATTCTGAGAACGTTCAAAAGTTAGCTGTTTTTGCACAATTTTATTAAAGCAAATTTGTTTTCCTTTTACACTAACTTGTAGGTATTATTAACCACACAAATTCTTGGTTCTAGACCTACGGTTGGGTTAAGTTTCGTCGAATTCTGAGAACGTTCAAAATTTAGATGTTTTGCACGATTTTATTAAAGCAAGTTTGTTTCCCTTTTATACTAACTTGTAGAAATTATTACGCTTAGAATACTTTCCACACAAATACTTCGGTCTAGACCTACGGTTGGGTCAAGTTTCCTCGAGTTCTGTGAACGTTCAAAATTTAGCTGTTTTGCACGGTTTTATTAAAGCAAGTTTGTTTTCCTTTTATACTAACTTGTAGGTAATTTTACGCTTAGCAAATTTATCCCACAAATTCTTGGGTCTAGACCAACGGTTGGGTCATGTTTCGTCGAATTCTAACAACGTTCAAAAGAAAGCTCTTTTGCACGATTTTATTAAAGCAAGTTTATTTCCCTTTTATACTAACTTGTAGTTATTATTACGCTTAGCCAATTTACCACACAAATTCGCAGCTCTAGACCAACGTTTGTGTCAAGTTTCGTCGAATTCTGTGAACGTTAAAATTTAGCTGTTTTGCACGGTTTTATTAAAGCAAGTTTGTTTCCCTTTTGTATTAACTTGTAGTTGTTATTATGCTTTCCAAAATTACCACACAAATTCTTGGGCGTAGATCAACGTTTGTGTCAAATTTCGTCGAATTTTGAGAACGGTCAAAATTTAGCTGTTTTGCACGGTTTTATTAAAGCAAATTCATTTTCCTTTTATACTAACTTGTAGTTATTATTAAGATTAGCAAATATACAACACAAATGCTGGGATATAGACCAATGTTTGGGACAAGTTTCGTCAAATTCTGATAACGTTCAAAAGTTAGCTGTTTTGCACAATTTTATTAAAGCAAAATTGTTTTTCTTTTACACTAACTTGTAGGTATAATTAACCACACAAATTCTTGGTTCTAGACCTACGGTTGGGTTAAGTTTCGTCGAATTCTGAGAACGTTCAAAATTTAGCTGTTTTGCACGGTTTTATTAAAGCAAGTTTGTTTCCCTTTTATACTAACTTATAGGTATTATTACTTTTAGAAAAATTTACCACACAAATGCTTCGGTCTAGACCTACGGTTGGGTCAAGTTTCCTCGAATTCTGTGAACGTTCAAAATTTAGCTGTTTTGCATGGTTTTATTAAAGCAAGTTTGTTTCCCTTTTATACTAATTTGTAGGTAATATTACGCTTAGCAAATTTATCCCACAAATTCTTGGGTCTAGACCAACGGTTGGGTCATGTTTCGTCGAATTCTGACAACGTTCAAAAGTAAGCTCTTTTGCACGATTTTATTAAAGCAAGTTTATTTCCCTTTTATACTAACTTGTAGTTATGATTACGCTTAGCCAATTTACCACACAAATTCGCAGCTCTAGACCAACGTTTGTATCAAGTTTCGTCGAATTCTGTGAACGTTAAAATTTAGCTGTTTTGCACGGTTTTATTAAAGCAAGTTTGTTTCCCTTTTCTACTAACTTGTAATTGTTATTATGCTTTCCAAAATTACCACACAAATTCTTGGGCGTAGATCAACGTTTGTGTCAAATTTCGTCGAATTTTGAGAACGGTCAAAATTTAGCTGTTTTGCACGGTTTTATTAAAGCAAATTCATTTTCCTTTTATACTAACTTGTAGTTATTATTAAGATTAGCAAATATACAACACAAATGCTGGGATATAGACCAATGTTTGGGACAAGTTTCGTCAAATTCTGATAACGTTCAAAAGTTAGCTGTTTTGCACAATTTTATTAAAGCAAAATTGTTTTTCTTTTACACTAACTTGTAGGTATAATTAACCACACAAATTCTTGGTTCTAGACCTACGGTTGGGTTAAGTTTCGTCGAATTCTGAGAACGTTCAAAATTTAGATGTTTTGCACGGTTTTATTAAAGCAAGTTTGTTTCCCTTTTATACTAACTTGTAGGTATTATTACGCTTAGAATACTTTCCACACAAATATTTCGGTCTAGACCTACGGTTGGGTCAAGTTTCCTCGAATTCTGTGAACGCTCAAAATTTAGCTGTTTTGCACGGTTTTATTAAAGCAAGTTTGTTTCCCTTTTATACTAACTTGTAGGTAATATTACGCTTAGCAAATTTATCCCACAAATTCTTGGGTCTAGACCAACGGTTGGGTCATGTTTCGTCGAATTCTAACAACGTTCAAAAGAAAGCTCTTTTGCACGATTTTATTAAAGCAAGTTTATTTCCCTTTTATACTAACTTGTAGTTATTATTACGCTTAGCCAATTTACCACACAAATTCGCAGCTCTAGACCAACGTTTGTGTCAAGTTTCGTCGAATTCTGTGAACGTTAAAATTTAGCTGTTTTGCACGGTTTTATTAAAGCAAGTTTGTTTCCCTTTTGTACTAACTTGTAGTTGTTATTATGCTTTCTAAAATTACCACACAAATTCTTGGGCGTAGACCAACGTTTGTGTCAAGTTTCGTCGAATTTTGAGAACAGTCAAAATTTAGCTGTTTTTTGCACGGTTTTATTAAAGCAAATTCATTTTCCTTTTATACTAACTTGTAGTTATTATATTAAGATTAGCAAATATACAACACAAATGCTGGGATATAGACCAAAGTTTGGGACAAGTTTCGTCGAATTCTGAGAACGTTCAAAAGTTAGCTGTTTTGCACAACAATTTTATTAAAGCAAATTTGTTTTCCTTTTACACTAACTTGTAGGTATAATTAACAACACAAATTCTTGGTTCTAGACCTACGGTTGGGTTAAGTTTCGTCGAATTCTGAGAACGTTCAAAATTTAGCTGTTTTGCACGGTTTTATTAAAGCAAGTTTGTTTCCCTTTTATACTAACTTATAGGTATTATTACTCTTAGAAAAATTTACCACACAAATGCTTCGGTCTAGACCTACGGTTGGGTCAAGTTTCCTCGAATTCTGTGAACGTTCAAAATTTAGCTGTTTTGCACAATTTTATTAAAGCAAGTTTGTTTCCCTTTTATACTAACTTGTAGGTAATTTTACGCTTAGCAAATTTATCCCACAAATTCTTGGGTCTAGACCAACGGTTGGGTCATGTTTCGTCGAATTCTGACAACGTTCAAAAGTAAGCTCTTTTGCACGATTTTATTAAAGCAAGTTTATTTCCCTTTTATACTAACTTGTAGTTATTATTAAGCTTAGCCAATTTACCACACAAATTCGCAGCTCTAGACCAACGTTTGTGTCAAGTTTCGTCGAATTCTGTGAACGTTAAAATTTAGCTGTTTTGCACGGTTTTATTAAAGCAAGTTTGTTTCCCTTTTGTACTAACTTGTAGTTGTTATTATGCTTTCCAAAATTACCACACAAATTCTTGGGCGTAGACCAACGTTTGTGTCAAGTTTCGTCGAATTTTGAGAACGGTCAAAATTTAGCTGTTTTTTGCACGGTTTTATTAAAGCAAATTCATTTTCCTTTTATACTAACTTGTAGTTATTATTAAGATTAGCAAATATACAACACAAATGCTGGGATATAGACCAAAGTTTGGGACAAGTTTCGTCGAATTCTGAGAACGTTCAAAAGTTAGCTGTTTTGCACAATTTTATTAAAGCAAATTTGTTTTCCTTTTACACTAACTTGTAGGTATTATTAACCACACAAATTCTTGGTTCTAGACCTACGGTTGGGTTAAGTTTCGTCGAATTCTGAGAACGTTCAAAATTTAGATGTTTTGCACGGTTTTATTAAAGCAAGTTTGTTTCCCTTTTATACTAACTTGTAGAAATTATTACGCTTAGAATACTTTCCACACAAATACTTCGGTCTAGACCTACGGTTGGGTCAAGTTTCCTCGAATTCTGTGAACGTTCAAAATTTAGCTGTTTTGCATGGTTTTATTAAAGCAAGTTTGTTTCCCTTTTATACTAATTTGTAGGTAATATTACGCTTAGCAAATTTATCCCACAAATTCTTGGGTCTAGACCAACGGTTGGGTCATGTTTCGTCGAATTCTGACAACGTTCAAAAGTAAGCTCTTTTGCACGATTTTATTAAAGCAAGTTTATTTCCCTTTTATACTAACTTGTAGTTATGATTACGCTTAGCCAATTTACCACACAAATTCGCAGCTCTAGACCAACGTTTGTGTCAAGTTTCGTCGAATTCTGTGAACGTTAAAATTTAGCTGTTTTGCACGGTTTTATTAAAGCAAGTTTGTTTCCCTTTTGTACTAACTTGTAATTGTTATTATGCTTTCCAAAATTACCACACAAATTCTTGGGCGTAGATCAACGTTTGTGTCAAATTTCGTCGAATTTTGAGAACGGTCAAAATTTAGCTGTTTTGCACGGTTTTATTAAAGCAAATTCATTTTCCTTTTATACTAACTTGTAGTTATTATTAAGATTAGCAAATATACAACACAAATGCTGGGATATAGACCAATGTTTGGGACAAGTTTCGTCAAATTCTGATAACGTTCAAAAGTTAGCTGTTTTGCACAATTTTATTAAAGCAAAATTGTTTTTCTTTTACACTAACTTGTAGGTATAATTAACCACACAAATTCTTGGTTCTAGACCTACGGTTGGGTTAAGTTTCGTCGAATTCTGAGAACGTTCAAAATTTAGCTGTTTTGCACGGTTTTATTAAAGCAAGTTTGTTTCCCTTTTATACTAACTTATAGGTATTATTACTCTTAGAAAAATTTACCACACAAATGCTTCGGTCTAGACCTACGGTTGGGTCAAGTTTCCTCGAATTCTGTGAACGTTCAAAATTTAGTTGTTTTGCACGGTTTTATTAAAGCAAGTTTGTTTCCCTTTTATACTAACTTGTAGGTAATATTACGCTTAGCAAATTTATCCCACAAATTCTTGGGTCTAGACCAACGGTTGGGTCATGTTTCGTCGAATTCTAACAACGTTCAAAAGAAAGCTCTTTTGCACGATTTTATTAAAGCAAGTTTATTTCCCTTTTATACTAACTTGTAGTTATTATTACGCTTAGCCAATTTACCACACAAATTCGCAGCTCTAGACCAACGTTTGTGTCAAATTTCGTCGAATTCTGTGAACGTTAAAATTTAGCTGTTTTGCACGGTTTTATTAAAGCAAGTTTGTTTCCCTTTTGTACTAACTTGTAGTTGTTATTATGCTTTCCAAAATTACCACACAAATTCTTGGGCGTAGATCAACGTTTGTGTCAAATTTCGTCGAATTTTGAGAACGGTCAAAATTTAGCCGTTTTGCACGGTTTTATTAAAGCAAATTCATTTTCCTTTTATACTAACTTGTAGTTATTATTGAGATTAGCAAATATACAACACAAATGCTGGGATATAGACCAATGTTTGGGACAAGTTTCGTCAAATTCTGATAACGTTCAAAAGTTAGCTGTTTTGCACAATTTTATTAAAGCAAAATTGTTTTTCTTTTACACTAACTTGTAGGTATAATTAACCACACAAATTCTAGGTTCTAGACCTACGGTTGGGTTAAGTTTCGTCGAATTCTGAGAACGTTCAAAATTTAGCTGTTTTGCACGGTTTTATTAAAGCAAGTTTGTTTCCCTTTTATACTAACTTATAGGTATTATTACTTTTAGAAAAATTTACCACACAAATGCTTCGGTCTAGACCTACGGTTGGGTCAAGTTTCCTCGAATTCTGTGAACGTTCAAAATTTAGCTGTTTTGCACGATTTTATTAAAGCAAGTTTGTTTTCCTTTTATACTAACTTGTAGGTAATTTTACGCTTAGCAAATTTATTCCACAAATTCTTGGGTCTAGACCAACGGTTGGGTCATGTTTCGTCGAATTCTGACAACGTTCAAAAGTAAGCTCTTTTGCACGATTTTATTAAAGCAAGTTTATTTTCCTTTTATACTAACTTGTAGTTATTATTACGCTTAGCCAATTTACCACACAAATTCGCAGCTCTAGACCAACGTTTGTGTCAAGTTTCGTCGAATTCTGTGAACGTTAAAATTTAGCTGTTTTGCACGGTTTTATTAAAGCAAGTTTGTTTCCCTTTTGTACTAACTTGTAGTTGTTATTATGCTTTCCAAAATTACCACACAAATTCTTGGGCGTAGATCAACGTTTGTGTCAAATTTCGTCGAATTTTGAGAACGGTCAAAATTTAGCCGTTTTGCACGGTTTTATTAAAGCAAATTCATTTTCCTTTTATACTAACTTGTAGTTATTATTGAGATTAGCAAATATACAACACAAATGCTGGGATATAGACCAAAGTTTGAGACAAGTTTCGTCGAATTCTGAGAACGTTCAAAAGTTAGCTGTTTTGCACAACAATTTTATTAAAGCAAATTTGTTTTCCTTTTACACTAACTTGTAGGTATTATTAACCACACAAATTCTTGGTTCTAGACCTACGGTTGGGTTAAGTTTCGTCGAATTCTGAGAACGTTCAAAATTTAGATGTTTTGCACGGTTTTATTAAAGCAAGTTTGTTTCCCTTTTATACTAACTTGTAGATATTATTACGCTTAGAATACTTTTCACACAAATACTTCGGTCTAGACCTACGGTTGGGTCAAGTTTCCTCGAATTCTGTGAACGTTCAAAATTTAGCTGTTTTGCACGGTTTTATTAAAGCAAGTTTGTTTCCCTTTTATACTAACTTGTAGGTAATTTTACGCTTAGCAAATTTATCCCACAAATTCTTGGGTCTAGACCAACGGTTGGGTCATGTTTCGTCGAATTCTGACAACGTTCAAAAGTAAGCTCTTTTGCACGATTTTATTAAAGCAAGTTTATTTCCCTTTTATACTAACTTGTAGTTATTATTATGCTTAGCCAATTTACCACACAAATTCGCAGCTCTAGACCAACGTTTGTGTCAAGTTTCGTCGAATTCTGTGAACGTTAAAATTTAGCTGTTTTACACGGTTTTATTAAAGCAAGTTTGTTTCCCTTTTGTACTAACTTGTAGTTGTTATTTTGCTTTCCAAAATTACCACACAAATTCTTGGGCGTAGACCAACGTTTGTGTCAAGTTTCGTCGAATTTTGAGAACGGTCAAAATTTAGCTGTTTTTTGCACGGTTTTATTAAAGCAAATTAATTTTCCTTTTATACTAACTTGTAGTTATTATTAAGATTAGCAAATATACAACACAAATGCTGGGATATAGACCAATGTTTGGGACAAGTTTCGTCGAATTCTGAGAACGTTCAAAAGTTAGCTGTTTTGCACAATTTTATTAAAGCAAAATTGTTTTTCTTTTACACTAACTTGTAGGTATTATTAACCATACAAATTCTTGGTTCTAGACCTACGGTTGGGTTAAGTTTCGTCGAATTCTGAGAACGTTCAAAATTTAGATGTTTTGCACGGTTTTATTAAAGCAAGTTTGTTTCCCTTTTATACTAACTTGTAGGTATTATTACGCTTAGAATACTTTCCACACAAATACTTCGGTCTAGACCTACGGTTGGGTCAAGTTTCCTCGAATTCTGTGAACGCTCAAAATTTAGCTGTTTTGCACGGTTTTATTAAAGCAAGTTTGTTTCCCTTTTATACTAACTTGTAGGTAATATTACGCTTAGCAAATTTATCCCACAAATTCTTGGGTCTAGACCAACGGTTGGGTCATGTTTCGTCGAATTCTAACAACGTTCAAAAGAAAGCTCTTTTGCACGATTTTATTAAAGCAAGTTTATTTCCCTTTTATACTAACTTGTAGTTATTATTACGCTTAGCCAATTTACCACACAAATTCGCAGCTCTAGACCAACGTTTGTGTCAAGTTTCGTCGAATTCTGTGAACGTTAAAATTTAGCTGTTTTGCACGGTTTTATTAAAGCAAGTTTGTTTCCCTTTTGTACTAACTTGTAGTTGTTATTATGCTTTCAAAAATTACCACACAAATTCTTGGGCGTAGATCAACGTTTGTGTCAAATTTCGTCGAATTTTGAGAACGGTCAAAATTTAGCTGTTTTGCACGGTTTTATTAAAGCAAATTCATTTTCCTTTTATACTAACTTGTAGTTATTATTAAGATTAGCAAATATACAACACAAATGCTGGGATATAGACCAATGTTTGGGACAAGTTTCGTCAAATTCTGATAACGTTCAAAAGTTAGCTGTTTTGCACAATTTTATTAAAGCAAAATTGTTTTTCTTTTACACTAACTTGTAGGTATAATTAACCACACAAATTCTTGGTTCTAGACCTACGGTTGGGTTAAGTTTCGTCGAATTCTGAGAACGTTCAAAATTTAGCTGTTTTGCACGGTTTTATTAAAGCAAGTTTGTTTCCCTTTTATACTAACTTATAGGTAATATTACTTTTAGAAAAATTTACCACACAAATGCTTCGGTCTAGACCTACGGTTGGGTCAAGTTTCCTCGAATTCTGTGAACGTTCAAAATTTAGCTGTTTTGCACGATTTTATTAAAGCAAGTTTGTTTTCCTTTTATACTAACTTGTAGGTAATTTTACGCTTAGCAAATTTATCCCACAAATTCTTGGGTCTAGACCAACGGTTGGGTCATGTTTCGTCGAATTCTGACAACGTTCAAAAGTAAGCTCTTTTGCACGATTTTATTAAAGCAAGTTTATTTCCCTTTTATACTAACTTGTAGTTATTATTACGCTTAGCCAATTTACCACACAAATTCGCAGCTCTAGACCAACGTTTGTGTCAAGTTTCGTCGAATTCTGTGAACGTTAAAATTTAGCTGTTTTGCACGGTTTTATTAAAGCAAGTTTGTTTCCCTTTTGTAGTAACTTGTAGTTGTTATTATGCTTTCCAAAATTACCACACAAATTCTTGGGCGTAGACCAACGTTTGTGTCAAGTTTCGTCGAATTTTGAGAACAGTCAAAATTTAGCTGTTTTTTGCACGGTTTTATTAAAGCAAATTCATTTTCCTTTTATACTAACTTGTAGTTATTATTAAGATTAGCAAATATACAACACAAATGCTGGGATATAGACCAATGTTTGGGACAAGTTTCGTCGAATTCTGAGAACGTTCAAAAGTTAGCTGTTTTGCACAACAATTTTATTAAAGCAAATTTGTTTTCCTTTTACACTAACTTGTAGGTATTATTAACCACACAAATTCTTGGTTCTAGACCTACGGTTGGGTTAAGTTTCGTCGAATTCTGAGAACGTTCAAAATTTAGATGTTTTGCACGGTTTTATTAAAGCAAGTTTGTTTCCCTTTTATACTAACTTGTAGGTATTATTACGCTTAGAATACTTTCCACACAAATACTTCGGTCTAGACCTACGGTTGGGTCAAGTTTCCTCGAATTCTGTGAACGTTCAAAATTTAGCTGTTTTGCACGGTTTTATTAAAGCAAGTTTGTTTCCCTTTTATACTAACTTGTAGGTAATATTACGCTTAGCAAATTTATCCCACAAATTCTTGGGTCTAGACCAACGGTTGGGTCATGTTTCGTCGAATTCTGACAACGTTCAAAAGTAAGCTCTTTTGCACGATTTTATTAAAGCAAGTTTATTTCCCTTTTATACTAACTTGTAGTTATTATTAAGCTTAGCCAATTTACAACACAAATTCGCAGCTCTAGACCAACGTTTGTGTCAAGTTTCGTCGAATTCTGTGAACGTTAAAATTTAGCTGTTTTGCACGGTTTTATTAAAGCAAGTTTGTTTCCCTTTTGTACTAACTTGTAGTTGTTATTTTGCTTTCCAAAATTACCACACAAATTCTTGGGCGTAGAACAACGTTTGTGTCAAGTTTCGTCGAATTTTGAGAACGGTCAAAATTTAGCTGTTTTTTGCACGGTTTTATTAAAGCAAATTAATTTTCCTTTTATACTAACTTGTAGTTATTATTAAGATTAGCAAATATACAACACAAATGCTGGGATATAGACCAATGTTTGGGACAAGTTTCGTCGAATTCTAAGAACGTTCAAAAGTTAGCTGTTTTGCACAATTTTATTAAAGCAAAATTGTTTTTCTTTTACACTAACTTGTAGGTATTATTAACCATACAAATTCTTGGTTCTAGACCTACGGTTGGGTTAAGTTTCGTCGAATTCTGAGAACGTTCAAAATTTAGATGTTTTGCACGGTTTTATTAAAGCAAGTTTGTTTCCCTTTTATACTAACTTGTAGGTATTATTACGCTTAGAATACTTTCCACACAAATACTTCGGTCTAGACCTACGGTTGGGTCAAGTTTCCTCGAATTCTGTGAACGCTCAAAATTTAGCTGTTTTGCACGGTTTTATTAAAGCAAGTTTGTTTCCCTTTTATACTAACTTGTAGGTAATATTACGCTTAGCAAATTTATCCCACAAATTCTTGGGTCTAGACCAACGGTTGGGTCATGTTTCGTCGAATTCTAACAACGTTCAAAAGAAAGCTCTTTTGCACGATTTTATTAAAGCAAGTTTATTTCCCTTTTATACTAACTTGTAGTTATTATTACGCTTAGCCAATTTACCACACAAATTCGCAGCTCTAGACCAACGTTTGTGTCAAGTTTCGTCGAATTCTGTGAACGTTAAAATTTAGCTGTTTTGCACGGTTTTATTAAAGCAAGTTTGTTTCCCTTTTGTACTAACTTGTAGTTGTTATTATGCTTTCCAAAATTACCACACAAATTCTTGGGCGTAGATCAACGTTTGTGTCAAATTTCGTCGAATTTTGAGAACGGTCAAAATTTAGCTGTTTTGCACGGTTTTATTAAAGCAAATTCATTTTCCTTTTATACTAACTTGTAGTTATTATTAAGATTAGCAAATATACAACACAAATGCTGGGATATAGACCAATGTTTGGGACAAGTTTCGTCAAATTCTGATAACGTTCAAAAGTTAGCTGTTTTGCACAATTTTATTAAAGCAAAATTGTTTTTCTTTTACACTAACTTGTAGGTATTATTAACCATACAAATTCTTGGTTCTAGACCTACGGTTGGGTTAAGTTTCGTCGAATTCTGAGAACGTTCAAAATTTAGATGTTTTGCACGGTTTTATTAAAGCAAGTTTGTTTCCCTTTTATACTAACTTGTAGGTATTATTACGCTTAGAATACTTTCCACACAAATACTTCGGTCTAGACCTACGGTTGGGTCAAGTTTCCTCGAATTCTGTGAACGCTCAAAATTTAGCTGTTTTGCACGGTTTTATTAAAGCAAGTTTGTTTCCCTTTTATACTAACTTGTAGGTAATATTACGCTTAGCAAATTTATCCCACAAATTCTTGGGTCTAGACCAACGGTTGGGTCATGTTTCGTCGAATTCTAACAACGTTCAAAAGAAAGCTCTTTTGCACGATTTTATTAAAGCAAGTTTATTTCCCTTTTATACTAACTTGTAGTTATTATTACGCTTAGCCAATTTACCACACAAATTCGCAGCTCTAGACCAACGTTTGTGTCAAGTTTCGTCGAATTCTGTGAACGTTAAAATTTAGCTGTTTTGCACGGTTTTATTAAAGCAAGTTTGTTTCCCTTTTGTACTAACTTGTAGTTGTTATTATGCTTTCCAAAATTACCACACAAATTCTTGGGCGTAGACCAACGTTTGTGTCAAGTTTCGTCGAATTTTGAGAACAGTCAAAATTTAGCTGTTTTTTGCACGGTTTTATTAAAGCAAATTCATTTTCCTTTTATACTAACTTGTAGTTATTATTAAGATTAGCAAATATACAACACAAATGCTGGGATATAGACCAATGTTTGGGACAAGTTTCGTCGAATTCTGAGAACGTTCAAAAGTTAGCTGTTTTGCACAACAATTTTATTAAAGCAAATTTGTTTTCCTTTTACACTAACTTGTAGGTATTATTAACCACACAAATTCTTGGTTCTAGACCTACGGTTGGGTTAAGTTTCGTCGAATTCTGAGAACGTTCAAAATTTAGATGTTTTGCACGGTTTTATTAAAGCAAGTTTGTTTCCCTTTTATACTAACTTGTAGGTATTATTACGCTTAGAATACTTTCCACACAAATACTTCGGTCTAGACCTACGGTTGGGTCAAGTTTCCTCGAATTCTGTGAACGTTCAAAATTTAGCTGTTTTGCACGGTTTTATTAAAGCAAGTTTGTTTCCCTTTTATACTAACTTGTAGGTAATATTACGCTTAGCAAATTTATCCCACAAATTCTTGGGTCTAGACCAACGGTTGGGTCATGTTTCGTCGAATTCTGACAACGTTCAAAAGTAAGCTCTTTTGCACGATTTTATTAAAGCAAGTTTATTTCCCTTTTATACTAACTTGTAGTTATTATTAAGCTTAGCCAATTTACCACACAAATTCGCAGCTCTAGACCAACGTTTGTGTCAAGTTTCGTCGAATTCTGTGAACGTTAAAATTTAGCTGTTTTGCACGGTTTTATTAAAGCAAGTTTGTTTCCCTTTTGTACTAACTTGTAGTTGTTATTTTGCTTTCCAAAATTACCACACAAATTCTTGGGCGTAGAACAACGTTTGTGTCAAGTTTCGTCGAATTTTGAGAACGGTCAAAATTTAGCTGTTTTTTGCACGGTTTTATTAAAGCAAATTAATTTTCCTTTTATACTAACTTGTAGTTATTATTAAGATTAGCAAATATACAACACAAATGCTGGGATATAGACCAATGTTTGGGACAAGTTTCGTCGAATTCTGAGAACGTTCAAAAGTTAGCTGTTTTGCACAATTTTATTAAGGCAAAATTGTTTTTCTTTTACACTAACTTGTAGGTATTATTAACCATACAAATTCTTGGTTCTAGACCTACGGTTGGGTTAAGTTTCGTCGAATTCTGAGAACGTTCAAAATTTAGATGTTTTGCACGGTTTTATTAAAGCAAGTTTGTTTCCCTTTTATACTAACTTGTAGGTATTATTACGCTTAGAATACTTTCCACACAAATACTTCGGTCTAGACCTACGGTTGGGTCAAGTTTCCTCGAATTCTGTGAACGCTCAAAATTTAGCTGTTTTGCACGGTTTTATTAAAGCAAGTTTGTTTCCCTTTTATACTAACTTGTAGGTAATATTACGCTTAGCAAATTTATCCCACAAATTCTTGGGTCTAGACCAACGGTTGGGTCATGTTTCGTCGAATTCTAACAACGTTCAAAAGAAAGCTCTTTTGCACGATTTTATTAAAGCAAGTTTATTTCCCTTTTATACTAACTTGTAGTTATTATTACGCTTAGCCAATTTACCACACAAATTCGCAGCTCTAGACCAACGTTTGTGTCAAGTTTTGTCGAATTCTGTGAACGTTAAAATTTAGCTGTTTTGCACGGTTTTATTAAAGCAAGTTTGTTTCCCTTTTGTACTAACTTGTAGTTGTTATTATGCTTTCCAAAATTACCACACAAATTCTTGGGCGTAGATCAACGTTTGTGTCAAATTTCGTCGAATTTTGAGAACGGTCAAAATTTAGCTGTTTTGCACGGTTTTATTAAAGCAAATTCATTTTCCTTTTATACTAACTTGTAGTTATTATTAAGATTAGCAAATATACAACACAAATGCTGGGATATAGACCAATGTTTGGGACAAGTTTCGTCAAATTCTGATAACGTTCAAAAGTTAGCTGTTTTGCACAATTTTATTAAAGCAAAATTGTTTTTCTTTTACACTAACTTGTAGGTATAATTAACCACACAAATTCTTGGTTCTAGACCTACAGTTGGGTTAAGTTTCGTCGAATTCTGAGAACGTTCAAAATTTAGCTGTTTTGCACGGTTTTATTAAAGCAAGTTTGTTTCCCTTTTATACTAACTTATACGTATTATTACTCTTAGAAAAATTTACCACACAAATGCTTCGGTCTAGACCTACGGTTGGGTCATGTTTCCTCGAATTCTGTGAACGTTCAAAATTTAGCTGTTTTGCACGATTTTATTAAAGCAAGTTTGTTTCCCTTTTATACTAACTTGTAGGTAATTTTACGCTTAGCAAATTTATCCCACAAATTCTTGGGTCTAGACCAACGGTTGGGTCATGTTTCGTCGAATTCTGACAACGTTCAAAAGTAAGCTCTTTTGCACGATTTTATTAAAGCAAGTTTATTTCCCTTTTATACTAACTTGTAGTTATTATTACGCTTAGCCAATTTACCACACAAATTCGCAGCTCTAGACCAACGTTTGTGTCAAGTTTCGTCGAATTCTGTGAACGTTAAAATTTAGCTGTTTTGCACGGTTTTATTAAAGCAAGTTTGTTTCCCTTTTGTACTAACTTGTAGTTGTTATTATGCTTTCCAAAATTACCACACAAATTCTTGGGCGTAGACCAACGTTTGTGTCAAGTTTCGTCGATTTTTGAGAACGGTCAAAATTTAGCTGTTTTTTGCACGGTTTTATTAAAGCAAATTCATTTTCCTTTTATACTAACTTGTAGTTATTATTAAGATTAGCAAATATACAACACAAATGCTGGGATATAGACCAATGTTTGGGACAAGTTTCGTCGAATTCTGAGAACGTTCAAAAGTTAGCTGTTTTGCACAATTTTATTAAAGCAAAATTGTTTTTCTTTTACACTAACTTGTAGGTATTATTAACCACACAAATTCTTGGTTCCAGACCTACGGTTGGGTTAAGTTTCGTCGAATTCTGAGAACGTTCAAAATTTAGATGTTTTGCACGGTTTTATTAAAGCAAGTTTGTTTCCCTTTTATACTAACTTGTAGGTATTATTACGCTTAGAATACTTTCCACACAAATACTTCGGTCTAGACCTACGGTTGGGTCAAGTTTCCTCGAATTCTGTGAACGTTCAAAATTTAGCTGTTTTGCACGGTTTTATTAAAGCAAGTTTGTTTCCCTTTTATACTAACTTGTAGGTAATATTACGCTTAGCAAATTTATCCCACAAATTCTTGGGTCTAGACCAACGGTTGGGTCATGTTTCGTCGAATTCTGACAACGTTCAAAAGTAAGCTCTTTTGCACGATTTTATTAAAGCAAGTTTATTTCCCTTTTATACTAACTTGTAGTTATTATTACGCTTAGCCAATTTACCACACAAATTCGCAGCTCTAGACCAACGTTTGTGTCAAGTTTCGTCGAATTCTGTGAACGTTAAAATTTAGCTGTTTTGCACGGTTTTATTAAAGCAAGTTTGTTTCCCTTTTGTACTAACTTGTAGTTGTTATTATGCTTTCCAAAATCCACACAAATTCTTGGGCGTAGACCAACGTTTGTGTCAAGTTTCGTCGAATTTTGAGAACGCTCAAAATTTAGCTGTTTTTTGCACGGTTTTATTAAAGCAAATTCATTTTCCTTTTATACTAACTTGTAGTTATTATTAAGATTAGCAAATATACAACACAAATGCTGGGATATAGACCAAAGTTTGGGACAAGTTTCGTCGAATTCTGAGAACGTTCAAAAGTTAGCTGTTTTGCACAATTTTATTAAAGCAAATTTGTTTTCCTTTTACACTAACTTGTAGGTATTATTAACCACACAAATTCTTGGTTCTAGACCTACGGTTGGGTTAAGTTTCGTCGAATTCTGAGAACGTTCAAAATTTAGATGTTTTGCACGGTTTTATTAAAGCAAGTTTGTTTCCCTTTTATACTAACTTGTAGAAATTATTACGCTTAGAATACTTTCCACACAAATACTTCGGTCTAGACCTACGGTTGGGTCAAGTTTCCTCGAATTCTGTGAACGTTCAAAATTTAGCTGTTTTGCACGGTTTTATTAAAGCAAGTTTGTTTCCCTTTTATACTAATTTGTAGGTAATATTACGCTTAGCAAATTTATCCCACAAATTCTTGGGTCTAGACCAACGGTTGGGTCATGTTTCGTCGAATTCTGACAACGTTCAAAAGTATGCTCTTTTGCACGATTTTATCAAAGCAAGTTTATTTCCCTTTTATACTAACTTGTAGTTATTATTACGCTTAGCCAATTTACCACACAAATTCGCATATCTAGACCAACGTTTGTGTCAAGTTTCGTCGAATTCTGTGAACGTTAAAATTTAGCTGTTTTGCACGGTTTTATTAAAGCAAGTTTGTTTCCCTTTTATACTAAATTGTAGTTGTTATTATGCTTTCCAAAATTACCACACAAATTCTTGGGCGTAGATCAACGTTTTTGTCAAATTTCGTCGAATTTTGAGAACGTTCAAAATTTAGCTGTTTTGCACGGTTTTATTAAAGCAAGTTTGTTTCCCTTTTATACTAACTTGTAGGTAATATTACGCTTAGCAAATTTATCCCACAAATTCTTGGGTCTAGACCAACGGTTGGGTCATGTTTCGTCGAATTCTAACAACGTTCAAAAGAAAGCTCTTTTGCACGATTTTATTAAAGCAAGTTTATTTCCCTTTTATACTAACTTGTAGTTATTATTACGCTTAGCCAATTTACCACACAAATTCGCAGCTCTAGACCAACGTTCGTGTCAAGTTTCGTCGAATTCTGTGAACGTTAAAATTTAGCTGTTTTGCACGGTTTTATTAAAACAAGTTTGTTTCCCTTTTGTACTAACTTGTAGTTGTTATTATGCTTTCCAAAATTACCACACAAATTCTAGGGCGTAGATCAACGTTTGTGTCAAATTTCGTCGAATTTTGAGAACGGTCAAAATTTAGCTGTTTTGCACGGTTTTATTAAAGCAAATTCATTTTCCTTTTATACTAACTTGTAGTTATTATTAAGATTAGCAAATATACAACACAAATGCTGGGATATAGACCAATGTTTGGGACAAGTTTCGTCAAATTCTGATAACGTTCAAAAGTTAGCTGTTTTGCACAATTTTATTAAAGCAAAATTGTTTTTATTTACACTAACTTGTAGGTATTATTAACCACACAAATTCTTGGTTCTAGACCTACGGTTGGGTCAAGTTTCCTCGAATTCTGTGAACGTTCAAAATTTAGCTGTTTTGCACGGTTTTATTAAAGCAAGTTTGTTTCCCTTTTATACTAACTTGTAGGTAATATTACACTTAGCAAATTTATCCCACAAATTCTTGGGTCTAGACCAACGGTTGGGTCATGTTTCGTCGAATTCTGACAACGTTCAAAAGTAAGCTCTTTTGCACGATTTTATTAAAGCAAGTTTATTTCCCTTTTATACTAACATGTAGTTATTATTACGCTTAGCCAATTTACCACACAAATTCGCAGCTCTAGACCAACGTTTGTGTCAAGTTTCGTCGAATTCTGTGAACGTTAAAATTTAGCTGTTTTGCACGGTTTTATTAAAGCAAGTTTGTTTCCCTTTTGTACTAACTTGTAGTTGTTATTATCCTTTCCAAAATTACCACACAAATTCTTGGGCGTAGACCAACGTTTGTGTCAAGTTTCGTCGAATTTTGAGAACGGTCAAAATTTAGCTGTTTTTTGCACGATTTTATTAAAGCAAATTCATTTTCCTTTTATACTAACTTGTAGTTATTATTAAGATTAGCAAATATACAACACAAATGCTGGGATATAGACCAAAGTTTGGGACAAGTTTCGTCGAATTCTGAGAACGTTCAAAAGTTTGCTGTTTTGCACAATTTTATTAAAGCAAATTTGTTTTCCTTTTACACTAACTTGTAGGTATTATTAACCACACAAATTCTTGGTTCTAGACCTACAGTTGGGTTAAGTTTCGTCGAATTCTGAGAACGTTCAAAATTTAGATGTTTTGCACGGTTTTATTAAAGCAAGTTTGTTTCCTTTTTATACTAACTTATAGGTATTATTACTCTTAGAAAATTTACCACACAAATGCTTCGGTCTAGACCTACGGTTGGGTCAAGTTTCCTCGAATTCTGTGAACGTTCAAAATTTAGCTGTTTTGCACGATTTTATTAAAGCAAGTTTGTTTCCCTTTTATACTAACTTGTAGGTAATAGTACGCTTAGCAAATTTATCCCACAAATTCTTGGGTCTAGACCAACGGTTGGGTCATGTTTCGTCGTATTCTGACAACGTTCAAAAGTAAGCTCTTTTGCACGATTTTATTAAAGCAAGTTTATTTCCCCTTTTATACTAACTTGTAGTTATTATTACGCTTAGCCAATTTACCACACAAATTCGCAGCTCTAGACCAACGTTTGTGTCAAGTTTCGTCGAATTCTGTGAACGTTAAAATTTAGCTGTTTTGCACGGTTTTATTAAAGCAAGTTTGTTTCCCTTTTGTACTAACTTGTAGTTGTTATTATACTTTCCAAAATTACCACACAAATTCTTGGGCGTAGACCAACGTTTGTGTCAAGTTTCGTCGAATTTTGAGAACGGTCAAAATTTAGCTGTTTTTTGCACGGTTTTATTAAAGCAAATTCATTTTCCTTTTATACTAACTTGTAGTTATTATTAAGATTAGCAAATATACAACACAAATGCTGGGATATAGACCAATGTTTGGGACAAGTTTCGTCGAATTCTGAGAACGTTAAAAAGTTAGTTGTTTTGCACAATTTTATTAAAGCAAAATTGTTTTTCTTTTACACTAACTTGTAGGTATTATTAACCATACAAATTCTTGGTTCTAGACCTACGGTTGGGTTAAGTTTCGTCGAATTCTGAGAACGTTCAAAATTTAGATGTTTTGCACGGTTTTATTAAAGCAAGTTTGTTTCCCTTTTATACTAACTTGTAGGTATTATTACGCTTAGAATACTTTCCACACAAATACTTCGGTCTAGACCTACGGTTGGGTCAAGTTTCCTCGAATTCTGTGAACGCTCAAAATTTAGCTGTTTTGCACGGTTTTATTAAAGCAAGTTTGTTTCCCTTTTATACTAACTTGTAGGTATTATTACGCTTAGAATACTTTCCACACAAATACTTCGGTCTAGACCTACGGTTGGGTCAAGTTTCCTCGAATTCTGTGAACGTTCAAAATTTAGCTGTTTTGCACGGTTTTATTAAAGCAAGTTTGTTTCCCTTTTATACTAACTTGTAGGTAATATTACACTTAGCAAATTTATCCCACAAATTCTTGGGTCTAGACCAACGGTTGGGTCATGTTTCGTCGAATTCTGACAACGTTCAAAAGTAAGCTCTTTTGCACGATTTTATTAAAGAAAGTTTATTTCCCTTTTATACTAACATGTAGTTATTATTACGCTTAGCCAATTTACCACACAAATTCGCAGCTCTAGACCAACGTTTGTGTCAAGTTTCGTCGAATTCTGTGAACGTTAAAATTTAGCTGTTTTGCACGGTTTTATTAAAGCAAGTTTGTTTCCCTTTTGTACTAACTTGTAGTTGTTATTATCCTTTCCAAAATTACCACACAAATTCTTGGGCGTAGACCAACGTTTGTGTCAAGTTTCGTCGAATTTTGAGAACGGTCAAAATTTAACTGTTTTTTGCACGATTTTATTAAAGCAAATTCATTTTCCTTTTATACTAACTTGTAGTTATTATTAAGATTAGCAAATATACAACACAAATGCTGGGATATAGACCAAAGTTTGGGACAAGTTTCGTCGAATTCTGAGAACGTTCAAAAGTTTGCTGTTTTGCACAATTTTATTAAAGCAAATTTGTTTTCCTTTTACACTAACTTGTAGGTATTATTAACCACACAAATTCTTGGTTCTAGACCTACAGTTGGGTTAAGTTTCGTCGAATTCTGAGAACGTTCAAAATTTAGATGTTTTGCACGGTTTTATTAAAGCAAGTTTGTTTCCTTTTTATACTAACTTATAGGTATTATTACTCTTAGAAAATTTACCACACAAATGCTTCGGTCTAGACCTACGGTTGGGTCAAGTTTCCTCGAATTCTGTGAACGTTCAAAATTTAGCTGTTTTGCACGATTTTATTAAAGCAAGTTTGTTTCCCTTTTATACTAACTTGTAGGTAATAGTACGCTTAGCAAATTTATCCCACAAATTCTTGGGTCTAGACCAACGGTTGGGTCATGTTTCGTCGTATTCTGACAACGTTCAAAAGTAAGCTCTTTTGCACGATTTTATTAAAGCAAGTTTATTTCCCCTTTTATACTAACTTGTAGTTATTATTACGCTTAGCCAATTTACCACACAAATTCGCAGCTCTAGACCAACGTTTGTGTCAAGTTTCGTCGAATTCTGTGAACGTTAAAATTTAGCTGTTTTGCACGGTTTTATTAAAGCAAGTTTGTTTCCCTTTTGTACTAACTTGTAGTTGTTATTATACTTTCCAAAATTACCACACAAATTCTTGGGCGTAGACCAACGTTTGTGTCAAGTTTCGTCGAATTTTGAGAACGGTCAAAATTTAGCTGTTTTTTGCACGGTTTTATTAAAGCAAATTCATTTTCCTTTTATACTAACTTGTAGTTATTATTAAGATTAGCAAATATACAACACAAATGCTGGGATATAGACCAATGTTTGGGACAAGTTTCGTCGAATTCTGAGAACGTTAAAAAGTTAGCTGTTTTGCACAATTTTATTAAAGCAAAATTGTTTTTCTTTTACACTAACTTGTAGGTATTATTAACCATACAAATTCTTGGTTCTAGACCTATGGTTGGGTTAAGTTTCGTCGAATTCTGAGAACGTTCAAAATTTAGATGTTTTGCACGGTTTTATTAAAGCAAGTTTGTTTCCCTTTTATACTAACTTGTAGGTATTATTACGCTTAGAATACTTTCCACACAAATACTTCGGTCTAGACCTACGGTTGGGTCAAGTTTCCTCGAATTCTGTGAACGCTCAAAATTTAGCTGTTTTGCACGGTTTTATTAAAGCAAGTTTGTTTCCCTTTTATACTAACTTGTAGGTAATATTACGCTTAGCAAATTTATCCCACAAATTCTTGGGTCTAGACCAACGGTTGGGTCATGTTTCGTCGAATTCTAACAACGTTCAGAAGAAAGCTCTTTTGCACAATTTTATTAAAGCAAGTTTATTTCCCTTTTATACTAACTTGTAGTTATTATTACGCTTAGCCAATTTACCACACAAATTCGCAGCTCTAGACCAACGTTTGTGTCAAGTTTCGTCGAATTCTGTGAACGTTAAAATTTAGCTGTTTTGCACGATTTTATTAAAGCAAGTTTGTTTCCCTTTTGTACTAACTTGTAGTTGTTATTATGCTTTCCAAAATTACCACACAAATTCTTGGGCGTAGACCAACGTTTGTGTCAAGTTTCGTCGAATTTTGAGAACGGTCAAAATTTAGCTGTTTTTTGCACGATTTTATTAAAGCAAATTCATTTTCCTTTTATACTAACTTGTAGTT
Source organism: Sesamum indicum (assembly GCF_026168435.1). Classification (NCBI taxonomy): domain Eukaryota; kingdom Viridiplantae; phylum Streptophyta; class Magnoliopsida; order Lamiales; family Pedaliaceae; genus Sesamum; species Sesamum indicum. Next base: position 8,592,388 of record NC_142661.1, on the reverse strand, counting down.
ATTATTAAGATTAGCAAATATACAACACAAATGCTGGGATATAGACCAAAGTTTGGGACAAGTTTCGTCGAATTCTGAGAACGTTCAAAAGTTTGCTGTTTTGCACAATTTTATTAAAGCAAATTTGTTTTCCTTTTACACTAACTTGTAGGTATTATTAACCACACAAATTCTTGGTTCTAGACCTACAGTTGGGTTAAGTTTCGTCGAATTCTGAGAACGTTCAAAATTTAGATGTTTTGCACGGTTTTATTAAAGCAAGTTTGTTTCCTTTTTATACTAACTTATAGGTATTATTACTCTTAGAAAATTTACCACACAAATGCTTCGGTCTAGACCTACGGTTGGGTCAAGTTTCCTCGAATTCTGTGAACGTTCAAAATTTAGCTGTTTTGCACGATTTTATTAAAGCAAGTTTGTTTCCCTTTTATACTAACTTGTAGGTAATAGTACGCTTAGCAAATTTATCCCACAAATTCTTGGGTCTAGACCAACGGTTGGGTCATGTTTCGTCGTATTCTGACAACGTTCAAAAGTAAGCTCTTTTGCACGATTTTATTAAAGCAAGTTTATTTCCCCTTTTATACTAACTTGTAGTTATTATTACGCTTAGCCAATTTACCACACAAATTCGCAGCTCTAGACCAACGTTTGTGTCAAGTTTCGTCGAATTCTGTGAACGTTAAAATTTAGCTGTTTTGCACGGTTTTATTAAAGCAAGTTTGTTTCCCTTTTGTACTAACTTGTAGTTGTTATTATACTTTCCAAAATTACCACACAAATTCTTGGGCGTAGACCAACGTTTGTGTCAAGTTTCGTCGAATTTTGAGAACGGTCAAAATTTAGCTGTTTTTTGCACGGTTTTATTAAAGCAAATTCATTTTCCTTTTATACTAACTTGTAGTTATTATTAAGATTAGCAAATATACAACACAAATGCTGGGATATAGACCAATGTTTGGGACAAGTTTCGTCGAATTCTGAGAACGTTAAAAAGTTAGCTGTTTTGCACAATTTTATTAAAGCAAAATTGTTTTTCTTTTACACTAACTTGTAGGTATTATTAACCATACAAATTCTTGGTTCTAGACCTACGGTTGGGTTAAGTTTCGTCGAATTCTGAGAACGTTCAAAATTTAGATGTTTTGCACGGTTTTATTAAAGCAAGTTTGTTTCCCTTTTATACTAACTTGTAGGTATTATTACGCTTAGAATACTTTCCACACAAATACTTCGGTCTAGACCTACGGTTGGGTCAAGTTTCCTCGAATTCTGTGAACGCTCAAAATTTAGCTGTTTTGCACGGTTTTATTAAAGCAAGTTTGTTTCCCTTTTATACTAACTTGTAGGTAATATTACGCTTAGCAAATTTATCCCACAAATTCTTGGGTCTAGACCAACGGTTGGGTCATGTTTCGTCGAATTCTAACAACGTTCAGAAGAAAGCTCTTTTGCACAATTTTATTAAAGCAAGTTTATTTCCCTTTTATACTAACTTGTAGTTATTATTACGCTTAGCCAATTTACCACACAAATTCGCAGCTCTAGACCAACGTTTGTGTCAAGTTTCGTCGAATTCTGTGAACGTTAAAATTTAGCTGTTTTGCACGATTTTATTAAAGCAAGTTTGTTTCCCTTTTGTACTAACTTGTAGTTGTTATTATGCTTTCCAAAATTACCACACAAATTCTTGGGCGTAGACCAACGTTTGTGTCAAGTTTCGTCGAATTTTGAGAACGGTCAAAATTTAGCTGTTTTTTGCACGATTTTATTAAAGCAAATTCATTTTCCTTTTATACTAACTTGTAGTTATTATTAAGATTAGCAAATATACAACACAAATGCTGGGATATAGACCAAAGTTTGGGACAAGTTTCGTCGAATTCTGAGAACGTTCAAAAGTTTGCTGTTTTGCACAATTTTATTAAAGCAAATTTGTTTTCCTTTTACACTAACTTGTAGGTATTATTAACCACACAAATTCTTGGTTCTAGACCTACAGTTGGGTTAAGTTTCGTCGAATTCTGAGAACGTTCAAAATTTAGATGTTTTGCACGGTTTTATTAAAGCAAGTTTGTTTCCTTTTTATACTAACTTATAGGTATTATTACTCTTAGAAAATTTACCACACAAATGCTTCGGTCTAGACCTACGGTTGGGTCAAGTTTCCTCGAATTCTGTGAACGTTCAAAATTTAGCTGTTTTGCACGATTTTATTAAAGCAAGTTTGTTTCCCTTTTATACTAACTTGTAGGTAATAGTACGCTTAGCAAATTTATCCCACAAATTCTTGGGTCTAGACCAACGGTTGGGTCATGTTTCGTCGTATTCTGACAACGTTCAAAAGTAAGCTCTTTTGCACGATTTTATTAAAGCAAGTTTATTTCCCCTTTTATACTAACTTGTAGTTATTATTACGCTTAGCCAATTTACCACACAAATTCGCAGCTCTAGACCAACGTTTGTGTCAAGTTTCGTTGAATTCTGTGAACGTTAAAATTTAGCTGTTTTGCACGGTTTTATTAAAGCAAGTTTGTTTCCCTTTTGTACTAACTTGTAGTTGTTATTATACTTTCCAAAATTACCACACAAATTCTTGGGCGTAGACCAACGTTTGTGTCAAGTTTCGTCGAATTTTGAGAACGGTCAAAATTTAGCTGTTTTTTGCACGGTTTTATTAAAGCAAATTCATTTTCCTTTTATACTAACTTGTAGTTATTATTAAGATTAGCAAATATACAACACAAATGCTGGGATATAGACCAATGTTTGGGACAAGTTTCGTCGAATTCTGAGAACGTTAAAAAGTTAGCTGTTTTGCACAATTTTATTAAAGCAAAATTGTTTTTCTTTTACACTAACTTGTAGGTATTATTAACCATACAAATTCTTGGTTCTAGACCTACGGTTGGGTTAAGTTTCGTCGAATTCTGAGAACGTTCAAAATTTAGATGTTTTGCACGGTTTTATTAAAGCAAGTTTGTTTCCCTTTTATACTAACTTGTAGGTATTATTACGCTTAGAATACTTTCCACACAAATACTTCGGTCTAGACCTACGGTTGGGTCAAGTTTCCTCGAATTCTGTGAACGCTCAAAATTTAGCTGTTTTGCACGGTTTTATTAAAGCAAGTTTGTTTCCCTTTTATACTAACTTGTAGGTAATATTACACTTAGCAAATTTATCCCACAAATTCTTGGGTCTAGACCAACGGTTGGGTCATGTTTCGTCGAATTCTAACAACGTTCAAAAGAAAGCTCTTTTGCACAATTTTATTAAAGCAAGTTTATTTCCCTTTTATACTAACTTGTAGTTATTATTACGCTTAGCCAATTTACCACACAAATTCGCAGCTCTAGACCAACGTATGTGTCAAGTTTCGTCGAATTCTGTGAACGTTAAAATTTAGCTGTTTTGCACGGTTTTATTAAAGCAAGTTTGTTTCCCTTTTGTACTAACTTGTAATTGTTATTATGCTTTCCAAAATTACCACACAAATTCTTGGGCGTAGATCAACGTTTGTGTCAAGTTTCGTCGAATTTTGAGAACGGTCAAAATTTAGCTGTTTTTTGCACGGTTTTATTAAAGCAAATTCATTTTCCTTTTATACTAACTTGTAGTTATTATTAAGATTAGCAAATATACAACACAAATGCTGGGATATAGACCAAAGTTTCGGACAAAGTTTCGTCGAATTCTGAGAATGTTCAAAAGTTAGCTGTTTTGCACAACAATTTTATTAAAGCAAATTTGTTTTCCTTTTACACTAACTTGTAGGTATTATTAACCACACAAATTCTTGGTTCTAGACCTACGGTTGGGTTAAGTTTCGTCGAATTCTGAGAACGTTCAAAATTTAGATGTTTTGCACGGTTTTATTAAAGCAAGTTTGTTTCCCTATTATACTAACTTGTAGGTATTATTACGCTTAGAATACGTTCCACACAAATACTTCGGTCTAGACCTACGGTTGCGTCAAGTTTCCTCGAATTCTGTGAACGTTCAAAATTTAGCTGTTTTGCACGGTTTTATTAAAGCAAGTTTGTTTCCCTTTTATACTAACTTGTAGGTAATATTACGCTTAGCAAATTTATCCCACAAATTCTTGGGTCTAGACCAACGGTTGGGTCATGTTTCGTCGAATTCTGACAACGTTCAAAAGTAAGCTCTTTTGCACGATTTTATTAAAGCAAGTTTATTTCCCTTTTATACTAACTTGTAGTTATTATTACGCTTAGCCAATTTACCACACAAATTCGCAGCTCTAGACCAACGTTTGTGTCAAGTTTCGTCGAATTCTGTGAACGTTAAAATTTAGCTGTTTTGCACGGTTTTATCAAAGCAAGTTTATTTCCCTTTTGTACTAACTTGTAGTTATTATTACGCTTAGCCAATTTACCACACAAATTCGCATATCTAGACCAACGTTTGTGTCAAGTTTCGTCGAATTCTGTGAACGTTAAAATTTAGCTGTTTTGCACGGTTTTATTAAAGCAAGTTTGTTTCCCTTTTGTACTAAATTGTAGTTGTTATTATGCTTTCCAAAATTACCACACAAATTCTTGGGCGTAGATCAACGTTTTTGTCAAATTTCGTCGAATTTTGAGAACGGTCAAAATTTAGCTATTTTGCACGGTTTTATTAAAGCAAATTCATTTTCCTTTTATACTAACTTGTAGTTATTATTAAGATTAGCAAATATACAACACAAATGTTGGGATATAGACCAATGTTTGGGACAAGTTTCGTCGAATTCTGATAACGTTCAAAAGTTAGCTGTTTTGCACAATTTTATTAAAGCAAAATTGTTTTTCTTTTACACTAACTTGTAGGTATTATTAACCACACAAATTCTTGGTTCCAGACCTACGGTTGGGTTAAGTTTCGTCGAATTCTGAGAACGTTCAAAATTTAGCTGTTTTGCACGGTTTTATTAAAGCAAGTTTGTTTCCTTTTTATACTAACTTATAGGTATTATTACTCTTAGAAAATTTACCACACAAATGCTTCGGTCTAGACCTACGGTTGGGTCAAGTTTCCTCGAATTCTGTGAACGTTCAAAATTTAGCTGTTTTGCACGATTTTATTAAAGCAAGTTTGTTTCCCTTTTATACTAACTTGTAGTTATTATTACGCTTAGCCAATTTACCACACAAATTCGCAGCTCTAGACCAACGTTTGTGTCAAGTTTCGTCGAATTCTGTGAACGTTAAAATTTAGCTGTTTTGCACGGTTTTATTAAAGCAAGTTTGTTTCCCTTTTGTACTAACTTGTAGTTGTTATTATACTTTCCAAAATTACCACACAAATTCTTGGGCGTAGACCAACGTTTGTGTCCAGTTTCGTCGAATTTTGAGAACGGTCAAAATTTAGCTGTTTTTTGCACGGTTTTATTAAAGCAAATTCATTTTCCTTTTATACTAACTTGTAGTTATTATTAAGATTAGCAAATATACAACACAAATGCTGGGATATAGACCAATGTTTGGGACATGTTTCGTCGAATTCTGAGAACGTTCAAAAGTTAGCTGTTTTGCACAACAATTTTATTAAAGCAAATTTGTTTTTCTTTTACACTAACTTGTAGGTATTATTAACCATACAAATTCTTGGTTCTTGACCAACGGTTGGGTTAAGTTTCATCGAATTCTAAGAACGTTCAAAATTTAGATGTTTTGCACGGTTTTATTAAAGCAAGTTTGTTTCCCTTTTATACTAACTTGTAGGTATTATTAGCTTAGAATACTTTCCACACAAATACTTCGGTCTAGACCTACGGTTGGGTCAAGTTTCCTCGAATTCTGTGAACGTTCAAAATTTAGCTGTTTTGCACGGTTTTATTAAAGCAAGTTTGTTTCCCTTTTATACTAACTTGTAGGTAATCTTACGCTTAGCAAATTTATCCCACAAATTCTTGGGTCTAGACCAACGGTTGGGTCATGTTTCGTCGAATTCTAACAACGTTCAAAAGAAAGCTCTTTTGCACGATTTTATTAAAGCAAGTTTATTTCCCTTTTATACTAACTTGTAGTTATTATTACGCTTAGCCAATTTACCACACAAATTCGCAGCTCTAGACCAACGTTTGTGTCAAGTTTCGTCGAATTCTGTGAACGTTAAAATTTAGCTGTTTTGCACGGTTTTATTAAAACAAGTTTGTTTCCCTTTTGTACTAACTTGTAGTTGTTATTATGCTTTTCAAAATTACCACACAAATTCTTGGGCGTAGATCAACGTTTGTGTCAAATTTCGTCGAATTTTGAGAACGGTCAAAATTTAGCTGTTTTGCACGGTTTTATTAAAGCAAATTGATTTTCCTTTTATACTAACTTGTAGTTATTATTAAGATTAGCAAATATAGAACACAAATGCTGGGATATAGACCAATGTTTGGGACAAGTTTCGTCAAATTCTGATAACGTTCAAAAGTTAGCTGTTTTGCACAATTTTATTAAAGCAAAATTGTTTTTCTTTACACTAACTTGTAGGTATTATTAACCACACAAATTCTTGGTTCTAGACCTACGGTTGGGTCAAGTTTCCTCGAATTCTGTGAACGTTCAAAATTTAGCTGTTTTGCACGATTTTATTAAAGCAAGTTTGTTTCCCTTTTATACTAACTTGTAGTTATTATTACGCTTAGCCAATTTACCACACAAATTCGCAGCTCTAGACCAACGTTTGTGTCAAGTTTCGTCGAATTCTGTGAACGTTAATATTTAGCTGTTTTGCACGGTTTTATTAAAGCAAGTTTGTTTCCCTTTTGTACTAACTTGTAGTTGTTATTATACTTTCCAAAATTACCACACAAATTCTTGGGCGTAGACCAACGTTTGTGTCCAGTTTCGTCGAATTTTGAGAACGGTCAAAATTTAGCTGTTTTTTGCACGGTTTTATTAAAGCAAATTCATTTTCCTTTTATACTAACTTGTAGTTATTATTAAGATTAGCAAATATACAACACAAATGCTGGGATATAGACCAATGTTTGGGACATGTTTCGTCGAATTCTGAGAACGTTCAAAAGTTAGCTGTTTTGCACAACAATTTTATTAAAGCAAATTTGTTTTTCTTTTACACTAACTTGTAGGTATTATTAACCATACAAATTCTTGGTTCTTGACCAACGGTTGGGTTAAGTTTCATCGAATTCTAAGAACGTTCAAAATTTAGATGTTTTGCACGGTTTTATTAAAGCAAGTTTGTTTCCCTTTTATACTAACTTGTAGGTATTATTAGCTTAGAATACTTTCCACACAAATACTTCGGTCTAGACCTACGGTTGGGTGAAGTTTCCTCGAATTCTGTGAACGCTCAAAATTTAGCTGTTTTGCACGGTTTTACTAAAGCAAGTTTGTTTCCCTTTTATACTAACTTGTAGGTAATATTACGCTTAGCAAATTTATCCCACAAATTCTTGGGTCTAGACCAACGGTTGGGTCATGTTTCGTCGAATTCTAACAACGTTCAAAAGAAAGCTCTTTTGCACGATTTTATTAAAGCAAGTTTATTTCCCTTTTATACTAACTTGTAGTTATTATTACGCTTAGCCAATTTACCACACAAATTCGCAGCTCTAGACCAACGTTTGTGTCAAGTTTCGTCGAATTCTGTGAACGTTAAAATTTAGCTGTTTTGCACGGTTTTATTAAAACAAGTTTGTTTCCCTTTTGTACTAACTTGTAGTTGTTATTATGCTTTTCAAAATTACCACACAAATTCTTGGGCGTAGATCAACGTTTGTGTCAAATTTCGTCGAATTTTGAGAACGGTCAAAATTTAGCTGTTTTGCACGGTTTTATTAAAGCAAATTCATTTTCCTTTTATACTAACTTGTAGTTATTATTAAGATTAGCAAATATAGAACACAAATGCTGGGATATAGACCAATGTTTGGGACAAGTTTCGTCAAATTCTGATAACGTTCAAAAGTTAGCTGTTTTGCACAATTTTATTAAAGCAAAATTGTTTTTCTTTACACTAACTTGTAGGTATTATTAACCACACAAATTCTTGGTTCTAGACCTACGGTTGGGTCAAGTTTCCTCGAATTCTGTGAACGTTCAAAATTTAGCTGTTTTGCACGGTTTTATTAAAGCAAGTTTGTTTCCCTTTTATACTAACTTGTAGGTAATATTACTCTTAGAAAAATTTACCACACTCGAATTCGCAGCTCTAGACCAACGTTTGTGTCAAGTTTCGTCGAATTCTGAGAACGTTCAAAATTTAGATGTTTTGCACGGTTTTATTAAAGCAAGTTTGTTTCCCTTTTATACTAACTTGTAGGTATTATTACGCTTAGAATACTTTCCACACAAATACTTCGGTCTAGACCTACGGTTGGGTGAAGTTTCCTCGAATTCTGTGAACGCTCAAAATTTAGCTGTTTTGCACGGTTTTACTAAAGCAAGTTTGTTTCCCTTTTATATTAACTTGTAGGTAATATTACGCTGAGCAAATTTATCCCACAAATTCTTGGGTCTAGACCAACGGTTGGGTCATGTTTCGTCGAATTCTAACAACGTTCAAAAGAAAGCTCTTTTGCACGATTTTATTAAAGCAAGTTTATTTCCCTTTTATACTAACTTATAGTTATTATTACGCTTAGCCAATTTACCACACAAATTCGCAGCTCTAGACCAACGTTTGTGTCAAGTTTCGTCGAATTCTGAGAACGTTCAAAATTTAGATGTTTTGCACGGTTTTATTAAAGCAAGTTTGTTTCGCTTTTATACTAACTTGTAGGTATTATTACGCTTAGAATACTTTCCACACAAATACTTCGGTCTAGACCTACGGTTGGGTGAAGTTTCCTCGAATTCTGTGAACGCTCAAAATTTAGCTGTTTTGCACGGTTTTACTAAAGCAAGTTTGTTTCCCTTTTATACTAACTTGTAGGTAATCTTACGCTTAGCAAATTTATCCCACAAATTCTTGGGTCTAGACCAACGGTTGGGTCATGTTTCGTCGAATTCTAACAACGTTCAAAAGAAAGCTCTTTTGCACGATTTTATTAAAGCAAGTTTATTTCCCTTTTATACTAACTTGTAGTTATTATTACGCTTAGCCAATTTACCACACAAATTCGCAGCTCTAGACCAACGTTTGTGTCAAGTTTCGTCGAATTCTGTGAACGTTAAAATTTAGCTGTTTTGCACGGTTTTATTAAAACAAGTTTGTTTCCCTTTTGTACTAACTTGTAGTTGTTATTATGCTTTTCAAAATTACCACACAAATTCTTGGGCGTAGATCAACGTTTGTGTCAAATTTCGTCGAATTTTGAGAACGGTCAAAATTTAGCTGTTTTGCACGGTTTTATTAAAGCAAATTCATTTTCCTTTTATACTAACTTGTAGTTATTATTAAGATTAGAAAATATAGAACACAAATGCTGGGATATAGACCAATGTTTGGGACAAGTTTCGTCAAATTCTGATAACGTTCAAAAGTTAGCTGTTTTGCACAATTTTATTAAAGCAAAATTGTTTTTCTTTACACTAACTTGTAGGTATTATTAACCACACAAATTCTTGGTTCTAGACCTACGGTTGGGTCAAGTTTCCTCGAATTCTGTGAACGTTCAAAATTTAGCTGTTTTGCACGGTTTTATTAAAGCAAGTTTGTTTCCCTTTTATACTAACTTGTAGGTAATATTACTCTTAGAAAAATTTACCACACTCGAATTCGCAGCTCTAGACCAACGTTTGTGTCAAGTTTCGTCGAATTCTGAGAACGTTCAAAATTTAGATGTTTTGCACGGTTTTATTAAAGCAAGTTTGTTTCCCTTTTATACTAACTTGTAGGTATTATTACGCTTAGAATACTTTCCACACAAATACTTCGGTCTAGACCTACGGTTGGGTGAAGTTTCCTCGAATTCTGTGAACGCTCAAAATTTAGCTGTTTTGCACGGTTTTACTAAAGCAAGTTTGTTTCCCTTTTATATTAACTTGTAGGTAATATTACGCTTAGCAAATTTATCCCACAAATTCTTGGGTCTAGACCAACGGTTGGGTCATGTTTCGTCGAATTCTAACAACGTTCAAAAGAAAGCTCTTTTGCACGATTTTATTAAAGCAAGTTTATTTCCCTTTTATACTAACTTATAGTTATTATTACGCTTAGCCAATTTACCACACAAATTCGCAGCTCTAGACCAACGTTTGTGTCAAGTTTCGTCGAATTCTGAGAACGTTCAAAATTTAGATGTTTTGCACGGTTTTATTAAAGCAAGTTTGTTTCGCTTTTATACTAACTTGTAGGTATTATTACGCTTAGAATACTTTCCACACAAATACTTCGGTCTAGACCTACGGTTGGGTGAAGTTTCCTCGAATTCTGTGAACGCTCAAAATTTAGCTGTTTTGCACGGTTTTACTAAAGCAAGTTTGTTTCCCTTTTATACTAACTTGTAGGTAATATTACGCTTAGCAAATTTATCCCACAAATTCTTGGGTCTAGACCAACGGTTGGGTCATGTTTCGTCGAATTCTAACAACGTTCAAAAGAAAGCTCTTTTGCACGATTTTATTAAAGCAAGTTTATTTCCCTTTTATACTAACTTGTAGTTATTATTACGCTTAGCCAATTTACCACACAAATTCGCAGCTCTAGACCAACGTTTGTGTCAAGTTTCGTCGAATTCTGTGAACGTTAAAATTTAGCTGTTTTGCACGGTTTTATTAAAGCAAGTTTGTTTCCCTTTTGTACGAACTTTTAGTTGTTATTATGCTTTCCAAAATTACCACACAAATTCTTGGGCGTAGATCAACGTTTGTGTCAAATTTCGTCCAATTTTGAGAACGGTCAAAATTTAGCTGTTTTGCACGGTTTTATTAAAGCAAATTCATTTTCCTTTTATACTAACTTGTAGTTATTATTAAGATTAGCAAATATACAACACAAATGCTGGGATATAGACCAATGTTTGGGACAAGTTTCGTCAAATTCTGATAACGTTCAAAAGTTAGCTGTTTTGCACAATTTTATTAAAGCAAAATTGTTTTTCTTTTACACTAACTTGTAGGTATAATTAACCACACAAATTCTTGGTTCTAGACCTACGGTTGGGTTAAGTTTCGTCGAATTCTGAGAACGTTCAAAATTTAGCTGTTTTGCACGGTTTTATTAAAGCAAGTTTGTTTCCCTTTTATACTAACTTATACGTATTATTACTCTTAGAAAAATTTACCACACAAATGCTTCGGTCTAGACCTACGGTTGGGTCATGTTTCCTCGAATTCTGTGAACGTTCAAAATTTAGTTGTTTTGCACGATTTTATTAAAGCAAGTTTGTTTCCCTTTTATACTAACTTGTAGGTAATTTTACGCTTAGCAAATTTATCCCACAAATTCTTGGGTCTAGACCAACGGTTGGGTCATGTTTCGTCGAATTCTGACAACGTTCAAAAGTAAGCTCTTTTGCACGATTTTATTAAAGCAAGTTTATTTCCCTTTTATACTAACTTGTAGTTATTATTACGCTTAGCCAATTTACCACACAAATTCGCAGCTCTAGACCAACGTTTGTGTCAAGTTTCGTCGAATTCTGTGAACGTTAAAATTTAGCTGTTTTGCACGGTTTTATTAAAGCAAGTTTGTTTCCCTTTTGTACTAACTTGTAGTTGTTATTATGCTTTCCAAAATTACCACACAAATTCTTGGGCGTAGACCAACGTTTGTGTCAAGTTTCGTCGATTTTTGAGAACGGTCAAAATTTAGCTGTTTTTTGCACGGTTTTATTAAAGCAAATTCATTTTCCTTTTATACTAACTTGTAGTTATTATTAAGATTAGCAAATATACAACACAAATGCTGGGATATAGACCAATGTTTGGGACAAGTTTCGTCGAATTCTGAGAACGTTCAAAAGTTAGCTGTTTTGCACAATTTTATTAAAGCAAAATTGTTTTTCTTTTACACTAACTTGTAGGTATTATTAACCACACAAATTCTTGGTTCCAGACCTACGGTTGGGTTAAGTTTCGTCGAATTCTGAGAACGTTCAAAATTTAGCTGTTTTGCACGGTTTTATTAAAGCAAGTTTGTTTCCTTTTTATACTAACTTATAGGTATTATTACTCTTAGAAAATTTACCACACAAATGCTTCGGTCTAGACCTACGGTTGGGTCAAGTTTCCTCGAATTCTGTGAATGTTCAAAATTTAGCTGTTTTGCACGATTTTATTAAAGCAAGTTTGTTTGCCTTTTATACTAACTTGTAGTTATTATTACGCTTAGCCAATTTACCACACAAATTCGCAGCTCTAGACCAACGTTTGTGTCAAGTTTCGTCGAATTCTGTGAATGTTAAAATTTAGCTGTTTTGCACGGTTTTATTAAAGCAAGTTTGTTTCCCTTTTGTACTAACTTGTAGTTGTTATTATACTTTCCAAAATTACCACACAAATTCTTGGGCGTAGACCAACGTTTGTGTCCAGTTTCGTCGAATTTTGAGAACGGTCAAAATTTAGCTGTTTTTTGCACGGTTTTATTAAAGCAAATTCATTTTCCTTTTATACTAACTTGTAGTTATTATTAAGATTAGCAAATATACAACACAAATGCTGGGATATAGACCAATGTTTGGGACAAGTTTCGTCGAATTCTGAGAACGTTCAAAAGTTAGCTGTTTTGCACAATTTTATTAAAGCAAAATTGTTTTTCTTTTACACTAACTTGTAGGTATTATTAACCATACAAATTCTTGGTTCTAGACCTACGGTTGGGTTAAGTTTCGTCGAATTCTGAGAACGTTCAAAATTTAGATGTTTTGCACGGTTTTATTAAAGCAAGTTTGTTTCCCTTTTATACTAACTTGTAGGTATTATTACGCTTAGAATACTTTCCACACAAATACTTCGGTCTAGACCTACGGTTGGGTCAAGTTTCCTCGAATTCTGTGAACGCTCAAAATTTAGCTGTTTTGCACGGTTTTATTAAAGCAAGTTTGTTTCCCTTTTATACTAACTTGTAGGTAATATTACGCTTAGCAAATTTATCCCACAAATTCTTGGGTCTAGACCAACGGTTGGGTCATGTTTCGTCGAATTCTAACAACGTTCAAAAGAAAGCTCTTTTGCACGATTTTATTAAAACAAGTTTATTTCCCTTTTATACTAACTTGTAGTTATTATTACGCTTAGCCAATTTACCACACAAATTCGCAGCTCTAGACCAACGTTTGTGTCAAGTTTCGTCGAATTCTGTGAACGTTAAAATTTAGCTGTTTTGCACGGTTTTATTAAAACAAGTTTGTTTCCCTTTTGTACTAACTTGTAGTTGTTATTATGCTTTCCAAAATTACCACACAAATTCTTGGGCGTAGATCAACGTTTGTGTCAAATTTCGTCGAATTTTGAGAACGGTCAAAATTTAGCTGTTTTGCACGGTTTTATTAAAGCAAATTCATTTTCCTTTTATACTAACTTGTAGTTATTATTAAGATTAGCAAATATACAACACAAATGCTGGGATATAGACCAATGTTTGGGACAAGTTTCGTCAAATTCTGATAACGTTCAAAAGTTAGCTGTTTTGCACAATTTTATTAAAGCAAAATTGTTTTTCTTTACACTAACTTGTAGGTATTATTAACCACACAAATTCTTGGTTCTAGACCTACGGTTGGGTTAAGTTTCATCGAATTCTGAGAACGTTCAAAATTTAGCTGTTTTGCACGGTTTTATTAAAGCAAGTTTGTTTCCCTTTTATACTAACTTATAGGTATTATTACTCTTAGAAAAATTTACCACACTCGAATTCTGTGAACGTTCAAAATTTAGCTGTTTTGCACGATTTTATTAAAGCAAGTTTGTTTCCCTTTTATACTAACTTGTAGGTAATATTACGCTTAGCAAATTGATCCCACAAATTCTTGGGTCTAGACCAACGGTTGGGTCATGTTTCGTCGAATTCTGACAACGTTCAAAAGTAAGCTCTTTTGCACGATTTTATTGAAGCAAGATTATTTCCCTTTTATACTAACTTGTAGTTATTATTACGCTTAACAATTTACCACACAAATTCGCAGCTCTAGACCAACATTTGTGTCAAGTTTCGTCGAATTCTGTGAACTTTAAAATTTAGCTGTTTTGCACGATTTTATTAAAGCAAGTTTGTTTCCCTTTTGTACTAACTTGTAGTTATTATTACGCTTAGCCAATTTACGACACAAATTCGCAGCTCTAGACGAACGTTTGTGTCAAGTTTCGTCGAATTCTGTGAACGTTAAAATTTAGCTGTTTTGCACGGTTTTATTAAAGCAAGTTTGTTTCCCTTTTGTACTAACTTGTAGTTGTTATTATGCTTTCCAAAATTACCACACAAATTCTTGGGCGTAGATCAACGTTTTTGTCAAATTTCGTCGAATTTTGAGAACGGTCAAAATTTAGCTGTTTTGCACGGTTTTATTAAAGCAAATTCATTTTTCTTTTATACTAACTTGTAGTTATTATTAAGATTAGCAAATATACAACACAAATGCTGGGATATAGACCAATGTTTGGGACAAGTTTCATCGAATTCTGATAACGTTCAAAAGTTAGCTGTTTTGCACAATTTTATTAAAGCAAAATTGTTTTTCTTTTACACTAACTTGTAGGTATTATTAACCACACAAATTCTTGGTTCCAGACCTACGGTTGGGTTAAGTTTCGTCGAATTCTGAGAACGTTCAAAATTTAGCTGTTTTGCACGGTTTTATTAAAGCAAGTTTGTTTCCCTTTTATACTAACTTATAGGTATTATTACTCTTAGAAAATTTATCACACAAATGCTTCGGTCTAGACCTACGGTTGGGTCAAGTTTCCTCGAATTCTGTGAACGTTCAAAATTTAGCTGTTTTGCACGATTTTATTAAAGCAAGTTTGTTTCCCTTTTATACTAACTTGTAGGTAATATTACGCTTAGCAAATTTATCCCACAAATTCTTGGGTCTAGACCAACGGTTGGGTCATGTTTCGTCGAATTCTAACAACGTTCAAAAGAAAGCTCTTTTGCACGATTTTATTAAAGCAAGTTTATTTCCCTTTTATACTAACTTGTAGTTATTATTACGCTTAGCCAATTTACCACACAAATTCGCAGCTCTAGACCAACGTTTGTGTCAAGTTTCGTCGAATTCTGTGAACGTTAAAATTTAACTGTTTTGCACGGTTTTATTAAAGCAAGTTTGTTTCCCTTTTGTACTAACTTGTAGTTGTTATTATGCTTTCCAAAATAACCACACAAATTCTTGGGCGTAGACCAACGTTTGTGTCAAGTTTCGTCGAATTTTGAGAACGGTCAAAATTTAGCTGTTTTTTGCACGGTTTTATTAAAGCAAATTCATTTTCCTTTTATACTAACTTGTAGTTATTATTAAGATTAGCAAATATACAACACAAATGCTGGGATATAGACCAATGTTTGGGACAAGTTTCGTCGAATTCTGAGAACGTTCAAAAGTTAGCTGTTTTGCACAACTTTATTAAAGCAAAATTGTTTTTCTTTTACACTAACTTGTAGGTATTATTAACCATACAAATTCTTGGTTCTAGACCTACGGTTGGGTTAAGTTTCGTCGAATTCTGAGAACGTTCAAAATTTAGATGTTTTGCACGGTTGTATTAAAGCAAGTTTGTTTCCCTTTTATACTAACTTGTAGGTATTATTACGCTTAGAATACTTTCCACACAAATACTTCGGTCTAGACCTACGGTTGGGTCAAGTTTCCTCGAATTCTGTGAACGTTCAAAATTTAGCTGTTTTGCACGGTTTTATTAAAGCAAGTTTGTTTCCCTTTTATACTAACTTGTAGGTAATATTACGCTTAGCAAATTTATCCCACAAATTCTTGGGTCTAGACCAACGGTTGGGTCATGTTTCGTTGAATTCTAACAACGTTCAAAAGAAAGCTCTTTTGCACGATTTTATTAAAGCAAGTTTATTTCCCTTTTATACTAACTTGTAGTTATTATTACGCTTAGCCAATTTACCACATAAATTCGCAGCTCTAGACCAACGTTTGTGTCAAGTTTCGTCGAATTCTGTGAACGTTAAAATTTAGCTGTTTTGCACGGTTTTATTAAAACAAGTTTGTTTCCCTTTTGTACTAACTTGTAGTTGTTATTATGCTTTCCAAAATTACCACACAAATTCTTGGGCGTAGATCAACGTTTTTGTCAAATTTCGTCGAATTTTGAGAACGGTCAAAATTTAGCTGTTTTGCACGGTTTTATTAAAGCAAATTCATTTTTCTTTTATACTAACTTGTAGTTATTATTAAGATTAGCAAATATACAACACAAATGCTGGGATATAGACCAATGTTTGGGACAAGTTTCGTCGAATTCTGATAACGTTCAAAAGTTAGCTGTTTTGCACAATTTTATTAAAGCAAAATAGTTTTTCTTTTACACTAACTTGTAGGTATTATTAACCACACAAATTCTTGGTTCCAGACCTACGGTTGGGTTAAGTTTCGTCGAATTCTGAGAACGTTCAAAATTTAGCTGTTTTGCACGGTTTTATTAAAGCAAGTTTGTTTCCCTTTTATACTAACTTATAGGTATTATTACTCTTAGAAAATTTATCACACAAATGCTTCGGTCTAGACCTACGGTTGGGTCAAGTTTCCTCGAATTCTGTGAACGTTCAAAATTTAGCTGTTTTGCACGATTTTATTAAAGCAAGTTTGTTTCCCTTTTATACTAACTTGTAGGTAATATTACGCTTAGCAAATTTATCCCACAAATTCTTGGATCTAGACCAACGGTTGGGTCATGTTTCGTCGAATTCTGACAACGTTCAAAAGAAAGCTCTTTTGCACGATTTTATTAAAGCAAGTTTATTTCCCTTTTATACTAACTTGTAGTTATTATTACGCTTAGCCAATTTACCACACAAATTCGCAGCTCTAGACCAACGTTTGTGTCAAGTTTCGTCGAATTCTGTGAACGTTAAAATTTAGCTGTTTTGCACGGTTTTATTAAAGCAAGTTTGTTTCCCTTTTGTACTAACTTGTAGTTGTTATTATGCTTTCCAAAATAACCACACAAATTCTTGGGCGTAGACCAACGTTTGTGTCAAGTTTCGTCGAATTTTGAGAACGGTCAAAATTTAGCTGTTTTTTGCACGGTTTTATTAAAGCAAATTCATTTTCCTTTTATACTAACTTGTAGTTATTATTAAGATTAGCAAATATACAACACAAATGCTGGGATATAGACCAATGTTTGGGACAAGTTTCGTCGAATTCTGAGAACGTTCAAAAGTTACCTGTTTTGCACAATTTTATTAAAGCAAAATTGTTTTTCTTTTACACTAACTTGTAGGTATTATTAACCATACAAATTCTTGGTTCTAGACCTACGGTTGGGTTAAGTTTCGTCGAATTCTGAGAACGTTCAAAATTTAGCTGTTTTGCACGGTTTTATTAAAGCAAGTTTGTTTCCCTTTTATACTAACTTATAGGTATTATTACTCTTAGAAAATTTATCACACAAATGCTTCGGTCTAGACCTACGGTTGGGTCAAGTTTCCTCGAATTCTGTGAACGTTCAAAATTTAGCTGTTTTGCACGATTTTATTAAAGCAAGTTTGTTTCCCTTTTATACTAACTTGTAGGTAATATTACGCTTAGCAACTTTATCCCACAAATTCTTGGGTCTAGACCAACGGTTGGGTCATGTTTCGTCGAATTCTAACAACGTTCAAAAGAAAGCTCTTTTGCACGATTTTATTAAAGCAAGTTTATTTCCCTTTTATACTAACTTGTAGTTATTATTACGCTTAGCCAATTTACCACACAAATTCGCAGCTCTAGACCAACGTTTGTGTCAAGTTTCGTCGAATTCTGTGAACGTTAAAATTTAGCTGTTTTGCACGGTTTTATTAAAACAAGTTTGTTTCCCTTTTGTACTAACTTGTAGTTGTTATTATGCTTTCCAAAATTACCACACAAATTCATGGGCGTAGATCAACGTTTGTGTCAAATTTCGTCGAATTTTGAGAACGGTCAAAATTTAGCTGTTTTGCACGGTTTTATTAAAGCAAATTCATTTTCCTTTTATACTAACTTGTAGTTATTATTGAGATTAGCAAATATACAACACAAATTCTGGGATATAGACCAATGTTTGGGACAAGTTTCGTCAAATTCTGATAACGTTCAAAAGTTAGCTGTTTTGCACAATTTTATTAAAGCAAAATTGTTTTTCTTTTACACTAACTTGTAGGTATTATTAACCACACAAATTCTTGGTTCTAGACCTACGGTTGGGTTAAGTTTCGTCGAATTCTGAGAACGTTCAAAATTTAGCTGTTTTGCACGGTTTTATTAAAGCAAGTTTGTTTCCCTTTTATACTAACTTATAGGTATTATTACTCTTAGAAAATTTATCACACAAATGCTTGGGTCTAGACCTACGGTTGGGTCAAGTTTCCTCGAATTCTGTGAACGTTCAAAATTTAGCTGTTTTGCACGATTTTATTAAAGCAAGTTTGTTTCCCTTTTATACTAACTTGTAGGTAATATTACGCTTAGCAAATTTATCCCACAAATTCTTGGATCTAGACCAACGGTTGGGTCATGTTTCGTCGAATTCTGACAACGTTCAAAAGTATGCTCTTTTGCACGATTTTATTAAAGCAAGTTTATTTCCCTTTTATACTAACTTGTAGTTATTATTACGCTTAGCCAATTTACCACACAAATTTGCAGCTCTAGACCAACGTTTGTGTCAAGTTTCGTCGAATTCTGTGAACGTTAAAATTTAGCTGTTTTGCACGGTTTTATTAAAGCAAGTTTGTTTCCCTTTTGTACTAACTTGTAGTTGTTATTATGCTTTCCAAAATAACCACACAAATTCTTGGGCGTAGACCAACGTTTGTGTCAAGTTTCGTCGAATTTTGAGAACGGTCAAAATTTAGCTGTTTTTTGCACGGTTTTATTAAAGCAAATTCATTTTCCTTTTATACTAACTTGTAGTTATTATTAAGATTAGCAAATATACAACACAAATGCTGGGATATAGACCAATGTTTGGGACAAGTTTCGTCGAATTCTGAGAACGTTCAAAAGTTACCTGTTTTGCACAATTTTATTAAAGCAAAATTGTTTTTCTTTTACACTAACTTGTAGGTATTATTAACCATACAAATTCTTGGTTCTAGACCTACGGTTGGGTTAAGTTTCGTCGAATTCTGAGGACGTTCAAAATTAGCTGTTTTGCACGGTTTTATTAAAGCAAGTTTGTTTCCCTTTTATACTAACTTATAGGTATTATTACTCTTAGAAAATTTATCACACAAATGCTTCGGTCTAGACCTACGGTTGGGTCAAGTTTCCTCGAATTCTGTGAACGTTCAAAATTTAGTTGTTTTGCACGATTTTATTAAAGCAAGTTTGTTTCCCTTTTATACTAACTTGTAGGTAATATTACGCTTAGCAAATTTATCCCACAAATTCTTGGGTCTAGACCAACGGTTGGGTCATGTTTCGTCGAATTCTAACAACGTTCAAAAGAAAGCTCTTTTGCACGATTTTATTAAAGCAAGTTTATTTCCCTTTTATACTAACTTGTAGTTATTATTACGCTTAGCCAATTTACCACACAAATTCGCAGCTCTAGACCAACGTTTGTGTCAAGTTTCGTCGAATTCTGTGAACGTTAAAATTTAGCTGTTTTGCACGGTTTTATTAAAACAAGTTTGTTTCCCTTTTGTACTAACTTGTAGTTGTTATTATGCTTTCCAAAATTACCACACAAATTCTTGGGCGTAGATCAACGTTTTTGTCAAATTTCGTCGAATTTTGAGAACGGTCAAAATTTAGCTGTTTTGCATGGTTTTATTAAAGCAAATTCATTTTTCTTTTATACTAACTTGTAGTTATTATTAAGATTAGCAAATATACAACACAAATGCTGGGATATAGACCAATGTTTGGGACAAGTTTCGTCGAATTCTGATAACGTTCAAAAGTTAGCTGTTTTGCACAATTTTATTAAAGCAAAATTGTTTTTCTTTTACACTAACTTGTAGGTATTATTAACCACACAAATTCTTGGTTCCAGACCTACGGTTGGGTTAAGTTTCGTCGAATTCTGAGAACGTTCAAAATTTAGCAGTTTTGCACGGTTTTATTAAAGCAAGTTTGTTTCCCTTTTATACTAACTTATAGGTATTATTACTCTTAGAAAATTTATCACACAAATGCTTCGGTCTAGACCTACGGTTGTGTCAAGTTTCCTCGAATTCTGTGAACGTTCAAAATTTAGCTGTTTTGCACGATTTTATTAAAGCAAGTTTGTTTCCCTTTTATACTAACTTGTAGGTAATATTACGCTTAGCAAATTTATCCCACAAATTCTTGGATCTAGACCAACGGTTGGGTCATGTTTCGTCGAATTCTGACAACGTTCAAAAGTATGCTCTTTTGCACGATTTTATTAAAGCAAGTTTATTTCCCTTTTATACTAACTTGTAGTTATTATTACGCTTAGCCAATTTACCACACAAATTCGCAGCTCTAGACCAACGTTTGTGTCAAGTTTCGTCGAATTCTGTGAACGTTAAAATTTAGCTGTTTTGCACGGTTTTATTAAAGCAAGTTTGTTTCCCTTTTGTACTAACTTGTAGTTGTTATTATGCTTTCCAAAATAACCACACAAATTCTTGGGCGTAGACCAACGTTTGTGTCAAGTTTCGTCGAATTTTGAGAACGGTCAAAATTTAGCTGTTTTTTGCACGGTTTTATTAAAGCAAATTCATTTTCCTTTTATACTAACTTGTAGTTATTATTAAGATTAGCAAATATACAACACAAATGCTGGGATATAGACCAATGTTTGGGACAAGTTTCGTCGAATTCTGAGAACGTTCAAAAGTTACCTGTTTTGCACAATTTTATTAAAGCAAAATTGTTTTTCTTTTACACTAACTTGTAGGTATTATTAACCATACAAATTCTTGGTTCTAGACCTACGGTTGGGTTAAGTTTCGTCGAATTCTGAGAACGTTCAAAATTTAGCTGTTTTGCACGGTTTTATTAAAGCAAGTTTGTTTCCCTTTTATACTAACTTATAGGTATTATTACTCTTAGAAAATTTATCACACAAATGCTTCGGTCTAGACCTACGGTTGGGTCAAGTTTCCTCGAATTCTGTGAACGTTCAAAATTTAGCTGTTTTGCACGATTTTAGTAAAGCAAGTTTGTTTCCCTTTTATAGTAACTTGTAGGTAATATTACGCTTAGCAAATTTATCCCACAAATTCTTGGGTCTAGACCAACGGTTGGGTCATGTTTCGTCGAATTCTAACAACGTTCAAAAGAAAGCTCTTTTGCACGATTTTATTAAAGCAAGTTTATTTCCCTTTTATACTAACTTGTAGTTATTATTACGCTTAGCCAATTTACCACACAAATTCGCAGCTCTAGACCAACGTTTGTGTCAAGTTTCGTCGAATTCTGTGAACGTTAAAATTTAGCTGTTTTGCACGGTTTTATTAAAACAAGTTTGTTTCCCTTTTGTACTAACTTGTAGTTGTTATCATGCTTTCCAAAATTACCACACAAATTCTTGGGCGTAGATCAACGTTTTTGTCAAATTTCGTCGAATTTTGAGAACGGTCAAAATTTAGCTGTTTTGCACGGTTTTATTAAAGCAAATTCATTTTTCTTTTATACTAACTTGTAGTTATTATTAAGATTAGCAAATATACAACACAAATGCTGGGATATAGACCAATGTTTGGGACAAGTTTCGTCGAATTCTGATAACGTTCAAAAGTTAGCTGTTTTGCACAATTTTATTAAAGCAAAATTGTTTTTCTTTTACACTAACTTGTAGGTATTATTAACCACACAAATTCTTGGTTCCAGACCTACGGTTGGGTTAAGTTTCGTCGAATTCTGAGAACGTTCAAAATTTAGCTGTTTTGCACGGTTTTATTAAAGCAAGTTTGTTTCCCTTTTATACTAACTTATAGGTATTATTACTCTTAGAAAATTTATCACACAAATGCTTCGGTCTAGACCTACGGTTGGGTCAAGTTTCCTCGAATTCTGTGAACGTTCAAAATTTAGCTATTTTGCACGATTTTATTAAAGCAAGTTTGTTTCCCTTTTATACTAACTTGTAGGTAATATTACGCTTAGCAAATTTATCCCACAAATTCTTGGATCTAGACCAACGGTTGGGTCATGTTTCGTCGAATTCTGACAACGTTCAAAAGTATGCTCTTTTGCACGATTTTATTAAAGCAAGTTTATTTCCCTTTTATACTAACTTGTAGTTATTATTACGCTTAGCCAATTTACCACACAAATTCGCAGCTCTAGACCAACGTTTGTGTCAAGTTTCGTCGAATTCTGTGAACGTTAAAATTTAGCTGTTTTGCACGGTTTTATTAAAACAAGTTTGTTTCCCTTTTGTACTAACTTGTAGTTGTTATTATGCTTTCCAAAATTACCACACAAATTCTTGGGCGTAGATCAACGTTTGTGTCAAATTTCGTCGAATTTTGAGAACGGTCAAAATTTAGCTGTTTTGCACGGTTTTATTAAAGCAAATTCATTTTCCTTTTATACTAACTTGTAGTTATTATTGAGATTAGCAAATATACAACACAAATGCTGGGATATAGACCAATGTTTGGGACAAGTTTCGTCGAATTCTGATAACGTTCAAAAGTTAGCTGTTTTGCACAATTTTATTAAAGCAAAATTGTTTTTCTTTTACACTAACTTGTAGGTATTATTAACCACACAAATTCTTGGTTCCAGACCTACGGTTGGGTTAAGTTTCGTCGAATTCTGAGAACGTTCAAAATTTAGCAGTTTTGCACGGTTTTATTAAAGCAAGTTTGTTTCCCTTTTATACTAACTTATAGGTATTATTACTCTTAGAAAATTTATCACACAAATGCTTCGGTCTAGACCTACGGTTGGGTCAAGTTTCCTCGAATTCTGTGAACGTTCAAAATTTAGCTGTGCTCCACGATTTTATTAAAGCAAGTTTGTTTCCCTTTTATACTAACTTGTAGGTAATATTACGCTTAGCAAATTTATCCCACAAATTCTTGGGTCTAGACCAACGGTTGGGTCATGTTTCGTCGAATTCTAACAACGTTCAAAAGAAAGCTCTTTTGCACGATTTTATTAAAGCAAGTTTATTTCCCTTTTATACTAACTTGTAGTTATTATTACGCTTAGCCAATTTACCACACAAATTCGCAGCTCTAGACCAACGTTTGTGTCAAGTTTCGTCGAATTCTGTGAACGTTAAAATTTAGCTGTTTTGCACGGTTTTATTAAAACAAGTTTGTTTCCCTTTTGTACTAACTTGTAGTTGTTATTATGCTTTCCAAAATTACCACACAAATTCTTGGGCGTAGATCAACGTTTGTGTCAAATTTCGTCGAATTTTGAGAACGGTCAAAATTTAGCTGTTTTGCACGGTTTTATTAAAGCAAATTCATTTTCCTTTTATACTAACTTGTAGTTATTATTGAGATTAGCAAATATACAACACAAATGCTGGGATATAGACCAATGTTTGGGACAAGTTTCGTCGAATTCTGAGAACGTTCAAAAGTTACCTGTTTTGCACAATTTTATTAAAGCAAAATTGTTTTTCTTTTACACTAACTTGTAGGTATTATTAACCATACAAATTCTTGGTTCTAGACCTACGGTTGGGTTAAGTTTCGTCGAATTCTGAGAACGTTCAAAATTTAGCTGTTTTGCACGGTTTTATTAAAGCAAGTTTGTTTCCCTTTTATACTAACTTATAGGTATTATTACTCTTAGAAAATTTATCACACAAATGCTTCGGTCTAGACCTACGGTTGGGTCAAGTTTCCTCGAATTCTGTGAACGTTCAAAATTTAGCTGTTTTGCACGATTTTATTAAAGCAAGTTTGTTTCCCTTTTATACTAACTTGTAGGTAATATTACGCTTAGCAAATTTATCCCACAAATTCTTGGGTCTAGACCAACGGTTGGGTCATGTTTCGTCGAATTCTAACAACGTTCAAAAGAAAGCTCTTTTGCACGATTTTATTAAAGCAAGTTTATTTCCCTTTTATACTAACTTGTAGTTATTATTACGCTTAGCCAATTTACCACACAAATTCGCAGCTCTAGACCAACGTTTGTGTCAAGTTTCGTCGAATTCTGTGAACGTTAAAATTTAGCTGTTTTGCACGGTTTTATTAAAACAAGTTTGTTTCCCTTTTGTACTAACTTGTAGTTGTTATTATGCTTTCCAAAATTACCACACAAATTCTTGGGCGTAGATCAACGTTTGTGTCAAATTTCGTCGAATTTTGAGAACGGTCAAAATTTAGCTGTTTTGCACGGTTTTATTAAAGCAAATTCATTTTCCTTTTATACTAACTTGTAGTTATTATTGAGATTAGCAAATATACAACACAAATGCTGGGATATAGACCAATGTTTGGGACAAGTTTCGTCGAATTCTGATAACGTTCAAAAGTTAGCTGTTTTGCACAATTTTATTAAAGCAAAATTGTTTTTCTTTTACACTAACTTGTAGGTATTATTAACCACACAAACTTGGTTCTAGACCTACGGTTGGGTTAAGTTTCGTCGAATTCTGAGAACGTTCAAAATTTAGCTGTTTTGCACGGTTTTATTAAAGCAAGTTTGTTTCCCTTTTATACTAACTTATAGGTATTATTACTCTTAGAAAATTTATCACACAAATGCTTCGGTCTAGACCTACGGTTGGGTCAAGTTTCCTCGAATTCTGTGAACGTTCAAAATTTAGCTGTGCTCCACGATTTTATTAAAGCAAGTTTGTTTCCCTTTTATACTAACTTGTAGGTAATATTACGCTTAGCAAATTTATCCCACAAATTCTTGGGTCTAGACCAACGGTTGGGTCATGTTTCGTCGAATTCTAACAACGTTCAAAAGAAAGCTCTTTTGCACGATTTTATTAAAGCAAGTTTATTTCCCTTTTATACTAACTTGTAGTTATTATTACGCTTAGCCAATTTACCACACAAATTCGCAGCTCTAGACCAACGTTTGTGTCAAGTTTCGTCGAATTCTGTGAACGTTAAAATTTAGCTGTTTTGCACGGTTTTATTAAAGCAAGTTTGTTTCCCTTTTGTACTAACTTGTAGTTGTTATTATGCTTTCCAAAATTACCACACAAATTCTTGGGCGTAGATCAACGTTTGTGTCAAATTTCGTCGAATTTTGAGAACGGTCAAAATTTAGCTGTTTTGCACGGTTTTATTAAAGCAAATTCATTTTCCTTTTATACTAACTTGTAGTTATTATTGAGATTAGCAAATATACAACACAAATGCTGGGATATAGACCAATGTTTGGGACAAGTTTCGTCGAATTCTGAGAACGTTCAAAAGTTAGCTGTTTTGCACAATTTTATTAAAGCAAAATTGTTTTTCTTTTACACTAACTTGTAGGTATTATTAACCACACAAACTTGGTTCTAGACCTACGGTTGGGTTAAGTTTCGTCAAATTCTGAGAACGTTCAAAATTTAGCTGTTTTGCACGGTTTTATTAAAGCAAGTTTGTTTCCCTTTTATACTAACTTATAGGTATTATTACTCTTAGAAAATTTATCACACAAATGCTTCGGTCTAGACCTACGGTTGGGTCAAGTTTCCTCGAATTCTGTGAACGTTCAAAATTTAGCTGTTTTGCACGATTTTATTAAAGCAAGTTTGTTTCCCTTTTATACTAACTTGTAGGTAATATTACGCTTAGCAAATTTATCCCACAAATTCTTGGATCTAGACCAACGGTTGGGTCATGTTTCGTCGAATTCTGACAACGTTCAAAAGTATGCTCTTTTGCACGATTTTATTAAAGCAAGTTTATTTCCCTTTTATACTAACTTGTAGTTATTATTACGCTTAGCCAATTTACCACACAAATTCGCAGCTCTAGACCAACGTTTGTGTCAAGTTTCGTCGAATTCTGTGAACGTTAAAATTTAGCTGTTTTGCACGGTTTTATTAAAGCAAGTTTGTTTCCCTTTTGTACTAACTTGTAGTTGTTATTATGCTTTCCAAAATAACCACACAAATTCTTGGGCGTAGACCAACGTTTGTGTCAAGTTTCGTCGAATTTTGAGAACGGTCAAAATTTAGCTGTTTTTTGCACGGTTTTATTAAAGCAAATTCATTTTCCTTTTATACTAACTTGTAGTTATTATTAAGATTAGCAAATATACAACACAAATGCTGGGATATAGACCAAAGTTTGGGACAAGTTTCGTCGAATTCTGAGAACGTTCAAAAGTTAGCTGTTTTGCACAATTTTATTAAAGCAAAATTGTTTTTCTTTTACACTAACTTGTAGGTATTATTAACCATACAAATTCTTGGTTCTAGACCTACGGTTGGGTTAAGTTTCGTCGAATTCTGAGAACGTTCAAAATTTAGATGTTTTGCACGGTTTTATTAAAGCAAGTTTGTTTCCCTTTTATACTAACTTATAGGTATTATTACTCTTAGAAAATTTATCACACAAATGCTTCGGTCTAGACCTACAGTTGGGTCAAGTTTCCTCGAATTCTGTGAACGTTCAAGATTTAGCTGTTTTGCACGATTTTATTAAAGCAAGTTTGTTTCCCTTTTTTACTAACTTGTAGGTAATATTACGCTTAGCAAATTTATCCCACAAATTCTTGGATCTAGACCAACGGTTGGGTCATGTTTCGTCGAATTCTGACAACGTTCAAAAGTATGCTCTTTTGCACGATTTTATTAAAGCAAGTTTATTTCCCTTTTATACTAACTTGTAGTTATTATTACACTTAGCCAATTTACCACACAAATTCGCAGCTCTAGACCAACGTTTGTGTCAAGTTTCGTCGAATTCTGTGAACGTTAAAATTTAGCTGTTTTGCACGGTTTTATTAAAGCAAGTTTGTTTCCCTTTTGTACTAACTTGTAGTTGTTATTATGCTTTCCAAAATAACCACACAAATTCTTGGGCGTAGACCAACGTTTGTGTCAAGTTTCGTCGAATTTTGAGAACGGTCAAAATTTAGCTGTTTTTTGCACGGTTTTATTAAAGCAAATTCGTTTTCCTTTTATACTAACTTGTAGTTATTATTAAGATTAGCAAATATACAACACAAATGCTGGGATATAGACCAATGTTTGGGACAAGTTTCGTCGAATTCTGAGAACGTTCAAAAGTTAGCTGTTTTGCACAATTTTATTAAAGCAAAATTGTTTTTCTTTTACACTAACTTGTAGGTATTATTAACCATACAAATTCTTGGTTCTAGACCTACGGTTGGGTTAAGTTTCGTCGAATTCTGAGAACGTTCAAAATTTAGATGTTTTGCACGGTTTTATTAAAGCAAGTTTGTTTCCCTTTTATACTAACTTGTAGGTATTATTACGCTTAGAATACTTTCCACACAAATACTTCGGTCTAGACCTACGGTTGGGTCAAGTTTCCTCGAATTCTGTGAACGTTCAAAATTTAGCTGTTTTGCACGGTTTTATTAAAGCAAGTTTGTTTCCCTTCTATACTAACTTGTAGGTAATCTTACGCTTAGCCAATTTATCCCACAAATTCTTGGGTCTAGACCAACGGTTGGGTCATGTTTCGTCGAATTCTAACAACGTTCAAAAGAAAGCTCTTTTGCACGATTTTATTAAAGCAAGTTTATTTCCCTTTTATACTAACTTGTAGTTATTATTACGCTTAGCCAATTTACCACACAAATTCGCAGCTCTAGACCAACGTTTGTGTCAAGTTTCGTCGAATTCTGTGAACGTTAAAATTTAGCTGTTTTGCACGGTTTTATTAAAGCAAGTTTGTTTCCCTTTTGTACTAACTTGTAGTTGTTATTATGCTTTCCAAAATAACCACACAAATTCTTGGGCGTAGACCAACGTTTGTGTCAAGTTTCGTCGAATTTTGAGAACGGTCAAAATTTAGCTGTTTTTTGCACGGTTTTATTAAAGCAAATTCATTTTCCTTTTATACTAACTTGTAGTTATTATTGAGATTAGCAAATATACAACACAAATGCTGGGATATAGACCAATGTTTGGGACAAGTTTCGTCGAATTCTGAGAACGTTCAAAAGTTAACTGTTTTGCACAATTTTATTAAAGCAAAATTGTTTTTCTTTTACACTAACTTGTAGGTATTATTAACCATACAAATTCTTGGTTCTAGACCTACGGTTGGGTTAAGTTTCGTCGAATTCTGAGAACGTTCAAAATTTAGATGTTTTGCACGGTTTTATTAAAGCAAGTTTGTTTCCCTTTTATACTAACTTGTAGGTATTATTACGCTTAGAATACTTTCCACACAAATACTTCGGTCTAGACCTACGGTTGGGTCAAGTTTCCTCGAATTCTGTGAACGTTCAAAATTTAGCTATTTTGCACGGTTTTATTAAAGCAAGTTTGTTTCTCTTTTATACTAACTTGTAGGTAATCTTACGCTTAGCCAATTTATCTCACAAATTCTTGGGTCTAGACCAACGGTTGGGTCATGTTTCGTCGAATTCTAACAACGTTCAAAACAAAGTTCTTTTGCACGATTTTATTAAAGCAAGTTTATTTCCCTTTTATACTAACTTGTAGTTATTATTACGCTTAGCCAATTTACCACACAAATTCGCAGCTCTAGACCAACGTTTGTGTCAAGTTTCGTCGAATTCTGTGAACGTTAAAATTTAGCTGTTTTGCACGGTTTTAATAAAGCAAGTTTGTTTCCCTTTTGTACTAACTTGTAGTTGTTATTATGCTTTCCAAAATAACCACACAAATTCTTGGGCGTAGACCAACGTTTGTGTCAAGTTTCGTCGAATTTTGAGAACGGTCAAAATTTAGCTGTTTTTTGCACGGTTTTATTAAAGCAAATTCATTTTCCTTTTATACTAACTTGTAGTTATTATTGAGAATAGCAAATATACAACACAAATGCTGGGATATAGACCAATGTTTGGGACAAGTTTCGTCGAATTCTGAGAACGTTCAAAAGTTAGCTGTTTTGCACAATTTTATTAAAGCAAAATTGTTTTTCTTTTACACTAACTTGTAGGTATTATTAACCATACAAATTCTTGGTTCTAGACCTACGGTTGGGTTAAGTTTCGTCGAATTCTGAGAACGTTCAAAATTTAGATGTTTTGCACGGTTTTATTAAAGCAAGTTTGTTTCCCTTTTATACTAACTTGTAGGTATTATTACGCTTAGAATACTTTCCACACAAATACTTCGGTCTAGACCTACGGTTGGGTCAAGTTTCCTCGAATTCTGTGAACGTTCAAAATTTAGCTGTTTTGCACGGTTTTATTAAAGCAAGTTTGTTTCCCTTTTATACTAACTTGTAGGTAATCTTACGCTTAGCCAATTTATCCCACAAATTCTTGGGTCTAGACCAACGGTTGGGTCATGTTTCGTCGAATTCTAACAACGTTCAAAAGAAAGCTCTTTTGCACGATTTTATTAAAGCAAGTTTATTTCCCTTTTATACTAACTTGTAGTTATTATTACGCTTAGCCAATTTACCACACAAATTCGCAGCTCTAGACCAACGTTTGTGTCAAGTTTCGTCGAATTCTGTGAACGTTAAAATTTAGCTGTTTTGCACGGTTTTATTAAAACAAGTTTGTTTCCCTTTTGTACTAACTTGTAGTTGTTATTATGCTTTCCAAAATTACCACACAAATTCTTGGGCGTAGATCAACGTTTGTGTCAAATTTCGTCGAATTTTGAGAACGGTCAAAATTTAGCTGTTTTGCACGGTTTTATTAAAGCAAATTCATTTTCCTTTTATACTAACTTGTAGTTATTATTGAGATTAGCAAATATACAACACAAATGCTGGGATATAGACCAATGTTTGGGACAAGTTTCGTCAAATTCTGATAACGTTCAAAAGTTAGCTGTTTTGCACAATTTTATTAAAGCAAAATTGTTTTTCTTTTTCACTAACTTGTAGGTATTATTAACCACACAAATTCTTGGTTCTAGACCTACGGTTGGGTTAAGTTTCGTCGAATTCTGAGAACGTTCAAAATTTAGCTGTTTTGCACGGTTTTATTAAAGCAAGTTTGTTTCCCTTTTATACTAACTTATAGGTATTATTACTCTTAGAAAATTTATCACACAAATGCTTCGGTCTAGACCTACGGTTGGGTCAAGTTTCCTCGAATTCTGTGAACGTTCAAAATTTAGCTGTTTTGCACGATTTTATTAAAGCAAGTTTGTTTCCCTTTTATACTAACTTGTAGGTAATATTACGCTTAGCAAATTTATCCCACAAATTCTTGGGTCTAGACCAACGGTTGGGTCATGTTTCGTCGAATTCTAACAACGTTCAAAAGAAAGCTCTTTTGCACGATTTTATTAAAGCATGTTTATTTCCCTTTTATACTAACTTGTAGTTATTATTACGCTTAGCCAATTTACCACACAAATTCGCAGCTCTAGACCAACGTTTGTGTCAAGTTTCGTCGAATTCTGTGAACGTTAAAATTTAGCTGTTTTGCACGGTTTTATTAAAACAAGTTTGTTTCCCTTTTGTACTAACTTGTAGTTGTTATTATGCTTTCCAAAATTACCACACAAATTCTTGGGCGTAGATCAACGTTTTTGTCAAATTTCGTCGAATTTTGAGAACGGTCAAAATTTAGCTGTTTTGCACGGTTTTATTAAAGCAAATTCATTTTCCTTTTATACTAACTTGTAGTTATTATTGAGATTAGCAAATATACAACACAAATGCTGGGATATAGACCAATGTTTGGGACAAGTTTCGTCGAATTCTGAGAACGTTCAAAAGTTAGCTGTTTTGCACAATTTTATTAAAGCAAAATTGTTTTTCTTTTACACTAACTTGTAGGTATTATTAACCACACAAACTTGGTTCTAGACCTACGGTTGGGTTAAGTTTCGTCAAATTCTGAGAACGTTCAAAATTTAGCTGTTTTGCACGGTTTTATTAAAGCAAGTTTGTTTCCCTTTTATACTAACTTATAGGTATTATTACTCTTAGAAAATTTATCACACAAATGCTTCGGTCTAGACCTACGGTTGGGTCAAGTTTCCTCGAATTCTGTGAACGTTCAAAATTTAGCTGTTTTGCACGATTTTATTAAAGCAAGTTTGTTTTCCTTTTATACTAACTTGTAGGTAATATTACGCTTAGCAAATTTATCCCACAAATTCTTGGATCTAGACCAACGGTTGGGTCATGTTTCGTCGAATTCTGACAACGTTCAAAAGTATGCTCTTTTGCACGATTTTATTAAAGCAAGTTTATTTCCCTTTTATACTAACTTGTAGTTATTATTACGCTTAGCCAATTTACCACACAAATTCGCAGCTCTAGACCAACGTTTGTGTCAAGTTTCGTCGAATTCTGTGAACGTTAAAATTTAGCTGTTTTGCACGGTTTTATTAAAGCAAGTTTGTTTCCCTTTTGTACTAACTTGTAGTTGTTATTATGCTTTCCAAAATAACCACACAAATTCTTGGGCGTAGACCAACGTTTGTGTCAAGTTTCGTCGAATTTTGAGAACGGTCAAAATTTAGCTGTTTTTTGCACGGTTTTATTAAAGCAAATTCATTTTCCTTTTATACTAACTTGTAGTTATTATTAAGATTAGCAAATATACAACACAAATGCTGGGATATAGACCAAAGTTTGGGACAAGTTTCGTCGAATTCTGAGAACGTTCAAAAGTTAGCTGTTTTGCACAATTTTATTAAAGCAAAATTGTTTTTCTTTTACACTAACTTGTAGGTATTATTAACCATACAAATTCTTGGTTCTAGACCTACGGTTGGGTTAAGTTTCGTCGAATTCTGAGAACGTTCAAAATTTAGATGTTTTGCACGGTTTTATTAAAGCAAGTTTGTTTCCCTTTTATACTAACTTATAGGTATTATTACTCTTAGAAAATTTATCACACAAATGCTTCGGTCTAGACCTACGGTTGGGTCAAGTTTCCTCGAATTCTGTGAACGTTCAAGATTTAGCTGTTTTGCACGATTTTATTAAAGCAAGTTTGTTTCCCTTTTTTACTAACTTGTAGGTAATATTACGCTTAGCAAATTTATCCCACAAATTCTTGGATCTAGACCAACGGTTGGGTCATGTTTCGTCGAATTCTGACAACGTTCAAAAGTATGCTCTTTTGCACGATTTTATTAAAGCAAGTTTATTTCCCTTTTATACTAACTTGTAGTTATTATTACACTTAGCCAATTTACCACACAAATTCGCAGCTCTAGACCAACGTTTGTGTCAAGTTTCGTCGAATTCTGTGAACGTTAAAATTTAGCTGTTTTGCACGGTTTTATTAAAGCAAGTTTGTTTCCCTTTTGTACTAACTTGTAGTTGTTATTATGCTTTCCAAAATAACCACACAAATTCTTGGGCGTAGACCAACGTTTGTGTCAAGTTTCGTCGAATTTTGAGAACGGTCAAAATTTAGCTGTTTTTTGCACGGTTTTATTAAAGCAAATTCATTTTCCTTTTATACTAACTTGTAGTTATTATTAAGATTAGCAAATATACAACACAAATGCTGGGATATAGACCAATGTTTGGGACAAGTTTCGTCGAATTCTGAGAACGTTCAAAAGTTAGCTGTTTTGCACAATTTTATTAAAGCAAAATTGTTTTTCTTTTACACTAACTTGTAGGTATTATTAACCATACAAATTCTTGGTTCTAGACCTACGGTTGGGTTAAGTTTCGTCGAATTCTGAGAACGTTCAAAATTTAGATGTTTTGCACGGTTTTATTAAAGCAAGTTTGTTTCCCTTTTATACTAACTTGTAGGTATTATTACGCTTAGAATACTTTCCACACAAATACTTCGGTCTAGACCTACGGTTGGGTCAAGTTTCCTCGAATTCTGTGAACGTTCAAAATTTAGCTGTTTTGCACGGTTTTATTAAAGCAAGTTTGTTTCCCTTCTATACTAACTTGTAGGTAATCTTACGCTTAGCCAATTTATCCCACAAATTCTTGGGTCTAGACCAACGGTTGGGTCATGTTTCGTCGAATTCTAACAACGTTCAAAAGAAAGCTCTTTTGCACGATTTTATTAAAGCAAGTTTATTTCCCTTTTATACTAACTTGTAGTTATTATTACGCTTAGCCAATTTACCACACAAATTCGCAGCTCTAGACCAACGTTTGTGTCAAGTTTCGTCGAATTCTGTGAACGTTAAAATTTAGCTGTTTTGCACGGTTTTATTAAAGCAAGTTTGTTTCCCTTTTGTACTAACTTGTAGTTGTTATTATGCTTTCCAAAATAACCACACAAATTCTTGGGCGTAGACCAACGTTTGTGTCAAGTTTCGTCGAATTTTGAGAACGGTCAAAATTTAGCTGTTTTTTGCACGGTTTTATTAAAGCAAATTCATTTTCCTTTTATACTAACTTGTAGTTATTATTGAGATTAGCAAATATACAACACAAATGCTGGGATATAGACCAATGTTTGGGACAAGTTTCGTCGAATTCTGAGAACGTTCAAAAGTTAACTGTTTTGCACAATTTTATTAAAGCAAAATTGTTTTTCTTTTACACTAACTTGTAGGTATTATTAACCATACAAATTCTTGGTTCTAGACCTACGGTTGGGTTAAGTTTCGTCGAATTCTGAGAACGTTCAAAATTTAGATGTTTTGCACGGTTTTATTAAAGCAAGTTTGTTTCCCTTTTATACTAACTTGTAGGTATTATTACGCTTAGAATACTTTCCACACAAATACTTCGGTCTAGACCTACGGTTGGGTCAAGTTTCCTCGAATTCTGTGAACGTTCAAAATTTAGCTATTTTGCACGGTTTTATTAAAGCAAGTTTGTTTCTCTTTTATACTAATTTGTAGGTAATCTTACGCTTAGCCAATTTATCTCACAAATTCTTGGGTCTAGACCAACGGTTGGGTCATGTTTCGTCGAATTCTAACAACGTTCAAAACAAAGCTCTTTTGCACGATTTTATTAAAGCAAGTTTATTTCCCTTTTATACTAACTTGTAGTTATTATTACGCTTAGCCAATTTACCACACAAATTCGCAGCTCTAGACCAACGTTTGTGTCAAGTTTCGTCGAATTCTGTGAACGTTAAAATTTAGCTGTTTTGCACGGTTTTAATAAAGCAAGTTTGTTTCCCTTTTGTACTAACTTGTAGTTGTTATTATGCTTTCCAAAATAACCACACAAATTCTTGGGCGTAGACGAACGTTTGTGTCAAGTTTCGTCGAATTTTGAGAACGGTCAAAATTTAGCTGTTTTTTGCACGGTTTTATTAAAGCAAATTCATTTTCCTTTTATACTAACTTGTAGTTATTATTGAGATTAGCAAATATACAACACAAATGCTGGGATATAGACCAATGTTTGGGACAAGTTTCGTCGAATTCTGAGAACGTTCAAAAGTTAGCTGTTTTGCACAATTTTATTAAAGCAAAATTGTTTTTCTTTTACACTAACTTGTAGGTATTATTAACCATACAAATTCTTGGTTCTAGACCTACGGTTGGGTTAAGTTTCGTCGAATTCTGAGAACGTTCAAAATTTAGATGTTTTGCACGGTTTTATTAAAGCAAGTTTGTTTCCCTTTTATACTAACTTGTAGGTATTATTACGCTTAGAATACTTTCCACACAAATACTTCGGTCTAGACCTACGGTTGGGTCAAGTTTCCTCGAATTCTGTGAACGTTCAAAATTTAGCTGTTTTGCACGGTTTTATTAAAGCAAGTTTGTTTCCCTTTTATACTAACTTGTAGGTAATCTTACGCTTAGCCAATTTATCCCACAAATTCTTGGGTCTAGACCAACGGTTGGGTCATGTTTCGTCGAATTCTAACAACGTTCAAAAGAAAGCTCTTTTGCACGATTTTATTAAAGCAAGTTTATTTCCCTTTTATACTAACTTGTAGTTATTATTACGCTTAGCCAATTTACCACACAAATTCGCAGCTCTAGACCAACGTTTGTGTCAAGTTTCGTCGAATTCTGTGAACGTTAAAATTTAGCTGTTTTGCACGGTTTTATTAAAACAAGTTTGTTTCCCTTTTGTACTAACTTGTAGTTGTTATTATGCTTTCCAAAATTACCACACAAATTCTTGGGCGTAGATCAACGTTTGTGTCAAATTTCGTCGAATTTTGAGAACGGTCAAAATTTAGCTGTTTTGCACGGTTTTATTAAAGCAAATTCATTTTCCTTTTATACTAACTTGTAGTTATTATTGAGATTAGCAAATATACAACACAAATGCTGGGATATAGACCAATGTTTGGGACAAGTTTCGTCAAATTCTGATAACGTTCAAAAGTTAGCTGTTTTGCACAATTTTATTAAAGCAAAATTGTTTTTCTTTTACACTAACTTGTAGGTATTATTAACCACACAAATTCTTGGTTCTAGACCTACGGTTGGGTTAAGTTTCGTCGAATTCTGAGAACGTTCAAAATTTAGCTGTTTTGCACGGTTTTATTAAAGCAAGTTTGTTTCCCTTTTATACTAACTTATAGGTATTATTACTCTTAGAAAATTTATCACACAAATGCTTCGGTCTAGACCTACGGTTGGGTCAAGTTTCCTCGAATTCTGTGAACGTTCAAAATTTAGCTGTTTTGCACGATTTTATTAAAGCAAGTTTGTTTCCCTTTTATACTAACTTGTAGGTAATATTACGCTTAGCAAATTTATCCCACAAATTCTTGGGTCTAGACCAACGGTTGGGTCATGTTTCGTCGAATTCTAACAACGTTCAAAAGAAAGCTCTTTTGCACGATTTTATTAAAGCAAGTTTATTTCCCTTTTATACTAACTTGTAGTTATTATTACGCTTAGCCAATTTACCACACAAATTCGCAGCTCTAGACCAACGTTTGTGTCAAGTTTCGTCGAATTCTGTGAACGTTAAAATTTAGCTGTTTTGCACGGTTTTATTAAAACAAGTTTGTTTCCCTTTTGTACTAACTTGTAGTTGTTATTATGCTTTCCAAAATTACCACACAAATTCTTGGGCGTAGATCAACGTTTTTGTCAAATTTCGTCGAATTTTGAGAACGGTCAAAATTTAGCTGTTTTGCACGGTTTTATTAAAGCAAATTCATTTTTCTTTTATACTAACTTGTAGTTATTATTAAGATTAGCAAATATACAACACAAATGCTGGGATATAGACCAATGTTTGGGACAAGTTTCGTCGAATTCTGATAACGTTCAAAAGTTAGCTCTTTTGCACAATTTTATTAAAGCAAAATTGTTTTTCTTTTACACTAACTTGTAGGTATTATTAACCATACAAATTCTTGGTTCTAGACCTACGGTTGGGTTAAGTTTCGTCGAATTCTGAGAACGTTCAAAATTTAGATGTTTTGCACGGTTTTATTAAAGCAAGTTTGTTTCCCTTTTATACTAACTTGTAGGTATTATTACGCTTAGAATACTTTCCACACAAATACTTCGGTCTAGACCTACGGTTGGGTCAAGTTTCCTCGAATTCTGTGAACGTTCAAAATTTAGCTGTTTTGCACGGTTTTATTAAAGCAAGTTTGTTTCCCTTTTATACTAACTTGTAGGTAATCTTACGCTTAGCAAATTTATCCCACAAATTCTTGGGTCTAGACCAACGGTTGGGTCATGTTTCGTCGAATTCTAACAACGTTCAAAAGAAAGCTCTTTTGCACGATTTTATTAAAGCAAGTTTATTTCCCTTTTATACTAACTTGTAGTTATTATTACGCTTAGCCAATTTACCACACAAATTCGCAGCTCTAGACCAACGTTTGTGTCAAGTTTCGTCGAATTCTGTGAACGTTAAAATTTAGCTGTTTTGCACGGTTTTATTAAAACAAGTTTGTTTCCCTTTTGTACTAACTTGTAGTTGTTATTATGCTTTCCAAAATTACCACACAAATTCTTGGGCGTAGATCAACGTTTTTGTCAAATTTCGTCGAATTTTGAGAACGGTCAAAATTTAGCTGTTTTGCACGGTTTTATTAAAGCAAATTCATTTTTCTTTTATACTAACTTGTAGTTATTATTAAGATTAGCAAATATACAACACAAATGCTGGGATATAGACCAATGTTTGGGACAAGTTTCGTCGAATTCTGATAACGTTCAAAAGTTAGCTGTTTTGCACAATTTTATTAAAGCAAAATTGTTTTTCTTTTACACTAACTTGTAGGTATTATTAACCACACAAATTCTTGGTTCCAGACCTACGGTTGGGTTAAGTTTCGTCGAATTCTGAGAACGTTCAAAATTTAGCTGTTTTGCACGGTTTTATTAAAGCAAGTTTGTTTCCCTTTTATACTAACTTATAGGTATTATTACTCTTAGAAAATTTATCACACAAATGCTTCGGTCTAGACCTACGGTTGGGTCAAGTTTCCTCGAATTCTGTGAACGTTCAAAATTTAGCTGTTTTGCACGATTTTATTAAAGCAAGTTTGTTTCCCTTTTATACTAACTTGTAGGTAATATTACGCTTAGCAAATTTATCCCACAAATTCTTGGATCTAGACCAACGGTTGGGTCATGTTTCGTCGAATTCTGACAACGTTCAAAAGTATGCTCTTTTGCACGATTTTATTAAAGCAAGTTTATTTCCCTTTTATACTAACTTGTAGTTATTATTACGCTTAGCCAATTTACCACACAAATTCGCAGCTCTAGACCAACGTTTGTGTCAAGTTTCGTCGAATTCTGTGAACGTTAAAATTTAGCTGTTTTGCACGGTTTTATTAAAGCAAGTTTATTTCCCTTTTGTACTAACTTGTAGTTGTTATTATGCTTTCCAAAATAACCACACAAATTCTTGGGCGTAGACCAACGTTTGTGTCAAGTTTCGTCGAATTTTGAGAACGGTCAAAATTTAGCTGTTTTTTGCACGGTTTTATTAAAGCAAATTCATTTTCCTTTTATACTAACTTGTAGTTATTATTAAGATTAGCAAATATACAACACAAATGCTGGGATATAGACCAATGTTTGGGACAAGTTTCGTCGAATTCTGATAACGTTCAAAAGTTAGCTCTTTTGCACAATTTTATTAAAGCAAAATTGTTTTTCTTTTACACTAACTTGTAGGTATTATTAACCATACAAATTCTTGGTTCTAGACCTACGGTTGGGTTAAGTTTCATCGAATTCTGAGAACGTTCAAAATTTAGATGTTTTGCACGGTTTTATTAAAGCAAGTTTGTTTCCCTTTTATACTAACTTGTAGGTATTATTACGCTTAGAATACTTTCCACACAAATACTTCGGTCTAGACCTACGGTTGGGTCAAGTTTCCTCGAATTCTGTGAACGTTCAAAATTTAGCTGTTTTGCACGGTTTTATTAAAGCAAGTTTGTTTCCCTTTTATACTAACTTGTAGGTAATATTACGCTTAGCAAATTTATCCCACAAATTCTTGGATCTAGACCAACGGTTGGGTCATGTTTCGTCGAATTCTGACAACGTTCAAAAGTATGCTCTTTTGCACGATTTTATTAAAGCAAGTTTATTTCCCTTTTATACTAACTTGTAGTTATTATTACGCTTAGCCAATTTACCACACAAATTCGCAGCTCTAGACCAACGTTTGTGTCAAGTTTCGTCGAATTCTGTGAACGTTAAAATTTAGCTGTTTTGCACGGTTTTATTAAAGCAAGTTTGTTTCCCTTTTGTACTAACTTGTAGTTGTTATTATGCTTTCCAAAATAACCACACAAATTCTTGGGCGTAGACCAACGTTTGTGTCAAGTTTCGTCGAATTTTGAGAACGGTCAAAATTTAGCTGTTTTTTGCACGGTTTTATTAAAGCAAATTCATTTTCCTTTTATACTAACTTGTAGTTATTATTAAGATTAGCAAATATACAACACAAATGCTGGGATATAGACCAATGTTTGGGACAAGTTTCGTCGAATTCTGAGAACGTTCAAAAGTTAGCTGTTTTGCACAATTTTATTAAAGCAAAATTGTTTTTCTTTTACACTAACTTGTAGGTATTATTAACCATACAAATTCTTGGTTCTAGACCTACGGTTGGGTTAAGTTTCGTCGAATTCTGAGAACGTTCAAAATTTAGATGTTTTGCACGGTTTTATTAAAGCAAGTTTGTTTCCCTTTTATACTAACTTATAGGTATTATTACTCTTAGAAAATTTATCACACAAATGCTTCGGTCTAGACCTACGGTTGGGTCAAGTTTCCTCGAATTCTGTGAACGTTCAAAATTTAGCTGTTTTGCACGATTTTATTAAAGCAAGTTTGTTTCCCTTTTATACTAACTTGTAGGTAATATTACGCTTAGCAAATTTATCCCACAAATTCTTGGATCTAGACCAACGGTTGGGTCATGTTTCGTCGAATTCTGACAACGTTCAAAAGTATGCTCTTTTGCACGATTTTATTAAAGCAAGTTTATTTCCCTTTTATACTAACTTGTAGTTATTATTACACTTAGCCAATTTACCACACAAATTCGCAGCTCTAGACCAACGTTTGTGTCAAGTTTCGTCGAATTCTGTGAACGTTAAAATTTAGCTGTTTTGCACGGTTTTATTAAAGCAAGTTTGTTTCCCTTTTGTACTAACTTGTAGTTGTTATTATGCTTTCCAAAATAACCACACAAATTCTTGGGCGTAGACCAACGTTTGTGTCAAGTTTCGTCGAATTTTGAGAACGGTCAAAATTTAGCTGTTTTTTGCACGGTTTTATTAAAGCAAATTCATTTTCCTTTTATACTAACTTGTAGTTATTATTAAGATTAGCAAATATACAACACAAATGCTGGGATATAGACCAATGTTTGGGACAAGTTTCGTCGAATTCTGAGAACGTTCAAAAGTTAGCTGTTTTGCACAATTTTATTAAAGCAAAATTGTTTTTCTTTTACACTAACTTGTAGGTATTATTAACCATACAAATTCTTGGTTCTAGACCTACGGTTGGGTTAAGTTTCGTCGAATTCTGAGAACGTTCAAAATTTAGATGTTTTGCACGGTTTTATTAAAGCAAGTTTGTTTCCCTTTTATACTAACTTGTAGGTATTATTACTCTTAGAAAATTTATCACACAAATGCTTCGGTCTAGACCTACGGTTGGGTCAAGTTTCCTCGAATTCTGTGAACGTTCAAAATTTAGCTGTTTTGCACGGTTTTATTAAAGCAAGTTTGTTTCCCTTTTATACTAACTTGTAGGTAATATTACGCTTAGCAAATTTATCCCACAAATTCTTGGGTCTAGACCAACGGTTGGGTCATGTTTCGTCGAATTCTAACAACGTTCAAAAGAAAGCTCTTTTGCACGATTTTATTAAAGCAAGTTTATTTCCCTTTTATACTAACTAGTAGTTATTATTACGCTTAGCCAATTTACCACACAAATTCGCAGCTCTAGACCAACGTTTGTGTCAAGTTTCGTCGAATTCTGTGAACG
Organism: Sesamum indicum; assembly: GCF_026168435.1. NCBI lineage: Eukaryota > Viridiplantae > Streptophyta > Magnoliopsida > Lamiales > Pedaliaceae > Sesamum > Sesamum indicum. Next base: position 8,551,949 of record NC_142661.1, on the reverse strand, counting down.
TTAAAATTTAGCTGTTTTGCACGGTTTTATTAAAACAAGTTTGTTTCCCTTTTGTACTAACTTGTAGTTGTTATTATGCTTTCCAAAATTACCACACAAATTCTTGGGCGTAGATCAACGTTTGTGTCAAATTTCATCGAATTTTGAGAACGGTCAAAATTTAGCTGTTTTGCACGGTTTTATTAAAGCAAATTCATTTTCCTTTTATACTAACTTGTAGTTATTATTGAGATTAGCAAATATACAATACAAATGCTGGGATATAGACCAATGTTTGGGACAAGTTTCGTCAAATCCTGATAACGTTCAAAAGTTAGCTGTTTTGCACAATTTTATTAAAGCAAAATTGTTTTTCTTTTACACTAACTTGTAGGTATTATTAACCACACAAATTCTTGGTTCTAGACCTACGGTTGGGTTAAGTTTCGTCGAATTCTGAGAACGTTCAAAATTTAGATGTTTTGCACGGTTTTATTAAAGCAAGTTTGTTTCCCTTTTATACTAACTTATAGGTATTATTACTCTTAGAAAATTTATCACACAAATGCTTCGGTCTAGACCTACGGTTGGGTCAAGTTTCCTCGAATTCTGTGAACGTTCAAAATTTAGCTGTTTTGCACGATTTTATTAAAGCAAGTTTGTTTCCCTTTTATACTAACTTGTAGGTAATATTACGCTTAGCAAATTTATCCCACAAATTCTTGGATCTAGACCAACGGTTGGGTCATGTTTCGTCGAATTCTGACAACGTTCAAAAGTATGCTCTTTTGCACGATTTTATTAAAGCAAGTTTATTTCCCTTTTATACTAACTTGTAGTTATTATTACGCTTAGCCAATTTACCACACAAATTCGCAGCTCTAGACCAACGTTTGTGTCAACTTTCGTCGAATTCTGTGAACGTTAAAATTTAGCTGTTTTGCACGGTTTTATTAAAGCAAGTTTGTTTCGCTTTTGTAATAACCTGTAGTTGTTATTATGCTTTCCAAAATAACCACACAAATTCTTGGGCGTAGACCAACGTTTGTGTCAAGTTTCATCGAATTTTGAGAACGGTCAAAATTTAGCTGTTTTTTGCACGGTTTTATTAAAGCAAATTCATTTTCCTTTTATACTAACTTGTAGTTATTATTAAGATTAGCAAATATACAACACAAATGCTGGGATATAGACCAATGTTTGGGACAAGTTTCGTCGAATTCTGAGAACGTTCAAAAGTTAGCTGTTTTGCACAATTTTATTAAAGCAAAATTGTTTTTCTTTTACACTAACTTGTAGGTATTATTAACCATACAAATTCTTGGTTCTAGACCTACGGTTGGGTTAAGTTTCGTCGAATTCTGAGAACGTTCAAAATTTAGATGTTTTGCACGGTTTTATTAAAGCAAGTTTGTTTCCCTTTTATACTAACTTGTAGGTATTATTACGCTTAGAATACTTTCCACACAAATACTTCGGTCTAGACCTACGGTTGGGTCAAGTTTCCTCGAAATTCTGTGAACTTTAAAATTTAGCTGTTTTGCACGATTTTATTAAAGCAAGTTTGTTTCCCTTTTGTACTAACTTGTAGTTATTATTACGCTTAGCCAATTTACGACACAAATTCGCAGCTCTAGACCAACGTTTGTGTCAAGTTTCGTCGAATTCTGTGAACGTTAAAATTTAGCTGTTTTGCACGGTTTTATTAAAGCAAGTTTGTTTCCCTTTTGTACTAACTTGTAGTTGTTATTATGCTTTCCAAAATTACCACACAAATTCTTGGGCGTAGATCAACGTTTTTGTCAAATTTCGTCGAATTTTGAGAACGGTCAAAATTTAGCTGTTTTGCACGGTTTTATTAAAGCAAATTCATTTTCCTTTTATACTAACTTGTAGTTATTATTAAGATTAGCAAATATACAACACAAATGCTGGGATATAGACCAATGTTTGGGACAAGTTTCGTCGAATTCTGATAACGTTCAAAAGTTAGCTGTTTTGCACAATTTTATTAAAGCAAAATTGTTTTTCTTTTACACTAACTTGTAGGTATTATTAACCACACAAATTCTTGGTTCCAGACCTACGGTTGGGTTAAGTTTCGTCGAATTCTAAGAACGTTCAAAATTTAGCTGTTTTGCACGGTTTTATTAAAGCAAGTTTGTTTCCCTTTTATACTAACTTATAGGTATTATTACTCTTAGAAAATTTATCACACAAATGCTTCGGTCTAGACCTACGGTTGGGTGAAGTTTCCTCGAATTCTGTGAACGCTCAAAATTTAGCTGTTTTGCACGGTTTTATTAAAGCAAGTTTGTTTCCCTTTTATACTAACTTGTAGGTAATATTACGCTTAGCAAATTTATCCCACAAATTCTTGGGTCTAGACCAACGGTTGGGTCATGTTTCGTCGAATTCTAACAACGTTCAAAAGAAAGCTCTTTTGCACGATTTTATTAAAGCAAGTTTATTTCCCTTTTATACTAACTTGTAGTTATTATTACGCTTAGCCAATTTACCACACAAATTCGCAGCTCTAGACCAACGTTTGTGTCAAGTTTCGTCGAATTCTGTGAACGTTGAAATTTAGCTGTTTTGCACGGTTTTATTAAAGCAAGTTTGTTTCCCTTTTGTACTAACTTGTAGTTGTTATTATGCTTTCCAAAATTACCACACAAATTCTTGGGCGTAGATCAACGTTTTTGTCAAATTTCGTCGAATTTTGAGAACGGTCAAAATTTAGCTGTTTTGCACGGTTTTATTAAAGCAAATTCATTTTCCTTTTATACTAACTTGTAGTTATTATTAAGATTAGCAAATATACAACACAAATGCTGGGATATAGACCAATGTTTGGGACAAGTTTCGTCGAATTCTGATAACGTTCAAAAGTTAGCTGTTTTGCACAATTTTATTAAAGCAAAATTGTTTTTCTTTTACACTAACTTGTAGGTATTATTAACCACACAAATTCTTGGTTCCAGACCTACGGTTGGGTTAAGTTTCGTCGAATTCTGAGAACGTTCAAAATTTAGCTGTTTTGCACGGTTTTATTAAAGCAAGTTTGTTTCCCTTTTATACTAACTTATAGGTATTATTACTCTTAGAAAATTTATCACACAAATGCTTCGGTCTAGACCTACGGTTGGGTGAAGTTTCCTCGAATTCTGTGAACGCTCAAAATTTAGCTGTTTTGCACGGTTTTATTAAAGCAAGTTTGTTTCCCTTTTATACTAACTTGTAGGTAATATTACGCTTAGCAAATTTATCCCACAAATTCTTGGGTCTAGACCAACGGTTGGGTCATGTTTCGTCGAATTCTAACAACGTTCAAAAGAAAGCTCTTTTGCACGATTTTATTAAAGCAAATTTATTTCCCTTTTATACTAACTTGTAGTTATTATTACGCTTAGCCAATTTATCACACAAATTCGCAGCTCTAGACCAACGTTTGTGTCAAGTTTCGTCAAATTCTGTGAACGTTAAAATTTAGCTGTTTTACACGGTTTTATTAAAGCAAGTTTGTTTCCCTTTTGTACTAACTTGTAGTTGTTATTATGCTTTCCAAAATAACCACACAAATTCTTGGGCGTAGACCAACGTTTGTGTCAAGTTTCGTCGAATTTTGAGAACGGTCAAAATTTAGCTGTTTTTTGCACGGTTTTATTAAAGCAAATTCATTTTCCTTTTATACTAACTTGTAGTTATTATTAAGATTAGCAAATATACAACACAAATGCTGGGATATAGACCAATGTTTGGGACAAGTTTCGTCGAATTATGAGAATGTTCAAAAGTTAGCTGTTTTGCACAATTTTATTAAAGCAAAATTGTTTTTCTTTTACACTAACTTGTAGGTATTATTAACCATACAAATTCTTGGTTCTAGACCTACGGTTGGGTTAAGTTTCGTCGAATTCTGAGAACGTTCAAAATTTAGATGTTTTGCACGGTTTTATTAAAGCAAGTTTGTTTCCCTTTTATACTAACTTATAGGTATTATTACGCTTAGTATACTTTCCACACAAATACTTGGGTCTAGACCTACGGTTGGGTCAAGTTTCCTCGAATTCTGTGAACGTTCAAAATTTAGCTGTTTTGCACGGTTTTATTAAAGCAAGTTTGTTTCCCTTTTATACTAACTTGAAGGTAATATTACGCTTAGCAAATTTATCCCACAAATTCTTGGGTCTAGACCAATGGTTGGGTCATGTTTCGTCGAATTCTAACAACGTTCAAAAGAAAGCTCTTTTGCACGATTTTATTAAAGCAAGTTTATTTCCCTTTTATACTAACTTGTAGTTATTATTACGCTTAGCCAATTTACCACACAAATTCGCAGCTCTAGACCAACGTTTGTGTCAAGTTTCGTCGAATTCTGTGAACGTTAAAATTTAGCTGTTTTGCACGGTTTTATTAAAACAAGTTTTTTTCCCTTTTGTACTAACTTGTAGTTGTTATTATGCTTTCCAAAATTACCACACAAATTCTTGGGCGTAGATCAACGTTTGTGTCAAATTTCGTCGAATTTTGAGAACGGTCAAAATTTTGCTGTTTTGCACGGTTTTATTAAAGCAAATTCATTTTCCTTTTATACTAACTTGTAGTTATTATTGAGATTAGCAAATATACAACACAAATGCTGGGATATAGACCAATGTTTGGGACAAGTTTCGTCAAATTCTGATAACGTTCAAAAGTTAGCTGTTTTGCACAATTTTATTAAAGCAAAATTGTTTTTCTTTTACACTAACTTGTAGGTATTATTAACCACACAAATTCTTGGTTCTAGACCTACGGTTAGGTTAAGTTTCGTCGAATTCTGAGAACGTTCAAAATTTAGCAGTTTTGCACGGTTTTATTAAAGCAAGTTTGTTTCCCTTTTATACTAACTTATAGGTATTATTACTCTTAGAAAAATTTACCACACAAATGCTTCGGTCTAGACTTACGGTTGGGTCAAGTTTCCTCGAATTCTGTGAACGTTCAAAATTTAGCTGTTTTGCACAATTTTATTAAAGCAAGTTTGTTTCCCTTTTATACTAACTTGTAGGTAATATTACGCTTAGCAAATTTATCCCACAAATTCTTGGGTCTAGACCAACGGTTGGGTCATGTTTCGTCGAATTCTGACAACGTTCAAAAGTAAGCTGTTTTGCACGATTTTATTGAAGCAAGATTATTTCCCTTTTATACTAACTTGTAGTTATTATTACGCTTAACAATTTACCACACAAATTCGCAGCTCTAGACCAACATTTGTGTCAAGTTTCGTCGAATTCTGTGAACTTTAAAATTTAGCTGTTTTGCACGATTTTATTAAAGCAAGTTTGTTTCCCTTTTGTACTAACTTGTAGTTATTATTACGCTTAGCCAATTTACCACACAAATTCGCAGCTCTAGATCAACGTTTGTGTCAAGTTTCGTCGAATTCTGTGAACGTTAAAATTTAGCTGTTTTGCACGGTTTTATTAAAGCAAGTTTGTTTCCCTTTTGTACTAACTTGTAGTTGTTATTATGCTTTCCAAAATTACCACACAAATTCTTGGGCGTAGATCAACGTTTTTGTCAAATTTCGTCGAATTTTGAGAACGGTCAAAATGTAGCTGTTTTGCGCGGTTTTATTAAAGCAAATTCATTTTCCTTTTATACTAACTTGTAGTTATTATTAAGATTAGCAAATATACAACACAAATGCTGGGATATAGACCAATGTTTGGGACAAGTTTCGTCAAATTCTGATAACGTTCAAAAGTTAGCTGTTTTGCACAATTTTATTAAAGCAAAATTGTTTTTCTTTTACACTAACTTGTAGGTATTATTAACCACACAAATTCTTGGTTCTAGACCTACGGTTGGGTTAAGTTTCGTCGAATTCTGAGAACGTTCAAAATTTAGCTGTTTTGCACGGTTTTATTAAAGCAAGTTTGTTTCCCTTTTATACTAACTTATAGGTATTATTACTCTTAGAAAATTTATCACACAAATGCTTCGGTCTAGACCTACGGTTGGGTCAAGTTTCCTCGAATTCTGTGAACGTTCAAAATTTAGCTGTTTTGCACGATTTTATTAAAGCAAGTTTGTTTCCCTTTTATACTAACTTGTAGGTAATATTACGCTTAGCAAATTTATCCCACAAATTCTTGGATCTAGACCAACGGTTGGGTCATGTTTCGTCGAATTCTGACAACGTTCAAAAGTATGCTCTTTTGCACGATTTTATTAAAGCAAATTTATTTCCCTTTTATACTAACTTGTAGTTATTATTACGCTTAGCCAATTTATCACACAAATTCGCAGCTCTAGACCAACGTTTGTGTCAAGTTTCGTCGAATTCTGTGAACGTTAAAATTTAGCTGTTTTGCACGGTTTTATTAAAGCAAGTTTGTTTCCCTTTTGTACTAACTTGTAGTTGTTATTATGCTTTCCAAAATAACCACACAAATTCTTGGGCGTAGACCAACGTTTGTGTCAAGTTTCGTCGAATTTTGAGAACGGTCAAAATTTAGCTGTTTTTTGCACGATTTTATTAAAGCAAATTCATTTTCCTTTTATACTAACTTGTAGTTATTATTAAGATTAGCAAATATACAACACAAATGCTGGGATATAGACCAATGTTTGGGACAAGTTTCGTCGAATTCTGATAACGTTCAAAAGTTAGCTGTTTTGCACAATTTTATTAAAGCAAAATTGTTTTTCTTTTACACTAACTTGTAGGTATTATTAACCACACAAATTCTTGGTTCTAGACCTACGGTTGGGTTAAGTTTCGTCGAATTCTGAGAACGTTCAAAATTTAGCTGTTTTGCACGGTTTTATTAAAGCAAGTTTGTTTCCCTTTTATACTAACTTATAGGTATTATTACTCTTAGAAAAATTTACCACACAAATGCTTCGGTCTAGACTTACGGTTGGGTCAAGTTTCCTCGAATTCTGTGAACGTTCAAAATTTAGCTGTTTTGCACGATTTTATTAAATCAAGTTTGTTTCCCTTTTATACTAACTTGTAGGTAATATTACGCTTAGCAAATTTATCCCACAAATTCTTGGGTCTAGACCAACGGTTGTGTCATGTTTCGTCGAATTCTGACAACGTTCAAAAGTAAGCTGTTTTGCACGATTTTATTGACGCAAGATTATTTCCCTTTTATACTAACTTGTAGTTATTATTACGCTTAACAATTTACCACACAAATTCGCAGCTCTAGACCAACATTTGTGTCAAGTTTCGTCGAATTCTGTGAACTTTAAAATTTAGCTGTTTTGCACGATTTTATTAAAGCAAGTTTGTTTCCCTTTTGTACTAACTTGTAGTTATTATTACGCTTAGCCAATTTACCACACAAATTCGCAGCTCTAGACCAACGTTTGTGTCAAGTTTCGTCGAATTCTGTGAACGTTAAAATTTAGCTGTTTTGCACGGTTTTATTAAAGCAAGTTTGTTTCCCTTTTGTACTAACTTGTAGTTGTTATTATGCTTTCCAAAATTACCACACAAATTCTTGGGCGTAGATCAACGTTTTTGTCAAATTTCGTCGAATTTTGAGAACGATCAAAATTTAGCTGTTTTGCACGGTTTTATTAAAGCAAATTCATTTTCCTTTTATACTAACTTGTAGTTATTATTAAGGTTAGCAAATATACAACACAAATGCTGGGATATAGACCAATGTTTGGGACAAGTTTCGTCGAATTCTGATAACGTTCAAAAGTTAGCTGTTTTGCACAATTTTATTAAAGCAAAATTGTTTTTCTTTTACACTAACTTGTAGGTATTATTAACCACACAAATTCTTGGTTCCAGACCTACGGTTGGGTTAAGTTTCGTCGAATTCTGAGAACGTTCAAAATTTAGCTGTTTTGCACGGTTTTATTAAAGCAAGTTTGTTTCCCTTTTATACTAACTTATAGGTATTATTACTCTTAGAAAATTTATCACACAAATGCTTCGGTCTAGACCTACGGTTGGGTCAAGTTTCCTCGAATTCTGTGAACGTTCAAAATTTAGCTGTTTTGCACGATTTTATTAAAGCAAGTTTGTTTCCCTTTTATACTAACTTGTAGGTAATATTACGCTTAGCAAATTTATCCCACAAATTCTTGGATCTAGACCAACGGTTGGGTCATGTTTCGTCGAATTCTGACAACGTTCAAAAGTATGCTCTTTTGCACGATTTTATTAAAGCAAGTTTATTTCCCTTTTATACTAACTTGTAGTTATTATTACGCTTAGCCAATTTACCACACAAATTCGCAGCTCTAGACCAACGTTTGTGTCAAGTTTCGTCGAATTCTGTGAACGTTAAAATTTAGCTGTTTTGCACGGTTTTATTAAAGCAAGTTTGTTTCCCTTTTGTACTAACTTGTAGTTGTTATTATGCTTTCCAAAATAACCACACAAATTCTTGGGCGTAGACCAACGTTTGTGTCAAGTTTCGTCGAATTTTGAGAACGGTCAAAATTTAGCTCTTTTTTGCACGGTTTTATTAAAGCAAATTCATTTTCCTTTTATACTAACTTGTAGTTATTATTAAGATTAGCAAATATACAACACAAATGCTGGGATATAGACCAATGTTTGGGACAAGTTTCGTCGAATTCTGAGAACGTTCAAAAGTTAGCTGTTTTGCACAATTTTATTAAAGCAAAATTGTTTTTCTTTTACACTAACTTGTAGGTATTATTAACCATACAAATTCTTGGTTCTAGACCTACGGTTGGGTTAAGTTTCGTCGAATTCTGAGAACGTTCAAAATTTAGATGTTTTGCACGGTTTTATTAAAGCAAGTTTGTTTCCCTTTTATACTAACTTATAGGTATTATTACGCTTAGAATACTTTCCACACAAATACTTCGGTCTAGACCTACGGTTGGGTCAAGTTTCCTCGAATTCTGTGAACGTTCAAAATTTAGCTGTTTTGCACGATTTTATTAAAGCAAGTTTGTTTCCCTTTTATACTAACTTGTAGGTAATATTACGCTTAGCAAATTTATCCCACAAATTCTTGGGTCTAGACCAACGGCTGGGTCATGTTTCGTCGAATTCTAACAACGTTCAAAAGAAAGCTCTTTTGCACGATTTTATTAAAGCAAGTTTATTTCCCTTTTATACTAACTTGTAGTTATTATTACGCTTAGCCAATTTACCACACAAATTCGCAGCTCTAGACCAACGTTTGTGTCAAGTTTCGTCGAATTCTGTGAACGTTAAAATTTAGCTGTTTTGCACGGTTTTATTAAAACAAGTTTGTTTCCCTTTTGCACTAACTTGTAGTTGTTATTATGCTTTCCAAAATTACCACACAAATTCTTGGGCGTAGATCAACGTTTGTGTCAAATTTCGTCGAATTTTGAGAACGGTCAAAATTTAGCTGTTTTGCACGGTTTTATTAAAGCAAATTCATTTTCCTTTTATACTAACTTGTAGTTATTATTGAGATTAGCAAATATACAACACAAATGCTGGGATATAGACCAATGTTTGGGACAAGTTTCGTCGAATTCTGATAACGTTCAAAAGTTAGCTGTTTTGCACAATTTTATTAAAGCAAAATTGTTTTTCTTTTACACTAACTTGTAGGTATTATTAACCACACAAATTCTTGGTTCCAGACCTACGGTTGGGTTAAGTTTCGTCGAATTCTGAGAACGTTCAAAATTTAGCTGTTTTGCACGGTTTTATTAAAGCAAGTTTGTTTCCCTTTTATACTAACTTATAGGTATTATTACTCTTAGAAAATTTATCACACAAATGCTTCGGTCTAGACCTACGGTTGGGTCAAGTTTCCTCGAATTCTGTGAACGTTCAAAATTTAGCTGTTTTGCACGATTTTATTAAAGCAAGTTTGTTTCCCTTTTATACTAACTTGTAGGTAATATTACGCTTAGCAAATTTATCCCACAAATTCTTGGATCTAGACCAACGGTTGGGTCATGTTTCGTCGAATTCTGACAACGTTCAAAAGTATGCTCTTTTGCACGATTTTATTAAAGCAAGTTTATTTCCCTTTTATACTAACTTGTAGTTATTATTACGCTTAGCCAATTTACCACACAAATTCGCAGCTCTAGACCAACGTTTGTGTCAAGTTTCGTCGAATTCTGTGAACGTTAAAATTTAGCTGTTTTGCACGGTTTTATTAAAGCAAGTTTGTTTCCCTTTTGTACTAACTTGTAGTTGTTATTATGCTTTCCAAAATAACCACACAAATTCTTGGGCGTAGACCAACGTTTGTGTCAAGTTTCGTCGAATTTTGAGAACGGTCAAAATTTAGCTCTTTTTTGCACGGTTTTATTAAAGCAAATTCATTTTCCTTTTATACTAACTTGTAGTTATTATTAAGATTAGCAAATATACAACACAAATGCTGGGATATAGACCAATGTTTGGGACAAGTTTCGTCGAATTCTGAGAACGTTCAAAAGTTAGCTGTTTTGCACAATTTTATTAAAGCAAAATTGTTTTTCTTTTACACTAACTTGTAGGTATTATTAACCATACAAATTCTTGGTTCTAGACCTACGGTTGGGTTAAGTTTCGTCGAATTCTGAGAACGTTCAAAATTTAGATGTTTTGCACGGTTTTATTAAAGCAAGTTTGTTTCCCTTTTATACTAACTTATAGGTATTATTACGCTTAGAATACTTTCCACACAAATACTTCGGTCTAGACCTACGGTTGGGTCAAGTTTCCTCGAATTCTGTGAACGTTCAAAATTTAGCTGTTTTGCACGATTTTATTAAAGCAAGTTTGTTTCCCTTTTATACTAACTTGTAGGTAATATTACGCTTAGCAAATTTATCCCACAAATTCTTGGGTCTAGACCAACGGCTGGGTCATGTTTCGTCGAATTCTAACAACGTTCAAAAGAAAGCTCTTTTGCACGATTTTATTAAAGCAAGTTTATTTCCCTTTTATACTAACTTGTAGTTATTATTACGCTTAGCCAATTTACCACACAAATTCGCAGCTCTAGACCAACGTTTGTGTCAAGTTTCGTCGAATTCTGTGAACGTTAAAATTTAGCTGTTTTGCACGGTTTTATTAAAACAAGTTTGTTTCCCTTTTGCACTAACTTGTAGTTGTTATTATGCTTTCCAAAATTACCACACAAATTCTTGGGCGTAGATCAACGTTTGTGTCAAATTTCGTCGAATTTTGAGAACGGTCAAAATTTAGCTGTTTTGCACGGTTTTATTAAAGCAAATTCATTTTCCTTTTATACTAACTTGTAGTTATTATTGAGATTAGCAAATATACAACACAAATGCTGGGATATAGACCAATGTTTGGGACAAGTTTCGTCGAATTCTGATAACGTTCAAAAGTTAGCTGTTTTGCACAATTTTATTAAAGCAAAATTGTTTTTCTTTTACACTAACTTGTAGGTATTATTAACCACACAAATTCTTGGTTCCAGACCTACGGTTGGGTTAAGTTTCGTCGAATTCTGAGAACGTTCAAAATTTAGCTGTTTTGCACGGTTTTATTAAAGCAAGTTTGTTTCCCTTTTATACTAACTTATAGGTATTATTACTCTTAGAAAATTTATCACACAAATGCTTCGGTCTAGACCTACGGTTGGGTCAAGTTTCCTCGAATTCTGTGAACGTTCAAAATTTAGCTGTTTTGCACGATTTTATTAAAGCAAGTTTGTTTCCCTTTTATACTAACTTGTAGGTAATATTACGCTTAGCAAATTTATCCCACAAATTCTTGGATCTAGACCAACGGTTGGGTCATGTTTCGTCGAATTCTGACAACGTTCAAAAGTATGCTCTTTTGCACGATTTTATGAAAGCAAGTTTATTTCCCTTTTATACTAACTTGTAGTTATTATTACGCTTAGCCAATTTACCACACAAATTCGCAGCTCTAGACCAACGTTTGTGTCAAGTTTCGTCGAATTCTGTGAACGTTAAAATTTAGCTGTTTTGCACGGTTTTATTAAAGCAAGTTTGTTTCCCTTTTGTACTAACTTGTAGTTGTTATTATGCTTTCCAAAATAACCACACAAATTCTTGGGCGTAGACCAACGTTTGTGTCAAGTTTCGTCGAATTTTGAGAACGGTCAAAATTTAGCTCTTTTTTGCACGGTTTTATTAAAGCAAATTCATTTTCCTTTTATACTAACTTGTAGTTATTATTAAGATTAGCAAATATACAACACAAATGCTGGGATATAGACCAATGTTTGGGACAAGTTTCGTCGAATTCTGAGAACGTTCAAAAGTTAGCTGTTTTGCACAATTTTATTAAAGCAAAATTGTTTTTCTTTTACACTAACTTGTAGGTATTATTAACCATACAAATTCTTGGTTCTAGACCTACGGTTGGGTTAAGTTTCGTCGAATTCTGAGAACGTTCAAAATTTAGATGTTTTGCACGGTTTTATTAAAGCAAGTTTGTTTCCCTTTTATACTAACTTGTAGGTATTATTACGCTTAGAATACTTTCCACACAAATACTTCGGTCTAGACCTACGGTTGGGTCAAGTTTCCTCGAATTCTGTGAACGTTCAAAATTTAGCTGTTTTGCACGGTTTTATTAAAGCAAGTTTGTTTCCCTTTTATACTAACTTGTAGGTAATATTACGCTTAGCAAATTTATCCCACAAATTCTTGGGTCTAGACCAACGGTTGGGTCAAGTTTCGTCGAATTCTAACAACGTTCAAAATTTAGCTGTTTTGCACGATTTTATTAAAGCAAGTTTATTTCCCTTTTATACTAACTTGTAGTTATTATTACGCTTAGCCAATTTACCACACAAATTCGCAGCTCTAGACCAACGTTTGTGTCAAGTTTCGTTGAATTCTGTGAACGTTAAAATTTAGCTGTTTTGCACGGTTTTATTAAAACAAGTTTGTTTCCCTTTTGTACTAACTTGTAGTTGTTATTATGCTTTCCAAAATTACCACACAAATTCTTGGGCGTAGATCAACGTTTGTGTCAAATTTCGTCGAATTTTGAGAACGGTCAAAATTTAGCTGTTTTGCACGGTTTTATTAAAGCAAATTCATTTTCCTTTTATACTAACTTGTAGTTATTATTGAGATTAGCAAATATACAACACAAATGCTGGGATATAGACCAATGTTTGGGACAAGTTTCGTCAAATTCTGATAACGTTCAAAAGTTAGCTGTTTTGCACAATTTTATTAAAGCAAAATTGTTTTTCTTTTACACTAACTTGTAGGTATTATTAACCACACAAATTTTTGGTTCTAGACCTACGGTTGGGTTAAGTTTCGTCGAATTCTGAGAACGTTCAAAATTTAGCTGTTTTGCACGGTTTTATTAAAGCAAGTTTGTTTCCCTTTTATACTAACTTATAGGTATTATTACTCTTAGAAAAATTTACCACACAAATGCTTCGGTCTAGACTTACGGTTGGGTCAAGTTTCCTCGAATTCTGTGAACGTTCAAAATTTAGCTGTTTTGCACGATTTTATTAAAGCAAGTTTGTTTCCCTTTTATACTAACTTGTAGGTAATATTACGCTTAGCAAATTTATCCCACAAATTCTTGGGTCTAGACCAACGGTTGTGTCATGTTTCGTCGAATTCTGACAACGTTCAAAAGTAAGCTGTTTTGCACGATTTTATTGAAGCAAGATTATTTCCCTTTTATACTGACTTGTAGTTATTATTACGCTTAACAATTTACCACACAAATTCGCAGCTCTAGACCAACATTTGTGTCAAGTTTCGTCGAATTCTGTGAACTTTAAAATTTAGCTGTTTTGCACGATTTTATTAAAGCAAGTTTGTTTCCCTTTTGTACTAACTTGTAGTTATTATTACGCTTAGCCAATTTACCACACAAATTCGCAGCTCTAGACCAACGTTTGTGTCAAGTTTCGTCGAATTCTGTGAACGTTAAAATTTAGCTGTTTTGCACGGTTTTATTAAAGCAAGTTTGTTTCCCTTTTGTACTAACTTGTAGTTGTTATTATGCTTTCCAAAATTACCACACAAATTCTTGGGCGTAGATCAACGTTTTTGTCAAATTTCGTCGAATTTTGAGAACGGTCAAAATTTAGCTGTTTTGCACGGTTTTATTAAAGCAAATTCATTTTCCTTTTATACTAACTTGTAGTTATTATTAAGATTAGCAAATATACAACACAAATGCTGGGATATAGACCAATGTTTGGGACAAGTTTCGTCGAATTCTGATAACGTTCAAAAGTTAGCTGTTTTGCACAATTTTATTAAAGCAAAATTGTTTTTCTTTTACACTAACTTGTAGGTATTATTAACCACACAAATTCTTGGTTCCAGACCTACGGTTGGGTTAAGTTTCGTCGAATTCTGAGAACGTTCAAAATTTAGCTGTTTTGCACGGTTTTATTAAAGCAAGTTTGTTTCCCTTTTATACTAACTTATAGGTATTATTACTCTTAGAAAATTTATCACACAAATGCTTCGGTCTAGACCTACGGTTGGGTCAAGTTTCCTCGAATTCTGTGAACGTTCAAAATTTAGCTGTTTTGCACGATTTTATTAAAGCAAGTTTGTTTCCCTTTTATACTAACTTGTAGGTAATATTACGCTTAGCAAATTTATCCCACAAATTCTTGGATCTAGACCAACGGTTGGGTCATGTTTCGTCGAATTCTGACAACGTTCAAAAGTATGCTCTTTTGCACGATTTTATGAAAGCAAGTTTATTTCCCTTTTATACTAACTTGTAGTTATTATTACGCTTAGCCAATTTACCACACAAATTCGCAGCTCTAGACCAACGTTTGTGTCAAGTTTCGTCGAATTCTGTGAACGTTAAAATTTAGCTGTTTTGCACGGTTTTATTAAAGCAAGTTTGTTTCCCTTTTGTACTAACTTGTAGTTGTTATTATGCTTTCCAAAATAACCACACAAATTCTTGGGCGTAGACCAACGTTTGTGTCAAGTTTCGTCGAATTTTGAGAACGGTCAAAATTTAGCTCTTTTTTGCACGGTTTTATTAAAGCAAATTCATTTTCCTTTTATACTAACTTGTAGTTATTATTAAGATTAGCAAATATACAACACAAATGCTGGGATATAGACCAATGTTTGGGACAAGTTTCGTCGAATTCTGAGAACGTTCAAAAGTTAGCTGTTTTGCACAATTTTATTAAAGCAAAATTGTTTTTCTTTTACACTAACTTGTAGGTATTATTAACCATACAAATTCTTGGTTCTAGACCTACGGTTGGGTTAAGTTTCGTCGAATTCTGAGAACGTTCAAAATTTAGATGTTTTGCACGGTTTTATTAAAGCAAGTTTGTTTCCCTTTTATACTAACTTGTAGGTATTATTACGCTTAGAATACTTTCCACACAAATACTTCGGTCTAGACCTACGGTTGGGTCAAGTTTCCTCGAATTCTGTGAACGTTCAAAATTTAGCTGTTTTGCACGGTTTTATTAAAGCAAGTTTGTTTCCCTTTTATACTAACTTGTAGGTAATATTACGCTTAGCAAATTTATCCCACAAATTCTTGGGTCTAGACCAACGGTTGGGTCAAGTTTCGTCGAATTCTAACAACGTTCAAAATTTAGCTGTTTTGCACGATTTTATTAAAGCAAGTTTATTTCCCTTTTATACTAACTTGTAGTTATTATTACGCTTAGCCAATTTACCACACAAATTCGCAGCTCTAGACCAACGTTTGTGTCAAGTTTCGTTGAATTCTGTGAACGTTAAAATTTAGCTGTTTTGCACGGTTTTATTAAAACAAGTTTGTTTCCCTTTTGTACTAACTTGTAGTTGTTATTATGCTTTCCAAAATTACCACACAAATTCTTGGGCGTAGATCAACGTTTGTGTCAAATTTCGTCGAATTTTGAGAACGGTCAAAATTTAGCTGTTTTGCACGGTTTTATTAAAGCAAATTCATTTTCCTTTTATACTAACTTGTAGTTATTATTGAGATTAGCAAATATACAACACAAATGCTGGGATATAGACCAATGTTTGGGACAAGTTTCGTCAAATTCTGATAACGTTCAAAAGTTAGCTGTTTTGCACAATTTTATTAAAGCAAAATTGTTTTTCTTTTACACTAACTTGTAGGTATTATTAACCACACAAATTTTTGGTTCTAGACCTACGGTTGGGTTAAGTTTCGTCGAATTCTGAGAACGTTCAAAATTTAGCTGTTTTGCACGGTTTTATTAAAGCAAGTTTGTTTCCCTTTTATACTAACTTATAGGTATTATTACTCTTAGAAAAATTTACCACACAAATGCTTCGGTCTAGACTTACGGTTGGGTCAAGTTTCCTCGAATTCTGTGAACGTTCAAAATTTAGCTGTTTTGCACGATTTTATTAAAGCAAGTTTGTTTCCCTTTTATACTAACTTGTAGGTAATATTACGCTTAGCAAATTTATCCCACAAATTCTTGGGTCTAGACCAACGGTTGTGTCATGTTTCGTCGAATTCTGACAACGTTCAAAAGTAAGCTGTTTTGCACGATTTTATTGAAGCAAGATTATTTCCCTTTTATACTGACTTGTAGTTATTATTACGCTTAACAATTTACCACACAAATTCGCAGCTCTAGACCAACATTTGTGTCAAGTTTCGTCGAATTCTGTGAACTTTAAAATTTAGCTGTTTTGCACGATTTTATTAAAGCAAGTTTGTTTCCCTTTTGTACTAACTTGTAGTTATTATTACGCTTAGCCAATTTACCACACAAATTCGCAGCTCTAGACCAACGTTTGTGTCAAGTTTCGTCGAATTCTGTGAACGTTAAAATTTAGCTGTTTTGCACGGTTTTATTAAAGCAAGTTTGTTTCCCTTTTGTACTAACTTGTAGTTGTTATTATGCTTTCCAAAATTACCACACAAATTCTTGGGCGTAGATCAACGTTTTTGTCAAATTTCGTCGAATTTTGAGAACGGTCAAAATTTAGCTGTTTTGCACGGTTTTATTAAAGCAAATTCATTTTCCTTTTATACTAACTTGTAGTTATTATTAAGATTAGCAAATATACAACACAAATGCTGGGATATAGACCAATGTTTGGGACAAGTTTCGTCAAATTCTGATAACGTTCAAAAGTTAGCTGTTTTGCACAATTTTATTAAAGCAAAATTGTTTTTCTTTTACACTAACTTGTAGGTATTATTAACCACACAAATTCTTGGTTCCAGACCTACGGTTGGGTTAAGTTTCGTCGAATTCTGAGAACGTTCAAAATTTAGCTGTTTTGCACGGTTTTATTAAAGCAAGTTTGTTTCCCTTTTATACTAACTTATAGGTATTATTACTCTTAGAAAATTTATCACACAAATGCTTCGGTCTAGACCTACGGTTGGGTCAAGTTTCCTCGAATTCTGTGAACGTTCAAAATTTAGCTGTTTTGCACGATTTTATTAAAGCAAGTTTGTTTCCCTTTTATACTAACTTGTAGGTAATATTACGCTTAGCAAATTTATCCCACAAATTCTTGGATCTAGACCAACGGTTGGGTCATGTTTCGTCGAATTCTGACAACGTTCAAAAGTATGCTCTTTTGCACGATTTTATTAAAGCAAGTTTATTTCCCTTTTATACTAACTTGTAGTTATTATTACGCTTAGCCAATTTACCACACAAATTCGCAGCTCTAGACCAACGTTTGTGTCAAGTTTAATCGAATTCTGTGAACGTTAAAATTTAGCTGTTTTGCACGGTTTTATTAAAGCAAGTTTGTTTCCCTTTTGTACTAACTTGTAGTTGTTATTATGCTTTCCAAAATAACCACACAAATTCTTGGGCGTAGACCAACGTTTGTGTCAAGTTTCGTCGAATTTTGAGAACGGTCAAAATTTAGCTCTTTTTTGCACGGTTTTATTAAAGCAAATTCATTTTCCTTTTATACTAACTTGTAGTTATTATTAAGATTAGCAAATATACAACACAAATGCTGGGATATAGACCAATGTTTGGGACAAGTTTCGTCGAATTCTGAGAACGTTCAAAAGTTAGCTGTTTTGCACAATTTTATTAAAGCAAAATTGTTTTTCTTTTACACTAACTTGTAGGTATTATTAACCATACAAATTCTTGGTTCTAGACCTACGGTTGGGTTAAGTTTCGTCGAATTCTGAGAACGTTCAAAATTTAGATGTTTTGCACGGTTTTATTAAAGCAAGTTTGTTTCCCTTTTATACTAACTTGTAGGTATTATTACGCTTAGAATACTTTCCACACAAATACTTCGGTCTAGACCTACGGTTGGGTCAAGTTTCCTCGAATTCTGTGAACGTTCAAAATTTAGCTGTTTTGCACGGTTTTATTAAAGCAAGTTTGTTTCCCTTTTATACTAACTTATAGGTATTATTACTCTTAGAAAATTTATCACACAAATGCTTCGGTCTAGACCTACGGTTGGGTCAAGTTTCCTCGAATTCTGTGAACGTTCAAAATTTAGCTGTTTTGCACGATTTTATTAAAGCAAGTTTGTTTCCCTTTTATACTAACTTGTAGGTAATATTACGCTTAGCAAATTTATCCCACAAATTCTTGGATCTAGACCAACGGTTGGGTCATGTTTCGTCGAATTCTGACAACGTTCAAAAGTATGCTCTTTTGCACGATTTTATTAAAGCAAGTTTATTTCCCTTTTATACTAACTTGTAGTTATTATTACGCTTAGCCAATTTACCACACAAATTCGCAGCTCTAGACCAACGTTTGTGTCAAGTTTCGTCGAATTCTGTGAACGTTAAAATTTAGCTGTTTTGCACGGTTTTATTAAAGCAAGTTTGTTTCCCTTTTGTACTAACTTGTAGTTGTTATTATGCTTTCCAAAATAACCACACAAATTCTTGGGCGTAGACCAACGTTTGTGTCAAGTTTCGTCGAATTTTGAGAATGGTCAAAATTTAGCTCTTTTTTGCACGGTTTTATTAAAGCAAATTCATTTTCCTTTTATACTAACTTGTAGTTATTATTAAGATTAGCAAATATACAACACAAATGCTGGGATATAGACCAATGTTTGGGACAAGTTTCGTCGAATTCTGAGAACGTTCAAAAGTTAGCTGTTTTGCACAATTTTATTAAAGCAAAATTGCTTTTCTTTTACACTAACTTGTAGGTATTATTAACCATACAAATTCTTGGTTCTAGACCTACGGTTGGGTTAAGTTTCGTCGAATTCTGAGAACGTTCAAAATTTAGATGTTTTGCACGGTTTTATTAAAGCAAGTTTGTTTCCCTTTTATACTAACTTGTAGGTATTATTACGCTTAGAATACTTTCCACACAAATACTTCGGTCTAGACCTACGGTTGGGTCAAGTTTCCTCGAATTCTGTGAACGTTCAAAATTTAGCTGTTTTGCACGGTTTTATTAAAGCAAGTTTGTTTCCCTTTTATACTAACTTATAGGTATTATTACTCTTAGAAAATTTATCACACAAATGCTTCGGTCTAGACCTACGGTTGGGTCAAGTTTCCTCGAATTCTGTGAACGTTCAAAATTTAGCTGTTTTGCACGATTTTATTAAAGCAAGTTTGTTTCCCTTTTATACTAACTTGTAGGTAATATTACGCTTAGCAAATTTATCCCACAAATTCTTGGATCTAGACCAACGGTTGGGTCATGTTTCGTCGAATTCTGACAACGTTCAAAAGTATGCTCTTTTGCACGATTTTATTAAAGCAAGTTTATTTCCCTTTTATACTAACTTGTAGTTATTATTACGCTTAGCCAATTTACCACACAAATTCGCAGCTCTAGACCAACGTTTGTGTCAAGTTTCGTCGAATTCTGTGAACGTTAAAATTTAGCTGTTTTGCACGGTTTTATTAAAGCAAGTTTGTTTCCCTTTTGTACTAACTTGTAGTTGTTATTATGCTTTCCAAAATAACCACACAAATTCTTGGGCGTAGACCAACGTTTGTGTCAAGTTTCGTCGAATTTTGAGAACGGTCAAAATTTAGCTCTTTTTTGCACGGTTTTATTAAAGCAAATTCATTTTCCTTTTATACTAACTTGTAGTTATTATTAAGATTAGCAAATATACAACACAAATGCTGGGATATAGACCAATGTTTGGGACAACTTTCGTCGAATTCTGAGAACGTTCAAAAGTTAGCTGTTTTGCACAATTTTATTAAAGCAAAATTGTTTTTCTTTTACACTAACTTGTAGGTATTATTAACCATACAAATTCTTGGTTCTAGACCTACGGTTGGGTTAAGTTTCGTCGAATTCTGAGAACGTTCAAAATTTAGATGTTTTGCACGGT
The DNA here is from genome assembly GCF_026168435.1 of Sesamum indicum. Lineage (NCBI taxonomy): Eukaryota > Viridiplantae > Streptophyta > Magnoliopsida > Lamiales > Pedaliaceae > Sesamum > Sesamum indicum. Next base: position 8,531,735 of record NC_142661.1, on the reverse strand, counting down.
TTTATTAAAGCAAGTTTGTTTCCCTTTTATACTAACTTGTAGGTATTATTACGCTTAGAATACTTTCCACACAAATACTTCGGTCTAGACCTACGGTTGGGTCAAGTTTCCTCGAATTCTGTGAACGTTCAAAATTTAGCTGTTTTGCACGGTTTTATTAAAGCAAGTTTGTTTCCCTTTTATACTAACTTATAGGTATTATTACTCTTAGAAAATTTATCACACAAATGCTTCGGTCTAGACCTACGGTTGGGTCAAGTTTCCTCGAATTCTGTGAACGTTCAAAATTTAGCTGTTTTGCACGATTTTATTAAAGCAAGTTTGTTTCCCTTTTATACTAACTTGTAGGTAATATTACGCTTAGCAAATTTATCCCACAAATTCTTGGATCTAGACCAACGGTTGGGTCATGTTTCGTCGAATTCTGACAACGTTCAAAAGTATGCTCTTTTGCACGATTTTATTAAAGCAAGTTTATTTCCCTTTTATACTAACTTGTAGTTATTATTACGCTTAGCCAATTTACCACACAAATTCGCAGCTCTAGACCAACGTTTGTGTCAAGTTTCGTCGAATTCTGTGAACGTTAAAATTTAGCTGTTTTGCACGGTTTTATTAAAGCAAGTTTGTTTCCGTTTTGTACTAACTTGTAGTTGTTATTATGCTTTCCAAAATAACCACACAAATTCTTGGGCGTAGACCAACGTTTGTGTCAAATTTCGTCGAATTTTGAGAACGGTCAAAATTTAGCTCTTTTTTGCACGGTTTATTAAAGCAAATTCATTTTCCTTTTATACTAACTTGTAGTTATTATTAAGATTAGCAAATATACAACACAAATGCTGGGATATAGACCAATGTTTGGGACAAGTTTCGTCGAATTCTGAGAACGTTCAAAAGTTAGCTGTTTTGCACAATTTTATTAAAGCAAAATTGTTTTTCTTTTACACTAACTTGTAGGTATTATTAACCATACAAATTCTTGGTTCTAGACCTACGGTTGGGTTAAGTTTCGTCGAATTCTGAGAACGTTCAAAATTTAGATGTTTTGCACGGTTTTATTAAAGCAAGTTTGTTTCCCTTTTATACTAACTTGTAGGTATTATTACGCTTAGAATACTTTCCACACAAATACTTCGGTCTAGACCTACGGTTGGGTCAAGTTTCCTCGAATTCTGTGAACGTTCAAAATTTAGCTGTTTTGCACGATTTTATTAAAGCAAGTTTGTTTCCCTTTTATACTAACTTGTAGGTAATATTACGCTTAGCAAATTTATCCCACAAATTCTTGGGTCTAGACCAACGGTTGGGTCATGTTTCGTCGAATTCTAACAACGTTCAAAAGAAAGCTCTTTTGCACGATTTTATTAAAGCAAGTTTATTTCCCTTTTATACTAACTTGTAGTTATTATTACGCTTAGCCAATTTACCACACAAATTCGCAGCTCTAGACCAACGTTTGTGTCAAGTTTCGTCGAATTCTGTGAACGTTAAAATTTAGCTGTTTTGCACGGTTTTATTAAAACAAGTTTGTTTCCCTTTTGTACTAACTTGTAGTTGTTATTATGCTTTCCAAAATTACCACACAAATTCTTGGGCGTAGATCAACGTTTGTGTCAAATTTCGTCGAATTTTGAGAACGGTCAAAATTTAGCTGTTTTGCACGGTTTTATTAAAGCAAATTCATTTTCCTTTTATACTAACTTGTAGTTATTATTGAGATTAGCAAATATACAACACAAATGCTGGGATATAGACCAATGTTTGGGACAAGTTTCGTCAAATTCTGATAACGTTCAAAAGTTAGCTGTTTTGCACAATTTTATTAAAGCAAAATTGTTTTTCTTTTACACTAACTTGTAGGTATTATTAACCACACAAATTATTGGTTCTAGACCTACGGTTGGGTTAAGTTTCGTCGAATTCTGAGAACGTTCAAAATTTAGCTGTTTTGCACGGTTTTATTAAAGCAAGTTTGTTTCCCTTTTATACTAACTTATAGGTATTATTACTCTTAGAAAAATTTACCACACAAATACTTCGGTCTAGACTTACGGTTGGGTCAAGTTTCCTCGAATTCTGTGAACGTTCAAAATTTAGCTGTTTTGCACGATTTTATTAAAGCAAGTTTGTTTCCCTTTTATACTAACTTGTAGGTAATATTACGCTTAGCAAATTTATCCCACAAATTCTTGGGTCTAGACCAACGGTTGGGTCATGTTTCGTCGAATTCTGACAACGTTCAAAAGTAAGCTCTTTTGCACGATTTTATTGAAGCAAGATTATTTCCCTTTTATACTAACTTGTAGTTATTATTACGCTTAACAATTTACCACACAAATTCGCAGCTCTAGACCAACATTTGTGTCAAGTTTCGTCGAATTCTGTGAACTTTAAAATTTAGCTGTTTTGCACGATTTTATTAAAGCAAGTTTGTTTCCCTTTTGTACTAACTTGTAGTTATTATTACGCTTAGCCAATTTACGACACAAATTCGGAGCTCTAGACCAACGTTTGTGTCAAGTTTCGTCGAATTCTGTGAACGTTAAAATTTAGCTGTTTTGCACGGTTTTATTAAAGCAAGTTTGTTTCCCTTTTGTACTAACTTGTAGTTGTTATTATGCTTTCCAAAATTACCACACAAATTCTTGGGCGTAGATCAACGTTTTTGTCAAATTTCGTCGAATTTTGAGAACGGTCAAAATTTAGCTGTTTTGCACGGTTTTATTAAAGCAAATTCATTTTCCTTTTATACTAACTTGTAGTTATTATTAAGGTTAGCAAATATACAACACAAATGCTGGGATATAGACCAATGTTTGGGACAAGTTTCGTCGAATTCTGATAACGTTCAAAAGTTAGCTGTTTTGCACAATTTTATTAAAGCAAAATTGTTTTTCTTTTACACTAACTAGTAGGTATTATTAACCACACAAATTCTTGGTTCCAGACCTACGGTTGGGTTAAGTTTCGTCGAATTCTGAGAACTTTCAAAATTTAGCTGTGTTGCACGGTTTTATTAAAGCAAGTTTGTTTCCCTTTTATACTAACTTATAGGTATTATTACTCTTAGAAAATTTATCACACAAATGCTTCGGTCTAGACCTACGGTTGGGTCAAGTTTCCTCGAATTCTGTGAACGTTCAAAATTTAGCTGTTTTGCACGATTTTATTAAAGCAAGTTTGTTTCCCTTTTATACTAACTTGTAGGTAATATTACGCTTAGCAAATTTATCCCACAAATTCTTGGATCTAGACCAACGGTTGGGTCATGTTTCGTCGAATTCTGACAACGTTCAAAAGTATGCTCTTTTGCACGATTTTATTAAAGCAAGTTTATTTCCCTTTTATACTAACTTGTAGTTATTATTACGCTTAGCCAATTTACCACACAAATTCGCAGCTCTAGACCAACGTTTGTGTCAAGTTTCGTCGAATTCTGTGAACGTTAAAATTTAGCTGTTTTGCACGGTTTTATTAAAGCAAGTTTGTTTCCCTTTTGTACTAACTTGTAGTTGTTATTATGCTTTCCAAAATAACCACACAAATTCTTGGGCGTGGACCAACGTTTGTGTCAAGTTTCGTCGAATTTTGAGAACGGTCAAAATTTAGCTGTTTTTTGCACGGTTTTATTAAAGCAAATTCATTTTCCTTTTATACTAACTTGTAGTTATTATTAAGATTAGCAAATATACAACACAAATGCTGGGATATAGACCAATGTTTGGGACAAGTTTCGTCGAATTATGAGAACGTTCAAAAGTTAGCTGTTTTGCACAATTTTATTAAAGCAAAATTGTTTTTCTTTTACACTAACTTGTAGGTATTATTAACCATACAAATTCTTGGTTCTAGACCTACGGTTGGGTTAAGTTTCGTCGAATTCTGAGAACGTTCAAAATTTAGATGTTTTGCACGGTTTTATTAAAGCAAGTTTGTTTCCCTTTTATACTAACTTGTAGGTATTATTACGCTTAGAATACTTTCCACACAAATACTTCGGTCTAGACCTACGGTTGGGTCAAGTTTCCTCGAATTCTGTGAACGTTCAAAATTTAGCTGTTTTGCACGGTTTTATTAAAGCAAGTTTGTTTCCCTTTTATACTAACTTGTAGGTAATATTACGCTTAGCAAATTTATCCCACAAATTCTTGGGTCTAGACCAACGGTTGAGTCATGTTTCGTCGAATTCTAACAACGTTCAAAAGAAAGCTCTTTTGCACGATTTTATTAAAGCAAGTTTATTTCCCTTTTATACTAACTTGTAGTTATTATTACGCTTAGCCAATTTACCACACAAATTCGCAGCTCTAGACCAACGTTTGTGTCAAGTTTCGTCGAATTCTGTGAACGTTAAAATTTAGCTGTTTTGCACGGTTTTATTAAAACAAGTTTGTTTCCCTTTTGTACTAACTTGTAGTTGTTATTATGCTTTCCAAAATTACCACACAAATTCTTGGGCGTAGATCAACGTTTGTGTCAAATTTCGTCGAATTTTGAGAACGGTCAAAATTTAGCTGTTTTGCACGGTTTTATTAAAGCAAATTCATTTTCCTTTTATACTAACTTGTAGTTATTATTGAGATTAGCAAATATACAACACAAATGCTGGGATATAGACCAATGTTTGGGACAAGTTTCGTCAAATTCTGATAACGTTCAAAAGTTAGCTGTTTTGCACAATTTTATTAAAGCAAAATTGTTTTTCTTTTACACTAACTTGTAGGTATTATTAACCACACAAATTCTTGGTTCTAGACCTACGGTTGGGTTAAGTTTCGTCGAATTCTGAGAACGTTCAAAATTTAGCTGTTTTGCACGGTTTTATTAAAGCAAGTTTGTTTCCCTTTTATACTAACTTATAGGTATTATTACTCTTAGAAAAATTTACCACACAAATGCTTCGGTCTAGACCTACGGTTGGGTCAAGTTTCCTCGAATTCTGTGAACGTTCAAAATTTAGCTGTTTGGCACGATTTTATTAAAGCAAGTTTGTTTCCCTTTTATACTAACTTGTAGGTAATATTACGCTTAGCAAATTTATCCCACAAATTCTTGGGTCTAGACCAACGGTTGGGTCATGTTTCGTCGAATTCTGACAACGTTCAAAAGTAAGCTCTTTTGCACGATTTTATTGAAGCAAGATTATTTCCCTTTTATACTAACTTGTAGTTATTATTACGCTTAACAATTTACCACACAAATTCGCAGCTCTAGACCAACATTTGTGTCAAGTTTCGTCGAATTCTGTGAACTTTAAAATTTAGCTGTTTTGCACGATTTTATTAAAGCAAGTTTGTTTTCCTTTTGTACTAACTTGTAGTTATTATTACGCTTAGCCAATTTACGACACAAATTCGCAGCTCTAGACCAACGTTTGTGTCAAGTTTCGTCGAATTCTGTGAACGTTAAAATTTAGCTGTTTTGCACGGTTTTATTAAAGCAAGTTTGTTTCCCTTTTGTACTAACTTGTAGTTGTTATTATGCTTTCCAAAATTACCACACAAATTCTTCGGCGTAGATCAACGTTTTTGTCAAATTTCGTCGAATTTTGAGAACGGTCAAAATTTAGCTGTTTTGCACGGTTTTATTAAAGCAAATTCATTTTCCTTTTATACTAACTTGTAGTTATTATTAAGATTAGCAAATATACAACACAAATGCTGGGATATAGACCAATGTTTGGGACAAGTTTCGTCGAATTCTGATAACGTTCAAAAGTTAGCTGTTTTGCACAATTTTATTAAAGCAAAATTGTTTTTCTTTTACACTAACTTGTAGGTATTATTAACCACACAAATTCTTGGTTCCAGACCTACGGTTGGGTTAAGTTTCGTCGAATTCTGAGAACGTTCAAAATTTAGCTGTTTTGCACGGTTTTATTAAAGCAAGTTTGTTTCCCTTTTATACTAACTTATAGGTATTATTACTCTTAGAAAATTTATCACACAAATGCTTCGGTCTAGACCTACGGTTGGGTCAAGTTTCCTCGAATTCTGTGAACGTTCAAAATTTAGCTGTTTTGCACGATTTTATTAAAGCAAGTTTGTTTCCCTTTTATACTAACTTGTAGGTAATATTACGCTTAGCAAATTTATCCCACAAATTCTTGGATCTAGACCAACGGTTGGGTCATGTTTCGTCGAATTCTGACAACGTTCAAAAGTATGCTCTTTTGCACGATTTTATTAAAGCAAGTTTATTTCCCTTTTATACTAACTTGTAGTTATTATAACGCTTAGCCAATTTACCACACAAATTCGCAGCTCCAGACCAACGTTTGTGTCAAGTTTCGTCGAATTCTGTGAACGTTGAAATTTAGCTGTTTTGCACGGTGTTATTAAAGCAAGTTTGTTTCCCTTTTGTACTAACTTGTAGTTGTTATTATGCTTTCCAAAATTACCACACAAATTCTTGGGCGTAGACCAACGTTTGTGTCAAGTTTCGTCGAATTTTGAGAACGGTCAAAATTTAGCTGTTTTTTGCACGGTTTTATTAAAGCAAATTCATTTTCCTTTTATACTAACTTGTAGTTATTATTAAGATTAGCAAATATACAACACAAATGCTGGGGATATAGACCAATGTTTGGGACAAGTTTCGTCGAATTCTGAGAACGTTCAAAAGTTAGCTGTTTTGCACAATTTTATTAAAGCAAAATTGTTTTTCTTTTACACTAACTTGTAGGTATTATTAACCATACAAATTCTTGGTTCTAGACCTACGGTTGGGTTAAGTTTCGTCGAATTCTGAGAACGTTCAAAATTTAGATGTTTTGCACGGTTTTATTAAAGCAAGTTTGTTTCCCTTTTATACTAACTTGTAGGTATTATTACGCTTAGAATACTTTCCACACAAATACTTCGGTCTAGACCTACGGTTGGGTCAAGTTTCCTCGAATTCTGTGAACGTTCAAAATTTAGCTGTTTTGCACGGTTTTATTAAAGCAAGTTTGTTTCCCTTTTATACTAACTTGTAGGTAATATTACGCTTAGCAAATTTATCCCACAAATTCTTGGGTCTAGACCAACGGTTGGGTCATGTTTCGTCGAATTCTAACAACGTTCAAAAGAAAGCTCTTTTGCACGATTTTATTAAAGCAAGTTTATTTCCCTTTTATACTAACTTGTAGTTATTATTACGCTTAGCCAATTTACCACACAAATTCGCAGCTCTAGACCAACGTTTGTGTCAAGTTTTGTCGAATTCTGTGAACGTTAAAATTTAGCTGTTTTGCACGGTTTTATTAAAACAAGTTTGTTTCCCTTTTGTACTAACTTGTAGTTGTTATTATGCTTTCCAAAATTACCACACAAATTCTTGGGCGTAGATCAACGTTTGTGTCAAATTTCGTCGAATTTTGAGAACGGTCAAAATTTAGCTGTATTGCACGGTTTTATTAAAGCAAATTCATTTTCCTTTTATACTAACTTGTAGTTATTATTGAGATTAGCAAATATACAACACAAATGCTGGGATATAGACCAATGTTTGGGACAAGTTTCGTCAAATTCTGATAACGTTCAAAAGTTAGCTGTTTTGCACAATTTTATTAAAGCAAAATTGTTTTTCTTTTACACTAACTTGTAGGTATTATTAACCACACAAATTCTTGGTTCTAGACCTACGGTTGGGTTAAGTTTCGTCGAATTCTGAGAACGTTCAAAATTTAGCTGTTTTGCACGGTTTTATTAAAGCAAGTTTGTTTCCCTTTTATACTAACTTATAGGTATTATTACTCTTAGAAAAATTTACCACTCAAATGCTTCAGTCTAGACCTACGGTTGGGTCAAGTTTCCTCGAATTCTGTGAACGTTCAAAATTTAGCTGTTTTGCACGATTTTATTAAAGCAAGTTTGTTTCCCTTTTATACTAACTTGTAGGTAATATTACGCTTAGCAAATTTATCCCACAAATTCTTGGGTCTAGACCAACGGTTGGGTCATGTTTCGTCGAATTCTGACAACGTTCAAAAGTAAGCTCTTTTGCACGATTTTATTGAAGCAAGATTATTTCCCTTTTATACTAACTTGTAGTTATTATTACGCTTAACAATTTACCACACAAATTCGCAGCTCTAGACCAACATTTGTGTCAAGTTTCGTCGAATTCTGTGAACTTTAAAATTTAGCTGTTTTGCACGATTTTATTAAAGCAAGTTTGTTTCCCTTTTGTACTAACTTGTAGTTATTATTACGCTTAGCCAATTTACGACACAAATTCGCAGCTCTAGACCGACGTTTGTGTCAAGTTTCGTCGAATTCTGTGAACGTTAAAATTTAGCTGTTTTGCACGGTTTTATTAAAGCAAGTTTGTTTCCCTTTTGTACTAACTTGTAGTTGTTATTATGCTTTCCAAAATTACCACACAAATTCTTGGGCGTAGATCAACGTTTTTGTCAAATTTCGTCGAATTTTGAGAACGGTCAAAATTTAGCTGTTTTGCACGGTTTTATTAAAGCAAATTCATTTTCCTTTTATACTAACTTGTAGTTATTATTAAGATTAGCAAATATACAACACAAATGCTGGGATATAGACCAATGTTTGGGACAAGTTTCGTCGAATTCTGATAACGTTCAAAAGTTAGCTGTTTTGCACAATTTTATTAAAGCAAAATTGTTTTTCTTTTACACTAACTTGTAGGTATTATTAACCACACAAATTCTTGGTTCCAGACCTACGGTTGGGTTAAGTTTCGTCGAATTCTGAGAACGTTCAAAATTTAGCTGTTTTGCACGGTTTTATTAAAGCAAGTTTGTTTCCCTTTTATACTAACTTATAGGTATTATTACTCTTAGAAAATTTATCACACAAATGCTTCGGTCTAGACCTACGGTTGGGTCAAGTTTCCTCGAATTCTGTGAACGTTCAAAATTTAGCATTTTTGCACGATTTTATTAAAGCAAGTTTGTTTCCCTTTTATACTAACTTGTAGGTAATATTACGCTTAGCAAATTTATCCCACAAATTCTTGGATCTAGACCAACGGTTGGGTCATGTTTCGTCGAATTCTGACAACGTTCAAAAGTATGCTCTTTTGCACGATTTTATTAAAGCAAGTTTATTTCCCTTTTATACTAACTTGTAGTTATTATAACGCTTAGCCAATTTACCACACAAATTCGCAGCTCTAGACCAACGTTTGTGTCAAGTTTCGTCGAATTCTGTGAACGTTGAAATTTAGCTGTTTTGCACGGTGTTATTAAAGCAAGTTTGTTTCCCTTTTGTACTAACTTGTAGTTGTTATTATGCTTTCCAAAATTACCACACAAATTCTTGGGCGTAGACCAACGTTTGTGTCAAGTTTCGTCGAATTTTGAGAACGGTCAAAATTTAGCTGTTTTTTGCACGGTTTTATTAAAGCAAATTCATTTTCCTTTTATACTAACTTGTAGTTATTATTAAGATTAGCAAATATACAACACAAATGCTGGGATATAGACCAATGTTTGGGACAAGTTTCGTCGAATTATGAGAACGTTCAAAAGTTAGCTGTTTTGCACAATTTTATTAAAGCAAAATTGTTTTTCTTTTACACTAACTTGTAGGTATTATTAACCATACAAATTCTTGGTTCTAGACCTACGGTTGGGTTAAGTTTCGTCGAATTCTGAGAACGTTCAAAATTTAGATGTTTTGCACGGTTTTATTAAAGCAAGTTTGTTTCCCTTTTATACTAACTTGTAGGTATTATTACGCTTAGAATACTTTCCACACAAATACTTCGGTCTAGACCTACGGTTGGGTCAAGTTTCCTCGAATTCTGTGAACGTTCAAAATTTAGCTGTTTTGCACGGTTTTATTAAAGCAAGTTTGTTTCCCTTTTATACTAACTTGTAGGTAATATTACGCTTAGCAAATTTATCCCACAAATTCTTGGGTCTAGACCAACGGTTGGATCATGTTTCGTCGAATTCTAACAACGTTCAAAAGAAAGCTCTTTTGCACGATTTTATTAAAGCAAGTTTATTTCCCTTTTATACTAACTTGTAGTTATTATTACGCTTAGCCAATTTACCACACAAATTCGCAGCTCTAGACCAACGTTTGTGTCAAGTTTCGTCGAATTCTGTGAACGTTAAAATTTAGCTGTTTTGCACGGTTTTATTAAAACAAGTTTGTTTCCCTTTTGTACTAACTTGTAGTTGTTATTATGCTTTCCAAAATTACCACACAAATTCTTGGGCGTAGATCAACGTTTGTGTCAAATTTCGTCGAATTTTGAGAACGGTCAAAATTTAGCTGTTTTGCACGGTTTTATTAAAGCAAATTCATTTTCCTTTTATACTAACTTGTAGTTATTATTGAGATTAGCAAATATACAACACAAATGCTGGGATATAGACCAATGTTTGGGACAAGTTTCGTCAAATTCTGATAACGTTCAAAAGTTAGCTGTTTTGCACAATTTTATTAAAGCAAAATTGTTTTTCTTTTACACTAACTTGTAGGTATTATTAACCACACAAATTCTTGGTTCTAGACCTACGGTTGGGTTAAGTTTTGTCGAATTCTGAGAACGTTCAAAATTTAGCTGTTTTGCACGGTTTTATTAAAGCAAGTTTGTTTCCCTTTTATACTAACTTATAGGTATTATTACTCTTAGAAAAATTTACCACACAAATGCTTCAGTCTAGACCTACGGTTGGGTCAAGTTTCCTCGAATTCTGTGAACGTTCAAAATTTAGCTGTTTTGCACGATTTTATTAAAGCAAGTTTGTTTCCCTTTTATACTAACTTGTAGGTAATATTACGCTTAGCAAATTTATCCCACAAATTCTTGGGTCTAGACCAACGGTTGGGTCATGTTTCGTCGAATTCTGACAACGTTCAAAAGTAAGCTCTTTTGCACGATTTTATTGAAGCAAGATTATTTCCCTTTTATACTAACTTGTAGTTATTATTACGCTTAACAATTTACCACACAAATTCGCAGCTCTAGACCAACATTTGTGTCAAGTTTCGTCGAATTCTGTGAACTTTAAAATTTAGCTGTTTTGCACGATTTTATTAAAGCAAGTTTGTTTTCCTTTTGTACTAACTTGTAGTTATTATTACGCCTAGCCAATTTACGACACAAATTCGCAGCTCTAGACCAACGTTTGTGTCAAGTTTCGTCGAATTCTGTGAACGTTAAAATTTAGCTGTTTTGCACGGTTTTATTAAAGCAAGTTTGTTTCCCTTTTGTACTAACTTGTAGTTGTTATTATGCTTTCCAAAATTACCACACAAATTCTTGGGCGTAGATCAACGTTTTTGTCAAATTTCGTCGAATTTTGAGAACGGTCAAAATTTAGCTGTTTTGCACGGTTTTATTAAAGCAAATTCATTTTCCTTTTATACTAACTTGTAGTTATTATTAAGATTAGCAAATATACAACACAAATGCTGGGATATAGACCAATGTTTGGGACAAGTTTCGTCGAATTCTGATAACGTTCAAAAGTTAGCTGTTTTGCACAATTTTATTAAAGCAAAATTGTTTTTCTTTTACACTAACTTGTAGGTATTATTAACCACACAAATTCTTGGTTCCAGACCTACGGTTGGGTTAAGTTTCGTCGAATTCTGAGAACGTTCAAAATTTAGCTGTTTTGCACGGTTTTATTAAAGCAAGTTTGTTTCCCTTTTATACTAACTTATAGGTATTATTACTCTTAGAAAATTTATCACACAAATGCTTCGGTCTAGACCTACGGTTGGGTCAAGTTTCCTCGAATTCTGTGAACGTTCAAAATTTAGCTGTTTTGCACGATTTTATTAAAGCAAGTTTGTTTCCCTTTTATACTAACTTGTAGGTAATATTACGCTTAGCAAATTTATCCCACAAATTCTTGGATCTAGACCAACGGTTGGGTCATGTTTCGTCGAATTCTGACAACGTTCAAAAGTATGCTCTTTTGCACGATTTTATTAAAGCAAGTTTATTTCCCTTTTATACTAACTTGTAGTTATTATAACGCTTAGCCAATTTACCACACAAATTCGCAGCTCTAGACCAACGTTTGTGTCAAGTTTCGTCGAATTCTGTGAACGTTGAAATTTAGCTGTTTTGCACGGTGTTATTAAAGCAAGTTTGTTTCCCTTTTGTACTAACTTGTAGTTGTTATTATGCTTTCCAAAATTACCACACAAATTCTTGGGCGTAGACCAACGTTTGTGTCAAGTTTCGTCGAATTTTGAGAACGGTCAAAATTTAGCTGTTTTTTGCACGGTTTTATTAAAGCAAATTCATTTTCCTTTTATACTAACTTGTAGTTATTATTAAGATTAGCAAATATACAACACAAATGCTGGGATATAGACCAATGTTTGGGACAAGTTTCGTCGAATTATGAGAACGTTCAAAAGTTAGCTGTTTTGCACAATTTTATTAAAGCAAAATTGTTTTTCTTTTACACTAACTTGTAGGTATTATTAACCATACAAATTCTTGGTTCTAGACCTACGGTTGGGTTAAGTTTCGTCGAATTCTGAGAACGTTCAAAATTTAGATGTTTTGCACGGTTTTATTAAAGCAAGTTTGTTTCCCTTTTATACTAACTTGTAGGTATTATTACGCTTAGAATACTTTCCACACAAATACTTCGGTCTAGACCTACGGTTGGGTCAAGTTTCCTCGAATTCTGTGAACGTTCAAAATTTAGCTGTTTTGCACGGTTTTATTAAAGCAAGTTTGTTTCCCTTTTATACTAACTTGTAGGTAATATTACGCTTAGCAAATTTATCCCACAAATTCTTGGGTCTAGACCAACGGTTGGATCATGTTTCGTCGAATTCTAACAACGTTCAAAAGAAAGCTCTTTTGCACGATTTTATTGAAGCAAGATTATTTCCCTTTTATACTAACTTGTAGTTATTATTACGCTTAACAATTTACCACACAAATTCGCAGCTCTAGACCAACATTTGTGTCAAGTTTCGTCGAATTCTGTGAACTTTAAAATTTAGCTGTTTTGCACGATTTTATTAAAGCAAGTTTGTTTTCCTTTTGTACTAACTTGTAGTTATTATTACGCCTAGCCAATTTACGACACAAATTCGCAGCTCTAGACCAACGTTTGTGTCAAGTTTCGTCGAATTCTGTGAACGTTAAAATTTAGCTGTTTTGCACGGTTTTATTAAAGCAAGTTTGTTTCCCTTTTGTACTAACTTGTAGTTGTTATTATGCTTTCCAAAATTACCACACAAATTCTTGGGCGTAGATCAACGTTTTTGTCAAATTTCGTCGAATTTTGAGAACGGTCAAAATTTAGCTGTTTTGCACGGTTTTATTAAAGCAAATTCATTTTCCTTTTATACTAACTTGTAGTTATTATTAAGATTAGCAAATATACAACACAAATGCTGGGATATAGACCAATGTTTGGGACATGTTTCGTCGAATTCTGATAACGTTCAAAAGTTAGCTGTTTTGCACAATTTTATTAAAGCAAAATTGTTTTTCTTTTACACTAACTTGTAGGTATTATTAACCACACAAATTCTTGGTTATAGACCTACGGTTGGGTTAAGTTTCGTCGAATTCTGAGAACGTTCAAAATTTAGCTGTTTTGCACGGTTTTATTAAAGCAAGTTTGTTTCCCTTTTATACTAACTTATAGGTATTATTACTCTTAGAAAATTTATCACACAAATGCTTCGGTCTAGACCTACGGTTGGGTCAAGTTTCCTCGAATTCTGTGAACGTTCAAAATTTAGCTGTTTTGCACGAGTTTATTAAAGCAAGTTTGTTTCCCTTTTATACTAACTTGTAGGTAATATTACGCTTAGCAAATTTATCCCACAAATTCTTGGATCTAGACCAACGGTTGGGTCATGTTTCGTCGAATTCTGACAACGTTCAAAAGTATGCTCTTTTGCACGATTTTATTAAAGCAAGTTTATTTCCCTTTTATACTAACTTGTAGTTATTATAACGCTTAGCCAATTTACCACACAAATTCGCAGCTCTAGACCAACGTTTGTGTCAAGTTTCGTCGAATTCTGTGAACGTTGAAATTTAGCTGTTTTGCACGGTGTTATTAAAGCAAGTTTGTTTCCCTTTTGTACTAACTTGTAATTGTTATTATGCTTTCCAAAATTACCACACAAATTCTTGGGCGTAGACCAACGTTTGTGTCAAGTTTCGTCGAATTTTGAGAACGGTCAAAATTTAGCTGTTTTTTGCACGGTTTTATTAAAGCAAATTCATTTTCCTTTTATACTAACTTGTAGTTATTATTAAGATTAGCAAATATACAACACAAATGCTGGGATATAGACCAATGTTTGGGACAAGTTTCGTCGAATTATGAGAACGTTCAAAAGTTAGCTGTTTTGCACAATTTTATTAAAGCAAAATTGTTTTTCTTTTACACTAACTTGTAGGTATTATTAACCATACAAATTCTTGGTTCTAGACCTACGGTTGGGTTAAGTTTCGTCGAATTCTGAGAACGTTCAAAATTTAGATGTTTTGCACGGTTTTATTAAAGCAAGTTTGTTTCCCTTTTATACTAACTTGTAGGTATTATTACGCTTAGAATACTTTCCACACAAATACTTCGGTCTAGACCTACGGTTGGGTCAAGTTTCCTCGAATTCTGTGAACGTTCAAAATTTAGCTGTTTTGCACGGTTTTATTAAAGCAAGTTTGTTTCCCTTTTATACTAACTTGTAGGTAATATTACGCTTAGCAAATTTATCCCACAAATTCTTGGGTCTAGACCAACGGTTGGGTCATGTTTCGTCGAATTCTAACAACGTTCAAAAGAAAGCTCTTTTGCACGATTTTATTAAAGCAAGTTTATTTCCCTTTTATACTAACTTGTAGTTATTATTACGCTTAGCCAATTTACCACACAAATTCGCAGCTCTAGACCAACGTTTGTGTCAAGTTTCGTCGAATTCTGTGAACGTTAAAATTTAGCTGTTTTGCACGGTTTTATTAAAACAAGTTTGTTTCCCTTTTGTACTAACTTGTAGTTGTTATTATGCTTTCCAAAATTACCACACAAATTCTTCGGCGTAGATCAACGTTTGTGTCAAATTTCGTCGAATTTTGAGAACGGTCAAAATTTAGCTGTTTTGCACGGTTTTATTAAAGCAAATTCATTTTCCTTTTATACTAACTTGTAGTTATTATTGAGATTAGCAAATATACAACACAAATGCTGGGATATAGACCAATGTTTGGGACAAGTTTCGTCAAATTCTGATAACGTTCAAAAGTTAGCTGTTTTGCACAATTTTATTAAAGCAAAATTATTTTTCTTTTACACTAACTTGTAGGTATTATTAACCACACAAATTCTTGGTTCTAGACCTACGGTTGGGTTAAGTTTCATCGAATTCTGAGAACGTTCAAAATTTAGCTGTTTTGCACGGTTTTATTAAAGCAAGTTTGTTTCCCTTTTATACTAACTTATAGGTATTATTACTCTTAGAAAAATTTACCACACAAATGCTTCAGTCTAGACCTACGGTTGGGTCTAGTTTCCTCGAATTCTGTGAACGTTCAAAATTTAGCTGTTTTGCACGATTTTATTAAAGTAAGTTTGTTTCCCTTTTATACTAACTTGTAGGTAATATTACGCTTAGCAAATTTATCCCACAAATTCTTGGGTCTAGACCAACGGTTGGGTCATGTTTCGTCGAATTCTGACAACGTTCAAAAGTAAGCTCTTTTGCACGATTTTATTGAAGCAAGATTATTTCCCTTTTATACTAACTTGTAGTTATTATTACGCTTAACAATTTACCACACAAATTCGCAGCTCTAGACCAACATTTGTGTCAAGTTTCGTCGAATTCTGTGAACTTTAAAATTTAGCTGTTTTGCACGATTTTATTAAAGCAAGTTTGTTTCCCTTTTGTACTAACTTGTAGTTATTATTACGCTTAGCCAATTTACGACACAAATTCGCAGCTCTAGACCGACGTTTGTGTCAAGTTTCGTCGAATTCTGTGAACGTTAAAATTTAGCTGTTTTGCACGGTTTTATTAAAGCAAGTTTGTTTCCCTTTTGTACTAACTTGTAGTTGTTATTATGCTTTCCAAAATTACCACACAAATTCTTGGGCGTAGATCAACGTTTTTGTCAAATTTCGTCGAATTTTGAGAACGGTCAAAATTTAGCTGTTTTGCACGGTTTTATTAAAGCAAATTCATTTTCCTTTTATACTAACTTGTAGTTATTATTAAGATTAGCAAATATACAACACAAATGCTGGGATATAGACCAATGTTTGGGACAAGTTTCGTCGAATTCTGATAACGTTCAAAAGTTAGCTGTTTTGCACAATTTTATTAAAGCAAAATTGTTTTTCTTTTACACTAACTTGTAGGTATTATTAACCACACAAATTCTTGGTTCCAGACCTACGGTTGGGTTAAGTTTCGTCGAATTCTGAGAACGTTCAAAATTTAGCTGTTTTGCACGGTTTTATTAAAGCAAGTTTGTTTCCCTTTTATACTAACTTATAGGTATTATTACTCTTAGAAAATTTATCACAAATGCTTCGGTCTAGACCTACGGTTGGGTCAAGTTTCCTCGAATTCTGTGAACGTTCAAAATTTAGCTGTTTTGCACGATTTTATTAAAGCAAGTTTGTTTCCCTTTTATACTAACTTGTAGGTAATATTACGCTTAGCAAATTTATCCCACAAATTCTTGGATCTAGACCAACGGTTGGGTCATGTTTCGTCGAATTCTGACAACGTTCAAAAGTATGCTCTTTTGCACGATTTTATTAAATCAAGTTTATTTCCCTTTTATACTAACTTGTAGTTATTATTACGCTTAGCCAATTTACCACACAAATTCGCAGCTCTAGACCAACGTTTGTGTCAAGTTTCGTCGAATTCTGTGAACGTTAAAATTTAGCTGTTTTGCACGGTTTTATTAAAGCAAGTTTGTTTCCCTTTTGTACTAACTTGTAGTTGTTATTATGCTTTCCAAAATAACCACACAAATTCTTGGGCGTAGACCAACGTTTGTGTCAAGTTTCGTCGAATTTTGAGAAAGGTCAAAATTTAGTTGTTTTTTGCACGGTTTTATTAAGGCAAATTCATTTTCCTTTTATACTAACTTGTAGTTATTATTAAGATTAGTAAATATACAACACAAATGCTGGGATATAGACCAATGTTTGGGACAAGTTTCGTCGAATTCTGAGAACGTTCAAAAGTTAGCTGTTTTGCACAATTTTATTAAAGCAAAATTGTTTTTCTTTTACACTAACTTGTAGGTATTATTAACCATACAAATTCTTGGTTCTAGACCTACGGTTGGGTTAAGTTTCGTCGAATTCTGAGAACGTTCAAAATTTAGATGTTTTGCACGGTTTTATTAAAGCAAGTTTGTTTCCCTTTTATACTAACTTGTAGGTATTATTACGCTTAGAATACTTTCCACACAAATACTTCGGTCTAGACCTACGGTTGGGTCAAGTTTCCTCAAATTCTGTGAACGTTCAAAATTTAGCTGTTTTGCACGGTTTTATTAAAGCAAGTTTGTTTCCCTTTTATACTAACTTGTAGGTAATATTACGCTTAGCAAATTTATCCCACAAATTCTTGGGTCTAGACCAACGGTTGGGTCATGTTTCGTCGAATTCTAACAACGTTCAAAAGAAAGCTCTTTTGCACGATTTTATTAAAGCAAGTTTATTTCCCTTTTATACTAACTTGTAGTTATTATTACGCTTAGCCAATTTACCACACAAATTCGCAGCTCTAGACCAACGTTTGTGTCAAGTTTCGTCGAATTCTGTGAATGTTAAAATTTAGCTGTTTTGCACGGTTTTATTAAAACAAGTTTGTTTCCCTTTTGTACTAACTTGTAGTTGTTATTATGCTTTCCAAAATTACCACACAAATTCTTGGGCGTAGATCAACGTTTGTGTCAAATTTCGTCGAATTTTGAGAACGGTCAAAATTTAGCTGTTTTGCACGGTTTTATTAAAGCAAATTCATTTTCCTTTTATACTAACTTGTAGTTATTATTGAGATTATCAAAAATACAACACAAATGCTGGGATATAGACCAATGTTTGGGACAAGTTTCGTCAAATTCTGATAACGTTCAAAAGTTAGCTGTTTTGCACAATTTTATTAAAGCAAAATTGTTTTTCTTTTACACTAACTTGTAGGTATTATTAACCACACAAATTCTTGGTTCTAGACCTACGGTTGGGTTAAGTTTCGTCGAATTCTGAGAACGTTCAAAATTTAGCTGTTTTGCACGGTTTTATTAAAGCAAGTTTGTTTCCCTTTTATACTAACTTATAGGTATTATTACTCTTAGAAAATTTATCACACAAATGCTTCGGTCTAGACCTACGGTTGGGTCAAGTTTCCTCGAATTCTGTGAACGTTCAAAATTTAGCTGTTTTGCACGATTTTATTAAAGCAAGTTTGTTTCCCTTTTATACTAACTTGTAGGTAATATTACGCTTAGCAAATTTATCCCACAAATTCTTGGATCTAGACCAACGGTTGGGTCATGTTTCGTCGAATTCTGACAACGTTCAAAAGTATGCTCTTTTGCACGATTTTATTAAATCAAGTTTATTTCCCTTTTATACTAACTTGTAGTTATTATTACGCTTAGCCAATTTACCACACAAATTCGCAGCTCTAGACCAACGTTTGTGTCAAGTTTCGTCGAATTCTGTGAACGTTAAAATTTAGCTGTTTTGCACGGTTTTATTAAAGCAAGTTTGTTTCCCTTTTGTACTAACTTGTAGTTGTTATTATGCTTTCCAAAATAACCACACAAATTCTTGGGCGTAGACCAACGTTTGTGTCAAGTTTCGTCGAATTTTGAGAACGGTCAAAATTTAGTTGTTTTTTGCACGGTTTTATTAAAGCAAATTCATTTTCCTTTTATACTAACTTGTAGTTATTATTAAGATTAGTAAATATACAACACAAATGCTGGGATATAGACCAATGTTTGGGACAAGTTTCGTCGAATTCTGGGAACGTTCAAAAGTTAGCTGTTTTGCACAATTTTATTAAAGCAAAATTGTTTTTCTTTTACACTAACTTGTAGGTATTATTAACCATACAAATTCTTGGTTCTAGACCTACGGTTGGGTTAAGTTTCGTCGAATTCTGAGAACGTTCAAAATTTAGATGTTTTGCACGGTTTTATTAAAGCAAGTTTGTTTCCCTTTTATACTAACTTGTAGGTATTATTACGCTTAGAATACTTTCCACACAAATACTTCGGTCTAGACCTACGGTTGGGTCAAGTTTCCTCGAATTCTGTGAACGTTCAAAATTTAGCTGTTTTGCACGGTTTTATTAAAGCAAGTTTGTTTCCCTTTTATACTAACTTGTAGGTAATATTACGCTTAGCAAATTTATCCCACAAATTCTTGGGTCTAGACCAACGGTTGGGTCATGTTTCGTCGAATTCTAACAACGTTCAAAAGAAAGCTCTTTTGCACGATTTTATTAAAGCAAGTTTATTTCCCTTTTATACTAACTTGTAGTTATTATTACGCTTAGCCAATTTACCACACAAATTCGCAGCTCTAGACCAACGTTTGTGTCAAGTTTCGTCGAATTCTGTGAATGTTAAAATTTAGCTGTTTTGCACGGTTTTATTAAAACAAGTTTGTTTCCCTTTTGTACTAACTTGTAGTTGTTATTATGCTTTCCAAAATTACCACACAAATTCTTGGGCGTAGATCAACGTTTGTGTCAAATTTCGTCGAATTTTGAGAACGGTCAAAATTTAGCTGTTTTGCACGGTTTTATTAAAGCAAATTCATTTTCCTTTTATACTAACTTGTAGTTATTATTGAGATTAGCAAATATACAACACAAATGCTGGGATATAGACCAATGTTTGGGACAAGTTTCGTCAAATTCTGATAACGTTCAAAAGTTAGCTGTTTTGCACAATTTTATTAAAGCAAAATTGTTTTTCTTTTACACTAACTTGTAGGTATTATTAACCACACAAATTCTTGGTTCTAGACCTACGGTTGGGTTAAGTTTCGTCGAATTCTGAGAACGTTCAAAATTTAGCTGTTTTGCACGGTTTTATTAAAGCAAGTTTGTTTCCCTTTTATACTAACTTATAGGTATTATTACTCTTAGAAAAATTTACCACACAAATGCTTCGGTCTAGACCTACGGTTGGGTCAAGTTTCCTCGAATTCTGTGAACGTTCAAAATTTAGCTGTTTTGCACGATTTTATTAAAGCAAGTTTGTTTCCCTTTTATACTAACTTGTAGGTAATATTACGCTTAGCAAATTTATCCCACAAATTCTTGGGTTTAGACCAACGGTTGGGTCATGTTTCGTCGAATTCTGACAACGTTCAAAAGTAAGCTCTTTTGCACGATTTTATTGAAGCAAGATTATTTCCCTTTTATACTAACTTGTAGTTATTATTACGCTTAACAATTTACCACACAAATTCGCAGCTCTAGACCAACATTTGTGTCAAGTTTCGTCGAATTCTGTGAACTTTAAAATTTAGCTGTTTTGCACGATTTTATTAAAGCAAGTTTGTTTCCCTTTTGTACTAACTTGTAGTTATTATTACGCTTAGCCAATTTACGACACAAATTCGCAGCTCTAGACCGACGTTTGTGTCAAGTTTCGTCGAATTCTGTGAACGTTAAAATTTAGCTGTTTTGCACGGTTTTATTAAAGCAAGTTTGTTTCCCTTTTGTACTAACTTGTAGTTGTTATTATGCTTTCCAAAATTACCACACAAATTCTTGGGCGTAGATCAACGTTTTTGTCAAATTTCGTCGAATTTTGAGAACGGTCAAAATTTAGCTGTTTTGCACGGTTTTATTAAAGCAAATTCATTTTCCTTTTATACTAACTTGTAGTTATTATTAAGATTAGCAAATATACAACACAAATGCTGGGATATAGACCAATGTTTGGGACAAGTTTCGTCGAATTCTGATAACGTTCAAAAGTTAGCTGTTTTGCACAATTTTATTAAAGCAAAATTATTTTTCTTTTACACTAACTTGTAGGTATTATTAACCACACAAATTCTTGGTTCCAGACCTACGGTTGGGTTAAGTTTCGTCGAATTCTGAGAACGTTCAAAATTTAGCTGTTTTGCACGGTTTTATTAAAGCAAGTTTGTTTCCCTTTTATACTAACTTATAGGTATTATTACTCTTAGAAAATTTATCACACAAATGCTTCGGTCTAGACCTACAGTTGGGTCAAGTTTCCTCGAATTCTGTGAACGTTCAAAATCTAGCTGTTTTGCACGATTTTATTAAAGCAAGTTTGTTTCCCTTTTATACTAACTTGTAGGTAATATTACGCTTAGCAAATTTATCCCACAAATTCTTGGATCTAGACCAACGGTTGGGTCATGTTTCGTCGAATTCTGACAACGTTCAAAAGTATGCTCTTTTGCACGATTTTATTAAAGCAAGTTTATTTCCCTTTAATACTAACTTGTAGTTATTATTACGCTTAGCCAATTTACCACACAAATTCGCAGCTCTAGACCAACGTTTGTGTCAAGTTTCGTCGAATTCTGTGAACGTTAAAATTTAACTGTTTTGCACGGTTTTATTAAAGCAAGTTTGTTTCCCTTTTGTACTAACTTGTAGTTGTTATTATGCTTTCCAAAATAACCACACAAATTCTTGGGCGTAGACCAACGTTTGTGTCAAGTTTCGTAGAATTTTGAGAACGGTCAAAATTTAGTTGTTTTTTGCACGGTTTTATTAAAGCAAATTCATTTTCCTTTTACACTAACTTGTAGTTATTATTAAGATTAGCAAATATACAACACAAATGCTGGGATATAGACCAATGTTTGGGACAAGTTTCGTCGAATTCTGAGACCGTTCAAAAGTTAGCTGTTTTGCAAAATTTTATTAAAGCAAAATTGTTTTTCTTTTACACTAACTTGTAGGTATTATTAACCATACAAATTCTTGGTTCTAGACCTACGGTTGGGTTAAGTTTCGTCGAATTCTGAGAACGTTCAAAATTTAGATGTTTTGCACGGTTTTATTAAAGCAAGTTTGTTTCCCTTTTATACTAACTTGTAGGTATTATTACGCTTAGAATACTTTCCACACAAATACTTCGGTCTAGACCTACGGTTGGGTCAAGTTTCCTCGAATTCTGTGAACGTTCAAAATTTAGCTGTTTTGCACGGTTTTTTCGGTAAATGTAAATTTCATTAATAAAGAGTAATGGTACAGTACAACATGGTACAACATGGGATTATCAACTGGTTTCTCCCTCTACCCAAGGGATACGCCATAATCTATACAATGCTCGTGTACTGACTGACGATGCTAAGTCAACGCTAAGAATCCTCTGTCTGACGTCATTGATGATTAGTATGCTCAATGTGGCCGGTGTCCGCTCAGTATGATCAAATCTCCTCAAGTTCCTCTCCTTCCATATGTGGTAGACGCACGCCGCCAGTAGTGTACGGTAAGCTCTATTAATAATGTGCTCCCCTCTCCATTTCCGTGTCGCCCATTCAATATCTGTTGCCCAATCTCTATTGGGCCAGTGAAAGCGAATCCTTCTGCGAATCTCATAAAGGCACTGACGACTGAATCTGCATTGGAAGAATAAATGTGGATGAGATTCTGTAGCTCCCTCATCGCACAGTATGCACACCCCCAGGTGGGATAGCCATGATTTGTCTGTGGTAGGAAGTTTGCCAAGGATTGCTAGCCATAAGATGAACGAATGGCGAGGAATCTTCAAGGAGCCCAAAAGTAGTGAAGACCATCCTACTTTCGGCTCGGGGTGAGTGAATAATCGGTAGAGGGCCTGAGTAGTAGGTTGCCCTTCGTCACATCTCCACACCACCCGATCCTCTCCTCCGAAAATAAGCGGTAGGTTATGTGTGATTTCCAAACATTCAAAGTCAGTGATGGTAGGCCATTGCCATTCTCCTGCTGAAATCACCAAGCTGAGTTTTGCTGATTCTTCAAGTCTAAGATGGCGGGGACCTTGGGGGAATCGCTCGATAAGTGGACCCAAGTGATGCCACGGGTCCTGCCAAACAAAGGATCTGTCTCCATTTCCAATCTGGTAATCCACAATAGTGCGGAGGAAAGGACGTAGCCTGAGTATTTTTCGCCATCCCCAAGAACCTCCATGTTCACGAATAGTCCAAATCGATCTCTCACGTAATCGGTCTTGGTAGAGCCACTGAACCCATATAGATGTCCTGTCACACTGGATAACATCACATAGTTTCTTGCTCATTAATGCGCGATTCAAGGTGGAGATATCCTTGAACCCAAGTCCCCCCTCATCCATCGGTCGACACACATCTTTCCAGGCTACCTTAGCGTACCCACTGGACGTCGTACCCTTCCATAGGAAAGTCCTCAACCTCTTCTCAATTTCACTGATGACTTTCTTAGGTAATATGAATGCAGAAGCCCAATATAAGCTCAATGCTGAGAGCACAGATTTGATGATTTGTACCCGCCCAGCATATGATAATGAAATCCCTTCCCATCCATTAATACGTGCATCAATTTTTGAGATAAGCGGTTGGCAATCAGAGATGGTCAGCCTAGACGAGATTAAGGGAAGACCCAGGTACCTCATTGGAAGGTGGCCCTCCTGAAAGCCCAAAATATCCAGCATCTGGTCCTTCAAATTTTGAGCCGAACGTGAAATGATTAAGTGACTTTTTTGGACATTCAGCCGAAGGCCCGACAACTCCGCAAACCAGTCCAATCCCTCTTTGAAGACTCTGATGGAGTCTAGGTCAGCTTTGCACAGTAAGAGGAGGTCGTCTGCAAATCCCATCTGAAAAACCTTAGAACTCTCACACTTCCAATGATAAGTGAATTGCATGTCCTGTTCAATTCGTTGCAAGAATCCCAGATGTAAGGCTTCCATAACAAGAACAAACAAATAAGGAGAAAGTGGGTCTCCCTGTCGTAGTCCTCTCGCTCCAGCAAAGAACCCATGAGGTTTTCCATTGAGCCCAATTGAGAATGATGTCGTGGTAACACACTCCTCAATCCACCTTGTAAACGTAGGTGGAAACCCGAACAACTGCAAAACTGCTAACA
The DNA here is from genome assembly GCF_026168435.1 of Sesamum indicum. Lineage (NCBI taxonomy): Eukaryota > Viridiplantae > Streptophyta > Magnoliopsida > Lamiales > Pedaliaceae > Sesamum > Sesamum indicum. The sequence goes on along the minus strand of NC_142661.1, from coordinate 8,507,685 downwards.
GGAAGTCCCACTCCACCGTATCATAGGCCTTCCTGATATCCACTTTAAGTGCGCATCTCGGGGGTAGGCGCATCTGGTTATATCTGGAGAATAATTCCTGGGCTAACATAATGTTGTCCCCAATGCTTCTTCCCGGAATAAAAGCTGTCTGACATGGGCTAACTATCTTGTCCAGTAGCACACTAATTTTTTGGACAAGAAGTTTCGCAATGATCTTGTATAAAACATTGCAGCATGAAATTGGTCTAAAATCATTAACCGACATAGGCGTATGTACCTTTGGGATCAGGGCCAAGATCGTGGAGTTGACCTGCTTCAGAAGTTTTCCGGTAGAAAAGAAGTCTAGTACCGCCCTCGTAACTTCTTCCCCAACCACAGGCCAAGCCGCCTTGAAAAACCTTGACGAGTAGCCATCAGGTCCCGGTGCCTTGTCATCAGCAATATCGAACATTGCTTGCTTCACATCATCCGCCGAGAGTGGAAGGAGTAATTGATTAGCTTCCTCATCAGTGATACAGTGCCTTGCCCACGGTCTAAGATAACGAATATCCACTGACAGCCGTCTTCTGGTGCCTCCTAATAGGTTCTGATAGTATGAGACAAACTCATGGGCGATTTCCCCTAGATCCGTGTGTGTGAAACCATTCTCATCATTAATCTGTAAGATTCTCCTCCTTACTCGTCTCTGTGCAATTTTACGAAAGAAAACCCGGGAACATTGGTCTCCGTTTTTCATCCACTGCATTTTGGCTCTCTGCTGCAGCATAATTTGTTCGAGTTTTGCCGCTTTAGCATAAACGACTCGACAACAATGCTCCAGGAGTAGATATAGCTCATTTTGTCTATCAGAGCTCACCAACTGTTGTGCCTCATCAAGAAAACCTTTGGCTAGTTGGACATTCATCGTCAGATCTCCCTTATTTCTCCTTTGTAGTCTAAAGACTGGTTTAAGCGCCTTCAGTTTACGTGTCACAGCATACATAGGAATACCCACAATCTCATGATGCCAAATATTCTGCACATTGTGGATAAACTCGGGTGAATGGGCCAGATAGTTATCAAACCGAAACATGCCTCCATTATGTTGTTGTATATCCCCATGTAAGACCAGTGGAGAGTGGTCAGATGTCCGTGGAGTAAGGCTGTGATAATATGCGCTCGGGAACCTTGCCAGCCAGCGGTCATTAATAAGAATCCGATCCAGCCGCTTCCATAAACTCCTCATAGACGTACTGCAATTATGCCACGTGAACCATTCACCTTGCATAGGAAGTGGGATCAGCCCCGCCTCCAGAATACCAGAATTAAATTCTTCGGTGGCCATCCTTATATCTCCTGAGATGCCACATACTTCGTTAAGGTCACGTACTGCATTAAAATCCCCTCCCACCATCCACGGGATGTCAGAGCATTGCTGAGATAGCATCTCCAGTGCCGTCCATAAATTCCGACGATCAATCACCTCAGATGCCCCATAAACAACAGTGATAATAACAGCTTCATTGTCAGCCATATTAGTAACCCGACAGTGAATAAATTGATCTGCCAAGTCTAAGATATGGACATCAACAATATTCTCGTCCCAAGCTATCCAGATGCGATTACCAACAGAAGAATAATCGACAAACCATTTCCAATGTGGAAGTAAAAACGATTGAATATGCATAACATTATTCAAACGAACACGAGTTTCAAGAATACCAAGGAAGTGTAACCTGTATTCAAAGACCAAGTCCTTCAAAGCGAGCTGATGGTCTCGTTTGTTCAGCCCACGGACATTCCACACAGCGATGTTCAACATGGATCATCGACCTTGGGGCTGCTTGTGTTAGGACCCCCTGAATGCTCACCTGCATCATCAATTCAATGCAAAGCGTCAAAAGCATTATAAATAACAATTGCCTTACCTCTCTCTTCTTGCTTGGAGTGGTTCTGGTCCACATGTCTATTTCCCGCATGTGCTTTGGGTATATCTTCAACCACTGGTTTCATCGTCTCACGTCCCTTAGTCGGAAGTTGCGGTTGTGCTACATTGACTTTCGGCACATACACATTTACTGTAGGCTTCGTCGGTTTGCGGGTTTTGTTTAGTGCACAATCCTTGTTCGAATGTCCCAATGACATGCACGCTGTGCACTTTGGTGGGAGCCATTCATACTCAATGTCAACTTTGCAAGGTGTCTCCCCTCCTTCTTCATCAGGTGCCATGACAATAATATGTTTATGCAACTTTTGTGTGGCATCAATCATCACACATACACGAGCAAAGTCCAGTCTCGTGCATGCTCTTGTAATCGCGTCGGGGTAAAGGGGCTTCCCCACACCACTTGCTACAGTGCTCAATCCTTCTGTCGTCCAAAATTCCATCGGAAGGTGTCGTAATTTAATCCAGACGGGCACTTGTGTATGCTTCAATTTTCTCATGGCCATCCCCGGTTCCCACTTTTGAAGAACTATCGGCTGCCCTTGGAACAACCACGGGCCTCCCTCAATTATCTCCTCCATATCAAAAACTGTTTTAAACTGAAAAAAGAAGAATCCGTTTGTGGTCGCTGTCACCTCCTTTAGTGCTGGCCAGACCGAATGTGCAAACTCCTTAAGGTGATGATAATATGGCCGTTTGACCAAGAAATAGCCAACTGCAGTAGATTTCCAACGTTTAGACCCATTACGTACCGCATCTAAAGAAGGTCGCACGACAACCTCTCCGTTCTGCATTGTTGGGGCAATGAATGATAAGGTTTTCCGGGTCGAATGATTAAATGCATGCGCTATTTTGTCGTCGATAATTGTATCCGGGTATGCGTGCAACGGGATGTTTCCAACGTACAGTCCCGTTGGAAGAGGAGCATCATGCATAGCTTGATTTCTTTCCACAGAATTGCTGACATCAGCCCTATTTTTGCATGTGTCAGTGATGATGTCAGCCCTAGCTTTCCTTGTATCATCGATGATGTCAGCCCTAGCTTTGATAGTGTAATTGCTGACATCAGCCCTAGATGCACCTGTGTCAGCGATGATGTCAGCCCTAGCAGCAGCGATGATGTCAGCCCTAGAAGCAGCGATGATGTCAGCCCTAGAAGCAGCGATGATGTCAGCCCTAGCAGCAGCAATGATGTCAGCCCTAACATCAGTGATGATGTCAGCCCTAGCAGCAGCGATGATGTCAGCCCTACTAGGGCTGATGTCAGCATTGTGTTCCAAGCAAGCCTCCATGTCACTCACCTTCCCCGCCACATCAGCGCCGACATTGTCCACCGTGGCGTCCATGTCAGCAATATCGTACACGTCATTATTCGTCGGAGTTCCAGCGGTCGTCGGCGAGAGCTGGTTCTCGTTGCTGTTGTGCAAAGCCGTCGGCGAAGGCAAAGGCAGGTTCGCGATGCTGCTGTGCAAAGCCGCCGGCGAGGGGAGGTTCGCGTCGCTGCTGTGCAAAACCTCCGGCGAGGTCTGGTTCGTGTTACCCAAAGCCGCCGCCGAGAAATGGTTAGGGTTGTTGCTGTGCAAAACCGCCGGCGGAGGAGGAGGAGGTGTGATAATTCTCCCACGCACAGCCGGTCGACGCTGAAATGTCGCTGCCGTTCCGGTTCCAAGACTCGTCGTCGCCTGAGTTGTGCGTCTCCGGCATACCTGTTTCAGCTCGCGAGCAAACGGGTGTTCGTCCAATCTTTCCGCCGGCAGCCGCGACTTCTCAATCCCAAATCGAGCCTCCCATCGTCGTTTCAGTTCGTTCAAAGCCTCCATGGCCTGTGAGTCGCCATGGTCGAGTACCTTGTGTGCGAGAGTGAGGAACTCGTCCAAGTTGAAGTCGCGTGGAGACGAAGACGAAGACCCATTTCCGCCATTGTTGGCGGCGCGAGACCTCAGTTCCAGATCCGGCTGTTCACCGCCCATTTCTTCTCCATTTCTCGTCACCGGCGTTCCTTCCACCTCCACAGGCGATGGGCTGCCATGGGAGATACCTTCAGTCGCCGGAACGGAGGCGGCCGGCTCTTCTTCTTCCATGGCGAGTTCTTCTTCGCGCAGCAACATTTCATCTTCCTCCCCTCCATCTCCGGCCACCGGACGGCTGTCGTCGTCCTCGCCACCAAAGTCGTCGCCGGCCGGCGCTTCTCCACCATCGCCGGTCGGAGTTTTCATGGGGAAGACAATAGTGTGTGTTATTGGTGGTGTAGTAGTGTGTGTAGTAGGGAGAGAATTTTTAGTGAGAGAATTTTTGCAGTTTTAGGGCCATGTTTTTGGCATCACTGTTTTGCACGGTTTTATTAAAGCAAGTTTGTTTCCCTTTTATACTAACTTGTAGGTAATATTACGCTTAGCAAATTTATCCCACAAATTCTTGGGTCTAGACCAACGGTTGGGTCATGTTTCGTCGAATTCTAACAACGTTCAAAAGAAAGCTCTTTTGCACGATTTTATTAAAGCAAGTTTATTTCCCTTTTATACTAACTTGTAGTTACTATTACGCTTAGCCAATTTACCACACAAATTCGCAGCTCTAGACCAACGTTTGTGTCAAGTTTCGTCGAATTCTGTGAATGTTAAAATTTAGCTGTTTTGCACGGTTTTATTAAAACAAGTTTGTTTCCCTTTTGTACTAACTTGTAGTTGTTATTATGCTTTCCAAAATTACCACACAAATTCTTGGGCGTAGATCAACGTTTGTGTCAAATTTCGTCGAATTTTGAGAACGGTCAAAATTTAGCTGTTTTGCACGGTTTTATTAAAGCAAATTCATTTTCCTTTTATACTAACTTGTAGTTATTATTGAGATTAGCAAATATACAACACAAATGCTGGGATATAGACCAATGTTTGGGACAAGTTTCGTCAAATTCTGATAACGTTCAAAAGTTAGCTGTTTTGCACAATTTTATTAAAGCAAAATTGTTTTTCTTTTACACTAACTTGTAGGTATTATTAACCACACAAATTCTTGGTTCTAGACCTACGGTTGGGTTAAGTTTTGTCGAATTCTGAGAACGTTCAAAATTTAGCTGTTTTGCACGGTTTTATTAAAGCAAGTTTGTTTCCCTTTTATACTAACTTATAGGTATTATTACTCTTAGAAAAATTTACCACACAAATGCTTCGGTCTAGACCTACGGTTGGGTCAAGTTTCCTCGAATTCTGTGAACGTTCAAAATTTAGCTGTTTTGCACGATTTTATTAAAGCAAGTTTGTTTCCCTTTTATACTAACTTGTAGGTAATATTACGCTTAGCAAATTTATCCCACAAATTCTTGGGTCTAGACCAACGGTTGGGTCATGTTTCGTCGAATTCTGACAACGTTCAAAAGTAAGCTCTTTTGCACGATTTTATTGAAGCAAGATTATTTCCCTTTTATACTAACTTGTAGTTATTATTACGCTTAACAATTTACCACACAAATTCGCAGCTCTAGACCAACATTTGTGTCAAGTTTCGTCGAATTCTGTGAACTTTAAAATTTAGCTGTTTTGCACGATTTTATTAAAGCAAGTTTGTTTCCCTTTTGTACTAACTTGTAGTTATTATTACGCTTAGCCAATTTACGACACAAATTCGCAGCTCTAGACCGACGTTTGTGTCAAGTTTCGTCGAATTCTGTGAACGTTAAAATTTAGCTGTTTTGCACGGTTTTATTAAAGCAAGTTTGTTTCCCTTTTGTACTAACTTGTAGTTGTTATTATGCTTTCCAAAATTACCACACAAATTGTTGGGCGTAGATCAACGTTTTTGTCAAATTTCGTCGAATTTTGAGAACGGTCAAAATTTAGCTGTTTTGCACGGTTTTATTAAAGCAAATTCATTTTCCTTTTATACTAACTTGTAGTTATTATTAAGATTAGCAAATATACAACACAAATGCTGGGATATAGACCAATGTTTGGGACAAGTTTCGTCGAATTCTGATAACGTTCAAAAGTTAGCTGTTTTGCACAATTTTATTAAAGCAAAATTGTTTTTCTTTTACACTAACTTGTAGGTATTATTAACCACACAAATTCTTGGTTCCAGACCTACGGTTGGGTTAAGTTTCGTCGAATTCTGAGAACGTTCAAAATTTAGCTGTTTTGCACGATTTTATTAAAGCAAGTTTGTTTCCCTTTTATACTAACTTATAGGTATTATTACTCTTAGAAAATTTATCGCACAAATGCTTCGGTCTAGACCTACGGTTGGGTCAAGTTTCCTCGAATTCTGTGAACGTTCAAAATTTAGCTGTTTTGCACGATTTTATTAAAGCAAGTTTGTTTCCCTTTTATACTAACTTGTAGGTAATATTACGCTTAGCAAATTTATCCCACAAATTCTTGGATCTAGACCAACGGTTGGGTCATGTTTCGTCGAATTCTGACAATGTTCAAAAGTATGCTCTTTTGCAAGATTTTATTAAAGCAAGTTTATTTCCCTTTTATACTAACTTGTAGTTATTATTACGCTTAGCCAATTTACCACACAAATTCGCAGCTCTAGACCAACGTTTGTGTCAAGTTTCGTCGAATTCTGTGAACGTTAAAATTTAGCTGTTTTGCACGGTTTTATTAAAGCCAGTTTGTTTCCCTTTTGTACTAACTTGTAGTTGTTATTATGCTTTCCAAAATAACCACACAAATTCTTGGGCGTAGACCAACGTTTGTGTCAAGTTTCGTCGAATTTTGAGAACGGTCAAAATTTAGTTGTTTTTTGCACGGTTTTATTAAAGCAAATTCATTTTCCTTTTATACTAACTTGTAGTTATTATTAAGATTAGCAAATATACAACACAAATGCTGGGATATAGACCAATGTTTTGGACAAGTTTCGTCGAATTCTGAGAACGTTCAAAAGTTAGCTGTTTTGCACAATTTTATTAAAGCAAAATTGTTTTTCTTTTACACTAACTTGTAGGTATTATTAACCATACAAATTCTTGGTTCTAGACCTACGGTTGGGTTAAGTTTCGTCGAATTCTGAGAACGTTCAAAATTTAGATGTTTTGCACGGTTTTATTAAAGCAAGTTTGTTTCCCTTTTATACTAACTTGTAGGTATTATTACGCTTAGAATACTTTCCACACAAATACTTCGGTCTAGACCTACGGTTGGGTCAAGTTTCCTCGAATTCTGTGAACGTTCAAAATTTAGCTGTTTTGCACGGTTTTATTAAAGCAAGTTTGTTTCCCTTTTATACTAACTTGTAGGTAATATTACGCTTAGCAAATTTATCCCACAAATTCTTGGGTCTAGACCAACGGTTGGGTCATGTTTCGTCGAATTCTAACAACGTTCAAAAGAAAGCTCTTTTGCACGATTTTATTAAAGCAAGTTTATTTCCCTTTTATACTAACTTGTAGTTATTATTACGCTTAGCCAATTTACCACACAAATTCGCAGCTCTAGACCAACGTTTGTGTCAAGTTTCGTCGAATTCTGTGAACGTTAAAATTTAGCTGTTTTGCACGGTTTTATTAAAACAAGTTTGTTTCCCTTTTGTACTAACTTGTAGTTGTTATTATGCTTTCCAAAATTACCACACAAATTCTTCGGCGTAGATCAACGTTTGTGTCAAATTTCGTCGAATTTTGAGAACGGTCAAAATTTAGCTGTTTTGCACGGTTTTATTAAAGCAAATTCATTTTCCTTTTATACTAACTTGTAGTTATTATTGAGATTAGCAAATATACAACACAAATGCTGGGATATAGACCAATGTTTGGGACAAGTTTCGTCGAATTCTGAGAACGTTCAAAAGTTAGCTGTTCTGCACAATTTTACTAAAGCAAAATTGTTTTTCTTTTACACTAACTTGTAGGTATTATTAACCACACAAATTCTTCGTTCTAGACCTACGGTTGGGTTAAGTTTCGCCGAATTCTGAGAACGTTCAAAATTTAGATGTTTTGCACGGTTTTATTAAAGCAAGTTTGTTTCCCTTTTATACTAACGTGTAGGTATTATTACGCTTAGAATACTTTCCACACAAATACTTCGGTCTAGACCTACGGTTGGGTCAAGTTTCCTCGACTTCTGTGAACGTTCAAAATTTAGCTGTTTTGCACGTTTTTATTAAAGCAAGTTTGTTTCCCTTTTATACTAACTTGTAGGTAATATTACGCTTAGCAAATTTATCCCACAAATTCTTGGGTCTAGACCAACGGTTGGGTCATGTTTCGTCGAATTCTGACAACGTTCAAAAGTAAGCTCTTTTGCACGATTTTATTAAAGCAAGTTTATTTCCCTTTTATACTAACTTGTAGTTATTATTACGCTTAGCCAATTTACCACACAAATTCGCAGCTCTAGACCAACGTTTGTGTCAAGTTTCGTCGAATTCTGTGAACGTTAAAATTTAGCTGTTTTGCACGGTTTTATTAAAGCAAGTTTGTTTCCCTTTTGTACTAACTTGTAGTTGTTATTATGCTTTCCAAAATTACCACACAAATTCTTGGGCGTAGATCAACGTTTGTGTCAAATTTCGTCGAATTTTGAGAACGGTCAAAATTTAGCTGTTTTGCACGGTTTTATTAAAGCAAATTCATTTTTCTTTTATACTAACTTGTAGTTATTATTAAGATTAGCAAATATACAACACAAATGCTGGGATATAGACCAATGTTTGGGACAAGTTTCGTCGAATTCTGATAACGTTCAAAAGTTAGCTGTTTTGCACAATTTTATTAAAGCAAAATTGTTTTTTGTAGCAATAAATTTTCGTAGCAAACGTGGTGATTTTTTGATGTCAAATTAACTTATCCAAAAATGCAGGATAAGAGAAAATTTGGTAAGGTCCTTTTGTCTTTCAGGCAGCAGGGACGCATAGACAGCGAGAGCTTCTATAAGGAATCCGAGGAGGAAATTCTAAACCTTAAAGAAGCACTATTGGAAATGAAATCATTTGATATCAGTGAAGAGAGAAGGCTTTCTCTTGAGAATGTCAAGAGGCATATCCAGAGGAACTTTACTGAAAATCCTCTGGCTTGGTGGGATAGGAATAAGATCGAAGCTACTCTGAAGGTCAAAGATGAATGCAAATACGAGTATGTTCGATACAAACCTATCCAAATGAACATGGAGGATAAGAAGGATATGCAGAAGATAATCAACGAGAAGATCAGTCTTGGACTTATTGAACCTGGAGTCTCTACCTACAGTAGCCCTGGATTTCTGGTAAGAAACCATGGTGAGATTAAGAGAGGTTGGTTATTAACGATTAAGGTATTAATAAAATATTAGAATTTGATGGTTATTACATTCCTAGTAGAGAACACTTAATCGATTGCATTAAAGGGGCAAAAGTGTTTTCTAAATTCGATTGCAAATCTGGTTTTTATCAGATTAAGATGGAGAATGAATCAAACAAATTTACTGCATTCTCCACACCACAGGGACAATATATGTGGAATGTGCCTCCAATGGGTTTAGCTAATGCACCTCAGATATTTCAAAGAAAAATGGATAATCTTTTCAAAGATTATTTCGAGTTCATGTTTATCTATATTGACGACATACTAATTGCATCCAAAAATATGAAAGAACATATTAAACATCTTGAAATATTTTCTAATGCATGACATAGAGAAGGTTTAGTACTTTCTGAAAAGAAAGCTACTATTGCTGTCAATAAAATTGAGTTTCTAGGAATTCTTATTGACGAAACAAGGATTGAATTACAGGAGCATAGTGTAGAGAAAATTCGTAATTTTCCAGACGTGCTTAAAGACAAGAAGCATCTATAGAGCTTCTTGGGAGTTGTTAATTTTGCAGAATCTTCATTAAGGATCTTGCAAGATATAGAAAGGATTTTCGACCACTCTTAAAAGAAACAGAGAGTTGAAAGTGGAAATGGAAAGAAATCCACACAAAAAGGGTTCGTGAGCTGAAACAGGTTTTCAGTAACCTGCCAAAGCTTGCTATACCATAGGACGAGGATGAATTGGTAGTCTATACAGATGCCAATGATTACAGATGGGCAGCAGTGCTTATGAAGAATACAACTACAGGCGAAGAACCTTGTATTTATACAAGAGGGTAGTTCTCATAACAACAAGTCAAAGTTTGGCACATCAACGAAAAAGAATTCTTTGCGGTTTCGAAGACTTTTAAAAAATGGCCTTTATTTTTACTTGCTAAAGAATTTACTTTAAAGGTTGATAATACTAATGTCAAAGCTTTCTTAAAGAATAAATTAGAATAAAAAATAGAGAAAGCTCGTATTATCAGATGGCAAGCTGAATGCCAATATTATTGTTATAATATTGTCGTTATAAAATCTCATGAAAACGTTCTTGGAGATTTCCTGACGAGAGATGAGGCATCTGAAGCAAACTCCCCTCATGTTGAGACTCAGGCACCTTCGGGGAAAACCTCGAGGAGCTTGACAGAAAGTTCGGACAGCTAGCAGTTAATGCCCAAGTTGCCAGACAAATTCAAAGAGCCGATCTAGACACTATCCAGGTCGCAATAAGGAGTTCCTTATTAGCATCCACCTCGCTATGAAACGACTTACGAGAACCAATTCGAAAGGCGTCACCTTCGGGGATGACTCACGAGTTGAGGGAGCATGACCCAAAATATGCTTTTAGAGTGCAGGGCTCTAGACCTGTAGCGTCGGATTCAAGTACCGATTGCACAAGGCCATCACCAGACTCTGGTGAAACGACAACAATTGAGTCTCATTAAGTGCACACTCTTGTTGATTCAAGTCAACCCAACACCTCCGGGTTTAAGGAGGGGGAGATTAGCCTTAGGCCGATGACAGGCACCTCTAAGGCTAATACTAACGAATTGATATCTTCTTCTGCTTGGCAGGATTATCAGAGTATGTGGGAAAAATTAATTTCCCGCAAAGGAGTGAACCCAGGCAAGACCATTATCGAAACGTACGGAAAATATAACAGAGTTTGGATGTTAGAAGGGTCTAACCCAGAAGATGTCAGAGAATGGTAGGATTTTGGAGCTCTTGCTTCAGTTCATACTATGTCACCGAGTTTTCTGGAAATCTCAAAACTTTCGGAGTGGATCAGTGGGGCGGTCTGTGATTCATGGCAAATCAACCCCCAACTGAAGAGAGGCGATGTTCTGGAGATAAAATTTGTTTTAGTAGTTCCATAAACTGCAGGAAAGAGGTCTCATCCAGCATTCCATTTCATGAAGCTGCAGAGGCCAGATATGGTAGCTTTCAACAAAATCAAAGTTGCCTCAAGAGAAGCTCCCTTGGTAATAGCCATTAGTGAAGATAGTATCTCTACCAGGAGAGCTTGGGGATTATGAGTCTATCTCACAGATATGGACAAAGTCAAGTATCTATTCAAGATTTTCTTAAATAAAGTGAATGGATCGTTCCTGTTGAATTCCATGACAGAAAAAAACACGGAGTTCGCTGAAAGCTTATTCGAGAAAAAGAGGATGTTAATCTGGGAAAATAAGCTGCCAACAACTGAAGCAACAAGGATGAAGACATGCAACATGTTGCATGTTGGGCAATGGCATAACCATTCATGCCCTTGCTGAGAGAAACAAGAAAAACCCCTGTTCGAGACAAATATTCGGGTCACAAAAAATAAACCCGAACCGGACCAAGACAAGGGAAAGAGAGTAAAAATTTTACCGAAAGAAGTAAAAATTAAACGATGTAAAAAATCGAGAGGATAAGAATGTCGGATAAAACAACAAAAGCCAACAATCAGCAAAACAGCCAGCTGGAAATCATGTGACCGACAAAGCATTATGACCGACAGCTGGAAATCACAAGGCGATGATAAACACAATGACGTCATCACAAAACAAGTCTGGAGTCCGAATTTCAAGTCTGCGGACGCCTATAAATAAAGATGCAATGAAGCAGAAGGGGACCATCAAAGCATTAGAATTCTGAGTCTTCTTAATTTTCTGTAATATTTTAGTTTATGAGAGGCTAAAACAGTTGTCTCCTCCAATGGAGGAATAATATCTATGTAATATTTTCTATATTTTTTCAATAAAAGTTAGGCTTCCATTCAACCTGTTTTTTCAAAATTATATTAAGTCCCCATACTAGAATCCCTTTTACGCCCTAAGATTGGAAACGAAATAGGGCTATGCTGTTTGTTATTGAAGGAGCCAAGTTCTTGTGAACCATCTACTGCGGTAGTATGGTTGGAAGAAGTCCTTAAAACCAAGGACTTGGAATACCCGGAAACAAAGCGGTCGAAAGCAAGGTATGAATTTATGGGGTCTTAATTTATTTCGGAGACATGTTGGGCCTATTTCTAAGCATGAGGTGTAGTTTCACTAAAAATTGCAAAGAAGTTGATTATAGGATCAATAGTGTTAAATTTGGAAACCAGAGGACCATAATTGTCGTGTGACGCCCCGAAGATTATAATGTATAATTGGGGGATTAATTGGTAAATTTTTATGAAACTTAGTTAATTAGTACATAAATTATGGGCTATAATTGGAATATAATAAAATTTGAACGGGTTAAATTGGAGCTCGTTATAATATTTGAGAGCAAATTATACTAATTAAGAAATTAGGAGGGACGTAATGGGTATTTTGAGAAAAGTCTAATTAAATAAATAAAGTAATAATAATATCATATATATAATATATATATATTACTAAATAATATATATATATATGTAAATGATATACACATACTAGTAAATAATATATTTACATACATATATATATATATATATATATGAAAGAGTAGAGAAAAAGATGAGAGTGGGCTGTGGCCCACCTCCCACCGCCTTACCCTCCCTTTCCTTTTCTTTTCTTTTGTTTTGTAGTTGTATACACATACTAATATACACATAACACACACACACAAATTCAGCGAAAAGAAAAGGAAGAAACAGAGGTACGAATTGTAATTTAATTTTTATTAATTTATATAATTATAGTATTTAATTAGTCCGTTTATTAAATGTTGTTTATACTAAGTGATGTACTATTTAATCGGAGTATTTTACGAGTTTGGCTATTTAAAATAGTGTCGAATTAAATATCAAATTGGATATAAAAATGATATCATTGGTCAATTAAATTGTTAAATTTATTAGATTTGAATGTTGTTATAGCCAATTTATATAATTCCATCGGAATTGTTAACCAAATACGCAATGATATGTATTATTGTTTAATTAAAGAATATAATAGCGAAGAATTGATAGAATATTCGTAGAAATATTCCGAAAATTATATTTAATAAATGGTATGTTATTAAAGAGGAAGAATGAGGTTTTAATGATAATTTAATTTAAGGTGTTATTAAAAATGATAGTTATAAATGTATAAGGAGTTTCGTTAAATAAATTCCTATGAATCACTTGATAAATTATAAATATTTTTATGAAGCCTATAGTATCTAGTTATTGAGAAGAACTAGAACGAAGATTTATATTTCGATAGAAGTGGAGTATTAAAGAATTATTGGAAATTGTACAAATAATATTTAATATTATATTTAAAAGAAGTTACGATATTCTCAATATATTAACTATATGTGGTATAACTCATTATAGGATACGGGGGTGAGGTGAAAGGACTGACAATTAGCGATTGAGTAGAAAGAAACGTTGTAAGGGCGAGGTAAGTAAATAATTAGTATTATCTATCTATGTCATCTTTATTTGTGGTTTTACTGTTATCTGAATTTGTGGTTCATGCTGATATGATCTGAAAGTATATGAGTGATGGATGGTTTGATTTGATTGACGGTATTGTGTACGTAGAATGAGGAAATGAGTTGGAATATTATATTTGTTGTTTGATGTATTGTGGATGTCTGAAAATGAGAATGTATTGATATATGGTTTTACGTTACTAGTTGCTTACAAGAATGGTGATATGTGGAAATGAGGGAGTGGTGGAAATTGAATATAATTGTGGTGTGAATACCCCTTGACGTGTTGAAAATGCTATGTGCGAAAAGAAAGTGCTATGTGCGAAAAGAAAGTGCTATGTGCGCAATGAAAGAGCTTTGATGCGAAATGAAAATGCTATGTGCGAAATGAGATTGATGAGCCGGCTGTCAAGGGGATTCACTTAAATTTATATAACGGTGAGACTGAGTTGGTGGGAAAAACACAATATCACCTTCTGGTAAGCAAACTAGGAAAAATGGAGTTTGGTTAGTTGTCTTATTATGAGATAGTCATGTGGTGTAATAAAGTTGATTATGTTGGAATTAAATTGATTGTATTCCATTCGTATTGCTTATTTATCTTGTTTGGGCTATGGTTGACATGCACATATAGATAGGACTGGTTATTTGCTTACTGAGTGGCAGGCTCATTCCCCTGCTGACATTTTCTTTCAGGAATAGACTTTGAGGTGTCTGACTATTGAAGAATAGGTCTACGCGCTATACTCAGGCAGGTCGGGCCAGTATGCAGTTTTCTCCTCTTAGTCAGTTAGAGTACAACTCACATTTTGTTTGTACAGAGAGAATATAATTGTACGGATTACTTGTGGTGAATCACCTTGTGGTGTTTGATATGTATATATATATATAATATTGTAGGTTGATAATACTTGCTATGACATGTTGGGGTTACGTATGCAAATTGATTAATTGATTATGTGCAAATTTATATTTATGAACACAGGGATTACTATAAGTATGACGTTTAGGGAAGATATAGCCCTTGTAGCGAAGGGGGTGCTACATGTCGACCATGAAAAGCGTGGGACTAGAAGTGATAACGGCCTTATCTAACGGGACCTAAAATGCAATTTTGCCCAAGATATATATACATATGAAATATAATTATTTGGGATAATTATGATGATCATTACACACACACAAAAAAAAAATGTCCTCCTTCCACCAAAAATCATTCGGCCGCCCCCTTATCTTTTTGTTCACTTGGTGCAATTTTCTTCTTTCTTTCTCATCTAGCAAAGAGGACGTAGAGATCTCGACTCCAGTATGATGTGGAAGAATTAGAGGGTTCCTGTATTGAAGCCTCAACCGAGGAGCATTTCAAGTTATCATTTTTCACCCTTTTATTTTTTTCGTTTTTCGTAATCCAACAACAGCACCATGTTCGTTTTATTTTTAGTACCTCTAACGGTACACCCCTTGAACTCATTTATTTTCTGTATTGTTAATTTTTTGCTATTATGCATTTTATTTATTACTTCCGCCAACACATTCCCGGGCCGTACCATGCAATCCCCTTCAAGACAATGTCTTCAACTTATGAATAATATTACTATCGTTTGCATATTTCTGTTTAATTCTATCATGTAGGAAATGTCTAAGAACCCCTTAACCCTGATAATGGAGACTAATAAATTTAATGGCACAAACCACAACGATTGGCTGCAAAATCTAATGATTGTCCTAAATTTTGAGAACCAGGGCTACGTCTTCGACAAGCAGCTCTCGGCGACATTACTGGAAAGCTTCTCGCCCGAAGAACGTGTGACGTTTGAGAGGTGGCATGAGAAGAACTGCGAGGTCCGCAGTATCTTATTAGCTTTGATGATAAATGACATCCAAAAGCAATATGATAGGTTGGAAGACGTTCCCTCGATAATGGTTCGCATAAAGGAAGTTTATGCAATTCTTGATAGGCATATTAGATATGCCGCTGCAAAAGCATTTGTCGGGTCAAAGATGACTATAGGATCTTCTGTGCAAAGACATGGGGTCAAAATGCTTCCCTCGCGGAGAAGTTCGAAGATCTCAAAGCTAGGCCTTGACATTGTCATGTACATCGATGTGATCCTCCAATTACTTCCTTCCTCTTGTGACCGTTCATCATTAACTACAACATGAATAGACTTGAGAAGTCTATTCATAAGTTAATTATTATGCAGGTCCAATACAAGAGAACGACCCACAAGTTTGCGCCAGTGGTATTGATAGGAGAAACTTTGACCTCCAAGACAAAAGGCAAGTAGGATACACATATTTCATAACCTTTACTGTTGATCACTCACGGTATGGTTATGTTTAAGTAATGAGGTACAAGTTTGAGCCCGTTGGAAGATATAAGGAATTCAGCCTTGAAGTAGAGAATCAAACTAGTCGTAAGATCAAAGCCCTTGTGTCAGACTAAGGTGGGGAATATTTAAGTAGTGAGTTCATGGATTACCTAAAAGAGAATGGAATTCTCTATCAATGTACTTTATGTTGAAAGTTTGTTGCTCATTGGGAATAATGTCAAGATATTAGAAAACATAAAAGCATGGTTTTCCACTCAATTTTACATGAAGGATATGAGTGAGGCTTCCTACATCCTTTGTATCAAGATCTACAATGATAGATCCAAAAGTATGTTAGAATTAACTCAATCTTTTTACATTGGGAAAGGCTTGAAGAGATTCAAGATGAAAACCTCAAAACAGGGATTCCTTACAATGAGGCATGGGATTAAGCTATCCAAGAAACAGTCTCCCAAGACTGATAGGAACTTAAACGGATGTCAGATATTCTCTATGATTCAGCCATGGGCGGTATTCAGTATGATGTCTAATGCACTAGGCCCGATTCGCATACGCTTTACGCGTAACTAGCAAATATTAGGTGTGTGCTGGTGAAGCACACTGGATTACGGTCCTTATGTACTTGAATAGGACTAAAGATATGTTCTTGATCTACGATGGAGGATAATTTATACTGAAAGACTACAGCGATGCTAACTTTGAGTTGGGCATATTGATGCCAACTCTCAATTAGGTTTTGTACTCGAGCTAAATGGTGGTGTAGTTACTTGGAAAACTTACAAGCTAGCTACCACAAAGGATTCCTATTGGAACAGGTGACCAAAAAGCCAATTAGATTAGTTGTTTTCAGAACCATTTAAACAATCTTTATTTAAACAATGTAGTCTCGACGAATATGAAAAGTATTCGTCCTAGCGCATGTATCTGTTGTGCTTACCAAATTACATCAAGCACTGCTTTCACATCGCAACAAATGCCCACATACCACTCTGTAAGTCATGTAGTTGGCGTATTTGAAATTTCTGTGGGTTAGTTGACAAGGTGTTCAACTGACTAAACTGACTCTCGGGGATCGTCATATGAAATTCTTAGAGGCTTGGCCGTTATGACTTGAGTCCCCGACTTCGATAGTATGTGAGTAGTCCTCGGACTTGAGAAATCACAACAGTCATGTACATGCGATGACTGTATCTTTGATTTGTGCGAGAGGTGATTGTGTTTGAGGCATGGTCATCATAAGCCATGTCCAATGCAATCAAAGCAAATAGAGAGGATGGTGAGTTCTATGAAGAGGATATGTCCCCTGTCAAAACATGACAGAGGTATCTCCGATGCATTTGGAGATGCGTTTATGTTCTATAAACCTGTGGTCATAGTCATTGATCGAATAGCAAATCCGGTTCTTATGTCGAGCAACTTGGGGTAACGCACTCTAAAGTATTCAGATAGATGCCTAGTCCAGAATGGGAGCCGACAACCAATTTCATGACCTAGACTAACGCAGGAGATGGTAGACAGAAGGATAATACCCGTAAGGACACGATTGCCTAAAAGTTCACATGGATATTCGCCTAGTCTCTAATGCCATGGACCGTTACTAGACGGCAACCTATTGTGATGGGCTTTCTTGATCGTAGATTGATCGAGAATTATTAATTAAATTTGATTAATAATAGTGTTTGACACTAGCCCAAGTCCAGTTGAAAGGTGAACCTAAAAAGTCAAACACAAATCACCGAAAAGAACGAGGAATTAATTGAGAATTAATTTCATCATTAATTGGATTACTTATAAATGAGAGGGATCCATTGGATGGAGGAGCCTAAAAATAAACTAATAGGATTAATTTATGTTGGGCTTGCCCTTATTATTTAATAAGTTGGACTTATTAATTAATAAAAGTTTATTGGGCACATGTATTTAATTGATTAAATATATGATCGGTTTAATTAGGTGAATTTCAATTAAATTGGATTTAATAAAAATTAATTGAGCCTTGTATTTTATTTTTTATAAAATCAGCCATTGCAACCCTAATTAAGTTGTTGGAAAATCTAGAAAAGGAAATTATTGACTAACAATTTCACTTTTGAAAAGTGCTATGTTAGTCATCCTTTATTTGGAATAAAGGATTTATCATCTTATGGATTGTAGAATGAACTTAGACATATTCTAGTACATTCATACGAGGTATATATCTGTATATTTGTTATTTGGAAAAAAAATAAAAATCCTACCCTAGAAGCTCCTAATTCGGCCACCTCTCTCGCAAACACACTCGGTCTCTTCTTTCTACCTAATTTTCTTCTAGCACAGAGGAATGAGGGATCCCATATTCCAGTGTAGTGTGGATGTGCCTTTAGACAGCTTCTACATTGAATCTCATGTGAATGGATCAATGAAATGGAGTTCGAAACAAATCAAGAAAAAGGTAATCCTCGATTTATGTTTATTCCACTTATTGTTTTGATTTTACCATAAGCCCCATTTAGTTTTATTGTTATTATTATTAACTACATCGGACGCCCAGGAACTCCAAGGGTCATACCTTGGAATCATAATTTTGTTACGTTTAGGTGTTAATTTACGAATTTTATAGTACAGCTTCCGCTTGCTGGTTTCCAAGCCGGTCTACTAGCATTTTCCTTGCTTTCAAGTGGTAACAGAGCCCGATTCGTTGTAGGGGCTATATATTTATGTGAATCAGCATGATGATATATTATTATTGCTTTTAAAGTATGATATTTATTTTTGCGTATTCTTGAATGATTATATGAGAAAATCAACGTGTTTAGTTTTTTCAATTTTGAATGGTTTTAGTATTTTAAGAAAATTGAATTTTCTAGTAAAAATACTTGATTTTAGTTTGAGTTTAATGTGTGAAAAAAAATTAGTGTTGTAGCAGTACACTGCCGACCGACAGTGCACAGTGTGCGCACGTAGGCAAGAGCTTGCAACGCAGCCTGGATAGAGCAGGCCCTACGTGCAGGCAGTGCGACTGCTATCCAGTTGACGGCTGACGTTTGGGCCATTATCCGAAAAATTGAATTTTCTAATTTTTGCATATTTTCTGAAAAATATTAATTTTTGTTGATTCAATTTTGGACAAAATTGGATTTTTTTTTATAATTAAATTGCTTTAATCAATATGGTTGATTTACATACATTGGATGCATGGGGCTTTATCATCCTTTTGAATTAAAAATTTTAAACCTGTTGTTTTCTGCATGTAATTTTTGTCATGATATTGGATATCACGATATTTTCTTGGGATTTTCATTTTCTTATCTAGAATGCTTAATTGATATTATGTGACAATTGAATATGAATGGATGATCACGGAGCCCTAGACCGCATGTATGTGTTTTAATTTTATGGGTGGATCTGTGTGCGCTTGTGATTTATTTTCTTCTTCCTTCTCGTTTTTAGCTATCTCCCTCCTAGTGTACTCCCTCCGACCTCTGATCGGGGTTTCTTGTTAAATTTTAATGAGAGTAGTATAGAATATTTCAGTGATTTTTTATTTTAATTGAGCCCATAGAAGAAGGTCCATGGAGGAGGAGGACCATGGAGAAGGTGGTCCATGAAGATATTACAAGGCCCATCTATATGTTGAAGGGTAAAACATTTTTTGTAATAGCATAGGGCCACCTTACACAGTCCTTAGACTCAATGCATGCTCAGTGGGTCGCATAGGCTGGGCTCGTGATCATCCAACAAGGGTATGCTAGGTTTCATTGCATGCAATGCGTTTACCTAATGCTTTAAATATTTGATATTTATGCATGCAATGCTATTTTGTGATGAGGTCTCGATTAAACAACTTAATATTAACTGTTTTAGGGCCCAAAATGGACTTGCATCAAAATGATTTGATTTGTCCAACGTTTCCATCCACAATAATAAGGTCAGGAAGCGGCCACTACCTATGTGTGCTCTCACGAGTCGTGGCACATTTGGACTAGATGCAAGCTGCTCCATTATTGTGCACAAAGGAACATACTCACTGTTTCCCTGTCTCACGAGTCGTTGGGGGCGACAGTTGAGGTGTGACTTGATTGATGAGTTGTAACCAACACGAATTAAAATATTATGACCGTAAATGGCATTTCGATCTGTCGAGGCCTTCCATCCACATCAATGTCATGAAGAAGCTACCACTATACAAATTTGGTCTCATGAGTCGTGACACATTGGGTATAGAAGGCAAGTTGTATTATCGTTTTGAATAAAGGAATACCCTGGTTGTTTCCCTGTCTCACGAGTCGTGGGGGGCGATAATTGAGGCATGATTTTGTTGATGGAATGGGTTTAATACAGAATAACATGATTCGCTTGGACTCCTCAGGAACATGTGAAGAGGTGAGGAAAATATCTTGGGAATCTCATGGAATGAGAATGGCATCGGTTGCCTCCCACAAGGCTTTTTCCATTTGAATTATAAAAGTGGGGCATGGTAAATTGTTCTTGTGGAACCCAAGCCCACTACGAAAGGATTTTTTGAAACCCCACTTCAGAGTAGTGGAATTTTGTAGAAATAGTGGGAGGAGTTAACGACTGAATGACTGAGTCTTTACTCAAACTCAACATTGCTATACTCTACTTATTTTCTACTTTGCATTTAGAATGCATGTCTTAGATACCATTTTCCATTTTCTTTATTTTTGAGATTTACTTTATGGAATACAATCGATCAAAGATGAATGTGAAAATCCAAGGATTGTCCTCAATTTCCGAACCTAGGCATATATCATGGAAAAGCCACTTCCATCGGACATGCAAAAGGAGTCCTTGCTTAAGGAATGCTTGACGCTCAGGATTAAAGCATAAGGATAATCGCAAGGTCCGGAGGATTATACATGCTTCTATCATCCATGAGCAGTATGACACGCGAGACGTTGTTGGTTTAATAAATGCTCCACATAAATCATATTTCTGTGGCACCGAACCGGCATATCGGATATGCCACGACAGAAGCATTTTTGTGAGGCCTAAATGACTGAAGGTTGTCTGTACACAAACATTGGGCTAAGATGCAATTTCTTGTGCAGAAGCTCCAATGTTGATCTTAAAAGTAATGTACTTCATCCCTCCTTCGTCCTATTTATCATAAACTCTAAATGGGCTTGAGAAACCATTTCATCAACAGAAAATGGTTGGACTAATACGAGGCAATGATTGAAGAATCTACACAGATGGTATTGGATTTGGAGACTTCAACCTCAAAAGCAAAAGGCAAGGGAGCCAGACGTCCAATGAGAAAGAAGGATGAAGCAAAATCAGCCGGTTCCTGCGCTTTGAGTGTTCCTGTCACCTTAATGAGCGAATGTAAAAGGAAAAATAGGATAATGGTTCGAAAGTTAAAATTTACTTATGATGTTTACATATAATTGCCCAAGGGCATTAGAAGAGGGAGTATCGTGAACACCCCTTCACCCAGACTATGGCATTTGTCGACAAAACATGACTACTGTTCATATTTCCACGTGTTAGACACTTGCTCTCAAAATGCATTTGTGCAAATGGTTTATAGAAATGAAAAGGAATAAAACTCTAAGACAAGTATTCTTAAAGCAAAGCAATGGCTAGGCCATTACTACAAAAGCAATAAGTCTAAATAAACTTAGCTCATAGTATTCATGTTGAAATAGTATACAATTATGTAACTCAAAATGATCAAGTTGTTAGTCAATTGTTGGACAAATTAGACTACAAACTTGATCAATAAAAGATTTTTTCGAGTTTGCTAAGTTATTAAATTATCGTACTATATAATTAGATTATGCACACTAAAAACAAATGACTAAAACGGATGATCAAAAGCATAACTTACAGAAAATGACATGCATGAACTAGGCCATATCTCTCTAGTTAGGATAAATAGATTGGTAGACTGAAAGAGTCCAACAATAGATGATTTAATTTTACTAACTCATGAATTTTTTTTGAGAAGGAAGAAAGCCATGAAAGCACTTTGCAGGACAAAGAATGATGTTCAAAACCAATATATTGGATTGGATCCTAAATAGACATTTGTAAGTTACTAAATACAAAAATACCAGTAGAGGGTTCACAAGTGTAAGGACTTCTGGAAAGTTCTGAGAAATTAGACTTGAGGTGGAGAACCAAACTGGTTACAAAGATAATCCCTTCGATGGGATCGAGGTAGTGCATATTTAGTGGGAGTTCTTGTAACATCCAAAATGAAAATGGAATTCTCATTCAGTGACATTTCACCGGAAGAGACGATCTGTGCAACTGTCTCTAGTAAGGAAGAAATTGAACCTTGATTGAACATGGTTCGATCAATGCTTCACTAGATGTGGACTTTTGAAAAACCGCCCAGTTGTAAAACATTGTGTTTTCTTAAAGTCGTAATCCAGACACTATATTTGATATGGTTTGGCAAACCTGTGTCGTACAAAAGTTTTGAGTATGAGGAATGGTCCTGCATACTCTAAAGGACTAGTGGGAGGAGAATTAGACTCGGAATCTACTTTATACAGGTTCTTTATGGAATAATACAAACATCACTTGTAATCGGAACTTAACTGAACATGTCTAAGCTCTCCAAAGGACAGTAAAAAAACTCCAGTTACCTGAAAGGTTCGAGTTTCTGAAATCGGACAAGAAGGAGCGATGTAGGGCATCTATCCGGATAAATGGCTTGGGGCCATAAAATCCGCTATGGAGTTCAAACTAGGTTCGGATGGCCTACATACTTATTTTGACAAGTTCATGAGGTACACGACTTGGTCAAGAACAAGGTGGAAAGTCAATGGGAGCCCAATTGTGTTCAAAGTGTTTTAGAGGTTCAGAGTGTCTTGATCATTTGGAATGATATAAAGACATCTTGGATGTTTGGAACACGAACATTCTTCATCAAATTTTCCATAATAGGAATTGGACTCCTATATAAGGACAAGCTATCCAAGATTCAATCATGGTAGATTGATGAGGAGCTTAGATATTTGACATCCCCTACGTCTTTATTGTAAGCAGCATGGAATGCAATTCGGTGCATTAAGCCCGATGTTGTTCATGATTTTTAAGTATAAAAACGTATATCGACTGTGCAACGATGAGGCAACAGACTGTTGTTGAAGGGCTATCTTTAATACCTGAATAAGGATTAAAGAAGAGCTCATTACGCACATTAATGGAGGTTGATTTTGGAAGGCTATAGCAATAGTAGCTTCCAACAGCATATGAATAATGTATAATCTCATAAAAGAATGCACATTCGAAGTTTAATGATAATGTGGTAATATTGGAAAGGTTCGAAGTGGAATATCACAAAGAACCTAATCAACAAAAATTGAATGTACAGCAAGCTTTAAAAGTTATATTGAAAATAGGCTAGGACCGAAAAACAATGTTCAATTATTGGGTGTTTTACCTAGCATAGACGCGCCAGTAGTCACCTTGGAGGATGAGAACAGGGCTATGGTACAATATAAAAGGCCTGTCATCTCATCACAGGTCTAAGGAGAAATCTTAGACACCATTATCTGCTTGAAGCGATGATAGGAAGATGTAACGTTCGGTTGGACCGCAGAACATCGGTAGAAACAAAAGTAGACCCACAAGACCTAGACGGTATCACAGATTGGTCATAATCAGATTAATCTAGAAGTATGAGTAATTTGTTTTAAGGTCAAGCGGGAAATTGTTGGAATAGGTGACCAAAATGTCAATTAGGTTGGTGGTTTGGAGAACCATTTAAGCAATCTATATTTAAGAAATAATGTCCTGACGAATATGATAAGTATTCGTCTTTGGTGCATGTAAGTATTGTGCTTACCAAATTACATCAACTACAGCTTTGACATCACAACACATGCCTATAGGCCACTTTGTAACCCATGTAATTAGGTTGCGCATTGGATGGTCGTTATGAAAGCAACTTCTGTGGGTTGGTCTGAAATGTTTCAAGTTGAAGAGCTCGAATATGGGCATTAAGAGTCCTACTGAGACCTGCACTGAGTATTGAATTCATTGGACGAGTGCTGCATTTCATCGGCGAGAGGCATTGGATGTCTATGAAATTTCAGTGGTTTAGTTGAAAAGGTGGTTAGCTGACTGAACTAACTCACAGGGACCGTCATATGGAAGTTTTATATGCTTGGTTGGAATAACTTAAGTCTCTGGCTCTTGGATTGAGGAATTGAGGAATCACGGTAGTCACGTGCATGATATGACTGCATCTTGGATTAGTACATCCATACAAGGTATATATATGTATATTAGTTATTTGGAATAACTAATGAAAACATAACAAAAAAAAATCCTACCCTAGAAGCACCTAATTCGGCCGCCTCTCTCACAAGCACACTTGGTGTGTTCTTTCTCCCTAATTTTCTTCTAGCAGAGAGAACTTGGGGATCTCATATTCTGGTTTGGTGTATACGTGTCTTTAGAGGGCTTCTACATTGAAGTCTTGTGTGAACTTCGAAACAAATAAAGAGAAAGGTAATCCTTGATTTATGTTTTTTGCACTTCCTGTTGTAATTTCACGATAAGACCCATTTAGTTTTATTGTTGTTATTATTAACTACATCAAACGCTCGGGAACTCCAAGAGTACACTCCTTGGAATTATAGTTTTATTGCGTTTCAGTTTTAATTTAGGAACTTTATATTGTCGCTTCTACTTGCACGTTTCCAGGCCGATGCACTCGCATTTTTGTTGCTTTCAATTCCACCACGTAAGTTGAAAACAATGCAACTTTAGAAGCAGCTCAGGAAGCGATTTGGGTGAAAAACTATATCCGACACTTGGATGTATTGCCTAGCATTGCTGAGATAGTTATCTTCTGTGATAACAATGGGGCAATAGCATAAGAAAAGAAACCAAGATCTCATCACCGTTGCAAACACATTCTTAGACGCTACTATCTACTTTGAGAGATAGTGAGTAGAGGTGACGTGCGGATGGACCGAGTCAACTCAGCACAAAACACAGTAGATCCACTGACTAAACCGGTGTCGCAAATTACTCATATTCACCATTTTGATAAGATAGATTTGAGGCCGATGGGTGATTGGCCGTAGGTCAAGTGGGAGATTGTTAGAATAAATGACCAAAAAGCCAATTAGATTGGCCTAGATGTATTTTATTCTAACAATTAATCGATTTTGTAATATTTTTTTAAGTAAATAAAATGAGTAATCTCCTATTTTGGCATCTACTTTTTTTTTCTCATTTTGTATGTTTGCATTTTCTTGAACATCACGACAAAACCCATAGAACACTTGACAACCGTGTGTTTAGGCTGCGCATTGGATGGCAGTCATGAAACCAACTGCCAAAAAGTTGTGTCTGAAACGTTGCAAGTCGAGGAGTTTTAGAATGGGCATCGAGAGTCGCATTCAATTGGTGAGTACCACATTTCATCGGTGATAGACGCGGGCATCTATGCGGTCTTGATGGGTTGATTGACTAGGTATTGAATCAACTGAACTGACTGGCGGGATCGTGATATAAAAGCCTTGGAGGCTTGGACGGTATGACTTGAATCCCCAGCTTCTATAGTACGAGAGTAGTCCTCAAACTTGAAGAATCATTGCAGTCACGTGCATACAAAGACTATGTTTGGTATCTGAGCAAGAGGTGATTGTGTCATAGACATGATCATCATAAGCCTTGCCCCAGTGCAGTCGGAGTATGTAGCGAAGACAGTGAGTTATTAATTAAATTAGATTTAATTAATAATATTGTTAGACGCTAGCCCAAGTCTAGCTGAAAGGTGAACCTAAAGAGTCACACGCAAATCACCAGAAAGAAACAAGAAATTAATTTTGAATTAATTCCACAACTAATTGGATTCCTTATAAAGAGAGATTGATTGGATGGATTAGACTCAAGCATATATTAATGACATTAATTTATATTCAGTTTGTCCTTATTATTTAATAAGTTGGATCTTATTAATTAATAAAGACAGTTTGGGCTTATCTATTTAATTATATTAAACACAAGTTGGCTCAACTAAATGAATTTTTATTAAAATTGGATTTAGCAATTCATTGGGCTCGTATTTTTCTTTGTAAAAATTGGCCAAGCCCACTAATTTTGAGCCCATGAAAATTCCATAGAAGGAAACAAATGGTCAACAAATTTTAATTCTGTAATGTGCAATTTTAGCCATTATTGGGGATCTCTTTATTTGGAATAAAGAGAAATATACCTTGTAGATAAAAGAATAAATCTAGAAATATTTTTCATTAACAATACAAGATATAGATATATATATATATATATGATACATAATATTTGAAAAATATTTTATTATCACATTATTACTCAACACAAAAAGGTCCCTTCGTTCCTCACCTACCTCTTGGCCGCCCCTCTCTCGCTTGCACTTGGAGTGATTCTTTCTATTGTTCTCTTCTAGCAAAGAGAATATTGAGACTCCAATTCCGATGAGGTATTGACGAATTATAGGATTCCAGTATTAGAGTTTCAAGTGAAGAACATTTCAACCGAATGTTAGAAAAACAAAGGTAAAATTTTTCACCCTTTCTATGTTTTGGTTTTTGTGATTCCAGATTAGCCTCATTTATGATTTGTTTTACTATACATAAAACGTCTGTGAACTCCAAGGTTACACACCTTGAATTCGTTATTTTATGTGTTTTAATTTTGTTATTATGCTTCTTATTTGCCGCTTCGCTAGTGTGTTCGTGGACGTACCATAGGATCCTTCAAGTGGTGTCAATATTGGAAATGTCTACCAGAAAGCCAATTAGATTGGGGGTATTGGGAACCGTTTAGTAATCTTAATGAATGTAGTAAATATTCATCTATGGCACAATGTGTTTTTTGTGCTCACTATTTATGTTGAACGGTGTTTTAACGTCAGAACAAATGCCACAGACTAATTTGAATAACCCATGTAGTTGAACTGCGCATTGGATGGCAGCTATGAAACCAACTTGTGAGGATTGGTCTGAAATATTCATCGAGGACCTCAAGATTGGGCATCGAAAGTCCTATAAAGACTTGCACTAAGTATTGTATTCATTGGATTAGTGTTGTGTTTCACCGGCAACATACATGGGATGTCTAGCTATTTTAGTGGATTAGTTGACAAGATTGTAAACTGATTGAACTGACTTGTGAGAATCGTCATATTGAACCCTTGGAGGCATGATCGGTATGACTTGAATTTCCAGCTCCGGAAGTACAAGATTAGTCATTGGAGTTGAGGAATCATGGCAGTCGCATGCATAGGATGGCTATATCTTGAATATGGCGAGAGATGACTGTGTCTTTGATTTAGTCATTATAAACCTTATCCAGTGTAGTCGCATTATGTATTGAGGATGGTGGATTTGAAGATAAAATCTATCCCCTAACAGTATATGATGGATATATCTTCTGCGCGCTCTGAGTTGGTTAGACTCTCTAAGTATGGCCATAATGATTGGTTGAATAGGAAATAATTTCCTTTGTCGATCAATAGAGTATACATATCTCAAGTATTCTGCATAGTTGCCTGGTCTAGGATGGGAACCGACGCCCAATTTCATGCCCTCGACTAAGGTCGGGAGATGGTCGACGGTCGACGGAAGGACCGTACCAGTATGAAACTCGAGAGCCTAAACGATCATGCCAACATTCACCTAGTCTCGAGTGCCATGGACCGTTGCTAGACGACCACCCATGGTGACGAGCGTTTCTGATTAATGGTAAATTGAAAATAATTAATTAAATTAGATTTAATTAATTAATTGTGTTGGACACAATGCCCAAGTCTAGCTGAGGGTGAATTTAAAAAGTCAGACATAAATCACTATAGAATTGGTGGAATTAATTTATAATTAATTCGAGAAGAAATGAATTAATTTAATTATATTAAATTAATTGAAGGATAATATATAAACGATTGAATTATTTATTTAATAATCCAATTGATGGATTGCTCTAAAATTAATTAATTTGATTAGCTAATTTTGGGCTTAGTACGTTTAAATTAATTGGATTAATTTATTAGATTTGGCTTAATTAATTGATTGGATCAATTTATTAGTGTTTCGGTTTATATTTATTTAATTGGATTAAATAAATTTTTTAACTTCGTTGGGCTAACATTAACTTAATTAATTATTATCCAATGGACTTTGGTTGGGCTTGATTTAATTTGATTAAAATAAACTCGTTGCATACTTGAAGTCCAACCCCATTAGAGAGGTTGAAGCGAGTTAAGAAGGAGTTGAAACTCCTCACCATGATGAACATAATGGAGTAGTTATTTCTTCATGGTTGAAGGTTATAAGCATGTGTGTGTATAGGTTGCCTTGGAGGCTAACTTGATAGTTATTGAATTTTGAATTCAATTAGTGTAATATATAAAACTACACACATATCAAGTATAACCATGAGATGAGCCATGAAATTTGCTACTTTTCTCTCTTAAAGATATTCTTGTTTTTATTCTATATTGAATTGGATTCATGTTATAACATAAACAATCCAGAAGCACTAAACAATAGTTTTAGTTTGGAGTTATTTTTGTTCTTGTTCCATCTACCGTTAGAAAAAGAACTATATCTATTCCATTTTGTGGTGTAGACAACTTAGAGAAATTCTAGTTTGAGTTCTCAAGTGAATAGAACGGGAGAACGTAAAGGGAACAACACACGTTGCTGCTCAACTATAGAAATAAAAAGGTAAAGTTTCATGTTTTGTTTCCATTCTTTTTGTTTCATCCTCTAGCCACTGTTCTAGCATATTTATGTGTTAATTATTATGCTTTTGACAAACACCTGCCAGAAAATTTTAAAGGAAACACCCTTTTGAACCGTTTTAATTTTCTTATTTCACCCTTTCGCCGCATTCTCAGGCCATACTGATTCTTTCAATCAGAGCACGCTTCGATATAGCGGCTGATGCTTATGTGATATTTTGCACATTAATGTGCTTTCACGGCTTTTGAAGCATGTTTTAATGCTTTTCGTTATGTAATTATATGATGAAAATAGCTCGTTTGATTTGTGCAATTAATTGGATGATTCAAGCATGTGAAAAGATGAAATTTTCTGTATTTATGCACTTTTTTGCTGTTTTACGTTCAACACACAAAATATTGGAAAAAAAATCGCAGCAGCACTGTTACTGCTGGGGCATAGTGTTCACCCGACCAGACTTAAGCAAGCAAGGGAGCCTGCACACGCTGAACCTGGCAGAAAGCAACGTGCGTGAGCACCTTGCAATGCAGCCACGCATGCGAATGCTGGGAGAGGGCCAGAGCGCACGGCCAGGCAACTACGATAGTGCGTGCTGCAAAGCTAACAGCCAACGGCTAGGCTGTTTTTTGCCCGTAATACAAAGATTTGATTTTCTGGAATTTTCTTCAGTATGAGTTAGTGTTATAATTTTTTGGGATAAAATTGAATTTTTTCTAAAATTAAAGTTGCATAATTAATTAGCCAATGCACATATTTTTTTATCATCCTTTTGATTGGGGCTTGTGTTTTCTTCCTAAAATTAATTTTTGTGATATTGGATATCCTGGAGTATAACATTACATGGGACGTATATTATGTGATGTATGGATGAATGACCACGGAGCCCACGACCTCTTGTAAGTTTAAGTTTATGGTTAGGCTTGTATGCCCTTGTAATGTTTCTTCTCTCTCCCTCTCGTAAAAATATAAAGTAAAAGTTAAAAAAAAAGGACGCAGTATTGTATTATTGGTGTGCCCGACACGTTTTTTATGCTTAAGATTTTTTTTATAATTTCAAAAAGTCTTGGGCTGTCTTAAAAATAAAAATAATAATTCCCTCCTCTCAGACCAAATATTTTAGGATAAATTTACTAAAAATTCGAGAGATGGTTTTGATGATTTCACAATTCTAGATTATTAGAATTTTCCTTGTGTATTTTTAAAAATAAACTGATTATGTAATACTTTTTAAGCAACATTTGGTTAAATATTTTTAGATGTAAAACATGCTTATTTAGATTTTATTTGATATTTTTCATATTTCATATTTTAATTTTATGAAAAACTGAGAACATATATAATAATAACTATATTGTTTATAGCAGTGTCATTTTCGTTTTCTGTTCTAATATTTTTTAAATTTCTCGTGTGGCTGCGTCCATTCGTATCTATCCCTATCGCCGTGTCTGATGCGCCATAGATAACTATATTAGTAAAACAATAACATGTAATATAAAGAAAAAATTGAAGATCTTTTTATTATTCACACTTTTTATAATAATATAGACAATGTTTCTCTATGGTTTTATGCCATATTTTCTACTTTTTCTTTTCTTTCTTTGGAAAATGGATATGTGTGGTGATGGTTTGTTTACACATTTTTATATTTTTTTTATAAGGATCGATAATTTCTATCGTGTATTATAGAGAAGATCAAAAGTTATACACTTATATTTTATTCTATTTTATTAGAGATAATAAAAATGTTATACAATGTACATAGTAATTCCATGTCAAATCTCAAATTACATTTTAATCTATCTTACAACAAAAAGTGTTGGCTTTACATAATAAATAATTTAATTTATTCTCATTTTTGTTTTAGCAAACGTATGCTACTCTTCAAATTGTTTTCTTATATGACAATACATTTAATTTATTTTCATTCGTCATCTAACCTATTTTGATATGTTAAGTGATTTAACTAATTATCATTTATATCTATGCTAGTAAAACTTTCAACATTAAATCGTTTCAATTTTCCTAATTTTTAGTAGGTGTTATATGATAGGGGGAAACCTAGTAAATGTGATACATTATGAATATTATATACCAAAAAATTATGAGTAAATAAGTATAAAGTGAAAAGTAATAAGTAGGAATAAATATGAATAATCTGAGGTTCCAAGTCGCGGACCTCAAGACTAGGCATCGAGAGTCCTACTAAGACTCGCATTGAGTATTACATTCATTACATGAGTGATGCATTTCATCAGCGACAGACACGTTGTCTATGCAATTTCAGTGGGTTTGTCCACAAGATGGTCAACTAACTGAACTGACTCGCGGGATTCATCATATGAAAGCCTTAGAGGCTTGGTTGCTATGACTTCAGTCGCCGACTTCGATAAAATGGTAGTAGTCCTTAAACATTGAAAATCATGGCAACCACGCGCGTACGATGACTGTATCTTGAGTCTACGTGAAAGGTGATTGTGTCACACACATGATCATCATAATACTTGTCCAGTACAATCGGAGTATGTACCGAGGACGGTGAGTTCCAAGAAGAGGATCCATCCTCTCTCAGTATGTGATAGAGGTATCTCCTATGTTCTTGGAGATACGTTCAAATTTTAGGAATATGTGGCCATAGCAAAGAGGTTTCTATGTCGAGAAAAATTGGCGTAACGCGATCTCAACTATTAAGCATAGACACCTAGTCAAAGATGGGAACCGACCCCTAATTTCATGCCCTAGAGAAAGGCTGGGAGACAATAAACGGAAGGACCGTAAACTCATATGGACTCGAGAGCCTAAATGTTCACATTGTAATTCATCTAGTCTCTAGTGTCATGGATCGTTGCTACACAGCCACCCTAGGTGACATGCTTTCTAGATTAAGGGTTAATGAATAATTATTAATTAAATTGGATTTAATTAATTATAGTGTTAGACACTAGTCCAAGTCTAGCTGAAAGGTAAACCGACAAAATCACACACAAATCACTGAAAATGAACATAGATGTAATTTGAAATTAATTTCATAAGTAATTGGATTACTTACAAAGAGAGATCAATTGGATGGAAAAAGGTCCAAGAATAAATTAATGGCATTAATTTATATTTGGTTTGTCCTTATAATTTAATAAGTTGGATCTTATTAAAGAATAAGGATAATTTGGGTATAAGTATTTAATTAGATTAAATAGAAGTTGACCTCAATTAAATTGGATTTTTATTAAATTAGATTTAAATAAAAATTCATTCGGTTGTATTTTTATAAGGGTAAAATTGTTCAAGCTCAATTATTTTGAGCCAAGGAAAATTCTGTGGAAGGAAATAAATGGCTAGCAAATTGCAGTTTTGGAAAGTTCAATTCTAGCCATTTTTGAGAATATTTTTATTTGGAATAAAGAGAAATATACCTTGTAGATAATAGAATATATTTAGAAACATTCTTAAAATCTAAACAAGATATATATATATATATATATGAAACATAATTATTCGAGAAATAACTATGATGATCATTAATCACAAAAAAAGAATCTAATCTCGTTCTTCTACCAAAAACCATTCGGCCGACCCCTTCTCTCTTTGTTTACTTGGTGCAATTTTCTACTTCCTTTCTCATCTAGCAAAGAGGATGTAACGAATCCTGTTTGATGTGGAAGAATGGGAGGGTTCCTGTGTTTAAGCCTCAAATGAGGAGCATTTCAAGGTTTTTTTCACCCTTCTATTTTTTTTGTTTTGGTAATCCAACATCAGCCCCCCATGTTCGTTTTATTTTTAGGACATCGAACGCTTGGGCCGTACCACGGGATCCCCTTCAAGACCATGTCTTGAACTTATCAATAATATTATTATCGTTTGCATATTTCTCTTTAATTCTATCATGTAGAAAATGTCTAAGAACTCCTTAGCCCTGATAATGGAGATTAGTAAATTTAATGGCACAAACTACAACAACTAGCTACTAAATCTAAAGATTGTCCTAAATTTCGAGAACCGGGGCTATGTCTTCGACAAGCCACTCCCAGCGACATTGCTGAAAGGCTCCTCGCCCGAAGAACATGTGATGTTCAAGAGGTGGCGTGAGAACAACTGCAAGGTCTACATTATCATATTAGCTTTGATGATCAATGACATCCAAAAGCAATATGATAGGTTGGAAGACATTTCCTAATAATGCTTTGCATAAAGGAAGTATATGCAATTCCTGATCGGCATATTAGATATACCGTTGCAAAAGCATTTTTCAGGACAAAGGTGACTAAAGGATCTTCTGTGCAAAGGCATGGGGTCAAAATTCTTCCCTCGCGGAGAAGCTCGAAGATCTCAAAGCTGGGCTTGACAATGTCACGTACATTAATGTGATCCTCCAATTATTTCCTCCCTCTTGTGACCCACTTATCATTAACTACAACATGAATGGACTATAGTAGTCTATTCATGAGTTAATTAATATGCTGGTCCAATATGGGGCAACGACCCACGAGTTTGCGCCAGTAGTATTGATATGAGAAGGCCGGACGCTAGAAGAGGAAAAAGGAAAAAGTAAAAGTCGTCGTAGCCACTTCTAGATCTCCAAGCAACCGTGTTGCTCCAGTGCAAAACGAAAAAGGGAAGGGGAAGGGGAAGAACGGCGGTTCACAGCGATCAAGGACAAATGATGTTTGCATTCATTGTGATTAAAAGGGGCATTGGAAGAAGGAGTGCCCACAACTCCTGTCCAACCAAGGCACGTTTGTGATTCAAGTAAATATGATAACTAATTCTATTTTTTAAGTATTAGATACTGGCTATGGAGCTCATATCTGTAATAATTTGCAGGTGCTGGAAAGAAGCAGAACGCTACTTAAGGAGGAGATGGTCCTAGGGCTAAGTGATGGAAAAGCCGTAGCAGGAAAAACTGTGGGATCACTCAAATTAGCTATTAGTGATCGTATTCAGATAGAATTAAAGAACTGTTATTATATACTGAGTACAATCAAAAATATTATTTTCATTCCTGTTTTAAATAATAGTTATGCGTTTAAGATCAATAAAAATAGTTTTTAATTGATGATTGATGATAACCTTCATCGGCTTAGTACATTAACGAACGGTCTTTATATTCTCCAACAGTTAATTAGATTATTATTGCCCAAAACAAACGAAAATTAGATAATCATGAAAACACGCAGACTTGGCATGCAATGTTAGGTCATATCTCCATAGAAAGGATGAGGAAGTTGGCAGAATATAGGAGTCTAGAGGTAGACGACTTCGATAAATATCTACTTGCGAATCCTGTTCAAAAGAGAAAATAACCAAGAAACCTTTTGTTGGACAAAATACGCTTGTCACTGGTATGTTGGACTTAATCTACACAGATGTTTGTAGACCACTGAATACTTCGGCTAAAGGAGGATACCCATATTTCATAACCTTTACTGATGATCATCACGGTATGGTTATGTTTACCTAATGAGGTACAAGTTTGAGCGCTTTGGAAGATTTAAAGAATTCAAACTTGAAGTAGAGAATCAAACTAGTCGTAACATCAAAGCCCTTCTGTCAGATCGAGGTGGGGAATATTTAAGCAGTGAGTGCATGGATTACCTAAAAGAGAATGGAATCCTCCTGGAATGGTGCAGCTTAACGGCGTGGCCGAAAAGAGAAATCGAACCCTATTGGACATGGTTCGATCCATGAACACTTTACCAACTACCCTTGTCCTTTTGGGAAAACGCTCTTGTGACAGTGGCCAAGTTGCTCAACATTGCGCCATCCAAAGCTGTGCCCCCAATCGCCATATGAGATATGGCACGGCAAGCCAGCATTATACAAGTACTTGAGAGTATATGGTAGCCCAGCATACATCAAAAAGCTAGTAGGAGACAAATTAGCATCAAGGTCTAGTCTGTACAGGTTTGTCGGTTATCCAAAAGAAACTGCAGGGTATTATTTCTATGACTCATCAGGACAAAAGATTTTTGTCTCGAGAAACACAATATTCTTGGAAAAAGGTTTTCGCATGAATAGCCAATGCGATGAGGAACTGCTTGAAGATTCAAGTGAGATACCTCATCAAGATAATGCAACACCATCTGTACTTACGATTCCCAGTAATAGTGCTCTAGTTCTTCGTAGGTCAACTAGAATATCTCAACGTCCTGATAGGTATGGATTATTATGCTTGACTAGCACATTGGATGGTGATCGAACAACATACAGAGAAGCGATGTATGACATCGATTCGGACAACTGGCTTGAGGACATGAAATCCGGAATGGACTAAATGGTTTGAATCAAGCTTTGACTCTCGTGCACCCACCTAAAGGTGTTAAGCCAGTTGGTTGCAAATGGGTATACAAACGTAAGCTTGGAGCTAGCGGGGAGGTTACTACCTTCAAGGCTAAGTTCATAGCAAAAGATACACTCAACAACTCCGGGTCAACTTTGAGAAAACCTATTCGCTCGTAGCAATGGCTAATTCCATTTGGATACTGTTTACTATAGCAGCTTGGTATGTCTATGAAATATGGCAAATGGTCATTAAAATGGCCTTCTTGAACTATTTCATCGAGTAACTGATCTACATGGATTAGCCAGAAGGTTTCACCTCTTCTGTAGAAAAATAGAAAGTTTGTCATCTCTAGAGGTCCATCTCTAGCCTCAAACAAGCTTCCCGTTGCTGGAACACGCATTTTTTGATGAAGTCATGCAAGATATGATTTCATAAAAAATGAATATGATCCTTGGGTATACAAGAAGATCAGAGGGAGCTCGGTTACGTACCCTCTACTTTATATTGACAATTTATTTTCAGAGCCATTCAAGCAATTATATTTAAACAATGTTGTTCCGAAGAATATGAAAAGTATTCATCCTGGCCGACGTCTCTATTGTGATTACCAAATTGCATAAAACACTACTTTCACATCGCAACAGATGCCCTCACATACCACTTTGTAACCAATGTAGTTTGCGTATATAAAATTTCTGTGGGTTAGTTGACAAGGTGGTCCTTAGAGTCGCCGAATTTGATAGTATAGGAGTAGTCCTTAGAGTTTAGGAATCACAATAGTGACATACATGCGATGACTATATCTTTGATTTGTGCAAGAGGTGATCGTGTCTGAGACATGGTCATCCTAAGCCATGTCCAATGCAGTCAATGCATGTAAAGAGTATGGTGAGTTATAAGAAAAGGATCTGTCCCCTATCAAAACGTGATAAAGGTATCTCCGATATATTTGGAGATGCGTTTATGCTCTATAAACTTGTGGTCGTAGTCATTAATCGAATAGAAAATGAGGTTTCTATGTCGAGCAAATTGGCGTAACGCAATCTCAAATATTAAGCATAGACGCCTAGTCCAGAATGGGAGCCGACACCCAATTTCATGCCTTAGACTAAGGCCAGGAGATTGTAGATGGAAGGACAGTACTCGTATGGACCAAGCGCCTAAAGATTCACATGGATATTCATCTAGTCTCTAGTGCCATGGACCGTTGCTAGACGGCAACCTACGGTGACGGGCTTTCTTGCTCGAGGATTGATCGAGAACTATTAATTATATTTGAATAATAATAATGTTTGACACTAGCCCAATCAAGCTGACAGGCAAACCTAAAGAGTCAAACACAAATCACCAAGAAGGGACGAAGAATTAAGTGGGAATTAGTTTCAAAATTAATTGGATTACTTATAAATGAGAGGGATCCAATTGATGGAGGAGCCTAATCATAAAATAACAGGATTAATTTATATTTGGCTTGCCCTTATTATTTAATAAGTTGACTTATGGATTATAAAAGTTGATTAGGCTCATATATTTAATTGGATTAAATAGATGATGGGCTTAATTAGGTGAATTTTAATTAAATTAGATTTAATAAAAATTAATTGAGCCTTGTATTTTGTTTTTAATAAAATCAGCATTTGAACCCTATTTAAGTTGTTGGAAAATATAGAAAAGGAAATTATGGACTAACAATTTCACTTTTGAAAAGTGCTATGTTAGTCATCCTTTATTTGGAATAAGGATTTATTAGCATATGGATTGCAGAATGAACCTAGACACATTATAGTACATCCATACAAGGTATATATTTGTATATTAGTTATTTGGAATAAAAAATCCTTCCCTAGAAGCTCCTAATTCGGCCGCCTCACTCACAAGCACACTTGGTGTGTACTTTCTGCCTAATTTTCTTCTAGCAAAGAGAAATGAGGCATCCCATATTTCGATGTGGTGTAGACGTGTCTTTAGACAGCTTCTACGTTGAATGTCATTTGAATAGATCAACGAAATGAAGTTTGAAACAAATCAAGAAAAAGGTAATCCTCGATTTACGTTTCTTCCACTTATAGTTTTCATTTTACCATAAACCCCATTTAATTTTATTGTTGTTATAATTAACTACATCGGACGTCCGGGACTCCAAGGGTCACACCTTGGAATCATGATTTATTACGTTTAGGTTTTAATTTACGAATTTTATAGTGTCGCTTCCACTTGCTGGTTTCCTGGCCGATCCACTCACATTTTTTATGCTTTAAAATGCTATCAGAGCACAGTTTGATGAAGGGGCTATGTATTTATGTGTATAAGCATGATAATAACATTGTATTGCTTTTGAAGCATGATATTTATTTTTGCTTATTCTTGAATGATTATATGAGAAAACCAACATGTTTAGTTTTTGCAATTTTGAGTGATTTAAGTATTTTAAGAAAATTAAATTGTTTGGTAAAAATACTTGGTTTTAGTTTTAGTTTAATGTGTGAAGAAAAATAGTGTTGTAGCAGTGCACTGTCGGTCGACAGTGCACAATGTGCGCGCACAGGCAAGAGCTGTCACGCAACTTGGATAGCGCAGGCCTTGCGTGCAGGCAGTGCGACTGCTGCTCCAGTTGGCGATCGACGTCAGGGCCATTTTCATCGTTTTTTTGAAAATT
The DNA here is from genome assembly GCF_026168435.1 of Sesamum indicum. Taxonomy (NCBI): domain Eukaryota; kingdom Viridiplantae; phylum Streptophyta; class Magnoliopsida; order Lamiales; family Pedaliaceae; genus Sesamum; species Sesamum indicum. The sequence continues at coordinate 8,470,151 of NC_142661.1, read as the reverse complement.
GGATTTTCTAATTTTTGCTGATTTAATTTTGAAAAATATGAAATTTTTTTAGAATTAAATTGTTGTAATTAATATGGTTGATTTGTGTGCATTGGATGCATGGGGCTTTATCATCCCTTTGAATTAAAAAATTTAAACTTGTTGTTTTCTACATGTAATTTTTTGTCATGATATTGGATATCACAGTATTTTCTTGGGATTTTCATTTTCTTATTTAGATTGCTTAATTTATATTGTGTGCTAGTTGAATATGGATGGATGATCATGGAGCCCTAGACTGCAGGTATGTCTTTTAATTTTATTGGGTGGGCAGTGTGCCTTTGTGATTTATTTTCTACCTCCTTCTCATTTTTAGACTTGGAATAAAGCTTGCTATTTCCCTCCTAGTGTACTCCCTCCAAGCTCTGATCAGGGTTTCTTGTTAAATTATAATGAGAGCAGTATAGAATATTTTGGTGAGATTTTTATTTTAATTGAGCCCATGGAAGAAGGTCCACAGAGGAGGAGGCCAATGGAGAAGGCGGCCCACGAAGATGTTACAAGGCCCATCTATATGTTGAAGGGTAAAGCATTTTTTGTAATAACATAAGGCCACCTTAGGCAGTCCTTACACTCACTGTGGGTTCAATAGGTCGTATAGGCTAAACTCGTGATTATCCAATAGGGGTATGTTAGGTTTCATTGTATGCGATGAGTTTACCTAATGCTTTAAATATTTTATATTTATACATGCAATGCTATTTTGCGATGAGGTCTTGATCAAACAACTCAATATTAACTCTCACTTGGTTCGACCAAGTTAAAGTTTTAGGGCCCAATATGGATTTGCATCAAAATGATTTGATCTGTCTAACATTTTCGTCCACAATAATGTGGTGAGGAAGCTGCCACTAGCTAAGTGTGCTCCCACGAGTCGCGGCACATTTGGACTAGAGGCAAGCTGCACCATTATTGTGAACAAAAGAACACGCTCACTGTTTCCCTGTCTCACGAGTCGTGGTGGGCGACAATTGAGTTGTGACTTGATTGATGGGTTGAAACCAACACGAATTAATATATTACGCCCGTAAATGGACTTGGATCAAAATGGCATTTCATCTGTCCAATCCATCCATAGCAATATCATGAAGAAGCTGCCACTATCCAAATATGGTCTCATGGGTTGTGACACATTTGGAATAGAAGGCAAGCTGTATTATTGTTAAGAACAAAGGAATATGGTGGTTGTTTCCGTATCTCACAAGTTGTGGGGGGTGATAATTGAGGTACGATTTGGTTGATGGGTCGGGTTTAACAAAAAATAACATGATTCGTTTGGAGTCCTCAGGATCATGTGAAGAGGTGAGGAGAAATATCTTGAGAATCTCATGGAATGAGATGGCATCGGTTCCCTCCCACAAAGCTTTCTCCATGTTAATTATAAAAAGCGGAGCATGGTAAATTTTTCTTGTGGATCCCAAGCCCACTACAAAAGGATTTTTTGAAACCCCACTTGAGAGTGGTTTGATTTTATAGAAATAGTGGGAGAAGTTAACGACTAAAAGACTTAGATGCAATCCCTTGTGGAGAAGCTCTAAGACCCTAATGTTGGTCTTAAAAGGAATGTACTTCATCTCTCCTTTTTCCTATTTATCATAAACCCTAAATGGGCTTGAGAAGACCATTTCATCAGTTGATAAAAAAATAGTTGGACCAATACGAGGCAACGATTGAAGAATCTGCACAAACGGTATTGGATTTGGAGGCTTCAACTTTAAAAGTAAAAGAAATTACCAAACGTCTAGCATCCCCTCACACTTTGAGTGCTCATGTCAGCTTAATGAGCGAATGTAAAAGGAAAAATGGGATAATGGTTCAACAGTCCAAATTTACATATGATGTTTACATATAATTGCTAAAGGACATTAGAAGAGCGAGTATCGTGAACTGCCCTTCACCCAAACTATGGCATTTGTCGAGCAAACATGATTACTGTTCATATTCCCAAGTGTTAGACACTTGACCTCAAAATGCATTTATGCAAATGTTTTACAGAAATGAAAAGGATAACTCTAAGACAAGTACTCTTAAAGCTAATGATAGGATCGCATTTTGTGCTTATTTTATATAATATTTTAGCCTATTTTGTGACCAAATGCTCCTAATTAAATATTATTTTGCAGCATTAGGACAAGAGAAATGGAAAATGAAGAAAAGCACCAAAATGGAAATTCAAACAAGACTCACACTCAATTTTTGGCAAGAGTTTGGAGCTGCTTGGACTACCTCTGATGAAGGAAGAGTTTAACTAGAATTATAATTTTATCTCTATAAGTCTTTTAGTTCGACTAGGAATCTACTTCTAATTCCTAGTAGAACTAGGTATCTAGCTATTATAAATAGGTGATGTAATTTACTTTCAGAGACAACTTTTGAACTCTTTTATTTCTCTACGTTTTTATATTATTTTGCTTTTAATGCGTTCTTCCATGAGCATGTCTAGCTAAATCTCTCATTCCGGTTGAAGACTTGGTGAACGCTTAAATCCAACGGGTTGTGAGATCTAATTTATGCTTTCTACTTTTATTCATATTGGTATTTGTGTTGTTCTCTGTGCTTTTATTACAAATAATCTGATTTATTGTCAAGAACATTTGCCTAGCCAATTGAACTTTCAAATCCGTAATTGTTTGTTTAGTTCGATAACTAGTGGTAACACAACATAATTGATTATGTAGAAGTTTTCGATTATGTTGTGGGGAATGCACAATCTAACTTAAATAAATCCTCGTAGGAATTTATTGGTTAGAATTGGGTCTTTCTAGTTCTTAATGCTGTCGGTAAATTAAATCTTGAGGACGTTCCCAAGGTTGTTTACTGATTAGGGATTTAGTCAACGGACGTTTCTTGATTATCCACAAGGTAAGGAAAGGTGAGGTCCTTAGGTCGTACCAATTGCCATAACCAATTTATCTATCATGAATAATTGTTATCTTTGCATCTATGATAAATCGTGGAATTAAGTGTGATCCTATCTTTAACTGGAATACTCTTCTCTTAAATTTATCTCTTCTAATTTTATTAGCTTTTTAGTTTTATTCTTCTTCACAATCAAAACTCCCGCTAATTATTTTTGTTTTTGAAGGAATTAATTTAAAACCAATCTCTGTGGATTCGACCCTACTCACACATCTACAAAAGTATTCATAGGAATTATTTTTGGTGGATTCGACACCCATCAGCTAAGCAATGGCTAGGCCATTACTACAAAAGCAAAAAGACTAAATAAACTTAGCTAATAAGTATTCATGTTCAAATAGTATACGATTATGTAACCTAACATGATCAAGTGATTAGTCAATTGTTGGACAAATTTGACTACAAACTTGATCAATAAAAGATTTTTTCCAGTCTGCTGAGTTATTAAATTGTCGTACTACATAATTAGATTATGCACCCTTAAAACAAATGACTAAAACGGATGATCTAGAACATAACTTACAGAAAATGACATGCATGAACTAGGCCATATCCCTCTAGTTAGGATAAATAGGTTGGTAGATTCAAAGAGTCTGGCAATAGATGATTTGAGTTTACTAACTTATTATTCCTTTCTGAGAGGGAAGAAAGCCATGAAAGCACTTTGTGGGACAAAGAATGATTTCCAAAAACAATCTATTGGAATGGATCCAAAATAGACATGTGAGTTACTAAATATAAAAATACCAGTAGAGGGTTCACAAGTCAAAGGACTTCTGGATTGTTCGGAGAAATTAGACTTGAGGTGGAGAACCAAACTGGTTACAGAGATAATCCCTTTGATGGGATCGAGGTAGTGCATATTTAGTGGGAGTTCTTATAACATCCAAAATGAGAATGGAATTCTCATTCAGTGTAATTCCACCGGAAGAGACGATGTTGAACTATCTCTAGTAAGGAACAAATTGAACATGGTTCGATCCGTGCTTCACTAGATGTGGACTTTTGAAAAACCGTCCAGTTGTAAAACATTGTGTTTTCTTAAAGTCGTAATCCAGACACTATATTTGATATGATTTGGCAAACCTGTGTCATACAAAAGTCTTGAGTACGAGAAATGTTCCTGCATACGTTAAAGGACTAGTGGGAGGAAAATTAGACTCGAAATCTAATTTATACAGGTTCCTTAAGGAAAAATACAAACATCACTTGTAATTGGAACTTAACTGAACATGTCTAAGTTCTCCAAAGGTTAGTCCAAAAACTCCGGTTACCTGAAAGGTTTGAGTATTTGAAATCGAACAAGAGGAAGCGATGTAGGACATCTATCCTGATAAATGGCTCGGAGACATAAAATCTGCTATAGACTTCTAACTAGGTTGGGATGCCCTACATACTTATTTTGACAAGTTGATGCGGTACATGACTTGGTCAAGAACAAGGTAGAAAGTCAATTGGAGCCCATAATAGGAATTGGACTCCTATTTAAGGATAAGCTATCCAAGATTCAGTCATGGTAGACTGGTGAGGAGCTTAGATTTTTGACATCCCCTACGTCTTTGTTGTAAGCAGCATGGAATGTTATTCGGTGCATTAAGTCCGATGTTGCTCATGCTTTTTAAGCATAAAAACATATAACGAGTGTTCACCGATAGGGCAACAGACAGCTGTTGAAGGGCTATCTTTAATACCTGAATAAGGATTAAAGAGAGCTCTTAGCGCAAATTAATGGAGGTTGATTTTGGAAGGCTACCGCAAAAGTAGCTTCCAGCATCATATGAATAATATTTAATCTAAAAAATGAATGTACATTCAAGGTTTAATGATAATGTGGTAATATTGGAAAGGTGCCAAGTGGAATAACACAAAAACCCTAATAATGAAACATTGAATGTATGGAAAACTTTTTAAAAGTTATATTAGAAAAAGGTTAGGATCGAAAAACAACACTCAATTATTGGGTGTTCTACCTACCATAGGTGCGCCAGTAGTCACCTTGGAGGATGACAACTAGGCTATGGCACAATATAAAGGGCCCAAGATCTCATCACAGGTCTAAGGAAAAATCTTAGACACCATCATCTGCTAGGAGCGATTATAGGAAGATGTAATGTGCTATTGGACCGCTGAACATTGACAGAAATAAGAGTAGACCCATAAAACCTTGTCGGTATCACAGATAGGTCATAATCAAATTAATCTAAACACATGAGTAATTCGCTTTAAGGTCAAGTGGGAAATTATTGGAATAGGTGACCAAAAACCCAATTAGATTGGCGGTTTTGAGAAACATTCAAGCAATCTTTATTTAAACAGTATTGTCCTGATGAATATAATAAGTATTCATATTTGGCACATGTAACTATTGTGCTTAACAAATTACATCAACTACAGTTTTGACGTCACAACACATGCCCATAGACCACTTTGTAACCCATGTAGTTGAGCTGCGCATTAGATGGTGGCTATGAAAGCAACTTCTGTGGGTTGGTCTGAAATGTTCCAAGTCAAAGACCTCGAATCTGGGCATTGAGATTCCTACTAAGACCCGCGCTGTGTATTGTATTCATTGGATGAGTGTCACGTTTCTTCGACGAGAGGCATAGGACGTCTATGAAATTTTAGTGGGTTAGTTGACAAGGTGGTCAGCTGACTGAACTAACTCGCGACGATCGTGATATGGAAGCCTTAGATGCTCGGTCGGAATAACTCAAGTCTCCAGCTCCGATAGTGCGGGAGTAGTCCTTAGAATTGAGGAATCACGGCAGTCACGTGCATGCGATGATTGCATCTTGGATTAGTACATCAATACAAGGTATATATATGTATATTATTTATTTGGAATAACTAATGAAAACATAACACAAAAAAAATCCTACCCTAGAAGCTCCTAATTCGGCCGCCTCTCTCACAAGCACACTTGGTTTGTTCTTTCTCCCTAATTTTCTTCTAGCAGAGAGAACTCGGGGATATCATATTCCGGTGTGGTGTATACTTGTCTTTAGAGGGCTTCTACGTTGATGTCTCGTGTGAAAGGTAATCCTTGATTTACATTTTTTGCACTTCTTATTTTAATTTTACGATAAGCACCATTTTTATTCTTAGAATCTACTATCTACTTTGAGAGATTGTGAGCAGAGGTGACATGCGGATGGACTAAGTCAACTTAGCACAGAACACAGTAGATACATTGATTATACCATTGTCCCAAATTGCTCAAATTCAACATCTTGATAAGATAGGTTTGAGGCCGATGGGTGATTGGCCTTAGGTCAAGTGGGAGACTGTTAGAATAAATGACCAAAAAGTCAATTATATTGGCCTAGATGTATTTTATTCCAACAATTAATTATTTTATGTAAATAAAATGAGTATTCGCTTATTTTGGCATCTACATTTTTGTTCTCAATTTGTATGATTGCGTTTTCTTGAACATCATGACAAAGCCCATAGAGCACTTGACAACCGTGAGTTTAGGCCATGCATTGGATGGCGCTCATGAAACCAACTGCCAAAAGGTTGGGTCTGAAACATTGCAAGTCGAAGACTTTTAGAATGGGCAACGAGAGTCCTATGGAGACTTGGATTAAGAGTCGCATTCAATTGGTGAGTTCCGCGTTTCATCGATGACAGACGCGGGGCGTCTATGCGATCTTGGTGGGTTGATTGACTAGGTGTCGAATCAACTGAACTGACTGGCAGGATCGTCATATGGAAGCCTTGGAGGCTTGGTCGGTATGACTTGATCCCCAACTTCTATAATACGATAGTAGTCCTCAGACTTGAAGAATCATGGTAGTCACGTGCATACGTTGACTATGTCTTTTATCTGCGCAAGAGGTGATTGTGTCATAGACATGATCGTCATAAGCCTTATCCAGTGCAGTCGAAGTATGTAGCAAGAACGGTGAGTTTCAAAAAGAGGATCTGTCCCCTGTGAGTATGTGATAGAAGTATCTCCTATGCATTTGGAGATGCATTCATGCTCTATAAATCTATAGCCACAGTCCTTGATCGAATAGGGAAAAGAGGTTCCCAGGTCGAGAAACTTGGTGTAATGCGATCTCATGTATTAAGAATAGACGCCTAGTCCATGATGGGAATCGACACCTAATCCCATGAGCTAGACTAAAGTTGGGAGATGGAAGACGGAAGGACCATACACGTATGGACTCGAGAGCCTACATTGTCTCACAGAAACTTACCTAGTCTTTAGTGCCATGGACCATTGCTAGACGGCCACCCATGGTGATGGGCTTTCTAGATTAAAGGTTAATCAAGTATTATTAATTAAATTAGATTTAATTAATAATAGTGTTAGACACTAGCCCAAGTCTAGCTGAAAGCTGAACCTAAAAAGTCACACATAAATCACCGGAAAGAAACAAGAAATTAATTTCGAATTAATTCCACAACTAATTGGATTACTTACAAAGAGAGATCAATTGGATGGATTAGAATCAAGCATATATTAATAACATTAACTTATATTGGGCTTGTCCTTATTATTTAATAAGTTGGATTTTATTAACTAATAAAGACAATTTGGGCTTATCTTTTAATTATATTAAACACAAGGTGGCTCAAATTAAATGGATTTTTATTAAAATTGGATATAAAAATTCATTGAGCTTGTATTTTTCTTTGTAAAAATTGGTCAAAGCCACTAATGTTGAGCCCATGAAAATTCCATAGAAGGAAACAAATGGCTAGCAAATTTTAATTTTGAAAACTGCAATTCTAGCCATTATTACGGATCTCTTTATTTGGAATAAAGAGAAATATACCTTGTAGATAAAAGAATGAGTCTAGAAATATTTTTCATTAAGACTACAAGATATAGATATATAAATATATGATACATAATATTTGGGAAATATTTTAGTTTCACATTATTACACAAAACAAAAAAGTCCCTTCCTTCCTCACCTACCTCTCGGCCGCCCCTCCCTCTCTTGCACTTCGAGTGATTTTTTCTCTTGTTCTCTTCTAGCAAAGAGAATATTGAGATTCCGATTTTGATGCAATATGGACGAATTATAGGATTCCAGTATTGGAGCCTCAAGTGAAGAATATTTCAACTACATGTTAGAAAAAACAAAGGTATCATTTTTCACCCTATCACTATTTTGGTTTTTGTGATCGCACATTATCCTCATTTATGTTTTATTTTATTATACATCAAACGTCAAGGAATTCCAAGCTTACACCCATTGAATTTGTTAGTTTATGTGTTTTAATTTTGTTACTATGCTTTTTATTCACCGGTTCGCTAGCTTGTTCCTGGACCGTACCACAGGATCCTTCAAGTAGTATCAATATTTGAAATAGTGACCAAAAAGCCAATTAGATTGACGGTTTTGAGAACCATTTAGCAATCTTTATGAATGTAGTAAGCATACATCTATGGAACCATGTGTTTTTTGTGCTCACTATTTATGTTAATCGGTGTTTTAACGTAAGAACAATGCCCACAGATTAATTGAATAACTCATGTAGTTGGACTGCGCATTGGATAGCAGTTAGTAAACCAACTTCTGAGGGTTGGTTTGAAGCGTTCGTCGAGGTCCTCGAGACTGGGCATCGAAAGTCCTATAAAGACTTGCACTAATCATTGGACTTGAGGAATCATGGCAGCTGCATATATATGATGGCTATATCTTGAATCTGACGAGAGATGACTGTGTCTTCGATGTGGTCATTATAAGCCTTTTCTAGTGTAGTCGCATTATATATTGAGGATGGTGGATTTGAAGATAGAATCTCTCCTTTATCAGCATATGAAGGATATATCTTCTACACGCTCTAAGATGGTTTAGACTCTCCAAGTCTATGGCCATAATGATTGGTTGAATAGGAAATAGTTTCTTTTGTCGATCAATAGAGTATAGACATCTCAAATATTCTGCATAGTTGCCTGGTCCAGGATGGGAACCGACGCCCAATTCCATGCCCTATACTAAGGTCGAGAGATGGTCGATGGAAGGACCATACCTGTATGGAACTCAAGAGCCTAAATGTTCACGCCAACATTCACTTAGTCTCTAGTGCCATGGATTGTTGTTAAACGGCCACCCATGGTGACTGGCGTTTCTGATTAATGGTTAATCAAAAATAATTAATCAAAATAAATTTAATTAACTAATTATGTTTGACATAATTCTCAAGTCTAGTTGAGGGTGAATCTAAAGAGTCAGACACAAATTACTATGGAATTGGTAAAATTAATTTAGAATTAATTCGAGAAGAAATGAATTAATTTAATTGGATTAAATTAATTCAAGGAGAATATATAAACCATTCGATCATTTATTTAATAATCCATTTGATGGATTGCTAAAAAACTAATTAATAGGATTAACTAGTTTTGGAATTAGCACCTTTAAATTAATTAGATTAATTTATTAGGTTTGGCTTAATTAATTGATTCGATCAATTATTTAGTATTTCAGTTTAGATTTATTTAATTGGATTAAATGAATCTTTGGACTTTGTTGGGCTAAAATTAACTTAATTAATTATTATCCAATGGACTTTGGTTGGGCTTGATTTAATTTGATTAAATTTTGTTTGGTGCATACTTGAAGTCCAACCCCATTCGAGGGAGGTTGGAGCAAGTTAAGGAGTTGAAACTCTTTACCATGATGAACTTAATGGAGTCGTTATTTCTTCATGTTTGAAGGTTATATGCATGAGTGTGTATAGGAATCCTAGTTTGAATTATATCTATTACATTTGGTGGTGTGGACAATTTAGAGGAAATCCTGTTTAAATTCTCCAGTGAACGGAACAGGAGAACGTAAAGGGAACAACGCACATTGCTGCTCAACTATAGAAATAAAAAGGTAAAGTTTCATGTTTTATTTTTATGCTTTTTGTTTCATTCTCTAGCCACTTTTCTAGCATGTTTATGTGTTGATTATTATGCTTTTGACAAACACTGAACGACAGAGAATTATAAAGGGAAGACCCTTTTGAACCGTTTAATTTTTTTATTTCACCCTTCCGCCGCATTCCCGGGCCATGCTGATTCTTTCGATCAGAGCACGGTTCGATGTAGGGGCTGATGGTTATGTGATGTTTGCATGTTGTTAACTTTCACGGTTTTTGAAGCATGTTGTAAGTCTTTTCATTAATAATTTATATGATGAAAATAGCTTGTTTGATTTTTGTAATTATTTGGATGATTCAAGCATGTGAAAAGTTGAAATTTTCTGTATTTATGCTTTTTTTTGCTGTTTTACATTCAACACAAAATATAGGAAAAAAAATCGCCCCAGCAGCGGCATAGTGTTTATTCGACCATACTTGCGCAAGCAGAGAGCAAGCACGCACCCTGCAATGCAACCACGTGCGCGCATGCTAGAAGAGGGCCAGACGACACGCGCAGGCAACGACGACAGTGCGTGCTGCAGGGCTGACAAACAACGACTGTTTTAATTATTTGGGACAAAATTGATTTTTTTTCTAAAATTAAAATTTAATAATTAATTGGCGAATGCACATATTTTTCGATCATCGTTTTGATTACAAATTTCAAGCTTCTGTTTCCTTCGTAAAATTAATTTTTGTGATATTGGATATCTTGGAGTATAATATTACATGGGATGTATTTATTATATGATGTATGGATGGATGATCACGGAGCCCACGACCTCTTGTAAATTTAAGTTTATGGTTGGGCTCGTATGCCCTTGTAATGTTTCTTCTCTCTCCCTCTCGTTTTTAATCTTGGAATAATGAGGACTGCTATCTCCTTCCTTATGCACTAACCCCAACTCCTGATTGGGGTTTCTTTTCAATTGTAATAAGAGTAATATAGGAATTTTTTTTGTAGGGCTTTTTATTTTAAAGCTAGCCCATGGAGAAGAAGGTCCAAGGATAAGGAGGCCCACGAAGAAATTACAAGGTCCATCTAATGTTAATGGGTAATATTACTTTGTAATAGGATAGGGCCACCTTAGACTGACCATAGACTCATTGCGGGCTCAGTAAGTCGCATAGGTAGCGCTTGTGATCATCCCAGGCGGGTATGCTTAATTATGTTGCATGCGGTGATTTCTTTATTGCTTAAGCATTTGATGTTTTGCATGCTATAAAATTATGTAATGAGGTCTTGGTCAGACACCCAAACATTAACTCTTACTTGATTGGACCAAGTTAAATATTAGGCCCAAAATGGACTTGGATCGAGATTGTCTTGATCTCACCAAGCCTTCCATCCAAAAATTTGGTGAGGAAGATACAGTTGCCCATGTGTAGTCTCACGTGTCCTGGCATAGTTTGGAATAGAGGAAAGGTACAACATTATTGTGAACAAAGAACATGTTCAGCATTTTCCTTTCTCACGAGTCGTGGGGGGCGACGATTGAGGTGTGATTTGGTTGATAGGTCGAGCCTAACATTGAGTAACATGATTTGCTTGACATCCTCAGGATCGTGTGAAGAGGTAAAGGCATGGTATATTGTTCTTGTGGATCCCAAGCCCACTAGGAGAGGATTTCCCAAAACTCCACTTAAGAGTGGTGGACTTTCTTATCAGTAATGAGAGAGTTAAAGACTAAAAGACCATGACTTGAACTTATCAATAATATTACTATTATATGTTGAAATCTGTTTAATTCTATATTGTAGAACATGTCTAAGAACCCCTAACCCTGATAATGGAGACTAATAAATTCAATCGCACAAACTACAACAGTTGGCTGCAAAATCGAACGATTGTCCTAGGTTTCGAGAACCAGACTATGTCTTGGACAAGTCGCTCCCGATGACCTTGCCGAAAGGGTCTTCGCCCGAAGAGCATGTGACGTTCGAGAAGTTGCATAAGGACAACAACGAGGTCACAGTAACATATTAGCTTCAATGAGCAATGACATCCAAAAGCAATATGATAGGCTGGAAATCGTTCCCTCGATAATGCTTCACATGATCGAAGTTTGTATGATTCCTGATAGTAATATTTGAGTGCTGCTAGAAAAATATTTTTTAGGACAAAGATGATTGAAGGATCTTCTATGCAAAGTCATGCGACCAAGATGCTATCCCTCGTGCAGAAGCACAAAGACCTCAAAGCTGGGCTTGACAATGACACGTATATCGATGTGATCCTCCAATCACTTCCTCCATCCTATGACCCATTTATCATAAACTACAACATGAATTGAATTAAAAAGTCTATTCATGAGTTAATTAATATGCTGGTCTAATACGAGGCAATGACCTACAAGTCTGCACCTATGTTACTAATAGGAGAGGCTTCAACCTCCAAGGCAAAAGGTAAGAGAGCCGGGCGCCGGAAGAGGAAGAAGGAAAAAAAAAAGCCATCGCAGCCACTGCTAGCGCTCCGACCGCCCCTGTTGCACCAGAGGGAAAGAGAAAAGGAAAATGAAGAACAATAGTTCACACCGGTCGAGGGCAAATGATGTTTGCATTCATTGCCGTGGAAAGGGGCATTAGAAGAGGGAGTACCCACAACTTCTCTCCAACCCAAGTACGTTTGTATTGAAATAAATATGAAAACTAATTCTGGTTCTTGAGTATTGCATACTGGTTGTGGAGCTCACATCTGCAATGATTTGCAGGTGTTGGAAAGAAGCAGAAGGCTAAGTAAGGATGAGATGATCCAAGGCTCATTGATGACAAGGTCGTTGCTGTGACATCGGTGGGATCTCTCAACTTAGGTATTAGTGATCATATTCGGATAGCATTAAAGAACTGTTGTTATCTACAAATCATGATAAAAATTATTAGTTCCATTCCTGTTTGGGACAATGATTGTTATGCATTTGAGATTAATAAAAATAATTTTTATTTGATGATTGATAATAACCTTCATCTGCTTGATACATTAACGAATGGTTTTTATATTTTCCAAAAGTTAAATTGGATTATAACTACCCAACACAAACAAAACTTAGATAATCATGAAAATGCACAGATTTGGCATGTAAGTTAGGTCATATCTCCATAGAAAGCATGAGGAAGTTGGTAGAATCAAGGAGTCTAGAGGTAAATGACTTGAGAAAACTATCAACTTGTGAGTCCTGACTAAAAGGCAAAATGACCAAGAAACTTTTTGTTTGTCACGCTTGCCATTGGTCTGTTGGACATAATCCACACAGACGTCTATGCACCACTAAATACTCCGGCTATAAGAAGATACTCGTACTCTGTAACCTTTATCTATATCCACTCACAGTATGGTTATTTTTAGCTCATGAGGTACATGTTTAAGGCATTTGGAATATTTAAGGAATTCAGACTTGAAGTAGATAATCAAACTTGCCATAAGATCAAAGCCTTTCATTGAGTCTGACCGAGGTAGAGAATATTTAAGTGGTGATTTCATGGATTATTTAACAAAGAATGGAATTCTCTCTCAATGGACTCCTCCTAGAACGCCACAGCTTAACGGCGTGGCCGAAAGGAGAAGTCGAACCCTGTTGGACATGGTTAAATCCATGAAGAGTTTTATTGAATTGCCCATGTCCTTTTGGGGATACGCTCTTGAAACAGCGGCCAAGTTCTTCAACATGGCGCCATCCAGAGCTGTACCCCATACGCTATATAAGATATGGCACGGTCATGGTAAGAAAATATATCAAAACATAAGGTAAAATAGAAAAAGACAAATTTTACTGAGTATGATTTGTACAGCCTCAACAAGGAGTTCCACATGAATTTATTATAAAATATTTATCAAATAAATAAAGTTGAATCTCTTGTTGAATTCCTAATTACGGAAAATAATTTCTTAATATATTAAAATTTAAATATTTATTTTTTAAAACTTTGACAGGAAAGAAAATTAATTTAAAATAATTAAATATGTACCTGAGGCTCCGTTAAACTTGCTCACAGAGCACAAGAAATGGGATCCAGCAATAGCACACCGGAATCTTCACAAGATAAATTTGAATTTGGGTTGGATGAAATTATCCGGCCAAATCAATTAACAAATCAATTTGGGTTGGCACATTATACATGATGACGAATTAACAAATCAATTCAGAAAAAGGAATTAAAGAAGGAAAAATAAAGAATCAAATGCTTGAGAAAAGGAATAATGGAGTTGCCTGCGTAGAATTCATCTTACATTTATGGAGTTTTCTGCCATTTCTTGGATACCGAAGGAATCAGATGTAACGTTCCTAGGGCTCTTGAGCGTAGTACTTTATGGACTTGCACAATGTTTTGCAGTGAGTGTGTTGAGGGAGAAAAGGTGTGAGCAAATGTGAAGTGTGAGTGGTTGAATGAGAGAGTGTGAGTAAACGTTGTGTGTGTATGTGTGAGTGTTTCAAATAACAAAACTCAATTCGGGATAGCAGAAGCCTTGGAATTGACGTTCTATCTTTTTCTCATAATATTTTTCTACTAATTTCTTCTTTTTTGGTTTGTCTTTACTTAATATTATTGTAATAATTAGACATGAATCATTTTTAGAAAGAAAATATATATTCATGCTATCTATGAATACAATACAATAAATTATATTCTATATCAGATTCCTCCAGAAATGGCAAAAAACATGAGAGATAATACCTATGAAAATTAATTAGAGAGTTCATCAATTTGTACATATTGTTGTATTGTAATCAACCATTTATTTTACGAAATTCTTATATACAACTCAAGTTTTTAGTAAGATTGAAAAACTTAAAGTAGTGATGAAGTTAAAATCGATACTCAAAAATGAAAAATTAATCATGTATACCTTTCTTAGCAGTTCAACCATTCTGGGTTTTGTTGAAATTGGACAATATTTTTATCTAAGGATCTTTTGGAATTCGGTTTCAAAGGGTGGAAATTTTAAAACAAATATATGTGGTATATAATTAATGGTTTGGTATATAAAAGATAGGTATAAATTAAAGTCACTTACCTAATTCATAACTTTAATGATTATTACTCTTTGAAGATTAGATTTCATTCATGAACTAGATTCCAGAAATTTAAGTTTGAAATTTTATTGCAATTATATTGAAGTTATACAGATAAACTAATGTGTGCAAGAAATATATATCGCTTTCAAATATTTTGAAAAGAAAAATCAATACACTTTTGAATCCATTAATCGCAATATATATATATGTATAATAGATACATAAAAAATGCTAAAACAATAAGGACGATTCAATTGCTACAATTTTTTTATTGGAACACAAAAGAAAAAATTGGACTAAAATATTTTTAGTCCCCTATGCTAATTAGAAGGGGTGGTATGTTAAAGGGACTGGGTTTGTAATTTAAAAAATCCATGCAATGAAATTTTGATTTCAAAAGACTGAATTATTAACTTTTATTTTATTTTGACGAAGTTACTTTTGAGCTCTTTACACTATGAGTTCATATATTTATTGATATTCAATTATATAATTGTTTAGTTATTTCTAATAATATTCATTCATTTGTTGTAAAACTCTTTTTCAAAATTTAATTTTTCAACTTTATAAATTTTCAATCTTTATAATTCATTTGTTTGCTCCATCCAATTTAAATTAATTGTTTATATAACTTTTTGAGAAAAATGTTGAAAGCAATCACTAGCATAAAAAAAAAAAAAGGTTTTATAGCGGTGGAATTTTAGACGGCTTCAATGGTTTTGCCAACGGAAAAAGCTTTAATCTGAAAATTAGGCTTCGGAAATAAATTCCGATGGTTTTCTCGAAAGAACCATTGACCAAAAACTAAAGAAACTATCGGAATATGCATCCTAGTGAATGAATAACAAAATTACCAAATTCTGGTGAGGATGGAATATTTGCCAACAAAATTACCAACAGGCGTGTACCTTTTTTTTTGGATGCCATGCATTATTAATGGTGTTAATATTTAGAATATTATGCATACAAAATACTAAAACATGACGAGGTTTGGGTCATATAAATTACAAATGACTATCACTTCGTTTGACCAAGTTAAAATATTAGACCCGAAAATGAAAATAAACATAGGATTGTTATTTCATTCCTTTCATCCACGATAATGTAATGAGGAAGTTGATTTCATCCATACGTGGTTTCACGAGTTGTGGCACGTTTGGACTAAAGTGAAGCTGCACTATTATTGTTAACAAAGTGAATACACACTTATTTCCTAGTATCATGAGTCGTGGGGGGAGATAGTCTACACTATGATTCGGTTGATAGGTCGAGTCTGACACTAAGTAAGGTCACTCGCTTCGACAAAATTTGTTTCTTTTTTTTTAAGTATACAGGTGTTCCCAGGGTTACGTTTCTAGCAAATAATGCCAAAGCTTATTTATGTACATCAATCCATTGGATGGATGACATAAAGTTTAATAAATTAGATTAATTAGAATTTCAAGTTAGCCATTAAAATTAATTGGACTAATTTTATTGGACCTGGTCTAATTTATAAATTGATAGAGAGATAATAAATGGGTTGGATCCTTTAATTGGATTAAAGGATATTTTAATATTAGCTTATAAATTAAACTAGGTTTGATTTAAAGTCCATTAAAGTGGACTTGATTTAATTTTAATTAATCTAGAGCCAGTCCATTCAAATGCAAGGCCAAGGCCTTGGCTAGACCATGGCTAAGTTAAGGAGGAAACACCTCCTTGGGTGTGGTTTGGCCGAATTGGTGTCCTATGGTGCACCAAAATCAACCACAAGGTAGCTTAGATGTGTTAGATGGCAGTTGGAGTCTTGCTAGATCAAGATTCCTTTGTATCTTGTGCATAGGTCACATATAAAGCCTCTGAAATCCTTATAGCCAACCAGCAGCTGCTGCACACGCATACCCATGAAAATTTTTCTCCTATTTTCTCTCAAAAAAACCTCGCAAGATCTCAAAGAGAGAAAGAGGAACAAGAGATCAGACGTTAATCAATAACGTTGTTGATTCTTTGCACTTCCATGGAGGTTTTTCTAGAACAAAATCTCCACATTCTTGGTGCATTAGTGTTTAGATGGTCTCTAGATCGAGACATCACTATGAACGGATCCAGAACAATGAATCAAAGCTTTTAGCCGAATGATAAAAACAAAAAGGTGTAAAAATCTCATTTAGTATTTTCGTCCCTCTTATTTATTTTCAGCAGAACTCTTGCCTCCTTTGTTTTGTTTTTACACCAAATGCCCTAAAAAAGATCAAGAGTACACCCCTTTTTCGAGATTTAATTGTATGTTAAATTATTATTTTTTGATTTTTTGAGCTTTCGCTCTTCAAGTGGTATCAGAGCACGAATCGGTGTATAGACCTAGAATTTAACATGTTTAATACGGATGTGCATGATAACATATTTTAATTGGCTTTGGAAGCTTGAATTTTGGTCTTAATTACATCTCTAGAACTAAGATTTTAGATGTTTTAACTATGCATTTAATTTTGGGCATGAGAATTTTTTGAAATTTGAAAATTTTCAAATATAATTGATTTTTGTTGTTTCAAGTATTCTAGAAAAAGAAAAACAAAAAGTTTCACAAAAATAAAAAAACAGTAGTAGATGTGTTGTTGTCTACTGGCCGATTACTGGCTGGCAAGGTACAGTTGGCAGCGAGAGCCTTGCTCACGCAGTTTGGCCAGCGTTCTTGTGAGCGTGAATGCTGGTAGGAGTGAGCCTATGTGTGCGGGCGTACACACAACACGTGTGCGGAGCCCTGTCTGCTAATGCCGGCTGTGACACGAGCGCATCTGGCAGGTGTGTCTGCGTGCGTGAGCCTAGCTACGGCAGGTTGGGCCAGTTGGTCATCTGGACTAAATGTTTATGCTTTTTCAGAATTTTTGCATATTTTTCGAAAATAGTTAATTTTTGGGTATTTAATTTTTTTTAAAATTTGGTATTCTCCAACCTTAAATTTGTAAAATTAATTTTAATGGATTTTCGAACAAAAACTATTTGTTTGCATGGGTTGCACTTATATCCATAGTTAAGTTGCATTATTTTTAATGTAAAATTCATTGAATTGGATATGTGATTAATTTATGATATTGGATATCATTATTATAATGTATGGTTTGCATTATAGTTTTTGTGCTTGTTTATTTTCGAAATAAATGTGTTGTTTTGTTAATTGGTAACATGGATGATCACAAAGCCATTTGGACCTTATGGATGGTTTCTTTTCTATTATTTTGGGGCCTACATATATTATTTTCTTATCTCTTCATTTTTAGCCTAACTATTTAAGGCTTGCTTTCTCCTTATTTATGTACTCCCCCTAACTTTTATTTGAGGTTTCATTTCAATAGGTTAGAGAGACATTTACTTTTATTTTTTATAATAATCGAAGAGAGCAAGCCCATATGATGAAGGCCCATAAATAGGCCACAGGTTGGCCCATAGAAATCCATGGAAAAGAGGCCTGAAGGATGGTGCCTACGAAGTAGATGAAGAAATAAAGAAAGATTACAAGGTCTGTAATATGTTAATGGGTTTTAATATCTTGTAATAGCGTAGGGCCTACCCTAGACTACCAAAGATCCACCACGGGCTCAGTGCACCACATAGGTTATTGGGCTTGTGATCATCCAACAGGCGTGTACGTTTTTTTTCACATGCGATGCATTTTAGTTAATGTTGTTAATATTTAGAATATTATGCATACAAAATACTAAAATGTGACAATGTCTGGGTCATATAAATAACAAATGACTATCACTTGGTTTAACCAAGTTAAAATATTAGACCCTAAAATGAAAATAAACAAAAGATTGTTATACCATTTCTTCCATCCACGATAATGTAATGAGGAAGGTGATTTCATCCATACGTGGTCTTAAGAGTCCTGGCACATTTGGACTGAAATGAACCTGCACTATTGTCGTGAACGAACACACACCTATTTCCTAGTGTCATGAGTCGTGGGGGTAGATAGTCTACACTATGATTCGGTTGATGGGTCGAGTATGACACTAAGTAAGGTCACTCGCTTGGAGTCCTTGTAATCACTTGAAAAAGGTGAGGCTAAATATCTTGGGGATCTCATAGGTCAAGAATGGTATTTGATGCGTCCTACATTGTTATTTCCATGTGAATCATAAACGTGGGGTATGGAGAACTTCGTTTGTGGACCCCAAGCCCACTAGGAAAAGTTTCCGGAAACACCATTTGAGAGTGATGGGCTTTCATAGAAATAATGAGAGGGTTAATGACTGAAGTCCAAGTCCTTAACTTGAACATAATATTATGATAATCTACTAATTTTTCTATTTATTAATAGATGCCTAAGAATCCATTGAAAACCATACTTGATTCTAATAAATTTAGTGGAACAAACTATTGGAATTGGATGGGAAATACACTAAGTGATAGTCATCGATTTCAAGAACCTGACTAGTATGCTGGATGAGTCTCTACCTCGGAATTTGCCGGAAGGGCTCCTGCAATGAGAATATTTGACGTTCGTCAGTGGCATGAGGACAATCGAAATGTACGCAGTATTGCACTGGGCAAGATGAGTAACAAGATCTAGAAACAATACAAGAGGTATTAATATTTCGATACAAGACATGCTTATTTTAGTTTGAATTTTATAAATATGGGTATTTGGTCTACTTTTATAGTAGTTTCTTGCTTTTAGTAATTTTTATTTAATGTATGATTTAATTTGAAATTATGTGTCTATATATATCGATAATTTATTACACTATTTTCAATAAAAATAATTCACTTATATTTAGGTTTTCATGAATCGCAAGTATATAATAATTAATAATGAATTTTAGAATATTGAATCATACTTTTAATATAGTAAAAAAAAATGTCCCTTAACATAACAAAAGAAAAAAAGTTGATCATATTACTACCTTCCAATGATTATAAATTTGTTTTGGTTTTTGATAATTCAAAATGAAGATTGAATTAAAAATTTAGTTGACGAGCTCACTTAGTTTGAGACATAATTTGATCTATAGTTAAAGTAATTGAAAAAGTATTTAATCGATCCATTGAATTTGTTTAATGAAATAAATTTAAGTCAATTAAACTTTTCATTGATTAACAAAAATAATAAGTAGTTAATCATTTTATTGATATTAAAAATTAGTTAATCAAATTAAAAAGATGTCAAAATTTAAAATTTCCTTTTTAATTATAAATGTTGACAAAATAATAAGAAAAGAATAAAGAGAAAATTGATTGTCTATAAATAAATTATTGGGTTGTTTAAAGCGCAAGCAAAGATCTCTAACTCTCCATCTTTTTAACTATAAATGTTTATTTGGATTTTCATTGTCCGGATTTGATGGAATGCCTATTAAGATAACAACATATAACAAAGATAAGAGTTAAAATTCAACCAAACCTAAACCAATTATGTTGGTAAGAAATGAATATGATTTAAAGTAGAAAATTCTACATACCTTCTATTTCCTTTTCTATCTCAGTAATATTTCTTGTACTACTTCCACTTACATCCCCAACCTGAATGTTGTGGAAGTTTTAATATGTGTCATGAACAAATCACATAATAGTTCATTCATTTTTTATAATCTTCTATAGTTAAAAAGATAGAAAATAAAACATATCCACATAAATTTTGGTCAAAGATAAAATGGATTTATGCATTCAGAATTTACCTGTTCGAGCACTAGATCATTCCTCCGACAGCTATAGAGCATAAAAGTTGCAACCTCCTTTAAAGAGCGGAAGTTTTGAGAGACTCTATCATGAATATAGTACTATTGCATGAAAATTTGGTTGAAGAATGTTAGTTATATTACATTAGTTTTGCATAACTAAAAAATTGCACTTTCTCTTTTGTAATATCCAAACCTTGTATCTTGGTTGGATTTTTACTGTCTCAATAATTTCCAGTAGAAGGTCCACGTCTTGTTGGAGATGGACTTTCTTCACTCTTACGTCCAACTTGTCTTCATTATCTTGTACAATTATGTGATACATTTCCCTTTTTCCTACTTCAATCTGCCTTACATATGTAAATTATAATATCACATTTTTTATAAATTATAATATCATATTTTTTAGATAAAGAAATGTAAAAGTGCATATAACAAAAATGCACGTGATTGCACACTAATATCTAATCTTGTTTTCTGTTTTTTAGTGCATGAGGTGCTAGAGATAAGTAAAGTGATGGCATAAGCTTTCTACAAACAAAGTGTTATATGTAGATTAAAGAACAAATAAATAATTACCAAAAAAATAATTAAATTTTAGAATAAAAAGTAATAAGATGAGAAAAAGACTACTTCAGTACTACAAATCAGTAAATCATAATAGCAAACGGATTTCTAATATTCAAATGATTTGGATATATAAACCTAGCTTGCGTCCCAAAAATATAGAATTATTATTATTTTAGTTTTATTTATCATAGGGATCTCACATTATATCTTGTAATTGAGAAACTTCCACCAAACTAATGTTAAATTATTGGTCATGGACTAAATTCATGGTTGCTAGTCGCAGATCAAGATGCCTAAAGAGTTGGGCTCAAGAGGGACTCAATCTAGAATTTGATTGACCTAATCCAGGAAAGTTGGTTGGTCAAATTCAGACCAATCATGGGCTGATTCCAAGTATCAATACTTGGGATAGGCCCAGCCCAATGACCTAGGACCTCCTAACCCTCGGTCGAGTTAGCGGGGCAATCTAATCGTAGCTACTTCTTTTTTTTTTTTTAATAATAGATGACATGTAAGTTTTATTTTATTCTTATAGCTTAACTATTCTATATTTTTTATACTTTTGAAACTCTAAAAAGTTTTACCTTTATTCTTCTACTTCTATCTTAGTACAATAATTTACTAAAACTCATTGTTATTTTTTTAAAAATGTATTTTAAATATTTTTTGGGCTTATCATTATTTAAGTTTATTATTTGTAGCTAGTTGGTTAAATTGTTATAATAATCTTTATGCGGTCTTAGCTACTTTTTTTTTTGTAGTTTTAACTTTTTGTTTGGTTTAATTTATGATTTATTTATTTAAACATCAAAGCATAAATGATTTAAGTTTGTTGAAAAAAGTATCTCATCTTCATTAAAAAAGAAAGGAAAGAAAACTTATTTGGTTTGAGGTATAAAAATTATTTAAGGTATAAAAATTAGTGTTTTCAAATATGGTAAGAAAATATATAAAAAAATAAGGTAAAAGAAAAAGACAAGCTTTATTGAGCATGATTTCTATAGCCTCAAGAATGGATTCCACATCAATTTATTTTAAAATATTTATCAAATAGCGAAAGTTCAATTTCTTGTTGAACCCTAATTACGGAAAAAAATTTCTACATTAGATTCGTACAGAAAAGGCAGAAAATAAAAAAAAAAGAGATAATATTTTTGTAAATTAATTAAAGAGTCCATCAATCTGTACGTATTGTTGTATTGTAATGAACCATTTGTCTTTACAAAATTCTTTATATATAACTCCAGTTTTTGAGTAAAATTGAAAACTTAAAGTAGTGATGAAGTTAAAATTGATACTCAAAAATGAAAGAAATATATGTTGTAGGTGTGATTTAATCTGAAAAATGTAATTAATGGTTCGGTATATAAATAAAGGTATAGACTAATGTCACTTGATTGATAATGTTAGTGATTATTACACTTTGAGGATTAGATTTCATTGCTGAAATAATGTTGTAGTAATTTAAGTTTGAAATTGAATTGCAATTATATTAAAGTTATACATATATACAAATGTGTGTAAGAATTTTTTGCACTAATTTATTTATTTCTTTGCCACCATAGAACATATTGCTTTCAAATATTTTGGAAACAAAAATGAATTGACACTTTTGGATCCATTAATCCCAATATATATATACACATATGTAATTGACACATAAAAAAAGCTAAAAGAATAACAAAGACTAGAGTGTTGGATATAACAAAAAATAAAGCAAATTCTCGAATATCCAACCCTCTAAGGCTGACAATCCTCTAGCAGCTTCTGGAATGTCTCCTGTAAAACAAATAAAATTATTAACACTTTTAAGCAAGAATTAATTTTTTTTATAAAATAATACCTACTTACCGCCACCTCCAATGCCCTCGGCCAGCTCCAGCCGCCGTCCACTTTTTTCTTGTAGCACTTCTCCAATAATTTCATCTGCTTGGGGGGCCTATCGAGCTTTGCCTCCTGTAGAAGAAAAAGCATTTAGCATCTTATTTATAAAATAATGGTAAAGCATTTAAAATACAATTATTTACTTACCAACTTCCTCTTGTGCATGTCGATAGAGGAAGACCCCCTCCAATACATAATTGAGGACGTCGTAGAGTTCGCCGCCCGGTTCACCTAGGAGTGGCCTGACCAGGATGGACAGGACGATGGAAAGTACCTTTTGGATTTACTTATCAGCCAACATGTGGAAGACCCAGTACATGAACCCATTGTCACAGTCCCACAAGTAGGTCATCTACAATAATAAAATTAAATCAAACATTAGTAAAATTCATTAAATAATTAAATTATTAGATAAAACTAAATTAATTTAAAATTGATTACCTAATGGTCTGAAACCAGAAATGCTGGTACTCTGGCGGCATCTGCTCATACATGGGGATAGGTGGGGAAAGTGTCCCCGTCACGATTGCATTGATGCGCTCATGAAAGCGGCGATCAGACCTAAAAAGGACATGCTATATTAGATATTTTGAAGATAAAATAATAATAAAAAAATTTGAAAAATAAATTTAACTCGCGTCATCGATGCTGATGTACTGGGCGTGCTAATGGTGGGGTACTGATGGTAGTGATGAGTAGCCGTCGGGGTGGCAGACTATTGTATCGTGTCATTAGCTGTCGGTGCAGCTCCAGATGCTCCAGCATCATTCGGAGTCCGCGGGGCGGGGGACGGTGCGGTTGTGTCAGGTGGTGGGGGTGGTCGAAGAACTACTTTCCCAACATGAGACGAAACTTGTAGACGACCATGTCCTCGACCACATGGCACAGGAGGCGTACCACTAAACATGATATAAACAAATTATTGAGAAACATTAGTCTAAATTTTACGAATATTCACATTAATATGTATATAAAAAAGAATATACTAATGCTTACATATCGGAAATATTATCATGAAGTTATGAGTATTGTACTCATTAATTATTTAAAAATATATAATTATCTTTTGCACGTATAAAAACGGGCCAAGTATTGTTTTAAGCCTGTAGCCTATCACATGAATTTTTTATTGTAGTATTTGTTACATTTATCCATTTTAATCTATCAACATTGTCTTTTGTTGACAGATGAAGATGGATAAACATAACAAGTTTTACTAGCAAAATTCAATTAATAGGATAAACAAGATTAAAGGCATACGTGATCTGTATGTACGCTGTTACCAAAGAACTATATATTTTTAAATAATTATTTATTATTGGAAATATTATCCTCAATTTGTTTTCTATTTCTAATGATTATGTAATTATATTTTAATTTGAAATATTATCTTAATATTGTTATTGTTGACATTATTTTGTATATAATATTATTACTGGAATTATTGGTCTAATTTTGTGATTACTGACATTATGATGTAAAAATGTTATTGTTGGGAATATTCTCTAATTTTGCGATAATTCACATTGTTATGTAAATAATGTTATTACTGGGAATATTAGCTATTTTTCAAGATTATTGAAATTATTATTTAAAAATATTATTACTGGAAAAATTGGTCTAATTTTTTTATTATTGACATTATTATGTAAAAATGTTTTTATTAGGAATATTGGTGCAATTTTTGTGATTATTTACATTACTTTTTAAAAGTATTATTATTGAAAATATTGATCTAATTTTTTTTTAATATTTAAATAATGTTATTATTGGGATTAACTATTGGTCTAATTTTTGTGATTGTTTACATTATGATGTTAAAATTGTTTTATTGAAAATTTTGGTCCAATATTTTTTATTATTTACATTATTATTTAAATAGATTTACTATTGAGATTATATATTGGTCTAATGGTTTTTGGTTATTTACGTATTATGTAAGGGCATAAATTACACATAAATTGCACATAAATTACATAAATTGTATAAATTTACAGAAAATTAGAAATTTGAAAAAATATTTTTCGAAAATATTTTCGAAATTTTTTGAAAAATTATTTTAGAATTTTTTTCATACAGATTTTTTTTTTAAAATACCAAAAATATACAGAAAATTAGAAAATTTTGAAAACGTATTTTCAGAAATTTACAGAAAATTTTTAGAAATACAAAAAATTTACAGAAAAAATTTAAAAAATATAAAAAATTACAAAAATTTCAAAATATTTACAATTTTTGTCTCAGTCTGGTCCCTCAAGCTATTTTTTGTTGAATACGTGGCTGAATTTTGACTTTTTGGAGGGTAAAATAGTCCATTTAAATTTGATTTTACCACTTTAGTCCCTTAAATTTATAACATTGTCAAATTCCTCCTGTTTTCAAAGGAAAAAAACGTATCTATATTTTTTATGTTGATATATTAAAATTATCTTTTAGGAATAACAAAAAATTTGCACTCTTGTGAACATAATAATATATTTAACTTAAAAAAAAAACAGTGTACTCTATTTTCTCTTTTTTTATTGCAATAAAAAAAATCCAAAATTATGATAAATTTTATGAATTTACCTTTTGCGAAAAGTTATATAAAAAATTGAAGTCAGTAATTTTTTATTTCAAAAATTAAAGATAAGTCTAAAAGTTAAACCTTAATAATCTATCTTTATTACTAATTAAGAGCACTATTTTGGTGTCTCACTTTTTTTGGTGGGTCAGTTTTTTTTTTAATTATATTTCTTATTCTCAACTTTGTTTGAAAAATTACGAATAACTCCTCATTGTTTGAAAAATTATAAATTCCCCCTTAATATTTGATAAAATCATATAATCCTTGGATGGAGGTTTAAAATTATTAACTTTGCCCTTGATGTATTTTTATCTTTTTTTCTAAAAAAATTAAATAATGGAAAAAAAAACATACATAGTGGATGAAATATTATCAACTTAGTCCATAAATATTTTTTAGAAATTTTTTAAAAATAACTAAAATTATAATTCAAAATTCACAAGAATATTTTAGTCAGTTTACCATAAAAATAGATGAATTGGACTAATTATTACAGCAATGTTAGAATCAAAGGTTGCATGGTAATTTTTCAAATAAAGAGGGTGTATTTATAATTATGTCAAACATATATATATATATTGTTATTATTATGAACTTTTTGTTTATATCGATGTATTGTAACTTAAAGAACAGAATTTATTTGCATTACTAATGTACAACATTTAATATTTCGATTGACTTTCACAAAATTAAAAAAGTTATGAAATAACCAGAACAAAAAAAAAAAAGTTACGAATTGTGATTTTAATTAATGCGTACATTACATTACATGGAACACATGCTAGTTAATTATACATTCATCAATTATAGCTATAAATAAGTGACACCTATAATTGGTATTAATTGGTATAAATGAAAATATCTGGAATGTGTTTGATTTTGTGATAATCTTCTCCTTCACCATCCACCACTCCTACCCTCTTCACGAACTCTGGCATCGATATAATTCTCAGTTTTTGGATAGTATTAATGAATTCCAATTCATCTGGAATCATCTTCAATTTACTGCATTCTGCAATAAGTAGACTGGAGCGGTTGAGCATTGCTCCTTTCTCCATCTCCACCCCATTAAATTCAACAACCTATGCAAAACAAGTTCCCTGAGTTGAGGAAATCCAGTTGCCTGACAAACCATCTCTCTGCCCACATATGGATTGCTCCACAAGCTAAGAACTCTTAACATGGGAAGCTTCTCTAGTATTTCCATTGAGTCTTCCTCAATCCTTGTACCCACAAGCTGCAATTCTATCACATTTTGATATAGTTGAACTTCATAAGCTGGTCATTTGCTCACTCGACAATGTGTGATTCTCAAGTAATGTAGTGAGTGATACATCACCAACCTCCTGAAAAGAGTTGAGCCATCTTCCCGATTCGTATTGACATCCATGTCCATCTTGGGCAATTTAAGAAGATGACTGATATCATCAACCACATCACCAACCCAGATATCATCAACCATCTCCAATTCATTCAACCCTTCAAATTTCAATTTTTCGCCTCCAACCCTCTCATGATCATCTTTCATAAATAGATGCCTCAAGCGCTTCATTTTGTATATGCAATTAGGTAATCTCATTATATTTTTCACATTCAATGTCTGCAAACAAGGTAGCTTGCATATAGATGGTGGCAATTCTTTCACAATACTATTTTCGAGACTCAATAGCTTCAACAGCTTCCATTTTGCGATTCCTTTGGGCAATTTCCAATTCTCAAATTGATAACCTTTGAATACAAAAGATCTTATGTTCTTATTTTCCCCAATCCTTTGACTAAGATCGTTATCCACTCCCACCGCATGAATAGCCAATCTATTTGTTTTGCAAATGGAAGAGTCTCCTCCTCCCATCTCTCTATCCATAACCTCCAGAAATCCTTTTCTTTTCCCTTTTGACAAACATAGATCTCTAATCATATCATGAAGCCGGCATGACTTAAACCTATTATACAGCGGCAACTCATCTATTTACACTTGAACCATACACCTATTTGCTAGCTCAAATAAATACCGTTCTGCCACATCTCTCAAACTTTCTCCCCTTCCCTTGTCTTCTGAAGAAATCATTCCTTCAGCCATCCATAGTAAATATAATTTTTCTGTATCTATTTCTTGATCCTTTTTAAAACATGCCAAATACAAAAAATATGGTTTCGGGTTGTAAGGGAGCATATTGTAACTCAAATCTAGTATTTGATTAACTCATTTGTCAGTCTCCAAACCTCTCCCATGTTGAAGGTACGAATCAAGATTTCTACACACATTTTTCTATTCTATTGATGCCTTTTCATGACGAAGAGTTTCCCCAATAACTGAAATGGGTAATGGTAAATAACCACATTTTTTTACTATTTTCCTTCCATATTCTTCCAATAACTTTATTTCAGTTGTAGGTAGCTCTGCATACATAATGAATTAATGTTAGTTATTTACGTTTGTTAATTCAATATATTAAATTTGTGCAATTAAAACAAATCAAAATAAGAGAATTTCGCCCCATACTTAAAACAAATAAAAAGAGAATTGTTGTTATGTTTGTATTTTCATGAAATTGTCACTAATTATTCATAATAACAATTTTTTTGTCACTAATAATTTTTAAAGATAGTTTTTTCACACATATTGTCGTCATGAAAACTATAAAAAAATATTAGACATATTAAAATAATCTTTTTCGCCTAATATATACTATTAATGATATTTTTAGCATCATTACTCTTATTTCTTTTTGTCACTAACTAGAGAAGAAGATTCAAAATCAATAAAACAAAAACAAAAATATTTACAAACTAACCTTGTGAATAACTATTTGGGAGTGCTATCTTTTGAAGGAGCTCCCATCCTTCATCTTCACTCATGCATATAATTTACTACAACCTACACAATCTAAGAATATTTTTGAATAATTGCATCAAAATAATTAACTTAATGATACGAAAACAGACAAAGCTCAAGCGAGAAAATTGAAAAATAGAATCAACAACCCTAGTGCAACAATAGATTCATTAAGGACATTTCTAAACAACATCTTAATAAATAGCAACTATTATACGGAATATAAAAATTGTATTAATTCTTAAAGAAATAGTTATTACTAATTATATTTTTCAAAATAATCCAAAGTTTATAATATGTTTATAATTTTTATAACTATCTTTTACAAAATTAATAAAAAATAAGATAGATGTTGACCATCCACATAGACACGGGTGTATCTATAAAAGTAGGATACGTTCCCTATTACAAAAGGAAATCGAAAATAAAACATAAATTAAATCACTTAATTTTGATTGGTTCAAAATTCCATGTAAAGTTCATAAAGTGAATACATCAAATTGATAAGAAATATGTGTGCAGTATATTTGAGAAGACAATGAAAATAGTTAATAATGAATAAGAAAATTGATATTGAAACTCCAACGATTAGTAGTGGGTAGATGATAAATAATTATATATATATAAAAAAAAACTCAATAAACTCATGAAGCCAGGCAAGAGGATTTCTCCTCCAACAAAATCAAACTAGCAAATGAATAATGGAACCATATGTTTACATGACAACTTAATGAGTTCTATTGTTAATTAACTTTTGAATTTTCATTGAATATTGATCCGCCTCGATCACGTTTGACCTTGATCAATGATCTCGACCTCCCACATCACCGATTTGGATCTGTTATTTGGAAACAAAATACAAAGCTAGTCGGGATTGTCCCGACAACGATACTCCGATGCCTAAGTCAGATGCTGAGATCGAAGGTAAAATTCGGCGATCTAAAATATAAGTGCGGAGAAACAGGGTACCTTCTCTCAGTGAGAACATGGAGTATTTATAGACAATGGAGGATGGGAGCCACTTGCGGGATAGGTGTCAGCTCCATGCTCGCCCCTGCAGTGACTAAGCTGCTTCTTTAGTGGACACCTGTCCGATGAGTATTGCGGGTCGGATCTGGGTTCCCTGGGCCCGATTTGAGACGTCATCAAGCCACAATGCGTCACATGCGATCTCATGACCTCACCCTGCGACCTTGTTTATGTTCTTTATCCCCCTCGACCTGCAATCTTCTATGCGACCAACCGACAACACCACATTCTAATCTCCCTCTCCTTGTGGCATCCTCATCATAATTCCCCCACTTCTTTCAAATGTAATTTATTACATTGGGGAGAAGCATATCTCTTCCAATTTGGGTCGAAAGAAGTCCTCGCAGGGTCGCGTGTTTGATGCAATTTGATAATCAAGGGTTGAAGCCTTGAATATGTACCGTCATCCAAGATCAGTAACCGAAAGGTCTTGCTACGATAAGTCCAATCGTCGCATCAATGAAACGCCATGCGTCAACAATCCATTGGTCGGCTCGATCCTTGAAGCGCCATGTGCCGTACATCCGCTCATCCTGGAAGGGTGCGTCTTTCCATACAGTGGTCTATATATACCCCCCTTTTTCAAAATCCGCCTACTCCACCACTCCGCCCTCGAGATCGTTGCCAGATTCCCAGCGACCTGTCTCCTCGATCTTTAACAAGGTACCATGTCTTCCATTAATTCGAGCTTTTTCTTTTCTATTTCTGCAACTTCTCCCTTGCATGAGGAACATCCAGAGGGACCTTCAGTGGTCAGGTCTAGGTCTAGATCTAGGTCTAGGTCGAGGTCTAGATCGAATCTCTCCAATAACTCATCTGATGATGAGACCCCTAGGCACGTTAGATTTCAACAAGCATTAGATAACAGCCTTTGGATTGGTATTGTGAGTAAAGTGAAACAATCCATTTCCCAAATAAAGGAAAAGTACTTCATCCCGCATGATTTCGAGGTCTTGATCCCCCGTTCTTTTGATCGCATGCATACACCTCCTAGAGGTTTCTGTACTTTATCGATTGGCCATTTTGAGGCCGGTCTGCGAATGCCTTTAGCTCCCCCTGTAGCTCGCATACTTAGGGGATTAAGGTTAAATCCCATGCAGTTGTCCCCCAATTCCATTAGCCACATCATACTTTTTGTCATAATAATGCGAGCTTTCGATCTCGACTTTTGGTCGCTCTATTCTTTTACTACTTCCACTAGGTCTGCCAATAGAGGTTTTTTCTACCTCACCTTCCGTAGACAATGTAGATATTTAGAGCCTCTTAAGTCCAACACTGGTCCTTGGAAGGATCGCTTCAACTTCGTGCGACCTCCACCTGGTCAAAAATGGCCATTCACTCTCAAATGGTCTGTAGAGAAACTCGAACCGGTTACTGAAGGAGAGGGTCTAGATCAGGATTTGATTAATAGTCTCGCTTCTAACCCATTTTTTTCAAAAAAGTTACTGATTGAAGAGATTTTCTGTCTCGCGCGCCTATCTCGTGCTTCTGTGCCCATCACCGGGTCGTTAGGTGATTCACTATCCTCTCTACTAGTTTTCTTTTTTCTTCCTCCGCTAACTTTTTGAGGTTGCAAATTTGCAGAGACCAAAGTTATGTTGGGCCATCTAACTCAGCATGCTCAAGCTCGCCAGGAGTGAGCTGCTCATGAACAAGCTCAACAGTCCACTTCTAAACATGATCGGGCTCCACGTTGCACCACTCCTCAGCTACCCGACCCAGATACTTCGGCCACTCCAACAGCTGAGATGCAAAGGCCGGACACCCCAATTGACATCGGCAGCGAGGAGGTCCATCTTCACAACCTTTCTCCTCACCCAGTTCGAGGTGCTTCCCCCAACAGCGAGATGGTTGGCTCGCAGGTCGAGGCCGAAGCTGCTGGTCCTAGCCGCCCTCGGAAGCGTAAGCACAGATCGCCTTCTATGTCCAAGCATGGGAGGTCGCACTTTCACAGGCTATCCGAAGAGGAAGCTGCTGCTGCTCGAGCTGCTGAGGATGAAAATTTGAAATGTTTAAAGGAGGTTGAAGAGTGGGAGTTGTCTGCCCTGGCCAATCATCGCACGGAGTCTCAAAAGTCGGCCGAACTGACTGGAGCTCAACTTGCACCCAACTGGAGGGTTTCTGACAACAGCACTATCCTGGGTCGTTCATGCGATCGTTGTCACTCAAATGCACCATCCTTCACAAGCGTCGCCGGGAGGCTCAAGAAAAATATCGCGAGCTCCGAAATGACATCCGAGCGAAAGAGAAGGAATGGGGAGAGGAATGTCAGCACCTTGACGTGGTGAAGACAGGTCTCGAGGCGGAGGTCGCTCGATTGAGGGAGATCGTGGAATCCCATGGTGCTGAGGTCGCTAGGGCGCGTGAAGAGGGCCAAAGGTCTAGTCCGAGAGGAGTTCTTAAACTCTCCTGAGTTCGCTGCTCGATCTCGCGACCTTCGATTGGAAGGAGCACGGGATTTCTTGAAGACTCCGATCTTCGATACTACAGTCGAGATCAAGGAGAGTGTGTACATGGTGCAGGGCTTCAAAAAGTGCAAGGCTCAAGTCAAAAAATTGGAGGCATTTGTTGAAGGGTTCGATCAGAACAGGCTCAACCCCTTTGTAGATGAAAACTTCCAGCCATACCCTGTAGAGCCATCTCCTCAGATTGAAGGCACTGACTTCGCGAGCTTAATGGATGATGTGGAAGCCATGGATGAATGAGCTTGACCTCTTGACCTTATGACCAGCATTCCTGCAAATACTTGAAATTTTTTTTATAGACCTAGGGTTAGAGAAACAATTATATTTTGATTGCTCATGCTTATTGGTCATGTATTTTGTAATGACTTTTTGGAACTTTTGCCATGTTTATTGACTTCAACAATTCAATGCATGATACTTTTCTAATTATTCAATGAATGTGTAAACGGTGCTCTCGAATATTTGGATTTGACACCAATGAAACGTTCTTCAAATCATGAAGATCTAATGCTCAGATGATCATCTGATGTTTTTTACTTCTGCAACTTTTTCCTACTTCCGCAGGTCGTGTTTTTTATAGATCGAATGATCATTTACAGGTCCTACGATCTTTTCCAGATCGAATGATCTTTCTCAGATCTTGTGATCTTTTGCAGATTCTACGATCTTTTTCAGATCGAATGATCTTTCTCAAATCTTGTGATCTTTTGCAGATTCTACGATCTTTTTTCAGATTGAATGATCTTTTCCAGATCTTGTGATCTTTTTCAGATTCCAGAATTAAACATAAACTAAATGCTTAACAAAATAAGTTGCGGAAAAAGAACATGATATTTATATATGCAAGCGATCTTTTTCAGATACAATGTACATGACCTTTCATCGGCCTCGAACTAGACCTTTCTCAGGTACAAAAATGATCTCTATTCACATGGATACATGACCTTTTTCAGGTTCAAAATTACGCATAAAATTTCTTCAAGTTTTGGATATTCCACGGTCTGGGTAGATCTCGACCCTCCATATCCTAGAGGCGATACGTGCCTCTTCGTTTGATTTCTGTAACTTTATAGGGTCCTTCCCAGCCTGAGTCCAGCTTTCCCACGTGCTTCGACACCTCCGCCTTCTTCAAAACAAGATCTCCAACTTGGAATTGTCTGGGCCTCAATCTTTTGTTGTAACTCCTCATCATCAAGCTTTTATGATGCAGCATTTTTGCGTACGCGACCTCCCTTTTTTTTTCCTCGTTTAGTTCCAAGTCCAGCAAGCGCTCCTCGTGATTGGTCATTGGATTGTACATAGTCACCCGATGTGATTCCTCGCCTATCTCTGCAGGAATAAGAGCTTCAGTACCAAATACAAGGCAAAAAGGAGTTTCACCTGTTGATGATCTAGGAGTAGTCCGGTATGCCCACAAAACCCCAGGTAATTCGACCAACCATGATCTTTTGGAATCTAGTCTTGTCTTCAAATGCTGAAGGATGGTCCTGTTAGCGACCTCGACCTGTCCATTCGACTGCGGGTGTCCACCACGGTAAAGTTCTGCTGAATTTTTAGCTCTTTACACCAACTCGTAATCTTCTTCCCTTGAAATTGGGTGCCATTATCAGAAATTAAAATTCTAGGGACCTCGAATCGGCATATGATGTTCTTTCATATGAACTCGATCATGTTCCCCTCCGTCACCTTAGCCACAGCCTCTGCTTCTACCCATTTGGAGAAATACTCCACAACTGCTACCACAATGAGTTTTTTCTGAGATCGCGCAGTGGGGAAAGGCCCTAAGATGTCTATCCCCCATTGGTCAAAGGGACAAGCAATCTTAACTGGTTCCATATAGGTCGCAGGTGCGTGAATCTGTACTGCAAATTTTTGACAGGCCTCGCACTTCTTGACTAACTCTTTCGTGTCTTCCACTAGGGTTGGCCAAAAATATCCTTGTCTGATAACTTTTTGTGCTAGCGACGTTCCCCTAGAGTGATTTCCACAACTCCCTTCATGAATTTCTCTTATAACGTATTCAGCTTTCTCCGGATCAAGACATTTCAATAAAGGCCTTTCTATGGTTCTTTTGTATAATTGTTCATCAACCAACGTAAAACGAGCTGCTCTTGCCTTCAATCTTCGCGCACCAATGGGGTCAGCAGGTAAACTTCCTTCTTTCAAATATTAGACGATCTCATCCTTCCATGATGGCTTTTCATTTACTGCATTAACGTCAATACTCTCAGTTATCGCGGATGTCTCTTTGATCATCACAGTAATCTTGCGATTTCTAATTACCGACAGAGTAGCCCCAAACTTCGATAATGAATTGGCTCTGTCATTTTCATGTCGTGGAATTTGGTGCACCTAGCACTTGTTAAATTTGGACATTATGGATTTCGCTTTGGTGTGGTATAATATCATGCTCTCTTCTTTGGTCTTGTAAGTGCCCTCTATCTGTAAAGCAACAAGCTACGAATCTGTGAACACTTCTAAATCTTTCGCTCCCGCTTCTAGCGACAGCTCCAAACTCATGATAAGAGCTTCATATTCAGCTTCATTATTAGTGACTAGAAAAGAGAGTCGTGTTGCGACCTCGATCTCCACATTTTCGTAACCCTGTATCAATATCCCAATTCCTCCATTTCCCGCATTAGAGGATCCGTCCACATGCAACATCCATTTATCCAGCTCGGGCTCGGTCTCAGGCTCGCCGATGAGCTCGACCATGAAATCAGCCAATACTTGTCCTTTCAATGCCGTCCGAGCTTGGTATTCAATATCAAATTCCCCCAGTACACCTTCCCACTTCACAAGCCTACCCGAGGCCTCTAGTCGCGCCAATACATTACGGAGCAGATGATTGGTTAGGACGACTATGCGATGATCTTGGAAGTAAGGTCGCAGTTTACGGGCCGTTACAATAAGCGCAAGTGCCAGCTTCTCAATCTGTGCATACCTTTTCTCCGCCCCTTGCAACATCTTGCTCACATAGTATATCGGACTCTGCACCCCATCTTCTTCTCTGACCAAGGCTGAACTAACCGCATTGTCTGAAACAGCCAGATACACATATAACACCTCATTTCCTTTCGGATTCGTGAGCAGCGGTGGTGAGGGCAAGAATGTTTTTAGGTCTTGAAATGCTCGCTCACACTCGTCAGTCCACTCAAAATTTTTGGTTTTCCTCAACACTTTAAAGAAATGCAGATTTCTATCTGAGGATTTTGATATAAAATGATTAAGGGATGCGAGCTTACCGGTAGGTTTCTGGACTTCTGTAATGGTGGTTGGCGACTTTAGCTTCAGTATTGCCTCTATCTTCTCAGGGTTCATCTCAATACCTCGCTCGCTGACTAGGTACCCCAGGAATTTTTCCCCTGTCACTCCAAAGGTGCGTTTCATCGAATTCAGCTTCATTCTGAATTTCCTGAGCATCGCAAAAGTTTGTTCAAGATAAACTATATGATCTTGCGACCTCGAGCTCTTTACCAGCATATCGTCAACATAAACCTCCATAGTTCTTCCAATCTGATCTCCAAACATTTTATTCACTAGCCGCTGGTATGTGGCCCCCGCATTCTTCAGCCCAAAGGGCATCATCTTATAGCAATATATTCCCCTTTCAGTCACAAATGAAGTCTTACTCTGATCCTCTTCTGCCATGAAAATTTGATGGTAGCCCTGATAAGCGTCCATCATGGAGAATAGCTCATATCCTGCTATGGAGTCCACCAATGCATTAATTCGAGGAAGTGGGTGCGGATCCTTTGGCACGCCTTGTTTAAGTCCGTGAAATCGATACAAACTCTCCACTTCCCTCCTGGTTTAGGAACTACAACAACGTTGGATAACCAATCTGTATATTGGACTTCGGTAATGTACCCAGCGTTCAACAGCCTTTCCACTTCTTCTTTGATCACCTGGTTTTTCTCTATGCTGAAATTTCTCTATTTTTGTTGCACAGGTCGCATGGTAGGGTCTACATTGAGCCGATGAACAATCAACTCTGGCGCCACACCCACAAAATCAGACAAGCTCCATGCGAAGACATCAGCGTTCTTTCTTAGCAACAATACCATCATGGTTTCCAACTGCTCGCCCAATTGTGACCCGATACGGGTGGTTTTGGATGAGTCACCTGGTATTACTTCCACTATTTTTTGACCTTCAATCGGCTGTATTCTTTGAATCTGTTCGTCAGGTACCCACCGCTTTCTTCAAAAACCTCTAATATCTTTCTCTTGTTAGCATTTTCGCCCTTTTTTAGGGACAGATTATAACAATTCCTTGCCTCTTCCTAATCACACCTTACTTCTCCCACTCCTGCATTGGTCGGGAATTTCATATTCAGATGATAAGTGGAAACTACTGCTCGAAAGGAGTTAAGTGCCAGCCTTCCTAGGATTATATTTTATGCAAATGGGGTATCCACTATTAGGAATTTGACCATCAAGGTTTTCCTTCGCGGTTCATCTCCCATCGAAACAGGCAAATCAAGGGTACCTAAGGATGCGATCTCGCTACCCCCGAACCCGACCAAAGGAGTCCGCACCGTTTCCAATCTAGCGTTCTCCAGTCCCATTTTCTCCAATACATCTTTGAAAATGATATCCGCCGAGCTTCCGTTGTCTATCAGAACCTTATGCACTACGAAGTTAGCAATGTCTAACTTGACCACCATCGGGTCATTCTGCGATCCTACTCTGTCTGCCCTATCTTTGTTCCCAAATGTTATTTCTTCTTCCGGCTCAATGTTTGCCATCAGCTGACTTCTCTGGTCACTCCTGCTTTGTCGCTTTCTGGATTTTCTAGAATCACCCCCTTCTGGTCCTCCTGCAATCGTTTAAATTACACCTTTCGCAGGCGCATTATTTTCAGGATTAACTTCTTTCAGCACACCTTTTCCTTTATCTTGCCTCCTATCGGGGCTCCTAGATCGACTCCTTCTGATGACATTGTCGTCTGCCCGACATTTCAGCACCAGTTCCTTAAAATAGCCCTATCTAATTAACCTCTCTATCTCATCTTTTAGCTGATAACATTCTTCTGTATCATGTTCTCGCTCTCGATGAAATTTGCAATACTTGCTAGAAAATTTCTTAGCTGCTGTGAACCTCGTATGATGAGGCCACTTCAGTATATCAGACTTTTCTACAGTCAATAGCGCCTTGGTTCGGGTTGTATTCAAAGGTGTATATCTGTGATATTTCGGTCGGTAGGGAGGATCTCGACCTCGATCTACCTGCTTTCCATCTTTCCCATGATCCTGCTCGCGGGTCCTTACATTACCCATCCACTCTCCATCCTTCATCGCATTCATTTCCTCCTCGTTAATATATTTTTGCGCCAAGCGCACCAATTGTTCGACATTGGTCGGCGGGTCTCTTGCCAGAGCAGAGGCAAAAGGTCCTTTTTTCAACCCGTGAATAAGGATGCTCACCATCATGTCAATTCTTAAATTTTGGACCTCTAGAGTCTCGTTATTAAATCTCCCCATGAAATTTTTTATGGTCTCATTTTCTTTCTGCCTGATGGTGAATAGATAGGTCGCTGACCTCTTTTGTTTTCTTTTGCTCGTAAAATGAAAAACGAATTTTTGTACCAACTGTTCGTGTGATTCAATACTACCCGCCGGCAAACTTGTAAACCACTCTTGCGCCTTCCCCGTCAAGGTTGTCACAAACAGTTTTGCTTTAATAGATTCCGTTTGTCCGTAAAGATTCATCACTAAATCAAAAGCAGACACATGCTCTTGCGGGTTCTTCAAACCGTCATATTTCTGTAAATCTGGCATTTTAAAAGTTGCATTTACAACTTCACTCAGAATCCTATTGCAGAACGGTGAGTGCTTGTTCTGATTGAATAATTCTCCCCTCCGCTTCAATTCATCAATCTGTTTCCCCAGCAGATGGATCTGTCTACCTACAGTATCAACATCCGCTCTCGAGATCGCGGGTTCCCGTCTCTGCCATCCAATTTGTGAACTTGACCCCACTTCAGAAGGGGCGACCGCACGCCTCCTTTCGGGAGCTCTTCTACTCATTCCTTCAGAAACCCGCTCGGTTTCTCTTTCACGTACCCTTCGCCTGGCCGTTTCATTCTCAGTAGGTTGTGTTCTTCTTTCGTATGCCAAGATGGCATTCCTACTAGCCTCCTCCATCATTCGTTGTAATTCGCCTTGTGTATGTTGGACTATCCTTTCATTCCCCGCCCTCGGGGTCTCCTCAATTGCCCGCCTACCACCTTCCAATCTTTTCATGTTTTAGGGTTTATGTTTTATTTCCAAAATCGTTCCCACAGAGGCGCCAAACTGATCCGCCTGGATCACGTTTTGACCTTGATCAATGAGCTCGACCTCCCACGTTATCTGGAAGCAAAACACAAAGCTAGTCGGGATCGTCCCGACGATGATACTCCGATGCCTAGGCCAGATGCTGAGATCGAAGGTAAATTCGGTGATCTAAAATATAAGTGTGGAGAAACAGTGTACCTTCTCTCAGTGGGGACTTGGAGTATTTATAGACAATGGAGGATGGGACCCACTTGCGGGACAGGTGTCAGCTCCACGCTCGCCCCTGCAGTGACTAAGCTGCTTCTTCAATGGACACCTGTCGATGAGTATTGCGGGTCGGATCTGGGTTCCCTGGGCCCGATTTGAGACATCATCAAGCCACAATGCGTCACATGCGATCGCATGACCTCACCCTGCGACCTTGTTTATGTTCTTTATCCCCCTTGACCTGCGATCTTCTATGCGACCAACCAGCAACACCACATTCTAATCTCCCTCTCCTTGTGGCATCCTCATCAAATATATTTACAGTAATTATTAAAATTTCAAATTCATTAAACTTAATGAATAAAATATTTTCATTAATAAAGTGCTTATTAAATTTTAAAATAATATGTATTCATTTATGAAGTATTTTATATTTTTGCTAAATTAAACTTCTAAATTTTGTCAAGATTATAAGTATCATGTGCAACGCACGTGATTCCTACTAGTAGCGACAAACGGTGAGATCTATAAATCAAAAGAAAAACCAAAGACACAAATGTAACAAATTCAAAAGCCATGTATGAT
Organism: Sesamum indicum; assembly: GCF_026168435.1. Taxonomy (NCBI): domain Eukaryota; kingdom Viridiplantae; phylum Streptophyta; class Magnoliopsida; order Lamiales; family Pedaliaceae; genus Sesamum; species Sesamum indicum. Next base: position 8,431,223 of record NC_142661.1, on the reverse strand, counting down.
TCAAACAGAGATAACAAGAATCAATTGACAATCAATGGAGGCCAAAGCACATGAACACAATATTAAAGGATTATGAGGAATGTAACTACTACTGTCTCACCATTGTTAGTCGTAATAATAAATGTCAATAAAAGGTATGTGTTTGATTTTGTGATAATCTTCTCCTTCACCATCCACCCCTCCTACCCTCTTCACGAACTCCTCTGGCATAATTATAATCAGTGTTTTTAGAGTATTAATGAATTCTAATCCATCAGGAATCATCTTCAATTTACTACATTTTGCAATAACTAGATGAGAGAGATTGGGCATTAATCCTTTCTCCACTCTCCAGTCTACTAAATTCCGCAAATCATTCAAGGAAAGCTCTCTGAGTTGAGGAAATCCAGTTGCCTCACAAACCATCTCTCTGCCCACATATGGATTGCGCCTTAAGCCAAGAACTCTTAACATGGGAAGCTTCTCTAGTATTTTCATTGGGTCTTCCTCAATCCTTGTATCCACAAGCTGCAATTCTATCACATTTTGATATAGTTGAACTTCATAAGTTGGTAATTTGCTCACTCGACAATATGCAATACTCAAGTAATGTAGTGAGTGACACATCACCAACCCTTTGAGAAGAGTTGAGCCATCTTCCGAATCCATATTAACACCCATGTAAATATTAAGGTTTACATCGCGAAATTGTTCTTGATGATTTAAGATGTGATCAACAATCATTGGCAAACATTCTTCATAAAAAATTCTTCCTTCCAATACTCGGAGCTTCGGCAATTTAAGAAGATGAGTGATGTCATCAACCAAACTATTGAACCCAGTTATCATCTCCAACTCATTCAACCCTTCCAATTTCAATTTTTCACCTCCAACACTCTCATGAAGAAATCCCAAAAATAGATGCCTCAAGTGCCTCATTTTGTATATGTAATTAGGTAATCTAATTGTATTTTTCACATTCAATGTCTGCAAACAAGGTAGCTTGCATATAGATGGTGGCAATTCTTCCACACCACTATTTTCGAGACTCAATAGCTTCAACAGCTTCAATTTTTCGATTCCTTTGGGCAATTTCAGATTCTCAAATGTATAACCTTCCAATACTAAGACTTTGAGAGATTTGAAAATCGCAAACGTAATGTAATTATACAAAAATGTATCTCGCCAGTCCGTTTTGAGGAATAGAAAAGATCTTATGTTCTTATTTCCCCCAATCCTGTAACTAAGATCGTTATCCACTCCCTCAATATGGATAGCCAATCTATTTGTTTTACAAATTGAAGACTCTTCTCCTCCCATCTTTTTATCTATAACCTCCAGAAATCCTTCTTTTTTTCCTTTTGACAAACACAAATCTCGTATCATATCATGAAGCCGGCATGACTTAAATCTATTATATAGCGGCAACTTGTCTGTTTCCACTTCAACCATACACGTATTTGCTAGCTCGAATAAATACCGTTCTGCCACATCTCTCAAACTTTCTCCTCTTCCCTTATCTTCGGAACAAATCATACCTTCAGCCATCCATAGTAAATATAGTTTTTCTATATCTATTTCTTCATCTTCTTTAAAACAAGCCAAATACAAAAAAACATGGTTTCAGATTGTAAGGGAGCACATTGTAACTCAAATATAGTACTTGATTTACTCCTTTGTCATTCTCCAAACCTCTCCCATGTAGAAGGTACGAATCAAGATTTCTACACATATTTTTCCATTCTATTGATGCCTTTTCATGATGAAGAGTTCCTCTAATAACTGAAATGGGTAATGGTAAATAACACATTTTTTTACTATTTCCCTTGCATATTCTTCCAACAACTTTATTTCAGTTGTAGGTATCTCTGAATACATAATCAATGAATGTCAGTTAATTCAAAATATTATAAAATTTGAATTTCTTATAAATATGTATAGTAATTAAAACAAATCAAAACAAGAGAATTTCGTCCTATACTTTCAACAAATAAAAAATAGAAATAAAATCTGAAAGCATAACTTTATATTGCTGAATCCATTTCTTTGTATGGCTTTCTAAATGTTTGATTCCTTTTACGTTTTAAACAAATTTTGTATCAAGAAATAAATTTTAAATTGCTATACAACAGCATTTTATACATATAGATCAACTTGAAATTTACATAAGAAAATTCAAACAATCTTGTCATCATGAAAACTATAAAAAAATTAGACTTAACAAAATAATCTTTTTCGCTAAATATATACTATTAATGATATCTTTAGTATCATTACACTTTTTTATTTTGTCACTAACTAGAGAAAGAAGATTCAAAATCAATAAAATAAAACAAGGAATTTTACAAACTAACCTTGTGAATAGTTGTTCGGGAATGCTATCTTTTGAAGGAGCTCCCATCCTTCATCTTCATCCAAACACTTGAGATTGTGGACGTATCCTCTGGAAGCAATGTTTTGATTTCTGATTGTGAGCAAAACTTTGCTATCTGCCTCTGCAATGGGAAAGGTACGCCTTAAGCAATTCCAGTGATCAACTTCCCAAATGTCATCCAAAACTAGGAGACATTTTCTGTCTCTTTGTACTTGGTACAACTTTCTGACCAATGTATCTTCATCTTGCTCTTCACTTTCATTCGGAAGAAGTTGCTTTAATAGTCGTTGGAAAGTAGTTTTGGGTTGAAATTGCTGACTTACACAAACCCAAGCACGATATTTGAAGCACCGCTCCACGGCCTCCCCATTGTAAATTTTAGTAGCAAGAGTGGTCTTTCTCAATCCTCCCATGCTACATATGGAAATCACTCCATTTGATTTGTCATCAGTTGTCAGAACTGATTCTAACTGTTTAATATCCTCCTTCATTCCTACAAAATATTTTTCAGCCTCATGGCCATACGTTCTTCTTGACCTATCGGTATCATCTACCAATCTTGATGAGTTGTCTCCTACACTCATAGACTCCGACTGTTTGGTGAGGTCGGACATACGAGACTTGATATCTTTAATGTCTTCTTCGATTTGCTGCATTCTTGACCACTCACTCAATATACAAGTGAATCTTTTGAGAACCATTTTAAGGCCTTTTCCTTTTCTTTTGGACACCACTTCAATGACATATCTTTCTAGCACATTCTCAGCTTGAATGGACAAATCGCGAAGTTCAGCGATCCAATTCTGGACTGTCTGTGAATTATACCGATCTTGCCTCCTATCAGCATCCTTCAAGAAACAGTGCATGATGTTGAGCTGCCTACGGACTTCCTCAACCTCACCGCCCACACTCGATAGAAATTTTGCTTCCTCAATCAATATGTCCCGAAGTGTTTCAAGTGCAATTGTTGCAACAGAATCAACCATTTTACTTTATATTTGGGTAATTTTCTGGAGAAATGTGTTGGATCAGTAGCGGCTAATTGCAAAGTGGATTGATGTTATTGATCTTTTTAATTCACCAACTGCCTTCATTTTATATATGCGCATACCAATTTCTATCCCTACTTGACACAGATTCTACGCATGCTACAAATTCTTTTCTCCTCTTATCTTTTCTTGTAAATTGGAAGTTTTAGATTCTTTCTCCCATATTTCACACTTTCTTGACTCTCACTTTTAATTTAAGTTAAAGCAAAAGAATCGGCTACTCATAACACAAGTTCAAGAAATCCCTTTCAGATTTAATTTAAATTCTACTCATAGGTACAAATTCTTTTCACCTCTTTCACACAATTTTATTGATGGGTATTGACTCAATCCAAATTTAACTTATATTTTTTAATGGGTTTGGATTTGGATCTAGGTTTAGTAATATTTATTGGATTTGAGTATGAGGCTGAGTAGGGTCTCACCCTATCCATTGACACCCCTATCATATCAATGTATCCATATCAAATTAGTGATTGGTTAACTATAATACTAATTTTAATTAATTATATATATTTGATATTAATTATTGATGATTGCATAATATAATTATAATCAATTTATTAAAAAAAATTATGTTCGGGTTTTAAAAATGATCAGTACCACGATCTGCATTGATCCTTCAATCTATATTATATAAGTAACTCAAATGCTTTCTCCCCCCCCCCCCCCGCCCCCCCAAGAATAAGATGTGGATGCCAAAATGCACTTAAGTGTGAAGCACATGGACTACAATCAGCTTAAGGGAAAAGTATCAGATATTTCAATTGCTATGTATTTTTTATTCATTTAAAAGAATGTTAAATAAATCTATGAATTCACATCCATCTTAAACATAAAAATTAGAAATATTAATAACATACGACGTACATGGCTCACCCAATTTGAGCTACATCCAACAAATAGAACGTTTACGACATCGAAAAATGATGATGAGGAATGTGCAAAATGACTTTCAGAAGTAATACAACTCTAGTCTAAAAAATATAAGTCTTGGACTATTACATGATACTGAAATAGAGCATGATAACTTAAAGTACCTTATTAATAAGAAAATTTAAACTATATGATAATTTACATATAAAATCTGCGATACATGAATAGTTGTGATTGTTTGAAATCCAACATTCTTGTGCTATGCTACACATATTTAGAAGAGTACATAGCGTCCTTTGTGAGTACATCACAGGCAAAAGTCCATTCGATGGTTTGCTTGGCTTCTCTCCAGTGAAAATCTCTATGCTTTCCATAACTCAACTTTGTCAAATCAAATAACTCTTTTACGGTATGTTTTTGAACTGTGGATCCTGATCCGGCTTTATGTAACTCATGAATCTGCATCGTCGACTTTGTCTTAGTGGGAGAAACTTGTGTGATTGTGAATGTGGCACTGCAACAAAAAAACCTCGATTTGGAATGGATATTTTGTAACGGGTATGTGAAATATCCTTCAGACTTCTGTGTTCTTACCTGCTCTCACCTACTCTCTCCTGCCTCTAGCTAGCACCTCTGTATTGGTGGAATGGGGACTCCTTAAAGTTGCCGACTGCAAAAGCATTTGCCAAGAATTTTTTCATTAATCAAGAATGATAGATAATTCATCCATATAAGTCCTCAACTTAGGAATAGTGAGAAAAATCATTGTTATCATATACCTCTAGTACTCATCCAAATAGACAAACTCCCACATGTTGTAGCATTTAGTCTAATAAACAAACTAGATAAAAGCAAACCAACAACATTAATGTCTATTTGGTTGATCATTGTATTAACTTTCTTCACTCTTCATCAAGTCATCACGAATGCATATCCACCTCCGTCCTGATGCATCATGGCATCTATAGAATCTCCGTCCTCCATTTCCATCTATGTATAAAGTCAAAAGTAGCAATACAAATAAAAAAATTTCATAGTTATTACATGTTTACGTTAGCAAAAGCAAGCGATATGCAAGACTTATGTGCACGTGACTTTTCCGTCCGAAAATCAGTTATGCATCATAAGCACAAAAACATTACTATGCATTAGAACTTCAAAACTAAACTATACTTGCGAATGATAATACATCAACGCAAATTAATTCAAATACAAGAGAATAATTACATTTCCGCTATCATAACGTTATTTTTCAGCAAATTTCATCATTGTTTTCTTTGATCTTACAATTCTAGGAACAAAAATTTTACTTATATAGTAAAAAAGGTGTTAAATGCAGTTTACCCCATGTGATATGTGAAATGAACAAATATTTTCTAGGGAAAAAAAATTGCAAATTACCCCACTATTTAGATGGGTGGGGGTGGGGGGTAATTGGTTTCATTTCTCAAGACACATGGGGTAATTTGCTATTTTATTCACAACAGTTTTTTTTATTTTTCATTTCTCATATCATGGAGGTAAATTGCATATTTCCTATTTGTGCAGCAATTTGTGCATAAGTTACAGAATCACATTTAACATTAAATTCTAGCATCAAAGACGGAAATAAAGATGTTACGCGAAAATATCAATAGACGTTACCTCCAGGGGAGTTTTTAAAGCTTTGACGCGTTGGCCATCGTACACAAATGCTATTGCGTCGTAGTTTAATTTCTTCTGCTTACAGTAAGATGTAAATAAGTGTTGTAGTCTCTTGTCGAGCGGAAACCGGTAGTAGACCTCGTCCCCGTCCTGCAATGACATAAAAATTAAGTAGTTCAAAGATAACTTGCATCAAGAATTAATTAACTACATTTGTATTACTGTGAGATATTCTGAATACTTATATCTATTATTATTAATTATTAATCTGAACTTCAAATATATAATTCATGGGTGGATAGAAATTTGCACCCTGTGATATTATAAATGAGTAAATTAGTCTTTTATAGAAAAAAAAAAAGATCGGGAGGTACATTGGTGTATTTAAGATTATATAAGGATGTAAATCTAGGTCCTTCTCTAGCGATTCTTGTAAGTTTTTTGCATGCACTTGAACCCTCCTATACGAAGGCATATAAATTGACCAGAAACTTTATCGCTTCTCTAGCAAGGCCCTTAAGTCTTTCTTTGAGTAGGCACCCCCAAATTATCCTCTTTTGATGAGGCACACATATTTTGCTCCGTGCAAGCACACAACTTCTGTTCATAATAGATATATCTCCATTATTAACATTTTCTTTTAGAAAAATAAAGCCCTACACTTGAGTAGACAACCATTAAGCCTTAATCCATGGAGGCACACGAGCCTTCCTCCATAGAGACAAATAAGCCCTACTCCTACAGGAAAGACGTGCTATAATAGCTAGCATTAAAGAAAAAAAATGCCATCTACACTCACAAAAAGCAGTTAATGACACCATCGCACCAATTTTTGAATATCGCAATTGCACCCCTAGTTAAATTAATTTAAAAAATTAATTTTAATTACTCCTCTGTTTTTGTTTACAAAAGTGATTACGCATCATTTTAATACTACTACACTAATTTTTTTATTGTGTCGATAATACCTTAAATTTTTTTTTTAAATGTGATTTGTTGGTTAATATATTTTGTTCTTAATTATATACAATATATTTTAAAATATAAATAATTATATTTATATGCACGCAAGAATGACGTGCCACGACGAATAACTAGCATAATTTAAAAGATATTGATAGCTTGTTACAACATTAATACAGATTAATAGTTCAATGAACTCAACTTCTTTTTTTCTTGGAAAAATTATAATTTTCGTTCTATAAGAATGGAAGGTAACACTTTTGGTCCACTTAAAATTTATTTTAGCAACGAAGGACAGTAATTTAAGAAAAAAAAAAAAAAGAAGCACATTGCGGACATTTGTCTCTGAAAATTTTCCCTAGTTACAGTTGTCACGCACATAATATGCACGTGACATTTTCCAATAAAATTGGTTATTTTATTGATGAATATAAAGAAAAAACATTATCAACATTATGAAAAAAAGCAAATCAAAGATAGTTAATTCATCCATATCCTCAACTTAGAATAGTGAGAAAAATCATTGTTATCATATACCTCCAGCACTCATCCAAATAGACAAACTCCCACACGTTGTAGCATTTAGTCTAATAAACAAACTAGATAAAGCAAACCAACAACGTAAATGTCTCTACGGTCTATTTGCTTGATCGTTGTATCGACTTTCTTCACTCTAGATCAAGTCATCACGAGAGCGTAGCCACCTCCGTCCTGATGCATCATGGCATCTATAGAATCTCCGTCCTCCATTTTCATTTATGTATAAACTCAAAAGTAGCAATACAACTAAAAAAGTTTCATAGTTATTAGATGTTTACGTTAGCAAAAAGCAAGCGATATGCAAGACATATGTGCACGTGGGACCTTTCGGTCCGAAAATTAGCCATGCATCATAAGGACAAAAACGTTATTATGCATTAGAACTTAAAAACTAAACTATACTTGCGTATGATAATACATCCAAGCAAACTAATGCAAATGCAAGAGAATAATTACATTTCTGCTATCATAATGTTATTTTTTTTTTGCAGATTTCATAATTGTTTCCTTTGATCTTATAATGCTAGGAACAAATATTTTACTTATACAGTATAAAAGGGGTTAAATGCAGTTTACCCCATTTGATATGTGAAATGAACAAATATATTCTATGAAAAAAAGACTTGCAAATTGCACTATTTAGATGGGTGGGGGGTAATTGGTTTCATTTTTCAAAACACATGGGGTAATTTGCTATTTTATTTCACAACACTTTATTTATTTATTTATTTATTTTTCCATTTCTCGTATCAGGGAGGTAAATTGCACATTTCCTATTTGTGCAGCAATTTGTGCATATCGTTACAGAATCACATTTAACATTAAATGCTAGCATCAAGTCATCCAAATAAACAAACTCCCACACGTTGTAGCATTTAGTCTAATAAACAAACTAGATAAAGCAAACCAACAACGTAAGTGTCTCTACGGTCTATTTGGTTGATCGTTGTATCGACTTTCTTCACTCTTGATCAAGTCATCACGAGTGCGTAGCCACCTCCGTCCTGATGCATCATGGCATCTATAGAATCTCCGTCCTCCATTTCCATCTGTGTATAAACTCAAAAGTAGCAATACAAATAAAAAAGTTTCATAGTTATTAGATGTTTACGTTAGCAAACGCAAGCGATATGCAAGACATATGTGCACGTGGGACCTTTCGTTCTGAAAATCAGCCATGCATCATAAGTACAAAAACGTTACTATGCATTAGAACATAAAAACTAAACTATACTTGCGTATGATAATACATCAACGCAAACTAATGCAAATGCAAGAGAATAATTACATTTTCGCTATCATAATGTTATTTTTTTGGCAGATTTCATCATTGTTTCCTTTGATCTTATAATGCAAGGAACAAATATTTTACTTATACAGTAAAAAAGGGGTTAAATGCAGTTTACCCCATTGGATATGTGAAATGAACAAATATTTTCTATAAAAAAAAGACTTGCAAATTGCACTATTTAGATGGGTGGGGGGTAATTGGTTTCATTTTTCAAAACACATGGGGCAATTTGCTATTTTATTTCACAACAGTTTATTTATTTATTTATTTATTTTTTCCATTTCTTGTATCACAGAGGTAAATTGCACATTTCCTATTTGTGCAGCAATTTGTGAATATCATTACAGAATCACATTTAACATTAATTTCTAGCATCAAAGATGAAAATAAAGATGTTACGCGAAAGTATCGACAGACGTTACCTCGAGGGGAGTTTTTGAAGCTTTGACGCGTTGGCCATCGTATACAAATGCTATTGCATCGTAGTTTAATTTCTTCTGCTTACAGTAAGATGTAAATAAGTATTGTAGTTTCTTGTCGCGCGGAAACCGATAGTAGACCTCGTCCCCATCCTGCAATGACATAAAAATTAAGTAGTTCAAAGATAACTTGCATAAAGAATTAATTAACTACATTCGTATTACTGTGAGATATTCTGAACACGTATATCTATTATTATTAATTATTGATCTAAACTTCAAAATATATAATTCATGGGTGAATAGCAATTCACACCCTGTGATATTATAAATGAGTAAATTAGTCCTTTATGAAAAAAAAAATAGGGAGGTAGATTGTTGTATTTTAGATTATATAAGGAGGTAAATCTAGGTCCTTCTCTAGCGATGCTTGTAAGCTTTGTGCATGCACTTGAACCCTCCTATGTGAAGGCATATAAACCTGCTCTGAACAGATACCTTATCGCTCCTCTAGCAAGGCCCTTAAGTCTTTCTTTGAGTAGGCACCCCCAAATTATCCTCTTTTGATGAGGCACACATATTTTGCTCCGTGCAAGCACACAACTTCTGTTGATAATAGATATATCTGCTTTATGAACATTTTCTTTTAGAAAAATAAAGCCCTACACTTGAGTAGACAACCATTAAGCCTTAATTCATGGAGGCACACGAGCCTTCCTCCATAGAGACAGATAAGCCCTACTCCTAATGGGTTGGTTCGGAAAATTCCTGCTCCATATAGCATGAAGTAAGCTCTTCTTTCTCTAAGCATGTTTATGCCACTAATATTTTCCTGTAAGAAAAAAAGTGGGTCCCTCTTCAAGCTAGTCTCTTGCCTCTGAGATGGTTATTCTAATAAGTTTTGAAATTTCCATTTATTAGATTGAGGAGTAGAATGATGCCCATAAAAATACACTGGCCTAAAAAGGCCCAAGTTTTCCAAAAAAAAAAAAGAGATCTTCAAAACTCAAAAGAATGCAAAGCCGAAGTGGAGCCCAAGGGGCCCAGTTCGAGTAAGAGCTTAGAATGCCTTATGAAAATTTAGTTCGGGTAAAGCCCCCCAGGAGTCTAGCAGCAAATGCTTCTAAAAACATAAATTGGCCAAAAGAAACCCAAATTGGCTAAAATCCAAGAAGGCCCAGACCCAAGAAGTCCTCACAGGCCCATAAGGAAGTTTAGATACTTGAAATCCCCTAGGCAAAGTCAAAATTCATTGTACAAGGCATTCATGTCGGATCTCTAAAGGCACATATCACAAAATCAAATAAAGACGAGCAGCCCCCTCGAGGACACATGGTGCCTCCAACCAGAAGTAACCTTAAAATCTAAAAGCTTGAACTCCGGTTGGAATAAGGTATCTCCTCAATTACTTAATGTAAAATTTTGGAAAACATTCTTATCTCTAAAAGATACATTCACCTGCAACGGACTCCAATCCCATCCCCCCAAGAATCAGGGGTCTCCAACTTCCAAGAAATAACCCTCAACCTAGTCAGGTGGAGAACTCCTAACTGTTGGGAGATTACCTCTACAAAATCTAGCAAGATTTAGCTTTATCTAACCATTTTGAGATGATGCTCCATCAGATCTATGAAAATCCTCCACCGAGTCACAGATGGATTGAATCATCTCCAATCAACTTATGATTACCTATAAATAGAGAGCCCCGAGCTACAACTTTGGTTGAAGGGAATACTTCAATTTCATATTATTATTATTAGGGAAAAAGATTATTTTAGTCCGCTAAGTATGCCTAATTTTAAGTTTAGTCCGATAACTATGTCCATTTTTGTTTAGGTCTAGTAAGTTATGAAATTGCTTACTTTTAGTCCACTGACAGATTTTCGGACTAGTTTACCCCTATGCAACTTTGAAAGGCAGTTTTAGTCCATACTCACTCATAGGGGTAAAATTATTCGAAAATCTGTCAGAGGACTAAAAGTAAGTAATTTCATAAGTTACTAGACCTAAATAAAAATAGACATAGTTATCGGACTAAAATTAAAATTAGGCATACTTAACGGACTAAAATAATACTTTTCCCTTATTATTATTGTTGTTGTTGTTCTTGTTATTATTATTATTATTATTATTATTATATAATACTATTATTATTGCAATGTCTATCAATCTTGGTTCTTGGGATTATCAACGGGAAAGATTCTTGATTTCGAGTAGATCAAGAATTACAAAAAAGAACCGAGTCGACAAACAGGCCGAATAACTAGTTCTTGGTTATAAATCTTTAAAATCCCATAAAAAATATAAAAAAAAATCATATAAAAATCGTTTCTTGGTTATAAATTTTCAAAAGGATTAACATCAAATCAAACTAATCTAACCATACACAAAAAGGAGAATATATATATATATATATATATATATATATAAGTAACAATTAAAAAAAAAAGGGAAATGAAAGAAGAAATGTACCTGAGATTTGATGGAGAGGGCAATTTTAGAAACAATGGATTGGTCATGATTTGGTTTCTTGCCGTTGGAAGTCTCTCCTGGTCTCATTTTCTTTCAGCCTTAATTTCAGTGTGCGTGTGTGTGTGTGTGTGTTCGAACACAAACACAAATACAAATAAGAACGCCTCCTTTGATTCTCCTTTGGTTGCTGTTTGAGTTAAAGCATTGAACCACTTCTGTCTTTATACACTTTAATTTTGTGTGTCTCTGTGGTGTGTGTGTGTATGATTTTTAGGTTTTCTTTCTCTAAAATGGAAATACATTGTATAGTAAGTATCTGGAAAAATAAAATATAATAAAGTCCGATATGGAATTTAATCAAATTGGAGACTCCTAAAATACAAATAGTAGAGGAAATAACATTGTATTATGTCCATTTTTTAGAAATATATTCAAATTTAGTGATTTAAAATTTTTCTTGAACTATGTAAACTGTAATGAGTTTATAATATATTTTTGGTTTCTTTAAGAATCAATTCCCAAAAATAAAATTAAATTTCCTAACATGAATATTTAACGTTATTCTTTCGTAAACACCCTCTCCTCACGTATTCTAATGATCATGTAATACAATGACCTTTCGACCGTTTATATGGTTTATATGTTAATTTTAACTATATTCGAACTTTTAGATATGTATACACTGTCGAATTGTGTACATAATTCCGTTACCAATTAAATGTTATTTAGGCATTAATTAGTTCTAGTCTAGGAATGTAGAGTAAGCGAGCTTTAAAATCTTTCAGCTATTTTTTTTTCTTAACTTGAGCTCGTTCAGGAGTCGAGCTCGAATCAGATTATAAATGTTTAGAAATTCATGAACCAAGTCGAGTACTTCTTTTATTTTTTTTAATATATTTATGGTAACTATAGTTGTAATAACATTGTTATTATTCTTAAAAATAATAATTACAATAAACCTGATTACAATCGAAGGTAATATTTTTAGTTCAATAATTTTGTGCTACTCCGCAATAAACATGATTATGCTTTTATTTGTTATGATAACTGTATACATGACGAGGTCGGTGGGATCGCCCTAAGTCCTCGGGGTTTTCATAGAAAATAAGTCTGAAATCAAAGCAACACGTCAAAAGTGTTGGGGTAAACCCAAAAAATTCACTCCAACGATTAAATTAGGAGACTATCGGTTGATTGGAAGTTGGACCTAAATAATTGTTTGTCTAATAGAAGTTATATCTTTAATTTTTTTTATAATTTATTATTCACATTTTTATATTCATTTAAACTTACAATATAGAGTAAATTGCTCCACATTATTTAATTAGTCTTCATATGGAATAAAATCTAGGCACAAAATTGATCTTTTTGACTGTAAAAGGACTTTTTTCCTTCAATTTCTTTCTTTCAATTTTCAAATATTTTTTCACGTTTATTTCTAACATAAATACTATTATTTATTGGTATAATATTGTACTAATATTTTATACATTTATTTTATGTATATAGTTAAAAAAAAATTATGAGAAATCTTGTATTCAAATATGAGATCAAGAAATCTCATATCTGTAGAGAAAACAACCAAGCAGCAGATTTGCTTGCTAACCAAGCCTGTGTTACGCTCTACTAACTAACGATCACATGCGAGGCAAGATTATAGGAATCACCAAACTTGACAATTATGGCTTCCCCAACATCAGAACTATGCAGAGACGTGAGGGTGTTGCACTCCCAATTATGCTTTATTTTTCCTTAGTTGTATTGAATTGTCAATACTAACCATACCTATAGGTGCTTATGAGGATCCATGGGCTGACTGTTCTATCCTTCACTATGCTTGTCTGTTTGGTGTAAAACGGGGTCATGTTTATTTTGCTACTTAACTGTATTTGGAGGTGTCCTCCATTGCATTGCATATCTTGGAAATTTTTATTGTTTGTAAGTTGTACTCCTTAGTCTCTACTTGAGTTTTATTGTTGTTGACAAATGTTAGTGGATTTTACCCCCGCTTATGCTCTCTTTTGTCCGGCCATAAAACTAAGGTGCCCTTCTTTTCTGGCTGTGTTGGTTTGTTTGATTTTTTGTTGCAGGTACCTCCAACAAATAATCTAAAGGATTCAAGTTGAGATATATTCATTGCTAATTGACGATGTGATAAAATTTTTTTAACACACCAAACTTTTGACTCAACTTGATGGTAACACTACAAAAAAAGGCAGGATTTGGGTAGATTTTGAAATGTTTAACTTTGGACGATTTCAAGATCACAAAACCTATTTGGACTAGAGTTTGGAATGGATGGAAATCCGCCCCTGCAGTTGGCGTTACAATAATGTAGGAACGGTTTAGGTAAAAAGCAGTTGCAACTAGGGATGGTAATTGTATCGGTCGTTGAAAACCGTTCCTAATATCGATTCAGCCCAAAAAATTTTAATTTAAGAATTGGAACAACCGGGGATAGTCTTTCTAATGGTTACTTATATTTTTTAGGTGAAATTTTGGAACGGTATTTATAATCATAATTTTATTTTGAAACTATTTTTTTTTCTAATTTGGATGAATTTAGGAACGGTCTTTGAAACATTTTTTTGCAACGAGTTATTGAATTTGGAACACATTTGTAGAATTATTTTAGGAATAGAATTAGGAACGGTTCATATAATTTGGAACGCATATTAGATACTGATTAGTAATTCTATTTGGAACGATTATATATTAATTTGGAACAATTCGTTTAGTTTAGGAACACTTTTTTGGGACTGTCTTTGTAACGGATTCTGGAACGAGTTTTGCTAAAACTTTTAATATTTTCTTTAGCATTACTAAACCCGTTCCTAATTTTTGAATGTTATAATTTTTTATAAATTATTAATATATTTAATAATTTTGAACAAATAAATAAATTTATACATTTTAACAAATTTTATGATTATGTACATTATTATGTAACAATGTTAGTATGTACTGGGAATATTGTTGTAATTTATTTTTTTATGATTATTATGTAATTTATAATTATTTATATTTATTAATGTAATATTGTTGATATTGCATTAATTGTTTCAAAATTCTTTATTAATGTGATTAGGTGTAAAATTTTATTAAATTACATAAATTCCATAAATTTGTGTAAATTACACATAAATTGCATAAACTACACTAAAAATTATAAATTATAGAAATTACACATGTATTTCATAAATTACACATACAAATTATAAATTGCATAAATTACACATATATTGCTAAAATTACACAGAAATTGTAGAAATTACACATAAAAACTATAAATTGCATAAGTTACACATGTACTGCATAAATTGCACATAAATTGTATAAATTTTCAGAAAATTAGAAATTTTGAAAAACTATTTTCGAAATTTTTTGAAAAATTATTTCAGAATTTTTTTCTGAAAATTCATACAGATTTTTTTTTTAAATACCAAAAATTTACACAAAAAAATTAAAATACCAAAAATGTACAGAAAATTAGAAAATTTTGAAAAAGTATTTTCAGAAATTTACAGAAAAATTTTAGAAATACAAAAAATTTACAGAAAAAATTTAAAAAATATAAAAAATCATGAAAATTTCAAAATATTTACAATTTTTGTCTCAGTCTGGTCCCTCAAGCTATTTTTTGTTGAATACGTGGCTGAATTTTGACTTTTTGGAGGGTAAAATAGTCCATTTAAATTTGATTTTACCACTTTAGTCCCTTAAATTTATAACATTGTCAAATTCCTCCTTTTTTCAAAGGAAAAAAAATGTGTCTATATTTTTTATGTTGATATATTAAAATTATCTTTTATGAATAACAAAAAATTTGCACTCTTGTGAACATAATAATAATATATTATTTAACTTAAAAAAAACAGTCTACTCTATTTTCTCTTTTTTTATTGAAATAAAAAAAATCCAAAATTATGATAAATTTTATGAATTTACATTTTGCGAAAAGTTATATAAAAAATTGAATTCAGTAATTTTTTATTTCAAAAATTAAAGATAAGTCTAAAAGTTAAACCTTAACAATCTATCTTTATTACTAATTAAGAGCACTATTTTGGTGTCTCACTTTTTTTGGTGGGTCAATTTTTTTTTTAATTATATTTCTTATTCTCAACTTTGTTTGAAAAATTACGAATAACTCTTCATTGTTTGAAATATTATAAATTCCCCCTTAATATTTGATAAAATCATATAATCCTTGGATGGAGGTTTAAAATTATCAACTTTGCCCTTGATGTATTTTTATCTTTTTTTCTAAAAAAAATAAATAATGGAAAAAAAACATACATAGTGGATGAAATATTATCAACTTAGTCCATAAAAATTTTTTGCAAAATTTCTAAAAATAACTAAAATTATAATTCAAAATTCACAAGAATATTTTAGTCAGTTTACCACAAAAATAGATTAATTGGACTAATTATCACACCAATGTTAGAATCAAAGGTTGCATGGTAATTTTTCAAACAGAGAACATTACATTTATATATATTGTTATTATTATGAACTTTTTGTTTATACCGATGTATTGTAACTTAAAGAACAAAATTTATTTGCATTACTAATGTACAACATTTAATATTTCGATTGACTTTAACAAAATTAAAAAATTATGAAATAACCAGAACAAAAAAAAAAGGTACCAATTGTGATTTTAATTAATTAATTTAATTAATGCGTACATTACATTACACAGAACACATGCTATTTAATTATACATTCATCAATTATAGTTATAAATAAGTGAGACCTATAATTGGTATTAATTGGTATAAATGAAAATATCTGGAATGTGTTTGATTTTGTGATAATCTTCTCCTTCACCATCCACCACTCCTACCCTCTTCACAAACTCTTCTGGCATAGATATAATTCTCAGTTCTTGGAGAGTATTAATGAATTCCAATTCATCTGGAATCATCTTCAATTTACTGCATTCTGCAATAAGTAGACTGGAAAGGTTGAGCATTGCTCCTTTCTCCACTCTCCACCCCATTAAATTCAACAACCCATGCAAAACAAGTTCCCTGAGTTGAGGAAATCCAGTTGCCCGACAAACCATCTCTCTGCCCACATATGGATTGCTCCACAAGCTAAGAACTCTTAACATGGGAAGCTTCTCTAGTATTTCCATTGGGTCTTCCTCAATCCTTGTACCCACAAGCTGCAATTCTATCACATTTTGATATAGTTGAACTTCATAAGCCGGTAATTTGCTCACTCGACAATGTGTGATTCTCAAGTAATGTAGTGAGTGACACATCACCAACCTCCTGAAAAGAGTTGAGCCATCTTCCCGATTCGTATTGACATCCATGTCCATCTTGGCCAATTTAAGAAGATGAGTGATATCATCAACCACATCACCAACCCAGATATCATCAACCATCTCCAATTCATTCAACCCTTCAAATTTCAATTTTTCGCCTCCAACCCTCTCATGATCATCTATCATAAATAGATGCCTCAAGCACTTCATTTTGTATATGCAATTAGGTAATCTCATTGTATTTTTCACATTCAATGTCTGCAAACAAGGTAGCTTGCATATGGATTGTGGCAATTCTTTCACAATACTATTTTCGAGACTCAATAGCTTCAACAGCTTCCATTTTGCGATTCCTTTGGGCAATTTCCAATTCTCAAATTGATAACCTTTGAATACAAAAGATCTTATGTTCTTATTTTCCCTAATCCTTTAACTAAGATCGTTATCCACTCCCACCGCATGAATAGCCAATCTATTTGTTTTGCAAATTGAAGAGTCTCCTCCTCCCATCTCTCTATCCATAACCTCCAGAAATCCTTCTTTTTTTCCTTTTGACAAACACAAATCTCGTATCATATCATGAAGCCAGCATGACTTAAACCTATTATATAGCGGCAACTTGTCTGTTTCCACTTCAACCATACACCTATTTGCTAGCTCGAATAAATACCGTTCTGCCACATCTCTCAAACTTTCTCCTCTTCCCTTATCTTTGGAACAAATCATACCTTCAACCATCAATAGTAAATATAGTTTTTCTATATCTATTTCTTCATCTTCTTTAAAACAAGCCAAACCAAAAAACATGGTTTCAGATTGTAAGGGAGCACATTGTAACTCAAATCTAGTATTTCATTTACTCCTTTGTCATTCTCCAAACCTCTCCCATGTAGAAGGTACGAATCAAGATTTCTACACACATTTTTCCATTCTATTGATGCCTTTTCGTGATGAAGAGTTCCTCCAATAACTGAAATGGGTAATGGTAAATAACCACATTTTTTTACTATTTCCCTTCCATATTCTTCCAACAACTTTATTTCAGTTGTAGGTATCTCTGAATACATAATCAATGAATGTCAGTTAATTCAAAATATTATAAAATTTGAATTTCTTATAAATATGTATAGTAATTAAAACAAATCAAAACAAGAGAATTTCGCCCTATGCTTTCAACAAATAAAAAATAGAAATAAAATCTGAAAGCATAACTTTATATTGCTGAATCCATTACTTTGTATGACTTTCTAAATGTTTGATTCCTTTTACGTTTTAAACAAATTTTGTATCAAGAAATAAATTTTAAATTGCTATTCAATAGCATTTTATACATATAGATCAACTTGAAATTTACATAAGAAAATTCAAACAATCTTGTCATCATGAAAACTATAAAAAAACATTAGACGTAACAAAATAATCTTTTTCGCTAAATATATACTATAAATGATATCTTTAGTATCATTACTCTTTTTTCTTTTGTCACTAACTAGA
Organism: Sesamum indicum; assembly: GCF_026168435.1. Taxonomy (NCBI): domain Eukaryota; kingdom Viridiplantae; phylum Streptophyta; class Magnoliopsida; order Lamiales; family Pedaliaceae; genus Sesamum; species Sesamum indicum. The sequence continues at coordinate 8,412,841 of NC_142661.1, read as the reverse complement.
GAATGAAGATTCAAAATCAATAAAATAAAACAAGAAATTTTACAAACTAACCTTGTGAATAGTTGTTCGGTAATGCTATCTTTTGAAGGAGCTCCCATCCTTCATCTTCATCCAAACACTTGAGATTGTGGACGTATCCTATGGAAGCAATGTTTTGATTTCTGGTTGTGAGCAAAACTTTGCTATCTGCCTCTGCAAGGGAAAGGCACGCCTTAAGCAATTCCAGTGATCAACTTCCCAAACGTCATCCAAAACTAGGAGACATTTTCTGTCTCTTTGTACTTGGTACAACTTTCTGACCAATTTATCTTCGTCTTGCTCTTCACTTTCATTCGGAAGAAGTTGCTTTGATAGTCGTTGGAAAGTAGTTTTGGGTTGAAATTGCTGACTTACACAAACCCAAGCACGATATTTGAAGCTCCGCTCCACGGCCTCCCCATTGTAAATTTTAGTAGCAAGAGTGTCTTTCCCAATCCTCCCATGCCACATATGGAAATCACTCCATTTGATTTGTCATCAATTGTCAGAACTGATTCTAACTATTTAATATCCTCCTTCATTCCTGCAAAATATTTTTCAACCTCATGCCCATACGTTCTTCTTGACCTATCGGTATCATCTACCAATCTTGATGAGTTGTCTCCTACACTCATAGACTCCGACTGTTTGGTGAGGTCGGACATACGAGACTTGATATCTTTAATGTCTTCTCCGATTTGGTGCATTCTTGACCACTCGCTCAATATACAAGTGAATCTTTTGAGAACCATTTTAAGGCCTTTTCCTTTTCTTCTGGACACCACTTCAATGACATATCTTTCTAGCACATTCTCAGCTTGAATGGACAAATCGCGAAGTTCAGCGATCCAATTCTGGACTGTTTGTGAATTGTACCGATCTTGCCTCCTATCAGCATCCTTCAAGAAACAGTGCATGATGTTGAGCTGCCTTAGGACTTCCTCAACCTCACCGCCCACACTCGATAGAAACTTTGCTTCCTCAATCAATAAGTCCCGAAGTGTATCAAGTGCAATTGTTGCAACAGAATCAACCATTTTACTTTGTATTTGGGTGATTTTCTGGAGAAATGTGTTGGATCAGTAGCGGCTAATGGCAAAGTGGATGGATGTTATTGATCTTTTTAATTCACCAACTGCCTTCATTTTATATATGCGCATACCAACTTCTATCCCTACTTGACACAAATTCTACGCATGCTACAAATTCTTTTCTCCTCTTATCTTTTCTTGTAAATTGGAAGTTTTAGATTCTTTCTCCCATATTTCACACTTTCTTGATTCTCACTTTTAATTTAAGTTAAAGCAAAAGAATCGGCTACTCATAACACAAGTTTAAGAAATGCCTTTCAGATTTAATTTAAATTCTACTCATAGGTACAAATTCTTTTCTCCTCTTTCACACAATTTTATTGATGGGTATTGACTCAATCCAAATATAATTTATATTTTTTAATGGGTTTGGATTTGGACCTAGGTTTAGTAATATTTATTGGATTTGAGTATGAGTCTGAGTAGGGTCTCACCCTATCCATTGACACCCCTATACTATCAATGTATCCATATCAAATTAGTGATTGGTTAACTATGGTACTAATTTTAATTAATTATATATATTTGATATTATTTATTGATGATTGCATAATATAATTATAATCAATTTATTAAAAAAAATTATGTTCGGGTTTTAATAATGATCACTACCATGATCCGCATTGATCCTTCAATCTATATTATATAAGTAACTCAAATGCTTTCTCGCCCCCCCCCCCCCAAAGAATAAGATGTGGATGCCAAAATGCACTTAAGTGTGAAGCACATGGACTACAATCAGTCTATGGAAAAAGTATCAGATATTTCAATTGCTATGCATTTTTTATTCATTTAAAAGAATGTTAAATAAATCTATGAATTCACATCCATCTTAAACATAAAAATTAGAAAAATTAATAACATAAGACGTACATGGCTCACCCAATTTGAGCTACATCCAACAAATAGAACGTTTACGACATCGAAAAATGATGATGAGGAGTGTGCAAAATGACTTTCAGAAGTAATACAACTCTAGTCTAAAAAATATAAGTCTTGGACTATTACATGATACTAAAATAGAGCATGATAACTTAAAGTACCTTATTAATAAGAAAATTTAAACTATATGATAATTTACATATAAAATCTGCGATACATGAATAGTTGTGATTGTTTGAAATCCAACATTCTTGTCCTATGCTACACATATTTAGAAGAGTACATAGCGTCCTTTGTGAGTACATCACAGGCAAAGGTCCATTCGATGGTTTGCTTGGCTTCTCTCTGGTGAAAATCTCTATGCTTTCCATAACTCAACTTTGTCAAATCAAATAACTCTTTTACGGTATGTTTTTGAACTGTGGATCCTGATCCGGCTTTATGTAACTCATGAATCTGCATCGTCGACTTTGTCTTAGTGGGAGAAACTTGTGTGATTGTGAATGTGGCACTGCAAAATAAAAGAACTCGATTTGGAATGGATATTTTGTAACGGGTATGAGAAAAATCCTTCAGACTTCTGTGTTCTTACCTGCTCTCACCTACTCTCTCCTGCTTCTAGCTAGCACCTCTGTATTGGTGGAATGGGGACTCCTTAAAGTTGCCGACTGCAAAAGCATTTGCCAAGGATTTTTTCATTAATCAAGAACGATAGATAATGCATCCATATATATCCTCAACTTAGGAATAGTGAGAAAAATCATTGTTATCATATACCTCTAGTACTCATCCAAATAGACAAACTCCCACACGTTGTAGCATTTAGTCTAATAAACAAACTAGATAAAAGCAAACCAACAACATAAATGTCTATTTGGTTGATCATTGTATTAACTTTCTTCACTCTTGATCAAGTCATCACGAATGCATAGCCACCTCCGTCCTGATGCATCATGGCATCTATAGAATCTCCGTCCTCCATTTCCATCTATGTATAAAGTCAAAAGTAGCAATACAAATAAAAAAGTTTCATAGTTATTACATGTTTACGTTAGCAAAAGCAAGCGATATGCAAGACTTATGTGCACGTGACTTTTCCGTCCGAAAATCAGCCATGCATCATAAGCACAAAAACATTACTATGCATTAGAACTTCAAAACTAAACTATACTTGCGAATGATAATACATCAACGCAAACTAATGCAAATGCAAGAGAATAATTACATTTCCGCTATCATAATGTTATTTTTCGGCAAATTTCATCATTGTTTTCTTTGATCTTACAATGGTAGGAACAAAAATTTTACTTATATAGTAAAAAAGGGGTTAAATGCAGTTTACCCCATGTGATATGTGAAATGAACAAATATTTTCTAGGAAAAAAAAAAATTGCAAATTACCCCACTATTTAGATGGGTGGGGGTGGAGGGTAATTGGTTTCATTTTTCAAGACACATGGGGTAATTTGTTATTTTATTCACAACAGTTTTTTTTTTTTCAATTTCTCATATCACGGAGGTAAATTGCATATTTTCTATTTGTGCATATCGTTACAGAATCACATTTAACATTAAATTCTAGCATCAAAGACGGAAATAAAGATGTTACGCGAAAGTATCAGTAGACGTTACCTCCAGGGGAGTTTTTGAAGCTTCGACGCGTTGGCCATCGTACACAAATGCTATTGTGTCGTAGTTTAATTTCTTCTGCTTACAGTAAGATGTAAATAAGTGTTGTAGTAGACCTCGTCCCCGTCCTGCAATGACATAAAAATTAAGTAGGTCAAAGATAACTTGCATCAAGAATTAATTAACTCATTTGTATTACTAAGATATTCTAATTATGTATATCTATTATTATTAATTATGATCTGAACTTCAAATATATAATTCATGGGTGAATAGCAATTTGCACCCTGTGATATTATAAATGAGTAAATTAGTCTTTTATAGGAAAAAAAAAAGATAGGGAGGTAGATTGGTGTATTTTAGATTTTATAAGGAGGTAAATCTAGGTCCTTCTCTAGCGATTCTTGTAAGTTTTGTGCATGCACTTGAACCCTCCTATGTGAAGGCATATAAACCTGCTCTGACCAGACACTTTATCGCTCCTCTAGCAAGGCCCTTAAGTCTTTCTTTGAGTAGGCACCCCGAAATTATCCTCTTTTGATGAGGCACACATATTTTGCTCCGTGCAAGTACACAACTTCTGTTCATAATACATATATCTCCATTATTAACATTTTCTTTTAGAAAAATAAAGCCCTACACTTGAGTAGACAACCATTAAGCCTTAATCCATGGAGGCACACGAGCCTTCCTCCATAGAGACAAATAAGCCCTACTCCTACAGGTAAGACGTGCTATAATAGCTAGTATTAAAGCAAAAAAAATGCCAATGAACTATATTAATACAAATATAGCACCAATAAAAAATGCCAATGCTAGAATAAATATTAATACATGTTCATTGGTGCGAACATTAATATAGTTGAGAACATTAATATATTTTGAACTATATAGACAGCTTGTTACAACATTAATACAAATTAATAGTTCAATGAACTCAACTTCTATTTTTCTTGGAAAAATTGTAATTTTCGTTCTATAAGAATGGAAGGTAACACTTTTGGTCCACTTAAAATTTATTCTAGCAACGAAGGACAATAATTTAAGAAAAAAAAAAATGCAGCACATTGCGGACATTTGTCTCTGAAAATTTTCCCTAGTTACAGTTGCCATGCACATAATATGCACGTGACATTTTCCAATAAAATTGGTTATTTCATTGGTGAATATAAAGAAGAAACAGTATCAACATTATGAAAAAAAGCAAATCAAAGATAGTTAATTCATCCATATCCTCAACTTAGAGTAGTGAGAAAAATCTAAACTCATTTATTCTACTAACGTATATATGTATGGCAGGTTGAAGTACGGGAAATGGACATGTATTATATAATTGTACAAGAAATTGAAGACAAGTTGGACGTAAGGGTGAAGAAAGTGCCTCTCCAACAAGACGTGGACTCTCTACCGAAAATTATTGAGACAATAAAAATCCAACCAAGATCCAAGTTACCCCTACAGGAATGATTAGAGGAGCCTCAAATGCTACTGATAAGGTAGTAATTATTTAATACTTTACCTAAATAATCTTTAATTTCTGAGTTATGCAAAAATAATATAATATAACTAACATTCTTCAACCAAATTTTCATGCAATAGTACTATATTCATGATAGAGTTTCTGAAAACTTCCGCTCTTTAAAGGAGGTTGCAGCTTTTATACTCTATAGTTGTCCGAGGAGTGATCTAGTGCTGGAACAAGTTAATTCAAAATCTATAAACTCATTTTATCTTTGATCAAAATTTATGTTGATATGTTTTATTTTATAACTTTTCAACTATAGAAGATTTTAAAAAATGAATGAACTATTATGTCATTTTGTTAGTATGCATATTAAAACTTCCTACACATTCATGTTTTTAACTCTTATCTTTGTTATATGTTCTTATCTTAATAGACATTCTATCAGATCCGGGCAATGAAAATCCAAATAAAATGGATAATGAAGTGTTGGAGATCATTGCTTGCACTTTAATTGATTTATAGCCAGTAAATTTTCTCGTTATTATTTTCCTATTATTTTGTCAACATATATAATTAAAAAGGAAATTTTAAATTCGAAGATCTTTTGCCATTTCAAAAGCTTTTGAGGCGAGGAGAGGGTGTAGGAGTATTTTGAGGCCGTCACTGCGGCCCCATTGCAGGAGGAGCAAACTCCCATTTCTAATATTATGGAGGGTACCAGTGCGCCTTGGGGTGATGTAGTGCAGATGATTCGGCATAGAGGATGGTTTTTGATGTCGCCAGGCTGGCTGTCTGGTCTTCTAAGTATAACCGGGATAGTGTGCCTGATAATGCTACCAGGTCGTATCCTACTAATGTAGGACCTAGTTCATATTACGGTAGGTGGTACGATTATGTGTCTGGGCTGTCAAATCAGTTTCACGATGTAGTGCATGCAGCAGAGCAGCCATTGGGGAACGGTTGCACCCAATCTCAATTGAAGATTGTTGCTGAGTTGGTGAATATCAAGGTCGTTGGCCATTTTCTTAGCATATATGTGACCAAATATCCCAGTGGGTTGATCATATAGTAACGCAACCACACCTTGTCCCAGGATTACTATACTACGAATAAATTGATAAGAAACTTAGGTTTACCTATTGGAAGATTGATGTGTGTAAAAATGGTTGTCTGTTATACTGGAAGGTGATCTTTGACTATTGCATGTTTTGTGGAGAAGCTAGGTACAAGTCAACCAGGGCGCGAAATCCTAATCGCAAAAAGACAGCGTATACCAGTCTTAGGTACCTGCCGATTACCCCTCGCCTACAAAGGTTGTATGCTTCAAAAGCGATTGATGAGCAAATGACGTGGCATGCTAATAATCTAACGAAAGAGGGATCCGTATTCAATCCGTCTGATGCAGATGCATGGAGGCATTTTGATCGAACATATCCTCATTTTGTAGTAGAGCCCCGTAATGTTAGATTGAGTTTGTGGACGGATTGGCGCGCACCGCACGGGCAGTACGGTCGTACGTACTCATGTCGCCCTATTATACTTACACCATACAATCCCCACTGGGAATGTGCATGAGTGTTTAGGTGATAATGGTGATCCTCGATCCTTCCAATCCTAAACGTTTCGTCAATGTTTATCTGGAGCCTTTGATCGAGGATTTGCAGAATTTGCGGCATGTAGGTGTACTACCGTGCGACACTAAGAAGCGAGTTATTCGCAATGCACGCCATGTTGATGTGGACTGTGAACGACCTACCCGCTTATAGATTGGCCTCTGGATGGAGTTCCACTGGTGCTATGCGGTGTCCAGTTTGTATGGAAGACGCACATTCATTCTACCTACAGAACAGTAGAAAGTCATGCTGCTTTGACTATTACAGACAGTTCTTCCACATGGACCATCCAAACCGTAGGAACAAGAAAGCATTCAATAAGAACCGAGTAGAAAGGAATGTTGCACAACCAAGATTGATGGGAGAACAGATCCGCAAATGGGTTGGAAAGTTTAGCCCTGCGGTTCAAGTGTCGTTGTCACTTGCGGACGGGTAAGGTAGCGAGTATAAGTGGACAAAGAAAAGCATCTTTTGGGAGCTCGACTACTGGTTGATGCATCTGATATGATGCAATCTTGGTGTCATGCACATTGAGAAAACATGCTTGACATTATATTCAATACCGTGATGGATATAAAAGGAACAACGAATGATACTCTGAATACATGGACGGGCCTGAAGATCATATGTAACTGACAGAAGCTTGAGCTGGATAAAAGGAGGATGAACGTGATGCCTAAAGCCGTATACACCCTGACTCTCGATGGACCGACATTGCGTCTCAAGAAGTTGAGAGAATACCTCGAAGTTCCGACGGACAATCATAATTATAACCTGCATAACCCAAATGGTACACAATTAGTCATTGAGCTTTATGTTGCTAATCAACAAGGAGCAGGTACATCCCGATCGGGGAACTGTAAATCTTATGACAAGTCTGATGACGATAGCTTTGATGAGGATTACGAGACTGAGAAAACAAAAATTCTAATTGACATTTAGCATTTTCTATATCAAGTGTCTGTGTATTTTGCCGATAGAAATTAGTATAAATTAAAAAATTACCGATAATAATTTATAAAAATAGTTTACAAGCTAATTTAGAAGTACAACTTTCAAACTATTTGTCCATACCAATATTTTTTTTTAAAAAAACAAAACACATTTTTTTTTTATTTAGGAATGGTCAAAAAATCTACAAACAAAGTGTTATATGTAGATTAAAGAGCAAATAAAAAATTACCAAGAAAATAACTAAATATTAGAATAAAAATTAATAAGATGAGATAAAGATTACTTCAGTACTCGGAATCAATAAATCATAATAGCAAACGGATTTCTAATCTTCAAATGATTTTGATATATAAACCTAGCTTGCGACCCAAAAATAAAGAATTACTATTATTTTAGTTTTATTTGTCATAGGAATTTCAAATTATATCTTGTAATTGAGAAACATCCACCAAACTAATGCTAATTCAATGGTCATGGACTAAACACATGGTTTCTAGTAGGTGATCAAGATGCCTAAAGAGTCGGGATCAAGAGGGACTCAACCTAGGATCTGATTAGCCCATTCAAAAAGAGTTGGTTGGTACAATCCATGCCAAACCAAGGCTGATTCCAAGTATCAATACTTGGGATAGGCCCAGCCCAATGACCTAGGACCTCCTAACCCTGGGTCAAGTTAGCGGGCTGACCTAATCGAGCCACTTCTTTTTTTTTTAATAATATATGACATAGAAGTTTTATTTTATTCTTGTAGCTTAACTATTCTATACTTTATATACTTTGGAAACTCTAAAAATTTTTACCTTTATTCTTATACTTCTATATTAGTACAACAATTCACTAAAACTCATTGTTATTTTTTCTAAAATGTATTTTAAATTTTTTTTGGGCTTGCCATTATTTAAGTTTATTATTTGTAGCTAGTTGGTTCAATTGTTATTAAGTTCTTTATGCGGTCTTAGCTACTTTTTTTTTTGTAGTTTTGATTATTTGTTTGGTTTAATTTATAATTTATTTATTTAAAATAAAATCATAAATTATTTAAATTTGTTGAAAAAAGTATCTCATCTTCATTTAAAAAGAAAGAAAAGAAAATAGGCACAATCAGGTTTGGTTTGAGCCATCACCACTGCTATTGCACTTTCTCTTCATCCCCCGTTTTGTGCTAAATATAAGGTATCAAAATTAGTGTTTTCGACTCACTTGTATATTGAGCGAGTGGTTGAGAATGCACCAAATTGGAGAAGACGTTAAAGATATCAAGTCTCGTATGTCCGACCTCACCAAATAGTCGGAGTCCATGAGTGTAGGAGACAACTCATTAAGATTGGTAGATGATAACGATTGGTCAAGAAGAACGTATGGGCATGAGGTTGAAAAGTATTTTGTAGGAATGAAGGAGCATTTTAAACAATTAGAATCAGTTCCGACAACTGATGACAAATCAAATGGAGTGATTTCCATATGTGGCATGGGAGGCTTGGGGAAGACCACTCTTGCTACTAAAATTTACAATGGGGAGGCCGTGCAGCGGTGCTTCAAATATCGTGCTTGGGTTTGTGTAAGCCAACAATTTCAACCCAACACTATTTTCCAACGACTATTAAAACAACTTGTTCCCAATGAAAGTGAGGAGCAAGATGAAGATACATTGATCAGAAAGTTGTACCAAGGACAAAGAGACAGAAAATGTCTCCTAGTTTTGGATGACGTTTGGGAAGTTGATCACTGGAATTGCTTAAGGCACGCTTTTCCTATTGGAGAGGCAGATAGCAAAGTTTTGCTCACAACCAGAAATCAAAACATTGTTTCCACAGGATACGTCCACAATATGAAGTGTTTGGATGAAGATGAAGGATGGTAGCTCCTTCAAAAGATAGAACTCCCAAACAACTATTCACAAGGTTAGTTTGTAAAATTTCTTATTTTATTTTATTGATTGTGAAGATAATGTTGAATTTCTTGTTGAACCCTAATTATGGAAAAGAAATTCTTAATATATTCAAAAATTAAATATTTACTTTTTTAAACTTTGACAAGAAAAGAAATTAATTAAAAACAAATTGGAGAAACAAAAGGAGAAATAATTAAATCTGTACCTAAGGCTCCATTAATCTTGCATGAAGAGCACAAGAGATGGGATCTGACGATAGCACATCACCGAAATTTTACAAGATGAATTTGAATTTGGGTCGGATGAAATAATCCGGCCAAAATCTTTAGTGTATGTTCTTGAAGTATTTTGTTGGCAAATTATAACGATGACGAATTAACAAATTGATTCAAAAAGAAGAATTAAAGAAGGAAAAAGAAAGAATCAAATGTTTGAGAAAAGGAATAATGCAGTTGCCTGGATAGAATTCATCTTACATTTATAGAGTTTTTCGCCATTTCTTGGCTAACGAAGGAATCAGATGTAACGTCCCTAGGGCTCTCTGAGTGTAGTACTTTATGGACTTGAACAGTGTTCTGCAGTGAGTGTGTTGAGGGAGAAAAGGCGTGAGAAAATCTGAAGTGTGAGTGGTTGACTGAGAGAGTGTGAGTAAATGTTGTGTGTGTATGTGCGAGTGTTTCAAAAAACAAATCTCGAGAGGGCGTAGCAGAAGCCTTGGAAGTTACATCCTGTCTTTTTGTCATAATATTTTCCTATTAATTTCTTCTTTGTTGGTTTGTCGTTACATAAATTATTGTAATAATAAGACAAAAAGCATTTTTAGAAAGAAATGTATATATTGATTCTATCTATGAATACAATACAATGAATTATTTTCTATATTAATTGGTCCAGAAAAAGCAAAAAAAAAAAATGAGACAACATTTATGAAAATTAATTAAAGATTTCATCAATCTGTACATATTGTTGTATTGTAATCAACCATTTGTCTTTACTTCTTTGTATACAACTACAGTTTCTGACTAAAATTGATAAACATAAAGTAGTGATGAAGTTAAAATTGATACTCAAAATTGAAAAATTAATCATGTATACCTTTCTTGCAAGTTCAATCATTTTGTGTTTATAAAATTTGGCAATAATTTTAACTACCGGTTTGGAATTCGGTTTCAAAGGCTGGATATTAGAGCGAAATATATGTGGTAGGTGTGTTTTAATCTGAAAGATGTAATTAATGGTTTGGTACATAAAGATAGGTATAGACTAATGTCATTTATTACACTTTGAGGACTGGATTTCATTGATGAACTGCAGTCTAGTAATTTATGTTTGAAATTGAATTGCAATTATATTAAAGTTATACACATCAACTAATGTGTGTAGGAATTTTTTGCACCAATTTATTTGGTTCTTTGCCACCACAGAACAAATCACTTTCAAATATTTTTTTAAAGAAAAATCAATTGACACATTTGAATCCATTAATTCCTATATATCTACATACATATGTATAATAGACACTTAAAAAAGCTAAAAGAATAACAAAGACTAGAGGGTTGGATATTGCAAAAAATAAAGCAGCTTCTGGAATATCCACCACTCTAAGGCTGCCTATCCTCTAGTAGCTTTTGGAACGTCTCCTGCAAAACAAACAAAATTATAAACACTTTTAAGCAAGAATTAATTTTTTTAAGAAAATAATATTAATAATGTATCTATTACTGCCACCTCCAACGCCCTCAGCCCACTCCAGCCACCGTCTACTTTTTTCTTGTAGCACATCTCCAATAATTCTATCTATCTTGGGGGGCGACCGACCTTTGCCTCATGTAGAAGAATAAACATTTAGCATCTTGTTTATAAAATAATGGTAAAGCATTTAAATATTATTTACTTACCAACTTCCTCTTGTTCATGCCGATAGAGGACGATCCCCTCCCCCTGATACACAATTGAGGAGACCGTAGAGTTCGCCGCCCGGTTGACTTATTCTTTGAGGACTCCTGCTGGAAATCCACGTTGGCCCAGTACGTCTGGAGCTGGAGCCAAATCTTGTTGGCCAGCCAGAGTGGCCTGACGAGGCTGGACAGGGTGATAGAAAATATCTTCCAGATTCACTTATCGGCCAACATGTTGAAAACCAAGAACATTAACTCATCGTCACAGTCCCACCAGTAGGTCATCTACAATAATAAAATTAAATAACACATTAGTAAAATTCATTAAATAATTAGATTATTAGATAAAACAAAATTAATTTAAAATTGATTACCTTTGCGCTGTCAAACCAGAAATGCTGGTACTCTGGCGGCACCTTCATCAGATATGGCGACAGGTGGGGAAAATGTCCCCGTCACGACTGCATTGATGCACTCGTGAAAGTGGCGGTCAGATTTAAAATTACATGCTATATTAGACATTTTTAATATAAAATAATACTAAAAAAAATTGTTAAACAAATTTACCTCGCGTCATCGAGGCTGATGTATTGGGCGCACTGATGGTAGTGGTGGAGCAACCGCCGGGGTGACAAACTGCTATATACTCTCTTCCGCTGCCGGTCCAGCTCCAGATGCTTCAACCTCATCTGGAGTCTGCGATGCGGGGTACGGTGCAGTCGTGTCAGGTGGTGTGGGTGGTTGAAGAACTGCTTCCCAAATTGGAAAGCATCCCACGAAAATGGTAGAAGTGGCGGGGGACGACCACGACCATGTGGTATAGGAGGCATACCACTAAACAAGATCTAAACAAATTATTCAGAAGTACTAGTCTAAATTTTACGGTTATTGACATTAATATTTAAATAAAAAAGCATATTCTAATTCTTACACATCGAAAACATTATCATGAAGTTATGATTATTGTACTCATTAATTATTTAAAATGTATAATTCTCTTCTGCATATATACAAACGGGCCAAGTATTGATTTAAGCTTGTTTACCCTATCACATGAACTTATTATTGTAGTACTCGTTACATTTATACATTTTAATCTATTAACATTATATTTTGTTGACAGATGAAGATGGATAAACATAACAAGTTCTACGGGCAAAATTCAATGAATGGGCTAACAAGAAAGGCATGCGTGATTTGTTTGTACGCAGTTACCAAAGAACTATACATTTTTAAATAATTATTAATTATTGAAAATATTGTCCTCAATTTGTTTTCTATTTCTAATGATTATGTAATTGTATTTTAATTTGAAATATTACCTTGATATTGTTATTGTTGATATTACTTTGTTAATAATATTATTATAGGGATTATTGGTCTAACTTTGTGATTATTGATATTATTATGTAAATGTTATAATTGAAAAAATTGGTCTAATATTTTTACTATTGACATTATTATGTAAAAACATTATTATTAGGAATATTGGTGTAATTTTTTTTATTGTTTACATTACTTCTTAAAATTTTTATTATTGGAAATATTGAACTTATTTTTTTGTTATTTACATTATTATTTAAATAATACTGTTATTGGGATTAACTATTGGTCTAATTTTTGTGATTGTTTAGATTATGATGTAAAAATTATATTGTTTGAAAATATTGGTCCAATACTTTTTATTATTTAAATAATGTTACTATTGAGATTATATATTTGTCTAATTTTTTTGGTTACTTACATTAAGATGTAAATAGTAGCATATTTATAAAATAAATTGCACATGTATACAATAAATTTCACAAAAAAAAAGCAATATGATATTATACACATAAGAATTGCAAAAATTATGGAATGTGACATGAGTAAATTGCACTAAATTTAACAATACTTGCATCAATTACACAACTATACAATTAATTTTCAAAAATTACACAGACATTCTATAATTGCAGAATGAATTAAGGTCATTGAAAACATATAATGCTATAAATTAAATTGATACATGTTGAGAAGATCAAGTATATTTGTATATATAAGATTGTTACTCTTATGTAGATGTAAGTGACATCTTATACTGTTCTATTGCATCGTCTAATCAGACTGATAAAATTTTTATCAAGCCGTTGGATAGTATAAAATCGACAAAATACTACATTCGATGAACAAAATAGTTTGCAAGTTATACTTCTAAATTAGCTGGAAAACTATTTTTCTAAATTATTATCGATAATTGTTTAATTTTTACTAATTTCTATTGGCAAAATACAGAGACACTTGATACAGAAAATGGTAAATGTCAATCATAATTATTGTCTTCTCGTAATCCTCATCAAAGCTATCCTCGTTAAACTCGTCATCAGTTTATTGTTCCTCGATCAATATGTACCTGCTCCTTGTTGATTAGCAATAGAAAGGGGAACGACTAATTGTCCGTCACAACTTATGGAGTAGGTATTGTCTCAATCTCTTGAAATGCAATGTCGGTCCATCGAGAGTCAGGTTATATACAGCTTTGGGCGTCACGTTCAGCCTCCTTTCATCCAACTCAAGCTCCGGTCAATCATATATAATCTTCAGGTCCTTCCATGTATTCAGAGTATCCTTCGTTGTTTCTTTTATATCCATAACGGTATTGAATATATTGTCACACACGTTCTTCTCAATGTGCATGACATCAGGATTATGTCGTATTAGATGTACCGACCAGTACTCGAGCTCCCAGAAGATAGTTTTCTTTGTCCACTTATGCTTGCTACTGTTCCCGTCCGGGAGTGACAGCGAAACTTCAACCGCAGGACTAAACTCTTCAACCCATTTGCGGATCTTCTCCCATCAATCTTAATTGTGCAACATTCCTTTCTACTCGATTCCTTGTGAATGCTTTCTTATTCCTACGGAACGGAAGGTCTAGGGGCAGGAACTGTCTGTGGCAGTCAAAGCAGCACACCTTTGTACCGTTCTGCAGGTAGAATGAATGTGTGTCTTCCATACAAACTGCACACCACATAATACCAGTGGAACTCCATCCAGACGCCATTCCATAAGCCGGTACGTCGTTCAAAGTCCACATCAACAGGCCTGCATTGGGTTTATCCCATTTCTTAGTGTCACACCTTAGTACAACTGCATACTACAGATTCTGCAACTCCTCGATCAACGACTTCAGGTAAACATTAATGAGACGTTTTGGATTGGAAGAACCGGGGATCACCATCATCACGAACATATACTCAGCACTCATGCACATTCCCAATGGGAGACTGTACGGTATAAGTATAACGGGCCAACATAAGTACGTACCACCGTACTGCCCGTGCGGTGCTAGCCCATCCGTGCAGAAATCCAATCTAACATTACGGGGATCTACTGCAAAATGAGGATGTTTCCGATCAAAATGCCTCCATGCATCTGGATCAGACGAATGGCACATGGATCCCTCTTCCGTTTGATTCTTGGCATGCCACGTTATTCGCTCGGCAGTCGCTTCTGAAGCATTCAACTTTTCCAGGCGAGGGGTAATTGATAGGTACCTAAGAATGGCATACAGTGTCTTTTTACGATTAGGATTTCGCTTACCTAGCTTCTCCACAAAACTTGCAGTAGTGCAGATCAATGTCGTCTTTCCTGTACATGCAACCATTTTTACACTCATTAATCTTCTAAATCAGTAAACCCAAGTTTCTTATTAATTTCTTTGTACTATAGTAATCATGGGCCAGGGTGTGGTTGCGGGGCATTATATGATCAACCCACTAAGATATTTGGTCATACATATGCTGAGAAAATGGTCGGCGACCTTGATACTCACCAACTCAGCAACAACCTTCAATTGAGATTGGGTGCAACCGTTTCACAATGGCTGCTTGAATGCATGCACTATATCGTGAGATTGATCTGCTAGCCCAGACACATAATTAGGGCCCTCTACCATAATATGAACTAGGCCCTATATTAGTAGGACATGACCTCGGACGATTATCAGGCACAACATATGGTTTTACTTAGAAGACCAGACAGCCAGCCTCGCGGAATAAAAAACCATCCTCTGTGCCGAGAATCCATCTGCACCGCATCACCACTAGCCGTACTAGTACCCTCCATAACATTAGAAATGGGAGTTTGCTCCTCTTGAAATGGGGCCACGGTGATGGCTTCAAAATACTCCTACACACTCTACTTGCCATGAGAAGTCTAATTATAATACTTCGGCATAAAACCTTTCATAAATAAGTCAAAATTTACCTCGTCCGTGGTTTTGAAAACATCATTTTTGCACTTACGACAAGGACACTTAATTTTCTCACCATCCATATATGCATGTTGACACTTGGATAATTCTATAAATGTAGCAACACTATCCTCAATAGAGTAAGACCCGCCTTATTTGGAAGGTTCTTCTCATACATCCATCTCCTCAACTATCTTAACATGACAGTGAGTTCTACACAGACACACAAACACACACTGATATATACATATATTATGATATTAAATTAATTTATAAAATTACAAAAAATATAATCAATTGACAAGTAAAGGGTTAATGTTTTTACCTGATCAAAATAATTTTAAATATCAACAAAAATTTGAGATAGGTTGACGAACAAGAGTAGAAAAATGTTTGTGGGTTAGTGAGAGATCAAAAAAAATCGAGAGAGTTTGAGAAAATAGAGAGAAAATAAGAATGGAAGAAAATAGTGACATTAAATGGAAAGAGCACACATATTTAGTTGTTAAAAATAGCTATTGATTTAGATTTTGAAATGGTTCTTTCAACGAGTTTAGGAACACTTTTTTTTTACCATTGAAATGTAGTCGTTGTATTTCATTTGGAACAGTCTCAGTAATAGTAAATAAATAATACAAAAAAATAGTTGCAATCTGTACCAAGTTTTGGAACGATTTTTGAAACAAATTACTTTTTAAATAAAACTAATAATTTGGAATGGTTCTTGCATAATTGATTAAGGGTGTTCCAAAATCATTCGAAATTGTACCTCATTTTGGCATACATTTTCTAACTGTCATCTTTTGGACATCCTTTGTCACCCATATAGGAATGGTCAATTCAAGACCGTACCTAATTCTAAAATTATGTTCCAAATAGAGTTCCAACCATTTATTGTTACTATTTTGTAACTGTATTTGGATCAGATTTTGTAACTAATTGTCTGGGACTCATGTTGGAACGGTTTGCCCGTTCAAAAATTATAACCTAAAAAAAATATAGATCATGACATCATCTTTTCATATCCATTCATTATGTGTTCCAAAGACCGTTCCAAGATGAAAGGGGCTTAGGAATGGTTGTCTTGACCGTGCCAAATCCCACCTTTTTTTATGGTATGATGATGTGCTCTAGCCAAATCTCATCCATAAAGGTGGTTGGCGGAGCACAAGATCTAGGATACGATAATAGCACAAGAGATGGGATCCACAAGATTTTTGGTTTTACAGGCTAGCTTAAGATACTATTTAGGGAATTTTCTAATTTCTTCCCATTTATTATAATTTTCTCATATTGTACCCCATTATAATTCTCAATGGCAAGGAGCATTGTTTTCTTGAGAGTGCCACTACACATACCATTCTAAGACACAAGATTTTGTTTTGAAACTTGTTAATGACAAGACCAACTGTGAATACTATTTTCGGAGTTAGTAATCTTATTGAGGGCTCTGGAAGAACTACTATATGATTACCTAAAGAAACAAGGTTACACATAATATTCTAGTAAATCAAATAGCGTGCTAGAACACTTGGCTCTGAAGAAGCAAATCCTCGAAAGAGAAAGGAGCATGCCGTCTCTATTAATCACAATGCTAATGTGACCACGTAATGTCTCTAAGGATAAAATTCTTGAACTAATTTATCTAAATGTAACGAGCAAGATCTCAAGGTCAGTTACGAGATGTCTATTAATTATCTTTACAACAGTTTAGGTTGTTACCGAAAAGAGGGTAAATTGCATTTGTTGATCGCATAAATGGACCTGTTTTTAATTTTGGTGCCATACTGTAGATGATTTACACATTCCATCCAATATGTGCATTTCTTTTCCAATGTCAGTACACAAGAGGGGCAATCATTAAGTTGCTAATGACAGATTATTTTTCCGTTAGGTGGGTGAAAATTTGGAGGGAAATTATACTAATAAATGAAAATTTGGTGGGAAAGGTTTATTTGTTCTTCTACCGTATCTGAATAGCTAATTTGTTTTCTTATCTCTCCCATTTAGTAGGAAAAAGGTATAAAACACAGATGCAAATGGAGAAGTTCTTTGTCACTACGGAAGGATTGGAACTTTTATATCCTTATCGACCAAAATTAAAAACGAGTCCACTTATTTGACCAAAAATGAAAGTTATCCTTGAATAGAAATTGAAATGAATGAGATTTTTGCCTATTTTGTAGCCGTCGAAAACATGGATGAAAATGAAAATGATTCTCAAACTGTAGAGAATGCTAACACAAATAATTGAAAAAAGTTAAAAATAAGCGAGAAGTATTTGGATCTATTATTCCAGCACCACAAGATGTTCAAGCCAGTTGGCTATAAGTGGTTGTTTGTAACAAAGAGAAATGAATGAAATGAAGTTGTAAGATACAAGGCTAGACTTGTTGACCAAGGCTTTACTCAAAGGCCAAAAATTAATTATACTGAAACGTATTCACTTGTAGTGGATGCAACCATACTTAAATTTTTAATCAGTTTATTAGTAATTGAACTGTTGGAAAAGGTGAAAAGCCAATATTGGCGGTTTTGAGAATTATTCTAGAAATCTTTATTTAATCAGTATTGTTCCGACGAATATGGTAAGTGACTTTAGCACATGTGTCTATTGTCCTTGTCATAATACGTCAATCACTACTTTGACGTCACAACAGATGCCCACAGACCACTCAATAACCCATGTAGTTTGGTTGTGCATTTTGGATGGCAGCTATGAAACTAACTTTTGAGGGTTGGTCTAAAACATTCCAAGTCAATGACCTCAAAACTAGACATTGAGAGTCCTACAGAGACTTGCACTGAGTATTGCATTCATTTGATGAGTGCTGCGTTTCATCGGTGAAAGACGTTGGACATCTTTGGAATTTCAGTGGATTTGTTGACAAGGTGGTCAACTGACTGAACTGACTCGTGGGGATCGTTATATGGAAGCCTCAGTAGCTTAGTCAGTATACTTGAGACCTTGGCTCGGATACTAAGGGAGTAGTTCTCAAACTTGAGGAATCACAGTGGTCATATACATACGATGACTGTATCTTAGACCTGTGGAAGAGGTGATTGTGTCACAAACGTAATTATCATAAGCCTTATCAAGTGTAGTCGAAGTGTGTAGTGAGGACGGTGAGTTCCGAGAAGAGGATCCATCCCCTATCAGTATGTGATAGAGGTATCTCCTATTCACTTGGAGATGCATTCACGTCTTATGAATCCTTAGCCACAGTCGTTGATCGAATAGGAAAAGGAGGGTTATGTCAAGAAACTTGGTGTTCAGTGATCTCAAGTATTAAGCATAGATGCCTGGTCCAAGATGGGAACTGACACCTAATTCCATGCCCTCAACTAAGCTTAGGAGATGATAGAAGAAAGGACCGTACCCGTACGGACTGGTGAAAATAAATGTTCGCACAAAAATTCATCTAGTTTCTAGTGCCATGGACCGTTGCTAGATGACCATCCATGGTAACGGACTTTCTTGAAAGAATAACCGAGAAAGAATAAGGAACTAATTTGAAATTAATTCCATAAGATGTAAGTAATTTGATTACTCACACATGAGGGTACAGTGGATGGATAGCCCAAGTTTAAACTAATTAAATTAATTGAAATTGTGCTTGTCTTTATTAGTTTAATGAATTGGATTCCATTAATGAATAAGAGACAATTTCATCTTGAATATTTAATTAGATTAAATACCTAGTGGGATGAATTAAATGAATTGTTTTATATTAGAGTTAATTAAAATTCATTGGGCTTGAAATTACTTTACATAACATCGGCCCAATAACTAAGGCGCACTAGCAAAATTGATGGAGGAAAAGTTGATCAAAGAATTGCATTTTAGAAATTGTTAGTTTGGTCATAATTAGCTCATCTCTATTTGGAACGGATTGAAGAGTTACCTTATAGATAATAGAATGTATCTAGACACATTCTTGTTTATCTATTCAAGGTATATAAATATATTTTGTGTATGATTATTAGGGTAATAATTCATTACAAAATACAACAGAAAAATTCCCTCTCCTTCTCCATCATAATTCGATTGCCCCCTTCATCTTACCTTAGGTGAATTTTATCATCCTGATTCCTTCTAACAAAGGAATCAAGGTCTCATTTTTTGGTGTGATAGGATCATCTTTAGAGAATTCCTATGTTGGAATCTCTTATGAACGTTCAACGATTTTATGTCAAATAAACATGTCAACGTGTTTTAATATTTTTAAAGAATGTTTTATTGATTATTTTATTGATAATTATGTGTAGAAATTAAGTTGTATAATTTTATGATTAATTGGATGATTTTAGTATTTAAGAAAATTTGAATTTTTCTGTAAAACTTGGTTATTTTTTTAGTTTAATGTGTGGAATCAAAAAAATAATTTAAGCACTGTAGCAGCAACTGTCGGTCGGTGCTGCACAGCCGCCCGTTCGCATATGAAGGATAAAATTAAATTTTTTTCTTAATATGGTTTATTTTTGTGCATTGGATGCACATATTTTTATCATCCTTTCGATTGCAATTTTAAACTTGTATTTTCTGCATATAATTTTTTTTTGTAATGTTCGATATCATGATTTTTCTAATGCATGGAATGCATTATTTTATGTCAAGCATGTTTAATTGGATAATTTTGCTAGTTGGATAAAAATGGATGATCATGGAGCCCTTGACCATTTGAATGTATTTATTTATTTTGTTTACGTTTGGTGGGCCCATATGCTTTTTTATTATCTTCCTCCTTTGCTCGTTTTTGCCTTGGAAATAAGACTTGCTTTCCTCCCATTGTGTACTCTCCTGAACAATTGATCAGGATTTGTTTTTAAATTGTAATGAGACTAGAATATATTTTTGGTGGAATTTTTAGTTTTACCGAAGCAATTCCATGGAGAAGAAGGTCTACGGAGGAGGAGGCCGACAGAGAAGGAGCCCCATGGAGGACTTACAAGGCCCATCTATATGTTAATGAGTAAATTACATTTCTAATAGCTTAGGGCCACCTTAGATGTACCTTAGACTGACTACGGTCTTAGTGGGCCACATAGCTTGGGCTCGTGATCATCCAACAGGGGTATGCTTAATTTTGTTGCATGTGATGCGTTTAATGTTTTTAGTTAAATTCATTTAAATATTTGATATTTGTGCATGCAAAATTTAATGTGATGAGATCTCAGTCAAACACTAAAAATTTAACTCGCAATTGGTTGGACCAAATTAAAGTGTTGGGATCCAAAATGGACTTGGATAAAAATTGTTTGATCTGTGCAAGGCTTTCATCCACAATAATGTGGTGAGGAAACTACCACTGCCCAAGTGTGGTCTCGCGAGTCGTGGCACATTCTGATTAGAGGCAAGGTCCACCAATATTGTGAATAAAGGAACACGCTCACCGTTATTCAGACAAAATAGTCGTGGGGGGCGAAAGTTGAGGTATGATTTGGTTGATGGGTTGAGCACGATACTAATTAAATATTAAGTCCATAATGGACATGGATTGAAATGGCATTTCAATCTGTTCAGGGCGTCCATCCATAATAATATCATAAGGAAGCTACTACTTCTTAGAATAGGTGACCTGAATGCTAATTGGATTGGCATTCTTATAATCTATTCTAATAATAAGTCGATGTTGTGCAATATTATTCAGTGAATAAAATGAGTATTCGATATTGGCATTTCATTGTTGTGCTCATTACATTTATATTTGCATTTCTTTCAAACATCACAACAAAACCCACAGACCACCTTGAACAACCGTGCAACAGTTGGACTGCACATTGGAAGGCGGTCATGAAACTAACTGTTTAGGGTTGGGTCTGAAATGTTGCAAGTTGAGGACCTCGAGAATGGACATCGAAGTGTCCGATGTAGACTTGCATTAAGAGTCGCATTCATTTGATGAGTGTCATGTTTCATTTGCAATAGACGTGGGACGTTTATGTGATCTTAATGGGTCGATTGACTAGGTGTCAAATCGACTGAACTAACTCACGGGGATCGTCATATGGAAGCCTTTCAGGCTTGGTCGGTATGACTTGAGTCCCCAGCTCTGATAGTACTGGAGTACTCCTCAGAATTGAAGAAATACGGCAGTCACGTGTATGCGATGATTGTATCTTAGATTTGTGTGAGAGATGATTGTGTCTCAGACATGGTCATCATAAACCTTGTTTAGTGCATTCAAACTATGTTGCGAGGATGGTGAGTTTCAAAATGAGGACCCGTCCCCTGTCTAAATGTGACAGAGGTATCTCCTATGTACATGGAGATACGTTAATGCTTTATAAACTTCAGGCCACAGTAATTGGTTGGATAGGAAAAAGAGGTGCCTAGGTCGAGCAATTTGGCGTAATGGGATCTAAAGTATATTAAACATAGACGCATAGTCCAGGATGGGAACTGACACCCAATTCCATGTCCAAGACTAAGACCGAGAGACGGTGGATGAAAGGACCATACCCGTATGGACTCGAATCCGACACTACAGGTCTAGAGCTCTAGACTCTAAAGGCATGTTTTGGGTCATGGTCCCTCAACTCGTAAGTCATCCCAGAAGGTGACGCCTTCCGAATATGTTCTCATAGGTCGTTCCATAGCGAGGTGGATGCTAATAAGGAACTCCTTATTGCGACCTAGACAATGTCTAGATCCCTTTGGATTTGTCCGGCAACTTGGGCAATAACCGATAGCTGTCCGAACTTTATGTCAAGCTACTCTCGGTTTTCCCGAAGGTGCCTGAGTATCAACATGATGGGTTTGCTTCAGATGCCTCCATCTCTCGTCAGAAAATCTGCAAGAACGTTTTCATGAGATTTTATAACAACAATATTATACAATAATATTGGCATTCAGCTTGCCATCTGATAATACGAGCTTTCTCTATTTTTTATTCTAATTAATTCTTTAAGAAAGCTTTGACATTAGTATTATCAACTTTTAAAGTAAATTGTTTGGCAAGTAAAAATAACGGCCATTTTTTAAAAGCCTTCCAAACCGTAAAGAATTATTTCTCGTTGATGTGCCAAAGTTTGGCTTGTTGTTTTGAGAACAACCCTCCTGTATATCTACAAGGTTCTTCCCATGTAGTTGTCTTTTTCATGAGCACTGCTGGCCATCTGTAATCATTGGCGTCTGTATAGAGTACCAATTCATCCTTGTCCTGCGGTATAGCAAGTTTTGGCAGGTTATTGCAAACCTGTTTCAACTCACGAACCCATTTTGTGTGGCTTTCTTACCATTTCCACTTTGAACTTTCCGTTCTTTCAGAAGTGGTCGGAAATTCTTCCTATATCTTGTAAAATCTTTAATAAAGATACCTGCAAAATTATCAACTCCCAAGAAGCTCTATAAGTGCTTCTTGTCCTTGAGTACATCTGAAAAATTGTGGATTTTCTCCACAATATGATCATGAAACTTAATTCCTGTCTCGTCAATAAAAACTCCTAGAAATTCAATTTTATTGACAATAATAGTAGCTTTCTTTTCCGAAAGAACCAAACTATCTTTATGGCGTGCATCAGAAAATATTTCTAGATGTTTAATATTTTTTTTCATATTTTTAGATGCAATCAATATGTCGTCAATATAGAAAAACATGAATTTGAAATAATCTTTAAAAAAAATTATTTATTTATTTTTTAAATATCTAGAGTGCATTAGCTAAACCGATTGGAAGCACAATACAGATATATTGTCCCTATGGTGTGGAGAATGTAGTAAATTTCTTTGATTCATCTTAATCTGATAAAACCCAGATTTGCAATTGGACTATGAACCTTAAAGAAGCACTAATGAACCTTACCTAATCTGATTTTCATTAGTGCTTCTTTAAGGTTCACAATCTCTTCCTCAAATTTCTTATAGAAGTTATCCCTGTCTATGAGTCCCTGTTGCCTGAAAGTCAAAAGGACCTTACCAAATTTCATTGGACCAAATTAATCTTTTTTCCTATATTTAATTGAAGTAAATATATGATGGACTTAATTAGTGAACTTTAATTAAATTAGATTTAATTAAGATTGATTGGACCATGTATTTTAATTAATTAAAATCAGCGAAGCCCATTAATTAAGTTGGTGGAAATGATTAGAATAGGAAATTATTGACTAACAAATTCACTTTTGAAAATTGACATCTTCCTGATCCTTTATTTGGAATAAAGGATCTTATTACTTAGTGGATGGTTAAATGAACCTAGATATATTGTAATGCATCCAGACAAGGTATATATATGTATATTAGTTATTTAGAATAACTAGTGAATACAAAGCAAGAAAATAATTTCCTTCTCTCCAGTTCCACCTCTCGGCCGAACCCCCTCTTGTGCAAATAGAGTTGTGGAATCCCAAGTTCTGGTGTGCTGAGGACGTACCTTTAGAGAGTTTCTACATTGAATCCTTGCGTGAATGGATCAAACGAACGAGGTTCGAAATAAACCAAATCAAAGGTGACTCTTAATTTATATTTATGTACCTCTCGTTTTTCATTCAACTAATATACCACATCGAACGCCCGGGAACTCCAAGGGTACACCTCATGATTTTATGGTTTCCTTGCGATTTCATTTTATTTAAGAAATTTATTTTAACCTCTTCCTCTTGCGCGTAGCCAGGCTGATCGACTCGCACTTTCAGGTGCCCTTCCAAGTTGTATTAGAGCCTAGTTACCATGTAGGGGCTATGGTATTGTGTGAATAAGCATGAGAATGTGTTCTTTATTTCTTTTGAAGCATGATATATTTTTTTTACTTATTCTTTGATAATTATGTGAGAAAAGTAATTCTTTTAATTTTTGCGATTTTGGATGATTTAAGTATTTTATAAAAATTTAATTTTCTGATAAAATAGTTATTTTAATTTCAATTGAATGTGTGAAAATAATAAAAAAAAATTGGTACTGTAGCAGTGCACTACTGATCTGCAATGCACAGCATGCACGCTGCTGGGCGCGCGCGAGGGCAGTTGTGTGGTTAGGCCGTTTTTCACTCTTTTTTTGCGAAAAATTGAATTTTCTAATTTCTACATATTTTGTGAAAAATATTTATCGTTGCTGATTTAATTTTGGAAAAAATTGAAATTTTTTGAGAATTAAATTGATTTAATTAATTTGGTTTAATTGTGTGCATCGGATGTACAAGGCTTAATCATCCATATGAGTTGCAAATTTTAAGCTTATTATTTTCTACATATAATTGTTTGTTGTGATATTGGATATCACGATATTTTTGGGATGTTCATATTTTTGTCTATCATGATTAATTGTTATCCTATGTTAGAACGAATGTCAAGGGATGATCACGGAGCCCTAGACCGCATGTATGCCTTCTAATTTTTGTTGGGTGGGCCCATGTGCCCTTGTGATTTTTTTTTGTCCCCCCTTCTCATATTTAGCCTTGGAATATTAAGGCTTGCTATCTCCCTCTTAATATACTCCCTCCATCTTCTGATCGGAGTTTCTTATTCAAATTTTTAAAATGAGTAGTATAGGACCTTTGGATATACTTTTTCATTTCTAGCAAACCTATGGAGAATAAGGCCCACGATGGAGGAGGTCCACGGAGAAGGCGGCCCATGTTGAAATCACAAGGCCTATCTATATGTTTATGGGTAATATTACTTTGTAATAGCATATGACCACCTTAGACAGACCATAAACTCACTGTGGGCTTAGTAGGTCACATAGGTTGGGCTCGTGATCATCCAACAGGGGTATGCTAGGTTCATTACATGCGATGCGTTTAGTTAATGATTTATATTTATGCATGCAATGTTTACATATGATGAGATCTCGGTCTTAACTCAAAATTACTCTCACTTGGTTGGACCAAGTTGAATATTAGGCCCATAATGCACTTAGATCAAAAGAGTTTTGATCGAGCCAAGTCTTCCATCCAAAGCAATGTGGTGAGGAAGCTACCATTGCTGAAGTGTGGTCTCACGAGTTGTGGCACACTTGGAATAGAGGAGAGTTGCACCATAGTTGTGAACAAAGGATCATTTTCACCATTTTCTTGTCTAACGAGTCATGGGGGGTAACGAATGAAATATGATTTGGTTGATGGGTTTGGCCTAACACCGAGTAACATGATTCGCTTGGAGTCCTCGGAATCATATGAAGAGGTGAGGCAAAAGATCTTGGGGATCTCATGGGATGACAATGGTACTGGAAACCTCCCACGAGGTTTTTACCTTGTGAATCATAAAAGCAGGGCGTGGCAAATTCGCTTGTGGACTCCAAGCCCACTAGGAAAGGCTATTCCTTAAACCCCACTTGAGAGTGGTGAGCTTTATTATAAATAATGGTAGTCTTAAAGACTAAATACCAAGTCTTTTAGTTTACTCATAATATTACAATCATTGGCTGATTTCTATTTAATTTTCTATTGTGTAGAAAATGTCTATGAATTCTTTAGCAATGATAATAAAGACTAATAAATTCAATGGTACTAACTACAATGAATGGCTGCAAAATCTGAGGATTGCCCTATATTTTGAGAACTAGGGCTATGTATTTTACAAGCCATTCGCAACGGCTCTGCTGGAAGGGTCCTCTTTGGAAGAACCTGGCACATTGGTTTCGATGTCCAATGACATCCAAAAGCAATATGATAGGCTGGATGATGTTCCCTCGATAATGCTCTGCATGAAGGAAGTTTATGTGGTTCCTGATAGGCATATTAGATATGCTACCACGAAAGTATTCTTAGGGACCAAGACGACCGAAGAATTGTCTGTACAAAGTCATAGGGTTAAGATGCTATCCCTAGTGAAGAAGCTCGAAGACCTTAAAGCTGGGCTTGAAATGACACATATATTGATATGATTTTTCAGTCACTTCCTTCGTCCTACAACCCGTTTATTATTAACTACAACATGAACGGACTTGAGATGTCTATTCATGAGTTATTTAATATGCTAGTCTAATACGAGGCGACGACCCATAAACCTATACCGACGGAATTGATAGGAGAGATTTCAGCCTCCAAAGCGAAAGGCAAGAGGGCCGGACATTGGAAGAGAAAGAAGGGTAAGGGAAAAGAGATAGCATCTGCTACAAGTTCTTTGAGCACTCCTACTGCTTTCGTTAGAATGGGAAAAGGGAAAGGGAAGGTTGGCGGTTCTTAGCGGTTGAAGGCAAATGATATCTGCATTCATTGCCAAGGAAAGGGGCATTAGAAGAGGGAGTGCCCGCAACTCCTCTCCAACCTAGGTACATTTGTGATTAAGTGACTATGATAACTAATTCTGCTTCTTGGGTATGGATACCGGCTGTGGAGCTCACATCTACAATAACTTGCAGGTGTTGGAAAGAAGCAGAAAACTAAGTAAGGATGAGATAATTCTATGGCTAGGCCATGGGAAGACCGTCGCAGCGGAAGCCGTGGGATCTCTCCAGTTAGTTATTAGTGGTCATATTCGGTAGAATAAAAAACTGTTATTATGTTCCGAGCATGATGAAGAATATTATTTCCATTCCTGTTTTACACAATGATGGTTATTTATTTGCAAAAAATAAAAATAGTTTTTATTTGATGATTGATAATAACTATCATCTGCTTGGTACATTGGTAAAAGGTCTTTATATTCTCCAAGAGTCTAATTGGATTATGCCTGCCCAACATAAACAAAAATTAGATAATCATGAAAATGCACAGTTTCGGCATGCAAAGTTAGGCTTTATCTCAAAAGATAGGATGAGAAAGTTAGTAAACTCAAACTTGTGAATCCCATCTAAAAGGGAAAATGACCAAGAAGCCTATTGTTGGACAAAGTGCGCTTGCCAACAGTCATTTTGATTTGATCCATACAGACATTTGGATCATTAAATACTCCGGCTAGAGGAGGATTCTCGTACTTCATAACCTTTATCAAACTAACCATAAAATTAAAGTCCTTCGGTCGGACCAAGGTGGAGAGTATTTAAATGGTGAGTTCATTGATTATTTAAAGAAAAATGGAATTCTCTCTTAATAGACTCCTATTGGAATGCCACAACTGAATGGCGTGGCTGAAAGGAGGAATCGAATCCTGTTGGACATAGTTCTATCCACATGAGTTTTATGGAATCTCCCCCTTCTCTCTAGGGTCACGCTCTTGAAATGATGGCTTAATTACTTACCCTGGTGCCATCTAAGAAAGTGCTCCAGATGCCATATGAGATATGGCAAGCCTACGTCCTACAAGTACTTGGGAGTGTAGGGTAGTCCCGCATACGTCAAGAGGCTAGTGGATAGCAAACTAGACTCAAGGTCTAATCTGTTCAAGTTTGTCGAATATCCAAAAGGAACTGCGAGATACTACTTCTGTGATCCATCTAAGCAAAAGGTTTTTATCTCAAGGAACATTGTGCTCTTGGAAAAGGGTTTTTCTGCAGATACTCAATGCAATTTGGTACAACTTAAGGAAACAAGTCAAACACCCCAGCAGAACAAAAGAACATTTTGAGCCTATAGTTCCCACTGATGGTGCTCCAATCCTCGTAGGTCAACCAGGGAATCGCGACCACCTAATAGGTACAGATTCTTGGGACTATCTAGTCAATTGGATAATGATCTAAGGACGTACTGAGAAGCGATGTCGGTCATCGATTCAGAAAAGTGGCTTGAGGCCATGACAGTTCAAATAAAGTTTTAACCCTCGTACACCCACCTAAAGGTGTTAAACCAGTTGGGTGCAAATGGGTCTACAAATACAAGCTTGGAGCTGACGGAAAGGTTACAATCTTCAAGGCTGGGCTTGTGGAAAAGGATACACTCAAGGACTTGGGATTGATTTTGAGGAAACCTATTCGCCCGTAGACATGGCCAAGTCCCTTCGGATTCTGCTTGCCATAGGAATAAGGTCTGACAATGAAATATGACAGATAGACGTGAAAACGACATTTCTCAACGGTTTCATTGAGGAAGAGGTCTACATTGATCAGCCGGAGGATTTCACTTCCCATGAGAAGAACAGAAGGCCTATCATCTCCAAATGTCAATATATGGCCTCAAATAAGCTTTCTAAAGCTGCAGCACACGTTTTGATGGTCATACGGGGTTATGATTTCAACAAGAATAAATTTGATCCTTGTATATTTAGGAAGATCAGTGGGAGCGCAGTTGTGTACATTGTGTTTTATGTATATGATATCTTACTCATTGGGAATGGTGTTAAGATGTTAGACAACATTAAAGCATGGTTGTCCACACAATTTTCCATAAAGGATATGGGTGATCTTCTTACATTCTTGGCATCAAGAGTTATAGGGATAGATCTAGAAGGATGTTAGGACTAACCCAATCCTCATATATTGAGAAAGTCTTGAAGAGATTCAAGATGTAGAACTCAAAACAAGGATTTCTTCCCATGAGGCATGGGATTAAGATGTCCAGGAAGTAGTCTCCCAAAACTGATGAGGAACTTAAAAGGATGTCGAACATCTTATGTTTCCACCGTAGGAAGCATTCAGTATGTTGTCCAGTACACCAGGCCAGATGTCGAGTACGTTTGGAGCGTTACGAGAAGATATCAGGCATGTGCCAGGGAGGCGCACTACAGTGCAATCAAGATAATACTTAAGTACCTGAAAAGGACTAAAGATGTGTTCTTGATTTACGGTAGTGGAGAATCGATATTGGAAGGCTACAATGATGCTAGCTTGCAATCGGACGATGATGATGCCAACTCTCAATCGGGTTTTGTATTCAAGCTGAATGGTGGTGTGTACCAAGTACGATTCCACAACGGATTCCACCATGAAACCTGAATACATAGTAATTTCGGAAGTAGCTGAAGGAAGCGATTTCGATGAAAAAGTACAACCAAGAGTTAGGTGTGGTACCTATAATTATTGAGCTCATAGTTATCTTCTGGGATAACAACGGGGTAATAGCACAAGCAAAGAAATCGAGATTTCATCACCGTTCTAAACATATTCTTAAACGCTACCATCTGCTTAGAGAGATGGTGAGCAGAGGTGACGTCAGGATAGACCGAGTCAGCTCAACAGAAAACAAAGTGGATCCACTTATTAAGCTAATGTCTCAAATTGCTCATGCTGGGCATCTGGATAAGACGGGTTTGAGGTTGATAGTTTATTTATTTAGGTCAAGTGGGAGATTATTAGAATAGGTGACTTGAAAGATAATTGGATTGGAATGTTTGTAATCTATCCAGGTAATATTATTCAATAAACAAAATAAGTTTTCGCTTTTGGCATTTCTTTTGTTTTGCTCATTACATTTATGTTTGCACTTCTTTCAAACATCACATCAAAGCCCACAGACCACATTGAACAACTGTGCAATAGTTAGAAATGTTTATTAGATGGCGGTCATGAAACCAACTATTTAGGGTTTGGTTAGAAATATTCCGAATCAAGGACCTCGAGAATGGGCATCGAAGTGTCCTATGGAGACTTGCATTATGAGTCACATTCATTTGATGAGTTATGTGTTTCATCAGGGGCAGATGTGGGAAGTTAATGGTGATCTTAATGGGTCGATTAACTCGCGGGGATCGTCATATGGAAGCCTTGGAGGCTTCGTCGGTATGACTTGAGTCCCTAGCTTCGATAGTACGGGACCAGTCCTCAGACTTGAGGAATCACGACAGTCACGTGCATGCGATGACTGTATCATAGATTTGTGCGAGAGGTGATCATAGGCCTTGTCTTGTACTTTCAAAGTATGTAGAGAGGATGGTTAGTTCCAAGAAGAGGATCAATCTCCTGTCAAAACATGAAAAAGGCATCTCGTATGCACTTGGAGATGCGTTAATGCTCTAGAAACCTGGATTAATTATTTGGATTATTTTTATTAGGCTTGTCCTTAGCACTTAATAAGTTGGACTCATTATTTAGTAAAGGCTTATTGGGTTCATATATTTAAATGGATTAACTTTATGATGGACTTAATTAAGTAGGATTTAATTAAATTAGATTTAATTAAGATTGATTGGGCCTTGTGTTTTAATTAATTAAAATAAGCCCCAGCCCATTAATTATCTTGGTGGAAATGATTTGGAAATGATTTGGTGGAAAATATTTGGAATAACTAATGAATACATAAAAAAGCAAGAAAATAATTTTCTTCTCTCCAATTCCACCTCTCGGTCTAACCCCCTCTTGTACACACTTGGTGTGTTTTTTCTCGTCAATTTTTTTCTAGCAAATTAAGCTGAGGAATCTCAAGTTCCGGTGTGGAGTGGGCGTATCTTTAGAAGGTTTCTACGTTGAAGCCTTGCGTGAACGGAGTAAATGAACAAGGTTCAATATAAACAAATGAAAGTTTATTCTGGATTTACATTTATGTATCTCTTTTTTTCATTCAACCAATAGCTCTATTAATTTTATTATTGTCGTTTATTTTATTAACTACATCGAACTCCCTGCAACTCCAAGGGTACACCCCTTGGAATTATGCTCTCATTGCGATTTGGTTTTATTTACGCAATTTATTTTAACCGCTTCCACTTGCGCGTTCCCAGGCCGATCCACTCGCAGTTTCCGGTGCCCTTTCACCATTACCCAAATATGGTCTCGCGAGTCGTGGGACATTTGGAATAGAAGGCAAGTTGCATTATCGCTATGAACAAAGGAACAGGGTCGTTGTTTCCCTATCTCATGAGTCATGGGGAGTGACAATTGAGGTGTGATTTGGTAGATGGGTCGGGCTTAACACCGGGTAGCATAGTTCATTTGGAGTCCTCGGGACAATGTAAAGAGGTGAGACAAAATATTTTGGGAATCTCATAGAATGAGAATCGCATTGGTTGCCTCCCAAAAAGCTTTTTCCATGTGAATCATAAAAGTGCGCATGGTAAATTGTTCTTGTGGATCCCATGCCCACTAGGAAGGGATGTACAGAACTCCACTCGAGAGTGGTAGGATTTTGTAGAAATAGTGGGATAATTGAAAGACTAAAAGACCAAGTCTTAACACAAAATAATATTGGAATAATCTACTTATTCTTTCTACTCTACGTTTAGAACGCATGTCTTAGAAATATTTTCCAATTCATTTTTTGAGATTTATTACATTAAATGGAATGCAAAGAATAAAATTGGCGGAAAAAATCGAAGGATTGTCCTCGATTTTCAAACCTAGTTTATGTCATGGTTAAGCCACTTCCATCAAACTTGTGAATGGAGTCCTTACTAAAAAAGAACGTTGACTGAAGGACCGTACCAGTATGGACTCAGAATTCCAATGCTCATACGGAAATTCAGCTAATCTCTAATGCCATGGACCAATGCTACACAGCCACCTATAGTGACGGGCTTTCTTGATTAAGGGTTAATCAAGAAATACTAATTAATAATATTGTTGGACACTATCCCAAATCTCATGTGAATGGATCAATGAAATGGAGTTCGAAACAAATCAAGAAAAAGGTAATCCTTGGAATCATGATTTTATTACGTTTAGATTTTAATTTTTGAATTTTATAGTATCGCTTCCACTTGCTGGTTTTCAGGCCAATCCACTCGCATTTTTTTCACTTTCAAGTGGTGTTAGAGCCCGCTTCGATGTAGGGGCTATATATTTATGTAAATAAGCTTGATAATATGATTTTATTGTTTTTGAAGCATGATATTTATGTATGCTTATTCTTGAATGATTATATGAGAAAATCAGCATGTTTAGTTTTTGCAATTTTGAATGATTGAAGTATTTTAAGGAAATTGAATTTTCTGGTAAAAATACTTGGTTTTAGTTTTAGTTTAATGTGTGAAAAGAAATATAGTGTTGTAGCAGTGCACTACAGATCGGCAGTGCATAGCGCGTGCGTGCGGGCAAGAGCTTGCATGCAGCCTAGATAGCACAGGCCTTGCGTGCAGGCAGTGCGGCTGTTGTTCCAGTTGACGGCCAACGTCTGGGTCATTTTTTGTCGTTTTTCTAATTTCTGAATATTTTCTGAAAAATATTATTTTTTGCTGATTTAATTTTGAAAAAAATTGGATTTTTTTTAATTAAATTGCTTTAATTAATATGGTTGATTTGCGTGCATTGGATGCATGGGGCTTTATCATCCCTTTGAATTAAAACTTTTAAACTTTTTATTTTCTGCATATAATTTTTTATCATGATATTGGATATCACGATATTTTCTTGGAATTTTTATTTTCTTATCTAGCATGCTTAATTGATATTATGTGATAGTTGAATATGGTGGATGATCACGGAGCCCTAGACCGCATTTATGTCGTATACTTTTATTAGGTGGGCCAGTGTGCCCTTGTGATTTATTTTCTCCCTCCTTCTCGTTTTTAGTCTTGGAATGATACAGCTTGCTATCTCCCTCCTAATGTACTCTCTCCGACCTCTGATCAGAGTTTCTTGTTAAATTGTAGTAAGAGTAGTATAGATTATTTTGGTGAGGTTTCTATTTTAGTTGAGCCCATGGAAGAAGGTCCACGGAGGAGGAGGCCTATGGAGAAGGCGGCCCACAAAAATATTACAAAGCACATCTATATGTTGAAGGGTAAAACATCTTTTGTAATAGCATAGGGCTACCTTAGACTCACTGCGAGCTCCGTAGGTCACATAGGCTGGGCTGTGAGCATCCAACAGGGGCATGCTAGGTTTCATTGCATGCGATGTGTTTACCTAATGCTTGAAATATTTTATATTTATGCATGCAAAGCTATTCTTTGATTAGGTCTCGATCAAACAACTCGATAATTGAGGTATGATTTGGTTGATGGGTCGGGTTTAACACAGAATAACATGATTCGCTTGGATTCATCAGGATCATGTAAAGAGGTAAGAAAAAATATTTTGGGAATCTCATGGAATTAGAATGGCCTCGGTTGCCTCCCGCAAGGCTTTTTCCATGTGAATTATAAAAGCAGGGTATGGTAAATTGTTCTTGTGGATCCCAAGTCCACTATGAAAGGATTTTTTGAAACCCCACTTGAGAGTGCTGGGATTTTCTAGAAATAGTGGGAGAAGTTAACGACTAAAAGACTGAGTCTTTACTCAAACTCAACATTGCTATAATCTACTTATTTTCTACTTTGTATTTAGAATGCATATCTTAGATACCATTTTCCATTTTCTTTATTTTTGAGACTTATTTAATGGAGTACAATCAATTAAAGTTGAATGTGAAAATCGAAGGATTGTCCTCGATTTTCGAACCTAGGCATATGTCATGGAAAAGCTACTTCCATCGGACTTGCGAAGGAGTCCTTGCTTAAGGAATGCTTGACGCTCAGGATTTAAGCATAAGGACAATCTCAAGGTCCGCAACATCATACCTACTTCTATCATCTATGAGTAGTATGATAGGCGAGATGTTGTTGGTTCAATAAATGCTCCACATAAATCATATTTATGTGGCACCGAACCCGCATATTGGATAAGCCAAGATAAAAGCATTTTTGTGAGCTTAAATGACTGAAGGTTGTCTGTACACAAACATTGGGCTAAGATGCAATGCCTTATGGAGAAGCTCTAAAACCCCAATGTTGATCTTAATAGGAATGTACTTCATCACTCTTTCGTCCTACTTATCATAAACTCTAAATGGGCTTGATAAGACAATTTCATCAGTTGATAAAATGGCTGGACCAATAAGAGGCAACGATTGAAGAATCTGCACAGACTGTATTAGATTTGGAGGCTTCAACCTCAAAAGCAAAAGGCAATGGAGCCGGAATTGAATGAGAAAGAAAGATGAAGCAAAGTCAGCTACTTCAAGCATTTTGAGTGCTCTTGTCACCTTAATGAGCGAATGTAAAAGGAAAAATGGGATAATGGTTCGATAGTCAAAATGCACTTATGATGTTTACATATAACTGTCAAAGGGTATTAGATGAGGGAGTATCGTGAAATCCCCTTCACCCAAACTATGGCATTTGTCGGGTAAACATGATTACTGTTCGTATTCCCCAGTGTTAGACACTTGCTCCCAAAATGCATTTATGGAAATAGTTTACAGAAATGAATGGAATAGAGCTCCAAGACAACTACTCTTAAAGCTAAGCAATGGCTAGGCCATTAGTGCAAAACCAATAAGACTACATAAACTTAGAGTGTTGAGGGATAAAAGGCATGAGCAAATGTGAAGTGTAAGTGGTTGAGTGAGAGAGTGTGCGTAAATATTGTCTGTGTATGTGTGAGTGTTTCAAAAAAGAAAGCTCGACAGGAGGTAGCAGAAGTGTCGGAAGTTACGTTCTGTTTTTTTCTAATAATATTTTCCTATTAATTTCTTCTTTTTTGGTATTTCTTTACTTAATATTATGTAATAATTAGACAGAAAGTACTTTTAGAAGGAAATGTATATATTTGATGCTATCTATGAATACAATACAATAAATTATTTTCTATATTAGATTCCTCCATAAAAGGCAAAAAAAGAAAGAGATAATATTTATGAAAATTAATTAAAGAGTTCATCAATATGTACGTATTGTTATATTGTAATCAACCATTTGTCTTTACAAAGTTCTTTATATACAACTCCAATTTTTGAGTAAAATTGAAAAACTTAAAGTAGTGATGAAGTAAAAATAGACACTCAAAAGTTGACACTAAAAAATGAAGTATAAACATTTCTTGTAAGTTCATCGTTTTGCGTTTATTCAAATTTGAAATTACTTTTAATGAAGGATCTATTGAAATTTGACAATATTTATGAAATTCGGTGTGTTTTAATCTGAAAAATGTAATTAATGGTTTCATATATAAAGATAGGTATAGACTAATGTCACTTGCTTCATAATTTTAGTGATTATTACACTTTGAGGACTGGATTTCATTGATGAACTGAAGAATAGTAATTTAAGTTTAAAATTGAATTGCAATTATATTAAAGTTATACAGATATACCAATATGTGTAAGAATTTTTTGCACTAATTTATTTGGTTCTTTGCCACCACAGAACATATCACTTTCAAATATTTCGAAAAGAAAAATAAACTTACCCTTTTGAATCCATTAATCCCAATATATATATATATATATATATATAATAGACACTGAAAAAAAGAAAAAGAATAACAAATACTAGAGGGTTGGATATTACAAAAAATAAAGCACCTTCTGGAATATCCAACCCTCAAAGGTCAACCATCCTCTAACAGCTTCCGGAACGTTTCCTGCAAAACAAACAAAATTATTAACACTTTTAACAAGAATTAATTGTTTTTTAAAAAAATAATATTAATATTGTAGCTACTTACCTCCACCTCCAACGCCCTCAGCCTGCTCCAGCCGCCGTTCACTTTTTTCCTGCAGCACCTCTCCAATAATTCCTTTTGCTTGGGGGGGGGGTGATCGAGCTTTGCTTCCTGTAGAAGAAAAAAAATTTAGCATCTTATTTATAAAATATGGTAAAGCATTGAAAATACTATTATTTACTTACCAACTTTCTCTTCTGCATGCTAATAGAGGAAGCCCCCCCCCCCCCCCCCCCGGATACACAATTGAGAAAGTTGGAAGTCGACTCTGGCCCAGTAATAAGGACTCCCGCTGGAAGTCGACTCTGGCCCAGTACGTTTGGAGCTGGAGCCAAACCTTGTTGGCCAGTCAAAGTGGTCTGACCAGGCTGGGTAGGATGATGGAAAGTATCTTCCGGATTTACTTATCGGTCAACACGTGGATCACCCAGAAGATGGACTTATTTGTTACAGTCCCACCAGTAGGTCATCTACAATAATAAAATTAAACAAAATGTCAATAAATTTCATTAAATAATTAGATTATTAGATAAAACAAAATTAATTTAAATTTTATTACCTTCATGCTCTCATATCACAAATGCTGGTACTCTTCCGGCACCTACCTCAGACATGGCGATGGGTGGGGAAAGTGTCCCCGTCACCACTGCATTGATGCACTCTTGAAATCGGCAGTCAGATCTAAAAGGACATGCTATATTAGACATTTTCAATATAAAATAATACTAAAAAAAATTGATAATCAAATTTACCTTGCGCCGTCGTGGCTGATGTATTGGGCGCGCTGATGGTGGGTGGAATTGATAGTAGTGGTGGAGCAGCCGTCGGGGTGTCAGACTGGTGTATTATCTCATTAGCTGCCGGTGCAGCTCTAGATGCTCCAACATCATCTAGAGTCTGCGGGACGGGGGATGGGGGACGGTGTGGTCGTGTCAGGTGGTGTGGGTGGTCGAAGAACTGCTTCCCCAACTTGGGAAGCATCTGACAAAACTGGTAGAAGTGGCGGGCCACGACCATGACTACTTCCTCGACCACGTGATATAGGAGGCGTACCACTAAACATGATCTAAAAAACTATTGAGAAGTATTTGTCTAAATTTTACGATTATTCACATTAATATGTAAATAAAAAAGAATATACTAATTCTTACACATCGAAAAAATTATCAGGAAGTCATGATTATTGTACTCATTAATTATTTAAAAATGTATAATTCTCTTGTGCACATATACAAACGGGCCAAGTATTGCTTTAAGTTTATTTAGCCTATCACATGAACTTTTTATCGTAGTATTTGTTATATTTATCCATTTTAATCTATCAATATTTTCTTTTGCTGACAAATGAAAATGGATAAACATAACAAGTTCTACTGGGAAAATTCAATTGATGGGCTAAACAAGATTAAAGGCATGCGTGATCTATTTGTACGTTGTTACCAAAGAAATATTCATTTTTAAATAATTATTAATTATTGGAAATAATGTTCTCAATTTGTTTTCTATTTCAAATGATTATGTAATTGTACCTTAATTTGAAATATTACCTTAATATTATTATGGTTGACATTATTTTGTAAATAATATTATTATTGGGATTATTGGTCTAATTTTGTGATTATTGACTTTATTATGTTAAAATGTTATTTTTGGGAATATTTTATAATTTTGCGATAATTGACATTGTTATGAAAATAATGTTATTACTGGGAATATTAGTCTACCTTCTGTGATTGTTGACATTATTATGTAAAAATGTTATTATTATTAGGAATATTGGTGTAATTTTTGTGATTATTTACATTACTATTTGAAAAGATTATTATTGGAATTATTGATTTAATTTTTTCTATTATTTACATTATTATTTAAATAATGTTATTATTCGGATTTACTATTGGTCTAATTTTTGTGATTGTTTACATTATGATGTCAAAATTATTTTATTGGAAATATTAGTCCAATATTTTTTATTATTTACATTATTATTTAAATAACTTTACTATTGGGATTATATATTTGTCCAATTTTTTATGGTTATTTACATTATGATGTAAAAAATTAGCCTATTTATAAAATAAATTGCACATGTATACAATAAATATGGCAAAAAATTTAAGCAATATAATATAATACACATAAGAATTGCATAAAGGGAAAAATAGGCCTCATTTGACTTGAATTTTCAAATTCGAAGGAGACTAGTAACTAATCTCTTTCTTTCATATGATTTGACCAATTGTAACTTCTTGATTTGAATATCTGAAATATTTAACACGAAAGAAAAAAGTAAAAAGAACGAAAAATTCAAAAATTCTATTTATTGAAATTAGTCAGTGCATATCTTCATATAGAATATTACAGTAAATTGCACAAATAATTACACTATACAATTACTAAATTACACAATAATTGCATAAATTACACAACTATACAATTAGTTTTGAAAAATTACACAAAATTTCTATAATTGCAGAAATTACATAAAATAAATTTCTATAATTTAAGATATTCTTATACAACTAAATATTTCTATATTTGCGAAACTTACATAAAATAACTTTTTAACAGAATTTTTTTAAAAATAAAAAGAAATTGACAGAGAATTTTTAAAAATCACCAAAATTAAGAGAAAATTATTAAAATAACCAAAAATATACAAAAATTTGGAGAATTACATAAAATTTACAATTTCTTTTAAGATTTTCAAAAATTTATAGAAAAATATTAGAATTACCAAAAATTATGAAATTTTTTATAATTTCATAAATGTATAATTTTTTTAAATTATTTTTAAATTGCCGAAAGTTTTTTAAAATGTTTTATTTTACACCAAAAAATTAAGAAAATAAAAAATAAAGGATAAATTGTCCCAAACATGTTAATGATCAGAAAAAGTAGACTATAAATTAATTATGGTCATTGGAAACATATAATGCAACGAATTAAATTGATACATGTTCAAAAGATCAAATATATTTGTATATATAAGATTGCTAGTCTTACGTAGATGTAAGTAACATCTCACACTGTTCCATTGGATCGTCTAATCAGACTGTTAAAATTTTTATCAAACCGTTGGATAGTATTAAATCAATAAAATACTACATTCTATGAAGTTTTTGACATTTTTGTAATACGGATACTAAGATATCGTATCCGATACACAATCAATGAGGTTGAAAAAATGATGAAACTGACCATCAGACAATTTGATTTTAGATCAGACCACTAGATATGTTCACATATGAAAAGTATTGTTATGAGTTTAAATTTGATATTAATCAGGGACCCGGATATTGAGACACTATAATTAGGAGGTGAACGAGCAATCTATGGGCATATTTAGGGACAGTTTTTGGAACACATTTAGAAATGTATAAAAAGATATTTTATACATTTACGAACGATTTTATTTAAATTTCATATTTTCGCAACAGTCAAATATTAAATAATCATTCCTAGGTTTGATTTTTCCTCCAGTTTTCTTTTGGTGCGAAACTCAATTTGTTGGAACTTATTTTGGAACGGTCAAAATAAATTAACGGTTCCTATATTTTAATTTTTCCTCCTTTTTATTTAGTACATTGTAATATATTGAACGGTTTATTTTATTAATGTCGTTCAAAGTTGGAAAGGGCTTTGGATCGACTTCCTAATTTTTTGACATTTCCTAAATACGAAAAAAATGTGTTTTGTTTTTCCTGAAAAAAGAAATTATTGGTATGGACAAATAGTTTGCAAATTGTACTTCTAAATTAGCTGGTAAACTATTTTTATGAATTATTATCGGTATTTTTTTAATTTAAACAGAAAATGGTAAATGTCAATCATAATTATTATCTTCTTCAGTCTCGTAATCCTCATGAAAGCTATCCTCATCAGACTTGTCATCAAATTTAAAGTTCCCCGGTCAGGTCAACATGTACCATCGTACTGCCCGTAATTGCGAGCCCATCCGTGCACAAACCTAGTCTAACATTACGGAGCTCTACTGCAAAATGAGGATATGTCCGGTCAAAATACCTCGATGCATTTGAATCAGACGGATGGCACTTGGATCCCTCTTCCGTTCGATTGTTGGCATGCCATGTTATTTGCTCGGCAGTCGCTTCTAAATCATACAACCTTTGCAGGCTAGGGGTAACCAGCAGGTACCTAAGAATGTTATACAATGTCTTTTTGTGATTAGGATTTTGCTCCCTGATTGACTTGTACCTAGCTTCTCCACAAAACATTCAATAATCCAAATCAAAGTTGTCCTTCTTGTACAACATGCAGCCATTTTTACATACATCAATCTTCTCAATAGGTATATCCAATTTTCTTAACAATTTCTTCGTACTATAGTATTCTTGGGGCAGGGTGTGGTTGTGGGTCACTATATGATTAGCCCATTGGGATATTTGGTCACATATATGTTAAGAAAATGGCCAACGACCTTGATATTCAACAACTCAGCAACAACCTCAATTTAGATTGGGTGCAACCATTCTACAACGGTTGCTCAACTGCATGCACTACATTGTGAAACTGATCTGCCAGCACAGACACATAATCGTACCACCTACCATAATATAAAAGACACCCTATATTAGTAGGACACGACCTCATACCTTTATGAGGCACACCATCCCGGTTATACTTAGAAGACCAGACATCCGGCCTGGCGGCATCAAAAACCATTCTCTATGTCAAATCCATTTGCACCGCATCATCCAAAGGCGTACTGGTGCCTCCATAACATTAAAAATGGGAGGTTGCTCCTCCTACAATTGGGCCGTGGTAATGGCCTCAAAATACTCTTGCACCCTTTCCTCGCCATGAGAAGTCCAATTATAATACTTCGACATAAAACCTTTCGTAAATAAGTATAACTTTACCTCATCCGTGGTTTTGAAAACTTCATTTATGCACTTCCAAAAAGGACACTTAATTTTCTCACCATCCATAATGCATGTTGAGACTTGGGTCATTATATAAATGTACTAACACCATCCTCAACGGCGTAAGACCCGCCCTATTTGAAAGGATCTTCTCATACATCCATCTACTCAACTGTCTTAAGATTACGATGAGTCATACACAAACACAGAAACACACACACACATATATATATGTATATATTATTATAACATTAAATTTAAATGATAAAATTGCAACAAATACAATCAATTAACAAATAAAGGGTTAAAGTTGTTACCTGATCAAAATAACATCAAATATCATTAAAAATTTGAGACAGGCTGACGATCAAGAGTAGAAAAATATTTGTGAGATAGTGAGAGATAAAAAAAATTCGAGAGAGATTGAGGAAATAGAGAGAAAATAAGAATCGAAGAAGATAGTGACATTAGATTTTGAAACGGTCCTTTCGACGAGTTTAGGAACATTTTTTTACCGTTGAAATATAGCCATTGTATTTCATTTGGAACAGTCTCAGTAATACTAAATAAATAATACAAAAAAACAGTTCCAATTTGCACCGAATTTTGGAACGATTGTTGAAACACATTACTTCTTAAATAAAACTAATAATTTGGAATGGTTTTCCGCATAATTGATTAAGGGTGTTCCAAAATCGTTTCAAATTGTACCTTATTTTCGAATACATTTTCTAACTATCATCTTTTGGACATCCTTTGTCACACATATAGGAATGGTCAACTCAAGACCATCCCTAATTCTAATATTGTGTTCCAAATAGGGTTACAACCATCTACCATTACTATTTTGTAATGGTGTTTGGATCAGATTTTGTAACTGTTTGTTCGGAACTCATGTTGGAATGGTATGTCTGTTCCAAAATTATAACAAAAAAAAATGTAGATCATTGACATCATCTTTCAATATCCGTTCATTATGTATTCCAAAGACCATTTCAAGATGGAACGGGTTTAGGAACGGTTGCCCTGACCATGCCAAATCCCACCTTTTTTTATAGTGTGGTGAAGTACTCTAGCCAAATCCCATCAATAAAACTGGTTGGCGGAGCACAAGATCTAGGATCCGATCATAGCACAAGAAATGGGGTCCGCAAGTTTTTTAGTTTAACAAGCTAGCTTAAGGTACTATCATTATAAAAAAAGGCAAAATTTGAAGCGATTTTAGGATGGTTTTTTTGGGTTTGGAACGGTTTGCAGGACAACTGGCGTTTAGGAACGGTTCTGGCAAGACCATTTCTATTTGGGACGGGAACTGTAACACACTACGAAAACCATTTCTAATATCAAATTTGTCAAGAAAAATTTATTTTTTCAATTGGAACGGTTTTAGGAATTGTCAGTCGTATTTAGGAACACATATATAAATCTGTTTTAATAATGGTATTAGCAATGGTGTTTTTGAGAACACGTACTTAAAATT
Source organism: Sesamum indicum (assembly GCF_026168435.1). Classification (NCBI taxonomy): domain Eukaryota; kingdom Viridiplantae; phylum Streptophyta; class Magnoliopsida; order Lamiales; family Pedaliaceae; genus Sesamum; species Sesamum indicum. Next base: position 8,370,630 of record NC_142661.1, on the reverse strand, counting down.
GAAATAGCAATGGTATTAGGAACGATCAGCCACTATTTTCACTTATTAGAAATAATTTTAGCAATGGTATTTGAAACAGTCAATGCAGTTTAGGAACAGGGGTTTGGAACTATTTCAGTAATGATATTTGGAACGGTCATTTATTTAGATTTATAATATTTCTTTACCATTACTAAAACCGTTCCTAATTTTTTAATTCTATAATTTATTTATATTTTATAATTTATTCATATATTTAATATATTGCAATAAATAAATAAATTTATTTCTTTTAATATATAATTAAATTAATTTAATAATTTTTTAATTAATTATATTTATGAATTTAATTAATTAACTAAAATTGATATAATGAAATTTAATAAATATTATGAAACATGAATAATTAAGAAAAAATATATATTAATATGAAAAACAATCTAATTAAAAAAATGAAAAAAAAATTAAAACCAAATCTAAGCCCTCCTCTTCAGCGACGTCAATATTGTCCTGGTTTGAAGCTGGGGGTTTGTTGAAGGCAATTCTGAAACGTCTATTGCAAACATACAAAATTATTAGTACTTCTAACCAAGAATTATTTTTTCTAAAACAAAGAATATCAATAATCTACTTACCACCACCTCAGCCGCTCTCAGCCCACTCCAGCCACCATCCTCCTTTTTTGTGTAGCACCTTTCAAATAACTCCATCTGCTTGGGCGGCTGATCGAACTCTGCCTCTAATAGAAGAAAAAAACAGTTAACATCTTATTTATCAACATTGTCTTCTGTTGACAAACGAAGATGGATAAACCTAAACAGTTCTACTGACAAAATTCACTTGATGGGCAAAAACTTAAAGGCATGTGTAATCTGTTTATACATGGTTACAAACAAACTATATATTTTTAAATAATTATTAATTGTTAATTGTATTTTAATTTGAAATATTTCCTCAATATTGTTATTGTTTATATTATTTTCTAAATAATATTATTATTGGAATTATTGATCTAATTTTTTGATTATTGACATTATTATGTAAAAATATTATTATTAGGAATATTTTCTAATTTTGGATTGTTGACATTGGGAATATTAGCCTAATTTATGTTAATGTGATTATTATGTAAAAAATTATTAATGGAAATATTCATCCAATTTTTGTGATTATTTACATTTATTATGTAAAAATGTTAGTATGGGGAATTTGGTGAAATTTTTTTTATTAATTAGATTATTATGTAAGAAATTATTAAAATTCTCAATTTTTTTAATTATTTATATTTATTATATAGAAATGTAATATTGGTGAAATTTGTCAAATATTTTTTATAAGTTAAATATAAATTGCGTAAATTACACAATGAAATAAACATAAATTGCATAAATTACTCAAAAAATTATTCATAAATTGCATAAATTACACAAATTGTGGAAATGACCAAAAATTAGAAAAAGATAACAAAAAAAAAATTAAAATTAACAAAAGTTTCTCTGTCAATTTTTTAAAAATAAAAAAAAGTTAAAAAAAGTACCAAAAATTTATAGAAAATTTTTAAAAATTACCTAAAAAAATTACAAAAATTACAAAAACATTATATAAAATTAGGAAAATTAAAAAAATACAAAAATACCAGAAAATTTTTAGAAAACCGTAATTAGTTTTTTCAAAAAAATTTTAGAAATTTTTTTCAAAAAACAGAACTTTTATATAGTTAAATGCCCGAATGTTTTTTTCGAAAAGTAGCCAAAATTTTTAAAAAAATTGGTGTTTTATTTTATACGAAAGTGGAGGAAAAAAGAAAGAAAAGTGTGGTGAAAAGAAGAAGAAAAATGGTGGGGCGTGGGGGTATCAAAGAAAAAGGTTGGGGGGTCCAAAAAAAGAAGAAGGAAACCCAACCATTTGATTCCACTTACCTCTAGACGACGGCGGATGGCTGACGGTAGTGGAGCTAAGTACCAGGTGAGGGAGGAAGTCGGTCAAGGAGAGTGAGGGAGGGAGAGTGAAGGAGGAAGAGGGAGGGTGAAATAAAAAAATCTTCTAAGTTTTGTACGTATACCGATTTTTGAAGCGGGCTTTGGAACCGGCAATTTTTAAAAATCCATTCGTAAGACCTCTCTTTGCCAAAAAAAAAAAAAAACCTTGTTTCTATTGACAAGCAATATTTAAAAAGTCGTTCCTATTGTTTAGCCATTCCAAATAACCGTTCCCAAAAAAACAATGTCATTTGTTTCGAAATGACGTCATTTTGGTATAATATTAATACGACCACTCATGAGATGCAATATGAGAAAATTGCAATAAATGGAACTAAATTGAAAAAGGCCCTTACGGGACAAAAGGTGCAATTCTTTCCTTAAAAGTTACATTACTTTGTGTGCTGCCCAATTTAGTACAATAGAGACACTACTTGTAAACCAATCTTAAAGTACCTTTAGTGTACCATAAAAGATAAATATTAGTTATAGTTATTAAATAAACTAGGCAAAATCACACTATTGGGATATAAGTTTATCCAGAAACAGATAAGTTATATAAACAAGTTTTTGGAACAAAATTATTATTGCAAAAGCTTCACTATTTCAACTTTGACCCATTCAGTCTGATTAGATATTATCACAAATAATATAGGTAACCCCTAGGACCCAACATTTGGTTAAATCTAACTTCATAATATTTGCTATTGCTAGGACACAATAAGTGGTTAATATGCATTCTTTTACTTTTTTTTTCTTTCTTGGATACGAAAATCATATCATATGTGTTTGCCACGAAGAGCTATATAATACATGTAAGTAATAATTCAACCCCCTCAGTGCTGTAGTGAGCATTTCTTGCCAATCGATGTGCAAGACTGTTCGCTTGTTGATGAACATGCACAAAAGTGATGGAATGAAAAGCCACTGCTAATGGCTTGATACCTTCAGAAATTGGTCCTAGTGATAAGGAGACCAATTTATGATGGATAAGCAATCACCTTTAATAAGAACACTCCTGCAGTGTTTTCACTACTTCCTTTCATTCCAAGATGGTCTGGTGTAGTAGGAAAAGAGAAATATTTCATCCACCTTGCTAAATAGATGTCCTTTGAGTTTCTTGGAATAACCCCTACACCCATAAATGATTGTTCATGAGAATTTGCACCATCAAAGTGAACTTTTACTGAATCAGTAGGTGGAGGATACCACTGATTTGTTTGAGCTTGATTCCGTATTGTACGAAGACTCTGGTAACAATTCATGAACTCGGGAAGCTGGATTGCTGACTGATGTATTATCTCCACAGTGTGAGAACTTGATGACTCCATCAAACACTTGTTGCGGTGATTTAGATATTCCAATAGATAGTAACCAATGAATTAGCTTTTAAACGCCAAAGTGACATACAGGAAATTGATACTAGTCGGCACAATTTAGATTAGGGGCTAAAATAATTCGATTAGGAATAAGTAATGGAGGTTTGACCATCAACACCTTGTGATGTTCACTATTGGTCGTTTTCGATTTGTTGGTCTGCTTTTGAGAAATCTCCATCTTTTGGTCTGGTTCACAGTGCTGGTCATGCGCATGCTTAGTGTCATTTTCGTCCATGTTTGGTTGCAACTCTTTTTCACTTGGAAGAACAAAAACAACAGCATTTTATTTGGGGTCAACAACAGACTGGGAATGTAATTTACCTTAGGATTCCAATTTACTAATAGATGACGCCAGTTGACTGATTTGAGATTCCAAATTTTGAATTCTCGTTTGGGTCTGCTGTTGGAACTGTTGTTGGAACTATTGTGTTTGTTGTTGGAATTACTGTGTTTTGGTCACTAGTGCTTTTATCATGTCTACGAGAGATGGACCAGGTGTGGGATTAGGCGTAAGAGTTGGTGGCCAGTTTTGAGATTGCAAAATGTAGCTAAGACTAGGGTAAGTTGTCCTTCCTGGATTATACATGTTGAAATGAGGATCATATCCTCTTTGTGGTGTTCCAAAAAGTCCTCCAACAACATTGGCATGCTCGATGGTTTCTTCTTGAAGCATAGGGCACAAATCGGTGGGATGTGCCATAGAATTACATAAACGAAAAGCCTTCATTCGTTGAAATTCTTCTTCGACAACTCTTTCAACAAGGGACAAAAGTTTATCAAAACGATCATAAATGGAAGATACATTTACCTCATTGACCGGAGGATTGCCGTATCTAGTCCCAAACTATTGAGTATTGGCCCACATGATTGCAATTGGGTTGTGTGTTATGGTTCACTCCAAGTGTCCAATATCTCTTGTGCTAACTATGGCTCGGAAGAAGTGGGTATCCTTTCAACTTATTGCTTGGTTTCCTTTCAAAATCTCCGTCCAGTCTTCTCAATCTTGAATTAGATCAAGTTTACATGTACGAGAAGATTATAGTATTAAACCAAGTAACCCAAAAAAAAATCAAGTAACAAGAAAAGAAATCTTCTTAAAAACACCAGCCCCGGCAACGGTGCCAAAATTTGGTGAGTATCAAGATCACAAAAAATAATTCCTACAAAACTTGTGAAAGTGGGAGTAGGGTCGATTCCACAGGGACTGGTATAAGTTGATTTCTTTAAGAAAAGAAAATAATGGGAGGAGATTTGACGATAAAAAAAAATAATTAAAAACTAAATAAACTAGAAAATAAGTGAAATTACCTGGCAAAGATAGGAGAGAGAGATTTTACGGTTAAGGCTAGGATCATGCTTGATTCTTGCGAGTTGATCATTGATGCAAAAATACATCCTAAAACAAATTTAGACATCCTGAATAGGTGATGAGGGAAATTTTAAGCATGATATAGGATGCATTGGGATAGATTGAATAATTTCCTTTAGGAGAATCTCCTTACGCGCTGGGGAGAGCATCTTCTTCTTCCAGCCTTGTACTCTTTGTCAAATCTTATCCTTAATTCTAGCACATTAATATTTCTTTCTTCAAGAGTCCACCCACCGCCAGTTACCCCAAGTGTTGACTTTCGCTACGGCCAAGTGGTATTCATTGCATATGTTCCTACTAAACCCCATGCTTGATTTTTTAAGATTAATAATCTACCCCGATGCTTGTGTGTATCGGTATAGTATGATACCATGGAAAGATGACAATGTGGCCTTGCAAAAAACACAAGGGTATCTTCAACCAAGAATAGGTGAGATATTCGAGGTGCCACGGTTGCCATTCAAACACCCTGGATCAAACCTATTGATTTAGCCGCTTTTAACATTCCACTGAGAACTTCTCCACAAAATAAGAATAGGTAAAGCGATCGGGGGTCTCCTTGTTCGATTCCCCTAGACAGCTTTACTAGTCCAAAATTCTCACCATTAAGAACAAAAAAATAACTAATAGTACAAAACAAGCATCAAAAGAAGACGGACAAAAGAGTACTTAAACCTTAGTCTAATAAGATAGACTCCAAGAAGAGCCACTCAACCAGGTCCTAGACGTTGCTCATGTCAAGCTTCATTATTAAATAGCCTTTCTTTCCTCCTGTCTCAGATTTCAAGAAGTGATTAGCATCATAAGTAAGAAAATTATTAATAGATATTAATCGACCTGGAATAACGAATCTTCTTTGTCTCTTTGTTTCTAGATGATCTCATCTTCCATAAAACATCTCTCAATTTCATCTAAACATCTTTTCAGCATTTTCAATCAATGGTTAAGACTGTAGAAATTTAATGCTTTCTTCAAGCTCTTTAATCATCCATTTCAAGTGTCCAAATGAGCACTTGTTCTATCTAGCCAGTTATATCCTACAGCTTTAGACTCGCTAAGTAGATGTTTAATGTTAAAACAGGTACAAACAACCTTCCCACTATCAGAAATGATCTTCACACACTCGTCTACCTTCAACCACATTGCCCCAAAGCGCTACACCTTAGAGCAGTTGTCGTGAAAATTGCTGATTTAGAGTCATACTTATAATTAAAGGAGTATGGTCATACAATAGAATCGGGATCACGTCTACTTTTGCATTTGATCAGGTAGACCACCCTGAGTTTGCACACGTACAATCCAAACGAGCCATGACATTGTTGGAATGAATGACAAAAAGCCAGTTAGATTGGTTGTTAATCATTCTCCAATCTTTATGGAATAATATTAGATTGATGAATACGGTAAGAGTTCATCAAGTTGGCAGTGTGTTTTATTTTGTTTACCACTCATATTGAATGGGGTTTTCAATATCACACCAAATGCCCACAGATCGAAAGGTGAAACTCGTGGAGTTGGGCTACGCATAGATTTGGCAGCTATGAAACCAACTCGTGAGGGTCTCGGCCTGATGCGTTCCAAGTCGAGAACCTGAAAATAGGGCATCAAAGGTCCTATAGAGTCTTGCACTAAGTATTGTATCTGTGTTTCGTCGGCAGGAGACGTAGGCCTTCTTTGCTATTTTAGTGGATTAGTTCAGAAGGTAGTTGACTGACTAAAATGACTTGTAGGAATTGTCATATGGAAACTATTAAGGCTTGATCAGCATGACTGGGATTTTTTGGTTGTAATAGTACGAGATTAGTTCTCGGACTTGAGTAATCATGCTAGTCACGTGCATACGAAGAATGTATCTTGGATATGGCGAGCGGTGATTGTGTCGTGAGACATGATCGTCGTAAGCCTTATCCAGTGCATTCTGAGTATGTAGCAAGGACGGTGGATTCCACTAGAGGATCTATCCCCTATTAGTATATGTTAGTGAGTTCTCCTTTGCGCTCTGAGATACTTTAGACTCTACAAGTATTTAGCCAAAATGATTGATTGATTAGGGATAGGTTTAAGATCAGATCAGTAGAGTAAATGCATCTCGAGTATTAAGCATTGTTTCCTAGTCAAGGATGGGAACCGACACCCAATTCCATGCCCAATTCTAAGACCGGAAGATGGTTGACAGTAGGACTGTACTCGTACAGATTCGGAGCCTACATATTCAAGCTGCTATTCACCTAGTTTCTAGTACCATGGACCTTTGTTACACGACCACCTATGGTAACGAGCTATTTCTGATTATGGGATAATTCAAAACAATTAATTAAATTAGATTAAGTTAAATTTGTTGGTCGCACATGCCCAAGTCTAGTCGAGGGTGAACTTAAAGATTCACACCCTACCACTATAATGGGATGAAATTAATTTGGAATTAATTCCATAGAGTCGGATTAATTTAATTGAATTAAATTAAATCTTAGAGAGAATGAATGATTGGATCATTTATTTAGACCAATAAATTCAATGGATGACTTTAGTTTAATTAATTGGATTAATTAGAATTTCAAGTTAGCTATTCAAATTAATTGGATTAATTTTACTTGGCTTCGTTTGATTTATGAATTGGTTTTATAAGTTAAAAGCGAGAAAATAGAACGCTTGGCTCCTTTAATTGGATCAAAGTATATTTTAATATTGGACTTATAAATTAAATTAGATTTGTTTTAAAGTCCATTAGACGTGGGCTTGATTTAGTTTTAATTAATCAAGCTCGTTCCATTAAAATGCAAGCCCAAGTCCTTTGTTAGACCATGGCTAGGTTAAGGAGTCAAAACTCCTCCTTGGGTGTGGTGTGGCATAGAGGTGTTAGATGGTTGAAGAAATCTTTCTAGGTTAAAGCTCATTGGTATCTTGTGACTAGGTCACATATAAAGTTTCTAAAATACTGATAGCCGACCAACAGCTGTAGCAAAAACATACCCATAAAATTTCACTCCTATTTTCTCTCCAAAAACCCTCTTAAGATCTTAGAGATCCAAAGAGGAAGAAATCATCAAATGTTAAACAATAACGTTGTTGATTCTTTGCACATTTGTTGAGTTTTTGCTAGTACAAAATCTCCATATCCTTTAGTGGTGGTGTGTTAGTCTTTGGAGGGTCTCGAAATCGAGATCTCACTGTGAGCGATACAGAATGAGGAATCAACGCTTGTAGTCGAACATAATGTGGATTTTTGTCTCTCTTATTTATTTTTTGTCCTAATTATTAGCCTTCTTTGTTTTATTTTTACACCGAAGGTCGAGGAAAAGATTAAGGGTACACCCATTGGTCAAGATTTAATTTTGGGATTGAGAATTTTTCATAAATTTTGGAATATCTAAAATATAATTGATTCTTTGAAATGTAGAATAAAAACAAAAAGTTTAAAAAAAAATGTCAGTAGATGTGCCGACAAGTGCACGTCCGGGCGAGCGCTCCTGCAGGCATGCGTGCTAGCAAGAGTGCATGCATGTCTGCGTTGGCACGCGCAGGCATGCACTGAAACCAGATCCACGAGCGGGGTCCGCGCATTGTTTGCTCATGTCTGCTTTATGTTTTTTCAAAATTTTTATTTTTTCTGAATTTTCTGCATATTATTCTGAAACAATAAATTTTTGGGAATTTAATTTTTGGTTGAGATGTGGTATTTTCTAAAATTAAATTACTAAAATTAATTTGAATGGGTTCTCAAACAAGAATTTATTTTTTGTATCGGTTGCACTTATGTCCATAAATAAGTTGCATTATTTTTAATAAAAAAAACCCTTGGATTAGATATGTGATTAATATATGACATTGGATATTATTATTATAATGCATGGTTTGTATTATATTTTTTGTGCATGTTTATTTTGAAAATAAATGTGTTTTTTTTGTTAATTTGATTAATATGGATGATCACAAAACCCATTGGATGGTTTGTTTTCTGTTGGGTTGTGGCATGCATGCCACTTATTTTCTTATCTCTTTGTTTTTAGCCTAATTATTTAAGGCATATTTTCTCCCTATTCATGTACTTCTCGCTACTTCAGTTTTGGGTTTCTTTTTAGTCGTAATAAGTGTAGTAGGTTAGGGAGATTTAGTTTTATTTTTTGTAATAATTGAAAAAACTAGCTCAGACAATAGAGGCATATGGAGGAGCCATGGGTTGGTTCATGGAGAAGAGGTCCAAAGGATGGAGCCCACGAAGGAGATAAAGAAATAAGGAGAGATTACAAAGCCCATAGTATGTTAATGGGCCTACCCTAGACTGACCATAGATCTACTATGAGCTCAGTAGATCTCATAGGCGGCTTTTGACTATCGAATAGTGGCGTGCTAGACTTTTATTTTTGCGTTCCATGCATTTTAATTAAGGTTTTTAATATTTAGAATATTATGCATGAAAAATATTAAATGTGAAGTGGTCTCGGTCATATAAATAACAAATAACCCTCACTTAGTTGGACCAAGTTAACATATTAGACACAAAAATGAAAATAAACATCGTGAATTTTCTTTGTGGACCCTAAGCCCACTAAGTAAAGGTTTTTCGAAAATCCATTTGAGAGCGATGGTTTTTATAGAAATAGTAGGAGGGTTAATGATTGAAGTCCAAATTCTTAACTTGAACATAATTTTATAATAATCTAGTAATTTTTGTATTTATTGTAGATGTCTAAGAATCCACTTAACGGCATACTTGAGGATAATAAATTTGATGGAACAAACTATTCAAATTGGCTGAGAAATCTGAGGATAATCCAAGATTTCGAGAACTAAACTTATGTTCTAGATAAGTCTACCTCGTACTTTGCCAAATGGGTTCTTGCTAGGAAAATGTTTGATGCTCGAGAAATTTACTCAGTGGCATGAGGACAACTGGACAGTACGCAGTATCATACTGGGAATGATGAGTAACAAGACCCAGAAATAGTAAGAGAGGTACAAAGATGTATGGTCAATAATGCACCGCATGAATGAACTTTATGCGATACCATATGAAGGAATTCTTACGTGCTAGAATAGTTGAGGGATTGTCCGTATGAGAGTATCGATTGATGATACTATCCCTAGTATAAAAGCTGAAAGACCTCCAGGTTGATTTTGAGAATGAACGTGATCTTAGAATCACTACCACCCTTTTTTGATCAATTTATTATCAACTATAACGTGAATGGGATTGAGAAAAACCTTCATGAGTTGATCAATATGTAGGTCCAGTATAAGACAACGGTTGAAAAATCTGCATCAACCAGTACTAGTGAGAGAGGCTTCAATCTCTAAAGCGAAGGGCAAGGGTGCCAAATGGGGGAGAGAATGAGTGATGAGACTTCTTCTATTGCTTCTAGCACATCAAGTGATCCTGTTACGTTGTCAGGCAGGGGTATGGGAAAAAGGAATATTGTTCGTCAGTCAAGGATACTGAATGATGTTTGCATTTATTGTTGAGAGAATGGCCATTGAAATAGGGAGTGTCCTAATCTCCACTCTGATGAAGGTAAAATCTTTAATTGAGTATTAACATAATCACCATTCTACTCTTGGTATTGGTTACCACTAAATACATAGTCTGGGAATGGTTTGCAGGTGATGATGAGGAATAGAAAAGTTGAAACAAGAAGGTCCTAGGGCTTAGCGATAGAGGGGCTATTACGACTAGGGACTTAGTTAGGCTTAGTGGTGATCATGTTAGTATAGCGTTTATGTAACCTAGCATGGTCGAAATAGTGATTTCAATTATTGTTGGACAATTTTGATTACGTATATTGGTCAATAAAGTCTTTTATGTAACATTAAATGGGAGATGTCTATTGGGTGAAATATAAAATTTATATTATCACATAATTGGATTATGCATAATCAAGAATGAAACTTACCGTTCTGGTTGGACAATCTCTTCTAGCTGAGGATGAGAAAGAGTGATGGATTCAAAGAGCTTTAGAAATAGGCGATTTGGATCCATTAGCTTTTAAAATCTTTTCTGAGAATGAGAAAGACCACAAAAGCTATTTTGTAGGTCAAAATGAGCTTATCAGTTGCACATTGGATTGGATCTGGTGTGATATTTGTGAGTCACCAAAACACAAAAATTCAGTATGGGGTTCACAAGTCTAATTTCGTTTGATGGGTTCAAAGAATTAGACTCAAAGTAGTGAACCAAACTGATCACCTTTTGATTGGATTTCCAAAGTATGTATTTAGTAGGATTTCTTGAATATTGAAAAATGAGAATATGATTCTCCACTCAATGAAATTCTTCCTGAAAGGGCCACAGTTGACCGGTCTTTGAAAAGAAAGAAATTAAAAGACATAACGCAGTAGAGAGAAAGATGCATATATCATCATTCCTCTTTAGCTTTCCTTGATTCTTTTTATTTCCAATAAGGAACAATTAAGCTTTACTGATTCATGTTTCTAATAAAATTGATAATGCAGTGAAAATATAGACATTCTACTCTTTTCTTCTTTTACTGAAGATGTTAAAAGAAGGGCAAATAGAAATTAATTTTTTTATATTTTGATGTTCGATCATTGAGATTTTGAATAAATTAATTTATTGAATTTTTAACTAATAATTCAATTTGTTCAACTATTTTAAAAAATTCTCGACTTCTAATTTAAGAAAAAGGCTCAGGACTAAATTCGTCAAAAAGGAATAAATGTGGAAATAAAGTAAGTTACAGGACCAAAAGTGTAATTTTACCTACATTTTATATTATTATATATTAAATTGATTAAGCATACTGGCCATGATGTGGAAAGCCTTAATTTTGTCAATAAAAGACTAATTTGTTCCTGGAAGATCAAAAAATTACAATTTTACCTGAAGGATCTACGCATTTTTTATCAAGTCAGGTCATTACCCCTGGGTTGGATCTGGCGACCCGACCCTGGCAACCCGAGACACGTGGAAGAAGGCTATTGGACCAACAAGACCCCCTGTCTTACGCTATAAATACTCCATAGTTAGTGCATTTATGGTATGCTCACTTTACCATTCTTTACTTTTTGGTCGCTTCGGCTCATCAGCTCGCCAACGACCTGCTTTCACCACCTCAAAAACATACTAACTTAAGCATCGGAGGGTCTTAGCTCGGGGCCACTCTAGCAAGCCTAACAATTTGCTTCACTTTTCTCAGGGTCCAATCACTAGTCTAGAAAAGGTAGCAACCTTGAACCGCTTGGAGGACAGTTTACCCAACCAAGGAGGTCACATAGATTTTAACCCAGATCATTTGGCGTCGGTTGTGGGAATCTTGAGAAGAGGTCCTTTAATTCGGTTTGATTGGGTTTCAAGGTGGTTGAAAGATTTAGGTATCCAGCAAAGATAATTCACCATGTCGGAGTCATCAAGGGACGAGCAAGAAGAACGAATCCTTCCACGACGAGAGGGAAGAAGATTGCATCTAACAAATGAAGAATGGCAGATGATAGAAATAGCAAACAGGAATGTGATGGTGGAAAACGAAAGGAAAATGGTTACACAGGCTGAATCAGAGAGGAGGAGGTTGATCAAAAAGCAGAGAAAGGTGATTGCAAATGACCACATGGAAGGAACCAATCGCACAAGGAGGAATATGCGACAAACACTGGAAACCAGCCTAGCAAGAAAGAGTTTAGACATAACATTTAGCAATATCAGGATGAGGGAACCAGGGATCTCCAGAGCTGAAGTGGAAAGTTTAGGGAAGCAGATAGAAAAACTAAAGCAACAGATAGATGACTTGAAGAAACGAGGTGACCTAGTGAAGCAAAATAGGGACTCGCGTTTTGCCAATAAGATTCTGACCGAAATTGTCGGTCCAAATTTTGAGTACCCGATCTACCCAAATATGATAGGTCGAAGGATCCGTAGGAACACATTTCTGCCTTCGAACTAGTAATGAACTTGTGCGGACAAACGGATTCTATTAACGTAAAATTATTTGTGACAACTTTGACAGGAAAAGCTTAAGAGTGGTTTACTAGCTTACGAGTGGTATAATCGAATCATACGGACAACTGACGCAGAAGTTTGTATTTCACTTTACTAGCGAAAGGAGATCGAAGAGGTCGGCGACATATCTTTTCACGATCCAAAAAAGAAGCGATGAATCCCTAAAAAGTTTGATAGGGAGATTTAACAACGAGACCCTAGAGGTACAGGATTTGCGGATTGATATGATGAAGAGCATATTGATACATGGGTTGAAGAAGGGATTGTTTGCGTCAGCATTAGCTAGAGATCCTCCTGGAGACGTACAACAATTGATGTACTTAGCTCGAAAGTATATCGACGAGGAAATTAATGGAAACAAGGATAGAGAATGGGATAGAGGTCGAGATCGAGATAGGCAAATATGAAGAGGAAGAGATCGAACATCCCCTAGTAGATCAAGGAGCAGTGAGGAGTTCGAGCTCGAGGGAACGAAGGAAAAACACGATGCAACAGTAGAGTTATTTGGTGAAGAAGACAACAACTTGAAAATATCGATATGTTTGTATGTTCGTTAACTTTTTACCGTGGATATTTAACTTTTGCAGGAGCAGTCTTTTTACTAGTGATAGAAGTAAATGATTATGCATATTACTGTAATATTTTGAGAAATTGGTTACATTCTATGTAAAAATGCTCGCATGAAATAAAAGCACTTTCGGGATAACTAGCATTGCAACGAATTATTACTGACCTGAGAAAGGCTCGGCCTTGGTCAGAAGAAGACTACGACCTGAGAAAGGTACAATTGAGTCTGAAAAAGGCTACAACCTTAAAAAGGTACAAATTGGATTTGAAAAAGACTACAACCTAAGAAAGGTACAAATTGATTCTAAAAAAGACTACGGCCTGAAAAAGGTAGAAACTGAGTCTCAAAAAGACTGCGACCTGTAAAAGGTTTGGATTTGTTTGAAAAAGATTGCAACCTAAAAAAGGTTAAAATTTCTTTAAAAACGACTGCGACCTGAGATATCCTAACAAAGGTGAAGATCATGTCCAAAAAAGATTAGGCGATTACGCGACCTGGAAAAGGTAGTATCGTGCGAACTGAAAACCTTGCAATCTGAAAGGGTATCTGAAAAAGATCTATCTGAAAAAGATAGACTTGAACATAACCAATCATTTCGACTTATGGTCGATTATATTCAAGGGAACTTTATTGATTTTGTTTGCTCAATGGAATTCTTCAAAGTTTGCAGGTATGAAAGGGGATTTCATATAAATAAAAAAGTCATCATTGATCTAAGAAATGATTTACGAGTTTTGGGAACATAGAGGATATCGCTAGTATAGAAACAAGATGGAAGACGATCTAAATAAAAGTCAAATAATTACAAGTTTTAAAAACCCTAAAACCTATCAATTTGCCTTGCCTTCTTCCATCTTCTCGATCTCATCCACCAAGACCTCCTGCAAGAAACATGTGTCTTTAGTGAACTGAAACTGATAATTTTTATGGCCACAAATTTGGCTGACAGATATCAAGTTGACAGAGAATTGAGGAATACCGAATACATTCTCCAAAGTAATATCATCATTCAATTTAACTCTGCCTACATATTGAACTGAATTCTTTGAACCATCAGGCAGGTGGATGAAGTGAGGATTAGTGGGTTTGACAAATGAGTGGAATAATACAATGCTTTCACATACATGATTGATGGCTCTACTGTGAATTATCTAGCAATCCAAATCAATACAAGTAAGTTTAGCGGCATTACCTGCAAACTCCTCGTCGAATTGTGCAAAGCCTTTGCATAGCTGGTAGTGGGATTTGAGGGAGTGTTTGCCTTCTGCAGCAGCTTAATCAATTCATTTCCCATAGAGGTGCCCTGCATACGTTCACTTTTGACATCGACATTGGCAGCAAAAGCTCTCCCCTTCTTCCTTCGCTCATTCAGAGATGTATACCAGTCACGTATGCCATGCAATTGAAAATATGTATCTTTTCCATGTCCTAGTCTTCGACAATGTTTGCATAGGAAATTCCCTTTATCTGCAATGAACTTCTTTTTCTGCACATACTTATCATCATCTCTCCTAGTTCCTTTCATAGTCAGTTGATAGGTCACATTGCTTGTACTTATCTTTGTAGATGTTTGTATTGCTCTTTGTTGTTCAACTGTATAAAGCATAGAGAAAGCCTTTTCCACACTAGGCAGTCGATCAAGCATAAGTATCTGACTTCCTTCGTTGTTAAAGGTTTCATAAACGCCCATAAGAAATTGCATTAGTTGAGTCAATGAAGTGAGTTCATCAATTTCTTTGTTAATACCACTAGTACAATCTCCACACTTACACTTCGGCGCAGGTGCCAAACAATTGAGCTCATTCCAGAGCTTTGTCACGTTTGTTAGATATGCTGTAAGACTTAAATCTTGTTGTACCATTGAAGACAATTCCCTCTGTAACTGGTAAATTAACGGCCCGTTACTCCAACCATACCTTGCCTTTATCGCGAGCCACAGTCCTCACGAAGTTTTAAAATGAATGAATGATTCCACCATGTCCTTGGACATGGAATTCCAGGTCCATGATGTCAGTATCAGATTAACGCGCCTCTATTGCTCAAAATTGATTGATCTAAGAGCTGGTGTTGGAAAGATTCGTTTCAAACGAGACATATATTGCTCGTTTTCATACCAGAAAGTTTGTGCCATCCAAAGGAGAAGATGTCAATGTTAGTTGTGAATGCCCAGAAGGATGAACAAACAACATATGCTTCTCATATTGAGACGCAGTTTCACCAGGTCTCTTTCCCATCATCGATGAAGCTACTTCGTCGTCCATGAAGAGAGAGGTATGCATTGTAGTGTGTATATACAGAGACCTTAACGAAAAAGGATCTGATACCATGTTAAAACTTGCAGAAGACAACAAGCACACAGAATCCATTATCAAAGATAAATTGCAGACAAAATACCTTGTTTATCATTCATGGAAAAATGAAAAAAATGACCAGGAGGAGTTCGAATCCAGGTTAAATACAAAGAAGAGCAATTGCCTGAAACTACTGTAACAAACTAACTAACCCTCTATATTATATGGACCAATCAGGAGCCGAATGAATTATTCACATTTTGAAAGAATGGTTAGATGCCATGAAGGCTGAAATGTAGCACCCCCTTCGCTACAAGGCTATATCTACGTTAAACATTATACTTATAGTAATCCCTGTGTTTACAAATATAAATGCACAAAATAATTTAATTCATATGTATACGTAACCACAACATCATAACAAGCGTAATCAACCTACAATATCATATATGCGCATCAAACACCACAAGTAGTCCATCATAAGTAATCTCTACGCTTAAGTTCTCTCTATACAACAAAATGTGATTTGTACTCTAACTGACAAAGAGGAGAAAACAGCATACTGGCCCGACCTACCTGAGTATAATGCGTAGTCCTAGTCTTCAACAGTCAGACGCCTCAAAGTCAACTCCTGAAAGAAAATGTCAGCAGAGGGATGAGCCTGCCACTCAGTAAGTAAATAACCAGCCTTATCTATATATGCATGTCAAACACAACTCAAACAAGATAAACAAGCAACACGCATGGAATACAATCAATTTAATTCCAACATAATCAGCTTTATTACACCACATGACTATCTCATAATATGACAACCACCCAAACTCCATTTTTCCTAGTTTACTTACCGGAAGGTGATATTGTGTTTTTCCCGCCAACTCAATCTCACCGTTATATAAATTTAAGTGACCCCCTTGACAGCCAGCTCATCAATCTCATTTCGCACATAGCATTTTCATTTCGCACATAGCTCTTTCATATCGAACATAGTTCTTTCATTTCACACATAGCTCTTTCATATCGCACATAGCTCTTTCATATCGCACATAGCTCTTTCATATCATATTTTCGCATTATAGGCTTTTCAACACATCAAGGGGTATTGACACCACAATTATATTCAATTTTCACCATTCCCTCATTTCCACATATCACCATTCTTGTAAGCAACTAGTAACGTAAAACAATATATTAACATATTCTCATTTTCAGACATCCACAACACATCAAACAACAAACATAATATTTTTACCTATTTTCTCATTCCACGTACACAATACCGTCAATCAAATCAAATCATCCATCACTCAGATACTTCAGATAAATTAATATCAGCACGAACTACAAATTCATATAACAGTAAAACCACAAATACAGAAAGCATATATAGATAATACTAATTATTTACTTACCTCAATCTCACAACGTTTCTTTCTACTCAATCGCGAATTGTCAGTCCTTTCACCTCACCTCCGTATCCTATAATGAGTTATACCACATACAATTAATACATCGAGAATATCGTAATATTTTTTAAATATAATATTAAATATTATTCGTACAATTTCTAATAATTCTTTAATATTTCATTTCTACCAAAATACAAATCTTCATTTTTTCTCTTTATTAACATACCGTTTATTAAATATAATTTTCAAAATATTTCTATGAATTTTCTAGCAATTTCTCGCTATTATAATCTTTAATTGAACAATAATACATAGAATTGTGTATTTGGTTAATAATTCCGATGAAATTGTATAAATTAGCTATACTAATATTCAAATCTAACGAATTTAATAATCTAATTAACCAACGAAATTATTTTTATATCCGATTCTATATTTAATTAGACACTATTTTAAATAGTCAAATCCGTAAAATATTCCGGTTAAATAGTACGTCGCTTAGTATAAATAACATTTAATAAACGGACTAATTAAACAACATCATTATATAAATTATTATAATTTTTAAAATATAAATTCTTACCTCTGTTTTTTTTCCTTTTCGCCGAGAGAATTTCAAATTTCCAATTGTTTGTGTGTGAATTGTGTATGGTTGTGTGTGTATGGTTGGGTGTGTGCATTAAAGAGAGGAGAGAGAGAGTTGAGGCGGTGGCCACTCATTCTCACTCTCTCTTCACTTTATATATATATATTATATTATTATATACATAATATTATTATTATATATAATATTTTTTTTATTAAACTTTTTTCAAAATACCCATTACGTCCTTCCTAATTTCTTAATTAATATTATTTGCTCTCAAATATTATAACGAGCTCCAATATATACCGTTCAAGTTCTATTATATTCCAATTATGGCCCATAATTTATTTACCAATTAACTAAGTTTCATAAAAATTTACCAATTAATCTCTGAATTATGTATTATAATCTTTGGGGCGTCACATGAAATTACTGCTTTTGGGATAATCATACCTAGAATTCTCACTCCTTTACCAGCTGGGAAGAAACACATTGGATGACTGTGGGTATTTAAGACAAAGTTGTGTGTGGATGATTCTGTGGAGTGTTATAAAGCTCGTCTAGTAGAAAAGGGATTTACTCAGATTGCAAGGGTGGATTACATTGACAACTTCTCCTCTATTGCCAAACTTATTCAAGTGCATGTGTTCTTCTCACTACCTCCTTCCCATAGCTGGCCCTTATAGCAAATGGACGTCAACAACGCCTTCCTGCACGGTTGTTTGGATGAATATATGTACATGGAGCTGCCTGTGGGTTATTCTACCAAGCTTGGCCTCGTATGCAAACTCCGTCAATCCCTTTATGGGTAGAAGCAAGCCTCTCGTCAATGAAATGTAGAGCTCACCCTCAAGCTCACTGAGTTTGGATTTACGCAATCTGCTTATGACCATTACTTCTTCACCAAAATGACTATTACTGACCTCCTAGCGCTTCTCATCTATATTGATGATATAGTGGTTATAGCATCATCTTTGGATCTTATTCAATTTGTTAAACTTTACTTGCATTCCTTATTTACTATTAACGATCTTGGAGACGCAAGGTATCTTCCTTGGAGTTGTCTTATTTCTTGGAAGACCAAGAAATAATCTACTATTTCCCGTTCCACTCCGAGGCGGAATATAGGAGCATGGTTACAACTGTTTGTGAGTTAAAATGGCTGTCCTATTTACTCTCTGATTTAGGCATTCACTTGCCTCTTCCAGTTCATCTTTTTTGCGACAACCAAGCGGTCCTGCACCATGGAAAATCCCATATTCCATGAGCACATGAAACACAATGAGATTGATTGCCATGTGGTCCGAACTGCTTATAAAGATCGTTTTATTGCTCCTTCGCACATTCGCAGTTCCCTTCAGCTTGTTAATTTATTTACTAAGTCACTACCTCTGGAAACCTTCCCTTTCTTACTTGCAACTTGGGTCTGGTTTCTTTGCATCCTTGTCCCACTTGTAGGCGGGCTGTTGAGAATGTTCCAACTTTAGAGATGAAGCTCGCCATTTTTGCTGCAAAGCATCCACAAGGAGATGTTTGGGAAGATAATGACGTTGTTTTTTTTTTGTATTTGAAGAGGGATAGAAGTCGTGTTCTATAGCTACGCGATTTTTTGTTGTCTTTGTGTTATTTAGTGAGTTGTCATGTGAGTCATTTATTAGGCTCCGGACTTACCCATGTAATATAAGGATGTAATTTACTCATTTTTTAAAATACAAGTAATAAATTGCTATTTACTTTTTACTGGGAAGTAATTACTCATTTACAATATCATAGAATGGTAAATTGTAATAAATCCCAAAAATACATTAAATCGAAGAGAGAGAGAGAGATAGAGAGAGAAACTTTAATAGACAACCTAGAACAATATGCAATGCTAAAATCTTCACATATCGAATATTATTATTATTTAAGAAATGGAGAGGAATAGAAGATTCATGTGAAGAAGAACCAACGCTACAGACACCAACAAACCATAACTGAAGAAACGTGTAGAGCACTATGTTGATGGGAGAGTTGTCGCAACAATTAAGGACTTACATCATGCACTTCGACCAAAACAGATGTAATTCTCATTAAAAATGAGGTAGGCTGAGAAATTCATGCAACAAAATTGATGACATAAAGGGGAGCAAAATACAATCCCAAATGGACGGCTCTCTTCGACTTGTAATCAGTCATAATTATTAAATAATAAAATCGCCCAAATTTGTGGTTTGATGTCGGACCAGCCAACTGAATAACAAGCTGACCAAAATACTATTAAACACACCACGAAATGAGATTATGAAGAATATCACCTCTTATACAGTAAAGTAAACTTATGCTTTGCTCTAAAGCAAACACACCAATACATGTGCTTGTTAGCCCTATCCTATTCTATCACAAAACCACAATCAAAAGTTAATGTAAAGGCTTATTAAGTCCATACGAGCTAGTGAACATGGTCGATAAGTCTCTGGACACAAACTCAATGTTTTGGATTCAATTTTTAGGTCGAGTGGGACCCATATCTATTTTTTTTTTGTTTTTTAGCACTATCAATAATTCTTGTCTATGCAAACTTTGCACAATTCGACGAGGAGTTTGCAGGTAATGCCGCTAAACTTAGTTGTATTGATTTGGATTGCTAGATAATTTACAGTAGGGCCATCAATCATGTATATGAAAACATTGTATTATTCCACTCATTTGTCAAACCGACTAATCCTCTCTTCATCCACCTGTCTGGTGGTTCAAAGAATTCAGTTTAATATGTAGGCAGAGTTAAATTGAATGATTATATTACATTGGAGAATGTATTTGGTATTACTCAATTCTCTGTCAACTTGATATCTTTCAGCTAACTTGGTGGCCATACAAACTATCAGTTTCAGTTCGCTAAAGACACATGTTTCTTGCAGAACCAGGGCAATAGAGCGAACCTGGCTGTAGGCCAATGATTCAAGAATTTATACATCTTTAAACCAAGTTCCCTCTATCTCACTTTTGTTGTTGCTACTAAGAGTACTAATCATACTGTGTCTTGTTCCAATTCTGTCTATTCTACCTCAAATGTATTGCATAAACATCTAGGTCATGCTTCTTTATAGGCAATAAAACATATATTGACCATTCATTATGGTGCTGATAATGATAACATCCCTTGTGAAATCTATCACAAAGCTACGCATTTCGCATACTTTTCCAATCAGTGTATCATAGTATGATATTCCTTTCGAACTTGTCCAGATGAATTTTTATGGGGTCTTGATACTACCTATAATCTCTCTGGGGGAACAAATGTTTTAACTTTATTCGATGACCACTAAAGAAAATTATGGACTTTCATCCTAAAACAAAAATCCCAAGTACCTGCTATTTTGAAACATGTTTGCTCCTTGATTTCCAATCAGTTCAATTGAAAGATAAAGACCTAAAAGGTCTGATAATGGTGCAGAATTCATCAATCATGAATGTCAAACACTTTGTTCCAACTTAGGCATCATACATCAAACCCCATGTACATGCACCTCTCCATAATAAGATATGTTTCAATCAAGAACTAAATTTGTCAAATAATGACCAAACGTGAGATGTTCAGGACTAAATTCGTCAAAAAGGAATATAAATGTGTAAATAAAGTAAGTTACAGGACCAAAAGTGTAATTTTACCTACATTTTATATTATTATATATTAATGTTTTTGATGAAGATGAATATGGTGGTGTGGAAAAATGATATTGATATAAAATGTATATATAAAAAGTTTAAATAATTTTAGATATTTTATATTTTACGATCTCACAACGTGACATTGATATTTTTGTCTTATTATAAAGTAATTTTGTCAATTACACATTTTATCCCTTTTAACAACTACATAAATAAATATATTGTTAGACTATTAATAATAATCGCACAATCATTCATATAAAATAAATAAGTTATTAAATTATCATGTCACCAAATATTCCAATATTAATCATGAAATTATCTATCATCATTTAATCTCATCCAATAAAGTAAAGGAGGCCTTACTCCCATATTTGATGGGCTTCTTTTTATATGTAGTATAGATAATACATTACCCCAAACAACAAATTTAGACTTGGTTTTGTTATAAGATTTTATAAATCCATTGAACTATATTGATTTAATTTTTACAATTATAAAAATTTATAATTATTTTTTTTTAGATATATTTTTTCCACACAACCCTGTTATGATGGATAGTATGTCGCTAATTAATATGTGAATATCATCTTACTATAAATTAAAAGACTACTTTCACATGTAAATAAAAATAATAAGTTTAATACATTTTATGACGCACACTAATTCGAAAAGATAATATACTTTTCATAGAGAATTTTCACTGCACAAACCTCTTATCCTTTAGGAAAGACTATAGACTATATTTGGTAATGATTTTAAAATTATCATTAAAATATATATTAGTGACAATAAATTTTATCATTAATTATGTATAAAGTTGTCATTAAATACAGTTAGTCACACATTTGTAATGAAAATTTCAAGACAATACAATATAGTGATAATTATTATTTATTGTCACTAGATCATCACTTTACATGTGAATAATTATATTTAGTGGCAACATATTTTTGTAACTAATTCTTATTAATAATAATTTTTTTAAAAAATAATAGTAATTATTAGGATCATGAATTTCATTATTGTGACAAATTAAATATTCTTCCATCAAATAGGAAAGAAATACAATTTTAGTCCTATAAAGCCGGGAGTTGGAAATTCTGATCCTATTCAAATTAAAATTGGCATTTTAGTGTTGTAACTTTAAAGAATTTGGAAATTTTAGTCCTTTATCCCACTGATTTGGTCTGAAAATTCCACGTTGTCGGCCGCTTCACTTTCTAAATTGAGGGTTTTGGTGAATTTGATGAAGTGGAAGTTCGAGTTGTAATTTTTATATTGCAACTTTGGTCCTTCATCTTTAATGGGTCAACAATTTTGTCCCTCTAACTTTAGATGTAGCGTTTAGTTATCTAACTTGATATTTGGATTTTATAGCACTGAATCTTGACTTGTATTAAGAAAAAAATTGGGGCTATTTATGTAAATCTATTTCGGATGATCAAAATGGTAGAGATAATAATATGTGGTACTTTTGTTGAAAGACAGTAAAGAAATGAAGATATATATTTGCAAAAAAAATTATCTTTATATTCCGCATTCTTTTTGTAAAAGTGTTTCTTTTTTAACCCAATTACTATAATAGCACACAAATAAAACTAGAGAGAGAGTCGAACTTCATTCATATTTAATATTTAAAAACATCCTTATGGGATAACAATTTTTCATGGCCTCTAATTGTTCCAATTATATTTTTTGATGAGCGAACTCGGAGTATTTTGCTCTGAAAAATAAATTCCATCACTTTTTGCCACCCAATAGTGCTGATTGCTTCCAGGTCTCACCCATGTTTGTTTATAAGCGTCAAAAGCTTGATTCTTAGAACCCCACCAGAGATGACAAAAATACAAAGTTTTCGGGATGACATCATCGCAAAAACTCCAATGATAATCTTGGTTTCTGGAAAGGGTATGATATCCCAAGTCATCATCTTTAGAAGCACAATGCAGTTTCAACGGCGCAGAATTCGGAGGGAGATTATTAATAACTTAAACAGTTTCTTGTTGTGTAACACATGCTTGGATAATCTCGACTTCCATGCCGAGAAATAGCAAGAGGATTTTAATTATGGTGTACTTCATTTTAGTGATGTGATGGCTGAAGATGTTTGCAAATTTTCATCTCCGAAGATCCTTTTTATAAGCGTTTGGCCATGCCAATACAACCAATGAAACATATACAATTTAAACATTTTGTCAATTAAATTTACAAAACATTAATGATTTGTGTAATCAGAAATCAAATTAAAGATTAAAACATTAATGAATTAGCTAAATTGAAAATAAAAGTTGACAAATTAGAGGTAAGAAGGGCAGTTTAAGAAATTGTTAGGTGAATAACAAATATGTAGATCTTATGTTGACTACAAATATAGAAAAATAGAAAATAAACATTCCTAATTTTACGTTGGATCTCATTACATACCATTATTTCTTTCAATTTTCCTGTTCAGTTAAGTATGCACGTGATACAATTATTTTTAAGGATAATACTGTAAATCATATTATCGTACATTTATTTTTGGTAATATAATGAACTTAAACTTTATTTCTCAAATAAGATTTTATGGATTCATTGAGCTATCCTAATTCAATTTTTACAATTGATAAGTTTCTAATTGATTTGTTAAAGGGTGAATAGCAATTTATTCCCTTGTCATATTAAAAATAAGCACATTACCCCTTTATGATAAAAAAATATAGCAATTTATCCTCCTAAACTTTTTAAAATCAAGCAATTTACCTACTTATACAGGGAGGTAAATTGCTTCATTTTAAAAATCATAGGGGGATAATTGATTGTATTTTAAAAAATATAAGGAAGTAAATCGCTATTCATTTTTTCATAAAAGGGTAATTTACTCATTTGCAATATCACACGCAGGTTACTTGCATTTTTCCCATTTGTTAAATATATTTATTTACTCACAACCATGTAAAGAAGGCTAATAATTGCATTTAAAATTTTCAATGATCTTGTCTTGAGTAAAAATGACAAGAATTATTGATAGCGCTAAAAAACAAAAAAAAAATAGATATGGGTCCCACTCGACCTAAAAATTGAATCCAAAACATTGAGTTTGGGTCTAGGGACTTATCGACCATGTTCACTAACTCGTATGGACTAATAAGCCTTTACATTAACTTTTGATTGTGGTTTTGTGATAGAATAGGATAGGGCTAACAAGCACATGTATTGGTGTGTTTGCTTTAGAGCAAAGCATAAGTTTACATTAGTGTATAAGAGGTGATATTCTTCATAATCTCATTTCGTGGTGTATTTATTAGTATTTTGGTCAGCTTGTTATTGAGTGGGTTGGTCCGACATTGAACAACAAATTAGGGCGATTTTTATATTTAATAATTATGACTGATTACAAGTCGAAAAGAGCGGTCCATTTGGGATTGTATTTTGCTCTGCTTTATGTCATCAACTTTGTCGCATGAATTTCTCAGCCTACCTCATTTTTAATGAGAATTACATCTTTTTTGGTCGAAGTGCATGATGTAATTCTTTAATTGCTGCGACGACTCTCCCATCAACACAGTGCTCTTCACCTTTCTTCAGTTATGATTTGTTGGTGTCTATAGCATTGGTTGTTCTTCACATGAATCTTCTATTCCTCTCAATTTCTTAAAAAATAAATAGCAATTTATCACTTGTATTTTAAAAAATGAGTAAATTACCTCCTTATATTACATGGGTCAGTCAGGAGCCGAATAAGTACTCACATGATAACTCAGTAAATAACACAAAGACAACCAAAAATCGCGTAGCTATAAAACACGACTTCTATCCCGCTTCAAATAAAAAAAAAACCAGCAACATTATCATCTTTCCAAACATCTCCCTGTGGATGTTCTGCAGCGAAAATGGCGAGCTTCATCTCCAAAGCTGGAACATTCTCAACCGCCCCCCCACAAGTGGGACAAGGATGCAAAGAAACCAGACCCAAGTTGGCAAGTAAGGAAACGAAGGTTTCCAGAGGCAGTGACGTAGTAAATAAATTAACAAGTTGAAGGGAACTGTGATTGTGCGAAGGAGCAATAAAACTATCTTTATAAGTAGTTCTTACCACATGGAAATCAATCTCATTGTGTTTCATGCGCTCATGGAATACGGGATTCGCCATGATGCAGGGCTGCTTGGTTGTCGCGAAAAAAACGAACTGGAAGAGACAAGTGAATGCCTATATCGGAGAGCAAATAGGACAACCATATTAACTCATAGAAAGTTGCAACCATGCTCCTATATTCCGCCACGGAGTGGAACGGGAAACAGTAGATTATTTCTTGGTCTTCAAAGACACTAAGGCAACTCCAAGGAAGGTACAATATCCAGTAAGGGAACGGCGGGAATCAGTACATGACGCCCAATCTGCGTCGCAGTACGCAGTAAGCTCAAAGGATGACTGAGAATGAAAGAACAAACCTTTCGACTGCTCACCTTTGAGATAACGTTAAAACGTAAGGCAGCCCTGCAATGGACATCACAGGGGTGATTAAGGAATTGGCTAAGCTACTGCACATAATGTGATATGTCGGGGTGTGTGAAGCCTAGATACAATAGACGCCCAATTAACCTTCTGTATTGAATAGGTTGAGGATGTAAGGGGCCACAATTGTCACTGAGTTTAAGTTCCAAAGGAAATGGAGTAGACACAGACTTGGCAGAGAGCATACCAATATCTCGCATGATGTCTTAAACATACTTTGTCTGGGCTAGATAAAGACCATTAGAATTTCGAGCAATCTTGAGCCCTGGGAAATACCTTGCGTCTCCAAGATCCTTAATAAGGAATGCAAGTAAAGTCTAACAAATTGAATAAGATCCAAAGATGATGCTGTAACCACTATATCATCAATATAGATGACAAGAGTTAGGAGGTCAGTATTAGTCATTTTGGTGAAGAAGCAATGGTCATAAGCAGATTGCGTAAATCCAAACTCAGTGAGCTTGAGGGTGAGCTCTACATTTCATTGACGAGAGGCTTGCTTCAACCCACAGAGGGATTGTTGGAGTTTGCATACGAGGCCAAGCTTGGTAGAATAACCCACAGGCAGCTCCATGTACATATATTCATCCAAACAACCGTGCAGGAGGGCGCTGTTGACGTCCATTTGCTATAACGGCCAGCTATGGGAAGCAGCTAGTGAGACGAACACATGTACTGTAATAAGTTAGGCAATAGGTGAGAAGTTGTCAATGTAATCCACCCTTGCAATCTGAGTAAATCCCTTTTCTACTAGACGAGCTTTATAACACTCCAAAGAACCATCCTCCCACAACTTTGTCTTAACTACCCACATTCATCCAATGTGTTTCTTTTCAACTGGTAAAAGAGTGAGAACCTAGGTATGGTTATCCCAAAGTGTAAGCGTGGAGATTGTACTAGTGGTATTAACGAAGAAATTGATGAACTCACTTTATTGACTCAACTAATGCAATTTCTTATGGGCGTTTATGAAACCTTCAACAATGAAGGAAGTCAGATACTTATGCTTGATCCACTGCCCAGTGTGGAAAAGCCTTTCTCTTTGCTTTACACCGTTGAACAACAAAGAGCAATACAAACATCTACGAAGATAAGTACAAACAATGTGGAGTATCAACTGACTATGAAAGGAACTAAGAGAGATGATGATAAGTATGTGCAGAAAAAGAAGTTCATTGCAGATAAAGGAAATTTGTTATGCTCACATTGTCGAAGACTAGGACATGGAAAAGATACATATTTTCAATTGCATGGCATACGTGATTGGTATAAATCTCTGAATGAGCGAAGGAAGAAGGGGAGAGCTTTTGCTGCCAATGTCGATGTCAAAAGTGAAGGTATGTAGGGCACCTCTATTGGAAACACTGCAGAAATGATGAATGAATTGATTAAGCTGCTGCAGAAGGCAAACACACCCTCAAATCCCATTACCAGCTATGCAAAGGCAAACACTCCCTTAGATCCCATTACCAACTATGCAAACTTTGCACAATTCGACGAGGAGTTTGCAGGTAATGCCGCTAAACTTACTTGTATTGATTTGGATTGATAGATAATTCACAGTAGGGCCATCAATCTGCCTGATGGTTTAAAGTATTCAGTTCAATATGTAGGCAGAGTTAAATTGAATGATGATATTGCTTTGGAGAATGTGTTCAGTATTCCTCAATTCTCTGTCAACTTGATATCTGTGAGCCAACTTTGTGGCCATAAAAATTATCAGTTTCAGTTTGCTAAAGACACATGTTTCTTGCAGGACCAGGGCAGTAGAGCGAATCTGGCTATAGGCCAACTATTCAAGAATTTATACATCTTTAAACCATGTTCCCTCTGTCTCACTTTTGTTGTTGCTATTAAGAGTACTGATCATACTGTGTCTTGTTCCAATTCTGTCTGTTGTACCTCAAATGTATAGCATAAACGTCTAGGTCATGCTGTTTTATAGGCAATAAAACATATATTGAACATTCATTATGGTCTTGATAATGATAACATCCCTTGTGAAATCTGTCACAAAGCTATGCATACTCGCATTCCTTTTCCAATCAGTGTATCATAGTATGATATTCCTTTCGAACTTCTCCAAATGGATTTATGGGGTCTTGATGCTACCTATAATCTCTCTGGGGGGAACCTACGTTTTAACTTTGTTCGATGACCACTAAAGATGCTTATGGACTTTCATCCTAAAACAAAAATCCCAAGTACCTTCTATTTTGAAACATGTTTGCTCCTTGATTTCCAATCAGTTCAATTGAAAGATAAAGACCTAAAGGTTTGATAATGGTGCAGAATTCATCAATCATGAATGTCAAACACTTTATTCCAACTTAGGCATCATACATCAAACCCCATATACATGCACCTCTCCATAATAACATATGTTTCAATCAAGAACTAAATTTACAGTTGATCCGGGTCAAATTCAGCAATCTCGTGAAACGATCTCAACTGAGACAGCTAACTCTTCCAAGACCAGATTTTGGGTTCCCTGAGAATAAAACAAGAACTGTGAGCTCGTCGGGCACGTCCTCAATAATGACCCTCCGACGCTCAAGTTAGGTTGATCAAGAGAAAAGTGTGTTATCTTAAAGTTCGATCTCAATAAATGCAGAACAATTACCTTAATTACGGCGTTTTGGGTCTATTTATAGAGCACAGCTGGATACTGTTGGCTGGGCCACGTGGCCTTATCCCGCTGGCTTGCGTCCTGATCGGACGGTTGTCATTGTCCAGGTTTTCAAGTCCATTGTTCGATCCGGGTCGGGTGCTCCGCGACCCGCCCATTGCAGAAAGCGCGGATCCTATGGCCAAAGGACCCTAATGCCCTTAATGAAGGGTGTTTTTTTTCCCAGCAGATTACTGTAGCTACGGATCATTACTCCCCCACTTTTTCAAAGTGAAATGCGTTTGCCTTTGAAGAAGTTGAACGGTCGCGTCCGTCGATCTGTAGGTCTGTGGACACGTGGCGTCATCTCATGGGTTGATCTGCGCCCGTATCTCCAGAGGAGTAAGTCTATAAATACTCCACTCATTCAAACACTTCTTCCTACCTCCTATATAGACTTTTAGCTACCAGTGTTTATAATTCAACGTTCGCATTCGATCTACAGCTTCCAGAGCCATCCTGTTCTAAGGTACAATGTCTTCTAGCTTTAGTTCGAATTCTAGGTCGAGCTTTGGTTCTGGGTTGTCTGCGACCCCTTCTGGGTCTGCTCTTGGTTCCTTCTCTACTTCCCCAAAAAGCAACAAAAAGTTCTCGGTTTCCAAAATCTCTGACAAACAAGCCGGACCTTCTACTCTCTCAAAATTCCAGAATAGGCTTGCTAGAAACCTTTGGGAAGCTGTGGTCAGTAGTGTTAGAACCCCTGTTCTTAAGATTAGGGAAAAATATTACATACCGCCTGAGTATGAAATTATCCTTCCTGCCACTTTTGATTGCATGCACCGTTCCCCTTTTGGTTTCTGCGCTTTTTCTATCAAGCATCTTGACGCTGGACTGCGATTTCCTTTGGCTTCTCCTGTAGCTTCGATTTTGAATAAATTGGAGTTGTGCCCTATGCAACTCTCTCCCAATTCTATTTGTCATATTGTCCTTCTTGTCATAATAATGTAATACTTAGACATAGAACCCAGTTTTGACAATTTTTGGAGCTTGTACTCTTTCACCACTTCCAAACGATCCGGTGATAGAGGTTTATTTTACCTTTCGGCCAAGCCTGACTGTAGATATCTGAGAACTCTGAAGTCGAATGTGTCTGGTTAGATCGCTATATTTTTATTCGACCTCCTAGAAGTGTCTGGCCCTTTAAAACCGAATAGTATAAACATAAACCCGTTTCGAAAACAAGTGGAGGGGGGCTGGAGGGCGATCAGATAAATAGCCTAACGACTTTTAAATACGACTCCAAGAAGCTTCTCACTGAGAAGGTTTTGCAACTGTCTGGGCTCTCTCCAGCGTCCCTCCACATCGAAGAGTCTTTAGGTGATTTTTCTTTCTGACATGATGTTTTCTTCTGTCGTTCTACTCGAATTCGCTTACACGCTTTGATATTTTCAGGTAGTATCATCATGAGTTCTCGTAATGCTCTATCACTGAAGGCGGCTGAGTATAAAATGGCTAAGGGCAAGGCCAAGGGAAAGCAAGTCGCGCCTTTTAATGACCTTCCTCCTGCACCTATTCCTTCGCGACCACGCGAGCCTGCGAGCCCTGCAAATTGTCAGCCCATCTAAGTTGACAGCGAAGAGACTCCTTCCCAACCTCTCTATGGATATAACTCTAGCGATTTAGAGTTGAACCTGGACAATGCAAGTGGAGATCAGGGGGGTGAGTCTGAGAAATCGGATCGCGATAGTGGGGAAAGATCGAAGAAAGGAAGCGGTTCTCACAAATGCAGGGGTAGGGGGAAGATCCGAAGGAGAAAGAACCGATGGAACCCTCTGGTTCTTTAAAATTTAAATCTCATCGGCCTAGGGCATTGAGTAGGATGGCTAGGGAAGCTGCGGACAAGACTAGTCAAGCGGACGAGCGAGAAAGGTTCCTGAGGTTGGAACAGCTCGCTTCGCATTGGGAGGAGACCCAGGAAGTCATAAGGGGTCCTCAGTCGCATTCGTCTGAACCTCAGGGAGATCGAACGACTCCTAGGTGGGATTGCTCTTCCAGCACGGTGCTCTTCTCGGAAGCAGGAAGGGAAACTTTCGACCTGTATAACTCTTTCACCTCCCTCCGCAACCAGAGTTCTTTGGTGACGAACAACCCTATTAGGATCGAGGAGTATGGCGTCCATGCCCAGCTGCAGGTAATCTCGTATTCTTGGATCGGCTCTAATGTTCGAACCCGAATAACTTTGCACGACTTTGTAGGCCTTAACATTCTTCCGGAGCCTGTTCATGAAATGCACATCCTATCACAAGAACTACATATTGACGGATAGGAAGGTGAAGGAGCTCCAGGCCCAACTGGCAGAGTGAGACAAGTTGGATCTTAAGCACGCGGACGAGATGGTGATTCTTGCTGAGAAGATCAAGGGTTTGGAGGGTGAGCTCGATGCCGCCAGGAAGGAAAAGGAGATCGCTTTATCTGAGAGGGATGTCGCCTTATCTGAAGGCAAGAGGGAACGCTTTGAGGCTGGCCATGAGGTCGACCTGATTGAGGGCCACAAGCAAGGTCTTGAGGAAGGCCAGGTTGGTCGCAATACCCTGGAGGAACACCATCGAATCTTGGCTGGTTCTCGTATGGCTGTTGTCCGCGACTTCCTGAAGACGGACACCTTCACAACTGTTATGGAAATCAAGTCTGCCGACTCATTCGCCAAGGGTTATAAGACCTGTGAAGACCAGATCGAGAAGCTTGGTGGATTTCAAGAGTCGTTTGACTATAGTCAGTTGGATATCACACTTGACGCCGATCTCCAACCCTATCCCGCCGAACCTGATCTGAAAGACGACGAGTTCGCTGCTCTGCGTGAAGAGCTGGAGGCTGAGGATGATGATTGATGCGATTAGGTCTCCGACTTTTGTAATAGAATCTCGGTCTAGATTCTGTTCTAACAATTACTCCCCTTGATATTTTTGTTGATCCATGCAACTGTGTATTTGAGAGCTGACGCTGAGGGGCATATTTTTGTGATGTAACTCTGTAAATGAAGCTTCATCAATGGAATTCATCTTTTGGCAATTCGTATGCATGTTATTTTGCATTTCCGTTCACACGTTTATCGTCTTTGTTAAACGCTTCTTTCACCCCCATTTGAAGTATCCCCATTTGTTAACCTTTCTCGAGTCGCCTATGTTGAGCGCGCCTTTTTCGGTTCATATACGTTGAACGCATCTTTTCCAGATCGTGTTTAATTGGATGCCTCTTTTTCAGTTGGCACGAGGGATGCGTCTTTTTCAGATCGCATACATTGAACGCGTCTTTTTCAATTCGCGCTTAATTGGATGCCTCTTTTTCAGTTGGCACGAAGGATGCGTCTTTTCAGATCGCATACGTTGAAGGCGTCTTTTTCAGTTCGCGCTTAATTGGATGCCTCTTTTTCAGTTGGCATGAAGGATGCGTCTTTTTCAGATCGCATACGTTGAACCCGTCTTTTTCAGTTCGCGCTTTATTGGATGCCTCTTTTTCAGTTGGCACGAAGGATGCATCTTTTTCAGATTGCATACGTTGAACGCGTCTTTTTTCAGTTCGCGCTTAATTGGATGCCTCTTTTTCAGTTGGCATGAAGGATGCATCTTTTTCAGTTCATGTTTAATACCCTGAAGACTTTGATAGCAGGTAAAAACAAAAGCATAAAAACGTACGCAGTCTTCAAATTAACGTAATACGAACAGACGAACTGATTTCATAAATTGTTTTCGGAGAAATTACAGTTTGTACAAGTTTCTTGAAGCATTGACATATGCAGTCGTGACTATCTCTAACACACAAGATGTGACCCTCCTAACCTTAGATGCGATTCTCATAATTGATGGTCTTTCACAGGCTCCTTAAGGTATCTTCTTGGGATTGATAGGCCTTTCACAGGCATCAGAATTCAATCTCTCTGTAGATGGCCTTTCACAGGCACCAGAACGCGACCTATTCGTGGTTGATGGCCTTTCACAGGCACCATAACGCGACCTCTTTTGGTTGACCGCCTTTCACAGGCACCATAACGTGAACTTTTCATGGTTGATGGCCTTTCACAGGCACCAGAGCGCGACCTCTTAGTGGTTGATGGCCATTCACAGGCACCAAAATGCGAACTCCCATGTTCATGCGTAAAACTTCTTAAGATTCTGTATATTCCATGGGCGCGGCAGATCTCGTCCCTGCATATCCTGTAGCTTATATGTACCTTTTTTTCGGATCTCGAGTACTTTGTAACAATATTGTTATTATATCTTAAAAATAATAATTACAATAAACCTGATTGCAACCGAAGATAATATTTTTAGTTCAATAATTTTGTGCTACTCCGCAATAAACATGATTATGCTATTATTTGTTATGATAACTGTATAATGACGAGGTCGGTGGAATTGCACTAGGTTCTCGGGGTTTTCATAGCAAAGAAGTCTGAAATCAAAGCAACAAGTCAAAAATGTTGGGGTACACCCAAAAAAATCACTCCGACGATTAAATTAGGAGACTATCGGTTGATTGGAAGTTGGACATAAATAATTGTTTGTTAATAGAAGTTATATCTTTTAGTATAATTTATTATTCACATTTTTATATTCATTTAAACTTACAATATAGAGTAAATTCTCCACATTATTTAATTAGTCTTCATATGGAATAAAATCTAGGTACAAAATTGATCTTTTTTACTGTAAAAGGACTTTTTTCCTTCAATTTCTTTCTTTCAAAATTCAAATATTTTTTCTCGTTTATTTCTAACATAAATACTATTATTTATTGGTATAATATTGTACTAATATTTTATGTTGAATGTATATAGTAAAAAAAAAATTATGAAAAATCTTGTATTCAAATATGAGATCAAGAAATCTCATATCTATAGAGAAGACAACCAAACAGCAGATTTGCTTGCTAACCAAGCCTGTGTTATGCTCTACTAACTAACGATCACATGCGAGGCAAGATTATAGAGATCACCAAACTTGACTCTTATGGCTTCCCCGACATCAGAACTATGCAGAGATGTGAGGGAGTTGCATTCCCAATTATGCTTTATTTTTCCTTAGCTGTGTTGGACTGTCAATGCTACCATACTTGTAGGTGCTTATGAGGATCCATGGATTGACTGTTGTATCCTCCACTACGCTTGTCTGTTTGATGTATAATGGACTCATGTTTATTTTACTACTTTACTGTGCTTGTGAGGTGTCCTCCATTACGTTGCATATCTTGGACATTCTTATTATTTGTAAGTTGTATTCCTTAGTCTCTACTTGGATTTTATTGTTGTTGACAGATGTTTGGGGATTGTACCCCCGCTTATGCTCTCTTTTGTCCAGCCATAAAACTGAGGTGCTCTCCTTTTCTGGCTGTGTTGGTTTGCTTGATTTTTTGTTGCAGGTACCTCAACCAATAATTTGAAGGATTCAAGTTGAGATATATTCATTGCTAATTGACGATGTGATAAAAACATTTTGACACGCCAAACTTTTGACTCAACTTGATGGTAACACTACAAAAAAAGGCAGGATTTGGGTAGATTTTGGAATGTTTAACTTTGGACGATGTCAAGATCACAAAACCTATTTGAACCGGAGTTTGGAATGGATGAAAAACCGCCCCTGCAGTTGGCGTTACAAAAATGTAGGAACGGTTTATGAAAAACAGTTGCAACTAGGGATGGTAATTGTATCGGTCGTTGAAATCCATTCCTAATATCGATTTAGCCCAAAAAATTTTAATTTAAGAATAGGAACGGTTGGGGATTGTCTTTCTAATGGTTACTTATATTTTTTAGGTGAAATTTTGGAACGGTATTTATAATCATAATTTTAATTTGAAACTATTTCTTCTTTCTAATTGGGATGAATTTAGGAACGGTCTATGAAATATTTTT
This sequence comes from Sesamum indicum, assembly GCF_026168435.1. NCBI lineage: Eukaryota > Viridiplantae > Streptophyta > Magnoliopsida > Lamiales > Pedaliaceae > Sesamum > Sesamum indicum. The sequence continues at coordinate 8,336,454 of NC_142661.1, read as the reverse complement.
TTGCAACGAGTTATTGAATTTGGAACACACTTGTAGAATTATTTTAGGAATAGAATTAGGAACGGTTCATAGAATTTGGAACACATATTAGATACTGATTAGTAATTCTATTTGGAACGATTATATATTAATTTGGAACAATTCGTCTAGTTCAGGTATACTTTTTTGGGACAGTCTTTGTAACGGATTCTGGAACGAGTTTTGCTAAAACTTTTAATATTTTCTTTAGCATTACTAAACCCGTTCCTAATTTTTGAATAATATATTTTTTTTATAAACTATTAATATATTTAATAATTTTGAACAAATAAATAAATTTATACATTTTAGCAAATTTTATGATTATGTACATTATTATGTAACAATGTTAGTATGTACTGGGAATATTGTTCTAATTTATTTTTTTATGATTATTATGTAATTTATAATTATTTATATTTATTAATGTAATATTGTTGATATTGCATTAATTGTTTCAAACTTCTTTATTAATGTGATTATTGTGTAAAATTTTATTAAATTGCATAAATTCCATAAATTTGTGTAAATTACACATAAATTGCATAAACTACACATAAAAATTATAAATTACATAAATTACACATGTATTTCATAAATTACACATACAAATTATAAATTGCATAAATTACACATATAATGCTAAAATTACACAGAAATTGTAGAAATTACACATAAAAACTATAAATTGCCTAAGTTACACATGTACTGCATAAATTACACATAAATTGCACATAAATTACATAAATTGTACAAATTTACATAAATTGTATAAATTACATAAAAGAGGGTATATTTATAATTATGTCAAACCTATTTATATATATTGTTATTATTATGAACTTTTTGTTTATATCGATGTATTGTAACTTAAAGAACAAAATTTATTTGCATTACTAATGTACAACATTTAATATTTCGATTGACTTTCACAAAATTAAAAAAGTTATGAAATAACCAGAACAAAAAAAAAAAGTTACCAATTGTGATTTTAATTAATTAATTTAATTAATGCGTACATTACATTACACGGAACACATGCTAGTTAATTATACATTCATCAATTATAGTTATAAATAAGTGAGACCTATAATTGCTATTAATTGGTATAAATGAAAATATTTGAAATGTGTTTGATTTTGTGATAATATTCTCCTTCACCATCCACCACTCCTACCCTCTTCACGAACTCTTCTCGCATAGATATAATTCTCAGTTCTTGGAGAATATTAATGAATTCCAATTCATTTGGAATCATCTTCAATTTACTGCATTCTGCATTAAGTAGACTAGAGAGGTTGAGCATTGCTCCTTCCTCCACTCTCCACCCCATTAAATTCAACAACCTTTGCAAAACAAGTTCCCTGAGTTCAGGAAATCCAGTTGCCCGACAAACCATCTCTCTGCCCACATATGGATTGCTCCACAAGCCAAGAACTCTTAACATGGGAAGCTTTTCTAGTATTTCCATTGGGTCTTCCTCAATCCTTGTACCCACAAGCTGCAATTCTATCACATTTTCATATAGTTGAACTTCATAAGCTGGTAATTTGCTCACTCGACAATGTGTGATTCTCAAGTAATGTAGTGAGTGACACATCACCAACCTCCTGAAAAGAGTTGAGCCATCTTCCCGATTCGTATTAACATCCATGTCCATCTTGGGCAATTTAAGAAGATGAGTGATATCATCAACCACATCACCAACCCAGATATCATCAACCATCTCCAATTCATTCAAGCCTTCAAATTTCAATTTTTCGCCTCCAACCCTCTCATGATCATCTTTCATAAATAGATGCCTCAAGCGCTTCATTTTGTATATGCAATTAGGTAATCTCATTGTATTTTTCACATTCAATGTCTGCAAACAAGGTAGCTTACATATAGATGGTGGCAATTCTTTCACAATACTATTTTCGAGACTCAATAGCTTCAACAGCTTCCATTTTGCGATTCCTTTGGGCAATTTCCAATTCTCAAATTGATAATCTTTGAATACAAAAGATCTTATGTTCTTATTTTCCCCAATCCTGTAACTAAGATCGTTATCCACTCCCACCCACAGATAGCCAATCTATTTGTTTTACAAATTGAAGACTCTTCTCCTCCCATGTTTTTATCTATAACCTCCAGAAATCCTTCTTTTTTTCCTTTTGACAAACACAAATCTCGTATCATATCATGAAGCCGGCATGACTTAACTCTATTATATAGCGGCAACTTGTCTGTTTCCACTTCAACCATACACCTATTTGCTAGCTCGAATAAATACTGTTCTGCCACATCTCTCAAACTTTCTCCTCTTCCCTTATCTTCGGAATAAATCATGCCTTCAGCCAACCATAGTAAATATAGTTTTTCTATATCTATTTTTTCATCTTCTTTAAAACAAGCCAAATACAAAAAACATGGTTTCAGATTGTAAGGGAGCACATTATAACTCAAATATAGTATTTGATTTACTCCTTTGTCATTCTCCAAACCTCTCCCATGTAGAAGGTACGAATCAAAATTTCTACACATATTTTTCCATTCTATTGATGCCTTTTCATGATGAAGAGTTCCTCCAATAACTGAAATGGGTAATGGTAAATAACCATATTTTTTTACTATTTTTCTTCCATATTCTTCCAACAACTTTATTTCAGTTGTAGGTATCTCTGAATACATAATCAATGAATGTAAGTTAATTCAAAATATTATAAAATTTGAATTTCTTATAAATATGTATAGTAATTAAAACAAATCAAAACAAGAGAATTTCGCCCTATACTTTCAACAAATAAAAAATAGAAATAAAATCTGAAAGCATAACTTTATATTGCTGAATCCATTTCTTTGTATGACTTTCTAAATGTTTGATTCCTTTTACGTTTTAAACAAATTTTGTATCAAGAAATAAATTTTAAATTGCTATTCAATGGCATTTTATACATATAGATCAACTTGAAATTTACATAAGAAAATTCAAACAATCTTGTCATCATGAAAACTATAAAAAAAATTAGACTTAACAAAATAATCTTTTTCGCTAAATATATACTATTAAAGATATCTTTAGTATCATTACTCTTTTTTCTATTGTCACTAACTAGAGAAAGAAGATTCAAAATCAATAAAATAAAACAAGAAATTTTACAAACTAACCTTGTGAATAGTTGTTTGGGAATGCTATCTTTTGAAGGAGATCCCATCCTTCATCTTCATCTAAACACTTGAGATTGAGGACGTATCCTCTGGAAGCAATGTTTTGATTTCTGGTTGTGAGCAAAACTTTGCTATCTGCCTCTGCAATGGGAAAGGCACGCCTTAAGCAATTCCAGTGATCAACTTCCCAAACGTCATCCAAAACTAGGAGACATTTTCTGTCTCTTTGTACTTGGTACAACTTTCTGACCAATGTATCTTCGTCTTGATCTTCACTTTCATTTGGAAGAAGTTGCTTTAGTAGTCGTTGGAAAGTAGTTTTGGGTTGAAACTGCTGACTTACACAAACCCAAGCACGATATTTGAAGCACCGCTCCACGGCCTCCCCATTGTAAATTTTAGTAGCAAGAGTGTCTTTCCCAATCCTCCCATGCCACATATGGAAATCACTCCATTTGATTTGTCATCAGTTGTCAGAACTGATTCTAACTGTTTAATATCCTCCTTCGTTCCTACAAAATATTTTTCAACCTCATGCCCATACGTTCTTCTTGACCTATCGGTATCATCTACCAATCTTGATGAGTTGTCTCCTACACTCGTAGACTCCGACTATTTGGTGAGGTCGGACATATGAGACTTGATATCTTTAATGTCTTCTCCGATTTGGTGCATTCTTGACCACTCGCTCAATACACAAGTGAATCTTTTGAGAACCATTTTAAGGCCTTTTCCTTTTCTTCTGGACACCACTTCAATGACATATCTTTCTAGCACATTCTCAGCTTGAATGGACAAATCGCGAAGTTCAGCGATCCAATTCTTGACTGTATGTGAATTGTACCGATCTTACCTCCTATCAGCATCCTTCAAGAAACAGTGCATGATGTTGAGCTGCCTACGGACTTCCTCAACCTCACCGCCCACACTCGATAGAAACTTTGCTTCCTCAATCAATAAGTCCCGAAGTGTTTCAAGTGCAATTGTTGCAACAGAATCAACCATTTTACTTTGTATTTAGGTGATTTTCTGGAGAAATGTGTTGGATCAGTAGCGGCTAATTGCAAAGTGGATGGATGTTATCGATCTTTTTAATTCACCAACTGCCTTCATTTTATATATGCGCATACCAACTTCTATTCCTACTTGACACAAATTCTACGCATGCTACAAATTCTTTTCTCCTCTTATCTTTTCTTGTAAATTGGAAGTTTTAGATTATTTCTCCCATATTTCACACTTTCTTGATTCTCACTTTTAATTTAAGTTAAAGCAAAAGAATCGGCTACTCATAACACAAGTTCAAGAAATCCCTTTCAGATTTAATTTAAATTCTACTCATAGGTACAAATTCTTTTCTCCTCTTTCATAAAATTTTATTTATGGGTATTGACTCAATCCAAATATAATTTATATTTTTTAATGGGTTTGGATTTGGACCTAGGTTTAGTAATATTTATTGGATTTGAGTATGAGTCTGAGTAGGGTCTCACCCTATCCATTGATACCCCTATACTATCAATGTATCCATATCAAATTAGTGATTGGTTAACTATAATACTAATTTTAATTAATTATATATATTTGATATTAATTATTGATGATTGCATAATATAATTATAATTAATTTATTAAAAAAAATTATGATCGGGTTTTAATAATGATCAGTACCATGATCCGCATTGATCCTTCAATCTATATTATATAAGTAACTCAAATGCTTTCTTGCCTCCCCCCCCCCCCCAAAGAATAAGATGTGGATGCCAAAATGCACTTAAGTGTGAAGCACATGGACTACAATCAGTCTATGGAAAAAGTATCAAATATTTCAATTGCTATGCATTTTTTATTCATTTAAAAGAATGTTAAATAAATCTATGAATTCACATCCATCTTAAACATAAAAATTAGAAAAATTAATAACATAAGACGTACATGGCTCACCCAATTTGAGCTACATCCAACAAATAGAACGTTTACGACATCGAAAAATGATGATGAGGAGTGTGCAAAATGACTTTCAGAAGTAATACAACTCTAGTCTAAAAAATATAAGTCTTGGACTATTACATGATACTGAAATAGAGCATGATAACTTAAAGTACCTTATTAATAAGAAAATTTAAACTATATGATAATTTACATATAAAATCTGCGATACATGAATAGTTGTGATTGTTTGAAATCCAACATTCTTGTCCTATGTTACACATATTTAGAAGAGTACATAGCGTCCTTTGTGAGTACATCACAGGCAAAAGTCCATTTGATGGTTTGCTTGGCTTCTCTCAGGTGAAAATCTCTATGCTTTCCATAACTCAACTTTGTCAAATCAAATAACTCTTTTACGGTATGTTTTTGAACTGTGGATCCTGATCCGGCTTTATGTAACTCATGAATCTGCATCGTCGACTTTGTCTTAGTGGGAGAAACTTGTGTGATTGTGAATGTGGCACTGCAAAAAAAAAAAACTCGATTTGGAATGGATATTTTGCAACGGGTATGTGAAAAATCCTTCAGACTTCTGTGTTCTTACCTGCTCTCACCTACTCTCTCCTGCTTCTAGCTAGCACCTCTGTATTGGTGGAATGGGGACTCCTTAAAGTTGCCGACTGCAAAAGCATTTGCCAAGGATTTTTTTATTAATCAAGAACGATAGATAATTCATCCATATATATCCTCAACTTAGGAATAGTGAGAAAAATCATTGTTATCATATACCTCTAGTACTCTTCCAAATAGACAAACTCCCACACGTTGTAGCATTTAGTCTAATAAACAAACTAGATAAAAGCAAACCAACAACGTAAATGTCTATTTGGTTGATCACTGTATTAACTTTCTTCACTCTTGATCAAGTCATCACGAATGCATAGCCATCTCCGTCCTGATGCATCATGGCATCTATAGAATCTCCGTCCTCCATTTCCATCTATGTATATAGTCAAAAGTAGCAATACAAATAAAAAAGTTTCATAGTTATTACATGTTTACGTTAGCAAAAGCAAGCGATATGAAAGACTTATGTGCACGTGACTTTTCCGTCCGAAAATCAGCCACGCATCATAAGCACAAAAACATTACTATGCATTAGAACTTCAAAACGAAACTATACTTGCGAATGATAATACATCAACGCAAACTAATGCAAATGCAAGAGAATAATTACATTTCCGTTTTCATAATGTTATTTTTCGGCAAATTTCATCATTGTTTTCTTTGATCTTACAATGGTAGGAACAAAAATTTTACTTATATAGTAAAAATAGGTTAAATGCAGTTTACCCCATGTGATATGTGAAATGAACAAATATTTTCTAGGGAAAAAAATTGCAAACTACCCCACTATTTAGATGGGTGGGGGTGGGGGGTAATTGGTTTCATTTTTCAAGACACATGGGGTAGTTTGCTATTTTATTCACAACAGTTTTTTTTTTTCAATTTCTCATATCACGGAGGTAAATTGCATATTTTCTATTTGTGCATATCATTACAGAATCACATTTAACATTAAATTCTAGCATCAAAGACGGAAATAAAGATGTTACGCGAAAGTATCAGTAGACGTTACCTCCAGGGGAGTTTTTGAAGCTTCGACGCGTTGGCCATTGTACACAAATGCTATTGCGTCGTAGTTTAATTTCTTCTGCTTACAATAAGATGTAGATAAGTGTTGTAGTCTCTTGTCGAGCGGAAACCGGTAGTAGACCTCGTCCCCGTCCTGCAATGACATAAAAATTAAGTAGTTCAAAGATAACTTGCATCAAGAATTAATTAACTACATTTGTATTACTGTGAGATATTCTAAATATGTATATCTATTATTATTAATTATTGATCTGAACTTCAAATATATAATTCATGGGTGAATAGCAATTTGCACCCTGTGATATTATAAATGAGTAAATTAGTCTTTTATAGGAAAAAAAAAATAGGGAGGTACATTGGTGTATTTTAGATTTTATAAGGAGGTAAATCTAGGTCCTTCTCTAGCGATTCTTGTAAGTTTTGTGCATGCACTTGAACCCTCCTATGTGAAGGCATATAAACCTGCTCTGACCAGACACTTTATCGCTCCTCTAGCAAGGCGCTTAACTCTTTCTTTGAGTAGGCACCCCCAAATTATCCTCTTTTGATGAGGCACACATATTTTGCTCCGTGCAAGCACACAACTTCTGTTCATAATAGATATATCTCCATTATTAATATTTTCTTTTAGAAAAATAAAGCCCTACACTTGAGTAGACAACCATTAAGCCTTAATCCATGGAGGCACACGAGCCTTCCTCCATAGAGACAAATAAGCCCTACTCCTACAAGAAAGACGTGCTATAATAGCTAGTATTAAAGAAAAAAAATGCCATCTACACTCACAAAAGGCAGTTAATGACAACATCGCACCAATTTTTGAATATCGCAAGTGCACCCCTAGTTAAATTAATTTAAAAATTAATTTTAATTACTCCTCTTTTTTTTGTTTACAAAAGTGATTAACCATCATTTTAATACTACTACACTAACTTTTTTTATTGTGTCAATAATACCATAAGTTTTTTTTTTAAATGTGATTTGTTGGTTCATATATTTTGTTCTTAATTATATATAATATATTTTAAAATATAAAAAATTATATTTATATGCACGCAAGAATGACGTGCCACGACGAATAACTAGCATAATTTAAAAGATATTGACAGCTTGTTACAACATTAATACAGATTAATAGTTCAATGAACTCAACTTCTTTTTTTCTTGGAAAAATTGTAATTTTCGTTCTATAAGAATGGAAGGTAACACTTTTGGTCGACTTAAAATTTATTTTAGCAACGAAGGACAATAATTTAAGAAAAAAAAAAAAAGAAGCACATTGCGGACATTTGTCTCTGAAAATTTTCCCTAGTTACAGTTGCCATGCACATAATATGCACGTGACATTTTTCAATAAAATTGATTGTTTTATTGGTGAATATAAAGAAAAAACAGTATCAACATTATGAAAAAAAGCAAATCAAAGATAGTTAATTCATCCATATCCTCAACTTAGTATAGTGAGAAAAATCAGTGTTATCATATACCTCCAGTACTCATCCAAATAGACAAATGCCCACACATTGTAGCATTTAGTCTAATAAACAAACTAGATAAAGCAAACCAACAACGTAAGTGTCTCTACGGTCTATTTGGTTGATCGTTGTATCGACTTTCTTCACTCTTGATCAAGTCATCACGAGAGCGTAGCCACCTCCGTCCTGATGCATCATGGCATCTATAGAATCTCCGTCCTCCATTTCCATCTATGTATAAACTCAAAAGTAGCAATACAAATAAAAAAGTTTCATAGTTATTAGATGTTTACGTTAGCAAAAGCAAGCGATATGCAAGACATATGTGCACGTGGGACCTTTCAGTCCGAAAATCAGCCATGCATCATAAGGATAAAAACGTTACTATGCATTGAAACTTAAAAACTAAGCTATACTTGCGTATGATAATACTACCAAGCAAACTAATGCAAATGCAAGAGAATAATTATATTTCCACTATCATAATGTTATTTTTTTTGCAAATTTCATAATTGTTTCCTTTGATCTTATAATGCTAGGAACAAATATTTTACTTATACTGTAAAAAAGGGGTTAAATGCAGTTTACCCCATTTGATATGTGAAATGAACAAATATTTTCTATGAAAAAAGACTTGCAAATTGCACTATTTAGATGGGTGGGGGGTAATTGGTTTCATTTTTCAAAACACATGGGGTAATTTGCTATTTTATTTCACAACACTTTATTTATTTATTTATTTTTTTTTCCATTTCTCGTATCACGGAGGTAAATTGCACATTTCCTATTTGTGCAGCAATTTGTGCATATCGTTACAGAATCACATTTAACATTAAATTCTAGCATCAAAGACTGAAATAAAGATGTTACGCAAAAGTATCGACAGGTGTTACCTCGAGGGGAGTTTTTTGAAGCTTTGACGCGTTGGCCATCGTACACAAATGCTATTGCATCGTAGTTTAATTTTTTCTGCTTACAGTAAGATGTAAATAAGTATTGTAGTTTCTTGTTGTGCGGAAACCGGTAGTAGTCCTCGTCCCCGTCCTGCATTGACATAAAAATTAAGTAGTTCAAAGATAACGTGCATCAAGAATTAATTAACTACATTCGTATTACTGTGAGATATTCTGAATACGTATATCTATTATTATTAATTATTGATCTAAACTTCAAAATATATAATTCATGGGTGAATAGCAAATCACACCCTGTGATATTATAAATGAGTAAATTAGTCCTTTATGAAAAAAAAAATAGGGAGGTAGATTGGTGTATTTTAGATTATATAAGAAGGTAAATCTAGTTCCTTCTCTAGCGATGCTTGTAAGTTTTGTGCATGCACTTGAACCCTCCTATATGAAGGCATATAAACCTGCTCTAACCAGACACCTTATCGCTCCTCTAGCAAGGCCCTTAAGTCTTTCTTTGAGTAGGCACCCCCAAATTATCCTCTTTTGATGAGGCACACATATTTTGCTCCGTGCAAGCACACAACTTCTGTTCATAATAGATATATCTCCATTATGAACATTTTCTTTTAGAAAAATAAGGCCCTACACTTGAGTAGACAACCATTAAGCCTTAATCCATGGAGGCACATGAGCCTTCCTCCATAGAGATAGAAATGCCCTACTCCTAATGGGCTGGTTCAGAAAATTCCTGCTCCATATAGCATGAAGTAAGCTCTTCTTTCTCTAAACATGTTTATGCCACTAATATTTTCATGTAAGAAAAAGAAGTGGCTCCCTCTTCAAGCTAGTCTCTTGCCTCTGAGATGGTTATTCTAATAAGTTTTGAAGTTTCCATCTATTAGATTGAGGAGTAGAATGATGCCCATAAAAATACATTGGCCTAAAGAGGCCCAAGTTGTCCAAAAAAAAAAAAGAGATTTTCAAAACTCAGAAGAATGCAAAGCCGAAGTGGAGCCCAAGGGGCCCAGTTCGAGGAAGAGCTTAGAATGCCCTATGAAAATTTAGTTCGGGTAAAGCCCCCAAGGAGTCTAGCAGGAAATGCTTCTAAAAACATAAATTACCCAAAAGAAACCCAAATTGGCTAAAATCCAAGAAGGCCCAGACCCAAGAAGTCCTCACAGGCCCATAAGGAAGTTTAGATACTTGAAATCCCCTAGGCAAAGTCAAAATTCATAGTACAAGCCATTCATGTCGGATCTCTAAAGGCACATATCACAAAATCAAATAAAGACGAGCAGCCCCCTCGAGGACACGTGGTGCCTCCAACCAGAAGTAACCTTAAAACCTAAAACCTTGAACTCCGGTTGGAATAAGGTATCTCCTCAATTACTTAATGTAAAATTTTGGAAAACATTCTTATCTCTAAATGATACATTCACCTGCAACGTACTCCAATCCCGTTCGCCCAAGAATCGGGGGTCTTCAACTTCCAAGAAATAACCCTCAACCTAGTCCGGTGGAGAACTCCTAACTGTTGGGAGATGACCTCTACAAAATCTAGCAAGATTTAGCTTTATCCAACCATTTTGAGATGATGCTCCGTCAAATCTATGAAAATCCTCCACCGAGTCACAGGTGGATTCGATCATCTCCAATCAACTTATGATTACCTATAAATACTGAGCCTCCGTGCTACAACTTTGGTTGAAGGGAATACTTCAATTTCATATTATTATTATTATTATTATTATTGTATAATATTATTATTATTGCAATGTTTGTCAATCTTGGTTCTTGGGATTATCAACGGGAAAGATTCTTGATTTGGAGTATATCAAGAATTACAAAAAGAACCGAGTCCACAAACATGCCGAATCACTAGTTCTTGGTTATAAATTTTTCAAATCCCATAAACAAATATAAAAAAAAAAAAACACATAAAAATAGTTTCTTGGTTATAAATTTTCAAAAGGATTAACATCAAATCAAACTAATCTAACCATACACAAAAAGGAGAATATATATATCTATATATATATATATATAAGTAACAATTAAAAAAAAAAAGAAAGGGAAATGAAAGAAGAAATTTACCTGAGATTTGATGGAGAGGGCAATTTTAGAAACAATGGATTGGTCATGATTTGGTTTCTTGCCGTTGGAAGTCTCTCCTGGTCTCATTTTCTTTCAGCCTTAATTTCAGTGTGTGTGTGTGCGTGTGTGTGTTCGAACACAAACACAAATACAAATAAGAACGCCTCCTTTGATTCTCCTTTGGTTGCTGTTTGAGTTAAAGCATTGAACCACTTCTGTCTTTATACACTTTAATTTTGTGTGTCTCTGTGGGTGTGTGTGTGTATGATTTTTAGGTTTCCTTTCTCTAAAATGGAAATACATTGTATAGTAAGTATCTGGAAAACTAAAATATAATAAAGTCCGATATGGAATTTAATCAAATTGGAGACTCCAAAATTACAAATAGTAGAGGAAATAACATTGTTTTATCTCCATTTTTTAGAAATATATTCAAATTTAGTGATTTAAAATTTTACTTGAACTATGTAAATTGTAATGAGTTTATAATATATTTTGGTTTTTTTAAGAATCATTTCCCAAAAATAAAATAAAATTTCCTAACATGAATATTTAACGTTATTCTTTCGTAAACACCCTCTCCTCACGTATTCAATGATCATATAATACAATTAACTTTCGACCGTTTATATGGTTTATATGTTAATTTTAACTATATTCGAACTTTTAGATATGTATACACTGTCGAATCGTATACATAATTTCGTTACCAATTAAATGTTATTTAGGCATTAGTTTAGTTCGGATCTAGGAATGTAGAGTAAGCGAGCTTTAAAATCTTGAGCTCCTTCACGATTCGAGCTCGAATCAGATTATAAATGTTTAACAATTCATGAACCAAGTCGAGTACTTCTTTTATTTTTTTTAATATATTTATGGTAAATATAGTTGTAATAATATTGTTATTATTCTTAAAAGTAATAATTACAATGAACCTGATTGCAACCGAAGGTAATATTTTTAGTTCAATAATTTTGTGCTACTCCGCAATAAACATGATTATGCTTTTATTTGTTATGATAACTGTATAATGACGAGGTCGGTGGAATCGCCCTAGGTCCTCGGGGTTTTCATAAAAAATAAGTCTGAAATCAAAGCAACAAGTCAAAAGTGTTGGGGTACACCCAAAAAAATCACTCCGACGATTAAATTAGGAGACTATCGGTTGATTGGAAGTTGAACCTAAATAATTATTTGTCTAATAGAAGTTATATCTTTAATTTTTAATATAATTTATTATTCACATTTTTATATTCATTTAAACTTACAATATAGAGTAAATTGCTCCACGTTATTCAATTAGTCTTCATATGGAATAAAATCTAGGCACAAAATTGATCTTTTTGACTGTAAAAGGACTTTTTTCCTTCAATTTCTCTCTTTCAATTTTCAAATATTTTTTCACGTTTGTTTCTAACATAAATACTATTATTTATTGGTATAATATTGTACTAATATTTTATACATTTATTTTATGTATATAGTTAAAAAAAATTATGAGAAATCTTGTATTCAAATATGAGATCAAGAAATCTCATATTTGTAGAGAAAACAACCAAGCAGCAGATTTGCTTGCTAACCAAGCCTGTGTTACGCTCTACTAACTAACGATCACATGCGAGGCAAGATTATAGGAATCACCAAACTTGACAATTATGGCTTCCCCAACATCAGAACTATGCAGAGACGTGAGGGTGTTGCACTCCCAATTATGCTTTATTTTTCCTTAGTTGTATTGAATTGTCAATACTAGCCATACCTATAGGTGCTTATGAGGATCCATGGGCTGACTGTTCTATCCTTCACTATGCTTGTCTGTTTGGTGTATAACGGGGTCATATTTATTTTGCTACTTAACTGTATTTGGGAGGTGTCCTCCATTGCATTGCATATCTTGGAAATTTTTATTGTTTGTAAGTTGTACTCCTTAGTCTCTACTTGAGTTTTATTGTTGTTGACAAATGTTAGTGGATTTTACCCCCGCTTATGCTCTCTTTTGTCCGGCCATAAAACTAAGGTGCCCTTCTTTTCTGGCTGTGTTGGTTTGTTTGATTTTTTGTTGCAGGTACCTCCAACAAATAATCTGAAGGATTCAAGTTGAGATATATTCATTGCTAATTGACGATATGATAAAATTTTTTTAACACGCCAAACTTTTGACTCAACTTGATGGTAACACTACAAAAAAAGGCAGGATTTGGGTAGATTTTGAAATGTTTAACTTTGGACGATTTCAAGATCACAAAACCTATTTGGACTGGAGTTTGGAATGGATGGAAATCCGCCCCTGCAGTTGGCGTTACAAAAATGTAGGAACGGTTTATGTAAAAAGCAGTTGCAACTAGGGATGGTAATTGTATCGGTCATTGAGAATCGTTCCTAATATCAATTTAGCCCAAAAAATTTCAATTTAAGAATTGGAACAGTTGGGGATAGTCTTTCTAATGGTTACTTACATTATTTAGGTGAAATTTTGGAACGGTATTTATAATCATAATTTTATTTTGAAACTGTTTTTTTTTTCTAATTTGGATGAATTTAGGAACGGTCTTTGAAACATTTTTTTGCAACGAGTTATTGAATTTGGAACACATTTGTAGAATTATTTTAGGAATAGAATTAGGAACAGTTCATATAATTTGGAATGCATATTAGATACTGATTAGTAATTCTATTTGGAACGATTATATATTAATTTGGAACAATTCGTTTAGTTTAGGAACACTTTTTTGGGACAGTCTTTGTAACGGATTCTGGAACGAGTTTTGCTAAAACTTTTAATATTTTCTTTAGCATTACTAAACCGGTTCCTAATTTTTGAATGTTATAATTTTTTATAAATTATTAATATATTTAATAATTTTGAACAAATAAATAAATTTATACATTTTAACAAATTTTATGATTATGTACATTATTTATGTAACAATGTTAGTATGTACTGGGAATATTGTTGTAATTTATTTTTTTATGATTATTATGTAATTTATAATTATTTATATTTATTAATGTAATATTGTTGATATTGCATTAATTGTTTCAAAATTCTTTATTAATGTGATTAGGTGTAAAATTTTATTAAATTACATAAATTCCATAAATTTGTGTAAATTACACATAAATTGCATAAACTACACTAAAAATTATAAATTACATAAATTACACATGTATTTCATAAATTACACATACAAATTATAAATTGCATAAATTACACATATATTACTAAAATTACACAGAAATTGTAGAAATTACACATAAAAACTATAAATTGCATAAGTTACACATGTACTGCATAAATTACACATAAATTGCACATAAATTACATAAATTGTATAAATTTACAGAAAATTAGAAATTTTGAAAAAATATTTTCGAATTTTTTTGAAAAATTATTTCAGAATTTTTTTCTGAAAATTCATACAGATTTTTTTTTTTATAATACCAAAAATTTACAAAAAAATTTAAAATACCAAAAATGTACAGAAAATTAGAAAATTTTGAAAAAGTATTTTCAGAAATTTACAGAAAAATTTTAGAAATACAAAAAATTTACAGAAAAAATTTAAAAAATATTAAAAATTACGAAAAATTTCAAAATATTTACAATTTTTGTCTCAGTCTGGTCCCTCAAGCTATTTTTTGTTGAATACGTGGCTGAATTTTGACTTTTTGGAGGGTAAAATAGTCCATTTAAGTTTGATTTTACCACTTTAGTCCCTTAAATTTATAACATTATCAAATTCCTCCTTTTTTCAAAGGAAAAAAAATGTGTCTATATTTTTTATGTTGATATATTAAAATTATCTTTTATGAATAACAAAAAATTTGCACTCTTGTGAACATAATAATAATATATTATTTAACTTAAAAAAAAACAGTCTACTCTATTTTCTCTTTTTTTATTGAAATAAAAAAAATCCAAAATTACGATAAATTTTATGAATTTACATTTTGCGAAAAGTTATATAAAAAATTGAATTCAGTAATTTTTTATTTCAAAAATTAAAGATAAGTCTAAAAGTTAAACCTTAACAATCTATCTTTATTACTAATTAAGAGCACTATTTGGTGTCTCACTTTTTTGGTGGGTCCATTTTTTTTTTAATTATATTTCTTATTCTCAACTTTGTTTGAAAAATTACGAATAACTCCTCATTGTTTGAAATATTATAAATTCCCCCTTAATATTTGATAAAATCATATAATCCTTGGATGGAGGTTTAAAATTATCAACTTTGCCCTTGATGTATTTTTATCTTTTTTTCTAAAAAAATTAAATAATGGAAAAAAAAACATACATAGTGGATGAAATATTATCAACTTAGTCCATAAAAATTTTTTATAAAATTTTTAAAAATAACTAAAATTATAATTCAAAATTCACAAGAATATTTTAGTCAGTTTACCACAAAAATAGATTAATTGGACTAATTATTACACCAATGTTAGAATCAAAGGTTGCATGGTAATTTTTCAAACAGAGAACATTACATTTATATATATTGTTATTATTATGAACTTTTTGTTTATATCGATGTATTGTAACTTAAAAAACAAAATTTATTTGCATTACTAATGTACAACATTTAATATTTCGATTGACTTTCACAAAATTTAAAAAGTTATGAAATAACCAGAACAAAAAAAAAAGGGTACCAATTGTGATTTTAATTAATTAATTTAATTAATGCGTACATAACATTACACGAAACACATGCTATTTAATTATACATTCATCAATTATAGTTATAAATAAGTGAGACCTATAATTGGTATTAATTGGTATAAATGAAAATATCTGGAATGTGTTTGATTTTGTGATAATCTTCTCCTTCACCATCCACCACTCCTACCCTCTTCACAAACTCTTCTGGCATAGATATAATTCTCAGTTCTTGGAGAGTATTAATGAATTCCAATTCATCTGGAATCATCTTCAATTTACTGCATTCTGCAATAAGTAGACTGGAGAGGTTGAGCATTGCTCCTTTCTCCACTCTCCACCCCATTAAATTCAACAACCCATGCAAAACAAGTTCCTTGAGTTGAGGAAATCCAGTTGCCCGACAAACCATCTCTTTGCCCACATATGGATTGCTCCACAAGCCAAGAACACTTAACATGGGAAGCTTCTCTAGTATTTTCATTGGGCCTTCCTCAATCCTTGTACCCACAAGTTGCAATTCTATCACATTTTCATATAGTTGAACTTCATAAGCTGGTAATTTGCTCACTCGACAATATGTGATTCTCAAGTAATGTAGTGAGTGACACATCACCAACCTCCTGAAAAGAGTTGAGCCATCTTCCCGATTCGTATTGACATCCATGTCCATCTTGGGCAATTTAAGAAGATGAGTGATATCATCAACCACATCACCAACCCAGATATCATCAACCATCTCCAATTCATTCAACCCTTCAAATTTCAATTTTTCGCCTCCAACCCTCTCATGATCATCTTTCATAAATAGATGCCTCAAAGCTCTTCATTTTGTATATGCAATTAGGGATTCTCATTGTATTTTTCACATTCAATGTCTGCAAACAAGGTAGCTTGCATATAGATAGTGGTAATTCTTTCACAATACTATTTTCGAGACTCAATAGCTTCAACAGCTTCCATTTTGCGATTCCTTTGGTCAATTTCCAATTCTCAAATTGATAACCTTTGAATACAAAAGATCTTATGTTCTTATTTTCCCCAATCCTTTGACTAAGATCGTTATCCACTCCCACCGCATGAATAGCCAATCTATTTGTTTTTCAAATGGAAGAGTCTCCTCCTCCCATCTCTCTATCCATAACCTCCAGAAATCCTTCATAATGTTTGGATTCGTTTTCTGAGTGTTTTGTTGTATTTTGTGGAAATAGAGAGAGAAAAACAAAGATAATAAGTGTGTGTTAGAGATAGTATGTATGCTTGGATTTATTTTTGGAGATAATTTAAAATAAGTATTATATATTTAATGTTGTGTTTTGGGAGACAAAAATTACTATTCATTGTCAAATCATGTCTTTGGAGATAATTTAAAATAAGTATTATATGTTTAATGTTGTATTTTGGGAGACAAAAATTACTATTCATTGTCAAATCATGCCTTTTTTTATATATATTTATGTATATATATGTGTATATATATGTATGTTTTTATGCTAAAACAGTTAAAAACACCTAAATAAGGTGTTTTTGAATGATGGCAAACATTCGGTATGTTTTGACTTGTCTCGAAAATAAGTTGGAAATAAAAACAAACATAGTGCTTGTCTTTTCCCTTTTGACAAACATAGATCTCTAATCATATCATGAAGCCGGCATGACTTAAACCTATTATACAGCGGCAACTCGTCTATTTCCACTTGAACCATACACATATTTGCTAGCTCAAATAAATACCGTTCTGCCACATCTGTCAAACTTTCTCCCCTTCCCTTGTCTTATGAAGAAATCATTCCTTCAGCCATCCATAGTAAATATAGTTTTTCTGTATCTATTTCTTGATCCTCTTTAAAACATGCCAAATACAAAAAACACGGTTTCAGGTTGTAAGGGAGCATATTGTAACTCATATCCAGTATCTGATTTACTCTTTTGTCAGTCTCCAAACCTCTCCCATGTTGAAGGTACAAATCAAGATTTCTACACACATTTTTCCATTCTATTGATGCCTTTTCATGACGAAGAGTTCCCCCAATAACTGAAATGGGTAATGGTAAATAACCACATTTTTTTACTATTTTCCTTCCATTTTCTTCCAATAACTTTATTTCAGTTGTAGGTAGCTCTGCATACATAATGAATTAATGTTAGTTATGTACGTTTGTTAATTCAATATACTAAAATTTGTGTAATTAAAACAAATAAAAAATAAGAGAATTTCGCCCCATACTTAAAACAAATAAAAAGAGAATTGTTGTTATATTTGTATTGTCATGAAATTGTCACTAATTATTCATAATGACAATATTTTTGTCACTAATAATTTTTAAAGATAATTTTTTCACACATATTGTCTTCATGAAAACTATTAAAAAATATTAGACATATTAAAATAATCTTTTTCGCCTAATATATACTATTAATGATATTTTTAGCATCATTACTCTTTTTTCTTTTTGTCACTAACTAGAGAAGAAGATTCAAAATCAATAAAACAAAAACAAAAATATTTACAAACTAACCTTCTGAATAACTGTATGGGAGTGCTATCTTTTGAAGGAGCTCCCATCCTTCATCTTCACTCATGCATATAATTTACTATAACCTATCAAAATAATTAACTTAATAATACGAAAACAGACAAAGTTCAAGCTAGGAAATTTAAAAATAGAACCAACAACCCTAGTGAAACTATAGATTCATTAAGGACATTTCTAAAAAAAATCTTAATAAATAGCAACTATTATACGCCATATAAAAAATTATTATTAATTTTTAAACAAATTGTTAATACTAATTATATTTTTCAAAACAATCCAAAGTTTATAATATGTTTATAATTTTTATAACTATCTTTTACAAAGTTAATAAAAAATAAGATAGATGTTAATCGTCCACATAGACATGGGTGTATCTATAAAAGTAGGATACGTTCCCTATTACAAAAGAAAATCGAAAATAAAACATAAATTAAATCAATTAATTTTGATTGGTTCAAAATTCCATGTAAAGTTCATAAAGTAAATACATCAAATTGATAAGAAATATGTGTGCAGTATATTTGAGAAGACAATGAAAATAGTTAATAATGAATAAGAAAATTGATATTGAAACTCCAACGATTAGTAGTGGGTAGATGATAAAGAAGTGGTTCTTGATGATTTAAGATGTGATCAACAATCATTGACAATCTTTCTTCATAAAAAATTCTTCCAATACTCGGAGCTTCGGCAATTTAAGAAGATGAGTGATGTCATCAACCAAACTGTTGAACCCAGTTATCATCTCCAACTCATTCAACCCTTCCAATTTCAATTTTTCACCTCCAACGCTCTCATGAAGAAATCCAAAAAATAGATGCCTCAAGTGCCTCATTTTGTATATGTAATTAGGTAATCTAATTGTATTTTTCACATTAAATGTCTGCAAACAAGGTAGCTTGCATATAGATGGTGGCAATTCTTCCACACCACTATTTTCGAGACTCAATAGCTTCAACAGCTTCAATTTTTCGATTCCTTTGGGCAATTTCAGATTCTCAAATGTATAACCTTCCAATACTAAGACTTTGAGAGATTTGAAAATCCCAAACGTAATGTAATTATACAAAAATGTATCTCGCCAGTCCGTTTTGAGGAATATAAAAGATCTTATGTTCTTATTTTCCCCAATCCTGTAACTAACATCGTTATCCACTCCCTCCATATGGATAGCCAATCTATTTGTTTTACAAATTGAAGACTCTTCTCCTCCCATCTTTTTATCTATAACCTCCAGAAATCCTTCTTTTTTTCCTTTTGACAAGCACAAATCTCGTATCATATCATGAAGCCGGCATGACTTAAACCTATTATATAGCGGCAACTTGTCTATTTCCACTTCAACCATACACCTATTTGCTAGCTTGAATAAATACCGTTCTGCCACATCTCTCAAACTTTCTCCTCTTCCCTTATCTTTGGAACAAATCATACCTTCAGCCATCCATAGTAAATATAGTTTTTCTATATCTATTTCTTCATCTTCTTTAAAACAAGCCAAATACAAAAAACATGGTTTCAGATTGTAAGGGAGCACATTGTAACTCAAATCTAGTATTTGATTTACTCCTTTGTCATTCTCCAAAACCTCTCCCATGTAGAAGGTACGAATCAAGATTTCTACACACATTTTTCCATTCTATTGATGCCTTTTCATGATGAAGACTTCCTCCAATAACTGAAATGGGTAATGGTAAATAACCACATTTTTTTACTATTTCCCTTCCATATTCTTCCAACAACTTTATTTCAGTTGTAGATATCTCTGAATACATAATCAATGAATGTCAGTTAATTCAAAATATTATAAAATTTGAATTTCATATAAATATGTATAGTAATTAAAACAAATCAAAACAAGAGAATTTCGCCCTATACTTTCAACAAATAAAAAATAGAAATAAAATATGAAAGCATAACTTTATATTGCTGAATGCATTTCTTTGTATGACTTTCTAAATGTTTGATTCCTTTTACGTTTTAAACAAATTTTGTATCAAGAAATAAATTTTAAATTGCTATTCAATAGCATTTTATACATATAGATCAACTTGAAATTTACATAAGAAAATTCAAACAATCTTGTCATCATGAAAACTATAAAAAAACATTAGACGTAACAAAATAATCTTTTTCGCTAAATATATACTATTAATGATATCTTTAGTATCATTACTCTTTTTTCTTTTGTCACTAACTAGAGAATGAAGATTCAAATCAATAAAATAAAACAAGAAATTTTACAAACTAACCTTGTGAATAGTTGTTCGGGAATGCTATCTTTTGAAGGAGCTCCCATCCTTCATCTTCATCCAAACACTTGAGATTGTGGACGTATCCTCTGGAGGCAATGTTTTGATTTCTGGTTGTGAGCAAAACTTTGCTATCTGCCTCTGCAATGGGAAAGGCACGCCTTAAGCAATTCCAGTGATCAACTTCCCAAACGTCATCCAAAACTAGGAGACATTTTCTGTCTCTTTGTACTTGGTACAACTTTCTGACCAATGTATCTTCGTCTTGCTCTTCACTTTCATTTGGAAGAAGTTGCTTTAATAGTCGTTGGAAAGTAGTTTTGGGTTGAAATTGCTGACTTACACAAACCCAAGCACGATATTTGAAACACCGCTCCACGGCCTCCCCATTGTAAATTTTAGTAGCAAGAGTGTCTTTCCCAATCCTCCCATGCCACATATGGAAATCACTCCATTTGATTTGTCATCAGTTGTCAGAACTGATTCTAACTGTTTAGTATCCTCCTTCATTCCTAGAAAATATTTTTCAACCTCATGCCCATACGTTCTTCTTGACCTATCGGTATCATCTACCAATCATGATGAGTTGTCTCCTACACTCATAGACTCCGACTGTTTGGTGAGGTCGGACATACGAGACTTGATATCTTTAATGTCTTCTCCGATTTGGTGCATTTTTGACCACTCGCTCAATATACAAGTGAATCTTTTGAGAACCATTTTAAGGCCTTTTCCTTTTCTTCTGGATACCACTTCAATGACATATCTTTCTAGCACATTCTCAGCTTGAATTGACAAATTGCAAAGTTCAGCGATCCAATTCTGGACTGTCTGTGAATTGTACCGATCTTGCCTCCTATCAGCATCCTTCAAGAAACAGTGCATGATGTTGAGCTGCCTACGGACTTCTTCAACCTCACCGCCCACACTCGATATAAAATTTGCTTCCTCAATCAATAAGTCCCGAAGTGTTTCAAGTGCAATTGTTGCAATAGAATCAACCATTTTACTTTGTACTTGTGTGATTTTCTGGAGAAATGTGTTGGATTAGTAGCGGCTAATTGCAAAGTGGATGCATGTTATTGATCTTTGTAATTCACCAACTGCCTTCATTTTATATATGCGCATACCAACTTCTATCCCTACTTGACAGAAATTCTACGCATGCTACAAATTGTTCTCTCCTCCTATTTTTTCTTGTAAATTGGAAGTTTTAGATTCTTTCTCCCATATTTCACACTTTCTTGATTCTCACTTTTAATTTAAGTTAAAGCAAAAGAATCGGCTACTCATAACACAAGTTCAAGAAATGCCATTCAGATTTAATTTAAATTCTACTCATAGGTACAAATTCTTTTCTCCTCTTTCACACAATTTTATTGATGGGTATTGACTCAATCCAAAATATAATTTATATTTTTTAATGGGTTTGATTTTGGACATAGGTTTAGAAATATTTATTGGATTTGAGTATGAGTCTCAGTAGGGTCTCACCCTATCCATTGACACCCCTATACTATCAATGCATCCATATCAAATTAGTGATTGGTTAACTATAATACTAATTTTAATTAATTATATATATTTGATATTAATTATTGATGATTGCATAATATAATTATAAATCAAATTATAAAAAAATATATGTTCGGGTTTTAATAATGATCAGTACCATGATCCGCATTGATCCTTCAATCTATATTATATAAGTAACTCAAATGCTTCCTCGCCCCCCCCCCCCCAAAGAATAAGATGTGGATGCCAAAATGCACTTAAGTGTGAAGCACATGGACTACAATCAGTCTATGGGAAAAGTATCAGATATTTCAATTGCTATGCATTTTTTATTCATTTAAAAGAATGTTAAATATATCTATGAATTCACATCCATCTTAAACATAAAAATTAGAAAAATTAATAACATAAGACGTACATGGCTCACCCAATTTGAGCTACATCCAACAAATAGAACGTTTACGACATCGAAAAATGATGATGAGGAGTGTGCAAAATGACTTTCAGAAGTAATACAACTCTAGTCTAAAAAATATAAGTCTTGGACTATTACATGATACTGAAATAGAGCACGATAATTATTAATAAGAAAATTTAAACTATATGATAATTTACATATAAAATCTGCGATACATGAATAGTTGTGATTGTTTGAAATCCAATATTCTTGTCCTATGCTACACATATTTAGAAGAGTACATAACGCCCTTTGTGAGTACATCACAGGCAAAAGTCCATTCGATGGTTTGCTTGGCTTCTCTCTGGTGAAAATCCCTATGCTTTCCATAACTCAACTTTGTCAAATGAAATAACTCTTTTCGGTATGTTTTTGAACTGTGGATCCTGATCCGGCTTTATGTAACTCATGAATCTGCATCGTCGACTTTGTCTTAGTGGGAGAAACTTGTGTGATTGTGAATGTGGCACTGCCAAAAAAAAAAAACTCGATTTGGAATGGATATTTTGTAGCGGGTATGTGAAAAATCCTTCAGACTTCTGTGTTCTTACCTGCTCTCACCTACTCTCTCCTGCTTCTAGCTAGCACCTCTATATTGGTGGAATGGGGACTCCTTAAAGTTGCCGACTGCAAAAGCATTTGCCAATGATTTTTTCATTAATCAAGAACGATAGATACATATATATCCTCAATTTAGGAATAGTGAGAAAAATCGTTGTTATCATATACCTCTAGTACTCATCCAAATAGACAAACTCCCACACGTTGTAGCATTTAGTCTAATAAACAAACTAGAAAAAAGCAAACCAACAACATAAATTTCTATTTGGTTGATCATTGTATTAACTTTCTTCACTCTTGATCAAGTCATCACGAATGCATAGCCACCTCCGTCCTGATGCATCATGGCATCTATAGAATCTCCGCCCTCCATTTCCATCTATGTATAAAGTCAAAAGTAGCAATACAAATAAAAAAGTTTCATAGTTATTACATGTTTACGTTAGCAAAATCAAGCGATATGCAAGACTTATGTGCACGTGACTTTTCCGTCCGAAAATCAGCCATGCGTAATAAGCACAAAAACATTACTATGCATTAGAACTTCAAAACTAAACCATACTTGCGAATGATAATACATCAACGCAAACTAATGCAAATGCAAGAGAATAATTACATTTCCGCTATCATAATGTTATTTTTCGGCAAATTTCATCATTGTTTTCTTTGATCTTACAATGCTAGGAACAAAACTTTTACTTATATAGTAAAAAAGGGGTTAAATGCAGTTTACCCCATGTGATATGTGAAATGAACAAATATTTTCTAGGAAAAAAGAATTGCAAATTACCCCACAATTTAGATGGGTGGGGGGTGGGGGGTAATTGCTTTCATTTTTCAAGACACATGGGGTAATTTGCTATTTTATTCACAATAGTTTTTTTTTTTTTCAATTTCTCATATCACGGAGGTAAATTGCATATTATCTATTTGTGTAGCAATTTGTGCATATCATTACAGAATCACATTTAACATTAAATTCTAGCATCAAAGACGGAAATAAAGATGTTATGCGAAAGTATCAGTAGACGTTACCTCCAGGGGAGTTTTTGAAGCTTCGACGCGTTGGCCATCGTACACAAATGCTATTGCGTCGTACTTTAATTTCTTCTGCTTAAAGTAAGATGTAAATAAGTGTTGTAGTCTCTTGTCGAGCGGAAACCGGTAGTAGACCTCGTCCTCGTCCTGCAATGACATAAAAATTAATTAGTTCAAAGATAACTTGCATCAAGAATTAATTAACTACATTTGTATTACTGTGAGATATTCTAAATATGTATATCTATTATTATTAATTATTGATCTGAACTTCAAATATATAATTCATGGGTGAATAGCAATTTGCACCCTGTGATATTATAAATGAGTAAATTAGTCTTTTATAGGAAAAAAAAAATAGGGAGGTACATTGGTGTATTTTAGATTTTATAAGGAGGTAAATCTAGGTCCTTCTCTAGCGATTCTTGTAAGTTTTGTGCATGCACTTGAACCCTCCTATGTGAAGGCATATAAACCTGCTCTGACCAGACACTTTATCGCTCCTCTAGCAAGGCGCTTAACTCTTTCTTTGAGTAGGCACCCCCAAATTATCCTCTTTTGATGAGGCACACATATTTTGCTCCGTGCAACCACACAACTTCTGTTCATAATAGATATATCTCCATTATTAATATTTTCTTTTAGAAAAATAAAGCCCTACACTTGAGTAGACAACCATTAAGCCTTAATCCATGGAGGCACACGAGCCTTCCTCCATAGAGACAAATAAGCCCTACTCCTACAAGAAAGACGTGCTATAATAGCTAGTATTAAAGCAAAAAAAATGCCATCTACACTTACAAAAGGCAGTTAATGACACCATCGCACCAATTTTTGAATATCGCAATTGCACCCATAGTTAAATTAATTTAAAGATTAATTTTAATTACTCCTCTTTTTTTGTTTACAAAAGTGATTACGCATCATTTTAATACTACTACACTAACTTTTTTTATTGTGTCGAGAATACCTTAATTTTTTTTTTGAAATGTGATTTGTTGGTTTATATATTTTGTTCTTAATTATATGTAATATATTTTAAAATATGAAAAATTATTTTTATATGCACGCAAGAATGACGTGCCACGACGAATAACTAGCATAATTTAAAAGATATTGACAGCTTGTTACAACATTAATACAAATTAATAGTTCAATGAACTCAACTTCTTTTTTTCTTGGAAAAATTGTAATTTTCGTTCTATAAGAATGGAAGGTAACACTTTTGGTCCACTTAAAATTTATTCTAGCAACGAAGGACAATAATTTAAGAAAAAAAAAAAGCAGCACATTGCGGACATTTGTCTCTGAAAATTTTTTCTAGTTACAGTTGCCATGCACATAATATGCACGTGACATTTTCCAATAAAATTGGTTATTTCATTGGTGAATATAAAGAAGAAACAGTATCAACATTATGAAAAAAAGCAAATCAAAGATAGTTAATTCATCCATATCCTCAACTTAGAATAGTGAGAAAAATCTAAACTCATTTATTCTACTAACGTATATATGTATGGCAGGTTGAAGTACGGGAAATGGACATGTATTATATAATTGTACAAGAAATTGAAGACAAGTTGGACGTAAGGGTGAAGAAAGTGCCTCTCCAACAAGACGTGGACCCTCTACCGAAAATTATTGAGACAATAAAAATCCAACCAAGATCCAAGTTACCCCTACAGGAATGATTAGAGGAGCCTCAAATGCTACTGATAAGGTAGTAATTATTTAATACTTTACCTAAATAATCTTTAATTTTTGAGTTATGCAAAAATAATATAATATAACTAACATTCTTCAACCAAATTTTCATGCTATAGTACTATATTCATGATAGAGTTTCTGAAAACTTCCGCTCTTTAAAGGAGGTTGCAGCTTTTATACTCTATAGTTGTCCGAGGAGAGTTCTAGTGCTGGAACAAGTTAATTCAAAATCTATAAATTCATTTTATCTTTGATCAAAATTTATGTGGATATGTTTTATTTTATAACTTTTCAACTATAGAAGATTATAAAAAATGAATGAACTATTATGTCATTTTGTCAGGATGCATATTAAAACTTCCTAAACATTCATGTTTTTAACTCTTATCTTTGTTATATGTTCTTATCTTAATAGACATTCTATCAGATCCGGGCAATGAAAATCCAAATAAAATGGATAATGAAGTGTTGGAGATCATTGCTTGCACTTTAATTGATTTATAGCCAGTAAATTTTCTCGTTATTATTTTCCTATTATTTTGTCAACATATATAATTAAAAAGGAAATTTTAAATTCGAAGATCTTTTGCCTTTTCAAAAGCTTTTGAGGCGAGGAGAGGGTGTAGGAGTATTTTGAGGCCGTCACTGCGGCCCCATTGCAGGAGGAGCAAACTCCCATTTCTAATATTATGGAGGGTACCAGTACGCCTTGGGGTGATGTAGTACAGATGATTCGGCATCGAGGATGGTTTTTGATGTCGCCAGGCTGACTGTCTGGTCTTCTAAGTATAACCGGGATAGTGTGCCTGATAATGCTACGAGGTCGTATCCTACTAATGTAGGACCTAGTTCATATTACGGTAGGTGGTACGATTATGTTTCTGGGCTGTCAAATCAGTTTCACGATGTAGTGCATGCAGCAGAGCAGCCATTGGGGAACGGTTGCACCCAATCTCAATTGAAGATTGTTGCTGAGTTGGTGAATACCAAGGTCGTTGGCCATTTTCTTAGCATATATGTGACCAATATCCCAATGGATTGATCATATAGTAACGCAACCACACCTTGTCCCAGGATTACTATACTACGAAGAAATTGATAAGAAACTTAGGTTTACCTATTGGAAGATTGATGTTTGTAAAAATGGTTGCCTGTTATACTGGAAGGTGATCTTTGACTATTGCATGTTTTATGGAGAAGCTAGGTACAAGTCAACCAGGGCGCGAAATCCTAATCGCAAAAAGACAGCATATACCAGTCTTAGGTACCTGCCGATTACCCCTCGCCTACAAAGGTTGTATGCTTCAGAAGCGATTGACGAGCAAATGACGTGGCATGCTAATAATCTAACGAAAGAGGGATCCGTATTCAATCCGTCTGATGCAGATGCATGGAGGCATTTTGATCGAACATATCCTCATTTTGTAGTAGAGCCCCGTAATGTTAGATTGAGTTTGTGGACGGATTGGCGTGCACCGCACGGGCAGTACGGTCGTACGTACTCATGTCGCCCCATTATACTTACACCATACAATCCCCACTGGGAATGTGCATGAGTGCTGAGGTGATAATGGTGATCCTCGATCCTTCCAATGCTAAACGTTTCGTCAATGTTTATCTGGAGCCTTTGATCGAGGATTTGCAGAATTTGCGGCATGTAGGTGTACTAATGTGCGACACTGAGAAGCGAGTTATTCGCAATGCACGCCATGTTGATGTGGACTGTGAACGACATACCCGCTTATAGATTGGCCTCTGGATGGAGTTCTACTGGTGCTATGCGGTGTCCAGTTTGTATGGAAGACGCACATTCATTCTACCTACAGAACAGTAGAAAGTCATGCTGCTTTGACTATTACAGACAGTTCTTCCACATGGACCATCCAAACCGTAGGAACAAGAAAGCATTCAATAAGAACCGAGTAGAAAGGAATGTTGCACAACCAAGATTGATGGGAGAACAGATCCGCAAATGGGTTGGAGAGTTTAGCCCTGCGGTTCAAGTGTCGTTGTCACTTGCGGACGGGTAAGGTAGCGAGTATAAGTGGACAAAGAAAAGCATCTTTTGGGAGCTCGACTACTGGTTGATGCATCTGATATGATGCAATCTTGGTGTCATGCACATTGAGAAAACATGCTTGACATTATATTCAATACCGTGATGGATATAAAAGGAACAACTAAGGATACTCTGAATACATGGAAGGACCTGAAGATCATATGTAACTGACAGAAGCTTGAGCTGGATAAAAGGAGGATGAACATGATGCCTAAAGCCGTATACACCCTGACTCTCGATGGACCGACATTGCGTCTCAAGAAGTTGAGAGAATACCTCGAAGTTCCGACGGACAACCATAATTATAACCTGCATAACCCAAATGGTACGCAATTAGTCATTGAGCTTTATGTTGCTAATCAACAAGGAGCAGGTACATCCCGATCGGGGAAGTGTAAATCTTATGACGAGTCTGACGACGATAGCTTTGATGAGGATTACGAGACTGAGAAAACAAAAATTCTAATTGACATTTAGCATTTTCTATATCAAGTGTCTGTGTATTTTGCCGATAGAAATTAGTATAAATTAAAAAATTACCGATAATAATTTATAAAAATAGTTTACAAGCTAATTTAGAAGTACAACTTTCAAACTATTTGTCCATACCAATATTTTTTTTTAAAAAAACAAAACACATTTTTTTTTTCTATTTAGGAATGGTCAAAAAATCTACAAACAAAGTGTTATATGTAGATTAAAGAGCAAATAAAAAATTACCAAGAAAATAACTAAATATTAGAATAAAAATTAATAAGATGAGATAAAGATTACTTCAGTACTCGGAATCAATAAATCATAATAGCAAACGGATTTCTAATCTTCAAATGATTTTGATATATAAACCTAGCTTGCGACCCAAAAATAAAGAATTACTATTATTTTAGTTTTATTTGTCATAGGAATTTCAAATTATATCTTGTAATTGAGAAACATCCACCAAACTAATGCTAATTCAATGGTCATGGACTAAACACATGGTTTCTAGTAGGTGATCAAGATGCCTAAAGAGTCGGGATCAAGAGGGACTCAACCTAGGATCTGATTGGCCCATTCAAAAAGAGTTGGTTGGTACAATCCATGCCAAACCAAGGCTGATTCCAAGTATCAATACTTGGGATAGGCCCAGCCCAATGACCTAGGACCTCCTAACCCTGGGTCAAGTTAGCGGGCTGACCTAATCGAGCCACTTTTTTTTTTTTTAATAATATATGACATAGAAGTTTTATTTTATTCTTGTAGCTTAACTATTCTATATTTTATATACTTTGGAAACTCTAAAAAGTTTTACCTTTATTCTTATACTTCTATATTAGTACAACAATTCACTAAAACTCATTGTTATTTTTTTTAAAATGTATTTTAAATTTTTTTTGGGCTTGCCATTATTTAAGTTTATTATTTGTAGCTAGTTGGTTCAATTGTTATTAAGTTCTTTATGCGGTCTTAGCTACTTTTTTTTTGTAGTTTTGATTATTTGTTTGGTTTAATTTATGATTTATTTATTTAAAATAAAATCATAAATTATTTAAATTTGTTGAAAAAAGTATCTCATCTTCATTTAAAAAGAAAGAAAAGAAAATAGGCACAATCAGGTTTGGTTTGAGCCATCACCACCGCTATTGCACTTTCTCTTCATCCCCCATTTTGTGCTAAATATAAGGTATCAAAATTAGTGTTTTCGACTCACTTGTATATTGAGCAAGTGGTTGAGAATGCACTAAATTGGAGAAGACGTTAAAGATATCAAGTCTCTTATGTCCGACCTCACCAAACAGTCGGAGTCCATGAGTGTAGGAGACAACTCATCAAGATTGGTAGATGATAACGATTGGTCAAGAAGAACGTATGGGCATGAGGTTGAAAAGTATTTTTTAGGAATGAAGTAGGATTTTAAGCAGTTAGAATCAGTTCCGACAACTGATGACAAATCAAATGGAGTGATTTCCATATGTGGCATGGGAGGCTTGGGGAAGACCACTCTTGCTACTAAAATTTACAATAGGGAGGCCGTGCAGCGGTGCTTCAAATATCGTGCTTGGGTTTGTGTAAGCCAACAATTTCAACCCAACACTATTTTCGAACGACTATTAAAACAACTTGTTCCCGATGAAAGTGAGGAGCAAGATGATGATACATTGATCAGAAAGTTGTACCAAGTACAAAGAGACAGAAAATGTCTCCTAGTTTTGGATGACGTTTGGGAAGTTGATCACTGGAATTGCTTAAGGCACGCTTTTCCCATTGGAGAGGCAGATAGCAAAGTTTTGCTCACAACCAGAAATCAAAACATTGCTTCCACAGGATACGTCCACAATATGAAGTGTTTGGATGCAGATGAAGGATGGGAGCTCCTTCAAAAGATAGCACTCCCAAACAACTATTCACAAGGTTAGTTTGTAAAATTTCTTATTTTATTTTATTGATTGTGAAGATAATGTTGAATTTCTTGTTGAACCCTAATTATGGAAAAGAAATTCTTAATATATTCAAAAATTAAATATTTACTTTTTTAAACTTTGACAAGAAAAGAAATTAATTAAAAACAAATTGGAGAAACAAAAAGACAAATAATTAAATCTGTACCTGAGGCTCCATTAATCTTGCATGAAGAGCACAAGAGATGGGATCTGACGATAGCACATCACCGAAATTTCACAAGATGAATTTGAATTTGGGTCGGATGAAATAATCCGTCCAAAATCTTTAGTGTATGTTCTTGAAGTATTTTGATGGCAAATTATAACGATGACGAATTAACAAATTGATTCAAAAAGAAGAACTAAAGAAGGAAAAAGAAAGAATCAAATGTTTGAGAAAAGGAATAATGCAGTTGCCTGGATAGAATTCATCTTACATTTATGGAGTTTTTTGCCATTTCTTGGCTAACGAAGGAATCAGATGTAACGTCCCTAGGGCTCTCTGAGCGTAGTACTTTATGGACTTGAACAGTGCTCTGCAGTGAGTGTGTTGAGGGAGAAAAGGCGTGAGAAAATCTGAATTGTGAGTGGTTGACTGAGAGAGTGTGAGTAAATGTTGTGTGTGTATGTGCGAGTGTTTCAAACAACAAATCTCGATAGGGGGTAGCAGAAGCCTCGGAAGTTACGTCCTGTCTTTTTGTCATAATATTTTCCTGTTAATTTCTTTTTTGTTGGTTTGTCGTTACATAATATTATTGTAATAATAAGACAAAAAGTATTTTTAGAAAGAAATGTATATATTGATTCTATCTATGAATACAATACAATGAATTATTTTCTATATTAATTTGTCCAGAAAAAGCAAAAAAAAAAATGAGACAACATTTATGAAAATTAATTAAAGAGTTCATCAATCTGTACATATTGTTGTATTGTAATCAACCATTTGTCTTTACTTCTTTGTATACAACTACAGTTTCTGACTAAAATTGAAAAACTTAAAGTAGTGATGAAGTTAAAATTGATACTCAAAACTGAAAAATTAATCATGTATACCTTTCTTGCAAGTTCAATCATTTTGTGTTTATTAAAATTTGGCAATACTTTTAACTACCGGTTTGGAATTCGGTTTCAAAGGCTGGATATTAGAGCGAAATATATGTGGTAGGTGTGTTTTAATCTGAAAGATGTAATTAATGGTTTGGTACATAAAGATAGGTATAGACTAATGTCATTTATTACACTTTGAGGACTGGATTTCATTGATGAACTGCAGTCTAGTAATTTATGTTTGAAATTGAATTGCAATTATATTAAAGTTATACACATAAACTAATGTGTGTAAGAATTTTTTGCACCAATTTATTTTGGTTCTTTGCCACCACAGAACATATCACTTTCAAATATTTTGAAAAGAAAAATCAATTGACACATTTGAATCCATTAATTCCTATATATATACATACATATGTATAATAGACACTTAAAAAAGCTAAAAGAATAACAAAGACTAGAGGGTTGGATATTGCAAAAAATAAAGCAGCTTCTGGAATATCCACCACTCTAAGGCTGACTATCCTCTAGTAGCTTCTGGAACGTCTCTTGCAAAACAAACAAAATTATAAACACTTTTAAGCAAGAATTAATTTTTTTATGAAAATAATATTAATAATGTATCTATTACTGCCACCTCTAACGCCCTCAGCCCACTCCAGCCACCGTCTACTTTTTTCTTGTAGCACATCTCCAATAATTCTATCTGCTTGGGGGGCGACCGACCTTTGCCTCATGTAGAAGAAAAAACATTTAGCATCTTGTTTATAAAATAATGGTAAAGCATTTAAATATTATTTAGTTACCAACTTCCTCTTGTGCATGCCGATAGAGGACGACCCCTTCCCCCTGATACACAATTGAGGACACCGTAGAGTTCGCCGCCCGGTTGCCTTATTCTTTGAGGACTCCCGCTGGAAGTCCACGTTGGCCCAGTACGTCTGGAGCTGGAGCCAAATCTTGTTGGCCAGCCAGAGTGGCCTGACGAGGCTGGACAGGGTGATAGAAAATATCTTCCAGATTCACTTATCGGCCAACATGTTGAAAACCAAGAACATTAACTCATCGTCACAGTCCCACCAGTAGGTCATCTACAATAATAAAATTAAATAAAAAATTAGTAAAATTCATTAAATAATTAGATTATTAGATAAAATAAAATTAATTTAAAATTGATTACCTTTGCGCTGTCAAACCAAAAATGCTGGTACTCTGGCGGCACCTACCTCAGATATGGCGACAGGTGGGGAAAATGTCCCCGTCACGACTGCATTGATGCACTCATGAAAGTGGCGGTCAGATTTAAAATTACATGCTATATTAGACATTTTTAATATAAAATAATACTAAAAAAATTGTTAAACAAATTTACCTCGCGTCATCGAGGCTGATGTACTAGGCGCGCTGATGGTAGTGGTGGAGCAACCGCCGGGGTGACAGACTGCTATATCCTCTCTTCCGCTGCCGGTCCAGCTCCAGATGCTTCAGCCTCATTTGGAGTCTGCGAGGCGGGGTACGGTGCAGTCGTGTCAGGTGGTGTGGGTGGTTGAAGAACTGCTTCCCAAATTGGGAAGCATCCCACGAAAATGGTAGAAGTGGCGGGGCACGACCACGACCATGTGGTATAGGAGGCATACCACTAAACAAGATCTAAACAAATTATTCAGAAGTATTAGTCTAAATTTTTTGGTTATTGACATTAATATTTAACTAAAAAAGCATATTCTAATTATTACACATCGAAAACATTATCATGAAGTTATGATTATTGTACTCATTAATTATTTAAAATGTATAATTCTCTTCTGCATATATACAAACGGGCCAAGTATTGATTTAAGCTTGTTTACCCTATCACATGAACTTATTATTGTAGTATTCGTTACATTTATACATTTTAATCTATTAACATTATATTTTGTTGACAGATGAAGATGGATAAACATAACAAGTTCTACAGGCAAAATTCAATGAATGGGCTAACAAGAAAGGCATGCGTGATTTGTTTGTACGCAGTTACCAAAGAACTATACATTTTTAAATAATTGTTAATTATTGAAAATATTGTCCTCAATTTGTTTTCTATTTCTAATGATTATGTAATTGTATTTTAATTTGAAATATTAATTTGTGATTATTGATATTATTATGTTAATGTTATTATTGAAAAAATTGGTCTAATATTTTTACTATTGACATTATTATGTAAAAACATTATTATTAGGAATATTGGTGTAATATTTTTGATTGTTTACATTACTTCTTAAAATTTTTATTATTGGAAATATTGATCTAATTTTTTTGTTATTTACATTATTATTTAAATAATACTATTATTGGGATTAACTATTGGTCTAATTTTTGTGATTGTTTAGATTATGATGTAAAAATTATATTGTTTGAAAATATTGGTCCAATACTTTTTATTATTTAAATAATGTTACTATTGAGATTATATATTGGTCTAATTTTTTTGGTTACTTACATTAAGATGTAAATAGTAGCATATTTATAAAATAAATTGCACATGTATACAATAAATTTCACAAAAAAAGCAATATGATATAATACACATAAGAATTGCAAAAATTATGGAATATGACATGAGTAAATTGCACTAAATTTAACAATACTTGCATCAATTACACAACTATACAATTAATTTTGAAAAATTACATAGACATTCTATAATTGCAGAATGAATTAAGGTTATTGAAAACATATAATGCTATAAATTAAATTGATACATGTTCAGAAGATCAAGTATATTTGTATGTATAAGATTGTTACACTTATGTAGATGTAAGTGACATCTTATACTGTTCTATTGCATCGTCTAATCAGACTGATAAAATTTTTATCAAGCCGTTGGATAGTATAAAATCGACAAAATACTACATTCGATGAAATTTTTGAAATTTTTGTTAAACGGATACCAAGATATCGTATTTGATACACAATCAACGAGGTTAAAAATAATGAAACTGTCCCAGATGTTGAGACATTATAATCAGGAAGTGAACGAGCAATCTATGGAATATTTAGGGACAGTTTAATCATTTTAGAAACAAATGTTTTATACGAATGATTTTATTTAATTTCATATTTTGCAACGGTCAAATATTGAATAACCATTCCTAGGTTTGAGTTTTCCTCCAGTTTTCTTTTGGCGCGAAATTAAATTTGTTTGAACTTATTTTGAAACGGTCATAATAAATAGACCGTTCCTCTATTTTAATTTTTCCTCTTTTTTATTTGGGAAATTGTAATATATTTAACGGTTTATTTTATTAATGTCGGTTCAAAATTGGAACGGGCTCTGGATCGACTTCCTAATTCTTTAACCATTCCTAAATAGAAAAAAATTGTGTTTTGTTTTTAAAAAAATTTATTGGTATGAACAAAATAGTTTGCAAGTAATACTTCAAAATTAGCTGGAAAACTATTTTTCTAAATTATTATCGGTAATTGTTTAATTTATACTAATTTCTATTGGTAAAATACAGAGACACTTGATACAGAAAATGGTAAATGTCAATCATAATTATTATCTTCTCGTAATCCTCATCAAAGCTATCCTCGTTAAACTCGTCATCAGTTTATTATTCCTCGATCAATATGTACCTGCTCCTTGTTGATTAGCAATAGAAAGGGGAACGACTAATTGTCTGTCACAACTTATGGAGTAGGTATTTTCTCAATCTCTTGAAATGCATTGTCGGTCCATCGAGAGTTAGGTTATATACAGCTTTGGGCGTCACGTTCAGCCTCCTTTCATCCAACTCAAGCTCCGGTCAATCACATATAATCTTCAGGTCCTTCCATGTATTAAGAGTATCCTTCGTTATTTCTTTTATATCCATAACGGTATTGAATATATTGTCACACACGTTCTTCTCAATGTGCATGACATCAGGATTATGTCGTATTAGATGTACCGACCAGTACTCGAGCTCCCAGAAGATATTTTTCTTTGTCCACTTATGCTCGCTACTGTTCCCGTCCGGGAGTGACAACGAAACTTCAACCGCAGGACTAAACTCTTCAACCCATTTGCGGATCTTCTCCCATCAATCTTAACTGTGCAACATTCCTTTCTACTCGATTCCTTGTGAATGTTTTCTTATTCCTACGGAACGGATGGTCTAGGGGCAGGAACTGTCTGTGGCAGTCAAAGCAGCACACCTTCGTACCGTTCTGCAGGTAGAATGAATGTGTGTCTTCCATACAAACTGCACACCACATAATACCAGTGGAACTCCATCCAGACGCCATTCCATAAGTGGGTACGTCGTTCAAAGTCCACATCAACAGGCCTGCATTGGGTTTATCCCATTTCTTAGTGTCACACGTTAGTACAACTGCATACTACAGATTCTGCAACTCCTCGATCAACGACTCCAGGTAAACATTAATGAGACGTTTTGGATTGGAAGGACCGGGGATCACCATCATCACGAACATATACTCAGCACTCATGCACATTCCCAATGGGAGACTGTACGGTATAAGTATAACGGGCCAACATAAGTACGTACCACCGTACTGCCCGTGCGGTGCTAGCCCATCCGTGCAGAAATCCAATCTAACATTACGGGGATCTACTGCAAAATGAGGATGTGTCCGATCAAAATGCCTCCATGCATCTGGATCGGACGAATGGCACATGGATCCCTCTTCCGTTTGATTCTTGGCATGCCACGTTATTCGCTCGGCAGTCGCTTCTGAAGCATTCAACTTTTCTAGGCGAGGGGTAATTGATAGGTACCTAAGAACGGCATATAGTGTCTTTTTACGATTAGGATTTCGCTTACCTAGTTTCTCCACAAAACTTGCAGTAGTGCAGATCAATGTCGTCCTTCCTGTACATGCAACCATTTTTACACTCATTAATCTTCTAAATAGGTAAACCCAAGTTTCTTATTAATTTCTTTATACTATAGTAATCATGGGGCAGGGTGTGGTTGCGGGGCATTATATGATCAACCCACTAAGATATTTGGTCATACATATGCTGAGAAAATGGTCGGCGCCCTTGATACTCACCAACTCAGCAACAACCTTCAATTGAGATTGGGTGCAACCGTTTCACAACGGCTGCTTGAATGCATGCACTATATCGTGAGATTGATCTGCTAGCCCAGACACATAATTAGCGCCCTCTACCATAATATGAACTAGGCCCTGTATTAGTAGGACACGACCTCGGACGATTTTCAGGCACAACATCCTAGTTTTACTTAGAAGACCAGACAGCCAGCCTCGCGGAATAAAAAACCATCCTTTGTGCTGAGAATCCATCTGCACCGCATCACCACAAGGTGTACTAGTACCCTCCATAACATTAGAAATGGGAGTTTGCTCCTCTTGAAATGGGGCCACGATGATGGCTTCAAAATACTCCTACACACTCTACTTGCCATGAGAAGTCTAATTATAATACTTCGGCATAAAACCTTTCATAAATAAGTCAAAATTTACCTCGTCCGTGGTTTTGAAAACGTCATTTTTGCACTTACGACAAGGACACTTAATTTTCTCACCATCCATATATGCATGTTGACACTTGGATAATTTTATAAATGTAGCAACACTATCCTCAATAGAGTAAGACCCGCCTTATTTGGAAGGTTCTTCTCATACATCCATCTCCTCAACTATCTTAACATGACAGTGAGTTCTACACAGACACACAAACACACACTGATATATACATATATTATGATATTAAATTAATTTATAAAATTACAAAAAATATAATCAATTGACAAGTAAAGGGTTAATGTTTTTACCTGATCAAAATAACTTTAAATATCAACAAAAATTTGAGATAGGTTGACGAACAAGAGTAGAAAAATGTTTGTGGGTTAGTGAGAGATCAAAAAAAATCGAGAGAGATTGAGGAAATAGAGAGAAAATAAGAATGGAAGAAAATAGTGACATTAAATGGAAAGAGAACACATATTTAGTTGTTAAAAATAGCTATTGATTTAGATTTTGAAATGGTTCTTTCAACGAGTTTAGGAACACTTTTTTTTTACCATTGAAATGTAGTCGTTGTATTTCATTTGGAACAGTCTCAGTAATAGTAAATAAATAATACAAAAAAAGAGTTGCAATCTGTACCAAGTTTTGGAACAATTTTTGAAACACATTACTTTTTAAATAAAACTAATAATTTGGAATGGTTCTTGCATAATTGATTAAGGGTGTTCCAAAATCATTCGAAATTGTACCTCATTTTGGCATACATTTTCTAACTGTCATCTTTTGGACATCCTTTGTCACCCATATAGGAATGGTCAATTCAAGACCGTACCTAATTCTAATATTATGTTCCAAATAGAGTTCCAACCATTTATCGTTACTATTTTGTAACAGTATTTGGATCAGATTTTGTAACTAATTGTCTGGGACTCATGTTGGAACGGTTTGCCCGTTCAAAAATTATAACCTAAAAAAAATATAGATCATGACATCATCTTTTCATATCCATTCATTATGTGTTCCAAAGACCGTTCCAAGATGGAAGGGGCTTAGGAATGGTTGTCTTGACCGTGCCAAATCCCGCCTTTTTTTATGGTATGATGATGCTCTAGCCAAATCTCATCCATAAAGGTGGTTGGCGGAGCACAAGATCTAGGATACGATAATAGCACAAGAGATGGGATCCACAAGATTTTTGGTTTTACAGGCTAGCTTAAGATACTATTTAGGGAATTTTCCAATTTCTTCTCATTTATTACAATTTTCTCATATTGTACTCCATTACAATTCTCAATGGCAAGGAGCATTGTTTTCTTAAGAGTGCCACTACACATACCATTCTAAGACACAAGATTTTGTTTTCAAACTTGTTAATGACAAGACCAACTGTGAATACTATTTCCGGAGTTAGTAATCTTATTGAGGGCTCTGGAAGAACTACTATATGATTACCTAAAGAAACAAGGTTACACATAATATTCTAGTAAATCAAATAGCGTGCTAGAACACTTGGCTCTGAAGAAGGAAATCCTCGAAAGAGAAAGGAGCATGCCGTCTCTATTAATCACAATGCTAATGTGACCACGTAATGTCTCTAAGGATAAAATTCTTGAACTGATTTATCTAAATGTAACGAGCAAGATCTCAAGGTCAGTTACGAGATGTCTATTAATTATCTTTACAACAGTTTAGGTTGTTACCGAAAAGAGTGTAAATTGCATTTTTTGATCGCATAAATTGACCTGTTTTTAATTTTGGTGCCATACTGTAGATGATTTACACATTCCATCCAATATGTGCATTTCTTTTCCAATGTCAGTACACAAGAGGGGCAATCATTAAGTTGCTAATGACAGATTATTTTTCCGTTAGGTGGGTGAAAATTTGGAGGGAAATTATACTAATAAATGAAAATATTGGTGGGAAAGGTTTATTTGTTCTTCTACCGTATATGAATAGCTAATTTATTTTCTTATCTCTCCCATTTAGTAGGAAAAAAGTATAAAACACAGATGCAAATGGAGAAGTTCTTTGTCACTACGGAAGGATTGGAACTTTTAGATCCTTATCGACCAAAATTGAAAACGAGTCCACTTATTGGACCAAAAATGAAATTTATCCTTGAATAGAAATTGAAATGAATGAGATTTTTGCCTATTTTGTAGCCGTCGAAAACATGGATGAAAATGAAAATGATTCTCAAACTGTAGAGAATGCTAACACAAATAATTGAAAAAAATTAAAAATAAGCGAGAAGTATTTGGATCTATTATTCCAGCACCACAAGATGTTCAAGCCAGTTGGCTATAAGTGGTTGTTTGTAACAAAGAGAAATGAATGAAATGAAGTTGTAAGATAGAAGGCTAGACTTGTTGACCAAGGCTTTACTCAAAGGCCAAAAATTAATTATACTGAAACGTATTCACTTGTAGTGGATGCAATCATACTTAAATTTTTAATCAGTTTATTAGTAATTGAACTGTTGGAAAAGGTGAAAAGCCAATATTGGCGGTTTTGAGAATTATTCTAGAAATCTTTATTTAATCAGTATTGTTCCGACGAATATGGTAAGTGACTTTAGCACATGTGTCTATTGTCCTTGTCATATTACGTCAATCACTACTTTGACGTCACAACAGATGCCTACAGACCACTCAATAACCCATTTGTTTGGTTGTGCATTTTGGATGGCAGCTATGAAACTAACTTTTGAGGGTTGGTCTAAAACATTCAAAGTCAATGACCTCAAAACTAGGCATCGAGAGTCCTACAGAGACTTGCACTGAGTATTGCATTCATTTGATGAGTGCTGCGTTTCATCGGCGAAAGACGTTGGACATCTTTGCAATTTTAGTGGATTTGTTGACAAGGTGGTCAACTGACTGAACTGACTCGTGGGGATCGTTATATGGAAGCCTCAGTAGCTTAGTCAGTATACTTGAGACCTTGGCTCGGATAGTAAGGGAGTAGTTCTCTCAAACTTGAGGAATGACAGTGGTCATATACATACGATGACTGTATCTTAGATCTGTGGAAGAGGTGATTGTGTCACGAATGTAATTATCATAAGCCTTATCAAGTGTAGTCGAAGTGTGTAGTGAGGACGGTGAGTTCCGAGAAGAGGATCCATCCCCTATCAGTATGTGATAGAGGTATCTCCTATTCACTTGGAGATGCATTCACGTCTTATGAATCTCTAGCCACAGTCGTTGATCGAATAGGAAAAGGAGGTTCCTATGTCAAGAAACTTGGAGTAAAGTGATCTCAAGTATTAAGCATAGATGCCTGGTCCAGGATGGGAACTGACACCTAATTCCATGCCCTCAACTAAGCTTAGGAGATGTTAGAAGAGAGGACCGTACCCGTACGGACTGGTGAAAATAAATGTTCACACAAAAATTCATCTAGTCTCTAGTGCCATGGACCGTTGCTAGACAACCATCCATGGTAACGGACTTTCTTGAAAGAATAACCGAGAAAGAATAAGAACTAATTTGAAATTAATTCCATAAGATGTAAGTAATTGGATTACTCACACATGAGGGTACATTGGATGGATAGCCCAAGTTTAAACTAATTAAATTAATTGAAATTGTGCTTGTCTTTATTAGTTTAATGAATTGGATTCCATTAATGAATAAGAAACAATTTAATCTTGAATATTTAATTAGATTAAATACCTAGTGGGATGAATTAAATGAATTGTTTTATATTAGATTTAATTAAAATTCATTGGTCTTGAATTTACTTTACATAACATCGGCCCAATAATAAGGCGCACTAGCAAAATTGATGGAGGAAAAGTTGACCAAAGAATTGCATTTTAAAAATTGTTAGTTTGGTCATAATTAGCTCTTCTCTATTTGGAACGGATTGAAGAGTTACCTTATAGATAATAGAATGTATCTAGACACATTCTTGTTTATCTATTCAAGGTATATAAATATATTTTGTGTATGATCATTAGGGTAATAATTCATTACAAAATACAACAGAAAAATTCCCTCTCCTTCTCCATCATAATTCGATTGCCCCCTTCATCTTACCTTGAGTGATTTTATCATCCTGATTCCTTCTAACAAAGGAATCAAAGTCTCATTTTTTGGTGTGATATGGATCATCTTTAGAGAATTCCTATGTTGGAATCTCTTATGAACGTTCAACGATTTTATGTCAAATAAACATGTCAACGTGTTTTAATATTTTTAAAGCATGTTTTATTGATTATTTTATTGATAATTATGTGTAGAAAATAACTTGTATAATTTTGTGATTAATTGGATGATTTTAGTATTTAAGAAAATTTGAATTTTTCTGTAAAACTTG
Source organism: Sesamum indicum (assembly GCF_026168435.1). Classification (NCBI taxonomy): domain Eukaryota; kingdom Viridiplantae; phylum Streptophyta; class Magnoliopsida; order Lamiales; family Pedaliaceae; genus Sesamum; species Sesamum indicum. The sequence goes on along the minus strand of NC_142661.1, from coordinate 8,295,143 downwards.
GTTATTTTTTTAGTTTAATTTGTGGAATCAAAAAAATAATTTAAGCACTGTAGCAGCAACTGTCGGTCGGTGCTGCACAGCCGCCCGTTCGCATATGAAGGATAAAATTAAATTTTTTTCTTAATATGGTTTATTTTTGTGCATTGGATGCACATATTTTTATCATCCTTTCGATTGCAATTTTAAACTTGTATTTTCTGCATATAATTTTTTTTGTAGTGTTCGATATCATGATTTTTCTAATGCATGGAATGCATTATTTTATGTCAAGCATGTTTAATTGGATAATTTTGCTAGTTGGATAAAAATGGATGATCATGGAGCCCTTGACCATTTGAATGTATTTATTTATTTTGTTTACGTTTGGTGGGCCCATATGCCTTTTTATTATCTTCCTCCTTTGCTCGTTTTTGCCTTGGAAATAAGACTTGCTTTCCTCCCATTGTGTACTCTACTGAACAATTGATCAGGATTTGTTTTTAAATTGTAATGAGACTAGAATATATTTTTGGTGGAATTTTTAGTTTTACAGAAGCAAAATTTAGCTTGGAATTTTTAGTTTTGCATAGCTTGGGCTCGTGATCATCCAACAGGGATATGCTTAATTTTGTTGCATGTGATGCGTTTAATGTTTTTATTTAAATTCGTTTAAATATTTGATATTTGTGCATGCAAAATTTAATGTGATGAGATCTCAGTCAAACACTAAAAAATTTAACTCGCAATTGGTTGGACCAAATTAAAGTGTTGGGATCCAAAATGGACTTGGATAAAAATTGTTTGATCTGTGCAAGGCTTTCATCCACAATAATGTGGTGAGGAAACTACCACTGCCCAAGTGTGGTCTCGCGAGTCGTGGCACATTCTCGTTAGAGGCAAGGTCCACCAATATTGTGAATAAAGGAACACGCTCACCGTTATTCGGAGAAAATAGTCGTGGGGGGCGAAAGTTGAGGTATGATTTGGTTGATGGGTTGAGCACGATACTAATTAAATATTAAGTGCATAATGGACATGGATTGAAATGGCATTTCAATCTGTCCAGGGCTTCCATCCATAATAATATCATAAGGGTACCACTTCTTAGAATAGGTGACCTGAAAGCTAATTGGATTGGCATTCTTGTAATCTATTCTAATAATAAGTCGATATTGTGCAATATTGTTCAGTGAATAAAATGAGTATTCGATATTGGCATTTCACTGTTGTGCTCATTACATTTATATTTGCATTTCTTTCAAACATCACAACAAAACCCACAGACCACCTTGAACAACCGTGCAACAGTTGGACTGCACATTGGAAGGCGGTCATGAAACTAACTGTTTAGGGTTGGGTCTGAAATGTTCCAAGTTGAGGACCTCGAGAATGGACATCAAAGTGTCCGATGTAGACTTGCATTAAGAGTCGCATTTATTTGATGAGTGTCATGTTTCATTTGCAATAGACGTGGGACGTTTATGCGATCTTAATGGGTCGATCGACTAGGTGTCAAATCGACTGAACTAACTCACGGGGATCGTCATATGGAAGCCTTTCAGGCTTGGTCGGTATGACTTGAGTCCCCAGCTCTGATAGTATTGGAGTACTCCTCAGAATTGAAGAAATACGGCAGTCACGTGTATGCGATGATTGTATCTTAGATTTATGTGAGAGATGATTGTGTTTCAGACATGGTCATCATAAACCTTGTTTAGTGCATTCAAACTATGTTGCGAGGATGGTGAGTTTCAAAATGAGGATCCGTCCCCTGTCTAAATGTGACAGAGGTATCTCCTATGTACATGGAGATACGTTAATGCTTTATAAACTTCAGGGATCTAAAGTATATTAAGCATAGACGCATAGTCCAGGATGGGAACTGACACCCAATTCCATGTCCAAGACTAAGACCGAGAGACGGTAGATGAAAGGACCATACCCGTATGGACTCGAATCCAACACTACAGGTCTAGAGCTCTAGACTCTTAAGGCATGTTTTGGGTCATGGTCCCTCAACTCGTAAGTCATCCCAGAAGGTGACGCCTTCCGAATATGTTCTCATAGGTCGTTCCATAGCGAGGTGGATGCTAATAAGAAACTCCTTATTGCAACCTAGACAATGTCTAGATCCCTTTGGATTTATCCGGCAACTTGGGCATTAACCGATAGCTGTCCGAACTTTATGTCAAGCAACTCGAGGTTTTCCCGAAGGTGCCTAAGTGTCAACATGATGGAGTTTGCTTCAGATGCCTCCTTCTCTCGTCAGAAAATCTGCAAGAATGTTTTCATGAGATTTTATAACAACAATATTATAACAATAATATTGGCATTCAGCTTGTCATCTGATAATACGAGCGTTCTCTATTTTTTAATCTAATTAATTCTTTAAGAAAGCGTTGACATTAGTATTATCAACTTTTAAAGTAAATTCTTTGGCAAATAAAAATAAAGGCCATTTTTAAAAGCCTTCCAAACCGTAAAGAATTATTTCTCGTTGATGTGCCAAAGTTTGGCTTGTTGTTCTAAGAATAACCCTCCTGTATATCTACAAGGTTCTTCCCATGTAGTTGTCTTTTTCATGAGCACTGTTGGCCATCTATAATCATTGGCGTCTGTATAGAGTACCAATTCATCCTTGTCCTGCGGTATAGCAAGTTTTGGCAGGTTATTGCCAACCTGTTTCAACTCACGAACCCATTTTGTGTGGCTTTCTTCTCATTTCCACTTTGAACTTTCCGTTCTTTCGGAAGTGGTCGGAAATTCTTCCTATATCTTGTAAAATATTTAATGAAGATACCTGCAAAATTATCAACTCCCAAGAAGCTCTATAAGTGCTTCTTGTCCTTGAGTACATCTGGAAAATTGTGGATTTTCTCCACAATATGATCTTGAAACTTAATTCCTGTCTCGTCAATAAAAACTCCTAGAAATTCAATTTTATTGACAATAATAGTAGCTTTCTTTTCCGAAAGTACCAAACTTTCTTTATGGCATGCATAAGAAAACATTTCAAGATGTTTAATATTTTGTTTCATATTTTTAGATGCAATCAATATGTCGTCAATATAGAAAAACATGAATTTGAAATAATCTTTAAAAAAAATTATTTATTTTTTTTAAATATTTGGAGTGCATTAGCTAAACCGATTGGAAGCACAATACAGATATATTGTCCCTATGGTGTGGAGAATGTAGTAAATTTCTTTGATTCATCTTAATCTGATAAAACCTAGATTTGCAATTGGACTATGAATCTTAAAGAAGCATTAATAAACCTTACCCAATCTGATTTTCATTTAGTGCTTCTTTAAGGTTCACAATCTCTTCCTCAAATTTCTTATAGAAGTTATCCCTGTCTATGAGTCCCTGTTGCCTGAAAGTCAAAAGGACCTTACCAAATTTCATTGGACCAAATTAATCTTTTTTCCTATATTTAATTGAAGTAAATATATGATGGACTTAATTAGTGAACTTTAATTAAATTAGATATAATTAAGATTGATTGGACCATGTATTTTAATTAATTAAAATCAGCGAAGCCCATTAATTAAGTTGGTGGAAATGATTAGAATAGAAAATTATTGACTAACAAATTCACTTTTGAAAAATGACATCTTACTGATCCTTTATTTGGAATAAAGGATCTTATTACTTAGTGGATGGTTAAATGAACCTAGATATATTGTAATGCATCCAGACAAGGTATATATATGTATATTAGTTATTTAGAATAACTAGTGAATACAAAGCAAGAAAATAATTTCCTTCTCTCCAGTTCCACCTCTCGGCCGAACCCCCTCTTGTGCATATCTGGTGCGGTTTTGCTACTTAATTTTTCTCTAGCAAATAGAGTTGTGGAATCCCAAGTTCTGGTGTGCTGAGGACGTACCTTTAGAGAGTTTCTACATTGAATCCTTGCGTGAATGGATCAAACGAACGAGGTTTGAAATAAACCAAATCAAAGGTGACTCTTAATTTATATTTATATGTACCTCTCGTTTTTCATTCAACTAATATACCACATCGAACGCCCGGGAACTCCAAGGGTACACCTCATGATTTTATGGTTTCCTTGCTATTTCATTTTATTTAAGAAATTTATTTTAACCTCTTCCGCTTGCGCGTAGCCAGGCTGATCCACTCACACTTTCAGGTGCCCTTCCAAGTTGTATCAGAGCCTAGTTACCATGTAGGGGCTATGGTATTGTGTGAATAAGAATGAAAATGTGTTCTTTATTTCTTTTGAAGCTTGATATATTTTTTTTACTTATTCTTTGAAAATTATGTGAGAAAAGTAATTCTTTTTAATTTTTGCGATTTTGGATGATTTAAGTATTTTATAAAAAATTAATTTTCTGATAAAATAGTTATTTTAATTTCAGTTGAATGTGTGAAAATAATAAAAAAAAATTGGTATTGTACTGGGTGCACGCGAGGGAAGTTGTGTGGTTAGGCCGTTTTTCACCGTTTTTGCGAAAACTTGAATTTTCTAATTTCTACATATTTTGTGAAAAATATTTATCGTTGCTGATTTAATTTTGGAAAAAACTGAATTTTTTTTAGAATTAAATTGATTTAATTAATTTGGTTTAATTGTGTGCATCGGATGTACAAAGCTTAATCATCCATATGAGTTGCAAATTTTAAGCTTATTATTTTCTACATATAATTGTTTATTGTGATATTGGATATCACGATATTTTTGAGATGTTCATATTTTTGTCTACCATGATTAATTGTTATCCTATGTTAGAACGAATGTCAAGGGATAATCACGGAGCCCTAGACCGCATGTATGCCTTCTAATTTTTCTTGGGTGGGCCCATGTGCCCTTGTGATTTTTTTTTGTCCCCCCTTCTCATATTTAGCCTTGGAATATTAAGGCTTGTTGTCTCCCTCTTAATATACTCCCTCCAACTTCTAATCGGAGTTTCTTATTCAAATTGTAAAATGAGTAGTATAGGACCTTTGGATATACTTTTTCATTTCTAGCAAACCTATGGAGAATAAGGCTCACGACGGAGGAGGTCCACGGAGAAGGCGGCCCATGGAGAAATCACAAGGTCTATCTATATGTTGATGGGTAATATTACTTTGTAATAGCATATGACCACCTTAGACAGACCATAAACTCACTGCGGGCTTAGTAGGTCACATAGGTTGGGCTCGTGATCATCCAACAGGGGTATGCTAGGTTCATTACATGCGATGCGTTTAGTTAATGATTTATATTTATGCATGCAATGTTTACATATGATGAGATCTCGGTCTTAACTCAAAATTACTCTCACTTGGTTGGACCAAGTTGAATATTAGGCCCATAATGCACCTAGATCAAAAGAGTTTTGATCGAGCCAAGTCTTCCATCCAAAGCAATGTGGTGAGGAAGCTACCGTTGCTGAAGTTGTGGCACACTTGGAATAGAGGAGACTTGCACCATAGTTGTGAACAAAGGATCATTTTCACCATTTTCTTGTCTAACGAGTCATGGGGGGTAACGAATGAAATATGATTTGGTTGATGGGTTTGGCCTAACACCGAGTGACATGATTCGCTTGGAGTCCTTGGAATCATATGAAGAGGTGAGGCAAAAGATCTTGGGGATCTCATGGGATGACAATGGTACTGGATACCTCCCACGAGGTTTTTACCTTGTGAATCATAAAAGCAAGGCGTGGCAAATTCGCTTGTGGACTCCAAGCCCACTAGGAAAGGCTATTCCTTAAACCCCACTTGAGAGTGGTGAGCTTTATTATAAATAGTGCTAGTCTTAAAGACTAAATACCAAGTCTTTTAGTTTACTCATAATATTACAATCATTGGCTAATTTCTATTTAATTTTCTATTGTGTAGAAAATGTCTATGAATTCTTTAGCAATGATAATGAAGACTAATAAATTCAATGGTACTAACTACAATGAATGGCTGCGAAATCTGAGGATTGCCCTATATTTTGAGAACTAGGGCTATGTTTTTTACAAGCCATTCCCAACGGCTTTGCTGGAAGGGTTCTCTTTGGAAGAACCTATCACATTGGTTTCGATGTCCAATGACATCCAAAAGCAATATGATAGGCTGGATGATGTTCCCTCGATAATGCTCTGCATGAAGGAAGTTTATGTGGTTCCTGATAGGCATATTAGATATGCTACCACGAAAGTATTCTTAGGGACCAAGACGACCGAAGAATTGTCTGTACAAAGTCATAGGGTTAAGATGCTATCCCTAGTGGAGAAGCTCGAAGACCTTAAAGCTGGGCTTGAAATGACACATATATTGATATCATTTTTCAGTCACTTCCTTCGTCCTACAACCCGTTTTTTATTAACTACAACATGAACGGACTTGAGAAGTCTATTCATGAGTTATTTAATATGCTAGTCTAATACGAGGCGACGGCCCATAAACCTATACCGACGGAATTGATAGGAGAGATTTCAGCCTCCAAAGCGAAAGGCAAGAGGACCGGACATTGGAAGAGAAAGAAGGGTAAGGGAAAAGAGATCGCATCTGCTACAAGTTCTTTGAGCACTCCTACTGCTTTCGTTAGAATGGGAAAAGGGAAAGGGAAGGTTGGCTGTTCTTAGCGGTTGAAGGCAAATGATATCTGCATTCATTGCCAAGGAAAGGGGCATTAGAAGAGGGAGTGCCCGCAACTCCTCTCCAACCTAGGTACATTTGTGATTAAGTACTATGATAACTAATTCTGCTTCTTGGGTATGGATACCGGCTGTGGAGCTCACATCTACAATAACTTGCAGGTGTTGGAAAGAAGCAGAAAACTAAGTAAGGATGAGATAATTCTATGGCTAGGCCATGGGAAGACCGTCGCAGTGGAAGCCGTGGGATCTCTCCAGTTAGTTATTAGTGGTCATATTCGGTAGAATAAAAAACTGTTATTATGTTCCGAGCATGATGAAGAATATTATTCCCATTCCTGTTTTACACAATGATGGTTATTTATTTGCAAAAAATAAAAATAGTTTTTATTTGATGATTGATAATAACTATCATCTGCTTGGTACATTGGTAAAAGGTCTTTATATTCTCCAAGAGTCTAATTGGATTATGCCTTCCCAACATAAACAAAAATTAGATAATCATGAAAATGCACAGTTTCGGCATGCAAAGTTAGGCCATATCTCAAAAGATAGGATGAGAAAGTTAGTAAACTCAAACTTGCGAATCCCATCTAAAAGGGAAAATGACCAAGAAGCCTTTTGTTGGACAAAGTGCGCTTGCCAACAGTCTTTTTGATTTGATCCATACAGACATTTGTGGATCACTAAATACTCCCGCTAGAGGAGGATTCTCGTACTTCATAACCTTTATCAAACTAACCGTATAATTAAAGTCCTTCGGTCGGACCAAGGTGGAGAGTATTTAAATGGTGAGTTCATTGATTATTTAAAGAAAAATGGAATTCTCTCTTAATAGACTCCTATTGGAATGCCACAACTGAATGGCGTGGCTGAAAGGAGGAATCGAACCCTGTTGGACATAGTTCTATCCACATGACTTTTATGGAATCTCCCCCTTCTCTCTAGGGTCACGCTCTTGAAACGATGGCTTAATTACTTACCATGGTGCCATCTAAGACAGTGCTCCAGACGCCATATGAGATATGGCAAGCCTACGTCCTACAAGTACTTGAGAGTGTAGGGTAGTCCCGCATACGTCAAGAGGCTAGTGGATAGCAAACTAGACTCGAGGTCTAATCTGTTCAAGTTTGTCGAATATCCAAAAGGAACTGCGAGATACTACTTCTATGATCCATCTAAGCAAAAGATTTTTATCTCAAGGAACATTGTGCTCTTGGAAAAGGGTTTTTCTGCAGATACTCGATGCAATTTGGTACAACTTAAGGAAACAAGTCAAACACCCAGCAGAACAAAAGAATATTTTGAGCCTATAGTTCCCACTGATGGTGCTCCAATCCTCGTAGGTCAACCAGGGAATCGCGACCACCTAATAGGTACAGATTCTTGGGACTATCTAGTCAATTGCATAATGATCTAAGGACGTATTGAGAAGCGATGTCGGTCATCGATTCAGAAAAGTGGCTTGAGGCCATGACAGTTCAAATAAAGTTTTAACCCTCGTACACCCACCTAAAGGTGTTAAACCAGTTGGGTGCAAATGGGTCTACAAATACAAGCTTGGAGCTGACGGAAAGGTTACAATCTTCAAGGCTGGGCTTGTGGAAAAGGATACACTCAAGGACTTGGGATTGATTTCGAGGAAACCTATTCGCCCGTAGACATGGCCAAGTCCATTCAGATTCTGCTTGCCATAGGAATAAGGTTTGACAATGAAATATGACAGATAGACGTGAAAACGACATTTCTCTACGGTTTTGTTGAGGAAGAGGTCTACATTCATCAGCCGGAGGATTTCACTTCCCATGAGAAGAACAGAAGGCCTATCATCTCCAAATGTCAATATATGGCCTCAAATAAGCTTTCTAAAGCTGCAGCACACGTTTTGATGAAGTCATACGGGGTTATGATTTCAGCAAGAATGAATTTGATCCTTGTATATTCAGGAAGATGAGTGGGAGCGCAGTTGTGTACGTTGTGTTTTATGTATATGATATCTACTCATTGGGAGTGGTGTTAAGATGTTAGACAACATTAAAGCATGGTTGTCAACACAATTTTCCATAAAGGATATGGGTGATCCTCTTACATTCTTGGCATCAAGAGTTATAGGGATAGATCTAGAAGGATGTTAGGACTAACCCAATCCTCATATATTGAGAAAGTCTTGAAGAGATTCAAGATGTAGAACTCAAAACAAGGATTTCTTCCCATGAGGCATGGGATTAAGATGTCCAGGAAGTAGTCTCCCAAAACTGATGAGGAACTTAAAAGGATGTCGAACATCTTATGTTTCCACCGTAGGAAGCATTCAGTATGTTGTCCAGTACACCAGGCCAGATGTCGCGTACGTTTTGAGCGTTACGAGCAGATATCAGGCATGTGCCAGGGAGGCGCACTAGAGCGCAATCAAGATAATACTTAAGTACCTGAAAAGGACTAAAGATGTGTTCTTGATTTACGGTAGTGGAGAATCAATATTGGAAGGCTACAATGATGCTAGCTTGCAATGGGACGATGATGATGCCAACTCTCAATCGGGTTTTGTATTCAAGCTGAATGGTGGTGTGTACCAAGTACGATTCCACAACGGATTCCACCATGAAACCTGAATACATAGTAATTTCGGAAGTAGCTGAAGGAAGCGATTTCAATGAAAAAGTACAACCAAGAGTTGGGTGTGGTACCTATAATTGTTGAGCTCATAGTTATCTTCTGGGATAACAACGGGGTAATAGCACAAGCAAAGAAATCGAGATTTCATCACCGTTCTAAACATATTCTTAAACGCTACCATCTGCTTAGAGAGATGGTGAGCAGAGGTGACGTCAGGATAGACTGAGTCAGCTCAACAGAAAACATAGTGGATCCACTTATTAAGCCAATGTCTCAAATTGCCCATGCTGGGCATCTGGATAAGACGGGTTTGAGGTTGATGGTTTATTTATTTAGGTCAAGTGGGAGATTATTAGAATAGGTGACTTGAAAGATAATTGGATTGGAATGTTTGTAATCTATCCAGGCAATAACTCGATCTTATGTAATATTATTCAATAAACAAAATGAGTTTTCGCTTTTGGCATTTCTTTTGTTTTGCTCATTACATTTATGTTTGCACTTCTTTCAAACATCACATCAAAACCCACAGACCACATTGAACAACTGTGCAATAGTTAGAAATGTTTATTAGATGGCGGTCATGAAACCAACTATTTAGGGTTTGGTTAGAAATATTCTGAATCAAGGACCTCGAGAATGGGCATCGAAGTGTCCTATGGAGACTTGCATTATGAGTCACATTCATTTGATGAGTTATGTGTTTCATCAGGGGCAGACGTGGGAAGTTAATGGTGATCTTAATGGGTCGATTAACTCGCGGGGATCGTCATATGGAAGCCTTGGAGGCTTGGTCGGTATGACTTGAGTCCCTAACTTCAATAGTACGGGATCAGTCCTCAGACTTGAGGAATCATGACAGTCACGTGCATGCGATGACTGTATCATAGATTTGTGTGGGAGGTGATCATAGGCCTTGTCTTGTACTTTCAAAGTATGTAGAGAGGATGGTTAGTTCCAAGAAGAGGATCAATCTCCTGTCTAAACATGAAAAAGGCATCTCGTATGCACTTGGAGATGCGTTAATGCTCTAGAAACCTGTGGCCACAGTCATTGGTCAAATAGGAAAAATAGGTTCCTCGTTCGAGCAATTTTACGTGACGCGACCTTAAGTATTATGCATAGACACGTAGTCTAGGATGGAAACTGACACCCAATTTCATGTTGTAGACTATGGCCAGGAGACGGTAGATGGAATGACCAAACTCGTATAGACTCGTGGCCTAAAAGCTCACTTGGGTTTTCACCTAGTCTCTAGTGTCATGGACTGTTGCTAGAATGTCAAAATGATAATAGGCTTTCTTGCTCAAGGATTGTCAATAATTATTAATTAATAATAATTATTAATAATAGTGGTGGACACTTGCTCAAGTCTAGCTGAAAGGTAAACATATACAGTCACACATAAATCACTAAGAAGGGATGAGTAATTAATTGAGAATTAATTTCATAAGTAATTGAAAAACTTATATATGAGAGGGATCCATTGGATGGATAAGCCCAAGGATATATTATTTGGATTAATTTAAATTAGGCTTGTCCTTAGCACTTAATAAGTTGGACTTATTATTTAGTAAAGGCTTATTGGGTTCATATATTTAAATGGATTAACTTTATGATGGACTCATTAGATTTAATTAAGATTGATTGGGCCTTGTATTTTAATTAATTAAAATAAGCCCCATCCCATTAATTATCTTGGTGGAAATGATTTGGAAAGGAAAATATTGAGTATCAAATTTACTTTTGGAAAATGTCATGTTAGTGATTCTTTATTTCGAATAAAGGATCTTATTAACTTATGGATGGTCAAATGAACCTAAGCATATTTTATTTCATCCGTAAAAGGTATATATATGTATATTAGTTATTTGGAATAACTAATGAATACATAAAAAAGCAAGAAAATAATTTTCTTCTCTCCAATTCCACCTCTCGGCCTAACCCCCTCTTGTACACACTTGGTGTGTTTTTTCTCGTCAATTTTTTTCTAGCAAATTAAGCTGAGGAATCTCAAGTTCTGGTGTGGAGTGGGCGTATCTTTAGAAGGTTTCTACGTTGAAGCCTTGCGTGAACGGAGTAAATGAACAAGGTTCAAAATAAACAAATGAAAGGTTATTCTGGATTTACATGTATGTACCTCTTGTTTTCATTCAACCAATAGCTCTATTAATTTTATTATTGTCGTTTATTTTATTAACTACATCGAACTCCCTACAACTCCAAGGGTACACCCCTTGGAATTATGGTCTCATTGCGAGTTGGTTTTATTTACGCAATTTATTTTAACTGCTTCCACTTGCGCGTTCCCGGGCCGATCCACTCGCAGTTTCCGGTGCCCTTTCACCATTACCCAAATATGGTCTCGCGAGTTGTGGGACATTTGGAATAGAAGGCAAGCTGCATTATCGCTATGAACAAAGGAACAGGGTCGTTGTTTCCCTATCTCATGAGTCATGGGGAGTGACAATTGAGGTGTGATTTGGTAGATGGGTCGGGCTTAACACCGGGTAGCATAGTTCATTTGGAGTCCTCGGGACAATGTAAAGAGGTGAGACAAAATATCTTGGGAATCTCATAGAATGAGAATCGCATTGGTTGCCTCCCAAAAAGCTTTTTCCATGTGAATCATAAAAGTGGGCATGGTAAATTGTTCTTGTGGATCCCATGCCCACTAGGAAGGGATGTACAGAACTCCACTCGAGAGTGGTGGGATTTTGTTGAAATAGTGGGATAATTGAAAGACTAAAAGACCAAGTCTTAACACAAAATAATATTGGAATAATCTACTTATTCTTTCTACTCTTCGTTTAGAACGCATGTCTTAGAAACATTTTTCAATTTATTTTTTGAGATTTATTACATTAAATGGAATGCAAAGAATAAAATTGGCTGAAAAAATCGAAGGATTGTCCTCGATTTTCAAACCTGGTTTATGTCATGGTTAAGCCACTTCCATCAGACTTGTGAATGGAGTCCTTACTAAAAAAGAACGTTGACTGAAGGACCGTACCAGTATGGACACAGAAATCCAATGCTCATATGGAAATTCAGCTAATCTCTAATGCCATAGACCAATGCTACACAGCCACCTATACTGACGGGCTTTCTTGATTAAGGGTTAATCAAGAAATACTAATTAATAATATTGTTAGACACTATCTCAAGTCTAACTGAAAGGTGAACCTAAAGAATCACACACAAATCACTGAAAATGAACATAGAATTAATTTAGAATTAATTCCATAAATAATTTAATTACTTACAAAGAGGGATCCATTGAATGGAAAAAGGCCAAGAATAAATTAATGGCATTATTATATATTTGGTTTGTCCCTACAATTTTAATAAGTTGGATCTTATTAAAGAATAAAGATAATTTGGGTATAAGTATTTAATTAAATTAAATAGAAGTTGAGCTCAATTAGATTGTATTTTTATTAAGGGTAAGAATTGTTCAAGCTCAAATATTTTGAGCCAAGGAAAATTCCATGGAAGGAAATAAATGGCTAGCAAATTGCAGTTTAGGAAAGTTCAATTCTACCCATTTTTGGGGATCTCTTTATTTGGAATAAAGGAAATATACCTTGTAGATAATAGAATATATTTAGAAATATTCTTAATTATCTAAACAATATATATATAATATATATATGAAATGTAGTTATTTGGTAAATAATTATGATGATCATTACACACAAAAAAAAAAAAATCTCCTCCTTCCCCCAAAAACCATTTGGCCACCCCCTTCTCTCTTTGTGTACTTGGTGTAATTTTCTTCTCTCATTCTCATCTAGAAAGAGGACGTAGAGATCCCGACTACAGTGTGATGTGGAAGAATTAGACGGTTCCTATGTTGAAGACTCAAATGAGGAGCATTTCAAGGTATCATTTTTCACCCTGATAGTTTTTTCGGTTTTGGTAATCCAACATCACCTTATGTACGTTTTATTTTGAGTACATTCAATGCCCAGGAACTCCAAGGGTACATCCCTTGAACTCATTTATTTTCTGTATTTAATTTTTGCTATTATGCGTTTTATTTATCGCTTCCGCTAGCACATTCCCAGGTCGTACCATGCGATCCCCTTCAAGACCATGTCTTGAGCTTATCAATAATATTACTATCATTTGCATATTTCGGTTTAATTCTATCATGTAAAAAATATCTAAGAATCCCTTAACCCTGATAATGCAGACTAATAAATTTAATGGCACAAACTACAACGATGGCTGAAAAATATAAAGATTGACCTAAATTTCGAGAATCAGGGCTATGTCTTCGACAAGCCGCTCCCAGCGACATTATTGAAAGGCTCCTTGCCCGAAGAACGTGTGACGTTCGAGAGGTGGCAATAGATGAGAACAACTGCAAGGTCTGCAGTATCATATAACTTTTGGTGATCAATGACTTCCAAAAGCAATATGATAGGTTGGAAGACGTTCCCACGATAATGCTTCGCATAGAGGAAGTTTATGCAACTCCTGATAGGCATATTAGATATGCCGCTACAAAAGCATTTTTCGGGACCAAGATGACTGAAGGATTTTCTGTGCAAAGACATGGGGTCAAAATGCTTCCCTCGTGGAGAAGCTCGAAAACCTCAAAGCTGGGGCTTGACAATGTCATGTACATCAATGTGATCCTCCAATTACTTCCTCCCTCTTGTAACACATTTATCATTAACTACAACATGAATGGACTTGAGAAGTCTAGTCATGAGTTAATTAATATGTTTGTCCAATACGAGGAAACGACCCACAAGTTTGTGCCATCAGTATTGATAGGAGGAACTTTGACCTCCAAGGCAAAAGGTAAGAAGGCCGGAAGCTAGAAAAGGGAGAAGGAAAAGGAAAATTCGTCGTAGCCACTTTTAGCGCTCCAAGCACCCCTGGTTGCTGCAGTGTAAAAGGGAAAAAGGAAAGGGAAGAACGGCGGTTCACAACGATTAAGGAAAATGATGTTTGCATTCATTGTCAAGTAAAGGAGCATTGGAAGAGGATGTGCCCACAACTCCTCTCCAACCAAGACACTTTGTGATTCAAGTAAATATGATGACTAATTCTGCTTTTAGGTATTGGATACTGGTTGTGGAGCTCACATCTGCAATGGTTTGCAAGTGCTGAAAAGAAATAGAAGGCTACGTAAGGATGAAATGGTCCTAAGGCTTGGTGATGGCAAGGCCGTAGCAGCTGAAATTGTGGGATCACTCAACTTAGCTATTAGTAATCATATTCGGATAGAATTAAAGAACTGTTATTATATATTGAGCACAATAAAAAATATTATTTTCACTCCAGTTTTAGACAATGGTTATGCGTTTAAGATCAACAAAAATTTTTATTTGATGATTGATTATAACCTTCAGCTGCTTAATACATTAACAAATGGTCTTTGTATTCTGCAACAGTTAAATTGAAGTATTATTGCTGAACACAAATGAAAATTAGATAATCTTGAAAACACACATATTTGGCATGCAAGGTTAGGTCATATCTCCATAGAAAGGATGAGGAAGTTGGCAGATATTAAGGAGTCTAAAGGTAGAGGACTTGGATAAAAATAAACTTCCGAATCTTGTCCAAAAGAGAAAATGACCAAGAAACCTTTTGTTTGACAAAGTACCCTTGCCACTGGTCTGTTGGACTTAATCTACACAAATGTCTGTGGACCACTAAATACTCCGGCTAAAGGAGAATACTTATAACCTTTATTGATGATCACTCCACTATATGGTTATGTTTAACTCATGAGGTTCAAGTTTGGGCCCTTTGGAGATTTAAGGAATTCAGACTTGAAGTAGAGAATCAAACAATTCGTAAGATCAAAACCATTATGTCAGACCAAGGTGGGAAATATTGAAGTAGTGAGTTCATGGATTACCTAAAAGAAAATGGAATTATCTATCAGTGGACTCCTCCTGGAACGCTGTAGCTAAACGGCATGGCAGAAAAGAGAAATCGATCCCTATTGAACATGGTTCGATCCAAATGAGTTTTATTCAACTACCCTTGTCTTTTTGGGAATACGCTCTAGAGACAGCGGCCAAGTTGCTCAACATGGCGCCATCTAAAGCTATGCCCCCAAACGCCATATGAGATATGGCACAACAAGCCAGCATTCTACATGTACTTGCAAGTATATGGTAGCCCGACATACATCAAGAGGCTAGTAGGAGACAAACTAGAATCAACGTCTAATCTATCTAGGTTTGTCGGTTATTCAAAAAAAGTTACTGGGTATTATTTCTATGACCCATCAAGACTAAAGATTTTTGTGTCGAGAAACATAATATTCTTGGAAAAGGATTTTCCAATGGATAGCCAATGTGATGAGGAACTGCTTGAAGATTCATATGAGATACCTTTTCAAGATAATGCAACACCATCTATACCTACGAATCCCAGTGTTAGTGCTCTAGTTCTCTTGAGGTCAACTAGAATATCTCAACGTCCTGGTAGGTATGAATTCTTAGGCTTGTCTAGCCAATTAGACGGTGATCCAACAACATACAGAGAAGTGATGTATGACATCAACTCGGATAAGTGGCTTGAGGCCATGAAATCCGAAATGGACTCGATTCGCCCGTGGCAATGACTAGGTCCGTTAGGATACTACTTGCTATAGCAGCGTGGTATGACTATGAAATATGGCAGATGGATGTTAAAATGGCCTTCTTGAACGATTTCATCGAGTAAGTGATCTACATGGATCAACCAGAAGGTTTCACCTCTTCTGTAGAAAAATATAAAGTTGGTCCATCTAGAGGTCCATCTCTGCCTTCAAACAAGCTTTCGGTTGCTGGAACACGAAGATCAGAGGGAGCTCGGTTACATACCCTCTACTTTATGTTGACAATTTGTTGCTCATTAGGAATGATGTCAAGATATTAGGAAACACAAAAGCATAGTTGTCCACTCAATTTTCCATGAAACATATGGATGAGGCTTCCTACATCTTGGCATCGAGATCTACAGGGATAGATCCAAAATGATGTTAGGATTAACTCAATCCTTGTACATTGAGAAAGTCTTGAAGAGATTTAAGATGGAAAACTCAAAATGAGGATACCTTCCAATGAAGCATCGGATTAAGTTGTCCAAGAAACAGTCTCCCAAGACTGATGAGAAACTTAAATGGATGTCAGACATTCTCTATGATTCAGCTGTGGGCAGTATTCAGTTTGATGTTTAATGCAGTAGGCCCGATTCGCCTACGCTATAAGCGTAACTACCAAACATCAGGTGTGTGTTGGTGAAGCACACTTGAGTGCGGTCAAGACCATACTTATGTACCTTAAAAGGACTAAAGATATGTTCTTGATATATAAAGTCGTGGATAATTTATAATGGAATACTACAGCGATGCTAATTTCCAATTGGAGATAATGATGCCAACTCTCAGTCAGGTTTTGTAATCAAGCTAAATGGTGGTGTGGTTACTTGAAAAGTTACAAGCAAGCTACCACAGCAGATTCTTTTGGAACAAGTGATCAAAACACCAATTAGATTGGTTGTTTTCAGAACTATTCAAGCAATATTTATTTCAACAATGTTGTCCCAACGAATATGAAAAGTATTCGTCCTCACGTATGTAGTTGTTGTGCTTACCAAATTATATCAAGTACTGGTTTCACATCACAATAGATGTTCTCATACCACTATGTAACCCCTGTAGTTGGCGCATATGAAATTTCTGTGGGTTAGTTGATAAGGTCGTCATATGAAAACCTTAGAGGCTTGGTCGGTATGACTTGAGTCCCTAGCTTCGGTAGTATGGGAGTAATCCTCAAACTTGAGGAATCAAAATAGTTACGTACGTGTGATGACTGTATCTTTGATTTGTGCAAGAGGTGATCGTGTCAGAGGCATTGTCATCACAAGCCATGTCCAGTGCAGGTAAATGTAGAGAGGATGGTGAGGTCTAAGAAGAGGATTTGTCACCTGTCAAAACGTGACAGAGGTATCTCCGATGCACTTGGAGATGTGTTTATGTTTTATAAACCTGTGATCATAGTCATTGATCGAATAGGAAATGAGGTTCCTATGTCGAGCAATTTGGCGTAACGAAATTGAATATCGAGAGTGGATCAATGACAGAGGTATCTACCTTGAATCTCATGTGAATGGATCAATGAAATCGAGATCGAAACAAATCAAGAAAAAGGTAATCCTTGGAATCATGATTTTATTACGTTTAGATTTTAATTTTTGAATTTTATAGTATCGCTTCCACTTGCTGGTTTTCAGGCCAATCCACTCGCATTTTTTTTGCTTTCAAGTGGTATTAGAGCCCGCTTCGATGTAGGGGCTATATATTTATGTAAATAAGCTTGATAATATGATTTTATTATTTTTGAAGCATGATATTTATGTATGCTTATTCTTGAATGATTATATGAGAAAATCAGCATGTTTAGTTTTTGCAATTTTGAATGATTGAAGTATTTTAAGGAAATTGAATTTTCTGGTAAAAATACTTGGTTTTAGTTTTAGTTTAATGTGTGAAAAGAAATATAGTGTTGTAGCAGTGCACTACAGATCGGCAGTGCATAGCGCGTGCGTGCGGGCAAGAGCTTGCACGCAACCTAGATAGCACAGGCCTTGCGTGCAGGCAGTGCGGCTGTTGTTCCAGTTGACGGCCGACGTCTGGGTCTTTTTTTGTCGTTTTTCTAATTTCTGAATATTTTCTGAAAAATATTATTTTTTGCTGATTTAATTTTGAAAAAAATTGGATTTTTTTTAATTAAATTGCTTTAATTAATATAGTTGATTTGCGTGGATTGGATGCATGGCGCTTTATCATCCCTTCGAATTAAAACTTTTAAACTTTTTGTTTTCTGCATATAATTTTTTATCATGATATTGGATATCACGATATTTTCTTTGGATTTTCATTTTCTTATCTAGCATGCTTAATTGATATTATGTGATAGCTGAATATGGTGGATGATCACGGAGCCCTAGACCGCATTTATGTCGTATAATTTTATTAGGTGGGCCAGTGTGCCCTTGTGATTTATTTTCTCCCTCCTTCTCGTTTTTAGTCTTGGAATGATAATGCTTGCTATCTCCCTCCTAATGTACTCTCTCCGACCTCTGATCAGAGTTTCTTGTTAAATTGTAATAAGAGTAGTATAGATTATTTTGGTGAGTTTTTATTTTAATTGAGCCCATGGAAGAAGGTCCACGGAGGAGGAGGCCTATGGAGAAGGCGGCCCACAAAAATATTACAAGGCACATCTATATGTTGAAGGGTAAAACATTTTTTGTAATAGCATAGGGCTACCTTAGACTCACTGCGAGCTCCGTCGGTCACATAGGCTGGGCTGTGAGCATCCAACAGGGGTATGCTAGGTTTAATTGCATGCGATGTGTTTACCTAATGCTTGAAATATTTGATATTTATGAATGCAAAGCTATTCTTTGATTAGGTCTCGATCAAACAACTCGATAATTGAGGTATGATTTGGTTGATGGGTCGGGTTTAACACAGAATAACATGATTCGCTTAGATTCATCAGGATCATGTAAATAGGTAAGAAAAAATATCTTGGGAATCTCATGGAATTAGAATGGCCTCGGTTGCCTCCCGCAAGGCTTTTTCCATGTGAATTATAAAAGCGGGGTATGGTAAATTGTTCTTGTGGATCCCAAGCCCACTACGAAAGGATTTTTTGAAACCCCACTTGAGAGTGCTGGGATTTTATAGAAATAGTGGGAGAAGTTAACGACTAAAAGACTGAGTCTTTACTCAAACTCAACATTGCTATAATCTACTTATTTTCTACTTTGTATTTAGAATGTATATCTTAGATACCATTTTCCATTTTCTTTATTTTTGAAACTTATTTAATGGAATACAATCAATTAAAGTTGAATGTGAAAATCGAAGGATTGTCCTTGATTTTCGAACCTAGGCATATGTCATGGAAAAGGTACTTCCATCGGACTTGCGAAAGGAGTCCTTGCTTAAGGAATGCTTGACACTCAGGATTTAAGCATAAGGACAATCTCAAGGTCCGCAACATCATACCTACTTCTATCATCTATGAGCAGTATGATAGGCGAGATGTTGTTGGTTCAATAAATGCTCCACATAAATCATATTTATGTGGCACCGAACCCGCATATTGGATAAGCCAAGATAAAAGCATTTTTGTGAGCTTAAATGACTGAAGGTTGTCTGTACACAAACATTGGGCTAAGATGCAATGCCTTATGGAGAAGCTCTAAAACCCCAATGTTGATCTTAATAGGAATGTACTTCATCACTCCTTCATCCTACTTATCATAAACTCTAAATGGGCTTGATAAGACCATTTCATCAGTTGATAAAATGGCTGGACCAATAAGAGGCAACGATTGTAGAATCTGCATAGACTGTATTAGATTTGGAGGCTTCAACCTCAAAAGCAAAAGGCAATGGAGCCGGAATTGAATGAGAAAGAAAGATGAAGCAAAGTCAGCTGCTTCAAGCACTTTGAGTGCTCCTGTCACCTTAATGAGCGAATGTAAAAGGAAAAATGGGATAATGGTTCGATAGTCAAAATTCACTTATGATGTTTACATATAACTATCAAAGGGTATTAGATGAGGGAGTATCGTGAAATCCCCTTCACCCAAACTATGGCATTTGTCGGGTAAACATGATTACTGTTCGTATTCCCCAGTGTTAGACACTTGCTCCCAAAATGCATTTATGGAAATAGTTTACAGAAATGAATGGAATAGAGCTCCAAGACAACTACTCTTAAAGCTAAGCAATGGCTAGGCCATTAGTGCAAAACCAATAAGACTACATAAACTTAGCTAATAGTATTGATGTTGAAATAGTTTACGTTTATGTAACCTAGCATGATCAAGTCGTTAGTCAATTGTTAGACAAATTAGACTACAAAATTGATCAATAAAAGATTTTTTCGAGTCTGCTGAGTTATTAAATTGTCGTACTACATAATTAGATTATGCACAATCCAAAAAAAATGACTAAAACAGATGATCAAGAACATAACTTATAGAAAATAATATACATGAACTAGGCCATATTCCTCTAGTTAGGATAAATAGGTTGGCAGATTCAAAGAGTTCAACAATATATGATTTGAGTTTACTAACTTATGAATCTTTACTCAGAAGGAAGAAACCATGAAAGCACTTTATGGGACAAAGAATAATTTTAAAAAACAATCAATTGGATTGGATGCAAAATAGACATTTGTAAGTTAGTAAATACAAAAATACCAGTAGAGGGTTCATAAGTCTAAGGACTTCTGGAAAGTTCGGAGAAATTAGACTTGAGGTGGAGAACCAAGCTGGTTACGGAAATAATCCATTCGGTGGGATCGAGGTAGTGCATATTTAGTGGGATTTCTTGTAACATCCTAAATGAGAATGGAATTCTCATTCAGTAAAATTCCACCGAAAGAGAAGATGTTGAACTGTTTCTGGTAAGGAAGAAATTGAACCTTGATTGAACATGGTTCAATCGGTGCTTCACTAGATGTGGACTTTTTGAAAACCGTCCAGTTGTAAAACATTGTGTTTTCTTAAAGTCGTAATACAGACATATACTTGATATGGTTAGGTAAACCTGTGTCGTACCAAAGTCTTGAGTATGAGAAATGGTCCTGCATACATTAAAAGACTAGTGGGAGGAAAATTTGACTCAGAGTCTAATTTATACAAGTTCGTTATGAAACAATACAAACATCAATTGTAATTGGAACTTAACTGAACATGTCTAAGTTCTCCAAAGGATAGTCAGAAAACTCCAATTACCTGAAAGGTTTGAGTTCTTGAAATCGGACAAGAGGAAGCGATGTAGGACATCTATCCGAATAAATGGCATGGAGACATAAATACGCTATGGAGTTCAAACTAGGTCTGAATGCCCTACATAGTTATTTGGACAAGTTCATGAGGTACATGACTTGGTCAAAAACAAGGTGGAAATTCAATGGGAGCCCAATTGTGTTCCAAGTGTTTTAGAGGTTCAGAATGTCTCGATCATTTGGAATGATATAAAGATACCTTGAAAGTCTAAAACACGAACATTATTTATCAAATTTTCTATAATAGGAATTGGACTCCTATCTAAGGATAAGCTATCCAAGATTCAGCCATGGTAGACTAATGAGTTGCTTAGATATTTGTTATCCCCTACGTCTTTGTTGTAAGCTGCGTGGAATGTTATTCGGTGCATTAAGCCCGATGTTGCTCATGCTTTTTAAGCATAAAAATGTATATCGAGTGTGCACCGATGAGGCAACAAACAACTGTTGAAAGGACAATCTTTAATACCTAAATAAGGATTAGACAAGAGCTCTTGATGCATATTAATGGAGGTTGGTTTTGGAAGGCTATAGCAATAGTAGCTTCCAGCATTATATGAATAATATTTAATCTAAAAAATGAATGTAAATTCGAGGTTTAATGATAATGTGGTAATATTGGAAAGGTTCCAACTGGAATATCACAAAGAACCTATTCATGAAAAATTTAATGTATGGTAAACTTTGAAAGTTATACTGGAAAAAGGTTAGGATCGAAAACCAACGCTCAATTATTGGGTGTTCTACCTAGCAGAGCCGTGCTAGTAGTCACCTTGGAGGATGACATCTGGGCTATGGCACAATATAAAAGGCCCGAGATCTCATCACAAGTCTAAGGAAAAATCTTAGACACCATCATCTGCTAGGAGCGATGATAGAAAGATGTAACGTGCGGTTGGACCGCAGAACATCGGCAAAAACTAGAGTAGACCCATAAGACCTAGCCAGTATCGCAGATTAGTCATAATCAGATTAATCTAAAAATATGAGCAATTCGCTTTAAGGTCAAGTGGGAAATTGATGGAATAGATAGCCAAAAAGCCAATTAGATTGGCGATTTTGAGAACCATTCAAGCAATCTTTATTTAAGCAATATTTTCTTAACGAATATAATAAATATTCATCTTTGGCGCATGTAAGTATTGTGCTTACCAAATTACATCAACTACAACTTTGACGTCACAACACATGCCCATAGACCACTTTGTAACCCATGTAGTTGGGTTGCGCATTCGATGGTGGCTATGAAGGCAAATTCTATGGGTTGGCCTGAAATATTCTAAGTCGAAGACCTCGAATCTGGGCATTGAGAGTCCTACTGAGACCTGTACTGAGTATTGCATTCATTGGATGAGTGCCGTGTTTCATCCGCGACAGGCATTGGACATCTATGAAATTTTAGTGGGTTAGTTGATAAGGTGGTCAGCTGACTGAACTAACACGTGGGGATCGTCATATGTAAGCTTTAGATGCTTGGTCGGAATAACTTAAGTCCCTAGCTCTGCTAGTACGGGAGTAATCCTTAGAATTGAGAAATCACGACAATCACGTGTATGCGATGCTTGCATCTTGGATTAGTACATCTATACAACGTATATACATATGTAAGTTAGTTATTTGGAATAACTAATAAAAATATAACACAAAAATGATCCTACCCTAGAAGCTTCTAATTCGGCTGCCCTCTCACAAGCACACTTGGTGTGTTCTTTCTCCCTAATTTTCTTCTAGCAGAGATAACTTGGGGATCTCATATTCTGGTGTGGTGTATACGTGTCTTTAGAGGGCTACTACATTGATGTCTTATGTGAACTTCGAAACAAATCAAGAGAAAGGTAATAATTGATTTACATTTTTTGCACGTCTTGTTTTAATTTCACTATAAGCCCCATTTAGTTTTATTATTGTTATTATTAACTAAATCGAACGCCCGGGAACTCCAAGGGTACACCCCTGGGATTTATAGTTTTATTACGTTTCGATTTTAATTTATGAATTTTATATTACCGGTTCTACTTGCCCGTTTCCAGGCTGATCCACTAGCATTTTTGTTGCTTTCATTTCCACAACGTAATTTGAAAACAATGCAACTTTAGAAGCAGCTAAGGAAGCGATTTGGATGAAAAACTACATCGGAGACTTGGTTGTGTCGTCTAGCATTGCTGACATAGTTATCTTCTGTGATAACCATGGAGCAGTAGCATAAGCAAAGGAACCGAGATCTCATCACCATTGCAAACATATTCTTAGACGCTTCTATCTACTTTGAAGAGATGGTGAGCAGAGGTGGGGTGCGGATGGACCTAGTCAACTCAGCACAAAACAAAGTAGATCCACTAACTAAACCGGTGTCACAAATTGCTCATATTCAACATCTTGATAAGATACGTTTGAGGCCGATGGGTTATTGGCCTTAGGTCAAGTGGGAGAATGTTAGAATAAATGACAAAAAAATCCAATTAGATTGGCCTAGATGTATTTTATTCTAACAATTAATCGACATTATGTAATATTATTTTTAAGGAAATAAAATGAATATTCGCTTATTTTGGCATCTACTTTTTTGTTCTTATTTTGTATGTTTGCATTTTCTTGAACATCATGACAAAGCCCATAGACCACTTGACAACCATGTTAACGTGAATTTTCTTGAACATCATGTTAACGTGCTTTCACAGCTTTTGAAGTATGTTTTAATGCATTTCGATAAGTAATTGTATGGTGAAAATAGCTCGTTTGATTTTTGAAATTAATTGGATGATTCAAGCATGTGAAAAGTTGAAATTTTCTATATTTATGCTTTTTTATGTTGTTTTATGTTAAACACACAAAATATAGGAAAAACATTGCAGCAGCACTGCCGCTGTTGGGGCACAGTATTCACCGAACCAGACTAGCGCAAGCAAGGGAGCCTGCATGCGCGGAAGCTAGCAGAGAGCAAGCGCGTGTGAGCAACCTACAATGCAGCCATGCGCGCGAATGTTGGGAGAGGGCTAGAGCGCACGCACAGGCAACGACGATAGTACGTGCTACAGGGCTGACAACCAACGGCTCGGATGTTTTTCGCCCGTAATTCGAAGATTTGATTTTCTGAAATTTCATTCAGTATTAATTATATGTTTTAATTTTTTGGGATAAAATTGAATTTTTTCTAAAATTAAAATTGCATAATTAATTGGCCAATACACCTATTTTTTATCATCGTTTTGATTGCAAATTGTGAGCCTGTGTTTTCTTCGTAAAATTATTTTTTGTTATATTAGATATCCTGGAGTATAATATTACATGGGATGTATATTATGTGGTGTATGGATGGATGATCTCAGAGCCCACGACCTCTTGTAAGATTGAGTTTATGGTTCAGCTCGTATGCCCTTGTAATGTTTCTTCTCTTTCCCTCTCGTTTTTAACCTTGGAATAATGAGGCCTGCTATCTCCCTCCTTATGCATTCCCCCTAAGTTCTGATTGGGATTTCTTTTCAGTTGTAATGAGAGCAGTATAGGAACATTTTTTATGAGGTTTTTTATTTTAAAGCTAGCTCATGGAGAAGAAGGTACAAGGATAAGGTGGCCCACGAAGATGTTACAAGGCCCATCTACATTTTGATGGATAAATTACTTTGTAATAGCGAAGGACCACCTTAGACCTACCATAGACTCACTCCGGGCACAATAAAGTCGCATAGGTAGCGCTTGTGATCATCCGACATGGGTATGCTTAATTATGTTGCATGCGGTGATTTCTTTATTGCGTTAGCATTTGATGTTTTGCATGCAATAAAATTATGTGATGAGGTCTCGGTCAAACACCGAAACACTAACTCTTGCTTGGTTAGACCAAATTAAAAATTAGGCTCAAAATGGACTTAGATCAAGATTGTCTTGATTTGACCAAGCCTTCCATCCACAAAAATATGGTGAGGAAGCTACCGTTACCCAAGTGTGGTCTCACGAGTCTTGGCACAGTTGGAATATAGGAAAGCTAGACCATTGTTGTGAACAAAGAACAAATTCAGCATTTTTCTATCTCACAAGTCATGGAGGGCAACGACTGAGGTGTGATTTTGTTGATGGGTCAAGCCTAACATTGAGTAACATGATTCTATTGCAGTCCTCAGGATCATGTGAAGAGGTGAGGCAAAATATCTTGGGAATCTCATGGAATGAGAATAGCATCGATTGCCTCCCACGAGACTTTTTCCATGTGAATTGTAAAAGCAGGCATGGTAAATTGTTCTTGTGGATCCCAATCCCACTAGGTAATGACTTCCCAATACCCCACTTGAGAGTGGTGGGCTTTCATATGAATAGTGAGAGAGTTAAAGACTAAAAGACCATGTCTTGAACTTATCAATAATATTACTATCATATGTTGAAATCTATTTAATTCTATATTGTAGAACATATCTAAGAACCCCTTAACCCTGATAATGGAGATTAATAGATTTAATGGCACGAGCTACAACAACTAGCTGGAAAATCTAACGATTGCCCGAGGTTGCAAGAACCAAGCTATGTCTTGGACAAGCTGCTCCCGGCGACTTTACCAGAAGGGTTTTCGCCCGAAGAACGTGTGACGTTCGAGATGTAGCATGAGGACAACAACAAGGACGCAGTATCATATTAGCTTCAATGACCAATGACATCCAAAAGTAATATGATAGGCTAGAAAACGTTCCATCAATAATACTTCACATGGTCGAAGCTTGTACGATTCCTGAGAGGAATATTAGATACATTACCAGATTTTTTCAATAGAATTTAGAAAATACTTTTGCTCCTTTAATGTAATCAATTAAGTGTTCTCTACTAGGAATGTAATAACCATCAAATTCTAATATCTTATTAATACCTTGATAGTTAATAACCAACCTGGGTTTACCTCTTTTAATCTCACCATGGTTTCATACCATAAATCTAGGGCTACTGTAGGTAGAAACTCCGGGTTCAATGAGTCCAAAACTGATATGCTCTTTGATTATCATCTGCATATCCTTCTTATCCACCATGTTCATCTGGATAGGCTTGTATCGAACATACTCGTATTTGCACTCTTCTTTGACCTTCAGAGTAGCTTCGATCTTGTTCATATCCCACCAAGCTAGAGGATTTTCGCTGAAGTTCCTTTGAATAAGCCTCTTGACATTTTCAAGAGAAGGCCTGCTCTCTTCGCTGATGTCTAGCGATTTCATTTCCAGAGTGCTTCTTTAAGGTACAGAATTTCCACCTCGGTTTCCTTATAAAAGCTATTGCTGTCTATGAGTCCCTGCTGCCTGAAAGTCAAAAGGATTTTACCAAATTTTCTCTTATCCTGCATTTTTGGATTAGTTAATCTGGCATCAAAATCACCACGTTTGCTGCGAAAATTTATTAGCATTATCCTGTTAAATGTCTTTTCTCTTAGCAAAACCTATATCTCACTACCACAATTAATAGTACAGATTAACAGATTCCTCTGATTATCCTGCATATATCTTGCAAATGTTTGAATGAAATTGTTGCCTAGTAGGATATCGGCACCTGTATCATGAAAGTATATAGGAGGTGTTTTTACCCTAAACCAGGGTGATCCGAATGCTCCTCCAATCATGATTTTGGCATCTCGTATTCGCTTATTGAGTATCAGGATTTTTTGTGAAAAATCCCTTCCTGCAATAAAACGGGTAAGGTTTCCCCCTTGCTTCCTTTTGAAAACTCTAGGTTTTGCCGTGCAAATTTCTGATCCTGAATTAATATAAGCTGCAAAATACTCTGTCTTATATTGATCATACAACATACCAACAGATATGTATATCGAAAAGGGATTCGTCATTCAATCCTTATGGTAACACCATCAAGACTAAATTCCATTCCGTTACCTTTTCTTCCCCATGGTTTATGATCTTTGAGGAAACTTAACCCCAAAGTCATACTCCCATTTTCTCTTCCTGCAACACCTGGAACTAAAATTTCATGGCCTGCTATTTCTAGCATGCCTTCATATTTTCCAACCACAGGTTGTTGTAAATGATATAATTCATCACAAGGAAAATAATTCTCTTTCTTAGTGATGTCGAATATTACTTGTATTTCTTTTCATCATTCAGGGCATCTAAGTTTTACGTTATCTACCCTAATCTCTTGAGGAGTTAAAGTTTTTAATAACTCTTTTTCCTTTCCTTTGTAGCTTATAATCCTATCTTCTGAAAAGGACATCTGACTACTAAACTCAGTCCTAGAGCTAGGTGTTCGATCTAAGACTAGGTGATCTTTTATAACAATATCGACACCACTTATTCTAGGTATCCTAATAGGATCTGGTGTCATTACCTTGGCGAATTCCTTGAAAATTCTAGGAATCTCAATATACTCTTTCCTAAGAAATAAATTTGAATGATATGTATTGGAAATGGCATAAGCTATTCTATAAGTTATAGAATATGGTCTATTACCTTCTTTCATTAATTCTTTCCTTTTGAAATCTTGATGAAGGGTTAAGACTCTACTAATGGAATTTTAAGATGAATGTCAAACATCAATTTGCCTGCATACAAATTACCTATTATTGTTCCAAGACAACCATCTCTTAAGTTATTGATTCTTCTATCTATTATCGATAAATGCATTTCTAAATCAATTCCTTCCTTAAAAGTTGCTTTTATTACTAGCTCAATAGTTCCTATAGTTCCTATGTGGATCCATTTCATAGTAACAGCTACTTCTTCTCTAAGCTTACTTAATTCATCAAGAATTTCTTCATTAGGAATTAATTGCATCTCCATCACATTACCAGTAAGTTCTATAGGTATAGCAAACTCACCTGAACTCACTTTGTAGATTATGTGATGCTTCCTTTGGTTTAATCCTATCTGGTTCAAGACTTTCCCAATTCCTCCAATCCTAAATCCATCGTATGGGCTAAGGTTGGAATCTTGCCGCATGATTCTCTCCATGGTTTTGTTTGACACCCCATTCTGGAAAAGAATCCTGATAGGCTTTCAGAAGTTTGAAGCCTCTCTTTCTCGTTGTAATTATTCTGACTCGGTTGAAGATCCATCCGAATCAGTCTCTATTTCTTCTTCATAGACGCTTTCATCTGAAGGAAGATCTTCGAATTGGTAGATGGGTACCAAATCGCCATAGTATACTGCATCTAGGATATCATCCATGGCTTCAAATTTTCTCAATTCACCACGTTTCTACGGGCAGTCGCGAGATATATGTCCTTTCGCTCCGCAAGTCCAGCAATTTCAGTCTTTGAAACTTTCATTGGCTCAGGTATGGGCCCATCTAAAAGTTCTTCTTGTATGGGTTCTTTCAGTGGATCTTGCATCTGCTCGTCTAGATCCTTGGGATGAAACCCTTGTTGGTCCTGTTCTCTATCCAGATCTGTAGCCTTGGACTTGGACTACCATGATCTCCGCCGGGAAAAGGTTCTTCTTGAACTCCTACGGTAGGAGTCACTATTCTGCTTCTCCCTTTTCCTTGGCTTACTTGATTCTCCTATAATAGTTGAAAAATCATTATTATCACAATAGAGAGGGGTTCGTTTGATTTTACCTCTCAGTCTTTTCATATTCTTTTGGATGGATGCTTGATAACACCACTCCTTTAGTTTGTCTTTAAGGAAAGACATTCTTTGCACCACTGAATGTAGCTGTCCTCAGGTACTTTGTATGACTAGATCTACATTTCCCTCTATGGACTACATATTTTTGCAAAGAACATTGGAGCTGCTACTTCCGTTGCTACTTCCGTTGCTACTTCCGTTGCTATTCTACTTTAAAAGAAATACTTGCGAAACCAATACTTCTAAGTTCAAGGCTGAAGAGAGCCTGTGCATATTCTCTAGCCTTTTGTGCTCTACTTCCTTCAAAGTATCCGTCTCCGATGAAGTGTATTTTGATAAGCCTTCCTAGCCGGTCTGCTATCGCACCTTTTGAATCTCTTGCAAGGATGCTGGCCTTGGTATCTTCTGGGGTGTTATCCCATCTGATCTTTACAGTTCCCTCTAAGCTCAATTCCACAAGTTTTATAAAGTTTTCTTTATCAAGCTCTAGGGTAGTTGCTGCTATCTTGATTGCTGCAACCCATTCGTCTATCAATATATCGGTAGTTTAGAAATTGATAATATCTAGGTTCAGTATAGCGCCATATGGACGTAAGGGCTGGAACATGGTCTTTGCCCAAAGTGTATTCTCCGGTACTCTTTTTGGATTTCTTCCTGGATTTTCCTTTTGCCTGGTTCTCACAAATGTTGGAGTGGCATTAGTGTGGAATTTCGCACTTTCTCTCATCGGTTGATCCTACGGAGGATCATTAGAGCATGTACTTCTAGGCGGTGGTAGTGCTGGAGTGATCTCATTTGTTTGGATATTTACTAAATCCACGATCCCGAGTTGGAAAGAGGATTCTACCAATTCTTGTAGATCTGATAGATCCGCTCTTGTTAATTCCATTATTTTATAGATCTAATAGAAGCAATAGTCAGATCTTCTCTTGACTTCGGCTTTGGAATCTCCGTGGCCTTCCCCTTTTTGTGTAGAAGAAGTACTATTCCAAGGGCGTCCCTGATTCGTTCCTGTCTGGATCTAGATGTCTCAGGGTTCTCTCGTTGACTTCTCTTCAGATTTTTAATTTCTGCCTTTAGATCTGTAAGACCCTTGTGTAGATCGGGAAGGATCTTAAGGACCTCGTCCACCTTTTGGCTCATAAATTCTATTCTCATAGGTATATGGATTAACCTATGTCCATAGTTTTGAACATCTCCCTCAGATCTTGAGAGATCTTTGATGTATCCGGCTAGAGTTCCTTCCAATCAGTCATAATTTTTAGAACTGAAATTATGTAGGAATTTACCCGTTCCGCTTCTCCTGGTTGGGATTCTACCATGAACTTCAGTGGAGTGTAGACGCCTCACTGCATTCCCTGGTAGAACTTGTCGGACTTCAAAGTTTCTCAGCCACTCTTGTTTTTCTTTCGGCGTAAGAAATTTTGGGTCAATCCTCTTGGGACTATTGTCACACTTGTCAAGAATTTCCATAAGAAATTCTCTTCTTTGTATTTCCAGAATCTGGAAATATTCCCTGTTTTCAAAATAACTCGAACCTTCGTTCGATTCCATTTTCTCTCAAAGAGTCTCCTCCATTAGTGGATAATATCAAATTGTAATATAATCATATATTTCTTCAGTAAACCTAGGCTTTGATACCATTTTTCGCAAGCTGGATGTTTTCATGCCATTTAGAGATGAAATGGGACTAAATGTGTTAATTTCATAAAACTAATGGACTAAGATTGTTGACCCCGAATAGCAAGGGACCGAAAGTGAGAACTACCCTATCCTACGGGACTAAATCTGTCATTTCCCCTGAAGGTATAATAGTAGGCTGTTGGAAACATTAATGTTGAAGAACCGTTGCATCACAAACTAAATGCAAAGTGACATTAATCAAAAGATCCCTATCATATGAGGTCCGCTAAACCACATGCCTGTAGAATTCTAATTTAGCATTACCCCGACATAAAATGTTTGTTTTAGAAAAGAGTTTACATGAGTTACCAGTATGTCATTTTTGTATTTATACCATCATCTCACAAATGGTTATAACTATTAGAATTGACATAGATGCCATCACCCTAATTCAAAAACCACTGTACTGCATAGCCCTATGTAAAATCTGCCTGTATTTGGTATATCATGGAACCCACCACCATCAATATGAATTTTTTTTGCGGTCATTTAATCCTCTTAGCTTCCCCACAACCACTTTTGTAGTATCTTTTCCACCCTATGTGCATGCCAAAATAGAGTTCTTTCAATATTGTCACTCTCTAAGTTGGTCACTTTAGATTTTGGTCACTAACACCTTCATCACAAATTGCATCATCACCATGCTACATGGATAAAGCATTGTTCTTGACGCATAATGACATGTTGCACCACCATTTGTATCTGTAGATAGTGATCGATGCATTGCTGCCTTTCTTACCCGATATCTTTCATTCCAAATCCACATGAAATACTTCATGATAGCGGTCCTCTATCTAGTATTATAAATGGCTCTTTCAACTCGCAACATCTCCAATCTTGGTCATGGGTTATTTCTTTATTGACACACTTCAGTGCTAACTAACCTTTGTAAAAGTTTGAATTTCCCTTCAACTTGTTATGAAGTGATTAAAAATCAAGCATACTGAGATGCTACTTTATCTCATGCTTAGTATAAAGTATTACTAGCTTATCTACATGAGCAAATTTGAAAGGAAAATAAGTTATATTGACCAAATTTCCGTTGTTGGATTATATTATTTGTATAGAGTAATTTGGATCTATATATGAACAAAAATTGGTTTCGTTGAAACGTTCAAAAATGTAATCATAAGTAAGATATCCTGATTGGAATTTTTAAAGAAAATATGCTTTGGATATGAAAAAAGTTGGCAAATTGAGAAAGATGTATAGAATACTAAATAGACAGATGGATCAGAGAGCCGAGACCAGAAATACTAAAAGTAACATTTATTGTCCTAAGTATGAAAAACGACATACCAAGAGATCCAATTTTGTGCCATGTATGATAATGTAAGGGAATTAACGCGTTCTAAATCATTTCATGGAAAACCATTGTTGTGAACTAAAAGACTTATTACGAAAAAAATAATATATGTATGGTGATGAAGAGAGAATATATAATATTTACAACAATTAATACCTTATTGCGCTTCCAAACATGAAACAATGAGATTGGTGGTCCAATCTAGGCCAATCCTTAGCTAATTCCAATTATGAATACTTGGGATAGGCCCAACCCAATGACCTAGGATCTCCTAACCCTGGGTCAAGTTAGCGGGCCGACTTCTATATTATTTTTTTTTAAATCATACATGACATATAAGTTTTATTTTATTTTTTAGCTTAAACTATTCTATATTCTTTATACTTTTGAACTCTAAAAATTTTACCTTTATTTCTTCTACTTCTATATTATTACAGCAATTCACTAAAATTCATTGTTATTTTTTTAAAAATAAATTTTAAATCTTTTTTGGTCTTTATGTGGTCTTAGCTACTTCTTTTTGTAGTTTTTTATTGTTTGGTTTAATTTATAATTTATTTATTTAAAATAAAAGCCTAACTTTTTTAAGTTTGTTAAAAAAGTATCTAATCTTCGTTAAAAAAAAGAAAGAAAAAAAAAACAGGCACAATCAGGTTTGGTTTGAGCCGTTTTATGCTTAACTTAAGGTAAAATTAGTGAAATAAAAATTATTGTTTTCAAATATGAGTTTAGTCATTGCAGCTATTGGTCTTGGTAAGAAAATATATCAAAAAATAAGGAAAAAGAAAAGACAAGTTTTATTGAGCATGATTTCTATAGCCTCAAGAATGGGTTCCACAAAACTTTATTTTAAAACATTTATGAAATAAGTAAAGTTGAATTTCTTGTTTAACCTTAATTATGGAAAAAGATTTCTTAATATATTAAAAACTTAAATATTTATTTTTTTAAACTTTGACGGGAAAGGAAATTAAATACAAACAAATTGGAGAAATAAAAAGAAAAATAATTAAATTAGTACCTGAGGCTCCATTAATCTTGCCGACAGAGCACAAGAAATGGGATCTGGCGATAGCACATCACCGGAATCTCCACAAGATGAATTTGAATTTTGGTCGGATGAAATAATCCGGCCAAAATCGTTAGTGTATGTTCTTGAAGAGTTCTGTTGGCAAATTATATGGTAATGACGAATTAACAAATCGATTCAGTAAAAAGAATTAAAGAAGGAAAAAGAAAGAATCAAATGATTGAGACAAGAAATAATGGAGTTGCCTGCATAAAATTCATCTTACATTTCTAGAGTTTTCCGCAATTTTTGGCTACCGAAGGATTCAAATGTAATGTTCCTAGGGCTCTCTAAGCGTAATACTTTATGGACTTGAACAGTGTTCTGTAGTAAGACTGTTGAGGGATAAAAGGCATGAGCAAATGTGAAGTGTAAGTGGTTGAGTGAGAGAGTGTGCATAAATGTTGTCTGCGTATGTGTGAGTGTTTCAAAAAAGAAAGCTCGACAGGAGGTAGCAGAAGCATCGGAAGTTACGTTCTGTGTTTTTCCAATAATATTTTCCTATTAATTTCTTCTTTTTTGGTTTTTCTTTACTTAATATTATGTAATAATTAGATAAAGTATTTTTAGAAGGAAATGTATATATTTGATGCTATCTATGAATACAATACAATAAATTATTTTCTATATTAGATTCCTCCATAAAAGGCAAAAAAACAAAGAGATAATATTTATGAAAATTAATTAAAGAGTTCATCAATATGTACGTATTGTTATATTGTAATCAACCATTTGTCTTTACAAAGTTCTTTATATACAACTCCAATTTTTGAGTAAAATTGAAAAACTTAAAATAGTGATGAAGTAAAAATAGACACTCAAAAGTTGACACTAAAAAATGAAGTATAAACATTTCTTGTAAGTTCATCGTTTTGCGTTTATTCAAATTTGACAATACTTTTAACGAAGGATCTATTGAAATTTGACAATATTTATGAAATTCGATGTGTTTTAATCTGAAAAATGTAATTAATGGTTTCATATATAAAGATAGGTATAGACTAATGTCACTTGCTTCATAATTTTAGTGATTATTACACTTTGAGGACTGGATTTCATTGATGAACTGAAGAATAGTAATTTAAGTTTAAAATTGAATTGCAATTATATTAAAGTTATACAGATATACTAATGTGTGTAAGAATTTTTTGCACTAATTTATTTGGTTCTTTGCTACCACAGAACATATCACTTTCAAATATTTCGAAAAGAAAAATAATCTGACCCTTTTGAATCCATTAATCCCAATATATATATATATAATAGACACTTAAAAAAAGAAAAAGAATAACAAATACTAGAGGGTTGGATATTACAAAAAATAAAGCATCTAAGGTCAACCATCCTCTAACAGCTTCCGGAACGTTTCCTGCAAAACAAACAAAATTATTAACACTTTTAAGCAAGAATTAATTTTTTTTAAAAAAAATAATATTAATATTGTAGCTACTTACCTCCACCTCCAACGCCCTCAGCCTGCTCCAGCCGCCGTTCACTATTTTCCTGCAGCACCTCTCCAATAATTCCTTTTGCTTGGGGGGGGGGGTGATCGAGCTTTGCTTCCTGTAGAAGAAAAAAAATTTAGCATCTTATTTATAAAATATGGTAAAGCATTTAAAATACTATTATTTACTTACCAACTTTCTCTTCTGCATGCTAATAGAGGAAGAACCCCCCCCCCCCCCCCTGGAAGTCGACTCTGGCCCAGTACATTTGGAGCTGGGGCCAAACCTTGTTGGCAAGTCAAAGTGGTCTGACCAGGCTGGATAGGATGATAGAAAGTATCTTCCAGATTTACTTATCGGTCAACACGTGGATCACCCAGAAGATGGACTTATTTGTTACAGTCCCACCAGTAGGTCATCTACAATAATAAAATTAAACAAAATGTCAATAAATTTCATTAAATAATTAGATTATTAGATAAAACAAAATTAATTTAAATTTTATTACCTTCATGCTCTCATATCACAAATGCTGGTACTCTTCCGGCACCTACCTCAGACATGGCGATGGGTGGGGAAAGTGTCCCCGTCACCACTGCATTGATGCACTTTTGAAATCGGCAGTCAGATCTAAAAGCACATGCTATATTAGACATTTTCAATATAAAATAATACTAAAAAAAAATTGATAATCAAATTTACCTTGCGCCGTCGTGGCTGATGTATTGGGCGCGCTGATGGTGGGTGGAATTGATAGTAGTGGTGGAGCAGCCGTCGGGGTGCCAGACTGGTGTATTGTCTCATTAGGTGCCGGTGCAGCTCTAGATGCTCCAGCATCATCTAGAGTCTGCGGGACGGGGGATGGGGGATGGTGTGGTCGTGTCAGGTGGTGTGGGTGGTCGAAGAACTGCTTCCCCAACTTGGGAAGCATCTGACAAAATTGGTAGAAGTGGCGGGCCACGACCATGACTACTTCCTCGACCACGTGATATAGGAGGCGTACCACTAAACATGATCTAAAAAACTATTGAGAAGTATTTGTCTAAATTTTACGATTATTCACATTAATATGTAAATAAAAAAGAATATACTAATTCTTACACATCGAAAAAATTATCATGAAGTCATGATTATTGTACTCATTAATTATTTAAAAATGTATAATTCTCTTGTGCACATATACAAATGGGCCAAGTATTGCTTTAAGTTTATTTAGCCTATCACATGAACTTTTTATCGTAGTATTTATTATATTTATCCATTTTAATCTATCAACATTTTCTTTTGCTGACAAATGAAAATGGATAAACATAACAAGTTCTACTGGCAAAATTCAATTGATGGGCTAAACAAGATTAAAGGCATGCGTGATCTGTTTGTACGCTGTTACCAAAGAAATATTCATTTTTAAATAATTATTAATTATTGGAAATAATGTTCTGAATTTGTTTTCTATTTCAAATGATTATGTAATTGTACCTTAATTTGAAATATTACCTTAATATTATTATGGTTGACATTATTTTGTAAATAATATTATTATTGGGATTATTGGTCTAATTTTGTGATTTGACTTTATTATGTAAAAATGTTATTTTTGGGAATATTTTATAATTTTGCGATAATTGACATTGTTATGAAAATAATATTATTACTGGGAATATTAGTCTACCTTCTGTGATTGTTGACATTATTATGTATAAATGTTATTATTATTAGGAATATTGGTGTAATTTTTGTGATTATTTACATTACTATTTGAAAAGATTATTATTGGAATTATTGATTTAATTTTTTCTATTATTTAAATAATGTTATTATTCGGATTTACTATTGGTCTAATTTTTGTGATTGTTTACATTATGATGTCAAAATTATTTTATTGGAAATATTAGTGCAATATTTTTTATTATTTACATTATTATTTAAATAACTTTACTATTGGGATTAAATATTTGTCCAATTTTTTATGGTTATTTACATTATGATGTAAAAAATTAGCCTATTTATAAAATAAATTGCACATGTATACAATAAATATGGCAAAAAATTTAAGCAATATAATATAATACACATAAGAATTGCATAAAGGGAAAAATAGGCCTCATTTGACTTGAATTTTCAAATTCGAAGGAGACTAGTAACTAATCTCTTTCTTTCATATGATTTGACCAATTGTAACTTCTTGATTTGAATATCTGAAATATTTAACACGAAAGAAAAAAGTAAAAAGACGAAAAATTCAAAAATTCTATTTATTGAAATTAGTCAGTGCATATCTTCATATAGAATATTACAGTAAATTGCACAAATAATTACACTATACAATTACTAAATTACACAATAATTGCATAAATTACACAACTATACAATTAGTTTTGAAAAATTACACAAAATTTCTATAATTGCAGAAATTACATAAAATAAATTTCTATAATTGCAGATATTCTTATACAACTAAATATTTCTATATTTGCGAAACTTACATAAAATAACTTTTTAACAGAATTTTTTTAAAAATAAAAATAAATTGACAGAGAATTTTTAAAAATCACCAAAAATTAAGAGAAAATTATAAAAATAACCAAAAATATACAAAAATTTGGAGAATTACATAAAATTACAATTTTTTTTTTAAGATTTTCAAAAATTTATAGAAAAATATTAGAATTACCAAAAATTATGAAATTTTTTATAATTTCATAAATGTATAAATTTTTTAAAAATTACAGCAAAATTAAGTAATTATTTTTAAATTGCCGAATGTTTTTTAAAATGTTTTATTTTACACCAAAAAATTAAGAAAATAAAAAATAAAGGATAAATTGTCCCAAACATGTTAATGATCAAAAAGTAGACTATAAATTAATTATGGTCATTGGAAACATATAATGCAACAAATTAAATTGATACATGTTCAAAAGATCAAATATATTTGTATATATAAGATTGCTAGTCTTACGTAGATGTAAGTAACATCTCACACTGTTCCATTGGATCGTCTAATCAGACCAATAAAATTTTTATCAAACCGTTGAATAGTATTAAATTAATAAAATACTACATTCTATGAAGTTTTTGACATTTTTGTTGGTACTAAGATATCGTATCCGATACACAATCAATGAGGTTGAAAAAATGATGAAACTGACCATCAGACAATTTGATTTTAGATCAGACCACTAGATATGTTCACATATGAAAAGTATTGTTATGAGTTTAAATTTGATATTAATCAGGGACCCGGATATTGAGACACTGTAATCGGGAGGTGAACGAGCAATCTATGGGCATATTTAGGGACAGTTTTTGGAACACATTTAGAAAAGTATTTTACTAATTTTAGTAAAAGATATTTTATACATTTACGAACGATTTTATTTAAATTTCATATTTTCACAACGGTCAAATATTAAATAATCATTCCTAGGTTTGATTTTTCCTCCAGTTTTCTTTTGGTGCGAAACTCAATTTGTTGGAACTTATTTTGGAACGGTCAAAATAAATTAACGGTTCCTATATTTTAATTTTTCCTCCTTTTTATTTAGTACATTGTAATATATTGAACGGTTTATTTTATTAATGTCGTTCAAAGTTGGAAAGGGCTTTCGATCGACTTCCTAATTTTTTGACATTTCCTAAATACGAAAAAAATGTGTTTTGTTTTTCCTGAAAAAAGAAATTATTGGTATGGACAAATAGTTTGCAAATTGTATTTCTAAATTAGCTGGTAAACTATTTTTATGAATTATTATCGGTATTTTGTTCATTTAAATAGAAAATGGTAAATGTCAATTATAATTATTGTCTTCTTCAGTCTTGTAATCCTCATGAAAGCTATCCTCATCAGACTCGTCATCAAATTTAAAGTTCCCCGGTCAGGTCAACATGTGTATGTACCATCGTACTGCCCGTACATTGCGAGCCCATCCGTGCACAAACCTAGTCTAACATTACGGAGCTCTACTGCAAAATGAGGATATGTCCGGTCAAAATACCTCGATGCATTTGAATCAGACGGATGGCACTTGGATCCCTCTTCCGTTTGATTGTTGGCATGCCATGTTATTTGCTCGGCAGTCGCTTCTAAATCATACAACCTTTGCAGGCTAAGGGTAACCAGCAGGTACCTAAGAATGTTATACAATGTCTTTTTGTGATTAGGATTTGCTCCGTGATTGACTTGTACCTAGCTTCTCCGCAAAACTTCCAATAATCCAAATCAATGTTGTCCTTCTTGTACAACATGCAGCCATTTTTACATACATCAATCTTCTCAATAGGTAAATCCAAGTTTCTTAACAATTTCTTCGTACTATAGTATTCTTGGGGCAGGGTGTGGTTGTGGGTCACTATATGATTAGCCCATTGGGATATTTGGTCTCATATATGTTGAGAAAATGGCCAACGACCTTGATATTCAACAACTCAGCAACAACCTCAATTGAGATTGGGTGCAACCATTCTACAACGGCTGCTCAACTGCATGCACTACATTGTGAAACTGATCTGCCAGCACAGACACATAATCGTACCACCTACCATAATATAAACTACACCCTATATTAGCAGGACACGACCTCATACCTTTATGAGGCACACCATCCCGGTTATACTTAGAAGACCAGACATCCGGCCTGGCGGCATCAAAAACCATTGTCTACGTCAAATCCATTTGCACCGCATCATCCAAAGGCGTACTGGTGCCCTCCATAACATTAAAAATGGGAGGTTGCTCCTCCTACAATTGGGCCGTGGTAATGGCCTCAAAATACTCTTGCACCCTTTCCATGAGAAGTCCAATTATAATACTTCAACGTAAAACCTTTCGTAAATAAGTATAACTTTACCTCATCCGTGGTTTTGAAAACTTCATTTACGCACTTCCAAAAAGGACACTTAATTTTCTCACCATCCATAATGCATGTTGAGACTTGGGTCATTCTATAAATGTACTAACACCATCCTCAACGGCGTAAGACCCGCCCTATTTGAAAGGATCTTCTCATACATCCATCTACTCAACTGTCTTAAGATTACGATAAGTCATACACAAACACAGAAACACACACACACATATATATATGTATATATTATTATAACATTAAATTTAAATGATAAAATTGCAACAAATATAATCAATTAACAAATAAAGGGTTAAAGTTGTTACCTGATCAAAATAACTTCAAATATCATTAAAAATTTGAGACAGGCTGACGATCAAGAGTAGAAAAATATTTGTGAGATAGTGAGAGATCAAAAAAATTCGAGAGAGATTGAGGAAATAGAGAGAAAATAAGAATCGAAGAAGATAGTGACATTAAATGGAAAGAGCACACAAATTTAGCTGTTAAAAATTAGCCGTTGATTTAGATTTTGAAACGGTCCTTTCGACGAGTTTAGGAACATTTTTTTACCGTTGAAATATAGCCATTGTATTTCATTTGGAAAAGTCTCAGTAATACTAAATAAATAATACAAAAAAACAGTTCCAATTTGCACCGAATTTTGGAACGATTGTTGAAACACATTACTTCTTAAATAAAACTAATAATTTGGAATCGTGTTCCGCATAATTGATTAAGGGTGTTCCAAAATCATTTCAAATTGTACCTTATTTTCGAATACATTTTCTAACTATCATCTTTTGGACATCCTTTGTCACACATATAGGAACGGTAAACTCAAGACCGTCCCTAATTCTAATATTATGTTCCAAATAGAGTTACAACCGTCTACCATTACTATTTTGTAATGGTGTTTGGATCAGATTTTGTAACTGTTTGTTCGGAACTCATGTTGGAATGGTATGCCTGTTCCAAAATTATAACAAAAAAAAATGTAGATCATTGACATCATCTTTCAATATCTATTCATTATGTGTTCCAAAGACCGTTTCAAGATGGAACGGGTTTAGGAACGATTGTCCTGACCATGCCAAATCCCACATTTTTTTATAGTGTGGTGAAGTACTCTAGCCAAATCCCATCAATAA
Organism: Sesamum indicum; assembly: GCF_026168435.1. Lineage (NCBI taxonomy): Eukaryota > Viridiplantae > Streptophyta > Magnoliopsida > Lamiales > Pedaliaceae > Sesamum > Sesamum indicum. The sequence continues at coordinate 8,255,065 of NC_142661.1, read as the reverse complement.
AACTGGTTGGTGGAGCACAAGATCTAGGATCCGATCATAGCACAAGAAATGGGGTCAGCAAGTTTTTTAGTTTAACAAGCTAGCTTAAGGTACTATCACTATAAAAAAAGGCGAAATTTGAAGCGATTTTAGGATGGTATTTTTGGGTTTGGAACGGTTTGCAGGACATTGAACTTATTTGGGGTGATTTTTGAAACGGTTGGAAATTCATCCTTACAACTGGTGTTACAAAATTTTAGGAACGGTTTTGGCAAGACTATTTCTATTTGGGATGGGAACTGTAACACACTACAAAAACCATTCCTAATATTAAATTTGTCAAGAAAAATTTATTTTTTCAATTGGAACGGTTTAGGAATTGTCAGTCGTATTTAGGAACACATATATAAATCTGTTTTAATAATGGTATTAGCAATGGTGTTTTTGAGAACACGTACTTAAAATTGAAATAGCAATGGTATTAGGAACGATCACACACTATTTTCACTTATTAGAGATAATTTTAGCAATGGTATTTGAAACAGTCAATGCAGTTTAGGAACAGGGGTTTGGAACTATTTCAGTAATAAATATTTGGAACGGTCATTTATTTAGATTTATAATATTTCTTTACCATTACTAAAACCATTCCTAATTTTTTAATTCTATAATTTATTTATATTTTATAATTTATTCATATATTTAATATATTGCAATAAATAAATAAATTTATTTATTTTAATATATAATTAAATTAATTTAATAATTTTTTAATTAATTATATTTATGAATTTAATTAATTAACTAAAATTGATATAATGAAATTTAATAAATATTATGAAACATGAATAATTAAGAAAAAATATTATATTAATATGAAAAATTATCTAATTAAAAAAATGAAAAAAAATTAAAACCAAATCTAAGCCCTCCTTTTCAGCGACGTCAATATTGTCCTGGTTTGAAGCTGGGGGGTCTGTTGAAGGCAATTCTGGAACGTCTACTGCAAAACATGCAAAATTATTAGTACTTCTAACCAAGAATTATTTTTCCTAAAACAAAGAATATCAATAATCTACTTACCGCCACCTCAGTTGCTCTCAGCCCACTCCAGCCACCATCCTCCTTTTTTGTGTAGCACCTTTCAAATAACTCCATCTGCTTGGGCGGCTGATCGAGCTCTGCCTCTAATAAAAGAAAAAAACAGTTAACATCTTATTTATCAACATTGTCTTCCATTGACAAACGCAGATGGATAAACTTAAACAGTTCTACTGACAAAATTCACTTGATGGGCAAAAACTTAAAGGCATGTGTAATCTGTTTATATATGGTTACAAACAAACAATATATTTTTAAATAATTATTAATTGTTAATTGTATTTTAATTTGAAATATTACCTCAATATTGTTATTGTTTATATTATTTTCTAAATAATATTATTATTGGAATTATTGATCTAATTTTGTGATTATTGACATTATTATGTAAAAATATTATTATTAGGAATATTTTCTAATTTTGGATTGGTGACATTGGGAATATTAGCCTAATTTATGTTAATGTGATTATTATGTAAAAAATTATTAATGGAAATATTCGTCCAATTTTTGTGATTATTTACATTTATTATGTAAAAATGTTAGTAGGGGGAATTTGGTGAATTTTTTTTTATTAATTAGATTATTATGTAAGAAATTATTAAAATTCTCAATTTTTTTAATTATTTATATTTATTATATAGAAATGTAATATTGGTGAAATTTGTCAAATATTTTTTATAAGTTAAATATAAATTGCGTAAATTACACAATGAAATAAACATAAATTGCATAAATTACTCAAAAAATTATACATAAATTGCATAAATTACACAAATTGTGGAAATGACCAAAAATTAGAAAAAGATAACAAAAAAAAAATTAAAATTAACAAAAGTTTTCTGTCAATTTTTTAAAAATAAAAAAAAGTTAAAAAAAGTACCAAAAATTTATAGAAAATTTTTAAAAATTACCTAAAAAAATTAGAAAAATTACAAAAACATTATATAAAATTAGGAAAATTAAAAAAATACAAAAATATCAGAAAATTTTCAGGAAACCGTAATTAGTTTTTTCAAAAAAAATTTAGAAATTTTTTTCAAAAAACAGAACTTTTATATAGTTAAATGCCCGAATGTTTTTTTCGAAAAGTAGCCAAAATGTTTTAAAAAAATTGGTGTTTTATTTTATACGAAAGTGGAGGAAAAAAGGAAGAAAAGTGTGGTTAAAAGAAGAAGAAGAATGGTGGGGGGGTGGGGGTATCAAAGAAAAAGGTTGGGGGGTCCAAAAAAAGAAAAAGGAAACCCAACCATTTGATTCCAGTTACCTCTAGACGACGGCGGACGGCTGACGGTAGTGGAGCTAAGTACCAGGTGAGGGAGGCAGTCGGTCGAGGAGAGTGAGGGAGGGAGAGTGAAGGAGGAAGAGGGAGGGTGAAATAAAAAAATCTTCTAAGTTTTGTACGTATACCGATTTTTGAAGCGGGCTTTGCAACCGGCAATTTTTAAAAATCCATTCGTAAGACCTCTCTTTGCAAAAAAAAAAAAAAAACATTGTTTTTATTGACAAGCAATATTTGAAAAGTCGTTCCTATTGTTTAGCCATTCCAAATAACCATTCCCAAAAAAACAATGTCATTTGTTTCGAAATGACGTCATTTTGGTATAATATTAATACGACCACTCATGAGATGCAATATGAGAAAATTGCAATAAATGGAACTAAATTGAAAAAGGCCCTTACGGGACAAAAGGTGCAATTTTTTCCTTAAGAGTTACATTACTTTGTGTGCTGCCCAATTTAGTACAATAGAGACACTACTTGTAAACCAATCTTAAAGTACCTTTAGTTTACCATAAAAGATAAATATTAGTTATAGTTATTAAATAAACTAGGCAAAATCACACTATTGGGATATAAGTTTATCCAGAAACAGATAAGTTATATAAACAAGTTTTTGGAACAAAATTATTATTGCAAAAGCTTCACTATTTCAACTTTGACCCATTCAGTCTGATTAGATATTATCACAAATAATATAGGTAACCCCTAGGACCCAACATTTGGTTAAATCTAACTTCATAATATTTGCTATTGCTAGGACACAATAAGTGGTTAATATGCATTCTTTTACTTCTTTTTTCTTTCTTGGATACGAAAATCATATCATATGTTTGCCACGAAGAGGTATATAATACATATAAGTAATAATTCAACCCCCTCAGTGCTGTAGTGAGCATTTCTTGCCAATCGATGTGCAAGACTGTTCACTTGTTGATGAACATGCACAAAAGTGATGGAATGAAAAGCCACTGCTAATGGCTTGATACCTTCAGAAATTGGTCCTAGTGATAAGGAGACCAATTTATGATGGATAAGCAATCACCTTTAATAAGAACACTCCTGCAGTGTTTCCACTACTTCCTTTCATTCCAGATGGTCTGGTGTAGTAGGAAAAGAGAAATATTTCATCCACCTTGCTAAATAGATGTCCTTTGAGTTTCTTGGAATAACCCCTACACCCATAGATGATTGTTCATGAGAATTTGCACCATCAAAGTGAACTTTTACTGAATCAGTAGGTGGAGGATACCACTGATTTGTTTGAGCTTGATTCCATATTATACGAAGACTCTGGTAACAATTCATGAACTCGGGAAGATGGATTGCTGACTGATGTATTATCTCCACAGTGTGAGAACTTGATGACTCCATCAAACACTTGTTGCGGTGATTTAGATATTCCAATAGATAGTAACCAATGAATCAGCTTCTAAATGCCGAAGTGACATACAGGAAATTGATACTAGTCGGCACAGTTTAGATAAGGGGCTAAAATAATTCGATTAGGAATAAGTAATGGAGGTTTGACCATCAACACCTTGTGATGTTCACTATCGGTCATTTTTGATTTGTTGGTCTGCTTTTGAGATATCTCCATCTTTTGGTCTGGTTCACAGTGCTGGTCATGCGCATGCTTAGTGTCATTTTCGTCCATGTTTGGTTGCAACTCTTTTTCACTTGGAAGAACAAAAACAACAGCATTTTATTTGGGGTCAACAACAGACTGGGAATGTAATTTACCTTAGGGTTCCAATTTACTAATAGATGACGCCAGTTGACTGATTTGAGATTCCAAATTTTGAATGCTCGTCTGGGTCTGCTGTTGGAACTGTTGTTGGAAGTATTGTGTTTGTTGTTGGAATTACTGTGTTTTGGTCACTAGTGCTTTTATCATGTCTACGAGAGATGGACAGGTGTGGGATTAGGCGAAGGAGTTGGTGGCCAGTTTTGAGATTGCAAAATGTAGCTAAGACTGGGGTAAGTTGTCATTCCTAGATTATACATGTTGAAATGAGGATCATATCCTCTTTGTGGTGTTCCAAAAAGTCCTCCACCAACAACATTGGCATGCTCGATGGTTTCTTCTTGAAGCATAGGGCACAAATCGGTGGGATGTGCATTAGAATTACATAAACGAAAAGCCTTCATTCGTTGGAATTCTTCTTCGACAACTCTTTCAACAAGGGACAAAAGTTTATCAAAACGATCATAAATGGAAGATACATTTACCTCATTCACCGGAGGATTGCCGTATCTAGTCCCAAACTATTGAGTATTGGCCCACATGATTGTAATTGGGTTGTGTGTTATGGTTCACTCCAAGTGTCCAATATCTCTTGTGCTAACTATAGCTCGGAAGAAGTGGGTATCCTTTCAACTTATTTCTTGGTTTCCTTTCAAAATCTCCGTCCAGTCTTCTCAATCTTGAATTAGATCAAGTTCACATGTACGAGAAGATTATAGTATTAAACCAAGTAACCAAAAAAAAAAAATCAAGTAACAAGAAAAGAAATATTCTTAAAAACACCAGCCCCGGCAACAGTGCCAAAATTTGGTGAGTGTCGAGATCACAAAAAATAATTCCTACAAAACTTGTGAAAGTGGGAGTAAGGTCGATTCCACAGGGACTGGTATAAGTTGATTTCTTTAAAAAAAGAAAATAATGGGAGGAGATTTGACGATAAAAAAAAATAATTAAAAACTAAATAAGCTAGAAAATAATTGAAATTACCTGGCGAAGATAGGAGAGAGAGATTTTACGGTCAAGGCAACGATCATGCTTGATTCTTGCGAGTTGATCATTGATGCAAAAATACATCCTAAAACAAATTTAGACATCATGAATAGGTGATGAGGGAAATTTTAAGCATGATATAGGATGCATTGGGATAGATTGAATAATTGCCTTTAGGGGAATCTCCTTACGCGCTTGGGAGAGCATCTTCTTCTTCCAGCCTTGTACTCTTTGTCAAATCTTATCATTAATTCTAGCACATTAATATTTCTTTCTTCAAGAGTCCACCCACCGCCAGTTACCCCAAGTGTTGACTTTCGCTACGGCCAAGTGGTATTCATTGCATATGTTCCTACTAAACCCCGTGCTTGATTTTTTAAGATTAATAATCTACCCCGATGCTTGTGTGTATCGGTATAGTATGATACCATGGAAAGATGACAATGTGCCCTTGCAAAAAACAGAAGGGTATCTTCAACCAAGAATAGGTGAGATATTCGGGGTGCCACGGTTGCCATTCAAACACCCTGGATCAAACCTATTGATTTAGCCGCTTTTAACATTCCACTGAGAACTTCTCCACAAAATAAGAATAGGTAAAGCGATCGGGGGTCTCCTTATTCGATTCCCCTAGACAGCTTTACTAGTCCAAAATTCTCACCATTAAGAACAAAAGAATAACTAATAGTACAAAACAAGTTTCAAAAGAAGACGGACAAAAGAGTACTTAAACCTTAGTCTAATTAGATAGACTCCAAGAAGAGCCACTCAACCAGGTCCTAGACGTTGCTCATGTCAAGCTTCATTATTAAATAGCCTTTCTTTCCTCCTGTCTCAGATTTCAAGAAGTGATTAGCATCATAAGTAAGAAAAATATTAATAGATATTAATCGACCTGGAATAACCAATCTTCTTTGTCTCTTTGTTTCTAGATGATCTCATCTTCCATAAAACATCTCTCAATTTCATCTAAACATTTTTTCAGCATTTTCAATCAATGGTTAAGACTCTAGAAATTTAATCCTTTCTTCAAGCTCTTTAATCATCCATTTCAAGTGTCCAAATGAGCACTTGTTCTATCTATCCAGTTATATCCTACAGCTTTAGACTCGCTAAGTAGATGTTTAATGTTAAAACAGGTACAAACAACCTTCCCACTATCAGAAATGATCTTCAGACACTCGTCTACCTTCAACCACATTGCCCCAAAGCGCTACACCTTATAGCAGTTGTCGTGAAAATTGCTGATTTAGAGTCACACTTATAATTAAAGGAGCATGGTCAGACAATAGAATCGGGATCACGTCTACTTTTGCATTTGATCAGGTAGACCACCCTTAGTTTGCACATGTACAATCCAAACGAGATTTCAATTATGTAACCTAGCATGGTCGAAATAGTGATTTCAATTATTGTTGGACAATTTTGATTACGTATATTGGTCAATAAAGTCTTTTATGTAACATTAAATGGGAGATGTCTATTGGGTGAAATATAAAATTTATATTATCACATAATTGGATTATGCATAATCAAGAATGAAACTTACCGTTCTGGTTGGACAATATCTTCTAGCTGAGGATGAGAAAGAGTGATGGATTCAAAGAGCTTTAGAAATAGGCGATTTGGATCCATTAGCTTTCAAAATCTTTTCTGAGAATGAGAAAGACCACAAAAGCTATTTTGTAGGTCAAAATGAGCTTATCATTTGCACATTGGATTGGATCTGGTGTGATATTTGTAAGTCACCAAAACACAAAAATTCAGTATGGGGTTCACAAGTCTAATTTCGTTTGATGGGTTCAAAGAATTAGACTCAAAGTAGTGAACCAAACTGATCACCTTTTGATTGGATTTCAAAAGTATGTATTTAGTAGGATTTCTTGAATATTGAAAAATGAGAATATGATTCTCCACTCAATGAAATTCTTCCTGAAAGGGCCACAGTTGACCGGTCTTTGAAAAGAAAGAAATTAAAAGACATAACGCAGTAGAGAGAAAGATGCATATATCATCATTCCTCTTTAGCTTTTCTTGATTCTTTTTATTTTCAATAAGGAACAATTAAGCTTTACTGATTCATGTTTCTAATAAAATTGATAATGCAGTGAAAATATAGACATTCTACTGTTTTCTTCTTTTACTGAAGATGTTAAAAGAACGGCAAATACAAATTAATTTTTTTATATTTTGATGTTCGATCATTGAGATTTTGAATAAATTAATTTATTGAATTTTTAACTAATAATTGAATTTGTTCAACTATTTTAAAAAATTCTCGACTTCTAATTTAAGAAAAAGGCTCAGGACTAAATTCGTCAAAAAGGAATAAATGTGGAAATAAAGTAAGTTACAGGACCAAAAGTGTAATTTTACCTACATTTTATATTATTATATATTAAATTGATTAAGCATACTGGCCATGATGTGGAAAGCCTTAATTTTGTCAATAAAAGACTAATTTGTTCCTGGAAGATAAAAAAATTACAATTTTACCTGAAGGATCTACGCATTTTTTATCAAGTCAGGGCATTACCCCTGGGTTGGATCTGGCGACCCGACCCTGGCAACCCGAGACACGTGGAAGAAGGCTATTGGACCAACAAGACCCCCTGTCTTACGCTATAAATACTCCACAGTTAGTGCATTTATGGTATGCTCACTTTACCATTCTTTACTTTTTGGTCGCTTCGGCTCATCAGCTCGCCAACGACCTGCTTTCACCACCTAAAAAACATACTAACTTAAGCATCGGAGGGTCTTAGTTGGGGGCCACTCCAGCAAGCCTAACAATTTGCTTCACTTTTCTCAGGGCCCAATCACTAGTGTGGAAAAGGTAGCAACCTCGAACCGCTTGGAGGACAGTTCACCCAACCAAGGAGGTCACATAGATTTTAACCCAGATCATTTGACGTCGGCTGTGGGAATCTTGAGAAGAGGTCCTTTAATTCGGTTTGATTGGGTTTCAAGGTGGTTGAAAGATTTAGGTATCCAGCAAAGATAATTCACCATGTCGGAGTCATCAAGGGACGAGCAAGAAGAATGAATCCTTCCACGACGAGAGGGAAGAAGATTGCATCTAACAAATGAAGAATGGCAGATGATAGAAATAGCAAGCAGGAATGTGATGGTGGAAAACGAAAGGAAAATGGTTACACAGGCTGAATCAGAGAGGAGGAGGTTGATCAAAAAGCAGAGAAAGGTGATTGCAAATGACCACATGGAAGGAACCAATCGCACGAGGAGGAATATGCGACAAACACTGGAAACCAGCCTAGCAAGAAAGAGTTTAGACATAACATTTAGCAATATCAGGATGAGGGAACCAGGGATCTCCAGAGCTGAAGTGGAAAGTTTAGGGAAGTAGATAGAAAAACTAAAGCAACAGATAGACGACTTGAAGAAACGAGGTGACCTAGTGAAGCAAAATAGGGACTCGCGTTTTGCCAATAAGATTCTGACCAAAATTGTCGGTCCAAATTTTTGAGTACCCGATCTACCCAAATATGATAGGTCGAAGGATCCGCAGGAACACATTTCTGCCTTCGAACTAGTAATGAACTTGTGCGGAGAAACGGATTCTATTAACGTAAAATTATTTGCGACAACTTTGACAGGAAAAGCGCAAGAGTGGTTTACTAGCTTGCGAGTGGTATAATCGAATCATATGGACAACTGACGCAGAAGTTTGCATTTCACTTTACTAGCGAAAGGAGATCGAAGAGGTCGGCGACCTATCTTTTCACGATCCAAAAAAGGAGCGATGAATCCCTAAAAAGTTTCATAGGGAGATTTAACAACGAGACCCTAGAGGTACAGGATTTGCGGATTGATATGATGAAGAGCATATTGATACATGGGTTGAAGAAGGGATTGTTTGCGTCAGCATTAGCTAGAGATCCTCCTGGAGACGTAGAACAATTGATGTACTTAGATCGAAAGTATATCGACGAGAAAATTAATGGAAACAAGGACAGAGAACGGGATAGAGGTCGAGATCGAGATAGGCAAATATGAAGAGGAAGAGATCGAACATCCCCTAGTAGATCAAGGAGCAGTGAGGAGTTCGAGCTCGAGGGAACGAAGGAAAAACACGATGCAACAGTAGAGTTATTTGGTGAAGAAGACAACAACTTGAAAATATCGATATGTTTGTATGTTCGTTAACTTTTTACCGTGGATATTTAACTTTTGCAGGAGCAGTCTTTTTACTAGTGATAGAAGTAAATGATTATGCATATTACTGTAATATTTTGAGAAATTGGTTACATTCTATGTAAAAATGCTCGCATGAAATAAAAGCACTTTCGGGATAACTAGCATTGCAACGAATTATTACTGACCTGAGAAAGGCTCGGCCTTGGTCAAAAGAAGACTACGACCTGAGAAAGGTACAATTGAGTCTCAAAAAGGCTACAACCTTAAAAAGGTACAAATTGGATTTGAAAAAGACTACAACCTGAAAAAGGTACAAATTGATTCTAAAAAAGACTACGGCCTGAAAAAGGTAGAAACTGAGTCTCAAAAAGACTGCGACCTGTAAAAGGTTTGGATTTGTTTGAAAAAGATTGCAACCTAAAAAAGGTTAAAATTTGTGTAAAAACGACTGCGACCTGAGATATCCTAACAAAGGTGAAGATCATGTCCGAAAAAGATTAGGCGATTACGCGACCTGGAAAAGGTAGTATCGCGCGAACTGAAAACCTTGCAATCTGAAAGGGTATCTGAAAAAGATCTATCTGAAAAAGATAGACTTGAACATAACCAATCATTTCGACTTATGGTCGATTATATTCAAGGGAACTTTATTGATTTTGTTTGCTCAATGGAATTCTTCAAAGTTTGCAGGTATGAAAGGGGATTTCATATAAATAAAACAGTCATCATTGATCTAAGAAATGATTGACGAGTTCTGGGAACATAGAGGATATCGCTAGTATAGAAACAAGATGGAAGACGATCTAAATAAAAGTCAAATAATTACAAGTTTTAAAAACCCTAAAACCTATTAATTTGCCTTGCCTTCTTCCATCTTCTCGATCTCATCCACCAAGACCTCCTGCAAGAAACATGTGTCTTTAGCGAACTAAAACTGATAATTTTTATGGCCACAAATTTGGCTGACAGATATCAAGTTGACAGAGAATTGAGGAATACCGAATACATTCTCCAAAGTAATATCATCATTCAATTTAACTCTGCCTACATATTGAACTGAATTCTTTGAACCATCAGGCAGGTGGATGAAGTGAGGATTAGTGGGTTTGACAAATGAGTGGAATAATACAATGCTTTCACATACATGATTGATGGCTCTACTGTGAATTATCTAGCAATCCAAATCAATACAAGTAAGTTTAGCGGCATTACCTGCAAACTCCTCGTCGAATTGTGCAAAGCCTTTGCATAGCTGGTAATGGGATTTGAGGGAGTGTTTTCCTTCTGCAGCAGCTTAATCAATTCATTTCCCATAGAGGTGCCCTGCATACGTTCACTTTTGACATCGACATTGGCAGCAAAAGCTCTCGCCTTCTTCCTTCGCTCATTCAGAGATTTATACCAGTCACGTATGCCATGCAATTGAAAATATGTATCTTTTCCATGTCCTAGTCTTCGACAATGTTTGCATAGGAAATTCCCTTTATCTGCAATGAACTTCTTTTTCTGCACATACTTATCATCATCTCTCTTAGTTCCTTTCATAGTCAGTTGATAGGTCACATTGCTTGTACTTATCTTTGTAGATGTTTGTATTGCTCTTTGTTGTTCAACTGTGTAAAGCATAGAGAAAGCCTTTTCCACACTGGGCAGTCGATCAAGCATAAGTATCTGACTTCCTTCATTGTTAAAGGTTTCATAAACACCCATAAGAAATTGCATTAGTTGAGTCAATGAAGTGAGTTCATCAATTTGTTTGTTAATACCACTAGTACAATCTCCACACTTACACTTCGGCGCAGGTGCCAAACAATTGAGCTCATTCCAGAGCTTTGTCACGTTTGTTAGATATGCTGTAAGACTTAAATCTTGTTGTACCATTGAAGACAGTTCCCTCTGTAACTGGTAAATTAACGGCCCGTTACTCCACCCATACCTTGCCTTTATCACGAGCCACAGTCCTCACGAAGTATTAAAATGAATGAATGATTCCACCATGTCCTTGGACATGGAATTCCAGGTCCATGATGTCACTATCAGATTAACGCGCCTCTATTGCTCAAAATTGATTGATCTAAGAGCTGGTGTTGGAAAGATTCGTTTCAAACGAGACGTATATTGCTCGTTTTCATACCAGAAAGTTTGTGCCATCCAAAGGAGAAGATGTCAATGTTAGTTGTGAATGCCCAGAAGGATGAACAAACAACATATGCTTCTCATATTGAGACGCAGTTTCACCAGGTCTCTTTCCCATCATCGATGAAGCTACTTCGTCGTCCATGAAGAGAGAGGTATGCATTGTAGTGTGTATATACAGAGACCTTAACGAAAAAGGATCTGATACCATGTTAAAACTTGCAGAAGACAACAAGCTCACAGAATCCATTATCAAAGATAAATTGCAAACAAAATACCTTGTTTCTCATTCATGGAAAAATGAAAAAAATGACCAGGAGGAGTTCGAATCCAGGTTAAATACAAAGAAGAGCAATTGCCTGAAACTACTGTAACAAACTAACTAACCCTCTATATTATATGGACCAATCAGGAGCCGAATGAATTATTCACATTTTGAAAGAATGGTTAGATGCCATGAAGGCTGAAATGTAGCACCCCCTTCGCTACAAGGCTATATCTACGCTAAACATTATACTTATAGTAATCCCTGTGTTTACAAATATAAATGCACAAAATAATTTAATTCATATGTATACGTAACCCCAACGTCATAACAAGCGTAATCAACCTACAATATCATATATGCGCATCAAACACCACAAGTAGTCCATCATAAGTAATCTCTACGCTTAAGTTCTCTCTATACAACAAAATGTGATTTGTACTCTAACTGACAAAGAGGAGAAAACAGCATACTGGCCCGACCTACCTGAGTATAATGCGTAGTCCTAGTCTTCAACAGTCAGACGCCTCAAAGTCAACTCCTGAAAGAAAATGTCAGCAGAGGGATGAGCCTGCCACTCAGTAAGTAAATAACCAGCCTTATCTATATATGCATGTCAAACACAACTCAAACAAGATAAACAAGCAACACGCATGGAATACAATCAATTTAATTCCGACATAATCAGCTTTATTATACCACATGACTATCTCATAATATGACAACCACCCAAACTCCATTTTTCCTAGTTTGCTTACCGGAAGGTGATATTGTGTTTTTCCCACTAACTCAATCTCACCGTTATATAAATATAAGTGACCCCCTTGACAGCCAGCTCATCAATCTCATTTCGCGCATAGTATTTTCATTTCGCACATAGCTCTTTCATATCGAACATAGTTCTTTCATTTCACACATAGCTCTTTCATATCGCACATAGCTCTTTCATATCATATTTTCGCATTATAGGCTTTTCAACACATCAAGGGGTATTCACACCACAATTATATTCAATTTTCACCACTCCCTCATTTCCACATATCACCATTCTTGTAAGCAACTAGTAACGTAAAACAATATATTAACATATATTCTCATTTTCAGACATCCACAACACATCAAACAACAAACATAATATTTCCACGTATTTTCTCATTCCACGTACACAATACCGTCAATCAAATCAAATCATCCATCACTCATATACTTCAGATAAATTAATATCAGCACGAACTACAAATTCATATAACAGTAAAACCACAAATACAGAAAGCATATATAGATAATACTAATTATTTACTTACCTCAATCTCACAACGTTTCTTTCTACTCAATCGCGAATTGTCAGTCCTTTCACCTCACCTCCGTATCCTATAATGAGTTATACCACATACAATTAATATATCGAGAATATCGTAATTTCTTTTAAATATAATATTAAATATTATTCGTACAATTTCTAATAATTCTTTAATATTTCATTTCTACCAAAATACAAATCTTCATTTTTTCTCTTTATTAACATATCGTTTATTAAATATAATTTTCGAAATGTTTCTATGAATTTTCTATCAATTTCTCGCTATTATAATCTTTAATTGAACAATAATACATAGAATTGTGTATTTGATTAATAATTCCGATGAAATTGTATAAATTAGCTATAGTAATATTCAAATCTAACGAATTTAATAATCTAATTAACCAACGAAATCATTTTTATATTCGATTCTATATTTAATTAGATACTATTTTAAATAGTCAAACCCGTAAAATATTCCGGTTAAATAGTACATCGCTTAGTATAAACAACATTTAATAAACGGACTAATTAAACAACATCATTATATAAATTATTATAATTTTTAAAATATAAATTCTTACCTCTGTTTTTTTTCCTTTTCGCCGAGAGAATTTCAAATTTCCAATTGTTTGTGTGTGAATTGTGTATGGCTATGTGCGTGCAATAAAGAGAGGAGAGAGAGAGTTGAGGCGGTGGCCACTCATTCTCTCTCTCTCTTCACTTTATATATATATATTATATTATTATATACATAATATTATTATTATATATAATATTTTTTTTATTAAACTTTTCTCAAAATACCCATTACGTCCTTCCTAATTTCTTAATTAATATTATTTGCTCTCAAATATTATAACGAGCTCCAATTTATACCGTTCAAGTTCTATTATATTCCAATTATGGCCCATAATTTATTTACCAATTAACTAAGTTTCATAAAAATTTACCAATTAATCTCTCAATTATGTATAATCTTTGGGGCGTCACATGAAATTACTGCTTTTGGGATAACCATACCTAGGTTCTCACTCCTTTACCAGTTGGGAAGAAACACATTGGATGACTGTGGGTATTTAAGACAAAGTTGTGTGTGGATGATTCTGTGGAGTGTTATAAAGCTCGTCTAGTAGAAAAGGGATTTACTCAGATTGCAAGGGTGGATTACATTGACAACTTCTCCTCTATTGCCAAACTTATTCAAGTGCATGTGTTCTTCTCACTAGCTGCTTCCCATAGCTGGCCCTTATAGCAAATGGACGTCAACAACGCCTTCCTGCACGGTTGTTTGGATGAATATATGTACATGGAGCTGCCTGTGGGTTATTCTACCAAGCTTGGCCTCGTATGCAAACTCCGTCAATCCCTTTATGGGTAGAAGCAAGCCTCTCGTCAATGAAATGTAGAGCTCACCCTCAAGCTCACTGAGTTTGGATTTACGCAATCTGCTTATGACCATTACTTCTTCACCAAAATGACTAATACTGACCTCCTAGCGCTTCTCATCTATATTGATGATATAGTGGTTACAGCATCATCTTTGGATCTTATTCAATTTGTTAGATATAATTTGTTAGATATATAGTGGTTATAGCCGTCTAAATGAGTAACTCTTCTCGCATAGATATAATTCTCAGTTCTTGGAGAGTATTAATGAATTCCAATTCATTTGGAATCATCTTCAATTTACTACATTCTGCATTAAGTAGACTGGAGAGGTTGAGCATTGCTCCTTTCTGCACTCTCCACCCCATTAAATTCAACAACCTTTGCAAAATAAGTTCCCTGAGTTCAGGAAATCCAGTTGCCCGACAAACTATCTCTCTGCCCACATATGGATTGCTCCACAAGCCAAGAACTCTTAACATGGGAAGCTTTTCTAGTATTTCCATTGGGTCTTCCTCAATCCTTGTACCCACAAGCTGCAATTCTATCACATTTTCATATAGTTGAACTTCATAAGCTGGTAATTTGCTCACTCGACAATGTGTGATTCTCAAGTAATGTAGTGAGTGACACATCACCAACCTCCTGAAAAGAGTTGAGCCATCTTCCCGATTCGTATTGACATCCATGTCCATCTTGGGCAATTTAAGAAGATGAGTGATATCATCAACCACATCACCAACCCAGATATCATCAACCATCTCCAATTCATTCAAGCCTTCAAATTTCAATTTTTCGCCTCCAACCCTCTCATGCTCATCTTTCATAAATAGATGCCTCAAGCGCTTCATTTTGTATATGCAATTAGGTAATCTCATTGTATTTTTCACATTCAATGTCTGCAAACAAGGTAGCTTACATATAGATGGTGGCAATTCTTTCACAATACTATTTTCGAGACTCAATAGCTTCAACAGCTTCCATTTTGCGATTCCTTTGGGCAATTTTCAATTCTCAAATTTGTAATCTTTGAATACAAAAGATCTTATGTTCTTATTTTCCCCTATCCTTTAACTAAGATCGTTATCCACTCCCACCCATAGATAGCCAATCTATTTGTTTTACAAATTGAAGACTCTTCTCCTCCCATGTTTTTATCTATAACCTCCAGAAATCCTTCTTTTTTTCCTTTTGACAAACACAAATCTCGTATCATATCATGAAGCCGGCATGACTTAACTCTATTATATAGCGGCAACTTGTCTGTTTCCACTTCAAATCTCGTATCATATCAAGATTTCTACACACATTTTTCCATTCTATTGATGCCTTTTCATGATGAAGAGTTCCTCCAATAACTGAAATGGGTAATGGTAAATAACCACATTTTTTTACTATTTTCCTTCCATATTCTTCCAACAACTTTATTTCAGTTGTAGGTATCTCTGAATACATAATCAATGAATGTCAGTTAATTCAAAATATTATAAAATTTGAATTTCATATAAATATGTATAGTAATTAAAACAAATCAAAACAAGACAATTTCGCCCTATACTTTCAACAAATAAAAAATAGAAATAAAATCTGAAAGCATAACTTTATATTGTTGAATCCATTTCTTTGTATGACTTTCTAAATGTTTGATTCTTTTTACGTTTTAAACAAATTTTGTATCAAGAAATAAATTTTAAATTGCTATTCAATAGCATTTTATACATATAGATCAACTTGAAATTTACATAAGAAAATTCAAACAATCTTGTCATCATGAAAACTATAAAAAAAATTAGACTTAACAAAATAATCTTTTTTGCTAAATATATACTATTAATGATATCTTTAGTATCATTACTCTTTTTTCTATTGTCACTAACTAGAGAAAGAAGATTCAAAATCAATAAAATAAAACAAGAAATTTTACAAACTAACCTTGTGAATAGTTGTTTGGGAATGCTATCTTTTGAAGGAGCTCCCATCCTTCATCTTCATCCAAACACTTGAGATTGAGGACGTATCCTCTGGAAGCAATGTTTTGATTTCTGGTTGTGAGAAAAACTTTGCTATCTGCCTCTGCAATGGGAAAGGCACGCCTTAAGCAATTCCAGTGATCAACTTCCCAAACGTCGTCCAAAACTAGGAGACATTTTCTGTCTCTTTGTACTTGGTACAACTTTCTGACCAATGTATCTTCGTCTTGCTCTTCACTTTCATTCCGAAGAAGTTGCTTTAATAGTCGTTGGAAAGTAGTTTTGGGTTGAAATTGCTGACTTACACAAACCCAAGCACGATATTTGAAGCACCGCTCCACGGCCTCCCCATTGTAAATTTTAGTAGCAAGAGTGTCTTTCCCAATCCTCCCATGCCACATATGGAAATCACTCCATTTGATTTGTCATCAGTTGTCAGAACTGATTCTAACTGTTTAATATCCTCCTTCATTCCTACAAAATATTTTTCAACCTCATGCCCATACGTTCTTCTTGACCTATCGGTATCATCTACCAATCTTGATGAGTTGTCTCCTACACTCGTAGACTCCGACTACTTGGTGAGGTCGAACATATGAGACTTGATATCTTTAATGTCTTCTCTGATTTGGTGCATTCTTGACCACTCGCTCAATACAAGTGAATCTTTTGAGAACCATTTTAAGGCCTTTTCCTTTTCTTCTGGACACCACTTCAATGACATATCTTTCTAGCACATTCTCAGCTTGAATGGACAAATCGCGAAGTTCAGCGATCCAATTCTTCACTGTCTGTGAATTGTACCGATCTTACCTCCTATCAGCATCCTTCAAGAAACAGTGCATGATGTTGAGCTGCCTACGGACTTCCTCAACCTCACCGCCCACACTCGATAGAAACTTTGCTTCCTCAATCAATAAGTCCCGAAGTGTTTCAAGTGCAATTGTTGCAACAGAATCAACCATTTTACTTTGTATTTAGGTGATTTTCTGGAGAAATGTGTTGGATCAGTAGCGGCTAATTGCAAAGTGGATGGATGTTATTGATCTTTTTAATTCACCAACTGCCTTCATTTTATATATGCGCATACCAACTTCTATTCCTACTTGACACAAATTCTACGCATGCTACAAATTCTTTTCTCCTCTTATCTTTTCTTGTAAATTGGATGTTTTAGATTCTTTCTCCCATATTTCACACTTTCTTGATTCTCACTTTTAATTTAAGTTAAAGCAAAAGAATCGGCTACTCATAACACAAGTTCAAGAAATCCCTTTCAGATTTAATTTAAATTCTACTCATAGGTACAAATTCTTTTCTCCTCTTTCACACAATTTTATTGATGGGTATTGACTCAATCCAAATATAATTTATATTTTTTAATGGGTTTGGATTTGGACCTAGGTTTAGTAATATTTATTGGATTTGAGTATGAGTCTGAGTAGGGTCTCACCCTATCCACTGACACCCCTATACTATCAATGTATCCATATCAAATTAGTGATTGGTTAACTATAATACTAATTTTAATTAATTATATATATTTGATATTAATTATTGATGATTGCATAATATAATTATAATTAATTTATTAAAAAAATTATGATCGGGTTTTAATAATGATCAATACCATGATCCGCATTGATCCTTCAATCTATATTATATAAGTAACTCAAATGCTTTCTTGCCTCCCCCCCCCCCCCCAAAGAATAAGATGTGGATGCCAAAATGCACTTAAATGTGAAGCACATGGACTACAATCAGTCTATGGAAAAAGTATCAGATATTTCAATTACTATGCATTTTTTATTCATTTAAAAGAATGTTAAATAAATCTATGAATTCACATCCATCTTAAACATAAAAATTAGAAAAATTAATAACATAAGACGTACATGGCTCACCCAATTTGAGCTACATCCAACAAATAGAACGTTTACGACATCGAAAAATGATGATGAGGAGTGTGCAAAATGACTTTCAGAAGTAATACAACTCTAGTCTAAAAAATATAAGTCTTGGACTATTAGATGATACTGAAATAGAGCATGATAACTTAAAGTACCTTATTAATAAGAAAATTTAAACTATATGATAATTTACATATAAAATCTGCGATACATGAATAGTTGTGATTGTTTGAAATCCAACATTCTTGTCCTATGCTACACATATTTAGAAGAGTACATAGCGTCCTTTGTGAGTACATCACAGGCAAAAGTCCATTTGATGGTTTGCTTGGCTTCTCTCAGGTGAAAATCTCTATGCTTTCCATAACTCAACTTTGTCAAATCAAATAACTCTTTTACGGTATGTTTTTGAACTGTGGATCCTGATCCGGCTTTATGTAACTCATGAATCTGCATCGTCGACTTTGTCTTAGTGCGAGAAACTTGTGTGATTGTGAATGTGGCACTGCAAAAAAAAAAAAAAACTCAATTTGGAATGGATATTTTGCAACGGGTATGTGAAAAATCCTTCAGACTTCTGTGTTCTTACCTGCTCTCACCTACTCTCTCCTGCTTCTAGCTAGCACCTCTGTATTGGTGGAATGGGGACTCCTTAAAGTTGCCGACTGCAAAAGCATTTGCCAAGGATTTTTTATTAATCAAGAACGATAGATAATTCATCCATATATATCCTCAACTTAGGAATAGTGAGAAAAATCATTGTTATCATATACCTCTAGTACTCTTCCAAATAGACAAACTCCCACACGTTGTAGCATTTAGTCTAATAAACAAACTAGATAAAAGCAAACCAACAACATAAATGTCTATTTGGTTGATCACTGTATTAACTTTCTTCACTCTTGATCAAGTCATCACGAATGCATAGCCACCTCCGTCCTGATGCATCATGGCATCTATAGAATCTCCGTCCTCCATTTCCATCTATGTATAAAGTCAAAAGTAGCAATACAAATAAAAAAGTTTCATAGTTATTACATGTTTACGTTAGCAAAAGCAAGCGATATGAAAGACTTATGTGCACGTGACTTTTCCGTCCGAAAATCAGCCACGCATCATAAGCACAAAAACATTACTATGCATTAGAACTTCAAAACGAAACTATACTTGCGAATGATAATACATCAACGCAAACTAATGCAAATGCAAGAGAATAATTACATTTTCGTTATCATAATGTTATTTTTCGGCAAATTTCATCATTGTTTTCTTTGATCTTACAATGGTAGGAACAAAAATTTTACTTATATAGTAAAAAAGGGGTTAAATGCAGTTTACCCCATGTGATATGTGAAATGAACAAATATTTTTTAGGAAAAAAAATTGCAAACTACCCCACTATTTAGATGGGTGGGGGTGGGGGGTAATTGGTTTCATTTTTCAAGACACATGGGGTAATTTGCTATTTTATTCACAACAGTTTTTTTTTTTCAATTTCTCATATCACGGAGGTAAATTGCATATTTTCTATTTGTGCAGCAATTTGTGCATATCATTACAGAATCACATTTAACATTAAATTCTAGCATCAAAGATGGAAATTAAGATGTTACGCGAAAGTATCAGTAGACGTTACCTAGGGGAGTTTTTGAAGCTTCGACGCGTTGGCCATTGTACACAAATGCTATTGCGTCGTAGTTTAATTTCTTCTGCTTACAATAAGATGTAGATAAGTGTTGTAGTCTCTTGTCGAGCGGAAACCGGTAGTAGACCTCGTCCCCGTCCTGCAATGACATAAAAATTAAGTAGTTCAAAGATAACTTGCATCAAGAATTAATTAACTACATTTGTATTACTGTGAGATATTCTAAATATGTATATCTATTATTATTAATTATTGATCTGAACTTCAAATATATAATTCATGGGTGAATAGCAATTTGCACCCTGTGATATTATAAATGAGTAAATTAGTCTTTTATAGGAAAAAAAAAATAGAGAGGTACATTGGTGTATTTTAGATTTTATAAGTAGGTAAATCTAGGTCCTTCTCTAGCGATTCTTGTAAGTTTTGTGCATGCACTTAAACCCTCCTATGTGAAGGCATATAAACCTGCTCTGACCAGACACTTTATCGCTCCTCTAGCAAGGCCCTTAACTCTTTCTTTGAGTAGGCACCCCCAAATTATCCTCTTTTGATGAGGCACACATATTTTGCTCCGTGCAAGCACACAACTTCTGTTCATAATAGATATATCTCCATTATTAATATTTTCTTTTAGAAAAATAAAGCCCTACACTTGAGTAGACAACCATTAAGCCTTAATCCATGGAGGCACACGAGCCTTCCTCCATAGAGACAAATAAGCCCTACTCCTACAGGAAAGACGTGCTATAATAGCTAGTATTAAAGAAAAAAAATGCCATCTACACTCACAAAAGGCAGTTAATGACAACATCGCACCAATTTTTGAATATCGCAATTGCACCCCTAGTTAAATTAATTTAAAATTAATTTTAATTACTCCTCTTTTTTTGTTTACAAAAGTGATTAACCATCATTTTAATATTACTACACTAACTTTTTTTATTGTGTCAATAATACCTTAAGTTTTTTTTTTTAAATGGGATTTGTTGGTTCATATATTTTGTTCTTAATTATATATAATATATTTTAAAATATAAAAAATTATATTTATATGCACGCAAGAATGACGTGCCACGACGAATAACTAGCATAATTTAAAAGATATTGACAGCTTGTTACAACATTAATACAGATTAATAGTTCAATGAACTCAACTTCTTTTTTTCTTGGAAAAATTGTAATTTTCGTTCTATAAGAATGGAAGGTAACACTTTAGGTCGACTTAAAATTTATTTTAGCAACGAAGGACAATAATTTAAGAAAAAAAAAAAAGAAGCACATTGCGGACATTTGTCTCTGAAAATTTTCCCTAGTTACAGTTGCCATGCACATAATATGCACGTGACATTTTCCAATAAAATTGGTTGTTTTATTGGTGAATATAAAGAAAAAACAGTATCAACATTATGAAAAAAAGCAAATCAAAGATAGTTAATTCATCCATATCCTCAACTTAGTATAGTGAGAAAAATCAGTGTTATCATATACCTCCAGTACTCATCCAAATAGACAAACGCCCACACGTTGTAGCATTTAGTCTAATATACAAACTAGATAAAGCAAACCAACAACGTAAGTGTCTCTACGGTCTATTTGGTTGATCGTTGTATCGACTTTCTTCACTCTTGATCAAGTCATCACGAGAGCGTAGCCAGCTCCGTCCTGATGCATCATGGCATCTATAGAATCTCCGTCCTCCATTTCCATCTATGTATAAACTCAAAAGTAGCAATACAAATAAAAAAGTTTCATAGTTATTAGATGTTTACGTTAGCAAAAGCAAGCGATATGCAAGACATATGTGCACGTGGGACCTTTCAGTCCGAAAATCAGCCATGCATCATAAGGACAAAAACGTTACTATGCATTGAAACTTAAAAACTAAGCTATACTTGCGTATGATAATACATCCAAGCAAACTAATGCAAATGCAAGAGAATAATTACATTTCCGCTATCATAATGTTATTTTTTTTGCAAATTTCATAATTGTTTCCTTTGATCTTATAATGCTAGGAACAAATATTTTACTTATACAGTAAAAAAGGGGTTAAACAGTTTACCCCATTTGATATGTGAAATGAACAAATATTTTCTATGAAAAAAGACTTGCAAATTGCACTATTTAGATGGGTGGGGGGTAATTGGTTTCATTTTTCAAAACACATGAGGTAATTTGCTATTTTATTTCACCACACTTTATTTATTTATTTTTTTTTTTCATTTCTCGTATCACGTAGGTAAATTGCACATTTCCTATTTGTGCAGCAATTTGTGCATATCGTTACAGAATCACATTTAACATTAAATTCTAGCAATAAAGACTGAAATAAAGATGTTACGCGAAAGTATCGACAGTCGTTACCTCGAGGGGAGTTTTTGAAGCTTTGACGCGTTGGCCATCGTACATAAATGCTATTGCATCGTAGTTTAATTTTTTCTGCTTACAGTAAGATGTAAATAAGTATTGTAGTTTCTTGTCGCGCGGAAATCGGTAGTAGACCTCGTCCCCGTCCTGCATTGACATAAAAATTAAGTAGTTCAAAGATAACTTGCATCAAGAATTAATTAACTACATTCGTATTACTGTGAGATATTCTGAATACGTGTATCTATTATAATTAATTATTGATCTAAACTTCAAAATATATAATTCATGGGTGAATAGCAAATCACACCCTGTGATATTATAAATGAGTAAATTAGTCCTTTATGAAAAAAAAAAATAGGGAGGTAGATTGGTGTATTTTAGATTATATAAGAAGGTAAATCTAGTTCCTTCTCTAGCGATGCTTGTAATTTTTGTGCATGCACTTGAACCCTCCTATATGAAGGCATATAAACCTGCTCTAACCAGACACCTTATCGCTCCTCTAGCAAGGCCCTTAAGTCTTTCTTTGAGTAGGCACCCCCAAATTATCCTCTTTTGGTGAGGCACACATATTTTGCTCCGTGCAAGCACACAACTTCTGTTCATAATAGATATATCTCCATTATGAACATTTTCTTTTAGAAAAATAAGGGCCTACACTTGAGTAGACAACCATTAAGCCTTAATCCATGGAGGCACACGAGCCTTCCTCCATAGAGATAGAAAAGCCCTACTCCTAATGGGCTGGTTCAGAAAATTCCTGCTCCATATAGCATGAAGTAAGCTCTTCTTTCTCTAAACATGTTTATGCCACTAATATTTTCCTGTAAGAAAAAAAAGTGGCTCCCTCTTCAAGCTAGTCTCTTGCCTCTGAGATGGTTATTCTAATAAGTTTTGAAGTTTCCATCTATTAGATTGAGGAGTAGAATGATGCCCATAAAAATACACTGGCCTAAAGAGGCCCAAGTTGTCCAAATAAAAAAAAAGAGATTTTCAAAACTCAGAAGAATGCAAAGCCGAAGTGGAGCCCAAGGGGCCCAGTTCGAGTAAGAGCTTAGAATGCCCTATGAAAATTTAGTTCGGGTAAAGCCCCCAAGGAGTCTAGCAGGAAATGCTTCTAAAAACATAAATTACCCAAAAGAAACCCAAATTGGCTAAAATCCAAGAAGGCCCAGACCCAAGAAGTCCTCACAGGCCCATAAGGAAGTTTAGATACTTGAAATCCCCTAGGCAAAGTCAAAATTCATAGTACAAGCCATTCATGTCGGATCTCTAAAGGCACATATCACAAAATCAAATAAAGACGAGCAGCCCCCTCGAGGACACGTGGTGCCTCCAACCAGAAGTAACCTTAAAACCTAAAACCTTGAACTCCGGTTGGAATAAGGTATCTCCTCAATTACTTAATGTAAAATTTTGGAAAACATTGTTATCTCTAAAAGATACATTCACCTGCAACGGACTCCAATCCCGTTCGCCCAAGAATCGGGGGTCTTCAACTTCCAAGAAATAACCCTCAACCTAGTCCGGTGGAGAACTCCTAACTGTTGGGAGATGACCTCTACAAAATCTAGCAAGATTTAGCTTTATCCAACCATTTTGAGATGATGCTCCATCAAATCTATGAAAATCCTCCACCGAGTCACAGGTGGATTCGATCATCTCCAATCAACTTATGATTACCTATAAATACTGAGCCCCCGTGCTACAACTTTGGTTGAAGGGAATACTTCAATTTCATATTATTATTATTATTATTATTATTATTATTGTATAATATTATTATTATTGCAATGTTTATCAATCTTGGTTCTTGGGATTATCAACGGGAAAGATTCTTGATTTGGAGTACATCAAGAATTACAAAAAGAACCGAGTCCACAAACATGCCGAATCACTAGTTCTTGGTTATAAATTTTTCAAATCCCATAAACAAATATAAAAAAAAAACACATAAAAATCGTTTCTTGGTTATAAATTTTCAAAAGGATTAACATCAAATCAAACTAATCTAACCATACACAAAAAGGAGAATATATATATCTATATATATATATATAAGTAACAATTAAAAAAAAAAAGAAAGGGAAATGAAAGAAGAAATTTACCTGAGATTTGATGGAGAGGGCAATTTTAGAAACAATGGATTGGTCATGATTTGGTTTCTTGCCGTTGGAAGTCTCTCCTGGTCTCATTTTCTTTCAGCCTTAAGTTCAGTGTGTGTGTGTGTGTGTGTGTGTGTGTGTGTGTTCGACCACAAACACAAATACAAATAAGAACGCCTCCTTTGATTCTCCTTTGGTTGCTGTTTGAGTTAAAGCATTGAACCACTTCTGTCTTTATACACTTTAATTTTGTGTGTCTCTGTGGGTGTGTGTGTGTATGATTTTTAGGTTTCCTTTCTCTAAAATGGAAATACATTGTATAGTAAGTATCTGGAAAACTAAAATATAATAAAGTCCGATATGGAATTTAATCAAATTGGAGACTCCAAAATTACAAATAGTAGAGGAAATAACATTGTTTTATCTCCATTTTTTAGAAATATATTCAAATTTAGTGATTTAAAATTTTACTTGAACTATGTAAATTGTAATGAGTTTATAATATATTTTGGTTTTTTTAAGAATCATTTCCCAAAAATAAAATAAAATTTCCTAACATGAATATTTAACGTTATTCTTTCGTAAACACCCTCTCCTCACGTATTCAATGATCATGTAATACAATTAACTTTCGACCGTTTATATGGTTTATATGTTAATTTTAACTATATTCGAACTTTTAGATATGTATACACTGTCGAATCGTATACATAATTTCGTTACCAATTAAATGTTATTTAGGCATTAGTTTAGTTCGGATCTAGGAATGTAGAGTAAGCGAGCTTTAAAATCTTGAGCTCCTTCACGATTCGAGCTCGAATCAGATTATAAATGTTTAACAATTCATGAACCAAGTCGAGTACTTCTTTTATTTTTTTTAATATATTTATGGTAAATATAGTTGTAATAATATTGTTATTATTCTTAAAAGTAATAATTACAATGAACCTGATTGCAACCGAAGGTAATATTTTTAATTCAATAATTTTGTGCTACTCCGCAATAAACATGATTATGCTTTTATTTGTTATGATAACTGTATAATGACGAGGTCGGTGGAATCGCCCTAGGTACTCGGGGTTTTCATAAAAAATAAGTCTGAAATCAAAGCAACAAGTCAAAAGTGATGGGGTACACCCAAAAAAATCACTCCGACGATTAAATTAGGAGACTATCGGTTGATTGGAAGTTGAACCTAAATAATTGTTTGTCTAATAGAAGTTATATCTTTAATTTTTAATATAATTTATTATTCACATTTTTATATTCATTTAAACTTACAATATAGAGTAAATTGCTCCACATTATTTAATTAGTCTTCATATGGAATAAAATCTAGGCATAAAATTGATCTTTTTGACTGTAAAAGGACTTTTTTCCTTCAATTTCTTTCTTTCAATTTTCAAATATTTTTTCACGTTTGTTTCTAACATAAATACTATTATTTATTGGTATAATATTGTACTAATATTTTATACATTTACTTTATGTATATAGTTAAAAAAAAAATTATGAGAAATCTTGTATTCAAATATGAGATCAAGAAATCCCATATCTATAGAGAAGACAACCAAGCAGCAGATTTGCTTGCTAACCAAGCCTGTGTTACGCTCTACTAACTAACGATCACATGCGAGGCAAGATTATAGGAATCACCAAACTTGACAATTATGGCTTCCCCAACATCAGAACTATGCAGAGACGTGAGGGTGTTACACTCCCAATTATGCTTTATTTTTCCTTAGTTGTATTGAATTGTCAATACTAACCATACCTATAGGTGCTTATGAGGATCCATGGGCTGACTGTTCTATCCTCCACTATGCTTGTCTGTTTGGTGTATAACGGGGTCATGTTTATTTTGCTACTTAACTGTATTTGGGAGGTGTCCTCCATTGCATTGCATATCTTGGAAATTTTTATTGTTTGTAAGTTGTACTCCTTAGTTTCTACTTGAGTTTTATTGTTGTTGACAAATGTTAGTGGATTTTACCCCCGCTTATGCTCTCTTTTGTCCGGCCATAAAACTAAGGTGCCCTTCTTTTCTGGCTGTGTTGGTTTGTTTGATTTTTTGTTGCAGGTACCTCCAACAAATAATCTGAAGGATTCAAGTTGAGATATATTCATTGCTAATTGACGATGCGATAAAATTTTTTTAACACGCCAAACTTTTGACTCAACTTGATGGTAACACTACAAAAAAAGGCAGAATTTGAGTAGATTTTGAAATGTTTAACTTTGGACGATTTCAAGATCACAAAACCTATTTGAACTGGAGTTTGGAATGGATGGAAATCCGCCCCTGCAGTTGGCGTTACAAAAATGTAGGAACGGTTTATATAAAAAGCAGTTGCAACTAGGGATGATAATTGTATCAGTCGTTGAAAATCGTTCCTAATATCGATTTAGCCCAAAAAATTTTAATTTAAGAATTGGAACAGTTGGGGATAGTCTTTCTAATGGTTACTTATATTTTTTTAGGTGAAATTTTGGAACGGTATTTATAATCATAATTTTATTTTGAAACTGTTTTTTTTTTTCTAATTTGGATGAATTTAGGAACGGTCTTTGAAATATTTTTTTGCAACGAGTTATTGAATTTGCAACACATTTTTAGAATTATTTTAGGAATAGAATTAGGAACGGTTCATATAATTTGGAACGCATATTAGATACTGATTAGTAATTCTCTTTGGACCGATTATATATTAATTTGGAACAATTCGTTTAGTTTAGGAACACTTTTTTGGGACAGTCTTTGTAACGGATTCTGGAACGAGTTTTGCTAAAACTTTTAATATTTTCTTTAGCATTACTAAACCCGTTCCTAATTTTTGAATGTTATAATTTTTTATAAATTATTAATATATTTAATAATTTTGAACAAATAAATAAATTTATACATTTTAACAAATTTTATGATTATGTACATTATTATGTAACAATGTTAGTATGTACTGGGAATATTGTTGTAATTTATTTTTTTATGATTATTATGTAATTTATAATTATTTATATTTATTAATGTAATATTTTGATATTGCATTAATTGTTTCAAAATTCTTTATTAATGTGATTAGGTGTAAAATTTATTAAATTACATAAATTCCATAAATTTGTGTAAATTACACATAAATTGCATAAACTACACATAAAAATTATAAATTACATAAATTACACATGTATTTCATAAATTACACATACAAATTATAAATTGCATAAATTACACATATATTGCTAAAATTACACAGAAATTGCAGAAATTACACATAAAAACTATAAATTGCATAAGTTACACATGTACTGCATAAATTACACATAAATTGCACATAAATTACATAAATTGTATAAATTTACAGAAAATTAGAAATTTTGAAAAAATATTTTCGAAATTTTTTAAAATTTATTTCAGAATTTTTTTCTGAAAATTCATACAGATTTTTTAAAATACCAAAAATTTACAAAAAACATTTAAAATACCAAAAATGTACAGAAAATTAGAAAATTTTGAAAAAGTATTTTCAGAAATTTAAAGAAAAATTTTAGAAATACAAAAAATTTACAGAAAAAATTTAAAAAATATAAAAAATTACGAAAATTTCAAAATATTTACAATTTTTGTCTCAGTCTGGTCCCTCAAGCTATTTTTTGTTGAATGCGTGGCCGAATTTTGACTTTTTGGAGGGTAAAATAGTCCATTTAAGTTTGATTTTATCACTTTAGTCCCTTAAATTTATAACATTGTCAAATTCATCCTTTTTTCAAAGGAAAAAAAATGTATGTATATTTTTTATGTTGATATATTAAAATTATCTTTTATGAATAACAAAAAATTT
Source organism: Sesamum indicum (assembly GCF_026168435.1). Classification (NCBI taxonomy): domain Eukaryota; kingdom Viridiplantae; phylum Streptophyta; class Magnoliopsida; order Lamiales; family Pedaliaceae; genus Sesamum; species Sesamum indicum. The sequence goes on along the minus strand of NC_142661.1, from coordinate 8,226,880 downwards.
GCACTCTTGTGAACATAATAAACAGTCTACTCTATTTTCTCTTTTTTTATTGAAATAAAAAAAATACAAAATTGTGATAAATTTTATGAATTTACATTTTGCGAAAAGTTATATAAAAAATTGAATTCAGTAATTTTTTATTACAAAAATTAAAGATAAGTCTAAAAGTTAAACCTTAACAATCTATCTTTATTACTAATTAAGAGCACTATTTTGGTGTCTCACTTTTTTTGGTGGGTCAATTTTTTTTTTAATTATATTTCTTATTCTCAACTTTGTTTGAAAAATTACGAATAACTCCTCATTGTTTGAAATATTATAAATTCCCCCTTAATATTTGATAAAATCATATAATCCTTGGATGGAGGTTTAAAATTATCAACTTTGCCCTTGATGTATTTTTATCTTTTTTTCTAAAAAAATTAAATAATGGAAAAAAAAACATACATAGTGGATGAAATATTATCAACTTAGTCCATAAAAATTTTTTACAAAATTTTTAAAAATAACTAAAATTATAATTCAAAATTCACAAGAATATTTTAGTCAGTTTACCACAAAAATAGATTAATTGGACTAATTATTACACTAATGTTAGAATCAAAGGTTGCATGGTAATTTTTCAAACAGAGAACATTACATTCATATATATTGTTATTATTATGAACTTTTTGTTTATATCGATGTATTATAACTTAAAGAACAAAATTTATTTGCATTACTAATGTACAACATTTAATATTTCGATTGACTTTCACAAAATTAAAAAAGTTATGAAATAACCAGAACAAAAAAAAAAGGTACCAATTGTGATTTTAATTAATTAATTTAATTAATGCGTACATTACATTACACGGAACACATGCTATTTAATTATACATTCATCAATTATAGTTATAAATAAGTGAGACCTACAATTGGTATTAATTGGTATAAATGAAAATATCTGGAATGTGTTTGATTTTGTGATAATCTTCTCCTTCACCATCCACCACTCCTACCCTCTTCACAAACTCTTCTGGCATAGATATAATTCTCAGTTCTTGGAGAGTATTAATGAATTTCAATTCATCTGGAATCATCTTCAATTTACTGCATTCTGCAATAAGTAGACTGGAGAGGTTGAGCATTGCTCCTTTCTGCACTCTCCACCCCATTAAATTCAACAACCCATGCAAAACAAGTTCCCTGAGTTGACGAAATCCAGTTGCCCGACAAACCATCTCTCAGCCCACATATGGATTGCTCCATAAGCCAAGAACTCGTAACATGGGAAGCTTCTCTAGTATTTCCATTGGGTCTTCCTCAATCCTTGTACCCACAAGCTGCAATTCTATCACATTTTGATATAGTTGAACTTCATAAGCTGGTAATTTGCTCACTTGACAATGTGTGATTCTCAAGTAATGTAGTGAGTGACACATCACCAACCTCCTGAAAAGAGTTGAGCCATCTTCCCGATTCGTATTGACATCCATGTCCATCTTGGGCAATTTAAGAAGATGAGTGATATCATCAACCACATCACCAACCCAGATATCATCAACCATCTCCAATTCATTCAACCCTTCAAATTTCAATTTTTCGCCTCCAACCCTGTCATGATCATCTTTCATAAATAGATGCCTCAAGCGCTTCATTTTGTATATGCAATTAGGTAATCTCATTATATTTTTCACATTCAATGTCTGCAAACAAGGGAGCTTGCATATAGATGGTGGCAATTGTTTCACAATACTATTTTCGAGACTCAATAGCTTCAACAACTTCCATTTTGCGATTCCTTTGGGCAATTTCCAATTCTCAAATTGATAACCTTTGAATACAAAAGATCTTATGTTCTTATTTTCCCCAATCCTTTGACTAAGATCGTTATCCACTCCCACCGCATGAATAGCCAATCTATTTGTTTTGCAAATGGAAGAGTCTCCTCCTCCCATCTCTCTATCCATAACATCCAGAAATCCTTGTCTTTTCCGTTTTGACAAACATAGATCTCTAATCATATCATGAAGCCGGCATGACTTAAACCTATTATACAGCGGCAACTCGTCTATTTCCACTTGAACCATACACCTATTTGCTAGCTCAAATTAATACCGTTCTGCCACATCTGTCAAACTTTCTCCCCTTCCCTTGTCTTCTGAAGAAATCATTCCTTCAGCCATCCATAGTAAATATAGTTTTTCTGTATCTATTTCTTGATCCTCTTTAAAACATGCCAAATACAAAAAACACGGTTCCAGGTTGTAAGGGAGCATATTGTAACTCAAATCCAGTATTTGATTTACTCTTTTGTCAGTCTCCAAACCTCTCCCATGTTGAAGGTACGAATCAAGATTTCTACACACATTTTTCCATTCTATTGATGTCTTTTCATGATGAAGAGTTCCCCCAATAACTGAAATGGGTAATGGTAAATAACCACATTTTTTTACTATTTCCCTTCCATATTCTTCCAATAACTTTGTTTCAGTTGTAGGTAGCTCTGCATACATAATGAATTAATGTTAGTTATTTACGTTTGTTAATTCATAATGACAATTATTCGCCCCATACTTAAAACAAATAAAAAGAGAATTGTTGTTATATTTGTATTGTCATGAAATTGTCACTAATTATTCATAATGACAATTTTTTTGTCACTAATAATTTTTAAAGATAATTTTTTCACACATATTGTCGTCATGAAAACTATAAAAAAATATTAGACATATTAAAATAATCTTTTTCGCCTAATATATACTATTAATGAACACTAACCTTGTGAATAACTGTATGGGAGTGCTATCTTTTGAAGGAGCTCCCATCCTTCATCTTCACTCATGCATATAATTTACTATAACCTACACAATCTAAGAATATTTTTGAATAATTGCATCAAAATAATTAACTTAATAATACGAAAACAGACAAAGTTCAAGCTAGAAAATTGAAAAATAGAACCAACAACCCTAGTGAAACTATAGATTCATTAAGGACATTTCTAAAAAAAATCTTAATAAATAGCAACTATTATACGGCATATAAAAACTTATTATATTAATTTTTAAACAAATAGTTAATACTAATTATATTTTTCAAAACAATCCAAAGTTTATAATTTTTATAACTATCTTTTACAAAATTAATAAAAAATAAGATAGATGTTAACTGTCCACATAGACATGGGTGTATCTATAAAAGTAGGATACATTCCCTGTTACAAAAGAAAATCGAAAATAAAACATAAATTAAATCACTTAATTTTGATTGGTTCAAAATTCCATGTAAAGTTCATAAAGTAAATACATCAAATTGATAAGAAATATGTGTGCAGTATATTTGAGAAGACAATGAAAATAGTTAATAATGAATAAGAAAATTGATATTGAAACTCCAACGATTAGTAGTGGGTAGATGATAAAGTAGTGGTTCAAATTGATGATTTAAGATGTGATCAACAATCATTGACAAACTTTCTTCATAAAATATTCTTCTTTCCGATACTCGGAGCTTCGGCAATTTAAGAAGATGAGTGATGTCATCAACCAAACTGTTGAACCCAGTTATCATCTCCAACTCATTCAACCCTTCCAATTTCAATTTTTCACCTCCAATGCTCTCATGAAGAAATCCCAGAAATAGATGCCTCAAGTGCCTCATTTTGTATATGTAATTAGGTAATCTAATTGTATTTTTCACATTCAATGTCTGCAAACAAGGTAGCTTGCATATAGATGGTGGCAATTCTTCCACACCACTATTTTCGAGACTCAATAGCTACAACAGCTTCAATTTTTTGATTCCTTTGGGCAATTTCAGATTCTCAAATGTATAACCTTCCAATACTAAGACTTTGAGAGATTTGAAAATCCCAAACGTAATGTAATTATACAAAAATGTATCTCGCCAGTCCGTTTTGAGGATTAGAAAAGATCTTATGTTCTTATTTTCCCCAATCCTGTAACTAAGATCGTTATCCACTCCCTCCATATGGATAGCCAATCTATTTGTTTTACAAATTGAAGACTCTTCTCCTCCCATCTTTTTATCTATAACCTCCAGAAATCCTTCTTTTTTCCTTTTGACAAACACAAATCTTGTATCATATCATGAAGCCGGCATGACTTAAATCTATTATATAGCGGCAACTTGTCTATTTCCACTTCAACCATACACCTATTTGCTAGCTCGAATAAATACCGTTCTGCCACATCTTTCAAACTTTCTCCTCTTCCCTTATTTTCGGAACAAATCATACCTTCAGCCATCCATAGTAAATATAGTTTTTCTATATCTATTTCTTCATCTTCTTTAAAACAAGCCAAATACAAAAAACATGGTTTCAGATTGTAAAGGAGCACATTGTAACTCAAATCTAGTATTTGATTTACTCCTTTGTCATTCTCCAAACCTCTCCTATGTAGAAGGTACGAATCAAGATTTCTACACATATTTTTCCATTCTATTGATGCCTTTTCATGATGAAGAGTTCCTCCAGCAATTGAAATGGGTAATGATAAATAACCACATTTTTTTACTATTTCCCTTCCATATTCTTCCAACAACTTTATTTCAGTTGTAGGTAGCTCTGAATACATAATCAATGAATGTCAGTTAATTCAAAATATTATAAAATTTGAATTTCTTATAAATATGTATAGTAATTAAAACAAATCAAAACAAGAGAATTTCGCCCTATACTGTCAACAAATAAAAAATAGAAATAAAATCTGAAAGCATAACTTTATATTGCTGAATCCATTTCTTTGTATGATTTTCTAAATGTTTGATTCCTTTTATGTTTTAAACAAATTTTGTATCAAGAAATAAATTTTAAATTGCTATTCAATAGCATTTTATACATATAGATCAACTTGAAATTTACATAAGAAAATTCAAACAATCTTGTCATCATGAAAACTATAAAAAAAATTACACTTAACAAAATAATCTTTTTTGCTAAATATATTCTATTAATGATATCTTTAGTATCATTACTCTTTTTTCTTTTGTCACTAACTAGAGAAAGAAGATTCAAAATCAATAAAATAAAACAAGAAATTTTACAAACTAACCTTGTGAATAGTTGTTCGGGAATGCTATCTTTTGAAGGAGCTCCCATCCTTCATCTTCATCCAAACACTTGAGATTGTGGACGTATCCTCTGGAAGCAATGTTTTGATTTCTGATTGTGAGCAAAACTTTGCTATCTGCCTCTGCAATGGGAAAGGCACGCCATACGCAATTCCAGTGATCAACTTCCCAAACGTCATCCAAAACTAGGAGACATTTTCTGTCTCTTTGGACTGTCTGTGAATTGTACCGATCTTGCCTCCTATCAGCATCCTTCAAGAAACAGTGCATGATGTTGAGCTGCCTACGGACTTCCTCAACCTCACCGCCCACACTCGATAGAAACTTTGCTTCCTCAATCAATAAGTCCCGAAGTGTTTCAAGTGCAATTGTTGCAACGGAATCAACCATTTTATTTTGTATTTGGGTGATTTTCTGGAGAAATGTGTTGGATCAGTAGCGGCTAATTGCAAAGTGGAGGGATGTATTGATCTTTTTAATTCACCAACTGCCTTCATTTTATATATGCGCATACCAACTTCTATCGCTACTGGACACAAATTCTTTTCTCCTCTTATCTTTTCTTGTAAATTGAAAGTTTTAGATTCTTTCTCCCATATTTCACACTTTTTTGATTCACACTTTTAATGTAAGTTAAAGCAAAAGAATTGGCTACTCATAACACAAGTTCAAGAAATCCCTTTCAGATTTAATTTAAATTCTACTCATAGGTACAAATTCTTTTCTCCTCTTTCACACAATTTTATTGATGGGTATTGACTCAATCCAAATATAATTTATATTTTTTAATGGGTTTGGATTTGGACCTAGGTTTAGTAATATTTATTGAATTTGAGTATGAGTCTGAGTAGGGTCTCACCCTATCCATTGACACCCCTATACTATCAATGTATCCATACCAAAATTAGTGATTGGTTAACTATAATACTAATTTTAATTAATTATATATATTTGATATTAATTATTGATGATTGCATAATATAATTATAATCAATTTATTAAAAAAATTTATGCTCGGGTTTTAATAATGATTAGTACCATGATCTGCATTGATCCTTCAATCTATATTATATAAGTAACTCAAATGCTTTCTCGCCCCCCCCCCCCCCCCCCCAAGAATAAGATGTGCATGCCAAATTGCATTTAAGTGTGAAGCACATGGACTACAATCAGTCTATGGGAAAAGTATCAGATATTTCAATTGCTATGCATTTTTTATTCTTTTAAAAGAATGTTAAATAAATCTATGAATTCACATCCATCTTAAACATAAAAATTAGAAAAATTAATAACATAAGACGTACATGGCTCACCCAATTTGAGCTACATCCAACAAATAGAATGTTTACGACATCGAAAAATGATGATGAGGAGTGTGCAAAATGACTTTCAGAAGTAATACAACTCTAGTCTAAAAAATATAAGTCTTGGACTATTACATGATACTGAAATAAAGCGTGATAACTTAAAGTACCTTATTAATAAGAAAATTTAAACTATATGATAATTTACATATAAAATCTGCGATACATGAATAGTTGTGATTGTTTGAAATCCAACATTCTTGTCCTATGCTACACATATTTAGAAGAGTACATAGCGTCCTTTGTGAGTACATCACAGGCAAAAGTTCATTCGATGCTTTGCTTGGCTTCTCTCTGGTGAAAATCTCTATGCTTTCCATAACTCAACTTTGTCAAATCAAATAACTCTTTTACGGTATGTTTTTGAACTGTGGATCCTGATCCAACTTTATGTAACTCATGAATCTGCATCGTCGACTTTGTCTTAGTGGGAGAAACTTGTGTGATTGTGAATGTGGCGCTGCAAAAAAAAAAAAAAACTCGATTTGGGATGGATATTTTGTAACGGGTATGTGAAAAATCCTTCAGACTTCTGTGTTCTTTCCTGCTCTCACCTACTCTCTCCTGCTTCTAGCTAGCACCTCTGTATTGGTGGAATGGGGACTCCTTAAAGTTGCCGACTGCAAAAGCATTTGCCAAGGATTTTTTCATTAATCAAGAACGATAGATAATTCATCCATATATATCCTCAACTTAGGAATAGTGAGAAAAATCATTGTTATCATATACCTCTAGTACTCTTCCAAATAGACAAACGCCCACACGTTGTAGCATTTAGTCTAATAAACAAACTAGATAAAAGCAAACCAACAACATAAATGTCTATTTGGTTGATCACTGTATTAACTTTCTTCACTCTTGATCAAGTCATCACGAATGCATAGCCACCTCCGTCCTGATGCATCATGGCATCTATAGAATCTCCGTCCTCCATTTCCATCTATGTATAAAGTCAAAAGTAGCAATACAAATAAAAAAGTTTCATAGTTATTACATGTTTACGTTAGCAAAAGCAAGTTTCATAGATTGGTTTATATATTTTGTTCTTAATTATATATAATATATTTTAAAATATAAAAAATTATATTTATATGCACGCAAGAATGACATGCCACGACGAATAACTAGCATAATTTAAAAGATATTGACAACTTGTTACAACATTAATACAGATTAATAGTTCAATGAACTCAACTTCTTTTTTTCTTGGAAAAATTGTAATTTTCGTTCTATAAGAATGGAAGGTAACACTTTTGGTCCACTTAAAATTTATTCTAGCAACAAAGGACAATAATTTAAGAAAAAAAAAAAAAAAGAAGCACATTGCGGACATTTGTCTCTGAAAATTTTCCCTTGTTACAGTTGCCATGCACATAATATGCACGTGACATTTTTCAATAAAATGGTTATTTCATTGGTGAATATAAAGAAAAAACAGTATCAACATTACGAAAAAAAGCAAATCAAAGATAGTTAATTCATCCATATCCTCAACTTAGAATAGTGAGAAAAATCATTGTTATCATATACCTCCAGTACTCATGCAAATAGACAAACTCCCGCACGTTGTAGCATTTAGTCTAATAAACAAACTAGATAAAGCAAACCAACAACGTAAGTGTCTCTACGGTCTATTTGGTTGATCGTTGTATCGACTTTCTTCACTCTTGATCAAGTCATCACGAGTGCGTAGCCACCTCCGTCCTGATGCATCATGGCATCTATAGAATCTTCGTCCTCCATTTCCATCTATGTATAAACTCAAAAGTAGCAATACAAATAAAAAAGTTTCATAGTTATCAGATGTTTACGTTAGCAAAAGCAAGCGATATGCAAGACATATGTGCACGTGGGACCTTTCGTTCCGAAAATCAGCCATGCATCATAAGCACAAAAACGTTACTATGCATTAGAACATAAAAACTAAACTATACTTGCGTATGATAATACATGAACGCAAACTAATGCAAATGCAAGAGAATAATTACATTTCCGCTATCATAATGTTATTTTTTTGGGCAGATTTCATCATTGTTTCCTTTGATCTTATAATGCTAGGAACAAATATTTTACATACACAGTAAAAAAGGGGTTAAATGCAGTTTATCCCATTGGATATGTGAAATGAACAAATATTTTCTATGAAAAAAAGACTTGCAAATTGCACTATTTAGATGGGTGGGGGGTAATTGGTTTCATTTTTCAAAACACATGGGGTAATTTGCTATTTTATTTCACAACACTTTATTTATTTATTTATTTATTTTTCCATTTCTCGTATCACGGAGGTAAATTGCACATTTCCTATTTGTGCAGCAATTTGTGCATATCGTTACAGAATCACATTTAACATTAAATTCTAGTATCAAAGACTGAAATAAAGATGTTACGCGAAAGTATCGACAGACGTTACCTCGAAGGGAGTTTTTGAAGCTTTGACGCGTTGGCCATCGTACACAAATGTTATTGCATCGTAGTTTAATTTCTTCTGCTTACAGTAAGATATAAATAAGTATTGTAGTTTCTTGTCGCACGGAAACCGGTAGTAGACCTCATCCCCATCCTGCAATGACATAAAAATTAAGTAGTTCAAAGATAACTTGCATCAAGAATTAATTAACTACAATCGTATTACAGTGAGATGTTCTGAATAGGTATATCTATTATTATTAATTATTGATCTAAACTTCAAAATATATAATTCATGGGTGAATAGCAAATCACACCCTGTGATATTATAAATGAGTAAATTTGTCCTTTATGAAAAAAAAAAATAGGGAGGTAGATTGGCGTATTTTAGATTATATAAGAAGGTAAATCTAGGTCCTTCTCTAGCGATTCTTGTAAGTTTTGTGCATGCACTTGAACCCTCCTATGTGAAGGCATATAAACCTGCTCTGACCAGACACCTTATCGCTCCTCTAGCAAGGCCCTTAAGTCGATGTTTGAGTAGGCACCCCCAAATTATCCTTTTTTGATGAGGCACACATATTTTGCTCCGTGCAAGCACACAACTTCTGTTCATAATAGATATATCTCCATTATTAATATTTTCTTTTAGACAAATAAAGCCCTAAACTTGAGTAGACAACCATTAAGCCTTAATCCATGGAGGCACACGAGCCTTCCTCCATAGAGACAAATAAGCCCTACTCCTACAGGAAAGACGTGCTATAATAGCTAGTATTAAAGAAAAAAAATGCCATCTACACTCACAAAAAGCAGTTAATGACCCCATTGCACAATAATTTAAGAAAAAAAAAAAACAGCACATTGCGGACATTTGTCTCTGAAAATTTTTCCTAGTTACAATTGCCATGCACATAATATGCACGTGACATTTTTCAATAAAATTGATTATTTCATTGGTGAATATAAAGAAGAAACAGTATCAACATTATGAAAAAAAGCAAATCAAAGATAGTTAATTTATGCATATCCTCAACTTAGAATAGTGAGAAAAATCTAAACTCATTTATTCTACTAACGTATATATGTATGGCGGGTTGAAGTAGGGGAAATGGACATGTATTACATAATTGTACAAGAAATTGAAGAGAAGTTAGACGTAAGGGTGAAGAAAGTGCCTCTCCAACAAGACGTGGACCCTCTACCGAAAATTACTGAGACAATAAAAATCCAACCAAGATCCAAGTTACCCTACAGGAACGATTAGAGGAGCCTCAAATGCTACTGATAAGGTAGTAATTATTTAATACTTTACGTAAATAATCTTTAAATTTCTGTGTTATGCAAAAATAATATAATATAACTAACATTCTTCAACCAAATTTTCATGCAATAGTACTATATTCATGATAGAGTTTCTAAAAACTTCCGCTCTTTAAAGGAGGTTGCAACTTTTATACTCTATAGTTGTCCGAGGAGTGATCTAGTGCTGGAACAAGTTAATTCAAAATCTATAAATTCATTTTATCTTTGATCAAAATTTATGTGGATATGTTTTATTTTATAACTTTTCAACTATAGAAGATTATAAAAAATGAATGAACTATTATGTCATTTTGTCAGGATGCATATTAAAACTTCCTAAACATTCATGTTTTTAACTATTATCTTTGTTATATGTTCTTATCTTAATAGGCATTCTATCAGATCCGGGCAATGAAAGTCCAAATAAAATGGATAATGAAGTGTTGGAGATCATTGCTTGCACTTTAATTGATTCATAGCCAGTAAATTTTCTCGTTATTATTTTCCTATTATTTTGTCAACATATATAATTAAAAAGGAAATTTTAAATTCGAAGATCTTTTGCCTTTTCAAAAGCTTTTGAGGCGAGGAGAGGGTGTAGGAGTATTTTGAGGCCGTCACCGTGGCCCCATTGCAGGAGGAGCAAACTCCCATTTCTAATATTATGGAGGGTACCAGTACGCCTTGGGGTGATGCAGTGCAGATGATTTGGGAAAGAGGATGGTTTTTGATGTTCCCAGGCTGGCTGTGTGGTCTTCTAAGTATAACCGGGATAGTGTGCCTGATAATGCTACGAGGTCGTATCCTACTAATGTAGGACCTAGTTCATATTACGGTAGGTGGTACGATTATATGTCTGGGCTGGCAAATCAGTTTCACGATGTAGTGCATGCAGCAGAGCAGCCATTGGGGAACGGTTGCACCCAATCTCAATTGAAGATTGTTGCTGAGTTGGTGAATATCAAGGTCGTTGGCCATTTTCTCAGCATATATATGACCAAATATCCCAGTGGGTTGATCATATAGTAACGCAACCACACCTTGTCCCAGGATTATTATACTGCGAAGAAATTGATAAGAAACTTAGGTTTACCTGTTGGAAGATTGATGTGTGTAAAAATAGTTGCATGTTATACTGGAAGGTGATCTTTGACTATTGCATGTTTTGTGGAGAAGCTAGGTACAAGTCAACCAGGACGCGAAACCCTAATCGCAAAAAGACAGCGTATACCAGTCTTAGGTACCTGCCGATTACCCCTCGCCTACAAAGGTTGTATGCTTTAGAAGCGATTGACGAGCAAATGACGTGGCATGCTAATAATCTAACGAAAGAGGGATCCGTATTCAATCCGTCTGATGCAGATGCATGGAGGCGTTTTGATCGAGCATATCCTCATTTTGTAGTAGAGCCCCATAATGTTAGATTGAGTTTATGGACGGATGGGCGCGCACCGCACGGGCAGTACGGTCGTACGTACTCATGTCGCCCCATTATACTTACAGCATACAATGCCCACTGGGAATGTGCATGAGTGCTGAGGTGATAATGGTGATCCTCGATCCTTCCAATCCTAAACGTTTCATCAATGTTTATTTGGAGCCTTTGATCGAGGATTTGCAGAGTTTGCGGCATGTAGGTGTACTAACGTGTGACACTGAGAAGCGAGTTATTCGCAATGCACGCCATGTTGATGTGGACTGTGAACGACCTACCCGCTTATAGATTGGCGTCTGGATGGAGTTCCACTGGTGCTATGCGGTGTCCAGTTTGTATGGAAGACGCACATTCATTTACCTACAGAACAGTAGAAAGTCATGCTGCTTTGACTATTATAGACAGTTCTTCCCCCTGGACCATTCAAACCGTAGGAACAAGAAAGCATTCAATAAGAACCCAGTAGAAAGGAATGTTGCACAACAAAGATTGATGGGAGAACAGATCCGCAAATGGGTTGGAGAGTTTAGCCCTGCGGTTGAAGTGTCGTTGTCACTTGCGGACGGGTAAGGTAGCGAGTATAAGTGGACAAAGAAAAGCATCTTTTGGGAGCTCGACTACTGGTTGATGCATCTGATATGATGCAATCTTGGTGTCATGCACATTGAGAAAACATGCTTGACATTATATTCAATACCGTGATGGATATAAAAGGAACAACGAAGGATACTCTGAATACATAGAAGGACCTGAAGATCATATGTAACGGACAGAAGCTTGAGCTGGACAAAAGGAGGATGAACGTGATGCCTAAAGCCGTATACACCCTGACTCTCGATGGACCGACATTGCGTTTCATGAAGTTGAGAGAATACCTCCAAGTTCCGACGGACAACCATAATTATAACCTGCATAACCCAAATGGTACACAATTAGTCGTTGAGCTTTATGTTGCTAATCAACAAGGAGCAGGTACATCCCGATCGGGGAACTCTAAATCTTATGATGAGTCTGACGACGATAGCTTTGATGAGTATTACGAGACTGAAGAAGACAAAAATTCTAATTGACATTTAGCATTTTCTATATCAAGTGTCTTTGTATTTTGCCGATAGAAATTAGTATAAATTAAAAAATTACCGATAATAATTTATAAAAATAGTTTACCAGCTAATTTAGAAGTACAACTTTCAAACTATTTGTCCATACCAATATTTTTTTTTAAAAAAACAAAACACATTTTTTTTTCTATTTAGGAATGGTCAAAAAATCTACAAACAAAGTGTTATATGTAGATTAAAGAGCAAATAAAAAATTACCAAGAAAATAACTAAATATTAGAATAAAAATTAATAAGATGAGATAAAGATTACTTCAGTACTCGGAATCAATAAATCATAATAGCAAACGGATTTCTAATCTTCAAATGATTTGGATATATAAACCTAGCTTGCGACCAAAAAATAAAGAATTACTGTTATTTTAGTTTTATTTGTCATAGGAATTTCACATTATATCTTGTAATTGAGAAACATCCACCAAACTAATGCTAATTCAATGGTCATGGACTAAACACATGGTTTCCAGTGGGTGATCAAGATGCCTAAAGAGTCGGGATCAAGAGGGACTCAACCTAGGATCTGATTGGCCCATTCAGAAAGAGTTGGTTGGTACAATCCAGGCCAAACCAAGGCTGATTCCAAGTATCAATACTTGGGATAGGCCCAGCCCAATGACCTAGGACCTCCTAACCCTGGGTCAAGTTAGCAGGCTGACCTAATCGAGCCACTTCTTTTTTTTCAATAATATATGACATATAAGTTTTATTTTATTCTTGTAGCTTAACTATTCTATATTTTATATACTTTGGAAACTCTAAAAAGTTTTACCTTTATTCTTATACTTCTTTATTAGTACAACAATTCACTAAAACTCATTGTTATTTTTTTTTAAAATGTATTTTAAATTTTTTTTGGGCTTGCCATTATTTAAGTTTATTATTTGTAGCTAGTTGGTTCAATTGTTATTAAGTTCTTTATGCGGTCTTAGCTACTTTTTTTTTTGTAGTTTTGATTATTTGTTTGATTTAATTTATGATTTATTTATTTAAAATAAAATCATAATTTACTTAAATTTGTTGAAAAAAGTATCTCATCTTCATTTAAAAAGAAAGAAAAGAAAATAGGCACAATCAGGTTTGGTTTGAGCCATCACCACTGCTATTGCACTTTCTCTTCATCCCCCGTTTTGTCCTAAATATAAGGTATCAAAATTAGTGTTTTTCGACTCACTTGTATATTGAGCGAGTGGTTGAGAATGCACCAAATCGGAGAAGACGTTAAAAATATCAAGTCTCGTATGTCCGACCTCACCAAACAGTCGGAGTCCATGAGTGTTGGAGACAACTCATCAAGATTGGTAGATGATAACGATTGGTCAAGAAGAACGTATGGGAATGAGGTTGAAAAGTATTTTGTAGGAATGAAGGAGGATATTAAACAGTTAGAATCAGTTCTGACAACTGATGACAAATCAAATGGAGTGATTTCCATATGTGGCATGGGAGGCTTGGGAAAGACCACTCTTGCTACTAAAATTTACAATGGGGAGGCCGTGCAGCAGTGCTTCAAATATCGTGCTTGGGTTTGTGTACGCCAACAATTTCAACCCAACACTATTTTCCAACGACTATTAAAACAACTTCTTCCCAATGAAAGTGAGGAGCAAGACGAAGATACATTGATCAGAAAGTTGTACCAAGTACAAAGAGACAGAAACTGTCTCCTAGTTTTGGATGACGTTTGGGAAGGCACACTTTTCCCATTGGAGAGGCATATAGCAAAGTTTTGCTCACAACCAGAAATCAAAACATTGCTTCCACAGGATACGTCCACAATATGAAGTGTTTGGATGAAGATGAAGGATGGGAGCTCCTTCAAAAGATAGCACTCCCAAACAACTATTCACAAGGTTAGTTTGTAAAATTTCTTGTTTTATTTTATTGATTGTGAAGATAATGTTGAATTTCTTGTTGAACCCTAATTATGGAAAAAATATTCTTAATATATTCAAAAATTAAATATTTACTTTTTTAAACTTTGACAAGAAAAGAAATTAATTAAAAACAAATTGGAGAAATAAAAAGACAAATAATTAAATCTGTACCTGAGGCTCCATTAATCTTGCATGAAGAGCACAACAGATGGGATCTGACGATAGCACATCACCGAAATTTCACAAGATGAATTTGAATTTGGGTCGGATGAAATAATCCGGCCAAAATCTTTAGTGTATGTTCTTGAAGTATTTTGTTGGCAAATTATAACGATGATGAATTAACAAATTGATTCAAAAAGAAGAATTAAAGAAGGAAAAAGAAAGAATCAAATGTTTGAGAAAAGGAATAATGCAGTTGCCTGGATACAATTCATCTTACATTTATGGAGTTTTTCGCCATTTCTTGGCTAACGAAGGAATCAGATGTAACGTCCCTAGGGCTCTCTGAGCGTAGTACTTTATGGACTTGAACAGTGTTCTGCAGTGAGTGTGTTGAGGGAGAAAAGGCATGAGAAAATTTGAAGTGTGAGTGGTTGACTGAGAGAGTGTGAGTAAATGTTGTGTGTGTATGTGCGAGTGTTTCAAACATCAAATCTCGATAGGGGGTAGCAGAAGCCTCGGAAGTTACGTCCTGTCTTTTTGTCATAATATTTTCCTGTTAATTTCTTCTTTGCTGGTTTGTCGTTACATAATATTATTGTAATAATAAGACAAAAAGCATTTTTAGAAAGAAATGTATATATTGATTCTATCTATGAATACAATACAATGAATTATTTTCTATATTAATTGGTCCAGAAAAAGCAAAAAAAAAAAATAAAAAAATGAGACAACATTTATGAAAATTAATTAAAGAGTTCATCAATCTGTACATATTGTTGTATTGTAATCAACCATTTGTCTTTACTTCTTTGTATACAACTACAGTTTCTGACTAAAATTGAAAAACTTAAAGTAGTGATGAAGTTAAAATTGATACTCAAAACTGAAAAATTAATCATGTATTCCTTTCTTGCAAGTTCAATAATTTTGTGTTTATTAAAATTTGGCAATACTTTTAACTACGGGTTTGGAATTCGGTTTCAAAGGCTGGATATTAGAGCGAAATATATGTGGTAGGTGTGTTTTAATCTGAAAGATGTAATTAATGGTTTGGTATATAAAGATAGGTATAGACTAATGTCATTTATTACACTTTGAGGACTGGATTTCATTGATGAACTGCAATCTAGTAATTTATGTTTGAAATTGAATTGCAATTATATTAAAGTTATACACATAAACTAATGTGTGTAAGAATTTTTTGCACCAATTTATATGGTTCTTTGCCACCACAGAATATATCACTTTCAAATATTTTGAAAAGAAAAATCAATTGACACATTTGAATCCATTAATTCCTATATATATATATACATATGTATAATAGACACTTAAAAAAGCTAAAAGAATAACAAAGACTAGAGGGTTGGATATTGCAAATAATAAAGCAGCTTCTGGAATATCCACCCCTCTAAGGCTGACTATCCTCTAGTAGCTTCTGGAACGTCTCCTGCAGAACAAACAAAATGATAAACACTTTTAAGCAGGAATTAATTTTTTTAAAAAATAATATTAATAATGTATCTATTACTGCCACCTCCAACGCCCTCGGCCCACTCCAGCCACCGTCTACTTTTTTCTTGTAGCACATCTCCAATAATATCATCTGCTTGGGGGGCGACCGACCTTTGCCTCATGTAGAAGAAAAAACATTTAGCATCTTGTTTATAAAATAATGATAATGCATTTAAATATTATTTACTTACCAACTTCCTCTTGTGCATGCCGATAGAGGACGACCCCCTCCCCCTGATACACAATTGAGGACACCGTAGAGTTCGCCGCCCGGTTGCCTTATTTTTTTAGGACTCCCGCTGGAAGTCCACGTTGGCCCAGTACGTCTGGAGCTGGAGCCAAATCTTGTTGGCCAGCCAGAGTGGCCTGACGAGGCTGGATAGGGTGATAGAAAATATCTTCCAGATTCACTTATCGGCCAACATGTTGAAAACCAAGAACATTAACTCATCGTCACAGTCCCACCAGTAGGTCATCTACAATAATAAAATTAAATAAAACATTAGTAAAATTTATTAAATAATTAGATTATTAGATAAAATAAAATTAATTTAAAATTGATTACCTTTGCGCTGTCAAACCAGAAATGCTGGTACTCTGGCGGCACGTACCTCAGATATGGCGACAGGTGCGGAAAATGTCCCCGTCACGACTGCATTGATGCACTCGTGAAAGTGGCGGTCAGATTTAAAATTACATCCTATATTAGACATTTTTAATATAAAATAATACTAAAAAAAATTGTTAAACAAATTTACCTCGTGTAATCGAGGCTGATGTACTGGGCGTGCTGATGGTGGTGGTGGAGCAACCGCCGGGGTGACAGACTGCTATATCCTGTCTTCCGCTGCCGGTCCAGCTCCAGATGCTTCAGCGTCATCTGGAGTCTGCGAGGCGGGCTACGGTGCAGTCGTGTCAGGTGGTGTGGGTGGTTGAAGAACTGCTTCCCAAATTGGGAAGCATCCCACAAAAATGGTAGAAGTGGCGGGGCACGAGCACGACCATGTGGTATAGGAGGCATACCACTAAACAAGATCTAAACAAATTATTCAGAAGTATTAGTCTAAATTTTACGGTTATTGACATTAATATTTAAATAAAAAAGCATATTCTAATTCTTACACATCGAAAACATTATCATGAAGTTATGATTATTGTACTCATTAATTATTTAAAATGTATAATTCTCTTCTGCATACATACAAACGGGCCAAGTATTAATTTAAGCTTGTTTACCCTATCACATTAACTTATTATTGTAGTATTCGTTACATTTATACATTTTAATCTATTAACATTATATTTTGTTGACAGATGAAGATGGATAAACATAACAAGTTCTACGGGCAAAATTCAATGAATGGGCTAACAAGAAAGGCATGCGTGATTTGTTTGTACGCAGTTACCAGAGAACTATACATTTTTAAATAATTATTAATTATTGGAAATATTGTCCTCAATTTGTTTTCTATTTCTAATGATTATGTAATTGTATTTTAATTTAAAATATTACCTTGATATTGTTATTGTTGATATTACTTTGTTAATAATATTATTATAGGGATTATTGGTCTAATTTTGTGATTATTGATATTATTATGTAAATGTTATTATTGAAAAAATTGGTCTAATATTTTTACTATTGACGTTATTATGTAAAAACATTATTATTAGGAATATTGGTGTAATTTTTTTGATTGTTTACATTACTTCTTAAAATTTTTATTATTGGAAATATTGATCTAATTTTTTTGTTATTTACATTATTATTTAAATAATACTATTATTGGGATTAACTATTGGTCTAATTTTTGTGATTGTTTAGATTATGATGTAAAAATTATATTATTTGAAAATATTGGTCCAATACTTTTTATTATTTAAATAATGTTACTATTGAGATTATATATTTGTCTAATTTTTTTGGTTACTTACATTAAGATGTAAATAGTAGCATATTTATAAAATAAATTGCACATGTATACAATAAATTTCACAAAAAAAAGCAATATGATATAATACACATAAGAATTGCAAAAATTATGGAATGTTACATGAGTAAATTGCACTAAATTTAACAATACTTGCATCAATTACACAACTATACAATTAATTTTGAAAAATTACACAAACATTCTATAATTGCAGAATGAATTAAGATTATTGGAAACATATAATGCTATAAATTAAATTGATACATATTCAGAAGATCAAGTATATTTGTATATATAAGATTGTTACTCTTATGTAGATGTAAGTGACATTTTATACTGTTCTATTGCATCGTCTAATCAGACTGATAAAATTTTTATCAAGCCGTTGGATAGTATAAAATCGACAAAATACTACATTCGATGAAGTTTTTGAAATTTTTGTTAAACGGATATCAAGATATCGTATCTGATACACAATCAACGAGGTTAAAAATGATGAAACTGTCCCAGATGTTGAGATATTATAATCGGGAAGTGAACGAGCAATCTATGGAATATTTAGGGACAGTTTAATCATTTTAGAAACAAATATTTTATACGAATGATTTTATTTAATTTCATATTTTGCAAAGGTCAAATATTAAATAACCATTCCTAGGTTTGAGTTTTCCTCCAGGTTTCTTTTGGTGCGAAATTAAATTTGTTTGAACTTATTTTGAAACGGTCAAAATAAATAGACCGTTCCTCTATTTTACTTTTCCTCTTTTTTATTTGGGAAATTGTAATATATTTAACGGTTTATTTTATTAATGTCGGTTCAAAATTGGAATGGGCTCTGGATCGACTTCCTAATTCTTTAACCATTCCTAAATAGAAAAAAATTGTGTTTTGTTTTTAAAAAAAATATATTGGTATGAACAAAATAGTTTGCAAGTTATACTTCAAAAGTAGCTGGAAAACTATTTTTCTAAATTATTATCAGTAATTGTTTAATTTATACTAATTTCTATTGGCAAAATACACAGACACTTGATACAGAAAATGGTAAATGTCAATCATAATTATTGTATTCTCGTAATCCTCATGAAAGCTATCCTCGTTAAACTCGTCATCAGTTTATTGTTCCTCGATCAATATGTACCTGCTCCTTGTTGATTAGCAATAGAAAGCTGAACGACTAATTGTCCGTCACAACTTATGGAGTAGGTATTGTCTCAATCTCTTGAAATGCAATGTCGGTCCATCCAGAGTCAGGTTATATACAGCTTTGGGCATCACGTTCAACCTCCTTTCATCCAACTCAAGCTCCGCTCAATCACATATGATCTTCAGGTCCTTCCATGTATTCAGAGTATCCTTCGTTGTTTCTTTTATATCCATAAAGGTATTGAATATATTGTCAAACACGTTCTTCTCAATGTTCATGACATCAGGATTATGTCGTATTAGATGTACCGACCAGTACTCGAGCTCCCAGAAGATATTTTTCTTTGTCCACTTATGCTCGCTACTGTTCCCGTCCGGGAGTGATAACGAAACTTCAACCGCAGGGCTAAACTCTTCAACCCATTTGCGGATCTTCTCCCATCAATCTTGACTGTGCAACATTCCTTTCTACTCGATTCCTTGTGAATGCTTTCTTATTCCTACGGAACGGATGGTCTAGGGGCAGGAACTGTCTGTGGCAGTCAAAGCAGCACACCTTCGTACCGTTCTGCAGGTAGAATGAATGTGTGTCTTCTATACAAACTGCACACCACATAATACTAGTGCAACTCCATCCAGACGCCATTCCATAAGCGGGTAGGTCGTTCAAAGTCCCACATCAACAGGCCTGCATTGGGAATATCCCATTTCTTAGTGTCACACGTTAGTACACCTACATACTACAGATTCTGCAACTCCTCGATCAACGACTCCAGGTAAACATCTACTGAGACGTTTTGGATTGGAAGGACCGGGGATCACCATCATCACGAACATATACTCAGCACTCATCCACATTCCCAATGGGAGACTGTACGGTATAAGTATAACGGGCCAATATAAGTACGTACCACCGTACTACCCGTGCGGTGCTAGCCCATCCGTGCAGAAATCCAATCTAACATTACGGGGATCTACTGCAAAATGAGGATGTGTCCGATCAAAATGCCTCCATGCATTTGGATCGGACGAATGGCGCATGGATCCCTCTTCCGTTTGATTCTTGCCATGCCACGTTATTCGCTCGGTAGTCGCTTTTGAAGCATTCAACTTTTCCAGGCGAGGGGTAATTGATAGGTACCTAAGAATGGCATATAGTGTCTTTTTACGATTAGGATTTCGCTTACCTAGCTTCTCCACAAAACTTGCAGTATTGCAGATCAATGTCGTCCTTCCTGTACATGCAACCATTTTTACACGCATTAATCTTCTAAATAGGTAAACCCAAGTTTCTTATTAATTTCTTTGTACTATAGTAATCATGGGGCAGGGTGTGGTTGCGGGGCATTATATGATCAGCCCGCTAAGATATTTGGTCATACATATGCTGAGAAAATGGTCGGCGACCTTGATACTCACCAACTCAGCAACAACCTTCAATTGAGATTGGGTGCAACCATTTCACAACGGCTGCTTGGATGCATGCACTATATCGTGAGATTGATCTACTAGCCCAGACACATAATTAGGGCCCTCTACCATAATATGAACTAGGCCCTGTATTAGTAGGACACGACCTCGGACGATTATCAGGCACAACATCCTAGTTTTACTTAGAAGACCAGACAGCCAGCCACGCGGAATAAAAAACAATCCTTTGTGTCGAGAATCCATCTGCACCGCATCACCACAAGGCGTACTAGTACCCTCCATAACATTAGAAATGGGAGTTTGCTCCTCTTGATATGGGGCCACGGTGACGGCTTCAAAATACTCCTACACACTCTACTCGCCATGAGAAGTCTAATTATAATACTCCGGCATAAAACCTTTCATAAGTAAGTCAAAATTTACCTCGTCCGTGGTATTGAAAACATCATTTTTGCACTTACGACAAGGACACTTAATTTTCTCACCATCCATATATGCATGTTGACACTTGGATAATTCTATAAATGTAGCAACACTATCCTCAATAGAGTAAGACCCACCTTATTTGGAAGGTTCTTCTCATACATCCATCTCCTCAACTATCTTAACATGACAGTGAGTTCTACACAGACACACAAACACATACTGATATATACATATATTATGATATTAAATTAATTTATAAAATTCCAAAAAATATAATCAATTGACAAGTAAAGGGTTAAAGTTTTTACCTGATCAAAATAACTTTAAATATCAACAAAAATTTGAGATAGGTTGACGAACAAGAGTAGAAAAATGTTTGTGGGTTAGTGAGAGATAAAAAAAAATCGAGAGAGATTGAGGAAATAGAGAGAAAATAAGAATGGAAGAAAATAGTGACATTAAATGGAAAGAGCACACATATTTAGTTGTTAAAAATAGCTGTTGATTTAGATTTTGAAATGGTTCTTTCAACGAGTTTAGGAACACTTTTTTTTACCATTGAAATGTAGTCGTTGTATTTCATTTGGAACAGTCTTAGTAATAGTAAATAAATAATACAAAAAAATAGTTGCAATCTGTACCAAGTTTTGGAACGATTTTTGAAACACATTACCTTTTAAATAAAACTAATAATTTGGAATGATTCTTGCATAATTGATTAAGGGTGTTCCAAAATCATTCGAAATTGTACCTCATTTTGGCATACATTTTCTAACTGTCATCTTTTGGACATCCTTTGTCACCTATATAGGAATGGTCAATTCAAGACCGTACCTAATTCTAATATTATGTTGCAAATAGAGTTCCAACCATTTATCGTTACTATTTTGTAACAGTATTTGGATCAGAGTTTGTAACTAATTGTCTGGGACTCATGTTGGAACGGTTTGCCCGTTCAAAAATTATAACCTAAAAAAAATATAGATCATGACATCATCTTTTCATATCCATTCATTATGTGTTCCAAAGACCGTTCCAAGATGGAAGGGGCTTAGGAATGGTTGTCTTGACCGTGCCAAATCCCACCTTTTTTTATGGTATGATGATGTGCTCTAGCCAAATCTCATCCATAAAGGTGGTTGGCGGAGCACAAGATCTAGGATACGATAATAGCACAAGAGATGGGATCCGCAAGATTTTTGGTTTTACAGGCTAGCTTAGATACTATTTAGGGAATTTTCCAATTTCTTCCAATTTATTACAATTTTCTCATAATGTACCCCATTACAATTTTCAATGGCAAGGAGCATTGTTTTCTTGAGAGTGCCACTACACATACCATTCTAAGACATAAGATTTTGTTTTCAAACTTGTTAATGACAGGACCAACTGTGAATACTATTTCCGGAGTTAGTAATCTTATTGAGGGCTCTGGAAGAACTACTATATGATTACCTGAAGAAACAAGGTTACACATATTATTCTAGTAAATCAAATAGCGTGCTAGAACACTTGGCTCTAAAGAAGCAAATCCTCGAAAGAGAAAGGAGCATGCCGTCTCTATTAATCACAATGCTAATGTGACCACGTAATGTCTCTAAGGATAAAATTCTTGAACTGATTTATCTAAATGTAACGAGCAAGATCTCAAGGTCAGTTACGAGATGTCTATTAATTATCTGTACAACAGTTTAGGTTGTCAGCGAAAAGAGGGTAAATTACATTTTTGGTCACATAAATGGACCTGTTTTTAATTTTGGTGCCATACTGTAGATGATTTACACATTCCATCCAATATGTGCATTTCTTTTCCAATGTCAGTACACAAGAGGAGCAATCATTAAGTTGCTAATGACAGATTATTTTTCCGTTAGGTGGGTGAAAATTTGGAGGGAAATTATACTAATAAATAAAAATTTGGTGGAAAAGGTTTATTTGTTCTTCTACCGTATATGAATAGCTAATTTGTTTTCTTATCTCTCCCATTTAGTAGGAAAAAAGTATAAAACACTGATGCAAATGGAGAAGTTCTTTGTCACTACGGAAGGATTGGAACTTTTAGATCCTTATCGACCAAAATTGAAAACGAGTCCACTTATTGGACCAAAAAAGAAATTTATCCTTGAATAGAAATTGAAATGAAAGAGATTTTTGCCTATTTTGTAGCCGTCGAAAACATGGATGAAAATGAAAATGATTCTCAAACTGTAGAGAATGCTAACACAAATAATTGAAAAAAATTAAAAATAAGCGAGAAGTATTTGGATCTATTATTCCAGCACCACAAGATGTTCAAGCCAGTTGGCTATAAGTGGTTGTTTGTACCAAAGAGAAATGAATGAAATGAAGTTGTAAGATACAAGGCTAGACTTGTTGACCAAGGCTTTACTCAAAGGCAAAAAATTAATTATACTGAAACGTATTCACTTGTAGTGGATGCAACCATACTTAAATTTTTAATCAGTTTATTAGTAATTGAACTGTTGGAAAAGGTGAAAAGCCAATATTGGCGGTTTTGAGAATTATTCTAGAAATCTTTATTTAATCAGTATTGTTCCGACGAATATGGTAAGTGACTTTAGCACATGTGTCTGTTGTCCTTGTCATATTACGTCAATCACTACTTTGACGTCACAACAGATGCCCACAGACCACTCAATAACCCATGTAGTTTGGTTGTGCATTTTGGATGGCAGCTATGAAACTAACTTTTGAGGGTTGGTCTAAAACATTCCAAGTCAATGACCTCAAGACTAGGCATCGAGAGTCCTATAGAGACTTGCACTGAGTATTGCATTCATTTGATGAGTGCTGCGTTTCATCGGCGAAAGACGTTGGACATCTTTGCAATTTCAGTGGATTTGTTGATAAGGTGGTCAACTGACTGAACTGACTCATGGGGATCGTTATATGGAAGCCTCAATAGCTTAGTCAGTATACTTGAGTCCTTAGCTCGGATAGTAAGGGCGTAGTTCTCAAACTTAAGGAGTCACAGTAGTCATATACATACGATGACTGTATCTTAGATCTGTGGAAGAGGTGATTGTGTCACAAACGTGATTATCATAAGCCTTATCAAGTGTAGTCGAAGTGTGTAGTGAGGACGGTGAGTTCCGAGAAGAGGATCCATCCCCTATCCGAATGTGATAGAGGTATCTCCTATTCACTTGGAGATGCATTCAGGTCTTATGAATCTCTAGCCACAGTCGTTGATCAAATAGGAAAAGGAGGTTCCTATGTCAAGAAACTTGGTGTAAAGTTATCTCAAGTATTAAGCATAGATGCCTGGTCCAAGATGGGAACTGACACCTAATTCCATGCCCTCAACTAAGCCTAGGAGATGATAGAAGAAAGGACCGTACCCGTACGGACTGGTGAAAGTAAATGTTCGCACAAAAATTCATCTAGTCTCTAGTGCCATGGACCGTTGCTAGATGACCATCCATGGTAACGGACTTTCTTGAAAGAATAACCGAGAAAGAATAAGGAACTAATTTGAAATTAATTCCATAAGATGTAAGTAATTTGATTACTCACACATGAGGGTACATTGGATGGATAGCCCAAGTTTAAACTAATTAAATTAATTGAAATTGTGCTTGTCTTTATTAGTTTAATGAATTGGATTCCATTAATGAATAAGAGACAATTTCATCTTGAATATTTAATTAGATTAAATACCTAGTGGGATGAATTAAATGAACTATTTTATATTAGATTTAATTAAAATTCATTGGGCTTGAATTTACTTTACATAACATCGGCCCAATAACTAAGGCGCACTAGCAAAATTGATGGAGGAAAAGTTGACCAAAGAATTGCATTTTAGAAATTGTTAGTTTGGTCATAATTAGCTCTTCTCTATTTGGAACGGATTGAAGAGTTACCTTATAGATAATAGAATGTATCTAGACACATTCTTGTTTATCTATTCAAGGTATATAAATATATTTTGTGTATGATTATTAGGGTAATAATTCATTACAAAATACAACAGAAAAATTCCCTCTCCTTCTCCATCATAATTCGATTGCCCCCTTCATCTTACATTGGGTGAGTTTTATCATCCTGATTCCTTTGTTGTCTCATTTTTTGGTGTGATATGGATCATCTTTAGAGAATTCCTATGTTGGAATCTCTTGTGAACGTTCAACGATTTTATGTCAAATAGATATGTCAACATGTTTTAATATTTTTAAAGCATGTTTTATTGATTATTTTATTGATAATTATGTGTAGAAATTAACTTGTATAATTTTGTGATTAATTGGATGATTTTAGTATTTAAGAAAATTTGAATTTTTCGGTAAAACTTGGTTATTTTTTTAGTTTAGTGTGTGGAATCAAAAAAATAATTTAAGCACTGTAGCAGCAACTGTCGGTCGGTGCTGCACAGCCGCCCGTTCGCATATGAAGGAAAAAATTAAATTTTTTTCTTAATATGGTTTATTTTTGTGCATTGGATGCACATATTTTTATCATCCTTTCGATTGCAATTTTAAACTTGTATTTTCTGCATATAATTTTTTTTTTGTAATGTTCGATATCATGATTTTTCTAATGCATGGAATGCATTATTTTATGTCAAGCATGTTTAATTGGATTATTTTGCTAGTTGGATAAAAATGGATGATCATGGAGCCCTTGACCATTTGAATGTATTTATTTATTTTGTTTACGTTTGGTGGGCCCATATGCCTTTTTGTTATCTTCCTCCTTCGCTCGTTTTTGCCTTGAAAATAAGACTTACTTTCCTCCCATTGTGTACTCTCCTGAACAATTGATCAGGATTTATTTTTAAATTGTAATGAGACTAGAATATATTTTTGGTGGAATTTTTAGTTTTACAGAAGCAAGTCCATGGAGAAGAAGGTCCACGGAGGAGGAGGCCGACGGAGAAGGAGCCCCATGGAGGACTTACAAGGCCCATCTATATGTTAATGAGTAAATTACATTTCTAATAGCTTACGGCCACCTTAGATGTACCTTAGACTGACTACGGTCTTAGTGGACCGCATAGCTTGGGCTCGTGATCATCCAACAGGGGTATGCTTAATTTTGTTGCATGTGATGTGTTTAATGTTTTTATTTAAATTCGTTTAAATATTTGATATTTGTGCATGCAAAATTTAATGTGATGAGGTCTCACTCAAACAGTAAAAAAATTAACTTTCAATTGGTTGGACCAAATTAAAGTGTTGGGATCCAAAATGGACTTGGATAAAAATTGTTTGATCTGTGCAAGGCTTTCATCCACAATAATATGGTGAGGAAACTACCACTACCCAAGTGTGGTCTCGCGAGTTGTGGCACATTCTGATTAGAGGCAAGATCCACCAATATTGTGAATAAAGGAACACGCTCACCGTTATTCGGACACAATAGTCGTGGGGGGCGAAAGTTGAGGTATGATTTGGTTGATGGGTTGAGCACGATACTAATTAAATATTAAGTCCATAATGGACATGGATTGAAATGGCATTTCAATCTGTCCAGGGCTTCCATCCATAATAATATCATAAGGAAGCTACCACTTCTTAGAATAGGTGACCTGAAAGCTAATTGGATTGGAATTCTTGTAATCTATTCTAACAATAAGTCGATATTGTGCAATATTATTCAGTGAATAAAATGAGTATTCGATATTGGCATTTCATTGTTGTGCTCATTACATTTATATTTGCATTTCTTTCAAAAATCACAACAAAACCCACAGACCACCTTGAACAACAGTGCAACAGTTGGACTACACATTGGAAGGCGGTCATGAAACTAACTGTTTGTTAGGAAATGGATCGGGTTCAGATGGATAACAGGTGGAATATGAAGGCGATAAAAGACACACGAATTTGTTAACCCAGTTTGGATATAAATCCTACGTCTGGGGGCGATACCAAGCCAGGAGAAAACACTCAAAGAGGAGGAAAAATTGAGGAGTACAACACACACACACTTATATGCAAGTCTTCACCACACGTGAAAGACAACACTCACCCTCGTCTCAACTCTTTCTTTTCTCTCTACTCTATTCTATTCTACTCTACTAAACAATGCTAATAAGAGTAGTATATATATAGCCATGACTTATCCTTTTTCCAACTCAACTTGGGATTTCTAAGTTGAATCGGGTTATCCTTTTCCAACTCATCTTTGAATCGGGTTATCCTTCTCCAACTCAACTTTGAATCGGGTTATCCTTCTCCAACTCAACTTTGAATCGGGTTATCCTTCTCCAACTCAACTTGGGATTTCTAAGTTGAATCAGGTTATCCTTTTCTTCTTCAAATCAATCTTCACAACTTAACAATCTCCCACTTGAAGATTGATTAGCTTTTCTCCACTTTTTTCTTGGTACCGCCGGGTTTGTCCACTCTAGTCATCAAGGCCAGTCGAAGCCGTACACAGCTTCAACTTCTCCATCGCAACCGCCTTGGTCAGCAGGATTCTTTTCTCCTTGGATCTTCTCCAGCTGCAGTGCCTTCTTCTCCAGAAGTTGTCGGATGAAATGGTACTTGATCTCGATGTGCTTTGTCCGCGAATGCAACGCGGGATACTTTGCCAGATGGATCGTACTCTGACTATCGCTATGAAGAATCACATCTGCCTGAGGTTTCCCTAATTCACCCAAGAAGTGTTGCAGCCAAATGAGCTCCTTAGCCGCCTTAGTAACTGCCACGTACTCAGCTTCCGTCGTGGACAGTGTGACAACCTTCTGTAGCTTTGAGACCCAGGATACGGCTGTACCGCCATATGTGAACACGTACCCTGTAGTGCTCCTCCTTTTGTCATAGTCACTCCCTGCAAAATCAGCGTCAACAAACCCAAACAAGGTAAGCTTGCCCTTACCAAACACCAATGCTCGGTCCTTAGCACCCCTTAGGTACCTAAGAATCCATTTCACAGCTTCCCAGTGCATCACTCCTGGATTGCTCATAAAACGGCTAACTACTGCCACTGCATGTGCTATATCCGATCGAGTACAGATCATGGCATACATCAGGCTCCCAATTGCTGAGGCATACGGTGTGACTCTCATCTTTGCACGTTCGGAGTCAATTTGGGGCGAATCACTGTTGGAGAGTTTGAACTGATTTCCCAATGGCATTCTAACCGGTTTCGCATTTTCCATCTTGAATCTGCATAATACCTTCTCAATATAATCAGATTGAGATAACCATAATTTACCAGTACCTTTGTCCCTTGTGATTTTCATGCCCAATATCTGCCTTGCTTCGCCAAGATCTTTCATGTCAAACTTCCTCGACAACTGATCCTTGAGCCTATTGATCTCCTTGACATTTGATCCTGCTATCAACATGTCATCAACATACAGGAGTAGAATGATAAAAAACTCATCGAACCTCTTCATGTAGCAGCAATGATCAGCGTTGCATCTAGAGAAATCTATCTCTAGCATGAAGTTGTCAAACTTTCTGTACCACTGCCGCGGAGCCTGTTTCAATCCATACAGGCTTTTCTTCAGGCGACACACCTGCTGATCATCTCCATTATACCCCTTTGGCTGTACCATGTATATCTCCTCCCCAAGATCCCCGTGTAGGAAGGCTGTCTTCACATCCATCTGTTGTAACTCCAAGTTCTCTGCCGCTACCATGCTCAACACAAGACGAATAGTAGTTAACTTGACAACAGGTGTAAAAACATCAGTAAAGTCAATACCATATCTTTGTTGGAATCCCTTTACTACGAGTCTTGCCTTGTACCGCTTCTTCTCGTCTGATTCTTCCTTAACCCGATAGACCCATATGTTCTGTAGGGCCTTCTTTCCTTTTGGGAGCTGACACAATTTCCATATGTTGTTTTTCTTCAACGAGTTCATCTCGTCGTTCATCGCAAGCTCCCACTTGCTCTTGTGGACATCATTGACTGCCTCTGCGTAACATTCGGGTTCTCCACAATCAGACAAAAGCAAGTAATAAAGAGAGGGGGAGTACCTATCTGGGGCCCTTCTCAGCCTCGGTTCTCGACCCAGTGCCAAGGGTGTGCTGCTTTCAGCAATCGGTTCCTCCGATACTGGTTCTGGCTCTATCTCCGTCTGTTCGGTTTCGTCCGTCTGAACTCCCGCTGAATCCGTATCTGCTGGTATCATGATCCCGGAATTTGAAATGTCGAGATCAACAAATTCCCTTTCCTTCTTGTCATCGTCCGGGCTTACCTTCCTGTCGTTGTACATTACATCCTCATTGAATATAACATTCCTGCTACGAATTATTTTCCGATTTTGATCATCCCAGAATCTATACCCAAATTCGTCAGTCCCATACCCAATGAATGTACATTTAATCGACTTAGCATCCAGCTTAGTCCGATCATCGTTCAAAATATAGGCTGAACAACCAAACGTACGTAAGAAAGAAAGATCCACTTTCTTACCACTCCATACCTCTTCTGGTATCCTGTTGTTCAACGGGACAGAAGGCCCTCGATTGATCAAGAAAGCAGCCGTGTTGACTGCATCTGCCCAAAACATCTTTGGTAGTCCGCTCTTCAATCGCATGCATCTCGCACGCTCATTCAGTGTTCTGTTCATCCTCTCAGCAACGCCATTTTGCTGAGGTGTCCCCGGGACTGTTTTCTGCATTCGGATTCCATGGTCGGCGCAGTAATTCTTGATACCTTCACTGCTGTACTCGCCACCGTTATCCGATCTGAGACATTTCACTTGTAGACCTGTCTCATTTTCCACTAGTGCCCTCCATCTCCTGAATGTATCAAAGGCATCAGATTTTCTTTTTAAGAAATACACCCATACCTTTCTAGTGGAGTCATCGACGAATGTCATGTAGTACGTTGATCCACCAAGAGATGACACCGGTGCTGGCCCCCACAAATCGGTGTGAACAAGCTCCAACGTTTCTTTCCTCGGAGTTCTTCCTGTGGTCAAGAAGCTCACCCGCTTCTGCTTTCCGAACACGCAGTGTTCATAATGACCCACCTCCACCGATTTTAACTCGGGCAACCGTCCTTTCGACTTCAGCACGTTCATTCCTTTCTCGCTCATGTGGCCCAAGCGATTGTGCCACAGGTTAGCCTGCGATACAATTCCTGCAAAGGGGATGTTTGAACTGGATCCTCCCGCCATATAGAGCGTTCCCGACTTTAGTCCTCGTGCCAAAGTCATTGCTCCCCGACTGATCTTCCACTTCGCGTCTCCAAACGTCGTGTGGAATCCATCACTATCCAGCTGTCCGACTAAGATCAAGTTCCTCTTCAGTCCTAGTATGTGTCTCACATCATGTAGGGTCCAGCAGACCCATTCGTTGATTTGATCCGCACATCTCCCTTTCCTACAATCTTGAGGGGTTTGTTATCTGCAAGATAAACTAAGCCAAAATCACCTGAGGTGTATGGCTCCATGATGTCTTTGTTGCTGCATGAGTGGAATGGGGCCCCTGAATCCACAACCCAATCATCGAAAGAACTGCTCACACTCAACAAGAGTGCATCCGTGATCTCTTCCGTCACGGCATTCGCTGTCCGGCCATCCTTTTCCTTCTTTGGCGCCCGACATTCGCTTTTCATGTATCCGGGCTTCTCGCAGTTCCAGCACACCATCTCCTTCTTGCCCTTGTTCTTCCCCTTAGACCTTCACCTTCCACGGTATTTACCCCGTGTGTCAGGTCTCCCTCTAGACTATGTATGTAGTGTAGAGCCAGATGATCCACCCGTTTACTTTCTACGGGTTTCCTCGTTCAACATCATGTCCCTGATGTTGTCGAACTTCATCTTCTCCTTCCCAGACGAAGTGCTTACCGAAGTAACAACCACATCCCAACTGTCAGGTAAAGATGAGAGCAAAATTAACGCTTTTACCTCATCGTCAAACACGATATCCACACATGCCAGCTGTGTCGTGAGTTGGTGGAAGTCATTGAGGTGATCGGCCACCGACTTCCTCTCCTCCATCTGCAACCTGAATAGTTTCTTCATCAGCATGACCTTGTTCATTGCTGAGGGTTTCTCGTACATATCGGCAAGAGTCTGTAGGACTTCCTTCGTGCTCTTCGCTCCCTTCACATGATAGGCGACATTTCGAGAGAGCGACAGGATTATTGCGCTCATCGCCTTTCGATCGAGCACCTTCCATTCTTTATCACTCGTCTTCTCGGATTTCTCTACAAGTGGTTCGTATAGGTCCTTCCCGTACAGGTAGGCCTCCATCTGCATACGCCAAAACCCAAAGTCGGAACCATTGAACCGTTCGACTGGAAACTTTCCCTCCATCTTAACTCCTTGAACCAGGCTCTTGATACCAGTTGTTAGGAAATGGATCGGGTTCAGATGGATAACAGGTGGAATATGAAGGTGATAAAAGACACACGAATTTGTTAACCCAGTTTGGATATAAATCCTACGTCTGGGGGCGATACCAAGCCAGGAGAAAACACTCAAAGAGGAGGAAAAATTGAGGAGTACAACACATACACACTTGTATGCAAGTCTTCACCACACGTGAAAGACAACACTCACCCTCGTCTCAACTCTTTCTTTTCTCTCTACTCTATTCTATTCTACTCTACTAAACAATGCTAATAAGAGTAGTATATATATAGCCATGACTTATCCTTTTTCCAACTCAACTTGGGATTTCTAAGTTGAATCGGGTTATCCTTTTCCAACTCATCTTTGAATCGGGCTATCCTTCTCCAACTCAACTTTGAATTGGGTTATCCTTCTCCAACTCAACTTGGGATTTCTAAGTTGAATCAGGTTATCCTTTTCTTCTTCAAATCAATCTTCACAACTTAACACTGTTTAGGGTTGGGTCTGAAATGTTCCAAGTTGAGCACCTCGACAATGGACATCGAAGTGTCCGATGTAGACTTGCATTAAGAGTCGCATCTATTTGATGAGTTTCATGTTTCATTTGCAATAGACGTGGGACGTTTATGCGATCTTAATGGGTCGACTGACTCACGGGGATCGTCATATGGATGCCTTTTATGCTTGGTCAGTATGACTTGAGTCCCCAGCTCTGATAGTACTGGAGTCCTCCTCAAAATTGAAGAAATACGACAGTCACGTGTATGCGATGATTGTATCTTAGATTTGTGTGAGAGATGATTGTGTTCAGACATGGTCATCATAAACCTTGTTTAGTGTATTCAAACTATGTTGCGAGGATGGTGAGTTCCAAAATGAGGATCTGTCCCCTGTCTAAATGTGACAGAGGTATCTCCTATGTACATGGAGATACGTTAATGCTTTATAAACTTGAGGCCACAGTAATTGGTCAGATAGGAAAAGGAGGTTCCTAGGTCGAGCAATTTGGCGTAGTGGGATCTAAAGTATATTAAGCATAGACGCATAGTCCAGGATGGGAACTGACACCCAATTCCATGTCTAAGACTAAGACCGAGAGACGGTAGATGGAAGGACCATACCCGTATGGACTCGAATCCGACACTACAGGTCTAGAGCTCTGTACTCTAAAGGCATGTTTTGGGTCATGGTCCCTCAACTCGTAAGTCATCCCAGAAGGTGACGCCTTCCGAATATGTTCTCATAGGTCGTTCCATAGCGAGGTGGATGCTGATAAGGAACTCCTTATTGCGACCTAGACAATGTCTAGATCCCTTTAGATTTGTCCGGCAACTTGGGCTTTAACCGATAGCAGTTCGAACTTTATGTCAAGCTACTTGAGGTTTTCCCGAAGGTGCCTGAGTCTCAACATGATGGAGTTTCCTTCAGATGCCTCCATCTCTCGTCAGGAAATTTGCAAGAACGTTTTCATGAGATTTAATAACAACAATATTTTAACAATAATATTGGCATTCAGCTTGCCATCTGATAATACGAGCTTTCTCTATTTTTTATTCTAATTAATTCTTTAAGAAAGCTTTGCATTAGTATTATCAACTTTTAAAGTAAATTCTTTGGCAAGTAAAAATAAAGGCCATTTTTTAAAAGCCTTCCACACCGTAAAGAATTATTTCTCGTTGATGTGCCAAACTTTGGCTTGTTGTTCTGAGAACAACCCTCCTGTATATCTACAAGGTTCTTCCCATGTAGTTATCTTTTTCATGAGCACTGTTGGCCATCTGTAATCATAGGCGTCTGTATAGAGTACCAATTCATCCTTGTCCTGTGGTATAGCAAGTTTTGGCAGGTTACTGCAACCTGTTTCAGCTCACGAACCCATTTTGTGTGGCTTTCTTCCACTTTGAACTTTCCGTTCTTTCAGAAGTGGTCGAAATTCTTCCAATATCTTGTAAAATCTTTAATGAAGATACCTGCAAAATTATCAACTCCCAAGAAGCTCTATAAGTGCTTCTTGTCCTTCAGTACATCTGGAAAATGGTGGATTTTCTCCACAATATGATCTTGAAACTTAATTCCTATCTCGTCAATAAAAACTCCTAGAAATTCAATTTTATTGACAATAATAGTAGCTTTCTTTTCCGAAAGTACCAAACTTTCTTTATGGCATGCATCAGAAAACATTTCAAGATGTTTAATATGCTGTTTCATATTTTTAGATGCAATCAATATGTCGTCAATATAGAAAAACATGAATTTGAAATAATCTTTAAAAAAAATTATCTATTTTTTTTTAAATATCTGGAGTGCATTAGCTAAACCGATTGGAGCACAATACAGATATATTGTCCCTATGGTGTGGAGAATGTAATAAATTTCTTTGATTCATCTTAATCTGATAAAACCCAGATTTGCAATTGGACTATGAACCTTAAAGAAGCACTAATGAACCTTACCCAATCTCATTTTCATTAGTGCTTCTTTAAGGTTCACAATCTCTTCCTCGAATTTCTTATAGAAGTTGTCCCTATCTATGAGTCTCTGTTCCCTGAAATCAAAAGGACCTTACCAAATTTCATTGGACCAAATTGATCTTTTTTCCTATATTTAATTGAAGTAAATATATGATGGACTTAATTAGTGAACTTTAATTAAATTAGATTTAATTAAGATTGATTGGACCATGTATTTTAATTAATTAAAATCAGCGAAGCCCATTAATTAAGTTGGTGGAAATGATTAGAATAGGAAATTATTGACTAACAAATTCACTTTTGAAAAATGCCATCTTATTGATCCTTTATTTGGAATAAAGGATCTTATTACTTAGTGGATGGTTAAATGAACCTAGATATATTGTAATGCATCTAGACAAGGTATATATATGTATATTAGTTATTTAGAATAACTAGTGAATACAAAGTAAGAAAATAATTTCCTTCTCTCCAGTTCCACCTCTCGGTCGAACCCCCTCTTGTGCATACCTGGTGCGGTTTTGCTCCTTAATTTTTTTTCTAGCAAATAGAGTTGTGGAATCCCAAGTTCTGGTGTGCTGAGGACGTACCTTTAGAGAGTTTCTACATTGAATCCTTGCGTGAATGCATCAAACGAACGAGGTTCGAAATAAACCAAATCAAAGGTGACTCTTAATTTATATTTATGTACCTCTCGTTTTTCATTCAACTAATGTACCACATCGAACACCCGGGAACTCCAAGGGTACACCTCATGATTTTATGGTTTCCTTGCAATTTCATTTTATTTAAGAAATTTATTTTAACCTCTTCTGCTTGCACGTAGCCAGGCTGATTCACTCGCACTTTCAGGTGCGCTTCCAAGTCGTATCTGAGCCTAGTTACCATGTAGGGGCTATGGTATTGTGTGAATAAGCATGAAAATGCGTTCTTTATTTCTTTTGAAGCTTGATATATTTTTTTTACTTATTCTTTGATAATTATGTGAGAAAAGTAATTCTTTTAATTTTTGCGATTTTGGATGATTTAAGTATTTTATAAAAATTGAATTTTCTGATAAAATAGTTATTTTAATTTCAGTTGAACGTGTCAAAATAATAAAAAAAAATTGGTACTGTAGCAGTGCACTACTGATCTGCAATGCACAGCATGCACGCTGCTGGGTGCGCGCGAGGGCAGTTGTGTGGTTAGGCCGTTTTTCACCGTTTTTGCGAAAAATTGAATTTTCTAATTTCTACATTTTTGTGAAATATATTTATCGTTGCTGATTTAATTTTGGAAAAAGTTGAAATTTTTTAAGAATTAAATTGATTTAATTAATTTGGTTTAATTGTGTGCATTGGATGTACAAGGCTTAATCATCCATATGAGTTGCAAAAATCTTATTATTATAGTTGTTTGTTGTGATATTGGATATCACGATATTTTTGGGATGTTCATATTTTTGTCTATCATGATTAATTGTTATCCTATGTTAGAACGAATGTCAAGGGATGATCACGGAGCCCTACACCGCATGTATGCCTTCTAATTTTTGTTGGGTGGGCCCATGTGCCCTTGTGATTTTTTTTTTGTCCCCCCTTCTCATATTTAGCCTTGGAATATTAAGGCTTGCTATCTCCCTCTTAATATACTCCCTCCAACTTCTGCTCAGAGTTTCTTATTCAAATTGTAAAATGAGTAGTATAGTACCTTTGGAGATACTTTTTCATTTCTAGCAAGCCTATGGAGAATAAGGCCCACGATGGAGGAGGTCCACGGAGAAGGCGGCCCATGGAGAAATCACAAGGCCCATGTATATGTTGATGGATAATATTACTTTGTAATAGCATATGACCACCTTAGACAGACCATAAACTCACTGCGGGCTTAGTAGGTCATGATCATAGGTTGGGCTCGTGATCATCTAATATGGGTATGCTAGGTTCATTACATGCGATGCGTTTAGTTAATGATTTATATTTATGCATGCAATGTTTACATATGATGAGGTCTCGGTCTTAACTCAAAATTACTCTCACTTGGTTGGACCAAGTTGAATATTAGGCCCATAATGCACCTAGATCACAAGAGTTTTGATCGAGCCAAGTCTTCCATCCAAAGCAATGTGGTGAGGAAGCTACCGTTGCTGAAGTGTGGTCTCACAAGTTGTGGCAC
Organism: Sesamum indicum; assembly: GCF_026168435.1. NCBI lineage: Eukaryota > Viridiplantae > Streptophyta > Magnoliopsida > Lamiales > Pedaliaceae > Sesamum > Sesamum indicum. Next base: position 8,190,765 of record NC_142661.1, on the reverse strand, counting down.
ACTTGGAATAGAGGAGAGTTGCACCATAGTTGTGAACAAAGGATCATTTTCACCATTTTCTTGTCTAACGAGTCATGGGGGCTGACGAATGAAATGTGATTTGGTTGATGGGTTTGGCCTAACACCGACTAACATGATTCGCTTGGAGTCCTCGGAATCATATGAAGAGGTGAGGCAAAAGATCTTGGGGATCTCATGGGATGACAATGGTACTGGATACCTCCCACGAGGTTTTTACCTTGTGAATCATAAAAGCAGGGCGTGGCAAATTCTCTTGTGGACTCCAAGCCCACTAGGAAAGGCTATTCCTTAAACCCCACTTGAGAGTGGTGAGCTTTATTATAAATAGTGGTAGTCTTAAAGACTAAAGACCAAGTCTTTTAGTTTACTCATAATATTACAATCATTGGCTGATTTCTATTTAATTTTCTATTGGGTAGAAAATGTCTATGAATTCTTTAGCCATGATAATGAAGACTAATAAATTCAATGGTACTAACTACAATGAATGGCTGCGAAATCTGAGGATTGCCCTATATTTTGAGAACTAGGGCTATTCCCAACGGCTTCGCTGGAAGGGTCCTCGTTGGAAGAACCTGTCACATTGATTTCGATGTCCAATTACATCCAAAAGTAATATCATAGGCTGGATGATGTTCCCTCGATAATGCTCCGTATGAAGGAAGTTTATGTGGTTCGTGATAGGCATATTAGATATGCTACCACGGAAGTATTCTTAGGGACCAAGACGATCGAAGAATTGTCTGTACAAAGTCATAGGGTTAAGATGCTATCCCTAGTGGAAAAGCTCCAAGACCTTAAAGCTGGGCTTGAAATGACACATATATTGACATGATTTTTCAGTCACTTCCTTCGTCCTACAACCCGTTTATTATTAACTACAAATGAACGGACTTGAGAAGTCTATTCATGAGTTATTTAATATGCTAGTCCTATACGAGGCGACGACCCATAAACCTATACCGACGGAATTGATAGGAGAGATTTCAGCCTCCAAAGCGAAAGGCAAGAGGGCCGGACATTGGAAGAGAAAGAAGGGTAAGGGAAAAGAGATCGCATCTACTGCAAGTTCTTTGAGCACTCCTACTGCTTTCGTTAGAATGGGAAAAGGGAAAGGGAAGGTTGGCGATTCTTATCGGTTGAAGGCAAATGATATCTGCATTCATTGCCAAGGAAAGGGGCATTAGAAGAGGGAGTGCCCGCAACTCCTCTCGAACCTAGGTACATTTGTGATTAAGTGACTATGATAACTAATTCTGCTTCTTGGGTATGGATACCGGCTGTGGAGCTCACATCTACAATAACATGCAGGTGTTGGAAAGAAGCAGAAAACTAAGTAAGGATGAGATAATTCTATGGCTAGGCCATGGGAAGGCCGTCGCAGCGGAAGCCGTGGGATCTCTCCAGTTAGTTATTAGTGGTCATATTCGGTAGAATAAAAAACTGTTATTATGTACCGAGCATGATGAAGAATATTATTTCCATTCCTGTTTTACACAATGATGGTTATTTATTTGCAAAAAATAAAAATAGTTTTTATTTGATGATTGATAATAACTATCATCTGCTTGGTACATTGGTAAAAGGTCTTTATATTCTCCAAGAGTCTAATTGGATTATGCATGCCCAACATAAACAAAAATTAGATAATCATGAAAATACACAGTTTCAGCATGCAAAGTTAGGCCATATCTCAAAAGATAGGATGAGAAAGTTAGTAAACTCAAACTTGCGAAACCCGTCTAAAAGGAAAAATGACCAAGAAGCCTTTTGTTGGACAAAGTGCTCTTGCCAACAGTCTTTTTGATTTGATCCATAGAGATATTCGTGGATCATTAAATACTCCGGCTAGAGGAGGATTCTCGTACTTCATAACCTTTATCAAACTAACCGTAAAATTAAAGTCCTTCGGTCGGACCAAGGTGGAGAGTATCTAAATGGTGAGTTCATTGATTATTTAAAGAAAAATGAAATTCTCTCTTAATAGACTCCTACTGGAATGCCACAACTGAATGGCGTGGCTGAAAGGGGGAATCGAACCCTGTTGGACATAGTTCTATCCACATGACTTTTACGGAATCTCCCCCTTCTCTCTAGGGTCACGCTCTTGAAACGATGGCTTAATTACTTAACATGGTGCCATCTAAGACAGTGCTCCAGACGCCATATGAGATATGGCAAGCATACGTCCTACAAGTACTTGAGAGTGTAGGGTAGTCCCGCATACGTCAAGAGGCCAGTGGGCAGCAAACTAGACTCGAGGTCTAATCTGTTCAAGTTTGTCGACTATCCAAAAGGAACTGTGAGATACTACTTCTATGATCCATCTAAGCAAAAGGTTTTTATCTCAAGGAACATTGTGCCCTTGGAAAAGGGTTTTTCTGCAGATACTCGATGCAATTTGGTACAACTTAAGGAAACAAGTCAAACACCCCAGCAGAACAAAAGAACATTTTGAGCCTATAGTTCCCACTGATGGTGCTCCAATCCTCGTAGGTCGACCCGGGACCACCTAATAGGCACGGATTCTTAGGACTATATAGTCAATTGGATATTGATCTAAGGACGTACTGAGAAGCGATGTCGGTCATCGATTCAGAAAAGTGGCTTGAGGCGATAAAATATGAAATGGACTCAATAGGTTTAAATAAAGTTTTAACCCTCGTACACCCACCTAAAGGTGTTAAACCAATTGGGTGCAAATGGGTCTACAAATACAAGCTTGGAGCTGACGGAAAGGTTATAATCTTCAAGGCTGGGCTTGTGGAAAAGGATACACTCAAGGATTTGGGATTCATTTCGAGGAAACCTATTCGCCCGTAGACATGGCCAAGTCCATTCGGATTCTGCTTGCCATAGGAATAAGGTCTGATAATGAAATATGACAGATAGACGTGAAAACGACATTTCTCAACGGTTTCATTGAGGAAGAGGTCTACATTGATGAGCTGGAGGATTTCACTTCCCATGAGAAGAACAGAAGGCCTATCATCTCCAAATGTCAATATATGGTCTCAAATAAGCATTCTGAAGCTGCAGCACACGTTTTGATGAAGTCATACGGGGTTATGATTTCAGCAAGAATGAATTTGATCCTTTTGTATTCAGGAAGATCAGTGGGAGCGCAGCTGTGTACGTTGTGTTTTATGTATATGATATCTTACTCATTGGGAGTGGTGTTAAGATGTTAGACAACATTAAAGCATGGTTGTCAACACAATTTTTCATAAAGGATATGGGTGATCCTCTTACATTCTTGGCATCAAGAGTTATAGGGATAGATCTAGAAGGATGTTAGGACTAACACAATCCTCATATATTGAGAAAGTCTTGAAGAGATTCAAGATGTAGAACTCAAAACAAGGATTCCTTCCCATAAGGATGGGATTAAGATGTCCAGGAAGTAGTCTCCCAAAACTGATGAGGAACTTAAAAGGATGTCGAACATCCTTATGTTTCCACCGTAGGAAGCATTCAGTATGTTGTCCAGTACACCAGGCCAGATGTCGCGTACGTTTTGAGCGTTACGAGCAGATATCAGGCATGTACCAGGGAGGCGCACTAGAGCGCAATCAAGACAATACTTAAGTACCTGAAAAGGACTAAAGATGTGTTCTTGATTTACGGTAGTGGAGATTCGATATTGGAAGGCTACAATGATGCTAGCTTGCAATCGGACGATGATGATGCCAACTCTCAATCGGGTTTTGTATTCAAGCTGAATGGTGGTGTGTACCAAGTACGATTCCACAACGGATTCCATCATGAAACTTGAATACATAGTAATTTCGGAAGCAGCTGAAGGAAGCGATTTCGATGAAAAAGTACAACCAAGAGTTGGGTGTGGTACCTAGAATTGTTGAGCTCATAGTTATCTTCTGGGATAACAACGGGGTAATAGCACAAGCAACGAAATCAAGATTTCATCACCGTTCTAAACATATTCTTAAATGCTACCATCTGCTTAGAGAGCTGGTGAGCAGAGGTGACGTCAGGATAGACCGAGTCAGCTCAACAGAAAACACAGTGGATCCACTTATTAAGCCAATGTCTCAAATTGCCCATGCTGGGTCTGGATAAGACGGTTTGAGGTTGATGGTTTATTTATTTAGGTCAAGTGGGAGATTATTAGAATAGGTGACTTGAAAGATAATTGGATTGGAATGTTTGTAATCTATTCAGGCAATAACTCGATCTTATGTAATATCATTCAATAAACAAAATGAGTTTTCGCTTTTGGCATTTCTTTTGTTTTGCTCATTACATTTATGTTTGCACTTCTTTCAAACATCACATCAAGCCCACAGACCACATTGAACAACTGTGCAATAGTTAGAAATGTTTATTAGATGGCGGTCATGAAACCAACTATTTAGGGTTTGGTTAGAAATATTCCGAATCAAGGACCTCGAGAATGGGCATCGAAGTGTCCTATGGAGACTTGCATTATGAGTCACATTCATTTGATGAGTTATGTGTTCCATCAGGGGCAGACGTGGGAAGTTAATGGTGATCTTAATGGGTCGATTAACTCGCGGGGATCGTCATATGGAAGCCTTGGAGGCTTGGTCGGTATGACTTGAGTCCCTAGCTTCGATAGTACGGGACCAGTCCTCAGACTTGAGGAATCACGACAGTCACGTGCATGCGATGACTGTATCATAGATTTGTGTGAGAGGTGATCATAGGCATTGTCTTGTACTTTCAAAGTATGTAGAGAGGACGGTTAGTTCCAAGAAGAGGATCAATCCCCTGTCAAAACATGACAAAGGCATCTCGTATGCACTTGGAGATGCGTTAATGCTCTAGAAATCTGCGGCCACAGTCATTGGTCAAATAGGAAAAATAGGTTCCTCGTTCGAGCAATTTGATGTGACGCGGCCTTAAGTATTATGCATAGACACGTAGTCTAGGATGGGATCTGACACCCAATTCCATGTTGTAGACTATGGCCAGGAGACGGTAGATGGAATGACCGTACTCGTATAGACTCGTGGCCTAAAAGCTCACATGGGTTTTCACCTAGTCTCTAGTGCCATGAACTGTTGCTAGAAGGTCAAAATGATGATAGGCTTTCTTGCTCAAGGATTGATCAATAATTATTAATTAATAATAGTGGTGGACACTAGCTCAAGTCTAGTTGAAAGGTGAACCTATACAGTCACACATAAATCATTAAGAAGGGACGAGTAATTAATTGAGAATTAATTTCATAAGTAATTGAAAAACTTATATATGAGAGGGATACATTGGATGGATAAGCCCAAGGGTAAATTATTTGGATTAATTTAAATTAGGCTTGTCCTTAGCACTTAATAAGTTGGACTTATTATTTAGTAAAGGCTTATTGGGTTCATATATTTAAATGGATTAACTTTACGATGGACTCATTAGATTTAATTAAGATTGATTGGGCCTTGTATTTTAATTAATTAAAATAAGCCCCAGTCCATTAATTATCTTGGTGGAAATGATTTGGAAAGGAAAATATTGAGTATCAAATTTACTTTTGGAAAGTGTCATGTTAGTGATTCTTTATTTCGAATAAAGGATCTTATTAACTTATGGATGGTCAAATGAACCTAAGCATATTTTATTTCATCCGTAAAAGGTATATATATGTATATTAGTTATTTGGAATAACTAATGAATACATAAAAAAGCAAGAAAATAATTTTCTTCTCTCCAATTCCACCTCTCGGCCTAACCCCCTCTTGTACACACTTGGTGTGTTTTTTCTCGTCAATTTTTTTCTAACAAATTAAGCTGAGGAATCTCAAGTTCCGGTGTGGAGTGGGCATATCTTTAGAAGGTTTCTACGTTGAAGCCTTGCGTGAACGGAGTAAACGAACAAGGTTCAAAATAAACAAATGAAAGGTTATTCTTGATTTACATTTATGTACCTCTTGTTTTCATTCAACCAATAGCTCTGTTAATTTTATTATTGTCGTTTATTTTATTAACTACATCGAACTCCCTGCAACTCCAAGGGTACACCCCTTGGAATTATGGTCTCATTGCGATTTGGTTTTATTTAAGCAATTTATTTTAACCGCTTCCACTTGCGCGTTCCCGGGTTGATCCACTCGCAGTTTCCGATGCCCTTTCACCACTACCCAAATATGGTCTCGCGAGTCGTGGGACATTTGGAATAGAAGGCAAGCTGCATTATCACTATGAACAAAGGAACACGGACGTTGTTTCCCTATCTCATGAGTCATGGGGAGTGACAATTGAGGTGTGATTTGGTAGATGGGTCAGGCTTAACACCGGGTAGCATAGTTCATTTGGAGTCCTCGGGACAATGTAAAGAGGTGAGACAAAATATCTTGGGAATCTCATAGAATGAGAATCGCATTGGTTGCCTCCCAAAAAGCTTTTTCCATGTGAATCATAAAAGTGGGCATGGTAAATTGTTCTTGTGGATCCGATGCCCACTAGGAAGGGATGTACAGAACTCCACTCGAGAGTGGTGGAATTTTGTTAAACTAGTGGGATAATTGAAAGACTAAAAGACCAAGTCTTAACACAAAATAATATTGGAATAATCTACTTATTCTTTCTACTCTGCGTTTAGAACGCATGTCTTAGAAATATTTTCCAATTCATTTTTTGAGATTTATTTCATTAAATGGAATGCAAAGAATTAAATTGGCTGAAAAAATCGAAGGATTGTCCTCGATTTTCAAACCTGGTTTATGTCATGGTTAAGCCACTTCCATCAGACTTGTGAATGGAGTCCTTACTAAAAAAGTGTTGACTGAAGGACCGTACCAGTATGGACTTAGAAATCCAATGCTCATACGGAAATTTAGCTAATCTCTAATGCCATGGACCAATGCTACACAGCCACCTATAGTGACGGGCTTTCTTGATTAAGGGTTAATCAAGAAATACTAATTAATAATATTGTTAGACACTATCCCAAGTCTAACTGAAAGGTGAACCTAAAGAATCACACACAAATTACTAAAAATGAACATAGAATTAATTTAGAATTAATTTCATAAATAATTTGATTACTTACAAAGAGGGATCCATTAAATGGAAAAAGGCCAAGAATAAATTAATAGCATTAATATATATTTGGTTTGTCCCTATAATTTAATAAGTTGGATCTTATTAAAGAATAAGGATAATTTGGGTATAAGTATTTAATTAGATTAAATAGAAGTTGAGCTCAATTAGATTGGATTTTTATTAAAGATTTAATAAAAATTCATTTGCTTGTATTTTTAAAAGGGTAAGAATTGTTCAAGCTCAAATATTTTGAGCCAAGGAAAATTCCATGGAAGGAAATAAATGGCTAGCAAATTGCAGTTTAGGAAAGTTCAATTCTACCCATTTTTGGGGATCTCTTTATTTGGAATAAAGGAAATATACCTTGTAGATAATAGAATATATTTAGAAATATTCTTAATTATCTAAACAATATATATATATAATATATATATGAAATTTAGTTATTTGGTAAATAATTATGATGATCATTACACAAAAAAAAAAAAATCTCCTCCTTCCCCCAAAAACCATTTGGCCACCCCCTTCTCTCTTTGTGCACTTGGTGTAATATTCTTCTCTCATTCTCATCTAGAAAGAGGACGTACAGATCCCGACTACAGTGTGATGTGGAAGAATTAGACGGTTCCTATGTTGAAGACTCAAATGAGGAGCATTTCAAGGTATCATTTTTCACCTTTATAGTTTTTTCGATTTTGGTAATCCAACATCAGCCTTATGTACGTTTTATTTTTAGTACATTGAATGCCCAGGAACTCCAAGGGTACATCCCTTGAACTCATTTATTTTCTGTATTTAATTTTTGCTATTATGCGTTTTATTTATCGCTTTCGCTAGCACTTTCCCAGGTCGTACCATGCGATCCCCTTCAAGACCATGTCTTGAGCTTATCAATAATATTACTATCGTTTGCATATTTCTGTTTAATTCTATCATGTAAAAAATGTCTAAGAACCCCTTAACCCTGATAATGGAGACTAATAAATTTAATGGCACAAACTACAACGATGGCTGAAAAATCTAAAGATTGACCTAAATTTCGAGAATCAGGGCTACGTCTTCGACAAGCCGCTCCCAGCGACATTACTGAAAGGCTCCTTGCCCGAAGAACGTGTGATGTTCGAGAGGTGGCATGAGAACAACTGCAAGGTCCGCAGTATCATATAAGTTTTGGTGATCAATGACTTCCAAAAGTAATATGATAGGTTGGAAGACGTTCCCATGATAATGCTTCGCATAGAGGAAGTTTATTCAACTCCTGATAGGCATATTAGATATGCCACTACAAAAGCATTTTTCGGACCAAGATGACTGAAGGATTTTTTATGAAAAGACATGGGGTCAAAATGCTTCCCTCGTGGAGAAGCTCGAAAACCTCAAAGCTAGGCTTGACAATGTCACGTACATCAATGTGATCCTCTAATTACTTCCTCCCTCTTGTAACACATTTATCATTAACTACAACATGAATGGACTTGAGAAGTCTAGTCACGAGTTAATTAATATGTTTGTCCAATACGAGGAAAGGACCCACAAGTTTGTGCCATCAATATTGATAGGAGGAACTTTGACCTCCAAGGCAAAAGGTAAGAAGCCGGAAGCTGGAAAAGGGAGAAGGGAAAAGGAAAATTCGTCGTAGCCACTTTTAGCGCTCCAAGCACCCCTGTTGCTCCAGTGTAAAAGGAAAAAGGGAAAGGGAAGAACGGCGGTTCACAGCGATTAAGGAAAATGATGTTTGCATTCATTGTCAAGTAAAGGAGCATTGGAAGAGGAAGTGCCCACAACTCCTCTCCAACCAAGACACTTTGTGATTCAAGTAAATATGATGACTAATTCTGCTTTTAGGTATTGGATACCGGTTGTGGAGCTCACATCTGAAATGGTTTGCAAGTGCTGAAAAGAAATAGAAGGCTACGTAAGGATGAGATGGTCCTAAGGCTTGGTGATGGCAAGGCCGTAGCAGCTGAAATTGTGGGATCACTCAACTTAGCTATTAGTAATCATATTCGGATAGAATTAAAGAACTGTTATTATATATTGAGCACAATAAAAAATGTTACTTTTACTCCAGTCTTAGACAATGGTTATGCGTTTAAGATCAACAAAAATTTTTATTTGATGATTGATTATAACCTTCCGCTGCTTAATACATTAACAAACGGTCTTTATATTCTCCAACAGTTAAATTGAAGTATTATTGCTCAACACAAATGAAAATTAGATAATCTTGAAAATTACAGATTTGGCATGCAAGGTTAGGTCATATCTCCATAGAAAGGATGAGGAAGTTGGCAGATATTAAGGAGTCTAGAGGTAGAGGACTCGGATAAAAATAAACTTTCGAATCTTGTCCAAAAGAGAAAATGACCAAGAAACCTTTTGTTGGACAAGTACGCTTGCCACTGGTCTGTTGGACTTAATCTACACAAATGTCTGTGGACCACTAAATACTCCGGCTAAAGGAGAATACTCGTAACCTTTATTGATGATCACTCCACTGTATGGTTATGTTTAACTCATGAGGTTCAAGTTTGGGCCCTTTGGAAGATTTAAAGAATTCAGACTTGAAGTAGAGAATCAAACAATTCGTAAGATCAAAACCATTATGTCAGATCGAGGTGGGAAATATTGAAGTAGTGAGTTCATGGATTACCTAAAAGAAAGTGGAATTATCTATCAGTGGACTCCTCCTGGAACGCTGTAGCTAAACGACATGGCAGAAAAGAGAAATCGATCCCTATTGGACATGGTTCGATCCAAATGAGTTTTATTCAACTACCCTTGTCTTTTTGGGAATACGCTGTAGAGACAGCGGCCAAGTTGCTCAACATGGCAGCGTGGTATTACTATGTAGGATACTATGAAATATGTAGCAGTGTGCTCAACATGGCAGCGTGTAGGATACAACTTGCTATAGCAGCGTGGTATTACTATGAAATATGGCAGATGGACGTTAAAATGGCCTTCTTGAACGATTTCATCGAGTAAGTGATCTACATGGATCAACCAGAAGGTTTCACCTCTTCTGTAGAAAAATATAAAGTTGGTCCATCTAGAGGTCCATCTCTGGCCTCAAACAAGATTTCGGTTGCTTGAACACGAAGATCAGAGGGAGCTCGGTTACATACCATCTACTTTATGTTGACAATTTCTTGCTCATTAGGAATGATGTCAAGATATTAGAAAACATAAAAGCATAGTTGTCCACTCAATTTTCCATGAAACATATGGATGAGGCTTCCTACATCTTGGCATCGAGATCTACAGTGATACATCCAAAAGGATGTTAGGATTAACTCAATCCTTGTACATTGAGAAAGTCTTGAAGAGATTCAAGATGGAAAACTCAAAATGAGGATACCTTCCAATGAAGCATGGGATTAAGTTGTCCAAGCAACAGTCTCCCAAGACTGATGAGAAACTTAAATGGATGTCAGACATTCTCTATGATTCAGCTGTGGGCAGTATTCAATTTGATGTTTAATGCAGTAGGCCCGATTCGCCTACGCTATAAGCGTAACTACCAAACATCAGGTGTGTGTTGGTGAAGCACACTGGAGTGCGGTCAAGACCATACTTATGTACCTAAAAAGGACTAAAGGTATGTTCTTGATATATAAAGTCGTGGATAATTTATAATGGAATACTACAGCGATGCTAACTTCCAATCGGAGATAATGATGCCAACTCTCAGTCAGGTTTTGTAATCAAGCTAAATGGTGGTGTGGTTACTTGAAAAGTTACAAGCAAGCTACCACAACAGATTCTTGTTGGAACAAGTGACCAAAACACCAATTAGATTGGTTGTTTTCAGAACTATTCAAGCAATATTTATTTCAACAATATTGTCCCGACGAATATGAAAAGTATTCATCCTGGCGTATGTAGCTGTTGTGCTTACCAAATTATATCAAGTACTGCTTTCACATCACAATAGATGCTCTCATACCACTTTGTAACCCCTGTAGTTGGCGCATATGAAATTTCTGTGGGTTAGTTGACAAGGTCGTCATATGAAAACCTTAGAGGCTTGGTCAGTATGACTTGAGTCCCTAGCTTCGGTAGTATGGGAGTAGTCCTCAAACTTGAGGAATCACAATAGTTACGTACATGTGATGACTGTATCTTTGATTTGTGTAAGAGGTGATCGTGTCAGAGGCATTGTCATCACAAGCCATGTCCAGTGCAGGTAAATGTAGAGAGGACGGTGAGGTCTAATAAGAGGATTTGTCACCTGTCAAAACGTGACAGAGGTATCTCCGATGCACTTGGAGATGTGTTTATGTTTTATAAACCTGTGATCATAGTCATTGATCGAATAGGAAACGAGGTTCCTATGTCGAGCAATTTGGCGTAACGAAATTGAAGAATTAAGCATAGACGCTTAGTCTAGAATTGGAGCCGACACCCAATTTAATGCCCTAGACTAAGGCTAGGAGATGGTAGATGGAAGGACAGTACCCGTATGGACTCGAGCGCCTAAAAGTTCCCATGGATATTAGCCTAGTCTCTAGTGCCATGCACTGTTGCTAGACGACAACCTATGGTGATGGGCTTTCTAGATCAAGGATTCATAAAAAATTATTAATTAAATTTGGTTAGTAATAGTGTTTGACACTAACCCAAGTCTAGCTGAAAGGTGAACCTAATGAGCCAAACACAAATCACCGAGAAGGGACGAGAAATTAATTAGGAATTAATTTTATAATTAATTGGATAACTTATAAATGAGAGGGATCATTGGAAGGAGGAGCCTAAAAATAAATTAATAGGATTAATTTATATTAGGCTTACCCTTATTATGTAATAAGTTGGACTTATTAATTAATTAAAACTTATTGCGCTCATGTATTTAATTGGATTAAATATATGATGAGCTTAATTAGGTGAATTTTAATTAAATTAGATTTAATAAAAAATAATTGAGCCTGGTATTTTATTTTTAATAAAATCAGCCATTGCAACCCTAATTAAGTTGTTGGAAAATACAGAAAAGGAAATTATTGACTAACAATTGCACTTTTGAAAAGTGCTATGTTAGTCATCCTTTATTTGGAATAAAGGATTTATTACCTTATGAATTGTAGAATGAACGTTGACACATACTAGTACATCCATACGAGGTATATATCTATATATTAGTTATTTGAAAAAAAAAATCCTACCCTAGAAGCTCCTAATTCGGCCGCCTCTCTCACAAGCACACTTGGTGTGTTTTTTCTGCCTAATTTTCTTCTAGCAAAGAGAAATGAGGGATCCCATATTTCGGTGTGGTGTGGACGTGTCTTTAGACTGCTTCTACCTTGAATCTCATGTGAATGGATCAATGAAATGGAGTTCGAAGCAAATCAAGAAAAAGGTAATCCTTGGAATCATGATTTTATTACGTTTAGATTTTAATTTTTGAATTTTATAGTATCGCTTCCACTTGCTGGTTTTCAGGCCAATCCACTCGCATTTTTTTTGCTTTCAAGTGGTATTAGAGCCTGCTTCGATGTAGGGGCTATATATTTATGTAAATAATCTTGATAATATGATTTTATTATTTTTGAAGCATGATATTTATGTATGCTTATTCTTGAATGATTATATGAGAAAATCAACATGTTTAGTTTTTGCAATTTTGAATGATTGAAGTATTTTAAGAAAATTGAATTTTCTGGTAAAAATACTTGATTTTAGTTTTAGTTTAATGTGTGAAAAGAAATATAGTGTTGTAGCAGTGCACTACAGATCGGCAGTGCATAGCGCGTGCGTGCGGGCAAGAGCTTGCATGCAGCCTAGATAGCACAGGCCTTGCGTGCAGGCAGTGCGGCTGTTGTTCCAGTTGACGGCCGATGTCTGGGTCATTTTTTGTCGTTTTTCTAATTTCTGAATATTTTCTGAAAAATATTATTTTTTGCTGATTTAATTTTGAAAAAAATTGGATTTTTTCTAATTAAATTACTTTAATTAATATGGTTGATTTGCGTGCATTGGATGCATGGGGCTTTATCATCCCTTTGAATTAAAATTTTTAAACTTTTTATTTTCTGCATATAATTTTTATCATGATATTGGATATCACGATATTTTCTTGGGATTTTTATTTTCTTATCTAGCATACTTAATTGATATTATATAATAGTTGAATATGGTGGATGATCACGGAGCCCTAGACCGCATTTATGTCTTATAATTTTATTAGGTGGGCCAGTGTGCCCTTGTGATTTATTTTCTCCCTCCTTCTCATTTTTAGTCTTAGAATGATACAGCTTGCTATCTCCCTCCTAATGTACTCTCTCCGACCTCTGATCAGAGTTTCTTGTTAAATTGTAATAAGAGTAGTATAGATTATTTTGGTGAGGTTTTTATTTTAATTGAGCCCATGGAAGAAGGTCCACGGAGGAGGCCTATAGAGAAGGCGGCCCACAAAAATATTACAAGGCACATCTATATGTTGAAGGGTAAAACATTTTTTGTAATAGCATAGGGCTACCTTAGACTCACTGCGAGCTCAGTAGGTCACATAGGCTGGGCTGTGAGCAACCAACACGGTTATGCTAGGTTTCATTGCATGCGATGTGTTTACCTAATGCTTTAAATATTTGATATTTATGCATTGATTAGGTCTCAATCAAACAACTCGATAATTGATGTATGATTTGGTTGATGGGTTGGGTTTAACACAGAATAACATGATTCACTTGGATTCATCAGGATCATGTAAAAAGGTAAGAAAAAATATCTTGGGAATCTCATGGAATTAGAATGGCCTCGGTTGCTTCCCGCAAGGCTTTTTCCATGAGAATTATAAAAGCGGGGTATGGTAAATTATTCTTGTGGATCCCAAGCCCACTATAAAAGAATTTTTTGAAACCCCACTTGAGAGTGCTGGGATTTTATGGAAATAGTGGGAGAAGTTAACGACTAAAAAGACTCAGTCTTTACTCAAACTCAACATTGCTATAATCTACTTATTTCTACTTTGTATTTAGAATGCATATCTTAGATACCATTTTCCATTTTCTTTTATTTTTGAGACTTATTTAATGGAATACAATCAATTAAAGTTGAATGTGAAAATCAAAGGATTGTCCTCGATTTTCGAACCTAGGCATATGTCATGGAAAAGCTACTTCAATCGGACTTGCGAAAGGAGTCCTTGCTTAAGGAATGCTTGACGCTCAGGATTTAAGCATAAGGACAATCTCAAGGTCCGCAACATCATACCTACTTCTATCATCTATGAGCAGTATGATAGGCGAGATGTTGTTGGTTCAATAAATGCTCCACATAAATCATATTTATGTGGCACCGAACCCGCATATTGGATAAGCCAAGATAAGAGCATTTTTGTGAGCTTAAATGACTGAAGGTTGTCTGTACACAAACATTGGGCTAAGATGCAATGCCTTATGGAGAAGCTCTAAAACCCCAATGTTGATCTTAATAGGAATGTACTTCATCACTCCTTCGTCCTACTTATCATAAACTCTAAATGGGCTTGATAAGATCATTGCATCAGTTGATAAAATGGCTGGACCAATAAGAGGCAACGATTGAAGAATCTGCACACATTGTATTAGATTTGGAGGCTTCAACCTCAAAAGCAAAAGGCAATGGAGCCGGACTTGAATGAGAAAAAAAGATGAAGCAAAGTCAGCTGCTTCAAGCACTTTGAGTGCTCCTGTCACCTTAATGAGCGAATGTAAAAGAAAAAATGGGATATTGGTTCGATAGTCAAAATTGACTTATGATGTTTACATATACTGTCAAAGGGCATTAGATGAGGGAGTGTCGTGAAATCTCCTTCACCCAGACTACGGCATTTGTCGGGTAAACATGATTACTGTTCGTATTCCCCAGTGTTAGACACTTGCTCCCAAAATGCATTTATGGAAATAGTTTACAGAAATGAATGGAATAGAGCTCCAAGACAACTACTCTTAAAGCTAAGCAATGGCTAGGCCATTAGTTCAAAAGCAATAAGACTACATAAACTTAGCTAATAGCATTGATGTTGAAATAGTTTACGTTTATGTAACCTAGCATGATCAAGTCGTTAGTCAATTGTTAGATAAATTAGACTACAAAATTGATCAATAAAATATTTTTTCGAGTCTGCTGAGTTATTAAATTGTCGTACTACATAATTAGATTATGCACAATCAAAACAAATGACTAAAACAGATGATCAAGAACATAACTTATAGAAAATGACATACATGAACTAGGCCATATCCCTCTAGTTAGGATAAATAGGTTGGCAGATTCAAAGAGTTCAACAATATATGATTTGAGTTTACTAACTTATGAATCTTTTCTCAGAAGGAAGAAACCATGAAAGCACTTTATGGGACAAAGAATAATTTTAAAAAACAATCAATTGGATTGGATCCAAAATAGACATTTGTAAGTTAGTAAATAAAAAAATACCAGTAGAGGGTTCACAAGTCTAAGGACTTCTGGAAAGTTCGGAGAAATTAGACTTGAGGTGGAGAACCAAACTGGTTACGGAGATAATCCATTCGGTGGGATCGAGGTAGTGCATATTTAGTGGGATTTCTTGTAACATCCTAAATGAGAATGGAATTCTCATTCAGTAAAATTCCACCGAAAGAGAAGATGTTGAACTGTTTCTGATAAGGAAGAAATTGAACCTTCATTGTACATGGTTCAATCGGTGCTTCACTAGATGTGGACTTTTGAAAAACCGTCCAGTTGTAAAACATTGTGTTTTCTTAAAGTCGTAATACAGATATATACTTGATATGGTTAGGTAAACCTGTGTCGTACCAAAGTCTTGAGTATGAGAAATGGTCCTGCATACATTAAAAGACTAGTGGGAGGAAAATTTGACTCAGAATCTAATTTATACAAGTTCGTTAAGAAATAATACAAACATCAATTGTAATCGGAACTTAACTGAACATGTCTAAGTTCTCCAAAGGATAGTCAGAAAACTCCAGTTACCTGAAAGGTTCGAGTTCTTGAAATCGAACAAGAGGAAGCGATGTAGGACATCTATCCGAATAAATGGCTTGGAGACATAAATACGCTATGGAGTTCAAACTAGGTTTGAATGCCCTACATAGTTATTTGGACAAGTTCATGAGGTACATGACTTGGTCAAAAACAAGGTGAAAATTCAATGGGAGCCCAATTGTGTTCCAAGTGTTTTAGAGGTTCAGAATGTCTCGATCATTTGGAATGATATAAAGACATCTTGAAAGTCTAAAACACGAACATTGTTTATCAAATTTTCTATAATAGGAATTGGACTCCTATCTAAGGATAAGCTATCCAAGATTCAGCCATGGTAGACTAATGAGTTGCTTAGATATTTGTTATCCCCTACGTCCTTGTTGTAAGCTGCATGGAATGTTATTCGGTGCATTAAGCCCGATGTTGCTCATGCTTTTTAAGCATAAAAATGTATATCGAGTGTGCACCGATGAGGCAACAAACAGCTGTTGAAAGGGCAATCTTTAATACCTAAATAAGGATTAGACAAGAGCTCTTGATGCATATTAATGGAGGTTGGTTTGCGAAGGCAATAGCAATAGTAGCTTCCAACATCATATGAATAATATTTAATCTAAAAAATGAATGTACATTCGAGGTTTAATGATAATGTGGTAATATTGGAAAGGTTCCAACTGGAATATCACAAAGAACCTAATCATGAAAATTTTAATGTATGGTAAACTTTGAAAGTTATACTGGAAAAAGGTTAGGATTGAAAAACAATGCTCAATTATTGGGTGTTCTAACTAGCAGAGCCGTGCTATTAGTCACCTTGGAGGATGACATCTGGGCTATGGCATAATATAAAAGGCCCGAGATCTCATCACAAATCTAAGGAGAAATCTTAGACACCATCATCTGCTAGGAGCGATGATAGAAAGATGTAACGTGCGGTTGGACCGCAGAACATCGACAGAAACTAGAGTAGACCCATAAGACCTAGCCGGTATCGCAGATTAGTCATAATCAGATTAATCTAAAAACATGAGCAATTCGCTTTAAGGTCAAGTGGGAAATTGTTGGAATAGATGGCCAAAAAGCCAATTAGATTGGCGATTTTGAGAACCATTCAAGCAATCTTTATTTAAGCAATATTTTCTTGACGAATATAATAAGTATTCATCTTTGGCGCATGTAAGTATTGTGTTTACCAAATTACATCAACTACAACTTTGACGTCACAACACATGCCGATAGACCACTTTGTAACCCATGTAGTTGAGTTGCGCATTGGATGGGGCTATGAAGGCAAATTCTATGGGTTGGCCTGAAATATTCTAAGTCGAAGCCCTCGAATCTGGCATTGAGAGTCCTACTAAGACTTGCACTATGTATTGCATTCATTGGATGAGTCTCGTGTTTCATCCGCGACAGGCATTGGACATCTATGAAATTTTAGTTGGTTAGTTGACAAGGTGGTCAGCTGGCTGAACTAACACGCGGGGATCGTCATATGGAAGCCTTAGATGCTTGGTCGGAATAACTTAAGTCCCTAGCTCTGATAGTACGGGAGTAATCCTTAGAATTGAGAAATCACGACAATCACATGTATGCGATGCTTGCATCTTGGATTAGTACATCTATACAAGGTATATATATATGTAAATTAGTTATTTGGAATAACTAATGAAAACATGACACAAAAATGATCCTACCCTAGAAGCTTCTAATTCGGTTGCCCTCTCACAAGCACACTTGGTGTGTTCTTTCTCCCTAATTTTCTTCTAGCAGAAATAACTTGGGGATCTCATATTCTGGTGTGGTGTATACGTGTCTTTAGAGGGCTACTACATTGATGTCTTATGTGAACTTCGAAACAAATCAAGAGAAAGGTAATCATTGATTTACGTTTTTTGCACGTCTTGTTTTAATTTCACTATAAGCCCCATTTAGTTTTATTATTGTTATTATTAACTACATCGAACGCCCGGGAACTCCAAGGATACACCCCTAGGAATCATAGTTTTATTACGTTTCGATTTTAATTTATGAATTTTATATTACCGGTTCTACTTGCCCGTTTCCAGGCCGATCCACTAGCATTTTTGTTGCTTTCATTTCCACAACGTAATTTGAAAATAATGCAACTTTAGAAGCAGCTAAGGAAGCGCTTTGGATGAAAAACTACATCAGAGACTTGGTTGTATCGTCTACCATTGTTGACATAGTTATCTTCTGTTATCTCATTACCATTGCAAACATATTCTTAGACGCTTCTATCTACTTTGAAGAGATGGTGAGCAGAGGTGGGGTGCGGATGGACCTAGTCAACTCAGCACAAAACAAAGTAGATCCACTAACTAAACCGGTGTGACAAATTGCTCATATTCATCATCTTGATAAGATACGTTTGAGGCCGATGGGTGATTGGCCTTAGGTCAAGCGGGAGAATGTTAGAATAAATGACAAAAAATCCAATTAGATTGGCCTAGATGTATTTTATTCTAACAATTAATCGACATTATGTAATATTATTTTTAAGGAAATAAAATGAGTATTCGCTTATTTTGGCATCTACTTTTTTGTTCTTATTTTGTATGTTTGCATTTTCTTGAACATCATGACAAAGCCCATAGACCACTTGACAACCATGTTAACGTGAATTTTCTTGAACATCATGTTAACGTGCTTTCACAGCTTTTGAAGTATGTTTTAACGCATTTCGATAAGTAATTGTATGGTGAAAATAGCTCGTTTGATTTTTGAAATTAATTGGATGATTCAAGCATGTGAAAAGTTGAAATTTTCTATATTTATGCTTTTTTATGTTGTTTATGTTAAACACACAAAATATAGGAAAAACATTGCAGCAGCACTGCCGCTGTTGGGGCACAGTATTCACCCAACCAGACTAGCGCAAGCAAGGGAGCCTGCATGCGCGGAAGCTAGCAGAGAGCAAGCGCGTGTGAGCAACCTGCAATGCAGCCATGCGCGCGAATGCTGGGAGAGGGCCAGAGCGCACGCACAAGCAACGACGACAGTACGTGCTACAGGGCTGACAACCACCGGCTCGGATGTTTTTTGCCCGTAATTTGAAGATTTGATTTTCTGAAATTTTATTCAGTATTAATTATATGTTTTAATTTTTTGGGACAAAATTGAATTTTTTCTAAAATTAAAATTGCATAATTAATTGGCCTATACACCTATTTTTTTATCATCGTTTTGATTGCAAATTGTGAGCTTGTGTTTTCTTCGTAAAATTATTTTTTGTTATATTAGATATCCTGGAGTATAATATTACATGGGATGTATATTATGTGATGTATGGATGGATGATCTCGGAGCCCACGACCTCTTGTAAGTTTGTATTTATGGTTCAGCTCGTATGCCCTTGTAATATTTCTTCTCTCTCCCTCTTGTTTTTAACCTTGGAATAATGAGGCCTTCTATCTCCCTCCTTATGCATTCCCCCCAAGTTCTGAATGGGATTTCATTTCAGTTGTAATGAGAGCAGTATAGGAATATTTTTTATGAGGTTTTTTATTTTAAAGCTAGCTCATGGAGAAGAAGGTCCAAGGATATGGTGGCCCACGAAGATGTTACAAGGCCCATCTACATTTTGATGGATAAATTACTTTGTAATAGCAAAGGACCACCTTAGACCTACCATAGACTCACTCCGGGCACACTAAAGTCGCGTAGGTAGCGCTTGTGATCATCCCACAGGGGTATGCTTAATTATGTTGCATGCGGTGATTTCTTTATTGCTTTAGCATTTGATGTTTTGCATGCAATAAAATTATGTGATGAGGTCTCGGTCAAACACCGAAACATTAACTCTTGCTTGGTTGGACCAAATTAAATATTAGGCCCAAAATGGACTTAGATCAAGATTGTCTTGATTTAACCAAGCATTCCATCCACAAAAATATGGTGAGGAAGCTACCGTTACCCAAGTGTGGTCTCACGAGTCTTAGCACAGTTGGAATATAGGAAAGCTACACCATTGTTGTGAACAAAGAACAAATTCAGCATTTTTCTATCTCACAAGTCATGGAGGGCAACGACTGAGGTGTGATTTTGTTGATGGGTCAAGCCTAACATTGAGTAACATAATTCTATTGCAGTCCTCAGGATCATGTGAAGAGGTGAGGCAAAATATCTTGGGAATCTCATGGAATGACAATAGCATCGATTGCCTCCCACGAGACTTTTTCCATGTGAATTGTAAAAGCAGGCATGATAAACTGTTCTTGTGGATCCCAATCCCACTAGGAAATGACTTCCCAATACCCGACTTGAGAGTGGTGGGCTTTCATATGAATAGTGAGAGAGTTAAAGACTAAAAGACCATGTCTTGAACTTATCAATAATATTACTATCATATGTTGAAATCTATTTATTTCTATATTGTAGAACATATCTAAGAACCCCTTAATCCTAATAATGGAGATTAATAGATTTAATCGCACGAGCTACAACAACTAGCTGCAAAATCTAACGATTGCCCGAGGTTGCAAGAACCAGGCTATGTCTTGGACAAGCTGCTCCCGGCGACTTTACCAGAAGGGTTTTCGCCCAAAGAACGTGTGACGTTCGAGATGTAGCATGAGGACAACAACAAGGACGCAGTATCATATTAACTTCAATGACCAATGACATCCAAAAGCAATATGATAGGCTAGAAAACGTTCCATCAATTATGCTTCACATGGTCGAAGCTTGTACGATTCCTGATAGGAATATTAGATATACTGGTACAAACCAGATTTTCAATTGAATTTAGAAAACACTTTTGCTCCTTTAATGTAATCAATTAAGTGTTCTCTACTAGGAATGTAATAACCATCAAATTCTAATATCTTATTAATACCTTGATAGTTAATCACCAACCTGGGTTTACCTCTCTTAAGCTCACCATGGTTTCATACCATAAATCCGGGGCTACTGTAGGTAGAAACTCCGGGTTCAATGAGTCCAAGACTGATATGCTCTTTGATTATCATTTGCATATCCTTCTTATCCACCATGTTCATCTGGATAGGCTTGTATCGAACATACTTGTATTTGCACTCATCTTTGACCTTCAGAGTAGCTTCGATCTTGTTCCTATCCCACCAAGCCAGAGGATTTTCGCTGAAGTTCCTTTGAATAAGCCACTTGACATTTTCAGGAGAAGGCCTGCTCTCTTCGCTGATGTTTAGCGATTTCATTTCCAGTAGTGCTTCTTTAAGGTACAGTATTTCCTCCTCGGTTTCCTTATAGAAGCTATTGCTGTCTCTGAGTCCCTGCTGCCTGAAAGTCAAACGGATTTTACCAAATTTTCTCTTATCCTGCATTTTTGGATTAGTTAATCTGGCATCAAAATCACCACGTTTGCTGCGAAAATTTATTAGCATTATCCTGTTAAATGTCTTTTCTCTTAGCAACACATGTATCTCACTACCACAATTAGTAGTAAAGATTAACAGATTCCTCTGATTATCCTGCATATATCTTGCAAATGTTTGAATGAAATTGTTTCCTAGCAGGATGTCAGCACCTGTATCATAAAAGTATATAGGAGGTGTTTTTACCCTAAACCAGGGTGATCTGAATGCTCCTCCAATCATGATTTTGGCATCTCGTATTCCCTTATTGAGTATCAGGATTTTTTGTGAAAAATCCCTTCCTACAATAAAACGGGTAAGGTTTCCCCCTTGCTTCCTTTGGAAAACTCTAGGTTTTGCCGTGCAAATTCCTGATCCTGAATCAATATAAGCTGCAAAATACTCTGTCTTATATTGATCATACAACATACCAACAGATATGTATATCGAAAAGGGATTCGTCATTCAATCCTTATGGTAACACCATCAAGACTAAATTCCATTCCGTTACCTTTTCTTCCCCATGGTTTATGATCTTTGAGGAAACTTAACCCCAAAGTCACTCCCATTTTCTCTTCCTGCAACACCTGCAACTAAAATTTCATGGCCTGCTATTTTTAGCATGCCTTCATATTTTTCAACAACAGGTTGTTGTAAATGATATAAGTCATCACAAGGAAAATAATTCTCTTTCTTAGTGATGTCGAATATAACTTGTATTTCTTTCCATCCTTCAGGGCATCTAAGTTTTACGTTATCTACCCTAATCTCTTGAGGAGTTAAAGCTTTTAATAACTCTTTTTCCTTTCCTTTGTAGCTTATAATTCTATCTTCTTAAAAGGACATCCGACTACTAAACTCAGTCCTAGAGCTAGGTGTTCGATCTAAGACTAGGTGATCTTTTATAACAATATCGTCACCACCTATTCTAGGTATCCTAATAGGATCTGGTGTCATTACCTTGGCGAATTCCTTGAAAATTCTAGGAATCTCAATATACTCTTTCCTAAGAAATAAATTTGAATGATGTGTATTGGAAATGGCATAAGCTCTTCTATAAGTTATATAATATGGTCTATTACCTTCTTTCATTAAATCTTTCGTTTTGAAATCTTGATGAAGGGTTAAGACTCTACTAAAATCTTGGTCTGCTAGGTTGTATGGAATTCTAGGATGAATGTCAAACATCAATTTGCCTGCATACAAATTACCTATCATTGTTCCAAGATAACCATCTCTTAAGTTATTGATTCTTCTATCTATTATCGATAAATGTATTTCTGAATCAATTCCTTCCTTAAAAGTTGCTTTTATTACTAGTTCAATAGTTCCTATGTGGATCCGTTTCATACTAACAGCTACTTCTTCTCTAAGCTTACTTAATTCATCAGGAATTTCTTCTTTAGGAATTAATTGCATCTCCATCACATTACCAGTAAGTTCCATAGGTATAGCAAACTCACCTGAACTCACTTTGTAGATTATGTGATGCTTCCTTTGGTTTAATCCTATCTGGTTCAGGACTTTCCCAATTCCTCCAATCCTAAATCTATCGTATGTTCTAAGGTTGGAATCTTGCCACATGATTCTCTCCATGGTTTTGTTTGACACCGTCATTCTGGAAAAGAATCCTGATAGGCTTTCAGAAGTTTGAAGCCTATCTTTCTCATTGTAATTGTTCTGACTCGGTTGAAGATCCATCCGAATCAGTCTCTATTTCTTCTTCATAGACGCTTTCATCTGAAGGAAGATCTTCGAATTGGTAGATGGGTACCAAATCGCCATAGTATACTGCATCTAGGATACCATCCATGGCTTCAAATTTTCTCAATTCACCATGTTTCTACGGGCAGTCAAGAGATATATGTCCTTTTGCTCCGCAAGTCTGGCAATTGCAGTCTTTGAAACTTTCATTGGCTCGGGTATGGGCCCGTCTAAAAGTTCTTCTTGTATGGGTTCTTTCAGTAGATCTTGCATCTGCTCATCTAGATCCTTGGGATGAAACCCTGTTGGTCCTGTTCTCTGTCCAGATTTGTATGTTCTGGCCTTGGACTTGGACTACCATGACCTCCGCCGGGAAAAGGTTCTTCTTGAACTCCTACGGTAGGAGTCACTATTCTGCTTCTCCCTTTTCCTTGGCTCACTTGATTCTCCTATAATAGTTGAAAAATCCTTATTATCACAATAGAGAGGGGTTCGTTTGATTTTACCTCTCAGTCTTTTCATATTCTTTTGATGGATGCTTGATAACACCACTCCTTTAGTTTGTCTTTAAGGAAAGACATTCTTTGCGCCACTGAATCTAGCTGTCCTTTAGGTACTTTGTATGACTAGATCTACATTTCCCTCCATAGACTACATATTTTTGCAAAGAACATTAGAGCTGCTACTTTCGTTGCTACTCCACTCTAAAAGAAATACTTGCGAAACCAATACTTCTAAGTTCAAGGTTGAAGAGAGCCTGTGCATATTCTCTAGCCTTTTCTGCTCTACTTCCTGCGAAGTATCCGTCTCCGATGAAGTGTATTTTGATAAGCCTTCCTAGCCGGTCTGCTATCGCACCTTTTGAATCTCCTGCAAGGATGCTGGCCTTGGTATCTTCTGGGGTGTTATCCCATCTGATCTTCACAGTTCCCTCTAAGCTCAATTCCACAAGTTTTATAAAGTTTTCTTTATCGAGCTCTAGGGTAGTTGCTGCTATCTTGATTGCTGCAACCCATTCGTCTATCAATTTATTGGTATTTTGGAAATCGATAATATCCAAGTTCAGTACAGCGCCATATGAATGTAAGGGCTGGAACATGGTCCTTGCCCAAGGTGTATTCTCCGGCACTCTTTTTGGATTTCTTCCTGGATTTTCCTTTAGTCTGGTTCTCACAAATGTTGGAGTGGCATTAGTGTGGAATTCCGCACTTTCTCTCATCGGTTGATCCTGTGGAGGATCATTAGAGCATGTACTTCCCTCAGGCGGTGGTAGTGCTGGAGTGATCTCATTTGTTTGGATATTAACTAAATCCACGATCCCGAGTTGGAAAAAGGATTCTACTAATTCTTGTAGATGTGATAGATCCCGCTCTTGTTACTTTCATTATTTTATAGATCTAATAGAAGCAATAATCATATCTTCTCTTGACTTCGGCTTTGGTATCTCCGTGGCCTTCCCCTTTTTGTGTAGAATAGGTACTGTTCCAAGGGCGTCCCTGATTCGTTCCTATCTAGATCTAGATGTCTCAGGGTTCTCTCGTTGACTTCTCTTCAGATCTTTAATTTCTGCCTTTAGATCTGTAAGAGCCTTGTGTAGATCGGGAAGGATCTTAAGGACCTCGTCCACCTTTTAGCTCATAAATTCTATTTTCATAGGTATATGGATTAACCTATGTCCATAGTTTTGAACCGTCTTTTGGATCCCCCTCAGATCTTGAGAGATCTTTGATGTATCCGGCTAGAGTTCCTTCCAATCAATCATAATTTTTAGAACTGAAATTATGTAGGAATTTACCCGTTCCGCTTCTCCTGGTTGGGATTCTACCATGAACTTCAGTGGAGTGTAGACGACTCACTGCATTCCCTAGTAGAACTTGTCGGACTTCAAAGTTTCTCAGCCACTCTTGTTTTTCTTTCGGTACTAACGACTTTACGCATCAATAAAAAATCCAAAAAAACCCTAATCCGAACTTCTTTTCTTCCGAAGCAAGGGCTTCCCCGCCATGTCGATGGGCGCCCCGACCGCTGCTTGGCGTGGGGTAGCATAAGTCGTTTCCAGTGAAGAGGTTCATCTGCCCATACTGATTGAAGGGATGCGAGAAACTTTCACTGAAAACTGGCAGATCTTACTCTAAGAAAAAGGTATACGTCACCCAGGGAAATGAAGTCAGGCTAAAGTTGCAGAGAATTCACTCCAAAAGTGGAAGCGAGAAGCAGATTTATTGCTAAAAAGAGCCGTACCTAACTTCGGCGCCCTAGCTAAGGAGACACGACCTCGGACTTGAACAAAGCGGAATCTTATGAGTCCGACACCTGCTTGAATTGGCATGAGCCTGATGAATTGACCCGTTCCTCGTAGCCGGCGTAAGAAATTTTGGGTCAATCCTCTTGGGGCTATTGTCACACTTGTCAAGAATTTCCATAAGAAATTCTCTTCTCTGTTTTTCCAGAATCTGGAAATATTCCCTGTTTTCAGAATAACTCGAACCTTCGTTCGGTTCCATTTTCTCTCAAAGAGTCTCCTCCATTAGTGGATAATATCAAAATGTAATATAATCATATATTTCTTCAATAAACCTAGGCTTTGATACCATTTTTCCAAAGCTGGATGTTTTCATGCCATTTAGAGATGAAATGGGACTAAATGTGTTAATTTCATAAAACTAATGGACTAAGATTGTTGACCCCGAAAAGCAAGGGACCGAAAGTGAGAACTACCCTATCCTACAGACTAAATCTGTCATTTCCCCTGAAGGTATAATAGTAGGTTGTTGAAACATTAATGTTGAAGAACCGTTGCATAACAAACTAAATGCAAATTGACATTAATCAAAAGATCCCTATCATATGAGGGCCGCTAAACCACATGCCTGTAGAATTCTAATTTAGCATTACCCCGACATAAAATGTTTGTTTTAGAAAAGAGTTTACATGAGTTACCAGTATGTCATTTTTGTATTTATACCATCATCTCACCAATGGTTATAACTATTAGAATTGACATAGATGACATCACCCTAATTCAAAAACCACTGTACTGCATAACCCTATGCAAAATCTGCCTGTATTTGGTATATCATGGAACCCACCACCATCAATATGAATTATTTTTGTGGTCATTTAATCCTCTTAGTTTCCCCACAACCACTTTTGTAGTATCTTTTCCACCCTATGTGCATGCCCAAATAGAGTTCTTTCAATATTGTCACTCTCTAAGTTGGCCACTTTAGATTTTGGTCACTAACACCTTCATCAGAAATTGCATCATCACCATGCTACATGGATAAAGCATTGTTCTTGACGCATAATGACATGTTGCACCACCACTTGTATCTGTAGATAGTGATCGATGCATTGCTGCCTTTCTTACCCGATATCTTTCATTCCAAATCCACATGAAATACTTCATGACAACGATCCTCTATCTAGTATTATAAATGGCTCTTTCAACTTGCAACAGCTCCAATCTTGGTCATGGGTTATTTCTTTATTGACAGACTTCAGTGCTAACTAACCTTTGTAAAAGTTTGAATTTCTCTTCAACTTGTTATGAAGTGATTAAAAATCAAGCATACTGAGATGCTACTTTATCTCATGCTTAGTATAAAGTATTACTAGCTTATCTACATGAGCAAATTTGAAAGAAAAATAAGTTATATTGATCAAATTTCCATTGTTGGATTATATTATTTGTATTGAGTAATTTGGATCTATATATGAACAAAAATTGGTTACGTTGAAACGTTCAAAAATGTAATCATAAGTAAGATATCCTGATTGGAGTTTTTAAAGAAAATATGCTTTGGATATGAAAAAAGTTGGCAAATTGAGAAACGTGTATAGAACACTAAATAGACAAATGGATCAGAGAGCCGAGACCAGAAATACTAAAAGTAACATTTATTATCCTAAGTATGAAAAACGACATACCAAGAGATCCAATTTTGTGCCATGTATGATAATGTAAGGGAATTAACGCCTTCTAAATCATTTCATGAAAAACCATTGTTGTGAACTAAAAGACTTATTACGAAAAAAATAATATATGTATGGTGATGAAGAGAGAATATATAATATTTGCAACAATTAATACCTTATTGCGCTTCCAAACATGAAACAATGAGATTGGTTGGTCCAATCTAGGCCAATCCTTAGCTAATTCCAAGTACGAACACTTGGGATAGGCCCAACCCAATGACCTAGGATCTCCTAACCCTGGGTCAAGTTAGCGGGCCGACTTCTATATTATTATTTTTTAAATCATACATGACATATAAGTTTTATTTTATTTTTTAGCTTAAACTATTCTATATTCTTTATACTTTTGAACTCTAAAAATTTTACCTTTATTTCTTCTACTTCTATATTATTACAACAATTCACTAAAATTCATTGCTATTTTTTTAAAAATGAATTTTAAATCTTTTTTGGTCTTTATGTGGTCTTAGCTACTTGTTTTTGTAGTTTTTATTGTTTGGTTTAATTTATAATTTATTTATTTAAAATAAAAGCCTAAATTTTTTAAGTTTGTTAAAAAAGTATCTAATCTTCGTTAAAAAAAAAGAAAGAAAAAAAAACAGGCACAATCAGGTTTGGCTTGAGCCTAGGCCAGGTCATCACAACGGCTTTTGCACATTCTCTTCATCCCCCGTTTGTGCTTAATTTAAGGTAAAATTAGTGAAATAAAAATTATTGTTTTCAAATATGAGTTTAGTCATTGCAGCTACTGGTCTTGGTAAGAAAATATATCAAAAAATAAGGAAAAAGAAAAGACAAGTTTTATTGAGCATGATTTCTATAGCCTCAAGAATGGGTTCCACAAAAATTTATTTTAAAACATTTATCAAATAAGTAAAGTTGAATTTCTTGTTTAACCTTAATTATGGAAAAAGATTTCATAATATATTAAAAAATTAAATATTTATTTTTTTAAACTTTGACGGGAAAGGAAATTAAATACAAACAAATTGGAGAAACAAAAACAAAAATAATTAAATTAGTACCTGAGGCTCCATTAATCTTGCCGACAGAGCACAAGAGATGGGATCTGGCGATAGCACATCACCGAAATCTTCACAAGATGAATTTGAATTTTGGTCGGATGAAATAATCCGGCCAAAATCGTTAGTGTATGTTCTTGAAGAATTCTGTTGGCAAATTATATGGTAATAACGAATTAACAAATCGATTCAGTAAAAAGAATTAAAGAAGGAAAAAGAAAGAATCAAATGATTGAGACAAGAAATAATGGAGTTGCCTGCATAAAATTCATCTTACATTTCTAGAGTTTTCCGCAATTTTTGGCTACCGAAGGATTCAGATGTAATGTTCCTAGGGCTCTCTAAGCGTAATACTTTATGGACTTGAACAGTGTTCTGTAGTAAGAGTGTTGAGGGATAAAAGGCATGAGCAAATGTGAAGTGTAAGTGGTTGAGTGAGAGAGTGTGCGTAAATGTTGTCTGCGTATGTGTGAGTGTTTCAAAAAAGAAAGCTCGACAGGAGGTAGCAGAAGCGTCGGAAGTTACGTTCTGTTTTTTTCTAATAATATTTTCCTATTAATTTCTTGTTTTTTGGTTTTTCTTTACTTAATATTATGTAATAATTAGACAAAAAGTATTTTTAGAAGGAAATGTATATATTTGATGCTATCTATGAATACAATACAATAAATTATTTTCTATATTAGATTCCTCCATAAAAGGCAGAAAAAGAAAGAGATAATATTTATGAAAATTAATTAAAGAGTTCATCAATATGTACGTATTGATATATTGTAATCAACCATTTGTCTTTACAAAGTTCTTTATATACAACTCCAATTTTTGAGTAAAATTGAAAAACTTAAAGTAGTGATGAAGTAAAAATAGACACTTAAAAGTTGACACTAAAAAATGAAGTATAAACATTTCTTGTAAGTTCATCGTTTTGCGTTTATTCAAATTTGACAATACTTTTAACGAAGGATCTATTGAAATTTGACAATATTTATGAAATTCGGTGTGTTATAATATGAAAAATGTAATTAATGGTTTCATATATAAAGATAGGTATAGACTAATGTCACTTGCTTCATAATTTTAGTGATTATTACACTTTGAGGACTGGATTTCATTGATGAACTGAATTTAAGTTTAAAATTGAATTGCAATTATATTAAAGTTATACGGATATACTAATGTGTGTAAGAATTTTTTGCACTAATTTATTTGGTTCTTTGCCACCACAGATCATATCACTTTCAAATATTTCGAAAAAAAAAAATAAACTGACCCTTTTGAATCCATTAATCCCAATATATATATATATATATAATAGACACTTAAATAAAGAAAAAGAATAACAAATACTAGAGGGTTGGATATTACAAAAAATAAAGCACCTTCTGGAATATCCAACCCTCTAAGGTCAACCATCCTCTAACAGCTTCCGGAACGTTTCCTGCAAAACAAACAAAATTATTAACACTTTTAAGCAAGAATTAATTTTTTTTTTAAAAAATAATATTAATATTGTAGCTACTTACCTCCACCTCCAACGCCCTCAGCCCGCTCCAGCCGCCGTTCACTTTTTTCTAGCAGCACCTCTCCAATAATTCCTTTTGCTTGGGGGGGGGGTGATCGAGCTTTGCTTCCTGTAGAAGAAAAAAAATTAGCATCTTATTTATAAAATATGGTAAAGCATTTAAAATACTATTATTTACTTACCAACTTTCTCTTCTGCATGCTAATAGAGAAACCCCCCCCCCCCCCGGATACACAATTGAGGACACAATGGAGTTTTCTGCCCGGTTCGCCTTCCATAAGGACTCCCGCTGGAAGTCGACTCTGGCCCAGTACGTTTGGAGCTGGAGCCAAACCTTGTTGGTCAGTCAAAGTGGTCTGACCAGGCTGGATAGGATGATGGAAAGTATCTTCCGGATTTACTTATCGGTCAACACGTGGAACACCCAGAAGATGGACTTATTTGTTACAGTCCCACCAGTAGGTCATCTATAATAATAAAATTAAACAAAATATTAGTAAATTTCATTAAATAATTAGATTATTAGATAAAACAAAATTAATTTAAATTTTATTACCTTCATGCTCTCATATCACAAATGCTGGTACACTTCCGGCACCTACCTCAGACATGGCGATGGGTGGGGAAAGTGTCCCCGTCACCACTGCATTGATGCACTCGTGAAATCGGCAGTCAGATCTAAAAGGACATGCTATATTAGACATTTTCAATATAAAATAATACTAAAAAAAAATTGATAATCAAATTTACCTTGCGCCGTCGTGCCTGATGTATTGGGCGCGCTGATGGTGCGTGGAATTGATAGTAGTGGTGGAGCAGCCGTCGGGGTGCCAGACTAGTGTATTGTCTCATTAGCTGTCGGTGCAGCTCTAGATGCTCCAACATCATCTGGAGTCTGCGGGACGAGGGACGGGGGACGGTGTGGTCGTGTCAGATGGTGTGGGTGGTCGAAGAACTGCTTCCCCAACTTGGGAAGCATCTGACAAAACTGGTAGAAGTTGCGGGCCACGACCATGACCACTTCCTTGACCACGTGATATAGGAGGCGTACCACTAAACATGATCTAAAAAACTATTGCGAAGTATTTGTCTAAATTTTACGATTATTCACATTAATATGTAAATAAAAAAGAATATACTAATTCTAACACATCAAAAAAATTATCATGAAGTCATGATTATTGTACTCATTAATTATTTGAAAATGTATAATTCTCTTGTGCACATATACAAACGGGCCAAGTATTGCTTTAAGTTTATTTAGCCTATCACATGAACTTTTTATCGTAGTATTTGTTATATTTATCCATTTTAATCTATCAACATTTTCTTTTGCTGACAGATGAAAATGGATAAACATAACAAGTTCTACTGGCAAAATTCAATTGATGGGCTAAACAAGATTAAAGGCATGCGTGATCTGTTTGTACGCTGTTACCAAAGAAATATACATTTTTAAATAATTATTAATTATTGGAAATAATGTTCTCAATTTGTTTTCTATTTCAAATGATTATGTAATTGTACCTTAATTTGAAATATTACCTTAATATTATTATGGTTGACATTATTTTGTAAATGATATTATTATTGGGATTATTGGCCTAATTTTATGATTATTGACTTTATTATGTTAAAATGTTATTTTTGGGAATATTTTATAATTTTGCGATAATTGACATTGTTATGAAAATAATGTTATTAATGGGAATATTAGTCTACCTTTTGTGATTGTTGACATTATTATGTAAAAATGTTATTATTATTAGGAATATTGGTGTAATTTTTGTGATTATTTAAATTACTATTTGAAAAGATTATTATTGGAAATATTGATTTAATTTTTTCTATTATTTACATTATTATTTAAATAATGTTATTATTGGGATTTACTATTGGTCTTGTTTTTGAGATTGTTTACATTATGATGTCAAAATTATTTTATTGGAAATATTAGTCCAATTTTTTTTATTATTTACATTATTATTTAAATAACTTTACTATTGGGATTATATATTTGTCCAATTTTTTATGGTTATTTACATTATGATGTAAAAAATTAGCCTATTTATAAAATAAATTGCACATGTATACAATAAATATGGCAAAAAATTTAAGCAATATAATATAATACACATAAGAATTGCATAAAGGGAAAAATAGGCCTCATTTGACTTGAATTTTCAAATTCGAAGGAGACTAGTAACTAATCTCTTTCTTTCATATGATTTGACCAATTGTAACTTCTTGATTTGAATATCTGAAATATTTAACACGAAAGAAAAAAGTAAAAAGAACGAAAAATTCAAAAATTCTATTTATTGAAATTAGTCAGTGCATATCTTCATATAGAATATTACAGTAAATTGCACAAATAATTACACTATACAATTACTAAATTACACAATAATTGCATAAATTACACAACTATACAATTAGTTTTGAAAAATTACACAAAATTTCTATAATTGCAGAAATTACATAAAATAAATTTCTATAATTTAAGATATTCTTATACAACTAAATATTTCTATATTTGCGAAACTTACATAAAATAACTTTTTAACAGAATTTTTTTAAAAATAAAAAGAAATTGACAGAGAATTTTTAAAAATCACCAAAATTAAGAGAAAATTATTAAAATAACCAAAAATATACAAAAATTTGGAGAATTACATAAAATTTACAATTTCTTTTAAGATTTTCAAAAATTTATAGAAAAATATTAGAATTACCAAAAATTATGAAATTTTTTATAATTTCATAAATGTATAATTTTTTTAAAAATTACAGCAAAATTAAGTAATTATTTTTAAATTGCCGAAAGTTTTTTAAAATGTTTTATTTTACACCAAAAAATTAAGAAAATAAAAAATAAAGGATAAATTGTCCCAAACATGTTAATGATCAGAAAAAGTAGACTATAAATTAATTATGGTCATTGGAAACATATAATGCAACGAATTAAATTGATACATGTTCAAAAGATCAAATATATTTGTATATATAAGATTGCTAGTCTTACGTAGATGTAAGTAACATCTCACACTGTTCCATTGGATCGTCTAATCAGACTGTTAAAATTTTTATCAAACCGTTGGATAGTATTAAATCAATAAAATACTACATTCTATGAAGTTTTTGACATTTTTGTAATACGGATACTAAGATATCGTATCCGATACACAATCAATGAGGTTGAAAAAATGATGAAACTGACCATCAGACAATTTGATTTTAGATCAGACCACTAGATATGTTCACATATGAAAAGTATTGTTATGAGTTTAAATTTGATATTAATCAGGGACCCGGATATTGAGACACTATAATTAGGAGGTGAACGAGCAATCTATGGGCATATTTAGGGACAGTTTTTGGAACACATTTAGAAATGTATAAAAAGATATTTTATACATTTACGAACGATTTTATTTAAATTTCATATTTTCGCAACAGTCAAATATTAAATAATCATTCCTAGGTTTGATTTTTCCTCCAGTTTTCTTTTGGTGCGAAACTCAATTTGTTGGAACTTATTTTGGAACGGTCAAAATAAATTAACGGTTCCTATATTTTAATTTTTCCTCCTTTTTATTTAGTACATTGTAATATATTGAACGGTTTATTTTATTAATGTCGTTCAAAGTTGGAAAGGGCTTTGGATCGACTTCCTAATTTTTTGACATTTCCTAAATACGAAAAAAATGTGTTTTGTTTTTCCTGAAAAAAGAAATTATTGGTATGGACAAATAGTTTGCAAATTGTACTTCTAAATTAGCTGGTAAACTATTTTTATGAATTATTATCGGTATTTTTTTAATTTAAACAGAAAATGGTAAATGTCAATCATAATTATTATCTTCTTCAGTCTCGTAATCCTCATGAAAGCTATCCTCATCAGACTTGTCATCAAATTTAAAGTTCCCCGGTCAGGTCAACATGTACCATCGTACTGCCCGTAATTGCGAGCCCATCCGTGCACAAACCTAGTCTAACATTACGGAGCTCTACTGCAAAATGAGGATATGTCCGGTCAAAATACCTCGATGCATTTGAATCAGACGGATGGCACTTGGATCCCTCTTCCGTTCGATTGTTGGCATGCCATGTTATTTGCTCGGCAGTCGCTTCTAAATCATACAACCTTTGCAGGCTAGGGGTAACCAGCAGGTACCTAAGAATGTTATACAATGTCTTTTTGTGATTAGGATTTTGCTCCCTGATTGACTTGTACCTAGCTTCTCCACAAAACATTCAATAATCCAAATCAAAGTTGTCCTTCTTGTACAACATGCAGCCATTTTTACATACATCAATCTTCTCAATAGGTATATCCAATTTTCTTAACAATTTCTTCGTACTATAGTATTCTTGGGGCAGGGTGTGGTTGTGGGTCACTATATGATTAGCCCATTGGGATATTTGGTCACATATATGTTAAGAAAATGGCCAACGACCTTGATATTCAACAACTCAGCAACAACCTCAATTTAGATTGGGTGCAACCATTCTACAACGGTTGCTCAACTGCATGCACTACATTGTGAAACTGATCTGCCAGCACAGACACATAATCGTACCACCTACCATAATATAAAAGACACCCTATATTAGTAGGACACGACCTCATACCTTTATGAGGCACACCATCCCGGTTATACTTAGAAGACCAGACATCCGGCCTGGCGGCATCAAAAACCATTCTCTATGTCAAATCCATTTGCACCGCATCATCCAAAGGCGTACTGGTGCCTCCATAACATTAAAAATGGGAGGTTGCTCCTCCTACAATTGGGCCGTGGTAATGGCCTCAAAATACTCTTGCACCCTTTCCTCGCCATGAGAAGTCCAATTATAATACTTCGACATAAAACCTTTCGTAAATAAGTATAACTTTACCTCATCCGTGGTTTTGAAAACTTCATTTATGCACTTCCAAAAAGGACACTTAATTTTCTCACCATCCATAATGCATGTTGAGACTTGGGTCATTATATAAATGTACTAACACCATCCTCAACGGCGTAAGACCCGCCCTATTTGAAAGGATCTTCTCATACATCCATCTACTCAACTGTCTTAAGATTACGATGAGTCATACACAAACACAGAAACACACACACACATATATATATGTATATATTATTATAACATTAAATTTAAATGATAAAATTGCAACAAATACAATCAATTAACAAATAAAGGGTTAAAGTTGTTACCTGATCAAAATAACATCAAATATCATTAAAAATTTGAGACAGGCTGACGATCAAGAGTAGAAAAATATTTGTGAGATAGTGAGAGATAAAAAAAATTCGAGAGAGATTGAGGAAATAGAGAGAAAATAAGAATCGAAGAAGATAGTGACATTAGATTTTGAAACGGTCCTTTCGACGAGTTTAGGAACATTTTTTTACCGTTGAAATATAGCCATTGTATTTCATTTGGAACAGTCTCAGTAATACTAAATAAATAATACAAAAAAACAGTTCCAATTTGCACCGAATTTTGGAACGATTGTTGAAACACATTACTTCTTAAATAAAACTAATAATTTGGAATGGTTTTCCGCATAATTGATTAAGGGTGTTCCAAAATCGTTTCAAATTGTACCTTATTTTCGAATACATTTTCTAACTATCATCTTTTGGACATCCTTTGTCACACATATAGGAATGGTCAACTCAAGACCATCCCTAATTCTAATATTGTGTTCCAAATAGGGTTACAACCATCTACCATTACTATTTTGTAATGGTGTTTGGATCAGATTTTGTAACTGTTTGTTCGGAACTCATGTTGGAATGGTATGTCTGTTCCAAAATTATAACAAAAAAAAATGTAGATCATTGACATCATCTTTCAATATCCGTTCATTATGTATTCCAAAGACCATTTCAGAATGGAACGGGTTTAGGAACGGTTGCCCTGACCATGCCAAATCCCACCTTTTTTTATAGTGTGGTGAAGTACTCTAGCCAAATCCCATCAATAAAACTGGTTGGCGGAGCACAAGATCTAGGATCCGATCATAGCACAAGAAATGGGGTCCGCAAGTTTTTTAGTTTAACAAGCTAGCTTAAGGTACTATCATTATAAAAAAAGGCAAAATTTGAAGCGATTTTAGGATGGTTTTTTTGGGTTTGGAACGGTTTGCAGGACAACTGGCGTTACAAAATTTTAGGAACGGTTCTGGCAAGACCATTTCTATTTGGGACGGGAACTGTAACACACTACGAAAACCATTTCTAATATCAAATTTGTCAAGAAAAATTTATTTTTTCAATTGGAACGGTTTTAGGAATTGTCAGTCGTATTTAGGAACACATATATAAATCTGTTTTAATAATGGTATTAGCAATGGTGTTTTTGAGAACACGTACTTAAAATTGAAATAGCAATGGTATTAGGAACGATCAGCCACTATTTTCACTTATTAGAAATAATTTTAGCAATGGTATTTGAAACAGTCAATGCAGTTTAGGAACAGGGGTTTGGAACTATTTCAGTAATGATATTTGGAACGGTCATTTATTTAGATTTATAATATTTCTTTACCATTACTAAAACCGTTCCTAATTTTTTAATTCTATAATTTATTTATATTTTATAATTTATTCATATATTTAATATATTGCAATAAATAAATAAATTTATTTCTTTTAATATATAATTAAATTAATTTAATAATTTTTTAATTAATTATATTTATGAATTTAATTAATTAACTAAAATTGATATAATGAAATTTAATAAAAATTATGAAACATGAATAATTAAGAAAAAATATATATTAATATGAAAAACAATCTAATTAAAAAAATGAAAAAAAAATTAAAACCAAATCTAAGCCCTCCTCTTCAGCAACGTCAATATTGTCCTGGTTTGAAGCTGGGGGTTTGTTGAAGGCAATTCTGAAACGTCTATTGCAAACATACAAAATTATTAGTACTTCTAACCAAGAATTATTTTTTCTAAAACAAAGAATATCAATAATCTACTTACCACCACCTCAGCCGCTCTCAGCCCACTCCAGCCACCATCCTCCTTTTTTGTGTAGCACCTTTCAAATAACTCCATCTGCTTGGGCGGCTGATCGAACTCTGCCTCTAATAGAAGAAAAAAACAGTTAACATCTTATTTATCAACATTGTCTTCTGTTGACAAACGAAGATGGATAAACCTAAACAGTTCTACTGACAAAATTCACTTGATGGGCAAAAACTTAAAGGCATGTGTAATCTGTTTATACATGGTTACAAACAAACTATATATTTTTAAATAATTATTAATTGTTAATTGTATTTTAATTTGAAATATTTCCTCAATATTGTTATTGTTTATATTATTTTCTAAATAATATTATTATTGGAATTATTGATCTAATTTTTTGATTATTGACATTATTATGTAAAAATATTATTATTAGGAATATTTTCTAATTTTGGATTGTTGACATTGGGAATATTAGCCTAATTTATGTTAATGTGATTATTATGTAAAAAATTATTAATGGAAATATTCATCCAATTTTTGTGATTATTTACATTTATTATGTAAAAATGTTAGTATGGGGAATTTGGTGAAATTTTTTTTATTAATTAGATTATTATGTAAGAAATTATTAAAATTCTCAATTTTTTTAATTATTTATATTTATTATATAGAAATGTAATATTGGTGAAATTTGTCAAATATTTTTTATAAGTTAAATATAAATTGCGTAAATTACACAATGAAATAAACATAAATTGCATAAATTACTCAAAAAATTATTCATAAATTGCATAAATTACACAAATTGTGGAAATGACCAAAAATTAGAAAAAGATAACAAAAAAAAAATTAAAATTAACAAAAGTTTCTCTGTCAATTTTTTAAAAATAAAAAAAAGTTAAAAAAAGTACCAAAAATTTATAGAAAATTTTTAAAAATTACCTAAAAAAATTACAAAAATTACAAAAACATTATATAAAATTAGGAAAATTAAAAAAATACAAAAATACCAGAAAATTTTTAGAAAACCGTAATTAGTTTTTTCAAAAAAATTTTAGAAATTTTTTTCAAAAAACAGAACTTTTATATAGTTAAATGCCCGAATGTTTTTTTCGAAAAGTAGCCAAAATTTTTAAAAAAATTGGTGTTTTATTTTATACGAAAGTGGAGGAAAAAAGAAAGAAAAGTGTGGTGAAAAGAAGAAGAAAAATGGTGGGGCGTGGGGGTATCAAAGAAAAAGGTTGGGGGGTCCAAAAAAAGAAGAAGGAAACCCAACCATTTGATTCCACTTACCTCTAGACGACGGCGGATGGCTGACGGTAGTGGAGCTAAGTACCAGGTGAGGGAGGAAGTCGGTCAAGGAGAGTGAGGGAGGGAGAGTGAAGGAGGAAGAGGGAGGGTGAAATAAAAAAATCTTCTAAGTTTTGTACGTATACCGATTTTTGAAGCGGGCTTTGGAACCGGCAATTTTTAAAAATCCATTCGTAAGACCTCTCTTTGCCAAAAAAAAAAAAAAACCTTGTTTCTATTGACAAGCAATATTTAAAAAGTCGTTCCTATTGTTTAGCCATTCCAAATAACCGTTCCCAAAAAAACAATGTCATTTGTTTCGAAATGACGTCATTTTGGTATAATATTAATACGACCACTCATGAGATGCAATATGAGAAAATTGCAATAAATGGAACTAAATTGAAAAAGGCCCTTACGGGACAAAAGGTGCAATTCTTTCCTTAAAAGTTACATTACTTTGTGTGCTGCCCAATTTAGTACAATAGAGACACTACTTGTAAACCAATCTTAAAGTACCTTTAGTGTACCATAAAAGATAAATATTAGTTATAGTTATTAAATAAACTAGGCAAAATCACACTATTGGGATATAAGTTTATCCAGAAACAGATAAGTTATATAAACAAGTTTTTGGAACAAAATTATTATTGCAAAAGCTTCACTATTTCAACTTTGACCCATTCAGTCTGATTAGATATTATCACAAATAATATAGGTAACCCCTAGGACCCAACATTTGGTTAAATCTAACTTCATAATATTTGCTATTGCTAGGACACAATAAGTGGTTAATATGCATTCTTTTACTTTTTTTTTCTTTCTTGGATACGAAAATCATATCATATGTGTTTGCCACGAAGAGCTATATAATACATGTAAGTAATAATTCAACCCCCTCAGTGCTGTAGTGAGCATTTCTTGCCAATCGATGTGCAAGACTGTTCGCTTGTTGATGAACATGCACAAAAGTGATGGAATGAAAAGCCACTGCTAATGGCTTGATACCTTCAGAAATTGGTCCTAGTGATAAGGAGACCAATTTATGATGGATAAGCAATCACCTTTAATAAGAACACTCCTGCAGTGTTTTCACTACTTCCTTTCATTCCAAGATGGTCTGGTGTAGTAGGAAAAGAGAAATATTTCATCCACCTTGCTAAATAGATGTCCTTTGAGTTTCTTGGAATAACCCCTACACCCATAGATGATTGTTCATGAGAATTTGCACCATCAAAGTGAACTTTTACTGAATCAGTAGGTGGAGGATACC
The DNA here is from genome assembly GCF_026168435.1 of Sesamum indicum. Taxonomy (NCBI): domain Eukaryota; kingdom Viridiplantae; phylum Streptophyta; class Magnoliopsida; order Lamiales; family Pedaliaceae; genus Sesamum; species Sesamum indicum. Next base: position 8,151,615 of record NC_142661.1, on the reverse strand, counting down.
ACTGATTTGTTTGAGCTTGATTCCGTATTGTACGAAGACTCTGGTAACAATTCATGAACTCGGGAAGCTGGATTGCTGACTGATGTATTATCTCCACAGTGTGAGAACTTGATGACTCCATCAAACACTTGTTGCGGTGATTTAGATATTCCAATAGATAGTAACCAATGAATTAGCTTTTAAACGCCAAAGTGACATACAGGAAATTGATACTAGTCGGCACAATTTAGATTAGGGGCTAAAATAATTCGATTAGGAATAAGTAATGGAGGTTTGACCATCAACACCTTGTGATGTTCACTATTGGTCGTTTTCGATTTGTTGGTCTGCTTTTGAGAAATCTCCATCTTTTGGTCTGGTTCACAGTGCTGGTCATGCGCATGCTTAGTGTCATTTTCGTCCATGTTTGGTTGCAACTCTTTTTCACTTGGAAGAACAAAAACAACAGCATTTTATTTGGGGTCAACAACAGACTGGGAATGTAATTTACCTTAGGATTCCAATTTACTAATAGATGACGCCAGTTGACTGATTTGAGATTCCAAATTTTGAATTCTCGTTTGGGTCTGCTGTTGGAACTGTTGTTGGAACTATTGTGTTTGTTGTTGGAATTACTGTGTTTTGGTCACTAGTGCTTTTATCATGTCTACGAGAGATGGACCAGGTGTGGGATTAGGCGTAAGAGTTGGTGGCCAGTTTTGAGATTGCAAAATGTAGCTAAGACTAGGGTAAGTTGTCCTTCCTGGATTATACATGTTGAAATGAGGATCATATCCTCTTTGTGGTGTTCCAAAAAGTCCTCCAACAACATTGGCATGCTCGATGGTTTCTTCTTGAAGCATAGGGCACAAATCGGTGGGATGTGCCATAGAATTACATAAACGAAAAGCCTTCATTCGTTGAAATTCTTCTTCGACAACTCTTTCAACAAGGGACAAAAGTTTATCAAAACGATCATAAATGGAAGATACATTTACCTCATTGACCGGAGGATTGCCGTATCTAGTCCCAAACTATTGAGTATTGGCCCACATGATTGCAATTGGGTTGTGTGTTATGGTTCACTCCAAGTGTCCAATATCTCTTGTGCTAACTATGGCTCGGAAGAAGTGGGTATCCTTTCAACTTATTGCTTGGTTTCCTTTCAAAATCTCCGTCCAGTCTTCTCAATCTTGAATTAGATCAAGTTTACATGTACGAGAAGATTATAGTATTAAACCAAGTAACCCAAAAAAAAATCAAGTAACAAGAAAAGAAATCTTCTTAAAAACACCAGCCCCGGCAACGGTGCCAAAATTTGGTGAGTATCAAGATCACAAAAAATAATTCCTACAAAACTTGTGAAAGTGGGAGTAGGGTCGATTCCACAGGGACTGGTATAAGTTGATTTCTTTAAGAAAAGAAAATAATGGGAGGAGATTTGACGATAAAAAAAAATAATTAAAAACTAAATAAACTAGAAAATAAGTGAAATTACCTGGCAAAGATAGGAGAGAGAGATTTTACGGTTAAGGCTAGGATCATGCTTGATTCTTGCGAGTTGATCATTGATGCAAAAATACATCCTAAAACAAATTTAGACATCCTGAATAGGTGATGAGGGAAATTTTAAGCATGATATAGGATGCATTGGGATAGATTGAATAATTTCCTTTAGGAGAATCTCCTTACGCGCTGGGGAGAGCATCTTCTTCTTCCAGCCTTGTACTCTTTGTCAAATCTTATCCTTAATTCTAGCACATTAATATTTCTTTCTTCAAGAGTCCACCCTCCGCCAGTTACCCCAAGTGTTGACTTTCGCTACGGCCAAGTGGTATTCATTGCATATGTTCCTACTAAACCCCGTGCTTGATTTTTTAAGATTAATAATCTACCCCGATGCTTGTGTGTATCGGTATAGTATGATACCATGGAAAGATGACAATGTGGCCTTGCAAAAAACACAAGGGTATCTTCAACCAAGAATAGGTGAGATATTCGAGGTGCCACGGTTGCCATTCAAACACCCTGGATCAAACCTATTGATTTAGCCGCTTTTAACATTCCACTGAGAACTTCTCCACAAAATAAGAATAGGTAAAGCGATCGGGGGTCTCCTTGTTCGATTCCCCTAGACAGCTTTACTAGTCCAAAATTCTCACCATTAAGAACAAAAAAATAACTAATAGTACAAAACAAGCATCAAAAGAAGACGGACAAAAGAGTACTTAAACCTTAGTCTAATAAGATAGACTCCAAGAAGAGCCACTCAACCAGGTCCTAGACGTTGCTCATGTCAAGCTTCATTATTAAATAGCCTTTCTTTCCTCCTGTCTCAGATTTCAAGAAGTGATTAGCATCATAAGTAAGAAAATTATTAATAGATATTAATCGACCTGGAATAACGAATCTTCTTTGTCTCTTTGTTTCTAGATGATCTCATCTTCCATAAAACATCTCTCAATTTCATCTAAACATCTTTTCAGCATTTTCAATCAATGGTTAAGACTGTAGAAATTTAATGCTTTCTTCAAGCTCTTTAATCATCCATTTCAAGTGTCCAAATGAGCACTTGTTCTATCTAGCCAGTTATATCCTACAGCTTTAGACTCGCTAAGTAGATGTTTAATGTTAAAACAGGTACAAACAACCTTCCCACTATCAGAAATGATCTTCACACACTCGTCTACCTTCAACCACATTGCCCCAAAGCGCTACACCTTAGAGCAGTTGTCGTGAAAATTGCTGATTTAGAGTCATACTTATAATTAAAGGAGTATGGTCATACAATAGAATCGGGATCACGTCTACTTTTGCATTTGATCAGGTAGACCACCCTGAGTTTGCACACGTACAATCCAAACGAGCCATGACATTGTTGGAATGAATGACAAAAAGCCAGTTAGATTGGTTGTTAATCATTCTCCAATCTTTATGGAATAATATTAGATTGATGAATACGGTAAGAGTTCATCAAGTTGGCAGTGTGTTTTATTTTGTTTACCACTCATATTGAATGGGGTTTTCAATATCACACCAAATGCCCACAGATCGAAAGGTGAAACTCGTGGAGTTGGGCTACGCATAGATTTGGCAGCTATGAAACCAACTCGTGAGGGTCTCGGCCTGATGCGTTCCAAGTCGAGAACCTGAAAATAGGGCATCAAAGGTCCTATAGAGTCTTGCACTAAGTATTGTATCTGTGTTTCGTCGGCAGGAGACGTAGGCCTTCTTTGCTATTTTAGTGGATTAGTTCAGAAGGTAGTTGACTGACTAAAATGACTTGTAGGAATTGTCATATGGAAACTATTAAGGCTTGATCAGCATGACTGGGATTTTTTGGTTGTAATAGTACGAGATTAGTTCTCGGACTTGAGTAATCATGCTAGTCACGTGCATACGAAGAATGTATCTTGGATATGGCGAGCGGTGATTGTGTCGTGAGACATGATCGTCGTAAGCCTTATCCAGTGCATTCTGAGTATGTAGCAAGGACGGTGGATTCCACTAGAGGATCTATCCCCTATTAGTATATGTTAGTGAGTTCTCCTTTGCCCTCTGAGATACTTTAGACTCTACAAGTATTTAGCCAAAATGATTGATTGATTAGGGATAGGTTTAAGATCAGATCAGTAGAGTAAATGCATCTCGAGTATTAAGCATTGTTTCCTAGTCAAGGATGGGAACCGACACCCAATTCCATGCCCAATTCTAAGACCGGAAGATGGTTGACAGTAGGACTGTACTCGTACAGATTCGGAGCCTACATATTCAAGCTGCTATTCACCTAGTTTCTAGTACCATGGACCTTTGTTACACGACCACCTATGGTAACGAGCTATTTCTGATTATGGGATAATTCAAAACAATTAATTAAATTAGATTAAGTTAAATTTGTTGGTCGCACATGCCCAAGTCTAGTCGAGGGTGAACTTAAAGATTCACACCCTACCACTATAATGGGATGAAATTAATTTGGAATTAATTCCATAGAGTCGGATTAATTTAATTGAATTAAATTAAATCTTAGAGAGAATGAATGATTGGATCATTTATTTAGACCAATAAATTCAATGGATGACTTTAGTTTAATTAATTGGATTAATTAGAATTTCAAGTTAGCTATTCAAATTAATTGGATTAATTTTACTTGGCTTCGTTTGATTTATGAATTGGTTTTATAAGTTAAAAGCGAGAAAATAGAACGCTTGGCTCCTTTAATTGGATCAAAGTATATTTTAATATTGGACTTATAAATTAAATTAGATTTGTTTTAAAGTCCATTAGACGTGGGCTTGATTTAGTTTTAATTAATCAAGCTCGTTCCATTAAAATGCAAGCCCAAGTCCTTTGTTAGACCATGGCTAGGTTAAGGAGTCAAAACTCCTCCTTGGGTGTGGTGTGGCATAGAGGTGTTAGATGGTTGAAGAAATCTTTCTAGGTTAAAGCTCATTGGTATCTTGTGACTAGGTCACATATAAAGTTTCTAAAATACTGATAGCCGACCAACAGCTGTAGCAAAAACATACCCATAAAATTTCACTCCTATTTTCTCTCCAAAAACCCTCTTAAGATCTTAGAGATCCAAAGAGGAAGAAATCATCAAATGTTAAACAATAACGTTGTTGATTCTTTGCACATTTGTTGAGTTTTTGCTAGTACAAAATCTCCATATCCTTTAGTGGTGGTGTGTTAGTCTTTGGAGGGTCTCGAAATCGAGATCTCACTGTGAGCGATACAGAATGAGGAATCAACGCTTGTAGTCGAACATAATGTGGATTTTTGTCTCTCTTATTTATTTTTTGTCCTAATTATTAGCCTTCTTTGTTTTATTTTTACACCGAAGGTCGAGGAAAAGATTAAGGGTACACCCATTGGTCAAGATTTAATTTTGGGATTGAGAATTTTTCATAAATTTTGGAATATCTAAAATATAATTGATTCTTTGAAATGTAGAATAAAAACAAAAAGTTTAAAAAAAAATGTCAGTAGATGTGCCGACAAGTGCACGTCCGGGCGAGCGCTCCTGCAGGCATGCGTGCTAGCAAGAGTGCATGCATGTCTGCGTTGGCACGCGCAGGCATGCACTGAAACCAGATCCACGAGCGGGGTCCGCGCATTGTTTGCTCATGTCTGCTTTATGTTTTTTCAAAATTTTTATTTTTTCTGAATTTTCTGCATATTATTCTGAAACAATAAATTTTTGGGAATTTAATTTTTGGTTGAGATGTGGTATTTTCTAAAATTAAATTACTAAAATTAATTTGAATGGGTTCTCAAACAAGAATTTATTTTTTGTATCGGTTGCACTTATGTCCATAAATAAGTTGCATTATTTTTAATAAAAAAAACCCTTGGATTAGATATGTGATTAATATATGACATTGGATATTATTATTATAATGCATGGTTTGTATTATATTTTTTGTGCATGTTTATTTTGAAAATAAATGTGTTTTTTTTGTTAATTTGATTAATATGGATGATCACAAAACCCATTGGATGGTTTATTTTCTGTTGGGTTGTGGCATGCATGCCACTTATTTTCTTATCTCTTTGTTTTTAGCCTAATTATTTAAGGCATATTTTCTCCCTATTCATGTACTTCTCGCTACTTCAGTTTTGGGTTTCTTTTTAGTCGTAATAAGTGTAGTAGGTTAGGGAGATTTAGTTTTATTTTTTGTAATAATTGAAAAAACTAGCTCAGACAATAGAGGCATATGGAGGAGCCATGGGTTGGTTCATGGAGAAGAGGTCCAAAGGATGGAGCCCACGAAGGAGATAAAGAAATAAGGAGAGATTACAAAGCCCATAGTATGTTAATGGGCCTACCCTAGACTGACCATAGATCTACTATGAGCTCAGTAGATCTCATAGGCGGCTTTTGACTATCGAATAGTGGCGTGCTAGACTTTTATTTTTGCGTTCCATGCATTTTAATTAAGGTTTTTAATATTTAGAATATTATGCATGAAAAATATTAAATGTGAAGTGGTCTCGGTCATATAAATAACAAATAACCCTCACTTAGTTGGACCAAGTTAACATATTAGACACAAAAATGAAAATAAACATCGTGAATTTTCTTTGTGGACCCTAAGCCCACTAAGTAAAGGTTTTTCGAAAATCCATTTGAGAGCGATGGTTTTTATAGAAATAGTAGGAGGGTTAATGATTGAAGTCCAAATTCTTAACTTGAACATAATTTTATAATAATCTAGTAATTTTTGTATTTATTGTAGATGTCTAAGAATCCACTTAACGGCATACTTGAGGATAATAAATTTGATGGAACAAACTATTCAAATTGGCTGAGAAATCTGAGGATAATCCAAGATTTCGAGAACTAAACTTATGTTCTAGATAAGTCTACCTCGTACTTTGCCAAATGGGTTCTTGCTAGGAAAATGTTTGATGCTCGAGAAATTTACTCAGTGGCATGAGGACAACTGGACAGTACGCAGTATCATACTGGGAATGATGAGTAACAAGACCCAGAAATAGTAAGAGAGGTACAAAGATGTATGGTCAATAATGCACCGCATGAATGAACTTTATGCGATACCATATGAAGGAATTCTTACGTGCTAGAATAGTTGAGGGATTGTCCGTATGAGAGTATCGATTGATGATACTATCCCTAGTATAAAAGCTGAAAGACCTCCAGGTTGATTTTGAGAATGAACGTGATCTTAGAATCACTACCACCCTTTTTTGATCAATTTATTATCAACTATAACGTGAATGGGATTGAGAAAAACCTTCATGAGTTGATCAATATGTAGGTCCAGTATAAGACAACGGTTGAAAAATCTGCATCAACCAGTACTAGTGAGAGAGGCTTCAATCTCTAAAGCGAAGGGCAAGGGTGCCAAATGGGGGAGAGAATGAGTGATGAGACTTCTTCTATTGCTTCTAGCACATCAAGTGATCCTGTTACGTTGTCAGGCAGGGGTATGGGAAAAAGGAATATTGTTCGTCAGTCAAGGATACTGAATGATGTTTGCATTTATTGTTGAGAGAATGGCCATTGAAATAGGGAGTGTCCTAATCTCCACTCTGATGAAGGTAAAATCTTTAATTGAGTATTAACATAATCACCATTCTACTCTTGGTATTGGTTACCACTAAATACATAGTCTGGGAATGGTTTGCAGGTGATGATGAGGAATAGAAAAGTTGAAACAAGAAGGTCCTAGGGCTTAGCGATAGAGGGGCTATTACGACTAGGGACTTAGTTAGGCTTAGTGGTGATCATGTTAGTATAGCGTTTATGTAACCTAGCATGGTCGAAATAGTGATTTCAATTATTGTTGGACAATTTTGATTACGTATATTGGTCAATAAAGTCTTTTATGTAACATTAAATGGGAGATGTCTATTGGGTGAAATATAAAATTTATATTATCACATAATTGGATTATGCATAATCAAGAATGAAACTTACCGTTCTGGTTGGACAATCTCTTCTAGCTGAGGATGAGAAAGAGTGATGGATTCAAAGAGCTTTAGAAATAGGCGATTTGGATCCATTAGCTTTTAAAATCTTTTCTGAGAATGAGAAAGACCACAAAAGCTATTTTGTAGGTCAAAATGAGCTTATCAGTTGCACATTGGATTGGATCTGGTGTGATATTTGTGAGTCACCAAAACACAAAAATTCAGTATGGGGTTCACAAGTCTAATTTCGTTTGATGGGTTCAAAGAATTAGACTCAAAGTAGTGAACCAAACTGATCACCTTTTGATTGGATTTCCAAAGTATGTATTTAGTAGGATTTCTTGAATATTGAAAAATGAGAATATGATTCTCCACTCAATGAAATTCTTCCTGAAAGGGCCACAGTTGACCGGTCTTTGAAAAGAAAGAAATTAAAAGACATAACGCAGTAGAGAGAAAGATGCATATATCATCATTCCTCTTTAGCTTTCCTTGATTCTTTTTATTTCCAATAAGGAACAATTAAGCTTTACTGATTCATGTTTCTAATAAAATTGATAATGCAGTGAAAATATAGACATTCTACTCTTTTCTTCTTTTACTGAAGATGTTAAAAGAAGGGCAAATAGAAATTAATTTTTTTATATTTTGATGTTCGATCATTGAGATTTTGAATAAATTAATTTATTGAATTTTTAACTAATAATTCAATTTGTTCAACTATTTTAAAAAATTCTCGACTTCTAATTTAAGAAAAAGGCTCAGGACTAAATTCGTCAAAAAGGAATAAATGTGGAAATAAAGTAAGTTACAGGACCAAAAGTGTAATTTTACCTACATTTTATATTATTATATATTAAATTGATTAAGCATACTGGCCATGATGTGGAAAGCCTTAATTTTGTCAATAAAAGACTAATTTGTTCCTGGAAGATCAAAAAATTACAATTTTACCTGAAGGATCTACGCATTTTTTATCAAGTCAGGTCATTACCCCTGGGTTGGATCTGGCGACCCGACCCTGGCAACCCGAGACACGTGGAAGAAGGCTATTGGACCAACAAGACCCCCTGTCTTACGCTATAAATACTCCATAGTTAGTGCATTTATGGTATGCTCACTTTACCATTCTTTACTTTTTGGTCGCTTCGGCTCATCAGCTCGCCAACGACCTGCTTTCACCACCTCAAAAACATACTAACTTAAGCATCGGAGGGTCTTAGCTCGGGGCCACTCTAGCAAGCCTAACAATTTGCTTCACTTTTCTCAGGGTCCAATCACTAGTCTAGAAAAGGTAGCAACCTTGAACCGCTTGGAGGACAGTTTACCCAACCAAGGAGGTCACATAGATTTTAACCCAGATCATTTGGCGTCGGTTGTGGGAATCTTGAGAAGAGGTCCTTTAATTCGGTTTGATTGGGTTTCAAGGTGGTTGAAAGATTTAGGTATCCAGCAAAGATAATTCACCATGTCGGAGTCATCAAGGGACGAGCAAGAAGAACGAATCCTTCCACGACGAGAGGGAAGAAGATTGCATCTAACAAATGAAGAATGGCAGATGATAGAAATAGCAAACAGGAATGTGATGGTGGAAAACGAAAGGAAAATGGTTACACAGGCTGAATCAGAGAGGAGGAGGTTGATCAAAAAGCAGAGAAAGGTGATTGCAAATGACCACATGGAAGGAACCAATCGCACAAGGAGGAATATGCGACAAACACTGGAAACCAGCCTAGCAAGAAAGAGTTTAGACATAACATTTAGCAATATCAGGATGAGGGAACCAGGGATCTCCAGAGCTGAAGTGGAAAGTTTAGGGAAGCAGATAGAAAAACTAAAGCAACAGATAGATGACTTGAAGAAACGAGGTGACCTAGTGAAGCAAAATAGGGACTCGCGTTTTGCCAATAAGATTCTGACCGAAATTGTCGGTCCAAATTTTGAGTACCCGATCTACCCAAATATGATAGGTCGAAGGATTCGTAGGAACACATTTCTGCCTTCGAACTAGTAATGAACTTGTGCGGACAAACGGATTCTATTAACGTAAAATTATTTGTGACAACTTTGACAGGAAAAGCTTAAGAGTGGTTTACTAGCTTACGAGTGGTATAATCGAATCATATGGACAACTGACGCAGAAGTTTGTATTTCACTTTACTAGCGAAAGGAGATCGAAGAGGTCGGCGACATATCTTTTCACGATCCAAAAAAGAAGCGATGAATCCCTAAAAAGTTTGATAGGGAGATTTAACAACGAGACCCTAGAGGTACAGGATTTGCGGATTGATATGATGAAGAGCATATTGATACATGGGTTGAAGAAGGGATTGTTTGCGTCAGCATTAGCTAGAGATCCTCCTGGAGACGTACAACAATTGATGTACTTAGCTCGAAAGTATATCGACGAGGAAATTAATGGAAACAAGGATAGAGAATGGGATAGAGGTCGAGATCGAGATAGGCAAATATGAAGAGGAAGAGATCGAACATCCCCTAGTAGATCAAGGAGCAGTGAGGAGTTCGAGCTCGAGGGAACGAAGGAAAAACACGATGCAACAGTAGAGTTATTTGGTGAAGAAGACAACAACTTGAAAATATCGATATGTTTGTATGTTCGTTAACTTTTTACCGTGGATATTTAACTTTTGCAGGAGCAGTCTTTTTACTAGTGATAGAAGTAAATGATTATGCATATTACTGTAATATTTTGAGAAATTGGTTACATTCTATGTAAAAATGCTCGCATGAAATAAAAGCACTTTCGGGATAACTAGCATTGCAACGAATTATTACTGACCTGAGAAAGGCTCGGCCTTGGTCAGAAGAAGACTACGACCTGAGAAAGGTACAATTGAGTCTGAAAAAGGCTACAACCTTAAAAAGGTACAAATTGGATTTGAAAAAGACTACAACCTAAGAAAGGTACAAATTGATTCTAAAAAAGACTACGGCCTGAAAAAGGTAGAAACTGAGTCTCAAAAAGACTGCGACCTGTAAAAGGTTTGGATTTGTTTGAAAAAGATTGCAACCTAAAAAAGGTTAAAATTTGTTTAAAAACGACTGCGACCTGAGATATCCTAACAAAGGTGAAGATCATGTCCAAAAAAGATTAGGCGATTACGCGACCTGGAAAAGGTAGTATCGTGCGAACTGAAAACCTTGCAATCTGAAAGGGTATCTGAAAAAGATCTATCTGAAAAAGATAGACTTGAACATAACCAATCATTTCGACTTATGGTCGATTATATTCAAGGGAACTTTATTGATTTTGTTTGCTCAATGGAATTCTTCAAAGTTTGCAGGTATGAAAGGGGATTTCATATAAATAAAAAAGTCATCATTGATCTAAGAAATGATTTACGAGTTCTGGGAACATAGAGGATATCGCTAGTATAGAAACAAGATGGAAGACGATCTAAATAAAAGTCAAATAATTACAAGTTTTAAAAACCCTAAAACCTATCAATTTGCCTTGCCTTCTTCCATCTTCTCGATCTCATCCACCAAGACCTCCTGCAAGAAACATGTGTCTTTAGTGAACTGAAACTGATAATTTTTATGGCCACAAATTTGGCTGACAGATATCAAGTTGACAGAGAATTGAGGAATACCGAATACATTCTCCAAAGTAATATCATCATTCAATTTAACTCTGCCTACATATTGAACTGAATTCTTTGAACCATCAGGCAGGTGGATGAAGTGAGGATTAGTGGGTTTGACAAATGAGTGGAATAATACAATGCTTTCACATACATGATTGATGGCTCTACTGTGAATTATCTAGCAATCCAAATCAATACAAGTAAGTTTAGCGGCATTACCTGCAAACTCCTCGTCGAATTGTGCAAAGCCTTTGCATAGCTGGTAGTGGGATTTGAGGGAGTGTTTGCCTTCTGCAGCAGCTTAATCAATTCATTTCCCATAGAGGTGCCCTGCATACGTTCACTTTTGACATCGACATTGGCAGCAAAAGCTCTCCCCTTCTTCCTTCGCTCATTCAGAGATGTATACCAGTCACGTATGCCATGCAATTGAAAATATGTATCTTTTCCATGTCCTAGTCTTCGACAATGTTTGCATAGGAAATTCCCTTTATCTGCAATGAACTTCTTTTTCTGCACATACTTATCATCATCTCTCCTAGTTCCTTTCATAGTCAGTTGATAGGTCACATTGCTTGTACTTATCTTTGTAGATGTTTGTATTGCTCTTTGTTGTTCAACTGTATAAAGCATAGAGAAAGCCTTTTCCACACTAGGCAGTCGATCAAGCATAAGTATCTGACTTCCTTCGTTGTTAAAGGTTTCATAAACGCCCATAAGAAATTGCATTAGTTGAGTCAATGAAGTGAGTTCATCAATTTCTTTGTTAATACCACTAGTACAATCTCCACACTTACACTTCGGCGCAGGTGCCAAACAATTGAGCTCATTCCAGAGCTTTGTCACGTTTGTTAGATATGCTGTAAGACTTAAATCTTGTTGTACCATTGAAGACAATTCCCTCTGTAACTGGTAAATTAACGGCCCGTTACTCCAACCATACCTTGCCTTTATCGCGAGCCACAGTCCTCACGAAGTTTTAAAATGAATGAATGATTCCACCATGTCCTTGGACATGGAATTCCAGGTCCATGATGTCAGTATCAGATTAACGCGCCTCTATTGCTCAAAATTGATTGATCTAAGAGCTGGTGTTGGAAAGATTCGTTTCAAACGAGACATATATTGCTCGTTTTCATACCAGAAAGTTTGTGCCATCCAAAGGAGAAGATGTCAATGTTAGTTGTGAATGCCCAGAAGGATGAACAAACAACATATGCTTCTCATATTGAGACGCAGTTTCACCAGGTCTCTTTCCCATCATCGATGAAGCTACTTCGTCGTCCATGAAGAGAGAGGTATGCATTGTAGTGTGTATATACAGAGACCTTAACGAAAAAGGATCTGATACCATGTTAAAACTTGCAGAAGACAACAAGCACACAGAATCCATTATCAAAGATAAATTGCAGACAAAATACCTTGTTTATCATTCATGGAAAAATGAAAAAAATGACCAGGAGGAGTTCGAATCCAGGTTAAATACAAAGAAGAGCAATTGCCTGAAACTACTGTAACAAACTAACTAACCCTCTATATTATATGGACCAATCAGGAGCCGAATGAATTATTCACATTTTGAAAGAATGGTTAGATGCCATGAAGGCTGAAATGTAGCACCCCCTTCGCTACAAGGCTATATCTACGTTAAACATTATACTTATAGTAATCCCTGTGTTTACAAATATAAATGCACAAAATAATTTAATTCATATGTATACGTAACCACAACATCATAACAAGCGTAATCAACCTACAATATCATATATGCGCATCAAACACCACAAGTAGTCCATCATAAGTAATCTCTACGCTTAAGTTCTCTCTATACAACAAAATGTGATTTGTACTCTAACTGACAAAGAGGAGAAAACAGCATACTGGCCCGACCTACCTGAGTATAATGCGTAGTCCTAGTCTTCAACAGTCAGACGCCTCAAAGTCAACTCCTGAAAGAAAATGTCAGCAGAGGGATGAGCCTGCCACTCAGTAAGTAAATAACCAGCCTTATCTATATATGCATGTCAAACACAACTCAAACAAGATAAACAAGCAACACGCATGGAATACAATCAATTTAATTCCAACATAATCAGCTTTATTACACCACATGACTATGTCATAATATGACAACCACCCAAACTCCATTTTTCCTAGTTTACTTACCGGAAGGTGATATTGTGTTTTTCCCGCCAACTCAATCTCACCGTTATATAAATTTAAGTGACCCCCTTGACAGCCAGCTCATCAATCTCATTTCGCACATAGCATTTTCATTTCGCACATAGCTCTTTCATATCGAACATAGTTCTTTCATTTCACACATAGCTCTTTCATATCGCACATAGCTCTTTCATATCGCACATAGCTCTTTCATATCATATTTTCGCATTATAGGCTTTTCAACACATCAAGGGGTATTGACACCACAATTATATTCAATTTTCACCATTCCCTCATTTCCACATATCACCATTCTTGTAAGCAACTAGTAACGTAAAACAATATATTAACATATTCTCATTTTCAGACATCCACAACACATCAAACAACAAACATAATATTTTTACCTATTTTCTCATTCCACGTACACAATACCGTCAATCAAATCAAATCATCCATCACTCAGATACTTCAGATAAATTAATATCAGCACGAACTACAAATTCATATAACAGTAAAACCACAAATACAGAAAGCATATATAGATAATACTAATTATTTACTTACCTCAATCTCACAACGTTTCTTTCTACTCAATCGCGAATTGTCAGTCCTTTCACCTCACCTCCGTATCCTATAATGAGTTATACCACATACAATTAATACATCGAGAATATCGTAATTTTTTTTAAATATAATATTAAATATTATTCGTACAATTTCTAATAATTCTTTAATATTTCATTTCTACCAAAATACAAATCTTCATTTTTTCTCTTTATTAACATACCGTTTATTAAATATAATTTTCAAAATATTTCTATGAATTTTCTAGCAATTTCTCGCTATTATAATCTTTAATTGAACAATAATACATAGAATTGTGTATTTGGTTAATAATTCCGATGAAATTGTATAAATTAGCTATACTAATATTCAAATCTAACGAATTTAATAATCTAATTAACCAACGAAATTATTTTTATATCCGATTCTATATTTAATTAGACACTATTTTAAATAGTCAAATCCGTAAAATATTCCGGTTAAATAGTACGTCGCTTAGTATAAATAACATTTAATAAACGGACTAATTAAACAACATCATTATATAAATTATTATAATTTTTAAAATATAAATTCTTACCTCTGTTTTTTTTCCTTTTCGCCGAGAGAATTTCAAATTTCCAATTGTTTGTGTGTGAATTGTGTATGGTTGTGTGTGTATGGTTGTGTGTGTGCATTAAAGAGAGGAGAGAGAGAGTTGAGGCGGTGGCCACTCATTCTCACTCTCTCTTCACTTTATATATATATATTATATTATTATATACATAATATTATTATTATATATAATATTTTTTTTATTAAACTTTTTTCAAAATACCCATTACGTCCTTCCTAATTTCTTAATTAATATTATTTGCTCTCAAATATTATAACGAGCTCCAATATATACCGTTCAAGTTCTATTATATTCCAATTATGGCCCATAATTTATTTACCAATTAACTAAGTTTCATAAAAATTTACCAATTAATCTCTGAATTATGTATTATAATCTTTGGGGCGTCACATGAAATTACTGCTTTTGGGATAATCATACCTAGAATTCTCACTCCTTTACCAGCTGGGAAGAAACACATTGGATGACTGTGGGTATTTAAGACAAAGTTGTGTGTGGATGATTCTGTGGAGTGTTATAAAGCTCGTCTAGTAGAAAAGGGATTTACTCAGATTGCAAGGGTGGATTACATTGACAACTTCTCCTCTATTGCCAAACTTATTCAAGTGCATGTGTTCTTCTCACTACCTCCTTCCCATAGCTGGCCCTTATAGCAAATGGACGTCAACAACGCCTTCCTGCACGGTTGTTTGGATGAATATATGTACATGGAGCTGCCTGTGGGTTATTCTACCAAGCTTGGCCTCGTATGCAAACTCCGTCAATCCCTTTATGGGTAGAAGCAAGCCTCTCGTCAATGAAATGTAGAGCTCACCCTCAAGCTCACTGAGTTTGGATTTACGCAATTTGCTTATGACCATTACTTCTTCACCAAAATGACTATTACTGACCTCCTAGCGCTTCTCATCTATATTGATGATATAGTGGTTATAGCATCATCTTTGGATCTTATTCAATTTGTTAAACTTTACTTGCATTCCTTATTTACTATTAACGATCTTGGAGACGCAAGGTATCTTCCTTGGAGTTGTCTTATTTCTTGGAAGACCAAGAAATAATCTACTATTTCCCGTTCCACTCCGAGGCGGAATATAGGAGCATGGTTACAACTGTTTGTGAGTTAAAATGGCTGTCCTATTTACTCTCTGATTTTGGCATTCACTTGCCTCTTCCAGTTCATCTTTTTTGCGACAACCAAGCGGTCCTGCACCATGGAAAATCCCATATTCTATGAGCACATGAAACACAATGAGATTGATTGCCATGTGGTCCGAACTGCTTATAAAGATCGTTTTATTGCTCCTTCGCACATTCGCAGTTCCCTTCAGCTTGTTAATTTATTTACTAAGTCACTACCTCTGGAAACCTTCCCTTTCTTACTTGCAACTTGGGTCTGGTTTCTTTGCATCCTTGTCCCACTTGTAGGCGGGCTGTTGAGAATGTTCCAACTTTAGAGATGAAGCTCGCCATTTTTGCTGCAAAGCATCCACAAGGAGATGTTTGGGAAGATAATGACGTTGTTTTTTTTTTGTATTTGAAGAGGGATAGAAGTCGTGTTCTATAGCTACGCGATTTTTTGTTGTCTTTGTGTTATTTAGTGAGTTGTCATGTGAGTCATTTATTAGGCTCCGGACTTACCCATGTAATATAAGGATGTAATTTACTCATTTTTTAAAATACAAGTAATAAATTGCTATTTACTTTTTACTGGGAAGTAATTACTCATTTACAATATCATAGAATGGTAAATTGTAATAAATCCCAAAAATACATTAAATCGAAGAGAGAGAGAGAGATAGAGAGAGAAACTTTAATAGACAACCTAGAACAATATGCAATGCTAAAATCTTCACATATCGAATATTATTATTATTTAAGAAATGGAGAGGAATAGAAGATTCATGTGAAGAAGAACCAACGCTACAGACACCAACAAACCATAACTGAAGAAACGTGTAGAGCACTATGTTGATGGGAGAGTTGTCGCAACAATTAAGGACTTACATCATGCACTTCGACCAAAACAGATGTAATTCTCATTAAAAATGAGGTAGGCTGAGAAATTCATGCAACAAAATTGATGACATAAAGGGGAGCAAAATACAATCCCAAATGGACGGCTCTCTTCGACTTGTAATCAGTCATAATTATTAAATAATAAAATCGCCCAAATTTGTGGTTTGATGTCGGACCAGCCAACTGAATAACAAGCTGACCAAAATACTATTAAACACACCACGAAATGAGATTATGAAGAATATCACCTCTTATACAGTAAAGTAAACTTATGCTTTGCTCTAAAGCAAACACACCAATACATGTGCTTGTTAGCCCTATCCTATTCTATCACAAAACCACAATCAAAAGTTAATGTAAAGGCTTATTAAGTCCATACGAGCTAGTGAACATGGTCGATAAGTCTCTGGACACAAACTCAATGTTTTGGATTCAATTTTTAGGTCGAGTGGGACCCATATCTATTTTTTTTTTGTTTTTTAGCACTATCAATAATTCTTGTCTATGCAAACTTTGCACAATTCGACGAGGAGTTTGCAGGTAATGCCGCTAAACTTAGTTGTATTGATTTGGATTGCTAGATAATTTACAGTAGGGCCATCAATCATGTATATGAAAACATTGTATTATTCCACTCATTTGTCAAACCGACTAATCCTCTCTTCATCCACCTGTCTGGTGGTTCAAAGAATTCAGTTTAATATGTAGGCAGAGTTAAATTGAATGATTATATTACATTGGAGAATGTATTTGGTATTACTCAATTCTCTGTCAACTTGATATCTTTCAGCTAACTTGGTGGCCATACAAACTATCAGTTTCAGTTCGCTAAAGACACATGTTTCTTGCAGAACCAGGGCAATAGAGCGAACCTGGCTGTAGGCCAATGATTCAAGAATTTATACATCTTTAAACCAAGTTCCCTCTATCTCACTTTTGTTGTTGCTACTAAGAGTACTAATCATACTGTGTCTTGTTCCAATTCTGTCTATTCTACCTCAAATGTATTGCATAAACATCTAGGTCATGCTTCTTTATAGGCAATAAAACATATATTGACCATTCATTATGGTGCTGATAATGATAACATCCCTTGTGAAATCTATCACAAAGCTACGCATTTCGCATACTTTTCCAATCAGTGTATCATAGTATGATATTCCTTTCGAACTTGTCCAGATGGATTTTTATGGGGTCTTGATACTACCTATAATCTCTCTGGGGGAACAAATGTTTTAACTTTATTCGATGACCACTAAAGAAAATTATGGACTTTCATCCTAAAACAAAAATCCCAAGTACCTGCTATTTTGAAACATGTTTGCTCCTTGATTTCCAATCAGTTCAATTGAAAGATAAAGACCTAAAAGGTCTGATAATGGTGCAGAATTCATCAATCATGAATGTCAAACACTTTGTTCCAACTTAGGCATCATACATCAAACCCCATGTACATGCACCTCTCCATAATAAGATATGTTTCAATCAAGAACTAAATTTGTCAAATAATGACCAAACGTGAGATGTTCAGGACTAAATTCGTCAAAAAGGAATATAAATGTGTAAATAAAGTAAGTTACAGGACCAAAAGTGTAATTTTACCTACATTTTATATTATTATATATTAATGTTTTTGATGAAGATGAATATGGTGGTGTGGAAAAATGATATTGATATAAAATGTATATATAAAAAGTTTAAATAATTTTAGATATTTTATATTTTACGATCTCACAACGTGACATTGATATTTTTGTCTTATTATAAAGTAATTTTGTCAATTACACATTTTATCCCTTTTAACAACTACATAAATAAATATATTGTTAGACTATTAATAATAATCGCACAATCATTCATATAAAATAAATAAGTTATTAAATTATCATGTCACCAAATATTCCAATATTAATCATGAAATTATCTATCATCATTTAATCTCATCCAATAAAGTAAAGGAGGCCTTACTCCCATATTTGATGGGCTTCTTTTTATATGTAGTATAGATAATACATTACCCCAAACAACAAATTTAGACTTGGTTTTGTTATAAGATTTTATAAATCCATTGAACTATATTGATTTAATTTTTACAATTATAAAAATTTATAATTATTTTTTTTTAGATATATTTTTTCCACACAACCCTGTTATGATGGATAGTATGTCGCTAATTAATATGTGAATATCATCTTACTATAAATTAAAAGACTACTTTCACATGTAAATAAAAATAATAAGTTTAATACATTTTATGACGCACACTAATTCGAAAAGATAATATACTTTTCATAGAGAATTTTCACTGCACAAACCTCTTATCCTTTAGGAAAGACTATAGACTATATTTGGTAATGATTTTAAAATTATCATTAAAATATATATTAGTGACAATAAATTTTATCATTAATTATGTATAAAGTTGTCATTAAATACAGTTAGTCACACATTTGTAATGAAAATTTCAAGACAATACAATATAGTGATAATTATTATTTATTGTCACTAGATCATCACTTTACATGTGAATAATTATATTTAGTGGCAACATATTTTTGTAACTAATTCTTATTAATAATAATTTTTTTAAAAAATAATAGTAATTATTAGGATCATGAATTTCATTATTGTGACAAATTAAATATTCTTCCATCAAATAGGAAAGAAATACAATTTTAGTCCTATAAAGCCGGGAGTTGGAAATTCTGATCCTATTCAAATTAAAATTGGCATTTTAGTGTTGTAACTTTAAAGAATTTGGAAATTTTAGTCCTTTATCCCACTGATTTGGTCTGAAAATTCCACGTTGTTGGCCGCTTCACTTTCTAAATTGAGGGTTTTGGTGAATTTGATGAAGTGGAAGTTCGAGTTGTAATTTTTATATTGCAACTTTGGTCCTTCATCTTTAATGGGTCAACAATTTTGTCCCTCTAACTTTAGATGTAGCGTTTAGTTATCTAACTTGATATTTGGATTTTATAGCACTGAATCTTGACTTGTATTAAGAAAAAAATTGGGGCTATTTATGTAAATCTATTTCGGATGATCAAAATGGTAGAGATAATAATATGTGGTACTTTTGTTGAAAGACAGTAAAGAAATGAAGATATATATTTGCAAAAAAAATTATCTTTATATTCCGCATTCTTTTTGTAAAAGTGTTTCTTTTTTAACCCAATTACTATAATAGCACACAAATAAAACTAGAGAGAGAGTCGAACTTCATTCATATTTAATATTTAAAAACATCCTTATGGGATAACAATTTTTCATGGCCTCTAATTGTTCCAATTATATTTTTTGATGAGCGAACTCGGAGTATTTTGCTCTGAAAAATAAATTCCATCACTTTTTGCCACCCAATAGTGCTGATTGCTTCCAGGTCTCACCCATGTTTGTTTATAAGCGTCAAAAGCTTGATTCTTAGAACCCCACCAGAGATGACAAAAATACAAAGTTTTCGGGATGACATCATCGCAAAAACTCCAATGATAATCTTGGTTTCTGGAAAGGGTATGATATCCCAAGTCATCATCTTTAGAAGCACAATGCAGTTTCAACGGCGCAGAATTCGGAGGGAGATTATTAATAACTTAAACAGTTTCTTGTTGTGTAACACATGCTTGGATAATCTCGACTTCCATGCCGAGAAATAGCAAGAGGATTTTAATTATGGTGTACTTCATTTTAGTGATGTGATGGCTGAAGATGTTTGCAAATTTTCATCTCCGAAGATCCTTTTTATAAGCGTTTGGCCATGCCAATACAACCAATGAAACATATACAATTTAAACATTTTGTCAATTAAATTTACAAAACATTAATGATTTGTGTAATCAGAAATCAAATTAAAGATTAAAACATTAATGAATTAGCTAAATTGAAAATAAAAGTTGACAAATTAGAGGTAAGAAGGGCAGTTTAAGAAATTGTTAGGTGAATAACAAATATGTAGATCTTATGTTGACTACAAATATAGAAAAATAG
The DNA here is from genome assembly GCF_026168435.1 of Sesamum indicum. Taxonomy (NCBI): domain Eukaryota; kingdom Viridiplantae; phylum Streptophyta; class Magnoliopsida; order Lamiales; family Pedaliaceae; genus Sesamum; species Sesamum indicum. The sequence continues at coordinate 8,131,239 of NC_142661.1, read as the reverse complement.
AAAATAAACATTCCTAATTTTACGTTGGATCTCATTACATACCATTATTTCTTTCAATTTTCCTGTTCAGTTAAGTATGCACGTGATACAATTATTTTTAAGGATAATACTGTAAATCATATTATCGTACATTTATTTTTGGTAATATAATGAACTTAAACTTTATTTCTCAAATAAGATTTTATGGATTCATTGAGCTATCCTAATTCAATTTTTACAATTGATAAGTTTCTAATTGATTTGTTAAAGGGTGAATAGCAATTTATTCCCTTGTCATATTAAAAATAAGCACATTACCCCTTTATGATAAAAAAATATAGCAATTTATCCTCCTAAACTTTTTAAAATCAAGCAATTTACCTACTTATACAGGGAGGTAAATTGCTTCATTTTAAAAATCATAGGGGGATAATTGATTGTATTTTAAAAAATATAAGGAAGTAAATCGCTATTCATTTTTTCATAAAAGGGTAATTTACTCATTTGCAATATCACACGCAGGTTACTTGCATTTTTCCCATTTGTTAAATATATTTATTTACTCACAACCATGTAAAGAAGGCTAATAATTGCATTTAAAATTTTCAATGATCTTGTCTTGAGTAAAAATGACAAGAATTATTGATAGCGCTAAAAAACAAAAAAAAAATAGATATGGGTCCCACTCGACCTAAAAATTGAATCCAAAACATTGAGTTTGGGTCTAGGGACTTATCGACCATGTTCACTAACTCGTATGGACTAATAAGCCTTTACATTAACTTTTGATTGTGGTTTTGTGATAGAATAGGATAGGGCTAACAAGCACATGTATTGGTGTGTTTGCTTTAGAGCAAAGCATAAGTTTACATTAGTGTATAAGAGGTGATATTCTTCATAATCTCATTTCGTGGTGTATTTATTAGTATTTTGGTCAGCTTGTTATTGAGTGGGTTGGTCCGACATTGAACAACAAATTAGGGCGATTTTTATATTTAATAATTATGACTGATTACAAGTCGAAAAGAGCGGTCCATTTGGGATTGTATTTTGCTCTGCTTTATGTCATCAACTTTGTCGCATGAATTTCTCAGCCTACCTCATTTTTAATGAGAATTACATCTTTTTTGGTCGAAGTGCATGATGTAATTCTTTAATTGCTGCGACGACTCTCCCATCAACACAGTGCTCTTCACCTTTCTTCAGTTATGATTTGTTGGTGTCTATAGCATTGGTTGTTCTTCACATGAATCTTCTATTCCTCTCAATTTCTTAAAAAATAAATAGCAATTTATCACTTGTATTTTAAAAAATGAGTAAATTACCTCCTTATATTACATGGGTCAGTCAGGAGCCGAATAAGTACTCACATGATAACTCAGTAAATAACACAAAGACAACCAAAAATCGCGTAGCTATAAAACACGACTTCTATCCCGCTTCAAATAAAAAAAAAACCAGCAACATTATCATCTTTCCAAACATCTCCCTGTGGATGTTCTGCAGCGAAAATGGCGAGCTTCATCTCCAAAGCTGGAACATTCTCAACCGCCCCCCCACAAGTGGGACAAGGATGCAAAGAAACCAGACCCAAGTTGGCAAGTAAGGAAACGAAGGTTTCCAGAGGCAGTGACGTAGTAAATAAATTAACAAGTTGAAGGGAACTGTGATTGTGCGAAGGAGCAATAAAACTATCTTTATAAGTAGTTCTTACCACATGGAAATCAATCTCATTGTGTTTCATGCGCTCATGGAATACGGGATTCGCCATGATGCAGGGCCGCTTGGTTGTCGCGAAAAAAACGAACTGGAAGAGACAAGTGAATGCCTATATCGGAGAGCAAATAGGACAACCATATTAACTCATAGAAAGTTGCAACCATGCTCCTATATTCCGCCACGGAGTGGAACGGGAAACAGTAGATTATTTCTTGGTCTTCAAAGACACTAAGGCAACTCCAAGGAAGGTACAATATCCAGTAAGGGAACGGCGGGAATCAGTACATGACGCCCAATCTGCGTCGCAGTACGCAGTAAGCTCAAAGGATGACTGAGAATGAAAGAACAAACCTTTCGACTGCTCACCTTTGAGATAACGTTAAAACGTAAGGCAGCCCTGCAATGGACATCACAGGGGTGATTAAGGAATTGGCTAAGCTACTGCACATAATGTGATATGTCGGGGTGTGTGAAGCCTAGATACAATAGACGCCCAATTAACCTTCTGTATTGAATAGGTTGAGGATGTAAGGGGCCACAATTGTCACTGAGTTTAAGTTCCAAAGGAAATGGAGTAGACACAGACTTGGCAGAGAGCATACCAATATCTCGCATGATGTCTTAAACATACTTTGTCTGGGCTAGATAAAGACCATTAGAATTTCGAGCAATCTTGAGCCCTGGGAAATACCTTGCGTCTCCAAGATCCTTAATAAGGAATGCAAGTAAAGTCTAACAAATTGAATAAGATCCAAAGATGATGCTGTAACCACTATATCATCAATATAGATGACAAGAGTTAGGAGGTCAGTATTAGTCATTTTGGTGAAGAAGCAATGGTCATAAGCAGATTGCGTAAATCCAAACTCAGTGAGCTTGAGGGTGAGCTCTACATTTCATTGACGAGAGGCTTGCTTCAACCCACAGAGGGATTGTTGGAGTTTGCATACGAGGCCAAGCTTGGTAGAATAACCCACAGGCAGCTCCATGTACATATATTCATCCAAACAACCGTGCAGGAGGGCGCTGTTGACGTCCATTTGCTATAACGGCCAGCTATGGGAAGCAGCTAGTGAGACGAACACATGTACTGTAATAAGTTAGGCAATAGGTGAGAAGTTGTCAATGTAATCCACCCTTGCAATCTGAGTAAATCCCTTTTCTACTAGACGAGCTTTATAACACTCCAAAGAACCATCCTCACACAACTTTGTCTTAACTACCCACATTCATCCAATGTGTTTCTTTTCAACTGGTAAAAGAGTGAGAACCTAGGTATGGTTATCCCAAAGTGTAAGCGTGGAGATTGTACTAGTGGTATTAACGAAGAAATTGATGAACTCACTTTATTGACTCAACTAATGCAATTTCTTATGGGCGTTTATGAAACCTTCAACAATGAAGGAAGTCAGATACTTATGCTTGATCCACTGCCCAGTGTGGAAAAGCCTTTCTCTTTGCTTTACACCGTTGAACAACAAAGAGCAATACAAACATCTACGAAGATAAGTACAAACAATGTGGAGTATCAACTGACTATGAAAGGAACTAAGAGAGATGATGATAAGTATGTGCAGAAAAAGAAGTTCATTGCAGATAAAGGAAATTTGTTATGCTCACATTGTCGAAGACTAGGACATGGAAAAGATACATATTTTCAATTGCATGGCATACGTGATTGGTATAAATCTCTGAATGAGCGAAGGAAGAAGGGGAGAGCTTTTGCTGCCAATGTCGATGTCAAAAGTGAAGGTATGTAGGGCACCTCTATTGGAAACACTGCAGAAATGATGAATGAATTGATTAAGCTGCTGCAGAAGGCAAACACACCCTCAAATCCCATTACCAGCTATGCAAAGGCAAACACTCCCTTAGATCCCATTACCAACTATGCAAACTTTGCACAATTCGACGAGGAGTTTGCAGGTAATGCCGCTAAACTTACTTGTATTGATTTGGATTGATAGATAATTCACAGTAGGGCCATCAATCTGCCTGATGGTTTAAAGTATTCAGTTCAATATGTAGGCAGAGTTAAATTGAATGATGATATTGCTTTGGAGAATGTGTTCAGTATTCCTCAATTCTCTGTCAACTTGATATCTGTGAGCCAACTTTGTGGCCATAAAAATTATCAGTTTCAGTTTGCTAAAGACACATGTTTCTTGCAGGACCAGGGCAGTAGAGCGAATCTGGCTATAGGCCAACTATTCAAGAATTTATACATCTTTAAACCATGTTCCCTCTGTCTCACTTTTGTTGTTGCTATTAAGAGTACTGATCATACTGTGTCTTGTTCCAATTCTGTCTGTTGTACCTCAAATGTATAGCATAAACGTCTAGGTCATGCTGTTTTATAGGCAATAAAACATATATTGAACATTCATTATGGTCTTGATAATGATAACATCCCTTGTGAAATCTGTCACAAAGCTATGCATACTCGCATTCCTTTTCCAATCAGTGTATCATAGTATGATATTCCTTTCGAACTTCTCCAAATGGATTTATGGGGTCTTGATGCTACCTATAATCTCTCTGGGGGGAACCTACGTTTTAACTTTGTTCGATGACCACTAAAGATGCTTATGGACTTTCATCCTAAAACAAAAATCCCAAGTACCTTCTATTTTGAAACATGTTTGCTCCTTGATTTCCAATCAGTTCAATTGAAAGATAAAGACCTAAAGGTTTGATAATGGTGCAGAATTCATCAATCATGAATGTCAAACACTTTATTCCAACTTAGGCATCATACATCAAACCCCATATACATGCACCTCTCCATAATAACATATGTTTCAATCAAGAACTAAATTTACAGTTGATCCGGGTCAAATTCAGCAATCTCGTGAAACGATCTCAACTGAGACAGCTAACTCTTCCAAGACCAGATTTTGGGTTCCCTGAGAATAAAACAAGAACTGTGAGCTCGTCGGGCACGTCCTCAATAATGACCCTCCGACGCTCAAGTTAGGTTGATCAAGAGAAAAGTGTGTTATCTTAAAGTTCGATCTCAATAAATGCAGAACAATTACCTTAATTACGGCGTTTTGGGTCTATTTATAGAGCACAGCTGGATACTGTTGGCTGGGCCACGTGGCCTTATCCCGCTGGCTTGCGTCCTGATCGGACGGTTGTCATTGTCCAGGTTTTCAAGTCCATTGTTCGATCCGGGTCGGGTGCTCCGCGACCCGCCCATTGCAGAAAGCGCGGATCCTATGGCCAAAGGACCCTAATGCCCTTAATGAAGGGTGTTTTTTTTCCCAGCAGATTACTGTAGCTACGGATCATTACTCCCCCACTTTTTCAAAGTGAAATGCGTTTGCCTTTGAAGAAGTTGAACGGTCGCGTCCGTCGATCTGTAGGTCTGTGGACACGTGGCGTCATCTCATGGGTTGATCTGCGCCCGTATCTCCAGAGGAGTAAGTCTATAAATACTCCACTCATTCAAACACTTCTTCCTACCTCCTATATAGACTTTTAGCTACCAGTGTTTATAATTCAACGTTCGCATTCGATCTACAGCTTCCAGAGCCATCCTGTTCTAAGGTACAATGTCTTCTAGCTTTAGTTCGAATTCTAGGTCGAGCTTTGGTTCTGGGTTGTCTGCGACCCCTTCTGGGTCTGCTCTTGGTTCCTTCTCTACTTCCCCAAAAAGCAACAAAAAGTTCTCGGTTTCCAAAATCTCTGACAAACAAGCCGGACCTTCTACTCTCTCAAAATTCCAGAATAGGCTTGCTAGAAACCCTTGGGAAGCTGTGGTCAGTAGTGTTAGAACCCCTGTTCTTAAGATTAGGGAAAAATATTACATACCGCCTGAGTATGAAATTATCCTTCCTGCCACTTTTGATTGCATGCACCGTTCCCCTTTTGGTTTCTGCGCTTTTTCTATCAAGCATCTTGACGCTGGACTGCGATTTCCTTTGGCTTCTCCTGTAGCTTCGATTTTGAATAAATTGGAGTTGTGCCCTATGCAACTCTCTCCCAATTCTATTTGTCATATTGTCCTTCTTGTCATAATAATGTAATACTTAGACATAGAACCCAGTTTTGACAATTTTTGGAGCTTGTACTCTTTCACCACTTCCAAACGATCCGGTGATAGAGGTTTATTTTACCTTTCGGCCAAGCCTGACTGTAGATATCTGAGAACTCTGAAGTCGAATGTGTCTGGTTAGATCGCTATATTTTTATTCGACCTCCTAGAAGTGTCTGGCCCTTTAAAACCGAATAGTATAAACATAAACCCGTTTCGAAAACAAGTGGAGGGGGGCTGGAGGGCGATCAGATAAATAGCCTAACGACTTTTAAATACGACTCCAAGAAGCTTCTCACTGAGAAGGTTTTGCAACTGTCTGGGCTCTCTCCAGCGTCCCTCCACATCGAAGAGTCTTTAGGTGATTTTTCTTTCTGACATGATGTTTTCTTCTGTCGTTCTACTCGAATTCGCTTACACGCTTTGATATTTTCAGGTAGTATCATCATGAGTTCTCGTAATGCTCTATCACTGAAGGCGGCTGAGTATAAAATGGCTAAGGGCAAGGCCAAGGGAAAGCAAGTCGCGCCTTTTAATGACCTTCCTCCTGCACCTATTCCTTCGCGACCACGCGAGCCTGCGAGCCCTGCAAATTGTCAGCCCATCTAAGTTGACAGCGAAGAGACTCCTTCCCAACCTCTCTATGGATATAACTCTAGCGATTTAGAGTTGAACCTGGACAATGCAAGTGGAGATCAGGGGGGTGAGTCTGAGAAATCGGATCGCGATAGTGGGGAAAGATCGAAGAAAGGAAGCGGTTCTCACAAATGCAGGGGTAGGGGGAAGATCCGAAGGAGAAAGAACCGATGGAACCCTCTGGTTCTTTAAAATTTAAATCTCATCGGCCTAGGGCATTGAGTAGGATGGCTAGGGAAGCTGCGGACAAGACTAGTCAAGCGGACGAGCGAGAAAGGTTCCTGAGGTTGGAACAGCTCGCTTCGCATTGGGAGGAGACCCAGGAAGTCATAAGGGGTCCTCAGTCGCATTCGTCTGAACCTCAGGGAGATCGAACGACTCCTAGGTGGGATTGCTCTTCCAGCACGGTGCTCTTCTCGGAAGCAGGAAGGGAAACTTTCGACCTGTATAACTCTTTCACCTCCCTCCGCAACCAGAGTTCTTTGGTGACGAACAACCCTATTAGGATCGAGGAGTATGGCGTCCATGCCCAGCTGCAGGTAATCTCGTATTCTTGGATCGGCTCTAATGTTCGAACCCGAATAACTTTGCACGACTTTGTAGGCCTTAACATTCTTCCGGAGCCTGTTCATGAAATGCACATCCTATCACAAGAACTACATATTGACGGATAGGAAGGTGAAGGAGCTCCAGGCCCAACTGGCAGAGTGAGACAAGTTGGATCTTAAGCACGCGGACGAGATGGTGATTCTTGCTGAGAAGATCAAGGGTTTGGAGGGTGAGCTCGATGCCGCCAGGAAGGAAAAGGAGATCGCTTTATCTGAGAGGGATGTCGCCTTATCTGAAGGCAAGAGGGAACGCTTTGAGGCTGGCCATGAGGTCGACCTGATTGAGGGCCACAAGCAAGGTCTTGAGGAAGGCCAGGTTGGTCGCAATACCCTGGAGGAACACCATCGAATCTTGGCTGGTTCTCGTATGGCTGTTGTCCGCGACTTCCTGAAGACGGACACCTTCACAACTGTTATGGAAATCAAGTCTGCCGACTCATTCGCCAAGGGTTATAAGACCTGTGAAGACCAGATCGAGAAGCTTGGTGGATTTCAAGAGTCGTTTGACTATAGTCAGTTGGATATCACACTTGACGCCGATCTCCAACCCTATCCCGCCGAACCTGATCTGAAAGACGACGAGTTCGCTGCTCTGCGTGAAGAGCTGGAGGCTGAGGATGATGATTGATGCGATTAGGTCTCCGACTTTTGTAATAGAATCTCGGTCTAGATTCTGTTCTAACAATTACTCCCCTTGATATTTTTGTTGATCCATGCAACTGTGTATTTGAGAGCTGACGCTGAGGGGCATATTTTTGTGATGTAACTCTGTAAATGAAGCTTCATCAATGGAATTCATCTTTTGGCAATTCGTATGCATGTTATTTTGCATTTCCGTTCACACGTTTATCGTCTTTGTTAAACGCTTCTTTCACCCCCATTTGAAGTATCCCCATTTGTTAACCTTTCTCGAGTCGCCTATGTTGAGCGCGCCTTTTTCGGTTCATATACGTTGAACGCATCTTTTCCAGATCGTGTTTAATTGGATGCCTCTTTTTCAGTTGGCACGAGGGATGCGTCTTTTTCAGATCGCATACATTGAACGCGTCTTTTTCAATTCGCGCTTAATTGGATGCCTCTTTTTCAGTTGGCACGAAGGATGCGTCTTTTCAGATCGCATACGTTGAAGGCGTCTTTTTCAGTTCGCGCTTAATTGGATGCCTCTTTTTCAGTTGGCATGAAGGATGCGTCTTTTTCAGATCGCATACGTTGAACCCGTCTTTTTCAGTTCGCGCTTTATTGGATGCCTCTTTTTCAGTTGGCACGAAGGATGCATCTTTTTCAGATTGCATACGTTGAACGCGTCTTTTTTCAGTTCGCGCTTAATTGGATGCCTCTTTTTCAGTTGGCATGAAGGATGCATCTTTTTCAGTTCATGTTTAATACCCTGAAGACTTTGATAGCAGGTAAAAACAAAAGCATAAAAACGTACGCAGTCTTCAAATTAACGTAATACGAACAGACGAACTGATTTCATAAATTGTTTTCGGAGAAATTACAGTTTGTACAAGTTTCTTGAAGCATTGACATATGCAGTCGTGACTATCTCTAACACACAAGATGTGACCCTCCTAACCTTAGATGCGATTCTCATAATTGATGGTCTTTCACAGGCTCCTTAAGGTATCTTCTTGGGATTGATAGGCCTTTCACAGGCATCAGAATTCAATCTCTCTGTAGATGGCCTTTCACAGGCACCAGAACGCGACCTATTCGTGGTTGATGGCCTTTCACAGGCACCATAACGCGACCTCTTTTGGTTGACCGCCTTTCACAGGCACCATAACGTGAACTTTTCATGGTTGATGGCCTTTCACAGGCACCAGAGCGCGACCTCTTAGTGGTTGATGGCCATTCACAGGCACCAAAATGCGAACTCCCATGTTCATGCGTAAAACTTCTTAAGATTCTGTATATTCCATGGGCGCGGCAGATCTCGTCCCTGCATATCCTGTAGCTTATATGTACCTTTTTTTCGGATCTCGAGTACTTTGTAACAATATTGTTATTATATCTTAAAAATAATAATTACAATAAACCTGATTGCAACCGAAGATAATATTTTTAGTTCAATAATTTTGTGCTACTCCGCAATAAACATGATTATGCTATTATTTGTTATGATAACTGTATAATGACGAGGTCGGTGGAATTGCACTAGGTTCTCGGGGTTTTCATAGCAAAGAAGTCTGAAATCAAAGCAACAAGTCAAAAATGTTGGGGTACACCCAAAAAAATCACTCCGACGATTAAATTAGGAGACTATCGGTTGATTGGAAGTTGGACATAAATAATTGTTTGTTAATAGAAGTTATATCTTTTAGTATAATTTATTATTCACATTTTTATATTCATTTAAACTTACAATATAGAGTAAATTCTCCACATTATTTAATTAGTCTTCATATGGAATAAAATCTAGGCACAAAATTGATCTTTTTTACTGTAAAAGGACTTTTTTCCTTCAATTTCTTTCTTTCAAAATTCAAATATTTTTTCTCGTTTATTTCTAACATAAATACTATTATTTATTGGTATAATATTGTACTAATATTTTAAACATTTATGTTGAATGTATATAGTAAAAAAAAAATTATGAAAAATCTTGTATTCAAATATGAGATCAAGAAATCTCATATCTATAGAGAAGACAACCAAACAGCAGATTTGCTTGCTAACCAAGCCTGTGTTATGCTCTACTAACTAACGATCACATGCGAGGCAAGATTATAGAGATCACCAAACTTGACTCTTATGGCTTCCCCGACATCAGAACTATGCAGAGATGTGAGGGAGTTGCATTCCCAATTATGCTTTATTTTTCCTTAGCTGTGTTGGACTGTCAATGCTACCATACTTGTAGGTGCTTATGAGGATCCATGGATTGACTGTTGTATCCTCCACTACGCTTGTCTGTTTGATGTATAATGGACTCATGTTTATTTTACTACTTTACTGTGCTTGTGAGGTGTCCTCCATTACGTTGCATATCTTGGACATTCTTATTATTTGTAAGTTGTATTCCTTAGTCTCTACTTGGATTTTATTGTTGTTGACAGATGTTTGGGGATTGTACCCCCGCTTATGCTCTCTTTTGTCCAGCCATAAAACTGAGGTGCTCTCCTTTTCTGGCTGTGTTGGTTTGCTTGATTTTTTGTTGCAGGTACCTCAACCAATAATTTGAAGGATTCAAGTTGAGATATATTCATTGCTAATTGACGATGTGATAAAAACATTTTGACACGCCAAACTTTTGACTCAACTTGATGGTAACACTACAAAAAAAGGCAGGATTTGGGTAGATTTTGGAATGTTTAACTTTGGACGATGTCAAGATCACAAAACCTATTTGAACCGGAGTTTGGAATGGATGAAAAACCGCCCCTGCAGTTGGCGTTACAAAAATGTAGGAACGGTTTATGAAAAACAGTTGCAACTAGGGATGGTAATTGTATCGGTCGTTGAAATCCATTCCTAATATCGATTTAGCCCAAAAAATTTTAATTTAAGAATAGGAACGGTTGGGGATTGTCTTTCTAATGGTTACTTATATTTTTTAGGTGAAATTTTGGAACGGTATTTATAATCATAATTTTAATTTGAAACTATTTCTTCTTTCTAATTGGGATGAATTTAGGAACGGTCTATGAAATATTTTTTTGCAACGAGTTATTGAATTTGGAACACACTTGTAGAATTATTTTAGGAATAGAATTAGGAACGGTTCATAGAATTTGGAACACATATTAGATACTGATTAGTAATTCTATTTGGAACGATTATATATTAATTTGGAACAATTCGTCTAGTTCAGGTATACTTTTTTGGGACAGTCTTTGTAACGGATTCTGGAACGAGTTTTGCTAAAACTTTTAATATTTTCTTTAGCATTACTAAACCCGTTCCTAATTTTTGAATAATATATTTTTTTTATAAACTATTAATATATTTAATAATTTTGAACAAATAAATAAATTTATACATTTTAGCAAATTTTATGATTATGTACATTATTATGTAACAATGTTAGTATGTACTGGGAATATTGTTCTAATTTATTTTTTTATGATTATTATGTAATTTATAATTATTTATATTTATTAATGTAATATTGTTGATATTGCATTAATTGTTTCAAACTTCTTTATTAATGTGATTATTGTGTAAAATTTTATTAAATTGCATAAATTCCATAAATTTGTGTAAATTACACATAAATTGCATAAACTACACATAAAAATTATAAATTACATAAATTACACATGTATTTCATAAATTACACATACAAATTATAAATTGCATAAATTACACATATAATGCTAAAATTACACAGAAATTGTAGAAATTACACATAAAAACTATAAATTGCCTAAGTTACACATGTACTGCATAAATTACACATAAATTGCACATAAATTACATAAATTGTACAAATTTACATAAATTGTATAAATTACATAAAAGAGGGTATATTTATAATTATGTCAAACCTATTTATATATATTGTTATTATTATGAACTTTTTGTTTATATCGATGTATTGTAACTTAAAGAACAAAATTTATTTGCATTACTAATGTACAACATTTAATATTTCGATTGACTTTCACAAAATTAAAAAAGTTATGAAATAACCAGAACAAAAAAAAAAAGTTACCAATTGTGATTTTAATTAATTAATTTAATTAATGCGTACATTACATTACACGGAACACATGCTAGTTAATTATACATTCATCAATTATAGTTATAAATAAGTGAGACCTATAATTGCTATTAATTGGTATAAATGAAAATATTTGAAATGTGTTTGATTTTGTGATAATATTCTCCTTCACCATCCACCACTCCTACCCTCTTCACGAACTCTTCTCGCATAGATATAATTCTCAGTTCTTGGAGAATATTAATGAATTCCAATTCATTTGGAATCATCTTCAATTTACTGCATTCTGCATTAAGTAGACTAGAGAGGTTGAGCATTGCTCCTTCCTCCACTCTCCACCCCATTAAATTCAACAACCTTTGCAAAACAAGTTCCCTGAGTTCAGGAAATCCAGTTGCCCGACAAACCATCTCTCTGCCCACATATGGATTGCTCCACAAGCCAAGAACTCTTAACATGGGAAGCTTTTCTAGTATTTCCATTGGGTCTTCCTCAATCCTTGTACCCACAAGCTGCAATTCTATCACATTTTCATATAGTTGAACTTCATAAGCTGGTAATTTGCTCACTCGACAATGTGTGATTCTCAAGTAATGTAGTGAGTGACACATCACCAACCTCCTGAAAAGAGTTGAGCCATCTTCCCGATTCGTATTAACATCCATGTCCATCTTGGGCAATTTAAGAAGATGAGTGATATCATCAACCACATCACCAACCCAGATATCATCAACCATCTCCAATTCATTCAAGCCTTCAAATTTCAATTTTTCGCCTCCAACCCTCTCATGATCATCTTTCATAAATAGATGCCTCAAGCGCTTCATTTTGTATATGCAATTAGGTAATCTCATTGTATTTTTCACATTCAATGTCTGCAAACAAGGTAGCTTACATATAGATGGTGGCAATTCTTTCACAATACTATTTTCGAGACTCAATAGCTTCAACAGCTTCCATTTTGCGATTCCTTTGGGCAATTTCCAATTCTCAAATTGATAATCTTTGAATACAAAAGATCTTATGTTCTTATTTTCCCCAATCCTGTAACTAAGATCGTTATCCACTCCCACCCACAGATAGCCAATCTATTTGTTTTACAAATTGAAGACTCTTCTCCTCCCATGTTTTTATCTATAACCTCCAGAAATCCTTCTTTTTTTCCTTTTGACAAACACAAATCTCGTATCATATCATGAAGCCGGCATGACTTAACTCTATTATATAGCGGCAACTTGTCTGTTTCCACTTCAACCATACACCTATTTGCTAGCTCGAATAAATACTGTTCTGCCACATCTCTCAAACTTTCTCCTCTTCCCTTATCTTCGGAATAAATCATGCCTTCAGCCAACCATAGTAAATATAGTTTTTCTATATCTATTTTTTCATCTTCTTTAAAACAAGCCAAATACAAAAAACATGGTTTCAGATTGTAAGGGAGCACATTATAACTCAAATATAGTATTTGATTTACTCCTTTGTCATTCTCCAAACCTCTCCCATGTAGAAGGTACGAATCAAAATTTCTACACATATTTTTCCATTCTATTGATGCCTTTTCATGATGAAGAGTTCCTCCAATAACTGAAATGGGTAATGGTAAATAACCATATTTTTTTACTATTTTTCTTCCATATTCTTCCAACAACTTTATTTCAGTTGTAGGTATCTCTGAATACATAATCAATGAATGTAAGTTAATTCAAAATATTATAAAATTTGAATTTCTTATAAATATGTATAGTAATTAAAACAAATCAAAACAAGAGAATTTCGCCCTATACTTTCAACAAATAAAAAATAGAAATAAAATCTGAAAGCATAACTTTATATTGCTGAATCCATTTCTTTGTATGACTTTCTAAATGTTTGATTCCTTTTACGTTTTAAACAAATTTTGTATCAAGAAATAAATTTTAAATTGCTATTCAATGGCATTTTATACATATAGATCAACTTGAAATTTACATAAGAAAATTCAAACAATCTTGTCATCATGAAAACTATAAAAAAAATTAGACTTAACAAAATAATCTTTTTCGCTAAATATATACTATTAAAGATATCTTTAGTATCATTACTCTTTTTTCTATTGTCACTAACTAGAGAAAGAAGATTCAAAATCAATAAAATAAAACAAGAAATTTTACAAACTAACCTTGTGAATAGTTGTTTGGGAATGCTATCTTTTGAAGGAGATCCCATCCTTCATCTTCATCTAAACACTTGAGATTGAGGACGTATCCTCTGGAAGCAATGTTTTGATTTCTGGTTGTGAGCAAAACTTTGCTATCTGCCTCTGCAATGGGAAAGGCACGCCTTAAGCAATTCCAGTGATCAACTTCCCAAACGTCATCCAAAACTAGGAGACATTTTCTGTCTCTTTGTACTTGGTACAACTTTCTGACCAATGTATCTTCGTCTTGATCTTCACTTTCATTTGGAAGAAGTTGCTTTAGTAGTCGTTGGAAAGTAGTTTTGGGTTGAAACTGCTGACTTACACAAACCCAAGCACGATATTTGAAGCACCGCTCCACGGCCTCCCCATTGTAAATTTTAGTAGCAAGAGTGTCTTTCCCAATCCTCCCATGCCACATATGGAAATCACTCCATTTGATTTGTCATCAGTTGTCAGAACTGATTCTAACTGTTTAATATCCTCCTTCGTTCCTACAAAATATTTTTCAACCTCATGCCCATACGTTCTTCTTGACCTATCGGTATCATCTACCAATCTTGATGAGTTGTCTCCTACACTCGTAGACTCCGACTATTTGGTGAGGTCGGACATATGAGACTTGATATCTTTAATGTCTTCTCCGATTTGGTGCATTCTTGACCACTCGCTCAATACACAAGTGAATCTTTTGAGAACCATTTTAAGGCCTTTTCCTTTTCTTCTGGACACCACTTCAATGACATATCTTTCTAGCACATTCTCAGCTTGAATGGACAAATCGCGAAGTTCAGCGATCCAATTCTTGACTGTATGTGAATTGTACCGATCTTACCTCCTATCAGCATCCTTCAAGAAACAGTGCATGATGTTGAGCTGCCTACGGACTTCCTCAACCTCACCGCCCACACTCGATAGAAACTTTGCTTCCTCAATCAATAAGTCCCGAAGTGTTTCAAGTGCAATTGTTGCAACAGAATCAACCATTTTACTTTGTATTTAGGTGATTTTCTGGAGAAATGTGTTGGATCAGTAGCGGCTAATTGCAAAGTGGATGGATGTTATCGATCTTTTTAATTCACCAACTGCCTTCATTTTATATATGCGCATACCAACTTCTATTCCTACTTGACACAAATTCTACGCATGCTACAAATTCTTTTCTCCTCTTATCTTTTCTTGTAAATTGGAAGTTTTAGATTATTTCTCCCATATTTCACACTTTCTTGATTCTCACTTTTAATTTAAGTTAAAGCAAAAGAATCGGCTACTCATAACACAAGTTCAAGAAATCCCTTTCAGATTTAATTTAAATTCTACTCATAGGTACAAATTCTTTTCTCCTCTTTCATAAAATTTTATTTATGGGTATTGACTCAATCCAAATATAATTTATATTTTTTAATGGGTTTGGATTTGGACCTAGGTTTAGTAATATTTATTGGATTTGAGTATGAGTCTGAGTAGGGTCTCACCCTATCCATTGATTCCCCTATACTATCAATGTATCCATATCAAATTAGTGATTGGTTAACTATAATACTAATTTTAATTAATTATATATATTTGATATTAATTATTGATGATTGCATAATATAATTATAATTAATTTATTAAAAAAAATTATGATCGGGTTTTAATAATGATCAGTACCATGATCCGCATTGATCCTTCAATCTATATTATATAAGTAACTCAAATGCTTTCTTGCCTCCCCCCCCCCCAAAGAATAAGATGTGGATGCCAAAATGCACTTAAGTGTGAAGCACATGGACTACAATCAGTCTATGGAAAAAGTATCAAATATTTCAATTGCTATGCATTTTTTATTCATTTAAAAGAATGTTAAATAAATCTATGAATTCACATCCATCTTAAACATAAAAATTAGAAAAATTAATAACATAAGACGTACATGGCTCACCCAATTTGAGCTACATCCAACAAATAGAACGTTTACGATACTGAAATGACTTTCAGAAGTAATACAACTCTAGTCTAAAAAATATAAGTCTTGGACTATTACATGATACTGAAATAGAGCATGATAACTTAAAGTACCTTATTAATAAGAAAATTTAAACTATATGATAATTTACATATAAAATCTGCGATACATGAATAGTTGTGATTGTTTGAAATCCAACATTCTTGTCCTATGTTACACATATTTAGAAGAGTACATAGCGTCCTTTGTGAGTACATCACAGGCAAAAGTCCATTTGATGGTTTGCTTGGCTTCTCTCAGGTGAAAATCTCTATGCTTTCCATAACTCAACTTTGTCAAATCAAATAACTCTTTTACGGTATGTTTTTGAACTGTGGATCCTGATCCGGCTTTATGTAACTCATGAATCTGCATCGTCGACTTTGTCTTAGTGGGAGAAACTTGTGTGATTGTGAATGTGGCACTGCAAAAAAAAAAAACTCGATTTGGAATGGATATTTTGCAACGGGTATGTGAAAAATCCTTCAGACTTCTGTGTTCTTACCTGCTCTCACCTACTCTCTCCTGCTTCTAGCTAGCACCTCTGTATTGGTGGAATGGGGACTCCTTAAAGTTGCCGACTGCAAAAGCATTTGCCAAGGATTTTTTTATTAATCAAGAACGATAGATAATTCATCCATATATATCCTCAACTTAGGAATAGTGAGAAAAATCATTGTTATCATATACCTCTAGTACTCTTCCAAATAGACAAACTCCCACACGTTGTAGCATTTAGTCTAATAAACAAACTAGATAAAAGCAAACCAACAACGTAAATGTCTATTTGGTTGATCACTGTATTAACTTTCTTCACTCTTGATCAAGTCATCACGAATGCATAGCCATCTCCGTCCTGATGCATCATGGCATCTATAGAATCTCCGTCCTCCATTTCCATCTATGTATATAGTCAAAAGTAGTAATACAAATAAAAAAGTTTCATAGTTATTACATGTTTACGTTAGCAAAAGCAAGCGATATGAAAGACTTATGTGCACGTGACTTTTCCGTCCGAAAATCAGCCACGCATCATAAGCACAAAAACATTACTATGCATTAGAACTTCAAAACGAAACTATACTTGCGAATGATAATACATCAACGCAAACTAATGCAAATGCAAGAGAATAATTACATTTCCGTTTTCATAATGTTATTTTTCGGCAAATTTCATCATTGTTTTCTTTGATCTTACAATGGTAGGAACAAAAATTTTACTTATATAGTAAAAATAGGTTAAATGCAGTTTACCCCATGTGATATGTGAAATGAACAAATATTTTCTAGGGAAAAAAATTGCAAACTACCCCACTATTTAGATGGGTGGGGGTGGGGGGTAATTGGTTTCATTTTTCAAGACACATGGGGTAGTTTGCTATTTTATTCACAACAGTTTTTTTTTTTCAATTTCTCATATCACGGAGGTAAATTGCATATTTTCTATTTGTGCATATCATTACAGAATCACATTTAACATTAAATTCTAGCATCAAAGACGGAAATAAAGATGTTACGCGAAAGTATCAGTAGACGTTACCTCCAGGGGAGTTTTTGAAGCTTCGACGCGTTGGCCATTGTACACAAATGCTATTGCGTCGTAGTTTAATTTCTTCTGCTTACAATAAGATGTAGATAAGTGTTGTAGTCTCTTGTCGAGCGGAAACCGGTAGTAGACCTCGTCCCCGTCCTGCAATGACATAAAAATTAAGTAGTTCAAAGATAACTTGCATCAAGAATTAATTAACTACATTTGTATTACTGTGAGATATTCTAAATATGTATATCTATTATTATTAATTATTGATCTGAACTTCAAATATATAATTCATGGGTGAATAGCAATTTGCACCCTGTGATATTATAAATGAGTAAATTAGTCTTTTATAGGAAAAAAAAAATAGGGAGGTACATTGGTGTATTTTAGATTTTATAAGGAGGTAAATCTAGGTCCTTCTCTAGCGATTCTTGTAAGTTTTGTGCATGCACTTGAACCCTCCTATGTGAAGGCATATAAACCTGCTCTGACCAGACACTTTATCGCTCCTCTAGCAAGGCGCTTAACTCTTTCTTTGAGTAGGCACCCCCAAATTATCCTCTTTTGATGAGGCACACATATTTTGCTCCGTGCAAGCACACAACTTCTGTTCATAATAGATATATCTCCATTATTAATATTTTCTTTTAGAAAAATAAAGCCCTACACTTGAGTAGACAACCATTAAGCCTTAATCCATGGAGGCACACGAGCCTTCCTCCATAGAGACAAATAAGCCCTACTCCTACAAGAAAGACGTGCTATAATAGCTAGTATTAAAGAAAAAAAATGCCATCTACACTCACAAAAGGCAGTTAATGACAACATCGCACCAATTTTTGAATATCGCAATTGCACCCCTAGTTAAATTAATTTAAAAATTAATTTTAATTACTCCTCTTTTTTTTGTTTACAAAAGTGATTAACCATCATTTTAATACTACTACACTAACTTTTTTTATTGTGTCAATAATACCATAAGTTTTTTTTTTAAATGTGATTTGTTGGTTCATATATTTTGTTCTTAATTATATATAATATATTTTAAAATATAAAAAATTATATTTATATGCACGCAAGAATGACGTGCCACGACGAATAACTAGCATAATTTAAAAGATATTGACAGCTTGTTACAACATTAATACAGATTAATAGTTCAATGAACTCAACTTCTTTTTTTCTTGGAAAAATTGTAATTTTCGTTCTATAAGAATGGAAGGTAACACTTTTGGTCGACTTAAAATTTATTTTAGCAACGAAGGACAATAATTTAAGAAAAAAAAAAAAAGAAGCACATTGCGGACATTTGTCTCTGAAAATTTTCCCTAGTTACAGTTGCCACGCACATAATATGCACGTGACATTTTTCAATAAAATTGATTGTTTTATTGGTGAATATAAAGAAAAAACAGTATCAACATTATGAAAAAAAGCAAATCAAAGATAGTTAATTCATCCATATCCTCAACTTAGTATAGTGAGAAAAATCAGTGTTATCATATACCTCCAGTACTCATCCAAATAGACAAATGCCCACACGTTGTAGCATTTAGTCTAATAAACAAACTAGATAAAGCAAACCAACAACGTAAGTGTCTCTACGGTCTATTTGGTTGATCGTTGTATCGACTTTCTTCACTCTTGATCAAGTCATCACGAGAGCGTAGCCACCTCCGTCCTGATGCATCATGGCATCTATAGAATCTCCGTCCTCCATTTCCATCTATGTATAAACTCAAAAGTAGCAATACAAATAAAAAAGTTTCATAGTTATTAGATGTTTACGTTAGCAAAAGCAAGCGATATGCAAGACATATGTGCACGTGGGACCTTTCAGTCCGAAAATCAGCCATGCATCATAAGGATAAAAACGTTACTATGCATTGAAACTTAAAAACTAAGCTATACTTGCGTATGATAATACTACCAAGCAAACTAATGCAAATGCAAGAGAATAATTATATTTCCACTATCATAATGTTATTTTTTTTGCAAATTTCATAATTGTTTCCTTTGATCTTATAATGCTAGGAACAAATATTTTACTTATACTGTAAAAAAGGGGTTAAATGCAGTTTACCCCATTTGATATGTGAAATGAACAAATATTTTCTATGAAAAAAGACTTGCAAATTGCACTATTTAGATGGGTGGGGGGTAATTGGTTTCATTTTTCAAAACACATGGGGTAATTTGCTATTTTATTTCACAACACTTTATTTATTTATTTATTTTTTTTTTCCATTTCTCGTATCACGGAGGTAAATTGCACATTTCCTATTTGTGCAGCAATTTGTGCATATCGTTACAGAATCACATTTAACATTAAATTCTAGCATCAAAGACTGAAATAAAGATGTTACGCAAAAGTATCGACAGGTGTTACCTCGAGGGGAGTTTTTTGAAGCTTTGACGCGTTGGCCATCGTACACAAATGCTATTGCATCGTAGTTTAATTTTTTCTGCTTACAGTAAGATGTAAATAAGTATTGTAGTTTCTTGTTGTGCGGAAACCGGTAGTAGTCCTCGTCCCCGTCCTGCATTGACATAAAAATTAAGTAGTTCAAAGATAACTTGCATCAAGAATTAATTAACTACATTCGTATTACTGTGAGATATTCTGAATACGTATATCTATTATTATTAATTATTGATCTAAACTTCAAAATATATAATTCATGGGTGAATAGCAAATCACACCCTGTGATATTATAAATGAGTAAATTAGTCCTTTATGAAAAAAAAAATAGGGAGGTAGATTGGTGTATTTTAGATTATATAAGAAGGTAAATCTAGTTCCTTCTCTAGCGATGCTTGTAAGTTTTGTGCATGCACTTGAACCCTCCTATATGAAGGCATATAAACCTGCTCTAACCAGACACCTTATCGCTCCTCTAGCAAGGCCCTTAAGTCTTTCTTTGAGTAGGCACCCCCAAATTATCCTCTTTTGATGAGGCACACATATTTTGCTCCGTGCAAGCACACAACTTCTGTTCATAATAGATATATCTCCATTATGAACATTTTCTTTTAGAAAAATAAGGCCCTACACTTGAGTAGACAACCATTAAGCCTTAATCCATGGAGGCACATGAGCCTTCCTCCATAGAGATAGAAATGCCCTACTCCTAATGGGCTGGTTCAGAAAATTCCTGCTCCATATAGCATGAAGTAAGCTCTTCTTTCTCTAAACATGTTTATGCCACTAATATTTTCATGTAAGAAAAAGAAGTGGCTCCCTCTTCAAGCTAGTCTCTTGCCTCTGAGATGGTTATTCTAATAAGTTTTGAAGTTTCCATCTATTAGATTGAGGAGTAGAATGATGCCCATAAAAATACATTGGCCTAAAGAGGCCCAAGTTGTCCAAAAAAAAAAAAGAGATTTTCAAAACTCAGAAGAATGCAAAGCCGAAGTGGAGCCCAAGGGGCCCAGTTCGAGGAAGAGCTTAGAATGCCCTATGAAAATTTAGTTCGGGTAAAGCCCCCAAGGAGTCTAGCAGGAAATGCTTCTAAAAACATAAATTACCCAAAAGAAACCCAAATTGGCTAAAATCCAAGAAGGCCCAGACCCAAGAAGTCCTCACAGGCCCATAAGGAAGTTTAGATACTTGAAATCCCCTAGGCAAAGTCAAAATTCATAGTACAAGCCATTCATGTCGGATCTCTAAAGGCACATATCACAAAATCAAATAAAGACGAGCAGCCCCCTCGAGGACACGTGGTGCCTCCAACCAGAAGTAACCTTAAAACCTAAAACCTTGAACTCCGGTTGGAATAAGGTATCTCCTCAATTACTTAATGTAAAATTTTGGAAAACATTCTTATCTCTAAATGATACATTCACCTGCAACGGACTCCAATCCCGTTCGCCCAAGAATCGGGGGTCTTCAACTTCCAAGAAATAACCCTCAACCTAGTCCGGTGGAGAACTCCTAACTGTTGGGAGATGACCTCTACAAAATCTAGCAAGATTTAGCTTTATCCAACCATTTTGAGATGATGCTCCGTCAAATCTATGAAAATCCTCCACCGAGTCACAGGTGGATTCGATCATCTCCAATCAACTTATGATTACCTATAAATACTGAGCCTCCGTGCTACAACTTTGGTTGAAGGGAATACTTCAATTTCATATTATTATTATTATTATTATTATTGTATAATATTATTATTATTGCAATGTTTGTCAATCTTGGTTCTTGGGATTATCAACGGGAAAGATTCTTGATTTGGAGTATATCAAGAATTACAAAAAGAACCGAGTCCACAAACATGCCGAATCACTAGTTCTTGGTTATAAATTTTTCAAATCCCATAAACAAATATAAAAAAAAAAAAACACATAAAAATAGTTTCTTGGTTATAAATTTTCAAAAGGATTAACATCAAATCAAACTAATCTAACCATACACAAAAAGGAGAATATATATATCTATATATATATATATATAAGTAACAATTAAAAAAAAAAAGAAAGGGAAATGAAAGAAGAAATTTACCTGAGATTTGATGGAGAGGGCAATTTTAGAAACAATGGATTGGTCATGATTTGGTTTCTTGCCGTTGGAAGTCTCTCCTGGTCTCATTTTCTTTCAGCCTTAATTTCAGTGTGTGTGTGTGCGTGTGTGTGTTCGAACACAAACACAAATACAAATAAGAACGCCTCCTTTGATTCTCCTTTGGTTGCTGTTTGAGTTAAAGCATTGAACCACTTCTGTCTTTATACACTTTAATTTTGTGTGTCTCTGTGGGTGTGTGTGTGTATGATTTTTAGGTTTCCTTTCTCTAAAATGGAAATACATTGTATAGTAAGTATCTGGAAAACTAAAATATAATAAAGTCCGATATGGAATTTAATCAAATTGGAGACTCCAAAATTACAAATAGTAGAGGAAATAACATTGTTTTATCTCCATTTTTTAGAAATATATTCAAATTTAGTGATTTAAAATTTTACTTGAACTATGTAAATTGTAATGAGTTTATAATATATTTTGGTTTTTTTAAGAATCATTTCCCAAAAATAAAATAAAATTTCCTAACATGAATATTTAACGTTATTCTTTCGTAAACACCCTCTCCTCACGTATTCAATGATCATATAATACAATTAACTTTCGACCGTTTATATGGTTTATATGTTAATTTTAACTATATTCGAACTTTTAGATATGTATACACTGTCGAATCGTATACATAATTTCGTTACCAATTAAATGTTATTTAGGCATTAGTTTAGTTCGGATCTAGGAATGTAGAGTAAGCGAGCTTTAAAATCTTGAGCTCCTTCACGATTCGAGCTCGAATCAGATTATAAATGTTTAACAATTCATGAACCAAGTCGAGTACTTCTTTTATTTTTTTTAATATATTTATGGTAAATATAGTTGTAATAATATTGTTATTATTCTTAAAAGTAATAATTACAATGAACCTGATTGCAACCGAAGGTAATATTTTTAGTTCAATAATTTTGTGCTACTCCGCAATAAACATGATTATGCTTTTATTTGTTATGATAACTGTATAATGACGAGGTCGGTGGAATCGCCCTAGGTCCTCGGGGTTTTCATAAAAAATAAGTCTGAAATCAAAGCAACAAGTCAAAAGTGTTGGGGTACACCCAAAAAAATCACTCCGACGATTAAATTAGGAGACTATCGGTTGATTGGAAGTTGAACCTAAATAATTATTTGTCTAATAGAAGTTATATCTTTAATTTTTAATATAATTTATTATTCACATTTTTATATTCATTTAAACTTACAATATAGAGTAAATTGCTCCACGTTATTCAATTAGTCTTCATATGGAATAAAATCTAGGCACAAAATTGATCTTTTTGACTGTAAAAGGACTTTTTTCCTTCAATTTCTTTCTTTCAATTTTCAAATATTTTTTCACGTTTGTTTCTAACATAAATACTATTATTTATTGGTATAATATTGTACTAATATTTTATACATTTATTTTATGTATATAGTTAAAAAAAATTATGAGAAATCTTGTATTCAAATATGAGATCAAGAAATCTCATATTTGTAGAGAAAACAACCAAGCAGCAGATTTGCTTGCTAACCAAGCCTGTGTTACGCTCTACTAACTAACGATCACATGCGAGGCAAGATTATAGGAATCACCAAACTTGACAATTATGGCTTCCCCAACATCAGAACTATGCAGAGACGTGAGGGTGTTGCACTCCCAATTATGCTTTATTTTTCCTTAGTTGTATTGAATTGTCAATACTAGCCATACCTATAGGTGCTTATGAGGATCCATGGGCTGACTGTTCTATCCTTCACTATGCTTGTCTGTTTGGTGTATAACGGGGTCATATTTATTTTGCTACTTAACTGTATTTGGGAGGTGTCCTCCATTGCATTGCATATCTTGGAAATTTTTATTGTTTGTAAGTTGTACTCCTTAGTCTCTACTTGAGTTTTATTGTTGTTGACAAATGTTAGTGGATTTTACCCCCGCTTATGCTCTCTTTTGTCCGGCCATAAAACTAAGGTGCCCTTCTTTTCTGGCTGTGTTGGTTTGTTTGATTTTTTGTTGCAGGTACCTCCAACAAATAATCTGAAGGATTCAAGTTGAGATATATTCATTGCTAATTGACGATATGATAAAATTTTTTTAACACGCCAAACTTTTGACTCAACTTGATGGTAACACTACAAAAAAAGGCAGGATTTGGGTAGATTTTGAAATGTTTAACTTTGGACGATTTCAAGATCACAAAACCTATTTGGACTGGAGTTTGGAATGGATGGAAATCCGCCCCTGCAGTTGGCGTTACAAAAATGTAGGAACGGTTTATGTAAAAAGCAGTTGCAACTAGGGATGGTAATTGTATCGGTCATTGAGAATCGTTCCTAATATCAATTTAGCCCAAAAAATTTCAATTTAAGAATTGGAACAGTTGGGGATAGTCTTTCTAATGGTTACTTACATTATTTAGGTGAAATTTTGGAACGGTATTTATAATCATAATTTTATTTTGAAACTGTTTTTTTTTTCTAATTTGGATGAATTTAGGAACGGTCTTTGAAACATTTTTTTGCAACGAGTTATTGAATTTGGAACACATTTGTAGAATTATTTTAGGAATAGAATTAGGAACGGTTCATATAATTTGGAATGCATATTAGATACTGATTAGTAATTCTATTTGGAACGATTATATATTAATTTGGAACAATTCGTTTAGTTTAGGAACACTTTTTTGGGACAGTCTTTGTAACGGATTCTGGAACGAGTTTTGCTAAAACTTTTAATATTTTCTTTAGCATTACTAAACCGGTTCCTAATTTTTGAATGTTATAATTTTTTATAAATTATTAATATATTTAATAATTTTGAACAAATAAATAAATTTATACATTTTAACAAATTTTATGATTATGTACATTATTTATGTAACAATGTTAGTATGTACTGGGAATATTGTTGTAATTTATTTTTTTATGATTATTATGTAATTTATAATTATTTATATTTATTAATGTAATATTGTTGATATTGCATTAATTGTTTCAAAATTCTTTATTAATGTGATTAGGTGTAAAATTTTATTAAATTACATAAATTCCATAAATTTGTGTAAATTACACATAAATTGCATAAACTACACTAAAAATTATAAATTACATAAATTACACATGTATTTCATAAATTACACATACAAATTATAAATTGCATAAATTACACATATATTGCTAAAATTACACAGAAATTGTAGAAATTACACATAAAAACTATAAATTGCATAAGTTACACATGTACTGCATAAATTACACATAAATTGCACATAAATTACATAAATTGTATAAATTTACAGAAAATTAGAAATTTTGAAAAAATATTTTCGAATTTTTTTGAAAAATTATTTCAGAATTTTTTTCTGAAAATTCATACAGATTTTTTTTTTTTATAATACCAAAAATTTACAAAAAAATTTAAAATACCAAAAATGTACAGAAAATTAGAAAATTTTGAAAAAGTATTTTCAGAAATTTACAGAAAAATTTTAGAAATACAAAAAATTTACAGAAAAAATTTAAAAAATATTAAAAATTACGAAAAATTTCAAAATATTTACAATTTTTGTCTCAGTCTGGTCCCTCAAGCTATTTTTTGTTGAATACGTGGCTGAATTTTGACTTTTTGGAGGGTAAAATAGTCCATTTAAGTTTGATTTTACCACTTTAGTCCCTTAAATTTATAACATTATCAAATTCCTCCTTTTTTCAAAGGAAAAAAAATGTGTCTATATTTTTTATGTTGATATATTAAAATTATCTTTTATGAATAACAAAAAATTTGCACTCTTGTGAACATAATAATAATATATTATTTAACTTAAAAAAAAACAGTCTACTCTATTTTCTCTTTTTTTATTGAAATAAAAAAAATCCAAAATTACGATAAATTTTATGAATTTACATTTTGCGAAAAGTTATATAAAAAATTGAATTCAGTAATTTTTTATTTCAAAAATTAAAGATAAGTCTAAAAGTTAAACCTTAACAATCTATCTTTATTACTAATTAAGAGCACTATTTGGTGTCTCACTTTTTTGGTGGGTCCATTTTTTTTTTAATTATATTTCTTATTCTCAACTTTGTTTGAAAAATTACGAATAACTCCTCATTGTTTGAAATATTATAAATTCCCCCTTAATATTTGATAAAATCATATAATCCTTGGATGGAGGTTTAAAATTATCAACTTTGCCCTTGATGTATTTTTATCTTTTTTTCTAAAAAAATTAAATAATGGAAAAAAAAACATACATAGTGGATGAAATATTATCAACTTAGTCCATAAAAATTTTTTATAAAATTTTTAAAAATAACTAAAATTATAATTCAAAATTCACAAGAATATTTTAGTCAGTTTACCACAAAAATAGATTAATTGGACTAATTATTACACCAATGTTAGAATCAAAGGTTGCATGGTAATTTTTCAAACAGAGAACATTACATTTATATATATTGTTATTATTATGAACTTTTTGTTTATATCGATGTATTGTAACTTAAAAAACAAAATTTATTTGCATTACTAATGTACAACATTTAATATTTCGATTGACTTTCACAAAATTTAAAAAGTTATGAAATAACCAGAACAAAAAAAAAAAGTTACCAATTGTGATTTTAATTAATTAATTTAATTAATGCGTACATTACATTACACGGAACACATGCTAGTTAATTATACATTCATCAATTATAGTTATAAATAAGTGAGACCTATAATTGCTATTAATTGGTATAAATGAAAATATTTGAAATGTGTTTGATTTTGTGATAATCTTCTCCTTCACCATCCACCACTCCTACCCTCTTCACAAACTCTTCTGGCATAGATATAATTCTCAGTTCTTGGAGAGTATTAATGAATTCCAATTCATCTGGAATCATCTTCAATTTACTGCATTCTGCAATAAGTAGACTGGAGAGGTTGAGCATTGCTCCTTTCTCCACTCTCCACCCCATTAAATTCAACAACCCATGCAAAACAAGTTCCTTGAGTTGAGGAAATCCAGTTGCCCGACAAACCATCTCTTTGCCCACATATGGATTGCTCCACAAGCCAAGAACACTTAACATGGGAAGCTTCTCTAGTATTTTCATTGGGCCTTCCTCAATCCTTGTACCCACAAGTTGCAATTCTATCACATTTTCATATAGTTGAACTTCATAAGCTGGTAATTTGCTCACTCGACAATATGTGATTCTCAAGTAATGTAGTGAGTGACACATCACCAACCTCCTGAAAAGAGTTGAGCCATCTTCCCGATTCGTATTGACATCCATGTCCATCTTGGGCAATTTAAGAAGATGAGTGATATCATCAACCACATCACCAACCCAGATATCATCAACCATCTCCAATTCATTCAACCCTTCAAATTTCAATTTTTCGCCTCCAACCCTCTCATGATCATCTTTCATAAATAGATGCCTCAAAGCTCTTCATTTTGTATATGCAATTAGGGATTCTCATTGTATTTTTCACATTCAATGTCTGCAAACAAGGTAGCTTGCATATAGATAGTGGTAATTCTTTCACAATACTATTTTCGAGACTCAATAGCTTCAACAGCTTCCATTTTGCGATTCCTTTGGTCAATTTCCAATTCTCAAATTGATAACCTTTGAATACAAAAGATCTTATGTTCTTATTTTCCCCAATCCTTTGACTAAGATCGTTATCCACTCCCACCGCATGAATAGCCAATCTATTTGTTTTTCAAATGGAAGAGTCTCCTCCTCCCATCTCTCTATCCATAACCTCCAGAAATCCTTCATAATGTTTGGATTCGTTTTCTGAGTGTTTTGTTGTATTTTGTGGAAATAGAGAGAGAAAAACAAAGATAATAAGTGTGTGTTAGAGATAGTATGTATGCTTGGATTTATTTTTGGAGATAATTTAAAATAAGTATTATATATTTAATGTTGTGTTTTGGGAGACAAAAATTACTATTCATTGTCAAATCATGTCTTTGGAGATAATTTAAAATAAGTATTATATGTTTAATGTTGTATTTTGGGAGACAAAAATTACTATTCATTGTCAAATCATGCCTTTTTTTATATATATTTATGTATATATATGTGTATATATATGTATGTTTTTATGCTAAAACAGTTAAAAACACCTAAATAAGGTGTTTTTGAATGATGGCAAACATTCGGTATGTTTTGACTTGTCTCGAAAATAAGTTGGAAATAAAAACAAACATAGTGCTTGTCTTTTCCCTTTTGACAAACATAGATCTCTAATCATATCATGAAGCCGGCATGACTTAAACCTATTATACAGCGGCAACTCGTCTATTTCCACTTGAACCATACACATATTTGCTAGCTCAAATAAATACCGTTCTGCCACATCTGTCAAACTTTCTCCCCTTCCCTTGTCTTATGAAGAAATCATTCCTTCAGCCATCCATAGTAAATATAGTTTTTCTGTATCTATTTCTTGATCCTCTTTAAAACATGCCAAATACAAAAAACACGGTTTCAGGTTGTAAGGGAGCATATTGTAACTCATATCCAGTATCTGATTTACTCTTTTGTCAGTCTCCAAACCTCTCCCATGTTGAAGGTACAAATCAAGATTTCTACACACATTTTTCCATTCTATTGATGCCTTTTCATGACGAAGAGTTCCCCCAATAACTGAAATGGGTAATGGTAAATAACCACATTTTTTTACTATTTTCCTTCCATTTTCTTCCAATAACTTTATTTCAGTTGTAGGTAGCTCTGCATACATAATGAATTAATGTTAGTTATGTACGTTTGTTAATTCAATATACTAAAATTTGTGTAATTAAAACAAATAAAAAATAAGAGAATTTCGCCCCATACTTAAAACAAATAAAAAGAGAATTGTTGTTATATTTGTATTGTCATGAAATTGTCACTAATTATTCATAATGACAATATTTTTGTCACTAATAATTTTTAAAGATAATTTTTTCACACATATTGTCTTCATGAAAACTATTAAAAAATATTAGACATATTAAAATAATCTTTTTCGCCTAATATATACTATTAATGATATTTTTAGCATCATTACTCTTTTTTCTTTTTGTCACTAACTAGAGAAGAAGATTCAAAATCAATAAAACAAAAACAAAAATATTTACAAACTAACCTTCTGAATAACTGTATGGGAGTGCTATCTTTTGAAGGAGCTCCCATCCTTCATCTTCACTCATGCATATAATTTACTATAACCTATCAAAATAATTAACTTAATAATACGAAAACAGACAAAGTTCAAGCTAGGAAATTTAAAAATAGAACCAACAACCCTAGTGAAACTATAGATTCATTAAGGACATTTCTAAAAAAAATCTTAATAAATAGCAACTATTATACGCCATATAAAAAATTATTATTAATTTTTAAACAAATTGTTAATACTAATTATATTTTTCAAAACAATCCAAAGTTTATAATATGTTTATAATTTTTATAACTATCTTTTACAAAGTTAATAAAAAATAAGATAGATGTTAATCGTCCACATAGACATGGGTGTATCTATAAAAGTAGGATACGTTCCCTATTACAAAAGAAAATCGAAAATAAAACATAAATTAAATCAATTAATTTTGATTGGTTCAAAATTCCATGTAAAGTTCATAAAGTAAATACATCAAATTGATAAGAAATATGTGTGCAGTATATTTGAGAAGACAATGAAAATAGTTAATAATGAATAAGAAAATTGATATTGAAACTCCAACGATTAGTAGTGGGTAGATGATAAAGAAGTGGTTCTTGATGATTTAAGATGTGATCAACAATCATTGACAATCTTTCTTCATAAAAAATTCTTCCAATACTCGGAGCTTCGGCAATTTAAGAAGATGAGTGATGTCATCAACCAAACTGTTGAACCCAGTTATCATCTCCAACTCATTCAACCCTTCCAATTTCAATTTTTCACCTCCAACGCTCTCATGAAGAAATCCAAAAAATAGATGCCTCAAGTGCCTCATTTTGTATATGTAATTAGGTAATCTAATTGTATTTTTCACATTAAATGTCTGCAAACAAGGTAGCTTGCATATAGATGGTGGCAATTCTTCCACACCACTATTTTCGAGACTCAATAGCTTCAACAGCTTCAATTTTTCGATTCCTTTGGGCAATTTCAGATTCTCAAATGTATAACCTTCCAATACTAAGACTTTGAGAGATTTGAAAATCCCAAACGTAATGTAATTATACAAAAATGTATCTCGCCAGTCCGTTTTGAGGAATATAAAAGATCTTATGTTCTTATTTTCCCCAATCCTGTAACTAACATCGTTATCCACTCCCTCCATATGGATAGCCAATCTATTTGTTTTACAAATTGAAGACTCTTCTCCTCCCATCTTTTTATCTATAACCTCCAGAAATCCTTCTTTTTTTCCTTTTGACAAGCACAAATCTCGTATCATATCATGAAGCCGGCATGACTTAAACCTATTATATAGCGGCAACTTGTCTATTTCCACTTCAACCATACACCTATTTGCTAGCTTGAATAAATACCGTTCTGCCACATCTCTCAAACTTTCTCCTCTTCCCTTATCTTTGGAACAAATCATACCTTCAGCCATCCATAGTAAATATAGTTTTTCTATATCTATTTCTTCATCTTCTTTAAAACAAGCCAAATACAAAAAACATGGTTTCAGATTGTAAGGGAGCACATTGTAACTCAAATCTAGTATTTGATTTACTCCTTTGTCATTCTCCAAAACCTCTCCCATGTAGAAGGTACGAATCAAGATTTCTACACACATTTTTCCATTCTATTGATGCCTTTTCATGATGAAGACTTCCTCCAATAACTGAAATGGGTAATGGTAAATAACCACATTTTTTTACTATTTCCCTTCCATATTCTTCCAACAACTTTATTTCAGTTGTAGATATCTCTGAATACATAATCAATGAATGTCAGTTAATTCAAAATATTATAAAATTTGAATTTCATATAAATATGTATAGTAATTAAAACAAATCAAAACAAGAGAATTTCGCCCTATACTTTCAACAAATAAAAAATAGAAATAAAATATGAAAGCATAACTTTATATTGCTGAATGCATTTCTTTGTATGACTTTCTAAATGTTTGATTCCTTTTACGTTTTAAACAAATTTTGTATCAAGAAATAAATTTTAAATTGCTATTCAATAGCATTTTATACATATAGATCAACTTGAAATTTACATAAGAAAATTCAAACAATCTTGTCATCATGAAAACTATAAAAAAACATTAGACGTAACAAAATAATCTTTTTCGCTAAATATATACTATTAATGATATCTTTAGTATCATTACTCTTTTTTCTTTTGTCACTAACTAGAGAATGAAGATTCAAATCAATAAAATAAAACAAGAAATTTTACAAACTAACCTTGTGAATAGTTGTTCGGGAATGCTATCTTTTGAAGGAGCTCCCATCCTTCATCTTCATCCAAACACTTGAGATTGTGGACGTATCCTCTGGAGGCAATGTTTTGATTTCTGGTTGTGAGCAAAACTTTGCTATCTGCCTCTGCAATGGGAAAGGCACGCCTTAAGCAATTCCAGTGATCAACTTCCCAAACGTCATCCAAAACTAGGAGACATTTTCTGTCTCTTTGTACTTGGTACAACTTTCTGACCAATGTATCTTCGTCTTGCTCTTCACTTTCATTTGGAAGAAGTTGCTTTAATAGTCGTTGGAAAGTAGTTTTGGGTTGAAATTGCTGACTTACACAAACCCAAGCACGATATTTGAAACACCGCTCCACGGCCTCCCCATTGTAAATTTTAGTAGCAAGAGTGTCTTTCCCAATCCTCCCATGCCACATATGGAAATCACTCCATTTGATTTGTCATCAGTTGTCAGAACTGATTCTAACTGTTTAGTATCCTCCTTCATTCCTAGAAAATATTTTTCAACCTCATGCCCATACGTTCTTCTTGACCTATCGGTATCATCTACCAATCATGATGAGTTGTCTCCTACACTCATAGACTCCGACTGTTTGGTGAGGTCGGACATACGAGACTTGATATCTTTAATGTCTTCTCCGATTTGGTGCATTTTTGACCACTCGCTCAATATACAAGTGAATCTTTTGAGAACCATTTTAAGGCCTTTTCCTTTTCTTCTGGATACCACTTCAATGACATATCTTTCTAGCACATTCTCAGCTTGAATTGACAAATTGCAAAGTTCAGCGATCCAATTCTGGACTGTCTGTGAATTGTACCGATCTTGCCTCCTATCAGCATCCTTCAAGAAACAGTGCATGATGTTGAGCTGCCTACGGACTTCTTCAACCTCACCGCCCACACTCGATATAAAATTTGCTTCCTCAATCAATAAGTCCCGAAGTGTTTCAAGTGCAATTGTTGCAATAGAATCAACCATTTTACTTTGTACTTGTGTGATTTTCTGGAGAAATGTGTTGGATTAGTAGCGGCTAATTGCAAAGTGGATGCATGTTATTGATCTTTGTAATTCACCAACTGCCTTCATTTTATATATGCGCATACCAACTTCTATCCCTACTTGACAGAAATTCTACGCATGCTACAAATTGTTCTCTCCTCCTATTTTTTCTTGTAAATTGGAAGTTTTAGATTCTTTCTCCCATATTTCACACTTTCTTGATTCTCACTTTTAATTTAAGTTAAAGCAAAAGAATCGGCTACTCATAACACAAGTTCAAGAAATGCCATTCAGATTTAATTTAAATTCTACTCATAGGTACAAATTCTTTTCTCCTCTTTCACACAATTTTATTGATGGGTATTGACTCAATCCAAAATATAATTTATATTTTTTAATGGGTTTGATTTTGGACATAGGTTTAGAAATATTTATTGGATTTGAGTATGAGTCTCAGTAGGGTCTCACCCTATCCATTGACACCCCTATACTATCAATGCATCCATATCAAATTAGTGATTGGTTAACTATAATACTAATTTTAATTAATTATATATATTTGATATTAATTATTGATGATTGCATAATATAATTATAATCAATTTATAAAAAAATATATGTTCGGGTTTTAATAATGATCAGTACCATGATCCGCATTGATCCTTCAATCTATATTATATAAGTAACTCAAATGCTTTCTCGCCCCCCCCCCCAAAGAATAAGATGTGGATGCCAAAATGCACTTAAGTGTGAAGCACATGGATACAATCAGTCTATGGGAAAAGTATCAGATATTTCAATTGCTATGCATTTTTTATTCATTTAAAAGAATGTTAAATATATCTATGAATTCACATCCATCTTAAACATAAAAATTAGAAAAATTAATAACATAAGACGTACATGGCTCACCCAATTTGAGCTACATCCAACAAATAGAACGTTTACGACATCGAAAAATGATGATGAGGAGTGTGCAAAATGACTTTCAGAAGTAATACAACTCTAGTCTAAAAAATATAAGTCTTGGACTATTACATGATACTGAAATAGAGCACGATAATTATTAATAAGAAAATTTAAACTATATGATAATTTACATATAAAATCTGCGATACATGAATAGTTGTGATTGTTTGAAATCCAATATTCTTGTCCTATGCTACACATATTTAGAAGAGTACATAACGCCCTTTGTGAGTACATCACAGGCAAAAGTCCATTCGATGGTTTGCTTGGCTTCTCTCTGGTGAAAATCCCTATGCTTTCCATAACTCAACTTTGTCAAATGAAATAACTCTTTTCGGTATGTTTTTGAACTGTGGATCCTGATCCGGCTTTATGTAACTCATGAATCTGCATCGTCGACTTTGTCTTAGTGGGAGAAACTTGTGTGATTGTGAATGTGGCACTGCCAAAAAAAAAAAACTCGATTTGGAATGGATATTTTGTAGCGGGTATGTGAAAAATCCTTCAGACTTCTGTGTTCTTACCTGCTCTCACCTACTCTCTCCTGCTTCTAGCTAGCACCTCTATATTGGTGGAATGGGGACTCCTTAAAGTTGCCGACTGCAAAAGCATTTGCCAATGATTTTTTCATTAATCAAGAACGATAGATACATATATATCCTCAATTTAGGAATAGTGAGAAAAATCGTTGTTATCATATACCTCTAGTACTCATCCAAATAGACAAACTCCCACACGTTGTAGCATTTAGTCTAATAAACAAACTAGAAAAAAGCAAACCAACAACATAAATTTCTATTTGGTTGATCATTGTATTAACTTTCTTCACTCTTGATCAAGTCATCACGAATGCATAGCCACCTCCGTCCTGATGCATCATGGCATCTATAGAATCTCCGCCCTCCATTTCCATCTATGTATAAAGTCAAAAGTAGCAATACAAATAAAAAAGTTTCATAGTTATTACATGTTTACGTTAGCAAAATCAAGCGATATGCAAGACTTATGTGCACGTGACTTTTCCGTCCGAAAATCAGCCATGCGTAATAAGCACAAAAACATTACTATGCATTAGAACTTCAAAACTAAACCATACTTGCGAATGATAATACATCAACGCAAACTAATGCAAATGCAAGAGAATAATTACATTTCCGCTATCATAATGTTATTTTTCGGCAAATTTCATCATTGTTTTCTTTGATCTTACAATGCTAGGAACAAAACTTTTACTTATATAGTAAAAAAGGGGTTAAATGCAGTTTACCCCATGTGATATGTGAAATGAACAAATATTTTCTAGGAAAAAAGAATTGCAAATTACCCCACAATTTAGATGGGTGGGGGGTGGGGGGTAATTGCTTTCATTTTTCAAGACACATGGGGTAATTTGCTATTTTATTCACAATAGTTTTTTTTTTTTTTCAATTTCTCATATCACGGAGGTAAATTGCATATTATCTATTTGTGTAGCAATTTGTGCATATCATTACAGAATCACATTTAACATTAAATTCTAGCATCAAAGACGGAAATAAAGATGTTATGCGAAAGTATCAGTAGACGTTACCTCCAGGGGAGTTTTTGAAGCTTCGACGCGTTGGCCATCGTACACAAATGCTATTGCGTCGTACTTTAATTTCTTCTGCTTAAAGTAAGATGTAAATAAGTGTTGTAGTCTCTTGTCGAGCGGAAACCGGTAGTAGACCTCGTCCTCGTCCTGCAATGACATAAAAATTAATTAGTTCAAAGATAACTTGCATCAAGAATTAATTAACTACATTTGTATTACTGTGAGATATTCTAAATATGTATATCTATTATTATTAATTATTGATCTGAACTTCAAATATATAATTCATGGGTGAATAGCAATTTGCACCCTGTGATATTATAAATGAGTAAATTAGTCTTTTATAGGAAAAAAAAAATAGGGAGGTACATTGGTGTATTTTAGATTTTATAAGGAGGTAAATCTAGGTCCTTCTCTAGCGATTCTTGTAAGTTTTGTGCATGCACTTGAACCCTCCTATGTGAAGGCATATAAACCTGCTCTGACCAGACACTTTATCGCTCCTCTAGCAAGGCGCTTAACTCTTTCTTTGAGTAGGCACCCCCAAATTATCCTCTTTTGATGAGGCACACATATTTTGCTCCGTGCAACCACACAACTTCTGTTCATAATAGATATATCTCCATTATTAATATTTTCATTTAGAAAAATAAAGCCCTACACTTGAGTAGACAACCATTAAGCCTTAATCCATGGAGGCACACGAGCCTTCCTCCATAGAGACAAATAAGCCCTACTCCTACAAGAAAGACGTGCTATAATAGCTAGTATTAAAGCAAAAAAAATGCCATCTACACTTACAAAAGGCAGTTAATGACACCATCGCACCAATTTTTGAATATCGCAATTGCACCCATAGTTAAATTAATTTAAAGATTAATTTTAATTACTCCTCTTTTTTTGTTTACAAAAGTGATTACGCATCATTTTAATACTACTACACTAACTTTTTTTATTGTGTCGAGAATACCTTAATTTTTTTTTTGAAATGTGATTTGTTGGTTTATATATTTTGTTCTTAATTATATGTAATATATTTTAAAATATGAAAAATTATTTTTATATGCACGCAAGAATGACGTGCCACGACGAATAACTAGCATAATTTAAAAGATATTGACAGCTTGTTACAACATTAATACAAATTAATAGTTCAATGAACTCAACTTCTTTTTTTTTTCTTGGAAAAATTGTAATTTTCGTTCTATAAGAATGGAAGGTAACACTTTTGGTCCAC
Organism: Sesamum indicum; assembly: GCF_026168435.1. NCBI lineage: Eukaryota > Viridiplantae > Streptophyta > Magnoliopsida > Lamiales > Pedaliaceae > Sesamum > Sesamum indicum. The sequence continues at coordinate 8,095,130 of NC_142661.1, read as the reverse complement.
TTAAAATTTATTCTAGCAACGAAGGACAATAATTTAAGAAAAAAAAAAAGCAGCACATTGCGGACATTTGTCTCTGAAAATTTTTTCTAGTTACAGTTGCCATGCACATAATATGCACGTGACATTTTCCAATAAAATTGGTTATTTCATTGGTGAATATAAAGAAGAAACAGTATCAACATTATGAAAAAAAGCAAATCAAAGATAGTTAATTCATCCATATCCTCAACTTAGAATAGTGAGAAAAATCTAAACTCATTTATTCTACTAACGTATATATGTATGGCAGGTTGAAGTACGGGAAATGGACATGTATTATATAATTGTACAAGAAATTGAAGACAAGTTGGACGTAAGGGTGAAGAAAGTGCCTCTCCAACAAGACGTGGACCCTCTACCGAAAATTATTGAGACAATAAAAATCCAACCAAGATCCAAGTTACCCCTACAGGAATGATTAGAGGAGCCTCAAATGCTACTGATAAGGTAGTAATTATTTAATACTTTACCTAAATAATCTTTAATTTTTGAGTTATGCAAAAATAATATAATATAACTAACATTCTTCAACCAAATTTTCATGCTATAGTACTATATTCATGATAGAGTTTCTGAAAACTTCCGCTCTTTAAAGGAGGTTGCAGCTTTTATACTCTATAGTTGTCCGAGGAGAGTTCTAGTGCTGGAACAAGTTAATTCAAAATCTATAAATTCATTTTATCTTTGATCAAAATTTATGTGGATATGTTTTATTTTATAACTTTTCAACTATAGAAGATTATAAAAAATGAATGAACTATTATGTCATTTTGTCAGGATGCATATTAAAACTTCCTAAACATTCATGTTTTTAACTCTTATCTTTGTTATATGTTCTTATCTTAATAGACATTCTATCAGATCCGGGCAATGAAAATCCAAATAAAATGGATAATGAAGTGTTGGAGATCATTGCTTGCACTTTAATTGATTTATAGCCAGTAAATTTTCTCGTTATTATTTTCCTATTATTTTGTCAACATATATAATTAAAAAGGAAATTTTAAATTCGAAGATCTTTTGCCTTTTCAAAAGCTTTTGAGGCGAGGAGAGGGTGTAGGAGTATTTTGAGGCCGTCACTGCGGCCCCATTGCAGGAGGAGCAAACTCCCATTTCTAATATTATGGAGGGTACCAGTACGCCTTGGGGTGATGTAGTACAGATGATTCGGCATCGAGGATGGTTTTTGATGTCGCCAGGCTGACTGTCTGGTCTTCTAAGTATAACCGGGATAGTGTGCCTGATAATGCTACGAGGTCGTATCCTACTAATGTAGGACCTAGTTCATATTACGGTAGGTGGTACGATTATGTTTCTGGGCTGTCAAATCAGTTTCACGATGTAGTGCATGCAGCAGAGCAGCCATTGGGGAACGGTTGCACCCAATCTCAATTGAAGATTGTTGCTGAGTTGGTGAATACCAAGGTCGTTGGCCATTTTCTTAGCATATATGTGACCAATATCCCAATGGATTGATCATATAGTAACGCAACCACACCTTGTCCCAGGATTACTATACTACGAAGAAATTGATAAGAAACTTAGGTTTACCTATTGGAAGATTGATGTTTGTAAAAATGGTTGCCTGTTATACTGGAAGGTGATCTTTGACTATTGCATGTTTTATGGAGAAGCTAGGTACAAGTCAACCAGGGCGCGAAATCCTAATCGCAAAAAGACAGCATATACCAGTCTTAGGTACCTGCCGATTACCCCTCGCCTACAAAGGTTGTATGCTTCAGAAGCGATTGACGAGCAAATGACGTGGCATGCTAATAATCTAACGAAAGAGGGATCCGTATTCAATCCGTCTGATGCAGATGCATGGAGGCATTTTGATCGAACATATCCTCATTTTGTAGTAGAGCCCCGTAATGTTAGATTGAGTTTGTGGACGGATTGGCGTGCACCGCACGGGCAGTACGGTCGTACGTACTCATGTCGCCCCATTATACTTACACCATACAATCCCCACTGGGAATGTGCATGAGTGCTGAGGTGATAATGGTGATCCTCGATCCTTCCAATGCTAAACGTTTCGTCAATGTTTATCTGGAGCCTTTGATCGAGGATTTGCAGAATTTGCGGCATGTAGGTGTACTAATGTGCGACACTGAGAAGCGAGTTATTCGCAATGCACGCCATGTTGATGTGGACTGTGAACGACCTACCCGCTTATAGATTGGCCTCTGGATGGAGTTCTACTGGTGCTATGCGGTGTCCAGTTTGTATGGAAGACGCACATTCATTCTACCTACAGAACAGTAGAAAGTCATGCTGCTTTGACTATTACAGACAGTTCTTCCACATGGACCATCCAAACCGTAGGAACAAGAAAGCATTCAATAAGAACCGAGTAGAAAGGAATGTTGCACAACCAAGATTGATGGGAGAACAGATCCGCAAATGGGTTGGAGAGTTTAGCCCTGCGGTTCAAGTGTCGTTGTCACTTGCGGACGGGTAAGGTAGCGAGTATAAGTGGACAAAGAAAAGCATCTTTTGGGAGCTCGACTACTGGTTGATGCATCTGATATGATGCAATCTTGGTGTCATGCACATTGAGAAAACATGCTTGACATTATATTCAATACCGTGATGGATATAAAAGGAACAACTAAGGATACTCTGAATACATGGAAGGACCTGAAGATCATATGTAACTGACAGAAGCTTGAGCTGGATAAAAGGAGGATGAACATGATGCCTAAAGCCGTATACACCCTGACTCTCGATGGACCGACATTGCGTCTCAAGAAGTTGAGAGAATACCTCGAAGTTCCGACGGACAACCATAATTATAACCTGCATAACCCAAATGGTACGCAATTAGTCATTGAGCTTTATGTTGCTAATCAACAAGGAGCAGGTACATCCCGATCGGGGAAGTGTAAATCTTATGACGAGTCTGACGACGATAGCTTTGATGAGGATTACGAGACTGAGAAAACAAAAATTCTAATTGACATTTAGCATTTTCTATATCAAGTGTCTGTGTATTTTGCCGATAGAAATTAGTATAAATTAAAAAATTACCGATAATAATTTATAAAAATAGTTTACAAGCTAATTTAGAAGTACAACTTTCAAACTATTTGTCCATACCAATATTTTTTTTTAAAAAAACAAAACACATTTTTTTTTTCTATTTAGGAATGGTCAAAAAATCTACAAACAAAGTGTTATATGTAGATTAAAGAGCAAATAAAAAATTACCAAGAAAATAACTAAATATTAGAATAAAAATTAATAAGATGAGATAAAGATTACTTCAGTACTCGGAATCAATAAATCATAATAGCAAACGGATTTCTAATCTTCAAATGATTTTGATATATAAACCTAGCTTGCGACCCAAAAATAAAGAATTACTATTATTTTAGTTTTATTTGTCATAGGAATTTCAAATTATATCTTGTAATTGAGAAACATCCACCAAACTAATGCTAATTCAATGGTCATGGACTAAACACATGGTTTCTAGTAGGTGATCAAGATGCCTAAAGAGTCGGGATCAAGAGGGACTCAACCTAGGATCTGATTGGCCCATTCAAAAAGAGTTGGTTGGTACAATCCATGCCAAACCAAGGCTGATTCCAAGTATCAATACTTGGGATAGGCCCAGCCCAATGACCTAGGACCTCCTAACCCTGGGTCAAGTTAGCGGGCTGACCTAATCGAGCCACTTTTTTTTTTTTTAATAATATATGACATAGAAGTTTTATTTTATTCTTGTAGCTTAACTATTCTATATTTTATATACTTTGGAAACTCTAAAAAGTTTTACCTTTATTCTTATACTTCTATATTAGTACAACAATTCACTAAAACTCATTGTTATTTTTTTTAAAATGTATTTTAAATTTTTTTTGGGCTTGCCATTATTTAAGTTTATTATTTGTAGCTAGTTGGTTCAATTGTTATTAAGTTCTTTATGCGGTCTTAGCTACTTTTTTTTTGTAGTTTTGATTATTTGTTTGGTTTAATTTATGATTTATTTATTTAAAATAAAATCATAAATTATTTAAATTTGTTGAAAAAAGTATCTCATCTTCATTTAAAAAGAAAGAAAAGAAAATAGGCACAATCAGGTTTGGTTTGAGCCATCACCACCGCTATTGCACTTTCTCTTCATCCCCCATTTTGTGCTAAATATAAGGTATCAAAATTAGTGTTTTCGACTCACTTGTATATTGAGCAAGTGGTTGAGAATGCACTAAATTGGAGAAGACGTTAAAGATATCAAGTCTCTTATGTCCGACCTCACCAAACAGTCGGAGTCCATGAGTGTAGGAGACAACTCATCAAGATTGGTAGATGATAACGATTGGTCAAGAAGAACGTATGGGCATGAGGTTGAAAAGTATTTTTTAGGAATGAAGTAGGATTTTAAGCAGTTAGAATCAGTTCCGACAACTGATGACAAATCAAATGGAGTGATTTCCATATGTGGCATGGGAGGCTTGGGGAAGACCACTCTTGCTACTAAAATTTACAATAGGGAGGCCGTGCAGCGGTGCTTCAAATATCGTGCTTGGGTTTGTGTAAGCCAACAATTTCAACCCAACACTATTTTCGAACGACTATTAAAACAACTTGTTCCCGATGAAAGTGAGGAGCAAGATGATGATACATTGATTAGAAAGTTGTACCAAGTACAAAGAGACAGAAAATGTCTCCTAGTTTTGGATGACGTTTGGGAAGTTGATCACTGGAATTGCTTAAGGCACGCTTTTCCCATTGGAGAGGCAGATAGCAAAGTTTTGCTCACAACCAGAAATCAAAACATTGCTTCCACAGGATACGTCCACAATATGAAGTGTTTGGATGCAGATGAAGGATGGGAGCTCCTTCAAAAGATAGCACTCCCAAACAACTATTCACAAGGTTAGTTTGTAAAATTTCTTATTTTATTTTATTGATTGTGAAGATAATGTTGAATTTCTTGTTGAACCCTAATTATGGAAAAGAAATTCTTAATATATTCAAAAATTAAATATTTACTTTTTTAAACTTTGACAAGAAAAGAAATTAATTAAAAACAAATTGGAGAAACAAAAAGACAAATAATTAAATCTGTACCTGAGGCTCCATTAATCTTGCATGAAGAGCACAAGAGATGGGATCTGACGATAGCACATCACCGAAATTTCACAAGATGAATTTGAATTTGGGTCGGATGAAATAATCCGTCCAAAATCTTTAGTGTATGTTCTTGAAGTATTTTGATGGCAAATTATAACGATGACGAATTAACAAATTGATTCAAAAAGAAGAACTAAAGAAGGAAAAAGAAAGAATCAAATGTTTGAGAAAAGGAATAATGCAGTTGCCTGGATAGAATTCATCTTACATTTATGGAGTTTTTTGCCATTTCTTGGCTAACGAAGGAATCAGATGTAACGTCCCTAGGGCTCTCTGAGCGTAGTACTTTATGGACTTGAACAGTGCTCTGCAGTGAGTGTGTTGAGGGAGAAAAGGCGTGAGAAAATCTGAATTGTGAGTGGTTGACTGAGAGAGTGTGAGTAAATGTTGTGTGTGTATGTGCGAGTGTTTCAAACAACAAATCTCGATAGGGGGTAGCAGAAGCCTCGGAAGTTACGTCCTGTCTTTTTGTCATAATATTTTCCTGTTAATTTCTTTTTTGTTGGTTTGTCGTTACATAATATTATTGTAATAATAAGACAAAAAGTATTTTTAGAAAGAAATGTATATATTGATTCTATCTATGAATACAATACAATGAATTATTTTCTATATTAATTTGTCCAGAAAAAGCAAAAAAAAAAATGAGACAACATTTATGAAAATTAATTAAAGAGTTCATCAATCTGTACATATTGTTGTATTGTAATCAACCATTTGTCTTTACTTCTTTGTATACAACTACAGTTTCTGACTAAAATTGAAAAACTTAAAGTAGTGATGAAGTTAAAATTGATACTCAAAACTGAAAAATTAATCATGTATACCTTTCTTGCAAGTTCAATCATTTTGTGTTTATTAAAATTTGGCAATACTTTTAACTACCGGTTTGGAATTCGGTTTCAAAGGCTGGATATTAGAGCGAAATATATGTGGTAGGTGTGTTTTAATCTGAAAGATGTAATTAATGGTTTGGTACATAAAGATAGGTATAGACTAATGTCATTTATTACACTTTGAGGACTGGATTTCATTGATGAACTGCAGTCTAGTAATTTATGTTTGAAATTGAATTGCAATTATATTAAAGTTATACACATAAACTAATGTGTGTAAGAATTTTTTGCACCAATTTATTTTGGTTCTTTGCCACCACAGAACATATCACTTTCAAATATTTTGAAAAGAAAAATCAATTGACACATTTGAATCCATTAATTCCTATATATATACATACATATGTATAATAGACACTTAAAAAAGCTAAAAGAATAACAAAGACTAGAGGGTTGGATATTGCAAAAAATAAAGCAGCTTCTGGAATATCCACCACTCTAAGGCTGACTATCCTCTAGTAGCTTCTGGAACGTCTCTTGCAAAACAAACAAAATTATAAACACTTTTAAGCAAGAATTAATTTTTTTATGAAAATAATATTAATAATGTATCTATTACTGCCACCTCTAACGCCCTCAGCCCACTCCAGCCACCGTCTACTTTTTTCTTGTAGCACATCTCCAATAATTCTATCTGCTTGGGGGGCGACCGACCTTTGCCTCATGTAGAAGAAAAAACATTTAGCATCTTGTTTATAAAATAATGGTAAAGCATTTAAATATTATTTAGTTACCAACTTCCTCTTGTGCATGCCGATAGAGGACGACCCCTTCCCCCTGATACACAATTGAGGACACCGTAGAGTTCGCCGCCCGGTTGCCTTATTCTTTGAGGACTCCCGCTGGAAGTCCACGTTGGCCCAGTACGTCTGGAGCTGGAGCCAAATCTTGTTGGCCAGCCAGAGTGGCCTGACGAGGCTGGACAGGGTGATAGAAAATATCTTCCAGATTCACTTATCGGCCAACATGTTGAAAACCAAGAACATTAACTCATCGTCACAGTCCCACCAGTAGGTCATCTACAATAATAAAATTAAATAAAAAATTAGTAAAATTCATTAAATAATTAGATTATTAGATAAAATAAAATGAATTTAAAATTGATTACCTTTGCGCTGTCAAACCAAAAATGCTGGTACTCTGGCGGCACCTACCTCAGATATGGCGACAGGTGGGGAAAATGTCCCCGTCACGACTGCATTGATGCACTCATGAAAGTGGCGGTCAGATTTAAAATTACATGCTATATTAGACATTTTTAATATAAAATAATACTAAAAAAATTGTTAAACAAATTTACCTCGCGTCATCGAGGCTGATGTACTAGGCGCGCTGATGGTAGTGGTGGAGCAACCGCCGGGGTGACAGACTGCTATATCCTCTCTTCCGCTGCCGGTCCAGCTCCAGATGCTTCAGCCTCATCTGGAGTCTGCGAGGCGGGGTACGGTGCAGTCGTGTCAGGTGGTGTGGGTGGTTGAAGAACTGCTTCCCAAATTGGGAAGCATCCCACGAAAATGGTAGAAGTGGCGGGGCACGACCACGACCATGTGGTATAGGAGGCATACCACTAAACAAGATCTAAACAAATTATTCAGAAGTATTAGTCTAAATTTTTTGGTTATTGACATTAATATTTAACTAAAAAAGCATATTCTAATTATTACACATCGAAAACATTATCATGAAGTTATGATTATTGTACTCATTAATTATTTAAAATGTATAATTCTCTTCTGCATATATACAAACGGGCCAAGTATTGATTTAAGCTTGTTTACCCTATCACATGAACTTATTATTGTAGTATTCGTTACATTTATACATTTTAATCTATTAACATTATATTTTGTTGACAGATGAAGATGGATAAACATAACAAGTTCTACAGGCAAAATTCAATGAATGGGCTAACAAGAAAGGCATGCGTGATTTGTTTGTACGCAGTTACCAAAGAACTATACATTTTTAAATAATTGTTAATTATTGAAAATATTGTCCTCAATTTGTTTTCTATTTCTAATGATTATGTAATTGTATTTTAATTTGAAATATTAATTTGTGATTATTGATATTATTATGTTAATGTTATTATTGAAAAAATTGGTCTAATATTTTTACTATTGACATTATTATGTAAAAACATTATTATTAGGAATATTGGTGTAATATTTTTGATTGTTTACATTACTTCTTAAAATTTTTATTATTGGAAATATTGATCTAATTTTTTTGTTATTTACATTATTATTTAAATAATACTATTATTGGGATTAACTATTGGTCTAATTTTTGTGATTGTTTAGATTATGATGTAAAAATTATATTGTTTGAAAATATTGGTCCAATACTTTTTATTATTTAAATAATGTTACTATTGAGATTATATATTGGTCTAATTTTTTTGGTTACTTACATTAAGATGTAAATAGTAGCATATTTATAAAATAAATTGCACATGTATACAATAAATTTCACAAAAAAAGCAATATGATATAATACACATAAGAATTGCAAAAATTATGGAATATGACATGAGTAAATTGCACTAAATTTAACAATACTTGCATCAATTACACAACTATACAATTAATTTTGAAAAATTACATAGACATTCTATAATTGCAGAATGAATTAAGGTTATTGAAAACATATAATGCTATAAATTAAATTGATACATGTTCAGAAGATCAAGTATATTTGTATGTATAAGATTGTTACACTTATGTAGATGTAAGTGACATCTTATACTGTTCTATTGCATCGTCTAATCAGACTGATAAAATTTTTATCAAGCCGTTGGATAGTATAAAATCGACAAAATACTACATTCGATGAAATTTTTGAAATTTTTGTTAAACGGATACCAAGATATCGTATTTGATACACAATCAACGAGGTTAAAAATGATGAAACTGTCCCAGATGTTGAGACATTATAATCAGGAAGTGAACGAGCAATCTATGGAATATTTAGGGACAGTTTAATCATTTTAGAAACAAATGTTTTATACGAATGATTTTATTTAATTTCATATTTTGCAACGGTCAAATATTGAATAACCATTCCTAGGTTTGAGTTTTCCTCCAGTTTTCTTTTGGCGCGAAATTAAATTTGTTTGAACTTATTTTGAAACGGTCATAATAAATAGACCGTTCCTCTATTTTAATTTTTCCTCTTTTTTATTTGGGAAATTGTAATATATTTAACGGTTTATTTTATTAATGTCGGTTCAAAATTGGAACGGGCTCTGGATCGACTTCCTAATTCTTTAACCATTCCTAAATAGAAAAAAATTGTGTTTTGTTTTTAAAAAAATTTATTGGTATGAACAAAATAGTTTGCAAGTAATACTTCAAAATTAGCTGGAAAACTATTTTTCTAAATTATTATCGGTAATTGTTTAATTTATACTAATTTCTATTGGTAAAATACAGAGACACTTGATACAGAAAATGGTAAATGTCAATCATAATTATTATCTTCTCGTAATCCTCATCAAAGCTATCCTCGTTAAACTCGTCATCAGTTTATTATTCCTCGATCAATATGTACCTGCTCCTTGTTGATTAGCAATAGAAAGGGGAACGACTAATTGTCTGTCACAACTTATGGAGTAGGTATTTTCTCAATCTCTTGAAATGCATTGTCGGTCCATCGAGAGTTAGGTTATATACAGCTTTGGGCGTCACGTTCAGCCTCCTTTCATCCAACTCAAGCTCCGGTCAATCACATATAATCTTCAGGTCCTTCCATGTATTAAGAGTATCCTTCGTTATTTCTTTTATATCCATAACGGTATTGAATATATTGTCACACACGTTCTTCTCAATGTGCATGACATCAGGATTATGTCGTATTAGATGTACCGACCAGTACTCGAGCTCCCAGAAGATATTTTTCTTTGTCCACTTATGCTCGCTACTGTTCCCGTCCGGGAGTGACAACGAAACTTCAACCGCAGGACTAAACTCTTCAACCCATTTGCGGATCTTCTCCCATCAATCTTAACTGTGCAACATTCCTTTCTACTCGATTCCTTGTGAATGTTTTCTTATTCCTACGGAACGGATGGTCTAGGGGCAGGAACTGTCTGTGGCAGTCAAAGCAGCACACCTTCGTACCGTTCTGCAGGTAGAATGAATGTGTGTCTTCCATACAAACTGCACACCACATAATACCAGTGGAACTCCATCCAGACGCCATTCCATAAGTGGGTACGTCGTTCAAAGTCCACATCAACAGGCCTGCATTGGGTTTATCCCATTTCTTAGTGTCACACGTTAGTACAACTGCATACTACAGATTCTGCAACTCCTCGATCAACGACTCCAGGTAAACATTAATGAGACGTTTTGGATTGGAAGGACCGGGGATCACCATCATCACGAACATATACTCAGCATCATGCACATTCCCAATGGGAGACTGTACGGTATAAGTATAACGGGCCAACATAAGTACGTACCACCGTACTGCCCGTGCGGTGCTAGCCCATCCGTGCAGAAATCCAATCTAACATTACGGGGATCTACTGCAAAATGAGGATGTGTCCGATCAAAATGCCTCCATGCATCTGGATCGGACGAATGGCACATGGATCCCTCTTCCGTTTGATTCTTGGCATGCCACGTTATTCGCTCGGCAGTCGCTTCTTAAGCATTCAACTTTTCTAGGCGAGGGGTAATTGATAGGTACCTAAGAACGGCATATAGTGTCTTTTTACGATTAGGATTTCGCTTACCTAGTTTCTCCACAAAACTTGCAGTAGTGCAGATCAATGTCGTCCTTCCTGTACATGCAACCATTTTTACACTCATTAATCTTCTAAATAGGTAAACCCAAGTTTCTTATTAATTTCTTTATACTATAGTAATCATGGGGCAGGGTGTGGTTGCGGGGCATTATATGATCAACCCACTAAGATATTTGGTCATACATATGCTGAGAAAATGGTCGGCGCCCTTGATACTCACCAACTCAGCAACAACCTTCAATTGAGATTGGGTGCAACCGTTTCACAACGGCTGCTTGAATGCATGCACTATATCGTGAGATTGATCTGCTAGCCCAGACACATAATTAGCGCCCTCTACCATAATATGAACTAGGCCCTGTATTAGTAGGACACGACCTCGGACGATTTTCAGGCACAACATCCTAGTTTTACTTAGAAGACCAGACAGCCAGCCTCGCGGAATAAAAAACCATCCTTTGTGCTGAGAATCCATCTGCACCGCATCACCACAAGGTGTACTAGTTCCCTCCATAACATTAGAAATGGGAGTTTGCTCCTCTTGAAATGGGGCCACGATGATGGCTTCAAAATACTCCTACACACTCTACTTGCCATGAGAAGTCTAATTATAATACTTCGGCATAAAACCTTTCATAAATAAGTCAAAATTTACCTCGTCCGTGGTTTTGAAAACGTCATTTTTGCACTTACGACAAGGACACTTAATTTTCTCACCATCCATATATGCATGTTGACACTTGGATAATTTTATAAATGTAGCAACACTATCCTCAATAGAGTAAGACCCGCCTTATTTGGAAGGTTCTTCTCATACATCCATCTCCTCAACTATCTTAACATGACAGTGAGTTCTACACAGACACACAAACACACACTGATATATACATATATTATGATATTAAATTAATTTATAAAATTACAAAAAATATAATCAATTGACAAGTAAAGGGTTAATGTTTTTACCTGATCAAAATAACTTTAAATATCAACAAAAATTTGAGATAGGTTGACGAACAAGAGTAGAAAAATGTTTGTGGGTTAGTGAGAGATCAAAAAAAATCGAGAGAGATTGAGGAAATAGAGAGAAAATAAGAATGGAAGAAAATAGTGACATTAAATGGAAAGAGAACACATATTTAGTTGTTAAAAATAGCTATTGATTTAGATTTTGAAATGGTTCTTTCAACGAGTTTAGGAACACTTTTTTTTTACCATTGAAATGTAGTCGTTGTATTTCATTTGGAACAGTCTCAGTAATAGTAAATAAATAATACAAAAAAAGAGTTGCAATCTGTACCAAGTTTTGGAACAATTTTTGAAACACATTACTTTTTAAATAAAACTAATAATTTGGAATGGTTCTTGCATAATTGATTAAGGGTGTTCCAAAATCATTCGAAATTGTACCTCATTTTGGCATACATTTTCTAACTGTCATCTTTTGGACATCCTTTGTCACCCATATAGGAATGGTCAATTCAAGACCGTACCTAATTCTAATATTATGTTCCAAATAGAGTTCCAACCATTTATCGTTACTATTTTGTAACAGTATTTGGATCAGATTTTGTAACTAATTGTCTGGGACTCATGTTGGAACGGTTTGCCCGTTCAAAAATTATAACCTAAAAAAAATATAGATCATGACATCATCTTTTCATATCCATTCATTATGTGTTCCAAAGACCGTTCCAAGATGGAAGGGGCTTAGGAATGGTTGTCTTGACCGTGCCAAATCCCGCCTTTTTTTATGGTATGATGATGTGCTCTAGCCAAATCTCATCCATAAAGGTGGTTGGCGGAGCACAAGATCTAGGATACGATAATAGCACAAGAGATGGGATCCACAAGATTTTTGGTTTTACAGGCTAGCTTAAGATACTATTTAGGGAATTTTCCAATTTCTTCTCATTTATTACAATTTTCTCATATTGTACTCCATTACAATTCTCAATGGCAAGGAGCATTGTTTTCTTAAGAGTGCCACTACACATACCATTCTAAGACACAAGATTTTGTTTTCAAACTTGTTAATGACAAGACCAACTGTGAATACTATTTCCGGAGTTAGTAATCTTATTGAGGGCTCTGGAAGAACTACTATATGATTACCTAAAGAAACAAGGTTACACATAATATTCTAGTAAATCAAATAGCGTGCTAGAACACTTGGCTCTGAAGAAGGAAATCCTCGAAAGAGAAAGGAGCATGCCGTCTCTATTAATCACAATGCTAATGTGACCACGTAATGTCTCTAAGGATAAAATTCTTGAACTGATTTATCTAAATGTAACGAGCAAGATCTCAAGGTCAGTTACGAGATGTCTATTAATTATCTTTACAACAGTTTAGGTTGTTACCGAAAAGAGTGTAAATTGCATTTTTTGATCGCATAAATTGACCTGTTTTTAATTTTGGTGCCATACTGTAGATGATTTACACATTCCATCCAATATGTGCATTTCTTTTCCAATGTCAGTACACAAGAGGGGCAATCATTAAGTTGCTAATGACAGATTATTTTTCCGTTAGGTGGGTGAAAATTTGGAGGGAAATTATACTAATAAATGAAAATATTGGTGGGAAAGGTTTATTTGTTCTTCTACCGTATATGAATAGCTAATTTATTTTCTTATCTCTCCCATTTAGTAGGAAAAAAGTATAAAACACAGATGCAAATGGAGAAGTTCTTTGTCACTACGGAAGGATTGGAACTTTTAGATCCTTATCGACCAAAATTGAAAACGAGTCCACTTATTGGACCAAAAATGAAATTTATCCTTGAATAGAAATTGAAATGAATGAGATTTTTGCCTATTTTGTAGCCGTCGAAAACATGGATGAAAATGAAAATGATTCTCAAACTGTAGAGAATGCTAACACAAATAATTGAAAAAAATTAAAAATAAGCGAGAAGTATTTGGATCTATTATTCCAGCACCACAAGATGTTCAAGCCAGTTGGCTATAAGTGGTTGTTTGTAACAAAGAGAAATGAATGAAATGAAGTTGTAAGATAGAAGGCTAGACTTGTTGACCAAGGCTTTACTCAAAGGCCAAAAATTAATTATACTGAAACGTATTCACTTGTAGTGGATGCAATCATACTTAAATTTTTAATCAGTTTATTAGTAATTGAACTGTTGGAAAAGGTGAAAAGCCAATATTGGCGGTTTTGAGAATTATTCTAGAAATCTTTATTTAATCAGTATTGTTCCGACGAATATGGTAAGTGACTTTAGCACATGTGTCTATTGTCCTTGTCATATTACGTCAATCACTACTTTGACGTCACAACAGATGCCCACAGACCACTCAATAACCCATTTGTTTGGTTGTGCATTTTGGATGGCAGCTATGAAACTAACTTTTGAGGGTTGGTCTAAAACATTCAAAGTCAATGACCTCAAAACTAGGCATCGAGAGTCCTACAGAGACTTGCACTGAGTATTGCATTCATTTGATGAGTGCTGCGTTTCATCGGCGAAAGACGTTGGACATCTTTGCAATTTTAGTGGATTTGTTGACAAGGTGGTCAACTGACTGAACTGACTCGTGGGGATCGTTATATGGAAGCCTCAGTAGCTTAGTCAGTATACTTGAGACCTTGGCTCGGATAGTAAGGGAGTAGTTCTCTCAAACTTGAGGAATGACAGTGGTCATATACATACGATGACTGCATCTTAGATCTGTGGAAGAGGTGATTGTGTCACGAATGTAATTATCATAAGCCTTATCAAGTGTAGTCGAAGTGTGTAGTGAGGACGGTGAGTTCCGAGAAGAGGATCCATCCCCTATCAGTATGTGATAGAGGTATCTCCTATTCACTTGGAGATGCATTCACGTCTTATGAATCTCTAGCCACAGTCGTTGATCGAATAGGAAAAGGAGGTTCCTATGTCAAGAAACTTGGAGTAAAGTGATCTCAAGTATTAAGCATAGATGCCTGGTCCAGGATGGGAACTGACACCTAATTCCATGCCCTCAACTAAGCTTAGGAGATGTTAGAAGAGAGGACCGTACCCGTACGGACTGGTGAAAATAAATGTTCACACAAAAATTCATCTAGTCTCTAGTGCCATGGACCGTTGCTAGACAACCATCCATGGTAACGGACTTTCTTGAAAGAATAACCGAGAAAGAATAAGAACTAATTTGAAATTAATTCCATAAGATGTAAGTAATTGGATTACTCACACATGAGGGTACATTGGATGGATAGCCCAAGTTTAAACTAATTAAATTAATTGAAATTGTGCTTGTCTTTATTAGTTTAATGAATTGGATTCCATTAATGAATAAGAAACAATTTAATCTTGAATATTTAATTAGATTAAATACCTAGTGGGATGAATTAAATGAATTGTTTTATATTAGATTTAATTAAAATTCATTGGTCTTGAATTTACTTTACATAACATCGGCCCAATAATAAGGCGCACTAGCAAAATTGATGGAGGAAAAGTTGACCAAAGAATTGCATTTTAAAAATTGTTAGTTTGGTCATAATTAGCTCTTCTCTATTTGGAACGGATTGAAGAGTTACCTTATAGATAATAGAATGTATCTAGACACATTCTTGTTTATCTATTCAAGGTATATAAATATATTTTGTGTATGATCATTAGGGTAATAATTCATTACAAAATACAACAGAAAAATTCCCTCTCCTTCTCCATCATAATTCGATTGCCCCCTTCATCTTACCTTGAGTGATTTTATCATCCTGATTCCTTCTAACAAAGGAATCAAAGTCTCATTTTTTGGTGTGATATGGATCATCTTTAGAGAATTCCTATGTTGGAATCTCTTATGAACGTTCAACGATTTTATGTCAAATAAACATGTCAACGTGTTTTAATATTTTTAAAGCATGTTTTATTGATTATTTTATTGATAATTATGTGTAGAAATTAACTTGTATAATTTTGTGATTAATTGGATGATTTTAGTATTTAAGAAAATTTGAATTTTTCTGTAAAACTTGGTTATTTTTTTAGTTTAATTTGTGGAATCAAAAAAATAATTTAAGCACTGTAGCAGCAACTGTCGGTCGGTGCTGCACAGCCGCCCGTTCGCATATGAAGGATAAAATTAAATTTTTTTCTTAATATGGTTTATTTTTGTGCATTGGATGCACATATTTTTATCATCCTTTCGATTGCAATTTTAAACTTGTATTTTCTGCATATAATTTTTTTTGTAGTGTTCGATATCATGATTTTTCTAATGCATGGAATGCATTATTTTATGTCAAGCATGTTTAATTGGATAATTTTGCTAGTTGGATAAAAATGGATGATCATGGAGCCCTTGACCATTTGAATGTATTTATTTATTTTGTTTACGTTTGGTGGGCCCATATGCCTTTTTATTATCTTCCTCCTTTGCTCGTTTTTGCCTTGGAAATAAGACTTGCTTTCCTCCCATTGTGTACTCTACTGAACAATTGATCAGGATTTGTTTTTAAATTGTAATGAGACTAGAATATATTTTTGGTGGAATTTTTAGTTTTACAGAAGCAAAATTTAGCTTGGAATTTTTAGTTTTGCATAGCTTGGGCTCGTGATCATCCAACAGGGATATGCTTAATTTTGTTGCATGTGATGCGTTTAATGTTTTTATTTAAATTCGTTTAAATATTTGATATTTGTGCATGCAAAATTTAATGTGATGAGATCTCAGTCAAACACTAAAAAATTTAACTCGCAATTGGTTGGACCAAATTAAAGTGTTGGGATCCAAAATGGACTTGGATAAAAATTGTTTGATCTGTGCAAGGCTTTCATCCACAATAATGTGGTGAGGAAACTACCACTGCCCAAGTGTGGTCTCGCGAGTCGTGGCACATTCTCGTTAGAGGCAAGGTCCACCAATATTGTGAATAAAGGAACACGCTCACCGTTATTCGGAGAAAATAGTCGTGGGGGGCGAAAGTTGAGGTATGATTTGGTTGATGGGTTGAGCACGATACTAATTAAATATTAAGTGCATAATGGACATGGATTGAAATGGCATTTCAATCTGTCCAGGGCTTCCATCCATAATAATATCATAAGGGTACCACTTCTTAGAATAGGTGACCTGAAAGCTAATTGGATTGGCATTCTTGTAATCTATTCTAATAATAAGTCGATATTGTGCAATATTGTTCAGTGAATAAAATGAGTATTCGATATTGGCATTTCATTGTTGTGCTCATTACATTTATATTTGCATTTCTTTCAAACATCACAACAAAACCCACAGACCACCTTGAACAACCGTGCAACAGTTGGACTGCACATTGGAAGGCGGTCATGAAACTAACTGTTTAGGGTTGGGTCTGAAATGTTCCAAGTTGAGGACCTCGAGAATGGACATCAAAGTGTCCGATGTAGACTTGCATTAAGAGTCGCATTTATTTGATGAGTGTCATGTTTCATTTGCAATAGACGTGGGACGTTTATGCGATCTTAATGGGTCGATCGACTAGGTGTCAAATCGACTGAACTAACTCACGGGGATCGTCATATGGAAGCCTTTCAGGCTTGGTCGGTATGACTTGAGTCCCCAGCTCTGATAGTATTGGAGTACTCCTCAGAATTGAAGAAATACGGCAGTCACGTGTATGCGATGATTGTATCTTAGATTTATGTGAGAGATGATTGTGTTTCAGACATGGTCATCATAAACCTTGTTTAGTGCATTCAAACTATGTTGCGAGGATGGTGAGTTTCAAAATGAGGATCCGTCCCCTGTCTAAATGTGACAGAGGTATCTCCTATGTACATGGAGATACGTTAATGCTTTATAAACTTCAGGGATCTAAAGTATATTAAGCATAGACGCATAGTCCAGGATGGGAACTGACACCCAATTCCATGTCCAAGACTAAGACCGAGAGACGGTAGATGAAAGGACCATACCCGTATGGACTCGAATCCAACACTACAGGTCTAGAGCTCTAGACTCTTAAGGCATGTTTTGGGTCATGGTCCCTCAACTCGTAAGTCATCCCAGAAGGTGACGCCTTCCGAATATGTTCTCATAGGTCGTTCCATAGCGAGGTGGATGCTAATAAGAAACTCCTTATTGCGACCTAGACAATGTCTAGATCCCTTTGGATTTATCCGGCAACTTGGGCATTAACCGATAGCTGTCCGAACTTTATGTCAAGCAACTCGAGGTTTTCCCGAAGGTGCCTAAGTGTCAACATGATGGAGTTTGCTTCAGATGCCTCCTTCTCTCGTCAGAAAATCTGCAAGAATGTTTTCATGAGATTTTATAACAACAATATTATAACAATAATATTGGCATTCAGCTTGTCATCTGATAATACGAGCGTTCTCTATTTTTTAATCTAATTAATTCTTTAAGAAAGCGTTGACATTAGTATTATCAACTTTTAAAGTAAATTCTTTGGCAAATAAAAATAAAGGCCATTTTTAAAAGCCTTCCAAACCGTAAAGAATTATTTCTCGTTGATGTGCCAAAGTTTGGCTTGTTGTTCTAAGAATAACCCTCCTGTATATCTACAAGGTTCTTCCCATGTAGTTGTCTTTTTCATGAGCACTGTTGGCCATCTATAATCATTGGCGTCTGTATAGAGTACCAATTCATCCTTGTCCTGCGGTATAGCAAGTTTTGGCAGGTTATTGCCAACCTGTTTCAACTCACGAACCCATTTTGTGTGGCTTTCTTCCCATTTCCACTTTGAACTTTCCGTTCTTTCGGAAGTGGTCGGAAATTCTTCCTATATCTTGTAAAATATTTAATGAAGATACCTGCAAAATTATCAACTCCCAAGAAGCTCTATAAGTGCTTCTTGTCCTTGAGTACAACTGGAAAATTGTGGATTTTCTCCACAATATGATCTTGAAACTTAATTCCTGTCTCGTCAATAAAAACTCCTAGAAATTCAATTTTATTGACAATAATAGTAGCTTTCTTTTCCGAAAGTACCAAACTTTCTTTATGGCATGCATAAGAAAACATTTCAAGATGTTTAATATTTTGTTTCATATTTTTAGATGCAATCAATATGTCGTCAATATAGAAAAACATGAATTTGAAATAATCTTTAAAAAAAATTATTTATTTTTTTTAAATATTTGGAGTGCATTAGCTAAACCGATTGGAAGCACAATACAGATATATTGTCCCTATGGTGTGGAGAATGTAGTAAATTTCTTTGATTCATCTTAATCTGATAAAACCTAGATTTGCAATTGGACTATGAATCTTAAAGAAGCATTAATAAACCTTACCCAATCTGATTTTCATTTAGTGCTTCTTTAAGGTTCACAATCTCTTCCTCAAATTTCTTATAGAAGTTATCCCTGTCTATGAGTCCCTGTTGCCTGAAAGTCAAAAGGACCTTACCAAATTTCATTGGACCAAATTAATCTTTTTTCCTATATTTAATTGAAGTAAATATATGATGGACTTAATTAGTGAACTTTAATTAAATTAGATATAATTAAGATTGATTGGACCATGTATTTTAATTAATTAAAATCAGCGAAGCCCATTAATTAAGTTGGTGGAAATGATTAGAATAGAAAATTATTGACTAACAAATTCACTTTTGAAAAATGACATCTTACTGATCCTTTATTTGGAATAAAGGATCTTATTACTTAGTGGATGGTTAAATGAACCTAGATATATTGTAATGCATCCAGACAAGGTATATATATGTATATTAGTTATTTAGAATAACTAGTGAATACAAAGCAAGAAAATAATTTCCTTCTCTCCAGTTCCACCTCTCGGCCGAACCCCCTCTTGTGCATATCTGGTGCGGTTTTGCTACTTAATTTTTCTCTAGCAAATAGAGTTGTGGAATCCCAAGTTCTGGTGTGCTGAGGACGTACCTTTAGAGAGTTTCTACATTGAATCCTTGCGTGAATGGATCAAACGAACGAGGTTTGAAATAAACCAAATCAAAGGTGACTCTTAATTTATATTTATATGTACCTCTCGTTTTTCATTCAACTAATATACCACATCGAACGCCCGGGAACTCCAAGGGTACACCTCATGATTTTATGGTTTCCTTGCTATTTCATTTTATTTAAGAAATTTATTTTAACCTCTTCCGCTTGCGCGTAGCCAGGCTGATCCACTCACACTTTCAGGTGCCCTTCCAAGTTGTATCAGAGCCTAGTTACCATGTAGGGGCTATGGTATTGTGTGAATAAGAATGAAAATGTGTTCTTTATTTCTTTTGAAGCTTGATATATTTTTTTTACTTATTCTTTGAAAATTATGTGAGAAAAGTAATTCTTTTTAATTTTTGCGATTTTGGATGATTTAAGTATTTTATAAAAAATTAATTTTCTGATAAAATAGTTATTTTAATTTCAGTTGAATGTGTGAAAATAATAAAAAAAAATTGGTATTGTACTGGGTGCACGCGAGGGAAGTTGTGTGGTTAGGCCGTTTTTCACCGTTTTTGCGAAAACTTGAATTTTCTAATTTCTACATATTTTGTGAAAAATATTTATCGTTGCTGATTTAATTTTGGAAAAAACTGAATTTTTTTTAGAATTAAATTGATTTAATTAATTTGGTTTAATTGTGTGCATCGGATGTACAAAGCTTAATCATCCATATGAGTTGCAAATTTTAAGCTTATTATTTTCTACATATAATTGTTTATTGTGATATTGGATATCACGATATTTTTGAGATGTTCATATTTTTGTCTACCATGATTAATTGTTATCCTATGTTAGAACGAATGTCAAGGGATAATCACGGAGCCCTAGACCGCATGTATGCCTTCTAATTTTTCTTGGGTGGGCCCATGTGCCCTTGTGATTTTTTTTTGTCCCCCCTTCTCATATTTAGCCTTGGAATATTAAGGCTTGTTGTCTCCCTCTTAATATACTCCCTCCAACTTCTAATCGGAGTTTCTTATTCAAATTGTAAAATGAGTAGTATAGGACCTTTGGATATACTTTTTCATTTCTAGCAAACCTATGGAGAATAAGGCTCACGACGGAGGAGGTCCACGGAGAAGGCGGCCCATGGAGAAATCACAAGGTCTATCTATATGTTGATGGGTAATATTACTTTGTAATAGCATATGACCACCTTAGACAGACCATAAACTCACTGCGGGCTTAGTAGGTCACATAGGTTGGGCTCGTGATCATCCAACAGGGGTATGCTAGGTTCATTACATGCGATGCGTTTAGTTAATGATTTATATTTATGCATGCAATGTTTACATATGATGAGATCTCGGTCTTAACTCAAAATTACTCTCACTTGGTTGGACCAAGTTGAATATTAGGCCCATAATGCACCTAGATCAAAAGAGTTTTGATCGAGCCAAGTCTTCCATCCAAAGCAATGTGGTGAGGAAGCTACCGTTGCTGAAGTTGTGGCACACTTGGAATAGAGGAGACTTGCACCATAGTTGTGAACAAAGGATCATTTTCACCATTTTCTTGTCTAACGAGTCATGGGGGGTAACGAATGAAATATGATTTGGTTGATGGGTTTGGCCTAACACCGAGTGACATGATTCGCTTGGAGTCCTTGGAATCATATGAAGAGGTGAGGCAAAAGATCTTGGGGATCTCATGGGATGACAATGGTACTGGATACCTCCCACGAGGTTTTTACCTTGTGAATCATAAAAGCAAGGCGTGGCAAATTCGCTTGTGGACTCCAAGCCCACTAGGAAAGGCTATTCCTTAAACCCCACTTGAGAGTGGTGAGCTTTATTATAAATAGTGCTAGTCTTAAAGACTAAATACCAAGTCTTTTAGTTTACTCATAATATTACAATCATTGGCTAATTTCTATTTAATTTTCTATTGTGTAGAAAATGTCTATGAATTCTTTAGCAATGATAATGAAGACTAATAAATTCAATGGTACTAACTACAATGAATGGCTGCGAAATCTGAGGATTGCCCTATATTTTGAGAACTAGGGCTATGTTTTTTACAAGCCATTCCCAACGGCTTTGCTGGAAGGGTTCTCTTTGGAAGAACCTATCACATTGGTTTCGATGTCCAATGACATCCAAAAGCAATATGATAGGCTGGATGATGTTCCCTCGATAATGCTCTGCATGAAGGAAGTTTATGTGGTTCCTGATAGGCATATTAGATATGCTACCACGAAAGTATTCTTAGGGACCAAGACGACCGAAGAATTGTCTGTACAAAGTCATAGGGTTAAGATGCTATCCCTAGTGGAGAAGCTCGAAGACCTTAAAGCTGGGCTTGAAATGACACATATATTGATATGATTTTTCAGTCACTTCCTTCGTCCTACAACCCGTTTTTTATTAACTACAACATGAACGGACTTGAGAAGTCTATTCATGAGTTATTTAATATGCTAGTCTAATACGAGGCGATGGCCCATAAACCTATACCGACGGAATTGATAGGAGAGATTTCAGCCTCCAAAGCGAAAGGCAAGAGGACCGGACATTGGAAGAGAAAGAAGGGTAAGGGAAAAGAGATCGCATCTGCTACAAGTTCTTTGAGCACTCCTACTGCTTTCGTTAGAATGGGAAAAGGGAAAGGGAAGGTTGGCTGTTCTTAGCGGTTGAAGGCAAATGATATCTGCATTCATTGCCAAGGAAAGGGGCATTAGAAGAGGGAGTGCCCGCAACTCCTCTCCAACCTAGGTACATTTGTGATTAAGTACTATGATAACTAATTCTGCTTCTTGGGTATGGATACCGGCTGTGGAGCTCACATCTACAATAACTTGCAGGTGTTGGAAAGAAGCAGAAAACTAAGTAAGGATGAGATAATTCTATGGCTAGGCCATGGGAAGACCGTCGCAGTGGAAGCCGTGGGATCTCTCCAGTTAGTTATTAGTGGTCATATTCGGTAGAATAAAAAACTGTTATTATGTTCCGAGCATGATGAAGAATATTATTCCCATTCCTGTTTTACACAATGATGGTTATTTATTTGCAAAAAATAAAAATAGTTTTTATTTGATGATTGATAATAACTATCATCTGCTTGGTACATTGGTAAAAGGTCTTTATATTCTCCAAGAGTCTAATTGGATTATGCCTTCCCAACATAAACAAAAATTAGATAATCATGAAAATGCACAGTTTCGGCATGCAAAGTTAGGCCATATCTCAAAAGATAGGATGAGAAAGTTAGTAAACTCAAACTTGCGAATCCCATCTAAAAGGGAAAATGACCAAGAAGCCTTTTGTTGGACAAAGTGCGCTTGCCAACAGTCTTTTTGATTTGATCCATACAGACATTTGTGGATCACTAAATACTCCCGCTAGAGGAGGATTCTCGTACTTCATAACCTTTATCAAACTAACCGTATAATTAAAGTCCTTCGGTCGGACCAAGGTGGAGAGTATTTAAATGGTGAGTTCATTGATTATTTAAAGAAAAATGGAATTCTCTCTTAATAGACTCCTATTGGAATGCCACAACTGAATGGCGTGGCTGAAAGGAGGAATCGAACCCTGTTGGACATAGTTCTATCCACATGACTTTTATGGAATCTCCCCCTTCTCTCTAGGGTCACGCTCTTGAAACGATGGCTTAATTACTTACCATGGTGCCATCTAAGACAGTGCTCCAGACGCCATATGAGATATGGCAAGCCTACGTCCTACAAGTACTTGAGAGTGTAGGGTAGTCCCGCATACGTCAAGAGGCTAGTGGATAGCAAACTAGACTCGAGGTCTAATCTGTTCAAGTTTGTCGAATATCCAAAAGGAACTGCGAGATACTACTTCTATGATCCATCTAAGCAAAAGATTTTTATCTCAAGGAACATTGTGCTCTTGGAAAAGGGTTTTTCTGCAGATACTCGATGCAATTTGGTACAACTTAAGGAAACAAGTCAAACACCCAGCAGAACAAAAGAATATTTTGAGCCTATAGTTCCCACTGATGGTGCTCCAATCCTCGTAGGTCAACCAGGGAATCGCGACCACCTAATAGGTACAGATTCTTGGGACTATCTAGTCAATTGCATAATGATCTAAGGACGTATTGAGAAGCGATGTCGGTCATTGATTCAGAAAAGTGGCTTGAGGCCATGACAGTTCAAATAAAGTTTTAACCCTCGTACACCCACCTAAAGGTGTTAAACCAGTTGGGTGCAAATGGGTCTACAAATACAAGCTTGGAGCTGACGGAAAGGTTACAATCTTCAAGGCTGGGCTTGTGGAAAAGGATACACTCAAGGACTTGGGATTGATTTCGAGGAAACCTATTCGCCCGTAGACATGGCCAAGTCCATTCAGATTCTGCTTGCCATAGGAATAAGGTTTGACAATGAAATATGACAGATAGACGTGAAAACGACATTTCTCTACGGTTTTGTTGAGGAAGAGGTCTACATTCATCAGCCGGAGGATTTCACTTCCCATGAGAAGAACAGAAGGCCTATCATCTCCAAATGTCAATATATGGCCTCAAATAAGCTTTCTAAAGCTGCAGCACACGTTTTGATGAAGTCATACGGGGTTATGATTTCAGCAAGAATGAATTTGATCCTTGTATATTCAGGAAGATGAGTGGGAGCGCAGTTGTGTACGTTGTGTTTTATGTATATGATATCTACTCATTGGGAGTGGTGTTAAGATGTTAGACAACATTAAAGCATGGTTGTCAACACAATTTTCCATAAAGGATATGGGTGATCCTCTTACATTCTTGGCATCAAGAGTTATAGGGATAGATCTAGAAGGATGTTAGGACTAACCCAATCCTCATATATTGAGAAAGTCTTGAAGAGATTCAAGATGTAGAACTCAAAACAAGGATTTCTTCCCATGAGGCATGGGATTAAGATGTCCAGGAAGTAGTCTCCCAAAACTGATGAGGAACTTAAAAGGATGTCGAACATCTTATGTTTCCACCGTAGGAAGCATTCAGTATGTTGTCCAGTACACCAGGCCAGATGTCGCGTACGTTTTGAGCGTTACGAGCAGATATCAGGCATGTGCCAGGGAGGCGCACTAGAGCGCAATCAAGATAATACTTAAGTACCTGAAAAGGACTAAAGATGTGTTCTTGATTTACGGTAGTGGAGAATCAATATTGGAAGGCTACAATGATGCTAGCTTGCAATGGGACGATGATGATGCCAACTCTCAATCGGGTTTTGTATTCAAGCTGAATGGTGGTGTGTACCAAGTACGATTCCACAACGGATTCCACCATGAAACCTGAATACATAGTAATTTCGGAAGTAGCTGAAGGAAGCGATTTCAATGAAAAAGTACAACCAAGAGTTGGGTGTGGTACCTATAATTGTTGAGCTCATAGTTATCTTCTGGGATAACAACGGGGTAATAGCACAAGCAAAGAAATCGAGATTTCATCACCGTTCTAAACATATTCTTAAACGCTACCATCTGCTTAGAGAGATGGTGAGCAGAGGTGACGTCAGGATAGACTGAGTCAGCTCAACAGAAAACATAGTGGATCCACTTATTAAGCCAATGTCTCAAATTGCCCATGCTGGGCATCTGGATAAGACGGGTTTGAGGTTGATGGTTTATTTATTTAGGTCAAGTGGGAGATTATTAGAATAGGTGACTTGAAAGATAATTGGATTGGAATGTTTGTAATCTATCCAGGCAATAACTCGATCTTATGTAATATTATTCAATAAACAAAATGAGTTTTCGCTTTTGGCATTTCTTTTGTTTTGCTCATTACATTTATGTTTGCACTTCTTTCAAACATCACATCAAAACCCACAGACCACATTGAACAACTGTGCAATAGTTAGAAATGTTTATTAGATGGCGGTCATGAAACCAACTATTTAGGGTTTGGTTAGAAATATTCTGAATCAAGGACCTCGAGAATGGGCATCGAAGTGTCCTATGGAGACTTGCATTATGAGTCACATTCATTTGATGAGTTATGTGTTTCATCAGGGGCAGACGTGGGAAGTTAATGGTGATCTTAATGGGTCGATTAACTCGCGGGGATCGTCATATGGAAGCCTTGGAGGCTTGGTCGGTATGACTTGAGTCCCTAACTTCAATAGTACGGGATCAGTCCTCAGACTTGAGGAATCATGACAGTCACGTGCATGCGATGACTGTATCATAGATTTGTGTGGGAGGTGATCATAGGCCTTGTCTTGTACTTTCAAAGTATGTAGAGAGGATGGTTAGTTCCAAGAAGAGGATCAATCTCCTGTCTAAACATGAAAAAGGCATCTCGTATGCACTTGGAGATGCGTTAATGCTCTAGAAACCTGTGGCCACAGTCATTGGTCAAATAGGAAAAATAGGTTCCTCGTTCGAGCAATTTTACGTGACGCGACCTTAAGTATTATGCATAGACACGTAGTCTAGGATGGAAACTGACACCCAATTTCATGTTGTAGACTATGGCCAGGAGACGGTAGATGGAATGACCAAACTCGTATAGACTCGTGGCCTAAAAGCTCACTTGGGTTTTCACCTAGTCTCTAGTGTCATGGACTGTTGCTAGAATGTCAAAATGATAATAGGCTTTCTTGCTCAAGGATTGTCAATAATTATTAATTAATAATAATTATTAATAATAGTGGTGGACACTTGCTCAAGTCTAGCTGAAAGGTAAACATATACAGTCACACATAAATCACTAAGAAGGGATGAGTAATTAATTGAGAATTAATTTCATAAGTAATTGAAAAACTTATATATGAGAGGGATCCATTGGATGGATAAGCCCAAGGATATATTATTTGGATTAATTTAAATTAGGCTTGTCCTTAGCACTTAATAAGTTGGACTTATTATTTAGTAAAGGCTTATTGGGTTCATATATTTAAATGGATTAACTTTATGATGGACTCATTAGATTTAATTAAGATTGATTGGGCCTTGTATTTTAATTAATTAAAATAAGCCCCATCCCATTAATTATCTTGGTGGAAATGATTTGGAAAGGAAAATATTGAGTATCAAATTTACTTTTGGAAAATGTCATGTTAGTGATTCTTTATTTCGAATAAAGGATCTTATTAACTTATGGATGGTCAAATGAACCTAAGCATATTTTATTTCATCCGTAAAAGGTATATATATGTATATTAGTTATTTGGAATAACTAATGAATACATAAAAAAGCAAGAAAATAATTTTCTTCTCTCCAATTCCACCTCTCGGCCTAACCCCCTCTTGTACACACTTGGTGTGTTTTTTCTCGTCAATTTTTTTCTAGCAAATTAAGCTGAGGAATCTCAAGTTCTGGTGTGGAGTGGGCGTATCTTTAGAAGGTTTCTACGTTGAAGCCTTGCGTGAACGGAGTAAATGAACAAGGTTCAAAATAAACAAATGAAAGGTTATTCTGGATTTACATGTATGTACCTCTTGTTTTCATTCAACCAATAGCTCTATTAATTTTATTATTGTCGTTTATTTTATTAACTACATCGAACTCCCTACAACTCCAAGGGTACACCCCTTGGAATTATGGTCTCATTGCGAGTTGGTTTTATTTACGCAATTTATTTTAACTGCTTCCACTTGCGCGTTCCCGGGCCGATCCACTCGCAGTTTCCGGTGCCCTTTCACCATTACCCAAATATGGTCTCGCGAGTTGTGGGACATTTGGAATAGAAGGCAAGCTGCATTATCGCTATGAACAAAGGAACAGGGTCGTTGTTTCCCTATCTCATGAGTCATGGGGAGTGACAATTGAGGTGTGATTTGGTAGATGGGTCGGGCTTAACACCGGGTAGCATAGTTCATTTGGAGTCCTCGGGACAATGTAAAGAGGTGAGACAAAATATCTTGGGAATCTCATAGAATGAGAATCGCATTGGTTGCCTCCCAAAAAGCTTTTTCCATGTGAATCATAAAAGTGGGCATGGTAAATTGTTCTTGTGGATCCCATGCCCACTAGGAAGGGATGTACAGAACTCCACTCGAGAGTGGTGGGATTTTGTTGAAATAGTGGGATAATTGAAAGACTAAAAGACCAAGTCTTAACACAAAATAATATTGGAATAATCTACTTATTCTTTCTACTCTTCGTTTAGAACGCATGTCTTAGAAACATTTTTCAATTTATTTTTTGAGATTTATTACATTAAATGGAATGCAAAGAATAAAATTGGCTGAAAAAATCGAAGGATTGTCCTCGATTTTCAAACCTGGTTTATGTCATGGTTAAGCCACTTCCATCAGACTTGTGAATGGAGTCCTTACTAAAAAAGAACGTTGACTGAAGGACCGTACCAGTATGGACACAGAAATCCAATGCTCATATGGAAATTCAGCTAATCTCTAATGCCATAGACCAATGCTACACAGCCACCTATACTGACGGGCTTTCTTGATTAAGGGTTAATCAAGAAATACTAATTAATAATATTGTTAGACACTATCTCAAGTCTAACTGAAAGGTGAACCTAAAGAATCACACACAAATCACTGAAAATGAACATAGAATTAATTTAGAATTAATTCCATAAATAATTTAATTACTTACAAAGAGGGATCCATTGAATGGAAAAAGGCCAAGAATAAATTAATGGCATTATTATATATTTGGTTTGTCCCTACAATTTTAATAAGTTGGATCTTATTAAAGAATAAAGATAATTTGGGTATAAGTATTTAATTAAATTAAATAGAAGTTGAGCTCAATTAGATTGTATTTTTATTAAGGGTAAGAATTGTTCAAGCTCAAATATTTTGAGCCAAGGAAAATTCCATGGAAGGAAATAAATGGCTAGCAAATTGCAGTTTAGGAAAGTTCAATTCTACCCATTTTTGGGGATCTCTTTATTTGGAATAAAGGAAATATACCTTGTAGATAATAGAATATATTTAGAAATATTCTTAATTATCTAAACAATATATATATAATATATATATGAAATGTAGTTATTTGGTAAATAATTATGATGATCATTACACACAAAAAAAAAAAAATCTCCTCCTTCCCCCAAAAACCATTTGGCCACCCCCTTCTCTCTTTGTGTACTTGGTGTAATTTTCTTCTCTCATTCTCATCTAGAAAGAGGACGTAGAGATCCCGACTACAGTGTGATGTGGAAGAATTAGACGGTTCCTATGTTGAAGACTCAAATGAGGAGCATTTCAAGGTATCATTTTTCACCCTGATAGTTTTTTCGGTTTTGGTAATCCAACATCACCTTATGTACGTTTTATTTTGAGTACATTCAATGCCCAGGAACTCCAAGGGTACATCCCTTGAACTCATTTATTTTCTGTATTTAATTTTTGCTATTATGCGTTTTATTTATCGCTTCCGCTAGCACATTCCCAGGTCGTACCATGCGATCCCCTTCAAGACCATGTCTTGAGCTTATCAATAATATTACTATCATTTGCATATTTCGGTTTAATTCTATCATGTAAAAAATATCTAAGAATCCCTTAACCCTGATAATGCAGACTAATAAATTTAATGGCACAAACTACAACGATGGCTGAAAAATATAAAGATTGACCTAAATTTCGAGAATCAGGGCTATGTCTTCGACAAGCCGCTCCCAGCGACATTATTGAAAGGCTCCTTGCCCGAAGAACGTGTGACGTTCGAGAGGTGGCAATAGATGAGAACAACTGCAAGGTCTGCAGTATCATATAACTTTTGGTGATCAATGACTTCCAAAAGCAATATGATAGGTTGGAAGACGTTCCCACGATAATGCTTCGCATAGAGGAAGTTTATGCAACTCCTGATAGGCATATTAGATATGCCGCTACAAAAGCATTTTTCGGGACCAAGATGACTGAAGGATTTTCTGTGCAAAGACATGGGGTCAAAATGCTTCCCTCGTGGAGAAGCTCGAAAACCTCAAAGCTGGGGCTTGACAATGTCATGTACATCAATGTGATCCTCCAATTACTTCCTCCCTCTTGTAACACATTTATCATTAACTACAACATGAATGGACTTGAGAAGTCTAGTCATGAGTTAATTAATATGTTTGTCCAATACGAGGAAACGACCCACAAGTTTGTGCCATCAGTATTGATAGGAGGAACTTTGACCTCCAAGGCAAAAGGTAAGAAGGCCGGAAGCTAGAAAAGGGAGAAGGAAAAGGAAAATTCGTCGTAGCCACTTTTAGCGCTCCAAGCACCCCTGGTTGCTGCAGTGTAAAAGGGAAAAAGGAAAGGGAAGAACGGCGGTTCACAACGATTAAGGAAAATGATGTTTGCATTCATTGTCAAGTAAAGGAGCATTGGAAGAGGATGTGCCCACAACTCCTCTCCAACCAAGACACTTTGTGATTCAAGTAAATATGATGACTAATTCTGCTTTTAGGTATTGGATACTGGTTGTGGAGCTCACATCTGCAATGGTTTGCAAGTGCTGAAAAGAAATAGAAGGCTACGTAAGGATGAAATGGTCCTAAGGCTTGGTGATGGCAAGGCCGTAGCAGCTGAAATTGTGGGATCACTCAACTTAGCTATTAGTAATCATATTCGGATAGAATTAAAGAACTGTTATTATATATTGAGCACAATAAAAAATATTATTTTCACTCCAGTTTTAGACAATGGTTATGCGTTTAAGATCAACAAAAATTTTTATTTGATGATTGATTATAACCTTCAGCTGCTTAATACATTAACAAATGGTCTTTGTATTCTGCAACAGTTAAATTGAAGTATTATTGCTCAACACAAATGAAAATTAGATAATCTTGAAAACACACATATTTGGCATGCAAGGTTAGGTCATATCTCCATAGAAAGGATGAGGAAGTTGGCAGATATTAAGGAGTCTAAAGGTAGAGGACTTGGATAAAAATAAACTTCCGAATCTTGTCCAAAAGAGAAAATGACCAAGAAACCTTTTGTTTGACAAAGTACCCTTGCCACTGGTCTGTTGGACTTAATCTACACAAATGTCTGTGGACCACTAAATACTCCGGCTAAAGGAGAATACTTATAACCTTTATTGATGATCACTCCACTATATGGTTATGTTTAACTCATGAGGTTCAAGTTTGGGCCCTTTGGAAGATTTAAGGAATTCAGACTTGAAGTAGAGAATCAAACAATTCGTAAGATCAAAACCATTATGTCAGACCAAGGTGGGAAATATTGAAGTAGTGAGTTCATGGATTACCTAAAAGAAAATGGAATTATCTATCAGTGGACTCCTCCTGGAACGCTGTAGCTAAACGGCATGGCAGAAAAGAGAAATCGATCCCTATTGAACATGGTTCGATCCAAATGAGTTTTATTCAACTACCCTTGTCTTTTTGGGAATACGCTCTAGAGACAGCGGCCAAGTTGCTCAACATGGCGCCATCTAAAGCTATGCCCCCAAACGCCATATGAGATATGGCACAACAAGCCAGCATTCTACATGT
The DNA here is from genome assembly GCF_026168435.1 of Sesamum indicum. Lineage (NCBI taxonomy): Eukaryota > Viridiplantae > Streptophyta > Magnoliopsida > Lamiales > Pedaliaceae > Sesamum > Sesamum indicum. The sequence goes on along the minus strand of NC_142661.1, from coordinate 8,063,982 downwards.
ACTTGCAAGTATATGGTAGCCCGACATACATCAAGAGGCTAGTAGGAGACAAACTAGAATCAACGTCTAATCTATCTAGGTTTGTCGGTTATTCAAAAAAAGTTACTGGGTATTATTTCTATGACCCATCAAGACTAAAGATTTTTGTGTCGAGAAACATAATATTCTTGGAAAAGGATTTTCCAATGGATAGCCAATGTGATGAGGAACTGCTTGAAGATTCATATGAGATACCTTTTCAAGATAATGCAACACCATCTATACCTACGAATCCCAGTGTTAGTGCTCTAGTTCTCTTGAGGTCAACTAGAATATCTCAACGTCCTGGTAGGTATGAATTCTTAGGCTTGTCTAGCCAATTAGACGGTGATCCAACAACATACAGAGAAGTGATGTATGACATCAACTCGGATAAGTGGCTTGAGGCCATGAAATCCGAAATGGACTCGATTCGCCCGTGGCAATGACTAGGTCCGTTAGGATACTACTTGCTATAGCAGCGTGGTATGACTATGAAATATGGCAGATGGATGTTAAAATGGCCTTCTTGAACGATTTCATCGAGTAAGTGATCTACATGGATCAACCAGAAGGTTTCACCTCTTCTGTAGAAAAATATAAAGTTGGTCCATCTAGAGGTCCATCTCTGCCTTCAAACAAGCTTTCGGTTGCTGGAACACGAAGATCAGAGGGAGCTCGGTTACATACCCTCTACTTTATGTTGACAATTTGTTGCTCATTAGGAATGATGTCAAGATATTAGGAAACACAAAAGCATAGTTGTCCACTCAATTTTCCATGAAACATATGGATGAGGCTTCCTACATCTTGGCATCGAGATCTACAGGGATAGATCCAAAATGATGTTAGGATTAACTCAATCCTTGTACATTGAGAAAGTCTTGAAGAGATTTAAGATGGAAAACTCAAAATGAGGATACCTTCCAATGAAGCATCGGATTAAGTTGTCCAAGAAACAGTCTCCCAAGACTGATGAGAAACTTAAATGGATGTCAGACATTCTCTATGATTCAGCTGTGGGCAGTATTCAGTTTGATGTTTAATGCAGTAGGCCCGATTCGCCTACGCTATAAGCGTAACTACCAAACATCAGGTGTGTGTTGGTGAAGCACACTTGAGTGCGGTCAAGACCATACTTATGTACCTTAAAAGGACTAAAGATATGTTCTTGATATATAAAGTCGTGGATAATTTATAATGGAATACTACAGCGATGCTAATTTCCAATTGGAGATAATGATGCCAACTCTCAGTCAGGTTTTGTAATCAAGCTAAATGGTGGTGTGGTTACTTGAAAAGTTACAAGCAAGCTACCACAGCAGATTCTTTTGGAACAAGTGATCAAAACACCAATTAGATTGGTTGTTTTCAGAACTATTCAAGCAATATTTATTTCAACAATGTTGTCCCAACGAATATGAAAAGTATTCGTCCTCACGTATGTAGTTGTTGTGCTTACCAAATTATATCAAGTACTGGTTTCACATCACAATAGATGTTCTCATACCACTATGTAACCCCTGTAGTTGGCGCATATGAAATTTCTGTGGGTTAGTTGATAAGGTCGTCATATGAAAACCTTAGAGGCTTGGTCGGTATGACTTGAGTCCCTAGCTTCGGTAGTATGGGAGTAATCCTCAAACTTGAGGAATCAAAATAGTTACGTACGTGTGATGACTGTATCTTTGATTTGTGCAAGAGGTGATCGTGTCAGAGGCATTGTCATCACAAGCCATGTCCAGTGCAGGTAAATGTAGAGAGGATGGTGAGGTCTAAGAAGAGGATTTGTCACCTGTCAAAACGTGACAGAGGTATCTCCGATGCACTTGGAGATGTGTTTATGTTTTATAAACCTGTGATCATAGTCATTGATCGAATAGGAAATGAGGTTCCTATGTCGAGCAATTTGGCGTAACGAAATTGAATATCGAGAGTGGATCAATGACAGAGGTATCTACCTTGAATCTCATGTGAATGGATCAATGAAATCGAGATCGAAACAAATCAAGAAAAAGGTAATCCTTGGAATCATGATTTTATTACGTTTAGATTTTAATTTTTGAATTTTATAGTATCGCTTCCACTTGCTGGTTTTCAGGCCAATCCACTCGCATTTTTTTTGCTTTCAAGTGGTATTAGAGCCCGCTTCGATGTAGGGGCTATATATTTATGTAAATAAGCTTGATAATATGATTTTATTATTTTTGAAGCATGATATTTATGTATGCTTATTCTTGAATGATTATATGAGAAAATCAGCATGTTTAGTTTTTGCAATTTTGAATGATTGAAGTATTTTAAGGAAATTGAATTTTCTGGTAAAAATACTTGGTTTTAGTTTTAGTTTAATGTGTGAAAAGAAATATAGTGTTGTAGCAGTGCACTACAGATCGGCAGTGCATAGCGCGTGCGTGCGGGCAAGAGCTTGCACGCAGCCTAGATAGCACAGGCCTTGCGTGCAGGCAGTGCGGCTGTTGTTCCAGTTGACGGCCGACGTCTGGGTCTTTTTTTGTCGTTTTTCTAATTTCTGAATATTTTCTGAAAAATATTATTTTTTGCTGATTTAATTTTGAAAAAAATTGGATTTTTTTTAATTAAATTGCTTTAATTAATATAGTTGATTTGCGTGGATTGGATGCATGGCGCTTTATCATCCCTTCGAATTAAAACTTTTAAACTTTTTGTTTTCTGCATATAATTTTTTATCATGATATTGGATATCACGATATTTTCTTTGGATTTTCATTTTCTTATCTAGCATGCTTAATTGATATTATGTGATAGCTGAATATGGTGGATGATCACGGAGCCCTAGACCGCATTTATGTCGTATAATTTTATTAGGTGGGCCAGTGTGCCCTTGTGATTTATTTTCTCCCTCCTTCTCGTTTTTAGTCTTGGAATGATAATGCTTGCTATCTCCCTCCTAATGTACTCTCTCCGACCTCTGATCAGAGTTTCTTGTTAAATTGTAATAAGAGTAGTATAGATTATTTTGGTGAGTTTTTATTTTAATTGAGCCCATGGAAGAAGGTCCACGGAGGAGGAGGCCTATGGAGAAGGCGGCCCACAAAAATATTACAAGGCACATCTATATGTTGAAGGGTAAAACATTTTTTGTAATAGCATAGGGCTACCTTAGACTCACTGCGAGCTCCGTCGGTCACATAGGCTGGGCTGTGAGCATCCAACAGGGGTATGCTAGGTTTAATTGCATGCGATGTGTTTACCTAATGCTTGAAATATTTGATATTTATGAATGCAAAGCTATTCTTTGATTAGGTCTCGATCAAACAACTCGATAATTGAGGTATGATTTGGTTGATGGGTCGGGTTTAACACAGAATAACATGATTCGCTTAGATTCATCAGGATCATGTAAATAGGTAAGAAAAAATATCTTGGGAATCTCATGGAATTAGAATGGCCTCGGTTGCCTCCCGCAAGGCTTTTTCCATGTGAATTATAAAAGCGGGGTATGGTAAATTGTTCTTGTGGATCCCAAGCCCACTACGAAAGGATTTTTTGAAACCCCACTTGAGAGTGCTGGGATTTTATAGAAATAGTGGGAGAAGTTAACGACTAAAAGACTGAGTCTTTACTCAAACTCAACATTGCTATAATCTACTTATTTTCTACTTTGTATTTAGAATGTATATCTTAGATACCATTTTCCATTTTCTTTATTTTTGAGACTTATTTAATGGAATACAATCAATTAAAGTTGAATGTGAAAATCGAAGGATTGTCCTTGATTTTCGAACCTAGGCATATGTCATGGAAAAGGTACTTCCATCGGACTTGCGAAAGGAGTCCTTGCTTAAGGAATGCTTGACACTCAGGATTTAAGCATAAGGACAATCTCAAGGTCCGCAACATCATACCTACTTCTATCATCTATGAGCAGTATGATAGGCGAGATGTTGTTGGTTCAATAAATGCTCCACATAAATCATATTTATGTGGCACCGAACCCGCATATTGGATAAGCCAAGATAAAAGCATTTTTGTGAGCTTAAATGACTGAAGGTTGTCTGTACACAAACATTGGGCTAAGATGCAATGCCTTATGGAGAAGCTCTAAAACCCCAATGTTGATCTTAATAGGAATGTACTTCATCACTCCTTCATCCTACTTATCATAAACTCTAAATGGGCTTGATAAGACCATTTCATCAGTTGATAAAATGGCTGGACCAATAAGAGGCAACGATTGTAGAATCTGCATAGACTGTATTAGATTTGGAGGCTTCAACCTCAAAAGCAAAAGGCAATGGAGCCGGAATTGAATGAGAAAGAAAGATGAAGCAAAGTCAGCTGCTTCAAGCACTTTGAGTGCTCCTGTCACCTTAATGAGCGAATGTAAAAGGAAAAATGGGATAATGGTTCGATAGTCAAAATTCACTTATGATGTTTACATATAACTATCAAAGGGTATTAGATGAGGGAGTATCGTGAAATCCCCTTCACCCAAACTATGGCATTTGTCGGGTAAACATGATTACTGTTCGTATTCCCCAGTGTTAGACACTTGCTCCCAAAATGCATTTATGGAAATAGTTTACAGAAATGAATGGAATAGAGCTCCAAGACAACTACTCTTAAAGCTAAGCAATGGCTAGGCCATTAGTGCAAAACCAATAAGACTACATAAACTTAGCTAATAGTATTGATGTTGAAATAGTTTACGTTTATGTAACCTAGCATGATCAAGTCGTTAGTCAATTGTTAGACAAATTAGACTACAAAATTGATCAATAAAAGATTTTTTCGAGTCTGCTGAGTTATTAAATTGTCGTACTACATAATTAGATTATGCACAATCCAAAAAAAATGACTAAAACAGATGATCAAGAACATAACTTATAGAAAATAATATACATGAACTAGGCCATATTCCTCTAGTTAGGATAAATAGGTTGGCAGATTCAAAGAGTTCAACAATATATGATTTGAGTTTACTAACTTATGAATCTTTACTCAGAAGGAAGAAACCATGAAAGCACTTTATGGGACAAAGAATAATTTTAAAAAACAATCAATTGGATTGGATGCAAAATAGACATTTGTAAGTTAGTAAATACAAAAATACCAGTAGAGGGTTCATAAGTCTAAGGACTTCTGGAAAGTTCGGAGAAATTAGACTTGAGGTGGAGAACCAAGCTGGTTACGGAAATAATCCATTCGGTGGGATCGAGGTAGTGCATATTTAGTGGGATTTCTTGTAACATCCTAAATGAGAATGGAATTCTCATTCAGTAAAATTCCACCGAAAGAGAAGATGTTGAACTGTTTCTGGTAAGGAAGAAATTGAACCTTGATTGAACATGGTTCAATCGGTGCTTCACTAGATGTGGACTTTTTGAAAACCGTCCAGTTGTAAAACATTGTGTTTTCTTAAAGTCGTAATACAGACATATACTTGATATGGTTAGGTAAACCTGTGTCGTACCAAAGTCTTGAGTATGAGAAATGGTCCTGCATACATTAAAAGACTAGTGGGAGGAAAATTTGACTCAGAGTCTAATTTATACAAGTTCGTTATGAAACAATACAAACATCAATTGTAATTGGAACTTAACTGAACATGTCTAAGTTCTCCAAAGGATAGTCAGAAAACTCCAATTACCTGAAAGGTTTGAGTTCTTGAAATCGGACAAGAGGAAGCGATGTAGGACATCTATCCGAATAAATGGCATGGAGACATAAATACGCTATGGAGTTCAAACTAGGTCTGAATGCCCTACATAGTTATTTGGACAAGTTCATGAGGTACATGACTTGGTCAAAAACAAGGTGGAAATTCAATGGGAGCCCAATTGTGTTCCAAGTGTTTTAGAGGTTCAGAATGTCTCGATCATTTGGAATGATATAAAGATACCTTGAAAGTCTAAAACACGAACATTATTTATCAAATTTTCTATAATAGGAATTGGACTCCTATCTAAGGATAAGCTATCCAAGATTCAGCCATGGTAGACTAATGAGTTGCTTAGATATTTGTTATCCCCTACGTCTTTGTTGTAAGCTGCGTGGAATGTTATTCGGTGCATTAAGCCCGATGTTGCTCATGCTTTTTAAGCATAAAAATGTATATCGAGTGTGCACCGATGAGGCAACAAACAACTGTTGAAAGGACAATCTTTAATACCTAAATAAGGATTAGACAAGAGCTCTTGATGCATATTAATGGAGGTTGGTTTTGGAAGGCTATAGCAATAGTAGCTTCCAGCATTATATGAATAATATTTAATCTAAAAAATGAATGTAAATTCGAGGTTTAATGATAATGTGGTAATATTGGAAAGGTTCCAACTGGAATATCACAAAGAACCTATTCATGAAAAATTTAATGTATGGTAAACTTTGAAAGTTATACTGGAAAAAGGTTAGGATCGAAAACCAACGCTCAATTATTGGGTGTTCTACCTAGCAGAGCCGTGCTAGTAGTCACCTTGGAGGATGACATCTGGGCTATGGCACAATATAAAAGGCCCGAGATCTCATCACAAGTCTAAGGAAAAATCTTAGACACCATCATCTGCTAGGAGCGATGATAGAAAGATGTAACGTGCGGTTGGACCGCAGAACATCGGCAAAAACTAGAGTAGACCCATAAGACCTAGCCAGTATCGCAGATTAGTCATAATCAGATTAATCTAAAAATATGAGCAATTCGCTTTAAGGTCAAGTGGGAAATTGATGGAATAGATAGCCAAAAAGCCAATTAGATTGGCGATTTTGAGAACCATTCAAGCAATCTTTATTTAAGCAATATTTTCTTAACGAATATAATAAATATTCATCTTTGGCGCATGTAAGTATTGTGCTTACCAAATTACATCAACTACAACTTTGACGTCACAACACATGCCCATAGACCACTTTGTAACCCATGTAGTTGGGTTGCGCATTCGATGGTGGCTATGAAGGCAAATTCTATGGGTTGGCCTGAAATATTCTAAGTCGAAGACCTCGAATCTGGGCATTGAGAGTCCTACTGAGACCTGTACTGAGTATTGCATTCATTGGATGAGTGCCGTGTTTCATCCGCGACAGGCATTGGACATCTATGAAATTTTAGTGGGTTAGTTGATAAGGTGGTCAGCTGACTGAACTAACACGTGGGGATCGTCATATGTAAGCTTTAGATGCTTGGTCGGAATAACTTAAGTCCCTAGCTCTGCTAGTACGGGAGTAATCCTTAGAATTGAGAAATCACGACAATCACGTGTATGCGATGCTTGCATCTTGGATTAGTACATCTGTACAACGTATATACATATGTAAGTTAGTTATTTGGAATAACTAATAAAAATATAACACAAAAATGATCCTACCCTAGAAGCTTCTAATTCGGCTGCCCTCTCACAAGCACACTTGGTGTGTTCTTTCTCCCTAATTTTCTTCTAGCAGAGATAACTTGGGGATCTCATATTCTGGTGTGGTGTATACGTGTCTTTAGAGGGCTACTACATTGATGTCTTATGTGAACTTCGAAACAAATCAAGAGAAAGGTAATAATTGATTTACATTTTTTGCACGTCTTGTTTTAATTTCACTATAAGCCCCATTTAGTTTTATTATTGTTATTATTAACTAAATCGAACGCCCGGGAACTCCAAGGGTACACCCCTGGGAATTATAGTTTTATTACGTTTCGATTTTAATTTATGAATTTTATATTACCGGTTCTACTTGCCCGTTTCCAGGCTGATCCACTAGCATTTTTGTTGCTTTCATTTCCACAACGTAATTTGAAAACAATGCAACTTTAGAAGCAGCTAAGGAAGCGATTTGGATGAAAAACTACATCGGAGACTTGGTTGTGTCGTCTAGCATTGCTGACATAGTTATCTTCTGTGATAACCATGGAGCAGTAGCATAAGCAAAGGAACCGAGATCTCATCACCATTGCAAACATATTCTTAGACGCTTCTATCTACTTTGAAGAGATGGTGAGCAGAGGTGGGGTGCGGATGGACCTAGTCAACTCAGCACAAAACAAAGTAGATCCACTAACTAAACCGGTGTCACAAATTGCTCATATTCAACATCTTGATAAGATACGTTTGAGGCCGATGGGTTATTGGCCTTAGGTCAAGTGGGAGAATGTTAGAATAAATGACAAAAAAATCCAATTAGATTGGCCTAGATGTATTTTATTCTAACAATTAATCGACATTATGTAATATTATTTTTAAGGAAATAAAATGAATATTCGCTTATTTTGGCATCTACTTTTTTGTTCTTATTTTGTATGTTTGCATTTTCTTGAACATCATGACAAAGCCCATAGACCACTTGACAACCATGTTAACGTGAATTTTCTTGAACATCATGTTAACGTGCTTTCACAGCTTTTGAAGTATGTTTTAATGCATTTCGATAAGTAATTGTATGGTGAAAATAGCTCGTTTGATTTTTGAAATTAATTGGATGATTCAAGCATGTGAAAAGTTGAAATTTTCTATATTTATGCTTTTTTATGTTGTTTTATGTTAAACACACAAAATATAGGAAAAACATTGCAGCAGCACTGCCGCTGTTGGGGCACAGTATTCACCGAACCAGACTAGCGCAAGCAAGGGAGCCTGCATGCGCGGAAGCTAGCAGAGAGCAAGCGCGTGTGAGCAACCTACAATGCAGCCATGCGCGCGAATGTTGGGAGAGGGCTAGAGCGCACGCACAGGCAACGACGATAGTACGTGCTACAGGGCTGACAACCAACGGCTCGGATGTTTTTCGCCCGTAATTCGAAGATTTGATTTTCTGAAATTTCATTCAGTATTAATTATATGTTTTAATTTTTTGGGATAAAATTGAATTTTTTCTAAAATTAAAATTGCATAATTAATTGGCCAATACACCTATTTTTTATCATCGTTTTGATTGCAAATTGTGAGCCTGTGTTTTCTTCGTAAAATTATTTTTTGTTATATTAGATATCCTGGAGTATAATATTACATGGGATGTATATTATGTGGTGTATGGATGGATGATCTCAGAGCCCACGACCTCTTGTAAGATTGAGTTTATGGTTCAGCTCGTATGCCCTTGTAATGTTTCTTCTCTTTCCCTCTCGTTTTTAACCTTGGAATAATGAGGCCTGCTATCTCCCTCCTTATGCATTCCCCCTAAGTTCTGATTGGGATTTCTTTTCAGTTGTAATGAGAGCAGTATAGGAACATTTTTTATGAGGTTTTTTATTTTAAAGCTAGCTCATGGAGAAGAAGGTACAAGGATAAGGTGGCCCACGAAGATGTTACAAGGCCCATCTACATTTTGATGGATAAATTACTTTGTAATAGCGAAGGACCACCTTAGACCTACCATAGACTCACTCCGGGCACAATAAAGTCGCATAGGTAGCGCTTGTGATCATCCGACATGGGTATGCTTAATTATGTTGCATGCGGTGATTTCTTTATTGCGTTAGCATTTGATGTTTTGCATGCAATAAAATTATGTGATGAGGTCTCGGTCAAACACCGAAACATTAACTCTTGCTTGGTTAGACCAAATTAAATATTAGGCTCAAAATGGACTTAGATCAAGATTGTCTTGATTTGACCAAGCCTTCCATCCACAAAAATATGGTGAGGAAGCTACCGTTACCCAAGTGTGGTCTCACGAGTCTTGGCACAGTTGGAATATAGGAAAGCTACACCATTGTTGTGAACAAAGAACAAATTCAGCATTTTTCTATCTCACAAGTCATGGAGGGCAACGACTGAGGTGTGATTTTGTTGATGGGTCAAGCCTAACATTGAGTAACATGATTCTATTGCAGTCCTCAGGATCATGTGAAGAGGTGAGGCAAAATATCTTGGGAATCTCATGGAATGAGAATAGCATCGATTGCCTCCCACGAGACTTTTTCCATGTGAATTGTAAAAGCAGGCATGGTAAATTGTTCTTGTGGATCCCAATCCCACTAGGTAATGACTTCCCAATACCCCACTTGAGAGTGGTGGGCTTTCATATGAATAGTGAGAGAGTTAAAGACTAAAAGACCATGTCTTGAACTTATCAATAATATTACTATCATATGTTGAAATCTATTTAATTCTATATTGTAGAACATATCTAAGAACCCCTTAACCCTGATAATGGAGATTAATAGATTTAATGGCACGAGCTACAACAACTAGCTGGAAAATCTAACGATTGCCCGAGGTTGCAAGAACCAAGCTATGTCTTGGACAAGCTGCTCCCGGCGACTTTACCAGAAGGGTTTTCGCCCGAAGAACGTGTGACGTTCGAGATGTAGCATGAGGACAACAACAAGGACGCAGTATCATATTAGCTTCAATGACCAATGACATCCAAAAGTAATATGATAGGCTAGAAAACGTTCCATCAATAATACTTCACATGGTCGAAGCTTGTACGATTCCTGAGAGGAATATTAGATACATTACCAGATTTTTTCAATAGAATTTAGAAAATACTTTTGCTCCTTTAATGTAATCAATTAAGTGTTCTCTACTAGGAATGTAATAACCATCAAATTCTAATATCTTATTAATACCTTGATAGTTAATAACCAACCTGGGTTTACCTCTTTTAATCTCACCATGGTTTCATACCATAAATCTAGGGCTACTGTAGGTAGAAACTCCGGGTTCAATGAGTCCAAAACTGATATGCTCTTTGATTATCATCTGCATATCCTTCTTATCCACCATGTTCATCTGGATAGGCTTGTATCGAACATACTCGTATTTGCACTCTTCTTTGACCTTCAGAGTAGCTTCGATCTTGTTCATATCCCACCAAGCTAGAGGATTTTCGCTGAAGTTCCTTTGAATAAGCCTCTTGACATTTTCAAGAGAAGGCCTGCTCTCTTCGCTGATGTCTAGCGATTTCATTTCCAGAGTGCTTCTTTAAGGTACAGAATTTCCACCTCGGTTTCCTTATAAAAGCTATTGCTGTCTATGAGTCCCTGCTGCCTGAAAGTCAAAAGGATTTTACCAAATTTTCTCTTATCCTGCATTTTTGGATTAGTTAATCTGGCATCAAAATCACCACGTTTGCTGCGAAAATTTATTAGCATTATCCTGTTAAATGTCTTTTCTCTTAGCAAAACCTATATCTCACTACCACAATTAATAGTACAGATTAACAGATTCCTCTGATTATCCTGCATATATCTTGCAAATGTTTGAATGAAATTGTTGCCTAGTAGGATATCGGCACCTGTATCATGAAAGTATATAGGAGGTGTTTTTACCCTAAACCAGGGTGATCCGAATGCTCCTCCAATCATGATTTTGGCATCTCGTATTCGCTTATTGAGTATCAGGATTTTTTGTGAAAAATCCCTTCCTGCAATAAAACGGGTAAGGTTTCCCCCTTGCTTCCTTTTGAAAACTCTAGGTTTTGCCGTGCAAATTTCTGATCCTGAATTAATATAAGCTGCAAAATACTCTGTCTTATATTGATCATACAACATACCAACAGATATGTATATCAAAAAGGGATTCGTCATTCAATCCTTATGGTAACACCATCAAGACTAAATTCCATTCCGTTACCTTTTCTTCCCCATGGTTTATGATCTTTGAGGAAACTTAACCCCAAAGTCATACTCCCATTTTCTCTTCCTGCAACACCTGGAACTAAAATTTCATGGCCTGCTATTTCTAGCATGCCTTCATATTTTCCAACCACAGGTTGTTGTAAATGATATAATTCATCACAAGGAAAATAATTCTCTTTCTTAGTGATGTCGAATATTACTTGTATTTCTTTTCATCATTCAGGGCATCTAAGTTTTACGTTATCTACCCTAATCTCTTGAGGAGTTAAAGTTTTTAATAACTCTTTTTCCTTTCCTTTGTAGCTTATAATCCTATCTTCTGAAAAGGACATCTGACTACTAAACTCAGTCCTAGAGCTAGGTGTTCGATCTAAGACTAGGTGATCTTTTATAACAATATCGACACCACTTATTCTAGGTATCCTAATAGGATCTGGTGTCATTACCTTGGCGAATTCCTTGAAAATTCTAGGAATCTCAATATACTCTTTCCTAAGAAATAAATTTGAATGATATGTATTGGAAATGGCATAAGCTATTCTATAAGTTATAGAATATGGTCTATTACCTTCTTTCATTAATTCTTTCCTTTTGAAATCTTGATGAAGGGTTAAGACTCTACTAATGGAATTTTAAGATGAATGTCAAACATCAATTTGCCTGCATACAAATTACCTATTATTGTTCCAAGACAACCATCTCTTAAGTTATTGATTCTTCTATCTATTATCGATAAATGCATTTCTAAATCAATTCCTTCCTTAAAAGTTGCTTTTATTACTAGCTCAATAGTTCCTATAGTTCCTATGTGGATCCATTTCATAGTAACAGCTACTTCTTCTCTAAGCTTACTTAATTCATCAAGAATTTCTTCATTAGGAATTAATTGCATCTCCATCACATTACCAGTAAGTTCTATAGGTATAGCAAACTCACCTGAACTCACTTTGTAGATTATGTGATGCTTCCTTTGGTTTAATCCTATCTGGTTCAAGACTTTCCCAATTCCTCCAATCCTAAATCCATCGTATGGGCTAAGGTTGGAATCTTGCCGCATGATTCTCTCCATGGTTTTGTTTGACACCCCATTCTGGAAAAGAATCCTGATAGGCTTTCAGAAGTTTGAAGCCTCTCTTTCTCGTTGTAATTATTCTGACTCGGTTGAAGATCCATCCGAATCAGTCTCTATTTCTTCTTCATAGACGCTTTCATCTGAAGGAAGATCTTCGAATTGGTAGATGGGTACCAAATCGCCATAGTATACTGCATCTAGGATATCATCCATGGCTTCAAATTTTCTCAATTCACCACGTTTCTACGGGCAGTCGCGAGATATATGTCCTTTCGCTCCGCAAGTCCAGCAATTTCAGTCTTTGAAACTTTCATTGGCTCAGGTATGGGCCCATCTAAAAGTTCTTCTTGTATGGGTTCTTTCAGTGGATCTTGCATCTGCTCGTCTAGATCCTTGGGATGAAACCCTTGTTGGTCCTGTTCTCTATCCAGATCTGTAGCCTTGGACTTGGACTACCATGATCTCCGCCGGGAAAAGGTTCTTCTTGAACTCCTACGGTAGGAGTCACTATTCTGCTTCTCCCTTTTCCTTGGCTTACTTGATTCTCCTATAATAGTTGAAAAATCATTATTATCACAATAGAGAGGGGTTCGTTTGATTTTACCTCTCAGTCTTTTCATATTCTCTTGGATGGATGCTTGATAACACCACTCCTTTAGTTTGTCTTTAAGGAAAGACATTCTTTGCACCACTGAATGTAGCTGTCCTCAGGTACTTTGTATGACTAGATCTACATTTCCCTCTATGGACTACATATTTTTGCAAAGAACATTGGAGCTGCTACTTCCGTTGCTACTTCCGTTGCTATTCTACTTTAAAAGAAATACTTGCGAAACCAATACTTCTAAGTTCAAGGCTGAAGAGAGCCTGTGCATATTCTCTAGCCTTTTGTGCTCTACTTCCTTCAAAGTATCCGTCTCCGATGAAGTGTATTTTGATAAGCCTTCCTAGCCGGTCTGCTATCGCACCTTTTGAATCTCTTGCAAGGATGCTGGCCTTGGTATCTTCTGGGGTGTTATCCCATCTGATCTTTACAGTTCCCTCTAAGCTCAATTCCACAAGTTTTATAAAGTTTTCTTTATCAAGCTCTAGCGTAGTTGCTGCTATCTTGATTGCTGCAACCCATTCGTCTATCAATATATCGGTAGTTTAGAAATTGATAATATCTAGGTTCAGTATAGCGCCATATGGACGTAAGGGCTGGAACATGGTCTTTGCCCAAAGTGTATTCTCCGGTACTCTTTTTGGATTTCTTCCTGGATTTTCCTTTTGCCTGGTTCTCACAAATGTTGGAGTGGCATTAGTGTGGAATTTCGCACTTTCTCTCATCGGTTGATCCTACGGAGGATCATTAGAGCATGTACTTCTAGGCGGTGGTAGTGCTGGAGTGATCTCATTTGTTTGGATATTTACTAAATCCACGATCCCGAGTTGGAAAGAGGATTCTACCAATTCTTGTAGATCTGATAGATCCGCTCTTGTTAATTCCATTATTTTATAGATCTAATAGAAGCAATAGTCAGATCTTCTCTTGACTTCGGCTTTGGAATCTCCGTGGCCTTCCCCTTTTTGTGTAGAAGAAGTACTATTCCAAGGGCGTCCCTGATTCGTTCCTGTCTGGATCTAGATGTCTCAGGGTTCTCTCGTTGACTTCTCTTCAGATTTTTAATTTCTGCCTTTAGATCTGTAAGACCCTTGTGTAGATCGGGAAGGATCTTAAGGACCTCGTCCACCTTTTGGCTCATAAATTCTATTCTCATAGGTATATGGATTAACCTATGTCCATAGTTTTGAACATCTCCCTCAGATCTTGAGAGATCTTTGATGTATCCGGCTAGAGTTCCTTCCAATCAGTCATAATTTTTAGAACTGAAATTATGTAGGAATTTACCCGTTCCGCTTCTCCTGGTTGGGATTCTACCATGAACTTCAGTGGAGTGTAGACGCCTCACTGCATTCCCTGGTAGAACTTGTCGGACTTCAAAGTTTCTCAGCCACTCTTGTTTTTCTTTCGGCGTAAGAAATTTTGGGTCAATCCTCTTGGGACTATTGTCACACTTGTCAAGAATTTCCATAAGAAATTCTCTTCTTTGTATTTCCAGAATCTGGAAATATTCCCTGTTTTCAAAATAACTCGAACCTTCGTTCGATTCCATTTTCTCTCAAAGAGTCTCCTCCATTAGTGGATAATATCAAATTGTAATATAATCATATATTTCTTCAATAAACCTAGGCTTTGATACCATTTTTCGCAAGCTGGATGTTTTCATGCCATTTAGAGATGAAATGGGACTAAATGTGTTAATTTCATAAAACTAATGGACTAAGATTGTTGACCCCGAATAGCAAGGGACCGAAAGTGAGAACTACCCTATCCTACGGGACTAAATCTGTCATTTCCCCTGAAGGTATAATAGTAGGCTGTTGGAAACATTAATGTTGAAGAACCGTTGCATCACAAACTAAATGCAAAGTGACATTAATCAAAAGATCCCTATCATATGAGGTCCGCTAAACCACATGCCTGTAGAATTCTAATTTAGCATTACCCCGACATAAAATGTTTGTTTTAGAAAAGAGTTTACATGAGTTACCAGTATGTCATTTTTGTATTTATACCATCATCTCACAAATGGTTATAACTATTAGAATTGACATAGATGCCATCACCCTAATTCAAAAACCACTGTACTGCATAGCCCTATGTAAAATCTGCCTGTATTTGGTATATCATGGAACCCACCACCATCAATATGAATTTTTTTTGCGGTCATTTAATCCTCTTAGCTTCCCCACAACCACTTTTGTAGTATCTTTTCCACCCTATGTGCATGCCCAAATAGAGTTCTTTCAATATTGTCACTCTCTAAGTTGGTCACTTTAGATTTTGGTCACTAACACCTTCATCACAAATTGCATCATCACCATGCTACATGGATAAAGCATTGTTCTTGACGCATAATGACATGTTGCACCACCATTTGTATCTGTAGATAGTGATCGATGCATTGCTGCCTTTCTTACCCGATATCTTTCATTCCAAATCCACATGAAATACTTCATGATAGCGGTCCTCTATCTAGTATTATAAATGGCTCTTTCAACTCGCAACATCTCCAATCTTGGTCATGGGTTATTTCTTTATTGACACACTTCAGTGCTAACTAACCTTTGTAAAAGTTTGAATTTCCCTTCAACTTGTTATGAAGTGATTAAAAATCAAGCATACTGAGATGCTACTTTATCTCATGCTTAGTATAAAGTATTACTAGCTTATCTACATGAGCAAATTTGAAAGGAAAATAAGTTATATTGACCAAATTTCCGTTGTTGGATTATATTATTTGTATAGAGTAATTTGGATCTATATATGAACAAAAATTGGTTTCGTTGAAACGTTCAAAAATGTAATCATAAGTAAGATATCCTGATTGGAATTTTTAAAGAAAATATGCTTTGGATATGAAAAAAGTTGGCAAATTGAGAAAGATGTATAGAATACTAAATAGACAGATGGATCAGAGAGCCGAGACCAGAAATACTAAAAGTAACATTTATTGTCCTAAGTATGAAAAACGACATACCAAGAGATCCAATTTTGTGCCATGTATGATAATGTAAGGGAATTAACGCGTTCTAAATCATTTCATGGAAAACCATTGTTGTGAACTAAAAGACTTATTACGAAAAAAATAATATATGTATGGTGATGAAGAGAGAATATATAATATTTACAACAATTAATACCTTATTGCGCTTCCAAACATGAAACAATGAGATTGGTGGTCCAATCTAGGCCAATCCTTAGCTAATTCCAATTATGAATACTTGGGATAGGCCCAACCCAATGACCTAGGATCTCCTAACCCTGGGTCAAGTTAGCGGGCCGACTTCTATATTATTTTTTTTTAAATCATACATGACATATAAGTTTTATTTTATTTTTTAGCTTAAACTATTCTATATTCTTTATACTTTTGAACTCTAAAAATTTTACCTTTATTTCTTCTACTTCTATATTATTACAGCAATTCACTAAAATTCATTGTTATTTTTTTAAAAATAAATTTTAAATCTTTTTTGGTCTTTATGTGGTCTTAGCTACTTCTTTTTGTAGTTTTTTATTGTTTGGTTTAATTTATAATTTATTTATTTAAAATAAAAGCCTAACTTTTTTAAGTTTGTTAAAAAAGTATCTAATCTTCGTTAAAAAAAAGAAAGAAAAAAAAAACAGGCACAATCAGGTTTGGTTTGAGCCGTTTTATGCTTAACTTAAGGTAAAATTAGTGAAATAAAAATTATTGTTTTCAAATATGAGTTTAGTCATTGCAGCTATTGGTCTTGGTAAGAAAATATATCAAAAAATAAGGAAAAAGAAAAGACAAGTTTTATTGAGCATGATTTCTATAGCCTCAAGAATGGGTTCCACAAAACTTTATTTTAAAACATTTATGAAATAAGTAAAGTTGAATTTCTTGTTTAACCTTAATTATGGAAAAAGATTTCTTAATATATTAAAAACTTAAATATTTATTTTTTTAAACTTTGACGGGAAAGGAAATTAAATACAAACAAATTGGAGAAATAAAAAGAAAAATAATTAAATTAGTACCTGAGGCTCCATTAATCTTGCCGACAGAGCACAAGAAATGGGATCTGGCGATAGCACATCACCGGAATCTCCACAAGATGAATTTGAATTTTGGTCGGATGAAATAATCCGGCCAAAATCGTTAGTGTATGTTCTTGAAGAGTTCTGTTGGCAAATTATATGGTAATGACGAATTAACAAATCGATTCAGTAAAAAGAATTAAAGAAGGAAAAAGAAAGAATCAAATGATTGAGACAAGAAATAATGGAGTTGCCTGCATAAAATTCATCTTACATTTCTAGAGTTTTCCGCAATTTTTGGCTACCGAAGGATTCAAATGTAATGTTCCTAGGGCTCTCTAAGCGTAATACTTTATGGACTTGAACAGTGTTCTGTAGTAAGACTGTTGAGGGATAAAAGGCATGAGCAAATGTGAAGTGTAAGTGGTTGAGTGAGAGAGTGTGCATAAATGTTGTCTGCGTATGTGTGAGTGTTTCAAAAAAGAAAGCTCGACAGGAGGTAGCAGAAGCATCGGAAGTTACGTTCTGTGTTTTTCCAATAATATTTTCCTATTAATTTCTTCTTTTTTGGTTTTTCTTTACTTAATATTATGTAATAATTAGATAAAGTATTTTTAGAAGGAAATGTATATATTTGATGCTATCTATGAATACAATACAATAAATTATTTTCTATATTAGATTCCTCCATAAAAGGCAAAAAAACAAAGAGATAATATTTATGAAAATTAATTAAAGAGTTCATCAATATGTACGTATTGTTATATTGTAATCAACCATTTGTCTTTACAAAGTTCTTTATATACAACTCCAATTTTTGAGTAAAATTGAAAAACTTAAAATAGTGATGAAGTAAAAATAGACACTCAAAAGTTGACACTAAAAAATGAAGTATAAACATTTCTTGTAAGTTCATCGTTTTGCGTTTATTCAAATTTGACAATACTTTTAACGAAGGATCTATTGAAATTTGACAATATTTATGAAATTCGATGTGTTTTAATCTGAAAAATGTAATTAATGGTTTCATATATAAAGATAGGTATAGACTAATGTCACTTGCTTCATAATTTTAGTGATTATTACACTTTGAGGACTGGATTTCATTGATGAACTGAAGAATAGTAATTTAAGTTTAAAATTGAATTGCAATTATATTAAAGTTATACAGATATACTAATGTGTGTAAGAATTTTTTGCACTAATTTATTTGGTTCTTTGCTACCACAGAACATATCACTTTCAAATATTTCGAAAAGAAAAATAATCTGACCCTTTTGAATCCATTAATCCCAATATATATATATATATATAATAGACACTTAAAAAAAGAAAAAGAATAACAAATACTAGAGGGTTGGATATTACAAAAAATAAAGCATCTAAGGTCAACCATCCTCTAACAGCTTCCGGAACGTTTCCTGCAAAACAAACAAAATTATTAACACTTTTAAGCAAGAATTAATTTTTTTTAAAAAAAATAATATTAATATTGTAGCTACTTACCTCCACCTCCAACGCCCTCAGCCTGCTCCAGCCGCCGTTCACTATTTTCCTGCAGCACCTCTCCAATAATTCCTTTTGCTTGGGGGGGGGGTGATCGAGCTTTGCTTCCTGTAGAAGAAAAAAAATTTAGCATCTTATTTATAAAATATGGTAAAGCATTTAAAATACTATTATTTACTTACCAACTTTCTCTTCTGCATGCTAATAGAGGAAGAACCCCCCCCCCCCCTGGAAGTCGACTCTGGCCCAGTACATTTGGAGCTGGGGCCAAACCTTGTTGGCAAGTCAAAGTGGTCTGACCAGGCTGGATAGGATGATAGAAAGTATCTTCCAGATTTACTTATCGGTCAACACGTGGATCACCCAGAAGATGGACTTATTTGTTACAGTCCCACCAGTAGGTCATCTACAATAATAAAATTAAACAAAATGTCAATAAATTTCATTAAATAATTAGATTATTAGATAAAACAAAATTAATTTAAATTTTATTACCTTCATGCTCTCATATCACAATTGCTGGTACTCTTCCGGCACCTACCTCAGACATGGCGATGGGTGGGGAAAGTGTCCCCGTCACCACTGCATTGATGCACTTTTGAAATCGGCAGTCAGATCTAAAAGCACATGCTATATTAGACATTTTCAATATAAAATAATACTAAAAAAAAATTGATAATCAAATTTACCTTGCGCCGTCGTGGCTGATGTATTGGGCGCGCTGATGGTGGGTGGAATTGATAGTAGTGGTGGAGCAGCCGTCGGGGTGCCAGACTGGTGTATTGTCTCATTAGGTGCCGGTGCAGCTCTAGATGCTCCAGCATCATCTAGAGTCTGCGGGACGGGGGATGGGGGATGGTGTGGTCGTGTCAGGTGGTGTGGGTGGTCGAAGAACTGCTTCCCCAACTTGGGAAGCATCTGACAAAATTGGTAGAAGTGGCGGGCCACGACCATGACTACTTCCTCGACCACGTGATATAGGAGGCGTACCACTAAACATGATCTAAAAAACTATTGAGAAGTATTTGTCTAAATTTTACGATTATTCACATTAATATGTAAATAAAAAAGAATATACTAATTCTTACACATCGAAAAAATTATCATGAAGTCATGATTATTGTACTCATTAATTATTTAAAAATGTATAATTCTCTTGTGCACATATACAAATGGGCCAAGTATTGCTTTAAGTTTATTTAGCCTATCACATGAACTTTTTATTGTAGTATTTATTATATTTATCCATTTTAATCTATCAACATTTTCTTTTGCTGACAAATGAAAATGGATAAACATAACAAGTTCTACTGGCAAAATTCAATTGATGGGCTAAACAAGATTAAAGGCATGCGTGATCTGTTTGTACGCTGTTACCAAAGAAATATTCATTTTTAAATAATTATTAATTATTGGAAATAATGTTCTGAATTTGTTTTCTATTTCAAATGATTATGTAATTGTACCTTAATTTGAAATATTACCTTAATATTATTATGGTTGACATTATTTTGTAAATAATATTATTATTGGGATTATTGGTCTAATTTTGTGATTTGACTTTATTATGTAAAAATGTTATTTTTGGGAATATTTTATAATTTTGCGATAATTGACATTGTTATGAAAATAATGTTATTACTGGGAATATTAGTCTACCTTCTGTGATTGTTGACATTATTATGTATAAATGTTATTATTATTAGGAATATTGGTGTAATTTTTGTGATTATTTACATTACTATTTGAAAAGATTATTATTGGAATTATTGATTTAATTTTTTCTATTATTTAAATAATGTTATTATTCGGATTTACTATTGGTCTAATTTTTGTGATTGTTTACATTATGATGTCAAAATTATTTTATTGGAAATATTAGTGCAATATTTTTTATTATTTACATTATTATTTAAATAACTTTACTATTGGGATTAAATATTTGTCCAATTTTTTATGGTTATTTACATTATGATGTAAAAAATTAGCCTATTTATAAAATAAATTGCACATGTATACAATAAATATGGCAAAAAATTTAAGCAATATAATATAATACACATAAGAATTGCATAAAGGGAAAAATAGGCCTCATTTGACTTGAATTTTCAAATTCGAAGGAGACTAGTAACTAATCTCTTTCTTTCATATGATTTGACCAATTGTAACTTCTTGATTTGAATATCTGAAATATTTAACACGAAAGAAAAAAGTAAAAAGACGAAAAATTCAAAAATTCTATTTATTGAAATTAGTCAGTGCATATCTTCATATAGAATATTACAGTAAATTGCACAAATAATTACACTATACAATTACTAAATTACACAATAATTGCATAAATTACACAACTATACAATTAGTTTTGAAAAATTACACAAAATTTCTATAATTGCAGAAATTACATAAAATAAATTTCTATAATTGCAGATATTCTTATACAACTAAATATTTCTATATTTGCGAAACTTACATAAAATAACTTTTTAACAGAATTTTTTTAAAAATAAAAATAAATTGACAGAGAATTTTTAAAAATCACCAAAAATTAAGAGAAAATTATAAAAATAACCAAAAATATACAAAAATTTGGAGAATTACATAAAATTACAATTTTTTTTTTAAGATTTTCAAAAATTTATAGAAAAATATTAGAATTACCAAAAATTATGAAATTTTTTATAATTTCATAAATGTATAAATTTTTTAAAAATTACAGCAAAATTAAGTAATTATTTTTAAATTGCCGAATGTTTTTTAAAATGTTTTATTTTACACCAAAAAATTAAGAAAATAAAAAATAAAGGATAAATTGTCCCAAACATGTTAATGATCAAAAAGTAGACTATAAATTAATTATGGTCATTGGAAACATATAATGCAACAAATTAAATTGATACATGTTCAAAAGATCAAATATATTTGTATATATAAGATTGCTAGTCTTACGTAGATGTAAGTAACATCTCACACTGTTCCATTGGATCGTCTAATCAGACCAATAAAATTTTTATCAAACCGTTGAATAGTATTAAATTAATAAAATACTACATTCTATGAAGTTTTTGACATTTTTGTTGATACTAAGATATCGTATCCGATACACAATCAATGAGGTTGAAAAAATGATGAAACTGACCATCAGACAATTTGATTTTAGATCAGACCACTAGATATGTTCACATATGAAAAGTATTGTTATGAGTTTAAATTTGATATTAATCAGGGACCCGGATATTGAGACACTGTAATCGGGAGGTGAACGAGCAATCTATGGGCATATTTAGGGACAGTTTTTGGAACACATTTAGAAAAGTATTTTACTAATTTTAGTAAAAGATATTTTATACATTTACGAACGATTTTATTTAAATTTCATATTTTCACAACGGTCAAATATTAAATAATCATTCCTAGGTTTGATTTTTCCTCCAGTTTTCTTTTGGTGCGAAACTCAATTTGTTGGAACTTATTTTGGAACGGTCAAAATAAATTAACGGTTCCTATATTTTAATTTTTCCTCCTTTTTATTTAGTACATTGTAATATATTGAACGGTTTATTTTATTAATGTCGTTCAAAGTTGGAAAGGGCTTTCGATCGACTTCCTAATTTTTTGACATTTCCTAAATACGAAAAAAATGTGTTTTGTTTTTCCTGAAAAAAGAAATTATTGGTATGGACAAATAGTTTGCAAATTGTATTTCTAAATTAGCTGGTAAACTATTTTTATGAATTATTATCGGTATTTTGTTCATTTAAATAGAAAATGGTAAATGTCAATTATAATTATTGTCTTCTTCAGTCTTGTAATCCTCATGAAAGCTATCCTCATCAGACTCGTCATCAAATTTAAAGTTCCCCGGTCAGGTCAACATGTGTATGTACCATCGTACTGCCCGTACATTGCGAGCCCATCCGTGCACAAACCTAGTCTAACATTACGGAGCTCTACTGCAAAATGAGGATATGTCCGGTCAAAATACCTCGATGCATTTGAATCAGACGGATGGCACTTGGATCCCTCTTCCGTTTGATTGTTGGCATGCCATGTTATTTGCTCGGCAGTCGCTTCTAAATCATACAACCTTTGCAGGCTAAGGGTAACCAGCAGGTACCTAAGAATGTTATACAATGTCTTTTTGTGATTAGGATTTGCTCCGTGATTGACTTGTACCTAGCTTCTCCGCAAAACTTCCAATAATCCAAATCAATGTTGTCCTTCTTGTACAACATGCAGCCATTTTTACATACATCAATCTTCTCAATAGGTAAATCCAAGTTTCTTAACAATTTCTTCGTACTATAGTATTCTTGGGGCAGGGTGTGGTTGTGGGTCACTATATGATTAGCCCATTGGGATATTTGGTCTCATATATGTTGAGAAAATGGCCAACGACCTTGATATTCAACAACTCAGCAACAACCTCAATTGAGATTGGGTGCAACCATTCTACAACGGCTGCTCAACTGCATGCACTACATTGTGAAACTGATCTGCCAGCACAGACACATAATCGTACCACCTACCATAATATAAACTACACCCTATATTAGCAGGACACGACCTCATACCTTTATGAGGCACACCATCCCGGTTATACTTAGAAGACCAGACATCCGGCCTGGCGGCATCAAAAACCATTGTCTACGTCAAATCCATTTGCACCGCATCATCCAAAGGCGTACTGGTGCCCTCCATAACATTAAAAATGGGAGGTTGCTCCTCCTACAATTGGGCCGTGGTAATGGCCTCAAAATACTCTTGCACCCTTTCCATGAGAAGTCCAATTATAATACTTCAACGTAAAACCTTTCGTAAATAAGTATAACTTTACCTCATCCGTGGTTTTGAAAACTTCATTTACGCACTTCCAAAAAGGACACTTAATTTTCTCACCATCCATAATGCATGTTGAGACTTGGGTCATTCTATAAATGTACTAACACCATCCTCAACGGCGTAAGACCCGCCCTATTTGAAAGGATCTTCTCATACATCCATCTACTCAACTGTCTTAAGATTACGATAAGTCATACACAAACACAGAAACACACACACACATATATATATGTATATATTATTATAACATTAAATTTAAATGATAAAATTGCAACAAATATAATCAATTAACAAATAAAGGGTTAAAGTTGTTACCTGATCAAAATAACTTCAAATATCATTAAAAATTTGAGACAGGCTGACGATCAAGAGTAGAAAAATATTTGTGAGATAGTGAGAGATCAAAAAAATTCGAGAGAGATTGAGGAAATAGAGAGAAAATAAGAATCGAAGAAGATAGTGACATTAAATGGAAAGAGCACACAAATTTAGCTGTTAAAAATTAGCCGTTGATTTAGATTTTGAAACGGTCCTTTCGACGAGTTTAGGAACATTTTTTTACCGTTGAAATATAGCCATTGTATTTCATTTGGAAAAGTCTCAGTAATACTAAATAAATAATACAAAAAAACAGTTCCAATTTGCACCGAATTTTGGAACGATTGTTGAAACACATTACTTCTTAAATAAAACTAATAATTTGGAATCGTGTTCCGCATAATTGATTAAGGGTGTTCCAAAATCATTTCAAATTGTACCTTATTTTCGAATACATTTTCTAACTATCATCTTTTGGACATCCTTTGTCACACATATAGGAACGGTAAACTCAAGACCGTCCCTAATTCTAATATTATGTTCCAAATAGAGTTACAACCGTCTACCATTACTATTTTGTAATGGTGTTTGGATCAGATTTTGTAACTGTTTGTTCGGAACTCATGTTGGAATGGTATGCCTGTTCCAAAATTATAACAAAAAAAAATGTAGATCATTGACATCATCTTTCAATATCTATTCATTATGTGTTCCAAAGACCGTTTCAAGATGGAACGGGTTTAGGAACGATTGTCCTGACCATGCCAAATCCCACATTTTTTTATAGTGTGGTGAAGTACTCTAGCCAAATCCCATCAATAAAACTGGTTGGTGGAGCACAAGATCTAGGATCCGATCATAGCACAAGAAATGGGGTCAGCAAGTTTTTTAGTTTAACAAGCTAGCTTAAGGTACTATCACTATAAAAAAAGGCGAAATTTGAAGCGATTTTAGGATGGTATTTTTGGGTTTGGAACGGTTTGCAGGACATTGAACTTATTTGGGGTGATTTTTGAAACGGTTGGAAATTCATCCTTACAACTGGTGTTACAAAATTTTAGGAACGGTTTTGGCAAGACTATTTCTATTTGGGATGGGAACTGTAACACACTACAAAAACCATTCCTAATATTAAATTTGTCAAGAAAAATTTATTTTTTCAATTGGAACGGTTTAGGAATTGTCAGTCGTATTTAGGAACACATATATAAATCTGTTTTAATAATGGTATTAGCAATGGTGTTTTTGAGAACACGTACTTAAAATTGAAATAGCAATGGTATTAGGAACGATCACACACTATTTTCACTTATTAGAGATAATTTTAGCAATGGTATTTGAAACAGTCAATGCAGTTTAGGAACAGGGGTTTGGAACTATTTCAGTAATAAATATTTGGAACGGTTATTTATTTAGATTTATAATATTTCTTTACCATTACTAAAACCATTCCTAATTTTTTAATTCTATAATTTATTTATATTTTATAATTTATTCATATATTTAATATATTGCAATAAATAAATAAATTTATTTATTTTAATATATAATTAAATTAATTTAATAATTTTTTAATTAATTATATTTATGAATTTAATTAATTAACTAAAATTGATATAATGAAATTTAATAAATATTATGAAACATGAATAATTAAGAAAAAATATTATATTAATATGAAAAATTATCTAATTAAAAAAATGAAAAAAAATTAAAACCAAATCTAAGCCCTCCTTTTCAGCGACGTCAATATTGTCCTGGTTTGAAGCTGGGGGGTCTGTTGAAGGCAATTCTGGAACGTCTACTGCAAAACATGCAAAATTATTAGTACTTCTAACCAAGAATTATTTTTCCTAAAACAAAGAATATCAATAATCTACTTACCGCCACCTCAGTTGCTCTCAGCCCACTCCAGCCACCATCCTCCTTTTTTGTGTAGCACCTTTCAAATAACTCCATCTGCTTGGGCGGCTGATCGAGCTCTGCCTCTAATAAAAGAAAAAAACAGTTAACATCTTATTTATCAACATTGTCTTCCATTGACAAACGCAGATGGATAAACTTAAACAGTTCTACTGACAAAATTCACTTGATGGGCAAAAACTTAAAGGCATGTGTAATCTGTTTATATATGGTTACAAACAAACAATATATTTTTAAATAATTAGTAATTGTTAATTGTATTTTAATTTGAAATATTACCTCAATATTGTTATTGTTTATATTATTTTCTAAATAATATTATTATTGGAATTATTGATCTAATTTTGTGATTATTGACATTATTATGTAAAAATATTATTATTAGGAATATTTTCTAATTTTGGATTGGTGACATTGGGAATATTAGCCTAATTTATGTTAATGTGATTATTATGTAAAAAATTATTAATGGAAATATTCGTCCAATTTTTGTGATTATTTACATTTATTATGTAAAAATGTTAGTAGGGGGAATTTGGTGAATTTTTTTTTATTAATTAGATTATTATGTAAGAAATTATTAAAATTCTCAATTTTTTTAATTATTTATATTTATTATATAGAAATGTAATATTGGTGAAATTTGTCAAATATTTTTTATAAGTTAAATATAAATTGCGTAAATTACACAATGAAATAAACATAAATTGCATAAATTACTCAAAAAATTATACATAAATTGCATAAATTACACAAATTGTGGAAATGACCAAAAATTAGAAAAAGATAACAAAAAAAAAATTAAAATTAACAAAAGTTTTCTGTCAATTTTTTAAAAATAAAAAAAAGTTAAAAAAAGTACCAAAAATTTATAGAAAATTTTTAAAAATTACCTAAAAAAATTAGAAAAATTACAAAAACATTATATAAAATTAGGAAAATTAAAAAAATACAAAAATATCAGAAAATTTTCAGGAAACCGTAATTAGTTTTTTCAAAAAAAATTTAGAAATTTTTTTCAAAAAACAGAACTTTTATATAGTTAAATGCCCGAATGTTTTTTTCGAAAAGTAGCCAAAATGTTTTAAAAAAATTGGTGTTTTATTTTATACGAAAGTGGAGGAAAAAAGGAAGAAAAGTGTGGTTAAAAGAAGAAGAAGAATGGTGGGGGGGTGGGGGTATCAAAGAAAAAGGTTGGGGGGTCCAAAAAAAGAAAAAGGAAACCCAACCATTTGATTCCAGTTACCTCTAGACGACGGCGGACGGCTGACGGTAGTGGAGCTAAGTACCAGGTGAGGGAGGCAGTCGGTCGAGGAGAGTGAGGGAGGGAGAGTGAAGGAGGAAGAGGGAGGGTGAAATAAAAAAATCTTCTAAGTTTTGTACGTATACCGATTTTTGAAGCGGGCTTTGCAACCGGCAATTTTTAAAAATCCATTCGTAAGACCTCTCTTTGCAAAAAAAAAAAAAAAACATTGTTTTTATTGACAAGCAATATTTGAAAAGTCGTTCCTATTGTTTAGCCATTCCAAATAACCATTCCCAAAAAAACAATGTCATTTGTTTCGAAATGACGTCATTTTGGTATAATATTAATACGACCACTCATGAGATGCAATATGAGAAAATTGCAATAAATGGAACTAAATTGAAAAAGGCCCTTACGGGACAAAAGGTGCAATTTTTTCCTTAAGAGTTACATTACTTTGTGTGCTGCCCAATTTAGTACAATAGAGACACTACTTGTAAACCAATCTTAAAGTACCTTTAGTTTACCATAAAAGATAAATATTAGTTATAGTTATTAAATAAACTAGGCAAAATCACACTATTGGGATATAAGTTTATCCAGAAACAGATAAGTTATATAAACAAGTTTTTGGAACAAAATTATTATTGCAAAAGCTTCACTATTTCAACTTTGACCCATTCAGTCTGATTAGATATTATCACAAATAATATAGGTAACCCCTAGGACCCAACATTTGGTTAAATCTAACTTCATAATATTTGCTATTGCTAGGACACAATAAGTGGTTAATATGCATTCTTTTACTTCTTTTTTCTTTCTTGGATACGAAAATCATATCATATGTTTGCCACGAAGAGGTATATAATACATATAAGTAATAATTCAACCCCCTCAGTGCTGTAGTGAGCATTTCTTGCCAATCGATGTGCAAGACTGTTCACTTGTTGATGAACATGCACAAAAGTGATGGAATGAAAAGCCACTGCTAATGGCTTGATACCTTCAGAAATTGGTCCTAGTGATAAGGAGACCAATTTATGATGGATAAGCAATCACCTTTAATAAGAACACTCCTGCAGTGTTTCCACTACTTCCTTTCATTCCAGATGGTCTGGTGTAGTAGGAAAAGAGAAATATTTCATCCACCTTGCTAAATAGATGTCCTTTGAGTTTCTTGGAATAACCCCTACACCCATAGATGATTGTTCATGAGAATTTGCACCATCAAAGTGAACTTTTACTGAATCAGTAGGTGGAGGATACCACTGATTTGTTTGAGCTTGATTCCATATTATACGAAGACTCTGGTAACAATTCATGAACTCGGGAAGATGGATTGCTGACTGATGTATTATCTCCACAGTGTGAGAACTTGATGACTCCATCAAACACTTGTTGCGGTGATTTAGATATTCCAATAGATAGTAACCAATGAATCAGCTTCTAAATGCCGAAGTGACATACAGGAAATTGATACTAGTCGGCACAGTTTAGATAAGGGGCTAAAATAATTCGATTAGGAATAAGTAATGGAGGTTTGACCATCAACACCTTGTGATGTTCACTATCGGTCATTTTTGATTTGTTGGTCTGCTTTTGAGATATCTCCATCTTTTGGTCTGGTTCACAGTGCTGGTCATGCGCATGCTTAGTGTCATTTTCGTCCATGTTTGGTTGCAACTCTTTTTCACTTGGAAGAACAAAAACAACAGCATTTTATTTGGGGTCAACAACAGACTGGGAATGTAATTTACCTTAGGGTTCCAATTTACTAATAGATGACGCCAGTTGACTGATTTGAGATTCCAAATTTTGAATGCTCGTCTGGGTCTGCTGTTGGAACTGTTGTTGGAAGTATTGTGTTTGTTGTTGGAATTACTGTGTTTTGGTCACTAGTGCTTTTATCATGTCTACGAGAGATGGACAGGTGTGGGATTAGGCGAAGGAGTTGGTGGCCAGTTTTGAGATTGCAAAATGTAGCTAAGACTGGGGTAAGTTGTCATTCCTAGATTATACATGTTGAAATGAGGATCATATCCTCTTTGTGGTGTTCCAAAAAGTCCTCCACCAACAACATTGGCATGCTCGATGGTTTCTTCTTGAAGCATAGGGCACAAATCGGTGGGATGTGCATTAGAATTACATAAACGAAAAGCCTTCATTCGTTGGAATTCTTCTTCGACAACTCTTTCAACAAGGGACAAAAGTTTATCAAAACGATCATAAATGGAAGATACATTTACCTCATTCACCGGAGGATTGCCGTATCTAGTCCCAAACTATTGAGTATTGGCCCACATGATTGCAATTGGGTTGTGTGTTATGGTTCACTCCAAGTGTCCAATATCTCTTGTGCTAACTATAGCTCGGAAGAAGTGGGTATCCTTTCAACTTATTTCTTGGTTTCCTTTCAAAATCTCCGTCCAGTCTTCTCAATCTTGAATTAGATCAAGTTCACATGTACGAGAAGATTATAGTATTAAACCAAGTAACCAAAAAAAAAAAATCAAGTAACAAGAAAAGAAATATTCTTAAAAACACCAGCCCCGGCAACAGTGCCAAAATTTGGTGAGTGTCGAGATCACAAAAAATAATTCCTACAAAACTTGTGAAAGTGGGAGTAAGGTCGATTCCACAGGGACTGGTATAAGTTGATTTCTTTAAAAAAAGAAAATAATGGGAGGAGATTTGACGATAAAAAAAAATAATTAAAAACTAAATAAGCTAGAAAATAATTGAAATTACCTGGCGAAGATAGGAGAGAGAGATTTTACGGTCAAGGCAACGATCATGCTTGATTCTTGCGAGTTGATCATTGATGCAAAAATACATCCTAAAACAAATTTAGACATCATGAATAGGTGATGAGGGAAATTTTAAGCATGATATAGGATGCATTGGGATAGATTGAATAATTGCCTTTAGGGGAATCTCCTTACGCGCTTGGGAGAGCATCTTCTTCTTCCAGCCTTGTACTCTTTGTCAAATCTTATCATTAATTCTAGCACATTAATATTTCTTTCTTCAAGAGTCCACCCACCGCCAGTTACCCCAAGTGTTGACTTTCGCTACGGCCAAGTGGTATTCATTGCATATGTTCCTACTAAACCCCGTGCTTGATTTTTTAAGATTAATAATCTACCCCGATGCTTGTGTGTATCGGTATAGTATGATACCATGGAAAGATGACAATGTGCCCTTGCAAAAAACAGAAGGGTATCTTCAACCAAGAATAGATGAGATATTCGGGGTGCCACGGTTGCCATTCAAACACCCTGGATCAAACCTATTGATTTAGCCGCTTTTAACATTCCACTGAGAACTTCTCCACAAAATAAGAATAGGTAAAGCGATCGGGGGTCTCCTTATTCGATTCCCCTAGACAGCTTTACTAGTCCAAAATTCTCACCATTAAGAACAAAAGAATAACTAATAGTACAAAACAAGTTTCAAAAGAAGACGGACAAAAGAGTACTTAAACCTTAGTCTAATTAGATAGACTCCAAGAAGAGCCACTCAACCAGGTCCTAGACGTTGCTCATGTCAAGCTTCATTATTAAATAGCCTTTCTTTCCTCCTGTCTCAGATTTCAAGAAGTGATTAGCATCATAAGTAAGAAAAATATTAATAGATATTAATCGACCTGGAATAACCAATCTTCTTTGTCTCTTTGTTTCTAGATGATCTCATCTTCCATAAAACATCTCTCAATTTCATCTAAACATTTTTTCAGCATTTTCAATCAATGGTTAAGACTCTAGAAATTTAATCCTTTCTTCAAGCTCTTTAATCATCCATTTCAAGTGTCCAAATGAGCACTTGTTCTATCTATCCAGTTATATCCTACAGCTTTAGACTCGCTAAGTAGATGTTTAATGTTAAAACAGGTACAAACAACCTTCCCACTATCAGAAATGATCTTCAGACACTCGTCTACCTTCAACCACATTGCCCCAAAGCGCTACACCTTATAGCAGTTGTCGTGAAAATTACTGATTTAGAGTCACACTTATAATTAAAGGAGCATGGTCAGACAATAGAATCGGGATCACGTCTACTTTTGCATTTGATCAGGTAGACCACCCTTAGTTTGCACATGTACAATCCAAACGAGATTTCAATTATGTAACCTAGCATGGTCGAAATAGTGATTTCAATTATTGTTGGACAATTTTGATTACGTATATTGGTCAATAAAGTCTTTTATGTAACATTAAATGGGAGATGTCTATTGGGTGAAATATAAAATTTATATTATCACATAATTGGATTATGCATAATCAAGAATGAAACTTACCGTTCTGGTTGGACAATATCTTCTAGCTGAGGATGAGAAAGAGTGATGGATTCAAAGAGCTTTAGAAATAGGCGATTTGGATCCATTAGCTTTCAAAATCTTTTCTGAGAATGAGAAAGACCACAAAAGCTATTTTGTAGGTCAAAATGAGCTTATCATTTGCACATTGGATTGGATCTGGTGTGATATTTGTAAGTCACCAAAACACAAAAATTCAGTATGGGGTTCACAAGTCTAATTTCGTTTGATGGGTTCAAAGAATTAGACTCAAAGTAGTGAACCAAACTGATCACCTTTTGATTGGATTTCAAAAGTATGTATTTAGTAGGATTTCTTGAATATTGAAAAATGAGAATATGATTCTCCACTCAATGAAATTCTTCCTGAAAGGGCCACAGTTGACCGGTCTTTGAAAAGAAAGAAATTAAAAGACATAACGCAGTAGAGAGAAAGATGCATATATCATCATTCCTCTTTAGCTTTTCTTGATTCTTTTTATTTTCAATAAGGAACAATTAAGCTTTACTGATTCATGTTTCTAATAAAATTGATAATGCAGTGAAAATATAGACATTCTACTGTTTTCTTCTTTTACTGAAGATGTTAAAAGAACGGCAAATACAAATTAATTTTTTTATATTTTGATGTTCGATCATTGAGATTTTGAATAAATTAATTTATTGAATTTTTAACTAATAATTGAATTTGTTCAACTATTTTAAAAAATTCTCGACTTCTAATTTAAGAAAAAGGCTCAGGACTAAATTCGTCAAAAAGGAATAAATGTGGAAATAAAGTAAGTTACAGGACCAAAAGTGTAATTTTACCTACATTTTATATTATTATATATTAAATTGATTAAGCATACTGGCCATGATGTGGAAAGCCTTAATTTTGTCAATAAAAGACTAATTTGTTCCTGGAAGATCAAAAAATTACAATTTTACCTGAAGGATCTACGCATTTTTTATCAAGTCAGGGCATTACCCCTGGGTTGGATCTGGCGACCCGACCCTGGCAACCCGAGAGACGTGGAAGAAGGCTATTGGACCAACAAGACCCCCTGTCTTACGCTATAAATACTCCACAGTTAGTGCATTTATGGTATGCTCACTTTACCATTCTTTACTTTTTGGTCGCTTCGGCTCATCAGCTCGCCAACGACCTGCTTTCACCACCTAAAAAACATACTAACTTAAGCATCGGAGGGTCTTAGTTGGGGGCCACTCCAGCAAGCCTAACAATTTGCTTCACTTTTCTCAGGGCCCAATCACTAGTGTGGAAAAGGTAGCAACCTCGAACCGCTTGGAGGACAGTTCACCCAACCAAGGAGGTCACATAGATTTTAACCCAGATCATTTGACGTCGGCTGTGGGAATCTTGAGAAGAGGTCCTTTAATTCGGTTTGATTGGGTTTCAAGGTGGTTGAAAGATTTAGGTATCCAGCAAAGATAATTCACCATGTCGGAGTCATCAAGGGACGAGCAAGAAGAATGAATCCTTCCACGACGAGAGGGAAGAAGATTGCATCTAACAAATGAAGAATGGCAGATGATAGAAATAGCAAGCAGGAATGTGATGGTGGAAAACGAAAGGAAAATGGTTACACAGGCTGAATCAGAGAGGAGGAGGTTGATCAAAAAGCAGAGAAAGGTGATTGCAAATGACCACATGGAAGGAACCAATCGCACGAGGAGGAATATGCGACAAACACTGGAAACCAGCCTAGCAAGAAAGAGTTTAGACATAACATTTAGCAATATCAGGATGAGGGAACCAGGGATCTCCAGAGCTGAAGTGGAAAGTTTAGGGAAGTAGATAGAAAAACTAAAGCAACAGATAGACGACTTGAAGAAACGAGGTGACCTAGTGAAGCAAAATAGGGACTCGCGTTTTGCCAATAAGATTCTGACCAAAATTGTCGGTCCAAATTTTTGAGTACCCGATCTACCCAAATATGATAGGTCGAAGGATCCGCAGGAACACATTTCTGCCTTCGAACTAGTAATGAACTTGTGCGGAGAAACGGATTCTATTAACGTAAAATTATTTGCGACAACTTTGACAGGAAAAGCGCAAGAGTGGTTTACTAGCTTGCGAGTGGTATAATCGAATCATATGGACAACTGACGCAGAAGTTTGCATTTCACTTTACTAGCGAAAGGAGATCGAAGAGGTCGGCGACCTATCTTTTCACGATCCAAAAAAGGAGCGATGAATCCCTAAAAAGTTTCATAGGGAGATTTAACAACGAGACCCTAGAGGTACAGGATTTGCGGATTGATATGATGAAGAGCATATTGATACATGGGTTGAAGAAGGGATTGTTTGCGTCAGCATTAGCTAGAGATCCTCCTGGAGACGTAGAACAATTGATGTACTTAGATCGAAAGTATATCGACGAGAAAATTAATGGAAACAAGGACAGAGAACGGGATAGAGGTCGAGATCGAGATAGGCAAATATGAAGAGGAAGAGATCGAACATCCCCTAGTAGATCAAGGAGCAGTGAGGAGTTCGAGCTCGAGGGAACGAAGGAAAAACACGATGCAACAGTAGAGTTATTTGGTGAAGAAGACAACAACTTGAAAATATCGATATGTTTGTATGTTCGTTAACTTTTTACCGTGGATATTTAACTTTTGCAGGAGCAGTCTTTTTACTAGTGATAGAAGTAAATGATTATGCATATTACTGTAATATTTTGAGAAATTGGTTACATTCTATGTAAAAATGCTCGCATGAAATAAAAGCACTTTCGGGATAACTAGCATTGCAACGAATTATTACTGACCTGAGAAAGGCTCGGCCTTGGTCAAAAGAAGACTACGACCTGAGAAAGGTACAATTGAGTCTCAAAAAGGCTACAACCTTAAAAAGGTACAAATTGGATTTGAAAAAGACTACAACCTGAAAAAGGTACAAATTGATTCTAAAAAAGACTACGGCCTGAAAAAGGTAGAAACTGAGTCTCAAAAAGACTGCGACCTGTAAAAGGTTTGGATTTGTTTGAAAAAGATTGCAACCTAAAAAAGGTTAAAATTTGTGTAAAAACGACTGCGACCTGAGATATCCTAACAAAGGTGAAGATCATGTCCGAAAAAGATTAGGCGATTACGCGACCTGGAAAAGGTAGTATCGCGCGAACTGAAAACCTTGCAATCTGAAAGGGTATCTGAAAAAGATCTATCTGAAAAAGATAGACTTGAACATAACCAATCATTTCGACTTATGGTCGATTATATTCAAGGGAACTTTATTGATTTTGTTTGCTCAATGGAATTCTTCAAAGTTTGCAGGTATGAAAGGGGATTTCATATAAATAAAACAGTCATCATTGATCTAAGAAATGATTGACGAGTTCTGGGAACATAGAGGATATCGCTAGTATAGAAACAAGATGGAAGACGATCTAAATAAAAGTCAAATAATTACAAGTTTTAAAAACCCTAAAACCTATTAATTTGCCTTGCCTTCTTCCATCTTCTCGATCTCATCCACCAAGACCTCCTGCAAGAAACATGTGTCTTTAGCGAACTAAAACTGATAATTTTTATGGCCACAAATTTGGCTGACAGATATCAAGTTGACAGAGAATTGAGGAATACCGAATACATTCTCCAAAGTAATATCATCATTCAATTTAACTCTGCCTACATATTGAACTGAATTCTTTGAACCATCAGGCAGGTGGATGAAGTGAGGATTAGTGGGTTTGACAAATGAGTGGAATAATACAATGCTTTCACATACATGATTGATGGCTCTACTGTGAATTATCTAGCAATCCAAATCAATACAAGTAAGTTTAGCGGCATTACCTGCAAACTCCTCGTCGAATTGTGCAAAGCCTTTGCATAGCTGGTAATGGGATTTGAGGGAGTGTTTTCCTTCTGCAGCAGCTTAATCAATTCATTTCCCATAGAGGTGCCCTGCATACGTTCACTTTTGACATCGACATTGGCAGCAAAAGCTCTCGCATTCTTCCTTCGCTCATTCAGAGATTTATACCAGTCACGTATGCCATGCAATTGAAAATATGTATCTTTTCCATGTCCTAGTCTTCGACAATGTTTGCATAGGAAATTCCCTTTATCTGCAATGAACTTCTTTTTCTGCACATACTTATCATCATCTCTCTTAGTTCCTTTCATAGTCAGTTGATAGGTCACATTGCTTGTACTTATCTTTGTAGATGTTTGTATTGCTCTTTGTTGTTCAACTGTGTAAAGCATAGAGAAAGCCTTTTCCACACTGGGCAGTCGATCAAGCATAAGTATCTGACTTCCTTCATTGTTAAAGGTTTCATAAACACCCATAAGAAATTGCATTAGTTGAGTCAATGAAGTGAGTTCATCAATTTGTTTGTTAATACCACTAGTACAATCTCCACACTTACACTTCGGCGCAGGTGCCAAACAATTGAGCTCATTCCAGAGCTTTGTCACGTTTGTTAGATATGCTGTAAGACTTAAATCTTGTTGTACCATTGAAGACAGTTCCCTCTGTAACTGGTAAATTAACGGCCCGTTACTCCACCCATACCTTGCCTTTATCACGAGCCACAGTCCTCACGAAGTATTAAAATGAATGAATGATTCCACCATGTCCTTGGACATGGAATTCCAGGTCCATGATGTCACTATCAGATTAACGCGCCTCTATTGCTCAAAATTGATTGATCTAAGAGCTGGTGTTGGAAAGATTCGTTTCAAACGAGACGTATATTGCTCGTTTTCATACCAGAAAGTTTGTGCCATCCAAAGGAGAAGATGTCAATGTTAGTTGTGAATGCCCAGAAGGATGAACAAACAACATATGCTTCTCATATTGAGACGCAGTTTCACCAGGTCTCTTTCCCATCATCGATGAAGCTACTTCGTCGTCCATGAAGAGAGAGGTATGCATTGTAGTGTGTATATACAGAGACCTTAACGAAAAAGGATCTGATACCATGTTAAAACTTGCAGAAGACAACAAGCTCACAGAATCCATTATCAAAGATAAATTGCAAACAAAATACCTTGTTTCTCATTCATGGAAAAATGAAAAAAATGACCAGGAGGAGTTCGAATCCAGGTTAAATACAAAGAAGAGCAATTGCCTGAAACTACTGTAACAAACTAACTAACCCTCTATATTATATGGACCAATCAGGAGCCGAATGAATTATTCACATTTTGAAAGAATGGTTAGATGCCATGAAGGCTGAAATGTAGCACCCCCTTCGCTACAAGGCTATATCTACGCTAAACATTATACTTATAGTAATCCCTGTGTTTACAAATATAAATGCACAAAATAATTTAATTCATATGTATACGTAACCCCAACGTCATAACAAGCGTAATCAACCTACAATATCATATATGCGCATCAAACACCACAAGTAGTCCATCATAAGTAATCTCTACGCTTAAGTTCTCTCTATACAACAAAATGTGATTTGTACTCTAACTGACAAAGAGGAGAAAACAGCATACTGGCCCGACCTACCTGAGTATAATGCGTAGTCCTAGTCTTCAACAGTCAGACGCCTCAAAGTCAACTCCTGAAAGAAAATGTCAGCAGAGGGATGAGCCTGCCACTCAGTAAGTAAATAACCAGCCTTATCTATATATGCATGTCAAACACAACTCAAACAAGATAAACAAGCAACACGCATGGAATACAATCAATTTAATTCCGACATAATCAGCTTTATTATACCACATGACTATCTCATAATATGACAACCACCCAAACTCCATTTTTCCTAGTTTGCTTACCGGAAGGTGATATTGTGTTTTTCCCACTAACTCAATCTCACCGTTATATAAATATAAGTGACCCCCTTGACAGCCAGCTCATCAATCTCATTTCGCGCATAGTATTTTCATTTCGCACATAGCTCTTTCATATCGAACATAGTTCTTTCATTTCACACATAGCTCTTTCATATCGCACATAGCTCTTTCATATCATATTTTCGCATTATAGGCTTTTCAACACATCAAGGGGTATTCACACCACAATTATATTCAATTTTCACCACTCCCTCATTTCCACATATCACCATTCTTGTAAGCAACTAGTAACGTAAAACAATATATTAACATATATTCTCATTTTCAGACATCCACAACACATCAAACAACAAACATAATATTTCCACGTATTTTCTCATTCCACGTACACAATACCGTCAATCAAATCAAATCATCCATCACTCATATACTTCAGATAAATTAATATCAGCACGAACTACAAATTCATATAACAGTAAAACCACAAATACAGAAAGCATATATAGATAATACTAATTATTTACTTACCTCAATCTCACAACGTTTCTTTCTACTCAATCGCGAATTGTCAGTCCTTTCACCTCACCTCCGTATCCTATAATGAGTTATACCACATACAATTAATATATCGAGAATATCGTAATTTCTTTTAAATATAATATTAAATATTATTCGTACAATTTCTAATAATTCTTTAATATTTCATTTCTACCAAAATACAAATCTTCATTTTTTCTCTTTATTAACATATCGTTTATTAAATATAATTTTCGAAATGTTTCTATGAATTTTCTATCAATTTCTCGCTATTATAATCTTTAATTGAACAATAATACATAGAATTGTGTATTTGATTAATAATTCCGATGAAATTGTATAAATTAGCTATAGTAATATTCAAATCTAACGAATTTAATAATCTAATTAACCAACGAAATCATTTTTATATTCGATTCTATATTTAATTAGATACTATTTTAAATAGTCAAACCCGTAAAATATTCCGGTTAAATAGTACATCGCTTAGTATAAACAACATTTAATAAACGGACTAATTAAACAACATCATTATATAAATTATTATAATTTTTAAAATATAAATTCTTACCTCTGTTTTTTTTCCTTTTCGCCGAGAGAATTTCAAATTTCCAATTGTTTGTGTGTGAATTGTGTATGGCTATGTGCGTGCAATAAAGAGAGGAGAGAGAGAGTTGAGGCGGTGGCCACTCATTCTCTCTCTCTCTTCACTTTATATATATATATATTATATTATTATATACATAATATTATTATTATATATAATATTTTTTTTATTAAACTTTTCTCAAAATACCCATTACGTCCTTCCTAATTTCTTAATTAATATTATTTGCTCTCAAATATTATAACGAGCTCCAATTTATACCGTTCAAGTTCTATTATATTCCAATTATGGCCCATAATTTATTTACCAATTAACTAAGTTTCATAAAAATTTACCAATTAATCTCTCAATTATGTATAATCTTTGGGGCGTCACATGAAATTACTGCTTTTGGGATAACCATACCTAGGTTCTCACTCCTTTACCAGTTGGGAAGAAACACATTGGATGACTGTGGGTATTTAAGACAAAGTTGTGTGTGGATGATTCTGTGGAGTGTTATAAAGCTCGTCTAGTAGAAAAGGGATTTACTCAGATTGCAAGGGTGGATTACATTGACAACTTCTCCTCTATTGCCAAACTTATTCAAGTGCATGTGTTCTTCTCACTAGCTGCTTCCCATAGCTGGCCCTTATAGCAAATGGACGTCAACAACGCCTTCCTGCACGGTTGTTTGGATGAATATATGTACATGGAGCTGCCTGTGGGTTATTCTACCAAGCTTGGCCTCGTATGCAAACTCCGTCAATCCCTTTATGGGTAGAAGCAAGCCTCTCGTCAATGAAATGTAGAGCTCACCCTCAAGCTCACTGAGTTTGGATTTACGCAATCTGCTTATGACCATTACTTCTTCACCAAAATGACTAATACTGACCTCCTAGCGCTTCTCATCTATATTGATGATATAGTGGTTACAGCATCATCTTTGGATCTTATTCAATTTGTTAGATATAATTTGTTAGATATATAGTGGTTATAGCCGTCTAAATGAGTAACTCTTCTCGCATAGATATAATTCTCAGTTCTTGGAGAGTATTAATGAATTCCAATTCATTTGGAATCATCTTCAATTTACTACATTCTGCATTAAGTAGACTGGAGAGGTTGAGCATTGCTCCTTTCTGCACTCTCCACCCCATTAAATTCAACAACCTTTGCAAAATAAGTTCCCTGAGTTCAGGAAATCCAGTTGCCCGACAAACTATCTCTCTGCCCACATATGGATTGCTCCACAAGCCAAGAACTCTTAACATGGGAAGCTTTTCTAGTATTTCCATTGGGTCTTCCTCAATCCTTGTACCCACAAGCTGCAATTCTATCACATTTTCATATAGTTGAACTTCATAAGCTGGTAATTTGCTCACTCGACAATGTGTGATTCTCAAGTAATGTAGTGAGTGACACATCACCAACCTCCTGAAAAGAGTTGAGCCATCTTCCCGATTCGTATTGACATCCATGTCCATCTTGGGCAATTTAAGAAGATGAGTGATATCATCAACCACATCACCAACCCAGATATCATCAACCATCTCCAATTCATTCAAGCCTTCAAATTTCAATTTTTCGCCTCCAACCCTCTCATGCTCATCTTTCATAAATAGATGCCTCAAGCGCTTCATTTTGTATATGCAATTAGGTAATCTCATTGTATTTTTCACATTCAATGTCTGCAAACAAGGTAGCTTACATATAGATGGTGGCAATTCTTTCACAATACTATTTTCGAGACTCAATAGCTTCAACAGCTTCCATTTTGCGATTCCTTTGGGCAATTTTCAATTCTCAAATTTGTAATCTTTGAATACAAAAGATCTTATGTTCTTATTTTCCCCTATCCTTTAACTAAGATCGTTATCCACTCCCACCCATAGATAGCCAATCTATTTGTTTTACAAATTGAAGACTCTTCTCCTCCCATGTTTTTATCTATAACCTCCAGAAATCCTTCTTTTTTTCCTTTTGACAAACACAAATCTCGTATCATATCATGAAGCCGGCATGACTTAACTCTATTATATAGCGGCAACTTGTCTGTTTCCACTTCAAATCTCGTATCATATCAAGATTTCTACACACATTTTTCCATTCTATTGATGCCTTTTCATGATGAAGAGTTCCTCCAATAACTGAAATGGGTAATGGTAAATAACCACATTTTTTTACTATTTTCCTTCCATATTCTTCCAACAACTTTATTTCAGTTGTAGGTATCTCTGAATACATAATCAATGAATGTAAGTTAATTCAAAATATTATAAAATTTGAATTTCTTATAAATATGTATAGTAATTAAAACAAATCAAAACAAGACAATTTCGCCCTATACTTTCAACAAATAAAAAATAGAAATAAAATCTGAAAGCATAACTTTATATTGTTGAATCCATTTCTTTGTATGACTTTCTAAATGTTTGATTCTTTTTACGTTTTAAACAAATTTTGTATCAAGAAATAAATTTTAAATTGCTATTCAATAGCATTTTATACATATAGATCAACTTGAAATTTACATAAGAAAATTCAAACAATCTTGTCATCATGAAAACTATAAAAAAAATTAGACTTAACAAAATAATCTTTTTTGCTAAATATATACTATTAATGATATCTTTAGTATCATTACTCTTTTTTCTATTGTCACTAACTAGAGAAAGAAGATTCAAAATCAATAAAATAAAACAAGAAATTTTACAAACTAACCTTGTGAATAGTTGTTTGGGAATGCTATCTTTTGAAGGAGCTCCCATCCTTCATCTTCATCCAAACACTTGAGATTGAGGACGTATCCTCTGGAAGCAATGTTTTGATTTCTGGTTGTGAGAAAAACTTTGCTATCTGCCTCTGCAATGGGAAAGGCACGCCTTAAGCAATTCCAGTGATCAACTTCCCAAACGTCGTCCAAAACTAGGAGACATTTTCTGTCTCTTTGTACTTGGTACAACTTTCTGACCAATGTATCTTCGTCTTGCTCTTCACTTTCATTCCGAAGAAGTTGCTTTAATAGTCGTTGGAAAGTAGTTTTGGGTTGAAATTGCTGACTTACACAAACCCAAGCACGATATTTGAAGCACCGCTCCACGGCCTCCCCATTGTAAATTTTAGTAGCAAGAGTGTCTTTCCCAATCCTCCCATGCCACATATGGAAATCACTCCATTTGATTTGTCATCAGTTGTCAGAACTGATTCTAACTGTTTAATATCCTCCTTCATTCCTACAAAATATTTTTCAACCTCATGCCCATACGTTCTTCTTGACCTATCGGTATCATCTACCAATCTTGATGAGTTGTCTCCTACACTCGTAGACTCCGACTATTTGGTGAGGTCGAACATATGAGACTTGATATCTTTAATGTCTTCTCCGATTTGGTGCATTCTTGACCACTCGCTCAATACAAGTGAATCTTTTGAGAACCATTTTAAGGCCTTTTCCTTTTCTTCTGGACACCACTTCAATGACATATCTTTCTAGCACATTCTCAGCTTGAATGGACAAATCGCGAAGTTCAGCGATCCAATTCTTCACTGTCTGTGAATTGTACCGATCTTACCTCCTATCAGCATCCTTCAAGAAACAGTGCATGATGTTGAGCTGCCT
Organism: Sesamum indicum; assembly: GCF_026168435.1. Classification (NCBI taxonomy): domain Eukaryota; kingdom Viridiplantae; phylum Streptophyta; class Magnoliopsida; order Lamiales; family Pedaliaceae; genus Sesamum; species Sesamum indicum. The sequence continues at coordinate 8,022,066 of NC_142661.1, read as the reverse complement.
ACGGACTTCCTCAACCTCACCGCCCACACTCGATAGAAACTTTGCTTCCTCAATCAATAAGTCCCGAAGTGTTTCAAGTGCAATTGTTGCAACAGAATCAACCATTTTACTTTGTATTTAGGTGATTTTCTGGAGAAATGTGTTGGATCAGTAGCGGCTAATTGCAAAGTGGATGGATGTTATTGATCTTTTTAATTCACCAACTGCCTTCATTTTATATATGCGCATACCAACTTCTATTCCTACTTGACACAAATTCTACGCATGCTACAAATTCTTTTCTCCTCTTATCTTTTCTTGTAAATTGGATGTTTTAGATTCTTTCTCCCATATTTCACACTTTCTTGATTCTCACTTTTAATTTAAGTTAAAGCAAAAGAATCGGCTACTCATAACACAAGTTCAAGAAATCCCTTTCAGATTTAATTTAAATTCTACTCATAGGTACAAATTCTTTTCTCCTCTTTCACACAATTTTATTGATGGGTATTGACTCAATCCAAATATAATTTATATTTTTTAATGGGTTTGGATTTGGACCTAGGTTTAGTAATATTTATTGGATTTGAGTATGAGTCTGAGTAGGGTCTCACCCTATCCACTGACACCCCTATACTATCAATGTATCCATATCAAATTAGTGATTGGTTAACTATAATACTAATTTTAATTAATTATATATATTTGATATTAATTATTGATGATTGCATAATATAATTATAATTAATTTATTAAAAAAAATTATGATCGGGTTTTAATAATGATCAGTACCATGATCCGCATTGATCCTTCAATCTATATTATATAAGTAACTCAAATGCTTTCTTGCCTCCCCCCCCCCCCCCAAAGAATAAGATGTGGATGCCAAAATGCACTTAAATGTGAAGCACATGGACTACAATCAGTCTATGGAAAAAGTATCAGATATTTCAATTACTATGCATTTTTTATTCATTTAAAAGAATGTTAAATAAATCTATGAATTCACATCCATCTTAAACATAAAAATTAGAAAAATTAATAACATAAGACGTACATGGCTCACCCAATTTGAGCTACATCCAACAAATAGAACGTTTACGACATCGAAAAATGATGATGAGGAGTGTGCAAAATGACTTTCAGAACTAATACAACTCTAGTCTAAAAAATATAAGTCTTGGACTATTAGATGATACTGAAATAGAGCATGATAACTTAAAGTACCTTATTAATAAGAAAATTTTAAACTATATGATAATTTACATATAAAATCTGCGATACATGAATAGTTGTGATTGTTTGAAATCCAACATTCTTGTCCTATGCTACACATATTTAGAAGAGTACATAGCGTCCTTTGTGAGTACATCACAGGCAAAAGTCCATTTGATGGTTTGCTTGGCTTCTCTCAGGTGAAAATCTCTATGCTTTCCATAACTCAACTTTGTCAAATCAAATAACTCTTTTACGGTATGTTTTTGAACTGTGGATCCTGATCCGGCTTTATGTAACTCATGAATCTGCATCGTCGACTTTGTCTTAGTGCGAGAAACTTGTGTGATTGTGAATGTGGCACTGCAAAAAAAAAAAAAACTCAATTTGGAATGGATATTTTGCAACGGGTATGTGAAAAATCCTTCAGACTTCTGTGTTCTTACCTGCTCTCACCTACTCTCTCCTGCTTCTAGCTAGCACCTCTGTATTGGTGGAATGGGGACTCCTTAAAGTTGCCGACTGCAAAAGCATTTGCCAAGGATTTTTTATTAATCAAGAACGATAGATAATTCATCCATATATATCCTCAACTTAGGAATAGTGAGAAAAATCATTGTTATCATATACCTCTAGTACTCTTCCAAATAGACAAACTCCCACACGTTGTAGCATTTAGTCTAATAAACAAACTAGATAAAAGCAAACCAACAACATAAATGTCTATTTGGTTGATCACTGTATTAACTTTCTTCACTCTTGATCAAGTCATCACGAATGCATAGCCACCTCCGTCCTGATGCATCATGGCATCTATAGAATCTCCGTCCTCCATTTCCATCTATGTATAAAGTCAAAAGTAGCAATACAAATAAAAAAGTTTCATAGTTATTACATGTTTACGTTAGCAAAAGCAAGCGATATGAAAGACTTATGTGCACGTGACTTTTCCGTCCGAAAATCAGCCACGCATCATAAGCACAAAAACATTACTATGCATTAGAACTTCAAAACGAAACTATACTTGCGAATGATAATACATCAACGCAAACTAATGCAAATGCAAGAGAATAATTACATTTTCGTTATCATAATGTTATTTTTCGGCAAATTTCATCATTGTTTTCTTTGATCTTACAATGGTAGGAACAAAAATTTTACTTATATAGTAAAAAAGGGGTTAAATGCAGTTTACCCCATGTGATATGTGAAATGAACAAATATTTTTTAGGAAAAAAAATTGCAAACTACCCCACTATTTAGATGGGTGGGGGTGGGGGGTAATTGGTTTCATTTTTCAAGACACATGGGGTAATTTGCTATTTTATTCACAACAGTTTTTTTTTCAATTTCTCATATCACGGAGGTAAATTGCATATTTTCTATTTGTGCAGCAATTTGTGCATATCATTACAGAATCACATTTAACATTAAATTCTAGCATCAAAGATGGAAATTAAGATGTTACGCGAAAGTATCAGTAGACGTTACCTAGGGGAGTTTTTGAAGCTTCGACGCGTTGGCCATTGTACACAAATGCTATTGCGTCGTAGTTTAATTTCTTCTGCTTACAATAAGATGTAGATAAGTGTTGTAGTCTCTTGTCGAGCGGAAACCGGTAGTAGACCTCGTCCCCGTCCTGCAATGACATAAAAATTAAGTAGTTCAAAGATAACTTGCATCAAGAATTAATTAACTACATTTGTATTACTGTGAGATATTCTAAATATGTATATCTATTATTATTAATTATTGATCTGAACTTCAAATATATAATTCATGGGTGAATAGCAATTTGCACCCTGTGATATTATAAATGAGTAAATTAGTCTTTTATAGGAAAAAAAAAATAGAGAGGTACATTGGTGTATTTTAGATTTTATAAGTAGGTAAATCTAGGTCCTTCTCTAGCGATTCTTGTAAGTTTTGTGCATGCACTTAAACCCTCCTATGTGAAGGCATATAAACCTGCTCTGACCAGACACTTTATCGCTCCTCTAGCAAGGCCCTTAACTCTTTCTTTGAGTAGGCACCCCCAAATTATCCTCTTTTGATGAGGCACACATATTTTGCTCCGTGCAAGCACACAACTTCTGTTCATAATAGATATATCTCCATTATTAATATTTTTTTTTAGAAAAATAAAGCCCTACACTTGAGTAGACAACCATTAAGCCTTAATCCATGGAGGCACACGAGCCTTCCTCCATAGAGACAAATAAGCCCTACTCCTACAGGAAAGACGTGCTATAATAGCTAGTATTAAAGAAAAAAAATGCCATCTACACTCACAAAAGGCAGTTAATGACAACATCGCACCAATTTTTGAATATCGCAATTGCACCCCTAGTTAAATTAATTTAAAATTAATTTTAATTACTCCTCTTTTTTTGTTTACAAAAGTGATTAACCATCATTTTAATATTACTACACTAACTTTTTTTATTGTGTCAATAATACCTTAAGTTTTTTTTTTTAAATGTGATTTGTTGGTTCATATATTTTGTTCTTAATTATATATAATATATTTTAAAATATAAAAAATTATATTTATATGCACGCAAGAATGACGTGCCACGACGAATAACTAGCATAATTTAAAAGATATTGACAGCTTGTTACAACATTAATACAGATTAATAGTTCAATGAACTCAACTTCTTTTTTTCTTGGAAAAATTGTAATTTTCGTTCTATAAGAATGGAAGGTAACACTTTAGGTCGACTTAAAATTTATTTTAGCAACGAAGGACAATAATTTAAGAAAAAAAAAAAAGAAGCACATTGCGGACATTTGTCTCTGAAAATTTTCCCTAGTTACAGTTGCCATGCACATAATATGCACGTGACATTTTCCAATAAAATTGGTTGTTTTATTGGTGAATATAAAGAAAAAACAGTATCAACATTATGAAAAAAAGCAAATCAAAGATAGTTAATTCATCCATATCCTCAACTTAGTATAGTGAGAAAAATCAGTGTTATCATATACCTCCAGTACTCATCCAAATAGACAAACGCCCACACGTTGTAGCATTTAGTCTAATATACAAACTAGATAAAGCAAACCAACAACGTAAGTGTCTCTACGGTCTATTTGGTTGATCGTTGTATCGACTTTCTTCACTCTTGATCAAGTCATCACGAGAGCGTAGCCAGCTCCGTCCTGATGCATCATGGCATCTATAGAATCTCCGTCCTCCATTTCCATCTATGTATAAACTCAAAAGTAGCAATACAAATAAAAAAGTTTCATAGTTATTAGATGTTTACGTTAGCAAAAGCAAGCGATATGCAAGACATATGTGCACGTGGGACCTTTCAGTCCGAAAATCAGCCATGCATCATAAGGACAAAAACGTTACTATGCATTGAAACTTAAAAACTAAGCTATACTTGCGTATGATAATACATCCAAGCAAACTAATGCAAATGCAAGAGAATAATTACATTTCCGCTATCATAATGTTATTTTTTTTGCAAATTTCATAATTGTTTCCTTTGATCTTATAATGCTAGGAACAAATATTTTACTTATACAGTAAAAAAGGGGTTAAACAGTTTACCCCATTTGATATGTGAAATGAACAAATATTTTCTATGAAAAAAGACTTGCAAATTGCACTATTTAGATGGGTGGGGGGTAATTGGTTTCATTTTTCAAAACACATGAGGTAATTTGCTATTTTATTTCACCACACTTTATTTATTTATTTTTTTTTTTCATTTCTCGTATCACGTAGGTAAATTGCACATTTCCTATTTGTGCAGCAATTTGTGCATATCGTTACAGAATCACATTTAACATTAAATTCTAGCAATAAAGACTGAAATAAAGATGTTACGCGAAAGTATCGACAGTCGTTACCTCGAGGGGAGTTTTTGAAGCTTTGACGCGTTGGCCATCGTACATAAATGCTATTGCATCGTAGTTTAATTTTTTCTGCTTACAGTAAGATGTAAATAAGTATTGTAGTTTCTTGTCGCGTGGAAATCGGTAGTAGACCTCGTCCCCGTCCTGCATTGACATAAAAATTAAGTAGTTCAAAGATAACTTGCATCAAGAATTAATTAACTACATTCGTATTACTGTGAGATATTCTGAATACGTGTATCTATTATAATTAATTATTGATCTAAACTTCAAAATATATAATTCATGGGTGAATAGCAAATCACACCCTGTGATATTATAAATGAGTAAATTAGTCCTTTATGAAAAAAAAAAATAGGGAGGTAGATTGGTGTATTTTAGATTATATAAGAAGGTAAATCTAGTTCCTTCTCTAGCGATGCTTGTAATTTTTGTGCATGCACTTGAACCCTCCTATATGAAGGCATATAAACCTGCTCTAACCAGACACCTTATCGCTCCTCTAGCAAGGCCCTTAAGTCTTTCTTTGAGTAGGCACCCCCAAATTATCCTCTTTTGGTGAGGCACACATATTTTGCTCCGTGCAAGCACACAACTTCTGTTCATAATAGATATATCTCCATTATGAACATTTTCTTTTAGAAAAATAAGGGCCTACACTTGAGTAGACAACCATTAAGCCTTAATCCATGGAGGCACACGAGCCTTCCTCCATAGAGATAGAAAAGCCCTACTCCTAATGGGCTGGTTCAGAAAATTCCTGCTCCATATAGCATGAAGTAAGCTCTTCTTTCTCTAAACATGTTTATGCCACTAATATTTTCCTGTAAGAAAAAAAAGTGGCTCCCTCTTCAAGCTAGTCTCTTGCCTCTGAGATGGTTATTCTAATAAGTTTTGAAGTTTCCATCTATTACATTGAGGAGTAGAATGATGCCCATAAAAATACACTGGCCTAAAGAGGCCCAAGTTGTCCAAATAAAAAAAAAGGGATTTTCAAAACTCAGAAGAATGCAAAGCCGAAGTGGAGCCCAAGGGGCCCAGTTCGAGTAAGAGCTTAGAATGCCCTATGAAAATTTAGTTCGGGTAAAGCCCCCAAGGAGTCTAGCAGGAAATGCTTCTAAAAACATAAATTACCCAAAAGAAACCCAAATTGGCTAAAATCCAAGAAGGCCCAGACCCAAGAAGTCCTCACAGGCCCATAAGGAAGTTTAGATACTTGAAATCCCCTAGGCAAAGTCAAAATTCATAGTACAAGCCATTCATGTCGGATCTCTAAAGGCACATATCACAAAATCAAATAAAGACGAGCAGCCCCCTCGAGGACACGTGGTGCCTCCAACCAGAAGTAACCTTAAAACCTAAAACCTTGAACTCCGGTTGGAATAAGGTATCTCCTCAATTACTTAATGTAAAATTTTGGAAAACATTGTTATCTCTAAAAGATACATTCACCTGCAACGGACTCCAATCCCGTTCGCCCAAGAATCGGGGGTCTTCAACTTCCAAGAAATAACCCTCAACCTAGTCCGGTGGAGAACTCCTAACTGTTGGGAGATGACCTCTACAAAATCTAGCAAGATTTAGCTTTATCCAACCATTTTGAGATGATGCTCCATCAAATCTATGAAAATCCTCCACCGAGTCACAGGTGGATTCGATCATCTCCAATCAACTTATGATTACCTATAAATACTGAGCCCCCGTGCTACAACTTTGGTTGAAGGGAATACTTCAATTTCATATTATTATTATTATTATTATTATTATTATTATTGTATAATATTATTATTATTGCAATGTTTATCAATCTTGGTTCTTGGGATTATCAACGGGAAAGATTCTTGATTTGGAGTACATCAAGAATTACAAAAAGAACCGAGTCCACAAACATGCCGAATCACTAGTTCTTGGTTATAAATTTTTCAAATCCCATAAACAAATATAAAAAAAAAACACATAAAAATCGTTTCTTGGTTATAAATTTTCAAAAGGATTAACATCAAATCAAACTAATCTAACCATACACAAAAAGGAGAATATATATATCTATATATATATATATAAGTAACAATTAAAAAAAAAAAGAAAGGGAAATGAAAGAAGAAATTTACCTGAGATTTGATGGAGAGGGCAATTTTAGAAACAATGGATTGGTCATGATTTGGTTTCTTGCCGTTGGAAGTCTCTCCTGGTCTCATTTTCTTTCAGCCTTAAGTTCAGTGTGTGTGTGTGTGTGTGTGTGTGTGTGTGTGTGTTCGACCACAAACACAAATACAAATAAGAACGCCTCCTTTGATTCTCCTTTGGTTGCTGTTTGAGTTAAAGCATTGAACCACTTCTGTCTTTATACACTTTAATTTTGTGTGTCTCTGTGGGTGTGTGTGTGTATGATTTTTAGGTTTCCTTTCTCTAAAATGGAAATACATTGTATAGTAAGTATCTGGAAAACTAAAATATAATAAAGTCCGATATGGAATTTAATCAAATTGGAGACTCCAAAATTACAAATAGTAGAGGAAATAACATTGTTTTATCTCCATTTTTTAGAAATATATTCAAATTTAGTGATTTAAAATTTTACTTGAACTATGTAAATTGTAATGAGTTTATAATATATTTTGGTTTTTTTAAGAATCATTTCCCAAAAATAAAATAAAATTTCCTAACATGAATATTTAACGTTATTCTTTCGTAAACACCCTCTCCTCACGTATTCAATGATCATGTAATACAATTAACTTTCGACCGTTTATATGGTTTATATGTTAATTTTAACTATATTCGAACTTTTAGATATGTATACACTGTCGAATCGTATACATAATTTCGTTACCAATTAAATGTTATTTAGGCATTAGTTTAGTTCGGATCTAGGAATGTAGAGTAAGCGAGCTTTAAAATCTTGAGCTCCTTCACGATTCGAGCTCGAATCAGATTATAAATGTTTAACAATTCATGAACCAAGTCGAGTACTTCTTTTATTTTTTTTAATATATTTATGGTAAATATAGTTGTAATAATATTGTTATTATTCTTAAAAGTAATAATTACAATGAACCTGATTGCAACCGAAGGTAATATTTTTAATTCAATAATTTTGTGCTACTCCGCAATAAACATGATTATGCTTTTATTTGTTATGATAACTGTATAATGACGAGGTCGGTGGAATCGCCCTAGGTACTCGGGGTTTTCATAAAAAATAAGTCTGAAATCAAAGCAACAAGTCAAAAGTGATGGGGTACACCCAAAAAAATCACTCCGACGATTAAATTAGGAGACTATCGGTTGATTGGAAGTTGAACCTAAATAATTGTTTGTCTAATAGAAGTTATATCTTTAATTTTTAATATAATTTATTATTCACATTTTTATATTCATTTAAACTTACAATATAGAGTAAATTGCTCCACATTATTTAATTAGTCTTCATATGGAATAAAATCTAGGCATAAAATTGATCTTTTTGACTGTAAAAGGACTTTTTTCCTTCAATTTCTTTCTTTCAATTTTCAAATATTTTTTCACGTTTGTTTCTAACATAAATACTATTATTTATTGGTATAATATTGTACTAATATTTTATACATTTACTTTATGTATATAGTTAAAAAAAAAATTATGAGAAATCTTGTATTCAAATATGAGATCAAGAAATCCCATATCTATAGAGAAGACAACCAAGCAGCAGATTTGCTTGCTAACCAAGCCTGTGTTACGCTCTACTAACTAACGATCACATGCGAGGCAAGATTATAGGAATCACCAAACTTGACAATTATGGCTTCCCCAACATCAGAACTATGCAGAGACGTGAGGGTGTTACACTCCCAATTATGCTTTATTTTTCCTTAGTTGTATTGAATTGTCAATACTAACCATACCTATAGGTGCTTATGAGGATCCATGGGCTGACTGTTCTATCCTCCACTATGCTTGTCTGTTTGGTGTATAACGGGGTCATGTTTATTTTGCTACTTAACTGTATTTGGGAGGTGTCCTCCATTGCATTGCATATCTTGGAAATTTTTATTGTTTGTAAGTTGTACTCCTTAGTTTCTACTTGAGTTTTATTGTTGTTGACAAATGTTAGTGGATTTTACCCCCGCTTATGCTCTCTTTTGTCCGGCCATAAAACTAAGGTGCCCTTCTTTTCTGGCTGTGTTGGTTTGTTTGATTTTTTGTTGCAGGTACCTCCAACAAATAATCTGAAGGATTCAAGTTGAGATATATTCATTGCTAATTGACGATGCGATAAAATTTTTTTAACACGCCAAACTTTTGACTCAACTTGATGGTAACACTACAAAAAAAGGCAGAATTTGAGTAGATTTTGAAATGTTTAACTTTGGACGATTTCAAGATCACAAAACCTATTTGAACTGGAGTTTGGAATGGATGGAAATCCGCCCCTGCAGTTGGCGTTACAAAAATGTAGGAACGGTTTATGTAAAAAGCAGTTGCAACTAGGGATGATAATTGTATCAGTCGTTGAAAATCGTTCCTAATATCGATTTAGCCCAAAAAATTTTAATTTAAGAATTGGAACAGTTGGGGATAGTCTTTCTAATGGTTACTTATATTTTTTTAGGTGAAATTTTGGAACGGTATTTATAATCATAATTTTATTTTGAAACTGTTTTTTTTTTTCTAATTTGGATGAATTTAGGAACGGTCTTTGAAATATTTTTTTGCAACGAGTTATTGAATTTGCAACACATTTTTAGAATTATTTTAGGAATAGAATTAGGAACGGTTCATATAATTTGGAACGCATATTAGATACTGATTAGTAATTCTCTTTGGAACGATTATATATTAATTTGGAACAATTCGTTTAGTTTAGGAACACTTTTTTGGGACAGTCTTTGTAACGGATTCTGGAACGAGTTTTGCTAAAACTTTTAATATTTTCTTTAGCATTACTAAACCCGTTCCTAATTTTTGAATGTTATAATTTTTTATAAATTATTAATATATTTAATAATTTTGAACAAATAAATAAATTTATACATTTTAACAAATTTTATGATTATGTACATTATTATGTAACAATGTTAGTATGTACTGGGAATATTGTTGTAATTTATTTTTTTATGATTATTATGTAATTTATAATTATTTATATTTATTAATGTAATATTTTGATATTGCATTAATTGTTTCAAAATTCTTTATTAATGTGATTAGGTGTAAAATTTATTAAATTACATAAATTCCATAAATTTGTGTAAATTACACATAAATTGCATAAACTACACATAAAAATTATAAATTACATAAATTACACATGTATTTCATAAATTACACATACAAATTATAAATTGCATAAATTACACATATATTGCTAAAATTACACAGAAATTGCAGAAATTACACATAAAAACTATAAATTGCATAAGTTACACATGTACTGCATAAATTACACATAAATTGCACATAAATTACATAAATTGTATAAATTTACAGAAAATTAGAAATTTTGAAAAAATATTTTCGAAATTTTTTAAAATTTATTTCAGAATTTTTTTCTGAAAATTCATACAGATTTTTTAAAATACCAAAAATTTACAAAAAACATTTAAAATACCAAAAATGTACAGAAAATTAGAAAATTTTGAAAAAGTATTTTCAGAAATTTAAAGAAAAATTTTAGAAATACAAAAAATTTACAGAAAAAATTTAAAAAATATAAAAAATTACGAAAATTTCAAAATATTTACAATTTTTGTCTCAGTCTGGTCCCTCAAGCTATTTTTTGTTGAATGCGTGGCCGAATTTTGACTTTTTGGAGGGTAAAATAGTCCATTTAAGTTTGATTTTATCACTTTAGTCCCTTAAATTTATAACATTGTCAAATTCATCCTTTTTTCAAAGGAAAAAAAATGTATCTATATTTTTTATGTTGATATATTAAAATTATCTTTTATGAATAACAAAAAATTTGCACTCTTGTGAACATAATAAACAGTCTACTCTATTTTCTCTTTTTTTATTGAAATAAAAAAAATACAAAATTGTGATAAATTTTATGAATTTACATTTTGCGAAAAGTTATATAAAAAATTGAATTCAGTAATTTTTTATTACAAAAATTAAAGATAAGTCTAAAAGTTAAACCTTAACAATCTATCTTTATTACTAATTAAGAGCACTATTTTGGTGTCTCACTTTTTTTGGTGGGTCAATTTTTTTTTTAATTATATTTCTTATTCTCAACTTTGTTTGAAAAATTACGAATAACTCCTCATTGTTTGAAATATTATAAATTCCCCCTTAATATTTGATAAAATCATATAATCCTTGGATGGAGGTTTAAAATTATCAACTTTGCCCTTGATGTATTTTTATCTTTTTTTCTAAAAAAATTAAATAATGGAAAAAAAAACATACATAGTGGATGAAATATTATCAACTTAGTCCATAAAAATTTTTTACAAAATTTTTAAAAATAACTAAAATTATAATTCAAAATTCACAAGAATATTTTAGTCAGTTTACCACAAAAATAGATTAATTGGACTAATTATTACACTAATGTTAGAATCAAAGGTTGCATGGTAATTTTTCAAACAGAGAACATTACATTCATATATATTGTTATTATTATGAACTTTTTGTTTATATCGATGTATTATAACTTAAAGAACAAAATTTATTTGCATTACTAATGTACAACATTTAATATTTCGATTGACTTTCACAAAATTAAAAAAGTTATGAAATAACCAGAACAAAAAAAAAAGGTACCAATTGTGATTTTAATTAATTAATTTAATTAATGCGTACATTACATTACACGGAACACATGCTATTTAATTATACATTCATCAATTATAGTTATAAATAAGTGAGACCTACAATTGGTATTAATTGGTATAAATGAAAATATCTGGAATGTGTTTGATTTTGTGATAATCTTCTCCTTCACCATCCACCACTCCTACCCTCTTCACAAACTCTTCTGGCATAGATATAATTCTCAGTTCTTGGAGAGTATTAATGAATTTCAATTCATCTGGAATCATCTTCAATTTACTGCATTCTGCAATAAGTAGACTGGAGAGGTTGAGCATTGCTCCTTTCTGCACTCTCCACCCCATTAAATTCAACAACCCATGCAAAACAAGTTCCCTGAGTTGACGAAATCCAGTTGCCCGACAAACCATCTCTCAGCCCACATATGGATTGCTCCATAAGCCAAGAACTCGTAACATGGGAAGCTTCTCTAGTATTTCCATTGGGTCTTCCTCAATCCTTGTACCCACAAGCTGCAATTCTATCACATTTTGATATAGTTGAACTTCATAAGCTGGTAATTTGCTCACTTGACAATGTGTGATTCTCAAGTAATGTAGTGAGTGACACATCACCAACCTCCTGAAAAGAGTTGAGCCATCTTCCCGATTCGTATTGACATCCATGTCCATCTTGGGCAATTTAAGAAGATGAGTGATATCATCAACCACATCACCAACCCAGATATCATCAACCATCTCCAATTCATTCAACCCTTCAAATTTCAATTTTTCGCCTCCAACCCTGTCATGATCATCTTTCATAAATAGATGCCTCAAGCGCTTCATTTTGTATATGCAATTAGGTAATCTCATTATATTTTTCACATTCAATGTCTGCAAACAAGGGAGCTTGCATATAGATGGTGGCAATTCTTTCACAATACTATTTTCGAGACTCAATAGCTTCAACAACTTCCATTTTGCGATTCCTTTGGGCAATTTCCAATTCTCAAATTGATAACCTTTGAATACAAAAGATCTTATGTTCTTATTTTCCCCAATCCTTTGACTAAGATCGTTATCCACTCCCACCGCATGAATAGCCAATCTATTTGTTTTGCAAATGGAAGAGTCTCCTCCTCCCATCTCTCTATCCATAACATCCAGAAATCCTTGTCTTTTCCGTTTTGACAAACATAGATCTCTAATCATATCATGAAGCCGGCATGACTTAAACCTATTATACAGCGGCAACTCGTCTATTTCCACTTGAACCATACACCTATTTGCTAGCTCAAATTAATACCGTTCTGCCACATCTGTCAAACTTTCTCCCCTTCCCTTGTCTTCTGAAGAAATCATTCCTTCAGCCATCCATAGTAAATATAGTTTTTCTGTATCTATTTCTTGATCCTCTTTAAAACATGCCAAATACAAAAAACACGGTTCCAGGTTGTAAGGGAGCATATTGTAACTCAAATCCAGTATTTGATTTACTCTTTTGTCAGTCTCCAAACCTCTCCCATGTTGAAGGTACGAATCAAGATTTCTACACACATTTTTCCATTCTATTGATGTCTTTTCATGATGAAGAGTTCCCCCAATAACTGAAATGGGTAATGGTAAATAACCACATTTTTTTACTATTTCCCTTCCATATTCTTCCAATAACTTTGTTTCAATTGTAGGTAGCTCTGCATACATAATGAATTAATGTTAGTTATTTACGTTTGTTAATTCATAATGACAATTATTCGCCCCATACTTAAAACAAATAAAAAGAGAATTGTTGTTATATTTGTATTGTCATGAAATTGTCACTAATTATTCATAATGACAATTTTTTTGTCACTAATAATTTTTAAAGATAATTTTTTCACACATATTGTCGTCATGAAAACTATAAAAAAATATTAGACATATTAAAATAATCTTTTTCGCCTAATATATACTATTAATGAACACTAACCTTGTGAATAACTGTATGGGAGTGCTATCTTTTGAAGGAGCTCCCATCCTTCATCTTCACTCATGCATATAATTTACTATAACCTACACAATCTAAGAATATTTTTGAATAATTGCATCAAAATAATTAACTTAATAATACGAAAACAGACAAAGTTCAAGCTAGAAAATTGAAAAATAGAACCAACAACCCTAGTGAAACTATAGATTCATTAAGGACATTTCTAAAAAAAATCTTAATAAATAGCAACTATTATACGGCATATAAAAACTTATTATATTAATTTTTAAACAAATAGTTAATACTAATTATATTTTTCAAAACAATCCAAAGTTTATAATTTTTATAACTATCTTTTACAAAATTAATAAAAAATAAGATAGATGTTAACTGTCCACATAGACATGGGTGTATCTATAAAAGTAGGATACATTCCCTGTTACAAAAGAAAATCGAAAATAAAACATAAATTAAATCACTTAATTTTGATTGGTTCAAAATTCCATGTAAAGTTCATAAAGTAAATACATCAAATTGATAAGAAATATGTGTGCAGTATATTTGAGAAGACAATGAAAATAGTTAATAATGAATAAGAAAATTGATATTGAAACTCCAACGATTAGTAGTGGGTAGATGATAAAGTAGTGGTTCAAATTGATGATTTAAGATGTGATCAACAATCATTGACAAACTTTCTTCATAAAATATTCTTCTTTCCAATACTCGGAGCTTCGGCAATTTAAGAAGATGAGTGATGTCATCAACCAAACTGTTGAACCCAGTTATCATCTCCAACTCATTCAACCCTTCCAATTTCAATTTTTCACCTCCAATGCTCTCATGAAGAAATCCCAGAAATAGATGCCTCAAGTGCCTCATTTTGTATATGTAATTAGGTAATCTAATTGTATTTTTCACATTAAATGTCTGCAAACAAGGTAGCTTGCATATAGATGGTGGCAATTCTTCCACACCACTATTTTCGAGACTCAATAGCTACAACAGCTTCAATTTTTTGATTCCTTTGGGCAATTTCAGATTCTCAAATGTATAACCTTCCAATACTAAGACTTTGAGAGATTTGAAAATCCCAAATGTAATGTAATTATACAAAAATGTATCTCGCCAGTCCGTTTTGAGGATTAGAAAAGATCTTATGTTCTTATTTTCCCCAATCCTGTAACTAAGATCGTTATCCACTCCCTCCATATGGATAGCCAATCTATTTGTTTTACAAATTGAAGACTCTTCTCCTCCCATCTTTTTATCTATAACCTCCAGAAATCCTTCTTTTTTCCTTTTGACAAACACAAATCTTGTATCATATCATGAAGCCGGCATGACTTAAATCTATTATATAGCGGCAACTTGTCTATTTCCACTTCAACCATACACCTATTTGCTAGCTCGAATAAATACCGTTCTGCCACATCTTTCAAACTTTCTCCTCTTCCCTTATTTTCGGAACAAATCATACCTTCAGCCATCCATAGTAAATATAGTTTTTCTATATCTATTTCTTCATCTTCTTTAAAACAAGCCAAATACAAAAAACATGGTTTCAGATTGTAAAGGAGCACATTGTAACTCAAATCTAGTATTTGATTTACTCCTTTGTCATTCTCCAAACCTCTCCTATGTAGAAGGTACGAATCAAGATTTCTACACATATTTTTCCATTCTATTGATGCCTTTTCATGATGAAGAGTTCCTCCAGCAATTGAAATGGGTAATGATAAATAACCACATTTTTTTACTATTTCCCTTCCATATTCTTCCAACAACTTTATTTCAGTTGTAGGTAGCTCTGAATACATAATCAATGAATGTCAGTTAATTCAAAATATTATAAAATTTGAATTTCTTATAAATATGTATAGTAATTAAAACAAATCAAAACAAGAGAATTTCGCCCTATACTGTCAACAAATAAAAAATAGAAATAAAATCTGAAAGCATAACTTTATATTGCTGAATCCATTTCTTTGTATGATTTTCTAAATGTTTGATTCCTTTTATGTTTTAAACAAATTTTGTATCAAGAAATAAATTTTAAATTGCTATTCAATAGCATTTTATACATATAGATCAACTTGAAATTTACATAAGAAAATTCAAACAATCTTGTCATCATGAAAACTATAAAAAAAATTACACTTAACAAAATAATCTTTTTTGCTAAATATATTCTATTAATGATATCTTTAGTATCATTACTCTTTTTTCTTTTGTCACTAACTAGAGAAAGAAGATTCAAAATCAATAAAATAAAACAAGAAATTTTACAAACTAACCTTGTGAATAGTTGTTCGGGAATGCTATCTTTTGAAGGAGCTCCCATCCTTCATCTTCATCCAAACACTTGAGATTGTGGACGTATCCTCTGGAAGCAATGTTTTGATTTCTGATTGTGAGCAAAACTTTGCTATCTGCCTCTGCAATGGGAAAGGCACGCCATAAGCAATTCCAGTGATCAACTTCCCAAACGTCATCCAAAACTAGGAGACATTTTCTGTCTCTTTGGACTGTCTGTGAATTGTACCGATCTTGCCTCCTATCAGCATCCTTCAAGAAACAGTGCATGATGTTGAGCTGCCTACGGACTTCCTCAACCTCACCGCCCACACTCGATAGAAACTTTGCTTCCTCAATCAATAAGTCCCGAAGTGTTTCAAGTGCAATTGTTGCAACGGAATCAACCATTTTATTTTGTATTTGGGTGATTTTCTGGAGAAATGTGTTGGATCAGTAGCGGCTAATTGCAAAGTGGAGGGATGTATTGATCTTTTTAATTCACCAACTGCCTTCATTTTATATATGCGCATACCAACTTCTATCGCTACTGGACACAAATTCTTTTCTCCTCTTATCTTTTCTTGTAAATTGAAAGTTTTAGATTCTTTCTCCCATATTTCACACTTTTTTGATTCACACTTTTAATTTAAGTTAAAGCAAAAGAATTGGCTACTCATAACACAAGTTCAAGAAATCCCTTTCAGATTTAATTTAAATTCTACTCATAGGTACAAATTCTTTTCTCCTCTTTCACACAATTTTATTGATGGGTATTGACTCAATCCAAATATAATTTATATTTTTTAATGGGTTTGGATTTGGACCTAGGTTTAGTAATATTTATTGAATTTGAGTATGAGTCTGAGTAGGGTCTCACCCTATCCATTGACACCCCTATACTATCAATGTATCCATACCAAAATTAGTGATTGGTTAACTATAATACTAATTTTAATTAATTATATATATTTGATATTAATTATTGATGATTGCATAATATAATTATAATCAATTTATTAAAAAAATTTATGCTCGGGTTTTAATAATGATTAGTACCATGATCTGCATTGATCCTTCAATCTATATTATATAAGTAACTCAAATGCTTTCTCGCCCCCCCCCCCCCCCCCAAGAATAAGATGTGCATGCCAAATTGCATTTAAGTGTGAAGCACATGGACTACAATCAGTCTATGGGAAAAGTATCAGATATTTCAATTGCTATGCATTTTTTATTCTTTTAAAAGAATGTTAAATAAATCTATGAATTCACATCCATCTTAAACATAAAAATTAGAAAAATTAATAACATAAGACGTACATGGCTCACCCAATTTGAGCTACATCCAACAAATAGAATGTTTACGACATCGAAAAATGATGATGAGGAGTGTGCAAAATGACTTTCAGAAGTAATACAACTCTAGTCTAAAAAATATAAGTCTTGGACTATTACATGATACTGAAATAAAGCGTGATAACTTAAAGTACCTTATTAATAAGAAAATTTAAACTATATGATAATTTACATATAAAATCTGCGATACATGAATAGTTGTGATTGTTTGAAATCCAACATTCTTGTCCTATGCTACACATATTTAGAAGAGTACATAGCGTCCTTTGTGAGTACATCACAGGCAAAAGTTCATTCGATGCTTTGCTTGGCTTCTCTCTGGTGAAAATCTCTATGCTTTCCATAACTCAACTTTGTCAAATCAAATAACTCTTTTACGGTATGTTTTTGAACTGTGGATCCTGATCCAACTTTATGTAACTCATGAATCTGCATCGTCGACTTTGTCTTAGTGGGAGAAACTTGTGTGATTGTGAATGTGGCGCTGCAAAAAAAAAAAAAAAACTCGATTTGGGATGGATATTTTGTAACGGGTATGTGAAAAATCCTTCAGACTTCTGTGTTCTTTCCTGCTCTCACCTACTCTCTCCTGCTTCTAGCTAGCACCTCTGTATTGGTGGAATGGGGACTCCTTAAAGTTGCCGACTGCAAAAGCATTTGCCAAGGATTTTTTCATTAATCAAGAACGATAGATAATTCATCCATATATATCCTCAACTTAGGAATAGTGAGAAAAATCATTGTTATCATATACCTCTAGTACTCTTCCAAATAGACAAACGCCCACACGTTGTAGCATTTAGTCTAATAAACAAACTAGATAAAAGCAAACCAACAACATAAATGTCTATTTGGTTGATCACTGTATTAACTTTCTTCACTCTTGATCAAGTCATCACGAATGCATAGCCACCTCCGTCCTGATGCATCATGGCATCTATAGAATCTCCGTCCTCCATTTCCATCTATGTATAAAGTCAAAAGTAGCAATACAAATAAAAAAGTTTCATAGTTATTACATGTTTACGTTAGCAAAAGCAAGTTTCATAGATTGGTTTATATATTTTGTTCTTAATTATATATAATATATTTTAAAATATAAAAAATTATATTTATATGCACGCAAGAATGACATGCCACGACGAATAACTAGCATAATTTAAAAGATATTGACAACTTGTTACAACATTAATACAGATTAATAGTTCAATGAACTCAACTTCTTTTTTTCTTGGAAAAATTGTAATTTTCGTTCTATAAGAATGGAAGGTAACACTTTTGGTCCACTTAAAATTTATTCTAGCAACAAAGGACAATAATTTAAGAAAAAAAAAAAAAAGAAGCACATTGCGGACATTTGTCTCTGAAAATTTTCCCTTGTTACAGTTGCCATGCACATAATATGCACGTGACATTTTTCAATAAAATGGTTATTTCATTGGTGAATATAAAGAAAAAACAGTATCAACATTACGAAAAAAAGCAAATCAAAGATAGTTAATTCATCCATATCCTCAACTTAGAATAGTGAGAAAAATCATTGTTATCATATACCTCCAGTACTCATGCAAATAGACAAACTCCCGCACGTTGTAGCATTTAGTCTAATAAACAAACTAGATAAAGCAAACCAACAACGTAAGTGTCTCTACGGTCTATTTGGTTGATCGTTGTATCGACTTTCTTCACTCTTGATCAAGTCATCACGAGTGCGTAGCCACCTCCGTCCTGATGCATCATGGCATCTATAGAATCTTCGTCCTCCATTTCCATCTATGTATAAACTCAAAAGTAGCAATACAAATAAAAAAGTTTCATAGTTATCAGATGTTTACGTTAGCAAAAGCAAGCGATATGCAAGACATATGTGCACGTGGGACCTTTCGTTCCGAAAATCAGCCATGCATCATAAGCACAAAAACGTTACTATGCATTAGAACATAAAAACTAAACTATACTTGCGTATGATAATACATGAACGCAAACTAATGCAAATGCAAGAGAATAATTACATTTCCGCTATCATAATGTTATTTTTTTGGGCAGATTTCATCATTGTTTCCTTTGATCTTATAATGCTAGGAACAAATATTTTACATACACAGTAAAAAAGGGGTTAAATGCAGTTTATCCCATTGGATATGTGAAATGAACAAATATTTTCTATGAAAAAAAGACTTGCAAATTGCACTATTTAGATGGGTGGGGGGTAATTGGTTTCATTTTTCAAAACACATGGGGTAATTTGCTATTTTATTTCACAACACTTTATTTATTTATTTATTTATTTTTCCATTTCTCGTATCACGGAGGTAAATTGCACATTTCCTATTTGTGCAGCAATTTGTGCATATCGTTACAGAATCACATTTAACATTAAATTCTAGTATCAAAGACTGAAATAAAGATGTTACGCGAAAGTATCGACAGACGTTACCTCGAAGGGAGTTTTTGAAGCTTTGACGCGTTGGCCATCGTACACAAATGTTATTGCATCGTAGTTTAATTTCTTCTGCTTACAGTAAGATATAAATAAGTATTGTAGTTTCTTGTCGCACGGAAACCGGTAGTAGACCTCATCCCCATCCTGCAATGACATAAAAATTAAGTAGTTCAAAGATAACTTGCATCAAGAATTAATTAACTACAATCGTATTACAGTGAGATGTTCTGAATAGGTATATCTATTATTATTAATTATTGATCTAAACTTCAAAATATATAATTCATGGGTGAATAGCAAATCACACCCTGTGATATTATAAATGAGTAAATTTGTCCTTTATGAAAAAAAAAAATAGGGAGGTAGATTGGCGTATTTTAGATTATATAAGAAGGTAAATCTAGGTCCTTCTCTAGCGATTCTTGTAAGTTTTGTGCATGCACTTGAACCCTCCTATGTGAAGGCATATAAACCTGCTCTGACCAGACACCTTATCGCTCCTCTAGCAAGGCCCTTAAGTCGATGTTTGAGTAGGCACCCCCAAATTATCCTTTTTTGATGAGGCACACATATTTTGCTCCGTGCAAGCACACAACTTCTGTTCATAATAGATATATCTCCATTATTAATATTTTCTTTTAGACAAATAAAGCCCTAAACTTGAGTAGACAACCATTAAGCCTTAATCCATGGAGGCACACGAGCCTTCCTCCATAGAGACAAATAAGCCCTACTCCTACAGGAAAGACGTGCTATAATAGCTAGTATTAAAGAAAAAAAATGCCATCTACACTCACAAAAAGCAGTTAATGACCCCATTGCACAATAATTTAAGAAAAAAAAAAAACAGCACATTGCGGACATTTGTCTCTGAAAATTTTTCCTAGTTACAATTGCCATGCACATAATATGCACGTGACATTTTTCAATAAAATTGATTATTTCATTGGTGAATATAAAGAAGAAACAGTATCAACATTATGAAAAAAAGCAAATCAAAGATAGTTAATTTATGCATATCCTCAACTTAGAATAGTGAGAAAAATCTAAACTCATTTATTCTACTAACGTATATATGTATGGCGGGTTGAAGTAGGGGAAATGGACATGTATTACATAATTGTACAAGAAATTGAAGAGAAGTTAGACGTAAGGGTGAAGAAAGTGCCTCTCCAACAAGACGTGGACCCTCTACCGAAAATTACTGAGACAATAAAAATCCAACCAAGATCCAAGTTACCCTACAGGAACGATTAGAGGAGCCTCAAATGCTACTGATAAGGTAGTAATTATTTAATACTTTACGTAAATAATCTTTAAATTTCTGTGTTATGCAAAAATAATATAATATAACTAACATTCTTCAACCAAATTTTCATGCAATAGTACTATATTCATGATAGAGTTTCTAAAAACTTCCGCTCTTTAAAGGAGGTTGCAACTTTTATACTCTATAGTTGTCCGAGGAGTGATCTAGTGCTGGAACAAGTTAATTCAAAATCTATAAATTCATTTTATCTTTGATCAAAATTTATGTGGATATGTTTTATTTTATAACTTTTCAACTATAGAAGATTATAAAAAATGAATGAACTATTATGTCATTTTGTCAGGATGCATATTAAAACTTCCTAAACATTCATGTTTTTAACTATTATCTTTGTTATATGTTCTTATCTTAATAGGCATTCTATCAGATCCGGGCAATGAAAATCCAAATAAAATGGATAATGAAGTGTTGGAGATCATTGCTTGCACTTTAATTGATTTATAGCCAGTAAATTTTCTCGTTATTATTTTCCTATTATTTTGTCAACATATATAATTAAAAAGGAAATTTTAAATTCGAAGATCTTTTGCCTTTTCAAAAGCTTTTGAGGCGAGGAGAGGGTGTAGGAGTATTTTGAGGCCGTCACCGTGGCCCCATTGCAGGAGGAGCAAACTCCCATTTCTAATATTATGGAGGGTACCAGTACGCCTTGGGGTGATGCAGTGCAGATGATTTGGGAAAGAGGATGGTTTTTGATGTTCCCAGGCTGGCTGTGTGGTCTTCTAAGTATAACCGGGATAGTGTGCCTGATAATGCTACGAGGTCGTATCCTACTAATGTAGGACCTAGTTCATATTACGGTAGGTGGTACGATTATATGTCTGGGCTGGCAAATCAGTTTCACGATGTAGTGCATGCAGCAGAGCAGCCATTGGGGAACGGTTGCACCCAATCTCAATTGAAGATTGTTGCTGAGTTGGTGAATATCAAGGTCGTTGGCCATTTTCTCAGCATATATATGACCAAATATCCCAGTGGGTTGATCATATAGTAACGCAACCACACCTTGTCCCAGGATTATTATACTGCGAAGAAATTGATAAGAAACTTAGGTTTACCTGTTGGAAGATTGATGTGTGTAAAAATAGTTGCATGTTATACTGGAAGGTGATCTTTGACTATTGCATGTTTTGTGGAGAAGCTAGGTACAAGTCAACCAGGACGCGAAACCCTAATCGCAAAAAGACAGCGTATACCAGTCTTAGGTACCTGCCGATTACCCCTCGCCTACAAAGGTTGTATGCTTTAGAAGCGATTGACGAGCAAATGACGTGGCATGCTAATAATCTAACGAAAGAGGGATCCGTATTCAATCCGTCTGATGCAGATGCATGGAGGCGTTTTGATCGAGCATATCCTCATTTTGTAGTAGAGCCCCATAATGTTAGATTGAGTTTATGGACGGATGGGCGCGCACCGCACGGGCAGTACGGTCGTACGTACTCATGTCGCCCCATTATACTTACAGCATACAATCCCCACTGGGAATGTGCATGAGTGCTGAGGTGATAATGGTGATCCTCGATCCTTCCAATCCTAAACGTTTCATCAATGTTTATTTGGAGCCTTTGATCGAGGATTTGCAGAGTTTGCGGCATGTAGGTGTACTAACGTGTGACACTGAGAAGCGAGTTATTCGCAATGCACGCCATGTTGATGTGGACTGTGAACGACCTACCCGCTTATAGATTGGCGTCTGGATGGAGTTCCACTGGTGCTATGCGGTGTCCAGTTTGTATGGAAGACGCACATTCATTTACCTACAGAACAGTAGAAAGTCATGCTGCTTTGACTATTATAGACAGTTCTTCCCCCTGGACCATTCAAACCGTAGGAATAAGAAAGCATTCAATAAGAACCCAGTAGAAAGGAATGTTGCACAACAAAGATTGATGGGAGAACAGATCCGCAAATGGGTTGGAGAGTTTAGCCCTGCGGTTGAAGTGTCGTTGTCACTTGCGGACGGGTAAGGTAGCGAGTATAAGTGGACAAAGAAAAGCATCTTTTGGGAGCTCGACTACTGGTTGATGCATCTGATATGATGCAATCTTGGTGTCATGCACATTGAGAAAACATGCTTGACATTATATTCAATACCGTGATGGATATAAAAGGAACAACGAAGGATACTCTGAATACATAGAAGGACCTGAAGATCATATGTAACGGACAGAAGCTTGAGCTGGACAAAAGGAGGATGAACGTGATGCCTAAAGCCGTATACACCCTGACTCTCGATGGACCGACATTGCGTTTCATGAAGTTGAGAGAATACCTCCAAGTTCCGACGGACAACCATAATTATAACCTGCATAACCCAAATGGTACACAATTAGTCGTTGAGCTTTATGTTGCTAATCAACAAGGAGCAGGTACATCCCGATCGGGGAACTCTAAATCTTATGATGAGTCTGACGACGATAGCTTTGATGAGTATTACGAGACTGAAGAAGACAAAAATTCTAATTGACATTTAGCATTTTCTATATCAAGTGTCTTTGTATTTTGCCGATAGAAATTAGTATAAATTAAAAAATTACCGATAATAATTTATAAAAATAGTTTACCAGCTAATTTAGAAGTACAACTTTCAAACTATTTGTCCATACCAATATTTTTTTTTAAAAAAACAAAACACATTTTTTTTTCTATTTAGGAATGGTCAAAAAATCTACAAACAAAGTGATATATGTAGATTAAAGAGCAAATAAAAAATTACCAAGAAAATAACTAAATATTAGAATAAAAATTAATAAGATGAGATAAAGATTACTTCAGTACTCGGAATCAATAAATCATAATAGCAAACGGATTTCTAATCTTCAAATGATTTGGATATATAAACCTAGCTTGCGACCAAAAAATAAAGAATTACTGTTATTTTAGTTTTATTTGTCATAGGAATTTCACATTATATCTTGTAATTGAGAAACATCCACCAAACTAATGCTAATTCAATGGTCATGGACTAAACACATGGTTTCCAGTGGGTGATCAAGATGCCTAAAGAGTCGGGATCAAGAGGGACTCAACCTAGGATCTGATTGGCCCATTCAGAAAGAGTTGGTTGGTACAATCCAGGCCAAACCAAGGCTGATTCCAAGTATCAATACTTGGGATAGGCCCAGCCCAATGACCTAGGACCTCCTAACCCTGGGTCAAGTTAGCAGGCTGACCTAATCGAGCCACTTCTTTTTTTTCAATAATATATGACATATAAGTTTTATTTTATTCTTGTAGCTTAACTATTCTATATTTTATATACTTTGGAAACTCTAAAAAGTTTTACCTTTATTCTTATACTTCTTTATTAGTACAACAATTCACTAAAACTCATTGTTATTTTTTTTTAAAATGTATTTTAAATTTTTTTTGGGCTTGCCATTATTTAAGTTTATTATTTGTAGCTAGTTGGTTCAATTGTTATTAAGTTCTTTATGCGGTCTTAGCTACTTTTTTTTTTTGTAGTTTTGATTATTTGTTTGATTTAATTTATGATTTATTTATTTAAAATAAAATCATAATTTACTTAAATTTGTTGAAAAAAGTATCTCATCTTCATTTAAAAAGAAAGAAAAGAAAATAGGCACAATCAGGTTTGGTTTGAGCCATCACCACTGCTATTGCACTTTCTCTTCATCCCCCGTTTTGTCCTAAATATAAGGTATCAAAATTAGTGTTTTTCGACTCACTTGTATATTGAGCGAGTGGTTGAGAATGCACCAAATCGGAGAAGACGTTAAAAATATCAAGTCTCGTATGTCCGACCTCACCAAACAGTCGGAGTCCATGAGTGTTGGAGACAACTCATCAAGATTGGTAGATGATAACGATTGGTCAAGAAGAACGTATGGGAATGAGGTTGAAAAGTATTTTGTAGGAATGAAGGAGGATATTAAACAGTTAGAATCAGTTCTGACAACTGATGACAAATCAAATGGAGTGATTTCCATATGTGGCATGGGAGGCTTGGGAAAGACCACTCTTGCTACTAAAATTTACAATGGGGAGGCCGTGCAGCAGTGCTTCAAATATCGTGCTTGGGTTTGTGTACGCCAACAATTTCAACCCAACACTATTTTCCAACGACTATTAAAACAACTTCTTCCCAATGAAAGTGAGGAGCAAGACGAAGATACATTGATCAGAAAGTTGTACCAAGTACAAAGAGACAGAAACTGTCTCCTAGTTTTGGATGACGTTTGGGAAGGCACACTTTTCCCATTGGAGAGGCATATAGCAAAGTTTTGCTCACAACCAGAAATCAAAACATTGCTTCCACAGGATACGTCCACAATATGAAGTGTTTGGATGAAGATGAAGGATGGGAGCTCCTTCAAAAGATAGCACTCCCAAACAACTATTCACAAGGTTAGTTTGTAAAATTTCTTGTTTTATTTTATTGATTGTGAAGATAATGTTGAATTTCTTGTTGAACCCTAATTATGGAAAAAATATTCTTAATATATTCAAAAATTAAATATTTACTTTTTTAAACTTTGACAAGAAAAGAAATTAATTAAAAACAAATTGGAGAAATAAAAAGACAAATAATTAAATCTGTACCTGAGGCTCCATTAATCTTGCATGAAGAGCACAACAGATGGGATCTGACGATAGCACATCACCGAAATTTCACAAGATGAATTTGAATTTGGGTCGGATGAAATAATCCGGCCAAAATCTTTAGTGTATGTTCTTGAAGTATTTTGTTGGCAAATTATAACGATGATGAATTAACAAATTGATTCAAAAAGAAGAATTAAAGAAGGAAAAAGAAAGAATCAAATGTTTGAGAAAAGGAATAATGCAGTTGCCTGGATACAATTCATCTTACATTTATGGAGTTTTTCGCCATTTCTTGGCTAACGAAGGAATCAGATGTAACGTCCCTAGGGCTCTCTGAGCGTAGTACTTTATGGACTTGAACAGTGTTCTGCAGTGAGTGTGTTGAGGGAGAAAAGGCATGAGAAAATTTGAAGTGTGAGTGGTTGACTGAGAGAGTGTGAGTAAATGTTGTGTGTGTATGTGCGAGTGTTTCAAACATCAAATCTCGATAGGGGGTAGCAGAAGCCTCGGAAGTTACGTCCTGTCTTTTTGTCATAATATTTTCCTGTTAATTTCTTCTTTGCTGGTTTGTCGTTACATAATATTATTGTAATAATAAGACAAAAAGCATTTTTAGAAAGAAATGTATATATTGATTCTATCTATGAATACAATACAATGAATTATTTTCTATATTAATTGGTCCAGAAAAAGCAAAAAAAAAAAATAAAAAAATGAGACAACATTTATGAAAATTAATTAAAGAGTTCATCAATCTGTACATATTGTTGTATTGTAATCAACCATTTGTCTTTACTTCTTTGTATACAACTACAGTTTCTGACTAAAATTGAAAAACTTAAAGTAGTGATGAAGTTAAAATTGATACTCAAAACTGAAAAATTAATCATGTATTCCTTTCTTGCAAGTTCAATAATTTTGTGTTTATTAAAATTTGGCAATACTTTTAACTACCGGTTTGGAATTCGGTTTCAAAGGCTGGATATTAGAGCGAAATATATGTGGTAGGTGTGTTTTAATCTGAAAGATGTAATTAATGGTTTGGTATATAAAGATAGGTATAGACTAATGTCATTTATTACACTTTGAGGACTGGATTTCATTGATGAACTGCAATCTAGTAATTTATGTTTGAAATTGAATTGCAATTATATTAAAGTTATACACATAAACTAATGTGTGTAAGAATTTTTTGCACCAATTTATATGGTTCTTTGCCACCACAGAACATATCACTTTCAAATATTTTGAAAAGAAAAATCAATTGACACATTTGAATCCATTAATTCCTATATATATATATACATATGTATAATAGACACTTAAAAAAGCTAAAAGAATAACAAAGACTAGAGGGTTGGATATTGCAAATAATAAAGCAGCTTCTGGAATATCCACCCCTCTAAGGCTGACTATCCTCTAGTAGCTTCTGGAACGTCTCCTGCAGAACAAACAAAATGATAAACACTTTTAAGTAGGAATTAATTTTTTTAAAAAATAATATTAATAATGTATCTATTACTGCCACCTCCAACGCCCTCGGCCCACTCCAGCCACCGTCTACTTTTTTCTTGTAGCACATCTCCAATAATATCATCTGCTTGGGGGGCGACCGACCTTTGCCTCATGTAGAAGAAAAAACATTTAGCATCTTGTTTATAAAATAATGATAATGCATTTAAATATTATTTACTTACCAACTTCCTCTTGTGCATGCCGATAGAGGACGACCCCCTCCCCCTGATACACAATTGAGGACACCGTAGAGTTCGCCGCCCGGTTGCCTTATTTTTTTAGGACTCCCGCTGGAAGTCCACGTTGGCCCAGTACGTCTGGAGCTGGAGCCAAATCTTGTTGGCCAGCCAGAGTGGCCTGACGAGGCTGGATAGGGTGATAGAAAATATCTTCCAGATTCACTTATCGGCCAACATGTTGAAAACCAAGAACATTAACTCATCGTCACAGTCCCACCAGTAGGTCATCTACAATAATAAAATTAAATAAAACATTAGTAAAATTTATTAAATAATTAGATTATTAGATAAAATAAAATTAATTTAAAATTGATTACCTTTGCGCTGTCAAACCAGAAATGCTGGTACTCTGGCGGCACGTACCTCAGATATGGCGACAGGTGCGGAAAATGTCCCCGTCACGACTGCATTGATGCACTCGTGAAAGTGGCGGTCAGATTTAAAATTACATCCTATATTAGACATTTTTAATATAAAATAATACTAAAAAAAATTGTTAAACAAATTTACCTCGTGTAATCGAGGCTGATGTACTGGGCGTGCTGATGGTGGTGGTGGAGCAACCGCCGGGGTGACAGACTGCTATATCCTGTCTTCCGCTGCCGGTCCAGCTCCAGATGCTTCAGCGTCATCTGGAGTCTGCGAGGCGGGCTACGGTGCAGTCGTGTCAGGTGGTGTGGGTGGTTGAAGAACTGCTTCCCAAATTGGGAAGCATCCCACAAAAATGGTAGAAGTGGCGGGGCACGAGCACGACCATGTGGTATAGGAGGCATACCACTAAACAAGATCTAAACAAATTATTCAGAAGTATTAGTCTAAATTTTACGGTTATTGACATTAATATTTAAATAAAAAAGCATATTCTAATTCTTACACATCGAAAACATTATCATGAAGTTATGATTATTGTACTCATTAATTATTTAAAATGTATAATTCTCTTCTGCATACATACAAACGGGCCAAGTATTGATTTAAGCTTGTTTACCCTATCACATTAACTTATTATTGTAGTATTCGTTACATTTATACATTTTAATCTATTAACATTATATTTTGTTGACAGATGAAGATGGATAAACATAACAAGTTCTACGGGCAAAATTCAATGAATGGGCTAACAAGAAAGGCATGCGTGATTTGTTTGTACGCAGTTACCAGAGAACTATACATTTTTAAATAATTATTAATTATTGGAAATATTGTCCTCAATTTGTTTTCTATTTCTAATGATTATGTAATTGTATTTTAATTTAAAATATTACCTTGATATTGTTATTGTTGATATTACTTTGTTAATAATATTATTATAGGGATTATTGGTCTAATTTTGTGATTATTGATATTATTATGTAAATGTTATTATTGAAAAAATTGGTCTAATATTTTTACTATTGACGTTATTATGTAAAAACATTATTATTAGGAATATTGGTGTAATTTTTTTGATTGTTTACATTACTTCTTAAAATTTTTATTATTGGAAATATTGATCTAATTTTTTTGTTATTTACATTATTATTTAAATAATACTATTATTGGGATTAACTATTGGTCTAATTTTTGTGATTGTTTAGATTATGATGTAAAAATTATATTATTTGAAAATATTGGTCCAATACTTTTTATTATTTAAATAATGTTACTATTGAGATTATATATTTGTCTAATTTTTTTGGTTACTTACATTAAGATGTAAATAGTAGCATATTTATAAAATAAATTGCACATGTATACAATAAATTTCACAAAAAAAAGCAATATGATATAATACACATAAGAATTGCAAAAATTATGGAATGTTACATGAGTAAATTGCACTAAATTTAACAATACTTGCATCAATTACACAACTATACAATTAATTTTGAAAAATTACACAAACATTCTATAATTGCAGAATGAATTAAGATTATTGGAAACATATAATGCTATAAATTAAATTGATACATATTCAGAAGATCAAGTATATTTGTATATATAAGATTGTTACTCTTATGTAGATGTAAGTGACATTTTATACTGTTCTATTGCATCGTCTAATCAGACTGATAAAATTTTTATCAAGCCGTTGGATAGTATAAAATCGACAAAATACTACATTCGATGAAGTTTTTGAAATTTTTGTTAAACGGATATCAAGATATCGTATCTGATACACAATCAACGAGGTTAAAAATGATGAAACTGTCCCAGATGTTGAGATATTATAATCGGGAAGTGAACGAGCAATCTATGGAATATTTAGGGACAGTTTAATCATTTTAGAAACAAATATTTTATACGAATGATTTTATTTAATTTCATATTTTGCAAAGGTCAAATATTAAATAACCATTCCTAGGTTTGAGTTTTCCTCCAGGTTTCTTTTGGTGCGAAATTAAATTTGTTTGAACTTATTTTGAAACGGTCAAAATAAATAGACCGTTCCTCTATTTTACTTTTCCTCTTTTTTATTTGGGAAATTGTAATATATTTAACGGTTTATTTTATTAATGTCGGTTCAAAATTGGAATGGGCTCTGGATCGACTTCCTAATTCTTTAACCATTCCTAAATAGAAAAAAATTGTGTTTTGTTTTTAAAAAAAATATATTGGTATGAACAAAATAGTTTGCAAGTTATACTTCAAAAGTAGCTGGAAAACTATTTTTCTAAATTATTATCAGTAATTGTTTAATTTATACTAATTTCTATTGGCAAAATACACAGACACTTGATACAGAAAATGGTAAATGTCAATCATAATTATTGTATTCTCGTAATCCTCATGAAAGCTATCCTCGTTAAACTCGTCATCAGTTTATTGTTCCTCGATCAATATGTACCTGCTCCTTGTTGATTAGCAATAGAAAGCTGAACGACTAATTGTCCGTCACAACTTATGGAGTAGGTATTGTCTCAATCTCTTGAAATGCAATGTCGGTCCATCCAGAGTCAGGTTATATACAGCTTTGGGCATCACGTTCAACCTCCTTTCATCCAACTCAAGCTCCGCTCAATCACATATGATCTTCAGGTCCTTCCATGTATTCAGAGTATCCTTCGTTGTTTCTTTTATATCCATAAAGGTATTGAATATATTGTCAAACACGTTCTTCTCAATGTTCATGACATCAGGATTATGTCGTATTAGATGTACCGACCAGTACTCGAGCTCCCAGAAGATATTTTTCTTTGTCCACTTATGCTCGCTACTGTTCCCGTCCGGGAGTGATAACGAAACTTCAACCGCAGGGCTAAACTCTTCAACCCATTTGCGGATCTTCTCCCATCAATCTTGACTGTGCAACATTCCTTTCTACTCGATTCCTTGTGAATGCTTTCTTATTCCTACGGAACGGATGGTCTAGGGGCAGGAACTGTCTGTGGCAGTCAAAGCAGCACACCTTCGTACCGTTCTGCAGGTAGAATGAATGTGTGTCTTCTATACAAACTGCACACCACATAATACTAGTGCAACTCCATCCAGACGCCATTCCATAAGCGGGTAGGTCGTTCAAAGTCCCACATCAACAGGCCTACATACTACAGATTCTGCAACTCCTCGATCAACGACTCCAGGTAAACATCTACTGAGACGTTTTGGATTGGAAGGACCGGGGATCACCATCATCACGAACATATACTCAGCACTCATCCACATTCCCAATGGGAGACTGTACGGTATAAGTATAACGGGCCAATATAAGTACGTACCACCGTACTACCCGTGCGGTGCTAGCCCATCCGTGCAGAAATCCAATCTAACATTACGGGGATCTACTGCAAAATGAGGATGTGTCCGATCAAAATGCCTCCATGCATTTGGATCGGACGAATGGCGCATGGATCCCTCTTCCGTTTGATTCTTGCCATGCCACGTTATTCGCTCGGTAGTCGCTTTTGAAGCATTCAACTTTTCCAGGCGAGGGGTAATTGATAGGTACCTAAGAATGGCATATAGTGTCTTTTTACGATTAGGATTTCGCTTACCTAGCTTCTCCACAAAACTTGCAGTATTGCAGATCAATGTCGTCCTTCCTGTACATGCAACCATTTTTACACGCATTAATCTTCTAAATAGGTAAA
The DNA here is from genome assembly GCF_026168435.1 of Sesamum indicum. Lineage (NCBI taxonomy): Eukaryota > Viridiplantae > Streptophyta > Magnoliopsida > Lamiales > Pedaliaceae > Sesamum > Sesamum indicum. The sequence goes on along the minus strand of NC_142661.1, from coordinate 7,990,470 downwards.
CCCAAGTTTCTTATTAATTTCTTTGTACTATAGTAATCATGGGGCAGGGTGTGGTTGCGGGGCATTATATGATCAGCCCGCTAAGATATTTGGTCATACATATGCTGAGAAAATGGTCGGCGACCTTGATACTCACCAACTCAGCAACAACCTTCAATTGAGATTGGGTGCAACCATTTCACAACGGCTGCTTGGATGCATGCACTATATCGTGAGATTGATCTACTAGCCCAGACACATAATTAGGGCCCTCTACCATAATATGAACTAGGCCCTGTATTAGTAGGACACGACCTCGGACGATTATCAGGCACAACATCCTAGTTTTACTTAGAAGACCAGACAGCCAGCCACGCGGAATAAAAAACAATCCTTTGTGTCGAGAATCCATCTGCACCGCATCACCACAAGGCGTACTAGTACCCTCCATAACATTAGAAATGGGAGTTTGCTCCTCTTGATATGGGGCCACGGTGACGGCTTCAAAATACTCCTACACACTCTACTCGCCATGAGAAGTCTAATTATAATACTCCGGCATAAAACCTTTCATAAGTAAGTCAAAATTTACCTCGTCCGTGGTATTGAAAACATCATTTTTGCACTTACGACAAGGACACTTAATTTTCTCACCATCCATATATGCATGTTGACACTTGGATAATTCTATAAATGTAGCAACACTATCCTCAATAGAGTAAGACCCACCTTATTTGGAAGGTTCTTCTCATACATCCATCTCCTCAACTATCTTAACATGACAGTGAGTTCTACACAGACACACAAACACATACTGATATATACATATATTATGATATTAAATTAATTTATAAAATTCCAAAAAATATAATCAATTGACAAGTAAAGGGTTAAAGTTTTTACCTGATCAAAATAACTTTAAATATCAACAAAAATTTGAGATAGGTTGACGAACAAGAGTAGAAAAATGTTTGTGGGTTAGTGAGAGATAAAAAAAAATCGAGAGAGATTGAGGAAATAGAGAGAAAATAAGAATGGAAGAAAATAGTGACATTAAATGGAAAGAGCACACATATTTAGTTGTTAAAAATAGCTGTTGATTTAGATTTTGAAATGGTTCTTTCAACGAGTTTAGGAACACTTTTTTTTACCATTGAAATGTAGTCGTTGTATTTCATTTGGAACAGTCTTAGTAATAGTAAATAAATAATACAAAAAAATAGTTGCAATCTGTACCAAGTTTTGGAACGATTTTTGAAACACATTACCTTTTAAATAAAACTAATAATTTGGAATGATTCTTGCATAATTGATTAAGGGTGTTCCAAAATCATTCGAAATTGTACCTCATTTTGGCATACATTTTCTAACTGTCATCTTTTGGACATCCTTTGTCACCTATATAGGAATGGTCAATTCAAGACCGTACCTAATTCTAATATTATGTTGCAAATAGAGTTCCAACCATTTATCGTTACTATTTTGTAACAGTATTTGGATCAGAGTTTGTAACTAATTGTCTGGGACTCATGTTGGAACGGTTTGCCCGTTCAAAAATTATAACCTAAAAAAAATATAGATCATGACATCATCTTTTCATATCCATTCATTATGTGTTCCAAAGACCGTTCCAAGATGGAAGGGGCTTAGGAATGGTTGTCTTGACCGTGCCAAATCCCACCTTTTTTTATGGTATGATGATGTGCTCTAGCCAAATCTCATCCATAAAGGTGGTTGGCGGAGCACAAGATCTAGGATACGATAATAGCACAAGAGATGGGATCCGCAAGATTTTTGGTTTTACAGGCTAGCTTAGATACTATTTAGGGAATTTTCCAATTTCTTCCAATTTATTACAATTTTCTCATAATGTACCCCATTACAATTTTCAATGGCAAGGAGCATTGTTTTCTTGAGAGTGCCACTACACATACCATTCTAAGACATAAGATTTTGTTTTCAAACTTGTTAATGACAGGACCAACTGTGAATACTATTTCCGGAGTTAGTAATCTTATTGAGGGCTCTGGAAGAACTACTATATGATTACCTGAAGAAACAAGGTTACACATATTATTCTAGTAAATCAAATAGCGTGCTAGAACACTTGGCTCTAAAGAAGCAAATCCTCGAAAGAGAAAGGAGCATGCCGTCTCTATTAATCACAATGCTAATGTGACCACGTAATGTCTCTAAGGATAAAATTCTTGAACTGATTTATCTAAATGTAACGAGCAAGATCTCAAGGTCAGTTACGAGATGTCTATTAATTATCTGTACAACAGTTTAGGTTGTCAGCGAAAAGAGGGTAAATTACATTTTTGGTCACATAAATGGACCTGTTTTTAATTTTGGTGCCATACTGTAGATGATTTACACATTCCATCCAATATGTGCATTTCTTTTCCAATGTCAGTACACAAGAGGAGCAATCATTAAGTTGCTAATGACAGATTATTTTTCCGTTAGGTGGGTGAAAATTTGGAGGGAAATTATACTAATAAATAAAAATTTGGTGGAAAAGGTTTATTTGTTCTTCTACCGTATATGAATAGCTAATTTGTTTTCTTATCTCTCCCATTTAGTAGGAAAAAAGTATAAAACACTGATGCAAATGGAGAAGTTCTTTGTCACTACGGAAGGATTGGAACTTTTAGATCCTTATCGACCAAAATTGAAAACGAGTCCACTTATTGGACCAAAAAAGAAATTTATCCTTGAATAGAAATTGAAATGAAAGAGATTTTTGCCTATTTTGTAGCCGTCGAAAACATGGATGAAAATGAAAATGATTCTCAAACTGTAGAGAATGCTAACACAAATAATTGAAAAAAATTAAAAATAAGCGAGAAGTATTTGGATCTATTATTCCAGCACCACAAGATGTTCAAGCCAGTTGGCTATAAGTGGTTGTTTGTACCAAAGAGAAATGAATGAAATGAAGTTGTAAGATACAAGGCTAGACTTGTTGACCAAGGCTTTACTCAAAGGCAAAAAATTAATTATACTGAAACGTATTCACTTGTAGTGGATGCAACCATACTTAAATTTTTAATCAGTTTATTAGTAATTGAACTGTTGGAAAAGGTGAAAAGCCAATATTGGCGGTTTTGAGAATTATTCTAGAAATCTTTATTTAATCAGTATTGTTCCGACGAATATGGTAAGTGACTTTAGCACATGTGTCTGTTGTCCTTGTCATATTACGTCAATCACTACTTTGACGTCACAACAGATGCCCACAGACCACTCAATAACCCATGTAGTTTGGTTGTGCATTTTGGATGGCAGCTATGAAACTAACTTTTGAGGGTTGGTCTAAAACATTCCAAGTCAATGACCTCAAGACTAGGCATCGAGAGTCCTATAGAGACTTGCACTGAGTATTGCATTCATTTGATGAGTGCTGCGTTTCATCGGCGAAAGACGTTGGACATCTTTGCAATTTCAGTGGATTTGTTGATAAGGTGGTCAACTGACTGAACTGACTCATGGGGATCGTTATATGGAAGCCTCAATAGCTTAGTCAGTATACTTGAGTCCTTAGCTCGGATAGTAAGGGCGTAGTTCTCAAACTTAAGGAGTCACAGTAGTCATATACATACGATGACTGTATCTTAGATCTGTGGAAGAGGTGATTGTGTCACAAACGTGATTATCATAAGCCTTATCAAGTGTAGTCGAAGTGTGTAGTGAGGACGGTGAGTTCCGAGAAGAGGATCCATCCCCTATCCGAATGTGATAGAGGTATCTCCTATTCACTTGGAGATGCATTCAGGTCTTATGAATCTCTAGCCACAGTCGTTGATCAAATAGGAAAAGGAGGTTCCTATGTCAAGAAACTTGGTGTAAAGTTATCTCAAGTATTAAGCATAGATGCCTGGTCCAAGATGGGAACTGACACCTAATTCCATGCCCTCAACTAAGCCTAGGAGATGATAGAAGAAAGGACCGTACCCGTACGGACTGGTGAAAGTAAATGTTCGCACAAAAATTCATCTAGTCTCTAGTGCCATGGACCGTTGCTAGATGACCATCCATGGTAACGGACTTTCTTGAAAGAATAACCGAGAAAGAATAAGGAACTAATTTGAAATTAATTCCATAAGATGTAAGTAATTTGATTACTCACACATGAGGGTACATTGGATGGATAGCCCAAGTTTAAACTAATTAAATTAATTGAAATTGTGCTTGTCTTTATTAGTTTAATGAATTGGATTCCATTAATGAATAAGAGACAATTTCATCTTGAATATTTAATTAGATTAAATACCTAGTGGGATGAATTAAATGAACTATTTTATATTAGATTTAATTAAAATTCATTGGGCTTGAATTTACTTTACATAACATCGGCCCAATAACTAAGGCGCACTAGCAAAATTGATGGAGGAAAAGTTGACCAAAGAATTGCATTTTAGAAATTGTTAGTTTGGTCATAATTAGCTCTTCTCTATTTGGAACGGATTGAAGAGTTACCTTATAGATAATAGAATGTATCTAGACACATTCTTGTTTATCTATTCAAGGTATATAAATATATTTTGTGTATGATTATTAGGGTAATAATTCATTACAAAATACAACAGAAAAATTCCCTCTCCTTCTCCATCATAATTCGATTGCCCCCTTCATCTTACATTGGGTGAGTTTTATCATCCTGATTCCTTTGTTGTCTCATTTTTTGGTGTGATATGGATCATCTTTAGAGAATTCCTATGTTGGAATCTCTTGTGAACGTTCAACGATTTTATGTCAAATAGATATGTCAACATGTTTTAATATTTTTAAAGCATGTTTTATTGATTATTTTATTGATAATTATGTGTAGAAATTAACTTGTATAATTTTGTGATTAATTGGATGATTTTAGTATTTAAGAAAATTTGAATTTTTCGGTAAAACTTGGTTATTTTTTTAGTTTAGTGTGTGGAATCAAAAAAATAATTTAAGCACTGTAGCAGCAACTGTCGGTCGGTGCTGCACAGCCGCCCGTTCGCATATGAAGGAAAAAATTAAATTTTTTTCTTAATATGGTTTATTTTTGTGCATTGGATGCACATATTTTTATCATCCTTTCGATTGCAATTTTAAACTTGTATTTTCTGCATATAATTTTTTTTTTGTAATGTTCGATATCATGATTTTTCTAATGCATGGAATGCATTATTTTATGTCAAGCATGTTTAATTGGATTATTTTGCTAGTTGGATAAAAATGGATGATCATGGAGCCCTTGACCATTTGAATGTATTTATTTATTTTGTTTACGTTTGGTGGGCCCATATGCCTTTTTGTTATCTTCCTCCTTCGCTCGTTTTTGCCTTGAAAATAAGACTTACTTTCCTCCCATTGTGTACTCTCCTGAACAATTGATCAGGATTTATTTTTAAATTGTAATGAGACTAGAATATATTTTTGGTGGAATTTTTAGTTTTACAGAAGCAAGTCCATGGAGAAGAAGGTCCACGGAGGAGGAGGCCGACGGAGAAGGAGCCCCATGGAGGACTTACAAGGCCCATCTATATGTTAATGAGTAAATTACATTTCTAATAGCTTACGGCCACCTTAGATGTACCTTAGACTGACTACGGTCTTAGTGGACCGCATAGCTTGGGCTCGTGATCATCCAACAGGGGTATGCTTAATTTTGTTGCATGTGATGTGTTTAATGTTTTTATTTAAATTCGTTTAAATATTTGATATTTGTGCATGCAAAATTTAATGTGATGAGGTCTCACTCAAACAGTAAAAAAATTAACTTTCAATTGGTTGGACCAAATTAAAGTGTTGGGATCCAAAATGGACTTGGATAAAAATTGTTTGATCTGTGCAAGGCTTTCATCCACAATAATATGGTGAGGAAACTACCACTACCCAAGTGTGGTCTCGCGAGTTGTGGCACATTCTGATTAGAGGCAAGATCCACCAATATTGTGAATAAAGGAACACGCTCACCGTTATTCGGACACAATAGTCGTGGGGGGCGAAAGTTGAGGTATGATTTGGTTGATGGGTTGAGCACGATACTAATTAAATATTAAGTCCATAATGGACATGGATTGAAATGGCATTTCAATCTGTCCAGGGCTTCCATCCATAATAATATCATAAGGAAGCTACCACTTCTTAGAATAGGTGACCTGAAAGCTAATTGGATTGGAATTCTTGTAATCTATTCTAACAATAAGTCGATATTGTGCAATATTATTCAGTGAATAAAATGAGTATTCGATATTGGCATTTCATTGTTGTGCTCATTACATTTATATTTGCATTTCTTTCAAAAATCACAACAAAACCCACAGACCACCTTGAACAACAGTGCAACAGTTGGACTACACATTGGAAGGCGGTCATGAAACTAACTGTTTGTTAGGAAATGGATCGGGTTCAGATGGATAACAGGTGGAATATGAAGGCGATAAAAGACACACGAATTTGTTAACCCAGTTTGGATATAAATCCTACGTCTGGGGGCGATACCAAGCCAGGAGAAAACACTCAAAGAGGAGGAAAAATTGAGGAGTACAACACACACACACTTATATGCAAGTCTTCACCACACGTGAAAGACAACACTCACCCTCGTCTCAACTCTTTCTTTTCTCTCTACTCTATTCTATTCTACTCTACTAAACAATGCTAATAAGAGTAGTATATATATAGCCATGACTTATCCTTTTTCCAACTCAACTTGGGATTTCTAAGTTGAATCGGGTTATCCTTTTCCAACTCATCTTTGAATCGGGTTATCCTTCTCCAACTCAACTTTGAATCGGGTTATCCTTCTCCAACTCAACTTTGAATCGGGTTATCCTTCTCCAACTCAACTTGGGATTTCTAAGTTGAATCAGGTTATCCTTTTCTTCTTCAAATCAATCTTCACAACTTAACAATCTCCCACTTGAAGATTGATTAGCTTTTCTCCACTTTTTTCTTGGTACCGCCGGGTTTGTCCACTCTAGTCATCAAGGCCAGTCGAAGCCGTACACAGCTTCAACTTCTCCATCGCAACCGCCTTGGTCAGCAGGATTCTTTTCTCCTTGGATCTTCTCCAGCTGCAGTGCCTTCTTCTCCAGAAGTTGTCGGATGAAATGGTACTTGATCTCGATGTGCTTTGTCCGCGAATGCAACGCGGGATACTTTGCCAGATGGATCGTACTCTGACTATCGCTATGAAGAATCACATCTGCCTGAGGTTTCCCTAATTCACCCAAGAAGTGTTGCAGCCAAATGAGCTCCTTAGCCGCCTTAGTAACTGCCACGTACTCAGCTTCCGTCGTGGACAGTGTGACAACCTTCTGTAGCTTTGAGACCCAGGATACGGCTGTACCGCCATATGTGAACACGTACCCTGTAGTGCTCCTCCTTTTGTCATAGTCACTCCCTGCAAAATCAGCGTCAACAAACCCAAACAAGGTAAGCTTGCCCTTACCAAACACCAATGCTCGGTCCTTAGCACCCCTTAGGTACCTAAGAATCCATTTCACAGCTTCCCAGTGCATCACTCCTGGATTGCTCATAAAACGGCTAACTACTGCCACTGCATGTGCTATATCCGATCGAGTACAGATCATGGCATACATCAGGCTCCCAATTGCTGAGGCATACGGTGTGACTCTCATCTTTGCACGTTCGGAGTCAATTTGGGGCGAATCACTGTTGGAGAGTTTGAACTGATTTCCCAATGGCATTCTAACCGGTTTCGCATTTTCCATCTTGAATCTGCATAATACCTTCTCAATATAATCAGATTGAGATAACCATAATTTACCAGTACCTTTGTCCCTTGTGATTTTCATGCCCAATATCTGCCTTGCTTCGCCAAGATCTTTCATGTCAAACTTCCTCGACAACTGATCCTTGAGCCTATTGATCTCCTTGACATTTGATCCTGCTATCAACATGTCATCAACATACAGGAGTAGAATGATAAAAAACTCATCGAACCTCTTCATGTAGCAGCAATGATCAGCGTTGCATCTAGAGAAATCTATCTCTAGCATGAAGTTGTCAAACTTTCTGTACCACTGCCGCGGAGCCTGTTTCAATCCATACAGGCTTTTCTTCAGGCGACACACCTGCTGATCATCTCCATTATACCCCTTTGGCTGTACCATGTATATCTCCTCCCCAAGATCCCCGTGTAGGAAGGCTGTCTTCACATCCATCTGTTGTAACTCCAAGTTCTCTGCCGCTACCATGCTCAACACAAGACGAATAGTAGTTAACTTGACAACAGGTGTAAAAACATCAGTAAAGTCAATACCATATCTTTGTTGGAATCCCTTTACTACGAGTCTTGCCTTGTACCGCTTCTTCTCGTCTGATTCTTCCTTAACCCGATAGACCCATATGTTCTGTAGGGCCTTCTTTCCTTTTGGGAGCTGACACAATTTCCATATGTTGTTTTTCTTCAACGAGTTCATCTCGTCGTTCATCGCAAGCTCCCACTTGCTCTTGTGGACATCATTGACTGCCTCTGCGTAACATTCGGGTTCTCCACAATCAGACAAAAGCAAGTAATAAAGAGAGGGGGAGTACCTATCTGGGGCCCTTCTCAGCCTCGGTTCTCGACCCAGTGCCAAGGGTGTGCTGCTTTCAGCAATCGGTTCCTCCGATACTGGTTCTGGCTCTATCTCCGTCTGTTCGGTTTCGTCCGTCTGAACTCCCGCTGAATCCGTATCTGCTGGTATCATGATCCCGGAATTTGAAATGTCGAGATCAACAAATTCCCTTTCCTTCTTGTCATCGTCCGGGCTTACCTTCCTGTCGTTGTACATTACATCCTCATTGAATATAACATTCCTGCTACGAATTATTTTCCGATTTTGATCATCCCAGAATCTATACCCAAATTCGTCAGTCCCATACCCAATGAATGTACATTTAATCGACTTAGCATCCAGCTTAGTCCGATCATCGTTCAAAATATAGGCTGAACAACCAAACGTACGTAAGAAAGAAAGATCCACTTTCTTACCACTCCATACCTCTTCTGGTATCCTGTTGTTCAACGGGACAGAAGGCCCTCGATTGATCAAGAAAGCAGCCGTGTTGACTGCATCTGCCCAAAACATCTTTGGTAGTCCGCTCTTCAATCGCATGCATCTCGCACGCTCATTCAGTGTTCTGTTCATCCTCTCAGCAACGCCATTTTGCTGAGGTGTCCCCGGGACTGTTTTCTGCATTCGGATTCCATGGTCGGCGCAGTAATTCTTGATACCTTCACTGCTGTACTCGCCACCGTTATCCGATCTGAGACATTTCACTTGTAGACCTGTCTCATTTTCCACTAGTGCCCTCCATTTCCTGAATGTATCAAAGGCATCAGATTTTCTTTTTAAGAAATACACCCATACCTTTCTAGTGGAGTCATCGACGAATGTCATGTAGTACGTTGATCCACCAAGAGATGACACCGGTGCTGGCCCCCACAAATCGGTGTGAACAAGCTCCAACGTTTCTTTCCTCGGAGTTCTTCCTGTGGTCAAGAAGCTCACCCGCTTCTGCTTTCCGAACACGCAGTGTTCATAATGACCCACCTCCACCGATTTTAACTCGGGCAACCGTCCTTTCGACTTCAGCACGTTCATTCCTTTCTCGCTCATGTGGCCCAAGCGATTGTGCCACAGGTTAGCCTGCGATACAATTCCTGCAAAGGGGATGTTTGAACTGGATCCTCCCGCCATATAGAGCGTTCCCGACTTTAGTCCTCGTGCCAAAGTCATTGCTCCCCGACTGATCTTCCACTTCGCGTCTCCAAACGTCGTGTGGAATCCATCACTATCCAGCTGTCCGACTAAGATCAAGTTCCTCTTCAGTCCTAGTATGTGTCTCACATCATGTAGGGTCCAGCAGACCCATTCGTTGATTTGATCCGCACATCTCCCTTTCCTACAATCTTGAGGGGTTTGTTATCTGCAAGATAAACTAAGCCAAAATCACCTGAGGTGTATGGCTCCATGATGTCTTTGTTGCTGCATGAGTGGAATGGGGCCCCTGAATCCACAACCCAATCATCGAAAGAACTGCTCACACTCAACAAGAGTGCATCCGTGATCTCTTCCGTCACGGCATTCGCTGTCCGGCCATCCTTTTCCTTCTTTGGCGCCCGACATTCGCTTTTCATGTATCCGGGCTTCTCGCAGTTCCAGCACACCATCTCCTTCTTGCCCTTGTTCTTCCCCTTGGACCTTCACCTTCCACGGTATTTACCCCGTGTGTCAGGTCTCCCTCTAGACTATGTATGTAGTGTAGAGCCAGATGATCCACCCGTTTACTTTCTACGGGTTTCCTCGTTCAACATCATGTCCCTGATGTTGTCGAACTTCATCTTCTCCTTCCCAGACGAAGTGCTTACCGAAGTAACAACCACATCCCAACTGTCAGGTAAAGATGAGAGCAAAATTAACGCTTTTACCTCATCGTCAAACACGATATCCACACATGCCAGCTGTGTCGTGAGTTGGTGGAAGTCATTGAGGTGATCGGCCACCGACTTCCTCTCCTCCATCTGCAACCTGAATAGTTTCTTCATCAGCATGACCTTGTTCATTGCTGAGGGTTTCTCGTACATATCGGCAAGAGTCTGTAGGACTTCCTTCGTGCTCTTCGCTCCCTTCACATGATAGGCGACATTTCGAGAGAGCGACAGGATTATTGCGCTCATCGCCTTTCGATCGAGCACCTTCCATTCTTTATCACTCGTCTTCTCGGATTTCTCTACAAGTGGTTCGTATAGGTCCTTCCCGTACAGGTAGGCCTCCATCTGCATACGCCAAAACCCAAAGTCGGAACCATTGAACCGTTCGACTGGAAACTTTCCCTCCATCTTAACTCCTTGAACCAGGCTCTTGATACCAGTTGTTAGGAAATGGATCGGGTTCAGATGGATAACAGGTGGAATATGAAGGTGATAAAAGACACACGAATTTGTTAACCCAGTTTGGATATAAATCCTACGTCTGGGGGCGATACCAAGCCAGGAGAAAACACTCAAAGAGGAGGAAAAATTGAGGAGTACAACACATACACACTTGTATGCAAGTCTTCACCACACGTGAAAGACAACACTCACCCTCGTCTCAACTCTTTCTTTTCTCTCTACTCTATTCTATTCTACTCTACTAAACAATGCTAATAAGAGTAGTATATATATAGCCATGACTTATCCTTTTTCCAACTCAACTTGGGATTTCTAAGTTGAATCGGGTTATCCTTTTCCAACTCATCTTTGAATCGGGCTATCCTTCTCCAACTCAACTTTGAATTGGGTTATCCTTCTCCAACTCAACTTGGGATTTCTAAGTTGAATCAGGTTATCCTTTTCTTCTTCAAATCAATCTTCACAACTTAACACTGTTTAGGGTTGGGTCTGAAATGTTCCAAGTTGAGCACCTCGACAATGGACATCGAAGTGTCCGATGTAGACTTGCATTAAGAGTCGCATCTATTTGATGAGTTTCATGTTTCATTTGCAATAGACGTGGGACGTTTATGCGATCTTAATGGGTCGACTGACTCACGGGGATCGTCATATGGATGCCTTTTATGCTTGGTCAGTATGACTTGAGTCCCCAGCTCTGATAGTACTGGAGTCCTCCTCAAAATTGAAGAAATACGACAGTCACGTGTATGCGATGATTGTATCTTAGATTTGTGTGAGAGATGATTGTGTTCAGACATGGTCATCATAAACCTTGTTTAGTGTATTCAAACTATGTTGCGAGGATGGTGAGTTCCAAAATGAGGATCTGTCCCCTGTCTAAATGTGACAGAGGTATCTCCTATGTACATGGAGATACGTTAATGCTTTATAAACTTGAGGCCACAGTAATTGGTCAGATAGGAAAAGGAGGTTCCTAGGTCGAGCAATTTGGCGTAGTGGGATCTAAAGTATATTAAGCATAGACGCATAGTCCAGGATGGGAACTGACACCCAATTCCATGTCTAAGACTAAGACCGAGAGACGGTAGATGGAAGGACCATACCCGTATGGACTCGAATCCGACACTACAGGTCTAGAGCTCTGTACTCTAAAGGCATGTTTTGGGTCATGGTCCCTGAACTCGTAAGTCATCCCAGAAGGTGACGCCTTCCGAATATGTTCTCATAGGTCGTTCCATAGCGAGGTGGATGCTGATAAGGAACTCCTTATTGCGACCTAGACAATGTCTAGATCCCTTTAGATTTGTCCGGCAACTTGGGCTTTAACCGATAGCAGTCCGAACTTTATGTCAAGCTACTTGAGGTTTTCCCGAAGGTGCCTGAGTCTCAACATGATGGAGTTTCCTTCAGATGCCTCCATCTCTCGTCAGGAAATTTGCAAGAACGTTTTCATGAGATTTAATAACAACAATATTTTAACAATAATATTGGCATTCAGCTTGCCATCTGATAATACGAGCTTTCTCTATTTTTTATTCTAATTAATTCTTTAAGAAAGCTTTGCATTAGTATTATCAACTTTTAAAGTAAATTCTTTGGCAAGTAAAAATAAAGGCCATTTTTTAAAAGCCTTCCACACCGTAAAGAATTATTTCTCGTTGATGTGCCAAACTTTGGCTTGTTGTTCTGAGAACAACCCTCCTGTATATCTACAAGGTTCTTCCCATGTAGTTATCTTTTTCATGAGCACTGTTGGCCATCTGTAATCATAGGCGTCTGTATAGAGTACCAATTCATCCTTGTCCTGTGGTATAGCAAGTTTTGGCAGGTTACTGCAACCTGTTTCAGCTCACGAACCCATTTTGTGTGGCTTTCTTCCACTTTGAACTTTCCGTTCTTTCAGAAGTGGTCGAAATTCTTCCAATATCTTGTAAAATCTTTAATGAAGATACCTGCAAAATTATCAACTCCCAAGAAGCTCTATAAGTGCTTCTTGTCCTTCAGTACATCTGGAAAATGGTGGATTTTCTCCACAATATGATCTTGAAACTTAATTCCTATCTCGTCAATAAAAACTCCTAGAAATTCAATTTTATTGACAATAATAGTAGCTTTCTTTTCCGAAAGTACCAAACTTTCTTTATGGCATGCATCAGAAAACATTTCAAGATGTTTAATATGTTGTTTCATATTTTTAGATGCAATCAATATGTCGTCAATATAGAAAAACATGAATTTGAAATAATCTTTAAAAAAATTATCTATTTTTTTTTTTAAATATCTGGAGTGCATTAGCTAAACCGATTGGAGCACAATACAGATATATTGTCCCTATGGTGTGGAGAATGTAATAAATTTCTTTGATTCATCTTAATCTGATAAAACCCAGATTTGCAATTGGACTATGAACCTTAAAGAAGCACTAATGAACCTTACCCAATCTCATTTTCATTAGTGCTTCTTTAAGGTTCACAATCTCTTCCTCGAATTTCTTATAGAAGTTGTCCCTATCTATGAGTCTCTGTTCCCTGAAATCAAAAGGACCTTACCAAATTTCATTGGACCAAATTGATCTTTTTTCCTATATTTAATTGAAGTAAATATATGATGGACTTAATTAGTGAACTTTAATTAAATTAGATTTAATTAAGATTGATTGGACCATGTATTTTAATTAATTAAAATCAGCGAAGCCCATTAATTAAGTTGGTGGAAATGATTAGAATAGGAAATTATTGACTAACAAATTCACTTTTGAAAAATGCCATCTTATTGATCCTTTATTTGGAATAAAGGATCTTATTACTTAGTGGATGGTTAAATGAACCTAGATATATTGTAATGCATCTAGACAAGGTATATATATGTATATTAGTTATTTAGAATAACTAGTGAATACAAAGTAAGAAAATAATTTCCTTCTCTCCAGTTCCACCTCTCGGTCGAACCCCCTCTTGTGCATACCTGGTGTGGTTTTGCTCCTTAATTTTTTTTCTAGCAAATAGAGTTGTGGAATCCCAAGTTCTGGTGTGCTGAGGACGTACCTTTAGAGAGTTTCTACATTGAATCCTTGCGTGAATGCATCAAACGAACGAGGTTCGAAATAAACCAAATCAAAGGTGACTCTTAATTTATATTTATGTACCTCTCGTTTTTCATTCAACTAATGTACCACATCGAACACCCGGGAACTCCAAGGGTACACCTCATGATTTTATGGTTTCCTTGCAATTTCATTTTATTTAAGAAATTTATTTTAACCTCTTCTGCTTGCACGTAGCCAGGCTGATTCACTCGCACTTTCAGGTGCGCTTCCAAGTCGTATCTGAGCCTAGTTACCATGTAGGGGCTATGGTATTGTGTGAATAAGCATGAAAATGCGTTCTTTATTTCTTTTGAAGCTTGATATATTTTTTTTACTTATTCTTTGATAATTATGTGAGAAAAGTAATTCTTTTAATTTTTGCGATTTTGGATGATTTAAGTATTTTATAAAAATTGAATTTTCTGATAAAATAGTTATTTTAATTTCAGTTGAACGTGTCAAAATAATAAAAAAAAATTGGTACTGTAGCAGTGCACTACTGATCTGCAATGCACAGCATGCACGCTGCTGGGTGCGCGCGAGGGCAGTTGTGTGGTTAGGCCGTTTTTCACCGTTTTTGCGAAAAATTGAATTTTCTAATTTCTACATTTTTGTGAAATATATTTATCGTTGCTGATTTAATTTTGGAAAAAGTTGAAATTTTTTAAGAATTAAATTGATTTAATTAATTTGGTTTAATTGTGTGCATTGGATGTACAAGGCTTAATCATCCATATGAGTTGCAAAAATCTTATTATTATAGTTGTTTGTTGTGATATTGGATATCACGATATTTTTGGGATGTTCATATTTTTGTCTATCATGATTAATTGTTATCCTATGTTAGAACGAATGTCAAGGGATGATCACGGAGCCCTACACCGCATGTATGCCTTCTAATTTTTGTTGGGTGGGCCCATGTGCCCTTGTGATTTTTTTTTGTCCCCCCTTCTCATATTTAGCCTTGGAATATTAAGGCTTGCTATCTCCCTCTTAATATACTCCCTCCAACTTCTGCTCAGAGTTTCTTATTCAAATTGTAAAATGAGTAGTATAGTACCTTTGGAGATACTTTTTCATTTCTAGCAAGCCTATGGAGAATAAGGCCCACGATGGAGGAGGTCCACGGAGAAGGCGGCCCATGGAGAAATCACAAGGCCCATGTATATGTTGATGGATAATATTACTTTGTAATAGCATATGACCACCTTAGACAGACCATAAACTCACTGCGGGCTTAGTAGGTCATGATCATAGGTTGGGCTCGTGATCATCTAATAGGGGTATGCTAGGTTCATTACATGCGATGCGTTTAGTTAATGATTTATATTTATGCATGCAATGTTTACATATGATGAGGTCTCGGTCTTAACTCAAAATTACTCTCACTTGGTTGGACCAAGTTGAATATTAGGCCCATAATGCACCTAGATCACAAGAGTTTTGATCGAGCCAAGTCTTCCATCCAAAGCAATGTGGTGAGGAAGCTACCGTTGCTGAAGTGTGGTCTCACAAGTTGTGGCACACTTGGAATAGAGGAGAGTTGCACCATAGTTGTGAACAAAGGATCATTTTCACCATTTTCTTGTCTAACGAGTCATGGGGGCTGACGAATGAAATGTGATTTGGTTGATGGGTTTGGCCTAACACCGACTAACATGATTCGCTTGGAGTCCTCGGAATCATATGAAGAGGTGAGGCAAAAGATCTTGGGGATCTCATGGGATGACAATGGTACTGGATACCTCCCACGAGGTTTTTACCTTGTGAATCATAAAAGCAGGGCGTGGCAAATTCTCTTGTGGACTCCAAGCCCACTAGGAAAGGCTATTCCTTAAACCCCACTTGAGAGTGGTGAGCTTTATTATAAATAGTGGTAGTCTTAAAGACTAAAGACCAAGTCTTTTAGTTTACTCATAATATTACAATCATTGGCTGATTTCTATTTAATTTTCTATTGGGTAGAAAATGTCTATGAATTCTTTAGCCATGATAATGAAGACTAATAAATTCAATGGTACTAACTACAATGAATGGCTGCGAAATCTGAGGATTGCCCTATATTTTGAGAACTAGGGCTATTCCCAACGGCTTCGCTGGAAGGGTCCTCGTTGGAAGAACCTGTCACATTGATTTCGATGTCCAATTACATCCAAAAGTAATATCATAGGCTGGATGATGTTCCCTCGATAATGCTCCGTATGAAGGAAGTTTATGTGGTTCGTGATAGGCATATTAGATATGCTACCACGGAAGTATTCTTAGGGACCAAGACGATCGAAGAATTGTCTGTACAAAGTCATAGGGTTAAGATGCTATCCCTAGTGGAGAAGCTCCAAGACCTTAAAGCTGGGCTTGAAATGACACATATATTGACATGATTTTTCAGTCACTTCCTTCGTCCTACAACCCGTTTATTATTAACTACAAATGAACGGACTTGAGAAGTCTATTCATGAGTTATTTAATATGCTAGTCCTATACGAGGCGACGACCCATAAACCTATACCGACGGAATTGATAGGAGAGATTTCAGCCTCCAAAGCGAAAGGCAAGAGGGCCGGACATTGGAAGAGAAAGAAGGGTAAGGGAAAAGAGATCGCATCTACTGCAAGTTCTTTGAGCACTCCTACTGCTTTCGTTAGAATGGGAAAAGGGAAAGGGAAGGTTGGCGATTCTTATCGGTTGAAGGCAAATGATATCTGCATTCATTGCCAAGGAAAGGGGCATTAGAAGAGGGAGTGCCCGCAACTCCTCTCGAACCTAGGTACATTTGTGATTAAGTGACTATGATAACTAATTCTGCTTCTTGGGTATGGATACCGGCTGTGGAGCTCACATCTACAATAACATGCAGGTGTTGGAAAGAAGCAGAAAACTAAGTAAGGATGAGATAATTCTATGGCTAGGCCATGGGAAGGCCGTCGCAGCGGAAGCCGTGGGATCTCTCCAGTTAGTTATTAGTGGTCATATTCGGTAGAATAAAAAACTGTTATTATGTACCGAGCATGATGAAGAATATTATTTCCATTCCTGTTTTACACAATGATGGTTATTTATTTGCAAAAAATAAAAATAGTTTTTATTTGATGATTGATAATAACTATCATCTGCTTGGTACATTGGTAAAAGGTCTTTATATTCTCCAAGAGTCTAATTGGATTATGCATGCCCAACATAAACAAAAATTAGATAATCATGAAAATACACAGTTTCAGCATGCAAAGTTAGGCCATATCTCAAAAGATAGGATGAGAAAGTTAGTAAACTCAAACTTGCGAAACCCGTCTAAAAGGAAAAATGACCAAGAAGCCTTTTGTTGGACAAAGTGCTCTTGCCAACAGTCTTTTTGATTTGATCCATAGAGATATTCGTGGATCATTAAATACTCCGGCTAGAGGAGGATTCTCGTACTTCATAACCTTTATCAAACTAACCGTAAAATTAAAGTCCTTCGGTCGGACCAAGGTGGAGAGTATCTAAATGGTGAGTTCATTGATTATTTAAAGAAAAATGAAATTCTCTCTTAATAGACTCCTACTGGAATGCCACAACTGAATGGCGTGGCTGAAAGGGGGAATCGAACCCTGTTGGACATAGTTCTATCCACATGACTTTTACGGAATCTCCCCCTTCTCTCTAGGGTCACGCTCTTGAAACGATGGCTTAATTACTTAACATGGTGCCATCTAAGACAGTGCTCCAGACGCCATATGAGATATGGCAAGCATACGTCCTACAAGTACTTGAGAGTGTAGGGTAGTCCCGCATACGTCAAGAGGCCAGTGGGCAGCAAACTAGACTCGAGGTCTAATCTGTTCAAGTTTGTCGACTATCCAAAAGGAACTGTGAGATACTACTTCTATGATCCATCTAAGCAAAAGGTTTTTATCTCAAGGAACATTGTGCCCTTGGAAAAGGGTTTTTCTGCAGATACTCGATGCAATTTGGTACAACTTAAGGAAACAAGTCAAACACCCCAGCAGAACAAAAGAACATTTTGAGCCTATAGTTCCCACTGATGGTGCTCCAATCCTCGTAGGTCGACCCGGGACCACCTAATAGGCACGGATTCTTAGGACTATATAGTCAATTGGATATTGATCTAAGGACGTACTGAGAAGCGATGTCGGTCATCGATTCAGAAAAGTGGCTTGAGGCGATAAAATATGAAATGGACTCAATAGGTTTAAATAAAGTTTTAACCCTCGTACACCCACCTAAAGGTGTTAAACCAATTGGGTGCAAATGGGTCTACAAATACAAGCTTGGAGCTGACGGAAAGGTTATAATCTTCAAGGCTGGGCTTGTGGAAAAGGATACACTCAAGGATTTGGGATTCATTTCGAGGAAACCTATTCGCCCGTAGACATGGCCAAGTCCATTCGGATTCTGCTTGCCATAGGAATAAGGTCTGATAATGAAATATGACAGATAGACGTGAAAACGACATTTCTCAACGGTTTCATTGAGGAAGAGGTCTACATTGATGAGCTGGAGGATTTCACTTCCCATGAGAAGAACAGAAGGCCTATCATCTCCAAATGTCAATATATGGTCTCAAATAAGCATTCTGAAGCTGCAGCACACGTTTTGATGAAGTCATACGGGGTTATGATTTCAGCAAGAATGAATTTGATCCTTTTGTATTCAGGAAGATCAGTGGGAGCGCAGCTGTGTACGTTGTGTTTTATGTATATGATATCTTACTCATTGGGAGTGGTGTTAAGATGTTAGACAACATTAAAGCATGGTTGTCAACACAATTTTTCATAAAGGATATGGGTGATCCTCTTACATTCTTGGCATCAAGAGTTATAGGGATAGATCTAGAAGGATGTTAGGACTAACCCAATCCTCATATATTGAGAAAGTCTTGAAGAGATTCAAGATGTAGAACTCAAAACAAGGATTCCTTCCCATAAGGATGGGATTAAGATGTCCAGGAAGTAGTCTCCCAAAACTGATGAGGAACTTAAAAGGATGTCGAACATCCTTATGTTTCCACCGTAGGAAGCATTCAGTATGTTGTCCAGTACACCAGGCCAGATGTCGCGTACGTTTTGAGCGTTACGAGCAGATATCAGGCATGTACCAGGGAGGCGCACTAGAGCGCAATCAAGACAATACTTAAGTACCTGAAAAGGACTAAAGATGTGTTCTTGATTTACGGTAGTGGAGATTCGATATTGGAAGGCTACAATGATGCTAGCTTGCAATCGGACGATGATGATGCCAACTCTCAATCGGGTTTTGTATTCAAGCTGAATGGTGGTGTGTACCAAGTACGATTCCACAACGGATTCCATCATGAAACTTGAATACATAGTAATTTCGGAAGCAGCTGAAGGAAGCGATTTCGATGAAAAAGTACAACCAAGAGTTGGGTGTGGTACCTAGAATTGTTGAGCTCATAGTTATCTTCTGGGATAACAACGGGGTAATAGCACAAGCAACGAAATCAAGATTTCATCACCGTTCTAAACATATTCTTAAATGCTACCATCTGCTTAGAGAGCTGGTGAGCAGAGGTGACGTCAGGATAGACCGAGTCAGCTCAACAGAAAACACAGTGGATCCACTTATTAAGCCAATGTCTCAAATTGCCCATGCTGGGTCTGGATAAGACGGTTTGAGGTTGATGGTTTATTTATTTAGGTCAAGTGGGAGATTATTAGAATAGGTGACTTGAAAGATAATTGGATTGGAATGTTTGTAATCTATTCAGGCAATAACTCGATCTTATGTAATATCATTCAATAAACAAAATGAGTTTTCGCTTTTGGCATTTCTTTTGTTTTGCTCATTACATTTATGTTTGCACTTCTTTCAAACATCACATCAAGCCCACAGACCACATTGAACAACTGTGCAATAGTTAGAAATGTTTATTAGATGGCGGTCATGAAACCAACTATTTAGGGTTTGGTTAGAAATATTCCGAATCAAGGACCTCGAGAATGGGCATCGAAGTGTCCTATGGAGACTTGCATTATGAGTCACATTCATTTGATGAGTTATGTGTTCCATCAGGGGCAGACGTGGGAAGTTAATGGTGATCTTAATGGGTCGATTAACTCGCGGGGATCGTCATATGGAAGCCTTGGAGGCTTGGTCGGTATGACTTGAGTCCCTAGCTTCGATAGTACGGGACCAGTCCTCAGACTTGAGGAATCACGACAGTCACGTGCATGCGATGACTGTATCATAGATTTGTGTGAGAGGTGATCATAGGCATTGTCTTGTACTTTCAAAGTATGTAGAGAGGACGGTTAGTTCCAAGAAGAGGATCAATCCCCTGTCAAAACATGACAAAGGCATCTCGTATGCACTTGGAGATGCGTTAATGCTCTAGAAATCTGCGGCCACAGTCATTGGTCAAATAGGAAAAATAGGTTCCTCGTTCGAGCAATTTGATGTGACGCGGCCTTAAGTATTATGCATAGACACGTAGTCTAGGATGGGATCTGACACCCAATTCCATGTTGTAGACTATGGCCAGGAGACGGTAGATGGAATGACCGTACTCGTATAGACTCGTGGCCTAAAAGCTCACATGGGTTTTCACCTAGTCTCTAGTGCCATGAACTGTTGCTAGAAGGTCAAAATGATGATAGGCTTTCTTGCTCAAGGATTGATCAATAATTATTAATTAATAATAGTGGTGGACACTAGCTCAAGTCTAGTTGAAAGGTGAACCTATACAGTCACACATAAATCATTAAGAAGGGACGAGTAATTAATTGAGAATTAATTTCATAAGTAATTGAAAAACTTATATATGAGAGGGATACATTGGATGGATAAGCCCAAGGGTAAATTATTTGGATTAATTTAAATTAGGCTTGTCCTTAGCACTTAATAAGTTGGACTTATTATTTAGTAAAGGCTTATTGGGTTCATATATTTAAATGGATTAACTTTACGATGGACTCATTAGATTTAATTAAGATTGATTGGGCCTTGTATTTTAATTAATTAAAATAAGCCCCAGTCCATTAATTATCTTGGTGGAAATGATTTGGAAAGGAAAATATTGAGTATCAAATTTACTTTTGGAAAGTGTCATGTTAGTGATTCTTTATTTCGAATAAAGGATCTTATTAACTTATGGATGGTCAAATGAACCTAAGCATATTTTATTTCATCCGTAAAAGGTATATATATGTATATTAGTTATTTGGAATAACTAATGAATACATAAAAAAGCAAGAAAATAATTTTCTTCTCTCCAATTCCACCTCTCGGCCTAACCCCCTCTTGTACACACTTGGTGTGTTTTTTCTCGTCAATTTTTTTCTAACAAATTAAGCTGAGGAATCTCAAGTTCCGGTGTGGAGTGGGCATATCTTTAGAAGGTTTCTACGTTGAAGCCTTGCGTGAACGGAGTAAACGAACAAGGTTCAAAATAAACAAATGAAAGGTTATTCTTGATTTACATTTATGTACCTCTTGTTTTCATTCAACCAATAGCTCTGTTAATTTTATTATTGTCGTTTATTTTATTAACTACATCGAACTCCCTACAACTCCAAGGGTACACCCCTTGGAATTATGGTCTCATTGCGATTTGGTTTTATTTAAGCAATTTATTTTAACCGCTTCCACTTGCGCGTTCCCGAGTTGATCCACTCGCAGTTTCCGATGCCCTTTCACCACTACCCAAATATGGTCTCGCGAGTCGTGGGACATTTGGAATAGAAGGCAAGCTGCATTATCACTATGAACAAAGGAACACGGACGTTGTTTCCCTATCTCATGAGTCATGGGGAGTGACAATTGAGGTGTGATTTGGTAGATGGGTCAGGCTTAACACCGGGTAGCATAGTTCATTTGGAGTCCTCGGGACAATGTAAAGAGGTGAGACAAAATATCTTGGGAATCTCATAGAATGAGAATCGCATTGGTTGCCTCCCAAAAAGCTTTTTCCATGTGAATCATAAAAGTGGGCATGGTAAATTGTTCTTGTGGATCCGATGCCCACTAGGAAGGGATGTACAGAACTCCACTCGAGAGTGGTGGAATTTTGTTAAACTAGTGGGATAATTGAAAGACTAAAAGACCAAGTCTTAACACAAAATAATATTGGAATAATCTACTTATTCTTTCTACTCTGCGTTTAGAACGCATGTCTTAGAAATATTTTCCAATTCATTTTTTGAGATTTATTTCATTAAATGGAATGCAAAGAATTAAATTGGCTGAAAAAATCGAAGGATTGTCCTCGATTTTCAAACCTGGTTTATGTCATGGTTAAGCCACTTCCATCAGACTTGTGAATGGAGTCCTTACTAAAAAAGTGTTGACTGAAGGACCGTACCAGTATGGACTTAGAAATCCAATGCTCATACGGAAATTTAGCTAATCTCTAATGCCATGGACCAATGCTACACAGCCACCTATAGTGACGGGCTTTCTTGATTAAGGGTTAATCAAGAAATACTAATTAATAATATTGTTAGACACTATCCCAAGTCTAACTGAAAGGTGAACCTAAAGAATCACACACAAATTACTAAAAATGAACATAGAATTAATTTAGAATTAATTTCATAAATAATTTGATTACTTACAAAGAGGGATCCATTAAATGGAAAAAGGCCAAGAATAAATTAATAGCATTAATATATATTTGGTTTGTCCCTATAATTTAATAAGTTGGATCTTATTAAAGAATAAGGATAATTTGGGTATAAGTATTTAATTAGATTAAATAGAAGTTGAGCTCAATGGGTAAGAATTGTTCAAGCTCAAATATTTTGAGCCAAGGAAAATTCCATGGAAGGAAATAAATGGCTAGCAAATTGCAGTTTAGGAAAGTTCAATTCTACCCATTTTTGGGGATCTCTTTATTTGGAATAAAGGAAATATACCTTGTAGATAATAGAATATATTTAGAAATATTCTTAATTATCTAAACAATATATATATATAATATATATATGAAATTTAGTTATTTGGTAAATAATTATGATGATCATTACACAAAAAAAAAAAAATCTCCTCCTTCCCCCAAAAACCATTTGGCCACCCCCTTCTCTCTTTGTGCACTTGGTGTAATATTCTTCTCTCATTCTCATCTAGAAAGAGGACGTACAGATCCCGACTACAGTGTGATGTGGAAGAATTAGACGGTTCCTATGTTGAAGACTCAAATGAGGAGCATTTCAAGGTATCATTTTTCACCTTTATAGTTTTTTCGATTTTGGTAATCCAACATCAGCCTTATGTACGTTTTATTTTTAGTACATTGAATGCCCAGGAACTCCAAGGGTACATCCCTTGAACTCATTTATTTTCTGTATTTAATTTTTGCTATTATGCGTTTTATTTATCGCTTTCGCTAGCACTTTCCCAGGTCGTACCATGCGATCCCCTTCAAGACCATGTCTTGAGCTTATCAATAATATTACTATCGTTTGCATATTTCTGTTTAATTCTATCATGTAAAAAATGTCTAAGAACCCCTTAACCCTGATAATGGAGACTAATAAATTTAATGGCACAAACTACAACGATGGCTGAAAAATCTAAAGATTGACCTAAATTTCGAGAATCAGGGCTACGTCTTCGACAAGCCGCTCCCAGCGACATTACTGAAAGGCTCCTTGCCCGAAGAACGTGTGATGTTCGAGAGGTGGCATGAGAACAACTGCAAGGTCCGCAGTATCATATAAGTTTTGGTGATCAATGACTTCCAAAAGTAATATGATAGGTTGGAAGACGTTCCCATGATAATGCTTCGCATAGAGGAAGTTTATTCAACTCCTGATAGGCATATTAGATATGCCACTACAAAAGCATTTTTCGGACCAAGATGACTGAAGGATTTTTTATGAAAAGACATGGGGTCAAAATGCTTCCCTCGTGGAGAAGCTCGAAAACCTCAAAGCTAGGCTTGACAATGTCACGTACATCAATGTGATCCTCTAATTACTTCCTCCCTCTTGTAACACATTTATCATTAACTACAACATAAATGGACTTGAGAAGTCTAGTCACGAGTTAATTAATATGTTTGTCCAATACGAGGAAAGGACCCACAAGTTTGTGCCATCAATATTGATAGGAGGAACTTTGACCTCCAAGGCAAAAGGTAAGAAGCCGGAAGCTGGAAAAGGGAGAAGGGAAAAGGAAAATTCGTCGTAGCCACTTTTAGCGCTCCAAGCACCCCTGTTGCTCCAGTGTAAAAGGAAAAAGGGAAAGGGAAGAACGGCGGTTCACAGCGATTAAGGAAAATGATGTTTGCATTCATTGTCAAGTAAAGGAGCATTGGAAGAGGAAGTGCCCACAACTCCTCTCCAACCAAGACACTTTGTGATTCAAGTAAATATGATGACTAATTCTGCTTTTAGGTATTGGATACCGGTTGTGGAGCTCACATCTGAAATGGTTTGCAAGTGCTGAAAAGAAATAGAAGGCTACGTAAGGATGAGATGGTCCTAAGGCTTGGTGATGGCAAGGCCGTAGCAGCTGAAATTGTGGGATCACTCAACTTAGCTATTAGTAATCATATTCGGATAGAATTAAAGAACTGTTATTATATATTGAGCACAATAAAAAATGTTACTTTTACTCCAGTCTTAGACAATGGTTATGCGTTTAAGATCAACAAAAATTTTTATTTGATGATTGATTATAACCTTCCGCTGCTTAATACATTAACAAACGGTCTTTATATTCTCCAACAGTTAAATTGAAGTATTATTGCTCAACACAAATGAAAATTAGATAATCTTGAAAATTACAGATTTGGCATGCAAGGTTAGGTCATATCTCCATAGAAAGGATGAGGAAGTTGGCAGATATTAAGGAGTCTAGAGGTAGAGGACTCGGATAAAAATAAACTTTCGAATCTTGTCCAAAAGAGAAAATGACCAAGAAACCTTTTGTTGGACAAGTACGCTTGCCACTGGTCTGTTGGACTTAATCTACACAAATGTCTGTGGACCACTAAATACTCCGGCTAAAGGAGAATACTCGTAACCTTTATTGATGATCACTCCACTGTATGGTTATGTTTAACTCATGAGGTTCAAGTTTGGGCCCTTTGGAAGATTTAAAGAATTCAGACTTGAAGTAGAGAATCAAACAATTCGTAAGATCAAAACCATTATGTCAGATCGAGGTGGGAAATATTGAAGTAGTGAGTTCATGGATTACCTAAAAGAAAGTGGAATTATCTATCAGTGGACTCCTCCTGGAACGCTGTAGCTAAACGACATGGCAGAAAAGAGAAATCGATCCCTATTGGACATGGTTCGATCCAAATGAGTTTTATTCAACTACCCTTGTCTTTTTGGGAATACGCTGTAGAGACAGCGGCCAAGTTGCTCAACATGGCAGCGTGGTATTACTATGTAGGATACTATGAAATATGTAGCAGTGTGCTCAACATGGCAGCGTGTAGGATACAACTTGCTATAGCAGCGTGGTATTACTATGAAATATGGCAGATGGACGTTAAAATGGCCTTCTTGAACGATTTCATCGAGTAAGTGATCTACATGGATCAACCAGAAGGTTTCACCTCTTCTGTAGAAAAATATAAAGTTGGTCCATCTAGAGGTCCATCTCTGGCCTCAAACAAGATTTCGGTTGCTTGAACACGAAGATCAGAGGGAGCTCGGTTACATACCATCTACTTTATGTTGACAATTTCTTGCTCATTAGGAATGATGTCAAGATATTAGAAAACATAAAAGCATAGTTGTCCACTCAATTTTCCATGAAACATATGGATGAGGCTTCCTACATCTTGGCATCGAGATCTACAGTGATACATCCAAAAGGATGTTAGGATTAACTCAATCCTTGTACATTGAGAAAGTCTTGAAGAGATTCAAGATGGAAAACTCAAAATGAGGATACCTTCCAATGAAGCATGGGATTAAGTTGTCCAAGCAACAGTCTCCCAAGACTGATGAGAAACTTAAATGGATGTCAGACATTCTCTATGATTCAGCTGTGGGCAGTATTCAATTTGATGTTTAATGCAGTAGGCCCGATTCGCCTACGCTATAAGCGTAACTACCAAACATCAGGTGTGTGTTGGTGAAGCACACTGGAGTGCGGTCAAGACCATACTTATGTACCTAAAAAGGACTAAAGGTATGTTCTTGATATATAAAGTCGTGGATAATTTATAATGGAATACTACAGCGATGCTAACTTCCAATCGGAGATAATGATGCCAACTCTCAGTCAGGTTTTGTAATCAAGCTAAATGGTGGTGTGGTTACTTGAAAAGTTACAAGCAAGCTACCACAACAGATTCTTGTTGGAACAAGTGACCAAAACACCAATTAGATTGGTTGTTTTCAGAACTATTCAAGCAATATTTATTTCAACAATATTGTCCCGACGAATATGAAATGTATTCATCCTGGCGTATGTAGCTGTTGTGCTTACCAAATTATATCAAGTACTGCTTTCACATCACAATAGATGCTCTCATACCACTTTGTAACCCCTGTAGTTGGCGCATATGAAATTTCTGTGGGTTAGTTGACAAGGTCGTCATATGAAAACCTTAGAGGCTTGGTCAGTATGACTTGAGTCCCTAGCTTCGGTAGTATGGGAGTAGTCCTCAAACTTGAGGAATCACAATAGTTACGTACATGTGATGACTGTATCTTTGATTTGTGTAAGAGGTGATCGTGTCAGAGGCATTGTCATCACAAGCCATGTCCAGTGCAGGTAAATGTAGAGAGGACGGTGAGGTCTAATAAGAGGATTTGTCACCTGTCAAAACGTGACAGAGGTATCTCCGATGCACTTGGAGATGTGTTTATGTTTTATAAACCTGTGATCATAGTCATTGATCGAATAGGAAACGAGGTTCCTATGTCGAGCAATTTGGCGTAACGAAATTGAAGAATTAAGCATAGACGCTTAGTCTAGAATTGGAGCCGACACCCAATTTAATGCCCTAGACTAAGGCTAGGAGATGGTAGATGGAAGGACAGTACCCGTATGGACTCGAGCGCCTAAAAGTTCCCATGGATATTAGCCTAGTCTCTAGTGCCATGCACTGTTGCTAGACGACAACCTATGGTGATGGGCTTTCTAGATCAAGGATTCATAAAAAATTATTAATTAAATTTGGTTAGTAATAGTGTTTGACACTAACCCAAGTCTAGCTGAAAGGTGAACCTAATGAGCCAAACACAAATCACCGAGAAGGGACGAGAAATTAATTAGGAATTAATTTTATAATTAATTGGATAACTTATAAATGAGAGGGATCATTGGAAGGAGGAGCCTAAAAATAAATTAATAGGATTAATTTATATTAGGCTTACCCTTATTATGTAATAAGTTGGACTTATTAATTAATTAAAACTTATTGCGCTCATGTATTTAATTGGATTAAATATATGATGAGCTTAATTAGGTGAATTTTAATTAAATTAGATTTAATAAAAAATAATTGAGCCTGGTATTTTATTTTTAATAAAATCAGCCATTGCAACCCTAATTAAGTTGTTGGAAAATACAGAAAAGGAAATTATTGACTAACAATTGCACTTTTGAAAAGTGCTATGTTAGTCATCCTTTATTTGGAATAAAGGATTTATTACCTTATGAATTGTAGAATGAACGTTGACACATACTAGTACATCCATACGAGGTATATATCTATATATTAGTTATTTGAAAAAAAAAATCCTACCCTAGAAGCTCCTAATTCGGCCGCCTCTCTCACAAGCACACTTGGTGTGTTTTTTCTGCCTAATTTTCTTCTAGCAAAGAGAAATGAGGGATCCCATATTTCGGTGTGGTGTGGACGTGTCTTTAGACTGCTTCTACCTTGAATCTCATGTGAATGGATCAATGAAATGGAGTTCGAAGCAAATCAAGAAAAAGGTAATCCTTGGAATCATGATTTTATTACGTTTAGATTTTAATTTTTGAATTTTATAGTATCGCTTCCACTTGCTGGTTTTCAGGCCAATCCACTCGCATTTTTTTTGCTTTCAAGTGGTATTAGAGCCTGCTTCGATGTAGGGGCTATATATTTATGTAAATAATCTTGATAATATGATTTTATTATTTTTGAAGCATGATATTTATGTATGCTTATTCTTGAATGATTATATGAGAAAATCAACATGTTTAGTTTTTGCAATTTTGAATGATTGAAGTATTTTAAGAAAATTGAATTTTCTGGTAAAAATACTTGATTTTAGTTTTAGTTTAATGTGTGAAAAGAAATATAGTGTTGTAGCAGTGCACTACAGATCGGCAGTGCATAGCGCGTGCGTGCGGGCAAGAGCTTGCATGCAGCCTAGATAGCACAGGCCTTGCGTGCAGGCAGTGCGGCTGTTGTTCCAGTTGACGGCCGATGTCTGGGTCATTTTTTGTCGTTTTTCTAATTTCTGAATATTTTCTGAAAAATATTATTTTTTGCTGATTTAATTTTGAAAAAAATTGGATTTTTTCTAATTAAATTACTTTAATTAATATGGTTGATTTGCGTGCATTGGATGCATGGGGCTTTATCATCCCTTTGAATTAAAATTTTTAAACTTTTTATTTTCTGCATATAATTTTTATCATGATATTGGATATCACGATATTTTCTTGGGATTTTTATTTTCTTATCTAGCATACTTAATTGATATTATATAATAGTTGAATATGGTGGATGATCACGGAGCCCTAGACCGCATTTATGTCTTATAATTTTATTAGGTGGGCCAGTGTGCCCTTGTGATTTATTTTCTCCCTCCTTCTCATTTTTAGTCTTAGAATGATACAGCTTGCTATCTCCCTCCTAATGTACTCTCTCCGACCTCTGATCAGAGTTTCTTGTTAAATTGTAATAAGAGTAGTATAGATTATTTTGGTGAGGTTTTTATTTTAATTGAGCCCATGGAAGAAGGTCCACGGAGGAGGCCTATAGAGAAGGCGGCCCACAAAAATATTACAAGGCACATCTATATGTTGAAGGGTAAAACATTTTTTGTAATAGCATAGGGCTACCTTAGACTCACTGCGAGCTCAGTAGGTCACATAGGCTGGGCTGTGAGCAACCAACACGGTTATGCTAGGTTTCATTGCATGCGATGTGTTTACCTAATGCTTTAAATATTTGATATTTATGCATTGATTAGGTCTCAATCAAACAACTCGATAATTGATGTATGATTTGGTTGATGGGTTGGGTTTAACACAGAATAACATGATTCACTTGGATTCATCAGGATCATGTAAAAAGGTAAGAAAAAATATCTTGGGAATCTCATGGAATTAGAATGGCCTCGGTTGCTTCCCGCAAGGCTTTTTCCATGAGAATTATAAAAGCGGGGTATGGTAAATTATTCTTGTGGATCCCAAGC
Organism: Sesamum indicum; assembly: GCF_026168435.1. Classification (NCBI taxonomy): domain Eukaryota; kingdom Viridiplantae; phylum Streptophyta; class Magnoliopsida; order Lamiales; family Pedaliaceae; genus Sesamum; species Sesamum indicum. The sequence goes on along the minus strand of NC_142661.1, from coordinate 7,961,165 downwards.
CCACTATAAAAGAATTTTTTGAAACCCCACTTGAGAGTGCTGGGATTTTATGGAAATAGTGGGAGAAGTTAACGACTAAAAAGACTCAGTCTTTACTCAAACTCAACATTGCTATAATCTACTTATTTCTACTTTGTATTTAGAATGCATATCTTAGATACCATTTTCCATTTTCTTTTATTTTTGAGACTTATTTAATGGAATACAATCAATTAAAGTTGAATGTGAAAATCAAAGGATTGTCCTCGATTTTCGAACCTAGGCATATGTCATGGAAAAGCTACTTCAATCGGACTTGCGAAAGGAGTCCTTGCTTAAGGAATGCTTGACGCTCAGGATTTAAGCATAAGGACAATCTCAAGGTCCGCAACATCATACCTACTTCTATCATCTATGAGCAGTATGATAGGCGAGATGTTGTTGGTTCAATAAATGCTCCACATAAATCATATTTATGTGGCACCGAACCCGCATATTGGATAAGCCAAGATAAGAGCATTTTTGTGAGCTTAAATGACTGAAGGTTGTCTGTACACAAACATTGGGCTAAGATGCAATGCCTTATGGAGAAGCTCTAAAACCCCAATGTTGATCTTAATAGGAATGTACTTCATCACTCCTTCGTCCTACTTATCATAAACTCTAAATGGGCTTGATAAGATCATTGCATCAGTTGATAAAATGGCTGGACCAATAAGAGGCAACGATTGAAGAATCTGCACACATTGTATTAGATTTGGAGGCTTCAACCTCAAAAGCAAAAGGCAATGGAGCCGGACTTGAATGAGAAAAAAAGATGAAGCAAAGTCAGCTGCTTCAAGCACTTTGAGTGCTCCTGTCACCTTAATGAGCGAATGTAAAAGAAAAAATGGGATATTGGTTCGATAGTCAAAATTGACTTATGATGTTTACATATACTGTCAAAGGGCATTAGATGAGGGAGTGTCGTGAAATCTCCTTCACCCAGACTACGGCATTTGTCGGGTAAACATGATTACTGTTCGTATTCCCCAGTGTTAGACACTTGCTCCCAAAATGCATTTATGGAAATAGTTTACAGAAATGAATGGAATAGAGCTCCAAGACAACTACTCTTAAAGCTAAGCAATGGCTAGGCCATTAGTTCAAAAGCAATAAGACTACATAAACTTAGCTAATAGCATTGATGTTGAAATAGTTTACGTTTATGTAACCTAGCATGATCAAGTCGTTAGTCAATTGTTAGATAAATTAGACTACAAAATTGATCAATAAAATATTTTTTCGAGTCTGCTGAGTTATTAAATTGTCGTACTACATAATTAGATTATGCACAATCAAAACAAATGACTAAAACAGATGATCAAGAACATAACTTATAGAAAATGACATACATGAACTAGGCCATATCCCTCTAGTTAGGATAAATAGGTTGGCAGATTCAAAGAGTTCAACAATATATGATTTGAGTTTACTAACTTATGAATCTTTTCTCAGAAGGAAGAAACCATGAAAGCACTTTATGGGACAAAGAATAATTTTAAAAAACAATCAATTGGATTGGATCCAAAATAGACATTTGTAAGTTAGTAAATAAAAAAATACCAGTAGAGGGTTCACAAGTCTAAGGACTTCTGGAAAGTTCGGAGAAATTAGACTTGAGGTGGAGAACCAAACTGGTTACGGAGATAATCCATTCGGTGGGATCGAGGTAGTGCATATTTAGTGGGATTTCTTGTAACATCCTAAATGAGAATGGAATTCTCATTCAGTAAAATTCCACCGAAAGAGAAGATGTTGAACTGTTTCTGATAAGGAAGAAATTGAACCTTCATTGTACATGGTTCAATCGGTGCTTCACTAGATGTGGACTTTTGAAAAACCGTCCAGTTGTAAAACATTGTGTTTTCTTAAAGTCGTAATACAGATATATACTTGATATGGTTAGGTAAACCTGTGTCGTACCAAAGTCTTGAGTATGAGAAATGGTCCTGCATACATTAAAAGACTAGTGGGAGGAAAATTTGACTCAGAATCTAATTTATACAAGTTCGTTAAGAAATAATACAAACATCAATTGTAATCGGAACTTAACTGAACATGTCTAAGTTCTCCAAAGGATAGTCAGAAAACTCCAGTTACCTGAAAGGTTCGAGTTCTTGAAATCGAACAAGAGGAAGCGATGTAGGACATCTATCCGAATAAATGGCTTGGAGACATAAATACGCTATGGAGTTCAAACTAGGTTTGAATGCCCTACATAGTTATTTGGACAAGTTCATGAGGTACATGACTTGGTCAAAAACAAGGTGGAAATTCAATGGGAGCCCAATTGTGTTCCAAGTGTTTTAGAGGTTCAGAATGTCTCGATCATTTGGAATGATATAAAGACATCTTGAAAGTCTAAAACACGAACATTGTTTATCAAATTTTCTATAATAGGAATTGGACTCCTATCTAAGGATAAGCTATCCAAGATTCAGCCATGGTAGACTAATGAGTTGCTTAGATATTTGTTATCCCCTACGTCCTTGTTGTAAGCTGCATGGAATGTTATTCGGTGCATTAAGCCCGATGTTGCTCATGCTTTTTAAGCATAAAAATGTATATCGAGTGTGCACCGATGAGGCAACAAACAGCTGTTGAAAGGGCAATCTTTAATACCTAAATAAGGATTAGACAAGAGCTCTTGATGCATATTAATGGAGGTTGGTTTGCGAAGGCAATAGCAATAGTAGCTTCCAGCATCATATGAATAATATTTAATCTAAAAAATGAATGTACATTCGAGGTTTAATGATAATGTGGTAATATTGGAAAGGTTCCAACTGGAATATCACAAAGAACCTAATCATGAAAATTTTAATGTATGGTAAACTTTGAAAGTTATACTGGAAAAAGGTTAGGATTGAAAAACAATGCTCAATTATTGGGTGTTCTACCTAGCAGAGCCGTGCTATTAGTCACCTTGGAGGATGACATCTGGGCTATGGCATAATATAAAAGGCCCGAGATCTCATCACAAATCTAAGGAGAAATCTTAGACACCATCATCTGCTAGGAGCGATGATAGAAAGATGTAACGTGCGGTTGGACCGCAGAACATCGACAGAAACTAGAGTAGACCCATAAGACCTAGCCGGTATCGCAGATTAGTCATAATCAGATTAATCTAAAAACATGAGCAATTCGCTTTAAGGTCAAGTGGGAAATTGTTGGAATAGATGGCCAAAAAGCCAATTAGATTGGCGATTTTGAGAACCATTCAAGCAATCTTTATTTAAGCAATATTTTCTTGACGAATATAATAAGTATTCATCTTTGGCGCATGTAAGTATTGTGTTTACCAAATTACATCAACTACAACTTTGACGTCACAACACATGCCGATAGACCACTTTGTAACCCATGTAGTTGAGTTGCGCATTGGATGGGGCTATGAAGGCAAATTCTATGGGTTGGCCTGAAATATTCTAAGTCGAAGCCCTCGAATCTGGCATTGAGAGTCCTACTAAGACTTGCACTATGTATTGCATTCATTGGATGAGTCTCGTGTTTCATCCGCGACAGGCATTGGACATCTATGAAATTTTAGTTGGTTAGTTGACAAGGTGGTCAGCTGGCTGAACTAACACGCGGGGATCGTCATATGGAAGCCTTAGATGCTTGGTCGGAATAACTTAAGTCCCTAGCTCTGATAGTACGGGAGTAATCCTTAGAATTGAGAAATCACGACAATCACATGTATGCGATGCTTGCATCTTGGATTAGTACATCTATACAAGGTATATATATATGTAAATTAGTTATTTGGAATAACTAATGAAAACATGACACAAAAATGATCCTACCCTAGAAGCTTCTAATTCGGTTGCCCTCTCACAAGCACACTTGGTGTGTTCTTTCTCCCTAATTTTCTTCTAGCAGAAATAACTTGGGGATCTCATATTCTGGTGTGGTGTATACGTGTCTTTAGAGGGCTACTACATTGATGTCTTATGTGAACTTCGAAACAAATCAAGAGAAAGGTAATCATTGATTTACGTTTTTTGCACGTCTTGTTTTAATTTCACTATAAGCCCCATTTAGTTTTATTATTGTTATTATTAACTACATCGAACGCCCGGGAACTCCAAGGATACACCCCTAGGAATCATAGTTTTATTACGTTTCGATTTTAATTTATGAATTTTATATTACCGGTTCTACTTGCCCGTTTCCAGGCCGATCCACTAGCATTTTTGTTGCTTTCATTTCCACAACGTAATTTGAAAATAATGCAACTTTAGAAGCAGCTAAGGAAGCGCTTTGGATGAAAAACTACATCAGAGACTTGGTTGTATCGTCTACCATTGCTGACATAGTTATCTTCTGTTATCTCATTACCATTGCAAACATATTCTTAGACGCTTCTATCTACTTTGAAGAGATGGTGAGCAGAGGTGGGGTGCGGATGGACCTAGTCAACTCAGCACAAAACAAAGTAGATCCACTAACTAAACCGGTGTGACAAATTGCTCATATTCATCATCTTGATAAGATACGTTTGAGGCCGATGGGTGATTGGCCTTAGGTCAAGCGGGAGAATGTTAGAATAAATGACAAAAAATCCAATTAGATTGGCCTAGATGTATTTTATTCTAACAATTAATCGACATTATGTAATATTATTTTTAAGGAAATAAAATGAGTATTCGCTTATTTTGGCATCTACTTTTTTGTTCTTATTTTGTATGTTTGCATTTTCTTGAACATCATGACAAAGCCCATAGACCACTTGACAACCATGTTAACGTGAATTTTCTTGAACATCATGTTAACGTGCTTTCACAGCTTTTGAAGTATGTTTTAACGCATTTCGATAAGTAATTGTATGGTGAAAATAGCTCGTTTGATTTTTGAAATTAATTGGATGATTCAAGCATGTGAAAAGTTGAAATTTTCTATGTTTATGCTTTTTTATGTTGTTTATGTTAAACACACAAAATATAGGAAAAACATTGCAGCAGCACTGCCGCTGTTGGGGCACAGTATTCACCCAACCAGACTAGCGCAAGCAAGGGAGCCTGCATGCGCGGAAGCTAGCAGAGAGCAAGCGCGTGTGAGCAACCTGCAATGCAGCCATGCGCGCGAATGCTGGGAGAGGGCCAGAGCGCACGCACAAGCAACGACGACAGTACGTGCTACAGGGCTGACAACCAACGGCTCGGATGTTTTTTGCCCGTAATTTGAAGATTTGATTTTCTGAAATTTTATTCAGTATTAATTATATGTTTTAATTTTTTGGGACAAAATTGAATTTTTTCTAAAATTAAAATTGCATAATTAATTGGCCTATACACCTATTTTTTTATCATCGTTTTGATTGCAAATTGTGAGCTTGTGTTTTCTTCGTAAAATTATTTTTTGTTATATTAGATATCCTGGAGTATAATATTACATGGGATGTATATTATGTGATGTATGGATGGATGATCTCGGAGCCCACGACCTCTTGTAAGTTTGTATTTATGGTTCAGCTCGTATGCCCTTGTAATATTTCTTCTCTCTCCCTCTTGTTTTTAACCTTGGAATAATGAGGCCTTCTATCTCCCTCCTTATGCATTCCCCCCAAGTTCTGAATGGGATTTCATTTCAGTTGTAATGAGAGCAGTATAGGAATATTTTTTATGAGGTTTTTTATTTTAAAGCTAGCTCATGGAGAAGAAGGTCCAAGGATATGGTGGCCCACGAAGATGTTACAAGGCCCATCTACATTTTGATGGATAAATTACTTTGTAATAGCAAAGGACCACCTTAGACCTACCATAGACTCACTCCGGGCACACTAAAGTCGCGTAGGTAGCGCTTGTGATCATCCCACAGGGGTATGCTTAATTATGTTGCATGCGGTGATTTCTTTATTGCTTTAGCATTTGATGTTTTGCATGCAATAAAATTATGTGATGAGGTCTCGGTCAAACACCGAAACATTAACTCTTGCTTGGTTGGACCAAATTAAATATTAGGCCCAAAATGGACTTAGATCAAGATTGTCTTGATTTAACCAAGCATTCCATCCACAAAAATATGGTGAGGAAGCTACCGTTACCCAAGTGTGGTCTCACGAGTCTTAGCACAGTTGGAATATAGGAAAGCTACACCATTGTTGTGAACAAAGAACAAATTCAGCATTTTTCTATCTCACAAGTCATGGAGGGCAACGACTGAGGTGTGATTTTGTTGATGGGTCAAGCCTAACATTGAGTAACATAATTCTATTGCAGTCCTCAGGATCATGTGAAGAGGTGAGGCAAAATATCTTGGGAATCTCATGGAATGACAATAGCATCGATTGCCTCCCACGAGACTTTTTCCATGTGAATTGTAAAAGCAGGCATGATAAACTGTTCTTGTGGATCCCAATCCCACTAGGAAATGACTTCCCAATACCCGACTTGAGAGTGGTGGGCTTTCATATGAATAGTGAGAGAGTTAAAGACTAAAAGACCATGTCTTGAACTTATCAATAATATTACTATCATATGTTGAAATCTATTTATTTCTATATTGTAGAACATATCTAAGAACCCCTTAATCCTAATAATGGAGATTAATAGATTTAATCGCACGAGCTACAACAACTAGCTGCAAAATCTAACGATTGCCCGAGGTTGCAAGAACCAGGCTATGTCTTGGACAAGCTGCTCCCGGCGACTTTACCAGAAGGGTTTTCGCCCAAAGAACGTGTGACGTTCGAGATGTAGCATGAGGACAACAACAAGGACGCAGTATCATATTAACTTCAATGACCAATGACATCCAAAAGCAATATGATAGGCTAGAAAACGTTCCATCAATAATGCTTCACATGGTCGAAGCTTGTACGATTCCTGATAGGAATATTAGATATACTGGTACAAACCAGATTTTCAATTGAATTTAGAAAACACTTTTGCTCCTTTAATGTAATCAATTAAGTGTTCTCTACTAGGAATGTAATAACCATCAAATTCTAATATCTTATTAATACCTTGATAGTTAATCACCAACCTGGGTTTACCTCTCTTAAGCTCACCATGGTTTCATACCATAAATCCGGGGCTACTGTAGGTAGAAACTCCGGGTTCAATGAGTCCAAGACTGATATGCTCTTTGATTATCATTTGCATATCCTTCTTATCCACCATGTTCATCTGGATAGGCTTGTATCGAACATACTTGTATTTGCACTCATCTTTGACCTTCAGAGTAGCTTCGATCTTGTTCCTATCCCACCAAGCCAGAGGATTTTCGCTGAAGTTCCTTTGAATAAGCCACTTGACATTTTCAGGAGAAGGCCTGCTCTCTTCGCTGATGTTTAGCGATTTCATTTCCAGTAGTGCTTCTTTAAGGTACAGTATTTCCTCCTCGGTTTCCTTATAGAAGCTATTGCTGTCTCTGAGTCCCTGCTGCCTGAAAGTCAAACGGATTTTACCAAATTTTCTCTTATCCTGCATTTTTGGATTAGTTAATCTGGCATCAAAATCACCACGTTTGCTGCGAAAATTTATTAGCATTATCCTGTTAAATGTCTTTTCTCTTAGCAACACATGTATCTCACTACCACAATTAGTAGTAAAGATTAACAGATTCCTCTGATTATCCTGCATATATCTTGCAAATGTTTGAATGAAATTGTTTCCTAGCAGGATGTCAGCACCTGTATCATAAAAGTATATAGGAGGTGTTTTTACCCTAAACCAGGGTGATCTGAATGCTCCTCCAATCATGATTTTGGCATCTCGTATTCCCTTATTGAGTATCAGGATTTTTTGTGAAAAATCCCTTCCTACAATAAAACGGGTAAGGTTTCCCCCTTGCTTCCTTTGGAAAACTCTAGGTTTTGCCGTGCAAATTCCTGATCCTGAATCAATATAAGCTGCAAAATACTCTGTCTTATATTGATCATACAACATACCAACAGATATGTATATCGAAAAGGGATTCGTCATTCAATCCTTATGGTAACACCATCAAGACTAAATTCCATTCCGTTACCTTTTCTTCCCCATGGTTTATGATCTTTGAGGAAACTTAACCCCAAAGTCACTCCCATTTTCTCTTCCTGCAACACCTGCAACTAAAATTTCATGGCCTGCTATTTTTAGCATGCCTTCATATTTTTCAACAACAGGTTGTTGTAAATGATATAAGTCATCACAAGGAAAATAATTCTCTTTCTTAGTGATGTCGAATATAACTTGTATTTCTTTCCATCCTTCAGGGCATCTAAGTTTTACGTTATCTACCCTAATCTCTTGAGGAGTTAAAGCTTTTAATAACTCTTTTTCCTTTCCTTTGTAGCTTATAATTCTATCTTCTTAAAAGGACATCCGACTACTAAACTCAGTCCTAGAGCTAGGTGTTCGATCTAAGACTAGGTGATCTTTTATAACAATATCGTCACCACCTATTCTAGGTATCCTAATAGGATCTGGTGTCATTACCTTGGCGAATTCCTTGAAAATTCTAGGAATCTCAATATACTCTTTCCTAAGAAATAAATTTGAATGATGTGTATTGGAAATGGCATAAGCTCTTCTATAAGTTATATAATATGGTCTATTACCTTCTTTCATTAAATCTTTCGTTTTGAAATCTTGATGAAGGGTTAAGACTCTACTAAAATCTTGGTCTGCTAGGTTGTATGGAATTCTAGGATGAATGTCAAACATCAATTTGCCTGCATACAAATTACCTATCATTGTTCCAAGATAACCATCTCTTAAGTTATTGATTCTTCTATCTATTATCGATAAATGTATTTCTGAATCAATTCCTTCCTTAAAAGTTGCTTTTATTACTAGTTCAATAGTTCCTATGTGGATCCGTTTCATACTAACAGCTACTTCTTCTCTAAGCTTACTTAATTCATCAGGAATTTCTTCTTTAGGAATTAATTGCATCTCCATCACATTACCAGTAAGTTCCATAGGTATAGCAAACTCACCTGAACTCACTTTGTAGATTATGTGATGCTTCCTTTGGTTTAATCCTATCTGGTTCAGGACTTTCCCAATTCCTCCAATCCTAAATCTATCGTTGGAATCTGAAGGTTGGAATCTTGCCACATGATTCTCTCCATGGTTTTGTTTGACACCGTCATTCTGGAAAAGAATCCTGATAGGCTTTCAGAAGTTTGAAGCCTATCTTTCTCATTGTAATTGTTCTGACTCGGTTGAAGATCCATCCGAATCAGTCTCTATTTCTTCTTCATAGACGCTTTCATCTGAAGGAAGATCTTCGAATTGGTAGATGGGTACCAAATCGCCATAGTATACTGCATCTAGGATACCATCCATGGCTTCAAATTTTCTCAATTCACCATGTTTCTACGGGCAGTCAAGAGATATATGTCCTTTTGCTCCGCAAGTCTGGCAATTGCAGTCTTTGAAACTTTCATTGGCTCGGGTATGGGCCCGTCTAAAAGTTCTTCTTGTATGGGTTCTTTCAGTAGATCTTGCATCTGCTCATCTAGATCCTTGGGATGAAACCCTGTTGGTCCTGTTCTCTGTCCAGATTTGTATGTTCTGGCCTTGGACTTGGACTACCATGACCTCCGCCGGGAAAAGGTTCTTCTTGAACTCCTACGGTAGGAGTCACTATTCTGCTTCTCCCTTTTCCTTGGCTCACTTGATTCTCCTATAATAGTTGAAAAATCCTTATTATCACAATAGAGAGGGGTTCGTTTGATTTTACCTCTCAGTCTTTTCATATTCTTTTGATGGATGCTTGATAACACCACTCCTTTAGTTTGTCTTTAAGGAAAGACATTCTTTGCGCCACTGAATCTAGCTGTCCTTTAGGTACTTTGTATGACTAGATCTACATTTCCCTCCATAGACTACATATTTTTGCAAAGAACATTAGAGCTGCTACTTTCGTTGCTACTCCACTCTAAAAGAAATACTTGCGAAACCAATACTTCTAAGTTCAAGGTTGAAGAGAGCCTGTGCATATTCTCTAGCCTTTTCTGCTCTACTTCCTGCGAAGTATCCGTCTCCGATGAAGTGTATTTTGATAAGCCTTCCTAGCCGGTCTGCTATCGCACCTTTTGAATCTCCTGCAAGGATGCTGGCCTTGGTATCTTCTGGGGTGTTATCCCATCTGATCTTCACAGTTCCCTCTAAGCTCAATTCCACAAGTTTTATAAAGTTTTCTTTATCGAGCTCTAGGGTAGTTGCTGCTATCTTGATTGTTGCAACCCATTCGTCTATCAATTTATTGGTATTTTGGAAATCGATAATATCCAAGTTCAGTACAGCGCCATATGAATGTAAGGGCTGGAACATGGTCCTTGCCCAAGGTGTATTCTCCGGCACTCTTTTTGGATTTCTTCCTGGATTTTCCTTTAGTCTGGTTCTCACAAATGTTGGAGTGGCATTAGTGTGGAATTCCGCACTTTCTCTCATCGGTTGATCCTGTGGAGGATCATTAGAGCATGTACTTCCCTCAGGCGGTGGTAGTGCTGGAGTGATCTCATTTGTTTGGATATTAACTAAATCCACGATCCCGAGTTGGAAAAAGGATTCTACTAATTCTTGTAGATGTGATAGATCCCGCTCTTGTTACTTTCATTATTTTATAGATCTAATAGAAGCAATAATCATATCTTCTCTTGACTTCGGCTTTGGTATCTCCGTGGCCTTCCCCTTTTTGTGTAGAATAGGTACTGTTCCAAGGGCGTCCCTGATTCGTTCCTATCTAGATCTAGATGTCTCAGGGTTCTCTCGTTGACTTCTCTTCAGATCTTTAATTTCTGCCTTTAGATCTGTAAGAGCCTTGTGTAGATCGGGAAGGATCTTAAGGACCTCGTCCACCTTTTAGCTCATAAATTCTATTTTCATAGGTATATGGATTAACCTATGTCCATAGTTTTGAACCGTCTTTTGGATCCCCCTCAGATCTTGAGAGATCTTTGATGTATCCGGCTAGAGTTCCTTCCAATCAATCATAATTTTTAGAACTGAAATTATGTAGGAATTTACCCGTTCCGCTTCTCCTGGTTGGGATTCTACCATGAACTTCAGTGGAGTGTAGACGACTCACTGCATTCCCTAGTAGAACTTGTCGGACTTCAAAGTTTCTCAGCCACTCTTGTTTTTCTTTCGGTACTAACGACTTTACGCATCAATAAAAAATCCAAAAAAACCCTAATCCGAACTTCTTTTCTTCCGAAGCAAGGGCTTCCCCGCCATGTCGATGGGCGCCCCGACCGCTGCTTGGCGTGGGGTAGCATAAGTCGTTTCCAGTGAAGAGGTTCATCTGCCCATACTGATTGAAGGGATGCGAGAAACTTTCACTGAAAACTGGCAGATCTTACTCTAAGAAAAAGGTATACGTCACCCAGGGAAATGAAGTCAGGCTAAAGTTGCAGAGAATTCACTCCAAAAGTGGAAGCGAGAAGCAGATTTATTGCTAAAAAGAGCCGTACCTAACTTCGGCGCCCTAGCTAAGGAGACACGACCTCGGACTTGAACAAAGCGGAATCTTATGAGTCCGACACCTGCTTGAATTGGCATGAGCCTGATGAATTGACCCGTTCCTCGTAGCCGGCGTAAGAAATTTTGGGTCAATCCTCTTGGGGCTATTGTCACACTTGTCAAGAATTTCCATAAGAAATTCTCTTCTCTGTTTTTCCAGAATCTGGAAATATTCCCTGTTTTCAGAATAACTCGAACCTTCGTTCGGTTCCATTTTCTCTCAAAGAGTCTCCTCCATTAGTGGATAATATCAAAATGTAATATAATCATATATTTCTTCAATAAACCTAGGCTTTGATACCATTTTTCCAAAGCTGGATGTTTTCATGCCATTTAGAGATGAAATGGGACTAAATGTGTTAATTTCATAAAACTAATGGACTAAGATTGTTGACCCCGAAAAGCAAGGGACCGAAAGTGAGAACTACCCTATCCTACAGACTAAATCTGTCATTTCCCCTGAAGGTATAATAGTAGGTTGTTGAAACATTAATGTTGAAGAACCGTTGCATAACAAACTAAATGCAAATTGACATTAATCAAAAGATCCCTATCATATGAGGGCCGCTAAACCACATGCCTGTAGAATTCTAATTTAGCATTACCCCGACATAAAATGTTTGTTTTAGAAAAGAGTTTACATGAGTTACCAGTATGTCATTTTTGTATTTATACCATCATCTCACCAATGGTTATAACTATTAGAATTGACATAGATGACATCACCCTAATTCAAAAACCACTGTACTGCATAACCCTATGCAAAATCTGCCTGTATTTGGTATATCATGGAACCCACCACCATCAATATGAATTATTTTTGTGGTCATTTAATCCTCTTAGTTTCCCCACAACCACTTTTGTAGTATCTTTTCCACCCTATGTGCATGCCCAAATAGAGTTCTTTCAATATTGTCACTCTCTAAGTTGGCCACTTTAGATTTTGGTCACTAACACCTTCATCACAAATTGCATCATCACCATGCTACATGGATAAAGCATTGTTCTTGACGCATAATGACATGTTGCACCACCACTTGTATCTGTAGATAGTGATCGATGCATTGCTGCCTTTCTTACCCGATATCTTTCATTCCAAATCCACATGAAATACTTCATGACAACGATCCTCTATCTAGTATTATAAATGGCTCTTTCAACTTGCAACAGCTCCAATCTTGGTCATGGGTTATTTCTTTATTGACAGACTTCAGTGCTAACTAACCTTTGTAAAAGTTTGAATTTCTCTTCAACTTGTTATGAAGTGATTAAAAATCAAGCATACTGAGATGCTACTTTATCTCATGCTTAGTATAAAGTATTACTAGCTTATCTACATGAGCAAATTTGAAAGAAAAATAAGTTATATTGATCAAATTTCCATTGTTGGATTATATTATTTGTATTGAGTAATTTGGATCTATATATGAACAAAAATTGGTTACGTTGAAACGTTCAAAAATGTAATCATAAGTAAGATATCCTGATTGGAGTTTTTAAAGAAAATATGCTTTGGATATGAAAAAAGTTGGCAAATTGAGAAACGTGTATAGAACACTAAATAGACAAATGGATCAGAGAGCCGAGACCAGAAATACTAAAAGTAACATTTATTATCCTAAGTATGAAAAACGACATACCAAGAGATCCAATTTTGTGCCATGTATGATAATGTAAGGGAATTAACGCCTTCTAAATCATTTCATGAAAAACCATTGTTGTGAACTAAAAGACTTATTACGAAAAAAATAATATATGTATGGTGATGAAGAGAGAATATATAATATTTGCAACAATTAATACCTTATTGCGCTTCCAAACATGAAACAATGAGATTGGTTGGTCCAATCTAGGCCAATCCTTAGCTAATTCCAAGTACGAACACTTGGGATAGGCCCAACCCAATGACCTAGGATCTCCTAACCCTGGGTCAAGTTAGCGGGCCGACTTCTATATTATTATTTTTTAAATCATACATGACATATAAGTTTTATTTTATTTTTTAGCTTAAACTATTCTATATTCTTTATACTTTTGAACTCTAAAAATTTTACCTTTATTTCTTCTACTTCTATATTATTACAACAATTCACTAAAATTCATTGCTATTTTTTTAAAAATGAATTTTAAATCTTTTTTGGTCTTTATGTGGTCTTAGCTACTTGTTTTTGTAGTTTTTATTGTTTGGTTTAATTTATAATTTATTTATTTAAAATAAAAGCCTAAATTTTTTAAGTTTGTTAAAAAAGTATCTAATCTTCGTTAAAAAAAAAGAAAGAAAAAAAAACAGGCACAATCAGGTTTGGCTTGAGCCTAGGCCAGGTCATCACAACGGCTTTTGCACATTCTCTTCATCCCCCGTTTGTGCTTAATTTAAGGTAAAATTAGTGAAATAAAAATTATTGTTTTCAAATATGAGTTTAGTCATTGCAGCTACTGGTCTTGGTAAGAAAATATATCAAAAAATAAGGAAAAAGAAAAGACAAGTTTTATTGAGCATGATTTCTATAGCCTCAAGAATGGGTTCCACAAAAATTTATTTTAAAACATTTATCAAATAAGTAAAGTTGAATTTCTTGTTTAACCTTAATTATGGAAAAAGATTTCATAATATATTAAAAAATTAAATATTTATTTTTTTAAACTTTGACGGGAAAGGAAATTAAATACAAACAAATTGGAGAAACAAAAACAAAAATAATTAAATTAGTACCTGAGGCTCCATTAATCTTGCCGACAGAGCACAAGAGATGGGATCTGGCGATAGCACATCACCGAAATCTTCACAAGATGAATTTGAATTTTGGTCGGATGAAATAATCCGGCCAAAATCGTTAGTGTATGTTCTTGAAGAATTCTGTTGGCAAATTATATGGTAATAACGAATTAACAAATCGATTCAGTAAAAAGAATTAAAGAAGGAAAAAGAAAGAATCAAATGATTGAGACAAGAAATAATGGAGTTGCCTGCATAAAATTCATCTTACATTTCTAGAGTTTTCCGCAATTTTTGGCTACCGAAGGATTCAGATGTAATGTTCCTAGGGCTCTCTAAGCGTAATACTTTATGGACTTGAACAGTGTTCTGTAGTAAGAGTGTTGAGGGATAAAAGGCATGAGCAAATGTGAAGTGTAAGTGGTTGAGTGAGAGAGTGTGCGTAAATGTTGTCTGCGTATGTGTGAGTGTTTCAAAAAAGAAAGCTCGACAGGAGGTAGCAGAAGCGTCGGAAGTTACGTTCTGTTTTTTTCTAATAATATTTTCCTATTAATTTCTTGTTTTTTGGTTTTTCTTTACTTAATATTATGTAATAATTAGACAAAAAGTATTTTTAGAAGGAAATGTATATATTTGATGCTATCTATGAATACAATACAATAAATTATTTTCTATATTAGATTCCTCCATAAAAGGCAGAAAAAGAAAGAGATAATATTTATGAAAATTAATTAAAGAGTTCATCAATATGTACGTATTGATATATTGTAATCAACCATTTGTCTTTACAAAGTTCTTTATATACAACTCCAATTTTTGAGTAAAATTGAAAAACTTAAAGTAGTGATGAAGTAAAAATAGACACTTAAAAGTTGACACTAAAAAATGAAGTATAAACATTTCTTGTAAGTTCATCGTTTTGCGTTTATTCAAATTTGACAATACTTTTAACGAAGGATCTATTGAAATTTGACAATATTTATGAAATTCGGTGTGTTATAATATGAAAAATGTAATTAATGGTTTCATATATAAAGATAGGTATAGACTAATGTCACTTGCTTCATAATTTTAGTGATTATTACACTTTGAGGACTGGATTTCATTGATGAACTGAATTTAAGTTTAAAATTGAATTGCAATTATATTAAAGTTATACGGATATACTAATGTGTGTAAGAATTTTTTGCACTAATTTATTTGGTTCTTTGCCACCACAGATCATATCACTTTCAAATATTTCGAAAAAAAAAAATAAACTGACCCTTTTGAATCCATTAATCCCAATATATATATATATATATATATAATAGACACTTAAATAAAGAAAAAGAATAACAAATACTAGAGGGTTGGATATTACAAAAAATAAAGCACCTTCTGGAATATCCAACCCTCTAAGGTCAACCATCCTCTAACAGCTTCCGGAACGTTTCCTGCAAAACAAACAAAATTATTAACACTTTTAAGCAAGAATTAATTTTTTTTTTAAAAAATAATATTAATATTGTAGCTACTTACCTCCACCTCCAACGCCCTCAGCCCGCTCCAGCCGCCGTTCACTTTTTTCTAGCAGCACCTCTCCAATAATTCCTTTTGCTTGGGGGGGGGGGGGGTGATCGAGCTTTGCTTCCTGTAGAAGAAAAAAAATTAGCATCTTATTTATAAAATATGGTAAAGCATTTAAAATACTATTATTTACTTACCAACTTTCTCTTCTGCATGCTAATAGAGAAACCCCCCCCCCCCCCCCGGATACACAATTGAGGACACAATGGAGTTTTCTGCCCGGTTCGCCTTCCATAAGGACTCCCGCTGGAAGTCGACTCTGGCCCAGTACGTTTGGAGCTGGAGCCAAACCTTGTTGGTCAGTCAAAGTGGTCTGACCAGGCTGGATAGGATGATGGAAAGTATCTTCCGGATTTACTTATCGGTCAACACGTGGAACACCCAGAAGATGGACTTATTTGTTACAGTCCCACCAGTAGGTCATCTATAATAATAAAATTAAACAAAATATTAGTAAATTTCATTAAATAATTAGATTATTAGATAAAACAAAATTAATTTAAATTTTATTACCTTCATGCTCTCATATCACAAATGCTGGTACACTTCCGGCACCTACCTCAGACATGGCGATGGGTGGGGAAAGTGTCCCCGTCACCACTGCATTGATGCACTCGTGAAATCGGCAGTCAGATCTAAAAGGACATGCTATATTAGACATTTTCAATATAAAATAATACTAAAAAAAAATTGATAATCAAATTTACCTTGCGCCGTCGTGCCTGATGTATTGGGCGCGCTGATGGTGCGTGGAATTGATAGTAGTGGTGGAGCAGCCGTCGGGGTGCCAGACTAGTGTATTGTCTCATTAGCTGTCGGTGCAGCTCTAGATGCTCCAACATCATCTGGAGTCTGCGGGACGAGGGACGGGGGACGGTGTGGTCGTGTCAGATGGTGTGGGTGGTCGAAGAACTGCTTCCCCAACTTGGGAAGCATCTGACAAAACTGGTAGAAGTTGCGGGCCACGACCATGACCACTTCCTTGACCACGTGATATAGGAGGCGTACCACTAAACATGATCTAAAAAACTATTGCGAAGTATTTGTCTAAATTTTACGATTATTCACATTAATATGTAAATAAAAAAGAATATACTAATTCTAACACATCAAAAAAATTATCATGAAGTCATGATTATTGTACTCATTAATTATTTGAAAATGTATAATTCTCTTGTGCACATATACAAACGGGCCAAGTATTGCTTTAAGTTTATTTAGCCTATCACATGAACTTTTTATCGTAGTATTTGTTATATTTATCCATTTTAATCTATCAACATTTTCTTTTGCTGACAGATGAAAATGGATAAACATAACAAGTTCTACTGGCAAAATTCAATTGATGGGCTAAACAAGATTAAAGGCATGCGTGATCTGTTTGTACGCTGTTACCAAAGAAATATACATTTTTAAATAATTATTAATTATTGGAAATAATGTTCTCAATTTGTTTTCTATTTCAAATGATTATGTAATTGTACCTTAATTTGAAATATTACCTTAATATTATTATGGTTGACATTATTTTGTAAATGATATTATTATTGGGATTATTGGCCTAATTTTATGATTATTGACTTTATTATGTTAAAATGTTATTTTTGGGAATATTTTATAATTTTGCGATAATTGACATTGTTATGAAAATAATGTTATTAATGGGAATATTAGTCTACCTTTTGTGATTGTTGACATTATTATGTAAAAATGTTATTATTATTAGGAATATTGGTGTAATTTTTGTGATTATTTAAATTACTATTTGAAAAGATTATTATTGGAAATATTGATTTAATTTTTTCTATTATTTACATTATTATTTAAATAATGTTATTATTGGGATTTACTATTGGTCTTGTTTTTGAGATTGTTTACATTATGATGTCAAAATTATTTTATTGGAAATATTAGTCCAATTTTTTTTATTATTTACATTATTATTTAAATAACTTTACTATTGGGATTATATATTTGTCCAATTTTTTATGGTTATTTACATTATGATGTAAAAAATTAGCCTATTTATAAAATAAATTGCACATGTATACAATAAATATGGCAAAAAATTTAAGCAATATAATATAATACACATAAGAATTGCATAAAGGGAAAAATAAGCCTCATTTGACTTGAATTTTCAAATTCGAAGGAGACTAGTAACTAATCTCTTTCTTTCATATGTTTGACCAATTGTAACTTCTTGATTTGAATATTTGAAATATTTAACACGAAAGAAAAAAGTAAAAAGAACGAAAAATTCAAAAATTCTATTTATTGAAATTAGTCAGTGCATATCTTCATATAGAATATTACAGTAAATTGCACAAATAATTACACTATACAATTACTAAATTACACAATAATTGCATAAATTACACAACTATACAATTAGTTTTGAAAAATTACACAAAATTTCTATAATTCCAGAAATTACATAAAATAAATTTCTTTTAATTTCAGATATTCTGATACAACTAAATATTTCTATATTTGCGAAACATACATAAAATAACTTTTTAACAGAATTTTTTTAAAAATAAAAAGAAATTGACAGAGAATTTTTAAAAATTACCAAAATTAAGAGAAAATTATTAAAATAACCAAAAATATACAAAAATTTGGAGAATTACATAAAATTTACAATTTTTTTTTAAGATTTTAAAAAATTTATAGAAAAATATTAGAATTACCAAAAATTATGAATTTTTTTATAATTTCATAAATGTATAATTTTTTTAAAAATTACAGCAAAATTAAGTAATTATTTTTAAATTGCCGAAAGTTTTTTAAAATGTTTTATTTTACACCAAACAATTAAGAAAATAAAAAATAAAGGATAAATTGTCCCAAATATGTTAATGATAAGAAAAAGTAGACTATAAATGAATTATGGTCATTGGAAACATATAATGCAACGAATTAAATTCATACATGTTCAAAAGATCAAATATATTTGTATAAATAAGATTGTTAGTCTTACGTAGATGTAAGTAACATCTCACACTGTTCCATTGGATCGTCTAATCAGACCGTTAAAATTTTTATCAAACCGTTGGATAGTATTAAATCAATAAAATACTACATTCTATGAAGTTTTTGACATATTTTCTATACGAATACTAAGATATACACAATCAATGAGGTTGAAAAAATGATGAAACTGACCATCAGACAATTTAATTTTAGATCAGACCACTAGATATGTTCACATATGAAAAGTATTGTTATGAGTTTAAATTTGATATTAATCAGGGACCCGGATATTGAGACACTGTAATCGGGAGGTGAACGAGCAATCTATGGGCATATTTAGGGACAGTTTTTGGAACACATTTAGAAAAGTATTTTACTAATTTCAGAAAAAGATATTTTATACATTTACGAACGATTTTATTTAAATTTCATATTTCGCAACGGTCAAATATTAAATAATCATCCCTAGGTTTGATTTTTCCTCCAGTTTTCTTTTGGTGCGAAACTCAATTTGTTGGAACTTATTTTGGAACGGTCAAAATAAATTAACAGTTCCTATATTTTAATTTTCCTCCTTTTTATTTAGTACATTGTAATATATTGAACGATTTATTTTATTAATGTCGTTCAAAGTTGGAAAGGGCTTTGGATCGACTTCCTAATTTTTTGACATTTCCTAAATACAAAACAAAAATGTGTTTTGTTTTTTCTGAAAAAAGAAATTATTGGTATGGACAAATAGTTTGCAAATTGTACTTCTAAATTAGCTGGTAAACTGTTTTTATGAATTATTATCGGTACTTTTTTAATTTAAACAGAAAATGGTAAATGTCAATCATAATTATTGTCTTCTTCAGTCTCGTAATCCTCATCAAAGCTATCCTCATCAGACTCGTCATCAAATTTAAAGTTCCCCGGTCAGGTCAACATGAGTATGTAGCATCGTACTGCCCGTGCATTGCGAGCCCATCCGTGCACAAACCTAGTCTAACATTACGGAGCTCTACTGCAAAATGAGGATATGTCCGGTCAAAATACCTCGATGCATTTGAATCAGACGGATGGCACTTGGATCCCTCTTCCGTTCGATTGTTGGCATGCCATGTTATTTGCTCGGCAGTCGCTTCTAAAGCATACCACCTTTGCAGGCTAGGGAACCGGCAGGTACCTAAGAATATTATACAATGTCTTTTTGTGATTAGGATTTTGCTCCCTGATTGACTTGTACCTAGCTTCTCTGCAAAACTTCCAATAATCCAAATCAATGTTGTCCTTCTTGTACAACATGCAACCATTTTTACATACATCAATCTTCTCAATAGGTAAATCCAAGTTTCTTAACAATTTCTTCGTACTAGAGTAATCATGGGGCAGGGTGTGGTTGTGGGTCACTATATAATTACCCCATTGGGATATTTGGTCACATATATGTTGAGAAAATGGGCAACGACCTTGATATTCAACAACTCAGCAACAACCTCAATTGAGATTGGGTGCAACCATTCTACAACGGCTGCTCAACTGCATGCACTACATTGTGAAATCGATCTGCCAGCACAGACACATAATTGTACCACCTACCATAATATAAACTACACCCTATATTAGTACGACACGACCTCATACCTTTATGAGGCACACCATTCCGGTTATACTTAGAAGACCAGACATCCGGCCTGGCGGCATCAAAAACCATTCTCTATGTCAAATCCATTTGCACCGCATCATCCAAAGGCGTACTGGTGCCCTCCATAACATTAAAAATGGGAGGTTGCTCCTCCTACAATTGGGCCGTGGTGATGGCCTCAAAATACTCTTGCACCCTTTCCCCGCCATGAGAAGTCCAATTATAATACTTCGACATAAAACCTTTCATAAATAAGTAAGACTTTACCTCATCCGTGGTTTTGAAAACTTCATTTATGCACTTCCAAAAAGGACACTTAATTTTCTCACCATCCATAATGCATGTTGAGACTTGGGTCATTCTATAAATGTACTAACACCATCCTCAATGGCGTAAGACCCGCCCTATTTGAAAGGATCTTCTCATACATCCATCTACTCAATTGTCTTACGATTACGATGAGTCATACACAAACACAGAAACACACACACACACATATATATATGTATATATTATTATAACATTAAATTTAAATGATAAAATTGCAACAAATATAATCAATTGACAAATAAAGGGTTAAAGTTGTTACCTGATCAAAATAACTTCAAATATCATTAAAAATTTGAGACAGGCTGACGATCAAGAGTAGAAAAATATTTGTGAGATAGTGAGAGATTAAAAAAATTCGAGAGAGATTGAGGAAATAGAGAGAAAATAAGAATCGAAATAGATAGTGACATTAAATGGAAAGAGCACACAAATTTTTGGCTGTTAAAAATTAGCCGTTGATTTAGATTTTGAAACGGTCCTTTCGATGAGTTTAGGAACATTTTTTTACCGTTGAAATATAGCCATTGTATTTCATTTGGAACAGTCTCAGTAATACTAAATAAATAATACAAAAAAATAGTTCCAATTTGCACCGAATTTTGGAACGATTGTTGAAACACATTACTTCTTAAATAAAACTAATAATTTGGAATGGTTTTCCGCATAATTGATTAAGGGTGTTCCAAAGTCGTTTCAAATTGTACCTTATTTTCGAATACATTTTCTAACTATCATCTTTTGGACATCCTTTGTCACACATATAGGAACGGTCAACTCAAGATCGTCCCTAATTCTAATATTATGTTCCAAATAGAGTTACAACCATCTACCATTACTATTTTGTAATGGTATTTGGATCAGATTTTGTAACTGTTTGTTCGGAACTCATGTTGGAATGGTATGCCTGTTCCAAAATTATTACAAAAAAAATGTAGATCATTGACATCATCTTTCAATATCCGTTCATTATGTGTTCCAAAGACCGTTTCAAGATGGAACGGGTTTAGGAACGGTTGCTGACCATGCCAAATCCCACCTTTTTTTATAGTTTGATGAAGTACTCTAGCCAAATCCCATCAATAAAACTGGTTGGCGGAGCACAAGATCTAGGATCCGATCATAGCACAAGAAATGGGGTCCGCAAGTTTTTTAGTTTAACAAGCTAGTTTAAGGTACTATCACTATAAAAAAAGGCGGAATTTGAAGCGATTTTAGGATGGTTTTTTTGGGTTTGGAAGGGTTTGCAGGACATTGAACTTATTTGGGGTGATTTTTGAAACGGTTGGAAATTCATCCTTACAACTGGCGTTACAAAATTTTAGGAACGGTTCTGGCAAGACCATTTCTATTTGGGACGGGAACTGTAACACAATACGAAAACCATTCCTAATATCAAATTTGTCAAGAAAAATTTATCTTTTCAATTGGAACGATTTTAGGAATAGTCAGTCGTATTTAGGAACACATATATAAAACTGTTTTAATAATGGTATTAGCAATGGTGTTTTTGAGAACACGTACTTAAAATTGAAATAGCAATGGTATTAGGAACGGTCAGCCACTATTTGGAACACTTATTAGAAATGATTTTAGCAATGGTATTTGAAACAGTCAATGTAGTTTAGGAACAGGGGTTTGGAACTATTTCAGTAATGATATTTGGAACGGTCATTTATTTAGATTTATAATATTTCTTTACCATTACTAAAACCATTCCTAATTTTTTAATTCTATAATTTATTTATATTTTATAATTTATTCATATATTTAATATATTGCAATAA
Organism: Sesamum indicum; assembly: GCF_026168435.1. Lineage (NCBI taxonomy): Eukaryota > Viridiplantae > Streptophyta > Magnoliopsida > Lamiales > Pedaliaceae > Sesamum > Sesamum indicum. The sequence goes on along the minus strand of NC_142661.1, from coordinate 7,938,680 downwards.
ATAAATAAATTAATTTATTTTAATATATAATTAAACTAATTTAATAATTTTTGAATTAATTATATTTATGAATTTAATTAATTAACTAAAATTGATATAATGAAATTTAATAAATATTATGAAACATGAATAATTAAGAAAAAATATTATATTAATATGAAAAATTATCTAATTAAAAAATGAAAAAAAATTAAAACCCAATCTAAGCCCTCCTCTTCAGTGACGTCAATATTGTCCTGGTTTGAAGCTGGGGGGTCTGTTGAAGGCAATTCTGGAACGTCTACTGCAAAACATACAAAATTATTAGTACTTCTAACCAAGAATTATTTTTTCTAAAATAAAGAATATCAATAATCTACTTACCGCCACCTCAGCCGCTCTCAGCCCACTCCAGCCACCATCCTCCTTTTTTGTGTAGCACCTTTCAAATAACTCCATCTGCTTGGGCGGCTGATCGAGCTCTGCCTCTAATAAAAGAAAAAAACAGTTAACATCTTATTTATGAACATTGTCTTTTGTTGACAAACGAAGATGGATAAACCTAAACAGTTCTGCTGACAAAATTCACTTGATGGGCAAAAACTTAAAGGCATGTGTAATGTGTTTGTACATGGTTACAAACAAACTATATATTTTTAAATAATTATTAGTTGTTAATTGTATTTTAATTTGAAATATTACCTCAATATTTTATTGTTGATATTATTTTCTAAATAATATTATTATTGGAATTATTGATCTAATTTTGTGATTATTGACATTATTATGTAAAAATATTATTATTAGGAATATTTTCTAATTTTGGATTGTTGACATTGGAATATTAGCCTAATTTATGTTAATGTGATTATTATGTAAAAAATTATTAATGGAAATATTGGTCCAATTTTTGTGATTATTTACATTTATTATGTAAAAATGTTAGTATGGGGAATTTGGTGAAATTTTTTTTATTAATTAGATTATTATGTAAGAAATTATTATTTGGAACAAATTCTCAATTTTTTTAATTATTTATATTTATTATATAGAAATGTAATACTGGTGAAATTTGTCAAATATTTTTTATAAGTTAAATATAAATTGCGTAAATTACACAATGAAATAAACATAAATTGCATAAATTACTCAAAAAATTATACATAAATTGCATAAATTACACAAATTGTGGAAATGACCAAAAATTAGAAAAAGATAACCAAAAAAAAATTAAAATTAACAAAAGTTTTCTGTCAATTTTTTAAAAATAAAAAAAATTAAAAAAAGTACCAAAAATTTATAGAAAATTTTTAAAAATTTACAAAAAATTAGAAAAATTACAAAAACATTATATAAAATTAGGAAAATTAAAAAAATACAAAAATATCAGAAAATTTTCAGAAAACCGTAATTAGTTTTTTCAAAAACATTTTAGAAATTTTTTTCAAAAAACAGAACTTTTATATAGTTAAATGCCTGAATGTTTTTTTTCGAAAAGTAGCCAAAATGTTTTTAAAAAATTGGTGTTTTATTTTATACGAAAGTGGAGGATAAAAGGAAGAAAAGTGTGGTGAAAAGAAGAAGAAAAATGGTGGGGGGTGGGGGTATCAAAGAAAAAGGTTGGGGGGTCCAAAAAAAGAAAAAGGAAACCCAACCATTTGATTCCACTTGCCTCTAGACGACGCCGGACGGCTGACGGTAGTGGAGCTAAGTACCAGGTGAGGGAGGCAGTCGGTCGAGGAGAGTGAGGGAGGGAGAGTGAAGGAGGAAGAGGGAGGGTGAAATAAAAAAATCTTCTAAGTTTTGTATGTATACCGATTTTTGAAGCGGGCTTTGGAACCGGCAATTTTTAAAAAACCATTCGTAAGACCTCTCTTTGCACAAAAAAAAAACATTGTTTCTATTGACAAGCAATATTTAAAAGTTCGTTCCTATTGTTTAGCCATTCCAAATAACCGTTCCCAAAAAAACAATGTCATTTGTTTCGAAATGACGTCATTTTGGTATAATATTAATATGACCACTCATGAGATGCAATATGAGAAAATTGCAATAAATGGAACTAAATTGAAAGAGGCCCTTACGGGACAAAAGCTGCAATTTTTTCCTTAATAGTTACATTACTTTGTGTGCTGCCCAATTTAGTACAATAGAGACACTACTTGTAAACCAATCTTAAAGTACCTTTAGTTTACCATAAAAGATAAATATTAGTTATAGTTATTAAATAAACTAGGCAAAATCACACTATTGGGATATAAGTTTATCCAGAAACAGATAAGTTATATAAACAAGTTTTTGGAGCAAAATTATTATTGCAAAAGCTTCACTATTTCAACTTTGACCCATTTAGTCTGATTAGATATTATCACAAATAATATAGGTAACCCCTAGGACCCAACATTTGGTTAAATCTAACTTCATAATATTAGCTATTGCTAGGACACAATAAGTGGTTAATATGCATTCTTTTACTTTTTTTTTCTTTCTTGGATACGAAAATCATATCATATGTTTGCCACGAAGAGCTATATAATACATGTAAGTAATAATTCAACCCCCTCAGTGCTGTAGTGAGCATTTCTTGCCAATCGATGTGCAAGACTGTTCGCTTGTTGATGAACATGCACAAAAGTGATGGAATGAAAAGCCACTGCTAATGACTTGATACCTTCAGAAATTGGTCCTAGTGATAAGGAGACCAATTTATGATGGATAAGCAATCACCTTCAATAAGAACACTCCTACAGTGTTTCCACTGCTTCCTTTCATTCAAAGATCGTCTGGTGTAGTAGGAAAAGAGAAATATTTCATCCACCTTGCTAAATAGATGTCCTTAGAGTTTCTTGGAATAACCCCTACACCCATAGATGATTGTTCATGAGAATTTGCACCATCAAAGTGAACTTTTACTGAATCAGTAGGTGGAGGATACCACTGATTTGTTTGAGCTTGATTCCGTATTGTACGAAGACTCTGGTAACAATTCATGAACTCGGGAAGAGGGATTGCTGACTGATGTATTATCTCCACAGTGTGAGAACTTGATGACTCCATCAAACACTTGTTGCGGTGATTTAGATATTCCAATAGATAGTAACTAATGAATCAGCTTCTAAACACCAAAGTGACATACAGGAAATTGATACTCGTCGGCACAGTTTAGATAAGGGGCTAAAATAATTCGATTAGGAATAAGTAATGGAGGTTTGACCATCAACACCATGTGATGTTCACTATCGGTCGTTTTCGATTTGTTGGTCTGCTTTTGAGAAATCTCCATCTTTTGGTCTGGTTCACCGTGCTGGTCATGCGCATGCTTAGTGTCATTTTCGTCCATGTTTGGTTGCAACTCTTTTTCACTTGGAAGAACAAAAACAACAGCATTTTATTTGGGGTCAACAACAGACTAGGAATGTAATTTACCTTAGGATTCCAATTTACTAATAGATGACGCCAGTTGACTGATTTAAGATTAAAAATTTTTAATGCTCGTCTGGGTCTGCTATTGGAACTGTTGTTGGAACTATTGTGTTTGTTGTTGGAATTAATGTGTTTTGGTCACTAGTGATTTTATCATGTCTTCGAGAGATGGACCAGGTGTGGGATTAGGCGAAGGAGTTGGTGGCCAGTTTTGAGATTGCGAAATGTAGCTAAGACTGGGATAAGTTGTCCTTCCTGGATTGTACATGTTGAAATGAGGATCATATCCTCTTTGTGGTGTTCCAAAAAGTCCTCCAACAACATTGGCATGCTCGATGGTTTCTTCTTGAAGCATAGGGCACAAATCGGTGGGATGTGCCATAGAATTACATAAACGAAAAGCCTTCATTCGTTGGAATTCTTCTTCGACAACTCCTTCAACAAGGGACAAAAGTTTATCAAAACGATCATAAATGGAAGATACATTTACCTCATTCACCAGAGGATTGCCGTATCTAGTCCCAAACTATTGAGTATTGGCCCACATGATTGCAATTGGGTTGTGTGTTATGGTTCACTCCAAGTGTCCAATATCTCTTGTGCTAACTATGGCTTGGAAGAAGTGGGTATTCCTTCAACTTATTGCTTGGTTTCCTTTCAAAATCTCCGTCCAGTCTTCTCAATCTTGAATCAGATCAAGTTCATATGTACGAGAAGATTATAGTATTAAACCAAGTAACCAAAAAAAAATCAAGTAACAAGAAAAAAAATCTTCTTAAAAACACCAGCCCCGGCAATGGTGCCAAAATTTGGTGAGTGTCGAGATCACAAAAAATAATTCCTACAAAACTGGTGAAAGTGGGAGTAGGGTCGATTCCACAGGGACTGGTATAAGTTGATTTCTTCTAAGAAAAAGAAAATAATGGGAGGAGATTTGACGATAAAAAAAAATAATTAAAAACTAAATAAGCTGGAAAATAATTGAAATTACCTAGCGAAGATAGGAGGGAGAGATTTTACGGTTAAGGCTAGGATCATGCTTGATTCTTGCGAGTTGATCATTGATGCAAAAATACATCGTAAAACAAATTTAGATATCATGAATAGGTGATCAGGGAAATTTTAAGCATGATATAGGATACATTGGGATAGATTGAATAATTGCTTTTAGGAGAATCTCCTTACGCGCTTGGGAGAGCATCTTCTTCTTCCAGCCTTGTACTCTTTGTCAAATCTTATCCTTAATTCTAGCACATTAATATTTCTTTCTTCAAGAGTCCACCCACCGCCGGTTACCCCAAGTGTTGACTTTCGCTACGGCCAAGTGGTATTCATTGCATATGTTCCTACTAAACCCCGTGCTTGATTTTTTAAGATTAATAATCTACCCCGATGCTTGTGTGTATCGGTATAGTATGATACCATGGAAAGATGACAATGTGGCCTTGCAAAAAACACAAGGGTATCTTCAACCAAGAATAAGTGAGATATTCGGGGTGCCACGGTTGCCATTCAAACACCCTGGATCAAACCTATTGATTTAGTCGCTTTTAACATTCCACTGAGAACTTCTCCACAAAATAAGAATAGGTAAAGCGATCGGGGGTCTCCTTGTTTGATTCCCCTAGACAGCTTTACTAGTCCAAAATTCTCACCATTAAGAACAAAAGAATAACTAATAGTACAAAACAAGCATCAAAAGAAGACGGACAAAAGAGTATTTAAACCTTAGTCTAATAAGATAGACTCCAAGAAGAGCCACTCAACCAGGTCCTAGACGTTGCTCATGTCAAGCTTCAATATTAAATAGCCTTTCTTTCCTCCTGTCTCAGATTTCAAGAAGTGATTAGCATCATAAGTAAGAAAAATATTAATAGATATTAATCGACCTGGAATAACCAATCTTCTTTGTCTCTTTGTTTCTAGATGATCTCATCTTCCATAAAACATCTCTCAATTTCATCTAAACATTTTCTCAGCATTTTCAATCAATGGTTAAGACTCTAGAAATTTAATCCTTTCTTCAAGCTCTTTAATCATCCATTTCAAGTGTCCAAATGAGCACTTGTTCTATCTAGCCAGTTATATCTTACAGCTTTAGACTTGCGAAGTAGATGTTTAATGTTAAAACAGGTACAAACAACCTTCCCAGTATCAGAAATGATCTTCACACACTCGTCTACCTTCAACCATTTTGCCCCAAAGCACTACACCTTAGAGCAGTTGTCGTGAAAATTGCTGATTTAGAGTCATACTTATAATTAAAGGAGCATGGTCAGACAATAGAATCGGGATCACGTCTACTTTTGCATTTGATCAGGTAGACCACCCTGAGTTTGCACATGTACAATCCAAACGAACCATGACATTGTTGGAATGAGTGAAAAAAAGCCAGTTAGATTGGTTGTTAATCATTCTCCAATCTTTATGGAATAATATTAGATTGATGAATACGGTAAGAGTTCATCAAGTTGGCAGTGTATTTTATTTTGTTTACCACTCATATTGAATGGGGTTTTCAATATCACATAAATGCCCACAGATCGAAAGGTGAAACTCGTGGAGTTGGGCTACGCATAGATTTGGCAGCTATGAAACCAACTCATGAGGGTCTCGGCTTGATGTGTTCCAAGTCGAGAACCTGAAAATAGGGCATCAAATGTCCTATAGAGTCTTGCACTAAGTATTGTATCTGTGTTTCGTCGGCAGGAGACGTAGGCCTTCTTTGCTATTTTAGTGGATTAGTTCAGAAGGTAGTTGACTGACTAAAATGACTTGTAGGAATTGTCATATGGAAACTATTAAGGCTTGATCAGCATGACTGGGATTTTTTGGTTGTAATAGTACGAGATTAGTTCTTGGACTTGAGTAATCATGCTAGTCACGTGCATACGAAGAATGTATCTTGGATATGGCGAGCGGTGATTGTGTCGTGAGACATGATCGTCGTAAGCCTTATCCAGTGCATTCTGAGTATGTAGCAAGGATGGTGGATTCCACCAGAGGATCTATCCCCTATTAGTATATGTCAGTGAATTCTCCTTTGCGCTCTGAGATACTTTAAACTCTACAAGTATTTAGCCAAAATGATTGATTCATTAGGGATAGGTTTAAGATCAGATCTGTAGAGTAAATGCATCTCGAGTATTAAGCATTGTTTCCTAGTCAAGGATGGGAACCGACACCCAATTCCATGCCCAACTCTAAGACCGGGAGATGGTTGACAGTAGGATCGTACTCGTACAGATTCGGAGCATACATGTTCAAGCTGCTATTCACCTAGTTTCTAGTACCATGGACCGTTGTTACACGAGCACCTATGGTAACGAGCTATTTCTGATTATGGGATAATTCAAAATAATTAATTAAATTAGATTAAGTTAATTTTGTTGGTCGCACATGCCCAAGTCTAGTCGAGCATGAACTTAAAGATTCACATCCTACCACTATAATGGGATGAAATTAATTTGGAATTAATTCTAGAGAGTCGGATTAATTTAATTGAATTAAATTAAATCTTGGAGAGAATGAATGATTGGATCATTTATTTAGACCAATACATTCGATGGATGACTTTAGTTTAATTAATTGGATTAATTAGAATTTCAAGTTAGTTATTCAAATTAATTGGATTAATTTTACTGGGCTTCGTTTGATATGAATTGGTTTTATAACTTAAAAGCGAGAAAATAGAAGGCTTGGATCCTTTAATTGGATCAAAGTATATTTTAATATTGGACTTATAAATTAAATTAGATTTATTTTAAAGTCCATTAGACGTGGGCTTGATTTAGTTTTAATTAATCAAGCTCGTTCCATTAAAATGCAAGCCCAAGTCCTTTGTTAGAGCATGGCTAGGTTAAGGAGTCAAAACTCCTCCTTGGGTGTGGTGTGGCATAGAGGTGTTAGATGGTTGAAGAAATCTTTCTAGGTTAAAGCTCATTGGTATCTTGTGACAAGGTCACATATAATGTTTCTAAAATACTGATAGCCGACCAGCAGCTGCAGCAAAAACATACCCATAAAATTTCACTCCTATTTTCTCTCCAAAAACCCTCTTAAGATCTTAGAGATCCAAAGAGGAAGAAATGATCAAATGTTAAACAATAACGTTGTTGATTCTTTGCACATTTGTTGAGTTTTTGCTAGTACAAAATCTCCATATCCTTTAGTGGTGGTGTGTTAGTCTTTGGAGGGTCTCGAAATCGAGATCTCACTGTGAACGATACAGAATGAGGAATCAACGCTTGTAGTCGAACATAATGTGGATTTTTGTCTCTCTTATTTATTTTCTCTCCTAATTATTGGCCTTCTTTGTTTTATTTTTACACTGAAGGTCGAGGAAAAGATTAAGGGTACACCCATTGGTCAAGATTTAATTTTGGGATTGAGAATTTTTCATAAATTTTGGAATATCTAAAATATAATTGATTCTTTGAAATGTAGAATAAAAACAAAAAGTTTAAAAAAAAATGTCAGCAGATGTGCCGACAAGCGCACGTCCGGGCGCGGGCTCCTGCAGGCATGCGTGCTAGCAAGGGTGCATGCATGTCTGCGCTGGCACGCGCTGGCATGCACTGAAACCAGATCCACGAGCGGGGTCCGCGCATTGTTTCCTCATGTCTGCTTTATGTTTTTTCAAAATTTTTATTTTTTCTGAATTTTTTGCATATTATTCTGAAACAATAAATTTTTGGGAATTTAACTTTTGGTTGAGATGTGGTATTTTCTAAAATTAAATTTCTAAAATTAATTTGAATGGGTTCTGAAACAAGAATTTATTTTTTGTATCGGTTGCACTTATGTCCATAAATAAGTTGCATTATTTTTAATAAAAAAACCCTTGGATTAGATATGTGATTAATATATGACATTGGATATTATTATTATAATGCACGGTTTGTATTATATTTTTTGTGCATGTTTATTTTGAAAATAAATGTGTTTTTTTGTTAATTTGATTAATATGGATGATCACAAAACCCATTGGATGGTTTATTTTCTGTTGGGTTGTGACATGCATGCCACTTATTTTCTTATCTCTTTGTTTTTAGCCTAATTATTTAAGGCATATTTTCTCCCTATTCATTTACTTCTCGCTACTTCTGTTTGGGGTTTCTTTTTAGTCGTAATAAGTGTAGTAGGTTAGGGAGATTTAGTTTTATTTTTTGTAATAATTGAAAAAACTAGCTCAGACAATAGAGGCATATGGAGGAGCCATGGGTTGGTTCATGGAGAAGAGGTCCAAAGGACGGAGCCCACGAAGGAGATAAAGAAATAAGGAGAGATTACAAGGCCCATAGTATGTTAATGGGCCTACTCTAGACTGACCATAGATCTACTATGAGCTCAGTGGATCTCATAGACGGCTTTTGACTATCGAATAGTGGCGTGCTATACTTTTATTTTTGCGTTCCACGCATTTTAATTAAGGTTTTTAATATTTAGAATATTATGCATGAAAATTATTAAATGTGATGTGGTCTCGGTCATATAAATAACAAATAACCCTCACTTAGTTGGACCAAGTTAAAATATTAGACACAAAAATTGAATTTTGCTTGTGGACCCTAAGCCCACTAAGTAAAGGTTTTTCAAAAATCCATTTGAGAGCGATGTTTTTTATAGAAATAGTGGGAGGGTTAATGATTGAAGTCCAAATTCTTAACTTGAACATAATTTTATAATAATCTAGTAATTTTTCTATTTATTGTAGATGTCTAAGAATCCACTTAACGGCATACTTGAGGATAATATATTTGATGGAACAAACTGTTCAAATTGGCTGAGAAATCTGAGGATAATCCAAGATTTCGAGAACTAAACTTATGTTCTAGATAAGTCTACCTCGTACATTGCCAAATGGGTTCTTGCTAGGAAAATGTTTGATGCTCGAGAAATTTACTCAGTGGCATGAGGACAACTGGACAGTACGCAGTATCATACTAGGCATGATGAGTAACAAGATCCAGAAAGAGTAAGAGAGATACAAAGATGTATGGTCAATAATGCACCGCATGAATGAACTTTATGCGATACCATATGAAGGAATTCTTATGTGCTAGAATAGTTGAGGGATTGTCCGTATGAGAGTATCGAGTGATGATACTATCCCTAGTAGAAAAGCTGAAAGACCTCCAGGTTGATTTTGAGAATGAATGTGATCTTAGAATCACTACCACCCTTTTTTGATCAATTTATTGTCAACTATAACGTCAATGGGATTGAGAAAAACCTTCATGAGTTGATCAATATGTTGGTCCAGTATAAGACAACGGTTGAAAAATCTGCATCAACCAATACTAGTGGGAGAGGCTTCAATCTCTAAAGCGAAGGGCAAAGGTGCCAAATGGGGGAGAGAATGAGTGATGAGACTTCTTCTATTGCTTCAGCACATCAAGTGATCCTGTTACGCTGTCAGGCAGGGGTACGGGAAAAAGGAATATTGTTCGTCAGTCAAGGATACTGAATGATGTTTGCATTTATTGTTGAGAGAATGGCCATTGAAAGAGGGAGTGTCCTAATCTCCACTCTGATGAAGGTAAAATCTTTAATTGAGTATTAACATAATCACCATTCTACTCTTGGTATTGGTTACCACCAAATACATAATCTGTGAATGGTTTGCAGGTGATGATGAGGAATAGAAAAGTTAAAACAAGAAGGTCCTAGGGCTTAGCAATAGAGGGGCTATTACGACTAGGGACTTAGTTAGGCTTAGTGGTGATCCTGTTAGTGTTGCGTTTATATAACCTAGCATGGTCGAAATAGTGATTTCAATTATTGTTGGACAATTTTGATTACGTATATTGGTCAATAAAGTCTTTTATATAACATTAAATGGGAGATGTCTATTGGGTGAAATATAAAATTTATATTATCACATAATTGGATTATGCATAATCAAGAATGAAACTTACCGTTCTGGTTGGACAATCTCTTCTAGCTGAGGATGAGAAAGAGTGATGGATTCAAAGAGCTTTAGAAATAGGCGATTTGGATCCATTAGCTTTCAAAATCTTTTTTGAGAATGAGAAAGACCACAAAGCTATTTTGTAGGTCAAAATGAGCTTATCAGTTGCACATTGGATTGGATCTGGTGTGATATTTGAAGGTATGTATTTAGTAGGATTTCTTGAATATTGAAAAATGAGAATATGATTCTCCACTCAATGAAATTCTTCCTGAAAGGGCCACAGTTGACCGGTCTTTTAAAAGAGAGAAATTAAAAGACATAACGCAGTAGAGAGAAAGATGCATATATCATCATTCTTCTTTAGCTTTTCTTGACTCTTTTTATTTCCAATAAGGAACAATTAAGCTTTACTGATTCATGTTTCTAATAAAATTGATAATGCAGTTAAATATAGACATTCTACTGTTTTATTCTTTTACTGAAGATGTTAAAAGAAGGGCAAATAGAAATTAATTTTTTTATATTTTGATGTTCGATCATTGAGATTTTGAATAAATTAATTTATTGAATTTTTAACTAATAATTCAATTTGTCCAACTATTTTAAAAAATTCTCGACATCTAATTTAAGAAAAAGGCTCGGGACTAAATTCGTCAAAAATGAAGAAATGTGGAAATAAAGTAAGTTACAGGACCAAAAGTGTAATTTTACCTACATTTTATATTATTATATATTAAATTGATTAAGCATACTGGCCATGATGTGGAAAGCCTTAATTTTGTCTATAAAAGACTAATTTGTTCCTGGAAGATCAAAAAATAACAATTTTACCTGAAGGATCTACGCATTTTTTATCAGGTCAGGTCATTACCCCTGGGTTTGATCTGGCGACCCGACCCTGGCAACCCGAGACACGTGGAAGAAGTCTATTGGCAACAAGACCCCCTTTCTTACGCTATAAATACTCCATAGTTAGTGCATTTATGGTATGCTCACTTTACCATTCTTTACTTTTTGGTCGCTTCGGCTCATCAGCTCGCCAACGACCTGCTTCACCACCTCAAAAACATACTAACTTAAGCATCGGAGGCTCTTAGCTGGGGGCCACTCCAGCAAGCCTAATAATTTGCTTCACTTTTCTCAGGGCCCAATCACTAGTCTGGAAAAGGTAGCGACCTCGAACCGCTTGGAGGACAGTTCACCCAACCAAGGAGGTCACATAGATTTTAACCCAGATCATTTGACGTCGGCTGTGGGAATCTTGAGAAGAGGTCCTTTAGTTCGGTTTGATTGGGTTTCAAGGTGGTTGAAGGATTTAGGTATCCAGCAAACATAATTCACCATGTCGGAGTCATCAAGGCACGAGCAAGAAGAACGAATCCTTCCATGACGAGAGGGAAGAAGATTGCATCTAACAAATGAAGAATGGCAGATGATAGAAATAGCAAGCAGGAATGTGATGGTGGAACACGCAAGGAAAATGGTTACATAGGCTGAATCAAAGAGGAGGAGGTTGGTCAAAAAGCAGAGAAAGGTGATTGCAAATGACCAGATGGAAGGAACCAATCGCACGAGGAGGAATATGCGACAAACACTGGAAACCAGCCTAGCAAGAAAGAGTTTAGACACAACATTTAGCAATATCAGGATGAGGTAACCAGGGATCTCCAGAGCTGAAGTGGAAAGTTTAGGGAAGCAGATAGAAAAACTAAAGCAACAGATAGACGACTTGAAGAAACGAGGTGACCTAGTGAAGCAAAATCGGGACTCGCGTTTTGCCAATAAGATTCTGACCCAAATTGTTGGTCCAAATTTTTGAGTACCCGATCTACCCAAATATGATAGGTCGAAGGATCCGCAGGAACACATTTCTGCCTTCGAACTAGTAATGAACTCATGCGGACAAACGGATTCTATTAACGTAAAATTATTTGTGACAACTTTGACAGGAAAAGCGCAAGAGTGGTTTACTAGCTTGCGAGTGGTATCATCGAATCCTATGGACAACTGACGCAGAAGTTTGCATTTCACTTTACTAGCGAAAGGAGATCGAAGAGGTCGGCGACCTATCTTTCCACGATCCAGAAAAGGAGCGATGAATCCCTAAAAAGTTTCATAGGGAGATTTAACAACGAGACCCTAGAGGTACAGGATTTGCGGATTGATATGATGAAGAGCATATTGATACATGGGATGAAGAAGGGATTGTTTGCGTCAGCATTATCTAGAGATCCTCCTGGAGACGTAGAACAATTGATGTACTTAGCTCGAAAGTATATCGACGAGGAAATTAATGGAAACAAGGACAGAGAATGGGATAGAGGTCGAGATTGAGATAGGCAAATATGTGGAGGAAGAGATCGAACATCCCCTAGTAGATCAAGGAGTAGTGAGGAGTTCGAGCTCGAGGGAACGAAGGAAAAACACGATGCAACAGTAGAGTTATTTGGTGAAGAAGACAACAACTTGAAAATATCGATATGTTTGTATGTTCGTTAACTTTTTACCGTGGATATTTAACTTTTGCAGGAGCAGTCTTTTTACTAGTGATAGAAGTAAATGATTATGCATATTACTGTAATATTTTGAGAAATTGGTTACATTCTATGTAAAAATGCTCGCATGAAATAAAAGCACTTTCGGGATAACTACCATTGCAACGAATTATTACTGACCTGAGAAAAGCTCGGCCTGGGTCAGAAGAAGACTACAACCTGAAAAAGGTACAATTGAGTCCGAAAAAGGCTACAACCTAAAAAAGGTACAAATTAGATTTGAAAAAGACTACAACCTGAAAAAGGTACAAATTGATTCTAAAAAAGACTACGGCCTGAAAAAGGTAGAAACTGAGTCTGAAAAAGACTGCGACCTGAAAAAGGTTTGGATTTGTTTGAAAAAGATTGCAACCTAAAAAAGGTTAAAATTTGTATAAAAGCGACTGCGACCTGAGATATCCTAATAAGGTGAAGATCATGTCCAGAAAAGATTAGGCGATCACGCGACCTGGAAAAGGTAGTATCATGCGAACTAAAAACCTTGCAATCTGAAAGGGTATCTGAAAACGATCTATCTGAAAAAGATAGACTTGAACATAACCAATCATTTCGACTTATGGTCGATTATATTCAAGGGAACTTTATTGATTTTGTTTGCTCAATGGAATTCTTCAAAGTTTGCAGGTATGAAAAGGGGATTTCAAATAAATAAAAAAGTCATCATTGATCTAAGAAATGATTTACGAGTTCTGGGAACATAGAGGATATCGCTAGTATAGAAACAAGATGGAAGACGATCTAAATAAAAGTCAAATAATTACAAGTTTTAAAAACCCTAAAACCTATTAATTTGCCTTGCCTTCTTCCATCTTCTCGATCTCATCCACCAAGACCTCCTGCAAAATACATGTGTCTTTAGCGAACTGAAACTGATAATTTGTATGGCCAAAAATTTGGCTGACAGATATCAAGTTGACAGAGAATTGAGGAATACCGAATACATTCTCCAATGTAATATCATCATTCAATTTAACTCTGCCTACATATTGAACTGAATTCTTTGAACCATCAGGCAGGTGGATGAAGTGAGGATTAGTGGGTTTGACAAATGAATGGAATAATACAATGCTTTCACATACATGATTGATGGCCCTACTGTGAATTATCTAGCAATCCAAATCAATACAAGTAAGTTTAGCGGCATTACCTGCAAACTCCTCGTCGAATTGTGCAAAGCCTTTGCATAGCTGGTAATGGGATTTGAGGGAGTGTTTGCCTTCTGCAGCAGCTTAATCAATTCATTTCCCATAGAGGTGCCCTGCATACCTTCACTTTTGACATCGACATTGGCAGCAAAAGCTCTCCCCTTCTTCCTTCGCTCATTCAGAGATTTATACCAGTCACGTATGCCATGCAATTGAAAATATGTATCTTTTCCATGTCCTAGTCTTCGACAATGTTTGCATAGGAAATTCCCTTTATCTGCAATGAACTTCTTTTTCTGCACATACTTATCATCATCTCTCTTCGTTCCTTTCATAGTCAGTTGATAGGACACATTGTTTGTACTTATCTCTGTAGATGTTTGTATTGGTCTTTGTTGTTCAACAGTGTAAAGCATAGAGAAAGCCTTTTCCACACTGGGCAGTCGATCAAGCATAAGTATCTGACTTCCTTCGTTGTTTAAGGTTTCATAAACGCCCATAAGAAATTGCATTAGTTGAGTCAATGAAGTGAGTTCATCAATTTCTTTGTTAATACCACTAGTACAATCTCCACACTTACACTTTGGCGCAGGTGCCAAACAATTGAGCTCATTCCAGAGATTTGTCGCGTTTGTTAGATATGTTGTAAGACTTAAACTTTGTTGTACCATTGAAGACAATTCCCTCTGTAACTGGTAAATTAACGGCCAGTTACTCCACCCATACCTTGCCTTTATCGCGAGCCACAGTCCTCACGAAGTATTAAAATGCATGAATGATTCCACCATGTCCTTGGACAGGGAATTCCAGGTCCATGATGTCACTATCAGATTAATGCGCCTCTATTGCTCAAAATTGATTGATCTAAGAGCTGGTGTTGGAAAGATTCGTTTCAAAAGAGACGTATATTGCTCGTTTTCATACCAGAAAGTTTGTGCCATCCAAAGGAGAAGATGTCAATGTTAGCTGTGAATGCCCAGAAGGATGAACAAACAACATATGCTTCTCATATTGAGACGCTGTTTCACCAGGTCTCTTTCCCATCGTCGATGAAGCTACTTCGTCGTCCATGAAGAGAGAGGTATGCATTGTAGTGTGTATATACACACTCCTTCACGAAAAAGGATCTGATACCATGTTAAAACTTGCAAAAGACAACAAGCACACAGAATTCATTATCAAAGATAAATTGCAGACAAAATACCCTGTTTCTCATTCATGGAAAAATGAAAAAAATGACCGGGAGGGGTTCGAATCCAGGTTAAATACAAAGAAGAGCAATTGCCTGAAACTACTGTAACAAACTAACAAACCCTCCATATTATATGGACCAATCAGGAGCCGAATAAATGATTCACATTTTGAAAGAATGGTTAGATGCCATGAAGGCTGAAATGTAGCACCCCCTTCGCTACAAGGCTATATCTACGCTAAACATTATACTTATAGTAATCCCTGTGTTTACAAATATAAATGCACAAAATAATTTAATTCATATGTATACGTAACCCCAACGTCATAACAAGCGTAATCAACCTAAAATATCATATATGCACATCAAACACCACAAGTAGTCCATCATAAGTAATCTCCACGCTTAAGTTCTCTCTATATAACAAAATGTGATTTGTACTCTAACTGACAAAGAGGAGAAAACAACATACTGGCCCAACCTACCTGAGTATAATGCGTAGTCCTAGTCTTCAACAGTCAGACGCCTCAAAGTCAACTCCTGAAAGAAAATGTCAGCAGAGGGATGAGCCTGCCACTCAGTAAGTAAATAACCAGCCCTATCTATATATGCATGTCAAACACAACTCAAACAAGATAAACAAGCAACACGCATGGAATACAATCAATTTAATTCCGACATAATTAGCTTTATTACACCACATGACTGTCTCATAATATGACAACCAACCAAACTCCATTTTTCCTAGTTTGCTTACCAGAAGGTGATATTGTGTTTTTCCCGTCAACTCAATCTCACCGTTATATAAATTTAAGTGAACCACCTTGACAGCCAGCTCATCAATCTCATTTCGCACACAGCATTTTCATTTCGCATATAGCTCTTTCATATCGAACATAGTTCTTTCATTTCGCACATAGCTCTTTCATATCGCACATAGCTCTTTCATATCGCACATAGCTCTTTCATATCATATTTTCGCATTATAGGCTTTTCAACACATCAAGGGGTATTCACACCACAATTATATTCAATTTTCACCACTCCCTCATTTCCACATATCACCATTCTTGTAAGCAACTAGTAACGTAAAACAATATATTAACATATTCTCATTTTCAGATATCCACAACACATCAAACAACAAACATAATATTTTCACGTATTTTCTCATTCCACATATACAATATCATCAATCAAATCAAATCATCCATCACTCATATACTTCAGATAAATTAATATCAGCACGAACCACAAATTCATATAACAGTAAAACCACAAATACAGAAAGCATATATAGATAATACTAATTATTTACTTACATCAATCTCACAACGTTTCTTTCTACTCAATCGCTAATTGTCAATCCTTTCACCTCACCTCCGTATCCTATAATGAGTTATACCACATACAATTAATATATCGAGAATATCGTAATTTCTTTTAAATATAATATTAAATATTATTCGTACGATTTCTAATAATTCTTTAATATTTCATTTCTACCAAAATACAAATCTTCATTTTTCCTCTTTATTAATATACCATTTATTAAATATAATTTTCGGAGTATTTCTATGAATTTTCTATCAATTTCTAAACTATTATAATCTTTAATAGAACAATAATACATAGAATTGCATATTTGGTTAGGAATTTCGATGAAATTGTATAAATTAGCTATAGTAATATTCAAATCTAACGAATTTAATAATCTAATTAACCAACGACATCATTTTTATATCCGATTCTATATTTAATTAGACACTATTTTAAATAGTCAAACCCGTAAAATATTCCGGTTAAATAGTACATCGCTTAGTATAAACAACATTTAATAAACGGACTAATTAAACAACATCATTATATAAATTATTATAATTTTTAAAATATAAATTCTTACCTCTGTTTTTTTTCCTTTTCGCCGAGAGAATTTCAAATTTCCAATTGTTTGTGTGTCAATTGTGTATGGGTGTGTGTGTGCAATAAAGAGAGGACAGAGAGAGTTGAGGCGGTGGCCACTCATTCTCTCTCTCTCTCTTCACTTTATATATATATATATTATATTATTATATACATAATATTATTATTATATATAATATTTTTTTTATTAAACTTTTCTCAAAATACCCATTACGTTCTTCCTAATTTCTTAATTAATATAGTTTGCTCTCAAATATTATAACGAGCTCCAATTTAACCCGTCCAAGTTCTATTATATTCCAATTATGGCCCATAATTTATTTACCAATTAACTAAGTTTCATAAAAAATTACCAATTAATCGCTCAATTATGTATTATAATCTTTGAGGCGTCACATGAAATTACTGCTTTTGGGATAACCATACCTAGGTTCTCACTCCTTTACCAGCTGGGAAGAAACACATTGGATGAATGTGGGTATTTAAGACAAAGTTGTGTGTGGATGATTCTGTGGAGTGTTATAAAGCTCGTCTAGTAGAAAAGGGATTTACTCAAATTGCAAGGGTGGATTACATTGACAACTTCTCCTCTATTACCAAACTTATTCAAGTGCATGTGTTCTTCTCACTAGCTGCTTCCCATAGCTGGCCATCATAGCAAATGGACGTCAACAACGCCTTTCTGCATGGTTGTTTGGATGAATATATGTACACGGAGCTGCCTATTGGTTATTCTACCAAGCTTGGCCTCGTACGCAAACTCCGACAATCCCTCTATGGGTAGAAGCAAGCCTCTCGTCAATGAAATGTAGAGCTCACCCTCAAGCTCACTGAGTTTGGATTTACGCAATCTGCTTATGAACCATTACTTCTTCACCAAAATGACTAATACTGACCTCCTAGCGCTTCTCATCTATATTGATGATATAGTGGTTACAGCATCATCTTTGGATCTTATTCAATTTGTTAGACTTTACTTGCATTCCTTATTTACTATTAACGATATTGGAGACGCAAGGTATTTCCCTAGGCTCAAGATTGCTTGAAATTCTAATGGTCTTTATCTAGCCCAGACAAAGTATGTTTAAGACATCATCCGAGATATTGGCATGCTCTCTGCTAAGTCTGTGTCTACTCCGTTTCATTTGGGAATGAAACTCAGTGACAATTGTGGCCCCTTGCATCCTCAACCTGTTCAATACTGAAGGTTAATTGGGCGTCTATTGTATCCAGGCTTCACACGCCCTGACATATCAGATTTTGTGTAGTAGCTTAGCCAATTCCTCAATCACCCCTGTGATGTCCATTGGAGGGTTGCCTTACGTGTTTTACGTTATCTCAAAAGTGAGCAGTCGAATGGTTTGTTCTTTCATTCTCAGTCATCCTTTGAGCTTACTGCGTATAGTGACGTAGATTGGACGTCATGTACTGATTCCCGCCGTTCCCTTACTGGATATTGTATCTTCCTTGGAGCTACCTTATTTCTTGGAAGACCAAAAAATAATCTACTATTTCCCGTTCCACTCCGAGGCGGAATATAGGACCATGGTTGCGACTGTCTGTGAGTTAAAATGGTTGTCCTATTTACTCTCCGATTTTGGCATTCACTTGCCTCTTCCAGTTCATCTTTTTTTCGACAACCAAGCGGTCCTGCATCATGGCAAATCCCATATTCCATGAGCGCATGAAACACAATGAGATTGATTGCCATGTGTCAGAACGGCTTATAAAGATAGTTTTATTGCTCCTTCGCACATTCGCAGTTCCCTTCAGCTTGTTAATTTATTTACTAAGTCACTGCCTTTGGAAACCTTCCCTTTCTTACTTGCCAACTTGGGTCTGGTTTCTTTGCATCCTTGTCCCACTTGTAGGCGGGCTGTTGAGAATGTTCCTACTTCAGAGATGAAGCTCGCCATTTTTGCTGCAAAACATCCACAAGGAGATGTTGGGGAAGATGATGACGTTGTTTTTTTTTTTGTATTTGTAGAGGGATAGAAGTCGTGTTCTATAGCAACGCAATTTTTTGTTGTCTTTGTGTTATTTACTGAGTTGTCATGTGAGTCATTTATTAGCCTCCAGACTGACTCATGTAATATAAGGATGTAATTCACTCATTTTTTAAAATACAAGTAATAAATTGCTATTTACTTTTTATTGGGAAGTAATTACTCATTTACAATATCATAGAATGGTAAATTGTAATAAATCCTAAAAATACATTAAATCGAAGAGAGAGAGAGAGAGAGAGAGAGAGAAACTTTAACAGACAACCTAGAACAATATGCAATGCTAAAATCTTCACATATCGAATATTATTATTATTTAAGAAATGGAGAGGAATAGAAGATTCATGTGAAGAAGAACCAATGCTACAGACACCAACAAACCATAACTGAAGAAAGGTGAAGAGCACTGTGTTGATGGGAGAGTTGTCGCAGCAATTAAGGACTTACATCATGCACTTCGACCAAAACAGATGTAATTCTCATTAAAAATCAGGTAGGCTGAGAAATTCATGCGACAAAATTGATGACATAAAGGGGAGCAAAATACAATCCCAAATGGACGGCTCTCTTTGACTTGTAATTAGTCATAATTATTAAATATTAAAATCGCCCAAATTTTTGGTTCAATATCGGACCAGCCACTCAATAACAAACTGACCAAAATACTAATAAACACACCACGAAATGAGATTATGAAGAATATCACCTCTTATGCACTAAAGTAAACTTATGCTTTTCTCTAAAGCAAACACACCAATACGTGTGCTTGTTAGCCCTATCCTATTCTATCATAAAACCACAATCAAAAGTTAATGTAAAGGCTTATTAGTCCATACGAGCTAGTGAACATGGTCGATAAGTCTCTGGACCCAAACTCAATGTTTTGGATTCAATTTTTAGGTCGAGTGGGACCCATATCTATTTTTTTTTTGTGTTTTAGCACTATCAATAATTCTTGTCATTTTTACTCAAGACAAGATCATTAAAAATTTTAAATGCAATTATTAGCCTTCTTTACATGCTTGTGAGTAAATAAATATATTTAACAAATGGGAAAAATGCAAGTGACCTACTTGTGATATTGTGAATGAGTAAATTACCCTCTTATGAAAAAATGAATAGCGATTTACCTCCTTGTATTTTTTAAAATACAATCATTTATCCTCCTATGATTTTTAAAATGAAGCAATTTACCTCCCTATATAAGGAGGTAAATTGCTTCATTTTAAAAAGTATAGGAGGATAAATTGCTATATTTTTTATCATAAAGGGGTAATTTGCTCATTTTTAATATCACAAGGGAATAATATGCTATTCACTCTTTAACGAATCAAGGGAATTAGGATAGCTCAATGAATCATAAAATCTTATTTGCGAAATAAAGTTTAAGTTCATTGTATTACCAAAAATAAACGTAAGATAATATGATTTACAGTATTATCCTTAAAAATAATTGTATCACTGCATACTTAGCTAAACAGGAAAATTCAAAGAAACAATTGTATATAATAAGATCCAACGTAAAATTAGGAATGTTTATTTTCTGTTTTTCTATATTTGTAGTCTACAAGATCTACATATTTGTTATTCATCTAACAATTTCTTAAATTGCCCTTCTTATCGCTAATTTGTCAACTTTTATTTTCGATTTAGCCAATTCATTAATGTTTTAATCTTTAATTTGATTTTCGATTATACAAATTATTAATGTTTTGTAAATTTAATTGACAAAATGTTTAAAGTGTATATGTTTCATTGGTTGTATTGGCATGGCCAAATGCTTATAAAAAGGAACTTCGGAGATGAAAATTAGCGAACATCTTCAGCCATCACATCACTAAAATGAAGTACACCATAATTAAAATCCTCTTGCTATTTCTCGACATGGAAATTGAGATTCTCCAAGCATGTGTTACACAACAAGAGACTGTTTACGTTATTAATAATCTCCCTCCGAATTCTGCGCCATTGAAACTGCATTGTGCTTCCAAAGATGATGACTTGGGATATCATACGCTTTCCACAAATCAAGATTATCATTGGAGTTTTTGCGATGATGTCGTCCTGAAAACTTTGTATTTTTGTCATCTCTGGTGGGGTTCTAAGAATCAAGCTTTTGATGCTTATAAACAAACATGGGTGAGACCTGGAAGCAATCAGCACTATTGGGTGGCAAAAAATGATGGAATTTATTTTTCAGAGCAAAATACTCCGAGTTCGCTCATCAAAAAATATAATTGGAACAATTAGAGGCCATGAAATATTGTTATCCCACAAGGATGTTTTTAAATATTAAATATGAATGAAGTTCAACTCTCTCTAGTTTTATTTGTGTGCTATTATAGTAATTGGGTTAAAAAAGAAACACTTTTACAAAAAAAAATGCAGAATATAAAGATAATTCTTTTTGCAAATATATATCTTCATTTCTTTACTGTCTTTAGACAAAAGTACCACATATTTTTATCTCTTCCATTTTGATCATCCGAAATAGATTTACATAAATAGTCCCAATTTTTTTCTTAATACAAGTCAAGATTCAGTAATATAAAATCCAAATATTAAGTTAGATAACTAAACGCTACATCTAAAATTAGGGACAAAATTGTCAGCCCCTTAAAGATGAAGGACCAAAGTTGCACTATAAAAATTACAACTCGAACTTCTACTTCATAAAATTCACCAAAAGCCTCAATTTAGATGGTGGGACGGTCGATAGCGTGGAATTTTCAGGCCAAATCAGTCGGATAAACGACTAAAATTTCCAAATTCTTTAAAGTTACAACAGTAAAATGCCAATTTTAATTTGAATAGGATCAGAATTTCCAACTCCCGACTTTATAGGACTAAAATTTTATTTTTTTCCTATTTGATGGTAGAATATTTAATTTGTCACAGTAATGAAATTCATGATCCTAATAATTACTATTATTTTTAAAAAAATTATTATTAATAAGAATTAGTGACAAAACTATGTGCATAAAGTTGTCACTAAATATTATTATTCACATGTACAGTGACGATCTAGTGACAATAAATAATAATTATCACTATATTGTATTGTCTTGAAGTTTTCATTACAAATGTGCGACTAACTATATTTAGTGACAACTTTATAAATAATTAATAATAAAATTTATTGTCATTAATATATATTTTTAATGATAATTTTAAAATCATTACCAAATATTTAGTAACTAATATTTTGTTCACTTGTAGTATATAGTCTTTCGTAAAGGAGAAGAGGTTCGTATAGTGCAAATTCTCTATGAAAAGTATATTATCTTTCCGAATTAGTGTGCGTCATAAAATGTATTAAACTTATTATTTTTATTTACATGTGAAAGTAGTCTTTTAATTTATAGTAAGATGATATTCACACATTAATTAATGACATACTATCCATTATAACAGGATTGTGTGAAAAAAATATATTTTAAAAAAATAATTATAAATTTTATAATTGTAAAAATTAAATCAATACAGTTCAATGGATTTATAAAATCTTATTAGAAAACCAACTCTAAATTCGTTGTTTGGGGTAATGAATTATCTATACTATATACAAAAAGAAGCCTATTAAATATGGGAGTAAGGCCTCCTTGTGATTAAATGATTATAGATAATTTCATGATTAATATTGGAATATTTGGTGACATGATAATTTAATAACTTATTTATTTTGTATGAATGATTGTGGGATTATTATTAATAGTCTAACAGTGTATTTATTTTTGTAGTTGTTAAAAGAGATAAAATGTGTAATTGACAAAATTACTTTATAATAAGACAAAAATATCAATGTCACGTTGTGAGATCGTAAAATATAAAATATTTAAAATTATTTAAACTTTTTATATATACATTTTATATCAATATCATTTTTCCACACCACCATATTCATCTTCATCAAAAACATTTAATATATAATAATATAAAATGTAGGTAATATTACACTTTTGGTCCTGTAACTTACTTTATTTACACATTTATTCCTTTTTGACGAATTTAGTCCTGAGTATCTCATGTTTGGTCATTTTTTGACAAATTTAGTATCTTGATAGAAACATATCCTCATCAAATTGTACATCTCTTAAGAATAAAATGGACTGTAAATCCATGTCAAAAAGGAGTTTTCCACTTCAAGAGTTTTGTGCGTATTCTATTGATCAAAAAAGTTGTTGTAAGGATTGCATCTCCCCAAAATTTAATGGGAAGAGATGCCTAGAATAACAAGGCCCTAGCTACATACAACTAGTGTCCATGTTTCATTTCAACTCGACCATTTTATGGAGAGGTGCATGTACATGAGGTTTGATGTATGATCCCTAAGTTGGAACAAAGTGTTCGACATTCATGATTGATGAATTCTGCACCATTATCAGACCTTCAGGTCTTTGTCTTTCAACTGAACTGATTGAAGTCAAGGAACAAGCATGTTTCAAAATAGCAGGTACTTGGAATTTTTGTTTTGGGATGAAAGTCCATAAGCATCTTGAGTGGTCATCGAACAAAGTTAAAATGTAAGTTTCCCCAAAGAGATTATTGGTAGCATCAAGACCCCATAAATCCATGTGGACAAGTTCGAAAGGAATATCATACTGTGATACACTGATTTAAAAAGGAATGCGAGTATGCGTAGCTTTGTGACAGATTTCACAAGGGATGTTATCATTATCAACATCATAATGAATGGTCAATATATGTTTTATTACCTTTAAAAAAGCATGACCTAGATGTTTATGCTATACATTTGAGGTACAATAGACAGAATTGGAACAAGACATAGTATGATCAGTGTTTATGCTATACATTTGAGGTACAATAGACAGAATTGCAACAAGACACAGTATGATCAGTACTCTTAGTACCAACAACAAAAGTGAGACAGATGGAACTTGGTTTTAAGATGTATAAATTCTTGAATAGTTGGCCTACAACTAGGTTTGCTCTACTGCTCTGGTCCTGCAAGAAACATGTGTCTTTAGCGAACTAAAACTTATAATTTGTATGGCCACAAAGTTGGCTGACAGATATCAAGTTGACAGAGAATTGAGGAATACTGAATACATTCTCCAAAGTAATATCATCATTCAATTTAACTCTACCTACATATTGAACTGAATTCTTTGAACGATCAGGCAGGTGGATGAAGTGAGGATTAGGGAGTTTGACAAATGAGTTGAATAATACAATATTTTCACATACATGATTTATGGCCCTACTGTGAATTATCTAGCAATCCAAATTGTGCAAAGTTTGCATAGTTGGTAATGCGATCTAAGGGAGTGTTTGCCTTTGCACAACTGGTAATGGGATTTGAGGGAGTGTTTGCCTTCTAAAGCAGCTTAATCAATTCACTCATCATTTCTGCAGTGTTTCCCATAGAGGTGCCCTGCATACCTTCACTTTTGACATCGACATTGGCAGCAAAAGCTCTACCCTTCTTCCTTCGCTCATTCAGAGATTTATACCAGTCACATATGCCATGCAATTGAAAATATGTATATTTGTCTTCGACAATGGGAGCATAGCAAATTTCCTTTATTTGCAATGAACTTCTTTTTCTGCACATACTTGTCATCATCCCTCTTAGTTCCTTTCATAGTCAGTTGATAGGCCACATTGTTTGTACTTATCTTCGTAGTTGTTTGTATTGCTCTTTGTTGTTCAACGGTGTAAACCATAGAGAAAGCCTTTTTCACACTGGGCAGTCGATCAAGCAAAAGTATCTGACTTCCTTCATTGTTGAAGGTTTCATAAACGCCTATAAGGAATTGTATTAGTTGAGTCAATGAAGTGGGTTCATCAATTTCTTTCTGAATACCACTAGTACAATCTCCACACTTACACTTTGGCGCAAGTACCAAACAATTGAGCTCATTCCAGAGCATTGTCACGTTTGTTAGATATGCTGTAAGACTTAATCTTCTTGTACCATTGAAGACAATTCCCTCTGTAACTGGTAAATTAACGGCCCGTTACTCCACCCATACCTCGCCTGTATCGCGAGCCACAGTCCTCACGAAGTATTAAAATGCATGAATGATTCCACCATGTCCTTGGACATGGAATTGTAGATCCATGATCTCACTATTAGATTAACGAGCCTTCATTGCTCAAAATTGATTGATCAAAGAGCTGGTGTTGGAAAGATTCGTTTCAAAAGAGACGTATATTAATCATTTTCATACCAGAAAGTTGGTGCCATCCAAAGGAGAAGATGTCAATGCGAGCTGCGAATGCCCAGAAAGATGAACAAGCAACATATGCTTCTCATATTGAGACGCAGTTTCACCAGGTCTCTTTCCCATCGTCGACGAAGCTACTTCGTCCTCAATGAAGAGAGAGGTATGCATTGTAGTGTGTATATACAGAGACCTTCACGAAAAAGGCTCTGATACCATGGTAAAATTTGCAGATGACAACAAGCACACAGAATCAATTATCAAAGATAAATTGCAGACATAATACCCTGTTTCTCATTAACTGAAAAATGAAAAAAATGACCGGGAGGGGTTCGAATCCATATTAAACATAAAGAAGAGAAATTGCCTAAAACCGCTGTAACAAACTAAATAAACCCTCCATATTATTTGGACCAATCAGGAGCCGAATAAATGATTCACATTTTGAAAGAATAGTTAGATGCCATGAAGGCTGAAATTACTACTTTTGGGATCACTATACCTATGTTCTCACTCCTTTACCAGCTGGGAAGAAACACATTGGATGAATGTGGGTATTTAAGACAAAGTTGTGTGAGGATGGTTCTGTGGATTGTTATAAAGCTCATCTAGTAGAAAAGGGATTTACTCAGATTGCAAGGGTGGATTACATTGACAACTTCTCCCCTATTACCAATCTTATTACAGTGCATGTGTGCTTCTCGCTAGCTGTTTCCCATAACTGGCCCTTATAGCAAATGGACGTCAACAGCGCCTTCCTGTACGGTTGTTTGGATGAATATGGATGAATATATGTACACGAAGCTGCCTGTTGGTTATTCTACCAAGCTTGGCCTTCTATGAGAACTCCAACAATCCCTCTATGGGTTGAAGCAAGCCTCTCGTCAATGAAATATAGAGCTCACCCTCAAGCTCACTGAGTTTGGATTTACGTAACCTGCTTATGATCATTTCTTCTTCACCCAAATGAATAATACTGACCTCCTAGCTCTTCTCATCTATATTGATGATATAGTGGTTACAGCATCATCTTTGGATCTTATTCAATTTGTTAGACTTTACTTGCATTCCCTATTTACTATTAAGGATCTTAGAGACGCAAGGTATTTACCTGGGCTCAAGATTGTTCGAAATTTTAATGGTCTTTATCTAGCCCAGACAAAGTATGTTTAAGACATCATCCGAGATATTGGCATGCTATCTGCCAAGTCTGTGTCTACTCCATTTCCATTGGGACTTAAACTCAGTGACAATTGTGGCCCCTTGCATCCTCAACTTGTTTATTACAGAAGGTTAATTGGGCATCTATTGTATCTAGGCTTCACACGCCCTGACAAATCACATTCTCTGCAGTAGCTTAGCCAATTCCTCCATCACCCCTATGATGTCTATTGGAGGGCTGCCTTACGTGTTTTACGTTATCTTAAAGGTGAGCAGTCGAAAGGTTTGTTCTTTCATTCTCAGTCATCCTTTGAGCTTACTGCATATTGCGACGCAGATTGGGCGTCATGTACTGATTCCCGCCGTTCCCTTACTGGATATTGTATCTTCCTTGGAGCTGCCTTAGTTTCTTGGAAGACCAAGAAATAATGTATTGTTTCCCATTCCACTCTGAGGCGGAATATAGGAGCATGTTTGCAACTGTCAGTGAGTCACAATGGTTGTCCTATTTGCTCTCCGATTTTGGCATTCACTTGCCTCTTCCAGTTCGTCTTTTTTGCAACAACCAAGTGGCCCTGCATCATGGCGAATCCCGTATTTCATGAGCGCATGAAACACAATGAGATTGATTGCCATGTGGTCAGAACTGCTTATAAAGATGGTTTTATTGCTCCTTCGCATATTCGCAGTTCCCTTTAGCTTGTTAATTTATTTACTAAGTCGCTGCCTCTAGAAACCTTCGCTTTCTTACTTGCCAACTTGGGTCTGGTTTCTTTGCATCCTTGTCCCACTTGTAGGGGAGCTATTGAGAATGTTCCAGCTTTGGAGATGAAGCTCGCCATTTTTGCTGGAGAACATCCACAGGGAGATGTTTGGGAAGATGATGATGTTGTTTTTTTTTTTTTTTTGTATTTCAAGCGGGATAGAGGTTGTGTTTTATTGCTACGCAATTTTTGGTTGTCTTTGTTTTATTTACTGAGTTGTCATGTGAGTCATTTATTCGGCTCCTGACTGACCCGTGTAATATAAGGAGGTAATTTACTCATTTTTTAAAATACAATTGATAAATTGCTATTTATTTTAATTGGGAGGTAATTTACTCATTTTTTAAAATACAAGTGGCAAATTGCTATTTAATTTTTAGTGGGAGGTGATTACTCATTTTCAATATCACAGAAGGGTAAATTGTATTAAATCCCAAAAATAAATTAAATCGAAGAGAGAGAGAGAGAGAGAGAGAGAGAGAAACTTTAATAGACAACATAGAACTATAGGGAATGCTAAAACATTCACATATCAAATATTATTATTATTTAAGAAATGGAGAGGAATAGAAGATTCATGTGAAGAAGAACCGACGCTATAGACACCAACAAACCGTAATTGAAGAAAGGTGAAGAGCACTGTGTTGATGGGAGAGTTGTCGCAGCAATTAAGGACTTACATCATGCACTTCGACCAAAACAGATGTAATTCTCATTAAAAATGAGGTAGGCTGAGAAATTCATGCGACAAAGTTGATGACATTAAGGGGAGCAAAATACAATCCCAAATGGATTGCCCTCTTCGACTTGTAATCAGTCATAATTATTACATATTAAAATTGTCCAAATTTGTGGTTCAATGTCGGACCAGCCCACTCAATAACAAGCTGACCAAAATACTAATAAACACACCACGAAATGAGATTATGAAGAATATCACTTCTTATACACTAAAGTAAACTTATGCTTTGCTCTGAAGGAAACACCAATACATGTGCTTGTTAGCCCTATCCTATTCTATCACAAAACCACAATCAAAAGTTAATGTAAAGGCTTATTAGTCCATACGAGCTAGTGAACATGGTCGATAAGTCTCTGGACCAAAACTCAATGTTTTGGATTCAATTTCTAGGTCGAGTTGGACCCATATCTATTTTTTTTTTTTTAGCGCTATCAATAATTCTTGTCATTTTTACTCAAGACAAGATCATTCAAAATTTTAAATGCAATTATTAGCCTTCTTTACATGGTTGTGAGTAAATAAATATATTTAGCAAAAGAAAAAAATGCAAGTAACCTGCTTGTGATATTGAAAATGAGTAGATTATCTTCTTATAAAAAAATGAATAGCGATTTACCTCCTTATATTTTTTAAAATACAATCATTTATCCCCCTATGATTTTTAAAATGAAAATTGCTTCATTTTAAAAATTATAGGAGGATAAATTGCTATATTTTTTATTATAAAGGGGTAATGTGCTCATTTTTAATATCACAAGGGAATAAATGTCTATTCACCCTTTAACAAATCAATTAGAAACTTATCAATTGTAAAAATTGAATTAGGATAGCTCAATGAATCCATAAAAGCTTATTTGCGAAATAAAGTTTAAGTTCATTGTATTACCAAAAATAAACGTAAGATAATATGATTTACAGTATTATCCTTAAAACTAATTGCATCACGTGCATACTTAGCTGAACAGGAAAATTCAAAGTTAATGAGATCCAACGTAAAATTAGGAATGTTTATTTTCTATTTTTCTATATTTGTAGTCAACATAAGATCTACATATTTGTTATTCACCTAACAATTTCTTAAATTGCCCTTCTTACCTCTAATTTGTCACCTTTTATTTGCGATATAGCTAATTCATTAATTTTTAAATCTTTAATTTGATTTCTCATGACACAAATTATTAATGTTTTGTAAATTTAATTGACAAAATGTTTAAATTGTATATGTTTCATTGGTTGTATTGGCATGGCCAAACGCTTATAGAAAGGAACTTCGGAGATGAAAATTAGCGAACATCATCAGCAATCACATCACTAAAATGAAGTACACCATAATTAAAATCCTCTTGCTATTTCTCGGCATGGAAGTCGAGTTCTCCAAGCATGTGTTACACAACAAGAAACTGTTTATGTTATTAATAATCTCCCTCCGAATTCTGCGCCACTGAAACTGCATTATGCTTCCAAAGATGATGACTTGGGATATCATACGCTTTCCACAAACCAAGATTATCATTGGAGTTTTTGCGATGATGTCATCCCAAAAACTTATTATTTTTGTCATCTCTGGTGGGGTTCTAAGAATCAAGCTTTTGACGCTTATAAACAAACATGGGTGAGACCTGGAAGCAATCAGCACTATTGGGTGGCAAAAAATGATGGAATTTATTTTTCAGAGCAAAATACTCCGAGTTCGCTCATCAAAAAATATAATTGGAACAATTAGAGGCCATGAAAAATTGTTATCTCACAAGGATGTTTTTAAATATTAAATATGAATGAAATTCAACTCTCTCTCTAGTTTTATTTGTGTGCTACTATAGTAATTGGGTTAAAAAAGAAACACTTTTATAAAAAGAATGCAGAGTATAAAGATAATTCATTTTGCAAATATATATCTTCATTTCTTTACTGTCTTTCAGCAAAAGTACCACATATTTTTATCTCTACCATTTTGATCATCCGAAATAGATTTACATAAATAGCCCCAATTTTTTTCTTAATACAAGTCAAGATTCAGTGCTATAAAATCCAAATATCAAGTTAGATAACTAAACGCTACATCTAAAGTTAGAGGGACAAAATTGTCAGCCCCTTAAAGATGAAGGACCAAAGTTGCAATATAAATATTACAACTCGAACTTCTATTTCATCAAATTCACCAAAAGCTTCAATTAAGATGGTGAGACGGCCGACAGCGTGAAACTTTCAGGCCAAATCAGTTGGAGAAAGGTCTAAAATTTCCAAATTCTTTACAGTTACAACACTAAAATGCCAATTTTAATTTGAATAGGACCAGAATTTCCAACTCCCGGCTTTATAGGAATAAAATTGCATCCTTTTTCCTATTTGATGGAAGAATATTTAATTTGTCACAATAATGAAATTCATGATCCTAATAATTACTATTATTTTTAAAAAAAATTATTATAAATAAGAATAGGTGACAAAAATATGTGCATAAAGTTGTGACTAAATATAATTATTCACTTGTATAGTGATGATCTAAAGACAAGAAATAATTATTATCACTATATTGTATTGTCTTGAAATTTTCATTACAAATGTGCGACTAACTGTATTTGGTGACAACTTTAAACATAATAAATGTTAAAATTTATTGTCACTAATATATATTTTTAATGATAATGTTAAAATGATTACCAAATATTTAGTAACTAATATTTTGTTCATTTGTAGTTTACAGTCTTTCGTAAAGGAGAAGAGGTTCGTACAGTGCAAATTCTCTATGAAAAGTATATTATCTTTTCGAATTAGTGTGCGTCATAAAATGTATTAAACTTATTATTTTTATTTAAATGTGAAAGTAGTCTTTTAATTTATAGTAAGATGATATTCACATATTAATTAACGAATTGTGTGAAAAAAATATATTTAGAAAAATAAGTATAAATTTTATAATTGTAAAAATTAAATAAATATAGTTCAATGGATTTATAAAATCTTATTACAAAACCAAGTCTAAATTT
The DNA here is from genome assembly GCF_026168435.1 of Sesamum indicum. Taxonomy (NCBI): domain Eukaryota; kingdom Viridiplantae; phylum Streptophyta; class Magnoliopsida; order Lamiales; family Pedaliaceae; genus Sesamum; species Sesamum indicum. The sequence goes on along the minus strand of NC_142661.1, from coordinate 7,907,699 downwards.
GTTGTTTGGGGTAATGTATTATCTATACTACATATAAAAAGAAGCCTATTAAATATGGGAGTGAGGCCTCCTTTACTTATTGGATGGGATTAAATGATGATAGATAATTTCATGATTAATATTGGAATATTTGGTGACATGATAATTTAATCACTTATTTATTTTGTATGAATGATTGTGCGATTATTATTAGTAGTCTAACAATGTATTTATTTTTGTTGTTGCTAAAAGGTATAAAATGTGTAATTGACAAAATTACTTCATAATAAGACAAAAATATGAATGTCACGTTGTGAGATCGTAAAATATAAAATATCTAAAATTATTTAAACTTTTTATATATACATTTTATATCAATATCATTTTTCCAGAAGCACCATATTCATCTTCATCAAAAACATTTAATATATAATAATATAAAATGTAGGTAAAATTACACTTTTGCTCCTGTAACTTACATTATTTACACATTTATTCTTTTTTGACGAATTTAGTCTGAGCATCTCACGTTTGGTCATTTTTTGACAAATTTAGTTCTTGAATGAAACATATGCTCATAAAATTGTACATCTCTTAAGAATAAAATGGACTGTAAATCCATGTCAAAAAGGAGTTTTCCACTTCAAGAGTTTTGTGGGTGTTCTATTGATCAAAAAAGTTGCTGTAAGGATTGCATCTCCCCAAAATTTTATGGGAAGAGATGCCTAGAATAACAAGGCCCTAGCTAAATTCAAGAAGTGTCCATGTTTCATTTCAACTCGACCATTTTATGGAGAGGTGCATGTACATGAGGTTTGATGTATGATCCCTAAGTTGGAACAAAGTGTTCGACATTCATGATTGATGAATTTTGCACCATTATCAGACCTTCAGGTCTTTGTCTTTCAACTGAACTGATTGAAGTCAAGGAACAAACATGTTTCAAAATAGCAGGTACTTGGAATTTTTGTTTTAGGATGAAAGACCATAAGCATCTTGAGTGGTCATCGAACAAAGTTAAAATGTAAGTTTCCCCAAAGAGATTATTGGTAGCATCAAGACCCCATAAATCCATGTGGACAAGTTCGAAAGGAATATCATACTGTGATACACTGATTGAAAAAGGAATGCGAGTATGCGTAGCTTTGTGACAGATTTCACAAGGGATGTTATCATTATCAACATCATAATGAATGGTCAATATATGTTTAATTACCTTTAAAGAAGCATGACCTAGATGTTTATGCTATACATTTGAGGTACAATAGACAGAATTGGAACAAGACATAGTATGATCAGTGTTTATGCTATACATTTGCGGTACAATAGACAGAATTGCAACAAGACATAGTATGATCAGTACTCTTAGTACCAACAATAAAAGTGAGACAGAGGGAACTTGGTTTTAAGATGTATAAATTCTTGAATAGTTAGCCTATAGCCAGGTTCGCTCTACTGCCCTGGTCCTGCAAGAAACATGTGTCTTTAGCGAACTAAAACTGATAATTTGTATGGCCATAAAGTTGGCTGACAGATATGAAGTTGACAGAGAATTGAGGAATACCGAATATATTCTCCAAAGTAATATCATTATTCAATTTAACTCTGCCTACAAATTGAACGGAATTCTTTGAGCCATCAGGTAGGTGGATGAAGTGAGGATTAGTGGGTTTGACAAATGAGTGGAATTGTAGCCCATACATGATTGATGGCCCTACTCTGAATTATGTAGCAATCCAAATCAATACAAGAAATTTTAGCGGCATTACCTGCATACTCCTCGTCGAGTTGTGCAAAGTTTGCATAGTTGGTAATGGGATCTAAGGGAGTGTTTGCCTTTGCGTAGCTGGTAATGGGATTTGAGGGAGTGTTTGCCTTCTGCAACAACTTAATCAGTTCACACATCATTTCTGCGGTGCTTCCCATAGAGGTGCCCTGCATACCTTCACTTTTGACATAGACATTGGCTCCCAAAGCTCTCCCCTACTTATCATCTTCTCTCTTAGTTCCTTTCATAGTCAGTTTATAGGCCACATTGTTTGTAATTATCATAGATGTTTGTGTCGCTCTTTGTTGTTCAACGGTGTAAATCATAGAGAAAACCTTTTTCCACACTAGTTCCTTCGTTGTTGAAGGTTTCATGAATGGCCATAACAAATTGCATTAGTTGAGTGAGTGAAGTGAATTCATTAATTTCTTTGTTAATACAACTAGTAGAACCTCCGCACATACACTTTGGCACAGGTGCCAAACAATTGAGCTCATTCCAGAGCATTGTCACGTTTGTTAGATATGCTGTAAGACTTAAATCTTGTGGTACCATTGAAGACAATTTCCTTTGTAACTAGTAAATTTACGGCCTGTTACTCCACCCATACCTCGACTGTATCGCAAGCCACAGTTCTCACGAAGTATTAAAATGTATGAATGATTCAACTATGTCCTTGGACATGGAATTCCGGATCCATGACGTCACTATCAAATTTAACGCGCATCCATTGCTCAAAATTGACTGATCTAAGAGCTGGTGTTGGAAAGATTCGTTTCAAGAGAGACATATATTGCTCGTTTTCGTACCAGAAAGTTGGTTCCATCCAAAGGAGAAGATGTCAATGTGAGCTGCGAATGCCCAGAAGGACGAACAAACAACATATGCTTCTAATATTGAGACGCAGTTTCACCAGGTCACTGTCCCATCGTCGATGAAGCTACTTCATCCTCCATGAAGACAGAGGTATGCATTGTAGTGTGTATATACAAAGACATTCATGAAAAAGGCTCTGATACCATGTTAAAACTTTAAGAAGATAACAAGCACACAGAATCCATTATCAAAGATAAATTACAGATTGAATACCCTATTTCTCATTAATGGAAAAATGAAAAAAATGACCGGGAGGGGTTCGAATCCAGGTTAAATACAAAGAAGGGAAATTGCCTGACACTGCTGTAACAAACTAACTAACCCTCCATATTATATGGACCAATCACGAGCCGAATAAATGATTCACATTTTGTAAGAACTGTTAGACGCCAGGAAGGCTGAAATTACTGCTTTTGGGATAACCATACCTAGGTTCTCACTCCTTTACTAGCTGGGAAGAAACACATTGGATGAATGTGGGTATTTAAGATAAAGTTGTGTGAGATGGTTTTGTGGAGTGTTATAAAGCTCGTCTAGTAGCAAAGGGATTCTCAGATTGGAAGGGTAGATTACATTGACAACTTCTCCCCTATTGCCAAACTTACTACAGTGTGTGTGTTCTTCTCACTAGTTGCCCCATAGATGGCCCTTACAGCAAATGGACGTCAACAGCGCCTTCCTGCACGGTTTTTTGGATGAATATATGTACATGGAGCTGCCTGTGGGTTATTCCACCAAGCTTGGCCTTGTATGCAAACTCCAACAATCCCTCTATGGGTTGAAGCAAGCCTTTTATCAATGAAATGTAGAGCTCTCCCTCAAGCTCACTGAGTTTGGATTTATGCAATCTGCTTATGACCATTACTTTTTCACCAAAATGACTAATACTGACCTCCTAGCTCTTCTCATCTATATTGATGATATACTGGTTACAACATCATCTTTGGATCTTATTCAATTTGTTAGACTTTACTTGCATTCCTTATTTACTATTAAGGATCTTGGAGACACAAGGTATTTCCTTGGGCTAAAGATTGCTCGAAGTTCTGATGGTCTTTATCTAGCCCAGACAAAGTATATTTAAGATATCATCCCAGATATTGGCATGCTCTCTGCCAAGTCTGTGTCTACTCCATTTCCTTTGGGACTTAAACTCTGTGACAATTGTGGCCCCTTGCATCCTCAACCTGATCAAAACAGAAGGTTAATTGGGCGCCTATTTTATCTAGGCTTCACACGCCCTAACATATGATATTTTGTTCAGTAGCTTAGCCAATTCCTCAATCACCCCTGTGATGACCATTGAAGAGCTGCCTTACGTGTTTTACGCTATCTCAAAGGTGAGCAGTCGAAAGGTTTGTTCTTTCCTTCTCAGTCATCCTTTGACCTTTACTACGTATAGCGACGCAAATTGGGCGTCATGTACTGATTCTCGCTGTTCCTTTACTATCTTCCTTGGAGCTGCCTTAGTTTGTTAGAAGACCAAGAAATAATCTACAGTTTCCCGTTCCACTCCGAGGCGGAATATAGGAGCATGGTTGCCACTGTCTGTGAGTTAAATGGCTGTCCTATTTGCTCTTCGATTTTAGCATTCACTTGCCTCTTCCAGTTCGTCTTTTTTGCGACAACCAAGCGGCCCAGCATCATGGCGAATCCTGTATTCCATGAGCGCATGAAACACAAGGAGATTGATTGCCATGTGGTCAGAACTGCTTATAAAGTTGGTTTTATTGCTCCTTTGCACATTCGCAGTTCCCTTCAGCTTGTTAATTTATTTACTAAGTCACTGCCTTTGGAAACCTTCGCTTTCTTACTTGCCAACTTGGGTCTGATTTCTTTGCATTATTGTCCCACTTGTGGGGGGGGGGCTGTTGAGAATGTTCCAGCTTCGGAGATGACGGTTGCCATTTTTGCTGCAAAACATCAATTGGGAGATGTTTGGGAAGATGATGACGTTGCTATTTTTTTTGTATCTGAAGCGGGCTAGAAGTCGTGTTTTATAGCTACGCAATTTTTTGTTGTAAAATGAGGTAATTTACTCATTTTTTAAAATACAAGTGATAAATTGCTATTTATTTTTTATTGGGAGGTAATTTACTCATTTTTTAAAATACAAGTGGTAAATTGCTATTTATTTTTTATAGGGAGGTAATTACTCATTTTCAATATCATAGAAGGGTAAATTGTATGAAATCCCAAAAATATATTAAATCAGAGAGAGAGAGAGAGAGAGAGAGACTTTAATAGACAACATAGAACAATATGCAATGTTAAAATCTTCACATATCGAATATTATTATTATTTAAGGAATGGAGAGGAATAGAAGATTCATGTGAAGAAGAACCAACGCTATAGACACCAACAAACCATACTTAAAGAAAGGTGAAGAGCACTATGTTGATGGGAGAGTTATCGCAACAATTAAGGAATTACATCATGCACTTGACCAAGAAAGATGTAATTCTCATTAAAAATGAGGGTAGGCTGAGAAATTCATGCGACAAAATTAATGACATAAAGGGGAGCAAAATATAATCTGGAATGGACTGCTCTCTTTGACCTGTAATTAGTCATAATTGTTAAATATTAATATCGCCCAAATTTTTGGTTCAATATCGGACCAGCCACTCAATAACAAACTGACCAAAATACTAATAAACACACCACGAAATGAGATTATGAAGAATATCACCTCTTATGCACTAAAGTAAACTTATGCTTTTCTCTAAAGCAAACACACCAATACGTGTGCTTGTTAGCCCTATCCTATTCTATCACAAAACCACAATCAAAAGTTAATATAAAGGCCTATTATTCCATATGAACTAGTGAACATGGTCGATAAGTCTCTGGACCCAAACTCGTTTAGATTAAATTTTTTGGGTCGAGTGGGACTCATATCCATTTTTTTTGTTTTTATTTTTTTTTTTGGCGCTATCAATAATTCTTGTCATTTTTAATCAAGAAAAGGTAATTGCAAAATTCGAATGCAATTATTAAACTTCTTAACATGGTTGTGAGTAAACAAATATATTTAACAAATGGAAAAAATGCAAGTAACTCCTTTGTGATATTGCAAATAAGCAAATTACCCACTTATGAAAAAAATAAATAGCGATTTACCTCCTTATATTATTTAAAATATAATTATTATCCCCCTATGATTTTTAAAATGAAGCAATTTATTTCCCTGTATAAGAAAGTAAATGGCTTCATAAAAAATAATAGAGAGGTAAATTACTATATTTTTTTTTTCATAGAGTGTAATGTGTTCATTTTTAATATCATAACGGGATAATTGCTGTTCACCCTTTAACAAATCAATTAGAAACTTATCAATTGTAAAAATTGAATTAGTATAGTTCAATGAATTCATATAATCTTATTTGCGAAATAAAGTTTAAGTTCATTGTATTACCAAAAATAAATGTAAGATAATATGATTTACAATATTATACATGAAAATAATTATATCACGTAGATACTTAGCTGAACAGGAAAATTCAAAGAAACAATCGTATGTAATGAGATCCAACATAAAATTATGAATGTTTATTTTCTATTTTTCTATATTTGTAGTCAATATAAGATCTACATATTTATTATTCACCCAACAATTTCGTAAATTGCCCTACTTACCTCTAATTTGTCAACTTTTATTTTCGATTTAGCTAATTCATTTATGTTTTAATCTTTAATTTGATTTCTGATTACACAAATTATTAATATTTTGTAAATTTAATTGACAAAATGTTTTAAATTGTATATGTTTCATTGGTTGTATTGGCATGGGCCAAACGCTTATAAAAAGGATCTTTGGAGATGAAAACTAGCGAACATCTTCAGCCCACATCAATAAAATGAAGTACACCATAATTAAAATCCTCTTGCCATTTCTCGGCATGGAAGTTGAGATTCTCCAAGCATGTGTTACACAACAAGAAACTGTTTTACGTTATTAATAATCTCCCTCCAAATTTTGTCTCGTTGAAATTGCATTGTGCTTCCAAAGATGATGACTTGGGATGTCATATGCTTTCCACAAACCAAGATTATCATTGGAGTTTTGCGATGATGTCGTTCCGAAAATATTGTATTTTTGTCATCTCTAATGAGGTTCTAAGAATCAAGCTTTTAACGCTTATAAACAAACATGGGTGAGACCTGGAAGCGATCAACACTATTGGGTGGCAAAAAGTGATAGAAATTTATTTTTCAGAACAAAATACTCTGAGTTCACTCATCCAAAAATATAATTGGAACAATTAGAGGCCAAAAAAAATTGTTATCCCACAAGGATTATTTTAAATATTAAATATGAATGAAGTTCAATTCTCTCTTTAGTTTTATTTGTGTGCTATTATAGTAATTGGTTCAAAAAGAAACACTTTTACTAAAAGAATGCAGAATATAAAAATAATTCTTTTTTTTTCTTTTACACCAAAATAAAGCAATTTTGCTCAAATCCCACTACTTATTTTCAGACATATTAATTTTTTCATTTTGGTTAAATATAATCGATATAAAAAACTAATTTTTTTATCATGAAAAAATTATCTGTTATGGACTTGAGCTATGGTCAAAACGTTTATCATGGCTTTTACCCATGACAAATATTTTAGCTACCCCCGAAAAAACTACGATTAACAATCATTGCGTGGCCGTAGTTTATAATTATTTACTGTAACTATTTGTTATTAACCACGATATGTAAACAGGGCCTAAATTGATATATAATTTCTTTTGGTAGCATAGTTTTGTAAACAAATGATCAATGTTGGTCGATCTTGGTGAGAAATATTAAAGATGGCAAACTCTGTAAACAAATATATTTAACTAATCATACAAACTTATCACTTATAAATATTGGATTAGTATAGTCATTATAAAACAGAAAAATGAAATTTTAGTGTTGTGATTTATAGGGGTGGATTTTTTGGTTCTCTACGAATTATTTTTACAATTTATTTTTGTAATTCTAAAAGTTTTGCGATTTTCATCTTTTATTTGGTAATTTGGCTGAAAAAGTTGCATGCGACTTCTACATGACCCACGAAAAAATTTTAAAAATACGACTGGGCAACCAGCTACCTGAAAAGTCGTATGCGAATTTTAATAGTAGTCAGCTACCATAATTTTTAACTATAGCTACTAATACTATAGTCAATAATAATTATTATTTCTAGTTAATAAAATAAAACTATTCATATTAAAAAATAAATATTTGATGTCTACAAAATTTAATCACAGGCATATAATATTTTATATATATCCTTGAACATTATAAGGTATAGAATTTGAGATTTTTTCGAACTTCTAATCAAAAGTTGAAATGTGTTTTGACCTTTTCCTATATATATGCAACAATAAAATTATTTTAAGGAATATGTCTGAAAATAAGTAGTGGGATTTGAGTAAAATTGCTTTATTTTGGTGTAAAAGAAAAAAAAGAATTATCTTTATATTCTGCATTCTTTTAGTAAAAGTATTTCTTTTTTAACCAATTACTACAATAGCACACAAATAAAACTAGAGAGAGAATTGAACTTCATTCATATTTAATATTTAAAAACATCCATGTTAGATAACAATTTTTCATGGCCTCAAATTGTTCCAATTGTATTTTTTGGTCAACGAACTCGAAGTATTTTGCTCTGAATAATAAATTCCATTACTTTTTGTAACCCAATAGTGCTGATCGCTTCCAGGTCTCACCCATGTTTGTTTATAAGTGTCAAAAGCTTGATCTTAGAACCCCATCAGAGATGATAAAAACATAAAATTTTCGGGACGACATCGTCGCAAAAACTCCAATGAAAATCTTGGTTTGTAGAAAGCGTATGATACCCTAAATAATCATCTTTGGATGCACAATACAGTTTCGACAACGCAGAATTCGGACGAAGTCTGTTAAAGACGTAAACAGTTTCTTGTTGCGTAACACATGATTGGACAATGAACTTAAACTTTATTTCGAAAAAAAGATTTTATGAATACATTGAACTATACTAATTCAATTTTTACAATTGATAAGTTTCTAATTGATTTTTTAAAGGGTGAATAGCAATTTATTTCCTTATGATATTAAAAATAAGCACATTACCCACTTATGAAAAAAAATATCGTAATTTACCCTCTCTATACTTTTTAAAATGAAGCCATTTACTTCCTTATACAAGGAGGTAAATTGCTTCATTTTAAAAATCATAGAGGGATAAATTATTGTATTTTAAAAAATATAGTGAGGTAATCACTATTTATTTTTTAAAAAGGGGGTAATTTGCTCATTTGCAATATCACAAGGGGGTTACTTGCATTTTTCCCATTTCTTAAATATATTTGTTTACTCACAACCATGTAAAGAAGGTTAATAATTGCAATTACCTTGTCTTGATTAAAAATGACAAGAATTATTGATAGCGCTAAAAAGAATAAAAAAAATAAAAAAAATGGATATGGGTCCTACTCAACCTAAAAAATTGAATCTAAAACATTCAGTTTGGGTCCAGAGACTTATCGACTATGTTTACTAGTTCGTATGGACTAATAAGCCTTTACATTAACTTTTGATTGTGCTTTTGTGATAGAATAGAATAGGGCTAACAAGCACATGTATTGGTGTGTTTGCTTTAGAGCAAAGCATAAGTTTACTTTAGTGTATAAGAGGCGATATTCTTCATAATCTCATTTCGTGGTGTGTTTATTAGTATTTTGGTTAGCTCCTTATTGAGTGGGCTGGTCCGATATTGGACCACAAATTTGGGCGATTTTAAGAAATAATAATTATGACTGATTACAAGTCGAAGAGAGCCGCCCATTTGGGGTTGTATTTTGCTCCTCTTTATGTGATCAACTTTGTCGCATCAATTTCCCAGCCTACCCTTATTTTTAATGAGAATTACATCTTTTTTGGTCAAGTGCATGATGTAATTCCTTAATTGCTGTGACAACAATCCCATCAACACAGTGCTCTTCACCTTTCTTCAGGTATGGTCTGTTGGTGTCTATAGTGTTGATTCTTCTTCACATGAATCTTCTATTCCTCTTCATTTTTTAAATAATAATAATATTCAATATGTGAAGATTTTAGCATTGTATATTGTTTTATGTTGTCTATTAAAGTCTCTGTCTCTCTCCGATCTAATGTGTTTTTGGGGTTTAATACAATTTACCCTTCTGTGATATTGAAAATGAGTAAATTACCTCCCTATAAAAAATAATAGCAATTTACCACTTGTATTTTAAAAAAATGAGAAACTTTCCTAGCTATAAAATATAAATAGCAATTAACCACTAGTATTTTAAAAAATGAGTAAATTACTTCCCTATTATACATGGGCCAATCAGGAGCCGAATAAACGACTCACATGACAACTCAATAAATAACACAAAGAAAACCAAAAATCGCGTAGCTATTAAACACGACTTCCATCCCGCTTCAAATACAAAAAAAATGGCAACGTCATCATCTTCCCAAACATCTGCAGCAAAAATGGCGAGCTTCATCTTCGAAGCTGGAAGATTTTCAACAGCCCCCCACAAGTGGGATAATGATGCAAGGCAGCCACACCCAACTTGGCAAGTAAGAAAGCTAAGGTTTTCAGAGGCAGTGACTTAGTAAATAAATCAACAAGCTGATGGGAACTGCGAATGTGCAAAGGAGCAACCAAACCATCTTTATAAGTAGTTTTGACCACATGGCAATCAATCTCATTGTGTTTCATGCGCTCATGGAATACGGGATTCTACATGATGCAGGGCCGCTTGGTTGTCGCAAAAGAGACGAATTGGAAGAGCCATGTGAATGCCAAAATCGGAAAGCAAATAGGACAGCCATTTTAATTCACAGACAGTTGCAACCATGCTCCTATATTCCACCTAGGAGTGGAACGGAAACAGTAGATTGTTTCTTGGTCTTTCAAGAAACTAAGGCAGCTCCAAAGAAGATATAGTATCTAATAAGGGAATGGCGGGAATCAGTACATAACGCCCGATCTGCGTCGCAATACACAGTAAGCTCAAAGGATGACTGAGAAGGAAAGAACAAACCTTTCGACTGCTCACCTTTGAGATAACCTAAAACATGTAAGGCAGCCCTCCAATGGACAACACAGGGGTGATTGAGGAATTTCCTAAGCTACTGCATAGAATGTGATATGTCAGGGCGTGTGAAGCCTAGATACAATTGACGCCCAATTAACCTTCTATATTGATCAGGTTGAGGATGGAAAGGGCCACAATTGTCACTGAGTTTAAGTCCTAAAGGAAATGGAGTAGACACAGACTTGGTAGAGAGCATGCCAATATCTCGAATGATATCTTGAACATACTTTGTTTGGCTAGATAAAGATCATCAGAATTTCGAGCAATCTTAAGCCCAAGGAAATACCTTGCGTCTCCAAGATCCTTAATAGTAAATAAGGAATGCAAGTAAAGTTTAATAGATTGAATAAGATCCAAAGATGGGGCTGTAACCACTATATTATCAACATAGACGAGAAGAGCTAGGAGGTCAGTATCAGTCATTTTGGTGAAGAAGCAATGGTCATAAGCAGATTGCGTAAATCCAAACTCAGTGAGCTTGAGGGAGAGCTCTGCATCCCATTGACGAGAGGCTTGCTTCAACCCATAGAGGGATTGTCAGAGTTTGCATATAAGTCCAAGCATGGTAGAATAACCCTCAAGCTGCTCCATGTACTTATCTTCATCCAAACAACCGTGCAGGAAGGCGCTGTTGACGTCCATTTGCTGTAAGAGCCAGCCATGGGAAACAGCTAGTGAGAAGAACACACGTATTGTAATAAGTTTGGCAATACGAAGAAGTTGTCAGTGTAACGTTTTGCATAGGTGCGATCTGTACCTTCTTCGATCACACTAAGATCGAAAGACCTCCTTTGCGCATTTTCTTGCGGATCGTACTGGCTTACCTGCGCTGTTTCTTCATTGATCTCCACTGGTATGATTATTTCGCTTACGTATACCAAGCAGAAAGTTATTTCTCCAACGGCAGTTGTTGGCATAGTTTTCTAAGCTTAAAATACATCGGAAAGCTCCTCAACCCACGACCCCTCTACTCCTTTAATCTGTGTCTTCAAGTGCTACAATAAGATCCTGTTTGTTACCTCGACCTGCCCATTAGCTTGAGGATTTCCTACTGCAGTGAAGTTCTACTGGACCTTGAGCTCTTTGCACCATGCTACGATCTTCCTGCCTTGGAACTGGGTACCATTATCGGACTCCAGTATCCAGGGAATCCCAAACCAGCAAATAATATTTTTCCAAATAAAGTTTATTATCTCTTTTTCAGAGATGTTTGCCAACCCTTCCCCTTCCACCCATTTGGAAAAATACTCTACTCGCACAATCAAGAGCTTCTTTTGAGCTGCAGCTTAGGAAAAAGGGCCAACAATGTCGATTCTCCATTGGTAAAATGGACATGCGACCTTAAGAGCTTCCAATGGGGTCACTGGTGAATGTAGCAGTCCTGTAAATTTTTGGCAGCTTTCACACTTCTTCACAAATTTCTTGGCATCCTCGACCTGAGTGGGCTAGAAGTATCCTTGCCTTAAAATTTTTTTAGCGAGCGATCTTCCTCCAAAATGATTCTCACAACTTCCTTCATGCACCTCTCTCATCATATATTGCGCTCTCTCATCACATATTGCGCTCTCTCATCATCCAAGCATTTTAATAATACCCCTTCTGCAACTCTTTTATCCAACTCTTCCCCTAACAATGTATAACTATTCACTTTGAATTGCAATCTCCTAGCTGCCATCGGATCGTTAGGAAGCTTTCTTTGTTTCAAGTATTGAATAAAGGGCATTTTCTATGAGTTTGCCTCTTCCACTACATGGATAACTTTTTCATCGATATTTGGGGCTTCTCTAATCGTTACTTTGATCCTCCTCTCCTTTATCCCTTCAACCATAGCGCAAAATTTGTATAAAGCATTCGTTCTCACATTCTCGTCTCGTGGAATCTGATGGATCGCACACCTGTCAAACTTGCCCGTCATCTCTTTTACCTTGGCCAGGTACTGTGTCATCGTCCATTCCCGGGTCTCCTAGGAGCCCTGCACCTGTATTGCTACCAATTGGGAATCTGTATAAACATCTAACTGTTTCACTCCCCATCTAATGTTGTTTGGAGACCTTGAATAAGGGCCTTGTATTCCGCTTCATTGTTAGTTAGTGGAAAAGATAATTTTATCGCGATCTCAATCTCAATTCCATCAGGTCCTTGCAGAAATATTCCTGCGCCTCGATTTTTAGCATTCGAGGATCCATCAACATGTAATAGCCATCTTCCCACCTCTTTATGCGGCTCTCCCACAACTTGGACTAGAAAATCAGCAAATAGTTTGAAATTTTGAAACTCAATATCAAACTCTCCTAGTTCTACTGCTCATTTAACCATCCTTCCCGATACATCCGGTTTCGACATGACCTGCTTCAATAAATGATTTATCAACACCACGGTCAGGTGAGACTGGAAATAAGGTTCCAATTTCCTAGCTATCGTTACTAAGGCCAAAATCAACTTCTCAATCTGGATGTACTTCTTCTCTGTCCCTTATAATATTTTGCTCACATAATATATAGGGCTTTGCTTTCCTTCCACTTTGCGAACCATGATCGAGCTCACCGCCTCATCTGATACTACCAAATAAATATACATCTTCTCCCCGACCAAAGGATTAGCAAGAAGGGGTGGGGTAGTCAAATATGCTTTTAGCTCTTGAAGAGCTTTTTTGCATTTTTCTATCCATTCAAAATCTTTTACTTTACGTAAAATTTTAAAGAAAGGTAAGTTGCAATCAGCTGACCTGGCAATAAATCGGTTAAACGCCACAAACTTCCCCGTCAGCTTCTGGACATCCTTCACTAATTTTGGCGATCCCAACTGCATGATTGCCTGTATCTTTTCTGGGTTCGCCTTGATCCCCCTTTCACTTACCATATAACCAAGAAACTTTCCATCCCTTACTTCAAAGATGCACTTGGCAGGACTGAGCCTCATTCCATAAGATTGCATGATGTTGAAGGCCGCCTCCAAGTGCTCCAGGTGGTCCTCCTCTTTCTTGCTTCTCACCAGCTTGTAATCAATATATACCTCCATAGTGGTCCCTATTTGGTCCTTGAACATTTTGTTAACTAACCTCTGATAGGTCGCTCCAGCATTCTTGAGACCAAAGGGTATAACATTATAACAATATATTCCTTTCTCTGTCACAAAGGCCATCTTCTCTCTATCCTCCTTTGGCATGAATATTTGATGGTAACCTTGATAGGCGTCCTTCATACTAAATAAAGCACATTCTGCTGTTGAGTCTACCAATAAGTTTATTCGCAGTAGCGGGTAAGGATCCTTTAGACATGTCTTGTTGAGATCCATGAAATCCGTGCACTTGCGCCATTTCCCTCTTGCCTTTGGGATGATGACAAAATTTGAGAGCCAGGTTGTGTAATGAATCTCCATTATTTTATTATTGAGATTATTTTATTCTGTTCAACCCCAAACATCCTTTTCTTTTGTTTCACCGGTTTGATCTAGGATCGATGTTAAGTTGGTGCACTATAACTAGGATCAATCCCTTTGAAGTCAGACAGGCTCCATGCAAACATGTCATTATTGTTCCTAAAAAAATCTATTGTCATCATCTCCATCTCTTTCGTTATTTGCGATCCTATGCGTGTAGTTTTATGGAGCTCACCAGGGATGAGCTCTACTTCCTTATACTGTTCCACGGGCTCCAACCTTTCCATCTTTCCTCTTTTTACCACTTCATTCTGACCTGCTTATCTTTTCTTTTCTCCTTCTTCATAGCCTCTACCTGCTTTATGGAAAGATTGTAACACTGCCATGCTACATGCCCATCACATCGCGCTTCTCCTATCCTATATTTCGTGGGGAACTTCATCTTCAAATGATATGTGGACACCACTGCTCTAAATTTATTTAACTCGTGTCGCCCTAACACAACATTATATGAAAATGGGCTATCCACAACCCAAAACTGGATCATACAAGTTTTCCTTCGAGGTTCCTCTCCATTGGATACAGGCAAATCATTCACCCTTCTGGAACGACCTCGCTTCCTCCAAATCCGACTAGTGGGGTATGTACAGGCTTCAATTTTAGCTCGCCCAGCTCCATCTTCCTGAGCATGTTAGTAAAGATAATATCTACAGAACTACCATTATCCATTAATAGTTTATGCACCTGGTAGTTCACAATGTCCATCCGAATTACCATTGGGTCGTTTTGATATACCGCGCTGAAACTCAAGTCCTTATCCCCAAAGACAATATCCTCTTGAGGTTCCACGCATAGGACCTGTCCTCCATACCTGTATCTACTTTCCCTTGCATACCTCTTGCGAGCCCTCGATGAGTCACCCCCTGTAGGACCACTCGATACAGTATGAATGATTCCTTTCGTAGGTGCGTTGTCGCGGGCTCCACTCTTGCCTACATCATCCTTTCGACTTCATTCCCTGCTTCACGATTTGCTTATGTTTCTTGAATCACCTCTTCTCTCAATTAAATGCTAGAAATAATCCTACCTTATCAGCCTCTCGATCTCATCTTTAAGTTGGAAGCATTCTTCCGTATCATGGCCCTTGTCTTAGTGGAACCTGCAGTATTTGTTAGAGTTTTTTGGCAGGTGTATCTCGCGTCTTACATGGCCATTGAATAAACCCTTCCTTTTCCACCATCAGCATGGCTCTTTCTATGATGGTGTTCAATAGAGTATATTTGTGATATCTAGGTTCGTACAACCCCCTTCTCTCTCGATCTTTCTTAGATCGGCTCTTACCCTCTTTGGATCGTTCGCCCTTCATGCGACCTTGATCTCTAGTCCATTCATTGTCTTTCATAGCATTCATTTCTTCTTCATCTATGTATTTCTGTGCCAGCTCCATCAACTGTTCCGTTCCTCCTGGTGGGTCCCGAGCCAAAGCTGACGCAAAAAGCCCCTTTTTTAGCCCATGAATTAATATGCTAACCATCATGTCGATTCTTAGATCTTGAACCTCCAACATTTCATTACTGAATCCCCCAATGGAGCTCTTAAGTATTTCATCATCTCTCTGCCTGATAGTAAAGAGGTATGTAGCCGACCATTTGTCTTTCCTCTCACTCGCAAAATAAAAAGAAAATTTCTGAACCAATTGTTCATAAGAGTCAATGGTTCCACTTCCCAAATTAGTGAACCAATTCTTGTGCTTTACCTTTCATAGTAGTTACAAATAGCTTGGCTTTGATTTGTTCGGTCAGACCGTACAAATTCATCACCAGGTCAAAAGCTGCAAGATGCTCTCTTGGATCCTTGGTACTTGGGAAGATCTTGAAACCGAAAGCCACTATCCACGATCTCCAAAAGAATCCTGTTTGTGAAAGGAGAACTTGTATTCTGAGAGACGATCTCCCCTCACTTCTTCAATTCCTCAATTTGCTTTCCTAGCTTCTTTATCTGTCGACTAACATTATCTACCTCTGCCCTAGAGATGCCTGGCTGCCGTGAGATCGTTTTCTTACTCGTTACCTCATTTGACATCGTTCTTTCGGGACCTTTTTCAAGTGCCCTTGAGATCTCACGCTCTTGCTCCCTTTCGACGTCCTTGAATAATTGTCTTCTTACACCTTCACGAGCAAGTGTCATTGTCCTCCTCTCATATTCAACTATAGCCTTCCTACTTGCTTCCACAATCATTTGTTCTTCTTTCCTTACTTGAGTTTTCTCTAAGTGTTGGTTTCTCCTCGATGATCATTCCATTTCAAACCCACTTGCTCTTAGATTTTCACTGACGGCGCCAAAATAATGCAGGTTACATAATTCGGGTCGGGTTGCTGAACCTGTTACCTTGAGATCGGATCGTTGAATCCCTCTTCGAGCTTCCTACAAGTGGATCATAAGAATAGAACACACTTTAAGCTTGATGGGTAGCCCCTAGCTAAGACCCTCCAGTGCTAAAGTTAGAAAAATGGGCTCGAAAGTGATCAGTGGAGAGCTTATGAGATCAAAAAACGTAAATATTCATAAATGTAAGTATTTCAAGTGTACAGTACCGCATGGTAATCAGGTGATCCACCGACTGTCAAGACGGGAAGGTCGGGTCGGGCGACCAGACCCGCGTTTCTTATGCGCGAATCTTGTCCTTAACTACAAATTTCTTTAAAATACAAGGGCAATTTGGTCTTTTGAAAACTACTCTCATCAGGAGGGTATTGACCTTTTTAGTCCTGTAACGTACGTGGGGGAGTTGAAATTTTTTATCCTAAATAAATTGATTTACAAGGCTAAAATTATAATTTAATTGGGTCATGTACAAGTCACATGCAATATTCTGGCCAAATTACTGAAAAATAACTAAAATTATCGAAATTATAAAGTTACAAGACTAAATTACAAATAATACATTCATGGTTACAAAAAATGCCACCCCTAATTCAAGATTAATTGATTTACAGTATTACCCATAAAAATAATTGTATCACATTAATAATTAGTTTAACAGAAAATTCGAAAAAGCATTGGTAGCTATTTTGTAATCGAACTTTTTTACATTGGTAGCTCCATTGAAATTTGTGATCCAACGTAAAATTACGAACGTTTATTTTATGATACATCTGCGCAATTTATACTCAATTTGAGAAGATATACAACTTTATTATTCACCTGACTGTATTTCATAATTGGCCTTTTTACCTATAATCTTTTAACTTTTAGTTTCGATTTGGATAATACATTTATGTTGATCTTTGTTTTGATTTTCTGATTACACAAATGTTCTATAAATTTTATTGATAAATGTTTTATAGTGTACATATTTCATTATTGAATGTGAATTACAACTCCCATTGGTTGTAACGGCATGGCCGAATACTTATAAAAGAAACTTCGAAGATGAAAACTGACGAACATCTTCAACCATCTCATTACTGAAATGAGATACACCATGATTATATTCCTCTTGCTATTTTTTGGTATGGAAGCCTAGTTTCTCCAAGCATGTTCTTTCACAGCAAAAGAAACTGTTCACGTAATTGATAATCTCCCTCCAAATACTCCGCCGCTGAACCTGCACTATACATCCAAAGATGATGATTTGGGATATCATACGCTTTCTACCAATCAAGATTTTAATTGGAGTTTCTGTGATGATTTTATCCCAAAAACTTTATATTTATGTCATCTTTGGTGGGGACCAAAGGATCAAGCTTTCGATGCCTTTAAAGAAACATGGACAAGACCGACTGGTGGTCAGCATTATTGGGTGGCAAAGAGTGATGGAATTTATTATTCAGAGGTTTCTCCTACAAGTTCTTTGACCAAAATATATGACTGGAGGAATTAGAGGCAATGCAAAATAGTTATTTAACCAATGGATTCTTTTAAATGTTAAGTATGAATGAAGTTCTAATTGCTACATTTTGAAAAACATAAAGGAATAAATTGCTATTTTATTTTTCATAAGAAAACTGGTTGTCGATTTTTCATAACACAAGTAGGTAGATAGCAATTTTACACTCTTCTTCTCTATCTTATCAAGGTATACTTAAAAAAATATTAATGAATATTAATCTCTATATCCTTTTCCTATGATTTTGTCTTAGGTTCAACGTGAGTTATGTCTAAAAATTGCGTGAAAGAATAAAGATTGACACTATAAGAATGTAGAATACAAATTTAATTCACTATGTTTGGTTTTATTTTTAACTTATTTTGATGTGTTTTGTGCAGATAGAGAGAGAAAAATAAAGATAAATAAGTATGTGTTAAAGATAGTATGTATGTTTGGATTTATTTTTGGATAATATAAAATAAGTATGGTATGTTTGATGTTATTTAGTAGGAGACAAAAACTATTGTTCATTGTCAAATCACGTCTCTTTTATATATATTTATATATATGTATGAGTATGTATATAATTTATTTAGTTGTAGAGCTTATAATTAGTGTAGACTTATTTTGATAAAAAAATAAATGAGGCACTGTTTCAAAACATTTAAAAACACCATCAAAACTTCCAAAACAAATCAAAGTAAACATTGTCCATGTTTCGGCCCATCTTAAAGATGAAGCAAAATTGAAACCAAACATTATGATTATTTTCTTCATCGAAATAACATAAATGTTAAAAACCCATATATGACTCATAGTTAAAACATGATTATATGATGAAATTGATGCTGGTGAAGAAAAAAAATTAACGGGTAATGTGTCTGTTTCCAGGCTGGGAAATGTCATTTTTTATCTAGTAAATTAGAGTCTTTTTATTTTTAGTCTTATTGATTACGATTTTTTTTTTTGTGTCCAATAATTTTTAAAATAGCACTTCTGGTCTCATGATACATTTCCGTTATATATTTTAGTATAGTTCATTGAATTCATAAGGTGTTATTATAAAAGAGAAAAATGAAATTTTAGTGCTGTAACTTATTGGGGTGGATTTTTTCGTTCGGTATGAATTATTTTTTTAGGTAAATGTAATTTTCATTAAATAAATAGTACAATCGTACAGTACAACACTGCTCAATTAGTGGCGTCTCCCTCGATAGACCAAGGGATACGTCAGAGTCTATATAATGCACAAGAACTAACAGAACGAGCTAAAGAAGCACTAAGAGTCCTCTGTCTAACATCTTCCAAAATGAGTCCAGCAAGTGCGGTCGGTTCTCGCTCAAATTGATCAAAACGTCTCAAGTTTCGTTCTTTCCAAATATGATACACACATGAAGCCAATAGCACGCGATAAACCAGATTAATAATGTGCGTGGAGTGAGACTATAATAGTGGCGTCTCCCTCGATAGACCAAGGGATACGTCAGAGTCTATATAAGTCACAAGAACTAACAGAGCGAGCTAAAGAAGCACTAAGAGTCCTCTGTCTAACATCTTCCAAAATGAGTCCAGCAAGTGCGGTCGGTTCTCGCTCAAATTAGTGGCGTCTCCCTCGATAGACCAAGATGTTAGACAGAGGACTCTTAGTGCTTCTTTAGCTCGCTCTGTTAGTTAAAGAACCAGCTCAATTAGTGGCATCTCCCTCGATAGACCAAGGGATACGTCAGAGTCTATATAACGCATAAGAACTAACAGAGCGAGCTAAAGAAGCACTAAGAGTCCTCTGTCTAACATCTTCCAAAATGAGTCCAGCAAGTGCGGTCGGTTCTCGCTCAAATTGATCAAAACGTCTCAAGTTTCGTTCTTTCCAAATATGATACACACATGAAGCCAATAGCACGCGATAAACCAGATTAATAATGTGCGTGGAGTGAGACTATAATAGTACAAGGTTGGGAATCGCTCTAGCCAAGCATCATTATTGAGGATACGGTCCAACCTCTTCCATAGGCTACTCAAGCTGGAGCTACGATTATGCCACGTGAACTACTCACCCTGCATAAGAAGTGGGAGCAATCCCGTATCCTGATTACATGCATTAAACTCCTCCATGACCACCCTTATTTCACTAGAAGTACCACAAACCTCACTGAGGATACGTATAGCATTAAAATCACCCCCTACCAAGCATGGATCATCCACACACTGACCCGCAAGTATCTCCAAAGATCGCCATTGCTCTCAATGCTGAGCTATATCATTAGCACCATGAATAATAGTAAATAACCACATTCACATGCGTTGCTCTAACAGTCACACGGCAATGTATATATTCGTCACCAAATGCAATCACATGAATATCAAGTATGTCATCTTCCCATGCAACCCATATACGATTACCAATAGTCATAGAATCAACAAACCATTTCCATTGAGGTAGAATAAAAGATTGCATGCAATCAATATTAGTAATGCGAACACACGTTTCAAGAAGACCAATAAAGTGTAACCTGAACTCAGCTACTAAGTCTTTAAGTGCCAACTGATGGTCCCTTTTGTTTAGGCCCCTCATGTTTCACACAGCAGCATTCAACATGGGTCACTAGTGGGGGGGCTGCTTGCATTAGGACCCCCGGTAATATCATCTGCATCATCAAGGTGGTTAAGTGCATCAAAAGTATTAAAGATGACCACCTCATTACCCTTACTCTCTCCTTCAGTGTCTCCTCGTGCATCAGTTGTACCTTTAGGCTCAGATACGATAGGCTGCTGAGTGATGTTTCCATGTGTTGATAGGTCCGTATCTTCCTCCCCAATCTTATCCGATTTGGCAATGGGTTGCTGAACTCGTGCCTTCTGCACATAAACATTGACCGTGCCCATGACCTCCATTAGCATTGGCCAAATTGATTTAACGTATTCCTTTAAGTGGTGAAAATACGACCATTTGCCCAAGAAATACCCCACTGTTGCCGCATTCTATCGACGGGAACCCTCGCGAATAGTGTCCAATGTGGGTTGTAAGATAATTTCGCCATTTTACATTATAGGAGGCACATAAGTCTATATCTTGTGAGTCGAATCATGAAAAAGATTGACAATTTTATCATCATAATTCATGAAATTGGAGCATGGTTGAAGCGGTACATTACCGACAAAAATTCTGGTAGGCGATGCCGTCGGAATGTACCCATGAGCAGTAGTTTTTCCAGATTCTGCAGCGCGGATAACTCCACGAACCAGTGGCGGCTGACTGTGCATAGCTGCAGTTTTCCCAGTCGCGATAGATGGAGGCGCAAATAGCTCGGTTCCGGCTTCTAATTCTATGCACCAATTGAGTCTGCTTTAACATCAATGTCAACAACAGCCAGCAGTTCAGCAGCAACAGATTTAGCAGAAATAGTTTCCGCTGTGACAGATTCATCGGCAACACTAATAGTTTGCGCACATGCCTCCTTCAATGGCCCAACGGCAACTCGTGCACTCACAAGTGTACTCCTATCCCCACTCAGTATTTTTTGGCGCACAAATAGCTATCAACGAGTCAGGAACAGATTCATGCAGTGTCGACGGCAAAAGCTTCAGCGCCGCCGTTGAAGTTGCAGAAACCCTACTGTCCGGCCCTAAGGCTCCGCCGGGGGTGCCTCCGTAATCGCAGCGACCTAACTGGTTTGCTCAGGCACCCTTGGCTACAACGTGCGTCGTGGCAGTCTCATCACCGGCTGTAGAGAACGCAGTGGTCTGTACATCATCAAAGGCATCGGATTCATAACATCATCGCCATATTTCTTCGTCCATCGTCGTTGTAGCTCCTTCAATGCTGCGACTGATTCAGCATTGCCCTTATCTATGGCACGATTAGCCAATACCAGAAATTCAGAAATTCATAAATCAATCCTCACTGGTACCCCTTCTATACGCGCGACGGCTATCTCGTTGGAGCCATGGGTACCATCCTCCACGTCCAAACTGTCTATAGTGTTCCCGCCAACCGGCGGATCCCCATCATTGTCAGCAACAACCGCCGGTTCTCCCTCATCATCATCTGCCAAGACTTCTCCATGGCTACCATGTGTGTGAGTGTGTGTTTTGTAGGGTGTGGGAGTGTGTGCGAGAGAAGAGAGAATATCGGTTGAGTCCATCCTTTTTTCTAAATTACGTACACAATGACAAATATATTTTGTACGAATTATTTTTACAATTTAGTTATGTAGTTTTAAAAGTTTGGTGATTTTCATCTTTCTCCGGGTAATTTGGCTGAAAAATTGCATCCAATTTCTACATGACCCACAAAAATTTTAATCTTGTAATTTAGGAGAGCATTGACCTTTTTAGTCCTGCAACGTACGTAGGGGAGTTGGAATTTTTTATCCTAAATAAATTGATTTAAAAGACTAAAATTGCAGTTTAATTAGATCATGCACAAGTCACATGCAATATTCTGGCCAAATTACCGAAAAATAACTAAAATTATAAAGTTACAACACTAAATAACAAAAATTATATTCATAATTACAAAAACTGCACCCCTAATTCAAGATTAATACAGTATTACCCATAAAAATAATTGTATCACATTAATAATTAGTTTAATAGAAAATTCGAAAAAGCATTGGTAGCTATTTTGTAATCGAACTTGTTTACATTACAGCTCTATTGAAATTTGTGATCCAACGTAAAATTACGAATGTTTCTTTTATGATACATCTACACAATTTATACTCATTTTGAGAAGATATACACCTTTATTATTCGATTTAGATAATGCATTTATATTGATCTTTGTTTTGATTTTCTGATTACACAAATGTTCTATAAATTTTATTGATAAATATTTTATAGTGTACATATTTCATTATTGAATGTGAATTACAACTCTCATTGGTTGTATGGGCATGGCCGAATGCTTATGAAAGGAACTCCGAAGATGAAAACTAGCGAACATCTTCAGCCATCACATTACTAAAATGAGATACACCATGATCATATTCCTCTTGCTATTTCTCGGTATGGAAGTCGAGATTCTCCAAGCATGTTCTTTCACACAGAAAGATACTGTTCATGTCATTAATAATCTCCCTCCAAATTCTGCGTCGCTGACCCTACATTGTGCATCCAAAGATGATGATCTGGGATACCACACGCTTTCTACCCCTTTAGATTTTAATTGGAGTTTCTGCAATGATTTTATCCCAAAAACTTTATATTTCTGCCATCTTTGGTCGGGACCAAAGGATCAAGCTTTTGATGCCTTTAAAGAAACATGGATAAGACCGGCTAGTGGTCAGCATTATTGGGTGGCAAAGAGTGATGGAATTTACTATTCAGATATTTCTCCTACAAGTTCCTTGACCAAAAAATATGATTGGAAGAATTAGAGGCAATGCAAAATTGTTATTTAACAAATGGATGCTTTTAAATGTTTAAGTATGATGAAGTTCTAATTGCTACATTTTGAAAAACACAGGGGAATAAATTGTTATTTTATTTTTCATAAGAGAACCGTTTGCCTATTTTTCATAACACAAGTAGGTAGATTGCAATTTTACCCTTTTCTTTTCTATCATAACTAGGTATACTTAAATAAATATTAATGATGTTTAATCTATATCCTTTTCCTATGATTTTTTCTTAGGTTCAATGTGAGTTTATTGCTAAAAATTGATTGAAGAATAAAGATTGACACTGTAAGAATGTAGAATATAAATTTAATTAATTTTCTTCATCAAAATAACATAATTGTTAAAACCCCATATATGGCTCATAGTGCTAACATGATTAAATGATGAAGAAATTGATGCTAGTGACGGAAAGAAAATTTGACAGGCAGTATGTTTGTTTTCAGGAGGGGAAATGTCATTTTTCGTTCAGTAATTTAGGGTCTTTTTATTTTTAATTTTATTGATTACGGGATTCTCACTTTTTGTGTCCACTAACTTTTAAGAAATAGCACTTTTTGTCTCATGATACATTTCCATTATGTATTTTAACGGAACATGAGCACGTGGTTGTTAGAGCTTTTACACTTTTGGTCTCATATACTATTGGATTCTTACTTTTGATCCCATAACTTTAAAAAAGTAGCATTTCTTGTCCCATGCACTTAACGACCATGTGTGTTTTCCATTAAATATGTAACAAAAAGGTGTTACAGGAACAAAAGTGTAATTATTTTAAAATTATAGAACCAAAATAAAAATTCGTAATCAATGAAACCAAAAATAAAAAAAACCCTAAGTTATAAGACGTACGAAAAATATCATTTCTCCATTTCTAGGCACAAAATACGGGTTCATATCTGATTCTAGACCTATAATAGAAGTTGGTGGACGGACCTAAGGGATCCATAAAATGGAAATCTTGCTCGTTGTAGTTTTAATTGACCCTAGCAACTATTTATTTCCATTAGCTTGAGTATTTAATAGATCATATATACATATTTTTATATTAGATAAATAGAACGGCCCACTTCCTACATTTGAAAAACATTCCCAAGTCCGACAATAGGTTTTGTGTCAAACATCTACATAGAAATATAAAAACTGCAGAATTTAATTTAAGGGGTTGGCTTTCAAGAGGGCTCTGTGGAGTGCTGCCAGGGGATGCTTGATCCAAGGGATTTTGGGCATTAGTGCTACTATATGCAGACTTATAGGAGACAGTGTAGGTAAAGACTGGATATATGCAACCATGCTACTTGACTTAGGCTCAAAAGAAGAGGCAGACCTGAAAAATAAAAACAAAGAGTCATTTGCCCACCTGAAATGCTATTTTGACCAGAAATGCCATTTCACCTCATGGGCAAGACGTCTAGCGGTCAAGTTTACTATTCAAAGGACTCTTCAAGTTTTGTTGACCAAAAAATATGATTGGATCAGTTAGAGACAATGAAAGTTTGTTAGCTAACTGAGGATGTTTTAAAATAGGGATAATTACTCTCTTCTTTTCCAAGGTTTGGCGTAACGATATATAGATTTTTTGTAGTTTGAAAGATTATATCTAGCACCCCTGATGTTTGATTCTGTCTAACAAATAAGTTTCCCGTTAGTCAAGATTCACTGAATTTGCTGATATTAATAAAAAAGTTGAAAAAAATTATATTTACCCCTGATTGACTTACTACTGACTTATAGAAAATTAAATAAATCTTTTTATGACCAAATTATTCTCATACATCTTCACACGATAATGCATGTGAGAAGATATATATTCACCGTTATAAGGGTAGTTTCGTTTAAAAAGAATTGTTTAACCTATAGTAAGTCAGTTTTAAGTCAATTAAGGATAAATATCAACTTTCATTCGATATTTTTGTTAATATCAACAAATTCAGTGAATTTTGACTAATAGAGAGACTTATTTGTTTGACAGAAGCAAACTTCAAGGGTGCTAGAATGTAATTTTTCAAATCACAAGGGGTCTACATGTAATTACACCAAATCTATGGAGAGGGGAGTGTAATTATCCTTTTAAAATAAATATAACTAGAGTTTAATTCTCTTTTTATTTTTTTTTATGATTTTATGTTGATATATATTAGGAAAAATTATATTTTGTCATCCAAATTATATATATTTTTACACTTTATCGGCAAAAAGTTTTTGTATCAACTTAACATCTCAATTTTGTGGAATTTGCACTTTATCATATATGCTTGTTGATTGTTCTTTCGAAAAATATCACATGTTGTTTATATGTAAAACGTATCATATTACTTAACTGTTAAATATCACATGTGAACTGCATGTGATATTTTTCCGATAAAAACTTGATTGAAAATTAGTTGTAAATGACAAAGTGCAAAATTTCATAAAGTTGAGATGATAAGTTGACATAAAAAAAATAAAGTTTAGATGCCAAAGTATAAAAATGGTCATAATTTGGATGGCATATTGTAATTAACCCTTAATAATATAACAAATTTTGTTATAATGTTCAAGGAATAATTAAAAGATTAGGCTAAATTTCATATCACACCCTGTATTTTTTTAAAATAGCTAAAAATCCCCCTTTATTTTAGAAATCGGCTAAAACCCCTGTGTGTTTTAATAAAATCAGCAAAAATGTTTCTAATGAAATGGGGAGGCACACGCATGAAGTGCGTTTTGGCTTGATTTTTGCGTATTTTGACATTTTTTTTGCTTTTAATTGGCTAAAATACCTCTATATTGTATCTAAAATTATTACTATCAAATTGACTTTTTAATTTTTTTTTGTATTTTTCTCTCTTCTAGAAATATATATTCTTTTACTTTTAAACATCAAAATAAAAAAAATATATTATAAAGACTAATATACTAAATTTTATTTTTCAAATTTAGATATGTAGATGAATATAAATATTAAGCAATTATAATAATTATAAGTTATAAACTAATTTAAATACAATAATTATTATAATTATATAAAATTATTTTAAATTAACTAAACAATATATTTAAACTAATTTAAGTACAATCTAAAATTATTCTTAATTAACACTACAAAAAAATTGGGGCTTGGCACGAATTCCCCGACCTATCCAGAGCCCATGCAATGTAGGAATGGGTATTGGCACTTAAGAGCAATGGAAGGTGGTATGGCAAAATCGTTACTAGATTGAGCATCTGCCATATAAACGTGTGTGGGAGGGCCCGTGTAATACAGGTGGATGTCCCATTTGAGAAATTCAATTATAATCCGGTATAAAATCTTTCATATACAAGTCGAAATTTAGATTTTTGAAATGTCATTGGGACGGCTATAGGAACGGCTTTTTCGATCATTGAATTATAGCCATTTTACTTTTATTTGGAGCAGTATTAGTAATACAATATTAATAAAATAAAAAATACCATTTCAAAGTATATCAAATTTTGGAACGGTATTTGAAACACATTCCGTCTTAAGTAAAACTCATAATTAGGAACAATTTTTCGCATAATTGATTATGTGTGTACTTAGACCTTTCCAAATTATACATCATTTTCGAATACATTTACTAACTATCATCTTTTGGACATCGATTATCATAGATATAGGAACGTTCATTGCAAGACCGTCCCTAATTCTATTAATGTGTTCCAAACAGAGTTCCAACCATTTACCAATAATATTTTAGAATGGTCTTTGCAACGGATATTGTAATTGTTTGTTTAGAACACATATTGGAACGGTTTGGCCATTTCAAAATTATAACCTAAAAAAATAGGGATCATGATGTCATCTATTAAGTTTCATTCCTTATGTGTTCCAAAACTCATTCTAATATGGAACGGGTTTTGGAAAAAAAAATTTATCCGTGTCAAATTTCACTATCTTTTGTAGTGATCATCTCCAAGTGAACCCAAAAAAAAATCCTAGTAATTGCCCACAAATGTGACAGTAGTGTTTGTTTGTTGGTTGTATTTTGTGAATCAAACTGATGGTTTGAACAAGTATTTTTGTTGGCATATTGTTACTTTGAACAAATATTTCTATTGGCATATTGTTACTTTGAACATGTAGTTTTTGTGCATCATTATGTCGGGTGGGCATATTGTGACTTTGTACACGTAGTTTTTATGGATCATTATGTTAGGTTGGCATATTGTGACTTTGAATATGTAGTTTTTGTGGATCATATGTCAGGTTGGCATATTGTCACTTTTGACTTGTAAAATGTTAAGCATGATCTAGTGATATTTAAACTTTCTTATGTTTATAATGATCCTAGCATATATTATTGAAATTTAATTTTTCAGGCTGCAATTACCTCTTCTATGCTTGGAATTGCCTTCAAAGAATGTCTAATAGTAATAAAATATAATCTTCTTATATATTAAAGAAAGGGCAATTTTCAACAATTTTTCCATATATTAGGTACAAACTCAACATTTAAATACATAACACATTAAAATTCTTACATTTTAATCCATAAGGGCATTTTTATCCTAAACAATTAGATAAAAAAAATACTAAAATTCAATTTCCAGTAATGCCAATGTTAATTTCGACAGTTCACTACAAAATTCTAACAGAGCCGTAACGGCATATGACAGAAAGGGGTCCTATGTTAGACATCCGTCAGTTTTAGGGGGTTATTGATAATTTTTAAAATGGATTTATGGGGTCTTGATGCTACCTATAATCTCTCTGGGGGAACCTACGTTTTAACTTTGTTCGATGACCACTCAAGATGCTTTTGGACTTTCATCCTAAAACAAAAATCCCAAGTACCTGCTATTTTGAAACATGTTTGTTCCTTGATTTCCAATCAGTTCAATTGAAAGATAAAGACCTAAAAAGGTCTAATAATGGTGTAGAATTCATCAATCATGAATGTCAAATACTTTGTTCCAACTTAGGTATCATACATCAAACCTCATGTACATGCACCACCCCATAAAATGGTCGAGTTGAAATGAAACATGGACACATGTTGAATGTAGCTAGGGCCTTGTTATTCTAGGCATCTTTTTCCATAAAATTTTGGGGAGATGCAATCCTTACAACAACTTTTTTGATCAATAGAACACCCACAAAACTCTTGAAGTGGAAAACTCATTTTTGACATGGATTTACAGTCCATTTTATTCTTCAGAGATGTACAATTTTATGAGCATATGTTTCAATCAAGAAATAAATTTTTCAAAAAATGACCAAACGTGAGAAATGTTTGAATCAAGAACTAAATTTGTTAAAAAATGACCAAACGTGAGATGCTCAAGATTAAATTCATCAAAAAGAAATAAATGTGTAAATAAAGTAAGTTACAGGATCAAAAGTGTAATTTTACCTACATTTTATATTATTATATATTAAATATTTTTGATGAAGATGAATATGGTGGTGTGGAAAAATGATATTCATATAAAATGTATATATAAAAAGTTTAAATAATTTTAGATATTTTATATTTTACGATGTCACAACGTGACATTGATATTTTTGTCTTCTAATAAAGTAATTTTGTCAATTACACATTTTATCCCTTTTAACAACTACAAAAATAAATACATTGTTAGACTATTAATAATAATCGCACAATCATTCATACAAAATAAATAAGTTATTAATTTATCATGTCACCAAATATTCCAATATTAATCATGAAATTATCTATCATCATTTAATCCCATCCAATAAAGTAAAGGAGGCCTTACTCCCATATTTAATGGGCTTCTTTTTATATGTAGTATAGATAATACATTACCCCAAACAACGAATTTAGACTTGGTTTTGTAATAAGATTTTATAAATCCATTGAACTATATTGATTTAATTTTTACAATTATAAAATTCATAATTTTTTTTTTAAATCTATTTTTTTCACACAACTCTGTTATGATGGATAGTATGTCGTCAATTAATATGTGAATATCATTTTACTATAAATTAAAAGACTACTTTCACATGTAAATAAAAATAATAAGTTTAATACATTTTATGACGCACACTAATTCCGAAAGATAATATACTTTTCATAGAGAATTTGCAGTGTACGAACCTCTTCTCCTT
Organism: Sesamum indicum; assembly: GCF_026168435.1. Lineage (NCBI taxonomy): Eukaryota > Viridiplantae > Streptophyta > Magnoliopsida > Lamiales > Pedaliaceae > Sesamum > Sesamum indicum. Next base: position 7,878,245 of record NC_142661.1, on the reverse strand, counting down.
CACGAAAGACTATATACTACAAGTGAACAAAATATTAGTTACGAGATATGTGGTAATGATTTTAAAATTATCATTAAAAATATATATTACTGACAATAAATTTTATCATTAATTATGTATAAAGTTGTCACTAAATACAGTTAGTCGCACATTTGTAATGAAAACTTTAAGACAATACAATATAGTGATATTTATTATTTATTGTCACTAGAACGTCACTGTACATGTGAATAATTATATTTAGTGACAATTTTATGCACATATTTTTGTCACTAATTCTTATTTTAAAAATAATAGTAATTATTACAATCATGAATTTCATTATTGTGAAAAATTAAATATTCTTCCATCAAATAGGAAAAAAGATGCAATTTTAGTCCTATAATGCCGGGAGATGGAAATTCTGGTCCTATTCAAATTAAAATTGGCATTTTAGTGTTGTAATTTTAAAGAATTTGGAGATTTTAGTCCTTTATCCAACTGATTTGGCCTGAAAATTCCACGCTGTCGGCCGCCATACCTTCTAAATTGAGGCTTTTGGTGAATTTGATGAAGTGGAAGTTCGAGTTGTAATTTTTATATTGCAACTTTGGTCCTTCATCTTTAAGGGGCTGACAATTTTTTCCCTCTAACTTTAGATGTAGCGTTTAGTTATCTAACTTGATATTTGGATTTTATAGCTCTGAATGTTGACTTGTATTAAGAAAAAAATGGGGGCTATTTATGTAAATCTATTTCGGATAATCAAAATGGTAGAGATAAAAATATGTGGTAATTTTGTTGAAAGACAGTAAAGAAATGAAGATATATATTTGCAAAAAGAATTATCTTTATATTCTGCATTCTTTTTTTAAAAGTGTTTCTTTTTTAACCCAATTACTATAATAGCACACAAATAAAACTAGAGAGAGAGTTGAACTTCATTCATATTTAATATTCAAAAACATCCTTGTGGGATAACAATTTTGTGAATCTATTACAGTAGAAACTGTTTTTGCTAAATCTGTTGTTGTTGAACTGTTGGCTACTGTCGAGACTAATGCTAACGGAGACTCTGTTGCTACACAGAATTGGAAGCCGGCCATCGATCTATTTGTGGCGCCATCTATCGCGGCTGAGAAAACTGCAGCTGTGCACAGTTAGCCGCCGCTGGTTCGTGGAGTTGCTGACGCTGCAGAATATGAAAAAACTACTGCTCATAGGTACATTCCGACTGCATCGCCCATCAAAATTTTTGTCGATAATGTACCGCTTCAACCATGCTCCAATTTCACGAATTATGATAATAAAATTGCTAATATTTTTCATAATTCGACTCGCAAGATATTGACTTATGTGCGTCCTACAATGCAAAATGGCGAAATTATCATACGACCCAAGTTGGACACTATTCGCGAGGGTTCCCGTCGATGGAATGCGGCGCGTAGTATGATATTCCTTTCGAACTGGTCCACATGGATTTATGGGGTCTTGATACTACCTATAATCTCTCTGGGGGAACCTACGGTTTAACTTTGTTCGATGACCACTCAAAATGCTTATGGACTTTCATCCTAAAACAAGAATCCCAAGTACCTGCTATTTTGAAACATATTTGTTCATTGATTTCCAATCAGTTCAATTGAAAGATAAAGACCTAAAGGTCTGATAATGGTGCAGAATTCATCAATCATGAATGTCAAACACTTTGTTCCAACTTAGGCATCATACATTAAACCTCATGTACATGCACCTCTCCATAAAATGGTCGAGTTCAAATGAAACATGGACACTTATTGAATGTAGCTAGGGCCTTGTTATTCTAGGCATCTCTTCCCATAAATTTTTGGGGAGATGCAATCCTTACAACAACTTTTTTGATCAATAGAACACCCACAAAACTTTTGAAGTGGAAAACTCCTTTTTGACATGGAAAACTCCTAATCAATTTTTTTTTTAATTTTCTTTCTTTAAATGAATTTAGTTTTGTAGAGAGAAGGGTCTGCCCAGCCAGCATACAAGCCACGTATGCAAGCCACGTACTCTCCCATGTGGCATGACACGTGGTTAATTAGCCGAAAATTGGACCAACTAATTTATATGTTGGCAAGTTCCGGGTAAATTTAAAATTTTGGCTGAAAAAAAAATGTAGAGAAATCCTCAAACGGACTAAATATAATCAATTTTGCAAGTTATTGGAGTTAACAAAAATTGGGCATACTTATAGGATTAAAACTAAAATTAGACATTTGTAACAAATGAAAAAAATAATTTTCCCATTAATAAATAATGTTTTAGGATATGTTAGCATATAAGTAGTTAATGCAGTTATATCATATGAAACTATATTTAACTTAATTAATTAAAAGTCAGTAAATTAGGTATTGTTGAATTGTACTTATTTTTTTAGTTCCTTTCAGTTAGATGATTTTTAATTTAAAATTATCAAATTACTTGTTTTAATTAATAATTTGTTTTCTTAAAAAATGGTTAAAAAATTAATGACCCTTTATTTATAAAATTAAACAAATACTACTAAATAAAACATAACAAGCCGGAGCCATATAATTGTAGTTATTTATCTTCAATGAAATCACCTTCTATTGTAGATGTAATATGAATGCATACATTTTTTAGTATTCTCTCATAATGCTTAGGGTTAATTATATTTTGCCATTCGAACTATGACCATTTTTATATATTAGTATTTAAATTTTTTTTGTGTTAACTTACCATCTCAACTTTATAAAATTTTACACTTAGTCATTTATAACTATTTTTCACTCAAACTTTTTGTATGTGATGTTTAAGGGTTATGTAATATGATATTTTTCACATATGCACAACATGTAACGTTTTTCAGACAGAAAATCAACAAAAAGACGATCATATATGGCAAAGTATAAATTTCGCAAGTTGAGATGGTAAGTTGATACAAAAAAAAAATTCAATGGCGAAAATAAAAACGGGCATAGTTTGGATCGAAAAATGTAATTTGCCCTAATGCTTATAATCTTTTGTATCGCCCATGATATTTTGTAATTATATTCTTTAATAGTATAGTTTGTAACCACAATTTTGGTGGTTTATAAATACCACTATGTAATTCATTTGTAAAAAATCTTTTGGAAGAATTATAAGAAAAGAGATTTGAAGAGAATACATATATATGGTTTTCTTATATACTATCAGGAGTAATAGCCTAAGAAACTAAGAATTTTTCTAAGTTTATAACACGTTTTCAAAACGACTTTATGCTCAGTCAAGGTAGAATGTTAATTTTTCTATGTATAATTTTATTCTTTATGGGTTTACCTCTACAGTATCATAGTTATTGTTCTTCTTGATTATTTAATAATGACATATTAACAATCATGTTTTATATATTTCAGTGTCTCCTAAAATGGACATACATAAATAAAAAGTTCTATTATAATTGGTATTGCCTCCATAAGTAGGCACAGAAATCTTGATTTCATCCTTTGAAGTGGACGTGTTTTATAAAATTTCATTGCTTCCTTAAGTAGGTAATGAGTTACATTACCTCCAGTAGTAGGTAAACTATTTTATACCAATTAATTTCACTATTATTCCTGAAGTGGTGATAAGTATAATATTTGATTTTCTCATCATACTGATAACTCTCGGATATAGTATTAGAACGGAATGATCCATTAGATAATGAACTATTGGTTCTAAGCCATCTTTGACGATTAATCAACAATTCAAAGTGTTTTTCTTGTGTAGTCTTGATAAACCAGCGTTTATATATAGATGTAGAAGGATCTCTTTGGGAAGTAAGAAGCCCCTTTGACATCTCTTCATCTGCAACCACCAATAGAATAGGTCAGTCGAGTCCTCGACCTCACTCCAACTTACAGGGCTTACCTTCAAACAAAAAGTGTAACGACCTGGAAGGAAACTGGTCTAGAAAAAAACTATTAGTTAGCTTTTTAGTAAGCAAAAAAGAAGGCAAATAGAAGAAAGACAACAACCTTCCTTGCCTTCCCTGAGCTTTCTTTCTCGGTCGATCCAATTCTCTCAGAAAGAATGGAGATGAACATCTAGATAGAACACTGTAACACCGGATATATGCTATTTAAATTGAAAAAGAGTTCACAACTACTTACTGCAACATACTGCTCAATGCTGATAGACATCATAAAAACGATAAGTTGCATTGGAATTGATAAAGTTCCGTGGAGTTCATAATTGCATAAAAGAAGTCAAAGTAGTGGCTGCGGCCCGTTGAGGCACTTCTTCGACGGTCCTCGTACGCTCGGCCTTCCGCCTCGCTCTGAAAAATTCATAGGTCAGCAGGCGGGCGAATTATTCATCTTTCATAATATATATTAAATTTCATTATTTCATTATTAGTTAATTAATTAAATTCTTAAATATAATTAATTAAAAAATTATTAAATTAATTTAATTATATCTTAAAATATGTAATTTAATTTTATTTAGTACAATTTATTAAATAAATTATAAAATTAAACGGTTTTAGTAATGATAAAGAAATGTTATAAATCTAAATAAATGATCGTTCCAAATACCATTGCTAAAATAGTTCCAAACACCTGCTCCTAAACGGCATTGACTATTCCAAATGTGATTGCTAAACCCATTTTAAATAAGTGTTCCTAAATAGTGGTGAACGTTCCTAATGCCATTGCTATTTCAGTTTTAAGTACGTATTCCAAACTCAGAAAGATCGTTGCTAATACCATTACTAAGATGGTTTTATATACGTGTTTCTAAATAAGACTGACAATTCCTAAAACTGTTCTAATTAAAAAAATAATTTTTTTTGACAAATTTAATATTAGGAACAGTTTTGGTAGTGTGTACAGTTCCCGTCCCAACCAGGAATGGTCTTGCCAGAATCGTTCCTAAAATTTTGTAACGCCATTTGTAAGGATGAATTACCAACCATTCCAAAAATCGCCCCAAATAAGTTCGATGTCTTGCAAACCGTTGCAAACCCAAAAAAAATCATTCCTAAACTTGCTCCAAATCCCATCTTTTTTTTATAGTGATAGTACTTTATGCTAGCTTGTATAACTAAAAATCTTGCAGATTCCATCTCTTGTGCTATGATCGGATCTTAGATCTTGTGGTCCGCCAACCACTTTTATGGATGAGATTTGGCTAGAACACATCACCACACTATAAAAAAAGGTGGGATTTGGAACGGCCAGGGCAATCGTTCCTAAACCTATCCATCTTGGAATGGTATTTGGAACACATAATGAACGGATATTGAAAGATGATGTCATGATCTTTATTTTTTTGAGTTATAATATTGGAATAGGCAAACCATTCCAACATGAATTCCAAACAAACAGTTATAAAATCTGATCCAAATACCATTACAAAATAGTAATGATAAATGGTTGGAACTCTGTTTGGAACATAATATTAGAATTAGCGACGGTCTTGAGTTGACCATTCCTATATGTTTGACAAAGGATGTGAAAAGATGACAGTTAGAAAATGTATTAAAAAATAAGGTACAATTTGGAATGATTTTGGAACACCCTTAATCAATTATGCGAAAAACCGTTCCAAATTATTAGTTTTATTTAAGAAGTAATATGTTTAAAAAAATTGTTCCAAAATTTGGCACAAATTGGAACTGTTTTTCTGTATTATTTATTTAGTATTATTGAAACTGTTCAAAATGAAATACAACAGCTCTATTTCAACGGTAAAAAAAATCGTTCCTAAACTCGTCGAAAGGACCGTTTCAAAATCTAAATCAACAGCTAGTTTTTAACATCTAAATATGTGTGCTCCTTCCATTTTATGTCACTATTTTCTTCCATTCTTATTTTTTCTCTATTTTCTCAATCTCTCTCGAATTTTTTGACCTCTCATTATCCCACAAATATTTATCTACTCTTGTTCATCAACCTGTCTCAAATTTGTATTGATATTTGAAGTTATTTTGATCAGGTAAAAACTATAACCCTTTATTTGTCCATTGATTATATTTGTTGTAATTTTACCAATAAAATTTAATGTTATAATAATATATATATGTGTGTTTTTGTGTTTCTGTAGGACTCATCGCCATGTTATGACAGTTGAGGAAATGGATGTATGAGAAGAAACTTCCGAATAGGGAGGGTCTTACTCCATTGAGGATGGTGTCGGTAGATCTATAGAATGACCCAAGTGTCAACATGCATATATGGATGGTGAGAAGTGAAAAAATGAAGTTTTGAAGACCACGGATGAGGTAAATTGTTTTGGATAAATGTAAGTTTTATTCAGTAAAAGGTACAATAGTACAATGCAACAGTGTTCAACGATTGGTTTCTCCCTCGACAGACCAAGAGATACGCTGTAGTCTATACAATGCACATGAACTAATCAAGTAAGATATGTTTTTGCTAATAATTCTCTGTCTAACATCTTCAACTATGACGGTGGGAATGATAGAGGGTGGCCGCCTAGTGTCCTCAGATCGTCTCAAGTTTCGTTCTCTCCAAATGCGATAAACGCATGATGCAAGGAGAGTCTGGTAAGCCACGTTGACGATGTGTTTCCTTCTCTATTTTCGCGCTGCCCAGTCAACGTCCCGTGACCAGTCTCGATTAGGCCATGTGAAGCGTACAACCCTTCTAGCAGCTGTGAAACACAAAAAATAGGTGGGGATGGGTCTCTATCGCGCCCTCTTCATAAAGGACACAGTTACCAAGGTGTGATAACCATGCTCAATCAGTCGTAGATAGCTTCCCAAAAATTGCAAGCCAAAGGATGAAGGTATGCCTAGGAATCTGTAGGGAGCCTGAGAGTAAAGAAGCCCAATCTACATTGGTCCCGGTGGCTCCAATAGTCTATAAAATGCTTGAGCTGTAAGTCGGCCCGTCTCAAAATGCCAGATGATATGATCATGCCCGCCATGAATTTGGGGCAAAACCTGTGTAATCTCCAAGCACTCTATATCAATGACTAGAGGGCAGTGCCATTGCCCCTCCCTGAAAACATTGCTGAGCTCAAGAAGTTCAGTCCTCGTGGTAATCTATCAATCAGGGAGCCCAGGTGGTGCCATGGATCCTTCAAGAGGTAGAACCTGTTCCCATTTCCAATCTGATACTCAACCATCGGTTGCAGTATCGTACACAGTCGTAATAGTTTTCTCTACCCCCAAGCATTTCCACCCTCAGAAACTGTCCAAATTGATGTGTTTCGTAATCGCCCGTGGTACAGCCAATCCGCCCAAATGGATGTCCTATCACAACATCATATAATTTCTTACTCATTAAAGCCCTATTTAAATTGGCGACTTCCCGTAAGCCCTGACCTCCCTCCCATAACGGCTTACAGACATCCTTCCATACAAGTTTTGCATACCCACTGTTTCCTGTACCTTTCCATGAGAACGGTCGTAGTAGTTTCTCAATCTCCCTTATAACTTCTTTCCGTAGTAGAAAAGTGAAACACCAATATATGTTGAAGGCCATGAGTACCGAATTAATAATGTGAATTCGTCCCGCATACGATAACTCCATGCCCTCCCAACCATTAATGCACTAGTCAATTTTCATCAATAAAGACTGATAATCATTTATAGATAATCTAGAGGAGAGGAAGGTAAACCCCAAGTACCTCAGCAGAAGATGACCTTCTTGGAAGCCAAGCTGCTAGCATCTATTCTCACATCCCTTATGCTGATCGGGAGAGGATAAGGTGGCTCTTTTGAACATTTAATGTGAGTCCCGATAACGCAACAAACCTGTCTATCCCCTATTTGAATACCTCAGTGGACTCCATGTCCACTCTACAGAACAGTAACAAGTCATCTGCAAACCCAAGTGGGAACACTCTTGTAGCCTCACATTTCCAATTGATAGAGAACAACATGTCCTGCTCAATCATCCATAGGAACTACAGGTGCATAACCTCCATGACTAAAACAAAGAGATAAGGTGATAAGGGATTGCCCTGCAGCAGTCATCTCGCACCTGAAAAGAATCTATAGGGTTTTCCATTTAGCCCAACAGAGAACGAGGGTGTCGTGACACACTCCTGTATCCATACTGTTTCATATGCCTTCCGAATATCCATTTTCAGCGCACATCTAGGGGTCAAGCGCGCCTGTTTATACCCCATAAATAGCTCCTGTGCTAGCAAAATATTATCCCCAATGCTCCGTCTAGGGACAAAGGCAGCCTAACAAGGACTAATCAACTTGTCCAATACCACACTTAACTTTTGCACAATCAATTTAATAATAATCTTATAGAGTACATTGCAGCAAATATGGGGCGAAATTCAATGACTAACATATTAGAGTGTACCTTTAGTATAAGCGCCAAAAGTATCATATTGATTTATTTTAACAACTTCCCTGTAACAAAGAACTCTGGTACAGCCTTCGTAACTTCCCTATCGACAATCGGCCAAGCAGCTTTATAGAAGCCCGATGAATGCCCATTAGGTCTCGGGGCTTTGTCCTAAGGAATATCAAATACAGCCTGCTTCACATCAGTGGGGCTAAAAGGCATGATGAGCTGATTGGCCTCCTCTTTTATTAAGACATGTCTCGCACATGGTCTTAGATGACGTATGTCCATCACCTCTCAACGTCTTTCACCACCTAAAAGAGTCTGGTAGAAGGTGATAAATTCATGAATAACCACCTCTGGTTCTGTGTGAATGGACCCCTGCTCATCATTAATTTGTAAAATCCGCCTACATGTCCGTCTCTGAGCAATCATTTGAAAGAACTCACGTGAACATTAGTCTCCCCCCTACATCCACTGTATCCTGGCACGTTGTTGTAACATTATTTGTTCGAGCTTGGCCGCCTTAGCATAAACCAGTCGACAGCAATGTTCCAAATTAATAAAATCTCGTCTTGTCTATCCAAGCTAACCATAGTCTGGGCCGTCTCAAGAAATCCCTTAGCTAGATGGACATTTAGCGACAAGACCCCCTTATTCCTCCTCATCTAGCAAAAAACAAGCTTTAGTGCCTTAAGTTTCCGTGCGCCCGCATACATGGACACGCCTACTACAGCATGCTATCATACATTCTGCACTGGGTATAAAATTCGGAGAGAGAGTGAGGTAGTTATCGAAACGGAACAAACCTCCAAACTGCTGCTACCTGTCCCTCGATAACACCAATGGCGAGTGGTCGGATGTGCGGGGGAGAGTGCTGGTGTAGTAAGATGTTAGAAATCGCGACAACCATGCATCATTAATTAGCATTCTATCCAACCTCATCCATAAACTCCTCGAATTCATACTACGGTTGTCCCATGTGTACCATTCTCCCTGCATGGGAAGTTGGAGCAACCTAGTGTCCAGAATATATTAAATTCCTCTATAGCCATCCTTATATTGCCCAAAATATCACAGACCCCACTGTGATCCCGGACCGCATTAATGTCTCCCACAACTAGCCATGGGGTGTCCACAGAGGGTGTAGCCAGCATTCCCAAAGAACTCCATAATTCACACTGATTGGCCACCTCATTGGCCCCAAAGACAACAGTAATTACCACGGTCTCATGAGGTGCTCTGATAGTAAGACGACAATGTATATATTGGACTCCCATATCAGTCACATCCACATCAATGAAGTTGTCATCCCATGCAATCCAAATACGGTTGCCAACCGACCCATGTTTCACATACCACTTCCACTGAGGTAATAAAAATGATTGTATGTGAGATACATGGGAGAATGATCGCATAGTCCTCTATTTATGTCCTAAAATCGTTTTGGTCCTTTAACTTTGACAATATTAGTTTTAGTCCTGTATCTTTCCTTTTTGCTTAGATTCGGTCCTTCAGCCAATTTTATGACCATTTTGCCCTTCTTTATTAATAAAGCCTAATAGTCCATTTTAATGCTCTAAAAATGGCCAAGCCCTCGGTTTTACGGACTTCCTCCAACCACAATACCGCAACAGATAGTTCTCAGGAACTTGGCTTCTTAAGTAACAAAACAGCACAGTCGTATTTCATTTCCTAAGGGCGTAAAAGGGACTCCAATATAGGGTATTAATAGAATTTTGGACAAACAGGTTGAACAAAAGCCTAACTTTTATTGAAGAAAAATATAGAGAATATTACATAGATATTATTCCTCCATTGGAGGAGACAACTGTTTTAGCCTCTCATGGTGTAGAGGACTTGTCTTGTTGGGGAAACCCCATAAACTGAAAAATTAAAATACTACAGAAGATTGAAAAAGACTCAGAACTCTAATGCTTTGAAGAGGAGGAGAAGTTTTTTTTGATATCCCTTACTGCTTCATTGCATCTTTATTTATAGGCGTCCGTGGACTTCAAATTTGGACACCAAACATGTTTTGTGATGAAGTCATTGCGTTCGCCATCGCTTTGTGATTTCCAGCTGTCGGTCATAATGGTTTGTCAGTCACATGATTTTCATCTGGTGCTTTGCTGACTGTTAGCTTTTGTTGTTTTCTGCCAACAGTCTTATCCTCTTGATTTTTTACATTGTTTAATTTTTACTTCTTTGGGTAAAAATTTTTCTCTTTCCCTTGTCTTGGTCTGGTTCGGGTTTGTCTTTTGTGACCCGAATCTTTGTTCCGAAGAGGGGCTTTTCTTGTTTCTTGCAGCAAGGGCACAAATGATTATGCCATTGGCCAACATGTAACAAGTTGTACGTCTTCATTCTTGTGGTTTCGATCACTAGCAGCTAATTTTCCAGATTAACATCCTCTTTTAATCGAATAAGCTTTCTGCGAACTCAGTGCTTTTTTCTGTCATGGAATTAAACAGGAACAATCCATTCATTTTGTTTGAGAAGATTTTGAACGGATACTTGACTTTGTCCATCTCCGTGAGACAGACCCATAAACCCCAAGCTCTTTTTGTAGAGATACTATCTTCAGTAATGGCCGATACCAGGGGAGCTTCGCCTGAGGCGGCTTTGATTTTTTTGAAAGCCACTATGTCTGGCCTCTGCAATTTCATGAAATGAAATGCTGGAATGAGACCCCTTTCCCACCGTTCCTGGAGCAACTGATACAAACTTTATCTCCACAACATCGTTTCTCTATAGGTGGGGGTTATTTTGCCATGAATAAAAAACTGCCCCACTAATCCACTCCAGAAGTTTTAAGATTTTCGAAAAACTTGGTGATATAGTATGAACTGAAGCAAGAGCTTTAAAATTATACCATTCTCGAACATCTTCTGGTTTTTACCCTTCCAACATCCGGACCCTATTATATTTTCCGGATGTTTCGATGATGGTCTTGCCTGGGTTTGCTCCTTTGCAGGAAATTAATTTTTCCCATATATACTGGTAGGAACCAAGCAGAAGAAGATATTAACTCGTTAGTATTAACCTCAGAGGTGTCTGTCATCGACCTAAGGCTAATCTCTCCCTCCTTAACCCCAGAATCTGGCGATGGCTTTGTGCAATCGGTACATGAATTCGACGCTATAGGTCTAGAGCCTTGTACTCTAAAGGCATGTTTTGGGTTATGCTCCCTGAAGTCGTGAGTCATCCCAGAAGGTAACGCCTTCCGAATTGATTCTCGTACGTTGTTCCATAATGAGGTTGATGCTGATAAGAAACTCCTTATTGTGAACTAGACAGTGTCTAGATCGGCACTTTGAATTTGTCCGGCAACTTGGGCATTAACCGCTAGCTGTTCGAACTTTCTATCAAGCTCCTCGAGGTTTTCCCGAAGGTGCCTGAGTTCAACATGATGGAGTTTGCTTCAAATACCTCCATCTCTTCTCAGGAAATCTGCAAGATCGTTTTTCAGCTTGCCATCTGATAATACGAGCTTTCTCTATTTTTTTTAGTCTAATTTATTGTTTAAGAAAGCTTTGACATTAGTATTATAAACTTTCAAGTAAATTCTTTATCAAGTAAAAATAAAGAACAGTTTTTAAAAGCCTTCCAAACCGCAAAGAATTCTTTCTCGTTTATGTACCAAACTTTGGCTTGTTGTTCTGAGAACAACCCTCCTGTATATCTACAAGGTTCTTCCCCTGTAGTTGTATTCTTCATGAGCACTGCTGCCCATCTGTAATCATTGGCGTCTGTATAGACTACCAATTCATCTTCGTCCTGTGGTATAGCAAGCTTTGGAAGGTTACTGCAAACCTGTTTCAGGTCACCAACCCTTTTTGTGTGGATTTCTTCCCATTTCCACTTTGCACTCTCCGTTTCTTTCAAGAGTGGTCGAAAATCCTTTCTGTATCTTGCAAGATCCTTACTGAAGATACCTGCAAAATTAACAACTCCCAAGAAGCTCTGCGGATGCTTCTTATCTTTGAGAACGTTTGGAAAATTGTGGATTTTCTCCACAATATGCTCTTGTAACTCAATTCCTGTTACGTCAATAAGAATTCCTAGAAATTCAATTTTATTGACAGCAATAGTAGCTTTCTTTTCAGAAAGTACTAAACCTTCTCTATGGCATGCATCGAAAAATATTTCAAGATGTTTAATATGTTCTTTCATATTTTTGGATGCAATTAGTATGTCATCAATATAGACAAACATGAACTCAAAATAATCTTTGAAAAGATTTTCCATTTTTCTTTGAAATATCTGGGGTGCATTAGCTAAACCCATTGGAAGAACATTCCAGATATACTGTCCCTATGGTGTGGAGAATACAGTAAATTTTTTTAATTCATTCTCCATCGTAATCTGATAAAAACCTGATTTGCAATCGAATTTAGAAAATACTTTTTCCCTTTAATGCAATCAATTAAGTGTTCTCTATTAGAAATGTAAAAACCATAAAATTCTAATATCTTATTAATACCTTGATAGTTAATAACCAACCTGGGTTTACCTCTCTTAATCTAACCATGGATTCTTACCAGAAATCCAGGGCTACTGTAGGTAGAGACTCCGGTTCAATGAGTCCAAGACTGATATGCTCTTAGATTATCATCTACACATCCTTCTTATCCTCCATGTTCATCTGGATAGATTTGTATCAAACATACTCATATTTGTATTCATCTTTGACCCTCAGAGTAGCTTCGATGTTGCTCCTATCTCACCAAGCCAGAGGATTTTCACTAAAGTTTTTCTGGATAAGCCTCTTGACATTCTATAGAGAAAGCCTGTTCTCTTCGCTGATGTCAAGCGATTTCATTTCCAATAGTACTTCTTTAAGGTTCAGAATTTCCTCCTCGGATTTCTTATAGAAGCTATCGCTGTCTATGAGTCCATGTTGCCTGAAAGACAAAAGGACGTTAACAAATTTTCTCTTATCCTGCATTTTTGGATGAGTTAATCTGGCATCAAAATCACCACATTTGCTGTGAAAATTTATTGGCATTATCCTATTCAATGCCTTTTCTCTTCGTAACACCTGTATCTCACTACCATAGTTAGTAGTAAAGATTAACAGATTCCTCTGATTATCCTGCATATATCTTGCAAATATTTGAATGAAATTGTTACCTAGCAAGATATCGGCACCTATATTATGAAAGTATATAGGAGGTGTTTTTACCCTAAACAAGGGTGATCCAAATGCTTCTCCAATCATAATTTTGGCTTCTCGTATTCCCTTATTGAGTATTAGGATTTTTTGCGTAAAATCGCTTATTGCAATAACGTGTAAAGTTTCCTTGCTTCCTTAGGGAAAACTCCAGGTTTTACCGTGCAAATTCCTGATCCTGAATCAATATAAGCTGCAAAATACTCTATCTCATATTGATAACGGTAAGATATCGCCACCCTATTCCTAGGAAAGACGATATGCTTGATGAGTTAAATGGTTCAACTATCTTATCTAAAATTGATTTAAAAAGTGGTTATCATCAAATTAGAGTAAAAGAAGGAGATGAGTGGAAAACCGCTTTCTAAACAAAGCATGGGCTTTATGAGTGGTTAGTTATTTCATTTGGAGTTAGTAATGCACCTAGCACATTTATGAGATTGATGAATCATGTTTTGCGTGCATTTATAGGCAAATTTGTGGTTGTGTACTTTGATGACATCCTTGTTTATAGTAGGACTTTGGAAGAGCATGTAATACATTTAAAACAAGTCCTAGAGGTTCTAAGAAAGGAAAGGTTGTTTGGAATCTTGAAAAAGTGTGACTTTTGCACTAACAAAGTTGTTTTCCTTGGTTTTGTTGTAAGTAGTGAAGGAATCACAGTTGATAAAGAAAAGGTCACAGTTATTCGAGATTGGCCAACCCCCACTACTATTGGAGAAGTGAGGAGCTTTCACGGCCTTGCAAACTTTTATAGGTGATTTGTGAAGGACTTTAGCACCATGGCAGCGCCACTGAATGAGTTAACCAAAAAGAATGTTTCATTCAAGTGGGGAAACACACAAGAGAAAGCCTTTCAAGCTATAAAAGAAAAGCTTACCCATGCACCTTTGCTAGCCCTTCCCGATTGCTAAGACTTTTGCAATTGAACATGATGCAAGTGGGATTGTCATAGGAGGAGTTCTTATGCAAGGAGGTAGGCCGGTTTCATATTTCAGTGAGAAACTAAGTGGGCCAACACTTAACTACTCTACATATGACTAGAAGCTTTATACATTGGTTAGAGTATTGGAAACTTGGCAACATTATTTGTGGCCAAAAGAGTTTTTAATACATTCCGATTATCAAGCACTCAAGTATATTAAAACTCAAAGCAAGCTTAGCCGTCGACATGCAAAGTGGGTAGAGTTTATTGAGTTATTTTCATATGTGATCTAGCACAAGAAAGGTAAGGAGAACATTGTTGCTGATGCACTTTCAAGAAGGTATGTTTTACATTCAATAATGGATGCTAAAATTCTTGGTTTTGAGCTCATCAAAGATTTGTATGCTAATGATGTTGATTTTGGTAAAGTGTTTGGAAATTGCAACCCAAGCATTGGATGGGACAAATTCTATTTGCATGATGGATTTTTATTCCGAGCCAACCAGCTTTGTGTTCCTAATTATTCTATTCGTTCATTATTGTTAAAGAAAACACATTCTGGGGATTTGATGGGTCACTTTGGTGTTTCTAAGACTTTGGGAGTCTTGAGCGAACACTTTTATTTGCCAAAGATGTGTAGAGATGTTGAGAATATTGTGGGAAAATGCATAGTTTGTCATAAGGCAAAGTGAAAGCTTAATCCACATGGATTGTACATGCCCCTCCCTATTCCTAGTGTACCATGGGAAGATATTTCAATGGACTTTGTTTTGGGATTACCTATGTCTAAGAGGGGGAGAGATTCTATTTTTCTTGCTGTAGACAGGTTTTCCAAAATGGCACACTTTATAGCATGTCATAAAGTTGAGGATGCCTCTAATATTGCTAATCTTTTCTTTCAGGAAATTATGAGGCTTCATGGTATGCCAAGGACTATAGTGTCCGATCGAGATGCCAAGTTCCTTAGTTACTTTTGGAAAACTTTGTAGAGCAAGCTTGGAACTAAGTTGCTTTTCTCTACTGCTTGCCATCCCCAAACCGATAGGCAAACTGAGGTAGTCAATAGGACACTTTCGACATTGTTGAGAATAATTCTGAAGAAGAACTTGAGGAGTTGGGAAGAGTGTCTGCCGCATGTCGTGTTTGCTTACAATACGTTGTCCACTCCACTACTAAGTTTTCACCCTTTAAAATTGTTTATGATATTAATCCTCTTGCACCTATTGATTTAATGCCCTTGCTTTGCAGGAGAGAATAAATATGGATGGAAAGAAACGTGCTGAATTTGTCAAGCAAATCCATGAAAAGGTCAAAAGTATTATTGAGAGGATGACTGAACAATACATTAACCGAGCGAACAAGGAAAAGAAACGAGTTATCTTTGAACCGGGAGACTTAGTATGGTTGCATCTTAGAAAAGAGAGGTTTCTGGACAAAAAGGAAGTACAAGCTCATGCCAAGAAGGGATGGACCATTACAAGTCGTTGAAAGAATTAATGATAATTCTTACAAACTTGATTTACTTGGTCAGTATGGAGTAAGTGCTACTTTTAATGCTTCTGATCTTTCTCCTTTTTATAATGTAGATAATGAAGAGTCGAGGTCGACTCCTTTTCAAGAAGGGGAGGATGATAAGAACACCAAGGGCATCCAAAAAGCAAAAGAAATTCAAGATCCAATGGAGCAAGATTTCACCATTGGAAGTGGACCAATCACAAGAGAAAGGTTGAAGAGAATGCAAGAAGTAATTCAAGCCCAATCCAACTTAGACTTTGCTAATGGGATCAAGTCACAATTGGAGCCCCAACATGTGAGCTTAATTTCATTAATTCAAGCCCAAGGAAGCCCACAATAGGAGCCCAACTCGTCCAAGTGCAGCAATGTGGTCAAAAGAGACCTTTCAACTACATTCAAAGTGCATTTATACACCAATTTTTGGATTCACATGGTCATGCATGGGTTTTACTCGTTTTTGACCAACAATGCTTAGTTTTTAGTTATTTTTGACCAATTATTGAATGTACGTCCACCAAGGAGTCACTTGGGGATGTGAAAGGTTAATTTGGAAGTGTTTTAGGCCTATAAAAGGCACATACCAGCCAGGCATGCGGGATACAATCGAAATATTCAAGAATTAATCTAAGCTTATAAAATATTGAGTGTTCTCTTATTTTGGAGAGTCATATACTTGTTTTAGCTTTGGTGAAACCTTTGCTTTGTTAATCTAATCTATTAGATTGGTGATTCAAATTCACAAAGTCCCCAATTCGTGCTCGACCCAAGTGTGTCGTCGTGTGGATTGGTTTACTCGTGCTCGTGGTTGGTTGAATGTTCTAAGTAGTAGGTCATGTTCGAATAATGTGGTTGGCTATTTACATTCCTCAGGTCACGAACCACTTTATCCATTTCTAGCCTATGCCGTAAAGATCGGGCCACCCATGGTTAATACCATATCATCTATTACCTTCTCTTATTAGATCTTTTCTTTTGAAATCTTGATGAAGGGTTAAAACTCTACTAAAATCTTGGTCTACTAGGTTGTATGCAATTCTAAGATGAATGTCAAACATCAGTTTTCCTACATACAAATTTCCTATCATTGTTCCAAGACAACCATCTTCCAAGTTATTGATTCTTCTATCCATCATCGATAAATGTATTTCGTAATCAATTTCTTCCTTAAAAGTTGCTTTTATTACTAGTTCAATAGTTCCTATGTGGATCCATTTCATAGTAACAACTACTTCTTCTCTAAGCTTACTTAATTCTTCAAGAATTTCCTCTTTAGGAATTAATTGCATCTCCATCACATTACCAGTAAGTTCCATAGGTATAGCAAACTCACCTGAACTTACATTCTAGATTATGTGATGCTTCCTTTGGTCCAATCCTATCTGGTTCAGGACTTTCCTAATTCCTCTAATCCTAAATCCAGCCTACGGGCTGAGGTTGGAATCTTGTCGCATGATTCTTTCCATGGTTTTGTTTGACACCGTCATTCTGGAAAAGAATCCTGATAGGCTTTCAAAAGTTTGCAGCTTATCTCCCTCATAATTATTCTAACACGGTTGAAGATCCAACCGAATGAGTCTCTAGTTCCTCCTCATAGACGCTTTCGTCTAAAGGAAGATCTTCGAATTGGAGGATGTGTACCAAATCGCCATAGTAAACTGCATCTAGAATTTCATTCGTGGCTTCAAATTTTCGCAATTCACCACGTTTCTGCGGGTAATCGGGAGATATATGTCCTTTTGCTCCGCAAATCCAGCAATTGCAGTCTTTGAAACTTTCATTCGCTCGGGTATGGGCCTGTCTGAAAGTTCTTCTTGTAAGGGTTCTTCCCGTGGATCCTGCATCTGTCCATCTAGATCCTTGGGATGAGCCCTTGTTGGTCCTATTCTCTGTCTAGATTTATATGTTCTGGCTTTGGACTTGGACCACCATGATCTCCGTTGGGAAAAGGTTCTTCTGGAACTCCTGGGTAGGAGTCACTATTCTGCTTCCTCCTTTTTCTTGGCTCGCTTGATTCTCTTATAATAGATGGAAAATCATTGTTCTCACAACAGAGAGGGGTACGTTTGATTTTACCTCTCAGTCTTTTCATGTTCTTCTTGATAACACCAATCCTTCAATCTATCTTTAAGGAAAGACATTTTTCGTGCCACTGAATGTAGTTGTCCTTCAGGGACTTTGTATGACTGGATCAACATTTTCCTCCATGGACTGCATATCTTTGCGAACAACATTGGAGCTGCTACTTCTGTTGCTACTTCACTCTGGGAAAAATACTTGCGGAACCAATAGATATATTCATCTACTACGCAAATACTTCTCAATTCAAGGGTGAAGAGAGCCTGTGCATATTATCTAGCCTTTTCTGCTCTACTTCCTTCGAAGTATCCATCTCCGATCAAGGGTGTCTTTATAAGTGTTCCTAGCTGGTGTGCTATCGTGCCTTTTGAATCTGCAACAAGGATGCTGACTTTGCTATCTTCTGGGGTATTCTCCCATCCGGTCTTCACAGATCCCTCCAAGCTCAACTCCACAAGCGTTATAAAGTTTTTTTTGTCAAGCTCTAGGGTGGTTGTTGCTATCTTGATGGCTACAACCCATTCGTCTATCAATTTCTCGGTATTTCAAAGTTCAACAATATCCAGGTTTAGTATAGCACCATATGGATTTCGAAGTCCTTGCCCAAGGTGTATTCTCTGGCACTCTCTTTGGATTTCTTCCTGGATTTTTCTTTAGCTGGTTCCCACAAACGTTGGAGTGGAATTAGTGTGGAAATCCGCACTTTCTCTCATCAGTTGATCCTGTGGAGGATCATTAGAACATGTACTTCCCTCCGGCTGTGGTAGTGCTGGAGTGATTTCATATGTTTGGATATTGACTAAATCCAAGATCCTGAGTTGGGAAAAGATTCCGCCAATTCTCGTTACCTCCATTTTTTTATTGATCTGATGGATGCGATAATCAGATCTTCTCTGGTCTTTGGCTTTGGAATCTCCGTGGTTTTTTTCCCTTCTGGTGTAGAATAGGTACAGTTCCAAGGGCGTCCCTAATTCGCTCCTGTCTGGATCTAGATGTCTTAGGGCTCTCCCTTTGATTTCTCTTTAAATCAGTAATTTCTACCTTCAGATCTGTAAGGATCTTAAGGATCTCGTCCACCTTTTGGTTCACAATTTCTATTTTCATAGGTATATAGATTAACCTATGTCCATAGTCTTAAACCATCTTTTGGATCTCCCTCAGATCTTGAGAGATCTTTGATGTATTCGGTTCGAGTTCCTTCTAATCAGTCATAATTTTTAGAACTGAAATTATGTAGGAATTTACCCGTTCCGCTTCTCCTGCTTGGGATTCTACCATGGACTTCAGTGGAGTGTAGACGCCTCACTGCATTCCCTGGTAGCACTTGTCGAACTTCAAAATTTCTCAGCCATTTTTTTCTTCTTCTAGCGCGAGAAACTTTGGTTCAATCCTCTTGGGACCGTTGTAACACTTGTCAAGAATTTCCATGAGAAATTCTCTGTTTTGTATTTCAAGAATTTGGAAATATTCCCTGTTTTCAGAGTAACTCGAACTTTCGTTCAATTCGAATTTCTCTTAAAGAGTCTCCTCCGTTAGTGGATAAATAATATCAAAATATAATATAATCATATATTTCTTCAATAAACCTAGGCTCTGATACCATTCTAGGTGAGCATTAACAAAAATTTGCGAAGTGATTGCATATGGACTAAAACTGCCTTTTAAAACATGCATAGAGGTAAAATTATCCGAAAATCTTTTAGAGGACTAAAAGTAAGCTCTTTCGCAAGTTACTGGATCTAAACAAATATGGGCATAGTTATCAGACTAAAACTAAAATTAGGCATACTTCACGGACTAAAATGATACTTTTCCACGAGATACATTATTCATGAGAACACGTATTTCAAAAGACCAAAAAAGTGTAACCTGAACTCAGCTACGAGACCTTTAACTGCTAGCTGATGGTCGCTCTTGTTCAAGGATCGCATATCCCATACATCTGATTTCAACATAGGTCGCCACTCTTGGGGCCGCTTATATTAGGACCCCGAGGAATGTCATCTGCATCATCAAGGAGTTGTAAGGCATGAAAAGAGTTATAAATTACTAGTGCTTTACCCTTATCTTCACATTCTGCATCCCTATTTGAGCTGGGGGAGTCACGCACACCTGTCTACGGTGGTGTAACCTCCTTCCTTGTAAGCAAAGGTATTACCTGAGGAGGCACTGGTCTATTCACACCCTACGACTATCAATTCACCTCCTCCCTCATATGAGACTTAGAGGTACTTGCTTTAGGAACATATACAGACAACAGAGGATTCATAGGTTTCACCTCTTTTGTCAGCGAGCAAGTTTTTACCGAATGTCCCAGACTCATACAGCCCGTACATTTTAGGGGCACCCACTCTACTTTGCATGGCGACTCCCCACCGTCCTCGTCCGGGTTCATAACAGTAATATTTCGGTAGCTTCGAGTTGATGTCTAGCATGACGCATACACGAGCGAAGTCCAATCTTGTGCATGCCTGCGTGATCGCATCCGGATACAGTGGCTTCCCAACTCCACTAGCCATAGTATTTAATCCTTTGGATGACCATATCTCTACCGGGAGGTGTCCTTCCTAGCTTGATCCAAACCGAGACTTTGCGTGAGCTTCAGTTTCCTCATTGCCATCCCAGGTTCCCATTTATGGAGCATAATTGGTTGCCCTTGGAATAGCCATGGCCCACACTCAATTAGTTCCTCATATCAAAGACCGATTTTAACTTGAAGAAGAAAAACCCATTTTCATTAGCAGTTACCTCTCTAAGCGCTAGCCAAATCGACAAGACATATGCTTTCAAGTAGTGAAAATATGGTCTTTTGCTAAAGAAATACCCAACTGTCGTGGCTTTGCACCTCGGAGACCCATCACAGATAGCTTTCAACGTGGGGCGCACAATTACCTTGCCATTTTGCATTGTAGGTGCAACATACGACAATATTTTATGGGTTGAGCATTGAATGCATGGACAATTTTATTAACGACAGTTGAATTTTTGGAACATTCATGCAATGAAATTTTGCCGATGAAGAATCCAGTAGGCTCGGATTGTATCTTAATCATTTTAAACTCCGTCACTGCAGGTGCCATCGTCGGAATAGTTGTAGCTGGCGATAGGCCATCTACCTTTTGACTACCGAGCCCCGTCGAAATATCCCCCGATGCCATTCGATCACTTAAATGCTGCGAGGCCTGTGTTTCCATAAATGCCCTCGGCAGGCCGCCGCGTGACACCCATGGATGCCCATGAGTCGCTACCCTTGCCTCTCTCCCATTAGCTTCTGGTCTAAAGCCGTGGGCCAGAGTGTGGTCGTCCACCATCATCAGGTCCGGCGCTTGGTTAGGTTTTTTTATGGCAAAACGCGCCACCCATCGTTTTTTCAACGCAGCTAGCACCTCCATGGATTGGGCATCACCATCACCGATTACCTAGTTTGCAAGTTCAAGAAACTCCGCCATGTTGAAGTCACGAGGTAGTGGAACCCTCCCCTTTCCGCCCTTAACGACGCCTAAGCTCAAATCGTCAGCCACCATGTGCAAGGTGGTGCCTTTCTCCATTTCCAATGTTGTGGAAGTCTCCAAGACATTGGGACTCAGAAGAGTTGCCTCATAATCACCGGCAATCGTCGCTCTTACTCTATTCAACGCGCCATCATCATAATGGCACTGTCAAACCCTAACCGAGTGCAGCGCACAAAACCCATGGTCTGAACATTAAAGTCATTGTTCTCCTTGTCTGAGGTTTCACCTTCAGCCATTAATGCGCCGTCTGTCAAAAAAATGCCATCTTTCATTAAGGCGCTATCACTCATTAAACCAGTCGCACCTTCTCCTTTCAATGCACTATCGGCATTTAAGGTATTGACAAACCCTACACAATGGCTGCGCACACAAACCATGGAGTTGACATTCAAGTCACCATCTTTTGCCTTCTCCAAAGACGCGCCGTCGGCCATTAATGCTTCGTCTAAGGCGACGAACTCCAATGCGCCATCTGCCATTAAATTGCCTTCACATTGCTGTTGTATCCCATGAAAATCACCTCGATCGTGCTCGCCATCAATCCCTCCTTGCTGCAAAGTTCCTCGCGGCCATGCTCACTGATAGTTTTTCCATTTTTGTTTTTAACAACTTACTCATCCCTCACTTTAAGCGCGGTCGAGAAGCTAACAGTTGGGTGGGGAGTTTTGTCGAACACTTTAAGTGAACAATATGATAGCAAAAGTTGAGTCTTTACGTGCAGTCGAGTATCTAACAATTTTCTTGAACTTACACGCCAGATGATAATTCCCAGTAATCACACTTCACACACTGACAGACGAAATTCTTGAGGGTTGAATCTTAAAAAGTTAAACTGGTAAAGCTCAGCAACCCGCATTTTCATCCATAAATCATTAACAGTTGCATCCAAATGTATTCTTGATATCTTGTGTATACGTTATTTCAGAGATTTGGTTAGAACCCAATTGTGGCTTTGAATTGCAGATCAAAAGTTTACGGATGTTGTTGGGAGTGCATATTATTGTTGAGGAGATTGATCAGATTAATCAGAAGATGAACTCGCAGACTACAGATGCAGTGGTTGAAGATGATGATATGAAAGATGATGACAATATCAGCATTGACGCCGGATAGTCGTGTTTTCAGAAGACGTTTTCCTTTATTTGATTTGTATACAAGATGACTCATTTATTCAGTCTTCTATTGGTCCATGTCATCACTTCGTCGGTTATTCTGTTAGAGTTAGTTGAGCTTAGGCAACTATGTATTTAATTTGGGGATTGAACTCGAACAAGTAAGTTTTTGTATAACTGAGAATTGATCAATGGAGTTCACAAATTTTTTGCACTCTGTTTCTTTGTCCTCTGTTTCTTGCTCAACCGCAGAGTTCAACATGGTATCAGAGCCTTCTTTGTGAAGGTCTCTGCGTACGCACGGTCTATTGAATTTGCAGATTGCTTATTCTTTTCGCATTAAGAAGAACAGATTTTGCATTACAGTGAAATGGCACACAATGCTGTTGATGATCAGATTCAACACGAGAAGGATGTGCTCTTCATTCATTCATCTGAGCACTCTAATTTGGCTTTGACTACTTCACCTCTGGACGGTACGAATTTTCTGATTTGGAGACGAGCAGTATATGTCTCTTTGGGAACAAAGATGAAGTTAGGCTTCATTGATGGTAGCTTTCCACAGCCGGCACCAGGTTCACCTAATTTTGAGCAGTGGCGTCGAGTCGATTTGATGGTAACATCATGGATCTGGAATTCTATGACGAAAGACATTGTAGAGTCCTTTATGTATTGCGGAAATTCGAGAGAACTTTGGCTTGCGATTCAGGAAAGATATGGTCGAAGCAACGGACCTATGGTCTATCAATTACAGAGGGAGATTGCTTTGGTATCGCAGCAAGAATTGACCCTCACTGCCTATCTCACAAAAGTAACCAAGCTCTGGAACGAGCTGAACTGCCTAATGCCGACTCCGAAGTGTAAGTGCGGAGGATGTACGTGTGGTATCAACAAGGAGATTGAAAGCTTGAATTCAAGGAATCAACTTATGCAATTCCTCATGGGCCTTCATGAGAATTTTAACAACGAACGCAGTCAAATACTTATGCTTGATCCGCTGCCAAGCATTGAAACAGCGTTTTCGATGATCTACACGGTTGAGCAACAAAGGATAATACAAACGAATTTGGAGGTCACTTCGAATAATGTGGCCTATCAACTCGCCTTGAAAGAGAATAGGAGAGAAGGCGACAAAGGTATGCAAAAAAGGAAATTTGTATTTGATAAGAAAAAACTGTTCTGTTCGCACTGCAAGAAACAGGGACATACCCAAGAGAATTGCTTTCTGCTGCACGGCATACCAGATTGGTACAAATCATTGACTGAACGGAAACAGAAAGGAAAGATGTTTGCGGGAAATGTTGATGCTAATGCTGAGAGTTTGCAGCATTCACCAAAGCAGGATGCATCACATATGATGGCTGAGATACTTAGGCTGTTGCAGAAGAATACAACACCTTCAGACCCGATTACGAGCTCTGCAAACTTTGCACATTATGACAACGAGTTTGCAGGTAATATTTCTAGACCTCCTATTATTGATTTGAGCTACTGGATTATCGACACTGGGGCCACTAACCATGTTTGTGCCAATATTGATTTGTTTCACACATATGCTAAACCTTCCACTCCTCTTTTCTTGCATCTACCCGACAATTCCAAGATATCAGTTAAGTATATAGGTACTGTTAGATTGACTGCTTCTATCATCTTGGAGAATGTTTTCTTTGTTCCTCTTTTTTCTGTGAACCTGATCTCAGTTAGTCAGTTGTGTCGCCATAATCTGTATCGGTTCCAATTCACTGAAAGTAGATGCATTTTGCAGGACCAGGACAATAGAGAAGACTTGGTTATAGGAGAGCTCTCCAGAAACTTATATGTTTACAAGCCTAATTCCATACTTTGTTCTTCTGTTCAAGATGTAACCTGTTTCAACTCTGTTACTTGTACTCCAGACTTGTGGCACAATCGTTTGGGCCATGCGCCTATAAAGACTATACAGAAAATATCCTCTATTGACTGCAATT
This sequence comes from Sesamum indicum, assembly GCF_026168435.1. NCBI lineage: Eukaryota > Viridiplantae > Streptophyta > Magnoliopsida > Lamiales > Pedaliaceae > Sesamum > Sesamum indicum. Next base: position 7,853,689 of record NC_142661.1, on the reverse strand, counting down.
ATGATTCCACTAATACGCTTTGTGACATCTGCCATAGAGCTAAACAAGCTCGAATTCCTTTTCCTCATAGTGTTTCTCATGCTACTAAACCTTTTGCCCTTGTACATATGGATCTTTGGGGTCCATACAGCACCTCAAATCTCTGTGGGGGTTCGTATGTACTAACTTTGTTGGATGATCATTCCAGATGCCTCTGGACTTTCATTATCAAGCAAAAATCTCAAGTTCCTTCCATCCTCAAGCAATTTTCTTCTTTAGTTCAAAATCAGTTCAATCATAGAATTAAAATTTTAAGGTCTGACAATGGCTCGGAATTTCTCACTCATGAATGCCAGTTACTTTGTTCTACTCTTGGCATTGTACACCAAACCTCATGTACCTATACTCCTCAACAGAATGGTCGAATCGAAAGAAAACATAGACATTTGTTAGATGTGGCTCGAGCTTTGTTGTTTCAAGCATCTCTCCCTATTCGTTTCTGGGGAGACGCCATTCTTACTGCTACCTACTTAATCAACAGGACTCCTAGCAAAATTTTACATTGGTTAACACCTTATCAATGTCTCCATGGCCAAACCCCACAGTATCATCATTTGAGAACCTTTGGATGCTTGTGTTACGCCACCAATTTAAGTCCCCACAGGTCGAAATTCCACTCCAGAGCATTCAAATGTATTTTGATTGGATACTCTATGCATCAAAAGGCATATAAATTGTTCAATTTGGACAATGGTCAGGTTCTATTTTCAAGAGATGTTCGGTTCTATGAAACACACTTTCCTTTTGCTCATGATTCATCTCCTTCTATTTCCCCTGCTCCTTTGCCTGCAGTACCTACACATTTGGACGCTTCTCCTCCAGTTTCAGCCTCTGAAGACATTCCTTCACAGCCTCCAATTACTTCTTCTCGTAGCCCTGCTTCACCTATTCTCAGGCGCTCTTCTAGACAGATTTCTAAACCTGCCTGGCTCAATGATTTTGTGTCAACTCTCTCTATGTCTAACGTGTTACATCCCTCTACCACTGCATATTCTTCTTTTGTGGCCTCTTTGTCGGTTTTGCAGGAGCCTAGATCATATTTGGAGGCGGTAGAACACAAGGAGTGGCGAGATGCAATGGCAGCTGAATTAAAGGCCCTGGAGCAGAATCATACATGGCGGCTTATGCCTTTACCGGTTGGCAAGAAACCCATTGGGTGTAAATGGGTGTTCAAAACAAAACTCCAAGCTGATGGGTCGATCGAACGCTACAAAGCTCGTCTTGTGGCTAAAGGATTCAACCAAATTGCAGGGGTTGATTACACAGACAATTTTTCCCCTGTCGCTAAGCCGGTTACTGTTCGCTTGTTCCTAAGTTTAGCTGCTGCTCGAGGTTGGCCGATACACCAGATGGACGTAAACAATGCGTTTCTGCATGGTCACTTGGATGAGGATTTGTACATGATGCCACCGGAGGGATACAAAGTTGAATCAGGTGTTGTCTGTAAGCTAGAACGTTCCATTTACGGCTTAAAGCAAGCTTCTCGCCAGTGGAATGTGGAGCTTACTGCGAAGCTCAAGGACTTTGGTTTTCGGCAATCTGGGCACGACCATTGCCTCTTCACAAAAGGTACTCATGATGATTTCTTGGCCCTCCTCGTATATGTCGATGACATGTTAGTTATGGCTTCTTCTTTGGCAAGCATAGAGTCTGTAAAGCAGTATCTTCATTCGTTATTTACCATCAAGGATCTCGGAGATGCTCGGTATTTTCTTGGGTTGGAAATTGGGAGGAATTCTGATGGTATTTTTGTAGCTCAGTCCAAGTACATTCAGGACATTGTTCGTGATACAGGCTTAACTTCGGCTAAATCGGTTTCCACTCCTTTGCCTTTGGGTCTTAAGCTCAGTGCAGATGCTGGTGCTTTGTTCCCTGATCCGGACCGTTTTCGCAGATTGGTTGGGAGGCTTTTGTATTTAGGCTTTACCCGTCCGGACATATCATATCGGTGCAGCAACTTAGTCAATACCTCAGCCATCCGTGTGACAGACATTGGAAAGCAGCTCTCCATGTTGTCCGATACCTCAAAGGTGCACCTTCGAAGGGTCTGTTTTTGCCGTCAAATTCCAGTCTTGAACTTATGGGTTACTGCGATGCAGATTGGGCTTCTTACCCTGACTCCCGGCGTTCTCTCACCGGTTTCTGTGTCTTCTTTGGCGATGCTTTGATTTCATGGAAAACAAAAAAACAGTCGACCGTCTCTCGCTCCACAGCTGAGGCGGAGTACCGGAGTATGGCAACGCTTGTTTGTGAATTGCGTTGGCTTTCATTCCTCTTGTCAGATTTCGGGATTTCGATTTCTCTTCCTATTCGTCTTTACTGTGATAACCAGGCTGCCCTGCATATTATGGCGAATCCAGTTTTTTACGAACGCACCAAACATATCGAAATTGATTGTCATGTGGTGCGGAATGCTTATACAGAAGGTTTCATCGCTCCCTCACATGTTCGTAGCTCTCTGCAGCTTGCTGATTTGTTCACTAAGGTTCTTGGGGTCAAAACCTTTGCTCATTTGGTAGGCAAGTTGGGGTTGGTCGCTTTGCTCCCACCTCCCACTTGTGGGGGGGCTGTTGAGGAGATTGATCAGATTAATCAGAAGATGAACTCGCAGACTACAGATGCAGTGGTTGAAGATGATGATATGAAAGATGATGACAATATCAGCATTGACGCCGGATAGTCGTGTTTTCAGAAGACGTTTTCCTTTATTTGATTTGTATACAAGATGACTCATTTATTCAGTCTTCTATTGGTCCATGTCATCACTTCGTCGGTTATTCTGTTAGAGTTAGTTGAGCTTAGGCAACTATGTATTTAATCTGGGGATTGAACTCGAACAAGTAAGTTTTTGTATAACTGAGAATTGATCAATGGAGTTCACAGATTTTTTGCACTCTGTTTCTTTGTCCTCTGTTTCTTGCTCAACCGCAGAGTTCAACAATTATGTCGCACCTGAAGCTTTGCGCAGGTTATATGGTGCAGAGGCTGATGTATGACATAGTTGGAAGTTGACATTAACTCTGATCTATACGAGGTAAATTTTGACTTATTTATGAAAGGTTGTATGTCGGAGTATTATAATTAGATTTCTCATGGCGAGGATATATAGTATTAATTATATAGTATTATAATTAGACTTCTCATGTTTCTACATGGTTACAAAGGAACTATATATTTTTAAATAATTATTAATTATTAATTATATTTTAATTTGAAATATTACCTAAATAGTATTATTTATTATTAATTTTAAATTTTAATTTGTTATTGTGGATATTATTTTCTAAATAGTATTATTATTGGAATTATTGATCTAATTTTGTGATTATTGACATTATTATGTAAAAATATTATTATTATGAATATTTTCTAATTTTTGATTATTGACATTGTTATGTAAATAATGATATTATTGGGAATATCAGCCTAATTTATGTTAATGTGATTATTATGTAAAAAATTATTAATGGAAATATTTGTCCAATTTTTGTAATTATTTAAATTTATTATGTAAAGATGTTAGTATGGGGGAAATTGGTCAAAAAAATTTTATTAATGTGATTATTATGTAAAAATTTATTGGTTGGAATAAATTCTCAATTTTTTTAATTATTTATATTTATTATGTAAAAATTTAATATTGGTGAAATTGGTCAAATATTTTGTATAAATTAAATATAAATTGCATAAATTACACAATGAAATCAACATAAATTGCATAAATTACTATAAAATTTATACATAAATTGCATAAATTAAAGAATAAATTACACATAAATTGCATAAATTATACAAATTGTAGAAATGACCAAAAATTAGAAAAAAATAACAAAAAAATTTAAAATTAACAAAAGTTTTCTGTCAATTTTTTAAAAATAAAAACAAATTAAAAAAAGTACCAAAAATTTATAGAAATTTTTTTAAAAATTACCTCAAAATTTTACTAAAAATTAGAAAAATTACAAAAACAATACAGAAAATTAGGAAAATTAAAAAAAATACAAAAAAATCAGAAAATTTTCAGAAAACCGTAATTAGTTTTTTCAAAAAAAATTTAGAAAATTTTTTCATAAAACAGAAATTTTATATAGTTAAATGGCCGAATTTATTTTTCAAAAACTAGCCAAAATGTTTAAAAAAATTGGTGTTTGATTTTATAAGAAAGTGGGGGAAAAAGGAAAAAAAGTGTGGTGAAACAAAATAAGAAAAATGGTGGGGGGGGGGGGTCCAAAAAAAGAAAAAGGAAACCCTACCATTTGATTCCACTTACCTCTGGACGGCGGCGGACGGCTGCCGATAGTGGAGCTAAGTACCAAGTGAGGGATGCAGTCGGTCGAGGAGAGTGAGGGAGGGAGAGTGAAGAAGGAAAGGGAGGGAGAAATGAAAAAATCTTCTATGTTTTGTATGTATATCGATTTTTGGAGCGGGCTTTGGAACCAGCAATTTTTAAAAAACTATTCCTAAGACCTCTCCTAGCAAAAAAAAAACAGACATCGTTTCTGTTGATAAGAAATATTTAAAAAGTCGTTCCTATTGTTTAGCCATTCCAAATAATCGTTCCCAAAAAAACAATGTCATTTGTTTCGAAATGACGTCATTTTGGTATAATATTACTATGATCACTCCTAATGCTTACTAAAAAGTAAAAGAAAAACTATCCTAGACATGTTAATTACCAGAAAAAAGTAGACCATAAATTAATTAAGGCTAATTGTTGAGGATAATTGTTGAGAAACTTATCAACTCATGAGATGCAATATGAGAAAATTCCATTTAATTGAAAAGGGCCCTTACGGGACAAAAGGTGCAATTTTTTCCTTAGAGTTACATTACTTTATGTGCCGCCCAATTTAGTACAATAGAGACACTACTTATAAACCAATCTTAAAGTACCTTTAGTTTACCATAAAAGATAAATAGGTTGAAGTCTTTTGGCAGGTTTCAATTAGCAAAAATTATGCATTGCAATGCATATATTTTGTCAAGTGGGTTTTGTCAGATTTTTGTCACAGGCAGTTTCAATTAACTTAAATCGTGTATTTATAACCAATATATTTTGCTTCATGTTTATGGATTCTATCTTTTATTTTGGAATGTGTTGTATTACTTATTCTATGTCGCACATGACTTTATGGGACCAAAAAGACTTATTTTTAGGTTTAATGGTACCAAAATACAATGGAATGTTGAAAGACCAATTTTTCCTCCATTTTCTCAAACTCACGTGACTTTTTCCGCCAAAATTATGGGGTTAATGGCCGTTAAGGACCATGTATATGGCACATGGCCTTTGTCGTTATGTTGGTACCAAAATTGCTTATTTTTTGGTTTAATGGTACCAAAACTCGAACTCACAAAATTTGTGGTATCAAAAACAAAACAGATATTTTTTAAAGTTACCAAAACATGATTTTGCCCTATAATATATATTCTTTATTGATTTACCTCTACAATATCTTAGTTACTTTTATTCTTGATTATTTAATAATCACATATTAATAATCGTGTTTTATACATTTCATTGTCTCCTGAAGTGAACATATATAAATAAAAAGTTCTATTATAATTGTTATGGTCTCCAAAAGTAGGCGCACAATTTTTGATTTCATCCTCTGAAGTTTACATGAAAACCAGTACTAGGTAAACTATTTTATACCAATTATTTTTTATATTGTCCCTGAAACGATGATAAGTATAATATTTGATTTTCTCATCACGTGAAGTGTTTTGAGATAATTGCTTGATCAAGAAGCCTAATGCTTCTTCATTTATTTAATTGATCGATAATAATTTCTTTGATATCATAGTGTAGATATTGTGATTAAAATATGACTAACTTGAAGTTAATTTAATTAATTTTTACCTACATAATTTTCTTTCATATGCCTATGTAGTATTTTGAATGTTTGCTAGAATATTTATATGCAATAAAATTTAATTAGTGACAAAAAAAATTGACATGAATACCAATTAATTGCCATTTGTAACATTTTAAGATTTCGGTCAAATTTAAATATATTTAATTCCATGTATGCATGTCATAATAATTCAATTTAATTGCATGGTAACTTATATGTTCCTTATTGCTAGTCATATTTTTATGTCACTTTTACTTTACATTCATGTTTAATACATTTGATTCTACTTAAATGTATATGTTGAATGTTATGCTAAAAGTGAATGTTAACTTGTTGTAGCTTGATGGTCAATCTCGCAAAATGGGATATCAATGCTCTTGATATTTCTGAAACAAACTATCTATTGTGGGTCCTTGATGCCGAACTGCATTTGGCAAGCAGCAAATTGGGAAAAAACAATAAAATAAAATACTAATGCTTTCGAGCAAGACTGTGCTAAGAGATAATTTTGCTTTGTCATCATCTCCATGAGGACTGAAGTCTCAATATTTAACCGTGAAAAGTCCTTTTTAACTCTAGAAGAGTTAAAAGAATCGATTTAAAGCATAAAAACTTATAATATTACCACGTGCGAGATATGGGTGGATACAATTGCGATTGGAAGATTTCAAGTCAATTGCTGAATATAATTCTGAGATGTTTCACATTATATCAAAACTGAGATTACGTGGAGATGATGTGACAATGAACAAATGTTAGAAAAAATATTTTTTACTTTTGATGTATCTAACCTTGTACTCTAGCAGCAATAAAGGAAACGTGGGTTCAAAACCTATTTAGAGTTGATTTCATGCCTACTTGTTGAGAAAGAAAATAATCAGCTTTTTGTTGAATAATAATCACACTTGACCCATTGGTTCCAAACTACTTCCTACAAATTTAGCAGCATTTCTTAAAGTAAATGCTACTTCTTCATAAAACGGGCATGGTCGATACCATGGCTCACCATGCAGCATTCTCATAAATGTGGTCTTAGTCATGGAGGTCATGGTCGTGATCGTGGTAATAGTCGTGAACATCATCATAATGTAAGGATTAATTCAAACATTTAGAAGAACAACGGGAACAAGGCAAAAAATCAACAATAGAAAACTATAAATGGAGAGCTTTGCCATAGATGTGGAATGTCTGGACATTGGTCCCGTACCTGTAGTATGGTACAACATTAAGTCAAGCTCCCTTCTACCTTTGCACTCGAGGGCCAATCTCCGTCCAGTCTGAGGAAACCTTTGCACGCCTCCGTTACCTTTTGGGAGGCCTATGCCTCATAGAAACTATTTACCTGAGACTGTCCCTTGGCCCGTAGGCCCTGACACAAGGTTAGAATTCTAGCTCTTCTAGAGTGGTATCTCACTGATGGCTCGGCCCCCCACGAAGGAGGCTTCTTCGCCTTCCACCTAAGCTATGCAGGAAAGGGCCAAACCCAATCCCAAGGAACAGTCAAGCTTCATAGGGTCTTTCTGTCCAGGTGCAGGTAGTCCGCATCTCAACAGACATGTCTATTTCACCGATCCTCTCTTCGAGACAATGCCCAGATCATTACGCCTTTTGTGTGGGTCGAAACTTACCCAACAAGGAATTTCGCTACCTTAGGACCGCTATAGTTACGGCGGCCGTTCATCGGGGCTTCGGTCGCCGGCTCCCCAATCATTAGGTCACCAACTTCCTTGACCTTCCGGCACTAGGCAGGTGTCAGCCTTTATATACCGCTTTTGGGCAACCCTCAACAACTATGAGATCCATTGGAAAAGCACGGGGACTAGTTGAAGTAATGAGCCTACCAATATAAAGCAAAGGTTAAAGAAGTTGAGACTAATTTTGTTGAGGCTGGAATCTCAAATTGTTTTAGTCCATTGAAAATGATGGAAAAGGTCTCCCTGAGCTTCCCATAATATTTGGTGACATTCTTGAGGATTTCAACAAAGCTTGTTGATTAGGTATTATCTCATATGTTATTAGAATGTTTCCATTATTAAGGTATGTTTACATTAATCAATAGGGTATTTTTTTTAAATATTGTAATGTCTTTTATATTATTATGAATGAAGTTTTTTCTTCCTTATTATATGTCTATTTCATTTATATAGAATGGATCAAGCCATGAAATTCTCAATGACAAGGAGCATTGTCTTGTTGATGTGACACTACACAAACCATTGTAAGAAATAAGAGTTTTTCTCAAACTTGTTAATGACAAGAAAATAGTGAATACTATTTCAGAAGTTAGTAATCTTATTGAATGCTCTGTAACATGGTTACACATTATATTCTAGTAAATCACAAAGCGTGGTAGAACACATGGCTAGAGAAGCAAATCCTTGAAAGAGAAAGGAGTATGTCGTCTCAATTAATCACAACGCCAATGTGACCACAAGTAATGTCTCTAAGGATAAAATTGTTGGACCGATTTATCCAAAGACTCTAAATATAATGATCAAAATCTCGAGGATAGTTAAGAGATGTCTACTAATTATGCTCACAAAAGTTTAAGTTGGTATAGGAAAGGGGTATATTGCATTTGTTATCCCATAAATGGACCTGCTTTTAATATTGGTCCCATACTGTAGATGATTTGCACATTGCAGCCCATATATGCATTTGTTTTTCCAATTTCATGACATAAGAGGGGTAACCATTAAGTAGCTAATGGCTTTTGATTTTTCTGTTAAGTGGGTGCAAATTTGGAGGGAAAATGTACCGATTTATGAAAATTTAGTGGAAAAGGTTTATTTATTCTTCTTCCTCATATAAATAGCTATTTTGTTTTCTTCTGTCTTCCATTTAGTAGGAAATAAGTTTTAAAACACGGCTGCAAATGGAGAAGCTGTTTATCACTATGGAAGGATTGCAAGTTTGAGAATCCTATCGACTGACGACAACACAAGTAGAAGATTTCTTTGGTGTTCGAAAAAAAGAAGTTGGTGTGCTTTTTTTGTCACACATCATTGGTCCATAAGATTCACAAACTTGCAACCCTACTATAGTGACAAAAAACTTCTCCACTTGTCGTGTTTTACACCTTTTTCCTACAAAATGGAAGAGAGAAGAAAACAAATCGGCTATTTATATGAGAAAGAAGAAGAAATAAACCTTTTCCACCATATGTTCCTTTATTGGTACATTTTTACTCTAAATTGGCACCGACCTAACAAAAAAGGCATCCACCGTTGTCCCTTTTGTGTTTAAAAATTGGAAAAAAACACATATAAGATGCAACGTACGAATTGTGCTTTGTATCTATAGGGTAGTGGCAAAAGAAGGACCGTATAAACGGGGTGGCAATTTATGCCCTGTATCTATCAAATTGTGCTCGATTTATGCCCTCTAACCAGATTATGACCATTTTGCCCTTCTAGCTAGAATATAACCATAGTTCATTCTATGGTTCCAAGTAGGCCTAACATGCTTCCAAAATAAATTAAGACCCCATAAATTCATACCTTGCTTTGACCGCTTGGTTTCGGGGTATTCCAAGTCCTCAGTTTTATGTACTTCCTCCAACCACACTACCGCAACAGATGGTTCACAGGCACTTGGCTCCTTCAGCAATCAACAACATAACCCGATTTCGTTTCCTACCTTAGGGCGTAAAAGGGACTCTAAAACAGGGACTTAATAGAATTTTGGATAAATAAATTGGATAGAAGCCTTGTTTTTATTGAAGAAATATAGAGAATATTACATAGATATTATTCATCCCTTGGAGAAGACAACTATTCAACCTCTCATATTATAGAGGACTTGACTTGTTGGGGAGACCCCCATACATTGAAAGATTAAAATACTACAAAAGATTGAAAAGACTCAGAACCCTAATGCTTTGAAGAGTAGGAGAAGTTTTCTGACGATCTTTATCTGCTTCATTGCATCTTATTTATAGTCGTCCGTGGACTTCAAACTCGGACTCCAAACTTGTTTTTTGATGATGTCATTGCATTCATCATCCCCTTGTCTCTTTCAAATGACGTCACTACGTTCGTCACTGCCTCGTCTTTTTCAACTATTGGTCATAATGGCTTGTTAGTCATGTGATTTTTAGCCGGCTTTCCTACTTTGCTGACTGTTGGCCTTCATCATTTTCTACCGACAGACTTATCCTCGATCTTTTACATTCTTTAATTTTTAGTTCTTTTGTAAAAATTTTTCTTTTTCCCTTGTCCTGGTCTGGTTTGGATTTATTTTGTGTGACCCGAATTTTTGTCCCAAACAGGGATTTCTTTTATTTTTCATAGCAAGGGCCTAAATGGTTATGCCATTGCCCAACATGCAACATGTTGCACATCTTCATCCTTGTAGCTTCGCTCGCTAGCAGCTATTCTCCCAGATTAACATTTTCTTCTTCTCAAATAAACTCTCTATGGATTCAGTGCTTTTTCCTGTCATGGAATTTAACAGAAACAATCCATTCACTTTGCTTGAGAAGATCTTAAATGAATACTTAACTTTATCCATCTTAGTAAGACATGCCCATGATCCCGAAGCTCTTCTGGTAGAGATGCTATCTTTACTGATGGTTGATACCAGGGGAGCTTCTCTTGAGGCAGATTTGATTTTATTGAAATCCTCCATGTTTGGCCTCTACAACTTCATGAAAGGAAATGTTCGATGAGACCCATTTCATGCAGTTTCTAGAGCTACTGATATGAATTTTATCTCCAGAATGTCGCCTCTCTTTAAGTTGGGGTTGTTTTGTCCCGAATCAAAGACAACCACCACTATCCATTCCGGAAGTTGTGAAACTTTCGAAAAACTTGGTGACAGAGTATGAACTGAAGCAAGAGCTCCAAAATCATACCATTCTCGGACATCATCTTTTTTTGACCCTTCTAACATGAAGATCCTATTATATTTTCCATATGTTTTGATAATGGTCTTGCCTGTGTTTACTCTTTGCGAGAAATTAATTTTTCTCACATGCATTGGTAGTCGTGCCAAGCAGAAGAAGATATCAATTTGTTAGTAGTAACCTTAGAAGTGTCTATCATTGGCCTAAGGCTAATTTATCCCATTTTGACCCCAGAGGTGCTGGGTTGACTTGAATCAATAGGAGTTTGCATCTACTATAACTCAATTCTTGCCATTTCATAAGAGTCTGGTGATGGCCTTATGCAATAGGCATTTGAATCCGACGCTACAAACCTAGTGCTCTGTACTCTAAAGGCATGTTTAAGGTCAAGCTCCCTCAACTCGTGAGTCATCCCTGAAGGTGATGCCTTCCAAATTGGTTCTTGTAAATCGTTCCATAGCGATGTGGATACTAATAAGGAAGTCCTTATTGCGACCTGGACTGTGTCTAGATCACTCTTTGGATTTGTCCGGCAACTTGGGCATCCATCGCTAGCTACCCAAAGTTTCTATCAAACTCCTCAAGGTTTTACCGGAGGTGCCTGAGCCTCATCATGATGGAGATTGCTTCAGATGCCTCCATCTCTTGTCAGGAGATCTGCAAGAATATTTTTATGAGATTTTATAATTACAATATTATAACAATAATACTGGCATTCATCTGCTGCGCAATAGATATATTCATCTACTGTCCAATTACTTCTTAGTTCAAGGCTAAAGAGAGCTTGTGTATTTTCTTTAGCCTTTTCTGCTCGACTTCCTTGGAACTAACCATCTCCAATTAAGCGTATCTTGATGAACCTTCCTATCCTGTCTGCTATCACGCTGTTTGAATCTCCAGCAAGGATGTTGGTTTTTGTATCTTCTGGGGTATTGTCCCATCCGATCTTTACAGATCCCACCAAGGTTAACTCAAAATTTTTTATGAAGTTTTCCTTGTCGAGCTCTAGGGTAGTTGCTGTTATCTTGATAGCTGCAACCCATTCGTCTATCAACTTCTCGGAATTTTAAAAATCGATAATATCCAGGTTAAGTATAGCGTCGTATGGATGTAAGGGCTGGAGCATGGTCCTTACCCAAGGTCTGGAGCACTCTCTTTGGATTTCTTCCTAGATTTTCCTTTAGCCGGGTCCCACAAACGTTGGAGTGGCATTAGTGTGGAAATCCGCACTTTCTCACATCGGTTGATCCAGCGAAGGATCATTAGAACATGTGCTCCTCTCAGGAGGTGGTAGTGCTGGAGTGATTTCATTTGTTTGGATATTGACCAAATCCACAATCCCGAGTTGGGAAAGGATTCCACCAATTCTTGTAGATCTGTGCTCTTGTTACTTCCATTATTTTATAGATCTGATAGATGAGATAATTAGAGCTTCTCTTGATTTTGACTTTGGAATCTCCGTGGCCTTCCCCTTCTAGTGTAGAAAAGGTACTGTTCAAAAGGCGTCTCCTAATTCTCTCTTGTCTGGATTAGATGTCTCAGGGTTCTCCCTTTGGTTTCTGTTCAGATTTGTAAGATCCTTCTGCAGATCGGGAAGGATCTTAAGGACCTTCTCCACCTTTTATAGCAGTGTGAGTGCCATTTTCTGTTCTAATACTTTTTAATTTTCCATGTGGCCATGTCTGTTCATATCTTGTCCCTGTCACCGTTTCCGTAGCCACGCATCATAGATAACTATAATACTATATAGGCAGTGTTTATCTATGGTGTCATGCCATTTTTTACTACTTTTTCTTTTGGAAAATGGATATGTATTGTGATGGTTTAGGAGTAGCATTTACACATTTTTATATTTTTTTACAAGGATCGATAATTTCTATCGTACATTATTGAAAAGATCAAAACATGTACACTTATATTTTATTCCATTATATTAGAGATAATAAAAATGTTCTATAATGTACATAGTAATTACATGTCAAATCTCAATTTACATTCTAATCTATCTTGCAACAAAAAGTGTTCACTTTACATAATAAGTGATTTAATTTATTGTCATTAATTCTTTTAGCATTTGTATTTTACACTTCAAATTTTATTTTCTTACATGACAATTCATTTAATTGATTTTCATTCGTCATCTATCCTATTTTGATTTGTTAAGTCATTTAATTAATTCTCAATTATATGTATGCTACTTAATTATTCAACATTAAATCATTTCAATTGTTGTGATTTTTTGTAGGTGTTATATGATAGAGGGAAACCTAGTAAATGCGATATATTATGAATATAATATACAAAAATATTATATGATTAAATAAGTATAATGTGAAAAGTAATTAGTAGAAATAAATCTGAATAATGTAAAAATTAATTAATAAGAGTATCTGTGTAATATCAAAAGTAGTTAATAAGTTTGGATGGATTCTCAAATCTCTCTCTACACTCCCACACACACTAAAACACCTAAACAAACACACACACACTCTCTCCACGCAAGGCTGGTGATGGTGGCAGTGTTCCGGCCGACAAGGAAGATATCGGGGATGAGGGAGGCGGCCATGAGGAGGGCAGCCACGTGGGATTTTTGCGCAAAAATGCGAGAAGTTGTGATAATTCGCTGATAGGAGCTGTTGCAGGCGGATTCGAAAACCCTAAATCCGTAGGGTTTGGCGGCGCCGATGGAGAAGAGGCGATGCATAGAGTGAACGAAGGGGAATCTGATGTTCAGATTAGCGAGGCAGACATGGCTATGAGGTTAGCTATCCGTGCTGATGAAAATATGGACAATCGGATGTTAAAATCGAAAGCTGCCATTGTTGGACTTGAAGGTCCTTCAATGGCGGAAAACAATAAACGTAATGATACGCTCCAGCGTGTTAAGGACTTCAATATGCGGGAATTTCTTTATCTTGCACATAGAGTCATCGATGAAGGAGATGAAGCAGCCATGGCAGCATTAGATGAACTAAAAAAACGATGGGAATCCAAGATTGGACGGGTGCCGGCGCAAACGGAGAATACTCCAAGTGCAGCGCATCCGTTAGCGAGAGGCTTAAGACGAGCCTGTCGTCGATTGCTTTCTGCAAGTAATTCGACAGGAATGGAACAAAATCTGGTGGGGAGACATGTTGCAAATGTTAATTCGCTGCAGATTGATTTGCAGCAGATTCCAGCGCCGATGACGGACCTGATGGAGATGATGCCTGAACTGAATCCTAAATCTGTATTGAGCAATCTGACTTGCTGCAGATTTCATTGATGGCCACCGAAGGTAGCGAGTCGACGGAAAACATGTCCGAAAATTCGCTGAAACAGGCCGAGGATGATTGTACGAAAGTCACGATTAATATTGCTGGTTCTTCATTGCCGGAATTTGGTGCTAAAAATGAGTAAGATGCAGCCCATAACCCGCCGATGTCCTTACCGACGATTGGGCGGAATCCGGAGCTTATTTCCAGTCCAAATATTAGCAGCCGGACCGTGGGTGGAGATGCACATGGTACGGAAATTTTCATTGGTAGGATCCTTCTTCACTCTGTGAATCCTCATGACATATTTACGGATAAAATTGCGGATGCGTTTAATAATTCAAGTCATCGGACGTTGAAATTCATTGAACCTTGCATGCAAAACGGAGAAGTGGTTATTCGCCCATCGTTGACCATGGTACAAGATGGCTCTAAATCATGGAAACACACGGCGGTTGGTTACATTCTGGGGAAAAACCCATATTTTCATCATCTAAATGAGTTTGTTCGATCTATATGGTCTGTCGTGAAGGATGTTATTGCTACATCTAATGGGTTTTACTTTTTTCGATTTTACACTTTGTCGACGATGGAAGAAGTCATTGAGGGAGGTCGCTGGCTATTCCAGGGCCAACCAATTGTATTGCAATGATGGGAACCAGAGATGGCTCTGCGCAAGCATAAACACATGCAGATTCCAGTGTGGATCCGATTATGACACTTACCTGTGGAATCCTGGACTAGCGAGGGACTTAGTGCGGTTGCTAGTGGCGTGGGTAAACCCTTATACCCGGATGCTATCACAAGAGCATGCACAAGACTGGATTTTTCTCGTGTATGTGTGATGCTAGATATATCCTCCAAATTACCAAAACATGTGGTCTTATTGATGCCAACGGAGGAAGGAGCTGAGATGCCATGCAAGGTGGATGTAGAGTATGAATGGCTCCCGTTGAAATGTCGTACATGCATGAGTTTCGGTCATGATAGCAAAACATGCCCAAACATCAAGAAACCGACGCAGAACATTAAAATATCTGTGCAAAGACCCTTGAAGGAAAAAGTCATTGGAAAAGAAATTGATGAAGCGGAACCACCTCCTGCTCGAGAAACTGAACCACATGGAAGAGGAGATATAAGGCATATTGCTTCCCATGCTGGGGGTTTAACTGATGGTGGGTATTTAAGGGTCGATGTGTCCAGTAAGACACCTCCGAATGAAAGGTAAGGAGATTGTCTTATATAATACATTTTCGATACTAACTGATGAGGAGATGTGTGCAGCTACTCATCTCGAGGGCCCTAATAGATGCAGCCCTTCTATGGGGTACTCATGATACCTGCCCCGGTATGGAATGTAGGGGGCCTTAACCGCAGGGACCATCAAATGGGGGTTAAGGAGATTATTCGGGTAAACAGATTATTATTTCTTGGCATTCTTGAAACTCGTGTAGCCGCTCATAATATTGCACCTATTCAAAATAATATATGCCCAGAATGGAGCTGGTTAAATGACTATAATACAGTAGGCAATCGTATCTGGCTTATGTGGAATGATGTTGAGGTGGGACTTAATATTCTTAATGTTGGTGACCAATTAATTCATTGTCGAGTCACTAACCGTCTGATGCATACTCAACACTTGATTACTATTATATATGGTATGAGTGATGTTAGCAGCAGTAGAACGTTGTGGCACGATCTATGTGACCTAGCGGTAGATATCGCGGAGGAAGCATGGTTTGTGATGGGGGACTTCAACGCGGTACTTGATATGAGTGAGCTATGTGGTGCCTCGGGCGATATCAGGCAGGCAATGGCGGAGTTCCAAGCGTGTGTTATGGAGATGGGTCTCATTACACTGCCTATGCAGGGAGAGAGATTTACCTTGCGTAATTGTAGTAGAGATGGTAGAAGCTTGTGGAAACAACTTGACAGAGTCTTGGCCAACGATGTGGTGTTACAAATGTGGCCCATTGCTTACTATACGTGCCTTGCACCTGCTATCTCTGATCATTCTCCATTATTGTTACAAGGTGGTTCCCGACTTAATTATGTAAGTCCGTTCCGTTTTGATAACTACTTGGCTTTATCTTCCCATTTTTTGGAGGCTATTAAGTCGGTGTGGTTTCATGATATTGAGGGCACTTGTATGTATGCGATTACTAGAAAGTTACGTGCTCTTAAGCCTATTTTTAGGTTGATGCGACTAAAAAAAGGAGACCTTTTTCTTAATGTACAGCAAGCCAAGGAATTCCTCGCTACAGCCCAGGAACTCCTTGCACATGACAGACACGATGAGACTTTGTTGTTATTGGAGCACTGTTGTAGATTTGTGCTCATGAAAGCTGTGAAGTTAGAGCAAAGCATGCTTCAGCAAGTCACATACCTTGGACTTCCACTTATTGCATCGCGGCTCTCCATCCATGATTGCAATCCTTTGCTTATTAAGATTGATAAGATATTGCAGGGATGGGCTTCGATCCGGCTATCATTCGCAGCTAGAATTCAACTCATTAAATTAGTTCTCATATCACTGCAAATTTATTGGGCTATGGCATTTATTTTGCCAAAAGGAGTTATTAAGAGATAGAGAAACGGTTCCGCCAATTCCTGTGGAAAGGTGAATCAAGCTCAGGGTACCCAAAGGTTCTTGGAATCAAGTGTGTCGCCTGTTGGAAGAAGGTGGACAGGGAATCATGGATGTAGGGGCCCTCAATCGAACGCTTATGAGTAGACATATCTGGCGGATTGTTAGTAAATCTCCCGGTTCTATATGGGTAACATGGATTTGCATTATGAGACTTCAAGGCAAATCTATTTGGACAGTTGAGGCCAATTTCGGGTCATGGGATTGGCGCAAATTACTTGGATTCCGACAAACCCTACAGCCCCATATCCATTATAAGATCGGTAATGGGGAATTAGTATATATTTGGCAGGATCCTTGGTATCCTATGGGGATCTTATTGATTATATTTCCACACGGCCCCTATCACACTCACACACGGGCGGACATGCTCCTGAGAGAGGTTATACACAATGGCGTATGCCATTAGCCACAACTTCGTACTTCTACACACACACGGGCGGACATTATTATGTTGAACATCATTAATAATTTGCCTCCTATACACGGCACTAACGACTCGATGACTCTGAGAGGAGGCCCCTACACCAATAGGAGAGTGTATGACATTATTCGTTCTTCAGGCCCAAAGGTAGGTTGGTATTCACTACTTATGGGCCTATTCAAAACTCCACGGAATTCGTTTATCTTATGGCTAGCTCTACAGGAAAAGACTCTCTATCATGGATCGTCCGTGGTTACAGCAACTTAATCGTGATTGTGTTCTCTGTTCATTGGATACATTGGAGACTCACCAACACTTGCTATTTTCTTGCCCTTATTCAAAGTAGTGTATTCGAATCTTACGCAGGAAGGTCCGATTTTCATTGACAAATAGAGGATGGATGATTGATGGGATGGTTCCTGCGGGAAAGTGGCGGGGAAAGCACGTGGTTAACTCCGCCTATCGAAACCTTTTAGCATCTCTAGTATATCACATTTGACAGGAGCGCAACAGGAGGAAATTTCAGCAATTGGATCGTGACCCGTCGGCATTGGCAAATATTATTCTAGACGAAATTAGATTACGTATATTTAATGAAGAATTGCAAAATACAATTAGCACGATAGCCTTGTATAGATTATAGAAAATTCCATGGCACTCAACATCAGCCATATGACTGTACATTATGATTTTTTTAATGCAATTTACCTTTACCGAAAAAAAAGAGTAGTTAATAGGAAATAAAAACTATATTATTTTACATTTTTATCCTTAAAAAATAATATTTGTAAGGTTAATTTAGTCCAACCAAAAAAAGAAAAACTTTTTAGGTGATTCGTAATTTTATAGATATGTAGATATAGATATAGATTGATAATTTTTTCTAAAATTTATTGGTGCCCCACATACTAACTAGAAAAAATGTTTTCTCGGTATTCAAATTTCTAAATTAAATTGAAAGTTTAGATATTGTTCAAATTGCATGGTTACGTCTTACAACCAAAAGGTCACCAGTTTGAATCCTATAAATATAGGTATTTGGTCTACTTTTATAGTAGTTTCATGCATTTAGTAATTTTTATTTAATGTATGCTTTAATTTGAAATTATTTATCTATATATTGATAATTAATACACTATTTTCAATAAAAACAAATCACTTATATTTAGGTTTTCATGAATCACAATTATTTAATAATTAATGAATGAATTTTAGAATATTGAATCATACTTTTAATATAACAAAAGAAAAAAAGTTGATCATATTATAAGGATTCACATAAATAACTTGTATCTTGGTTGGATTTTTATTGTCTCAATAATTTCCGTAGAGGGTCCACGTCTTGTTGGAGAGGGACTTTCTTCACTCTTACGTCCAACTTATCTTCATTTTCTTGTACAATTATGTGATACATGTCCCTTTCCCCTACTTCAACCTGCCATACATATGTATGTTAGTAGAATAGACAAGTTTATTTTATAAATTATAATATCACATTTTTTAAGATAAAGAAACATAAAAGTGCATAATAGCAAAAGTGCACGTGATTGCACACTAATATTTAATCTTGTTTCCTTTTTTTAGTGCATGAGGGGCTAGAGATATGTAAAATGATTGCATAAACTTTCTACAAACAAAGTGTTATATGTAGATTAAAGAACAAATAAAAAATTACCAAGAAAATAATTAAATTTTAGAATACAAATTAATAAGATGAGATAAAGATTAGTTCAGTACTTGGAATGAATAAATCATAATAGCAAACAGATTTCTAATCTTCAAATGATTTGGATATATAATTATTTTAGTTTTATTGGTCATAGGAATTTTACATTATATCTTGTAAATGAGAAACTTCCACGAAACTAATGCTAATTCAATGGTCATTGACTAAACACATGGTTTCTAGTTGCTGGTCAAGATGCCTACAGAGTCGGGCTCAAGAGGGACTCAACCTAGGATCTGATTGACCTATTCAAAAAAAGTTGGTTGGTCCAATCTAGGCCCATTCTGGGCTGATTCCAAATATCAATACTTGGGATATGCCCAACCCAATCTTAGGACCTCCTAACCCTAGGTCAAGTTAGCGGGCCAACCTAATCGAGCCACTTCTTTTTTTTTTAATAATATATTACATATAAGTTTTATTTTATTCTTGTAGCTTAACTATTCTCTAAAAGGTTTTACCTTTATTCTTCTACTTCTATATTAGTACAACAATTCACTAAAACTCATTATTAATTTTTTAAAAATGTATTTTAAATCTTTATTGGGCTTGCCATTATTTAAGTTTATTATTTGTAGCTGGTTGGATAAATTGTTATAAGTTCTTTATGCGGTCTTAGCAACTTTATTTTTTTGAAGATTTGATTTTTTGTTTGGTTTAATTTATGATTTATTTATTTAAATAAAAGCATAAATTTTTTAAGTTTGTTCAAAAAAGTATCTCATCTTCATTAAAAAAGAAAGAAAAGAAAACAGGCACAATCAGGTTGGTTTGAGCCTAAGCCAGG
This sequence comes from Sesamum indicum, assembly GCF_026168435.1. NCBI lineage: Eukaryota > Viridiplantae > Streptophyta > Magnoliopsida > Lamiales > Pedaliaceae > Sesamum > Sesamum indicum. Next base: position 7,834,105 of record NC_142661.1, on the reverse strand, counting down.
TCATCACCACTGCTATCGCACTTTCTCTTCATCCCCATTTTGTGCTAAATTTAAGGTATCAAAATTAGTGTTTTCAAATATGAGTTTAGTCACTACAGCTACTGGTCATGGTAAGAAAGTATATCAAAAAATAAGGTAAAAAAGAAAAAGACAAGTTTTCTTGAGCATGATTTCTATAGCCTCAAGATTGGGTTCCACATGAATTTATTTTAAAACATTTATCAAATAACAAAGTTGAATTTCTTGTTGAACCCTAATTATGGAAAAAAATTTCTTAATATATCCAAAAATTAAATATTTATTTTTTTAAACTTTGACAGGAAAAGAAATTAATTAAAAACAAATTGCAGAAACAAAAAGCAAAATAATTAAATCTGTACCTGAGGCTCCACTAATCTTGCCGGCAGAGCACAAGAGATGGGATCTGACGATAGCACATCACCGGAATCTTCACAAGATGAATTTGAATTTGGGTCGGATTAAATAATCTGGCTTAAATCTTCAGTGTATGTTCTTGAAGAATTTTGTTGGCAAATTATACAATGATGAAGAATTAACGAATCATTAAGAAAAAAGAATTAAAGTAGGAAAAAGAAAGAATCAAATGCTTGAGAAAATTAATAATTGAGTCGCCCGGATAGAATTCATCTTACATTTATGGAGTTTTCCGCCATTTCTTGGCTAACAAAAGAATCAGATGTAATGTTCCTAGGGCTCTCTGAGCGTAGTACTTTATGGACTTGAATAGTGTTCTGCAGTGAGTGTGGTTGAGGGAGAAAAGGCGTGAGCAAATCTGAAGTGTGAGTGGTTGAGTGAGAGAGTGTGAGTAAATGTTGTGTGTGTATATGTGAGTGTTCCATACAACAATGCTCAATAGGTGATAGCAGAAGCCTCGAAAGTTACGTTTTGTCTTTTTCTCATAATATTTTCCTGTTAATTTCTTCTTTCTTGGTTTGTGTTTACTTAATATTATTGTAATAATTAGACAGAAAGCATTTTTAGAAAGAAATGTATATATTGATGCTATCTATGAATACAATAAAACAATAAGTTATTTTCTACAAAAAAAAGAGATAGTATTTATGAACATTAATTAAAGAGTTCATCAATCTGTACATATTTTTGTATTGTAATCAATCATTTGTCTTTACCAATCTATACTCCAGTTTTTGATTAAAATTGAAAAACTTAAAGTAGTGATGAAGTTAAAATTGATACTCAAAACTGAAAAATTAATCATGTATACTTTTCTTGCAAGTTCAATCATTTTGCGTTGGACAATACTTTTAACTAATGATCTATTGAAATTCGGTTCCAAAGGCTGGATATTTTGAAAGAAATATATGTGGTAGGTGTGTTTTAATCTGAAAAATGTAATTAATGGTTTGGTATATAAAGATAGGTATAGACTAATGTCACTTACTTGATTCATAGTTATAGTGATTATTACACTTTGAGGACTGAATTTCATTGATGAACTGGAGTCTAGTAATTTAAGTTTGAAATTGAATTGCAATTATATTAAAATTATACAGCTATACTAATATGTGTAAGAATTTTTTGCACCGATTTATTTGGTTCTTTGCCACCACAGAACATATCACTTTCAAATATTTTGAAAAGAAACATTAATTGACATTTTTGAATCCATTAATTCCTATATATATATATATACATCTGTATAATAGAACCTTAAAAAAGCTAAAAGAATAACAAATACTAGAGGGTTGGATATTACAAAAAATAAAGCAGCTTCTTGAATATCAAACCCTCTAAGGCTGACTATCCTCTAGCAGCTTCTAAAACTTCTCCTGCAAAACAAATAAAATTATAAACACTTTTAAGCAAGAATTCATTTTTTTAAGAAAATAATATTAATATTGTACCTACTTACCGCCACCTCCAACACCCTCGGCCCGCTCCAGCCGCCGTCCACTTTTTTCTTGTAACACATCTCCAATAATTCCATCTGCTTGGGGGGCGACTGACCTTTGCCTCCTGTAGAAGAAAAAATATTTAGCATCTTATTTATAAAATAATGGTAAAACATTTAAAATACTATTATTTACTTACCAACTTTCTCTTGTGCATGTTGATAGACGAAGACCCCCTCCTCCTGAAACATAATTGAAGATACCGTAGAGTTCGCCGCACGATTCGTCTTATTCTTTGAGGACTCCAGCTGAAAGCCCACATTGCCCCAGTACGTCTGGAGTTGGTCCAAACCTTGTTGGCCAGCTAGAGTGGCCTGACCAGGCTGGACAGGGCGACAGATAATATCTTCCGGATTTACTTATCGGCCAACATGTGGAAGACAAAGAACATTGACTCATCGTCATAGTCCCACTAGTAGGTCATCTACAATAATAAAATTAAATAAAACATTAGCAAAATTCATTAAATAATTAAATTATTAGATAAAATCAAATTAATGTAAAATTGATTAGCTTCATACTCTCAAACTATAAATATTGGTACTCTAGCGGCACCTACCTCAGACATGACGACGGGTGGGGAAAATGTCCCCATCACAACTACATTGATCCGCTCGTGAAAGTGGCGGTCAGATTTAATATGACATGCTATATTCGACATTTTCAATATAATATAATACTAAAACCAATTGATAAAAAAATTTACCTCGCGTCATCAAGTTTGATGTACTGGGGGCACTGATGTTGAGGAGACTGATGCTAGTGGTGGAGCAGCCACACGGTGGCAGACTGCTATATCGTCTGATCAGCTGCTGGTGTAGCTCCAAATGCTCCAGCATCATCTAGAATCTGCGAGGCGGGGGACGGTGCAGTCGTGCCAGGTGGTGTGGGTGCTCAAAAAACTACTTCCCAACTTAGAAAGCATCCCACGAAACTGGTAGAAGTGGCGTGCCACGACCACGACCACGACCACGTGGTACAGGAGGCGTACCACTAAATATAATCTGAACAAATTATTGAGAGATCTTAGTCTAAATTTTACGATTATTGACATTAGTATGTAAAATAGAAAAGAATATACTAATTCTTACTCATCGAAAATATTATCATGAAGTTATGATTATTGTACTAATTAATTATTTAAAAATGTATAATTCTCTTGTGCACATATAGAAACGGGCCAAGTATTTTTTTAAACTTGTTTAGCCTATCACATGAACTTTTTATTGTAGTATTCGTTACAATCATCCATTTTAATCTATCAACATTATCTTTTATTGACAGATGAAGATAGATAACCATAATAAGTTCTATTCGCAAAATTCAATTAATGGGCTAAATAAGAAAGGCATGCGTGGTCTGTTTGTACGCAGTTACCGAAGAACTATACATTTTTAAATAATTACTAATTATTGAAAATATTTTCCTCAATTTCTTTTCTATTTCTATTGATTATATAATTGTATTTTAATTTGAAATATTACCTTGATATCGTTATTGTTGACATTATTTTGTTAATAATATTATTATTGGGATTATTGGTCTAATTTTGGGATTATTGACATTATTATGTAAAAATGTTATTGTTGGGAATATTTTCTAATTTTGCGATAATTTACATTTTTGTGTAAATAATGTTATTAATGGGACTATTTTTTGTGATTATTGATATTATTATGTAAAAATGTTAATATTGGAAAAAAATTGGTCCAATTTTTTTATTATTGAGTTTATTATGTAAAAATGTTATTATTAGGAATATTGATGTAATTTTTGTGATTATTTACATTACTATTTAAAATTGTTATTATTGGAAATATTGATCTAATTTTTTATTATTTACATTATTATTTATATAATGTTATTATTGGGATTAACTATTGGTCTAATTTTTGTGATTGTTTACATTATGATGTAAAACTATTTTATTTGAAAATATTGGTCCAATAATTTTTATTATTTACATTATTATATAAATAATGTTACTATTGAGATTGTATATTGGTCTAATTTTTTTTTGGTTATTTACATTATGATGTCAAAATTAGCCTAATTATAAAATAAATTGCACATGTAAACAATAAGTTTCACAAAAAAATTAAGCAATATGATATAATAGACATAAGAATTGCATAAATTATAGAATGTTACATGAGTAAATTGCACAAATATACACTATAGAATTACTAAATTTCACAAGTATCGCATAAATTACACAACTATACAATTAATTCTGAAAAATTACACAAACTTTCTATAATGCCACAAATTACATAAAATAAATTTCTATAATTGCAGAAAATTCTTATACAACTATATATTTCTATAATTGCAAAAATTGCATAAAATATTTTTTTTACAGGATTTTTTTAAAAATAACTAAAAATTTACAGAAAATTTTTAAATCACCCAAAATTAAGAGAAATTTTTTAAAATTATAAAAAAAATTTACAAAATTTGGAGAATACATAAAATTTACAAAAAAAAAATTAAAATTTACAGAAAATTATAAAAATTACCAAAAATTATGAAATTTTTTACAATTTTTAGAAATGTATAAAAATTTTGAAACAATTACAAAAAAATTTAGAAAAAAATTTTAAATTTCCGAAATAAGTTTTTTAAAATGTTTAATTTTACACTATAAAATAAAAAAAATAAAATATGTAGGAAAAACCGTCCCATTCATGTGAATGAGCAGAAAAACGTAGACTATAAAATAATTAAGGTTATTGGAAACAAATAATGCTATGAATTAAATTGATACATGTTCAGAAGATCAAGTATATTTGTATATATAAGATTGTTATTCTTACGTAGATTTAAGTGGCATTTTATACTGTTGTATTGGATCGTCTAATCAGACCGTTAAAATTTCTATCAAACTGTTGCATAGTATTAAATCCACAAAATACTGCATTCGATAAAGTTTTTGAAACATTTGTTATATAGATACTAAGATATTGTATTTGATACACAATTAACGAGGTTAAAAACAATTGAACTGTCCTGGATGTTGAGACATTGTAATCAGGAAGTGAACGAGCAATCTATGGGAATATTTAGGGACGGTTTTTGGAATTCATTTGGAAATGGTTTTTTTAATCATTTTAGAAACAAATATTCTATACATTTAGGAACGATTTTATTTAAGTTCATATTTTGCAATAGTCAAATATTAAATAATCGCTCCTAAGTTTGATTTTCCCTCCAGTTTTCTTTTGGCGCGAAATTAAATTTATTTGAACTTATTTTGAAATGGTAAAAATAAATAGACCGTTCCTAAATTTTAATTTTTCCTCTTTTTTATTTGGGACATTGTAATATATTGAACGGTTAATTTTATTAATGTCGGTTCAAAATTGGAACCGGCTCTAGATTGACTTCCTAATTTTTTGACCATTCCTAAATACAAAAAAATTGTGTTTTGTTTTTAAAACAGAATTAGTGGTATGGACAAATAGTTTGCAAGTTGTACTTCTAAATTAGCTGGTAAACTATTTTTCTAAATAATTTTTTAATTTATACTAATTTCTATCGACAAAATACACACACACTTGATACAGAAAACACTAAATGTCAATCATAATTATTGTTTTCTTCTGTCTCGTAATCCTCATCAAACCTATGCTCGTTAGGCTCGTCATCAGATTTATAGTTCCTCGATCAGGATGTACCTGCTCCTTGTTGATTAGCAACAGAAAGCTCAACGACTAATTGTATACCATTTGAGTCATGCAGGTCATAATTAAGGTTGTTTGTCGCAACTTGTGCAGTAGGTATTGTCTCAACCTCTTGAAATATAATGTCAGTCCATCCGGAGTTATGTTATATATGGCTTTGGGCATCACGTTGGGCCTCCGTTCGTCCAGCTCAAGCTCCGATCAATTACATATGATCTTCAAGTCCTTCAATGTATTCAGAGTATCCTTGGTTGTTACTTTTATATCCATCATGGTATTGAATATATTGTCAAACACGTTCTTCTCAATGTGCATGACATCAGGATTGTGTCGTATCAGATGCATCGACAAGTACTCGAGCTCGCAGAAGGTGTTTTTCTTTGTCCACTTATGCTCACCACTATACCCGCCTGGGAGTGACAACGACACTTCAACCGTGCAACATTCCTTTCTACTCGATTCTTTGTGAATTATTTCTTGTTTCTACGGAACGGACGGTCTGGGGGGAGGAACTGTCTGTGATAGTCAAAGCAACACGCCTTCCTACCCTTCTGCAGGTAGAATGACCGTGTGTCTTCCAAACAAACTGGACACTGCATAACACCAGTGGAACTCCATCCAGACGCCATTCTATAAGCGGGTAGGTCATTCACAGTCCACATCAACACGGCGTGCACTAGGAATATCTTCTTTCTCAGTGTCGCATGTTAGTACACATACATGCTGCAGATTCTACAACTCCTTGATCAGCGGCTCTAGGTAAACATTAATGAAATGTTTTGGATTGGAAGGACCAGGGATCACCATCATCACGAGCATATACTCAGCATTCACGCACATTCCCAATGGGAGCTTGTACGGTGTAAGTATAATGGGCCAACATGAGTACGTACCACCGCACTGCCCGTGCAGTGCGAGCCCATCCGTGCACAAAACCAGTCTAACATTACGGGGCTCTACTCCAAAATGAGGATGTGCCCAGTCAAAATGCCACCATACATCTACATCAGACGAATGGCACATGGATCCTTCTTCCGTTTGATTATTGGCATGCCACGTCATTTCCTCGGCAGTCGCTTCTGAAGCATACAACTTTTTCAGGCGTGGGGTAATCGACATGTACCTAAAAATGGCGTAAGATGTCTTTTTGCGATTAGGATTTCGCTCCCTGGTTGAATTGTACCTAGCTTCTCTACAAAACTTGTAGTAGTCTAGATCAATGTCGTCCTTCCTGTACACCATGCAACCATTTTTACACACATTTATCTCTTAATAGGTAAACCGAAGTTTCTTATTAAGTTGTAGGGCAGTAAATTATCAGCCCACTGAGATATTTGGTCATATATATGCTGAGAAAATGGTAGGCGACCTTGATATTCACCAACTCAGCAGCAACCCTCAATTGAGATTGGGTGCAATCGTTCGACAACGGTTGTTTTAGCTGCATGCAGTACATCACGAAGCTGGTCTGCTAGCCCAAACACATAATTAGGCCCCTCTACCATAATATGAACTTAGCCCTACATTAGTAGGACACGACCTCGTACCATTATCAAGCACAACATCCTGGTTATACTTAGAAGACCAGACAGCTGACCTGGCGGCATAAAAAACCATTCTCTATGCCGAATCCATCTGGACTGAATCAGCCCAAGGCGTACTAGTACCCCATATAACATTTGATATGGGTGTTTGCTCTCCTTAAATGGGCCCTCGGTGACGGCCTCAAAATACTCCTACACCCTCTCCTCGCCATGAGAAGTCCAATTATAATAGTCTAGCATAAAACCTTTCATAAATAAGTCCAAATTTACCTCGTCCATGGTTTTGAAAACTTCATTTTTGCACTTCTGACAAGGACACTTAATTTTCTTACCATCTATATATGCATGTTGAGTTTTGGATCATTCTGTAAATCTAGCAACACCATCCTCAACAGAGTAAGACCCGCCCTATTTGGAAGGTTCTTCTCATACATCCATCTCCTCAACAATCTTAACATGACGATGAGTCCTACACAGACACACAAACACAGAGAGATAATTTTATATAGATATATAATTATAATATTAAATTAATTGATAAAATTACATAAAATATAATCGATTGACAAATAAAGGGTTAAAGTTGTTACTTGATCAAAATAACTTTGAATATCAACAAAGATTCGAGACAAGTTGACGAACAGGTTGAAACACATTTCTTCTTAAATAAAACTAATAATTTGGAACGATTTTTCGCATAATTGATTAAAGATGTTCCAAAATCGTTCCAAATCATACCTCGTTTTGGCATACATTTTCCAGTTGACATCTTTCGGACATCCTTTGTCACACATATAGCAATGGTCAACTCAAGACCGTCCCTAATTCTAATATTACGTTCCAAACAGAGTTCCAACCATTTACCGTTACTCTTTTGAAACATATTTGGATTGGATTTTGTAACTGTTTCTCTGGAACTCATATTGGAACGGTTTGCCTATACAAAAATTAATACCCAAAAAAATATAGATCATGACATCAGCTTTTAATATCCGTTCATTATGTGTTCTAATGACCGTTTCAAGATGGAAGGGGTTTAGGAATGGTTGCCCTGACTATGCCAAATCCCGCCTTTCTTTATGGTGTGGTGATACGCTCTAGCCAAATCCCATCCATAAAGGTGGTTGGCGGAGCACAAGATCTAGGATCTTATCATAGCACAAGAGATTATCCGCAAGATTTTTAGTGTTACGAGCTAGCTTAAGATAGGGCTTTTTCCAACCTCTTCACATTAGTTATGGTTTTCTCATATTGTACCCCATTACAATTCTCAATAGCAAGGAGCATTGTCTTGTTAATAGTGGCACTACACATTCCATTCTAAGACACAAGAGTTTTTTCTCAAACTTGTTAATGGCAAGACCAATTGTGAATATTATTTCATGAGTTAGTAATCTTATTGAGGGCTTCAGAAGAACTATTATACTGTTACTTGAAGGAACAAGGTTACACATAATATTCTAGTAAATCACAAAGCGTACTAGAATACTTGGCTCTAAAGAAGCAAATTCTCGGAAGAGAAAGGAGCATGCCATCTCAATTAATCACAATGCTAATGTGACCACTAATAATGTCTCTAATAATAAAATTCTTGAACTGATTTATCTAAATGTAACGAGCAAGATCTCGAGATCAGTTACGAGATGTCTATTAATTATGCTTACAACAGTTTATGTTGTTACCGGAAAGAGGGTAAATTGCATTTTTGTCGCATAAATGGACCTATTTTTAATTTTGTACCCATACTTTAGATGATTTACACATTCCATCCAATATGTGCATTTATTTTCCAATGTCAGGATACAAGAGGGGCAATCATTAAGTTGCTAATGACAGATGATTTTTCAGTTAGGTGGGAAGAAATTTGGAGGAAAAATATACAGATAAATAAAAATTTTATGGGAAAGGTTTATTTCTTCTTCTTCGTATACAAATAGCTAATTTGTTTTCTTCTCTCTTCCATTTAGTAGGAAAAAAAATATGAACACGGATGCAAATGTAGAAGTTCTTTGTCACTGAGGAAGAATTGCAAGTTTGAGAACCTTATGGATGAAAATTGAAAACAAGTCCACTTATTGGAGCAAAAATGAAATTCACCGTTGAATAGAAATTTAAACGAATGAGATTTTTTTCTATTTTGTAGCCGTCGAAGTCATGGATGAAAATGAAAATGATCCTCAAACTATAGAGGAACGCTAACATTTAAATAATTGAAAAAATAAAAAATAAGCAAGAAGTATTTGGACCTATTACTCCAGCACCAAAAGGTGTTCAAGCCAGTTTGCTATAAGTCGTTGTTTGTACGGAAGAGAAATGAATGACATGAAGTTGTAAGATACAAGGCTAGACTTGTGGACCAAGGCTTTACTCAGAGACCATAAATTAATTATACTGAAACGTATTCACCTGTAGTGGATGCACCCGTACTTTGATTTTTAATCAGTTTATTAGTATTTAAACTGTTGGAGTTGGCGGTAATGAGAACCATTCTAGCAATCTTTATTTAATCTATATTATTCCGACGAATATGGTAAGTATTCGACTTTAGCGCATGTGTCTATTGTGCTCGTCAAATTACGTTAAGGATTATTTTGACGTAACAACAGATGCCCACAGACCACTCAATAACCCATGTAGTTTGGTTGCGCATTGGATGGCGCTATGAAACTAATTTTCGAGGATTAGTCTGAAACGTTCAAAGTCGTGGACCTCAAGACTAGGATTCAAGAGTCCTACAGAGATTTGCACTGAGTATTGCAGTCATTCGATGAGTGCTGCGTTTCATCAGCGATAGACATTGGACGTCTATGCAATTTCAGTGGATTAGTTGACAAGGTAGTCAACTTACTGAACTGACTCATGGCGAACGTCATATGGAAGACTTAGAGGCTTGGTAGGTATACTTGAGTTCTTTGCTCGGATACTAAGGGAGTAATCCTCAAACTTGAGAAATCACGGCAGTCACGTAAATACAATTACTGTATCTTGGATCTGTGCAAGACGAGATTATGTCACAAACGTGATCATCATAAGCCTTATCTAGTGCAGTCGAAGTATGTAGCGAGGACAGTGAGTTCCAAGAAGAGGATCCATCCCCTATTAGTATGTGATAGAGGTATCTCATATGCACTTTGAGATGCATTCACGTCTTATGAATCTCTAGCCACAGTCGTTGATCGAAAAGGAAAAGGAGGTTCCTATGTCAAGAAACTTGGCGTAACACGATCTCGATTAGATGTATAGATTCTTAGTTCAAGATGGGAACCGACACCTAATTCCATCCCCTCAACTAAGCTTGAGAGACCATAGATTAAAGGACCATACCTGTATGGACTCAGTGACATAAATGTTCACACGGAAATTCACTTAGTCTCTAGTGTCATTGACCATTGCTAGGCGACCATCTATGGTAATGGACTTTTTTGATTAAGGGCTAATCAAGAAAATATTAATTTATAATAGTGCTGGACACTAGTCCAACTCTAGCTGAAAGGTGAATGTAAAGAGTCACACATTAATCACCAAGAAAGAATAAGGAATTAATTTAGAATTAATTCCATAAGATGTAAGTAATTGGATTGCTCATACATGTGGGTACATTGGATGGATAGCCCAAGTTTAAATTAATTACATTAATTGAAATTGTGCTTGTCTTTATTAATTTAATGAATTGGATTTCATTAAATAATAAGAGACAATTTGAGCTTGAATATATATTTGGATTAAATACCTAGTGGGCTGAACTAAATGAATACTTTTAAATTAGATTTAATTAAAATTTATTGGGCCTTGAATTTACTTTACATAAAATCGGCCCAATGATTAAGGCCCACTCGCAAAATTGGAGGGAAAGTTGACCGAAGAATTGCATTTTTGAAAAGTGCTAGCTTTGTCATAATTAGACTCTTCTCTATTTGGACCGGATTGAAGAGTTACCTTATAGATCTAGCCACATTCTTGTTTATCTATTCAAGGAATATAAATATATTTTGTGTATGATTATTAGGGTAATAATTATTTACAAAATACAACACAAAATTTTCCTCTCCTCCATCATAATTCGACTACCCCCTTGATCTCAGCTTTGGTGATTTTTTCGATCTTCATTCCTTCTAGAAAAGGAATTAAGGTCTCATTTTCCGGTCTGATGTGGATCATCTTTAGAGGATTCCTATGTTGGAATCTCTTGTGAACATTCAACGAAACTAGCTGGTTGGAAGCTCAAAAATTTAAGAAGTACATTTCGATTTTAATTCTCACTTCAATATTTATTTTTCCATCCATAGCCTCGTATGATTGTATTTAATTGCTATGTAATTTTTCATACTACATCGGATGTCCGGGAATTCCAAGGATCTTTCCCCTGTCTAATGTGACAGATGTATCTCCTATGCACTTGGAGATGTGTTAACGCTTTATAAAGTTGTGGCTACAGTCATTGGTCGGATAGCAAAAAGAGGTTCCTAGGTCGAGCAATTTGGCGTAACCCAATCTAAAGTATTAAGCATAGATGCCTAGTCTAGGATTGGAACTGACACCCAATTCCATGCCCTAGACTAGGGCCGAGAGACGGTAGATGGAAGGACCATACCCGTATGGGCTCAGGAGTCTAAAAGTTCACATGGATTTTCGTCAAGTCTCTAGTGCCATGGTCTGTTGCTAGATGGCCACCTATGGTAATGGGCTTTCTTGATCGAGGGTTGATCATGAATTCTTTATTAAATTGAATTTAATTAACAATAATGTTGGATACTAGCCCAAGTCTAGTTGAACGTGAACCTAAAAAGACACACACAAATCATCGAGAAGGGACAAGGAATTAATTGAGAATTAATTCCATAAGTAATCGGATTACTTATATATGAGAGGGATCAACTGGATGGATTAGCCGAAGGATAAACTCGTTTAACTATTTTATATTGGGCTTGCCCTTATTATTTAATAAGTTACAGTTATTATTTAATAAACGTTAATTGGGTTCATGTATTTAATTGGAGTAAATATATGATGGACATAATTGAGTGGGCTTTAATTAAATTGGATTTAATTAAGATTGATTGGGCCTTGTATTTCAATTAATTAAAATCGGCCAAGCCCATTAATTAAGTTTGTGGAAATGATTAGAAAAGAAAATTATTAACTAACAAATTCACTTTTGAAAATTGCCATGTTAGTGATCCTTTATTTGGAATAAAGGATCTTATTACCTAATGGATAGTTAAATGTACCTAGATATATTGTAATGCATCCATACAAGGTGTATATATATATATATTAGTTATTTGGAATAACTAGTGAATAGAAAGCAAGAAAATAATTTCCTTCTCTCCAGTTCCACCTCTCGTCCGAACCCCCTCTTGTGCATACTTGATGTGTTTTTTCTCCTAAATTCTTTTCTAGCAAATATAGTTGAGGAATCCCAAGTTCCGGTGTGCAGTGGATGTAGCATAGAGGGTTTCTACATTGAAGCCTTGCATGAACGGATAAAACGAATGAGGTTTGAAATAAATCAAATCAAAGGTGTTTCTTGATTTATATTTATGTATCTCTCGTTTCTCATTCAACTAATTGTCATGTTAATTTTATTATTTTTATTTATTTTATTAACCACATCGAACACCCGGGAACTCCAAGGGTACACCCCATGATTTTATGGTTTCATTGTGATTTCATTTTATTTAAGCAATTTATTTTAATTGCTTCCGCTTACGCGTTGCCGGGCTGATCCACTCGCACTTTTCGATGCCCTTCCAAGTTGAATCAGAGCTCAGTTACCATGTAGGGGCTATGGTATTTTGTGAATAAGCATGAAAATGTGATCTTTATTGCTTTTGAATCATAATATATTTGTTTTACTTATTCTTTGATAATTATATGAGAAAATTAATTTGTTTAATTTTTGCGATATTGGATGATTTAAGTATTTTATGAAAATTAAATTTTTTGATAAAATACTTTTTTTAGTTTCATTTTAATATGTGAAAATAGAAAAAAAAATCGCTAATGTAGAGTGTACTGCTGATCGACAATGCAAAGCATACGCACAGCCGCGCGCGCAGGCGCGGTTGTGAGGCTGTTGTGCTCCTGCTGCTGATCACTGATGACTAGGCCGTTTTTCGCTGTTTCTGTGGAAAATTGAATTTTCAAATTTTTGCATAATTTTTGAAAAATATTTATTGTTCCTGATTTAATTTTGGAGAAAATTAGAATTTTTTGAGAATTAAATTGCTTTAATTAATTTGGTTTATTTGCGTGCATTAGATGTACAAGGCATAATCATCCATATGAGTTGCAAATTTTAAGCTTATTGTTTTCAGCATATAATTGTTTGTCGTGATATTAGATATCGCGATATTTTTGGGATGTTCATTTTCTTGTCTAGCATGATTAATTGTTATTCTATGCGAGAATGAATGTGAAGGTTTGATCACGGAGCCCTAGACCGCATGTACGTCTTTTAATTTTTGTTGGGTGGGCACATGTGCCCTTGTGATTTTGTTTTCTCATCCCTTCTCGTTTTTAGCCTTGGAATAATAAGGCTTGCTATCATCCTCTTAATATACTCCCCTCGACTTCTGATCGGGGTTTCTTATTCAAATTGTAATGAGAGTAGTATAGGACCTTTGGAGATACTTTTTCATTTCTAGCAAGCCTATGGAGAAGAAGGCCCAGTAAAGAGGAGGCCTATGGAGAAGGCGACCCATGGAGATATCACAAGGCCCATCTATATGTTGATGGATAATATTACTTTCTATTAGCATAGGACCACATTAGACAGACCATAGACTCACTGCGGGCTCAGTAGGTCATATAGCTTGGGATCGTGATCATCTAACAGGGGTATGCTAGTTTCATTCCATGGGATGAGTTTATAATGCTTTATATTTATGCATGCAATATTTACATATGATGATGTCTCGGTCTAAACTCAAAATAGCTCTCACTTGGTTGCACCAAGTTGAATATTAGGCCCATAATGGGCTTAGATCAAAATAGTTTTGATGTATCCAAGTTTTCCATCCACAGCAATGTGGTGAGGAAGCTACCGATGCTGAAGTGTGGTCTCACGAGTCGTGGCACACTTGAAATAGAGGGGAGTGCACCATTGTTGTGAACAAAGGATCATGTTCACCATTTTCCTGTCTCACGAGTCATGGGGGGTGATGAATGAAATGTGATTTGGTTGATGGGTTGGGCCTAACACCGAGTAACATGATTCGCTTGGAGTCCTCGGAATCATGTGCAGAGGTGAGGCAAAAGATCTTGGGGATCTCATGCGATGAGAATGGTACTGGATACCTCCCACGAGGTTTTTGTCCTGTGTATCGTAAAAACGGGGTATGACAAATTCCCTTGTGGACCCCAATCCCACTAGGAAAGGCGATTCCTTAAACCCCACTTGAGAGTGGAGAGCTTTCCTATAAATAGTGGGAGAGTAAAACACTAAAGATCAAGTCTTTAAGCTTACTCATAATATTACCATCATTGGCTAATTTCTATTTAATTTTCTATTGTTTAGAAAATTTCTAAGAATCCTTTAACCATGACAATGGAGACTAATAAATTCAATGGCACTAACTACAACGAATGGCTGTGAAATCTGAGGATTGCCCTATATTTCGATAACCAGGGCTATGTTTTGGACAAGCCACTCCCAATCGAAGGGTTCTCATGATAGGATCGCATTTTGTGCTTATTTCATATAATATTTTAGCCTATTTTGTGACCAAATGCTCCTAATTAAATATTATTTTGCAGTATTAGGACAAAAGAATTGGAAAATAAAGAAAAGCACCAAAATAAAAATTCAAACAAGACTCGAACTCAATTTTTGGCAAGAGTTTGGAGTTGCTTGGACTACCTCTGATGAAGGAAGAATTTAAGTAGGATTATAATTTTATCTCTATAAGTCTTTTAGTTCAACTACGAATCTACTTCTAATCCTAGTAGAACTAGGTATCTAGGTATTATAAATAGGTGATGTAATTCACTTTAAGAGACAACTTTGGAACTCTTCTATTTCTCTACGTTTTTATATTATTTTGCTTTTCATGCGTTCTTCCATGAGCATGTTTAGCTAAATCTCTCATTCCGGTTGAAGACTTGGTGAACGCTTAAATCCAACGGGTTGTGAGATCTAATTTATGCTTTCTACTTTTATTCATATTGGTATTTGTGTTGTTCTCTGTGCTTTTATTACAAATAATCTGATTTATTGTCAAGAATATTTGCCTAGCCAATTGAACTTTCAAATCCGTAATTGTTTGTTTAGTTCGATAACTAGTGGTAACACAACATAATTGATTATGTAGAAGTTTTCGATTATGTTCTGGGGAATGCACAATCTAACTTAAATAAATCCTCGTAGGAATTTATTGGTTAGAATTGGGCCTTTTTAGTTCTAAATGCTGTCGGTAAATTAAATCTTGAGGACGTTCCCAAGGTTGTTTATTGATTAGGGATTTAGTCAACGGACGTTCCTTGACTATCCACAAGGTAAGGAAAGGTGAGGTCGTTAGGTCGTACCAATTGCCATAACCAATTTATCTATCATGAATAATTGTTATCTTTGCATCTATGATCAACCGTGGAATTAAGTGTGATCCTATCTTTAACTGGAATACTCTTCTCTTATATTTATCTCTTCTAATTTTATTAGCTTTTTATTTTTATTCTTCTTCCAATCAAAACTCCCCCTAATTATTTTCGTTTTTGAAGGAATTAATTTAAAATCAATCTCTGTGGATTCGACCCTACTCACACATCTACAAAGGTGTTCGTAGGAATTATTTTTGGTGGATTCGACACCCATCATCTCACCTAAAGAACGTGTCACATTCGAGAAGTTACTTGAGGACAACCGCAAGGTCCGCAGTATCATATTGGCTTCGATGTCCAATCACCTTCAAAAGCCATATGATAGGCTATATGATGTTCCCTCGATAATGCTTTGCATGAAAGAAGTTTATACGGTTCCTGATAGGCATATTAGATATGCTGACAAGAAAGTATTCTTAGGAACCAAGATGACCGAAAGATCGTCTGTACAAAGTCATGGGTTAAGATGCTATCCCTAGTGGAGAAGCTCGAAGACCTTTAAGCTGGGCTTGACAATGACATATACACTGACGTGATTTTTCAGTCACTTTCTTCGTCCTATGACCCGTTATTATTAAGTACAATATGAACGGACTTGAGAAGTCTATTCATGAGTTATTTAATATGCTGGTCAAATGCGAGGCGACGACCCACAAATCTACACTGACGGTATTGGTAGGAAACATTTCAACCTCCAAAGCAAGAGGCAAGAGGGCCGGACACTGGAAGAGGAAGAAGGGTATGGGAAAAGCCATCGCAGCCGTGGCTAGCGCTTTAAGGGTTCCTACTGCTCCCGTTAGAATTGGCAAAGGGAAAGGGAAGATTGGCAGTTCTCAGCGGTCAAATGCAAATGATATTTGCATTCATAGCCAAGGAAAGGGGCATTAGAAGAGGGAGTGCCCGCAACTCCTCTCCAACATAGGTTAGCTTGTGATTGAAGTGATTATGATAACTAATTTTGCTTCTTGGGTACTGGATACCGGCTGTGAAGCTCACATCTGCAATAACTTGCAGGTGTTGGAAAGAATCAGAAACCTATGTAAGGATGAGATGATTCTAAGGCTAGGAGATGGGAAGCCCATCATAGCGAAAGCTGTGGGATCTCTCCAGTTAGTTATTAGTGATCATATTCGGATAGAATAAAAAGACTGTTATTATGTACTAAGCATGATCAAGAATATTATTTTCATTCTTGTTTTAGACAATGATGGTTAAATATTTGCAATTAATAAAAATAGTTTTTATTTGATGATTGATAATAACTATTATCTGCTTGATACATTGGTAAATGGTCTTTATATTCTCCAACAGTCTAATTGGATTATGCCTGGTCAACATAAACGAAAATTAGATAATCATAAAAATGCACAGTTTCGGAATGCAAAGTTAGGCCATATCTCAAAATTAGGATGAGAAAGTTGGTAAACTCAAAGAGTGTAGAGGTTGACGATTTGGACAACCTACAAACTTGAGGGAAAATGAGCAAGAAACCTTTTGTTGAAAAAAGTGCACTTGCCAACGGTCTTTTGGATTTGATCCATACAGACGTCTATAGATCTTTAAATACTCTGCCTAAAGGAGGATTCTCGTACTTCATAACCTTTATCGATGATCACTCATGATATGGTTATGTTCACCTAATGAGGTACATGTCTGAGGACTTTGGAAGGTTTCAAGGAATGCAGACTTGAAGTCGAGAATAAAACTGGCCATAAAATCAAATCCCTTTGGTCGGACCGAGGCAGAAAGTATTTAAGTGGTGATTTCATTGATTATTTAAAGGAGAATGGAATTCTCTCTTAATAAACTCCTACTGGAATGCCACAACTTAATGGCATGGCTGAAAGGAGGAATTGAACCCTGTTGGACATGGTTCTATCGATGATGACTTTTACGGAATTGCCCCCTTCTTTCTAGGGTCACGCTCTTGAGAGGACGACCTAATTACTTGAAATGGTGTCATCTATGACAGTGCCCTAGACCTCATATAAGATATGGCATGGCAAGCCTACGTCCTACAAATACTTGAGAGTGTGGGGTAGTCCCATATACGTCAAGAGGTTAGTGGAAGGCAAACTAGACTCCAGGTCTAATCTATGCAAGTTTGTCGGATATCCGAAAGAAACTGCGAGATACTACTTCTATGATCAATCTGAGCAAAATGTTTTTATCTCAAGGAATGCAGTGTTCTTGGAAAAAGGTTTTTGTGCGGATAGTCGATGCAATGAGGTACAACGTAAGGAAGGAAGTCAGAAACCTTAGCTGAGCGAAAGAACATTATTTGAGCCTATAGTTGCCACTGATGGATCTCTAATCCTCCGTAGGTCGACCAGGGAATCGCGACCACCTAATAGGTATGGATTCTCAGGACTGACCAGTTAATTGGATAATGATCCAAGGACGTACTAAGAAGTAATGTCGGACATCGATTCGGATAAGTGGCTTGAGGCCATGAAATCTGAAATGGACTCTATGGGTTCAAATCAAGTTTAAACCTTCGTAGACCCACCTAAAGGTGTTAAACCTATTGGGCGCAAATGGGTCTACAAATGTAAGCTTAGAGCTGACGTAAAGGTTAAAACCTTCAAGGCTAGGCTCATGGAAAAGGATACACTAAACAACCTGGGGTTGATTTCCAAGAAATCTATTAGCTTCTAGACATGGCCAAGTCCATTCAGATTCTTCTTGCCATACCAATATGGTATGACTATGAAATATGGCAGATGGACGTGAAAACGACATTTCTCAATGGTTTCATTGAGAAGAGATCTACATTGATCAACCAGAGGGTTTCACTTCCCTTGAGAAGAACAGAAGGTCTATTGTCTCCAAATATCCATCAATGGCCTCAAATAAGCTTTCTAAAGCTGGAACACACATTTTGATGAAGTCATACGGGGTTATGATTTCATCAAGAATGAATTAGATCCTTGTGTATTCAAGAAGATCAGTGGGAGCGTAGTTGCATACCTTGTGTTTTATGTAGATGATATCTTACTCATTGGGAATGGTGTTAAGGTATTAGGCAACATTAAAGCTTGGTTTTCCACACAATTTTCCATAAAGGATATGGGTGATCCTCTTACATTATTGGCATCAAGAGTTATAGGGATAGATCTAGAAGGATGTTAGGACTAACCAAATCTTCTTACATCGAGAAAGTCTTGAAGAGATTCAAGATGCAGAACTGAAAACGAGGATTCCTTCTCATGAGGCATAGGATTAAGATGTCCAAGAAGCAGTCTCCCAAGACTGACGAACTTAAAAGAATGTCGGACATCCCTTATGTTTCAGCCATAGGATGCATTCAGTATGTTGTCCAGTGCACCAGGCCCGATTTCGTGTACGCTTTGAGCGTGAGGAGCAGATATCAGTGATGCACCAAGGAGGAGCATTGGAGCGCAGTCAAGATAATACTTAAGTACCTGAAAAGGACTAAAGATGTGTTCTTGATTTACGGTAGTGGAGAATTGATATTGTAGGGCTACAACGATGCTAGCTTGCAATCGGATGATGATGATGCCAAATCTCAGTCGGATTTTGTATTCAAGCTGAACGATGGTGTGGTTGCTTGGAAAAAGTACCAACCAGGATACCACAATGAATTCCACAACGGAAGCAGAATACATAGTGATTTTAGAAGTAGCTAAGGAAGCAATTTCGATGAAAAAGTACATCCAAGAGTTGCGTGTGGTACCTAGAATTGCTATGCCCGTAGTTATCTTCTAGGATAACAACGAGGCAATAGCACGAGTAAAGAAAGAGATATCTCATCACCGTTGCAAACATATTCTTAAACGCTACCATCTGCTTAGAGAGTTTGTGAGCAGAGGTGACGTCAGGATGGACTAAGTCAGTTCAACAGATTACACAGCGGATCTACTTACTAAGCCAATTTCTGAAATTGCCCATGCTCGGCATCTGAATAAGATGGGTTTGAGGTTGATGGGTTATTGGCTTTAGGTCAAGTGGGAGATTGTTAGAATAGGTGACCTGAATGCCAATTGGATTGGCATGTTTGTAATTATTCAGGCAATAATTCGATTTTATGTAATATTATTCAATGAATAAAATGAGTATTTGCTATTGGCATTTCATTTGTTTTGCTCATTATATTTATGTTTGCACTTCTTTCAAATATCACAACAAAGCCCACAGACCACCTTGAACCATTGTGCAACAGTTAGAAATGTGCATTTGATGATGGTCATGAAACTAATTGTTTAGGGTTTGGTAAGAAATGTTCTGAATCGAGGACTTCGAGAATGGGCATCGAAGTGTCCTATGGAGACTTGCATTTTGAGTCACATTCATTTGATGAGTTCCATGTTTCATCAGGGATAGACGTGGGACGTTAATGCGATCTTAATGGGTTGATTGACTAGGTATCGAGTCGACTGACCTGACTCGCGGGGATCATCATATGGAAGCCTTAAAGGCTTGATCGGTATGACTTGAGTCCCCAGATCCGATAGTACAGGAGTAGTCCTCAGACTTGAGGAATCACGGCAGTAACGTGCATGTGATGACTCTATCATAGATTTGTGCGAGAGGTGATCGTGTCCAGACATGATCTTCATAGGCCAAAGTTATAGCGAGGACGGTGAGTTCCAAGAAGAGGATCCATCCCCTGTCAAAACGGGACAAAGGCATCTCCTATGCACTTGGAGATGCGTTAATGCTCTATAAACTTGTGGCCACAATCATTGGTTGAATAGAAAAAATAGGTTCCTCGTTCGATCAATTTGGCATGACGCGATCTTAAGTATTAAGTATAGATGCCTAGTCCAGTATGGGAACCGACACCCATTTTCATGCTATAAACTATGGCTAGGAGACAGTAGATGGAAGGACCGTACTCGTATAGACTAAGAGCCTAAAAGTTCACATGGATTATCACCTTGATGATAGGCTTTCTTGATCAAGGATTGACAATAATTATTAATTAAATTAGATTTAATTAATAATAGTGTTGGACACTAGCCCAAGTGTAGCTGAAAGGTGAACCTATATAGTCACACGTAAATCACTAAGAAGGGACGAGTAATTAACTGAGAATTAATTTCATAAGTAATTAGAATACTTATATATGAGAGGGATCCATTGGATGGAGAAGTCTAACGATAAATTAATTGAATTAATTTATATTAGGCCTGCCCTCAATATTTAATAAGTTGGACTTATTATTTCGTAAAGGCTTATTGGGGTATATATTTAAATGAATTAAATATATGATGGACTTAATTTAGTGGAATTTAATTAAATTAGATTTAATTAAGATTTATTGGGCCTTGTATTTCAATTAAGTAAAATTAAGTTGGTGGGAATGATTAGAAAAGGAAAATATTGACTAACAAATTCACTTTTGAAAAGTGCCATGATTAGTGATTTTTTATTTGGAATAGAGGATCTTATTACCTTATGGATGGTTAAATGAACCTAAACATATTTTATTGAATCCATACAAGGTATATATATGTATATTAGTTATTTGGAATAACTAATGAATACATAAAAAAGCAAGAAAATAATTTCCTTCTCTCCAATTCCACCTCTCGGCCTAACCCCCTCTTGTACACATTTGATGTATTTTTTTCTCGTCAATTCTTGTCTAGCAAATTAAGTTGAAGAATCTCAAGTTCCGGTATGGTGTGGGAATAGATTTAGAGGGTTTTTACGGTGAAATCTTGCGTGAACGGATCAAATGAACGAGGTTCAAAATAAACAAATCAAAGGTTATTCTTAATTTACATTTATGTACCTCTCGTTTTCATGCAACCAATAGCGTGTTAATTTTATTATTGTTGTTTATTTTATTAACTACATCGAACGCTCTGGAACTCCAAGGTATACCCCTTGGAATTACAGTTTCATTGCGATTTCGTTTTGTTTACATAGGGGAATTTTATAAATTTTGTCCGGACCTTCTTTTGATGCGTGACAGTTTTTATCATGGCTACAAATTTAAAGCTGATCGTTACAAAAGCTGTTCCAAACAAATATATTTTTTGTAGTATTTGTGCAATTCGATATATCTTTTTGGAAATGATTTAGCTTAACAATTGTAGTTACTTTGTTTATTTGAAAACCAGTTTAATTGAATCCCCAAAGACCTTTGATAAATTTATGATGGATATATAGATATTGGTAAACAAAATAAAATAAAATAAGAAGAGAAATAAGAATGATTGGTCGATTGTGGTTTATTTATATTTTAATATGTGCAAAGTTAGTAATTCTTATATCTGTGTCAATAATTTACTGAGTGACTTAATTAATAATTGTTTTAACATTATCTATTATAATCTTGTTTGTAACTATATATAATGCACGAATACTTCAAAAAATTATTTAGTGCAGCATTGAACATGGCTCGTACATGCCTCGGCCACTTGTCAGACACAACATACGAATGCATAAAAATATAAAGCAAAAAATAAAAAAAAGGACACACTATTGTATTATTGTTGTGTCCGACACGTTTTTTATGTTTAAGATTTTTTCAATAATTTTAAAAAGTCTTGGACTGTGTTAAGAAAAAAAAGAGTTTTTAACTTAACAAAACAAATAATAATTCCCTCCTTTCAGACAAAATATTTTAGGATAAATTTACTAAAAATTCGAGAGATGGTCTTGATGATTTCACAATTTTAGATTATTAGAAATTTTCGTTGTGTATTTCTTAAAAGAAACTGATTATGTAATACTTTTTAAGCCACATTTGGTTAAATATTTTACATATAAGACATGCTTATTTTAGGTTTAATTTGATACTTTTCATATTTTATATTTTAATTTTATTAAAAACTGAGAACATATATAATAAGAATTATATCGTTTATAGCAGTGTTAGTTCCGTTTTCAATTCTAATATTTTTAAATTTCTAGGGTGGCTGTGTCCATTCGTATCCGTCTCTATCGGCGTGTCTGATGCATCATAGATAACTATATCAGTAAAACTATAACATGTAATATAAAGAAAAAATTGAAGATCTTTTTATTTTTCACACTTTTTATAATAATATAGACAATGTTTCTCTATGGTTTTATGCCATATTTTCTACTTTTTCTTTTCTTTCTTTGGAAAATGGATATGTGTGGTGATGGTTTGGGAGAAACATTTTTATGTTTTTTTTACAAGGATCGATAATTTCTATCGTGCATTATAGAGAAGATCAAAAGTTATACACTTATATTTTATTCTATTATATTAGAGATAATAAAAATGTTATACAATGTACATAGTAATTCCATGTCAAATCTCAAATTACATTTTAATCTATCTTACAACAAAAAGTGTTCACTTTACATAATAAATAATTTAATATATTCTCATTTTTGTTTTAGCATACGTATGCTACTCTTCAAATTGTTTTCTTATATGACAATACATTTAATTCATTTCATTCGTCATAACCTATTTTGATATGTTAACTGATTTAACTAATTATCATTTATATCTATGCTAGTAAAACTTTCAACATTAAATCGTTTCAATTTTTCTAATTTTTGTAGGTGTTATATGATAGGGGGAAACCTAGTAAATGTGATACATTATGAATATTATATACAAAAAAATTATGAGTAAATAAGTATAATGTAAAAAGTAATAAGTAGGAATAAATATGAATAACATGAGATTTCAAGTCGAGGACCTCAAGACTGGGCATCGAGAGTCCTACTGAAACTCGTACAGATTACATTCATTATATGAGTGCCGCGTTTCATCAACGACAGATATTGGACGTTTATGCAATTTTAATGGGTTAGTTGAGAAGGTGGTAAACTAATTGAACTGACTCGCGAGGATCGTTAAATAAAAGCCTTGGAGGCTTGGCCGGTATGACTTGAGTCGTCGGCTCCGATAATATGGGAGTAGTCTTTAGACTTGGGAAATCACGACAGTCACGTGCGTTCGATGACTGTATCTTGGTTCTGCGTGAGAGGTGATTGTGTCACAGACATGAACATCATAAGCCTTGTCTGGTACAGTCGGAGTATGTAGCGAGAATGGTGAATTCCAAGAAGAGGATCCATCCTCTCTCAGCATGTGACAGAGCTATCTCCTATGCAATTGGAGATACGTTCAAACTTTATGAATATGTGGCCATAGTAGTCGATCAAATAGGAAAAAGAGGTTTCTATGTCGAGAAACTTGGCATAACACGATTTCAAATATTAAGCATAAACGCCTAGTCAAAGATGGGAACTGATCCCTAATTTCATGGCCTAAACTAAGGCTGAGAGATTGTAGATGGAAGAACCATACTGGTATAGACTTTAGAGCCTAAATATTCACATGACAATTCACCGAGTCTTTAGTGTCATGGATCGTTGCTACACGGCCACCCTTGGTGACAGACTTTCTAGATTAAGGGTTAATGAAGAATTATTAATTAAACTGGATTTATTTAATAATGGTGTTAGACACTAGTCCAAGTCTAGCTAAAAGGTGAATCGAAAGAATCACACACAAATCATTGAAAATGAATATAGAATTAATTTGAAATTAATTCCATAACTAATTGGATTACTTACAAAAAGAGATTCATTGGATAGAAAAAAGGCCCAAGAATAAATTAATGGCATTAATTTATATTTGGTTTGTCCTTATAATTTAATAAGTTGGATTTTATTAAAGAATAAGAATGATTTGGGTATAAGTATTTAATTAAGATTAAATAGAAGT
This sequence comes from Sesamum indicum, assembly GCF_026168435.1. NCBI lineage: Eukaryota > Viridiplantae > Streptophyta > Magnoliopsida > Lamiales > Pedaliaceae > Sesamum > Sesamum indicum. The sequence goes on along the minus strand of NC_142661.1, from coordinate 7,809,657 downwards.
TGAGCTCAGTTAAATTAGATATTTATTAAATTAGATTTAAATAAAAATTCATTGGCTTGTATTTTTATAAGGGTATAAAAATTGTTCAACCTCAATTATTTTGAGTCAAGAAAAATTTTATGGAAGGAAATAAATGGCTAGCAAATTGCAGTTTTGGAAAGTTCAATTCTAGCCATTTTTGGGGATCTTTTTATTTGAAATAAAGAGAAATATACCTTTTAGATAATAGTATATATTCAGAAATATTCTTAATTATCTAAACAAGATATAGGAAAAATGACAGATTTAGTCTTGTAGGATAGGGCAGTTCTCACTTTCGGCCCCTTACTTTCGGGGTCAACAGTTTTAGTCCATTAGTTTTATGAAATTGACACATCTAGTCCCGTTTCATCTCTAAATGGCATGATTACACCCAGCTTGCGAAAATGGTATCAGAGCCTAGGTTTATTGAAGAAATATATTATTATATTACATTTTGATATTATTTATCCACTAATGGAGGAGACTATTCAAGATAAAATGGAACCGAACGAAAGTTCGAGTTATACTGAAAATAGGAAATATTTTCAGATTCTGGAAAATACGAAGAAGAGAATTTCTCATGAAAATTCTTGACAAGTGTAACAATGGTCCCAAAAGGATTGACCCAAAATTTCTTATGCCTGAAGAAAAACAAGAGTGGCTGAGAAAATTTGAAGTTCGACAACTACTACCAGGAAATGCAGTGAGACGTCTACACTCCACTGAAGTCCATGGTAGAATTCCAGCCAGGAGTAAAGGAACGGGTAAATTCCTACATAATTTCAGTTCAACAAATTTTGACTGATTGGAAAGAACTCGAGCTAGATACGTCAAAGATTTCGTAAGATCTGAGGGAGATCCAGAAGACAGTTCAAGATTATGGACATAGGTTAATCTATATACCTATGAAAATAGAATTTTTGAGCCAAAAGGTGGATGAGATCCTTCCTGATCTACAAAAGGGTCTTACAGATCTGAAGGCAGAAATTACAGATCTGAAGAGAAACCAACGAGAGAGCCATGAGACATCTAGATCCAGACAGGAGCGAATTAGGGACGCCCTTGGAACAGTATCTCTTCTACACGAGAAGGGAAAGACCACTGAGATTCCAAAGTCGAAGTCAAGAGAAGATCTGATTATTGCATCTATTAGATCTATAAAATAATAGAGGTAACGAGAGCGGATCTATCAGATCTACAAGAATTGGCCGAATCCTTTTCCCAACTCGGGATCGTGGATTTAGTTAATATCCAAACAAATGAGATCACTCCAGCACTACCACCGGCTGGAGGGAAGTACATGTTCTAATGATCTTCCACAGGATCGACCGATGAGAGAAAGTGCGGATTTTCACACTAATGCCACTCCAACATTTGTGGGAACCAGGCTAAAGGAAAATCCAGGAAGAAATCCAAAAAGAGTGCCGGAGAATACACCTTGGACAAGGACCATACTCTAGCCTTTACATCCATATGGCGCTATACTAAACCTGGACATTATCGATTTTTGAAATACCGAGAAATTGATAGACGAATGGGTTGCAGCAATCAAGATAGCAGCCACTACCCTACAGCTCGACAAAGAAAACTTCATAAAGCTTCTGGAGTTGAGCTTGGAGGGATCTGTGAAGATCGGATGGGATAATACCCAAGAAGATACCAAAGCCAGCATCCTTGCTGGAGACTCGAAAGGCATAATAGCGGACCGGCTAGGAAGACTTATCAAGATACATTTCATCGGAGATGGATACTTTGAAGGAAGTAGAGCAGAAAAGGCTAGAGAATATGTGCAGGCGCTCTTTAGCCTTGAACTTAGGAGTATTTGCGTAGTTGATGAATACATCTATTGGTTTCGCAAGTATTTCTTCCAAAGTGGAGTAGCAACGGAAGTAGCAGCTCCAATGTTCTTCGCAAAGATATGCAGTCCATGGAGGGATATGTTGATCCAGTCATACAAAGTACCCGAAGGACAGCTGGATTTAGTGGCGCGAAGAATGTCTTTTCTTAAAGACAAATTGAATGATTATTGTTATCAAGCATCCACCCAGAAGAATATAAAAAGAATAAGAGGTAAAATCAAACGAAACCCTCTCTGTTATGATAATAATGATTTTCCGACTATTATAGGAGAATCAAGCGAACCGAGGAAAAGGAGGAAGCAAAATAGTGACTCCTATCCCAAGAGTTACAGAAGAACCTTTTCCTGACGGAGATCATGGTGGTCCAAGTCCAAAGCCAGAACATACAAATCAGGACAAAGAACAGGACCAACAAGGGCCTCATCCCAAGGATCCAGACGAACAGATGCACGATCCACCGGAAGAACCCTTACAAGAAGAACTTTCAGACGAGCCCATACCTGAGCCAATGAAAGTTTCAAAGACTGCAATTGCTGGACTTATGGAACAAAAGGACATATATCTCCCGATTGCTCGCAAAAACGTAGTGAATTGAGAAAATTTGAAGCCACGGATGACATTTTAGATGCAGTTTACTATGGCGACTTGGTACCCATCTACCAATTCAAAGATATTCCTTCAATTGAAAGCGTCTATGAGGAGGAAATAGAGACTGATTCGGATGGATCTTCAATTGAGTCAGAATAATTACAACAAGGGAGATAGGCTTCAAACTTCTGAAAGCCTATCAAGATTCTTTTCCAAAATGACAGTGTCAAACAAAACCATGGAAAGAATCATGCGACAAGATTCTAACCTTAGCCCATACGATGGTTTTAGGATTGGAGGGATTGGGAAAGTTCTGAACCAGATAGGATTTAACCAAAGTAAGCATCACATAATCTACAAAGTAAGCTCAGGTGAGTTTGCTATACCTATGGAACTTACTGGTAATGTGATGAAGATGCAATTGATTCCTAAAGAAGAAATTCTTGAAGAATTAAGTGAGCTTAGAGAAGAACTAGCTATTATTATGAAATGGATCCACATAGGAACTATTGAAGTAGTAATAAAAGCAACTTTTAAGGAAGGAATTGATTCAGAAATACATTTATCGATAATAGATAGAAGAATCAATAACTTGAGAGATGGCTGTCTTGGGACAATGATAGGAAATTTCTATGCAGGAAAATTGATGTTTGACATTCATCATAGGATTGCCTACAACCTAGCAGACCAAGATTTTAGTAGAGTATTAACCCTTCGTCAAGATTTCAAAAGAAAAGATCTAATGAAAGAAGGTAATAGACCAAATTCTATAACTTATAGAATAGCTTATGCCCTTTCCAGTATGCATCATTAAGATTTATTTCTTAGCAAAGAGTATATTAAGATTCCTGAAATTTTTAAGGAATTCGCAAGGTAATGACACCAGATCCTATTAGAATAACTAGAATAGGTGGTGTTGATATTATTATAAAAGATCACCCAGTTTTAGATTGAACACTTAGGTTTAAAACTGAGTTTAGTAGTTGGATGTCGTTTTCAGAAGGTAGGATTAGAGTCTACAAAGGAAAGGAGAAAGAGTTGTTAAAAGCTTTAACTCCTCAAGATATTAGGGTAGATAACGTAAAACTTAGATGCCTTGAAGGATGGAAAGAAATACAAGTTATATTTGACATCACTAAGAAAGAGAATTATTTCCCTTGTGATGACTTATATCATTTGTAGCAACCTATTGTTGGAAAATATGAAGGCATGCTAGAAATAGCAGGCCATGAAATTTTAGTTGCAGGAGTTGCAGACGAGAAAATGGGAGTATGACTTTCGGGTTAAGTTTCCTAAAAGATCATAAACCATGGGGAAGAAAACGTAACGGAATGGAATTCAGTCTTGATGGTGTTACCATAAGAATTGAATGACGAGTCTCTTTTCCATATACATATCTGTTAGTTTGTTGTATGATCGATATAAGACAGAATATTTTGCAGCTTATATTGATTCAGGATCAGGAATTTGCACGGAAAAACCAGGAGTTTTCCCTAAGGAAGCAAGGGAAACCTTACCCATTATTGTAGGAAGGAATTTTTAACAAAAAATCCTGATACACAATAAAGGAATACTAGAAGCCAAAATCATGATCGGAGGAGCATTCGGATCGCCCTGGTTTAGGGTAAAAACACCTCCTATATACTTTCATGATACAGGTGCTGATATCTTGCTAGGTAACAATTTCATCGAAACATTTGTAAGATATATGTAGGATAATCAGAAGAATATGTTAATCTTTCCTACTAATTGTGGTAGTGAAATACAGGTGTTGCGAAGAGAAAAGACATTTAACAGGATAATGCCAATAAATTTTCGTAGCAAACGTGGTGATTTTTTGATGTCAAATTAACTTATCCAAAAATGCAGGATAAGAGAAAATTTGGTAAGGTCCTTTTGTCTTTCAGGCAGCAGGGACGCATAGACAGCGAGAGCTTCTATAAGGAATCCGAGGAGGAAATTCTAAACCTTAAAGAAGCACTATTGGAAATGAAATCATTTGATATCAGTGAAGAGAGAAGGCTTTCTCTTGAGAATGTCAAGAGGCATATCCAGAGGAACTTCACTGAAAATCCTCTGGCTTGGTGGGATAGGAATAAGATCGAAGCTACTCTGAAGGTCAAAGATGAATGCAAATACGAGTATGTTCAATACAAACCTATCCAAATGAACATGGAGGATAAGAAGGATATGCAGAAGATAATCAACGAGAATATCAGTCTTGGACTTATTGAACCTGGAGTCTCTACCTACAGTAGCCCTGGATTTCTGGTAAGAAACCATGGTGAGATTAAGAGAGGTAAACCCAGGTTGGTTATTAACGATTAAGGTATTAATAAAATATTAGAATTTGATGGTTATTACATTCCTAGTAGAGAACACTTAATCGATTGCATTAAAGGGGCAAAAGTGTTTTCTAAATTCGATTGCAGATCTGGGTTTTATCAGATTAAGATGGAGAATGAATCAAACAAATTTACTGCATTCTCCACACCAAAGGGACAATATATGTGGAATGTGCCTCCAATGGGTTTAGCTAATGCACCTCAGATATTTCAAAGAAAAATGGATAATCTTTTCAAAGATTATTTCGAGTTCATGTTTATCTATATTGACGACATACTAATTGCATCCAAAAATATGAAAGAACATATTAAAACATCTTGAAATATTTTCTGATGCATGCCATAGAGAAGGTTGAGTACTTTCTGAAAAGAAAGCTACTATTGTTGTCAATAAAATTGAGTTTCTAGGAATTCTTATTGACGAAACAAGGATTGAATTACAGGAGCATATTGTAGAGAAAATTCGTAATTTTCCAGACGTGCTTAAAGACAAGGAGCATCTATTGAGCTTCTTGGGAGTTGTTAATTTTGCAGAATCTTCTTTAAGGATCTTGCAAGATATAGAAAGGATTTCTGACCACTCTGAAAAGAAACAGAGAGTTCAAAGTGGAAATGGAAAGAAATCCACACAAAAAGGGTTCGTGAGCTGAAACAGGTTTTCAGTAACCTGCCAAAGCTTGCTATACCATAGGACGAGGATGAATTGGTAGTCTATACAGATGCCAATGATTACAGATGGGCAGCAGTGCTTATGAAGAAGACAACTACAGGCGAAGAACCTTGTATATATACAAGAGGGTTGTTCTCATAACAACAAGTCAAAGTTTGGCACATCAACGAGAAAGAATTCTTTGCGGTTTGGAAGGCTTTTAAAAAATGGCCTTTATTTTTACTTGCTAAAGAATTTACTTTAAAGGTTGATAATACTAATGTCAAAGCTTTCTTAAAGAATAAATTAGAATAAAAAATAGAGAAAGCTCGTATTATCAGATGGCAAGCTGAATGCCAATATTATTGTTATAATATTGTCGTTATAAAATCTCATGAAAACGTTCTTGCAGATTTCCTGACGAGAGATGGAGGCATCTGAAGCAAACTCCCCTCATGTTGAGACTCAGGCACCTTCGGGGAAAACCTCGAGGAGCTTGACAGAAAGTTCGGACAGCTAGCAGTTAATGCCCAAGTTGCCAGACAAATTCAAAGAGCCGATCTAGACACTATCCAGGTCGCAATAAGGAGTTTCTTATTAGCATCCACCTCGCTATGAAACGACTTACGAGAACCAATTCGAAAGGCGTCACCTTCGGGGATGACTCACGAGTTGAGGGAGCATGACCCAAAATATGCTTTTAGAGTGCAGGGCTCTAGACCTGTAGCATCGGATTCAAGTACCGATTGCACAAGGCCATCACCAGACTCTGGTGAAACGACAACAATTGAGTCTCATTAAGTGCACACTCTTGTTGATTCAAGTCAACCCAACACCTCCGGATTTAAGGAGGGGGAGATTAGCCTTAGGCTGATGACAGGCACCTCTAAGGCTAATACTAACAAATTGATATCTTCTTCTGCTTGGCAGGATTATCAGAATATGTGTGAAAAATTAATTTCCCCCAAAGGAGTGAACCCAGGCAAGACCATTATCGAAACGTACGGAAAATATAACAGAGTTTGGATGTTAGAAGGGTCTAACCCAGAAGATGTCAGAGAATGGTAGGATTTTGGAGCTCTTCCTTCAGTTCATACTATGTCACCGAGTTTTCTGGAAATCTCAAAACTTCCGGAGTGGATCAGTGGGGCGGTCTTTGATTCATGGCAAATCAACTCCCAATTGAAGAGAGGCGATGTTCTGGACATAAAATTTGTTTCAGTAGTTCCTTAAACTGTAGGAAAGGGGTCTCATCCAGCATTCCATTTCATGAAGCTGCAGAGGCCAGATATGGTAGCTTTCAACAAAATCAAAGTTGCCTCAGGAGAAGCTCCCTTGGTAATAGCCATTAGTGAAGATAGTATCTCTACCAGGAGAGCTTGGGGATTATGAGTCTATCTCACAAAGATGGACAAAGTGAAGTATCTACTCAAGATTTTCTTAAATAAAGTGAATGGATCGTTCCTGTTGAATTCCATGACAGAAAAAAGCACGGAGTTCGCTGAAAGCTTATTCGAGAAAAAGAGGATGTTAATCTGGGAAAATAAGCTGCCAACAACTGAAGCAACAAGGATGAAGACATGCAACATGTTGCATGTTGGGCAATGGCATAACCATTTGTGCCCTTACTGAGAGAAACAAGAAAAACCCCTGTTCGAGACAAATATTCGGGTCACAAAAAATAAACCCGAATCGGACCAAGACAAGGGAAAGAGAGTAAAAATTTTATCAAAAGAAGTAATAATTAAACGATGTAAAAAATCGAGAGGATAAGAATGTCGGCATAAAACAACAAAAGCTAACAATCAGCAAAGCAGCCAGCTGGAAATCATGTGACCGACAAAGCATTATGACCGACAGCTGGAAATCATGTGACCCACAAAGCATTATGACCGACAGCTGGAAATCACAAGGCGATGATGAACACAATGACGTCATCACAAAACAAGTCTGGAGTCCGAATTTCAAGTCCGCGGACACCTATTAATAAAGATGCAATGAAGCAGAAGGGGACCATCAAAGCATTAGAATTCTGAGTCTTCTTAATTTTCTGTAATATTTTAGTTTATGAGAGGCTAAAACAGTTGTCTCCTCCAACGGAGGAATATTATCTATGTATTATTTTCTATATTTTTTCAATAAAAGTTAGGCTTCCATTCAACCTGTTTTTTCAAAATTATATTAAGTCCCCATACTAGAATCCCTTTTACGCCCTAAGATTGGAAACGAAATAGGGCTATGCTGTTTGTTACTGAAGGAGCCAAGTTCTTGTGAACCATCTACTGCGGTAGTATGGTTGGAAGAAGTCCTTAAAACCAAGGACTTGGAATACCCGGAAACAAAGCGGTCGAAAGCAAGGTATGAATTTATGGGGTCTTAATTTATTTCGGAGACATGTTGGGCCTATTTCTAAGCATGAGGTGTAGTTTCACTAAAAATTGCAAAGAAGTTGATTATAGGATCAATAGTGTTAAATTTGGAAACCAGAGGACCATAATTGTCGACCATGAAAAGCGTGGGACTAGAAGTGATAACGGCCTTATCTAACGGGACCTAAAATGAAATTTTGCCCAAGATATATATACATATGAAATACAATTATTTGGGATAATTATGATGATCATTACACACACACAAAAAAAAATCTCCTCCTTCCACCAAAAATCATTCGGCCGCCCCCTTCTCTTTTTGTTCACTTGGTGCAATTTTCTTCTTTCTTTCTCATCTAGCAAAGAGGACGTAGAGATCTCGACTCCAGTATGATGTGGAAGAATTAGAGGGTTCCTGTATTGAAGCCTCAACCGAGGAGCATTTCAAGTTATCATTTTTCACCCTTTTATTTTTTTCGTTTTTCGTAATCCAACAACAGCACCATGTTCGTTTTATTTTTAGTACCTCTAACGGTACACCCCTTGAACTTATTTATTTTCTGTATTGTTAATTTTTTGCTATTATGCATTTTATTTATTACTTCCGCCAACACATTCCCGGGCCGTACCATGCAATCCCCTTCAAGACAATGTCTTCAACTTATGAATAATATTTCTATCGTTTGCATATTTCTGTTTAATTCTATCATGTAGGAAATGTCTAAGAACCCCTTAACCCTGATAATGGAGACTAATAAATTTAATGGCACAAACCACAACGATTGGCTGCAAAATCTAATGATTGTCCTAAATTTCGAGAACCAGGGCTACGTCTTCGACAAGCAGCTCTCGGCGACATTACTGGAAAGCTTCTCGCCCGAAGAACGTGTGACGTTTGAGAGGTGGCATGAGAAGAACTGCAAGGTCCGCAGTATCTTATTAGCTTTGATGATAAATGACATCCAAAAGCAATATGATAGGTTGGAAGACGTTCCCTCGATAATGGTTCGCATAAAGGAAGTTTATGCAATTCTTGATAGGCATATTAGATATGCCGCTGCAAAAGCATTTGTCGGGTCAAAGATGACTATAGGATCTTCTGTGCAAAGACATGGGGTCAAAATGCTTCCCTCGCGGAGAAGTTCGAAGATCTCAAAGCTAGGCCTTGACATTGTCATGTACATCGAAGTGATCCTCCAATTACTTCCTTCCTCTTGTGACCCGTTCATCATTAACTACAACATGAATAGACTTGAGAAGTCTATTCATAAGTTAATTATTATGCAGGTCCAATACAAGAGAACGACCCACAAGTTTGCGCCAGTGGTATTGATAGGAGAAACTTTGACCTCCAAGAGAAAAGGCAAGTAGGATACACATATTTCATAACCTTTACTGTTGATCACTCACGGTATGGTTATGTTTAAGTAATGAGGTACAAGTTTGAGCCCGTTGGAAGATATAAGGAATTCAGCCTTGAAGTAAAGAATCAAACTAGTCGTAAGATCAAAGCCCTTGTGTCAGACTGAGGTGGGGAATATTTAAGTAGTGAGTTCATGGATTACCTAAAAGAGAATGGAATTCTCTATCAATGTACTTTATGTTGAAAGTTTGTTGCTCATTGGGAATGATGTCAAGATATTAGAAAACATAAAAGCATGGTTTTCCACTCAATTTTACATGAAGGATATGAGTGAGGCTTCCTACATCCTTTGTATCAAGATCTACAATGATAGATCCAAAAGGATGTTAGGATTAACTCAATCTTTTTACATTGGGAAAGGCTTGAAGAGATTCAAGATGAAAACCTCAAAACAGGGATTCCTTACAATGAGGCATGGGATTAAGCTATCCAAGAAACAGTCTCCCAAGACTGATAGGAACTTAAACGGATGTCAGACATTCTCTATGATTCAGCCATGGACGGTATTCAGTATGATGTCTAATGCACTAGGCCCGATTCGCATACGCTTTAAGCGTAACTAGCAAATATTAGGTGTGTGCTGGTGAAGCACACTGGATTACGGTCCTTATGTACTTGAATAGGACTAAAGATATGTTCTTGATCTACGATGGAGGATAATTTATACTGAAAGACTACAGTGATGCTAACTTTGAGTTGGGCATATTGATGCCAACTCTCAATTAGGTTTTGTACTCGAGCTAAATGGTGGTGTAGTTACTTGGAAAACTTACAAGCTAGCTACCACAAAGGATTCCTGTTGGAACAGGTGACCAAAAAGCCAATTAGATTAGTTGTTTTCAGAACCATTTAAACAATCTTTATTTAAACAATGTAGTCTCGACGAATATGAAAAGTATTCGTCCTAGCGCATGTATCTGTTGTGCTTACCAAATTACATCAAGCACTGCTTTCACATCACAACAAATGCCCACATACCACTCTGTAAGTCATGTAGTTGGCGTATTTGAAATTTCTGTGGGTTAGTTGACAAGGTGTTCAACTGACTAAACTGACTCTCGGGGATCGTCATATAAAATTCTTAGAGGCTTGGCCGTTATGACTTGAGTCCCCGACTTCGATAGTATGTGAGTAGTCCTCGGACTTGAGAAATCACAACAGTCATGTACATGCGATGACTGTATCTTTGATTTGTGCGAGAGGTGATTGTGTTTGAGGCATGGTCATCATAAGCCATGTCCAATGCAGTCAAAGCAAATAGAGAGGATGGTGAGTTCTATGAAGAGGATATGTCCCCTGTCAAAACATGACAGAGGTATCTCCGATGCATTTGGAGATGCGTTTATGTTCTATAAACCTGTGGTCATAGTCATTGGTCGAATAGCAAATCCGGTTCTTATGTCGAGCAACTTGGGGTAACGCACTCTAAAGTATTCAGATAGATGCCTAGTCCAGAATGGGAGCCGACAACCAATTTCATGACCTAGACTAACGCAGGAGATGGTAGACAGAAGGATAATACCCGTAAGGACACGATTGCCTAAAAGTTCACATGGATATTCGCCTAGTCTCTAATGCCATGGACCGTTACTAGACGGCAACCTATTGTGACGGGCTTTCTTGATCGTAGATTGATCGAGAACTATTAATTAAATTTGATTCATAATAGTGTTTGACACTAGCTCAAGTCCAGTTGAAAGGTGAACCTAAAAAGTCAAACACAAATCACCGAAAAGAACGAGGAATTAATTGAGAATTAATTTCATCATTAATTGGATTACTTATAAATGAGAGGGATCCATTGGATGGAGGAGCCTAAAAATAAACTAATAGGATTAATTTATGTTGGGCTTGCCCTTATTATTTAATAAGTTGGACTTATTAATTAATAAAAGTTTATTGGGCACATGTATTTAATTGATTAAATATATGATCGGTTTAATTAGGTGAATTTCAATTAAATTGGATTGAATAAAAATTAATTTAACCTTGTATTTTATTTTTTATAAAATCAGCCATCGCAACCCTAATTAAGTTGTTGGAAAATCTAGAAAAGGAAATTATTGACTAACAATTTTACTTTTGAAAAGTGCTATGTTAGTCATCCTTTATTTGGAATAAAGGATTTATCATCTTATGGATTGTAGAATGAACTTAGACATATTCCAGTACATTCATACGAGGTATATATCTGTATATTTGTTATTTGGAAAAAAATAAAAATCCTACCCTAGAAGCTCCTAATTCGGCCACCTCTCTCGCAAACACACTCGGTGTCTTCTTTCTACCTAATTTTCTTCTAGCACAGAGGAATGAAGGATCCCATATTCCGGTGTAGTGTGGATGTGCCTTTAGATAGCTTCTACATTGAATCTCATGTGAATTGATCAATGAAATGGAGTTCGAAACAAATCAAGAAAAAGGTAATCCTCGATTTATGTTTATTCCACTTATTGTTTTGATTTTACCATAAGCCCCATTTAGTTTTATTGTTATTATTATTAACTACATCGGACGCCCAGGAACTCCAAGGGTCATACCTTGGAATCATAATTTTGTTACGTTTAGGTGTTAATTTACGAATTTTATAGTACAGCTTCCGCTTGCTGGTTTCCAAGCCGGTCTACTAGCATTTTCCTTGCTTTCAAGTGGTAACAGAGCCCGATTCGATGTAGGGCTATATATTTATGTGAATCAGCATGATGATATATTATTATTGCTTTTAAAGTATGATATTTATTTTTGCGTATTCTTGAATGATTATATGAGAAAATCAACATGTTTAGTTTTTTCAATTTTGATTGGTTTTAGTATTTTAAGAAAATTGAATTTTCTAGTAAAAATACTTGATTTTAGTTTGAGTTTAATGTGTGAAAAAAAATTAGTGTTGTAGCAGTACACTGCCGACCGATAGTGCACAGTGTGCGCGCGTAGGCAAGAGCTTGCAACGCAGCCTGGATAGAGCAGGCCCTACGTGCAGGCAGTGCGACTGCTATCCAGTTGACGGCCGATGTTTGGGCCATTATCCGAAAAATTGAATTTTCTAATTTTTGCATATTTTCTGAAAAATATTAATTTTTGTTGATTTAATTTTGGACAAAATTGAATTTTTTTATAATTAAATTGCTTTAATCAATATGGTTGATTTACATGCATTGGATGCATGGGGCTTTATCATCCTTTTGAATTAAAAATTTTAAACCTGTTGTTTTCTGCATGTAATTTTTGTCATGATATTGGATATCACGATATTTTCTTGGGATTTTCATTTTCTTATCTAGAATGCTTAATTGATATTATGTGACAGTTGAATATGAATGGATGATCACGGAGCCCTAGACCGCATGTATGTGTTTTAATTTTATGGGTGGATCTGTGTGCGCTTGTGATTTATTTTCTTCCTCCTTCTCGTTTTTAGCTATCTCCCTCCTAGTGTACTCCCTCCGACCTCTGATCGGGGTTTCTTGTTAAATTTTAATGAGAGCAGTATAGAATATTTCAGTGATTTTTTATTTTAATTCAGCCCATAGAAGAAGGTCCATGGAGGAGGAGGACCATGGAGAAGGTGGCTCACGAAGATATTACAAGGCCCATCTATATGTTGAAGGGTAAAACATTTTTTGTAATAGCATAGGGCCACCTTACACAGTCCTTAGACTCAATGCAGGCTCAGTGGGTCGCATAGGCTGGGCTCGTGATCATCCAACAAGGGTATGCTAGGTTTCATTGCATGCAATGCGTTTACCTAATGCTTTAAATATTTGATATTTATGCATGCAATGCTATTTTGTGATGAGGTCTCTATCAAACAACTTAATATTAACTGTTTTAGGGACTTGCATCAAAATGATTTGATTTGTTCAACATTTCCATCCACAATAATAAGGTCAGGAAGCGGCCACTACCTATGTGTGCTCTCACGAGTCGTGGCACATTTGGACTAGATGCAAGCTGCTCCATTATTGTGCACAAAGGAACATACTCACTGTTTCCCTGTCTCACGAGTCGTTGGAGGCGACAGTTGAGGTGTGACTTGATTGATGAGTTGTAACCAACACGAATTAAAATATTATGACCGTAAATGGCATTTCGATCTGTCGAGGCCTTCCATCCACATCAATGTCATGAAGAAGCTACCACTATACAAATTTGGTCTCATGAGTCGTGACACATTGGGTATAGAAGGCAAGTTGTATTATCGTTTTGAATAAAGGAATACCCTGGTTGTTTCCCTGTCTCACGAGTCGTGGGGGGCAATAATTGAGGCATGATTTTGTTGATGGAATGGGTTTAATACAGAATAACATGATTCGCTTGGACTCCTCAGGGACATGTGAAGAGGTGAGGAAAAATATCTTGGGAATCTCATGGAATGAGAATGGCATCGGTTGCCTCCCACAAGGCTTTTTCCATTTGAATGATAAAAGTGGGGCATGGTAAATTGTTCTTGTGGAACCCAAGCCCACTACGAAAGGATTTTTTGAAACCCCACTTCAGAGTAGTGGAATTTTGTACAAATAGTGGGAGGAGTTAACGACTGAATGACTGAGTCTTTACTCAAACTCAACATTGCTATACTCTACTTATTTTCTACTTTGCATTTAGAATGCATGTCTTAGATACCATTTTCCATTTTCTTTATTTTTGAGATTTACTTTATGGAATACAATCGATCAAAGATGAATGTGAAAATCCAAGGATTGTCCTCAATTTCCGAACCTAGGCATATATCACGGAAAAGCCACTTCCATCGGACATGCAAAAGGAGTCCTTGCTTAAGGAATGCTTGACGCTCAGGATTAAAGCATAAGGACAATCGCAAGGTCCGGAGGATTATACATGCTTCTATCATCCATGAGCAGTATGACACGCGAGACGTTGTTGGTTTAATAAATGCTCCACATAAATCATATTTCTGTGGCACCGAACCGGCATATCGGATATGCCACGACAGAAGCATTTTTGTGAGGCCTAAATGACTGAAGGTTGTCTGTACACAAACATTGGGCTAAGATGCAATTTCTTGTGGAGAAGCTCCAATGTTGATCTTAAAAGTAATGTAATTCATCCCTCCTTCGTCCTATTTATCATAAACTCTAAATGGGCTTGAGAAACCATTTCATCAACAGAAAATAGTTGGACTAATACGAGGCAATGATTGAAGAATCTACACAGATGGTATTGGATTTGGAGACTTTAACCTCAAAAGCAAAAGGCAAGGGAGCCAGACGTCCAATGAGAAAGAAGGATGAAGCAAAATCAGCCGCTTCATGCGCTTTGAGTGTTCCTGTCACCTTAATGAGCGAATGTAAAAGGAAAAATGGGATAATGGTTCGAAAGTTAAAATTTACTTATGATGTTTACATATAATTGCCCAAGGGCATTAGAAGAGGGAGTATCATGAACACCGCTTCACCCAGACTATGGCATTTGTCGACAAAACATGACTACTGTTCATATTTCCACGTGTTAGACACTTGCTCTCAAAATGCATTTGTGCAAATGGTTTATAGAAATGAAAAGGAATAAAACTCTAAGACAAGTATTCTTAAAGCAAAGCAATGGCTAGGCCATTACTACAAAAGCAATAAGTCTAAATAAACTTAGCTCATAGTATTCATGTTGAAATAGTATACAATTATGTAACTCAAAATGATCAAGTTGTTAGTCAATTGTTGGACAAATTAGACTACAAACTTGATCAATAAAAGATTTTTTCGAGTTTGCTAAGTTATTAAATTATCGTACTATATAATTAGATTATGCACACTAAAAACAAATGACTGAAACGGATGATCAAAAGCATAACTTACAGAAAATGACATGCATGAACTAGGCCATATCTCTCTAGTTAGGATAAATAGATTGGTAGACTCAAAGAGTCCAACAATAGATGATTTAATTTTACTAACTCATGAATTCTTTTTGAGAAGGAAGAAAGCCATGAAAGCACTTTGCAGGACAAAGAATGATGTTCAAAACCAATATATTGGATTGGATCCTAAATAGACATTTGTAAGTTACTAAATACAAAAATACCAGTAGAGGGTTCACAAGTGTAAGGACTTATGGAAAGTTCTGAGAAATTAGACTTGAGGTGGAGAACCAAACTGGTTACAAAGATAATCCCTTCGATGGGATCGAGGTAGTGCATATTTAGTGGGAGTTCTTGTAACATCCACAATGAAAATGGAATTCTCATTCAGTGACATTTCACCGGAAGAGACGATCTGTGCAACTGTCTCTGGTAAGGAAGAAATTGAACCTTGATTGAACATGGTTCGATCAATGCTTCACTAGATGTGGACTTTTGAAAAACCGCCCAGTTGTAAAACATTGTGTTTTCTTAAAGTCGTAATCCAGACACTATATTTGATATGGTTTGGCAAACCTGTGTCGTACAAAAGTTTTGAGTATGAGGAATGGTCCTGCATACTTTAAAGGACTAGTGGTAGGAGAATTAGACTCGGAATCTACTTTATACAGGTTCTTTATGGAATAATACAAAATCACTTGTAATCGGAACTTAACTGAATATGTCTAAGCTCTCCAAAGGATAGTAAAAAAACTCCAGTTACCTGAAAGGTTCGAGTTTCTGAAATCGGACAAGAAGGAGCGATGTAGGGCATCTATCCGGATAAATGGCTTGGGGCCATAAAATCCGCTATGGAGTTCAAACTAGGTTCGGATGGCCTACATACTTATTTTGACAAGTTCATGAGGTACACGACTTGGTCAAGAACAAGGTGGAAAGTCAATGGGAGCCCAATTGTGTTCAAAGTGTTTTAGAGGTTCAGAGTGTCTTGATCATTTGGAATGATATAAAGACGTCTTAGATGTTTGGAACACGAACATTCTTTATCAAATTTTCCGTAATAGGAATTGGACTCCTATATAAGGACAAGCTATCCAAGATTCAATCATGGTAGACTGATGAGGAGCTTAGATATTTGACATCCCCCACGTCTTTATTGTAAGCAGCATGGAATGCAATTCGATGCATTAAGCCCGATGTTGTTCATGATTTTTAAGCATAAAAACGTATATCGACTGTGCAACGATGAGGCAACAGACTGTTGTTGAAGGGCTATCTTTAATACCTGAATAAGGATTAAAGAAGAGCTCATTACGCACATTAACGGAGGTTGATTTTGGAAGGCTATAGCAATAGTAGCTTCCAACATCATATGAATAATGTATAATCTCATAAAAGAATGCACATTCGAAGATTAATGATAATGTGGTAATATTGGAAAGGTTCGAAGTGGCATATCACAAAGAACCTAATCAACAAAAATTGAATGTACAGCAAGCTTTAAAAGTTATATTGAAAATAGGCTAGGACCGAAAAACAATGTTCAATTATTGGGTGTTTTACCTAGCATAGACGTGCCAGTAGTCACCTTGGCGGATGAGAACAGGGCTATGGTACAATATAAAAGGCCCGACATCTCATCACAGGTCTAAGGAGAAATCTTAGACACCATTATCTGCTTGAAGCGATGATAGAAAGATGTAACGTTCGGTTGGACCGCAGAACATCGGTAGAAACAAAAGTAGACCCACAAGACCTAGACGGTATCACAGATTGGTCATAATTAGATTAATCTAGAAGTATGAGTAATTTGTTTTAAGGTCAAGCGGGAAATTGTTGGAATAGGTGACCAAAATGTCAATTAGGTTGGCGGTTTGGAGAACCATTTAAACAATCTATATTTAAGAAATAATGTCCTGACGAATATGATAAGTATTCGTCTTTGGTGCATGTAAGTATTGTGCTTACCAAATTACATCAACTACAGCTTTGACTTCACAACACATGCCTATAGGCCACTTTGTAACCCATGTAATTAGGTTGCACATTGGATGGTCGCTATGAAAGCAACTTCTGTGGGTTGGTCTGAAATGTTTCAAGTTGAAGAGCTCGAATATGGGCATTAAGAGTCCTACTGAGACCTGCACTGAGTATTGAATTCATTGGACGAGTGCTGCATTTCATCGGCGAGAGGCACTGGATGTCTATGAAATTTCAGTGGTTTAGTTGACAAGGTGGTTAGCTGACTGAACTAACTCACAGGGATCGTCATATGGAAGTTTTATATGCTTGGTTGGAATAACTTAAGTCTCTGGCTCTTGGATTGAGGAATTGAGGAATCACGATAGTCACGTGCATGATATGACTGCATCTTGGATTAGTACATCCATACAAGGTATATATATGTATATTAGTTATTTGGAATAACTAATGAAAACATAACAAAAAAAAAATCCTACCCTAGAAGCACCTAATTCGGCCGCCTCTCTCACAAGCACACTTGGTGTGTTCTTTCTCCCTAATTTTCTTCTAGCAGAGAGAACTTGGGGATCTCATATTCTGGTTTGGTGTATACGTGTCTTTAGAGGGCTTCTACGTTGAAGTCTTGTGTGAACTTCGAAACAAATAAAGAGAAAGGTAATCCTTGATTTATGTTTTTTGCACTTCCTGTTGTAATTTCACGATAAGACCCATTTAGTTTTATTGTTGTTATTATTAACTACATCAAACGCTCGGGAACTCCAAGAGTACACTCCTTGGAATCATAGTTTTATTGCGTTTCGGTTTTAATTTATGAACTTTATATTATCGCTTCTACTTGCACGTTTCCAGGCCGATCCACTCGCATTTTTGTTGCTTTCAATTCCACCACGTAAGTTGAAAACAATGCAACTTTAGAAGCAGCTCAGGAAGCGATTTGGGTGAAAAACTATATCCGACACTTGGATGTATTGCCTAGCATTGCTGAGATAGTTATCTTCTGTGATAACAATGGGGCAATAGCATAAGAAAAGAAACCAAGATCTCATCACCGTTGCAAACACATTCTTAGACGCTACTATCTACTTTGAGAGATAGTGAGTAGAGGTGACGTGCGGATGGACCGAGTCAACTCAGCACAAAACACAGTAGATCCACTGACTAAACCGGTGTCGCAAATTACTCATATTCACCATTTTGATAAGATAGATTTGAGGCCGATGGGTGATTGGCCGTAGGTCAAGTGGGAGATTGTTAGAATAAATGACCAAAAAGCCAATTAGATTGGCCTAGATGTATTTTATTCTAACAATTAATCGATTATGTAATATTTTTTTAAGTAAATAAAATGAGTAATCTCCTATTTTGGCATCTACTTTTTTTTTCTCATTTTGTATGTTTGCATTTTCTTGAACATCACGACAAAGCCCATAGAACACTTGACAACCGTGTGTTTAGGCCGCGCATTGGATGGCGGTCATGAAACCAACTGCCAAAAAGTTGTGTCTGAAACGTTGCAAGTCGAGGAGTTTTAGAATGGGCATCGAGAGTCCTATGGAGACTTGCATTAAGAGTCGCATTCAATTGGTGAGTACCACATTTCATCGGTGATAGACGCGGGCATCTATGCGATCTTGATGGGTTGATTGACTAGGTATTGAATCAACTGAATTGACTGGCGGGATTGTGATATAAAAGCCTTGGAGGCTTGGACGGTATGACTTGAATCCCCAGCTTCTATAGTACGAGAGTAGTCCTCAAACTTGAAGAATCATTGCAGTCACGTGCATACGAAGACTATATTTGGTATCTGAGCAAGAGGTGATTGTGTCATAGACATGATCATCATAAGCCTTGCCTAGTGCAGTCGGAGTATGTAGCGGAAGACAGTGAGTTATTAATTAAATTAGATTTAATTAATAATATTGTTAGACGCTAGCCCAAGTCTAGCTGAAAGGTGAACCTAAAGAGTCACACACAAATCACCAGAAAGAAACAAGAAATTAATTTTGAATTAATTCCACAACTAATTAGATTCCTTATAAAGAGAGATTGATTGGATGGATAGACTCAAGCATATATTAATGACATTAATTTATATTCAGTTTGTCCTTATTATTTAATAAGTTGGATCTTATTAATTAATAAAGACAGTTTGGGCTTATCTATTTAATTATATTAAACACAAGTTGGCTCAACTAAATGGATTTTTATTAAAATTGGATTTAGCAATTCATTTGGCTCGTATTTTTCTTTGTAAAAATTGGCCAAGCCTACTAATTTTGAGCCCATGAAAATTCCATAGAAGGAAACAAATGGTCAACAAATTTTAATTCTGTAATGTGCAATTTTAGCCATTATTGGGGATCTCTTTTTTTGGAATAAAGAGAAATATACCTTGTAGATAAAAGAATAAATCTAGAAATATTTTTCATTAACAATACAAGATATAGATATATATATATGATACATAATATTTGAAAAATATTTTATCAACACAAAAAGGTCCCTTCGTTCCTCACCTACCTCTCGGCCGCCCCTCTCTCTCTTGCACTTGGAGTGATTCTTTCTCTTGTTCTCTTCTAGCAAAGAGAATATTGAGACTCCAATTCCGGTAAGGTATTGACGAATTATAGGATTCCAGTATTAGAGTTTCAAGTGAAGAACATTTCAATCGAATGTTAGAAAAACAAAGGTAACATTTTTCACCCTTTCTATGTTTTGGTTTTTGTGATTCCAGATTAGCCTCATTTATGATTTGTTTTACTATACATAAAACGTCCGTGAACTCCAAGGTTACACACCTTGAATTCGTTATTTTATGTGTTTTAATTTTGTTATTATGCTTCTTATTTGCCGCTTCGCTAGTGTGTTCGTGCACCGTACCACAGGATCCTTCAAGTGGTGTCAATATTGGAAATGTCTACCAGAAAGCCAATTAGATTGGCGGTATTGGGAACCGTTTAGTAATCTTTATGAATGTAGTAAACATTCATCTATGGCACAATGTGTTTTTTGTGCTCACTATTTATGTTGAACGGTGTTTTAACGTCAGAACAAATGCCACAGACTAATTTGAATAACTCATGTAGTTGAACTGCGAATTGGATGGCAGCTATGAAACCAACTTGTGAGGATTGGTCTGAAATATTCATCGAGGACCTCAAGATTGGGCATCGAAAGTCCTATAAAGACTTGCACTAAGTATTGCATTCATTAGATTAGTGTCGTGTTTCACCGGCAACATACATGGGATGTCTAGCTATTTTAGTGGATTAGTTGACAAGATTGTAAACTGATTGAACTGACTTGTGAGAATCGTCATATTGAAGCCTTGGAGGCATGATCGGTATGACTTGAATTTCCAGCTCCGGAAGTACAAGATTAGTCATTGGAGTTGAGGAATCATGGCAGTCGCATGCATAGGATGGCTATATCTTGAATATGGCGAGAGATGACTGTGTCTTTGATTTAGTCATTATAAACCTTATCCAGTGTAGTCGCATTATGTATTGAGGATGGTGGATTTCAAGATAAAATCTATCCCCTAACAGTATATGATGGATATATCTTCTGCGCGCTCTGAGTTGGTTTAGACTCTCTAAGTATGGCCATAATGATTGGTTGAATAGGAAATAATTTCCTTTGTCGATCAATAGAGTATACATATCTCAAGTATTCTGCATAGTTGCCTGGTCTAGGATGGGAACCGACGCCCAATTTCATGCCCTCGACTAAGGTCGGGAGATGGTCGACGGTCGACGGAAGGACCGTACCAGTATGAAACTCGAGAGCCTAAACGATCATGCCAACATTCACCTAGTCTCGAGTGCCATGGACCGTTGCTAGACGACCACCCATGGTGACGAGCGTTTCTGATTAATGTTAAATTGAAAATAATTAATTAAATTAGATTTAATTAATTAATTGTGTTGGACACAATGCCCAAGTCTAGCTGAGGGTGAATTTAAAAAGTCAGACATAAATCACTATAGAATTGGTGGAATTAATTTATAATTAATTCGAGAAGAAATGAATTAATTTAATTAGATTAAATTAATTGAAGGATAATATATAAACGATTGAATTATTTATTTAATAATCCAATTGATGGATTGCTCTAAAATTAATTAATTTGATTAGCTAATTTTGGGCTTAGTACGTTTAAATTAATTGGATTAATTTATTAGATTTGGCTTAATTAATTGATTGGATCAATTTATTAGTGTTTCGATTGATATTTATTTAATTGGATTAAATAAATTTTTGAACTTCGTTGGGCTAACATTAACTTAATTAATTATTATCCAATGGACTTTGGATGGGCTTGATTTAATTTGATTAAAATAAACTCGTTGCATACTTGAAGTCCAACCCCATTTGAGAGAGGTTGAAGCGAGTTAAGAAGGAGTTGAAACTACTCACCATGATGAACATAATGGAGTAGTTATTTCTTCATGGTTGAAGGTTATATGCATGTGTGTGTATAGGTTGCCTTGGAGGCTAACTTGATAGTTATTGAATTTTGAATTCAATTAGTGTAATATATAAAACTACACACATATCAAGTATAACCATGAGATGAGCCATGAAATTTGCTACTTTTCTCTCTTAAAGATATTCTTGTTTTTATTCTATATTGAATTGGATTCATGTTAGAACATAAACAATCCAGAAGCACTAAACAATAGTTTTAGTTTGGAGTTATTTTTGTTCTTGTTCCATCTACCGTTAGAAAAAGAACTATATCTATTCCATTTTGTGGTGTAGACAACTTAGAGAAATTCTAGTTTGAGTTCTCAAGTGAATAGAACGGGAGAACGTAAAGGGAACAACACACGTTGCTGCTCAACTATAGAAATAAAAAGGTAAAGTTTCATGTTTTGTTTCCATTCTTTTTGTTTCATCCTCTAGCCACTGTTCTAGCATGTTTATGTGTTAATTATTATGCTTTTGACAAACACCTAACGCCAGAAAATTTTAAAGGAAACACCCTTTTGAACCATTTTAATTTTCTTATTTCACCCTTCCGCCGCATTCTCAGGCCATACTGATTCTTTCAATCAGAGCACGCTTCGATATAGGGGCTGATGCTTATGTGATATTTTGCACGTTAATGTGCTTTCACGGCTTTTGAAGCATGTTTTAATGCTTTTCGTTATGTAATTATATGATGAAAATAGCTCGTTTGATTTCTGCAATTAATTGGATGATTCAAGCATGTGAAAAGAGAAATTTTCTGTATTTATGCACTTTTTTGCTGTTTTACGTTCAACACACAAAATATTGGAAAAAAAATCGCATCAGCACTGTTACTGCTGGGGCATAGTGTTCGCCCGACCAGACATAAGCAAGCAAGGGAGCCTGCACACGCTGAACCTGGCAGAAAGCAAGCACGTGCGTGAGCATCTTGCAATGCAGCCACGCATGCGAATGCTGGGAGAGGGCCAGAGCGCACGGCCAGGCAACTACGATAGTGCGTGCTGCAAGGCTAACAGCCAACGGCTAGGCTGTTTTTTGCCCGTAATACAAAGATTTGATTTTCTGGAATTTTCTTCAGTATGAGTTAGTGTTATAATTTTTTGGGACAAAATTGAATTTTTTCTAAAATTAAAGTTGCATAATTAATTAGCCAATGCACATATTTTTTTATCATCCTTTTGATTGGGGCTTGTGTTTTCTTCCTAAAATTAATTTTTGTGATATTGGATATCCTGGAGTATAACATTACATGGGACGTATATTATGTGATGTATGGATGAATGACCACGGAGCCCACGACCTCTTGTAAGTTTAAGTTTATGGTTAGGCTTGTATGCCCTTGTAATGTTTCTTCTCTCTCCCTCTCGTAAAAATATAAAGTAAAAGTTAAAAAAAAAGGATGCAGTATTGTATTATTGGTGTGCCCGACACGTTTTTTATGCTTATGATTTTTTTTATAATTTCAAAAAGTCTTGGGCTGTCTTAAAAATAAAAATAATAATTCCCTCCTCTCAGACCAAATATTTCAGGATAAATTTACTAAAAATTCGAGAGATGGTTTTGATGATTTCACAATTCTAGATTATTAGAATTTTCCTTGTGTATTTTTAAAAATAAACTGATTATGTAATACTTTTTAAGCAACATTTGGTTAAATATTTTTAGATGTAAAACATGCTTATTTAGATTTTATTTGATATTTTTCATATTTCATATTTTAATTTTATGAAAAACTGAGAACATATATAATAATAACTATATTGTTTATAGCAGTGTCATTTTCGTTTTCTGTTCTAATATTTTTTAAATTTCTCGTGTGGCTGCGTCCATTCGTATCTGTCCCTATCGCCGTGTCTGATGCGCCATAGATAACTATATTAGTAAAACTATAACATGTAATATAAAGAAAAAATTGAAGATCTTTTTATTATTCACACTTTTTATAATAATATAGACAATGTTTCTCTATGGTTTTATGCCATATTTTCTACTTTTTCTTTTCTTTCTTTGGAAACTGGATATGTGTGGTGATGGTTTGTTTACACATTTTTATATTTTTTTCATAAGGATCGATAATTTCTATCGTGTATTATAGAGAAGATCAAAAGTTATACACTTATATTTTATTCTATTTTATTAGAGATAATAAAAATGTTATACAATGTACATAGTAATTCCATGTCAAATCTCAAATTACATTTTAATCTATCTTACAACAAAAAGTGTTGGCTTTACATAATAAATAATTTAATTTATTCTCATTTTTGTTTTAGCAAACGTATGCTACTCTTCAAATTGTTTTCTTATATGACAATACATTTAATTTATTTTCATTCGTCATCTAACCTATTTTGATATGTTAAGTGATTTAACTAATTATCATTTATATCTATGCTAGTAAAACTTTCAACATTAAATCGTTTCAATTTTTCTAATTTTTAGTAGGTGTTATATGATAGGGGGAAACCTAGTAAATGTGATACATTATGAATATTATATACCAAAAAATTATGAGTAAATAAGTATAAAGTGAAAAGTAATAAGTAGGAATAAATATGAATAATCTGAGGTTCCAAGTCGAGGACCTCAAGACTAGGCATCGAGAGTCCTACTAACACTCGCATTGAGTATTACATTCATTACATGAGTGATGCGTTTCATCAGTGACAGACACGTTGTCTATGCAATTTCAGTGGGTTAGTCCACAAGATGGTCAACTAACTGAACTGACTCGCGGGATTCATCATATGAAAGCCTTAGAGGCTTGGTTGCTATGACTTCAGTCGCCGACTTCGATAAAATGGGAGTAGTCCTTAAACTTTGAAAATCATGGCAACCACGTGCGTACGATGACTGTATCTTGAGTCTACGTGAAAGGTGATTGTGTCACACACATGATCATCATAATACTTGTCCAGTACAATCGGAGTATGTACCGAGGACGGTGAGTTCCAAGAAGAGGATCCATCCTCTCTCAGTATGTGATAGAGGTATCTCCTATGTACTTGGAGATACGTTCAAATTTTAGGAATATGTGGCCATAGCAAAGAGGTTTCTATGTCGAGAAAAATTGGCGTAACGCGATCTCAAGTATTAAGTATAGACACCTAGTCAAAGATGGGAACCGACCCCTAATTTCATGCCCTAGAGTAAGGCTGAGAGACAATAAACGGAAGGACCGTAAACTCATATGGACTCGAGAGCCTAAATGTTCACATTGTAATTCATCTAGTCTCTAGTGCCATGGATCGTTGCTACACAGCCACTCTAGGTGACATGCTTTCTAGATTAAGGGTTAATGAATAATTATTAATTAAATTGGATTTAATTAATTATAGTGTTAGACACTAGTCCAAGTCTAGCTGAAAGGTAAACCGACAAAATCACACACAAATCACTGAAAATGAACATAGATGTAATTTGAAATTAATTTCATAAGTAATTGGATTACTTACAAAGAGAGATCAATTGGATGGAAAAACGTCCAAGAATAAATTAATGGCATTAATTTATATTTTGTTTGCCCTTATAATTTAATAAGTTGGATCTTATTAAAGAATAAGGATAATTTGGGTATAAGTATTTAATTAGATTAAATAGAAGTTGACCTCAATTAAATTGGATTTTTATTAAATTAGATTTAAATAAAAATTCATTCGGTTGTATTTTTATAAGGGTAAAATTGTTCAAGCTCAATTATTTTGAGCCAAGGAAAATTCTGTGGAAGGAAATAAATGGCTAGCAAATTGCAGTTTTGGAAAGTTCAATTCTAGCCATTTTTGAGAATATTTTTATTTGGAATAAAGAGAAATATACCTTGTAGATAATAGAATATATTTAGAAACATTCTTAAAAATCAAACAAGATATATATATATATGAAACATAATTATTCGAGAAATAACTATGATGATCATTAATCACAAAAAAAGAATCTAATCTCGTTCTTCTACCAAAAACCATTCGGCCGACCCCTTCTCTCTTTGTTTACTTGGTGCAATTTTCTACTTCCTTTCTCATCTAGCAAAGAGGATGTAACGAATCCTGTTTGATGTGGAAGAATGGGAGGGTTCCTGTGTTGAAGCCTTAAATGAGGAGCATTTCAAGGTTTTTTTCACCCTTCTATTTTTTTGGTTTTGGTAATCCAACATCAGCCCCCCATGTTCGTTTTATTTTTAGTACATCGAACGCTTGGGCCGTACCACGGGATCCCCTTCAAGACCATGTCTTGAACTTATCAATAATATTACTATCGTTTGCATATTTCTCTTTAATTCTATCATGTAGAAAATATCTAAGAACTCCTTAACCCTGATAATGGAGATTAGTAAATTTAATGGCACAAACTACAACAACTAGCTACGAAATCTAAAGATTGTCCTAAATTTCGAGAACCGGGGCTATGTCTTCGACAAGCCACTCCCAGCGACATTGCTGAAAGGCTCCTCGCCCGAAGAACATGTGATGTTCAAGAGGTGGCGTGAGAACAACTGCAAGGTCTGCATTATCATATTAGCTTTGATGATCAATGACATCCAAAAGCAATATGATAGGTTGGAAGACATTTCCTGATAATGCTTTGCATAAAGGAAGTATATGCAATTCCTGATCGGCATATTAGATATACCGTTGCAAAAGCATTTTTCAGGACAAAGATGACTAAAGGATCTTCTGTGCAAAGGCATGGGGTCAAAATTCTTCCCTCGCGGAGAAGCTCGAAGATCTCAAAGCTAGGCTTGACAATGTCACGTACATTAATGTGATCCTCCAATTATTTCCTCCCTCTTGTGACCCACTTATCATTAACTACAACATGAATGGACTATAGTAGTCTATTCATGAGTTAATTAATATGCTGGTCCAATATGGGGCAACGACCCACGAGTTTGCGCCAGTAGTATTGATACGAGAAGGCCGGACGCTAGAAGAGGAAGAAGGAAAAAGTAAAAGTCGTCGTAGCCACTTCTAGATCTCCAGTGCAAAAGGAAAAAGGGAAGGGGAAGAACGGCGGTTCACAGCGATCAAGGACAAATGATGTTTGCATTCATTGTGATTAACAGGGGCATTGGATGAAGGAGTGCCCACAACTCCTGTCCAACCAAGGCACGTTTGTGATTCAAGTAAATATGATAACTAATTCTATTTTTTAAGTATTAGATACTGGCTATGGAGCTCATATCTGTAATAATTTGCAGGTGCTGGAAAGAAGCAGAAGGCTACTTAAGGAGGAGATGGTCCTAGGGCTTAGTGATGGAAAAGCCGTAGCAAGAAAAATTGTGGGATCACTCAAATTAGCTATTAGTGATCGTATTCAGATAGAATTAAAGAACTGTTATTATATACTGAGTACAATAAAAAATATTATTTTCATTCCTGTTTTAAACAATAGTTATGCGTTTAAGATCAATAAAAATAGTTTTTAATTGATGATTGATGATAACCTTCATCTGCTTAGTACATTAACGAACGGTCTTTATATTCTCCAACAGTTAATTAGATTATTATTGCCCAAAACAAACGAAAATTAGATAATCATGAAAACACGCAGACTTGGCATGCAATGTTAGGTCATATCTCCATAGAAAGGATGAGGAAGTTGGCAGAATATAGGAGTCTAGAGGTAGACGACTTCGATAAATATCTACTTGCGAATCCTGTTCAAAAGAGAAAATAACCAAGAAACCTTTTGTTGGACAAAATACGCTTGTCACTGGTATGTTGGACTTAATCTACACAGATGTTTGTAGACCACTGAATACTCCGGCTAAAGGAGGATACCCACATTTCATAACCTTTACTAATGATCATCACGGTATGGTTATGTTTACCTAATGAGGTACAAGTTTGAGCGCTTTGGAAGATTTAAAGAATTCAAACTTGAAGTAGAGAATCAAACTAGTCGTAAGATCAAAGCCCTTCTGTCAGATCGAGGTGGGGAATATTTAAGCAGTGAGTTCATGGATTACCTAAAAGAGAATGGAATCCTCTATTAGTGGACTCCTCCTGGAATGCTGCAGCTTAACGGCGTGGCCGAAAAGAGAAATCGAACCCTATTGGACATGGTTCGATCCATGAAGAGTTTACCCAACTACCCTTGTCCTTTTGGAAAAACGCTCTTGTGACAGTGGCCAAGTTGCTCAACATTGCGCCATCCAAAGCTGTGCCCCCAATCGCCATATGAGATATGGCACGGCAAGCCAACATTATACAAGTACTTGAGAGTATATGGTAGCCCAGCATACATCAAAAAGCTAGTAGGAGACAAACTAGCATCAAGGTCTAGTCTGTACAGGTTTGTCGGTTATCCAAAAGAAACTGCGGGGTATTATTTCTATGACTCATCAGGACAAAAGATTTTTGTCTCGAGAAACACAATATTCTTGGAAAAAGGTTTTCGCATGAATAGCCAATGCGATGAGGAACTGCTTGAAGATTCAATTGAGATACCTCATCAAGATAATGCAACACCATCTGTACTACGATTCCCAGTAATAGTGCTCTAGTTCTTCGTAGGTCAACTAGAATATCTCAACGTCCTGATAGGTATGGATTATTAGGCTTGACTAGCACATTGGATGGTGATCGAACAACATACAGAGAAGCGATGTATGACATCGATTCGCACAACTGGCTTGAGGACATGAAATCCGGAATGGACTAAATGGTTTGAATCAAGCTTTGACTCTCGTGCACCCACCTAAAGGTGTTAAGCCAGTTGGTTGCAAATGGGTATACAAACGTAAGCTTGGAGCTAGCGGGGAGGTTACTACCTTCTAGGCTAAGTTCATAGCAAAAGATACACTCAACAACTCCGGGTCAACTTTGAGAAAACCTATTCGCTCGTAGCAATGGCTAATTCCATTAGGATACTGTTTACCATAGCAGCTTGGTATGTCTACGAAATATGGCAAATTGTCATTAAAATGGCCTTCTTGAACTATTTCATCTAGTAACTGATCTACATGGATTAGCCAGAAGGTTTCACCTCTTCTGTAGAAAAATAGAAAGTTTGTCATCTCTAGAGGTCCATCTCTAGCCTCAAACAAGCTTCCCGTTGCTGGAACACGCATTTTTTGATGAAGTCATGCAGGATATGATTTCATAAAAAATGAATATGATCCTTGGGTATACAAGAAGATCAGAGGGAGCTCGGTTACGTACCCTCTACTTTATATTGACAATTTATTTTCAGAGCCATTCAAGCAATTATATTTAAACAATGTTCTTCCGAAGAATATGAAAAGTATTCATCCTGGCCGACGTCTCTATTGTGATTACCAAATTGCATAAAGCACTACTTTCACATCGCAACAGATGCCCTCACATACCACTTTGTAACCAATGTAGTTTGCGTATATAAAATTTCTGTGGGTTAGTTGACAAGGTGGTCCTTAGAGTCGCCGAATTTGATAGTATGGGAGTAGTCCTTAGAGTTTAGGAATCACAATAGTGACATACATGCGATGACTATATCTTTGATTTGTCCAAGAGGTGACCGTGTCTGAGGCATGGTCATCATAAGCCATGTCCAATGCAGTCAATGCATGTAAAGAGTATGGTGAGTTATAAGAAAAGGATCTGTCCCCTATCAAAACGTGATAGAGGTATCTCCGATATATTTGGAGATGCGTTTATACTCTATAAACTTGTGGTCGTAGTCATTGATCGAATAGAAAATGAGGTTTCTATGTCGAGCAAATTGGCGTAACGCAATCTCAAATATTAAGCATAGACGCCTAGTCCAGAATGGGAGCCGACACCCAATTTCATGCCTTAGACTAAGGCCAGGAGATTGTAGACGGAAGGACAGTACTCGTATGGACCGAGCGCCTAAAGATTCACATGGATATTCATCTAGTCTCTAGTGCCATGGACCGTTGCTAGACAAAAACCTACGGTGACGGGCTTTCTTGCTCGAGGATTGATCGAGAACTATTAATTATATTTGAATAATAATAATGTTTGACACTAGCCCAATCAAGCTGACAGGCAAACCTAAAGAGTCAAACACAAATCACCAAGAAGGGACGAAGAATTAAGTGGGAATTAGTTTCAAAATTAATTGGATTACTTATAAATGAGAGGGATCCAATTGATGGAGGAGCCTAATCATAAAATAACAGGATTAATTTATATTTGGCTTGCCCATATTATTTAATAAGTTGACTTATGGATTATAAAAGTTGATTAGGCTCATATATTTAATTGGATTAAATAGATGATGGTCTTAATTAGGTGAATTTTAATTAAATTAGATTTAATAAAAATTAATTGAGCCTTGTATTTTGTTTTTAATAAAATCAGCATTTGAACCCTATTTAAGTTGTTGGAAAATATAGAAAAGGAAATTATGGACTAACAATTTCACTTTTGAAAAGTGCTATGTTAGTCATCCTTTATTTGGAATAAAGGATTTATTAGCATATGGATTGCAGAATGAACCTAGACACATTATAGTACATCCATACGAGGTATATATTTGTATATTAGTTATTTGTAATAAAAAATCCTTCCCTAGAAGCTCCTAATTCGGCCGCCTCACTCACAAGCACACTTGGTGTGTACTTTCTGCCTAATTTTCTTCTAGCAAAGAGAAATGAGGCATCCCATATTCCGATGTGGTGTAGACGTGTCTTTAGACAGCTTCTACGTTGAATGTCATGTGAATAGATCAACGAAATGAAGTTTGAAATAAATCAAGAAAAAGGTAATCCTCGATTTACGTTTCTTCCACTTATAGTTTTCATTTTACCATAAACCCCATTTAATTTTATTGTTGTTTTAATTAACTACATCGGACGCCCGGGACTCCAAGGGTCACACCTTGGAATCATGATTTATTACGTTTAGGTTTTAATTTACGAATTTTATAGTGTCGCTTCCACTTGCTGGTTTCCTGGCCAATCCACTCACATTTTTTATGCTTTAAAATGCTATCAGAGCACAGTTTGATGAAGGGGCTATGTATTTATGTGTATAAGCATGATAATAACATTGTATTGCTTTTGAAGCATGATATTTATTTTTGCTTATTCTTGAATGATTATATGAGAAAATCAACATGTTTAGTTTTTGCAATTTTGAGTGATTTAAGTATTTTAAGAAAATTAAATTTTTTGGTAAAAATACTTGGTTTTAATTTTAGTTTAATGTGTGAAGAAAAATAGTGTTGTAGCAGTGCACTGTCGGTCGATAGTGCACAATGTGCGCGCACAGGCAAGAGCTGTCACGCAACTTGGATAGCGCAGGCCTTGCGTGCAGGCAGTGCGACTGCTGCTCCAGTTGACGATCGACGTCAGGGCCATTTTCATCGTTTTTTTGAAAATTGTATTTTCTAATTTTTGCTGATTTAATTTTGAAAAAAATGAAATTTTTTTAGAATTAAATTGTTGTAATTAATATGGTTGATTTGTGTGCATTGGATGCATGGGGCTTTATCATCCCTTTGAATTAAAAAATTTAAACTTGTTGTTTTCTACATGTAATTTTTTGTCATGATATTGGATATCACAGTATTTTCTTGGGATTTTCATTTTCTTATTTAGATTGCTTAATTTATATTGTGTGCTAGTTGAATATGGATGGATGATCATGGAGCCCTAGACTGCAGGTATGTCTTTTAATTTTATTGGGTGGGCAGTGTGCCCTTGTGATTTATTTTCTACCTCCTTCTCATTTTTAGACTTGGAATAAAGCTTGCTATTTCCCTCCTAATGTACTCCCTCCAAGCTCTGATCAGGGTTTCTTGTTAAATTATAATGAGAGCAGTAGAGAATATTTTGGTGAGATTTTTATTTTAATTGAGCCCATGGAAGAAGGTCCACAGAGGAGGAGGCCAATGGAGAAGGCGACCCACGAAGATGTTACAAGGCCCATCTATATGTTGAAGGGTAAAGCATTTTTTGTAATAACATAAGGCCACCTTAGGCAGTCCTTACACTCACTGTGGGTTCAATTGGGTCGTATAGGCTAAACTCGTGATTATCCAATAGGGGTATGTTAGGTTTCATTGTATGCGATGAGTTTACCTAATGCTTTAAAAATTTTATATTTATACATGCAATACTATTTCGCGATGAGGTCTTGATCAAACAACTCAATATTAACTCTCACTTGGTTGGACCAAGTTAAAGTTTTAGGGCCCAATATGGATTTGCATCAAAATGATTTGATTTGTCTAACATTTTCGTCCACAATAATGTGGTGAGGAAGCTGCCACTACCTAAGTGTGCTCCCACGAGTCGCGGCACATTTGGACTAGAGGCAAGCTGCACCATTATTGTGAACAAAAGAACACGCTCACTGTTTCCCTGTCTCACGAGTCGTGGTGGGCGACAATTGAGTTGTGACTTGATTGATGGGTTGAAACCAACACGAATTAATATATTACGCCCGTAAATGGACTTGGATCAAAATGGCATTTCATCTGTCCAATCCATCCATAGCAATATCATGAAGAAGCTGCCACTATCCAAATATGGTCTCATGGGTTGTGACACATTTGGAATAGAAGGCAAGCTGTATTATTGTTAAGAACAAAGGAATATGGTGGTTGTTTCCGTATCTCACAAGTTGTGGGGGGTGATAATTGAGGTACGATTTGGTTGATGGGTCGGGTTTAACAAAAAATAACATGATTCGTTTGGAGTCCTCAGGATCATGTGAAGAGGTGAGGAAAAATATCTTGAGAATCTCATGGAATGAGATGGCATCGGTTCCCTCCCACAAAGCTTTCTCCATGTTAATTATAAAAGCGGGGCATGGTAACTTTTTCTTGTGGATCCCAAGCCCACTACAAAAGGATTTTTTGAAACCCCACTTGAGAGTGGTTTGATTTTATAGAAATAGTGGGAGAAGTTAACGACTAAAAGACTTAGATGCAATCCCTTGTGGAGAAGCTCTAAGACCCTAATGTTGGTCTTAAAAGGAATGTACTTCATCTCTCCTTTTTCCTATTTATCATAAACCCTAAATGGGCTTGAGAAGACCATTTCATCAGTTGATAAAAAAATAGTTGGACCAATACGAGGCAACGATTGAAGAATCTGCACAAACGGTATTGGATTTGGAGGCTTCAACTTTAAAAGTAAAAGAAATTACCAAACGTCTAGCATCCCCTCACACTTTGAGTGCTCATGTCAGCTTAATGAGCGAATGTAAAAGGAAAAATGGGATAATGGTTCAACAGTCCAAATTTACATATGATGTTTACATATAATTGCTAAAGGACATTAGAAGAGCGAGTATCGTGAACTGCCCTTCACCCAAACTATGGCATTTGTCGAGCAAACATGATTACTGTTCATATTCCCAAGTGTTAGACACTTGACCTCAAAATGCATTTATGCAAATGTTTTACAGAAATGAAAAGGATAACTCTAAGACAAGTACTCTTAAAGCTAATGATAGGATCGCATTTTGTGCTTATTTTATATAATATTTTAGCCTATTTTGTGATCAAATGCTCCTAATTAAATATTATTTTGCAGCAATAGGACAAGAGAAATGGAAAATGAAGAAAAGCACCAAAATGGAAATTCAAACAAGACTCACACTCAATTTTTGGCAAGAGTTTGGAGCTGCTTGAACTATCTCTGATGAAGGAAGAGTTTAACTAGAATTATAATTTTATCTCTATAAGTCTTTTAGTTCAACTAGGAATCTACTTCTAATCCTAGTAGAACTAGGTATCTAGCTATTATAAATAGGTGATGTAATATACTTTCAGAGACAACTTTTGAACTCTTTTATTTCTCTATGTTTTTATATTATTTTGCTTTTAATGCGTTCTTCCATGATCATGTCTAACTAAATCTCTCATTCCGGTTGAAGACTTGGTGAACGCTTAAATCCAACGGGTTGTGAGATCTAATTTATGCTTTCTACTTTTATTTATATTGGTATTTGTGTTGTTCTCTGTGCTTTTATTACAAATAATCTGATTTATTGTCAAGAACATTTGCCTAGCCAATTGAACTTTCAAATCCGTAATTGTTTGTTTAGTTCGATAACTAGTGGTAACACAACATAATTGATTATGTAGAAGTTTTCGATTATGTTGTGGGGAATGCACAATCTAACTTAAATAAATCCTCGTAGGAATTTATTGGTTAGAATTGGGTCTTTCTAGTTCTTAATGCTGTCGGTAAATTAAATTTTGAGGATGTTCACAAGGTTGTTTACTGATTAGGGATTTAGTCAACGGACGTTCCTTGATTATCCACAAGGTAAGGAAAGGTGAGGTCCTTAGGTCGTACCAATTGCCATAACCAATTTATCTATCATGAATAATTGTTATCTTTGCATCTATGATAAACCGTGAAATTAAGTGTGATCCTATCTTTAACTGGAATACTCTTCTCTTATATTTATCTCTTCTAATTTTATTAGCTTTTTAGTTTTATTCTTCTTCACAATCAAAACTCCCCCTAATTATTTTTGTTTTTGAAGGAATTAATTTAAAATCAATCTGTGTGGATTCGACCCTACTCACACATCTACAAAAGTATTCATAGGAATTATTTTTGGTGGATTCGACACCCATCAGCTAAGCAATGGCTAGGCCATTACTATAAAAGCAAAAAGACTAAATAAACTTAGCTAATAAGTATTCATGTTCAAATAGTATACGATTATGTAACCTAACATGATCAAGTGATTAGTCAATTGTTGGACAAATTTGACTACAAACTTGATCAATAAAAGATTTTTTCCAGTCTGCTCAGTTATTAAATTGTCGTACTACATAATTAGATTATGCACACTTAAAACAAATGACTAAAACGGATGATCTAGAACATAACTTACAGAAAATGACATGCATGAACTAGGTCATATCCCTCTAGTTAGGATAAATAGGTTGGTAGATTCAAAGAGTCTGGCAATAGATGATTTGAGTTTACTAACTTATTATTCCTTTCTGAGAGGGAAGAAAGCCATGAAAGCACTTTGTGGGAGAAAGAATGATTTTAAAAAACAATCTATTGGAATGGATCCAAAATAGACATGTAAGTTACTAAATACAAAAATACCAGTAGAGGGTTCACAAGTCAAAGGACTTCTGGAATGTTCGGAGAAATTAGACTTGAGGTGGAGAACCAAACTGGTTACAGAGATAATCCCTTTGATGGGATCGAGGTAGTGCATATTTAGTGGGAGTTCTTATAACATCCAAAATGAGAATGGAATTCTCATTCAGTGTAATTCCACCGGAAGAGACGATGTTGAACTATCTCTAGTAAGGAACAAATTGAACATGGTTCGATCCGTGCTTCAATAGATGTGGACTTTTGAAAAACCGTCCAGTTGTAAAACATTGTGTTTTCTTAAAGTCGTAATCTAGACACTATACTTGATATGATTTGGCAAACCTGTGTCATACAAAAGTCTTGAGTACGAGAAATGTTCCTGCATACGTTAAAGGACTAGTGGGAGGAAAATTAGACTCGAAATCTAATTTATACAGGTTCCTTAAGGAATAATACAAACATCACTTGTAATTGGAACTTAACTGAACATGTCTAAGTTCTCCAAAGGTTAGTCCGAAAACTCCGGTTACCTGAAAGGTTTGAGTATTTGAAATCGAACAAGAGGAAGCGATGTAGGACATCTATCCTGATAAATGGCTCGGAGCCATAAAATCTGCTATAGACTTCTAACTAGGTTGGGATGCCCTACATACTTATTTTGACAAGTTCATGCGGTACATGACTTGGTCAAGAACAAGGTAGAAAGTCAATTGGAGCCCATAATAGGAATTGCACTCCTATTTAAGGATAAGCTATCCAAGATTCAGTCATGGTAGACTGGTGAGGAGCTTAGATTTTTGACATCCCCTACGTCTTTGTTGTAAGCAGCATGGAATGTTATTCGGTGCATTAAGTCCGATGTTGCTCATGCTTTTTAAGCATAAAAACATATAACGAGTGTTCACCGATAGGGCAACAGACACCTGTTGAAGGGCTATCTTTAATACCTGAATAAGGATTAAAGAGAGCTCTTAGCGCAAATTAATGGAGGTTGATTTTGGAAGGCTACCGCAAAAGTAGCTTCCAGCATCATATGAATAATATTTAATCTAAAAAATGAATGTACATTCAAGATTTAATGATAATGTGGTAATATTGGAAAGGTGCCAAGTGGAATAACACAAAAACCCTAATAATGATACATTGAATGTATGGAAAACTTTTTAAAAGTTATATTAGAAAAAGGTTAGGACCGAAAAACAACACTCAATTATTAGGTGTTCTACCTACCATAGGTGCGCCAGTAGTCACCTTGGAGGATGACAACTAGGCTATGGCACAATATAAAGGGCCCGAGATCTCATCACAGGTCTAAGGAAAAATCTTAGACACCATCATCTGCTAGGAGCGATTATAGGAAGATGTAATGTGCTATTGGACCGCTGAACATTGATAGAAATAAGAGTAGACCCATAAAACCTTGTCGGTATCACAGATAGGTCATAATTAAATTAATCTAAACACATGAGTAATTCGCTTTAAGGTCAAGTGGGAAATTATTGGAATAGGTGACCAAAAACCCAATTAGATTGGCGGTTTTGAGAAACATTCAAGCAATCTTTATTTAAAAATATTGTCCTGATGAATATAATAAGTATTCATATTTGGCACATGTAACTATTGTGCTTAACAAATTACATCAACTACAGTTTTGACGTCACAACACATGCCCATAGACCACTTTGTAACCCATGTAGTTGAGCTGCGCATTAGATGGTGGCTATGAAAGCAACTTCTGTGGGTTGGTCTGAAATGTTCCAAGTCAAAGACCTCGAATCTGGGCATTGAGATTCCTACTAAGACCCGCGCTGTGTATTGTATTCATTGGATGAGTGTCACGTTTCTTCGACGAGAGGCATAGGACGTCTATGAAATTTTAGTGGGTTAGTTGACAAGGTGGTCAGCTGACTGAAATAACTCGCGACGATCGTGATATGGAAGCCTTAGATGCTCGGTCGGAATAACTCAAGTCTCCAGCTCCGATAGTGCGGGAGTAGTCCTTAGAATTGAGGAATCACGGCAGTCACGTGCATGCGATGATTGCATCTTGGATTAGTACATCAATACAAGGTATATATATGTATATTATTTATTTGGAATAACTAATGAAAACATAACACAAAAAAAATCCTACCCTAGAAGCTCCTAATTCGGCCACCTCTCTCACAAGCACACTTGGTTTGTTCTTTCTCCCTAATTTTCTTCTAGCAGAGAGAACTCGGGGATATCATATTCCGGTGTGGTGTATACTTGTCTTTAGAGGGCTTCTACGTTGATGTCTCGTGTGAAAGGTAATCCTTGATTTACATTTTTTGCACTTCTTATTTTAATTTTACGATAAGCACCATTTTTATTCTTAGAATCTACCATCTACTTTGAGAGATTGTGAGCAGAGGTGACATGCGGATGGACTAAGTCAACTTAGCACAGAACACAGTAGATACATTGATTATACCTTTGTCCCAAATTGCTCAAATTCAACATCTTGATAAGATAGGTTTGAGGCCGATGGGTGATAGGCCTTAGGTCAAGTGGGAGACTGTTAGAATAAATGACCAAAAAGTCAATTATATTGGCCTAGATGTATTTTATTCCAACAATTAATCATTTTATGTAAATAAAATGAGTATTCGCTTATTTTGGCATCTATTTTTGTTCTCAATTTGTATGATTGCGTTTTCTTGAACATCATGACAAAGCCCATAGAGCACTTTACAACCGTGAGTTTAAGCCATGCATTGGATGGCGCTCATGAAACCAACTGCCAAAAGGTTGGGTCTGAAACATTGCAAGTCGAAGACTTTTAGAATGGGCAACGAGAGTCCTATGGAGACTTGGATTAAGAGTCGCATTCAATTGGTGAGTTCCGCGTTTCATCGGTGACAGACGCGGGGCGTCTATGCGATCTTGGTGGGTTGATTGACTAGGTGTCGAATCAACTGAACTGACTGGCAGGATCATCATATGGAAGCCTTGGAGGCTTGGTCGGTATGACTTGATCCCCAACTTCTATAATACGATAGTAGTCCTCAGACTTGAAGAATCATGGTAGTCACGTGCATACGTTGACTATGTCTTTTATCTGCGCAAGAGGTGATTGTGTCATAGACATGATCATCATAAGCCTTATCCAGTGCAGTCGAAGTATGTAGCAAGAACGGTGAGTTTCAAAAAGAGGATCTGTCCCCTGTGAGTATGTGATAGAAGTATCTCCTATGCATTTGGAGATGCATTCACGCTCTATAAATCTATAGCCACAGTCCTTGATCGAATAGGGAAAAGAGGTTCCCAGGTCGAGAAACTTGGTGTAATGCGATCTCATGTATTAAGAATAGACGCCTAGTCTATGATGGGAATCGACACCTAATCCCATGAGCTAGACTAAAGTTGGGAGATGGAAGACGGAAGGACCATACACGTATGGACTCGAGAGCCTACATTG
Organism: Sesamum indicum; assembly: GCF_026168435.1. Classification (NCBI taxonomy): domain Eukaryota; kingdom Viridiplantae; phylum Streptophyta; class Magnoliopsida; order Lamiales; family Pedaliaceae; genus Sesamum; species Sesamum indicum. Next base: position 7,771,657 of record NC_142661.1, on the reverse strand, counting down.
TCTCACAGAAACTTACCTAGTCTTTAGTGCCATGGACCATTGCTAGACGGCCACCCATGGTGATAGGCTTTCTAGATTAAAGGTTAATCAAGTATTATTAATTAAATTAGATTTAATTAATAATAGTGTTAGACACTAGCCCAAGTCTAGCTGAAAGGTGAACCTAAAGAGTCACACATAAATCACCGGAAAGAAACAAGGAATTAATTTCGAATTAATTCCACAACTAATTGGATTACTTACAAAGAGAGATCAATTGGATGGATTAGAATCAAGCATATATTAATAACATTAACTTATATTGGGCTTGTCCTTATTATTTAATAAGTTGCATTTTATTAACTAATAAAGACAATTTGGGCTTATCTTTTAATTATATTAAACACAAGGTGGCTCAAATTAAATGGATTTTTATTAAAATTGGATATAAAAATTCATTGAGCTTGTATTTTTCTTTGTAAAAATTGGTCAAAGCCACTAATGTTGAGCCCATGAAAATTCCATAGAAGGAAACAAATGGCTAGCAAATTTTAATTTTGAAAACTGCAATTCTAGCCATTATTACGGATCTCTTTATTTGGAATAAAGAGAAATATACCTTGTAGATAAAAGAATGAGTCTAGAAATATTTTTCATTAAGACTACAAGATATAGATACATAAATATATGATACATAATATTTGGGAAATATTTTAGTTTCACATTATTACACAAAACAAAAAAGTCCCTTCCTTCCTCACCTACCTCTCGGCCGCCCCTCCCTCTCTTGCACTTCGAGTGATTTTTTCTCTTGTTCTCTTCTAGCAAAGAGAATATTGAGATTCCGATTTTGATGCAATATGGACGAATTATAGGATTCCAGTATTGGAGCCTCAAGTTAAGAACATTTCAACTACATGTTAGAAAAAACAAAGGTATCATTTTTCACCCTATCACTATTTTGGTTTTTGTGATCGCACATTATCCTCATTTATGTTTTATTTTATTATACATCAAACGTCAAGGAACTCCAAGGTTACACCCATTGAATTTGTTAGTTTATGTGTTTTAATTTTGTTACTATGCTTTTTATTCACCGGTTCGCTAGCGTGTTCCTGGACCGTACCACAGGATCCTTCAAGTAGTATCAATATTTGAAATAGTGACCAAAAAGCCAATTAGATTGACGGTTTTGAGAACCATTTAGCAATCTTTATGAATGTAGTAAGCATACATCTATGGAACCATGTGTTTTTTGTGCTCACTATTTATGTTAAACGGTGTTTTAACGTAAGAACAATGCCCACAGATTAATTGAATAACCCATGTAGTTGGACTGCGCATTGGATGGCAGTTAGTAAACCAACTTCTGAGGGTTGGTTTGAAGCGTTCGTCGATGTCCTCGAGACTGGGCATCGAAAGTCCTATAAAGACTTGCACTAATCATTGGACTTGAGGAATCATGGCAGCTGCATATATATGATGGCTATATCTTGAATCTGACCAGAGATGACTGTGTCTTCGATGTGGTCATTATAAGCCTTTTCCAGTGTAGTCGCATTATATATTGAGGATGGTGGATTTGAAGATAGAATCTCTCCCTTATCAGCATATGAAGGATATATCTTCTACACGCTCTAAGATGGTTTAGACTCTCCAAGTCTATGGCCATAATGATTGGTTGAATAGGAAATAGTTTCTTTTGTCGATCAATAGAGTATAGACATCTCAAATATTCTGCATAGTTGCCTGGTCCAGGATGGAAACCGACGCCCAATTCCATGCCATATACTAAGGTCGAGAGATGGTCGATGGAAGGACCATACCTGTATGGAACTCAAGAGCCTAAATGTTCACGCCAACATTCACTTAGTCTCTAGTGCCATGGATTGTTGCTAAACGGCCACCCATGGTGACAGACGTTTCTGATTAATGGTTAATCAAAAATAATTAATCAAAATAAATTTAATTAATTAATTATGTTTGACATAATTCTCAAGTTTAGTTGAGGGTGAATCTAAAGAGTCAGACACAAATTACTATGGAATTGGTAAAATTAATTTAGAATTAATTCGAAAAGAAATGAATTAATTTAATTGGATTAAATTAATTCAAGGAGAATATATAAACCATTCGATCATTTATTTAATAATCCATTTGATGGATTGCTAAAAAACTAATTAATAGGATTAACTAGTTTTGGAATTAGCACCTTTAAATTAATTAGATTAATTTATTAGGTTTGGCTTAATTAATTGATTCGATCAATTATTTAGTATTTCGGTTTAGATTTATTTAATTGGATTAAATGAATCTTTGGACTTTGTTGGGCTAAAATTAACTTAATTAATTATTATCCAATGGACTTTGGTTGGGCTTGATTTAATTTTATTAAATTTTGTTTGGTGCATACTTGAAGTCCAACCCCATTCGAGGGAGGTTGGAGCAAGTTAAGAAGTTGAAACTCTTTACCATGATGAACTTAATGGAGTCGTTATTTCTTTATGTTTGAAGGTTATATGCATGAGTGTGTATAGGAATCCTAGTTTGAATTATATCTATTACATTTGGTGGTGTGGACAATTTAGAGGAATTCCTGTTTAAATTCTCCAGTGAACGGAACGGGAGAACGTAAAGGGAACAATGCACGTTGCTGCTCAACTATAGAAATAAAAAGGTAAAGTTTCATGTTTTATTTTTATGCTTTTTGTTTCATTCTCTACCCACTTTTCTAGCATGTTTATGTGTTGATTATTATGCTTTTGACAAACACTGAACGCCAGAGAATTATAAAGGGAAGACCCTTTTGAACCGTTTTAATTTTTTTATTTCACCCTTCCGCCGCATTCCCGGGCCATGCTGATTCTTTCGATCAGAGCACGGTTCGATGTAGGGACTGATGGTTATGTGATGTTTGTATGTTGTTAACTTTCACGGTTTTTGAAGCATGTTGTAAGTCTTTTCATTAATAATTTGTATGATGAAAATAGCTTGTTTGATTTTTGCAATTATTTGGATGATTCAAGCATGTGAAAAGTTGAAATTTTCTGTATTTATGCTTTTTTTTGCTGTTTTACATTCAACACAAAATATAGGAAAAAAAATCGCCCCAGCACTGCCGCTGCTGGGGCATAGTGTTTATGCGACAATACTTGGGCAAGCAGAGAGCAAGCACGCACCCTGCAATGCAACCACATGCGCGCATGCTAGAAGAGGGCCAGAGCACACGCGCAGGCAACGAGGACAGTGCGTGCTGCAGGGCTGACAAACAACGACTGTTTTAATTATTTGGGACAAAATTGATTTTTTTGCTAAAATTAAAATTTAATAATTAATTGGCCAATGCACATATTTTTTCGATCATCATTTTGATTACAAATTTCAAGCTTCTGTTTTCTTCGTAAAATTAATTTTTGTGATATTGGATATCCTGGAGTATAATATTACATGGGATGTATTTATTATATGATGTATGGATGGATGATCACGGAGCCCACAACCTCTTGTAAATTTAAGTTTATGGTTGGGCTCGTATGCCCTTGTAATATTTCTTCTCTCTCCCTCTCGTTTTTAATCTTGGAATAATGAGGACTGCTATCTCCTTCCTTATGCACTAACCCCAACTCCTGATTGGGGTTTCTTTTCAGTTGTAATAAGAGTAATATAGGAATTTTTTTTGTCGGGCTTTTTATTTTAAAGCTAGCCCATGGAGAAGAAGGTCCAAGGATAAGGAGGCCCACGAAGAAATTACAAGGTCCATCTAATGTTAATGGGTAATATTACTTTGTAATAGGATAGGGCCACCTTAGACTGACCATAGACTCATTGCAGGCTCAGTAAGTCGCATAGGTAGTGCTTGTGATCATCCCAGGTGGGTATGCTTAATTATGTTGCATGCGGTGATTTCTTTATTGCTTAAGCATTTGATGTTTTGCATGCTATAAAATTATGTAATGAGGTCTTGGTCAGACACCCAAACATTAACTCTTACTTGATTGGACCAAGTTAAATATTAGGCCCAAAATGGACATGGATCGAGATTGTCTTGATCTCACCAAGCCTTCCATCCAAAAATTTGGTGAGGAAGATACAGTTGCCCATGTGTAGTCTCACGTGTCCTGGCATAGTTTGGAATAGAGGAAAGGTACAATATTATTGTGAACAAAGAACATGTTCAGCATTTTCCTTTCTCACGAGTCGTGGGGGGCGACGATTGAGGTGTGATTTGGTTGATAGGTCGAGCCTAATATTGAGTAACATGATTTGCTTGCCGTCCTTAGGATCGTGTGAAGAGGTAAGGGCATGGTATATTGTTCTTGTGGATCCCAAGCCCACTAGGAGAGGATTTCCCAAAACTCCACTTAAGAGTGGTGGACTTTCTTATCAATAATGAGAGAGTTAAAGACTAAAAGACCATGACTTGAACTTATCAATAATATTACTATTATATGTTGAAATCTGTTTAATTCTATATTGTAGAACATGTCTAAGAACCCCTAACCCTGATAATGGAGACTAATAAATTCAATCGCATGAACTACAACAGTTGGCTGCAAAATCTAACGATTGTCCTAGGTTTCGAGAACCAGACTATGTCTTGGACAAGTCGCTCCCGATGACCTTGCCGGAAGGGTCTTCGCCCGAAGAGCATGTGACGTTCGAGAAGTTGCATAAGGACAACAACAAGGTCACAGTAACATATTAGCTTCAATGAGCATGACATCCAAAAGCAATATGATAGGCTGGAAATCGTTCCCTCGATAATGCTTCACATGATCGAAGTTTGTATGATTCCTGATAGTAATATTTGAGTGCTGCTAGAAAAATATTTTTTAGGACAAAGATGATTGAAGGATCTTCTATGCAAAGTCATGCGACCAAGATGCTAACCCTCGTGCAGAAGCACAAAGACCTCAAAGCTGGGCTTGACAATGACACGTATATCGATGTGATCCTCCAATCACTTCCTCCCTCCTATGACCCATTTATCATAAACTACAACATGAATTGAATTAAAAAGTCTATTCATGAGTTAATTAATATGCTGGTCTAATACGAGGCAATGACCTACAAGTCTGCACCTATGTTACTAATAGGAGAGGCTTCAACCTCCAAGGCGAAAGGTAAGAGAGCCGGGCGCCGAAAGAGGAAGAAGGAAAAAAAAAAAGCCATCGCAGCCACTGCTAGCGCTCCGACCGCCCCTGTTGCACCAGAGGGAAAGAGAAAAGGAAAATGAAGAACAATAGTTCACACCGGTCGAGGGCAAATGATGTTTGCATTCATTGCCGTGGAAAGGGGCATTAGAAGAGGGAGTACCCACAACTTCTCTCCAACCCAAGTACGTTTGTATTGAAATAAATATGAAAACTAATTCTGGTTCTTGAGTATTGCATACTGGTTGTGGAGCTCACATCTGCAATGATTTGCAGGTGTTGGAAAGAAGCAGAAGGCTAAGTAAGGATGAGATGATCCAAGGCTCGTTGATGACAAGGTCGTTGCTGTGACATCGGTGGGATCTCTCAACTTAGGTATTAGTGATCATATTCGGATAGCATTAAAGAACTGTTGTTATGTACAAATCATGATAAAAATTATTAGTTCCATTCCTGTTTGGGACAATGATTGTTATGCATTTGGGATTAATAAAAATAATTTTTATTTGATGATTGATAATAACCTTCATCTGCTTGATACATTAACGAATGGTTTTTATATTTTCCAATAGTTAAATTGGATTATAACTACCCAACACAAACAAAACTTAGATAATCATGAAAATGCACAGATTTGACATGTAAGTTAGGTCATATCTCTATAGAAAGCATGAGGAAGTTGGTAGAATCAAGGAGTCTAGAGGTAAATGACTTGGGAAAACTATCAACTTGTGAGTCCTGACTAAAAGGCAAAATGACCAAGAAACTTTTTGTTTGTCACGCTTGCCATTGGTCTGTTGGACATAATCCACACAGACGTCTGTGCACCACTAAATACTCCGGCTATAAGAAGATACTCATACTCTGTAACCTTTATCTATATCCACTAACGGTATGGTTATTTTTAGCTCATGAGGTACATGTTTAAGGCATTTGGAATATTTAAGGAATTCAGACTTGAAGTAGATAATCAAACTTGCCATAAGATCAAAGCCTTTCATTGAGTCTGACCGAGGTAGAGAATATTTAAGTGGTGATTTCATGGATTATTTAACAAAGAATGGAATTCTCTCTCAATGGACTCCTCCTAGAACGCCACAGCTTAACGGCGTGGCCGAAAGGAGAAGTCGAACCCTGTTGGACATGGTTAAATCCATGAAGAGTTTTATTGAATTGCCCATGTCCTTTTGGGGATACGCTCTTGAAACAGCGACCAAGTTCTTCAACATGGCGCCATCCAGAGCTGTACCCCATACGCTATATAAGATATGGCACGATCATGGTAAGAAAATATATCAAAACATAAGGTAAAATAGAAAAAGACAAGTTTTACTGAGTATGATTTGTACAGCCTTAACAAGGAGTTCCACAAGAATTTATTATAAAATATTTATCAAATAAATAAAGTTGAATCTCTTGTTGAATTCCTAATTACGGAAAATAATTTCTTAATATATTAAAATTTAAATATTTATTTTTTAAAACTTTGACAGGAAAGAAAATTAATTTAAAATAATTAAATATGTACCTGAGGCTCCGTTAAACTTGCTCACAGAGCACAAGAGATGGGATCCAACGATAGCACACCGGAATCTTCACAAGATAAATTGAATTTGGGTTGGATGAAATTATCCGGCCAAAATCTTTAGTGTATGTTCTTGGAGAATTCTGTTGGCACATTATACATGATGACGAATTAACAAATCAATTCAGAAAAAGGAATTAAAGAAGGAAAAATAAAGAATCAAATGCTTGAGAAAAGGAACAATGGAGTTGCCTGCGTAGAATTCATCTTACATTTATGGAGTTTTTTGCCATTTCTTGGATACCGAAGGAATTAGATGTAACGTTCCTAGGGCTCTTGAGCGTAGTACTTTATGGACTTGCACAATGTTTTGCAGTGAGTGTGTTGAGGGAGAAAAGGTGTGAGCAAATGTGAAGTGTGAGTAAACGTTGTGTGTGTATGTGTGAGTGTTTCAAATAACAAAACTCAATTCGGGATAGCAGAAGCCTTGGAATTGACGTTCTATCTTTTTCTCATAATATTTTTCTACTAATTTCTTCTTTTTTGGTTTGTCTTTACTTAATATTATTGTAATAATTAGACATGAATCAGTTTTAGAAAGAAAATATATATTCATGCTATCTATGAATACAATACAATAAATTATATTCTATATCAGATTCCTCCAGAAATGGCAAAAAACATGAGAGATAATATCTATGAAAATTAATTAGAGAGTTCATCAATTTGTACATATTGTTGTATTGTAATCAACCATTTATTTTACGAAATTCTTATATACAACTCAAGTTTTTAGTAAGATTGAAAAAACTTAAAGTAGTGATGAAGTTAAAATCGATACTCAAAAATGAAAAATTAATCATGTATACCTTTCTTAGCAGTTCAACCATTCTGGGTTTTGTTGAAATTGGACAATATTTTTATCTGAGGATCTTTTGGAATTCCGTTTCAAAGGGTGGAAATTTTGAAACAAATATATGTGGTATATAATTAATGGTTTGGTATATAAAAGATAGTTATAAATTAAAGTCACTTACCTAATTCATAACTTTAATGATTATTACTCTTTGAAGATTGGATTTCATTCATGAACTAGATTCCAGAAATTTAAGTTTGAAATTTTATTGCAATTATATTGAAGTTATACAGATAAACTAATGTGTGCAAGAAATATATATCACTTTCAAATATTTTGAAAAGAAAAATCAATACACTTTTGAATCCATTAATCGCAATATATATATATATATATATAATAGATACTTAAAAAATACTAAAACAATAAGGACGATTCAATTGCTACAATTTTTTTATTGGAACACAAAAGAAAAAATTGGACTAAAATATTTTTAGTCCCCTATGCTAATTAGAAGGGGTGGTATTTTAAAGGGACTGAGTTTGTAATTTAAAAAATCCATGCAATGAAATTTTCATTTCAAAAGACTGAATTATTAACTTTTATTTTATTTGACGAAGTTACTTTTGAGCTCTTTACACTATGAGTTCATATATTTATTGATATTCAATTATATAATTGTTCAGTTATTTCTAATAATATTCATTCATTTGTTGTAAAACTCTTTTTCAAAATTTAATTTTTCAACTTTATAAATTTTCAATCTTTATAATTCATTTGTTTGCTCCATCCAATTTAAATTAATTGTTTATATAACTTTTTGAGAAAAATGTTGAAAGCAATCACTAGCATAAAAAAAAAAAAAAAGGTTTTATAGCGGTGGAATTTTAGACGGCTTCAATGGTTTTGCCAACGGAAAAAGCTTCAATCTGAAAATTAGGCTTCGGAAATAAATTCTGATGGTTTTCTCGAAAGAACCATTGACCAAAAACTAAAGAAACTATCGGAATATGCATCCTAGTGAACGAATAACAAAATTACCAAATTCTGGTGAGGATGGAATATTTTCCGACAAAATTACCAACAGGCGTGTACCTTTTTTTTTGGATGCCATGCATTATTAATGGTGTTAATATTTACAATATTATGCATACAAAATACTAAAACATGACGAGGTTTGGGTCATATAAATTACAAATGACTATCACTTCGTTTGACCAAGTTAAAATATTAGACCCGAAAATGAAAATAAACAAAGCATTGTTATTTCATTCCTTTCATCCACGATAATGTAATGAGGAAGTTGATTTCATCCATACGTGGTTTCACGAGTTGTGGCACGTTTGGACTAAAATGAAGCTGCACTATTATTGTTAACAAAGTGAATACACACTTATTTCCTAGTATCATGAGTCGTGGGGGGAGATAGTCTACACTATGATTCGGTTGATAGGTCGAGTCTGACACTAAGTAACGTCACTCGCTTCGACAAAATTTGTTTCTTTTTTTTTTAGTATACAGGTGTTCCCAGGGTTACGTTTCTAGCAAATAATGCCAAAGCTTATTTATGTACATCAATCCATTGGATGGATGACATAAAGTTTAATAAATTAGATTAATTAGAATTTCAAGTTAGCCATTAAAATTAATTGGACTAATTTTATTGGACCTGGTCTAATTTATCAATTGATAGAGAGATAATAAAAGGGTTGGATCCTTTAATTGGATTAAAGGATATTTTAATATTAGCTTATAAATTAAACTAGGTTTGATTTAAAGTCCATTAAAGTGGACTTGATTTAATTTTAATTAATCTAGAGCCAGTCCATTCAAATGCAAAGCCAAGGCCTTGGCTAGACCATGGCTAAGTTAAGGAGGAAACACCTCCTTGGGTGTGGTTTGGCCAAATTGGGGTCCTAGGGTGCACCAAAATCAACCACAAGGTAGCTTAGATGTGTTAGATGGTAGTTGGAGTCTTGCTAGATCAAGACTCCTTTGTATCTTGTGCATAGGTCACATATAAAGCCTCTGAAATCCTTATAGCCAACCAGCAGCTGCTGCACACGCATACCCATGAAAATTTTTCTCCTATTTTCTCTCAAAAAAACCTCGCAAGATCTCAAAGATAGAAAGAGGAACAAGAGATCAGACGTTAATCAATAACGTTGTTGATTCTTTGCACTTCCATGGAGGTTTTTCTAGAACAAAATCTCCACATTCTTGGTGCGTTAGTGTTTAGATGGTCTCTAGATCGAGACATCACTATGAACGGATCCAGAACAATGAATCAAAGCTTTTAGCCGAATGATAAAAACAAAAAGGTGTAAAAATCTCATTTAGTATTTTCGTCCCTCTTATTTATTTTTAGCAGAACTCTTGCCTCCTTTGTTTTGTTTTTACACCAAATGCCCTAAAAAAGATCAAGAGTACACCCCTTTTTCGAGATTTAATTGTATGTTAAATTATTATTTTTTGATTTTTTGAGCTTTCGCTCTTCAAGTGGTATCAGAGCACGAATCGGTGTATAGACCTAGAATTTAACATGTTTAATACGGATGTCCATGATAACATACTTTAATTGGCTTTGGAAGCTTGGATTTTGGTCTTAATTACATCTCTAGAACTAAGATTTTAGATGTTTTAACTATGCATTTAATTTTGGGCATGAGAATTTTTTGAAATTTGAAAATTTTCAAATATAATTGATTTTTGTTGTTTCAAGTATTCCAGAAAAAGAAAAACAAAAAGTTTCACAAAAATAAAAAAACAGCAGTAGATGTGTTGTTGTCTACTGGCCGATTACTGGCTGGCAAGGTACAGCTAGCAGCGAGAGCCTTGCTCACGCAGTTTGGCCAGCGTTCTTATGAGCGTGAATGCTAGTAGGAGCGAGCCTATGCATGCGGGCATACACACAACATGTGTGCGGAGCCCTGTCTGCTAATGCCGGCTGTGACACGAGCGCATCTGGCAGGTGTGTCTGCGTGCGTGAGCCTAGCTATGGCAGGTTGGGCCAGTTGGTCATCTGGACTAAATGTTTATGTTTTTTTAGAATTTTTGCATATTTTTCGAAAATAGTTAATTTTGGGGTATTTAATTTTTTTTAAAAATTTGGTATTCTCCAACCTTAAATTTGTAAAATTAATTTTAATGGATTTTCGAACAAGAACTATTTGTTTGCATGGGGTTGCACTTATATCCATAGTTAAGTTGCATTATTTTTAATGTAAAATTCATTGAATTGGATATGTGATTAATTTATGATATTGGATATCATTATTATAATGTATGGTTTGCGTTATAGTTTTTGTGCTTGTTTATTTTCGAAATAAATGTGTTTTTTTGTTAATTGGTAACATGGATGATCACAAAGCCATTTGGACCTTATGGATGGTTTCTTTTCTATTATTTTGGGGCCTACATATATTATTTTCTTATCTCTTCATTTTTAGCCTAACTATTTAAGGCTTGCTTTCTCCTTATTTATGTACTCCCCCTAACTTTTATTTGAGGTTTCATTTCAATAGGTTAGAGAGACGTTTACTTTTATTTTTTATAATAATCGAAGAGAGCAAGCCCATATGATGAAGGCCCATGAAATAGGCCACAGGTTGGCCCATAGAAATCCATGGAAAAGAGGCTTGAAGGATGGTGCCTACGAAGTAGATGAAGAAATAAAGAAAGATTACAAGGTCTGTAATATGTTAATGGGTTTTAATATCTTGTAATAGCGTAGGGCCTACCCTAGACTACCAAAGATCCACCACGGGCTCAGTGCACCACATAGGTTATTGGGCTTGTGATCATCCAACAGGCGTGTACGTTTTTTTTTACATGCGATGCATTTTAATTAATGTTGTTAATATTTAGAATATTATGCATACAAAATACTAAAATGTGACAATGTCTGGGTCATATAAATAACAAATGACTATCACTTGGTTTAACCAAGTTAAAATATTAGACCCTAAAATGAAAATAAACAAAAGATTGTTATACCATTTCTTCCATCCACGATATGTAATGAGGAAGGTGATTTCATCCATACGTGGTCTAAGAGTCCTGGCACATTTGGATTGAAATGAACCTGCACTATTGTCGTGAACGAACACACACCTATTTCCTAGTGTCATGAGTCGTGGGGGTAGATAGTCTACACTATGATTCGGTTGATGGGTCGAGTATGACACTAAGTAAGGTCACTCGCTTGGAGTCCTTCTAATCACTTGAAAAAGGTGAGGCTAAATATCTTGGGGATCTCATAGGTCAAGAATGGTATTTGATGCGTCCTACATTGTTATTTCCATGTGAATCATAAACGTGGGGTATGGAGAACTTCGTTTGTGGACCCCAAGCCCACTAGGAAAAAGTTTCGGGAAACACCATTTGAGAGTGATGGGCTTTCATAGAAATAATGAAAGGGTTTAATGACTGAAGTCCAAGTCCTTAACTTGAACATAATATTATGATAATCTACTAATTTTTCTATTTATTAATAGATGCCTAAGAATCCATTGAAAACCATACTTGATTCTAATAAATTTAGTGGAACAAACTATTGGAATTGGATGGGAAATACACTAAGTGATAGTCATCGATTTCAAGAACCTGACTAGTATGCTGGATGAGTCTCTACCTCGGAATTTGCCGGAAGGGCTCCTGCAATGAGAATATTTGACGTTCGTCAGTGGCATGAGGACAATCGAAATGTACGCAGTATTGCACTGGGCACGATGAGTAACAAGATCTATAAACAATACAAGAGGTATTAATATTTCGATGCAAGACATGCTTATTTTAGTTTGAATTTTATAAATATGGGTATTTGGTCTACTTTTATAGTAGTTTCTTGCTTTTAGTAATTTTTATTTAATGTATGATTTAATTTGAAATTATGTGTCTATATATATCGATAATTTATTACACTATTTTCAATAAAAATAATTCACTTATATTTAGGTTTTCATGAATCGCAAGTATATAATAATTAATAATGAATTTTAGAATATTGAATCATAGTTTTGATATAGTAAAAAAAATGTCCCTTAACATAACAAAAGAAAAAAAGTTGATCATATTACTACCTTCCAATGATTATAAATTTGTTTTGGTTTCTGATAATTCAAAATGAAGATTGAATTAAAAATTTAATTGACGAGCTCACTTAGTTTGAGATATAATTTGATCTATAGTTAAAGTAATTGAAAAAGTATTTAATCGATCCATTGAATTTGTTTAATGAAATAAATTTAAGTAAATTAAACTTTTCATTGATTAACAAAAATAATAAGTAGTTAATCATTTTATTGATATTAAAAATTAGTTAATCAAATTAAAAAGATGTCAAAATTTAAAATTTCCTTTTTAATTATAAATGTTGACAAAATAATAAGAAAAGAATAAAGAGAAAATTGATTGGCTATAAATAAATTATTGGGTTGTTTAAAGCACAAGCAAAGATCTCTAACTCTCCATCTTTTTAACTATAAATGTTTATTTGGATTTTCATTGCCCGGATTTGATGGAATGCCTATTAAGATAACAACATATAACAAAGATAAGAGTTAAAATTCAACCAAACCTAAACCAATTATGTTGGTAAGAAATGAATATGATTTAAAGTAGAACATTCTACATACCTTCTATTTCCTTTTCTATCTCAGTAATATTTCTTGTACTACTTCCACTTACATCCCCAACCTGAATGTTGTGGAAGTTTTAATATGTGTCATGAACAAATCACATAATGGTTCATTCATTTTTTATAATCTTCTATAGTTAAAAAGATAGAAAATAAAACATATCCACATAAATTTTGGTCAAAGATAAAATGGATTTATGGATTCAGAATTTACCTGTTCGAGCACTAGATCATTCCTCCGACAGCTATAGAGCATAAAAGTTGCAACCTCCTTTAAAGAGCGGAAGTTTTGAGAGACTCTATCATGAATATAGTACTATTGCATGAAAATTTGGTTGAAGAATGTTAGTTATATTATATTAGTTTTGCATAACTCAAAAATTGCGCTTTTTCTTTTGTAATATCCAAACCTTGTATCTTGGTTGGATTTTTACTGTCTCAATAATTTCCAGTAGAAGGTCCACGTCTTGTTGGAGATGGACTTTCTTCACTCTTACGTCCAACTTGTCTTCATTATCTTGTACAATTATGTAATACATTTCCCTTTTTCCTACTTCAATCTGCCATACATATGTAAATTATAATATCACATTTTTTATAAATTATAATATCACATTTTTTAGATAAAGAAATGTAAAAGTGCATAAGAACAAAAATGCACGTGATTGCACACTAATATCTAATCTTGTTTTCTGTTTTTTAGTGCATGAGGTGCTAGAGATAAGTAAAGTAATTGCATAAGTTTTCTACAAACAAAGTGTTATATGTAGATTAAAGAACAAATAAATAATTACCAAGAAAATAATTAAATTTTAGAATAAAAAGTAATAAGATGAGAAAAAGATTACTTCAGTACTAAATCAGTAAATCATAATACCAAACGAAACGGATTTCTAATATTCAAACGATTTGGATATATGAACCTAGCTTGCGTCCCAAAAATATAGAATTACTATTATTTTAGTTTTATTCATCATAGGGATCTCACATTATATCTTGTAATTGAGAAACTTCCACCAAACTAATGTTAAATTATTGGTCATGGACTAAATTCATGGTTGCTAGTCGCAGATCAAGATGCCTAAAGAGTTGGGTTCAAGAGGGACTCAATCTAGAATTTGATTGACCTAATCCAGGAAAGTTGGTTGGTCCAATCCAGACCAATCATGGGCTGATTCCAAGTATCAATACTTGGGATAGGCCAGCCCAATGACCTAGGACCTCCTAACCCTCGGTCGAGTTAGCGGGGCAATCTAATCGTAGCTACTTCTTTTTTTTTTTTAATAATACATGACATGTAAGTTTTATTTTATTCTTATAGCTTAACTATTCCATATTTTTTATACTTTTGAAACTCTAAAAAGTTTTACCTTTATTCTTCTACTTCTATCTTAGTACAATAATTTACTAAAACTCATTGTTATTTTTTTAAAAATGTATTTTAAATATTTTTTGGGCTTGTCATTATTTAAGTTTATTATTTGTAGCTAGTTGGTTAAATTGTTATAATGATCTTTATGCGGTCTTAGCTACTTTTTTTTTTGTAGTTTTGACTTTTTGTTTGGTTTAATTTATGATTTATTTATTTAAACATCAAAGCATAAATGATTTAAGTTTGTTGAAAAAAGTATCTCATCTTCATTAAAAAAGAAAGGAAAGAAAACTTATTTGGTTTGAGGTATAAAAATTATTTAAGGTATAAAAATTAGTGTTTTCAAATATGGTAAGAAAATATATAAAAAAATAAGGTAAAAGAAAAAGAAAAGCTTTATTGAGCATGATTTCTATAGCCTCAAGAATGGATTCCACATCAATTTATTTTAAAATATTTATCAAATAGCGAAAGTTCAATTTCTTGTTGAACCCTAATTACGGAAAAAAATTTCTACATTAGATTCGTATTGAAAAGGCAAAAAATAAAAAAAAAAGAGATAATATTTTTGTAAATTAATTAAAGAGTCCATCAATTTGTACGTATTATTGTATTGTAATGAACCATTTGTCTTTACAAAATTCTTTATATATAACTCCAGTTTTTGAGTAAAATTGAAAACTTAAAGTAGTGATGAAGTTAAAATTGATACTCAAAAATGAAAGAAATATATGTTGTAGGTGTGATTTAATCTGAAAAATGTAATTAATGGTTCGGTATATAAATAAAGGTATAGACTAATGTCACTTGATTGATAATGTTAGTGATTATTACACTTTGAGGATTAGATTTCATTGCTGAAATAATGTTGTAGTAATTTAAGTTTGAAATTGAATTGCAATTATATTAAAGTTATACATATATACAAATGTGTGTAAGAATTTTTTGCACTAATTTATTTAGTTCTTTGCCACCATGGAACATATTGCTTTCAAATATTTTGGAAACAAAAATGAATTGACACTTTTGGATCCATTAATCCCAATATATATATACACATATGTAATTGACACATAAAAAAAGCTAAAAGAATAACAAAGACTAGAGTGTTGGATATAACAAAAAATAAAGCAAATTCTCGAATATCGAACCCTCTAAGGCTGACAATCCTCTAGCAGCTTCTGGAATGTCTCCTATAAAACAAATAAAATTATTAACACTTTTAAGCAAGAATTAATTTTTTTTATAAAATAATACCTACTTACCGCCACCTCCAATGCCCTCGGCCAGCTCCAGCCGCCGTCCACTTTTTTCTTGTAGCACTTCTCCAATAATTTCATCTGCTTGGGGGGCCTAT
Source organism: Sesamum indicum (assembly GCF_026168435.1). NCBI lineage: Eukaryota > Viridiplantae > Streptophyta > Magnoliopsida > Lamiales > Pedaliaceae > Sesamum > Sesamum indicum. The sequence goes on along the minus strand of NC_142661.1, from coordinate 7,755,777 downwards.
CGAGCTTTGCCTCCTGTAGATGAAAAAGCATTTAGCATCTTATTTATAAAATAATGGTAAAGCATTTAAAATACAATTATTTACTTACCAACTTCCTCTTATGCATGTCGATAGAGGAAGACCCCCTCCAATACATAATTGAGGACGTCGTAGAGTTCGCCGCCCGGTTCACCTAGGAGTGGCCTGACCAGGATGGACAGGACGATGAAAAGTATCTTTTGGATTTACTTATCAGCCAACATGTGGAAGACCCAGTACATGAACCCATTGTCACAGTCCCACAAGTAGGTCATCTACAATAATAAAATTAAATCAAACATTAGTAAAATTCATTAAATAATTAAATTATTAGATAAAACTAAATTAATTTAAAATTGATTACCTACATGGTCTGAAACCAGAAATGCTGGTACTCTGGCGGCATCTGCTCATACATAGGGATAGGTGGGGAAAGTGTCCCCGTCACGATTGCATTGATGCGCTCGTGAAAGCGGCGATCAGACATAAAAAGGACATGCTATATTAGATATTTTGAAGATAAAATAATAATAAAAAAATTTGAAAAATAAAATTAACTCGCGTCATCGATGCTGATGTACTGGGCGTGCTAATGGTACGGGTACTGATGGTAGTGATGAGCAGCCGTTGGGGTGGCAGACTGTTGTATCGTGTCATTAGCTGTCGGTGCAGCTCCAGATGCTCCAACATCATTCGGAGTCCGCGGGGTGGGGGACGGTGCGGTTGTGTCAGGTGGTGGCGGTGGTCGAAGAACTACTTCCCCAACATGAGACGAAACTTGTAGACGACCATGTCCTCGACCACATGGCACAGGAGGCGTACCACTAAACATGATCTAAACAAATTATTGAGAAATATTAGTCTAAATTTTACGAATATTCACATTAATATGTATATAAAAAAGAATACACTAATGCTTACATATCGAAAATATTATCATGAAGTTATGAGTATTGTACTCATTAATTATTTAAAAATATATAATTATCTTTTGCACGTATAAAACGGGCCAAGTATTGTTTTAAGCGTGTAGCCTATCACATGAATTTTTTATTTTAGTATTTGTTACATTTATCCATTTTAATTTATCAACATTGTCTTTTGTTGACAGATGAAGATGGATAAACATAACAAGTTTTACTAGCAAAATTCAATTAATAGGATAAACAAGATTAAAGGCATATGTGATCTGTTTGTACGCTGTTACCAAAGAACTATATATTTTTAAATAATTATTAATTATTGAAAATATTGTCCTCAATTTGTTTTCTATTTCTAATGATTATGTAATTATATTTTAATTTTAAATATTACCTTAATATTGTTATTGTTGACATTATTTTGTATATAATATTATTACTGGAATTATTGGTCTAATTTTGTGATTACTGACATTATTATGTAAAAATGTTATTGTTGGGAATATTCTCTAATTTTGCGATAATTGACATTGTTATGTAAATAATGTTATTACCGGGAATATTAGCTATTTTTCAAGATTATTGAAATTATTATTTAAAAATATTATTACTGGAAAAATTGGTCTAATTTTTTTATTATTGACATTATTATGTAAAAATATTTTTATTAGGAATATTGGTGCAATTTTTGTGATTATTTACATTACTTTTTAAAAGTATTATTATTGAAAATATTGATCTAATTTTTTTTTATTATTCAAATAATCTTATTATTGGGATTAACTATTGGTCTAATTTTTGTGATTGTTTACATTATGATGTTAAAATTGTTTTATTGAAAATTTTGGTCCAATATTTTTGATTATTTACATTATTATTTAAATAAATTTACTATTGAGATTATATATTGGTCTAATGTTTTTTGGTTATTTACGTATTATGTAAGGGCATAAATTACACATAAATTGCACATAAATTACATAAATTGTATAAATTTACAGAAAATTAGAAATTTTGAAAAAATATTTTCGAAATTTTTTGAAAAAATATTTCAGAATTTTTTTCATACAGATTTTTTTTTAAAATACCAAAGATTTACAAAAAAAATTTAAAATACCAAAAATATACAGAAAATAAAAAAATTTTGAAAACATTTTTTCAGAAATTTACAGAAAAATTTTAGAAATACAAAAAATTAACAGAAAAAATTTAAAAAATATAAAAAATTAAAAAAATTTCAAAATATTTACAATTTTTGCCTCAGTCTGGTCCCTCAAGCTATTTTTTGTTGAATACGTGGCTGAATTTTGACTTTTTGGAGGGTAAAATAGTCCATTTAAGTTTGATTTTACCATTTTAATCCCTTAAATTTATAACATTGTCAAATTCCTCCTTTTTTCAAAGGAAAAAAACGTATCTATATTTTTTATGTTGATATATTAAAATTATCTTTTATGAATAACAAAAAATTTGCACTCTTGTGAACATAATAATATATTTAACTTAAAACAAAAACAGTGTACTCTATTTTCTCTTTTTTTATTGCAATAAAAAAAATCCAAAATTATGATAAATTTTATGAATTTACCTTTTGCGAAAAGTTATATAAAAAATTGAAGTCAGTAATTTTTTATTTCAAAAAATTAAAGATAAGTCTAAAAGTTAAACCTTAACAATCTATCTTTATTACTAATTAAGAGCACTATTTTGGTGTCTCACTCTTTTTGGTGGGTCAATTTTTTTTTTTAATTATATTTCTTATTCTCAACTTTGTTTGAAAAATTACAAATAACTCCTCATTGTTTGAAAAATTATAAACTTCCCCTTAATATTTGATAAAATCATATAATCCTTGGATGGAGGTTTAAAATTATTAACTTTGCCCTTGATGTATTTTTATCTTTTTTTCTAAAAATATTAAATAATGGAAAAAAAAACATACATAGTGGATGAAATATTATCAACTTAGTCCATAAAAATTTTTTAGAAAATTTTTAAAAATAACTAAAATTATAATTCAAAATTCACAAGAATATTTTAGTCAGTTTACCATAAAAATAGATGAATTGGACTAATTATTACAACAATGTTAGAATCAAAGGTTGCATGGTAATTTTTCAAATAAAGATGGTGTATTTATAATTATGTCAAACCTATTTATATATATTGTTATTATTATGAACTTTTTGTTTATATCGATGTATTGTAACTTAAAGAACAAAATTTATTTGCATTACTAATGTACAACATTTAATATTTCGATTGACTTTCACAAAATTAAAAAAGTTATGAAATAACCAGAACAAAAAAAAAAAAAAAGTTTTGAATTGTGATTTTAATTAATGCGTACATTACATTACACGGAACACATGCTAGTTAATTATACATTCATCAATTATAGTTATAAATAAGCGAGACCTATAATTGGTATTAATTGGTATAAATGAAAATATCTGGAATGTGTTTGATTTTGTGATAATCTTCTCCTTCACCATCCACCACTCCTACCCTCTTCGCAAACTCTTCTGGCATAGATATAATTCTCAGTTCTTGGAGAGTATTAATGAATTCCAATTCATCTGGAATCATCTTCAATTTACTGCATTCTGCAATAAGTAGACTAGAGAGGTTGAGCATTGCTCCTTTCTCCACTCTCCACCCCATTAAATTCAACAACCCATGCAAAACAAGTTCCTTGAGTTAAGGAAATCCAGTTGCCCGACAAACCATCACTCTGCCCACATATGGATTGCTCCACAAGCCAAGAACTCTTAACATGGGAAGCTTCTCTAGTATTTCCATTGGGTCTTCCTCAATCCTTGTACCCACAAGCTGCAATTCTATCATATTTTGATATAGTTGAACTTCATAAGTTGGTAATTTGCTCACTCGACAATGTGTGATTCTCAAGTAATGTAGTGAGTGATACATCACGAACCTCCTGAAAAGAGTTGAGCCATCTTCCCGATTCGTATTGACATCCATGTCCATCTTTGGCAATTTAAGAAGATGAGTGATATCATCAACCACATCACCAACCCAGATATCATCAACCATCTCCAATTCATTCAACCCTTCAAATTTCAATTTTTCGCCTCCAACCCTCTCATGATCATCTTTCATAAATAGATGCCTCAAGCGCTTCATTTTGTATATGCAATTAGGTAATCTCATTATATTTTTCACATTCAATGTCTGCAAACAAGGTAGCTTGCATATAGATGGTGGCAATTCTTTCACAATACTATTTTCGAGACTCAATAGCTTCAACAGCTCCCATTTTGCGATTCCTTTGGGCAATTTCCAATTCTCAAATTGATAACCTTTGAATACAAAAGATCTTATGTTCTTATTTTCCCCAATCCTTTGACTAAGATCGTTATCCACTCCCACCGCATGAATAGCCAATCTATTTATTTTGCAAATGGCAGAGTCTCCTCCTCCCATCTCTCTATCCATAACCTTCAGAAATCCTTTTCTTTTTCCTTTTGACAAACATAGATCTCTAATCATATCATGAAGCCGGCATGACTTAAACCTTTTATACAGTGGCAACTCGTCTATTTCCACTTGAACCATACACCTATTTTCTGGCTCAAATAAATACCGTTCTGCCACATCTCTCAAACTTTCTCCCTTTCCCTTGTCTTCTGAAGAAATCATTCCTTCAGCCATCCATAGTAAATATAGTTTTTCTGTATCTATTTCTTGATCCTTTTTAAAACATGCCAAATACAAAAGACATGATTTCGGGTTGTAAGGGAGCATATTGTAACTCAAATCTAGTATTTGATTAACTCTTCTGTCAGTCTCCAAACCTCTTCCATGTTGAAGGTACGAATCAAGATTTCTACACACATTTTTCTATTCTATTGATGCCTTTTCATGACGAAGAGTTCCCCCAATAACTGAAATGGGTAATGGTAAATAACCACATTTTTTTACTATTTTCCTTCCATATTCTTCCAATAACTTTATTTCAGTTGTAGGTAGCTCTGCATACATAATGAATTATTGTTAGTTATTTACGTTTGTTAATTCAATATATTAAATTTGTGCAATTAAAACAAATCAAAATAAGAGAATTTCGCCCCATACTTAAAACAAATAAAAATAGAATTGTTGTTATGTTTGTATTTTCATGAAATTGTCACTAATTATTCATAATAACAATTTTTTTGGCACTAATAATTTTTAAAGATAGTTTTTTCACACATATTGTCGTCATGAAAACTATAAAAAAATATTAGACATATTAAAATAATCTTTTTCGCCTAATATATACTATTAATGATATTTTTAGCATCATTACTCTTTTTCTTTTTGTCACTAACTAGAGAAGAAGATTCAAAATCAATAAAACAAAAACAAAAATATTTACAAACTAACCTTGTGAATAACTATTTGGGAGTGCTATCTTTTGAAGGAGCTCCCATCCTTCATCTTCACTCATGCATATAATTTACTACAACCTACACAATCTAAGAATATTTTTCAATAATTGCATCAAAATAATTAACTTAATGATACGAAAACAGACAAAGTTCAAGCAAGAAAATTGAAAAATAGAATCAACAACCCTAGTGAAACTATAGATTCATTAAGGACAATTCTAAACAACATCTTAATAAATAGCAACTATTATACGCCATATAAAAAATTATTGTATTAATTCTTAATAAATAGTTATTACTAAATATATTTTTCAAAATAATCCAAAGTTTATAATATGTTTATAATTTTTATAACTATCTTTTACAAAATTAATAAAAAATAAGATTGATGTTGACCATCCACATAGACACGGGTGTATCTATAAAAGTAGGATACGTTCCCTATTACAAAAGGAAATCGAAAATAAAACATAAATTAAATCACTTAATTTTGATTGGTTCAAAATTCCATCTAAAGTTCATAAAGTGAATACATCAAATTGATAAGAAATATGTGTGCAGTATATTTGAGAAGACAATGAAAATAGTTAATAATGAATTAGAAAATTGATATTGAAACTCCAACGATTAGTAGTGGGTAGATGATAAATAATTATATATATATAAAAAAAACTCAATAAACTCATGAAGCCAGGCAAGAGGATTTCTCCTCCAACAAAATCAAACTAGCAAATGAATAATGGAACCATATGTTTACATGACAACTTAATGAGTTCTATTGTTAATTAACTTTTGAATTTTCATTGAATATTGATCCGCCTCGATCACGTTTGACCTTGATCAATGATCTCGACCTCTCACATCACCGATTTGGATCTGTTATCTGGAAACAAAATACAAAGCTAGTCGGGATCATCCCGACAACGAAACTCCGATGCCTAAGTCAGATGCTGAGATTGAAGGTAAAATTCGGCAATCTAAAATATAAGTGCGGAGAAACAGGGTAGCTTCTCTCAGTGGGGACTTGGAGTATTTATAGACAATGGAGGATGGGACCCACTTGCGGGACAAGTGTCAGCTCCATGCTCGCCCCTGCAGAGACTAAGTTGCTTCTTTAGTGGACACCTGTCCAATGAGTATTGCGGGTCGGATTTGGGTTCCCTTGGCCCGATTTGAGACGTCATCAAGCCATAATGCGTCACATGCGATCTCATGACCTCACCCTGCGACCTTGTTTATGTTCTTTATCCCCCTCGACCTGCGATCTTCTATGCGACCAACCGGCAACACCACATTCTAATCTCCCTCTTCTTGTGGCATCCTCATCATAATTCCCCCACTTCTTCCAAATGTAATTTATTACATTGGGGAGAAGCATATCTCTTCCAATTTGGGTCGAAAGAAGTCCTCGCAGGGTCGTGTGTTTGATGCAATTTGATAATCGAGGGTTGAAGCCTTGAATATGTACCGTCATCCAAGATCAGTAACCGAAAGGTCTTGCTACGATAAGTCCAATCGTTGCATCAATAAAACGCCACGCGCCAGCAATCCATTAGTCGGCTCGATCCTCGAAGCGCCACGCGCCGTACATCCCCTCATCCTGCAATGGTGCGTCTTTCCATATAGTGGTCTATATATACCCCCCTTTTTCAAAATCCGCCTGCTCCACCACTCTGCCCTCGAGATCGTTGCTAGATTCCCAGCGACCTGCCTCCTCGATCTTTAACAAGGTACCATGTCTTCCATTAATTCGAGCTTTTCCTTTTCTATTTCTGTGACTTCTCCCTTGCATGAGGAACATCCAGAGGGACCTTCAGTGGTCAGGTCTAAGTCTTGATCTAGGTCTAGGTCGAGGTCTAGATCGAATCCCTCCAATGACTCATCTGATGATGGGGCCCCTAGGCACGTTAGATTTCAACAAGCATTAGATAACAACCTTTGGATTGGTATTGTCAGTAAAGTGAAACAATCCATTTCCCAAATAAAGGAAAAGTACTTCATCCCGCATGATTTCGAGGTCTTGATCCCCCGTTCTTTTGATCGCATGCATACACCTCCTAGAGGTTTCTGTACTTTATCGATTGGCCATTTTGAGGCTGGTCTGCGAATGCCTTTAGCTCCCCCTGTAGCTCGCATACTTAGGGGATTAAGGTTAAATCCCATGCAGTTGTCCCCCAATTCCATTAGCCACATCATACTTTTTGTCATAATAATGCGAGCTTTCGATCTCGACCCCAGTTTTGATAACTTTTGGTCACTCTATTCTTTTACTACTTCCACTAGGTCTGCCAATAGAGGTTTTTTCTACCTCACCTTCCGTAGACAATGTAGATATTTAGAGCCTCTTAAGTCCAACACTGGTCCTTGGAAGGATCGCTTCATCTTCGTGCGACCTCCACCTGGTAAAAAATGGCCCTTCACTCTCAAATGGTCTGGAGAGAAACTCGAACCGGTTACTGAAGGAGAGGGTCTAGATCGGGATTTGATTAATAGTCTCGCTTCTAACCCATTTTTTTCAAAAAAGTTACTGACTGAAGAGATTTTCTGTCTCGCGCGCTTATCTCGTGCTTCTGTACCCATCACCGGGTCGTTAGGTGATTCACTATCCTCTCTACTAGTTTTCTTTTTTCTTCCTCCGCTAACTTTTTGAGGTCGCAAATTTGCAGAGACCAAAATTATGTTGGGTCGTCTGACTCAGCATGCTCAAGCTCGCCAGGAGTGAGCTGCTCGTGAACAAGCTCAACAGTCCACTCCTACACATGATCGGGCTCCACGTCGCACCGCTCCTCAGTTACCCGACCCAGATACTTCGGCCACTCCAACAACTGAGATGCAAAGGCCGGACACCCCAATTGACATCGGCAGCAAGGAGATCCATCTTCACAACCTTTCTCCTCACCCAGTTTGAGGTGTTTCCCCTAGTACCGAGATGGTTGGCTCGCAGGTCGAGGCCAAAGCTGCTGGTCCTAGCCACCCTCAGAAGCGTAAGCACAGATCGCCTTCTAAGTCCAAGCATGGGAGGTCGCACTTTCATAGGCGATCCGAAGAGGAAGCTGCTGCTGCTCGAGCTGCTGAGGATGAAAATTTGAAATGTTTAAAGGAGGTCGAAGAGTGGGAGTTGTCTGCCCTGGCCAATCATCGCACGGAGTCTCAAAAGTCGGCCGAACGGACTGGAGCTCAACTTGCACCCAACTGGAGGGTTTCTGACCACAGCACTATCCTGAACAGCGAGGCCGGGTAGGAATCTTACGAGATCTATAGGCACACCAACCTACCTCGCGAACAGGCTACACTCCTCTCCTTCCCCTACCCTCGATTGGAGCAGTATGCTGCCCACGCCCTGGCGCAGGTAATTGCTTCGACCTCCGTATTTACCTCAACTTCTTTACTCTTCTGACCCGATGTACCATCTCTGCAGGCCGGGTCGTTCATGCGATTGTTGTCACTCAAATGCACTGTCCTTCACAAGCGTCGCCGGGAGGTTCAAGAAAAATAACGCGAGCTCCGAAATGACATCCGGGCGAAAGAGAAGGAATGGGGAGAGGAACGCCAGCCCTCGACGTGGTGAAGACAGGTCTCGAGGCGGAGGTCGCTCGACTGAGGGAGATCGTGGAATCCCATGGTGCTGAGGTCGCCAGGGCGCGTGAAGAGGGCCAAAGGTCTGGTTTTTCTACTGGCCAAGAAGCTGGTCTCATTCAGGGTCGCACAGAGGGCCGAGAGGAGTTCCTAAACTCTCCTGAGTTCGCTGCTCGATCTCGCGACCTTCGATTGGAAGGAGCACGGGATTTCTTGAAGACTCTGGTCTTCGATACTGCAGTCGAGATCAAGGCGAGTGTGTACGTGCAGGGCTTCAAAAAGTGCAAGGCTCAAGTCAACAAATTGGAGGCATTTGTTGAAGGGTTCGATTAGAACAGGCTCAACCCCTTTGTAGATGAAAACTTCCAGCCATACCCTGTAGAGCCATCTCCTCAGATTGAAGGCACTAAGTTCGCGAGCTTAATGGATGATGTGGAAGCCATGGATGAATGAGCTTGGCCTCTTGACCTTATGACCAGCATTCCTGCAAATACTTGAATTTTTTTTGTATAGACCCAGGGTTAGAGAAACAATTATATTTTGATTGCTCATGCTTATTGATCATGAATTTTGTAATGACTTTTTGGAACTTTTGCCATGTTTATTGACTTCAACAATTCAATGCATGATAGCTTTTCTAATTATTCAATGAATGTGTAAACGGTGCTCTCGAATATTTGGATTTGACACCAATGCAACGTTCTTCAAATCATGAAGATCTAATGCTCAGATGATCATCTGATGTTTTTTACTTCTGCAACTTTTTCCTACTTCCGCAGGTCGCGTCTTTTATAGATCGAATGATCATTTACAGGTCCTACGATCTTTTCCAGATCGAATGATCTTTCTCAAATCTTGTGATCTTTTGCAGATTCTATGATCTTTTTCAGATCGAATGATCTTTCTCAAATCTTGTGATCTTTTGCAGGTTCTACGATCTTTTTCAGATCAAATGATCTTTCTCAGATCTTGTGATCTTTTGCAGATTCTACGATCTTTTTTCAGATCGAATGATCTTTTCCAGATCTTGTGATCTTTTTCAGATTTCAGAATTAAACATAAACTAAATACTTAACAAAATAAGTTGCGGAAAAAGAACATGATATTTATATATGCAAGCGATCTTTTTCAGATACAATGTACATGACCTTTGATCGACCTCGAACTAGACCTTTCTCAGGTATAAAAGTGATCTCTATTCCCATGGATACATGACCTTTTTCAGGTTCAAAATTATGCATAAAATTTCTTCAAGTTTTGGATATTCCACGGTGTGGGTAGATCTCGACCCTCCATATCCTAGAGGCGATAGGTGCCTCTTCGTTTGATTTCTGTAACTTTATACGGTCCTTCCTAGCCTGGGTCCAGCTTTTCCACATGCTTCGACACCTCCACCTTCTTCAAAACAAGATCTCCAACTTGGAATTGTCTGGGCCTCAATCTTTTGTTGTAACTCCTCATCATCAAGCTTTTATGATGTAGCATTTTTGCGTACGCGACCTCCCTTTTTTTTTCCTCGATTAGTTCCAAGTCCAGCAAGCACTCCTCGTGATTGGTCATTGGATTGTACATAGTCATCCGATGTGATTCTTCGCCTATCTCTGCAGGAATAAGAGCTTCAGTACCAAATACAAAGCAAAAAGGAGTTTCACCTGTTGATGATCTAGGAGTAGTCCGGTATGCCCACAAAACCCCAAGTAATTCGTCCAACCATGATCTTTTGGAATCTAGTCTTGTCTTCAAATGCTGAAGGATGGTCCTGTTAGCAACCTCGACCTGTCCATTCGACTGCGGGTGTCCCACTACGGTAAAGTTCTGCTGAATTTTTAGCTCTTTACACCAACTCGTAATCTTCTTCCCTTGAAATTAGGTGCCATTATCTGAAATTAAAATTCCAGGGACCCCGAATCGGCATATGATGTTCTTCCATATGAACTCGATCATGTTCCCCTCCGTCACCTTAGCCACAGCCTCTGCTTCTACCCATTTGGAGAAATACTCCACAGCTACCACAATGAATTTTTTTCTGAGATCGCGCAGTGGGGAAAGGCCCTTAGATGTCTATCCCCCATTGGTCAAAGGGACAAGCAATCTTAACTGGTTCCAGCTGGGTCGCAAGTGCGTGAATCTGTATTGCAAATTTTTGACAGGCCTCGCACTTCTTGACTAACTCTTTCGTGTCTTCCACTAGGGTTGGCCAAAAATATCCTTATCTGATAACTTTTTCTGCTAGCGACCTTCCCCTAGAGTGATTTCCACAACTCCCTTCATGAATTTCCCTCATAACGTATTCAGCTTTCTCCGGATCTAGATATTTCAATAAAGGCCTTTCTATGGTTCTTTTTGTATAATTGTTCATCAACCAACGTAAAACAAGCTGCTCTTGCCTTCAATCTTCGCGCACCAATGGGGTCAGTAGGTAAACTTCCTTCTTTCAAATATTGGACGATCTCATCCTTCCATGACGGCTTTTCATTTACTGCATTAACGTCAATACTCTCAGTGATCGCGGATGTCTCTTTGATCATCACAGTAATCTTGCGATTTCATGTCGTGGAATTTGGTGCACCTGGCACTTGTTAAATTTGGATATTATGGATTTCGCTTTGGTGTGGTATAATATCATGCTCTCTTCTTTGGTCTCGTAAGTGCCCTCTATCTGTAAAGCAACAAGCTACGAATCTGTGAACACTTCTAAATCTTTCGCTCCCGCCTCTAGCGACAGCTCCAAACTCATGATAAGAGCTTCATATTCAGCTTCATTATTAGCGACTGGAAAAGAGAGTCGTGCTGCGACCTCGATCTCCACGTATTCCTAACCCTGTATCAATATCCCAATTCCTCCATTTCCCGCATTAGAGGATCCGTCCACATGCAACATCCATTTATCTAGCTTGGGCTCGGTCTCAGGCTCGCCGACGAGCTCGACCATGAAATCAGCCAATACTTGTCCTTTCAATGCCGTCCGAGCTTGGTATTCAATATCAAATTCCCCCAGTACACCTTCCCACTTCACAAGCCTACCCGAGGCCTCTAGTCGCGCCAATACATTACGGAGCAGATGATTGGTTAGGACGACTATGCGATGACCTTGGAAGTAAGGTCGCGGTTTACGGGCCGTTACAATAAGCGCAAGTGCCAGCTTCTCAATCTGTGCATACCTTTTCTCCGCCCCTTGCAACATCTTGCTCACATAGTATATCGGACTCTGCACCCCATCTTCTTCTCTGACCAAGGCTGAACTAACCGCATTGTCTGAAACAGCCAGATACACATACAACACCTCATTTCCTTTCAGATTCGTGAACGGTGGTGAGGGCAAGAATGTTTTTAGGTCTTGAAATGCTCGCTCACACTCGTCAGTCCACTCAAAATTTTTGGTTTTCCTCAACACTTTAAAGAAATGCAGATTTCTATCTGAGGATTTTGATATAAAACAATTAAGGGATGCGAGCTTACCGGTAAGTTTCTGGACTTCTTTAATGGTGGTTGGCGACTTTAGCTTTAGTATTGCCTCTATCCTCTCAGGGTTCATCTCAATGCCTCGCTCGCTGACTAGGTACCCCAGGAATTTTTCCCCTGTCACTCCAAAGGTGCATTTCATCGAATTCAGCTTCATTCTGAATTTCCTGAGCGTCGCAAAAGTTTGTTCAAGATAAACTATATGATCTTGCGACCTCGAGCTCTTTACCAGCGTATCGTCAACATAAACCTCCATAGTTCTTCCAATCTGATCTTCAAACATTTTATTCACTAGCCGCTGGTATGTGGCCCTCGCATTCTTCAGCCCAAAGGGCATCACCTTATAGCAATATATTCCCCTTTCAGTCACAAATGAAGTCTTACTCTGATCCTCTTCTGCCATGAAAAATTGATGGTAGCCCTAATAAGCGTCCATCATGGAGAATAGCTCATATCCTGCTGTGGAGTCCACCAATGCATCAATTCGAGGAAGTGGGTACGGATCCTTTGGGCACGCCTTGTTTAAGTCCGTGAAATCGATACAAACTCTCCACTTCCCTCCTGGTTTAGGAACTACAACAACGTTGGATAACCAATCTGTATATTGGACTTCGGTAATGTACCCGGCATTCAACAGCCTTTCCACTTCTTCTTTGATCACCTGGTTTTTCTCCATGCTGAAATTTCTCTTTTTTTGTTGCACAGGTCGCATGGTAGGGTCTACATTAAGCCGATGAACAATCAACTCTGGCGCCACACCCACAAAATCAAACGAGCTCCATGCGAAGACATCAGCGTTCTTTCTTAGCAACGATACCATCATGGTTTCCAACTGCTCGCCGAATTGTGACCCGATACGGGTGGTTTTGGATGAGTCACCTGGTATTACTTCCACTATTTTGTGACCTTCAATCGGCTGTATTCTTTGAAATTGTTCGTCAGGTACCCTACAATTTTTGTCTCAGTCTGGTTCCTCAAGCTATTTTTTGTTGAATACGTGGCTGAATTTTGACTTTTTGGAGGGTAAAATAGTCCATTTAAATTTGATTTTACCACTTTAGTCCCTTAAATTTGTAACATTGTCAAATTCCACCTTTTTTCAAAGGAAAAAAACGTATCTATATTTTTTATGTTGATATATTAAAATTATCTTTTAGGAATAACAAAAAATTTGCACTCTTGTGAACATAATAATATATTTAACTTAAAAAAAAAAACAGTGTACTCTATGTTCTCTTTTTTTATTGCAATAAAAAAAATCCAAAATTATGATAAATTTTATGAATTTACCTTTTGCTAAAAGTTATATAAAAAATTGAAGTCAGTAATTTTTTATTTCAAAAATTAAAGATAAGTCTAAAAGTTAAACCTTAACAATCTATCTTTATTACTAATTAAGAGCACTATTTTGGTGTCTCACTTTTTTTGGTGGGTCAATTTTTTTTTTAATTATATTTCTTATTCTCAACTTTGTTTGAAAAATTACGAATAACTCCTCATTGTTTGAAAAATTATAAATTCCCCCTTAATATTTGATAAAATCATATAATCCTTGGATGGAGGTTTAAAATTATTAACTTTGCCCTTGATGTATTTTTATCTTTTTTTCTAAAAAAATTAAATAATGGAAAAAAAAACATACATAGTGGATGAAATATTATCAACTTAGTCCATAAATATTTTTTAGAAAATTTTTAAAAATAACTAAAATTATAATTAATAAATAAGTGATTTTAATTAGAAAAAAAAAAGTTACGAATTGTGATTTTAATTAATGCGTACAGTACATTACATGGAACACATGCTAGTTAATTATACATTCATCAATTATAGTTATAAATAAGTGACACCTATAATTGGTATTAATTGGTATAAATGAAAATATCTGGAATGTGTTTGATTTTGTGATAATCTTCTCCTTCACCATCCACCACTCCTACCCTCTTCACGAACTCTTCTGGCATCGATATAATTCTCAGTTCTTGGATAGTATTAATGAATTCCAATTCATCTGGAATCATCTTCAATTTACTGCATTCTGCAATAAGTAGACTGGAGCGGTTGAGCATTGCTCCTTTCTCCACTCTCCACCCCATTAAATTCAACAACCTATGCAAAACAAGTTCCCTGAGTTGAGGAAATCCAGTTGCCTGACAAACCATCTCTCTGCCCACATATGGATTGCTCCACAAGCCAAGAACTCTTAACATGGGAAGCTTCTCTAGTATTTCCATTGAGTCTTCCTCAATCCTTGTACCCACAAGCTGCAATTCTATCACATTTTGATATAGTTGAACTTCATAAGCTGGTCATTTGCTCACTCGAGAATGTGTGATTCTCAAGTAATGTAGTGAGTGATACATCACCAACCTCCTGAAAAGAGTTGAGCCATCTTCCCGATTTGTATTGACATCCATGTCCATCTTGGGCAATTTAAGAAGATGACTGATATCATCAACCACATCACCAACCCAGATATCATCAACCATCTCCAATTCATTCAACCCTTCAAATTTCAATTTTTCGCCTCCAACCCTCTCATGATCATCTTTCATAAATAGATGCCTCAAGCGCTTCATTTTGTATATGCAATTAGGTAATCTCATTGTATTTTTCACATTCAATGTCTGCAAACAAGGTAGCTTGCATATAGATGGTGGCAATTCTTTCACAATACTATTTTCGAGACTCAATAGCTTCAACAAC
Organism: Sesamum indicum; assembly: GCF_026168435.1. NCBI lineage: Eukaryota > Viridiplantae > Streptophyta > Magnoliopsida > Lamiales > Pedaliaceae > Sesamum > Sesamum indicum. The sequence continues at coordinate 7,740,701 of NC_142661.1, read as the reverse complement.
TTCCATTTTGCGATTCCTTTGGGCAATTTCCAATTCTCAAATTGATAACCTTTGAATACAAAAGATCTTATGTTCTTATTTTCCCCAATCCTTTGACTAAGATCGTTATCCACTCCCACCGCATGAATAGCCAATCTATTTGTTTTGCAAATGGAAGAGTCTCCTCCTCCCATCTCTCTATCCATAACCTCCAGAAATCCTTTTCTTTTCCCTTTTGACAAACATAGATCTCTAATCATATCATGAAGCCGGAATGACTTAAACCTATTATACAGCGGCAACTCATCTATTTTCACTTGAACCATACACCTATTTGCTAGCTCAAATAAATACCGTTCTGCCACATCTCTCAAACTTTCTCCCCTTCCCTTGTCTTCTGAAGAAATCATTCCTTCAGCCATCCATAGTAAATATAGTTTTTCTGTATCTATTTCTTGATCCTTTTTAAAACATGCCAAATACAAAAAACACGGTTTCGGGTTGTAAGGGAGCATATTGTAACTCAAATCTAGTATTTGATTAACTCATTTGTCAGTCTCCAAACCTCTCCCATGTTGAAGGTACGAATCAAGATTTCTACACACATTTTTTCTATTCTATTGATGCCTTTTCATGACGAAGAGTTTCCCCAATAACTGAAATGGGTAATGGTAAATAACCACATTTTTTTTACTATTTTCCTTCCATATTCTTCCAATAACTTTATTTCAGTTGTAGGTAGCTCTGCATACATAATGAATTAATGTTAGTTATTTACGTTTGTTAATTTAATATATTAAATTTTTGCAATTAAAACAAATCAAAATAAGAGAATTTTCGCCCCATACTTAAAACAAATAAAAAGAGAATTGTTGTTATGTTTGTATTTTCATGAAATTGTCACTAATTATTCATAATAACAATTTTTTTGTCACTAATAATTTTTAAAGATAGTTTTTTCACACATATTGTCGTCATGAAAACTATAAAAAAACATTAGACATATTAAAATAATCTTTTTAGCCTAATATATACTATTAATGATATTTTTAGCATCATTACTCCTTTTTCTTTTTGTCACTAACTAGAGAAGAAGATTCAAAATCAATAAAACAAAAACAAAAATATTTACAAACTAACCTTGTGAATAACTATTTGGGAGTGCTATCTTATGAAGGAGCTCCCATCCTTCATCTTCACTCATGCATATAATTTACTACAACCTACACAATCTAAGAATATTTTTGAATAATTGCATCAAAATAATTAACTTAATGATGCAAAAACAGACAAAGCTCAAGCAAGAAAATTGAAAAATAGAATCAACAACCCTAGTGCAACTATAGATTCATTAAGGACATTTCTAAACAACATCTTAATAAATAGCAAGTATTATACGGAATATAAAAATTGTATTAATTCTTAAAGAAATAGTTATTACTAATTATATTTTTCAAAATAATCCAAAGTTTATAATATGTTTATAATTTTTATAACTATCTTTTACAAAATTAATAAAAAATAAGATAGATGTTGACCATCCACATAGACACGGGTGTATCTATAAAAGTAGGATACGTTCCCTATTACAAAAGGAAATCGAAAATAAAACATAAATTAAATCACTTAATTTTGATTGGTTCAAAATTCCATGTAAAGTTCATAAAGTGAATACATCAAATTGATAAGAAATATGTGTGCAGTATATTTGAGAAGACAATGAAAATAGTTAATAATGAATAAGAAAATTGATATTGAAACTCCAACGATTAGTAGTGGGTAGATGATAAATAATTATATATATATAAAAAGAAACTCAATAAACTCATGAAGCCAGGCAAGAGGATTTCTCCTCCAACAAAATCAAACTAGCAAATGAATAATGGAACCATATGTTTACATGACAACTTAATGAGTTCTATTGTTAATTAACTTTTCAATTTTCATTGAATATTGATCCGCCTCGATCACGTTTGACCTTGATCAATGATCTCGACCTCCCACATCACCGATTTGGATCTGTTATTTGGAAACAAAATACAAAGCTAGTCGGGATCGTCCCGACAACGATACTCCGATGCCTAAGTCAGATGCTGAGATCGAAGGTAAAATTCGGCGATCTAAAATATAAGTGCGGAGAAACAGGGTACCTTCTCTCAGTGGGAACTTGGAGTATTTATAGACAATGGAGGATGGGAGCCACTTGCGGGATAGGTGTCAGTTCCATGCTCGCCCCTGCAGTGACTAAGCTGCTTCTTTAGTGGACACCTGTCCGATGAGTATTGCGGGTCGGATCTGGGTTCCCTGGCCCGATTTGAGAAGTCATCAAGCCACAATGCGTCACATGCGATCTCATGACCTCACCCTGCGACCCTGTTTATGTTCTTTATCCCCCTCGACCTGCAATCTTCTATGCGACCAACCGGCAACACCACATTCTAATCTCCCTCTCCTTGTGGCATCCTCATCATAATTCCCCCACTTCTTTCAAATGTAATTTATTACATTGGGGAGAAGCATATCTCTTCCAATTTGGGTCGAAAGAAGTCCTCGCAGGGTCGCGTGTTTGATGCAATTTGATAATCGAGGGTTGAAGCCTTGAATATGTACCGTCATCCAAGATCAGTAACCGAAAGGTCTTGCTACGATAAGTCCATTCGTCGCATCAATGAAACGCCATGCGTCAGCAATCCATTGGTCGGCTCGATCCTTGAAGCGCCACGTGCCGTACATCCGTTCATCCTGGAAGGGTGCGTCTTTCCATACAGTGGTCTATATATACCCCCCTTTTTCAAAATCCGCCTACTCCACCACTCCGCCCTCGAGATCGTTGCCAGATTCCCAGCGACCTGCCTCCTCGATCTTTAACAAGGTACCATGTCTTCCATTAATTCGAGTTTTTTCTTTTCTATTTCTGCAACTTCTCCCTTGCATGAGGAACATCCAGAGGGACCTTCAGTGGTCAGGTCTAGGTCTAGATCTAGGTCTAGGTCGAGGTCTAGATCGAATCCCTCTAATAACTCATCTGATGATGAGACCCCTAGGCACGTTAGATTTCAACAAGCATTAGATAACAGCCTTTGGATTGGTATTGTGAGTAAAGTGAAACAATCCATTTCCCAAATAAAGGTTAAGTACTTCATCCCGCATGATTTCGAGGTCTTGATCCCCCGTTCTTTTGATCGCATGCATACACCTCCTAGAGGTTTCTGTACTTTATCGATTGGCCATTTTGAGGCCAGTCTGCGAATGCCTTTAGCTCCCCCTGTAGCTCGCATACTTAGGGCATTAAGGTTAAATCCCATGCAGTTGTCCCCCAATTCCATTAGCCACATCATACTTTTTGTCATAATAATGCGAGCTTTCGGTCTCGACCCCAGTTTTGATAACTTTTGATCGCTCTATTCTTTTACTACTTCCACTAGGTCTGCCAATAGAGGTTTTTTCTACCTCACCTTCCATAGACAATGTAGATATTTAGAGCCTCTTAAGTCCAACTCTGGTCCTTGGAAGGATCGCCTCATCTTCGTGCGACCTCCACCTGGTCAAAAATGGCCATTCACTCTCAAATGGTCTGTAGAGAAACTCGAACCGGTTACTGAAGGAGAGGGTCTAGATCGGGATTAGATTAATAGTCTCGCTTCTAACCCATTTTTTTCAAAAAAGTTACTAATTGAAGAGATTTTCTGTCTCGCGTGCCTATCTCGTGCTTCTGTACCCATCACCGGGTCGTTAGGTGATTCACTATCCTCTCGACTAGTTTTCTTTTTTCTTCCTCCGCTAACTTTTTGAGGTCACAAATTGGCAGAGACCAAAGTTATGTTGGGCCGTCTAACTCAGCATGCTCAAGCTCGCCAGGAGTGAGCTACTCGTGAACAAGCTCAACAGTCCACTCCTACACATGATCGGGCTCCACATTGCACCACTCCTCAGCTACCCGACCCAGATACTTCGGCCACTCCAACAGCTGAGATGCAAAGGCCGGACACCCCAATTGACATCGGCAGCGAGGAGGTCCATCTTCACAACCTTTCTCCTCACCCAGTTCGAGGTGCTTCCCCCAACACCGAGATGGTTGGCTCGCAGGTCGAGGCCGAAGCTGCTGGTCCTAGCCGCCCTCGGAAGCGTAAGCACAGATCGCCTTCTATGTCCAAGCATGGGAGGTCGCACTTTCACAGGCGATCCGAAGAGGAAGCTGCTGCTGCTCGAGCTGCTGAGGATGAAAATTTGAAATGTTTAAAAGAGGTCGAAGAGTGGGAGTTGTCTGCCCTGGCCAATCATCGCACGGAGTCTCAAAAGTCGGCCAAACTGACTGGAGCTCAACTTGCACCGAACTGGAGGGTTTCTGACAACAACACTATCCTAAACAGCGAGGCCGGGCAGGAATCTTACGAGATCTATAGGCACACCAACCTACCTCGCGACCAGGCTGCACTCCTCTCCTACCCCTACCCTCGATTGGAGCAGTATGGTGCCCACGCCCTGGCGCAGGTTATTACTTCGACCTCCGTATTTACCTCAAGTTCTTTACTCTTCTGACCCGATGTACCATCTCTGCAGGCTGGGTCGTTCATGCGATCGTTGTCACTCAAATGCACCATCCTTCACAAGCGTCGCCGGGAGGCTCAAGAAAAATATCGCGAGCTCCAAAATGACATCCGGGCGAAAGAGAAGGAATGGGGAGAGGAACGTCAGCACCTTGACGTGGTGAAGACAGGTCTCGAGGCGGAGGTCGCTTGACTGAGGGAGATCGTGGAATCCCATGGTGCTGAGGTCGCTAGGGCGCGTGAAGAGGGCCAAAGGTCTGGTCCGAGAGGAGTTCTTAAACTCTCCTGAGTTCGCTGCTCGATCTCGCGACCTTCGATTGGAAGGAGCACGGGATTTCTTGAAGACTCCAATCTTCGATACGATAGTCGAGATCAAGGAGAGTGTGTACATGGTGCAGGGCTTCAAAAAGTGCAAGGCTCAAGTCAAAAAATTGGAGGCATTTGTTGAAGGGTTCGATCAGAACAGGCTCAACCCCTTTGTAGATGAAAACTTCCAGCCATACCCTGTAGAGCTATCTCCTCAGATTGAAGGCACTGAGTTCGCGAGCTTAATGGATGATGTGGAAGCCATGGATGAATGAGCTTGACCTCTTGACCTTTTGACCAGCATTCCTGCAAATACTTGAAATTTTTTTTATAGACCCAGGGTTAGAGAAACAATTATATTTTGATTGCTCATGCTTATTGGTCATGTATTTTGTAATGACTTTTTGGAACTTTTGCCATGTTTATTGACTTCAACAATTCAATGCATGATACTTTTCTAATTATTCAATGAATGTGTAAACGGTGCTCTCGAATATTTGGATTTGACACCAATGCAACGTTCTTCAAATCATGAAGATCTAATGCTCAGATGATCATCTGATGTTTTTTACTTCTGCAACCTTTTCCTACTTCCGCAGGTCGCGTCTTTTATAGATCGAATGATCATTTACAGGTCCTACGATCTTTTCCAGATCGAATGATCTTTCTCAGATCTTGTGATCTTTTGCAGATTCTACGGTCTTTTTCAGATCGAATGATCTTTCTCAAATCTTGTGATCTTTTGCAGATTCTACGATCTTTTTTCAGATTGAATGATCTTTTCCAGATCTTGTGATCTTTTTCAGATTCCAGAATTAAACATAAACTAAATGCTTAACAAAATAAGTTGTGGAAAAAGAACATGATATTTATATATGCAAGCGATCTTTTTCAGATACAATGTACATGACCTTTCATCGGCCTCGAACTAGACCTTTCTCAGGTACAAAAATGATCTCTATTCACATGGATACATGACCTTTTTCAGGTTCAAAATTACGCATAAAATTTCTTCAAGTTTTGGATATTCCACGGTCTGGGTAGATCTCGACCCTCCATATCCTAGAGGCGATAGGTGCCTCTTCGTTTGATTTCTGTAACTTTATAGGGTCCTTCCCAGCCTGGGTCCAGCTTTCCCACGTGCTTTGACACCTCCACCTTCTTCAAAACAAGATCTCCAACTTGGAATTGTCTGGGCCTCAATCTTTTGTTGTAACTCCTCATCATCAAGCTTTTATGATGCAGCATTTTTGCGTACGCGACCTCCCTTTTGTTTTCCTCGTTTAGTTCCAAGTCCAGCAAGCGCTCCTCGTGATTGGTCATTGGATTGTACATAGTCACCCGATGTGATTCCTCGCCTATCTCTGCAGGAATAAGAGCTTCAATACCAAATACAAGGCAAAAGGAGTTTCACCTGTTGATGATCTAGGAGTAGTCCGGTATGCCCACAAAACCCCAGGTAATTCGTCCAACCATGATCTTTTGGAATCTAGTCTTGTCTTCAAATGCTGAAGGATGGTCCTGTTAGCGACCTCGACCTGTCCATTCGACTGCAGGTGTCCACTACGGTAAAGTTCTGCTGAATTTTTAGCTCTTTACACCAACTCGTAATCTTCTTCCCTTGAAATTGGGTGCCATTATCTGAAATTAAAATTCTAGGGACCTCGAATCGGTATGTTCTTTCATATAAACTCGATCATGTTCCCCTCCGTCACCTTAGCCACAGCCTCTGCTTCTACCCATTTGGACAAATACTCCACAGCTGCTACCACAATGAGTTTTTTCTGAGATCGCGCAGTGGGGAAAGGCCCTAAGATGTCTATCCCCCATTGGTCAAAGGGACAAGCAATCTTAACTGGTTCCATATAGGTCGCAGGTGCGTGAATCTGTACTGCAAATTTTTGACAGGCCTCGCACTTCTTGACTAACTCTTTCGTGTCTTCCACTAGGGTTGGCAAAAAATATCCTTGTCTAATAACTTTTTGTGCTAGCGACGTTCCCCTAGAGTGATTTCCACAACTCCCTTCATGAATTTCCCTTATAACGTATTCAGCTTTCTCCGGATCAAGACATTTCAATAAAGGCCTTTCTATGGTTCTTTTGTTTAATTGTTCATCAACCAACGTAAAACGAGCTGCTCTTGCCTTGAATCTTCGCGCACCAATGGGGTCAGCAGGTAAACTTCCTTCTTTCAAATATTGGACGATCTCATCCTTCCATGACGGCTTTTTATTTACTGCATTAACGTCAATACTCTCAGTTATCGCGGATGTCTCTTTCATCATCACAGTAATCTTGCGATTTCTAATTACCGACAGAGTAGCCCCAAACTTCGATAATGAATTGGCTCTGTCATTTTCATGTCGTGGAATTTGGTGCACCTGGCACTTGTTAAATTTGGACATTATGGATTTTGCTTTGGTGTGGTATAATATCATGCTCTCATCTTTGGTCTTGTAAGTGCCCTCTATCTGTAAAGCAACAAGCTACGAATCTGTGAACACTTCTAAATCTTTCGCTCCCGCTTCTAGCGACAGCTCCAAACTCATGATAAGAGCTTCATATTCAGCTTCATTATTAGTGACTGGAAAAGAGAGTCGTGTTGCGACCTCGATCTCCACGTTTTCCTAACCCTGTATCAATATCCCAATTCCTCCATTTCCCGCATTAGAGGATCCGTCCACATGCAACATCCATTTATCCAGCTCGGGCTCGGTCTCAGGCTCGCCGACGAGCTCGACCATGAAATCAGCCAATACTTGTCCTTTCAATGCCGTCCGAGCTTGGTATTCAATATCAAATTCCCCCAGTACACCTTCCCACTTCACAAGCCTACCCGAGGCCTCTAGTCGCGCCAATACATTACGGAGCAGATGATTGGTTAGGACGACTATGCGATGACCTTGGAAGTAAGGTCGCAGTTTACGGGCCGTTACAATAAGCGCATACCTTGGAAGTGCCAGCTTCTCAACCTCTGCATACCTTTTCTCCGCCCCTTGCAACATCATGCTCACATAGTATATCGGACTCTGCACCCCATCTTCTTCTCTGACCAAGGCTGAACTAACCGCATTGGCTGAAACAGCCAGATACACATACAACACCTCATTTCCTTTCAGATTCGTGAGCAGCGGTGGTGAGGGCAAGAATGTTTTTAGGTCTTGAAATGCTCGCTCACACTCGTCAGTCCACTCAAAATTTTTGGTTTTCCTCAACACTTTAAAGAAATGCAGATTTCTATCTGAGGATTTTGATATAAAATGATTAAGGGATGCGAGCTTACCGGTAAGTTTCTGGACTTCTTTAATGGTGGTTGGCGACTTTAGCTTCAGTATTGCCTCTATCTTCTCAGGGTTCATCTCAATACCTCGCTCGCTGACTAGGTACCCCAGGAATTTTTCCCCTGTCACTCCAAAGGTGCGTTTCATCGAATTCAGCTTCATTCTGAATTTCCTGAGCATCGCAAAAGTTTGTTCAAGATAAACTATATGATCTTGCGACCTCGAGCTCTTTGCCAGCATATCGTCAACATAAACCTCCATAGTTCTTCCAATCTGATCTTCAAACATTTTATTCACTAGCCGCTGGTATGTGGCCCCCGCATTCTTCAGCCCAAAGGGCATCACCTTATAGCAATATATTCCCCTTTCAGTCACAAATGAAGTCTTACTCTGATCCTCTTCTGCCATGAAAATTTGATGGTAGCCCTGATAAGCGTCCATCATGGAGAATAGTTCATATCCTGCTGTGGAGTCCACCAATGCATCAATTCGAGGAAGTGGGTACGGATCCTTTGGGCACGCCTTCTTTAAGTCCGTGAAATCGATACAAACTCTCCACTTCCCTCCTGGTTTAGGAACTACAACAACGTTGGATAACCAATCTGTATATTGGACTTCGGTAATGTACCCAGCGTTCAACAGCCTTTCCACTTCTTCTTTGATCACCTGGTTTTTCTCTATGCTGAAATTTCTCTTTTTTTGTTGCACAGGTCGCATGGTAGGGTCTACATTGAGCCGATGAACAATCAACTCTGGTGCCACACCCACAAAATTAGACAAGCTCCATGCGAAGACATCAGCGTTCTTTCTTAGCAACGATACCATCATGGTTTCCAACTGCTCGCCCAATTGTGACCCGATACGGGTGGTTTTGGATGAGTCACCTGGTATTACTTCCACTATTTTGTGACCTTCAATCGGCTGTCTTCTTTGAATCTGTTCGTCAGGTACCCTACCGCTTTCTTCAAAAACCTCTAATCTCTTTCTCTTGTTAGCATTTTCGCCCTTTTTTAGGGACAGATTATAACAATTCCTTGCCTCTTCCTGATCACACCTTACTTCTCCCACTCCTGCATTGGTCGGGAATTTCATATTCAGATGATAAGTGGAAACTACTGCTCGAAAGGAGTTAAGTGCCGGCCTTCCTAGGATTACATTGTATGCAAATGGGGTATCCACTACTAGGAATTTGACCATCAAGGTTTTCCTTCGCGGTTCATCTCCCATCGAAACAGGCAAATCAAGGGTACCTAAGGATGCGATCTCGCTACCCCCAGACCCGACCAAAGGAGTCCGCACCGGTTCCAATCTAGCGTTCTCCAGTCCCATTTTCTCCAATACATCTTTCAAAATGATATCCGCCGAGCTTCCGTTGTCTATCAGAACCTTATGCACTGCGAAGTTAGCAATGTCTAACTTGACCACCATCGGGTCATTCTGCGATCCTACTCTGTCTGCCCTATCTTTGTTCCCAAATCTTATTTCTTCTTCCGGCTCAATGTTTGCCATCAGCTGACTTCTCTGGTCACTCCTGCTTTGTCGCTTTCTGGATTTTCTAGAATCACCCCCTTCTGGTCCTCCTGCAATCGTTTAAATTACACCTTTCGCAGGCGCATTATTTCCAGGATTAGCCTCTTTCAGCACACCTTTTCCTTTATCTTGCCTCCTATCGGGGCTCCTAGATCGACTCCTTCTGATGACATTGTCGTCTGCCCGACATTTCAGCACCAGTTCCTTAAAATAGCCCTATCTAAGTAACCTCTCTATCTCATCTTTTAGCTGATAACATTCTTCTGTATCATGTCCTCGCTCTCGATGAAATTTGCAATACTTGCTAGAAAATTTCTTAGCTGCTGTGAACCTCGTGTGATGAGGCCACTTCAGTATATCAGACTTTTCTACAGTCAATAGCGCCTTGGTTCGGGTTGTATTCAAAGGTGTATATCTGTGATATTTCGGTCGGTAGGGAGGATCTCGACCTCGATCTACCTGCTTTCCATCTTTCCCATGATCCTGCTCGCGGGTCCTTACATTACCCATCCACTCTCCATCCTTCATCGCATTCATTTCCTCCTCGTTAATATATTTTTGCGCCAAGCGCATCAATTGTTCGACATTGGTCGGCGGGTCTCTTGCCAGAGCAGAGGCAAAAGGTCCTTTTTTCAACCCGTGAATAAGGATGCTCACCATCATGTCAGTTCTTAAATCTTGGATCTCCAGAGTCTCGTTATTAAATCTCCCCATGAAATTTTTTATGGTCTCATTTTCTTTCTGCCTGATGGTGAATAGATAGGTCGCTGACCTCTTTTGTTTTCTTTTGCTCGTAAAATGAAAAATGAATTTTTGTACCAACTGTTCGTGTGATTCAATACTACCCGCCGGCAAACTTGTAAACCACTCTTGCGCCTTCCCCGTCAAGGTTGTCACAAATAGTTTTGCTTTAATAGATTCCGTTTGTCCGTAAAGATTCATCACTAAATCAAAAGCGGACACATGCTCTTGCGGGTTCTTCAAACCATCATACTTCTGTAAATCTGGCATTTTAAAAGTTGCATTTACAACTTCACTCAGAATCCTATTGTAGAACGGTGAGTGCTTGTTCTGAGTGACTAATTCTCCCCTCCGCTTCAATTCATCAATCTGTTTCCCCAGCAGATGGATCTGTCTACCTACATTATCAACATCCGCTCTAGAGATCGCGGGTTCCCGTCTCCGCCATCCAATTTGTGAACTAGACCCCACTTCAGAAGGGGTGACCGCACGCCTCCTTTCGGGAGCTCTTCTACTCATTCCTTCATAAACCCGCTCGGTTTCTCTTTCACGTACTACCCTTCGTCTGGCCGTTTCATTCTCAATAGGTTGTGTTCTTCTTTCGTATGCCAAGATGGCATTCCTACTAGCCTCCTCCATCATTCGTTGTAATTCTCCTTGTGTATGTTGGACTATCCTTTCATTCCCCGCCCTCGGGGTCTCCTCAATTGCCCGCCTACCACCTTCCAATCTTTTCATGTTTTAGGGTTTATGTTTTATCTCCAAAATCGTTCCCACAGACGGCGCCAAACTGATCCGCCTGGATCACATTTTGACCTTGATCAATGAGCTCGACCTCCCACGTCACCGATTTGGATCTGTTATCTGGAAACAAAACACAAAGCTAGTTGGGATCGTCCCGACGATGATACTCCGATGCCTAAGTCAGATGCTGAGATCGAAGGTAAAATTCGGCGATCTAAAATATAAGTGTGGAGAAACAGTGTACCTTCTCTTAGTGGGGACTTGGAGTATTTATAGACAATGGAGGATGGGACCCACTTGCAGGACAGGTGTCAGCTCCACGCTCGCCCCTGCAGTGACTAAGCTGCTTCTTCAATGGACACCTGTCGATGAGTATTGCGGGTCGGATTTGGGTTCCCTGGGCCCGATTTGAGACATCATCAAGCCACAATGCGTCACATGCGATCTCATGACCTCACCCTGCGACCTTGTTTATGTTCTTTATCCCCCTTGACCTGCGATCTCCTATGCGACCAACCAGCAACACCACATTCTAATCTCCCTCTCCTTGTGGCATCCTCATCAAATATATTTACATTAATTATTAAAATTTCAAATTCATTAAACTTAATGAATAAAATCTTTTCATTAATAAAGTGCTTATTAAATTTTAAAATAATATGTATTCATTTATGAAGTATTTTATATTTTTGCTAAATTAAACTTCTAAATTTTGTCAAGATTATAAGTATCATGTGCAACGCACGTGATTCCTACTAGTAGCGACAAAAGGTGAGATCTATAAATCAAAAGAAAAACCAAAGACACAAATCTAACAGATTCAAAAGCCATGTATGATTCAAACAGAGATAACAAGAATCAATTGACAATCAATGGAGGCCAAAGCACATGAACACAATATTAAAGGATGATGAGGAATGTAACTACTACTGTCTCACCATTGTTAGTCGTAATAATAAATGTCAATAAAGGGTATGTGTTTGATTTTGTGATAATCTTCTCCTTCACCATCCACCTCTCCTACCCTCTTCACGAACTCCTCTGGCATAATTATAATCAGTGTTTTTAGAGTATTAATGAATTCCAATCCATCAGGAATCATCTTCAATTTACTACATTTTGCAATAACTAGATGAGAGAGATTGGGCATTAATCCTTTCTCCACTCTCCACTCTACTAAATTCCGCAAATCATTCAAGGAAAGCTCTCTGAGTTGAGGAAATCCAGTTCCCTCACAAACCATCTCTCTGCCCACATATGGATTGCGCCTTAAGCCAAGAACTCTTAACATGGGAAGCTTCTCTAGTATTTTCATTGGGTCTTCCTCAATCCTTGTATCCACAAGCTGCAATTCTATCACATTTTGATATAGTTGAACTTCATAAGTTGGTAATTTTCTCACTCGACAATATGCAATACTCAAGTAATGTAGTGAGTGACACATCACCAACCCTTTGAGAAGAGTTGAGCCATCTTCCGAATCCATATTAACACCCATGTAAATATTAAGGTTTACATCGCGAAATTGTTCTTGATGATTTAAAATGTGATCAACAATCATTGGCAAACATTCTTCATAAAAAATTCTTCCTTCCAATACTCGGAGCTTCGGCAATTTAAGAAGATGAGTGATGTCATCAACCAAACTATTGAACCCAGTTTTCATCTCCAACTCATTCAACCCTTCCAATTTCAATTTTTCACCTCCAACACTCTCATGAAGAAATCCCAAAAATAGATGCCTCAAGTGCCTCATTTTGTATATGTAATTAGGTAATCTAATTGTAATTTTCACATTCAATGTCTGCAAACAAGGTAGCTTGCATATAGATGGTGGCAATTCTTCCACACCACTATTTTCGAGACTCAATAGCTTCAACAGCTTCAATTTTTCAATTCCTTTGGGCAATTTCAGATTCTCAAATGTATAACCTTCCAATACTAAGACTTTGAGAGATTTGAAAATCCCAAATGTAATGTAATTATACAAAAATGTATCTCGCCAGTCCGTTTTGAGGAATAGAAAAGATCTTATGTTCTTATTTCCCCCAATCCTGTAACTAAGATCGTTATCCACTCCCTCAATATGGATAGCCAATCTATTTGTTTTACAAATTGAAGACTCTTCTCCTCCCATCTTTTTATCTATAACCTCCAGAAATCCTTCTTTTTTTCCTTTTGACAAACACAAATCTCGTATCATATCATGAAGCCGGCATGACTTAAATCTATAATATAGCGGCAACTTGTCTGTTTCCACTTCAACCATACACGTATTTGCTAGCTCGAATAAATACCGTTCTGCCACATCTCTCAAACTTTCTCCTCTTCCCTTATCTTCGGAACAAATCATACCTTCAGCCATCCATAGTAAATATAGTTTTTCTATATCTATTTCTTCATCTTCTTTAAAACAAGCCAAATACAAAAAAACATGGTTTCAGATTGTAAGGGAGCACATTGTAACTCAAATCTAGTATTTGATTTACTCCTTTGTCATTCTCCAAACCTCTCCCATGTAGAAGGTACGAATCAAGATTTCTACACATATTTTTCCATTCTATTGATGCCTTTTCATGATGAAGAGTTCCTCTAATAACTGAAATGGGTAATGGTAAATAACCACATTTAATTACTATTTTCCTTGCATATTCTTCCAACAACTTTATTTCAGTTGTAGGTATCTCTGAATACATAATCAATGAATGTCAGTTAATTCAAAATATTATGAAATTTGAATTTCTTATAAATATGTATAGTAATTAAAACAAATCAAAACAAGAGAATTTCGTCCTATACTTTCAACAAATAAAAAATAGAAATAAAATCTGAAAGCATAACTTTATATTGCTGAATCCATTTCTTTGTATGGCTTTCTAAATGTTTGATTCCTTTTACGTTTTAAACAAATTTTGTATCAAGAAATAAATTTTAAATTGCTATTGAACAGCGTTTTATACATATAGATCAACTTGAAATTTACATAAGAAAATTCAAACAATCTTTTCATCATGAAAACTATAAAAAAAATTAGACTTAACAAAATAATCTTTTTCGCTAAATATATACTATTAATGATATCTTTAGTATCATTACACTTTTTTATTTTGTCACTAACTAGAGAAAGAAGATTCAAAATCAATAAAATAAAACAAGGAATTTTACAAACTAACCTTGTGAATAGTTGTTCGGGAATGCTATCATTTGAAGGAGCTCCCATCCTTCATCTTCATCCAAACACTTGAGATTGTGGACGTATCCTCTGGAAGCAATGTTTTGATTTCTGATTGTGAGCAAAACTTTGCTATCTGCCTCTGCAATGGGAAAGGTACGCCTTAAGCAATTCCAATGATCAACTTCCCAAATGTCATCCAAAACTAGGAGACATTTTCTATCTCTTTGTACTTGGTACAACTTTCTGACCAATGTATCTTCATCTTGCTCTTCACTTTCATTCGGAAGAAGTTGCTTTAATAGTCGTTGGAAAGTAGTTTTGGGTTGAAATTGCTGACTTATACAAACCCAAGCACGATATTTGAAGCACCGCTCCACGGCCTCCCCATTGTAAATCTTAGTAGCAAGAGTGGTTTTTCTCAATCCTCCCATGCTACATATGGAAATCACTCCATTTGATTTGTCATCAGTTGTCAGAACTGATTCTAACTGTTTAATATCCTCCTTCATTCCTACAAAATATTTTTCAGCCTCATGCCCATACGTTCTTCTTGACCTATCGGTATCATCTACCAATCTTGATGAGTTGTCTCCTACACTCATAGACTCCGACTGTTTGGTGAGGTCGGACATACGAGACTTGATATCTTTAATGTCTTCTTCAATTTGCTGCATTCTTGACTACTCACTCAATATACAAGTGAATCTTTTGAGAACCATTTTAAGGCCTTTTCCTTTTCTTTTGGACACCACTTCAATGACATATCTTTCTAGCACATTCTCAGCTTGAATGGACAAATCGCGAAGTTCAGCTATCCAATTCTAGACTGTCTATGAATTGTACCGATCTTGCCTCCTATCAGCATCCTTCAAGAAACAGTGCATGATGTTGAGCTGCCTACGGACTTCCTCAACCTCACCGCCCACACTCGATAGAAATTTTGCTTCCTCAATCAATATGTCCCGAAGTGTTTCAAGTGCAATTGTTGCAACAGAATCAACCATTTTACTTTATATTTGGGTAATTTTCTGGAGAAATGTGTTGGATCAGTAGCGGCTAATTGCAAAGTGGATGGATGTTATTGATCTTTTTAATTCACCAACTGCCTTCATTTTATATATGCGCATACCAATTTCTATCCCTACTTGACACAGATTCTACGCATGCTACAAATTCTTTTCTCCTCTTATCTTTTCTTGTAAATTGGAAGTTTTAGATTCTTTCTCCCATATTTCACACTTTCTTGACTCTCACTTTTAATTTAAGTTAAAGCAAAATAATCGGCTACTCATAACACAAGTTCAAGAAATCCCTTTCAGACTTAATTTAAATTCTACTCATAGGTACAAATTCTTTTCTCCTCTTTCACACAATTTTTATTGATGGGTATTGACTCAATCCAAATTTAATTTATATCTTTTAATGGGTTTGGATTTGGACCTAGGTTTAGTAATATTTATTGGATTTGAGTATGAGTTTGAGTAGGGTCTCACCCTATCCATTGACACCCCTATACTATCAATGTATCCATATCAAATTAGTGTTGGTTAACTATAATACTAATTTTAATTAATTATATATATTGGATATTAATTATTGATGATTGCATAATATAATTATAATCAATTTATTAAAAAAAATTATGTTCGGGTTTTAATAATGATCAGTACCACAATCCGCAATTGATCCTTCAATCTATATTATATAAGTAACTCAAATGCTTTCTCGTCCCCCCCCCCCCAAGAATAAGATGTGGATGCCAAAATGCACTTAAGTGTGAAGCACATGGACTACAATCAGCCTATGGGAAAAGTATCAGATATTTCAATTGCTATGTATTTTTTATTCATTTAAAAGAATGTTAAATAAATCTATGAATTCACATCCATCTTAAAACATAAAAATTAGAAATATTAATAACATAAGACGTACATGGCTCACCCAATTTGAGCTACATCCAACAAATAGAACGTTTACGACATCGAAAAATGATGATGAGGAATGTGCAAAATGACTTTCAGAAGTAATACAACTCTAGTCTAAAAAATATAAGTCTTGGACTATTACATGATACTGAAATAGAGCATGATAACTTAAAGTACCTTATTAATAACAAAAATTTAAACTATATGATAATTTACATATAAAATCTGCGATAGATGAATAGTTGTGATTGTTTGAAATCCAACATTCTTGTGCTATGCTACACATATTTAGAAGAGTACATAGCGTCCTTTGTGAGTACATCACAGGCAAAAGTCCATTCGATGGTTTGCTTGGCTTCTCTCCAGTGAAAATCTCTATGCTTTCCATAACTCAACTTTGTCAAATCAAATAACTCTTTTACGGTATGTTTTTGAACAGTGGATCCTGATCCGGCTTTATGTAACTCATGAATCTGCATCGTCGACTTTGTCTTAGTGGGAGAAACTTGTGTGATTGTGAATGTGGCACTGCAAAAAAAAAACCTCGATTTGGAATGGATATTTTATAACGGGTATGTGAAAAATCCTTCAGACTTCTGTGTGCTTACCTGCTCTCACCTACTCTCTCCTGCTTCTAGCTAACACCTCTGTATTGGTGGAATGGGGACTCCTTAAAGTTGCCGACTGCAAAAGCATTTGCCAAGAATTTTTTCATTAATCAAGAACGATAGATAATTCATCCATATATATCCTCAACTTAGGAATAGTGAGAAAAATCATTGTTATCATATATCTCTAGTACTCATCCAAATAGACAAACTCCCACACGGTGTAGCATTTAGTCTAATAAACAAACTAGATAAAAGCAAACCAACAACATTAATGTCTATTTGGTTGATCATTGTATTAACTTTCTTCACTCTTCATCAAGTCATCACGAATGCATATCCACCTCCGTCCTGATGCATCATGGCATCTATAGAATCTCCGTCCTCCATTTCCATCTATGTATAAAGTCAAAAGTAGCAATACAAATAAAAAAATTTCATAGTTATTACATGTTTACGTTAGCAAAAGCAAGCGATATGCAAGACTTATGTGCACGTGACTTTTCCGTCCGAAAATCAGTTATGCATCATAAGCACAAAAACATTACTATGCATTAGAACTTCAAAACTAAACTATACTTGCGAATGATAATACATCAACGCAAATTAATTCGAATGCAAGAGAATAATTACATTTCCGCTATCATAATGTTATTTTTCAGCAAATTTCATCATTGTTTTCTTTGATCTTACAATGCTAGGAACAAAAATTTTACTTATATAGTAAAAAAGGTGTTAAATGCAGTTTACCCCATGTGATATGTGAAATGAACAAATATTTTCTAGAGAAAAAAATTTGCAAATTACCCCACTATTTAGATGGGTGGGGGTGGGGGGTAATTGGTTTCATTTCTCAAGACACATGGGGTAATTTGCTATTTTATTCACAACAGTTTTTTTTATTTTTCATTTCTCATATCATGGAGGTAAATTGCATATTTCCTATTTGTGCAGCAATTTGTGCATAAGTTACAGAATCACATTTAACATTAAATTCTAGCATCAAAGACGAAAATAAAGATGTTACGCGAAAGTATCAATAGACGTTACCTCCAGGGGAGTTTTTAAAGCTTTGACGCGTTGGCCATCGTACACAAATGCTATTGCGTCGTAGTTTAATTTCTTCTGCTTACAGTAAGATGTAAATAAGTGTTGTAGTCTCTTGTCGAGCGGAAACCGGTAGTAGACCTCGTCCCCGTCCTGCAATGACATAAAAATTAAGTAGTTCAAAGATAACTTGCATCAAGAATTAATTAACTACATTTGTATTACTGTGAGATATTCTGAATACTTATATCTATTATTATTAATTATTAATCTGAACTTCAAATATATAATTCATGGGTGAATAGAAATTTGCACCCTGTGATATTATAAATGAGTAAATTAGTCTTTTATAGAAAAAAAAAAGATCGGGAGGTACATTGGTGTATTTAAGATTATATAAGGATGTAAATCTAGGTCCTTCTCTAGCGATTCTTGTAAGTTTTGTGCATGCACTTGAACCCTCCTATGTGAAGGCATATAAACCTGCTCTGACCAGACACTTTATCGCTCCTCTAGCAAGTCCCTTAAGTCTTTGTTTGAGTAGGCACCCCCAAATTATCCTCTTTTGATGAGGCAAACATATTTTGCTCCGTGCAAGCACACAACTTCTGTTCATAATAGATATATCTCCATTATTAACATTTTCTTTTTGAAAAATAAAGCCCTAAACTTGAGTAGACAACCATTAAGCCTTAATCCATGGAGGCACACGAGCCTTCCTCCATAGAGACAAATAAGCCCTACTCCTACAGGAAAGACGTGCTATAATAGCTAGCATTAAAGAAAAAAAATGCCATCTACACTCACAAAAGGCAGTTAATGACACCATCGCACCAATTTTTGAATATCGCAATTGCACCCCTAGTTAAATTAATTTAAAAATTAATTTTAATTACTCCTCTGTTTTTGTTTACAAAAGTGATTACGCATCATTTTAATACTACTACACTAACTTTTTTATTGTGTCGATAATACCTTAAATTTTTTTTTAAATGTGATTTGTTGGTTAATATATTTTGTTCTTAATTATATATAATATATTTTAATATATAAATAATTATATTTATATGCACGCAAGAATGACGTGCCACGACGAATAACTAGCATAATTTAAAAGATATTGATAGCTTGTTACAACATTAATACAGATTAATAGTTCAATGAACTCATCTTCTTTTTTTCTTGGAAAAATTATAATTTTCGTTCTATAAGAATGGAAGGTAACACTTTTGGTCCACTTAAAATTTATTTTAGCAACGAAGGACAGTAAGAAAAAAAAAAAAAGAAGCACATTGCGGACATTTGTCTCTGTAAATTTTCCCTAGTTACAGTTGCCATGCACATAATATGCACGTGACATTTTCCAATAAAATTGGTTATTTATTGGTGAATATAAAGAAAAAACAGTATCAACATTATGAAAAAAAGCAAATCAAAGATAGTTAATTCATCCATATCCTCAACTTAGAATAGTGAGAAAAATCATTGTTATCATATACCTCCAGCACTCATCCAAATAGACAAACTCCCACACGTTGTAGCATTTAGTCTAATAAACAAACTAGATAAAGCAAACCAACAACGTAAGTGTCTCTACGGTCTATTTGGTTGATCGTTGTATCGACTTTCTTCACTCTAGATCAAGTCATCACGAGAGCGTAGCCACCTCCGTCCTGATGCATCATGGCATCTATAGAATCTCCATCCTCCATTTTCATCTATGTATAAACTCAAAAGTAGCAATACAAATAAAAAAGTTTCATAGTTATTAGATGTTTACGTTAGCAAAAAGCAAGCGATATGCAAGACATATGTGCACGTGGGACCTTTCGGTCCGAAAATTAGCCATGCATCATCAGGACAAAAACGTTACTATGCATTAGAACTTAAAAACTAAACTATACTTGCGTATGATAATACATCCAAGCAAACTAATGCAAATGCAAGAGAATAATTACATTTCCGCTATCATAATGTTATTTTTTTTTTGCAGATTTCATAATTGTTTCCTTTGATCTTATAATGCTAGGAACAAATATTTTACTTATACAGTAAAAAAGGGGTTAAATGCAGTTTACCCCATTTGATATGTGAAATGAACAAATATATTCTATGAAAAAAAGACTTGCAAATTGCACTATTTAGATGGGTGGGGGGTAATTGGTTTCATTTTTCAAAACACATGGGGTAATTTGCTATTTTATTTCACAACACTTTATTTATTTATTTATTTATTTTTCCATTTCTCGTATCACGGAGGTAAATTGCACATTTCCTATTTGTGCAGCAATTTGTGCATATCGTTACAGAATCACATTTAACATTAAATGCTAGCATCAAGTCATCCAAATAGACAAACTCCCACACGTTGTAGCATTTAGTCTAATAAACAAACTAGATAAAGCAAACCAACGACGTAAGTGTCTCTACGGTCTATTTGGTTGATCGTTGTATCGACTTTCTTCACTCTTGATCAAGTCATCACGAGTGCGTAGCCACCTCCGTCCTGATGCATCATGGCATCTATAGAATCTCCGTCCTCCATTTCCATCTGTGTATAAACTCAAAAGTAGCAATACAAATAAAAATGTTTCATAGTTATTAGATGTTTATGTTAGCAAACGCAAGCGATATGCAAGACATATGTGCACGTGGGACCTTTCGTTCCGAAAATCAGCTATGCATCATAAGTACAAAAACGTTACTATGCATTAGAACATAAAAACTAAACTATACTTGCGTATGATAATACATCAACGCAAACTAATGCAAATGCAAGAGAATAATTACATTTCCGCTATCATAATGTTATTTTTTTGGCAGATTTCATCATTGTTTCCTTTGATCTTATAATGCAAGGAACAAATATTTTACTTATACAGTAAGAAAGGGGTTAAATGCAGTTTACCCCATTGGATATGTGAAATGAACAAATATTTTCTATAAAAAAAAGACTTGCAAATTGCACTATTTAGATGGGTGGGGGGTAATTGGTTTCATTTTTCAAAACACATGGGGCAATTTGCTATTTTATTTCACAACAGTTTATTTATTTATTTATGTATTTATTTATTTTTTCCATTCGTATCACAGAGGTAAATTGCACATTTCCTATTTGTGCAGCAATTTGTGAATATCGTTACAGAATCACTTTTAACATTAAATTCTAGCATCAAAGATGAAAATAAAGATGTTACGCGAAAGTATCGACAAACGTTACCTCGAGGGGAGTTTTTGAAGCTTTGACGCGTTGGCCATCGTATACAAATGCTATTGCATCGTAGTTTAATTTCTTCTGCTTACAGTAAGATGTAAATAAGTATTGTAGTTTCTTGTCGTGCGGAAATCGATAGTAGACCTCGTCCCCATCCTGCAATGACATAAAAATTAAGTAGTTCAAAGATAACTTGCATAAAGAATTAATTAACTACATTCGTATTACTGTGAGATATTCTGAATACGTATATCTATTATTATTAATTATTGATCTAAACTTCAAAATATATAATTCATGGGTGAATAGCAATTCACACCCTGTGATATTATAAATGAGTAAATTAGTCCTTTATGAAAAATAAAAAATAGGGAGGTAGATTGTTGTATTTTAGATTATATAAGGAGGTAAATCTAGGTCCTTCTCTAGCGATGCTTGTAAGCTTTGTGCATGCACTTGAACCCTCCTATGTGAAGGCATATAAACCTGCTCTGAACAGATACCTTATCGCTCCTATAGCAAGGCCCTTAAGTCTTTCTTTGAGTAGGCACCCCCAAATTATCCTCTTTTGATGAGGCACACATATTTTGCTCCGTGCAAGCACACAACTTCTGTTGATAATAGATATATCTGCTTTATGAACATTTTCTTTTAGAAAAATAAAGCCCTACACTTGAGTAGACAACCATTAAGCCTTAATTCATGGAGGCACACGAGCCTTCCTCCATAGAGACAGATAAGCCCTACTCCTAATGGGCTGGTTCGGAAAATTCCTGCTCCATATAGCATGAAGTAAGCTCTTCTTTCTCTAAGCATGTTTATGCCACTAATATTTTCCTGTAAGAAAAAAAAGTGGGTCCCTCTTCAAGCTAGTCTCTTGCCTCTGAGATGGTTATTCTAATAAGTTTTGAAGTTTCCATTTATTAGATTGAGGAGTAGAATGATGCCCATAAAAATACACTGGCCTAAAAAGGCCCAAATTTTCCAAAAAAAAAAAAGAGATCTTCAAAATTCAAAAGAATGCAAAGCCGAAGTGGAGCCCAAGGGGCCCAGTTCGAGTAAGAGCTTAGAATGCCTTATGAAAATTTAGTTCGGGTAAAGCCCCCAAGGAGTCTAGCAGCAAATGCTTCTAAAAACATAAATTGGCCAAAAGAAACCCAAATTGGCTAAAATTCAAGAAGGCCCAGACCCAAGAAGTCCTCACAGGCCCATAAGGAAGTTTAGATACTTGAAATCCCCTAGGCAAAGTCAAAATTCATTGTACAAGGCATTCATGTCAGATCTCTAAAGGCACATATCACAAAATCAAATAAAGACGAGCAGCCCCCTCGAGGACACATGGTGCCTCCAACCAGAAGTAACCTTAAAACCTAAAAGCTTGAACTCAGGTTGGAATAAGGTATCTCCTCAATTACTTAATGTAAAATTTTGGAAAACATTCTTATCTCTAAAAGATACATTCACCTGCAACGGACTCCAATCCCGTCCCCCCAAGAATCGGGGGTCTCCAACTTCCAAGAAATAACCCTCAACCTAGTCCGTTGGAGAACTCCTAACTGTTGGGAGATTACCTCTACAAAATGTAGCAAGATTTAGCTTTATCTAACCATTTTGAGATGATGCTCCATCAGATCTATGAAAATCCTCCACCGAGTCACAGATCGATTGAATCATCTCCAATCAACTTATGATTACCTATAAATATAGAGCCCCGAGCTACAACTTTGGTTGAAGGGAATACTTCAATTTCATATTATTATTATTAGGGAAAAAGATTATTTTAGTCCGCTAAGTATGCCTAATTTTAAGTTTAGTCCGATAACTATGTCCATTTTTGTTTAGGTCTAGTAAGTTACGAAATTGCTTACTTTTAGTCCACTGACAGATTTTCGGACTAGTTTACCCCTATGCAACTTTGAAAGGCAGTTTTAGTCCATATTCACTCATATGGGTAAAATTATTCGAAAATCTGTCAGAGGACTAAAAGTAAGCAATTTCATAAGTTACTAGACCTAAATAAAAATAGACATAGTTATCGGACTAAAATTAAAATTAGGCATACTTAACGGACTAAAATAATACTTTTCCCTTATTATTATTGTTGTTGTTGTTGTTGTTATTATTATTATTATTATTATTATATAATACTATTATTATTGCAATGTTTATCAATCTTGGTTCTTGGGATTATCAACGGGAAAGATTCTTGATTTCGAGTAGATCAAGAATTACAAAAAAGAACCGAGTCGACAAACAGGCCGAATCACTAGTTCTTGGTTATAAATCTTTAAAATCCCATAAAAAATATAAAAAAAAAATCACATAAAAATCGTTTCTTGGTTATAAATTTTCAAAAGGATTAACATCAAATCAAACTAATCTAACCATACACAAAAAGGAGAATATATATATATATGTATATATAAGTAACAATTAAAAAAAAAAAGGGGAAATGAAAGAAGAAATGTACCTGAGATTTGATGGAGAGGGCAATTTTAGAAACAATGGATTGGTCATGATTTGGTTTCTTGCCGTTGGAAGTCTCTCCTGGTCTCATTTTCTTTCAGCCTTAATTTCAGTGTGCGTGTGTGTGTGTGTGTGTGTGTGTGTTCGAACACAAACACAAATACAAATAAGAACGCCTCCTTTGATTCTCCTTTGGTTGCTGTTTGAGTTAAAGCATTGAACCACTTCTGTCTTTATACACTTTAATTTTGTGTATCTCTGTGGGTGTGTGTGTGTGTGTAATTTTTAGGTTTCCTTTCTCTAAAATGGAAATACATTGTATAGTAAGTATCTGGAAAAATAAAATATAATAAAGTCCGATATGGAATTTAATCAAATTGGAGACTCCTAAAATACAAATAGTAGAGGAAATAACATTGTATTATGTCCATTTATTAGAAATATATTCAAATTTAGTGATTTAAAATTTTACTTGAACTATGTAAACTGTAATGAGTTTATAATATATTTTTGGTTTTTTTAAGAATCAATTCCCAAAAATAAAATTAAATTTCCTAACATGAATATTTAACGTTATTCTTTCGTAAACACCCTCACCTCACGTATTCTAATGATCATGTAATACAATGACCTTTCGACCGTTTATATGGTTTATATGTTAATTTTAACTATATTCGAACTTTTAGATATGTATACACTGTCGAATTGTATACATAATTCCGTTACCAATTAAATGTTATTTAGGCATTAATTAGTTCTAGTCTAGGAATGTAGAGTAAGCGAGCTTTAAAATCTTTCAGCTATTTTTTTTTTTTAACTTGAGCTCGTTCAGGGGTCGAGCTCGAATCAGATTATAAATGTTTAGAAATTCATGAACCAAGTCGAGTACTTCTTTTATTTTTTTTAATATATTTATGGTAACTATAGTTGTAATAACATTGTTATTATTCTTAAAAATAATAATTACAATAAACCTGATTACAACCGAAGGTAATATTTTTAGTTCAATAATTTTGTGCTACTCCGTAATAAACATGATTATGCTTTTATTTGTTATGATAACTGTATACATGACGAGGTCGGTGGGATCGCCCTAAGTCCTCGGGGTTTTCATAGAAAATAAGTCTGAAATCAAAGCAACACGTCAAAAGTGTTGGGGTAAACCCAAAAAATTCACTCCAACGATTAATTAGGAGACTATCGGTTGATTGGAAGTTGGACCTAAATAATTGTTTGTCTAATAGAAGTTATATCTTTAATTTTTTTTATAATTTATTATTCACATTTTTATATTCATTTAAACATACAATATAGAGTAAATTGCTCCACATTATTTAATTAGTCTTCATATGGAAGAAAATCTAGGCACAAAATTGATCTTTTTGACTGTAAAAGGACTTTTTTCCTTCAATTTCTTTCTTTCAATTTTCAAATATTTTTTCACGTTGATTTCTAACTTAAATACTATTATTTATTGGTATAATATTGTACTAATATTTTATACATTTATTTTATGTATATAGTTAAAAAAAATTTATGAGAAATCTTGTATTCAAATATGAGATCAAGAAATCTCATATCTGTAGAGAAGACAACCAAGCAGCAGATTTGCTTGCTAACCAAGCCTGTGTTACGCTCTACTAACTACCGATCACATGCGAGGCAAGATTATTGGAATCACCAAACTTGACTCTTATGGCTTCCCCAACATCAGAACTATGCAGAGATGTGAGGGAGTTGCACTCCCAATTATGCTTTATTTTTCCTTAGTTGTATTGAATTGTCAATACTAACCATACCTATAGGTGCTTATGAGGATCCATGGGCTGACTGTTCTATCCTCCACTATGCTTGACTATTTGGTGTATAACGGGGTCATGTTTATTTTGCTACTTAACTGTATTTGGGAGGTATCTTCCATTGCATTGCATATCTTGGAAATTTTTATTGTTTGTAAGTTGTACTCCTTCGTCTCTACTTGAGTTTTATTGTTGTTGACAAATGTTAGTGGATTTTACCCCCGCTTATGCTCTCTTTTGTCTGGCCATAAAACTAAGGTGCCCTTCTTTTCTGGCTGTGTTGGTTTGTTTGATTTTTTATTGCAGGTACCTCCAACAAATAATCTGAAGGATTCAAGTTGAGATATATTTATTGCTAATTGACGATGTGATAAAATTTTTTTAACACGCCAAACTTTTGACTCAACTTGATGGTAACACTACAAAAAAATGCAGGATTTGGATAGATTTTGAAATGTTTAACTTTGGACGATTTCAAGATCACAAAACCTATTTGGCCTGGAGTTTGGAATGGATGGAAATCCGCCCCTGCAGTTGGCGTTACAAAAATGTAGGAACGGTTTATGTAAAAAGCAGTTGCAACTAGGGATGGTAATTGTATCGGTCGTTGAAAATCGTTCCTAATATCGATTTAGCCCAAAAAATTTAATTTAAGAATTGGAACAGTTGGGGATAGTCTTTCTAATGGTTACTTATATTTTTTAGGTGAAATTTTGGAACGGTATTTATAATCATAATTTTATTTTGAAACTGTTTTTTTTTTCTAATTTGGATCAATTTAGGAACAGTCTTTGAAACATTTTTTTGCAACGAGTTATTGAATTTGGAACACCTTTGTAGAATTATTTTAGGAATAGAATTACGAACGGTTCATATAATTTGGAACGCATATTAGATACAGATTAGTAATTCTATTTGGAACGATCATATATTAATTTGGAACAATTCGTTTAGTTTAGGAACACTTTTTTGGGACAGTCTTTGTAACGGATTCTGGAACGAGTTTTGGTAAAACTTTTAATATTTTCTTTAGCATTACTAAACCCGTTCCTAATTTTTGAATGTCATAATTTTTTATAAATTATTAATATATTTAATAATTTTGAACAAATAAATAAATTTATACATTTTAACAAATTTTATGATTATGTACATTATTATGTAACAATGTTAGTATGTACTGGGAATATTGTTGTAATTTATTTTTTTATGATTATTATGTAATTTATAATTATTTATATTTATTAATGTAATATTGTTGATATTGCATTAATTGTTTCAAAATTCTTTATTAATGTGATTAGTTGTAAAATTTATTAAATTACATAAATTCCATAAATTTGTGTAAATTACACATAAATTGCATAAACTACACATAAAAATTATAAATTACATAAATTACACATGTATTTCATAAATTACACATACAAATTATAAATTGCATAAATTACAGATATATTGCTAAAATTACACATAAAAACTATAAATTGCATAAGTTACACATGTACTGCAGAAATTGCACATAAATTACATAAATTGTATAAATTTACAGAAAATTAGAAATTTTGAAAAAATATTTTCGAAATTTTTTGAAAAATTATTTCAGAATTTTTTTCTGAAAATTCATACAGATTTTTTTTAAAATACCAAAAATTTAAAAAAAAATTTAAAATACCAAAAATGTACAGAAAATTAGAAAATTTTGAAAAAGTATTTTCAGAAATTTACAGAAAAATTTTAGAAATACAAAAAATGAACAAAAAATATAAAAAATTACAAAAATTTCAAAATATTTACAATTTTTGTCTCAGTCTGGTCCCTCAAGCTATTTTTTGTTAAATACATGGCTGAATTTTGACTTTTTGGAGGGTAAAATAGTCCATTTAAGTTTGATTTTACCATTTTAGTCCCTTAAATTTATAACATTGTCAAATTCCTCCTATTTTCAAAGGAAAAAAAATGTATCTATATTTTTTATGTTGATATAATAAAATTATCTTTTATGAATAACAAAAAATTTGCACTCTTGTGAACATAATAATATTTAACTTAAAAAAAACAGTCTACTCTATTTTCTCGTTTTTTATTGAAATAAAAAAAAATCCAAAATTATGATAAATTTTATGAATTTACATTTTGCGAAAAGTTATATAAAAAATTGAATTCAGTAATTTTTTATTTCAAAAATTAAAGATAAGTCTAAAAGTTAAACCTTAACAATCTATCTTAATTACTAATTAAGAGTACTATTTTGGTGTCTCACTTTTTTTGGTGGGTCAATTTTTTTTTAATTATATTTCTTATTCTCAACTTTGTTTGAAAAATTACGAATAACTCCTCATTGTTTGAAAAATTATAAATTCCCCCATAATATTTGATAAAATCATATAATCCTTACATGGAACACATGCGAGTTAATGCGTACATTACATTACATGGAACACATGCTAGTTAATTATACATTCATCAATTATAGTTATAAATAAGTGACACCTATAATTGGTATTAATTGGTATAAATGAAAATATCTGCAATGTGTTTGATTTTGTGATAATCTTCTCCGTCACCATCCACCACTCCTACCCTCTTCACAAACTCTTCTGGCATAGATATAATTCTCAGTTCTTGGAGAGTATTAATGAATTCCAATTCATCTGGAATCATCTTCAATTTACTGCATTCTACAATAAGTAGACTGGAGAGGTTGAGCATTGCTCCTTTCTCCACTCTCCACCCCATTAAATTCAACAACCCATGCAAAACAAGTTCCCTGAGTTGAGGAAATCCAGTTGCTCGACAAACCATCTCTCTGCCCACATATGGATTGCTCCACAAGCCAAGAACTCTTAACATGGGAAGCTTCTCTAGTATTTCCATTGGGTCTTCCTCAATCCTTGTACCCACAAGCTGCAATTCTATCATATTTTGATATAGTTGAATTTCATAAGTTGGTAATTTGCTCACTAGACAATGTGTGATTCTCAAGTAATGTAGTGAGTGACACATCACCAACCTCCTGAAAAGAGTTGAGCCATCTTCCCGGTTCGTATTGACATCCATGTCCATCTTTGGCAATTTAAGAAGATGAGTGATATCATCAACCACATCACCAACCCAGATATCATCAACCATCTCCAATTCATTCAACCCTTCAAATTTCAATTTTTCGCCTCCAACCCTCTCACGATCATCTTTCATAAATAGATGCCTCAAGCGCTTCAATTTGTAAATGCAATTAGGTAATCTCATTGTATTTTTCACATTCAATGTCTGCAAACAAGGTAGCTTGCATATAGATGGTGGCAATTCTTTCACAATATTATTTTCGAGACTCAATAGCCTCAACAGCTTCCATTTTGCGATTCCATTTTGTATTGTCATGAAATTGTCACTAATTATTCATAATGACAATTTTTTTGTCACTAATAATTTTTAAAGATAATTTTTTCACACATATTGTCGTCATGAAAACTATAAAAAAATATTAGACATATTAAAAATAATCTTTTTCGCCTAATATACCATTAATGATATTTTTAGCATCATTACTCTTTTTTCTTTTTGTCACTAACTAGAGAAGGAGATTCAAAATCAATAAAACAAAAACAAAAATATTTACAAACTAACCTTGTGAATAACTGTATGGAAGTGCTATCTTTTGAAGGAGCTCCCATCCTTCATCTTCACTCATGCATATAATTTACTATAACCTACACAATCTAAGAATATTTTTGAATAATTGCATCAAAATAATTAACATAATAATACGAAAACAGACAAAGTTCAAGCTAGAAAATTGAAAAATAGAACCAACAACCCTAGTGAAACTATAGATTCATTAAGGACATTTCTAAAAAAATCTTAATAAATAGCAACTATTATATGCCATATAAAAAATTTTTATATTAATTTTTAAACAAATAGTTAATACTAATTATATTTTTCAAAACAATCCAAAGTTCATAATATGTTTATAATTTTTATAACTATCTTTTACTAAATTAATAAAAAATAAGATAGATGTTAACCGTCCACATAGACATGGGTGTATCTATAAAAGTAGGATACGTTCCCTATTACAAAAGAAAATCGAAAATAAAACATAAATTAAATCACTTAATTTTGATTGGTTCAAAATTCCATGTAAAGTTCATAAAGTAAATACATCAAATTGATAAGAAATATGTGTGCAGTATATTTGAGAAGACAATGAAAATAGTTAATAATGAATAAGAAAATTGATATTGAAACTCCAACGATTAGTAGTGGGTAGATGATAAATAATTATATATATATAAAAAAAAACTCAATAAACTCATGAAGCCAGGCAAGAGAATTTCTCCCCCAACAAAATCAAACTAGCAAATGAATAATGGAACCATATGTTTACATGACAACTTAATGAGTTCTATTGTTAATTAACTTTTGAATTTTCATTGAATATATTTACAGTTATTATTAAAATTTTAAATTCATTAAACTTAATGAATAAAATCTTTTCATTAATAAAGTGCTTATCAAATTTTAAAATAATATGTATTCATTTATGAAGTATTTTATATTTTTGCTTAATTAAACTTCTAAATTTTGTCAAGATTATAAGTATCACGTGCAACGCACGTGATTCCTACTAGTAGTGACAAAAGGTGAGATCTATAAATCAAAAGAAAAACCAAAGACACAAATGTAACAGATTCAAAAGCCATGTATGATTCAAACAGAGATAACAAGAAGCAATTGACAATCAATGGAGGCCAAAGCACACGAACACAATATTAAAGGATGATGAGGAATGTAACTACTACTGTCTCACCATTGTTAGTCGTAATAATAAATGTCAATGAAGGGTATGTGTTTGATTTTGTGATAATCTTCTCCTTCTTCACCATCCACCACTCCAACCCTCTTCACGAACTCTTCTGGCATAATTATAATCAGTGTTTTTAGAGTATTAATGAATTCCAATCCATCAGGAATCATCTTCAATTTTCTGCATTCTGCAATAACTAGATGAGAGAGATTGGGCATTGCTCCTTTCTCTACTCTCCACTCCCCACTCTACTAAATTCCTCAAATCATTCAAGGAATGCTCTCTGAGTTGAGGAAATCCAGTTGCCTCACAAACCATCTCGCTGCCCACATATGGATTACGCCTTAAGCCAAGAACTCTTAACATGGGAAGCTTCTCTAGTATTATCATTTGGTCTTCCTCAATCCCTGAATCCACAAGTTTCAATTCTATCACATTTTAATATAGTTGA
Organism: Sesamum indicum; assembly: GCF_026168435.1. Lineage (NCBI taxonomy): Eukaryota > Viridiplantae > Streptophyta > Magnoliopsida > Lamiales > Pedaliaceae > Sesamum > Sesamum indicum. Next base: position 7,710,078 of record NC_142661.1, on the reverse strand, counting down.
ACTTCATAAGTTGGTAATTTGCTCTCTCGACAATATGCAATACTCAAGTAATATAGTGAGTGACACATCACCAACCTTTTCAGAAGAGTTGAGCCATCTTCCGAATCCATATTAACATTCATGGCAATTTCAAGTCGTACGTCGCGAAATTGTTCTTGATGATTTAAGATGTGATCAACAATCCTTGACAAACTTTCTTCATCATAAATTCTTCCTTCCAATACTCGGAGCTTCGAAAATTTAAGAAGATGAGTGATGTCATCAACCAAACTGTTGAACCCAGTTATCATCTCCAACTCATTCAACCCTTCCAATTTCAATTTTTCACCTCCAACGCTCTCATGAAGAAATCCCAGACATAGATGCGTCAAGTGCCTCATTTTGTATATGTAATTAGGTAATCTAATTGTATTTTTCACATTCAACGTCTGCAAACAAGGTAGCTTGCAGATAGATGGTGGCAATTCTTCCACACCACTATTTTCGAGACACAATAGCTTCAACAGCTTCAATTTTTCGATTCCTTTGGGCAATTTCAGATTCTCAAATGTTTAACCTTCCAATACTAAGACTTTGAGAGATTTGAAAATCCCAAACATAATGTAATTATACAAAAATGTATCTCGCCAGTCCGTTTTGAGGAATAGAAAAGATCTTATGTTCTTATTTCCCCCAATCCTGTAACTAAGATCGTTATCCACTCCCTCCATATGGATAGCCAATCTATTTGTTTTACAAATTGAAGACTCTTCTCCTCTAGAAATCCTTTTTTTTTATCTATAACCTCTAGAAATCCTTCTTTTTTTCCTTTTGACAAACACAGATCTCGTATCATATCATGAAGCCGGCATGACTTAAACCTATTATATAGCGACAACTCGTCTATTTCCACTTCAACCATACACCTATTTGCTAGCTCGAATAAATACTGTTCTGCCACATCTCTCAAACTTTCTCCTCGTCCCTTATCTTCAGAACAAATCATTCCTTCAGCCATCCATAGTAAATATAGTTTTTCTATATCTATTTCTTCATCCTTTTTAAAACAAGCCAAATACAAAAAACATGGTTTCATATTGTAAGGGAGTACATTGTAACTCAAATCTAGTATTTGATTAACTCCTTTGTCATTCTCCAAACCTCTCCAATGTTGAAGGTACGAATCAAGATTTCTACACACATTTTTCCATTCTATTGATGCCTTTTCATGACGAAGAGTTCCTCCAATAACTGAAATGGGTAATGGTAAATAACCACATTATTTTACTATTTCCCTTCCATATTCTTCCAACAACTTTATTTCAGTTGTAGGTATCTCTGAATACATAATCAATGAATGTCAGTTAATTCAAAATATTATAAAATTTGAATTTCTTATAAATATGTATAGTAATTAAAACAAATCAAAACAAGAGAATTTCGCCCTATACTTTCAACAAATAAAAAATAGAAATAAAATCTGAAAGCATAACTTTATATTGCTGAATCCATTTCTTTGTAAGACTTTCTAAATGTTTGATTTCTTTTACGTTTTAAATAAATTTTGTATCAAGAAATAAATTTTAAATTGCTATTCAATAGCATTTTATACATAATAGATCAACTTGAAATTTACATAAGAAAATTCAAACAATCTTGTCATCATGAAAACTATAAAAAAACATTAGACTTAACAAAATAATCTTTTTTGCTAAATATATACTATTAATGATATCTTTAGTATCATTACTCTTTTTTCTTTTATCACTAACTAGAGAAAGAAGATTCAAAATCAATAAAATAGAACAAGAAATTTTACAAACTAACCTTGTGAATAGTTGTTCGGGAATGCTATCTTTTGAAGGAGCTCCCATCCTTCATCTTCATCCAAACACTTGAGATTGTGGACGTATCCTCTGGAAGCAATGTTTTGATTTCTAGTTGTGAGCAAAACTTTGCTATCTGCCTCTGCAATGGGAAAGGCACGCCTTAAGCAATTCCAATGATCAACTTCCCAAACGTCATCCAAAACTAGGAGACATTTTCTATCTCTTTATACTTGGTAAATCTAGTTTCTTCTCTAGCGATTCTTGTAAGTTTTGTGCATGCACTTGAACCCTCCTATGTGAAGGCATATAAACCTGCTCTGACCAGACACTTTATCGCTCCTCTAGCAAGTCCCTTAACTCTTTGTTTGAGTAGGCACCCCCAAATTATCCTCTTTTGATGAGGCAAACATATTTTGCTCCGTGCAAGCACACAACTTCTGTTCATAATAGATATATCTCCATTATTTACATTTTCTTTTTGAAAAATAAAGCCCTAAACTTGAGTAGACAACCATTAAGCCTTAATCCATGGAGGCACACGAGCCTTCCTCCATAGAGACAAATAAGCCTACTCCTACAGGAAAGACGTGCTATAATAGCTAGTATTTGGAAAAAAAAATGCCATCTACACTCACAAAAGGCAATTAATGACACCACCGCACCAATTTTTGAATATCGCAATTACACCCCTAGTTAAATTAATTTAAAAATTAATTTTAATTACTCCTCTTTTTTTGTTTACAAAAGTGATTACGCATCATTTTAATACTACTACACTAACTTTTTTTATTCTGTCGATAATATCTTAAGTCTTTTTTTTTTTTAAATGTGATTTGTTGGTTTATATATTTTGTTCTTAATTATATATAATATATTTGAAAATATGAAAAATTATTTTTATATGCACGCAAGAATGACGTGCCACGACGAATAACTAGCATAATTTAAAAGATATTGACAGCTTGTTACAACATTAATACAAATTAATAGTTCAATGAACTCAACTTCTTTTTTTCTTGGAAAAATTGTAATTTTCGTTCTATAAGAATGGAAAGTAACACTTTTGGTCCACTTAAAATTTATTCTAGCAACGAAGAACAATAATTTAAGAAAAAAAATAAAAAAGCAGCACATTGCGGACATTTGTCTCTGAAAATTTTCCCTAGTTACAATTGCCATGCACATAATATGCACGTGAAATTTTCCAATAAAATTGGTTATTTCATTGGTGAATATAAAGAAGAAACAGTATCAACATTATGAAAAAAAGCAAATCAAAGATAGTTAATTCATCCATATCCTCAACTTAGAATAGTGAGAAAAATCTAAACTCATTTATTCTACTAACGTATATATGTATGGCAGGTTGAAGTAGGGGAAATGGACATGTATTACATAATTGTACAAGAAATTGAAGACAAGTTGGACGTAAGGGTGAAGAAAGTGCCTCTCCAACAAGACGTGGACCCTCTACCGAAAATTATTGAGAGAATAAAAATCCAACCAAGATCCAAGTTACCCCTACAGGAACGATTAGAGGAGCCTCAAATGCTACTGATAAGGTAGTAATTATTTAATACTTTACCTAAATAATCTTTAAATTTCTGAGTTATGCAAAAATAATATAATATAACTAACATTCTTCAACCAAATTTTCATGCAATAGTACTATATTCATGATAGAGTTTCTGAAAACTTCCGCTCTTTAAAGGAGGTTGCAGGTTTTATACTCTATAGTTGTCCGAGGAGTGATCTAGTGCTGGAACAAGTTAATTCAAAATCTATAAATTCATTTTATCTTTGATCAAAATTTATGTGGATATGTTTTATTTTATAACTTTGCAACTATAGAAGATTATAAAAAATGAATGAACTATTATGTCATTTTGTCAGGATGCATATTAAAACTTTCTAAACATTCATGTTTTTAACTCTTATCTTTGTTATATGTTCTTATCTTAATAGGCATTCTATCAGATTCGGGCAATGAAAATCCAAATAAAATGGATAATGAAGTGTTGGAGATCATTGCTTGCACTATAATTGATTTATAGCCAGTAAATTTTCTCGTTATTATTTTCCTATTATTTTGTCAACATACATAATTAAAAAGGAAATTTTAAATTCGAAGATCTTTTGCCTTTTCAAAATCTTGTGAGGCCGTCACCGCGGCCCCATTTTAGGAGGAGCAAATTCCCATTTCTAATATTATGGAGGGTACCAGTACGCCTTGGGGTGATGCAGTGCAGATGATTCGGCATAGAGGATGGTTTTTGATGTCGCCAGGCTGGCTTTCTGATCTTCTAAGTATAACCGGGATAGTGTGCCTGATAATGCTACGAGGTCGTATCCTACTAATGTAGGACCTAGTTCATATTACGGTAGGTCGTACGATTATGTGTCTGGGCTGGCAAATCAGTTTCACGATGTAGTGCATGCAGCAGAGCAGCCATTGGAGAACGGTTGCACCCAATTTCAATTGAAGATTGTTGCTGAGTTGGTGAATATCAAGGTCGTTGGCCATTTTCTCAGCATATATGTGACCAAATATCCCAGTGGGTTGATCATATAGTAACGCAACCACACCTTGTCCCAGGATTACTATACTACGAATAAGAAACTTAGGTTTACCTATTGGAAGATTGATGTGTGTAAAAATGATTGCATGTTATACTGGAAGGTGATCCTTGACTATTGCATGTTTTGTGGAGAAGCTAGGTACAAGTCAACCAGGGCGCGAAATCCTAATCGCAAAAAGACAGCGTATACCAGTCTTAGGTACCTGCCGATTACCCCTCGCCTACAAAGGTTGTATGCTTTAGAAGCGATTGACGAACAAATGATGTGGCATGCTAATAATCTAATAAAAGAGGGATCCGTATTCAATTCGTCTGATGCAGATGAATGGAGGCATTTTGATCGAACATATCCTCATTTTGTAGTAGAGCCCCGTAATGTTAGATTGAGTTTGTGGACGGATTGGCGCGCACCGCACGGGCAGTACGATGGAACGTACTCATGTCGCCCCATTATACTTACACCATACAATCCCCACTGGGAATGTGCATGAGTGCTGAGGTGATAATGGTGATCCTCGATCCTTCCAATCCTAAACGTTTCATCAATGTTTATCTGGAGGCTTTGATCGAGGATTTGCAGAATTTGCGGCATGTAGGTGTACTAACGTGTGACACTGAGAAGCGAGTTATTCGCAATGCACGCCATATTGATGTGGACTGTGAACGACCTACCCGCTTATAGATTGGCCTCTGGATGGAGTTCCACTGGTGCTATGCGGTGTCCAGTTTGTATGGAAGACACACATTCATTCTACCTACAGAACAGTAGAAAGTCATGCTGCTTTGACTATTACAGACAGTTCTTCCCCCTGGACCATCCAAACCGTAGGAACAAGAAAGCATTCAATAAGAACCGAGTAGAAAGGAATGTTACACAACCAAGATTGATGGGAGAACAGATCCGCAAATGGGTTGGAGAGTTTAGCCCTGCGGTTGAAGTGTCGTTGTCACTTGCGGACGGGTAAGGTAGCGAGTATAAGTGGACAAAGAAAAGCATCTTTTGGGAGCTCGACTACTGGTTGATGCATCTGATATGATGAAATCTTGATGTCATGCACATTGAGAAAACATGCTTGACATTATATTCAATACCGTGATGGATATAAAAGGAACAACGAAGGATACTCTGAATACATGGAAGGACCTGAAGATCATATGTAACTGCCAGAAGCTTGAGCTGGACAAAAGGAGGATGAACGTAATGCCTAAAGCTGTATACACCCTGACTCTCGATGGACCGACATTGCGTTTCAAGAAGTTGAGAGAATACCTCCAAGTTCCGACGGACAACCATAATTATAACCTGCATAACCCAAATGGTACACAATTAGTCGTTGAGCTTTATGTTGCTAATCAACAAGGAGCAGGTACATCCCGATCGGGGAACTGTAAATCTTATGACGAGTCTGACGACGATAGCTTTGATGAGGATTACGAGACTGAAGAAGTTAAAAATTCTAATTGACATTTAGCATTTTCTATATCAAGTGTCTGTGTATTTTGCCGATACAAATTAGTATAAATTAAAAAATTACCGATAATAATTTATAAAAATAGTTTACCAGCTAATTTAGAAGTACAACTTTCAAACTATTTGTCCATACCAATATTTTTTTTTAAAAAAACAAAACACATTTTTTTTTTCTATGTAGGAATGGTCAAAAAATCTACAAACAAAGTGTTATATGTAGATTAGAGAGCAAATAAAAAATTACCAAGAAAATAACTAAATATTAGAATAAAAATTAATAAGATGAGATAAAGCTTACTTCAGTACTCGGAATCAATAAATCATAATAGCAAACGGATTTCTAATCTTCAAATGATTTTGATATATAAACCTAGCTTGTGACCCAAAAATAAAGAATTACTATTATTTTAGTTTTATTTGTCATAGGAATTTCACATTATATCTTGTAATTGAGAAACATCCACCAAACTAATGCTAATTCAATGGTCATGGACTAAACACATGGTTTCTAGTGGGTGATCAAGATGCCTAAAGAGTCGGGATCAAGAGGGACTCAACCTAGGATCTGATTGGCCCATTCAAAAAGAGTTGGTTGGTACAATCCAGGCCAAACCAAGGCTGATTCCAAGTATCAATACTTGGGATAGGCCCAGCCCAATGACCTAGGACCTCCTAACCCTGGGACAAGTTAGCGGGCTGACCTAATCGAGCCACTTCTTTTTTTTTAATAATATATGACATAGAAGTTTTATTTTATTCTTGTAGCTTAACTATTCTATATTTTATATACTTTGGAAACTCTAAAAAGTTTTACCTTTATTCTTATACTTCTATATTAGTACAACAATTTACTAAAACTCATTGTTATTTTTTTAAAAATGTATTTTAAATTTTTTTTGGGCTTGCCATTATTTAAGTTTATTATTTGTAGCTAGTTGGTTCAATTGTTATTAAGTTCTTTATGCGGTCTTAGCTACTTTTTTTTTGTAGTTTTGATTATTTGTTTGGTTTAATTTATGATTTATTTATTTAAAATAAAATCATAAATTATTTAAATTTATTGAAAAAAGTATCTCATCTTCATTTAAAAAGAATGAAAAGAAAATAGGCACAATCAGGTTTGGTTTGAGCCATCACCACTGCTATTGCACTTTCTCTTCATCCCCCGTTTTGTGCTAAATATAAGGTATCAAAATTAGTGTTTTTGACTCACTTGTATATTGAGCGAGTGGTTGAGAATGCACCAAATTGGAGAAGACGTTAAAGATATCAAGTCTCGTATGTCCGACCTCACCAAACAGTCGGAGTCCATGAGTGTAGGAGACATCTCATCAAGATTGGTAGATGATAACGATTGGTCAAGAAGAACGTATGGGCATGAGGTTGAAAAGTATTTTGTAGGAATGAAGGAGGATATTAAACAGTTAGAATCAGTTCTGACAACTAATGACAAATCAAATGGAGTGATTTCCATATGTGGCATGGGAGGCTTGGGAAATACCACTCTTGCTACTAAAATTTACAATAGGGAGGCCGTGCAGCGGTGCTTCAAATATCGTGCTTGGGTTTGTGTAAGCCAACAATTTCAACCCAACACTATTTTCCAACGACTATTAAAACAACTTCTTCCCAATGAAAGTGAGGAGCAAGATGAAGATACATTGATCAGAAAGTTGTACCAAGTACAAAGAGACAGAAAATGTCTCCTAGTTTTGGATGACGTTTGGGAAGTTGATCACTGGAATTGCTTAAGGCACGCTTTTCCCATTGGAGAGGCAGATAGCAAAGTTTTGCTCACAACCAGAAATCAAAACATAGCTTCCACAGAATACGTCCACAATATGAAGTGTTTGGATGAAGATGAAGGATGGGAGCTCCTTCAAAAGATAGCACTCCCAAACAACTATTCACAAGATTAGTTTGTAAAATTTCTGTTTTATTTTATTGATTGTGAAGATAATGTTGAATTTCTTGTTGAACCCTAATTATGGAAAAGAAATTCTTAATATATTAAAAAATTAAATATTTACTTTTTTAAACTTTGACAAGAAAAGAAATTAATTAAAAACAAATTGGAGAAACAAAAAGACAAATAATTAAATCTGTACGTGAGGCTCCATTAATCTTGCATGAAGAGCACAAGAGATGGGATCTGACGATAGCACATCACCGAAATTTCACAAGATGAATTTGAATTTGGGTCGGATGAAATAATCCGGCCGAAATCTTTAGTGTATGCTCTTGAAGTATTTTGTTGGCAAATTATAATGATGACGAATTAACAAATTGATTCAAAAAGAAGAATTAAAGAAGGAAAAAGAAAGAATCAAATGTTTGAGAAAAGGAATAATGCAGTTGCCTGGATAGAATTCATCTTACATTTATGGAGTTTTTCGCCATTTCTTGGCTAACGAAGGAATCAGATGTAACGTCCCTAGGGCTCTCTGAGCGTAGTACTTTATGAACTTGAACAGTGTTCTGCAGTGAGTGTGTTGAGGGAGAAAAGGCGTGAGAAAATCTGAACTGTGAGTGGTTGACTGAGAGAGTGTGAGTAAATGTTGTGTGTGTATGTGCGAGTGTTTCAAACAACAAATCTCGATAGGGGGTAGCAGAAGCCTCGGAAGTTACGTCCTGTCTTTTTGTCATAATATTTTCTTGTTAATTTCTTCATTGTTGGTTTGTCGTTACATAATATTATTGTAATAATAAGACAAAAAGCATTTTTAGAAAGAAATGTATATATTGATTCTATCTATGAATACAATACAATGAATTATTTTCTATATTAATTGGTCCAGAAAAAGCAAAAAAATAAAAAAAAATGAGACAACATTTATGAAAATTAATTAAAGAGTTCATCAATCTGTAAATATTGTTGTATTGTAATCAACCATTTGTCTTTACTTCTTTGTATACAACTACAGTTTCTGACTAAAATTGAAAAACTTAAAGTAGTGATGAAGTTAAAATTGATACTCAAAACTGAAAAATTAATCATGTATACCTTTCTTGCAAGTTCAATCATTTTGTGTTTATTAAAATTTGGCAATACTTTTAACTACCAGTTTGGAATTCGGTTTCAAAGGCTGGATATTAGAGCGAAATATATGTGGTAGGTGTGTTTTAATCTGAAAGATGTAATTAATGGTTTGGTATATAAAGATAGGTATAAACTAATGTCAATTATTACACTTTGAGGACTGGATTTCATTGATGAACTGCAGTCTAGTAATTTATGTTTGAAATTGAATTGCAATTATATTAAAGTTATACACATAAACTAATGTGTGTAAGAATTTTTTGCACCAATTTATTTGGTTCTTTGCCACCACAGAACATATCACTTTCAAATATTTTGAAAAGAAAAATCAATTGACACATTTGAATCCATTAATTCCTATATATATATACATATGTATAATAGACACTTAAAAAAGCTAAAAGAATAACAAAGACTAGAGGGTTGGATATTGCAAAAAATAAAGCAGCTTCTGGAATATCCACCCCTCTAAGGCTGACTATCCTCTATTAGCTTCTAGAACGTCTCCTGCAAAACAAACAAAATTATAAACACTTTTAAGCAAGAATTAATTTTTTTAAGAAAATAATATTAATAATGTATCTATTACTGCCACCTCCAACGCCCTCAGCCCACTCCAGCCACCGTCTGCGTTTTTCTTGTAGCACATCTCCAATAATTCATCTGCTTGGGGGGCGACCGACCTTTGCCTCATGTAGAAGAAAAAACATTTAGCATCTTATTTATAAAATAATGGTAAAGCATTTAAATATTATTTACTTACCAACTTCCTCTTGTGCATGCCGATATAGGACGACCCCCTCCCCCTGATACACAATTGAGGACACCGTAGAGTTTGCCGCCCGGTTGCCTTATTCTTAAAGGACTCCCGCTGGAAGTCCACGTTGGCCCAGTACGTCTGAAGCTGGAGCCAAATCTTGTTGGCCAGCTAGAGTGGCCTGACGAGGCTGGACAGGGTGATAGAAAATATCTTCCAGATTCACTTATCGGCCAACATGTTGAAAACCAAGAACATTAACTCATCGTCACAGTCCCACCAGTAGGTCATTTACAATAATAAAATTAAATAAAACATTAGTAAAATTCATTAAATAATTAGATTATTAGATAAAACAAAATTAATTTAAAATTGATTACCTTTGCGCTGTCAAACCAGAAATGCTGGTACTCTGGCGGCACCTACCTCAGATAAAGCGACAGGTAGGTGAAATGTCCCCGTCACAACTGCATTGATGCACTCGTGAAAGTGGTGGTCAGATTTAAAATTACATGCTATATTAGACATTTTTAATATAAAATAATACTAAAAAAAATTGTTAAACAAATTTACCTCGCGTTATCGAGGCTGATGTACTGGGCGCACTGATGGTAGTGGTGGAGCAACCGCCGGGGTGACAGACTGCTATATCCTCTCTTTCGCTGCCCGTCCAGCTCCAAATGCTTCAGCGTCATCTGGAGTCTGCGAGGCGGGGTACGGTGCAGTCGTGTCAGGTGGTGTGGGTGGTTGAAGAACTGTTTCCCAAAATGGGAAGCATCCCACGAAAATGGTAGAAGTGGCGGGGCACGACCACGACCATGTGGTATAGGAGGCATACCACTAAACAAGATCTAAACAAATTATTCAGAAGTATTAGTCTAAGTTTTACGGTTATTGACATTAATATTTAAATAAAAAAGCATATTCTAATTCTTACACATCGAAAACATTATCATGAAGTTATGATTATTGTACTCATTAATTATTTAAAATGTATAATTCGCTTCTGCATATATACAAACGGGCCAAGTATTGATTTAAGGTTGTTTACCCTATCACATGAACTTATTATTGTAGTATTCCTTACATTTATACATTTTAATCTATTAACATTATATTTTATTGACAGATGAAAGATGGATAAACATAACAAGTTCTACGGGCAAAATTCAATGAATGGGCTAACAAGAAAGGCATGCGTGATTTGTTTGTACGCAGTTACCAAAGAACTATACATTTTTAAATAATTATCAATTATTGGAGATATTGTCCTCAATTTGTTTTCTATTTCTAATGATTATGTAATTGTATTTTAATTTGAAATATTACCTTGATATTGTTATTGTTGATATTACTTTGTTAATAATATTATTATAGGGATTATTGGTCTAATTTTGTGATTATTGATATTATTATGTAAATGTTATTATTGAAAAAATTGGTCTAATATTTTTTCTATTGACATTATTATGTAAAAACATTATTATTAGGAATATTGGTGTAATTTTTTTGATTGTTTACATTACTTCTTAAAACTTTTATTATTGAAAATATTGATCTAATTTTTTTGTTATTTACATTATTATTTAAATAATATTATTACTGGGATTAACAATTGGTCTAATTTTTGTGATTGTTTAGATTATGATGTAAAAATTATATTGTTTGAAAATATTGGTCCAATACTTTTTATTATTTAAATAATGTTACTATTGAGATTATATATTTGTCTAATTTTTTTGGTTACTTACATTAAGATGTAAATAGTAGCATATTTATAAAATAAATTGCACATGTATACAATAAATTTCAAAAAAAAAAAAAGGCAATATGATATAATACACATAAGAATTGCAAAAATTATGGAATGTTACATGAGTAAATTGCACTAAATTTAACAATACTTGCATCAATTACACAACTATACAATTAATTTTGAAAAATTACACAAACATTCTATAATTGCAGAATGAATTAAGGTTATTGGAAACATATAATGCTATAAATTAAATTGATACATGTTCAGAAGATCAAGTATATTTGTATATATAAGATTGTTACTCTTATGTAGATGTAAGTGACATCTTATACTATACTATTGCATCGTCTAATCAGACTGATAAAATTTTTATCAAGCCGTTGGATAGTATAAAATCGACAAAATACCACATTCGATGAAGTTTTTGAAATTTTTGTTAAACGGATACCAAGATATCGTATTTGATACACAATCAATGAGGTTAAAAATGATGAAACTGTCCCAGATGTTGAGACATTATAATCGGGAAGTGAACGAGCAATCTATGGAATATTTAGGGACAGTTTAATCATTTTAGAAACAAATATTTTATACGAATGATTTTATTTAATTTCATATTTTGCTACGGTCAAATATTAAATAACCATTCCTAGGTTTGAGTTTTCCTCCAGTTTTCTTTTGACGTGAAATTAAATTTGTTTGAACTTATTTTGAAACGGTCATAATAAATAGACCGTTCCTCTATTTTAATTTTTCCTCTTTTTTATTTTGGAAATTGTAATATATTTAACGGTTTATTTTACTAATGTCGGTTCAAAATTGGAACGGGCTCTGGATCGACTTCCTAATTCTTTAACCATTCCTAAATAGAAAAAAATTGTGTTTTGTTTTTAAAAAAATTTATTGGTATGAACAAAATAGTTTGCAAGTTATACTTCTAAATTAGCTGGAAAACTATTTTTCTAAATTATTATCGGTAATTGTTTAATTTATACTAATTTCTACTGGCAAAATACAGAGACACTTGATACAGAAAATGGTAAATGTCAATCATAATTATTGTCTTCTCGTAATCCTCATCAAAGCTATCCTCGTTAAACTCGTCATCAGTTTATTGTTCCTTTGATTAGCAATAGAAAGCTGAACGACTAATTGTCCGTCACAACTTATGGAGTAGGTATTGTCTCAATCTCTTGAAATGCAATGTCGGTCCATCGAGAGTCAGGTTATATACAGCTTTGGGCATCACGTTCAGCCTCCTTTCATCCAACTCAAGCTCCGGTTAATCACATATGATCTTCAGGTCCTTCCATGTATTCAGAGTATCCTTCGTTGTTTCTTTTATATCCATAACGGTATTGAATATATTGTCAAACACGTTCTTCTCAATGTGCATGACATCAGGATTATGTCGTATTAGATGTACCGACCAGTACTCGAGCTCCCAGAAGATATTTTTCTTTGTCCACTTATGCTCGCTACTGTTCCCGTCCGGGAGTGACAACAAAACTTCAACCGCAGGACTAAACTCTTCAACCCATTTGCGGATCTTCTCCCATCAATCTTGACTGTGCAACATTCCTTTCTTCTCGATTCCTTGCGAATGCTTTCTTATTCCTACGGAACGGATGGTCTAGGGGCAGGAACTGTCTGTAGCAGTTAAAGCAGCACACCTTCGTACCGTTCTGCAGGTAGAATGAATGTGTGTCTTCCATACAAACTGCACACCACATAATACCAGTGGAACTCCATCCAGACGCCATTCCATAAGCGGGTAGGTCGTTCAAAGTCCACATCAACAGGACTGCATTGGGAATATCCCATTTCTTAGTGTCACACGTTAGTGCACCTGCATACTACAGATTCTGCAACTCCTCGATCAACGACTCCAGGTAAACATTAATGAGACGTTTTGGATTGGAAGGACCGGGGATCACCATCATCACGAACATATACTCAACACTCATGCACATTCCCAATGGGAGACTGTACGGTATAAGTATAACGGGCCAACATAAGTACGTACCACCGTACTGCCCATGCGGTGCTAGCCCATCCGTGCAGAAATCCAATCTAACATTACGGGGATCTACTGCAAAATCAGGATGTGTCCGATGAAAATGCCTCCATGCATCTGGATCGGACGAATGGCACATGGATCCCTCTTCCGTTTGATTCTTGGCATGCCACGTTATTCGCTCGGCAGTCGCTTCTGAAGCATTCAACTTTTCCAGGCGAGGGGTAATTGATAGGTACCTAAGAATGGCATATAGTGTCTTTTTACGATTAGGATTTCGCTTACCTAGTTTCTCCACAAAACTTGCAGTAGTGCAGATCAATGTCGTCCTTCCTGTACATGCAACCATTTTTACACGCATTAATCTTCTAAATAGGTAAACCCATGTTTGTTATTAATTTCTTTGTACTATAGTAATCATGGGGCATGGTGTGGTTGCGGGGCATTATATGATCAGCCCACTAAGATATTTGATCATACATATGCTGAGCAAATGGTCGGCGACCTTGATATCACCAACTCAGCAACAACCTTCAATTGAGATTGGGTGCAACCGTTTCACAACGGCTGCTTGGATGCATGCACTATATCGTGAGATTGATCTGCTAGCCCAGACACATAATTAGGGCCCTCTACCATAATATGAACTAGGCCCTGTATTAGTAGGACACGACCTCGGACGATTATCAGGCACAACATCTTGATTTTACTTAGAAGACCAGACAGCCAGCCTCGCAGAATAAAAAACCATCCTTTGTGCCGAGAATCCATCTGCACTGCATCACCACAAGGCGTACTAGTACCCTCCATAACATTAGAAATGGGAGTTTGCTCCTCTTGAAATGGGGCCACGGTGACGGCTTCAAAATACTCCTACACACTCTACTCGCCATGAGAAGTCTAATTATAATACTCCGGCATAAAACCTTTCATAAATAAGTCAAAATTTACCTCGTCCGTGGTTTTGAAAACATCATTTTTGCACTTATGACAAGGACACTTAATTTTCTCACCATCCATATATGCATGTTGACACTTGGATAATTCTATAAATGTAGCAACACTATCCTCAATAGAGTAAGACCCGCCTTATTTGGAAGGTTCTTCTCATACATCCATCTCCTCAACTATCTTAACATGACAGTGAGTTCTACACAGACACACAAACAAACACTGATATATACATATATTATGATATTAAATTAATTTATAAAATTACAAAAAATATAATCAATTGACAAGTAAAGGGTTAAAGTTTTTACCTGATCAAAATAACTTTAAATATCAACAAAAAATTGAGATAGGTTGACGAACAAGAGTAGAAAGATGTTTGTGGGTTAGTGAGAGATAAAAAAAATCGAGAGAGATTGAGGAAATAGAGAGAAAATAAGAATGGAAGAAAATAGTGACATTGAATGGAAAGAGCACACATATTTAGTTGTTAAAAATAGCTGTTGATTTAGATTTTGAAATGGTTCTTTCAACGAGTTTAGGAACACTTTTTTTTTACCATTGAAATGTAGGCGTTGTATTTCATTTGGAACAGTCTCGGTAATAGTAAATAAATAATACAAAAAAATAGTTGCAATTTGTACCAAGTTTTGGAACGATTTTTGAAACACATTAGTTTTTAAATAAAACTAATAATTTGGAATGGTTCTTGCATAATTGATTAAGGGTGTTCCAAAATCATTCGAAATTGTATCTCATTTTGGCATACATTTTCTAACTGTCATCTTTTGGACATCCTTTGTCACCCATATAGGGATGGTCAATTCAAGACCGTACCTAATTCTAATATTATGTTCCAAATAGAGTTCCAACCATTTATCGTTACTATTTTGTAACAGTATTTGGATCAGATTTTGTAACTAATTGTCTGGGACTCATGTTGGAACGGTTTGCCCATTCAAAAATTATAACTTAAAAAGAATATAGATCATGACATCATCATTTCATATCCATTCATTATGTGTACCAAAGACCGTTTCAAGATGGAAGGGGCTTAGGAATGGTTGTCTTGACCGTGCCAAATCCCGCCTTTTTTTATGGTATGATGATGTGCTCTAGCCAAATCTCATCCATAAAGGTGGTTGGCAGAGCACAAGATCTAGGATACGATAAGAGCACAAGAGATGGGATCCGCAAGATTTTTGGTTTTACAGGCTAGCTTATTTAAGTTTGTTAAAAAAGTATCTAATCTTCGTTAAAAAAAAGAAAGAAAAAAAAAAACAGGCAGAATCAGGTTTGGTTTGAGCCTAGGCCTGGTCATCACCATTGCTTTTGCACTTTCTCTTCATCTCCCGTTTTGTGCTTAATTTAAGGTAAAATTAGTGAAATAAAAATTATTGTTTTCAAATATGAGTTTAGTCATTGCAGCTACTGGTCTTGGTAAGAAAATATATCAAAAAATAATGAAAAAGAAAAGTTAAGTTTTATTGAGCATGATTTCTATAGCCTCAAGAATGGGTTCCACAAAAATTTATTTTAAAACATTTATCAAATAAGTAAAGTTGAATTTCTTGTTTAACCTTAATTATGGAAAAAGATTTCTTAATATATTAAAAAATTAAATATTTATTTTTTTAAACTTTGACGGGAAAGGAAATTAAATACAAACAAATTGGAGAAACAAAAAGAAAAATAATTAAATTAGTACCTGAGGCTCCATTAATCTTGCCGACAGAGCACAAGAGATGGGATCTGGCAATTGCACATCACCGGAATCTTCACAAGATGAATTTGAATTTTGGTCGGATGAAATAATCCGGCCAAAATCGGTAGTGTATGTTCTTGAAGAATTCTGTTGCAAATTATATGGTAATGACGAATTAACAAATCGATTCAGTAAAAAGAATTAAAGAAGGAAAAAGAAAGAATCAAATGATTGAGACAAGAAATAATGGAGTTGCCTGCATAAAATTCATCTTACATTTCTAGAGTTTTCCGCAATTTTTGGCTACTGAAGGATTCAGATGTAATGTTCCTAGGGCTCTCTAAGCGTAATACTTTATGGACTTGAATAGTGTTCTGTAGTAAGAGTGTTGAGGGATAAAAGGCATGAGCAAATGTGAAGTGTAAGTGGTTGAGTGAGAGAGTGTGCGTAAATGTTGTCTGCGTATGTGTGAGTGTTTCAAAAAAGAAAGCTCGACAGGAGGTAGCAGAAGCGTTGGAAGTTACGTTCTGTTTTTTCTAATAATATTTTTTCAAATATCTTCTTTTTTGGTTTTTCTTTACTTAATATTATGTAATAATTAGACAGAAAGTATTTTTAGAAGGAAATGTATATATTTGATGCTATCTATGAATACAATACAATAAACTATTTTCTATATTAGATTCCTCCATAAAAGGCAGAAAAAGAAAGAGATAATATTTATGAAAATCAATTAAAGAGTTCATCAATATGTACGTATTGTTATATTGTAATCAATCATTTGTCTTTACAAAGTTCTTTATATACAACTCCAATTTTTGAGTAAAATTGAAAAACTTAAAGTAGTGATGAAGTAAAAATAGACACTCAAAAGTTGACACTAAAAAATGAAGTATAAACATTTCTTGTAAGTTCATTGTTTTGCATTTATTCAAATTTGACAATATATTTAACGAAGGATCTATTGAAATTTGACAATATTTATGAAAATTCGGTGTGTTTTAATCTGAAAAATATAATTAATGGTTTCATATATAAAGATAGGTATAGACTAATGTCACTTGCTTCATAATTTTAGTGATTATTACACTTTGAGGACTGGATTTCATTGATGAACTGAAGAATAGTAATTTAAGTTTAAAATTGAATTGCAATTATATTAAAGTTATACAGATATACTAATGTGTGTAAGAATTTTTTGCATTAATTTATTTGGTTCTTTGCCACCACGGAACATATCACTTTCAAATATTTCGAAAAGAAAAATAAACTGACCCTTTTGAATCCATTAATCCCAATATATATATATATATATATATATATATAATAGACACTTAAAAAAAGAAAAAGAATAACAAATAATAGAGGGTTGGATATTACAAAAAATAAAGCACCTTCTGGAATATCCAACCCTCTAAGGTCAACCATCCTCTAACAGCTTCCGGAACGTTTCCTGCAAAACAAACAAAATTATTAACACTTTTAAGCAAGAATTAATTTTTTTTTAAAAAAATAATATTAATATTGTAGCTACTTACCTCCACATCCAACGCCCTCAGCCCGCTCCAGCCGCCGTTCACTCTTTTCCTGCAGCACCTCTCCAATAATTCCTTTTGCTTAGGGGGGGGGGGGTGGTGATCGAGCTTTGCTTCCTGTAGATAAAAAAAAATTTAGCATCTTATTTATAAAATATGGTAAAGCATTTAAAATACTATTATTTACTTACCAACTTTCTCTTCTGCATGCTAATAGAGGAAGACCCCCCCCCCCCCCCCCGGATACACAATTGAGGACACAATGGAGTTTTCTATAAGGACTCCCGCTGGAAGTCGACTCTGGCCCAGTACATTTGGAGCTGGAGCCAAACCTTGTTGGCCAGTCAAAGTGGTCTGACCAGGCTAGATAGGATGATGGAAAGTATCTTCTGGATTTACTTATAGGTCAACACGTGGATCACCCAGAAGATGGACTTATTTGTTACAGTCCCACCAGTAGGTCATCTACAATAATAAAATTAAACAAAATGTCAATAAATTTCATTAAATAATTAGATTATTAGATAAAACAAAATTAATTTAAATTTTATTACCTTCATGCTCTCATATCACAAATGCTGGTACTCTTCCGGCACCTATCTCGGACATGGCGATGGGTGGGGAAAGTGTCCCCGTCACCATTGCATTGATGCACTCGTGAACTCGGCAGTCAGATCTAAAAGGACATGCTATATTAGACATTTTCAATATAAAATAATACTAAAAAGAAATTGATAATCAAATTTACCTTGCGCCGTCGTGGCTGATATATTGGGCGCGCTGATGGTGGGTGGAATTGATAGTAGTGGTGGAGCAGCCGTCGGGGTGCCACACTGGTGTATTGTCTCATTAGCTGCCGATGCAGCTCTAGATGCTCCAGCATCATCTGGAGTCTGCGGGACGTGGGATGGGGGACGGTGTGGTCGTGTCAGGTGGTGTGGGTGGTCGAAGAACTGCTTCCCCAACTTGGGAAGCATCTGACAAAACTGGTAGAAGTGGCGGGCCACGACCATGACCACTTCCTCGACCACGTGATATAGGAGGCATACCACTAAACATGATCTAAAAAACTATTGAGAAGTATTTGTCTAAATTTTACGATTATTCACATTAATATGTAAATAAAAAAGAATATACTAATTCTTACACATCGGAAAAATTATCATAAAGTCATGATTATTGTACTCATTAATTATTTAAAAATGTATAATTCTCTTGTGCACATATACAAACGGGCCAAGTATTGCTTTAAGCTTATTTAGCCTATCACATGAACTTTTTATCATAGTATTTGTTATATTTATCCATTTTAATCTATCAACATTTTCTTTTGCTGACAGATGAAAATGGATAAACATAACAAGTTCTACTGGCAAAATTCAATTGATTGGCTAAACAAGATTAAAGGCATGCGTGATCTGTTTGTACGCTGTTACCAAAGAAATATACATTTTTAAATAATTATTAATTATTGAAAATAATGTTCTCAATTTATTTTCTATTTCAAATGATTATGTAATTGTGCCTTAATTTGAAATATTACCTTAATATTATTATGGTTGACATTATTTTGTAAATAATATTATTATTGGGATTATTGGTCTAATTTTGTGATTATTGACTTTATTATGTAAAAATGTTATTTTTGGGAATATTTTATAATTTTGCGATAATTGACATTGTTATGAAAATAATGTTATTACTGGGAATATTAGTCTACCTTTTGTGATTGTTGACATTATTATGTAAGAATGTTATTATTATTAGGAATATTGGTGTAATTTTTGTGATTATTTACATTACTATTTGAAAAGATTATTATTGGAAATATTTATTTAATTTTTTCTATTATTTACATTATTATTTAAATAATGTTATTATTGGGATTTACTATTGGTCTAATTTTTGTGATTGTTTACATTATGATGTCAAAATTATTTTATTGGAAATATTAGTCCAATATTTTTTATTATTTACATCATTATTTAAATAACTTTACTATTGGGATTATATATTTGTCCAATTTTTTATGGTTATTTACATTATGATGTATTGCACATGTATACAATAAATATGGCAAAAAATTTAAGCAATATAATATAATACACATGAGAATTGCATAAAGGGAAAAATAGGCCTCATTTGACTTGAATTTTCAAATTCGAAGGAGACTAGTAACTAATCAAAATAGGCCTCATTATAGAATTACACAAAATTTCTATAATTGCAGAAATTACATAAAATAAATTTCTATAATTTCAGATATTCTTATACAACTAAATATTTCTATATTTGCGAAACATACATAAAATAACTTTTTAACAGAATTTTTTTAAAAATGAAAAGAAATTGATAGAGAATTTTTAAAAATCACCAAAAATTAAGAAAAAATTATTAAAATAACCAAAAATATACAAAAGTTTGGAAAATTACATAAAATTTACAAATTTTTTTTAAGATTTTCAAAAATTTATTGAAAAATATTAGAATTACGAAAAATTATGAAATTTTTTATAATTTCATAAATGTATAATTTTTTTAAAAATTACAGCAAAATTAAGTAATTATTTTTAAATTGCCGAAAGTTTTCTAAAATGTTTTATTTTACACCAAATAATTAAGAAAATAAAAAATAAGGATAAATTGTCCCGAACATGTTAATGATCAGAAAAAGTAGACTATAAATAATTATGGTCATTGGAAACATATAATGCAACGAATTGAATTGATACATATTCAAAAGATCAAATATATTTGTATATATAAGATTGCTAGTCTTACGTAGATGTAAGTAACATCTCACACAGTTCCATTGGATCATCTAATCAGACCGTTAAAATTTTTATCAAACCGTTGGATAGTATTAAATCAATAAAATACTAAATTTTATGAAGTTTTTGACATTTTTGTTATACGGATACTAAGATATCGTACCCGATACACAATCAATGAGGTTGAAAAAATGATGAAACTGAACATCAGACAATTTGATTTTAGATCAGACCACTAGATATGTTCACATATAAAAAGTATTGTTATGAGTTTAAATTTGAAATTAATCAGGGACCCGGATATTGAGACACTGTAATCGGGAGGTGAACAAGCAATCTATGGGCATGTTTAGGGACAGTTTTTGGAACACATTTAGAAAAGTATTTTACTAATTTCAGAAAAAGATATTTTATACATTTACGAACGATTTTATTTAAATTTCATATTTCGCAACGGTCAAATATTAAATAATCATTCCTAGGTTTGATTTTTCCTCCAGTTTTCTTTTGGTGCGAAACTCAATTTGTTGGAACTTATTTTGGAACGGTCAAAATAAATTAACGGTTCCTATATTTTAATTTTTCCTCCTTTTTATTTAGTACATTGTAATATATTAAACGGTTTATTTTATTAATGTCGTTCAAAGTTGGAAAGGGCTTTGGATCGACTTCCTAATTTTTTGACATTTCCTAAATACAAAAAAAATGTGTTTTGTTTTTTCTGAAAAAAGAAATTATTGGTATGGACAAATAGTTTGCAAATTGTACTTCTAAATTAGCTGGTAAACTATTTTTATGAATTATTATCGGTATTTTTTTAATTTGAACAGAAAATGGTAAATGTCAATCATAATTATTGTCTTCTTCAGTCTCGTAATCCTCATCAAAGCTATCCTCTTCAGACTCGTCATCAAATTTAAAGTTCCCCGGTCAGGTCAACATGAGTATGTACCATCGTACTGCCCGTGCATTGCGAGCCCATCCGTGCACAAACCTAGTCTAACATTACGGAGCTCTACTGCAAATGAGGATATGTCCGGTCAAAATACCTCGATGCATTTGAATCAGACGGATGGCACTTGGATCCCTCTTCCGTTCGATTGTTGGCATGCCATGTTATTTGCTCGGCAGTCGCTTCTAAAGCATACAACCTTTGCAGGCTAGGGGTAACCGGCAGGTACCTAAGAATGTTATACAATGTCTTTGTGATTAGGATTTTGCTCCCTGATTGACTTGTACCTAGCTTCTCCGCAAAACTTCCAATAATCCAAATCAATGTTGTCCTTCTTGTACAACATGCAGCCATTTTTACATACATCAATGTTCTCAATAGGTAAATCCAAGTTTCTTCACAATTTCTTCGTACTATAGTAATCTTGGGGCAAGGTGTGGTTGTGGGTCACTATATGATTAGCCCATTGGGATATTTGGTCACATATATGTTGAGAAAATGGCCAACGACCTTGATATTCAACAACTCAGCAACAACCTCAATTGAGATTGGGTGCAACCATTCTACAACGGCTGCTCAACTGCATGCACTACATTGTGAAACCGATCTGCCAGCACAGACACATAATCGTACCACCTACCATAATATAAACTACACCCTATATTAGTAGGACACGACCTCATACCTTTATGAGGCACACCATCCCGATTATACTTAGAAGACCAGACATCCGGCCTGGCGGCATCAAAAACCATTCTCTATGTCAAATCCATTTGCACCGCATCATCCAAAGGCGTACTGGTGCCCTCCATAACATTAAAAATGGGAGGTTGCTCCTGCTACAATTGGGCCGTAGTGATGGCCTCAAAATACTCTTGCACCCTTTCCTCGCCATGAGAAGTCCAATTATAATACTTCGACATAAAATCTTTCATAAATAAGTATAACTTTACCTCATCCGTGGTTTTGAAAACTTCATTTATGCACTTTCAAAAAGGACACTTAATTTTCTCACCATCCATAATGCATGTTGAGACTTCGGTCATTCTATAAATGTACTAACACCATCCTCAATGGCGTAAGACCCGCCCTATTTGAAAGGATCTTCTCATACATCCATCTACTCAACTGTCTTAAGATTACGATGAGTCATACACAAACACAGAAACACACACACACATATATATATGTATATATTATTATAACATTAAATTTAAATGTTAAAATTGCAACAAATATAATCAATTGACAAATAAAGGGTTAAAGTTGTTACTTGAACAAAATAACTTCAAATATCATTAAAAATTTGAGACAGGCTGACGAGAGTAGAAAAATATTTGTGAGATAGTGAGAGATCAAAAAAAATCGAGAGAGATTGAGGAAATAGAGAGAAAATAAGAATCGAAGAAGATAGTGACATTAAATAGAAAGAGCACACAAATTTGGCTGTTAAAAATTAGCCGTTGATTTGGATTTTGAAACGGTCCTTTCGACGAGTTTAGGAACATTTTTTTTACCGTTGAAATATAGCCATTGTATTTCCTTTGGAACAGTCTCAGTAATACTAAATAAATAATACAAAAAAACAGTTCCAATTTGCACCGAATTTTGGAACGATTGTTGGAACACATTACTTCTTAAATAAAACTAATAATTTGGAATGGTTTTTCGCATAATTGATTAAGGGTGTTCCAAAATCATTTTAAATTGTACCTTATTTTCGAATACATTTTCTAACTATCATCTTTTGGACATCCTTTGTCACACATATAGGAACAGTCAACTCAAGACCGTCTCTAATTCTAATATTATGTTCCAAATAGAGTTACAACCATCTACCATTACTATTTTGTAATGGTATTTGGATCAGATTTGTAACAGTTTGTTCGGAACTCATGTTGGAATGGTATGCCTGTTCCAAAATTATAACAAAAAAAAATATAGATCATTGACATCATCTTTCAATATCCGTTCATTATGTGTTCCAAAGACCGTTTCAATATGGAACGGGTTTAGGAACGGTTGCCCTGACCATGTCAAATTCCACCTTTTTTTATAGTGTGGTGAAGTACTCTAGCCAAATCCCATCAATAAAACTGGTTGGTGGAGCACAAGATTTAGGATCCGATCATAGCACAAGAAATGGGGTCCGCAAGTTTTTTAGTTTAACAAGCTAGCTTAGGGTACTATCATTATAGAAAAAGGCGGAATTTGAAGCGATTTTAGGATGGTTTTTTTGGGTTTGGAACGGTTTGCAGGACATTGAACTTATTTGGGGTGATTTTTGAAACGGTTGGAAATTCATCCTTACAACTGGCGTTACAAAATTTTAGGAACGGTTCTATTTGGGACGGGAACTGTAACATACTACGAAAACCATTCCTAATATCAAATTTGTCAAGAAAAATTTATTTTTTTCAATTGGAACGGTTTTAGGAATTGTCAGTCATATTTAGGAACACATTAATAAAACTGTTTTAATAATGGTATTAGCAATGGTGTTTTTGAGAACACGTACTTAAAATTGAAATAGCAATGGTATTAGGAACGGTCAACCACTATTTAGGAACACTTATTAGAAATGATTTTAGCAATGGTATTTGAAACAGTCAATGCAGTTTAGGAACAGGGGTTTGGAACTATTTCAATAATGATATTTGGAACGGTCATTTATTTAGATTTATAATATTTCTTTACCATTACTAAAACCGTTCCTAATTTTTTAATTCTATAATTTATTTTTTAAATTTATTCATATATTTAATATATTGCAATAAATAAATAAATTTATTTATTTTAATATATAATTAAATTAATTTAATAGTTTTTTAATCAATTATCTTTATGAATTTAATTAATTAACTAAAATTGATATAATGAAATTTAATAAATATTATGCAACATGAATAATTAAGAAAAAATATTATATTAATGTGAAAAATTATCTAATTAAAAAAATAAAAAAAAATTAAAACCAAATCTAAGCCCTCCTCTTCAGCGACGTCAATATTGTCCTGGTTGAAGCTTGGGGGTTTGTTGAAGGCAATTCTGGAACGTCTACTGCAAAACATACAAAATTATTAGTACTTCTAACCAAGAATTACTTTTTTCTAAAACAAAGAATATCAATAATCTACTTACCGCCACCTCAGCCGCTCTCAGCCCACTCCAGCCACCATCCTCCTTTTTTGTGTAGCACCTTTCAAATAACTCCATCTGCTTGGGCGGCTGATCGAGCTCTGCCTCTAATAAAAGAAAAAAACAGTTAACATCTTATTTATCAACATTATCTTCTGTTGACAAACGAAGATGGATAAACCTAAACAGTTTTACTGACAAAATTCACTTGATGGGCAAAAATTTAAAGGCATGTGTAATCTGTTTGTACATGGTTACAAACAAACTATATATTTTTAAATAATTATTAATTGTTAATTGTATTTTAATGTGAAATATTACCTCAATATTGTTATTGTTGATATTATATTCTAAATAATATTATTATTGGAATTATTGATCTAAATTTGTGATTATTGACATTATTATGTAAAAATATTATTATTAGGAATATTTTCTAATTTTGGATTGTTGACATTGGGAATATTAGCCTAATTTATGTTAATGTGATTATTATGTAAAAAATTATTAATGGAAATATTGGTCCAATTTTTGTGATTATTTACATTTATTATGTAAAATTGTTTGTATGGGGAATTTGGTGAAATTTTTTTTATTAATTAGATTATTATGTAAGAAATTATTATTTGGAACAAATTCTCAATTTTTTTAATTATTTATATTTATTATATAGAAATGTAATATTGGTGAAATTTGTCAAATATTTTTTATAAGTTTAATATAAATTGCGTAAATTACACAATGAAATAAACATAAATTGCATAAATTACTCAAAAAATTATACATAAATTGCATAAATTACACAAATTGTGGAAATGACCAAAAATTAGAAAAAGATAACAAAAAACAATTAAAATTAACAAAAGTTTTCTGTCAATTTTTTAAAAATAAAAAAAAATTAAAAAAAGTACCAAAAATTTATAGAAATTTTTTAAAAATTACCTAAAAAGTTTACAAAAAAATTAGAAAAATTAGAAAAACATAATATAAAATTAGGAAAACTAAAAAAATACAAAAATATCAGAAAATTTTCAGAAACCCGTAATTAGTTTTTTCAAAAAAATTTTAGAATTTTTTTTCAAAAAACAGAACTTTTATATAGTTAAATGCCCGAATGTTTTTTTCGAAAAGTAGCCAAAATATTTTAAAAAAATTGGTGTTTTATTTTATACGAAAATGGAGGAAAAAAGGAAGAAAACTGTGGTGAAAAGAAGAAGAAAAATGGTGGGGGGTGGGGGTATCAAAGAAAAAGGTTGGGGGTCAAAAAAAAGAAAAAGGAAACGTAACCACTTGATTCCACTTACCTCTAGACGACAGCGGACGGCTGACGGTAGTGGAGCTAAGTACCACGTGAGGGAGGCAGTCGGTCGAGGAGAGTGAGGGAGGGAGAGTGAAGGAGGAAGAGGGAGGGTGAAATAAAAAAATCTTCTAAGTTTTGTATGTATACCGATTTTTGAAGCGGGCTTTGGAACCGGCAATTTTTAAAAAACCATTCGTAAGACCTCTCTTTGCAAAAAAAAAAAACATTGTTTCTATTGACAAGCAATATTTAAAAAGTCGTTCCTATTGTTTAGCCATTCCAAATAACCTTTCCCAAAAAATCAATGTCATTTGTTTCGAAATGACGTCATTTTGGTATAATATTAATACGACCACTCATGAGATGCAATATGAGAAAATTGCAATAAATGGAACTAAATTGGAAAAGGCCCTTACGGGACAAAAGGTGCAATTTTTTCCTTAAGAGTTACATTACTTTGTGTGCTGCCCCATTTAGTACAATAGAGATACTACTTGTAAACCAATCTTAAAGTACCTTTAGTTTACCATAAAAGATAAATATTAGTTATAGTTATTAAATAAACTAGGCAAAATCACACTATTGGGATATAAGTTTATCCAGAAACAGATAAGTTATATAAACAAGTTTTTGGAACAAAATTATTATTGCAGAAGTTTCACTATTTCAACTTTGACCCATTCGGTCCGATTAGATATTATCACAAATAATATAGGTAACCCCTAGGACCCAACATTTGGTTAAATCTAACTTCATAATATTAGCTATTGCTAGGACACAATAAGTGGTTAATATGCATTCTTTTACTTTTTTTTTCTTTCTTGGATACGAAAATCATATCATATGTTTGCCACGAAGAACTATATATTACATGTAAGTAATAATTCAACCCCCTCAGTGCTGTAGTGAGCATTTCTTGCCAATCGATGTGCAAGACTGTTCGCTTGTTGATGAACATGCACAAAAGTGATGGAATGAAAAGCCACTGCTAATGACTTGATACCTTCAGAAATTGGTCCTAGTGATAAGGAGACCAATTTATGATGGATAAGCAATCACCTTCAATAAGAACACTCCTGCAGTGTTTCCACTGCTTCCTTTCATTCCAGGATGGTCTGGTGTAGTAGGAAAAGAGAAATATTTCATCCACCTTGCTAAATAGATGTCCTTAGAGTTTCTTGGAATAACCCCTACACCCATAGATGATTGTTCATGAGAATTTACACCATCAAAGTGAACTTTTACTGAATCAGTAGGTGGAGGATACCACTGATTTGTTTGAGCTTGATTCCATATTGTACGAAGACTCTGGTAACAATTCATGAACTCGGGAAGATGGATTGCTGACTGATGTATTATCTCCATAGTGTGAGAACTTGATGACTCCATCAAACACTTGTTGCGGTGATTTAGATATTCCAAAAGATAGTAACCAATGAATCAGCTTCTAAACGCCAAAGTGACATACAGGAAATTGATACTAGTCGGCACAGTTTAGATAAGGGGATAAAATAATTCGATTAGGAATAAGTAATGGAGGTTTGACCATCAACACCTTGTGATGTTCACTATTGGTCGTTTTCGATTTGTTGGTCTGCTTTTGAGAAATCTCCATCTTTTGGTCTGGTTCACCGTGCTGGTCATGCGCATGCTTAGTGTCATTTTCGTCCATGTTTGGTTGCAACTCTTTTTCACTTGGAAGAACAAAAACAACAGCATTTTATTTGGGGTCAACAACAGACTAGGAATGTAATTTACCTTAGGATTCCAATTTACTAATAGATGACGTCAGTTGACTGATTTGAGATTCCAAATTTTGAATGCTCGTCTGGGTCTGCTGTTGGAACTGTTGTTGGAACTATTATATTTGTTGTTGGAACTATTATATTTGTTGTTGGAATTATTGTGTTTTGGTCACTAGTGCTTTTATCATGTCTTCGAGAGATGGACCAGGTGTGGGATTAGGCGAAGGGGTTGGTGGCCAGTTTTGAGATTGCGAAATGTAGCTAAGACTGGGGTAAGTTGTCCTTCCTGGATTGTACATGTTGAAATGAGGATCATATCCTCTTTGTGGTGTTCCAAAAAGTCCTCCAACAACATTGGCATGCTTGATGGTTTCTTCTTGAAGCATAGGGCACAAATCGGTGGGATGTGCCATAGAATTACATAAACGAAAAGCCTTCATTCGTTGGAATTCTTCTTCGACAACTCTTTCAACAAGGGAAAAAAGTTTATCAAAATAATCATAAATGGAAGATACATTTACCTCATTCACCGGAGGATTGCCGTATCTAGTCCCAAATTATTGAGTATTTGTCCACATGATTGCAATTGGGTTGTGTGTTGTGGTTCACTCCAAGTGTCCAATATCTCTTGTGCTAACTATGGCTCGGAAGAAGTGGGTATCCTTTCAACTTATTGCTTGGTTTCCTTTCAAAATCTCCGCCCAGTCTTCTCAATCTTGAATCAGATCAAGTTCACATGTACGAGAAGATTATAGTATTAAACCAAGTAACCAAAAAAAAATCAAGTAACAAGAAAAGAAATCTTCTTAAAAACACCAGCCCCGGCAACAGTGCCAAAATTTGGTGAGTGTCGAGATCACCAAAAATAATTCCTATAAAACATGTGAAAGTGGGAGTAGGGTCGATTCCACAAGGACTGGTATAAGTTGATTGCTTTAAGAAAAAGAAAATAATGAGAGGAGATTTGACGATAAAAAAAAATAATTAAAAACTAAATAAGCTAGAAAATAATTGAAATTACCTGGCGAAGATAGGAGAGAGAGATTTTACGGTTAAGGCTAGGATCATGCTTGATTCTTGCGAGTTCATCATTGATGCAAAAATACATCCTAAAACAAATTTAGACATCATGAATAGGTGATGAGGGAAATTTTAAGCATGATATAGGATACATTGGGATAGATTGAATAATTGCCTTTAGGAGAATCTCCTTACGCGCTTGGGAGAGCATCTTCTTCTTCCAGCCTTGTTCTCTTTGTCAAATCTTATCCTTAATTCTAGCACATTAATATTTCTTTCTTCAAGAGTCCACCCACCGCCGGTTACCCCAAGTGTTGACTTTCGCTACGGCCAAGTGGTATTCATTGCATATGTTCCTACTAAACCCCGTGCTCTATTTTTTAAGATTAATAATCTACCCCGATGCTTGTGTGTATCGGTATAGTATGATACCATGGAAAGATGACAATGTGGCCTTGCACAAAACACAAGGGTATCTTCAACCAAGAATAGGTGAGATATTCGTGGTGCCACGGTTGCCATTCAAACACCCTGGATCAAACCTATTGATTTAGCCGCTTTTAACATTCCACTGAGAACTTCTCCAGAAAATAAGAATAGGTAAAGCGATCGGGGGTCTCCTTGTTCGATTCCCCTAGACAGCTTTACTAGTCCAAAATTCTCACCATTAAGAACAAAAGAATAACTAATAGTACAAAACAAGCATCAAAAGAAGACGGACAAAAGAGTACTTAAACCTTAGTCTAATAAGATAGACTCCAAGAAGAGCCAATCAACCAGGTCCTAGACGTTGCTCATGTCAAGCTTCATTATTAAATAGCGTTTCTTTCCTCCTGTCTCAGATTTCAAGAAGTGATTAGCATCATAAGTAAGAAAAATATTAATAGATATTAATCGACCTGGAATAACCAATCTTCTTTGTCTCTTTGTTTCTAGATGATCTCATCTTCCATAAAACATCTCTCAATTTCATCTAAACATTTTTTCAGCATTTTCGATCAAGGTTAAGACTCTAGAAATTTAATCCTTTCTTCAAGCTCTTTAATCATCCATTTCAAGTGTCCAAATGAGCACTTGTTCTATCTAGCCAGTTATATCCTACAGCTTTAGACTCGCTAAGTAGATGTTTAATGTTAAAACAGGTACAAACAACCTTCCCACTATCAGAAATGATCTTCACACACTCGTCTACCTTCAACCACATTGCCCCAAAGCGCTACACCTTAGAGCAGTTGTCGTGAAAATTGCTAATTTAGAGTAATACTTATAATTAAAGGAGCATGGTCAGACAATAGAATCGGGATCACGTCTACTTTTGCTTTTGATCAGGTAGACCACCCTGAGTTTGCACATGTATAATCCAAACGAGCCATGACATTGTTGGAATGAATGACAAAAAGCCAGTTAGATTGGTTGTTAATCATTCTCCAATCTTTATGGAATAATATTGGATTGATGAATACGGTAAGAGTTCATCAAGTTGGTAGTGTGTTTTATTTTGTTTACCACTCATATTGAATGGGGTTTTCAATATCACACCAAATGCCCACAGATCGAAAGGTGAAACTGGTGGAGTTGGGCTACGCATAGATTTGGCAGCTATGAAACCAACTCATGAGGGTCTCGGCCTGATGCGTTCCAAGTCGAGAACCTGAAAATAGGGCATCAAAGGTCCTATAGAGTCTTGCACTAAGTATTGTATCTGTGTTTCGTCGGCAGGAGACGTATGCCTTCTTTGCTATTTTAGTGGATTAGTTCAGAAGGTAGTTGACTGACTAAAATGACTTCTAGGAATTGTCATATGGAAACTATTAAGGCTTGATCAGCATGACTGGGATTTTTTGGTTGTAATAGTACGAGATTAGTTCTCGGACTTGAGTAATCATGCTAGTCACGTTGCACACGAAGAATGTATCT
The DNA here is from genome assembly GCF_026168435.1 of Sesamum indicum. Classification (NCBI taxonomy): domain Eukaryota; kingdom Viridiplantae; phylum Streptophyta; class Magnoliopsida; order Lamiales; family Pedaliaceae; genus Sesamum; species Sesamum indicum. Next base: position 7,679,613 of record NC_142661.1, on the reverse strand, counting down.
TGGATATGGCGAGCGGTGATTGTGTTGTGAGACATGATCGTCGTAAGCCTTATCCAGTGCATTCTGAGTATGTAGCAAGGACGGTGGATTCCACCAGAGGATCTATCCCCTATTAGTTTATATCAGTGAGTTCTCCTTTGCGCTCTGAGATACTTTAGACTCTACAAGTATTTAGCCAAAATGATTGATTGATTAGGGATAGGTTTAAGATCAGTTCAGTAGAGTAAATGCATCTCGAGTATTAAGCATTGTCTCCTAGTCAAGGATGGAAACCGACACCTAATTCCATGCCCAATTCTAAGACCGGGAGATGGTTGACAGTAGGACCGTACTCATACAGATTCGGAGCCTACATGTTCAAGCTGCTATTCACCTAGTTTCTAGTACCATGGACCGTTGTTACACGACCACCTATGGTAACGAGCTATTTCTGATTATGGGATAATTCAAAATAATTAATTAAATTAGATTAGGTTAATTTTGTTGGTCGCACATGCCCAAGTCTAGTCGAGGGTGAACTTAAAGATTCACACCCTACCACTATAATGGGATGAAATTAATTTGGAATTAATTCCAGAGAGTTGGATTAATTTAATTGAATTAAATTAAATCTTGGAGAGAATGAATGATTCATTTATTTAAACCAATACATTTGATGGATGACTTTAGTTTAATTAATTGGATTAATTAGAATTTCAAGTTAGCTATTCAAATTAATTGGATTAATTTTACTGGGCATCGTTTGATTTATGAATTGGTTTTATAAGTTAAAAGCGAGAAAATAGAAGGCTTGTATCCTTTAATTGGATCAAAATATATTTTAATATTGGACTTATAAATTATATTAGATTTGTTTTAAAGTCCATTAGACGTGGGCTTGATTTAGTTTTAATTAATCAAGCTCCTTCCATTAAAATGCAAGCCCAAGTCCTTTGTTAGACCATGGCTAAGTTAAGGAGTCAAAACTCCTCCTTGGGTGTGGTGTGGCATAGAGGTGTTAGATGGTTGAAGAAATCTTTCTAGGTTAAAGCTCATTGGTATCTTGTGACTAGGTCTCATATAAAGTTTCTAAAATACTGATAGCCGACCAGCAGCTGCAGCAAAAACATACCCATAAAATTTCACTCCTATTTTCTCTCCAAAAACCCTCTTAAGATCTTAGAGATCCAAAGAGGAAGAAATGATCAAATGTTAAACAATAATGTTGTTGATTCTTTGCACATTTGTTGAGTTTTTGCTAGTACAAAATCTCCATATCCTTTACTGGTGGTGTGTTAGTCTTTGGAGGGTCTCGAAATCGAGATCTCACTGTGAACGATACAGAATGAGGAATCAACGCTTGTAATCGAACATAATGTGGATTTTTGTCTCTCTTATTTATTTTTTCTCCTAATTATTGGCCTTCTTTGTTTTATTTTTACACCGAAGGTCGAGAAAAAGATTAAGGGTACACCCATTGGTCAAGATTTAATTTTGGGATTGAGAATTTTTCATAAATTTTGGAATATCTAAAATATAATTGATTCTTCGAAATGTAGAATAAAAACAAAAAGTTTAAAAAAAAATGTCAGTAGATGTGCCGACAAGCGCACGTCCGGGTGCGCGCTCCTACAGGTATGCTTGCCAGCAAACCAGATCCACGAGCGGGGTCCGCGCATTGTTTGCTCATGTCTGCTTTATGTTTTTTCAAAATTTTTATTTTTTCTGAATTTTCTGCATATTATTCTGAAACAATAAATTTTTGGGAATTTAATTTTTGGTTGAGATGTGGTATTTTCTAAAGTTAAATTACTAAAATTAATTTGAATGGGTTCTCAAACAAGAATTTATTTTTTGTATCGGTTGCACTTATGTCCATAAATAAGTTGCTATTTTTAATAAAAAAAACCCTTGGATTAGATATGTGATTAATATATGACATTGGATATTATTATTATAATGTATGGTTTGTATTATATTTTTTGTGCATGTTTATTTTGAAAATAAATGTGTTTTTTTGTTAATTTGATTAATATGGATGATCACAAAATCCATTGGATGGTTTATTTTCTGTTGGGTTGTGGCATGCATGCCACTTATTTTCTTATCTCTTTGTTTTTAGCCTAATTATTTAAGGCATATTTTCTCCCTATTCATGTACTTCTCGCTACTTCTGTTTGGGGTTTCTTTTTAGTCGTAATAAGTGTAGTAGGTTAGGAAGATTTAGTTTTATTTTTTGTAATAATTGAAAAAACTAGCTCAGACAATAGAGGCATATGGAGGAGCCATGGCTTGGTTCATGGAGAAGAGGTCCAAAGCACGGAGCCCACGAAGGAGATAAAGAAATAAGGAGAGATTACAAAGCCCATAGTATGTTAATGGGCCTACCCTAGACTGACCATAGATCTACTATGAGCTCAGTACATCTCATAGGCGGCTTTTGACTATCGAATAGTGGCGTGCTAGACTATTATTTTGCGTTCCATGTATTTTAATTAAGGTTTTTAATATTTAGAATATTATGCATGAAAAATATTAAATGTGATGTGCTCTCGGTCATATAAATAACAAATAATCCTCACTTAGTTGGACCAAGTTAAAATATTAGACACAAAAATGAAAATAAACATCGTGAATTTTGCTTGTGGACCCTAAGCCCACTAAGTAAACGTTTTTCGAAAATCCATTTGAGAGCGATGGTTTTTATAGAAATAGTGGGAGGGTTAATGATTGAAGTCCAAATTCTTAACTTGAACATAATTTTATAATAATCTAGTAATTTTTGTATTTATTGTAGATGTCTAAGAATCCACTTAACGGCATACTTGAGGATAATAAATTTAATGGAACAAACTATTCAAATTGGCTGAGAAATCTGAGGATAATCCAAGATTTCGAGACCTAAACTCATGTTCTGGATAAGTCTACCTCGTACTTTGCCAAATGGGTTCTTGCTAGGAAAATGTTTGACGCTCGAGAAATTTACTCAGTGGCATGAGGACAACTGGACAGTATGCAGTATCATACAGGGCATGATGAGTAACAAGATCCAGAAATAGTAAGAGAGGTACAAAGATATATGGTCAATAATGCACCGCATGAATGATCTTTATGCGATACCATATGAAGGAATTCTTACGTGCTAGAATAGTTAAGGGATTGTCCGTATGAGAGTATCGAATGATGATACTATCCTTAGTACAAAAGCTGAAAGACCTCCAGGTTGATTTTGAGAATGAACGTGATCTTAGAATCACTACCACCCTTTTTTGATCAATTTATTATCAACTATAACGTGAATGGGATTGAGAAAAACCTTCATGAGTTGATCAATATGTTGGTCCAGTATAAGACAACGGTTGAAAAATCTGCATCAACCAGTACTAGTGGGAGAGGCTTCAATCTCTAAAGCGAAGGGCAAGGGTGCCAAATGGGGGAGAGAATGAGTGATGAGACTTCTTCTATTGCTTCTAGCACATCAAGTGATCCGGTTACGCTATCAGGCAGGGGTACGAGAAAAAGGAATATTGTTCGTCAGTCAAGGATACTGAATGATGTTTGCATTTATTGTTGAGAGAATGGCCATTGAAAGAGGGAGTGTCCTAATCTCCACTCTAATGAAGGTAAAATCTTTAATTGAGTATTAACATAATCACCATTCTACTCTTGGTATTGGTTACCACTAAATACATAATCTGTGAATGGTTTGCAGGTGATGATGAGGAATGGAAAAGTTGAAACAAGAAGGTCCTAGGGCTTACCGATAGAGGGGCTATTACGACTAGGGACTTAGTTAGGCTTAGTGGTGATCATGTTAGTATAGCGTTTATGTAACCTAGCATGGTCGAAATAGTGATTTCAATTATTGTTGGTTAATTTTGATTATGTATATTGCTCAATAAAGTCTTTTATGTAACATTAAATGGGAGATGTCTATTGGGTGAAATATAAAATTTATATTATCACATAATCGGATTATGCATAATCAAGAATGAAACTTACCGTTCTGGTTGAACAATCTCTTCTAGCTGAGGATGAGAAAGAGTGATGGATTCAAAGAGCTTTAGAAATAGGCGATTTGGATCCATTAGCTTTCGAAATCTTTTCTGAGAATGAGAAAGACCACAAAAGCTATTTTGTAGGTCAAAATGAGCTTATCAATTGCACATTGAATTGGATCTGGTGTGATATTTGTAAGTCACCAAAACACAAAAATTCAGTATGGGGTTTACAAGTCTAATTTCGTTTGATGGGTTCAAAGAATTAGACTCAAAGTGGTGAACGAAACTGATCACCTTTTGATTGGATTTCGAAGGTATGTATTTAGTAGGATTTCTTGAATATTGAAAAATGAGAATATGATTCTCCACTTAATGAAATTCTTCCTCAAAGGGCCACAGTTGACCGGTCTTTGAAAAGAAAGAAATTAAAAGGCATAACGCAGTAGAGAGAAAGATGCATATATCATCATTCTTCTTTAGCTTTTCTTGATTCTTTTTATTTCCAATAAGGAACAATTAAGCTTTACTGATTCATGTTTCTAATAAAAGTGATAATGCAGTGAAAATATAGACATTCTACTGTTTTCTTCTTTTACTAAAGATGTTAAAAGAAGGGCAAATAGAAATTAATTTTTTTATATTTTGATGTTCGATCATTGAGATTTTGAATAAATTAATATATTGAATTTTTAACTAATAATTCAATTTGTTCAACTATTTTAAAAAATTCTCGACTTCTAATTTAAGAAAAAGGCTCGGGACTAAATTCGTCAAAAAGGAATAAATGTGGAAATAAAGTAAGTTACAGGACCAAAAGTGTAAATTTACCTACATTTTATATTATTATATATTAAATTGATTAAGAATACTGGCCATGATGTGGAAAGCCTTAATTTTATCTATAAAAGACTAATTTGTTCCTGGAAGATCAAAAAATTACAATTTTACCTGAAGGATCTACGCATTTTTTATCAGGTCAGGTCATTACCCTTGGGTTGGATCTGGCGACACGACCCTGGCAACCCGAGACACGTGGAAGAAGTCTATTGGACCAACAAGACCCCCTGTCTTACGCTATAAATATTCCATAGTTAGTGAATTTATGGTATGCTCACTTTACCATTCTTTATTTTTTGGTCGCTTCGGCTCATCAGCTCGACGACCTGCTTTCACCACCTCAAAAACATACTAACTTAAGCATCGGACGGTCTTAGCTGGGGGCCACTCCAGCAAGCCTAACAATTTGCTTCACTTTTCTTAGGGCCCAATCACTAGTCTGGAAAAGGTAGCGACCTCGAACCGCTTGGAGGACAGTTCACCCAACCAAGGAGGTCACAATGATTTTAACCCAGATCATTTGACCTCGGCTGTGGGAATCTTGAGAAGAGGTCCTTTAATTCGGTTTGATTGGGTTTCAAGGTGGTTGAAGGATTTAGGTATCCAGCAAAGATAATTCACCATGTCGGAGTCATCAAGGCACGAGCAAGAAGAACGATTCCTTCCACGACGAGAGGGAAGAAGATTACATATAACAAATGAAGAATGGCAGATGATAGAAATAGCAAGCAGGAATGTGATGGTGGAACACGAAAGGAAAATGGTTACACAGGCTGAATCAGAGAGGAGGAGGTTGATCAAAAAGAAGAGAAAGGTGATTGCAAATGACCACATGGAAGGAACCAATCGCACGAGGAGGAATATGCGACAAACACCGGAAATCAGCCTAGCAAGAAAGAGTTTAGACACAACATTTAGCAATATCAGGATGAGGGAACCAGGGATCTCCAGAGCTGAAGTGGAAAGTTTAGGGAAGCAGATAGAAAAACTAAAGCAACAGATAGATGACTGGAAGAAACGAGGCGACCTAGTGAAGCAAAATAGGGACTCGCGTTTTGCCAATAAGATTCTGATCGAAATTGTTGGTCCGAATTTTTGAGTACCCGATCTACTCAAATATGATAGGTCGAAGGATCCGCAGGAACACATTTCTGCCTTCGAACTTGTAATGAACTTGTGCGGACAAACGGATTCTATTAACGTAAAATTATTTGTGACAACTTTGACAGGAAAAGCTCAAGAGTGGTTTACTAGCTTGCGAGTGGTATCATCGAATCATATGGACAACTGACGCAGAAGTTTGCATTTCACTTTACTAGCGAAAGGAGATCGAAGAGCTCGGCGACCTATCTTTTCACGATCCAGAAAAGGAGCGATGAATCCCTAAAAAGTTTCATAGGGAGATTTAACAATGAGACCCTAGAGGTTAAAGGATTTGCGGATTGATATGATGAAGAGCATATTGATACATGGGTTGAAGAAGGGATTGTTTGCGTCAGCATTAGCTAGAGATCCTCCTGGAGACGTAGAACAATTGATGTACTTAGCTCGAAAGTATATCGACGACGAAATTAATGGAAACAAGGACAGAGAATGGGATAGAGGTCGAGATCGAGATAGGCAAATATGAGGAGGAAGAGATTGAACATCCCCTAGTAGATCAAGGAGCAGTGAGGAGTTTGAGCTCGAGGGAACGAAGGAAAAACACGATGCAACAGTTGAAGAAGACAACAACTTGAAAATATCGATATGTTTGTATGTTCGTTAACTTTTTACCGTGGATATTTAACTTTTTTAGGAGCACTCTTTTTACCAGTGATAGAAGTAAATGATTATGCATATTACTGTAATATTTTGAGAAATTGGTTACATTCTATGTAAAAATGCTCGCATGAAATAAAAGCACTTTCGGGATAACTAGCATTGCAACGAATTATTACTGACCTGAGAAAGGCTCGGCCTGGGTCAGAAGAAGACTACGACCTGAAAAAGGTATAATTGAGTCTGAAAAAGGCTACAACCTAAAAAAGGTACAAATTGGATTTGAAAAAGACTACAACCTAAAAAAGGTACAAATTGATTCTAAAAAAGACTACGGCCTGAAAAAGGTAGAAACTGAGTATGAAAAAGATTGCGACCTGAAAAAGCTTTGGATTTGTTTGAAAAAGATTGCAACCTAAAAATGGTTAAAATTTGTCTAAAAATGACTGCGACCTGAGATATCCTAACAAAGGTGAAGATCATGTCTGGAAAAGATTAGACGATTACGCGACCTGGAAAAGGTAGTATCGTGCGAACTAAAAACCTTGTAATCTGAAAGGGTATCTAATAAAGATCTATCTAAAAAAGATAGACTTGAACATAACCAATCATTTCGACTTATGGTCGATTATATTCAAGGGAACTTTATTGATTTTGTTTGCTCAATGGAATTCTTCAAAGTTTGCAGGTACGAAAGGGGATTTCATATAAATAAAAAAGTCATCATTGATCTAAGAAATGATTTACGAGTTCTGGGAACATAGAGGATATCGCTAGTATAGAAACAAGATGGAAGACGATCTAAATAAAAGTCAAATAATTATAAGTTTTAAAAACCCTAAAACCTATTAATTTGCCTTGCCTTCTTCCATCTTCTCGATCTCGTCCACCAAGACCTCCTGCAAGAAATATGTGTCTTTAGCGAACTGAAACTGATAATTTGTATGGCCACAAATTTGGCTGACAGATATCAAGTTGACAGAGAATTGAGGAATACCGAATACATTCTCCCAATTAATATCAACATTCAATTTAACTCTGCCTACATATTGAACTGAATTCTTTGAACCATCAGGTAGGTGGATGAAGTGAGGATTAGTGGGTTTGACAAATGAGTTTTTATTATATTATCTTTCGTAAAGGAGAAGAGGTTCGTACAGTGCAAATTCTCTATGAAAAGTATATTATCTTTCCGAATTAGTGTGCGTCATAAAATGTATTAAACTTATTATTTTTATTTAAATGTGAAAGTAGTCTTTTAATTTATAGTAAGATGATATTCACATATTAATTAACGAATTGTGTGAAAAAAATATATTTAAAAAAATAATTATAAATTTTATAATTGTCAAAATTAAATCAATATAGTTCAATGGATTTATAAAATCTTATTACAAAACCAAGTCTAAATTTGTTGTTTGGGGTAATGTATTATCTATACTACATATAAAAAGAAGCCTATTAAATATGGGAGTGAGGCCTCCTTTACTTATTGGATGGGATTAAATGATGATAGATAATTTCATGATTAATATTGGAATATTTGGTGACATGATAATTTAATCACTTATTTATTTTTTATGAATGATTGTGCGATTATTATTAGTAGTCTAACAATGTATTTATTTTTGTTGTTGTTAAAAGGGATAAAATGTGTAATTGACAAAATTACTTCATAATAAGACAAAAATATGAATGTCACGTTGTGAGATCGTAAAATATAAAATATCTAAAATTATTTAAACTTTTTATGTATACATTTTATATCAATATCATTTTTCCAGAACCACCATATTCATCTTCATCAAAAACGTTTAATATATAATAATATAAAATGTAGGTAAAATTACACTTTTGCTCCTGTAACTTACTTTATTTACACATTTATTCTTTTTTGACGAATTTAGTCTGAGCATCTCACGTTTGGTCATTTTTTGATAAATTTAGTTCTTGAATGAAACATATCCTCATAAAATTGTACATCTCTGAAGAATAAAATGGACTGTAAATCCATGTCAAAAAGGAGTTTTCCACTTCAAGAGTTTTGTGGGTGTTCTATTGATAAAAAAAGTTGCTGTAAGGATTGCATCTCCCAAAAATTTTATGGGAAGAGATGCCTAGAATAACAAGGCCCTAGCTACATTCAACAAGTGTCCATGTTTCATTTCAACTCGACCATTTTATGTAGAGGTGCATGTACATGAGGTTTGATGTATGATCCCTAAGTTGGAACAAAGTGTTCGACATTCATGATTGATGAATTCTGCACCATTATCAGACCTTCAGGTCTTTGTTTTTCAACTGAACTGATTGGAAGTCAAGGAACAAACATGTTTCAAAATAGCAGGTACTTGGGATTTTTGTTTTAGGATGAAAGTCCATAAGCATCTTGAGTGGTCATCGAACAAAGTTAAAACGTAGGTTTCCCCAAAGAGATTATTGGTAGCATCAAGACCCCATAAATCCATGTGGACAAGTTCAAAAGGAATATCATACTGTGATACACTGATTGGAAAAGGAATGCGAGTATGCGTAGCTTTGTGACAGATTTCACAAGGGATGTTATCATTATCAACATCATAATGAATGGTCAATATATGTTTTATTACCTTTAAAGAAGCATGACCTAGACGTTTATGCTATACATTTGAGGTACAATAGACAGAATTGGAACAAGACACAGTATGATCAGTGTTTATGCTATACATTTGAGGTACAATAGACAGAATTGCAAAAAGACACAGTATGATCAGTACTCTTAGTACCAACAACATAAGTGAGACAGAGGGAACTTGGTTTTAAAATGTATAAATTCTTGAATAGTTAGCCTACAACCAGCTTCGCTCTACTGCCCTGGTCCTGCAAGAAACATGTGTCTTTAGCGAACTAAAACTGATAATTTGTATGGCCATAAAGTTGGCTGACAGATATCAAGTTGATAGAGAATTGAGGAATACCGAATACATTCTCCAAAGTAATATAATTATTCAATTTAACTCTGCCTACAAATTGATCTGAATTCTTTGAGCCATCAGATAGGTGGATGAAGTGAGGATTAGTGGGTTTGACAAATGAGTGGAATTGTGGCCCATACATGATTGATGGCCCTACTCTGAATTATGTAGCAATCCAAATCAATACAAGAAATTTTAGCGGCATTACCTGCATACTCCTCGTCGGGTTGTGCAAAGTTTGCATAGTTGGTAATGGGATCTAAGGGAGTGTTTGCCTTTACATAGCTGGTAATGGGATTTGAGGGAGTGTTTGCCTTCTGCAACAACTTAATCAATTCACACATCATTTCTGCAGTGCTTCCCATAGAGGTGCCTTGCATACCTTCACTTTTGACATCGACATTGGCATCCAAAGCTCTCCCCTTCTTCCTTCGCTCATTCAGAGATTTATACTAGTTAGGTATGCCATGCAATTGAAAATATGTATCTTGTCCATATCCTAGTTTTTGACAATTAGAGGCCAAGAAAAATTGTTATCCCACAAGGATGTTTTTAAATATTAAATATGAATGAAGTTCAATTCTCTCTTTAGTTTTATTTGTGTGCTATTCTAGTAATTGGTTCAAAAAGAAACACTTTTACTAAAAGAATGCAGAATATAAAAATAATTCTTTTTTTTTTCTTTTGCACCAAAATAAAGCAATTTTGCTCAAATCCCACTACTTATTTTCAGACATATTAATTTTTTCATTTTAGTTAAATATAATCGATATAAAAAACTAATTTTTTTATTATGAAAAGATTATCTGTTATGGACCTGAGCTATGGTCAAAACGTTTATCATGGCTTTTAGCCATGGCAAATATTTTAGCTACCCTCGAAAAAACTACGATTAACAATCATTGCGTGGCCGTAGTTTATAATTATATACTGTGACTATTTGTTATTAACCACGATATGTAAATAGGGCCTAAATTGATATTTAATTTCTTTTGGTAGCGTAGTTTTGTAAACAAATGATCAATGTTGGTCGATCTTGGTGAGAAATATTAAAGATGGCAAACTCTGTAAACAAATATATTTAACTAATCATACAAACTTATCAATTATAAATATTGGATTAGTATAGTCATTATAAAACAGAAAAATGAAATTTTAGTGTTGTGATTTATAGGGGTGGATTTTTTGGTTCTCTACGAATTACTTTTACAATTTATTTTTGTAATTCTAAAAGTTTTGCAATTTTCGTCTTTTATCTGGTAATTTGGCTGAAAAAGTTGCATGCGACTTCTACATGACCCACAAAAAAATTTTAAAAATACGACTGGGTAACCAGCTACCTGAAAAGTCATATGCGACTTTTAATAGTAGTCAGCTATCATAATTTTTAACTATAGCTACTAATACTATAGTCAATAATAATTATTATTTCTAGTTAATAAAATAAAACTATTCATATTAAAAAGTAAATATTTGGTGTCTACAAAATTTAATCACAGGCATATAATATTTTATATATATCCTTGAACATTATAAGGTATAGAATTTGAGATTTTTTCGAACTTCTAATCAAAAGTTGAAATGTGTTTTGACCTTTTCCTATATATATGCAACAATAAAATTATTTTAAAGAATATGTCTGAAAATAAGTAGTGGGATTTGATTGCTTTATTTTGGTGTAAAAGAAAAAAAAGAATTATCTTTATATTCTGCATTCTTTTAGTAAAAGTATTTCTTTTTGAACCAATTACTATAATAGCACACAAATAAAACTAGAGAGAGTATTGAACTTCATTCATATTTAATATTTAAAAACACCCATGTTAGATAACAATTTTTCATGGCCTCTAATTGTTCCAATTGTATTTTTTGGTCAATGAACTCGAAGTATTTTGCTCTGAATAATAAATTCCATTACTTTTTGTAACCCAATAGTGCTGATCGCTTCTAGGTCTCACCCATGTTTGTTTATAAGTGTCAAAAGCTTGATCCTTAGAACCCCATCAGAGATGACAAAAACATAAAATTTTCGGGACGACATCGTCGCAAAAACTCCAATGAAAATCTTGGTTTGTAGAAAGCGTATGATACCATAAATCATCATCTTCGGATGCACAATACAGTTTCGACAACGAAGAACTCGGACGAAGTCTGTTAAAGACGTAAACAGTTTCTTGTTGCGTAACACATGCTTGGACAATGAACTTAAACTTTATTTCACAAATAAGATTTTATGAATACATTGAACTATACTAATTCAATTTTTACAATTGATAAGTTTCTAATTGATTTTTTAAAGGGTGAATAGCAATTTATTTCCTTATAATATTAAAAATAAGTACATTACCCACTTATGAAAAAAAATGTCGTAATTTACCCTCTCTATAATTTTTAAAATGAAGCCATTTACTTCCTTATACAAGGTGGTAAATTGCTTCATTTTAAAAATCATAGAGGGATAAATTATTGTTTTTTGAAGAATATAGTGAGGTAATCGCTATTTATGTTTTAATAAGGGGGTAATTTGCTCATTTGCAATATCACAAGGGGGTTACTCGCATTTTTTCCATTTCTTAAATATATTTGTTTACTCACAACCATGTAAAGAAGGTTAATAATTGCATTTAAGTTTTGCAATTACCTTGTCTTGATTAAAAATGACAAGAATTATTGATAGCGCTAAAAAGAATAAAAAAAATAAAAAAAATGAATATGGGTCGTACTCAACCCAAAAGATTGAATCTAAAACATTGAGTTTGGGTCCAGAGACTTATCGACCATGTTTACTAGTTCGTATGGACTAATAAGCCTTTACATTAACTTTTGATTGTGCTTTTGTGATAGAACAGAATAGGGCTAACAAGCACATGTATTGGTGTGTTTGCTTTAGAGCAAAGCATAAGTTTACTTTAGTGTATAAGAGGCGATATTCTTCATAATCTCATTTCGTGGTGTGTTTATTAGTATTTTGGTTAGCTCCTTATTGAGTGGGCTGGTCCGATATTGGACCACAAATTTGGGTGATTTTAAGAAATAATAATTATGACTGATTACAAGTCGAAGAGAGCGGCCCATTTGGGCTTGTATTTTGCTCCTCTTTATGTCATCAACTTTGTCGCATCAATTTCCCAGCCTACCCTTATTTTTAATGAGAATTACATCTTTTTTGGTCAAGTGCATGATGTAATTCCTTAATTGTTGTGACAACACTCCCATCAACACAGTGCTCTTCACCTTTCTTCAGGTATGGTCTGTTGGTGTCTATAGTGTTGATTCTTCTTCACATGAATCTTCTATTCCTCTTCATTTTTTAAATAATAATAATATTCGATATGTGAAGATTTTAGCATTGTATATTGTTCTATGTTGTCTATTATAGTCTCTCTCTCTCTCTCTCCGATTTAATGTGTTTTTGGGGTTTAATACAATTTACCCTTCTCTGATATTGAAAATGAGTAAATTACCTCCCTATAAAAAATAATAGCAATTTACCACTTGTATTTTAAAAAAATGAGAAACTTACCTACCTATAAAATATAAATAGCAATTAACCACTAGTATTTTAAAACATGAGTAAATTACTTCCCTATTATTACATGGGCCAATCAGGAGCCGAATAAACGACTCACATGACAACTCAATAAATAACACAAAGAAAACCAAAAATCGCGTAGCTATTAAACACGACTTCCATCCCGCTTCAAATACAAAAAAAATGGCAACGTCATCATCTTCCCAAACATCTGCAGCAAAAATGGCGAGCTTCATCTTCGAAGCTGGAACATTCTCAACAGCCCCCCACAAGTGGGATAATGATGCAAGGCAGCCACACCCAACTTGGCAAGTAAGAAAGCTAAGGTTTTCAGAGGCAGTGACTTAGTAAATAAATCAACAAGCTGATGGGAACAGCTAATGTGCAAAGGAGCAATCAAACCATCTTTATAAGCAGTTCTGACCACATGACAATCAATCTCATTGTGTTTCATGCGCTCATGGAATACGGGATTATACATGATGCAGGGCCGCTTGGTTGTCGCAAAAGAGACGAACTGAAAGAGCCATGTGAATGCCAAAATCGGAGAGCAAATAGGAGAACCATTTTAATTCACAGACAGTTGCAACCATGCTCCTATATTCCACCTAGGAGTGGAACAGAAACAGTAGATTGTTTCTTGGTCTTTCAAGAAACTAAGGCAGCTCCAAAGAAGATATAGTATCTAATAAGGGAATGGCGGGAATCAGTACATAACGCCCAATCTGCGTCGCAATACACAGTAAGCTCAAAGGATGACTGAGAAGGAAAGAACAAACCTTTCGACTGCTCACCTTTGAGATAACCTAAAACATGTAAGGCAGCCCTCCAATGGACAACACAGGGGTGATTGAGGAATTTCCTAAGCTACTGCATAGAATGTGATATGTCAGGGCGTGTGAAGCCTAGATACAATTGATGCCCAATTAACCTTCTATATTGATCAGGTTGAGGATGCAAGGGGCCGCAATTGTCACTGAGTTTAAGTCCTAAAGGAAATGGAGTAGACACAGACTTGGTAGAGAGCATGCCAATATCTCGAATGATATCTTGAACATACTTTGTTTGGGCTAGATAAAGATCATCAGAATTTCGAGCAATCTCAAGCCCAAGGAAATACCTTGCATCTCCAAGATCCTTAATAGTAAATAAGGAATGCAAGTAAAGTTTAATAGATTGAATAAGATCCAAAATGGGGCTGTAACCACTATATTATCAACATAGACGAGAAGAGATAGGAGGCCAGTATCAGTCATTTTGGTGAAGAAGCAATGGTCATAAGCAGATTGCGTAAATCCAAACTCAGTGAGCTTGAGGGAGAGCTCTACATCCGATTGACGAGAGGCTTGCTTCAACCCATAGAGGGATTGTCAAAGTTTGCATACAAGGCCAAGCATGGTAGAATAACCCTCAAGCAGCTCCATATATTTATCTTCATCCAAACAACCATGCAGGAAGGCGCTGTTGACGTCCATTTGCTGTAAGAGCCAGCCATGGGAAACAGCTAGTGAGAAGAACACACGTATTGTAATAAGTTTGGCAATACGAAGAAGTTGTCAGTGTAATGTTTTGCATAAGTGCGATCTGTACCTTCTTCGATCACACTAAGATCGAAAGACCTCCTTTGCGCATTTTCTTGCGGATCGTACTGGCTTACCTGCGCTGTTTCTTCATTGATCTCCACTGGTATGATCGTTTCGCTTACGTATAGCAAGTAGAAAGTTATTTCTCCAACGGCAGCTGTTGGCATAGTTTTGTAAGCTTAAAGTACATCGGGAAGCTCCTCAACCCACGACCCCTCTACTCCTTTAAGCTGTGTCTTCAAGTGCTACAATAAGATCCTGTTTGTTACCTCGACCTGCCCATTAGCTTGAGGATTTCCTACTGTAGTAAAGTTCTACTGGACCTTGAGCTCTTTGCACCATGCTACGATCTTCCTGCCTTGGAACTGGGTACCATTATCCGACACCAGTATCCAGGGAATCCCAAACCAGCAAATAATATTTTTTCAAATAAAGTTTATTACATCTTTTTCAGAGATTTTTGCCAACGCTTCCCTTTCCACCCATTTGGAAAAATACTCTACTGGCACAATCAAGAGCTTCTTTTGAGCTGCAACTTAGGAAAAAGGGCCAACAATGTCGATTCTCCATTGGTAAAGTGGACATGCGACCTTAAGAGCTTCCAATGGGGTCACTGGTGAATGTAGCAGTCCTATAAATTTTTGGCAGCTTTCACACTTCTTCACAAATTTCTTGGCATCCTCGACCAGAGTGGGATAGAAGTATCCTTGCCTTAAAATTTTTTTAGTAAGCGATCTTCCTCCAAAATGATTCCCACAACTTCCTTCATGCACCTCTCTCATCACATATTGCGCTCTCTCATCATCCAAGCATTTTAATAATACCCCTTCTGCAAATCTTTATGCAACTCTTCCCCTAACAATGTATTACTATTCACTTTGAATTGCAATCTCCTAGCTGCCATCGGATCGTTAGGAAGCTTTCTTTTTTTCAAGTATTGAATAAAGGGCATTTTCTATGAGTTTGCCTCTTCCAGTACATGGATAACTTTTTCATCGATATTTGGGGCTTCTCTAATCATTACTGTGATCCTCCTCTCCTTTATCCCTTCAACCATAGCCCAAAATTTGTATAAAGCATTCGTTCTCACATTCTCGCCTCGTGGAATCTGATGGATCGCACACCTGTCAAACATGCCCATCATCTCTTTTACCTTGGCCAGGTACTGTGTCATCGTCTATTCCCGGGTCTCCTAGGAGCCCTGTACCTGTATTGCTACCAATTGGGAATCTGTATAAACATCTGACTGTTTCACTCCCCATCTAATGTTATCTGGACCTTGAATAAGGGCCTTGTATTCCGCTTCATTGTTAGTCAGTGGAAAAGATAATTTTATCGCGATCTCGATCTCAATTCCATCAGGTCCTTGCAGAAATATTCCTGCGCCTCCATTTTTAGCATTCGAGGATCCATCAACATGTAATATCCATATTCCCTCCTCTTTATGCGGCTCTCCCACAACTTGGACTAAAAAATCAGCAAATAGTTTGAAATTTTGAAACTCAATATCAAACTCTCCTAGTTCCACTGCTCATTTAACCATCCTTCCCGATACATCCGGTTTCGACATCACCTGCTTCAATAGATGATTTGTCAACACCACGGTCAGGTGAGACTGGAAATAAGGTTCCAATTTCCTGGCTATCGTTACTAAGGCCAAAATCAACTTCTCAATTTGGATGTACTTCTTCTCTGCCCCTTATAATATTTTGCTCAGATAATATATAGGGCTTTGCTTTCCTTCCACTTTGTGAACCATGATCGAGCTCACCGCCTCATCTGATACTACCAAATAAATATACATTTTCTCCCCGACAAAAGGATTAACAAGAAGGGGTGGGGTAGTCAAATATGCTTTTAGCTCTTGAAGAGCTTTTTTTCATTTTTCTATCCATTCAAAATCTTTTACTTTACGTAAAATTTTAAAGAAAGGTAAGTTGCGATCAGCTGACCTGGCAATAAACCGGTTCAACCCCACAAACTTCCCCGTCAGCTTCTGGACATCCTTCACTAATTTTGGCAATCCCAACTGCATGATTGCCTGTATCTTTTCTGGGTTCGCCTTGATCCCCCTTTCACTTACCATATAACCAAGAAACTTTCCATCCCTTACTCCAAAGGTGCACTTGGCAGGACTGAGCGTCATTCCATAAGATTGCATGATGTTGAAGGCCGCCTCCAAGTGCTCCAGGTGGTTTCCCTCTTTCTTGCTTCTCACCAGCTTGTCATCAACATATACCTCCATAGTGGTCCCTATTTGGTCCTTGAACATTTTGTTAACTAACCTCTGATAGGTCGCTCCAGCATTCTTGAGACCAAAGGGTATAACATTATAGCAATATACTCCTTTCTCTGTCACAAAGGCCGTCTTCTCTCTATCCTCCTTTGGCATGAATATTTGATGGTAACCTTAATAGGCGTCCTTCAAACTAAATAAAGCACACCCTGCTGTTGAATCTACCAATAAGTTTATTCGCAGTAGCGGTTAAGGATCCTTTGGACATGTCTTGTTGAGATCCATGAAATCCGTGCACATGCGCCATTTCCCTCTTGCCTTTGGGATGATGACAACATTTGAGAGCCAGGTTGTGTAATGAATCTCCATTACAAACCCAGCTCGGAGCAGCTTCTTCACCTCTGCTTTGATTATTTTATTCCGTTCAAGCCCAAACATCCTTTTCTTTTGTTTCACCAGTTTGATCTGGGATCGATGTTAAGTTGGTGCACTATAACTAGGATCAATCCCTCTGAAGTCGGACAGGCTCCATGCAAACATGTCATTATTGTTCCTAAAAAAATCTATTGTCATCATCTCCATCTCTTTCGTTATTTGCGATCCTATGCATGCAGTTTTATGGAACTCACCAAGGATGAGCTCTACTTCCTTATACTGTTCCATGGGCTCCAACCTTTCCATCTTTCCTCTTTTTACCACTTCATTCTGACCCTGCTTATCTTTTCTTTTCTCCTTCTTCATAGCCTCTACCTGCTTTATGGAATGATTGTAACTCTGCCATGCTACATGCCCATCACATCGCGCTTCCCTATCCCATATTTCATGGGGAACTTCATCTTCAAATGATATGTGGACACCACTGCTCTAAATTTATTTAACTCGTGTCGCCCTAACACAACATTATATGCAAATGGGCTATCCACAACCAAAAACTGGATCATACAAGTTTTCCTTCGGGGTTCCTCTCCAATGGATACAGGCAAATCAATCACCCTTCTGGAACGACCTCGCTTCCTCCAAATCCGACTAGTGGGGTATGTACAGGCTTCAATTTTAGCTCGCCCAGCTCCATCTTCCTGAGCATGTTAGTAAAGATAATATCTACAGAACTACCATTATCCATTAATAGTTTATGCACCTGGTAGTTCACAATGTCCATCCGAATTACCATTGGGTCGTTTTGATATACCATGCTCAAACTCAAGTCCTTATCCCCAAAGAAAATATCCTCTTGAGGTTCCACACATAGGACCTGTCCTCCATACCTGTATCTACTTTCCCTTGCATACCTCTTGCGAACCCTCGATGAGTCACCCCCTGTAGGACCACTCGATATAGTATGAATGATTCCTTTCGTACATGCATTGTCGCGGGCTCCCTGCTTCACGATTTGCTTATGTTTCTTGAATCACCTCTTCTCTCAATTAAATGCTAGAAATAATCCTACCTTATCAACCTCTCGATCTCATCTTTAAGTTGGAAGCATTCTTCCGTATCGTGGCCCTTGTCTTTGTGGAACCTGCAGTATTTGTTAGAGTTTTTTGGCAGGTGTTTCTCGCGTCGTACATGGCCATTGAATAAACCCTTCCTTTTCCACCATCAGAATGGCTCTTTCTATGATGGTGTTCAATAGACTATATTTGTGATATCGAGGTTCGTACAACCCCCTTCTCTCTCGATCTTTCTTAGATCGGCTCTTACCCTCTTTGGATCGTTCGCCCTTCATGCGACCTTGATCCCTAGTCCATTCATTGTCTTTCATAGCATTCATTTCTTCTTCATCTATGTATTTCTGTGCCAGCTCCATCAACTGTTCCGTTCCTCCTGGTGGGTCCCGAGCCAAAGCTGACGCAAAGAGCCCCTTTTTTAGCCCATGAATTAATATGCTAACCATCATGTCGATTCTTAGATCTTGAACCTCCAACATTTCATTACTGAATCCCCCAATGGAGCTCTTAAGTATTTCATCATCTCTCTGCCTGATAGTAAAGAGGTATGTAGCCGACCATTTGTCCCTCTTACTCGCAAAATAAAAAGAAAATTTCTGAACCAATTGTTCATAAGAGTCAATGGTTCCACTTCCCAAATTAGTGAACCAATTCTTGTGCTTTACCTTTCATAGTAGTTACAAATAGCTTGGCTTTGATTTGTTCGGTCTGACTGTACAAATTCATCACCAGGTCAAAAGCTGCAACATGCTCTCTTGGATCCTTGGTCCCATCATACTTAGGAAGATCTTGAAACCGAAAGCCACTTTCCACGATCTCCAAAAGAATCCTGTTTGTGAAAGGAGAACTTGTATTCTGAGAGACGATCTCCCCTCACTTCTTCAATTCCTCAATTTGCTTTCCTAGCTTCTTTATCTGTCGGCTAACATTATCTACCTCTGCCCTAGAGATGCCTGGCTGCCGTGAGATCGTTTTCTTACTAGTTACCTCATTTAACATCGTTCTTTCGGGACCTTTTTCAAGTGCCCTTGAGATCTCACGCTCTTGCTCCCTTTCAACGTCCTTGAATAATTGTCTTCTTACACCTTCACGAGCAAGTGTCACTGTCCTCCTCTCATATTCAACTATAGCCTTCCTACTTGCTTCCACAATCATTTGTTCTTCTTTCCTTACTTGAGTTTTCTCTAAGTGTTGGTTTCTCCTCGATGATCATTCCATTTCAAACCCACTTGCTCTTAGATTTTCCACTGACGGCGCCAAAATGATGCAGGTTAAACAATTCGGGTCGGGTTGCTGAACCTGGTACCTTGAGATCGGATCGTTGAATCCCTCTTCGAGCTTCCTACAAGTGGATCATACGAACATAACACACTTTAAGCTTGATGGGTAGCCCATAGCTAAGACCCTCCAGTGCTAAAGTTAGAAAAATGGGGTCGAAAGTGATCAGTGGAGAGCTTATGAGATCAGAAAACATAAATATTCATAAATGCAAGTATTTCAAGTGTACAGTACCGCATGGTAATCAGGTGATCCACCGACTGTCAAGACGGGAGGGTCGGGTCGGGCGACCAGACCCGCGTTTCTTATGCGCGGATCTTGTCCTTAACTACAAATTTCTTTAAAATACAAGGGCAATTTGGTCTTTTGAAAACTACTCTCATCAGGAGGGTATTGACCTTTTTAGTCATGTAAGTACTTGGGGGAGTTGAAATTTTTTATCCTAAATAAATTGATTTACAAAACTAAAATTATAATTTAATTGGGTCATATACATGTCACATGCAATATTCTGGCCAAATTACTGAAAAATAACTAAAATTATCGAAATTATAAAGTTACAAGACTAAATTACAAATAATACATTCATGGTTACAAAAAATGCCACCCCTAATTCAAGATTAATTGATTTACAGTATTACCCATAAAAATAATTGTATCACATTAATAATTAGTTTAACAGAAAATTCGAAAAAGCATTGGTAGCTATTTTGTAATCGAACTTTTTTACATTGGTAGCTCCATTGAAATTTGTGATCCAACGTAAAATTACGAATGTTTATTTTACGATACATCTGCGCAATTTATACTCAATTTGAGAAGATATAAAACTTTATTATTCACCTGACTGTATTTCATAATTGGCCTTTTTACCTATAATCTGTCAACTTTTAGTTTCGATTTGGATAATACATTTATGTTGATCTTTCTTTTGATTTTCTGGTTACACAAATGTTCTATAAATTTTATTGATAAATGTTTTATAGTGTACATATTTCATTATTGAAGGTGAATTACAACTCCCATTGGTTGTAACGGCATGGCCGAATACTTAAGAAACTTCGAACATGAAAACTAACGAACATCTTCAGCCATCACATTACTGAAATGAGATACACCATGATTATATTCCTCTTGCTATTTTTTGGTATGGAAGTCCAGATTCTCCAAGCATGTTCTTTCACAGCAAAGGAAACTGTTCACGTCATTAATAATTTCCCTCCAAATTCTCCGCCGCTGAACCTGCACTATACATCCAAAGATGATGATTTGGGATATCATACGCTTTCTACCAATCAAGATTTTAATTGGAGTTTCTGTGATGATTTTATCCCAAAAACTTTATATTTATGTCGTCTTTGGTGGGGACCAAAGGATCAAGCTTTCGATGCCTTTAAAGAAACATGGACAAGACCGACTGGTGGTCAGCATTATTGGGTGGCAAAGAGTGATGGAATTTATTATTCAAAGGTTTCTCCTAAAAGTTCTTTGACCAAAATATATGACTGGAGGAATTAGAGGCAATGCAAAATAGTTATTTAACCAATGGATTCTTTTAAATGTTAAGTATGAATGAAGTTCTAATTGCTATATTTTGAAAAACACAAAGGCATAAATTGCTATTTTATTTTTCATAAGAAAACTGGTTGTCTATTTTTCATAACACAAGTAGGTAGATAGCAATTTTACACTCTTCTTCTCTATCTTAACAAGGTATACTTAAAAAAATATTAATCAATATTAATCTCTATATCCTTTTCCTATGATTTTGTCTTAGGTTCAACGTAAGTTATGTCTAAAAATTGCGTGAAAAAATAAAGATTGACACTATAAGAATGTAGAATATAAATTTAATTCACTATGTTTGGTTTTATTTTTAACTTATTTTGATGTGTTTTGTGCAGATAGAGAGAGAAAAATAAAGATAAATAAGTATGTCTTAAAGATTGTATGTATGTTTGAATTTATTTTTGGATAATATAAAATAAGTATGGTATGTTTGATGTTATTTAGTAGGAGACAAAAACTATTGTTCATTGTCAAATCAAGTCTCTTTTATATATATTTATATATATGTATGAGTATGTATATAATTTATTTAGTTGTAGAGCTTATAATTAGTGTAGACTTATTTTGATAAAAAAATAAATGAGGCACTGTTTCAAAACATCTAAAAACACCATCAAAACTTCCAAAACAAATCAAAATAAACATTGTCCATGTTTTGGCCCATCTCAAAGATGAAGCAAAATTGAAACCAAACATTATGATTATTTTCTTCATCGAAATAAAATAAATGTTAAAAACCCATATATGACTCATAGTTAAAACATGATTATATGATGAAATTGATGCTGGTGAAGAAAAAAAATTAACGGGTAATGTGTCTGTTTCCAGGCTGGGTAATGTCATTTTTTATCTAGTAAATTAGAGTCTTTTTATTTTTAGTCTTATTGATTACGATTTCTTTTTGTGTCCAATAATTTTTAAAAAATAGCACTTCTGGTCTCATGATACATTTCTGTTATATATTTTAGTATAGTTCATTGAATTCATAAGGTGTTATTATAAAAGAGAAAAAATAAAATTTTAGTGTTGTAACTTATTGGGGTGGATTTTTTGGTTCGGTATGAATTATTTTTTTTTAGGTAAATGTAATTTTCATTAAATAAATAGTACAATCGTACAGTACAACACTGCTCAATTAGTCGCGTCTCCCTCGACAGACCAAGGGATACGTCAGAGTCTATATAACGCACAAGAACTAACAGAGCGAGCTAAAGAAGCACTAAGAGTCCTCTGTCTAACATCTTCCAAAATGAGTCCAGCAAGTGCGGTCGATTCTCGCTCAAACTGATCAAAACGTCTCAAGTTTCGTTCTTTCCAAATATGATACACACATGAAGCCAGTAGCATGTGATAAACCAGATTAATAATGTGCGTGGAGTGAGACTATAATAGTACAAGGTTGGGAATCGTTCTAGCCAAGCATCATTATTGAGGATACGGTCCAACCTCTTCCATAGGCTACTCAAGCTGGAGCTACGATTATGCCACGTGAACTACTCACCCTGCATAGGAAGTGGGAGCGATCCCGTATCCTGATTACATGCATTAAACTCCTCCATGACCACCCTTATTTCACTAGAAGTACCACAAACCTCACCGAGGATACGTATAGCATTAAAATCACCCCCTACCAAGCAT
Organism: Sesamum indicum; assembly: GCF_026168435.1. Taxonomy (NCBI): domain Eukaryota; kingdom Viridiplantae; phylum Streptophyta; class Magnoliopsida; order Lamiales; family Pedaliaceae; genus Sesamum; species Sesamum indicum. The sequence goes on along the minus strand of NC_142661.1, from coordinate 7,656,797 downwards.
GGATCATCCACGCACTAACCCGCAAGTATCTCCAAAGATCGCCATAGCTCTCAACGCTGAGCTATATCATTAGCACCATGAATAATAGTAAATAACCATATTCACATGCGTTGCACTAACAGTTACACGGCAATGTATATGTTCGTCACCAAATGCAATCACATGAATATCAAGTATGCCATCATCCCATGCAACCATATACGATTACCAATAGTCACAGAATCAACAAACCATTTCCATTGTGGTAGAATAAAAGATTGCATGCGATCAATATTAGTAATGCGAACACACGTTTCAAGAAGACCAATAAAGTGTAATCTGAACTCAGCTACTAAGTCTTTAAGTGCCAACTGATGGTCCCTTTTGTTTAGGCCCCTCATGTTTCACACAGCAGCATTCAACATAGGTCACTAGTGGGGGGGCTGCTTGCATTAGGACCCCCGGTAATATCATCTGCATCATCAAGGTGGTTAAGTGCATCAAAAGTATTAAAGATGACCACCTCATTACCCTTACTATCTCCTTTAGTGTCTCCTCGTGCATCAATTGTACCTTGAGGCTCAGATACTATAGGCTGCTGAGTGATGTTTTCATGTGTTGATAGGTGTATCTTCCTCCCCAATCTTATCCGATTTGGCTATGGGTTGCTGAACTCGTGCCTTCTGCACATAAACATTGACCGTGCCCATGACCTTCGTTGGCATTGGCCAAATTGATTTAACGTATTCCTTTAAGTGGTGAAAATACGACCATTTGCCCAAGAAATACCCCACTGTTGCCGCATTCTATCGACGGATAGTGTCCAATGTGGGTTGTAAGATAATTTTTCCATTTTACATTATAGGAGGCACATAATTCTATATCTTGTGAGTCGAATCATGAAAAATATTGACAATTTTATCATCATAATTCATGAAATTGGAGCATGGTTGAAGCGGTACATTACCGACAAAAATTCTGGTAGGCGATGCCGTCGGAATGTACCCATGAGCAGTAGTTTTTCCAGATTCTGCAGCGCGGACAACTCCACGAACCAGTGGCGGCTGACTGTGCATAGTTGCAGTTTTCCCAGTCGCGATAGATGGTAGCGCAAATAGCTCGGTTCCGGCTTCTAATTCTGTGCAGCAATTGAGTCTGCTTTACCATCAATGTCAACAACAACCAAGAGTTCAGCAGCAATAGATTTAGCGGAAATAGTTTCCGCTGTAACAGATTCGTCGGCAACAGTAATAGTTGGCGCACATGCCTCCTTCAATGGCCCAACGGCAACTCGCACACTCACAAGTGTACTCCCATCCCCACTCACTATTTTTCGGCGCACAAATAGCCAACAACGAGTTAGGAACAGATTCATGCAGTGTCGACGGCAAAACCTTCAGCAGCGCCATTGAAGTTGCAGAAACCCTACTGTCTGGCCCTAGGGCTCCGCCGGGGGTGCCTCCATAATCGCAGCAACCTAACTAGTTTGCTCAGGCACCCTTGGCTACAACGTGCGTCGTGGCAGTCTCATCACCGGTTGTAGAGAACGCAGTGGTCTGTACATCATCAAAGGCATCGGATTCATAACATCATCGCCATATTTCTTCGTCCATCGTCGTTGTAGCTCCTTCAATGCTGCAACTGATTCAGCATCGCCCTTATCTATGGCACGATTAGCCAATACCAGAAATTCATAAATCAATCCTCGCTGGTACCCCTTCTATACGCGCGACGGCTATCTCGTTGGAGCCATGGGTACCATCCTCCACGTCCAAACTGTCTATAGTGTTCCCGCCAACCGGCGGATCCCCATCGTCGTCAGCAACAACCGCCGGTTGTCCCTCATCATCATCTGCCAAGACTTGTCAAGACTTCTCCATGGCTACCATGTGTGTGAGTGTGTGTTTTGTAGGGTGTGGGAGTGTGTGTGAGAGAAGAGAGAATATCGGTTGAGTCCATCCTTTTTTGCTAAATTACGTACACAATGACAAATATATTTTGTACGAATTATTTTCACAATTTAGTTATGTAGTTTTAAAAGTTTGGCGATTTTCATCTTTCTCCGGGTAATTTGGCTGAAAAATTGCTTCAAACTTCTACATGACCCACAAATATTTTAATATTGTAATTTAGGAGAGCATTGACCTTTTTAGTCCTGTAACGTACGTAGGGGAGTTGGAATTTTTTATCCTAAATAAATTGATTTAAAAGACTAAAATTGCAGTTTAATTGGGTCATGGACAAGTCACATGCAATATTCTGGCCAAATTACCGAAAAATAACTAAAATTATTAAAATTATAAAGTTACAAGACTAAATAACAAAAATTATATTCATAATTACAAAAAATGCCACCCCTAATTCAAGATTAATACAGAATAACCCATAAAAATAATTGTTTCACATTAATAATTAGTTTAATACAAAATTCGAAAAAGCATTGGTAGCTATTTTGTAATCGAACTTGTTTACATTACAGCTCTATTGAAATTTGTGATCCAACGTAAAATTACAAATGTTTCTTTTATGATACAACTGCACAATTTATAGTCAATTTGAGAAGATATACACCTTTATTATTCGATGTGAATTACAACTCTCATTGGTTGTATGGGCATGGCCGAATTCTAATGAAAGGAACTCCGAAGATGAAAACTAGTGAACATCTTCAGCCATCACATTACTAAAATGAGATACACCACGATCATATTCCTCTTGCTATTTCGCGGTATGGAAGTCGAGATTCTCCAAGCATGTTCTTTCACACAGAAAGAAACTGTTCATGCCATTAATAATCTCCCTCCAAATTCCGCGCCAGACGTCCAATGAGAAAGAAGGATGAAGCAAAATCAGCCGCTTCATGCGCTTTGAGTGTTCCTGTCACCTTAATGAGCGAATGTAAAAGGAAAAATGGGATAATGGTTCGAAAGTTAAAATTTACTTATGATGTTTACATATAATTGCCCAAGGGCATTAGAAGAGGGAGTATCGTGAACACCTCTTCACCCAGACTATGGCATTTGTCGACAAAACATGACTATTGTTCATATTTCCACGTGTCAGACACTTTCTCTCAAAATGCATTTGTGCAAATGGTTTATAGAAATGAAAAGGAATAAAACTCTAAGACAAGTATTCTTAAAGCAAAGCAATGGCTAGGCCATTACTACAAAAGCAATAAGTCTAAATAAACTTAGCTCATAGTATTCATGTTGAAATAGTATACAATTATGTAACTCAAAATGATCAAGTTGTTAGTCAATTGTTGGACAAATTAGACTACAAACTTGATCAATAAAAGATTTTTTCGAGTTTGCTAAGTTATTAAATTATCGTACTATATAATTAGATTATGCACACTAAAAACAAATGACTAAAACGGATGATCAAAAGCATAACTTACAGAAAATGACATGCATGAACTAGGCCATATCTCTCTAGTTAGGATAAATAGATTGGTAGACTCAAAGAGTCCAACAATAGATGATTTAATTTTACTAACTCATGAATTCTTTTTGAGAAGGAAGAAAGCCATGAAAGCACTTTGCAGGACAAAGAATGATGTTCAAAACCAATATATTGGATTGGATCTTAAATAGACATTTGTAAGTTAATAAATACAAAAATACCAGTAGAGGGTTCACAAGTGTAAGGACTTATGGAAAGTTCTGAGAAATTAGACTTGAGGTGGAGAACCAAACTGGTTACAAAGATAATCCCTTCGACGGGATCGAGGTAGTGCATATTTAGTGGGAGTTCTTGTAACATCCAAAATGAAAATGGAATTCTCATTCAGTGACATTTCACCGGAAGAGACGATCTGTGCAACTGTCTCTGGTAAGGAAGAAATTGAACCTTGATTGAACATGGTTCGATCAATGCTTCACTAGATGTGGACTTTTGAAAAACCGCCCAGTTGTAAAACATTGTGTTTTCTTAAAGTCGTAATCCAGACACTATATTTGATATGGTTTGGCAAACCTGTGTCGTACAAAAGTTTTGAGTATGAGGAATGGTCCAGCATACTTTAAAGGACTAGTGGGAGGAGAATTAGACTCGGAATCTACTTTATACAGGTTCTTTATGGAATAATACAAACATCACTTGTAATCGGAACTTAACTGAACATGTCTAAGCTCTCCAAAGGATAGTAAAAAAACTCCAGTTACCTGAAAGGTTCGAGTTTCTGAAATCGGACAAGAAGGAGCGATGTAGGGCATCTATCCGGATAAATGGCTTGGGGCCATAAAATCCGCTATGGAGATCAAACTAGGTTCGGATGGCCTACATACTTATTTTGACAAGTTCATGAGGTACACGACTTGGTCAAGAACAAGGTGGAAAGTCAATGGGAGCCCAATTGTGTTCAAAGTGTTTTAGAGGTTCAGAGTGTCTTGATCATTTGGAATGATATAAAGACGTCTTGGATGTTTGGAACACGAACATTCTTTATCAAATTTTCCATAATAGGAATTGGACTCCTATATAAGGACAAGCTATCCAAGATTCAATCATGGTAGACTGATGAGGAGCTTAGATATTTGACATCCCCTACGTCTTTATTGTAAGCAGCATGGAATGCAATTCGGTGCATTAAGCCCGATGTTGTTCATGATTTTTAAGCATAAAAACGTATATCGATTGTGCAACGATGAGGCAACAGACTATTGTTGAAGGGCTATCTTTAATACCTGAATAAGGATTAAAGAAGAGCTCATTACGCACATTAATGGAGGTTGATTTTGGAAGGCTATAGCAATAGTACCTTCCAACATTATATGAATAATGTATAATCTCATAAAAGAATGCACATTCGAAGTTTAATGATAATGTGGTAATATTGGAAAGGTTCGAAGTGGAATATCACAAAGAACCTAATCAACAAAAATTGAATGTACAGCAAGCTTTAAAAGTTATATTGAAAATAGGCTAGGACCGAAAAACAATGTTCAATTATTGGGTGTTTTACCTAGCATAGACGCGCCAGTAGTCGCCTTGGAGGATGAGAACAGGGCTATGGTACAATATAAAAGGCCCGACATCTCATCACAGGTCTAAGGAGAAATCTTAGACACCATTATCTGCTTGAAGCGATGATAGGAAGATGTAACGTTCGGTTGGACCGCAGAACATCGGTAGAAACAAAAGTAGACCCACAAGACCTAGACGGTATCACAAATTGGTCATAATCAGATTAATCTAGAAGTATGAGTAATTTGTTTTAAGGTCAAGCGGGAAATTGTTGGAATAGGTGACCAAAATGTCAATTAGGTTGGCGGTTTGGAGAACCATTTAAGCAATCTATATTTAAGAAATAATGTCCTGACGAATATGATAAGTATTCGTCTTTGGTGCATGTAAGTATTGTGCTTACCAAATTACATCAACTACAGCTTTGACGTCACAACACATGCCTATAGGCCACTTTGTAACCCATGTAATTAGGTTGCGCATTGGATGGTCGCTATGAAAGCAACTTCTGTGGGTTGGTCTGAAATGTTTCAAGTTGAAGAGCTCGAATATGGGCATTAAGAGTCCTACTACGACCTGCACTGAGTATTGAATTCATTGGACGAGTGCTGCATTTCATCGGCGAGAGGCATTGGATGTCTATGAAATTTCAGTGGTTTAGTTGACAAGGTGGTTAGCTGACTGAACTAACTCACAGGGATCGTCATATGGAAGTTTTATATGCTTGGTTGGAATAACTTAAGTCTCTGGCTCTTGGATTGAGGAATTGAGGAATCACGGTAGTCACGTGCATGATATGACTGCATCTTGGATTAGTACATCCATACAAGGTATATAATGTATATTAGTTATTTGGAATAACTAATGAAAACATAACAAAAAAAAAATCCTACACTAGAAGCACCTAATTCGGCCGCCTCTCTCACAAGCACACTTGGTGTGTTCTTTCTCCCTAATTTTCTTCTAGCAGAGAGAACTTGGGGATCTCATATTCTGGTTTGGTGTATACGTGTCTTTAGAGGGCTTCTACGTTGAAGTCTCGTGTGAACTTCGAAACAAATCAAGAGAAAGGTAATCCTTGATTTATGTTTTTTGCACTTCCTGTTGTAATTTCATGATAAGACCCATTTAGTTTTATTGTTGTTATTATTAACTACATCAAACGCTCGGGAACTCCAAGAGTACACTCCTTGGAATCATAGTTTTATTGCGTTTCGATTTTAATTTAGGAACTATATATTATCGCTTCTACTTGCACGTTTCCAGGCCGATCCACTCGCATTTTTGTTGCTTTCAATTCCACCACGTAAGTTGAAAACAATGCAACTTTAGAAGCAGCTCAGGAAGCGATTAGGGTGAAAAACTATATCCGACACTTGGATGTATTGCCTAGCATTGCTGAGATAGTTATCTTCTGTGATAACAATGGGGCAATAGCATAAGAAAAGAAACCAAGATCTCATCACCGTTGCAAACACATTCTTAGACGCTACTATGTACTTTGAGAGATAGTGAGTAGAGGTGACGTGCGGATGGACCGAGTCAACTCAGCACAAAACACAGTAGATCCACTGACTAAACCGGTGTCGCAAATTACTCATATTCACCATTTTGATAAGATAGATTTGAGGCCGATGGGTGATTTGCCGTAGGTCAAGTGGGAGATTGTTAGAATAAATGACCAAAAAGCCAATTAGATTGGCCTAGATGTATTTTATTCTAACAATTAATCGATTATGTAATATTTTTTTAAGTAAATAAAATGAGTAATCTCCTATTTTGGCATCTACTTTTTTTTTCTCATTTTGTATGTTTTCATTTTCTTGAACATCACGACAAAGCCCATAGAACACTTGACAACCGTGTGTTTAGGCCGCGCATTGGATGGCGGTCATGAAACCAACTGCCAAAAAGTTGTGTCTGAAACGTTGCAAGTCGAGGAGTTTTAGAATGGGCATCGAGAGTCCTATGGAGACTTGCATTAAGAGTCGCATTCAATTGGTGAGTACCACATTTCATCGGTGATAGACGCGGGCATCTATGCGATCTTGATGGGTTGATTGACTAGGTATTGAATCAACTGAACTGACTGGCGGGATCGTGATATAAAAGCCTTGGAGGCTTGGACGGTATGACTTGAATCCCCAGCTTCTATAGTACGAGAGTAGTCCTCAAACTTGAAGAATCATTGCAGTCACGTGCATACGAAGACTATGTTTGGTATCTGAACAAGAGGTGATTGTGTCATAGACATGATCATCATAAGCCTTGCCTAGTGCAGTCGGAGTATGTAGCGAGGACAGTGAGTTATTAATTAAATTAGATTTAATTAATAATATTGTTAGACGCTAGCCCAAGTCTAGCTGAAAGGTGAACCTAAAGAGTCACACACAAATCACCAGAAAGAAACAAGAAATTAATTTTGAATTAATTCCACAACTAACTGGATTCCTTATAAAGAGAGATTGATTGGATGGATTAGACTCAAGCATATATTAATGACATTAATTTATATTCAGTTTGTCCTTATTATTTAATAAGTTGGATCTTATTAATTAATAAAGACAGTTTGGGCTTATCTATTTAATTATATTAAACACAAGTTGGCTCAACTAAATGGATTTTTATTAAAATTGGATTTAGCAATTCATTGGGCTCGTATTTTTCTTTGTAAAAATTGGCCAAGCCCACTAATTTTGAACCCATGAAAATTCCATAGAAGGAAACAAATGGTCAACAAATTTTAATTCTGTAATGTGCAATTTTAGCCATTATTGGGGATCTCTTTATTTGGAATAAAGAGAAATATACCTTGTAGATAAAAGAATAAATCTAGAAATATTTTTCATTAACAATACAAGATATAGATATATATATATATGATACATAATATTTGAAAAATATTTTATTATCACATTATTACTCAACACAAAAAGGTCCCTTCGTTCCTCACCTACCTCTCGGCCGCCCCTCTCTCTCTTGCACTTGGAGTGATTCTTTCTCTTGTTCTCTTCTAGCAAAGAGAATATTGAGACTCCAATTCCGATGAGGTATTGACGAATTATAGTATTCCAGTATTAGAGTTTCAAGTAAAGATCATTTCAACCGAATGTTAGAAAAACAAAGGTAACATTTTTCACCCTTTCTATGTTTTGGTTTTTGTGATTCCAGATTAGCCTCATTTATGATTTGTTTTACTATACATAAAACGTCCGTGAACTCCAAGGTTACACACCTTGAATTCGTTATTTTATGTGTTTTAATTTTGTTATTATGCTTCTTATTTGCCGCTTCGCTAGTGTGTTCGTGGACCGTACCACAGGATCCTTCAAGTGGTGTCAATATTGGAAATGTCTACCAGAAAGCCAATTAGATTAGCGGTATTGGGAACCGTTTAGTAATCTTTATGAATGTAGTAAAAATTCATCTATGGCACAATGTGTTTTTTGTGCTCACTATTTATGTTGAACGGTGTTTTAACATCAGAACAAATGCCACAGACTAATTTGAATAACTCATGTAGTTGAACTGCGCATTGGATGGCAGCTATGAAACCAACTTTTGAGGATTGGTCTGAAATATTCATCGAGGACCTCAAGATTGGGCATCGAGAGTCCTATAAAGACTTGCACTAAGTATTGCATTCATTGGATTAGTGTCGTGTTTCACCGGCAACATACATGGGATGTCTAGCTATTTTAGTGGATTAGTTGACAAGATTGTAAACTGATTGAACTGACTTGTGTGAATCGTCATATTAAAGCCTTGGAGGCATGAAAGGTATGACTTGAATTTCCAGCTCCGGAAGTACAAGATTAGTCATTGGAGTTGAGGAATCATGGCAGTCGCATGCATAGGATGGCTATATCTTGAATATGGCGAGAGATGACTGTGTCTTTGATTTAGTCATTATAAACCTTATCCAGTGTAGTCGCATTATGTATTGAGGATGGTGGATTTCAAGATAAAATCTATCCCCTAACAGTATATGATGGATATATCTTCTGCGCGCTCTGAGTTGGTTTAGACTCTCTAAGTATGGCCATAATGATTGGTTGAATAGGAAATAATTTTCTTTGTCGATCAATAGAGTATACATATCTCAAGTATTCTGCATAGTTGCCTGGTCTAGAATGGGAACCGACGCCCAATTTCATGCCCTCGACTAAGGTCGGGAGATGGTCGACGGTCGACGGAAGGACCGTACCAATATGAAACTCGAGAGCCTAAACGATCATGCCAACATTCACCTAGTCTCGAGTGCCATGGACCGTTGCTAGACGACCACCCATGGTGACGAGCGTTTCTGATTAATGGTAAATTGAAAATAATTAATTAAATTAAATTTAATTAATTAATTGTGTTGGACACAATGCCCAAGTCTAGCTGAGGGTGAATTTAAAAAGTCAGACATAAATCACTATAGAATTGGTGGAATTAATTTATAATTAATTCGAGAAGAAATGAATTAATTTAATTAGATTAAATTAATTGAAGGATAATATATAAACGATTGAATTATTTATTTAATAATCCAATTGATGGATTGCTCTAAAATTAATTAATTTGATTAGCTAATTTTGGGCTTAGCACGTTTAAATTAATTGGATTAATTTATTAGATTTCGCTTAATTAATTGATTGGATCAATTTATTAGTGTTTCGGTTTATATTTATTTAATTGGATTAAATAAATTTTTGAACTTCGTTGGGCTAACATTAACTTAATTAATTATTATCCAATGGACTTTGGTTGGGCTTGATTTAATTTGATTAAAATAAACTCGTTGCATACTTGAAGTCCAATCCCATTTGAGAGAGGTTGAAGCGAGTTAAGAAGGAATTGAAACTCCTCACCATGATGAACATAATGGAGTAGTTATTTCTTCATGGTTGAAGGTTATATGCATGTGTGTGTATAGGTTGCCTTGGAGGCTAACTTGATAGTTATTGAATTTTGAATTCAATTAGTGTAATATATAAAACTACACACATATCAAGTATAACCATGAGATGAGCCATGAAATTTGCTACTTTTCTCTCTTAAAGATATTCTTGTTTTTATTCTATATTGAATTGGATTCATGTTAGAACATAAACAATCCAGAAGCACTAAACATTAGTTTTAGTTTGGAGTTATTTTTGTTCTTGTTCCATCTACCGTTAGAAAAAGAACTATATCTATTCCATTTTGTGGTGTAGACAACTTAGAGAAATTCTAGTTTGAGTTCTCAAGTGAATAGAACGGGAGAACGTAAAGGGAACAACACACGTTGCTGCTCAACTATAGAAATAAAAAGGTAAAGTTTCATGTTTTGTTTCCATTCTTTTTGTTTCATCCTCTAGCTACTGTTCTAGCATGTTTATGTGTTAATTATTATGCTTTTGACAAACACCTAACGCCAGAAAATTTTAAAGGAAACACCCTTTTGAACCGTTTTAATTTTCTTATTTCACCCTTCCGCCGCATTCTCAGGCCATACTGATTCTTTCAATCAGAGCACGCTTCGATATAGGGGCTGATGCTTATGTGATATTTTGCATGTTAATGTGCTTTCACGGCTTTTGAAGCATGTTTTAATGCTTTTCGTTATGTAATTATATGATGAAAATAGCTCGTTTGATTTCTGCAATTAATTGGATGATTCAAGCATGTGAAAAGATGAAATTTTTTGTACTTATGCACTTTTTTGCTGTTTTACGTTCAACACACAAAATATTGGAAAAAAAAATCACAGCAGCACTGTTGCTGCTGGGGCATAGTGTTCGCCCGACCAGACTTAAGCAAGCAAGGGAGCCTGCACACGCTGAACCTGGCAGAAAGCAAGCATGTGCGTGAGCACCTTGCAATGCAGCCACGCATGCGAATGCTGGGAGAGGGCCAGAGCGCACGGCCAGGCAACTACGGCAGTGCGTGCTGCAAGGCTAAGAGCCAACGGCTAGGCTGTTTTTTGCCCGTAATACAAAGATTTGATTTTCTGGAATTTTCTTCAGTATGAGTTAGTGTTATAATTTTTTGGGACAAAATTGAATTTCTTCTAAAATTAAAGTTGCATAATTAATTAGCCAATGCACATATTTTTTTATCATCCTTTTGATTGGGGCTTGTGTTTTCTTCCTAAAATTAATTTTTGTGATATTGGATATCCTGGAGAATAACATTACATGGGACGTATATTATGTGATGTATGGATGAATGACCACGGAGCCCACGACCTCTTGTAAGTTTAAGTTTATGGTTAGGCTTGTATGCCCTTGTAATGTTTCTTCTCTCTCCCTCTCGTAAAAATATAAAGTAAAAGTTACAAAAAAAGGACGCAGTATTGTATTATTGGTGTGCCCGACACGTTTTTTATGCTTAAGATTTTTTTTATAATTTCAAAAAGTCTTGGGCTGTCTTAAAAATAAAAATAATAATTCCCTCCTCTCAGACCAAATATTTTAGGATAAATTTACTAAAAATTCGAGAGATGGTTTTGATGATTTCACAATTCTAGATTATTAGAAATTTTCCTTGTGTATTTTTAAAAATAAACTGATTATGTAATACTTTTTAAGCAACATTTGGTTAAATATTTTTAGATGTAAAACATGCTTATTTAGATTTTATTTGATATTTTTCATATTTGATATTTTAATTTTATGAAAAACTGAGAACATATATAATAATAACTATATTGTTTATAGTAGTGTCATTTTTGTTTTCTGTTCTAATATTTTTTAAATTTCTCGTGTGGCTGCGTCCATTCGTATCTGTCCCTATCGCCGTGTCTGATGCGCCATAGATAACTATATTAGTAAAACTATAACATGTAATATAAAGAAAAAATTGAAGATCTTTTTATTATTCACACTTTTTATAATAATATAGACAATGTTTCTCTATGGTTTTATGCCATATTTTCTACTTTTTCTTTTCTTTCTTTGGAAAATGGATATGTGTGGTGATGGTTTGTTTACACATTTTTATATTTTTTTTATAAGGATCGATAATTTCTATCGTGTATTATAGAGAAGATCAAAAGTTATACACTTATATTTTATTCTATTTTATTAGAGATAATAAAAATGTTATACAATGTACATAGTAATTCCATGTCAAATCTCAAATTACATTTTAATCTATCTTACAACAAAAAGTGTTCGCTTTACATAATAAATAATTTAATTTATTCTCATTTTTGTTTTAGCATACGTATGCTACTCTTCAAATTGTTTTCTTATATGACAGTACATTTAATTTATTTTCATTCGTCATCTAACCTATTTTGATATGTTAAGTGATTTAACTTATTATCATTTATATCTATGCTAGTAAAACTTTCAACATTAAATCGTTTCAATTTTCCTAATTTTTAGTAGGTGTTATATGATAGGGGGAAACCTAGTAAATGTGATACATTATGAATATTATATACCAAAAAATTATGAGTAAATAAGTATAAAGTGAAAAGTAATAAGTAGGAATAAATATGAATAATCTGAGGTTCCAAGTCGAGGATCTCAAAACTAGGCATCGAGAGTCCTACTAAGACTCGCATTGAGTATTACATTCATTACATGAGTGATGCGTTTCATCAGCGACAGACACGTTGTCTATGCAATTTCAGTGAGTTAGTCCACAAGATGGTCAACTAACTGAACTGACTCGCGGGATTCATCATATGAAAGCCTTAGAGGCTTGGTTGCTATGACTTCAGTCGCCGACTTCGATAAAATGGGAGTAGTCCTTAAACTTTTAAAATCATGGCAACCACGTGCGTACGATGACTGTATCTTGAGTCTACGTGAAAGGTGATTGTGTCACACACATGATCATCATAATACTTGTCCAGTACAATCGGAGTATGTACCGAGGACGGTGAGTTCCAAGAAGAGGATCCATCCTCTCTCAGTATGTGATAGAGGTATCTCCTATGTACTTGGAGATACGTTCAAATTTTAGGAATATGTGGCCATAGCCATCGATCAAATAGAAAAGAGAGGTTTCTATGTCGAGAAAAATTGGCGTAACGCGATCTCAAGTATTAAGCATAGACACCTAGTCAAAGATGGGAACCGACCCCAAATTTCATGCCCTAGAGTAAGGCTGAGAGACAATAAACGGAAGGACCATAAACTCATATGGACTCGAGAGCCTAAATGTTCACATTGTAATTCATCTAGTCTCTAGTGCCATGGATCGTTGCTACACGGCCACCCTAGGTGACATGCTTTCTAGATTAAGGGTTAATGAATAATTATTAATTAAATTGGATTTAATTAATTATAGTGTTAGACACTAGTCCAAGTCTAGCTGAAAGGTAAACCGACAAAATCACACACAAATCACTGAAAATGAACATAGATGTAATTTGAAATTAATTCCATAAGTAATTGGATTACTTACAAAGAGAGATCAATTGGATGGAAAAAGGTCCAAGAATAAATTAATGGCATTAATTTATATTTGGTTTGTCCTTATAATTTAATAAGTTGGATCTTATTAAAGTATAAGGATAATTTGGGTATAAGTATTTAATTAGATTAAATAGAAGTTGACCTCAATTAAATTTGATTTTTATTAAATTAGATTTAAATAAAAATTCATTCGGTTGTATTTTTATAAGGGTAAAATTGTTCAAGCTCAATTATTTTGAGCCAAGGAAAATTCTGTGGAAGGAAATAAATGGCTAGCAAATTGCAGTTTTGGAAAGTTCAATTCTAGCCATTTTTGAGAATATTTTTATTTGGAATAAAGAGAAATATACCTTGTAGATAATAGAATATATTTAGAAACATTCTTAAAAATCTAAACAATATATATATATATATATGAAACATAATTATTCGAGAAATAACTATGATGATCATTAATCACAAAAAAAGAATCTAATCTCCTTCTACCAAAAACCATTCGGCCGACCCCTTCTCTCTTTGTTTACTTGGTGCAATTTTCTACTTCCTTTCTCATCTAGCAAAGAGGATGTAACGAATCCTGTTTGATGTGGAAGAATGGGAGGGTTCCTGTGTTGAAGCCTCAAATGAGGAGCATTTCAAAGTTTTTTTCACCCTTCTATTTTTTTTGTTTTGGTAATCCAACATCAGCCCCCCATGTTCGTTTTATTTTTAGTACATCGAACGCTTGGGCCGTACCACGGGATCCCCTTCAAGACCATGTCTTGAACTTATCAATAATATTACTATCGTTTGCATATTTCTATTTAATTCTATCATGTAGAAAATGTCTAAGAACTCTTTAACCCTGATAATGGAGATTAGTAAATTTAATGGCACAAACTACAACAACTAGCTACGAAATCTAAAGATTGTCCTAAATTTCGAGAACCGAGGCTATGTCTTCGACAAGCCACTCCCAGCGACATTGCTGAAAGGCTCCTCGCCCGAAGAATATGTGATGTTCAAGAGGTGGCGTGAGAAAAACTGCAAGGTCTGCATTATCATATTAGCTTTGATGATCAATGACATCCAAAAGCAATATGATAGGTTGGAAGACATTTCCTGATAATGCTTTGCATAAAGGAAGTATATGCAATTCTTGATTGGCATATTAGATATACCGTTGCAAAAGCATTTTTCAGGACAAAGATGACTAAAGGATCTTCTGTGTAAAGGCATGGGGTCAAAATTCTTCCCTCGCGGAGAAGCTCGAAGACCTCAAAGCTGGGTTTGACAATGTCACGTACATTAATGTGATCCTCCAATTATTTCCTCCCTCTTGTGACCCACTTATCATTAACTACAACATGAATGGACTATAGTAGTCTATTCATGAGTTAATTAATATGCTGGTCCAATATGGGGCAACGACCCACGAGTTTGCGCCAGTAGTATTGATACGAGAAGGCCGGACGCTAGAAGAGGAAGAAGGAAAAAGTAAAAGTCGTTGTAGCCACTTCTAGATCTCCAAGCAACCGTGTTGCTCCAGTGCAAAAGGAAAAAGGGAAGGGGAAGAACGGCGGTTCACAGCGATCAAGGACAAATGATGTTTGCATTCATTGTGATTAAAAGGGGCATTGGAAGAAGGAGTGCCCACAACTCCTGTCCAACCAAGGCACGTTTGTGATTCAAGTAAATATGATAACTAATTCTATTTTTTAAGTACCAGATACTGGCTATGGAGCTCATATCTGTAATAATTTGCAGGTGCTGGAAAGAAGCAGAAGGCTACTTAAGGAGGAGATGGTCCTAGGGCTTAGTGATGGAAAAGCCGTAGCAGGAAAAACTGTGGGATCACTCAAATTAGCTATTAGTGATCGTATTCAGATAGAATTAAAGAACTGTTATTATATACTGAGTACAATCAAAAATATTATTTTCATTCCTGTTTTAAACAATAGTTATGCATTTAAGATCAATAAAAATAGTTTTTAATTGATGATTGATGATAACCTTCATCTGCTTAGTACATTAACGAACGGTCTTTATATTCTCCAACAGTTAATTAGATTATTATTGCCCAAAACAAACGAAAATTAGATAATCATGAAAACACGCAGACTTGGCATGCAATGTTAGGTCATATCTCCATAGAAAGGATGAGGAAGTTGGCAGAATATAGGAGTCTAGAGTAGACGACTTCGATAAATATCTACTTGCGAATCCTGTTCAAAAGAGAAAATAACCAAGAAACCTTTTGTTGGACAAAATACGCTTGTCACTGGTATGTTGGACTTAATCTACACAGATGTTTGTAGACCATTGAATACTCCGGCTAAAGGAGGATACCCATATTTCATAACCTTTACTGATGATCATGACGGTATGGTTATGTTTACCTAATGAGGTACAAGTTTGAGCGCTTTGGAAGATTTAAAGAATTCAAACTTGAAGTAGAGAATCAAACTAGTCGTAAGATCAAAGCCCTTCTGTCAGATCGAGGTGCGGAATATTTAAGCAGTGAGTTCATGGATTACTAAAAGAGAATGGAATCCTCTATTAGTGGACTCGTCCTGGAACACTGCAGCTTAACGGCGTGGCCGAAAAGAGAAATCGAACCCTATTGGACATGGTTCGATCCATGAAGAGTTTACCCAACTACCCTTGTCCTTTTCGGAAAACGCTCTTGTGACAGTAGCCAAGTTGCTCAACATTGCGCCATCCAAAGCTGTGCCCCCAATCGACATATGAGATATGGCACGGCAAGCCAGCATTATACAAGTACTTGAGAATATATGGTAGCCCAGCATACATCAAAAAGCTAGTAGGAGACAAACTAGAATCAAGGTCTAGTCTGTACAGGTTTGTCGGTTATCCAAAAGAAACTGCAGGGTATTATTTCTATGACTCATCAGGACAAAAGATTTTTGTCTCGAGAAACACAATATTCTTGGAAAAAGGTTTTCGCATGAATAGCCAATGCGATGAGGAACTGCTTGAAGATTCGAGTGAGATACCTCATCAAGATAATGCAACACCATCTGTACTTATGATTCCCAGTAATAGTGCTCTAGTTCTTCGTAGGTCAACTAGAATATCTCAACGTCCTGATAGGTATGGATTATTAGGCTTGACTAGCACATTGGATGGTGATCGAACAACATATAGAGAAGCGATGTATGACATCGATTCGGACAATTGGCTTGAGGACATGAAATCCAGAATGGACTAAATGGTTTGAATCAAGCTTTGACTCTCGTGCACCCACCTAAAGGTGTTAAGCCAGTTGGTTGCAAATGGGTATACAAACGTAAGCTTGGAGCTAGCGGGGAGGTTACTACCTTCAAGGCTAAGTTCATAGCAAAAGATACACTCAACAACTCCGGGTCAACTTTGAGAAAACCTATTCGCTCGTAGCAATGGCTAATTCCATTAGGATACTGTTTACCATAGCAGCTTGGTATGTCTATGAAATATGGCAAATGGTCATTAAAATGGCCTTCTTGAACTATTTCATCGAGTAACTGATCTACATGGATTAGCCAGAAGGTTTCACCTCTTCTGTAGAAAAATAGAAAGTTTGTCATCTCTAGAGGTCCATCTCTAGCCTCAAACAAGCTTCCCGTTGCTGGAACACGCATTTTTTTATGAAGTCATGCAGGATATGATTTCATAAAAAATGAATATGGATATACAAGAAGATCAGAGGGAGCTCGGTTACGTACCCTCTACTTTATATTGACAATTTATTTTCAGAGCCATTCAAGCAATTATATTTAAACAATGTTGTTTCGAAGAATATGAAAAGTATTCATCCTGGCCGACGTCTCTATTGTGATTACCAAATTGCATAACGCACTACTTTCACATCGCAACAGATGCCCTCACATACCACTTTGTAACCAATGTAGTTTGCGTATATAAAAATTCTGTGGGTTAGTTGACAAGGTGGTCCTTAGAGTCGCCGAATTTGATAGTATGGGAGTAGTCCTTAGAGTTTAGTAATCACAATAGTGACATACATGCGATGACTATATCTTTGATTTGTGCAAGAGGTGATCGTGTCTGAGGCATGGTCATCATAAGCTATGTCCAATGCAGTCAATGCATGTAAAGAGTATGGTGAGTTATATGAAAAGGATATGTCCCCTATCAAAACGTGATAGAGGTATCTCCGATATATTTGGAGATGCGTTTATGCTCTATAAACTTGTGGTCGTAGTCATTGATCGAATAGAAAATGAGATTTCTATGTCGAGCAAATTGGCGTAACGCAATCTCAAATATTAAGAATAGACGCCTAGTCCAGAATGGGAGCCGACACCCAATTTCATGCCTTAGACTAAGGCCAGGAGATTGTAGACGGAAGGACAGTACTCGTATGGACCGAGCGTCTAAAGATTCACATGGATATTCATCTAGTCTCTAGTGTCATGGACCGTTGCTAGACGGCAACCTACGGTGACGGGCTTTCTTGCTCGAGGATTGATTGAGAACTATTAATTATATTTGAATAATAATAATGTTTGACACTAGCCCAATCTAGCTGACAGGCAAACCTAAAGAGTCAAACACAAATCACCTAGAAGGGACGAAGAATTAAGTGGGAATTAGTTTCAAAATTAATTGGATTACTTATAAATGAGAGGGATCCAATTGATGGAGGAGCCTAATCATAAAATAACAAGATTAATTTATATTTGGCTTGCCCTTATTATTTAATAAGTTGACTTATGGATTATAAAAGTTGATTAGGCTCATATATTTAATTGGATTAAATAGATGATGGGCTTAATTAGGTGAATTTTAATTAAATTAGATTTAATAAAAATTAATTGAGCCTTGTATTTTGTTTTTAATAAAATCAGCATTTGAACCCTATTTAAGTTGTTGGAAAATATAGAAAAGGAAATTATGGACTAACAATTTCACTTTTGAAAAGTGCTATGTTAGTCATCCTTTATTTGGAATAAAGGATTTATTAGCATATGGATTGCAGAATGAACCTAGACACATTATAGTACATCCATACGAGGTATATATTTGTATATTAGTTATTTGGAATAAAAAATCCTTCCCTAGAAGCTCCTAATTCGGCCGCCTCACTCACAAGCACACTTGGTGTGTACTTTCTGCCTAATTTTCTTCTAGCAAAGAGAAATGAGGCATCCCATATTCCGATGTGGTGTAGACGTGTCTTTAGACAGCTTCTACGTTGAATGTCATGTGAATAGATCAACTATTGTGCTTAACATGTAACTATTGTGCTTAACAAATTACATCAACTACAGTTTTGACGTCACAACACATGCCCATAGACCACTTTGTAACCCATGTAGTTGAGCTGCGCATTAGATGGTGGCTATGAAAGCAACTTCTGTGGGTTGGTCTGAAATGTTCCAAGTCAAAGACCTCGAATCTGGGCCATTGAGATTCCTACTAAGACCCGCGCTGTGTATTGTATTCATTGGATGAGTGTCGCGTTTCTTCGACGAGAGGCATAGGACGTCTATGAAATTTTAGTGGGTTAGTTGACAAGGTGGTCAGCTGACTGAAATAACTCGCGACGATCGTGATATGGAAGCCTTAGATGCTCGGTCGGAATAACTCAAGTCTCCAGCTCCGATAGTGCGGGAGTAGTCCTTAGAATTGAGGAATCACGGCAGTCACGTGCATGCGATGATTGCATCTTGGATTAGTACATCAATACAAGGTATATATATGTATGTTATTTATTTGGAATAACTAATGAAAACATAACACAAAAAAAATCCTACCCTAGAAGCTCCTAATTCGGCCGCCTCTCTCACAAGCACACTTGTTTTGTTCTTTCTCCCTAATTTTCTTCTAGCAGAGAGAACTCGGGGATATCATATTCCGGTGTGGTGTATATTTGTCTTTAGAGGGCTTCTACGTTGATGTCTCGTGTGAAAGGTAATCCTTGATTTACATTTTTTGCACTTGTTATTTTAATTTTACGATAAGCACCATTTTTATTCTTAGAATCTACTATCTACTTTGAGAGATTGTGAGCAGAGGTGACATGCGGATGGACTAAGTCAACTTAGCACAGAACACAGTAGATACATTGATTATACCATTGTCCCAAATTGCTCAAATTCAACATCTTGATAAGATAGGTTTGAGGCCGATGGGTGATTGGCCTTAGGTCAAGTGGGAGACTGTTAGAATAAATGACCAAAAAGTCAATTATATTGGCCTAGATGTATTTTATTCCAACAATTAATCATTTTATGTAAATAAAATGAGTATTCGCTTATTTTGGCATCTACATTTTTGTTCTCAATTTGTATGATTGCGTTTTCTTGAACATCATGACAAAGCCCATAGAGCACTTGACAACCGTGAGTTTAGGCCATGCATTGGATGGCGCTCATTAAACCAACTGCCAAAAGGTTGGGTCTGAAACATTGCAAGTCGAAGACTTTTAGAATGGGCAACGAGAGTCCTATGGAGACTTGGATTAAGAGTCGCATTCAATTGGTGAGTTCCGCGTTTCATCGGTGACAGACGCGGGGCGTCTATGCGATCTTGGTGGGTTGATTGACTAGGTGTCGAATCAACTGAACTGACTGGCAGGATCGTCATATGGAAGCCTTGGAGGCTTGGTCGGTATGACTTGATCCCCAACTTCTATAATACGATAGTAGTCCTCAGACTTGAAGAATCATGGTAGTCACGTGCATACGTTGACTATGTCTTTTATCTGCGCAAGAGGTGATTGTGTCATAGACATGATCATCATAAGCCTTATCCAGTGCAGTCGAAGTATGTAGCAATAACGGTGAGTTTCAAAAAGAGGATCTGTCCCCTGTGAGTATGTGATAGAAGTATCTCCTATGCATTTGGAGATGCATTCACGCTCTATAAATCTATAGCCACAATCCTTGATCGAATAGGGAAAAGAGGTTCCTAGGTCGAGAAACTTGGTGTAATGCGATCTCATGTATTAAGAATAGACGCCTAGTCCATGATGGGAATCGACACCTAATCCCATGAGCTAGACTAAAGTTGGGAGATGGAAGACGGAAGGACCATACACGTATGGACTCGAGAGCCTACATTGTCTCACAGAAACTTACCTAGTCTTTAGTGCCATGGACCATTGCTAGACGGCCACCCATGGTGATGGGCTTTCTAGATTAAAGATTAATCAAGTATTATTAATTAAATTAGATTTAATTAATAATAGTGTTAGACACTAGCCCAAGTCTAGCTGAAAGGTGAGCCTAAAGAGTCACACATAAATCACCGGAAAGAAACAAGGAATTAATTTCGAATTAATTCCACAACTAATTGGATTACTTACAAAGAGAGATCAATTGGATGGATTAGAATCAAGCATATATTAACAACATTAACTTATATTAGGCTTGTCCTTATTATTTAATAAGTTGGATTTGATTAACTAATAAAGACAATTTGGGCTTATCTTTTAATTATATTAAACACAAGGTGGCTCAAATTAAATGGATTTTTATTAAAATTGGATATAAAAATTCATTGAGCTTGTATTTTTCTTTGTAAAAATTGGTCAAAGCCACTAATGTTGAGCCCATGAAAATTCCATAGAAGGAAACAAATGGCTAGCAAATTTTAATTTTGAAAACTGCAATTCTAGCCATTATTACGGATCTCTTTATTTGGAATAAAGAGAAATATACCTTGTAGATAAAAGAATGAGTCTAGAAATATTTTTCATTAAGACTACAAGATATAGATATATAAATATATGATACATAATATTTGGGAAATATTTTAGTTTCACATTATTACACAAAACAAAAAAGTCCCTTCCTTCCTCACCTACCTCTTGGCCGCCCCTCCCTCTCTTGCACTTCGAGTGATTTTTTCTCTTGTTCTCTTCTAGCAAAGAGAATATTGAGATTCCGATTTTGATGCAGTATGGACGAATTATAGGATTCCAGTATTGGAGCCTCAAGTGAAGAACATTTCAACTACATGTTAGAAAAAACAAAGGTATCATTTTTCACCCTATCTCTATTTTGATTTTTGTGATCGCACATTATCCTCATTTATGTTTTATTTTATTATACATCAAACGTCAAGCAACTCCAAGGTTACACCCATTGAATTTGTTAGTTTATGTGTTTTAATTTTGTTACTATGCTTTTTATTCACCGGTTCGCTAGCGTGTTCCTGGACCGTACCACAGGATCCTTCAAGTAGTATCAATATTTCAAATAGTGACCAAAAAGCCAATTAGATTGACGGTTTTGAGAACCATTTAGCAATCTTTATGAATGTAGTAAGCATACATCTATGGAACCATGTGTTTTTTGTGCTCACTATTTATGTTAAAGGGTGTTTTAACGTAAGAACAATGCCCACAGATTAATTGAATAACCCATGTAGTTGGACTGCGCATTGGATGGCAGTTAGTAAACCATCTTTTGAGGGTTGGTTTGAAGCGTTCGTCGAGGTCCTCGAGACTGGGCATCGAAAGTCCTATAAAGACTTGCACTAATCATTGGACTTGAGGAATCATGGCAGCTGAATATATATGATGGCTATATCTTGAATCTGACGAGAGATGACTGTGTCTTCGATGTGGTCATTATAAGCCTTTTCCAGTGTAGTCGCATTATATATTGAGGATGGTGGATTTGAAGATAGAATCTCTCCCTTATCAGCATATGATGGATATATCTTCTACACGCTCTAAGATGGTTTAGACTCTCCAAGTCTATGGCCATAATGATTGGTTGAATAGGAAATAGTTTCTTTTGTCAATCAATAGAGTATAGACATCTCAAATATTCTGCATAGTTGCCTGGTCCAGGATAGGAACCGACGCCCAATTCCATGCCCTATACTAAGGTCGAGAGATGGTCGATGGAAGGACCATACCTTTATGGAACTCAAGAGCCTAAATGTTCACGCCAACATTCACTTAGTCTCTAGTGCCATGGATTGTTGCTAAACGGCCACCCATGGTGATGGGCGTTTCTGATTAATGGTTAATCAAAAATAATTAATCAAAATAAATTTAATTAATTAATTATGTTTGACATAATTCTCAAGTCTAGTTGAGGGTGAATCTAAAGAGTCAGACACAAATTACTATGGAATTGGTAAAATTAATTTAGAATTAATTCGAGAAGAAATGAATTAATTTAATTGGATTAAATTAATTCAAGGAGAATATATAAACCATTCGATCATTTATTTAATAATCCATTTGATGGATTGCTAAAAAACTAATTAATAGGATTAACTAGTTTTGGAATTAGCACCTTTAAATTAATTAGATTAATTTATTAGGTTTGGCTTAATTAATTGATTCGATCAATTATTTAGTATTTCGGTTTAGATTTATTTAATTGGATTAAATGAATCTTTGGACTTTGTTGGGCTAAAATTAACTTAATTAATTATTATCCAATGGACTTTGGTTGGGCTTGATTTAATTTGATTAAATTTTGTTTGGTGCATACTTGAAGTCCAACCCCATTTGAGGTTGAAACTCTTTACCATGATGAACTTAATGGAGTCGTTATTTCTTCATGTTTGAAGGTTATATGCATGAATGTGTATAGGAATCCTAGTTTGAATTATATCTATTACATTTGGTGGTGTGGACAATTTAGAGGAATTCCTGTTTAAATTCTCCAGTGAACGGAACGGGAGAACGTAAAGGGAACAACGCACATTGCTGCTCAACTATAGAAATAAAAAGGTAAAGTTTCATGTTTTATTTTTATGCTTTTTGTTTCATTCTCTAGCCACTTTTCTAGCATGTTTATGTGTTGATTATTATGCTTTTGACAAACACTGAACGCCAGAGAATTACAAAGGGAAGACCCTTTTGAACCGTTTTAATTTTTTTATTTCACCCTTCCGCCGCATTCCTAGGCCATGCTGATTCTTTCGATCAGAGCACGGTTCGATATAGGGGCTGATGGTTATGTGATGTTTGCATGTTGTTAACTTTCACGGTTTTTGAAGCATGTTGTAAGTCTTTTCATTAATAATTTATATGATGAAAATAGCTTGTTTGATTTTTGCAATTATTTGGATAATTCAAGCATGTGAAAAGTTGAAATTTTCTGTATTTATGCTTTTTTTTGTTGTTTTACATTCAACACAAAATATAGGAAAAAAAATCGCCCCAGCACTGCCGCTGCTGGGGCATAGTGTTTATGCGACCATACTTGCGCAAGCAGAGAGCAAGCACGCACCCTGCAATGCAACCACGTGCGCGCATGCTAGGAGAGGGCCAGAGCACACGCGTAGGCAACGACGACAGTGCGTGCTGCAGGGCTGACAAACAACGACTGTTTTAATTATTTGGGACAAAATTGATTTTTTTTCTAAAATTAAAATTTAATAATTAATTGGCCAATGCACATATTTTTCGATCATCGTTTTGATTACAAATTTCAAGCTTCTTTTTCTTCGTAAAATTAATTTTTGTGATATTGGATATCCTGGAGTATAATATTACATGGGATGTATTTATTATATGATGTATGGATGGATGATCACGGAGCCCACGACCTCTTGTAAATTTAAGTTTATGGTTGGGCTCGTATGCCCTTGTAATGTTTCTTCTCTCTCCCTCTCGTTTTTAATCTTGGAATAATGAGGACTGCTATCTCCTTCCTTATGCACTAACCCCAACTCCTGATTGGGGTTTCTTTTCAGTTGTAATAAGAGTAATATAGGAATTTTTTTTGTCGGGCTTTTTATTTTAAAGCTAGCCCATGGAGAAGAAGGTCCAAGGATAAGGAGGGCCCACGAAGAAATTACAAGGTTCATCTAATGTTAATGGGTAATATTACTTTGTAATAGGATAGGGCCACCTTAGACTGACCATAGACTCATTGCGGGCTCAGTAAGTCGCATAGGTAGCGCTTGTGATCATCCCAGGCGGGTATGCTTAATTATGTTGCATGCGGTGATTTCTTTATTGCTTAAGCATTTGATGTTTTGCATGCTATAAAATTATGTAATGAGGTCTTGGTCAGACACCCAAACATTAACTCTTACTTGATTGGACCAAGTTAAATATTAGGCCCAAAATGGACTTGGATCGAGATTGTCTTGATCTCACCAAGCCTTCCATCCAAAAATTTGGTGAGGAAGATACAGTTGGCCATGTGTAGTCTCACGTGTCCTGGCATAGTTTGGAATAGAGGAAATGTACAACATTATTGTGAACAAAGAACATGTTCAGCATTTTCCTTTCTCACGAGTCGTGGGGGGCGACGATTGAGGTGTGATTTGGTTGATAGGTCGAGCCTAACATTGAGTAACATGATTTGCTTGCCGTCCTCAGGATCGTGTGAAGAGGTAAGGGCATGGTATATTGTTCTTGTGGATCCCAAGCCCACTAGGAGAGGATTTCCCAAAACTCCACTTAAGAGTGGTGGACTTTCTTATCAATAATGAGAGAGTTAAAGACTAAAAGACCATGACTTGAACTTATCAATAATATTACTATTATATGTTGAAATCTGTTTAATTCTATATTGTAGAACATGTCTAAGAACCCCTAACCCTGATAATGGAGACTAATAAATTCAATCGCACGAACTACAACAGTTGGCTGCAAAATCTAACGATTGTCCTAGGTTTCGAGAACCAGACTATATCTTAGACAAGTCGCTCCCAATGACCTTGCCGGAAGGGTCTTCGCCCGAAGAGCATGTTACGTTCGAGAAGTTGCATAAGGACAACAACGAGGTCACAGTAACATATTAGCTTCAATGAGCAATGACATCCAAAAGCAATATGATAGGCTGGAAATCGTTCCCTCGATAATGCTTCACATGATCGAAGTTTGTATGATTCCTGATAGTAATATTTGAGTGCTGCTAGAAAAATATTTTTTAGGACAAAGATGATTGAAGGATCTTCTTTGCAAAGTCATGCGACCAAGATGCTATCCCTCGTGCAGAAGCACAAAGACCTCAAAGCTGGGCTTGACAATGACACGTATATCGATGTGATCCTCCAATCAATTCCTCCCTCCTATGACCCATTTATCATAAACTACAACATGAATTGAATTAAAAAGTCTATTCATGAGTTAATTAATATGCTGGTCTAATACGAGGCAATGACCTACAAGTCTGCACCTATGTTACTAATAGGAGAGGCTTCAACCTCCAAGGCGAAAGGCAAGAGAGCCGGGCGCCGGAAGAGGAAGAAGGAAAAAAAAAAGCCATCGCAGCCACTGCTAGCGCTCCGACCGCCCCTGTTGCACCAGAGGGAAAGAGAAAAGGAAAATGAAGAACAATAGTTCACACCGGTCGAGGGCAAATGATGTTTGCACTCATTGCCGTGGAAAGGGGCATTAGAAGAGGGAGTACCCACAACTTCTCTCCAACCCAAGTACGTTTGTATTGAAATAAATATGAAAACTAATTCTGGTTCTTGAGTATTGCATACTGGTTGTGGAGCTCACATCTGCAATGATTTGCAGGTGTTGGAAAGAAGCAGAAGGCTAAGTAAGGATGAGATGATCCAAGGCTCGTTGATGACAAGGTCGTTGCTGTGACATCGGTGGGATCTCTCAACTTAGGTATTAGTGATCATATTCGGATAGCATTAAAGAACTGTTGTTATGTACAAATCATGATAAAAATTATTAGTTCCATTCCTGTTTGGGACAATGATTGTTATGCATTTGACATTAATAACAATAATTTTTATTTGATGATTGATAATAACCTTCATCTGCTTGATACATTAACGAATGGTTTTTATATTTTTCAATAGTTAAATTGGATTATAACTACCCAACACAAACAAAACTTAGATAATCATGAAAATGCACAGATTTGGCATGTAAGTTAGGTCATATCTCCATAGAAAGCATGAGGAAGTTGGTAGAATCAAGGAGTCTAGAGGTAAATGACTTGGGAAAACTATCAACTTGTGAGTCCTGACTAAAAGGCAAAATGACCAAGAAACTTTTTGTTTGTCACGCTTGCCATTGGTCTGTTGGACATAATCCACACAGACGTCTGTGCACCACTAAATACTCCGGCTATAAGAAGATACTCGTACTCTGTAACCTTTATCTATATCCACTCACGGTATGGTTATTTTTAGCTCATGAGGTACATGTTTAAGGCATTTGGAATATTTAAGGAATTCAGACCTGAAGTAGATAATCAAACTTGCCATAAGATCAAAGCCTTTCATTGAGTCTGACCGAGGTAGAGAATATTTAAGTGGTGATTTCATGGATTATTTAACAAAGAATGGAATTCTCTCTCAATGGACTCCTCCTAGAACGCCACAGCTTAACGGCGTGACTGAAAGGAGAAGTCGAACCCTGTTGGACATGGTTAAATCCATGAAGAGTTTTATTGAATTGCCCATGTCCTTTTGGGGATACGCTCTTGAGACAGCGGCCAAGTTCTTCAACATGGCGCCATCCAGAGCTGTACCCCATACGCTATATAAGAAAATATATCAAAACATAAGGTAAAATAGAAAAAGACAAGTTTTACTGAGTATGATTTGTACAGCCTCAACAAGGAGTTCCACATGAATTTATTATAAAATATTTATCAAATAAATAAAGTTGAATCTCTTGTTGAATTCCTAATTACGGAAAATAATTTCTTAATATATTAAAATTTAAATATTTATTTTTTAAAACTTTGACAGGAAAGAAAATTAATTTAAAATAATTAAATATGTACCTGAGGCTCCGTTAAACTTGCTCACAGAGCACAAGAGATGGGATCCAGCGATAGCACACCGGAATCTTCACAAGATAAATTTGAATTTGGGTTGGATGAAATTATCCGGCCAAAATCTTTAGTGTATGTTCTTGGAGAATTCTGTTGGCACATTATACATGATGACGAATTAACAAATCAATTCAGAAAAACGAATTAAAGAAGGAAAAATAAAGAATCAAATGCTTGAGAAAAGGAATAATGGAGTTGCCTGCGTAGAATTCATCTTACATTTATGGAGTTTTCTGCCATTTCTTGGATACCGAAGGAATCAGATGTAACGTTCCTAGAGCTCTTGAGCGTAGTACTTTATGGACTTGCACAATGTTTTGCAGTGAGTGTGATGAGGGAGAAAAGGTGTGAGCAAATGTGAAGTGTGAGTGGTTGAAACTTGAATGAGAGAGTGTGAGTAAACGTTGTGTGTGTATGTGTGAGTGTTTCAAATAACAAAACTCAATTCGGGATAGCAGAAGCCTTGGAATTGACGTTCTATCTTTTTCTCATAATATTTTACTACTAATTTCTTCTTTTTTGGTTTGTCTTTACTTAATATTATTGTAATAATTAGACATGAATCATTTTTAGAAAGAAAATATATATTCATGCTATCTATGAATACAATACAATAAATTATATTCTATATCAGATTCCTCCAGAAATGGCAAAAAACATGAGAGATAATATCTATGAAAATTAATTAGAGAGTTCATCAATTTGTACATATTGTTGTATTGTAATCAACCATTTATTTTACAAAATTCTTATATACAACTCAAGTTTTTAGTAAGATTGAAAAACTTAAAGTAGTGATGAAGTTAAAATCGATACTCAAAAATGAAAAATTAATCATGTATACCTTTCTTAGCAGTTCAACCATTCTGGGTTTTGTTGAAATTAGACAATATTTTTATCTAAGGATCTTTTGGAATTCGGTTTCAAAGGGTGGAAATTTTGAGACAAATATATGTGGTATATAATTAATGGTTTGGTATATAAAAGATAGTTATAAATTAAAGTCACTTACCTAATTCATAACTTTAATGATTATTACTCTTTGAAGATTGGATTTCATTCATGAACTAGATTCCAGAAATTTAAGTTTGAAATTTTATTGCAATTATATTGAAATTATACAGATAAACTAATGTGTGCAAGAAATATATATCACTTTCAAATATTTTGAAAAGAAAAATCAATACACTTTTGAATCCATTAATCGCAATATATATATATATATAATAGATACTTAAAAAATGCTAAAACAATAAGGACGATTCAATTGCTACAATTTTTTTATTGGAACACAAAAGAAAAAATTGGACTAAAATATTTTTAGTCCCCTATGCTAATTAGAAGGGGTGGTATTTTAAAGGGACTGGGTTTGTAATTTAAAAAATCCATGCAATGAAATTTTCATTTCAAAAGACTGAATTATTAACTTTTATTTTATTTGACGAAGTTACTTTTGAGCTATTTACACTATGAGTTCATATATTTATTGATATTCAATTATATAATTGTTTAGTTATTTCTAATAATATTCATTCATTTGTTGTAAAACTCTTTTTCAAAATTTAAGTTTTCAACTTTATAAATTTTCAATCTTTATAATTCATTTGTTTGCTCCATCCAATTTAAATTAATTGTTTATATAACTTTTTGAGAAAAATGTTGAAAGCAATCACTAGCATAAAAAAAAAAAAAAAAGGTTTTATAGCGGTGGAATTTTAGACGGCTTCAATGGTTTTGCCAACGGAAAAAGCTTCAATCTGAAAATTAGGCTTCGGAAATAAATTCCGATGGTTTTCTCGAAAGAACCATTAACCAAAAACTAAAGAAACTATCGGAATATGCATCCTAGTGAACGAATAACAAAATTACCAAATTCTGGTGAGGATGGAATATTTTCCGACAAAATTACCAACAGGCGTGTACCTTTTTTTTTGGATGCCATGCATTATTAATGGTGTTAATATTTAGAATATTATGCACACAAAATACTAAAACATGACGAGGTTTGGGTCATATAAATTACAAATGACTATCACTTCATTTGACCAAGTTAAAATATTACACCCGAAAATGAAAATAAACAAAGAATTGTTATTTCATTCCTTTCATCCACGATAATGTAATGAGGAAGTTGATTTCATCCATACGTGGTTTCACGAGTTGTGGCACGTTTGGACTAAAATGAAGCTGCACTATTATTGTTAACAAAGTGAATACACACTTATTTCCTAGTATCATGAGTCGTGGGGGGAGATAGTCTACACTATGATTCGGTTGATAGGTCGAGTCTGACACTAAGTAAGATCACTCGCTTCGACAAAATTTGTTTCTTTTTTTTTTAGTATACAGGTGTTCCCAGGGTTACGTTTCTAGCAAATAATGCCAAAGCTTATTTATGTACATCAATCCATTGGATGGATGACATAAAGTTTAATAAATTAGATTAATTAGAATTTCAAGTTAGCCATTAAAATTAATTGGACTAATTTTATTGGACCTGGTCTAATTTATCAATTGATAGAGAGATAATAAAAGGGTTGGATCCTTTAATTGGATTAAAGGATATTTTAATATTAGCTTATAAATTAAACTAGGTTTGATTTAAAGTCCATTAAAGTGGACTTGATTTAATTTTAATTAATCTAGAGCCAGTCCATTCAAATGCAAAGCCAAGGCCTTGGCTAGACCATGGCTAAGTTAAGGAGGAAACACCTCCTTGGGTGTGGTTTGGCCAAATTGGGGTCCTAGGGTGCACCAAAATCAACCACAAGGTAGCTTAGATGTGTTAGATGGTAGTTGGAGTCTTGCTAGATCAAGACTCCTTTGTATCTTGTGCATAGGTCACATATAAAGCCTCTGAAATCCTTATAGCCAACCAGCAGCTGCTGCACACGCATACCCATGAAAATTTTTCTCCTATTTTCTCTCAAAAAAACCTCGCAAGATCTCAAAGATAGAAAGAGGAACAAGAGATCAGACGTTAATCAATAACGTTGTTGATTCTTTGCACTTCCATGGAGGTTTTTCTAGAACAAAATCTCCACATTCTTGGTGCGTTAGTGTTTAGATGGTCTCTAGATCGAGACATCACTATGAACGGATCCAGAACAATGAATCAAAGCTTTTAGCCGAATGATAAAAACAAAAAGGTGTAAAAATCTCATTTAGTATTTTCGTCCCTCTTATTTATTTTTAGCAGAACTCTTGCCTCCTTTGTTTTGTTTTTACACCAAATGCCCTAAAAAAGATCAAGAGTACACCCCTTTTTCGAGATTTAATTGTATGTTAAATTATTATTTTTTGATTTTTTGAGCTTTCGCTCTTCAAGTGGTATCAGAGCACGAATCGGTGTATAGACCTAGAATTTAACATGTTTAATACGGATGTCCATGATAACATACTTTAATTGGCTTTGGAAGCTTGGATTTTGGTCTTAATTACATCTCTAGAACTAAGATTTTAGATGTTTTAACTATGCATTTAATTTTGGGCATGAGAATTTTTTGAAATTTGAAAATTTTCAAATATAATTGATTTTTGTTGTTTCAAGTATTCCAGAAAAAGAAAAACAAAAAGTTTCACAAAAATAAAAAAACAGCAGTAGATGTGTTGTTGTCTACTGGCCGATTACTGGCTGGCAAGGTACAGCTAGCAGCGAGAGCCTTGCTCACGCAGTTTGGCCAGCGTTCTTATGAGCGTGAATGCTAGTAGGAGCGAGCCTATGCATGCGGGCATACACACAACATGTGTGCGGAGCCCTGTCTGCTAATGCCGGCTGTGACACGAGCGCATCTGGCAGGTGTGTCTGCGTGCGTGAGCCTAGCTATGGCAGGTTGGGCCAGTTGGTCATCTGGACTAAATGTTTATGTTTTTTTAGAATTTTTGCATATTTTTCGAAAATAGTTAATTTTGGGGTATTTAATTTTTTTTAAAAATTTGGTATTCTCCAACCTTAAATTTGTAAAATTAATTTTAATGGATTTTCGAACAAGAACTATTTGTTTGCATGGGGTTGCACTTATATCCATAGTTAAGTTGCATTATTTTTAATGTAAAATTCATTGAATTGGATATGTGATTAATTTATGATATTGGATATCATTATTATAATGTATGGTTTGCGTTATAGTTTTTGTGCTTGTTTATTTTCGAAATAAATGTGTTTTTTTGTTAATTGGTAACATGGATGATCACAAAGCCATTTGGACCTTATGGATGGTTTCTTTTCTATTATTTTGGGGCCTACATATATTATTTTCTTATCTCTTCATTTTTAGCCTAACTATTTAAGGCTTGCTTTCTCCTTATTTATGTACTCCCCCTAACTTTTATTTGAGGTTTCATTTCAATAGGTTAGAGAGACGTTTACTTTTATTTTTTATAATAATCGAAGAGAGCAAGCCCATATGATGAAGGCCCATGAAATAGGCCACAGGTTGGCCCATAGAAATCCATGGAAAAGAGGCTTGAAGGATGGTGCCTACGAAGTAGATGAAGAAATAAAGAAAGATTACAAGGTCTGTAATATGTTAATGGGTTTTAATATCTTGTAATAGCGTAGGGCCTACCCTAGACTACCAAAGATCCACCACGGGCTCAGTGCACCACATAGGTTATTGGGCTTGTGATCATCCAACAGGCGTGTACGTTTTTTTTTACATGCGATGCATTTTAATTAATGTTGTTAATATTTAGAATATTATGCATACAAAATACTAAAATGTGACAATGTCTGGGTCATATAAATAACAAATGACTATCACTTGGTTTAACCAAGTTAAAATATTAGACCCTAAAATGAAAATAAACAAAAGATTGTTATACCATTTCTTCCATCCACGATATGTAATGAGGAAGGTGATTTCATCCATACGTGGTCTAAGAGTCCTGGCACATTTGGATTGAAATGAACCTGCACTATTGTCGTGAACGAACACACACCTATTTCCTAGTGTCATGAGTCGTGGGGGTAGATAGTCTACACTATGATTCGGTTGATGGGTCGAGTATGACACTAAGTAAGGTCACTCGCTTGGAGTCCTTCTAATCACTTGAAAAAGGTGAGGCTAAATATCTTGGGGATCTCATAGGTCAAGAATGGTATTTGATGCGTCCTACATTGTTATTTCCATGTGAATCATAAACGTGGGGTATGGAGAACTTCGTTTGTGGACCCCAAGCCCACTAGGAAAAAGTTTCGGGAAACACCATTTGAGAGTGATGGGCTTTCATAGAAATAATGAAAGGGTTTAATGACTGAAGTCCAAGTCCTTAACTTGAACATAATATTATGATAATCTACTAATTTTTCTATTTATTAATAGATGCCTAAGAATCCATTGAAAACCATACTTGATTCTAATAAATTTAGTGGAACAAACTATTGGAATTGGATGGGAAATACACTAAGTGATAGTCATCGATTTCAAGAACCTGACTAGTATGCTGGATGAGTCTCTACCTCGGAATTTGCCGGAAGGGCTCCTGCAATGAGAATATTTGACGTTCGTCAGTGGCATGAGGACAATCGAAATGTACGCAGTATTGCACTGGGCACGATGAGTAACAAGATCTATAAACAATACAAGAGGTATTAATATTTCGATGCAAGACATGCTTATTTTAGTTTGAATTTTATAAATATGGGTATTTGGTCTACTTTTATAGTAGTTTCTTGCTTTTAGTAATTTTTATTTAATGTATGATTTAATTTGAAATTATGTGTCTATATATATCGATAATTTATTACACTATTTTCAATAAAAATAATTCACTTATATTTAGGTTTTCATGAATCGCAAGTATATAATAATTAATAATGAATTTTAGAATATTGAATCATAGTTTTGATATAGTAAAAAAAATGTCCCTTAACATAACAAAAGAAAAAAAGTTGATCATATTACTACCTTCCAATGATTATAAATTTGTTTTGGTTTCTGATAATTCAAAATGAAGATTGAATTAAAAATTTAATTGACGAGCTCACTTAGTTTGAGATATAATTTGATCTATAGTTAAAGTAATTGAAAAAGTATTTAATCGATCCATTGAATTTGTTTAATGAAATAAATTTAAGTAAATTAAACTTTTCATTGATTAACAAAAATAATAAGTAGTTAATCATTTTATTGATATTAAAAATTAGTTAATCAAATTAAAAAGATGTCAAAATTTAAAATTTCCTTTTTAATTATAAATGTTGACAAAATAATAAGAAAAGAATAAAGAGAAAATTGATTGGCTATAAATAAATTATTGGGTTGTTTAAAGCACAAGCAAAGATCTCTAACTCTCCATCTTTTTAACTATAAATGTTTATTTGGATTTTCATTGCCCGGATTTGATGGAATGCCTATTAAGATAACAACATATAACAAAGATAAGAGTTAAAATTCAACCAAACCTAAACCAATTATGTTGGTAAGAAATGAATATGATTTAAAGTAGAACATTCTACATACCTTCTATTTCCTTTTCTATCTCAGTAATATTTCTTGTACTACTTCCACTTACATCCCCAACCTGAATGTTGTGGAAGTTTTAATATGTGTCATGAACAAATCACATAATGGTTCATTCATTTTTTATAATCTTCTATAGTTAAAAAGATAGAAAATAAAACATATCCACATAAATTTTGGTCAAAGATAAAATGGATTTATGGATTCAGAATTTACCTGTTCGAGCACTAGATCATTCCTCCGACAGCTATAGAGCATAAAAGTTGCAACCTCCTTTAAAGAGCGGAAGTTTTGAGAGACTCTATCATGAATATAGTACTATTGCATGAAAATTTGGTTGAAGAATGTTAGTTATATTATATTAGTTTTGCATAACTCAAAAATTGCGCTTTTTCTTTTGTAATATCCAAACCTTGTATCTTGGTTGGATTTTTACTGTCTCAATAATTTCCAGTAGAAGGTCCACGTCTTGTTGGAGATGGACTTTCTTCACTCTTACGTCCAACTTGTCTTCATTATCTTGTACAATTATGTAATACATTTCCCTTTTTCCTACTTCAATCTGCCATACATATGTAAATTATAATATCACATTTTTTATAAATTATAATATCACATTTTTTAGATAAAGAAATGTAAAAGTGCATAAGAACAAAAATGCACGTGATTGCACACTAATATCTAATCTTGTTTTCTGTTTTTTAGTGCATGAGGTGCTAGAGATAAGTAAAGTAATTGCATAAGTTTTCTACAAACAAAGTGTTATATGTAGATTAAAGAACAAATAAATAATTACCAAGAAAATAATTAAATTTTAGAATAAAAAGTAATAAGATGAGAAAAAGATTACTTCAGTACTAAATCAGTAAATCATAATACCAAACGAAACGGATTTCTAATATTCAAACGATTTGGATATATGAACCTAGCTTGCGTCCCAAAAATATAGAATTACTATTATTTTAGTTTTATTCATCATAGGGATCTCACATTATATCTTGTAATTGAGAAACTTCCACCAAACTAATGTTAAATTATTGGTCATGGACTAAATTCATGGTTGCTAGTCGCAGATCAAGATGCCTAAAGAGTTGGGTTCAAGAGGGACTCAATCTAGAATTTGATTGACCTAATCCAGGAAAGTTGGTTGGTCCAATCCAGACCAATCATGGGCTGATTCCAAGTATCAATACTTGGGATAGGCCAGCCCAATGACCTAGGACCTCCTAACCCTCGGTCGAGTTAGCGGGGCAATCTAATCGTAGCTACTTCTTTTTTTTTTTTAATAATACATGACATGTAAGTTTTATTTTATTCTTATAGCTTAACTATTCCATATTTTTTATACTTTTGAAACTCTAAAAAGTTTTACCTTTATTCTTCTACTTCTATCTTAGTACAATAATTTACTAAAACTCATTGTTATTTTTTTAAAAATGTATTTTAAATATTTTTTGGGCTTGTCATTATTTAAGTTTATTATTTGTAGCTAGTTGGTTAAATTGTTATAATGATCTTTATGCGGTCTTAGCTACTTTTTTTTTTGTAGTTTTGACTTTTTGTTTGGTTTAATTTATGATTTATTTATTTAAACATCAAAGCATAAATGATTTAAGTTTGTTGAAAAAAGTATCTCATCTTCATTAAAAAAGAAAGGAAAGAAAACTTATTTGGTTTGAGGTATAAAAATTATTTAAGGTATAAAAATTAGTGTTTTCAAATATGGTAAGAAAATATATAAAAAAATAAGGTAAAAGAAAAAGAAAAGCTTTATTGAGCATGATTTCTATAGCCTCAAGAATGGATTCCACATCAATTTATTTTAAAATATTTATCAAATAGCGAAAGTTCAATTTCTTGTTGAACCCTAATTACGGAAAAAAATTTCTACATTAGATTCGTATTGAAAAGGCAAAAAATAAAAAAAAAAGAGATAATATTTTTGTAAATTAATTAAAGAGTCCATCAATTTGTACGTATTATTGTATTGTAATGAACCATTTGTCTTTACAAAATTCTTTATATATAACTCCAGTTTTTGAGTAAAATTGAAAACTTAAAGTAGTGATGAAGTTAAAATTGATACTCAAAAATGAAAGAAATATATGTTGTAGGTGTGATTTAATCTGAAAAATGTAATTAATGGTTCGGTATATAAATAAAGGTATAGACTAATGTCACTTGATTGATAATGTTAGTGATTATTACACTTTGAGGATTAGATTTCATTGCTGAAATAATGTTGTAGTAATTTAAGTTTGAAATTGAATTGCAATTATATTAAAGTTATACATATATACAAATGTGTGTAAGAATTTTTTGCACTAATTTATTTAGTTCTTTGCCACCATGGAACATATTGCTTTCAAATATTTTGGAAACAAAAATGAATTGACACTTTTGGATCCATTAATCCCAATATATATATACACATATGTAATTGACACATAAAAAAAGCTAAAAGAATAACAAAGACTAGAGTGTTGGATATAACAAAAAATAAAGCAAATTCTCGAATATCGAACCCTCTAAGGCTGACAATCCTCTAGCAGCTTCTGGAATGTCTCCTATAAAACAAATAAAATTATTAACACTTTTAAGCAAGAATTAATTTTTTTTATAAAATAATACCTACTTACCGCCACCTCCAATGCCCTCGGCCAGCTCCAGCCGCCGTCCACTTTTTTCTTGTAGCACTTCTCCAATAATTTCATCTGCTTGGGGGGCCTATCGAGCTTTGCCTCCTGTAGATGAAAAAGCATTTAGCATCTTATTTATAAAATAATGGTAAAGCATTTAAAATACAATTATTTACTTACCAACTTCCTCTTATGCATGTCGATAGAGGAAGACCCCCTCCAATACATAATTGAGGACGTCGTAGAGTTCGCCGCCCGGTTCACCTAGGAGTGGCCTGACCAGGATGGACAGGACGATGAAAAGTATCTTTTGGATTTACTTATCAGCCAACATGTGGAAGACCCAGTACATGAACCCATTGTCACAGTCCCACAAGTAGGTCATCTACAATAATAAAATTAAATCAAACATTAGTAAAATTCATTAAATAATTAAATTATTAGATAAAACTAAATTAATTTAAAATTGATTACCTACATGGTCTGAAACCAGAAATGCTGGTACTCTGGCGGCATCTGCTCATACATAGGGATAGGTGGGGAAAGTGTCCCCGTCACGATTGCATTGATGCGCTCGTGAAAGCGGCGATCAGACATAAAAAGGACATGCTATATTAGATATTTTGAAGATAAAATAATAATAAAAAAATTTGAAAAATAAAATTAACTCGCGTCATCGATGCTGATGTACTGGGCGTGCTAATGGTACGGGTACTGATGGTAGTGATGAGCAGCCGTTGGGGTGGCAGACTGTTGTATCGTGTCATTAGCTGTCGGTGCAGCTCCAGATGCTCCAACATCATTCGGAGTCCGCGGGGTGGGGGACGGTGCGGTTGTGTCAGGTGGTGGCGGTGGTCGAAGAACTACTTCCCCAACATGAGACGAAACTTGTAGACGACCATGTCCTCGACCACATGGCACAGGAGGCGTACCACTAAACATGATCTAAACAAATTATTGAGAAATATTAGTCTAAATTTTACGAATATTCACATTAATATGTATATAAAAAAGAATACACTAATGCTTACATATCGAAAATATTATCATGAAGTTATGAGTATTGTACTCATTAATTATTTAAAAATATATAATTATCTTTTGCACGTATAAAACGGGCCAAGTATTGTTTTAAGCGTGTAGCCTATCACATGAATTTTTTATTTTAGTATTTGTTACATTTATCCATTTTAATTTATCAACATTGTCTTTTGTTGACAGATGAAGATGGATAAACATAACAAGTTTTACTAGCAAAATTCAATTAATAGGATAAACAAGATTAAAGGCATATGTGATCTGTTTGTACGCTGTTACCAAAGAACTATATATTTTTAAATAATTATTAATTATTGAAAATATTGTCCTCAATTTGTTTTCTATTTCTAATGATTATGTAATTATATTTTAATTTTAAATATTACCTTAATATTGTTATTGTTGACATTATTTTGTATATAATATTATTACTGGAATTATTGGTCTAATTTTGTGATTACTGACATTATTATGTAAAAATGTTATTGTTGGGAATATTCTCTAATTTTGCGATAATTGACATTGTTATGTAAATAATGTTATTACCGGGAATATTAGCTATTTTTCAAGATTATTGAAATTATTATTTAAAAATATTATTACTGGAAAAATTGGTCTAATTTTTTTATTATTGACATTATTATGTAAAAATATTTTTATTAGGAATATTGGTGCAATTTTTGTGATTATTTACATTACTTTTTAAAAGTATTATTATTGAAAATATTGATCTAATTTTTTTTTATTATTCAAATAATCTTATTATTGGGATTAACTATTGGTCTAATTTTTGTGATTGTTTACATTATGATGTTAAAATTGTTTTATTGAAAATTTTGGTCCAATATTTTTGATTATTTACATTATTATTTAAATAAATTTACTATTGAGATTATATATTGGTCTAATGTTTTTTGGTTATTTACGTATTATGTAAGGGCATAAATTACACATAAATTGCACATAAATTACATAAATTGTATAAATTTACAGAAAATTAGAAATTTTGAAAAAATATTTTCGAAATTTTTTGAAAAAATATTTCAGAATTTTTTTCATACAGATTTTTTTTTAAAATACCAAAGATTTACAAAAAAAATTTAAAATACCAAAAATATACAGAAAATAAAAAAATTTTGAAAACATTTTTTCAGAAATTTACAGAAAAATTTTAGAAATACAAAAAATTAACAGAAAAAATTTAAAAAATATAAAAAATTAAAAAAATTTCAAAATATTTACAATTTTTGCCTCAGTCTGGTCCCTCAAGCTATTTTTTGTTGAATACGTGGCTGAATTTTGACTTTTTGGAGGGTAAAATAGTCCATTTAAGTTTGATTTTACCATTTTAATCCCTTAAATTTATAACATTGTCAAATTCCTCCTTTTTTCAAAGGAAAAAAACGTATCTATATTTTTTATGTTGATATATTAAAATTATCTTTTATGAATAACAAAAAATTTGCACTCTTGTGAACATAATAATATATTTAACTTAAAACAAAAACAGTGTACTCTATTTTCTCTTTTTTTATTGCAATAAAAAAAATCCAAAATTATGATAAATTTTATGAATTTACCTTTTGCGAAAAGTTATATAAAAAATTGAAGTCAGTAATTTTTTATTTCAAAAAATTAAAGATAAGTCTAAAAGTTAAACCTTAACAATCTATCTTTATTACTAATTAAGAGCACTATTTTGGTGTCTCACTCTTTTTGGTGGGTCAATTTTTTTTTTTAATTATATTTCTTATTCTCAACTTTGTTTGAAAAATTACAAATAACTCCTCATTGTTTGAAAAATTATAAACTTCCCCTTAATATTTGATAAAATCATATAATCCTTGGATGGAGGTTTAAAATTATTAACTTTGCCCTTGATGTATTTTTATCTTTTTTTCTAAAAATATTAAATAATGGAAAAAAAAACATACATAGTGGATGAAATATTATCAACTTAGTCCATAAAAATTTTTTAGAAAATTTTTAAAAATAACTAAAATTATAATTCAAAATTCACAAGAATATTTTAGTCAGTTTACCATAAAAATAGATGAATTGGACTAATTATTACAACAATGTTAGAATCAAAGGTTGCATGGTAATTTTTCAAATAAAGATGGTGTATTTATAATTATGTCAAACCTATTTATATATATTGTTATTATTATGAACTTTTTGTTTATATCGATGTATTGTAACTTAAAGAACAAAATTTATTTGCATTACTAATGTACAACATTTAATATTTCGATTGACTTTCACAAAATTAAAAAAGTTATGAAATAACCAGAACAAAAAAAAAAAAAAAGTTTTGAATTGTGATTTTAATTAATGCGTACATTACATTACACGGAACACATGCTAGTTAATTATACATTCATCAATTATAGTTATAAATAAGCGAGACCTATAATTGGTATTAATTGGTATAAATGAAAATATCTGGAATGTGTTTGATTTTGTGATAATCTTCTCCTTCACCATCCACCACTCCTACCCTCTTCGCAAACTCTTCTGGCATAGATATAATTCTCAGTTCTTGGAGAGTATTAATGAATTCCAATTCATCTGGAATCATCTTCAATTTACTGCATTCTGCAATAAGTAGACTAGAGAGGTTGAGCATTGCTCCTTTCTCCACTCTCCACCCCATTAAATTCAACAACCCATGCAAAACAAGTTCCTTGAGTTAAGGAAATCCAGTTGCCCGACAAACCATCTCTCTGTCCACATATGGATTGCTCCACAAGCCAAGAACTCTTAACATGGGAAGCTTCTCTAGTATTTCCATTGGGTCTTCCTCAATCCTTGTACCCACAAGCTGCAATTCTATCATATTTTGATATAGTTGAACTTCATAAGTTGGTAATTTGCTCACTCGACAATGTGTGATTCTCAAGTAATGTAGTGAGTGATACATCACGAACCTCCTGAAAAGAGTTGAGCCATCTTCCCGATTCGTATTGACATCCATGTCCATCTTTGGCAATTTAAGAAGATGAGTGATATCATCAACCACATCACCAACCCAGATATCATCAACCATCTCCAATTCATTCAACCCTTCAAATTTCAATTTTTCGCCTCCAACCCTCTCATGATCATCTTTCATAAATAGATGCCTCAAGCGCTTCATTTTGTATATGCAATTAGGTAATCTCATTATATTTTTCACATTCAATGTCTGCAAACAAGGTAGCTTGCATATAGATGGTGGCAATTCTTTCACAATACTATTTTCGAGACTCAATAGCTTCAACAGCTCCCATTTTGCGATTCCTTTGGGCAATTTCCAATTCTCAAATTGATAACCTTTGAATACAAAAGATCTTATGTTCTTATTTTCCCCAATCCTTTGACTAAGATCGTTATCCACTCCCACCGCATGAATAGCCAATCTATTTATTTTGCAAATGGCAGAGTCTCCTCCTCCCATCTCTCTATCCATAACCTTCAGAAATCCTTTTCTTTTTCCTTTTGACAAACATAGATCTCTAATCATATCATGAAGCCGGCATGACTTAAACCTTTTATACAGTGGCAACTCGTCTATTTCCACTTGAACCATACACCTATTTTCTGGCTCAAATAAATACCGTTCTGCCACATCTCTCAAACTTTCTCCCTTTCCCTTGTCTTCTGAAGAAATCATTCCTTCAGCCATCCATAGTAAATATAGTTTTTCTGTATCTATTTCTTGATCCTTTTTAAAACATGCCAAATACAAAAGACATGATTTCGGGTTGTAAGGGAGCATATTGTAACTCAAATCTAGTATTTGATTAACTCTTCTGTCAGTCTCCAAACCTCTTCCATGTTGAAGGTACGAATCAAGATTTCTACACACATTTTTCTATTCTATTGATGCCTTTTCATGACGAAGAGTTCCCCCAATAACTGAAATGGGTAATGGTAAATAACCACATTTTTTTACTATTTTCCTTCCATATTCTTCCAATAACTTTATTTCAGTTGTAGGTAGCTCTGCATACATAATGAATTATTGTTAGTTATTTACGTTTGTTAATTCAATATATTAAATTTGTGCAATTAAAACAAATCAAAATAAGAGAATTTCGCCCCATACTTAAAACAAATAAAAATAGAATTGTTGTTATGTTTGTATTTTCATGAAATTGTCACTAATTATTCATAATAACAATTTTTTTGGCACTAATAATTTTTAAAGATAGTTTTTTCACACATATTGTCGTCATGAAAACTATAAAAAAATATTAGACATATTAAAATAATCTTTTTCGCCTAATATATACTATTAATGATATTTTTAGCATCATTACTCTTTTTCTTTTTGTCACTAACTAGAGAAGAAGATTCAAAATCAATAAAACAAAAACAAAAATATTTACAAACTAACCTTGTGAATAACTATTTGGGAGTGCTATCTTTTGAAGGAGCTCCCATCCTTCATCTTCACTCATGCATATAATTTACTACAACCTACACAATCTAAGAATATTTTTCAATAATTGCATCAAAATAATTAACTTAATGATACGAAAACAGACAAAGTTCAAGCAAGAAAATTGAAAAATAGAATCAACAACCCTAGTGAAACTATAGATTCATTAAGGACAATTCTAAACAACATCTTAATAAATAGCAACTATTATACGCCATATAAAAAATTATTGTATTAATTCTTAATAAATAGTTATTACTAAATATATTTTTCAAAATAATCCAAAGTTTATAATATGTTTATAATTTTTATAACTATCTTTTACAAAATTAATAAAAAATAAGATTGATGTTGACCATCCACATAGACACGGGTGTATCTATAAAAGTAGGATACGTTCCCTATTACAAAAGGAAATCGAAAATAAAACATAAATTAAATCACTTAATTTTGATTGGTTCAAAATTCCATCTAAAGTTCATAAAGTGAATACATCAAATTGATAAGAAATATGTGTGCAGTATATTTGAGAAGACAATGAAAATAGTTAATAATGAATAAGAAAATTGATATTGAAACTCCAACGATTAGTAGTGGGTAGATGATAAATAATTATATATATATAAAAAAAACTCAATAAACTCATGAAGCCAGGCAAGAGGATTTCTCCTCCAACAAAATCAAACTAGCAAATGAATAATGGAACCATATGTTTACATGACAACTTAATGAGTTCTATTGTTAATTAACTTTTGAATTTTCATTGAATATTGATCCGCCTCGATCACGTTTGACCTTGATCAATGATCTCGACCTCTCACATCACCGATTTGGATCTGTTATCTGGAAACAAAATACAAAGCTAGTCGGGATCATCCCGACAACGAAACTCCGATGCCTAAGTCAGATGCTGAGATTGAAGGTAAAATTCGGCAATCTAAAATATAAGTGCGGAGAAACAGGGTAGCTTCTCTCAGTGGGGACTTGGAGTATTTATAGACAATGGAGGATGGGACCCACTTGCGGGACAAGTGTCAGCTCCATGCTCGCCCCTGCAGAGACTAAGTTGCTTCTTTAGTGGACACCTGTCCAATGAGTATTGCGGGTCGGATTTGGGTTCCCTTGGCCCGATTTGAGACGTCATCAAGCCATAATGCGTCACATGCGATCTCATGACCTCACCCTGCGACCTTGTTTATGTTCTTTATCCCCCTCGACCTGCGATCTTCTATGCGACCAACCGGCAACACCACATTCTAATCTCCCTCTTCTTGTGGCATCCTCATCATAATTCCCCCACTTCTTCCAAATGTAATTTATTACATTGGGGAGAAGCATATCTCTTCCAATTTGGGTCGAAAGAAGTCCTCGCAGGGTCGTGTGTTTGATGCAATTTGATAATCGAGGGTTGAAGCCTTGAATATGTACCGTCATCCAAGATCAGTAACCGAAAGGTCTTGCTACGATAAGTCCAATCGTTGCATCAATAAAACGCCACGCGCCAGCAATCCATTAGTCGGCTCGATCCTCGAAGCGCCACGCGCCGTACATCCCCTCATCCTGCAATGGTGCGTCTTTCCATATAGTGGTCTATATATACCCCCCTTTTTCAAAATCCGCCTGCTCCACCACTCTGCCCTCGAGATCGTTGCTAGATTCCCAGCGACCTGCCTCCTCGATCTTTAACAAGGTACCATGTCTTCCATTAATTCGAGCTTTTCCTTTTCTATTTCTGTGACTTCTCCCTTGCATGAGGAACATCCAGAGGGACCTTCAGTGGTCAGGTCTAAGTCTTGATCTAGGTCTAGGTCGAGGTCTAGATCGAATCCCTCCAATGACTCATCTGATGATGGGGCCCCTAGGCACGTTAGATTTCAACAAGCATTAGATAACAACCTTTGGATTGGTATTGTCAGTAAAGTGAAACAATCCATTTCCCAAATAAAGGAAAAGTACTTCATCCCGCATGATTTCGAGGTCTTGATCCCCCGTTCTTTTGATCGCATGCATACACCTCCTAGAGGTTTCTGTACTTTATCGATTGGCCATTTTGAGGCTGGTCTGCGAATGCCTTTAGCTCCCCCTGTAGCTCGCATACTTAGGGGATTAAGGTTAAATCCCATGCAGTTGTCCCCCAATTCCATTAGCCACATCATACTTTTTGTCATAATAATGCGAGCTTTCGATCTCGACCCCAGTTTTGATAACTTTTGGTCACTCTATTCTTTTACTACTTCCACTAGGTCTGCCAATAGAGGTTTTTTCTACCTCACCTTCCGTAGACAATGTAGATATTTAGAGCCTCTTAAGTCCAACACTGGTCCTTGGAAGGATCGCTTCATCTTCGTGCGACCTCCACCTGGTAAAAAATGGCCCTTCACTCTCAAATGGTCTGGAGAGAAACTCGAACCGGTTACTGAAGGAGAGGGTCTAGATCGGGATTTGATTAATAGTCTCGCTTCTAACCCATTTTTTTCAAAAAAGTTACTGACTGAAGAGATTTTCTGTCTCG
Source organism: Sesamum indicum (assembly GCF_026168435.1). NCBI lineage: Eukaryota > Viridiplantae > Streptophyta > Magnoliopsida > Lamiales > Pedaliaceae > Sesamum > Sesamum indicum. Next base: position 7,612,636 of record NC_142661.1, on the reverse strand, counting down.
CGCGCTTATCTCGTGCTTCTGTACCCATCACCGGGTCGTTAGGTGATTCACTATCCTCTCTACTAGTTTTCTTTTTTCTTCCTCCGCTAACTTTTTGAGGTCGCAAATTTGCAGAGACCAAAATTATGTTGGGTCGTCTGACTCAGCATGCTCAAGCTCGCCAGGAGTGAGCTGCTCGTGAACAAGCTCAACAGTCCACTCCTACACATGATCGGGCTCCACGTCGCACCGCTCCTCAGTTACCCGACCCAGATACTTCGGCCACTCCAACAACTGAGATGCAAAGGCCGGACACCCCAATTGACATCGGCAGCAAGGAGATCCATCTTCACAACCTTTCTCCTCACCCAGTTTGAGGTGTTTCCCCTAGTACCGAGATGGTTGGCTCGCAGGTCGAGGCCAAAGCTGCTGGTCCTAGCCACCCTCAGAAGCGTAAGCACAGATCGCCTTCTAAGTCCAAGCATGGGAGGTCGCACTTTCATAGGCGATCCGAAGAGGAAGCTGCTGCTGCTCGAGCTGCTGAGGATGAAAATTTGAAATGTTTAAAGGAGGTCGAAGAGTGGGAGTTGTCTGCCCTGGCCAATCATCGCACGGAGTCTCAAAAGTCGGCCGAACGGACTGGAGCTCAACTTGCACCCAACTGGAGGGTTTCTGACCACAGCACTATCCTGAACAGCGAGGCCGGGTAGGAATCTTACGAGATCTATAGGCACACCAACCTACCTCGCGAACAGGCTACACTCCTCTCCTTCCCCTACCCTCGATTGGAGCAGTATGCTGCCCACGCCCTGGCGCAGGTAATTGCTTCGACCTCCGTATTTACCTCAACTTCTTTACTCTTCTGACCCGATGTACCATCTCTGCAGGCCGGGTCGTTCATGCGATTGTTGTCACTCAAATGCACTGTCCTTCACAAGCGTCGCCGGGAGGTTCAAGAAAAATAACGCGAGCTCCGAAATGACATCCGGGCGAAAGAGAAGGAATGGGGAGAGGAACGCCAGCCCTCGACGTGGTGAAGACAGGTCTCGAGGCGGAGGTCGCTCGACTGAGGGAGATCGTGGAATCCCATGGTGCTGAGGTCGCCAGGGCGCGTGAAGAGGGCCAAAGGTCTGGTTTTTCTACTGGCCAAGAAGCTGGTCTCATTCAGGGTCGCACAGAGGGCCGAGAGGAGTTCCTAAACTCTCCTGAGTTCGCTGCTCGATCTCGCGACCTTCGATTGGAAGGAGCACGGGATTTCTTGAAGACTCTGGTCTTCGATACTGCAGTCGAGATCAAGGCGAGTGTGTACGTGCAGGGCTTCAAAAAGTGCAAGGCTCAAGTCAACAAATTGGAGGCATTTGTTGAAGGGTTCGATTAGAACAGGCTCAACCCCTTTGTAGATGAAAACTTCCAGCCATACCCTGTAGAGCCATCTCCTCAGATTGAAGGCACTAAGTTCGCGAGCTTAATGGATGATGTGGAAGCCATGGATGAATGAGCTTGGCCTCTTGACCTTATGACCAGCATTCCTGCAAATACTTGAATTTTTTTTGTATAGACCCAGGGTTAGAGAAACAATTATATTTTGATTGCTCATGCTTATTGATCATGAATTTTGTAATGACTTTTTGGAACTTTTGCCATGTTTATTGACTTCAACAATTCAATGCATGATAGCTTTTCTAATTATTCAATGAATGTGTAAACGGTGCTCTCGAATATTTGGATTTGACACCAATGCAACGTTCTTCAAATCATGAAGATCTAATGCTCAGATGATCATCTGATGTTTTTTACTTCTGCAACTTTTTCCTACTTCCGCAGGTCGCGTCTTTTATAGATCGAATGATCATTTACAGGTCCTACGATCTTTTCCAGATCGAATGATCTTTCTCAAATCTTGTGATCTTTTGCAGATTCTATGATCTTTTTCAGATCGAATGATCTTTCTCAAATCTTGTGATCTTTTGCAGGTTCTACGATCTTTTTCAGATCAAATGATCTTTCTCAGATCTTGTGATCTTTTGCAGATTCTACGATCTTTTTTCAGATCGAATGATCTTTTCCAGATCTTGTGATCTTTTTCAGATTTCAGAATTAAACATAAACTAAATACTTAACAAAATAAGTTGCGGAAAAAGAACATGATATTTATATATGCAAGCGATCTTTTTCAGATACAATGTACATGACCTTTGATCGACCTCGAACTAGACCTTTCTCAGGTATAAAAGTGATCTCTATTCCCATGGATACATGACCTTTTTCAGGTTCAAAATTATGCATAAAATTTCTTCAAGTTTTGGATATTCCACGGTGTGGGTAGATCTCGACCCTCCATATCCTAGAGGCGATAGGTGCCTCTTCGTTTGATTTCTGTAACTTTATACGGTCCTTCCTAGCCTGGGTCCAGCTTTTCCACATGCTTCGACACCTCCACCTTCTTCAAAACAAGATCTCCAACTTGGAATTGTCTGGGCCTCAATCTTTTGTTGTAACTCCTCATCATCAAGCTTTTATGATGTAGCATTTTTGCGTACGCGACCTCCCTTTTTTTTTCCTCGATTAGTTCCAAGTCCAGCAAGCACTCCTCGTGATTGGTCATTGGATTGTACATAGTCATCCGATGTGATTCTTCGCCTATCTCTGCAGGAATAAGAGCTTCAGTACCAAATACAAAGCAAAAAGGAGTTTCACCTGTTGATGATCTAGGAGTAGTCCGGTATGCCCACAAAACCCCAAGTAATTCGTCCAACCATGATCTTTTGGAATCTAGTCTTGTCTTCAAATGCTGAAGGATGGTCCTGTTAGCAACCTCGACCTGTCCATTCGACTGCGGGTGTCCCACTACGGTAAAGTTCTGCTGAATTTTTAGCTCTTTACACCAACTCGTAATCTTCTTCCCTTGAAATTAGGTGCCATTATCTGAAATTAAAATTCCAGGGACCCCGAATCGGCATATGATGTTCTTCCATATGAACTCGATCATGTTCCCCTCCGTCACCTTAGCCACAGCCTCTGCTTCTACCCATTTGGAGAAATACTCCACAGCTACCACAATGAATTTTTTTCTGAGATCGCGCAGTGGGGAAAGGCCCTTAGATGTCTATCCCCCATTGGTCAAAGGGACAAGCAATCTTAACTGGTTCCAGCTGGGTCGCAAGTGCGTGAATCTGTATTGCAAATTTTTGACAGGCCTCGCACTTCTTGACTAACTCTTTCGTGTCTTCCACTAGGGTTGGCCAAAAATATCCTTATCTGATAACTTTTTCTGCTAGCGACCTTCCCCTAGAGTGATTTCCACAACTCCCTTCATGAATTTCCCTCATAACGTATTCAGCTTTCTCCGGATCTAGATATTTCAATAAAGGCCTTTCTATGGTTCTTTTTGTATAATTGTTCATCAACCAACGTAAAACAAGCTGCTCTTGCCTTCAATCTTCGCGCACCAATGGGGTCAGTAGGTAAACTTCCTTCTTTCAAATATTGGACGATCTCATCCTTCCATGACGGCTTTTCATTTACTGCATTAACGTCAATACTCTCAGTGATCGCGGATGTCTCTTTGATCATCACAGTAATCTTGCGATTTCATGTCGTGGAATTTGGTGCACCTGGCACTTGTTAAATTTGGATATTATGGATTTCGCTTTGGTGTGGTATAATATCATGCTCTCTTCTTTGGTCTCGTAAGTGCCCTCTATCTGTAAAGCAACAAGCTACGAATCTGTGAACACTTCTAAATCTTTCGCTCCCGCCTCTAGCGACAGCTCCAAACTCATGATAAGAGCTTCATATTCAGCTTCATTATTAGCGACTGGAAAAGAGAGTCGTGCTGCGACCTCGATCTCCACGTATTCCTAACCCTGTATCAATATCCCAATTCCTCCATTTCCCGCATTAGAGGATCCGTCCACATGCAACATCCATTTATCTAGCTTGGGCTCGGTCTCAGGCTCGCCGACGAGCTCGACCATGAAATCAGCCAATACTTGTCCTTTCAATGCCGTCCGAGCTTGGTATTCAATATCAAATTCCCCCAGTACACCTTCCCACTTCACAAGCCTACCCGAGGCCTCTAGTCGCGCCAATACATTACGGAGCAGATGATTGGTTAGGACGACTATGCGATGACCTTGGAAGTAAGGTCGCGGTTTACGGGCCGTTACAATAAGCGCAAGTGCCAGCTTCTCAATCTGTGCATACCTTTTCTCCGCCCCTTGCAACATCTTGCTCACATAGTATATCGGACTCTGCACCCCATCTTCTTCTCTGACCAAGGCTGAACTAACCGCATTGTCTGAAACAGCCAGATACACATACAACACCTCATTTCCTTTCAGATTCGTGAACGGTGGTGAGGGCAAGAATGTTTTTAGGTCTTGAAATGCTCGCTCACACTCGTCAGTCCACTCAAAATTTTTGGTTTTCCTCAACACTTTAAAGAAATGCAGATTTCTATCTGAGGATTTTGATATAAAACAATTAAGGGATGCGAGCTTACCGGTAAGTTTCTGGACTTCTTTAATGGTGGTTGGCGACTTTAGCTTTAGTATTGCCTCTATCCTCTCAGGGTTCATCTCAATGCCTCGCTCGCTGACTAGGTACCCCAGGAATTTTTCCCCTGTCACTCCAAAGGTGCATTTCATCGAATTCAGCTTCATTCTGAATTTCCTGAGCGTCGCAAAAGTTTGTTCAAGATAAACTATATGATCTTGCGACCTCGAGCTCTTTACCAGCGTATCGTCAACATAAACCTCCATAGTTCTTCCAATCTGATCTTCAAACATTTTATTCACTAGCCGCTGGTATGTGGCCCTCGCATTCTTCAGCCCAAAGGGCATCACCTTATAGCAATATATTCCCCTTTCAGTCACAAATGAAGTCTTACTCTGATCCTCTTCTGCCATGAAAAATTGATGGTAGCCCTAATAAGCGTCCATCATGGAGAATAGCTCATATCCTGCTGTGGAGTCCACCAATGCATCAATTCGAGGAAGTGGGTACGGATCCTTTGGGCACGCCTTGTTTAAGTCCGTGAAATCGATACAAACTCTCCACTTCCCTCCTGGTTTAGGAACTACAACAACGTTGGATAACCAATCTGTATATTGGACTTCGGTAATGTACCCGGCATTCAACAGCCTTTCCACTTCTTCTTTGATCACCTGGTTTTTCTCCATGCTGAAATTTCTCTTTTTTTGTTGCACAGGTCGCATGGTAGGGTCTACATTAAGCCGATGAACAATCAACTCTGGCGCCACACCCACAAAATCAAACGAGCTCCATGCGAAGACATCAGCGTTCTTTCTTAGCAACGATACCATCATGGTTTCCAACTGCTCGCCGAATTGTGACCCGATACGGGTGGTTTTGGATGAGTCACCTGGTATTACTTCCACTATTTTGTGACCTTCAATCGGCTGTATTCTTTGAAATTGTTCGTCAGGTACCCTACAATTTTTGTCTCAGTCTGGTTCCTCAAGCTATTTTTTGTTGAATACGTGGCTGAATTTTGACTTTTTGGAGGGTAAAATAGTCCATTTAAATTTGATTTTACCACTTTAGTCCCTTAAATTTGTAACATTGTCAAATTCCACCTTTTTTCAAAGGAAAAAAACGTATCTATATTTTTTATGTTGATATATTAAAATTATCTTTTAGGAATAACAAAAAATTTGCACTCTTGTGAACATAATAATATATTTAACTTAAAAAAAAAAACAGTGTACTCTATGTTCTCTTTTTTTATTGCAATAAAAAAAATCCAAAATTATGATAAATTTTATGAATTTACCTTTTGCTAAAAGTTATATAAAAAATTGAAGTCAGTAATTTTTTATTTCAAAAATTAAAGATAAGTCTAAAAGTTAAACCTTAACAATCTATCTTTATTACTAATTAAGAGCACTATTTTGGTGTCTCACTTTTTTTGGTGGGTCAATTTTTTTTTTAATTATATTTCTTATTCTCAACTTTGTTTGAAAAATTACGAATAACTCCTCATTGTTTGAAAAATTATAAATTCCCCCTTAATATTTGATAAAATCATATAATCCTTGGATGGAGGTTTAAAATTATTAACTTTGCCCTTGATGTATTTTTATCTTTTTTTCTAAAAAAATTAAATAATGGAAAAAAAAACATACATAGTGGATGAAATATTATCAACTTAGTCCATAAATATTTTTTAGAAAATTTTTAAAAATAACTAAAATTATAATTAATAAATAAGTGATTTTAATTAGAAAAAAAAAAGTTACGAATTGTGATTTTAATTAATGCGTACAGTACATTACATGGAACACATGCTAGTTAATTATACATTCATCAATTATAGTTATAAATAAGTGACACCTATAATTGGTATTAATTGGTATAAATGAAAATATATGGAATGTGTTTGATTTTGTGATAATCTTCTCCTTCACCATCCACCACTCCTACCCTCTTCACGAACTCTTCTGGCATCGATATAATTCTCAGTTCTTGGATAGTATTAATGAATTCCAATTCATCTGGAATCATCTTCAATTTACTGCATTCTGCAATAAGTAGACTGGAGCGGTTGAGCATTGCTCCTTTCTCCACTCTCCACCCCATTAAATTCAACAACCTATGCAAAACAAGTTCCCTGAGTTGAGGAAATCCAGTTGCCTGACAAACCATCTCTCTGCCCACATATGGATTGCTCCACAAGCCAAGAACTCTTAACATGGGAAGCTTCTCTAGTATTTCCATTGAGTCTTCCTCAATCCTTGTACCCACAAGCTGCAATTCTATCACATTTTGATATAGTTGAACTTCATAAGCTGGTCATTTGCTCACTCGAGAATGTGTGATTCTCAAGTAATGTAGTGAGTGATACATCACCAACCTCCTGAAAAGAGTTGAGCCATCTTCCCGATTTGTATTGACATCCATGTCCATCTTGGGCAATTTAAGAAGATGACTGATATCATCAACCACATCACCAACCCAGATATCATCAACCATCTCCAATTCATTCAACCCTTCAAATTTCAATTTTTCGCCTCCAACCCTCTCATGATCATCTTTCATAAATAGATGCCTCAAGCGCTTCATTTTGTATATGCAATTAGGTAATCTCATTGTATTTTTCACATTCAATGTCTGCAAACAAGGTAGCTTGCATATAGATGGTGGCAATTCTTTCACAATACTATTTTCGAGACTCAATAGCTTCAACAACTTCCATTTTGCGATTCCTTTGGGCAATTTCCAATTCTCAAATTGATAACCTTTGAATACAAAAGATCTTATGTTCTTATTTTCCCCAATCCTTTGACTAAGATCGTTATCCACTCCCACCGCATGAATAGCCAATCTATTTGTTTTGCAAATGGAAGAGTCTCCTCCTCCCATCTCTCTATCCATAACCTCCAGAAATCCTTTTCTTTTCCCTTTTGACAAACATAGATCTCTAATCATATCATGAAGCCGGAATGACTTAAACCTATTATACAGCGGCAACTCATCTATTTTCACTTGAACCATACACCTATTTGCTAGCTCAAATAAATACCGTTCTGCCACATCTCTCAAACTTTCTCCCCTTCCCTTGTCTTCTGAAGAAATCATTCCTTCAGCCATCCATAGTAAATATAGTTTTTCTGTATCTATTTCTTGATCCTTTTTAAAACATGCCAAATACAAAAAACACGGTTTCGGGTTGTAAGGGAGCATATTGTAACTCAAATCTAGTATTTGATTAACTCATTTGTCAGTCTCCAAACCTCTCCCATGTTGAAGGTACGAATCAAGATTTCTACACACATTTTTTCTATTCTATTGATGCCTTTTCATGACGAAGAGTTTCCCCAATAACTGAAATGGGTAATGGTAAATAACCACATTTTTTTTACTATTTTCCTTCCATATTCTTCCAATAACTTTATTTCAGTTGTAGGTAGCTCTGCATACATAATGAATTAATGTTAGTTATTTACGTTTGTTAATTTAATATATTAAATTTTTGCAATTAAAACAAATCAAAATAAGAGAATTTTCGCCCCATACTTAAAACAAATAAAAAGAGAATTGTTGTTATGTTTGTATTTTCATGAAATTGTCACTAATTATTCATAATAACAATTTTTTTGTCACTAATAATTTTTAAAGATAGTTTTTTCACACATATTGTCGTCATGAAAACTATAAAAAAACATTAGACATATTAAAATAATCTTTTTAGCCTAATATATACTATTAATGATATTTTTAGCATCATTACTCCTTTTTCTTTTTGTCACTAACTAGAGAAGAAGATTCAAAATCAATAAAACAAAAACAAAAATATTTACAAACTAACCTTGTGAATAACTATTTGGGAGTGCTATCTTATGAAGGAGCTCCCATCCTTCATCTTCACTCATGCATATAATTTACTACAACCTACACAATCTAAGAATATTTTTGAATAATTGCATCAAAATAATTAACTTAATGATGCAAAAACAGACAAAGCTCAAGCAAGAAAATTGAAAAATAGAATCAACAACCCTAGTGCAACTATAGATTCATTAAGGACATTTCTAAACAACATCTTAATAAATAGCAAGTATTATACGGAATATAAAAATTGTATTAATTCTTAAAGAAATAGTTATTACTAATTATATTTTTCAAAATAATCCAAAGTTTATAATATGTTTATAATTTTTATAACTATCTTTTACAAAATTAATAAAAAATAAGATAGATGTTGACCATCCACATAGACACGGGTGTATCTATAAAAGTAGGATACGTTCCCTATTACAAAAGGAAATCGAAAATAAAACATAAATTAAATCACTTAATTTTGATTGGTTCAAAATTCCATGTAAAGTTCATAAAGTGAATACATCAAATTGATAAGAAATATGTGTGCAGTATATTTGAGAAGACAATGAAAATAGTTAATAATGAATAAGAAAATTGATATTGAAACTCCAACGATTAGTAGTGGGTAGATGATAAATAATTATATATATATAAAAAGAAACTCAATAAACTCATGAAGCCAGGCAAGAGGATTTCTCCTCCAACAAAATCAAACTAGCAAATGAATAATGGAACCATATGTTTACATGACAACTTAATGAGTTCTATTGTTAATTAACTTTTCAATTTTCATTGAATATTGATCCGCCTCGATCACGTTTGACCTTGATCAATGATCTCGACCTCCCACATCACCGATTTGGATCTGTTATTTGGAAACAAAATACAAAGCTAGTCGGGATCGTCCCGACAACGATACTCCGATGCCTAAGTCAGATGCTGAGATCGAAGGTAAAATTCGGCGATCTAAAATATAAGTGCGGAGAAACAGGGTACCTTCTCTCAGTGGGAACTTGGAGTATTTATAGACAATGGAGGATGGGAGCCACTTGCGGGATAGGTGTCAGTTCCATGCTCGCCCCTGCAGTGACTAAGCTGCTTCTTTAGTGGACACCTGTCCGATGAGTATTGCGGGTCGGATCTGGGTTCCCTGGCCCGATTTGAGAAGTCATCAAGCCACAATGCGTCACATGCGATCTCATGACCTCACCCTGCGACCCTGTTTATGTTCTTTATCCCCCTCGACCTGCAATCTTCTATGCGACCAACCGGCAACACCACATTCTAATCTCCCTCTCCTTGTGGCATCCTCATCATAATTCCCCCACTTCTTTCAAATGTAATTTATTACATTGGGGAGAAGCATATCTCTTCCAATTTGGGTCGAAAGAAGTCCTCGCAGGGTCGCGTGTTTGATGCAATTTGATAATCGAGGGTTGAAGCCTTGAATATGTACCGTCATCCAAGATCAGTAACCGAAAGGTCTTGCTACGATAAGTCCATTCGTCGCATCAATGAAACGCCATGCGTCAGCAATCCATTGGTCGGCTCGATCCTTGAAGCGCCACGTGCCGTACATCCGTTCATCCTGGAAGGGTGCGTCTTTCCATACAGTGGTCTATATATACCCCCCTTTTTCAAAATCCGCCTACTCCACCACTCCGCCCTCGAGATCGTTGCCAGATTCCCAGCGACCTGCCTCCTCGATCTTTAACAAGGTACCATGTCTTCCATTAATTCGAGTTTTTTCTTTTCTATTTCTGCAACTTCTCCCTTGCATGAGGAACATCCAGAGGGACCTTCAGTGGTCAGGTCTAGGTCTAGATCTAGGTCTAGGTCGAGGTCTAGATCGAATCCCTCTAATAACTCATCTGATGATGAGACCCCTAGGCACGTTAGATTTCAACAAGCATTAGATAACAGCCTTTGGATTGGTATTGTGAGTAAAGTGAAACAATCCATTTCCCAAATAAAGGTTAAGTACTTCATCCCGCATGATTTCGAGGTCTTGATCCCCCGTTCTTTTGATCGCATGCATACACCTCCTAGAGGTTTCTGTACTTTATCGATTGGCCATTTTGAGGCCAGTCTGCGAATGCCTTTAGCTCCCCCTGTAGCTCGCATACTTAGGGCATTAAGGTTAAATCCCATGCAGTTGTCCCCCAATTCCATTAGCCACATCATACTTTTTGTCATAATAATGCGAGCTTTCGGTCTCGACCCCAGTTTTGATAACTTTTGATCGCTCTATTCTTTTACTACTTCCACTAGGTCTGCCAATAGAGGTTTTTTCTACCTCACCTTCCATAGACAATGTAGATATTTAGAGCCTCTTAAGTCCAACTCTGGTCCTTGGAAGGATCGCCTCATCTTCGTGCGACCTCCACCTGGTCAAAAATGGCCATTCACTCTCAAATGGTCTGTAGAGAAACTCGAACCGGTTACTGAAGGAGAGGGTCTAGATCGGGATTAGATTAATAGTCTCGCTTCTAACCCATTTTTTTCAAAAAAGTTACTAATTGAAGAGATTTTCTGTCTCGCGTGCCTATCTCGTGCTTCTGTACCCATCACCGGGTCGTTAGGTGATTCACTATCCTCTCGACTAGTTTTCTTTTTTCTTCCTCCGCTAACTTTTTGAGGTCACAAATTGGCAGAGACCAAAGTTATGTTGGGCCGTCTAACTCAGCATGCTCAAGCTCGCCAGGAGTGAGCTACTCGTGAACAAGCTCAACAGTCCACTCCTACACATGATCGGGCTCCACATTGCACCACTCCTCAGCTACCCGACCCAGATACTTCGGCCACTCCAACAGCTGAGATGCAAAGGCCGGACACCCCAATTGACATCGGCAGCGAGGAGGTCCATCTTCACAACCTTTCTCCTCACCCAGTTCGAGGTGCTTCCCCCAACACCGAGATGGTTGGCTCGCAGGTCGAGGCCGAAGCTGCTGGTCCTAGCCGCCCTCGGAAGCGTAAGCACAGATCGCCTTCTATGTCCAAGCATGGGAGGTCGCACTTTCACAGGCGATCCGAAGAGGAAGCTGCTGCTGCTCGAGCTGCTGAGGATGAAAATTTGAAATGTTTAAAAGAGGTCGAAGAGTGGGAGTTGTCTGCCCTGGCCAATCATCGCACGGAGTCTCAAAAGTCGGCCAAACTGACTGGAGCTCAACTTGCACCGAACTGGAGGGTTTCTGACAACAACACTATCCTAAACAGCGAGGCCGGGCAGGAATCTTACGAGATCTATAGGCACACCAACCTACCTCGCGACCAGGCTGCACTCCTCTCCTACCCCTACCCTCGATTGGAGCAGTATGGTGCCCACGCCCTGGCGCAGGTTATTACTTCGACCTCCGTATTTACCTCAAGTTCTTTACTCTTCTGACCCGATGTACCATCTCTGCAGGCTGGGTCGTTCATGCGATCGTTGTCACTCAAATGCACCATCCTTCACAAGCGTCGCCGGGAGGCTCAAGAAAAATATCGCGAGCTCCAAAATGACATCCGGGCGAAAGAGAAGGAATGGGGAGAGGAACGTCAGCACCTTGACGTGGTGAAGACAGGTCTCGAGGCGGAGGTCGCTTGACTGAGGGAGATCGTGGAATCCCATGGTGCTGAGGTCGCTAGGGCGCGTGAAGAGGGCCAAAGGTCTGGTCCGAGAGGAGTTCTTAAACTCTCCTGAGTTCGCTGCTCGATCTCGCGACCTTCGATTGGAAGGAGCACGGGATTTCTTGAAGACTCCAATCTTCGATACGATAGTCGAGATCAAGGAGAGTGTGTACATGGTGCAGGGCTTCAAAAAGTGCAAGGCTCAAGTCAAAAAATTGGAGGCATTTGTTGAAGGGTTCGATCAGAACAGGCTCAACCCCTTTGTAGATGAAAACTTCCAGCCATACCCTGTAGAGCTATCTCCTCAGATTGAAGGCACTGAGTTCGCGAGCTTAATGGATGATGTGGAAGCCATGGATGAATGAGCTTGACCTCTTGACCTTTTGACCAGCATTCCTGCAAATACTTGAAATTTTTTTTATAGACCCAGGGTTAGAGAAACAATTATATTTTGATTGCTCATGCTTATTGGTCATGTATTTTGTAATGACTTTTTGGAACTTTTGCCATGTTTATTGACTTCAACAATTCAATGCATGATACTTTTCTAATTATTCAATGAATGTGTAAACGGTGCTCTCGAATATTTGGATTTGACACCAATGCAACGTTCTTCAAATCATGAAGATCTAATGCTCAGATGATCATCTGATGTTTTTTACTTCTGCAACCTTTTCCTACTTCCGCAGGTCGCGTCTTTTATAGATCGAATGATCATTTACAGGTCCTACGATCTTTTCCAGATCGAATGATCTTTCTCAGATCTTGTGATCTTTTGCAGATTCTACGGTCTTTTTCAGATCGAATGATCTTTCTCAAATCTTGTGATCTTTTGCAGATTCTACGATCTTTTTTCAGATTGAATGATCTTTTCCAGATCTTGTGATCTTTTTCAGATTCCAGAATTAAACATAAACTAAATGCTTAACAAAATAAGTTGTGGAAAAAGAACATGATATTTATATATGCAAGCGATCTTTTTCAGATACAATGTACATGACCTTTCATCGGCCTCGAACTAGACCTTTCTCAGGTACAAAAATGATCTCTATTCACATGGATACATGACCTTTTTCAGGTTCAAAATTACGCATAAAATTTCTTCAAGTTTTGGATATTCCACGGTCTGGGTAGATCTCGACCCTCCATATCCTAGAGGCGATAGGTGCCTCTTCGTTTGATTTCTGTAACTTTATAGGGTCCTTCCCAGCCTGGGTCCAGCTTTCCCACGTGCTTTGACACCTCCACCTTCTTCAAAACAAGATCTCCAACTTGGAATTGTCTGGGCCTCAATCTTTTGTTGTAACTCCTCATCATCAAGCTTTTATGATGCAGCATTTTTGCGTACGCGACCTCCCTTTTGTTTTCCTCGTTTAGTTCCAAGTCCAGCAAGCGCTCCTCGTGATTGGTCATTGGATTGTACATAGTCACCCGATGTGATTCCTCGCCTATCTCTGCAGGAATAAGAGCTTCAATACCAAATACAAGGCAAAAGGAGTTTCACCTGTTGATGATCTAGGAGTAGTCCGGTATGCCCACAAAACCCCAGGTAATTCGTCCAACCATGATCTTTTGGAATCTAGTCTTGTCTTCAAATGCTGAAGGATGGTCCTGTTAGCGACCTCGACCTGTCCATTCGACTGCAGGTGTCCACTACGGTAAAGTTCTGCTGAATTTTTAGCTCTTTACACCAACTCGTAATCTTCTTCCCTTGAAATTGGGTGCCATTATCTGAAATTAAAATTCTAGGGACCTCGAATCGGTATGTTCTTTCATATAAACTCGATCATGTTCCCCTCCGTCACCTTAGCCACAGCCTCTGCTTCTACCCATTTGGACAAATACTCCACAGCTGCTACCACAATGAGTTTTTTCTGAGATCGCGCAGTGGGGAAAGGCCCTAAGATGTCTATCCCCCATTGGTCAAAGGGACAAGCAATCTTAACTGGTTCCATATAGGTCGCAGGTGCGTGAATCTGTACTGCAAATTTTTTACAGGCCTCGCACTTCTTGACTAACTCTTTCGTGTCTTCCACTAGGGTTGGCAAAAAATATCCTTGTCTAATAACTTTTTGTGCTAGCGACGTTCCCCTAGAGTGATTTCCACAACTCCCTTCATGAATTTCCCTTATAACGTATTCAGCTTTCTCCGGATCAAGACATTTCAATAAAGGCCTTTCTATGGTTCTTTTGTTTAATTGTTCATCAACCAACGTAAAACGAGCTGCTCTTGCCTTGAATCTTCGCGCACCAATGGGGTCAGCAGGTAAACTTCCTTCTTTCAAATATTGGACGATCTCATCCTTCCATGACGGCTTTTTATTTACTGCATTAACGTCAATACTCTCAGTTATCGCGGATGTCTCTTTCATCATCACAGTAATCTTGCGATTTCTAATTACCGACAGAGTAGCCCCAAACTTCGATAATGAATTGGCTCTGTCATTTTCATGTCGTGGAATTTGGTGCACCTGGCACTTGTTAAATTTGGACATTATGGATTTTGCTTTGGTGTGGTATAATATCATGCTCTCATCTTTGGTCTTGTAAGTGCCCTCTATCTGTAAAGCAACAAGCTACGAATCTGTGAACACTTCTAAATCTTTCGCTCCCGCTTCTAGCGACAGCTCCAAACTCATGATAAGAGCTTCATATTCAGCTTCATTATTAGTGACTGGAAAAGAGAGTCGTGTTGCGACCTCGATCTCCACGTTTTCCTAACCCTGTATCAATATCCCAATTCCTCCATTTCCCGCATTAGAGGATCCGTCCACATGCAACATCCATTTATCCAGCTCGGGCTCGGTCTCAGGCTCGCCGACGAGCTCGACCATGAAATCAGCCAATACTTGTCCTTTCAATGCCGTCCGAGCTTGGTATTCAATATCAAATTCCCCCAGTACACCTTCCCACTTCACAAGCCTACCCGAGGCCTCTAGTCGCGCCAATACATTACGGAGCAGATGATTGGTTAGGACGACTATGCGATGACCTTGGAAGTAAGGTCGCAGTTTACGGGCCGTTACAATAAGCGCATACCTTGGAAGTGCCAGCTTCTCAACCTGTGCATACCTTTTCTCCGCCCCTTGCAACATCATGCTCACATAGTATATCGGACTCTGCACCCCATCTTCTTCTCTGACCAAGGCTGAACTAACCGCATTGGCTGAAACAGCCAGATACACATACAACACCTCATTTCCTTTCAGATTCGTGAGCAGCGGTGGTGAGGGCAAGAATGTTTTTAGGTCTTGAAATGCTCGCTCACACTCGTCAGTCCACTCAAAATTTTTGGTTTTCCTCAACACTTTAAAGAAATGCAGATTTCTATCTGAGGATTTTGATATAAAATGATTAAGGGATGCGAGCTTACCGGTAAGTTTCTGGACTTCTTTAATGGTGGTTGGCGACTTTAGCTTCAGTATTGCCTCTATCTTCTCAGGGTTCATCTCAATACCTCGCTCGCTGACTAGGTACCCCAGGAATTTTTCCCCTGTCACTCCAAAGGTGCGTTTCATCGAATTCAGCTTCATTCTGAATTTCCTGAGCATCGCAAAAGTTTGTTCAAGATAAACTATATGATCTTGCGACCTCGAGCTCTTTGCCAGCATATCGTCAACATAAACCTCCATAGTTCTTCCAATCTGATCTTCAAACATTTTATTCACTAGCCGCTGGTATGTGGCCCCCGCATTCTTCAGCCCAAAGGGCATCACCTTATAGCAATATATTCCCCTTTCAGTCACAAATGAAGTCTTACTCTGATCCTCTTCTGCCATGAAAATTTGATGGTAGCCCTGATAAGCGTCCATCATGGAGAATAGTTCATATCCTGCTGTGGAGTCCACCAATGCATCAATTCGAGGAAGTGGGTACGGATCCTTTGGGCACGCCTTCTTTAAGTCCGTGAAATCGATACAAACTCTCCACTTCCCTCCTGGTTTAGGAACTACAACAACGTTGGATAACCAATCTGTATATTGGACTTCGGTAATGTACCCAGCGTTCAACAGCCTTTCCACTTCTTCTTTGATCACCTGGTTTTTCTCTATGCTGAAATTTCTCTTTTTTTGTTGCACAGGTCGCATGGTAGGGTCTACATTGAGCCGATGAACAATCAACTCTGGTGCCACACCCACAAAATTAGACAAGCTCCATGCGAAGACATCAGCGTTCTTTCTTAGCAACGATACCATCATGGTTTCCAACTGCTCGCCCAATTGTGACCCGATACGGGTGGTTTTGGATGAGTCACCTGGTATTACTTCCACTATTTTGTGACCTTCAATCGGCTGTCTTCTTTGAATCTGTTCGTCAGGTACCCTACCGCTTTCTTCAAAAACCTCTAATCTCTTTCTCTTGTTAGCATTTTCGCCCTTTTTTAGGGACAGATTATAACAATTCCTTGCCTCTTCCTGATCACACCTTACTTCTCCCACTCCTGCATTGGTCGGGAATTTCATATTCAGATGATAAGTGGAAACTACTGCTCGAAAGGAGTTAAGTGCCGGCCTTCCTAGGATTACATTGTATGCAAATGGGGTATCCACTACTAGGAATTTGACCATCAAGGTTTTCCTTCGCGGTTCATCTCCCATCGAAACAGGCAAATCAAGGGTACCTAAGGATGCGATCTCGCTACCCCCAGACCCGACCAAAGGAGTCCGCACCGGTTCCAATCTAGCGTTCTCCAGTCCCATTTTCTCCAATACATCTTTCAAAATGATATCCGCCGAGCTTCCGTTGTCTATCAGAACCTTATGCACTGCGAAGTTAGCAATGTCTAACTTGACCACCATCGGGTCATTCTGCGATCCTACTCTGTCTGCCCTATCTTTGTTCCCAAATCTTATTTCTTCTTCCGGCTCAATGTTTGCCATCAGCTGACTTCTCTGGTCACTCCTGCTTTGTCGCTTTCTGGATTTTCTAGAATCACCCCCTTCTGGTCCTCCTGCAATCGTTTAAATTACACCTTTCGCAGGCGCATTATTTCCAGGATTAGCCTCTTTCAGCACACCTTTTCCTTTATCTTGCCTCCTATCGGGGCTCCTAGATCGACTCCTTCTGATGACATTGTCGTCTGCCCGACATTTCAGCACCAGTTCCTTAAAATAGCCCTATCTAAGTAACCTCTCTATCTCATCTTTTAGCTGATAACATTCTTCTGTATCATGTCCTCGCTCTCGATGAAATTTGCAATACTTGCTAGAAAATTTCTTAGCTGCTGTGAACCTCGTGTGATGAGGCCACTTCAGTATATCAGACTTTTCTACAGTCAATAGCGCCTTGGTTCGGGTTGTATTCAAAGGTGTATATCTGTGATATTTCGGTCGGTAGGGAGGATCTCGACCTCGATCTACCTGCTTTCCATCTTTCCCATGATCCTGCTCGCGGGTCCTTACATTACCCATCCACTCTCCATCCTTCATCGCATTCATTTCCTCCTCGTTAATATATTTTTGCGCCAAGCGCATCAATTGTTCGACATTGGTCGGCGGGTCTCTTGCCAGAGCAGAGGCAAAAGGTCCTTTTTTCAACCCGTGAATAAGGATGCTCACCATCATGTCAGTTCTTAAATCTTGGATCTCCAGAGTCTCGTTATTAAATCTCCCCATGAAATTTTTTATGGTCTCATTTTCTTTCTGCCTGATGGTGAATAGATAGGTCGCTGACCTCTTTTGTTTTCTTTTGCTCGTAAAATGAAAAATGAATTTTTGTACCAACTGTTCGTGTGATTCAATACTACCCGCCGGCAAACTTGTAAACCACTCTTGCGCCTTCCCCGTCAAGGTTGTCACAAATAGTTTTGCTTTAATAGATTCCGTTTGTCCGTAAAGATTCATCACTAAATCAAAAGCGGACACATGCTCTTGCGGGTTCTTCAAACCATCATACTTCTGTAAATCTGGCATTTTAAAAGTTGCATTTACAACTTCACTCAGAATCCTATTGTAGAACGGTGAGTGCTTGTTCTGAGTGACTAATTCTCCCCTCCGCTTCAATTCATCAATCTGTTTCCCCAGCAGATGGATCTGTCTACCTACATTATCAACATCCGCTCTAGAGATCGCGGGTTCCCGTCTCCGCCATCCAATTTGTGAACTAGACCCCACTTCAGAAGGGGTGACCGCACGCCTCCTTTCGGGAGCTCTTCTACTCATTCCTTCATAAACCCGCTCGGTTTCTCTTTCACGTACTACCCTTCGTCTGGCCGTTTCATTCTCAATAGGTTGTGTTCTTCTTTCGTATGCCAAGATGGCATTCCTACTAGCCTCCTCCATCATTCGTTGTAATTCTCCTTGTGTATGTTGGACTATCCTTTCATTCCCCGCCCTCGGGGTCTCCTCAATTGCCCGCCTACCACCTTCCAATCTTTTCATGTTTTAGGGTTTATGTTTTATCTCCAAAATCGTTCCCACAGACGGCGCCAAACTGATCCGCCTGGATCACATTTTGACCTTGATCAATGCGCTCGACCTCCCACGTCACCGATTTGGATCTGTTATCTGGAAACAAAACACAAAGCTAGTTGGGATCGTCCCGACGATGATACTCCGATGCCTAAGTCAGATGCTGAGATCGAAGGTAAAATTCGGCGATCTAAAATATAAGTGTGGAGAAACAGTGTACCTTCTCTTAGTGGGGACTTGGAGTATTTATAGACAATGGAGGATGGGACCCACTTGCAGGACAGGTGTCAGCTCCACGCTCGCCCCTGCAGTGACTAAGCTGCTTCTTCAATGGACACCTGTCGATGAGTATTGCGGGTCGGATTTGGGTTCCCTGGGCCCGATTTGAGACATCATCAAGCCACAATGCGTCACATGCGATCTCATGACCTCACCCTGCGACCTTGTTTATGTTCTTTATCCCCCTTGACCTGCGATCTCCTATGCGACCAACCAGCAACACCACATTCTAATCTCCCTCTCCTTGTGGCATCCTCATCAAATATATTTACATTAATTATTAAAATTTCAAATTCATTAAACTTAATGAATAAAATCTTTTCATTAATAAAGTGCTTATTAAATTTTAAAATAATATGTATTCATTTATGAAGTATTTTATATTTTTGCTAAATTAAACTTCTAAATTTTGTCAAGATTATAAGTATCATGTGCAACGCACGTGATTCCTACTAGTAGCGACAAAAGGTGAGATCTATAAATCAAAAGAAAAATCAAAGACACAAATCTAACAGATTCAAAAGCCATGTATGATTCAAACAGAGATAACAAGAATCAATTGACAATCAATGGAGGCCAAAGCACATGAACACAATATTAAAGGATGATGAGGAATGTAACTACTACTGTCTCACCATTGTTAGTCGTAATAATAAATGTCAATAAAGGGTATGTGTTTGATTTTGTGATAATCTTCTCCTTCACCATCCACCTCTCCTACCCTCTTCACGAACTCCTCTGGCATAATTATAATCAGTGTTTTTAGAGTATTAATGAATTCCAATCCATCAGGAATCATCTTCAATTTACTACATTTTGCAATAACTAGATGAGAGAGATTGGGCATTAATCCTTTCTCCACTCTCCACTCTACTAAATTCCGCAAATCATTCAAGGAAAGCTCTCTGAGTTGAGGAAATCCAGTTCCCTCACAAACCATCTCTCTGCCCACATATGGATTGCGCCTTAAGCCAAGAACTCTTAACATGGGAAGCTTCTCTAGTATTTTCATTGGGTCTTCCTCAATCCTTGTATCCACAAGCTGCAATTCTATCACATTTTGATATAGTTGAACTTCATAAGTTGGTAATTTTCTCACTCGACAATATGCAATACTCAAGTAATGTAGTGAGTGACACATCACCAACCCTTTGAGAAGAGTTGAGCCATCTTCCGAATCCATATTAACACCCATGTAAATATTAAGGTTTACATCGCGAAATTGTTCTTGATGATTTAAAATGTGATCAACAATCATTGGCAAACATTCTTCATAAAAAATTCTTCCTTCCAATACTCGGAGCTTCGGCAATTTAAGAAGATGAGTGATGTCATCAACCAAACTATTGAACCCAGTTTTCATCTCCAACTCATTCAACCCTTCCAATTTCAATTTTTCACCTCCAACACTCTCATGAAGAAATCCCAAAAATAGATGCCTCAAGTGCCTAATTTTGTATATGTAATTAGGTAATCTAATTGTAATTTTCACATTCAATGTCTGCAAACAAGGTAGCTTGCATATAGATGGTGGCAATTCTTCCACACCACTATTTTCGAGACTCAATAGCTTCAACAGCTTCAATTTTTCAATTCCTTTGGGCAATTTCAGATTCTCAAATGTATAACCTTCCAATACTAAGACTTTGAGAGATTTGAAAATCCCAAATGTAATGTAATTATACAAAAATGTATCTCGCCAGTCCGTTTTGAGGAATAGAAAAGATCTTATGTTCTTATTTCCCCCAATCCTGTAACTAAGATCGTTATCCACTCCCTCAATATGGATAGCCAATCTATTTGTTTTACAAATTGAAGACTCTTCTCCTCCCATCTTTTTATCTATAACCTCCAGAAATCCTTCTTTTTTTCCTTTTGACAAACACAAATCTCGTATCATATCATGAAGCCGGCATGACTTAAATCTATAATATAGCGGCAACTTGTCTGTTTCCACTTCAACCATACACGTATTTGCTAGCTCGAATAAATACCGTTCTGCCACATCTCTCAAACTTTCTCCTCTTCCCTTATCTTCGGAACAAATCATACCTTCAGCCATCCATAGTAAATATAGTTTTTCTATATCTATTTCTTCATCTTCTTTAAAACAAGCCAAATACAAAAAAACATGGTTTCAGATTGTAAGGGAGCACATTGTAACTCAAATCTAGTATTTGATTTACTCCTTTGTCATTCTCCAAACCTCTCCCATGTAGAAGGTACGAATCAAGATTTCTACACATATTTTTCCATTCTATTGATGCCTTTTCATGATGAAGAGTTCCTCTAATAACTGAAATGGGTAATGGTAAATAACCACATTTAATTACTATTTTCCTTGCATATTCTTCCAACAACTTTATTTCAGTTGTAGGTATCTCTGAATACATAATCAATGAATGTCAGTTAATTCAAAATATTATGAAATTTGAATTTCTTATAAATATGTATAGTAATTAAAACAAATCAAAACAAGAGAATTTCGTCCTATACTTTCAACAAATAAAAAATAGAAATAAAATCTGAAAGCATAACTTTATATTGCTGAATCCATTTCTTTGTATGGCTTTCTAAATGTTTGATTCCTTTTACGTTTTAAACAAATTTTGTATCAAGAAATAAATTTTAAATTGCTATTGAACAGCGTTTTATACATATAGATCAACTTGAAATTTACATAAGAAAATTCAAACAATCTTTTCATCATGAAAACTATAAAAAAAATTAGACTTAACAAAATAATCTTTTTCGCTAAATATATACTATTAATGATATCTTTAGTATCATTACACTTTTTTATTTTGTCACTAACTAGAGAAAGAAGATTCAAAATCAATAAAATAAAACAAGGAATTTTACAAACTAACCTTGTGAATAGTTGTTCGGGAATGCTATCATTTGAAGGAGCTCCCATCCTTCATCTTCATCCAAACACTTGAGATTGTGGACGTATCCTCTGGAAGCAATGTTTTGATTTCTGATTGTGAGCAAAACTTTGCTATCTGCCTCTGCAATGGGAAAGGTACGCCTTAAGCAATTCCAATGATCAACTTCCCAAATGTCATCCAAAACTAGGAGACATTTTCTATCTCTTTGTACTTGGTACAACTTTCTGACCAATGTATCTTCATCTTGCTCTTCACTTTCATTCGGAAGAAGTTGCTTTAATAGTCGTTGGAAAGTAGTTTTGGGTTGAAATTGCTGACTTATACAAACCCAAGCACGATATTTGAAGCACCGCTCCACGGCCTCCCCATTGTAAATCTTAGTAGCAAGAGTGGTTTTTCTCAATCCTCCCATGCTACATATGGAAATCACTCCATTTGATTTGTCATCAGTTGTCAGAACTGATTCTAACTGTTTAATATCCTCCTTCATTCCTACAAAATATTTTTCAGCCTCATGCCCATACGTTCTTCTTGACCTATCGGTATCATCTACCAATCTTGATGAGTTGTCTCCTACACTCATAGACTCCGACTGTTTGGTGAGGTCGGACATACGAGACTTGATATCTTTAATGTCTTCTTCAATTTGCTGCATTCTTGACTACTCACTCAATATACAAGTGAATCTTTTGAGAACCATTTTAAGGCCTTTTCCTTTTCTTTTGGACACCACTTCAATGACATATCTTTCTAGCACATTCTCAGCTTGAATGGACAAATCGCGAAGTTCAGCTATCCAATTCTAGACTGTCTATGAATTGTACCGATCTTGCCTCCTATCAGCATCCTTCAAGAAACAGTGCATGATGTTGAGCTGCCTACGGACTTCCTCAACCTCACCGCCCACACTCGATAGAAATTTTGCTTCCTCAATCAATATGTCCCGAAGTGTTTCAAGTGCAATTGTTGCAACAGAATCAACCATTTTACTTTATATTTGGGTAATTTTCTGGAGAAATGTGTTGGATCAGTAGCGGCTAATTGCAAAGTGGATGGATGTTATTGATCTTTTTAATTCACCAACTGCCTTCATTTTATATATGCGCATACCAATTTCTATCCCTACTTGACACAGATTCTACGCATGCTACAAATTCTTTTCTCCTCTTATCTTTTCTTGTAAATTGGAAGTTTTAGATTCTTTCTCCCATATTTCACACTTTCTTGACTCTCACTTTTAATTTAAGTTAAAGCAAAATAATCGGCTACTCATAACACAAGTTCAAGAAATCCCTTTCAGACTTAATTTAAATTCTACTCATAGGTACAAATTCTTTTCTCCTCTTTCACACAATTTTTATTGATGGGTATTGACTCAATCCAAATTTAATTTATATCTTTTAATGGGTTTGGATTTGGACCTAGGTTTAGTAATATTTATTGGATTTGAGTATGAGTTTGAGTAGGGTCTCACCCTATCCATTGACACCCCTATACTATCAATGTATCCATATCAAATTAGTGTTGGTTAACTATAATACTAATTTTAATTAATTATATATATTGGATATTAATTATTGATGATTGCATAATATAATTATAATCAATTTATTAAAAAAAATTATGTTCGGGTTTTAATAATGATCAGTACCACAATCCGCAATTGATCCTTCAATCTATATTATATAAGTAACTCAAATGCTTTCTCGTCCCCCCCCCCCCAAGAATAAGATGTGGATGCCAAAATGCACTTAAGTGTGAAGCACATGGACTACAATCAGCCTATGGGAAAAGTATCAGATATTTCAATTGCTATGTATTTTTTATTCATTTAAAAGAATGTTAAATAAATCTATGAATTCACATCCATCTTAAAACATAAAAATTAGAAATATTAATAACATAAGACGTACATGGCTCACCCAATTTGAGCTACATCCAACAAATAGAACGTTTACGACATCGAAAAATGATGATGAGGAATGTGCAAAATGACTTTCAGAAGTAATACAACTCTAGTCTAAAAAATATAAGTCTTGGACTATTACATGATACTGAAATAGAGCATGATAACTTAAAGTACCTTATTAATAACAAAAATTTAAACTATATGATAATTTACATATAAAATCTGCGATAGATGAATAGTTGTGATTGTTTGAAATCCAACATTCTTGTGCTATGCTACACATATTTAGAAGAGTACATAGCGTCCTTTGTGAGTACATCACAGGCAAAAGTCCATTCGATGGTTTGCTTGGCTTCTCTCCAGTGAAAATCTCTATGCTTTCCATAACTCAACTTTGTCAAATCAAATAACTCTTTTACGGTATGTTTTTGAACAGTGGATCCTGATCCGGCTTTATGTAACTCATGAATCTGCATCGTCGACTTTGTCTTAGTGGGAGAAACTTGTGTGATTGTGAATGTGGCACTGCAAAAAAAAAACCTCGATTTGGAATGGATATTTTATAACGGGTATGTGAAAAATCCTTCAGACTTCTGTGTGCTTACCTGCTCTCACCTACTCTCTCCTGCTTCTAGCTAACACCTCTGTATTGGTGGAATGGGGACTCCTTAAAGTTGCCGACTGCAAAAGCATTTGCCAAGAATTTTTTCATTAATCAAGAACGATAGATAATTCATCCATATATATCCTCAACTTAGGAATAGTGAGAAAAATCATTGTTATCATATATCTCTAGTACTCATCCAAATAGACAAACTCCCACACGGTGTAGCATTTAGTCTAATAAACAAACTAGATAAAAGCAAACCAACAACATTAATGTCTATTTGGTTGATCATTGTATTAACTTTCTTCACTCTTCATCAAGTCATCACGAATGCATATCCACCTCCGTCCTGATGCATCATGGCATCTATAGAATCTCCGTCCTCCATTTCCATCTATGTATAAAGTCAAAAGTAGCAATACAAATAAAAAAATTTCATAGTTATTACATGTTTACGTTAGCAAAAGCAAGCGATATGCAAGACTTATGTGCACGTGACTTTTCCGTCCGAAAATCAGTTATGCATCATAAGCACAAAAACATTACTATGCATTAGAACTTCAAAACTAAACTATACTTGCGAATGATAATACATCAACGCAAATTAATTCGAATGCAAGAGAATAATTACATTTCCGCTATCATAATGTTATTTTTCAGCAAATTTCATCATTGTTTTCTTTGATCTTACAATGCTAGGAACAAAAATTTTACTTATATAGTAAAAAAGGTGTTAAATGCAGTTTACCCCATGTGATATGTGAAATGAACAAATATTTTCTAGAGAAAAAAATTTGCAAATTACCCCACTATTTAGATGGGTGGGGGTGGGGGGTAATTGGTTTCATTTCTCAAGACACATGGGGTAATTTGCTATTTTATTCACAACAGTTTTTTTTATTTTTCATTTCTCATATCATGGAGGTAAATTGCATATTTCCTATTTGTGCAGCAATTTGTGCATAAGTTACAGAATCACATTTAACATTAAATTCTAGCATCAAAGACGAAAATAAAGATGTTACGCGAAAGTATCAATAGACGTTACCTCCAGGGGAGTTTTTAAAGCTTTGACGCGTTGGCCATCGTACACAAATGCTATTGCGTCGTAGTTTAATTTCTTCTGCTTACAGTAAGATGTAAATAAGTGTTGTAGTCTCTTGTCGAGCGGAAACCGGTAGTAGACCTCGTCCCCGTCCTGCAATGACATAAAAATTAAGTAGTTCAAAGATAACTTGCATCAAGAATTAATTAACTACATTTGTATTACTGTGAGATATTCTGAATACTTATATCTATTATTATTAATTATTAATCTGAACTTCAAATATATAATTCATGGGTGAATAGAAATTTGCACCCTGTGATATTATAAATGAGTAAATTAGTCTTTTATAGAAAAAAAAAAGATCGGGAGGTACATTGGTGTATTTAAGATTATATAAGGATGTAAATCTAGGTCCTTCTCTAGCGATTCTTGTAAGTTTTGTGCATGCACTTGAACCCTCCTATGTGAAGGCATATAAACCTGCTCTGACCAGACACTTTATCGCTCCTCTAGCAAGTCCCTTAAGTCTTTGTTTGAGTAGGCACCCCCAAATTATCCTCTTTTGATGAGGCAAACATATTTTGCTCCGTGCAAGCACACAACTTCTGTTCATAATAGATATATCTCCATTATTAACATTTTCTTTTTGAAAAATAAAGCCCTAAACTTGAGTAGACAACCATTAAGCCTTAATCCATGGAGGCACACGAGCCTTCCTCCATAGAGACAAATAAGCCCTACTCCTACAGGAAAGACGTGCTATAATAGCTAGCATTAAAGAAAAAAAATGCCATCTACACTCACAAAAGGCAGTTAATGACACCATCGCACCAATTTTTGAATATCGCAATTGCACCCCTAGTTAAATTAATTTAAAAATTAATTTTAATTACTCCTCTGTTTTTGTTTACAAAAGTGATTACGCATCATTTTAATACTACTACACTAACTTTTTTATTGTGTCGATAATACCTTAAATTTTTTTTTAAATGTGATTTGTTGGTTAATATATTTTGTTCTTAATTATATATAATATATTTTAATATATAAATAATTATATTTATATGCACGCAAGAATGACGTGCCACGACGAATAACTAGCATAATTTAAAAGATATTGATAGCTTGTTACAACATTAATACAGATTAATAGTTCAATGAACTCATCTTCTTTTTTTCTTGGAAAAATTATAATTTTCGTTCTATAAGAATGGAAGGTAACACTTTTGGTCCACTTAAAATTTATTTTAGCAACGAAGGACAGTAAGAAAAAAAAAAAAAGAAGCACATTGCGGACATTTGTCTCTGTAAATTTTCCCTAGTTACAGTTGCCATGCACATAATATGCACGTGACATTTTCCAATAAAATTGGTTATTTATTGGTGAATATAAAGAAAAAACAGTATCAACATTATGAAAAAAAGCAAATCAAAGATAGTTAATTCATCCATATCCTCAACTTAGAATAGTGAGAAAAATCATTGTTATCATATACCTCCAGCACTCATCCAAATAGACAAACTCCCACACGTTGTAGCATTTAGTCTAATAAACAAACTAGATAAAGCAAACCAACAACGTAAGTGTCTCTACGGTCTATTTGGTTGATCGTTGTATCGACTTTCTTCACTCTAGATCAAGTCATCACGAGAGCGTAGCCACCTCCGTCCTGATGCATCATGGCATCTATAGAATCTCCATCCTCCATTTTCATCTATGTATAAACTCAAAAGTAGCAATACAAATAAAAAAGTTTCATAGTTATTAGATGTTTACGTTAGCAAAAAGCAAGCGATATGCAAGACATATGTGCACGTGGGACCTTTCGGTCCGAAAATTAGCCATGCATCATCAGGACAAAAACGTTACTATGCATTAGAACTTAAAAACTAAACTATACTTGCGTATGATAATACATCCAAGCAAACTAATGCAAATGCAAGAGAATAATTACATTTCCGCTATCATAATGTTATTTTTTTTTTGCAGATTTCATAATTGTTTCCTTTGATCTTATAATGCTAGGAACAAATATTTTACTTATACAGTAAAAAAGGGGTTAAATGCAGTTTACCCCATTTGATATGTGAAATGAACAAATATATTCTATGAAAAAAAGACTTGCAAATTGCACTATTTAGATGGGTGGGGGGTAATTGGTTTCATTTTTCAAAACACATGGGGTAATTTGCTATTTTATTTCACAACACTTTATTTATTTATTTATTTATTTTTCCATTTCTCGTATCACGGAGGTAAATTGCACATTTCCTATTTGTGCAGCAATTTGTGCATATCGTTACAGAATCACATTTAACATTAAATGCTAGCATCAAGTCATCCAAATAGACAAACTCCCACACGTTGTAGCATTTAGTCTAATAAACAAACTAGATAAAGCAAACCAACGACGTAAGTGTCTCTACGGTCTATTTGGTTGATCGTTGTATCGACTTTCTTCACTCTTGATCAAGTCATCACGAGTGCGTAGCCACCTCCGTCCTGATGCATCATGGCATCTATAGAATCTCCGTCCTCCATTTCCATCTGTGTATAAACTCAAAAGTAGCAATACAAATAAAAATGTTTCATAGTTATTAGATGTTTATGTTAGCAAACGCAAGCGATATGCAAGACATATGTGCACGTGGGACCTTTCGTTCCGAAAATCAGCTATGCATCATAAGTACAAAAACGTTACTATGCATTAGAACATAAAAACTAAACTATACTTGCGTATGATAATACATCAACGCAAACTAATGCAAATGCAAGAGAATAATTACATTTCCGCTATCATAATGTTATTTTTTTGGCAGATTTCATCATTGTTTCCTTTGATCTTATAATGCAAGGAACAAATATTTTACTTATACAGTAAGAAAGGGGTTAAATGCAGTTTACCCCATTGGATATGTGAAATGAACAAATATTTTCTATAAAAAAAAGACTTGCAAATTGCACTATTTAGATGGGTGGGGGGTAATTGGTTTCATTTTTCAAAACACATGGGGCAATTTGCTATTTTATTTCACAACAGTTTATTTATTTATTTATGTATTTATTTATTTTTTCCATTCGTATCACAGAGGTAAATTGCACATTTCCTATTTGTGCAGCAATTTGTGAATATCGTTACAGAATCACTTTTAACATTAAATTCTAGCATCAAAGATGAAAATAAAGATGTTACGCGAAAGTATCGACAAACGTTACCTCGAGGGGAGTTTTTGAAGCTTTGACGCGTTGGCCATCGTATACAAATGCTATTGCATCGTAGTTTAATTTCTTCTGCTTACAGTAAGATGTAAATAAGTATTGTAGTTTCTTGTCGTGCGGAAATCGATAGTAGACCTCGTCCCCATCCTGCAATGACATAAAAATTAAGTAGTTCAAAGATAACTTGCATAAAGAATTAATTAACTACATTCGTATTACTGTGAGATATTCTGAATACGTATATCTATTATTATTAATTATTGATCTAAACTTCAAAATATATAATTCATGGGTGAATAGCAATTCACACCCTGTGATATTATAAATGAGTAAATTAGTCCTTTATGAAAAATAAAAAATAGGGAGGTAGATTGTTGTATTTTAGATTATATAAGGAGGTAAATCTAGGTCCTTCTCTAGCGATGCTTGTAAGCTTTGTGCATGCACTTGAACCCTCCTATGTGAAGGCATATAAACCTGCTCTGAACAGATACCTTATCGCTCCTATAGCAAGGCCCTTAAGTCTTTCTTTGAGTAGGCACCCCCAAATTATCCTCTTTTGATGAGGCACACATATTTTGCTCCGTGCAAGCACACAACTTCTGTTGATAATAGATATATCTGCTTTATGAACATTTTCTTTTAGAAAAATAAAGCCCTACACTTGAGTAGACAACCATTAAGCCTTAATTCATGGAGGCACACGAGCCTTCCTCCATAGAGACAGATAAGCCCTACTCCTAATGGGCTGGTTCGGAAAATTCCTGCTCCATATAGCATGAAGTAAGCTCTTCTTTCTCTAAGCATGTTTATGCCACTAATATTTTCCTGTAAGAAAAAAAAGTGGGTCCCTCTTCAAGCTAGTCTCTTGCCTCTGAGATGGTTATTCTAATAAGTTTTGAAGTTTCCATTTATTAGATTGAGGAGTAGAATGATGCCCATAAAAATACACTGGCCTAAAAAGGCCCAAATTTTCCAAAAAAAAAAAAGAGATCTTCAAAATTCAAAAGAATGCAAAGCCGAAGTGGAGCCCAAGGGGCCCAGTTCGAGTAAGAGCTTAGAATGCCTTATGAAAATTTAGTTCGGGTAAAGCCCCCAAGGAGTCTAGCAGCAAATGCTTCTAAAAACATAAATTGGCCAAAAGAAACCCAAATTGGCTAAAATTCAAGAAGGCCCAGACCCAAGAAGTCCTCACAGGCCCATAAGGAAGTTTAGATACTTGAAATCCCCTAGGCAAAGTCAAAATTCATTGTACAAGGCATTCATGTCAGATCTCTAAAGGCACATATCACAAAATCAAATAAAGACGAGCAGCCCCCTCGAGGACACATGGTGCCTCCAACCAGAAGTAACCTTAAAACCTAAAAGCTTGAACTCAGGTTGGAATAAGGTATCTCCTCAATTACTTAATGTAAAATTTTGGAAAACATTCTTATCTCTAAAAGATACATTCACCTGCAACGGACTCCAATCCCGTCCCCCCAAGAATCGGGGGTCTCCAACTTCCAAGAAATAACCCTCAACCTAGTCCGTTGGAGAACTCCTAACTGTTGGGAGATTACCTCTACAAAATGTAGCAAGATTTAGCTTTATCTAACCATTTTGAGATGATGCTCCATCAGATCTATGAAAATCCTTCACCGAGTCACAGATGGATTGAATCATCTCCAATCAACTTATGATTACCTATAAATATAGAGCCCCGAGCTACAACTTTGGTTGAAGGGAATACTTCAATTTCATATTATTATTATTAGGGAAAAAGATTATTTTAGTCCGCTAAGTATGCCTAATTTTAAGTTTAGTCCGATAACTATGTCCATTTTTGTTTAGGTCTAGTAAGTTACGAAATTGCTTACTTTTAGTCCACTGACAGATTTTCGGACTAGTTTACCCCTATGCAACTTTGAAAGGCAGTTTTAGTCCATATTCACTCATATGGGTAAAATTATTCGAAAATCTGTCAGAGGACTAAAAGTAAGCAATTTCATAAGTTACTAGACCTAAATAAAAATAGACATAGTTATCGGACTAAAATTAAAATTAGGCATACTTAACGGACTAAAATAATACTTTTCCCTTATTATTATTGTTGTTGTTGTTGTTGTTATTATTATTATTATTATTATTATATAATACTATTATTATTGCAATGTTTATCAATCTTGGTTCTTGGGATTATCAACGGGAAAGATTCTTGATTTCGAGTAGATCAAGAATTACAAAAAAGAACCGAGTCGACAAACAGGCCGAATCACTAGTTCTTGGTTATAAATCTTTAAAATCCCATAAAAAATATAAAAAAAAAATCACATAAAAATCGTTTCTTGGTTATAAATTTTCAAAAGGATTAACATCAAATCAAACTAATCTAACCATACACAAAAAGGAGAATATATATATATATGTATATATAAGTAACAATTAAAAAAAAAAAGGGGAAATGAAAGAAGAAATGTACCTGAGATTTGATGGAGAGGGCAATTTTAGAAACAATGGATTGGTCATGATTTGGTTTCTTGCCGTTGGAAGTCTCTCCTGGTCTCATTTTCTTTCAGCCTTAATTTCAGTGTGCGTGTGTGTGTGTGTGTGTGTGTGTGTTCGAACACAAACACAAATACAAATAAGAACGCCTCCTTTGATTCTCCTTTGGTTGCTGTTTGAGTTAAAGCATTGAACCACTTCTGTCTTTATACACTTTAATTTTGTGTATCTCTGTGGGTGTGTGTGTGTGTGTAATTTTTAGGTTTCCTTTCTCTAAAATGGAAATACATTGTATAGTAAGTATCTGGAAAAATAAAATATAATAAAGTCCGATATGGAATTTAATCAAATTGGAGACTCCTAAAATACAAATAGTAGAGGAAATAACATTGTATTATGTCCATTTATTAGAAATATATTCAAATTTAGTGATTTAAAATTTTACTTGAACTATGTAAACTGTAATGAGTTTATAATATATTTTTGGTTTTTTTAAGAATCAATTCCCAAAAATAAAATTAAATTTCCTAACATGAATATTTAACGTTATTCTTTCGTAAACACCCTCACCTCACGTATTCTAATGATCATGTAATACAATGACCTTTCGACCGTTTATATGGTTTATATGTTAATTTTAACTATATTCGAACTTTTAGATATGTATACACTGTCGAATTGTATACATAATTCCGTTACCAATTAAATGTTATTTAGGCATTAATTAGTTCTAGTCTAGGAATGTAGAGTAAGCGAGCTTTAAAATCTTTCAGCTATTTTTTTTTTTTAACTTGAGCTCGTTCAGGGGTCGAGCTCGAATCAGATTATAAATGTTTAGAAATTCATGAACCAAGTCGAGTACTTCTTTTATTTTTTTTAATATATTTATGGTAACTATAGTTGTAATAACATTGTTATTATTCTTAAAAATAATAATTACAATAAACCTGATTACAACCGAAGGTAATATTTTTAGTTCAATAATTTTGTGCTACTCCGTAATAAACATGATTATGCTTTTATTTGTTATGATAACTGTATACATGACGAGGTCGGTGGGATCGCCCTAAGTCCTCGGGGTTTTCATAGAAAATAAGTCTGAAATCAAAGCAACACGTCAAAAGTGTTGGGGTAAACCCAAAAAATTCACTCCAACGATTAATTAGGAGACTATCGGTTGATTGGAAGTTGGACCTAAATAATTGTTTGTCTAATAGAAGTTATATCTTTAATTTTTTTTATAATTTATTATTCACATTTTTATATTCATTTAAACATACAATATAGAGTAAATTGCTCCACATTATTTAATTAGTCTTCATATGGAAGAAAATCTAGGCACAAAATTGATCTTTTTGACTGTAAAAGGACTTTTTTCCTTCAATTTCTTTCTTTCAATTTTCAAATATTTTTTCACGTTGATTTCTAACTTAAATACTATTATTTATTGGTATAATATTGTACTAATATTTTATACATTTATTTTATGTATATAGTTAAAAAAAATTTATGAGAAATCTTGTATTCAAATATGAGATCAAGAAATCTCATATCTGTAGAGAAGACAACCAAGCAGCAGATTTGCTTGCTAACCAAGCCTGTGTTACGCTCTACTAACTACCGATCACATGCGAGGCAAGATTATTGGAATCACCAAACTTGACTCTTATGGCTTCCCCAACATCAGAACTATGCAGAGATGTGAGGGAGTTGCACTCCCAATTATGCTTTATTTTTCCTTAGTTGTATTGAATTGTCAATACTAACCATACCTATAGGTGCTTATGAGGATCCATGGGCTGACTGTTCTATCCTCCACTATGCTTGACTATTTGGTGTATAACGGGGTCATGTTTATTTTGCTACTTAACTGTATTTGGGAGGTATCTTCCATTGCATTGCATATCTTGGAAATTTTTATTGTTTGTAAGTTGTACTCCTTCGTCTCTACTTGAGTTTTATTGTTGTTGACAAATGTTAGTGGATTTTACCCCCGCTTATGCTCTCTTTTGTCTGGCCATAAAACTAAGGTGCCCTTCTTTTCTGGCTGTGTTGGTTTGTTTGATTTTTTATTGCAGGTACCTCCAACAAATAATCTGAAGGATTCAAGTTGAGATATATTTATTGCTAATTGACGATGTGATAAAATTTTTTTAACACGCCAAACTTTTGACTCAACTTGATGGTAACACTACAAAAAAATGCAGGATTTGGATAGATTTTGAAATGTTTAACTTTGGACGATTTCAAGATCACAAAACCTATTTGGCCTGGAGTTTGGAATGGATGGAAATCCGCCCCTGCAGTTGGCGTTACAAAAATGTAGGAACGGTTTATGTAAAAAGCAGTTGCAACTAGGGATGGTAATTGTATCGGTCGTTGAAAATCGTTCCTAATATCGATTTAGCCCAAAAAATTTAATTTAAGAATTGGAACAGTTGGGGATAGTCTTTCTAATGGTTACTTATATTTTTTAGGTGAAATTTTGGAACGGTATTTATAATCATAATTTTATTTTGAAACTGTTTTTTTTTTCTAATTTGGATCAATTTAGGAACAGTCTTTGAAACATTTTTTTGCAACGAGTTATTGAATTTGGAACACCTTTGTAGAATTATTTTAGGAATAGAATTACGAACGGTTCATATAATTTGGAACGCATATTAGATACAGATTAGTAATTCTATTTGGAACGATCATATATTAATTTGGAACAATTCGTTTAGTTTAGGAACACTTTTTTGGGACAGTCTTTGTAACGGATTCTGGAACGAGTTTTGGTAAAACTTTTAATATTTTCTTTAGCATTACTAAACCCGTTCCTAATTTTTGAATGTCATAATTTTTTATAAATTATTAATATATTTAATAATTTTGAACAAATAAATAAATTTATACATTTTAACAAATTTTATGATTATGTACATTATTATGTAACAATGTTAGTATGTACTGGGAATATTGTTGTAATTTATTTTTTTATGATTATTATGTAATTTATAATTATTTATATTTATTAATGTAATATTGTTGATATTGCATTAATTGTTTCAAAATTCTTTATTAATGTGATTAGTTGTAAAATTTATTAAATTACATAAATTCCATAAATTTGTGTAAATTACACATAAATTGCATAAACTACACATAAAAATTATAAATTACATAAATTACACATGTATTTCATAAATTACACATACAAATTATAAATTGCATAAATTACAGATATATTGCTAAAATTACACATAAAAACTATAAATTGCATAAGTTACACATGTACTGCAGAAATTGCACATAAATTACATAAATTGTATAAATTTACAGAAAATTAGAAATTTTGAAAAAATATTTTCGAAATTTTTTGAAAAATTATTTCAGAATTTTTTTCTGAAAATTCATACAGATTTTTTTTAAAATACCAAAAATTTAAAAAAAAATTTAAAATACCAAAAATGTACAGAAAATTAGAAAATTTTGAAAAAGTATTTTCAGAAATTTACAGAAAAATTTTAGAAATACAAAAAATGAACAAAAAATATAAAAAATTACAAAAATTTCAAAATATTTACAATTTTTGTCTCAGTCTGGTCCCTCAAGCTATTTTTTGTTAAATACATGGCTGAATTTTGACTTTTTGGAGGGTAAAATAGTCCATTTAAGTTTGATTTTACCATTTTAGTCCCTTAAATTTATAACATTGTCAAATTCCTCCTATTTTCAAAGGAAAAAAAATGTATCTATATTTTTTATGTTGATATAATAAAATTATCTTTTATGAATAACAAAAAATTTGCACTCTTGTGAACATAATAATATTTAACTTAAAAAAAACAGTCTACTCTATTTTCTCGTTTTTTATTGAAATAAAAAAAAATCCAAAATTATGATAAATTTTATGAATTTACATTTTGCGAAAAGTTATATAAAAAATTGAATTCAGTAATTTTTTATTTCAAAAATTAAAGATAAGTCTAAAAGTTAAACCTTAACAATCTATCTTAATTACTAATTAAGAGTACTATTTTGGTGTCTCACTTTTTTTGGTGGGTCAATTTTTTTTTAATTATATTTCTTATTCTCAACTTTGTTTGAAAAATTACGAATAACTCCTCATTGTTTGAAAAATTATAAATTCCCCCATAATATTTGATAAAATCATATAATCCTTACATGGAACACATGCGAGTTAATGCGTACATTACATTACATGGAACACATGCTAGTTAATTATACATTCATCAATTATAGTTATAAATAAGTGACACCTATAATTGGTATTAATTGGTATAAATGAAAATATCTGCAATGTGTTTGATTTTGTGATAATCTTCTCCGTCACCATCCACCACTCCTACCCTCTTCACAAACTCTTCTGGCATAGATATAATTCTCAGTTCTTGGAGAGTATTAATGAATTCCAATTCATCTGGAATCATCTTCAATTTACTGCATTCTACAATAAGTAGACTGGAGAGGTTGAGCATTGCTCCTTTCTCCACTCTCCACCCCATTAAATTCAACAACCCATGCAAAACAAGTTCCCTGAGTTGAGGAAATCCAGTTGCTCGACAAACCATCTCTCTGCCCACATATGGATTGCTCCACAAGCCAAGAACTCTTAACATGGGAAGCTTCTCTAGTATTTCCATTGGGTCTTCCTCAATCCTTGTACCCACAAGCTGCAATTCTATCATATTTTGATATAGTTGAATTTCATAAGTTGGTAATTTGCTCACTAGACAATGTGTGATTCTCAAGTAATGTAGTGAGTGACACATCACCAACCTCCTGAAAAGAGTTGAGCCATCTTCCCGGTTCGTATTGACATCCATGTCCATCTTTGGCAATTTAAGAAGATGAGTGATATCATCAACCACATCACCAACCCAGATATCATCAACCATCTCCAATTCATTCAACCCTTCAAATTTCAATTTTTCGCCTCCAACCCTCTCACGATCATCTTTCATAAATAGATGCCTCAAGCGCTTCAATTTGTAAATGCAATTAGGTAATCTCATTGTATTTTTCACATTCAATGTCTGCAAACAAGGTAGCTTGCATATAGATGGTGGCAATTCTTTCACAATATTATTTTCGAGACTCAATAGCCTCAACAGCTTCCATTTTGCGATTCCATTTTGTATTGTCATGAAATTGTCACTAATTATTCATAATGACAATTTTTTTGTCACTAATAATTTTTAAAGATAATTTTTTCACACATATTGTCGTCATGAAAACTATAAAAAAATATTAGACATATTAAAAATAATCTTTTTCGCCTAATATACCATTAATGATATTTTTAGCATCATTACTCTTTTTTCTTTTTGTCACTAACTAGAGAAGGAGATTCAAAATCAATAAAACAAAAACAAAAATATTTACAAACTAACCTTGTGAATAACTGTATGGAAGTGCTATCTTTTGAAGGAGCTCCCATCCTTCATCTTCACTCATGCATATAATTTACTATAACCTACACAATCTAAGAATATTTTTGAATAATTGCATCAAAATAATTAACATAATAATACGAAAACAGACAAAGTTCAAGCTAGAAAATTGAAAAATAGAACCAACAACCCTAGTGAAACTATAGATTCATTAAGGACATTTCTAAAAAAATCTTAATAAATAGCAACTATTATATGCCATATAAAAAATTTTTATATTAATTTTTAAACAAATAGTTAATACTAATTATATTTTTCAAAACAATCCAAAGTTCATAATATGTTTATAATTTTTATAACTATCTTTTACTAAATTAATAAAAAATAAGATAGATGTTAACCGTCCACATAGACATGGGTGTATCTATAAAAGTAGGATACGTTCCCTATTACAAAAGAAAATCGAAAATAAAACATAAATTAAATCACTTAATTTTGATTGGTTCAAAATTCCATGTAAAGTTCATAAAGTAAATACATCAAATTGATAAGAAATATGTGTGCAGTATATTTGAGAAGACAATGAAAATAGTTAATAATGAATAAGAAAATTGATATTGAAACTCCAACGATTAGTAGTGGGTAGATGATAAATAATTATATATATATAAAAAAAAACTCAATAAACTCATGAAGCCAGGCAAGAGAATTTCTCCCCCAACAAAATCAAACTAGCAAATGAATAATGGAACCATATGTTTACATGACAACTTAATGAGTTCTATTGTTAATTAACTTTTGAATTTTCATTGAATATATTTACAGTTATTATTAAAATTTTAAATTCATTAAACTTAATGAATAAAATCTTTTCATTAATAAAGTGCTTATCAAATTTTAAAATAATATGTATTCATTTATGAAGTATTTTATATTTTTGCTTAATTAAACTTCTAAATTTTGTCAAGATTATAAGTATCACGTGCAACGCACGTGATTCCTACTAGTAGTGACAAAAGGTGAGATCTATAAATCAAAAGAAAAACCAAAGACACAAATGTAACAGATTCAAAAGCCATGTATGATTCAAACAGAGATAACAAGAAGCAATTGACAATCAATGGAGGCCAAAGCACACGAACACAATATTAAAGGATGATGAGGAATGTAACTACTACTGTCTCACCATTGTTAGTCGTAATAATAAATGTCAATGAAGGGTATGTGTTTGATTTTGTGATAATCTTCTCCTTCTTCACCATCCACCACTCCAACCCTCTTCACGAACTCTTCTGGCATAATTATAATCAGTGTTTTTAGAGTATTAATGAATTCCAATCCATCAGGAATCATCTTCAATTTTCTGCATTCTGCAATAACTAGATGAGAGAGATTGGGCATTGCTCCTTTCTCTACTCTCCACTCCCCACTCTACTAAATTCCTCAAATCATTCAAGGAATGCTCTCTGAGTTGAGGAAATCCAGTTGCCTCACAAACCATCTCGCTGCCCACATATGGATTACGCCTTAAGCCAAGAACTCTTAACATGGGAAGCTTCTCTAGTATTATCATTTGGTCTTCCTCAATCCCTGAATCCACAAGTTTCAATTCTATCACATTTTAATATAGTTGAACTTCATAAGTTGGTAATTTGCTCTCTCGACAATATGCAATACTCAAGTAATATAGTGAGTGACACATCACCAACCTTTTCAGAAGAGTTGAGCCATCTTCCGAATCCATATTAACATTCATGGCAATTTCAAGTCGTACGTCGCGAAATTGTTCTTGATGATTTAAGATGTGATCAACAATCCTTGACAAACTTTCTTCATCATAAATTCTTCCTTCCAATACTCGGAGCTTCGAAAATTTAAGAAGATGAGTGATGTCATCAACCAAACTGTTGAACCCAGTTATCATCTCCAACTCATTCAACCCTTCCAATTTCAATTTTTCACCTCCAACGCTCTCATGAAGAAATCCCAGACATAGATGCGTCAAGTGCCTCATTTTGTATATGTAATTAGGTAATCTAATTGTATTTTTCACATTCAACGTTTGCAAACAAGGTAGCTTGCATATAGATGGTGGCAATTCTTCCACACCACTATTTTCGAGACACAATAGCTTCAACAGCTTCAATTTTTCGATTCCTTTGGGCAATTTCAGATTCTCAAATGTTTAACCTTCCAATACTAAGACTTTGAGAGATTTGAAAATCCCAAACATAATGTAATTATACAAAAATGTATCTCGCCAGTCCGTTTTGAGGAATAGAAAAGATCTTATGTTCTTATTTCCCCCAATCCTGTAACTAAGATCGTTATCCACTCCCTCCATATGGATAGCCAATCTATTTGTTTTACAAATTGAAGACTCTTCTCCTCTAGAAATCCTTTTTTTTTATCTATAACCTCTAGAAATCCTTCTTTTTTTCCTTTTGACAAACACAGATCTCGTATCATATCATGAAGCCGGCATGACTTAAACCTATTATATAGCGACAACTCGTCTATTTCCACTTCAACCATACACCTATTTGCTAGCTCGAATAAATACTGTTCTGCCACATCTCTCAAACTTTCTCCTCGTCCCTTATCTTCAGAACAAATCATTCCTTCAGCCATCCATAGTAAATATAGTTTTTCTATATCTATTTCTTCATCCTTTTTAAAACAAGCCAAATACAAAAAACATGGTTTCATATTGTAAGGGAGTACATTGTAACTCAAATCTAGTATTTGATTAACTCCTTTGTCATTCTCCAAACCTCTCCAATGTTGAAGGTACGAATCAAGATTTCTACACACATTTTTCCATTCTATTGATGCCTTTTCATGACGAAGAGTTCCTCCAATAACTGAAATGGGTAATGGTAAATAACCACATTATTTTACTATTTCCCTTCCATATTCTTCCAACAACTTTATTTCAGTTGTAGGTATCTCTGAATACATAATCAATGAATGTCAGTTAATTCAAAATATTATAAAATTTGAATTTCTTATAAATATGTATAGTAATTAAAACAAATCAAAACAAGAGAATTTCGCCCTATACTTTCAACAAATAAAAAATAGAAATAAAATCTGAAAGCATAACTTTATATTGCTGAATCCATTTCTTTGTAAGACTTTCTAAATGTTTGATTTCTTTTACGTTTTAAATAAATTTTGTATCAAGAAATAAATTTTAAATTGCTATTCAATAGCATTTTATACATAATAGATCAACTTGAAATTTACATAAGAAAATTCAAACAATCTTGTCATCATGAAAACTATAAAAAAACATTAGACTTAACAAAATAATCTTTTTTGCTAAATATATACTATTAATGATATCTTTAGTATCATTACTCTTTTTTCTTTTATCACTAACTAGAGAAAGAAGATTCAAAATCAATAAAATAGAACAAGAAATTTTACAAACTAACCTTGTGAATAGTTGTTCGGGAATGCTATCTTTTGAAGGAGCTCCCATCCTTCATCTTCATCCAAACACTTGAGATTGTGGACGTATCCTCTGGAAGCAATGTTTTGATTTCTAGTTGTGAGCAAAACTTTGCTATCTGCCTCTGCAATGGGAAAGGCACGCCTTAAGCAATTCCAATGATCAACTTCCCAAACGTCATCCAAAACTAGGAGACATTTTCTATCTCTTTATACTTGGTAAATCTAGTTTCTTCTCTAGCGATTCTTGTAAGTTTTGTGCATGCACTTGAACCCTCCTATGTGAAGGCATATAAACCTGCTCTGACCAGACACTTTATCGCTCCTCTAGCAAGTCCCTTAACTCTTTGTTTGAGTAGGCACCCCCAAATTATCCTCTTTTGATGAGGCAAACATATTTTGCTCCGTGCAAGCACACAACTTCTGTTCATAATAGATATATCTCCATTATTTACATTTTCTTTTTGAAAAATAAAGCCCTAAACTTGAGTAGACAACCATTAAGCCTTAATCCATGGAGGCACACGAGCCTTCCTCCATAGAGACAAATAAGCCTACTCCTACAGGAAAGACGTGCTATAATAGCTAGTATTTGGAAAAAAAAATGCCATCTACACTCACAAAAGGCAATTAATGACACCACCGCACCAATTTTTGAATATCGCAATTACACCCCTAGTTAAATTAATTTAAAAATTAATTTTAATTACTCCTCTTTTTTTGTTTACAAAAGTGATTACGCATCATTTTAATACTACTACACTAACTTTTTTTATTCTGTCGATAATATCTTAAGTCTTTTTTTTTTTTAAATGTGATTTGTTGGTTTATATATTTTGTTCTTAATTATATATAATATATTTGAAAATATGAAAAATTATTTTTATATGCACGCAAGAATGACGTGCCACGACGAATAACTAGCATAATTTAAAAGATATTGACAGCTTGTTACAACATTAATACAAATTAATAGTTCAATGAACTCAACTTCTTTTTTTCTTGGAAAAATTGTAATTTTCGTTCTATAAGAATGGAAAGTAACACTTTTGGTCCACTTAAAATTTATTCTAGCAACGAAGAACAATAATTTAAGAAAAAAAATAAAAAAGCAGCACATTGCGGACATTTGTCTCTGAAAATTTTCCCTAGTTACAATTGCCATGCACATAATATGCACGTGAAATTTTCCAATAAAATTGGTTATTTCATTGGTGAATATAAAGAAGAAACAGTATCAACATTATGAAAAAAAGCAAATCAAAGATAGTTAATTCATCCATATCCTCAACTTAGAATAGTGAGAAAAATCTAAACTCATTTATTCTACTAACGTATATATGTATGGCAGGTTGAAGTAGGGGAAATGGACATGTATTACATAATTGTACAAGAAATTGAAGACAAGTTGGACGTAAGGGTGAAGAAAGTGCCTCTCCAACAAGACGTGGACCCTCTACCGAAAATTATTGAGAGAATAAAAATCCAACCAAGATCCAAGTTACCCCTACAGGAACGATTAGAGGAGCCTCAAATGCTACTGATAAGGTAGTAATTATTTAATACTTTACCTAAATAATCTTTAAATTTCTGAGTTATGCAAAAATAATATAATATAACTAACATTCTTCAACCAAATTTTCATGCAATAGTACTATATTCATGATAGAGTTTCTGAAAACTTCCGCTCTTTAAAGGAGGTTGCAGGTTTTATACTCTATAGTTGTCCGAGGAGTGATCTAGTGCTGGAACAAGTTAATTCAAAATCTATAAATTCATTTTATCTTTGATCAAAATTTATGTGGATATGTTTTATTTTATAACTTTGCAACTATAGAAGATTATAAAAAATGAATGAACTATTATGTCATTTTGTCAGGATGCATATTAAAACTTTCTAAACATTCATGTTTTTAACTCTTATCTTTGTTATATGTTCTTATCTTAATAGGCATTCTATCAGATTCGGGCAATGAAAATCCAAATAAAATGGATAATGAAGTGTTGGAGATCATTGCTTGCACTATAATTGATTTATAGCCAGTAAATTTTCTCGTTATTATTTTCCTATTATTTTGTCAACATACATAATTAAAAAGGAAATTTTAAATTCGAAGATCTTTTGCCTTTTCAAAATCTTGTGAGGCCGTCACCGCGGCCCCATTTTAGGAGGAGCAAATTCCCATTTCTAATATTATGGAGGGTACCAGTACGCCTTGGGGTGATGCAGTGCAGATGATTCGGCATAGAGGATGGTTTTTGATGTCGCCAGGCTGGCTTTCTGATCTTCTAAGTATAACCGGGATAGTGTGCCTGATAATGCTACGAGGTCGTATCCTACTAATGTAGGACCTAGTTCATATTACGGTAGGTCGTACGATTATGTGTCTGGGCTGGCAAATCAGTTTCACGATGTAGTGCATGCAGCAGAGCAGCCATTGGAGAACGGTTGCACCCAATTTCAATTGAAGATTGTTGCTGAGTTGGTGAATATCAAGGTCGTTGGCCATTTTCTCAGCATATATGTGACCAAATATCCCAGTGGGTTGATCATATAGTAACGCAACCACACCTTGTCCCAGGATTACTATACTACGAATAAGAAACTTAGGTTTACCTATTGGAAGATTGATGTGTGTAAAAATGATTGCATGTTATACTGGAAGGTGATCCTTGACTATTGCATGTTTTGTGGAGAAGCTAGGTACAAGTCAACCAGGGCGCGAAATCCTAATCGCAAAAAGACAGCGTATACCAGTCTTAGGTACCTGCCGATTACCCCTCGCCTACAAAGGTTGTATGCTTTAGAAGCGATTGACGAACAAATGATGTGGCATGCTAATAATCTAATAAAAGAGGGATCCGTATTCAATTCGTCTGATGCAGATGAATGGAGGCATTTTGATCGAACATATCCTCATTTTGTAGTAGAGCCCCGTAATGTTAGATTGAGTTTGTGGACGGA
This sequence comes from Sesamum indicum, assembly GCF_026168435.1. Classification (NCBI taxonomy): domain Eukaryota; kingdom Viridiplantae; phylum Streptophyta; class Magnoliopsida; order Lamiales; family Pedaliaceae; genus Sesamum; species Sesamum indicum. The sequence continues at coordinate 7,570,034 of NC_142661.1, read as the reverse complement.
TTGGCGCGCACCGCACGGGCAGTACGATGGAACGTACTCATGTCGCCCCATTATACTTACACCATACAATCCCCACTGGGAATGTGCATGAGTGCTGAGGTGATAATGGTGATCCTCGATCCTTCCAATCCTAAACGTTTCATCAATGTTTATCTGGAGGCTTTGATCGAGGATTTGCAGAATTTGCGGCATGTAGGTGTACTAACGTGTGACACTGAGAAGCGAGTTATTCGCAATGCACGCCATATTGATGTGGACTGTGAACGACCTACCCGCTTATAGATTGGCCTCTGGATGGAGTTCCACTGGTGCTATGCGGTGTCCAGTTTGTATGGAAGACACACATTCATTCTACCTACAGAACAGTAGAAAGTCATGCTGCTTTGACTATTACAGACAGTTCTTCCCCCTGGACCATCCAAACCGTAGGAACAAGAAAGCATTCAATAAGAACCGAGTAGAAAGGAATGTTACACAACCAAGATTGATGGGAGAACAGATCCGCAAATGGGTTGGAGAGTTTAGCCCTGCGGTTGAAGTGTCGTTGTCACTTGCGGACGGGTAAGGTAGCGAGTATAAGTGGACAAAGAAAAGCATCTTTTGGGAGCTCGACTACTGGTTGATGCATCTGATATGATGAAATCTTGATGTCATGCACATTGAGAAAACATGCTTGACATTATATTCAATACCGTGATGGATATAAAAGGAACAACGAAGGATACTCTGAATACATGGAAGGACCTGAAGATCATATGTAACTGCCAGAAGCTTGAGCTGGACAAAAGGAGGATGAACGTAATGCCTAAAGCTGTATACACCCTGACTCTCGATGGACCGACATTGCGTTTCAAGAAGTTGAGAGAATACCTCCAAGTTCCGACGGACAACCATAATTATAACCTGCATAACCCAAATGGTACACAATTAGTCGTTGAGCTTTATGTTGCTAATCAACAAGGAGCAGGTACATCCCGATCGGGGAACTGTAAATCTTATGACGAGTCTGACGACGATAGCTTTGATGAGGATTACGAGACTGAAGAAGTTAAAAATTCTAATTGACATTTAGCATTTTCTATATCAAGTGTCTGTGTATTTTGCCGATACAAATTAGTATAAATTAAAAAATTACCGATAATAATTTATAAAAATAGTTTACCAGCTAATTTAGAAGTACAACTTTCAAACTATTTGTCCATACCAATATTTTTTTTTAAAAAAACAAAACACATTTTTTTTTTCTATGTAGGAATGGTCAAAAAATCTACAAACAAAGTGTTATATGTAGATTAGAGAGCAAATAAAAAATTACCAAGAAAATAACTAAATATTAGAATAAAAATTAATAAGATGAGATAAAGCTTACTTCAGTACTCGGAATCAATAAATCATAATAGCAAACGGATTTCTAATCTTCAAATGATTTTGATATATAAACCTAGCTTGTGACCCAAAAATAAAGAATTACTATTATTTTAGTTTTATTTGTCATAGGAATTTCACATTATATCTTGTAATTGAGAAACATCCACCAAACTAATGCTAATTCAATGGTCATGGACTAAACACATGGTTTCTAGTGGGTGATCAAGATGCCTAAAGAGTCGGGATCAAGAGGGACTCAACCTAGGATCTGATTGGCCCATTCAAAAAGAGTTGGTTGGTACAATCCAGGCCAAACCAAGGCTGATTCCAAGTATCAATACTTGGGATAGGCCCAGCCCAATGACCTAGGACCTCCTAACCCTGGGACAAGTTAGCGGGCTGACCTAATCGAGCCACTTCTTTTTTTTTAATAATATATGACATAGAAGTTTTATTTTATTCTTGTAGCTTAACTATTCTATATTTTATATACTTTGGAAACTCTAAAAAGTTTTACCTTTATTCTTATACTTCTATATTAGTACAACAATTTACTAAAACTCATTGTTATTTTTTTAAAAATGTATTTTAAATTTTTTTTGGGCTTGCCATTATTTAAGTTTATTATTTGTAGCTAGTTGGTTCAATTGTTATTAAGTTCTTTATGCGGTCTTAGCTACTTTTTTTTTGTAGTTTTGATTATTTGTTTGGTTTAATTTATGATTTATTTATTTAAAATAAAATCATAAATTATTTAAATTTATTGAAAAAAGTATCTCATCTTCATTTAAAAAGAATGAAAAGAAAATAGGCACAATCAGGTTTGGTTTGAGCCATCACCACTGCTATTGCACTTTCTCTTCATCCCCCGTTTTGTGCTAAATATAAGGTATCAAAATTAGTGTTTTTGACTCACTTGTATATTGAGCGAGTGGTTGAGAATGCACCAAATTGGAGAAGACGTTAAAGATATCAAGTCTCGTATGTCCGACCTCACCAAACAGTCGGAGTCCATGAGTGTAGGAGACATCTCATCAAGATTGGTAGATGATAACGATTGGTCAAGAAGAACGTATGGGCATGAGGTTGAAAAGTATTTTGTAGGAATGAAGGAGGATATTAAACAGTTAGAATCAGTTCTGACAACTAATGACAAATCAAATGGAGTGATTTCCATATGTGGCATGGGAGGCTTGGGAAATACCACTCTTGCTACTAAAATTTACAATAGGGAGGCCGTGCAGCGGTGCTTCAAATATCGTGCTTGGGTTTGTGTAAGCCAACAATTTCAACCCAACACTATTTTCCAACGACTATTAAAACAACTTCTTCCCAATGAAAGTGAGGAGCAAGATGAAGATACATTGATCAGAAAGTTGTACCAAGTACAAAGAGACAGAAAATGTCTCCTAGTTTTGGATGACGTTTGGGAAGTTGATCACTGGAATTGCTTAAGGCACGCTTTTCCCATTGGAGAGGCAGATAGCAAAGTTTTGCTCACAACCAGAAATCAAAACATAGCTTCCACAGAATACGTCCACAATATGAAGTGTTTGGATGAAGATGAAGGATGGGAGCTCCTTCAAAAGATAGCACTCCCAAACAACTATTCACAAGATTAGTTTGTAAAATTTCTGTTTTATTTTATTGATTGTGAAGATAATGTTGAATTTCTTGTTGAACCCTAATTATGGAAAAGAAATTCTTAATATATTAAAAAATTAAATATTTACTTTTTTAAACTTTGACAAGAAAAGAAATTAATTAAAAACAAATTGGAGAAACAAAAAGACAAATAATTAAATCTGTACGTGAGGCTCCATTAATCTTGCATGAAGAGCACAAGAGATGGGATCTGACGATAGCACATCACCGAAATTTCACAAGATGAATTTGAATTTGGGTCGGATGAAATAATCCGGCCGAAATCTTTAGTGTATGCTCTTGAAGTATTTTGTTGGCAAATTATAATGATGACGAATTAACAAATTGATTCAAAAAGAAGAATTAAAGAAGGAAAAAGAAAGAATCAAATGTTTGAGAAAAGGAATAATGCAGTTGCCTGGATAGAATTCATCTTACATTTATGGAGTTTTTCGCCATTTCTTGGCTAACGAAGGAATCAGATGTAACGTCCCTAGGGCTCTCTGAGCGTAGTACTTTATGAACTTGAACAGTGTTCTGCAGTGAGTGTGTTGAGGGAGAAAAGGCGTGAGAAAATCTGAACTGTGAGTGGTTGACTGAGAGAGTGTGAGTAAATGTTGTGTGTGTATGTGCGAGTGTTTCAAACAACAAATCTCGATAGGGGGTAGCAGAAGCCTCGGAAGTTACGTCCTGTCTTTTTGTCATAATATTTTCTTGTTAATTTCTTCATTGTTGGTTTGTCGTTACATAATATTATTGTAATAATAAGACAAAAAGCATTTTTAGAAAGAAATGTATATATTGATTCTATCTATGAATACAATACAATGAATTATTTTCTATATTAATTGGTCCAGAAAAAGCAAAAAAATAAAAAAAAATGAGACAACATTTATGAAAATTAATTAAAGAGTTCATCAATCTGTAAATATTGTTGTATTGTAATCAACCATTTGTCTTTACTTCTTTGTATACAACTACAGTTTCTGACTAAAATTGAAAAACTTAAAGTAGTGATGAAGTTAAAATTGATACTCAAAACTGAAAAATTAATCATGTATACCTTTCTTGCAAGTTCAATCATTTTGTGTTTATTAAAATTTGGCAATACTTTTAACTACCAGTTTGGAATTCGGTTTCAAAGGCTGGATATTAGAGCGAAATATATGTGGTAGGTGTGTTTTAATCTGAAAGATGTAATTAATGGTTTGGTATATAAAGATAGGTATAAACTAATGTCAATTATTACACTTTGAGGACTGGATTTCATTGATGAACTGCAGTCTAGTAATTTATGTTTGAAATTGAATTGCAATTATATTAAAGTTATACACATAAACTAATGTGTGTAAGAATTTTTTGCACCAATTTATTTGGTTCTTTGCCACCACAGAACATATCACTTTCAAATATTTTGAAAAGAAAAATCAATTGACACATTTGAATCCATTAATTCCTATATATATATACATATGTATAATAGACACTTAAAAAAGCTAAAAGAATAACAAAGACTAGAGGGTTGGATATTGCAAAAAATAAAGCAGCTTCTGGAATATCCACCCCTCTAAGGCTGACTATCCTCTATTAGCTTCTAGAACGTCTCCTGCAAAACAAACAAAATTATAAACACTTTTAAGCAAGAATTAATTTTTTTAAGAAAATAATATTAATAATGTATCTATTACTGCCACCTCCAACGCCCTCAGCCCACTCCAGCCACCGTCTGCGTTTTTCTTGTAGCACATCTCCAATAATTCATCTGCTTGGGGGGCGACCGACCTTTGCCTCATGTAGAAGAAAAAACATTTAGCATCTTATTTATAAAATAATGGTAAAGCATTTAAATATTATTTACTTACCAACTTCCTCTTGTGCATGCCGATATAGGACGACCCCCTCCCCCTGATACACAATTGAGGACACCGTAGAGTTTGCCGCCCGGTTGCCTTATTCTTAAAGGACTCCCGCTGGAAGTCCACGTTGGCCCAGTACGTCTGAAGCTGGAGCCAAATCTTGTTGGCCAGCTAGAGTGGCCTGACGAGGCTGGACAGGGTGATAGAAAATATCTTCCAGATTCACTTATCGGCCAACATGTTGAAAACCAAGAACATTAACTCATCGTCACAGTCCCACCAGTAGGTCATTTACAATAATAAAATTAAATAAAACATTAGTAAAATTCATTAAATAATTAGATTATTAGATAAAACAAAATTAATTTAAAATTGATTACCTTTGCGCTGTCAAACCAGAAATGCTGGTACTCTGGCGGCACCTACCTCAGATAAAGCGACAGGTAGGTGAAATGTCCCCGTCACAACTGCATTGATGCACTCGTGAAAGTGGTGGTCAGATTTAAAATTACATGCTATATTAGACATTTTTAATATAAAATAATACTAAAAAAAATTGTTAAACAAATTTACCTCGCGTTATCGAGGCTGATGTACTGGGCGCACTGATGGTAGTGGTGGAGCAACCGCCGGGGTGACAGACTGCTATATCCTCTCTTTCGCTGCCCGTCCAGCTCCAAATGCTTCAGCGTCATCTGGAGTCTGCGAGGCGGGGTACGGTGCAGTCGTGTCAGGTGGTGTGGGTGGTTGAAGAACTGTTTCCCAAAATGGGAAGCATCCCACGAAAATGGTAGAAGTGGCGGGGCACGACCACGACCATGTGGTATAGGAGGCATACCACTAAACAAGATCTAAACAAATTATTCAGAAGTATTAGTCTAAGTTTTACGGTTATTGACATTAATATTTAAATAAAAAAGCATATTCTAATTCTTACACATCGAAAACATTATCATGAAGTTATGATTATTGTACTCATTAATTATTTAAAATGTATAATTCGCTTCTGCATATATACAAACGGGCCAAGTATTGATTTAAGGTTGTTTACCCTATCACATGAACTTATTATTGTAGTATTCCTTACATTTATACATTTTAATCTATTAACATTATATTTTATTGACAGATGAAAGATGGATAAACATAACAAGTTCTACGGGCAAAATTCAATGAATGGGCTAACAAGAAAGGCATGCGTGATTTGTTTGTACGCAGTTACCAAAGAACTATACATTTTTAAATAATTATCAATTATTGGAGATATTGTCCTCAATTTGTTTTCTATTTCTAATGATTATGTAATTGTATTTTAATTTGAAATATTACCTTGATATTGTTATTGTTGATATTACTTTGTTAATAATATTATTATAGGGATTATTGGTCTAATTTTGTGATTATTGATATTATTATGTAAATGTTATTATTGAAAAAATTGGTCTAATATTTTTTCTATTGACATTATTATGTAAAAACATTATTATTAGGAATATTGGTGTAATTTTTTTGATTGTTTACATTACTTCTTAAAACTTTTATTATTGAAAATATTGATCTAATTTTTTTGTTATTTACATTATTATTTAAATAATATTATTACTGGGATTAACAATTGGTCTAATTTTTGTGATTGTTTAGATTATGATGTAAAAATTATATTGTTTGAAAATATTGGTCCAATACTTTTTATTATTTAAATAATGTTACTATTGAGATTATATATTTGTCTAATTTTTTTGGTTACTTACATTAAGATGTAAATAGTAGCATATTTATAAAATAAATTGCACATGTATACAATAAATTTCAAAAAAAAAAAAAGGCAATATGATATAATACACATAAGAATTGCAAAAATTATGGAATGTTACATGAGTAAATTGCACTAAATTTAACAATACTTGCATCAATTACACAACTATACAATTAATTTTGAAAAATTACACAAACATTCTATAATTGCAGAATGAATTAAGGTTATTGGAAACATATAATGCTATAAATTAAATTGATACATGTTCAGAAGATCAAGTATATTTGTATATATAAGATTGTTACTCTTATGTAGATGTAAGTGACATCTTATACTATACTATTGCATCGTCTAATCAGATTGATAAAATTTTTATCAAGCCGTTGGATAGTATAAAATCGACAAAATACCACATTCGATGAAGTTTTTGAAATTTTTGTTAAACGGATACCAAGATATCGTATTTGATACACAATCAATGAGGTTAAAAATGATGAAACTGTCCCAGATGTTGAGACATTATAATCGGGAAGTGAACGAGCAATCTATGGAATATTTAGGGACAGTTTAATCATTTTAGAAACAAATATTTTATACGAATGATTTTATTTAATTTCATATTTTGCTACGGTCAAATATTAAATAACCATTCCTAGGTTTGAGTTTTCCTCCAGTTTTCTTTTGACGTGAAATTAAATTTGTTTGAACTTATTTTGAAACGGTCATAATAAATAGACCGTTCCTCTATTTTAATTTTTCCTCTTTTTTATTTTGGAAATTGTAATATATTTAACGGTTTATTTTACTAATGTCGGTTCAAAATTGGAACGGGCTCTGGATCGACTTCCTAATTCTTTAACCATTCCTAAATAGAAAAAAATTGTGTTTTGTTTTTAAAAAAATTTATTGGTATGAACAAAATAGTTTGCAAGTTATACTTCTAAATTAGCTGGAAAACTATTTTTCTAAATTATTATCGGTAATTGTTTAATTTATACTAATTTCTACTGGCAAAATACAGAGACACTTGATACAGAAAATGGTAAATGTCAATCATAATTATTGTCTTCTCGTAATCCTCATCAAAGCTATCCTCGTTAAACTCGTCATCAGTTTATTGTTCCTTTGATTAGCAATAGAAAGCTGAACGACTAATTGTCCGTCACAACTTATGGAGTAGGTATTGTCTCAATCTCTTGAAATGCAATGTCGGTCCATCGAGAGTCAGGTTATATACAGCTTTGGGCATCACGTTCAGCCTCCTTTCATCCAACTCAAGCTCCGGTTAATCACATATGATCTTCAGGTCCTTCCATGTATTCAGAGTATCCTTCGTTGTTTCTTTTATATCCATAACGGTATTGAATATATTGTCAAACACGTTCTTCTCAATGTGCATGACATCAGGATTATGTCGTATTAGATGTACCGACCAGTACTCGAGCTCCCAGAAGATATTTTTCTTTGTCCACTTATGCTCGCTACTGTTCCCGTCCGGGAGTGACAACAAAACTTCAACCGCAGGACTAAACTCTTCAACCCATTTGCGGATCTTCTCCCATCAATCTTGACTGTGCAACATTCCTTTCTTCTCGATTCCTTGCGAATGCTTTCTTATTCCTACGGAACGGATGGTCTAGGGGCAGGAACTGTCTGTAGCAGTTAAAGCAGCACACCTTCGTACCGTTCTGCAGGTAGAATGAATGTGTGTCTTCCATACAAACTGCACACCACATAATACCAGTGGAACTCCATCCAGACGCCATTCCATAAGCGGGTAGGTCGTTCAAAGTCCACATCAACAGGACTGCATTGGGAATATCCCATTTCTTAGTGTCACACGTTAGTGCACCTGCATACTACAGATTCTGCAACTCCTCGATCAACGACTCCAGGTAAACATTAATGAGACGTTTTGGATTGGAAGGACCGGGGATCACCATCATCACGAACATATACTCAACACTCATGCACATTCCCAATGGGAGACTGTACGGTATAAGTATAACGGGCCAACATAAGTACGTACCACCGTACTGCCCATGCGGTGCTAGCCCATCCGTGCAGAAATCCAATCTAACATTACGGGGATCTACTGCAAAATCAGGATGTGTCCGATGAAAATGCCTCCATGCATCTGGATCGGACGAATGGCACATGGATCCCTCTTCCGTTTGATTCTTGGCATGCCACGTTATTCGCTCGGCAGTCGCTTCTGAAGCATTCAACTTTTCCAGGCGAGGGGTAATTGATAGGTACCTAAGAATGGCATATAGTGTCTTTTTACGATTAGGATTTCGCTTACCTAGTTTCTCCACAAAACTTGCAGTAGTGCAGATCAATGTCGTCCTTCCTGTACATGCAACCATTTTTACACGCATTAATCTTCTAAATAGGTAAACCCATGTTTGTTATTAATTTCTTTGTACTATAGTAATCATGGGGCATGGTGTGGTTGCGGGGCATTATATGATCAGCCCACTAAGATATTTGATCATACATATGCTGAGCAAATGGTCGGCGACCTTGATATCACCAACTCAGCAACAACCTTCAATTGAGATTGGGTGCAACCGTTTCACAACGGCTGCTTGGATGCATGCACTATATCGTGAGATTGATCTGCTAGCCCAGACACATAATTAGGGCCCTCTACCATAATATGAACTAGGCCCTGTATTAGTAGGACACGACCTCGGACGATTATCAGGCACAACATCTTGATTTTACTTAGAAGACCAGACAGCCAGCCTCGCAGAATAAAAAACCATCCTTTGTGCCGAGAATCCATCTGCACTGCATCACCACAAGGCGTACTAGTACCCTCCATAACATTAGAAATGGGAGTTTGCTCCTCTTGAAATGGGGCCACGGTGACGGCTTCAAAATACTCCTACACACTCTACTCGCCATGAGAAGTCTAATTATAATACTCCGGCATAAAACCTTTCATAAATAAGTCAAAATTTACCTCGTCCGTGGTTTTGAAAACATCATTTTTGCACTTATGACAAGGACACTTAATTTTCTCACCATCCATATATGCATGTTGACACTTGGATAATTCTATAAATGTAGCAACACTATCCTCAATAGAGTAAGACCCGCCTTATTTGGAAGGTTCTTCTCATACATCCATCTCCTCAACTATCTTAACATGACAGTGAGTTCTACACAGACACACAAACAAACACTGATATATACATATATTATGATATTAAATTAATTTATAAAATTACAAAAAATATAATCAATTGACAAGTAAAGGGTTAAAGTTTTTACCTGATCAAAATAACTTTAAATATCAACAAAAAATTGAGATAGGTTGACGAACAAGAGTAGAAAGATGTTTGTGGGTTAGTGAGAGATAAAAAAAATCGAGAGAGATTGAGGAAATAGAGAGAAAATAAGAATGGAAGAAAATAGTGACATTGAATGGAAAGAGCACACATATTTAGTTGTTAAAAATAGCTGTTGATTTAGATTTTGAAATGGTTCTTTCAACGAGTTTAGGAACACTTTTTTTTTACCATTGAAATGTAGGCGTTGTATTTCATTTGGAACAGTCTCGGTAATAGTAAATAAATAATACAAAAAAATAGTTGCAATTTGTACCAAGTTTTGGAACGATTTTTGAAACACATTAGTTTTTAAATAAAACTAATAATTTGGAATGGTTCTTGCATAATTGATTAAGGGTGTTCCAAAATCATTCGAAATTGTATCTCATTTTGGCATACATTTTCTAACTGTCATCTTTTGGACATCCTTTGTCACCCATATAGGGATGGTCAATTCAAGACCGTACCTAATTCTAATATTATGTTCCAAATAGAGTTCCAACCATTTATCGTTACTATTTTGTAACAGTATTTGGATCAGATTTTGTAACTAATTGTCTGGGACTCATGTTGGAACGGTTTGCCCATTCAAAAATTATAACTTAAAAAGAATATAGATCATGACATCATCATTTCATATCCATTCATTATGTGTACCAAAGACCGTTTCAAGATGGAAGGGGCTTAGGAATGGTTGTCTTGACCGTGCCAAATCCCGCCTTTTTTTATGGTATGATGATGTGCTCTAGCCAAATCTCATCCATAAAGGTGGTTGGCAGAGCACAAGATCTAGGATACGATAAGAGCACAAGAGATGGGATCCGCAAGATTTTTGGTTTTACAGGCTAGCTTATTTAAGTTTGTTAAAAAAGTATCTAATCTTCGTTAAAAAAAAGAAAGAAAAAAAAAAACAGGCAGAATCAGGTTTGGTTTGAGCCTAGGCCTGGTCATCACCATTGCTTTTGCACTTTCTCTTCATCTCCCGTTTTGTGCTTAATTTAAGGTAAAATTAGTGAAATAAAAATTATTGTTTTCAAATATGAGTTTAGTCATTGCAGCTACTGGTCTTGGTAAGAAAATATATCAAAAAATAATGAAAAAGAAAAGTTAAGTTTTATTGAGCATGATTTCTATAGCCTCAAGAATGGGTTCCACAAAAATTTATTTTAAAACATTTATCAAATAAGTAAAGTTGAATTTCTTGTTTAACCTTAATTATGGAAAAAGATTTCTTAATATATTAAAAAATTAAATATTTATTTTTTTAAACTTTGACGGGAAAGGAAATTAAATACAAACAAATTGGAGAAACAAAAAGAAAAATAATTAAATTAGTACCTGAGGCTCCATTAATCTTGCCGACAGAGCACAAGAGATGGGATCTGGCAATTGCACATCACCGGAATCTTCACAAGATGAATTTGAATTTTGGTCGGATGAAATAATCCGGCCAAAATCGGTAGTGTATGTTCTTGAAGAATTCTGTTGCAAATTATATGGTAATGACGAATTAACAAATCGATTCAGTAAAAAGAATTAAAGAAGGAAAAAGAAAGAATCAAATGATTGAGACAAGAAATAATGGAGTTGCCTGCATAAAATTCATCTTACATTTCTAGAGTTTTCCGCAATTTTTGGCTACTGAAGGATTCAGATGTAATGTTCCTAGGGCTCTCTAAGCGTAATACTTTATGGACTTGAATAGTGTTCTGTAGTAAGAGTGTTGAGGGATAAAAGGCATGAGCAAATGTGAAGTGTAAGTGGTTGAGTGAGAGAGTGTGCGTAAATGTTGTCTGCGTATGTGTGAGTGTTTCAAAAAAGAAAGCTCGACAGGAGGTAGCAGAAGCGTTGGAAGTTACGTTCTGTTTTTTCTAATAATATTTTTTCAAATATCTTCTTTTTTGGTTTTTCTTTACTTAATATTATGTAATAATTAGACAGAAAGTATTTTTAGAAGGAAATGTATATATTTGATGCTATCTATGAATACAATACAATAAACTATTTTCTATATTAGATTCCTCCATAAAAGGCAGAAAAAGAAAGAGATAATATTTATGAAAATCAATTAAAGAGTTCATCAATATGTACGTATTGTTATATTGTAATCAATCATTTGTCTTTACAAAGTTCTTTATATACAACTCCAATTTTTGAGTAAAATTGAAAAACTTAAAGTAGTGATGAAGTAAAAATAGACACTCAAAAGTTGACACTAAAAAATGAAGTATAAACATTTCTTGTAAGTTCATTGTTTTGCATTTATTCAAATTTGACAATATATTTAACGAAGGATCTATTGAAATTTGACAATATTTATGAAAATTCGGTGTGTTTTAATCTGAAAAATATAATTAATGGTTTCATATATAAAGATAGGTATAGACTAATGTCACTTGCTTCATAATTTTAGTGATTATTACACTTTGAGGACTGGATTTCATTGATGAACTGAAGAATAGTAATTTAAGTTTAAAATTGAATTGCAATTATATTAAAGTTATACAGATATACTAATGTGTGTAAGAATTTTTTGCATTAATTTATTTGGTTCTTTGCCACCACGGAACATATCACTTTCAAATATTTCGAAAAGAAAAATAAACTGACCCTTTTGAATCCATTAATCCCAATATATATATATATATATATATATATAATAGACACTTAAAAAAAGAAAAAGAATAACAAATAATAGAGGGTTGGATATTACAAAAAATAAAGCACCTTCTGGAATATCCAACCCTCTAAGGTCAACCATCCTCTAACAGCTTCCGGAACGTTTCCTGCAAAACAAACAAAATTATTAACACTTTTAAGCAAGAATTAATTTTTTTTTAAAAAAATAATATTAATATTGTAGCTACTTACCTCCACATCCAACGCCCTCAGCCCGCTCCAGCCGCCGTTCACTCTTTTCCTGCAGCACCTCTCCAATAATTCCTTTTGCTTAGGGGGGGGGGGGTGGTGATCGAGCTTTGCTTCCTGTAGATAAAAAAAAATTTAGCATCTTATTTATAAAATATGGTAAAGCATTTAAAATACTATTATTTACTTACCAACTTTCTCTTCTGCATGCTAATAGAGGAAGACCCCCCCCCCCCCCCCCCGGATACACAATTGAGGACACAATGGAGTTTTCTATAAGGACTCCCGCTGGAAGTCGACTCTGGCCCAGTACATTTGGAGCTGGAGCCAAACCTTGTTGGCCAGTCAAAGTGGTCTGACCAGGCTAGATAGGATGATGGAAAGTATCTTCTGGATTTACTTATAGGTCAACACGTGGATCACCCAGAAGATGGACTTATTTGTTACAGTCCCACCAGTAGGTCATCTACAATAATAAAATTAAACAAAATGTCAATAAATTTCATTAAATAATTAGATTATTAGATAAAACAAAATTAATTTAAATTTTATTACCTTCATGCTCTCATATCACAAATGCTGGTACTCTTCCGGCACCTATCTCGGACATGGCGATGGGTGGGGAAAGTGTCCCCGTCACCATTGCATTGATGCACTCGTGAACTCGGCAGTCAGATCTAAAAGGACATGCTATATTAGACATTTTCAATATAAAATAATACTAAAAAGAAATTGATAATCAAATTTACCTTGCGCCGTCGTGGCTGATATATTGGGCGCGCTGATGGTGGGTGGAATTGATAGTAGTGGTGGAGCAGCCGTCGGGGTGCCACACTGGTGTATTGTCTCATTAGCTGCCGATGCAGCTCTAGATGCTCCAGCATCATCTGGAGTCTGCGGGACGTGGGATGGGGGACGGTGTGGTCGTGTCAGGTGGTGTGGGTGGTCGAAGAACTGCTTCCCCAACTTGGGAAGCATCTGACAAAACTGGTAGAAGTGGCGGGCCACGACCATGACCACTTCCTCGACCACGTGATATAGGAGGCATACCACTAAACATGATCTAAAAAACTATTGAGAAGTATTTGTCTAAATTTTACGATTATTCACATTAATATGTAAATAAAAAAGAATATACTAATTCTTACACATCGGAAAAATTATCATAAAGTCATGATTATTGTACTCATTAATTATTTAAAAATGTATAATTCTCTTGTGCACATATACAAACGGGCCAAGTATTGCTTTAAGCTTATTTAGCCTATCACATGAACTTTTTATCATAGTATTTGTTATATTTATCCATTTTAATCTATCAACATTTTCTTTTGCTGACAGATGAAAATGGATAAACATAACAAGTTCTACTGGCAAAATTCAATTGATTGGCTAAACAAGATTAAAGGCATGCGTGATCTGTTTGTACGCTGTTACCAAAGAAATATACATTTTTAAATAATTATTAATTATTGAAAATAATGTTCTCAATTTATTTTCTATTTCAAATGATTATGTAATTGTGCCTTAATTTGAAATATTACCTTAATATTATTATGGTTGACATTATTTTGTAAATAATATTATTATTGGGATTATTGGTCTAATTTTGTGATTATTGACTTTATTATGTAAAAATGTTATTTTTGGGAATATTTTATAATTTTGCGATAATTGACATTGTTATGAAAATAATGTTATTACTGGGAATATTAGTCTACCTTTTGTGATTGTTGACATTATTATGTAAGAATGTTATTATTATTAGGAATATTGGTGTAATTTTTGTGATTATTTACATTACTATTTGAAAAGATTATTATTGGAAATATTTATTTAATTTTTTCTATTATTTACATTATTATTTAAATAATGTTATTATTGGGATTTACTATTGGTCTAATTTTTGTGATTGTTTACATTATGATGTCAAAATTATTTTATTGGAAATATTAGTCCAATATTTTTTATTATTTACATCATTATTTAAATAACTTTACTATTGGGATTATATATTTGTCCAATTTTTTATGGTTATTTACATTATGATGTATTGCACATGTATACAATAAATATGGCAAAAAATTTAAGCAATATAATATAATACACATGAGAATTGCATAAAGGGAAAAATAGGCCTCATTTGACTTGAATTTTCAAATTCGAAGGAGACTAGTAACTAATCAAAATAGGCCTCATTATAGAATTACACAAAATTTCTATAATTGCAGAAATTACATAAAATAAATTTCTATAATTTCAGATATTCTTATACAACTAAATATTTCTATATTTGCGAAACATACATAAAATAACTTTTTAACAGAATTTTTTTAAAAATGAAAAGAAATTGATAGAGAATTTTTAAAAATCACCAAAAATTAAGAAAAAATTATTAAAATAACCAAAAATATACAAAAGTTTGGAAAATTACATAAAATTTACAAATTTTTTTTAAGATTTTCAAAAATTTATTGAAAAATATTAGAATTACGAAAAATTATGAAATTTTTTATAATTTCATAAATGTATAATTTTTTTAAAAATTACAGCAAAATTAAGTAATTATTTTTAAATTGCCGAAAGTTTTCTAAAATGTTTTATTTTACACCAAATAATTAAGAAAATAAAAAATAAGGATAAATTGTCCCGAACATGTTAATGATCAGAAAAAGTAGACTATAAATAATTATGGTCATTGGAAACATATAATGCAACGAATTGAATTGATACATATTCAAAAGATCAAATATATTTGTATATATAAGATTGCTAGTCTTACGTAGATGTAAGTAACATCTCACACAGTTCCATTGGATCATCTAATCAGACCGTTAAAATTTTTATCAAACCGTTGGATAGTATTAAATCAATAAAATACTAAATTTTATGAAGTTTTTGACATTTTTGTTATACGGATACTAAGATATCGTACCCGATACACAATCAATGAGGTTGAAAAAATGATGAAACTGAACATCAGACAATTTGATTTTAGATCAGACCACTAGATATGTTCACATATAAAAAGTATTGTTATGAGTTTAAATTTGAAATTAATCAGGGACCCGGATATTGAGACACTGTAATCGGGAGGTGAACAAGCAATCTATGGGCATGTTTAGGGACAGTTTTTGGAACACATTTAGAAAAGTATTTTACTAATTTCAGAAAAAGATATTTTATACATTTACGAACGATTTTATTTAAATTTCATATTTCGCAACGGTCAAATATTAAATAATCATTCCTAGGTTTGATTTTTCCTCCAGTTTTCTTTTGGTGCGAAACTCAATTTGTTGGAACTTATTTTGGAACGGTCAAAATAAATTAACGGTTCCTATATTTTAATTTTTCCTCCTTTTTATTTAGTACATTGTAATATATTAAACGGTTTATTTTATTAATGTCGTTCAAAGTTGGAAAGGGCTTTGGATCGACTTCCTAATTTTTTGACATTTCCTAAATACAAAAAAAATGTGTTTTGTTTTTTCTGAAAAAAGAAATTATTGGTATGGACAAATAGTTTGCAAATTGTACTTCTAAATTAGCTGGTAAACTATTTTTATGAATTATTATCGGTATTTTTTTAATTTGAACAGAAAATGGTAAATGTCAATCATAATTATTGTCTTCTTCAGTCTCGTAATCCTCATCAAAGCTATCCTCTTCAGACTCGTCATCAAATTTAAAGTTCCCCGGTCAGGTCAACATGAGTATGTACCATCGTACTGCCCGTGCATTGCGAGCCCATCCGTGCACAAACCTAGTCTAACATTACGGAGCTCTACTGCAAATGAGGATATGTCCGGTCAAAATACCTCGATGCATTTGAATCAGACGGATGGCACTTGGATCCCTCTTCCGTTCGATTGTTGGCATGCCATGTTATTTGCTCGGCAGTCGCTTCTAAAGCATACAACCTTTGCAGGCTAGGGGTAACCGGCAGGTACCTAAGAATGTTATACAATGTCTTTGTGATTAGGATTTTGCTCCCTGATTGACTTGTACCTAGCTTCTCCGCAAAACTTCCAATAATCCAAATCAATGTTGTCCTTCTTGTACAACATGCAGCCATTTTTACATACATCAATGTTCTCAATAGGTAAATCCAAGTTTCTTCACAATTTCTTCGTACTATAGTAATCTTGGGGCAAGGTGTGGTTGTGGGTCACTATATGATTAGCCCATTGGGATATTTGGTCACATATATGTTGAGAAAATGGCCAACGACCTTGATATTCAACAACTCAGCAACAACCTCAATTGAGATTGGGTGCAACCATTCTACAACGGCTGCTCAACTGCATGCACTACATTGTGAAACCGATCTGCCAGCACAGACACATAATCGTACCACCTACCATAATATAAACTACACCCTATATTAGTAGGACACGACCTCATACCTTTATGAGGCACACCATCCCGATTATACTTAGAAGACCAGACATCCGGCCTGGCGGCATCAAAAACCATTCTCTATGTCAAATCCATTTGCACCGCATCATCCAAAGGCGTACTGGTGTCCTCCATAACATTAAAAATGGGAGGTTGCTCCTGCTACAATTGGGCCGTAGTGATGGCCTCAAAATACTCTTGCACCCTTTCCTCGCCATGAGAAGTCCAATTATAATACTTCGACATAAAATCTTTCATAAATAAGTATAACTTTACCTCATCCGTGGTTTTGAAAACTTCATTTATGCACTTTCAAAAAGGACACTTAATTTTCTCACCATCCATAATGCATGTTGAGACTTCGGTCATTCTATAAATGTACTAACACCATCCTCAATGGCGTAAGACCCGCCCTATTTGAAAGGATCTTCTCATACATCCATCTACTCAACTGTCTTAAGATTACGATGAGTCATACACAAACACAGAAACACACACACACATATATATATGTATATATTATTATAACATTAAATTTAAATGTTAAAATTGCAACAAATATAATCAATTGACAAATAAAGGGTTAAAGTTGTTACTTGAACAAAATAACTTCAAATATCATTAAAAATTTGAGACAGGCTGACGAGAGTAGAAAAATATTTGTGAGATAGTGAGAGATCAAAAAAAATCGAGAGAGATTGAGGAAATAGAGAGAAAATAAGAATCGAAGAAGATAGTGACATTAAATAGAAAGAGCACACAAATTTGGCTGTTAAAAATTAGCCGTTGATTTGGATTTTGAAACGGTCCTTTCGACGAGTTTAGGAACATTTTTTTTACCGTTGAAATATAGCCATTGTATTTCCTTTGGAACAGTCTCAGTAATACTAAATAAATAATACAAAAAAACAGTTCCAATTTGCACCGAATTTTGGAACGATTGTTGGAACACATTACTTCTTAAATAAAACTAATAATTTGGAATGGTTTTTCGCATAATTGATTAAGGGTGTTCCAAAATCATTTTAAATTGTACCTTATTTTCGAATACATTTTCTAACTATCATCTTTTGGACATCCTTTGTCACACATATAGGAACAGTCAACTCAAGACCGTCTCTAATTCTAATATTATGTTCCAAATAGAGTTACAACCATCTACCATTACTATTTTGTAATGGTATTTGGATCAGATTTGTAACAGTTTGTTCGGAACTCATGTTGGAATGGTATGCCTGTTCCAAAATTATAACAAAAAAAAATATAGATCATTGACATCATCTTTCAATATCCGTTCATTATGTGTTCCAAAGACCGTTTCAATATGGAACGGGTTTAGGAACGGTTGCCCTGACCATGTCAAATTCCACCTTTTTTTATAGTGTGGTGAAGTACTCTAGCCAAATCCCATCAATAAAACTGGTTGGTGGAGCACAAGATTTAGGATCCGATCATAGCACAAGAAATGGGGTCCGCAAGTTTTTTAGTTTAACAAGCTAGCTTAGGGTACTATCATTATAGAAAAAGGCGGAATTTGAAGCGATTTTAGGATGGTTTTTTTGGGTTTGGAACGGTTTGCAGGACATTGAACTTATTTGGGGTGATTTTTGAAACGGTTGGAAATTCATCCTTACAACTGGCGTTACAAAATTTTAGGAACGGTTCTATTTGGGACGGGAACTGTAACATACTACGAAAACCATTCCTAATATCAAATTTGTCAAGAAAAATTTAATTTTTTCAATTGGAACGGTTTTAGGAATTGTCAGTCATATTTAGGAACACATTAATAAAACTGTTTTAATAATGGTATTAGCAATGGTGTTTTTGAGAACACGTACTTAAAATTGAAATAGCAATGGTATTAGGAACGGTCAACCACTATTTAGGAACACTTATTAGAAATGATTTTAGCAATGGTATTTGAAACAGTCAATGCAGTTTAGGAACAGGGGTTTGGAACTATTTCAATAATGATATTTGGAACGGTCATTTATTTAGATTTATAATATTTCTTTACCATTACTAAAACCGTTCCTAATTTTTTAATTCTATAATTTATTTTTTAAATTTATTCATATATTTAATATATTGCAATAAATAAATAAATTTATTTATTTTAATATATAATTAAATTAATTTAATAGTTTTTTAATCAATTATCTTTATGAATTTAATTAATTAACTAAAATTGATATAATGAAATTTAATAAATATTATGCAACATGAATAATTAAGAAAAAATATTATATTAATGTGAAAAATTATCTAATTAAAAAAATAAAAAAAAATTAAAACCAAATCTAAGCCCTCCTCTTCAGCGACGTCAATATTGTCCTGGTTGAAGCTTGGGGGTTTGTTGAAGGCAATTCTGGAACGTCTACTGCAAAACATACAAAATTATTAGTACTTCTAACCAAGAATTACTTTTTTCTAAAACAAAGAATATCAATAATCTACTTACCGCCACCTCAGCCGCTCTCAGCCCACTCCAGCCACCATCCTCCTTTTTTGTGTAGCACCTTTCAAATAACTCCATCTGCTTGGGCGGCTGATCGAGCTCTGCCTCTAATAAAAGAAAAAAACAGTTAACATCTTATTTATCAACATTATCTTCTGTTGACAAACGAAGATGGATAAACCTAAACAGTTTTACTGACAAAATTCACTTGATGGGCAAAAATTTAAAGGCATGTGTAATCTGTTTGTACATGGTTACAAACAAACTATATATTTTTAAATAATTATTAATTGTTAATTGTATTTTAATGTGAAATATTACCTCAATATTGTTATTGTTGATATTATATTCTAAATAATATTATTATTGGAATTATTGATCTAAATTTGTGATTATTGACATTATTATGTAAAAATATTATTATTAGGAATATTTTCTAATTTTGGATTGTTGACATTGGGAATATTAGCCTAATTTATGTTAATGTGATTATTATGTAAAAAATTATTAATGGAAATATTGGTCCAATTTTTGTGATTATTTACATTTATTATGTAAAATTGTTTGTATGGGGAATTTGGTGAAATTTTTTTTATTAATTAGATTATTATGTAAGAAATTATTATTTGGAACAAATTCTCAATTTTTTTAATTATTTATATTTATTATATAGAAATGTAATATTGGTGAAATTTGTCAAATATTTTTTATAAGTTTAATATAAATTGCGTAAATTACACAATGAAATAAACATAAATTGCATAAATTACTCAAAAAATTATACATAAATTGCATAAATTACACAAATTGTGGAAATGACCAAAAATTAGAAAAAGATAACAAAAAACAATTAAAATTAACAAAAGTTTTCTGTCAATTTTTTAAAAATAAAAAAAAATTAAAAAAAGTACCAAAAATTTATAGAAATTTTTTAAAAATTACCTAAAAAGTTTACAAAAAAATTAGAAAAATTAGAAAAACATAATATAAAATTAGGAAAACTAAAAAAATACAAAAATATCAGAAAATTTTCAGAAACCCGTAATTAGTTTTTTCAAAAAAATTTTAGAATTTTTTTTCAAAAAACAGAACTTTTATATAGTTAAATGCCCGAATGTTTTTTTCGAAAAGTAGCCAAAATATTTTAAAAAAATTGGTGTTTTATTTTATACGAAAATGGAGGAAAAAAGGAAGAAAACTGTGGTGAAAAGAAGAAGAAAAATGGTGGGGGGTGGGGGTATCAAAGAAAAAGGTTGGGGGTCAAAAAAAAGAAAAAGGAAACGTAACCACTTGATTCCACTTACCTCTAGACGACAGCGGACGGCTGACGGTAGTGGAGCTAAGTACCACGTGAGGGAGGCAGTCGGTCGAGGAGAGTGAGGGAGGGAGAGTGAAGGAGGAAGAGGGAGGGTGAAATAAAAAAATCTTCTAAGTTTTGTATGTATACCGATTTTTGAAGCGGGCTTTGGAACCGGCAATTTTTAAAAAACCATTCGTAAGACCTCTCTTTGCAAAAAAAAAAAACATTGTTTCTATTGACAAGCAATATTTAAAAAGTCGTTCCTATTGTTTAGCCATTCCAAATAACCTTTCCCAAAAAATCAATGTCATTTGTTTCGAAATGACGTCATTTTGGTATAATATTAATACGACCACTCATGAGATGCAATATGAGAAAATTGCAATAAATGGAACTAAATTGGAAAAGGCCCTTACGGGACAAAAGGTGCAATTTTTTCCTTAAGAGTTACATTACTTTGTGTGCTGCCCCATTTAGTACAATAGAGATACTACTTGTAAACCAATCTTAAAGTACCTTTAGTTTACCATAAAAGATAAATATTAGTTATAGTTATTAAATAAACTAGGCAAAATCACACTATTGGGATATAAGTTTATCCAGAAACAGATAAGTTATATAAACAAGTTTTTGGAACAAAATTATTATTGCAGAAGTTTCACTATTTCAACTTTGACCCATTCGGTCCGATTAGATATTATCACAAATAATATAGGTAACCCCTAGGACCCAACATTTGGTTAAATCTAACTTCATAATATTAGCTATTGCTAGGACACAATAAGTGGTTAATATGCATTCTTTTACTTTTTTTTTCTTTCTTGGATACGAAAATCATATCATATGTTTGCCACGAAGAACTATATATTACATGTAAGTAATAATTCAACCCCCTCAGTGCTGTAGTGAGCATTTCTTGCCAATCGATGTGCAAGACTGTTCGCTTGTTGATGAACATGCACAAAAGTGATGGAATGAAAAGCCACTGCTAATGACTTGATACCTTCAGAAATTGGTCCTAGTGATAAGGAGACCAATTTATGATGGATAAGCAATCACCTTCAATAAGAACACTCCTGCAGTGTTTCCACTGCTTCCTTTCATTCCAGGATGGTCTGGTGTAGTAGGAAAAGAGAAATATTTCATCCACCTTGCTAAATAGATGTCCTTAGAGTTTCTTGGAATAACCCCTACACCCATAGATGATTGTTCATGAGAATTTACACCATCAAAGTGAACTTTTACTGAATCAGTAGGTGGAGGATACCACTGATTTGTTTGAGCTTGATTCCATATTGTACGAAGACTCTGGTAACAATTCATGAACTCGGGAAGATGGATTGCTGACTGATGTATTATCTCCATAGTGTGAGAACTTGATGACTCCATCAAACACTTGTTGCGGTGATTTAGATATTCCAAAAGATAGTAACCAATGAATCAGCTTCTAAACGCCAAAGTGACATACAGGAAATTGATACTAGTCGGCACAGTTTAGATAAGGGGATAAAATAATTCGATTAGGAATAAGTAATGGAGGTTTGACCATCAACACCTTGTGATGTTCACTATTGGTCGTTTTCGATTTGTTGGTCTGCTTTTGAGAAATCTCCATCTTTTGGTCTGGTTCACCGTGCTGGTCATGCGCATGCTTAGTGTCATTTTCGTCCATGTTTGGTTGCAACTCTTTTTCACTTGGAAGAACAAAAACAACAGCATTTTATTTGGGGTCAACAACAGACTAGGAATGTAATTTACCTTAGGATTCCAATTTACTAATAGATGACGTCAGTTGACTGATTTGAGATTCCAAATTTTGAATGCTCGTCTGGGTCTGCTGTTGGAACTGTTGTTGGAACTATTATATTTGTTGTTGGAACTATTATATTTGTTGTTGGAATTATTGTGTTTTGGTCACTAGTGCTTTTATCATGTCTTCGAGAGATGGACCAGGTGTGGGATTAGGCGAAGGGGTTGGTGGCCAGTTTTGAGATTGCGAAATGTAGCTAAGACTGGGGTAAGTTGTCCTTCCTGGATTGTACATGTTGAAATGAGGATCATATCCTCTTTGTGGTGTTCCAAAAAGTCCTCCAACAACATTGGCATGCTTGATGGTTTCTTCTTGAAGCATAGGGCACAAATCGGTGGGATGTGCCATAGAATTACATAAACGAAAAGCCTTCATTCGTTGGAATTCTTCTTCGACAACTCTTTCAACAAGGGAAAAAAGTTTATCAAAATAATCATAAATGGAAGATACATTTACCTCATTCACCGGAGGATTGCCGTATCTAGTCCCAAATTATTGAGTATTTGTCCACATGATTGCAATTGGGTTGTGTGTTGTGGTTCACTCCAAGTGTCCAATATCTCTTGTGCTAACTATGGCTCGGAAGAAGTGGGTATCCTTTCAACTTATTGCTTGGTTTCCTTTCAAAATCTCCGCCCAGTCTTCTCAATCTTGAATCAGATCAAGTTCACATGTACGAGAAGATTATAGTATTAAACCAAGTAACCAAAAAAAAATCAAGTAACAAGAAAAGAAATCTTCTTAAAAACACCAGCCCCGGCAACAGTGCCAAAATTTGGTGAGTGTCGAGATCACCAAAAATAATTCCTATAAAACATGTGAAAGTGGGAGTAGGGTCGATTCCACAAGGACTGGTATAAGTTGATTGCTTTAAGAAAAAGAAAATAATGAGAGGAGATTTGACGATAAAAAAAAATAATTAAAAACTAAATAAGCTAGAAAATAATTGAAATTACCTGGCGAAGATAGGAGAGAGAGATTTTACGGTTAAGGCTAGGATCATGCTTGATTCTTGCGAGTTCATCATTGATGCAAAAATACATCCTAAAACAAATTTAGACATCATGAATAGGTGATGAGGGAAATTTTAAGCATGATATAGGATACATTGGGATAGATTGAATAATTGCCTTTAGGAGAATCTCCTTACGCGCTTGGGAGAGCATCTTCTTCTTCCAGCCTTGTTCTCTTTGTCAAATCTTATCCTTAATTCTAGCACATTAATATTTCTTTCTTCAAGAGTCCACCCACCGCCGGTTACCCCAAGTGTTGACTTTCGCTACGGCCAAGTGGTATTCATTGCATATGTTCCTACTAAACCCCGTGCTCTATTTTTTAAGATTAATAATCTACCCCGATGCTTGTGTGTATCGGTATAGTATGATACCATGGAAAGATGACAATGTGGCCTTGCACAAAACACAAGGGTATCTTCAACCAAGAATAGGTGAGATATTCGTGGTGCCACGGTTGCCATTCAAACACCCTGGATCAAACCTATTGATTTAGCCGCTTTTAACATTCCACTGAGAACTTCTCCAGAAAATAAGAATAGGTAAAGCGATCGGGGGTCTCCTTGTTCGATTCCCCTAGACAGCTTTACTAGTCCAAAATTCTCACCATTAAGAACAAAAGAATAACTAATAGTACAAAACAAGCATCAAAAGAAGACGGACAAAAGAGTACTTAAACCTTAGTCTAATAAGATAGACTCTAAGAAGAGCCAATCAACCAGGTCCTAGACGTTGCTCATGTCAAGCTTCATTATTAAATAGTGTTTCTTTCCTCCTGTCTCAGATTTCAAGAAGTGATTAGCATCATAAGTAAGAAAAATATTAATAGATATTAATCGACCTGGAATAACCAATCTTCTTTGTCTCTTTGTTTCTAGATGATCTCATCTTCCATAAAACATCTCTCAATTTCATCTAAACATTTTTTCAGCATTTTCGATCAAGGTTAAGACTCTAGAAATTTAATCCTTTCTTCAAGCTCTTTAATCATCCATTTCAAGTGTCCAAATGAGCACTTGTTCTATCTAGCCAGTTATATCCTACAGCTTTAGACTCGCTAAGTAGATGTTTAATGTTAAAACAGGTACAAACAACCTTCCCACTATCAGAAATGATCTTCACACACTCGTCTACCTTCAACCACATTGCCCCAAAGCGCTACACCTTAGAGCAGTTGTCGTGAAAATTGCTAATTTAGAGTAATACTTATAATTAAAGGAGCATGGTCAGACAATAGAATCGGGATCACGTCTACTTTTGCTTTTGATCAGGTAGACCACCCTGAGTTTGCACATGTATAATCCAAACGAGCCATGACATTGTTGGAATGAATGACAAAAAGCCAGTTAGATTGGTTGTTAATCATTCTCCAATCTTTATGGAATAATATTGGATTGATGAATACGGTAAGAGTTCATCAAGTTGGTAGTGTGTTTTATTTTGTTTACCACTCATATTGAATGGGGTTTTCAATATCACACCAAATGCCCACAGATCGAAAGGTGAAACTGGTGGAGTTGGGCTACGCATAGATTTGGCAGCTATGAAACCAACTCATGAGGGTCTCGGCCTGATGCGTTCCAAGTCGAGAACCTGAAAATAGGGCATCAAAGGTCCTATAGAGTCTTGCACTAAGTATTGTATCTGTGTTTCGTCGGCAGGAGACGTATGCCTTCTTTGCTATTTTAGTGGATTAGTTCAGAAGGTAGTTGACTGACTAAAATGACTTCTAGGAATTGTCATATGGAAACTATTAAGGCTTGATCAGCATGACTGGGATTTTTTGGTTGTAATAGTACGAGATTAGTTCTCGGACTTGAGTAATCATGCTAGTCACGTTGCATACGAAGAATGTATCTTGGATATGGCGAGCGGTGATTGTGTTGTGAGACATGATCGTCGTAAGCCTTATCCAGTGCATTCTGAGTATGTAGCAAGGACGGTGGATTCCACCAGAGGATCTATCCCCTATTAGTTTATATCAGTGAGTTCTCCTTTGCGCTCTGAGATACTTTAGACTCTACAAGTATTTAGCCAAAATGATTGATTGATTAGGGATAGGTTTAAGATCAGTTCAGTAGAGTAAATGCATCTCGAGTATTAAGCATTGTCTCCTAGTCAAGGATGGAAACCGACACCTAATTCCATGCCCAATTCTAAGACCGGGAGATGGTTGACAGTAGGACCGTACTCATACAGATTCGGAGCCTACATGTTCAAGCTGCTATTCACCTAGTTTCTAGTACCATGGACCGTTGTTACACGACCACCTATGGTAACGAGCTATTTCTGATTATGGGATAATTCAAAATAATTAATTAAATTAGATTAGGTTAATTTTGTTGGTCGCACATGCCCAAGTCTAGTCGAGGGTGAACTTAAAGATTCACACCCTACCACTATAATGGGATGAAATTAATTTGGAATTAATTCCAGAGAGTTGGATTAATTTAATTGAATTAAATTAAATCTTGGAGAGAATGAATGATTCATTTATTTAAACCAATACATTTGATGGATGACTTTAGTTTAATTAATTGGATTAATTAGAATTTCAAGTTAGCTATTCAAATTAATTGGATTAATTTTACTGGGCATCGTTTGATTTATGAATTGGTTTTATAAGTTAAAAGCGAGAAAATAGAAGGCTTGTATCCTTTAATTGGATCAAAATATATTTTAATATTGGACTTATAAATTATATTAGATTTGTTTTAAAGTCCATTAGACGTGGGCTTGATTTAGTTTTAATTAATCAAGCTCCTTCCATTAAAATGCAAGCCCAAGTCCTTTGTTAGACCATGGCTAAGTTAAGGAGTCAAAACTCCTCCTTGGGTGTGGTGTGGCATAGAGGTGTTAGATGGTTGAAGAAATCTTTCTAGGTTAAAGCTCATTGGTATCTTGTGACTAGGTCTCATATAAAGTTTCTAAAATACTGATAGCCGACCAGCAGCTGCAGCAAAAACATACCCATAAAATTTCACTCCTATTTTCTCTCCAAAAACCCTCTTAAGATCTTAGAGATCCAAAGAGGAAGAAATGATCAAATGTTAAACAATAATGTTGTTGATTCTTTGCACATTTGTTGAGTTTTTGCTAGTACAAAATCTCCATATCCTTTACTGGTGGTGTGTTAGTCTTTGGAGGGTCTCGAAATCGAGATCTCACTGTGAACGATACAGAATGAGGAATCAACGCTTGTAATCGAACATAATGTGGATTTTTGTCTCTCTTATTTATTTTTTCTCCTAATTATTGGCCTTCTTTGTTTTATTTTTACACCGAAGGTCGAGAAAAAGATTAAGGGTACACCCATTGGTCAAGATTTAATTTTGGGATTGAGAATTTTTCATAAATTTTGGAATATCTAAAATATAATTGATTCGTCGAAATGTAGAATAAAAACAAAAAGTTTAAAAAAAAATGTCAGTAGATGTGCCGACAAGCGCACGTCCGGGTGCGCGCTCCTACAGGTATGCTTGCCAGCAAACCAGATCCACGAGCGGGGTCCGCGCATTGTTTGCTCATGTCTGCTTTATGTTTTTTCAAAATTTTTATTTTTTCTGAATTTTCTGCATATTATTCTGAAACAATAAATTTTTGGGAATTTAATTTTTGGTTGAGATGTGGTATTTTCTAAAGTTAAATTACTAAAATTAATTTGAATGGGTTCTCAAACAAGAATTTATTTTTTGTATCGGTTGCACTTATGTCCATAAATAAGTTGCTATTTTTAATAAAAAAAACCCTTGGATTAGATATGTGATTAATATATGACATTGGATATTATTATTATAATGTATGGTTTGTATTATATTTTTTGTGCATGTTTATTTTGAAAATAAATGTGTTTTTTTGTTAATTTGATTAATATGGATGATCACAAAATCCATTGGATGGTTTATTTTCTGTTGGGTTGTGGCATGCATGCCACTTATTTTCTTATCTCTTTGTTTTTAGCCTAATTATTTAAGGCATATTTTCTCCCTATTCATGTACTTCTCGCTACTTCTGTTTGGGGTTTCTTTTTAGTCGTAATAAGTGTAGTAGGTTAGGAAGATTTAGTTTTATTTTTTGTAATAATTGAAAAAACTAGCTCAGACAATAGAGGCATATGGAGGAGCCATGGCTTGGTTCATGGAGAAGAGGTCCAAAGCACGGAGCCCACGAAGGAGATAAAGAAATAAGGAGAGATTACAAAGCCCATAGTATGTTAATGGGCCTACCCTAGACTGACCATAGATCTACTATGAGCTCAGTACATCTCATAGGCGGCTTTTGACTATCGAATAGTGGCGTGCTAGACTATTATTTTGCGTTCCATGTATTTTAATTAAGGTTTTTAATATTTAGAATATTATGCATGAAAAATATTAAATGTGATGTGCTCTCGGTCATATAAATAACAAATAATCCTCACTTAGTTGGACCAAGTTAAAATATTAGACACAAAAATGAAAATAAACATCGTGAATTTTGCTTGTGGACCCTAAGCCCACTAAGTAAACGTTTTTCGAAAATCCATTTGAGAGCGATGGTTTTTATAGAAATAGTGGGAGGGTTAATGATTGAAGTCCAAATTCTTAACTTGAACATAATTTTATAATAATCTAGTAATTTTTGTATTTATTGTAGATGTCTAAGAATCCACTTAACGGCATACTTGAGGATAATAAATTTAATGGAACAAACTATTCAAATTGGCTGAGAAATCTGAGGATAATCCAAGATTTCGAGACCTAAACTCATGTTCTGGATAAGTCTACCTCGTACTTTGCCAAATGGGTTCTTGCTAGGAAAATGTTTGACGCTCGAGAAATTTACTCAGTGGCATGAGGACAACTGGACAGTATGCAGTATCATACAGGGCATGATGAGTAACAAGATCCAGAAATAGTAAGAGAGGTACAAAGATATATGGTCAATAATGCACCGCATGAATGATCTTTATGCGATACCATATGAAGGAATTCTTACGTGCTAGAATAGTTAAGGGATTGTCCGTATGAGAGTATCGAATGATGATACTATCCTTAGTACAAAAGCTGAAAGACCTCCAGGTTGATTTTGAGAATGAACGTGATCTTAGAATCACTACCACCCTTTTTTGATCAATTTATTATCAACTATAACGTGAATGGGATTGAGAAAAACCTTCATGAGTTGATCAATATGTTGGTCCAGTATAAGACAACGGTTGAAAAATCTGCATCAACCAGTACTAGTGGGAGAGGCTTCAATCTCTAAAGCGAAGGGCAAGGGTGCCAAATGGGGGAGAGAATGAGTGATGAGACTTCTTCTATTGCTTCTAGCACATCAAGTGATCCGGTTACGCTATCAGGCAGGGGTACGAGAAAAAGGAATATTGTTCGTCAGTCAAGGATACTGAATGATGTTTGCATTTATTGTTGAGAGAATGGCCATTGAAAGAGGGAGTGTCCTAATCTCCACTCTAATGAAGGTAAAATCTTTAATTGAGTATTAACATAATCACCATTCTACTCTTGGTATTGGTTACCACTAAATACATAATCTGTGAATGGTTTGCAGGTGATGATGAGGAATGGAAAAGTTGAAACAAGAAGGTCCTAGGGCTTACCGATAGAGGGGCTATTACGACTAGGGACTTAGTTAGGCTTAGTGGTGATCATGTTAGTATAGCGTTTATGTAACCTAGCATGGTCGAAATAGTGATTTCAATTATTGTTGGTTAATTTTGATTATGTATATTGCTCAATAAAGTCTTTTATGTAACATTAAATGGGAGATGTCTATTGGGTGAAATATAAAATTTATATTATCACATAATCGGATTATGCATAATCAAGAATGAAACTTACCGTTCTGGTTGAACAATCTCTTCTAGCTGAGGATGAGAAAGAGTGATGGATTCAAAGAGCTTTAGAAATAGGCGATTTGGATCCATTAGCTTTCGAAATCTTTTCTGAGAATGAGAAAGACCACAAAAGCTATTTTGTAGGTCAAAATGAGCTTATCAATTGCACATTGAATTGGATCTGGTGTGATATTTGTAAGTCACCAAAACACAAAAATTCAGTATGGGGTTTACAAGTCTAATTTCGTTTGATGGGTTCAAAGAATTAGACTCAAAGTGGTGAACGAAACTGATCACCTTTTGATTGGATTTCGAAGGTATGTATTTAGTAGGATTTCTTGAATATTGAAAAATGAGAATATGATTCTCCACTTAATGAAATTCTTCCTCAAAGGGCCACAGTTGACCGGTCTTTGAAAAGAAAGAAATTAAAAGGCATAACGCAGTAGAGAGAAAGATGCATATATCATCATTCTTCTTTAGCTTTTCTTGATTCTTTTTATTTCCAATAAGGAACAATTAAGCTTTACTGATTCATGTTTCTAATAAAAGTGATAATGCAGTGAAAATATAGACATTCTACTGTTTTCTTCTTTTACTAAAGATGTTAAAAGAAGGGCAAATAGAAATTAATTTTTTTATATTTTGATGTTCGATCATTGAGATTTTGAATAAATTAATATATTGAATTTTTAACTAATAATTCAATTTGTTCAACTATTTTAAAAAATTCTCGACTTCTAATTTAAGAAAAAGGCTCGGGACTAAATTCGTCAAAAAGGAATAAATGTGGAAATAAAGTAAGTTACAGGACCAAAAGTGTAAATTTACCTACATTTTATATTATTATATATTAAATTGATTAAGAATACTGGCCATGATGTGGAAAGCCTTAATTTTATCTATAAAAGACTAATTTGTTCCTGGAAGATCAAAAAATTACAATTTTACCTGAAGGATCTACGCATTTTTTATCAGGTCAGGTCATTACCCTTGGGTTGGATCTGGCGACACGACCCTGGCAACCCGAGACACGTGGAAGAAGTCTATTGGACCAACAAGACCCCCTGTCTTACGCTATAAATATTCCATAGTTAGTGAATTTATGGTATGCTCACTTTACCATTCTTTATTTTTTGGTCGCTTCGGCTCATCAGCTCGACGACCTGCTTTCACCACCTCAAAAACATACTAACTTAAGCATCGGACGGTCTTAGCTGGGGGCCACTCCAGCAAGCCTAACAATTTGCTTCACTTTTCTTAGGGCCCAATCACTAGTCTGGAAAAGGTAGCGACCTCGAACCGCTTGGAGGACAGTTCACCCAACCAAGGAGGTCACAATGATTTTAACCCAGATCATTTGACCTCGGCTGTGGGAATCTTGAGAAGAGGTCCTTTAATTCGGTTTGATTGGGTTTCAAGGTGGTTGAAGGATTTAGGTATCCAGCAAAGATAATTCACCATGTCGGAGTCATCAAGGCACGAGCAAGAAGAACGATTCCTTCCACGACGAGAGGGAAGAAGATTACATATAACAAATGAAGAATGGCAGATGATAGAAATAGCAAGCAGGAATGTGATGGTGGAACACGAAAGGAAAATGGTTACACAGGCTGAATCAGAGAGGAGGAGGTTGATCAAAAAGAAGAGAAAGGTGATTGCAAATGACCACATGGAAGGAACCAATCGCACGAGGAGGAATATGCGACAAACACCGGAAATCAGCCTAGCAAGAAAGAGTTTAGACACAACATTTAGCAATATCAGGATGAGGGAACCAGGGATCTCCAGAGCTGAAGTGGAAAGTTTAGGGAAGCAGATAGAAAAACTAAAGCAACAGATAGATGACTGGAAGAAACGAGGCGACCTAGTGAAGCAAAATAGGGACTCGCGTTTTGCCAATAAGATTCTGATCGAAATTGTTGGTCCGAATTTTTGAGTACCCGATCTACTCAAATATGATAGGTCGAAGGATCCGCAGGAACACATTTCTGCCTTCGAACTTGTAATGAACTTGTGCGGACAAACGGATTCTATTAACGTAAAATTATTTGTGACAACTTTGACAGGAAAAGCTCAAGAGTGGTTTACTAGCTTGCGAGTGGTATCATCGAATCATATGGACAACTGACGCAGAAGTTTGCATTTCACTTTACTAGCGAAAGGAGATCGAAGAGCTCGGCGACCTATCTTTTCACGATCCAGAAAAGGAGCGATGAATCCCTAAAAAGTTTCATAGGGAGATTTAACAATGAGACCCTAGAGGTTAAAGGATTTGCGGATTGATATGATGAAGAGCATATTGATACATGGGTTGAAGAAGGGATTGTTTGCGTCAGCATTAGCTAGAGATCCTCCTGGAGACGTAGAACAATTGATGTACTTAGCTCGAAAGTATATCGACGACGAAATTAATGGAAACAAGGACAGAGAATGGGATAGAGGTCGAGATCGAGATAGGCAAATATGAGGAGGAAGAGATTGAACATCCCCTAGTAGATCAAGGAGCAGTGAGGAGTTTGAGCTCGAGGGAACGAAGGAAAAACACGATGCAACAGTTGAAAAAGACAACAACTTGAAAATATCGATATGTTTGTATGTTCGTTAACTTTTTACCGTGGATATTTAACTTTTTTAGGAGCACTCTTTTTACCAGTGATAGAAGTAAATGATTATGCATATTACTGTAATATTTTGAGAAATTGGTTACATTCTATGTAAAAATGCTCGCATGAAATAAAAGCACTTTCGGGATAACTAGCATTGCAACGAATTATTACTGACCTGAGAAAGGCTCGGCCTGGGTCAGAAGAAGACTACGACCTGAAAAAGGTATAATTGAGTCTGAAAAAGGCTACAACCTAAAAAAGGTACAAATTGGATTTGAAAAAGACTACAACCTAAAAAAGGTACAAATTGATTCTAAAAAAGACTACGGCCTGAAAAAGGTAGAAACTGAGTATGAAAAAGATTGCGACCTGAAAAAGCTTTGGATTTGTTTGAAAAAGATTGCAACCTAAAAATGGTTAAAATTTGTCTAAAAATGACTGCGACCTGAGATATCCTAACAAAGGTGAAGATCATGTCTGGAAAAGATTAGACGATTACGCGACCTGGAAAAGGTAGTATCGTGCGAACTAAAAACCTTGTAATCTGAAAGGGTATCTAATAAAGATCTATCTAAAAAAGATAGACTTGAACATAACCAATCATTTCGACTTATGGTCGATTATATTCAAGGGAACTTTATTGATTTTGTTTGCTCAATGGAATTCTTCAAAGTTTGCAGGTACGAAAGGGGATTTCATATAAATAAAAAAGTCATCATTGATCTAAGAAATGATTTACGAGTTCTGGGAACATAGAGGATATCGCTAGTATAGAAACAAGATGGAAGACGATCTAAATAAAAGTCAAATAATTATAAGTTTTAAAAACCCTAAAACCTATTAATTTGCCTTGCCTTCTTCCATCTTCTCGATCTCGTCCACCAAGACCTCCTGCAAGAAATATGTGTCTTTAGCGAACTGAAACTGATAATTTGTATGGCCACAAATTTGGCTGACAGATATCAAGTTGACAGAGAATTGAGGAATACCGAATACATTCTCCCAATTAATATCAACATTCAATTTAACTCTGCCTACATATTGAACTGAATTCTTTGAACCATCAGGTAGGTGGATGAAGTGAGGATTAGTGGGTTTGACAAATGAGTTTTTATTATATTATCTTTCGTAAAGGAGAAGAGGTTCGTACAGTGCAAATTATCTATGAAAAGTATATTATCTTTCCGAATTAGTGTGCGTCATAAAATGTATTAAACTTATTATTTTTATTTAAATGTGAAAGTAGTCTTTTAATTTATAGTAAGATGATATTCACATATTAATTAACGAATTGTGTGAAAAAAATATATTTAAAAAAATAATTATAAATTTTATAATTTTCAAAATTAAATCAATATAGTTCAATGGATTTATAAAATCTTATTACAAAACCAAGTCTAAATTTGTTGTTTGGGGTAATGTATTATCTATACTACATATAAAAAGAAGCCTATTAAATATGGGAGTGAGGCCTCCTTTACTTATTGGATGGGATTAAATGATGATAGATAATTTCATGATTAATATTGGAATATTTGGTGACATGATAATTTAATCACTTATTTATTTTTTATGAATGATTGTGCGATTATTATTAGTAGTCTAACAATGTATTTATTTTTGTTGTTGTTAAAAGGGATAAAATGTGTAATTGACAAAATTACTTCATAATAAGACAAAAATATGAATGTCACGTTGTGAGATCGTAAAATATAAAATATCTAAAATTATTTAAACTTTTTATGTATACATTTTATATCAATATCATTTTTCCAGAACCACCATATTCATCTTCATCAAAAACGTTTAATATATAATAATATAAAATGTAGGTAAAATTACACTTTTGCTCCTGTAACTTACTTTATTTACACATTTATTCTTTTTTGACGAATTTAGTCTGAGCATCTCACGTTTGGTCATTTTTTGATAAATTTAGTTCTTGAATGAAACATATCCTCATAAAATTGTACATCTCTGAAGAATAAAATGGACTGTAAATCCATGTCAAAAAGGAGTTTTCCACTTCAAGAGTTTTGTGGGTGTTCTATTGATAAAAAAAGTTGCTGTAAGGATTGCATCTCCCAAAAATTTTATGGGAAGAGATGCCTAGAATAACAAGGCCCTAGCTACATTCAACAAGTGTCCATGTTTCATTTCAACTCGACCATTTTATGTAGAGGTGCATGTACATGAGGTTTGATGTATGATCCCTAAGTTGGAACAAAGTGTTCGACATTCATGATTGATGAATTCTGCACCATTATCAGACCTTCAGGTCTTTGTTTTTCAACTGAACTGATTGGAAGTCAAGGAACAAACATGTTTCAAAATAGCAGGTACTTGGGATTTTTGTTTTAGGATGAAAGTCCATAAGCATCTTGAGTGGTCATCGAACAAAGTTAAAACGTAGGTTTCCCCAAAGAGATTATTGGTAGCATCAAGACCCCATAAATCCATGTGGACAAGTTCAAAAGGAATATCATACTGTGATACACTGATTGGAAAAGGAATGCGAGTATGCGTAGCTTTGTGACAGATTTCACAAGGGATGTTATCATTATCAACATCATAATGAATGGTCAATATATGTTTTATTACCTTTAAAGAAGCATGACCTAGACGTTTATGCTATACATTTGAGGTACAATAGACAGAATTGGAACAAGACACAGTATGATCAGTGTTTATGCTATACATTTGAGGTACAATAGACAGAATTGCAAAAAGACACAGTATGATCAGTACTCTTAGTACCAACAACATAAGTGAGACAGAGGGAACTTGGTTTTAAAATGTATAAATTCTTGAATAGTTAGCCTACAACCAGCTTCGCTCTACTGCCCTGGTCCTGCAAGAAACATGTGTCTTTAGCGAACTAAAACTGATAATTTGTATGGCCATAAAGTTGGCTGACAGATATCAAGTTGATAGAGAATTGAGGAATACCGAATACATTCTCCAAAGTAATATAATTATTCAATTTAACTCTGCCTACAAATTGATCTGAATTCTTTGAGCCATCAGATAGGTGGATGAAGTGAGGATTAGTGGGTTTGACAAATGAGTGGAATTGTGGCCCATACATGATTGATGGCCCTACTCTGAATTATGTAGCAATCCAAATCAATACAAGAAATTTTAGCGGCATTACCTGCATACTCCTCGTCGGGTTGTGCAAAGTTTGCATAGTTGGTAATGGGATCTAAGGGAGTGTTTGCCTTTACATAGCTGGTAATGGGATTTGAGGGAGTGTTTGCCTTCTGCAACAACTTAATCAATTCACACATCATTTCTGCAGTGCTTCCCATAGAGGTGCCTTGCATACCTTCACTTTTGACATCGACATTGGCATCCAAAGCTCTCCCCTTCTTCCTTCGCTCATTCAGAGATTTATACTAGTTAGGTATGCCATGCAATTGAAAATATGTATCTTGTCCATATCCTAGTTTTTGACAATTAGAGGCCAAGAAAAATTGTTATCCCACAAGGATGTTTTTAAATATTAAATATGAATGAAGTTCAATTCTCTCTTTAGTTTTATTTGTGTGCTATTCTAGTAATTGGTTCAAAAAGAAACACTTTTACTAAAAGAATGCAGAATATAAAAATAATTCTTTTTTTTTTCTTTTGCACCAAAATAAAGCAATTTTGCTCAAATCCCACTACTTATTTTCAGACATATTAATTTTTTCATTTTAGTTAAATATAATCGATATAAAAAACTAATTTTTTTATTATGAAAAGATTATCTGTTATGGACCTGAGCTATGGTCAAAACGTTTATCATGGCTTTTAGCCATGGCAAATATTTTAGCTACCCTCGAAAAAACTACGATTAACAATCATTGCGTGGCCGTAGTTTATAATTATATACTGTGACTATTTGTTATTAACCACGATATGTAAACAGGGCCTAAATTGATATTTAATTTCTTTTGGTAGCGTAGTTTTGTAAACAAATGATCAATGTTGGTCGATCTTGGTGAGAAATATTAAAGATGGCAAACTCTGTAAACAAATATATTTAACTAATCATACAAACTTATCAATTATAAATATTGGATTAGTATAGTCATTATAAAACAGAAAAATGAAATTTTAGTGTTGTGATTTATAGGGGTGGATTTTTTGGTTCTCTACGAATTACTTTTACAATTTATTTTTGTAATTCTAAAAGTTTTGCAATTTTCGTCTTTTATCTGGTAATTTGGCTGAAAAAGTTGCATGCGACTTCTACATGACCCACAAAAAAATTTTAAAAATACGACTGGGTAACCAGCTACCTGAAAAGTCATATGCGACTTTTAATAGTAGTCAGCTATCATAATTTTTAACTATAGCTACTAATACTATAGTCAATAATAATTATTATTTCTAGTTAATAAAATAAAACTATTCATATTAAAAAGTAAATATTTGGTGTCTACAAAATTTAATCACAGGCATATAATATTTTATATATATCCTTGAACATTATAAGGTATAGAATTTGAGATTTTTTCGAACTTCTAATCAAAAGTTGAAATGTGTTTTGACCTTTTCCTATATATATGCAACAATAAAATTATTTTAAAGAATATGTCTGAAAATAAGTAGTGGGATTTGATTGCTTTATTTTGGTGTAAAAGAAAAAAAAGAATTATCTTTATATTCTGCATTCTTTTAGTAAAAGTATTTCTTTTTGAACCAATTACTATAATAGCACACAAATAAAACTAGAGAGAGTATTGAACTTCATTCATATTTAATATTTAAAAACACCCATGTTAGATAACAATTTTTCATGGCCTCTAATTGTTCCAATTGTATTTTTTGGTCAATGAACTCGAAGTATTTTGCTCTGAATAATAAATTCCATTACTTTTTGTAACCCAATAGTGCTGATCGCTTCTAGGTCTCACCCATGTTTGTTTATAAGTGTCAAAAGCTTGATCCTTAGAACCCCATCAGAGATGACAAAAACATAAAATTTTCGGGACGACATCGTCGCAAAAACTCCAATGAAAATCTTGGTTTGTAGAAAGCGTATGATACCATAAATCATCATCTTCGGATGCACAATACAGTTTCGACAACGAAGAACTCGGACGAAGTCTGTTAAAGACGTAAACAGTTTCTTGTTGCGTAACACATGCTTGGACAATGAACTTAAACTTTATTTCACAAATAAGATTTTATGAATACATTGAACTATACTAATTCAATTTTTACAATTGATAAGTTTCTAATTGATTTTTTAAAGGGTGAATAGCAATTTATTTCCTTATAATATTAAAAATAAGTACATTACCCACTTATGAAAAAAAATGTCGTAATTTACCCTCTCTATAATTTTTAAAATGAAGCCATTTACTTCCTTATACAAGGTGGTAAATTGCTTCATTTTAAAAATCATAGAGGGATAAATTATTGTTTTTTGAAGAATATAGTGAGGTAATCGCTATTTATGTTTTAATAAGGGGGTAATTTGCTCATTTGCAATATCACAAGGGGGTTACTCGCATTTTTTCCATTTCTTAAATATATTTGTTTACTCACAACCATGTAAAGAAGGTTAATAATTGCATTTAAGTTTTGCAATTACCTTGTCTTGATTAAAAATGACAAGAATTATTGATAGCGCTAAAAAGAATAAAAAAAATAAAAAAAATGAATATGGGTCGTACTCAACCCAAAAGATTGAATCTAAAACATTGAGTTTGGGTCCAGAGACTTATCGACCATGTTTACTAGTTCGTATGGACTAATAAGCCTTTACATTAACTTTTGATTGTGCTTTTGTGATAGAACAGAATAGGGCTAACAAGCACATGTATTGGTGTGTTTGCTTTAGAGCAAAGCATAAGTTTACTTTAGTGTATAAGAGGCGATATTCTTCATAATCTCATTTCGTGGTGTGTTTATTAGTATTTTGGTTAGCTCCTTATTGAGTGGGCTGGTCCGATATTGGACCACAAATTTGGGTGATTTTAAGAAATAATAATTATGACTGATTACAAGTCGAAGAGAGCGGCCCATTTGGGCTTGTATTTTGCTCCTCTTTATGTCATCAACTTTGTCGCATCAATTTCCCAGCCTACCCTTATTTTTAATGAGAATTACATCTTTTTTGGTCAAGTGCATGATGTAATTCCTTAATTGTTGTGACAACACTCCCATCAACACAGTGCTCTTCACCTTTCTTCAGGTATGGTCTGTTGGTGTCTATAGTGTTGATTCTTCTTCACATGAATCTTCTATTCCTCTTCATTTTTTAAATAATAATAATATTCGATATGTGAAGATTTTAGCATTGTATATTGTTCTATGTTGTCTATTATAGTCTCTCTCTCTCTCTCTCCGATTTAATGTGTTTTTGGGGTTTAATACAATTTACCCTTCTCTGATATTGAAAATGAGTAAATTACCTCCCTATAAAAAATAATAGCAATTTACCACTTGTATTTTAAAAAAATGAGAAACTTACCTACCTATAAAATATAAATAGCAATTAACCACTAGTATTTTAAAACATGAGTAAATTACTTCCCTATTATTACATGGGCCAATCAGGAGCCGAATAAACGACTCACATGACAACTCAATAAATAACACAAAGAAAACCAAAAATCGCGTAGCTATTAAACACGACTTCCATCCCGCTTCAAATACAAAAAAAATGGCAACGTCATCATCTTCCCAAACATCTGCAGCAAAAATGGCGAGCTTCATCTTCGAAGCTGGAACATTCTCAACAGCCCCCCACAAGTGGGATAATGATGCAAGGCAGCCACACCCAACTTGGCAAGTAAGAAAGCTAAGGTTTTCAGAGGCAGTGACTTAGTAAATAAATCAACAAGCTGATGGGAACAGCTAATGTGCAAAGGAGCAATCAAACCATCTTTATAAGCAGTTCTGACCACATGACAATCAATCTCATTGTGTTTCATGCGCTCATGGAATACGGGATTATACATGATGCAGGGCCGCTTGGTTGTCGCAAAAGAGACGAACTGAAAGAGCCATGTGAATGCCAAAATCGGAGAGCAAATAGGAGAACCATTTTAATTCACAGACAGTTGCAACCATGCTCCTATATTCCACCTAGGAGTGGAACGGAAACAGTAGATTGTTTCTTGGTCTTTCAAGAAACTAAGGCAGCTCCAAAGAAGATATAGTATCTAATAAGGGAATGGCGGGAATCAGTACATAACGCCCAATCTGCGTCGCAATACACAGTAAGCTCAAAGGATGACTGAGAAGGAAAGAACAAACCTTTCGACTGCTCACCTTTGAGATAACCTAAAACATGTAAGGCAGCCCTCCAATGGACAACACAGGGGTGATTGAGGAATTTCCTAAGCTACTGCATAGAATGTGATATGTCAGGGCGTGTGAAGCCTAGATACAATTGATGCCCAATTAACCTTCTATATTGATCAGGTTGAGGATGCAAGGGGCCGCAATTGTCACTGAGTTTAAGTCCTAAAGGAAATGGAGTAGACACAGACTTGGTAGAGAGCATGCCAATATCTCGAATGATATCTTGAACATACTTTGTTTGGGCTAGATAAAGATCATCAGAATTTCGAGCAATCTCAAGCCCAAGGAAATACCTTGCATCTCCAAGATCCTTAATAGTAAATAAGGAATGCAAGTAAAGTTTAATAGATTGAATAAGATCCAAAATGGGGCTGTAACCACTATATTATCAACATAGACGAGAAGAGATAGGAGGCCAGTATCAGTCATTTTGGTGAAGAAGCAATGGTCATAAGCAGATTGCGTAAATCCAAACTCAGTGAGCTTGAGGGAGAGCTCTACATCCGATTGACGAGAGGCTTGCTTCAACCCATAGAGGGATTGTCAAAGTTTGCATACAAGGCCAAGCATGGTAGAATAACCCTCAAGCAGCTCCATATATTTATCTTCATCCAAACAACCATGCAGGAAGGCGCTGTTGACGTCCATTTGCTGTAAGAGCCAGCCATGGGAAACAGCTAGTGAGAAGAACACACGTATTGTAATAAGTTTGGCAATACGAAGAAGTTGTCAGTGTAATGTTTTGCATAAGTGCGATCTGTACCTTCTTCGATCACACTAAGATCGAAAGACCTCCTTTGCGCATTTTCTTGCGGATCGTACTGGCTTACCTGCGCTGTTTCTTCATTGATCTCC
This sequence comes from Sesamum indicum, assembly GCF_026168435.1. Classification (NCBI taxonomy): domain Eukaryota; kingdom Viridiplantae; phylum Streptophyta; class Magnoliopsida; order Lamiales; family Pedaliaceae; genus Sesamum; species Sesamum indicum. The sequence continues at coordinate 7,529,611 of NC_142661.1, read as the reverse complement.
ACTGGTATGATCGTTTCGCTTACGTATAGCAAGTAGAAAGTTATTTCTCCAACGGCAGCTGTTGGCATAGTTTTGTAAGCTTAAAGTACATCGGGAAGCTCCTCAACCCACGACCCCTCTACTCCTTTAAGCTGTGTCTTCAAGTGCTACAATAAGATCCTGTTTGTTACCTCGACCTGCCCATTAGCTTGAGGATTTCCTACTGTAGTAAAGTTCTACTGGACCTTGAGCTCTTTGCACCATGCTACGATCTTCCTGCCTTGGAACTGGGTACCATTATCCGACACCAGTATCCAGGGAATCCCAAACCAGCAAATAATATTTTTTCAAATAAAGTTTATTACATCTTTTTCAGAGATTTTTGCCAACGCTTCCCTTTCCACCCATTTGGAAAAATACTCTACTGGCACAATCAAGAGCTTCTTTTGAGCTGCAACTTAGGAAAAAGGGCCAACAATGTCGATTCTCCATTGGTAAAGTGGACATGCGACCTTAAGAGCTTCCAATGGGGTCACTGGTGAATGTAGCAGTCCTATAAATTTTTGGCAGCTTTCACACTTCTTCACAAATTTCTTGGCATCCTCGACCAGAGTGGGATAGAAGTATCCTTGCCTTAAAATTTTTTTAGTAAGCGATCTTCCTCCAAAATGATTCCCACAACTTCCTTCATGCACCTCTCTCATCACATATTGCGCTCTCTCATCATCCAAGCATTTTAATAATACCCCTTCTGCAAATCTTTATGCAACTCTTCCCCTAACAATGTATTACTATTCACTTTGAATTGCAATCTCCTAGCTGCCATCGGATCGTTAGGAAGCTTTCTTTTTTTCAAGTATTGAATAAAGGGCATTTTCTATGAGTTTGCCTCTTCCAGTACATGGATAACTTTTTCATCGATATTTGGGGCTTCTCTAATCATTACTGTGATCCTCCTCTCCTTTATCCCTTCAACCATAGCCCAAAATTTGTATAAAGCATTCGTTCTCACATTCTCGCCTCGTGGAATCTGATGGATCGCACACCTGTCAAACATGCCCATCATCTCTTTTACCTTGGCCAGGTACTGTGTCATCGTCTATTCCCGGGTCTCCTAGGAGCCCTGTACCTGTATTGCTACCAATTGGGAATCTGTATAAACATCTGACTGTTTCACTCCCCATCTAATGTTATCTGGACCTTGAATAAGGGCCTTGTATTCCGCTTCATTGTTAGTCAGTGGAAAAGATAATTTTATCGCGATCTCGATCTCAATTCCATCAGGTCCTTGCAGAAATATTCCTGCGCCTCCATTTTTAGCATTCGAGGATCCATCAACATGTAATATCCATATTCCCTCCTCTTTATGCGGCTCTCCCACAACTTGGACTAAAAAATCAGCAAATAGTTTGAAATTTTGAAACTCAATATCAAACTCTCCTAGTTCCACTGCTCATTTAACCATCCTTCCCGATACATCCGGTTTCGACATCACCTGCTTCAATAGATGATTTGTCAACACCACGGTCAGGTGAGACTGGAAATAAGGTTCCAATTTCCTGGCTATCGTTACTAAGGCCAAAATCAACTTCTCAATTTGGATGTACTTCTTCTCTGCCCCTTATAATATTTTGCTCAGATAATATATAGGGCTTTGCTTTCCTTCCACTTTGTGAACCATGATCGAGCTCACCGCCTCATCTGATACTACCAAATAAATATACATTTTCTCCCCGACAAAAGGATTAACAAGAAGGGGTGGGGTAGTCAAATATGCTTTTAGCTCTTGAAGAGCTTTTTTTCATTTTTCTATCCATTCAAAATCTTTTACTTTACGTAAAATTTTAAAGAAAGGTAAGTTGCGATCAGCTGACCTGGCAATAAACCGGTTCAACCCCACAAACTTCCCCGTCAGCTTCTGGACATCCTTCACTAATTTTGGCAATCCCAACTGCATGATTGCCTGTATCTTTTCTGGGTTCGCCTTGATCCCCCTTTCACTTACCATATAACCAAGAAACTTTCCATCCCTTACTCCAAAGGTGCACTTGGCAGGACTGAGCGTCATTCCATAAGATTGCATGATGTTGAAGGCCGCCTCCAAGTGCTCCAGGTGGTTTCCCTCTTTCTTGCTTCTCACCAGCTTGTCATCAACATATACCTCCATAGTGGTCCCTATTTGGTCCTTGAACATTTTGTTAACTAACCTCTGATAGGTCGCTCCAGCATTCTTGAGACCAAAGGGTATAACATTATAGCAATATACTCCTTTCTCTGTCACAAAGGCCGTCTTCTCTCTATCCTCCTTTGGCATGAATATTTGATGGTAACCTTAATAGGCGTCCTTCAAACTAAATAAAGCACACCCTGCTGTTGAATCTACCAATAAGTTTATTCGCAGTAGCGGTTAAGGATCCTTTGGACATGTCTTGTTGAGATCCATGAAATCCGTGCACATGCGCCATTTCCCTCTTGCCTTTGGGATGATGACAACATTTGAGAGCCAGGTTGTGTAATGAATCTCCATTACAAACCCAGCTCGGAGCAGCTTCTTCACCTCTGCTTTGATTATTTTATTCCGTTCAAGCCCAAACATCCTTTTCTTTTGTTTCACCAGTTTGATCTGGGATCGATGTTAAGTTGGTGCACTATAACTAGGATCAATCCCTCTGAAGTCGGACAGGCTCCATGCAAACATGTCATTATTGTTCCTAAAAAAATCTATTGTCATCATCTCCATCTCTTTCGTTATTTGCGATCCTATGCATGCAGTTTTATGGAACTCACCAAGGATGAGCTCTACTTCCTTATACTGTTCCATGGGCTCCAACCTTTCCATCTTTCCTCTTTTTACCACTTCATTCTGACCCTGCTTATCTTTTCTTTTCTCCTTCTTCATAGCCTCTACCTGCTTTATGGAATGATTGTAACTCTGCCATGCTACATGCCCATCACATCGCGCTTCCCTATCCCATATTTCATGGGGAACTTCATCTTCAAATGATATGTGGACACCACTGCTCTAAATTTATTTAACTCGTGTCGCCCTAACACAACATTATATGCAAATGGGCTATCCACAACCAAAAACTGGATCATACAAGTTTTCCTTCGGGGTTCCTCTCCAATGGATACAGGCAAATCAATCACCCTTCTGGAACGACCTCGCTTCCTCCAAATCCGACTAGTGGGGTATGTACAGGCTTCAATTTTAGCTCGCCCAGCTCCATCTTCCTGAGCATGTTAGTAAAGATAATATCTACAGAACTACCATTATCCATTAATAGTTTATGCACCTGGTAGTTCACAATGTCCATCCGAATTACCATTGGGTCGTTTTGATATACCATGCTCAAACTCAAGTCCTTATCCCCAAAGAAAATATCCTCTTGAGGTTCCACACATAGGACCTGTCCTCCATACCTGTATCTACTTTCCCTTGCATACCTCTTGCGAACCCTCGATGAGTCACCCCCTGTAGGACCACTCGATATAGTATGAATGATTCCTTTCGTACATGCATTGTCGCGGGCTCCCTGCTTCACGATTTGCTTATGTTTCTTGAATCACCTCTTCTCTCAATTAAATGCTAGAAATAATCCTACCTTATCAACCTCTCGATCTCATCTTTAAGTTGGAAGCATTCTTCCGTATCGTGGCCCTTGTCTTTGTGGAACCTGCAGTATTTGTTAGAGTTTTTTGGCAGGTGTTTCTCGCGTCGTACATGGCCATTGAATAAACCCTTCCTTTTCCACCATCAGAATGGCTCTTTCTATGATGGTGTTCAATAGACTATATTTGTGATATCGAGGTTCGTACAACCCCCTTCTCTCTCGATCTTTCTTAGATCGGCTCTTACCCTCTTTGGATCGTTCGCCCTTCATGCGACCTTGATCCCTAGTCCATTCATTGTCTTTCATAGCATTCATTTCTTCTTCATCTATGTATTTCTGTGCCAGCTCCATCAACTGTTCCGTTCCTCCTGGTGGGTCCCGAGCCAAAGCTGACGCAAAGAGCCCCTTTTTTAGCCCATGAATTAATATGCTAACCATCATGTCGATTCTTAGATCTTGAACCTCCAACATTTCATTACTGAATCCCCCAATGGAGCTCTTAAGTATTTCATCATCTCTCTGCCTGATAGTAAAGAGGTATGTAGCCGACCATTTGTCCCTCTTACTCGCAAAATAAAAAGAAAATTTCTGAACCAATTGTTCATAAGAGTCAATGGTTCCACTTCCCAAATTAGTGAACCAATTCTTGTGCTTTACCTTTCATAGTAGTTACAAATAGCTTGGCTTTGATTTGTTCGGTCTGACTGTACAAATTCATCACCAGGTCAAAAGCTGCAACATGCTCTCTTGGATCCTTGGTCCCATCATACTTAGGAAGATCTTGAAACCGAAAGCCACTTTCCACGATCTCCAAAAGAATCCTGTTTGTGAAAGGAGAACTTGTATTCTGAGAGACGATCTCCCCTCACTTCTTCAATTCCTCAATTTGCTTTCCTAGCTTCTTTATCTGTCGGCTAACATTATCTACCTCTGCCCTAGAGATGCCTGGCTGCCGTGAGATCGTTTTCTTACTAGTTACCTCATTTAACATCGTTCTTTCGGGACCTTTTTCAAGTGCCCTTGAGATCTCACGCTCTTGCTCCCTTTCAACGTCCTTGAATAATTGTCTTCTTACACCTTCACGAGCAAGTGTCACTGTCCTCCTCTCATATTCAACTATAGCCTTCCTACTTGCTTCCACAATCATTTGTTCTTCTTTCCTTACTTGAGTTTTCTCTAAGTGTTGGTTTCTCCTCGATGATCATTCCATTTCAAACCCACTTGCTCTTAGATTTTCCACTGACGGCGCCAAAATGATGCAGGTTAAACAATTCGGGTCGGGTTGCTGAACCTGGTACCTTGAGATCGGATCGTTGAATCCCTCTTCGAGCTTCCTACAAGTGGATCATACGAACATAACACACTTTAAGCTTGATGGGTAGCCCATAGCTAAGACCCTCCAGTGCTAAAGTTAGAAAAATGGGGTCGAAAGTGATCAGTGGAGAGCTTATGAGATCAGAAAACATAAATATTCATAAATGCAAGTATTTCAAGTGTACAGTACCGCATGGTAATCAGGTGATCCACCGACTGTCAAGACGGGAGGGTCGGGTCGGGCGACCAGACCCGCGTTTCTTATGCGCGGATCTTGTCCTTAACTACAAATTTCTTTAAAATACAAGGGCAATTTGGTCTTTTGAAAACTACTCTCATCAGGAGGGTATTGACCTTTTTAGTCATGTAAGTACTTGGGGGAGTTGAAATTTTTTATCCTAAATAAATTGATTTACAAAACTAAAATTATAATTTAATTGGGTCATATACATGTCACATGCAATATTCTGGCCAAATTACTGAAAAATAACTAAAATTATCGAAATTATAAAGTTACAAGACTAAATTACAAATAATACATTCATGGTTACAAAAAATGCCACCCCTAATTCAAGATTAATTGATTTACAGTATTACCCATAAAAATAATTGTATCACATTAATAATTAGTTTAACAGAAAATTCGAAAAAGCATTGGTAGCTATTTTGTAATCGAACTTTTTTACATTGGTAGCTCCATTGAAATTTGTGATCCAACGTAAAATTACGAATGTTTATTTTACGATACATCTGCGCAATTTATACTCAATTTGAGAAGATATAAAACTTTATTATTCACCTGACTGTATTTCATAATTGGCCTTTTTACCTATAATCTGTCAACTTTTAGTTTCGATTTGGATAATACATTTATGTTGATCTTTCTTTTGATTTTCTGGTTACACAAATGTTCTATAAATTTTATTGATAAATGTTTTATAGTGTACATATTTCATTATTGAAGGTGAATTACAACTCCCATTGGTTGTAACGGCATGGCCGAATACTTAAGAAACTTCGAACATGAAAACTAACGAACATCTTCAGCCATCACATTACTGAAATGAGATACACCATGATTATATTCCTCTTGCTATTTTTTGGTATGGAAGTCCAGATTCTCCAAGCATGTTCTTTCACAGCAAAGGAAACTGTTCACGTCATTAATAATTTCCCTCCAAATTCTCCGCCGCTGAACCTGCACTATACATCCAAAGATGATGATTTGGGATATCATACGCTTTCTACCAATCAAGATTTTAATTGGAGTTTCTGTGATGATTTTATCCCAAAAACTTTATATTTATGTCGTCTTTGGTGGGGACCAAAGGATCAAGCTTTCGATGCCTTTAAAGAAACATGGACAAGACCGACTGGTGGTCAGCATTATTGGGTGGCAAAGAGTGATGGAATTTATTATTCAAAGGTTTCTCCTAAAAGTTCTTTGACCAAAATATATGACTGGAGGAATTAGAGGCAATGCAAAATAGTTATTTAACCAATGGATTCTTTTAAATGTTAAGTATGAATGAAGTTCTAATTGCTATATTTTGAAAAACACAAAGGCATAAATTGCTATTTTATTTTTCATAAGAAAACTGGTTGTCTATTTTTCATAACACAAGTAGGTAGATAGCAATTTTACACTCTTCTTCTCTATCTTAACAAGGTATACTTAAAAAAATATTAATCAATATTAATCTCTATATCCTTTTCCTATGATTTTGTCTTAGGTTCAACGTAAGTTATGTCTAAAAATTGCGTGAAAAAATAAAGATTGACACTATAAGAATGTAGAATATAAATTTAATTCACTATGTTTGGTTTTATTTTTAACTTATTTTGATGTGTTTTGTGCAGATAGAGAGAGAAAAATAAAGATAAATAAGTATGTCTTAAAGATTGTATGTATGTTTGAATTTATTTTTGGATAATATAAAATAAGTATGGTATGTTTGATGTTATTTAGTAGGAGACAAAAACTATTGTTCATTGTCAAATCAAGTCTCTTTTATATATATTTATATATATGTATGAGTATGTATATAATTTATTTAGTTGTAGAGCTTATAATTAGTGTAGACTTATTTTGATAAAAAAATAAATGAGGCACTGTTTCAAAACATCTAAAAACACCATCAAAACTTCCAAAACAAATCAAAATAAACATTGTCCATGTTTTGGCCCATCTCAAAGATGAAGCAAAATTGAAACCAAACATTATGATTATTTTCTTCATCGAAATAAAATAAATGTTAAAAACCCATATATGACTCATAGTTAAAACATGATTATATGATGAAATTGATGCTGGTGAAGAAAAAAAATTAACGGGTAATGTGTCTGTTTCCAGGCTGGGTAATGTCATTTTTTATCTAGTAAATTAGAGTCTTTTTATTTTTAGTCTTATTGATTACGATTTCTTTTTGTGTCCAATAATTTTTAAAAAATAGCACTTCTGGTCTCATGATACATTTCTGTTATATATTTTAGTATAGTTCATTGAATTCATAAGGTGTTATTATAAAAGAGAAAAAATAAAATTTTAGTGTTGTAACTTATTGGGGTGGATTTTTTGGTTCGGTATGAATTATTTTTTTTTAGGTAAATGTAATTTTCATTAAATAAATAGTACAATCGTACAGTACAACACTGCTCAATTAGTCGCGTCTCCCTCGACAGACCAAGGGATACGTCAGAGTCTATATAACGCACAAGAACTAACAGAGCGAGCTAAAGAAGCACTAAGAGTCCTCTGTCTAACATCTTCCAAAATGAGTCCAGCAAGTGCGGTCGATTCTCGCTCAAACTGATCAAAACGTCTCAAGTTTCGTTCTTTCCAAATATGATACACACATGAAGCCAGTAGCATGTGATAAACCAGATTAATAATGTGCGTGGAGTGAGACTATAATAGTACAAGGTTGGGAATCGTTCTAGCCAAGCATCATTATTGAGGATACGGTCCAACCTCTTCCATAGGCTACTCAAGCTGGAGCTACGATTATGCCACGTGAACTACTCACCCTGCATAGGAAGTGGGAGCGATCCCGTATCCTGATTACATGCATTAAACTCCTCCATGACCACCCTTATTTCACTAGAAGTACCACAAACCTCACCGAGGATACGTATAGCATTAAAATCACCCCCTACCAAGCATGGATCATCCACGCACTAACCCGCAAGTATCTCCAAAGATCGCCATAGCTCTCAACGCTGAGCTATATCATTAGCACCATGAATAATAGTAAATAACCATATTCACATGCGTTGCACTAACAGTTACACGGCAATGTATATGTTCGTCACCAAATGCAATCACATGAATATCAAGTATGCCATCATCCCATGCAACCATATACGATTACCAATAGTCACAGAATCAACAAACCATTTCCATTGTGGTAGAATAAAAGATTGCATGCGATCAATATTAGTAATGCGAACACACGTTTCAAGAAGACCAATAAAGTGTAATCTGAACTCAGCTACTAAGTCTTTAAGTGCCAACTGATGGTCCCTTTTGTTTAGGCCCCTCATGTTTCACACAGCAGCATTCAACATAGGTCACTAGTGGGGGGGCTGCTTGCATTAGGACCCCCGGTAATATCATCTGCATCATCAAGGTGGTTAAGTGCATCAAAAGTATTAAAGATGACCACCTCATTACCCTTACTATCTCCTTTAGTGTCTCCTCGTGCATCAATTGTACCTTGAGGCTCAGATACTATAGGCTGCTGAGTGATGTTTTCATGTGTTGATAGGTGTATCTTCCTCCCCAATCTTATCCGATTTGGCTATGGGTTGCTGAACTCGTGCCTTCTGCACATAAACATTGACCGTGCCCATGACCTTCGTTGGCATTGGCCAAATTGATTTAACGTATTCCTTTAAGTGGTGAAAATACGACCATTTGCCCAAGAAATACCCCACTGTTGCCGCATTCTATCGACGGATAGTGTCCAATGTGGGTTGTAAGATAATTTTTCCATTTTACATTATAGGAGGCACATAATTCTATATCTTGTGAGTCGAATCATGAAAAATATTGACAATTTTATCATCATAATTCATGAAATTGGAGCATGGTTGAAGCGGTACATTACCGACAAAAATTCTGGTAGGCGATGCCGTCGGAATGTACCCATGAGCAGTAGTTTTTCCAGATTCTGCAGCGCGGACAACTCCACGAACCAGTGGCGGCTGACTGTGCATAGTTGCAGTTTTCCCAGTCGCGATAGATGGTAGCGCAAATAGCTCGGTTCCGGCTTCTAATTCTGTGCAGCAATTGAGTCTGCTTTACCATCAATGTCAACAACAACCAAGAGTTCAGCAGCAATAGATTTAGCGGAAATAGTTTCCGCTGTAACAGATTCGTCGGCAACAGTAATAGTTGGCGCACATGCCTCCTTCAATGGCCCAACGGCAACTCGCACACTCACAAGTGTACTCCCATCCCCACTCACTATTTTTCGGCGCACAAATAGCCAACAACGAGTTAGGAACAGATTCATGCAGTGTCGACGGCAAAACCTTCAGCAGCGCCATTGAAGTTGCAGAAACCCTACTGTCTGGCCCTAGGGCTCCGCCGGGGGTGCCTCCATAATCGCAGCAACCTAACTAGTTTGCTCAGGCACCCTTGGCTACAACGTGCGTCGTGGCAGTCTCATCACCGGTTGTAGAGAACGCAGTGGTCTGTACATCATCAAAGGCATCGGATTCATAACATCATCGCCATATTTCTTCGTCCATCGTCGTTGTAGCTCCTTCAATGCTGCAACTGATTCAGCATCGCCCTTATCTATGGCACGATTAGCCAATACCAGAAATTCATAAATCAATCCTCGCTGGTACCCCTTCTATACGCGCGACGGCTATCTCGTTGGAGCCATGGGTACCATCCTCCACGTCCAAACTGTCTATAGTGTTCCCGCCAACCGGCGGATCCCCATCGTCGTCAGCAACAACCGCCGGTTGTCCCTCATCATCATCTGCCAAGACTTGTCAAGACTTCTCCATGGCTACCATGTGTGTGAGTGTGTGTTTTGTAGGGTGTGGGAGTGTGTGTGAGAGAAGAGAGAATATCGGTTCAGTCCATCCTTTTTTGCTAAATTACGTACACAATGACAAATATATTTTGTACGAATTATTTTCACAATTTAGTTATGTAGTTTTAAAAGTTTGGCGATTTTCATCTTTCTCCGGGTAATTTGGCTGAAAAATTGCTTCAAACTTCTACATGACCCACAAATATTTTAATATTGTAATTTAGGAGAGCATTGACCTTTTTAGTCCTGTAACGTACGTAGGGGAGTTGGAATTTTTTATCCTAAATAAATTGATTTAAAAGACTAAAATTGCAGTTTAATTGGGTCATGGACAAGTCACATGCAATATTCTGGCCAAATTACCGAAAAATAACTAAAATTATTAAAATTATAAAGTTACAAGACTAAATAACAAAAATTATATTCATAATTACAAAAAATGCCACCCCTAATTCAAGATTAATACAGAATAACCCATAAAAATAATTGTTTCACATTAATAATTAGTTTAATACAAAATTCGAAAAAGCATTGGTAGCTATTTTGTAATCGAACTTGTTTACATTACAGCTCTATTGAAATTTGTGATCCAACGTAAAATTACAAATGTTTCTTTTATGATACAACTGCACAATTTATAGTCAATTTGAGAAGATATACACCTTTATTATTCGATGTGAATTACAACTCTCATTGGTTGTATGGGCATGGCCGAATTCTAATGAAAGGAACTCCGAAGATGAAAACTAGTGAACATCTTCAGCCATCACATTACTAAAATGAGATACACCACGATCATATTCCTCTTGCTATTTCGCGGTATGGAAGTCGAGATTCTCCAAGCATGTTCTTTCACACAGAAAGAAACTGTTCATGCCATTAATAATCTCCCTCCAAATTCCGCGCCAGACGTCCAATGAGAAAGAAGGATGAAGCAAAATCAGCCGCTTCATGCGCTTTGAGTGTTCCTGTCACCTTAATGAGCGAATGTAAAAGGAAAAATGGGATAATGGTTCGAAAGTTAAAATTTACTTATGATGTTTACATATAATTGCCCAAGGGCATTAGAAGAGGGAGTATCGTGAACACCTCTTCACCCAGACTATGGCATTTGTCGACAAAACATGACTATTGTTCATATTTCCACGTGTCAGACACTTTCTCTCAAAATGCATTTGTGCAAATGGTTTATAGAAATGAAAAGGAATAAAACTCTAAGACAAGTATTCTTAAAGCAAAGCAATGGCTAGGCCATTACTACAAAAGCAATAAGTCTAAATAAACTTAGCTCATAGTATTCATGTTGAAATAGTATACAATTATGTAACTCAAAATGATCAAGTTGTTAGTCAATTGTTGGACAAATTAGACTACAAACTTGATCAATAAAAGATTTTTTCGAGTTTGCTAAGTTATTAAATTATCGTACTATATAATTAGATTATGCACACTAAAAACAAATGACTAAAACGGATGATCAAAAGCATAACTTACAGAAAATGACATGCATGAACTAGGCCATATCTCTCTAGTTAGGATAAATAGATTGGTAGACTCAAAGAGTCCAACAATAGATGATTTAATTTTACTAACTCATGAATTCTTTTTGAGAAGGAAGAAAGCCATGAAAGCACTTTGCAGGACAAAGAATGATGTTCAAAACCAATATATTGGATTGGATCTTAAATAGACATTTGTAAGTTAATAAATACAAAAATACCAGTAGAGGGTTCACAAGTGTAAGGACTTATGGAAAGTTCTGAGAAATTAGACTTGAGGTGGAGAACCAAACTGGTTACAAAGATAATCCCTTCGACGGGATCGAGGTAGTGCATATTTAGTGGGAGTTCTTGTAACATCCAAAATGAAAATGGAATTCTCATTCAGTGACATTTCACCGGAAGAGACGATCTGTGCAACTGTCTCTGGTAAGGAAGAAATTGAACCTTGATTGAACATGGTTCGATCAATGCTTCACTAGATGTGGACTTTTGAAAAACCGCCCAGTTGTAAAACATTGTGTTTTCTTAAAGTCGTAATCCAGACACTATATTTGATATGGTTTGGCAAACCTGTGTCGTACAAAAGTTTTGAGTATGAGGAATGGTCCAGCATACTTTAAAGGACTAGTGGGAGGAGAATTAGACTCGGAATCTACTTTATACAGGTTCTTTATGGAATAATACAAACATCACTTGTAATCGGAACTTAACTGAACATGTCTAAGCTCTCCAAAGGATAGTAAAAAAACTCCAGTTACCTGAAAGGTTCGAGTTTCTGAAATCGGACAAGAAGGAGCGATGTAGGGCATCTATCCGGATAAATGGCTTGGGGCCATAAAATCCGCTATGGAGATCAAACTAGGTTCGGATGGCCTACATACTTATTTTGACAAGTTCATGAGGTACACGACTTGGTCAAGAACAAGGTGGAAAGTCAATGGGAGCCCAATTGTGTTCAAAGTGTTTTAGAGGTTCAGAGTGTCTTGATCATTTGGAATGATATAAAGACGTCTTGGATGTTTGGAACACGAACATTCTTTATCAAATTTTCCATAATAGGAATTGGACTCCTATATAAGGACAAGCTATCCAAGATTCAATCATGGTAGACTGATGAGGAGCTTAGATATTTGACATCCCCTACGTCTTTATTGTAAGCAGCATGGAATGCAATTCGGTGCATTAAGCCCGATGTTGTTCATGATTTTTAAGCATAAAAACGTATATCGATTGTGCAACGATGAGGCAACAGACTATTGTTGAAGGGCTATCTTTAATACCTGAATAAGGATTAAAGAAGAGCTCATTACGCACATTAATGGAGGTTGATTTTGGAAGGCTATAGCAATAGTACCTTCCAACATTATATGAATAATGTATAATCTCATAAAAGAATGCACATTCGAAGTTTAATGATAATGTGGTAATATTGGAAAGGTTCGAAGTGGAATATCACAAAGAACCTAATCAACAAAAATTGAATGTACAGCAAGCTTTAAAAGTTATATTGAAAATAGGCTAGGACCGAAAAACAATGTTCAATTATTGGGTGTTTTACCTAGCATAGACGCGCCAGTAGTCGCCTTGGAGGATGAGAACAGGGCTATGGTACAATATAAAAGGCCCGACATCTCATCACAGGTCTAAGGAGAAATCTTAGACACCATTATCTGCTTGAAGCGATGATAGGAAGATGTAACGTTCGGTTGGACCGCAGAACATCGGTAGAAACAAAAGTAGACCCACAAGACCTAGACGGTATCACAAATTGGTCATAATCAGATTAATCTAGAAGTATGAGTAATTTGTTTTAAGGTCAAGCGGGAAATTGTTGGAATAGGTGACCAAAATGTCAATTAGGTTGGCGGTTTGGAGAACCATTTAAGCAATCTATATTTAAGAAATAATGTCCTGACGAATATGATAAGTATTCGTCTTTGGTGCATGTAAGTATTGTGCTTACCAAATTACATCAACTACAGCTTTGACGTCACAACACATGCCTATAGGCCACTTTGTAACCCATGTAATTAGGTTGCGCATTGGATGGTCGCTATGAAAGCAACTTCTGTGGGTTGGTCTGAAATGTTTCAAGTTGAAGAGCTCGAATATGGGCATTAAGAGTCCTACTACGACCTGCACTGAGTATTGAATTCATTGGACGAGTGCTGCATTTCATCGGCGAGAGGCATTGGATGTCTATGAAATTTCAGTGGTTTAGTTGACAAGGTGGTTAGCTGACTGAACTAACTCACAGGGATCGTCATATGGAAGTTTTATATGCTTGGTTGGAATAACTTAAGTCTCTGGCTCTTGGATTGAGGAATTGAGGAATCACGGTAGTCACGTGCATGATATGACTGCATCTTGGATTAGTACATCCATACAAGGTATATAATGTATATTAGTTATTTGGAATAACTAATGAAAACATAACAAAAAAAAAATCCTACACTAGAAGCACCTAATTCGGCCGCCTCTCTCACAAGCACACTTGGTGTGTTCTTTCTCCCTAATTTTCTTCTAGCAGAGAGAACTTGGGGATCTCATATTCTGGTTTGGTGTATACGTGTCTTTAGAGGGCTTCTACGTTGAAGTCTCGTGTGAACTTCGAAACAAATCAAGAGAAAGGTAATCCTTGATTTATGTTTTTTGCACTTCCTGTTGTAATTTCATGATAAGACCCATTTAGTTTTATTGTTGTTATTATTAACTACATCAAACGCTCGGGAACTCCAAGAGTACACTCCTTGGAATCATAGTTTTATTGCGTTTCGATTTTAATTTAGGAACTATATATTATCGCTTCTACTTGCACGTTTCCAGGCCGATCCACTCGCATTTTTGTTGCTTTCAATTCCACCACGTAAGTTGAAAACAATGCAACTTTAGAAGCAGCTCAGGAAGCGATTAGGGTGAAAAACTATATCCGACACTTGGATGTATTGCCTAGCATTGCTGAGATAGTTATCTTCTGTGATAACAATGGGGCAATAGCATAAGAAAAGAAACCAAGATCTCATCACCGTTGCAAACACATTCTTAGACGCTACTATGTACTTTGAGAGATAGTGAGTAGAGGTGACGTGCGGATGGACCGAGTCAACTCAGCACAAAACACAGTAGATCCACTGACTAAACCGGTGTCGCAAATTACTCATATTCACCATTTTGATAAGATAGATTTGAGGCCGATGGGTGATTTGCCGTAGGTCAAGTGGGAGATTGTTAGAATAAATGACCAAAAAGCCAATTAGATTGGCCTAGATGTATTTTATTCTAACAATTAATCGATTATGTAATATTTTTTTAAGTAAATAAAATGAGTAATCTCCTATTTTGGCATCTACTTTTTTTTTCTCATTTTGTATGTTTTCATTTTCTTGAACATCACGACAAAGCCCATAGAACACTTGACAACCGTGTGTTTAGGCCGCGCATTGGATGGCGGTCATGAAACCAACTGCCAAAAAGTTGTGTCTGAAACGTTGCAAGTCGAGGAGTTTTAGAATGGGCATCGAGAGTCCTATGGAGACTTGCATTAAGAGTCGCATTCAATTGGTGAGTACCACATTTCATCGGTGATAGACGCGGGCATCTATGCGATCTTGATGGGTTGATTGACTAGGTATTGAATCAACTGAACTGACTGGCGGGATCGTGATATAAAAGCCTTGGAGGCTTGGACGGTATGACTTGAATCCCCAGCTTCTATAGTACGAGAGTAGTCCTCAAACTTGAAGAATCATTGCAGTCACGTGCATACGAAGACTATGTTTGGTATCTGAACAAGAGGTGATTGTGTCATAGACATGATCATCATAAGCCTTGCCTAGTGCAGTCGGAGTATGTAGCGAGGACAGTGAGTTATTAATTAAATTAGATTTAATTAATAATATTGTTAGACGCTAGCCCAAGTCTAGCTGAAAGGTGAACCTAAAGAGTCACACACAAATCACCAGAAAGAAACAAGAAATTAATTTTGAATTAATTCCACAACTAACTGGATTCCTTATAAAGAGAGATTGATTGGATGGATTAGACTCAAGCATATATTAATGACATTAATTTATATTCAGTTTGTCCTTATTATTTAATAAGTTGGATCTTATTAATTAATAAAGACAGTTTGGGCTTATCTATTTAATTATATTAAACACAAGTTGGCTCAACTAAATGGATTTTTATTAAAATTGGATTTAGCAATTCATTGGGCTCGTATTTTTCTTTGTAAAAATTGGCCAAGCCCACTAATTTTGAACCCATGAAAATTCCATAGAAGGAAACAAATGGTCAACAAATTTTAATTCTGTAATGTGCAATTTTAGCCATTATTGGGGATCTCTTTATTTGGAATAAAGAGAAATATACCTTGTAGATAAAAGAATAAATCTAGAAATATTTTTCATTAACAATACAAGATATAGATATATATATATATGATACATAATATTTGAAAAATATTTTATTATCACATTATTACTCAACACAAAAAGGTCCCTTCGTTCCTCACCTACCTCTCGGCCGCCCCTCTCTCTCTTGCACTTGGAGTGATTCTTTCTCTTGTTCTCTTCTAGCAAAGAGAATATTGAGACTCCAATTCCGATGAGGTATTGACGAATTATAGTATTCCAGTATTAGAGTTTCAAGTAAAGATCATTTCAACCGAATGTTAGAAAAACAAAGGTAACATTTTTCACCCTTTCTATGTTTTGGTTTTTGTGATTCCAGATTAGCCTCATTTATGATTTGTTTTACTATACATAAAACGTCCGTGAACTCCAAGGTTACACACCTTGAATTCGTTATTTTATGTGTTTTAATTTTGTTATTATGCTTCTTATTTGCCGCTTCGCTAGTGTGTTCGTGGACCGTACCACAGGATCCTTCAAGTGGTGTCAATATTGGAAATGTCTACCAGAAAGCCAATTAGATTAGCGGTATTGGGA
Organism: Sesamum indicum; assembly: GCF_026168435.1. NCBI lineage: Eukaryota > Viridiplantae > Streptophyta > Magnoliopsida > Lamiales > Pedaliaceae > Sesamum > Sesamum indicum. The sequence continues at coordinate 7,513,202 of NC_142661.1, read as the reverse complement.
ACCGTTTAGTAATCTTTATGAATGTAGTAAAAATTCATCTATGGCACAATGTGTTTTTTGTGCTCACTATTTATGTTGAACGGTGTTTTAACATCAGAACAAATGCCACAGACTAATTTGAATAACTCATGTAGTTGAACTGCGCATTGGATGGCAGCTATGAAACCAACTTTTGAGGATTGGTCTGAAATATTCATCGAGGACCTCAAGATTGGGCATCGAGAGTCCTATAAAGACTTGCACTAAGTATTGCATTCATTGGATTAGTGTCGTGTTTCACCGGCAACATACATGGGATGTCTAGCTATTTTAGTGGATTAGTTGACAAGATTGTAAACTGATTGAACTGACTTGTGTGAATCGTCATATTAAAGCCTTGGAGGCATGAAAGGTATGACTTGAATTTCCAGCTCCGGAAGTACAAGATTAGTCATTGGAGTTGAGGAATCATGGCAGTCGCATGCATAGGATGGCTATATCTTGAATATGGCGAGAGATGACTGTGTCTTTGATTTAGTCATTATAAACCTTATCCAGTGTAGTCGCATTATGTATTGAGGATGGTGGATTTCAAGATAAAATCTATCCCCTAACAGTATATGATGGATATATCTTCTGCGCGCTCTGAGTTGGTTTAGACTCTCTAAGTATGGCCATAATGATTGGTTGAATAGGAAATAATTTTCTTTGTCGATCAATAGAGTATACATATCTCAAGTATTCTGCATAGTTGCCTGGTCTAGAATGGGAACCGACGCCCAATTTCATGCCCTCGACTAAGGTCGGGAGATGGTCGACGGTCGACGGAAGGACCGTACCAATATGAAACTCGAGAGCCTAAACGATCATGCCAACATTCACCTAGTCTCGAGTGCCATGGACCGTTGCTAGACGACCACCCATGGTGACGAGCGTTTCTGATTAATGGTAAATTGAAAATAATTAATTAAATTAAATTTAATTAATTAATTGTGTTGGACACAATGCCCAAGTCTAGCTGAGGGTGAATTTAAAAAGTCAGACATAAATCACTATAGAATTGGTGGAATTAATTTATAATTAATTCGAGAAGAAATGAATTAATTTAATTAGATTAAATTAATTGAAGGATAATATATAAACGATTGAATTATTTATTTAATAATCCAATTGATGGATTGCTCTAAAATTAATTAATTTGATTAGCTAATTTTGGGCTTAGCACGTTTAAATTAATTGGATTAATTTATTAGATTTCGCTTAATTAATTGATTGGATCAATTTATTAGTGTTTCGGTTTATATTTATTTAATTGGATTAAATAAATTTTTGAACTTCGTTGGGCTAACATTAACTTAATTAATTATTATCCAATGGACTTTGGTTGGGCTTGATTTAATTTGATTAAAATAAACTCGTTGCATACTTGAAGTCCAATCCCATTTGAGAGAGGTTGAAGCGAGTTAAGAAGGAATTGAAACTCCTCACCATGATGAACATAATGGAGTAGTTATTTCTTCATGGTTGAAGGTTATATGCATGTGTGTGTATAGGTTGCCTTGGAGGCTAACTTGATAGTTATTGAATTTTGAATTCAATTAGTGTAATATATAAAACTACACACATATCAAGTATAACCATGAGATGAGCCATGAAATTTGCTACTTTTCTCTCTTAAAGATATTCTTGTTTTTATTCTATATTGAATTGGATTCATGTTAGAACATAAACAATCCAGAAGCACTAAACATTAGTTTTAGTTTGGAGTTATTTTTGTTCTTGTTCCATCTACCGTTAGAAAAAGAACTATATCTATTCCATTTTGTGGTGTAGACAACTTAGAGAAATTCTAGTTTGAGTTCTCAAGTGAATAGAACGGGAGAACGTAAAGGGAACAACACACGTTGCTGCTCAACTATAGAAATAAAAAGGTAAAGTTTCATGTTTTGTTTCCATTCTTTTTGTTTCATCCTCTAGCTACTGTTCTAGCATGTTTATGTGTTAATTATTATGCTTTTGACAAACACCTAACGCCAGAAAATTTTAAAGGAAACACCCTTTTGAACCGTTTTAATTTTCTTATTTCACCCTTCCGCCGCATTCTCAGGCCATACTGATTCTTTCAATCAGAGCACGCTTCGATATAGGGGCTGATGCTTATGTGATATTTTGCATGTTAATGTGCTTTCACGGCTTTTGAAGCATGTTTTAATGCTTTTCGTTATGTAATTATATGATGAAAATAGCTCGTTTGATTTCTGCAATTAATTGGATGATTCAAGCATGTGAAAAGATGAAATTTTTTGTACTTATGCACTTTTTTGCTGTTTTACGTTCAACACACAAAATATTGGAAAAAAAAATCACAGCAGCACTGTTGCTGCTGGGGCATAGTGTTCGCCCGACCAGACTTAAGCAAGCAAGGGAGCCTGCACACGCTGAACCTGGCAGAAAGCAAGCATGTGCGTGAGCACCTTGCAATGCAGCCACGCATGCGAATGCTGGGAGAGGGCCAGAGCGCACGGCCAGGCAACTACGGCAGTGCGTGCTGCAAGGCTAAGAGCCAACGGCTAGGCTGTTTTTTGCCCGTAATACAAAGATTTGATTTTCTGGAATTTTCTTCAGTATGAGTTAGTGTTATAATTTTTTGGGACAAAATTGAATTTCTTCTAAAATTAAAGTTGCATAATTAATTAGCCAATGCACATATTTTTTTATCATCCTTTTGATTGGGGCTTGTGTTTTCTTCCTAAAATTAATTTTTGTGATATTGGATATCCTGGAGAATAACATTACATGGGACGTATATTATGTGATGTATGGATGAATGACCACGGAGCCCACGACCTCTTGTAAGTTTAAGTTTATGGTTAGGCTTGTATGCCCTTGTAATGTTTCTTCTCTCTCCCTCTCGTAAAAATATAAAGTAAAAGTTACAAAAAAAGGACGCAGTATTGTATTATTGGTGTGCCCGACACGTTTTTTATGCTTAAGATTTTTTTTATAATTTCAAAAAGTCTTGGGCTGTCTTAAAAATAAAAGTAATAATTCCCTCCTCTCAGACCAAATATTTTAGGATAAATTTACTAAAAATTCGAGAGATGGTTTTGATGATTTCACAATTCTAGATTATTAGAAATTTTCCTTGTGTATTTTTAAAAATAAACTGATTATGTAATACTTTTTAAGCAACATTTGGTTAAATATTTTTAGATGTAAAACATGCTTATTTAGATTTTATTTGATATTTTTCATATTTGATATTTTAATTTTATGAAAAACTGAGAACATATATAATAATAACTATATTGTTTATAGTAGTGTCATTTTTGTTTTCTGTTCTAATATTTTTTAAATTTCTCGTGTGGCTGCGTCCATTCGTATCTGTCCCTATCGCCGTGTCTGATGCGCCATAGATAACTATATTAGTAAAACTATAACATGTAATATAAAGAAAAAATTGAAGATCTTTTTATTATTCACACTTTTTATAATAATATAGACAATGTTTCTCTATGGTTTTATGCCATATTTTCTACTTTTTCTTTTCTTTCTTTGGAAAATGGATATGTGTGGTGATGGTTTGTTTACACATTTTTATATTTTTTTTATAAGGATCGATAATTTCTATCGTGTATTATAGAGAAGATCAAAAGTTATACACTTATATTTTATTCTATTTTATTAGAGATAATAAAAATGTTATACAATGTACATAGTAATTCCATGTCAAATCTCAAATTACATTTTAATCTATCTTACAACAAAAAGTGTTCGCTTTACATAATAAATAATTTAATTTATTCTCATTTTTGTTTTAGCATACGTATGCTACTCTTCAAATTGTTTTCTTATATGACAGTACATTTAATTTATTTTCATTCGTCATCTAACCTATTTTGATATGTTAAGTGATTTAACTTATTATCATTTATATCTATGCTAGTAAAACTTTCAACATTAAATCGTTTCAATTTTCCTAATTTTTAGTAGGTGTTATATGATAGGGGGAAACCTAGTAAATGTGATACATTATGAATATTATATACCAAAAAATTATGAGTAAATAAGTATAAAGTGAAAAGTAATAAGTAGGAATAAATATGAATAATCTGAGGTTCCAAGTCGAGGATCTCAAAACTAGGCATCGAGAGTCCTACTAAGACTCGCATTGAGTATTACATTCATTACATGAGTGATGCGTTTCATCAGCGACAGACACGTTGTCTATGCAATTTCAGTGAGTTAGTCCACAAGATGGTCAACTAACTGAACTGACTCGCGGGATTCATCATATGAAAGCCTTAGAGGCTTGGTTGCTATGACTTCAGTCGCCGACTTCGATAAAATGGGAGTAGTCCTTAAACTTTTAAAATCATGGCAACCACGTGCGTACGATGACTGTATCTTGAGTCTACGTGAAAGGTGATTGTGTCACACACATGATCATCATAATACTTGTCCAGTACAATCGGAGTATGTACCGAGGACGGTGAGTTCCAAGAAGAGGATCCATCCTCTCTCAGTATGTGATAGAGGTATCTCCTATGTACTTGGAGATACGTTCAAATTTTAGGAATATGTGGCCATAGCCATCGATCAAATAGAAAAGAGAGGTTTCTATGTCGAGAAAAATTGGCGTAACGCGATCTCAAGTATTAAGCATAGACACCTAGTCAAAGATGGGAACCGACCCCAAATTTCATGCCCTAGAGTAAGGCTGAGAGACAATAAACGGAAGGACCATAAACTCATATGGACTCGAGAGCCTAAATGTTCACATTGTAATTCATCTAGTCTCTAGTGCCATGGATCGTTGCTACACGGCCACCCTAGGTGACATGCTTTCTAGATTAAGGGTTAATGAATAATTATTAATTAAATTGGATTTAATTAATTATAGTGTTAGACACTAGTCCAAGTCTAGCTGAAAGGTAAACCGACAAAATCACACACAAATCACTGAAAATGAACATAGATGTAATTTGAAATTAATTCCATAAGTAATTGGATTACTTACAAAGAGAGATCAATTGGATGGAAAAAGGTCCAAGAATAAATTAATGGCATTAATTTATATTTGGTTTGTCCTTATAATTTAATAAGTTGGATCTTATTAAAGTATAAGGATAATTTGGGTATAAGTATTTAATTAGATTAAATAGAAGTTGACCTCAATTAAATTTGATTTTTATTAAATTAGATTTAAATAAAAATTCATTCGGTTGTATTTTTATAAGGGTAAAATTGTTCAAGCTCAATTATTTTGAGCCAAGGAAAATTCTGTGGAAGGAAATAAATGGCTAGCAAATTGCAGTTTTGGAAAGTTCAATTCTAGCCATTTTTGAGAATATTTTTATTTGGAATAAAGAGAAATATACCTTGTAGATAATAGAATATATTTAGAAACATTCTTAAAAATCTAAACAATATATATATATATATATGAAACATAATTATTCGAGAAATAACTATGATGATCATTAATCACAAAAAAAGAATCTAATCTCCTTCTACCAAAAACCATTCGGCCGACCCCTTCTCTCTTTGTTTACTTGGTGCAATTTTCTACTTCCTTTCTCATCTAGCAAAGAGGATGTAACGAATCCTGTTTGATGTGGAAGAATGGGAGGGTTCCTGTGTTGAAGCCTCAAATGAGGAGCATTTCAAAGTTTTTTTCACCCTTCTATTTTTTTTGTTTTGGTAATCCAACATCAGCCCCCCATGTTCGTTTTATTTTTAGTACATCGAACGCTTGGGCCGTACCACGGGATCCCCTTCAAGACCATGTCTTGAACTTATCAATAATATTACTATCGTTTGCATATTTCTATTTAATTCTATCATGTAGAAAATGTCTAAGAACTCTTTAACCCTGATAATGGAGATTAGTAAATTTAATGGCACAAACTACAACAACTAGCTACGAAATCTAAAGATTGTCCTAAATTTCGAGAACCGAGGCTATGTCTTCGACAAGCCACTCCCAGCGACATTGCTGAAAGGCTCCTCGCCCGAAGAATATGTGATGTTCAAGAGGTGGCGTGAGAAAAACTGCAAGGTCTGCATTATCATATTAGCTTTGATGATCAATGACATCCAAAAGCAATATGATAGGTTGGAAGACATTTCCTGATAATGCTTTGCATAAAGGAAGTATATGCAATTCTTGATTGGCATATTAGATATACCGTTGCAAAAGCATTTTTCAGGACAAAGATGACTAAAGGATCTTCTGTGTAAAGGCATGGGGTCAAAATTCTTCCCTCGCGGAGAAGCTCGAAGACCTCAAAGCTGGGTTTGACAATGTCACGTACATTAATGTGATCCTCCAATTATTTCCTCCCTCTTGTGACCCACTTATCATTAACTACAACATGAATGGACTATAGTAGTCTATTCATGAGTTAATTAATATGCTGGTCCAATATGGGGCAACGACCCACGAGTTTGCGCCAGTAGTATTGATACGAGAAGGCCGGACGCTAGAAGAGGAAGAAGGAAAAAGTAAAAGTCGTTGTAGCCACTTCTAGATCTCCAAGCAACCGTGTTGCTCCAGTGCAAAAGGAAAAAGGGAAGGGGAAGAACGGCGGTTCACAGCGATCAAGGACAAATGATGTTTGCATTCATTGTGATTAAAAGGGGCATTGGAAGAAGGAGTGCCCACAACTCCTGTCCAACCAAGGCACGTTTGTGATTCAAGTAAATATGATAACTAATTCTATTTTTTAAGTACCAGATACTGGCTATGGAGCTCATATCTGTAATAATTTGCAGGTGCTGGAAAGAAGCAGAAGGCTACTTAAGGAGGAGATGGTCCTAGGGCTTAGTGATGGAAAAGCCGTAGCAGGAAAAACTGTGGGATCACTCAAATTAGCTATTAGTGATCGTATTCAGATAGAATTAAAGAACTGTTATTATATACTGAGTACAATCAAAAATATTATTTTCATTCCTGTTTTAAACAATAGTTATGCATTTAAGATCAATAAAAATAGTTTTTAATTGATGATTGATGATAACCTTCATCTGCTTAGTACATTAACGAACGGTCTTTATATTCTCCAACAGTTAATTAGATTATTATTGCCCAAAACAAACGAAAATTAGATAATCATGAAAACACGCAGACTTGGCATGCAATGTTAGGTCATATCTCCATAGAAAGGATGAGGAAGTTGGCAGAATATAGGAGTCTAGAGTAGACGACTTCGATAAATATCTACTTGCGAATCCTGTTCAAAAGAGAAAATAACCAAGAAACCTTTTGTTGGACAAAATACGCTTGTCACTGGTATGTTGGACTTAATCTACACAGATGTTTGTAGACCATTGAATACTCCGGCTAAAGGAGGATACCCATATTTCATAACCTTTACTGATGATCATGACGGTATGGTTATGTTTACCTAATGAGGTACAAGTTTGAGCGCTTTGGAAGATTTAAAGAATTCAAACTTGAAGTAGAGAATCAAACTAGTCGTAAGATCAAAGCCCTTCTGTCAGATCGAGGTGCGGAATATTTAAGCAGTGAGTTCATGGATTACTAAAAGAGAATGGAATCCTCTATTAGTGGACTCGTCCTGGAACACTGCAGCTTAACGGCGTGGCCGAAAAGAGAAATCGAACCCTATTGGACATGGTTCGATCCATGAAGAGTTTACCCAACTACCCTTGTCCTTTTCGGAAAACGCTCTTGTGACAGTAGCCAAGTTGCTCAACATTGCGCCATCCAAAGCTGTGCCCCCAATCGACATATGAGATATGGCACGGCAAGCCAGCATTATACAAGTACTTGAGAATATATGGTAGCCCAGCATACATCAAAAAGCTAGTAGGAGACAAACTAGAATCAAGGTCTAGTCTGTACAGGTTTGTCGGTTATCCAAAAGAAACTGCAGGGTATTATTTCTATGACTCATCAGGACAAAAGATTTTTGTCTCGAGAAACACAATATTCTTGGAAAAAGGTTTTCGCATGAATAGCCAATGCGATGAGGAACTGCTTGAAGATTCGAGTGAGATACCTCATCAAGATAATGCAACACCATCTGTACTTATGATTCCCAGTAATAGTGCTCTAGTTCTTCGTAGGTCAACTAGAATATCTCAACGTCCTGATAGGTATGGATTATTAGGCTTGACTAGCACATTGGATGGTGATCGAACAACATATAGAGAAGCGATGTATGACATCGATTCGGACAATTGGCTTGAGGACATGAAATCCAGAATGGACTAAATGGTTTGAATCAAGCTTTGACTCTCGTGCACCCACCTAAAGGTGTTAAGCCAGTTGGTTGCAAATGGGTATACAAACGTAAGCTTGGAGCTAGCGGGGAGGTTACTACCTTCAAGGCTAAGTTCATAGCAAAAGATACACTCAACAACTCCGGGTCAACTTTGAGAAAACCTATTCGCTCGTAGCAATGGCTAATTCCATTAGGATACTGTTTACCATAGCAGCTTGGTATGTCTATGAAATATGGCAAATGGTCATTAAAATGGCCTTCTTGAACTATTTCATCGAGTAACTGATCTACATGGATTAGCCAGAAGGTTTCACCTCTTCTGTAGAAAAATAGAAAGTTTGTCATCTCTAGAGGTCCATCTCTAGCCTCAAACAAGCTTCCCGTTGCTGGAACACGCATTTTTTTATGAAGTCATGCAGGATATGATTTCATAAAAAATGAATATGGATATACAAGAAGATCAGAGGGAGCTCGGTTACGTACCCTCTACTTTATATTGACAATTTATTTTCAGAGCCATTCAAGCAATTATATTTAAACAATGTTGTTTCGAAGAATATGAAAAGTATTCATCCTGGCCGACGTCTCTATTGTGATTACCAAATTGCATAACGCACTACTTTCACATCGCAACAGATGCCCTCACATACCACTTTGTAACCAATGTAGTTTGCGTATATAAAAATTCTGTGGGTTAGTTGACAAGGTGGTCCTTAGAGTCGCCGAATTTGATAGTATGGGAGTAGTCCTTAGAGTTTAGTAATCACAATAGTGACATACATGCGATGACTATATCTTTGATTTGTGCAAGAGGTGATCGTGTCTGAGGCATGGTCATCATAAGCTATGTCCAATGCAGTCAATGCATGTAAAGAGTATGGTGAGTTATATGAAAAGGATATGTCCCCTATCAAAACGTGATAGAGGTATCTCCGATATATTTGGAGATGCGTTTATGCTCTATAAACTTGTGGTCGTAGTCATTGATCGAATAGAAAATGAGATTTCTATGTCGAGCAAATTGGCGTAACGCAATCTCAAATATTAAGAATAGACGCCTAGTCCAGAATGGGAGCCGACACCCAATTTCATGCCTTAGACTAAGGCCAGGAGATTGTAGACGGAAGGACAGTACTCGTATGGACCGAGCGTCTAAAGATTCACATGGATATTCATCTAGTCTCTAGTGTCATGGACCGTTGCTAGACGGCAACCTACGGTGACGGGCTTTCTTGCTCGAGGATTGATTGAGAACTATTAATTATATTTGAATAATAATAATGTTTGACACTAGCCCAATCTAGCTGACAGGCAAACCTAAAGAGTCAAACACAAATCACCTAGAAGGGACGAAGAATTAAGTGGGAATTAGTTTCAAAATTAATTGGATTACTTATAAATGAGAGGGATCCAATTGATGGAGGAGCCTAATCATAAAATAACAAGATTAATTTATATTTGGCTTGCCCTTATTATTTAATAAGTTGACTTATGGATTATAAAAGTTGATTAGGCTCATATATTTAATTGGATTAAATAGATGATGGGCTTAATTAGGTGAATTTTAATTAAATTAGATTTAATAAAAATTAATTGAGCCTTGTATTTTGTTTTTAATAAAATCAGCATTTGAACCCTATTTAAGTTGTTGGAAAATATAGAAAAGGAAATTATGGACTAACAATTTCACTTTTGAAAAGTGCTATGTTAGTCATCCTTTATTTGGAATAAAGGATTTATTAGCATATGGATTGCAGAATGAACCTAGACACATTATAGTACATCCATACGAGGTATATATTTGTATATTAGTTATTTGGAATAAAAAATCCTTCCCTAGAAGCTCCTAATTCGGCCGCCTCACTCACAAGCACACTTGGTGTGTACTTTCTGCCTAATTTTCTTCTAGCAAAGAGAAATGAGGCATCCCATATTCCGATGTGGTGTAGACGTGTCTTTAGACAGCTTCTACGTTGAATGTCATGTGAATAGATCAACTATTGTGCTTAACATGTAACTATTGTGCTTAACAAATTACATCAACTACAGTTTTGACGTCACAACACATGCCCATAGACCACTTTGTAACCCATGTAGTTGAGCTGCGCATTAGATGGTGGCTATGAAAGCAACTTCTGTGGGTTGGTCTGAAATGTTCCAAGTCAAAGACCTCGAATCTGGGCCATTGAGATTCCTACTAAGACCCGCGCTGTGTATTGTATTCATTGGATGAGTGTCGCGTTTCTTCGACGAGAGGCATAGGACGTCTATGAAATTTTAGTGGGTTAGTTGACAAGGTGGTCAGCTGACTGAAATAACTCGCGACGATCGTGATATGGAAGCCTTAGATGCTCGGTCGGAATAACTCAAGTCTCCAGCTCCGATAGTGCGGGAGTAGTCCTTAGAATTGAGGAATCACGGCAGTCACGTGCATGCGATGATTGCATCTTGGATTAGTACATCAATACAAGGTATATATATGTATGTTATTTATTTGGAATAACTAATGAAAACATAACACAAAAAAAATCCTACCCTAGAAGCTCCTAATTCGGCCGCCTCTCTCACAAGCACACTTGTTTTGTTCTTTCTCCCTAATTTTCTTCTAGCAGAGAGAACTCGGGGATATCATATTCCGGTGTGGTGTATATTTGTCTTTAGAGGGCTTCTACGTTGATGTCTCGTGTGAAAGGTAATCCTTGATTTACATTTTTTGCACTTGTTATTTTAATTTTACGATAAGCACCATTTTTATTCTTAGAATCTACTATCTACTTTGAGAGATTGTGAGCAGAGGTGACATGCGGATGGACTAAGTCAACTTAGCACAGAACACAGTAGATACATTGATTATACCATTGTCCCAAATTGCTCAAATTCAACATCTTGATAAGATAGGTTTGAGGCCGATGGGTGATTGGCCTTAGGTCAAGTGGGAGACTGTTAGAATAAATGACCAAAAAGTCAATTATATTGGCCTAGATGTATTTTATTCCAACAATTAATCATTTTATGTAAATAAAATGAGTATTCGCTTATTTTGGCATCTACATTTTTGTTCTCAATTTGTATGATTGCGTTTTCTTGAACATCATGACAAAGCCCATAGAGCACTTGACAACCGTGAGTTTAGGCCATGCATTGGATGGCGCTCATTAAACCAACTGCCAAAAGGTTGGGTCTGAAACATTGCAAGTCGAAGACTTTTAGAATGGGCAACGAGAGTCCTATGGAGACTTGGATTAAGAGTCGCATTCAATTGGTGAGTTCCGCGTTTCATCGGTGACAGACGCGGGGCGTCTATGCGATCTTGGTGGGTTGATTGACTAGGTGTCGAATCAACTGAACTGACTGGCAGGATCGTCATATGGAAGCCTTGGAGGCTTGGTCGGTATGACTTGATCCCCAACTTCTATAATACGATAGTAGTCCTCAGACTTGAAGAATCATGGTAGTCACGTGCATACGTTGACTATGTCTTTTATCTGCGCAAGAGGTGATTGTGTCATAGACATGATCATCATAAGCCTTATCCAGTGCAGTCGAAGTATGTAGCAATAACGGTGAGTTTCAAAAAGAGGATCTGTCCCCTGTGAGTATGTGATAGAAGTATCTCCTATGCATTTGGAGATGCATTCACGCTCTATAAATCTATAGCCACAATCCTTGATCGAATAGGGAAAAGAGGTTCCTAGGTCGAGAAACTTGGTGTAATGCGATCTCATGTATTAAGAATAGACGCCTAGTCCATGATGGGAATCGACACCTAATCCCATGAGCTAGACTAAAGTTGGGAGATGGAAGACGGAAGGACCATACACGTATGGACTCGAGAGCCTACATTGTCTCACAGAAACTTACCTAGTCTTTAGTGCCATGGACCATTGCTAGACGGCCACCCATGGTGATGGGCTTTCTAGATTAAAGATTAATCAAGTATTATTAATTAAATTAGATTTAATTAATAATAGTGTTAGACACTAGCCCAAGTCTAGCTGAAAGGTGAGCCTAAAGAGTCACACATAAATCACCGGAAAGAAACAAGGAATTAATTTCGAATTAATTCCACAACTAATTGGATTACTTACAAAGAGAGATCAATTGGATGGATTAGAATCAAGCATATATTAACAACATTAACTTATATTAGGCTTGTCCTTATTATTTAATAAGTTGGATTTGATTAACTAATAAAGACAATTTGGGCTTATCTTTTAATTATATTAAACACAAGGTGGCTCAAATTAAATGGATTTTTATTAAAATTGGATATAAAAATTCATTGAGCTTGTATTTTTCTTTGTAAAAATTGGTCAAAGCCACTAATGTTGAGCCCATGAAAATTCCATAGAAGGAAACAAATGGCTAGCAAATTTTAATTTTGAAAACTGCAATTCTAGCCATTATTACGGATCTCTTTATTTGGAATAAAGAGAAATATACCTTGTAGATAAAAGAATGAGTCTAGAAATATTTTTCATTAAGACTACAAGATATAGATATATAAATATATGATACATAATATTTGGGAAATATTTTAGTTTCACATTATTACACAAAACAAAAAAGTCCCTTCCTTCCTCACCTACCTCTTGGCCGCCCCTCCCTCTCTTGCACTTCGAGTGATTTTTTCTCTTGTTCTCTTCTAGCAAAGAGAATATTGAGATTCCGATTTTGATGCAGTATGGACGAATTATAGGATTCCAGTATTGGAGCCTCAAGTGAAGAACATTTCAACTACATGTTAGAAAAAACAAAGGTATCATTTTTCACCCTATCTCTATTTTGATTTTTGTGATCGCACATTATCCTCATTTATGTTTTATTTTATTATACATCAAACGTCAAGCAACTCCAAGGTTACACCCATTGAATTTGTTAGTTTATGTGTTTTAATTTTGTTACTATGCTTTTTATTCACCGGTTCGCTAGCGTGTTCCTGGACCGTACCACAGGATCCTTCAAGTAGTATCAATATTTCAAATAGTGACCAAAAAGCCAATTAGATTGACGGTTTTGAGAACCATTTAGCAATCTTTATGAATGTAGTAAGCATACATCTATGGAACCATGTGTTTTTTGTGCTCACTATTTATGTTAAAGGGTGTTTTAACGTAAGAACAATGCCCACAGATTAATTGAATAACCCATGTAGTTGGACTGCGCATTGGATGGCAGTTAGTAAACCATCTTTTGAGGGTTGGTTTGAAGCGTTCGTCGAGGTCCTCGAGACTGGGCATCGAAAGTCCTATAAAGACTTGCACTAATCATTGGACTTGAGGAATCATGGCAGCTGAATATATATGATGGCTATATCTTGAATCTGACGAGAGATGACTGTGTCTTCGATGTGGTCATTATAAGCCTTTTCCAGTGTAGTCGCATTATATATTGAGGATGGTGGATTTGAAGATAGAATCTCTCCCTTATCAGCATATGATGGATATATCTTCTACACGCTCTAAGATGGTTTAGACTCTCCAAGTCTATGGCCATAATGATTGGTTGAATAGGAAATAGTTTCTTTTGTCAATCAATAGAGTATAGACATCTCAAATATTCTGCATAGTTGCCTGGTCCAGGATAGGAACCGACGCCCAATTCCATGCCCTATACTAAGGTCGAGAGATGGTCGATGGAAGGACCATACCTTTATGGAACTCAAGAGCCTAAATGTTCACGCCAACATTCACTTAGTCTCTAGTGCCATGGATTGTTGCTAAACGGCCACCCATGGTGATGGGCGTTTCTGATTAATGGTTAATCAAAAATAATTAATCAAAATAAATTTAATTAATTAATTATGTTTGACATAATTCTCAAGTCTAGTTGAGGGTGAATCTAAAGAGTCAGACACAAATTACTATGGAATTGGTAAAATTAATTTAGAATTAATTCGAGAAGAAATGAATTAATTTAATTGGATTAAATTAATTCAAGGAGAATATATAAACCATTCGATCATTTATTTAATAATCCATTTGATGGATTGCTAAAAAACTAATTAATAGGATTAACTAGTTTTGGAATTAGCACCTTTAAATTAATTAGATTAATTTATTAGGTTTGGCTTAATTAATTGATTCGATCAATTATTTAGTATTTCGGTTTAGATTTATTTAATTGGATTAAATGAATCTTTGGACTTTGTTGGGCTAAAATTAACTTAATTAATTATTATCCAATGGACTTTGGTTGGGCTTGATTTAATTTGATTAAATTTTGTTTGGTGCATACTTGAAGTCCAACCCCATTTGAGGTTGAAACTCTTTACCATGATGAACTTAATGGAGTCGTTATTTCTTCATGTTTGAAGGTTATATGCATGAATGTGTATAGGAATCCTAGTTTGAATTATATCTATTACATTTGGTGGTGTGGACAATTTAGAGGAATTCCTGTTTAAATTCTCCAGTGAACGGAACGGGAGAACGTAAAGGGAACAACGCACATTGCTGCTCAACTATAGAAATAAAAAGGTAAAGTTTCATGTTTTATTTTTATGCTTTTTGTTTCATTCTCTAGCCACTTTTCTAGCATGTTTATGTGTTGATTATTATGCTTTTGACAAACACTGAACGCCAGAGAATTACAAAGGGAAGACCCTTTTGAACCGTTTTAATTTTTTTATTTCACCCTTCCGCCGCATTCCTAGGCCATGCTGATTCTTTCGATCAGAGCACGGTTCGATATAGGGGCTGATGGTTATGTGATGTTTGCATGTTGTTAACTTTCACGGTTTTTGAAGCATGTTGTAAGTCTTTTCATTAATAATTTATATGATGAAAATAGCTTGTTTGATTTTTGCAATTATTTGGATAATTCAAGCATGTGAAAAGTTGAAATTTTCTGTATTTATGCTTTTTTTTGTTGTTTTACATTCAACACAAAATATAGGAAAAAAAATCGCCCCAGCACTGCCGCTGCTGGGGCATAGTGTTTATGCGACCATACTTGCGCAAGCAGAGAGCAAGCACGCACCCTGCAATGCAACCACGTGCGCGCATGCTAGGAGAGGGCCAGAGCACACGCGTAGGCAACGACGACAGTGCGTGCTGCAGGGCTGACAAACAACGACTGTTTTAATTATTTGGGACAAAATTGATTTTTTTTCTAAAATTAAAATTTAATAATTAATTGGCCAATGCACATATTTTTCGATCATCGTTTTGATTACAAATTTCAAGCTTCTTTTTCTTCGTAAAATTAATTTTTGTGATATTGGATATCCTGGAGTATAATATTACATGGGATGTATTTATTATATGATGTATGGATGGATGATCACGGAGCCCACGACCTCTTGTAAATTTAAGTTTATGGTTGGGCTCGTATGCCCTTGTAATGTTTCTTCTCTCTCCCTCTCGTTTTTAATCTTGGAATAATGAGGACTGCTATCTCCTTCCTTATGCACTAACCCCAACTCCTGATTGGGGTTTCTTTTCAGTTGTAATAAGAGTAATATAGGAATTTTTTTTGTCGGGCTTTTTATTTTAAAGCTAGCCCATGGAGAAGAAGGTCCAAGGATAAGGAGGGCCCACGAAGAAATTACAAGGTTCATCTAATGTTAATGGGTAATATTACTTTGTAATAGGATAGGGCCACCTTAGACTGACCATAGACTCATTGCGGGCTCAGTAAGTCGCATAGGTAGCGCTTGTGATCATCCCAGGCGGGTATGCTTAATTATGTTGCATGCGGTGATTTCTTTATTGCTTAAGCATTTGATGTTTTGCATGCTATAAAATTATGTAATGAGGTCTTGGTCAGACACCCAAACATTAACTCTTACTTGATTGGACCAAGTTAAATATTAGGCCCAAAATGGACTTGGATCGAGATTGTCTTGATCTCACCAAGCCTTCCATCCAAAAATTTGGTGAGGAAGATACAGTTGCCCATGTGTAGTCTCACGTGTCCTGGCATAGTTTGGAATAGAGGAAATGTACAACATTATTGTGAACAAAGAACATGTTCAGCATTTTCCTTTCTCACGAGTCGTGGGGGGCGACGATTGAGGTGTGATTTGGTTGATAGGTCGAGCCTAACATTGAGTAACATGATTTGCTTGCCGTCCTCAGGATCGTGTGAAGAGGTAAGGGCATGGTATATTGTTCTTGTGGATCCCAAGCCCACTAGGAGAGGATTTCCCAAAACTCCACTTAAGAGTGGTGGACTTTCTTATCAATAATGAGAGAGTTAAAGACTAAAAGACCATGACTTGAACTTATCAATAATATTACTATTATATGTTGAAATCTGTTTAATTCTATATTGTAGAACATGTCTAAGAACCCCTAACCCTGATAATGGAGACTAATAAATTCAATCGCACGAACTACAACAGTTGGCTGCAAAATCTAACGATTGTCCTAGGTTTCGAGAACCAGACTATATCTTAGACAAGTCGCTCCCAATGACCTTGCCGGAAGGGTCTTCGCCCGAAGAGCATGTTACGTTCGAGAAGTTGCATAAGGACAACAACGAGGTCACAGTAACATATTAGCTTCAATGAGCAATGACATCCAAAAGCAATATGATAGGCTGGAAATCGTTCCCTCGATAATGCTTCACATGATCGAAGTTTGTATGATTCCTGATAGTAATATTTGAGTGCTGCTAGAAAAATATTTTTTAGGACAAAGATGATTGAAGGATCTTCTTTGCAAAGTCATGCGACCAAGATGCTATCCCTCGTGCAGAAGCACAAAGACCTCAAAGCTGGGCTTGACAATGACACGTATATCGATGTGATCCTCCAATCAATTCCTCCCTCCTATGACCCATTTATCATAAACTACAACATGAATTGAATTAAAAAGTCTATTCATGAGTTAATTAATATGCTGGTCTAATACGAGGCAATGACCTACAAGTCTGCACCTATGTTACTAATAGGAGAGGCTTCAACCTCCAAGGCGAAAGGCAAGAGAGCCGGGCGCCGGAAGAGGAAGAAGGAAAAAAAAAAGCCATCGCAGCCACTGCTAGCGCTCCGACCGCCCCTGTTGCACCAGAGGGAAAGAGAAAAGGAAAATGAAGAACAATAGTTCACACCGGTCGAGGGCAAATGATGTTTGCACTCATTGCCGTGGAAAGGGGCATTAGAAGAGGGAGTACCCACAACTTCTCTCCAACCCAAGTACGTTTGTATTGAAATAAATATGAAAACTAATTCTGGTTCTTGAGTATTGCATACTGGTTGTGGAGCTCACATCTGCAATGATTTGCAGGTGTTGGAAAGAAGCAGAAGGCTAAGTAAGGATGAGATGATCCAAGGCTCGTTGATGACAAGGTCGTTGCTGTGACATCGGTGGGATCTCTCAACTTAGGTATTAGTGATCATATTCGGATAGCATTAAAGAACTGTTGTTATGTACAAATCATGATAAAAATTATTAGTTCCATTCCTGTTTGGGACAATGATTGTTATGCATTTGACATTAATAACAATAATTTTTATTTGATGATTGATAATAACCTTCATCTGCTTGATACATTAACGAATGGTTTTTATATTTTTCAATAGTTAAATTGGATTATAACTACCCAACACAAACAAAACTTAGATAATCATGAAAATGCACAGATTTGGCATGTAAGTTAGGTCATATCTCCATAGAAAGCATGAGGAAGTTGGTAGAATCAAGGAGTCTAGAGGTAAATGACTTGGGAAAACTATCAACTTGTGAGTCCTGACTAAAAGGCAAAATGACCAAGAAACTTTTTGTTTGTCACGCTTGCCATTGGTCTGTTGGACATAATCCACACAGACGTCTGTGCACCACTAAATACTCCGGCTATAAGAAGATACTCGTACTCTGTAACCTTTATCTATATCCACTCACGGTATGGTTATTTTTAGCTCATGAGGTACATGTTTAAGGCATTTGGAATATTTAAGGAATTCAGACCTGAAGTAGATAATCAAACTTGCCATAAGATCAAAGCCTTTCATTGAGTCTGACCGAGGTAGAGAATATTTAAGTGGTGATTTCATGGATTATTTAACAAAGAATGGAATTCTCTCTCAATGGACTCCTCCTAGAACGCCACAGCTTAACGGCGTGACTGAAAGGAGAAGTCGAACCCTGTTGGACATGGTTAAATCCATGAAGAGTTTTATTGAATTGCCCATGTCCTTTTGGGGATACGCTCTTGAGACAGCGGCCAAGTTCTTCAACATGGCGCCATCCAGAGCTGTACCCCATACGCTATATAAGAAAATATATCAAAACATAAGGTAAAATAGAAAAAGACAAGTTTTACTGAGTATGATTTGTACAGCCTCAACAAGGAGTTCCACATGAATTTATTATAAAATATTTATCAAATAAATAAAGTTGAATCTCTTGTTGAATTCCTAATTACGGAAAATAATTTCTTAATATATTAAAATTTAAATATTTATTTTTTAAAACTTTGACAGGAAAGAAAATTAATTTAAAATAATTAAATATGTACCTGAGGCTCCGTTAAACTTGCTCACAGAGCACAAGAGATGGGATCCAGCGATAGCACACCGGAATCTTCACAAGATAAATTTGAATTTGGGTTGGATGAAATTATCCGGCCAAAATCTTTAGTGTATGTTCTTGGAGAATTCTGTTGGCACATTATACATGATGACGAATTAACAAATCAATTCAGAAAAACGAATTAAAGAAGGAAAAATAAAGAATCAAATGCTTGAGAAAAGGAATAATGGAGTTGCCTGCATAGAATTCATCTTACATTTATGGAGTTTTCTGCCATTTCTTGGATACCGAAGGAATCAGATGTAACGTTCCTAGAGCTCTTGAGCGTAGTACTTTATGGACTTGCACAATGTTTTGCAGTGAGTGTGATGAGGGAGAAAAGGTGTGAGCAAATGTGAAGTGTGAGTGGTTGAAACTTGAATGAGAGAGTGTGAGTAAACGTTGTGTGTGTATGTGTGAGTGTTTCAAATAACAAAACTCAATTCGGGATAGCAGAAGCCTTGGAATTGACGTTCTATCTTTTTCTCATAATATTTTACTACTAATTTCTTCTTTTTTGGTTTGTCTTTACTTAATATTATTGTAATAATTAGACATGAATCATTTTTAGAAAGAAAATATATATTCATGCTATCTATGAATACAATACAATAAATTATATTCTATATCAGATTCCTCCAGAAATGGCAAAAAACATGAGAGATAATATCTATGAAAATTAATTAGAGAGTTCATCAATTTGTACATATTGTTGTATTGTAATCAACCATTTATTTTACAAAATTCTTATATACAACTCAAGTTTTTAGTAAGATTGAAAAACTTAAAGTAGTGATGAAGTTAAAATCGATACTCAAAAATGAAAAATTAATCATGTATACCTTTCTTAGCAGTTCAACCATTCTGGGTTTTGTTGAAATTAGACAATATTTTTATCTAAGGATCTTTTGGAATTCGGTTTCAAAGGGTGGAAATTTTGAGACAAATATATGTGGTATATAATTAATGGTTTGGTATATAAAAGATAGTTATAAATTAAAGTCACTTACCTAATTCATAACTTTAATGATTATTACTCTTTGAAGATTGGATTTCATTCATGAACTAGATTCCAGAAATTTAAGTTTGAAATTTTATTGCAATTATATTGAAGTTATACAGATAAACTAATGTGTGCAAGAAATATATATCACTTTCAAATATTTTGAAAAGAAAAATCAATACACTTTTGAATCCATTAATCGCAATATATATATATATATAATAGATACTTAAAAAATGCTAAAACAATAAGGACGATTCAATTGCTACAATTTTTTTATTGGAACACAAAAGAAAAAATTGGACTAAAATATTTTTAGTCCCCTATGCTAATTAGAAGGGGTGGTATTTTAAAGGGACTGGGTTTGTAATTTAAAAAATCCATGCAATGAAATTTTCATTTCAAAAGACTGAATTATTAACTTTTATTTTATTTGACGAAGTTACTTTTGAGCTATTTACACTATGAGTTCATATATTTATTGATATTCAATTATATAATTGTTTAGTTATTTCTAATAATATTCATTCATTTGTTGTAAAACTCTTTTTCAAAATTTAAGTTTTCAACTTTATAAATTTTCAATCTTTATAATTCATTTGTTTGCTCCATCCAATTTAAATTAATTGTTTATATAACTTTTTGAGAAAAATGTTGAAAGCAATCACTAGCATAAAAAAAAAAAAAAAAGGTTTTATAGCGGTGGAATTTTAGACGGCTTCAATGGTTTTGCCAACGGAAAAAGCTTCAATCTGAAAATTAGGCTTCGGAAATAAATTCCGATGGTTTTATCGAAAGAACCATTAACCAAAAACTAAAGAAACTATCGGAATATGCATCCTAGTGAACGAATAACAAAATTACCAAATTCTGGTGAGGATGGAATATTTTCCGACAAAATTACCAACAGGCGTGTACCTTTTTTTTTGGATGCCATGCATTATTAATGGTGTTAATATTTAGAATATTATGCACACAAAATACTAAAACATGACGAGGTTTGGGTCATATAAATTACAAATGACTATCACTTCATTTGACCAAGTTAAAATATTACACCCGAAAATGAAAATAAACAAAGAATTGTTATTTCATTCCTTTCATCCACGATAATGTAATGAGGAAGTTGATTTCATCCATACGTGGTTTCACGAGTTGTGGCACGTTTGGACTAAAATGAAGCTGCACTATTATTGTTAACAAAGTGAATACACACTTATTTCCTAGTATCATGAGTCGTGGGGGGAGATAGTCTACACTATGATTCGGTTGATAGGTCGAGTCTGACACTAAGTAAGATCACTCGCTTCGACAAAATTTGTTTCTTTTTTTTTTAGTATACAGGTGTTCCCAGGGTTACGTTTCTAGCAAATAATGCCAAAGCTTATTTATGTACATCAATCCATTGGATGGATGACATAAAGTTTAATAAATTAGATTAATTAGAATTTCAAGTTAGCCATTAAAATTAATTGGACTAATTTTATTAGACCTGGTCTAACTTATAAATTGATAGAGAGATAATAAAAGGGTTGGATCCTTTAATTGGATTAAAGGATATTTTAATATTAGCTTATAAATTAAACTAGGTTTGATTTAAAGTCCATTAAAGTGGACTTGATTTAATTTTAATTAATCTAGAGCCAGTCCATTCAAATGCAAGGCCAAGGCCTTGGCTAGACCATGGCTAAGTTAAGGAGGAAACACCTCCTTGGGTGTGGTTTGGCCAAATTGGTGTCCTAGGGTGCACCAAAATCAACCACAAGGTAGCTTAGATGTGTTAGATGGTAGTTGGAGTCTTGCTAGATCAAGATTCCTTTGTATCTTGTGCATAGGTCACATATAAAGCCTCTGAAATCCTTATAGCCAACCAGCAGCTGCTGCACACGCATACCCATGAAAATTTTTCTCCTATTTTCTCTCAAAAAAACCTCGCAAGATCTCAAAGATAGAAAGAGGAACAAGAGATCAGACGTTAATCAATAACGTTGTTGATTCTTTGCACTTCCATGGAGGTTTTTCTAGAACAAAATCTCCACATTCTTGGTGCGTTAGTGTTTAGATGGTCTCTAGATCGAGACATCACTATGAACGGATCCAGAACAATGAATCAAAGCTTTTAGCCGAATGATAAAAACAAAAAGGTGTAAAAATCTCATTTAGTATTTTCGTCCCTCTTATTTATTTTTAGCAGAACTCTTGCCTCCTTTGTTTTGTTTTTACACCAAATGCCCTAAAAAAGATCAAGAGTACACCCCTTTTTCGAGATTTAATTGTATGTTAAATTATTATTTTTTGATATTTTGAGCTTCCGCTCTTCAAGTGGTATCAGAGCACGAATCGGTGTATAGACCTAGAATTTAACATGTTTAATACGGATGTGAATGATAACATATTTTAATTGGCTTTGGAAGCTTGAATTTTGGTCTTAATTACATCTCTAGAACTAAGATTTTAGATGTTTTAACTATGCATTTAATTTTGGGCATGAGAATTTTTTGAAATTTGAAAATTTTCAAATATAATTGATTTTTGTTGTTTCAAGTATTCCAGAAAAAGAAAAACAAAAAGTTTCAAAAAAATAAAAAAACAGTAGTAGATGTGTTGTTGTCTACTGGCCGATTACTGGCTGGCAAGGTACAGCTGGCAGCGAGAGCCTTGCTCACGCAGTTTGGCCAGCGTTCTTGTGAGCGTGAATGCTGGTAGGAGCGAGCCTATGCGTGCGGGCGTACACACAACACGTGTGCAGAGCCTTGTCTGCTAATACCGGCTGTGACACGAGCGCATCTGGCAGGTGTGTATGCGTGCGTGAGCCTAGCTACGGCAGGTTGGGCCAGTTGGTCATCTGGACTAAATGTTTATGTTTTTTCAGAATTTTTGCATATTTTTCGAAAATAGTTAATTTTGGGGTATTTAATTTTTTTTAAAATTTGGTATTCTCCAACCTTAAATTTGTAAAATTAATTTTAATGGATTTTCGAACAAGAACTATTTGTTTGCATGGGGTTGCACTTATATCCATAGTTAAGTTGCATTATTTTTAATGTAAAACTCATTGAATTGGATATGTGATTAATTTATGATATTGGATATCATTATTATAATGTATGGTTTGCGTTATCGTTTTTGTGCTTGTTTATTTTCGAAATAAATGTGCTGTTTTGTTAATTGGTAACATGGATGATCACAAAGCCATTTGGACCTTATGGATGGTTTCTTTTCTATTATTTTGGGGCCTACATATATTATTTTCTTATCTCTTCATTTTTAGCCTAACTATTTAAGGCTTGCTTTCTCCTTATTTATGTACTCCCCCTAACTTTTATTGGAGGTTTCATTTCAATAGGTTAGAGAGACGTTTACTTTTATTTTTTATAATAATCGAAGAGAGCAAGCCCATATGATGAAGGCCCATGAAATAGGCCACAGGTTGGCCCATAGAAATCCATGGAAAAGAGGCCTGAAGGATGGTGCCTACGAAGTAGATGAAGAAATAAAGAAAGATTACAAGGTCTGTAATATGTTAATGGGTTTTAATATCTTGTAATAGCGTAGGGCCTACCCTAGACTACCAAAGATCCACCACGGGCTCAGTGCACCACATAGGTTATTGGGCTTGTGATCATCCAACAGGCGTGTACGTTTTTTTTCACATGCGATGCATTTTAATTAATGTTGTTAATATTTAGAATATTATGCATACAAAATACTAAAATGTGACAATGTCTGGGTCATATAAATAACAAATGACTATCACTTGGTTTAACCAAGTTAAAATATTAGACCCTAAAATGAAAATAAACAAAAGATTGTTATACCATTTCTTCCATCCACGATAATGTAATGAGGAAGGTGATTTCATCCATACGTGGTCTTAAGAGTCCTGGCACATTTGGACTGAAATGAACCTGCACTATTGTCGTGAACGAACACACACCTATTTCCTAGTGTCATGAGTCGTGGGGGTAGATAGTCTACACTATGATTCGGTTGATGGGTCGAGTATGACACTAAGTAAGGTCACTCGCTTGGAGTCCTTGTAATCACTTGAAAAAGGTGAGGCTAAATATCTTGGGGATCTCATAGGTCAAGAATGGTATTTGATGCGTCCTACATTGTTATTTCCATGTGAATCATAAACGTGGGGTATGGAGAACTTCGTTTGTGGACCCCAAGCCCACAAGGAAAAAGTTTTCGGAAACACCATTTGAGAGTGATGGGCTTTCATAGAAATAATGAGAGGGTTAATGACTGAAGTCCAAGTCCTTAACTTGAACATAATATTATGATAATCTACTCATTTTTCTATTTATTAATAGATGCCTAAGAATCCATTGAAAACCATACTTGATTCTAATAAATTTAGTGGAACAAACTATTGGAATTGGATGGGAAATACACTAAGTGATAGTCATCGATTTCAAGAACCTGACTAGTATGCTGGATGAGTCTCTACCTCGGAATTTGCCGGAAGGGCTCCTGCAATGAGAATATTTGACGTTCATCAGTGGCATGAGGACAATCGAAATGTACGCAGTATTGCACTGGGCACGATGAGTAACAAGATCTAGAAACAATACAAGAGGTATTAATATTTCGATGCAAGACATGCTTATTTTAGTTTGAATTTTATAAATATGGGTATTTGGTCTACTTTTATAGTAGTTTCTTGCTTTTAGTAATTTTTATTTAATGTATGATTTAATTTGAAATTATGTGTCTATATATATCGATAATTTATTACACTATTTTCAATAAAAATAATTCACTTATATTTAGGTTTTCATGAATCGCAAGTATATAATAATTAATAATGAATTTTAGAATATTGAATCATACTTTTAATATAGTAAAAAAAATGTCCCTTAACATAACAAAAGAAAAAAAGTTGATCATATTACTACCTTCCAATGATTATAAATTTGTTTTGGTTTCTGATAATTCAAAATGAAGATTGAATTAAAAATTTAATTGACGAGCTCACTTAGTTTGAGATATAATTTGATCTATAGTTAAAGTAATTGAAAAAGTATTTAATCGATCCATTGAATTTGTTTAATGAAATAAATTTAAGTAAATTAAACTTTTCATTGATTAACAAAAATAATAAGTAGTTAATCATTTTATTGATATTAAAAATTAGTTAATCAAATTAAAAAGATGTCAAAATTTAAAATTTCCTTTTTAATTATAAATGTTGACAAAATAATAAGAAAAGAATAAAGAGAAAATTGATTGGCTATAAATAAATTATTGGGTTGTTTAAAGCACAAGCAAAGATCTCTAACTCTCCATCTTTTTAACTATAAATGTTTATTTGGATTTTCATTGCCCGGATTTGATGGAATGCCTATTAAGATAACAACATATAACAAAGATAAGAGTTAAAATTCAACCAAACCTAAACCAATTATGTTGGTAAGAAATGAATATGATTTAAAGTAGAACATTCTACATACCTTCTATTTCCTTTTCTATCTCAGTAATATTTCTTGTACTACTTCCACTTACATCCCCAACCTGAATGTTGTGGAAGTTTTAATATGTGTCATGAACAAATCACATAATGGTTCATTCATTTTTTATAATCTTCTATAGTTAAAAAGATAGAAAATAAAACATATCCACATAAATTTTGGTCAAAGATAAAATGGATTTATGGATTCAGAATTTACCTGTTCGAGCACTAGATCATTCCTCCGACAGCTATAGAGCATAAAAGTTGCAACCTCCTTTAAAGAGCGGAAGTTTTGAGAGACTCTATCATGAATATAGTACTATTGCATGAAAATTTGGTTGAAGAATGTTAGTTATATTATATTAGTTTTGCATAACTCAAAAATTGCGCTTTTTCTTTTGTAATATCCAAACCTTGTATCTTGGTTGGATTTTTACTGTCTCAATAATTTCCAGTAGAAGGTCCACGTCTTGTTGGAGATGGACTTTCTTCACTCTTACGTCCAACTTGTCTTCATTATCTTGTACAATTATGTAATACATTTCCCTTTTTCCTACTTCAATCTGCCATACATATGTAAATTATAATATCACATTTTTTATAAATTATAATATCACATTTTTTAGATAAAGAAATGTAAAAGTGCATAAGAACAAAAATGCACGTGATTGCACACTAATATCTAATCTTGTTTTCTGTTTTTTAGTGCATGAGGTGCTAGAGATAAGTAAAGTAATTGCATAAGTTTTCTACAAACAAAGTGTTATATGTAGATTAAAGAACAAATAAATAATTACCAAGAAAATAATTAAATTTTAGAATAAAAAGTAATAAGATGAGAAAAAGATTACTTCAGTACTAAATCAGTAAATCATAATACCAAACGAAACGGATTTCTAATATTCAAACGATTTGGATATATGAACCTAGCTTGCGTCCCAAAAATATAGAATTACTATTATTTTAGTTTTATTCATCATAGGGATCTCACATTATATCTTGTAATTGAGAAACTTCCACCAAACTAATGTTAAATTATTGGTCATGGACTAAATTCATGGTTGCTAGTCGCAGATCAAGATGCCTAAAGAGTTGGGTTCAAGAGGGACTCAATCTAGAATTTGATTGACCTAATCCAGGAAAGTTGGTTGGTCCAATCCAGACCAATCATGGGCTGATTCCAAGTATCAATACTTGGGATAGGCCTAGCCCAATGACCTAGGACCTCCTAACCCTCGGTCGAGTTAGTGGGCCAATCTAATCGTAGCTACTTCTTTTTTTTTTTTAATAATATATGACATATAAGTTTTATTTTGTTCTTATAGCTTAACTATTCTATATTTTTTATACTTTTGAAACTCTAAAAAGTTTTACCTTTATTCTTCTACTTCTATCTTAGTACAATAATTTACTAAAACTCATTGTTATTTTTTTAAAAATGTATTTTTTTTGGGCTTGTCATTATTTAAGTTTATTATTTGTAGCTAGTTGGTTAAATTGTTATAATGATCTTTATGCGGTCTTAGCTACTTTTTTTTTTTTTTGTAGTTTTGACTTTTTGTTTGGTTTAATTTATGATTTATTTATTTAAACATCAAAGCATAAATGATTTAAGTTTGTTGAAAAAAGTATCTCATCTTCATTAAAAAAGAAAGGAAAGAAAACTTATTTGGTTTGAGGTATAAAAATTATTTAAGGTATAATAATTAGTGTTTTCAAATATGGTAAGAAAATATATAAAAAAATAAGGTAAAAAAAAAGACAAGCTTTATCATGATTTCTATAGCCTCAAGAATGGATTCCACATCAATTTATTTTAAAATATTTATCAAATAGTGAAAGTTCAATTTCTTGTTGAACCCTAATTATGGAAAAAAATTTCTACATTAGATTCATACAGAAAAGGCAAAAAATAAAAAAGAAAGAGATAATATTTTTGAAAATTAATTAAAGAGTCCATCAATCTGTACGTATTGTTGTATTGTAATCAACCATTTGTCTTTACAAAATTCTTTATATACAACTCCAGTTTTTGAGTAAAATTGAAAACTCAAAGTAGTGATGAAGTTAAAATTGATACTCAAAAATGAAAGAAATATATGTGGTGGGTGTGATTTAATCTGAAAAATGTAATTAATGGTTTGGTATATAAATAAAGGTATAGACTAATGTCACTTGATTGATAATGTTAGTGATTATTACACTTTGAGGATTAGATTTCATTGCTGAAATAATGTTGTAGTAATTTAAGTTTGAAATTGAATTGCAATTATATTAAAGTTATACATATATACAAATGCGTGTAAGAATTTTTTGCACTAATTTATTTGGTTCTTTGCCACCACACAACATATTGCTTTCAAATATTTTGGAAACAAAAATGAATTGACACTTTTGAATCCATTAATCCCAATATATATATATACACATATGTAATAGACACATAAAAAAAGCTAAAAGAATAACAAAGACTAGAGTGTTGGATATAACAAAAAATAAAGCAAATTCTCTAATATCCAACCCTCTAAGGCTGACAATCCTCTAGCAGCTTCTGGAATGTCTCTTGTAAAACAAATAAAATTATTAACACTTTTAAGCAAGAATTAATTTTTTTATAAAATAATACCTACTTACCGCCACCTCCAATGCCCTCGGCCAGCTCCAGCCGCAGTCCACTTTTTTCTTGTAGCACTTCTCCAATAATTTCATCTGCTTGGGGGGCCTATCGAGCTTTTCCTCCTGTAGAAAAAAAAGCATTTAGCATCTTATTTATAAAATAATGGTAAAGCATTTAAAATACAATTATTTACTTACCAACTTTCTCTTGTGCATGTCGATAGAGGAAGACCCCCTCCAATACATAATTGAGGACGTCGTAGAGTTCGCCGCCCGGTTCACCTAGGAGTGGCCTGACCAGGATGGACAGGACGATGGAAAGTACCTTTTGGATTTACTTATCAGCCAACATGTGGAAGACCCAGAACATGAACCCATTGTCACAGTCCCGCAAGTAGGTCATCTACAATAATAAAATTAAATCAAACATTAGTAAAATTCATTAAATAATTAAATTATTAGATAAAACTAAATTAATTTAAAATTGATTACCTTCATGGTCTGAAACCAGAAATGCTGGTACTCTGGCGGCATCTGCTCATACATGGGGATAGGTGGGGAAAGTGTCCCCGTCACGATTGCATTGATGCGCTCGTGAAAGCGGCGATCAGACCTAAAAAGGACATGCTATATTAGATATTTTGAAGATAAAATAATAATAAAAAAATTTGAAAAATAAAATTAACTCGCGTCATCGATGCTGATGTACTGGGCGTGCTAATGGTACGGGTACTGATGGTAGTGATGAGCAGCCGTTGGGGTGGCAGACTGTTGTATCGTGTCATTAGCTGTCGGTGCAGCTCCAGATGCTCCAACATCATTCGGAGTCCGCGGGGTGGGGGACGGTGCGGTTGTGTCAGGTGGTGGCGGTGGTCGAAGAACTACTTCCCCAACATGAGACGAAACTTGTAGACGACCATGTCCTCGACCACATGGCACAGGAGGCGTACCACTAAACATGATCTAAACAAATTATTGAGAAATATTAGTCTAAATTTTACGAATATTCACATTAATATGTATATAAAAAAGAATACACTAATGCTTACATATCGAAAATATTATCATGAAGTTATGAGTATTGTACTCATTAATTATTTAAAAATATATAATTATCTTTTGCACGTATAAAACGGGCCAAGTATTGTTTTAAGCGTGTAGCCTATCACATGAATTTTTTATTTTAGTATTTGTTACATTTATCCATTTTAATTTATCAACATTGTCTTTTGTTGACAGATGAAGATGGATAAACATAACAAGTTTTACTAGCAAAATTCAATTAATAGGATAAACAAGATTAAAGGCATATGTGATCTGTTTGTACGCTGTTACCAAAGAACTATATATTTTTAAATAATTATTAATTATTGAAAATATTGTCCTCAATTTGTTTTCTATTTCTAATGATTATGTAATTATATTTTAATTTTAAATATTACCTTAATATTGTTATTGTTGACATTATTATTGGTCTAATTTTGTGATTACTGACATTATTATGTAAAAATGTTATTGTTGGGAATATTCTCTAATTTTGCGATAATTGACATTGTTATGTAAATAATGTTATTACCGGGAATATTAGCTATTTTTCAAGATTATTGAAATTATTATTTAAAAATATTATTACTGGAAAAATTGGTCTAATTTTTTTATTATTGACATTATTATGTAAAAATATTTTTATTAGGAATATTGGTGCAATTTTTGTGATTATTTACATTACTTTTTAAAAGTATTATTATTGAAAATATTGATCTAATTTTTTTTTATTATTCAAATAATCTTATTATTGGGATTAACTATTGGTCTAATTTTTGTGATTGTTTACATTATGATGTTAAAATTGTTTTATTGAAAATTTTGGTCCAATATTTTTGATTATTTACATTATTATTTAAATAAATTTACTATTGAGATTATATATTGGTCTAATGTTTTTTGGTTATTTACGTATTATGTAAGGGCATAAATTACACATAAATTGCACATAAATTACATAAATTGTATAAATTTACAGAAAATTAGAAATTTTGAAAAAATATTTTCGAAATTTTTTGAAAAAATATTTCAGAATTTTTTTCATACAGATTTTTTTTTTAAAATACCAAAGATTTACAAAAAAAATTTAAAATACCAAAAATATACAGAAAATAAAAAAATTTTGAAAACATTTTTTCAGAAATTTACAGAAAAATTTTAGAAATACAAAAAATTAACAGAAAAAATTTAAAAAATATAAAAAATAAAAAAAAATTCAAAATATTTACAATTTTTGCCTCAGTCTGGTCCCTCAAGCTATTTTTTGTTGAATACGTGGCTGAATTTTGACTTTTTGGAGGGTAAAATAGTCCATTTAAGTTTGATTTTACCATTTTAATCCCTTAAATTTATAACATTGTCAAATTCCTCCTTTTTTCAAAGGAAAAAAACGTATCTATATTTTTTATGTTGATATATTAAAATTATCTTTTATGAATAACAAAAAATTTGCACTCTTGTGAACATAATAATATATTTAACTTAAAACAAAAACAGTGTACTCTATTTTCTCTTTTTTTATTGCAATAAAAAAAATCCAAAATTATGATAAATTTTATGAATTTACCTTTTGCGAAAAGTTATATAAAAAATTGAAGTCAGTAATTTTTTATTTCAAAAAATTAAAGATAAGTCTAAAAGTTAAACCTTAACAATCTATCTTTATTACTAATTAAGAGCACTATTTTGGTGTCTCACTCTTTTTGGTGGGTCAATTTTTTTTTTTAATTATATTTCTTATTCTCAACTTTGTTTGAAAAATTACAAATAACTCCTCATTGTTTGAAAAATTATAAACTTCCCCTTAATATTTGATAAAATCATATAATCCTTGGATGGAGGTTTAAAATTATTAACTTTGCCCTTGATGTATTTTTATCTTTTTTTCTAAAAATATTAAATAATGGAAAAAAAAACATACATAGTGGATGAAATATTATCAACTTAGTCCATAAAAATTTTTTAGAAAATTTTTAAAAATAACTAAAATTATAATTCAAAATTCACAAGAATATTTTAGTCAGTTTACCATAAAAATAGATGAATTGGACTAATTATTACAACAATGTTAGAATCAAAGGTTGCATGGTAATTTTTCAAATAAAGATGGTGTATTTATAATTATGTCAAACCTATTTATATATATTGTTATTATTATGAACTTTTTGTTTATATCGATGTATTGTAACTTAAAGAACAAAATTTATTTGCATTACTAATGTACATTACATTACACGGAACACATGCTAGTTAATTATACATTCATCAATTATAGTTATAAATAAGCGAGACCTATAATTGGTATTAATTGGTATAAATGAAAATATCTGGAATGTGTTTGATTTTGTGATAATCTTCTCCTTCACCATCCACCACTCCTACCCTCTTCGCAAACTCTTCTGGCATAGATATAATTCTCAGTTCTTGGAGAGTATTAATGAATTCCAATTCATCTGGAATCATCTTCAATTTACTGCATTCTGCAATAAGTAGACTAGAGAGGTTGAGCATTGCTCCTTTCTCCACTCTCCACCCCATTAAATTCAACAACCCATGCAAAACAAGTTCCTTGAGTTAAGGAAATCCAGTTGCCCGACAAACCATCTCTCTGCCCACATATGGATTGCTCCACAAGCCAAGAACTCTTAACATGGGAAGCTTCTCTAGTATTTCCATTGGGTCTTCCTCAATCCTTGTACCCACAAGCTGCAATTCTATCATATTTTGATATAGTTGAACTTCATAAGTTGGTAATTTGCTCACTCGACAATGTGTGATTCTCAAGTAATGTAGTGAGTGATACATCACGAACCTCCTGAAAAGAGTTGAGCCATCTTCCCGATTCGTATTGACATCCATGTCCATCTTTGGCAATTTAAGAAGATGAGTGATATCATCAACCACATCACCAACCCAGATATCATCAACCATCTCCAATTCATTCAACCCTTCAAATTTCAATTTTTCGCCTCCAACCCTCTCATGATCATCTTTCATAAATAGATGCCTCAAGCGCTTCATTTTGTATATGCAATTAGGTAATCTCATTATATTTTTCACATTCAATGTCTGCAAACAAGGTAGCTTGCATATAGATGGTGGCAATTCTTTCACAATACTATTTTCGAGACTCAATAGCTTCAACAGCTCCCATTTTGCGATTCCTTTGGGCAATTTCCAATTCTCAAATTGATAACCTTTGAATACAAAAGATCTTATGTTCTTATTTTCCCCAATCCTTTGACTAAGATCGTTATCCACTCCCACCGCATGAATAGCCAATCTATTTGTTTTGCAAATGGCAGAGTCTCCTCCTCCCATCTCTCTATCCATAACCTCCAGAAATCCTTTTCTTTTTCCTTTTGACAAACATAGATCTCTAATCATATCATGAAGCCGGCATGACTTAAACCTTTTATACAGCGGCAACTCGTCTATTTCCACTTGAACCATACACCTATTTTCTGGCTCAAATAAATACCGTTCTGCCACATCTCTCAAACTTTCTCCCTTTCCCTTGTCTTCTGAAGAAATCATTCCTTCAGCCATCCATAGTAAATATAGTTTTTCTGTATCTATTTCTTGATCCTTTTTAAAACATGCCAAATACAAAAGACACGATTTCGGGTTGTAACGGAGCATATTGTAACTCAAATCTAGTATTTGATTAACTCTTCTGTCAGTCTCCAAACCTCTCCCATGTTGAAGGTACGAATCAAGATTTCTACACACATTTTTCTATTCTATTGATGCCTTTTCATGACGAAGAGTTCCCCCAATAACTGAAATGGGTAATGGTAAATAACCACATTTTTTTACTATTTTCCTTCCATATTCTTCCAATAACTTTATTTCAGTTGTAGGTAGCTCTGCATACATAATGAATTATTGTTAGTTATTTACGTTTGTTAATTCAATATATTAAATTTGTGCAATTAAAACAAATCAAAATAAGAGAATTTCGCCCCATACTTAAAACAAATAAAAATAGAATTGTTGTTATGTTTGTATTTTCATGAAATTGTCACTAATTATTCATAATAACAATTTTTTTGGCACTAATAATTTTTAAAGATAGTTTTTTCACACATATTGTCGTCATGAAAACTATAAAAAAATATTAGACATATTAAAATAATCTTTTTCGCCTAATATATACTATTAATGATATTTTTAGCATCATTACTCTTTTTCTTTCTGTCACTAACTAGAGAAGAAGATTCAAAATCAATAAAACAAAAACAAAAATATTTACAAACTAACCTTGTGAATAACTATTTGGGAGTGCTATCTTTTGAAGGAGCTCCCATCCTTCATCTTCACTCATGCATATAATTTACTACAACCTACACAATCTAAGAATATTTTTCAATAATTGCATCAAAATAATTAACTTAATGATACGAAAACAGACAAAGTTCAAGCAAGAAAATTGAAAAATAGAATCAACAACCCTAGTGAAACTATAGATTCATTAAGGACAATTCTAAACAACATCTTAATAAATAGCAACTATTATACGCCATATAAAAAATTATTGTATTAATTCTTAATAAATAGTTATTACTAATTATATTTTTCAAAATAATCCAAAGTTTATAATATGTTTATAATTTTTATAACTATCTTTTACAAAATTAATAAAAAATAAGATAGATGTTGACCATCCACATAGACACGGGTGTATCTATAAAAGTAGGATACGTTCCCTATTACAAAAGGAAATCGAAAATAAAACATAAATTAAATCACTTAATTTTGATTGGTTCAAAATTCCATGTAAAGTTCATAAAGTGAATACATCAAATTGATAAGAAATATGTGTGCAGTATATTTGAGAAGACAATGAAAATAGTTAATAATGAATAAGAAAATTGATATTGAAACTCCAACGATTAGTAGTGGGTAGATGATAAATAATTATATATATATAAAAAAAACTCAATAAACTCATGAAGCCAGGCAAGAGGATTTCTCCTCCAACAAAATCAAACTAGCAAATGAATAATGGAACCATATGTTTACATGACAACTTAATGAGTTCTATTGTTAATTAACTTTTGAATTTTCATTGAATATTGATCCGCCTCGATCACGTTTGACCTTGATCAATGATCTCGACCTCTCACATCACCGATTTGGATCTGTTATCTGGAAACAAAATACAAAGCTAGTCGGGATCATCCCGACAACGAAACTCCGATGCCTAAGTCAGATGCTGAGATTGAAGGTAAAATTCGGCAATCTAAAATATAAGTGCGGAGAAACAGGGTAGCTTCTCTCAGTGGGGACTTGGAGTATTTATAGACAATGGAGGATGGGACCCACTTGCGGGACAAGTGTCAGCTCCATGCTCGCCCCTGCAGAGACTAAGTTGCTTCTTTAGTGGACACCTGTCCAATGAGTATTGCGGGTCGGATCTGGGTTCCCTTGGCCCGATTTGAGACGTCATCAAGCCATAATGCGTCACATGCGATCTCATGACCTCACCCTGCGACCTTGTTTATGTTCTTTATCCCCCTCGACCTGCGATCTTCTATGCGACCAACCGGCAACACCACATTCTAATCTCCCTCTCCTTGTGGCATCCTCATCATAATTCCCCCACTTCTTCCAAATGTAATTTATTACATTGGGGAGAAGCATATCTCTTCCAATTTGGGTCGAAAGAAGTCCTCGCAGGGTCGTGTGTTTGATGCAATTTGATAATCGAGGGTTGAAGCCTTGAATATGTACCGTCATCCAAGATCAGTAACCGAAAGGTCTTGCTACGATAAGTCCAATCGTTGCATCAATAAAACGCCACGCGCCAGCAATCCATTAGTCGGCTCGATCCTCGAAGCGCCACGCGCCGTACATCCCCTCATCCTGCAATGGTGCGTCTTTCCATATAGTGGTCTATATATACCCCCCTTTTTCAAAATCCGCCTGCTCCACCACTCTGCCCTCGAGATCGTTGCTAGATTCCCAGCGACCTGCCTCCTCGATCTTTAACAAGGTACCATGTCTTCCATTAATTCGAGCTTTTCCTTTTCTATTTCTGTGACTTCTCCCTTGCATGAGGAACATCCAGAGGGACCTTCAGTGGTCAGGTCTAAGTCTTGATCTAGGTCTAGGTCGAGGTCTAGATCGAATCCCTCCAATGACTCATCTGATGATGGGGCCCCTAGGCACGTTAGATTTCAACAAGCATTAGATAACAACCTTTGGATTGGTATTGTGAGTAAAGTGAAACAATCCATTTCCCAAATAAAGGAAAAGTACTTCATCCCGCATGATTTCGAGGTCTTGATCCCCCGTTCTTTTGATCGCATGCATACACCTCCTAGAGGTTTCTGTACTTTATCGATTGGCCATTTTGAGGCTGGTCTGCGAATGCCTTTAGCTCCCCCTGTAGCTCGCATACTTAGGGGATTAAGGTTAAATCCCATGCAGTTGTCCCCCAATTCCATTAGCCACATCATACTTTTTGTCATAATAATGCGAGCTTTCGATCTCGACTCCAGTTTTGATAACTTTTGGTCACTCTATTCTTTTACTACTTCCACTAGGTCTGCCAATAGAGGTTTTTTCTACCTCACCTTCCGTAGACAATGTAGATATTTAGAGCCTCTTAAGTCCAACACTGGTCCTTGGAAGGATCGCTTCATCTTCGTGCGACCTCCACCTGGTAAAAAATGGCCCTTCACTCTCAAATGGTCTGGAGAGAAACTCGAACCGGTTACTGAAGGAGAGGGTCTAGATCGGGATTTGATTAATAGTCTCGCTTCTAACCCATTTTTTTCAAAAAAGTTACTGACTGAAGAGATTTTCTGTCTCGCGCGCTTATCTCGTGCTTCTGTACCCATCACCAGGTCGTTAGGTGATTCACTATCCTCTCTACTAGTTTTCTTTTTTCTTCCTCCGCTAACTTTTTGAGGTCGCAAATTTGCAGAGACCAAAATTATGTTGGGTCGTCTGACTCAGCATGCTCAAGCTCGCCAGGAGTGAGCTGCTCGTGAACAAGCTCAACAGTCCACTCCTACACATGATCGGGCTCCACGTCGCACCGCTCCTCAGTTACCCGACCCAGATACTTCGGCCACTCCAACAACTGAGATGCAAAGGCCGGACACCCCAATTGACATCGGCAGCAAGGAGATCCATCTTCACAACCTTTCTCCTCACCCAGTTTGAGGTGTTTCCCCTAGTACCGAGATGGTTGGCTCGCAGGTCGAGGCCAAAGCTGCTGGTCCTAGCCACCCTCAGAAGCGTAAGCACAGATCGCCTTCTAAGTCCAAGCATGGGAGGTCGCACTTTCATAGGCGATCCGAAGAGGAAGCTGCTGCTGCTCGAGCTGCTGAGGATGAAAATTTGAAATGTTTAAAGGAGGTCGAAGAGTGGGAGTTGTCTGCCCTGGCCAATCATCGCACGGAGTCTCAAAAGTCGGCCGAACGGACTGGAGCTCAACTTGCACCCAACTGGAGGGTTTCTGACCACAGCACTATCCTGAACAGCGAGGCCGGGTAGGAATCTTACGAGATCTATAGGCACACCAACCTACCTCGCGAACAGGCTACACTCCTCTCCTTCCCCTACCCTCGATTGGAGCAGTATGCTGCCCACGCCCTGGCGCAGGTAATTGCTTCGACCTCCGTATTTACCTCAACTTCTTTACTCTTCTGACCCGATGTACCATCTCTGCAGGCCGGGTCGTTCATGCGATTGTTGTCACTCAAATGCACTGTCCTTCACAAGCGTCGCCGGGAGGTTCAAGAAAAATAACGCGAGCTCCGAAATGAGATCCGGGCGAAAGAGAAGGAATGGGGAGAGGAACGCCAGCCCTCGACGTGGTGAAGACAGGTCTCGAGGCGGAGGTCGCTCGACTGAGGGAGATCGTGGAATCCCATGGTGCTGAGGTCGCCAGGGCGCGTGAAGAGGGCCAAAGGTCTGGTTTTTCTACTGGCCAAGAAGCTGGTCTCATTCAGGGTCGCACAGAGGGCCGAGAGGAGTTCCTAAACTCTCCTGAGTTCGCTGCTCGATCTCGCGACCTTCGATTGGAAGGAGCACGGGATTTCTTGAAGACTCTGGTCTTCGATACTGCAGTCGAGATCAAGGCGAGTGTGTACGTGCAGGGCTTCAAAAAGTGCAAGGCTCAAGTCAACAAATTGGAGGCATTTGTTGAAGGGTTCGATTAGAACAGGCTCAACCCCTTTGTAGATGAAAACTTCCAGCCATACCCTGTAGAGCCATCTCCTCAGATTGAAGGCACTAAGTTCGCGAGCTTAATGGATGATGTGGAAGCCATGGATGAATGAGCTTGGCCTCTTGACCTTATGACCAGCATTCCTGCAAATACTTGAATTTTTTTTGTATAGACCCAGGGTTAGAGAAACAATTATATTT
Organism: Sesamum indicum; assembly: GCF_026168435.1. Classification (NCBI taxonomy): domain Eukaryota; kingdom Viridiplantae; phylum Streptophyta; class Magnoliopsida; order Lamiales; family Pedaliaceae; genus Sesamum; species Sesamum indicum. The sequence goes on along the minus strand of NC_142661.1, from coordinate 7,475,951 downwards.
TGATTGCTCATGCTTATTGATCATGTATTTTGTAATGACTTTTTGGAACTTTTGCCATGTTTATTGACTTCAACAATTCAATGCATGATAGCTTTTCTAATTATTCAATGAATGTGTAAACGGTGCTCTCGAATATTTGGATTTGACACCAATGCAACGTTCTTCAGATCATGAAGATCTAATGCTCAGATGATCATCTGATGTTTTTTACTTCTGCAACTTTTTCCTACTTCCGCAGGTCGCGTCTTTTATAGATCGAATGATCATTTACAGGTCCTACGATCTTTTCCAAATCGAATGATCTTTCTCAAATCTTGTGATCTTTTGCAGATTCTATGATCTTTTTCAGATCGAACGATCTTTCTCAAATCTTGTGATCTTTTGCAGGTTCTACGATCTTTTTCAGATCGAATGATCTTTCTCAAATCTTGTGATCTTTTGCAGATTCTACGATCTTTTTTCAGATCGAATGATCTTTCTCAGATCTTGTGATCTTTTTCAGATTTCAGAATTAAACATAAACTAAATACTTAACAAAATAAGTTGCGGAAAAAGAACATGATATTTATATATGCAAGCGATCTTTTTCAGATACAATGTACATGACCTTTGATCGACCTCGAACTAGACCTTTCTCAGGTACAAAAGTGATCTCTATTCCCATGGATACATGACCTTTTTCAGGTTCAAAATTATGCATAAAATTTCTTCAAGTTTTGGATATTCCACGGTGTGGGTAGATCTCGACCCTCCATATCCTAGAGGCGATAGGTGCCTCTTCGTTTGATTTCTGTAACTTTATACGGTCCTTCCTAGCCTGGGTCCAGCTTTTCCACATGCTTCGACACCTCCACCTTCTTCAAAACAAGATCTCCAACTTGGAATTGTCTGGGCCTCAATCTTTTGTTGTAACTCCTCATCATCAAGCTTTTATGATGTAGCATTTTTGCGTACGCGACCTCCCTTTTTTTTTCCTCAATTAGTTCCAAGTCCAGCAAGCGCTCCTCGTGATTGGTCATTGGATTGTACATAGTCACCCGATGTGATTCTTCGCCTATCTCTGCAGGAATAAGAGCTTCAGTACCAAATACAAAGCAAAAAGGAGTTTCACCTGTTGATGATCTAGGAGTAGTCCGGTATGCCCACAAAACCCCAAGTAATTCGTCCAACCATGATCTTTTGGAATCTAGTCTTGTCTTCAAATGCTGAAGGATGGTCCTGTTAGCAACCTCGACCTGTCCATTCGACTGCGGGTGTCCCACTACGGTAAAGTTCTGCTGAATTTTTAGCTCTTTACACCAACTCGTAATCTTCTTCCCTTGAAATTAGGTGCCATTATCTGAAATTAAAATTCCAGGGACCCCGAATCGGCATATGATGTTCTTCCATATGAACTCGATCATGTTCCCCTCCGTCACCTTAGCCACAGCCTCTGCTTCTACCCATTTGGAGAAATACTCCACAGTTACCACAATGAATTTTTTTCTGAGATCGCGCAGTGGGGAAAGGCCCTAAGATGTCTATCCCCCATTGGTCAAAGGGACAAGCAATCTTAACTGGTTCCATCTGGGTCGCAAGTGCGTGAATCTGTATTGCAAATTTTTGACAGGCCTCGCACTTCTTGACTAACTCTTTCGTGTCTTCCACTAGGGTTGGCCAAAAATATCCTTGTCTGATAACTTTTTCTGCTAGCGACCTTCCCCTAGAGTGATTTCCACAACTCCCTTCATGAATTTCCCTCATAACGTATTCAGCTTTCTCCGGATCTAGATATTTCAATAAAGGCCTTTCTATGGTTCTTTTTGTATAATTGTTCATCAACCAACGTAAAACAAGCTGCTCTTGCCTTCAATCTTCGCGCACCAATGGGGTCAGTAGGTAAACTTCCTTCTTTCAAATATTGGACGATCTCATCCTTCCATGACGGCTTTTCATTTACTGCATTAACGTCAATACTCTCAGTGATCGCGGATGTCTCTTTGATCATCACAGTAATCTTGCGATTTCATGTCGTGGAATTTGGTGCACCTGGCACTTGTTAAATTTGGATATTATGGATTTCGCTTTGGTGTGGTATAATATCATGCTCTCTTCTTTGGTCTCGTAAGTGCCCTCTATCTGTAAAGCAACAAGCTACGAATCTGTGAACACTTCTAAATCTTTCGCTCCCGCCTCTAGCGACAGCTCCAAACTCATGATAAGAGCTTAATATTCAGCTTCATTATTAGCGACTGGAAAAGAGAGTCGTGCTGCGACCTCGATCTCCACGTATTCCTAACCCTGTATCAATATCCCAATTCCTCCATTTCCCGCATTAGAGGATCCGTCCACATGCAACATCCATTTATCCAGCTTGGGCTCGGTCTCAGGCTCGCCGACGAGCTCGACCATGAAATCAGCCAATACTTGTCCTTTCAATGCCGTCCGAGCTTGGTATTCAATATCAAATTCCCCCAGTACACCTTCCCACTTCACAAGCCTACCCGAGGCCTCTAGTCGCGCCAATACATTACGGAGCAGATGATTGGTTAGGACGACTATGCGATGACCTTGGAAGTAAGGTCGCGGTTTACGGGCCGTTACAATAAGCGCAAGTGCCAGCTTCTCAATCTGTGCATACCTTTTCTCCGCCCCTTGCAACATCTTGCTCACATAGTATATCGGACTCTGCACCCCATCTTCTTCTCTGACCAAGGCTGAACTAACCGCATTGTCTGAAACAGCCAGATACACATACAACACCTCATTTCCTTTCAGATTCGTGAACGGTGGTGAGGGCAAGAATGTTTTTAGGTCTTGAAATGCTCGCTCACACTCGTCAGTCCACTCAAAATTTTTGGTTTTCCTCAATACTTTAAAGAAATGCAGATTTCTATCTGAGGATTTTGATATAAAACAATTAAGGGATGCGAGCTTACCGGTAAGTTTCTGGACTTCTTTAATGGTGGTTGGCGACTTTAGCTTTAGTATTGCCTCTATCCTCTCAGGGTTCATCTCAATGCCTCGCTCGCTGACTAGGTACCCCAGGAATTTTTCCCCTGTCACTCCAAAGGTGCATTTCATCGAATTCAGCTTCATTCTGAATTTCCTGAGCGTCGCAAAAGTTTGTTCAAGATAAACTATATGATCTTGCGACCTCGAGCTCTTTACCAGCGTATCGTCAACATAAACCTCCATAGTTCTTCCAATCTGATCTTCAAACATTTTATTCACTAGCCGCTGGTATGTGGCCCTCGCATTCTTCAGCCCAAAGGGCATCACCTTATAGCAATATATTCCCCTTTCAGTCACAAATGAAGTCTTACTCTGATCCTCTTCTGCCATGAAAAATTGATGGTAGCCCTAATAAGCGTCCATCATGGAGAATAGCTCATATCCTGCTGTGGAGTCCACCAATGCATCAATTCGAGGAAGTGGGTACGGATCCTTTGGGCACGCCTTGTTTAAGTCCGTGAAATCGATACAAACTCTCCACTTCCCTCCTGGTTTAGGAACTACAACAACGTTGGATAACCAATCTGTATATTGGACTTCGGTAATGTACCCGGCATTCAACAGCCTTTCCACTTCTTCTTTGATCACCTAGTTTTTCTCCATGCTGAAATTTCTCTTTTTTTGTTGCACAGGTCGCATGGTAGGGTCTACATTGAGCCGATGAACAATCAACTCTGGCGCCACACCCACAAAATCAAACGAGCTCCATGCGAAGACATCAGCGTTCTTTCTTAGCAACGATACCATCATGGTTTCCAACTGCTCGCCGAATTGTGACCCGATACGGGTGGTTTTGGATGAGTCACCTGGTATTACTTCCACTATTTTGTGACCTTCAATCGGCTGTATTCTTTGAAATTGTTCGTCAGGTACCCTACCGCTTTCTTAAAAAACCTCAAATCTCTTTCTCTTGTTAGCATTTTCGCCCTTTTTCAGGGACAGATTATAACATTTTCTTGCCTCTTCCTGATCACACCTTACTTCTCCCACTCTTGCATGGGTCGGGAATTTGATATTCAGATGATAAGTGGAAACTACTGCTCAAAAGGAGTTAAGTGCCGGCCTTCCTAGGATTACATTGTATGCAAATGGGGTATCCACTACTAGGAATTTGACCATCAAGGTTTTCCTTCGCGGTTCATCTCCCATCAAAACAGGTAAATCAAGGGTACCTAAGGGTGCGATCTCGCTACCCCCGAACCCGACCAAAGGAGTCCGCACCGGTTCCAATCTAGCGTTCTCCAGTCCCATTTTCTCCAATACATCTTTCAAAATGATATCCGCCGAGCTTCCGTTGTCTATCAGAACCTTATGCACAGCGAAGTTAGCAATGTCTAACTTGACCACCATCAGGTCATTCTGCGATCCTACTCTGTCTGCCCTATCTTTGTTCCCAAATGTTATTTCTTCTTCCGGCTCAATGTTTGCCATTAACTGACTTCTCTGGTCACTCTTGCTTTGTCGCTTTCTGGATTTTTTAGAATCACCCCCTTCTAGTCCTCCTGCAAACGTTTAAATTACACCTTGCACAGGCGCATTATTTCCAGGATTAGCCTCTTTCAGCACACCTTTTCCTTTATCTTGCCTCTTATCGGGCTCCTAGATCACTCCTTCTGACTATATTGTCGTCTGCCCGACATTGCAGCACCAGTTTCTTAAAATAACCCTATCTGATTAACCTCTCTATCTCATCTTTTAGCTGATAACATTCTTCTGTATCATGTCCTCGCTCTCGATGAAATTTGCAATACTTGCTAGAAAATTTCTTAGCTGCTGTGAACCTCGTGTGATGAGACCACTTCAGTATATCAGACTTTTCTACAGTCAATAGCGCCTTGGTTCGGGTTGTATTCAAAGGTGTATATCGGTGATATTTCGGTCGGTAGGGAGGATCTCGACCTCGATCTACCTGCTTTCCATCTTTCCCATGATCCTGCTCGTGGGTCCTTACATTACCCATCCACTCTCCATCCTTCATTGCATTCATTTCCTCCTCGTTAATATATTTTTGCGCCAAGCGCATCAATTGTTCGACATTGGTCTGCGGGTCTCTTGCCAGAGCAGAGGATGCTCACCATCATGTCAATTCTTAAATCTTGGACCTCCAGAGTCTCGTTATTAAATCTCCCCATGAAATTTTTTATGATCTCATTTTCTTTCTGCCTGATGGTGAATAGATAGGTCGCTGACCTCTTTTGTTTTCTTTTGCTCGTAAAATGAAAAACGAATTTTTGTACCAACTGTTCTTGTGATTCAATACTACCCGCCGGCAAACTTGTAAACCACTCTTGCGCCTTCCCCGTCCAGGTTGTCACAAACAGTTTTGCTTTAATAGATTCCGTTTCTCTGTAAAGATTCATCACTAAATCAAAAGCGACACATGCTCTTGCGGGTCCTTCAAACCGTCATACTTCTGTAAATCTGGCATTTTAAAAGTTGCATTTACAACTTCACTAAGAATCCTATTGCAGAACGGTGAGTGCTTGTTCTGAGTGACTAATTCTCCCCTCCGCTTCAATTCATTAATCTGTTTCCCCAGCAGATGGATCTGTCTACCTACATTATCAACATCCGCGCTCGAAATCGCGGGTTCCCGTCTCCGCCATCCAATTTGTGAACTAGACCCCACTTCAGAAGGGGCGACCGCACGCCTCCTTTCGGGAGCTCTTCTACTCATTCCTTCAGAAACCCGCTCGGTTTATCCTTCACGTTCTACCCTTCGTCTGGCCGTTTCATTCTCAACAGGTTGTGTTCTTCTTTCGTATGCCAAGATGGCATTCCTACTAGCCTCCTCCATCATTCGTTGTAATTCTCCTTGTGTAAGTTGGACTATCCTTTCATTCCCCGCCCTCGGGGTCTCCTCAATTGCCCGCCTACCACCTTCCAATCTTTCCATGTTTTAGGGTTTATGTTTTATCTCCAAAATCGTTCCCACAGACGGCGCCAAACTGATCCGCCTGGATCACGTTTGACCTTGATCAATAATCTCGACCTCCCACGTCACCGATTTGGATCTGTTATCTGGAAACAAAACACAAAGCTAGTCGGGATCGTCCCGCTGATGATACTCCAATGCCTAAGTCAGATGCTGAGATCGAAGGTAAAATTCGGCGATCTAAAATATAAGTGTGGAGAAATAGTGTACCTTATCTCAGTGTGGACTTGGAGTATTTATAGACAATGGAGGATAGGACCCACTTGCGGGACAGGTGTCAGCTCCAACGCTCGCCCCTGCAGTGACTAAGCTGCTTCTTCAGTGGACACCTGTCCGATGAGTATTGTAGGTCAGATCTGGGTTCCCTTGGCCCAATTTGAGACGTCATCAAGCCACAATACGTCACATGCGATCTCATGACCTCACCCTGCGACCTTGTTTATGTTCTTTATCCCCCTCGACCTGCGATCTTCTATGCGACCAACCGGCAACACCACATTCTAATCTCCCTCTCCTTGTGGCATCCTCATCAAATATATTTACAGTAATTATTAAAATTTCAAATTCATTAAACTTAATGAATAAAATCTTTTCATTAATAAAGTGCTTATTAAATTTTAAAATAATATGTATTCATTTATGAAGTATTTTATATTTTTGCTTAATTAAACTTCTAAATTTTGTCAAGATTATAAGTATCACATGCAACGCACGTGATTCCTACTAGTAGTGACAATCAATGGAGGCCAAAACACATGAACACAATATTAAAGGATGATGAGGAATGGAACTACTACTGTCTCACCATTGTTAGTCGTAATAATAAATGTCAATGAAGGGTATGTGTTTGATTTTGTGATAATCTTCTCCTTCTTCACCATCCACCACTCCTACCCTCTTCACGAACTCTTCTGGCATAATTATAATCAGTGTTTTTAGAGTATTAATGAATCCCAATCCATCAGGAATCATCTTCAATTTACTACATTTTGCAATAACTAGATGAGAGAGATTGGGCATTGCTCCTTTCTCCACTCTCCACTCTACTAAATTCCGCAAATCATTCAAGGAAAGCCTCTGAGTTGAGGAAATCCAGTTGCCTCACAAACCATCTCTCTGCCCACATATGGATTGCGCCTTAAGCGAACAACTCTTAACATGGGAAGCTTATCTAGTGTTTTCATTGGGTCTTCCTCAATCCTTGTATCCCAAGCTGCAATTCTATCACATTTTGATATAGTTGAACTTCATAAGTTGGTAATTTGCTCACTCGACAATATGCAATACTGAAGTAATGTAGTGAGTGACACATCACCAACCTTTTGAGAAGAGTTGAGCCATCTTCCGAATCCATATTAACACCCATGTAAATATTAAGGTTTACGTCGCGAAATTGTTCTTGATGATTTAAGATGTGATCAACAATCATTGACAAACATTCTTCATAAAAAATTCTTCCTTCCAATACTCGGAGCTTCGGCAATTTAAGAAGATGAGTGATGTCATCAACCAAACTGTTGAACCCAGTTATCATCTCCAACTCATTCACCCCTTCCAATTTCAATTTTTCACCTCCAACGCTCTCATGAAGTAATCCCAAAAATAGATGCCTCAAGTGCCTCATTTTGTATATGTAATTAGGTAATCTAATTGTATTTTTCACATTCAATGTCTGCAACACAAGGTAGCTTGCATATAGATAGTGGCAATTCTTCCACACCACTATTTTCGAGACTCAATAGCTTCAACAGCTTCAATTTTTCGATTCCTTTGGGCAATTTCAGATTCTCAAATGTATAACCTTCCAATACTATGACTTTGAGAGATTTGAAAATCCCAAACATAATGTAATTATACAAAAATATATCTCGCCAGTCCGTTTTGAGGAATAGAAAAGATCTTATGTTCTTATTTTCCCCAATCATGTAACTAAGATCGTTATCCACTCCCTCCATATGGATAGCCAATCTATTTGTTTTACAAATTGAAGACTCTTCTCCTCCCATCTTTTTATCTATAACCACCAGAAATCCTTCTTTTTTTCCTTTTATTGGCAAACACAAATCTCGTATCATATCACGAAGCCGGCATGACTTAAACCTATTATATAGCGGCAACTCGTCTATTTCCACTTCAACCATACACCTATTTGCTAGCTCGAATAAATACCGTTCTGCCACATCTCTCAAACTTTCTCCTCTTCCCTTATCTTCGGAACAAATGATTCCTTCAGCCATCCATAGTAAATATAGTTTTTCTATATCTATTTCTTCATCTTCTTTAAAACAAGCCAAATACAAAAAACATGGTTTCAGATTCCAAGGGAGCACACTGTAACTCAAATCTAGTATTTGATTTACTCCATTGTCATTCTCCAAACTTCTTCCATGTAGAAGGTACGAATCAAGATTTCTACACACATTTTTCCATTCTATTGATGCCTTTTCATGACGAAGAGTTCCTCCAATAACTGAAATGGGTAATGGTAAATAACCATATTTTTTTACTATTTTCCTTCCATATTCTTCCAACAACTTTATTTCAGTTGTAGGTATCTCTGAATACATAATCAATGAATGTCAGTTAATTCAAAATATTATAAAATTTGAATTTCTTATAAATATGTATAGTAATTAAAACAAATCAAAACAAGAGAATTTCATCCTATACTTTCAACAAATAAAAAATAGAAATAAAATCTGAAAGCATAACTTTATATTGCTGAATCCATTTCTTTGTATGGCTTTCTAAATGTTTGATTTCTTTTACGTTTTAAAAAAATTTTGTATTAAGAAATAAATATTAAATTGCTATTCAATAGCATTTTATACATATAGATCAACTTGAAATTTACATAAGAAAATTCAAACAATCTTGTCATCATGAAAACTATAAAAAAACATTAGACTTAACAAAATAATCTTTTTCGCTAAATATATACTATTAATGATATCTTTAGTATCATTACTCTTTTTTCTTTTGTCACTAACTAGAGAAAGAAGATTCAAAATCAATAAAATAAAACAAGAAATTTTACAAACTAACCTTGTGAATAGTTGTTCGGGAATGCTATCTTTTGAAGGAGCTCCCATCCTTCATCTTCACCCAAACACTTGAGATTGTGGACGTATCCTCTGGAAGCAATGTTTTGATTTCTGGTTTTGAGCAAAACTTTGCTATCTGCCTCTGCAATCGGAAAGGCACGCCTTAAGCAATTCTAGTGATCAACTTCCCAAACGTCATCCAAAACTAGGAGACATTTTCTGTCTTTTTGTACTTAGTACAACTTTCTAACCAATGTATCTTCGTCTTGCTCTTCACTTTCATTTGGAAGAAGTTGCTTTAATAGTCGTTGGAAAGTAGTTTTGGGTTGAAATTGCTGACTTACACAAACCCAAGCACGATATTTGAAGCGCCGCTCCACGGCCTCCCCATTGTAAATTTTAGTAGCAAGAGTGGTCTTTCCCAATCCTCCCATGCCACATATGGAAATCACTCCATTTGATTTGTCATCAGTTGTCAGAACTGATTCTAACTGTTTAATATCCTCCTTCATTCCTACAAAATATTTTTCAACCTCATGCCCATACGTTCTTCTTGACCTATCGGTATCATCTACCAATCTTGATGAGTTGTCTCCTACACTCATAGACTCCGACTGTTTGGTGAGGTCTGACATACGGGACTTGATATCTTTAATGTCTTCTCCGATTTGGTGCATTCTTGACCACTCGCTCAATATACAAGTGAATCTTTTGAGAACCATTTTAAGGCATTTTCCTTTCCTTCTGGACACCTCTTCAATGACATATCTTTCTAGCAATTCTCAGCTTGAATGGACAAATCGCGAAGTTCAGCGATCCAATTCTGGACTGTCTGTGAATTGTACCGATCTTGCCTCCTATCAGCATCCTTCAAGAAACAGTGCATGATGTTGAGCTGCCTACCGACTTCCTCAACCTCACCGCCCACACTCGATAGAAACTTTGCTTCCTCAATCAATAAGTCCCGAAGTGTTTCAAGAGCAATTGTTGCAACAGAATCAACCATTTTACTTTGTATTTGGGTGATTTTCTGGAGAAATGTGTTGGATCAGTAGCGGCTAATTGCAAAGTGGATGGATGTTATTGATCTCTTTAATTCACCAACTGCCTTCATTTTATATATGCGCATACCAACTTCTATTCCTACTCGACACAAATTCTACGCATGCTACAAATTCTTTTCTCCTCTTATCTTTTTTTGTAAATTGGAAGTTTTAGATTCTTTCTCCCATATTTCACACTTTCTTGATTCTCACTTTTAATTTAAGTTAAAGCAAAAGAATCGGCTACTCATAACACAAGTTCAAGAAATTACTTTCAGTTTTAATTTAAATTCTACTCATAGGTACAAATTCTTTTCTCCTCTTTCGCACAATTTTATTGATGGGTATTGACTCAATCCAAATATAATTTATATTTTTTAATTGGTTTGGATTTGGACCAAGGTTTAGTAATATTTATTGGGTTTGAGTATGAGTCTGAGTAGGGTCTCACCCTATCCATTGACACCCCTATACTATCAATGTATCCATATCAAATTAGTGATTGATTAACTATAATACTAATTTTAATTAATTATATATATTTGATATTAATTATTGATGATTGCATAATATAATTATAATCAATTTATTAAAAAAAATTATGTTCGGGTTTTAATAATGATCAGTACCACAATCCGCAATTGATCCTTCAATCTATATTATATAAGTAACTCAAATGCTTTCTCGCCCCCCCCCCCCAAGAATAAGATGTGGATGCCAAAATGCACTTAAGTGTGAAGCACATGGACTACAATCAGTCTATGGGAAAAGTATCAGATATTTCAATTGCTATATATTTTTTATTCATTTAAAAGAATGTTAAATAAATCTATGAATTCACATCCATCTTAAACATAAAAATTAGAAAAATTAATAACATAAGACGTACATGGCTCACCCAATTTGAGCGACATCCAACAAATAGAACGTTTACAACATCGAAAAATGATGATGAGGAGTGTGCAAAATGACTTTTAGAAGTAATACAACTCTAGTCTAAAAAATATAAGTCTTGGACTATTACATGATACTGAAAAAGAGCATGATAACTTAAAGTACCTTATTAATAAGAAAATTTAAACTATATGTTAATTTACATATAAAATCTGCGATACATGAATATTTGTGATTGTTTGAAATCAAATATTCTTGTCCTATGCTACACATATTTAGAAGAGTACATAGCGTCCTTTGTGAGTACATCACAGGCAAAAGTCCATTCGATGGTTTGCTTGGCTTCTCTCTGGTGAAAATCTCTATGCTTTCCATAACTCAACTTTGTCAAATCAAATAACTCTTTTACGGTATGTTTTTGAACTGTGGATCCTGATCCGGCTTTATGTAACTCATGAATCTGCATCATCGACTTTGTCTTAGTGGGAGAAACTTGTGTGATTATGAATGTGGTACTGCAAAAAAAAAAAAAAACTCGATTTGGAATGGATATTTTGTAACGGGTATGTGAAAATACCTTCAGGCTTCTGTGTTCTTACATGCTCTCACCAACTCTCTCCTACTTCTAGCTAGCACCTCTATATTGGTGGAATGGGGACTCCTTAAAGTTGCCGACTGCAAAAGCATTTGCCAAGGATTTATTCATTAATCAAGAACAATAGATAATTCATCCATATATATCCTCAAGTTAGGAATAGTGAGAAAAATCATTGTTATCATATACCTCTAGTACTCATCCAAATAGACAAACTCCCACACGTTGTAGCATTTAGTCTAATAAACAAACTAGATAAAAGCAAACCAACAACATAAATGTCTATTTGGTTGATCATTGTATTAACTTTCTTCACTCTTGATCAAGTCATCACGAATGCATAGCCACCTCCGTCCTGATCCATCATGGCATCTATAGAATCTCCGTCCTCCATTTCCATCTATGTATAAAGTCAAAAGTAGCAATACAAATAAAAAAAGTTTCATAGTTATTACATGTTTACGTTAGCAAAAGCAAGCGATATGCAAGACTTATATGCACGTGACTTTTCCGTCCGAAAATCAGCCATGCATCATAAGCACAAAAACATTACTATGCATTAGAACTTCAAAACTAAAATATACTTGCGAATGATAATACATCAACGCAAACTAATGCAAATGCAAGAGAATAATTACATTTCTGCTATCATAATGTTATTTTTTGGTAAATTTCATCATTGTTTTCTTTGATCTTACAATGCTAGGAACAAAAATTTTACTTATATAGTAAAAAAGGGGTTAAATGCAGTTTACCCCATTGGATATGTGAAATGAACAAATATTTTCTAGGGAAAAAAAATTGCAAATTACCCCACTATTTAGATGGGTGGGGGGTGGGGGGTAATTGGTTTCATTTTTCAAGACACATGGGGTAATTTGCTATTTTATTCACAACAGTTTTTTTTATTTTTCATTTCTCATATCACGGACGTAAATTGCATATTTCCTATTTGTGCAGCAATTTGTGCATATCGTTACAGAATCACATTTAACATTAATTTCTAGCATCAAAGACGGAAATAAAGATGTTACGCGAAAGTATCAATAGACATTACCTCCAGGGGAGTTTTTGAAGCTTTGACGCATTGGCCATCGTATACAAATGCTATTGCATCGTAGTTTAATTTCTTCTGCTTACAATAAGATGTAAATAAGTGTTGTAGCCTCTTGTCGAGCGGAAATCGGTAGTAGACCTCGTCCCCGTCCTGCAATGACATAAAAATTAAGTAGATCAAAGATAACTTGCATCAAGAATTAATTAACTACATTTGTATTATTGTGAGATATTCTAAATACGTATATCTATTATTATTAATTATTGATCAAAACTTCAAATATATAATTCATGGGTGGACAGCAATTTGCACCCTGTGATATTATAAATGTGTAAATTAGTCTGTTATAACCAAAAAAAAAAAAAGATAGGGAGGTAGATTGGTGTATTTTAGATTATATAAGGAGGTAAATCTAGGTCATTCTCTAGCGATTCTTGTCAGTTTTGTGCATGCACTTGAGCCCTCCTATGTGAAGGCATATAAACCTACTCTGTCCAGAAACTTTATCGCTCCTCTAACAAGGCCCTTAAGTCTTTCTTTGAGTAGGCACCCCCAAATTATCCTCTTTTGATGAGGCACACATATTTTGCTCCGTGCAAGCACACAACTTCTGTTCATAATAGATATATCTCCATTTATTAATATTTTCTTTTAGAAAAATAAAGCCCTACACTTGAGTAGACAACCATTAAGCCTTAATCCATGGAGGCACACGAGCCTTCCTCCATAGAGACAAATAAGCCCTACTCCTACAGGAAAGACGTGCTATAAAAGCTAGCATTAAAGAAAAAAAATGTCATCTACACTCACAAAAGGCAGTTAATGACACCATCGCACCAATTTTTGAATATCGCAATTGCACCCCTAGTTAAATTAATTTAAAAATTAATTTTAATTACTCCTCTTTTTTTGTTTACAAAAGTGATTACGCATCATTTTAATACTACTACACTAACTTTTTTATTGTGTCGATAATACCTTAAATTTTTTTTTTAAATGTAATTTGTTGGTTTATATATTTTGTTCTTAATTATATATAATATATTTTAAAATATAAAAAATTATATTTATATGCACGCAAGAATGACGTGCCACAACGAATAACTAGCATAATTTAAAAGATATTGACAGCTTGTTACAACATTAATACAGATTAATAGTTCAATGAACTCAACTTCTTTTTTTCTTGGAAAAATTGTAATTTTCGTTCTATAAGAATGGAAGGTAACACTTTTGGTCCACTTAAAATTTATTCTAGCAACGAAGGACAATAATTTAAAAAAAAAAAAAAAGAAGCACATTGCGGACATTTGTCTCTGAAAATTTTCCCTAGTTATAGTTTCCATGCACATAATATGCACGTGACATTTTCCAATAAAATTGGTTATTTCATTGGTGAATATAAAGAAAAAACAGTATCAACATTATGAAAAAAAGCAAATCAAAGATAGTTAATTCATCCATATCCTCAACTTAGAATAGTGAGAAAAATCATTGTTATCATATACATCCAGTACTCATCCAAATAGACAAACTCCCACATGTTGTAGCATTTAGTCTAATAAACAAACTAGATAAAGCAAACCAACAACGTAAGTGTCTCTACGGTCTATTTGGTTGATCGTTGTATCGACTTTCTTCACTCTTGATCTAGTCATCACGAGTGCGTAGCCACCTCCGTCCTGATGCATCATGGCATCTATAGAATCTCCGTCCTGCATTTCCATCTGTGTATAAAATTCAAAGTAGCGATACAAATAAAAAAAGTTTCATAGTTATTAGATGTTTACGTTAGCAAAAGCAAGCGATATGCAAGACATATGTGCACGTGGGACCTTTCGTTCCGAAAATCAGCCATGCATCATAAGCACAAAAACGTTACTATGCATTAGAGCATAAAAACTAAACTATACTTGCGTATGATAATACATCAACGCTAACTAATGCAAATGCAAGAGAATAATTACATTTCCGCTATCATAATGTTATTTTTTTGGCAGATTTCATCATTGTTTCCTTTGATCTTATAATGCTAGGAACAAATATTTTACTTATACAGTAAAAAAGGGGTTAAATGCAGTTTATCCCATTGGATATGTGAAATGAACAATATTTTCTATGAAAAAAGACTTGCAAATTGCACTATTTAGATGGGTGGGGGGTACTTGGTTTCATTTTTCAAAACACATGGGGTAATTAAGCTATTTTATTTCACAACAGTTTATTTATTTATTTATTTATTTTTTCCATTTCTCGTATCAGAGAGGTAAATTGCACATTTCCTATTTGTGCAGCAATTTGTGCATATCGTTACAGCATCACATTTAACAATAAATTCTAGCATCAAAGATGAAAATAAAGATGTTACGCGAAAGTATCAACAGACGTTACCTCGAGGGGAGTTTTTGAAGCTTTGACGTGTTGGCCATCGTACACAAATGCTATTGCATCGTAGTTTAATTTCTTCTGCTTACAGTAAGATGTAAATAAGTACTATAGTTTCTTGTCGTGCGGAAACCGGTAGTAGACCTCGTCCCCATCCTGCAATGACATAAAAATTAAGTAGTTCAAAGATAACTTGGATCAAGAATTAATTAACTACATTCGTATTACTGTGAGATATTCTGAATACGTATATCTATTATTATTAATTATTGATCTAAACTTCAAAATATATAATTCATGGGTGAATAGCAATTCACACCTTTGTGATATTATAAATGAGTAAATTAGTCCTTTATGAAAAAAAAAATAGGGAGGTAGATTGGTGTATTTTAGATTATATAAGGAGGTAAATCTAGGTCCTTCTCTAGTGATGCTTGTAAGTTTTGTGCATGCACTTGAACCCTCCTATGTGAAGGCATATAAACCTGCTCTGAACAGACCCCTTATCGCTCCTCTAGCTAGGCCCTTAAGTCTTTCTTTGAGTAGGCACCCCAAATTATCCTCTTTTGATGAGGCACACATATTTTGCTCCGTGCAAGCACACAACTTCTGTTCATAATAGATATATCTCCTTTATGAACATTTTCTTTTAGAAAAATAAAGCCCTACACTTGAGTAGACAACCATTAAGCCTTAATCCATGGAGGCACACGAGCCTTCCTCCATAGAGACAGATAAGCCCTACTCCTAATGGGCTGGTTCAGAAAATTCCTGCTCCATATAGCATGAAGTAAGCTCTTCTTTCTCTAAGCATGTTTATGCCACTAATATTTTCCTGTAAGAAAAAAAAGTGGCTCCCTCTTCAAGCTAGTCTCTTGCCTCTGAGATGGTTATTCTAATAAGTTTTGAAGTTTCCATCTATTAGATTGAGGAGTAGAATGATGCCCATAAAAATACACTGGCCTAAAGAGGCCCAAGTTTTCCAAAAAAAAAAAGAGATCTTCAAAACTCAAAAGAATGCAAAGCCGAAGTGGAGCCCAAGGGGCCCAGTTCGAGTAAGAGCTTAGAATGCCTTACTAAAATTTAGTTCGGGTAAAGCCCCCAAGGACTCTAGCAGGAAATGCTTCTAAATACATAAATTGGCCAAAAGAAACCCAAATTGGCTAAAATCTAAGAAGGCCCAGACCCAAGAAGTCCTCACAGGCCCATAAGGAAGTTTAGATACTTGAAATCCCCTAGGCAAAGTCAAAATTCATTGTACAAGGCATTCACGTCGGATCTCTAAAGGCACATATCACAAAATCAAATAAAGACAAGCAGCCCCCTCGAGGACACATGGTGCCCCTAACCAGAAGTAACCTTAAAACCTAAAAGCTTGAACTCCGGTTGGAATAAGGTATCTCCTCAATTACTTAATGTAAAATTTTGGAAAACATTCTTATCTCTAAAAGATACATTCACCTGCAACGGACTCCAATCCCGTGCCCCCAAGAATCGGGGGTCTCCAACTTCCAAGTAATAACCCTCAACCTAGTCCGGTGGAGAACTCCTAACTGTTGGGAGATTACCTCTACAAAATCTAGCAAGATTTAGCTTTATCCAACCATTTTGAGATGATGCTCCATCAAATCTATGAAAATCCTCCACCGAGTCACAGATGGATTCGATCATCTCCAATCAACTTATGATTACCTATAAATAGAGAGCCCCGAGCTACAACTTTGGTTGAAGGGAATACTTCAATTTCATATTATTAAAAATAGACATAGTTATCGGACTAAAATTAAAATTAGGCATACTTAACGGACTAAAATAATACTTTTCCCTTATTATTATTGTTGTTGTTGTTGTTATTATTCTTATTATTATTATTATTATATAATACTATTATTATTGCAATGTTTATCAACCTTGGTTCTTTGGATTATCAATGGGAAAGATTCTTGATTTCGAGTAGATCAAGAATTACAAAAAAGAACCGAGTCGACAAACAGGCCGAATCACTAGTTCTTGGTTATAAATCTTTAAAATCCCATAAAAAATATAAAAAAAAATCACATAAAAATCGTTTCTTGGTTATAAATTTTCAAAAGGATTAACATCAAATCAAACTAATCTAACCATACACAAAAAGGAGAATATATATATATATATATATATATATAAGTAACAATTAAAAAAAAAAGGGAAATGAAAGAAGAAATGTACCTGAGATTTGATGGAGAGGGCAATTTTAGAAACAATGGATTGGTCATGATTTGGTTTCTTGCCGTTGGAAGTCTCTCCTGGTCTCATTTTCTTTCAGCCTTAATTTCAGTGTGCGTGTGTGTGTGTGTGTGTTCGAACACAAACACAAATACAAATAAGAACGCCTCCTTTGATTCTCCTTTGGTTGCTGTTTGAGTTAAAGCATTGAACCACTTCTGTCTTTATACACTTTAATTTTGTGTGTCTCTGTGGGTGTGTGTGTGTGTGTGATTTTTAGGTTTCCTTTCTCTAAAATGGAAATACATTGTATAGTAAGTATCTGGAAAAATAAAATATAATAAAGTCCGATATGGAATTTAATCAGATTGGAGACTCCTAAATTACAAATAGTAGAGGAAATAACATTGTATTATGTCCATTTTTTAGAAATATATTCAAATTTAGTGATTTAAAATTTTAGTTGAACTATGTAAACTGTAATGAGTTTATAATATATTTTTGGTTTTTTTAAGAATCAATTCCCAAAAATAAAATTAAATTCCCTAACATGAATATTTAACGTTATTCTTTTGTAAACACCCTCTCCTCACGTATTCAATGATCATGTAATACAATTAACTTTCGATCGTTTATATGGTTTATATGTTAATTTTAACTATATTCGAACTTTTAGATATGTATACACTGTCGAATTGTATACATAATTCCGTTACCAATTAAATGTTATTTAGGCATTAATTAGTTCTGATCTAGGAATGTAGAGTAAGCAAGCTTTAAAATCTTTCAGCTATTTTTTTTTTAACTTGAGCTCGTTCACGAGTCGAGCTCGAATCCGATTATAAATGTTTAGAAATTTATGAACCAAGTCAAGTACTTCTTTTATTTTTTTTAATATATTTATGGTAACTATAGTTGTAATAACATTGTTATTATTCTTAATAATAATAATTACAATAAACCTGATTACAACCGAAGGTAATATTTTTAGTTCAATAATTTTGTGCTACTCCGCAATAAACATGATTATGCTTTTATTTGTTATGATAAATGTATACATGAGGAGGTCGGTGGGATCGCCCTAAGTCCTCGGGGTTTTCATAGAAAATGAGTCTGAAATCAAAGCAACACGTCAAAAGTGTTGGGGTACACCCAAAAAAATCACTCCAAGGATTAAATTAGGAGACTATCGGTTGATTGGAAGTTGGACCTAAATAATTGTTTGTCTAATAGAATTTATATCTTTAATTTTTATTATAATTTATTATTCACATTTTTATAATCATTTAAACTTACAATATAGAGTAAATTGCTCCACATTATTTAATTAGTCTTCATATGGAATAAAATCTAGGCACAAAATTGATCTTTTTGACTGTAAAAGGACTTTTTTCCTTCAATTTCTTTCTTTCAATTTTCAAATATTTTTTCACGTTTATTTCTAACATAAATACTATTATTTATTGGTATAATATTGTACTAATATTTTATACATTTATTTTATGTATATAGTTAAAAAAAATTATGAGAAATCTTGTATTCAAATATGAGATCAAGAAATCTCATATCTATAGAGAAGACAACCAAGCAGCAGATTTGCTTGCTAACCAAGCCTGTGTTACGCTCTACTAACTAACGAACACATGCGAGGCAAGATTATAGGAATCACCAAACTTGACACTTATGGCTTCCCCAGCATCAGAACTATGCAGAGATGTGAGGGAGTTGCACTCCCAATTATGCTTTATTTTTCCTTAGTTGTATTGAATTGTCAATACTAACCATACCTATAGGTGCTTACGAGGATCCATGGGCTGACTGTTCTATCCTCCACTATGCTTGTCTGTTTGGTGTATAACGGGGTCATGTTTATTTTGCTACTTAACTGTATTTGGGAGGTGTCCTCCATTGCATTGCATATCTTGAAAATTTTTATTGTTTGTAAGTTGTACTCCTTAGTCTCTACTTGAGTTTTATTGTTATTGACAAATGTTAGTGGATTTTACCCCCGCTTATGCTCTCTTTTGTCTGGCCATAAAACTAAGGTGCCCTTCTTTTCTGGCTGTGTTGGTTTGTTTGATTTTTTGTTGCAGGTACCTCCAACAAATAATCTGAAGGATTCAAGTTGAGATATATTCATTGCTAATTGACGATGTGATAAAATTTTTTTAACACGCCAAACTTTGGCTCAACTTGATGGTAACACTACAAAAAAAAGCAGGATTTGGGTAGATTTTGAAATGTTTAACTTTGGACGATTTCAAGATCACAAAACCTATTTGGACTGGAGTTTGGAATGGATAGAAATCCGCCCCTGCAGTTTGCGTTACAAAAATGTAGGAACGGTTTATGTAAAAAGCAGTTGCAACTAGGGATGGTAATTATATCGGTCGTTGAAAACCTTTCCTAATATCAATTTAGCCCAAAAAATTTCAATTTAAGGATTGGAACAGTTGGGGATAGTCTTTCTAATGGTTAATTATATTTTTTAGGTGAAATTTTGGAACGGTATTTATAATCATAATTTTATTTTGAAACTGTTTTTTTTTTCTAATTTAGATGAATTTAGGAACGGTCTTTGAAACATTTTTTTGCAACGAGTTATTGAATTTGGAACATATTTGTAGAATTATTTTAGGAATAGAATTAGGAACGGTTCATATAATTTGGAATGCATATTAGATACTAATTAGTAATTTGGAACGATTATATATTAATTTGGAACAATTCGTTTAGTTTAGGAACACTTTTTTGGGACTGTCTTTGTAACGGATTCTGGAACGAGTTTTGCTAAAACTTTTAATATTTTCTTTAGCATTACTAAACCCGTTCCTAATTTTTGAATGTTATAATTTTTTATAAATTATTAATATATTTAATAATTTTGAACAAATAAATAAATTTATACATTTTAACAAATTTTATGATTATGTACATTATTATGTAACAATGTTAGTATGTACTGGGAATATTGTTGTAATTTATTTTTTTATGATTATTATGTAATTTATAATTATTTATTTTTATTAATGTAATATTGTTGATATTGCATTAATTGTTTCAAAATTCTTTATTAATGTGATTAGGTGTAAAATTTTATTGAATTACATAAATTCCATAAATTTGTGTAAATTACACATAAATTGCATAAACTACACATAAAAATTATAAATTACATAAATTACACATGTATTTCATAAATTACACATGCAAATTATAAATTGCATAAATTACACATATATTTCTAAAATTACACAAAAATTGTAGAAATTACACATAAAAACTATAAATTGCATAAGTTACACATGTACTGCATAAATTACACATAAATTACATAAATTGTATAAATTTACAGAAAATTAGAAATTTTCAAAAAATATTTTCGAAATTTTTTGAAAAATTATTTCAGAATTTTTTTCTGAAAATTCATACAGATTTTTTTTTTTTAAAATACCAAAAATTTACAAAAAAATTTAAAATACCAAAAATGTACAGAAAATTAGAAAATTTTGAAAAAGTATTTTCAGAAATTTACAGAAAAATTTTAGAAATACAAAAAATTTACAGAAAAAATTTGAAAAATATAAAAAATTACGAAAATTTCAAAATATTTACAATTTTTGTCTCAGTCTGGTCCCTCAAGCTATTTTTTGTTGAATACGTGGCTGAATTTTGACTTTTTGGAGGGTAAAATAGTCCATTTAAGTTTGATTTTACCACTTTAGTCCCTTAAATTTATAACATTGTCCCTTAAGATTTGGAAATATTATCCCTTGAACTGATGTATTTTTTTCTTTTTTTCTAAAAAAATTAAATAATGGAAAAAAAAACATACATAGTGGATGAAATATTATCAACTTAGTCCATAAAAATTTTTTACAAAATATTTAAAAATAACTAAAATTATAATTCAAAATTCACAAGAATATTTTAGTCAGTTTACCACAAAAATAGATTAATTGGACTAATTATTACACCAATGTTAGAATCAAAGATTGCATGGTAATTTTTCAAACAGAGAACATTACATTTATATATATTGTTATTATTATGAACTTTTTGTTTATATCGATGTATTGTAACTTAAGGAACAAAATTTATTTGCATTACTAATGTACAACATTTAATATTTCGATTGACTTTCACAAAATTACCAATTGTGATTTTAATTAATTAATTTAATTAATGCGTACATTACATTACACGGAACACATGCTATTTAATTATACATTCATCAATTATAGTTATAAATAAGTGACACCTATAATTGCTATTAATTGGTATAAATAAAAATATCTGGAATGTGTTTGATTTTGTGATAATCTTCTCCTTCACCATCCACCACTCCTACCCTCTTCACAAACTCTTATGGCATAGATATAATTCTCAGTTCTTGGAGAGTATTAATGAATTCCAATTCATCTGGAATCATCTTCAATTTACTCCATTCTGCAATAAGTAGACTGGAGAGGTTGAGCATTGCTCCTTTCTCCACTCTCCACCCCATTAAATTCAACAACCCATGCAACACAAGTTCCTTAAGTTAAGGAAATCCAGTTGCCCGACAAACCATCTCTCTGCCCACATATGGATTGCTCCACAAGCCAAGAACTCTTAACATGGGAAGTTTCTCTAGTATTTCCATTGGGTCTTCCTCAATCCTTGTACCCACAAGCTGCAATTCTATCACATTTTGATAATTATAATCAGTGTTTTTAGAGTATTAATGAATTCCAATCCATCAGGAATCATCTTCAATTTACTGCATTTTGCAATGAGAGAGATTGGGCATTGCTCCTTTCTCCACTCTCCACTCTCCACTCTCCACTCTACTAAATTCCTCAAATCATTCAAGGAAAGGTCTCTGAGTTGAGGAAATCCAGTTGCCTCACAAACCATCTCGCTTTCAAGAAATCCCTTTCAGATTTAATTTAAATTCTACTCATAGATACAAATTCTTTTCTCCTCTTTCACACAATTTTATTGATGGGTATTGACTCAATCCAAATATAATTTATATTTTTCAATGGGTTTGGATTTGGACCTAGGTTTAGTAATATTTATTGGATTTGAGTATGAGTCTGAGTAGGGTTTCACCCTATCCATTGACACCCCTATACTATCAATGTATCCATATCAAATTAGTGATTGGTTAACTATAATACTAATTTTAATTAATTATATATATTTGATATTAATTATTGATGATTGCATAATATAATTATAATCAATTTATTAAAAAAAATTATGTTCGGGTTTTAATAATGATCAGTACCATGATCCGCATTGATCCTTCAATCTATATTATATAAGTAACTCAAATGCTTTCTCCCCCCCCCCCCCGAAAGAATAAGATGTGGATGCCAAAATGCACTTAAGTGTGAAGCACATGGACTACAATCAGTCTATGGGAAAAGTATCAGATATTTCAATTGCTATGCATTTTTTATTAATTGAAAAGAATGTTAAATAAATCTATGAATTCACATCCATCTTAAACATAAAAATTAGAAAAATTAATAACATAAGACGTACATGGCTCACCCAATTTGAGCTACATCCAACAAATAGAATGTTTACGACATCGAAAAATGATGATGAGGAGTGTGCAAAATGACTTTCAGAAGTAATACAACTCTAGTCTAAAAAATATAAGTCTTGGACTATTACATGATACTGAAATAGAGCATGATAACTTAAAGTACCTTATTAATAAGAAAATTTAAACAATATGATAATTTACATATAAAATCTGCGATACATGAATAGTTGTGATTGTTTAAAATCCAACATTCTTGTCCTATGCTACACATATTTAGAAGAGTACATAGCGTCCTTTGTGAGTACATCACAGGCAAAAGTCCATTCGATGGTTTGCTTGGCTTCTCTCTGGTGAAAATCTCTATGCTTTCCATAACTCAACTTTGTCAAATCAAATAACTCTTTTACAGTATGTTTTTGAACTGTGGATCCTGATCCGGCTTTATGTAACTCATGAATCTGCATCGTCAACTTTGTCTTAGTGGGAGAAACTTGTGTGATTGTGAATGTGGCACTGCAAAAAAAAAACTCGATTTGGAATGGTTATTTTGTAACGGGTATGTGAAAAATCCTTCAGACTTCTGTGTTCTTACCTGCTCTCACCTACTCTCTCCTGCTTCTAGCTAGCACCTCTGTATTGGTGGAATGGGGACTCCTTAAAGTTGCCGACTACAAAAGCATTTGCCAAGGATTTTTTCATTAATCAAGAACGATAGATAATTCATCCATATATATCCTCAACTTAGGAATAGTGAGAAAAATCATTGTTATCATATACCTCTAGTACTCATCCAAATAGACAAACTCCCACACGTTGTAGCATTTACTCTAATAAACAAACTAGATAAAAGCAAACCAACAACATAAATGTCTATTTGGTTGATCATTGTATTAACTTTCTTCACTCTTGATCAAGTCATCACGAATTCATAGCCACCTCCGTCCTGATGCATCATGGCATCTATAGAATCTCCGTCCTCCATTTCCATCTATGTATAAAGTCAAAAGTAGCAATACAAATAAAAAAGTTTCATAGTTATTACATGTTTACGTTAGCAAAAAGCAAGCAATATGCAAGACTTATGTGCACGTGACTTTTCCGTCTGAAAATCAGCCATGCATCATAAGCACAAAAACATTACTATGAATTAGAACTTCAAAACTAAACTATACTTGCGAATGATAATACATCAACGCAAACTAATGCAAATGCAAGAGAATAATTATATTTCCGCTATCATAATGTTATTTTTCGGAAAATTTCATCATTGTTTTCTTTGATCTTACAATGGTAGAAACAAAAATTTTACTTATATAGTAAAAAAGGGGTTAAATGCAGTTTACCCCATGTGATATGTGAAATGAACAAATATTTTGTAGGGAAAAAAAATTGCAAATTACCCCACTATTTAGATGGGTGGGGGGTGGGGGGTAATTGATTTTATTTTTCAAGACACATGGGGTAATTTGCTATTTTATTCACAATAGTTTTTTTTTTTTTCAATTTCTCATATCACGGAGGTAAATTGCACATTTTCTATTTGTGCAGCAATTTGTGCATATCGTTATAGAATCACAGTTAACATTAAATTCTAGCATCAAAGACGGAAATAAAGATGTTACGCGAAAGTATCAGTAGACGTTACCTCCAGGGGAGTTTTTGAAGCTTCGACGCGTTGGCCATCGTACACAAATGCTATTGCTTCGTAGTTTAATTTCTTCTGCTTACAGTAAGATGTAAATAAGTGTTGTAGTCTCTTGTCGAGCGGAAATCGGTAGTAGACCTCGTCCCCGTCCTGCAATGACATAAAAATTAAGTAGTTCAAAGATAACTTGCATCAAGAATTAATTAACTACATTTGTATTACTGTGAGATATTGTAAATATGTATATCTATTATTATTAATTATTGATCTGAACTTCAAATATATAATTCATGGGTGAATAGCAATTTGCACCCTGTGATATTATAAATGAGTAAATTAGTCTTTTATAGGAAAAAAAAAAAGATAGGGAGGTAGATTAGTATTTTAGATTTTATAAGGAGGTAAATCTAGGTCCTTCTCTAGCGATTCTTGTAGGTTTTGTGCATGCATTTGAACCCTCCTATGTGAAGGCATATAAACCTGCTCTGACCAGACACTTTATCGCTCCTCTAACAAGGCCCTTAAGTCTTTCTTTGAGTAGGCACCCCCAAATTATCCTCTTTTCATGAGGCACACATATTTTGCTCCGTGCAAGAACACAATTTCTGTTCATAATAGAGATATCTCCATTATTAACATTTCTTTTAGAAAAATAAAGCCCTACACTTGAGTAGACAACCGTTAAGCCTTAATCCATGGAGGCACACGAGCCTTCCTCCATAGAGACAAATAAGCCCTACTCCTATAGGTAAGACGTGCTATAATAGCTAGTATTAAAGAAAAAAAATGCCATCTACACTTACAAAAGGCAGTTAATGACACCATCGCACCAATTTTTGAATATTGCAATTGCACCCATAGTTAAATTAATTTAAAAATTAATTTTAATTACGCCTCTTTTTTTGTTTACAAAAGTGATTACGCATTATTTTAATACTACTACACTAACTTTTTTTATTGTGTCGATAATACCTTAAGTTTTTTTTTTTTGAATGTGATTTGTTGGTTTATATATTTTGTTGTTAATTATATGTAATTTATTTTAAAATATAAAAAATTATATTTATATGGACGCAAGATTGACGTGCCACGACGAATAACTAGCATAATTCAAAAGATGTTGACAGCTTGTTACAACATTAATACAAATTAATAGTTCAATGAACTCAACTTCTTTTTTTCTTGGAAAAATTGTAATTTTCGTTCTATAAGAATGGAAGGTAACACTTTTGGTCCACTTAAAATTTATTCTAGCAACGAAGGACAATAATTTACAAAAACAAAAAAAAGCAGCACATTGCGGACATTTGTCTCTGAAAATTTTCCCTAGTTACAGTTGCCATGCACATAATATGCACGTGACATTTTCCAATGAAATTGGTTATTTCATTGGTGAATATAAAGAAGAAACAGTATCAACATTATGAAAAAAAGCAAATCAAAGATAGTTAATTCATCCATATCCTCAACTTAGAATAGTGAGAAAAATCTAAACTCATTTATTCTACTAACGTATATATGTATGGTAGGTTGAAGTACAGGAAATGGACATGTATTACATAATTGTACAAGAAATTGAAGACAAGTTGGACGTAAGGGTGAAGAAAGTGCCTCTCCAACAAGACGTGGACCCTTTACCGAAAATTATTGAGACAATAAAAATCCAACCAAGATCCAAGTTACCCCAACAGGAATGATTAGAGGAGCCTCAAATGCTACTGATAAGGTAGTAATTATTTAATACTTTACCTAAATAATCTTTAATTTCTGAGTTATGCAAAAATAATATAATATAACTAACATTCTTCAACCAAATTTTCATGCAATAGTACTATATTCATGATAGAGTTTCTGAAAACTTCCGCTCTTTAAAGGAGGTTGCAGCTTTTATACTCTATAGTTGTCCGAGGAGTGATCTAGTGCTGGAACAAGTTAATTCAAAATCTATAAATTCATTTTATCTTTGATCAAAATTTATGTGTATATGTTTTATTTTATAACTTTTCAACTATAGAAGATTATAAAAAATGAATGAACTATTATGTCATTTTGTCAGGATGCATATTAAAACTTCCTAAACATTCATGTTTTTAACTCTTATCTTTGTTATATGTTCTTATCTTAATAGACATTCTATCAGATCCGGGCAATGAAAATCCAAATAAAATGGATAATGAAGTGTTGGAGATCATTGCTTGCACTTTAATTGATTTATAGCCAGTAAATTTTCTCGTTATTATTTTTTTATTATTTTGTCAACGTATATAATTAAAAAGGAAATTTTAAATTCAAAGATCTTTTGTCTTTTCAAAAGCTTTTGAGGCGAGGAGAGGGTGTAGGAGTATTTTGAGGCCGTCACTGCGGCCCCATTGCAGAAGGAGCAAACTCCCATTTCTAATATTATGGAGGGTACCAGTACGCCTTGGGGTGATGCAGTGCAGATGATTCGGCATAGAGGATGGTTTTTGATGTCGCCAGGCTGGCTGTCTGGTCTTCTAAGTATAACCGGGATAGTGTGCCTGATAATGCTATGAGGTCGTATCCTACTAATGTAGGACCTAGTTCATATTACGGTAGGTGGTATGATTATGTGTCTGGGCTGGCAAATTAGTTTCACGATGTAGTGCATGCAGCAGAGCAGCCATTGGGCAACGGTTGCACCCAATCTCAATTGAAGATTGTTGCTGAGTTGGTGAATATCAAGGTCGTTGGCCATTTTCTTAGATATATATGTGACCAAATATCCCAGTGGGTTGATCATATAGTAACGCACCACACCTTGTCCCAGGATTACTATACTACGAAGAAATTGATAAGAAACATAGGTTTACCTATTGGAAGATTGATGTGTGTAAAAATGGTTGCCTGTTATACTGGAAGGTGATCTTTGACTATTGCATGTTTTGTGGAGAAGCTAGGTACAAGTCCACCAGGGCGCGAAATCCTAATCGCAAAAAGACAGCGTGTACCAGTCTTAGGTACCTGCCGATTACCCGTCGCCTACAAAGGTTGTATGCTTCAGAAGCGATTGACGAGCAAATGACGTGGCATGCTAATAATCTAACGAAAGAGGGATTTGTATTCAATCCGTCTGATGCAGATGCATGGAGGCATTTTGATCGAATATATCCTCATTTTGTAGTAGAGCCCCGTAATGTTAGATTGAGTTTGTGGACGGATTGGCGCGCACCGCACGGGCAGTACGGTCGTACGTACTCATGTCGCCCCATTATACTTACAGCATACAATCCCCACTGGGAATGTGCATGAGTGCTGAGGTAATAATGGTGATCCTCGATCCTTCCAATCCTAAACGTTTCATCAATGTTTATCTGGAGCCTTTGATCGAGGATTTGCAGAATTTGCGGCATGTAGGTGTACTAACGTGCGACACTGAGAAGCGAGTTATTCGCAATGCACGCCATGTTCATGTGGACTGTGAACGACCTACCCGCTTATAGATTGGCCTCTGGATGGAGTTCCACTGGTGCTATGTGGTGTCCAGTTTGTATGGAAGACGCACATTCATTCTCTTTACAGAACAGTAGAAAGTCATGCTGCTTTGACTATTACAGACAGTTCTTCCACATGGACCATCCAAACCGTAGGAACAAGAAAGCATTCAATAAGAACCGAGTAGAAAGGAATGTTGCACAACCAAGATTGATGGGAGAACAGATCCGCAAATGGGTTGGAGAGTTTAGCCCTGCGGTTGAAGTGTCGTTGTCACTTGCGGACGGGTAAGGTAGCGAGTATAAGTGGACAAAGAAAAGCATCTTTTGGGAGCTCGACTACTGGTTGATGCATCTGATATGATGCAATCTTGGTGTCATGCACATTGAGAAAACATGCTTGACATTATATTCAATACCGTGATAGATATAAAAGGAACAAGGAAGGATACTCTGAATACATGGAAGGACCTGAAGATCATATGTAACTGACAGAAGCTTGAGCTGGATAAAAGGAGGATGAACGTGATGCGTAAAGCCGTATACACCTTGACTCTCGATGGACCGACATTGCGTTTGAAGAAGTTGAGAGAATACCTCGAAGTTCCGACGAACAACCATAATTATAACCTGCATAACCCAAATGGTACACAATTAGTCGTTGAGCTTTATGTTGCTAATCAACAAGGAGCAGGTACATCCCGATCGGGGAACTGTAAATCTTATGACGAGTCTGACGACGATAGCTTTGATGAGAATTACGAGACTGAAGAAGACAAAAATTCTAATTGACGTTTAGCATTTTCTATATCAAGTGTCTGTGTATTTTGCCGATAGAAATTAGTATAAATTAAAAAATTATCGATAATAATTTATAAAAATAGTTTACCAGCTAATTTAGAAGTACAACTTTCAAACTCTTTGTCCATACCAATATTTTTTTTAGAAAAACAAAACACATTTTTTTTTCTATTTAGGAATGGTCAAAATATCTTCAACAAAGTGTTATATGTAGATTAAAGAGCAAATAAAAAATTACCAAGAAAATAACTAAATATTAGAATAAAAATTAATAAGATGAGATAAAGATTGCTTCAGTACTCGGAATCAATAAATCATAATAGCAAACGGATTTCTAATCTTCAAATGATTTGGATATATAAACCTAGCTTGCGACCCAAAAATAAAGAATTACTATTATTATAGTTTTAGTTGTCATAGGAATTTCACATTCTATCTTGTAATTGAGAAACATCCACCAAACTAATGCTAATTCAATGGTCATGAACTAAACACATGGTTTCTAGTGGGTGATCAAGATGCCTAAAGAGTCGGGATCAAGAGGGACTCAACCTAGGATCTGATTGGCCCATTCAAAAAGAGTTGGTTGGTACAATCCATGCCAAACCAAGGCTGATTCCAAGTATCAATACTTGGGATAGGCCCAGCCCAATGACCTAGGACCTCCTAACCCTGGGTCAAGTTAGCGGCCTGACCTAATCCAGCCACTTCTTTTTTTTTTGTAATAATATATGACATAGAAGTTTTATTTTATTCTTGTAGCTTAACTATTCTATATTTTATATACTTTGGAAACTCTAAAAAGTTTTACCTTTATTCTTATACTTCTATATTAGTACAACAATTCACTATAACTCATTGTTATTTTTTCTAAAATGTATTTTAATTTTTTTTTGGGCTTGCCATTATTTAA
Organism: Sesamum indicum; assembly: GCF_026168435.1. Classification (NCBI taxonomy): domain Eukaryota; kingdom Viridiplantae; phylum Streptophyta; class Magnoliopsida; order Lamiales; family Pedaliaceae; genus Sesamum; species Sesamum indicum. Next base: position 7,446,446 of record NC_142661.1, on the reverse strand, counting down.
GTTTATTTTTTGTAGCTAGTTGATTCAATTGTTATTAAGTTCTTTATGCGGTCTTAGCTACTTTTTTTTTGTAGTTTTGATTATTTGTTTGGTTTAATTTATGATTTATTTATTTAAAATAAAATTATAAATTATTTAAATTTGTTGAAAAAAGTATCTCATCTTCATTTAAAAAGAAAGAAAAGAAAATAGGCACAATCAGGTTTGGTTTGAGCCATCACCACTACTATTGCACTTTCTCTTCATCCCCGGTTTTGTGCTAAATATAAGGTATCAAAATTAGTGTTTTCGACTCACTTGTATATTGAGCGAGTGGTTGAGAATGCACCAAATTGGAGAAGACGTTAAAGATATCAAGTCTCGTATGTCCGACCTCACCAAACAGACGGAGTCCATGAGTGTAGGAGACAACTCATCAAGATTGGTAGATGATAATGATTGGTCAAGAAGAACGTATGGGCATGAGGTTGAAAAGTATTTTGTAGGAATGAAGGAGGATATTAAACAGTTAGAATCAGTTATGACAACTGATGACAAATCAAATGGAGTGATTTCCATATGTGGCATGGGAGGCTTGGGGAAGACCACTCTTACTACAAAAATTTACAATGGGGAGGCCGTGCAGCGGTGCTTCAAATATCGTGCTTGGGTTTGTGTAAGCCAACAATTTCAACCCAACACTATTTTCCAACGACTATTAAAACAACTTGTTCCCAATGAAAGTGAAGAGCAAGATGAAGATACATTGATTAGAAAGTTGTACCAAGTACAAAGAGACAGAAAATGTCTCCTAGTTTTGGATGACGTTTGGGAAGTTAATCACTGGATTTGCTTAAGGCACGCTTTTCCCATTGGAGAGGCAGATAGCAAAGTTTTGCTCACAACCAGAAATCAAAACATTGCTTCCACAGGATACGTCCACAATATGAAGTGTTTGGATGAAGATGAAGGATGGGAGCTCCTTCAAAAGATAGCACTCCCAAACAACTATTCACAAGGTTAGTTTGTAAAATTTCTTGTTTTATTTTATTGATTGTGAAGATAATGTTGAATTTCTTGAACCCTAATTATGGAAAAGAAATTCTTAATATATTCAAAAATTAAATATTTACTTTTTTAAACTTTGACAAGAAAAGAAATTAATTAAAAACAAATTGGAGAAACAAAAAGACAAATAATTAAATCTGTACCTGAGGCTCCATTATTCTTGCATGAAGAGCACAAGAGATGGGATCTGACGATAGCACATCACCGAAATTTCACAAGATGAATTTGAATTTGGGTCGGATGAAATAATCCGGCCAAAATCTTTAGTGTATGTTCTTGAAGTATTTTGTTGGCAAATTATAACGATGATGAATTAACAAATTGATTCAAAAAGAAGAATTCAAGAAGGAAAAAGAAAGAATCAAATGTTTGAGAAAATGAATAATGCAGTTGCCTGGATAGAATTCATCATACATTTATGGAGTTTTTCACCATTTCTTGGCTAACGAAGGAATCAGATGTAACGTCCCTAGGGCTCTCTGAGCGTAGTACTTTATGGACTTGAACAGTGTTCTGCAGTGAGTGTGTTGAGGGAGAAAAGGCGTGAGAAAATCTGAAGTGTGAGTGGTTGACTGAGAGAGTGTGAGTAAATGTTGTGTGTGTATGTGCGAGTGTTTCAAACAACAAATCTCGATAGGGGGTAGCAGAAGCCTCGGAAGTTACGTCTTGTCTTTTTGTCATAATATTTTCCTGTTAATTTCTTCTTTGTTGGTTTGTCGTTACATAATATTATTGTAATAATAAGACAAAAAGCATTTTTAGAAAGAAATGTATATATTGATTCTATCTATGAATACAATACAATGAATTATTTTCTATGTTAATTGGTCCAGAAAAAAGCAAAAAAAAAAAAAAAAATGAGACAACATTAATGAAAATTAATTAAAGAGTTCATCAATCTGTACATATTGTTGTATTGTAATCAACCATTTGTCTTTACTTCTTTGTATACAACTACAATTTCTCACTAAAATTGAAAAACTTAAAGTAGTGATTAAGTTAAAATTGATACTCAAAACTGAAAAATTAATCATGTATACCTTTCTTGCAAGTTCAATCATTTTGTATTTATTAAAATTAGAGCGAAATATATGTGGTAGGTGTGTTTTAATCTGAAAGATGTAATTAATGGTTTGGTACATAAAGATAGGTATAGACTAATGTCATTTATTACATTTTGAGGACTGGATTTCATTGATGAACTGCAGTCTAGTAATTTATGTTTGAAATTGAATTGCAATTATATTAAAGTTATACACATAAACTGATGTGTGTAAGAATTTTTTGCACCAATTTATTTGGTTCTTTGCCACCACAGAACATATCACTTTCAAATATTTTGAAAAGAAAAATCAATTGACACATTTGAATCCATTAATTCCTATATATATATATATACATATGTATAATAGACACTTAAAAAAGCTAAAAGAATAACAAAGACTAGAGGGTTGGATATTGCAAAAAATAAAGCAGCTTCTGGAATATCCACCCCTCTAAGGCTGACTATCCTCTAGTAGCTTCTGGAACGTCTCCTGCAAAACAAACAAAATTATAAACACTTTTAAGCAAGAATTAATTTTTTTAAGAAAATAATATTAATAATGTATCTATTACTGCCACCTCCAACGCCCTCAGCCCACTCCAGCCATCGTCTACTTTTTTATGTAGCACATCTCCAATAATTCTATCTGCTTGGGGGGCGACCGACCTTTGCCTCATGTAGAAGAAAAAACATTTAGCATCTTGTTTATAAAATAATGGTAAAGCATTTAAATATTATTTACTTACCAACTTCCTCTTGTGCATGCCGATAGAGGACGACCCCCTCCCCCTGATACACAATTGAGGACACCGTAGAGTTCGCCGCCTGGTTGCCTTATTCTTTGAGGACTCCCGCTGGATGTCCACGTTGGCCCAGTACGTCTGGAGCTGGAGCCAAATTTTGTTGGCCAGCCAGAGTGGCCTGACGAGGCTGGACAGGGTGATAGGAAATATCTTCCAGATTCACTTATCGGCCAACATGTTGAAAACCAAGAACATTAACTCATCGTCAGAGTCCCACCAGTAGGTCATCTACAATAATAAAATTAAATAAAACATTAGTAAAATTCATTAAATAATTAGATTATTAGATAAAATAAAATTAATTTTAAATTGATTACCTTTGCGCTGTCAAACCAGAAATGCTGGTACTCTGGCGGCACCTACCTCAGATATGGCGACAGGTGTGGAAAATGTCCCCGTCACGACTGCATTGATGCACTCGTGAAAGTGGCGGTCAGATTTAAAATTATTATAGGGATTATTGGTCTAATTTTGTGATTATTGATATTATTATGTAAATGTTATTATTGAAAAAATTGGTCTAATATTTTTAGTATTGACATTATTATGTAAAAACATTATTATTAGGAATATTGGTGTAATTTTTTTGATTGTTTACATTACTTCTTAAAAGTTTTATTATTGGAAATATTGATCTAATTTTTTTGTTATTTACATTATTATTTAAATAATACTATTATTGGGATTAACTATTGGTCTAATTTTTGTGATTGTTTAGATTATGATGTAAAAAATTATATTCTTTGAAAATATTGGTCCAATACTTTTTATTATTTAAATAATGTTACTATTGAGATTATATATTTGTCTAATTTTTTTGGTTACTTACATTAAGATGTAAATAGTAGCATATTTATAAAATAAATGGCACATGTATACAATAAATTTCACAAAAAAAAGCAATATGATATAATACACATAAGAATTGCAAAAATTATGGAATGTTACATGAGTAAATTGCACTAAATTTAACAATACTTGCATCAATTACACAACTATACAATTAATTTTGAAAAATTACACAGACATTCTATAATTGCAGAATGAATTAAGGTTATTGAAAACATATAATGCTATAAATTAAATTGATACATGTTCAGAAGATCAAGTATATTTGTATATATAAGATTGTTACTCTTATGTAGATGTAAGTGACATCTTATACTGTTCTATTGCATCGTCTAATCAGACTGATAAAATTTTTATCAAGCCGTTGGATAGTATAAAATCGACAAAATACTACATTCGATGATGTTTTTAAAATTTTTGTTAAACGGATACCAAGATATCGTATTTGATACACAATCAATGACGTTAAAAATGATGAAACTGTCCCAGATGTTGAGACATTATAATCGGAAAGTAAACGAGCAATCTATGGAATATTTAGGGACAGTTTAATCATTTTAGAAACAAATATTTTATACGAATGATTTTATTTAATTTCATATTTTGCAACGGTCAAATATTAAATAACCATTCCTAGGTTTGAGTTTTCCTCCAGTTTTCTTTTGGCGCGAAATTAAATTTGTTTGAACTTATTTTGAAACGGTCATAATAAATAGACCGTTCCTCTATTTTAATTTTTTCTCTTTTTTATTTGGGAAATTGTAATATATTTAACGGTTTATTTTATTAATGTCGGTTCAAAATTGGAACGGGCTCTGGATCGACTTCCTAATTCTTTAACCATTCCTAAATAGAAAAAAATTGTGTTTTGTTTTTAAAAAAAATTTATTGGTATGAACAAAATAGTTTGCAAGTTATACTTCTAAATTAGCTGGAAAACTATTTTTCTAAATTATTATCGGTAATTGTTTAATTTATACTAATTTCTATTGGCAAAATACAGAGACACTTGATACAGAAAATGGTAAATGTCAATCATAATTATTGTCTTCTCGTAATCCTCATCAAAGCTATCCTCGTTAAACTCGTCATCAGTTTATTGTTCCTCGATCGATATGTACCTGCTCCTTGTTGATTAGCAATAGAAAGCTGAACGACTAATTGTCCGTCACAACTTATGGAGTAGGTATTGTCTGAATCTCTTGAAATGCAATGTCGGTCCATCGAGAGTCAGGTTATATACAGCTATGGGCGTCACGTTCAGCCTCCTTTCATCCAACTCAAGCTCCGGTCAATCACATATAATCTTCAGGTCCTTCCATGTATTCAGAGTATCCTTTGTTGTTTCTTTTATATCCATAACAGTATTGAATATATTGTCAAACACGTTCTTCTCAATGTGCATGACATCAGGATTATGTCGTATTAGATGTACCGACCAGTACTCGAGCTCCCAGAAGATATTTTTCTTTGTCCACTTATGCTCGCTACTGTTCCCGTCCGGGAGTGACAACGAAACTTCAACCGCAGGACTAAACTCTTCAACCCATTTGCGGATCTTCTCCCATCAATCTTAACTGTGCAACATTTCTTTCTACTCGATTCCTTGTGAATGCTTTCTTATTCCTACGGAACGGATGGTCTAGGGGCAGGAACTGTCTGTGGCAGTCAAAGCAGCACACCTTCATACCGTTCTGCAGTTAGAATGAATGTGTGTCTTCCATACAAACTGCACACCACATAATACCAGTGGAACTCCATCCAGATGCCATTCCATAAGCGGGTACGTCGTTCAAAGTCCACATCATAAGCGGGTACGTCGTTCAAAGTCCACATCAACAAGCCTGCATTGGGAATATCCCATTTCTTAGTGTCACACGTTAGTACAACTGCATACTACAGATTCTGCAACTCCTTAATCAACGACTCCAGGTAAACATTAATGAGACGTTTTGGATTGGAAGGACCGGGGATCACCATCATCACGAACATATACTCAGCACTCATGCACATTCCCAATGGGAGACTGTACGGTATAAGTATAACGGGCCAACATAAGTACGTACCACCGTACTGCCCGTGCAGTGCTAGCCCATCCGTGCAGAAATCCAATCTAACATTACGGGGATCTACTGCAAAATGAGGATGTGTCCGATCAAAATGCCTCCATGCATCTGGATCGGACGAATGGCACATGGATCCCTCTTCCGTTTGATTCTTGGCATGCCACGTTATTCGCTCGGCAGTCGCTTCTGAAGCATTCAACTTTTCCAGGCTAGGGGTAATTGATAGGTACCTAAGAATGGCATATAGTGTCTTTTTATGATTAGGATTTCGCTTACCTAGCTTCTCCACAAAACTTGTAGTAGTGCAGATCAATGTCGTCCTTCCTGTACATGCAACCATTTTTACACGCATTAATCTTCTAAATAGGTAAACCCAAGTTTCTTATTAATTTCTTTGTACTATAGTAATCATGGGGCAAGGTTTGGTTGCGGGGCATTATATGATCAGCCCACTAAGATATTTGGTCATACATATGCTGAGAAAATGGTCGGCGACCTTGATACTCACCAACTCAGCAACAACCTTCAATTGAGATTGGGTGCAACTGTTTCACAACGGCTGCTTGACTGCATGCACTATATCGTGAGATTGATCTGCTAGCCCAGACACATAATTAGGACCCTCTACCATAATATGAACTAGGCCCTGTATTAGTAGGACACGACCTCGGACGATTATCAGGCACAACATCCTGGTTTTACTTAGAAGACCAGACAACCAGCCTCGCGGAATAAAAAACCATCCTTTGTGTAGAGAATGCATCTGCACCGCATCACCACAAGGCGTACTAGTACCCTCCATAAGATTAGAAATAGGAGTTTGCTCCTCTTGAAATGGGGCCACAGTGACGGCTTCAAAATACTTCTACACACTCTACTCGCCATGAGAAGTCTAATTATAATACACCAGCATAAAACCTTTCATAAATAAGTCAAAATTTACCTCGTCCGTGGTTTTGAAAACATCATTTTTGCACTTACGACAAGGACACTTAATTTTCTCACCATCCATATCTGCATGTTGACACTTGGATAATTCTATAAATGTAGCAACACTATCCTCAATAGAGTAAGACCCGCCTTATTTGAAAGGTTCTTCTCATACATCCACCTCATCAACTATCTTAACATGACAGTGAGTTCTACACAGACACACAAACACACACTGATATATACATATATTATGATATTAAATTAATTTATAAAATTACAAAAAATATAATCAATTGACAAATAAAGGGTTAATGTTTTTACCTGATCAAAATAACTTTAAATATCAACAAAAATTTGAGATAGGTTGACGAATAAGAGTAGAAAAATGTTTGTGGGTTAGTGAGAGATCAAAAAATATTGAGAGAGATTGAGGAAATAGAGAGAAAATAAGAATGGAAGAAAATAGTGACATTAAATGGAAAGAGCACACATATTTAGTTGTTAAAAATAGCTGTTGATTTAGATTTTGAAATGGTTCTTTCTACGAGTTTAGGAACACTTTTTTTTTACCATTGAAATGTAGTCGTTGTATTTCATTTGGAACAGTCTCAGTAATAGTAAATAAATAATACAAAAAAATAGTTGCAATCTGTACCAAGTTTTGGAACGATTTTTGAAACACATTACTTTTTAAATAAAACTAATAATTTGGAATGGTTCTTGCATAATTGATTAAGGGTGTTCCAAAATCATTTGAAATTGTACCTCATTTTGGCATATATTTTCTAACTGTCATCTTTTGGACATCCTTTGTCACCCATATAGGAATGGTCAATTCAAGACCGTACCTAATTCTAATATTATGTTCCAAATAGAGTTCCAACCATTTATCGTTACTATTTTGTAACAGTATTTGGATCAGATTTTATAACTAATTGTCTGGGACTCATGTCTGACAACATCTTTTCATATCCATTCATTATGTGTTCCAAAGACCGTTCCAAGATGGAAGGGGCTTAGGAATGGTTGTCTTGACCATGCCAAATCCCGCCTTTTTTTATGGTATGATGATGTGCTCTAGCCAAATCTCATCCATAAAGGTGGTTGGCGGAGCACAAGATCTAGGATACGATAATAGCACAAGAGATGGGATCCGCAAGATTTTTGGTTTTACAGGCTAGCTTAAGATACTATTTAGGGAATTTTCCAATTTCTTCCCATTTATTACAATTTTCTCATATTGTACCCCATTACAATTCTCAATGGCAAGGAGCATTGTTTTCTTGAGAGTGCCACTACACATACCATTCTAAGACACAAGATTTTGTTTTCAAACTTGTTAATGACAAGACCAACTGTGAATACTATTTCCGAAGTTAGTAATCTTATTGAGGGCTCTGGAGAACTACTATATGATTACCTAAAGAAACAAGGTTACACATAATATTCTAGTAAATCAAATAGCGTGCTAGAACACTTGGCTCTAAAGAAGCAAATCCTCGAAAGAGAAAGGAGCATGCCATCTCTATTAATCACAATGCTAATGTGACCACGTAATGTCTCGAAGGATAAAATTCTTGAACTGATTTATCTAAATGTAACGAGCAAGATCTCAAGGTCAGTTATGAGATGTCTATTAATTATCTTTACAACAGTTTAGGTTGTTACCAAAAAGAGGGTAAATTGCATTTTTTGATCGCATAAATGGACCTGTTTTTAATTTTGGTGCCATACTATAGATGATTTACACATTCCATCCAATATGTGCATTTCTTTTCCAATGTCAGTACACAAGAGGGGCAATCATTAAGTTGCTAATGACAGATTATTTTTCCGTTAGGTGGGTGAAAATTTGGAGGGAAATTATACTAATAAATGAAAATTTGGTGGAAAAGGTTTATTTGTTCTTCTACCGTATATGAATAGCTAATTTGTTTTCTTATCTCTCCCATTTAGTAGGAAAAAAGTATAAAACACTGATGCAAATGGAGAAGTTCTTTGTCACTACGGAAGGATTGGAACTTTTAGATCCTTATTGACCAAAATTGAAAACGAGTCCACTTATTGGACCAAAAATGAAATTTATCCTTGAATAAAAATTGAAATGAAAGAGATTTTTGCCTATTTTGTAGCCATCGAAAACATGGATGAAAATGAAAATGATTCTCAAACTGTAGAGAATGCTAACACAAATAATTGAAAAAAATTAAAAATAAGCGAGAAGTATTTGGATCTATTATTCCAGCACCACAAGATGTTCAAGCCAGTTGGCTATAAGTGGTTGTTTGTACCAAAGAGAAATGAATGAAATGAAATTGTAAGATACAAGGCTAGACTTGTTGACCAAAGCTTTACTCAAAGGCCAAAAATTAATTATACTGAAACGTATTCACTTGTAGTGGATGCAACCATACTTAAATTTTTAATCAGTTTATTAGTAATTGAACTGTTGGAAAAGGTGAAAAGCCAATATTGGCGGTTTTGAGAATTATTCTAGAAATCTTTATTTAATCAGTATTGTTCCGACGAATATGGTAAGTGACTTTAGCACATGTGTCTGTTGTCCTTATCATATTACGTCAATCACTACTTTGACGTCACAACAGATGCCCACAGACCACTCAATAACCTATGTAGTTTGGTTGTGCATTTTGGATGGCAGCTATGAAACTAACTTTTGAGGGTTGGTCTAAAACATTCCAAGTCAATGACCTCAAGACTAGGCATCGAGAGTCCTACAGAGACTTGCACTGAGTATTGCATTCATTTGATGAGTGTTGCGTTTCATCGGCGAAAGACATTGGACATCTTTGCAATTTCAGTTGATTTGTTGACAAGGTGTCAACTGACTGAACTGACTCGTGGGGATCGTTATATGGAAGCGTCAGTAGCTTAGTCAGTATACTTGAGTCCTTGGCTCGGATAGTAAGGGAGTAGTTCTCAAACTTGAGGAATCACAGTAGTCATATACATACGATGACTGTATCTTAGATCTGTGGAAGAGGTGATTGTGTCACCAACGTAATTATCATAAGCCTTATCAAGTGTAGTCGAAGTGTATAGTGAGGACGGTGAGTTTCGAGAAGAGGATCCATCCCCTATCAGTATGTGATAGAGGTATCTCCTATTCACTTGGAGATGCATTCACGTCTTATGAATCTCTAGCCACAGTCGTTGATCGAATAGGAAAAGGAGGTTCCTATGTCAAGAAACTTGGTGTAAAGTGATCTCAAGTATTAAGCATAGATGCCTGGTCTAAGATGAGAACTGACACCTAATTCCATGCCCTCAACTAAGCCTAGGAGATGATAGAAGAAAGGACCGTACCCGTACGGACTGGTGAAAATAAATGTTTGCACAAAAATTCATCTAGTCTCTAGTGCCCTGGACCGTTGCTAGACGACCATCCATGGTAACGGACTTTCTTGAAAGAATAACCGAGAAAGAATAAGGAACTAATTTGAAATTAATTCCATAAGATGTAAGTAATTTGATTACTCACACATGAGGGTACATTGGATGGATAGCCCAAGTTTAAACAAATTAAATTAATTGAAATTGTGCTTGTCTTTATTAGTTTAATGAATTGGATTCCATTAATGAATAAGAGACAATTTCATCTTGAATATTTAATTAGATTAAATACCTAGTGGGATGAATTAAATGAATTGTTTTATATTAGATTTAATTAAAATTCATTGGGCTTGAATTTACTTTACATAACATCGGCCCAATAACTAAGCTAGCAAAATTGATGGAGGAAAAGTTGACCAAAGAATTGCATTTTAGAAATTGTTAGTTTGGTCATAATTAGCTCTTCTCTATTTGGAACGGATTGAAGAGTTACCTTATAGATAATAGAATGTATCTAGACACATTCTTGTTTATCTATTCAAGGTATATAAATATATTTTGTGTATGATTATTAGGGTAATAATTCATTACAAAATACAACAGAAAAATTCTGTCTCCTTCTCCATCATAATTCGATTGTCCCCTTCATCTTACCTTGGGTGAGTTTTATCATCCTGATTCCTTCTAACAAAGGAATCAAGGTCTCATTTTTTGGTGTGATATGGGTCATCTTTAGAGAATTCCTATGTTGGAATCTTTTATGAACGTTCAACGATTTTATGTCAAATAAACATGTCAACATGTTTTAATATTTTTAAAGCATGTTTTATTGATTATTTTATTGATAATTATATGTAGAAATTAAGTTGTATAATTTTGTGATTAATTGGATGATTTTAGTATTTAAGAAAATTTGAATTTTTCTGTAAAACTTTGTTATTTTTTTAGTTTAATGTGTGGAATCAAAAAAATAATTTAAGCACTGTAGCAGCAACTGTCGGTCGGTGCTGCACAGCCGCCCGTTCGCATATGAAGGATAAAATTAAATTTTTTTCTTGATATGGTTTATTTTTGTGCATTGGATGCACATATTTTTATCATCCTTTCGATTGCAATTTAAACTTGTATTTTCTGCATATAATTTTTTTTCGTAATGTTCGATATCATGATTTTTCTAATGCATGGAATGCATTATTTTATGTCAAGCATGTTTAATTGGATTATTTTGCTAGTTGGATAAAAATGGATGATCATGGAGCCCTTGACCATTTGAATGTATTTATTTATTTTGTTTACGTTTGGTGGGCCCATATGCCTTTTTATTATCTTCCTCCTACGCTCGTTTTTGCCTTGGAAATAAGACTTGCTTTCCTCCCATTGTGTACTCTCCTGAACAATTGATCAGGATTTGTTTTTAAATTGTAATGAGACTAGAATATATTTTTGGTGGAATTTTTAGTTTTACAGAAGCAAGTCCATGGAGAAGAAGGTCCACTGAGGAGGAGGCCGACAGAGAAGGAGCCCCATGGAGGACTTACAAGGCCCATCTATATGTTAATGAGTAAATTACATTTCTAATAGCTTACGACCACCTTAGATGTACCTTAGACTGACTACGGTCTTAGTGGGCCGCATAGCTTGGGCTCGTGATCATCCAACAGGGGTATGCTTAATTTTGTTGCATGTGATGCGTTTAATGTTTTTATTTAAATTCGTTTAAATATTTGATATTTGTGCATGCAAAATTTAATGTGATGAGGTCTCAGTCAAACACTAAAAAATTTAACTCGCAATTGGTTGGACCAAATTAAAGTGTTGGGATCCAAAATGGACTTGGATAAAAATTGTTTGATCTGTGCAAGGCTTTCATCCACAATAATGTGGTGAGGAAACTACCACTACCCAAGTGTGGTCTCGCGAGTCGTGGCACATTCTGATTAGAGGCAAGGTCCACCAATATTGTGAATAAAGGAACACGCTCACCGTTATTCGGACACAATAGACGTGGGGGGCGAAAGCTGAGGTATGATTTGGTTGATGGGTTGAGAACAATACTAATTAAATATTAAGTCCATAATGGACATGGATCGAAATGGCATTTCAATCTGTCCAGGGCTTCCATCCATAATAATATCATAAGGAAGCTACCACTTCTTAGAATAGGTGACCTGAAAGCTAATTGGATTGGCATTCTTGTAATCTATTCTAACAATAAGTCGATATTGTGCAATATTATTCAGTGAATAAAATGAGTATTCGATATTGGCATTTCATTGTTGTGCTCATTACATTTATATTTGCATTTCTTTCAAACATCACAACAAAATCCACAGACCACCTTGAACAACCGTGCAACAGTTGGACTGCACATTGGAAGGCGGTCATGAAACTAACTGTTTAGGGTTGGGTCTGAAATGTTCTAAGTTGACGACCTCGAGAATGGACATCGAAGTGTCCGATGTAGACTTGCATTAAGAGTCGCATTCATTTGATGAGTGTCATGTTTCATTTGCAATAGACGTGGGACGTTTATGCGATCTTAATGGGTCGATTGACTAGGTGTCAAATCGAGTGAACTAACTCACGGGGATCGTCATATGGAAGCCTTTCAGGCTTGGTCGGTATGACTTGAGTCCCCAGCTCTGATAGTACTGGAGTACTCCTCAGAATTGAAGAAATACGGCAGTCATGTGTATGCGATGATTGTATCTTAGATTTGTCTGAGAGATGATTGTGTCCCAGACATGGTCATCATAAACCTTGTTTAGTGCATTCAAACTATGTTGTGAGGATGGTGAGTTTCAAAATGAGGATCCGTCCCTTGTCTAAATGTGACAGAGGTATCTCCTATGTACATGGAGATACGTTAATGCTTTATAAACTTCAGGCCTCAGTAATTGGTTGGATAGGAAAAACAGGTTCCTAGGGCGAGCAATTTGGCGTAATGGGATCTAAAGTATATTAAGCATAGACGCATAGTCCAGGATGGGAACTGACACCCAATTCCATGTCCAAGACTAAGACCGAGAGATGGTAGATGAAAGGACCATACCCGTATGGACTCGAATCCGACACTACAGGTCTAGAGCTCTAGACTCTAAAGGCATGTTATGGGTCATGGTCCCTCAACTCGTAAGTCATCCCAGAAGGTGACGCCTTCCGAATATGTTCTCATAGGTGGTTCCACAGCGAGGTGGATGCTAATAAGGAACTCCTTATTGCGACCTAGACAATGTCTAGATCCCTTTGGATTTGTCCGACAACTTGGGCATTAACCGATAGCTGTCCGAACTTCATGTCAAGCTACTCGAGGTTTTCCCGAAGGTGCCTGAGTCTCAACATGATGGAGTTTGCTTCAGATGCCTCCATCTCTCGTCAGAAAATCTGCAAGAACGTTTTCATGAGATTTTATAACAACAATATTATAACAATAATATTGGCATTCAGCTTGCCATATGATAATACGAGGTTTCACTATTTTTTATTCTAATTAATTCTTTAAGAAAGCTTTTACATTAGTATTATCAACTTTTAAAGTAAATTCTTTGGCAAGTAAAAATAAAGGCCATTTTTTAAAAGCCTTCCAAACCGTAAAGAATTATTTCTCGTTGATGTGCCAAAGTTTGGCTTATTGTTCTGAGAACAACCCTCCTGTATATCTACAAGGTTCTTCCCATGTAGTTGTATTTTTCATGAGCACTACTGGCCATCTGTAATCATTGGCGTCTGTATAGAGTACCAATTCATCCTTGTCCTTCGGTATAACAAGTTTGGGCAGGTTATTGCAAACCTATTTCAGCTCACGAACCCATTTTGTGTGGCTTTTATTCCCATTTCCACTTTGAACTTTCCGTTCCTTCAGAAGTGGTCGAAAATTCTTCCTATATCTTGTAAAATCTTTAATGAAGATACTTGCAAAATTATCAACTCCCAAGAAGCTCTATAAGTGCTTCTTGTCCTTGAGTACATCTGGAAAATTGTGGATTTTCTCCACAATATGATCTTGAAACTTAATTCCTGTCTCGTCAATAAAAACTCCTAGAAATTCAATTTTGTTGACAATAATAGTAGCTTTCTTTTTCGAAAGTACCAAACTTTCTTTATGGCATGCATCAGAAAACATTTAAAGATGTTTAATATGTTGTTTCATATTTTTAGATGCAATCAATATGTCGTCAATATAGAAAAACATGAATTTGAAATAATCTTTAAAAAAAATTATCTATTTTTTTTTAAATATCTGGAGTGCATTAGCTAAATCGATTGGAAGCACAATACAGATATATTCTCCCTATGGTGTGGAGAATGTAGTACATTTCTTTGATTCATCTTAATCTGATAAAACCCAGATTTGCAATTGGACTATGAACCTTAAAGAAGCACTAATGAACCTTACCCAATCTAATTTTCATTAGTGCTTCTTTAAGGTTCACAATCTCTTCTTCGAATTTCTTATAGAAGTTATCCCTGTCTATGAGTCCCTGTTGCCTGAAAGTCAAAAGGACCTTACCAAATTTCATTGGACCAAATTAATCTTTTTTCCTATATTTAATAGAAGTAAATATATGATGGACTTAATTAGTGAACTTTAATTAAATTAGATTTAATTAAGATTGATTGGACCATGTATTTTAATTAATTAAAATCAGCGAAGCCCATTAATTAAGTTGGTGGAAATGACTAGAATAGGAAATTATTGACTAACAAATTCACTTTTGAAAAATGCCATCTTACTGATCCTTTATTTGGAATAAAGGATCTTATTACTTAGTGGATGGTTAAATGAACCTAGATATATTGTAATGCATCCAGACAAGGTATATATATGTATTTTAGTTATTTAGAATAACTAGTGAATACAAAGCAAGAAAATAATTTCCTTCTCTCCAGTTCCACCTCTCGGCCGAACCCCCTCTTGTGCATACCTGGTGCTGTTTTGCTCCTTAATTTTTTTCTAGCAAATAGAGTTGTGGAATCCCAAGTTCTGGTCACCTTTAGAGAGTTTCTATATTGAATCCTTGCGAATGGATCAAACGAACGAGGTTCGAAATAAACCAAATCAAAGGTGACTCTTAATTTATATTTATGTACCTCTCGTTTTTCATTCAACTAATATACCACATCGAACGCCCGGGAACTCCAAGGGTACACCTCATGATTTTATGGTTTCCTTGCGATTTCATTTTATTTAAGAAATTTATTTTAACCTCTTCCGCTTGTGCGTAGCCAGGCTGATCCACTCGCACTTTCAGGTGCCCTTCCAAGTTGTATCAGAGCCTAGTTACCATGTAGGGGCTATGGTATTGTGTGAATAAGCATGAAAATGTGTTCTTTATTTCTTTTGAAGCTTGATATATTTTTTTTACTTATTCTTTGATAATTACGTGAGAAAAGTAATTCTTTTAATTTTTGCGATTTTGGATGATTTAAGTATTTTATAAAAATTGAATTTTCTGATAAAATAGTTATTTTAATTTCAGTTGAATGTGTGAAAATAATAAAAAAAAATTGGTACTGTAGCAGTGCACTACTGATCTGCAATGCACAGCATGCACGCTGCTGGGTGCGCGCGAGGGCAGTTGTGTGGTTAGGCCGTTTTTCACCGTTTTTGCGAAAAATTGAATTTTCTAATTTCTACATATTTTGTGAAAAATATTTATCGTTGCTGATTTAATTTCGGAGAAAACTGAAATTTTTGAGAATTAAATTGATTTAATTAATTTGGTTTAATTGTGTGCATTAGATGTACAAGGCTTAATCATCCATATGAGTTGCAAATTTTAAGCTTATTATTTTCTACATATAAATGTTTGTTGTGATATTGGATATCACGATATTTTTGGGATGTTCATATTTTTGTCTATCATGATTAATTGTTATTCTATGTTAGAACGAATGTCAAGGGATGATCATGGAGCCCTAGACTGCATGTATGCCTTCTAATTTTTGTTGGGTGGGCCCATGTGCCCTTGTGATTTTTTTTTGTCCCCCCTTCTCATATTTAGCCTTGGAATATTAAGGCTTGCTATCTCCCTCTTAATATACTCCCTCCAACTTTTGATCGGAGTTTCTTATTCAAATTGTAAAATGAGTAGTATAGGACCTTTGGAGATACTTTTTCATTTCTAGCAAACCTATGGAGAATAAGGCCCACGACGGAGGAGGTCCACGGAGAAGGCGGCCCATGGAGAAATCACAAGGCCTATCTATATGTTGATGGGTAATATTACTTTGTAATAGCATATGTCCACCTTAGACAGACCATAAACTCACTGCGGGCTTAGCAGGTCACATAGGTTGGGCTCGTGATCATCCAACAGGGGTATGCTAGGTTCATTACATGCGATGCGTTTAGTTAATGATTTATATTTATGCATGCAATGTTTACATATGTTGAGGTCTCGGTCTTAACTCAAAATTACTCTCACTTGGTTGGACCAAGTTGAATATTAGGCCCATAATGCACCTAGATCAAAAGAGTTTTGATCGAGCCAAGTCTTCCATCCAAAGCAATGTGGTGAGGAAGCTACCGTTGCTGAAGTGTGGTCTCACGAGTTGTGGCACACTTGGAATAGAGGAGAGTTGCACCATAGTTGTGAACAAAGGATCATTTTCACCATTTTCTTGTCTAACGAGTCATGGGGGGTGATGAATGAAATGTGATTTGGTTGATGGGTTTGGCCTAACACCGAGTAA
Organism: Sesamum indicum; assembly: GCF_026168435.1. Taxonomy (NCBI): domain Eukaryota; kingdom Viridiplantae; phylum Streptophyta; class Magnoliopsida; order Lamiales; family Pedaliaceae; genus Sesamum; species Sesamum indicum. The sequence goes on along the minus strand of NC_142661.1, from coordinate 7,429,653 downwards.
CATGATTCGCTTGGAGTCCTCGGAATCATATAAAGAGGTGAGGCAAAAGATCTTGGGGATCTCATGGGATGACAATGGTACAGGATACCTCCCATGAGGTTTTTACCTTGTGAATCATAAAAGCAGGGCGTGGCAAATTCGCTTGTGGACTCCAAGCCCACTAGGAAAGGCTAATCCTTAAACCCCACTTGAGAGTGGTGAGCTTTATTATAAATAGTGGTAGTCTTAAAGACTAAAGACCAAGTCTTTTAGTTTACTCATAATATTACAATCATTGGCTGATTTCTATTTAATTTTCTATTGTGTAGAAAATGTCTATGAATTCTTTAGCCATGATAATGAAGACTAATAAATTCAATGGTACTAACTACAATGAATGGCTGCGAAATCTGAGGATTGCCCTATATTTTGAGAATTAGGGCTATGTTTTTGACAAGCCATTCCCAACGGCTTTGCTGCAAGGGTCCTCTTTGGAAGAACCTGTCACATTGGTTTCGATATCCAATGACATCCAAAAGCAATATGATAGGCTGGATGATGTTCCCTCGATAATGCTCTGCATGAAGGAAGTTTATGTGGTTCCTGATATGCATATTAGATATGCTACCACGAAAGTATTCTTAGGGACCAAGACGACCGAAGAATTGTCTGTACAAAGTCATAGGATTAAGATGCTATCCCTGGTGGAGAAGCTCGAAGACCTTAAAGCTGGGCTTGAAATGACACATATATTGATATGATTTTTCAATCACTTCCTTTGTCCTACAACCCGTTTATTATTAACTACAACATGAACGGACTTGAGAAGTCTATTCATGAGTTATTTAATATGCTAGTCTAATACGAGGCGACGACCCATAAACCTATACCGACGGAATTGATAGGAGAGATTTCAGCCTCCAAAGCGAAAGGCAAGAGGGCCAGACATTGGAAGAGAAAGAAGGGTAAGGGAAAAGAGATCGCATCTGCTGCAAGTTCTTTGAGCACTCCTACTGCTTTCGTTAGAATGGGAAAAGGGAAAGGGAAGGTTGGCGGTTCTTAGCGGTTGAAGGCAATGATATCTGCATTCCTTGCCAAGGAAAGGGGTATTAGAAGAGGGAGTGCCCGCAACTCCTCTCCAACCTAGGTACATTTGTCATTAAGTCTGCTTGTTGGGTATGGATACCGACTGTGGAGCTCACATCTACAATAACTTGCAGGTGTTGGAAAGAAGCAGAAAACTAAGTAAGGATGAGATAATTCTATGGCTAGGCCATGGGAAGGCCGTCGCAGCGGAAGCCGTGGGATCTCTCCAGTTAGTTATTAGTGGTCATATTCGGTAGAATAAAAAACTGTTATTATGTTCCGAGCATGATGAAGAATATTATTTCCATTCCTGTTTTACACAATGATGGTTATTTATTTGCAAAAAATAAAAATAATTTTTATTTGATGATTGATAATAACTATCATCTGCTTGGTACATTGGTAAAAGGTCTTTATATTCTCCAAGAGTCTAATTGGATTATGTCTGCCCAACATAAACAAAAATTAGATAATCATGAAAATGCACAGTTTCGGCATGCAAAGTTAGGCCATATCTCAAAAGATAGGATGAGAAAGTTAGTAAACTCAAACTTGCGAATCCCATCTAAAAGGGAAAATGACCAAGAAGCCTTTTGTTGGACAAAGTGCGCTTGCCAACAGTCTTTTTGATTTGATCCATACAGACATTTGTGGATCATTAAATACTCCGGCTAGAGGAGGATTCTCGTACTTCATTACCTTTATCAAACTAACCGTAAAATTAAAGTCCTTCGGTCGGACCAAGGTGGAGAGTATTTAAATGATGAGTTCATTGATTATTTAAAGAAAAATGGAATTCTCTCTTAATAGACTCCTATTGGAATGCCACAACTGAATGGCGTAGCTGAAATGAGGAATCGAACCCTGTTGGACATAGTTCTATCCACATGACTTTTACGGAATCTCCCCCTTCTCTCTAGGGTCACACTCTTGAAACGATGGCTTAATTACTTACCATGGTGCCATCTAAGACAGTGCTCCAGATGCCATACGAGATATGGCAAGCCTACGTCCTACAAGTACTTGAGAGTGTAGGGTAGTCCCGCATACGTCAAGAGGCTAGTGGGCAACAAACTAGACTCGAGGTCTAATCTGTTCAAGTTTGTCGAATATCCAAAAGGAACTGTGAGATACTACTTCTATGATCCATCTAAGCAAAAGGTTTTTATCTCAAGGAACATTGTGCTCTTGGAAAAGGTTTTTTCTGCAGATACTCGATGCAATTTAGTACAACTTAAGGAAACAAGTCAAACACCCTAGCAGAACAAAAGAACATTTTGAGCCTATAGTTCCCACTAATGGTGCTCCAATCCTCGTAGGTCAACCAGGGAATCGCGACCACCTAATAGGTACAGATTCTTGGGACTATCTAGTCAATTGGATAATGATCTAAGGACGTACTGAGAAGCGATGTCGGTCATCGATTCAGAAAAGTGGCTTGAGGCCATAAAATATGAAATGGACTCAATAGGTTCAAATAAAGTTTTAACCCTCGTACACCCACCTAAAGGTGTTAAATCAGTTGGGTGCAAATGGGTGTACAAATACAAGCTTGGAGCTGACGGAAAGGTTACAATATTCAAGGCTGGGCTTGTGGAAAAGGATACACTCAAGGACTTGGGATTGATTTCGAGGAAACCTATTCGCCCGTAGACATGGCCAAGTCCATCGGATTCTGCTTGCCATAGGAATAAGGTCTGACAATGAAATATGACAGATAGACGTGAAAACGACATTTCTCAACGGTTTCGTTGAGGAAGAGGTCTACATTGATCAGCTGGAGGATTTCACTTCCCATGAGAAGAACAGAAGGCCTATCATCTCCAAATGTCAATATATGGCCTCAAATAAGCTTTCTAAAGCTGCAGCACACGTTTTGATGAAGTCATACGGGGTTATGATTTCAGCAAGAATGAATTTGATCCTTGTATATTCAGGAAGATCAGTGGGAGCGCAGTTGTGTACGTTGTGTATTATGTATATGATATCTTACTCATTGGGAGTGGTGTTAAGATGTTAGACAACATTAAAGCATGGTTGTCCACATAATTTTCCATAAAGGATATGGGTGATCCTCTTACATTCTTGGCATCAAGAGTTACTAGGGATAGATCTAGAAGGATGTTAGGACTAACCCAATCCTCATATATTGAGAAAGTCTTGAAGAGATTCAAGATGTAGAACTCAAAACAAGGATTTCTTCCCATGAGGCATGGGATTAAGATGTCCAGGAAGTAGTCTCCCAAAACTGATGAGGAACTTAGAAGGATATCGAACATCCTTATGTTTCCACAGTAGGAAGCATTCAGTATGTTGTCCAGTACACCAGGCCAGATGTCGTGTACGTTTTGAGCGTTACGAGCAGATATCAGGCATGTGCCAGGGAGGCGCACTAGAGCGCAATCAAGACAATACTTAAGTACCTGAAAAGGACTAAAGATGTGTTCTTGATTTACGGTAGTGGAGAATCGATATTGGAAGGCTACAATGATGCTAGCATGCAATCGGACGATGATGATGCCAACTCTCAATCGGGTTTTGTATTCAAGCTGAATGGTGGTGTGTACCAAGTATGATTCCACAACGGATTCCACCATGAAACCTGAATACATAGTAATTTCGGAAACAGTTGAAGGAAGCGATTTCGATGAAAAAGTACAACCAAGAGTTGGGTGTGGTACCTATAATTGTTGAGCTCATAAGTTATCTTCTGGGATAACAACGGGGTAATAGCACAAGCAAAGAAATCGAGATTTCATCACCGTTCTAAACATATTCTTAAACGCTATCATCTGCTAGAGAGATGGTGAGCAGAGGTGACGTCAGGATAGACCGAGTCAGCTCAACAGAAAACACAGTGGATTCACTTATTAAGCCAATGTCTCAAATTGCCCATGCTGGGCATCTGGATAAGATGGGTTTGAGGTTGATGGTTTATTTATTTAGGTCAAGTGGGAGATTATTAGAATAGGTGACTTGAAAGATAATTGGATTGGAATGTTTGTAATCTATCCAGGCAATAACTCGATCTTATGTAATATTATTCAATAAACAAAATGAGTTTTTGCTTTTGGCATTTCTTTTGTTTTGCTCATTACATTTATGTTTGCACTTCTTTCAAACATCACATCAAAGCCCACAAACCACATTGAACAACTGTGCAATAGTTAGAAATGTTTATTAGATGACGGTCATGAAACCAACTATTTAGGGTTTGGTTAGAAATATTCCGAATAAAGGACCTCGAGAATGGGCATCGAAGTGTCCTATGGAGACTTGCATTATGAGTCACATTCATTTGATGAGTTATGTGTTTCATCAGGGGCAGACGTGGGAAGTTAATGGTGATCTTAATGGGTCGATTAACTCGCGGGGATCGTCATATGGAAGCCTTGGAGGCTTGGTCGGTATGACTTGAGTCCCTAGCTTCGATAGTACGGGACCAGTCCTTAGACTTGAGGAATCACGACAGTCACGTGCATGCGATGACTGTATCATAGATTTGTGTGAGAGGTGATCATAGGCCTTGTCTTGTACTTTCAAAGTATGTAGAGAGGACGGTTAGTTCCAAGAAAAGGATCAATCTCCTGTCAAAACATGACAAAGGCATCTCGTATGCACTTGGAGATGCGTTAATGCTCTAGAAACCAGCGGCCACAGTCATTGGTCAAATAGGAAAAATCGGTTCCTCGTTCGAGCAATTTGACATGACGCGACCTTAAGTATTATGCATAGACACGTAGTCTAGGATGGGAACTGACACCCAATTCCATGTTGTAGACTATGGCCAGGAGACGGTAGATGGAATGACCGTACTCGTATAGACTCGTGGCCTAAAAGCTCACATGGGTTTTCACCTAGTCTCTAGTGCCATGGACTGTTGCTAGAAGGTCAAAATTATGATAGGCTTTCTTGCTAAAGGATTGATCAATAATTATTAATTAATAATAGTGGTGGACACTAGCTCAAGTCTAGCTGAAAGGTGAACCTATACAGTCACACATAAATCACTAAGAAGGGACGAGTAATTAATTGAGAATTAATTTCATAAGTAATTGAAAAACTTATATATGAGAGGGATCCATTGGATGGATAAGCCCAAGGATAAATTATTTGGATTAATTTAAATTAGGCTTGTCCTTAGCACTTAATAAGTTGGACTTATTATTTAGTAAAGGCTTATTGGGTTCATATATTTAAATGGATTAAATTTATGATGGACTCATTAGATTTAATTAAGATTGATTGGGCCTTGTATTTTAATTAATTAAAATAAGCCCCAGCCCATTAATTATCTTGGTGGAAATGATTTGGAAAGGAAAATATTGAGTATCAAATTTACTTTTGGAAAGTGTCATGTTAGTGATTCTTTATTTCGAATTAAGGATCTTATTAACTTATGGATGGTCAAATGAACCTAAGCATATTTTATTTCATCCGTAAAAGGTATATATATGTATATAAGTTATTTGAAATAACTAATGAATACATAAAAAAGCAAGAAAATAATTTCCTTCTCTCCAATTCCACCTCTCGGCCTAACCTCCTCTTGTACACACTTGGTGTGTTTTTTCTCGTTAATTTTTTTCTAGCAAATTAAGCCGAGGAATCTCAAGTTCCGGTGTGGAGTGGGTGTATCTTTAGAAGGTTTCTACGTTGAAGCCTTGCGTGAACGGAGTAAACGAACAAGGTTCAAAATAAACAAATGAAAGGTTATTCTGGATTTACATTTATGTACCTCTTGTTTTCATTCAACCAATAGCTCTATTAATTTTATTATTGTTGTTTATTTTATTAACTACATCGAACTCCCTGCAACTCCAAGGGTACACCTCTTGGAATTATGGTCTCATTGCGATTTGATTTTGTTTACGCAATTTATTTTAACCGCTTCCACTTGCGCGTTCCCGGGCCGATCCACTCGCAGTTTCCGGTGCCCTTTCACCATTACCCAAATATGGTCTCGCGAGTCGTGGGACATTTGGAATAGAAGGCAAGCTGCATTATCGCTATGAACAAAGGAACACGGTCGTTGTTTCCCTATCTCATGAGTCATGGGGAGTGACAATTGAGGTGTGATTTGGTAGATGGGCCGGGCTTAAAGAAGTGAGACAAAATATCTTGGGAATCTCATAGAATGAGAATCGCATTGGTTGCCTCCCAAAAAGCTTTTTCCATGTGAATCATAAAAGTGGGCATGGTAAATTGTTCTTGTGGATCCCATGCCCACTAGGAAGGGATGTACAGAACTCCACTCGAGAGTGGTGGAATTTTGTTGAAATAGTGGGATAATTGAAAGACTAAAAGCCCAAGTCTTAACACAAAATAATATTAGAATAATCTACTTATTCTTTCTACTCTGCGTTTAAAACGCATGTCTTAGAAACATTTTCCAATTCATTTTTTGAGATTTATTACATTAAATGGAATGCATAGAATTAAATTGGCTGAAAAAATCGAAGGATTGTCCTCGATTTTCAAACCTGGTTTATGTCATGGTTAAGCCACTTCCATCAGACTTGTGAATGGAGTCCTTACTAAAAAAGAACGTTGACTGAAGGACCGTACCAGTATGGACTCAGAAATCCAATGCTCATACGGAAATTCAGCTAATCTCTAATGCCATGGACCAATGCTACACAGCCACCTATAGTGACGGGCTTTCTTGATTAAGGGTTAATCAAGAAATACTAATTAATAATATTGTTAGACACTATCCCAAGTCTAACTGAAAGGTGAACCTAAAGAATCACACTCAAATCACTGAAAATGAACATAGAATTAATTTAGAATTAATTCCATAAATAATTTAATTACTTACAAAGAGGGATCCATTGAATGAAAAAAGGCCAAGAATAAATTAATGGCATTAATATATATTTGGTTTGTCCCTATAATTTAATAAGTTGCATCTTATTAAAGAATAAAGATAATTTGGGTATAAGTATTTAATTAGATTAAATAGAAGTTGAGCTTAATTAGATTGGATTTTTATTAAAGATTTAATAAAAATTCATTTGCTTGTATTTTTATAAGGGTAAGAATTGTTGAAGCTCAAATATTTTGAGCCAAGGAAAATTCCATGGAAGGAAATAAATGGCTAGCAAATTGTAGTTTAGGAAAGTTCAATTCTACCCATTTTTGGGGATCTCTTTATTTGGAATAAAGGAAATATACCTTGTAGATAATAGAATATATTTAGAAATATTCTTAATTATCTAAACAATATATATATATAATATATATATGAAATTTAGTTATTTGGTAAATAATTATGATGATCATTACACAAAAAAAAAAAAAATCTCCTCCTTCCCCCAAAAACCATTTGGCCACCCCCTTCTCTCTTTGTGCACTTGGTGTAATTTTCTTCTCTCATTCTCATCTAGAAAGAGGACGTAGAGATCCCGACTATAGTGTGATGTGGAAGAATTAGACGGTTCCTATGTTGAAGACTGTAATGAGGAGCATTTCAAGGTATCATTTTTTACCCTGATAGTTTTTTCGGTTTTTGTAATCCAACATCAGCCTTATGTACGTTTTATTTTTAGTACATTGAATGCCCAGGAACTCCAAGGGTACATCCCTTGAACTCATTTATTTTCTGTATTTAATTTTTGCTATTATGCGTTTTATTTATCGCTTCCGCTAGCACGTTCCCAGGTCGTACCATGCGATCCCCTTCAAGACCATGTCTTGAGCTTATCAATAATATTACTATCGTTTGCAAATTTCTGTTTAATTCTATCATGTAAAAAATGTCTAAGAACCCCTTAACTCTGATAATGGAGACTAATAAATTTAATGGCACAAACTACAATGATGGCTGAAAAATCTAAAGATTGACCTAAATTTCGAGAATCAGGGCTATGTCTTCGACAAGCCGCTCCCAGCGACATTACTGAAAGGCTCCTTGCCCGAAGAATGTGTGACGTTCAAGAGGTGGCATGAGAACAACTGCAAGGTCCGCAGTATCATATAAGTTTTTGTGATCAATGACTTCCAAAAGCAATATGATAGGTTGGAAGACGTTCCAACGATAATGCTTCGGATAGAGGAAGTTTATGCAACTCCTGATAGGCATATTAGATATGCCGCTACAAAAGCATTTTTCGGGACCAAGATGACTGAAGGATTTTCTGTGCAAAGACATGGGGTCAAAATGCTTCCCTCGTGGAGAAGCTCGAAAACCTCAAGGCTAGGCTTGACAATGTCACGTACATCAATGTGATCCTCCAATTACTTCCTCCCTCTTGTAACACATTTATCATTAACTACAACATGAATGGACTTGAGAAGTCTAGTCATGAGTTAATTAATATGTTTGTCCAATACGAGGAAACGACCCACAAGTTTGTGCCATCAGTATTGATAGGAGGAACTTTGACCTCCAAGGCAAAAGGTAAGAAGGCCGGAAGCTGGAAAAGGGAGAAGGGAAAAGGAAAATTCGTCGTAGCCACTTTTAGCGCTCCAAGCACCCCTGGTGCTCCAGTGTAAAAGGAAAAAAGGAAAGGGAAGAACGGCGGTTGAATGATGTTTGCATTCATTGTCAAGTAAAGGAGCATTGGAAGAGGAAGTACCCACAACTCCTCTCCAACCAAGACACTTTGTGATTCAAGTAAATATGATGACTAATTCTGCTTTTAGGTATTGGATACCGGTTGTGGAGCTCACATCTGCAATGGTTTGCAAGTGCTGAAAAGAAATAGAAGGCTACGTAAGGATGAAATGGTCCTAAGGCTTGGTGATGGCAAGGCTGTAGCAGCTGAAATTGTGGGATCACTCAACTTAGCTATTAGTAATCATATTCGGATAGAATTAAAGAACTGTTATTATATATTGAGCACAATAAAAAATATTATTTTCACTCCAGTTTTAGACAATGGTTATGCGTTTAAGATTAACCAAAAATTTTATTTGATGATTGATTATAACCTTCAGCTGCTTAATACATTAACAAACGGTCTTTATATTCTGAAACAGTTAAATTGAAGTATTATTGCTCAACACAAATGAAAATTAGATAATCTTGAAAACACACAGATTTGGCATGCAAGGTTAGGTCATATCTCCATAGAAAGGATGAGGAAGTTGGCAGATATTAAGGAGTCTAGAGGTAGAGGACTTGGATAAAAATTAACTTTCGAATCTTGTCCAAAAGAGAAAATGACCAAGAAACCTTTTGTTGGACAAAGTACCCTCGCCACTGGTCTGTTGGACTTAATCTACACAAATGTCTGTGGACCACTAAATACTCCGGCTAAAGGAGAATACTCATAACCTTTATTGATGATCACTGCACTGTATGGTTATGTTTAACTCATGAGGTTCAAGTTTGGGCCCTTTGGAAGATTTAAAGAATTCAGACTTGAAGTAGAGAATCAAACAATTCGTAAGATCAAAACCATTATGTCAGACCGAGGTGGGAAATATTGAAGTAGTGAGTTCATGGATTACATAAAAGAAAATGGAATTATCTATCAGTGGACTCCTCCTGGAACGCTGTAGCTAAACGGCATGGCAGAAAAGAGACATCGATCCCTATTGGACATGGTTCGATCCAAATGAGTTTTATTCAACTACCCTTGTCTTTTTGGGAATACGCTCTAGAGACAGCGGCCAAGTTGCTCAACATGGCGCCATCTAAAGCTATGCCCCCAAACGCCATATGAGATATGGCACAGCAAGCCAGCATTCTACAAGTACTTGAAAGTATATGGTAGCCTGACATACATCAAGAGGCTAGTAGGAGACAAACTAGAATCAACGTCTAATCTATCCAGGTTTGTCGGTTATTCAAAAAAAGTTACTGGGTATTATTTCTATGACCCATCAAGACTAAAAATTTTTGTGTCGAGAAACGTAATATTCTTGGAAAAGGGTTTTCCAATGGATAGCCAATGTGATGAGGAACTGCTTGAAGATTCATATGAGATACCTTTTCAAGATAATGCAACACCATCTATACCTACGAATCCCAGTGTTAGTGCTCTAGTTCTTTGTAGGTCAACTAGAATATCTCAACGTCCTGATAGGTATGAATTCTTAGGCTTGTCTAGCCAATTAGACGATGATCCAACAACATACGGAGAAGCGATGTATGACATCAACTCGGATAAGTGGCTTGAGGCCATGAAATCCGAAATGGACTCGATTGTTCGAATCAAGTTTGGACCCTCGTGCGCCCACCTAAAGGTGTTAAGCCAGTTCATTGAAAATGGGTATACAAACATAAGCTTAGAGCTAGCGGGGAGGTTACTGCCATCAAAGCTAGGTTCGTGGCAAAAAGATACACTCAACGACCCGAGGTCAACTTTGAGAAAATCGATTCGCCCGTGGCAATGACTAGGTCCGTTAGGATACTGCTTGCTATAGCAGTGTGGTATGACTATGAAATATAGCAGATGGACGTTAAAATGGCCTTCTTGAACGATTTCATCGAGTAAGTGATCTACATGGATCAACCAGAAGGTTTCACCTCTTCTGTAGAAAAATATAAAGTTGGTCCATCTAGAGGTCCATCTCTGGCTTCAAACAAGCTTTCGGTTGCTGGAACACGAAGATCAGAGGGAGCTTGGTTACATACCCTCTACTTTATGTTGACAATTTGTTGCTCATTAGGAATGATGTCAAGATATTAGAAAACATAAAAGCATAGTTGTCCACTCAATTTTCCATGAAACATATGGATGAGGCTTCCTACATCTTGGCATCGAGATCTACAGGGATAGATCCAAAAGGATGTTAGGATTAACTCAATCCTTGTACATTGAGAAGTCTTGAAGAGATTCAAGATGGAAAACTCAAAATGAGGATACCTTCCAATGAAGCATGGGATTAAGTTGTCCAAGAAATAGTCTCCGAAGACTGATGAGAAACTTAAATGGATGTCAGACATTCTCTATGATTTAGCTGTGGGCAGTATTCAGTTTGATGTTTAATGCAGTAGGCCCGATTTGCCTACGTTATAAGCGTAACTACCAAACATCAGGTGTGTGTTGGTGAAGCATACTGGAGTGCGGTCAAGATCATACTTATGTACCTGAAAAGGACTAAAGATATGTTCTTGGTATATAAAGTCGTGGATAATTTATAATGGAGTACTACAGCGATGCTAACTTCCAATCGGAGATAATGATGCCAACTCTCAGTCAGGTTTTGTAATCAAGCTAAATGGTGGTGTGGTTACTTGAAAAGTTACAAACAAGCTACCACAGCAGATTCTTGTTGGAACAAGTGACCAAAACACCAATTAGATTGGTTGTTTTCAGAACTATTCAAGCAATATTTATTTCAACAATGTTGTCCCGACGAATATGAAAAGTATTCGTCCTCGCGTATGTAGTTGTTGTGCTTACCAAATTATATCAAGTACTGGTTTCACATCACAATAGATGCTCTCATTCCACTTTGTAACCCCTGTATTTGGCGCATATGAAATTTCTGTGGGTTAGTTGATAAGGTCGTCATATGAAAACCTTAGAGGCTTGGTCGGTATGACTTGAGTCCCTAGCTTCGGTAGTATGGGAGTAGTCCTAAAACTTGAGGAATCACAATAGTTACGCACATGTGATGACTGTATCTTTGATTTGTGCAAGAGGTCATCGTGTCAGAGGCATTGTCATCAAAGCCATGTCCAGTGCAGGTAAATGTAGAGAGGACGGTGAGGTCTAAGAAGAGGATTTGTCGTCTGTCAAAACGTGACAGAGGTATCTCCGATGCACTTGGAGATGTGTTTATGTTTTATAAACCTGTGATCAAAGTCATTGATCGAATAGGAAATGAGGTTCCTATGTCGAGCAATATGGCGTAACGAAATTGAATCTCGAGAGTGGATCAATGACAGAGGTATCTACCTTGAATCTCATGTGAATGGATCAATGAAATGGAGTTCGAAACAAATCAAGAAAAAGGTAATTCTTGGAATCATGATTTTATTACGTTTAGATGTTAATTTTTGAATTTTATAATATCGCTTCCACTTGCTGGTTTTCAGGCTAATCCACTCGCATTTTTTTTGCTTTCAAGTGGTATTAGAGCCCGCTTCGATGTAGGGGCTATATATTTATGTAAATAAGCTTGATAATATGATTTTATTGTTTTTGAAGCATGATATTTATGTATGCTTATTCTTGAATGATTATATGAGAAAATCAACATGTTTAGTTTTTGCAATTTTGAATGATTGAAGTATTTTAAGAAAATTGAATTTTCTGGTAAAAATACTTGGTTTTAGTTTTAGTTTAATGTGTGAAAAGAAATATAGTGTTGTAGCAGTGCACTACAGAATGGCAGTGCATAGCGCGTGCGTGCGGGCAAGAGCTTGCACGCAGCCTAGATAGCACAAGCCTTGCGTGCAGGCAGTGCGGCTGTTGTTCCAGTTGACGGCCGACGTCTGGGTCATTTTTTGTCGTTTTTCTAATTTCTGAATTTTTTCTGAAAAATATTATTTTTTGCTGATTTAATTTTGAAAAAAATTGGATTTTTTTTAATTAAATTGCTTTAGTTAATATGGTTGATTTGCGTGCATTGGATGCATGGGGCTTTATCATCCCTTTGAATTAAAACGTTTAAACTTTTTGTTTTCTGCATATAATTTTTTATCATGATATTCGATATCACGATATTTTCTTGGGATTTTCATTTTCTTATCTAGCATGCTTAATTGATATTATGTGATAGTTGAATATGGTGGATGATTACGGAGCCCTAGACCGCATTTATGTCTTATAATTTTATTAGGTGGGCCAGTATGCCCTTGTGATTTATTTTCTCCCTCCTTCTCGTTTTTAGTCTTGGAATGATATAGCTTGCTATCTCCCTCCTAATGTACTCTCTCCGACCTCTAATCAGAGTTTCTTGTTAAATTGTGATAAGAGTAGTATAGATTATTTTGGTGAGGTTTTTATTTTAATTGAGTCCATGGAAGAAGGCCCACGGACGAGGAGGCCTATGGAGAAGGCGGCCCACAAAAATATTACAAGGCACATCTATATGTTGAAGGGTAAAATATTTTTTGTAATAGCATAGGGCTACCTTAGACTCACTGCGAGCTCCGTAGGTCACATAGGCTGGGCTGTGAGCATCCAACAGGGGTATGCTAGGTTTCATTGCATGCGATGTGTTTACCTAATGCTTGAAATATTTGATATTTATGCATGCAAAGCTATTCTTTGATTAGGTCTCGATCAAACAACTCGATAATTGAGGTATGATTTGGTTGATGCGTCGGGTTTAACACAGAATAACATGATTCGCTTGGATTCATCAGGATAATGTAAAGAGGTAAGAAAAAATATCTTGGGAATCTCATGGAATTAGAATGGCCTCGGTTGCCTCCCGCAAGGCTTTTTCCATGTGAATTATAAAAGCGGGGTATGGTAAACTGTTCCTGTAGATCCCAAGCCCACTATGAAAGGATTTTTTGAAACCCCACTTGAGAGTGCTGGGATTTTATAGAAATAGTGGGAGAAGTTAACGACTAAAAGACTGAGTCTTTACTCAAACTCAACATTGCTATAATCTACTTATTTTCTACTTTGTATTTAGTATGCATATCTTAGATACCATTTTCCATTTTCTTTATTTTTGAGACTTATTTAATGGAATACAATCAATTAAAGTTGAATGTGAAAATCAAAGGATTGTCCTCGATTTTCGAACCTAGGCATATGTCATGGAAAAGCTACTTCCATCGGACTTGTGAAAGGAGTCCTTGCTTAAGGAATGCTTGACGCTCAGGATTTAAGCATAAGGACAATCTGAAGGTCCGCAACATCATACCTACTTCTATCATCTATGAGCAGTATGATAGGCGAGATGTTGTTGGTTCAATAAATCCTCCACATAAATCATATTTATGTGGCACCGAACCCGCATATTGGATAAGCCAAGATAAAAGCATTTTTGTGAGCTTAAATGACTGAAGGTTGTCTGTACACAAACATTGGGCTAAGATGCAATGCCTTATGCAGAAGCTCTAAAACCCCAATGTTGATCTTAATAGGAATGTACTTCATAGATGGTTAGTAAATACAAAAATACCAGTAAATACATTTGTAAGTTAGTAAATACAAAAATACCAGTAGAGGGTTCACAAGTCTAAGGACTTCTGGAAAGTTCGGAGAAATTAGACTTGAGGTGGAGAACCAAACTGGTTACGGAGATAATCCATTCGATGGGATCGAGGTAGTGCATATTTAGTGGGATTTCTTGTAACATCCTAAATGAGAATGGAATTCTCATTCAGTAAAATTCCACCGAAAGAGAAGATGTTGAACTGTTTTTGGAAAGAAAGAAATTGAACCTTGATTGAACATGGTTCAATCGGTGCTTCACTAGATGTGGACTTTTGAAAAACCGTCCAGTTGTAAAACATTGTGTTTTCTTAAAGTCGTAATACAGACATATACTTGATATGGTTAGGTAAACCTGTGTCGTACCAAAGTCTTGAGTATGAGAAATGGTCCTGCATACATTAAAAGACTAGTGGGAGGAAAATTTGACTCAGAATCTAATTTATACAAGTTCGTTATGAAACAATACAAACATCAATTGTAATCGAAACTTAACTGAACATGTCTAAGTTTTCCAAAGGATAGTCAGAAAACTCCAGTTACCTGAAAGGTTCGAGTTCTTGAAATCGGACAAGAGGAAGCGATGTAGGACATCTATCCGAATAAATGGCTTGGAGACATAAATACGCTATGGAGTTCAAACTAGGTCTGAATGTCCTACGTAGTTATTTGGACAAGTTCATGACGTACATGACTTGGTCAAAAACAAGGTGGAAATTCAATGGGAGCCCAATTGTGTTCTAAGTGTTTTAGTAGTTCAGAATGTCTCGATCATTTGGAATGATATAAAGACATCTTGAAACTCTAAAACACGAACATTATTTATAAAATTTTCTATAATAGGAATTGGACTCCTATCTAAGGATAAGCTATCCAAGATTCAGCCATGGTAGACTAATGAGTTGCTTAGATATTTGTTATCCTCTACGTCTTTGTTGTAAGCTGCATGGAATGTTATTCGGTGCATTAAGCCCGATGTTGCTCATGCTTTCTAAGCATAAAAATGTATATCGAGTGTGCACCGATGAGGTAACAAACAGCTGTTGAAAGGGCAATCTTTAATACCTAAATAAGGATTAGACAAGAGCTCTTGATGCATATTAATGGAGGTTGGTTTTGGAAGGCTATAGCAATAGTAGCTTCCAGCATCATATGAATAATATTTAATCTAAAAAATGAATGTACATTCGAGGTTTAATGATAATGTGGTAATATTGGAAAGGTTCCAACTGGAATATCACAAAGAACCTAATCATGAAAAATTTAATGTATGGTAAACTTTGAAAGTTATACTGGAAAAAGGTTAGGATCGAAAACCAACGCTCAATTATTTGGTGTTCTACCTAGCAGAGCCGTGCTAGTAGTCACCTTGGAGGATGACATCTGGGCTGTGGCACAATATAAAAGGCCCGAGATCTCATCACAAGTCTAAGGAAAAATCTTAGACACCATCATCTGCTAGGAGCGATGATAGAAAGATGTAACGTGCGGTTGGACCGCAGAGCATCGACAAAAACTAGAGTAGACCCATAAGACCTAGCCGGTATCGCATATTAGTCATAATCAGATTAATCTAAAAACATGAGCAATTCGCTTTAAGGTCAAGTGGGAAATTGTTGGAATAGATAGCCAAAAAGCCAATTAGATTGGCGATTTTGAGAACCATTCAAGCAATCTTTATTTAAGCAATATTTTCTTGACGAATATAATAAATATTCATCTTTGGCGCATGTAAGTATTGTGCTTACCAAATTACATCAACTACAACTTTGACGTCACAACACATGCCCATAGACCACTTTGTAACCCATGTAATTGGGTTGCATTGGATGGTGGCTATGAAGGCAAATTCTATGGGTTGGCCTGAAATATTCTAAGTCGAAGACCTTGAATCTGGGTATTGAGAGTCGTACTGAGACCTGTACTGAGTATTGCATTCATTGGATGAGTGCCGTATTTCATCCGCGACAGGCATTGGACATCTATGAAATTTTAGTGGGTTAGTTGACAAGGTGGTCAGCTGACTGAACTGACAAGCGGGAATCGTCATATGGAAGCCTTAGATGCTTGATCGAAATAACTTAAGTCCCTAGCTCTGATAGTACGGGAGTAATCCTTAGAATTGAGAAATCACGACAATCACGTGTATGCGATGCTTGCATCTTGGATTAGTACATCTATACAAGGTATATATATGTAAATAAAGTTATTTGGAATAACTAATAAAAACATAAGACAAAAATGATCCTACCCTAGAAGCTTCTAATTCGTCTTCCCTCTCACAAGCACACTTGGTGTGTTCTTTCTCCCTAATTTTCTTCTAGCAGAGATAACTTGGGGATCTCATATTCTGGTGTGGTGTATACGTGTCTTTAGAGGGCTACTACATTGATGTCTTATGTGAACTTCGAAACAAATCAAGAGAAAGGTAATAATTGATTTACGTTTTTTGCACGTCTTGTTTTAATTTCACTATAAGCCCCATTTAGTTTTATTATTGTCATTATTAACTACATCGAACGCCCGGGAACTCCAAGGGTACAACCCTGGGAATCATAGTTTTATTACGTTTCGATTTTAATTTATGAATTTTATATTACCGGTTCTACTTGCCCGTTTCCAGGCCGATCCACTAGCATTTTTGTTGCTTTCATTTCCACAACGTAATTTGAAAACAATGCAACTTTAGAAGCAGCTAAGGAAGCAATTTGGATGAAAAACTACATCGGAGACTTGGTTGTATCGTCTAGTATTGCTGACATAGTTATGTTCTGTGATAACAATGGAGCAGTAGCATAAGCAAAGGAACTGAGATCTCATCACCTTTGCAAACATATTGTTAGACGCTTCTATCTACTTTGAAGAGATGGTGAGCAGAGGTGGGGTGCGGATGGACCTAGTCAACTCAGCACAAAACAAAGTAGATCCACTAACTAAACCAGTGTCACAAATTGCTCATATTCAACATCTTGATAAGATACGTTTGAGGCCGATGGGTGATTGGCCTTAGGTCAAGTGGGAGAATGTTAGAATAAATGACAAAAAATCCAATTAGATTGGCGTAGATGTATTTTATTCTAGCAATTAATCGACATTATGTAATATTATTTTTAAGGAAATAAAATGAATATTCGCTTATTTTGGCATCTACTTTTTTGTTCTTATTTTGTATGTTTGCATTTTCTTGAACATCATGACAAATCCCATAGACCACTTGACAACCATGTTAACATGAATTTTCTTGAACATCATGTGAACATCATGTTAACGTGAATTTTCTTGAAGTATGTTTTAACGCATTTCGATAAGTAATTGTATGGTGAAAATAGCTCGTTTGATTTTTGAAATTAATTGGATGATTCAAGCATGTGAAAAGTTGAAATTTTCTATATATATGCTTTTTTATGTTGTTTTATGTTAAACACACAAAATATAGGAAAAACCTTGCAGCAACACTGCCGCTGTTGGGGCACAGTATTCACCCAACCAGACTAGCGCAAGCAAGGGAGCCTGCATGCGCTGAAGCTAGCAGAGAGCAAGTGCGTGTGAGCAACCTGCAATGCAGCCATGTGCGCGAATGTTGGGAGAGGGCCAGAGTGCATACATAGGCAACGACGACAGTACGTGCTACAGGGCTGACAACCAACGGCTCGGATGTTTTTTGCCCGTAATTCGAAGATTTGATTTTCTGAAATTTTATTCAGTATTAATTATATGTTTTAATTTTTTGGGACAAAATTGAATTTTTTCTAAAATTAAAATTGCATAATTAATTGGCCAATACACCTATTTTTTTATCATCGTTTTGATTGCAAATTGTGAGCTTGTGTTTTCTTCGTAAAATTATTTTTTGTTATATTAGATATCCTGGAGTATAATATTACATGGGATGTATGTTATGTGGTGTATGGATGGATGATCTCGGAGCCCACGACCTCTTGTAAGATTGAGTTTATAGTTCAGCTCGTATGCCCTTGTAATGTTTCTTCTCTCTCCCTCTCGTTTTTAACCTTGGAATAATGAGGTCTGCTATCTCCCTCCTTATGCATTCCCCCCAAGTTCTGATTGGGATTTCTTTTCAGTTGTAATGAGAGTAGTATAGGAATATTTTTTATGAGGTTTTTTATTTTAAAGCTAGCTCATGGAGAAGAAGGTCCAAGGATAAGGTGGCCCACGAAGATGTTACAAGGCCCATCTATATTTTGATGGGTAAATTACTTTGTAATAGCAAAGGACCACCTTAGACCTACCATAGACTCACTCCGGGCACAATAAAGCCGCATAGGTAGCGCTTGTGATCTTCCCACAGGGGTATGCTTAATTATGTTGCATGCGGTGATTTCTTTATTGCTTTAGCATTTGATGTTTTGCATCCAATAAAATTATGTGATGAGGTCTCGGTCAAACACCAAAACATTAACTCTTGCTTGGTTGGACCAAATTAAATATTAGGCTCAAAATGGACTTAGATCAAGATTGTCTTGATTTTTGACCAAGCCTTCCATCCACAAAAATATGGTGAGGAAGCTACCGTTACCCAAGTGTGGTCTCACGAGTCTTGGCACAGTTGGAATATAGGAAAGCTACACCGTTGTTGTGAACAATGAACAAATTCAGCATTTTTCTATCTCACAAGTCATGGAGGGCAACGACTGAGGTGTGATTTTGTTGATGTATCAAGCCTAACATTGAGTAACATGATTCTATTGCAGTCCTCAGGATCATGTGAAGAGGTGAGGCAAAATATCTTGGGAATCTCATGGAATGAGAATAGCATCGATTGCCTCCCACGAGACTTTTTCCATGTGAATTGTAAAGCAGGCAAGGTAAACTGTTCTTGTGGATCCCAATCCCACTAGGTAATGACTTCCCAATACCCCACTTGAGAGTGGTGGGCTTTCATATGAATAGTGAGAGTTAAAGACTAAAAGACCATGTCTTGAACTTATCAATAATATTACTATCATATGTTGAAATCTATTTAATTCTGTATTGTAGAACATATCTAAGAACCCCTTAACCCTGATAATGGAGATTAATAGATTTAATGGCACGAGCTACAACAACTAGCTGCAAAATCTAACGATTGCCCGAGGTTGCAAGAACCAGGCTATGTCTTGGACAAGCTGCTCCCGGCGACTTTACCAGAAGGGTTTTCGCCCGAAGAACGTGTGACGTTCGAGATGTAGCATGAGGACAACAACAAGGACGCAGTATCATATTAGCTTCAATGACCAATGACATCCAAAAGCAATATGATAGGCTAGAAAACGTTCCATCAATAATGCTTCACATGGTCGAAGCTTGTACGATTCCTGATAGGAATATTAGATATATTGGTACAAACCAGATTTTCAATCGAATTTAGAAAACACTTTTGCTCCTTTAATGTAATCAATTAAGTGTTCTCTACTAGGAATGTAATAACCATCAAATTCTAATATCTTATTAATACCTTGATAGTTAATGACCAACCTGGGTTTACCTCTTTTAATCTCACCATGGTTTCATACCATAAATCCAGGGCTACTGTAGGTAGAAACTCCGGGTTCAATGAGTCCAAAACTTATATGCTCTTTGATTATCATCTGCATATCCTTCTTATCCACCATGTTCATCTGGATAGGCTTGTATCGAACATACTCGTATTTGCACTCATCTTTGACCTTCAGAGTAGCTTCGATCTTGTTCATATCCCACCAAGCCAGAGGATTTTCGCTGAAGTTCCTTTGAATAAGCCTCTTGACATTTTCAAGAGAATTCCTGCTCTCTTCGCTGATGTCTAGCGATTTCATTTCCAGTAGTGCTTCTTTAACGTACAGAATTTCCTCCTCGGTTTCCTTATAGAAGCTATTGCTGTCTATGAGTCCCTGCTGCCTGAAAGTCAAAAGGATTTTACCAAATTTTCTCTTATCCTGCATTTTTTTTATTAGTTAATCTGTCATCAAAATCACCACCTTTGCTGCGAAAATTTATTAGCGTTATCCTGTTAAATGTCTTTTCTCTTAGCAACACCTGTATCTCAATACCACAATTAGTAGTAAAGATTAACAGATTCCTCTGATTTTCCTGCATATATCTTGCAAATGTTTGAATGAAATTGTTGCCTAGCAGGATATTGGCACCATTATCATGAAAGTATATAGGAGGTGTTTTTACCCTAAACTAGGGTGATCGGAATGCTCCTCCAATCATGATTTTGGCATCTCGTATTCCCTTATTGAGTATCAGGATTTTTTGTGAAAAATCCCTTCCTGCAATAAAACGGGTAAGGTTTCCCCCTTGCTTCCTTTGGAAAACTCTAGGTTTTGCCGTGCAAATTCCTGATCCTGAATCAATATAAGCTGCAAAATACTCTGTCTTATATTGATCATACAACATACCAACAGATATGTATATCGAAAAGGGATTCGTCATTCAATCTTTATGGTAACACCATCAAGACTAAATTCCATCCCGTCACCTTTTCTTCCCCATGGTTTATGATATTTGAGGAAACTTAACCCCAAAGTCATACTCCCATTTTCTCTTCCTGCAACACCTGCAACTAAAATTTCATAGCCTGCTAGTTCTAGCATGCCTTCATATTTTCCAACAACAGGTTGTTGTAAATGATATAAGTCATCACAAGGGAAATAATTCTCTTTCTTAGTGATGTCGAATATAACTTGTATTTCTTTCCATCCTTCAGGGCATCTAAGTTTTATGTTATCTACTCTAATCTCTTGAGGAGTTAAAGCTTTTAATAACTCTTTTTCCTTTCCTTTGGAGCTTATAATCCTATCTTCTGAAAAGGACATCCGACTACTAAACTCAGTCCTATAGCTAGGTGTTCGATCTAAGGCTAGGTGATCTTTTATAACAATATCGACACCACCTATTCTAGGTATCCTAATAGGATCTGGTGTCATTACCTTGGCGAATTCCTTGAAAATTCTAGGAATCTCAATATACTCTTTCCTAAGAAATAAATTTGAATGATGTGTATTGGAAATGGCATAAGCTATTCTATAAGTTATAGAATATGGTCTATTACCTTCTTTCATTAAATCTTTCCTTCTCAAATCTTGATGAAGGGTTAAGACTTACTAAAATCTTGGTCTGCTAAGTTGTATGGAATTCTAGGATCAATGTCAAACATCAATTTGCCTGCATACAAATTACCTATCATTGTTCCAAGACAACCATCTCTTAAGTTATTGATTCTTCTATCTATTATCGATAAATGTATTTCTGAATCAATTCCTTCCTTAAAAGTTGCTTTTATTACTAGTTCAATAGTTCCTATGTGGATCCATTTCATAGTAACAACTACTTCTTCTCTAAGCTTGCTTAATTCATCAAGAATTTCTTCTTTAGGAATTAATTGCATCTCCATCACATTACCAGTAAGTTCCATAGGTATAGCAAACTCACCTGAACTCACTTTGTAGATTATGTGATGCTTTCTTTGGTTTAATCCTATCTGGTTCAGGACTTTCCCAATTTCTCCAATCCTAAATCCATCGTATGGGCTAAGGTTGGAATCTTGCCGCATGATTCTCTCTATGGTTTTGTTTGACACCGCATTTTGGAAAAAAATCCTGATAGGCTTTCAGAAGTTTGAAGCCTATCTTTCTCGTTGTAATTATTCTGACTCGGTTGAAGATCCATCCGAATCAGTCTCTATTTCTTCTTTATAGACGCTTTCATCTGAAGGAAGATCTTCGAATTGGTAGATGGGTATCAAATCGCCATAGTATACTGCATCTAGGATATCATCCATGGCTTCAAATTTTCTCAATTCACCACGTTTCTACTGGCAGTCGGGAGATATATGTCCTTTTGCTCCGTAAGTCCAGCAATTGCAGTCTTTGAAACTTTCATTGGCTCGGGTATGGGGCCCGTCTAAAAGTTTTTCTTGTATGGGTTCTTTCAGTGGATCTTGCATCTGCTCGTCTAGATCCTTGGGATGAAACCCTTGTTGGTCCTGTTCTCTGTCCAGATTTGTAGCCTTGGACTTGGACTACCATGATCTCCGCCGGGAAAAGGTTCTTCTTGAACTCCTACGATAGGAGTCACAATTCTGCTTCTCCCTTTTCCTTGGCTCACTTGATTCTCCTATAATAGTTGAAAAATCATTATTATCACAATAGAGAGGGGTTCGTTTGATTTTACCTCTCAGTCTTTTCATATTCTTTTGGATGGATGCTTGATAACACCACTCCATTAGTTTGTCTTTAAGGAAAGACATTCTTTGCGCCACTGAATGTAGCTGTCCTCAGGTACTTTGTATGACTAGATCTACATTTCCCTCCATGGACTACATATTTTTGCAAAGAACATTGGAGCTGCTACTTCCGTTGCTACTCCACTCTAAACGAAATACTTGCGAAACCAATACTCCTAAGTTCAAGGCTGAAGAGAGCCTGTGCATATTCTCTAGCCTTTTCTGTTCTACTTCCTTCGAAGTATCCGTCTCCGATGAAGTGTATTTTGATAAGCCTTCCTAGCCGGTCTGCTATCGCACCTTTTGAATCTCCTGCAAGGATGCTGGCCTTGGTATCTTCTGGGGTGTTATCCCATCTGATCTTTACAGTTCCCTCTAAGCTCAATTCCACAAGTTTTATAAAGTTTTCTTTATCGAGCTCTAGGGTAGTTGCTGCTATCTTCATTGTTGCAACCCATTCGTCTATCAATTTATCGGTATTTTGGAAATTGATAATATCCAGGTTCAGTATAGCGCCATATGGATGTAAGGGATGGAACATGGTCCTTGCCCAAGGTGTATTCTCCGGCACTCTTTTTGGATTTCTTCCTGGATTTTCCTTTAGCCTGGTTCTCACAAACGTTGGAGTGGCATTAGTGTGAAATTCCACACTTTCTCTCATCGGTTGATCCTGCGGAGGATCATTAGAGCATGTAATTCCCTCAGGCGGTGGTAGTGCTGGAGTGATCTCATTTGTTTGGATATTTACTAAATCCATGATCCCGAGTTGGAAAAAGGATTCTACCAATTCTTGTAGATCTGATAGATTCGCTCTTGTTAATTCCATTATTTTATAGATCTAATAGAAGCAATAATCAGATCTTCTCTTGACTTCGGATTTGGAATCTCCGTGGCCTTCCCCTTTTTGTGTAGAAGAGGGGCGTCCCTGATTCGTTCCTGTCTGGATCTAGATGTCTCAGGGTTCTCTCGTTGACTTCTCTTTAGATCTTTAATTTCTGTCTTTATATCTGTAAGACCCTTGTGTAGATCAGGAAGGATCTTAAGGACCTCGTCTACCTTTTGGCTCATAAATTCTATTTTCATAGGTATATGGATTAACCTATGTCCATAGTTTTGAACATCTCCCTCAGATCTTGAGAGATCTTTGATGTATCCGGCTAGAGTTCCTTCCAATCAATCATAATTTTTAGAACTGAAATTATGTAGGAATTTACCCTTTCCGCTTCTCCTGGTTGGGATTCTACCATGAACTTCAGTGGAGTGTAGACGCCTCACTGCATTCCCTGGTAGAACTTGTCGGACTTCAAAGTTTCTCAGCCACTCTTGATTTTCTTTCGGCGTAAGAAATTTTGGATCAATCCTCTTAGGACTATTGTCACACTTGTCAAGAATTTTCATAAGAAATTCTCTTCTCTGTATTTCCAGAATCTGAAAATATTCCCTATTTTCATAATAACTCGAACCTTCGTTCGGTTCCATTTTCTCTCAAAGAGTCTCCTCCATTAGTGGATAATATCAAAATGTAATATAATCATATATTTCTTCAATAAACCTAGGCTTTGTTACCATTTTTCGCAAGTTGGATGTTTTCATGCCATTTAGAGATGAAATGGGACTAAATGTGTTAATTTCATAAAACTAATGGACTAAGATTGTTGACCCCGAAAAGCAAGGGACCGAAAGTGAGAACTACCCTATCCTATGGGACTAAATCTGTCATTTCCCCTGAAGGTATAATAGTAGGCTGTTGGAAACATTAATGTTGAAGAACCGTTGCACCACAAACTAAATGCAAAGTGACATTAATCAAAAGATCCCTATCATATGAGGGCCGCTAAACCACATGCCTGTAGAATTCTAATTTAGCATTACCCCGACATAAAATGTTTGTTTTAGAAAAGAGTTTACATGAGTTACCAGTATGTCATTTTTGTATTTATACCATCATTTCACCAATGGTTATAACTATTAGAATTGACATAGATGACATCACCCTAATTCAAAAACCACTGTACTGCATAGCCCTATGCAAAATCTGCCTGTATTTGGTATATCATGGAACCCACCACCATCAATATGAATTTTTTTTGTGGTCATTTAATCCTCTTAGCTTCCCCACAACCACTTTTATAGTATCTTTTCCACCATATGTGCGTGCCCAAATAGAGTTCTTTCAATATTGTCACTCTCTAAGTTGGCCACTTTAGATTTTGGTCACTAACACCTTCATCACAAATTGCATCATCACCATGCTACATGGATAAAGCATTGTTCTTGACGCATAATGACATGTTGTACCACCATTTGTATCTGTAGGTAGTGATCGTTGCATTGCTGCCTTTCTTACCCGATATCTTTCATTCCAAATCCACATGAAATACTTCATGACAGCGGTCCTCTATCTAGTATTATAAATGGCTCTTTCAACTTGGAACAGCTCCAATCTTGGTCATGGGTTATTTCTTTATTGACAGACTTCAGTGCTAACTAACCTTTGTAAAAGTTTGAATTTCTCTTCAACTTGTTATGAAGTGATTAAAAATGAAGCATACTGAGATGCTACTTTATCTCATGCTTAGTATAAAGTACTACTAGCTTATCTACATGAGCAAATTTGAAAGGAAAATAAGTTATATTGACCAAATTTCCGTTGTTGGATTATATTATTTGTATAGAGTAATTCAGATCTATATATGAACAAAAATTGGTTTCGTTGAGACGTTAAAAAATGTAATCATAAGTAAGATATCCTGATTGGAATTTTTAAAGAAAATATGCTTTGGATAGGAAAAAAGTTGGCAAATTGAGAAAGATGTATAGAACACTAAATAGACAGATGGATCAGAGAGTCGAGACCAGAAATACTAAAAGTAACATTTATTGTCCTAAGTATGAAAAACGACATACCAAGAGATCCAATTTTGTGCCATGTATGATAATGTAAGGGAATTAACGCCTTCTAAATCATTCCATGGAAAACCATTGTTGTGAACTAAAAGACTTATTACGAAAAAATAATATATGTATGGTGATGAAGAGAGAATATATAATATTTGCACCAATTAATACCTTATTGCGCTTCCAAACAAGAAACAATGAGATTGGTTGGTCCAATCTAGGCCAATCCTTAGCTAATTCCAATTATGAATACTTGGGATAGGCCCAACCCAATGACCTAGGATCTCCTAACCCTAGGTCAAGTTAGCGGGCCGACTCCTATATTATTTTTTTTTAAATCATAAATAACATATAAGTTTTATTTTATTTTTTAGCTTAAACTATTCTATATTCTTTATACTTTTGAACTCTAAAAATTTTACCTTTATTTCTTCTACTTCTATATTATTACAACAATTCACTAAAATTCATTGCTATTTTTTTAAAAATGAATTTTAAATCATTTTTGGTCTTTATGTGGTCTTAGCTACTTCTTTTTGTAGTTTTTATTGTTTGGTTTAATTTATAATTTATTTATTTAAAATAAAAGCCTAAATTTTTTATGTTTGTTAAAAAAGTATCTAATCTTCGTTAAAAAAAAGAAAGAAAAAAAAAACAGGCACAATCAGGTTTGGTTTGAGCCGTTTTGTGCTTAATTTAAGGTAAAATTAGTGAAATAAAAATTATTGTTTTCAAATATGAGTTTAGTCATTGCAGCTACTGGTCTTAGTAAGAAAATATATCAAAAAATAAGGAAAAAGAAAAGACAAATTTTATTGAGCATGATTTCTATAGCCTCAAGAATGGGTTCCACAAAACTTTATTTTAAAACATTTATCAAATAAGTAAAGTTGAATTTCTTGTTTAACCTTAATTATGGAAAAAGATTTCTTAATATATTAAAAAATTAAATATTTATTTTTTTAAACTTTGACGGGAAAGGAAATTAAATACAAACAAATTGGAGAAACAAAAAGATAAATAATTAAATTAGTACCTGAGGCTCCATTAATCTTGCCGACAGAGCACAAGAGATGGGATCTGGCGACAGCACATCACCGGAATCTTCACAAGATGAATTTGAATTTTGGTCGGATGAAATAATCCGGCCAAAATCGTTAGTGTATG
The DNA here is from genome assembly GCF_026168435.1 of Sesamum indicum. Lineage (NCBI taxonomy): Eukaryota > Viridiplantae > Streptophyta > Magnoliopsida > Lamiales > Pedaliaceae > Sesamum > Sesamum indicum. The sequence goes on along the minus strand of NC_142661.1, from coordinate 7,403,238 downwards.
TTCTTGAAGAATTCTGTTGGCAAATTATATGGTAATGACGAATTAACAAATCGATTAGTAAAAAGAATTAAAGAAGGAAAAAGAAAGAATCAAATGATTGAGACATGAAATAATGGAGTTGCCAGCATAAAATTCATCTTACATTTCTAGAGTTTTCCGCAATTTTTGGCTACCGAAGCATTTAGATGTAATGTTCCTAGGGCTCTCTAAGCGTAATACTTTATGGACTTGAACAGTGTTCCGTAGTAAGAGTGTTGAGGGATAAAAGGCATGAGCAAATGTGAAGTGTAAGTGGTTAAGTGAGAGAGTGTGCGTAAATGTTGTCTGCGTATGTGTGAGTGTTTCAAAAAAGAAAGCTCGACAGGAGGTAGCAGAAGCGTCGGAAGTTACGTTCTATTTTTTTCAAATAATATTTTCCTATTAATTTCTTTTTTTTGGTTTTTCTTTACTTAATATTATGTAATAATTAGACAGAAAGTATTTTTAGAAGGAAATGTATATATTTGATGCTATCTATGAATACAATACAATAAATTATTTTCTATATTAGATTCCTTCATAAAAGGCAGAAAAAGAAAGAGATAATATTTATAAAAATTAATTAAAGAGTTCATCAATATGTACGTATTGTTATAGTGTAATCAACCATTTGTCTTTACAAAGTTCTTTATATACAACTCCAATTTTTGAGTAAAATTGAAAAACTTAAAGTAGTGATGAAGTAAAAATAGACACTCAAAAGTTGACACTAAAAAATGAAGTATAAACATTTCTTGTAAGTTCATCGTTTTGCGTTTATTCAAATTTGATACTTTTAACGAAGGATATATTGAAATTTGACAATATTTATGAAATTCGGTGTGTTTTAATCTGAAAAATGTAATTAATGGTTTCATATATAAAGATAGGTATAGACTAATGTAACTTGCTTCATAATTTTAGTGATTATTACACTTTGAGGACTGGATTTCATTGATAAACTGAAGAATAGTAATTTAAGTTTAAAATTGAATTGCAATTATATTAAAGTTATACAGATATACTAATGTGTGTAAGAATTTTTTGCACTAATTTATTTGGTTCTTTGCCACCACAGAACATATCACTTTCAAATAGTTCGAAAAGAAAAATAAACTGACCCTTTTGAATCCATTAATCCCAATATATATATATATATATATATATATATAATAGACACTTAAAAAAAGAAAAAGAACAACAAATACTAGAGGGTTGGATATTACAAAAAATAAAGCACCTTCTGGAATATCCAACCCTCTAAGGTCAACCATCCTCTAACAGCTTTTGGAACATTTCCTGCAAAACAAACAAAATTATTAACAATTTTAAGCAAGAATTAATTTTTTTTTAAAAAAATAATATTAATATTGTAGCTACTTACCTCCACCTCCAACGCCCTCAGCCCGCTCCTGCCGTCGTTCACTTTTTTCTTGCAGCACCTCTCCAATAATTCCTTTTGCTTGGGGGGAGTGATCGAGCTTTGCTTCCTGTAGAAGAAAAAACATTTAGCATCTTATTTATGAAATATGGTAAAGCATTTAAAATACTATTATTTACTTACCAACTTTTTCTTCTGCATGCTAATAGAGGAAGACCCCCCCCCCCCCGAATACACAATTAAGGACACAATGGAGTTTTCCGCCCGGTTCGCCTTCTATAAGGACTCCCGCTGGAAGTCGACTCTGGCCCAATACGTTTGGAGTTGGAGCCAAACCTTGTTGGCCAGTCAAAGTGGTCTGACCAGGCTGGATAGGATGATGGAAAGTATCTTCCGGATTTACTTATCGGTTAACACGTGGAACACCCAGAACATGGACTCATTTGTTACAGTCCCACCAGTAGGTCATCTACAATAATAAAATTAAACAAAAATTCAGTAAATTTCATTAAATAATTAGATTATTAGATAAAACAAAATTAAATTAAATTTTATTACCTTCATGCTCTCATATCACAAATGCTGGTAGTCTTCCGGCATCTACCTCAGGCATGGCGATGGGTGGGGAAAGTGTCCCCGTCACCACTGCATTGATGCACTCGTGAAATCGGCAGTCAGATCTAAAAGGACATGTTTATATTAGACATTTTCAATATAAAATAATACTAAAAAAAATTGATAATCAAATTTACCTTGCGCCGTCGTGGCTGATGTATTGGGAGCGCTGATGGTGGGTGGAATTGATAGTAGTGGTGGAGCAGCCGTCAGGGTGCCAGACTGGTGTATTGTCTCATCAGCTGCTGGTGCAGCTCTAGATGCTCCAGCATCATCTGGAGTCTACGGGATGGGGGTCGGGGGACGGTGTGGTCATGTCAGGTGGTGTGGGTAGTCGAAGAACTGCTTCCCCAACTTGGGAAGCATCTGGCAAAGCTGGTAGAAGTGGTGGGCCACGACCATGACCACGTGATATAGGAGGCGTACCACTAAACAAGATCTAAAAAACTATTGAGAAGTATTTGTCTAAATTTTATGATTATTCACATTAATATGTAAATAAAAAAGAATATACTAATTCTTACACATCGATATATATATAATAGACACTTAAAAAAGCAAGAAGAATAACAAATACTAGAGGGTTGGATATTACAAAAAATAAAGCGCCTTCTGGAATATCCAACCCTCTAAGGTCAACCATCCTCTAACAGCTTCCGGAACGTTTCCTGCAAAACAAACAAAATTATTAACACTTTTAAGCAAGAATTAATTTTTTTTTAAAAAAATAATATTAATATTGTAGCTACTTACCTCCACCTCCAACGCCCTCATCCCGCTCCAGCAGCCGTTCACTTTTGTCCTGCAGCACCTCTCCAATAATTCCTTTTGCTTGGGGGGGGGGGGTGATCGAGCTTTGCTTCCTATAGAAGAAAAAAAATTTAGCATCTTATTTATAAAATATGGTAAAGCATTTAAAATACTATTATTTACTTACCAACTTTCTCTTCTGCATGCTAATAGAGGAAGACCCCCCGTCCCCGGATACACAATTGAGGACACAATGGAGTTTTCTGCCCGGTTCGCCTTCTATAAGGACTCCCGCTGGAAGTCGACTCTGGCCCAGTACGTTTGGAGCTGGAGCCAAACCTTGTTGGCCACTCAAAATGGTCTGACCAGGCTGGATAGGATGATGGAAAGTATCTTCCGGATTTACTTATCGGTCAACACGTGGATCACCCAGAAGATGGACTTATTTGTTACAGTCCCACCAGTAGGTCATCTAGAATAATAAAATTAAACAAAATGTCAATAAATTTCATTAAATAATTAGATTATTAGATAAAAAAAATTAATTTAAATTTTATTACCTTCATGCTCTCATATTAGAAATGCTGGTACTCTTCCGGCACCTACCTCAGACATGGCGATGGGTGGGGAAGGTGTCCCCGTCAGCACTGCATTGATGCACTCTTGAAATCGGTAGTCAGATCTAAAAGGACATGCTATATTAGACATTTTCAATATAAAATAATACTAAAAAAAAATTGATAATCAAATTTACCTTGCGTCGTCGTGGCTGATGTATTGGGCGCGGTGATGGTGGGTGGAATTGATAGTAGTGGTGGAGCAGTCGTCGAGGTGCCAGACTGGTGTATTGTCTCATTAGCTGCCGGTGCAGCTCTAGATGCTCCAGCATCATCTGGAGTCTGCGGGAGGAGGGATGGGGGACGGTGTGGTCGTTTCATGTGGTGTGGGTGGTCGAAGAACTGCTTCCCCAACTTGGGAAGCATCTGACAAAATTGGTAGAAGTGGCGGGCCACGACCATGACCACTTCCTCTACCACGTGATATAGGAGGCGTATCACTAAACATGATCTAAAAAACTATTAAGAAGTATTTGTCTAAATTTTACGATTATTCACATTAATATGTAAATAAAAAAGAATATACTAATTCTTACACATCAGAAAAATTATCATGAAGTCATGATTATTGTACTCATTAATTATTTAAAAATGTATAATTCTCTTGTGCACATATACAAACGGGCCAAGTATTGCTTTAAGTTTATTTAGCCTATCACATGAACTTTTTATCGTAGTATTTGTTATATTTATCCATTTTAATCTATCAACATTTTCTTTTGCTGACAAATGCAAATAGATAAACATAACAAGTTCTACTGGCAAAATTCAATTGATGGGCTAAACACGATTAAAGGCATGCGTGATCTGTTTGTACGCTGTTACCAAAAAAATATACATTTTTAAATAATTATTAATTATTGGAAATAATGTTCTCAATTTGTTTTCTATTTCAAATGATTATGTAATTGTACCTTAATTTGAAATATTACCTTAATATTATTATGGTTGACATTATTTTGTAAATAATATTAATATTGGGATTATTGGTCTAATTTTGTGATTATTGACTTTATTATGTAAAAATGTTATTTTTGGGAATATTTTATAATTTTGCGATAATTGGCATTGTTATGAAAATAATGTTATTACTGGGAATATTAGTCTACCTTTTGTGATTGTTGACATTATTATGTAAAAATGTTATTATTATTAGGAATATTGGTGTAATTTTTGTGATTATTTACATTACTAGAAAAGATTATTATTGGAAATATTTATTTAATTTTTTCTATTATTTACATTATTATATAAATAATGTTATTATTGGGATTTACTATTGGTCTAATTTTTGTGATTGTTTACATTATGATGTCAAAATTATTTTATTGGAAATATTAGTCCAATATTTTTTATTATTTACATTATTATTTAAATAACTTTACTATTGGGATTATATATTTGTCCAATTTTTTATGGTTATTTACATTATGATGTAAAAAATTAGCCTATTTATAAAATAAATTGCACATGTATACAAGAAATATGGCAAAAAATTTAAGCAACATAATGTAATACACATAAGAATTGCATAAAGGGAAAAATAGGCCTCATTTGACTTGAATTTTCAAATTCGAAGGAGACTAGTAACTAATCTCTTTCTTTCATATGATTTGACCAATTGTAACTTCTTCATTTGAATATTTGAAATATTTAACACGAAAGAAAAAAGTAAAAAGAACGAAAAATTCAAAAATTCTATTTATTGAAATTAGTCAGTGCATGTCTTCATATAGAAATTACAGTAAATTGCACAAATAATTACACTATACAATTACTAAATTACACAATAATTGCATAAATTACACAACTATACAATTAGTTTTGAAAAATTACACAAAATTTCTATAATTGCAGAAATTACATAAAATAAATTTCTATAATTGCAGATATTCTTATACAACTAAATTTCTATATTTGCGAAACTTACACAAAATAACTTTTTAACAGAATTTTTTTAAAAATAAAAAGAAATTGACAGAGAATTTTTAAAAATCACCAAAAATTAAGAGAAAATTATTAAAATAACCAAAAATATACAAAAATTTGGAGAATTACATAAAATTTACAAAATTTTTTTAAGATTTTCAAAAATTTATAGAAAAATATTAGAATTACCAAAAATTATGAATTTTTTTATAATTTCATAAATGTATAAATTTTTTAAAAATTACAGCAAAATTACGTAATTATTTTTAAATTGCCGAAAGTTTTTTAAAATGTTTTATTTTACACCAAAGAATTAAGAAAATAAAAAATAAAGGATAAATTGTCCCAAACATGTTAATGATCAGAAAAAGTAGACTATAATCTTGGTCATTGGAAACATATAATGCAACGAATTAAATTGATACATGTTCAAAAGATCAAATATATTTTTATATATAAGATTGCTAGTCTTACTTAGATGTAAGTAACATCTTATACTGTTCCATTGGATCGTCTAATCAGACCGTTAAAATTTTTATCAAATCGTTGGGTAGTATTCAATCAATATAATACTACATTCTATGAAGTTTTTGACATTTTTGTTATATGGATACTAAGATATCGTATCTGATACACAATCAATGAGGTTGAAAAAATGATGAAACTGACCATCAGACAATTTGATTTTAGATCAGACCACTAGATATGCTCACATATGAAAAGTATTGTTATGAGTTTAAATTTGATATTAATCAGGGACCCGGATATGAGACACTGTAATCAGGAGGTGAACGAGCAATCTATGGGCATATTTAGGGATAGTTTTTGGAACACATTTAGAAAAGTATTTTAATAATTTCAGAAAAAGATATTTTATACATTTACAAACGGTTTTATTTAAATTTCATATTTCGCAACGGTCAAATATCAAATAACCATTCCTAGGTTTGATTTTTCCTCCAGTTTTCTTTTGGTGCGAAACTCAATTTGTTGGAACTTATTTTCGAACGGTCAAAATAAATTAACGGTTCCTATACTTTAATTTTTCGTCCTTTTTATTTAGTACATTGTAATATATTGAACAATTTATTTTATTAATGTCGTTCAAAGTTGGAAAGGGCTTTGGATCAACTTCCTAATTTTTTGACAGTTCCTAAATACAAAAAAAATGTGTTTTGGTTTTTTTGAAAAAAAGAAATTATTGGTATGGACAAATAGTTTGCAAATTGTACTTCTAAATTAGCTGGTAAACTATTTTTATGAATTATTATCGGTAATTTTTTAATTTAAACAGAAAATGGTAAATGTCAATCATAATTATTGTCTTCTTCAATCTCGTAATCCTCATCAAAGCTATCCTCGTCAGACTCGTCATCAAATTTAAAGTTCCCCGGTCGGGCCAACATGAGTATGTACCATCGTACTGCCCGTGCATTGCGAGCCCATCCGTGCACAAACCTAGTCTATCATTACGGAGCTCTACTGCAAAATGAGGATATGTCCGGTCAAAATGCCTCGATGCATTTGAATCAGACGGATGGCACTTGGATCCCTCTTTCGTTCGATTGTTGGCATGCCATGTTATTTGCTCGGCAGTCGCTTCTAAAGCATACAACCTTTGCAGGCTAGGGGTAACCGGCAGGTACCTAAGAATGTTATACAATGTCTTTTTGTGATTAGGATTTTGCTCCCTGATTGACTTGTACCTAGCTTCTCCGCAAAAGTTCCAATAATCCAAATCAATGTTGTCCTTCTTGTACAACATGCAGCCATTTTTACATACAACAATCTTATCAATAGGTAAACCCAAATTTCATAACAATTTTTTAACTATAGTAATCTTGGGGCAGGGTGTGGTTGTGGGTCACTATATGATTAGCCCATTGGGATATTTGGTCACATATATGTTGAGAAAATGGCCAACGACCTTGATATTCAACAACTTAGCAACAACCTCAATTGAGATTGGGTGCAACCATTCTACAACGGCTGCTCAACTGCATGCACTATATTGTGAAACCGATCTGGCAGCACAGACACATAATCGCACCACCTACCATAATATAAACTACACCCTATATTAGTAGGACACGACCTCATACCTTTATGAGGCACACCATCCCGGTTATACTTAGAAGACCAGACATCCGGCCTGGCGGCATAAAAAACCATTCTCTATGTCAAATTCATTTGCACCGCATCACCGAAAGGCGTACTGGTGCCCTCCATAACATTAAAAATGGGAGGTTGCTCCTCCTACAATTGGGCCGTGGTGATGGCCTCAAAATACTCTTGCAACCTTTCCTCGCCATGAGAAGTCCAATTATAATACTTCGGCATAAAACCTTTCATAAATAAGTATAACTTTACCTCATCCGTGGTTTTGAAAACTTCATTTTTGCACTTCGAAAAAGGACACTTAATTTTCTCACCATCCATAATGCATGTTGCGACTTGGGTCATTCTATAAATGTACAAACACCATCCTCAACGGCGTAAGACCCGCCCTATTTGAAAGGATCTTCTCATACATCCATCTACTCAATTGTCTTAAAATTACGATGAGTCATACACAAACACAAAAACACACACACACATATATATATATATTATTATAACATTAAATTTAATTCATAAATTTGCAACAAATATAATCAATTGACAAATAAAGGGTTAAAGTTGTTACCTGATCAAAATAACTTCAAATATCATTAAAAATTTGAGACAGGTTGACGATCAAGAGTAGAAAAATATTTGTGAGATAGTGAGAGATCAAAAAAATTCGAGAGAGATTGAGGAAATAGAGAGAAAATAAGAATCGAAGAAGATAGTGACATTACATGGAAAGAGCACACAAATTTGGATGTTAAAATTAGCCGTTGATTTAGATTTTGAAACGGTCCTTTCGACGAGTTTAGGAACATTTTTTTACCGTTGAAATATAGCCATTGTATTTCATTTGGAACAGTCTCAGTAATACTAAATAAATAATACGAAAAAACAGTTCCAATTTGCACCGAATTTTGGAACGATTGTTGAAACACATTACTTCTTAAATAAAACTAATAAGTTGGAATGGTTTTCCGCATAATTGATTAAGGGTGTTCCAAAATCGTTTCAAATTGTACTTTATTTTCGAATACATTTTCTAACTATCATCTTTTGAACATCCTTTGTCACACATATAGGAACGGTCAACTCAAGACCGTCCCTAATTCTAATATTATGTTCCAAATAGAGTTCCAACCATCTACCATTACTATTTTGTAATGGTATTTGGATCAGATTTTGTAACTGTTTGTTCGGAACTCATGTTGGAATGGTATGCCTGTTTCAAAATTATAACAAAAAAAAAATGTAGATCATTGACATCATTTTTCAATATCCGTTCATCATGTGTTCCAAAGACCGTTTCAAGATGGAACGGGTTTAGGAACGGTTGCCCTGACCATGCCAAATCCCACCTTTTTTTATAGTGTGGCGAAGTACTCTAGCCAAATCCCATCAATAAAAGTGGTTGGTGGAGCACAAGATCTAGGATCCGATCATAGCACAAGAAATGGGGTCCGCAAGTTGTTTAGTTTAACAAGCTAGCTTAAGGTACTATCACTATAAAAAAAAGGCGGAATTTGAAGCGATTTTAGGAATGGTTTTTTTGGGTTTGGAACGGTTTGCAGGACATTGAACTTATTTGGGGTGATTTTTGAAACGGTTCGAAATTCATCCTTACAATTGGCGTTACAAAATTTTAGGAACGGTTCTGGCAAGACCATTTCTATTTAGGACGGAGCTGTAACACACTACGGAAACCATTTCTAATATGAAATTTGTCAAGAAAAATTTATTTTTTCAATTGGAACGGTTTTAGGAATTGTCAGTCGTATTTAGGAACACATATTTATAAAACCGTTTTAATAATGGTATTAGCAATGGTGTTTTTGAGAATACGTACTTAAAATTTAAATAGCAATGGTATTAGGAACGGTCAGCCACTATTAAGGAACACTTATTAGAAATGATTTTAGCAATGGTATTTGAAACAGTCAATGCAGTTTAGGAACAGGGGTTTGGAACTATTTCAGTAATGATATTTGGAACGGTCATTTATTTAGATTTATAATATTTCTTTACCATTACTAAAATCGTTCCTAATTTTTTAATTCTATAATTTATTTATATTTTATAATTTATTCATATATTTAATAAATTGCCATAAATAAATAAATTTATTTATTTTAATATATAATTAAATTAATTTAATAAATTTTTAAGTAATTATATTTATGAATTTAATTAATTAACTAAAATTGATATAATGAAATTTAATAAATATTATGAAGCATGAATAATTAAGAAAAAATATTATATTAATATGAAAAATTATCTAATTAAAAAAATGAAAAAAAAATTAAAACCAAATCTAAGCCCTCTTCTTCAGTGACATCAATATCGTCCTGGTTTGAAGCTGGGGGGTCTGTTGAAGGCAATTATGGAACGTCTACTGCAAAACATACAAAATTATTAGTACTTCTAACCAAGAATTATTTTTTCTAAAACAAAGAATATCAATAATCTACTTACCGCCACCTCAGCCGCTCTCAGCCCACTCCAGCCACCATCCTCCTTTTTCATGTAGCACCTTTCAAATAACTCCATCTGCTTGGGCGGCTGATCGAGCTCTGCCTCTAATAAAAGAAAAAAATAGTTAACATCTTATTTATCAACATTTTCTTCCATTGACAAACGAAGATGGATAAACCTAAACAGTTCTACTGACAAAATCCACTTGATGGGCAAAAACTTAAAGGCATGTGTAATCTGTTTGTGCATGGTTACAAACAAACTATATATTTTTAAATAATTATTAATTATTAATTGTATTTTAATTTGAAATATTACCTCAATATTGTTATTGTTCATATTATTTTCTAAATAATATTATTATTGGAATTATTGATCTAATTTTGTGATTATTGACATTATTATATAAAAATATTATTATTAGGAATATTTTCTAATTTTGGATTGTTGACATTGGGAATATTAGCCTAATTTATGTTAATGTGATTATTATGTAAAAATTATTAATGGAAATATTGGTCCAATTTTTGTGATTATTTACATTTATTATGTAATAATGTTAGTATGGGGAATTTGGTGAAATTTTTTTTTTTAATTTGATTATTATGTAAAAAATTATTATTTGGAACAAATTCTGATATTTTTTAATTATTTATATGTATTATGTAGAAATGTAATATTGGTGAAATTTGTCAAATATTTTTTATAAATTAAATATAAATTGCGTAAATTACACAATGAAATAAACATAAATTGCATAGATTACTCAAAAAATTATACATAAATTGCATAAATTAGACAAATTGTGGAAATGACCAAAAATTAGAAAAAGATAACAAAAAAAAAATTAAAATTAAAAAGTTTTCTATTAATTTTTTTAAAAAAAACCAAAATTTAAAAAAAGTACCAAAAATTCACAGAAAATTTTTAAAAATTACCTAAAAAATTTACAAAAAATTACAAAAACATTATATAAAATTAGGAAAATTAAAAAATTACAAAAATATCATAAAATTTTTAGAAAACCGTAATTAGTTTTTTCAAAAAAAAATTAAAATTTTTTTTCAAAAAACAGAAATTTTATATAGTTAAATGCCCGAATGTTTTTCTCGAAAAGTAGCCAAAATGTTTTAAAAAAATTGGTGTTTTATTTTATACGAAAGTGGAGGAAACAAGGAAGAAAATTGTGGTGAAAAAGAAGAAGAAAAATGGTGGGGGGTGGGGGGTATCAAAGAAAAAATTTGGGGTTTCCAGAAAAAGAAAAAGGAAACCCAACCATTTGATTCCACTTACCTCTAGACGGCGGCGGACGGCTGACGATGGTGGAGCTAAGTACCAGGTGAGGGAGGCAGTCGGTAAAGGAGAGTGAGGGAGAGAGAGTGAAGGAGGAAGAGGGAGGGTGAAATAAAAAAATCTTCTAAGTTTTGTATGTATACCGATTTTTGAAGCGGGCTATGGCATTTATTTTGCCAAAATGAGTTATTAAGGAGATAGAGAAATGGTTCCGCCAGTTCCTGTGGAAAGGTGAATCAAGCTCAGGGTACCCAAAGGTTTCTTGGAATCAAGTGTGTCGCCTATTGCAAGATGCTGGACAGGGAATCATGGATGTAGGAGCCCTCAATCGAACGCTTATGAGTAGAAATATCTGGCGGATTGTTAGTAAATCTCCCGGTTCTATATGGGTAACATGCATTTGCACTATGAGACTTCAAGGCAAATCTATTTGGACAGTTGAGGCCAATTTCGGGTCATGGGGTTGGCGCAAATTACTTGGACTCCGACAAACCCTACAACCCCATATGCATTATAAGATCGGTAATGGGGAATTAGTATATATTTGGCAGGATCCTTGGCATCCTATGGGGATCTTATTGACTATATTTCCACACGGCCCTTATCACACCCACACACGGGCGGACATGCTCCTGAGAGAGGTTATACACAATGGCGTATGGCATTGGCCACAACTTCTTACTTCTACACACAGACGGGCGGACATTATTATGTTGAACATCATTCATAATTTGGCTCTATACACGGCACTAACGACTCGATGACTCTGAGAGGAGGGCCCTACACTAATAGGAGTGTATGACATTTTTCATTCTTCAGGCCCAAAGGTAGGTTGGTATTCACTACTTATGGGCCCATTCAAAACTCCACAGGATTCGTTTATCTTATGGCTAGCTCTACAGGAACGACTCTCTACCATGGATCGTCCGTGGTTACAGCAACTTAATCGTGATTGTGTTCTCTGTTCGTTGGATACATTGGAGACTCACCAACACTTGCTATTTTCTTGCCCTTATTCAAAACAGTGTATTCGAATCTTACGCAGGAAGGTCTGATTTTCATGGACAAACAGAGGATGGATGATTGATGGGATGGTTGCTGCGCGAAAGTGGCGGGGAAAGCACGTGGTTAACACCGCCTATCGAAACCTTTTACCATCTCTAGTATATCACATTTGGCAAGAGCGCAACAAGAGAAAATTTCAGCAATTGGATCGTGACCCGTCGCCATTGGCAAATATTATTCTAGACGAAATTAGATTACGTATACTTAGTGAAGAATTGCCAAATACAATTAGCACGATAGCCTTGTATAGATTATGTGAAATCCCATGGCACTCAACATCAGCCATATGACTGTACATTATGATTTTTTTTAATGCAATTTACCTTTACCGAAAAGAAAAAGAGTAGTTAATAGGAAAAAAAACTATATTATTTTACATTTTTATCCTTAAAAAATAATATTTTTAATGTTAATTTAGTCCAACCAAAGAAAGAAAAAACTGTTTAGGTGATTCGTAATTTTATAGATATGTAGATATAGATATAGATTGATAAATTTTTCTAAAATTTATTGGTGCCCCACATACTAACTAGAGAAAATGTTTTCTTGGTATTCAAAGTTCTAAATTAAATTGAAAGTTTAGATATTGTTCAAATTGCATGGTTACGTCTTACAACTAAAAGGTCACCAGTTTGAATCCTATAAATATAGGTATTTGGTCTACTTTATAGTAGTTTCATGCATTTAGTAATTTTTATTTAATGTATGCTTTAATTCGAAATTATTTATCTATATATTGATAATTAATACACTGTTTTCAATAAAAACAAATCACTTATATTTAGGTTTTCATGAATCACAATTATTTAATAATTAATGAATGAATTTTAGAATATCGAATCATACTTTTAATATAACAAAAGAAAAAAAGTTGACCATATTATAAGGATTCACATGAATAACTTGTATCTTGGTTGGATTTTTATTGTCTCAATAATTTCCGTAGAGGGTCCACGTCTTGTTGGAGAGGGATTTTCTTCACCCTTACGTCCAACTTGTCTTCATTTTCTTGTACAATTATGTGATACATGTCCATTTTCCCTACTTCAACCTGCCATACATATGTATGTTAGTAGAATAGACGAGTCTATTTTATAAATTATAATAGCACATTTTTTAGATAAAGAAACGTAAAAGTGCACGTGATTGCACACTAATATCTAATCTTGTTTCCTTTTTTTAGTGCGTGAGGGGCTAGAGATATGTAAAATGATTGCATAAACTTTTTACAAACAAAGTGTTATATGTAGATTAAAGAACAAATAAAAAATTACCAAGAAAATAATTAAATTTTAGAATACAAATTAATAAGATGAGATAAAGATTACTTTAGTACTTAGAATGAATAAATCGTACTAGCAAACGGATTTCTAATCTTCAAATGATTTGGATATATAATTATTTTAGTTTTATTGGTCATAGGAATTTTACATTATATCTTGTAAATGAGAAACTTCCACCAAACTAATGCTAATTCAATGGTCATGGACTAAAGACATGGTTTCTAGTCGCTGATCAAGATGCCTAAAGAGTCGGGCTCAAGAGGGACTCAACCTAGGATCTGATTGACCTATTCAAAAAAAGTTGGTTGGTCCAATCCAGGCCAATTCTGGGCTGATTCCAAATATCAATACTTGGGATAGGCCCAATGACTTAGGACCTCCTAATCCTAGGTCAAGTTAGTGGGCCAACCTAATCGAGCCACTTCTTTTTTTTTTAATAATATATTACATATAAGTTTTATTTTATTCTTGTAGCTTAACTATTCTATATTTTATATACTTTTGAAACTCTAAAAAGCTTTACCTTTATTCTTCTACTTCTATATTAGTACAACAATTCACTAAAACTCATTGTTAATTTTTTAAAAATGTATTTTAAATCTTTTTTGGACTTTCCATTATTTAAGTTTATTATTTGTAGCTGGTTGGTTAAATTGTTATTAAGTTCTTTATGCGGTCTTAGCAACTCTATTTTTTTGAAGTTTTGATTTTTTGTTTGATTTAATTTATGATTTATTTATTTAAATAAAAGCATAAACTTTTTAAGTTTGTTCAAAAAAGTATCTCATCTTCATTAAAAAAGAAAGAAAAGAAAACAGGCACAATCAGGTTTGGTTTGAGCCTAAGTCAGGTAATCACCACTGCTATTGCACTTTCTCTTCATCCCCATTTTGTGCTAAATTTAAGGTATCAAAATTAGTGTTTTCAAGTATGAGTTTAGTCACTACAGCTACTGGTCATGGTAACAAAGTATATCAAAAAATAAGGTAAAAAAGAAAAAGACAAGCTTTCTTGATCATGATTTCTATAGCCTCAAGAATGGGTTCCACATGAATTTATTTTAAAACATTTATCAAATAACAAAGTTGAATTTCTTGTTGAACCCTAATTATGAAAAAAATTTCTTAATATATTCAAAAATTAAATATTTATTTTTTTAAACATTGACAGGAAAAGAAATTAATTAAAAACAAATTACAGAAACAAAAAGAAAAATAATTAAATCTGTACCTAAGGCTCCATTAATCTTGCCGTGAGAGCACAAGAGATGGGATCTGATGATAGCACATCACCGGAATCTTCACAAGATGAATTTGAATTTGGGTCAGATGAAATAATCTGGCTAAAATCTTTAGTGAATGTTCTTGAAGAATTTTGTTGGCAAATTATACAACGATGAAGAATTAACAAATTATTAAGAAAAAAGAATTAAAGTAGGAAAAAGAAAGAATCAAATGCTTGAGAAAATTAATAATTGAGCCGCCCGGATAGAATTCATCTTACATTTATGGAGTTTTCCGCCATTTCTTGGCTATCAAAGGAATCAGATGTAATGTTCCTAGGGCTCTCTGAGCGTAGTACTTTATGGACTTGAACAGTGTTCTGCAGTGAGTGTGTTGAGGGAGAAAAGGCGTGAGCAAATCTGAAGTGTGAGTGGTTGAGTGAGAGAGTGTGAGTAAATGTTGTGTGTGTATATGTGAGTGTTCCAAACAACAATGCTCAATAGGTGATAGCAGAAGCCTCGAAAGTTACATTTTGTCTTAGGTAAAAAAATTTAAATTAAAAAGTTTTCTGTTAATTTTTTTAAAAAAAACAAAATTTAAAAAAAGTACCAAAAATTTACAGAAAATTTTTAAAAATTACCTAAAAAATTTACAAAAAATTAGAAAAATTACAAAAACATTATATAAAATTAGGAAAATTAAAAAATTACAAAAATATCAGAAAATTTTCAGAAAACCGTAATTAGTGTTTTAGAAAAAAAATTAGAAATTTTTTTCAAAAAACAGAAATTTTATATAGTTAAATGCCCGAATGTTTTTTTCGAAAAAAGGCCAAAATGTTTTAAAAAAATTGGTGTTTTATTTTATACGAAAGTGGAGGAAACAAGGAAGAAAAGTGTGGTGAAAAAGAAGAAGAAAAATGGTGGGGGGTGGGGGGTATCAAAGAAAAAATTTGGGGTTTCTAGAAAAAGAAAAAGGAAACCCAACCATTTGATTCCACTTACCTCTAGACGGCGGCGGACGGCTGACGATGGTGGAGCTAAGTACCAGGTGAGGGAGGCAGTCGGTCGAGGAGAGTGAGCGAGAGAGAGTGAAGGAGGAAGAGGGAGGGTGAAATAAAAAAATCTTCTAAGTTTTGTATGTATACCGATTTTTGAAGCGGGCTATGGCATTTATTTTGCCAAAAGGAGTTATTAAGGAGATAGAGAAATGGTTCCGCCAGTTCCTGTGGAATGGTGAATCAAGCTCAGGGTGCCTAAAGGTTTGTTGGAATCAAGTGTGTCCCCTGTTGGAAGATGCTGGACAAGGAATCATGGATGTAGGAGCCCTCAATCGAACGCTTATGAGTAGACATATCTGGCGGATTGTTAGTAAATCTCCCGGTTCTATATGGGTAACATGCATTTGTACTATGAGACTTCAAGGCAAATCTATTTGGACAGTTGAGGCCAATTTCGGGTCATGGGGTTGGCGCAAATTACTTGGACTCCGACAAACCCTTCAACCCCATATCCATTATAAGATCGGTAATGGGGAATTAGTATATATTTGGCAGGATCATTGGCATCCTATGGGGATCTTATTGACTATATTTCCACAGGGCCCCTATCACACCCACACACGGGCGGACATGCTCCTGAGAGAGGTTATACCCAATGGCGTATGGCATTGGCCACAACTTCTTACTTCTACACACAGACGGGCGGACATTATTATGTTGAACATCATTCATAATTTGGCTCTATACACGGCACTAACGACTCGATGACTCTGAGAGGAGGCCCCTACACTAATAGGAGAGTGTATGACATTTTTCGTTCTTCAGGCCCAAAGGTAGGTTGGTATTCACTACTTATGGGCCCATTCAAAACTCCACGGGATTCGTTTATCTTATGGCTAGCTCTACAGGAACGACTCTCTACCATGGATCGTCCGTGGTTACAGCAACTTAATCGTGATTGTGTTCTCTGTTCGTTGGATACATTGGAGACTCACCAACACTTGCTATTTTCTTGCCCTTATTCAAAACAGTGTATTCGAATCTTACGCAGGAAGGTCTGATTTTCATGGACAAACAGAGGATGGATGATTGATGGGATGGTTGCTGCGCGAAAGTGGCGGGGAAAGCACGTGGTTAACACCGCCTATCGAAACCTTTTACCATCTCTAGTATATCACATTTGGCAAGAGCGCAACAAGAGGAAATTTCAGCAATTGGATCGTGACCCGTCGCCATTGGCAAATATTATTCTAGACGAAATTAGATTACGCATACTTAGGGAAGAATTGCCAAATACAATTAGCACGATAGCCTTGTATAGATTATGTGAAATCCCATGGCACTCAACATCAGCCATATGACTGTACATTATGATTTTTTTTAATGCAATTTACCTTTACCGAAAAGAAAAAGAGTAGTTAATAGGAAAAAAAACTATATTATTTTACATTTTTATCCTTAAAAAATAATATTTTTAAGGTTAATTTAGTCCAACCAAAGAAAGAAAAAACTGTTTAGGTGATTCGTAATTTTATAGATATGTAGATATAGATATAGATTGATAAATTTTTCTAAAATTTATTGGTGCCCCACATACTAACTAGAGAAAATGTTTTCTTGGTATTCAAAGTTCTAAATTAAATTGAAAGTTTAGATATTGTTCAAATTGCATGGTTACGTATTACAACTAAAAGGTCACCAGTTTGAATTCTATAAATATAGGTATTTGGTCTACTTTTATAGTAGTTTCATGCATTTAGTAATTTTTATTTAATGTATGCTTTAATTCGAAATTATTTATCTATATATTGATAATTAATACACTGTTTTCAATAAAAACAAATTACTTATATTTAGGTTTTCATGAATCACAATTATTTAATAATTAATGAATGAATTTTAGAATATCGAATCATACTTTTAATATAACAAAAGAAAAAAAGTTGATCATATTATAAGGATTCACATGAATAACTTGTACCTTGGTTGGATTTTTATTGTCTCAATAATTTCTGTAGAGGGTCCACGTCTTGTTGGAGAGGGATTTTCTTCACCCTTACGTCCAACTTGTCTTCATTTTCTTGTACAATTATGTGATACATGTCCATTTCCCCTACTTCAACCTGCCATACATATGTATGTTAGTAGAATAGACGAGTCTATTTTATAAATTATAATAGCACATTTTTTAGATAAAGAAACGTAAAAGTGCACGTGATTGCACACTAATATCTAATCTTGTTTCCTTTTTTTAGTGCGTGAGGGGCTAGAGATATGTAAAATGATTGCATAAACTTTTTACAAACAAAGTGTTATATGTAGATTAAAGAACAAATAAAAAATTACCAAGAAAATAATTAAATTTTAGAATACAAATTAATAAGATGAGATAAAGATTACTTTAGTACTTAGAATGAATAAATCGTACTAGCAAACGGATTTCTAATCTTCAAATGATTTGGATATATAATTATTTTAGTTTTATTGGTCATAGGAATTTTACATTATATCTTGTAAATGAGAAACTTCCACCAAACTAATGCTAATTCAATGGTCATGGACTAAACACATGGTTTCTAGTCGCTGATCAAGATGCCTAAAGAGTCGGGCTCAAGAGGGACTCAACCTAGGATCTGATTGACCTATTCAAAAAAAGTTGGTTGGTCCAATCCAGGCCAATTCTGGGCTGATTCCAAATATCAATACTTGGGATAGGCCCAATGACTTAGGACCTCCTAATCCTTGGTCAAGTTAGCGGGCCAACCTAATCAAGCCACTTCTTTTTTTTTTAATAATATATTACATATAAGTTTTATTTTATTCTTGTAGCTTAACTATTCTATATTTTATATACTTTTGAAACTCTAAAAAGCTTTACCTTTATTCTTCTACTTCTATATTAGTACAACAATTCACTAAAACTCATTGTTAATTTTTTAAAAATGTATTTTAAATCTTTTTTGGACTTGCCATTATTTAAGTTTATTATTTGTAGCTGGTTGGTTAAATTGTTATTAAGTTCTTTATGCGGTCTTAGCAACTCTATTTTTTTGAAGTTTTGATTTTTTGTTTGATTTAATTTATGATTTATTTATTTAAATAAAAGCATAAACTTTTTAAGTTTGTTCAAAAAAGTATCTCATCTTCATTAAAAAAGAAAGAAAAGAAAACAGGCACAATCAGGTTTGGTTTGAGCCTAAATCAGGTAATCACCACTGCTATTGCACTTTCTCTTCATCCCCATTTTGTGCTAAATTTAAGGTATCAAAATTAGTGTTTTCAAGTATGAGTTTAGTCACTACAGCTACTGGTCATGGTAACAAAGTATATCAAAAAATAAGGTAAAAAAGAAAAAGACAAGCTTTCTTGAGCATAATTTCTATAGCCTCAAGAATGGGTTCCACATGAATTTATTTTAAAACATTTATCAAATAACAAAGTTGAATTTCTTGTTGAACCCTAATTATGGAAAAAATTTCTTAATATATTCAAAAATTAAATATTTATTTTTTTAAACTTTGACAGGAAAAGAAATTAATTAAAAACAAATTACAGAAATAAAAAGAAAAATAATTAAATCTGTACCTAAGGCTCCATTAATCTTGCCGAGAGAGCACAAGAGATGGGATCTGATGATAGCACATCACCGGAATCTTCACAAGATGAATTTGAATTTGGGTCAGATGAAATAATCTGGCTAAAATCTTTAGTGAATGTTCTTGAAGAATTTTGTTGGCAAATTATACAACGATGAAGAATTAACAAATTATTAAGAAAAAAGAATTAAAGTAGGAAAAAGAAAGAATCAAATGCTTGAGAAAATTAATAATTGAGCCGCCCGGATAGAATTCATCTTTCATTTATGGAGTTTTCCGCCATTTCTTGGCTAACAAAGGAATCAGATGTAATGTTCCTAGGGCTCTCTGAGCGTAGTACTTTATGGACTTGAACAGTGTTCTGCAGTGAGTGTGTTGAGGGAGAAAAGGCGTGAGCAAATCTGAAGTGTGAGTGGTTGAGTGAGAGAGTGTGAGTAAATGTTGTGTGTGTATATGTGAGTGTTCCAAACAACAATGCTCAATAGGTGATAGCAGAAGCCTCGAAAGTTACATTTTGTCTTAGGTAAAAAAATTTAAATTAAAAAGTTTTCTGTTAATTTTTTTAAAAAAAACAAAATTTAAAAAAAGTACCAAAAATTTACAGAAAATTTTTAAAAATTACCTAAAAAATTTATAAAAAATTAGAAAAATTACAAAAACATTATATAAAATTAGGAAAATTAAAAAATTACAAAAATATCAGAAAGTTTTCAGAAAACCGTAATTAGTGTTTTAAAAAAAAAATTAGAAATTTTTTTCAAAAAACAGAAATTTTATATAGTTAAATGCCCGAATGTTTTTTTCGAAAAAAGGCCAAAATGTTTTAAAAAAATTGGTGTTTTATTTTATACGAAAGTGGAGGAAACAAGGAAGAAAAGTGTGGTGAAAAAGAAGAAGAAAAATGGTGGGGGGTGGGGGGTATCAAAGAAAAAATTTGGGGTTTCTAGAAAAAGAAAAAGGAAACCCAACCATTTGATTCCACTTACCTCTAGACGGCGGCGGACGGCTGACGATGGTGGAGCTAAGTACCAGGTGAGTGAGGCAGTCGGTCGAGGAGAGTGAGGGAGAGAGAGTGAAGGAGGAAGAGGGAGGGTGAAATAAAAAAATCTTCTAAGTTTTGTATGTATACCGATTTTTGAAGCGGGCTATGGCATTTATTTTGCCAAAAGGAGTTATTAAGGAGATAGAGAAATGGTTCCGCCAGTTCCTGTGGAATGGTGAATCAAGCTCAGGGTACCTAAAGGTTTGTTGGAATCAAGTGTGTCCCCTGTTGGAAGATGCTGGACAGGGAATCATGGATGTAGGAGCCCTCAATCGAACGCTTATGAGTAGACATATCTGGCGGATTGTTAGTAAATCTCCCGGTTCTATATGGGTAACATGCATTTGCACTATGAGACTTCAAGGCAAATCTATTTGGACAGTTGAGACCAATTTCGGGTCATGGGGTTGGCGCAAATTACTTGGACTCCGACAAACCCTTCAACCCCATATCCATTATAAGATCGGTAATGGGGAATTAGTATATATTTGGCAGGATCCTTGGTATCCTATGGGGATCTTATTGACTATATTTCCACAGGGCCCCTATCACACCCACACACGGGCGGACATGCTCCTGAGAGAGGTTATACACAATGGCGTATGGCATTGGCCACAACTTCTTACTTCTACACACACACGGGCGGACATTATTATGTTGAACATCATTCATAATTTGGCTCTATACACGGCACTAACGACTCGATGACTCTGAGAGGAGGCCCCTACACCAATAGGAGAGTGTATGACATTTTTCGTTCTTCAGGCCCAAAGGTAGGGTGGTATTCACTACTTATGGGCCCATTCAAAACTCCACGGAATTCGTTTATCTTATGGCTAGCTCTATAGGAACGACTCTCTACCATGGATCGTCCGTGGTTACAGCAACTTAATCGTGATTGTGTTCTCTGTTCGTTGGATACATTGGAGACTCACCAACACTTGCTATTTTCTTGCCCTTATTCAAAACAGTGTATTTGAATCTTACGCAAGAAGGTCCGATTTTCATGGACAAACAAAGAATGGATGATTGATGGGATGGTTGCTGTGCATAAGTGGCGGGGAAAGGACGTGGTTAACACCGCCTATCTAAACCTTTTACCATCTCTAGTATATCACATTTGGCAAGAGCGCAACAAGAGGAAATTTGAGCAATTGGATCGTGACCCGTCGCCATTGGCAAATATTATTCTAGACGAAATTAGATTACGTATACTTAATGAAGAATTGCCAAATACAATTAGCACGATAGCCTTGTATAGATTATATGAAATTCCATGGCACTCAACATCAGCCATATGACTTTACATTATGATTTTTTTTAATGCAATTTACCTTTACCGAAAAGAAAAAGAGTAGTTAATAGGAAAAAAAACTATATTACTTTACATTTTTATCCTTAAAAAATAATATTTTTAAGGTTAATTTAGTCCAACCAAAAAAAGAAAAAACTTTTTAGGTGATTCGTAATTTTATAGATATGTAGATATAGATATAGATTGATAAATTTTTCTAAAATTTATTGGTGCCCCACAAACTAACTAGAGAAAATGTTTTCTTGGTATTCAAAGTTCTAAATTAAATTGAAAGTTTAGATATTGTTCAAATTGCATGGTTACGTCTTACAACTAAAAGGTCACCAGTTTGAATCCTATAAATATAGGTATTTGGTCTATTTTTATAGTAGTTTCATGCATTTAATAATTTTTATTTAATGTATGCTTTAATTTGAAATTATTTATCTATATATTGATAATTAATACACTGTTTTCAATAAAAACAAATCACTTATATTTAGGTTTTCATGAATCACAATTATTTAATAATTAATGAATGAATTTTAGAATATCGAATCATACTTTTAATATAACAGAAGAAAAAAAGTTGATCATATTATAAGGATTCACATGAATAACTTATATCTTGGTTGGATTTTTTTTGTCTCAATAATTTCCGTAGAGGGTCCACGTCTTGTTGGAGAGGGATTTTCTTCACCCTTACGTCCAACTTGTCTTCATTTTCTTGTACAATTATGCGATACATGTCCCTTTCCCCTACTTCAACCTGCCATACATATGTATGTTAGTAGAATAGACGAGTTTATTTTATAAATTATAATAGCACATTTTTTAGATAAAGAAACGTAAAAGTGCACGTGATTGCACACTAATATCTAATCTTGTTTCCTTTTTTTAGTGCGTGATGGGCTAGAGATATGTAAAATGATTGCATAAACTTTTTACAAACAAAGTGTTATATGTAGATTAAAGAACAAATAAAAAATTACCAAGAAAAGAATTAAATTTTAGAATACAAATTAATAAGATGAGATAAAGATAACTTCAGTACTTGGAATGAATAAATCGTAATAACAAACGGATTTCTAATATTCAAATGATTTGGATATATAATTATTTTAGTTTTATTGGTCATAGGAATTTTACATTATATCTTGTAAATGAGAAACTTCCACCAAACTAATGCTAATTCAATGGTCATGTACTAAACATATGGTTTCTAGTCGCTGATCAAGATGTATAAAGAGTTGGGCTCAAGAGGGACTCAACCTAGGATCTGATTGACCTATTCAAAAGAAGTTGGTTGGTCCAATCCAGGCCAATTCTGGGCTGATTCCAAATATCAATACTTGGGATAGGCCCAACCCAATGACTTAGGACCTCCTAACCCTAGGTCAAGTTAGCGGGCCAACCTAATCGAGCCACTTCTTTTGTTTTTTAATAATATATTACATATAAGTTTTATTTCATTCTTGTAGCTGAACTAAGCTATATTTTATATACTTTTGAAACTCTAAAAAGCTTTACCTTTATTCTTCTACTTCTATATTAGTACAACAATTCATTAAAACTCATTGTTAATTTTTTAAAAATGTATTCTAAATCTTTTTTGGGCTTGCCATTATTTAAGTTTATTATTTGTAGCTGGTTGATTAAATTGTTATTAAGTTCTTTATGCGGTCTTAGCAACTTTATTCTTTGAAGTTTTAATTTTTTGTTTGATTTAATTTATGATTTATTTATTTAAATAAAAGCATAAATTTTTTAAGTTTGCTCAAAAAAGTATCTCATCTTCATTAAAAAAGAAAGAAAAGAAAATAGGCACAATCAGGTTTGGTTTGAGCCTAAGCCAGGTAATCACCA
This sequence comes from Sesamum indicum, assembly GCF_026168435.1. Classification (NCBI taxonomy): domain Eukaryota; kingdom Viridiplantae; phylum Streptophyta; class Magnoliopsida; order Lamiales; family Pedaliaceae; genus Sesamum; species Sesamum indicum. Next base: position 7,379,685 of record NC_142661.1, on the reverse strand, counting down.
CTGCTATTGCACTTTCTCTTCATCCCCGTTTTATGCTAAATTTAAGGTATCAAAATTATTGTTTTCAAGTATGAGTTTAGTCACTACAGCTACTGGTCATGGTAAGAAAGTATATCAAAAAAATAAGGTAAAAAAGAAAAAGACAAGCTTTCTTGAGCATGATTTCTATAGCCTGAAGAATGGGTTCCACATGAATTTATTTTAAAACATTTATCAAATAACAAAGTTGAATTTCTTGTTGAACCCTAATTATGGAAAAAAATTTCTTAATATATTCAAAAATTAAATATTTATTTTTTTAAACTTTGACAGGAAAAGAAATTAATTAAAAACAAATTGCAGAAACAAAAAGAAAAATAACTAAATCTGTACCTGAGGCTCCATTATTCTTGCCGGCAGAGCACAAGAGATGGGATCTGACGATAGCACATCACCAGAATCTTCACAAGATGAATTTGAATTTGGGTCAGATGAAATAATCTGGCTAAAATCTTTAGTGTATGTTCTTGAAGAATTTTGTTGGCAAATTATACAACGATGAAGAATTAACAAATCATTAAGAAAAAAGAATTAAAGTAGGAAAAAGAAATAATCAAATGCTTGAGAAAATTAATAATTGAGTCGCCCGGATAGAATTCATCTTACATTTATGGAGTTTTCCACCATTTCTTGGCTAACAAAGGAATCAGATGTAATGTTTCTAGGACTCTCTGAGCGTAGTACTTTATGGACTTGAACAGTGTTCTGCAGTGAGTGTGTTGAGGGAGAAAAGGCGTGAGCAAATCTGAAGTGTGAGTGGTTGAGTGAGAGAGTGTGAGTAAATGTTGTGTGTGTATATGTGAGTGTTCCAAACAACAATGCTCAATAGGTGATAGCAGAAGCCTCGAAAGTTACGTTTTATCTTTTTCTCATAATATTTTCCTGTTAATTTCTTCTTTCTTGGTTTGTCTTTACTTAATATTATTGTAATAATTAGACAGAAAGCATTTTTAGAAAGAAATGTATATATTGATGCTATTTATGAATACAATAAAACAATAAGTTATTTTCTACAAAAAACAAAAAGAGACAATATTTATGAAAATTAATTAAAGAGTTCATCAATCTGTACATATTTTTGTATTGTAATCAACCATTTGTCTTTACAAAATTCTTTATAACAACTCCAGTTTTTGATTAAAATTGAAAAACTTAAAGTAGTGATGAAGTTAAAATTGATACTCAAAACTGAAAAATTAATCATGTATACCTTTCTTGCAAGTTCAATCATTTTGCGTTTATTGAAATTTGACAATACTTTTAACTAAGGATCTATTGAAATTCGGTTTCAAAGGCTGGATATTTTGAGAGAAATATATGTGGTAGGTGTGTTTTAATCTAAAAAATGTAATTAATGGTTTGGTATATAAAGATAGGTATAGACTAATGTCACTTACCTGATTTATAATTATAGTGATTATTACACTTTGAGGACTGGATTTCATTGATGAACTGGAGTCTAGTAATTTAAGTTTGAAATTGAATTGCAATTATAATAAAATTATACAGCTATACTAGTATGTGTAAGAATTTTTTGTACCAATTTATTTGGTTCTTTGCCACCACAGAATATATCACTTTCAAATATTTTGAAAAGACACATTAATTGACACTTTTGCATCCATTAATTCCTATATATATATACATCTGTATAATAGACCCTTAAAAAAGCTAAAAGAATAACAAATACTAGAGGGTTGGATATTATAAAAAATAAAGCAGCTTCTAGAATATCAAACCCTCTAAGGCTGACTATCCTCTAGCAGCTTCTAGAACTTCTCTTGCAAAACAAATAAAATTATAAACACTTTTAAGCAAGAATTCATTTTTTTAAGAAAATAATATTAATATTGTACTTACTTACCACCACCCCCAACACCCTCGACCCGCTCCAGCCGCCGTCCACTTTTTTCTTGTAGCACATCTCCAATAATTCCATCTGCTTGGGGGGCAACTGACCTTTGCTTCCTGTAGAAGAAAAAACATTTAGCATCTTATTTATAAAATAATGGTAAAATATTTAAAATACTATTATTTACTTACCAACTTCCTCTTGTGCATGTTGATAGAGGAAGACCCCCTCCCCCTGATACATAATTGAGGACACCGTAGAGTTCGCCGCACGATTCATCTTATTCTTTGAGGACTCCCGCTGGAAGTCCACATTGCCCTAGTACGTCTGGAGTTGGTCTAAACCTTGTTGGCCAGCCAGAGTGGCCTGACCAGGCTGGACAGGGCAACAGATAATATCTTCCGGATTTACTTATCGGCCAACATGTGGAAGACAAAGAACATTGACTCATTGTCATAGTCCCACTAGTAGGTCATCTACAATAATAAAATTAAATAAAACATTAGTAAAATTCATTAAATAATTAGATTATTAGATAAAATCAAATGAATTTAAAATTGATTAGCTTCATACTCTCAAACTATAAATATTGGTACTCTAGCGGCACCTACCTCAGACATGACGATGGGTGGGGAAAATGTCCCCATCACGACTACATTGATCCGCTCGTGAAAGTGGCGGTCAGATTTAATATTACATGCTATATTAGACATTTTCAATATAATATAATACTAAAAACAATTGATAAAAAAATTTACCTCGCGTCATCGAGTTTGATGTACTGGGCACACTGATGGTGAGGGGACTGATGCTAGTGGTGGAGCAGCCGCACGGTGGCAGACCGCCGTCTGATCACTGCCGGTGTAGTTCCAAATGCTCCGGCATCATCTGGAATCTGCAAGGCGGGGGACGGTGCAGTCGTGCCAGGTGGTGTGGGTGCTCAAAAAACTGCTTCCCAACTTAGGAAGCATCCCATGAAACTGGTAGAAGTGGCGTGCCACGACCACGATCACGTGGTACAGGAGGCGTACAACAAAATATAATCTGAACAAATTATTGAGAGATCTTAGTCTAAATTTTACGATTATTGACATTAATATGTAAATAGAAAAGAATATACTAATTCTTACACATCAAAAATATTATCATGAAGTTATGATTATTGTACTAATTAATTATTTAAAAATGTATAATTCTCTTGTGCACATATACAAACGGGCCAAGTATTTCTTTAAACTTGTTTAGCCTATCACATGAACTTTTTATTGTAGTATTCATTACAATCATCCATTTTAATCTATCAACATTATCTTTTATTGACAGATGAAGATAGATAAACATAATAAGTTCTATTGGCATAATTCAATTAATGGGCTAAACAAGAAAGGCATGTGTGGTCTGTTTGTACGCAGTTACCGAAGAACTATACATTTTTAAATGATTATTATTTATTGGAAATATTTTCCTCAATTTCTTTTCTATTTCTATTGATTATGTAATTGTATTTTAATTTGAAATATTACCTTGATATCGTTATTGTTGACATTATTTTGTTAATAATATTATTATTGGGATTATTGGTCTAATTTTGGGATTATTGACATTATTATGTAAAAATGTTATTGTTGGGAATATTTTCTAATTTTGCGATAATTTACATTTTTGTGTAAATAATGTTATTAATGGGACTATTTTTTGTGATTATTGATATTATTATGTAAAAATGTTAATATTGGAAAAAAATTGGTCCAATTTTTTTATTATTGACTTTATTATGTAAAAATGTTATATTAGGAATATTGGTGTAATTTTTATGATTATTTAAATTACTATTTAAAATTGTTATTATTGGAAATAATGATCTAATTTTTTATTATTAACATTATTATTTATACAATGTTATTATTGGGATTAACTATTGGTCTAATTTTTGTGATTGTTTACATTATGATGTGAAAATATTTTATTTGACAATATTGGTCCAATACTTTTTATTATTTACATTATTATATAAATAATGTTACTATTGAGATTGTATATTGGTCTAATTTTTTTTTGGTTATTTACATTATGATGTCAAAATTAGCCTAATTATAAAATAAATTGCACATGTAAAAAATAAGTTTCACAAAAAATTAAGCAAAATGATATAATAGACATAAGAATTGCATAAATTATAGAATGTTACATGAGTAAATTGCACAAATATACACTATAGAATTACTAAATTTCACAAGAATCGCATAAATTACACAACTATACACTTAATTCTGAAAAATTACACAAACTTTCTATAATGCCAGAAATTACACAAAATAAACTTCTATAATTGCAGAAAATTCTTATACAACTATATATTTCTATAATTGCAAAAATTGCACAAAATATTTTTTTTACAGGATTTTTTTAAAAATAACTAAAAATTGACAGAAAATTTTTAAAAATCACCCAAAATTAAGAGAAAATTTTTAAAATTACAAAAAAAATTTACAAAATTTGGAGAATACATAAAATTTACAAAAAAAAAAAAATTAAAATTTACAGAAAATTATAAAAATTACCAAAAATTATGAAATTTTTTACAATTTTTAGAAATGTATAAAAATTTTGAAAAAATTACGGCAAAATTAAGAAAGAAATTTTAAATTTCCGAAATAAGTTTTTTAAAATGTTTTACTTTACACTATAAAATAAAAAAACTAAAATATGTAGGAAAAACCGTCCCATTCATGTGAATGAACAGAAAAAAGTAGACTATAAATTGATTAAGGTTATTGAAAACAAATAATGCTACGAATTAAATTGATTCATGTTCCGAAGATCAAGTATATTTGTATATAAAATATTGTTATTCTTCCATAGATGTAAGTGGCATTTTATACTGTTGTATTGGATCGTCTAATCAGACCGTTAAAATTTTTACCAAATTGTGGATAATATTAAATCCACAAAATACTGCATTCGATGAAGTTTTTGAAACTTTTGTTATATAGATACTAAGATATCGTATTTGATACACAATTAACGAGGTTAAAAACAATTGAACTGTCCCGGATGTTGAGACATTGTAATCGGGAAGTGAACGAGCAATCTATGGGAATATTTAGGGATGGTTTTTGGAATTCATTTGGAAATGGTTTTTTTAATCATTTTAGAAACAAATATTTTATACATTTAGGAACAATTTTATTTAAGTTCATATTTTGCAATAGTCAAATATTAAATAATCGTTCCTATGTTTGATTTTTCCTCCAGTTTTCTTTTGGCGCGAAATTAAATTTATTTGAACTTATTTTGAAACGGTAAAAATAAATAGACCATTCCTAAATTTTAATTTTTCCTCTTTTTTATTTGGGACATTGTAATATATTGGACAGTTTATTTTATTAATGTCGGTTCAAAATTGGAACTGGCTCTAGATTGACTTCCTAATTTTTTGACCACTCCTAAATAGAAAAAAATTGTATTTTGTTTTTAAGACAAAATTATTGGTATGGACAAATAGTTTGCAAGTTGTACTTCTAAATTAGCTGGTAAACTATTTTTCTAAATAATTTTTTAATTTATACTAATTTCTATCGACAAAATGTGACACACTTGATATAGAAAATGCTAAATGTCAATCTTAATTATTGTTTTCTTCTGTCTCGTAATCCTCATCAAACCTATGCTCGTTAGGCTCGTCATCAGATTTATAGTTCCTCGATCAGGATGTACCTGCTCCTTGTTGATTAGCAACAGAAAGCTCAACGACTAATTGTATACCATTTGAGTCATGCAGGTCATAATTATGGTTGTCTGTCGCAACTTGTGCAGTAGGTATTGTCTCAACCTCTTGAAATATAATGTCAGTCCATCCGGAGTTAGGTTATATATGGCTTTGGGCATCACGTTGGGCTTCCGTTCGTCCAGCTCAAGCTTCGGTCAATTACATATGATCTTCAAGTCCTTCAATGTATTGAGAGTATCCTTTGTTGTTTCTTTTATATCCATCATGTATTGAATATATTGTCAAACACATTCTTCTCAATGTGCATGACATCAGGATTGTGTCGTATCAGATGCATCGACAAGTACTCGAGCTCGCAGAAGGTGTTTTTCTTTTTCCACTTATGCTCGCCACTATACCCGTCCGGGAGTGACAACGACACTTCAACCACAGGGCTAAACTGTTCAACCTATTTGCGGATCTATTCTCCCATCAATCTTGACTGTTCAACATTCCTTTCTACTCGTTTCTTTGTGAATGATTTCTTGTTTCTACGGAACGGATGGTCTGGGGGGAGGAACTGTCTGTGATAGTCAAAGCAACACGCCTTCCTACCATTCTGTAGGTAGAATGAACGTGTGTCTTCCAAACAAACTGGACGCTGCATAACACCACTGGAACTCCATCCAGACGCCATTCCATAAGCGGGTAGGTCATTCACAGCCACATCAACACGACGTGCACTAGGAATATCTTCTTTCTCAGTGTCGCATGTTAGTACACATACATGCCACAGATTCTGCAACTCCTTGATCAGCGGCTCTAGGTAAACATTAATGAAATGTTTTGGATTGGAAGGACCGGGGATCACCATCATCACGAACATATACTCAGCATTCATGCACATTCCCAATGGGAGCTTGTACAGTGTAAGTATAATGGGCCAACATGAGTACGTAGTACTGCCCATGCAGCGCGAGCCCATCCGTGCACAAAACCAGTCTAACATTACGGGGCTCTACTCCAAAATGAGGATGTGCCCAGTCAAAATGCCACCATACATCTACATCAGATGAATGGCACATGGATCCTTCTTCCGTTTGGTTATTGGCATGCCACGTCATTTCCTCGGCAGTCGCTTCTGAAGCATACAACTTTTTCAGGCGTGGGGTAATCGACAGGTATCTAAAAATGGCATAAGATGTCTTTTTGCGATTAGGATTTCGCTCCCTGGTTGAATTGTACCTAGCTTCTCTACAAAACTTGTAGTAGTCTAGATCAATGTCGTCCTTCCTGTACACCATGCAACCATTTTTACACACATTTATCTCTTAATAGGTAAACCCAAGTTTCTTATTAATTTCTTTGTACTATAGTAATTCTGGGTAGGGTGTGGTTGTAGGGCACTATATTATCAACCCACTGAGATATTTGGTCATATATATGCTGAGAAAATGGCAGGCAACCTTGATATTCACCAACTCAGCAACAACCCTCAATTGAGATTGGGTGCAACCATTCCACAACGGCTGTTTAGCTGCATGCACTACATCACGAAGCTAGTCTGCTAGCCCAAACACATAATTAGGGCCCTCTACCATAATATGAACTAAGCCCTGCATTAGTAGGACACGACCTCATACCATTATCAAGCACAACATCCTGGTTATACTTAGAAGACCAGACAGCCGACCTGGCGGCATAAAAAACCATTCTCTATGCCGAATCCATCTACACCGAATCAGCCCAAGGCGTACTTGTACCCTACATAACATTTGAAATGGGAGGTTGCTCCTCCTGAAATGGGCCCGCGGTGACGGCCTGAAAATACTCTTACACCCTCTCCTCACCATGAGAAGTCCAATTATAATAGTCTGGTATAAAACCTTTCGTAAATAAGTCCAAATTTACCTCGTCCATCTTAATTTTCAAAACTTCATTTTTGCACTTCTCACAAGGACACTTAATTTTCTCACCATCTATGTATACATGTTGAGTTTTGGATCATTCTGTAAATCTAGCAACACCATCCTCAACAGAGTAATACTCGCCCTATTTGGAAGGTTCTTCTCATACATCCATCTCCTCAACAATCTTAACATGACATTGAGTCCTACATAGACACACAAACACACAGAGAGAATTTTATATATATATATAATTATGATATTAAATTAATTGATAAAATTACAACAAATATAATCAATTGACAAATAAAGGGTTAAAGTTGTTACCTGATCAAAATAACTTTAAATATCAACAAAGATTCGAGACAAGTTAATGAACAGGTTGAAACACATTACTTCTTAAATAAAACTAATAATTTGGAATGATTTTTCGCATAAATGATTAAAGATGTTCTAAAATCGTTCCAAATCATACCTCGTTTTGGCATACATTTTTGAGTTGTCATCTTTCGGACATCCTTTGTCACACATATAGGAATGGTCAACTCAAGACCGTTCCTAATTCTAATATTATGTTCCAAATAGAGTTCCAACCATTTACCGTTAATATTTTGAAGCAGTATTTGGATCGGATTTTGTAACTGTTTGTCTGGAACTCATGTTGGAATGGTTTGCCTATACAAAAATTAATACCCAAAAAAATATAGATCATGACATCATCTTTTAATATCCGTTCATTATGTGTTCCAATGACCGTTCCAAGATGGAAGGGGTTTAGGAACGGTTACCCTGACTACGCCAAATCCCGCCTTTCTTTATGGTGTGGTGATACGCTCTAGCCAATCCCATCCATAAAGGTGGTTGGTGGAGCACAAGATCTAGGATCTTATCATAGCACAAGAGATTATCCACAAGATTTTTAGTGTTACGAGCTAGCTTAAGATAGGGCTTTTTCCAATTTCTTCCCATTAGTTACGGTTTTCTCATATTGTACCCCATTACAATTCTCAATAGCAAGGAGCATTGTCTTGTTGATAGTGCCACTACACATACCATTCTACAACACAATAGTTTTTTCTCAAACTTGTTAATGGCAAGACCAATTGTGAATACTATTTCATGAGTTAGTAATCTTATTGAGGGCTTCAGAAGAACTATTATACTGTTACTTGAAGGAACAAGGTTACACATAATATTCTAGTAAATCACAAATCGTGCTAGGATACTTGGCTCTAAAGAAGCAAATTCTCGAAAGAGAAAGGAGCATGCCATCTCAATTAATCACAATGCTAATGTGACCACTAGTAATGTCTCTAATAATAAAATTCTTGAACTGATTTATCTAAATGTAACGAGCAAGATCTCGAGATCAGTTACGAGATGTCTATTAATTATGCTTACAACAGTTTAGGTTGTTACTGGAAAGAGGGTAAATTGCATTTTTGTCGCATAAATGGACCTATTTTTAATTTTGGACCCATACTGTAGATGATTTACACATTCCATCCAATATGTGCATTTATTTTCCAATGTCAGGATACAAGAGGGGCAATCATGAAGTTGCTAATGACAGATGATTTTTCAGTTAGGTGGGAACAAATTTGGAGGAAAAATGTACAGATAAATAAAAATTTTGTGGGAAAGGTTTATTTCTTATTCTATCATATACAAATAGCTAATTTGTTTTCTTCTCTCTTCCATTTAGTAGGAAAAAAAATATGAACACGGATGCAAATGTAGAAGTTCTTTGTCACTGAGGAAGAATTGCAAGTTTGAGAACCTTATGGACCAAAATAGAAAATAAGTCCACTTATTGGAGCAAAAATGAAATTCACCGTTGAATCGAAATTTAAATGAATGAGATTTTTGCCTATTTTGTAGCCGTCGAAATCATGGATGAAAATGAAAATGATCCCTCAAACTATAGAGGAACGCTAACATTTAAATAAATGAAAAAATTAAAAATAAACAAGAAGTATTTGGACCTATTACTCCCGCACCAAAAGGTGTTCAAGCAAGTTTGCTATAAGTGGTTGTTTGTACGAAAGAGAAATGAATGAAATGAAATTGTAAGGTACAAGGCTAGACTTGTGGACCAAGACTTTACTCAGAGCTAAATTAATTAGACTGAAACGTATTCACCGGTAGTGGATGCAACCGTACTTTGATTTTTAATCAGTTTATTAGTAATTAAACTGTTGGAATAGGTGACCAAAATCCAATTAGATTGGCGGTTTTGAGAACCATTCTAGCAATCTTTATTTAATCTATATTATTCCGACGAATATGGTAAGTATTCGACTTTGGCGCATGTGTCTATTGTGCTTGTCATATTACGTTAAGGACTATTTTGATGTCACAACAGATGCCCACAGACCACTCAATAACCCATGTAGTTTGGTTGCGCATTGGATGGCGCTATGAAACTAATTTTCGAGGATTGGTCTGAAACGTTCAAAGTCGTGGACCTCAAGACTAGGATCGAGAGTCCTACAGAGACTTGCACTGAGTATTGCAGTCATTCGATGAGTGCAGCGTTTCATCAGCGACAGACGTTGGACGTCTATGCAATTTCAGTGGATTAGTTGACAAGGTAGTCAACTGACTGAACTGACTCATGGAGAACGTCATATGGAAGACTTAGAGGCTTGGTAGGTATATTTGAGTTCTTGGCTCGGATAGTAAGGGAGTAGTCCTCAAACTTGAGAAATCACGGCAATCACGTACATACGATGACTGTATCTTGGATCTGTGCAAGACGAGATTATGTCACAAACGTGATCATCATAAGCCTTATCTAGTGCAGTCGAAGTATGTAGTGAGGACAGTGAGTTCCAAGAAGAGGATCCATCCCCTATTAGTATGTGATAGAGGTATCTCCTATGCACTTGGAGATGTATTCACGTGTTATGAATCTCCAGCCACAGTCGTTGATCGAGTAGGAAAAGGAGGTTCCTATGTCAAGAAATTTGGCGTAACACGATCTCAATTATTATGTATAGATTTTTAGTCCAAGATGGAAACTGACACCTAATTCCATGCCCTCAACTAAGCTTGGGAGACGATAGACTAAAGGACCATACCTGTATGGACTCGGGAACATAAATGTTCACACGAAAATTCACTTAGTCTCTAGTGTCGTTGACCATTGCTAGATGACCATCTATGGTAATGGACTTTTTTGATTAAGGGCTAATCAAGAAAACATTAATTTATAATAGTGTTGGACACTAGTCCAACTCTAGCTGAAAGGTGAATGTAAAGAGTCACACATTAATCACCGAGAAAGAATAAGGAATTAATTTAGAATTAATACCATCAGATGTAAGTAATTGGATTACTCATACATATGGGTACATTGGATGGAAGCCCAAGCTTAAATTAATTACATTAATTGAAATTGTGCTTGTCTTTATTAATTTAATGAATTGGATTTCATTAAATAATAAGAGACAATTTGAGCTTGAATATATATTTGGATTAAATACCTAGTGGGCTGAACTAAATGAATATTTTTAAATTAGATTTAATTAAAATTCATTGGGCCTTGAATTTACTTTACATAAAATTGGCCCAATGATTGAGGCCCACTTGCAAAATTCATGGAGGGAAAGTTGATCGAAGAATTGCATTTTTGAAAAGTGCTAGCTTTGTCATAATTAGACTCTTCTCTATTTGGAACGGACTGAAGAGTTACCTTATAGATCTAGCCACATTCTTGTTTATCTATTCAAGGAATATAAATATATTTTGTGTATGATTATTAGGGTAATAATTCATTATAAAATACAACACAAAAATTTCCTCTCCTCCATCATAATTCGACTACCCCCTTTATCTCAGCTTTGGTGAGTTTTTCGATCTTGATTCCTTCTAGAAAAGGAATTAAGGTCTCATTTTCTAGTGTGATGTGGATCATCTTTAGAGGATTCCTATGTTGGAATCTCTTGTGAACATTCAACGAAACTAGCTGGTTGGAAGCTCAAAAATTTAAGAAGTACATTTCGATTTTAATTCTCACTTCAATATTTATTTTTCCATCTATATCCTCGTATGATTATATTTTATTGTTACGTAATTTTTCATAATACATCGGATGCCCGGGAACTCCAAGGATCTTTCCCCTGTCTAATGTGACAGAGGTATCTCCTATGCACTTGGAGATGTGTTAACGCTTTATAAAGTTGTGACTACAATCATTGGTCGGATAGCAAAAAGAGGTTCCTAGGTCGAGCAATTTGGTATAATCCAATCTAAAGTATTAAGCATAGACGCCTAGTCTAGGATTGGAACTGACACCCAATTTCATGCCCTAGACTAAGGCCGAGAGACGGTAGACGGAAGGACCATACCCTTATGGACTCAGGAGTCTAAAAGTTCACATGGATTTTCGCCAAGTCTCTAGTGCCATGGACTGTTGCTAGATGGCCACCTATGGTAATGGGCTTTCTTGATCGAGGGTTGATCATGAATTCTTTATTAAATTGAATTTAATTAACAATAATGTTGGATACTAGCCCAAGTCTAGTTGAAGGTGAACCTAAAAAGTCACACACAAATCATCGAGAAGGGACGAGGAATTAATTGAGAATTAATTCCATAAGTAATTGGATTACTTATGTATGAGAGAGATCAACTGGATGGATTAGCCGAAGGATAAATTCGTTTAACTATTTTATATTGGGCTTGCCCTTATTATTTTTAATAAGTTACACTTATTATTTAATAAAGGTTAATTGGGTTCATGTATTTAATTGGAGTAAATATATGATGGACATAAGTAAGTGGGCTTTAATTAAATTGAATTTAATTAAGATTGATTGGGCCTTGTATTTCAATTAATTAAAATCGGCCAAGCCTATTAATTAAGTTGGTGGAAATGATTAGAAAAGGAAATTATTGACTAACAAATTCACTTTTCAAAATTGTCATGTTAGTGATCCTTTATTTGGAATAAAGGATCTTATTACCTAATGGATGGTTAAATGTACCTAGATATATTGTAATGCATCCATACAAGGTATATATATATATATATATATATATATTAGTTATTTGGAATAACTAGTGAATACAAAGCAAGTAAATAATTTCCTTCTCTCCAGTTCCACCTCTCGTCCGAACCCCCTCTTGTGCATAATTGATGTGTTTTTTCTCCTCAATTCTTTTCTAGCAAATAGAGTTGAGGAATCCCAAGTTTCGGTGTGCAGTGGATGTAGCTTAGAGGGTTTCTACATTGAAGCCTTGCGTGAATGGATAAAACGAATGAGGTTCGAAATAAATCAAATCAAAGGTGTTTCTTGATTTATATTTATGTATCTCTCGTTTTTCGTTCAACTAATTGTCATGTTAATTTTATTATTTCTATTTGTTTTATTAACCACATTGAACACCCGGGAACTCCAAGGGTACACCCCTTGATTTTATGGTTTCATTGTGATTTCATTTTCTTTAAGCAATTTATTTTAATTGCTTCCGCTTGCGCGTTGCTGGGCTGATCCACTCGCACTTTCCGATGCCCTTCCAAGTTGAATCAGAGCTCAGTTACCATGTAGGGGCTATGGTATTTTGTGAATAATCATGAAAATGTGATCTTTATTGCTTTTGAATCATGATATATTTGTTTTACTTATTCTTTGATAATTATATGAGAAAATTAATTTGTTTAATTTTTGCAATTTTGGATGATTTAAGTATTTCATGAAAATTAAATTTTTTGATAAAATACTTTTTTTAGTTTCAGTTTAATATGTGAAAATAGAAAAAAAATATCGGTAATGTAGAGTGTACTGCTGATCGACAATGCACAGCATACGCACAGCCGGGCGCGCACGCGCGGTTGTGTTTTATTCTTTTACTGAAGATGTTAAAAGAAGGGCAAATAGAAATTAATTTTTTTATATTTTGATGTTCGATCATTGAGATTTTGAATAAATTAATTTATTGAATTTTTAACTAATAATTCAATTTGTCCAACTATTTTAAAAAATTCTCGACATCTAATTTAAGAAAAAGGCTCGGGACTAAATTCTTCAAAAATGAAGAAATGTGGAAATAAAGTAAGTTACAGGACCAAAAGTGTAATTTTACCTACATTTTATATTATTATATATTAAATTGATTAAGCATACTGGCCATGATGTGGAAAGCCTTAATTTTGTCTATAAAAGACTAATTTGTTCCTGGAAGATCAAAAAATAACAATTTTACCTGAAGGATCTACGCATTTTTTATCAGGTCAGGTCATTACCCCTGGGTTGGATCTGGCGACCCGACCCTGGCAACCCGAGACACGTGGAAGAAGTCTATTGGAAACAAGACCCCCTGTCTTACGCTATAAATACTCCATAGTTAGTGCATTTATGGTATGCTCACTTTACCATTCTTTACTTTTTGGTCGCTTCGGCTCATCAGCTCGCCAACGTCCTGCTTCACCACCTCAAAAACATACTAACTTAAGCATCGGAGGGTCTTAGCTGGGGGCCACTCCAGCAAGCCTAATAATTTGCTTCACTATTCTCAGGGCCCAATCACTGGAAAAGGTAGCGACCTCGAACCGCTTAGAGGACAGTTCACCCAACCAAGGAGGTCACATAGATTTTAACCCAGATCATTTGACGTCGGCTGTGGGAATCTTGAGAAGAGGTCCTTTAGTTCGGTTTGATTGGGTTTCAAGGTGGTTGAAGGATTTAGGTATCCAGCAAAGATAATTCACCATGTCGGAGTCATCAAGGCACGAGCAAGAAGAATGAATCCTTCCATGACGAGAGGGAAGAAGATTGCATCTAACAAATGAAGAATGGCAGATGATAGAAATAGCAAGCAAGAATGTAATGGTGGAACACGAAAAGAAACTGGTTACATAGGCTGAATCAGAGAGGAGGACGTTGGTCAAAAAGCAGAGAAAGGTGATTGCAAATGACCACATGGAAGGAACCAATCGCACGAGGAGGAATATGCGACAAACACTGGAAACCAACCTAGCAAGAAAGAGTTTAGACACAACATTTAGCAATATCAGGATGAGGGAACCAGGGATCTCCAGAGCTGAAGTGGAAAGTTTAGGGAAGTAGATAGAAAAACTAAAGCAATAGATAGACGACTTGAAGAAACGAGGTGACCTAGTGAAGCAAAATAGGGACTCGCGTTTTGCCAATAAGATTCTGACCGAAATTGTCGGTCCAAATTTTTTAGTACCCGATCTACCCAAATATGATAGGTCGAAGGATCCGCAGGAACACATTTCTGCCTTCGAACTAGTAATGAACTCGTGCGGACAAATGGATTCTACTAACGTAAAATTATTTGTGACAACTTTGACAGGAAAAGCGCAAGAGTGGTTTACTAGCTTGCGAGTGGTATCATCGAATCCTATGGACAACTGACGCAGAAGTTTGCATTTCACTTTACTAGCGAAAGGAGATCGAAGAGGTCGGCGACCTATCTTTTCACGATCCAGAAAAGGAGCGATGAATCCCTAAAAAGTTTCATAGGGAGATTTAACAACGAGACCCTAGAGGTACAGGATTTGTGGATTGATATGATGAAGAGCATATTGTTACATGGGATGAAGAAGGGATTGTTTGCGTCAGCATTATCTAGAGATCCTCCTGGAGACGCAGAACAATTGATGTACTTAGCTCGAAAGTATATCGACGAGGAAATTAATGGAAACAAGGATAGAGAATGGGATAGAGGTCGAGATCGAGATAGGCAAATATGTGGAGGAAGAGATCGAACATCCCCTAGTAGATCAAGGAGTAGTGAGGAGTTCGAGCTCGAGGGAACGAAGGAAAAACACGATGCAACAGTAGAGTTATTTGGTGAAGAAGACAACAACTTGAAAATATCGATATGTTTGTATGTTCGTTAACTTTTTACCGTGGATATTTAACTTTTGCAGGAGCAGTCTTTTTACTAGTGATAGAAGTAAATGATTATGCATATTACTGTAATATTTTGAGAAATTGGTTACATTCTATGTAAAAATGCTCGCATGAAATAAAAGCACTTTCGGGATAACTAGCATTGCAACGAATTATTACTGACCTGAGAAAAGCTCGGCC
Organism: Sesamum indicum; assembly: GCF_026168435.1. Classification (NCBI taxonomy): domain Eukaryota; kingdom Viridiplantae; phylum Streptophyta; class Magnoliopsida; order Lamiales; family Pedaliaceae; genus Sesamum; species Sesamum indicum. The sequence continues at coordinate 7,364,112 of NC_142661.1, read as the reverse complement.
TGGGTCAGAAGAAGACTACGACCTGAAAAAGGTACAATTGAGTCTGAAAAAGGCTACAACCTAAAAAAGGTACAAATTGGATTTCAAAAAGACTACAACCTGAAAAAGGTACAAATTGATTCTAAAAAAGACTACGGCCTGAAAAAGGTAGAAACTGAGTCTGAAAAAGACTGCGACCTGAAAAAGGTTTGGATTTGTTTGAAAAAGATTGCAACCTAAAAAAGGTTAAAATTTGTCTAAAAACGACTGCGACCTGAGATATCCTAACAAGGTGAAGATCATGTCCAGAAAAGATTAGGCGATTACGCGGCCTGAAAAAGGTAGTATCGTGCGAACTAAAAACCTTGCAATCTGAAAGGGTATCTGAAAACGATCTATCTGAAAAAGATAGACTTGAACATAACCAATCATTTCGACTTATGGTCGATTATATTCAAGGGAACTTTATTGATTTTGTTTGCTCAATGGAATTCTTCAAAGTTTGCAGGTATGAAAAGGGGATTTCATATAAATAAAAAAGTCATCATTGATCTAAGAAATGATTTACGAGTTCTGGGAACATAGAGGATATCGCTAGTATAGAAACTAGATGGAAGAGGATCTAAATAAAAGTCAAATAATTACAAGTTTTAAAAACCCTAAAACCTATTAATTTGCCTTGCCTTCTTCCATCTTCTCGATCTCGTCCACCAAGACCTCCTGCAAGAAACATGTGTCTTTAGCCAACTGAAACTGATAATTTGTATGGCCACAAATTTGGCTGACAGATATCAAGTTGATAGAGAATTGAGGAATACCGAATACATTTTCCAAAGTAATATCATCATTCAATTTAACTCTGCCTACATATTGAACTGAATTCTTTGAACCATCAGGCAGGTGGATGAAGTGAGGATTAGTGGGTTTGACAAATGAGTGGAACAATACAATGCTTTCACATACATGATTGATGGCCCTACTGTGAATTATCTAGCAATCCAAATCAATACAAGTAAGTTTAGCGGCATTACCTGCAAACTCCTCGTCAAATTGTGCAAAGCCTTTGCATAGCTGGTAATGGGATTTGAGGGAGTGTTTGCCTTCTGCAGCAGCTTAATCAATTCATTTCCCATAGAGGTGCCCTGCATACCTTCACTTTTGACATCGACATTGGCAGCAAAAGCTCTCCCCTTCTTCCTTCGCTCATTCAGAGATTTATACCAGTCACGTATGCCATGCAATTGAAAATATGTATCTTTTCCATGTCCTAGTCTTCGACAATGTTTGCATAGGAAATTCCCTTTATCTGCAATGAACTTCTTTTTCTGCACATACTTATCATCATCTCTCTTAGTTCCTTTCATAGTCAGTTGATAGGACACATTGTTTGTACTTATCTCTGTAAATGTTTGTATTGCTCTTTGTTGTTCAACAGTGTAAAGCATAGAGAAAGCCTTTTCCACACTGGGCAGTCGATCAAGCATAAGTATCTGACTTCCTTCGTTGTTTAAGGTTTCATAAACGCCCATAACAAATTGCATTAGTTGAGTCAATGAAGTGAGTTCATCAATTTCTTTGTTAATACCACTAGTACAATCTCCACACTTACACTTTGGCGCAGGTGCCAAACAATTGAGCTCATTCCAGAGCTTTGTCGCGTTTGTTAGATATGTTGTAAGACTTAAACTTTGTTGTACCATTGAAGACAATTCCCTCTGTAACTGGTAAATTAACGGCCCGTTACTCCACCCATACCTTGCATTTATCGCGAGCCACAGTCCTCACGAAGTATTAAAATGCATGAATGATTCCACCATGTCCTTGGACATGGAATTCCAGGTCCATGATGTCACTATCAGATTAACGCGCCTCTATTGCTCAAAATTGATTGATCTAAGAGCTAGTGTTGGAAAGATTCGTTTCTAAAAGAGATGTATATTGCTCGTTTTCATACCAGAAAGTTTGTGCCATCCAAAGGAGAAGATGTCAATGTTAGCTGTGAATGCCCAGAAGGATGAACAAACAACATATGCTTCTCACATTGAGACGCAGTTTCACCAGGTCTCTTTCCCATCGTCGATGAAGCTACTTCGTCGTCCATGAAGAGAGAGGTATGCATTGTAGTGTGTATATACAGAGACCTTCACGAAAAAGGATCTAATACCATGTTAAAACTTGCAGAAGACAACAAGCACACAGAATTCATTATCAAAGATAAATTGCAGATAAAATACCCTGTTTCTCATTCATGGAAAAATGAAAAAAATGACCGGGAGGGGTTCGAATCCAGGTTAAATACAAAGAAGAGCAATTGCCTGAAACTACTGTAACAAACTAACTAACCCTCCATATTATATGGACCAATCAGGAGCCGAATAAATGATTCACATTTTGAAAGAATGGTTAGATGCCATGAAGGCTGAAATGTAGCACCCCCTTCGCTACAAGGCTATATCTACGCTAAACATTATACTTATAGTAATCCCTGTGTTTACAAATATAAATGCACAAAATAATTTAATTCATATGTATACGTAACCCCAACGGCATAACAAGCGTAATCAACCTACAATATCATATATGCACATCAAACACCACAAGTAGTCCATCATAAGTAATCTCCACGCTTAAGTTCTCTCTATACAACAAAATGTGATTTGTACTCTAACTGACAAAGAGGAGAAAACAACATACTGGCCCGACCTACCTGAGTATAATGCGTAGTCCTAGTCTTCAACAGTCAGACGCCTCAAAGTCAACTCCTGAAAGAAAATGTCAGCAGAGGGATGAGCCTGCCACTCAGTAAGTAAATAACCAGCCCTATCTATATATGCATGTCAAACACAACTCCAACAAGATAAACAAGCAACACGCATGGAATACAATCAATTTAATTCCGACATAATCAGCTTTATTACACCACATAACTGTCTCATAATATGACAACCAACCAAACTCCATTTTTCCTAGATTGCTTACCAGAAGGTGATATTGTGTTTTTCCCGCCAACTCAATCTCACCGTTATATAAATTTAAGTGAACCACCTTGACAGCCAGCTCATCAATCTCATTTCACACACAGCATTTTCATTTCGCATATAGGTCTTTCATATCGAATATAGTTCTTTCATTTCGCACATAGCTCTTTCATATCGCACATAGCTCTTTCATATCATATTTTCGCATTATAGGCTTTTCAACACATCAAGGGGTATTCACACCACAATTATATTCAATTTTCACCACTCCCTCATTTCCACATATCTTGTAAGCAACTAGTAACGTAAAATAATGTATTAACATATTCTCATTTTCAGACATCCACAACACATCAAACAACAAACATAATATTTCCACGTATATTCTCATTCCACGTACACAATATCGTCAATCAAATCAAATCATCCATCACTCATATACTTCAGATAAATTAATATCAACACGAACCACAAATTCATATAACAGTAAAACCACAAATACAGAAAGTATATATAGATAATACTAATTATTTACTTACATCAATCTCACAACGTTTCTTTCTACTCAATAGCTAATTGTCAGTCCTTTCACCTCACCTCCGTATCCTATAATGAGTTATACCACATACAATTAATATATCGAGAATATCGTAATTTCTTTTAAATATAATATTAAATATTATTCGTACGATTTCTAATAATTCTTTAATATTTCATTTCTACCAAAATACAAATCTTCATTTTTCCTCTTTATTAATATATCATTTATTAAATATAATTTTCGGAGTATTTCTATGAATTTTCTATCAATTTCTAAACTATTATAATCTTTAATTGAACAATAATACATAGAATTGCGTATTTGGTTAAGAATTCCGATGAAATTGTATAAATTAGCTATAGTAATATTCAAATCTAACGAATTTAATAATCTAATTAACCAACGACATCATTTTTATATCCGATTCTATATTTAATTAGACACTATTTTAAATAGTCAAACCCGTAAAATATTCCGGTTAAATAGTACATCGCTTAGTATAAACAACATTTAATAAACGGACTAATTAAACAACATCATTATATAAATTATTATAATTTTTAAAATATAAATTCTTACCTCTGTTTTTTTTCCTTTTCGCCGAGAGAATTTCAAATTTCCAATTGTTTGTGTGTGAATTGTGTATGGGTGTGTGTGTGCAATAAAGAGAGGACAGAGAGAGTTGAGGCGGTGGCCACTCATTCTCTCTCTCTCTTCACTTTATATATATATATATATATTATATTATTATATACATAATATTATTATTATATATAATATTTTTTTTATTAAACTTTTCTCAAAATACCCATTACGTCATTCCTAATTTCTTAATTAATATAGTTTGCTCTCAAATATTATAATGAGTTCCAATTTAACCCGTCCAAGTTTTATTATATTCCAATTATGGCCCATAATTTATTTACCAATTAACTAAGTTTCATAAAAATTTACCAATTAATCGCTCAATTATGTATTATAATCTTTGAGGCGTCACATGAAATTACTGCTTTTGGGATAACTATACCTAGGTTCTCACTCCTTTACCAGCTGGGAAGAAACACATTGGATGAATGTGGGTATTTAAGACAAAGTTGTGTGTGGATGATTCTGTGGAGTGTTATAAAGCTCGTCTAGTAGAAAAGGGATTTACTCAAATTGCAAGGGTGGATTACATTGACAACTTCTCCTCTATTACCAAACTTATTTAAGTGCATGTGTTCTTCTCACTAGCTGTTTCCCATAGCTGGCCCTTATAGCAAATGGACGTCAACAGCGCCTTTCTGCACGGTTGTTTGGATGAATATATGTACATGGAGCTGCCTGTTGGTTATTCTACCAAGCTTGGCCTTGTACGCAAACTCCTACAATCTCTCTATGGGTAGAAGCAAGCCTCTCGTCAATGAAATGTAGAGCTCACCCTCAAGCTCACTGAGTTTGGATTTATGCAATCTGCTTATGACCATTACTTCTTCACCAAAATGACTAATACTGACCTCCTAGCGCTTCTCATCTATATTGATGATATAGTGGTTACAGCATCATCTTTGGATCTTATTCAATTTGTTAGACTTTACTTGCATTTCTTATTTACTATTAACGATCTTGGAGACGCAAGGTATTTCCCTAGGCTCAAGATTGCTTGAAATTCTAATGGTCTTTATCTAGCCCACACAAAGTATGTTTAAGACATCATCCGAGATATTGGCATGCTCTCTGCCAAGTCTGTGTCTACTCCGTTTCATTTGGGACTGAAACTCAGTGACAATTGTGGCCCCTTGCATCCTCAACCTGTTCAATACTGAAGGTTAATTGGGCGTCTATTGTATCTAGGCTTCACACGCCCTGACATATCAGATTTTGTGTAGTAGCATAGCCAATTCCTCAATCACCCCTGTGATGTCCATTGGAGGGTTGCCTTACGTGTTTTACGTTATCTCAAAGGTGAGCAGTCGAATGGTTTGTTCTTTCATTCTCAGTCATCCATTGAGCTTACTGCGTATAGTGACGTAGATTGGACGTCATGTACTGATTCCCGCCGTTCCCTTACTGGATATTGTATCTTCCTTGGAGCTGCCTTATTTCTTGGAAGACCAAGAAATAATCTACTATTTCCCGTTCCACTCCGAGGGGGAATATAGGAGCATGGTTGCAACTGTGTGTGAGTTAAAATGGCTGTTCTATTTACTCTCTGATTTTGGCATTCACTTGCCGCTTCCAGTTCATCTTTTTTTCGACAACCAAGCGGTCCTGCATCATGGCAAATCCCATATTCCATGAGCGCATGAAACACAATGAGATTGATTGCCATTTGTCAGAACGGCTTATAAAGATCGTTTTATTGCTCCTTCGCACATTCGCAGTTCCCTTCAGCTTGTTAATTTATTTACTAAGTCACTACCTCTGGAAACCTTCCCTTTCTTACTTGCCAACTTGGGTCTGGTTTCTTTGCATCCTTGTCCCACTTGTAGGCGGGCTGTTGAGAATGTTCCAACTTCAGAGATGAAGCTCGCCATTTTTGCTGCAAAACATCCACAAGGAGATGTTTGGGAAGATGATGACGTTGTTTTTTTTTTGTATTTGTAGAGGGATAGAAGTCGTGTTCTATGGCAACGCAATTTTTTGTTGTCTTTGTGTTATTTACTGAGTTGTCATGTGAGTCATTTATTAGCCTACAGACTGACTCATGTAATATAAGGATGTAATTTACTCATTTTTTAAAATACAAGTAATAAATTGCTATTTACTTTTTATTGGGAAGTAATTACTCATTTACAATATCATAGAATGGTAAATTGTAATAAATCCCAAAAATACATTAAATCGAAGAGAGAGAGAGAGAGAGAGAGAGAAAAACTTTAAAAGACAACCTAGAACAATATGCAATGCTAAAATCTTCACATATCGAATATTATTATTATTTAAGAAATGGAGAGGAATAGAAGATTTATGTGAAGAAGAACCAATGCTACAGACACCAACAAACCATAAATGAAGAAAGGTGAAGAGCACTGTGTTGATGGGAGAGTTGTTGCAGCAATTAAGGACTTACATCATGCACTTCGACCAAAACAGATGTAATTCTCATTAAAAATGAGGTAGGCTGAGGAATTCATGCGACAAAATTGATGACATAAAGGGGAGCAAAATACAATCCCAAATGGACGGCTCTCTTTGACTTGTAATTAGTCATAATTATTAAATATTAAAATCGCCCAAATTTGTGGTTTAATGTCGGACCAGCCAACTGAATAACAAGCTGACCAAAATACTATTAAACACACCACAAAATGAGATTATGAAGAATATCACCTCTTATACACTAAAGTAAACTCATGCTTTGCTCTAAAGCAAACACACCAATATATGTGCTTGTTAGCCCTATCCTATTCTATCACAAAACCACAATCAAAAGTTAATGTAAAGGCTTATTAGTCCATACGAGCTAGTGAACATGGTCGATAAGTCTCTGGACCCAAACTCAATGTTTTGGATTCAATTTTTAGGTCGAGTGGGACCCATATCTTTTTTTTTGTGTGTTTTAGCACTATCAATAATTCTTGTCATTTTTACTCAAGACAAGATCATTGAAAATTTTAAATGCAATTATTAGTCTTCTTTACATGCTTGTGAGTAAATAAATATATTTAACAAATGGGAAAAATGCAAGTGACCTACTTGTGATATTGTAAATGAGTAAATTACCCTCTTATGAAAAAATGAATAGCGATTTACCTCCTCATATTTTTTAAAATACAATCATTTATCCTCCTATGATTTTTAAAATGAAGCAATTTACCTACCTATATAAGGAGGTAATTGCTTCATTTTAAAAAGTATAGGAGGATAAATTGCTCTATTTTTTTATCATAAAGGGGTAATGTGCTCATTTTTAATATCACAAGGGAATAATATGCCATTCACTCTTTAACGAATCAAGGGAATTAGGATAGCTCAATGAATCATAAAATCTTATTTGCGAAATAAAGTTTAAGTTCATTGTATTACCAAAAATAAACGTAAGATAATATGATTTACAGTATTATCCTTAAAAATAATTGTATCACGTGCATACTTAGCTAAACAGGAAAATTCAAAGAAACAATTGTATATAATAAGATCCAACGTAAAATTAGGAATGTTTATTTTCTGTTTTTCTATATTTGTAGTCTACAAGATCTACATATTTGTTATTCATCTAACAATTTCTTAAATTGCCCTTCTTACCGCTAATTTGTCAACTTTTATTTTCGATTTAGCCAATTCATTAATGTTTTAATCTTTAATTTGATTTCCGATTATACAAATTATTAATGTTTTGTAAATTTAATTGACAAAATGTTTAAAGTGTATATGTTTCATTGGTTGTATTGGCATGGCCAAACGCTTATAAAAAGGAACTTCGGAGATGAAAATTAGCGAACATCTTCAGCCATCACATCACTAAAATGAAGTACACCATAATTAAAATCCTCTTGCTATTTCTCGGCATGGAAATTGAGATTCTCCAAGCATGTGTTACACAACAAGAGACTGTTTACGTTATTAATAATCTCCCTCCGAATTCTGCGCCATTGAAACTGCATTGTGCTTCCAAAGATGATGACTTGGGATATCATACGCTTTCCACAAATCAAGATTATCATTGGAGTTTTTGCGATGATGTCATCCCGAAAACTTTGTATTTTTGTCATCTCTGGTGGGGTTCTAAGAATCAAGCTTTTGATGCTTATAAACAAACATGGGTGAGACCTGGAAGCAATCAGCACTATTGGGTGGCAAAAAATGATGGAATTTATTTTTCAGAGCAAAATACTCCGAGTTCGCTCATCAAAAAATATAATTGGAACAATTAGAGGCCATGAAAAATTGTTATCCCACAAGGATGTTTTTAAATATTAAATATAAATGAAGTTCAACTCTCTCTAGTTTTATTTGTGTGCTATTATAGTAATTGGGTTAAAAAAGAAACACTTTTACAAAAAAAAATGCAGAATATAAAGATAATTCTTTTTGCAAATATATATCTTCATTTCTTTACTGTCTTTAGACAAAAGTACCACATATTTTTATCTCTTCCATTTTGATCATCCGAAATAGATTTACATAAATAGTCCCAATTTTTTTCTTAATACAAGTCAAGATTCAGTAATATAAAATCCAAATATCAAGTTAGATAACTAAACGCTACATCTAAAATTAGGGACAAAATTGTCAGCCCCTTAAAGATGAAGGACCAAAGTTGCACTATAAAAATTAAAACTCGAACTTCTACTTCATCAAATTCACCAAAAGCCTCAATTTAGATGGTGGGACGGTCGATAGCGTGGAATTTTCAGGCCAAATCAGTGGGATAAATGACTAAAATTTCCAAATTCTTTAAAGTTACAACAGTGAAATGCCAATTTTAATTTGAATAGGATCAGAATTTCCAACTCCCGACTTTATAGGACTAAAATTGTATTTTTTTCCTATTTGATGGAAGAATATTTAATTTGTCATAATAATGAAATTCATGATCCTAATAATTACTATTATTTTTAAAAAATTATTATTAATAAGAATTAGTGACAAAACTATGTGCATAAAGTTGTCACTAAATATTATTATTCACATGTACAGTGACGATTAGTGACAATAAATAATAATTATCACTATATTGTATTGTCTTGAAGTTTTCATTACAAATGTGCGACTAACTGTATTTAGTGACAACTTTATTCATAATTAATAATAAAATTTATTGTCATTAATATATATTTTTAATGATAATTTTAAAATCATTACCAAATATTTAGTAACTAATATTTTGTTCACTTGTAGTATATAGTCTTTCGTAAAGGAGAAGAGGTTCGTACAGTGCAAATTCTCTATGAAAAGTATATTATCTTTCCGAATTAGTGTGCGTCATAAAATGTATTAAACTTATTATTTTTATTTACATGTGAAAGTAGTTTTTTAATTTATAGTAAGATGATATTCACATATTAATTAACGACATACTATCCATTATAACAGGATTGTGTGAAAAAATTATATTTTAAAAAAATAATTATAAATTTTATAATTATAAAAATTAAATCAATACAGTTCAATGGATTTATAAAATCTTATTACAAAACCAACTCTAAATTCGTTGTTTGGGGTAATGAATTATCTATACTATATACAAAAAGAAGCCTATTAAATATGGGAGTAAGGCCTCCTTTACTTTATTGGATGGGATTAAATGATTATAGATAATTTCATGATTAATTTTGGAATATTTGGTGACATGATAATTTAATAACTTATTTATTTTGTATGAATGATTGTGGGATTATTATTAATAGTCTAACAGTGTATTTATTTTTGTAGTTGTTAAAAGAGATAAAATGTGTAATTGACAAAATTACTTTATAATAAGACAAAAATATCAATGTCACGTTGTGAGATCGTAAAATATAAAATATTTAAAATTATTTAAACTTTTTATATATACATTTTATATCAATATCATTTTTCCACACCACCATATTCATCTTCATCAAAAACATTTAATATATAATAATATAAAATGTAGGTAAAATTACACTTTTGGTCCTGTAACTTACTTTATTTACACATTTATTCCTTTTGACGAATTTAGTCCTGAGTATCTCATGTTTGGTCGTTTTTTGACAAATTTAGTATCTTGATTGAAACATATCCTCATCAAATTGTACATCTCTAAAGAATAAAATGGACTATAAATCCATGTCAAAAAGGAGTTTTCCACTTCAAGAGTTTTGTGCGTGTTCTATTGATCAAAAAAGTTGTTGTAAGGATTGCATCTCCCCAAAATTTAATGGGAAGAGATGCGTAGAATAACAAGGCCCTAGCTACATTCAACAAGTGTCCATGTTTCATTTCAACTCGACCATTTTATGGAGAGGTGCATGTACATGAGGTTTGATGTATGATCCCTAAGTTGGAACAAAGTGTTCGACATTCATGATTGATGAATTCTGCACCATTATCAGACCTTCAGGTCTTTGTCTTTCAACTGAACTGATTGAAGTCAAGGAACAAACATGTTTCAAAATAGCAGGTATTTGGGATTTTTGTTTTAGGATGAAAGTCCATAAGCATCTTGAGGGATCATCAAACAAAGTTAAAATGTAAGTTTCCCCAAAGAGATTATTGGTAGCAACAAGACCCCATAAATCCATGTGGACAAGTTCGAAAGGAATATCATACTGTGATACACTGATTGAAAAAGGAATGCGAGTATGCGTAGCTTTGTGACAGATTTCACAAGGGATGTTATCATTATCAACATCATAATGAATGGTCAATATATGTTTTATTACCTTTAAAGAAGCATGACCTAGATGTTTATGCCATACATTTGAGGTACAATAGACAGAATTGGAACAAGACATAGTATGATTGGTGTTTATGCTATACATTTGAGGTACAATAGACAGAATTGCAACAAGACACAGTATGATCAGTACTCTTAGTACCAACAACAAAAGTGAGACAGAGGGAACTTGGTTTTAAGATGTATAAATTCTTGAATAGTTGGCCTACAACTAGGTTTGCTCTACTGCTCTGGTCCTGCAAGAAACATGTGTCTTTAGCGACATGAAACTTATAATTTGTATGGCCACAAAGTTGGCTGACAGATATCAAGTTGACAGAGAATTGAGGAATACTGAATACATTCTCCAAAGTAATATCATCATTCAATTTAACTCTACCTACATATTGAACTGAATTCTTTGAACGATCAGGCAGGTGGATGAAGTGAGGATTAGGGGGTTTGACAAATGAGTTGAATAATACAATGTTTTCACATACATGATTTATGGCCCTACTGTGAATTATCTAGCAATCCAAATTGTGCAAAGTTTGCATAGTTGGTAATGCGATCTAAGGGAGTGTTTGCCGTTGCACAACTGGTAATGGGATTTGAGGGAGTGTTTGCCTTCTAAAGCAGCTTAATCAATTCACTCATCATTTCTGCAGTGTTTCCCATAGAGGTGCCCTGCATACCTTCACTTTTGACATCGACATTGGCAGCAAAAGCTCTACCCTTCTTCCTTCGCTCATTCAGAGATTTATACCAGTCACATATGCCATGCAATTGAAAATATGTATATTTTCCATGTCCTAGTCTTCGACAATGGGAGCATAGCAAATTTCCTTTATTTGCAATGAACTTCTTTTTCTGCACATACTTGACATCATCCCTCTTAGTTCCTTTCATACTCAGTTGATAGGCCACATTGTTTGTACTTATCTTCGTAGTTGTTTGTATTGCTCTTTGTTGTTCAACGGTGTAAACCATAGAGAAAGCCTTTTTCACACTGGGCAGTCGATCAAGCAAAAGTATCTGACTTCCTTTATTGTTGAAGGTTTCATAAACGCCTATAAGAAATTGTATCAGTTGAGTCAATGAAGTGGGTTCATCAATTTCTTTGTGAATACCACTAGTACAATCTCCACACTTACACTTTGGCGCAAGTGCCAAACAATTGAGCTCATTCAAGAGCATTGTCACGTTTGTTAGATATGCTGTAAGACTTAAATCTTCTTGTACCATTGAAGACAATTCCCTCTGTAACTGGTAAATTAACGACCCGTTACTCCACCCATACCTCGCCTGTATCGCGAGCCACAGTCCTCACGAAGTATATTAATCATTTTCATACCAGAAAGCTGGTGCCATCCAAAGGAGAAGATGTCAATGCGAGCTGCGAATGCCCAGAAAGATGAACAAGCAACATATGCTTCTCATATTGAGACGCAGTTTCACCAGGTCTCTTTCCCATCGTCGACGAAGCTACTTCGTCCTCAATGAAGAGAGAGGTATGCATTGTAGTGTGTATATACAGAGACCTTCATGAAAAAGGCTCTGATACCATGGTAAAATTTGCAGATGACAACAAGCACAGAATCAATTATCAAAGATAAATTGCAGACACAATACCCTGTTTCTCATTAATTGAAAAATGAAAAAAATGACCGGGAGGGATTCGAATCCATATTAAACATAAAGAAGAGAAATTATTTGGACCAATCAGGAGCCGAATAAATGATTCACATTTTGAAAGAATAGTTAGATGCCATGAAGGCTGAAATTACTACTTTTGGGATAACCATACCTCTGTTCTCACTCCTTTACCAGCTGGGAAGAAACACATTGGATGAATGTGGGTATTTAAGACAAAGTTGTGTGAGGATGGTTCTGTGGATTGTTATAAAGCTCGTCTAGTAGAAAAGGGATTTACTCAGATTGCAACGGTGGATTACATTGACAACTTCTCCCCTATTACCAATCTTATTACAGTGCATGTGTTCTTCTCGCTAGCTGTTTCCCATAACTGGCCCTTATAGCAAATGGACGTCAACAGCGCCTTCCTGTACGGTTGTTTGGATGAATATGGATGAATATATGTACACGAAGCTGCCTGTTGGTTATTCTACCAAGCTTGGCCTTCTATGAAAACTCCAACAATCCCTCTATGGGTTGAAGCAAGCCTCTCGTCAATGAAATGTAGAGCTCACCCTCAAGCTCACTGAGTTTGGATTTACGTAATCTGCTTATGATCATTTCTTCTTCACCCAAATGAATAATACTGACCTCCTAGCTCTTCTCATCTATATTGATGATATAGTGGTTACAGCATCATCTTTGAATCTTATTCAATTTGTTAGACTTTACTTGCATTCCTTATTTACTATTAAGGATCTTAGAGACGCAAGGTATTTCCCTGGGCTCAAGATTGTTCGAAATTTTAATGGTCTTTATCCAGCCCAGAAAAAGTATGTTTAAGACATCATCCGAGATATTGGCATGCTCTCTGCCAAGTCTGTGTCTACTCCATTTCCATTGGGACTTAAACTCAGTGACAATTGTGGCCCCTTGCATCCTCAACTTGTTTATTACAGAAGGTTAATTGGGCATCTATTGTATCTAGGCTTCACACACCCTGACAAATCACATTCTCTACAGTAGCTTAGCCCATTCCTCCATCACCCCTATGATGTCTATTGGAGGGCTGCCTTACGTGTTTTACGTTATCTTAAAGGTGAGCAGTCGAAAGGTTTGTTCTTTCATTCTCAGTCATCCTTTGAGCTCACTGCATATTGTGACGCAGATTGGGCGTCATGTACTGATTCCCGCAGTTCCCTTACTGGATATTGTATCTTCCTTGGAGCTGCCTTGGTTTCTTGGAAGACCAAGAAATAATGTATTGTTTCCCATTCCACTCTGAGGCGGAATATAGGTGCATGGTTGCAACTGTCTGTGAGTTACAATGGTTGTCCTATTTGCTCTCTGATTTTTGCATTCACTTGCCTCTTCCAGTTCGTCTTTTTTGCGACAACCAAGTGGCCCTGCATCATGGCGAATCCCGTATTTCATGAGCGCATGAAACACAATGAGATTGATTGCCATGTGGTCAGAACTGCTTATAAAGATGGTTTTATTGCTCCTTCGCATATTCGCAGTTCCCTTTAGCTTGTTAATTTATTTACTAAGTCGCTGCCTCTAGAAACCTTCGCTTTCTTACTTGCCAACTTGGGTCTGGTTTCTTTGCATCCTTGTCCCACTTGTAGGGGGGCTATTGAGAATGTTCCAGCTTTGGAGATGAAGCTCGCCATTTTTGCTGGAGAACATCCACAAGGAGATGTTTGAGAAGATGATGATGTTGTTGTTTTTTTTTTTTTGTATTTCAACCGGGATAGAGGTCGTGTTTTATTGCTACGCAATTTTTGGTTGTCTTTGTTTTATTTACTGAGTTGTCATGTGAGTCATTTATTCGGCTCCTGACTGACCCATGTAATATAAGGAGGTAATTTACTCATTTTTTAAAATACAATTGATAAATTGCTATTTATTTTTAATTGGGAGGTAATTTACTCATTTTTTAAAATACAAGTGACAAATTGCTATTTAATTTTTAGTGGGAGGTGATTACTCACTTTCAATATCACAGAAGGGTAAATTGTATTAAATCCCAAAAATACATTAAATCGAAGAGAGAGAGAGAGAGAGAGAGAGAGAGAGAGAGAGAGAAACTTTAATAGACAACATAGAACTATATGGAATGCTAAAATATTCACATATCAAATATTATTATTATTTAAGAAATGGAGAGGAATAGAAGATTCATGTGAAGAAGAACCAACGCTATAGACACCAACAAACCGTAACTGAAGAAAGGTGAAGAGCACTGTGTTGATGGGAGAGTTATCGCAGCAATTAAGGACTTACATCAGCACTTCGACCAAAACAGATGTAATTCTCATTAAAAATGAGGTAGGCAGAGAAATTCATGCGACAAAGTTGATGACATTAAGGGGAGCAAAATACAATCCCAAATGGATTGCTCTCTTCGACTTGTAATCAGTCATAATTATTACATATTAAAATTGTCCAAATTTGTGGTTCAATGTCAGACCAGCCCACTCAATAACAAGCTGACCAAAATACTAATAAACACACCACGAAATGAGATTATGAAGAATATCACTTCTTATACACTAAAGTAAACTTATGCTTTGCTCTGAAGGAAACACCAATACATGTGCTTGTTAGCCCTATCCTATTCTATCACAAAACCACAATCAAAAGTTAATGTAAAGGCTTATTAGTCCATACGAGCTAGTGAACATGGTCGATAAGTCTCTGGACCAAAACTCAATGTTTTGGATTCAATTTCTAGGTCGAGTTGGACCCATATCTATTTTTTTTTTATAGCTCTATCAATAATTCTTGTCATTTTTAAAATTAGAGATGAAAATTAGCGAACATCATCAGCCATCACATCACTAAATTGAAGTACACCATAATTAAAATCCTCTTGCTATTTCTTGGCATGGAAGTCGAGATTCTCCAAGCATGTGTTACACAACAAGAAACTGTTTATGTTATTAATAATCTCCCTCCGAATTCTGCGCCACTGAAACTGCATTGTGCTTCCAAAGATGATGACTTGGGATATCATACGCTTTCCACAAACCAAGATTATCATTGGAGTTTTTGCGATGATGTCATCCCAAAAACTTTGTATTTTTGTCATCTCTGGTGGGGTTCTAAGAATCAAGCTTTTGACGCTTATAAACAAACATGGGTGAGACCTGGAAGCAATCAGCACTATTGGGTGGCAAAAAATGATGGAATTTATTTTTCAGAGCAAAATATTCCGAGTTCGCTCATCAAAAAATATAATTGGAACAATTAGAGGCCATGAAAAGTTGTTATCTCACAAGGATGTTTTTAAATATTAAATATGAATGAAATTCAACTCTCTCTCTAGCTTTATTTGTGTGCTACTATAGTAATTGGGTTAAAAAAGAAACACTTTTACAAAAAGAATGCAGAGTATAAAGATAATTCTTTTTGCAAATATATATTTTCATTTCTTTACTGTCTTTCAGCAAAAGTACCACATATTTTTATCTCTACCATTTTGATCATCCGAAATAGATTTACATAAATAGCCCCAATTTTTTTCTTAATACAAGTCAAGATTCAGTGCTATAAAATCCAAATATCAAGTTAGATAACTAAACGCTACATCTAAAGTTAGAGGGACAAAATTGTCAGCCCCTTAAAGATAAAGGACCAAAGTTGCAATATAAATATTACAACTCGAACTTCTACTTCATCAAATTCACCAAAAGCCTCAATTAAGATGGTGAGACGGCCGATAGCGTGAAACTTTCAGGCCAAATCAGTCGGAGAAAGGTTTAAAATTTCCAAATTCTTTACAGTTACAACACTAAAATGCCAATTTTAATTTGAATAGGACCAGAATTTCCAACTCCCGGCTTTATAGGAATAAAATTGCATCCTTTTTCCTATTTGATGGAAGAATATTTAATTTGTCACAATAATGAAATTCATGATCCTAATAATTACTATTATTTTTAAAAAAATTATTATAAATAAGAATAGGTGACAAAAATATGTGCATAAAGTTGTCACTAAATATAATTATTCACTTGTATAGTGATGATCTAAAGACAAGAAATAATTATTATCACTATATTGTATTGTCTTGAAATTTTCATTACAAATGTGCGACTAACTGTATTTGGTGACAACTTTAAACATAATAAATGTTAAAATTTATTGTCACTAATATATATTTTTAATGATAATGTTAAAATGATTACCAAATATTTAGTAACTAATATTTTGTTCACTTGTAGTATACAATCTTTCGTAAAGGAGAAGAGGTTCGTACAGTGCAAATTCTCTATGAAAAGTATATTATCTTTCCGAATTAGTGTGCGTCATAAAATGTATTAAACTTATTATTTTTATTTAAATGTGAAAGTAGTCTTTTAATTTATAGTAACATGATATTCACATATTAATTAACGAATTGTGTGAAAAAAATATACTTAAAAAAATAAGTATAAATTTTATAATTGTAAAAATTAAATAAATATAGTTCAATGGATTTATAAAATCTTATTACAAAACCAAGTCTAAATTTGTTGTTTGGGGTAATGTATTATCTATACTACATATAAAAAGAAGCCTATTAAATATGGGAGTGAGGCCTCCTTTACTTATTGGATGGGATTAAATGATGATAGATAATTTCATGATTAATATTGGAATATTTGGTGACATGATAATTTAATCACTTATTTATTTTGTATGAATGATTGTGCGATTATTATTAGTAGTCTAACAATGTATTTATTTTTGTTGTTGTTAAAAGGGATAAAATGTGTAATTGACAAAATTACTTCATAATAAGACAAAAATATGAATGTCACGTTGTGAGATCGTAAAATATAAAATATCTAAAATTATTTAATCTTTTTATATATACATTTTATATCAATATCATTTTTCCAGAAGCACCATATTCATCTTCATCAAAAACATTTAATATATAATAATATAAAATGTAGGTAAAATTACACTTTTGCTCTTGTAACTTACATTATTTACACATTTATTCTTTTTTGACGAATTTAGTCTGAGCATCTCACGTTTGGTCATTTTTTGACAAATTTAGTTCTTGAATGAAACATATCCTCATAAAATTGTACATCTCTGAAGAATAAAATGGACTGTAAATCCATGTCAAAAAGGAGTTTTCCACTTCAAGAGTTTTGTGGGTGTTCTATTGATAAAAAAAGTTGCTGTAAGGATTGCATCTGCCCAAAATTTTATGGGAAGAGATGCCTAGAATAACAAGGCCCTAGCTACATTCAACAAGTGTCCATGTTTCATTTCAACTCGACCATTTTCTGGAGAGGTGCATGTACATGAGGTTTGATGTATGATCCCTAAGTTGGAACAAAGTGTTCGACATTCATGATTGATGAATTCTGCACCATTATCAGACCTTCAGGTCTTTGTCTTTCAACTGAACTGATTGAAGTCAAGGAACAAACATGTTTCAAAATAGCAGGTACTTGGGATTTTTGTTTTAGGATGAAAGACCATAAGCATCTTGAGTGGTCATCGAACAAAGTTAAAATGTAAGTTTCCCCAAAGAGATTATTGGTAGCATCAAGACCCCATAAATCCATGTGGACAAGTTCGAAAGGAATATCATACTGTGATACACTGATTGAAAAAGGAATGCGAGTATGCGTAGCTTTGTGACAGATTTCACAAGGGATGTTATCATTATCAACATCATAATGAATGGTCAATATATGTTTTATTACCTTTAAGGAAGCATGACCTAGATGTTTATGCTATACATTTGAGGTACAATAGACAGAATTGGAACAAGACATAGTATGATCAGTGTTTATGCTATACATTTGCGGTACAATAGACAGAATTGCAACAAGACACAGTATGATCAGTACTCTTAGTACCAACAACAAAAGTGAGACAGAGGGAACTTGGTTTTAAGATGTATAAATTCTTGAATAGTTAGCCTATAGCCAGGTTCGCTCTACTGCCCTGGTCCTGCAAGAAACATGTGTCTTTAGCGAACTAAAACTGATAATTTGTATGGCCATAAAGTTGGCTGACAGATATGAAGTTGACAGAGAATTGAGGAATACCGAATACATTCTCCAAAGTAATATCATTATTCAATTTAACTCTGCCTACAAATTGAACTGAATTCTTTAAGCCATCAGGTAGGTGGATGAAGTGAGGATTAGTGGGTTTGACAAATGAGTGGAATTGTAGCCCATACATGATTGATGGCCCTACTCTGAATTATGTAGCAATCCAAATCAATACAAGAAATTTTAGCGGCATTACCTGCATACTCCTTGTCGAGTTGTGCAAAGTTAGCATAGTTGGTAATGGGATCTAAGGGAGTGTTTGCCTTTGCATAGCTGGTAATGGGATTTGAGGGAGTGTTTGCCTTTTGCAACAACTTAATCAGTTCACACATCATTTCTGCGGTGCTTCCCATTGGCACCCAAAGCTCTCCCCTTCTTCCTTCGCTCATTTAGAGATTTATACTAGTTAGGTATGCCATGCAATTGAAAATATGTATCTTGTCCATGTCCTTGTCTTTGACAATGTGAGAGCAAATTTTCTTTATTTTCAATGAACTTCTTTTTCTGCACATACTTATCATCTTCCCTCTTAGTTCCTTTCATAGTCAGTTTATAGGCCACATTGTTTGTAATTATCTTCGTAGATGTTTGTGTCGCTCTTTGTTGTTCAACGGTGTAAATCATAGAGAAAACCTTTTTCCACACTAGTTCCTTCGTTGTTGAAGGTTTCATGAATGCCCATAACAAATTGCATTAGTTGAGTGAGTGAAGTGAATTCATTAATTTCTTTGTTAATACAACTAGTAGAATCTCCACACATACACTTTGGCACAGGTGCCAAACAATTGAGCTCATTCCAGAGCATTGTCACGTTTGTTAGATATGTTGTAAGACATAAATCTTGTTGTACCATTGAAGACAATTCCCTTTGTAACTAGTAAATTTACGGCCTGTTACTCCACCCATACCTCGACTGTATCGCAAGCCACAGTTCTCACGAAGTATTAAAATGCATGAATGATTCAACTATGTCCTTGGACATGAAATTCCGGATCCATGACGTCACTATCAAATTTAACGCGCTTCCATTGCTCAAAATTGACTGATCTAAGAGCTGGTGTTGGAAAGATTCGTTTCAAGAGAGACATATATTGCTCGTTTTCATACCAGAAAGTTGGTTCCATCCAAAGGAGAAGATGTCAATGTGAGCTGCGAATGCCCAGAAGGACGAACAAACAACATATGCTTTTCATATTGGGACGCAGTTTCACCAGGTCACTGTCCCATCGTCGATGAAGCTACTTCATCCTCCATGAAGACAGAGGTATGCATTGTAGTGTGTATATACAAAGACATTCACGAAAAAGTCTCTGATACCAAGTTAAAACTTTAAGAAGACAACAAGCACACAGAATCCATTATCAAAGATAAATTACAGATAGAATCCATTATCATTGGAGTTTTTGCGATGATGTCATCCCGAAAACTTTGTATTTTTGTCATCTCTGGTGGGGTTCTAAGAATCAAGCTTTTGATGCTTATAAACAAACATGGGTGAGACCTGGAAGCAATCAGCACTATTGGGTGGCAAAAAATGATGGAATTTATTTTTCAGAGCAAAATACTCCGAGTTCGCTCATCAAAAAATATAATTGGAACAATTAGAGGCCATGAAAAATTGTTATCCCACAAGGATGTTTTTAAATATTAAATATAAATGAAGTTCAACTCTCTCTAGTTTTATTTGTGTGCTATTATAGTAATTGGGTTAAAAAAGAAACACTTTTACAAAAAAAAATGCAGAATATAAAGATAATTCTTTTTGCAAATATATATCTTCATTTCTTTACTGTCTTTAGACAAAAGTACCACATATTTTTATCTCTTCCATTTTGATCATCCGAAATAGATTTACATAAATAGTCCCAATTTTTTTCTTAATACAAGTCAAGATTCAGTAATATAAAATCCAAATATCAAGTTAGATAACTAAACGCTACATCTAAAATTAGGGACAAAATTGTCAGCCCCTTAAAGATGAAGGACCAAAGTTGCACTATAAAAATTAAAACTCGAACTTCTACTTCATCAAATTCACCAAAAGCCTCAATTTAGATGGTGGGACGGTCGATAGCGTGGAATTTTCAGGCCAAATCAGTGGGATAAATGACTAAAATTTCCAAATTCTTTAAAGTTACAACAGTGAAATGCCAATTTTAATTTGAATAGGATCAGAATTTCCAACTCCCGACTTTATAGGACTAAAATTGTATTTTTTTCCTATTTGATGGAAGAATATTTAATTTGTCATAATAATGAAATTCATGATCCTAATAATTACTATTATTTTTAAAAAATTATTATTAATAAGAATTAGTGACAAAACTATGTGCATAAAGTTGTCACTAAATATTATTATTCACATGTACAGTGACGATTAGTGACAATAAATAATAATTATCACTATATTGTATTGTCTTGAAGTTTTCATTACAAATGTGCGACTAACTGTATTTAGTGACAACTTTATTCATAATTAATAATAAAATTTATTGTCATTAATATATATTTTTAATGATAATTTTAAAATCATTACCAAATATTTAGTAACTAATATTTTGTTCACTTGTAGTATATAGTCTTTCGTAAAGGAGAAGAGGTTCGTACAGTGCAAATTCTCTATGAAAAGTATCATATCTTTCCGAATTAGTGTGCGTCATAAAATGTATTAAACTTATTATTTTTATTTACATGTGAAAGTAGTTTTTTAATTTATAGTAAGATGATATTCACATATTAATTAACGACATACTATCCATTATAACAGGATTGTGTGAAAAAATTATATTTTAAAAAAATAATTATAAATTTTATAATTGTAAAAATTAAATCAATACAGTTCAATGGATTTATAAAATCTTATTACAAAACCAACTCTAAATTCGTTGTTTGGGGTAATGAATTATCTATACTATATACAAAAAGAAGCCTATTAAATATGGGAGTAAGGCCTCCTTTACTTTATTGGATGGGATTAAATGAATATAGATAATTTCATGATTAATATTGGAATATTTGGTGACATGATAATTTAATAACTTATTTATTTTGTATGAATGATTGTGGGATTATTATTAATAGTCTAACAGTGTATTTATTTTTGTAGTTGTTAAAAGAGATAAAATGTGTAATTGACAAAATTACTTTATAATAAGACAAAAATATCAATGTCACGTTGTGAGATCGTAAAATATAAAATATTTAAAATTATTTAAACTTTTTATATATACATTTTATATCAATATCATTTTTCCACACCACCATATTCATCTTCATCAAAAACATTTAATACATAATAATATAAAATGTAGGTAAAATTACACTTTTGGTCCTGTAACTTACTTTATTTACACATTTATTCCTTTTGACGAATTTAGTCCTGAGTATCTCATGTTTGGTCGTTTTTTGACAAATTTAGTATCTTGATTGAAACATATCCTCATCAAATTGTACATCTCTAAAGAATAAAATGGACTATAAATCCATGTCAAAAAGGAGTTTTCCACTTCAAGAGTTTTGTGCGTGTTCTATTGATCAAAAAAGTTGTTGTAAGGATTGCATCTCCCCAAAATTTAATGGGAAGAGATGCGTAGAATAACAAGGCCCTAGCTACATTCAACAAGTGTCCATGTTTCATTTCAACTCGACCATTTTATGGAGAGGTGCATGTACATGAGGTTTGATGTATGATCCCTAAGTTGGAACAAAGTGTTCGACATTCATGATTGATGAATTCTGCACCATTATCAGACCTTCAGGTCTTTGTCTTTCAACTGAACTGATTGAAGTCAAGGAACAAACATGTTTCAAAATAGCAGGTATTTGGGATTTTTGTTTTAGGATGAAAGTCCATAAGCATCTTGAGGGATCATCAAACAAAGTTAAAATGTAAGTTTCCCCAAAGAGATTATTGGTAGCAACAAGACCCCATAAATCCATGTGGACAAGTTCGAAAGGAATATCATACTGTGATACACTGATTGAAAAAGGAATGCGAGTATGCGTAGCTTTGTGACAGATTTCACAAGGGATGTTATCATTATCAACATCATAATGAATGGTCAATATATGTTTTATTACCTTTAAAGAAGCATGACCTAGATGTTTATGCCATACATTTGAGGTACAATAGACAGAATTGGAACAAGACATAGTATGATTGGTGTTTATGCTATACATTTGAGGTACAATAGACAGAATTGCAACAAGACACAGTATGATCAGTACTCTTAGTACCAACAACAAAAGTGAGACAGAGGGAACTTGGTTTTAAGATGTATAAATTCTTGAATAGTTGGCCTACAACTAGGTTTGCTCTACTGCTCTGGTCCTGCAAGAAACATGTGTCTTTAGCGACATGAAACTTATAATTTGTATGGCCACAAAGTTGGCTGACAGATATCAAGTTGATAGAGAATTGAGGAATACTGAATACATTCTCCAAAGTAATATCATCATTCAATTTAACTCTACCTACATATTGAACTGAATTCTTTGAACGATCAGGCAGGTGGATGAAGTGAGGATTAGGGGGTTTGACAAATGAGTTGAATAATACAATGTTTTCACATACATGATTTATGGCCCTACTGTGAATTATCTAGCAATCCAAATTGTGCAAAGTTTGCATAGTTGGTAATGCGATCTAAGGGAGTGTTTGCCGTTGCACAACTGGTAATGGGATTTGAGGGAGTGTTTGCCTTCTAAAGCAGCTTAATCAATTCACTCATCATTTCTGCAGTGTTTCCCATAGAGGTGCCCTGCATACCTTCACTTTTGACATCGACATTGGCAGCAAAAGCTCTACCCTTCTTCCTTCGCTCATTCAGAGATTTATACCAGTCACATATGCCATGCAATTGAAAATATGTATATTTTCCATGTCCTAGTCTTCGACAATGGGAGCATAGCAAATTTCCTTTATTTGCAATGAACTTCTTTTTCTGCACATACTTGACATCATCCCTCTTAGTTCCTTTCATACTCAGTTGATAGGCCACATTGTTTGTACTTATCTTCGTAGTTGTTTGTATTGCTCTTTGTTGTTCAACGGTGTAAACCATAGAGAAAGCCTTTTTCACACTGGGCAGTCGATCAAGCAAAAGTATCTGACTTCCTTTATTGTTGAAGGTTTCATAAACGCCTATAAGAAATTGTATCAGTTGAGTCAATGAAGTGGGTTCATCAATTTCTTTGTGAATACCACTAGTACAATCTCCACACTTACACTTTGGCGCAAGTGCCAAACAATTGAGCTCATTCAAGAGCATTGTCACGTTTGTTAGATATGCTGTAAGACTTAAATCTTCTTGTACCATTGAAGACAATTCCCTCTGTAACTGGTAAATTAACGACCCGTTACTCCACCCATACCTCGCCTGTATCGCGAGCCACAGTCCTCACGAAGTATATTAATCATTTTCATACCAGAAAGCTGGTGCCATCCAAAGGAGAAGATGTCAATGCGAGCTGCGAATGCCCAGAAAGATGAACATGCAACATATGCTTCTCATATTGAGACGCAGTTTCACCAGGTCTCTTTCCCATCGTCGACGAAGCTACTTCGTCCTCAATGAAGAGAGAGGTATGCATTGTAGTGTGTATATACAGAGACCTTCATGAAAAAGGCTCTGATACCATGGTAAAATTTGCAGATGACAACAAGCACAGAATCAATTATCAAAGATAAATTGCAGACACAATACCCTGTTTCTCATTAATTGAAAAATGAAAAAAATGACCGGGAGGGATTCGAATCCATATTAAACATAAAGAAGAGAAATTATTTGGACCAATCAGGAGCCGAATAAATGATTCACATTTTGAAAGAATAGTTAGATGCCATGAAGGCTGAAATTACTACTTTTGGGATAACCATACCTCTGTTCTCACTCCTTTACCAGCTGGGAAGAAACACATTGGATGAATGTGGGTATTTAAGACAAAGTTGTGTGAGGATGGTTCTGTGGATTGTTATAAAGCTCGTCTAGTAGAAAAGGGATTTACTCAGATTGCAACGGTGGATTACATTGACAACTTCTCCCCTATTACCAATCTTATTACAGTGCATGTGTTCTTCTCGCTAGCTGTTTCCCATAACTGGCCCTTATAGCAAATGGACGTCAACAGCGCCTTCCTGTACGGTTGTTTGGATGAATATGGATGAATATATGTACACGAAGCTGCCTGTTGGTTATTCTACCAAGCTTGGCCTTCTATGAAAACTCCAACAATCCCTCTATGGGTTGAAGCAAGCCTCTCGTCAATGAAATGTAGAGCTCACCCTCAAGCTCACTGAGTTTGGATTTACGTAATCTGCTTATGATCATTTCTTCTTCACCCAAATGAATAATACTGACCTCCTAGCTCTTCTCATCTATATTGATGATATAGTGGTTACAGCATCATCTTTGAATCTTATTCAATTTGTTAGACTTTACTTGCATTCCTTATTTACTATTAAGGATCTTAGAGACGCAAGGTATTTCCCTGGGCTCAAGATTGTTCGAAATTTTAATGGTCTTTATCCAGCCCAGAAAAAGTATGTTTAAGACATCATCCGAGATATTGGCATGCTCTCTGCCAAGTCTGTGTCTACTCCATTTCCATTGGGACTTAAACTCAGTGACAATTGTGGCCCCTTGCATCCTCAACTTGTTTATTACAGAAGGTTAATTGGGCATCTATTGTATCTAGGCTTCACACACCCTGACAAATCACATTCTCTACAGTAGCTTAGCCCATTCCTCCATCACCCCTATGATGTCTATTGGAGGGCTGCCTTACGTGTTTTACGTTATCTTAAAGGTGAGCAGTCGAAAGGTTTGTTCTTTCATTCTCAGTCATCCTTTGAGCTTACTGCATATTGCGACGCAGATTGGGCGTCATGTACTGATTCCCGCAGTTCCCTTACTGGATATTGTATCTTCCTTGGAGCTGCCTTGGTTTCTTGGAAGACCAAGAAATAATGTATTGTTTCCCATTCCACTCTGAGGCGGAATATAGGTGCATGGTTGCAACTATCTGTGAGTTACAATGGTTGTCCTATTTGCTCTCTGATTTTTGCATTCACTTGCCTCTTCCAGTTCGTCTTTTTTGCGACAACCAAGTGGCCCTGCATCATGGCGAATCCCGTATTTCATGAGTGCATGAAACACAATGAGATTGATTGCCATGTGGTCAGAACTGCTTATAAAGATGGTTTTATTGCTCCTTCGCATATTCGCAGTTCCCTTTAGCTTGTTAATTTATTTACTAAGTCGCTGCCTCTAGAAACCTTCGCTTTCTTACTTGCCAACTTGGGTCTGGTTTCTTTGCATCCTTGTCCCACTTGTAGGGGGGCTATTGAGAATGTTCCAGCTTTGGAGATGAAGCTCGCCATTTTTGCCGGAGAACATCCACAAGGAGATGTTTGAGAAGATGATGATGTTGTTGTTTTTTTTTTTTTGTATTTCAACCGGGATAGAGGTCGTGTTTTATTGCTACGCAATTTTTGGTTGTCTTTGTTTTATTTACTGAGTTGTCATGTGAGTCATTTATTCGGCTCCTGACTGACCCATGTAATATAAGGAGGTAATTTACTCATTTTTTAAAATACAATTGATAAATTGCTATTTATTTTTAATTGGGAGGTAACTTACTCATTTTTTAAAATACAAGTGACAAATTGCTATTTAATTTTTAGTGGGAGGTGATTACTCACTTTCAATATCACAGAAGGGTAAATTGTATTAAATCCCAAAAATACATTAAATCGAAGAGAGAGAGAGAGAGAGAGAGAGAGAGAGAGAGAGAAACTTTAATAGACAACATAGAACTATATGGAATGCTAAAATATTCACATATCAAATATTATTATTATTTAAGAAATGGAGAGGAATAGAAGATTCATGTGAAGAAGAACCAACGCTATAGACACCAACAAACCGTAACTGAAGAAAGGTGAAGAGCACTGTGTTGATGGGAGAGTTATCGCAGCAATTAAGGACTTGCATCAGCACTTCGACCAAAACAGATGTAATTCTCATTAAAAATGAGGTAGGCAGAGAAATTCATGCGACAAAGTTGATGACATTAAGGGGAGCAAAATACAATCCCAAATGGATTGCTCTCTTCGACTTGTAATCAGTCATAATTATTACATATTAAAATTGTCCAAATTTGTGGTTCAATGTCAGACCAGCCCACTCAATAACAAGCTGACCAAAATACTAATAAACACACCACGAAATGAGATTATGAAGAATATCACTTCTTATACACTAAAGTAAACTTATGCTTTGCTCTGAAGGAAACACCAATACATGTGCTTGTTAGCCCTATCCTATTCTATCACAAAACCACAATCAAAAGTTAATGTAAAGGCTTATTAGTCCATACGAGCTAGTGAACATGGTCGATAAGTCTCTGGACCAAAACTCAATGTTTTGGATTCAATTTCTAGGTCGAGTTGGACCCATATCTATTTTTTTTTTATAGCTCTATCAATAATTCTTGTCATTTTTAAAATTAGAGATGAAAATTAGCGAACATCATCAGCCATCACATCACTAAATTGAAGTACACCATAATTAAAATCCTCTTGCTATTTCTTGGCATGGAAGTCGAGATTCTCCAAGCATGTGTTACACAACAAGAAACTGTTTATGTTATTAATAATCTCCCTCCGAATTCTGCGCCACTGAAACTGCATTGTGCTTCCAAAGATGATGACTTGGGATATCATACGCTTTCCACAAACCAAGATTATCATTGGAGTTTTTGCGATGATGTCATCCCAAAAACTTTGTATTTTTGTCATCTCTGGTGGGGTTCTAAGAATCAAGCTTTTGACGCTTATAAACAAACATGGGTGAGACCTGGAAGCAATCAGCACTATTGGGTGGCAAAAAATGATGGAATTTATTTTTCAGAGCAAAATATTCCGAGTTCGCTCATCAAAAAATATAATTGGAACAATTAGAGGCCATGAAAAGTTGTTATCTCACAAGGATGTTTTTAAATATTAAATATGAATGAAATTCAACTCTCTCTCTAGCTTTATTTGTGTGCTACTATAGTAATTGGGTTAAAAAAGAAACACTTTTACAAAAAGAATGCAGAGTATAAAGATAATTCTTTTTGCAAATATATATTTTCATTTCTTTACTGTCTTTCAGCAAAAGTACCACATATTTTTATCTCTACCATTTTGATCATCCGAAATAGATTTACATAAATAGCCCCAATTTTTTTCTTAATACAAGTCAAGATTCAGTGCTATAAAATCCAAATATCAAGTTAGATAACTAAACGCTACATCTAAAGTTAGAGGGACAAAATTGTCAGCCCCTTAAAGATGAAGGACCAAAGTTGCAATATAAATATTACAACTCGAACTTCTACTTCATCAAATTCACCAAAAGCCTCAATTAAGATGGTGAGACGGCCGATAGCGTGAAACTTTCAGGCCAAATCAGTCGGAGAAAGGTTTAAAATTTCCAAATTCTTTACAGTTACAACACTAAAATGCCAATTTTAATTTGAATAGGACCAGAATTTCCAACTCCCGGCTTTATAGGAATAAAATTGCATCCTTTTTCCTATTTGATGGAAGAATATTTAATTTGTCACAATAATGAAATTCATGATCCTAATAATTACTATTATTTTTAAAAAAATTATTATAAATAAGAATAGGTGACAAAAATATGTGCATAAAGTTGTCACTAAATATAATTATTCACTTGTATAGTGATGATCTAAAGACAAGAAATAATTATTATCACTATATTGTATTGTCTTGAAATTTTCATTACAAATGTGCGACTAACTGTATTTGGTGACAACTTTAAACATAATAAATGTTAAAATTTATTGTCACTAATATATATTTTTAATGATAATGTTAAAATGATTACCAAATATTTAGTAACTAATATTTTGTTCACTTGTAGTATACAATCTTTCGTAAAGGAGAAGAGGTTCGTACAGTGCAAATTCTCTATGAAAAGTATATTATCTTTCCGAATTAGTGTGCGTCATAAAATGTATTAAACTTATTATTTTTATTTAAATGTGAAAGTAGTCTTTTAATTTATAGTAACATGATATTCACATATTAATTAACGAATTGTGTGAAAAAAATATACTTAAAAAAATAAGTATAAATTTTATAATTGTAAAAATTAAATAAATATAGTTCAATGGATTTATAAAATCTTATTACAAAACCAAGTCTAAATTTGTTGTTTGGGGTAATGTATTATCTATACTACATATAAAAAGAAGCCTATTAAATATGGGAGTGAGGCCTCCTTTACTTATTGGATGGGATTAAATGATGATAGATAATTTCATGATTAATATTGGAATATTTGGTGACATGATAATTTAATCACTTATTTATTTTGTATGAATGATTGTGCGATTATTATTAGTAGTCTAACAATGTATTTATTTTTGTTGTTGTTAAAAGGGATAAAATGTGTAATTGACAAAATTACTTCATAATAAGACAAAAATATGAATGTCACGTTGTGAGATCGTAAAATATAAAATATCTAAAATTATTTAATCTTTTTATATATACATTTTATATCAATATCATTTTTCCAGAAGCACCATATTCATCTTCATCAAAAACATTTAATATATAATAATATAAAATGTAGGTAAAATTACACTTTTGCTCTTGTAACTTACATTATTTACACATTTATTCTTTTTTGACGAATTTAGTCTGAGCATCTCACGTTTGGTCATTTTTTGACAAATTTAGTTCTTGAATGAAACATATCCTCATAAAATTGTACATCTCTGAAGAATAAAATGGACTGTAAATCCATGTCAAAAAGGAGTTTTCCACTTCAAGAGTTTTGTGGGTGTTCTATTGATAAAAAAAGTTGCTGTAAGGATTGCATCTGCCCAAAATTTTATGGGAAGAGATGCCTAGAATAACAAGGCCCTAGCTACATTCAACAAGTGTCCATGTTTCATTTCAACTCGACCATTTTATGGAGAGGTGCATGTACATGAGGTTTGATGTATGATCCCTAAGTTGGAACAAAGTGTTCGACATTCATGATTGATGAATTCTGCACCATTATCAGACCTTCAGGTCTTTGTCTTTCAACTGAACTGATTGAAGTCAAGGAACAAACATGTTTCAAAATAGCAGGTACTTGGGATTTTTGTTTTAGGATGAAAGACCATAAGCATCTTGAGTGGTCATCGAACAAAGTTAAAATGTAAGTTTCCCCAAAGAGATTATTGGTAGCATCAAGACCCCATAAATCCATGTGGACAAGTTCGAAAGGAATATCATACTGTGATACACTGATTGAAAAAGGAATGCGAGTATGCGTAGCTTTGTGACAGATTTCACAAGGGATGTTATCATTATCAACATCATAATGAATGGTCAATATATGTTTTATTACCTTTAAGGAAGCATGACCTAGATGTTTATGCTATACATTTGAGGTACAATAGACAGAATTGGAACAAGACATAGTATGATCAGTGTTTATGCTATACATTTGCGGTACAATAGACAGAATTGCAACAAGACACAGTATGATCAGTACTCTTAGTACCAACAACAAAAGTGAGACAGAGGGAACTTGGTTTTAAGATGTATAAATTCTTGAATAGTTAGCCTATAGCCAGGTTCGCTCTACTGCCCTGGTCCTGCAAGAAACATGTGTCTTTAGCGAACTAAAACTGATAATTTGTATGGCCATAAAGTTGGCTGACAGATATGAAGTTGACAGAGAATTGAGGAATACCGAATACATTCTCCAAAGTAATATCATTATTCAATTTAACTCTGCCTACAAATTGAACTGAATTCTTTAAGCCATCAGGTAGGTGGATGAAGTGAGGATTAGTGGGTTTGACAAATGAGTGGAATTGTAGCCCATACATGATTGATGGCCCTACTCTGAATTATGTAGCAATCCAAATCAATACAAGAAATTTTAGCGGCATTACCTGCATACTCCTCGTCGAGTTGTGCAAAGTTAGCATAGTTGGTAATGGGATCTAAGGGAGTGTTTGCCTTTGCATAGCTGGTAATGGGATTTGAGGGAGTGTTTGCCTTTTGCAACAACTTAATCAGTTCACACATCATTTCTGCGGTGCTTCCCATTGGCACCCAAAGCTCTCCCCTTCTTCCTTCGCTCATTTAGAGATTTATACTAGTTAGGTATGCCATGCAATTGAAAATATGTATCTTGTCCATGTCCTAGTCTTTGACAATGTGAGAGCAAATTTTCTTTATTTTCAATGAACTTCTTTTTCTGCACATACTTATCATCTTCCCTCTTAGTTCCTTTCATAGTCAGTTTATAGGCCACATTGTTTGTAATTATCTTCGTAGATGTTTGTGTCGCTCTTTGTTGTTCAACGGTGTAAATCATAGAGAAAACCTTTTTCCACACTAGTTCCTTCGTTGTTGAAGGTTTCATGAATGCCCATAACAAATTGCATTAGTTGAGTGAGTGAAGTGAATTCATTAATTTGTTTGTTAATACAACTAGTAGAATCTCCACACATACACTTTGGCACAGGTGCCAAACAATTGAGCTCATTCCAGAGCATTGTCACGTTTGTTAGATATGTTGTAAGACATAAATCTTGTTGTACCATTGAAGACAATTCCCTTTGTAACTAGTAAATTTACGGCCTGTTACTCCACCCATACCTCGACTGTATCGCAAGCCACAGTTCTCACGAAGTATTAAAATGCATGAATGATTCAACTATGTCCTTGGACATGAAATTCCGGATCCATGACGTCACTATCAAATTTAACGCGCTTCCATTGCTCAAAATTGACTGATCTAAGAGCTGGTGTTGGAAAGATTCGTTTCAAGAGAGACATATATTGCTCGTTTTCGTACCAGAAAGTTGGTTCCATCCAAAGGAGAAGATGTCAATGTGAGCTGCGAATGCCCAGAAGGACGAACAAACAACATATGCTTTTCATATTGGGACGCAGTTTCACCAGGTCACTGTCCCATCGTCGATGAAGCTACTTCATCCTCCATGAAGACAGAGGTATGCATTGTAGTGTGTATATACAAAGACATTCATGAAAAAGTCTCTGATACCATGTTAAAACTTTAAGAAGACAACAAGCACACAGAATCCATTATCAAAGATAAATTACAGATAGAATACCCTATTTTTCATTAATGGAAAAATGAAAAAAATGACCGGGAGGGGTTCGAATCCAGGTTAAATACAAAGAAGGGAAATTGCCTGAAACTGCTGTAACAAACTAACTAACCCTCCATATTATATGGACCAATCACGAGCCGAATAAATGATTCACATTTTGTAAGAACTGTTAGATGCCAGGAAGGCTGAAATTACTACTTTTGGGATAACCATACCTAGGTTCTCACTCCTTTACTAGCTGGGAAGAAACACATTGGATGAATGTTGGTATTTAAGATAAAGTTGTGTGAGATGGTTTTGTGGAGTGTTATAAAGCTCGTCTAGTAGCAAAGGGATTCTCAGATTGGAAGGGTAGATTACATTGACAACTTCTCCCCTATTGCCAAACTTACTACAGTTTGTGTGTTCTTCTCACTAGTTGCTTCCCATATATGGCCCTTACAGCAAATGGACGTCAACAGCGCCTTCCTGCACGGTTGTTTGGATGAATATATGTACATGGAGCTGCCTGTGGGTTATTCTACCAAGCTTGGCCTTGTATGCAAACTCCAACAATCCCTCTATGGGTTGAAGCAAGCCTTTTATCAATGAAATGTAGAGCTCTCCCTCAAGTTCACTGAGTTTGGATTTATGCAATCTGCTTATGACCATTACTTTTTCACCAAAATGACTAATACTAACCTCCTAGCTCTTCTCATCTATATTGATGATATACTGGTTACAACATCATCTTTGGATCTTATTCAATTTGTTAGACTTTACTTGCATTCCTTATTTACTATTAAGGATCTTGGAAACACAAGGTATTTCCTTGGGCTAAAGATTGCTCGAAGTTCTGATGGTCTTTATCTAGCCCAGACAAAGTATATTTAAGATATCATTCCAGATATTGGCATGCTCTCTGCCAAGTCTATGTCTATTCCATTTCCTTTGGGACTTAAACTCTGTGACAATTGTGGCCCCTTGAATCCTCAACCTGATCAAAACAGAAGGTTAATTGGGCGTCTATTGTATCTAGGCTTCACACGCCCTAACATATGATATTTTGTTCAGTACCTTAGCCAATTCCTCAATCACCCCTGTGATGACCATTGAAGAGCTGCCTTACGTGTTTTACGCTATCTCAAAGGTGAGCAGTGGAAAGGTTTGTTCTTTCCTTCTCAGTCATCCTTTGACCTTACTACGTATAGCGATGCAAATTGGGCGTCATGTACTGATTCTCGCTGTTCCTTTACTATCTTCCTTGGAGCTGCCTTAGTTTGTTAGAAGACCAAGAAATAATCTACAGTTTCCCGTTCCACTCAGAGGCGGAATATAGGAGCATGGTTGCCACTGTCTGTGAGTTAAATGGCTGTCCTATTTGCTCTTCAATTTTAGCATTCACTTGCCTCTTCCAGTTCGTCTTTTTTGCGACAACCAAGCGGCCCAGCATCATGGCGAATCCTGTATTCCATGAGCGCATGAAACACAAGGAGATTGATTGTCATGTGGTCAGAACTGCTTATAAAGATGGTTTTATTGCTCCTTTGCACATTCGCAGTTCCCTTCAGCTTGTTAATTTATTTACTAAGTCACTGCCTTTGGAAACCTTTGCTTTCTTACTTGCCAACTTGGGTCTGATTTCTTTGCATTATTGTCCCACTTGTGGGGGGGGGGGGGCTGTTGAGAATGTTCCAGCTTCGGAGACGACGGTCGCCATTTTTGCTGCAAAACATCAATTGGGAGATGTTTGGGAAGATGATGATGTTGCTATTTTTTTTTGTATCTGAAGCGGGCTAGAAGTCGTGTTTTATAGCTACGCAATTTTTTGTTGTAAAATGAGGTAATTTACTCATTTTTTAAAATACAAGTGATAAATTGCTATTTATTTTTTATTGGGAGGTAATTTACTCATTTTTTAAAATACAGGTGGTAAATTGCTATTTATTTTTTATAGGGAGGTAATTGCTCATTTTCAATATCATAGAAGGGTAAACTGTATGAAATCCCAAAAATATATTAAATCAGAGAGAGAGAGAGAGAGAGACTTTAATAGACAACATAGAACAATATGCAATGCTAAAATCTTCACATATCGAATATTATTATTATTTAAGAAATGGAGAGGAATAGAAGATTCATGTGAAGAAGAACCAACGCTATAGACACCAACAAACCATACCTAAAGAAAGGTGAAGAGCACTATGTTGATGGGAGAGTTATCGCAACAATTAAGGAATTACATCATGCACTTGACCAAGAAAGATGTAATTCTCATTAAAAATGAGGGTAGGCTGAGAAATTCATGCGACAAAATTAATGACATAAAGGGGAGCAAAATATAATCTGGAATGGACTGCTCTCTTTGATCTGTAATTAGTCATAATTGTTAAATATTAATATCGCCCAAATTTTTGGTTCAATATCGGACCAGCCACTCAATAACAAACTGACCAAAATACTAATAAACACACCACGAAATGAGATTATGAAGAATATCACCTCTTATACACTAAAGTAAACTTATGCTTTTCTCTAAAGCAAACACACCAATACGTGTGCTTGTTAGCCCTATCCTATTCTATTACAAAACCACAATCAAAAGTTAATGTAAAGGCCTATTATTCCATATGAACTAGTGAACATGGTCGATAAGTCTCTGGACCCAAACTCGTTTAGATTAAATTTTTTGGTCGAGTGGGACTCATATCCATTTTTTTTGTTTTTATTTTTTTTTTAGCGCTATCAATAATTCTTGTCATTTTTAATCAAGAAAAGGTAATTGCAAAATTCGAATGCAATTATTTTAACATGGTTGTGAGTAAACAAATATATTTAACAAATGGGAAAAATGCAAGTAACTCCTTTGTGATATTGCAAATAAGCAAATTACCCACTTATGAAAAAAATAAATAGCGATTTACCTCCTTATATTATTTAAATGAAGCAATTTATTTCCCTGTATAAGAAAGTAAATGGCTTCATAAAAAATAATAGAGAGGTAAATTACTATATTTTTTTTTCATAGGGTGTAATGTGTTCATTTTTAATATCATAAGGGGATAATTGCTATTCACCCTTTAACAAATCAATTAGAAATTTATCAATTGTAAAAATTGAATTAGTATAGTTCAATGAATTCATATAATCTTATTTGTGAAATAAAGTTTAAGTTCATTGTATTACCAAAAATAAATGTAAGATAATATGATTTACAGTATTATACTTGAAAATAATTGTATCACGTAGATACTTAGCTGAACAGGAAAATTCAAAGAAACAATCGTATGTAATGAGATCCAACATAAAATTATGAATGCTTATTTTCTATTTTTCTATATTTGTAGTCAATATAAGATCTACATATTTATTATTCACCCAACAATTTCGTAAATTGCCCTACTTACCTCTAATTTGTCAACTTTTATTTTCGATTTAGCTAATTCATTTATGTTTTAATCTTTAATTTGATTTCTGATTACACAAATTATTAATATTTTGTAAATTTAATTGACAAAATGTTTTAAATTGTATATGTTTCATTGGTTGTATTGGCATGGCCAAACGCTTATAAAAAGGATCTTTGGAGATGAAAACTAGCGAACATCTTCAGCCCACATCACTAAAATGAAGTACACCATAATTAAAATCCTCTTGCCATTTCTCGACATGGAAGTCGAGATTCTCCAAGCATGTGTTACACAACAAGAAACTGTTTTACGTTATTAATAATCTCCCTCCAAATTTTGTCCCGTTGAAATTGCATTGTGCTTCCAAAGATGATGACTTGGGATGTCATATGCTTTCCACAAACCAATATTATCATTGGAGTTTTGTGATGATGTCGTTCCGAAAACATTGTATTTTTGTCATCTCTAGTGATGTTCTAAGAATCAAGCTTTTGACGCTTATAAACAAACATGGGTGAGACCTGGAAGCGATCAACACTATTGGGTGGCAAAAAGTGATAGGAATTTATTTTTCAGAACAAAATACTCTAAGTTCACTCATCCAAACATATAATTGGAACAATTAGAGGCCAACAAAAATTGTTATCCCACAAGGATTATTTTAAATATTAAATATGAATGAAGTTCAATTCTCTCTTTAGTTTTATTTGTGTGCTATTATAGTAATTGGTTCAAAAAGAAACACTTTTACTAAAAGAATGCAGAATATAAAAATAATTCTTTTTTTTTCTTTTACACCAAAATAAAGCAATTTTGCTCAAATCCCACTACTTATTTGAAGACATATTAATTTTTTTCATTTTGATTAAATATAATCGATATAAAAAACTAATTTTTTTATTATGAAAAAATTATCTGTTATGGACCTGAGCTATGGTCAAAACGTTTATCATGGCTTTTACCCATGACAAATATTTTAGCTACCCCCGAAAAAACTACGATTAACAATCATTGCGTGGCCGTAGTTTATAATTATTTACTGTGACTATTTGTTATTAACCACGATATGTAAACAGGGCCTAAGTTGATATATAATTTCTTTTGGTAGCGTAGTTTTGTAAACAAATGATCAATGTTGGTCGATCTTGGTGAGAAATATTAAAGATGGCAAACTCTGTAAACAAATATATTTAACTAATCATACAAACTTATCAATTATAAATATTGGATTAGTATAGTCATTATAAAACAGAAAAATGAAATTTTAGTGTTGTGATTTATAGGGGTGGATTTTTTGGTTCTCTACGAATTATTTTTACAATTTATTTTTGTAATTCTAAAAGTTTTGCGATTTTCATCTTTTATTTGGTAATTTGGCTGAAAAAGTTGCATGCGAATTCTACATGACCCACGAAAAAATTTTAAAAATACGACTGGGCAACCAGCTACCTGAAAAGTCGTATGCGAATTTTAATAGTAGTCAGCTACCATAATTTTTAACTATAGCTACTAATACTATAGTCAATAATAATTATTATTTCTAGTTAATAAAATAAAACTATTCGTATTAAAAAATAAATATTTGATGTCTACAAAATTTAATCACAGGCATATAATATTTTATATATATCCTTGAACATTATAAGGTATAGAATTTGAGATTTTTTCGAACTTCTAATCAAAAGTTGAAATGTGTTTTGACCTTTTCCTATATATATGCAACAATAAAATTATTTTAAGGAATATGTCTGAAAATAAGTAGTGGGATTTGAGTAAAATTGCTTTATTTTGGTGTAAAAGAAAAAAAAGAATTATCTTTATATTCTGCATTCTTTTAGTAAAAGTATTTCTTTTTGAACCAATTACTACAATAGCACACAAATAAAACTAGAGAGAGAATTGAACTTCATTCATATTTAATATTTAAAAATATCCATGTTAGATAACAATTTTTCATGGCCTCTAATTGTTCCAATTGTATTTTTTGGTCAACGAACTCGAAGTATTTTGCTCTGAATAATAAATTCCATTACTTTTTGTAACCCAATAGTGCTGATCGCTTCCAGGTCTCACCCATGTTTGTTTATAAGTGTCAAAAGCTTGATCTTAGAACCCCATCAGAGATGACAAAAACATAAAATTTTCGGGACGACATCGTCGCAAAAACACCAATGAAAATCTTGGTTTGTAGAAAGCGTATGATACCCTAAATCATCATCTTTGGATGCACAATACAGTTTCGACAACGCAGAATTCGGACGAAGTCTGTTAAAGACGTAAACAGTTTCTTGTTGCGTAACACATGATTGGACAATGAACTTAAACTTTATTTCGCAAATAAGATTTTATGAATACATTGAACTATACTAATTAAATTTTTACAATTGATAAGTTTCTAATTGATTTTTTAAAGGGTGAATAGCAATTTATTTCCTTATGATATTAAAAATAAGGACATTACCCACTTATGAAAAAAAATATCGTAATTTACCCTCTCTGTACTTTTTAAAATGAAGCCATTTACTTCCTTATAAAAGGAGGTAAATTGCTTCATTTTAAAAATCATAGAGGGATAAATTATTATATTTTAAAAAATATAGTGAGGTAATCGCTATTTATTTTTTAATAAGGGGGTAATTTGCTCATTTGCAATATCACAAGGGGGTTACTTGCATTTTTTCCATTTCTTAAATATATTTGTTTACTCACAACCATGTAAAGAAGGTTAATAATTGCAATTACCTTGTCTTGATTAAAAATGACAAGAATTATTGATAGCGCTAAAAAGAATAAAAAAAATAAAAAAATGGACATGGGTCCTACTCAACCTAAAAAATTGAATCTAAAACATTGAGTTTGGGTCCAGAGACTTATCGACTATGTTTACTAGTTTGTATGGACTAATAAGCCTTTACATTAACTTTTGATTGTGCTTTTGTGATAGAATAGAATAGGGCTAACAAGCACATGTATTGGTGTGTTTGCTTTAGAGCAAAGCATAAGTTTACTTTAGTGCATAAGAGGCGATATTCTTCATAATCTCATTTCGTGGTGTGTTTATAAGTATTTTGGTTAGCTCCTTATTGAGTGGGCTGGTCCGATATTGGACCACAAATTTGGGCGATTTTAAGAAATAATAATTATGACTGATTACAAGTCGAAGAGAGCCGCCCATTTGGGATTGTATTTTGCTCCTCTTTATGTCATCAACTTTGTCGCATCAATTTCCCAGCCTACCCTTATTTTTAATGAGAATTACATCTTTTTTGGTCAAGTGCATGATGTAATTCCTTAATTGCTATGACAACACTCCCATCAACACACTGCTCTTCACCTTTCTTCAGGTATGGTCTGTTGGTGTCTATAGTGTTGATTCTTCTTCACATGAATCTTCTATTCCTCTTCATTTTTTAAATAATAATAATATTCGATATGTGAAGATTTTAGCTTTGTATATTGTTTTATGTTGTCTATTAAAGTCTCTCTCTCTCTCCGATCTAATGTGTTTTTGGGGTTTAATACAATTTACCCTTGTATGATATTGAAAATGAGTAAATTACCTCCCTATAAAAAATAATAGCAATTTACCACTTGTATTTTAAAAAAATGAGAAACTTACCTACCTATAAAATATAAATAGCAATTAACCACTAGTATTTTAAAAAATGAGTAAATTACTTCCCTATTATACATGGGCCAATCAGGAGCCGAATAAACGACTCACATGACAACTCAATAAATAACACAAAGAAAACCAAAAATCGCGTAGCTATTAAACACAACTTCCATCCCGCTTCAAATACAAAAAAAATGGCAACGTCATCATCTTCCCAAACATCTGCAGCAAAAATGGCGAGCTTCATCTTCGAAGCTGGAACATTTTCAACAGCCCCCCACAAGTGGGATAATGGTGCAAGGCAGCCACACCCAACTTGGCAAGTAAGAAAGCTAAGGTTTTCAGAGGCAGTGACTTAGTAAATAAATCAACAAGCTGATGGGAACTGCGAATGTGCAAAGGAGCAACCAAACCATCTTTATAAGTAGTTTTGACCACATGGCAATCAATCTCATTGTGTTTCATGCGCTCATGGAATACGGGATTCTACATGATGCAGGGCCGCTTGGTTGTCGCAAAAGAGACGAATTGGAAGAGCCATGTGAATGCCAAAATCGGAGAGCAAATAGGACAGCCATTTTAATTCACAGACAGTTGCAACCATGCTCCTATATTCCACCTAGGAGTGGAACGGAAACAGTAGATTGTTTCTTGGTCTTTCAAGAAACTAAGGCAGCTCCAAAGAAGATATAGTATCTAATAGGGAATGGCGGGAATCAGTACATAACGCCCGATCTGCGTCGCAATACACAGTAAGCTCAAAGGATGACTGAGAAGGAAAGAACAAACCTTTCGACTGCTCACCTTTGAGATAACCTAAAACATGTAATGCAGCCCTCCAATGGACAACACAGGGGTGATTGAGGAATTTCCTAAGCTACTGCATAGAATGTGATATGTCAGGGCGTGTGAAGCCTAGATACAATTGACGCCCATTAACCTTCTATATTGATCAGGTTGGGGATGCAAGGGGCCGCAATTGTCACTGAGTTTAAGTCGTAAAGGAAATGGAGTAGACACAGACTTGGTAGAGAGCATGCCAATATCTCGAATGATATCTTGAACATACTTTGTTTGGGCTAGATAAAGATCATCAGAATTTCGAGCAATCTTAAGCCCAAGGAAATACCTTGCGTCTCCAAGATCCTTAATAGTAAATAAGGAATGCAAGTAAAGTTTAATAGATTGAATAAGATCCAAAGATGGGGCTGTAACAACTATATTATCAACATAGACGAGAAGAGCTAGGAGGTCAGTATCAGTCATTTTGGTGAAGAAGCAATGGTCATAAGCAGATTGCGTAAATCCAAACTCAGTGAGCTTGAGGGAGAGCTCTACATCCCATTGACGAGAGGCTTGCTTCAACCCATAGAGGGATTGTCAGAATTTGCATATAAGGCCAAGCATGGTAGAATAACCCTCAAGCAGCTCCATGTACTTATCTTCAACCAAACAACCGTGCAGGAATGCGCTCTTGACGTCCATTTGCTGTAAGAGCCAGCCATGGGAAACAGCTAGTGAGAAGAACACACGTATTGTAATAAGTTTGGCAATACGAAGAAGTTGTCAGTGTAAAGTTTTGCATAAGTGCGATCTGTACCTTCTTCGATCACACTAAGATCGAAAGACCTCCTTTGCGCATTTTCTTGCGGATCATACTGGCTTACCTGCGCTGTTTCTTCATTGATCTCCACAGGTATGATTGTTTCGCTTACGTATACCAAGCAGAAAGTTATTTCTCCAACGGCAGTTGTTGCCATAGTTTTGTAAGCTTAAAATACATCGGAAAGCTCCTCAACCCACGACCCCTCTACTCCTTTAAGCTGTGTCTTAAAGTGCTACAATAAGATCCTGTTTGTTACCTCGACCTGCCCATTAGCTTGAGGATTTCCTATTGCAGTGAAGTTCTACTGGACCTTGAGCTCTTTGCACCATGCTACGATCTTCCTGCCTTGGAACTGGGTACCATTATACGACACCAGTATCCAGGGAATCCCAAATCAGCAAATAATATTTTTCCAAATAAAGTTTATTACCTCTTTTTAAGAGATGTTTGCCAACCCTTCCCCTTCCACCCATTTGGAAAAATACTCTACTGGCACAATCAAGAGCTTCTTTTGAGCTGCAGCTTAGGAAAAAGGGCCAACAATGTCGATTCTCCATTGGTAAAATGGACATGCGACCTTAAGAGTTTCCAATGGGGTCACTGGTGAATGTAGCAAGTCCTGTAAATTTTTGGCAGCTTTCACACTTCTTCACAAATTTCTTGGCCTCCTCGACCTGAGTGGGCTAGAAGTATCCTTGCCTTAAAATTTTTTTAGCGAGTGATCTTCCTCCAAAATGATTCCCACAACTTCCTTCATGCACCTCTCTCATCACATATTGCGCTCTCTCATCACATATTGCGCTCTCTCATCATCCAAGCATTTTAATAATACCCCTTCTGCAATTCTTTTATGCAACTCTTCCCCTAACAATGTATAACTATTCACTTTGAATTGCAATCTCCTAGCTGCCATCGGATCGTTAGGAAGCTTTCTTTGTTTCAAGTATTGAATAAAGGGCATTTTCTATGAGTTTGCCTCTTCCACTACATGGATAACTTTTTCATCGATATTTGGGGCTTCTCTAATCATTACTGTGATCCTCCTCTCCTTTATCCCTTCAACCATAGCGCAAAATTTGGATAAAGCATTCGTTCTCACATTCTCGTCTCGTGGAATCTAATGGATCGCACACCTGTCAAACTTGCCCATCATCTCTTTTACCTTGGCCAGGTACTGTGTCATCGTCCATTCCCGGGTCTCCTAGGAGCCCTGCACCTGTATTGCTACCAATTGGGAATCTGTATAAACATCTAACTGTTTCACTCCCCATCTAATGTTGTTTGGAGACCTTGAATAAGGGCCTTGTATTCCGCTTCATTGTTAGTTAGTGGAAAAGATAATTTTATCGCGATCTCAATCTCAATTCCATCAGGTCCTTGCAGAAATATTCCTGCGCCTCCATTTTTAGCATTCGAGGATCCATCAACATGTAATAGCCATCTTCCCACCTCTTTATGCGGCTCTCCCACAACTTGGACTAGAAAATCAGCAAATAGTTTGAAATTTTGAAACTCAATATCAAACTCTCCTTGTTCTACTGCTCATTTAACCATGCTTCCCGATACATCCGGTTTCGACATGACCTGCTTTAATAAATGATTTATCAACACCACGGTCAGGTGAGACTGGAAATAAGGTTCCAATTTCCTAGCTATCGTTACTAAGGCCAAAATCAACTTCTCAATCTGGATGTACTTCTTCTCTGCCCCTTATAATATTTTGCTCACATAATATATAGGGCTTTGCTTTCCTTCCACTTTGCGAACCATGATCGAGCTCACCGCCTCATCTGATACTACCAAATAAATATACATCTTCTCCCCGACCAAAGGATTAGCAAGAAGGGGTGGGGTAGTCAAATATGCTTTTAGCTCTTGAAGAGCTTTTTTGCATTTTTCTATCCATTCAAAAACTTTT
This sequence comes from Sesamum indicum, assembly GCF_026168435.1. NCBI lineage: Eukaryota > Viridiplantae > Streptophyta > Magnoliopsida > Lamiales > Pedaliaceae > Sesamum > Sesamum indicum. The sequence continues at coordinate 7,321,891 of NC_142661.1, read as the reverse complement.
ACTTTACGTAAAATTTTAAAGAAAGGTAAGTTGCAATCAGCTGACCTGGCAATAAACCGGTTAAACGCCACAAACTTCCCCGTCAGCTTCTGGACATCCTTCACTAATTTTGGCGATCCCAACTGCATGATTGCCTGTATCTTTTCTGGGTTCGCCTTGATCCCCCTTTCACTTACCATATAACCAAGAAACTTTCCATCCCTTACTTCAAAGGTGCACTTGGCAGGACTGAGCCTCATTCCATAAGATTGCATGATGTTGAAGGCCGCCTCCAAGTGCTCCAGGTGGTCCCCCTCTTTCTTGCTTCTCACCAGCATGTCATCAACATATACCTCCACATTGGTCCCTATTTGGTCCTTGAACATTTTGTTAACTAACCTCTGATAGGTCGCTCCAGCATTTTTGAGACCAAAGGGTATAACATTATAGCAATATACTCCTTTCTCTGTCACAAAGGCCGTCTTCTCTCTATCCTCCTTTGGCATGAATATTTGATGGTAACCTTGATAGGCGTCCTTCATACTAAATAAAGCACACTCTGCTGTTGAGTCTACCAATAAGTTTATTCGCAGTAGCGGGTAAGGATCCTTTAGAAATGTCTTGTTGAGATCCATGAAATCCGTGCACTTGCGCCATTTCCCTCTTGCCTTTGGGATGATGACAAAATTTGAGAGCCAGGTTGTGTAATAAATCTCCATTACAAACCCAGCTCGCAACAGCTTCTTCACCTCTGCTTTGATTATTTTATTCCGTTCAACCCCAAACATCCTTTTCTTTTGTTTCACCGGTTTGATCTAGGATCGATGTTAAGTTGGTGCACTATAACTAGGATCAATCCCTTTGAAGTCAGACAGGCTCCATGCAAACATGTCATTATTGTTCCTAAAAAAATCTATTGTCATCATCTCCATCTCTTTCGTTATTTGCGATCCTATGCGTGTAGTTTTATGGAACTCACCAGGGATCCAACCTTTCCATCTTTCCTCTTTTTACCACTTCATTCTGGCCTGCTTATCTTTTCTTTTCTCCTTCTTCATAGCCTTTTCCTGCTTTATGGAAAGATTGTAACACTACCATGCTACATGCCCATAACATCGCGCTTCTCCTATCCCATATTTCGTGGGGAACTTCATCTTCAAATGATATGTGGACACCACTGCTCTAAATTTATTTAACTCGTGTCGCCCTAACACAACATTATATGCAAATGGGCTATCCACATCCCAAAACTGGATCATACAAGTTTTCCTCTCTATTGGATACAGGCAAATCAATCACCCTTCTGGAACGACCTCGCTTCCTCCAAATCCGACTAGTGGGGTATGTACAGGCTTCAATTTTAGCTCGCCCAGCTCCATCTTCCTGAGCATGTTAGTAAAGATAATATCTACAGAACTACCATTATCCATTAATAGTTTATGCGCCTGGTAGTTCACAATGTCCATCCAAATTACCATTGGGTCGTTTTGATATACCGCGCTCAAACTCAAGTCCTTATCCCCAAAGACAATATCCTCTTGAGGTTCCACGCATAGGACCTGTCCTCCATACCTGTATCTACTTTCCCTTGCATACCTCTTGCGAGCCCTCGATGAGTCACCCCCTGTAGGACCACTCGATACAGTATGAATGATTCCTTTCGTAGGTGCGTTGTCGCGGGCTCCACTCTTGCCTACATCATCCTTTCGACTTCATTCCCTGCTTCACGATTTGCTTATGTTTCTTGAATCACCTCTTCTCTCAATTAAATGCTAGAAATAATCCTACCTTATCAGCCTCTCGATCTCATCTTTAAGTTGGAAGCATTCTTCCGTATCATGGCCCTTGTCTTAGTGGAACCTGCAGTATTTGTTAGAGTTTTTTGGCAGGTGTATCTCGCGTCTTACATGGCCATTGAATAAACCCTTCCTTTTCCACCATCAGCATGGCTCTTTCTATGATGGTGTTCAATAGAGTATATTTGTGATATCTAGGTTCGTACAACCCCCTTCTCTCTCGATCTTTCTTAGATCGGCTCTTACCCTCTTTGGATCGTTCGCCCTTCATGTGACCTTGATCTCTAGTCCATTCATTGTCTTTCATAGTATTCATTTCTTCTTCATCTATGTATTTCTGTGCTAGCTCCATCAACTGTTCCGTTCCTCCTGGTGGGTCCCGAGCCAAAGCTGACGCAAAAAGCCCCTTTTTTAGCCCATGAATTAATATGCTAACCATCATGTCGATTCTTAGATCTTGAACCTCCAACATTTCATTACTGAATCCCCCAATGGAGCTCTTAAGTATTTCATCATCTCTCTGCCTGATAGTAAAGAGGTATGTAGCCGACCATTTGTCTTTCCTCTCACTCGCAAAATAAAAAGAAAATTTCTGAACCAATTGTTCATAAGAGTCAATGGTTCCACTTCCCAAATTAGTGAACCAATTCTTGTGCTTTACCTTTCATAGTAGTTACAAATAGCTTGGCTTTGATTTGTTCGGTCAGACCGTACAAATTCATCACCAGGTCAAAAGTTGCAAGATGCTCTCTTGGATCCTTGGTACTTGGGAAGATCTTGAAACCGAAAGCCACTATCCACGATCTCCAAAAGAATCTTGTTTGTGAAAGGAGAACTTGTATTCTGAGAGACGATCTCCCCTCACTTCTTCAATTCCTCAATTTTCTTTCCTAGCTTCTTTATCTGTCGACTAACATTATCTACCTCTGCCCTAGAGATGCCTGGCTGCCGTGAGATCGTTTTCTTACTCGTTACCTCATTTGACATCGTTCTTTCGGGACCTTTTTCAAGTGCCCTTGAGATCTCACGCTCTTGCTCCCTTTCGACGTCCTTGAATAATTGTCTTCTTACACCTTCACGAGCAAGTGTCACTGTCCTCCTCTCATATTCAACTGTAGCCTTCCTACTTGCTTCCACAATCATTTATTCTTCTTTCCTTACTTGAGTTTTCTCTAAGTGTTGGTTTCTCCTCGATGATCATTCCATTTCAAACCCACTTGCTCTTAGATTTTCCACTAACGGCGCCAAAATGATGCAGGTTACACAATTCGGGTCGGGTTGCTGAACCTGGTACCTTGAGATCGGATCGTTGAATGCCTCTTCGAGCTTCCTACAAGTGGATCATAAGAATAGAACACACTTTAAGCTTGATGGGTAGCCCCTAGCTAAGACCCTCCAGTGCTAAAGTTAGAAAAATGGGCTCGAAAGTGATCAGTGGAGAGCTTATGAGATCAGAAAACGTAAATATTCATAAATGCAAGTATTTCAAGTGTACAGTACCGCATGGTAATCAGGTGATCCACCGACTGTCAAGACGGGAGGGTCTTATGCGACCAGACTCGTGTTTCTTATGCGCGGATCTTGTCCTTAACTACAAATTTCTTTAAAATACAAGGGCAATTTGGTCTTTTGAAAACTACTCTCATTAGGAGGGTATTGACCTTTTTAGTCCTGTAACGTACGTGGGGGAGTTGAAATTTTTTATCCTAAATAAATTGATTTACAAGGCTAAAATTATAATTTAATTGGGTCATGTACAAGTCACATGCAATATTCTGGCCAAATTACTGAAAAATAACTAAAATTATCGAAATTATAAAGTTACAAGACTAAATTGCAAATAATACATTCAAGGTTACAAAAAATGCCACCCCTAATTCAAGATTAATTGATTTACAGTATTACCCATAAAAATAATTGTATCACATTAATAATTAGTTTAACAGAAAATTCGAAAAAGCATTGGTAGCTATGAACTTTTTTACATTGGTAGCTCCATTGAAATTTGTGATCCAACGTAAAATTACGAATATTTATTTTATGATACATCTGCGCAATTTATACTCAATTTGAGAAGATATACAACTTTATTATTCACCTGACTGTATTTCATAATCGGCCTTTTTACCTATAATCTTTTAACTTTTAGTTTCGATTTGGATAATACATTTATGTTGATCTTTGTTTTGATTTTCTGATTACACAAATGTTCTATAAATTTTATTGATAAATGTTTTATAGTGTACATATTTCATTATTGAATGTGAATTACAACTCCCATTGGTTGTAACGGCATGGCCGAATACTTATAAAAGAAACTTCGAAGATGAAAACTGACGAACATCTTCAACCATCTCATTACTGAAATGAGATACACCATGATTATATTCCTCTTGCTATTTTTTGGTATGGAAGTCTAGATTCTCCAAGCATGTTCTTTCACAGCAAAAGAAACTGTTCACGTCATTAATAATGTCCCTCCAAATTCTCCGCCGCTGAACCTGCACTATACATCCAAAGATGATGATTTGGGATATCATACGCTTTCTACCAATCAAGATTTTAATTGGAGTTTCTGTGATGATTTTATCCCAAAAACTTTATATTTATGTCATCTTTGGTGGGGACCAAAGGATCAAGCTTTCGATGCCTTTAAAGAAACATGGACAAGACCGACTGGTGGTCAGCATTATTGGGTGGCAAAGAGTGATGGAATTTATTATTTAGAGGTTTCTCCTAAAAGTTCTTTGACCAAAATATATGACTGGAGGAATTAGAGGCAATGCAAAATAGTTATTTAACCAATGGATTCTTTTAAATGTTAAGTATGAATGAAGTTCTAATTGCTACATTTTGAAAAACACAAAGGAATAAATTGCTGTTTTATTTTTCATAAGCAAACTGATTGTCTATTTTTCATAACACAAGTAGGTAGATAGCAATTTTACACTCTTCTTCTCTATCTTATCAACGTATACTTATAAAAATATTAATGAATATTAATCTCTATATCCTTTTCCTATGATTTTGTCTTAGGTTCAACGTGAGTTATGTCTAAAAATTGCGTGAAAGAATAAAGATTGACACTATAAGAATGTAGAATACAAATTTAATTCACTATGTTTGGTTTTATTTTTAACTTATTTTAATGTGTTTTGTGCAGATAGAGAGAGAAAAATAAAGATAAATAAGTATGTGTTAAAGATAGTATGTATGTTTGGATTTATTTTTGGATAATATAAAATAAGTATGGTATGTTTGATGTTATTTAGTAGGAGACAAAAACTATTGTTCATTGTCAAATCACGTCTCTTTTATATATATTTATATATATGTATGAGTATGTATATAGTTTATTTAGTTGTAGAGCTTATAATTAGTGTAGACTTATTTTGATAAAAAAATAAATGAGGCACTGTTTCAAAACATTTAAAAACACCATCAAAACTTCCAAAACAAATCAAAGTAAACATTGTCCATGTTTTGGCCCATCTCAAAGTTGAAGCAAAATTGAAACCAAACATTATGATTATTTTCTACATCGAAATAACATAAATGTTAAAAACCCATATATGACTCATAGTTAAAACATGATTATATGATGAAATTGATGCTGGTGAAGAAAAAAAATTAACGGGTAATGTGTCTGTTTCCAGGCTGGGAAATGTCATTTTTTATCTAGTAAATTAGAGTCTTTTTATTTTTAGTCTTATTGATTACGATTTTTGTTTTGTGTCCAATAATTTTTAAAATAGCACTTCTGGTCTCATGATACATTTCCGTTATATATTTTAGTATAGTTCATTGAATTCATAAGGTGTTATTATAAAAGAGAAAAATGAAATTTTAGTGCTGTAACTTATTGGGGTGAATTTTTTTGTTCGGTATGAATTATTTTTTTAGGTAAATGTAATTTTCATTAAATAAATAGTACAATCGTACAGTACAACACTGCTCAATTAGTGGCGTCTCCCTCGATAGACCAAGGGATACGTCAGAGTCTATATAACGCACAAGAACTAACAGAGCGAGCTAAAGAAGCACTAAGAGCCCTCTGTCTAACATCTTCCAAAATGAGTCCAGCAAGTGCGGTCGGTTCTCGCTCAAATTGATCAAAACGTCTCAAGTTTCGTTCTTTCCAAATATGATACACACATGAAGCCAGTAGCACGCGATAAACCAGATTAATAATGTGCGTGGAGTGAGACTATAATAGTACAAGGTTGGGAATCGCTCTAGCCAAGCATCATTATTGAGGATACGGTCCAACCTCTTCCATAGGCTACTCAAGCTGGAGCTACGATTATGCCACGTGAACTACTCACCCTGCATAAGAAGTGGGAGCAATCCCGTATCCTGATTACATGCATTAAACTCCTCCATGACCACCCTTATTTCACTAGAAGTACCACAAACCTCACTGAGGATACGTATAGCATTAAAATCACCCCCTACCAAGCATGGATCATCCACACACTGACCCGCAAGTATCTCCAAAGATCGCCATAGCTCTCAATGCTGAGCTATATCATTAGCACCATGAATAATAGTAAATAACCACATTAACATGCTTTGCTCTAACAGTCACACGGCAATGTATATATTCGTCACCAAATGCAATCACATGAATATCAAGTATGTCATCTTCCCATGCAACCCATATATGATTACCAATAGTCATAGAATCAACAAACCATTTCCATTGAGGTAGAATAAAAGATTGCATGCAATCAATATTAGTAATGCGAACACACGTTTCAAGAAGACCAATAAAGTGTAACCTAAACTCAGCTACTAAGTCTTTAAGTGCCAACTGATGGTCCCTTTTGTTTAGGCCCCTCATGTTTCACACAGCAGCATTCAACATGGGTCACTAGTGGGGGGGCTGCTTGCATTAGGACCCCCGGTAATATCATCTGCATCATCAAGGTGGTTAAGTGCATCAAAAGTATTAAAGATGACCACCTCATTACCCTTACTCTCTCCTTCAGTGTCTCCTCGTGCATCAGTTATACCTTTAGGCTCAGATACGATAGGCTGCTGAGTGATGTTTCCATGTGTTGATAGGTCCGTATCTTCCTCCCCAATCTTATCCGATTTGGCTATGGGTTGCTGAACTCGTGCCTTCTGCACATAAACATTGACCGTGCCCATGACCTCCATTAGTATTGGCCAAATTGATTTAACGTATTCCTTTAAGTGGTGAAAATACGACCATTTGCCCAAGAAATACCCCACTGTTGCCGCATTCTATCGACGGGAACCCTCGCGAATAGTGTCCAATGTGGGTTGTAAGATAATTTTGCCATTTTACATTATAGGAGGCACATAAGTCTATATCTTGTGAGTCGAATCATGAAAAATATTGACAATTTTATCATCATAATTTATGAAATTGGAGCATGGTTTAAGCGGTACATTACCGACAAAAATTCTGGTAGGCGATGCCGTCGGAATGTACCCATGAGCAGTAGTTTTTCCAGATTCTGCAGCGCGGATAACTCCACGAACCAGTGGCGGCTGACTGTGCATAGCTGCAGTTTTCCCAGTCGCGATAGATGGAGGCGCAAATAGCTCGGTTCCGGCTTCTAATTCTATGCACCAATTGAGTCTGCTTTAACATCAATGTCAACAACAGCCAGCATTTCAGCAGCAACAGATTTAGCAGAAATAGTTTCCGCTGTGACAGATTCATCGGCAACAGTAATAGTTGGCGCACATGCCTCCTTCAATGGCCCAACGGCAACTCGCGCACTCACAAGTGTACTCCTATCCCCACTCAGTATTTTTTGGCGCACAAATAGCTAACAACGAGTCAGGAACAGATTCATGTAGTGTCGACGGCAAAACCTTAAGCGCCGCCGTTGAAGTTGCAGAAACCCTACTGTCCGGCCCTAGGGCTCCGCCGGGGGTGCCTCCATAATCGCAGCAACCTAACTGGTTTGCTCAGGCACCTTTGGCTACAACGTGCGTCGTGGCAGTCTCATCACCGGTTGTAGAGAACGCAGTGGTCTGTACATCATCAAAGGCATCGGATTCATAACATCATCGCCATATTTCTTCGTCCATCGTCATTGTAGCTCCTTCAATGCTACGACTGATTCAGCATCGCCCTTATCTATGGCACGATTAGCCAATACCAGAAATTCAGAAATTCATAAATCAATCCTCACTGGTACCCCTTCTATACGCGCGACGACTATCTCGTTGGAGCCATGGGTACCATCCTCCACGTCCAAATTGTCTATAGTGTTCCCGCCAACCGGCGGATCCCCATCGTTGTCAGCAACAAACGCCGGTTCTCACTCATCATCATCTGCCAAGACTTCTCCATGGCTACCATGTGTGGGAGTGTGTGTTTTGTAGGGTGTGGGAGTGTGTGCGAGAGAAGAGAGAATATCGGTTGAGTCCATCCTTTCTTCTAAATTACGTACACAATGACAAATATATTTTGTACGAATTATTTTTACAATTTAGTTATGTAGTTTTAAAAGTTTGGCGATTTTCATCTTTCTCCGGGTAATTTGGCTGAAAAATTGCATCCAATTTCTACATGACCCACAAAAATTTTAATCTTGTAATTTAGGAGAGCATTGACCTTTTTAGTCCTTCAACGTAAGTAGGGGAGTTGAAATTTTTTATCCTAAATAAATTGATTTAAAAGACTAAAATTGCAGTTTAATTAGATCATGCACAAGTCACATGCAATATTCTGGCCAAATTACCGAAAAATAACTAAAATTATAAAGTTACAAGACTAAATAACAAAAATTATATTCATAATTACAAAAACTGCACCCCTAATTCAAGATTAATACAGTATTACCCGTAAAAATAATTGTATCACATTAATAATTAGTTTAATAGAAAATTCGAAAAAGCATTGGTAGCTATTTTGTAATCGAACTTGTTTACATTACAACTCTATTGAAATTTGTGATCCAACGTAAAATTACGAATGTTTCTTTTATGATACATCTGCACAATTTATACTCAATTTGAGAAGATATACACCTTTATTATTCGATTTAGATAATGCATTTATATTGATCTTTGTTTTGATTTTCTGATTACACAAATGTTCTATAAATTTTATTGATAAATGTTTTATAGTGTACATATTTCATTATTGAATGTGAATTACAACTCTCATTGGTTGTATGGGCATGGCCGAATGCTTATGAAAGGAACTCCGAAGATGAAAACTAGCGAACATCTTCAGCCATCACATTACTAAAATGAGATACACCATGATCATATTCCTCTTGCTATTTCTCGGTATGGAAGTCGAGATTCTCCAAGCATGTTCTTTCACACAGAAAGATACTGTTCATGTCATTAATAATCTCCCTCCAAATTCCGCATCGCTGACCCTACATTGTGCATCCAAAGATGATGATCTGGGATACCACACGCTTTCTACCCCTTTAGATTTTAATTGGAGTTTCTGCGATGATTTTATCCCAAAAACTTTATATTTCTGCCATCTTTGGTGGGGACCAAAGGATCAAGCTTTTGATGCCTTTAAAGAAACATGGATAAGACCGGCTAGTGGTCAGCATTATTGGGTGGCAAAGAGTGATGGAATTTACTATTCAGATATTTCTCCTACAAGTTCCTTGACCAAAAAATATGATTGGAAGAATTAGAGGCAATGCAAAATCGTTATTTAACAAATGGATGCTTTTAAATGTTTAAGTATGATGAAGTTCTAATTGCTACATTTTGAAAAACACAGGGGAATAAATTGTTATTTTATTTTTCATAAGAGAACCGTTTGCCTATTTTTCATAATACAAGTAGATAGATTGCAATTTTACCCTTTTCTTTTCTATCATAACTAGGTATACTTAAATAAATATTAATGATGTTTAATCTATATCCTTTTCCTATGATTTTTTCTTAGGTTCAATGTGAGTTTATTGCTAAAAATTGATTGAAGAATAAAGATTGACACTGTAAGAATGTAGAATATAAATTTAATTATTTTCTTCATCAAAATAACATAATTGTTAAAACCCCATATATGGCTCATAGTGCTAACATGATTAAATGATGAAGAAATTGATGCTAGTGACGGAAAGAAAATTTGACAGGCAGTATGTCTATTTTCAGGAGGGGAAATGTCATTTTTCGTTCAGTAATTTAGGGTATTTTTATTTTTAATTTTATTGATTACGGGATTCTCACTTTTTGTGTCCACTAACTTTTAAGAAATAGTACTTTTTGTCTCATGATACATTTCCATTATGTATTTTAACGGAACATGAGCACGTGGTTGTTAGAACTTTTACACTTTTGGTCTCATATACTATTGGATTCTTACTTTTGATCCCATAACTTTAAAAAAGTAGCATTTTTTGTCTCATGCACTTAACGACCATGTGTGTTTTCCGTTAAATATGTAACAAAAAGGTGACCAAAAGTGCAATTATTTTAAAATTATAGAACCAAAATAAAAATTTCGTAATCAATGGAACCAAAAATAAAAACACCCCTAAGTTATAAGACGTATGAAAAATATCATTTCTCCATTTCTAGGCACAAAATAAGGGTTCATATCTGATTCTAGACCTATAACAGAAGTTGGTGGACGGACCTAACGGATCCATATAATGGAAATCTTGTTCGCTGTAGTTTTAATTGACCCTAGCAACTATTTATTTCCATTAGCTTGATTATTTAATAGATCATATATACATATTTTTATATTAGATAAATAGAAAGGCCCACTTCCTACATTTGAAAAACATTCCCAAGTGCCGACAATAGGTTTTGTGTCAAACATCTACATAGAAATAGAAAAACTGCAGAATTTAATTTAAGGGGTTGGCTTTCAAGAGGGCTCTGTGGAGTGCTGCCAGGGGATGCTTGATCCAAGGGATTCTGGGCATTAGTGCTACTATATGCAGACTTATAGGAGACAGTGTAGGTAAAGACTGGATATATGCAACCATGCTACTTGACTTAGGCTCAAAAGAAGAGGCAGACCTGAAAAATAAAAACAAAGAGTCATTTGCCCACCTGAAATGCTATTTTGACCAGAAATGCCATTTCACCTCATGGGCAAGACGTCTAGCGGTCAAGTTTACTATTCAAAGGACTCTTCAAGTTTTGTTGACCAAAAAATATGATTGGATCAGTTAGAGACAATGAAAGTTTGTTAGCTAACTGAGGATGTTTTAAAATAGGGATAATTACTCTCTTCTTTTCCAAGGTTTGGCGTAACGATATATAGATTTTTTGTAGTTTGAAAGATTATATCTAGCACCCCTGATGTTTGCTTCCGTCTAACAAATAAGTTCCCCGTTAGTCAAGATTCACTGAATTTGTTGATATTAATAAAAAAGTTGAAAAAAATTATATTTACCCCTAATTGACTTACTACTGACTTATAGAAAATTAAAATAAATCTTTTTATGACCAAATTATTCTCATACATCTTCACACGTTAATGCATGTGAGAAGATATATATTCACCGTTATAAGGGTAGTTTCGTTTAAAAAGAACTGTTTAACCTATAGTAAGTCAGTTTTAAGTCAATTAAGGATAAATATCAACTTTCATTCATGTTAATATCAACAAATTCAGTGAATTTTGACTAACACAGGGACTTATTTGTTTGACAGAAGCAAACCTCATGGGTGCTAGAATGTAATTTTTCAAATCACAAAGGGTCTACATGTAAATACACCAAATCTATGGAGAGGGGAGTGTAATTATCCATTTAAAATAAATATAACTAGAGTTTAATTCTCTTTTTATTTTTTTTTTATGATTTTATGTTGATATATATTAGGAAAAATTACATTTTGTCATCCAAATTATATATATTTTTACACTTTATCGGCAAAAAGTTTTTGTATCAACTTAACATCTCAATTTTGTGGAATTTGCACTTTGTCATATATGCTTTTTGATTGTTCTTTCGAAAAATATCACATGTTGTCTCTATGTAAAACGTATCATATCACTTAACTGTTAAATATCACACGTAAACTGCATGTGATATTTTTTTGATAAAAACTTGATTGAAAATTAGTTGTAAATGACAAAGTGCAAAATTTCATAAAGTTGAGATGGTAAGTTGACACAAAAAAAATAAAGTTTAGATGCCAAAATATAAAAACGGTCATAATTTGGATGGAATATTGTAATTAACCCTTCATAATATAACAAATTTTGTTATAATGTTCAAGGAATAATTAAAAGATTAGGCTAAATTTCATATTACACCCTGTATTTTTTTAAAATAGCTAAAAATCCCCCTTTATTTTAGAAATCGCTAAAACCCCTGTGTGTTTTAATAAAATCAACAAAAAAGTTTCTAATGGAATGGGGAGGCACACGCATGAAGTGCGTTTTGGCTTGATTTTTGCGTATTTTGACATTTTGTTGCTTTTAATTGGCTAAAATACCTCTATATTGTATCTAAAATTATTACTATCAAATTGACTTTTTAATTTTTTTTGTATTTTTCTCTCTTCTAGAAATATATATTCTTTTACTTTTAAACATCAAAATAAAAAAATTATATTATAAAGACTAATATACTAAATTTTATTTTTCAAATTTAGATATGTAGATGAATATAAATATTAAGCAATTATAATAATTATAAGTTATAAACTAATTTAAATACAATCATTATTATAATTATATAAAATTATTTTAAATTAACTAAACAATATATTTAAACTAATTTAAGTAAAATTAACTAAAATTATTCTTAATTAACACTACAAAAAAATTGGGGCTTGGCACGAATTCCCCTACCTATCCAGAGCCCGTGCAATGTAGGAATGGGTATTGGCACTTAAGAGCAATGGAAGGTGGTATGGCAAAATCGTTACTAGATTGAGCATTTGCCATATAAACGTGCGTGGGAGGGCCCGTGTAATACAGGTGGATGTCCCATTTGAGAAATCCAATTATAATCCGGTATAAAATCCTTCATATACAAGTCGAAATTTAGATTTTTGAAATGTCATTGGGACGGCTATAGGAACGGCTTTTTCGATCATTGAATTATAGCCATTTTACTTCTATTAGGAGCAGTATTAGTAATACAATATTAATAAAATAAAAAATACCATTCAAAGTATATCAAATTTTGGAACGGTATTTGAAACACATTCCGTCTTAACTAAAACTCATAATTAGGAACAATTTTTCGCATAATTGATTATGTGTGTACTTAGACCTTTCCAAATTATACATCATTTTTGAATATATTTACTAACTATCATCTTTTGGACATCGATTATCATAGATATAGGAACGTTCACTGCAAGACCATCCCTAATTCTATTAATGTGTTCCAAATAGAGTTCCAACCATTTACCATTACTATTTTAGAATGGTCTTTGCAACGGATATTGTAATTGTTTGTTTGGAACACATATTGGAACGGTTTGGCCATTCCAAAATTATAACCCAAAAAAATAGGGATCATGATGTCATCTATTAAGTTTCATTCCTTATGTGTTCCAAAACACATTCTAATATGAAACGGGTTTTGGAAAGATTTTTTTATCCGTGCCAAATTCCACCATCTTTTGTAGTGATCATCTCCAAGTGAACCAAAAAAAAATCCTAGTAATTGCCCACAAATGTGACAGTAGTGTTTGTTTGTTGGTTGTATTTTGTGAATCAAACTGATGGTTTGAACAAGTATTTTTGTTGGCATATTATTACTTTGAACATGTAGTTTTTGTGCATCATTATGTCGGGTGGGCATATTGTGACTTTGGACACGTAGTTTTTATGGATCATTATGTCAGGTTGGCATATTGTGACTTTGAATATGTAGTTTTTGTGGATCATATGTCAGGTTGGCATATTGTCACTTTTGACTTGTAAAATGTTAAGCATGATCTAGTGATATTTAAACATTCTTATGTTTATAATGATCCTAGCATATATTATTGAAATTTAATTTTTAAGGCTGCAATTACCTCTTCTATGCTTGGAATTGCCTTCAAAGAATGTCTAATAGTAATAAAATATAATCTTCTTATATATTAAAGAAAGGGCCATTTTCAACAATTTTTCCATATATTAGGTACAAACTCAACATTTAAATACATAACACATTAAAATTCTTACATTTTAATCCATAAGGACATTTTTATCCTAAACAATTAGATAAAAAAAAATACTAAAATTCAATTTCCAGTAATGCCAATGTTAATTTCGACAGTTCACTACAAAATTCTAACAGAGCCGTAACGGCATATGACAGAAAGGGGTCCTATGTTAGACATCCGTCAGTTTTAGGGGGTTATTGATAATTTTTAAAATAACAAGACAATATCGGTAATTATGGCAAAGTATAGGGAGTGCAGATGTAATTTATCCTAATTATAAATGTTAATTATATCAATGTGCCTTAAAGTTATGTTTGATATGCGAATATCTTGTGCCCTTTGCAAAATTACAAATATATTCTGTAAAGGGTGTTAATATAATTTATCTCATGAGATGTTTGTGTAAGCTTTTGTCTGTGAGAAATTGTTGGTGCAAATTAAAATTATAACCTAAGGTGATATACTTTTTATTTTACAAATGAATAAAAAGTCTTTGTGCAATTAGTCCTAATTTAGAGAGTATCAATATAATATTTGATAATTATAACTAAGTTCAAATATTCCCCGTCAAATCAATGTAGGACATCATGATTACCCCTCGTATTGAATTATTTATTCCTTTTTTATTTCTTAAGTCTGAATTCAGTCGGGAACGCAGAGCTTATTACTTACTAATACCAAGTTAATGGAGCAGAGCTTATTAAAAATCATACAAATTTCCAAACAAACTAAATCTTAATTCAGAGCAACTTTTAATTTGGTCCGTACATCTTAAAATAATTTAGAAACTTCTCAAAAGTATTAATGACACAGTAGCTTGGAAAGAAGTTGAAACTTAGCAAATCATGTGGCATAAATTGTAAAAATCAGACAGAATTTGCCCAATACAAAAGGTTGCTCTAACCTAAATTCGCTTGGAATCAATTAGGTCGGTCCTAAATACTAATACATAAGACCGGCCCTGCCCAAGAACTCTCCTGGTCCTGGGCCACACCTGGTTTCGGATAGCGGGTTGATTCAGTTGGGCCAATTATTTCTAATAAAGAATGTGTATTTTTCTTAGTCAACCATACTAGAAAGTGTTTAAAAAATTTAATCTCTGAAACTCTTGTCTTTATTGTTTTCTTGCTACTAAGAGTACTGATCATACTGTGTCTTGTTCCAATTCTGTCTATTGTACCTCAAATGTATAGCATAAACGTCTAGGTCATGCTTCTTTACAGGCAATAAAACATATATTGACCATTCATTATGGTGTTGATAATGATAACATCCCTTGTGAAATCTATCACAAAGCTACGGATACTTGCATTCCTTTTTCAATCAGTGTATCACAGTATGATATTCCTTTCGAACTTGTCCAAATGGATTTATGGGGTCTTGATGCTACCTATAATCTCTCTGGGGGAACCTACATTTTAACTTTGTTCGATGACCACTCAAGATGCTTATGGACTTTCATCATAAAACAAAAATTCCAAGTACCTGCTATTTTGAAACATGTTTGTTCCTTGATTTCCAATCAGTTCAATTGAAAGATAAAGACCTAAAAAGGTCTAATAATGGTGTAGAATTCATCAATCATGAATGTCAAACACTTTGTTCCAACTTAGGCATTATACATCAAATCTCATGTACATGCACCACTCCATAAAATGGTCGAGTTGAAATGAAACATGGACACTTGTTGAATGTAGCTAGGGCCTTGTTATTCTAAGCATCTTTTCCCATAAAATTTTGGGGAGATGCAATCCTTACAACAACTTTTTTGATTAATAGAACACCCACAAAACTATTGAAGTGAAAAACTCCTTTTTGATATGGATTTACAGTCCATTTTATTTTTCAGAGATGTACAATTTTATGAGCATATGTTTCAATCAAGAACTAAATTTTTCAAAAAATGACCAAACGTGAGAAATGTTTGAATCAAGAACTAAATTTGTTAAAAAATGACTAAACATGAGATGCTCAAGACTAAATTAGTCAAAAAGAAATAAATGTGTAAATAAAGTAAGTTACAGGACCAAAAGTGTAATTTTACCTACATTTTATATTATTATATATTAAATGTTTTTGATGAAGATGAATATGGTGGTGTGGAAAAATGATATTGATATAAAATCTATATATAAAAAGTTTAAATAATTTTAGATATTTTATATTTTACGATCTCACAACGTGACATCGATATTTTGTCTTATTATAAAGTAATTTTGTCAATTACACATTTTATCCCTTTGAACAACTACAAAAATAAATACATTGTTAGACTATTAATAATAATCGCATAATCATTCATACAAAATAAATAAGTTATTAAATTATCATGTCACCAAATATTCCAATATTAATCATGAAATTATCTATCATGATTTAATCCCATCCTATAAAGTAAAGGAGGCCTTACTCCCATATTTAATAGGCTTCTTTTTTATATGTAGTATAGATAATACATTACCCCAAACAACAAATTTACACTTGGTTTTGTAACAAGATTTTATAAATCCTTTGAACTATATTGATTTAATTTTTACAATTATAAAATTTATAATTATTTTTTTAAAAACTATTTTTTTTCACGCAACCCTGTTATGATGGCTAGTATGTCGTCAATTAATATGTGAATATCATCTTACTATAAATTAAAAGACTACTTTCACATGTAAATAAAAATAATAAGTTTAATACATTTTATGACGCACGCTAATTCCGAATGATAATATACCTTTCATAGAGAATTTGCACTGTACGAACCTCTTCTCCTTCACGAAAGACTATATACTACAAGTGAACAAAATATTAGTTACTAGATATGTAGTAATGATTTTAAAATTATCATTAAAAATATATATTAGTGACAATAAATTTTATCATTAATTATGTATAAAGTTGTCACTAAATAGAGTTAGTCGCACATTTGTAATGAAAACTTCAAGACAATACAATATAGTGATATTTATTATTTATTATCACTAGAACGTCACTGTACATGTGAATAATTATATTTAGTGACAATTTTATGCACATATTTTTGTCACTAATTCTTATTAATAATAATTCCTTTAAAAATAATAGTAATTATTAGGATCATGAATTTCATTGTTGTGAAAAATTAAATATTCTTCCATCAAATAGGAAAAAGATGCAATTTTAGTCCTATAAAGCCGGAAGATGAAAATTCTGGTCCTATTCAAATTAAAATTAGCATTTTAGTGTTGTAACTTTAAAGAATTTCAAAATTTTAGTCCTTTATCCCACTGATTTGGCCTAAAAATTCTACACTGTCGGCCACCTCACCTTCTAAATTGAGGGTTTTGGTGAATTTGATGAAGTGGAAGTTCGAGTTGTAATTTTTATATTGCAACTTTGGTCCTTCATCTTTAAGGGGCTGACAATTTTGTCCCTCTAACTTTAGATGTAGCGTTTAGTTATCTAACTTGATATTTGGATTTTATAGCACTGAATCTTGACTTGTATTAAGAAAAAAATTGGGGCTATTTATGTAAATCTATTTCGGATGATCAAAATGGTAGAGATAAAAATATGTGGTACTTTTGTTGAAAGACAGTAAAGAAATGATATATATATTTGCAAAAAGAATTATCTTTATATTATGCATTCTTTTTGTAAAAGTGTTTCATTTTTAACCCAATTACTATAATATACACAAATAAAACTAGAGAGAGAGTTGAACTTCATTCATATTTAATATTTAAAAACATCCTTGTGGGATAACAATTTTTCATGGCCTCTAATTGTTCCAATTATATTTTTTGATGAGCGAACTCGGAGTATTTTGCTCTGAAAAATAAATTCCATCACTTTTTGCCACCCAATAGTGCTGATTGCTTCCAGGTCTCACCCATGTTTGTTTATAAGCATCAAAAGCTTGATTTTTAGAACCCCACCAGAGATGACAAAAATACAAAGTTTTTGGGATGACATCATCGCAAAAACTCCAATGATAATCTTGGTTTGTGGAAAGCGTATGATATCCCAAGTCATTATCTTTAGAAGCACAATGCAGTTTCAATGGCGCAGAATTCAGAGGGAGATTATTAACAACGTAAACAGTTTCTTGTTGTGTAACACATGCTTGGAGAATCTCGACTTCCACGCCGAGAAATAGCAAGAGAATTTTAATTATGGTGTACTTCATTTTAGTGATGTGATGGCTGAAGATGTTTGCTAATTTTCATCTCCGAAGTTCCTTTTTATAAGCGTTTGGCCATGCCAATACAACCAATGAAACATATACAATTTAAACATTTTGTCAATTAAATTTACAGTAATCAGAAATCAAATTAAAGATTAAAACATTAATGAATTAGCTAAATTGAAAATAAAAGTTGACAAATTAGAGGTAAGAAGGGCAATTTAAGAAATTGTTAGGTGAATAACAAATATGTAGATCTTATGTTGACTACAAATATAGAAAAACAGAAAATAAACATTCCTAATTTTACGTTGGATCTCATTACATACCATTGTTTCTTTCAATTTTCCTGTTCAGGTAAGTATGCACGTGATACAATTATTTTTAAGGATAATACTGTAAATCATATTATCTTACGTTTATTTTTGGTAATACAATGAACTTAAACTTTATTTCTCAAATAAGATTTTATGGATTCATTGAGCTATCCTAATTCAATTTTTACAATTGATAAGTTTCTAATTGATTTGTTAAAGGGTGAATAGCAATTTATTCCCTTGTGATATTAAAAATAAGCACATTACCCCTTTATGATAAAAAATATAGTAATTTATCTTCCTATACTTTTTAAAATGAAGCAATTTACCTCCTTATACAGGGAGGTAAATTGCTTCATTTTAAAAATCATAGGGGAATAAATGATTGTATTTTAAAAAATATAAGGAAGCAAATCGCTATTCATTTTTTAATAAGAGGGTAATTACTCATTTGCAATATCACAAGCAGGTTACTTGCATTTTTTCCATTTGTTAAATATATTTATTTACTCACAACCATGTACAGAAGGCTAATAATTGCATTTAAAATTTTCAATGATCTTGTCTTGAGTAAAAATGACAAGAATTATTGATAGCGCTAAAAAATAAAAAAAAAAAATAGATATGGGTCCCACTCGACCTAAAAATTGAATCCAAAATATTGAGTTTGGGTCCAGAGACTTATCGACCATGTTGACTAACTCGTATGGACTAATAAGCCTTTACATTAACTTTTGATTGTGGTTTTGTGATAGAATAGGGTATGGCTAACAAGCACATGTATTGGTGTGTTTGCTTTAGAGCAAAGCATAAGTTTACTTTAGTGTATAAGAGGTCATATTCTTCATAATCTCATTTCGTGGTGTGTTTATTAGTATTTTGGTCAGCTTGTTATTTAGTGGGTTGGTTCAACATTGAACAACAAATTTGGGCGATTTTAATATTTAATAATTATTGACTGATTACAAGTCGAAAAGAGCAGTCTATTTGGTATTGTATTTTGCTCTCCTTTATGTCATCAACTTTGTCGCATGAATTTCTCAGGCTACCTCATTTTTAATGAGAATTACATCTTTTTTGGTCGAAGTGCATGATGTAATTCTTTAATTGCTGCGACAACTCTCCCATCAACACAGTGCTCTTCACCTTTCTTCAGTTATGATTTGTTGGTGTCTATAGCGTTTGTTGTTCTTCACATGAATCTTCTATTCCTCTCCATTTCTTAAAAAATAAATAGCAATTTATCACTTGTATTTTAAAAAATGAGTAATTACCTCCTTATATTACATGGGTCAGTCAGGAGCCTAATAAGTGACTCACATGATAACTCAGTAAATAACGCAAAGACCACCAAAAATCGCGTAGCTATAAAACACGACTTCTATCCCGCTTCAAATAAAAAAAAACCAGCAGCATTATCATCTTTCCAAACATCTCCCTGTGGATGTTCTGCAGCCAAAATGGGGAGCTTCATCTCCAAAGCTGGAACATTCTCAACCGCCCCCCCACAAGTGGGACAAGGATGCAAAGAAACCAGACCTAAGTTGGCAAGTAAGGAAGCGAAGGTTTCCAGAGGCAGTGACGTAGTAAATAAATTAACAAGTTGAAGGGAACTGCGAATGTGCGAAGGAGCAATAAAACTATCTTTATAAGTAGTTCAGACCACATGGCAATCAATCTCATTGTGTTTCATGCGCTCATGGAATACGGGATTCGCCATGATGCAGGGCCGCTTGGTTGTCGCAAAAAAGACGAACTGGAAGAGACAAGTGAATGCCTAAATCGGAGAGCAAATACGACAACCATATTAACTCATAGAAAGTTGCAACCATGCTCCTATATTCCGCCTCGGAGTGGAACGGGAAACAGTAGATTATTTCTTGGTCTTCTAAGAAACTAAGGCAACTCCAACGAAGGTACAATATCCAGTAAGGGAACGGCGGGAATCAGTACATGACGCCCAATCTACGTCACAGTACGCAGTAAGCTCAAAGGATGACTGAGAATGAAAGAACAAACCTTTCGACTGCTCACCTTTGAGATAACGTTAAAACGTTAGGCAGCCCTGCAATGGACATCACAGGGGTGACTAAGGAATTGGCTAAGCTACTGCACAGAATGTGATAGGTCGGGGTGTGTGAAGCCTAGATACAATAGACGCCCAATTAACCTTCTATATTGAATAGGTTGAGGATGTAAGGGGCTACAATTGTCACTGAGTTTAAGTTCCAAAGGAAATGGAGTAGACACAGACTTGGCAGAGAGCATACCAATATCTCGCATGATGTCTTAAACATACTTTGTCTGGGCTAGATAAAGACCATTAGAATTTCGAGCAATCTTGAGCCCAGGGAAATACCTTGCGTCTCCAAGATCCTTAATAAGGAACGCAAGTAAAGTCTAACAAATTGATAAGATCCAAAGATGATGCTGTAACCACTATATCATCAATATAGATGAGAAGAGCTAGGAGGTCAGTATTAGTCATTTTGGTGAAGAAGCAATGGTCATAAGCAGATTGCGTAAATCCAAATTCAGTGAGCTTGAGGGTGAGCTCTACATTTCATTGACGAGAGGCTTGCTTCAACCCATAGAGGGATTGTTGGAGTTTGCATACGAGGCCAGGCTTGGTAGAATAACCCCCAGGCAGCTCCATGAACATATATTCATCCAAACAACCGTGCAGGAGGGCGCTGTTAACGTCCATTTGCTATAACGGCCAGCTATGGGAAGCAGCTAGTGAGACGAACACATGTACTGTAATAAGTTAGGCAATAGGTGAGAAGTTGTCAATGTAATCCACCCTTGCAATCTGAGTAAATCCCTTTTCTACTAGACGAGCTTTATAACACTCCAAAGAACCATCCTCACACAACTTTGTCTTAACTACCCACATTCATCCAATGTGTTTCTTCCCAGCTGGTAAAAGAGTGAGAACCTAGGTATGGTTATCCCAAAAGCAGTAATTTCAGCCTTCATGGCATCTAACCATTCTTCCAAAATGTGAATCATTTATTCGGCTCTTGAATGGTCCATATAATATGGAGGGTTAGTTAGTTTGTTACAGTAGTTTCAGGCAATTTCTCTTCTTTGTATTAAACCTGAATTCCAACCCCTCCCGGTCATTTTTTTCATTTTTCCATTAATGTGAAACAGGGTATTCTGTCTGCAATTTATCTTTGATAATGGATTATGTGTGCTTGTTTTCTTTTGCAAGTTTTAACATGGTATCAGAGCCTTTTTCGTGAAGGTCTCTGTATATACACACTACAATGCATACCTCTCTCTTCATGGAGGATGAAGTAGCTTCGTCGACGATGGGACAGAGACCTGGTGAAACTGCGTCTCAATATGAGAAGCATATGTTGTTTGTTCATCCTTCTGGGCATTCGCAGCTCACATTGACATCTTCTGCTTTGGATGGCACCAACTTTCTGGTATGAAAACGAGCAATATACATCTCTTTTGAAACGAATCTTTCCAACACCACTCTTATATCAATCAATTTTGAGCAATGGAGGCGCGTTAATCTGATAGTTACATCATGGATATGGAATTCCATGTCCAAGGACATGGTGGAATCATTTATGCATTTTAATACTTCGTGAGAACTGTGGTTCGTGATACAGGCGAGGTATGGGTGTTGTAACGGGACGTTAATTTACCAGTTACAGAGGGAATTGTCTTTAATGGTACAACAAGATTTAAGTCTTACAGCATATCTAACAAACGTGACAAAGCTCTGGAATGAGCTCAATTGTTTGGCACCTGCGCCAAAGTGTAAGTGTGGAGATTGTACTAGTGGTATTAACGAAGAAATTGACGAACTCACTTTATTGACTCAACTAATGCAATTTCTTATGGGCGTTTATGAAACCTTCAACAACGAAGGAAGTCAGATACTTATGCTTGATCCACTGCCCAGTGTGGAAAAGGCTTTCTCTTTGCTTTACACCATTGAACAAGAAAAAGCAATACAAACATCTACGAAGATAAGTACAAACAATGTGGAGTATCAACTGACTATGAAAGGAACTAAGAGGGATGATGATAAGTATGTGCAGAAAAAGAAGTTCATTGCAGATAAAGAAAATTTGCTATGCTCACATTGTCGAAGACTAGGACATGGAAAAGATACATATTTTCAATTGCATGGCATACGTGACTGGTATAAATCTCTGAATGAGCGAAGGAAGAAGGGGAGAGCTTTTGCTGCCAATGTCGATGTCAAAAGTGAAGGTATGTAGGGCACCTCTATGGGAAACACTGCACAAATGATGAATGAATTGATTAAGCTGCTGCAGAAGGCAAACACACCCTCAAATCCCATTACCAGCTATGCAAAGGCAAACACTCCCTTAGATCCCATTACCAGCTATGCAAACTTAGCACAATTCGATGAGGAGTTTGCAGGTAATGCCGCTAAACTTACTTGTATTGATTTGGATTGCTAGATAATTCACAATAGGGCCATCAATAATGTATGTGAAAACATTGTATTATTCCACTCATTTGTCAAACCCACTAATCCTCACTACATCCACCTGCCTGATGGTTCAAAGAATTCAGTTCAATATGTAGGCAGAGTTAAATTGAATGATGATATTGCTTTGGAGAATGTGTTCAGTATTCCTCAATTCTCTGTCAACTTGATATCTGTCAGCCAACTTTGTGGCCATAAAAATTATCAGTTTCAGTTTGCTAAAGAAACATGTTTCTTGCAGGACCAGGGCAGTAGAGCGAATCTGACTATAGGCCAACTATTCAAGAATTTATACATCTTTAAACCAAGTTCCCTCTGTCTCACTTTTATTGTTGCTATTAAGAGTACTGATCATACTGTGTCTTGTTCCAATTCTGTCTGTTGTACCTCAAATGTATAGCATAAACGTCTAGGTCATGCGGTTTTATAGGCAATAAAACATATATCGAACATTCATTATGGTGTTGATAATGATAACATCCCTTGTGAAATCTGTCACAAAGCTATGCATACTCGCATTCCTTTTCTTCAGTGTATCATAGTATGATATTCCTTTCGAACTTCTCCAAATGGATTTATGGGGTCTTGATGCTACCTATAATCGCTCTGGGGGAACCTACGTTTTAACTTTGTTCGATGACCACTAAAGATGCTTATGGACTTTCATCCTAAAATAAAAATCTCAAGCACCTGCTATTTTGAAACATGTTTGTTCCTTGATTTCCAATCAGTTCAATTGAAAGATAAAGACATAAAGGTCTAATAATGGTGCAGAATTCATCAATCATGAATGTCAAACACTTTGTTCCAACTTAGGAATCATACATCAAACCTCATGTACATGCACCTCTCCATAAAATGGACGAGTTGAATGAAACATGGACACTTGTTGAATTTAGCTAGGGCCTTGTTATTCCAGGCATCTCTTCCCATAAAATTTTGGGGAGATGCAATCCTTACAACAACTTTTTTTATCAATAGAACACCCATAAAACTGTTGAAGTGGAAAACTCCTTTTTGACATGGATTTACAGTTGATTAGGGTCAAATTCAGTGATCTCTACTCAGACAACTAACTCTTCCAAGACCAGATTTTGGGTTCCCTGAGAATAAAACAAGAACTGTGAGCTCATCGGGCACGTCCCCGATAATGACCCTCCGACGCTCAAGTTAGGTTGATCAAGAGAAAAGTGTGTTATCTCAAAGTTCGATCTCAATAAATGCAGAACAATTACCTTAATTACGGCGTTTTGGGTCTATTCATAGAGCACAGCTGGATACTGTTGGCTAGGCCACATGGCCTTATCCCGCTGGCTTGCGTCCTGATCGGACGGTTGTCATTGTCCGGGTCTTCAAGTCCATTGTTTGATCCGGGTCGGGTGCTCCGCGACCCGCCCATTGCAGAAGGCGCGGATCCTATGGCGAAAGTACCCTAATGCCCTTAATGAAGGTTGTTTTTGTCATTTCCCAGCAGATTACTGTAGCTACCCATCATTACTCCCCCACTTTTTCAAAGTGCAATGCGTTTGCCTTTGAAGAAGTTGAACGATAGCGTCCGTCGATCTGTAGGTCTGTGGACACGTGGCGTCATCTAATGGGTTGATCTGCGGCCCGTATCTCCAGAGGAGTAAGTCTATAAATACTCCACTCATTCAAACACTTCTTCCTACCTCCTATATAGACTTTTAGCGACCAGTGCTTATAATTCAACCTTCGCATTCGATCTACAGCTTCCAGAGCCATCCTGTTCTAAGGTACAATGTCTTCTAGCTTTAGTTTGAATTCTAGGTCGAGCTCTGGTTCTGGGTCGTCTGCGACCCCTTTTGGGTCTGCTTCTGGGTCTGCTCTTGGTTCCTTCTCTACTTCCCCAAAAAGCAACAAAAAGTTCTCGGTTTCCAAAAACTCTGACAAACAAACCGGACCTTCTACTCTCTCAAAATTCCAGAATCCGGGGAAGCTAGAAACTCTTGGGAAGCCGAGATTTTGGAAGCTGTGGTCAGTAGTGTTAGAACCCCTGTTCTTAAGATTAGGGAAAAATATTACATACCGCCTAAGTATGAAATTATCCTTCCTGCCACTTTTGATTGCATGCACCGCCCTCCTTTTGGTTTCTGCGCTTTTTCTATCAAGCATCTTGACGCTGGACTGCGATTTCCTTTGGCTTCTCCTGTAGCTTCGATTTTGAATAAACTGGAGTTGTGCCCTATGCAACTCTCTCCCAATTCTATTTGTCATATTGTCCTTTTTGTCATAATAATGCAATACTTAGACATAGAACCCAGTTTTGACAATTTTTGGAGCTTGTACTCTTTCACCACTTCTAAACGATCCGGTGATAGAGGTTTATTTTACCTTTCGGCCAAGCCTGACTGTAGATATTTGAGTACTCTAAAGTCAAATGTCTCTGGTTAGATCGCTATATTTTTATTCGACCTCCTAGAGGTGTCTGGCCCTTTAAAATCGAATAGTCTAAATATAAACCCGTTTTGAAAACAAGTGGAGGGGGGCTGGAGGGCGAGCAGATAAATAGCCTAACGGCTTTTAAATACGACCCCAAGAAGCTTCTCACTGAGAAGGTTTTGCAACTGTCTGGGCTCTCTCCAGCGTCCCTCCACATCGAAGAGTCTTTAGGTGATTTTTCTTTCTGACATGATGTTTTCTTCTGTCGTTCTGCTCGAATTCGCTTACACGCCTTGATTTTTTCAGGTAGTATCATCATGAGTTCTCGTAATGCTCTATGACTGAAGGCGGCTGAATATAAAATGGCTAAGGGCAAGGCCAAGGGAAAGCAAGTCACGCCTTCTAAAGACCTTCCTCCTGCGCCTATTCCTTCGCGACCCCGCGAGCCTGCGAGCCCTGCAAATCGTCAGCCCATCCAAGTTGACAGCGAAGAGACTCCTTCCCAACCTCTCTATGGATATAACTCTAGCGATTTAGAGTTGGACCTGGACAATGCAAGTGGAGATCAGGGGGTGAGTCTGGAAATCGGATCGCGATAGTGGGGAAAGATCGAAGAAAAGGAAGCGGGTCTCGCAAAAGCAGGGGTAGGGGGAAGATTCGAAGGAGAAAGAACCGATGGAACCCTCTGGTTCTTTAAAATTCAAATCTCATCGGCCTAGGGCATTGAGTAGGACGGCTAGGGAAGCTGCGGACAAGACTAGCCAAGCGGACGAGCGAGAAAGGTTCCTGAGGTTGGAACAGCTCGCTTCGCATTGGGAGGAGACTCGGGAAGTCATAAGGGGTCCTCAGTCGCATTCGTCTGAACCTTAGGGAGATCGAACGACTCCTAGGTGGGATTGCTCTTCCAGCACGGTGCTCTTCTCGGAAGCAGGGGGGAAACTTTCTACCTGTATAACTCTTTCACCTCCCTCCGCGACCAGAGTTCTTTGGTGACGAACAACCCTATTAGGATCGAGGAGTATGGCGTCCATGCCCAGCTGCAGGTAATCTCGTATTCTTGGATCGGCTCTAATGTTCGAACCCGAATAATTTTGCATGACTTTGTAGGCCTTAACATTCTTCCGGAGCCTGTCCATGAAATGCACATCCTATCGCAAGAACTACATATTGACGGATAGGAAAGTGAAGGAGCTCCAGGCCTAACTGGCAGAGTGAGACAAGCTGGATCTTAAGCACGCGGACGAGATGGTGATTCTTGCTGAGAAGATCAAGGGTTTGGAGGGTGAGCTCGATGCCGCCAGGAAGGAAAATGAGATCGCTTTATCTGAGAGGGATGTCGCCTTATCTGAAGGCAAGAGGGAAGGCTTTGAGGCTGGCCGTGAGGTCGGCCTGATTGAGGGTCACAAGCAAGGTCTTGAGGAAGGCCAGGTTGGTCGCATTACCCTGGAGGAACACCATCGAATCTTGGCTGGTTCTCGTATGGCTGTTGTCCGCGACTTCCTGAAGACGAACACCTTCACAACTGCTATGGAAATCAAGTCTGCCGACTCATTCGCCAATGGTTATAAGACCTATGAAGCCCAGATCGAGAAGCTTGGTGGATTTCAAGAGTCGTTTGACCACAGTCAGTTGGATATCACACTTGATGGCGATCTCCAACCCTATCCCGCCGAACCTGATCTGAAAGACGATGAGTTCGCTGCTCTGCGTGAAGAGCTGGAGGCTGAGGATGATGACTGATGCGATTAGGTCTCCGACTTTTGTAATAGAATCTCGGTCTAGATTCTGTTCTAACAATTATTCCCCTTGATATTTTTGTTGATCCATGCAACTGTGTATTTGAGAGCTGACCCTGAGGGGCATATTTTTTGTGATGTAACTCTGTAAATGAAGCTTCATCAATGGAACTCTTCTTTTGGCAATTCGTATGCATGTTATTTTGCATTTCCATTTGCACGTTTATCGTCTTTGTTAAACACTTCTTTCACCCCCATTTGAAGTATCCCCATTTGTTAACATTTCTCGAGTCGCCTATGTTGAGCGTGCCTTTTTTGGTTCATATACGTTGAACGCATCTTTTTCAGATCGTGTTTAATTGGATGCCTCTTTTTCAGTTGGCACGAGGGATGCATCTCTTTCAGATCGCATAAATTGAACGCGTCTTGTTCAGTTCGCGCTTAATTGGATGCCTCTTTTTCAGTTGGCACGAAGGATGCGTCTTTTCAGATCGCATACGTTGAAGGCGTCTTTTTCAGTTCGCGCTTAATTGGGTGCCTCTTTTTCAGTTGGCATGAAGGATGCGTCTTTTTCAGATCGCATACGTTGAATGCGTCTTTTTCAGTTCGCGCTTAATTGGATGCCTCTTTTTCAGTTGGCACGAAGGATGCATCTTTTTCAGATCGCAAACGTTGAACGCGTCTTTTTCAGTTCGCGCTTAATTGGATGCCTCTTTTTCAGTTGGCATGAAGGATGCGTCTTTTTCAGTTCATGTTTAATACCGTGAAGACTTTGATAGTGGGTAAAAACAAAAGCATAAAAACGTACGTAGTCTTCAAATTAACGCAATACGAACAGACGAACTGATTTCATAAATTGTTTTGGAGAAATTACAGTTTGTACAAGTTTCTTCAAGCATTAACATATGCAGTCGTGACTATCTCTAACACACAAGATGTGACCCTCCTAACTTTAGATGCGATTCTCATAATTGATGGTCTTTCACAGGCTCCTTGAGGTATCTTCTTGGGATTGATAGGCCTTTCACAGGCATCAGAATTCGATCTCTCTGTAGATGGCCTTTCACAAGCACCAGAACGCGACCTCTTCGTGGTTGATGGCCTTTCACAGGCACCATAACGCGACCTCTTTTGGTTGATCGCCTTTCACAGGCACCATAACGCGAACTTTTCATGGTTGATAGCCTTTTACAGGCACCAGAGCGCGACCTCTTAGTGGTTGAATCACAGGCACCAAAATGCGAACTCCCATGTTCATGCGTAAAACTTCTTAAGATTCTGTATATTCCATGAGCGCGGCAAATCTTGTCCCTGCATATCCTGTAGCTTATATGTACCTTTTTTCCGGATCTCGACTACTTTGTATGGTCCATCCCATGGTGGTTCTAACTTTCCCACATGCTTGGAGGCTTCTACATTTTTCAACACGAGATCTCCTACTTGAAGCTGGCGTGGTCGAATTTTGCGATCATGACTATTCATCATCAACCCTTTGTAGTGCAGGATTCGGGCATACGCTGCATCTCTCTTTTCTTCGATTACGGTGAGGTCGAAATTTCGCTGATCTTGGTTGACTTCAGGATTATATTGCATGACTCTTTGGGACTCCTCCCCGATTTCTGCCGGGATGATAGCTTCTGTTCCATATACCAAACAGAATGGGGTCTCACCTGTGGCAGATCGTGGAGTTGTGCGGTAAGCCCACAGAACTCCGGGAAGCTCGTCGACCCACGATCCTTTGCTCTCGAGGCGCGTCTTTAAGTGCTGCAAGATCGTCCGGTTAGTCACCTCTGTCTGCCCATTTGCCTGTGGGTTCGCGACCGCTGTAAAGTGTTGCGCGATCTTGAGTTCCTTGCACCATTCTGTGATCTTCCTTCCCTGAAATTGGTTGCCATTGTCAGAAATTAGAACTCTTGGTATTCCGAACCTGCAGATGATGTTCCTCCAAATAAAGTTGATGACTTCTTTCTCAGATATCTTGGCCACGGCCTTTGCTTCGACCTACTTGGAGAAGTATTCGACAGCCGCAATGATAAATTTTTTCTGAGCTTGGGCGGGGGAAAAAGATCCAACAATGTCAATTCCCCACTGATCGAACGGACATGCTATTCTGATCGGCTCCATCGGGGTCGCAGGTTGGTGTATTACGGACGCATACTTTTGGCAGCTTTTACACTTCTTCACCAGGTTCTTGAAATCTTTTACTAAAGTAGGCCAGAAGTATCCTTGCCGCGTGATTTTTTGGGCTAGCGATCTTGCACCTGAGTGGTTTCCGCAACTCCCTTCGTGGATCTCTCGCATCACGTAAAGAGCTCTCTCCTCGTCTAAACATTTCAAGAGGGGTACATCTACTGTTTGCTTATAGAGTTGACCTGATTGCAAGGTGAACCTGGCAGCTCGAAATTTTACTCTTTTCGCCGCGATAGGGTCGGTAGGCAAGGTGCCGTCCTCGAGGTACTTGATAATTTTATCTTTCCATGATCCTGCTTCGGAGACCACCTGTACTTCTGCTCCACTTGAGAGAGCTGATTGCTCACGGGCTAAAGCAGTAATCTTTCAATCTCGAATCCCGTCCATTGTCGCTCCAAATTTGGCTAAGGCATCCGCCTTGTCATTTTCTGCCCTAGGCACCTGCAAAAAAGAACATTTCTCAAATTTGCCCATTAATCGCGGAACGATTTCCTTGTATGATGTCATCGTCCTTTCTCTGGTCTCGTATGTTCCTTCGATCTGCAGGGCGATCAACTGGGAATCCGTAAAAACCTCCATATCTCTGGCTCCAGTTTCGTGTGCGAGTTCTAAACCCATTATGAGCGCTTAATACTCCGCTTCATTGTTAGTCACTGGGAAAGATAAGCGAGCTGCTACTTGGATCTTCACTCTCTTTGGCCCTTGAATCAGTATACCTGCTCCTCCATTATTGACGTAGGAGGATCCGTCCACATGTAACATCCATTTCAGGCAAGGATGTTCAGCAGTTTCAGGTTCCTTCTCATCACTAGATAATTCCATTACGAAATCTGCCAGCACCTGCGCTTTCTGGGCCATTATGGGCTGATTGTCAATGTCGTACTGCCCCAATTCGACAGCCCACTTGATAAATCTAGCAGAGGCTTCGGGTCGCGACATCACGTGCTTGAGAGGGTGGTTTGTTAGTACGACCATTTTATGCGACTGGAAGTAAGGTCGCAATTTCTGAGCTGTTACCACTAAAGTCAGGGCTAGCTTCTCCATCTCAGAATATCTAGACTCTGCGCCCTGAAGCATCTTGCTGACGTAGTAGATCGGGTTTTGATTGTTTCCTTCTTTCCTTACCAACACTGAGCTGACCGCATTCTCGGATACTCCCAAATACAAAAGCAGCGTCTCTCCTTCCTTCAGGTTTGCGAGTAGGGGAGGCTTCGTGAGATATTCTTTCAACTCCTGCAGTGCTTGGTCGCATTCCGTGGTCCATGTGAAGTTTTTTGATTTCCTCAAGACCTTGAAGAAAGGTAGACTCCTATCTGCCGATCGAGATATAAACCTGCTTAGCGATGCGATCTTACCCGTAAGCTTCTGCACCTCTTTGATCGAAGCGGGAGATCGCAGATTCATTATAGCCTGGATTTTTGCCGAGTTTGCCTCTATTCCTCGTTCGCTAACCATGTATCCCAGAAATTTTTCTCCTCCTACTCCAAAGGTGCATTTGTCGGGATTCAGTTTCATGCCATACGCTCTCATTTTTCTGAAGGCTTGTGCGAGGTCCTTGAGATGATCCTGCGACCTCTTGCTTTTGACCAACATATCATCGACATATACTTCCATGGTCTTTCCCAGCAGGTCCCCGAACATTTTATTGACCAATTGTTGGTACGTCGCACCCGCATTCTTCAGTCCAAACGGTATCATGTTGTAGCAATAGATCCCCTTTTCAGATACATACCCGGCTTTAAGCAGTTCCTCGACCTCCTGTCTGATGACTTTGTTCTTGTCACTGCCAAATGACTTCTTCCTCTGTTGTACCGGTCGAGCCATCGGGTCGACATTCAATCGGTGCACAATGACTTCTGGATCGATCCCTGTAAAATCTTATGGGCTCCACGGGAACATGTCAGCATTTCTCCTCAGGAATTCGATCATGGCCATTTCCCCATCCTTCATGTTGGCTCCTATCCGGGTCGTTTTGTCAGGTTTATCGGGCGCGAGCTGCACTACCTTGTATTCCTCACTGGGTTTTAGATGTTCCGCCTCGTAAGGTCGGGGTTCAGCGTCCTCCTTCGTCTTCCGCTTCTTCTGCCCAGGCTCCCCTTTCAGTGACAAGTTGTAGCATTTCCGAGCCTCATTCTGATCGCACGATACCTCCCCGATTCCATATTCCGTGGGGCACTTCATCTTCATATGATATGTGGAGATGACTGCTCGGAATGAATTCAGCCCCGGTCTTCCTAGGATGACGATGTAATTAAACGGGGTATCAACCACCAGAAACTTGACCATCAAAGTCTTTCTCTTCGGCTTGTCGCCCATGAATACGGGCAGTTCAATCGTCCCTAGTGAGGCTACCTCACTTCCCCCAAAGCCGACCAGCGGGGCCTTCATTGGCTCTAATCGTGCATTCTCTAAGCCCATCTTATCGACCACGCTTTTGAAGATGATGTCTGCGGAACTCCCGCTGTCGATCAGCACTTTATGGACAGTGAAATTCGCGATATCTAGCTTGACGACCATCGGATCATTCAGTTCTCCGCTAACTTCTGGTCTGTCTGAGCTATCAAATGAAATGGTTTCTTCATCTTCGACCTTCAATACAAATTCTCTTTCTCTGTTCGATCCTACGGTCCGGGCGCATCTTTTCCGCGTTCGACTCAAATCCCCAGCACTCGAACCCCCAGCGGTCGTGTATATCACTCCTTTGATCGGTGCGTTGCTCCCGCATGGTGGGGCTCTGTCTGTTTTCGAGGGGACTAGGTTTCGATCCCGGCTTCTCGATCTGCTTCTCCTTGTTTCCCCGCTGATTTTGCAATTTGGAGGAACTCGATCTCGGAAGTATCCCTGCCTAACCAACCTTTCGATCTCATCCTTCAGCTGGAACCACTCTTCAGTGTTGTGTCCCCTTTCACGATGGAATCTGCAATATTTGTTAGAAAACTACTTGGAGGGGGTGTACCTGGTGTGCCTTGGCCATTTCAGGATATCTGCATTTTCCACCATCATCAATGCTTTCTCACGCGACATTGCCAGTGGAGTATATAGTCTTGGTATTTGGGCTGGTACTTGGGCTCTTTCTGCTTTTCCTGTTTCTGCTTGCTATCGCCCCCTTCTCTACCGTCATATGGCCGTTTGGTCACCTGTTCACGTTCATCTCCTCCTCGTCCATGTATTTTTGCGCCAGTGTCATCAACTCACTTGGGGGGTCGCGTGTGAGAGCAGACGTAAAAGGGCCTTTCCTCAACCCATGAATAAGGATGCTTACTATCATATCAATCCTCAATTCTTGCATCTCTAATGCCTCATTGTTGAACCTCCCCATGAAGTTCTTCATGGTTTCGTCTTCCCTCTAACGGATGTTAAACAGGTGAGTTGCCGATCTCTTTTGTTTCTTCTTGCTCGTGAAATGGAAATTGAACTTTTGCACTAGCTGTTCATAGGACTTGACGCTCCCACGGGATAAATTTGTGAACCATTCTTGTGCCTTCCCTGTGAGCGTGGTAGCGAACAATTTTGCCATGATAGGGCCTGGTTGTCCGTATAAGTTCATCACCATTTCGAACACGGCCACATGCTCCTATGGATCCTTCACCCCGTCGTATCTCCGTAAATCGGGTACTCTGAAACCTGGTTCGACCGTTTGGATCAGAATTTCATTACAGAAAGGAGAATTCTTGTTGTGTGAAACTATCTCTCCCCATTTCTTCAGCTCATCAATCTGTTTATTCAGGCTTTCTATTTGTCTCCCTACGCTCTCGACCTCGGCTCGTGATATTATAAGTTCTCTTCTCTTTGCACGAACGTGGCTGCTGGACCCAGCTTCCAATAAGGATGGTCTCTTGTTGCGACGTGCCTGTTCGTCATGTACCCGTGACTCTCTCTGTTTCCCGTGCACCCGCGATTCTCGATGGGGTTTAGTATTCTCAAACAGCTGTCTCCTTGCGGTTTCTTTGACCACTGGGGTCGCAGTTCTCCTCTCATACTCCACAATGGCTTTTCGGCTGGCTTCTTCTATCATTCTTTGGAGTACGTCTTTTGTTATCTGAATAGTTGTTCCTCCTTTCCTTGGTGTCTCCTCTTCTCCGGCGTTTCTTCTCGATGAACCTTCCATGACAATAATTCTCAGACGTTCCCACAGACGGCGCCAACTGATCCGGGTCGAATTCAGCGATCTCGTGAAAGGATCTCAACTCAGACAGCTAACTCTTCCAAGACCAGATTTTGGATTCCCTGAGAATAAAACAAGAACTGTGAGCTCGTCGGGCACGTCCCCGACAATGACCCTCGGACGCTCAAGTTAGGTTGATCGAGAGAAAAGTGTGCTATCTCAAAGTTCGATCTCAATAAATGTAGAATAGTTACCTTAATTACGGCGTTTTGGGTATATTTATAGAGCACAACTGCATACTGTTGGCTGGGCCACGTGGTCTTATCCCGCTGGTTTGCGTCCTAATCGGACGGTTGTCATTGTCTGGGTCTTCAAGTTTGTTGTTCGATCTAGGTCGGGTGCTCCACGACCCGCCCGTTGCAGAAGGCGTGGATCCTATGGCGAAAGGACCCTAATGCCCTTAATGAAGGGTGTTTTTGTCATTTCCCAGTAGATTACTGTAGCTACCCAACAACAGTCCATTTTATTCTTTAGGACAAAATGCATAAAACCCCCCTTATGTTTTGTTTTAGTCAGCAAAAAAACCCCATTCTGTTAGCAACTAACGGGAAGTGGAGAAGACGCGCGTCTGCTGCGTTTGGTAGTCTTTTTCTGCGATTTAGGTTGATGTTTAATAATTGTTTAGACCAAAATGCCCCTCTATGGGTCTATATAACACACAAAGGGATTTTTTGCTTGGTTTGTGTATTCTTTTTGTCATTTCTCACCTTAAAAAATAAATTAAATTTTGACATATTAAATTTAAATTGAAATATTAAATTAAATTATATTTAAATTCAAATAATTTTGTAATTGTTAATTATTAAATCTAACTATTATTTTTAATTAATTAAAATATATATTTAATTACAATAATTATTATGATAATTATTATTAATTAGCCAAAATATTAATTATTATAATTATCTAAAATATTCTTAATTTACTAAAATATATTTTAACTAATATAATTAAAATTAATTAAAAAATTAAAAAAAAAAAGAAAGAAAATCTGGTATTTCGCCCATTTTCGCCGGAAACTTTGAAACAATTTTCCGACACTGTCCGGACGAATTTCCGACGCCCAATGGTACCATTAGAATCTTCTCTTCAAGACGAACATTTTCATACCTTCAATTTGAGTTTTCGTCGATCATAGAGAGTGGGCTCAAGCAACGATCGCCGAACATATTTTCCGTCGATTCGTCTCCGTCCGATCGAATCTCGGTCTCAAACTAGCACCATCAGACTCGTCTCTTCAAGACGATTCTAGCGAGACCAGCCTCACTCAATTTGGTAAAGAATTTATGGAGATATGATGATTTAATCGAAATCTTGTCGTCGACAACAAGATGTGGTGGGGGGGGAAGCCGGGGTAAAGGGGGTGGGGGTGGGGGTGGGGGTAGGGGTGGGGGGCAGCGGGGGGGGGGGGGGGGGAAGGGTGGTGGGTGGGGTAGTTAGTTTTTTTTTTAATATATAATAATATATTTTTAAAATTTTAAATTATTTATATATAATATAAATTAAATAATATGTTGAATCTAAACCTTTTATTTTTTCAAAATCTAACGGTTGAGATTAATTAATTAGATCTAACGATCAATATTTGATAAAAAAATATCCAACGATCATTAGAATAAGAAATAATATATATTAAGTAAGGGTATAACGGTCATTTTCTAAAAAATTAACACCGTTAGTTGGATTTAACGGAGAGGGGGTGATTGAGCTGAGTTTTACAAAACACATGGGAGCTTTTAGCCTATTCTGAAAACAGGGAGGTGCTTTTTGCAAACTTTTTAAAACACAGGGGGGTTTTATGCATTTTGTCCTATTCTTTAGAGATGTACAATTTTATGAGGATATGTTTCAATCAAGAACTAAATTTGTCAAAAAATGACCAAACGTGAGGTGCTCAGGACTAAATTCTTCAAAAAGGAATAAATGTGTAAATAAAGTAAGTTACAGGATCAAAAGTGTAATTTTACCTACATTTTATATTATTATATATTAAATGTTTTTTATGATGATGAATATGGTGGTGTGGAAAAATGATATTGATATAAAATGTATATATAAAAAGTTTAAATAATTTTAGATATTTTATATTTTACGATCTCACAACGTGACATTGATATTTTTTTCTTATTATAAAGTAATTTTTTCAATTACACATTTTATCCCTTTTAACAACTACAAAAATAAATACATCGTTAGACTATTAATAATAATCGCATAATCATACATTCAAAATGAATAAGTTATTAAATTATCATGTCACCAAATATTCCAATATTAATCATGAAGTTATGTATCATCATTTAATCCCATCCAATAAAGTAAAGGAGCCCTTACTCCCATATTTAATAGGCTTGTTTTTATATGTAGTATAGATAATGCATTACCCCAAACAACAAATTTACACTTGGTTTTCTAGTAAGATTTTATA
Source organism: Sesamum indicum (assembly GCF_026168435.1). Lineage (NCBI taxonomy): Eukaryota > Viridiplantae > Streptophyta > Magnoliopsida > Lamiales > Pedaliaceae > Sesamum > Sesamum indicum. The sequence goes on along the minus strand of NC_142661.1, from coordinate 7,286,148 downwards.
AATTCATTGAACTATATTGATTTACTTTTTACAATTATAAACTTTGTATAATTATTTTTTTTAAATATATTTTTTTTAACACAACCCTGTTATGATGGATAGTATGTCGTTAATTAATATGTGAATATCATCTTACTATAAATTAAAAGACTACTTTCACATGTAAATAAAAATAATAAGTTTAATTCATTTTATGACGCACACTAATTCAGAAAGATAATATACTTTTCATAAAGAATTTCCATTGTAGGAACCTCTTCTCCTTTACGAAAGACTATATACTACAAGTGAACAAAATATTAGTTACTAGATATTGGGTAATAATTTTAAAATTATCATAAAAATATATATTAGTGACAATAAATTTTATCATTAATTATGTATAAAGTTGTTACTAAATACAGTTAGTCGCACATTTGTAATGAAAACTTCAAGACAATACAATATAGTGATATTTATTATTTATTGTCACTAGATCATCACTATACATGTGAATAATTATATTTAGTGACAACTTTATGCACATATTTTTGTCACTAATTCTTATTATAATAATTTTTTTAAAAATAATAGTAATTATTAGGATCATGAATTTTATTATTGTGACAAATTAAATATTCTTCCATCAAATAGGAAAAAAGATGCAATTTTAGTCCTATAAAGTCGGGAGTTGGAAATTCTGGTCCTATTCAAATTAAAATTGGCATTTTAGTGTTGTAACTTTAAAGAATTTGGTAATTTTAGTCCATTATCCGACTGATTTGGCCTGAAAATTCCGTGCTGTCAGCCGTCTCACCATCTAAATTGAGGCTTTTGGTGAATTTGATGAAGTAGAAGTTCGAGTTGTAATTTTTATATTGCAACTTTGGTCTTTCATCTTTAAGAGGCTGACAATTCTGTCCCTCTAACTTTAGATGTAGCATTTAGTTATCTAACATGATATTTGGATTTTATAGCACTGAACCTTGACTTGTATTAAGAAAAAAGTTGGGGCTATTTATGTAAATCTATTTCGGATGATAAATGGTAGAGATAAAAATATGTGGTACTTTTGTTGTAAGACAGTAAAGAAATGAAGATATATATTTGAAAAAAGAATTATCTTTATATTCTGCAATCTTTTTGTAAAAGCGTTTCTTTTTTAACCCAATTACTATAATAGCACACAAATAAAAACTAGAGAGAGAGTTGAACTTCATTCATATTTAATATTTAAAAACATCCTTTTGGGATAACAATTTTGTGAATCTGTTACAGCAAAAACTGTTTCTGCTAAATCTGTTGTTGCTGAACTGTTGGCTACTGTCGAGACTAATGCTAACACAGACTCTGTTGCTGCACAGAATTGGAAGCCGGCCATCGATCTATTTGTGGGCCCTTCTATCGCGGCTGGGAAAACTGCAGCTGCGCACAGTCAGCCGCCGCTGGTTCGTGGAGTCGATTGCAATCTGAAAAAACTACTGCTTATGGGTACATTCCGACTGCATCGCCTAAATTTTTTTCGATAATGTACCGCTTCAACCATGCTCCAATTTCACGAATTATGATAATAAAATTGCTAATATTTTTCATAATTCGACTAGCAAGATATTGACTTATGTGCCTCCTACAATGCAAAATGGTGAAATTATCATACGACCCACGTTGGACACTATCCGCGAGGGTTCCCGTGGATGGAATGCGGCGGGTAGTATGATATTCCTTTCGAACTTGTCCACATGGATTTATGTGGTCTTGATACTACCTATAATCTCTCTGGGGGAACCTACGTTTTAACTTTGTTCGATGACCACTCAAGATGCTTATGGACTTTCATCCTAAAACAAAAATTCCAAGTACCTATTATTTTGAAACATATTTGTTCCTTGATTTCCAATCAGTTCAATTGAAAGATAAAGACCTAAAGGTCTGATAATGGTGCAGAATTCATCAATCATGAATGTCAAACACTTTGTTCCAACTTAGGCATCATACATCAAACCTCATGTACATGCACCTCTCTATAAAATGGTCGAGTTGAAATGAAACATGGACACTTGTTGAATGTAGCTAGGGCGTTGTTATTCTAGGCATCTCTTCACATAAAATTTTGGGGAGATGCAATACTTAGAACAACTTTTTTAATCAATAGAACACCTTGAAGTGGAAAACTCCTTTTTGACATGGATTTACAGTCCATTTTATTCTTCAGAGATGTACAATTTTATGAGGATGCCTCTTCCAGTTCGTCTTTTTTGCAACAACCAAGTGGCCCTGCATCATGGCGAATCCAGTATTCCATGAGAACATGAAACAAGACTGATTGCCATGTGGTTATAACTGCTTATAAAGATGGTTTTATTGCTTATTCGCTCATTCGCAGTTCCCTTCAGCTTGTTAATTTATTTACTAAGTCACTACCTCTGGAAACCTTCGCTTTCTTACTTGCCAACTTGGGTCTAGTTTCTTTGCACTCTTGTCCCTCTTGTTGGGGGGCTGCTGAGAATGTTCCAGCTTCTTACTATAAGTACGTTATCATGTATGCATATTTTCTATATACGTATATGAAATGCACATAAATTGTTTGAAATTTAGAATTTATAAAGTTGGTACTCAATATTAATAAAGGAAAAAATATTTTTTTAATCCGTTAAGTATGCCCAGTTTTAGTTTTAGTCCTATAAGTACGGCCATTTTTTCTTAACTCCAGTAACTTGCCAAATTGATTACATTTAGTCCTCCGATAGATTGGATTTATAATTTGTGCTGAAAAAGTGACATGGCTAGACACCTGGATGCATTTTTTTTATTTAAATTTCTATGTGCCTAAAATCATGAGGTGGAAGACAAGTTGACCATCTTTTGGAGGGAAGAAAGGTGACTTTTCCCTGCAAAACACTTTTCCTAACTAGCAAAATATATTTTCTTCTCTCCAAGCTTCGGCAAACCCTTTTCTCTCCCTCATCTCTTGGCTCCAATGTCTTCTTCCATGGAAGGACCACTTTTTTGCTACAGCAGAAAGAAAGCAATGATGCGGACTTCTTGAACTAATAAAAATCCAGGAAGGAAGTTTCATTCTTGTGAAGATTACAAGGTAATAAGCTCATTTTTTTTACTTTTTTTTTCTTTAAATGAATTTAGTTTTGTAGAGAGAAGGGTCTGCCCAGCCAGCAAACAAGCCACGTATGCAAGCCACGTACTCTCCCATGTGGCATGACACGTGGTTAATTAGCCGAAAATTGGACCAACTAATTTATACGTTGGCAAGTTCCGGGTAAATTTAAAATTTTGGTTGGAAAAAAAAAGTAGAAAATCACTCAAACGGACTAAATATAATCAATTTTACAAGTTATTGGAGTTAACAAAAATTGGGCATACTTATAGGATTAAAACTAAAATTAGACATACTTAACAAACTAAAAAAATATTTTTCCCATTAATAAATAATGTTTTAGGATATGTTAGCATATAAGTAGTTAATGCAATTATATTTATGAAACTATATTTAACATAATTAATTAAAACTCAGTAAATTACCTATTGTTGAATTGTAGTTATTTTTCCAGTTCCTTTCAGTTAGATGATTTTTAATTTAAAATTATCAAATTACTTGTTTTAATTAATAATTTGTTTTCATAAAAAATTGTTAAGAAATTAATGACCCTTTGTTTATAAAATTAAACAAATACTACTAAATAAAACATAACAAGCCGGAGCCATATAATTGTAGTCATTTTTCTTCAATGAAATTACCTTCTATTGTAGATGTAATATGAATGCATACATTTTTTAGTATTCTCTCATAATGCTTAGGGTTAGTTATATTTTGCCATCCGAACTATGACCATTTTTATATATTAGTATTTAAATTTTTTTTATGTCAACTTACCATCTCAACTTTATAAAATTTTACACTTAGTCATTTATAACTATTTTTCACTGAAATTTTTTGTATGTGATGTTTAAGGGTTATGTAATATGATACTTTTTACATATGCACAACATGTAACATTTTTTCGGACAGAAAATCAACAAAAAAACAATCATATATGGCAAAGTATAAATTTTGCAACTTTAGATGGTAAGTTGATACAAAAAAAAAAATTCAATGGCGAAAGTAAAAAGGGGCATGGTTTGGATCGAAAAATGTAATTTGCCCTAATGCTTATAATCTTTTGTATCCCCCATGATATTTTGTAATTATATTCTTTAATAGTATAGTTTGTAACCACAATTTTGGTGGTTTATAAATACCACTATATGATTCATTTGTAAAAAATCTTTTGGAAGAATTATAAGAAAAGAGATTTGAAGAGAATACATATATATGGTTTTCTTATATACTATTAGGAGTAATAGCCTAAGAAACTTAGAATTTTTCTAAGTTTATAACACGTTTTCAAAACGACTTTACGCTCAATCAAGGTAGAATGTTAATTTTTCTATGTATAATTTTATTCTTTATGGGTTTACCTCTACAATATCATAGTTATTGTTCTTCTTGATTATTTAATAATGACATATTAACAATCATGTTTTATACATTTCAGTGTCTCCTAAAATGGACATACATAAATAAAAAGTTCTATTATAATTGATATTGCCTCCATAAGTAGGCACACAAATCTTGATTTCATCCCTTGAAGTGGACGTGTTTTATAAAATTTCATTGCTTCCTGAAGTAGGTAATGAGTTACATTACCTCGAGTAGTAGGTAAACTATTTTATACCAATTATTTTCACTATTATTCCTGAAGCGGTGATAAGTATAATATTTGATTTTCTCACCATACTGATAACTCTCGGATATAGTATTAGAACGGAATGATCCATTAGATAATGAATTATTGGTTCTAAGCCATCTTTGACGATTAATCAACAATTCGAAGTGTTTTTCTTGTGTAGTCTTGATAAACCAGCGTTTATATATAGATGTAGAAGGATCTCTTTGGGAAGTAAGAAGCCCCTTTGCCATCTCTTCACCTGCAACCACCAATAGAATAGGTCAGTCGAGTCCTCGACCTCACTCCAACTTACAGGGCTTACCTTCAAACAAAAAGTGTAACGACCTGGAAGGAAATTGGTCTAGAAAAAAACCATTAGTTAGCTTTTTAGTAAGCAAAAAAGAAGGCAAATAGAAGAAACACAACAACCTTCTTTACCTTCCCTGATCTTTCTTTCCCGATCGATCCAGTTCTCTCAGAAAGAATGGAGATGAACATCTAGATAGAAAACTGTAACACCGGATATATGTTATTTAAATTGAAAAAGATTTCACAACTACTTACTGCAACGTACTGCTCAATGCTGATAGACATCATAAAAACGATAAGTTGCATTGAAATTGATAAAGTTCCGTGGAGTTCATAATTGTATAAAAGAAGTCAAAGTAGTGGCTGCGGCGCGTTGAGGCACTTCTTCAACGGTCCTCGTATGCTCATAGGTCAGTAGGCGGGTGAATTATTCACCTGTCATAATATATATTAAATTTCATTATTTCATTTTTAGTTATTTAATTAAATTCTAAATATAATTAATTAAAAATTTATTAAATTAATTTAATTATATCTTAAAATACATAATTTAATTTATTTAGTACAATTTATTAAATAAATAAATAAATTATAAAATTAAATTGTTTTAGTAATGATAAAGAAATGTTATAAATCTAAATAAATGATCGTTCCAAATACCATTGCTAAAATAGTTCCAAACGCCTATTCCTAAACTGCATTGACTATTCCAAATGCGATTGCTAAAACCATTTTAAATAAGTTTTCCTAAATAGTGGTGAACGTTCCTAATACCATTGCTATTTCAGTTTTAAGTACGTATTCCAAACTCAGAAAGATCGTTGCTAATACCATTACTAAGACGGTTTTATATACGTGTTTCTAAATAAGACTGACAATTCCTAAAACTGTTCTAATTAAAAAAATAATTTTTTTTTGAAAAATTTAATATTAGGAACGATTTTGGTAGTGTGTACAGTTCCCGTACCAACCAGGAATGGTCTTGCCAGAATCGTTCCTAAAATTTTGTAACGTCGTTTGTAAGGATGAATTACCAACCGTTCCAAAAATCGCCCCAAATAAGTTCAATGTCTTGCAAACCGTTGCAAACCCAAAAAAAATCATTCCTAAACTTGCTCCAAATCCCATCTTTTTTTTATAGTGATAGTACTTTATGCTAGCTTGTATAACTGAAAATCTTGCGGATTCCATCTCTTGTGCTATGATCGGATCTTAGATCTTGTGCTCCGCTAATCACTTTTATGGATGGGATTTGGCTAGAGCACATCACCACACTATAAAAAAAGGTGGGATTTGACACGGCCAGGGCAACCGTTCCTAAACCTGTTCCATCTTGGAACGGTCTTTGGAACACATAATGAACGGATATTGAAAGATGAAGTCATGATCTTTATTTTTTTGACTTATAATTTTGGAATAGGCAAACCATTCCAACATGAATTCCAAACAAGCAGTTACAAAATCCGATCCAAATACCATTACAAAATAGTAACGATAAATGGTTGGAACTCTGTTTGGAACATAATATTAGAATTAGCAACGGTCTTGAGTTGACCATTCCTATATGTTTGACAAAGGATGTCCAAAAGATGACAGTTAGAAAATTTATTCGAAAATGAGGTATAATTTGGAATGATTTTGGAACACCCTTAATCAATTATGCGAAAAACCGTTCCAAATTATTAGTTTTATTTAAGAAGTAATGTGTTTAAAAAAATTGTTCCAAAATTTGGCACAAATTGGAATTGTTTTTCTGTATTATTTATTGAGTATTATTGAAACTGTTCAAAATGAAATACAACGGCTCTATTTCAACGGTAAAAAAAAATATTCCTAAACTCGTCGAAAGGACCGTTTCAAAATCTAAATCAACAGCTATTTTTTAACATCTAAATATGTGTGCTCCTTCCATTTTATGTCATTATTTTCTTCCATTCTTATTTTTTCTCTATTTTCTCAATCTCTCTCGAATTTTTTGACCTCTCATTATCCCACAAATATTTATCTACTCTTGTTCATCAACCTGTCTCAAATTTTTATTGATATTTGAAGTTATTTTGATCAGGTAAAAACTGTAATCCTTTATTTGTCCATTGATTATATTTGTTGTAATTTTATCAATAAAATTTAATGTTATAATAATATATATATGTGTGTTTTTGTGTTTGTGTAGGACTCATCGTCATGTTAAGACAGTTGAGGAAATGGATGTATGAGAAGAAACTTCCAAATAGGGAGGGTCTTACTCCGTTGAGGATGGTGTTGGTAGATTTATAGAATGACCCAAGTGTCAACATGCATATATGGATGGTGAGAAAATTACGTGTTCTTTTCAGAAGTGAAAAAATGAAGTTTTGAAAACCACGGACGAGGTAATTTTTTTTGGTAAATGTAAGTTTTATTAAGTAAAAGGTACAATAGTACAATGCAACAGTGTTCAACGATTGGTTTCTCCCTCGACAGACTAAGGGATACGCTGTAGTCTATATAATGCACATGAACTAATCAAGTAAGATATGTTTTTGCTAATAATTCTCGGTCTAACATCTTCAACTATGACGGTGGCAATGATAGAGGGTGGCCGCCTAGTGTCCTCAGATCGTCTCAAGTTTTGTTCTCTCCAAATGCGATAAATGCATGACGCAAGGAGAGTATGGTAAGCCACGTTGACGATGTGTTTCTCTCTCCATTTTTGCGCTGCCCAATCAACGTCCCGTGACCAGTCTCGATTAGGCCATGTGAAGCGTACAACCCTTCTAGCAGCTGTGAGACACAAAAAATAGGTGGTCATGGGTCTCTATCGCGCCCTCTTCATAAAGGACACAGTTACCAAGGTGTGATAACCATGCTCGATCAGTCGTAGATAGCTTTCCAAAAATTGCAAGCCAAAGGATGAAGGTATGCCTAGGAATCTTTAGGGAGCTCGAGAGTAAAGAAGCGCAATCTACTTCCCGGTGGCTCCAATAGTCTATAAAGTGCTTGAGCTGTAGGTCGGCCTGTCTCAAAATGCCAGATGATATGATCATGCCCGCCATGAATTTGGGGCAAAACCTGTGTAATCTCCAATCACTCTATATCAATGATTAGAGGGCAGTGTCATTGCCCCTCCCTGATAACACTGCTGAGCTTCGTTGCACCCAATAGCTCAAGAAGTTCAGTCCTCGTGGTAATCTATCAATCAGGGGGCCCAGGTGGTGCCATGGATCCTTCAAGAGGTAGAACCTGTTCCCATCTCCAATTTGATACGCAACAATCGGTTGCAGTATCGTACACAGTCGTAATAGTTTTCTCTACCCCCAGGCTCTCTACCCTCAGAAACTGTCCAAATTGATGTGTTTCATAATCGCCCGTGGTACAGCCAATCCACCCAAATGGATGTCCTATCACAACAATTGACATCACATAGTTTCTTACTCATTAAAGCCTTATTTAAACTGGCGACTTCCCGTAAGCCCTGACCTCCCTCCTATAACGGCTTACAGACATCCTTCCATACAAGTTTTGCATACCCACTATTTCCTCTACATTTCCATAGGAATGGTCGTAGTCGTTTCTCAATCTCCCTTATAACATCTTTCGGTAATAGAAAAGTGAAACACTAATATATGCTGAAGGCCATGAGTACCGAATTAATAATGTGAATTCGTCCCGCATACGATAACCCCATGCCCTCCCAACCATTAATGCACTAGTCAATTTTCATCAATAAAGACCGGTAATCATTTATATATAATCTAGGGGAGAGGAAGGTAAGCCCCAAGTACCTCAGCAGAAGATGACCTTCTTGGAAGCCAAGCATCGCTAGCATCTGCTCTAACATCCCTTGTGCTGATTAGGAGAGGATAAGGTGGCTCTTTTGAACATCTAATGTGAGTCTCGATAACGCAGCAAACCTGTCTATCCCCTATTTGAATACCCCAATGGACCCCATATCCACTCTACAGAACAGTAACAAGTCACTGCAAACCCAAGTTGGAACACTCTTGTAGCCTCACATTTCCAGTTGATAGAGAACAACATGTCCTGCTCAATCATCCATAGAAACTACAGGTGCATAACCTCCATGACTAAAAGAAAGAGATAAGGTGATAAGGGATCGCCCTGCAGCAGTCCTCTCGCATCTGAAAAGAATCCATAGGGTTTTCCATTTAGCCCAACCGAGAACGAGGGTTTCGTGACACACTCCTGTATCCATACTGTTTCATATGCCTTCCGAATATCCACTTTCAGCGCACATCTAGGGGGCAAGTTCCCCGTAAATAGCTCCTGTGCTAGAAAAATATTGTCCCTAATGCTCCGTCCAGGGACAAAGGCAGCCTGACAAGGACTAATCAACTTGTCCAATACCACACTTAACTTTTGCACAATCAATTTAATAATAATCTTATAGAGTACATTGCAGCAAATATGGGGCGAAATTCAGTGACTAACATATTAGAGTGTACCTTTAGTATAAGTGCCAAGAGTATCATATTGATTTGTTTTAACAACTTCCCTGTAGCAAAGAACTCCGACACAGCCTTCGTAACTTCCCTATCGACAATCGGCCAAGCAGCTTTATAGAAGCCCTATGAGTGCCCATTAGGTCTCAGGGCTTGGTCCTAAGGAATATCAAATACAGCCTGCTTCACATCAGCGGGGCTAAAAGGCATGAGGAGCTGATTGGCTTCCTCTTCTGTTAAGACATGTCTCGCCCATGGTCTCAGATGACGTATGTCCATCACCTCTCAACGTCTTTCACCACCTAAAAGAGTCTTGTAGAAGGTGATAAATTCATGAATAACCACCTCCGGTTCTGTGTGAATGGACCCCAACTCATCATTAATTTGTAAAATCCGCCTAGATGTCCGTCTTTGAGCAATCATTTGAAAGAACTCACATGAACATTGGTCTCCCCCCTTCATCCACTGTATCTTGGCACATTGTTGTAACATTATTTGTTCGAGCTTGGCTGCTTTAGCATAAACCAGTCGACAGCAATGTTCCAAATTAATAAAAGCTCGTCTTGTCTATCCAAGCTAACTATAGCCTGGGCCGTCTTAAGAAATCCCTTAGCCAGCTGGACATTTAGCGACAAGACCCCCTTATTCCTCCTCATCTAGCGAAAAACAGGCTTTAGTGCCTTAAGTTTCCATGCGCCCGCATACATGGACACGCCTACTACAGCATGATCTCATACATTCTGCACATTGGGTATAAAATCCGGTGAGAGAGTGTGGTAGTTATCGAAACGGAACATACCTCCAAACTGCAGCTGCCTGTCCCTCGATAACACCAATGGCGAGTGGTCAGATGTTCGGGGGAGAGTGCTGGAGTAGTAAGATGTTGGAAATCGCGACAACCATGCATCATTAATTAGCATTCTATCCAACCTCATCCATAAACTCGTCGAATTCGTACTACGGTTGTGCCATGTGTACCATTCTCCCTGTAGGAAGCTGGAGCAACCCAGTGTCCAGAATACATTAAATTCCTCCATAGCCATCCTTATATCGACCAAAATATCACAGACCCCACTGTGATCCCGGACTGCATTAATGTCTCCCACAACTAGCCATGGGGTGTCCACAGATGGTGTAGCCAGCATTCCCAAAAAACTCCATAATTCACACTGATTGGCCACCTCATTGGCCCCAAAGACAACAGTAATTGCCACAGTCTCATGAAGTGCTCTGATAGTAAGACGACAATATATATATTGGACTCCCATATCAGTCACATCCACATCAATGAAGTTTTCATCCCATGCAATCCAAATACGGTTGCCAACCGACCCATGTTCCACAAACCACTTCCACTGAGGTAATAAAAATGATTGTATGCGAGATACATGGGAGAAAGATCGCATAGTCCTCTATTTATGTCCTAAAATTGTTTTGGTTCTTTAACTTTGACAATATTAGTTTTAGTCCTGTATCTTTCCTTTTTGCTTAGATTCGGTACTTCAGCCAAATTTATGAGCATTTTGCCCTTCTTTAGTAATAAAGCCTAATAGTCTATTTTAATGCTCTAAAAATGACAAAGCCCTCGGTTTTACGGACTTCCTCCAACCACACTACCGCAGTAGATGGTTCTCAGGAACTTGGTCGTATTTCATTTCCTACCTTAGGGTGTAAAAGGGACTCCAATATAGGGTATTAATAGAATTTTGGACAAACAGGTTGAACAAAAGCCTAACTTTTATTGAAGAAAAATATAGAGAATATTACATAGATATTATTCCTCCATTGGAGAAGACAACTGTTTTAGCCTCTCATGGTGTAGAGGACTTGTCTTGTTGGGGAAACCCCATAAACTGAAAAATTAAAATACTACAGAAGATTAAAAAAGACTCAGAACTCTAATGCTTTGAAGACGAGGAGAAGTTTTTTCTGATATCCCTTTCTGCTTCATTGCATCTTTATTCATAGGCGTCCGTAGACTTCAAATTTGGACACCAAACATGTTTTGTGATGAAGTCATTGCGTTCGTCATCGCCTTGTGATTTCCAGCTGTCGGTCATAATGGTTTGTCAGTCACATGATTTTCAGCTGGTGCTTTGCTGACTGTTAGCTTTTGTTGTTTTCTGCTGACAGTCTGTAGGGTATAACCCTCCAGTGGTACTCTTGTTTCTCAACAAATCCTACCAACTATTACAACCAGAATGGAGTATAAACTCCTTAGAAGTTACAACCCGAAGAATATTGCAGAAATGAAATAATACAACAAAAATCAAAGAAAAAGATATTTGTTTGAAAATGGCTCAGGTATTTAGCCAGATCCAAGTATAAAGGGACTCGGTCACCCAAGTACCGTTCCCAACCAGAAGGCCCTCACAACCACGGTTGCACCTCTCCGAAACCTACCCGAGAAAGGACTCAAATCACACAGATACGAAGAGACACCAGTTACCCAAACACTCACAACTGTATCACAGAGATTTATCGGAAGAGTGTGAAGAAGAAAACAGATTTCTGAAGCAGTGTACCCGAAGGAGGAATGAAGACCCCCTTTATATATAACCCTCTCAAGTAACGGCCGAAAGGTTATGGCCGTTGGGCGGTTTCCTTGAAGCCATTAGGTTGGCTTCGGAAACCGCCGGAACGGTTGCCGTTTCAACCACCATCGGAAGGTAGATGAGAGAAGAGAGATGAGAAGAGTCGGCGGAGTGTAGTGAGAAGTGAGAGAGGGAAAATATCAGATTAGGGTTTAGGAATCAGTATATAAGAGAGTTAACCGGGTCGGGTAGCTGTTTGGGTCGGGTAGCCGGGTAGGTCCTCCAAGTGGTTGGTGGGCCTTTAGGTATTGGGCTTCGGTTTGGGCCATATATTCTTAACACAGTCTTATCCTCTTGATTTTTTATATTATTTAATTTTTACTTCTTTAGGTAAAAATTTTTCTCTTTCCCTTGTCTTGGTCTGGTTTGGGTCCGTTTTTCGTGACTAGAATCTTTGTTCCGAAGAGGGGCTTTTCTTGTTTCTTGCAGCAAGGGCACAAATGATTATACCACTGGCCAACATGCAACAAGTTGCACGTCTTCATTCTTGTGGTTTCGATCACTAACAGCTAATTTTCTAGATTAACATCCTCTTTTAATCGAATAAGCTTTCTGCGAACTCAGTGCTTTTTCTGTCATGGAATTAAACAGGAACAATCCATTCATTTTGTTTGAGAAGATTTTGAACGGATACTTGACTTTGTCCATCTCCATGAGACAGACCCATAAACCCCAAGCTCTTTTTGTAGAGATACTATCTTCAGTAATGGCCGATAGCAAGAGAGCTTCGCTTGAGGCGGCTTTGATTTTTTTGAAAGCCACCATGTTTGACCTCTGCAATTTCATGAAATGAAATGTTGGATGAGACCCCTTTCCCACCATTTCTGGAGCAACTGATACAAACTTTATCTCCACAACATCACCTCTCTTTAGGTTGGGGTTATTTGGCCATGAATCAAAAACTGCCCCACTAATCCATTCCAGAAGTTTTGAGATTTTCGAAAAACTTGGTGACATAGTATGAACTGAAGCAAGAGCTCTAAAATCATACCATTCTCGAACATCTTCTGGTTTTACCCTTCCAACATCCAGACCCTATTATATTTTTCGGATGTTTCGATGATGGTCTTGCCTGGGTTTACTCCTTTGCGGGAAATTAATTTTAACTCGTTAAAATTAACGCGTTAGTATTAACCTCAGAGGTGTCTGTCATCGATCTGTCATCGACCTCAGGCTAATCTCTCCCTTCTTAACTCCAGAGGTGCTGGGTTGACTTAAATCAGCAGGAGTTTACACTTCTTGAGACTCAAATGTTTTTGTTTCACCAGAATCTGGTGATGGCCTTGTGCAATCGGTACTTAAATTCGACGCTATAGGTCTGGAGCCCTGTACTCTAAAGGCATGTTTTGGGGTATGCTCCTTCAAGTCGTGAGTCATCCCAGAAGGTAATGCCTTCCGAATTGATTCTCGTAAGTTGTTCCATAACGAGGTTGATGCTAATAAGAAACTCCTTATTACGACCTGGACAGTGTCTAGATCGGCTCTTTGAATTTGTCCGGCAACTTGGGCATTAACTGCTAGCTGTCCGAACTTTCTATCAAGCTCCTCGAGATTTTCCCAAAGGTGCCTAAGTCTCAACATGATGGAAAATGTCCTAAATAAAATAAACCATTTAGTATATTACAATGTCCTAAATAAAAAGAGAAAAAATTAAAATTTATGAAAGGTTAATTTATTTTAACCGATCCAAAATAAGTTCCAACAAATTGAATTTCGCACCAAAAGAAACTGGAGGAAAAATCAAACCTAGGAACAGTTATTTAATATTTTACCATTGTGAAATATGAAATTTAAATAAAACCTTTCCTAAATGTATAAAATATCTTTTTATGAAATTATTAAAAAAAAACGTTTCTAAATGTGTTCCAAAAACCATCCGTATATATGCCCATAGATTGCTCGTCCACTTCCCAATTACAATGTCTCAATATCCGGGACCCTGATTAATTCCAAATTTAAACTCATAACAATACTTTTCATATGTGAACGTATCTAGTGGTCTGATTAAAATCAAATTGTCTGATCGACAGTTCCATCATTTTTTCAACTTCATTAATTGTGTATCATATGCGATATCTTAGTATCCGTATAATAAAACTGTCAAAAGCTTCATAAAATGTAGTATTTTATCAATTTAATACTATCCAACGGTTTGATAAAAAATTTAAAGGTCTGATTAGACTATCCAATAGAACAGTATAAGATGTTACTTACATCTACGTAAGACTAACAGTCTTATATATATAAATATATTTGATCTTCTATCATGTATCAATTTAATTCATAGCATTATATGTTTACAATGACCTTAATAATTTATAGTCTACTTTTTCTGATCATTAACATGTTTGGGACGGTTTTTCCTATATTTTTTATTGTTCTTAAGTTTTTGGTGAAAAATAAAACATTTTAAAAAACTTTCGACAATTTAAAAAAAAATTTCTTAATTTTTCTGTAATTTTTAAATTTTTTTTATAGATTTCTAAAACTTTAAAAAATATCATAATTTTTGGTAATTATAATAATTTTCTATAAATTTTTGAAAATATTAATTTTTTTTTAAATTTTATGTAATTCTCAAAAAAAATTTATATTTTTGGTTATTTTAATAATTTTCTCTTAATTTTGGGTGATTTTTAAAAATTCTATGTCAATTTTTTGTTATTTTTCAAAAAAATCTGTAAAAACAATTATTTTATGTAAGTTTTGCAAATATAGAAATATTTAGTTGTATAAGAATTTCTGCAATTATAGAATTTTTTTTATGTAATTTATGCAATTATAGAAATTTTGTGTAATTTTGAAAAATTAATTGTATAGTTGTGTAATGTACGCAATTATTGTGTAATTGAAGATATGCACTAATTAATTTCAATAAACAGAATTTTTTAATTTTTCTCTCTTTACTTTTTCTTTCTTGTTAAACAGTTCAAATATTCAAAGTAAGAAGTTACAATTGGTCAAATCTTATGAAAGAAAGAGATTAATTTGAAAATTCAAGTCAAATGAGGCCTATTTTTCCCTTTATGCAATTCAAGTCAAATGTGTATTATATTATATTGCTTAAATATTTTTGCCAAATTTATTGTATACATGTGCAATTTATTTTATAAATAGGCTAATTTTTTACATCATAATGTAAATAACCAAAAAAATTAATCCCAATAGTAAAGTTATTTAAATAATAATGTAAATAATAAAAAATATTGGACTAATATTTCCAATAAAATAATTTTTACATCATAATGTAAACAATCACAAAAATTAGACCAATAGTTAATCCCAATAATAACATTATTTAAATAATAATGTAAATAATAAAAAAAATTAGATCAATATTTTCAATAATAATCTTTTTAAATAGTAATGTAAATAATCACAAAAATTACAAAGATAAGCTAATATTCCCAGTAATAAAATTATTTTCATAACAATGTCAATTATCGTAAAATTATAAAATATTCTCAGAAATAACATTTTTACATAATAAAGTCAATAATAAAAAAATTAGACCAATAATCCCAATAACAATATTATTTACAAAATAATGTCAACAATAACAATATTAAGGTAATATTTCAAATTAAAATACAATTACATAATCATTAGAAATAGAAAACAAATTGAGAACAATATTCCCAATAATTAATAATTATTTAAAAATGTATATTTCTTTGGTAACAACGTACAAACAAATCACGAATGCCTTTAATCTTGTTTAGCCCATCACTTGAATTTTGCTAATAGAACTTGCTATGTTTATCCATCTTCACCTGTCAACAAAAGATAATGTTGATAGATTAAAATGGATACATATAGCAAATACTACAATAAAAAGTTCATGTGATAGGCTAAGCAAGGTTAAAACAAAACTTGGCCAGTTTGGATGTGCACAAGCGAATTATACATTTTTAAATAATTAATGAGTACAATAGTCATAACTTCATGATAATTTTTCCGATGGGTAAGAATTAGTATATTCTTTTTTATTTACATATTAATGTGAAACATCGTAAAATTTAAACTAATACTTCTCAATAATTTGTTCAGATCAAGTTTAGTGGTACGCCTCCTATACCACGTGGTCGAGGATGTGGTCATGGTCGTGGCCCGTCGCTTCTACTAGTTTCGTCTGATGCTTCCCAAGTTGGGGAAGCAATTCTTCGACCACCCACACCACCTGACATGACCACATCATCCCCGTCCCGTAGACTCCAGATGATGCTGGAGCATCTGGAGCTGCACCGGCAGCTGATGAGACGATACAACAGTTTGCCACCTCGGTGGTTGCTCCACCACTATTATCAGTCCCCCCAACATCAGCGCACGTAGTACATCAGGCTCGTTGATGGAAGGTAATTAGTTTATCAATTTTTTTAGTATTATTTTTATATTGAAATGTCTAATATAGCATATCCTTTTAGATCTGACCGTCGATTTCACGAGCGCATAAATGTAGTCGTGATTGGGACACTTTCCCCACCCCGACGCCATGTCAGAGGCAGGTGTCGGAAGAGAACCAGCATTTTTGACTTGAGAGCATGAAGGTAATTAATTTTTAAATTAATTTGGTTTTATCTAATAATCTAATTATTTAATGAAATTTACTAACGTTTTGTTTAATTTTATTATTGTAGATGACCTATTAGTGGGATTGTAACGATGAGTCCATGTTCTGGGTGTTCCACATGTTGGCCAATATGTAAATCCGGAAGATACTTTCCGTCGCCCTGTCCAGCCTGGTCAGGCTACTTTGGCTGGCCAACAAGGCTTGGTTCTAGCTCTAGACGTACTGGGCCAGAGTCGACTTCCAGCGGGTGTCCTTATAGAATAAGGCGAACCGGGCGGCAAACTCAATGGTGTCCTCAATTGTGTATCTGGGGGGCGGGGTCTTCCTCTATCGTCATCACAAGAGGAAATTGGTAAGTAAATAATAGTATGTTAAATGCTATACCATTATTTTATAAATAAGATGCTAATTTGTTTTTCTTCTACAGGAAGCAAAGCTCGATCACCCCCACCCCCCCAAGCAGAAGGAATTATTGGAGAGGTGCTGCAAGAAAAAAGTGAACGGCGGTTGGAGCGGGCCGAGGGCGTTGGAAAGGTGGAGGTAAGTAGCTACAGTATTAATATTATTTTTTTTGAAAAAAACTAATTCTTGCTTAAAAGTGTTAATAATTTTATTTGTTTTGTAGGAGACGTTTCAGAAGCTGCTACAGGATGGTCAACATTAGAGGATTGGATATTCCAAAATGTGCTTTATTTTTTGTAGTATCCAACCCTCTAGTCTTTGTTATTCTTTTTTTTTTTTTAAGTGTCTATTATATATATGTATGTATGTATATGTATATTGGGTTAATGGATTCAAAAGTGTCAATTGATTTTTCTTTTCAAAATATTTGAAATTGGTATGTTC
Source organism: Sesamum indicum (assembly GCF_026168435.1). Taxonomy (NCBI): domain Eukaryota; kingdom Viridiplantae; phylum Streptophyta; class Magnoliopsida; order Lamiales; family Pedaliaceae; genus Sesamum; species Sesamum indicum. The sequence goes on along the minus strand of NC_142661.1, from coordinate 7,268,684 downwards.
TGTGGTGGCAAAGAACCAAATAAATTGGTGCAAAAAATTCTTACACACATCAGTTTATCTGTATAACTTTAATTAATTACAATTCAATTTCAAACTTAAGTTACATGACTGAAAGTGTTATCATCACTAAAATTATGAATCAAGTAAGTGACATTTATATATCTGTATATACCAAATCATTAATTACAATTTTCAGATTAAAACACACCTACCACATATATTTCTTTCAAAATATCCAGCCTTTTAAACCGAATTTGAATAGATTCTTAGTTAAACGTATTGTCAAATTTCAATAAACGCAAAATGATTGAACTTGCAAGAAAGGTATACTGGAGTTATATATAAAGAATTTTGTAAAGACAAATGGTTGATTACAATATAACAATACATACATATTCATGAACTTTTTAATTTATTTTCATAAATATTATCTCTTTTTTTTTATCCTTTTATGGAGGAATCTAATATAGAAAATAATTTATTGTATTATATTCATAGATAGCATCAATATATACATTTCTTTCAAAAAATGCTTTCTGTCTAATTATTACATAATGTTAAGTAAAGACCAACCAAAAAAGAAGAAATTAATAGAAAAATATTATAAAAAAAAGACCTAACGTAACTTCTGAGGCTTCTGTTACCTCCTGTCAAGCTTTGTTGTTTGAAATACTCACACATACGCAGACAACATTTACGCACACTCTCTCACTCAACCACTCACACTTCACATTTGCTCACGCCTTTTCTCCCTCAACACACTCACTAGAGAACACTGTTCAAGTCAATAAAGTACTACGCTTAGAGAGCCCTAGGAACGTTGCATCTAAATCCTTCGGTAGCTAAAAAATGGCGGAAAACTCCAGAAATGTAAGATGAATTTTATGCAGGCAACTACATTATTCCTTTTCTCAAGCATTTGATTCTTTCTTTTTCCTTGTTTAATTCTTTTTACTGAATCGATTTGTTAATTCGTCATTGTCGTATAATTTGCCAACAGAATTCTTCAAGAACACACTAAAGATTTTTCCGGATTATTTCATCCGACCCAAATTCAAATTCATCTTCTGAAGATTCCGGTGATGTGCTATCGCCGGATCCCATATCTTTTGCTCTGCCTGCAAGATTAATGGAGCCTTAGGTACATATTTAATTATTTTTCTTTTTGTTTGTTCAATTTGTTTGTATTTAATTTCCTTTCCTGTGAAAGTTTAAAAAGATAAATATTTAATTTTTGAATATATTAAGAAATTTTTTTCCATAATTAAGGTTAAACAAGAAATTCAACTTTATTTATTTGATAAATGTTTTAAAATAAATTTTTGTGGAACCCATTCTTGTGGCAATAGAAATCATGCTCAATAAAACTTGTCTTTTCTTTTTCCTTATATTTTTCGATATATTTTCTTACCATGACCAGTAGCTGTAGTGACTAAACTCATATTTGAAAACACTAATTTTTATTTCACTAGTTTTACCTTAAATTAAGCACTAAACGGGGGATGAAGAGAAAGTGCAATAGCAATGGTGATGACTTGGCCTAGGCTCAAACCAAACCTAATTGTGCCTGTTTTCTTTTCTTTGTTCTTTTTAATGAAGATGAAATACTTTTTGAGCAAACTTAAATAATTTATGCTTTTATTTTAAATAAATAAATTCTAAATTAAACCAAACAATGAAAATTACAAAAAGAAGTAGCTAAGACCATATAAAGACTTACAAATATTATAATCGAACAACAGAAATATGATAAATGCAACTTATTTTCCTTTCAAATTTGCTCATGTAGATAAGCTAGTAATACTTTATACTAAGCATGAGATAAAGTACCATCTCAATACACTTGATTTTTAATCTCTTCATATCAAGTTGAAGAGAAATTCAAACTTTTACAAAGGTATAGTTAGCACTGAAGTCTGTCAATAAAGATATAACCCATGACCAAGATTGGAGCTGGTGCAAGTTGAAAGAGCCATTTATAATACTAGGTAGAGGACCGTTCTCATGAAAAATTTCATGTGGATTTGGAATGAAAGATATCGAGTAAGAAACGCAACGATGCATCGATCACTACCTGCAGATACAAATGGTGGTGCAACATGTCATTATGCATCAAGAACAATACTATATCCATGTAGCGGGGTGATGATGCAACTTGTGATGAACGTGTTAGTAACCAAAATCTAAAGTGGCCAACTTAAAGAGTGACAACATTGAAACAACTCTATTTGGGCACGCACATAGGGTGGTAAAGATACTAAAAAAGTGGTTGTGGGGAAGCTAAGACAATTAAATGACCACAAAAAAAATTCATATTGATGGTGGTGGGTTCCATGATATACCAAATACAGGCAGATTTTGCATAGGGCTATGCAGTACAATGGTTTTTGAATCAGGGTGATGTCATCTATGTCAATTCTAATAGTTATAGCCATTGGTGAGATGATGGTATAAATACAAAAATGACATACTGGTAACTCATGTAAACTCTTTTCTAAAACAAACATTTTATATCGCGGTAATTAATGCTAAATGAGAATTCTACAGACAAGTGGTTTAGCGGCCCTCATATGATAGGGATATTTTGATTAATGTCACTTGGCATTTAGTTTGTGATGCAGCGGTTCTTCAACATTTATTATGGTCTCCAACAGCCTACTATTATACCTTCAATATCAACATTTTCATGGCAATTGCTGAATGACTAATTGCAGGTCAACAAACGATAGCAGTGCCATTTAATTGTTAGTGTTGTTCCCATATTAAGACCATTGCACATATGTTCTTTCGAAGTTTTAAAGTGCGAAAGTGTTGGAATTCCTTGCTAGTTTTTTCCAATTGTAGCTTCTAATAGCGGATTTGGCGATAATGATAGTTCATCATTCACGGATGCCGACAACAGGCTCCTTGACTAAGGGACATATACATATCCTCGTATCGTAGCTTGTTCTATGATTTGCTAGGATGACATGAAACAATCCAAACACATCGATTATTGTTTTTTAGCTTGAACGATCATCTTGAGGGTGCATCACCAGTTATAGTTTTTGCCAAAGCAAGTGTATTTAAAAGACAATAAAGGATAAGTGATTCAAATGTTGATGACACATGGATTCACTTCCCACACCAACTTCCTGCCATAGTGCGGCTTAAGAGAACCTTAAGAGGTGGGAGCATGCAAAGTTGTGATAAGTGGTTGTAGTATTTGTAGTTTTGAGAATGGCAAAATTGCATTTTTTGTCCCGTTAGATAAGGCCATTATCACTTCTAGTCCCACGCTTTTCATGGTCGACAGTTATGGTCCCCTGGTTTCCAAATTTTAACACTGTTGATCCTATAATCACCTTTCTTTTGTAATTTGTTTTTACACCTCATGCTTAGGAATAGGCCCAACATGCTTCCGAAATAAATTAAAACCCCATAAATTCATACCTTATTTTTGACCGCTTTGTTTTCGGGTATTCCAAGTCCTCGGTTTTATGGACTTCTTCCAACCACACTACCGCAGCAGATGGTTCACAGGAAATTGGCTCCTTCAGTAACAAAACAGCACAACCCTATTTCGTTTCCTACCTTAGGGTGTGAAAGGGATTCCAATACAGGGTCTTAATAGAATTTTGGATAACAAGCTGAACAGAAGCCTAACTTTTATTGAAGAAATATAGGAAATATTACATAGATATTATTCCTCCGTTGGAGGAAACAACTTTTTAGCCTCTCATGGTGTAGAGGACTTGACTTGTTGGGGAAACCCCCTGATCCGGGTCGAATTACGCTATCTCGAGATTCGATCTCCACTAAGAATGCCAATTCGTCCAAGACCTGATTTTGGGTTCCCTGAGAATAAAACACGAACCGTGAGCTCGTCGGGCACGTCCCCGACAATGACCCTCCGACGCTCAAGTTAGGTTGATCGAGAGAAATATATTCTATCTCAAAGTTCGATCTCAATAAATGTGTAAAAGGTACCTCAATAATGGCGTATCGGGGTCTATTTATAGAGCACAACTGTGTATCGGGTACTGGGCCACGTGGCCTTATCCTACTGGCTCATGTTCTGATCGAACGGCTTCCATTGTCCGGGTCTTCAGTCGGTTTGTGCGACCCGGGTCGGGTCCTCCGCGACCCGCCCGTTACAAGAGGCGCGGATCCTGGTCGCGAAATGACTCTAATGCCCTTAATGAAGGGTAATCTAGTCTTATTGTAGGGGTTACAAGTGTATACCCATCATTACTCCCCCACTTTTTCAAAGTGCATGACCGTTGCCTTTGAAGAAGTCGAACAGTCGCGTCCGTCGATCGGTTACCCAGGCGGACATGTGGCGGCATCTCGACGGTTGATCTGCAGCGCGCATTCCAAGTGGGTTCTGCTCTCTTTCATGTAGATCGCGGTCTCTCCAACACCGGGTCGCACCTTTTTCAGGTCGCGTATTTGATGCTTCTTTTTCAAATGCCAAGACGAATGCATCTTTTTCAAATCGCATGTGTTGATGGTCTTTTTCAGACACCGGATCGCACCTTTTTCAGGTCGCGTGTTCAGGTCGCGTGTTAGTTGATGGTCTCTCAGATACCTGATCGCGTCTTTTAGGTCGCGTGTTTGTTGATGGTCTTTTTCAGACACCGGGTCGCGCCTTTTGCAGGTCGCGTAGTTGACGGTCTTTTGCAGAAATACGGGGTCGCGCCTTTTCCAGGTCGCGTAGTTGACGGTCTTTTGCAAACAAGGGATCGCGCCTTTTGCAGGTCGCGTATTTGTTGATGGTCTTTTTCAGACATCGGGTCGCGCCTTTTTTAGGTCGCGTGTTTGTTGATGGTCTTTTTCAAACACCTGATCGCGCCTTTTTCAGGTCACGTGGTTGATGGTCTTTTGCAGACACAAGGGATCGCGCCTTTTGCAGGTCGCATATTTGTTGATGGTCTTTTTCAGACACCGGGTCGCGCCTTTTTCAGGTCGCGTGTTTGTTGATGGTCTTTTTCAGACACCTGATCGCGCCTTTTTCAGGTCGCGTAGTTGACGGTCTTTTGCAGACACAAGGGATCACGCCTTTTGCAGGTCACGTGGTTGATGGTCTTTTGCAGACACAAGGATCGCGCCTTTTTCAGGTCGTGTGTTGGTTGATGGTCTTTTTCAGACACCTGATCGCGCCTTTTTCAGGTCGCGTGGTTGATGGTCTTTTGCAGACACAAGGGATCGCGCCTTTTGCAGGTCGCATATTTGTTGATGGTCTTTTTCAGACACCGGGTCGCGCCTTTTTCAGGTCGCGTGTTTGTTGATGGTCTTTTTCAGACACCTGATCGCGCCTTTTTCAGGTCGCGTAGTTGACGGTCTTTTGCAGACACAAGGAATCACGCCTTTTGCAGGTCACGTGGTTGATGGTCTTTTGCAGACACAAGGATCGCGCCTTTTTCAGGTCGCGTGTTTGTTGATGGTCTTTTTCAGACACCGGGTCGCGCCTTTTGCAGGTCGCGTGTTTGTTGATGGTCTTTTGCAGACACACGGGGTCGCGCCTTTTTCAGGTCGCGTAGTTGACTGTCTTTTGCAGACACACGGGGAAAGCTATCTATTTCACACGCACATTTATAGACGCAAATACTCCCAAATATGGTATTTATACACATGACCCATAATTCGTAATTGTAAGCACCATAATATTATTCCTGCAAAAGCTAAAATCCGCTATGAAAATAATAGAGGTACATGCATACCCTATCCTCCGAGTTGTTGCCCTCACTGAAACCGTTGTTCTCCCTTTATTCTATCTAGCTCTTATTTCTTTCTGCTTGATGTCTTGGTTCACGATCTGCTTGGGGATATTCTATCTCGATGTCCTTTCCACTCTCTGTCCTTGATCGCATTCATTTCCTCCTCGTTGATATACTTGTGGGCTAAGAGCATCAATTGTTCTATATCACCGGGAGGATCTCTAGCTAACGCCGATGCGAATGGTCCTTTCTTTAACCCGTGTATTAATATACTCGTCATCATTTCGATCCGCAGATCCTGCACCTCCAATGTCTCGTTATTGAATCTACCCATAAAATTTTTAAGAGATTCATCACTTCCTTGCCGGATCGCGAACAAGTGGGTCGCTGATCTTTTTGATTTTCCTTTGCTGGCGAAGTGGTACGCGAACCTATGTATCAATTGCTCATACGATTCGATGGTCCCACTTGGCAAGCTGGTGAACCACTCTTGTGCCTTCCCTGTCAAAGTAGTTACAAACAACTTTGCGTTAATAGAATCCGTTTGCCTATATAGATTCATTACCATTTCGAACGCAGTGATATGCTCGCGTGGATCCTTCGACCCATCATATTTGGGTAGGTCGGGTAATCGAAAGTTTGAACCAATAACTTCGGATAGAATTTCGTTAGTGAAGGGCGAGTTCATATTCCGCCTCGTCAGGTCGCCTCGCTTCTTCAGGTCGCCTCGCTTCTTCAGGTCGTCTAGTTGTTGTTTCAATTTTTCTATCTGCCTGCCTACGTTTTCCACTTCTGCTCGCGAAATCACGGGTTCTCTTCTCTTTGACCGGGCATGACTACTGGATCCCGCGTCTGATGAGACCAGTTTTTTAGTCCTGCGCTCTGGCTCGCCATGCACCCGCGACTCTCTTTGGGGCTCGGTATTCTCGAACAATTGCCTTCTTGCAGTTTCTTTGGCCACTGGGGTCGCAGTTCTTCTCTCGTACTCCACAATGGCATTCCGACTCGCTTCTTCTATCATTCTGTGGAGCTCCTCTTTCGTTATCTGGATTATCGTTCCTCCTTTTCTTGGTGTATCTTCTTCCCCGGCGTTCCTTCTCGATGAACCTTCCATGATGTAATTCTCAGATGTTCCCACAGACGGCGCCAACTGATCCGGGTCGAATTACGCTATCTCGAGATTCGATCTCCACTAAGAATGCCAATTCGTCCAAGACCTGATTTTGGGTTCCCTGAGAATAAAACACGAACCGTGAGCTCGTCGGGCACGTCCCCGACAATGACCCTCCGACGCTCAAGTTAGGTTGATCGAGAGAAATATATTCTATCTCAAAGTTCGATCTCAATAAATGTGTAAAAGGTACCTCAATAATGGCGTATCGGGGTCTATTTATAGAGCACAACTGTGTATCGGGTACTGGGCCACGTGGCCTTATCCTACTGGCTCATGTTCTGATCGAACGGCTTCCATTGTCCGGGTCTTCAGTCGGTTTGTGCGACCCGGGTCGGGTCCTCCGCGACCCGCCCGTTACAAGAGGCGCGGATCCTGGTCGCGAAATGACTCTAATGCCCTTAATGAAGGGTAATCTAGTCTTATTGTAGGGGTTACAAGTGTATACCCATCACCCCCATAAACTGAAAATTTGAAATATTATAGAAAAATGACTCACAGAATTTTAATGCTTTGAAGAGTAGGAGAAGTTTTTCTGATGATCCCCTTCTGCTTCCTTGCATCTTTATTTATAGGCGTCCGCGGACTTCAAACTCGGACTCCAACTTGATTTTTGACGACGTCATTGCTTCCGTCATCACTTTGTCTTTTTCAAATGATGTCATTGCATACGTCATCGCCCCATCCTTTCCAGCTATAGGTCATTATGGTTTGTCGGTCATGTGACTTCCAGCTGTGTTTCTTGTTTTGTTGACTGTTGGCTTTTTCTACCGACAGTCTTATCTCTTCGATCTTTTACATCGTTTAACTTTTACTTCTCTTGGTAAAAATTTTTCTCTTTCCCTTGTCTTGGTCTGGTTCGGGTTTATTTTTCGTGACCCGAATCTTTGTCCCGAACAGTGGTTTTTCTTGTTTCTCGCAGCAAGGGCACAGAACATGCAACATGTTGCATGTCTTCATCCTTGTGACTTCGGTTGCCGGCAGCTTATTTTCCCAAATTAACATCCTCTTCTTTTCGAATAAGCTTTCAGCAAACTCCGTGTTTTTTCCTGTCATAGAATTTAACAGGAATGATCCATTCACTTTGTTTGAGAAAATCTTGAATGGGTACTTGACTTTGTCCATCTCTGTGAGACAGACCCATAGTCCCCAAGCTCTCCTGGTAGAGATATTATCTTCACTAATGGTTGATACCAAAGGAGCTTCTCCTGAGGCAGCTTTGATTTTGTTGAAAGCTACCATATCTGGCCTCTGCAGCTTCATGAAATGGAATGCTGGATGAGACCCCTTTCCTGCAGTTTCTGGAGCTACTGAAACAAATTTTATCTCCAGAACATCGCCTCTTTTCAAGTGGGGATTGTTTTGCCATGAATCAAAGACCGCCCCACTAATCCACTCCGGAAGTTTTGAGAGTTCCGAAAAACTCGGTGACATAGTATGAACTGAAGCCAGAGCTCCAAAATCATACCATTCTCTGACATCTTCTGGTTTAGACCCTTCTAACATCCAGACTCTGTTATACTTTCCGGACGTTTTGATAATGGTCTTGCCTGGATTGACTCCTTTGCGGGAAATTAATTTTTCCCACATACGCTGATAATCCTGCCAAGCAGAACAAGATATTAATTCGTTAGTATTAGCCTTAGAGGTGCCCGTCATTGGCCTAAGGCTAATCTCTCCGTCTTTAACCCCAGAGGTGTTGGGTTGACTTGAATCAACAGGAGTTTGCACTTCCTGAGACTCAATTGTTGCCGTTTCACCAGAGTCTGGTGATGGCCTTGTGCAATCGGTACTTGAATCCGACGCTATAGGTGTAGAGCCCTGTACTCTAAAAGGCATGTTTTGGGTCATGCTCCCTCAACTCGCGAGTCATCTCGGAAGGTGATGCCTTTCGAATTGGTTCTCGTAAGTCGTTCCATAGCGAAGTGGATGCTAATAAGGAACTTCTTATTGCGACCTGGACCGTATCTAGATCAGCTCTTTGGATTTGTCCGGCAACTTGAGCATTAACTGCTAGCTGTCCAAACTTTCTGTCAAACTCCTCGAGGTTTTTCCGGAGGTGCCTGAGTCTCAGCATGATGGAGTTTGCTTCAGATGCCTCCATCTCTCGTCAGGAAATCTGCAAGAACATTCTCATGAGATTTTATAACGACAATATTATAACAATAATATTGGCATTCTGCTTGCCATCTGATAATACGAGCTTTCTCTATATTTTATTCTAATTTATTTTTTAAGAAAGCCTTGACATTAGTATTATCAACTTTTAAAGTAAATTCTTTCGCAAGTAAAAATAAAGGCCATTTTTTGAAAGCCTTCCAAACCGCAAAGAATTCTTTCTCGTTTATGTGCCAAACTTTGGCTTGTTGTTCTGAGAACAGCCCTCCGGTATATCTACAGGGTTCCTCCCCTGTAGTTGTCCACTTCATGAGCACTGCAGCCCATCTGTAATCATTGGCATCTGTGTAGACTACCAAATCATCCCCGTCTTGCGGTATGGCAAGCTTTGAAAGGTTACTGCAAACTTGTTTCAGCTCACGAACCCTTTTGGTGTGGATTTCTTCCCATTTCCACTTTGAACTCTCCATTTCTTTCAAAAGTGGTCGGAAATCCTTTCTGTATCTTGCAAGATCCTTAATGAAGATTCCTGCAAAATTAACAACTCCCAAGAAGCTTTGCAATTGCTTCTTGTCTTTGAGTATATCTGGGAAATTGCGGATTTTTTCCACAATATGGTCCTGCAACTCAATTCCTGTTTTGTCAATAAGGATTCCTAAAAATTCAATCTTATTGACTGCAATAGTAGCTTTCTTTTCAGAAAGTACTAAACCTTCCCTATAGCATGCATCAGAAAATATTTCAAGATGTCTAATATGTTCCTTCATATTTTTTGATGCGATCAATATGTCGTCAATATAGACAAACATGAATTCAAAGTAATCTTTAAAAAGATTATCCATTTTTCTTTGAAATATCTGGGGTGCATTTGCTAAACCCATTGGAAGCACATTCCAGATATATTGTCCCTGTGGTGTGGAAAATGCAGTAAATTTCTTTGATTCGCTCTCCATTTTAATCTGATAGAAACCAGATTTGCAATCGAATTTAGAAAATACTTTTGCCTCTTTAATGCAATCAATTAAGTGTTCTCTACTAGGAATGTAATAACCATCAAACTCTAAAATCTTATTAATGCCTTGATAGTTAATTACCAACCTGGGTTTACCTCTCTTGATCTCGCCATGGTTTCTTACCAAAAATCCAGGGCTACTTTAGGTAGAGATTCCAGGTTCAATGAGTCCAAGACTGATATGTTCTTTGATTATCATCTGCATATCCTACTTATCCTCCATGTTCATTTGGATAGGCTTGTATCGAACATACTCGTATTTGCATTCGTCTTTGACCTTAAGAGTAGCTTCGATCTTGTTCCTATCCCACCATGCCAGAGGATTTTCGCTGAAGTTCCTCTGGATAAGCCTTTTGACATTCTCAAGAGAAAGCCTGCTTTCTTCGCTGATGTCGAGTGCTTTCATTCCTAGTAGTGTTTCTTTAAGGTTCAGGATTTCCTCCTCGGATTCCTTATAGAAGCTATCACTGTCTATGAGTCCCTGTTGCCTGAAAGACAAAAGGACCTTACCAAATTTCCTCTTATCCTGCATTTTTGGATAAGTTAATTTGGCATCAAAATCACCACATTTGCTGCAAAAATTTATTGGCATTATCCTGTTGAATGCCTTTTCTTTTCGCAACACCTGTATCTCACTACCACAGTTAGTAGTGAAGATTAACAGATTCCTTTGATTATCCTGCATATATCTTGCAAATGTTTGAATGAAATTGTTACCTAGCAAGATATCGGCACCTGTATCATGAAAGTAAATAGGAGGTGTTTTTACCCTAAACCAGGGTGATCCAAATGCTCCTCCAATTATGATCTTGGCTTCTCGTATTCCCTTATTGAGTATCAGGATTTTTTGTGAAAAATCTCTTCCTGCAATGACGGGTAAGGTTTTCCTTGCTTCCTTAGGGAAAACTCCGGGTTTTGCCGTGCAAATACCTGATCCTGAATCAATATAAGCTGCAAAATACTCCGTCTTATATTGATCATACAACATACCAACATATATGTATATAGAAAAGGGACTTGTCATTCAATCCTTATGGTGACACCATCAAGACTGAATTCCATTCCGTTACCTTTTCTTCCCAATGGTTTATGATCTTCGAGGAAACTTAACCCCAAAGTCATACTCCCATTTTCTCTTCCTGCAACACCTGCAACTAAAATTTCATGACCTGCTATTTCTAACATGCCTTCATATCTTCCAACAACAGGTTGCTGCAAATGATATAAGTCATCACAAGGGAAAAAATTCTCTTTCTTAGTGATGTCAAATATAACTTGTATTTCTTTCCATCCTTCAGGGCATCTAAGTTTTACATTATCTACCCTAATCTCTTGAGGAGTTAAAGCTTTTAATAATTCTTTCTCCTTTCCTTTATAGCCTGTAATCCTATCTTCCGAAAAGGACATTAGACTACTGAAATCTATTCTAGAGCTAAGTGTTGTATCTAAAACTGGGTGATCTTTTATGATGATATCAACACCACCTATTCTAGGTATCTAATAGGATCTGATGTCATGACCTTGGCGAACTCCTTGAAAATTCTAGGAATCTCAATATACTCTTTCCTAAGAAACAAATCTGAATGATGCGTATTGGAAAGGGCATATGCAATTCTATAAGTTATAGAATACGGTCTATTTCCTTCTCTTATTAGATCTTTTCTTTTAAAATCCTGATGAAGGGTTAAGACTCTACTAAAATCTTGGTCTGCTAGGTTGTATGCAATCCTAGGATGAATGTCAAACATCAGTTTTCCTGCATACAAGTTACCTATCATTGTTCCAAGACAACCATCTCTTAAGTTATTGATTCTTCTATCCATTATTGATAAATGTATTTCTGAATCAATCCCTTCCTTAAAAGTTGTTTTTATTACTACTTCAATAGTTCCTATGTGGATCCATTTCATAGTAACGGCTACTTCTTCTCTATGCTTACTCAATTCTTCAAGAATTTCTTCTTTAGGAATTAACTGCATTTCCATCACATTACCAGTAAGTTCCATAGGTATAGCAAACTCACCTGAACTTACTTTGTAGATTATGTGATGCTTCCTTTGGTTTAGTCCTATCTGGTTCAGGATTTTCCCGATTCCTCCAATCCTAAATCCATCATATGGGCTGAGGTTGGAATCTTGCCGCATGATTCTTTCCATGGTTTTGTTTGATACCGTCATTCTGGAAAAGAATCCTGATAGGCTTTCGGAGGTTTGAAGCCTATCTCCTTCATTGTAGTTATTCTGACTCGGTTGAAGATCCATCCGAATCAGTCTCTATTTCCTCCTCATAAACGCTTTCGTCTGAAGGAAGATCTTCGAATTGGTAGATGGGTACCAAGTCACCATAGTAAACGGCATCTAGGACGTCATCCGTGGCTTCAAATTTTCTTAATTCACCACGTTTCTGCGGACAATCGGGAGATATATGTCCTTTTGCTCCGCAAGTCTAGCAATTGCAATCTTTAAAACTTTCATTGGCTCGGGTATGGGCCCGTCTGAAAGTTCTTCTTGTAGGGGTTCTTCCGGTGGATCTTGCATCTGTTCGTCTAGATCCTTGGGATGAAGCCCTTGTTGGTCCTGTTCTTTGTCTAGCTTTGTATGTTCTGGCTTTGGACTTGGACCACCATGATCTCCGTCGGGAAAAGGTTCTTCTGGAACTCCTAGTGTAGGAGTCACAATTCTGCTTCTTCCTTTTTTTTGGCTCACTTGATTCTCCTATAATAGTTGGAAAATCATTGTTATCACAACAGAGAGGGGTTCGTTTAATTTTACCTCTCAGTCTTTTTATGTTGTTCTGGATGGATGCTTGATAACACCAATCCTTCAACTTGTCTTTAAGGAAAGACATTCTTCGCGCCACCGAATCCAGCTGTCCTTCAGGTACTTTGTATGATTGGATCAACATTTCCCTCCATGGACTGCATATCTAGATGTCATCCGTGGCTTCAAATTTTCTTAATTCACCACGTTTCTGCGGACAATCGGGAGATATATGTCCTTTTGCTCCGCAAGTCCAGCAATTGCAATCTTTTAAACTTTCATTGGCTCGGGTATGGGCCCATCTGAAAGTTCTTCTTGTAGGGGTTCTTCCGGTGGATCTTGCATCTGTTCGTCTAGATCCTTGGGATGAAGCCCTTGTTGGTCCTGTTCTTTGTCCAGCTTTGTATGTTCTGGCTTTGGACTTGGACCACCATGATCTCCGTCGGGAAAAGGTTCTTCTGGAACTCCTAGTGCAGGAGTCACTATTCTGCTTCTTCCTTTTCTTTGGCTCACTTGATTCTCCTATAATAGTTGGAAAATCATTGTTATCACAACAGAGAGGGGTTCGTTTAATTTTACCTCTCAGTCTTTTCATGTTCTTCTGGATGGATGCTTGATAACACCAATCCTTCAACTTGTCTTTAAAGAAAGACATTCTTCGCGCCACTGAATCCAGCTGTCCTTCAGGTACTTTGTATGATTGGATCAACATTTCCCTCCATGGACTGCATATTTTTGCGAGGAACATTGGAGCTGTTACTTCTGTTGCTACTCCACTTTGAAAGAAATACTTGCGGAACCAATAGATATATTCATCTACTGCGCAAATACTTCTTAATTCGAGGCTGAAAAGAGCTTGTGCATATTCCCTAGCTTTTTCTACCCTACTTCCTACGAAATATCCGTCTCCGATGAAGTGTATCTTGATGAGCCTTCCTAGCCGGTCAGCTATCGCGCCTTTTGAATCTCCGGCAAGGATGCTGGCTTTGGTATCTTCTGGGGTATTATCCCATCCGATTTTTACAGATCCCTCCAAGCTCAACTCCACAAGCTTTATGAAATTTTCTTTGTCGAGCTCCAGGGTAGTTGCTGCTATCTTGATTGTTGCAACCCATTCGTCTATCAATTTCTCGGTATTTCAAAAATTGATAATATCCAGGTTTAGTATAGCGTCGTACGGATGTAAGGGCTGGAGCATGGTCCTTGTCCAAGGTGTATTCTCCGGCACTCTCTTTGGATTTCTTCCTGGATTTTCCTTTAATCTGGTTCCCACAAATGTTGGTGTGGCATTAGTGTGGAAATCTGCACTCTCCCTCATCGGTTGATCCTGTGGAGGATCATTAGAACATGTACTTCCTTCCGGCGGTGGTAGTGCTGGAGTGATCTCATTTGTTTGGATATTGACTAAATCCACGATTCCGAGTTGGGAAAAGGATTCCGCTAGTTCTTGTAGATCTGAAAGATCTGCTCTTGTTATCTCCATTATTTTATAGATCTGATAGATGCAATGATCAGATCTTCTCTTGACCTTGGCTTTGGAATCTCCGTAGCCTTCCCCTTCTGGTGTAGAAGAGGTACTGTTCCGAGGGCGTCCCTGATTCTCTCCTGTCTGGATCTAGAGGTCTCAAGGCTCTCTCGTTGGTTTTTCTTCAAATCTGTGATTTCGGCCTTCAGATCTGTGAGACCCTTGTGTAGATCGGGAAGGATGTTAAGGACCTCGTCCACCTTTTGGCTCAAAGATTCTATTTTCATAGGTATATGTATTAACCTATGTCCATAGTCTTGAACCGTCTTTTGTATCTCCCTCAGATCTTGGGAGATCTTTGATGTATCTGGCTCGAGCTCTTTCCAATCAGTCATAATTCTTTGAACTAAAATTATGTAGGAATTTACCCGTTCCGTTTCTCCTGGCTGGGATTCTACCATGGACTTCAGCGGAATGTAGACGTCTCACTACATTTCCTGGTAGTACTTGTCGAACTTCAAAATTTCTCAGCCATTCTTGTTTTTCCTCTGGCGTGAGAAGCTTCGGGTCAATCCTCTTGGGACCATTGTCACATTTGTCAAGAATTTCTATGAGAAATTCTCTTCTTTGTATTTTCAGAGTCTGGAAATATTCCCTGTTTTCACAGTAACTCGAACTTTCGTTCGGTTCCATATTATCTTCAAAAAGTCTCCTCCATTAGTGGATAATATCAAAATATAATATAATCATATATTTCTCCAATAAACCTAGGCTTTGATACCATTCTCGCAAGTTGGTGTTCTTTTACAATTTCGAGATGAAATGGGACTAAATGTGTTAATATCATAAAATTAATGGACTAAAACTGTTGGCCCCAAAAAGCAAGGGACCGAAAGTGAGAACTACCTTATTCTACGGGACTAAATTTGTCATTTCCCCTTTTGAGAATTTACATTATCAAATGATCATTTTATTAATGTTTTCAATTGGTTGAAGAATATGCTTTCGAAAGAATCTAGATAGAAATCGATGCTAAAAATATTTCGTTACGGACAAAGTCGCAACATAGAGGCAACTAGTGGTTGCGGCATATTTTGGCTTAAATTCATGCTATGAGATGAAGTTTGAAATGTAATTTTATGTACACTTTCAGGAAAAGGTATAATATGGTGGACCTCCTAACAAATGAAGCGTGTGACAGAAAGATAAATTATATATTTCATGGGAGTGAGATATCCATGCCACTCAAAAGATCTATCCACTCAAAAGTTTTGATATCTTTTTCCCATCATCAATAAATGGGAACCGATCTTGCCTAATTCCCTGCCTATGTAGAAGTGGCCTAGGCACAATAATTAATGTTGAGTGTTGAACCACTTCTCAATAAATAAAGCTTGTTACTATTACCTTATAAATACAATAAAATATTAGAGTCTTTAGAATCTTTACTCACAAGTATCACCAATTTGCAAGCACAATCTAAGAGATATCAAGAAAATTAAGATTTTTTCCTCTGTAATGATTCTTCTCTTGATTTATATTTCAATTACCATTGAGATTACGGAAATGACTCTCATACTGAAATAAGTTAAATACAATATATTTGGTTGGCTGTAGAATTATAAACTTCAGGACAAAGTGCATGAAACCCACCTGTGTTTTAAAAAGTACACAAAAAACACCCCCCTGTTTTCAGAATAGGCCAAAAACCCCCTCCTATTTTGTTTTAGTCAGCCAAAAATCCCATTCTGTTAGCAATTAATGGGAAGTAGAAGAGAAGTGCGTATGCTGCGCTTGGTAGTCATTTTCTGCGATTAAGGTTCATATTTAATGATTATTTGAATTAAAATACCCCTCTACGGGTCTATATAATATACAAAAGGCTTTTTGGCTTGTTTTGTGTCTTCCTTTTGTCATTTTAAACCCTAAAAATAAGTATTAAATTTTTCTGTATCAAATTTAAATTGAAATATTAAATTACATTTCATTTATTTATATTAAATCTTAAGTTATGTTATATTTATATTCAAAGAATTTTATAATTTTTAATTATTAAATCTAAAATTATTTTTAATTAATTAAAATATATATTTAATTACAATAATTATTAATTAGCCAAAAATATTTAATTATTAAGTTATATGATATTTATAGTCAAAGAATTTTATAATTTTTAATTATTAAATCTAAAATTATTTTTAATTAATTAAAATATATATTTAATTACAACAATTATTAATTAGCCAAAAATATTTAATTATTTTAATTATTTTAAATATTTTAATTAAAATAGATTTTAATTAATATAATTAAAATTAATTAAAAAAAAAGATACGAAATTCGCTATTCGCCCCTTTTTCGTCGGAAACTTATTTCTAAGTTTCTGGCACCGTCCGGATGAATTTATGATGGCCAATGGTACCATTAAAATTCTCTCTTCAAGACAAACATTTTCATACCTTCAATTTGAGTTTTCGTCCATGATAGAGAGTGGGCTCAAGTAACAATCAACGAACATATTTGCCGTCAATTCATTTCCGTCCGATCAAATCTCGGTCTCACACCATGACCATCAGACTCGACTCTTCAAGATAATTCTAATGAGACCGGCCTCACTCAATTTGGTAAGAAATTTATGAAGATATGATGATTTAACACAAATCTTATTGTCGACAACAAGATTTTGGGTGGGGGGGAGGGGGGGAAGCCGGGGGTAAAGGGGGTGGGGGTGGGGGGTGGTGGTGGGGGAGCGACGGGCGCGGCGAGGGTGGGTGGGGTAGATAGTTTTTCTTTTAATATATAATAATAATATATTTTTAAAATTTCAAATTATTTAAATATAATATAAATTAAATAATGTGTTGAATCTAAATCTTTTATTTTTTTAAAATCTAACGGTTGAGATTAACTGAATAGATCTAACGATCAACATTTGATCAAAAAAGATCCAACGGTCACTAAAATAATAAAGAATATATATTAAGTAAGGGTATAACGGTCATTTTCTAAAAAAATAACACCATTAGTTTGATTTAACAGAGAGGGGGGCCATTGAGCTGAGTTTTACAAAACACATGGGAACTTTTAGCCTTTTTTGAAAACAGGAGGGTTCTTTTTGCAGACTTTTTAAAACACAGGGGGTTTTATGTATTTTATCCTAAACTTCATGAGCGCAAAATAGTGTTTGCATCATTGACAACAAAATTAATTTGTTTTCCACTTGAATACATTTTTCTTTTATGCGACCTCATATGGTCAAATGAATAATGAAAAGTTTCAATATCTTCTGTTCATGTATTTGTTGTATTATGACCTCTACAAAACGTCTTCCGTGTTTATGAAAGCATCATTTTCAATTTATTAAACACAATGATAAAAAATTTCTCCAGAACATGTCATGCCCTGGGCCCGTAAGCTCGTTGGATGTAAGAATTGCCTCCAAACTCACCATGTGCATCCTGAAATTCGGTTATGGCAATATGCCGAAAAGGAATTGCAAATGAACACTATATTTTTTCTTTGCCTAATGCTTCTGTTCATGTATTTGTTGTATTATGACCTCTACAAAACGTCTTCCGTGTTTATGAAAGCATCATTTTCAATTTATTAAACACAATGATAAAAAATTTCTCCAGAACATGTCACGCCCTGGGCCCGTAAGCTAGTTGGATGTAAGAATTGCCTCCAAACTCACCATGTGCATCCTGAAATTCGGTTATGGCAATATGCCGAAAAGGAATTGCAAATGAACACTATATTTTTTCTTTGCCTAATGCTTCTGTGTTGCTTATCTTATTAGTTTCTAATGTATATGGAATGTGATATTACAATCACCGTTCATAAAAATGTGACATCCTCAACGTGGAGTGACTTATCCCATGATTGGTCGTTATGTATCAAGATTCTAGAGGTGATTCCCATATATGTAGCATTTTGTCCCGCATGTTCAAGAGGTGGCTCCCCACGCGCATTCCACTTTGTCTCCCATATACAAAGCTTCTGACTCAGCTTGGTGATTGACTTTCATACTATTTGGTCATGCCCTGGGCCCACAAGACCGTTGTGGGCCCCAGAATTGCCTTAAACCCACCGAGTGTATTTTGGAATTTGATTATGACAGCAAACCGAAAAGGGATATCGAATGGATGCACTCGAGTTCTTTCTCCAATGCTTATATGTTGCTTATCTTTTTAATTCATAGTCGATGTGGGACGGGGTAGCATAAAACACATACTTTTCAACTTTACACATTGTTGTCCTGTAAATTCTCAGTATTAAGACAACATATTTTCTACATATTTTCATGCCTTTTATTTTGCATATTATACTTATCTTACTTAATTTTCACATCCGCATATAATGTTGGACATGTAACTATCGTTGAACTAAATGATGAGGCTTCTTACTTTGTATATTTTTGGCAATCTTGTTTCCAAATTGGTTTTCTCTTGAATGTTTTGAACAATATACAGGTACATTCAATTATAAAACAATGTTTTGGCAGTTACTTGATCTCATTAATTCTACTTGAGAAAATGGATTTGTTAACTAATTTTGGTATTTTAATATAAAAGAAGCTCCTGTAGTAGAAAAACATAACAATGCATCAAGAATTAATTTGCATTTGATGGAAATATTATATTGATAGAGACAAATGCAAGAAGTGATATTATTGAATAAGAAAATTATTTATCGATGGAAATTTGGTGGTGAAGGTATGTACTTTGCAATGTAAGGAAATATGTCTCACTATTTCATTAAAACATAGATGGTCACTTTAATTTTTTTTTTAAAGTTTCAGTTGAAGTTTATAAGCTTTCCTTCATACACGGCCACTTCGACTGATTGGTTAATGAGTTTGTTTATCTCTTTAATCTAATATGCTTACACTTTCTACTTTATCTGTGGCTTAGTTTATACTCTTTTTTTTTAATGTGTTTGTTTTTTTGGTGCAGGATCAACCTGAATCAAACAGTAGATATTCAATAAAAATGTTGAAAATCTTTTCTTAAACTTGAAGCATTACAAATAATTGTCCCGTGTGAGTACTCAGAAATTTAATGAAGTAAATTGTAAATAACTTAACTATGATATGAAGGTTCTTCCCCTTGTTTTTTAATATTGCACTGCAATAGATGAAGATGAATTTAAACAAAAAATTATAAGATATGTCCATCTAACAAGTACACAAAGTAATGTAACTCTAATTAAACTAATAAAAACTACCGTATGTACATGAATAAATGAGTTGTGAAACTCTAATGTATTATTCGATACTCGTTTATTGATGAAACTAAAAATGATTTTATAAGGACATATTTAAATGAATAACTTAGTTATTGAAAACAATAAAATATTATGAGATAAATAGGTTAATCATGGTGTATAGTTTTACTAAGTTCGATAAGGTAAATAAAATTGTAATTGAATTCATTACTAATGTTCATTTTTTGTACCTTGCAACGTGATAGGATCGCATTTTGTGCTTATTTTATATAATATTTTAGCCTATTTTGTGACCAAATGCTCCTAATTAAATATTATTTTGCAGCATTAGGACAAAAGAAATGGAAAATGAAGAAAAGCACCAAAATGGAAATTTAAACAAGACTCAAACTCAATTTTTGGCAAGAGTTTGGAGCTGCTTGGGCTACCTCTGATGAAGGAAGAGTTTAACTAGGATTAGGATTTTATCTCTATAAGTCTTTTAGTTCAATTGGGAATCTACTTCTAATCCTAGTAGAACTAGGTATCTAGCTATTATAAATAGGTGATGTAATTCACTTTAAGAGACAATTTTTGAACTCTTCTATTTCTCTACATTTTTATATTATTTTGCTTTTCATGCGTTCTTCCATGAGCATGTCTAGCTAAATCTCTCATTCCAGTTGAAGACTTGGTGAATGCTTAAATCCAACGGGTTGTGAGATCTAATTCATGCTTTCTACTTTTATTCATATTGGTATTTGTGTTGTTCTCTGTGCTTTTATTACAAATAATCTGATTTATTGTCAAGAATATTTGCCTAGCCAATTGAACTTTCAAATCCGTAATTGTTTGTTTAGTTCGATAATTAGTGGTAACACAACATAATTGATTATGTAGAAGTTTTCGATTATGTTGTGGGGAATGCACAATCTAACTTAAATAAATCCTCGTAGGAATTTATTGGTTAGAATTGGGCCTTTCTAGTTCTTAATGCTGTTGGTAAATTAAATCTTGAGGACGTTCCCAAGGTTGTTTACTGATTAGGGATTTAGTCAACGGACGTTCCTTGGCTATCCACAAGGTAAGGAAAGGTGAGGTTGTTAGGTCGTACCAATGGCCATAACCAATTTATCTATCATGAATAATTGTTACCTTTGCATCTATGATCAACCGTGGAATTAAGCGTGATCCTGTCTTTAACTGGAATACTCTCCTCTTATATTTATCTCTTCTAATTTTATTAGCTTTTTAGTTTTATTCTTCTTCACAATCAAAATTCCCCCTAATTATTTTCGTTTTTGAAGGAATTAATTTAAAACCAATCTCTGTGGATTCGACCCTACTCACACATCTACAAAAGTGTTCGTAGGAATTATTTTTGGTGAATTCGACACCCATCAAATTTTGGCGCCGTTGCCGGGGATTGGTGTCTTTAAATTAATTTCTTTTTCTTGTTACTTGGTTTTATGCCACGTTCTTCTCGTACAGGTGAACTCGAATTTGACCCAGAGATCGAGAAAACTGCTCGTAGACTCCGAAAAGAAACCAAGCAACACAAGGAAGAGGCTTCTACTTCTTCCAAACCAGCAGCAGACTCTGAGTTAGACGTGTCCACGTCTAACAACTCTAAAGACGAAGTCATGGCCCAAAATCCCGAACGAACGATCAAAGAGATGACTTCGCTTGACTTAAATCAACAACCACTCTGCATTGAATATCCTAATTTAGATGTTGATTTTGAACTTAAATCCGGTCTCATCCACTTACTTCCCATTTTTCGTGGCCTTGCAGGTGAAGACCCACACAAACACCTCAAGGAATTTCATGTGGTGTGTTCCGGCATGAGACCTCAAGGAGTCACCGAAGAACAAGTCAAGCTAAGAGCTTTTCCATTCTCATTAGGCGATAAAGCAAAAGATTGGCTCTACTCCTTACCTTCGGGATCTATTGTTAGTTGGAACGAGCTCAAGAAACTATTTCTTGAGAACTACTTCCCCGCTTCAAGGACTACAAACATCCGGAAGGAAATAAGTGGAATACGCCAATTCTCCGGTGAAAGTTTCTATGAGTATTGGGGAAGATTCAAACAATTGGTGGAGAGTTGCCCTCATCACCAAATTCCCGACCATCTTCTAATTCAATATTTTTATGAAGGATTGTCTGAGGCAAATAGAAGCTTGGTGGATGCAGCTAGTGGAGGTGCTTTGTATGACAAAACTCCTACTGAAGCACGCAAACTAATCACAACCATGGCGGCTAATAATCAACAATTCGGTAATAGAAACGACAACCCCCCACAAAGGGTAAACGAGGTAAGTACTTCTCTTGATGAACGTTTGGATAAACTTACTTCTCTTGTTGAAAAATTATAGGGGGAAGCATTCAACAAGCCAAAACTTGTGGGATATGTACATCTTCGGGACATTACACCGACGCTTGTCCTACACTTCACGAAGAATCAACCGAACATGCTGACGCCGTTGGTAGATTTTCTGGGCAACAACAAAGGAGATATGACCTATTTTCCAATACCTATAACCCCGGATGGAGAGATCACCCAAATTTGAGGTATGGCAATCAACCTCAAAACTTTCAAAGGGTTCCACACCAACAACCACCACCACCACCTCAAGCCAATCCCAATAATAGTATGCCTCTGGAAGATATCGTGAAGACACTCGCCTTGAGCACCCAACAATTCCAACAAGAAACCCGCTCGAGCATACAAAATTTGGAATCCCAAATGAGCCAACTAGCCTCCTCCGTTAGCCGTTTGGAGTCTCAAGGTAAGTTTCCTTCCCAAACTATTATTAATCCTAAGCAAAATGCTAGTGCTATTGTTTTACGCAGTGGAAAAGAGCTACAGTCCGAAATTAGCATTAAGCATGGAGACGCACAACAAGGCACAACAGAGGAAGAGCTTGAAAAATCCAAACAAACCAGCAATGACATTCCTAAGGCATTGGTGACAAAACCACCCTTCCCGGAATGATTTGCTAAGGGTAAAAAAGAAGGAGAAGAGAGGGAAATCTTCGAAACTTTCCGTAAAGTGGAGGTAAACATTCCATTACTTGACGCAATTAAACAAATACCCCGCTATGCCAAATTTCTCAAAGAACTGTGCACCAACAAAGGAAAGTTGAAAGGCAATGAAAGGGTAAGTATGGGGGAGAATGTGTCTGCAATTCTCCAACAAAAACTACCTCCCAAATGCAAAGACCCTGGTATGTTTTCTATCCCTTGTAAAATTGGTTTAATAGGTATTAAGAGAGCCATGTGTGATTTGGGTGCTTCTATAAATGTCATGCCTCTTACTATCTTTAAATCTTTGAATGTTGGTCCATTAAAAGAAACGGGTGTTGTGATTCAACTTGCTGATCGTTCTATTGTTTATCCTGAAGGAGTCCTTGAAGATGTTTTAGTAGAAGTTAATGAATTGGTTTTTCCTGCTGATTTCTTTGTGATAGATATGAGGGAAGATAACTCCCCCAATTCTACATCTATTTTGTTAGGAAGGCCATTTCTTAAAACCGCTAGAACAAAAATTGATGTCCACAATGGTACTCTCACTATGGAATTTGATGGTGAAATTATAAGATTTAATATATATGAATCCATGCGATATCCTAGTGATGTACCTACTGCTTTCTTTTTGGATGCACTTGACCCTGTTGTGCAGGAATTGACAAATTATGATAATGAAGACCACGCCAAGTTAGTGCTAGAAAGGAGCCTCACACCCACACAAGTGCAACTTTTGGAGGACTTTATAGCACTCGATCCAAACATAGGAGAAAGCGTCTTCGAATTTGAAGCCCTTCCACCTTTACCCTCCAATCTTGCTTTCATTGAATTGCCACAATCTCATACTAAACTTGTCCCCTCTTTCTTGCAGGCACCTACTTTGGAGTTGAAGGAATTACCCAAGCATCTAAAGTATTCCTTCTTAGGAGAAAACGACACTCTACCGGTGATCATCTCTAGCAAGCTTTCCTCCTTAGAAGAGGAAAAATTGATCCATGTGCTTCGAGAGTTCCGAGAGGCCATTGGTTGGACCATAGCCGACATCAAGGGGCTAAGCCCTTCTACGTGCATGCATAGGATTCTACTTGAAGAAGGAGCCAAACCATCACGAGAGGCACAACGTCGATTGAACCCGCCTATGATGGAAGTGGTAAAGAAAGAAATTTTAAAACTTCTTGATGCAGGTATAATCTTTCCTATTTCTGACAGTGAATGGATAAGTCCTACTCAAGTTGTGCCTAAGAAAACGGGTATCACTGTGGTTGAAAATTCTTTTGGAAATTTGATACCCACTCGTGTTCAAAATGGTTGGCGTGTATGTATTGATTATAGAAAACTCAATGCATCCACTAGAAAGGATCATTTTCCACTTCCTTTTATTGATCAAATGTTAGAAAGGTTAGCTGGGCGTTCTCATTATTGTTGTCTTGATGGCTACTCAGGTTTTCATCAAATACCCGTGGCACCAGCCGACCAAGACAAAACAACCTTCACGTGCCCCTTCGGCACATTTGCCTATCGACGAATGCCCTTCGGTTTATGCAATGCACCCGCCACATTCCAAAGATGTATGGTAAGCATTTTTTCTGACTATGTGGAACAATTCATAGAGGTATTCATGGATGATTTTACTGTTTATGGAAATTCTTTCAATGATTGTTTGGGAAAATTGGCTAAAGTTCTTGAAAGGTGCATAGAGAAGAACCTTGTGCTTAATTATGAAAAGTGTCATTTTATGGTTGATCAAGGTTTGATTTTGGGGCATATCGTATCTTCTAAAGGAATAGAAGTTGATCCAGCTAAAATTAATGTCATAAAATCCCTACCTTATCCCGCTAGTGTGCGGGAGATTCGCTCTTTTCTTGGTCATGCAGGATTTTATAGACGGTTCATTAAGGATTTCTCCAAGATAACTCAACCCCTGTGCAAGTTGTTGCAAAAGGATGAGACATTCGTATTTGATGAAGCATGCAAACTGGCATTCGACAAGTTGAAAGATTCTTTGACCTCCGCACCAATAATTCAACCTCCAAATTGGAAACTACCATTTGAGGTCATGTGTGATGCAAGCAACCATGCTATTGGCGCCGTTCTAGGCCAACGAGTTGGAAAGGACCCTCATGTCATCTACTACGCTTCAAGGATGTTAGACAACACTCAAAGCAATTACACCACCACGGAAAAAGAACTATTAGCTGTTGTCTTTGCTTTAGAAAAGTTTTGTTCTTATTTGCTTGGTACTAAAGTGATTGTTTATTCTGATCATGCAGCATTTAGGTACCTCTTGTCAAAAAAAGACGCAAAGCCAAGGCTCATACGGTGGATACTCTTACTACAAGAGTTTGACTTAACCATTAAGGACAAAAAGGGGGCGGAAAATCTCGTTGCCGACCATCTCAGTCGATTAATAATCGACGGACATTCACCCCCTTTAAAAGATGAATTCCCGGATGAACCACTCCTCGCCACACAAGGAATAATCCCATGGTACGCTGATCTAGTAAATTTCCTTGCTACTAATGCTTTGCCTAATGATTTGTCTAGAGCAAAAAGAGAAAAAATTAGAAGTGATGCAAAGTACTATGTGTGGGACGATCCATATTTGTGGAAGTATTGCTCAGATCAAATCATAAGGAGGTGCGTACCCGAATCCGAAGTTACATCTATTCTTGAATTTTGTCACTCTCATGCTTGTGGGGGGCATTTTGGGCCTAAACGAACAGCATTGCAAGTGTTAGAATGTGGTTTATTTTGGCCAAATTTGTTTAAGGATTTCTATCTATTCTGCAAATCTTGTAAGAATTGCCAAATGACGGGAAATCTCGGTCCCCGTGATCAAATGCCCCTAACCTCCATACTTGTGTGTGAAATCTTTGATGTATGGGGAATTGATTTTATGGGACCATTTCCCTCATCCTTTGGTAAATCTTACATCATTCTTGGGGTAGATTATGTATCTAAGTGGATTGAAGCAAAAGCCACACGTACGGATGATGCTAAAACTGTCATAGATTTTGTGAAGACTAACATCTTTTCTCGGTATGGGATGCCTAGAGCCATCATTAGTGATCGAGGGACTCACTTTTGCAATAAGATGGTAAGTGCTTTGTTCAAAAAGTACAATGTAACTCATCGAGTCTCCACTGCCTACCACCCGCAAACAAATGGTCAAGCCGAAGTCTCCAATAGTGAGATCAAGTCCATACTTGAAAAGACGGTCAATCCCAATCGCAAGGATTGGAGCGTTCGCTTGGATGATGCGTTATGGGCTTACCGCACTGCATACAAGACTCCAATAGGTATGTCCCCGTACCGTTTAGTTTTTGGTAAACCTTGTCATCTTCCTGTTGAACTTGAGCATAGGGCTTTTTGGGCAATCAAACAACTCAACGTGACGATGGATGAGACGGGGTGTCAAAGAAAATTGCAACTCCAAGAGCTTGAGGAAATTCGAAATGACGCTTACGAAAACTCAAGGATCTATAAAGACAAGACTAAAATTTTCCATGATCAAGCCATCTCAAGAAAAGTCTTTGTTGTTGGGCAAAAAGTGCTGCTTTTTCATTCCAAACTTAAACTTTTTCCGGGTAAGCTGCGTTCTCGTTGGATTGGACCTTTTGTTGTGACTCATATTTTTCCTCATGGTGCAGTTGAAATCAAAAGTCCAACCACTCAAAAAGTGTTCACGGTGAATGGGCATAGGCTTAAACCATTCTACGAAGGTTTTCAATCAACTTTAGTAGACAAAATACAACTCATGGAACCCACCATCACCTAGAAACACCATCCCGTCTAGCCAAAGACGTTAAAGAAAGGCGCTTCTTGGGAGGCAACCCATGTCCTTTTTCTTTTTCTTAGTTATTTATTTCTCTCTCATCTAACCTCTTGTGAATGTTGTGATACCACTAAAATCGATTTTTGCAGGTCAAAAGGTATGAGCATCCACAAGGGACTCTCCTTCTAATTCAAAGCCTCACAATTCTCGAGCTCCCGCAGTTCCACCACCTACTCCCGAATCACTAAGGGACGCTCTCTTTCTCCCTTTCTCTTATTTTATCGTCCTAGATATGCATGCTTACCACATTGGGGACAATGTGGAATTAAGTGGGGGGAAGGTGTTTTGATTGTTTTGATAGAAAATGAGTCTTGGTGGATTAATTATTTTGATTGATGCTTGCTACCCCTTCCATATTTGTTGAAGCAAATATTATTTTATCTTGTTCTCACACTAGCTTTATGATCAAAGACTTAGGTTAATCAAGTAATAATTTGGTAATGTGTGATAAGGATGTGCATCTAATGACTCCTGACAACTTACGGTTAAGAACTTATTTTTGCAAATGGTGATTTAATTTGAAAATTGAATGTGGAAAATTGGTGGACATAACCCACATAGAGAGGAATTTTGAGCCTATACACTCATGAAAATCTACAATTTTTCTTTTCTTGAGAGATAATGCTTCATGATTTTGTCTTCCTAGAACTTGCTTTGAACCATATCGAGGCCACATCTTTATGCATACACTTGAAAATGATAAAGGCGCTAGGATAAAAACCCCTTTAGCTTAAAAAGACCACCTACATACAAATCCCCTTAGTAAGCCCATTTGAGCCTTATAAGCCTTAATTCCTTGTTATGCAACCCCAAGTATAAACAAACTCTACCGTCTTTTTATTATCCTTGTTTGGCCCTTCCAAGGACTAGTAGAGCGTCAAGGAAACAAAGATGTATTCTAAGTATATGTTTTGACATTAAGTGGGGGGATATCTCAATTATTCTAAAGGACATTTATGAGCTAACATGTCACATGAAAATCTTGTTCTATGCCTTAAAAAAAAAAAAGAAAAGAGAAAATGCCTTACAAAAAAAAAGAGAAAAAGAAAAAAAAGGAAGGCAAGAAGAAAAAAAGAAGAAAAAATAATATTTTCTCTCTTTGAAAGAAAGGCATAGCTCAAGTCGAGGAAAGTGGGACATGAAAGAGTATGAGATAAATTAATTTTGAAAAGCTTGGATTCCTACATCTATTACTTGGTGTTCTAATTTAGTTCCTTGGATTTTCACCTCATTTTTTCTTATTCTTCCTACCCCCAAACCAAAACCCCATTACAACCAAAATATAAGACCTCTTGATTCAAGTGTGTGCATATTTATAAGTGGTGGAGATTTTGGTGTATAATCAAGCCTATGGTGAAGCATTTTCATAGCAAGCATTTGAGTGAAACACTCAACCAAAAACACTTGAGAGATTGGGAGATATGAGAGCATAGTCCACTTGTTTCCACGCTTAGTTTTCATGAAGATCATCTTGTGAAAACTTGTTTGAAACTTATTCAGTTGTCTTTTATCATATGATGTGTCATTCTTTGAACACTCAACTAGATTCTTGCTTGTTACTTTCGTCTGCGATCCATAAAGTTTGAACTTCTTCAACTATTTTATATCTATTTCTTTGCATCGAGGACGAGCAAAGGGTTAAGTGGGGGGATATTTGATAGGATCGCATTTTGTACTTATTTTATATAATATTTTAGCCTATTTTGTGACCAAATGCTCCTAATTAAATATTATTTTGCAGCATTAGGACAAAAGAAATGGAAAATGAAGAAAAGCACCAAAATGAAAATTTAAACAAGACTCAAACTCAATTTTTGGCAAGAGTTTGGAGCTGCTTGGGCTACCTCTGATGAAGGAAGAGTTTAACTAGGATTAGGATTTTATCTCTATAAGTCTTTTAGTTCAATTGGGAATCTACTTCTAATCCTAGTAGAACTAGGTATCTAGCTATTATAAATAGGTGATGTAATTCACTTTAAGAGACAATTTTTGAACTCTTCTATTTCTCTACATTTTTATATTATTTTGCTTTTCATGCGTTCTTCCATGAGCATGTCTAGCTAAATCTCTCATTCCAGTTGAAGACTTGGTGAATGCTTAAATCCAACGGGTTGTGAGATCTAATTCAAGCTTTCTACTTTTATTCATATTGGTATTTGTGTTGTTCTCTGTGCTTTTATTACAAATAATCTGATTTATTGTCAAGAATATTTGCCTAGCCAATTGAACTTTCAAATCCGTAATTGTTTGTTTAGTTCGATAACTAGTGGTAACACAACATAATTGATTATGTAGAAGTTTTCGATTATGTTGTGGGGAATGCACAATCTAACTTAAATAAATCCTCGTAGGAATTTATTGGTTAGAATTGGGCCTTTCTAGTTCTTAATGCTGTCGGTAAATTAAATCTTGAGGACGTTCCCAAGGTTGTTTACTGATTAGGGATTTAGTCAACGGACGTTCCTTGGCTATCCACAAGGTAAGGAAAGGTGAGGTTGTTAGGTCGTACCAATGGCCATAACCAATTTATCTATCATGAATAATTGTTACCTTTGCATCTATGATCAACCGTGGAATTAAGCGTGATCCTGTCTTTAACTGGAATACTCTCCTCTTATATTTATCTCTTCTAATTTTATTAGCTTTTTAGTTTTATTCTTCTTCACAATCAAAATTCCCCCTAATTATTTTCGTTTTTGAAGGAATTAATTTAAAACCAATCTCTGTGGATTCGACCCTACTCACACATCTACAAAAGTGTTCGTAGGAATTATTTTTGGTGAATTCGACACCCATCACAACGTTTGTTGATAATGTCTTAAGACTTAAGTTACGGTACTGAATTTTCACTCATAATGATAAATTTTTTTTAACACTATAATTGCACAAATTTCTTTTGTTTCAAGAGAACTAAAAAATATATGATAAGAGAAAGTAAGAAAAAGACTAACGACTTAAAAACCAAAGCTATTGTATAATTGATTATATCCTATAAAGACTCCATGGGTTGTAACATAATGATACAATAATGTAATCTTCAAAGCATGTGACTACTTTAATTGGATGTGTAGTATAAGCTAGGCACCCACATTTTATATTTTAAGTTGGTTTATATATCCAAATCATATGAAGATTAGAAATCCGTTTGCTATTATGATTTACTGATTTCGAGTACTGAAGTAATCCTTATCTTATTACTTTTTATTCTAAAATTTAATTATTTTCTTGGTAATTATTTATTCATTCTTTAATCTACATATAACACTTTGCTTGTAGAAAGCTTGTGCAATCACTTTACTTACTCATCTAGTAAAAAAATAGAAACAAGATTAGATATTAGTGTGCAATCACGTACATTTTTGCTATTATGCACTCTTATGTTTCTTTATCTAAAAAATGTGATATTATAATTTATAAAATAAACTCGTCTATTCTGCTAACATACATATGTATGGCAGGTTGAAATTGGGGAAAGGGGCATCTATCACATAATTGTACAAGATAATGAATGCAAGTTGGAGGTAAGAGTGAAAAAAGTCCCTCTCCAACAAGATGTTAACCCTCTACTGGAAATTATTGAGACAATAAAAATTCAACCAAGATTTAAGTTATCCCTACAGGAACGTCTAGAGAGTTGGATATTACAAAAGAGAAAGCGCAACGTCTCGAATGCAAGTGATAAGGTACTAATTTTTTTGATACTTTACATAAATAATCTGTAAATATTTGAGTTATGCAAAACTAATGTAATATAACCAACATTCTTCAACCACATTTTCATGCAATAGTACTATATTCATGATAGAGTCTCTCAATACTTCCACTCTTTAAAGGAGGTTGCAAGTTTTATACTCTATAGCTGTCGGAGGAATGATCTACTGCTGGAACAAGTAAATTCAAAATCCATAAATCCAATTTATCTTTGACCAAAATTTATGTGGATATGTTTTATTTTCTAACTTTTCAACTATAGAAGATTATAGAAAATGAATGAACTTATGTCATTTTTTCATGGCGCATATTAAAACTTGCACAACATTCAGGTTTGGGATGGAAGTGGAAGTCGTACAAGAAATATTACTAAGATAGAAAAAAAATTAAAAGGTATGTAGAATGTTTTACTTTAAATCATATTTATTTCTTACCAACGTAATTGGTTTTGGTTTAGTTGAATTTTAACTGTTATCTTTGTTATATGCTCTTATTTTTCTTACCAACGTAATTCTTTTCCTATTATCTTTGTTAATCAATTTTAACTCTTATCTTTGTTATCTTTGATATGGTTTTGGTTTGGGTTATATGATTGAATTTTAACTCTTATCATTGTTATATGCTCTTCACCATCCATTTTACTCCAAGCAATGAAAATCCAAATAAAATGGATGGTGAAAAGTTGGAGATCTTTGCTTGCGCTTTAAACAACCCAATAATTGATTTATGACCAGTCAATTTTCTCGTTATTCTTTCCTATTATTTTGTCAACATTTATAATTAAAAAGAAAATTTTAAATTCGAACATCTTTTCCTTTGTAAAAGCTTTTGATATGGTTGTCCAATGAAAAATTTGATTAGGGTCATACAAATCAATAAAACTATTTTAATATCAATCAAATGATTAACTACTTTTTATTTTTGTTAAGTCAATGAAAAGTATTATCAACTTTTTTTCTTTTGTTATATTCAAATTATGATTCAATATTCTAAAATTAATTCATTAATTATTAAATAATTGTGATTCACGAAAACCTAAATATAAGTGATTTGTTTTTATTGAAAATACTGTATTAAATTATCGATATATAGATAAATAATCTCAAATTAAAGCAGACATTAAATAAAAATTTAGTAGCGCAAGAAACTACTATAAAAGTAGACCAAATAACCATATTTAAACCGGTGACCTTTTGGTTGGACAAATTTATCAATCTATATCTATATCTACATATATATATAAAATTACGAATCACCTAAAAAGTTTTTTCTTTTTTTGGTTGGACTAAATTAACCTTGCAAATATTATTTTTTAAGGATAAAAATGTAAAATAATATAGTTATTATTTTTTATTAACTACTTTTGACATTACACGGATACTCTTATTAATTACTTTTTACATTATTCAGATTTATTCCTAATAATTACTTTTGACATTATACTTATTTAATCATATAATTTTTTTGTATATTATATTCATAATATATTGCATTTATAATGGTTTCCCTCAATCATATAACACCTACAAAGAATCACAAAAATTGAAATGATTTAATGTTGAAATTTTTATTAGCATACAATATAATTGAGAATTAGTTAAATGACTTAACAAATCAAAAGAGGTTATATGACGAATGAAAATCAATTAAATGAATTGTCATGTAAGAAAATAATTTGAAGTGTAAAATACAAATGCTCAAAGAATTAATGAGGATAAATTAAATCACTTATTATGTAAATTGAACACTTTTTGTTGTAAGATAGATTAAAATGTAAATTGAGATTTGAAATGTAATTACTAGGTATGTTATAGAACATTTTTATTATCTCTAATATAATAGAATAAAATATAAGTGTACAAGTTTTGATCTTTTCAATAATGCACGATAGAAATTATCGATCCTTGTAAAAAAATACAAAAATGTGTAAATGCTACTCCTAAACCATCACCACACATATCCATTTTCCAAAAGAAAAGTCATAAAAATGGCATGAAACCATAGATAAAGACTATCTATACTATTATAGTTATCTATGATGCGTGGCTACGGACATGGTGACAGAGACAAGATACGAACAGACATGGCCACATGGAAAATTTAAAAATATTAGAATAGAAAATGGCACTCACACTGCTATAAACTATATAATTATTATTATATGTGTTCTCAGTTTCTCATAAAATTAAAATATGACATATGAAAAATATCAAATAAAACCTAAAATAACCATGTCTTGCATCTAAACA
The DNA here is from genome assembly GCF_026168435.1 of Sesamum indicum. Classification (NCBI taxonomy): domain Eukaryota; kingdom Viridiplantae; phylum Streptophyta; class Magnoliopsida; order Lamiales; family Pedaliaceae; genus Sesamum; species Sesamum indicum. Next base: position 7,236,433 of record NC_142661.1, on the reverse strand, counting down.
TTTAACCAAAGGGTTAATTGCAAATCCTGACCCGTAATTTAAGGGAGTAGCATTTTAAGGACTGTAATTTAGACCCTGGCAAAATATGCGCTGTAGCTTTAAAAAATATGGCGATTCCTACCCTCCGACTAGATCTGATCAAATTTTAGACAATTTTACCTCTCAACAGCTTTAAAATGAGCAGTTTAGTCCACTTTCAATTATTTTTCATTCTAATGCATATTTTTGTACATGCTCCCCTAGAATGGTATCAGAGCCTAGGTTTATTGAACAAATATATTATATATTACGTTTTGATATTATTTATCTATTAATGGAGGAGACTCTCTTGAGAGAAAATGGAACCGGACGAAAGTTCGAGTTCCGATGAAAATAGTGAATATTTCCATATTCTGGAAATATAGATAAGGGAATTTTTCATGGAAATTCTTGACAAGTGTTACAACAGTCCCAAAAGAATTTATTCAAAACTTCTCACTCCAGAAGAAGAACAAAATGGTTGAGAAATTTTAAAGTTCGATAGCTACTACCAAAATATGCAGTGAGGCGTCTACACTCCACTGAAGTCTATGGTAGAATCCCAGCTAGAAGAAGCGTACGGGTAAATTCTGTATAATTGCAGTTCTAAAAATTATGATTAAAGAAACTGACTGGAAAGAACTCGAGCCTGATACATCAAAGATCTCCCAACATCTGATGGAGATACAAAAGACAGTTCAAGACTACGGACATAGGTAAATCCATATACCTAGAAAAATAGAATTTTGAGCCAGAAGGTGGAGGAGGTCCTTAAGATCCTTCCCGATCTGCACAAGGATCTTACAGATCTGAAGGCAGACATTGCAGATATGAAGATAAACCAAAGGGAGAACCCTGAGACATCTAAATCCAAACAAGAGAGAATTAGGGACGCCCTTGGAGCAGTACCTCTTCTACACCAGAAGGGGAAGGCCATGGAGATTCCAAAGCCAAAATTAAGATAAGATCTGATTATCCCATCTATCAAATCTATAAAATAATGGAAGTAACAAGATAACAAATCTATAAGAATTGGCGGAATCCTTTTCCCAACTTGGGATTGTGGATTTAGTCAATATCCAAACAAATGATCCTTCGCACGATCAATCAATAAGAGAAAGTGCGGATTTCCACACTAATGTCAGTCTAAAGTTTATGAGAACCCGGCTAAAGGAAAATCTAGGAAGAAATTCAAAAAGAGTGCTTGAAAATACACATTGGGCAAGGACAATGCTCCAGCCCTCACATCCATACGGTGCTATACTTAACCTTCAGGGATAACTCACGAGTTGAGGGAGCATGACCCGAAACATGACTTTAGAGTACAGAGCACTACACCTGTAGCGTCAGATTCAAGTACCGATTGCACAAGGCCATCACCAGACTCCGGTGGAACGACAACAATTGAGTTAAATTCCTATTGATTCAAGTCAACCCAGCACCTCTGGGGTCAAAAAGGGAGAAATTAGCCTTAGACTAATGATAGGCACTTCTAAGCTTAATACTAACCAATTGATGTGTGACAAAAAAAGCACACCAACTTCTTTTTTTCGAACACCAAAGAAATCTCCTACCTGTGTTGACGTTAGTCCATAGGGTTCTCAAACTTGCAATCCTTCCACAGTGACAAAGAGCTTCTCCATTTGCAGCCGTGTTTTAAAACTTATTTCCTACTAAATGGAAGAGAGAAGAAAACAAAATAGCTATTTATATGACGAAGAAGAATAAATAAACCTTTTCCACCAAATTTTCATAAATTGGTACATTTTTTCTCCAAATTTGCACCCACTTAATAGAAAAATCAAAAGTCGTTAGCTACTTAATGGTTGCCCCTCTTATGTCGTGAAATTGGAAAAACAAATGCATATATCGGCTGTAATGTGCAAATCATCTACAGTATGGGACCAAAATTAAAATTAGGTCCATTCATGGATAACAAATGCAATATGCCTCTTTGCCATACCAACCTAAACTTTTATAAGCATAATTAGTAGACATCTCTTAACTGTCCTCGAGATCTTGATCATTACATTTAGAGTCTTTGGATAAATCGGTTCGACAATTTTATCCTTAGAGACAATACTTGTGGTCACATTAGCGTTGTGATTAATTGAGACGACATGCTACTTTCTCTTTCAATGATTTGCTTCTTTAACCAAGTATTCTACCACGCTTTGTGATTTACTAGAATATAATGTGTAACCTTGTTACAGAGCATTCAATAAGATTACTAACTTTTGAAATAGTATTCACTATTTTTCTGGTCATTAACAAGTTCGAGAAAAACTCTTGTTTCTTAGAATAGTTTGTGTAGTGGCACATCAACAAGACAATGCTCCTTGTCATTGAGAATTTCATGGCTTGATCCATTCTATATAAATGAAATAGACATATAATAAGGAAGGAAAAAGTTCATTCATAAAAATATAAAAGACATTACAATATTTTAAAAAAAGTACCCTATTGATTAAAGTAAACATACTTTAATAATGAAAACATTCTAATAACATATGAGATAATACCTAATCAACAAGCTTTGTTGAAATCCTCAGGAATGTCACCAAACTTTAAGGGAAGCTCAGGGAGACCTTTTTCATCATTTTCAATGGACTAAAAAAATCTGAGATTCCAGCCTCAACAAAATTAGTCTCAACTTCTTTAACATTTTCTTTATATTGGTAGGCTCATTACTTGAACTAGTCCACGTGTTCTTCGAACGGATCTCTTAGTTGTTGAGAAGGTTGCCCAAAAGCAGTATATAATGGCTGACGCCTGCCTAGTGCCGGAAGGACAAGGAAGTTGGAAACCTAATGACCAGGGAGCCGGCAACCGAAGCCCGATGAACGGCGGCCGTAACTATAGCAGTCCTAAGGTAGCAAAATTCCTTGTCGGGCAAGTTCCGACCTACACAAAAGGCGTAACGATATGGGCACTGTGTCGAAGAGAGGATCGGTGAAATAGACATGTCTGTTGAGATGCGGACTACCTGCACCTGGACAGAAGGGCCTATGGAGCTTGAGTGTTCCCTAGGATTGGGTTTGACCTTTTCTGCACAGCTTAGGTAGAAGGCGAAGACCTTCCGTGGGGGCCTAAGCCATTAGTGAGATACCACTCTGGAAGAGCTAGAATTCTAACCTTGTGTCAGGACCTACGGGCCAAGGGACAGTCTCAGGTAGACAGTTTCTATGAGGCGTAGGCCTCACAAAAGGTAACGGAGGCGTGCAAAGGTTTCCTCGGGCCGAATGAAGATTGGCACTCGAGTGCAACGGCAGAAGGGAACTTGACTTAATGTTGTGCCATACTACAGGTACGGGACCAATGTATAGACATTCCACATCTATGGCAAAGCTCTCCATTTATAGTTTTCTGTTGTTGATTCTTTGCCTTGTTCTCATTGTTCTTCTAAATGTTGGAATTAATCCAAACATTATGATGATGTCCACGACTATTACCACGATCACGACTACGACCTCCCTGGCTAAGACCACATCTATAAGAATGCCGCATGGTGAGCCATGGTATCGACCATGCCCCTTTTATGAAGAAGTAGCATTTACTTCAAGAAATGCTGCTGAATTTTTACGAAGTAGTTTGGAACCAATGGGTCATGTGTGATTATCATTCAACAAAAAGCTGATTATTTTCTTTCTCAACAAGTAGGCATCAAATCAACTCTAAATAGGTTTTGAACCCACGTTTCCTTTATTACTGCTAGGGTACAATGTTAGATACATCAAAAGTAGAAAATATTTTTTCTAACATTTGTTCATTGTTACATCATCTCCATGTAATCTCAGTTTTGATACAATTTGAAACATCTCAGAATTATATTCAGCAATTGACTTGAAATCTTCCAATCGCAATTGTATCCACTCATATCTCGCACGTGGTAATATTATATTTTTTTTTGTGCTTAAAATCGATCCTTTTAACTCTTCTAGAGTTAAAAAGGACTTTTCACAGTTAAATATTGAGACTTCAGTCTTCATGGGGATGATGACAAAGCAAAATTATCTCTTTAACACAGTCTTGCTTGAAGGCATTAGTATTTTATTTTATTGTTTCCCCCAATTGCTACTTGCCAAATGTAGTACAGCATCAAGGACCCACAATAGATAGTTTGTTTCAGAAGCATCAAGAGTACTGAAATCCAATTCTGTGAGATTGGCCATTAAGCTACAACAAGTTAACATGCACTTTTAGCATAACATTCAACATATACATTTAAATAGAATCAAATGTATTACACATGAATGTAAAGTAAAAGTGACATAAAAATATTACTAGCAATAAGAACATATAAGTTACCATGCAATTCAATTGAATTGTTATGACATGCATACATGAAATTAAATATATTTAAGTTTGGCTTAAATCTTAAAAATGTTACAAATAGCAATTAAATGGTATTCATGTCAATTTGTTTTGTCATTAATTAAATTTTATTGCATGTAAATATTCTAGCAACCATTCAAAATACTACATAGGCATATGAAAGAAAACTATGTAGGTAAAGTAAATTAATTAAATTAACTTCAAGTTACTAATATTTTAAACACAATATCTACACTATGATATCAAAGAAATTATTATGGATGAATTAAATAAATGAAGAAGCTTTAGGCTTTTTGATCAAGCCATATCTCAAAATACTTTAGGTGGTGAGAAAATCAAATATTATACTTATCATCGTTTCAGGGATAATATCAAAAATAATTGGTATAAAATAGTTTTCCTACTACTGGAGGTCATGTAAACTTCAAGGGATGAAATCAAGAATTGTGTGCCTACTTCTGGAGACAATATCAATTATAATAGAACTTTTTATTTATATATGTTCACTTCAGGAGACATTGAAATGTATAAAAAACGATTATTAGTATGTCATTATTAAATAATCAAAATAAAAGTAACTAAGATATTGTAGAGGTAAATCAATAAAGAATAAATATTAGGAAAAAGTATTATTTTAGTCCGCTAAGTATGCCTAATTTTAACTTTAGTCCGATAACTATGTCCATTTTTGTTTAGGTCCAATAACTTATGAAATTGCTTACTTTTAGTCCTCTGCCAGATTTTCGGACAATTTTACCCCTATGAGTGCATATGGACTAAAACTGTCTTTCAAAACTTGCATAGGGGTAAAATTATTTGAAAATATGCCAGATGACTAAAAGTATGCAATTTCGTAAGTTATTGGACCTAAACAAAAATGGACATAATTATCGGACTAAAATTAAAATTAAGCATACTTAGCGGACTAAAATAATTCTTTTCCCTAAATATTATTGGGCAAAATCATGTTTTGGTAACTTTAAAAAATATCAGTTTTGTTTTTGGCACCATAAATTTTGCAAGTTCGAGTTTTGGTACCATTAAATCAAAAAATAAACAATTTTGGTACCAACTTAACGACAAAGCACATGTGCCATGCACATGGACCTTAACGGCCGTCAATCCCACAATTTTGGCAGGAAAAGTCACGTGAGTTTGAGAAAAAGGAGGAACAATTGGTCTTTCAACATTTCATAGTGTTTTGGTACCATTAAACCTAAAAATAAGCCTTTTTGGTTCCATAATGTCATGTGCGGCGTAGAATAAGTATTACAACACATTCCAAAATAAAAGATAGAATTCATAAACATGAAACAAAATATATTGGTTATAAATACACGATTTGAGCTAATTGAAACCTGGTGTGATAAAAATTTGACAAAACCCACTTGACTAAATATATGCATTGCAATGCACAATTTTTCGCTAATTGAAACCTGCCAAAAGACTTCAACCTATATATTTAGTATATGGCTTTGAAAATTTTAAATAAAGTGATAAAAGGTATTGATTAACATCCATAAAAATATAGCAGATAAAATTTAGTTGAACAAATAGGTGTAAGAATTTGCAAAATCAAGTTGAAGAATAACTATAATACAGACTCACAGTTTACTTGGATGGATTTTTAAAATTCGGCCGTCCATAGAAAATTCTTAGAAATTTTTTTGTTACTCAAGACTCATATTAGTTAATACAGAAAATAATAAATCGTTATAGAACTATTTAAAATTATCATATAATTTTAGAAAGAGTAAGGTTCTTCAGAGAAGGGCACTACCGTATAGCATAATTCAAGGAACATTATAAATTTACCCAAATTTCCAAATATTTTGAAAATTAACAAGTATTGTATATATCATGTAATAATACTTATGGATTCATAACCAATAACCAATATATCAGTTAGTTCAACTTGTATATTCATAACCAATATATTTCGCTTCATGCTTATGGATTCTATCTTTTATTCTGGAATGTGTTGTATTACTTATTTTGCGCCGTACATGACTTTATGGGACTAAAAAGGCTTATTTTTAGGTTTAATGGTACCAAAACACTATGGAATGTTGGAAGACCAATTTTTCCTCCTTTTTCTCAGACTCACGTGACTTTTCCCACCAAAATTTTGGGGTTGGCGGCTGTTAAGGCCCATGTGCCTCTGCCGTTAAGTTGGTACAAAAAATACTTATTTTTTTATTTAATGGTACCAAAACCTGAACTTGCAAAATTTGTGATACCTAAAACAAAACCTACCTTTTTTAATGGTACTAAAACACGATTTCAAAATTTATTAATATTGAGTACCAACTTTATAAATTCAAAATTTCAAACAATTTATGTGCATTTCATATATGTATATAGAAAATATGCATACAAATAACATATTTAAAGTACCTTTTTTTTTAAATAAGAAGTTGAGATTTTTTTAAAATAGCTGAACAAATCGAATTATTAGTTAAAAATTCAATAAATTAATTTATTCAAAATCTCAATGATCGAACATCAAAATATAAAAAAATTAATTTCAATTTGCCCTTCTTTTAACATCTTCAGTAAAAGAAGAAAAGAGTAGAATGTCTATATTTTCAAAGTATATCAATTTTATTACAATCATGAATCAATAAGTTTAATTGTTCCTTACTGGAAATAAAAAGAATCAAGAAGAGCTAACGAAGAATGATGATATATGCATCTTTCTCTCTACTTTGTTATGTCTTTTAATTTCTTTCTTATCAAAGACTGGTTAAATGGCCCTTTCAGGAAGAATTTTATTGAGTGGAGAATCATATTCTCATTTTTCAATATTCAAGAACCTCCACTAAATACATACCTTCTCGATCCAATCAAAAGGTGATCAGTTTGGTTCACCACTTTAAGTCTAATTCTTTGAACCCATCAAACGGAATTAGACTTGTGAACCCCATACTAAATTTGTGTGTTTTGGTGACTTACAAATATCACACTAGATCCTCTGCAACTGATGTGCGACTGATAAGCTCAATTTGACCTAAAAAATAGCTTTTGTGGTCTTTCTCATTCTCAGAAAAGGTTTTGAAAGCTAATGGATCCAAGTCGCCAATTTCTAATGTTCTTTGAGCCCACCACTCTTTCTTATCCTCAACTAGAAGAGATTGTCCAACCAAAACGGTAAGTTTCATTCTTGATTATGCATAATCCAATTATGAGATAATATAAATTTTATATTTCACTCAATATACATCTCCCATTTAATGTTACCTAAAAGACTTTATTGGCCAATATACGTAACCAAAATTGTCCAACAATACCTGAAATCACTATTTCAATCATGTTAGGTTACATAAAAGCTATACTAACATGATCACCACTAAGCCTAACTAAGTCCCTAGTCGTTACGATAATAGCCCCTCTATCGCTAAGCCTTAGGACCTTCTTGTTTCAACTTTTCTATTCCTCATCATCACCTGCAAACCATTCATAATTTATGAATTCAGTGGTATCCAATACCATGAGTAGAATGGTGATTATGTTAATACTCAATTAAATATTTTACCTTCAGTGGAGAGGAGCTCAGGACACTCCCTCTTCTAATGGTCGTTCTCTCAGCAATAAATGCAAGCATCATTCGGTATCCTTGACTGACGAACAATGTTCCTTTCTCCTTTACCCCCACCTAACAGCGTGACAGGATCACTTGATATGCTAGAAGCAGTAGAAGAAGTCTCATCACTCTTTCTCTCCCCCATTTGGCACCCTTGCCCTTCGCTTTAGAGATCGAAGCCTCTCCCACCAGTACTTGTTGATGCAGATTCTTCGACCGTTGTCTTGTACTGGACCAATATATTAATCAACTCATGAAGGTTTTTCTCAATCCCATTCCTGTTATAGTTGATAATAAATTGATCGAAAAAGGGTGGTAGTGATTGTAAGATCATGTTCATTCTCGAAATAAGCCGGGAGGTCTTTCAGCTTTTTTACTAGGGATAGTATCATCACTCGATGCTCTCATACGGACAATCCCTCAACTATTCTAGCACTTAAGAATTCTGTCATACGGTATCGCATAAAGTTAATTCATGCGGTGCATTATTGATCATACATATTTGTACCTCTCGTACTGTTTCTGGATCTTGTTATGCATCATGCCCAGTACGATACTGCGTACTGTCCAGTTGTCCTCATGCCACTGAGTAAATTTCTGGAGCGTCAAACATTTTCCTAGCAAGTACGAGGTAGACTTATCCAGAACATAAGTTTAGTTCTCGAAATCTTGGATTATCCTCAGATTTCTCAGCGAATTTGAATAGTTTGTTCCATCGAATTTATTATCCTCAAGTATCCTATTAAGTGGATTCTTAGGCATCTACAATAAATAGAAAAATTACTAGATTACTATAAAATTATGTTCAAGTTAAGGATTTGGACTTTAGTCATTAACCCTCTCACTATTTCAATAAAAACCATCACTCTCAAATGGGTTTTCAAAAAACCTTTACTTAGTGGGCTTAGGGTCCACAAGCAAAATTCTCAATGTTTATTTCCATTTTAGGGGCTAATATTTTAACTTGGTCCAACCAAGTGAGAGTTATTTGTTATTTATATGACCGAGACCTCATCATATTTAATATTTTTCATGCATAATATTCTAAATATTAAAAACATTAATTAAAATGCATGGAACACAAAAATAAAAGTCTAGCACACCACTATTGGATAATCAAAAGCCGCCTATGCGATCTACTGAACTCATAGTAGATCTATGGTTAGTCAAGGGTAGGCCCATTAACATACTACGGGCTTTGTAATCTCTCTTTATTTCTTCATCTCCTTAATGGGCTCCGTCCTTTGGACCTCTTCTCCATGAGCCAACCCATGGCTCCTCCATAGGCCTCTATTGTCTGAGCTAGTTTTTTCAATTGTTACAAAAATTAAAACTAAATCTCCCTAACCTACTACACTTATTACGACTAAAAAGAAACCCCAAACAAAAGTAGCAAGAAGTATATAAATAGGGAGAAAACATGCCTTAAATAATTAGGCTAAAAACAGAGAGATAAGAAAATAAGTGGCACGCATGCCACAACCCAACAGAAAATAAACCATCCAATGGGTTTTGTGATCATCCATGTCAATCAAATTAATAGAAAAACATATTTATTTTCAAAACAAACATGCACAAAAAATATAACACAAACCATGCATTATAATAATAATATCCAATGTCATATATTAATCACATATCCAATCCAAGGGTTTTTCTATTAAAAACAATGAAACCTATCTATGGACATAAGTGCAACCGATACAAAAAATTAATTCTTGTTTGAGCACCCATTCAAATTAATTTTAGTAATATAATTTTAGAAAATACCACATCTCAACCAAAAATTAAATTTCCCAAAATTTACTGTTTCAAAAAAATATGCAGAAAATTCAGAAAAAATAAAAATTTTGAAAAAACATAAAGCAGACATGAGCAAACAATGCGCGTACCCCACTCGTGGATCTGCTTCCAGTGCACGCCCGCGCGTGCCAGTGCAAACCTGCATGCGCCCTTGCTAGCACGCATGCCCGCAGGAGTGCGCGCCCGGCAGTGCGCTTGTCGACACATCTACTGCCATTTTTTTTTATTTTTTTTGAAACTTTTTTCTTCTTTTTTTCTACATTTCCAAGAATCAATTATATTTTAGATATTCCAAAATTTAGAAAAAATTATCAACCCTAAAATTAAATGCAAAATTAAATCTTAACCAATGGGTGTACCCTTATTCCTTTCCCCAACGTTTGGTGTCAAAATAAAATAAAGAAGGCAAACAATTAGGAGAAAAAATAAATAAGAGGGGCAAAAATCCACATTATGTTTGACTACAAGCGTTGATTCCTCATTCTGTATCGTTCACAGTGATATCTCAATTTAGAGACCCTCCAAAGACTAGCACACCACCACTAAAGGATGTGGAGATTTTGTACTAGCAAAAACTCATCAAATGTGCAAAGAATCAACAACGTTATTGTTTAACATTTGATTATTTGTTCCTCTTTGGATCTCTAAGATCTTAAGAGGGTTTTTGGAGAGAAAATAAGAGTGAAATTTCATGGGTATGTTTTTGCTGCAGCTGCTGGTCGGCTGTGAGTATCTTAGAAACTTTATATGTGACCTAGTCACAAGATACCAAGAAGCTTTAACGTACAAAGATTTATTCAACCATCTAACACCTCTATGCCACACCACACCCAAGGAGGAGTTTTGACTCCTTAACCTAGCCATATTCTAATAAAGGACTTGGGCTTGCATTTTAATGGACCGAGCTTGATTAATTAAAACTAAATGAAGCCCACGTCTAATGGACTTTAAATCAAACCTAATTTAATTTATAAGTCCAATATTAAAATATACTTTGATCCAATTAAAGGATCCAAGCCTTCTATTTTCTCGCTTTTAACTTATAAATCCAATTCATAAATCAAACCAAGCCCCATAAAATTAATCCAATTAATTTTAATAGCTAACTTAAAATTCTAATTAACCCAATCAATTAAACTAAAGTCATCTATTGAATGATTTGGTCTAAATAAATGATCCAATCATTCATTCTCTCCAATATCTAATTTACTTCCACTAAATTAATCCGACTCACTGGAATTAATTCCAAATTAATTTCATCCCATTATAGTGGAAGGGTGTGAACTCTTTAAGTTCACCCTCAGCTAGACTTGGGCATGTGCGACCAAGAAAATTAATTAAATCTAATTTAATTAATTATTTTGAATTATCCCATAATCAGAAATAGCTCGTTACCATAGGTGGTCATGCAACAATGGTCCATGGTACTAGAAACTAGGTGAATAGCAATGTGAACATGTAGGCTCCGAATTTATACAAGTACAGTCCTACTGTCAACCATCTCCCGGTATTAGAATTGGGCATGGAATTGGGTGTCGGTTCCCATCCTTGACTAGGCAACAATGCTTAATACTCGAGACGCATTTACTCTACTAATCTGATCTTAAAACTATCGCTAATCGATCAATCATTTTGGCTAAATACTTTTAGAGTCTAAACTATCTTAGAGCGCAGAGGAGAAGTCAATGACATATACTGACAGGGGATAGATTCTCTGTTGGAATCCACCGTCCTTGCTACATACTCAAAATGCACTGGATAAGGCTTATGACAATCATGTCCCACGACACAATCACCGCTCGCCATATCCAAGATATAGTCTTCAGATGCACGTCACTAGCATGATTACTCAAGTCCGAGGACTAACCTCGTACTATCCGAACCAAAAAATCCAAGTCATACTGATCAAGCCTTAATAGTTTCTATATGAAGATTCTTGCAAGTCAGTTCAGTCAGTCAAACTACCTTCCGAACTAATCAACTAAAATAGCAATACTTAGTGCAAGACTCTATAGGACCTTTGATGCCCTATTTCCAGGTTCTCGACTTGGAACGCATCAGGCCGAGACCCTCAGGAGTTGGTTTAATAGCTGCCAAATCTATGCATAGCCCAACTCCACGAGTTTCACATTTCAATCTGTGGGCATTTGGTTGTGATATTGAAAATCACGTTCAATATCAGTGGTAAAAAAAATAAAACACACTGCCAACTTGATGAACTCTTACCGTATTCATCAATCTGATATTATTCGATAAAGATTGGAGAATGATTAACAACCAATCTAATTGGCTTTTTGTCATTCATTCCAACAATGTCATGGCTCGTTTGGATGGTACATGTGCAAACTCGAGGTGGTCTACCTGATCAAATGCAAAAGTAGACGTCATCCTGATTCTATTTTCTGACCATGCTTCTTTAATTATAAGTATGACTCTAAATCAGCAATTTTCACGAAAACTGCTCTAAGGTATAGCGCTTTGGGGCAATGTAGTTGAAGCTAGACGAGTGTGTGAAGATCATTTTTGATAGTGGGAAGGTTGTTTGTACATGTTTTAACATTAAACATCTACTTAGCGAGTCTAAAGCTGTAGGATGTAACTGGCTAGATAGAGCAAATGCTCATTTGGACAATTGAAATGGATGTTTACAGAGCTTGAAGAAAGGATTAAATTTCTAGAGTTTTGAGCATTGATTGAAAATTCTGAAAAAAATATCGAGAGGAAATTGAGAGATGTTTTATGGAAGATGAGATCATCTAGAAACAAAGAGGCAAATAAGATTGGTTAAAAGAGGATGATTGAGACTCAAGGCCATTTCATTTGAAAGCATCTCATAGGCATCAGCTGAACAAGATTGATGGACTGCAAAATGATGAGTTTACTTGGTGTCAAGAAAAAGAGTAGATTGCGAGCATCATTATCAATTGTTTTGATGAATTATTCACCTTGGCATACCCCTCTCCAACAATCAGTGACTAGGTAGTAAACACAGGTGAACGTAAGGTATCAAAGGAGATGAAATGACCGTTCAAAGAACCCTACAAAGAGAAGGAGATTGTAGAAGCTATCTCAAAAATATCTCCTTTGAAATCACCCAGACCCAATGGTATGCCCCAAATCTTTTTTAACAAGTTTTAGCATATCATAAGAAAAAAATATCTCTTGTGTCATTCTTAATTTGTTGCATAATCAATGGTTTGATCCTTCGTTGAATCTTACTCATATACTTCGAATTCCAAAATGTGATAAGCTTGGTTCAGTTTAATGTTTTCGACCTATTAGCTTTTGCAATGTCATTTATAGAGTGGATAAAAAACCATAGCTAGATTAAACCTTTTCGTTTTTAATTATCTCATAATCACAATTGGCCTTTATTCCAGGTCGATTAATATCTGTAAATATTTTTCTTACTTATGATGCTAATCACTTCTTGAAATCTGAGACCGGAGGAAAGAGAGTCTATTAAATAATGAAGCTTGACATGAGCAACGTCTAGGACCTAATTGAGTGGCTCTTCTTGGAATCTATTTTATTAGACTAGGGTTTAAGTACTCTTTTGTCCATCTCCTTTTAAGGCTTGTTTTATACTGTTAGTTATTCTTTTGTTCTTAATGGTGAGAATTTTGGACTAGTAAAGCTATCTAGGGGAATCAAACAAGGAGACCCCCTATCGCCTTACCTATTCTTATTTTGTGGAGAAGTTCTTAGTGGAATGTTAAAAGCGGCTAAATCACTGGGTTTGATCCAGAGTATTTGAATGGCAACCGTGGCACCCCAAATATCTCACCTATTCTTGGTTGAAGATACCCTTGTGTTTTTTGCAAGGCCACATCGTCATCTTTCCATGGTACCATACTCTACCGATACACACAGGCATCGGAGTAGATTATTAATCTTAAAAAATCAAGCACGGGGTTTAGTAGGAACATATGCAATGAACACCACTGGGCCGTTGATAACTCTGCAATTGTTACGATTTTATAGTGATTTAATCTTCTTTTTTAAGCCAAAACATTCCTAATAATGTGATTTTATTGCATATTCAGCCAAAAGGGAAGATATGAGACAAAGATGGAAAAAATAAAGCTAAAATCGGAATTGAAGGCATCAAAAAATAAAAAGGAGATTACAAGGCAATTTCTGCAGCATTGACTAAATGTGCCCACGCTTAGTGGAGTGTTCAATTCGGGTGAAGGAAGGAAAATGAGTGATTTCCACAAGAGAAAAAGAAATGATGTGCTTAGATTTGGAAATGATTCTCTAAAACATGTTATTTGTGATTTATTTACTTTTTTTAGAATTAATTATGTACTTACCCCACCTCCCATGTCTAGATTCGGAGGAAACGTTTATTATAAGTACGAGGGGGTCTCTTTCATTTGAAGGGGGTTTGTTATTCGTTGGAGTTCAATAGAATACTTTATTCTAGCTTATTTCATCCTCTCTCCTTATTTTTAATTTATAATCGGAGTTAATGGAATTCCACTTTTTTGTGTGTTCTTCCATTAACATGTCCGTCTAAATTCCTTATTTTCTGATTAAGGTATGGTGATTGCTTGATTCATAATATGTTGTGAGATCTAATTTTCTCTTGTTAAATGAATATTCATGCTATTCTCTATCCTTTTATTACAAACGTCTAATTTTTGAATAGTATGGCCAATTGTTCATTATCAAGAAGGTTTGCTTAGCTAATTGGACTTTATAAATCTTTGTAATTGTTTATTTAGTTCAATGCTTCGTAGCAACGTAGCATGATTAATTATGTCATAGTAATTAGTTGCATTATGGGGAATGCATGATCTAGTTTAAACGAATTATCCTCGTTGGAATTTGTTGATTAGAATCAGTCCATTCTAATTCTTAATGTTTTTAATAAATTAAATCTTGTGGACGTTTTCAGGGTTGTCTGCTAATTAGGAATCTAACTAACGGTCGTACCTTGGCTGACGAAAAGGTAAGAAAGGGTAAGGTGTTAGGTCGTACCAACACTATAACTGATTTATTTATTTATACATGTGTATTTTTGCATCAATGATCAACTCGTAAGAATCAAGCATGATCCTAGCTTTAACCGAAAAATCTCTCTCCTATCTTCTCCAGGTAATTTCAATTATTTTCTAGCTTATTTAGTTTTTAATTATTTCTTTTTATCGTCAAATATCCCCCCATTATTTTCTTTTTCTTAAAAAAATCAATTTATACCAGTCCCTGTGGAATCGATCCTACTCCCACTTTCACAAGTGTTGTATGAATTTATTTTTGGTGATCTCGATACCCACCAAATTTTGGCGCTGTTGCCGGGGACTGGTGTTTTTAAGATGATTTCTTTTCTTGTTACTTGATTTTTTTTGCTTTTGTTACTTGGTTTAATACTATAATCTTCTCGTACATGTGAACTTGAATCTGATTCAAGTTTGAGAAGACTGGACGGAGATTTTGAAAGGAAACCAAGCAACAAGTTGAAAGGATACCCACCTCTTCCGAGCCATAATTAGCACAAGAGATATTGGACACTTGGAGTGAACCATAACACACAACCCAATTACAATCATGTGGGCCAATACTCCATAGTTTGGGACTAGATACGGCAATCCTCTGGTGAATGATGTAAATGTATCTTCCATTTATGATCGTTTTGATAAAGTTTTCCCTTGTTGAAAGAGTTGTCGAAGAAGAATTCCAACGAATGAAGGCTTGTCGAATATGTAATTCTATGGCACATCCCACCGATTTGTGCCATATGCTTCAAGAAGAAACCATCGAGCATGTCAATGTTGTTGGAGGACTTTTTGGGAACACCACAAAGAGGATATGATCCTCATTTCAACATATACAATTCAGGAAGGACAGATTACCCCATTCTTAGCTACGTTTCGCATTCTCAAAACTGGCCACCACCACCTCCGCCTAATCCCACACCTGGTCCATCTCTCAAAGACATGATAAAAGCACTAGTGACCAATACATAGCAATTCCAACAACCAACACAACAGTTCCAACAACAAACACAGCAGTTCCCACAGCAGACCCAGACGAGCATTCAAAATCTGGAATCTCAAACGAGTCAACTGGCGTCATCTATTTGTAAATTGGAATCCCAAGGTAAATTGCCTTCCCAATCTGTTGTTGACCCCAAACAAAATGTTGGTGTTTTTTTCCTTCACAGTGAAAAAGAGTTGCAACCAAACATGGACGAAAATGACACTAAGCATGCGCATGACCAGCAAGGTGAACCAGACCCAAAGATGGAGATTTCTCAGAAGCAGACCAACAAACCCAAAACTACCGATAGTGAACATCACAAGGTGTTGATGGTCAAACCTCCATTACCGAAAGGATTTGCTGAAAAGGAAGAAAGGAAAACAAAGGGAACACTTGAAACTGTTATCAAAGTTGTGGTAAACATTCCATTGATCGACGCAATCAAAAGAGTACCTCACTATGCAATGTTCGTCAAGGTCTCTGGTTCGAGAACTTATAAGAACAAAGCATTTCATGACAAAATAAGTTCGAGGAAGAATTCTCTTATGAATCTCAAAGTTTTCCTCGTTCCACACCATCTCTGGGTCCACTACAACGAAAAAGGAATGGATTTAAAGTGCCCAATTTATTCAAGTTGAGGCGCAACAATGTCTAGCCAAAGACATTAAAGAAATGCGGTACATGGGAGGCAACCCATGAATTTCTATCCCTTCTCCTCTTTTTCATTTCAGTATTAGTGTTTTTATTGAGTTTTACGAAGCGTGCCCAAGTTCAATAAAGCATTCGAATCTGTCTGGAATCCCAAACTGAACAGATTTGTTGATTTCATTAAGCGTGCCCACGCTTACTGAAACTTAGTAGGCTGTCAAAAACACTTTCACACACCCACTTTTATTTATTTATCTTTATATTTTAATTAATAAAAAATAAATTGAAAAATCAAAAATTCAAATAAATAAAAAGGGAAATTATGCATATTCTTTCTAACTTAATTTTCCACATTCAGGAGACTACTTTGACAAAGTCCTCTAAAAAGCTCAAGGTCTTCCTTCCCACCACTGCACCGCCAGCAAGACGCAATGACAATCCAACAACGCCTTGACCGCTTGATAGCATGCACACAGGGACGTTTTCTTAACCCTCTCAATTTTAATGTCATATATCCTTGAGTTGCATGTTAATATCCACATTGAGGATAATGTGAATTTTAAGTGTGGGGGTATAGTTGTTGAGCATGCTTGGTGAATTTGGTTGTTGTTGGTCTTGTTGGTTGTTGAATATACTTGAAAAGATGTTTTGTGCTAGATGCTTGGTGGAAATGCTTCATCAAAACTTTCGAGGAATGGATCTTGTGAAAAAATTTTCTCTTCTTTTTGACGTGAAATGAGGAATTCTTTGACTAATTTTTGTGGAAAATTTTGGCATGATGAAAACCCCTTTCAATTTTGGACCACTCTTGGCTTAATGACGTTATGTGCAAAAGAATCCATATTTTATATTTAAGGATAATTCACAAGTTGAAAACTTGTTTGTACCAGAATGACTTGAGTTAAAATCTTTTGATATAGGATTAGTTGACTAAAACACACCTCGTGAGATTTTGAGCTTGATATATTCATTCATGTTGAATTTCATTCTTTTGTGAGAGAAAAACACTTCTATAACTTTGTCTTCCTAGAACTTGCCTTGAACCTCATCGAGGCTACACAAATGTGCATTTATTTGGATATGATAAAGGCATTAGAAACCACGTTCGATCTTCAATACTCACCACAACATATTTTAACTTTAGAGAACCTCTGTGAGCCTTTTAGACTTATTTTGTTGATATAACCCATCATATACGAACCTATCCCGTCATTTGTTTAATCCCTTGATTTTAACCCTTCCAAGAATTATTAGAGCATCAAGGGAGATGAGTTTATATTCAAAAGAATAAGTTCTCAAATTGGGGGATTGACCCTTGTGATTTATGTGCTCAAAAGATATATCTCGAAATGGGTGTGGGGGTTCCAAAATCATGGCCTTCTTTACTTTGTGGGAGCTGACATCAATTTTGTTGTTCTATGCCTATCACAAAAAGAAAAAAAAAAATAGAGATGAGAAAAAGAAAAGAAAAAAAAAAGGCGGAAAACCCAAGTGGCAAAAAAGAGAAAAAAAAGAGAGCAATTTTCTTGCCACCAAAAATAAAAGAGAGAAAAAAGAAAAGAAAAAGAGAACAAGAGAAGAAAAAATATATGAACTTTCCAAAAAAAATAAGAGAGGCATAGTTCAAGGTATTGTCAAAAAATCTTGAAGGTAGATAAGTAAACTTTGAAAGCTTCGAATTATTGTTTACTCAAATTTTTTGGTGCTCTAATTAGTTTGTTGGAATTTAACCTTGTTATCCTTTTATCCTACCCCAAACCGAAGCCCCATTACAACCAAAATCCAAAGTCCTTTTGATCCATGTATGTGCATATTTCAAAGTGGTGGAGATATGATGTATTGGCAAGCCTATGGTGAAGCATTGTCGTAATAAGTGTCGAGAGATACACTTGAGCCATATATACACTTGAGAGAGTGGAAAGCGGAGAGAAAAATAGTCCACTAGTTTTATACGATCGGTTTTGATGATAGTCATTACGTGAAAACTTGTTTGATACATGTTGAATTATCTTTTTCATGAAGTATGTTATTTACTTTGCACATGATTACAATTTGCCTTGAGTATGCTCGATATTTGGAGGGAGTTTTTGAATGCATAATTCATCTTGATTTTGTTTGAGGACAAGCAAAAAGCTAAGTGTGGGGGTATTTGATAACTCTGCAATTGTCACGATTTTATAGCGATTTAATCTTTCTTTTTAAGCCAAAACATTTCTAATCATGTGATTTTATTGCATATTTAGCCGAAACGGAATATATGAGACAAAAATGGCAAAAATCAAGCTAAAATCGGAATTGAAGGCATCAAAAAGGAAAAAAGAGATTACAAGGCAATTTTTGCAGCATTGACTAAATGTGCCCACGCTCAGTGGAGGGTTCAATTCGGGTAAAGGAAGGAAAATGAGTGATTTCCACAAGAGAAAAAGGAATGATGTGCTTAGATTTGGAAATGATTCTTTAAAACATGTGATTTGTGATTTATTTACCTTTTTAGAATGAAATATGTACTTACCCCCCCATGTCTAGATTCGTAAGAGCCGACATCAACTTTGTTGTTTTATGCCTATCACAAAAAGAAAAAAAAATAGAGATGAGAAAAAGAAAAGAAAAAAAAAAGGCGGAAAACCCAAGTGGCAAAAAAGAGAAAAAAAAGAGAGCAATTTTCTTGCCACCAAAAATAAAAGAAAGAAAAAAAAAAGAAAAAGAGAACAAGAGAAGAAAAAATATATGAACTTTCCAAAAGAAATAGGAAAGGCATAGTTCAAGGTATTGTCCAAAAATCTTGAAGGTAGATAAGTAAACTTTGAGAGCTTCGAATTATTGTTTACTCAAATTTTTTGGTGCTCTAATTAGTTTCTTGGAATTTAACCTTGTTATCCTTTTATCCTACCCCAAACCGAAGCCCCATTACAACCAAAATTCAAAGTCCTTTTCATCCATGTATGTGCATATTTCAAAGTGGTGGAGATATGATGTATTGGCAAACCTATGGTGAAGCATTGTCGTAATAAGTGTCGAGAGATACACTTGAGAGAGTGGAAAGCGGAGAGAAAAATAGTCCACTAGTTTTATACGATCGGTTTTGATGATAGTCATTACGTGAAAACTTGTTTGATACATGTTGAATTATCTTTTTCATAAAGTATGTTATTTACTTTGCACATAATTACAATTTGTCTTGAGTATGCTCGAAATTTGGAAGGAGTTTTTGAATCATAATTCATCTTGATTTTGTTTGAGGACAAGCAAAATGCTAAGTGTGGGGGTATTTGATAACTCTGCAATTGTCACGATTTTATAGCGATTTAATCTTTCTTTTTAAGCCAAAACATTTCTAATCATGTGATTTTAATGCATATTTAGCCGAAACGGAATATATGAGACAAAAATGGCAAAAATCAAGCTAAAATCGGAATTGAAGGCATCAAAAAGGAAAAAAGAGATTACAAGGCAATTTTTGCAGCATTGACTAAATGTGCCCACACTCAGTGGAAGGTTCTATTCGGGTGAAGGAAGGAAAATGAGTGATTTCCACAAGAGAAAAAGGAATGATGTGCTTAGATTTGGATAATGATTCTTTAAAACATGTGATTTGTGATTTATTTACCTTTTTAGAATTAAATATGTATTTACCCCCCCATGTCTAGATTCGAAGGAGCCGACATCAATTTTGTTGTTCTATGCCTATCACAAAAAGAAAAAAAAATAGAGATGAGAAAAAGAAAAGAAAAAAAAAAAAGCGGAAAACCCAAGTGGCAAAAAAGAGAAAAAAAAGAGAGCAATTTTCTTGCCACCAAAAATAAAAGAGAGAAAAAAGAAAAGAAAAAGAGAACAAGAGAAGAAAAAATATATGAACTTTCCAAAAAAAATAAGAAAGGCATAGTTCAAGGTATTGTCAAAAAATCTTGAAGGTAGATAAGTAAACTTTGAAAGCTTCGAATTATTGTTTACTCAAATTTTTTGGTGCTCTAATTAGTTTCTTGGAATTTAACCTTGTTATCCTTTTATCCTACCCCAAACCGAAGCCCCATTACAACCAAAATCCAAAGTCCTTTTGATCCATGTATGTGCATATTTCAAAGTGGTGGAGATATGATGTATTGGCAAGCCTATGGTGAAGCATTGTCGTAATAAGTGTCGAGAGATACACTTGAGCCATATATACACTTGAGAGAGTGGAAAGCGGAGAGAAAAATAGTCCACTAGTTTTATACGATCGGTTTTGATGATAGTCATTACGTGAAAACTTGTTTGATACATGTTGAATTATCTTTTTCATAAAGTATGTTATATTTACTTTGCACATGATTACAATTTGCCTTGAGTATGCTCGATATTTGGAGGGAGTTTTTGAATGCATAATTCATCTTGATTTTGTTTGAGGACAAGCAAAAAGCTAAGTGTGGGGGTATTTGATAGCTCTGCAATTGTCACGATTTTATAGCGATTTAATCTTTCTTTTTAAGCCTAAACATTTCTAATCATGTGATTTTATTGCATATTTAGCCGAAATGGAATATATGAGACAAAAATGGCAAAAATCAAGCTAAAATCGGAATTGAAGGTATCAAAAAGGAAAAAAGAGATTACAAGGCAATTTTTGCAGCATTGACTAAATGTGCCCACGCTCAGTGGAGGGTTCAATTCGGGTAAAGGAAGGAAAATGAGTGATTTCCACAACAGAAAAAGGAATCATGTGCTTAGATTTGGAAATGATTCTTTAAAACATGTGATTTGTGATTTATTTACCTTTTTAGAATTAAATATGTACTTACCCCCCCATGTCTAGATTCGTAAGAGCCGACATCAACTTTGTTGTTTTATGCCTATCACAAAAAGAAAAAAAAAAATAGAGATGAGAAAAAGAAAAGAAAAAAAAAAGGCGGAAAACCCAAGTGGCAAAAAAGAGAAAAAAAAGAGAGCAATTTTCTTGCCACCAAAAATAAAAGAAAGAAAAAAAAAAGAAAAAGAGAACAAGAGAAGAAAAAATATATGAACTTTCCAAAAGAAATAGGAAAGGCATAGTTCAAGGTATTGTCCAAAAATCTTGAAGGTAGATAAGTAAACTTTGAGAGCTTCGAATTATTGTTTACTCAAATTTTTTGGTGCTCTAATTAGTTTCTTGGAATTTAACCTTGTTATCCTTTTATCCTACCCCAAACCGAAGCCCCATTACAACCAAAATTCAAAGTCCTTTTCATCCATGTATGTGCATATTTCAAAGTGGTGGAGATATGATGTATTGGCAAACCTATGGTGAAGCATTGTCGTAATAAGTGTCGAGAGATACACTTGAGCCACATATACACTTGAGAGAGTGGAAAGCGGAGAGAAAAATAGTCCACTAGTTTTATACGATCGGTTTTGATGATAGTCATTACGTGAAAACTTGTTTGATACATGTTGAATTATCTTTTTCATAAAGTATGTTATATTTACTTTGCACATGATTACAATTTGCCTTGAGTATGCTCGATATTTGGAGGGAGTTTTTGAATGCATAATTCATCTTGATTTTGTTTGAGGACAAGCAAAAAGCTAAGTGTGGGGGTATTTGATAGCTCTGCAATTGTCACGATTTTATAGCGATTTAATCTTTCTTTTTAAGCCTAAACATTTCTAATCATGTGATTTTATTGCATATTTAGCCGAAATGGAATATATGAGACAAAAATGGCAAAAATCAAGCTAAAATCGGAATTGAAGGTATCAAAAAGGAAAAAAGAGATTACAAGGCAATTTTTGCAGCATTGACTAAATGTGCCCACACTCAGTGGAAGGTTCTATTCGGGTGAAGGAAGGAAAATGAGTGATTTCCACAAGAGAAAAAGGAATGATGTGCTTAGATTTGGAAATGATTCTTTAAAACATGTGATTTGTGATTTATTTACCTTTTTAGAATTAAATATGTACTTACCCCCCCATGTCTAGATTCGTAAGAGCCGACATCAACTTTGTTGTTTTATGCCTATCACAAAAAGAAAAAAAAAATAGAGATGAGAAAAAGAAAAGAAAAAAAAAAGGCGGAAAACCCAAGTGGCAAAAAAGAGAAAAAAAAGAGAGCAATTTTCTTGCCACCAAAAATAAAAGAAAGAAAAAAAAAAGAAAAAGAGAACAAGAGAAGAAAAAATATATGAACTTTCCAAAAGAAATAGGAAAGGCATAGTTCAAGGTATTGTCCAAAAATCTTGAAGGTAGATAAGTAAACTTTGAGAGCTTCGAATTATTGTTTACTCAAATTTTTTGGTGCTCTAATTAGTTTCTTGGAATTTAACCTTGTTATCTTTTATCCTACCCCAAACCGAAGCCCCATTACAACCAAACTCCGAAGTCCTTTTGATCCATGTATGTGCATATTTCATAGTGGTGGAGATATGGTGTATAAGCAAGCCTATGGTGAAGCATTGTCGTAATAAGTGTCGAGAGATATACTTGAGCCATATATACACTTGAGAGAGTGGAAAGCGGAGAGAAAAATAGTCCGCTAGTTTTATACGATCGGTTTTGATGATAGTCATTACGTGAAAACTTGTTTGATACATGTTGAATTATCTTTTTCATAAAGTATGTTATTTACTTTGCACATGATTACAATTTGCCTTGAGTATGCTTGAAATTTGGAGGGAGTTTTGAATGCATAATTCATCTTGATTTTGTTTGAGGACAAGCAAAAAGCTAAGTGTGGGGGTATTTGATAACTCTGCAATTGTCACGATTTTATAGCTTTAGTCATTGGAGTTCAATAGAATGCTTTATTCTAGCTTATTTCATCCTCTCTCCTTATTTTTAATTTATAACCGGAGTTAATGGAATTCCATCTTTTAGTGTGTTCTTTCATTAACATGTCCGGCTAAATTTCTTATTTTCTGGTTAAGGTATGGTGATTGCTTGATTCGTAATATATTGTGAGACCTAATCTGGTCTTTACTCTTGTTAAATGAATATTCATGCTATTTTCTGTCTTTTAGTACAAACGTCTAATTTTTAAATAATATGGCCAATTGTTCATTATCAAGAAGGTTTGCTTAGCTAATTGGACTTTATAAATCCGTGTAATTATTTATTTAGTTCAATGCTTAGTACCAACGTAGCATGATAATTATGTCATAGTAATTAGTTGTGTTATGCGGAATGCATGATCTAGTTTAATGGAATTGTCCTCATAGGAATTTGTTGATTAGAATTAGGCATTTCTAATTCTTAATGCTGTTAATAGATTAGATCTTGTGAATGTTCCCAGGGTTATCTGTTAATTAGGGAGCTATCCAACGGTCGTACCATAGCTGATGAAAAGGTAAGGTGTTAGGTCATACCAATACTATAACTGATTTATTAGTTTATACATGTGTATTTTTTCATCAATGATCAACTCGTAGGAATCAAGCATGATCCTAGCCTTAACCGTACAATCTCCCTCTCCTATCTTCGCCAGGTAATTTCTATTATTTTCTAGCTTATTTAGTTTTTAATTATTTCTTTTTATCGTCAAAACTCCCACATTATTTTTTTTTGTTAAAGAAAACAACTTATACCAATCCCTGTGGAATCGACCCTACTCCCACTTTCAAAAGTTTTGTACGAATTATTTTTGGTGATCTCGACACACACCAAATTTTGGCACCGTTGCCGGGGACAGGTGTTTTTAAGAATATTTCTTTTCTTATTTCTTGATTTTTTTTGGTTACTTGGTTTAATACTATAATCTTCTCGTGCATGTGACTTGAATCTTATTCAAGATTAAGAAGACTGAACAGAGATTTTGAAAGGAAACCAAGCAACAAATTGAAAGGATACCCACTTCTTTCGAGCCATAGTTAGCACAAGAGATATTGGACACTTGGAGTGAACCATAACACACAACCTAATTGGAATCATGTGGGCCAATACTCAATAATTTGGGACTAGATACGGCAATCCTCCGGTGAATGAGGTAAATGTATCTTCCATTTATGATCGTTTTGATAAACTTTTGTCCCTTGTTGAAAGAGTTGTCAAAGAAGAATTCCAATGAATGAAAGCTTGTCGAATATGTAATTCTATGGCACATCCCACCGATTTGTGCCCTATGCTTCAAGATGAAACCATCGAGCATGCCAATGTTGTTGGAGGACTTTTTGGAACACCACAAAGAGGATATGATCCTCATTTCAAGATGTACAATCCAGGAAGGACAGCTTAACCTAGTCTTAGCTACGTTTCGCAATCTCAAAACTGGCCACCACCTCCTCCGCCTAATCCCACACCTGGTCCATCTCTCGAAAACATGATAAAAGCACTAGTGACCAATACATAGTAATTCCAACAACAAACACAACAGTTACAACAACAAACACAGCAGTTCCAACAGCAGACCCAGACGAGCATTCAAAATCTGGAATCTCAAATCAGTCAACTGGCGTCATCTATTAGTAAATTGGAATCCCAAGGTAAATTACCTTCCCAATCTGTTGTTGACCCCAAACAAAATGCTGTTGTTTTTGTCCTTCGCAGTGAAAAAGTGTTGCAACCAAACAAGGACGAAAATGATACTAAGCATGCGCATGACCAGCAAGGTAAACTAGCACTGTAAAATGACACTGCAGGAGTGTTCTTATTGAAGGTGATTGCTTATCCATCATCAATAATTTTAAGGTTGTTGAATTGGTCTTCTTATCACTAGGACCAATTTCTGAATATATCAAGACATTAGCAGTGGCTTTTCATTCCATCAACAAGCGAATAGTCTTGCACATCGATTGGCAAGAAATGCTCACTACAACACCGAGGGGGTTGAATTATTACTTACATGTATTATACAGCTCTTCGTGGCAAACATATGATATGATTTTTGTATCCAAGAAAAAATCCAAAAGAAAAAAAATGCATATTAATCAATTATTGTGTCCTAGCAATAGCTAATTTCATGAAGTTAGATTTAACCAAATGGTGGGTCCTAGGGGTTACCTATAATATTTTTGATAATATCTAATCAGACTGAATGGGTCAAAGTTGAAATAGTGAAGCTTTTGGAATAATAATTTTTTTCCAAAAACTTGTTTATGTAACTTATCTGTTTCTGGATAAACTTATATCCCAATAGTGTGATTCTGCCTAGTTTATTGAATAACTATAACTAATATTTATCATTTCTGTTAAACTAAAGGTACTTTAAGATTGGTTTACAAGTAGTGTCTCTATGTACTAAATTGGGCGGCACACAAAGTAATGTAACACTAAAGGAAAAAATTTCACATTTTGTCCCGTAAGGGCCCTTTTCAATTTAATTCCATTTATTGCAACTTTCTCACATTGCATCTCATGAGTTGATAAGTTTCTCAACTATAGTCCTAATATAAATGAAAATGCACGTGAGATTGCTAAAGGCTAAATTCATTATTGGATGGCATATAGATGTGAGGACAAATATTAAATAATATTTTCATCTAATGAGATACAATATGAGAAAACTGTAAGAAATGGGAAGAAATTGGAAAAGGCCCTATATACACTACAAAAAAAGGCGGGATGCACGGGTAAGGGTATCATTCCAAAACCCGTTGCATATAGGAACGGGCTTTGGAACACACGAGGAACGGATATTGATAGATGACGTCATGATCCATTTTTTTTTTGGATAGTAATTTTGGAATGTCAAAACCGTTCACTAACCGTTACAAAATCCGTTCCAAAGACAGCTACAAAATAGTAACGGTTAATATTTGGAAGTCGTTCAGAATAGATTATTAAAATTATGAACGGTCTTGCATTGACTGTTCCTATATGGGTGGCAATGAATGTCCAGAAGATGATAGTTAGAAAACGTATTTCAAAATAAGGTACAATTTGGAAGGGTTTTAGTGTACACTTAATGAATTATGCGAAAAATCGTTCCAAATTATGAGTTTTACTTAAGAAGTATTGTGTTTCGGAAAACTTTTTCAAAACCCGCTACAAATTGGAATGGTTTTTGGAGTGGGATTTGTACACAATTTGAAAAATAATGTTCTCACACAAATAAAATTATTTTTGAAAACGAAAAATAAATTTTCCTGTTTACTAACTGTTCAGAAACCAACAAACTGTTCCAAAGGTCATTCCAACTTTGAACAGATTTTAAGAAAATTGTTCCTAAATACATTACAATACCCTAATTAAAATAGGAGGGAAAATAAAAATTTAGGAACAGCCAATTTATTTTGATCGTTCCAAAATCAGTTCAAAAATTTTAATTTCGCGCTAAATGAAAAGTGGTGGGAAAATCAAACTTAGGAACAGTTTTCAAATATTTGACCATTCATAAAAAGAATTTAAATAAAATCGTGCCTAAATTTATAAACTATCAATTCCCAAATATGTCCACAGATTCCTAATTCACTTCCCGGTTACGATATTGCAATCCGTGACCCTGATTAATCCCAAATTTAAACGCATACCAATACTTTCCATAGGTGAACATACCCCCTAGTAGTCTGACTAAAATTACATTGTCTAATGACCAGTTGCGTCGTTTTTATCATCATTAATTGTGTATCAGATACGATATCTCAGTATCTGTATAACAAAAATACCCAAAACATCAATGAATGCAATATTTGTCGATTTAATAATATCCAATGGTCTAATTAGGCGATCCAATACAACAGTATAAGATGTTATTTGTATTTATGTAAGACTAACAATCTTATATATACAAATACACTTGATCTTCGAACATATTTCAATTTAAGTTAATGCATTATATGTTTCCAATGGCCTTAATTAATTTATGGTCTACTTTTTTCTGATCATTAATTTCTTTTAATTTTTACTTTTCTAATTTTTTTGGGAAAATAATTTTGAGACACAATTAGGAACTGTTAGTAAGCATTAGGAGTGGTCGTATTAATTTTATACCAAAATGACGTCATTTCAAAACAAATGACATTGTTTTTTTGGGAACGGTTATTTGGAATGGCTAAACAATAGGAACGACTTTTTAAATATTGCTTGTAAACAGAAACAATATTTTTTTGTTTTTCTAGGAGAGGTCTTAGGAATGATTTTTTAAAAATTGCCGGTTCCAAAGCCCTCTTTAAAAATCGGTATACATACAAAATTTAGAAGATTATTTCATTTCTCCCTCCCTCTTCCTCCTTCACTCTCCCTCCTCACTCTCCTCGACCGACTGCCTCCGCCACCTGGTACTTAGCTCCACTACCGTCAGCCGCCCGCCACCGTCCAGAGGTAAGTGGAATCAAATGGTTGGGTTTCCTTTTTTTTTTTTTTGGACCCCCCAACTTTTTTCTTTGATACCTCCCACCCCCCCCCCCCCCACCATTTTTGTTCTTTTTTTTCACCACACTTTTCTTCCTTTTTTCCCTCACTTTCGTATAAAAAAAAACACAAATTTTTTTAAAACATTTTGGCTAGTTTTTGAAAAAAAAAAAATCGGCCATTTAACTATATAAAATTTCTGTTTTTTGAAAAAATTTTCTAAATTTTTTTGAAAAAACTAATTTCGGTTTTCTGAAAATTTTCTGATTTTTTTGTATTTTTTTTAATTTTTCTAATTTTCTATAATGTTTTTATAATTTTTCTAATTTTTTGTAAAATTTTTAGGTAATTTTAAAAATTTTCTGTAAATTTTTTGGTACTTTTTTTAAATTTTCGGTAAATTTTTAAATTTTTTAAATTTTTTTTTATAATTTTTCTAATTTTTGGTCATTTCTACAATTTGTGTAATTTATGCAATTTATGTGTAATTTATTGTGTAATTTATGCAATTTATGTATAATTTTTTGAGTAATTTATGCAATTTATGTTTATTTCATTGTGTAATTTATGCAATTTATATTTAATTTATACCAAATATTTGACCGATTTCACCTATATTACACTTTTACATAATAAATATAAATAATTAAAAAATTGAGAATTTATTCCAATTATTAAATTTTTACATAATAATCACATTAATAAATTGTTTTTGACCAATTTCCCCCATACTAACATTTTTACATAATAAATGTAAATAATCACAAAAATTGGACCAATATTTTCATTAATAATTTTTTACATAATAATCACATTAACATAAATTAGGCTAATATTCCCAATAATATTATTATTTACATAACTATGTCAATACTCCAAAATTAGAAAATATTCCTAATAATAATAATTTTACATAATAATGTCAATAATTACAAAATTAGATCAATAATTCCAATAATAATATTATTTAGAAAATAATATAAACAATAACAATATTGAGGTAATATTTCAAATTAAAATACAACTAACAATTAATAATTATTTAAAAAACAATTAATATTATTTAAAAAAAATTAATGATTATTTAAAAATATATAGTTTCTTTGTGACCATGTACAAACAGATCACACATGCCTTTAAGTTTGTTTAGCCCATCAAGTGAATTTTGTTAGTAGAACTATTTAGGTTTATCCATCTTAATTTGTCAACAGAAGACAATGTTGATAAATAAGATGTTAACTATTTTTTTCTTTTAGGAGAGGCAGAGCTCGATCAATCGCCTAAGCGGATGGAGTTATTTGAAAGGTGCTACACGAAAAAGGAGGACGACGGTTGGAGTCGGCTGAGAGCGGCTGAGCTGCCGGTAAGTAGATTATTGATATTCTTTGTTTTAGAAAAAATAATTCTAGGTTAGAAGTATTAATAATTTTGTATGGTTTGCGGGAGACGTTCCAGAATTGCCTTCAACAGACCCCCAGCCTCAAATTAGGACGATATTGATGTCGCTCAAGATGAGGGCTTAGATTTGGTATTATTTTATTTTCATTTTTTTAATTAGATAATTTTTCATATTAATATAATATTTTTTCTTAATTATTCATGTTTCATAATATTTATTGAATTTCAATAAAATTATAAAATATAAATAAATTATAGAATTAAAAAATTAGGAACGATTTTAGTAATGGTAAAGAAATATTATAAATCTAAATAAATGACCGTTCCAAATACTATTACTAAAATAGTTCCAAACCCCTGTTCCTAAATTAGATTGACTGTTTCAAATACCATTGCTAAAATCATTTCTAATTAGTGTTCCTAAATAGTGGCTGACTTTTCCTAATACCATTGCTATTTCAATTTTAAGTACGTGTTCTCCGAAAGATTGTTGCTAATACCATTACTAAAATGGTTTTATATATGTGTTCCTAAATACGACTGACAATTCCTAAAACCGTTCCAATTCCTAAAAAAGTTTTCAAAACCACGGACGAAGTAAATTTTTACTTATTTATGAAATATTTTATGCCGGAGTATTCTAATTGGACTTCTCATGGCGAGGAGAGGGTGTAGCAGTATTTTGAGGCTATGACCGCGGCCCAATTGTTGGAGGAGCAAACTCCCATTCCTAATGTTATGGAGGGCACCAGTACACCTTGGGGTGATGCGGTGCAGTTGGATACGACACAGAGAATGGTTTTTCATGCCGCCACGCCTGTGATTATGTGTCTGGGCTGGCAGATCGGTTTCACAAAGTAGTGCATGTAGTTGAGCAGCCGTTGTGGAATGGTTGCACCCAATCTCAATTGAAGTTCTTGCTGAGTTGTTGAATATCAAGGTCGTTGGCCATTTTCTCAGCACATATATGTGACCAAATATCCTAATGGGCTAATCATATAATACCCGCAACCACACCCTGCCCCAAGTTACTATAGTATAAAGAAATTGTTAAGAAACTTGGGTTTACCTATTGAGAAGATTGATGTGTGTAAAAATTCCTGCATGTTGTACAAGAAGCACAACATTGATTTGGACTACTGCAAGTTTTGCGGAGAAGCTAGGAACAAGGCAACCAGGGAGCAAAATCCTAATCCCAAAAGGACATTGTATAGCATTCTTAGCTACCTGCCGGTTACCCCTCGCCTGCAAAGGTTGTATGCTTCAGAAGCGACTGCCGAGCAAATAACCTGGCATGCCAACAATCAAACGGAAGAGAGATCCATGTGCCATCCGTTTGATTCAGATGCATCGAGGCATTTTTATCGGTCATATCCTTGTTTTGCAGTAGAGCTCCGTAATGTTAGACTATGTTTGTGCACGGATGAGCTCGCAACGCACGGGCAGTACGGTCGTACGTACTCATGTTGGCCTGACGGGGAACTTTAAATTTGATTACGAGTCTGACGAGGATAGCTTTGAGGAGGATTATGAGACTGAAGAAGACAATAATTATGATTGACATTTACCATTTTCTGTATAAATTAAAAAATTATCGATAATAATTTATAAAAATAGTTTACCAGCTAATTTAAAAGTACAATTTGCAAACTATTTGTCCATAACAATAATTATTTTTTTTTAAAAAAAAAACACATTTTTTTCGTATTTAGGAACGGTCAAAAAATTAGGAAGTCGATCCAAAGCCCTTTCCAACTTTGAACTGACATTAATAAAATAAACCGTTCAATATATTACAATGTCCTAAATAAAAAGGAGGAAAAATTATAGGAACCGTTAATTTATTTTGACCGTTCCAAAATAAGTTCCAACAAATTGAGTTTCGCACCAAAAAAAAAAAACTGGAGAAAGAAACAAATCTAGAAACGGTTATTTAATATTTGATCGTTGTGAAATATGAAATTTAAATAAACCGTTCTTAAATGTATAAAATATCTTTTTTCTGAAATTATTAAAAAAATGTTTCCAATAACCCAAAAAAATTAGACCAATATATAATCCCAATAGTAAAGTTATTTAAATAATAATGTAAATAATACAAAATATTGGACCAATATTTCCAATAAAATAATTTTTACATCATAATGTAAACAATCACAAAAATTAGACCAATAGTTAATCCCAATAATAACATTATTTAAATAACAATGTAAAAAATCAAAAGACTTAGATAATATTTCCAATAATAATATTTTCAAATAGTAATGTAAATAATCACAAAAATTACACCAATATTCCTAATAATAATAACATTTTTACATTGTTTACTGGAAAAAAAATAACATTTTTACATAATAATATCAATAATAAAAAAAATTAGACCAATTTTTCTAATAATAACATTTTTACATAATAATGTCAATAATCACAAAAGATAGGCTAATATCCCCAGTAATAACATTATTTACATAACAATGTCAATTATCGTAAAATTAGAAAATATTCCCAACAATAACATTTTTACATAATAAAGTCAATAATAAAAAAATTAGACCAATAATCCCAATAATAATATTATTTACAAAATAATGTCAACAATAACAATATTAAGGTAATATTTCAAATTGAAATAACATAATCATTAGAAATAGATAACAAATTGAGAACAATATTTTCAATAATTGATAATTATTTAAAAATGTATATTTCTTTAGTAACAGCATACAATAGTATTTTCAATATTTTCACGCATGCCTTTAATCTTGTTTAGCCCATCAATTGAATTTTTCCACTAGAACTTGTTATGTTTATCCATCTTTATCTGTCAACAAAAGATAATGTTGATAGATTAAAATGGATAAATATAACGAATACTACAATAAAAAGTTCATGTAATAGGCTAAATAAGATTAAAGCAATACTTGGCCCGTTTGTATATGTGCACAAGAGAATTATACATTTTTAAATAATTAATGAGTACAATAATCATAACTTCATTATAATTTTTCCGATGTGTAAGAATTAGTATATTCTTTTTTATTCACATATTAATGTGAATAATCGTAAAATTTAGACTAATACTTCTCAATAATTCGTTTAGGTCATGTGAAGTGGTACGCCTCCTATACCACGTGGTCGAGGACGTAGTCATGGTCGCGGCCCGCCACTTCTACCAGTTTCATTGGATGCTTACCAAGTTGGGGAAGCAGTTCTTCGACCACCCACACCACTTGACACGACCACACCGTCCCCCGCCCTGCAGACTCTAGATGATGCTGGAGCATCTAGAGCTGCACCGACAACTGATGAGACGATACAACAGTCTGCCACCCTGGCGGCTGCTCCACCACTACTATCAGTCCCCCCACCATCAGCGCGCCTAGTACATGAGCCTCGATGATGCAAGGTAAATTTGTTTATTAATTTTTTTAGTATTATTTCATATTCAAAATGTCTAATGTAGCATGTCATTTTAGATCTGACCGCCGCTTTCACGAGCGCATCAACGGGGTAGTAACGGGGACTCTTTCCCCACCCGTCGCCATGTCTGAGGCAGGTGCCGGAAGAGTACCAGCATTTGTGGTTTGAGAGCAAGAAGGTAACCAATTTTAAATTAATTTGTTTGTATCTAATAATCTATTTATTTAATGAAATTTACTAACATTTTGTTTAATTTTATTATTGTAGATGACCTACTGGTGGGACTGTAACGATGAGTCCATGTTCTGGGTGTTCCACATGTTGGCCGATAAGTAAATCCGGAAGATACTTTCCGTCGCCCTGTCCATCCTAGTCAGGCCACTCTGGCTGGCCAACATGGTTTGGCTCCGGCTCCAGCTCCAGACGTATTGGGCCAGATTCGACTTTCAGCGAGAGTCCTTATAGAATAAGGCGAACCGGGCGGCAAACTCCATGGTGTCCTCAATTGTATATCCGGGGGGGGGGGGGGTTTCCTCTATCGACATGCACAAGAGGAAGTTGGTAAGTAAATAATATTATTTGAATGCTTTACCATTATTTTATAAATAAGATGCTAAATGTTTTTTCTTCTACAGGAAGCAAAGCTCGGCCGCCCCCTAAGCACATGGAATTATTGGAGAGGTGCTGCAAGAAAAAAGTGGACGGCGGCTGGAGCGGGCCGAGGGC
The DNA here is from genome assembly GCF_026168435.1 of Sesamum indicum. Taxonomy (NCBI): domain Eukaryota; kingdom Viridiplantae; phylum Streptophyta; class Magnoliopsida; order Lamiales; family Pedaliaceae; genus Sesamum; species Sesamum indicum. The sequence goes on along the minus strand of NC_142661.1, from coordinate 7,203,285 downwards.
GTTGGTGGTGGAGGTAAGTAGTTACAGTATTAATATTATTTTTTTTTTAAAAAAATAATTCTTGCTTAAAAGTGTTAATAATTTTGTTTGTTTTGCAGAAAATGTTGCAGAAGCTGCTAGAGGATGGTCAGCCTTAGACGATTGGATATTCCAGAAGGTGCTTTATTTTTGTAATATCCAACCCTCTAGTCTTTGTTATTGTTTTTGTTTTTTTTTAAGTGTCTATTATATATATGTGTATATATATATATATATTGGGATTAATAGATTCAAAAGTGTCAATTGATTTTTCCTTTCAAAATATATTTGAAAGTGATATGTTCTATGGTGGCAAAGAACCAAATAAATTGGTGCAAAAAATTCTTACACACATTAGTATATCTGTATAACTTTAATATAATTGCAATTCAATTCCAAACTTAAATTACTGGACTACAGTTCATCAATGAAATCCAAATCCTCAAAGTGTAATAATCACTAAAATTATGAATCAAGTAAGTGACATTTATCTGTACCTATCTTGATATACCAAATCATTAATTACATTTTTCAAATTAAAACACACCCACCATATATATTTCTTTCAAAATATCCGAATTTCGATAGATCCTTCGGTAAAAATATTGTCAAATTTCAAGAAATTCAAAATGATTGAACTTGCAAGAAAGGTATACTTCATTTTTGAGTGTCAACTTTTGAGTGTCAATTTTAACTTCATCACTACTTTAAGTTTTTCAATTTTACTCAAAAACTGGAGTTGTATATAAAGAATTTGTAAAGACAAATGTTTGATTACAATATAACAATACGTACATATTCATGAACTCTTTAATCAATTTTCATAAATATTATCTCTGTTTTTTTTTTTTTTGGCCTATTATGGAGGAATCTAATATAGAAAGTAATTTATTGTATTGTATTCATAGATAGCATCAATATATACATTTGTTTCTAAAAATGCTTTCTGTCTAATTATTACATAATATTAAGTAATGACAAACCAAAAAAGAAGAAATTAATAGGAAAAAATTATCAGAAAAAGACAGAACGTAACTTCTGAGACTTCTACTACCTCCTGTCGAGCTTTGTTTTTTGAAACACTCACACATACGGAAACAACATTTACGAACACTTTCTCATCAACCACTCACACTTCACGTTTGCTCATGCTTTTCTCCCTCAACACTCTCACTACACAACACTGTTCAAGTCCATAAAGTACTACGCTTAGAGAGCCCTAGGAACGTTACATCTGAATCCTTCGGTAGCCAAAAATGGAGGAAAACTCCATAAATGTAAGATGAATTTTGTGCATGCAACTCCATTATTCCTTTTCTCAATCATTTGATTCTTTCTTTTTCCTTCTTTAATTCTTTTTACTGAATCGATTTGTTAATTCATCACTGCCGTATAATTTTCCAACATAATTCTTCAAGAACATACAGTAACAATTTTGGCCGGATTATTTCATCCGACCCAAATTCAAATTCATCTTCTGAAGATTCCGGTGATGTGCTATCGCCGGATCCCATTTCTTGTGCCCTGCCGGCAAGATTAATGGAGCCTCAGGTACATAGTTAATTATTTTTCTTTTTGTTTCTCCAATTTGTTTCTATTTAATTTCCTTTCCTGTCGAAGTTTAAAAAATAAATATTTAATTTTTTAATATATTAAGAATATTTTTTCCATAATTAAGGTTAAACAAGAAATGTGGAACCCATTCTTGAGGCTATAGAAATCATGCTTAATAAAACCTGTCTTTTCTTTTTTCCTTATTTTTTGATATATTTTCTTACCATGACCAGTAGCTGCAGTGACTAAACTCATATTTGGAAATAGTAATTTTTATTTCACTAATTTTACCTTAAATTAAGCACAAAACGGGGGATGAAGAGGAAGTGAAAAAGCAGTGGTGATGACCTAGCCTAGGCTCAAACCAAACCTGATTATGCCTATTTTTTTTTTCTTTTTTTTTAATGAAGATGAGATAATTTTTTAACAAAATTAAATAATTTATGCTTTTATTTTAAATAAATAAATTATAAATTAAACCAAACAATCAAAACTACAAATAGAAGTAGCTAAGACCACATAAAAACCAAAAAAGATTTAAAATACATTTTTAAAAAAATAACAATGAATTTTAAAGTATAAAAAATGTAGAATAGCTAAGCTAAAAAAGTAAAATAAAACTTATATGTCATGTATTATTTAAAAAAAAGAAGTGGCTCGATTAGGTCGGCCCGCTAACCTGAAGATTTGATTAATTAAATAATTCAAATTTAAAACTTGGGGAGAACATCCCAAATCTGGATATCTACTTGACCAACTTTCTTTTTGAGAAAATATAAACGTTTGAGGCTATTGTGGAGAAAATAGAATATCACAAATGCTGAAAAGAGTACAAAAGGAGGAAAAAGAATAGTAAATAAATAAATAAAATTAAAATTGAAAAAAAAATAAAACCACAACAAAAGATTGCGACCTCAACTTAGAGTACTAACTACCATGGCTCACGGTATAATATCTTTAATTACATTAATGGAGAGGAGAAGACATTAATTAGGGTATCTTCCATAATTATTTACAGTTTTTCTTATTTACTATGATTTGTTGATAAAAAACTTTCTCATTCTGTCATGTTTGGAAGCCCCATAAGTTATTAATTGTTGCAACTATTATATATTCTCTCTTCATCACCATACATATATTATTTTTTTTGTAATAAGTCTTTTAGTTCACAACATTAGTTTTCCATGCAATGATTTAGAAGGCGTTAATTCCCTTACATTATCCTACTTGGCACAAAATTGGATCTCTTGGTATGTCGTTTATCATACTTTGGACATAAATGTTACTTTTAGAATTTCTGGTCTCGGCTCTCTGATCCATCTGTCTATTTAGTGTTCTATACATCTTTCTCAATTTGCCAACTTTTTTCATATCCAAAGTATATTTTCTTTAAAAACTCCCAATCAGGATATCTTACTTTACATTTTTGAACCTTTCAACGTAACCAATTTTTGTTGATATATAGATCCAAATTACTCTATGCAAATAATATAATCCAACAACGGAAATTTGATCAATGTAACTTATTTTTCTTTCAAATTTGCTCATGTAGATAAGCTAGTAATACTTTACACTAAGCATGAGATAAAGTAGCATCTCAGCACGCTTGATTTTTAATCACTTCATAACAAGTTGAAGAGAAATTTAAACTTTTACAAAGGTTCAGTTAGCACTGAAGTCTGTCAATAAAGAAATAACCCATGACCAAGATTGGAGCTGTTGCAGGTTGAAAGAGCCATTTATAATACTAGGTAGAGGACCGTTGTCATGAAGTATTTCATGTGGATTTGGAATGAAAGATATCGGGTAAGAAAGGCGGCAATGCATCGATCACTACCTGCAGATACAAATGGTGGTGCAACATGTCATTATGCGTCAAGAACGATGCTATATCCATGTAGCATGGTGATGATGCAATTTGTGATGAAGGTGTTAGTGACCAAAATCTACAGTGGCCAACTTAGAGAGTGACAATATTGAAACAACTCTATTTGGGCATGCACATAGGGTGGTAATGATGCTACAAAAGTGGTTGTGGGGAAGCTAAGATGATTAAATGACCACAAAAAAAATTCATATTGATGGTGGTGGGTTCCATGATATACCAAATACGGGCAGATTTTGGATAGGGCTATGCAGTACAGTGGTTTTTGAATCATGGTGATGTCATCTATGTCAATTTTAATAGTTATAACCATTGGTGAGATGATGGTATGAATACAAAAATGACATACTGGTAACCCATGTAAACTCTTTTCTAAAACAAACATTTTATGTCGCGGTAATGCTAAATGAGAATTCTACAGACAAGTGGTTTAGTGGCCCTCATATGATAGGGATCTTTTGATTAATGTCACTTTGCATTTAGTTTGTGATGCAACGGTTCTTCAACATTTATTATAGTTTCCAACACCCTACTATTATACCTTCAATATCAACATTTTCATGACAATTGTTGAATGACTGATTACAGGTCAACAAACGATAGCAGTGGCATTTAATTGCTAGTGTTGTTCCCATAATAATACCATTGCACATATGTTCTTTCGAAGTTTTAAAGTGCGAAGGTGTTGGAATTCCTTGCTAGTTTTTTCCAGCTGTAGCTTCTAATAGCGGATTTGGCGATAATGAAAGTTCATCATTAACGGAAGCCGACAACAGCCTCCTTAACTGAGGGACATATACATATCCTTGTATCGTAGCTTGTTTATGATTTGCTGGGACGACATGAAACAATCCAAACACCTCGGTCATTGTTTTTTGAGCTTGAACGATCATCTTGAGAGTGCATCACCAGTTATAGTTGTTTCCAAAGCAAATGTATTTAAAAGACAACAAAGGATAAGTGATTCAAATGTTGATGACACATGGATTCACTTCCCACACGAACTTCCTGCCATAGTGCGGCTTAAGAGAATCCTAAGAGGTGGGAGCATGCAAAGTTGTGCATAATAACGAAGGAGATACAGTATTTGTAGTTTTGAGTATTTACATTATCAAATGATCTTTTTATTAATGTTTTAAATAGGTTGAAGAATATGCTTTTGAAAGAATCTATTTTGAAATCGATGCTAAAAATATTTCTTTACTGACAATGTCACAACATAGAGGCAACTAGTGGTTGTGGCATATTTTGGCTTAAATTCATGCTATGAGAAGAAGTTTGAAATGTAATTTTGTGTACACTTTCAGAGAAAGGGATAATGTGGTGGACCTCCTAATAAATGTGACAGAAAGATAAATTACATATTTCATGGGAGTGAGATATCCATGCCACTCAAAAGATCTATCCACTCAAAAGTTTTGATATCTTTTTCCCGATCATCAATAAATGGTAACCGATCTTGCCTAATCCCCTGCCTAGATAGAAGTGGCCCAGGCACTAATAATTAATGTTGAGTGTTCAATCACTTCTCAGTAAATAAAGCTTGTTACTATTACCTTATAAATACAATAAAATATTAGTCTTTAGAATCTTTACTCACAAAAATCTTCACAGATCTTCCAACAGTATCACCAATTTGCATGCACAATCTAAGAGATATCAAGAAAATTAAGATTTTTTCCTCTGTAATGATTCTTCTCCTGGTGATTTATATTTCAATTACCATTGAGATTACGGAAATGACTCTCACAATATAAATAAGTTACATACAATATATTTGGCTAGCTTTAGAATTATAAACTTCATGAGGTTAAAATAGTGTTTGCATCATTCACAAAATCAATTTACTTTCCAATTGGATACAATTTTTTTTTATGCGACCTCTTGTGGTCAAATGAATAATGAAAAGTTTCAATATCTTTTGTTCATGTATTTGTTGTATTATGACCTCTACAAAACATCTTCGGTAATTTTGAAAGCATCATTTCCAATTTGTTAAACATAATGATCAAAGATTTCTATGGAACATGTCTCGCCTTGGGCCCGTGAGCCCGTTGGATGTAAGAATTGCCTCCAAACTCACTATGTGTATCCTAAAATTCGGTTATGGCAATATGCCGAAAAGGGATTGCAAATGGATACACTATAATTTTTCTTTGCCCAATGCTTATATGTTGCTCTATCGTATTAGTTTCTAATGTATATGGAATGTGATATTACAATCACCGTTCATAAAAATGTGACATCCTCAATGTGGAGTGACTTATCCCATGATTGGTCGTTATGTATCAAGATTCTAGAGGTGATTAGCATGTATTTAGTATTTTGTCCCACATGTTCAAGAGGTGGCTGCCCACGCGCATTACACTTTGTCTCCCATATACTTAGCTTTTGACTCAACTTGGTGATTGATTTTCATACTATTTGGTCATGCCCTGTGTAGCACCCCCTTCGCTACAAGGGCTATATCTACCCTAAACGTCATACTTATAGTAATCCCTGTGTTCATATAAATACGTTTGCACATAACCATCTAATTAATTTGCATACGTAATCCCAATACGTCATAATAGTTATTATCAACCCACAACATTATATATATATATATATATACATATCACACATGACAAAGTGATTCGTCACAGGTAATCCGTACACTTATATTCTCTCTGTACAAACAAAATGTGATTTGTACTCTAACTGACAAGAGGAGAAAACAGCATACTGGCCCGACCTGCCTGAGTATAGTGCGTAGACCCATTTTTCAACAGTCAGACACCTCAAAGTCTACTCCTGAAAGAAAATGTCAACAGAGAGATGAGCCTGCCACTCAGTAAGCATATAACCAGCCTTATCTATATATGCATGTCAAACACAGACCAAACAAGATAAACAAGCAACAAGAATGGAATACAATCAATTTAATTCCAACATAATCAAATTTATTACACCACATGACTATCTCATAACAAGAAAATCAATCAAACTCCATTTTTCCTAGTTTGCTTACCAGAAGGCGATATTGTGTTTTTCCCGCCAACTCAATCTCACCGTTATATAAATTTAGGTGAACCCCCTTGACAGCTGGTTCATCAATCTCGTTTCGCACATAGCATTTTCTTTTCGTACATAGCATTTTCTTTTCGCACATAGCACTTTCTTTTTGCACATAGCATTTTCTTTTCGCACATAGCACTTTCTTTTCGCCTTATAGGCTTTTCAACACATCAAGGGGTATTCACACCACAATTATATTCAATTTCCACCACTCCCTCATTTCCACATATCACCATTCTTGTAAGCAACTAGTAACGTAAAATAGTATATCCATATATTCTCATTTTCAGACATCCACAACACATCAAACAATAAACATAATATTTCAACGTATTTTCTCATTCCACGTACACAATATCGTCAGTCAAATCAAATCATTCACCACTCATATATTTTTAGATAAATCAATATCAGCATGAACCACAAAGTCATATAATAGTAATACCACAAATAAAGACTACATATATAGATAATACTAATTATTTACTTACCTCAACCTCAAAACGTTTCTTTCTACTCAATCGCTAATTGTCAGTCCTTTCACCTCACCCTCGTATCCTATAATGAGTTATACCACATACAATTAATATATCGAGAATATCGTAATTTCTTTTAAATATAATATGAAATATTATTCGTATAATTTCTAATAATTCTTCAATATTCCATTTCTATCGAAGTACAAATCTTCGTTTTTCCACTTTATTAACATACCATTTATTAAATATAATTTTCAGAATATTTCTATGAATTTTCTATCAATTTCTCGCTATTATACACTTTAATTACATACAATGCGTAGAATTGTGTATTTGGTTGACAATTCTGATGGAATTGTATAAATTAGCTATAGTAATATTCGAATCTAATAAATTTAATAATCTAATTAACCAACTATATCATTTTTATATCCAATTTAATATTTAATTTGACACTATTTTAAATAGTCAAACTCGTAAAATACTCCGATTAAATAGTACATCACTTAGTATAAACAAAATTTAATAAATGAACTATTTAAATAATATAATTATATAATTTAATAGAAATTAAAATCACATTATTCGTACCTCTGTTTCTTTATTTCGCTTTCGGCCGAGAGTTGCAAATTTACACAATTGCATTGTGTGTGTCATGTGTATTTATATGTTTAAAGAACAAGGAAAGGAAAAGAAAAAAAAACAAAGAGAGTGAGGCGGTGGGAGGTGGCCCCCACTTCCCACTCTCAAGTCTCTCTCTCTCTTCACATGTACATTTATATATATTATAATATATATTATTTACTTACATATATATATTACTTTCTAATATATATATTATTTACTAATATATATATATATATTTTATTATTTTTTATTTAATTAAACTTTTCTCAAAATACCCATCACGTCCCTCCTATTTTCTTAATTAATATAATTTGCTCTCAAATATTATAACAAGCTCCAATTTAATCCGTTCAAACTTTATTATATTCCAATTATGGAACATAATTTATTTACTAATTAACTAAATTTATAAAAATTTATCAATTAATCCCCCAATTATATATTATAATCTTTGGGGCGTTACACCCTGGGCCCTAGGCCCACAAGCCCGTTGGGCCCTAGAATTGCCTCAAACCCATCGACTGCATTTTGGAATTTGATTATGACAGCAAATCGAAAAGGGATATCGAATGGATGCACTCGAGTTCTTTCGCCAATGTTTATACGTTGCTTATCTTTTTAATTCATAGTCCATGTGGGACGGGCTAGCATAAAACACATCTACTCTTTTCAACTTTACGCATTGTTGTCCTGTAAATTCTGAGTATTAAGACAATATATTTTCTATATTTTTTCATGCCTTTTATTTTTCATATTATACTTATCTTACTTAATTTTCACATGCACATATAATGATGGACATGTAACTATCATTGAACTAAATAATAAGGCTTCTTACTTCACATATTTTTAGCGATCTTGTTTCCAAATTGGTTTTCCCTTGAATGCTTTGAAAAATATACAAATACATTCAATTATAAAACAATGTTTTCGTAGTTACTTAATCTCATTAATTCTACTTGAGAAAAGGGAGTTGTTCGTTAATTTTGATATTCTAATATAGAAAAAGCTCCTGTAATAGAAAAACATAACAATGCATCAAGAAAAATATTTATCCATTGAAACTTGGTGGTGAAGGTATGTCTTTGCAATAAAAGGAAATATGTCTCACTTTAATTTTTTGTAAAAAGTTTCAGTTGAAGTTTATAAGCTTTCCTTCATATATGATTGATTGGTTAATGGAGTTTGTTTATTTCTTTAATCTAATGTGCTTAGACTTTTTACTTTATCTGTGGCTTAATTTATACTCATTTTATACTAATGTGCTTGTGCTTTGGTGCAGGATCAACCTGAATCAAACAATAGATATTTAATTAAAAAGCGAAGTCAAGACAGGTGTGTAGTTCAAGGCACTTGGAAGGTCTCTTTTGGACTTTTCCGACATCATCAACGAGGCCGCAACTATATTCTGAAAATGCATAAGGTATGTCCACTTGTCAATTTGAATTTATATCTATACATATTTGAACCAAATACTCCACGTAATGCAAGCTAGGTTTATATATTCAAATCATATTGAGATTAGAAATCCGTTTGCTATTATGATTTACTGGTTTCGAGTACTTATTACTTTTTATTCTAAAATTTAATTACTTTCTTGGTAATTATTTATTTGTTCTTTAATTTACATATAACATTTCGTCTATAGAAAGCTTATGCATTCACTTACTCATCCACTAAAAAAATGGAAAGAAAATTAGATATTAGTGTGCAATCACGTGCATTTTTGCTATTATCCACTCTTATGTTTCTTTATCTAATAAATGGGAAATTATAATTTATAAAATAAACTCATCTATTCTACTAACATACATATGTATGGCAGGCTGAAGTAGGGGAAAGGGACATGTATCACATAGTTGTACAAGATAATGTAGGCAAGTTGGACGTAAGAGTGAAAAAAGTCCCTCTCGAACAAGATTTGGACCCTGTACCGGAAATTATTGAGACAGTAAAAATCCAACCAAGATATAAGTTATCCCTACAGGAACGACTAGTGGGTTGGATATTACAAAAGAGAAAGCGCAACTCCTCGAATTCAAGTGATAAGGTAATAATTGTTTTAATACTTTACATAAATAATCTGTAAATTTTTGAGTTATGCAAAACTAATGTAATATAACTAACATTCTTCAACCAAATTTTCATGCAATAGTATATTCATGATAGAGTCTCTCAAAACTTCCGCTCTTTAAAGGAGGTTGCAACTTTTATACTCTATAGCTGTCGGAGGAGTGATCTAGTGCAGGAACAGGTAAACTCAAAATCCATAAATCCGTTTTATCTTTGACCAAAATTTATGTGGAAAATGAATGAACTATTATGTCATTTGTTCATGACGCATATTAAAACTTCCACAACATTCAGGTTGGGGATGGAAGTGGAAGTCATACAAGAAATATTACTGAGATAGAAAAGAAAATAGAAGGTATGTAGAATGTTCTACTTTAAATTATATTCATTCTTACCAAATAATTGGGTTTGGCTTGGTTGAATTTTAACTCTTATCTTTGTTATATGCTCTTATCTTAATAGGCATTCCATCAGATCCGAGCAATGAAAATCAAAATAAAATGGATGATCTTGGAGATCTTTGCTTGCGCTTTAAACAACCCAATAATTGATTTATAGCCAATCGATTTACTCTTCATTCTTTTCTTATTATTTTGTCAATATTTATAATTAAAAAGGAAATTCAAATTCGAACATCTTTTTCCTTTCAAAAGCTTTTGATATGGTTGTCCAATGAAAAATTCGAACATCTACTTCCACTTTTTTTTTTCTTTTGTTAGGTTAAGGGGTATTTTTTTTTTTTACTATATTAAAAGTATGATTCAATATTCTAAAATTCATTCATTAATTATTAAATACTTGTGATTCATGAAAACCTAAATATAAGTGATTTGTTTTTATTTAAAATAGTGTATTAAATTATCGATATATATAGATAAATAATTTTAAATTAAAGCATACATTAAATAAACATTACTAAATGCATGAAAACTACTATAAGAGTAGACCAAATACCCATATTTATAAAAGTAGACCTTTAGGTTTGAAGACAAAACCATGCAATTTGAACATTGAACCTTTTTTTTTTATGGTAGTGATTGCTTTCAACATTTTTCCCAAAGAAGGTATATAAACAGTTAATTTAAATTGGATGGAGCAAACGAAAAAATTGAAAATTTATAAAGTTGAAAAATTAAATTTTGTAAAAGAGTTTTTCAACAAATGAATGAATATTATTAGAAATAACTAATCAATTATATAATTGAATATCAATAAATATATGAACTCATAATGTAAAAAGATGAAAAGTAACTTTTGTTCAATAAAATAAAAGTTAATAGTTGAGTCTTTTTAAATTACAAACTCACTCCCTTTGAAATACCACCCCTTCTAATTAGCATAGGGGACTAAAAATATTTTAGCCCAATTTTTTCTTGTGTGTTCCAATAAAAAAATTGTACCAATTGAATCTTCGTTATTGTTTTAGCTATTTTTAAGTATATATATATATATTATATATATATATATTGCGATTAATGGATTCAAAAGTGTTGATTAATTTTTCTTTTCAAAATATTTTAAAATGATATGTTTTATGGTGGCAAAAAACCAAATACATTGGTGTAAATAACTTCAATATAATTGCAATTAAATTTCTTGAATCAAGTTCATGAATGAAATCCAATCACTAAAATTCTAAATTAGGTAAGTGACATTAATTTATACCTATCTTTTATATACCAAACCATTAATTATATTTTCAGATTCAGACACACCTACCACATATATTTCTTTCAAAATTTTCATCCTTTGAAACCGAATTTCAAAAGATCCTTAGATAAAAATATTGTTGAATTTCAATCTTACTAAAAACTTGAGTTGTATATAAAGAAAGGTATACATGATTAAATTTTCATTTTTGAGTATCGATTTTAACTTCATCACTACTTTGGTTTTTCAATCTTACTAAAAACTTGAGTTGTATATAAAGAATTTTGTAAAGATAAATGGTTGATTACAATACAACAATATGTACAGATTGATGAACTCTCTAATTAATTTTCGTAGATGTTATCTCTCCTTTTTTTTGGCCATTTCTGGAGGAATCTGATGTAGAATATAATTTATTGTATTGCATTCATAAATAGCATGAATATATATTTTCGTTCTAAAAATGATTCTTGTCTAATTATTACAATAATATTAAATAAAGACAAATCAAAAAAGAAGAAATTAGTAGGAAAATATTATGAGAAAAAGACAGAACGTCAATTTCAAGGGTTCTGCTACCCCCAATCGAGCTTTGTTATTTGAAACACTCACACAAACACACACAACACACACTCTCTCGCTCAACCACTCACACTTCATATTTGCTCACGCCTTTTCTCCCTCAACACTCACTGCAAATCACTGTTCAAGTCCATAAAGTACTATAATCAAGCGCCCTAGGAACGTTACATTTGATTCCTTCGGTATCCAAGAAATGGCAGATAACTCCAAAAATCTAAGATGATTTCTATGCAGGGAACTCCATTATTCCTTTTCTCAAGTATTTGTTTCTTTCTTTTTCCTTCTTTAATTCCTTTTTCTGAATGGATTTGTTAATTCATCATCGTGAATAATTTGTCAACAGAATTCTTCAAGAACAAACACTAAAGATTTTGGCAGGATTATTTCATCCGACCCAAATTCAAATTCATCTTATGAAGATTCCGGTGTGCTATCTCCGGATTCAATCTCTTGTGCTCTGCGGGCAAGTTTAATGGAGCCTCAGGTACATATTTAATTATTTTTCTTTTTGTTTCTCCAATTTTTTTTTAAATTAATTTTCTTTCCTATCAAAGTTTTAAAAAATATATATTTAAATTTGAATATATGAAGAATTTATTTTCCATAATTAGGGTTCAACAAGAGATCCAACTTTATTTATGTGATAAATATTTTAAAATAAATTCATGTGGAACTCCTTGTTGAGGCAGTAGAAATCATGCTCATTAAAACTTGTCTTTTTCTGTTTCACCTTATGTTTTGATATATTTTCTTATCATGACCGTGCCATATCACATATAGCGTCAGGCATACAGCTTTGGACGACACCATGTTGAGAAACTTGGCCCCTGTCTTAAGAGCATATCCCCAGAAGGACAGGGGCAATTCAGTAAAACTCTTCATGGATTGAACCATGTCCAACATGGTTCGACTTCTCCATTCCGTCACGCCGTTAAGTTGTGGCGCTCTAGGAGGAGTCCATTGAGAGAGAATTCTATTCTTTGTTAAGTAATCCATGAACTCACCACTTAAATATTCCCCACCTCGATCTGATTGAAAGCCTTTGATCTTATGGCTAGTTTGATATCTACTTCAAGTTTGAATTCCTTAAATATTCCAAATGCCTTAAACTTGTACCTCATGAGCTAACATAACGATACCACGAGTGATTATAGATAAAGGTTATGAAGTATGAATAGCCTCTTTTAGCTGGAGTTTTAGTGGTCCACAGACGTATGTGTGGATTAAGTCCAACAGACCAGTGACAAGCGTGACAAACAAAAAGTTTCTTGATCATTTTCCATTTTAGACAGGACTCGCAAGTTCACAGTTTACCCAAGTCATCTACCTCTAGACTCCTTGATTCTACTGAATTCCTCATCCTTTCTATGGACATATGACCTAACCTCACATGCCAAATTTATGCATTTTCATGATTATCTAATTTTTGTTTATGTTGGGCAGTTATAATCCAATTTGACTATTGGAAAATATAAAAACCATTCGTCAATGTACCAAGTAGATGAAGGTTATTATCAATCATCAAATAAAAACTATTTTTATTAATCTTAAATGCATAACCATCATTATCTCAATAAGGAAAGGAAATAATATTTTTTATCATGATTTGTACATATTTAATAGTTCTTTAATACTATCCGAATATGATCACTAATACCTAAGTTGAGAGATCCCATCGATACAACCGCAACGACCTTGTCATCACCGAGCTTTGGATCATCTTGTCTTAACTTAGCCTTCTGCTTCTTTCCAATACCTAGAAATCATTGCAAATGTGAGCTCCATAGCCAATATGCAATACCCAAGAAGAAGAATTACTTATCATATTTACTTCAATACAAACGTACCTGGGATGGAGAGAAGTTGTGGGTACTCCCTCTTCCAATGCCCCTTTTCACAGCAATGAATGCAAACATCATTTTCCCTCGACCGCTGTGAACTACCATTCCTCCCTTTCCCTTTGCTCTTTCCCACCGGAGCAACAAGGGTGCTTGGAGTGCTAGTAGTGGCTGCGACAGCTTTTCCATGTCCTTCTTCCTCTTCTAGCGCCCGACCCTCTTGCCTTTCGCCTTGGAGGTTGAAGCCTCTCCTATTAGTAACATAGGTGCAGACTTATATGTCCTTGCCTCGTATTAGACCATCAAATTACTTAACTCATGAATAGACTTTTTAAGTCAATTCATGTTGTAGTTTATGATAAACGGGTCATAGGATGGAGGAAGTGATTGGAGGATCACATCGATGTACGTCTCATTATCAAGCCCAGCTTTGAGGTCTTCTACACGAGGGATAGCATCTTGATTGCATGACTTTGCATAGAAGATCCTTCAGTCATCTTTGTCCTAAAAAGTATTTTTGTACCAGTATATCTAATATTCCTATCATGAGTCGTACAAATTTTGATCATGTGAAGCATTATTGAGGGAACGTTTTCTAGGCTATCATATTGCTTTTAGATGTCATTGGTCATCGAAGCTAATATGATACTACGACCTTGTGGTTGTCCTCGTGCTACTTCTCGAACGTCACACGTTCTTCGGGCGAAAACCCTTCTGGTAAAGTCGCTGGGAGCGGCTTGTCCAAGACATAGCCTGGTTCTTGAAGCCTTGGACAATCGTTAGATTTTGCAGCTAGTTGTTGTAGTTTGTGCCATTGTATCTATTAATCTCCATTATCAGGGTTAAGGGGTTCTTAGACATGTTCTGCAATATAAAATTAAACAGATTTCAACATATGATAGTAATATTATTGATAAGTTCAAGACATGGTCTTTTAGTCTTTAACTCTCTCACTATTAATATGAAAGCCCACCACTCTCAATTGGGGTTTTGGGAAGTCATTTCCTAGTAGGCTTGGGATCCAAAAGAACAATTTAGCATGCCTGCTTTTACAATTCATATGGAAAAAGTCCTATTGGAAGCAATCGATGCTATTCTCATTCCATGAGATTTCCAAAATATTTTGCCTCACCACTTCACATGATCCTGAGGACTGCAAGAGATTCATGTTCCTTAATGTTAGGCTCGACCCATCAACCAAATCACACCTCAGTCATCGGCCCCCATGATTTGTGAGATAGGAAAATGTTGAACGTATTCTTTGTTCACAACAATGGTGTAGCTTTCCTTTATTCCAACTGTGCCAAGACTCGTGTGACCACACTTGGGTAACGGTAGCTTCCTCACCACATTTTTGTGGATGGAAGCCTTGGTCAAATCAAGACAATCTCGATCTAAGTCCAATTTGGGCCTAATATTTAACTTGGTCCAACCAAGTAAGAGTTAATGTTTCAGTATTTGACCGAGACCTCATCACATAATTTTATTGCATGCAAAACATTAAATGCTAAAGCAATAAAGAAATCATTGCATGCAACATAACTCAGCAGACCCCTGTAGGATGATCACAAACGCTTCTTATGCGACTTTACTGTGCCCAGAGTGAGTATATGGTCAGTCTAAGGTGGCCCTATGCTATTACAAAGTAATTTACCCATCAAAATGTAGATGGGCCTTGTAATTTCTTCGTGGGACTCCTTATCCTTGGACCTTCTTCTCCATGAGCTAGCTTTAAAATAAAAATCCTCATAAAAATATTTTCTATACTACTCTCATTACAACTAAAAAGAAATCCCAATCAGAAGTTTGGGGGAATTTATAAGGAGGGAGATAGCAGGCCTCATTATTTCAAGGTTAGAAACGAGAGGGAGAGAGAAGAAACATTACAAGGGCAAACGAGCCGAACCATAAACTCGAACTTACAAGAGGTCGTGGGCTCCAGATCATCCATCCATACATCACATAATATACATCCCATGTAATATTATACTCCAGGATATCCAATTTAACAAAAATTAATTTTACGAAGAAAACACAAGCTGGAAATTTGCAATCAAAAGGATGATCAAAAAGTAGGTGCATTGGCCAATTAATTATGCAATTTAAATTTTAGAAAAAATTCAATTTTGTCCCAAAAAATTAAAACAGTTAACTAATACTGAAGAAAATTTCATAAAATCAAACCTTCGAATTACAGGCAAAAAACATCCCT
This sequence comes from Sesamum indicum, assembly GCF_026168435.1. Taxonomy (NCBI): domain Eukaryota; kingdom Viridiplantae; phylum Streptophyta; class Magnoliopsida; order Lamiales; family Pedaliaceae; genus Sesamum; species Sesamum indicum. The sequence goes on along the minus strand of NC_142661.1, from coordinate 7,187,310 downwards.
GCCGTTGGCTGTCAGCCCTGTAACACGCACTGTCGTTGTTGCCTGCGCATGCGCTCTGGTCCTCTCCTAGCATTCGCGTGTGGCTGCATTGCAGGTTGCTCACAGGCGCGCTTGCTCTCTGCCAGCTTCCGCGCAGGTAGGCTCCCTTGCTCTCTGCCAGCTTCCGTGCAGGTAGGCTCCCTTACTTGCACAAGTCTGGTGGGGTGAACACTGTGCCCCAACAGCGATAGTGGTGCTTCAATTCTTTTCCCTATATTTTATGTGTTCAACATAAAACATTAAAAAAAGGCATAAGCATAGAAAATTTCAACTTTTCACATGCTTGAATCATCCAATTAATTTCAAAAATCAAACAAGCTATTTTCATCATACAATTACTTATCGAAATGCATTAATACATACTTCAAAAGCCGTGAAAGCACATAAACATGGTGTTCAAGAAAATACACGTTAACATGTTTGTCAACTGGTCTATGGGCTTTGTTATGATGTTCAAGAAAATGCAAACATATAAAATGAGAACAAAAAAGTATATGCCAAAATAAGCGAATACTCATCTTATTTCCTTTAAAATAATATCGCATAATGTCGATTAATTGTTAGAATAAAATACATCTAGGCCAATCTAATTGGATTTTTTGTCATTTATTCTAACAATCTCCTTGACCTAAGGCCAATCACCCATCGGCCTCAAACGTATCTTATCAAGATGTTGAATATGAGCAATTTGCGACACCAGTTTAGTTAGTGGATCTACTTTGTTTTGTGCTGAGTTAACTCGGTCCATCCACACGCCACCTCTGCTCACCATCTGTCAAAGTAGGTAGCAGCATCTAAGAATGTGTTTGCAACGGTGATGAGATCTCGGTTCCTTTGCTTATGCTACTGCCCCGTTGTTATCACAAAAGATAACTATGTCAGCAATGCTAGACGATACAACCAAGTCTCCGATGTAGTTTTTCATCCAAACCGCTTCCTTAGCTGCTTCACAGTTGCATTGTTTTGAAATTACGTGGTGGAACTAAAAGCAACAAAAATGCGAGTGGATCGGCTTGGAAATGCGCAAGTAGAATTGGTAATATAAAATTTGTAAATTAAAATCAAAACATAATAAAACTATGATTCCAACGGGTGTACCCTCGGAGTTCCCGGGCGTCCGATGTAGTTAATAATAACAATAATAAACTAAATGGGGCTTATGGTGAAATTAAAACAAGAAGTGCAAAAAATGAAAATCAATGATTACCTTTCTCTTGATTTGTTTCGAAGTTCACATAAGACTTCAACGTAGTAGCCCTCTAAAGACACGTATACACCACACCAAAATATGAGATCCCGAAGATATCTCTGCTAGAAGAAAATTAGGGAGAAAGAACACACCAAGTGTGTTTGTGAGAGAGGCGGCTGAATTAGAAGCTTCTAGGGTAGGATCATTTTTGTGTTATGTTTTCATTAGTTATTCCAAATAACTAATATACATATATATACCTTGTATGGATGTACTAATCTAAGATGCAATCATTGCAAACTCGTAATTGCCGTGATTTCTCAATTTTAAAGACTACTCCCGTACTATCGGAGCTAGGAAGTTAAGTTATTCCGACCAAGCATCTAAGGCTTCCATATGACGATCCCCGCGTGTTAGTTCAGTCAGCTGACCACCTTGTCAACTAACCCACTAAATTTCATAGATGTCCAACGCCTTTTGCTGATGAAACACAGAACTCATCCAATGAATGCAATACTCAGTGCAAGTCTTAGTAGGAATCTCAATGCCCAGATTCGAGGTCTTCGACTTAGGACATTTCAGACCAACCCACAGAAGTTGCCTTCATAGCCACCATCCAATGCGCAACCCAACTACATGGGTTACAAAGTGGTCTATGGACATGTTTAGTCACCTATTCCAGAAATTTCTCAATTGACCTTAAAGCGAATTGCTCATGTTTTTAGATTAATCTGATTATGACGGTACCGGCTAGGTCTTATGGGTCTACTCTCGTTTCTACCAATGTTCTGCGGTCCAACCGCACGTTACATCTTTCTATCATCGCTCTTAGCAAATAATGGTGTCTAAGATTTTTTCTTAGACCTATGATGAGATCTTGTGCCTTTATATTGTGCCTTTATATTGATCTTTGTTTTTCGATCCTAACATTTTTCCAATATAACTTTCAAAGTTTTCCATACAGTTAATTTTTCATGATTAGGTTCTTTGTGATATTCCAGTTGGAATGTTTCCAATATTCCACATTATCATTAAACCTCGAATGTACATTCATATTTTAGATTAAATACTATTCACATGATGTTGGAAGCTACTATTGCTATAGCCTTCCAAAACCAACCTCCATTAATATGCGTCAAGAGCTCTTGTCGAATCGTTATTCAGGTATTAAAGATAGCCCTTCAACAGTTGTCTGTTGCCTTATCAGTGCACACTCGATATGCATTTTTATGATTAAAAATCATGAGCAACATCGGGCTTAATGCACCGAATAACATTCCCTGCAGCTTACAACAAAGACGTAGGGGATATCAAATATCTAAGCTCCTCATTAGTCTACCATGACTGAATCTTGGATAGCTTAACCTTTAGATAGGAGTCCAATTCCTATTTTAGAAAATTTGATAAACAATGTTCGTGTTTTAGACTTTCAAGATGTCTTTATATCATTCCAAATGATCAAGATATTCTGAACCTCTAAAACACTTGGAACACAATTGGGCTCCCATTGACTTTCCACCTTTCTTTTGACCAAGTCATGTAACTCATGAACTCGTCAAAATAAGTATGTAGGGCATCCAAACCTAGTTTGAACTCCATAGCGTATTTTATGGCTCCAATCCATTTATTCGAATAGATGTCCTACATCTCTTCCTCTTGTCCGATTTTAACAACTCGAATCTTTCAAGTAACTGGAGTTTTCTGACTGTCCTTTGGAGAACTTAGACATGTTCCGTTAAGTTCCAATTATAATTGATGTTTGTATTATTCCATAACGAACTTGTATAAATTAGATTTTGAGTCAAATTTTCCTCCCACTAGTCCTTTAACGTATGCACGATCATTTTTCATAGTCAAGACTTTTGTACGACACAGGTTTACCTAACCATATCAAGTATAATATCTGGATTACGACTTTAAGAAAACATAATGTTTTACAACTGGACGGTTTTTAAAAGGTCCACATCTAGTGAAGCACCGATCGAACCATGTTCAATCAAGGTTCAATTTCTTCCTTAACAGAGACAATTCAACATCATCTCATTCGGTGGAATTTCACTGAATGAGAATTCCATTCTCATTTAGGATGTTACAAGAAATCCCACTAAATATGCACAACTTTGATCCCACCAAATTGATTATCTCCGTAACCAATTTGGTTCTCCACCTCAAGTCTAATTTCTCCAAACTATCAAGAAGTCCTTAGACTTGTGAACCCTCTACTACTATTTTTGTATTTACAAACTTAGAAATGTCTATTTTGCGTCCAATCTAATTGATTGTTTTTTAAAATCATTCTTTGTTCCACAAAGTGTTTTAATGGCTTTCTTCCTTCTGAGAAACGATTCATAAGTTAGTAAACTCAAATCATCTATTGTTAGACTTTTTAAATCTGCCAACCTATTTATCCTAACTAGAGAGATATGGCCTAGTTCATGTATGTGATTTTCTATAAGTTATGTTCTTGATCATCCATTTTAGTCATTTGTTTTGATTGTGCATAATCTAATTATGTAGTACGACAACTTAATAACTCAGCAGAGTCAAAAAAATCTTTTATTGATCAATTTTGTAGTCTAATTTGTCCGACAATTGACTAACGACTTGATCATGCTAGGTTACATAAATGTAAACTATTTCAACATGAATACTATTAGCTAAGTTTATTTAGTCTTATTGCTTTTGCACTGATGGCCTAGCCATTACTTAGCTTTAAGAGTAGTTGTCTTATAGTTCTATTCCATTCATTTCTGTAAACCATTTCCATAAATGCATTTTGGGAGCAAGTGTCTAACACTTGGGAATACGAACAGTAATCATGTTTGCCCAACAAATGCCATAGTTTGGGTGAAGGGGAGTTCACGATACTCCCTCTTCTAATGCCCTTTGACAATTATATGTAAACATCATAAGTCAATTTTGACTATCAAACCATTATCTCATTTTTCCTTTTACATTCGCTCATTAAGGTAACAGGACCACTCATAGCGCTTGAAGCGGCTGACTTTGCTTCATCTTTCTTTCTCATTCAACGGCTGGCTCCCTTGCCTTTTGCTTTTGAGGTTGAAGCCTCCAAATCCAATACCGTCTGTGCAGATTCTTCAATCGTTGCCTCATATTGGTCCAACCATTTTATCAACTGATGAAATGGTTTTTTCAAGCCCATTTAGAGTTTATGATAAGTAGGATGAAGGAGTGATGAAATACATTCCTTTTAAGATCAACATTCGGGTCTTAGAGCTTCTCCACAAGGCATTGCATCTTAGCCCAATGTTTGTGTATAGACAACCTTCAGTCATTTAGGCTTCACAAAAATGCTTTTGTCGTGGCATATCCAATATGCCGGTTCAGTGCCACATGAATGAGATTTATGTGGAGCATTTATTGAACCAACAACGTCTCGCCTATCATACTGCTCATGGATGATAGAAGCAGATATGATGTTGCGGACCTTGCGATTGACCTTATGCTTTAATCCTGAGCGCGAAGCATTCCTTAAACAAGGACCTTTTATGGATAAAATAAAATATGTTTAGGCTCATCTAACCATCCATAAGTTAATAAGATCCTTTATTCGAAATAAAGAATCACTAACATGACATTTTCCAAAAATGAATTTGTTACTCAATATTTTCCTGTCCAAATCATTTCCACCAACTTAATTAATGCCCTAGTTCTCAAAATAAATGGCAATCCTCAAATTTCATAGCCATTCGTTGTAGTTAGTGCCATTGAATTTATTAGTCTTCATTATCATGGTTAAAGAATTCATAGACATTTTCTACACAATAGAAAATTAAATAGAAATCAGCCAATGATTGTAATATTATGAGTAAGCTCAAAGACTTGGTCTTTAGTCTTTAACTATCCCACTATTTATCCGAAAGCTCACCACTCTCAAGTGGGGTTAAGGAATAGTCTTTCCTAGTGGGCTTCGAGTCCACAATCGAATTTGCCATACCCCACTTTTATGATTCACAAGGCAAAAACTTCGTGGGAGGTATCCAGTACCATTCTCATCCCATGAGATCCCCAAGATCTTTTGCCTCACCTCTTCATATGATTCCGAGGAATCCAAGCGAATCATGTTACTCGGTGTTTGGCCAAACCCATCAACCAAATCACATTTCATTCGTCACCCCCCATGACTCGTTAGATAGGAAAATGGTGAAAATGTTCCTTTGTTCACAACTATGGTGCAACTATCCTCTATGCCAAGTGTGCCACAACTCGTGAGACTACACTTCACCAATGGTAGCTTCGTCACCACATTGCTTTGGATGGAAGACATGGCTAGATCAAAACTATTTTGATCTAAGCCTATTATAGGCCTAATATTCAACTTGGTCCAACCAAGTGAGAGTTATTTTGAGTTTAGACTGAGACCTCATGATATGTAAACATTGCATGCATAAATATAAAGCATTATATAAATGCATCGCATGTAATGAACCTAGCATACGCCTGTTGGATGATCACGAGCCCAACCTATGTGACCTACTAAGCCCGTAGTGAGTCTATGATCTGTCTAAGGTGGTCCTATGCTATTACAAAGTAATATTACCCATCAATATATAGATGGGCCTTGTGATTTCTCCATGGGCCGCCTTCTCCGTGGACCTCCTCCTTCGTGGGCCTTATTCTCCATAAGCTTGCTAGAAATAAAAAAGTATCTCCAAAGGTCCTATACTACTCTCATTACAATTTGAATAAGAAACCCCGATCGAAAGTTGGAGGGAGTATTTAGAGGGAGATAGCAAGCCTTATTATTCCGAGGCTAAAAACGAGAAGGGGGGACAAAATAAAATCACAAGGGCACATGTGCCCACCCAACAAAAATTAAAAGACATACATGCGGTCCAGAGCTCCGTGATCATCCTTCCACATTCGTTCTAACATAGAATAACAATTAATCATGCTAGAAGAAAATGAACATCCCAGAAATATTGCGATATCCAATATCACGATAAACAAATATATGCAGAAAACAATAAGCTTAAAATTTGCAACTCATATGGATGATTAAGCCTTGTACATCCATTGCACATAATTAAACTAAATTAATTTAATTAATTTAATTCCCAAAAAATTCCATTTTTTTTCAAAATTAAATCAGCGACGATAAATATTTTTCAAAAAAAATACAGAAATTAGAAAATTCAATTTTTCGAAAAAATGGTGAAAAACGGCCTAGCCGTCAATCGTTAGCAGCAGCAGTCTAGCAACCACACAACCTCCCTCGCGACGCCCGGGTGCGCTCATGCTGTGCATTGCAGATTAGTAGTGCACTACTACAGTACCAATTTTTTTTTTTTATTTTCACACATTCAACTAAAATTAAAATAAGTATTTTATCAAAAAATTTAATTTTCATAAAATACTTAAATCATCCAAAATCACAAAAATTAAACGAATTACTTTTCTCATATAATTATCAAAGAATAAGTATAAAAATATATCATACTTCAAAAGAAATAAAGAACAAAATTTCATGCTTATTCACACAATAGCATAGCCCCTACATGGTAACTAGGCTCTGATACAACTTGGAAGGGCACCGGAAAGTGCGAGTGGATCAGCCTGGCAACGCGCAAGCGAAAGCGGTTAAATAAATTGCTTAAATAAAATAAAATCGCAAGGAAACCATAAAATCATGGGGTGTACCCTGGAGTTTTCGGGCGTTCGATGTGGTTAATAAAATAAACAAAAATAATAAAATTAACAGGGCAATTAGTTGAATGAAAAACGAGAAGTACATAAATATAAATCAAGAGTCACCTTTGATTTGATTTATTTCGAACGTCATTTGTTTGATCCGTTCACGCAAGGGTTCAATGCAGAAACTCTCTAAAGGTATGTCCACAGCACACCAGAACTTGGGATTCCACAACTCTATTTGCTAGAAAAAATTGAGGAGCAAAACCACACCAAGTATGCACAAGATGGGGTTCGGCCGAGAGGTGGAACTGGAGAGAAGGAATTTATTTTCTTGCTTGATATTCACTAGTTATTCTAAATAACTAATATACATATATATACCTTGTATGAATGCATTACAATATATCTAGGTTCATTTAACAATCCACTAGGTAATAAGATCCTTTATTCCAAATAAAGGATTACTAAGATGACATTTTTCAAATCAGTAACAATTTTTAATAAAAAATTGAATTATTAATTTATTTTGATAAAAGGATAAATTGGATTTCACGCAAGTAATAATGAAAAAAATAAAACTATCCTTTTTCTCAAACAAAAACAAAATATTTAGATCGGATACTGCCAACAAAATAAAATATAATCCATCAACTAATATAAACATATTCTCAATTTTTCATGAAAACTAATACAAAATTGAAAATGAAAACGAGACAAAACCCTGGCCTAAAATTTTCATAAGTAATTTTCATTTAACAATGTTTATGAATATTAATTTCAAGTTTTATTACTATTGTTCTTCAATATGTTTTCCAATTTACTTAAAGTTTTAGCTTAATATTTTCTTTTACATTATTCTTATGCAATTCACCTCAGGTTTGTTTGGTTGGGATCGAAAAATGCATGTAATAGAAAATGGAAGTAAAAATAGATGTAAAAAAAAAAGTTTGGTATTTCATTACGGAGAATAGTTAGACGGAAAGTAAAACTGGATGTAGATAAAATTCCCTCGGGGTCCAATTTTGTTTTGGTCAAAACATGGGTAGAAAAGTGAAAGTATACAGCAAAAAAGACTAAAAAAATATATATTTTATTTATTTGCTTTATTACCCCTATATATAACTTCCCTCTAATTCATTTTTCCTTTTTGCTGGTAGTACAGGTATTTTAGAAAATATTAAGCAAATCATTTGAAAAACTACTACGCCGTCCATCGTTTGTATTAATTTTTATTTTATTTAAATTGTATAGCTACAATTAAATGCATAATACTCATTTCATTGAATATTTTGTTAATAAAAAATATTTTTGTTTTTGTTTGACAAATAATTTTACTAACAAGTTTTTAATTTTTTATATTCTAAAATTAGTTTAGTATAAAATTAACTTGTTTATTTTGTAATATAAAATAAAAAGAAAGGGATAATAAGTAAAATTACAGAATTTAGTCTTCTCTTCTCAATATATTTTTTGGGTACCGAACAACGAAAAGATTTTGGCATTTACTCCCGTTCCAGTCATAGAAACCAACTTGTAAAAAAACTATTATCTTTTTCGTGTCCCTTTTCATCTCATTTGAACCAAACGAACCCTTGAAACTTTATCATCAAATATTACCGTATGTTTATGATAGAATATTTAATCACATTGCAATATTACTTGCCTTCTCTACTAAGAAGAGTATTAAATAAGGTTAAGAATGTCTTCAAAATATAAAAAGAGAATAGTTTTCAAAATCCACATATTTATACATGGTCGAGATTGTGGCCCGCCTATTCCACATCCCACCATTAATGCTTCTAATCATTCGGAAGCATTGATATGACCACCTCCACCATTGGAGCCTGCTCAGGTACCTCAGACCCTACTTGTGGATCCACGGAAGGTACTTCTGCTGCGGGGGCCAGCTCATCATAGGCTGCACCCCACCTCTGGAGCTTACCAGCATCACCACCACCACCACCACTGTCTACATGTAGATGTATCTGCCTCACCGATGCGATAAGATCACAAATTTCCTACAAATTATGTTCATTATAATTTTTTTGCCGAATATGACTAATAAATTATTTTTTCAGGTTAAATTGAGATTTCCACAACGCCATCAATGTTGTGGTGTGAGGCTATTTTTCCCATTCCTAAGGATGCATGTAAAAAATTTCACTGGATCAACAGTGATTCTAGTTCAACAATCTCAAGGTAAAAATTTTGAAAATATTTTATTTATATTTTTAAATATTTATTTTACCAATTTACTTATAATTTATTTTTGCCTATGTGAAATTGCAACTTACTAATGGATTGCAGCGACACGCCCATGTTTAAAGTTCCGAATGTTCGCTGGGAGGTTCCCATGGAAGCGATTTGTTAATGTTAGGCACAGCTGGTCCAACCAATATGGTTGGCCGATGAGATCTAGAGCCAGCTGCAGGAGTACTGGGCCAACCCAGACTTTTAGGAGGAGGCCGTCAAGAATAAAGCCAATTGGACGGCTAATAGGGCTCATCATCCATCTGGGTGCACAAATAGAAGTTGATAACATTTTTTTCTTTTTTCTTAAGTTTTTATGAATATTTAATTTACCGTCGATTATTTTTTTTCTTTTGTTGGACAGAAGACACGACTCGATTGGACTCCGAATGCTTCAGAAGGGCAGTGGAAGATGGAGTGGCCCTCGGGGACAGCAAGTGGTGGTAAGTTGTTTTATAGAAACGATTCTCATTTTTAATTTTAATTAATTTATATTTCTATCAATAATTGAATTTCTTCGTTTTATAGGAGATCTTCGAGAAGATGCTGGCGTAGCAACTAGCATAGGCAACGGCTAATGGGCAAGATCTATCAGCCTTTTCTGAAACCTCACTGGGGATTACTGAGCAATAGCATTACCAACAATTCTTAATAAAAAATTAAATAATTAATTTATTTTGATAAAATAACAAATTGGATTTGATACAAGTAATAATGAAAATCCTTTTCATCAAATAAAAAATAGAATATTTTGATCTGATACTACTATCAACATAAAACATAATCCATCAACTAACATAAACATATTCTCATTTTTTTCATGAAAACTAATACAAAATTGAAAATGAAAAAAAAACATAACCTCGCCTAAGATTTTCATAAGTAATTTTCATTTAATAATGTTTATGAATATTAATTTCATGTTTTATTACTATTGTTCTTCAATATGTTTTCCTATTTACTTAAAGTTTAACTTAATATTTTCTTTTACATTATTCTTATGCAATTCACCTAGGATTTATTTGGTTGGGATCGAAAAATGGATTGTAATAGAAAATTGGAAGTAAAAATAAATGTATAAGAAAACGTTTGGTATTTGATTACGGAGAATAGTTAGACGGAAAGTAAAACTGGATGTAGATAAAATTCCCTCGGGGTCCAATTTCGTTTTGGTCAAAATTTGGGTGGAAAAGTGAAAGTATAGAGCAAAAAAGACCAAACAAATATATATTTTATATTTATTTGCTGTATTAAACATATATATAACTTCCCTCTAATTCATTTTTCCTTTTTGCTGGTAATACAGGTATTTTAGAAAATATTAAGCAAATCATCTGCAAAACTACTATGCCGTCGATCATTTGTATTAATTTTTATTTTATTTAAACTGAATAGCTACAAATAAATGCATAATACTCATTTCACTGAATATTTTGTTAATAAAAAAGATTTTAAGTTTATGTTTGACAAATAATTTTACTAACAAGTTTTTAAATTTTTATATTCTAAAATTAGTTTAGTATAAAATTAACTTTTTTATTTTGTAACATAAAATAAAAACAAAGGGACAATAAGTAAAATTACAGAATTTAGTCTTCTTTTCTTAATATATTTTTTTCGTAGCGAACAACAACAAAATTTTGGCATTTACTTCCGTTCCAATCATAGAAAAACTATTATCTTTTCCGTGTCCCTTTTCATCTCATTTGAACCAAACGAGCTCTTGAAACTTTATCATCAAACATTATCGTATGTCTATGATAGAATATCTCCTAAAAATTTAATCACATTGAAGTATAACTGGCCTTCTCTACTAAGAAGAGTATTAAATAAGGTTAAGAATGTCTTCTAAATATAAAAAGAGAATAGTTTGCAGAATCCACATATTTATATATAATAAAATAAATAATGAATTATGTAGAGTCAAAAAATGATTAAGACTAATACTGAATACTGGGAGAAAAATGATGAGGATGCTGAATATTATTGTTCATATAATAGTACATGAGGGAAAATTAAAACTTGTATTGTCTCTTACACTCACAGCTTCTGGAAGACACATTGCCTGCAGCTACAGTAGTGTTCTATTTCAATGAATATATCAGAATAATAAGACTAATTTTCAGTACGTGAGAGAAAATGTTGATTGAAACCAAACTATGCACAGCCTTGAGCATTAATACAAATGAATTAACAAGACGCAGACGAGGACGAGACAGGAGAGACGAGCATCGAGGATGAGGAGGAGACGGGCATCGAGGACGAGGAGGAGACGGGCATCGACTAATTAATTTGTTCCCACATGGAGAAAGCATAAAGGGTTGGCAGATTTAGTAGCATAGAAAATGTTAATGAGGAGATGTAGAGAGAAATTAAGGAGCCGTGAGGTAAGCACAGAGCGAACTATTCTTTCGCCTTTTACTATAGAATACCGTGCGCTTGCCTCATTCAACGGCATGCTCTAATTTTTGGAGGGTCGGACACTGTAAAAGGTTTCGGCCCCTATAATATAATATATGTTGGAATTTTGGGTCTTATAAGTTGTTATAAGAAATTGCTGAAACATACATACATATTATTCAGTAGAAATGGAAGCTGATTAATGCTGCTGCAGCAGCAGCACATAAATAGAAATCAAATGTGATAGCATCACAGATATTGATTTCTTTTTCTTAACTAATTGCAATTGCACTTAATGAGGTATATTTATGGTCAGCTTAAAAATCTGATTCTGACCTCCCTCATCGGAAATGAACAGAGCATACAGAAGGGTTGTGTGTGCTACAAAAGATTAGGCTCCCGCACTGAGTTAATCATACCTTTCTCGGCCTTTTGGCTAAGATCAAGTGTAGTATCTGTTCTTATCAGTTTAATATCTGATACGTGGACCATCAGTCCACATGATATTAAATTAATTTTTCTAGGGGGAGAGCCCATCACAGCAGCTTGCTGCTGGGGCTCTCAAGCGTCGCCTTGGTGTTGCACTATTGCCTTGGCCTGGCGCACCACACCAATTCTAGTCTACATATCTTACTCTTCACTAAACAGAAACCTAGAGCATCATCATCATCATTGTCAATGTGAGATCGAGCAGCAGTAATTCATTTCTCATTAACAAACTTTAAATTAGGTTTTTAATCCACATGCATCCCACATCGAATGAGCATTGTGTGACTAGTAGGAGAGGAGCGCATATTAGCCAAAGGAATCCCAACTTGAAACATACTTACCTGGACGGGGTAGATGGGCGATCAAGAAGGCCCATGGCCTAGGTTGGTGACCTCCATTGCACTTTGGAGGGGTGCTCGCCTAAGGTCTGTCTAAGTGGTGGAGCCTACGTCATAATTTGTGATAGTTGGGGCTTGCGTTCGCGCAGCCCCCCACCCCAAATCATACTATCAAACATCTATTTTGCTCGATACAGTTGTTAAGAGTTTTTATTTGGATATTATTGGAAAAATGAATTTAGTTTCATAGAATTTTGAATTTCCATAATTCCACAATTTGTTTACCACTTTATAACTATTTGAACAAGTTCCTTCATAACTTGAAAAGAAAGGGGAAGAACAAAGTAATCATCGGGGCGTCCATTGTCCAAGCATACATTATCGAAAAAATTGGATTGTTTACTTCCCACCACTTTGAGCTGCACGCTCTTTGCAAGTGAAGCAGGCATGATAGAAATGATGATCTTACAAGGATCGATGATAGAATTCAACGGTCTATTTTCAACCATCCTTGTCGAGCAAGTGTTAAAGAAGAGATGGCTCTATGGGTTCAAAACGCCACATCATCGAGACTTATGTGTTGTGCAACTATGAAGTAGTCACGCCATATTACGAGTAAGAATACAAGTACTTTTGCACATTGTGATTGTGAACATATATAAATATGTATGTAATTAACGCGATTTGCAAACACGTAATTCTTAATGAATTATACGAGCACCACCATTCTGAGGACCCAAATAATTGATCAACTGATTGTATAAGTTGATGACTTTGATTTTTAACTATGAAACGATGAAGCATTCTTATACTTCAGCTTGATATGAACTGCGGGTTTATCCCGGAATTAACTACACGGACAACAAGTTCTTGAATTGTCATTATGGGGTCCTAACGTAGAGGTGATGATGTTCCCGTATTAGTTTGTGAATTGCCACAATTTTATCATTCTGAGCGCCACAATGTCGGCAAGTCAACTATGAATAGTGGGTAGTGTGAGAAACTCATCATATACAGACACAAACAGTGACTTCTATAGGACTCTCAAAGAGATAATTCAATTTGATTGCCACTTATTTCGGACTTGCATGTGGTTCTGTTCTAGTTTCGTTGGGTAGATCCGGTCAGAGGTATGAATTTACATCCTTATTATCACCTCGTTGTATTAATTTCAAAAAAGTGTACCAAAAAGACGAACCTATTCATATTAGCACAACAAACAGTCCAAGTTTACTGCAAAAAGTATCCAAGCATAAGGAGAAACAAAGTTGATTGGGTGGTTGTTTGCAAAACTAAAGGTCAAGCAGTAGTTGATGACTCTCGATATGGACTGATATCGCATATCAGTCTGATCATAAGGAAGTCTTATCTATTTAGTAAGTTGCTATAGACAAATAGTCGTACAACATGCCTGAACCAGATGGTATACAACTAGTCGTTGACCTTTTAATGAAAGTTCAACAAGGAGCTGGGACATCCCGTTCATACCATGTTAAATCCGAAGTTGAAGATGATGAGGATGAAGAAGATTCTTTTGATGGCTATGAGACTGGAGTAGATGGCCAAAAGACGTAGGAAATAGAATTATATTTGGCAGAAATTGTTTGATTTTTAAGGGGAATGCTACAAAGAAAAGTTTTAACATTGCCACGTCCGAAATTTGGCAAAAAATGCAAATTTTGGAACAGTTTTTTTGTAATGCCATTCCCAATGCCGTTACAACTTATTTTGATTGCAGAAAAAAATAAAAAATTTTATGGGTGTCCATTTTTTAAAAATTCATTCCAAAATGTATAACTAGAAATATGCAAGAATAGTTCCAAAATTTTAAATAAACCTGTTACAAAAGTTATCATCTCATACCAAAAAAATTTGATGGTTTATATAACAAATCCATTCCAAAAGACGTAGGGAACAGAACTATATTTAGCCAAAAATATTATTTCTTGTTTAGAATACTAAATTTTGGAACAACATTTTTTTTGAAAAAAAAAAAAAAAAACCAAACCATTCCAAAGCAAAATTTAACTGGTGCCATGTCCAAAATTTGGAAAACAATTTAAAATTTTGGAATGATTATTCTATAATTCCATTCCAACTTATTTTGTTTGGCCTAAAAACTAAAAAATATGGCGAGTGTCCATTTTTCAAAAATCCATTCCAAAATGTGTAATTAGGCACTTCCAAATATTGAAAAGCAAGAACCGTTCCAAAATTTTAAATATATCCATTAGAAAAGTCATCATGTCATAACAATCCTTGTTCGATTGAGCTCCCTACGAATAGATTCTGAGAACAGAACAAACGTTAGGCTTGCCGGGTAGCTCCTAGCTAAAGCTCTTCGATGCTTAAATTAGAAAATGGGGTCGAAAGCGATTAGTGGAGAGCGAGTGAGATCAAGAAAATGTTTTCAATGCACTTGCCAAAATATTCATAAATGCTAGTATTTATAGTGTACGATAACGTATGGTGTGGCGCCACGTGGCATTATCTAAGTGTCCTGGTGTCAGATAATCTGACGGTTATCCAAGTGGGCGGCTCCATGGATCCGGGTCAGGCGACCCAACCCGCGTCTTCATGCGCGAATCATGTCTTTAACTGCAAATTTCTTATAAAAGTAGGGGTATTTTGATTTTTTAGAAATTACCATCGTCACATAAAGACTTAATGTAAAACAACATCTTTAGTCTTTTCTGAAATCAAAAACTCCGTGTCTTGATCTACAACAGCTAGTGAATATTCATTTAACAAGTGTAGAGCGCAGATTAGATCTCACAACATAATGCGAATCAAGCAATCACCATACCTTAACCAGAAAATAAGGAGTTTAGCCGGACATGTTAATGGAAGAACATACTAAAAAGTGGAATTCCTTTAATTTCAGTTATAAAATAAAAATAAAAGAGAAAGGATGATCAAAGAATTCTATAGAGTTCCAAACAATCACGAACTCCTTCGAATGAAAAGACCCGCCCTATTTATAATAAAAGTCTCCTACGAATCTAGACGTAGGGGGGGATAAATAAATGATTAATTCTAAAAAGGTAAATAAATCATAAGAGATATGCTTTAAAGAATCATTTGTAAACCTAAACACTTCAATCCTTTTTCTTTTGCGGAAATTACTCATTTTCCTCTTTCACCCGAGTTGACAACTCCATTGAGCGTGGGCACGCTTAGTCAATTCTGCAGAAATTTTCTTGTAATCTCCTTTTTCTTTTTTGATGCCTTCAATTTCGATTTTAGCTTGATTTTTGCCATATTTGCCTCATATCTTCCTTTTTTGCTGAGTTTGCAATAAAATCACATAATTAGGGATGTTTTGGCTTAAAAAGGAAGATTAAATTGCTATAAAATTGTGACAATTGCAGAGTTATCAAATACCCCCAGACTTAGCTATTTGCTTGTCCTCAAGCAAAATCAAGATGCATTCAAAAATTCCCTCCAAATTTTGAACTACTTAAGGCAATTTGTAATCATGTGCAAAGTAAATGACATACTTTATGAAGGAGATAATTCAACATGTATCAAACAAGTTTTCACGTGATGACCATTATCAAAACCAATCGCATAAAACTAGTGGACTATTTTCTCTCCACTTTCCATTCTCTCAAGTGTATATATGGCTCAAGTGTATCTCTCGACACTTACTACGACAATGCTTCACCATAGGCTTGCCTATACAACACATCTCCACCACTTTTGAAATATGCACATATATGGATCAAAAGGTCTTTAATTTTGGTTGTAATGGGGCTTTGGTTTGGGGTAGGATAAAAGGACAATGACGTTAAATTCCAAGAAACTAATTAGATCACCAAAAAATTTGAGTGAACAATAATTCTCTCCTTTCAGACCAAATATTTTAGAATAAAATTACTAAAATAAACTAATTATGTAATACTTTTTAAGCCACATTTGGTTAACTATTTAGATGCAAGACATGCTTATTTTAGGTTTTATTTGATATTTTTCATATGTCATATTTTAATTTTATGAGAAACTAAGAACATATATAATAACAATTATATCGTTTATAGAAGTGTGAGTGCCGTTTTCTGTTCTAATATTTTTAAATTTTCCATCTCGCCGTGTCCGTAGGCACACATCATAGATAACTTAATAGTATAGACAGTGTTTATCTATGATTTCATGCCATTTTTTTTCTACTTTTTCTTTTGGAAAATGGATATGTGTGGTGATGGTTTAGGAGTAGCATTTACACATTTTTATATTTTTTTTACAAGGATCGATAATTTACATCGTAGATTATTAAAAAGATCAAAACTTGTAAACTTACATTTTATTCTATTATATTAGAGATAATAAAAATATTCTACAACGTACATAGTAATTACATGTCAAATCTCAATTTATATTTTAATCTATCTTACAACAAAAAGTGTTCACTTTACATAATAAGTGATTTAATTTATTCTCATCAATTCTTTTAGCATTTGTATTTTACTCTCCAAATAATTTTCTTACATGACAATTCATTTAATTGATTTTCATTCGTCATCTAACCTATTTTGATTTGTTAAGTCATTTAACTAATTCTCATTTATATGTAAATGCGATATATTATGAATATAATATACAAATAAATTATATGATTAATAAGAGTATCTGTGTAATGTCAATAATAAGTATATTATTTTATATTTTTATCCTTAAAAAATAATAGTATTTAATAATTAATGAATGAATTTTAGAATATTGAATCATTCTTTTAATATAGTAAAAAGAGAAATGCCCCTTAAAATAACTAAAGAAAAAAATTGATCATAAATTCATTTTGGTTTATGATAATTAAAAATGAATAATTCACAAGATCACTTAGTTTGAGGCATAATTTGATCTATAGTTAAAGTAATTAAAAAAGTATTTAATCGATCCAATGAATTTGTTTAATGGAATTAATTTAAGTCAATGAAACTTTTCTTTGAAATAACCAAATACTTTCTTAATCATTTGATTGATATTAAAATAGTTTTATTGTTTTGTATGAGCCTAATCAAAATTTTCATTGGACAGCCATGTCAAAAGCTTTTGGAAAGGGAAAAGATGTTGAAATTTAAAATTTTCTTTTTAATTATAAATGTTGACAAAATGATAAGAAAAGAATAACGAGAAAATTGACTGGCTATAAATCAATTATTGAGTTGTTTAAAGCGAAGCAAAGATCTCCAGTTCTTCATCATCCATTTTATTTGGAATTTCATTGCCCGGATCTGATTGAGTGCCTATTAAGATAAGAGCATATAACAAAGATAAGAGTTTAAAATTCAACTAAATCAAAACCAATTATGTTGGTTAGAAATGAATATGATTTAAAATAGAACATTCTACATACCTTCTATTTTCTTTTCTATCTCAGTAACAACGTTGACATTTCTTGTATTACTTCCACTTTCATCCCAACCTCTATAATCCATTTCTAATATGCATCATGAGAAAATGACATAATAGTTCATTCATTTTCTATAATCTTCTATAGTTGAAAAGTTAGAAAATAAAACATATCCACATAAATTTTGGTCAAAGATAAAATGGATTTATAGATTTTGGATTAACTTGTTCCAGCACTATATCATTCCTCCGACAACTATAGAGTATAAAAGTTGCAACCTCCTTTAAAGAGCGGAAGTTTTGAGAGACTCTATCATGAATATAGTATTATTACATGAAAATTTGGTAGAAGAATGTTAGTTATATTACATTAGTTTTGCATAACTGAAAAATTTATAGATTATTTAGGTAAAGTATTAAACAATTATTACCTTATCACTTGCATTTGATGCATTGTGCTTTCTCTTTTGTAATATCCAACACTCTAATCGTTCCTGTAGGGATAATTTATATCTTGGTTGGATTTTTATTGTCTCAATAATTTCCGGTTCAGGGTCCACGTCTTGTTGGAGAGGAACTTTCTTCACCCTTACGTCCAACTTGTCTTTATTATCTTATACAATTATGTGATACATGTCCCTTTCCCCTACTTCAACCTGCCATACATATGTATGTTAGTGGAGTAGACGAGTTTATTTTATAAATTCTAATATCATATTTTTTAGAAGAAGAAACATAAAAGTGCATAATAGCAAAAATGCGCGTGATTGCACACTAACATCTAATCTTGTTTCCTTTTTTATAGTGCATGAGGGGCTAGAGACAAGTAAAGTGATTGCATAAGCTTTCTACAAACAAAGTATTATATGTAGATTAAAGAACAAATAAAAAATTACCAAGAAAATAATTAAATTTTAGAATAAAAAGTAATAAGATGAGATAAAGGTTACTTCAGTACTGAAAATCAGTAAATCATAATAGCAAATGGATTTATAATCTTCAAATGATTTGGATATATAAACCTAGCTTGCGTCCCAAAAATAAAGAATTACTACTGTTTTAGTTTTATTGGTCATAGGGATCTCACATTATATCTTGTAATTGAGAAACTTCCACCAAATTAATGCTAATTCAATGGACTAAACACATGGTTTCTAGTCGCTGATTAAGATGCCTAAAGTGTCGGGCTCAAGAGGGACACAACCTAGGATTTGATGGACCCAATCAAGAAAAGTTGGTTGGTCCAATCCTGGGCTCATTCCAAATATTAATACTTAGGATAGGCCCAACCCAATGACCTAGAACCTCCTAACCCTGGGTCGAGTTAGCGGGCCGACCTAATCGAGCCACTTATTTTTTTTTTAGTAATACATGAACTATAATTTTTATTTTATTCTTGTTGCTTAACTATTCTATATTTTTTATACTTTCGAAACTCTAAAAAAAGTTTTACCTTTATTCTTCTACTTCTATATTAGTACCACAATTCACTAAAACTCATTGTTATCTTTTCAAAATTGTATTTTAAATCTTTTTTGGGCTTGCCATTATTTAAGTTTATTATTTGTAGCTAGTTGGTTAAATTGTTATTAAGTTTTTTATGCAGTCTTAGCTACTTCTTTTTTGTAGTTTTGATTTTTTGTTTGGTTTAATTTATGATTTATTTATTTAAAATATAAGCACAAATTATTTAATGTTGTTCAAAAAAGTATCTCATCTTCATTAAAAAAGAAAGGAAAGAAAGCAGGCACAATCAGATTTCATTTGATTATTGCACTTTCTCTTCACCACTGCTATTGCACTTTATCTTCATCCCCCGTTTTGTGCTTAATTTAAAGTATAAAAATTAGTGCTTTCAAAGATGAGTTTAGTCACTACAGCTACTGATTATGGTAAAAAAAATATATAAAATAATAAGGTAAAAAAAGAAAGACAACCTTTATTTAGCATGATTTCTGTAGCCTCAAGAATGGGTTCCACATGAATTTATTTTAAAACATTTATCAAATAAAAAAGTTGAATTTCTTGTTGAACCCTAATTATGGAAAAAAAATTCTTAATATATTCAAAAATTAAATATTTATTTTTTTAACTTTAACAGGAAAAGAAATTAATTAAAAATAAATTGGAGAAACAAAAAGAAAAGTAATTAAATCTGTACCTGAGGCTCCATTAATCTTGCTGGCAGAGCACAAGGGATGGGATCTGACGATAGCACGTCACAGGAATCTTCACAAGGTGAACTTGAATTTGGGTTGGATGAAACAATCCGGCCAAAATCTTTAGTGTATGTTCTTGAAGAATTTTGTTGGCAAATTATACAACAATGACGAATTAACAAATCGATTCAAAAAAAAGAATTATAGAAGGAAAAAGAAAGAATCAAATGATTGAGAAAAGGAATAATGGAGTTGCTTGGATAGAATTCATCTTACATTTATGGAGTTTTAAGCCATTTCTTCGATAACGAAGGAATCAGATGTAATGTTCTTAGGGCTCTCTGAGCGTAGTACTTTATGGACTTCAACAGTGTTCTGCAGTGAGTGTGTTGAGAGAGATAAGCAGTGAGCAAATCTGAAGTGTGAGTGGTTGAGTGAGAGAGTGTGAGTAAATGTTGTGAGTGTATGTGTGAGTGTTTCAAACAACAGAGCTCGACAATGGGTAGCAGAAGCGTCGGAAGTTACATTCTGTCTTTTTCTCATAATATTTTCCTGTTAATTTCTTCTTTGTTGGTTTGTCTTTACTTAATATTATAGTAATAATTAGACAGAAAGAATTTTTAGAAAGAAAAGTATATATTGATGCTATCTATGAATACAATACAATAAATTATTTTCTATATTAGATTCGTCCAGAAAAGACAAAAAAAGAAGAGATAATATTTATGAAAAGTAATTAAAGAGTTCATCAATCTGTACGTATTGTTGTATTGTAATCAACCATTTGTCTTTACAAAATTCTTTTCTTGCAAGTTCAATCATTTTGCGTTTATTGAAATTTGACAATACTTTTAACTAAGGATCTATTGAAATTCGGTTCCAAAGGCTGGATATTAGAAAGAAATATATGTGCAGATGTGTTTTAATCAGAAAAATGTAATTAATGGTTTGATATATAAAGATAGGTATAGACTAATGTCACTTACTTGGTTCATAATTTTAGTGATTATTACACTTTGAGGATTGGATTTCATTGATGAACTGTAGTCTAGTAATTTAGGTTTGAAATTGAATTGCAATTATATTAAAGTTATACAGATAAACGAATATGTGTAAGAATTTTTTGCACCAATTTATTTGGTTCTTTGCCACCATAGAACATATCACTTTCAAATATTTTGAAAAGAAAAATCAATTAACACTTTTGAATCCATTAATCCCTATATATATATATATATATATACACATATGTATAGTAGACCCTTAAAAAATCTAAAAGAATAACAAAGACTAGAGGGTTGGAAATTACAAAAAATAAAGCAACTTCTTGAATATCCAACCCTCTAAGGCTGATTATCCTCTAAAGCTTCTGTAACGTCTCTAGCAAAGCAAACAAAATTATAAACACTTTTAAGTAAGAATTAATTTTTTTAAGAAAATAATATTAATATTGTACCTACTTACCACCATCTCAAACGCCCTCGACCCGCTCCAGCCGCCGTCCACGTTTTTCTTGTAGCACCTCTCCAATAATTCCATCTGCTTGGGGGGACGACCGACTTTTGGCTCCTGTAGAAGAAAAAAAATTTAGCATCTTAGTTATAAAATAATGGTGAAGCATTTAAAATACTATTATTTACTTACCAACTTTCTCTTGTGCATGCTGATAGAAGAACACCCCCCCCCCCACGATACAGAATTGAGGACGCCGTACAGTTCGCCGCATTCTTTGAGGACTCCCACTGGAAGTCCACGTTGGCCCAATACGTCTGGAGCTGGAGCCAGGCATTGTTGGCCAGCTAGAGTGGCTTAACCAGACTGGACAGGAAGACAGAAAGTATCTTTCGAAATTACTTATCGGCCAACATGTGGAACAAAGAACATTGACTCATTGTCACAGTCTCACTAGTAGGTCATCTACAATAACAAAATTAAATAAAATATTAGTAAAATTCATTAAATAGTTAGATTATTAGATAACATCAAATTAATTTAAAATTGATTACCTGCATGCTCTTCAAACCAGAAATGTTGGTACTCTGGCGGCACCTACCTCAAACTTGGCGACAGGTGGGGAAAATGTCCCCATCAATACTGCATTGATGCGCACGTGAAAGCAGCGGCCGAATCTAAAGGAACATGCTATATTAGACATTTTCAATATAAAATAATACTAAAATAAATGGATAAAAAAATTTACCTCGCGTCATCGAGATTGGTTTACTGGGTGCGCTAATGGTGGGGGGACTGATGGTAGTGGTGGAGCAGCCACCGGGGTGGCAAACTGCTATATCATCACATTAGCTGCCGGTGCAAATAGATGCTCCCAGCATCATCTGGAATCTGCGGGGCGGGGGACGGTGCGGTCGTTTCAGGTGGTGTGGGTGGTCGAAGAACTGCTTTCCAACTTGGGAAGCATCCGACGAAACTAGTAGAAGTGGCGGCCACGACCACGACCACGTCCTCGACCATGTGGTACAGGAGGCATACCACTAAACATGATCTAAATAAATTATTGAGAAGTATTAGTCTAAATTTTACGAGTATTGACAATAATATATAAACAAAAAAGAATATACTAATTCTTACACATCGAAAATATTATCATGAGGTTATGATTATTGTACTCATTAATTATTTAAAAATATATAATTCTCTTGTGCACATATATAAACAGGCCAAGTATTGTTGTAAGCTTGTTTCGCCTATCACATGAACTTTTTATTGTAGTATTCGTTATATTTATCCATTTTAATCTATCAACATTGTTTTTGTTCACAAATGAAGATGGATAAACATAAAAAGTTCTACTGAAAAAATTCAATTAATGGGCTAAACAAGAAAGGCATGCGTGATACGTAGTTACCCAAGAACTATACATTTTTTATTAATTATTGGATATTGTCCTGAATTTGTTTTCTATTTCTAATGATTATGTAATTGTATTTTAATTTGAAATATTACCTTAATAATGTTATTGTTGACATTATTTTGTTAATAATATTATTATTGGATTATTGGTCTAATTTTGTGATTATTGACATTATTATGTGAAAATGTTAGTGTTGGGAATATTTTCCAATTTTGCGATAGTTGACATTCTTACATAAACAATGTTATTACTGGAAATATTAGCCTACTTTCTGTGATTATTGACATTATTATGTAAAAATGTTATTACTAGGAATATTGATGTAATTTTTGTGATTATTTAGATTACTATTTAAAATTGTTATTATTGGAAATATTGATCTATTTTTTTTTATTATTTACATTATTATTTTAATAATGTTATTATTGGTATTAACTATTGGTCTAATTTTTGTGATTGTTTACATTATGATGTAAAAGTTATTTTATTTGAAAATATTGGTCCAATACTTTCTATTATTTACATTATTATTTAAATAATGTTACTATTGAGATTATATATTGGTCTAATTCTTTTTTGTTATTTCCATTATGATGTAAAAATAGCCTATTTATAAAATAAATTGCACATGTATACAATAAATTTCACAAAAACATTAAGAAATATGATATAACACACATAAGAATTTCATAAAATTGCACAAATATACACTATACAATTACTAAATTTCACAATAATTGCATAAATTGCACAACTATACAAATAATCGTGAAAAATTACACAAAAATTCTATAATTGTAGACATTGACAGAAAATTTTTAAAAATCACCCAAAATTAAGAGAGAATTTTTAAAATTACCAAAAAAATTATGAAATTTTGGATAATTACATAAAAGTTACAAAAAAAAAAATTAAAATTTTCAAAAATTTACAGAAAATTATTAAAATTGCCAAAAATTATGAATTTTTTTACAATTTCAGAAATGTATTAAAATTTTAAAAAATTACAACAAAATTAAGATTTTTTTTTTAAATTTCCAAAAGTTTTTTAAAATTTTTTATTTTGCAATAAAAAAAAAAATAAAATATGTAGAAAAAACCCTATCAATCATGTTAATAATTAGAAAAAAGTAGACCATATAATGTTACTCTTCAAATTGTTATATTACATGACAGTTCATTTAATTGATTTTCATTCGTCATCTAACCTATTTTGATATGTTATGTGATTTAACTTTCAACATTAAATCATTTCAATTTTTGTGATTTTTTGTAGGATATATATGATACGGGAAAACATAGTAAATGCCATATATTATGGATATAATATACAAAAAAATATATGATTAAATAAGTATAATGTGAAAAGTAATTAGTAGGAATAAATGTGAATATTGTGAAAAGTAATTAATAAGAGTATATGTGTAATGTCAAAAGGAGTTAATAAGAAATAGTAAGTATATTATTTTAAATTTGTTATCCTTAAAAAAGTATATTGATTGATAAATTTCTCTTAAACTTATTGGTTCCGCACATAATAACTAGAAAAAATATTTTCTCATAAAATGTATTCGAAGTTCTAAATTAAATTGAAAGTTTAGATATTGTTCAAATTGCATGGTTGCGTCTTACAACCAAAAGGTCACCAGTTTGTGTTCTATAAATATGGGTATTTTGGTCTAAATTTATAGTAGTTTCTTACGTTAGTAATTTTTATTTAATGTATGCTTTAATTTGAAATTATTTATCTATATATACCGACAATTTAATACATTGTTTTCAATAAAAATAAATCAATTATATTTAGGTTTTCATGAATCACAAGTATTTAATAATTAATGAATGAATTTTAGAATATTGAATCATACTTTTAATATAGTAAAAACATAAATGCCCCTTAAAATCACAAAAGAAAAAAAGTTGATCATATTATTACATTACAGGGATTATAAGGATTCACATGAATAAATTCATTTTGGTTTATGATAATTAAAAATGAAGATTGAATCAAAAATTGACGAGATCACTTTGTTTGAGGCATAATTTGATCTATAGCTAAAGTAATTTTAAAAAAGTATTTAATCGATCCAATGAATTTGTTTAATGGAATTAATTTATGTCAATTAAACTTTTCATTGATTTAACCAAAATAAAAAGTAATTAATCATTTGATTGATATTAAAAATTAGTTTTATTGATATTAAATTAATTTTTCATTGGACAACCGTATCCAAAGCTTTTGAAAAGGAAATAGATGTTCGAATTTAATGTTTCCTTTTCAATTATAAATGTTGACAAAATAATAGGAAAAGAATAAAGAGAAAATCGACTGGCTATAAATCAATTATTGGGTTGTTTAAAGCGCAAGCAAAGATCTTCAGTTCTTAATCATCCATTTTATTTGGATTTTTATTGCCTGAATTTGATGGAATGCCTATTAAGATAAGAGTATATGACAAAGGTAAGAGTTGAAATTTAACCAAACCAAAACCAATTATGTTAGTAAGAAATGAATATGATCTAAAGTAGAACATTCTACATACCGTCTATTTTCTTTTCTATCTCAGTAATATTTCTTGTACTACTTCCACTTTCATTCCCAACCTGAATATTGTGGAAGTTTTAATATGCGTCATGAAAAAATGACATAATAGTTCATTCATTTTCTATAATCTTCTATAATTGAAAAGTTAGAAAATAAAACATATCCACATAAAGTTTGGTCAACGATAAAATGGATTTATGGCTTTTGAGTTTACCTGTTCCAGCACTAAATCATTCCTCCGACAGCTATAGAGTATAAGAGTTGCAACTTCCTTTAAAGAGCGGAACTATTGAGAGACTCTACCATGAGTATAGTACTATTGCATGAAAATTTGGTTGAAGAATGTTAGTTATATTACATTAAAAATTTACAGATTATTTATGTAAAGTATTAAACAATTATTACCTTATCATTTGCATTTGAGGCATTGCACTTTCTCTTTTGTAATATCCAACCCTCTAGTCGTTCGTGTAGGGATAACTTGTATCTTGGTTGGATTTTGTTGTCTCAATAATTTCGGGTAGAGGGTCAACGTCTTGTTGGAGAGGGACTTTCTTCACTCTTACGTCGAACTTGTCTTTATTATCTTATATAATTATGTTATACATGTCCCTTTCCCCTACTTCAACCTGCCATACATATGTATGTTAGTAGAACAGACGAGTTTATTTTATTTTATAAATTATAATATCACATTTTTTAGATAAAGAAACGTAAAAGTGCATAATAGCAAAAATGCATGTGATTGCACACTAATATCTAATCTTGTTTCCTTTTTTTTAGTGCATGAGGGGCTAGAGATAAGTAAAGTAATTGCATAAACTTTCTACAAACAAAGTGTTATATATATATTAATGAACAAATAAAAAAATACCAAGAAAATAATTAAATGTTAGACTAAAAACTAATAAGATGAGATAAAGATTACTTTAGTACTCAAAATCAGTAAATCATAATAGCAAACGGATTTCTAATCTTCATATGATTTGGATATATAAACCTAGCTTGCGTTACGTGGAGTGAAGGAATCACACCAACTCAAAATATAAGATATACTACACATCCAGTTAAAATAGTCAAATGCTTTGAAGATTACATTATTGTATAATTATGTTACAATCCTATGTAGTCTTTATTGGATATATAATTAATTATACAATAGCTTTGCCTTTTAATTCGTTAGTCTTTTTCTTACTTTCTCTTATCATACTTATTTTAGTTCTCTTGAAACAAAAGAAATTTGTGCAGTTATTATTATGTTAACAAAATTTTTATCATTATACCACTACAAGAAAATAGGGTATCAGAGACAGAATGAAATCCGTCTTTATCAAAGATGGATTTAGAGACCGAATTTTTTTATGATAAATTATTAATAATTTTTGTTTAGAGACGGTATAGAGTTTCTCTAAAGTATGTTATAATTCGTCTCTGTATCTGTATCTGATACTATTAAATGATTACTTCAAAAATTGGGATGAATGATACTTAATTTTTTTGGTTATTTCCATCTATGTTTTTGTAGCTAATTTTTTCTTTAATTCAGCCACGGAAATTTCTGTCTATGATGTTGTAATTAGGAATTTTTTTATTTATGAAAATAATAATTAAGTTGTAAAATTTTATATGACACATAGCCATGACCGAAGGTCATGGGGGATCGAAGAAAATAATAAAAATTTAAATCCGGCCATGAGGCGGTAGGAAGAACCGACCATGTAGGCGGAATGCACAACAGTAAAAAAGTAAATCCGACCATGTAGGCGGAGTGTACAAAAATAAAAAGGTAAATCCGACCATGTAGGCGGAATGCAAGAAAGAATATTTTTGATTACGATAAATATAAAGAGAAACGAGTACCATAAGGAAAGGCTGAGTTGGGAACCTTTTACATAAGTTTAAACTAATAGGTATGAATTTTGGTCAGAAAATACCACACTAAAGCCCCAAATCAACGCCAAAAATTGGCAAAACCGGGCAGCGATGGCAAGGCCGACCTCATTCATACTCATAATTTAAACCGACGACCCAGAGAGCCTTATCATTAAGTTCTCTCAGTTTCTCCTTATGTTTATCAGTAATGAAAAATACTCTTTTTTTTTTTTTTTTTTATTACATATATATATATATACATATAGCCATGCTATCTCTGTTATACTTGGATAATTCAGCAGCAGCAACTTAGCCTTGCATTAGGCTAACAAAAACAGAAACAAGAATGGAAATAACGAATGCAAAAATTTAAATAAGAAAACTTACAGGTGGCTTCTTCTTATGCCAAATAGAAAGTTTTTATAACTAAGGGAAAGGAAAGAAATTACAAGTGGAAATGCCTCAGCTTCAGCACATGAAGGCTTCGGAGGGCTTACAGAAAAGGGGGGAGAAGGTTCTATTTATAACCAGTGGGTTCGGACTTGAAATCAATTCTTCACGTCCGCATGGCCTCCATCTGCCAAGTGTCCTCTCATTTTCGCCAGGTGTCCTCTCATTTTCGACACGTGTCATTCGGTCAAATTTTGTTGACTTGCCATGCTGTCAGTTCATTTCTTCATGAGTCTGGAGAAGCTACTTCCTTCCGACTCTGATCCCGACTGCTTGTGATCTTCTTTGTCTTCAGATGATTCTGAAATGTCCATTTTTGATTTTCCTTTAAGTGTCTCCCGGATTCCTTTAAAAAGATTGTCAAGGAATTCTTCTTGAGAAGATTCTTCAAATGGATTTTGAGCTTCTCCAGCGAGACAAGAAAATTTATTTTCCCCATTTTTGCTTGAGGTCTCCATGGGAGAAGCAATTCCCGAAAGATTCTTTTTCAAATCATTTTCCATTTGTTTGAGGTATTCCTCAATCATCTGATTTTTAGTGATTACCCCCTTCTTATTCAGAATTCTCTGGGAGATATGCTCAAAAGGATTAGAAGCCTGATTCTCTTCCTTTTCTGCAAGAACTTTATATTCCTGCAATTTTTCCTCCATCTCATTGATGATCTCTTGACCATAGTATTTCTTGGTCTCGGGATCAATTTGCATTAGCTTGTTCCAGAATTTCGAACAAAACCTCCTTTTTATGCAAGGGATTTTCTGTAGGGTAATTCCTACCTCTGGCAGCCATTTCCAGATCCACGGGATAGAGAATTCAGTGAAAAAATAGAGTGAAGCCATTCCTTCTATCCATTTCCTTGATTTTTCTGCTTGTATTATTTTCGGCGAATAATTCAGCCATTCTGTATAATATTCCTGGAAGATTTCAGGAAGAATAGTAATTGATGGGCCGAAGCTTATCCACCATTGGTATACCCAATTTGGTATCTCTTGTTGAAAAACTAGTGGACAAATTTTGAAAAACCATGTATGTTTTCTTTTATAATTTTCATAGAGGAAAGCCTTATTGAACGCCTCAACATAATCCCAGTAGTTAAATTTTATTGTATTTTTTAACTCTGAGTGAAAGTATTCTTTTTCCCCTAAGGGGTTAATTCCCCATTCAACAGCAGTGATGAATTTTTTGATTACTGCTTTGGAATAATTGAACTCCTTCCCATTGCTAGAAAATGTGTGATTAATTTCAACACTTAGGGTAGCCTTAAGGATATATTCGTAATGTGCCCTAGGCTTATAGGACCCTGCTGGAAAAGATGCTACATTAAGATACCTCTTCATTAGGTACCATGGGTCATTTTCCCACCTCAAGTCATCATTTTCAAGGAGTATAATTATCTCGTGGTGTTCGCTAAATTTGTAATTAACCAATTCATCTTCATCTTCCTGCAACAATTTTGCATAAGAGGCTGATGATTCATCAGTCGTTAATTTCTTATGTTCCTTTTTAAATTCAAGGAACTGTTTGAAGAGTTCATTCTCTTCTTCAGGGATGTTATTAAATTTTCCTATTCCTGAAATATTTTCTCTTACTAAGGCTCTATTCCCATGCCTGACAATATCACCGGCTCGGAACCTACCTCCTCTCTGATTAGAGGAGGAATTTCTTCCTCTTCCCCTTTGGGGGAGCATTCCTGAAAAACAAAGATGATTCATTAGCCCGCATAAAGACCAGCAATTTGCTGATGGTATAGCAAATTTGCTATCCAAAGTTGTTTCATACGATTTTCTGCAGTGACATTTGCATCTGGGAATTGTATGAGAATATCAGAAATTACTTCCTTGACTTTATTAATTCGTTTTCTGATTATTTTTTGAATTCTTTTTAATCTTGTCTTATATTCAATTGGTTCATCCCAAAATTTCCAATGGTAAATAGGCCAATGAACTCCATCCATAAAATATCTTTCTCCTATGACCATTTCTTCAATCCAACCATTTGGAATTGTTGAGGAAATATTCATTCCTCTAAATATTTCATTATCAAATTCATCCAGATTTATTTCCATCAATATATTCTCTTGAAAGGAAATCAGGGAGACTATTTGTCTCTCCTTTAATATATTCAATGGAGAAATTAAATGGGGCAAGATGTGCTTGCCATCTAGCAAACATTTGTTTAGAAACATCATGTTTAAAATCTTTATTAAACATAAATTTAGCAGCAGAACAATCTGTCCTAATAGTGAATTCTTGATTAAGTAAATCATCTTGAAATTTTAAAACACATTTAACAATTGCAAGAACTTCTTTAGCAACCGTAGCATAATTTCTTTGGGCTGCTTTCCATTTTCCTGAATGGAATCTAACTAGGAATTCTTGTTTATTTTCATCAATTTGTTTTAGTATTCCTCCAAATCCAATTTCAGAGGCATCTGTCTCAATAATTTTCTTCCAATTTGGATTAGCAAGAGTTAAACATGGTAATGATTTTACCTTTTGTTTAATTAACCTAACTGCTCTTGTATGTTCATTAGTCCATTCTGATGGATTCTTCTTAAGCCTATCATACAATATTGCTGTATCTTGGGCAAGGTTCTTATAGTAGGGGGCTATATAATTTAGACTGCCTAGAAATCTTTGTAGTTGAGTTTTGTCAGTAATTTTATCAGGAAATTTATCAGCGAATTCAATGCTTCTATTGATGGGTATAATCTCTCCCTTTTCAATATGATGGCCAAGAAATCTGACTTTTGTTTGAAAAATGCTCATTTTTGATTTTGATAAAACCAAACCATTTTGGATAACTAAAGTTTTAAACATTTCTAAATGCTTAAAATGGTCCTCAATACTATTTGAGAATACTAAGATATCATCATTATAAACAATGATAAAATTAGAGAATTGATTAAAAATATCATTCATAATATTTTGGAATTCTGAAGGAGCATTTTTTAGTCCAAATGGCATAACATTCCATTCATAATGTCCAAATGGGACTGTGAATGCTGTTTTGTATCTATCTGATTCATTTATTTGAATTTGCCAATATCCTGATTTCAAGTCAAATTTTGAGAAAATTATTGCCCTATGTAATCTGTCTAACAAGTCCTTTTTATTAGGAATCGGATACCTTATCCATTTTAAGACTTTATTAAGAGGTTTATAGTTTATTACGAGTCTAGGTTTTCCTCTTTCTTTTTCTGCATGTTTGTTAACATAAAATGCAGTACATGACCATGGTGACTTTGAAGATCTAATTAGTTTTTTCTCAATTAAAGAATTAATTTCATTTTTACATAATTCTAAGTATTCACTATTCATTTGGCATGGTCTTGCCTTAGTGGGGATGTTCGCTTCTGAAAATTCATTTTCATAAGGAAGGTTAACAATATATTTTTTTCTATGCCAAAAAGCATTGGGATGTTCATCACATATTTCTAGTTCAAATTTATTTTGGATCATTTTAATCTTCCCTTGTAATTTAGGATTTTTAAGTAATTCATTTATCTGTATTGAATTTATTTCCTCCTTAATAAAGCATATTTGGTTAGTTTTAGATATTATTAAATCTTTTATTTCATTTATAACCCTGTCTATTGGTTGGGTGATGAATTCAAATTTTATTATTTCATTATCATAGGTTCCTATTATACCCTTTTCATTAATATTTTTTATCGGAAAAATCTTTTTAAGGAAAGGTGTTCCAAGGATAATTTCATTAGTTAAATCTTTTATTAGCAAGAAGCTTGTTGGAATACATTTTTTATTATTACATATGTAAGCTTTTGGAATTTTAAAGCTTATATTTAGTTTTTGGCCATTGGCAGATGATAAAGAGTGGGTCGTTTTTTCAAAACACCTAGTAGGTATAAGGCCTTCTTTAATACAGTTAATATCTGCTCCACTGTCAACAAGAGCCGTAAATGTTTTCCTAAAATTGTTATTTATTAAGAGGTCAATTTTGACATTCCATTTTTGACTAGTGACTATTTCTAAAGTGGATAAAAATTCTTCCTCGTATTTTTCTTCTCCTATTTCCCTATTATTATTTTCTTCTTCTATTTCTTTATTCTTACTAATTTCAATCCTTTCAAGTCTATTAGTAAGAGACTGATTGTATTTTTTAATATTCTTTATCTCTTCTTTTAACTTTTCAACTTCAATTTTGAGATCCTCTATAGTAGAGGGGTTATCTTTAATGGAATGTTTTTCATTAAGTAATTTCTTGACT
This sequence comes from Sesamum indicum, assembly GCF_026168435.1. NCBI lineage: Eukaryota > Viridiplantae > Streptophyta > Magnoliopsida > Lamiales > Pedaliaceae > Sesamum > Sesamum indicum. Next base: position 7,155,470 of record NC_142661.1, on the reverse strand, counting down.
TCAGCTATTGTATATGGTTCAAAGGGTTTATTAATAGTCCTATCATGAAATGGGATAGGCTCAGATGTGGAGGCATTATTACTATCAATCTTGCTTAGGATAATGTCCCTAACTTCAGGATCCTTTATTTCCCTAAGTAATTCAATAATATGATTATCTGTGAGAACATTTATTTTTCCCATTTCTTTAAATTTTGCCATTAATTCATAAAATTCTTGATGTGAATTATCTTCCTGCCTACATGAGCAAGATGGCTCTTCTTCTTCAGATTCAGAAGTGGTTGATGAATATTCAAAATTCTCTTCGATATTTTTAAGTTCATTTTGCTCTTCCGATTCTTCTGATTCAGAGGATTCTTCTTTTTCTGAAAATATTACATTGAGTATTTCTTGTTTTTCTTCTTCTTGTAAATTAAGATTATTAATTTTCTTTTTCAGCCTTCTAGCTTTTTTGTTCCTGCATCTATTAGCAAGATGATCTGTTTCTCCACAAACATAGCATCTTCTTATTCTCTTTGTGGTATTATTCTTAGCCTTCCATTCATTCTTTCTAGCTAAGTCTTTTTCTTTATTTATTTCTTTTCTAAATTTTCTCTTTTTGTACCTTTTTTCCTTAAACCTCGAAGTTCTATTCCTAGAGATTTTTGATTTATCGGATGGTTTCATTTCCATCCCAAATTGGGCACAAAACTGTCCTAATTGGCTTTTCTCTGTCAAATTCTGTCTTTTAATTTGTTTATTTAATCTAATTTCGTTGCATAAATTTAATCCTTCCTGAATGCAGGTTCCAATTAACTTCCCATAAGTATATTGATTATAGTTTATGTGCAGGTCTCCTTTTCTTAGGACATTTCTAACCCTTTCTGCAAAAAGATGGGGGAGGCCGTCTATAAATTTAGACTTCCAATGAGAATCATTTGACTCTGGGAGTTCCATTACTCTACTGAGGAATACATCTTTGTACCATCTGAATGAAGTTAATGTTTTACATTTTAAATTCTGTAAAAGTGTTCGAATATTTTCACTATTATCTGACCATCTTCCTGTAAAATGCTCAACTATGTTTATGGCTAATGTATAAACTGCTTTCTCTTCTGAGATATTATTTTCAATTTTTACTGTATTTAATATTTCATCTTTATCAGTTTGGCTGAGATAATTATCCCACCATCCGTTTAATTGGCCAGTAAATCCAGCTATGATCATTTTAGCAATAGCTTTATCGGAATTATTATTTCCTTTACAAATAGTACTGTACATCATCATTCTATGTATAGTATTATAAATTTGTCTTTCTGTAAATCCATCAATGTTCCATTCATAAATTTGTTTCCCATTATAACTATTTTGGTCAATTATCTCTTGTTCTTCATAAAGGACATCTTGGGGTGTTGGCCTAGGATAATAAAATTTGGTTTGCATTGGCTTCCTGGCGAACTTTTCTATTTTGTTAATTTCCTCCATAAATTCGTCTTCATAATCCTGAGGATCTCCTTCATTATTTAGAGTATTTAATTTTAGAGTTTTAAATTTCTGATCTAATAGCTTTTCTAGGTCTCCTATAGGTTTTAAATTAAAGCCTACAATATCTGGGGGTGGTTGTATTGAGGGTCTTGCGATAATTTCTCCTCTTGTCTCTTCAACTATTGTTTTAGTTGAGTTAATTTCCTTTTGCCAATTCTTTTGCCACTCCATGATCTTATCTATCTTATTATTTAATTCCATAATTTGTTCTCCTATAACATTTAAGTACAAGTTGGCATAATTTTGCTTCTTTAGTAACTCATTTATTTCTGTTATTGTAACTATTAAGGTGTTATCTTCAATTAATTTGGAAAATGCTTTAAAGTTAATCTCAGTTTCATTAGAATTCATTTTGAAAGGTTGTTGAGGGGGAAAGACATTATTAAGGATTTTCCCGTTTTCTAGGAAATATTTTCTCTCTAACACATTTAAATATTGTTTTGAATATTTGGTTATAAACCATGGAACAAAGGTAACTTTCTTATTCCATACAGATAGTTCCTTATAGAATTGGTTTGAAATCTCATTTTGTTTGTCAGGAGGGAAATTTTTAAAAAACCATTTTCTAAAGGGTTCCCACCTTTTTTTAGAAAATTCTTCCTTAATTTCTTTTCTAGCCAGGGATCCCGGACTAAAGTCGATCATGTCTGTATAATTCTCCAATGGAATTTCATAGGCAATTATGTCTTGTGTATTCATTTATAAACAAAAATTCGTTTCTGAAGTTAATTCTTCATTTAGCTTAGGATCCTTATATACTCCTTTAACAATATTATTTGGTTGTATCCTTATTTCTTCAACCTTATCATAGTTTGAGCTATTAGTTTCTTCTCTGATCTGGGATGTGGATGCTCTAGATGGGGTTGTCACCTCTATTGGTGATATATAAGACATATTAGAATATCTTGAAGAGCAACTTCTTAAATATTTCGACTGATTAACAAAATCTATTATAACATTCCCTTCTGGATTTTGTAATATATTAGTGTACATACTTTCAGTATTACTTCTAATGGGGACCTCCTTCTCAATTACCCAATGTTCTGGAAATTCTACTTCGCTCCATTTTATTTGTCTCCTAGTATTAATTCTTGAATTTTGTAAATTTGTTTCAAAGAATACTGTTTGTTCAAGAGTTTTATTATCTTGTGTCTTACAATTAGGATTGAGTGTATGGAGAAGCTTATAGTAAATTCTATAACATATACATATTAATTCTGATCCAGGTGTATAATTATATCCATGGGTCTTAACATTTAACGTTAGTGCATCAAGTATATTAACATCCGACATAGATAACTGTAGATTTGGGTAAACATTAAAAAACACTGGCCCATGGGCTAGACTAGATTGGATTATTCCTATTAGAGATTTCTTCCAGTCTAAATTTCTGGCATCTCTTAGGGCAGCTAAAAAGCTTTCTGGTAAACCTTCTAATGTTAGAGGCTTAAAGGCTATTTGAACAAGACCAATATGTAAAAATTTATATTCTTCTTGGTAATGCCTTATATCCATAGAATCCAAAAGTTTTATTACTTTTTCGTCATTATCAAGAGAGATAGATTCTTCAGTAGTTTTTACTACCTGTTTAGTTTTCCAGAAATCAAATCTTCCGAAATTGTAAATTAATCTAGGATTTACTTTAGGAATTGTCCATTTATTTAGTTGATCTAAATTCCTTGGGAGTTCATACTCCTCTTTTCTTGCATTCTTTACGTGACTGCTATTATTATCAAACAAGTACTGCATATTAAGCAGAGAGATAAAGGACTGCTGAATTATCCAATATAACTTCAACAACATGGCTGATACCGGAACCTACCTCCTCTCTGATTAGAGGAGGAATTTCTTCCTCTTCCCCTTTGGGGGAGCATTCCTGAAAAACAAAGATGATTCATTAGCCCGCATAAAGACCAGCAATTTGCTGATGGTATAGCAAATTTGCTATCCAAAGTTGTTTCATACGATTTTCTGCAGTGACATTTGCATCTGGGAATTGTATGAGAATATCAGAAATTACTTCCTTGACTTTATTAATTCGTTTTCTGATTATTTTTTGAATTCTTTTTAATCTTGTCTTATATTCAATTGGTTCATCCCAAAATTTCCAATGGTAAATAGGCCAATGAACTCCATCCATAAAATATCTTTCTCCTATGACCATTTCTTCAATCCAACCATTTGGAATTGTTGAGGAAATATTCATTCCTCTAAATATTTCATTATCAAATTCATCCAGATTTATTTCCATCAATATATTCTCTTGAAAGGAAATCAGGGAGACTATTTGTCTCTCCTTTAATATATTCAATGGAGAAATTAAATGGGGCAAGATGTGCTTGCCATCTAGCAAACATTTGTTTAGAAACATCATGTTTAAAATCTTTATTAAACATAAATTTAGCAGCAGAACAATCTGTCCTAATAGTGAATTCTTGATTAAGTAAATCATCTTGAAATTTTAAAACACATTTAACAATTGCAAGAACTTCTTTAGCAACCGTAGCATAATTTCTTTGGGCTGCTTTCCATTTTCCTGAATGGAATCTAACTAGGAATTCTTGTTTATTTTCATCAATTTGTTTTAGTATTCCTCCAAATCCAATATCAGAGGCATCTGTCTCAATAATTTTCTTCCAATTTGGATTAGCAAGAGTTAAACATGGTAATGATTTTACCTTTTGTTTAATTAACCTAACTGCTCTTGTATGTTCATTAGTCCATTCTGATGGATTCTTCTTAAGCCTATCATACAATATTGCTGTATCTTGGGCAAGGTTCTTATAGTAGGGGGCTATATAATTTAGACTGCCTAGAAATCTTTGTAGTTGAGTTTTGTCAGTAATTTTATCAGGAAATTTATCAGCGAATTCAATGCTTCTATTGATGGGTATAATCTCTCCCTTTTCAATATGATGGCCAAGAAATCTGACTTTTGTTTGAAAAATGCTCATTTTTGATTTTGATAAAACCAAACCATTTTGGATAACTAAAGTTTTAAACATTTCTAAATGCTTAAAATGGTCCTCAATACTATTTGAGAATACTAAGATATCATCAATATAAACAATGATAAAATTAGAGAATTGATTAAAAATATCATTCATAATATTTTGGAATTCTGAAGGAGCATTTTTTAGTCCAAATGGCATAACATTCCATTCATAATGTCCAAATGGGACTGTGAATGCTGTTTTGTATCTATCTGATTCATTTATTTGAATTTGCCAATATCCTGATTTCAAGTCAAATTTTGAGAAAATTATTGCCCTATGTAATCTGTCTAACAAGTCCTTTTTATTAGGAATCGGATACCTTATCCATTTTAAGACTTTATTAAGAGGTTTATAGTTTATTACGAGTCTAGGTTTTCCTCTTTCTTTTTCTGCATGTTTGTTAACATAAAATGCAGTACATGACCATGGTGACTTTGAAGATCTAATTAGTTTTTTCTCAATTAAAGAATTAATTTCATTTTTACATAATTCTAAGTATTCACTATTCATTTGGCATGGTCTTGCCTTAGTGGGAATGTTCGCTTCTGAAAATTCATTTTCATAAGGAAGGTTAACAATATATTTTTTTCTATGCCAAAAAGCATTGGGATGTTCATCACATATTTCTAGTTCAAATTTATTTTGGATCATTTTAATCTTCCCTTGTAATTTAGGATTTTTAAGTAATTCATTTATCTGTATTGAATTTATTTCCTCCTTAATAAAGCATATTTGGTTAGTTTTAGATATTATTAAATCTTTTATTTCATTTATAACCCTGTCTATTGGTTGGGTGATGAATTCAAATTTTATTATTTCATTATCATAGGTTCCTATTATACCCTTTTCATTAATATTTTTTATCGGAAAAATCTTTTTAAGGAAAGGTGTTCCAAGGATAATTTCATTAGTTAAATCTTTTATTAGCAAGAAGCTTGTTGGAATACATTTTTTATTATTACATATGTAAGCTTTTGGAATTTTAAAGCTTATATTTAGTTTTTGGCCATTGGCAGATGATAAAGAGTGGGTCGTTTTTTCAAAACACCTAGTAGGTATAAGGCCTTCTTTAATACAGTTAATATCTGCTCCACTGTCAACAAGAGCCGTAAATGTTTTCCTAAAATTGTTATTTATTAAGAGGTCAATTTTGACATTCCATTTTTGACTAGTGACTATTTCTAAAGTGGATAAAAATTCTTCCTCGTATTTTTCTTCTCCTATTTCCCTATTATTATTTTCTTCTTCTATTTCTTTATTCTTACTAATTTCAATCCTTTCAAGTCTATTAGTAAGAGACTGATTGTATTTTTTAATATTCTTTATCTCTTCTTTTAACTTTTCAACTTCAATTTTGAGATCCTCTATAGTAGAGGGGTTATCTTTAATGGAATGTTTTTCATTAAGTAATTTCTTGACTTCAGCTATTGTATATGGTTCAAAGGGTTTATTAATAGTCCTATCATGAAATGGGATAGGCTCAGATGTGGAGGCATTATTACTATCAATCTTGCTTAGGATAATGTCCCTAACTTCAGGATCCTTTATTTCCCTAAGTAATTCAATAATATGATTATCTGTGAGAACATTTATTTTTCCCATTTCTTTAAATTTTGCCATTAATTCATAAAATTCTTGATGTGAATTATCTTCCTGCCTACATGAGCAAGATGGCTCTTCTTCTTCAGATTCAGAAGTGGTTGATGAATATTCAAAATTCTCTTCGATATTTTTAAGTTCATTTTGCTCTTCCGATTCTTCTGATTCAGAGGATTCTTCTTTTTCTGAAAATATTACATTGAGTATTTCTTGTTTTTCTTCTTCTTGTAAATTAAGATTATTAATTTTCTTTTTCAGCCTTCTAGCTTTTTTGTTCCTGCATCTATTAGCAAGATGATCTGTTTCTCCACAAATATAGCATCTTCTTATTCTCTTTGTGGTATTATTCTTAGCCTTCCATTCATTCTTTCTAGCTAAGTCTTTTTCTTTATTTATTTCTTTTCTAAATTTTCTCTTTTTGTACCTTTTTTCCTTAAACCTCGAAGTTCTATTCCTAGAGATTTTTGATTTATCGGATGGTTTCATTTCCATCCCAAATTGGGCACAAAACTGTCCTAATTGGCTTTTCTCTGTCAAATTCTGTCTTTTAATTTGTTTATTTAATCTAATTTCGTTGCATAAATTTAATCCTTCCTGAATGCAGGTTCCAATTAACTTCCCATAAGTATATTGATTATAGTTTATGTGCAGGTCTCCTTTTCTTAGGACATTTCTAACCCTTTCTGCAAAAAGATGGGGGAGGCCGTCTATAAATTTAGACTTCCAATGAGAATCATTTGACTCTGGGAGTTCCATTACTCTACTGAGGAATACATCTTTGTACCATCTGAATGAAGTTAATGTTTTACATTTTAAATTCTGTAAAAGTGTTCGAATATTTTCACTATTATCTGACCATCTTCCTGTAAAATGCTCAACTATGTTTATGGCTAATGTATAAACTGCTTTCTCTTCTGAGATATTATTTTCAATTTTTACTGTATTTAATATTTCATCTTTATCAGTTTGGCTGAGATAATTATCCCACCATCCGTTTAATTGGCCAGTAAATCCAGCTATGATCATTTTAGCAATAGCTTTATCGGAATTATTATTTCCTTTACAAATAGTACTGTACATCATCATTCTATGTATAGTATTATAAATTTGTCTTTCTGTAAATCCATCAATGTTCCATTCATAAATTTGTTTCCCATTATAACTATTTTGGTCAATTATCTCTTGTTCTTCATAAAGGACATCTTGGGGTGTTGGCCTAGGATAATAAAATTTGGTTTGCATTGGCTTCCTGGCGAACTTTTCTATTTTGTTAATTTCCTCCATAAATTCGTCTTCATAATCCTGAGGATCTCCTTCATTATTTAGAGTATTTAATTTTAGAGTTTTAAATTTCTGATCTAATAGCTTTTCTAGGTCTCCTATAGGTTTTAAATTAAAGCCTACAATATCTGGGGGTGGTTGTATTGAGGGTCTTGCGATAATTTCTCCTCTTGTCTCTTCAACTATTGTTTTAGTTGAGTTAATTTCCTTTTGCCAATTCTTTTGCCACTCCATGATCTTATCTATCTTATTATTTAATTCCATAATTTGTTCTCCTATAACATTTAAGTACAAGTTGGCATAATTTTGCTTCTTTAGTAACTCATTTATTTCTGTTATTGTAACTATTAAGGTGTTATCTTCAATTAATTTGGAAAATGCTTTAAAGTTAATCTCAGTTTCATTAGAATTCATTTTGAAAGGTTGTTGAGGGGGAAAGACATTATTAAGGATTTTCCCGTTTTCTAGGAAATATTTTCTCTCTAACACATTTAAATATTGTTTTGAATATTTGGTTATAAACCATGGAACAAAGGTAACTTTCTTATTCCATACAGATAGTTCCTTATAGAATTGGTTTGAAATCTCATTTTGTTTGTCAGGAGGGAAATTTTTAAAAAACCATTTTCTAAAGGGTTCCCACCTTTTTTTAGAAAATTCTTCCTTAATTTCTTTTCTAGCCAGGGATCCCGGACTAAAGTCGATCATGTCTGTATAATTCTCCAATGGAATTTCATAGGCAATTATGTCTTGTGTATTCATTTATAAACAAAAATTCGTTTCTGAAGTTAATTCTTCATTTAGCTTAGGATCCTTATATACTCCTTTAACAATATTATTTGGTTGTATCCTTATTTCTTCAACCTTATCATAGTTTGAGCTATTAGTTTCTTCTCTGATCTGGGATGTGGATGCTCTAGATGGGGTTGTCACCTCTATTGGTGATATATAAGACATATTAGAATATCTTGAAGAGCAACTTCTTAAATATTTCGACTGATTAACAAAATCTATTATAACATTCCCTTCTGGATTTTGTAATATATTAGTGTACATACTTTCAGTATTACTTCTAATGGGGACCTCCTTCTCAATTACCCAATGTTCTGGAAATTCTACTTCGCTCCATTTTATTTGTCTCCTAGTATTAATTCTTGAATTTTGTAAATTTGTTTCAAAGAATACTGTTTGTTCAAGAGTTTTATTATCTTGTGTCTTACAATTAGGATTGAGTGTATGGAGAAGCTTATAGTAAATTCTATAACATATACATATTAATTCTGATCCAGGTGTATAATTATATCCATGGGTCTTAACATTTAACGTTAGTGCATCAAGTATATTAACATCCGACATAGATAACTGTAGATTTGGGTAAACATTAAAAAACACTGGCCCATGGGCTAGACTAGATTGGATTATTCCTATTAGAGATTTCTTCCAGTCTAAATTTCTGGCATCTCTTAGGGCAGCTAAAAAGCTTTCTGGTAAACCTTCTAATGTTAGAGGCTTAAAGGCTATTTGAACAAGACCAATATGTAAAAATTTATATTCTTCTTGGTAATGCCTTATATCCATAGAATCCAAAAGTTTTATTACTTTTTCCTCATTATCAAGAGAGATAGATTCTTCAGTAGTTTTTACTACCTGTTTAGTTTTCCAGAAATCAAATCTTCCGAAATTGTAAATTAATCTAGGATTTACTTTAGGAATTGTCCATTTATTTAGTTGATCTAAATTCCTTGGGAGTTCATACTCCTCTTTTCTTGCATTCTTTACGTGACTGCTATTATTATCAAACAAGTACTGCATATTAAGCAGAGAGATAAAGGATAATTCAGCAGTCCTTTATCTCTCTGCTTAATATGCAGTACTTGTTTGATAATAATAGCAATCACGTAAAGAATGCAAGAAAAGAGGAGTATGAACTCCCAAGGAATTTAGATCAACTAAATAAATGGACAATTCCTAAAGTAAATCCTAGATTAATTTACAATTTCGGAAGATTTGATTTCTGGAAAACTAAACAGGTAGTAAAAACTACTGAAGAATCTATCTCTCTTGATAATGAGGAAAAAGTAATAAAACTTTTGGATTCTATGGATATAAGGCATTACCAAGAAGAATATAAATTTTTACATATTGGTCTTGTTCAAATAGCCTTTAAGCCTCTAACATTAGAAGGTTTACCAGAAAGCTTTTTAGCTGCCCTAAGAGATGCCAGAAATTTAGACTGGAAGAAATCTCTAATAGGAATAATCCAATCTAGTCTAGCCCATGGGCCAGTGTTTTTTAATGTTTACCCAAATCTACAGTTATCTATGTCGGATGTTAATATACTTGATGCACTAACGTTAAATGTTAAGACCCATGGATATAATTATACACCTGGATCAGAATTAATATGTATATGTTATAGAATTTACTATAAGCTTCTCCATACACTCAATCCTAATTGTAAGACACAAGATAATAAAACTCTTGAACAAACAGTATTCTTTGAAACAAATTTACAAAATTCAAGAATTAATACTAGGAGACAAATAAAATGGAGCGAAGTAGAATTTCCAGAACATTGGGTAATTGAGAAGGAGGTCCCCATTAGAAGTAATACTGAAAGTATGTAGACTAATATATTACAAAATCCAGAAGGGAATGTTATAATAGATTTTGTTAATTAGTCGAAATATTTAAGAAGTTGCTCTTCAAGATATTCTAATATGTCTTATATATCACCAATAGAGGTGACAACCCCATCTAGAGCATCCACATCCCAGATCAGAGAAGAAACTAATAGCTCAAACTATGATAAGGTTGAAGAAATAAGGATACAACCAAATAATATTGTTAAAGGAGTATATAAGGATCCTAAGCTAAATGAAGAATTAACTTCAGAAACGAATTTTTGTTTATAAATGAATACACAAGACATAATTGCCTATGAAATTCCATTGGAGAATTATACAGACATGATCGACTTTAGTCCGGGATCCCTGGCTAGAAAAGAAATTAAGGAAGAATTTTCTAAAAAAAGGTGGGAACCCTTTAGAAAATGGTTTTTTAAAAATTTTCCTCCTGACAAACAAAATGAGATTTCAAACCAATTCTATAAGGAACTATCTGTATGGAATAAGAAAGTTACCTTTGTTCCATGGTTTATAACCAAATATTCAAAACAATATTTAAATGTGTTAGAGAGAAAATATTTCCTAGAAAACGGGAAAATCCTTAATAATGTCTTTCCCCCTCAACAACCTTTCAAAATGAATTCTAATGAAACTGAGATTAACTTTAAAGCATTTTCCAAATTAATTGAAGATAACACCTTAATAGTTACAATAACAGAAATAAATGAGTTACTAAAGAAGCAAAATTATGCCAACTTGTACTTAAATGTTATAGGAGAACAAATTATGGAATTAAATAATAAGATAGATAAGATCATGGAGTGGCAAAAGAATTGGCAAAAGGAAATTAACTCAACTAAAACAATAGTTGAAGAGACAAGAGGAGAAATTATCGCAAGACCCTCAATACAACCACCCCCAGATATTGTAGGCTTTAATTTAAAACCTATAGGAGACCTAGAAAAGCTATTAGATCAGAAATTTAAAACTCTAAAATTAAATACTCTAAATAATGAAGGAGATCCTCAGGATTATGAAGACGAATTTATGGAGGAAATTAACAAAATAGAAAAGTTCGCCAGGAAGCCAATGCAAACCAAATTTTATTATCCTAGGCCAACACCCCAAGATGTCCTTTATGAAGAACAAGAGATAATTGACCAAAATAGTTATAATGGGAAACAAATTTATGAATGGAACATTGATGGATTTACAGAAAGACAAATTTATAATACTATACATAGAATGATGATGTACAGTACTATTTGTAAAGGAAATAATAATTCCGATAAAGCTATTGCTAAAATGATCATAGCTGGATTTACTGGCCAATTAAACGGATGGTGGGATAATTATCTCAGCCAAACTGATAAAGATGAAATATTAAATACAGTAAAAATTGAAAATAATATCTCAGAAGAGAAAGCAGTTTATACATTAGCCATAAACATAGTTGAGCATTTTACAGGAAGATGGTCAGATAATAGTGAAAATATTCGAACACTTTTACAGAATTTAAAATGTAAAACATTAACTTCATTCAGATGGTACAAAGATGTATTCCTCAGTAGAGTAATGGAACTCCCAGAGTCAAATGATTCTCATTGGAAGTCTAAATTTATAGACGGCCTCCCCCATCTTTTTGCAGAAAGGGTTAGAAATGTCCTAAGAAAAGGAGACCTGCACATAAACTATAATCAATATACTTATGGGAAGTTAATTGGAACCTGCATTCAGGAAGGATTAAATTTATGCAACGAAATTAGATTAAATAAACAAATTAAAAGACAGAATTTGACAGAGAAAAGCCAATTAGGACAGTTTTGTGCCCAATTTGGGATGGAAATGAAACCATCCGATAAATCAAAAATCTCTAGGAATAGAACTTCGAGGTTTAAGGAAAAAAGGTACAAAAAGAGAAAATTTAGAAAAGAAATAAATAAAGAAAAAGACTTAGCTAGAAAGAATGAATGGAAGGCTAAGAATAATACCACAAAGAGAATAAGAAGATGCTATATTTGTGGAGAAACAGATCATCTTGCTAATAGATGCAGGAACAAAAAAGCTAGAAGGCTGAAAAAGAAAATTAATAATCTTAATTTACAAGAAGAAGAAAAACAAGAAATACTCAATGTAATATTTTCAGAAAAAGAAGAATCCTCTGAATCAGAAGAATCGGAAGAGCAAAATGAACTTAAAATTATCGAAGAGAATTTTGAATATTCATCAACCACTTCTGAATCTGAAGAAGAAGAGCCATCTTGCTCATGTAGGCAGGAAGATAATTCACATCAAGAATTTTATGAATTAATGGCAAAATTTAAAGAAATGGGAAAAATAAATGTTCTCACAGATAATCATATTATTGAATTACTTAGGGAAATAAAGGATCCTGAAGTTAGGGACATTATCCTAAGCAAGATTGATAGTAATAATGCCTCCACATCTGAGCCTATCCCATTTCATGATAGGACTATTAATAAACCCTTTGAACCATATACAATTGCTGAAGTCAAGAAATTACTTAATGAAAAACATTCCATTAAAGATAACCCCTCTACTATAGAGGATCTCAAAATTGAAGTTGAAAAGTTAAAAGAAGAGATAAAGAATATTAAAAAATACAATCAGTCTCTTACTAATAGACTTGAAAGGATTGAAATTAGTAAGAATAAAGAAATAGAAGAAGAAAATAATAATAGGGAAATAGGAGAAGAAAAATACGAGGAAGAATTTTTATCCACTTTAGAAATAGTCACTAGTCAAAAATGGAATGTCAAAATTGACCTCTTAATAAATAACAATTTTAGGAAAACATTTACGGCTCTTGTTGACAGTGGAGCAGATATTAACTGTATTAAAGAAGGCCTTATACCTACTAGGTATTTTGAAAAAACGACCCACTCTTTATCATCTGCCAATGGCCAAAAACTAAATATAAGCTTTAAAATTCCAAAAGCTTACATATGTAATAATAAAAAATGTATTCCAACAAGCTTCTTGCTAATAAAAGATTTAACTAATGAAATTATCCTTGGAACACCTTTCCTTAAAAAGATTTTTCCGATAAAAAATATTAATGAAAAGGGTATAATAGGAACCTATGATAATGAAATAATAAAATTTGAATTCATCACCCAACCAATAGACAGGGTTATAAATGAAATAAAAGATTTAATAATATCTAAAACTAACCAAATATGCTTTATTAAGGAGGAAATAAATTCAATACAGATAAATGAATTACTTAAAAATCCTAAATTACAAGGGAAGATTAAAATGATCCAAAATAAATTTGAACTAGAAATATGTGATGAACATCCCAATGCTTTTTGGCATAGAAAAAAATATATTGTTAACCTTCCTTATGAAAATGAATTTTCAGAAGCGAACATCCCCACTAAGGCAAGACCATGCCAAATGAATAGTGAATACTTAGAATTATGTAAAAATGAAATTAATTCTTTAATTGAGAAAAAACTAATTAGATCTTCAAAGTCACCATGGTCATGTACTGCATTTTATGTTAACAAACATGCAGAAAAAGAAAGAGGAAAACCTAGACTCGTAATAAACTATAAACCTCTTAATAAAGTCTTAAAATGGATAAGGTATCCGATTCCTAATAAAAAGGACTTGTTAGACAGATTACATAGGGCAATAATTTTCTCAAAATTTGACTTGAAATCAGGATATTGGCAAATTCAAATAAATGAATCAGATAGATACAAAACAGCATTCACAGTCCCATTTGGACATTATGAATGGAATGTTATGCCATTTGGACTAAAAAATGCTCCTTCAGAATTCCAAAATATTATGAATGATATTTTTAATCAATTCTCTAATTTTATCATTGTTTATATTGATGATATCTTAGTATTCTCAAATAGTATTGAGGACCATTTTAAGCATTTAGAAATGTTTAAAACTTTAGTTATCCAAAATGGTTTGGTTTTATCAAAATCAAAAATGAGCATTTTTCAAACAAAAGTCAGATTTCTTGGCCATCATATTGAAAAGGGAGAGATTATACCCATCAATAGAAGCATTGAATTCGCTGATAAATTTCCTGATAAAATTACTGACAAAACTCAACTACAAAGATTTCTAGGCAGTCTAAATTATATAGCCCCCTACTATAAGAACCTTGCCCAAGATACAGCAATATTGTATGATAGGCTTAAGAAGAATCCATCAGAATGGACTAATGAACATACAAGAGCAGTTAGGTTAATTAAACAAAAGGTAAAATCATTACCATGTTTAACTCTTGCTAATCCAAATTGGAAGAAAATTATTGAGACAGATGCCTCTGATATTGGATTTGGAGGAATACTAAAACAAATTGATGAAAATAAACAAGAATTCCTAGTTAGATTCCATTCAGGAAAATGGAAAGCAGCCCAAAGAAATTATGCTACGGTTGCTAAAGAAGTTCTTGCAATTGTTAAATGTGTTTTAAAATTTCAAGATGATTTACTTAATCAAGAATTCACTATTAGGACAGATTGTTCTGCTGCTAAATTTATGTTTAATAAAGATTTTAAACATGATGTTTCTAAACAAATGTTTGCTAGATGGCAAGCACATCTTGCCCCATTTAATTTCTCCATTGAATATATTAAAGGAGAGACAAATAGTCTCCCTGATTTCCTTTCAAGAGAATATATTGATGGAAATAAATCTGGATGAATTTGATAATGAAATATTTAGAGGAATGAATATTTCCTCAACAATTCCAAATGGTTGGATTGAAGAAATGGTCATAGGAGAAAGATATTTTATGGATGGAGTTCATTGGCCTATTTACCATTGGAAATTTTGGGATGAACCAATTGAATATAAGACAAGATTAAAAAGAATTCAAAAAATAATCAGAAAACGAATTAATAAAGTCAAGGAAGTAATTTCTGATATTCTCATACAATTCCCAGATGCAAATGTCACTGCAGAAAATCGTATGAAACAACTTTGGATAGCAAATTTGCTATACCATCAGCAAATTGCTGGTCTTTATGCGGGCTAATGAATCATCTTTGTTTTTCAGGAATGCTCCCCCAAAGGGGAAGAGGAAGAAATTCCTCCTCTAATCAGAGAGGAGGTAGGTTCCGAGCCGGTGATATTGTCAGGCATGGGAATAGAGCCTTAGTAAGAGAAAATATTTCAGGAATAGGAAAATTTAATAACATCCCTGAAGAAGAGAATGAACTCTTCAAACAGTTCCTTGAATTTAAAAAGGAACATAAGAAATTAACGACTGATGAATCATCAGCCTCTTATGCAAAATTGTTGCAGGAAGATGAAGATGAATTGGTTAATTACAAATTTAGCGAACACCACGAGATAATTATACTCCTTGAAAATGATGACTTGAGGTGGGAAAATGACCCATGGTACCTAATGAAGAGGTATCTTAATGTAGCATCTTTTCCAGCAGGGTCCTATAAGCCTAGGGCACATTACGAATATATCCTTAA
This sequence comes from Sesamum indicum, assembly GCF_026168435.1. Classification (NCBI taxonomy): domain Eukaryota; kingdom Viridiplantae; phylum Streptophyta; class Magnoliopsida; order Lamiales; family Pedaliaceae; genus Sesamum; species Sesamum indicum. The sequence goes on along the minus strand of NC_142661.1, from coordinate 7,139,964 downwards.
GGCTACCCAAAGTGTTGAAATTAATCACACATTTTCTAGCAATGGGAAGGAGTTCAATTATTCCAAAGCAGTAATCAAAAAATTCATCACTGCTGTTGAATGGGGAATTAACCCCTTAGGGGAAAAAGAATACTTTCACTCAGAGTTAAAAAATACAATAAAATTTAACTACTGGGATTATGTTGAGGCGTTCAATAAGGCTTTCCTCTATGAAAATTATAAAAGAAAACATACATGGTTTTTCAAAATTTGTCCACTAGTTTTTCAACAAGAGATACCAAATTGGGTATACCAATGGTGGATAAGCTTCGGCCCATCAATTACTATTCTTCCTGAAATCTTCCAGGAATATTATACAGAATGGCTGAATTATTCGCCGAAAATAATACAAGCAGAAAAATCAAGGAAATGGATAGAAGGAATGGTTTCACTCTATTTTTTCACTGAATTCTCTATCCCGTGGATCTGGAAATGGCTGCCAGAGGTAGGAATTACCCTACAGAAAATCCCTTGCATAAAAAGGAGGTTTTGTTCGAAATTCTGGAACAAGCTAATGCAAATTGATCCCGAGACCAAGAAATACTATGGTCAAGAGATCATCAATGAGATGGAGGAAAAATTGCAGGAATATAAAGTTCTTGCAGAAAAGGAAGAGAATCAGGCTCCTAATCCTTTTGAGCATATCTCCCAGAGAATTCTGAATAAGAAGGGGGTAATCACTAAAAATCAGATGATTGAGGAATACCTCAAACAAATGGAAAATGATTTGAAAAAGAATCTTTCGGGAATTGCTTCTCCCATGGAGACCTCAAGCAAAAATGGGGAAAATAAATTTTCTTGTCTCGCTGGAGAAGCTCAAAATCCATTTGAAGAATCTTCTCAAGAAGAATTCCTTGACAATCTTTTTAAAGGAATCCGGGAGACACTTAAAGGAAAATCAAAAATGGACATTTCAGAATCATCTGAAGACAAAGAAGATCACAAGCAGTCGGGATCAGAGTCGGAAGGAAGTAGCTTCTCCAGACTCATGAAGAAATGAACTGACAGCATGGCAAGTCAACAAAATTTGACCGAATGACACGTGTCGAAAATGAGAGGACACCTGGCGAAAATGAGAGGACACTTGGCAGATGGAGGCCATGCGGACGTGAAGAATTGATTTCAAGTCCGAACCCACTGGTTATAAATAGAACCTTCTCCCCCCTTTTCTGTAAGCCCTCGGAAGCCTTCATGTGCTGAAGCTGAGGCATTTCCACTTGTAATTTCTTTCCTTTCCCTTAGTTATAAAAACTTTCTATTTGGCATAAGAAGAAGCCACCTGTAAGTTTTCTTATTTAAATTTTTGCATTCGTTATTTCCATTCTTGTTTCTGTTTTTGTTAGCCTAATGCAAGGCTAAGTTGCTGCTGCTGAATTATCCAAGTATAACAGAGATAGCAAGGCTAAGTTGCTGGCAACTGACTTGGTGATTACTGTTGGGGATGTGTAGATTTATCTCCACAAGGTATAATCATTTTCAGTTGAAAATGTTCCTATTACTCAAAAGCATCTTTTCCTTTCGTTAAGTTAAGCTGAGAACCATACAGCCGCCTCTTTTAATCGTGTTCTGCTACTTTGGTCCTAGATGTTTTTTTTCCGACAGCTACTTGAAACTAAGAAAATCAGAAACTTCATGCTAGATAATAGGCATTAGAACATATATATAACACATTTTGCTACAATTCTCAGTTGAACTTTTCATTGAAGAAGTTCATCAATATTTCAATACATACACAACAAATGATTCACAAACTGGTATTGCTTACTCATAAAGGATTAAAAGTTTTATATATTAAACTGTAAAATCCTTTCTACTTTGTCCTTTATTCCAATATCCAAACTCTGTTCTTTATCCTAAACATGTTCATGTATTAGAGGTTGAGTTACCATTACATCAAATTTTATCAAATGTTAGTTCCTATTTTCTTATATCAGTAGATCAAAAACCTTGGTCCTCAAAATAATGGTTAATCTACAAGTGCAGGTTCAGTCAGTTCTACTCTTAAAGCATCTGAGGAGAAGCTTAATGAGATAACAAAAGTTGTGGAGGACACGCGCTCTAATGCTAGAAAGATGGAAGAAGAATTTTCGAGATGAGAAGAAGAAAATAAAAAATTGCTTAAAATTGCTCTTGAAAAAGCTCGAAAGAGGGAGGCAGACCTACAAGAATTAGTTCGAAAATTACTTCAAGATGTGGGATATACAGACCATCAACTTGCTGGTGGGTCTAGATAGTAGGAGCAACAACATTCTAGAAAAGATCATTAGTTTATTTTTTCAGTTGTTGTTTATGAATTAGTTTATTTGATTTGGGTTGTACTTTGACTTACGTTTGTTTATTTGGGAGTGAAGACATTTATATTATTTGGTAGTATTTGGATGATACAATGACATCAATTATATTATTGTTGGTTGGATTATGAGTATTTTCTTTTTTAATATTTATTGTTCTTGATTTGAAAAATTTAGATTTTAGTATTGATTGAATGTATTTGATGGTATAATAACCAGAAAACTAATTTGGGTACATAAATTAAAAAATTTGCCAGAAAACACAAAAGAAAATTAAAAACGGAACATTTTGTGTGTTCCAGAGACGGAATTAGATACAGAATTAACAAATAAAAACTTTACCTTCAGAAATGGATTAGAGACGGAAATTACTTTTTTTATCGACAGAAACGGATTGCCTACAGAAATCAGAGACGGATCACTCTAAAACTTTGTTCTCGATTTAGCAATGGAAATGTTGGGTCTCAGAATTAGAGATGGAATATTTTCGTTATAATATTTAGCCATGGGGCTTTCAGCCACAGAGTGCGGTGACGGATCCGTTCCAGATTCATTTTAAAGATGGAAAATTTTCGTCTCTGATACCCTGTTTTCTTGTAGTATGAGTGAAAATTTAGTACCGTAACTTTAGTCTTGAGAAAATATTAACAAACGTTTCAAACGTACAAAATATGAAAATTAGTAACGAATCAAACCTACATTCAATTACAATTTTATTTACCTTACTGAACTTAGTAAAACTATATACCTTGATTAACCTATTTATCTCATAATATTTTTTGTTTTCAATAACTAAGTTATTCATAAAAATATGTCCTTATAAAATCATTTTTAGTCTCATCAACAAACGAGTATCGAATAATACATTAGAGTTTGACAACTCATTTATTTATGCATATATGATAGTTTTTATTAGTTTAATTAGAATTACATTACTTTGTGTAATACGAGCTCTTGGAACAAAATTATTATTGAGAAAAGTTCAATATTTCAACTTAGATATTATCACAAATATTATAGGTAAACCACATACAACATTATGCATTATATAGCTAGAACACATTAATGATTGAATAACATGCGTCCCCATAATTGAACTTGCATAAAACAATGATAACACTTGAGTGATTTAAGGTTCAAATATGTATAGATATAAATTCAAATTGACAAGTGGTCATAGCTTATGCATTTCAAGAATATAGTTGCGGCCTCGTTGATGTTGTCGGAAAAAGAAACCTTTCAAGTGCCTTGAACTACACACATGCCTCGACTTCTCTTTTTAATTGAATATCTACTGCTTGATTCAGGTTGATCCTGCACCAAAAAACAAGCACATTAAAATAAAAGAGTATAAACTAAGCCACATATAAAATAAAAAGTCTAAGCCTATTGGATTAAAGAGATAAACAAACTCCATTAATGAATTAGTGGGAAGTGGCCATGTATGAAGAAAAGCTTATAAACTTCAACTGAAACTTTTAACAAAAAATTAAAGTGACCATCTAATCTTTAATGAAATAGTTAGACATGTTTCCTTATATTGCAAAGTACATACCTTCACCGCCAAATTTCAATCGATAAATAATTTTCTTATTCAATAATATGACTTCTTGCATTGGTCTCTATCAATAGCCATGAAATGCAAAGTAATTCTTGATGCATTGTTATGTATCTTATTAGAAGAGCTTCTTTTATATTAGAATACCAATATTCGTGAACAACTCACTTTTCTCAAGTAGAATTCATGAGATAAAGTAACTACCAAAACTTTGTTTTATAATTAAATGTACTTGTATATTGTTCAAAACATTCAAGGGAAAACCATTTGGAAACAAGATCGCTAAAAGTATGCAATGTAAGATGCCTTATCATTTAATTCAATGATAGTTATATATCCAACATTAGATGTGCATGTGAAAATTAAGTAAGATAAGTATAATATGAAAAATAAAAGGAATGAAAATATGTAGAAAATATGTTGTCTTAATACTGAGAATTTACAGGACAACAATGTGTAAAGTTGAATGAAGTAGATGTGTTTTATGCTACACCGTCCCACATAAAAGATAAGCAACATATAAGCATTTACGAAATAACTCGAGTGCATCCATTCGATATCCCTGTTCAGTTTGCTGTCATAATCAAATTCCAAAATGCACTCGGTGGGTTTGAGGCAATTCTAGGGCCAAATGGGCTTGTGGACCCAATGCATGACCAAATAGTATGAAAGTCAATCATCAAGCTGAGTCAAAAGCTAAGTATATGGGAGACAAAGTGGAATGCGCGTGTGGAGCCACCTCGTTAATATGTGGGACAAAATGCTACATACATGAGAATCACCTCTAGAATCTTGATACATAACGACCGATCATGGGATAAGTCACTCCACATTGAGGATGTCACATTTTTATGAATGGTGATTGTGATATCACATTCCATATAGATTAGAAACTAATAAGATAAGCAACATATAAGCATTGTGCAGTGAATTTTAGTGTATCCATTTGCAATCCCTTTTCGGCATATTTCCATAACCGAATTTTAGGATGCACATGGTGAGTTTGGAGGCAATTCTTACATCCAACTAGCTCACGGGCCCAGGGCATGACATGTTCCATAGAAATCTTTGATCATTGTGTTTAACAGATTGGAAATGATGCTTTCCAAAATACGGAAGATGTTTTACAGAGGTCATAATACAACAAATACATGAAAAGAAGATGTTGAAACTTTTCATTATTGATTTGACCATAAGAGGTCGCATAAAAGAAAATTGTATTCAAGTGGAAAATAAATTGATTTTGTTGTGAATGATGCCAATACTATTTTGGCCTCATGATGTTTATAATTCTAAAGCCAGCCAAATATATGGTATGTAACTTGTATTCATTGTGAGAGTCATTTCCTTAATCTCAATGCTAATTGAAATATAAATCACCACAAGAAGAATTATTACAGAGGAATAAATCGTAATTTTCTTGGTATCTCTTAGATTGTGCTTGCAAATTGGTGATACAATTGGAAGATCTGTGAAGATTTTTGTGAGTAAAGATTCTAAACACTCTAATATTTTATTGTATTTATAAGGTAATAATAACGAACTTTATTTACTGAGAAATGATTGAACACTCAACACTAATTATTAGTGCCTAGGTACTTCTATCTAGACAGGGGATTAGCCAAGACCCCTCCATTTATTGATGATCAGTAAAAAGATATCGAAACTTTTGAGTGGATAGATCTTTTGAGTGGCATGGATATCTCACTCGCATGAAATATGTAATTTATCTTTCTGTAACACGCTTCATTTGTTAGGAGGTCCACCATATTATCCTTTTCTCTGTAAGTGTACACAAAATTACATTTCAAACTTCTTTTGATAGCATGAATTCACCCCAAAATATGCCGCAACCACTAGTTGCCTCTATGTTGCAACTTTTTCAATAGAGAAATTTTTTTAGCATCGATTTCTATCTAGATTCTTTGGAAGCATATCCTTCAACCAATTTAAAACCTTAATAAAATGATCATTTAATAATGTAAATACTCAAAACCACAAATACTACATCTCCTTGGTAGTATGCACAACTTTGCATGCTCCCACCTCTCAGGGTTCTCTTAAGCCGCTATGGCAGGAAGTTGGTGTGGAAAGTGAATCCATGTGTCATCAACATTTAAATCTATCCGTTGTTGTCCTTTAAATACATTTGCTTTGGCAACAACTATAACTGGTAATGCACCCTCATGATGATCGTTCATGCTGAAAAACAATGACCAAGGGGTTTGGATTGTTTCATGTCATCCCAGCAAATCAGAGAACAAGATGTGATATAAGGATATGTATATGTCCTTCAGTCAAGGAGGTTGTTATCGGCTTTCATTAATGAGCCAAATCCGCTATTAGAAGCTACAACAGGAAACAACTAGCAAAGAATTCCAACACCTTCGCACTTTAAAACTCCAAAAGAACATGTGGAATGGTCTTAATATGGAAACAACACTAGCATTTAAATGCCACTGCAATCGTATGTTGACATGGAACCACTCATTCCGCAGTTGCCATGAAAGTGTTGATATTGAAGGTATAATAGTAGGCTGCTGGAAACCATAATAAATGTTTTTAGAACCGTTGCTTCACAAACTAAATACCAAGTGACATTAATCAAAACATCTCTATCGTATGGGGGTCGCTAAACCACTTGTCTGTAGACTTCTCATTTAGCATTAATCACCGCAACATAAAATATTTGTTTTAGGAAAGAGTTTACATGGGTTACCAATATGTCATTTTTGTGTTTGTACCATCATCTCACTAATGGTTATAAGTATTACAAATGACATAGATGACATCAACCTAATTCAAAAACCACAGTATTGTATAGCCTTGTGCAAAATCTGCTAGTGTTTGGTATATCATGGAACCCACCACCATCAATATGAACTTTTTTGTGGTCATTTAATCGTCTTAGCTTCCCCACAATCACTTTTGAAGGATCTAAACCACCCTATGTGCATGCCCAAATTTAGTTATTTCAACATAGTCACTCTCTAATTTGGCCACTTTAGATTTTGGTCACTAAAACCTTCATCACAAATTGCATCATCACCATGCTACATGGATATAGCATTGTTCTTGACGCATAATGACATGTTGCACCACCATTTGTATCTGCAGGTAGTGATCGATCCGTTGCCGCCTTTCTTACCCGATATCTTTCATTCCAAATCCACATGAAATACTACATGACAGCGGTCCTCTACCTAGTATTATAAATGGCTATTTCAACTTGCAGCAGCTCCAATCTTGGTTATCGGTGATTTCTTTGTTGACAGACTTCAGTGCTAACTAAACTTTTGTAAAAGTTTGAATTTCTCTTCAGCTTGTTATGAAGAGATTAAAAATCAAGCGTGCTGAGATGCTACTTTATCTCATGTTTAGTGTAAAGTATTACTAGCTTATCTACATGAGCAAATTTGAAACGAAAATAAGTTACATTGATCAAATTTTTGTTGTTGGATTTTATTATTTGTATAGAGTAATTTGGATCTATATATCAACAAAAATTGGTTAGGTTGAAAGGTTAAAAAATGTAATTATATGTAAGATATCCTGATTGGGAGTTTTTAAAGAAAATAAACTTCGGACATGAAAGAAGTTGGCAATTTGAGAAAGATGTCTAGAACACTAAATAGATAGATGGATCGGAGAGCCGAGACCAGAAATACTAAAAGTAACATTTATTGTCCTATGTATGAAAAACGACATACCAAGAGATCCAATTTTGCACCAAGTAGGATAATGTAAGGGAATTAACGCCTTCTAAATCATTGCATGCCAAAACCAATGTTGTGAACTAAAGGACTTATTACAAAAAAAAATTAATATATGTATGGTGATGAAGAGAGAATATATAATAGTTGCAATAAATAATACCTTATGGGCTTCCAAACATGCAAGAATGAGAAACTTTTTCATGAACAAATAATAGTAAATAAGAAAAATTGTATATAATTATGGAAGATACCCTAATTAATGTCTTCTCTTCTCCATTAATGTAATTAAAGATATTATACCGTGAGTCATGGTAGTCAGTACACTAAGTTGAGGTCGCAATCTTTTCTTGTGATTTTATTTTTTTTTTCCAATTTTAATTTTATTTATTTATTTAATATTCTTTTTCATCCTTTCGTACTCTTATCATTACCACAAAATGTTTTCACGTTTCTGATATTCTATTTTCTTCGCAATACCCTCAAACGTTTAATTTTTCCCTAAAAGAAAGTTGGCCAAGTAGATATCCAAATCTGGGATGTTCTCCCCAAGTTTTAAATATGAATTATTTAATTAATCAAATCTTCAGGTTTTGAGTCTAAGAGATGCAATAATCATTTTGTTTCTTAACCATATTATCATCATTCAACAATCATAGAGATCTCACGTTATATCTTGTAATTGAGAAACTTGCACAAAACTAATGTTAATTCAATGGTCATGGACTATACACATGGTTGCTAGTCGCTGATCAAGATGCCTAAAGAGTTGGGCTCAAGATGGACTCAACCTAGGATCTGATTGACCCAATAAAGAAAAATTGGTTGGTCCAATCTAGGCCAAGCCTGGTGTCACAAGCCTGCTAGTATTCAATGCAGCGGAATGTCATTCTTATATATATTTGGGCTGTGCAGCCACAAAGATACGAACCCACCTTAGTCCGGCCATTGCACACATCAGAGCATCACGACAGTCCGTGTGCTTGCTGAGGCTCTTGGCATCCGTGCCCTCGCGTCTCGTACACAATCTCGAAACCTGTCGATACATTGCCCATTCGCACGAGAGGCGTTGTCCCGGATAACTCGCAGCCCGCGGGGCAACCTAGCACACCACACGGAGCCTCTCAGCACAATCGGCGCCCAACGTAGGCCATCCTGGCCCTACGCTGCCCGTCAGGTCTCCAAGCCCTTCGGGGACTCTAGCGCTCCGCTTACGAGCTGTCTAGAGCCGGCTCTTGAAGGCCCCCATCATGCCCCCCAAGAGATGCTCACTTAGTGCAGACGTCGTCTCATGCTACTGCCGTCGTGCACGGGGAGGACCGGCTGATGCTCACCGTATCATATCCCCCTTATAATAGGCTTAAGAAAATAATCTCTTGTTCCAAGAGTAGAACACTGAAAGGGCCGAGGAGTGCATTTTTTCAGCATCTCCAAGGATAGAGAACTCTGTTCCCGCATCAAAGCACTCTGTTCCGCACATTGGCTTCTACTCGCGCCCAAGGTTGCGCTCCATCATCACTCCATGCTGGCCTACATCAACCCAAGATGCCCGCATGTCGTCACGTGCTGGCCTACATCAACCCGATTGCCCGCACGTTGTCCACAGGTAATAGCCGACCTGTGAGATCCTCACCCACTCGATCTGTTGACGTCCTTGTCAACACATACACGAAGGGTTGAAGTGTATGCAGTGCCCAATACTCCCCAATTATCTCGCGGCACCAGACCGCTTCTGCTCTTTCAAGTGCTCCAGTCGTGAAGTGCCTCTCCTGCACAACACGAGTCATCATCCACTGCGTGCTGGTCGACATCCCTAGTCGCCCGCACGTCGTCCACAAGAAACTCACCCACTCGATCTGTTGACATCCTAGTCAATATATACACAAAGGATTAAGGTGTATACGGTGCCCAATACTCTCCTAGTATCTTGCGACACCAGGCCGACCTACTGCTCTTTCAAGCGCTTCAGTCGTGAAGTGCCTCTCCAGCACAACACGAAATTTTCTCAATTGTGCTCCAAGTCATGTCAAGTGCCCCTCTCAAATCTCCAATGCTCCTCAAGACAGTGCCTCAATACACCCGAATTGATCTGGAACGAATGAAGTGTGGAGTCTGTGATACGGAAGTGTGGAATCTCGTCAGCATCACACTTCACACTCTCTCCCCCACTCGATGTGTTGCCGCCCTAGGCAAACACACGGACCCGCCTCTGCGGTAGGCTACACTCAAACACTTGCGAACACACCATGGGCCGCCTGCCCAACTATTGGAACCACGCCGCTCGTGGACCGAAAAGGGTTATAGCTAAAACCCGTACCGAAAGGAGTCACTATCCTCAATCCGGTAGACGATCAAGTTTTCCTAAATTGACCACAAAACGCGGGCCACCTGCCCGACTGTCGGAACAACTCCACTCATGAACCGATCAGCTTTCAAAAGGGTTGCTGCTCAACCCACCACGGAAATGAGACCGCTTGTCCCAAATCTGGCTGACGACCAAGCTTTCGTAGCTTGACCGCAAAATACGGGCCACCTGCCCGACTGTCGGAACAACTCCACTCATGAACCGATCAGCTTTCAAAAAGGGTTGCCGCTCAACCCACCACAGAAATGAGACTGCCTGTCTCAAATCTGGCTGACGACCAAGCTTTCCTAGCTTGATCGCAAAACACAATCTCGTTGCCTAGTCCCGAGCGCTTAACCGCAACTGCAAGGATAGGATCTCTGAATCCCCGTCCGGCAGCACCTCCCAACGCCAGTCTCGCATCGGTCCGATCACAAACAAGAAAGGAGAGTGTCCAACTCCCATCTCGACCACACTAACAAGGTTGGGATCTCCCGCTCCCAATCCCTGCTTGGCCGACCACACCATGCCGCTCATGGTGCCAATGGAGCCTGCTGCTCTCGATATCGATGAAGAGTAGCTCCCATCGAATATCCACACGATAGTCCCTCTCGGAAATCTTAGACCAAAGAGCCCATATTATGGTGTCAGAATCTCTTCGAGAAATATTCTCCATCGTGCTCAAACTCGTGCTCCTAATGAGCACCTAACACACAGCTTAGTGGGCTGCTCCTACTCAAGCGCCGGATAAGTTGCCTTTCTCACATAACGGATGCCTATACTCCTTGGATCTTGAAGCATGTCGTCTCCAGTAACGCACCCTCATCTACCACAATAGCATTTCATCCCATAACTCTGCTCTGCCACGCACGGCTTGCACTGACAACTGCCCATAAAAGGGGTCTCGATATCCACTCCTCGCAACCGCAAGGGTGGCTTGTTCCACGCACCTCATGTGCAACTGTGCTTCGGGCCATGACTATTCAGCACGTCCTCCTCTGCTGGAAGGTCTTCAGACTAATGAGAATGCGGCCCAACATCCACCAATCTCAACTCAAGGTGGCATCTCGCCCACCAAAACGGTCGCACCGCGTAGACCGCCTCCTGGCTTGCGGCTTTCCGCACACATGGTTGCTACCTCTACTTCACAAACATGGATCTCACAGTCCATCCGACTCATCGGCATGTCCCCCTCTCACTTAGGGAAGCCAAGTGAATTCTGAAGTCCGAATATTAATCTGCCGAAAAGAAATTCTGCACCACGGTTGACAGCTCACCCCCACAGCTGCGGCGCTCACTCACCTGCAAACCAACAACAATGAAGTTGGACCGTAGTCGCTTGCTCCCTGAAGCAGTACCAAAAGCTCGCTTGGGACCTCTAACCAACACCCTCTTTAGAGGTAGACGTCCCCCAAAATCATCCTGTCGCACACCGGTCTGATCTTGTCTCAACTGATTCCAACTTGTCTCTACCTCAAACGTTGAGCTTTTATTCCATTCGTTGACTGGAAGGTCTCGTCTTCCAGGCTCGCGATGCACCTCGTCCCGTGAAGGCAACGAGGCTCTAATACCACTTGTCACAGTATCAGAGCTCATATTCCATTCGTCGACTGGAGGGTCTCGTCCTCCAGGTTCGCAACATACCTCGTCCCGTGAAGGCAACGAGGCTCTGATACCACCTGTCACAGGCCTGCTTGTCTTCAATGCAACGGAATGTCATTCATATATATATTTGGCCTGTGCAGCCACAAAGATGCGAACCCACCTTCGTCCGGCCTTTGCACACATCAGAGTATCGCGACAGTCCGTGTGCTTGCTGAGGCTCTCGACATGCGTGCCCTCGCGTCTCGCACACAATTTCGGAACCTGTCGATACATTGCCCATTCGCACGAGAGGCGTCGTCCCGGATAACTCGCAGCCCGCGAGGCAACCTAGCACACCACACGGAGCCCCTCGGCACAATCGGCTCCCAACGTAGGCCATCCTGGCCCTACGGTGCCCGTCAAGTCTCCAAGCCCTTCGGGGACTCTAGAGCTCCGCTCACGAGCTGCCTAGAACCGGCTCTTTAGGCCCCCATCATGCCCCCAAGAAATTCTCATTAAAGCAGACGTCGTCTCATGCTACTGCCGTCGTGCACGGGGAGGACCGGCTGCCCGAGGAGTGCACTTTTTCAGCATCTCCAAGGATAGAGCACTCTGTTCCCGCATCAAAGCACTCTGTTCCGCACATTGGCTTCTACTCGTGCCTAAGGTTGCGCTACATCGTGGCTCCATGCTGGCCTACATCAACCCAAGATGCCCGCATGTTGTCACGTGCTGGCCTACATCAACCCGATTGCCCACACGTTGTCCACAGGTAATAGCCGACCTGTGAGACCTGGGCTGATTCTAAGTATCAATACTTGTGATAGGCCCAGCCTAAATACCTAGGACCTCCTAAACCTGGGTTGACTTAGCGGGCCGACCTAATTGAGCCACTTCTTTTTATGTTTTTTAAAAGTACATGACATATAAGTTTTATTTTATACTTATAGCTTAACTATTCTATATTTTTTATACTTTTGAAACTCTAAAAAGTTTTACGTTTATTCTTCTAGTTCTATATTTGTACAACAATTCACTAAAACTCATTATTATTTTTTTTAAAAAAATGTATTTTAAATCTTTTTTGGGCTTGCCATTATTTAAATTTATTAATCGTAGCTCGTTCGTTAAATTGTTATTAAGTTCTTTATGTGGTCTTAGCTACTTCTTTTTATAGTTTTGATTATTTGATTTAATTTATTTAAAATAAAAGCATAAAGTATTTAAGTTTGTTCAAAAAAGTATCTCATCTTCATTAAAAAAGAAAAAAAAGAAAATAGGCACAATCAAGTTTGGTTTGAGCTTAGGCCAGGTCATCACCACTGCTATTGCACTTTCTCTGCATCGCCTGTTTTGTGCTTAATTTAAGGTAAAATTAGTGAAATAAAAATTAGTATTTTGAAATATGAGTTTAGTCACTACAGCTACTGGTCATGGTAAGTATCTATTTCGAAAAATAAGGTAAAAAAAAAAAAAAGACAAGCTTTTGAGCATGATTTTTATAGTCTCAAGAATGGGTTCCACATGAATTTATTTAAAACATTTTTCAAATAAGTAAAGTTGAATTTCTTGTGGAACCCTAATAATGGAAAAAAATTCTTAATATATTCAAAAATTAAATATTTATTTTTTTTAAACTTTGACATGATAGGAAATTAATTAAAAAAAAATTGGATAAACAAAAAAAAGATAATTAAATATGTACCAGAGGCTCCGTTACTCTTGCCGGCAGAGAACAAGATATGGGATCCGGCAATAGCACATCACCGGAATCTTCACAAGATGAATTTGAATTTGGGTTGGATGAAATAATCTGGCCAAAATGATGTTGGTAAATTATTATGAAAATGACAAAATTAACAAATTGATTCAGTAAAAAGAATTAAAGGAGGAAAAAGAAAGAATCAAATGCATGAGAAAAGGAATAATGGAGTTGCCTACATAGAATTCTTCTTACATTTCTGGAGTGTTCCGCCATTTTTTGGCTACCGATGGAATTAGATGTAACGTTCCTAGGACTCTCTAAGCGTAGTACTTTATGGACTTGAACAGTGTTCTGTAGTGAGTGTGTTGAGGGAGAAAAGGCGTGAGAAATGTGAAGTATAAGTGGTTGAGACGAGAGAGTGTGAGTAAATGTTGTGTGCATATGTGTGAGTGTTTCAAACAACAAAGCTCGATGGGGATAGCAGAAGCCTCCGAAGTTATGTTCTGTCTTTTTCTAACAATATTTTCCTATTAATTTCTTCTTTGTTAGTTTGTCTTTACTTAATGTTATTGTAATAATTAGACATAAAGCATTTTTAGAAAGAAATCTATATATTGATGCTATCTATAAATACAATACAATAAATTATTTATAAAAAAGCAAAAATATTTATGAAATTAATTAAGAGTTCATCAATCTATACGTATTATTATATTGTAATCAACCATTTGTCTTTACAAAATTCTTTATATACAACTCCAATTTTTGAGTAAAATTGAAAAACTTAAAGTAGTGATAAAGTTAAAGAATACCTTTCTTGCAAGTTCAATCATTTTGCGTTTATAGAAATTTGACAATATTTTTAACTAAGGATTTATTGAAATTCAGTTTCAAAGGCTGGATATTAGAAAGAAATATATGCGGTAGGGGTGTTTTAATTTGAAAAATGTAATTAATGGTTTGGTATATAAAGATAGGTATAGGCTAATGTCACTTACTTGATTCATTATTTTAGTGTGTAAGAACTAATGGAGTCTAGTAATTTTAAGTTTGGAATTCAATTGCAATTATATTAAAGTTATATAGATATACTAATGTGTGTAAGAATTTTTTACACCAATTTATTCGGTTCTTTGCCACCACAGAACATATCACTTTCAAATATTTTGAAAAGAAAAATCAATTGGCACTTTTGAATCCATTAATCCATATATATATATATCCCATGTATATAATAGACACTTAAAAAAGCAAAAAGAATAACAAAGACTAGAGGATTGGATATTACAAAAAAAAAGCACATTTTGGAATATCCAACCCTCTAAGGCTGACTATTCTATAAGGACTCCTGCTGGAAGTCGACTCTGGCCCAGTACGTCTGTAGCTGGAGCCAGACCTTGTTGGCCAGCCAGAATGGCCTAACCAGGCTGGACATGGTGACGGAATGTATCTTTTGGATTTACTTATCGACCAACATGTGGAAAACCCAAAACATGGACTCACACCAATAGGCTATCTACAATAATAAAATTAAACAAAATATTAGTAAATTTCATTAAATAATTAGATTATTAGATAAAATCAAATTAATTTAAAATTGATTGCCTTCATATTCTCAAATCAGAAATGCTGGTGCTCTTTCGGCCCCTGCCTCAGACATGGCGATGGGTGGGGAAAGTGTCCCCGTCATGACTCCAATCATGCGCTCTAGAAAGTGGCGGTCAGACTTAAAAGCACATGCTATATTAGACATTTTCAATACAAAATAAAACTAAAAAAAATTGATAAACAAATTTACCTTGCGTCATCAAGGTTGATGTACTAGTTGAGCTAATGGTGGGGAGACTGATGGTAGTGGTGGAGCGACGCCGGGGTGGCAAACTATTGTATCATCTCATCAGCTATCGGTGCAGCTCCAGATGTTTTAGCATCATCTGGAGTTTGTGGGGCGGGGGACGGTGTGGTCGTGTTAGGTGGTATGGGTGGTCGAAGAACTGCTTCCCCAACTTGTGAAGCATCCGACGAAATTGCTAGAAGTGGCAGGCCACGACTATGACCACGTAGCACAAGAGGCGTACCACTACATATGATCTAAACAAATTATTGAGAGGTATTAGTCTAAATTTTACGATTATTGACATTAATATGTAAATAAGAAAGAATATACTAATTCTTATACATCGGAAAATTTATCATGAAGTTATGATTATTGTACTCATTAATTGTTTAAAAATATATAATTCTCTTCTGTACATATACAAATAGGCCAAGTATTGGTTTAAGCTTGTTCATCCTATCACATGAACTTTTTATTGTAGTATTTGTTATATTTATCCATTTTAATCTATCAATATTGTCTTTTGTTGACAGATGAAGTTGGATAAACATAACGAGTTGTACTTGAAAAATTCAATTGATTGGCTAAACAAGATTAAAGGCATGCATAATCTGTTTTTACGCTGTTACCAAAGAAATATCCATTTTTAAATAATTGTTAATTATTGGAAATATTGTTCACAATTTGTTTTCTATTTCTAATGATTATGTAATTGTACTTTAATTTGAAATATTACCTTAATATTGTTATTGTTGACATTATTTTGTAAATAAAATTATTATTGGAATTATTGGTCTAATTTTGTGATTATTGACTTTAGTATGTAAAAATGTTATTGTTGGGGATATTTTCTAAGTTTGCGATAATTGACATTGTTATTGTAAATAATGTTATTACTTGGAATAGTAGCCTATCTTTTGTGAATATTGACATTATTATGTAAAAATATTATTCTTGGAAAAATTGGTCTACTTGTTTTATTATTGACATTATTATGTAAAAATGTTATTTTTTTCTGATAAACTATGTAAAAATGTTATTATTATTAGGAATATTGGTGTAATTTTTGTGATTATTTACATTACTATTTAAAAATATTTTAATTGAAGTATTGATATAATTTTTATGATTATTTACATTATTATTTCAATAATATTATTATTGGGATTAACTATTGGTCTAATTTTTGTGACAAGTTTACATTATGATGTAAAAATCATTTTATTGGAAATATTGGTCCAATATTTTTAATTATTTACATTATTATTTAAATAACTTTACTATTGGGATTATATATTGGCCTAATGTTTTTTGGTTATTTACATTATGATGTAAAAATTAGCCTTTTATTAAATAAATTGAAAATGTATACAATAAATTTCGCAAAAAATTTAAGCAATATGATATAATACACATAAGAATTGCACAATTATAGAATATTACAGTAAACTGCACAAATAATTACACTATACAATTACTAAATACACAACTATACAATTAATTTTGAAAAATTACACTAAATTTCTATAATTACAGGAATTACATAAAATAAGTTTCTATAATTGCAGAAATAACAACTAAATATTTCTATAATTTCAAAAGTTACATAAAATAATTCTTTTTACAGAATTTTTTTAAAAATAACAAAAAAATGACAGAGAATTTTTCAAAACCACCCAAAATTAAGAGATATTTTTAAAATAACCAAAAATTTACAAAAGTTTTGAGAATTACATAATTTACAAAAACGTTTTAAGATTTTAAAAAATTTATAGAAAATTATTAAAATTACGAAAAATTTTGAAATTTTTAAAATTTCAGAAATGTATAAAAATTTTAAATAATTAAGAATTTTTTTTTAAATTGCCGAAAGCTTTTTAAAATGTTTTATTTTACACCATAAAAAATATGAAAAATAAAAAATATAGGAAAAACCGTCCCAAACATTTTAATGATCATAAAAAGTAGACTATAAATTAATTAAGGTCATTGAAAATATATAATGCTACGAATTAAATTGATACATGTTCAGAATATCAAGTATATTTGTATATATAAGATTGTTAGTCTTACGTAGATGTAAGTCGCATCTTCTAATGTTGTATTGGATCGTCTAATCAGACCATTAAAATTTTTATTTGACCGTTGGATAGTATTAAATCGATAAAATACTACATTCAATGAAGTTTTGACATTTTTGTTATATGGATACTAAGAAGATATCGTATTTGATACACAATCAACGAGGTTGAAAACGATGGAACTATCCATCAGACAATTTGATTTTAGATCAAACCACTAGATATGTTCACATATGAAAAGTATTGTTATGAGTTTTAAATTGGGGGAATTAATCAGGGTCCCGGATGTTGAGATATTGTAATCGAGAAGTGAACGGTCAAGCCATGGGCATATTTAGGGACAGTTTTTGAGACACATTTAGAAATGTTTTATTTAATCCTTTAAGAAAAAGATATTTTATACATTTAGGATCGGTTTATTTAAATTTCATATTTTGCAATGGTCAAATATTAAATAATCATTCCTTGGTTTGATTTTCCCTCTAGTTTTCTTTTGGCGCGAAATTAAATTTGTTGGAACTTTTTTTGGAACGGTCAAATAAATTGACCGTTCTTATATTTTAATTTTTCCTCTTTTTGTTTAGGATATTGTAATATATTGAATGATTTATTCTATTAATGTCGGTTCAAAGTTGGAACGGGCTTTGGATCTACTTCATTGAAAAAAAATGTGTTTTGTTTTTTAAAAAAGAAATATTCATATGGACAAATACTTTGCAAATTTGGCTTCTAAATTAGCTAGTAAACTATTTTTTTAAATTATTATCGGTAATTTTTTAATTTATACTAATTTCTATCGGCAAAATACGCAGACACTTGATACAGAAAACGATAAATGTCAATAATAACTATTGTCTTATTTAGTCCCGTAATCCTCATCAAAGCTGTCATCGTCAGACTCGTCATCAGATTTACCGTTCCCCGATAGGGATGTACCTGCTCCTTGTTGATCAGCAATAGATAGCTCAACGACTAATTGTAAACAATTTGGGTCATGTAGGTCGTAATTATGGTTGTCCGACGCAACTTGTGGAGTAGGTATTGTCTCATCCTCTTGAAACGCAATGTCCGTCGACTGAGAGTCAGGGTATATACTGCTTTGGGCATCATGTTCAACCTCCTTTCGTCCAGCTCAAGCTTCGATCAATTATATATGATCTTCAGGTCCTTCCGTGTATTTAGAGTATCCTTTGTTGTTCCTTTTATATCCATGAAGATATTGAATATATTGTCAAGTACGTTCTTCTCTATGTGTATGACATCAAGTTTGTGTCATATCAGATGCATCGACTAGTACTCGAGCTCCTAGAAGATGCTTTTCTTTGTTCACTTATGCTCGCTACCGTACCCATTCGGGAGTGACAACGATACTTCGACTGAAGGACCAAATTCTTCAACTTATTTACGAATCTGATCTCCCATCAATCTTGGCCATGCAACATTCATTTCTATTTGGCTCTTAGTGAATGCTTTCTTCCTAGGGTACGGATGGTCTAGGTGGAGGAACTATCTATGTTAGTCAAAGCAGAACGACTTTCTACCGTTCTGCAGGTAGAATGAACGTGTGCCTTTCATACAAACTAGGCACCAGATAACACTGGTGGATATCCATCCATACCCCATTCCATAAGCAGGTAGGTGTTCACAGTCCACATTAACACGGCGTGACTTGGGAATATCTTGTTTCTCAGTGTCGCACGTCAGTATACCTACATGTCGCAGATTCTGCAACTCCTCGATCAGCGGCTCCAAGTAACCGGCAAGTACCTAAGAATGGCATACGGTGTCTTTTTGTGGTTAGGATTTTGCTCCCTGGTTGATTTGAACCTAGCTTCTCTGTAAAACTTGCAGTAGTCTAGATCAATGTCGTCCTTTCAGTACAACATGCAACCATTTTAACACACATAAATCTTCTCAATTGGTAAACTGAAGTTTCTTATCAATTTCTTCGTACTATAGTAATCTTGGGGCAAGGTGTGGCTGCGGGTCACGATATGATCAGCCTACTGGGATATGTGGTCTCATATATGCTGAGAAAATGGCCGACAAGCTTGATATTCACCAACTCAGCAATAATCCTCAATTGAGATTGGGTCCAACTGTTCCACAACGGCTGCTCAGCTGCATGCACTACATTTTGAAACAGATTTGCCAACCCCAACACATAATCGTAACCCATACCGTGATATGAACTAGGCTCTACATTAGTAGGACATGACCTCGTTCCATTATCAAGCATACCATCCTGGTTATACTTAGAAGACCAGACAGCCGGCTTGGCGGCATAAAAAATCATCCTTTGTGCTGAATCCATCTGCACCGCATCACCCGAAGGCATACCGGTACCCTCCATAACATTAGAAATGGGAGTTTGCTCCACCTGCAATGGGGGCGCGGTGACGTCCTCAAAATACTCCTACACCCTCTCGCCATGAAAAGTCCAATTTTAATGCTCCTGCATAAAACTTTCATAAATAAGTCAAAATTTACCTCGTCCGTAGTTTTGAAAATTTCATTTTTGCACTTCCAACAAGGACGTTTAATTTTCTCACAATCCATATATGCATGTTGAGACTTGGGTCATTCTATGCATGTAGCAACACCATCCTCAACAGAGTAAGACCCTCCCTATTTCGAAAGTTCTTTTCATAAATCCATCTCCTCAACTGTCTTAGCATGACTTTGAGTCCTACACAAACACACAAACACACACACATACACATATATATATTATTATAACATTAAATTTAATTAACAAAATTACAAAAAATATATCCAATTGATAAATAAAGGGTTAAAGTTATTAGCTAATCAAAATAACTTCAAAAATCAATAAAATTTTGAGACAAGTTGACGAAGTAGAAAAATATTTGTGGGATAGTAAGAGATACAAAAAAATTCGAGAGAGATTGAGGAAATAGAGAGAAAATGAGAATGGAAGAAGATAGTGACATTAAATGGAAAGAGCACACATATTTAGCTGTTAAAAAATAGCCGTTGATTTAGATTTTGAAACAGTTCTTTCGACGAGTTTAGGAACATTTTTTTTACCATTCAAATATAGCTGTTGTATTTCATTTGGAACAGTCTCAGTAATACTAAATAAATAATACAAAAAGATAGTTACAATTTGTATCAAATTTTGGAATGATTTTTAAAACACATTACTTCTTAAATAAAACTAATAATTTGGAACGGTTTTTCACATAATTGATTAAGGGTGTTCCGAAATCGTTTCAAATTGTACCTCATTTTGGAATACATCTTCTAACTGTCATCTTTTGGACATCCTTTGTCACACATATAGGAACGGTGAACTCAAGACCGTCCCCAATTCTAATATTATGTTCCAGACAGAGTTCCAACCATTTTTCGTTACTATTATGCAACGGTATTTGGATCGAATTTTGTAAATATTTGCTTGGAACTCATGTTGGAATGGTTTGCCTGTTCCAAAATAATAACCCAAAAAAAAATGTAGATCATGACATGTTCTTTCAATATCCGTTCATTATGTGTTCCAAAGACCATTCCAAGATGGAATGGGTTTAGGAACGGTTGCTCTGATCGTGCCAAATCCAACCTTTTTTTATAGTGGTGATGTGCTCTAGTCAAATCCCATCCATAAAAGTGGTTGGCGGAGCAAAGATCTAGGATCCGTTCATAGCACAAGAGATGGGATCCACAAGATTTTTAGTTTTAGAAGCTAGCTTATGGTACTATCACTATAAAAAAAGGCGGGATTTGGAGCGTGTTTAGGAATGGATTTTTTTGGGTTTTGAACTGTTTGTAGGAAATCAAACTTATTTGGGGCGATGTTTGGAACAATTTCAGAACGGTTAGAAATCCATCCTTACAAATGGCGTTACAAACTTTTAGGAACGATTCTTGCAAGACGATTCCTATCTGGGACGGGAACTATAACACACTATGAAAATCATTCGTAATATTAAATTTTTCAAGAAAAATTTAATTTTTTAATTGGAATGATTTTAGGAACGGTCAGTCTTATTTAGGATCACGTATATAAAACTGTTTTACTAATAGAAATAGCAACGGGTTTTTTGAGTTGGGAACACGTACTTCAAACTGAAATAGCAATGCTATTAGGCACGGTCGACCACTATTTAGGAACACTTATTTTAAATGATTTTAGCAATGGTATTTGGAACAGTTAATGCAGTCTAGGAACACGCGTTTGGAACTATTTCAGTAAGAGTATTTGCAATGGTCATTTATTTAGATTTATAACATTTCTTTACCATTACTAAAACTATTCCTAATTTTTTAATTTTATAATTTATTCATATATTTAATAAATTATAATAAATAAATAAGTTTATATATTTTAATATATGTTTAAACTAATTTAATAAATTTTTAATTAATTATATTTACGAATTTAATTAATTAACTAAAAATAAAATAATGAACTTTAATAAATATTATGAAACATGAATAATTAAGAAAAAACATTATATTAATATGAAAAATTATCTAATTAAAAAAGTAAAAAATAAAAATAAAACCTAATCTAAGCCCTCCTCTTCAACGACATCAATATCGTCCTATTTTGGGCCAGGGTGTCTGTCGAAGGCGATTTTGGAACATCTCCTGCCAAACAAACAAAGTTATTAGTACTTTTAATTAAGACTTATTTTTTCTAAAAAAAATAATATTAGTATTCTACTTACCGCCACCTCATCCGCTCTCAGCCCACTCCAGCCGTCGTCCTTCTTTTTTTTGTAGCATCTTTCTAATAAATACATCCGCCTGGGCGGCTGATCGAGCTTTGCCTCTCGTAAAAGAAAAAAATAGTTAGCATTTTATTTATCAACATTGTTTTTGATTAACAAATGAAGATGAATAAATCTAACTAGTTCTACTAACAAAATGCACTTGATTGGCTAAACAAGCTTAAAGGCATGTGTCATCTGTTTGCACGTGGTTATAAAGGAACTATATATTTTAAATAATTATTAATTATTAATTGTATTTTAATTTGAAATATTACCTTAATATTGTTATTGTTGAATAACATTATTATTGGGATTATTGATCTAATTTTGTGATTATTGACATTACTATGTAAAAATATTTTTACTGAAAATATTTTCTAATTTGTGATTATTGACATTATTATGTAAATAATGTTATTATTGGGAATATTAGCCTACTTTTTGTTAATGTGATATTATGTAAAAATTTATTGATCGGAATATTAGTTCAATTTTTGTGATTATTTACATTTATTATGTAAAAATGTTAATATTAGAGAAATTGGTCAAAATATTTTAATGTGATTATTAGGTAAAAATTTAT
The DNA here is from genome assembly GCF_026168435.1 of Sesamum indicum. Taxonomy (NCBI): domain Eukaryota; kingdom Viridiplantae; phylum Streptophyta; class Magnoliopsida; order Lamiales; family Pedaliaceae; genus Sesamum; species Sesamum indicum. The sequence continues at coordinate 7,117,490 of NC_142661.1, read as the reverse complement.
TAATTGGAATAAGTTTCCAAATTTTTTAATTATTTCAATTTATTATGTGAAACTGTTAATATTTTGGTCAATTTTTTTGTATAAATTAAATACAAATTGCATAAATTTCACAACGAAATAAACATAAATTACTCAATAAATTATACATAAATAGCATAAATTAAAAAATAAATTACACATAAATTACTCAATTAAATTACACATAAATTGCATAAATTACACAAATTGTAGAAATGACCAAAAATCAAGAAAAAAATAACAAAAAACATTTAAAAATTAAAAAACTTTTCTGTCAATTTTTTTAAAATAAAAAATAAAAATAAAATAAATTTTAAAAAATACCAAAAAATTACTGAAAATTTTTAAAAATTACATAAATTTACAAAAAAATTAGAAAATTACAAAAACATTATAGAAAATTAGAAAACTTAAAAAAATTACAAAAAAATTAGAAAATTTTCAAAAAACCAAAATTAGTTTTTTCAAAAAAATTCAGAAAAATTTTTCAAAAAACCAAAATTTTGTATCGAAAAATGGTTGAATTTTTTTTTGAAAACTAGCCAAAATGTTTTAAAAAAAAATTGTGTTTGTTTTTATACGAAAGTGGGGGAAAATGGAAGAAAAGAGTGGTAAAAAAAAAACAGAAGAAGAAAAATTGTGGGTGGGGGTATCAAAGAAAAAGGGGGTGGGGGGGGGGGGGGGTCCACAAAAAAAAAAAGGAAACCAGCCATTTGATTCCACTTACCTCTAGACGGTGGCAGTGGAGCTAAGTACCAGGTGAGGGAAGCAGTCGGTCGAGGAGTGTGAGGGAGGGAGAGTGGAGGAAGAGGGAGGGAGAAATGAAAAAATCTTTTAAGTGTTGTATATATTCTGATTTTTGGAGCATGCTTTGGAACGGGCAATTTTTTAAAAACTGTTCCTAGCAAAAACAAAAAAAAACATCGTTTCTATTGACGAGCATTATTTAAAAAATCATTCCTATTGTTTAACCATTTCAAATAACCATTCCAACAAAAACAAAACAATGTCGTTTTGTTTCGAAATGACGTCATTTGAGTATAATATTAATACTACCATTCGTGATGCTTACAAACAGTTCCCAATTGTGTCTCAAAATTATTTTTTCAGAAAATTCAGTAAAGTAAAAACTATAAAAAAAACCGTCCCAGACATGTTAATGATAAAAAAAAAGTAACCGTAAATTAATCAAGGCCATTGGAGACATATAATGTATTCAATTAAATGTTCGAAGATCAAGTGTATTTTTATATATAAGATTATTAGTCTTAGATAAATGTAAGTAGCATCTTATATTGTTGTATTGGATCACCTAATTAGACCGTTGGATATTATTAAATCGATAAAATACTGGATTCGATGATTTTTAAATATTTTTTTTATATAGATACTGAGATATCGTATCTGATACACAATTAACGATGTTAAAAACGACACAACTGTCCATCAAATCATGTAAATTTAGATAAGACCACTAGGTATGTTCACGTATGGAAAGTATTGGTATGCATTTAAATCCGGGTCCCGGATTGCAATATCGTAACCAGGAAGTGAACTAGGAATCTATGGACATATTTGGGAATGGATAGTTTATAAATTTAGGCACGATTTTATTGAAATTTATTTTAAAAACTGTCAAATATTTAAAAATCATTCCTAAGTTTGATTTTCGCAGCACTTTTCATTTGGCGCGAAATTAAAAGTTTTGATCTGATTTTGGAACGGTCAAAATAAATTGGCTGTTCCTAAAATTGGAACAGTCTTTCGAACAGTTTGTTGGTTTTTGGACCGTTCCTAAACAGGAAAATTTGGTTTTTGTTTTCAAAAATAATTTTATTTATGTGAGAACATTGTTTTCCAAATTGTCTACAAAATCCGCTCCAAAAACCATTTCAATTTGTAGCCGGTTTTGGAAAAGTTTTCCGAAACACATTACTTGTTAAGTAAAACTCATAATTTGAAATGATTTTTGGCATAACTCATTAAGTGTGTGGTAAAACCATTCCAAATTGTACCTTATGTTGAAATACGTTTTCTAACTATTATCTTTAGGACATTCATTGTCACACATATAGGAACGGTGAATGCAAGACCATTCCTAATTTTAATAATCTATTCTAACCAGAGTTTCAAATATTAACCGTTACTATTTTTGAACAGTCCTTGGAAAGGATTTTGTAATGGTTAATTTGGAACACATATTGGAACAGTTTTGCCGTTCCAAAATTTTTGAAATACTACATTCGATGAAATTTTTGAAATATTTGTTATACGGATACTAAGATATCGTATCCGATACATAATCAACGAGGTTAAAAATGATGGAACTGTCCATCAATAATTTGATTTTAGATCAGACCTCTAGATATGTTCACATACGGAATGTATTGTTATTAGTTTAAATTTGGAATTAATCAGGGTCCCGTATATTAAGACATTGTAATCGGGAAGTGAACGAGCAATCTATGGGAATATTCATGGACGGTTTTTGGAACTCATTAGGAAATAATTTTTTTTAAATCATTTTAGAAACAGATATTTTATACATTTAGGAATGATTTTCATATTTTGCAATGGACAAATATTTAATAATCGCTCCTAGGTTTGATTTTTCCTCCAATTTTTTTTTGGCGCAAAATTAAAGGGAAAAGTATTATTTAAATTAATGTCACTTACCTGATTCGCAATTTTAGTAACTATTACACTTTGAGGATTGGATTTCATTCATGAACTGTAATTTAAGTTTGAAATTGAAACGTAATTATATTAAAGGTGTACAGATAAACTAATGTGTGTAAGAATTGTTTACACCAATGTATTTGGTTATTTGCAACCGAAGAACATATCACTTTCAAATATTTTGAAAAGGAAAATTAATTGACACTTTTAAATTCATTAATCCCAATATATATATATATATATGTATATATAATAGATACTTAAAAGAAGCTACAAGAATGACAAAATTACCAAATTCTAGTGAATTGTGGAAGGAGTATTTTCAGTTTTTTATTTTTTTTAGGTATACAGATGTTCCCAGGTTTACGTTACCAGCAAATCGTGCCAAAATTCGTTTATTTAAACCAATCCATTGGATGGATGACTTAAAATTTCATTAAATGGATTAATTAGAATTTGAAGTTAGCCATTAAAATTAATTGAAATTTATTGGGTTTGGTCAAATTTATAAATTGGATTTATAAATTGAAAGAGTGAATAATAAAAGACTTGGATTCTTTAATTGGACTAAAGGATATTTTATGTCGTCTTATGAATTAAACTAGATTTGATTTAAAGACCATTAGATGTGAGCTTGATTTAATTTTAATCAATCAAGACCGGTCCATTAAAATGCTATTCCAAGGCCTTGGTTAGGCAATTGCTAGCTTAAGAATAATACTCCTCCTTGGATGTGGTTTGGCCGTATTGATTCCGTAAGATGCACCAAAATCGCCACAAGGTGGCTTAGAGATGTAACGGAAGTAATCCAAACGACGTTGTCTCCTTATTGTGTAACGGTTTTTGGAACAATTTGTGGAATGGTTTTTCTAAGCAGCACATAAGACTGCATATTCTGTAACAACTGTTGTAACGACTTTTCAAATATTGTAACTCTCTTTGACACGGTTTTTGGATCGGCCACTGCCGTTCCACCCGCCCCCACCCCCATCACCGTCCCCACCTCCCCTGAATTCCCACCACCCCCACAAGCAACCACCTCCTGGTACCTTTTTTTTTATTTAAATTTTATGTAAATTTTTTTCTTGATTTTTTTGTAATTTGTTTTTACTTTGTGTAATTTTAAAACAAAATTCAAAAATTTTTGGACAATTTTCTAAAATTTTTCTTTTTTCTGTATTTTTAAAAAAATTCAGAAATTTTTGGAAAAAATTATGAATTATTTTTATTTTAAAAGACTTTGAGAAATTTTCCAAAGTTTTTTATATTAGGTAAAATTCTGTAACTTTAAAAAAAAATCAGAAATTTTGGAAAATTTTTTAAACTTTTTGGTAATCCGTACTTTTAAAAATATTTCAGAAATTATGTTGTTGATTTATACAATTTTCTGAAATTATGTCGTTATATTTTCTGAAATTATGTTATAAATTTTTCTGAAAATATATTGTTAATTTTATGAAATTATGTTGTTAATTTTTCTGAAATTATGGTGTTGATTTAAGTAATTTCAGTAATTCTAGGAAAAATACGGACCTGCATGCAATTTTAGGACAATTATGCATTTTAAGAAAAAATATAACATAATTGCTTATTTGGTATAATTTAGTATAATTGAGAAATGAAAAAAATAGAATAATTCAAAAAAATAGAAAAACTAGGAAAATTATTTAGATTTAGTATTTATATTCTAGGATTATTGTTGGGTTTTAGTCTCATTTTAGAAAAAATATGAACCAAAATAAAACTTTTAGGAAGTTAGAGGACCTTAATATAATTTATAGGAAAAAGAAATTTTAATAGAATTATTAGAAAATTATGGAGTACAATGTAATTTTTAGAAAATTAGAAGACCTTAATGTAATTTTTGAAAAGTAGGAAGTTTAATAAAATTATTACAAAATTACAGACTACAATGCAATTTTTTTAAAAAAATACGCATGTAAATATAATTTGGTGGAAATTAGGACCTTAACGATGTTTTTTGAAAATAGGAATTTTAATAAAATTATTAAAAAATTATGGACTACAATGTAATTTTTAGGAAATTAGAAGGCCTTAATAAAATTTTTGAAAAATAGGAATTTTTATAAAATTATTACTAAATTATAGACTACAATGCAATTAACTGTTTTTAAAGTTAAAATTTTTTGAAATATTAACATTGTAACAATGTTTTTTAAAATGTTATCAATAATTAGATAATGACGATTGGTGATTCGCCTCGGCTGTGACCTGTGGAAGACGTGCGGGCGACTAGGGGATGTCGGCCAGCGCGCAGCGACAATGGAGCGCAACCTTGGGCGCGAGTAGAAGCTTAATGTGCGAAGCAGAGTGCTTTATCCTTGGAGATGCTGAAAAAGTGCACTCCTCGGCCCTTTGAGTGTTCTACTCTTAGAACAAAAGATTATTTTTTTAAGCCTATTATAAGGAGGGCTTGCAGTGGTGAGCATCACCCAGTCCTCCCCGTGCACGACGGCAGTAGCATAAAACGACGTCTGCACTAAATGAGCATCTCTTGGGGGCATGATGGGGGCCTTCAAGAGCCGGCTTTAGGCAGCTCATGAGAGGAGCGCTAGAGTCCCCGAAGGGCTTGGAAACCTGAAGGGCAGGGTAGGGCCAGGATAGCCTACGTTGGGCGTCGACACTACCGAGAGGCTCCGTGTGATGTGCAAGGTTGCCCCACGGACTGCGGGATATCAGGGGCAACACCTCTCGTGCGAATGGGTGATCGAGGCAAGCATTCGAAGACCTCGTGATCCAACTCATGGAATGCGCTATCAAGTTCTAGCCGTCCATGGGGGTCCGTTGGCTAAGGATAGCCAAAGCCGAAAGGCAAGAAGGCATGTCGGGCATGCCGTGCGGGAGAACGACAAGATGTCGGCATATTGATTGGGCCTCGGACTTATGATGCTGTCCTACTCGGGCGAGACATGGAAGGTGGCCATGACGAGGGCGAGCGCCTAGAACGTACCGAGTGAGTTTGGGCATGAGATGGGCGTTGCGGGCGTAAGTGTAGTGTCGTAATGCCGAGGCGGAGTGAGGAGGGTCCTTTCCATTGAGCAATGCATCGGCAGGTTCTGAGATTATGTGCAAGATGCAAAGGCACGAGTGCCGAGAGCCTTAGCGAGTGAGTTTCAGTGTCGAGGACACGCGACGGACTGTCGATACACTCTGATATGTGCGAAGGCCGGTCGAAGGTTAAGCTTAACCTTTGAGGATGCACAGGCGAAAAATATATGAGATTTACATTCCGCTGCAATACAGAAGAGCACGCCTGTGACAAGTGGTATCAGAGTCTCGTTTCCGTCATGGGGCGAGGTGAATTGCGAGCCTGGAGGATAAGAACTTCCAGTTGAAGAATGGCATATGAGCTCTACCTGATGTAGAGGCGAGTTGTTATCAGTTGAGACCATCAATTGAGACAAAATCACCCCTCCTCACAACGAGATGATTTTGGGGGACGCCTACTGCAGAGATCATGTTGGGTAGAGTCCTTTGTGCGCGTTTGGGCTGCTTCTTAGAGCAAGCGGCTACGGTCCAACTTTGTTGTTGTTTGTTGGCAGATGTGTGAGCACAGCAGAAGCGTGGAGCAATATGTCAACCGTGGTTCAGAATTTTCTTTTCGGCAGATTGATATACAGGCTTCATACTTCACTTGGCTTCCCTGAGAGAGAGTGGGACATGCCGATGCGTCGGGTGGACTACGAGAGCCATGTTTGTGAGTGAGTGGCAGCAACCATGTGTGCGGATTGCCGTAAGCCAGGAGGCGGTCTTAGAGACGAGACCGTTTTAGTGGGCGAGATAACACCTTGAGTTGAGAGTGGTGGATGAAGGGCCACATTCTCATTAGTCTGAAGATCTTCCAACTGAGGAGGACGTGTTGAATATTCAGGAGCCGAAGCACAGTGCACATGAGGTGCGTGGAACGAGCCACCATTAGGGTTGCGAGGAGTGGACGTCGAGACCCCTTTCCTTTGTGGGCAGTTGTCAGCACGAACCGTGTGTGGCCGAGCAGAGTTATTGGATGTAGTGCTATTGTGGTATATGAAGGTGCGTTTAGCGGGAGACGACACGCTTCAAGAACCAAGGAGCATAGGCATCCGTTATGTGAGGAAGACAACTTGTCCAGAGCTTGAGTGGGAGCAGCCCACTAAGTTGTGTGTTGGGTGCTCAGCAGGAGCACGAGTTCGAGCTGAGTTAGAACATTCCTCGATGGGATTCTGACACCATATTGGTCTAAGATTTCCGATGGGGACTACCGTGTGGGTATTGGAGGGGAGCAGTAGGCTTCATCGATACCAGGAGCAACAGGCTCCATTGGTACCATGAGTGGCATGGTGCTGCCGGACGGAGATTTGAGTTTGAATTTCACAGCCAGGCTTAGAGTTGAACATCCCATTCTTGTTTGTGATCGGACCGATGCGAGACTGGCGTTTGGAGTTTGCTGCCGGACGGGGATTCAGAGATCCTATCCTTGCAGTTGCAGTCAAGCGCTCGGGACGAGACAGCGAGATTGAGTTTTGCGGTCAAGCTAGGAAAGCTTGGTTGTCAACCGGATTGAGGGCAGAGGCCCCATTCGGTTTGGGTTTGAGTGATAACCCTTTTGAGAGACGTTCAGTCCACAAGCGGTGTGGTTCCGACAATTGGGCAGGCAACCCAAGCGGTGTGGTTCCGACGTTCAGTCCACTAAGTGTTGTCTACCACAAGGGCGGGTTTGCGTGTTGCCGAGGGCGGCAACACATCGAGTGGGGGAGAGAGTGTGAAGTGTGACGCTGTCGGGACTCCACACTCATCGTTCCAAGATCAATTCCAGTGTATTCGAGGCACTGTTTTGAGGGACAACATAGACTCCGCACTTCCTTCGTTCAAGATCAATTCGAGTGTATTGAGGCACTGTCTTGAGGAGCATTGGAGATTTCAGAGGCGCACTTGACAAGACTTAGAGCACAGTTGAGAGAATTTCGGGAAAAGAGTGTAGAGCCAGGCACAGACTTCCGAAGAGAGTGTAGAGAGACACAGACTTCCGACTTCAGCAGGTTACATTGAGAAGAGAGTGTGGAGAAAAGCGCAAACTTCTAATGTTAGCAACATTGGGGAAGAGAGTGTAGACGAGTACAAAGACTTCCAGCTTGAGGTGATCAAGCCAGTGTATAAAGACACTGCTTGTTGAGAGCTACCCGCCACCATAGGAAGAGAGTGCAGAGAGAGGCGCAGACTTTCGTTCAAGTTTAGTGTTGAATGAGTGCATCAAGAGACACTGTGTTTTGTGGAGGAGGAGCTTAGCATCGCTTTGAGGAGATCTCGTGTTGTGCTGGAGAGGCATTTCACGATTGGAACGCTCGAAAGAGCAGGAGCTCGGTCTGGTGTCGCGAGATACTGAGAGAGTATTGGGAACCGCATACACCTCAATTCTTCGTGCATGTGCTGACGAGGACGTCAACAGATCGAGTGGGTGAGGGTCTCACAGGTCGGTTGTGACCTGTGGACGACGTGCGGGTGACTAAGGGATCTCGGCCAGGACGCAGCGACGTTGGAACGCAACCTTGGGCGCGAGTAGGAGCTTAATGTGCAAAGCAGAGTGCTTTATCCTTGGACATGCTGAAAAAGTGCACTCCTCGGCCCTTTGAGTGTTCTACTCTTAGAACAAAAGATTATTTTCTTAAACCTATTATAAGGAGGGCATGCAGTGGTGAGCATCAACCAGTCCTCTTTGTGCATGACGGCAGTAGCATGAGACGACATCTGCACTAAATGAGCATCTCTTGGGGGCATGATGGGGGCCTTCAAGAGCCGACTCTAGACAGCTCATGAGAGGAGCGCTAGAGTCCCCGAAGGGCTTGGAAACCTGACGGGCAGTGTAGGGCAAGGATGGCCTACGTTGGGCTCTGAGACTGCCGAGAGGCTCTGTGTGATGTGCAAGGTTCCCCCGCGGGCTGCGGGATATCAGGGGCAACACCTCTCGTGCGAATGGGTGATCGAGGCAAGCATTCGAAGACCTCGTGATCCAACTCATAGAATGCGGTATCAAGTTCTAGCCATCCATGGGGGTCCGTTGGCTAAGGATAGGCGGTTGTGGGATGATGCCGCACTGTGGGCCTATTGTGATGCCAAAGCCGAAAGGCAAGGAGGCATGTCGGGCATGCCGTGGGGGAGAACGGCAAGATGTCGGCATATTGATTGGGCCTCGAACTTATGATTATCTGTTCTACTCGGGCGAGACATGGAAGGCAGCCATGACGAGGGCGAGCGCCTAGGATGTACCAAGTGAGTTTGGGCATGAGATGGGCCTTGCGGGCGCAAGTGTAGTGTCGTAATGCCGAGGCGGAGCGAGGATGCTGCTTGCCATTGAGCAATGCGTCGGCTGCTTTCGAGATTGTGTGCGTGATGCAAAGGCACGAGTACCGAGAGCCTCGGCGAATGAGTTTCAGTGTCAAGGACACGCGACGGACTGTCGATACAGTTTGATATGTGCGAAGCCCTGTCGAAGCTTAGGCGTAACCATTGAGGCAGCACAGGCGAAAAATATATGAGATTTACATTCCGCTGCGATACAGAAGAGCACGCCTGTGACACCCGGGACGAGGACGTGGTTGCGCCCGTGGTAGTGGCCCTCCCCGAGATGAACCATCTACGGCTGCGCCAGCGACCCCATCATCGGAGGTTGTGTCCCAACTCCTGCTGATTCGCAGTAACTCCGGCACAGTAGGGTCAGATGTGGTGGGGGCTATTTTCTCATAGCCCCTCCTGACCGTGGGATACACCACCGCCACTAGCACCACCAGTGTCGCTGCTTCCCCCATAGGCCTAGAGGTGTTATATCAACCTTCGGGATGCTGGTACGTATAATAATTTAATTAACTGATTTAATATTTTTTTATTTTAAATGGATTTCATATTTTATTATTATTTTTAGGTCCGACCGCAATTTTCACACAGTGGTCCAAAGGCATTATCTGCATCCCTCGGCCAACATATCACAGATCCCACAAGAGCACGAACTATTCTAGTTTCAAAAGTTGAAGGTAACTATAATATTATTTATTTTGAATTGAAATTTATATTTTTTTATCGAATAATTATAATTTTTTTATTTATCAATTTTTTAGATGTTACATTGGTGGGACTGCAACAACGAGACCATGTTCAAACTCGTCAAGTTGCAGGTGGGAAGTTATTGTGGAAACGATTTGCTGACGCCTAGAATAGTTGGCCCGACTATTGTGGTTAGCCGAGGAGGTCTAGGGCGAGCCTAGAGTTCTGGTCAGCCCAGAATTTCAGGCATAATTGGCCAAAAATAGGTGAACCTGGCAGCAAACTCGAAAGCAGCTGCGACCGTCTACCGCGAGGGATCATCATTTGTTGGGGCGCAGAAGCGGATGTTGGTGAGTATTTGAAATCATATTATTAATTTCGTTTAATTTTTTATTTCTAAACATTTTTAAAATTTATTTTTGAACAGGAGACATAATTTGAAGGTCCCTTAACTCAGATGAAGTGTTCGAGAAGGTCTACAAAATGAAGGAGGACGGTCAGTGGAGCGGCCCGAAGGTGGAGGATGTCGCGGTTAGTAATTAAAAAATTTTTAGTAATATATTCTTTTAATTTTATATTATTTTTTAAATCTAATATTTAACATGTTCGCAGGAGATGTTCTTGAGGATGACGGAGGAACACTAGAGACGACAGAATAGCAATGAAGTGCCTCCATTGTCCTCTCAAGGCTCCGTGTCCTCGGACGAGCAGCAGGTCTGGATATTAGCAGTAGGTGGCCGAAAGAGGGGCCAAGTATTCGGTCTTTGCTTTGAGTCCCACCACTCGATTACTGGATCATCTCAGGCGACCTAGTCAATTGCTCCCTCGCCCTCGCCACCATCGTTGCAGCGCCCCAACATAGATGATTGGGTGCTGGCACTCGAGCAACATCAGAAGCGTCAATCCCAACTGGCCCGATTATCTAGCGCCCGAGCCTCTTACTGATCTCCCAGCACTCGACAGCGACGATTAACACGCGGCCACTGTGGATAATAATTTAGATTAGAATCTTTTTCGGTATTTGTAAAAAGACAATTTTATTATAATATTTTAATTTTTGTAATTCAATTATTATTTTTTTTGTTATTATGTGTGTATTAATATGTGTGTTTTTTTATAAATTTAATTTTACAATAATATATTTTAAAATATATTAAATAAAATCAATTTTAAAATATATATAAAAAAACTTAAATAAAATAAAATAAAATAAATATAACATATATTAAAAACTTAATTAATTTTGTACTTGCATTTGTAACGGCTTTTGTAATACACCAGTAAAATATATATTTGTCAGGCCATTACAAAGAATATACCAAAAATAGCTTCAAATTAAAACTCCGGCTGTTCCAAAAATTGTTACAAAATAAGTGAAAATAACAGTTACAAATACAGTGCAGAAAACATATACAAATATAATACAAAACAATTACAAAGTGTATTATAAAAACTGTTCCAAATATTGAGCAAAATCATACCTAAATGCGTTATAAAGGCCGTTACAATAATATTTATTTCAAATCCAACCTAGCAGTTACAAAAGTCGTTGCAAATTAATTTTTTTTTCATGTTACTAGTTTTATAACGGCTATGGAAAACCGTCACAAAAGCCGTTATAATTTGTAACGGTTTTTGTGCAAACCATTTCAAATACTTTATAATGCCTCATTTAGCCGCAGTAGGCCTAGCCATTACAAAAAGAAAAAGCGTTACAAATTTTAAGAAAAAAAAAAACCATTACAAAAGCCAGTCCAATCAAATGATTTTTTTTGTAGTGTAAGTAACTCTGTCCAATAAAATAAAAGTTAATAATTGAGTCTTTTGAAATGAAAATTCATTGAATGGAGTTTTTAAATTACAAACTCAATCCCTTTAATGCCACCCCTTCTAATTAGCATAGGAGACTAAAAATGTTTTAGTCCAATTTCTTCTTGTGTGTTCCAATAGAAAAATTATAGCAATTGAATCTTTGTTGTTCTTGTAGCTTCTTTTAAGTATCTATAATATATATATATATATATATATATTGGGAGTAATGAATTTAAAAGTGTCAATTAATTTTTTTTTCAAAATATTTGAAAGTGATATGTTCTGTGGTGGCAAATAACCAAATACATTGGTGTAAACAATTCATCAATGAAATCCAACCCTCAAAGTGTAATAATTACTAAAATTGTGAATCTGGTAAGTGACATTAATTTATACCTATCTTTATATACCAAACCATTAATTATATTTTTCAAATTCATATGCACCTACCACATATATTTCTTTCAAAATATTGTCTGTTTTTTTTTTTTTTTTGTCATTTCTGGAGCAATTTGATGTAGAAAATAATTTATTTTATTATATTCATTGATAGCATGAATATATATATTTCTTTCTAAAAATGCTTCTTGTCTAATTATTTTAATAATATAAAGTAAAGACAAACTAAAAAAGAAGAAATTAAGAGGACAATATTATGAGAAAAAGACAGAATTAACGTAACTTCCAAGGCTTCTGCTACCCCTGTCGAGCTTTGTTGTTTCAAACACTCACACATACACACACAACATTTACTTAGACTCTCTAACTCAACCACTCACATTTCACATTTGCTCACACCTTTTCTTCCTTAAGACACTCACTACAGAACACTGTTCAAGCCCATAAAGTGCTGTGCTCAGAGAGCCATATGAACGTTACATCTGATTTCTTTAGTGGTCAAGAAATGGTGGAAAACTCCATAAATGTAAGATGAATACTTGGTAGGCAACTCCATTATTCCTTTTATCTTGTAATTAAAAGACGAAGTGTCCCTTTAAAAAAGACAAAAATTGATCACACTACCTGCTTACAATGATTATGGGGAATCCCAAGAATGAATTCATTTTGGCTTATGATAAAAGAAAATGAAGATTATATAAAAAACTAATTGATAAGATTACTTATTTTGTGGCATAAACTTAATTTAATGTTAAAGTAATTGAAAATTTATTTAATTGATTCAATTAATTAGTTTAATTTATTTAATGTAATCCATTTAAACTTTTCATTGATTAAACCACAATAAAAGTACTTAATCTTTTGATTGATTAAAAATTAATTAGATTTGTTATTTTAAACAAGGCTAAATGAAATTGTCATTGGAAAACTGAAGGGAGTGGATCGGCCCGGGAAGCGCAGTGAAAGCTCGAAAAAAATGAAGAAAACAATAGATCATATAAAATTTGAATCAAGGGGTGTACCCTTGATTTTTTCTGAGCATTTGGTGTACAATAAAAATAAAACATGAACAAGAATCATAAAGAAAAACAAGAAGTGGAAACCTTAAACAAAGATTACTCGTGTAGTTTTTCTTCATATGGCTTCAAGAGTTGACTTCTTTCCTTTCTCGGATCCGTTCACTTAAAGGATTTCAAGTATAGAACTGCTCTAAAGATAGTCTGCACCACACCATAGGAAGATGGCTCTAACCCTTTTGCTAAGAAAGATTAAATTCGGTAGATGAAATTGAAGTCGTTGCACTATTGATTAGCGTAAATGATTTCTTCTCGTTCTCAACTTGAATCCAATCAAGGAGAACTCAAAATCATGAGAAAAGGGAGAGAGGTTTGTGGCTAATGCTGCACATGGGGAGTGAAAAAGCTATTTTGATATGTGTTTTTTATGTGTCCAAAAAGACATAGTTTTTTGTAATCCTACACACCTAATATTTAGATCGGACTTATTTTAATTTGTCCAATAAATTAAATCAAGCCCAATAAAAATTTATTGGGTCTATTACTTAATTCAATTAAATAAAATACCCAATAGAACATCTGTGTGAATATTTAAACCAATTAAATATAGACCGGCCTAAATATACTCAATTAATAAATTCAATTTATTAATCAAGTCCAAACAATTAAGTAGTCCCACTAATCAATTTAAGCCCGTCTTCATTAATTAATGAATTGAATTCATTAATTAAACAAGCTCATAGTCTAAGTAATTAATGAATCCAATCTATAAGTTAATTAGCTGAAGCACATTTTAAATTAATCAAATTAATTTAAAAAGTTGACCCCAAAATTTAATTAATTCAATGAAATAAATTCTTGAGCTATCCATCCAATGGATTATCCCAAATAAAATGATCCAATCATTTTTGTTTCTCCATGAATTAATTTAATTCAACTAAATTAATTAGTTTCTTCTGGAATTAATTTTAAATTAATTCCATCACTTCCACAATGATTGATGTGTGACCCTTTTGGTTCACTCTCAACTAGACTTGTACATGTGTGACCAACATAATTAATTTAATTTAGTTTAATTAATTACTTTTGATTATCCCATAACCAGAAATACCTGTAATCATGGGTGGCTGTCTAGGAATGGTCCATGACACTAGAGACTAGATGAATGTTGGCGTGAACATTTAGGCTCTGAGTCAATATGGGTATAGTGCTACTGTCAACTTTCTCCTGGCCTTAGTCTTGGGCATGAAATTGGGCGTCGGTTCTCATCCTGGACTAGGCGTCTATATATCCTATTCGATCAATGATTGTGGCAACAGCTTTATAGAGCGTAGACGCATCTCCAAGTGGATAAGAGATACCTCTGTTACGTTTTGACAGGGGACGTACCCTCTTCTTGGAACTCATCGTCCTCGCTACATACTTTGACTACACTAGACAAGACTTATGATGACCATGTTTGAGACACGATCACCTCTCGCACAAATCTAAGATACAGTCATCGCATGCACGTAACTGCCGTGATTCCTCAAGTTTGAGGATGACTTCCGTACTATCGGAGCCGGGGACTCAAGTCATACTGACCAATCCTCCAAAGCTTCTATATGATGATCCCCGCGGGTCAGTTTGGTCGATTCAACACCTAGCCAATGAATCCATTAAGATCGCATAGATGTCCCACGCATGTTGCCGATGAAACACGACATTCATCAAATGAATGCGACTCTTAATGCAAATATCAATAGGACTCTCGATGCCCAGTCTCGAGGTTCTCGACTTGGAACATTTCAGACCCAACTCCAAATAATTGGTTTCATGACCGCCATCCAATGTGCAATACAACTGTTGCACGGTTATTACAGTGGTCTGTGGACATCTATTGTGACGTCCAAGCAGTGCTTGACGTAATCTGGTAAAGACAATAGATATGTGTCCCAAAGATGAATACTTACCATATTCGCCGGCAACATCGCTTAAATAAAAATTGCTTGAATGGTTTTCAAAGTTATCAATCCAATTGGCTTTTGATCATCCATTCCAACATTCGCACACTAAAAAGAGAGAGTTTAGAAGGATCGAAAGAAAGAGGGTTTTAAAGGTGTACCCACTAGCAATCTCTTAGCAGCAGATAATCAACACAAAGAAATCGATGCCGACGATTTCTCCACAAAATATCGATGTAGAAGAGGATGATGGGGACGGGCTCTTTGTCATATGTTATCGTACTCTTGAGAGGAGGTGGTTGTACGACTATGCAAACAAAGAGATATGGGGAGAACGTGTGTTCTCAAATCGTGGAAGATGAGGTTTCTGCAACGTGGAAATTGAAGAGAGAGAAAGAGAGAGGGAGGGAGCTTGACGACCTCGAAGAATATAGAAGGGTTTTTTTGGTATTTATAAATTTTTTAAGGGTATAATTGAACATTCAAAAAATTGATGTTGTGAAGTAAGTAATCACTTTTATGAGTTAGAATGGCCTTTTATTTTTTATATAGTATAGTTAATATTTGATTTTATAATAATGAAACTTTGAAAGGAAAGAAAATTAATTAAAAACAAATTCGATAAAAAAAAACAAATAATTAAATATATACCTGAGGCTCTATTAAACTTGCCGGCGGAGCACAACAGATGAGGTCCGGCGAGAGTATATCAATGGAATCTTCATAAGATGAATTTGAATTCAGGTCGGCTGAAATAATCGGGCCAAAATAATTATACAACAGCGATGAATTAACAAATGAATTCAGAAATAAGAATTAAACAAGGAAAAAGAAAGAAACAAATGCTGGAGAAAAGGAAGTATGGAGTTGGCTACGTAGAATTCATCTTACATTTATGGAGTTTTTTGCCATTTCAAGGCCACTAAAGGAATAAGATCTAATGTTCCTACGGCTCTATGAGCGCAGTACTTTATGGACTTGAACAGTGTTCTCCAGTAAGTGTGTTGCGGGAGAAAAAGCATGAGCAAACGTGTAGTGTGAGGGGTTGAGTGAGATAGTGTGAGTAAATTTTTGTGTGTGTATGTTTTGAGTGTTTCAAACAACAATGCTCGACAGGGGTAGCAGAATCCTCAAAACTTATGTTCTGTCCTTTTATCATAATATTTTCTTCTTGCTTTCTTCTTTTTT
Source organism: Sesamum indicum (assembly GCF_026168435.1). Lineage (NCBI taxonomy): Eukaryota > Viridiplantae > Streptophyta > Magnoliopsida > Lamiales > Pedaliaceae > Sesamum > Sesamum indicum. The sequence continues at coordinate 7,101,403 of NC_142661.1, read as the reverse complement.
GGTTTATCTTAACTAATTATTATTGTAATAATTAGATAAGAAGCATGTTTAGAAAGACACATATATATTCATGCTGTCTTTGAAATAAAAATACAATAAATTATTTTCTACATCAGATTCCTCCAGAAAAGGCAAAAAAAGAAAAAAAAATAGGGATAATATTTATGAAAATTAATTAAAAAGCTTATCAATCTTTACATATTATTGTGTTGTAATTAACCATTTATTTTTGCAAAATTCTTTATATACAACTCCAGTTTGTGAGTAAAATTGAAAAATTTAAAGTAGTGATGAAGTTAAAATTGATACTCAAAACTGAAATTCGAATAATACATTTTTGGTCCGCTATGCTAATCAGAAGGGGTGGTTTAGAGGTGTTAGATGGTTCTTGGAGTCTAACTAGGTCATATATAAAGCTTCTAAAATCCTTATAGCGACCAGAAGCCGCTGCATACACATATCCACGAAATTTCTCTCTGATTGCCTCTCAAAAAACTCTCTCAAGATCTCAGAGATCAAAAGAGGATCAAAGGATTAAACGTTAATCAATAACGTTGTTGATTCTTTCCACTTATGTGGAGGTTTTGTTAGCACAAAATCTCCACATCCTTTTGTGGTGGTGCGATAGTCTTTGGAGGGTATTTGGATTGAAATATCATTGTGAACACATCCAAAATGAGGAATCAATGGTTGTAGCTGAACGAGAAAAACAACAAGGTGTAAAAATCTCATTTAGTATTTCTCATTCCTCCTATTTATTTTTCTCGTAATTATTGCCCTTCTTTGTTTTATTTTTACGCCTGACACCCGAAGAAAGATAAAGGGTACACCCCTTGATCGAGATTTAATTGTATGTTAAATCGATATTTTTCGATCTTTTGAGTTTTCGCCGCATTTCCTAGGTTGATCCATACCTTTCAAGTGGATCAGAGCCCAGATCAGTGTATAGGCGTAGAATCTAAATTGTTTAATGTGGATTTGCATGATTACATGTTTTAATCGGCTTTGAAAGCAAGATATTTTTGTTAATTGCATATCTAGATTTAGGATTTTAGATGTTTTAATTTTGAATTAGTTTTGGCCATGAGATTTTTTTGAAATTTTGAATTTCTGAAATGTAATTGATTCTTGTTCTTTCAAGAATTGCAGACAAAAAAATGAAAAATTTAAAAAAAAAAAACAAAAAATGGCAATAGACGTGGTGCTACCTGCTGGCCAATCATTGGCTAGCAAAAGCGCAGCCGGGGGCGAGGGCACTGCGCACGTAGTCTAGCCTTATGAGAGATTCAAAAAAATGAGTGGATGGTTAGGAAGACCAAGATATACAAAGGATTAATAATAGAGATTCTATAAATTATCCAACAAGATATTTCTTTATCGAAAAGTAATGTGAATTGGGGCTTTAATACTCCCGACGATTTCGATCCAGAGTATATTCCTATCCACCGATTAAGTAAATAACTATCAAGAACACAAGAAATCTTTTACTTTGGGTAGTGTCCCTTTTTTTGAGAAAGGAGAATATGAACGAAATACAACCGAAAGACTAGAATTGCAAAAACAAAAACATCTCCTTTTGCTTATTCAGATGTATCCCCATTTTATTTAGAGAAATACAATTCTTGTTATATAATGCAATGTCTAATTCTTTTTCATAATTAAAAATGATAGGTTGAAAATCTATGTGATATTCCTATAAAAAAAGTCTTTTTTTTTAATTGAAGGATAAAGTTATTAATCAACAAAGAAAAATGAAAATTCTTGAAAGACGAGATCAATTCAGAAGCACTTTTTTATTATAAATCTAGCAGACATAATTCCATTGGTCTAATTCTAGGCCTTAGGATAAGAGTTTGATTCTCCATCGATCCGACAAACACATAAAAATAAATAATGGCGAAAGGTCGATAGATTTGTTTGTGGCCTATGAGGAGCCGTATGAGGTGAAAATCTCATGTACGGTTCTGTAATAGTGATGGAAAAAGTGATGTTATCATCGACACAGCGAGATTGCCAGCTGTTAGAAATGGTTGATCAGAAATCCAATTGGGTTTGCAGTTTTAGAAATCATTTAGCAATCTTTATAAATATGATATTATCTTGATGAATGTAGTAAGCATTCATCTGTGACACCATGTGTTTGTTGTGCTTACGATTTACGTTGAACGGTATTTTAACGACACAACAAATGCCCATAGACCAATTGAATAATCCATGTAGTTGGGCTACGCATTAGATCGCAACTATAAAACCAACTTCTGAGGGTTAGTCTAAAATGTTCCTAGTCGAGGACCTCAAGACTGGGCATCAAAAGGCCTATAGACTTGCACTAAGTATTGCATTCATTGGACGAGTGTTGTGTTTTATCGGCGATAGAAATGAGATGTTTATGAAATTTTAATAGATTAGTTGACAAGGTTGTTAGCTAATTGAACTGACTCGCAAGAATCGTCATATGGAAGCGCTGGAGGCTTGGTCAGTAAGACTTGAATTCCCTACTCCGATAGTACGGGATTACTCCTTGGACTTGAGGAATCATGGCAGTCGCATGCATATGATGGCTATATCTTAGATCTGGCGAGAGATGACTATATTTTTGATGTATTTATTATAAGCCTTTTCTGGTGTAGTCGTATTATGTATTGAGGATGGTAGATTTGAAGATAGAATCCGTCCCCTATCAGTATATGATGGATATATCTCCTATGCGCTTTGAGATGATTTAGACTCTCTAAGTTTATGGCCATAGCAATTGATCGAATAGAAAATAGTTTTCTTTGTCGATCAATAGAGTAAGCGCATCTCAAGTGGTCAACATAGTTGCCTGATCCAGCATGGGAACCGACGCCCAATTCCATGCCGTAGACTAAGGCCGAGAGATGGTCGACGGAAGGATCGTACCTACATGGAACTCGAGAACCTAAATGTTCATGCCAACATTTACCTAGCCTCGTGCCATGGACAGTTGATAGACGACCACCCATGGTGACAGATATTTTTTGTTAATGATTAATTAAATTAGATTTAATTAATTATTTGTGTTGGACACAATGCTTAAGTCTAGCTGAAGGTGAACTTAAAGAGTCACACACAAATCACTACGGAATTGGTGGAATTAATTCGAAAATAAACGAATTAATTAAATTAAATTAAATTAAATCAAGGAGAATATATATAAATAATTGAATCATTTATTTAATAATCCATTTGATGGATGGCTCAAGAATTAATTAATTTTGGGCTTAACACCTTAAAATTAATTGGATTAATTTATTTAGTTTAGCTTAATTAATTGATTGAATCAATTCATTAGAGTTTGGGCTTAGATTTATTGAATTGGATTAAATAAATCTTTAGACTTAGTTGGGCTAAAATGAATTTCATTAATTATTGTGCAATGGACTTTGGTTGTGCTTAATTTAATTGTATTAAATCAAGCATGGTCCATACTTGAATTGCAAGCCCATTTCTGAGAGGTTGGAGCAAGTAAGAAGGAGTTGAAACTCCTCACCATGATGAAGATAATGGAGTGGTTATTTCATCATGGTTGAAGGTTATATGCATATGTGTGTATAGGTTGCCTTGGAGGCAAACTTTGTAGTTATTGAACTTTGAATTCAATTGTATGAAATATACAAAACTACACACATATCATGGAGAACCTACAACCTTAGCCACGAATTTTTTCTCTCTTTTCTCTCCAAAAATATTCTCCTTTTGTTCTATATTGAATTGGATTCAATTTAGAATAGAAAACATTCCGAAAGCACTAATTAAGAGTGTTAGTTTGGAGTCATTTTTTCTTCTTGTTCATTGTTCTCTTACTTAGTGTGGTGTGGACAAATTACAGGGGTTCTAATTTGGATCATATAGTGAATTGGAGAACGTAAAGAAAACAATGGACGTTGCTGTTCGACTATAGAAACAAAAGGTAAAGTTTCATTTTTGTTTCTATGTTTTTGTTTCATCCTCTAGCTATTTGTCTCGCATGTTTGTATTTTGATTATTACGCTTTTGACAAACACCGAACGTTCGAGAATTTCAAAGAGAACACCCCTTTGATTTGTTTTAAATAATTTTTTGTTTCACGCTTCCGCCGCATTCTCGGGCCATACCGATTATTTCACTAGCATGCGTGCTGGCAGGCCCGTACGCATGTCTGTGCAAATGTTATCCTGTAAGATAAACTCATAGATCTGGTATGCAAAACTAGGTCACATTTCTCTAGTTAGGAAAAGGAAGTCGGCGAATTGAACTAGTCTAGAAATAGACAAGTTAGTCTACAAGCTTGCAAGTCCTTCTTGATCAAGATGAGGATTGAAAAGCACTTTGTAGGACAAAGTGTGCTTGCCAATGGTCTATTGGATTGCATACAATTAGATATCTATGAGTCACTGAATACACAGAGCTAGAAGAGGGTTCACAAGTCTAAGGACTTTTGGAAAATTCGGAGAATTAGACTTGAAGTGGAGAACCAAACTGGTTGCAAAATTAAATCCTCCGATTGGATCGAGGTAGTGTGTATTTAGTGGGGGTTCTTGAAGTATTTGATGAGAATGGAATTCTCACTCAGTGGAGTCCTTCTTTAGAGTGCCAAAATTGAATGGTGTCTTTGATAAAGGAGGGATCGTAATCTTGTTGGACTTGGTTCGATTGTTCTTTCACTAAACTACCTTGGCCCTTGTAGCATGGCACGTCTGTTTCCATAACGTACTTTAGTATATAGGATGGTCCTGTATACATTAAGGGAGTACTGGGAGGCAAACTAGGTTTATACAGGTTTATTTGTTATCCTAATAGAAATTGGATTTCATTGGATAACTCACGTCAGGAGGAGCTCCTTGAAGAATCAAGTGAAGAGACACCTCAGTCAAATTTAGCAAACATAATTTGTAATTGAATTCTTCTACTAACTCACTATATTCCAGCCCCCTGAGATGTTAGAATAGGTGACTAAAAAACCAATTGGATTGGTCTTTATGTAATCTATTCTGACAATTCTGGTATAATTATAACATTATTTATGAATAAAGTGAGTATTCATTATCTGGGAATTGTATTTGTTGTGCTCACTGATTAAGTTTATAGGCTTAACATCACAACAAAGCTCACAAATCAAATTGTACAACCTATGTAGTTGGGCTGCGCATTGGATGGTGGCCATGAAACCAACTTCTGAAGGTTTGGTTTTAACATTCCAAGTCGAGGACCTCGAAACTGCGCAGTAAGAGTTATATCGAGACTTGCACTAAAATCGCGTTCATTGGATGAGTGTCATGCTTCATTGGCGACAGATGTTGGATGTCTATGCAATATTAGAAGGTTGTCAAGCCGACTACACTGATTCGCAGGAAGTCGTCATATGAAAGCCTTGGAAGCTTAGTCGGTACGACTAGATCTTCCTGGCTCCAATAGTACGAGATTAGTTCTTGGACTTTAGGAACCATGGCAGTTGTATGGATATGATGTTGTATCTTGGATTTGACGAAAGATGAGCGTATCTTGGATGTGGTCATTACAAGTCTCGTTCAGTGTAATCAGAATATGTAGTGAGGATGCTGGATTCCAAGATAGATACCGTCACCTGTCAGTATATGATAGTCGAGTCTCCTATGTGCTCTCAGATTGTTAGTGCTCTTAGAGTCTGTGGCCACAACGATTGGTTGAGTAGGGAATGGTTTCGTTCGTCAATAAACAGAGTAAATGTATCTCAAGTTATCGAACATAGTATCTAGTCCAGGATGGGAACCGATGCCCAATTTCATACTCTAGACTTAGATCGGAAGACGGATGATGGAAGGACCCTACCCGTATGGTACTCGGGGGCCTAAAGGTTCACGCCAACATTCACCTAGTCTCTAGTACATTGGACCATTGCTAGATGGCCACCCATGGTGACGGGAATTTTTTTATTAATGTTTAATTGAAAATAAATTAAATAAATTAGTTTTAATAAATTATTGTGTTGGACACAAGCCCAAATCTAGCTGAGGGTGAACTTAAAGAGTAACCACACGAATAACCATGGAATTGGTGGAATTAATTTGGAATTAATTCAAGAAGAGATGAATTAATTTAATTGAATTAAATTAATTCAAAAAGAATATATATAAATGATTGGACCATTTATTTGATAATCCATTTGGTGGATGGCTCAAGAATTTATTAATTCTTGGACTTAACACCTTTAAATTAATTGGATTAATTTGTTAAGTTTGACTTAATTAATTCATAGGATCAATTAATTAGTATTAGGGATTAGATTTATTTAAATGGATTAAATGAATCAATGAACTTTGGTTGGGCTTGCTTTAATTTAATTAAATCGAGCCCGGTGCGTATTTGAAGTCCATGCCTAATTGAGGGTCGTTGGAGCAAGTTAAGGAGATGAAAATCCTCACCATAATGAACATGATGCAAGAGTTATTTCATCATGGTTGCAGGTTATATGAATGTGGTTGTATAGTTATTAAATTTTGAATTCAATTGTATGTGATATACAAAACTACACACATATGTATTATAACCACCACAAAAGCCACGAATTTGCTCTCCATTTTCTCTCAAAAATATTCTCCTTTTTGTTGTATTTTGAATTGGATTCAAATTAGAATACAAAATAATCCAAAAGCACTAAATAATAGTGTTCTATTTGGAGTTATTTTTCTTCTTGTTCTTTGTTCTATCTAGCAATAGAACAAGAACTTTACCTTTTTCATTTTGTGGTGTGGAAAACTTAGAGAAATTCTAGTTTGAATTTTCAAGTGAACGGAACGGGAGAACATAAAAGGAACAATGCACATTGCAGTTTTCTAAAGAAACAAAAGATAAAGTTTCATATTATGTTTCTGTACCTTTTTGTTTCATCCTTTAGCCACATGTCCAGCATGTTTACATTGTTATTATTATGCTTTTGACAAATACCAAACTCCTGGGAATTTCAAAGGGAACACCCCTTTGAACCGGTTTTAAAATTTTTATTTCACACTTCCATCGCATTCCTAAACCATACCGATTCTTTCAGTAGTACCAAAGCACGATTTTAAACGTGCTTAATGTACTTTTGGAAAGCATGTTTTATGGATTTGAAACATGGTTATATGTTTAGAAAATGTGTATTAATTTTGCTTTTAAATTATGGATATCTATGCAATTTTGAAAATTGGATTTTCTGTAAATGCATGGTATTATTTCAGTTTTTAATTGCAAAAATTCAAAAAAAAAATTAAAAAATGGAGAACCATAGTCGTTGCTGTCCTGCCTGCTCGGTACTGGCCTATAGGGCGGGCGTGTAGGCATGGGCTCCTATCCGAGCACGCGTGCATGCGACTGGCAGCAGATAGCCGGCTGGGCTGTTTTGTGCCAATTTTTTTGAAAAATTGAATTTTCCTGGTTTTTGCAATTTTTCTGAAATTATGGATTTAGCTAATTTTAATTTTTATTAAATTGGATTTTTCTAAAATTATGTTGTGCCTGAAATTAATTTGGAAATGGTTTCCAAACAAACAAAAGAAAATTTGTACATTGGATGTATGGATGATATCCATTTTTTATGCATTATTAGTATGTTATTTTCTGACTATAATTATGTTTTATTTTGGAATTTGATATTGGGTATCAATTATTAAATACATGGATTGTATTTATTTATTTAACATGTTTTTATTTGATATAAATGTTAATAATTGTTTATTGGATAAACAATGAGGATAATCACAAAGCCCATTGGCCGAATGTATCGTTTATTTTATGTTGGGTGAGGCATGCTTGCCTCCTTGTTTTAATTCCTTCTTTCATTTTTTAGTCTTGGAATAATAAGGCTTGCTTTCTCCCCCCTTTCGTACTCCCCTCAACTTCTGATTGGGGTTTTCATTTTCAGTTGTAATGGGTGTAGTTAGCAATGTGAGGTTTTATTATTGGAATGATAATGGGTTATTATTTTGTAATAGTTAGGCCACACCCTAGATTGACCATAGACTCACTGGGGGCGCAGTCGGTTACTTAGAATTGGACTTGTGATCATCCAACAGGGGCGTGCTAGGTTTATTTTTGCATGTGGTAAATATTTTAATTTTTTACGTATGATGTGTTTGGAATGCACTTATACTCAATCATTAAAACTTTATCATGCAAAATATTATAATGATGAGGTCTCAGTCACAACTAACTTTAACTCTCACTTGGATGGTACAAGTAAGTATTAGGCCCAAAGTGGAATTAAATCGAATGGTTTGACAACTCCAAGCCTTCCATCCACGATAATGTAGTGTGGATGCTACTTCTACCCTTTTGTGGTCTCACGAGTCGTGGCACATTTGGGATAGAAGAAAGCTACTATTATTGTGAACAAATGAAATATGCTCCTATTTCCTTGTCTCACGAGTCGTGGGGGCCGACAGTTGAGATATTCATTTAGTTGATGGGTTGGGCCAACGCTGAGTAATATGATTTGCTTGGAGTCCTCGGGTTCATGTGAAGAGGCGAGGCAAAATATCTTGGGGATCTCATTGGATGTGAATGGTAATGGTTACCTCCCACAAAATTGTTTGCTTGTGAGTCGTAAAAGCAGGACATGGAGAATTGTGTTTGTGGATTCCAAGTCCACTAGAAAATGGTTTCTTGAAACCCCACTTGAGAGCGGTGAGCTTTTGAAGAAATAGTGGGAACTGACTAAAGACCAAGTCTTAACTTGTATTTAATGTTATAATATACTAACAATCCATTAACCATTATTTGGAGACAAACAAATTTAGTAGAATGAACTACAATGATTGGCTTAGAAATCTGAGGATTGTTCTCAATTTCGAGAACCAGATTTACAATCTGGATAATTCTCTTCCTAGGACCTTGCCGGAGGGGTCCACATCTGAAGAACGTGTGACGTTCGAAAGGTGGCACGAGGATAATCGGAAGGTCCACAGCATCGTACTGGCGTCGATGACAAACGATATCCAGAAGCAGTACAATAGGCACGATGATGCCGTGTCGATAATGCTCCGCATGAAAGAGGTTTATGTGGTTCCGGATAGGCATGTTATATATACCGCCGCAAAAGCATTTTGGGCACCAACATGACTAAGGGATCCTCTGTGCAAGAGCATGGGATTAAGATGCATTCCCTCGTGGAAAAGCTCGAGGATATTCAAGCTGGGCTTGATAATGAAATGTACATTGACGTGATTCTCCAGTCACTTCCTCCCTCTTACGACCCATTCTGTCGTAAACTACAACATGAATGGGTTTGAGAAGACCATAAACGAGTTGATTAACATGTTGGTCCAATATGAGGCAATGACAAAAAAGTCTGCGTCGTCTGTGTTGGTCGGGGATGCTTCGACCTCTGAAGCAAAAGGCAAGAGGGCCAGACACTGGAAGAGGAAGAAGGGTAAGCCAAATGCCTACTGCAAGCACTTTGAGCGCTCCTGTTGCTCCGGTGGGGATGGGAAAAGGTAAAAGGAAGGTGGGTTCCTAGTGAATAAGGGTAAATGATGTCTGTATGCATTGCCGGAAAAAGGGCCATAAGAAGAGGGAGTGCCCCAGGCTCTTCTCCAGTGCAGGTACATTTGTTATTGAGGTTAACATGATAACTAACTCTGCTTCTTGGGTGTTGGATACTACTGTGGAGCTCAAATCTGCAATGATTTGCAGGTGCTGGAAAGAAGTAGAAAGCTAAGGTAAAGACAAGGTGATCCTAACGCTTGGAGATAGAAAGGTTGTTGCTGCCGAAGTTGTAGGAATAGTCCACTTAGCTGTAAGTGATCAAGTTAGGATAGAATTAAAAGATTGCTATTATGTACCTAGCATCATTAAGAATATCATTTCCATTGAATTGTTGGACAATATTTGTTTTGAGTTTATGATCAATAAAAATTATTTTGATTTGATGAAGAATGGTTCTTCACATACGCTAGGCAAACTTCATAATGGTTTTTATATTCTCCAACAGCATGATTTTGTCATGACTGCTCAAAACAAACGTAAAATGGAAAATCAAAAAAATGCACAGTACTCTCATACAAGGTTTGGTCACATCTCTCAAGATGGGATTAAAAGGTTAGTAGACTCAAAAAATCTAGAGATAGATGATTTGGATCACCTACCAACCTGCGAGTTTTATTTGAAAGGGATGATGGCCAAGAAGCGTTTTGTAGGACAAAGTAAGCTTACTAGTGGTCTGTTGGATTTGATCTATTCAGACATCTATGCGCCACTAAATACACAAGCCAGAGGTGGATTTTCCTACTTCATAACCTTTACCGATGATCACTCATGATATGGTTATGTTTACCTAATGAGGTACAAGTCTGAGGCTTTAGGAAGGTTTAAAGAGTTCAGACTTGAAGTTGAAAACCAAACTGGACCGAGGTGGTGAGTATTTAAGTGGGGAATTCTTAGATTATCTAAATGAGAATGGAATTCTCTCAGTGGACTATTCCTGGAACGCCGCAACTTAACTGTGTCTCTGAAAGGTGGAACCGAACCTTGTTGAACATGGTTCGGTCCATGATGAGTTTTAACGAACTACGCTTATCCTTCCGGGGATACGCTCTTGAGACATTAACCAAGTTGTTGAACATGGAGCCTTCTAAGACTGTGGCCCAGACGCTATATCAGATATGGCTTGGCAAGCCTACGTCCTACAAGTACTTGATAGTGTGGGGTAGCCCTGCATACATCAAGAGAGTAGTGGAAGACAAACTGAGCTCAGTAGATCACATAGGCTATTGGACATGTGATTTTATCCAATAGTGGCGTGCTAGACTTTTATTTTTGCATGACAAGCATTTTAATTAATGTTTTTAATATTTAGAATATTATGCATGAAAAACATTAAATGTGATGAGGTCTTGGTCATATAAATAACAAATAACCCTCACTTGGTGGGACCAAGTTAAACTATTAGACCCAAAAATGAAAATAAAAAAAGGATTGTTATTACATGTGTTTCATCCACTATAATGTAGTGAGGAAGTTGATTTCACTCATTCATGGTCTCATGAGTTATGGCACATTTGAAATGAAATAAAACTACACTATTATTGTGAACGAAGTGAATACACACCTATTTCTCTTCTCAGGAGTCATAGGGCGATGGTAGTCTACCCTATAATTTGGTTGATGGGTTGGGTCTAACACCAAGCAATATGATTCGCTTGGAGTCCTCGGAACAATGTGAAAATGGTGATGCAAAATATCTTAGGGATCTAGTAAGTCGAAAATGGTATTTGATACCTCCCACAAGGCTATTTCCATGTGAATTGTAAAAGCGCGACATCGAGAATTTCGCCTGTGGACCCCAAGCCCTCTAAGAAAAGGTTTTCGAAAACCCATTTGAGAGTGATGGCTTTTGTAGAAATAGTGGGACGGTTAATGACTAAAGTCCAAGTCCTTAACTTGAATATAATTCTATGATAATATACTAATTTTTCTATTTATCGTTGATTTCTAAGAATCCACTTAACACCATACTTGAGGATAGTAAATTTGATGGAACAAACTATTCAAATTGGCTGAGAAATATGAGGACAATTAAATATTTCAAGAACTAAACTTACGTTCTAGATAACTCTCTATCTCGCACTTTGTGAGAAGGGTTCCAGCAAGGAGAACATTTGACGTTCAAGCAATTTACTCAGTGGCATGAGGACAACTTGAGAACACAGTATCGTACTGGGTATGATAAGTAACAAGATCTGGAAGAAGTATGACAGGTACAAAGATGTATGGTCAATAATGCACTGCATGAAAGAACTTTATGCGATACCGTACCGACATATTAGATATGTCATGATGAAGGAATTCTTAGGTGCTAGAATAGCTGAGCGATTATCTGTATGAGAACATCGAGTGATGATTCTATCCCTAGTAGAAAAGCTGAATGACCTCCAGGCGGATTTTGAGAATGAACGTGAGCATACAATCACTACCTTCCTTTTTTTATCAATTTGATATCAACCTGAATGAATGGGATTGAGAAAAACCTTCATGAGTTGATTAATATGTTGGTCCAGTACGACGCAACGATTGAAAAATCTGCATCTGGTGGTACTAGTGGGAGAGGATTCGACCTCTAAAGTGAAGGGCAAGGGTGCTAAACAGGAGAAGAGGAAGAGTGACGAGACTTCTTCTACTGCTTCTAGCACTTCAAGTAATCCTGTTACGCTTTTAAGCGGGGGTAAAGGAAAAAGGAAGATTGTTCGTCAGTCAAGGATACTGAATGATGTTCGCATTTATCGCTGAGAGAAGGGTCATTGGAAGAGGGAGTGTCCTGAGCTCCTCTCCGGTGAAGGTAAAATCTTTAATTAAGTATTAACATAATCTCCAGTCTACCCATGGTAATGGATACCACTGAATTCACAATCTGCGAATGGTTTACAGGTGATGAAGAGGAATTTAAAAGTTGAAACAAGAAGGTACTAAAGCTTAGAGATAGAGGGGTTGTTGTTGTAAAGAAAAGGGACTTACTTAGGCTTAGTGGTGATCATGTTAGTATAGTGTTTATGTGACCTAGCATGATCAAAATAGTGATTTCTATTATTGTTGGACAATTTTGATTATGTAGTTTAATCAATAAAGTCTTTTATGTGATAGTAAATGGGATTCATGTCTCTTGGGTGAAGCATAAAATTTATATTATCTTATAATTAGATTATGCATATTTAAATAAAGAATAAAATGATAATGAAGAATGAAACTTATCATTCTGGTAGGACAATCTCTTCTACCTGAGGATGAGAAAGACTAATGGACCCAAAGAGTATTAGAAATAGGCGATTTGGATCTATTAGCTTTCAAAACCATTTCTAAGAAGGAGAAAGACCACAAAAGCTATTTTGTAGGTCAGAATGAGCTTATCAATTTCAAATTGGACTAGATCAAGTGTGACATTTGTAAGTCACCAAAACACACAAAATTGGAATAAGCTTCACAAGTCTAATTCCATTTGATGAGGTTCAATGAATCGACTCAAAGTGGTGAACCAAACTGATCACCTTTTGATTGGATCGAGAAGGTAAGAATTCCCCACTTAAATACATACCACCAATGTCATTTTTGTATTTGTACCATCATCTCACTAATGTTTATAACTATTACAATTGACATAGATGACATCATCCTGATTCAAAAACTACAGTATTGCATAGCCCTATGCAAAATCTGCCTGTATTTGGTATATCATGGAATGCACGCACCATCAATATGAATTTTTTTGGTGGTCATTTAATCGTCATAGCTTCTCCACAACCACTTTTGTCGTATCTTTACCACCCTATGCGCATGGCGAATTTAGTTGTTTCAACATTATCACTCTCTTATTTGGCCACTTTAGATTTTGGTCACTAACACTTTATCACAAATTGCATCATCACCATGCTACATGGATATAGCATTGTTCTTGACACATAATGACATGTTGCACCACCATTTGTATCTGAAGGTAGTGATCAAGCATTGACACCTTTCTTACCCGATATATATCATTCCAAATCCACATGAAATATACATGACAACGGTCCTCTACCTAGTATTATAAATGGCTCTTTCAACTTGCACCAGCTCCAATCTTGGTCATTGGTGATTTCTTTGTTGACAGACTTCAGTGCTAACTAAACCTTTGTAAAGTTTGGATTTCTGTCAACTTGTTATGACGAGATTAAGAGTCAAGCGTACTGAAATGCTAGTTTTCTCATGGTTAGTGTAAAGTATTACTAGCTTATCTACATAAGCAAATTTAAAGGAAAATAAGTTACATTGATCAAATTTCTGTTGTTTGATTACATTATTTGTATAGAGTAATTTGGATCTATATATCAACAAAAATTGGTTAGGTTGAAAGGTTCAAATATGTAATTATAAGTAAGATATCCTGATTCAGAGTTTTTAAACAAAATATACTTCAGATATGAAAAAAATTGGCAAATTGAAAAAGATGTCTAGAACCCTAAATAGAAGGATGGATCAGAGAGCCGAGACCAATACTAAAAGTAACATTTATTGTCCTAAATATGAAAAACGACACACCAAGAGATCCAATTTTGTGCCAAGTAGGATATTGCATGGCAAACCAATGTTGTGAACTAAAATACTTATTACAAAAAAAATAATATATGTATGGTGATGAAGAGAGAATATATACTAGTTGCAACAATTAATACCTTATGGACCTCCAAACATGCAAGAATGAGAAACTTTTTTATCAACAAATCAAGTAAATAAGAAAAACTATATATAATTATGGAAGATACCCTAATTAATGTCTTCTCTTCTCCATTAATGTAATTAAAGATATTATACCTCGAGCTATGGTAGTCAGTACACTAAGTCGAGATCGCAATCTTTTCTTGTAGTTTTATTCTTTTTTTCAATTTTAATTTTATTTAGTTCTTTATTATTCTTTTTCATCCTTTCGTACTCTTACCATTACCACAAAATATTTTCATGTTTGTGATATTCTATTTTCTCCACAATACCCTAATACGTTTAGATTTTCCCGAAGAGAAAGTTGGCAAAGTACATATCCAATTCTGGGATGTTCTCCCCAAGTTATAAATATGAATTATTTAATTAGTTAATCTTCAGGTTTTGAGTCAAAGAGACACAGTAACCATTTGATTTATTAATCATATTATCATCATTCAACAATCAATTATAATGCATATTGATGTATGAAATGTGATCAACTACTTTTTCCTCTATTTTTGTTCATTATGCATAGAGAATTCATATTCTTGCGTCCCAAAAATAAATAATTACTATCATTTTAGCTTTATTGATCATAGGGATCTCACATTATATCTTGTAATTGAGACACTTACACCAAACTAATGTTTATTCAATGGTCATGGACTATACACATGGTTGCTAGTCGCTGATCAAGATGCCTGAAGAGTCGGGCTCAACAGGGACTCAACCTAGGACTTGATTGACCTAATAAAGAAAAACTGGTTGGTCCAATGTAGGCCAATCCTAGGTTGATTTCAAGTATCAATACTTGAGATAGGCCCAACTCAATGACCTAAGACCTCCTAGCCCTGGGTCGAGTTAGGGGGCCGACCTAATTGAGCCACTTCTTTTTTTTTTTTGTTAATAATACATGACATATAGGTTTTATTTTATTCTTGTAGCTTAACTATTCAATACTTTTTATACTTTTGAAACTCTAAAAAGTTTTACCTTTATTCTTCTACTTCTATATTAGCACAACAATTCACTAAAACTCATTGTTATTTTTTTAAAAATGTATTTTAAATATTTTTTGGGCTTGCCATTCTTTAAGTTTATTATTCATAACTAGTTCGTTAAATTGTTATTAAGTTCTTTATGTGGTATTAGCTACTTCTTCTTGTAGTTTTGATTGTTTGGTTTAACTTATAATTTATTATTTAAAATAAAAGCATCAATTATTTAAGCTTGTTCAAAAAGTATCTCATCTTCATTAAAAAATAAAAAGAAAAGAAAACAGGCACAATCAGGTTTGGTTTGAGCCTAGGCCAGGTCAACACCACTGCTATTGCACTTTCTCTTCATCCCCCATTTTGCGCTTAATTTAAAGTAAAATTAGTGAAATAAAAATTAGTGTTTTCAAATATGACTTTAGCCACTGCAACCACTGGTCATGGTAAGAAAATATATCAAAAAATAAGGTAAAAAGAAAACACAAGCTTTATTGAGCATGATTTCTATAGCCTCAAGAATGGGTTCCACAAAATTTACTATAAAACATTTATCAAATAAGTAAAGTTGAATTTCTTGTGGAACCCTAATTATGGAAAAAAAATTCTTAATATAGTCAAAAATTAAATATTTATTTTTTTAAACTTTGACATGAAAGGAAATTAATTAAAAACAAATTGAAGAAATAAAAAGAAAATTAATTAAATATGTACCTGAGGCACCATTAATCTTGCCGGCAGAGAACAAGAGATGGGAT
Source organism: Sesamum indicum (assembly GCF_026168435.1). Taxonomy (NCBI): domain Eukaryota; kingdom Viridiplantae; phylum Streptophyta; class Magnoliopsida; order Lamiales; family Pedaliaceae; genus Sesamum; species Sesamum indicum. The sequence goes on along the minus strand of NC_142661.1, from coordinate 7,085,472 downwards.
CCGGCGATAGCACATCATTGGAATCTTCACTAGATGAATTTGAATTTGGGTCTGATGAAATAGTCTGGCCAAAATCTTTAGTGTACGTTCTTGAAGAATTCTGTTGGCAAATTATACGACAGTGACGAATTAACAAATTGATTCAGTAAAAAGAATTAAAGAAGGAAAAAGAAAGAATCAAATGCTTGAGAAAAGGAATAATGATGTTGCCTACATACAATTCATCTTACATTTCTGGAGTTTTCCGCCATTTTTTTGCTACAGAAGGAATAAGATGTAATGTTCCTAGGGCTCTCTAAGTGTAGTACTTTATGAACTTGAACAGTATTCTGTAGTGAGTGTGTTGAGGGAGAAAAGGCCTGAGCAAATGTGAAGTGTGAGTGGCTGAGTGAGAGAGTGTGAGTAAATATTGTGTGCATATGTGTGAGTGTTTCAAACAACAACGCTCGACGGGGGTAGCAAAAGCCTCCCAAGTTACGTTCTACCTTTTCTGATAATATTTTTCTATTAATTTCTTCTTTTTTGGTTTGTCTTTACTTAATATTATTGTAATAATTACACAGAAAGCATTTTTAGAAAGAAATCTATACATTGATGCTATCTATTAATACAATACAATAAATTATTTTCTACATTAGATTCCTACTGAAAAGGCAAAAAAAAAAAAGAAGAGATAATATTTATAAAAATTAATTAAATAGTTCATCAATCTGTACGTATTGTTGTATTGTAATCAACCATTTGTTTTTACAAAGTTCTTTATACACAACTCCAATTTTTGAGTAAAATTGAAAAACTTAAATTAGTGATGAACTTAAAATTGACACCCAAAAATGAAAAATTAATCATGTATACCTTTCTTGCAAGTTCAATCATCTTGCATTTATTGAAATTTAACAATACTTTATGACTAAGGATCTATTCAAATTGGGTTTCAAAGGCTGGATATTTTGAAGGAAATATATGTGGTATATAAAGATAGGTTAATGTCACTTACTTGATTCATAATTTTACTGATTATTACAGTTTGAGGATTGGATTTCATTGATGAACCGGAGTCTAGTAATTTAAGTTTGAAATCGAATTGCAATTATGTTAAAGTTATACACAAACTAATGTGTGTAAGAATTTTTTGCACCAATTTATTTGGTTCTTAGCCACCACAGGACATATCACTTCCAAATAATTATTAATTATTGGAAGTATTTTGAAAAGAAAAATCAATTAACATTTTTGAATCCATTAATCCCTGTATATATACACATATATGTATAATAGACAGTTAAAAAAGCTAAAAGAATAACAAAGACTAGTGTGTTGGATATTACAAAAAATAAAGCAGCTTCTGGAATAACCAAACCTCTAAATCCGACTATCCTCTAAAAGCTTTGGAATGTCTCCTAAAAAACAAATAAAATTATTAATACTTTTAAACAAGAATTAATATTTTAACAAAATAATATTAATATTGTACCTACTTACCGCCACCTGCAACGCCCTTAGCCCGCTCCAGCCGCCGTCCACTTTTTTCTTGTAGCACCTCTCTGATAATTCCATCTGCTTGGGGGACCGATGGAGCTTTGCCTCCTATAGAAGAAAAAATATTTAGCATCGTATTTATAAAATAATATAAAACATTTAAAATACTATTATTTACTTACCAACTTCCTCTTGTGCATGTCAATAGAGGAAGATCCCCCCCCCCTTGATACACAATTGAGGACTCCATAGAGTTTGCCGCCTGGCTCGCCTTATTTTTGGAGGACTCCCGCTTGAAGTCCACGCTGGCCTAGTACGTCTGGAGCTGGAGCCAGACCTTGTTGGGTAGCTAGAGTGGCCTGACCAGGCTGGATAGGCCGATGGAAAGTATCTTCCGAATTTACTTATTGACCACCAGTAGGTCATCTACAAAAATAAAATTAATTAAATAATTTGATTATTAGATAAAATCAAATTAATTTAAAATTGATTACCTCCATGCTCTCAAACCAGTAATGTTGGTACTCTGGCGGCACCTATCTAAGACATGGCGAAGTGTGGGGAAAATGTCCCCGTGAAGACTACATTGATGCGCTCATGAAAGTAGCGGTTAGACTTAAAAGGACATGCTATATTAGACATTTTCAAGATAAAAGAATACTAAAAAATTTGATAAACAAATTTATCTCGCGTCATCGAGGCTGATGTACTGGGCGCACTGATGGTAGTGGTGGAGCAACCGCCGAGGTGGTAGACTGTTGTATCGTATCATTAGCTGTCGGTGCAACATCATCTGAAGTCTGCGGGTTGGGGGACGGTGCGGTTGTGTCAGGTGGTGTGGATGGTCGAAGAACTGCTTTCAAACTTAGGAAGCATTCGATAAAACTAGTAGAAGTGGCAGGCCACGACCACGACCACGACCACGTGGTACAGGAGAAGTACCACTAAACATAATCTAAACAAAAAAGAATAATATGTAAATAAAAAAGTATTAGTCTAAATTTTACGATTATTGACATTAATATGTAAATAAAAAAAATATAGTAATTCTTACACATCGAAAATACTATCATGAAGTTATAATTATTGTACTCATTAATTATTTAAAAATGTATAATTCTCTTGTGCACATATACAAACGGGTCAAGTATTGCTTTAAACTTGTTTAGCCTATCACATGAATTTGTTATTGTAGTATTCGTTACATTTGTCCATTTTATCTATCAACATTATCTTCTGTTGACAGATGAAGATGGATAAATAACAAGTTCTACTGGAAAAATTCAATTAATGGGCTAAACAAGAAAGGCATGCGTGATCTGTTTGTGCACAGTTACCAAATAACAATTCACTTTCAAATAATTATTAATTATTGGAAGTATTGTCCTCAATTTGTTTTCTATTTCTAATCATTATGTAATTGTATTTTAATTTGAATTATTACCTTTATATTGTTATTGTTCACATTTTTTTGTTAATAATATTATTATTGGGATTATTAGTCTAATTTTGTAATTATTGACATTATTATGTAAAAATGTTATTATTGAGAATATTATTTAATTTTGTGATAATTGAAAATGTTATGTAATACTATTATTACAAGGAATATCAGCCTATTTTTTGTGATTATTGATATTATTGTGTAAAAATGTTATTATTGGAAAAATTGGTCTAATTTTTTTATTATTGACATTATTATGTAAAAATGTTATTATTAGGACTATTAGTGTAATTTTTGTGATTATTTACATTACTATTTAAAATTTTTATTATTGGTAATATTGATCTATTTTTTTTATTATTTACATTATTATTGGGATTAACTATTGGTCTAATTTTTGTGATTGTTTACATTATGATGTAAAAATTATTTTATTGGAAATATTGGTCTAATACTTTTTATTATTTAAGTTATTATTTAAATAATGTTACTATTGAGATTACATATTGATCTAATTTTTTTATTTACATTATGATGTAAAAATTAGCCTATTTATAAAATAAATTGCACATGTATACAATAAATTTCACAGAAAAAAATAAGAATTGCATAAATTATAGAATGTTACAGTAAATTGCACAAATATTTGCATAAACTACACAGCTATACAATTAATTTTAAAAAATTACACAAAATTTCTTTAATTGCAGAAAGTACATAAAATAAATTTCTATGATTGCAGAAATTCTTATAAAACTATATATTTCTATAATTGCAAAACTTGCATAAAATAATTATATTTACTGATTTTTTTTTAAAATAACAAAAAATTACAGAAAATTTTTAAAAATCAGCCAAAATTAAGAGAAAAATTTTAAAATTACCAAAACTTTACGAAATTTTGGAGAATTACATAAAATTTAATTTATTTTAAATTTTCAAATTATTAAAGAAAATTATTAAAATTACCAAATATTATGAAATTTTTTAAAATTTCAGAAATGTATAAATATTTTAAAAAATTACGGCAAAAACTAAGAAAATTTTTTTAAATTGTGGAGAGTTTTTTAAAATATTTTATTTTACACTAAAAAATCAAAAAAATAAAAATGTAGAAAAAACCGTCCCAAGTGTATTAATGATTAGAAAAAAGTAGACCATAAATTAATTAAGGTCATTGGAAACATATAATGCTACGAATTAAATTGATACATGTTCAGAAGATTAAATATATTTGTACATATAAGATCGTTAGTATTACGTAGATGTATATTGGATCGTCTAATCAGACCGTTAAAATTGTTATCAAACCATTTGATAGTATCAAATCGACAAAACACTACATTCCATGAAGTTTTTGAAATTTTTGTTATACGGATACTAAGATATCGTATCTGATACATAATCAACGAGGTTAAAAACTATGGAACTGTCCATCAGACAATTTGATTTTAGATCAGACCTCTAGACATGTTTTCATATAGAAAGTATTGTTATAAGTTTAAGTTTGAAATTAATCAGGGTCCCGAATGTTAAGACATTGTAATCGGGAAGTGAACGAGCAATCTATGAAAATATTAAGGGAGTGTTTTTGGAACTCACTTAATATAATTACAATTCAATTCATTAAAGTGTAATAATAACTAAAATTGTGAATCAGGTAAGTGACATTATTTTATACCTATCTTTATATACCAAACCATTAATTACATTTTTCAAAATATGCGGCCTTTGAAACCGAATTTAAATAGATCAAAACTCAAAATGATTGAACTGCCAATAATGGTATACATGATTAAGTTTTCATTTTTTGTGTATCAATTTTAACTTCATCACTACTTTATTTTCAATCTTTCTCAAAAACTTGAGTTGTATGTAAAGAATTTTGCAAAGATAAATGGTTGATTACAATACAATAATATGTATAAATTGATGAAATCATTAATTAATTTTCATAAATATTATCTCTTTTTTTTTTTTTTTTGCCATTTTTTGAGCAATCTGATGTAGAAAATAATTTATTTTATTGTGTTCATTGATAGCAAGAATATATATATTTCTTTCTAAAAATGCTTCTTGTCTAATTATTATAATAATATAAAGTAAAGACAAACCAAAAAAGATCAAATTAAGAGGACAATATTATGAGAAAAAGACATAACATAACTTTCGAGGCTTCTGCTACCCCCTGTGGAGCTTTGTTGTTTCAAGCACTCACACATACACACACAACATTTACTCAGCCTCTCCAACTCAACCACTCACACTTCACATTTGCTCACACCTTTCTTCCTCAACACACTCACTGCAGAACACTGTTCAAGCCCATAAAGTACTATGCCCAAAGAGGGGACGGATCCTTTTCTTCGAACTCACCATCCTCGCTACATATTTTGACAGCACTAGATAAGACTTATGATGACCATATCCGGGATACGATCACCTCTCACACAAATCTAAGATATAGTTATCGCATGCATGTGACTGTCGTGATTCGTCAAGTTTGAGGACGACTTCCATACTATCGGAGCCGGGGACTCAAGTCATACCGACCAAGCCTCCAGAGCTTCCATATGATGATCCTAGCGGATCAGTTCAGTCGATTCAACACGTAGCCAATCGATCCATTAGATCGCATAGATGTCCCACGCCTATTGTGGATGAAACACGGCATTCATCAAATGAATGCGACTCTTAATGCATGTCTCAATAGGACTCTCGATGCCCAGTCTCGAGGTTGTCGACTTGGAACATCTCAGACCCAACCCCAAACAATTGGTTTCATGGCCGCCATCCAATGTGCAGTACGACTGTTGCACGATTGTTAAAGTGGTCTGTGGGTATCTGTTGTGGCGTCCAAGCAATGCTTGACGTAATTTGGTAAGCACAACAGATATGTGTTCCGAAGATGAATACTTAGCATATTTGTCGGGACAACATCGCTTAAATAAAAATTGCTTGAATGATTCTCAAAATTGTCAATCCAATTGGCTTCTGTTCTCCAATTCCAACATTCACACACTAAAAAGAGAGGGTTAGAAGGAATCGAAAGAAAGAGGGTTTTAAAGGTGTACCTACTAGCAATGTCTTAGCAGCAGAGGATCTACACAAAGAATCGATGCCGGTGATTTCTCCACTAAAAAATTGATGAAGAAGAGGATGATGGGGATGGGCTCTTGGTCATATGATATCGTGTACTCTTGAGAGGAGGTGGTTGTAGGACTGTGCAAACAAAGAGATATGGGAAGAACATGTGTTCTCAAATCGTGGAAGATGAAGTTTCTGCAACGTGGAAATTGAAGAGAGAAAAAGAGAAAGGGAGGGAGCTTGACGACCTCTAAGAATATAGAACGGTATTTTTGGTATTTATAAATTTTTTAAGGGTATAATTGAAAATTCAAAAAATTGATGTTGCGAGGTAAGTAACCGCTTTTTATGAGTTAGAATGGCCTTTTCCTTTTTATATAAAATAGTTAATATCTAGTTTTATAATTATGGAAAAAAAATCTCTTAATATATTCAAAACATAAAACTTTGACAGGAAAGGAAATTAATTAAAAATAAATTGGAGAAACAAAAAAACAAATAATTAAATATATACCTGAGGCTCCATTAAACTTGCCGGCGGAGCACAAGAGATGGGGTCCGGCGAGAGTACATCATTGGAATCTTCACAAGATGAATTTGGATTCAGGTCCGATGAAATAATTGGGCCAATATTTTCAGTCTATGTCTTCAAAAATTCTGTTCGCAAATTATACAACGGCGACGAATTAACAAATCAATTCAGAAATAAGAATTAAAGATGGAAAAAGAAAGAAACAAATGCTTGAGAAAAGGAAGAATGGAGTTGCTTGCATAGAATTCATCTTACATTTATGGAGTTTTCTGCCATTTCTTGGCCACTGAAGGAATAAGATCTAACGTTCCTAGGGCTCTCTGAGCGCAGTACCAATTATATTTTTTGATTCATTGAGCTTCCGCCGCATTTCCTAGGCTGATCCACACCTTTCGAGTGGATCAGAGCCCGGATCAGTGTATAGGCCTAGAATCTAACATGTTTAATATGAATTTGGATGATGACATGTTTTAATTGGATTTGGAAGCATGATTTTTATGTTAATTGCATATCAAGATTTAGGATTTTAGATGTTTTAATTTTTAATTAGTTTTGGGCATGAGATGTTTTTGAAATTTTGAATTTCTGAAAGATAACTGATTCTTGTTGTTTCAAGAATTGCAGAAAAAAAATGAAAAATTTAAAAAAAACGAAAAATGGCAGTAGATGAGCTGCTACCTGCTGGCCAATTACTAGCTTGCAAAAGCGCGGCCGGGGGCGAGGGCCCTGCACACGCAGTCTGGCCTAATGAGAGATTCAAAAAAATGAGTGGATGATTAGGAAGACCAAGATACACAATGGAATAGTAATAGAGATTCTATAAATTATCCAACATAATCTTTCTTTATAGAAAAGTAAGGCGAATTGGGGCTTTAATACTCCCAGCGATTTCGATCCAGAGTATGTTCCATCCACCGATTAAGTAAATAACTATCAAGAACGAAGAATCTTTTACTTTGGGTAATGTCCCTTTTTTTGAGAAAGGAGAATAGGAACGAAATACAATCAAAAGACTAGAATTGCAAAAACAAAAAGATCTCCTTTTGCTTATTAAAAGTATTTCCATTTTATTTAGAGAAATACAATTCTTGTTATATAATGCAATGTCTAATTCTTTTTCGTAATTAAAAATGATAGGTTGAATATCTATGTGATATTCCTATAAAAAGAGTCTTTTTTTTTATTTAAGGATAAAGTTATTAATCAACAAAGAAAAATGAAAATTCTTAAACGATGAGATCAATTCAGAAGCACTTTTTTATTATAAATCTAGCAGACAAAATACCATTGGTCTAATTCTAGGCCTTAGGATAAGAGTTTGATTCTCTATCGATCCTAGAAACACATCAAAATAAATAATGTCAAAAGGTCTTTAGATTTATTTGTGACTTATGAGGATCCGTATGAGGTAAAAATCTCATGTACAGTTCTGTAATAGCGATGGGAATAGTGATGTTATCATCAACACATCGCGCTTGCCAGCTGTTAGAAATGGTGACAAGAAAATCAATTGGATTTGCGGTTTTAGAAACCATTTAGCAATATTTATGAATGCGATATTATCTTGATGAATATAGTATGCATTCATTTGTGACAGCATGTATTTGTAGTGCTTACTATTTACGTTGAACGATGCTTTAACATCACAACAAATGCCCACATACCAATTGAATAATCCATGTAGTTGGGCTGTGGATTAGATGGTAGCTATGAAACTAACTTTTGAGGATTGGTCTAAAACATTACAAGTCGAGGACCTCAAGACTGGGCATCAAAAGTCCTATAGAGACTTGAACTATGTATTGCATTCATTGGATGAGTGTCATGTTGAACCGGCGATAGACAGGGGATGTTTATGAAATTTTAGTGGATTAGTTGACAAGGTTGTTAGCTGATTGAACTGACTCGTGGTAATAGTCATATGGAAGCCTTGGAGACATGATCAGTATGATTTGAATTCCATACTCTGATAGTACGGGATTAGTCCTTGGACTTGAGGAATTATGGCAGTCATATGCATATGATGGAATATCTTGGATCTGACGAGAGATGACTATATCTTTGATGTAATTATTATAAGCCTTTTCTAGTGTAGTCGGATTATGTATTGAGGATGATGGATTTCATGATAGAATCCGTCTCCTATCAGTATATGATGGATATATCTCCTGTGTGCTTTGAGATGGTTTAGACTTTCGAATTCTATGGCCATAGCAATTGATCGAATAACAAATGGTTTCCTTTGTCAATTAATAGAGTAAACGCATCTTAAGTATTCAGCGTAGTTGCCTGGTCCAAGATGAGAATCGACGTCCAATTCCATGCCGTAGACTAAGGCCGGGAGATGGTCGATGGAAGGATCATACCTGTATGGAACTCGAGAACATAAATTTTCACGGCAACATTCACATAGTCTCCAGTGACATGGACCGTTGCTAGACGACCACCCATGGTGATGGACATTGAAAATAATTTGTGTTGGACAAAATTTTCAAGTCTAACTGAGGGTGAACCTAAGGAGTCACACACAAATCAGTAAGGAATTGGTGGAATTAATTCGAGAATAAACAAATTACTTTAATTAAATTAAATTAATTCAAGGAGAATATATATATAAATGATTAGATCACTTTTTTGAGAATCCTTTTGATGGATGGCTCAAGAATTAATTAATTGGATTAATTAATTTTGGGATTAACACCTTTAAATTACTTGGATTAATTTATTTAGTTTGGATTAAGTAATTGATTGAATCAATTAATTAGAGTTTGGGTTTAGATTTATCTAATTGGATTAAATAAATCTTTAGACTTAGTTGGGCTAAAATTAATTTCATTAATTATTGTGCAATGGACTTTGGTGGGGCTTAATTTAATTTGATTAAATCAAGCCCGACCCATACTTGAAGTCCAAGCCCATTTGAGGGAGGTTGTAGCAAGTTAAGAAGGAGTTGAAACTCCTCACCATGATGAAGCTAATGGAGTGGTTATTTCATCATGGTTGAATCTTATGTGCATGTGTGTGTGTATAGGTTGCCTTGGAGGCAAACTTGGTAGTTATTGAATTTTAAATTCAATTGTATGTAATATACAAAACTACCCACATATCATGGATAACCAACAACCTTAGTCATGAAATTTGCTCCATTTTCTCTCCGAAAATGTTCTCCTTTTGTTCTATATTGAATTGGATGCAATTTAAAACAGAAAATATTCCAAAAGCACTAATTAATAGTGTTAGTTTGGAGTTGTTTTTTTTTTTTTTTTGTTCTATCTACCAATAGACAAAGAATTATATCTCTTCCTTAGTGTAGTTTGGATAAATTAGAGGGATTCTAATTTGGATGCTAAAGTGAACGGGAAAACGTAAAGAAAACAATGCACGTTGCTGTTTGACTATAGAAACAAAAGGTAATGTTTCATTTTTGTTTCTATGTTTTTGTATCATCCTCTAGCCACTTGTCTAGCATGTTTATATTTTGCTTATCATGCTTTTGACAAATACCGAATGCCCGGGAATTTCAAAGGGAACACCCTTTTGATTTGTTTTAAATAATTTTTTATTTGACGTTTCTGCTGCGTTCCCGGGCCATACCGATTCTTTCACCAGCATGCGTGCTAGCAGACTCATGCGCGCATCTGTGCCATTATTTGCCTGTAAGTGTGAGCTTGTGCATAACATATTACCCCGCGCGTTGGTTGCTGATGTTAGTTGTGAAGCGCGCGCAACAGGCAGGGGCGTCTATGCACACACTGGCCTGGCTGGTCGTCTCGACCAATTTTTTTTGCTTTTTCATAATTTTTTTTCTTAATTTTGTGCATATTTTCCTGAAACAGTCAATTTTGGGGAATTCATTTTTGTTTGAGATTTCGTATTTTCAAAAATTAAATTACTAAATTAATTTGAATGGATTTCAAACAAGAATTAATATTTTGACTGAGTTGCACTTATGTACATAATTCAGTTGCATTTTTATTTTCATGTAACATTCATTGGATTGGATATGTGATTAATTTATGATATTGGATATCATTATTATAATGCATGATTTGCGTTATAGTTTTTGTGCATGTTTATTTTGGAAATACATGTGTTATTTTGTTAATAAAGCTCTTATTTCTTATCTCTTTATTTTTAGCCTAACTATTTTAAGGCTAGCTTTCTCCCTATTTATGTACTCCCCTAACTTCTGTTTGTGGTTTCTTTTCTGTTGAAACGAGTGCAATAGGCCAGAGAAGGGTTTACTTTATTTGACATATTGACCCCTCCTCCGTCTGATGTGTTGCATGCCATGTCATGTGCTCGACAGTTTTCCTCAAAGAATACAACCTCTACAAACGGGGAGTAAGCGGCAGGTACCTAAGGACGACATACAGGGACTTCTTAAGCATGGGTCTCGCCCTTCGGTAAGCTTATATCTAGCGTCCCCATAAAACTTGTAGTACTCCAAACCGACATCATCTTTCGAGTACAAAATGTAGCCATTCTTACACACATTGATCTTCTCAACGAGTAAAGCCAAATCATTTAGTAACTTCTTCATGCTGTAGTAATCTCTCAGTAGGGTGTGACCTACGGCAATTTTTTACTAGCCTATTGGAATATTCGATCATATGATCCCTCAAAAATACGGTCGTCTACCGTCCGAACGGCTGGGCCGTTTCGTGTCATTTTTTTCGGAAAAATTAAATTTTCCTTTTTTTTGCAATTTGTCTGAAATTATTAATTTTGAAAAATTTTAATTTTAGTTAGATTGAATTTTTCTAAAAGTAAATTGTGCCTTAAATTAATTTGGAAATGGTTTCCAAACAAACAAAAAAAGAATTGTACATTGGATGTATGGTTGATATCTATTTTTAATTGTATTATTAGTATGTTATTTTCTGCAATCAATTATGTTTTTGAGATTAGATATTGGATATCTATTATTAAATACATGGATTGTATTTTTTTTTATAACATGTTTATATTTGATATAAATATGTTAATTATAGTTTATTGGATAAACAATGGAGATGATCACAAAGCCCATTGGCCGAATGTATGGTTTATTTTATGTTGATTGAGGCCTGCATGCCACTTTGTTTTAATTCCTTCTTTCGTTTTTAGCCTTGAAATAATAAGGTTTGTTTTCTCCCTCCTTCTACACTCCCTAAACTTTTGATTGGGGTTTCCGATTCCAGTTGTAATGTGTGTAGTTAGTATTGTCAGGTTCAATTATTTTGAATAAATGTAAGCTTTCAAGGAGAGGAAGGCCTGGACCCATTGGACGGAGCTGACGATGGAAGAAGAACAAAGAGGAAGGCCCATTAGATAGATAATGGGTTACTATTTTGTAATAATTAGGGCCACATCCTAGATTGACCATAGACTCACTGCGGACTCAATTGGTCACTTAGGATTGTGCTTGTGATCATCCAACAAAGGCGTGCTAGGCTTGTTTTTAGATGTGGTGTATGTTTTAATATTTAGAGTATGATGTGTTTGGAATGCATCTGTTTATACTCAATGATTAAAATTGATGCATGCAAAATTTTGTAATGATGAGGTCTCGGTTACAACAAACTTAACTCTCACTTGGAATGTCCAAGTTAAATATTAGGCCCATAATGGATTGAAATTCAAATGGTTTGATTAAAACCAAGCCTTCCATCCACAACAACGTGGTGTTGATGCTACTTTTACCCATCCGTGGTCTCATGATTCGTGGCAAGTTTGGAATGGAAGAAAGCTACACTATTGTTGTGAACAAATGGAATATACTCCTTTTTCTTTGTCTCACGAGTCGTGGGGGGCGGTAGTTGAGATATTCATTTCTTTGATTGGTCGGGCATAACGCTGAGTAGTTTGACTCGCTTGGAGTCCTTGAGATCACGTGAATAGGTGAGGTAAAATAACTTGAGAATCTCATTACATGAGAATAGTATAAGTCTCCTCCCACAAGTGAATCGTAAAAGCGAGGCTTGGAGAATTGTGTTTGTGGGCTCCAAGCCCATTATGAAATGGTTTTTCGAAAATCCCACTTGAGAGTGGTGGGCGTTTTTGAAGAAATAGTGGGACGAGTTAATGATTGAAGACCAAGTTTTAAACTTGATTATAATATTACAAACAATCAACTAAATTTCTGTTTACATTTGATGTAATTGTCTAAGAATCCACTCACTGCAATTCTTGAGACTAATAAATTTAACAGAACAAACTACAAATGATTGGCTATGAAATCTTAGGGTTCTCCTAGATTTTGAATACCAGATCTATGTTCTTAATACGTCTATTCCTTGGACTTTGCCGGAAGGGTCCACATGCAGCAAATGTTTGACATTTGAATAGTGGCATGAGGACAACTGGCAGGCTCGCAGTATCATACTAGGGTCAATGACATTCAGAAATAGTACGATAGACATGATGATGTAGAATCGATAATGCTCCGCATGAGCCAAATTTATGCGGTTATTGAACTGGCATATTAGATATGTTGGACAAAAGCATTTTTCGATGCCAAGATGATTGAAGGGTCTTCTGTATAGGAGCATAGGGTTAAGATGCTATCCCTTACGGTGAAACTCAAGGACCTCAAGGCTGATACTGAAACAGAGAAGTACATTAACGTGATCCTTTAGTCTCTTCTTCCCTCCTTTCACCCCTTTATCGTGAACTATAACATGAATAGGCTTGACAAAGACCTTCATGAGTTGATAAACAAGCTGGTCTATTACAAGGCAACGATTGAAAAGTCTATATCATCGATATTGGTAAGGGAGGCTTCGACCTCAGAGGCGAAACGCAAAGGGGTCGGACGCTGGAGGAGGAAGAAGGGTAAGATAGAATTAGCTATTGCAAATGCTCAGAGAGCTCCTATTTGCCCAATTGGGCATGGGCAGAGGGAACAGGAAGGCGGTTCAGCAGTCATGGATTCCAAAAGATGTTTGCATTCATTGCCATGAAAAGGGGCAATAGAAGAGAGAGAGTTCATCCTCTATAATCAAGGTATAAATTGTTATTGAGTCTTAACATGACTATTACTACACTTCTTGGGTATTGGATACCAGCTGTAAAGCTCAAATTTGCAAATGGTTTGCAGATAATGAAAAGGAGTAGAAGGCTGAGACAAACGACCGTGAAACATAGCAATGGCAGGGTTGTTGCTATTTAGTTCGATTGTTATTTCACTGAATTACCTTGGCCCTTGTGGCATGGCAAGTCTATTTCCACAACGTACTTTAGTATATAGGATGGTCCTGTATACATTAAGCGACTAATGGGAGGCAAACTAGGTTTGTACAGGTTTATTTGTTATCCGAAGGGAAATTGGATTTCATTTAGATTTTGAACTCTTCTATTTCTCTACATTTTTATCATATTTTCTTACTTTTATTTTCATGCATTCTTCCATTAGTATTTCTAGCTAGTTCTCTCACTCTGGCTGAAGACTTGGTGAATGCTTAAATCCAGCGAGTTGTGAGATCTAATTTATGTTTTCTACTTTCATTCATATTGGAATTTGTTTTGTTCTCTGCTTTTATTACAAATAATCTGATTTATGAATAAGTACCATTATTCATTGTCAAGAATATTTGCCTAGCCAATTGAACTTGCAAATCCGTAATTGTTTGTTTAGTTCAATAACTAGTGGTAACATAGCATAATTGATTATGTAGAAGTTTCCGATTATGTTGTGGGGAATGCACAATATAACGTATATAAATCCTCATAGGAATTTATTAGTTAGAATTAGGCCTTTCTAGTCCTTAATGTTGTTGATAAATTAAATCTTGAGAATGTTCCCAAGGTTGTTTACTGATTAGGGACTCAGTCAACAGACGTTTGCTATCCTAAGGGAATTGAATTTCATTGGATAACTGACGTCTGGAGTAGCTCCTTGAGGAATCAAGTGGAGAGACACTTGAGTCAAATGTAGAAAAATTCATTTGTAATCGAATTCTTCTACTAACTCACTATATTCCAGCCTCCTGAGGTGTTAAAATAGGTGACCAAAAAATCAATTGGATTAGTCTTTATGTAATCTGTTCTAATAATATCGATGTAATTGTTATATTGTTTATGAATAAAGTAAGTATTCATTATTTGGCAATTATATTTGTTGTGCTCACTTATTAAGTTTATAAGCTTAACATCACAACAAAGCTCAAAAACCAAATTGTACACCCTATGTTGTTGGGCTGCGCGTTGGACGGTGGCCATGAAACCAACTTTTGAAGGTTAGGTTCGAAATGTTCCAAGTCGAGAACCTCGAGACTGGGCATCGAGTCATATTGAGACTTGAACTAAAATTGCATTCATTGGATGAGTGTCGTGTTTCATCAGCGATAGACATTGGATGTCTATGCAATATTAGTGGGTGGTTGACAAGGTTGTCAAGCCGACTGAACTGACTCGCAGGAAGTCGTCATATGGAAGCCTTGGAAGCTTGGTCAGTATGAATAGATCTTCCTAGCCCCGATAGTACGGGATTAGTCCTTGGACTTGAGGAACCATGGCAGCTGCATGCATATGATGTTGTATCTTGGATTTGATGAAAGATGGTTTTTAATGTTACAATCAATTTGCTAATTTCTGGTTTACATTTTGAATGTAGATGTCTAAGTATCCATTAACGATGATTTTGGAGACAAACAAATTTAATTGAACCAACTACAATGATTGGCTTAGAAATATGAGGATTGTCGTCAATTTCGAGAACCAGAATTATATTCTGGATAACTCTTTTCCAAGGGCCTTACCAGAGGGGTCCACATCTGAAGAACGTGTGACATTTGAAAGGTGTCACGAGGACAGCCGAAAGGTCCGCCGCATCGTATTGGCGTCAATGAAAAACGATATTCAGAAGCAGTACAATAGGCACGATGATGCCGCGTCGATAATGCTCCGCGTGAAAGAGGTTTATGCGGTTCTGGATAGGCATATTAGATATGTCACCACAAAAGCATTTTTCAATACTAAGATGACTAAGGGATCTTCTATGAAAGAGCATGGGATCAAGATGCTTTCCTTCGTGGAAAAGCTTGAGGATCTTCAAGATGGACTTGATAGTGACACGTATATTGACGTGATCCTCCAGTCACTTCCTCTTATGACCCATTTGTCGTAAACTGCAACATGAATGGGCTTGAGAAGACCATAAACGACTTGATTAACATGTTAGTCCAATACGAGGAAACAACCAAAAATTCTGCGCCGTCAATGTTGGTCGGGGATGCTTCGAACTCTAAAGCGAAAGGCAAGGGGGCCAGATGCTGGAAGAGGAAGAAGGGTAAGGCAAATGCCACTACAAACGCTTTGAGCGCTCCTGTTGGCCCGGTGGGGATGGGCAAAGGTAAAGGGAAGATGGGTTCCAAGTCAATAAGGGCAAATGATGTTTTTATGTATTGCCGGGAAAAAGGGCCATTGGAAGAGGGAGTGCCCCAAGCTCTTCTCCAGTGCAGGTAGATTTGTTATTAAGGTTAATAAGATAACTAACTCTGCTTCTTGGGTATTGGATACCGACTGTGGAGCTCACATCTCTAATGATTTGCAGGTGCTGGAAAGAAACAAAAAGCTAAGTAAAGACAAGGTGGTCCTAAAGCTTGGCGATGGCAAGGCTATTCCTGCTGAAGCTGTAGGGATAGTTCACTTAGCTGGTAGTGATCAAGTTACGATAGAATTGAAAGATTGCTATTATGTACCTAGCATGATCAAGAATACCATTTCCATTTCATTGTTGGACAATGCCGGTTTTAAGTTTATGATCAATAAAAGTTGTTTTTATTAGATGAAGAATGGTTCTTCACATCTGCTAGGCAAACTTCATAATGGTCTTTATATTGTTCAACAGCATGATTTCGTCATGATTGCTCAAAACAAACGTAAAATGAAAAATTAAGGAAACGCACGGATCTCGAATGCAAGGCTAGGTAACATCTCTCAATAAAGGATTAAAAGGTTGGTAGACACAAAAAGTTTAGAGATAGATAATTTGGGTCACCTACCAGCCTGCGAGTCTTGTTTGAAAGGGATGATGACCAAGAAGCCTTTTATAGGACAAAGTAAACTTGCCAGTGATTTGTTGGATTTGATCCATTCAGACGTCTATGGGCCACTGAATACACAAGCTAGAGGTGGATTTTCCTACCTCATAACCTTTACCTATGATCACTCACGGTATGGTTATGTTTACCTAATGAGGTACAAGTTTGAGGCCTTTGGAAGGTTTAAAGAGTTCAGACTTGAAGTTGAAAATCAAACTAGTCGCAAAATTAAAACTCTTCGGTCGGACCGAGGTGGTGAGAATTTAAGTGGAAAATTCTTAGATTACCTAGATAAGAATGGAATTCTCTTTCAATGGACTCCTCCTAGAACACCACAACTTAACAATATCTGTGAAAGGAGGAACCAAACCTTGTTGAACATAGTTTGGTCCATGATGAGTTTTACTGAACTGCCCTTGTCCTTCTGGGGATATGCTTTTGAGACGACAGCCAAGTTGTTGAACATGGAGCCTTCTAAGAGCGTGGCCCAGACTCTATATCAGATATGGCACGGCAAGCCTGCGTCCTACAAGTACTTGATAATGTGGGGTAGCCCTGCATATATCAAGAGACTAGTGGGAGACAAACTGAGATCAGTAGATCACATAGGCTATTGGGCTTGTGATTTTATCCAATAGTGGTCTTCTAGACTTTTATTTTTGCATGCCATGCATTTTAATTAATGTTATTAATATTTGAAATATTATGCATGAAAAATATTAAATGTGATGAGGTCTTGGTCATATAAATAACAAATAACCCTCCACCTGGTGGGACCAAGTTAAAATATTAGACCCAAAAATGGAAATAAAAAAGGGATTATTATTACATGTCTTTCATTCACTATAATGTAGTGAGGAAGTTGATTTCACTCGTACATGGTCTCATGAGTCGTGGCATGTTTAGATTGAAATGAAGCTGCACTATTATTCTGAATGAAGTGAATACACACCTATTTCTCTATCTCATGAGTCGTGGGGCGATGCTAGTCTGCCCTATGATTTGGTTGATGGGTTGGGTCTAACACCAAGCAACGTGATTCGCTTGGAGTCCTCGAAATCATGTGGAAAAGGTGATGCAAAAGATCTTAGGGATGTAGTAGGTCGAGAATGGTATTTGATACCTCCCACAAGGCTATTTTCATGTGAATTGTAAAAGCGCGACATCGAGAATTTCACCTATGAACCGTAAGCCCACTAAGAAAAGATTTTTTTAAAACCTATTTGAGAGTGATGGTTTTGTAGAAATAGTGGAAGGGTTAATGACTGAAGTCCAAGTCCTTAACTTTAACATAATTTTATGATAATATACTGATTTTTCTATTTATCGTTGATGTCTAAGAATCCACTTAATACCATACTTTAGGATAATATATTTGATGGAACAACCTATTCAAATTGGCTGAGAAATCTGAGGATAATCCATGATTTCGAGAACTAGATTTATGTTCTGGATAAGTCTCTATCTCGCACTTTGCTAGTAGGGTTCCTGCTAGGAGAACATTTGACGTTTGAGCAATTTACTCAGTGGCATGAGGACAACTGGGCAGTACGCAGTATCATACTGGCCATGATGAGTAACAAGATCCAAAAGTAGTATGAGAGGTACAACGATGTATGGTCAATAATGCACCGCATGAAAGAACTTTATGTGATACCGCACCGACATATCAGATATGCCATGATGAAGGAATTCTTAGGTGCTAGAATAGCTGAGGGATTGTCCGTATGAGAGCATCGAGTGATGATGCTATCCCTAGTAGAAAAGCTAAAAGACCTTTAGGCGGAGTTTGAGAATGAACGTGATCTTACAATCACTACCTCGCTTTTTTGATCAATTTACTATCAACCATAACATGAATGGGATTGAGAA
This sequence comes from Sesamum indicum, assembly GCF_026168435.1. Taxonomy (NCBI): domain Eukaryota; kingdom Viridiplantae; phylum Streptophyta; class Magnoliopsida; order Lamiales; family Pedaliaceae; genus Sesamum; species Sesamum indicum. The sequence continues at coordinate 7,067,033 of NC_142661.1, read as the reverse complement.
AAACCATCATGAGTTGATTAATATGTTGGTCCACTACGAGGCAACGATTGAAAAATTTACATCTGGCAGTACTAGTGGGAGAGGTAGGGCAAGTGTGCTAAACGGGGGAGGATGAAGAGTGATGAGACTTCTTCTACTGCTTCTAGCACTTCAAGTAATCCTGTTACGCTTTTAGGCGGGGGTAAAGGAAAAAGGAAGATTGTTCATTAGTCAAGGATACTAAATGATGTTTGTATTTATTGCTAAGATAAGGGCCATTGGAAGAGGGAGTGTCCTGAGCTCCTCTTTTGTGAAGGTAAAATCTTTAATTGAGTATTAACATAATCTCTATTCTACCCATGGTAATGGATACCACCGAATTTATAATCTGTGAATGGTTAGAAAAGTTGAAACAAGAAGGTCTTAAGGCTTAGAGATAAAGGGGTTGTCGTTGTAAAGACTAGGACTTAGTTAAGCTTAGTGGAAATCATGTTAGTATAGTGTTTATATGACCTAGCATGATCGAAACAGTGATTTCAATTATTGTTGGACAATTTTGATTACGTATTTTATTCAATAAAGTCTTTTATGTGACATTAAATGGGATTCATGTCTATTGGGTGAAACATAAAATTTATATTATCTCATAATTGGATTATGCATATTTAAATAAAGAATAAATTGATAATCTAGAATGAAACTTACCATTCTGGTAGGACAATCTCTTCTAGCTGAGTATGAGAAAGAATGAAGGACTCAAAGAGCATTTGAACTAGGCGATTTGAATCTATTAGCTTTCAAAATCTTTTCTGAGAAGGAGAAAGACCACAAAAGCTATTTTGTAGGTCAAAATGAGCTTATCAGTTGCACATTGGATTTGGATCTAGTGTGATATTTGTAAGTCACCAAAACACACAAAACCAAAATAAGATTCACAAGTCTAATTCCATTTGATGAGGTTCAAAGAATTACACTCAAAGTGGTGAACCGAACTGATGACCTTTTGATTGGATCGAGAACATATGTATTTAGTACGAGTTCTTGAATGTCGAAAAATGAGAATATGATTCTCACTCAATGAAATTCTTCCTGGAAGGGCCACAATTGACTGGTCGTTGATAAGAAAGAAATTAAACTAAACAGCTTAAAAGACATAACGAAGTTAAGAGAAAGATGCATATATTATCTTTCTCCGTTAGCTTTTCTTGATTCTTTTTATTTTCAGTAAGGAACAATTAAACTTTACTGATTCATGATTGTAATAAAATTGATAATGCAGTGAAAATATAGACATTCTACTCTTTTCTTCTTTTATTGAAGATGTTAAAAGAAAGGCAAATTGAAATTAATTTTTTATATTTTGATGTTCGATCATTGAGATTAAAATTAATTTATTGAACTTTTAACTAGTAATTCGATATGTTCAACTATTTTAAAATTTTCTCAACTTCTTGTTTAAAAAAAAGTACTAGAAATGCGTTATAATGTATGCATATTTCCTATATACGTATATGAAATGCACATAAATTGTTTTTTATGTTTGAAATTTTGAATTTATAAAGTTGGTACTGAATATTAATAAATAATGTTTTAGGATATGTTAGCATATAAGTAGTTAAAGTAGTTATTTAATCTGAAACTATATTTAACATAATTAATTTAAAATTCAGTAAATTACGTATTGCTGAATTGAATTATTTTGTTATTTCCTTTTAGTTAGATTATTTCTAATTTAGAATTATCAAATTACTTCTTTTAATTAATAACTTGTTTTCATAAAATTTGGGTAAAAATTTAATGACCCTTTGTTTATAAAATTAAACAAATACTACTAAATAAAACAAAACAAGCCGGACAGATATAATTGTAGCCATTTATCTTCAATGAAATCACCTTCTATTGTATATGTAATATGAATGAATACATTTCTTACTACTCTCTCATAATGCTTAGGGTTAATTACACTTTGCCATCCGAACTATAATCATTTTTATATATTGGGTGTTAAATTTTTTTTGTATCAACTTAACATCTCAACTTTCAAAATTTTACACTTAGTCATTTATAACTAATTTTCAGCTAAATTTTTTGTCAAAATAAACATCACATGCAATGCACATTCAGAAATGATCGTGATCGTGGTAATAGTCGTGGACATCATCATAATGTATGGATTAATTCCAACATTCAGAAAAATAATGGGAACAAGGCAATTAATCAACAAGAGAAAACTACAATAGGAGAGCTTTTTCATAGATGTGGAATGTTTGGACATTGGTCTCGTACTCTTAGTATGGCACAACATTAAGTCAAATTGTACCAAGCTTATTTGAAAGCGAAGGGTAAAGAAGTTGAGACTAATTTTGTTGAGGCTGGAATCTCAAATTTTTTCAGTCTATTGAAAATGATTCTGAGCTTCACTTAAAGTTTAGTGACATTCCTAAGGATTTCAACAAAGCTTGCTGACTAGATATTATCTCTATTGCTAATCTTTAAGGAGCAGGTACATCCTGATCGGGGAACTTTAAATTTGATGACGAGTCTGACGAGGATAGCTTTGATGAGGATTACGAGACTGAAGAATACAATAATTATGATTGACATTTACTATTTTGTGTATCAAGTGTCTATGTATTTTTTCAATAGAAATTAGTATAGATTAAAAAAATATCAATAATAATTTATAAAAATAGTTTACAAGCCAATTTAGAAGAACAATTTGCAAACTATTTGTCCATACCAATAATTTTTTTGTAAAAAAGCAAAACATGTTTTTTTTCTATTTAGGAACTGTCAAAAAATTAGGAAGTCAATCCAAAGCCCTTTCCAACTTTGAACCGACATTAATAAAATAAACCGTTCAATATATTACAATGTCCTAAATAAAAAGGAGGAAAAATTAAAATATAGGACCAGTTAATTTATTTTGACCGTTCCAAAATAATTTTCAACAAATTGAATTTCGCACCAAAAGAAAACTGGAGGAAAAATGAAACTTAGGAACGGTTATTTAATATTTGACCATTTCAAAATATGAAATTAAATAAAATCGTTCCTAAATGTATTAAATACCTTTTTCTGATATTATTAAAACAACATTTCTAAATGTGTTCTAAAAACCGTCCCTAAATATGCCCATAGATTGCCCGGTCACTTCCCGATTACAATGTCTCAATATCCAGGACCTTGATTAATACCAAATTTAAACTCATAACAATACCTTTCATATGTGAACATATCTAACGGTCTAATCTAAAATCAAATGGTCTAATGGACATTCCATTATTTTTTCAACCTCATTGATTGTGTATCAGATACGATATCTTAGTATTCGTATAAAAGAAATGTCAAAAACTTCATAGAATGTAGCATTTTATCAATTTAATACTATCCAATGGTTTGATAAAAATTTTAACAGTCTGATTAGACAATCCAATACAACAGTATAAGATGTTACTTACATCTACGTAAGACTAACAATCTTATATATACAAATATATTTGATCTTCTGAACATATATCAATTTAATTGGTAGCATTTTATGTTTTCAATGACCTTAATTAATTTATAGTCTACTTTTTCAGATCATTAACATGTTTGGGATGGTTTTCCTATAATTTTTTATTTTCTTAATTATTTGGTGTAAACTGAAACATTTTAAAAAACTTTCAGCAATTAAAATTTTTTTTCTTAATTTTGCAGTAATTTTTAAAAAATTTTATACATTCTGAAATTTTAAAAATTAAATAATTTTTAGTAATTTTAATAATTTTCTATAAATTTTTGAAAATCTTAAAAGAAAATTGTAAATTTTATGTAATTCTCAAAATTTTTGTATATATCTATATTTTTTAATAATTTTCTCTTAATTTTGGGTGAATTTTAAAAATTCTCTGTCAATTTTTTGTTATTTTTAAAAAAATTCTGTAAAAAAATTATTTTATATAAGTTCTGCAATTATAGAAATATTTAGTTGTATAAGAATTTCTGCAATTATAGAAATTTATTTTATGTAATTTCTGCAATTATAGGAATTTTGTGTAATTTTTCAAAATTAATTGTATAGTTGTGCAATTTATGCAATTATTGTGTAATTTAGTAATTATATAGTGTAATTATTTGTGCAATTCACTGTAATATTCTATATGAAGATATGCACTAACTAATTTCAATAAGTAAAATTTTTTTATTTTTTTCGTTCTTTTTACTTTTTCTTTCTTCTTAAATACTTCAAATATTTAAATCAAGAAGTTACAATTGGTCAAATCATATGAAAGAAAGAGATTAATTACTAGTCTCCTTCGAATTTGAAAATTCAAGTCATAATGTAAATAACCAAAAACATTAGAACAATATATAATCCCAATAGTAAATTATTTAAATAATAATGTAAATAATAAAAAATATTGTAAATAATAAAAAATATTGAACCAATATTTCCAATAAAATGATTTTTACATCATAATGTAAACTTGTCACAAAAATTAGACCAATAGTTAATCCCAATAATAATATTATTTAAATAATAATGTAAATAATAAAAAAAATTAGATCAATATTTCCAATAAAAATATTTTTAAATAGTAATGTAAATAATCACAAAAATTACACCAATATTCCTAATAATCATAACATTTTTTACATAGTTTACCAGAAAAAAATAACATTTTTACATAATAATGTCAATAATAAAACAAGTAGACCAATTTTTCAAAGAATAATATTTTTACATAATAATGTCAATATTCACAAAACATAGGCTATTATTCCCAGTAATAACATTATTTACATAATAATGTCAATTATCGCAAACTTAGAAAATATCCCCAACAATAACATTTTTACATACTAAAGTCAATAATCACAAAATTAGACCAATAATTCCAATAATAATATTATTTACAAAATAATGTCAACAATAACAATATTAAGGTAATATTTCAAATTAAAGTACAATTACATAACCATTAGAAATAGAAAACAAATTGTGAACAATATTTCCAATAATTAACAATTATTTAAAAATGGATATTTCTTTGGTAAAGCGTACACACGAGTCACGCATGCCTTTAATCTTGTTTAGCCCATCAATTGAATTTTGCTAGTAGAACTTGTTATGTTTATCCATCTTCATCCATCAACAAAAGATAATGTCGATAGATTAAAATGGATAAATATAACGAATACTGCAATAAAAAGTTCATGTGATAGGCTAAATAAGTTTAAAGCAATACTTGGCCCGTTTGTATATGTGTACAAGAGAATTATACATTTTTAAATAATTAATGGCTACAATAATCATAACTTCATGATAATTTTTTCTATGTATAAGAATTAGTACATTCTTTTTTATCTACATATTAATGTGAATAATCATAAAATTTAGACTAATACTTCTCAATAATTTGTTTAGATGATGTTAGTGGTACGCCTCCTATACCACGTGGTCGAGGATGTGGCCATGCTTGTGGCCCACCACTTCTACCAGTTTTTTCGGATGCTTCCCAAGTTGGGGAAGCAGTTCTTCGACCACGCACACCACTTGACACGACCACACCATCCCCCGCCCCGCAAACTCCAGATGATGCTGGAGCATCTGGAGCTACACCGGCAGCTGATGAGACGATACAGCAATCTGCCACCCCAGCGGCTACTCCACCACTACTATCAGTCCCCCCACCATCAGTGCGTCCACTACATCAGCCTAGATGACACAAGGTAATTATGGTGGCTCGATTGGATTTTTCTAAACTTGATCATGTGCTTCTTGCTAAGTAGTCAATGGGCCCGGAGTTGGATAGTTCGCAATGAATGCTAGGGTAGCATTAGGCTTCCAATTGAGGCTTCATCGTTCACTTCCCACTTGGGTGTCCTTTCATTGGCAAGCTACGTTGCTTGTGTATTATTGATGCCACCATGTACCTAGGCATGAAAAATTATATGCGGTCGTGTGTTTGATCTCTATATGAAAGATAAGGTAGTAAATGGTCTTTCGGGAGATATAAGGTGGTAATCACGTAATTTGGTCTTTGCCTGATATGATCCTCATTGGCTTGATTGTTATTGTAGCTAGCCCATATGATGTGTTTAACGTATTTTGATAAACTTTTCTATATTCATTATTTTCTTCCACGTGCACCCACACATGGCCTCACTAAGAAAGAGATCAAGGTGGTAGGAAAGAGGTTGAAGTTTTAGGAGATGTGATAGGTTTGGCCATTATACTATTATTTTGGTGATTTTATGGTTCTTATGATATCTGTTAGGTCGCATCCCCAGAATAAGTATAAAAAGTTGGACCTACTTGGACAAAATGTATAAAACCCCCCTGTGTTTTAAATAGTCTGCAAAAAATACCCTCGTATTATGAGAATAGGCTAAAAACTCCCTTGTTTTGTAAAACTCAGGAACAAACACCTTTTTCGTTAGTAATTAACGGAAGGTGCATTATACGCGCTTTTTGTGCATGTGAGGGTACTTTTTTTTACCTGTTTCTTAGGTGGTTTTTTACTAAAATGCCCTTTCTTGTTTTTCTTTGGTTTTTATTTTTTTTAAAATATAAATTAAAATATTAAATTATATTTAATTTATTTAATATTAAGTATTAAATTAAATTATATTTAATTCAAATAATTTTATATTTATTAATTGTTAAATCTAAAATTATTTTTAATCAATTAAATATATATTTAATTACAATAATTATTATTATAATTATTCTTAATTAGCTAAAACATTTAATTATTATAATTATTTAAAATATTCTTAATTCACTAAAATATATTTTAATTAATATAATTAAAATTAACTAAAAAAAACAAAAATCAAAAAATTTTCGCCCCTTTTTTGCTGGAAACTTGTTTCCAAGTTTGGCGCCGAACGAGTTTCCAACGGTCAATGGTACCATTTGAATCCTCTCTTCAAGATGAACATTTTCATACCTTCAATTTGAGTTTTCGTCAATCGTAAAGATTGGGCTCAAGCCACGATCGTCGAACATATTTGTTATCTAATCGTCGCCGTCCGGTCAAATTTCGGACTCAGACCACCACCATCAGACTCGCCTCTTCAAGAGGATTCTAACGAGACCGGCCTCACTCAATTTGGTAAAGAATTTATGGAGATAGGACGATTTTAAAAAACTGCGCCGCCATGACGAAGATGGTGGTAGGGTTGGGGGGGGGGGGGCAGCGGGGGGTAAGGGGGTAGGTGGGTTAGTTAGCTTTTTTTTTAATGTATAATAATAATATATTTTTGAAATTTTAAATTATTTATATATAATATAAGGTAAATGATTTGTTGAATCTAGATTTTTTATTTATTTAATATCCAATGGTTGAGATTAATTGATTAGATCTAATGATCAATATCTGATCAAAAAAGATCCAATGATGATTAAAATAAGAAATAATATATATTAAGTAAGGATATAACGGTTATTTTCTAAAAAATTAACACGGTTAGTTGGATTTAACGGAGAGGGAGCGATTGAGTTGAGTTTACAAAACACAGGCGGACTTCTAACCTATTCTCATAACAGGAGCGTTTTTTTGTAAACTTTTTAAAGCACAAGGGAGTTTTATGAATTTTGTCCGGACCTTCTTTTGTGGTGTGGCAATTTTTATCATGGCTACAAATTGAAAGCTGATCGTTACAAAAATCGTTCCAATCAAATATGTTTTTTGTAGTGTTTGTGAAATTCGAAATATCTTTTTGGAAAGGCTTTAGCTTAGTAATTGTTAGTTACTTCGTTTATAAGAAAACCAGTTTATTTGAATCCCCAAAGACATTTGATAAATTTAAGATGGACACATAGATATTGCAAAATAAAATAAAATAAGAAGAGAAATAAGAATGATTGGTCAGTTGTGGTTTATTTAAATTTTAATATGTGCCAAGTTAGTCATTCTTATATGTGTGTCAATAATTTACTAAATGACCTAATTAATAATTGTTTTAACATTATCTATTATAATCTTGTTAGTAACTATATATAATACATGAATACTTCGAAAAATTACTCAGTGCAGCATTGGACATTGCTCGTACATGGCTGGGCCACTTGTCAGACACAATATCCGCATGCGTAAAAATATAAAGTAAAAAATAAGAAAAAGGACACACTATTGTATTATTGGTGTGTCCGACATGTTTTTAATGTTTAAGATTTTTCCTATAATTTCAAAAAGTCTTGGGTTGTCTTAAAAAAAAAAAGAGTTTTGATCTTAACAAAAAAAATCATAATTCCCTCCTCTCAGACGAAATATTTTACGATAAATTTACTAAAAATTCGAGAGATGGTCTTGATGATTTCACAATTTTAGATTATTAGAAATTTTCATTGTGTATTTCTCAAAATAAACTGATTATGTAATATTTTTTAAGCCACATTTGGTTAAATATTTTAGATGTAAGACATGCTTATTTTAGGTTTAATTTGATATTTTTCATACTTCATATTTTAATTTTATGAAAAACTGAAAACATATATAATAAAAATTATATCGTTTATAGCAGTGTCAGTTCCATTTCTGTTCTAATATTTTTAAATTTCTCGTGTGGCTGTGTCCGTTCATATCTGTCCCTATCGGCATGTCTGATGCATCATAGATAACTATATTAGTAAAACTATAACATGATTATAAATAAAAATTTGAAGATCTTTTTATTATTCACACTTTTTATAATAGTATAGACACTGTTTATCTATGATTTTATGCCATATTTGCTACTTTTTCTTTTCTTTTTTTTGGAAAATAGATATGTGTGGTGATGGTTTGGGAATAGAATTTACAAATTTCTAGATTTTTTTACAAGGATCCATAATTTCTATCGTGGATTATTGAGAAGATCAAAACTTGTACACTTACATTTTATTCTATTATATTAGAGATAATAAAAATGTTATACAATGTACATAGTAATTACATGTCAAATCTCAAATTACATTTTAATCTATCTTACAACAAAAAATTTTCACTTTACATAATAAATAATTTAATTTATTCTCATTTTTGTTTTAGCATACGTATGGTACTCTTCAAATTGTTTTCTTATATAACAATTCATTTAATTTATTTTCATTCGTCATCTAACCTATTTTGATATGTTAAGTGATTTAACTAATTTTTATTTATATCTATGCTGGTAAAACTTTCAACAGTAAATTGTTTCAATTTTTCTAATCTTTTGTAGGTGTTATATGATAGGGGGAAACCTAGTAAATGTGATACATTATGAATATTATATACAAAAAAATTATGACTAAATAAGTATAATGTGAGAAGTAATAAGTAGGAATAAATATGAATAATATGAGGTTCCAAGTCGAGGACCTCGAGACTAAGCATCGAAAGTCCTTCTGAGACTCGCACTGATTACATTCATTAGATGAGTGCTGCGTTTCATCAGCGACGGACATTAGACGTTTGTGCACTTTCAGTGGGTTAGTTCACAAGGTTGTCAACTAATTGAACTTACTCGCGGAGATCATCATATAAAAGCCTTGGAGGCTTGATCGATATGACTTGATTCGCCGGCTCCGATAGTATGGAAGTAATCCTTAGATTTGGGTAATTGCGGCAGTCACGTGCGTACGATGACTGTATCTTGGGTCTGCGTGAGAGGTGATTGTGTCACAGGCATGATCATCATAAGCCTTGCCCGGTACAGTCGGAGTATGTAGCGAGGATGGTGAGTTCCAAGAACAGGATCCATCTTCTCTCAGTATGTGACAGAGGTATCTCCTATGCACTTGGAGATACGTTCAAGCTTTATGAATATGTGGCCATAGTCGTCGATCAAATAGGAAAAAGAGGTTTCTATGTCGAGAAACTTGGCGTAATGTGATCTCCTGTATTAAGCATAGACGCCTAGTCAAAGATGGGAATCGACCCCTAATTTCATGCTCTAGACTAAGGCTGAGAGACAATAGATGGAAGGACCGTACTCGTATGAACTCTAGAACCTAAATGTTCACATTGCAATTCACCTAGTCTCTAGTGCCATGGATCGTTGCTACACGGCCACCCTTGGTGATAGGCTTTCTAGATTAAGGGTTAATGAAGAATTATTAATTAAATTGAATTTAATTAATAATAGTGTAGACACTAGTTCAAGTCTGGCTAGAAGGTTAACCTAAAGAATCACACACAAATCACTGAAAACGAACATAGAATTAATTTAGAATTAATTCCATAACTAATTGAATTACTTGCAAAAAGATATCCATTGGATAGAAAAAAGTCCAAGAATAAATTAACGGCATTAATTTATATTTGGTTTGTCTTTATAATTTAATAAGTTGGATTTTATTAAAGAATAAGGATAATTTGGGTATAAGTATTTAATTAGATTAAATAGAAGTTGAGATCAATTAAATTAGATTTAAATAAAAATTCATTGGCTTGTATTTTTATCAAGGTAAAAATTGTTCAAGCTCAATTATTTTGTGCCAAGGAAAATTCCATGGAAGGAAATAAATGGCTAGCAAATTACAGTTTTGGAAAGTTCAATTCTAGCCATTTTTGGGGATCTTTTTATTTGGAATAAAGAGAAATATACCTTGTAGATAATAGAATATATTTAGAAATATTCTTAATTATCTAAACAAGATATATATATATATATGAAATATAATTATTTGGGAAATAATTATGATGATCATTACACAAAAAAAAATTCTCCTCCTTCCACCAAGAACCATTCGGCCACCCCCTTCTCTCTTTGTGCACTTGGTGCAATTTTCTTATTTCTTTCACATCTAGTAAAGAGGACGTAGAGATTCCGACTCTAGTATGATGTGGAAGATTGAGAAGGTTCCTATATTGATGCCTCAAACGGGGAGCATTTCAAGGTATCATTTTTCACCATTTTATTTTTTTCGGTTTTGGTAATCCAACATCAGCCCCATGTTCGTTTTACTTTTAGTACCTCAAACGTCCGGGAACTCCAAGGGTACACCCCTTAAAATTATTTATTTTTGTATTTAATTTTTTCTGTTATGCGTTTTATTTATCGCTTCTGCCAGCACGTTCCCGGGCCGTACCACGCGATCCCCTTAACCCTGATAATGGAGACTAGTAATATCAATAATATTACTATCGTTTGCATATTTCTGTTTAATTATATCATGTAGGAAATTTCCAAGAACCCCTTAACCCTGATAATGGAGACTAATAAATTTAATGGCACACACTACAACAATTGGCTGCAAAATCTAAAGATTTTCCTAAATTTCGGGAACCAGGGCTATGTCGGCGACATTGTTGGAAAGCTCCTTGTCCGAAGAACGTGTGAAGTTTGAGAGGTGGCATGAGAACAACTGCAATATGATAGGTTGGAAGGCGTTCCCTCGATAATGCTTTGCATAAAGGAAGTTTATGCAATTCTTGATAGGCATATTAGATATGCCGCTACAAAAGCATTTTTTGGGACAAAGATGACTTATGGATCTTTTGTGGAAAGACATGGGGTCAAAATGCTTCCCTCGCGGAGAAGTTCGAAGACCTCAAAGCTGGGGCTTGATAATGTCACATACATCAATGTGATCCTCCAATTACCTCCTCCCTCTTGTGATCCGTTTATCATTAACTACAACATGAATAGACTTGAGAAGTCTATTCATTAGTTAATTAATATACTGGTCCAATACGAGGCAACGACCCACAAGTTTGTGCCAGTAGTATTGATAGGAGAAACTTTGGCCTCCAAGGCAAAAGCCAAGAAGGCCGGACGCTAGAACAGGAAAAAGGGAAAAGAAAAATTCGTTGTAGCCACTTCTAGTGCTCCAAGCACCTCTGTTGCTCCAGTGCAAAAGGAAAAAGGGAAAGGGAAGAACAGTGGTTCACAGTGATCAAGGACAAATGATGTTTGCATTTATTGTCATGAAAAGGGGCATTGGAAGAGGGAGTAGTGCCCACAACTCCTCTCCAACCAAGGCACGTTTGTGATTGAAGTAAATATGATAACTAATTCTGCTTCTAAGGTATTGGATATCGACTGTGGAACTCACATCTACAATGATTTGCAGGTGGTGGAAAGAAGCAGAAGGCTACATAAGGACGAGATGGTCCTAAGGCTTGGTGATGGCAAGGCCATAGCAGCGAAAACTGTGGGATCTCTCAACTTAGCTATTGATGATCGTATTCGAATAGAATTAAAGAACTGTTATTATATACTTAGCACAATCAAAAATATTATTTTCATTCCTATTTTAGACAATGGTTATGCATTTAAGAGCAATAAAAATAGTTTTTATTTGATGATTGATGATAACCTTCATCTACTTAATATATTAATGAATGATCTTTATATTCTCCAACAGTTAAATTGGATTATTATTGCCCAACACAAACGAAAATTAGATACTCATAAAAACACAGATTTGGCATGCAAGGTTAGGTCATATCTCCATAGAAAGGATGAGGAAGTTGGCAGAATTAAGGAGTCTAGAGGTAGACGATTTGGATAAAAATCAACTTGCGAATCTTGTCCAAAAGAGAAAATGACCAAGAAACCTTTTGTTGGACAAAGTACGCTTGCCACTTGTCTGTTGGACTTAATCTACACAGATGTCTGTGGACCACTAAATACTCCGGCTAAAGGAGGATACTCGTATTTCATAACCTTTACTGATGATCACTCACGGTATGGTTATGTTTACCTCATGAGGTACAAGTTTAAGCCCGTTGGAAGATTTAAGGAATTTAAACTTGAAGTAGAGAATCAAACTAGTCGTAAGATCAAAGCCCTTGTGTCAGACCGAGGTGGGGAATATTTAAGTAGTGAGTTCATGGATTACCTAAAAGAAAATGGAATTCTCTATCAATGAACTCCTCCTGGAACGCCGCAGCTTAACAGCATGATCGGAAAGAGAAATCGAACCCTATTGGACATGGTTCGATTAATGATTAGTTTTATGCAACTACCCTTGTCCTTTTGGAAATACGCCCTTGAGACATCGGCCAAGTTGCTCAACATGGAACCATCCAAAGTTGTGCCCCCAAACACCATAAGAGATATGGCACTGCAAGCAACCATTCTACAAGTACTTGAGAGTATATGGTAGCCAAACATACGTCAAGAGGCTAGTAGGAGACAACTAGAATCAAGGTCTAGTCTGTACAGGTTTGTCGGTTATCCAAAAGAAACTATGGGGTATTATTCCTATGACCCATTGGGACAAAAGATTTTATCTCGAGAAACGTAATATTCTTGGAAAAGGGTTTTCCCATAGATAGCCAATGTGATGAGGAACTGCTTGAAGATCCAAGTGAGATACCTCATCAAGCTAATGCAACACCATCTGTACCTAGGATTCCTAGTAATAGTGCTCTAGTTCTCTTGTAGGTCATCTAGAATATGTCAACGTCCTGGTAGGTATGGATTCTTAGGCTTGACTAGCCAATTAGATGATGATCCAACAACATACAGAGAAGCAATGTATGACATCGACTCGGATAAGTGGCTTGAGGCCATTTAATCCAAAATGGACTCAACGGTTTGAATCAAGTTTGGACTCTCGTGCACCCACCTAAAGGTGTTAAGTCAATTGGTTGCAAATAGGTATACAAACATAAGCTTGGAGCTAGCGGGGAGGTTACTGCCTTCAAGGCTAGGTTCGTGGCAAAAAGATACACTCAATGATCTTTCGAAAATCTATTCGCCTGTGGCAATGGCTAAGTTCATTAGGATACTGCTTGCCATAGCAGTGTGGTATGACTATGAAATATGACAGATGGACGTTAAAACAGCCTTCTTGAACGATTTCATCGAGTAAGTGATCTACATAGATCAGCTAGAAGGTTTCACCTCTTCTGTAGAAAAATAGAAAGTTTGTCGTCTCCAGAGGTCCATCTCTAGCCTCAAACAAGCTTCCCATTGTTGGAACACACATTTTGATGAAGTCATGCGGGATATGATTTCATCAAAAATGAATCTGATCCTTGTGTATACAAGAAGATCTGAGGGAGCTCGATTACGTACCCTCTACTTTATGTTGAAAATTTTTTGCTCATTGGGAATGATGTCAAGATATTAGGAAACATAAAAGCATGGTTGTCCATTCAATTTTACATGAAGGATATGGGTGAGACTTCCTACATCCTTGGCATCATGATCTACAGGGATAGATCCAAAAGGATGTTAGGATTAACTCAATCCTTGTACATTGAGAATGTCTTGAAGAGATTCAAAATGGAAAACTCAGAACGAGGATTCCTTACAATAAGGCATGGGATTAAGCTGTCTAAGAAAGTCTCCCAAGACTAATGAGAAACATAAATGGATGTCTAACATTCTCTATCATTCAGTTGTGGGCAGTATTCAGTATGATGTTTAATGCAGTAGGCCCGATTCGCATACGCTTTAAGCGTAAGTAGCAAATATTAGGTGTGTGCTGGTGAAGCACACTAGAGTGCGGTCAAGACCATAGTTATGTACCTGAATGGACTAAAGATATGTTCTTCATCTACGGTGGTGAATAATTTATACTGAAAGACTACAGTGATGCTAACTTTCAGTCGGGCATAATGATGCCAACTCTCAGGTTTTTGTATTCAAGCTAAATGGTGGTGTGGTTACTTGGAAAAGTTACAAGCTAGCTACCAAAGCGGATTCCTATTGGAACAGGTGACCAAAAATCCAATTAGATTGATTGTTTTCAGAACATAAGCAATTTTTATTTGAACAATGTTGTCTCAACGAATATGCAAAGTATTCGTCCTGGCGCATTTATCTGTTGTGCTTACCATATTATATCAAGCACTGCTTTCACATCACAACAGATGCCCACATACCACTTTGTAACACCATGTTGGCGTATATGAAATTTCTCTGGGTTAGTTGACAAGGTGGTTAGCTGACTGAACTAACTCGCGGGGATCGTCATATGGAAGCCTTAGAGGCTTGGTCGGTATGACTTGAGTCCCCGACTTCGATAGTATGTGAGAAGTCCTCAAACTTGAGGAATCGCAATAGTCACGTACATGTGATGACTGTATCTTTGATTTGTGGGAGAGGTGATCGTGTCTGAGGCATGGTCATCATAGGCCATGTCCAGTGCAGTCAAAGCATGTAAAGAGGATGATGAGTTCTAAGAAAAGGATCAGTTCCCTGTCAAAACGTGATAGAGGTATTTCCGATGCACTTGGAGATGTGTTTATGCTCTATAAACCTGTGATCATAGTCATTGGTCAAATAGGAAACGAGGTTCCTATGTCGAGCAATTTAGCGTAACGCAATCTCAAGTATTAAGATAGACGCCTAGTCCAAAATGGGAGCCGACACCCAATTTCATTCCTTAGACTAAGGCAAGGAGATGGTAGACGGAAGGATAGTACCCGTATGGACACGAGCGCCTAAAAGTTCACATGGATATTCGCCTAGTCTCTAGTGCCATGGACCGTTGCTAGACGGCAACCTGTTGTGACGGGCTTTCTTGATTGAGAATTATTAATTAAATTTGATTAATAATAGTATTTGAGACTAGCCCAAGTCTAGTTGAAAGGTGAACCTAAAGAGTCAAACACAAATCACCAAGAAGGGACGAGCAATTATTTAGAAATTAATTTCATAATTAATTGGATTACTTATAAATGAGAGAGATCCATTGGATGGAGGAACCTAAAAATAAACTAATAAGATTAATTTATGTTGGTCATGCCCTTATTATTTAATAAGTTGGGCTTATTAATTAGTAAAAGCTTATTGGGCTCATTATTTAATTAGATTAAATATATGATGGGCTTAATTAGGTGAATTTTAACTAAATTAGATTTAATAAAAATTAATTGAGCATTGTATTTTATTTTTAATAAAAAATCAGCCATTGCAACCCTAATTAAGTTGTTGGAAAATCTAGAAAAGGAAATTATTGACTAACAATTTCACTTTTGAAAAGTGTTATGTTAGTCATCCTTTATTTGGAATAAAGGATTTATTACCTTATGGATTGTAGAATGAACCTAGACACATTTTAATACATCCATACGTTGTATATAGATATATTAGTTATGTGGAAAAAAAATCCTATCCTAGAAGCTCCTAATTCAGCCGCCTGTCTAACAAACACACTTGGTGTCTTCTTTCTGCCTAATTTTCTTCTAGCAAAGAGAAATGAGGGATCCCATATTCCGGTGTAGTGTGGGCGTGTCTTTAGATAGCTTCTACATTGAATCTCATGTGAATGGATCAATGAAATGGTGTTCAAACCAAATCAAGAAATAGGTAATCCTTGATTTATGTTTATTCCACTTGTTGTTTTGATTTTACCATAAGCCTCATTTAGTTTTATTGTTGTTATTATTAACTACATCGGACGCCCGGGAACTCCAAGGGTCACACTTTGGAATCATGATTTTATTACGTTTAGGTTTAATTTACGAATTTTATAGTACAGCTTCCGCTTGCTGGTTTCCAAGCCGATCCACTCGCATTTTTCTTGCTTTCAAGTGGTAATAAAGCCCGGTTCGATGTAGGGGCTATGTATTTATGTGAATAAGTCTGATAATATGATTTTATTGCTTTTCAAGTATGATACTTATTTTTGCTTATTCTTGAATAATTATATGAGAAAATCAACATATTTTGTTTTTTGCAATTTTGAATGATTTAAGTATTTTAAAAAAGTTAAATTTTCTGGTAAAAATACTTAGTTTTAGTTTCAGTTTAATGTGTGAAAAAAAATTAGTGTTGTAGCAGTGCACTGCCGACCGGAAGTGCACAGCGTGCGCGTGCGGGCAAGAGCTTGCACGTAGCTTGGATAGCGCAGGCCCTGCGTGCAGGCAGTACGACTGTTGTCCAGTTGACGGACGATGTTTGGGCCATTTTCCAAGAAATTAATTTTTCTGCATATTTTCTGAAAAATATTAATTTTTGCTGATTTAATTTTGGAAAAAATTGGATTTTTTTAGAATTAAATTGCTTTAATTAATATGGTTGATTTGCGTGCATTGGATGCATGGGGCGTTATCATCCCTTTGAATTAAAAATTTTAAACTTCTTGTTTTCTGCATATAATTTTTTGTCATGATAGTGGATATCACAGTATTTTATTAGGAGTTTCATTTTCTTATCTAGGATGCTTAATTGATATTATATGCTAGTTGATATGGATGGATGATCACGGAGCCCTAGGCCGCATGTATGTCTTTTAATTTTATTGGGTGGGCCTGTGTGCCCTTGTAATTTATTTTCTCCCTCGTTTTTAACCTTGGAATAATAAATCTTGCTATAACCCTCCTAATGTACTCCCTCCGACCTCTAATCGAGGTTTCTTGTTAAATTGTAATGAGAGTAGTATAGAATATTTTGGTGAGGTTTTTATTTTAATTGAGCCCATGGAAGAAGGTCTATAGAGGAGGAGGCCCATGGAGAAGGCGGCCCACAAAGATATTACAAGGCCCATCTATATGTTGAAGGGTAAAACATTTTTTGTATTAGCATAGGGCCACCTTAGACAGTCGTTAGACTCACTGCGGGCTTAGTGGGTCGCATAGGCTGGGCTTGTGATCATCCAACAGGGGTATGCTAGGTTTCATTGCATGCGATGCGTTTACCTAATGCTTTAAATATTCGATATTTATGCATGCAATGCTATTTTGTGATGAGGTCTCGATCAAACAACTCAATATTAACTCTCACTTGGTTGGACCAAGTTAAAGTTTTAGGGCCCAAAATGGACTTGCATCAAAATGATTTGGTCTGTCCAACGTTTCCATCCACAATAATATGGTTAGGAAGCTTGCATTACCTAAGTGTGCTCTCACGAGCCGTGGCACATTTGGACTAGAGGCAAGCTGCACTATTATTGTGAACAAAGGAACATGCTCGCCGTTTTCCTGTCTCACGAGTCGTGGGGGGCGACAGTTGAGGTGTGACTTAATTGATGGGTGGAAATCAACACGAATTAAAATATTACGACAGTAAATGGACTTGAATCAAAATGGCATTTGGATATGTCCAAGCCTTCCTCCACAACAATATCATGAAGAAGCTTCCACTATCCAAATATGGTCTAATGAGTCATGACACATTTGAAATAGAAGGCAAGCTATATTATTGTTATGAACAAAGGAATACGCTAGTTGTTTACTTGTCTCACGAGTCGTGGGGGGCGATAATTGAGGTATGATTTGGTTGATGGGTCGGGTTTAACACAGAATAACATGATTCACTTGGAGTTCTCAGGATCATGTGAAGAGGTGAGGAAAAATATCTAAGAGAAGAAAAGGCAGATCTTAAATTTTCAACAAGAGGGGATGGAATGATTTGGATGAAAGAATATGACTACTGCACCTCGTACTGGGATATGGCAATCAATTTCAATCGTGGGGCCTATTGAAATCGATGTTATTATGAATCAGGACTTGGAAAAAGTTTATTCTCTACCCATTTCTATTGAAATTCTTCAAGAAATGTTGGTAAATGCTCTTACTTATAAAATCAGGGCAGTTTCTTGAAAATGGGGCATTGTGTCCATCTCCTATTGAAATTCTTAAAGAAAAGTTGGCAAATGCTCGTACTTGTAAATTGATCGCAGTTTCTTGAAAATGCGATATTCTGTCCATGCCCTATTGAAATTGTTCAAGAAATGTTGGTAAATGCTCTTACTTGTAAATTGGTCACAGTTTTTTGAAAATACTGCATTGTGTTCGCCTATTGAAATTCTTCAGAAATGTTAGTAAATGCTCTTATTTGTAAATTGATTACAGTTTCTTGAAAATGTGGCATTGTGTGAATGTCGCGAAGACGCCATACGACGGAAGGAAGTCCTTGATAGCTTGAATGAGGTTAATATATTCTACATCTAAGTAATCTTGTTAATTTTTTTCACTAGTGTTGGATATTCGCCTTTGGCTCTTATCGGATTTTTGACTTTACAAAAAATTAATGCGACGGTGTTACTAGCCGCCATGTGTGAGTGTATTTATAGTATGAACCTATTGTCTTTGTAGTACCATTTATTTTCACTTGAGGTGCACTATTTTCATTCAAGACCAACACTTGTAACATAATGGATAGACATACATATATATATATATTTGTTTGAAATTAAATATTTATGTATGCTATAAGTATATCTGAAGAAAGAAAGTGAACAAATAAGTTAAAGATTTTAATGAGCAAAACTTTGATTGGAAATATTAATACCAAAACTAATTTATTAGAAATGTATCATATTTGATATTTATACATTTGGGCTTCTCAAATAAACGGCGATCATTAATCTTAATCTTGTGTAGAGAAATTCTAAAAAATTCTTTTAAAAATATTTTGAAATATTATAAAATCTTCTAAACTGATATAGAACTTTTTTAAACGTAATTTTTATATTTGTATAAAACCTTACATTCATAACTTTTCATATTGTTATAAGATATTCTTTTTTTTGTAATATTTTTAAGTTTGTTGTATTTATTGCTCTGTGTATTGTGTTTATAATACTAACCTCTAAACCTACTTAAACTTTTTTAAAATAGATCATCATAAAAGTTGTTCATATATGTATATCTCTCGGGCTAATTAATTTTTTATTAATAACAAATAAATAAATTATATTAATATAATTTATTTTAATATATTAGATTAATATTTCGAATAAAAAAATCTTTTTTTTAAAGTTTAACCAAGTCGAATTGCGATTGCAATTCACTTTGTGAATTGGGCCAATTGGCCCAATTAACAAATTCTATTTTTTTTTATTCTTTTTAATAAATTAATTATATTTAATTAATTTTTAAAATTATATTAATTTAAAAATACAATGAAGCATATAAATGTAATAGTGTATATTTTTCTACACAAATTTTAAAAAATTACAATGAACTATATTGATACGTTTTAACGGTATTGGAACCATTTGATTGAAATCAGAGGCCAGATCAAAATTTAAAAAAAAATACAGGTAATTCTTGTGATACTATAAATATATAAATTATTATCTTATATAAAAAATTAGCAATTTACTTTCATTTATTTTTTAAAATATAATAATTTATGAAGTAATTTATTTTATATTTAAAATAAATTATTTTTTATTGTATATTTAAAATAAATTATTTTATTTTAAAAATTATAAAGAGATAAATTATTTTTTATTGTATATTTAAAATAAATTATTTTATTTTAAAAAATATAAAGAGATAAATTATTATTTTAAATATAATGAAGTAATTTATTTTTATATTTAAAAAATAATTTATTTTTTAGATATAATAATTACTTATTTATTATTATATTTTAAAAAATAAATGAAAGTAAACTGCTAATTTTTTTATATAAGATAATAATTTGTACATTTATAATATCACAAGAATTACTTGCATTTATTCCTAAATTCTAAATTTGGGCTCGGATTTCAATCAAATGGTTCCAACACCGTCACAAACTTATCAGTCTAGTTCATTGTACTTTTTTAGAATTTGTGTAAAAATATATAGACTATTACATTTGTATGCTTCAGCCTTCATTATATTTTTAAAATTAATATAATTTTAAAAATTAATTATATATAATTAATTTATTAAAAAGAATAAAAAAGATAATAGAATTTGTTAACTGGGCCAAGTGGCCCAATTCACAAATGTTGAATTGCAATTGCAATTCGACTTGGTTAAACTTTAAAAAAAATATTTTTTTATTTTCAAAAGGCAACTCGTAATAATATTATTAATATATTAAAATAAATTATATTAATATAATTTATTTATTTTTTATAAATAAAAAAATAATTAGCACTATATCTCTCTTGATTTTCTCTAAAGAAATGAAAAACAAATTTTAGATATCCCATTTTTAAAAACACTAAATGATATACGCACAGTATAGCAAAGGGAGTTGCATTCATTTTCAATTGACTCGCGTATAAATTTATTATTCATAATAGTGAGATCATAAGTTCAGTTCTTGTCAAAATTTGTTTGTGTATTTTTTATCTTTTATTAAACACACTTTATTTAAAAATATATATATTGATATTCCTAATAATTTCCATAAAAAAGATAACACTATTAAGCATTATAATAAATAAAAGAAGTTTTTCTTGTCCATCATGTTTACTTCGACATATGGGATTAAGTGACTAAATATTAATTTATGATTGTATTGATTATTGCTTTGGCATTGACCAATTAATAAGTTGTTTACTAGCTTATAATATTGTTACTGATATTTTTATTTTTATTTTTTGTTTACTTGTCTTTGATTATTTAATTGATTGTGAATTGAATTACTTTTTTTAACTTCAAATAAGATAAATTGAATTGTCAACTCAACTCATCTCCCCTCTCTCTTCGCATTGTTTTAGATTTGGTCTACTTCACTTTAGTGCCGTCTTCACTTTGTAACTTTTTTCCCAATTAACTATTTGTATGCTCCTTTTGTTTCATCAAAGATAAGTAAAACTATCCCAAAACACAATGTTCCTTTTCTTCTTTTATAGTAAATATTCTGCTCGAATATTTTATTTATATTTTTAATAAAAATAATTTTTTCATGCGAACATGATACTTCGTAAATAAAATGATTATTGTTGTTAACTTATAAAAAAATTAAGTTCATTAGTTTATTACTCTTAAATTTATTTGAAAAAAATCAGAATAATTATTATCTCCAAGTCTGTCTTATTTTCTTTTCTTATTGTTATTTGCAAATGAAATACATCGTGTTCTATTTATAAATCGTCAAAATATTATTACAAACTATACCATTAAAAATTATAATTTCAAATATTATGAGAATATAAAAAGTACGCAGACAAATAGAGGGAGTGTGTATTCAGACATAAATATATATATATATATATATTTACAATAATTATACACAAAACTATTTTTGTACTCGAGAATACAAAAAAGTTATTTTTAGGTAAGAAATAAGTATCTGCAGTAGTAAAATAAAAGATATGAAATATACATATATATATATTAAAGAATAATTTAATATTTTTCACTAATATTTATATAATACGTAAAATCATTATTAGACTATACATATTTTCATAAGATATATATAATCAGATATCTAAACATGATAAAAAAAAAAAAAAAAAGGATTTAGAGTATGCGTATGTATGGATTGTGATTAATTTGAAATATTTGTATATGATTTTCTATAAATTTAATGTAATTATATATGTGATATTTATGAATACAGAATTTTCCTGTGCAAGTTTTATAAAATATTATTTTATAATTATAAATAGTAGTTTATTTCGTAAATATAAAAATTAGCTAATTTAGAGGTAAGTTTTGGAAGGAGAGCATAAACCCACTTTGTCCAAATTAGCATAAAACTCCCCAAATCCATATACATTACATACATAGATAAGATTACTGCTAATTTTGAGCTGCAATGGAAACCCAAGTTGCTGCTATTCGACCTTCTCTTCATTCATCAGTTGTTGGGTTTTCACCCTTCATTGGAAGTTCAAGAACCCTAAAATAAATTATTACAGATCAATGGGTACAAAATCCTCAATATTACATGCCAAGATATACAATAAATGAAGAATGCAAATCTTGATATTTAACAGAAATAGTAAGTAAAAAATGCAAGGTCAGAGAGCCAGATCCAGAGTGAAAAGAGCTCACGGCCCCAAAAAATGGACACTCCTAAACCTTATGGTTGCTCACAAAGGCCCAACCACCAACACAACTAATCAGGATCACAAAGACCCACCATTTTAGTTCACAAAGAAGTTTTATCACAGAAAATAGGGGGAGCAAATCAGTGAAATATTACAGACGTTTTTCAGTCGTTGTTCATTGGCCAAGACCGCCCTTTAAAGGGCCAAGCCATTAAAGAGGTGGAGATAAAGAGGAGTTACGAATATGGTTTCAAAGCCATTGGAAAAAGGAGGCGAGAGAAACCAGGCGATAGAGAGAGGTAGAGGAGTGAGAGCAGATAGACGAGAGAAAAAAGGGAGGCGGATGAATTGGAGAAGTTAGGGTTAGGGTTAGGTTAGAAATAAGTAGGATAGAAAATCATGGTTGGGTCATAGGTCATGGGCCAATAAAGTGGGTAGGATTTTGAGAGTCATCGAAGTGAGTGGGGGCTTGGGCGTTTGGGCTGGGCTTACAATAAATGGTCTTCGACCAATTTTTCAATATATTCTCCCTTAGACCAGGACCATAAGAAGGAACCAAGCCCAAGGGGTTGGATCTAGCAAAATATCATAGCCCTTAATTTTTCTGTAAAAGAGATGTTATTAACAGCATTTGAAAAGATGATATCTTAAGCACAAAGTATGGCACACAACAATTAGCACTAAGCACATTGAACATTTGCATACAGCAAATAACACTAAGTGAATTTTTCAAGTACTAACCATGCTATAGCCTATAGCTAGCTAGGCTCATTCACAAAGACTAAACCAGCCGCTTAGAAACAGATCGCAAATACACACATACAACCACCAAGGTTAAATTACATAGCCACATAGGCTCAATCACAAAGACACTTTAGCCACCAAAGCTGTTTTACAAAGACAGACACAAAGGCTCATTAGCCATCAAGGCAAAGTCATAAAGACTAACATCATTCACTAAGGAAAATTTTTAATGCATATAGCATAAAATTGCATACAGTGACTAAAGCTAAAAATTATGGTTTGATACAAAATCAATAAACTGTTAATTCTTCTTCAGAAGTTTCATCAAATGTTATGTTCACTCTTCTTTATTTTTATTATAACGTTTTGGCATTTTATAATCGTTTATAAAATGATCATTTTTTACCACAATTGTAGCACCTCATATCTTTATGTTTTTCATCCCTAGTTCCCTTCTCATCATCACTTGATTCAGAACTATTATGGTTTTTATTCTTTTCTTTACTATGCCTTTTATGAAAAGAATTTCTATATTTTGTTCTTCCTCTAACAAAATTAACCACATTTTGGTCCCGACTAGGTTTATTAGCATTCAAACCTATTTCTTTGCTTTTTTAAACCACTAATCACAGTTTCTATATTTATATTGTTCCTTCCATATTTAATTGCAGCTTTTACATGACTATAAGCTTCTGGTATTACATTTAATAAAATAATTGGGGAGTAGTCATCAATATTTTTATCTCCAATCAACTTAACTTTCCAATATCAGTTCCTTGTATTCAAATCCCCGAAAATCATTTGGTTTCTGTGCTGCCCAACTACACGGCTTTCTCTGAGAATTCATTATTCTTCTTCACACACTTTACTCTCCAAGAGGAACATACAGTGTCGAAGTAGTGCTGAGAGAAGGGACCACCAAGGGGTTTCGAATGTTGAAGAAGAGAAGTAAAAATTAAAACTTATACTGAAAAATCTGGCAATTTTTGTATCAGGTGGGGGAAAAAGGAAGAAACTCACCTGAGTGTGCTGCAGAATAAGCTTCGGAAGGTGAAATGGGTTAAATGTAATTGCACCTGACAAGGCATGCAGTAAATTATCCAAGAGTGGAGGACAATAAGAACATTACAATAGTTAAAATCAATGATAAAAGTGGAAGAAAAGAAGAATTATAAAATGGGTTGTCCTAGTGATTTTCTAATCACCCACGTTGAAACCTGATATACATTAGTAAAAAAATATATTAAGTTGTAAGGGTAAAAAAATAATTTGATATGTATGAGACACACATTAAGCAAATGCAATCCACTACACCATATAACTTCCAACACTACTATAAATACCAAAATATTAATTTTTTAATGTAAGTTACTATTCATTGATTGAGACTCCATTTTCTTGAAAACAGCACCTCTTTCTGAAATTGCAATTCACCTGCTACGCAATTATGTCGAGGTAAAATTCCCAATTTTATTTCTTAGTAGGAAAACCTCAACCACATCAAAACCCCTTATTATAATTACCCTCAATGGTGACTTTATTACAGGCTAGCCCACATTTTACCGGGCTAACAAAAAACTGATTAAACAAACTACTATTGGAAACTACTTGGGGTATCAGGTCTTATAAAAGAAAGTATACGTGACCTAACATAATAATAATGATGCAACAAGTAGTAAGCAAGTTAATTAATCTAACTTAAGTCATTATGGCCCTATTTACTTTTTGAGATGGGATAAAACTGTGATAGGTAAATGAATGATAACTCTTGCGATATATATGCATGTGATAAATATTCCTTTTTTTTTTGTAATATTATTAAGTTTGTTGTATTCACTGCTCTATGTATTTTGTGTTTATAACAGGGGTAGCAGATTAGTCGAGCCGGCTTGCGACTCGAGCTCAATTGTGTCTGTTCATAGCTCGCGAGCTTTTTTTATTTTTTTATCTTTTACATATAATTTATTTTTGAATGTTTTATATATTTAATTTTATATTTAATATTTGATTAATTTTATAATTAAAATTGACCGTATATTATAATTATTAATCAATATCATACATTTTATTTTGGATAATAATAAATTATGGTACTTTTATTTATACATTTAATTTTTATACAAAATTAAATTTAATCAACAACTTAGTAAATTATAATAATTTTTATAATTAAAATTATTATTTAATATGACATATATAAACTTTATGTCATATTTTAATATATATTTGTATTATGTTATATTTTTTTTGAATTGACAAGTAATTCACTTATGATTTTTTATTATTTATAAATTTATGTCAAAATTTAGTAATTTCTATGAATTAATCTAAAAATCATCATAATAATAATAATAACAATAATAATGATGATGATAGTTGAACAATTCTAATTATTATTTTATTATATATATAATGAGATTAAAAAATTTAATCAATAATTACGATATCTTAAAATTCGGGCACCCGATTAATATGAAATTTAAATATATACAAGACTCTATGCATTAGATCATATCTGACGGTATGATTTGACCTGATTCAACGATACACCGTCTTGAATGATTACTGTAGTATTTTGAGTACAATATCTCGACATCGTATATCCAATAAATTTAAAACTTTACCAAATGTATTTCTATATAAGTTTAATCATATCTAACGTTATGATCTGAATTTTGATGGCCCAATTAATCCATATTGTTCAACAATGTAAGATAATAGTTACATCAATGTTATACTAGTATTTATAAATATATAAATTTTACAGATTATGAACATATATTAATTTCAATTATATTTATGTAAAATTTTAATAATTGAATTTCATGATTTAAAAAAAAATAATACTACTAATAATAATAATAATAGTAGTAGTAGTAGTAAATATAAAAAGTCAAAAACCCATCTCATTCTCTCTCTTTTTCTCGTTTTTCTTCCATTTTCTCTCTCTTTTCTCTTTCTATCTCCATTCTTTCTCCTTCCTCATTTCCTCCCCAAACCCATCTCTTAGAACCCTACCCTCAAATTCACGGCAGCAAGGACGGCGACGAGTACGGCTTCCAGGTAATCCTTCTTTCTCTGTTGCATTTTACTTATTCTTCTTTTTCTTGGGTTTGGGTGTGTTTTTAGTATCATGTATTTTCTATAACCAAAACAAGTTGAAGAAAGGGTGAAAGTTGCGAAAGTTCATGACTGTTGTAGCAGTTTGTATGTAAGATTAAAGTTCTATTATCATACTAATCGGATTCAGTGGCACATTGATTTGTTTAATTCTTGTTGTTGGATTCTTGAATACTAACGGGATTCTTTATTTGTTTAATACTAATCGGATTCTTTATTTGTTTAATTCTTGTTTAATCGGATTCAGGGGCACATTCAAGGGCACTATGATTTGTTTAATTCTTTATTTTTCGATTTTATGCTTTATACCTCGTTCTTGTGCGATATTTTCTACTATTCTATTTTATCCTCTATTTACCCGGCGTTAGTTTGCATAGGCCTCGATATCCATTCGTTACTTTGGTTGATTTGGTGAGCAAGCATAAGATATTGGGTTATTTTTGTATGATTAGAACAAGAATTGTAATAACTTAAGTAATCAAAATCAATGGTGATTTATTGATTAATACCCTTACTCACTTGATACTTTGGCTTGCAATCAGCCATTTCTATCGGTGATACAGTCAGCCAATTATGTGGATCAATACTGTGCCAGTTTGTTTAGTATCAGGCTGATCAAACTGCTAGTAAATACACTATTAACTAAAATTGTCAGGGATATCATCCATTATCCACTGAAGTAAACATGGCCTTAGTGTTTGTTTTTTCTTTTCATATTGGTTTTTGGAGAAATTGTAATATGTAAATATTTTTAATTTGTTGTACATGTGACTGACTCTTTAAGGGTTATTGTGCAATTTCTTATTTTTACTTTTTTAAATTTGGGGGGCTTCAATCTTTATGAGAGGCATGTATTTTGTTTCAACTTTTGACTTGTCAGTGCAATAATTTTGGTCTATCATCTATTTCTTGCCTTAGTTTAAAAATAAAGGATTCTTTAATTGTAAAAGATTTGTATATCTGCTTTTAAAACTATTACACAAATTGTAAAATTGCAACATGAAATGTTTGGTTAAGCATCTCAATAAGAGTGCCAAGTGAGTGCAATAAGAATGGGTTAATCTTTGCAGAGATTTCATGCATTTACAAATATTCATAAATAAAAAATAGGAAAACATAAGTCAATATGGATATTAAACCAATCACAATAATCATTTCAATAGTCTAAAAAAAGCTGAAGAACCGCATTAACAACATGCGGTTCTGCCTAATTCTGTCACACTTTTCGAATATCCCCATTTTCGTAATCTTTTATTCTTTTTATAATAATTTCCAAATAGAATAAATAGATGAAGGTCAACTACATTGATTGTATAAAGACTTCTAACTGCGGCCCTTTTATTTTCTTTTGTTCTTTTAGTGAAAACAGGATGTATAGACTTGGATCAAAGAATATGGCTATTGCTTCCGGTACTGGGATATGACAATCAATTTCAATAGTGGGACCCACCGAGATTGATGTTATATGAATCAAGACTTGGAAAAGGTTTCTTCTCTACCCATCTCTTCTTGAAAATCTTCAAGAAATATTGGTAAATACTCTTACTTGTAAATTGGTTGCAGTTTCTTGAAAATGCGGCATTGTGTGAATGTCGCGAAGAAGCCATACGACGGGAGGAAGTCCTTGGTAGCTTGAATCAGGTTAATCTATTTTAAATCTAAACAATCTTGTTAATCTTTTCACTAGTATTAGATACCTAGGTTACTCAAATGCAATTATCATGCAGATCGTCAAGACATGGATCAAAAATGTCAGCCGCGCCAAAGGTCACAGTGATTCTACAGTGCGCCAAGCAAATGCGAAGATATTCACCTTTGGCTCTTATCGCCTTGGTGTATGAATTTTCTCTCACTTGATATTCATTTTCCTTATTTTAAATTGTTGAACTTTTTAAATGTTTGCGTAAACATGCCTCTCATGATTAGGTTTCGTTCTTAACTTAAACTGATAGGTACACGGACCCGGTGCTGATATTGACACATTTTGTATTGGACCAAAGTGTGCCGACCGAAATGTATGGCTGACTTCCCTTTTTAGCTGTGAACTTTGCTTATTGAATTTTCCTGCTTTGATGAATGGAAGAAAGAAAATAACTCTATTACATACAGAAAGACTTTTTTGGTGGGCTTCAGAAGATGCTGTCTGAGATTCCTGAAGTACAAGAGTTGCATGCGGTACCCGACGCTCATGTTCCAGTGATGAAATTCAAGTTCGATGGTGTTTCCATTGGTCTCCTCTATGCAAATGTGGCCCTCTGGGTTATTCCTGTAGTATGAATCTTGTCTTTGTAGTAGCCTTTATTTTCATTCCAGGAATCGGCGCTTGTTTTAAGAATTTGATGCAATAGTTAGAAACCGTTTTTGGATGATGTTGAAAAAGTTTGACTGCCTAATAGATTTGATCTCCTCACTGGAGCCTATATCACTTATATCTGAGCTATCTACTGTTGTTCAAATAATCATTGAATGTCTTAATTTGAAACTTGTGCTTTTGGATATCCTATAAATTCTTTCTGTCTTGGGTATCTGTTTGGTTCCAGGACTTTGACGTATCTCAAGAATCTATACTGCGATATGTGGGTCTCAATGGTTGTAGGGTGACTAATCAAATATTGCAGCTCGTCCCGAATATTAAGGTGTGAACCACACAATTATCTCTGAAGTACTTTTTTAACATGATTTCTAAATCACATTCTTTTTTCCTCCTTTAGACGTTTCGGACTACTCTGCGATGTATGAGGCTATGGGCGAAAAGGCGTGGAGTATACTCAAATGTGAGGAATTTAAGCGAGCAATCCTTGCTTTTCTATCACTCATGCATATAAACATAATACTCGAGCATTCTCATTTCTCGGTCTAAGTCTTTCTCCTTTCATCTTGCCAGGTTACTGGTTTCCTAGGCGGTATAAATTGGGCATTGCTCATTGCTCGCATTTGCCAGCTATACCCAAATGCTCTACCAAGCACATTGGTGTCGAAGTTCTTTTGGATCTACAACATGTGGCGGTGGCCAATTCCTGTGATGCTGTGCCCAATTGAAGAAGGATCTTTAAGACTTCCTTTCTGGGATCCTAGAAGAAATTACAAGGATAGATCACACCTCATGCCGATAATAACTCCTGCATATCCCTGCATGAACTCAAGCTACAATGTGTAAACAAGCACACTACGAGTCATGATGGAAGAATTTCAGCGTGGAAATGAAATTTGTCAGGTTATTCTTCTGCAGCAGTTAATCCCTTTTAGCCAACAAAGCTTCGTCATAAATGGAATTTGTTCTGTGAGCTGTGCCCTGGAAAGAAGCTCCTTTGTTTGCAATTATTGTATTTTTCTCCAAATTTTGCTTTTTAGAACCCTCGTTTTTCGTTTGTGCTTCTTTATTTACTTCTAGGATACAGACTTGTTTGCTATGTGGCAGTTCAATTAAATTCCATTGTTGTTATGGATGTAGGCAGTGGAAGCAAAGACAGCCAGCTGGCATACTCTGTTTCAGCCTTTCACTAACTTCCAAGCGTACAGAAATTATCTGCAGATAGACATTGCAGCAAAGAATGAAGGTGACTTGTTGAATTGGAAAGGTTGGGTCGAGTCAAGAATACGCTTGCTTACGCTGAAGGTTGGTCGAAACGTTCCTTTTAGGCGCTCTCCCAGAATTGGAAAGGTTTGTTTGGTGTCTGTTTCCATTGGATGATTTCTTGGTGTCATTTGATAATTCCAGATAGAAAGGAACACGGGTGGTTTAGTTCAGTGTCATCCTCACCCAGGCGGGTGGTTTAGTTCGGACAAATCAAAGCCGTTTCGCCACAGTTATTTTATGGGTTTGCGAAGGAAACAAGGCACTGGTCCTCAACAAGGCAAACAATTTGATGTAACGAAGACGGTGGAGGAATTTATGTACGACGTATACGCATACTCATCCTGGAAGCCAACAATGTGGATTGATGTATGCCATGTGAAACGGAACGACATACCTAACTTTGTCTTCCCTGGTGGAGTACGCCCCCCCAATCCAGCAAAGAAGCGTTTCGCCAAAAGGTCACTTGCATCTGCCTTCCCAGAAACAGAGACTGTTTTGAGCATGAAGAAGATGAAACAAGACGAATCCAATAGTCCAGTTGGCTCCACAGAATCTTCCAGTACACCAAGCAACGTACCTTCGCCTGTTAGCACAATGGCTAGCCAACAATTGGAGCAGGATGTTTGCAAAATGGAAATTTCAGAGAGTAGATGTAACGACACTGAAATTGCTGGATTTGGTGAAAGTGGATCCCGTTCTCTGCCTGCATCTTCTTCTGGCGAGCCTTCTCCACCTGGTAACAGTCGCCAAGGTTCTTCAGACGACCATGATGGGCTTGTAGAAAGCGTACAACCGAACAGTGAAATTCAACTCCACCGTCAGGCAAATGAAACTCAACCATTAATGTTCATCACTGCAGAGCGAGCTGTAGATTCTAGTTCCAGCATTCAAATAAATGGGATCCTGGAGGAGCTTGAGGTCTTGTCAGCTTACCTTTTTCGCTGCTGTCTCTTTGCAATGACAATTGTTTCTTGTTCCTTTGTCCGGTTTTGCCATAGTAAAATGCCAGGCGGTGATGCTCTACTCCAATCGTACATTTACTTGGAATCATAAACTTGAATTCAAATTTGAGAAGACCTGGAGTTTCTTGCAAT
This sequence comes from Sesamum indicum, assembly GCF_026168435.1. Lineage (NCBI taxonomy): Eukaryota > Viridiplantae > Streptophyta > Magnoliopsida > Lamiales > Pedaliaceae > Sesamum > Sesamum indicum. Next base: position 7,035,931 of record NC_142661.1, on the reverse strand, counting down.
TGAAGAAGAAGCCTGAAGCGGCAAACCGAGCAGTACTCTGAATGCGATTGCCTGCTGTCTACAATTTGATTCATCAACTATATATGCACAAGGGAACTGAGATGGACTTCTGACATTTTCAACTCTTGGATGTAGTTTTCTGAACTCTCTAGGGCGTCCGCTTCAGCAAATGTGGCAGTCCAGAAGCCTCTTATCAGGTATTTTTCCACTCAAGTCGATAGGGATTGATTAGACGACGTGCGATTTCACAACAATTATTGCACATTGTGGTGTTTATGTTAAGTTCATATTATAAGTCGACTCATTTCTTTGCAGATTCAACTTCACCTCTTTACCAAGGGCAACCAGCAACACTGCATGAAGAGATTTGTTCAGAGAATGTCTCCAGAATCATAGTTAGGATTTCTCTCTAGACTCTTGGTCTAAGAAATGTAATAGTTGCTTAAACTTTGATGTTGTAGACGAGCCAAGGTAGCTTGTTAACAAAAGCACCTTGCACCTACGATTTTGGTCATGGGTTTGAGTCACTCTGGAGGGTAGTTGGGGAGCCAGCACTGATACTCCTAAAAATATGTTTGTTGATCACTACCATTAGCGTTCAAAATGAATATTTCAATCAAGAATATAATCTATTTATATATGAAACACATACATATATAAATTCAATCAACTGAGATCCAATCCAAACCTAATATGACCTACCCACCCATTTTCCACTCATAAGTGTGTGTTGTTATCAGATACATAATGGGCTCCATTTGCATGGAGGTTTATTGTTAAGGGTTGAAATTTGAATGCATGAGCCTGTCCATTTTTCTGTAGGCGGTGAGTAACCTTCATTTGATGCTCTCTCTCTCTCTGTGCTTGGGCTTAACATAGTAATTAAAAATAAAGTTTTATTTTGAAAATAGTAATTAAAAATCAATTACAATATATTATTTTAATTAAAAATAAAGTTTTTTTTTTTCTGAAGCAGATGAATTCAATCCCATACGGGCTACCTTTTTCTTTCTTTCTTTCTTTTTCTTTTTGTAAAATAGAAAAAAGGGAACCACATATGTAAAATATATGAAGCACTATCAGAATTGGCAGATAAAAAATTCAGATTTATTTACGTATAAAATTGAAATAAAAATAAAAAATGATAATATTCCTATGATATTATGAACCCTTTTTCGTTTTCTCTTTCTTTCTTCTTTTTTTAAGGTTTGTAATAGAGATAAGGTCGGAGAGGGCGATATGAATGTCGAAGGATGGCAACGTTAATCTTTTAATAAATTTTGTCTTTCTTATAATTTGCATGTGATAGCGAGGACCTGTATTTGTCCTTGTTTATCTTACAGCTTTTTTCATTATGATTATTTAACGAATAACACCAATTATTTAACTAATATCCAAGAGCAATCGAACAAAAATGCTCGATATTATTTGTATATTAATTAATATATTTATTAGGGTAAATGACGATCACCTCTCCCGAGGTATGTAATAATTACAAATACTTTATTTTGTTTCGAAAAAAATTAATATCCCCAATATTTTTCTAACAATAAATCCATTCAATTAGCCTCCTTTAGATTTTCATCAATTTCAATGATAATCTCACCAAAATATTTTTTTGGATTATAAATTATGATTTTACATACTTTTTTAAATTTTTTGAAAAAAATTTTAATAATTATTATGCCCTAGGAATTATTTACTTTTCCCACCCATGATGGGGAGGATCGTATTATTTGGCGCTTGAATGGTGGTATTTTTACAGCGGCGACAGCATACCACCTCTTTTGTCCTCAAGGACCCAAGGTAGGCTGGATTTCACATTCTTGGGTCCTTTCAAGATTCCCCACAATCAATTTATCTTATGGCTTGCCATTTTGGGGAAGTTATCTAATCTTGACAAACCTTGCTTCATCACACCGGTGGGGCATGTGTCCTTTGCCCAGACGGGATTTTAGAAACACATGAGCATTTATTCTTTCAGTGTCATTATGTTCGTCAATGCATTGCAGATATTCAGAGGACTTGAATTTAATCAAACCATTTGAATTTTATTCCATTCTGGGCCTAATATTTAACTTGGACCGTCCAAGTGAGAGTTAAGTTTGTTGTAACTGAGACCTCATCATTATAAGATTTTTGCATGCATCAATTTTAATAATTGAGTATAAACAGATGCATTCCAAACACAACATACATTAAAATATACACCACATGCAAAAATAGGCCTAGCACGCCTCTGTTGGATAATCACAAACCCAATCCTAAATGACCCATTGAGCCCGCAGTGAGTCTATGGTCAATCTAGGGTGTGGCCTAACTATTAGAAAATAGTAACCTATTATCATTCTAATAAGTTTTTCCCTTTGTTCTTCTTCAGTCGTGAGTTCCGCCGAGCACCGTCCAACGGGCCTATGCTTCCATCTCCTTGGAAGCTTACATTTATTCAAAATAAATAAAACCTTACTTTTCTAACCCCAATCAAAAGTGGGGGGAAGTACAAAAGGAGGAAGAAAACAACCTTATTATTTTAAGGCAAAAAAATGATAGAAGAAATTAAAACAAAGAGGCACGCAGGCCTCAACCAACATAAAATTAAACCATGCATTCGGCCAATGGGCTTTGTGATCATCCCCATTGTTTATGCAACAAATAATAATTAACACATTTATATTAAATATAAATATGTTAAACAACTAAATACAATCCACGTATTTAACAATAGATATCCAATATCAAATACCAAAAATATAATTAAATGTAGAAAATAATATACTAATAATGCAATTAAAAAATGAATATCAACCATACATCCAATGTACAATTTTTTTATTTGTTTGGAAATTATTTTCAAATTGATTTAAGGCACAATTAAATTTAACTAAAATTAAAATTTGCCAAAATTAATAATTTCAAAAAAAAGAAAATTCAATTTTCCGAAAAGAACGACACAAAATTGCCCACCCGTTCGGACCGCAGACGACCATTTGCTATTTGCTGCACGCGCACGCGCACACTAGGCTTGCGCCTGCATGCTGCCGCCCTACTAGCACACACGCCAGCTGGCGAGCCTGAGCGTGCCCTACTGGGAGTGACTAGCCGACAGGACAACAACGGCTGTAGTGCTTCGCTTTTCAATTTTTTTTGAATTTCTGCAATTAAAAAACTGAAATAAAACCATGCATTTACAGAAAATCGTCAAAAAATTCATAGATATCAGTAATTTCAAAGAAAAAATTAATAGATATTTTCTAAATACATAATCATGCTTCAAAGTTATAAAACATGCTTTGCAAAAGCAAATTAAATACGTTGTTCATGCTCAATACATATAACATGTTAATCCTAAAGCCAAAACACCGAACCTGGCTCTGATACCCCTGAAAGAATAGGTATGGCCAGGGAACGCAAAGGAAGCATAAAATAAAAAATTATTTAAAATGGTTAAAAGGGGTGTTCCCTTTGAAATTTTTGAGCATTTGGTGTTTTTCTAAAAGCATAATAATAAACGTATGAACATGCTAGACAAGTGGCTAGACGATGAAGCAAAAAGCATAGAAACACAACATGAAACTTTACCATTTGTTTCTATAGCTTCGCAGCAACTTGTGTTGTTCCCTTTACGGTCTCCCCTTCACTTTAGGATCCAAATTACAACTGATCTAATTTGTCCACCCACACTAAGGAATAAATATAGTTCTTTTTCTATTGCTAGATAGAACAAAGAACAAAAGAAAAACAACTCCAAACTAACACTATTGTTTAGTGCTTTTGGAATATTTTATATTCTAACTTGAATCCAATTCAATGTAGAACAAAAAGGAGAACATTTTTGGAGAGAGAAGAGAGCAAATTTTGTGGCTCATGTGCTGGTTATGCATGATATGTACGTAATTTTGTATATCACTTACAATTGAATTTAAAATTCAATAACTACTAAGTTTGCCCCAAGTCGACCTATATACACACATACATATAACCTCCAACCATGATGAAATAACTACTCCTTTATGTTCATCATGGTGAGGAGTTTGAACTCCTTCTTAACTTGCTCCAACCACCCTCAAATGCGCTAGGACTTCCAGTATGAATCAGGCTTGATTCAATCAAATTAAATTAAGCCCAACCCAAGTCGAAATATTCATTTAATCTATTTAAATAAATCTAAGTCCAAACACTAATTAATTGATCCAATTATTAATTAAGCCAAATCTAATAAATTAATCCAATTAATATATAGGTGTTAAGCCATAAATTGATTAATCCAATTAATTAATTCTTGAGCCATCTATAAAATCAATTATTAAATAAATTATCCCATCATTTATATATTCTTCTTGAATTAATTTAATCCAATCAAACTAATTCATTTCTTCTCAAATTAATTCCACCAATTCCATAGTGATTTGTGTGTGACCTTTAGGTTCACCCTCAGCTAGACTTAGGCATTATGTCTAACACAAATAATTAATTAAATTATATTTAATTAGTTATTTTTAATTAACCATTAATCAGAAATGCCTGTTACCATAGATGGTCGTCTAGCAACGATCCATGGCACTAGAGACTAGGTGAATGTTGGGGTGAACATTTTTCTCGAGTTCCATACAAGTATAGTCCTTCTGTCGACCATCTCTCGGCCTTAGTTTAGGGCATGGAATTGGGGTCGGTTCCCATCCTGAACCAGACAATTATGCTGAGTAATTAAGATGCACTTACTTTATTGATCGACAAAGAAAATTACTTTCTATTCGACCAATCGTTGTGCTATAGACTTAGAGAAGTCTAAACCATCTTAAAGTGCATAGAAGATGTATCCATCATATACTGATAAGGGACGAATTCTATCTTGAAATCCACCATCCACACTACATTATCCGACTACACTGTACAAGGCCTATAATGACCACAACGAAGATACAGTCAACTCCCGTCAGATCCAAGATATAGCCATCATATGCATGCTACTGCTATGATTTCTTAAGTCCAAGGATTAATCTTGTACTATTGGAGCCAGGAATTCAAATCATACCAACCAAGCCTCCAAGGTTTCCATATGATAGTTCCCGCGAGTCAGTCCAATCAGCTAATAACCTTGTCAACTAATCCACTAAAATTTCATAGACATCCCATGTCTGTCGCCGATGAAACACGACACTCATCCAATAAATTCAATACTTAGTGCAAGTCTCTACAGGAATCTCGTTTGCCAGTCTCAACGTCCTCGATTTGCAACATTTCAAATCAACCATCAGAAGTTGATTTCATAACTGCCATCTAATGCCCAGTCCAGCTACATGGGTTATTCAATTGGTTTATGGGCATTTGTTGTTGCGTTAAAACACCGTCTAACGTAATAGTAAGCATAACAAATATATGGTGCTACAGATGAATGCTTATTACATTCATCAAGATAATATCACATTCATAAGATTGCTAAATGATTCCCAAAATCGCCGATCCAGTTGTCTTTCTGATCACCATGATGAAGATAATGGAGTGGTTATTTTATCATGGTTGAAGGTTATATGCATGTGTATGTATAGGTTGCCTTGGATGCAAACTTGGTTGTTATTAAATTTTGAATTCAATTGTATGTAATATACAAAACTACACACACATAATGTATAACCAGCACCTAAGCCATCAAATTTGCTCTCTTTTCTCTCTAAAAATGTCCTCCTTTTAGTTCAACATTGAATTGAATTCAAGTTAGAACATAAAAAGTTCCAAAAGCACTAAACAACAGTGTTAGTTTGGAGTTATTTTTCTTCTTATTCTTCGTTCTATCTAGCAAAGAAAAAGAACTATATCTCTTCCTTAGTGTGGTGTGGACAAATTAGAGGGGTTCTAACTTGGATCCTAAAGTGAACGGAACGGGAGAACGTGAAGGAAACAATGCACATTGTGGCTCAACTATAGAAACAAAAAGGTAAAGTTTCATTTTTGTCTCTATGCTTTTTATTTCATCATCTAGCCACTTGTTTAGCATGTTTATATATTGATTATTATGCTTTTGACAAACACCGAATGCCCAAAAATTTTAAAAGAAACACCCCTTTGAACCGTTTTAATTATTTTTTTATTTCACGCTTCCGCGTGTACTTGGGCCATACCGATTCTTTCAGTGGTATCAGAGCCCAATTTGATGTTGTGGCTTTAGGATTAACATGTTATTATGTGTTGAGCATGAACAACGTGTTTAATTTACTTTTGAAAAGCATGTTTCATGGCTTTAAAGCATGGTTATGTTTTTAGAAAATATATATCAATTTTTCTTTCAAATTATGGATATCTATGCATTTTTTAAAAATTAGATTTTCTGTAAATGCATGGTTTTATTTCAGTTCTTAATGCAGAAATTCAAAAAAAAAAATTTGAATAACGGAGTTGTACGGCCGATGCTGTCCTACCGGCCGGTCACTAGCCAATAGGGCGAGCGGCCGGGCGTGCACAGACCGCCGGTAAGGCACCACGCAGCAAGCCAGAGCCTCGGTACCTGTGCAGGCAGGGGCACCTCGCGCGTGCGCGCCCCACAGTAGTCGGCCGTCGACTGTTCCCAACGGTTGGACCATTTTGTGCCATTTTTCCCAAAAAATTGGATTTTCTTGATTTTTGTAATTTTTCTAAAATTATTAATTTTAGCTAATTTTAATTTTAGTTAAATTGGATGTATGGTTGATATTAATTTATTAATTGCATTATTAATATGTTATTTTCTGCATTTAATTATGTTTTTGGTATTAGATATTGGATATCTATTGTTACATACATGGATAGTATTTATTTTTATAACATGTTTATATTTGATATAAATGTGCTAATTATTATTTCGTGGATAAATGATAGGGATGATCACAAAGTCCATTGGCCGAATGCATGGTATAATATTACGTTGGATGAGGACTGCGTGCCTCTTTGTTTTAATTCCTTCTTTCGTTGTTAGCCTTGAAATAATAAGGTTTGCTTTCTCCCTCCATTTGTACTCCACCTAACTTTTGATTGGGGTTTCTAATTTTAGTTGTAATGAGTGTAGTTAATATTGTGAGGTTCATTTATTTTGAATAAATATAAGTTTTTGGTTATATTTATTGCAGCAGCTGCTGGTTGGCTGTGAGTATTTTAGAGGCTTTATATGTAACCTAGTCACAAGATACCAAAGAGCCTTAACCTAGCAAGACTCCTTCAACCATCTAACACCTCTATGTCACACCACACCCAAGGAGGAGTTTTGATTCCTTAACCTAGCCATGACCTGTTCGATTCGCTCATCTCCAGATTATGTTACATGCTACAGGGGTGGGCGATGATGAATCTATCCCTCGGAGGGAGGCTGGCCTTGATTCAAAGTGTGTTGCAAGCTACGCCTTTATATCTGCTTCAAGTAATTCACCCACCTAAGTCTGTATTCATAACCATTGAGCATATATTCAATGGTTACTTTTGGGGCTCGTACGATGGCCGTTGGCATATTCATTGGTCTTCATGGGATAAGATATGTAGCCCAGTAGCAGAAGGTGGTTTGGGTATTCGGAGTTTGGCGGAGTATTTTCGGGCTTTTTCCCTGAAGCTTTGGTGGCGATTTAGGCTGAAATCATCCTTGTAGTCGGAGTTCTTGCATGACTGATATTGTAGGACCCTTCATCTTACTCATGTGCCGTATAATCGTAATCATTCCTGTGTTTGGCATTGCCTGTGTCGCATCAGGGATGTGGCGGAACCTTTAATATTCTGGACTTTGGGCCAGGGTTCAGCATCTTTTTGGCATGATAATTTGTTTGGTGAGAAACTTCTAGTCCAGCTAGTTTGCGGGCCCCCTGACACTATGGAACCGGTATGCTATTACTGGCATGAAGGAGAATGGAATGCCCCTAGAATTTTCAGGATAGTCCCGCCACAGATTGCGCATGTTATCTGCCAAATTCCTATTGCAGCGGGACAAAGGGACAAAATTGTGTGGACCGCGGCGAGTAATGGGACGTTTTCCACGACATCAGCCTAGGAGGCCATTTCAGTGGTGTCTCCTCTGCGGCAGCCTTTTACAGATATATGGCACCGTTCCTTGGCGGCCAACGGTGTCCGTCTTCTTGTGGCGACTTTTTCAGGATTGGATCCCAGTGGATGAACGCATGAAGTGAAAGGAATTTAGCTTCCCATCAAAATGGAAATGTTGTGAGGTAGAGGAGAGCATCTCTCATCTGTTTGTTGAAGGGGCAGTAGTTCGAGATGTGTGGCTGCATTTTGCTAACGTCTTTGGTCTTCAGCTTTGTGTAACGGGGGACCTGCTTTGTATGGTGCACTTCTGGTGATACTCCACTCCATTTCACTCAGATTTATGTTTGCACTTTGTACCATTTCTGATTCTATGGTCTACTTGGACGCAACGAAATGCTGCAAAATATCATGGGGTATATTATACGGCCACGGGAATCATATTGGAGGTTCAGCGCCAGCTTCGCACATTATATGCTGCACGGGTCATGACGAGCACACAGTGGAAGGGGGACTTACACCGGGTGTTGGCTATGGGTTTCTGCTTCAGGCTGATGGTGCCTCGGGCACCCAGAGTGGTACAGTGGAGTACCCACAATCCGGTGTGGTTCAAGCTGAATTCGGATGAGTCCTCACTAGGGAACCTCGGGCCGGCAGCAGTGGCAGGCATTATTCGGGATGCAATTGGACAGGTGCATCTAGCATACCAGTTTGCTTTGGGTACAACCACTAGTGTGGTCTCAGAGCTTACTGCTGTGTGGCATGGTTTAGAGCTAGATCGAGCACACAGTTTAGCACCCATAGTGGTTGAGGTGGATGCTAACGTAGTTCTTTAGCTCTTACAATCACGAGTATTTGGATATGGGAGGTGTAACATTTGATCATGCGCATTGTGCAACTCCAACAGGAATTTGAATCGGACGTACGACATATTTTTCGAGAGGCTAATGGAGCGGCTGATCATCTTGCGAAGGACGCCGCATCTCGACAATTGACTTGGGTTCTGTATCAGAGGACATTACGGGAGTACTGCGAGGCATTATCGGACTGGATAGTTAACTTGAAATTCTAATTAATCCAATTAATTAAACTCAAGTCATCCAGTGAATGGATTGGTCTAAATAAATGATCCAATCATTTATTCTTTCCAATATTTAATTTAATTCAATTAAATTAATCCAACTCTTCTGGATAATTCCAAATTAATTCCATCCCATTATAGTGGTAGGACGTGACTCTTTAGGTTCACTCTTAGCTAGATTTGGGTGTGCGCGACCAACAAAATCAATTAAACATAATTTAATTAGTCATTTTGGATTATCCCATAATCGAAAATAGCTCGTTACCATGAGTGGTCGTGTAGTAACGATGCATGGTACTAGAAACTAGGTGAATAGCGGCGTGAACATGTAGGATCTGAATCTATACAAGTACAGTCCTACTCTCAACTGTCTCCCGGTCTTAGAATTGGGCATGGAATTAGGCGTCAGTTTCCATCCTTGACTAGGGAACAATGCTTAACACTCAAGATGCATTTACTCTACTATCTGATCTTAAAAACGTATCCCTGATCAACCAATCATTTTGGCTAAATACTTTTATAGTCTAAACCATCTTAGAGTGCATAGGAAAGCTCGCTGACATATACTGACAGGGGCAGATCCTCTCTTGAAATCCACCGTCCTTGCTACATACTGGGAACTGGATAAGGCTTATGCGATCTGTCTCACGACGCAGTCACCGCTCACCACATCCAAGATATTGTTTCATATGTACGTGATTGGCATGATTTACTCAAGTTCAAGGACTAATCTTGTAAGATGAAAAGCAAAAAATTTCAGTCATACCGATCAAGTCTTAATAGCTTTCCATATGTCAATTCTCGCAAGTCAGTTCAGTCAGTCGATTACCTTCCCAGCTAATCCACTAAAACAGCAGAGAAGACCTATGTCTCCTGCCGACGAAACACGGTTGCAATACTTAGTGCAAGTCTCTATAGGACGTTTGATGCCCTGTTTCTAGGTTCTCGAGTTGGAACGTATCGGATCGGGATCCTCATGAGTTGGTTTCATAGTTGCCAAATCTATGTGTAGCCCAACTCCACGAGTTTCACTTTTCCATCTGTGGCCATTTGGTTGTGACATTGAAAACCATGTTTAATATCAGTGGTAAAACAATAAAACACACTTCCAACTTGATGAACTATTACCGTATTCATCAATCTAATATTATTCGATAAAGATTGGAGAATGACTAACAACCAATCTAACTGACCCCCTTTCACCTTAACTATTTTTATTTTGTAGAGAAGCTCTCAGTGGAATGTTAAAAGCGGCTAAATCACTGGGTTTGATTTAGGGTGTTTGAATGGCAACCGTGGCACCCCGAATATCTCACCTGTTCCTGGTTGAAGATACCCTAGTATTTTCTGAAAAGCCACATCGTCATCTTTCCATGGTACCATACTATACCGCACACACAAGCATCAGGGTAGATTATTAATCTCAAAAAATCAAGCACGGGGTTTAGTAGGAATATATGCAACAAACACCAAAGGCATCTGAAAGATATCTTGGCCGTAGCGAAAGTCAACACTTGGGGTAACCGGCGGTGGGTGGATGCTTGAAGAAAGAATATTAATGTGCTAGAATTAAGGATAAGATTTGACAAAGAGTATAAGGCTGGAAGAAGAAGATGCTCTCCCAAGCGGGTAAGGAGATTCTCCTAAAGGCAATTACTCTGTCTATTCCAATGTATGGTATATCATGCTTAAAATTTCCCTTATTTTTTCCTTCCAAAGTTAGTTGCAAGTAGGCCATTTTGTTGGGTAAACACTCCATAGATCGTATAATCTAACTTTTCAACACGAAATGCAAGTTTTTGATACACACATCACTTAGTACAAATTCGTGATATCCTGCAACCTGATTAATGGAATTTCGAATACTGAGGATTGGAAGTACGTTTGGAATCCAATAGTACCTCATAAGAGTATGGTTTTTAGCTGGTAAATTTTGCGATAATGCTTTACCCACATTGAGCAATGGTTGAAGTCTTAGTACAATACAGAATCAAGCTCAAACAAATCAATGGTATCCTCCACGTACTGATTTAGTAAAAGGTCATTTTCATGGTGTGAATTCTCAAGAACAATCATCTATGGTTATAGGGGTTATTGCAAGAAACTCTGAAGACATCTGCTTAGCAGATGATATATTTCTCTTTTTCTACTACACCAGACCATCCTGGAAGCAAAGGAGGGTTCTTATTGAAGGTGATTGCTTATCCATCATCAATAAACTTAAGGTTGTTGAATTGGTCTCCTTACTACTAGGACCAATTTCTGAAGATATCAAAACATTAGCATTGGCTTTGTATTCCATCACTTTTGTGCATGTTCATCAACAAGCGAACAGTCTTGCACATCAATTGGCAAGAAATGCTCACTACAGCGCTCAGGGAGTTTAATTATTACTTAAATGTATTATATAGTTCTTGGTGGCAAACTTATGATATGATTTTCGTATCCAAGAGAAAAAAGAAAAGAAAAGGAATGCATATTAATCAATTATTGAGTCCTAATTTTTAACCAAATGAAGTTAGATTCAACCAAATGGTGGGTTACCTATATTATTTGTGATAATATCTAATCAGACTGAAAGGGTCAAAGTTAAAATAGTGAAGCTTTTGGAATAATAATTTTGTTCCAAGAACTCGTTTATATAACTTATCATTTTGGATAAGCTTAAATCCCAATAACTATAACTAATTTTTAACTTTTATGGTAAACTATGTACTTTAAGATTGTTTTACAAGTAGTCTCTGTATTGTACTGAATTGGGCAACACACTATGTTGGATTAAAATGAATTGAAACAAAAAATAGTTGGATGTATCCATCTAACAAGCACACAAAGTAATGTGACTCTTAAGGAAAAAATTGCACTTTTTGTCCCTTAAGGGCCCTTTTTCAATTTAGTGCATTTTTATTACAATTTTCGCACAATATGTGTTCTAATATGTGTTCCGAACTAATCATTACAAAATCCTTCAAAAGAGTGCTAAAAAATAGTAACGATTAATATTTAGAACTCTGTTCGGAATAGATTATTAGAATTAGGAATGGTCTTGCATTGATCGTTCCTATATGTGACAATGAATGTCCAAAAGATGATAGTTAGAAAACATATTCCAAAATGAGGTATATTTTGGAACGATTTTAGTACACACTTAATGAATAATGCCAAAAACATTTCAAATTATAAGTTTTACTTATGAAGTATTATGTTTCAAAAACTATTCCAAAATCCGCTACAAATTGAAATGGTTTTACGAGCGGATTTTGTGGACAATTTGGAAAACAATGTTCCCACAAAAATAAAATTATTTTTGAAAACAAAAAACAAATTTTCCTACTTAGGAACGGTCAATTTATTTTAATTTCGCGCCAAATGAGTTCAAAAATTTTAATTTCACACCAAATAAAAAGTGGTCAGAAAATCGAATTTAGGAACGGTTTTTAAATATTTGACCGTTCCTAAAATGAATTTAATTAAAATCGTGCCTAAATTTATAAACTATCCATTCGTATATGTCCATAGATTCCTAGTTCACTTGACGGTTACGATATTTCAATCCAGGATCCTGATTAATTACCAATACTTTCTATACGTGAACATATCTAGCGGTCTGATGGACAGTTGCGTCGTTTTTAATATCATTAATAGTGTATCAGATACGATATCTCAGTATTCATATAACAAAAATGTCCAAAACTTCATCGATGTAGTATTTTTTCGATTTAATAATATCAAAATGTTTGATTAATATTTTAACAGTCTGATTAGGCGATTCAATACAACAATATAAGATGTTACTTACATTTATGTAAGAGTAACAATTTTATATATACAAATACACTTGATCTTCAAACATATATCAATTTAATTCAATGCATTATATGTTCCAATGGGCTTAATTAATTTATGTGCTATATTTTTCTGATCATTAATATGTTTGGAACGCTTTTTTCTATATTTTTTACTTTTCTGAATTTTTTTGAAAAATAATTTTGAGACACAATTAGGAACTGTTTGTAATCAATAGAATGGTCGTATTAATGTTATACCAAAATGATGTTATTTCGAAACAAAATGACAATGTTTTGTTTTTGTTGGAACGACTATTTGGAACGGTTAAATAATAGGAATGATTTTTTAAATAATGCCTGCCAACAGAAACGACGTCTTTTTTTTTTTTTTTTTCTAGGAATAGTCTTAGGAACGATTTTTTAGAAATTGCCCATTCTAAAGCCCGCTCCAAAAATCAGTATATATACAACACTTAGAAGATCTTTTTATTTCTGCCTCCCTTTTTCCTCCTTCACCCTCCCTCCCTCACTCTCCTCGATCAACTACCTCCCTCACCTGATACTCAGCTCCACCGCCGTTAGCCGTCCACCGCCGCCATCTAGGGGTAACTGGAATCAAACGGCAGGGTTTTTTTTTTGCCCCCCCTTTTTTCTTTAATACCCCACCACCATTTTTCTTCTTTTTTTTTACCACACTTTTCTTCCATTTCTCCCTCACTTTCGTATAAAATAAACACCAATTTTTTTACAAACATTTTGGCTAGTTTCAAAAAAGAAGTTCGGCCCTTTTTCGATATAAAATTTTGGCTTTTTTGAAAAAACAATTCTGAAAATTATTTTGAAAAAACTAATTTCGGTTTTCTGAAAATTTATTTTTTTGTAATTATTTTAATTTTCCTAATTTCTGTAATGTTTTTGTAATTTTTCTAATTTTTTGTAAATTTTAGGTAATTTTAAATTTGTTTTGTAAATTTTTGGTAGTTTTTAATTTTTAAAGAATTGAAAGAAAAGTTTTGTTAGTTTTAAAAATTTTTTGTTAAATTTTTCTGGTTTTTGGTCATTTCTACAATTTGTGTAATTTAATTGAGTGATTTATGCTATTTATGTGAAATTTATGAAATTTATGTATAATTTATTGAGTAAATTATGCAATCTATGTATAATTTATTGAGTAATTTATGCAAATAATAATTAATAATTATTTAAAAATATACAGTTCCTTTATTACCATGTACAAACAGATCACACATGCCTTTAAACTTGTTTAGCCCATCAAGTAAATTTTGTCAGTAGAACTAGTTAGCCTTATCCATCTTCATCTGTCAACAAAAGACAATATTGATAAATAAAATGCTAACTGTTTTTTTCTTTTACAAGTGGCAAAGTTCGATCAACCCCCCAACTTGATGGAGTTATTTGAAAGGTGCTACAAGAAAAAGGAGGACGACGGCTGGAGTGGTTTGAGGGCGACTGAGGTAGTAGTAAGTAGATTATTAATATTATTTTTTTAGAAAAAATAATTCTTCATTAAAAGTACTAATAATTTTTGTTTTGTTTTGCAGGAGACGTTCTAGAACCGCCTTCGACTGACCCTCTGGCATAAAACCATGATGATATTGATGTCGCTGAAGAAGAGGGGTTAGATTAGGTTTTAATTTTTTTTATTTTTGTAATTAGGTAATTTTTCATATTAATATAATATTTTTCTTAATTATTCATGTTCCATAATTTTTATTACATTCCATTATTTCATATTTAGTTAATTAATTAAATTCATAAATATAATTAATTAAAAATTAATTTAATTAATTTAATTATATATTAAAATATATAAATTTATTTATTTATTACAATTTATTAAATATATGAATACATTATAAAATTAAAAAATTAGGAACGATTTTAGTAATGGTAAAGAAATGTTATAAGTCTAAATTAATGACTGTTCCAAATACCATTACTAAAATAGTTCCAAACGCGTGTTCCTAAACTGTGTTGACTATTTCATTACTAAAACAGTTTTTTATACGTGTTACTATATAAGACTGACCGTTCCAATTAAATTTTTTTTTCCAGACAAATTTAATATTAGGAACGATTTTCATAGTGTGTTACAGTTCCTGTCCTAAATAGGAATGGTCTTGCCTGAACCGCTCCTAAATTATGTAATGCCATTTGTAAGGACAGATTTCCTATCGTTCCAAAAGTCATCCAAAATAAGTTTGATGTCCTGCAAATAATTACAAACCCAAAAAAATCGTTCCTAAACCTGCTCCAAATCCCGTCAATTTTTTTTTTTATTTTTATAGTGATAGTACCTTAAGCTAACTTGTAAAACTAAAAATCTTGCTGATCCCATCTCTTGTGCTATGATCGGATCCTAGATCTTGTACTTTGCCCACCACCTTTATGGATGGGATTAGGCTAGAGCACATTACCACACTATAAAAAAAGGCGGGATTTGGCACGGTCAGGTCAACCGTCCCTAAACCCGTTCCATCTTGGAACGGTCTTTGGAACACATAATGAATGGATATTGCAAGATGATGGCATGATCTACATTTTTTTTGAAACAGGCAAATAGTGCCAACATGAGTTCCAAACAAACAGTTATAAAATCTGATCCAAATACTGTTACAAAATAGTAATTGCAAATGGTTGGAACTCTGTTCCGAATTAGGGACGGTCTTGAGTTGACCATTCCTAAATGTATGACAAAGGATGTCCAAAAGATGACAGTTAGAAAATGTATTCCAAAATGAGGTACAATATGGAACAATTTTGGAACACCCTTAATCAATTATGCGAAAAATTGTTCCAAATTATTAGTTTTATTTAAGAAGTAATGTGTTTCAAAAATCGTTCCAAAATTCGGTACAAATTGGAACTGTTTTTTCTATTATTTATTTAGTGTTACAGAGACCGTTCCAAATGAAATACAACGGCTATATTTCAACGGTAAAAAGAATGTTCTAAACTCATCGAAAAAACCGTTTCAAAATCTATATCAACGGTTATTTTTTAACAGCTAAATATGTGTGCTCTTTTTATTTAATGTCACTATCTTCTTCTATTTTTATTTTCTCTCTATTTCCTCAATCTCTCTCGAATTTTTTTGATCTCTCACTCTCTCATTAACATTTTTCTACTATTGCTCGTCAACCTATCTCGACTTTTTGTTGATATTTGAAGTTACTTTGATCAGAAAATAACTTTAATCCTTTATTTGCCAATTGGTTATATTTGTTGTAATTGTGTCAATTAAATTTAATGATATAATAATATATATGTGTGTGTGTGTGTCTATGTAGGACTCGTCGTCATGTTAAGACAGTTGAGGAGATGGATCATGGATGTATGAGAAGAATCTTCCAAATAGGGCAGGTCTTATTCCATTGAGGATGGTGTTGCTACATTTATAGAATGACCCAAGTCTCAACATGCATATATGAATGGTTAGAAAATCAAGTGTCCTTGTCGAAAGTGCAAAAATGAAGGTTTGAAAATCGTGGACGAGGTAAATTTTGACTTATTTATGAAAGATTCTATGCCGGAGTATTATAATTGGATTTCTCATGGCGAGGAGAGGGCGTAGGAGTATTTTGAGGCCGGCACCGCGGCCCCATTGCAGGAGGAGCAAACTCCCATTTCCAATGTTATGGAGGGTACCAATACTCCTTGGGGTGATGCGGTGCAGATGGATTCAGTACAAAGGATGGTTTTTGATGCTGCTAGACCGGCTGTCTGGTTTTCTAAGTATAACCAGATGTTGTGCCTGATAATGGTACGAGGTCGAGTCCTACTAATGCAGGCCTAGTGCATATTACGGTAGGAGGCCCTAATTGTGTGTTTGGACTGAAAGATCGTTTTCATGATGTAGTGCATGCAACCGAGTAGTCATTGTGGAATGATTACACCCAATCTCAATTGTGGGTTGTTGCTCAGTTGGTGAATATCAAGGTTGCCAATCATTATCTCAGCATATATATGACCAAGTATCCTAGTAGGCTGATCATACACACCCTGCACTAGGATTACTATAGTACAAAGAAATTGATAAAAACTTGGATTTACGTATTGAGAAGATTAATGTGTGTAAAATGATTGCATGTTGTACTGGAAGGACGACATTGATATGGACTACTGTATGTTTTATGGAGAAGCTAGGCACAAGTCAACCAATGAGCGAAATTCTAATCGCCAAAAGAAACCATATGGAATTCTTAGGTACCAGTTGATTACTCCTCGCCTGTAAAAGCTGTATGTTTTAGAAGCGACTGCCCCGAGCAAATGACGTGGCATGCCAACAATCATACGGAAGAGGGATCCATTTGCCATCGGTTTGATGTAGATGCATGGAGGCATTTTCACCGGACATATCCTCATTTTGCAGTAGAGCCCCATAATGTTAGACTGGGTTTGTGCATAGATGGACTCGCATTGCACGGGCAGTATGGCCTTACGTACTCATATTGGCCCGTTATACTTAGACCGTACAATCTCCCACTGGGAATGTGTATGAGGGCTGAGTATATGTTCGTGATGATGGTGATCCTCGATCCTTCCAATCTCAAACTTCTTATCGATGTTTATCTAGAGTCGCTGATCGAGGAGTTGTAGAATCTGTGGCATGTAGGTGTACTAACATGCAACACTGAAAAATGAGATATTCCCAATGCACACCGTGCTGATGTGGACTGTGAATGACCTACCGCTTATGGAATGGCGTGTGGATGGAGTTCCATTGCTATTATGCGATGTCAAGTTTGTATAGAAAACGCACATTCATTCTACCTACAGATAGGTAGGAAGGCGTGTTACTTTGACTGATAGACAGTTCCTCCCCCTGGACCATCCCTAAAAGTGTCGTTGTCACTCCCGGACTGGTACGGTAGCGAGTGTAAGTGGACAAAGAAATGTATTTTCTGGAAGCTCGAGTATTAGTTGATACATCTGATACGACACAATCTTGATATCATGCACATTGAGAAGAACGTGTTTGACAATATATTCAATACCGTGATGAATATAAAAGGAACAACGAAGGATACTTTCAATACACGGAAGGACCTGAAGATCATATGTACTGAAGCTTGAGCTGAACGAAAGGAGGCCGAACGTGATGTCCAAAGGTGTATATACCATGACTCTCGATGGACCGACATTGCGTTTCAAGAGGTTGAGATAATACCTACTCCACAAGTTGCAACGGACAACCATAATTATGACCTGCATGACCCAAATGGTATACAATTTGTTGTTGAGCTTTCTATTGCTAATCAATAAGGAGTAGGTACATCCCGATCGGGGAACTATAAATCTGATGACGAGTCTAACGAGGATAGCTTTGATGAGGATTACGAGACTGAAGAAGACAATAATTGTTATTGACATTACCGTTCTCTGTATCAAGTGTCTGTGTATTTTGTCGATAGAAATTAGTATAAATTAAAAAATTACAGATAATAATTTACAAAAATAGGTTACCAGCTAATTCAGAAGTACAACTTGCAAATTATTTGTCCATGCCAATAATTTTTTTTAAAAACAAAACACATTTTTTTTATTTAGGAAAGCTAAAAAAAATAGGAAATCGATCCAGAGCCCTTTCCAACTTTAAACCGACATTACTAAAATAAATTGTTCAATATATTACAATGTCCCAAATAAGAAAGAGGAAAAATTAAAATATAGGAACAATTTATATATTTTGACAGTTTCAACAAATTTCATTTGACGCCAAAAGAAAACTTGAGGGAAAATCAAACCTAGGAACGGTTATTTAATATTTGACCGTTGCAAAATATGAAATTAAATAAAATCATTCCTAAATGTATAAGATATCTGTTTCTAAAATGATTAAATAAAATCATTTCCAAACAAATTCCAAAAACCGTCCCTAAATATTCCCATAGATTTGCTCGTTCACTTCCCGATTATAATGTCTCAACATTCGGGACACTAATTAATTCCAAACTTAGACTCATAACAATATTTCCATATGTGGATATATCTAGTGATCTGATCTAAAATCAAATTGTCTGATGGACAATTCCATTGTTCTTAACCTCGTTGATTGTGTATCAAATATAATATCTTAGTATCCGTATAACAAAAATTTCAAAAACTTCATCAAACGTAATATTTTGTCGATTTAATACTATCCAACGATCTGATAAAAATTTTAACGGTTTGATTAGACAATCCAATACAACAATATAAGATGCCACTTACATCTTCGTAAGACTAACAATCTTATATATACAAATATACTTGATCTTCTGAACATGTATCAATCTAAGTCATTGCATTATATGTTTCTGATGACACTTAATTAATTTATGGTCTACTTTTTTCTGATCATAAACATGGTTAGGACGGTTTTTGCTACATTTTTTATTTTTTTTGATTTTTTAGAGTAAAATAAAACGTTTTAAAAAACTTTCGGCAATTTAAATGATTTTTCTTAATTTTGCTGTAATTTTTAAAAAATTTTATACATTTATGAAATTTTAAAAAATTTCATAATTTTTGGTAATTTTAATAATTTTCTGTAATTTTTGAAAGTTTTAAATTTTTTTTGGTAAATTTTATGTAATTCTCCAAATTTTTGTAAATTTATGGTAATTTTAAAAATTTTCTCTTAATTTTGGGTGATTTTAAAAAAAATTTGTCAATTTTTTGTAATTTTTAAAAACAATTCTGTAAAAAAAGTTATTTTATTCAATTTTTACAATTATAGAAATATATAGTTGTATAAGAAGTTCTGCAATTTTAGAAATTTATTTTACGTAATTTCTGAATTATAGAAATTTTGTGTAATTTTTCAAAATTAATTGTATAGTTGTGTAATTTATGCAATTATTGTATAATTTAGTAAATGTATAGTGTAATTATTTGTGCAATTTACTGTAATATTCTATAATTTATGCAATTCTTGTGTGTATTATATCATATTGCATAAATTTTAGTGAAATTTATTGTATACATGTGCAATTTATTTTATAATTAGGCTAATTTTGTAAATCATAATGTAAATAACCAAAAAGTATTAGACGGGAAAAAGATTCGAATAGTCCTCTATTTATGTCCTAAAATTGTTTTGGTCCTTTAACTTTGACAGTATTAGTTTTAGTCCTGTATCTTTACATTTTGCTTAGATTCGGTCCTTCAGCTAATTTATGACCATTTTGCCCTTCTTTAGTAATAAAGCCTAATAGTCCATTTTGATGCTCTAAAAATGGCCCAACATGCTTACGAAATAAATTAAGACCCAAAAACTTCGTACCTTGCTTCGACCGCTCTCTTTTCGGGTATTCCAAGCCCTCGGTTTTACGGACTTTTTCCAACCACACTACCGTAGTAGATGGTTCCCAGGAACTTGGCTCCTTTAGTAACAAAACAACACAGTCCTATTTTGTTTCCTATTTTAGGGCGTAAAAGGGACTCCAATATAGGGAATTAATAGAATTTTGGACAAACAGGTTGAAAAGAAGCCTAATTTTTATTGAAAAAATATAGAGAATATTACATAGATATAATTCCTCTGTTGGAGGAGACAACTGTTTTAGCCTCTCATGGTGTAGAGGACTTGACTTGTTGGGGAAACCCCCATAAACTGAAAAATTAAAATATTACATAAGATTAAAAAGACTTAGAACTCTAATGCTTTGAAGAGTAGGAGAAGTTTTTCTCATGTCCCCCTTCTGCTTCATTGCATCTTTATTTATACGCGTCTCCAGAATTCAAATTCGAACTCCAAACTTGTTTTGTGATGACGTCATTGCATTCATCATCGCCTCGTGATTTCCAGCTATTGGTCATAATGATTTGTCGGTCACATGATTTCCAGCTGTCTTTCCTGTTTTGCTAACTGTTGGCCTTTGTCGTTTTCTGCCAACAGTCTTATTCTTGCGTTTTTATATTTTTTAATTTTTACTCTTTTTGTAAAAATTTTTCTCTTTCCCATGTCCTGGTCTGGTTCGGGTTTATTTTGCGTGACCCGAATTTTTCTCCCGAACAGGGACTTCTCTGCCCAACATGCAACATGTTGCACGTCTTCATACTCGTTGCTTCGATCGCCGGCAGCTTACTTTCCCAGATTAATATCCTCTTCTTTTCAAATAAGCTTTCTGCGAACTCGGTGTTTTTTCTGTCATGGAGTTTAACAGGAACGATCCATTCACTTTGTTTGAGAAAATATTGAATGGTTATTTGACTTTGTCCATCTCTGTGAGACAGACCCATAATCGCCGAACTTTCCTGGTAGAGATATTGTTTTAACTAATGGCTGATACCAAGGAAGTTTCTCCTGAGCAGCTTTGATTTTGTTGAAAGCTACCATATCTGGCCTCTGCAACTTCATAAAATGGAAGGCTGGATGAGACCCCTTTCTTGTAGTTTCTGGAGCTACTTAAACAAATTTTATCTCCAAAATGTTGCTTCTCTTTAAGTAGGGGTTGCCATGAATCAAAGACCGCCCCACTAATCCACTCCGGAAGTTTTGAGATTTTCCGAAAAACTCGGTGACATAGTATAAACTGAAGCAAGAGGTCCAAAATCATACCATTCTCGTACATCTTCTGATTTAGACCCCTCTAACATCCAGACTCTATTATATTTTCTGGATGTTTCAATAATGGTCTTGCCAGGGTTCACTTCTTTGCGGGAAATTAATTTTTCCCACATGTGCGGATAATCCTGCCAAGTAGAAGAAGATATTAATTCGTTAGCATTAGTCTTAGAGGTTCCTGTCATTGGCTTAAGACTAATCTCTCCCTCTTTAACCCCAGAGGTGCTGGGTTGACTTGAACCTACAGGAGTTTGCACTTCTGTGATTCAATTATTACAACTTCACAGAGGTGCTGGGTTGACTTGAACCTACAGGAGTCTGATGATGGCCTTATGCAATCGGTACTTGAATCGACCCTGTACTCTAAAGGCATGTTTTGGGTCATGCTTCCTCAACTCGTGAGTCATCCCCGAAGGTGATGCCTTCCGCTCATAAGTCGTTCCATAGCAAGGTGGATACTAATAAGAAACTCCTTATTGTGACCTAGACAGTGTCTAGATCAGCTCTTTGGATTTGTCCGGCAACTTGGGCATTAACCGCTAGCTGTCTGAACTTTCTGTCAAGCTCCTCGAGGTTTTCCCAGAGGTGCCTGAGTCTCAACATAATGGAGTTTGCTTCAGATGCCTCCATCTCTTGTCAGAAACTCTGTAAGAATATTTTTATGAGATTTTATAAAGACAATATTTAACAATAATATTGGCATTCAGCTTGCCATCTGATAATACGAGCTTTCTCTATTTTTTATTCTAATTTATTTTTTAAAAAAGTCTTGGCATTAGTATTATCAACTTTTAAAGTAAAGTCTTTAGAAAGTAAAAATAAAGCCTTCCAAACCGCAAAGAATTCTTTCCCGTTAATATGCCAAACTTTGGCTTGTTGTTCTGAAAACAACCCCCCTGTGTATCTACAAGGTTCGTCCCTTGTAATTGTCTTCTTCATGAGCAGTACTGCCCATCTGTAGTCATTGGCGCCTGTATAAACTACCAATTCATCCTCGTCCTATGGTATAGCAAGCTTTGGCAGGTTACTGCGAACTTGTTTTAGCTCACGAACCCTTTTTGTGTGGATTTCTTCCTATTTCCAGTTTGAACTTTCTGTTTCTTTTAAGAGTGGTCAAAAATTCTTTCTATATCTTGCAAGATCTTTAATGAAGATACCTGCAAAATTAACAACTCCCAAGAAGCTCTCCAAATGCTTCTTGTCTTTCAGTACGTCTAAACAATTACGGATTTTCTCCACAATATGGTCTTGTAACTCAATCCCTGTTTCGTCAATAAGAATTCCTAGAAATTCAATTCTATTGACAGCTATAGTGGCTTTCTTTTCAGAAAGTACTAACCCTTCTTTATGACATGAATCAGAAAATATTTCTAAATGTTTAATATGTTCTTTCATATTTTTGGATGCAATCAGTATGTCGTCAATATAGACAAACATGAATTCAAAATAATCTTTAAAAAGATTATCCATTTTTCTTTGAAATATCTGGGGTGCATTGGCTAAACCAATTGGAAGCATATCCCAGATATATTGTCCCTGTGGTGTGGAGAATGGAGTAACATTCTTGGATCCACTCTCCATCTTAATCCGATAAAATCCAGATTTGCAATCGAATTTAAAAAACACTTTTGCTCCTTTGATGCAATCAATTAAGTATTCTCTACTAGGAATGTAATAACTATCAAATTCTAATATTTTGTTTATACCTTGATAGTTAATAACCAACCTGAGTTTACCTCTCTTAATCACATCATGGTTTCTTACCAGAAATCCAGGGCTACTGTTTGTAGAGACTCCAGGTTCAATGAGTCCAAGATTGATATGCTCTTTGATTATCATCTGCATATCCTTCTTATCCTTCATGTTCATCTGGATAGGTTTGTATCTTACATACTCGTATTTGCATTCATCTTTGACCTTCAGAGTAGTTTCGATACCAAGCTAGAGGGTTTTCACCGAAGTTCCTCTAGATAAGCCTCTTGACATTCTCAAGAGAAAGTCTGCTTTCCTCGTTGATATCTCGTGATTTCATTTCCAGTAGTGCTTCTTTACGGTTCATAATCTCATCCTCGGATTCCTTATAGAAGCTATCGCTGTCTATGAGTCCTTGTTGCCTAAAAGACAAAAGAACCTTACCAAATTTTCTCGTATCCTGTATTTTTGGATGAGTTAATCTGGCATCAAAATCACCACGTTTGATGCGAAAATTTATTGGCATTATCCTATTAAATGCATTTTTTCTTTTCAACACCTGTATCTCACTACCGCAGTTAGTAGTAAAGATTAACAGATTTCTTTAATTATCCTGCATATATCTTGCAATTGTTTGAATGAAATTGTTACCTAGCAGGATATCAGCACTTGTATCATGAAAGTAAATATGAGTTGTTTTTACCCTAAACCAGGGTGATCCAAATGCTCTTTCAATCATGATCTTGGCTTCTCGTATTCCCTTATTGAGTATCAGGATTTTCTATGAAAAATCCCTTCCTACAATAACGGGTAAGGTTTCCCTTGCTTCCTTAGAAAAAACTCCAGGTTTTGCCGTGCAAATTCCTGATCCTGTATCAATATAAGCTGCAAAATACTCTGCCTTATATTGATTATACAACATACCAACAGATATGTATATAGAAAAGGTACTCGTCATTCAATCCTTATGGTAACACTATCAAAACTGAATTCCATTCCGTTACCTTTTCTTCCCCATTGTTTAGGATATTCGAGGAAACTTAACCCCAAAGTCATACTTCCGTTTTCTCATCCTGCAACACCTACAACTAAAATTTCATGGCCTGCTATTTCTAGCACGCCCTCATATTTTCCAACAACAGGTTGCTACAAATGGTATAAGTCATCGCAAGGGAAAAAAAATTCTTTCTTAGTGATGTCAAATATAACTTGTATTTCTTTCCATCTTTTAGGGCATCTAAATTTTATGTGATCTACCCTAATCTCTTAAGGTGTTAAAGCTTTTAATAACTCTTTCTCTTTTCCTTTGTAGCCTATAATCCTATCTTCCGAAAAGGACATCCGACTACTAATCTCAGTTCTAGAGCTAAGTGTTCTGTCTAAAACTGGGTGATCTTTTAAGATGATATCGACACCCCTATTCTAGGTATCCTAATAGGATCTAGTGTCATTACCTTGACAAATTCCTTGAAAATTCTAGGAATCTCAATATACTCTTTCAAAGAAACAAATCTGAATGATGCGTATTGGAAAGGGCATAAGCTATTCTATAAGTTATAGAATATGGTCTATTACCTTCTTTCATTAGATCTTTTCTTTTAAAATCTTGATAAATGGTTAAGACTCAACTAAAATCTTAGTCTGCTAGGTTGTATGTAATCCTAGGATGATGTCAAACATTAGTTTTCCTGCATACAGATTTTCTATCATTGTTCCAAGACAACCATCTCTCCAGTTATTGATTCTTCTATCTATTATCGATAAATGTATTTATGAATGAATTCCTTCCTTAAAAGTCGCTTTTTTTGCTACTTTAATAGTTCCTATGTGGATCCATTTCATAGAAATAGCTACTTTTTCTCTAAGCTTACTTAATTCTTTAAGAATTTCTTCTTTAGGAATTAGTTGCATTTCCACCAGATTACCAGTAAGTTCCATAGGTATAGAAAACTCATCTGAACTTACTTTTGTAGATTATGTGATGCTTCCTTTGGTTCAATTCTATCTTTTTCAGGATTTTTTCAATTCCTCCAGTCCTAAATCCATCGTATTGGCTGAGGTTGGAATCTTGTCGCATGATTCTTTCTATGATTTTGTTTGACACCATTATTCTGGAAAAGAATCCTGATAGGCTTTCGAAAGTTTGAATCCTATCTCCCTCGTTGTAATTATTCTGACTCGGTTGAAGATCCATCCGAATTAGTCTCTATTTGGTCCTCATAGACGCTTTCGTCCGAAGGAAGATCTTCGAATTGGTAGATGGGTACCAAATCGCCATAGTAAACTGCATTTAGAATATCATCCGTGGCTTCAAATTTTCACAATTCACCACGTTTCTGTAGGCAATCGGGAGATATATGTCCTTTTGCTCCGCACGTCCAGCAATTGCAGTTTTTGAAACTTTCATTGGCTCGGGTATGGGCCCGTCTGAAAGTTCTTCTTGTAGGGGTTCTTCCAGTGGATCTTGCATCTGTTCATCTAGATCCTTGGGATGAAACCTTTGTTGGTCCTGTTCTCTGTCCAGATATATATCTTCCAGCTATGGACTTGGACCACCATGATCTTTGTCGGGAAAAGGTTCTCCTTGAACTCCTGGGGTAGGAGTCACTATTCTGTTTCCTCCTTTTTCTTGGTTCACTTGATTCTCTTATAATAGTTGGAAAATCATTGTTATCACAACAAAGATGAGTTTGTTTGATTTTACTCCTCAGTCTTTCATATTCTTCTAGATGGATGCTTGATAACACTAATCATTCAGTTTGTCCTTAAGGAAAGACATTCTTCGCGGCACTGAATCTAGCTAACCTTCAGGTACTTTGTATGACTGGATCAACATTTCCCTCCATGGGCTGCATATCTTTGCGATGAACATTGGAGCTGCTACTTCTGTTGCTACTCCACTCTGGAAGAAATATTTTCGGAACCAATAGATATATTCATCTACTGCGCAAACACTCCTTAATTCAAGGCTGAAGAGAGCTTGTGCACATTCTCTAGGCTTTTCTGCTCTACTTCTTTCAAAGTATCCATCTCCGATGAAGTGTATCTTAATAAACCTTCCTAGTCGGTCTACTATCGCGTCTTTCAAGTGTCTGGCCAGGATGCTGGCTTTGGTATCTTCTAGGGTATTATCTCATCCGATCTTTACAGATCCCTCCAAGCTTAACTCAACAAGTTTTATGAAATTTTCCTTGTCGAGCTCTAGGGTGGTTGCCATGATCTTGATGGCTGCACCCATTCGTCTATCAACTTCTCGGTATTTCAGAAATCCATAACATCCAGGTTTAGTATAGTGCCATATGGATGTAAGGGCTGGAGCATGGTCCTCGCCCAAGGTGTATTTTCAGGCACTCTTTTTGGATTTCTTCTTAAATGTTGGAGTCGCATTATTGTGGAAATTTGCACTTTCTCTCATCGGTTGATCCTGTGGAGGATCATTAGAACATGTACTTCCCTTCGGCGGTGGTAGTGCTGGAGTGATTTCATTTGTTTGGATATTGACCATATCCACAATCCTGAGTTGGGAAAAGGATTCCGTCAATTCTTGTAGATCTGATAGATCCACTGTTGTTACCTCCATTATTTTATAGATATGATGAATGCGATAATCAGATCTTCTCTGGACTTTGGCTTTGGAATCTCCGTGGCCTTCCCGTTCTGGTGGAGAAGAGGTACTGTTCCAAGGGGGTTCCTGATTCACTCTTGTCTAGATCTTGATGTCTCAGGGTTCTCCCTTTGGTTTATTTTCATATCTGTAATTTCTGCCCTTAGATCTGTAAGGCTATTGTGTAGATCGGGAAGGATCTTAAGGACCTCGTCCACCTTTTGGCTTAAAGATTCTTTTTTCATAGTATATGGACTAACCTATGTTCATAGTCTTGAACTGTCTTTTGTATCTTCCTCAGATCTTGGGAGATCTTTGATGTATCCGGCTCGAGTTCTTTCCAATCAGTCATATAGAACTGAAATTATGTAGGAATTTACCATTCCGTTTCTCCTGGCTAGGATTCTACCATGGACTTCAGTGGAGTGTAGACGTCTCACTGCATTTCCTGGTAGTACTTGTCGAACCTCAAAATTTCTGAGCCACTCTTGTTCTTCTTCCTGTGTGAGAAGTTTTCGATCAATCCTCTTGGGACCGTTGTCAAACTTGTCAAGAATTTTCAAGAGAAATTCTCTTCTTTGTATTTACAGAATATGGAAATATTCCCTGTTTTCAGAGTAACTCGAACTTTCATTTGGTTCCATTTTCTCTTGAAGAGTCTCCTCCATTAGCTGATAAATAATATCAAAATATAATATAATTATATATTTCTTCAACAAACCTAGGCTCTGATACCATTTTAGTCGAGCATTAACAAAAATCTACAAAAATCTGTGAAGTGAGTGCATATGGACTAAAACTGCCTTTCAAAAGTTACATAAGGGTAAAATTGTCCAGAAATCTGCCAGAGGACTGAAAGTAAGCAATTTCGTAAGTTACTGGGCCTAAACAAATATGGACATAGTTATCAAACTAAAATTAAAATTAGGCATACTTAGAGGATTAAAATGATACTTTTCGCAAATTAGACCAATATAGGATCCCAATAGTAAAGTTATTTAAATAATAATGTAAATAATTAAACATATTCGACCAATATTTTCCATAAAATAATTTTTACATCATAATGTAAACAATCACAAAAGTTAGACCAATAGTTAATCCCAATAATAACATTATTTAAATAATAATGTAAATAATAAAAAAAATTAGATCAATATTTCGAATAATAACATTTTTAAATAGTAATGTAAATAATCACAAAAATTACACCGATATTCCTAATAATAACAGATTTACGTAATAATGTCAATAATAACAAAATTAGACCAATTTTTCCAGTAATAACATTTTTGCGTAATAATGTCAATAATCATAAAAAATAGACTAATATTCCCAGTAATAACATTATTTACATAACAATGTCAATTATCGCAAAATCAGAAAATATTCTCAACAATAATATTTTTGCATAATAATGTCAATAATCATAAAATTAGACCAATAATCCCAATAATAATATTATTTACAAAATAATGTCAACAATAACAATATTAAGGTAATATTTCAAATTAAAATACAATTACATAATCATTAGAAATAGAAAATAAATTGAGGACAACATTTTCAATAATTAATAATTATTGAAAAACGTATTCTTCTTTGGTAACAGCATGCAAACACATCACGCACCATCAGCGCGCCCAATATATAAGCCTCGATGACGTGAGGTAAATTATTTTATCAAATGTTTTTAGGTCTGACCGTCGCTTTCATGAGCGCATCAATGCAGTCGTGACGGGGACACTTTCCCCACCCGTAGCCATGTCTGAGGCAGATGCTGCTAGAGTACCAGCAATTCTGGTTTGAGAGCATTAAGGTAGTCAATTTTAAATTAATTTGATTTTATCTAATAATCTAATTATTTAATGAATTTTACTAAGTATTTTATTTAATTTTATTATTGTAGATGACCTACTGGTTGGACTATGACGATGAGTCCATATTTTGTGTCTTCCACATGTTGGCCAATAAGTAAATCCGGAAGATACTTTTCGTCGCCCTGTCCAACCTGGTTAGGCCACTCTGGATGGCCCACAAGATCTGGGTCCAGCTCCAGACGTACTGGGCCAGCGTGGACTTCCAGCGGGAGTCCTCAAAGAATAAGGCAAACCGGGCGGCAAACTCTACGGCGTCCTCAATTGTGTATCGGGGGTGGGGGCACAAGAGAAAGTTGGTAAGTAAACAATAGTATTTTAAATACTTTACCGTTATTTTATAAATAAGATGCTAAATATTTTTTCTTCTACAGGAGACAAAGCTCGGTTGGCCCCTCAAGTAGATGGAGTGATTGGAGAGGTGCTACAAGAAAAAAGTGGATGGCCGCTGGAGTGGGCCGACGACGTTGGAGGTGGCGATAAGTAGGTACAATATTAATATTATATTTTTTAAAAAATTAATTCTTGCTTAAAAGTGTTAATAATTTTGTTTGTTTTGCAGGAGACGTTCCAGAAGCTGCTAGAGGATAGTCAACCTTAGAGGGTTGGATATTCCAGAAATTGCTTTATTTTTTGTAATATCCAACCCTCTAGTCTCTATTATTCTTTTTGCTTTTTTTAAGTGTCTATTATATATGTATATATATATATTTATTGGGAGTAATGAATTCAAAAGTATCAATTGATTTTTCTTTTCAAAATATTTCAAAGTGATATGTTCTGTGGTGGCAAAGAACCAAATAAATTGGTGCAAAAAATTCTTACACACATTAGTATATCTATATAACTTTAATATAATTGCAATTCAATTTCAAACTTAAATTACTACACACATTAGTTCATCAATGAAATCCAATCCTCAAAGTGTATTAATCACTAAAATTATGAATCAAGCAAGTGACATTAGTCTATACCTATCTTTATATACCAAACCATTAAATACATTTTTCAGATTAAAACACACCAACCACATTTACTTCTTTCAAAATATCCAGCCTTTGAAACCGAATTTCAATAAATACTTAGTTAAAAGTATTATCAAATTTCAATAAACGCAAAATGATTAATTTTTTATTTTTGAGTATCAAGTTTAACTTCATCACTACTTTAAGTTTTTCAATTTTACTCAAAAACTGGAGTTGTATGTAAAGAATTTTGTAAAGACAAATGGTTGATTACAATGCAACAATACAGATTAATGAACTCTTTAATCAATTTTCGCAAATATTATCTCTTTTTTTTTTTGCCTTTTCTAGAGGAATCTAATGTAGAAAATAATTTATTGTATTGTATTCATATATAGCATCAATATATATATTTCTTTCTAAAAATATTTTTTGTCTAATTATTACAATAATTTTAAGTAAAGACAAACCAAAAAAGAAGAAATTAACAGGCAAAAATTATGAGAAAAAGATAAAACATAACTTCCGAGGCTTCTGCTATCCCCTGTCGAGCACCGTTGTTTGAAACACTCACACATACACACACAACATTTACTCACACTCTCTCACTCAACGACTCACACTTCACATTTGCTCACGCCATTCCTCCCTCAACGCACTCACTGCAAACGCTGTTCAAGTCTGTAAAGTACTACGCTCAGAGAGCTTTAGGAACGTTAGATCTGATTCCTTCGATAGCTAATAGATGGCGGAAAACTCCAAAAATGTAAGATGAATTCTATGCAGGCAACTCCATTGTTCCTTTTATCAAACATTTGATTATTTCTTTTCTTTCTTTAATTCTTTTTTCTGAATCGATTTGTCAATTCGTCATCGTCGTATAATTTGCCAACAACATTTGATTTCTATATCCTCAAGAATGGGTTGCACAAAAATTTATTTTAAAACATTTATGAAATAAGTGAAGTTAAATTTTTTGTTGAACCCTAATTATGGAAAAAATGTTCTTAATATAGTAAAAAATTAAATATTTATTTTTTTAAACTTTGATAGGAAAGGAAACTAATTAAAAACAAATTGGAGAAACAAAAAGAAAAATAATTAAATATGTACCTGAGGCTCCATTAATCTTGCCGGCAGAGCACAAGAGATGCAATCCGGCGATAGCACATCACAGGAATCTTCACAAGATGAATTTGAATTTGGGTTGGATGAAATAATTTGGCCAAAATCTTTAGTGTATGTTCTTGAAGAAGTCTGTTGGCAAATTATACGACGATGATGAATTAACAAATCGATTCAGTAAAAAGAATTAAAGAAGGAAAAAGAAAGAATCAAATGCTTGAGAAAAGGAATAATGGAGTTGCCTGCATAGAATTGATCTTACATTTTTGGAGTTTTCCGCCATTTCTTGGCTACCGAAGGAATCAGATGTAACATTCCTAGGGCTCTCTAAGCGTAGTACTTTATGGACGTGAACAGTGTTTTGTAGTGAGTGTGTTAAGGGAGAAAAGGCGTGAGCAAATATGAAGTGTGAGTGGTTGAGTGAGAGAGTGTGAGTAAATGTTGTGTGTGCATGTGTGAGTAAATCAAGTTTCAAAGGATGGATATTTGAAAAAAATAATGTTGTAGGTGTGTTTTAATCTGAAAAATGTAATTGAATGTTTTCTAGCATATTTATATGCAGTAAAATTTAATTAGTGACAACCAATTGACATGAATACCATTTAATTGCTATTTGTAACATTTTAAGATTTAAGCCAAACTTAAATATATTTAAATCCATGTATGTATGTCATAGTAATTCAATTTAATTACATGGTAACGTATATGTTCCTTATTGCTAGTAATACTTTTATGTCATTTTTACTTTATATTCATGTGTAATACATTTGATTCTACTTAAAAATGTATATGTTGAATGTTGTGGTAAAAGTGCATATTAACTTGTTGTAGATTAATGACCAATCTCGCAAAATGGATTTCAGTACACTTGATGTTTCTGAAACAAACTATCTATTGTTAGTCCTTGATGCCGAACTGCATTTGACAAGTAGCAAACTGGGGGAAATAATAAAAGAAAATACTAATGCTTTTGAGCAAGACTGTGGTAAAGAGATAATTTTGCTTTGTTATCATCTCCACGAAGATTGAAGTCTCGATATTTAACCGTAAAAAGTCCTTTTTAACTCTAGAAGAGTTTAAAGGATCGATTTAACCATAAGAAAACTATAATATTACCATGTGCGAGATATGAGTGGATACAATTGCGTTTGAAAGATTTCAAGTCAATCGTTGAATATAATTCTGAGATGTTTCAAATTGTATCAAAACTAAGATTACGTGGAGATGATATGACAATGAACAAATGTTAGAAAAAATATTTCTACTTTTGACAATAAAGAAAACGTGGATTCAAAACCTATTTACAGTTGATTTCATACGTACATGTTGAGAAAAAAAATAATCAGCTTTTGTTGAATAATAATCACACTTGACCCATTGGTTCCAAACTACTTCCTGAAAATTCAGTAGCATTTCTTGAAATTGCTACTTCTTCACAAAAGGGGCATGGTCGATACCATGGCTCACCACGAGGCCATTCTTATAGATGTGGTCTTGGTCATGGAGGTCGTGGTCGTGATAGTGATAATAGTCGTGGACATCATCATAATATATGGATTAATTCCAACATTCAGAAGAACAATGGGAACAGGGCAAAGAATCAACAAGAGAAAACAATAAATGTAGAGCTTTGCCATAGATGTGGAATGTCTGGAGATTGGTCCTGTACCTGTAATATGGAAAATCATTAAATCAAATTGTACCAAGCTTATATGAAAGCAAAGGGTAAAGAAGTTGAGACTAATTTTGTTGAGGCTGGAATCTCAGATTTTTTCAATCCATTGAAAATGATGAAAAAGGTCTCCCTAAGATTCGCTTAACGTTTGGTAACATTCCTGAGGATTTCAAGCAAGGTTGTTGATTAGATATTATCTCATATATTATTAGAATGTTTTCATTATTAAGGTATGTTTACTTTAATCAGTAGGGTATTTTTTCTTTAATATTGTAATGTCTTTTATATTTTTATGAATGAAGTTTTCCCTTTCCTTATTATGTGTCTATTTCATTTATATAGAATGGATCAAGCCATGACAATTCTCAATGGCAAGGAGCATTTTCTTGTTGATGTGCCACTACACAAACCATTCTAAGAAACAAGAGTTTTTTCTCAAACTTGTTAACGAGCAGAAAAATTGTGAATACTATTTCAGAAGTTAGTAATCTTATTGAATGCTCTGTAACATAGTTACACATAATATTCTAGTAAATCACTGAGCGTGGTAGAACACTTGGCTAAAGAAGCAAATCCTGAAAGAGAAAGGAGCATGTCGTCTCAATTAATTTCAATGCTAATGTGACCACTAGTAATATCTCTAAGGATAAAATTCTTGAACTGATTTATCTAAAGACTCTAAATGTAATGATCAAGATCTCGAGGACAGTTAAGAGATGTCTGCTAATTATGCTCACAAATGTTTCGGTTGGTATGGAAAGAGGGTATATTGCATTTTTTATCTCATGAATGGACCTTTTCTTAATTTTGGTCCTATACTGTAGATGATTTGCACACTGCAGCCCTTATATGCATTTGTTTTTCCGATTTCACGACACAAGATGGGCAACCATTAAGTAGCTAACGGCTTTTGATTTTTCTATTAAGTGGGTGCAAATTTGGAGGAAAAATGTATCGATAAAGGAAAATTTGGTGGGAAAGGTTTATTTATTCTTCTTCCTCATATAAATAGCTATCTTGTTTTCTTCTCTCTTCTATTTAGTAGGAAATAAGTTTAAAACACGACTGCAAATGGAGAAGTTCTTTGTCACTTTGGAAGGATTGCAAGTTTAAGAACCTTATGGACAGACGACAACACAGGTAGGAGGTTTCTTTGGTGTTCGAAAAAAATAACTTGGTGTGCTTTTTTTGTCACACATCATCAGTCCATAAGATTCTCAAACTCAACCCGACTATAGTGACAAAAAACATCTCCATTTGTAGTAATGTTTTACACTTTTTTCTACTAGAAATGGAAGAGAGAAGAAAACAAATCAACTATTTATATGAGAAAGAAGAAGAAATAAACCTTTCCCGCCATATTTTCATTTATTGGTTCATTTTCCCTCCAAATTTGCACCCACCTAATGAAAAATTCAACTAACGTTAGCCACTTAACAATTGCCCCTTTTGTGTTTTGAAATTGGAAAAAAGACACATATAGGATGCAATGTATGAATCATCTACACTATGGGACCAAAATTGAAAACAAGTCCACTTATGGAGCTAAAAATGCAATTTATCCTCGAATTTCTATTGAAATGAATGAAATTTTTGTCTATTTTGTAGCCATCGAAATGATGGATGAAAATGATAATGATCCTCAAACTATTGAGGAATGTTAACACTTAAATGATTGAAAAAAATTTGAAAATAAGCGAGAAGTATTTGGACCTATAACTCCAGCACGAAAAGGTGTTCAAGCCAGTTGGCCATAAGTGGGTGTTTGTACGAAAGATAAATGAACGAAATGAAGTTGTAAGGTACAAAGATAGACTTGTGGCCGAAGGCTTTACTCGAAAGATAATAATTAATTATATTGAAACATATTCACCTGTAGTGGATGCAGCCACACTTAAATTTTAATCAATTTATTAGTAATTGAACAATTGCAAATGTAGCTCATGGATGTGCTGATTACATATTTGTGTGGGTCATTGGGTGTAGATATCTACATGAAAATCCTGGAAGGATTGAAAATGTCCGAAGCATTCAAGTCAAAGCCCTATCATATGTAGCAATTTGTGTAAAAAATATTAATTAAGTGTCAAAGTGATTTTAATGCTGAAACTCCGGTACCGATTCGCATTTAGGTATAAAAACCACATTAATAGCAAAACTCGGGTAAACGAATTTTACTCATTAAATATTAGACCCCTCCAAATATGAAAATGCATGCTAAACTTTTTTGACTCATAAAATGAATAAATCTGAATTAGGATTGAAGATGATACTGCTACATATCAATACGTTGAGATCATATAAGTATGATTATACAAAAGTTATGCTTTCCTCATAGTACAAGAGAAAGGACACATAATTTTACTCATTAAATATTAGACTTCTCCAATATGAAAATGCTGTTTGACTCCTGAAATGAATAAATCTGAATTAGCGGGATGAAGAGAAAGTGCAATAGCAGCGGTGATGACAAACCAAACCTGATTGTGCCTATTTTCTTTTTTTTTTCTTTTTTTAATGAAGATAGAGGTACTTTTTTGAACAAAGTTAAATAATTTATGTTTTTATTTTAAATAAATAAATCATAAATTAAATCAAACAAAAAATCAAAACTACAAAAAAAAGGTAGCTAAGACCACATAAAGAACTTAATAACAATTTAACCAACTAGCTACGAATAATAAACTTAAATAATGGCAAGGCCAAAAAAGATTTAAAATACATTTTTAAAAAAATAACATTGAGTTTTAGTGAATTGTTGTACTAATATAGAATTAAAAGAATAAAGGTAAAACTTTTTAGAATTTCAAAGGTATAAAAAATATAGAATAGTTAAGCTACAAGAATAAAATAAAACTTTTATGTCATGTATTACTAAAAAAAAAGAAGTGGACTTGACCCAGGGTTAGCAGGTTCTAGTCATTGGGCTGGGCCTATCCCAAGTACTGATACTTGAAATTAGACTAGGATTGGCCTAGATTGGACCAACCAACTTTTTTTTATTGGGTCAATTAGATCCTAGGTTGAGTCCCTCTTAAGCCCGACTCTTTAGGCATCTTGATTAGCGACTAGCAACCATGTGTTTCGTCCATGACCATTGAATTAACATTAGTTTGGTGGAAGTTTCTGAATTACAAGATATAATGTGAGATCCCTATGACCAATAAAACTAAAATAATAGTAATTCTTTATTTTTCGGGCGCAACAATATGAATTCTTTATTCACAATGAACAAAAATAGAGGAAAAAAATAGTTGAACATGTTTCAATACATCAATATCTATTATAATTTATTGTTGAATGATGATAATATGATTAAGAAACCAAATGATTATTGAATCTCTTTGACTGAAAACTTGAATATTTTATTAACTAAATAATTCCTATTTAAGACTTGGGGAGGACATCCCATATTTGGATATCTACTTGGCCAACTTGTCTTTTTGGGAAAATATAAACGTTTGAGGATATTTTGGAGAAAATAGAATATCACAACGTGGTAATATTTTGTGGTAATGATAAGAGTATGAAAGAAGGAAAAAGAATAGTAAATAAATTAATAAAATAAAATCTTTAAAAAAATCACAAGAAAAGATTGCGACCTCAACTTAGAGTACTAACTACCATGGCTCACCATATAATAACCTTAATTACATTAATGGAGAAGAGGCAACATTAATTAGGGTATCTTCCATAATTATATATAGTTTTTCTTATTTACTACGATTTGTTGATAAAAGAGTTTCTCATTCTTGCATGTTTGGAAGCCCATAAAATATTAATTGTTGCAACTATTATATATTCTCTCTTCATCAGCATACATATATTATTTTTTTTTGTAATAAGTCTTTTAGTTCACAACATTGGTTTGCCATGCAATGATTTTGAAGGCGCTAATTCCCTTACATTATCCTACTTGCAACAAAATTGGATCTCTTGGCATGTTGTTTTTCATACTTAGGACAATAAATGTTACTTTTAGTATTTCTGGTCTCGGCTCTTTGATCCATCTGTCTATTTAGTGTTCTATACATCTTTCTCAATTGCCAACTTTTTTCATATCCAAAGTACATTTTCTTCAAAAACTCCCAATCAGGATTATCTTACTTATGACTGCATTTTTCAACCTTTCAACCTATCCAATTTTTGTTGATATATAGGTCCAAATTACTCTATACAAATAATATAGTCCTACAACAGAAATTTGAACAATGTAACTTATTTTCCTTTCAAATTTGCTCACGCAGATAAGCTAGTAACACTTTACACTAAGCATGAGTTAAAGTAGCATCTCAATACGCTTGATTTTTAATCTCTTCGTAAGAAGTTGAAGAGAAATTCAAACTTTTACAAAGGTTTAGTTAGCACTGATGTCTGTCAACAAAGAAATCACCCATGACCAAGATTGGAGCTGGTGCAAGTTGAAAGAGCCATTTATAATACTAGCTAGACGACCGTTGTCATGAAGTATTTCATACCGATTTGGAATGAAAGATATCGGGTAAGAAAGGCGGCAATGCATCGATCACTACCTGCAGATACAAATGGTGGTGCAACATGTCATTATGCGTCATGAACAATGCTATATCCATGTAGCATGGTGATGATGCAATTTGTGATGAAGGTTTTAGTGACCAAAATCTAAAATGGCCAAATTAGAGAGTGACAATGTTCAAATAACTAAATTTGGGCATGCACATAGGGTGGCAAAGATACTACAAAAGTGGTTGTGGGGAAGCTAAGACGATTAAATGACCACCAAAAAAATTCATATTGATGGTGGTGGGTTCCATGATATACCACATACAGGAAGATTTTGCATAGGGCTATGCAATAATGTGGTTTTTGAATTAGGGTGATGTCATCTATGTCAATTTTAATAGTTATAACCATTGGTGAGATGATGGTACACATGCAAAAATGACATACTGGTAACCCATGTAAACTCTTTTCTAAAAAACAAACATTTTATGTCTCTATAATTAATGCTAAATGAGAAGTCTATAAACAAGTGGTTTAGTGGCCCTCATATGCTAAGAATCTTTTGATTAATGTCACTTGGCATTTAGTTTGTGAACCAATGGTTCTTCAACATTTATTATGGTTTCCAACAGCCTACTATTATACCTTCAATATCAACATTTTCATGGCAATTGTTGAATGACTGGTTGCAGGTCAATAAACGATTGCAGTGGCATTTAAATGCTAGTGTTGTTCCAATGTTAAGACTATTGCACATGTGTTCTTTCGGAGTTTTAAGGTGGGAAAGTGTTGGAATTCTTTGCTATTATTTTCCAATTGTAGCTTGCAATAGCGCATTTGGTGATAATAATAGTTCATCTTTAACGGAAGCTGACAACAACCTCCTTGACTGAGGGACATATACGTATCCTGGTATTGTAGCTTGTTCTGTGGTTTGCTGGGACGACATGAAACAGTCCAAACACCTCTGTCATTGTTCTTGAGCTTGAACGATCATCTTGAAGGTGCATCACCAGTTATAGTTGTTACCAAAGCAAGTGTATTTAAAAGACAACAAAGAATAGGTGTGATTTAAATGTTGATAACACATGGATTCACTTCCCATAATAACTTCATGCCATAGTGCATCTTAAGAGAACCCTCAGAGGTGGGAGCATGCAATGTTGTGCATAATAACCAAGGAGATGTAGTATTTGTGGTTTTAAGTATTTACATTATCAAATGATCATTTTATTAAGGTTTTAAATCGGTTGAAGAATATACGTTGCAAAGAATCTAGATAGAAATTGATTCTAAAAATATTTGTGCACTGACAAAGTCACAACATAGAGGCAACTAGTGGTTGCGGCATATTTTGGCGTAAATTCATGCTATTAAAAGAAGGTTGAAATGTAATTTTGTGTACACTTTCAGAGCAGGGGATAGTGTGGTGGACCTCCTAACAAATGAAGCGTGTGACAGAAAGATAAATTACATATTTCATGGGAGTGAGATATCCATGCCACTCAAAACGATCTATCCACTCAACAGTTTAGATATCTTTTTCCCGATCATCAATAAATGGGTAGGGATCTTGCCTAATCCCCTGCCTAGATAGAAGTGCTTAGGCACTAATAATTATTGTTGAGCGTTCAATCATTTCTCAGTAAATAAAGCTTGTCACTATTACCTTATAAATACAATAAAATATTAGAGTCTTTAGAATCTTTACTCACAAAAACCTTCACAGATCTTCCAACAGTATCACCAATTTGTATTGATTTTTTCCTCTGTAATGATTCTTCTCCTGGTGATTTATATTTCAATTACCATTGAGATTAAGGAAATGACTCTGACAATGAAAATAAGTTACATACAATATATTTGGCAAGCTTTAGAATTCTAAACTTCATGAGGCCAAAATAGTGTTTGCATCATTCCCAACAAAATCAATTTCTTATCTACTTGAATACATTTTTCCTTTATGCGATCTCTTATGGTAAAATGAATAATGAAAAGTTTCAACATCTTGTGTTCATGTATTTTTTGTATTATGACCTCTGCAAAACATCTTTCGTATTTTTGAAAACATCATTTCCAATTTGTTAAACACAATGTTCAAAGATTTCTATGGAACATGTCACGCCCTGGGCCCGTGAGCCCATTGGATGCAAGAATTGCCTCCAAGCTCACCATGTGCATTCTAAAATTCAGTTATGACAATATGCTGAAGAGGGATCGCAAATGGATACACCAAAATTATTTGCTCAATGCTTATATGTTGCTTATCTTATTAGTTTCTAATCTATATGGAATGCGATATCACAATCATTGTTCATAAAAATGCGACATCCTCAACGTGGAGGGACTTATCCCATGATTGGTCATTATGTCTCAAGATTCTAGAAGTGATTCCCATGTATGTAGCATTTTGTCCTGCATGTTCAAGAGGTGGCTCCCCACGCACATTCCACTTTGTCTCCCATATACTTAGCTTTGGACTCAGCTTGGTGATTGACTTTCATACTATTTGGTCATGCCTTGGCCCACAAGCCCGTCGGGCCCTAGAATTGCCTCAAACCCATAAAATGCATTTTGGAATTTGGTTATGACAGCAAACCGAAACGGGCTATCAAATGGATGCTTATATGTTGCTTATCGATTTAATTCATAGTCCATGTGGGACGGGTAGCATAAAACAGATGTGCTTTTTTCAACTTTACGCATTGTTGTCCTGTAAATTCTCAGTGTTAAGACAACATATTTTCTACATATTTTCATTCCTATTATTTATTATTATACTTATCTTATTTAATTTTCACATGCACAAATAATGTTGGATATGTAACTATCGTTGAACCAAATGATAAGTCTTCTTATTTTGCATATTTTTAGTGATCTTGTTTCCAAATTGGTTTTCCCTTGAATGTTTTGAATAATATATAAGTACATTCAATTATAGAGCAATGTTTTGGTAGTTACTTGATCTCATTTATTCTACATGACAAAAGGGAGTTGTTCACTAATTTTGGTATTCTAATGTTTCGAATAATATTTGAGATAATATCTAAGTTGAAAATATTGAACTTTTTTCAATAATAATTTTGTTCCAGGAGCGCATATTACTTCTTAGTTCATGCAGAAACTATGTTGTTTAATAATTTAATAACTATTACCAATATATATACATCTTTTATGTAAGGAAGTTTAAGATTTCCTTCTTAGATTAGTTAGTTAGCAAGGCAATACTGAAGAAGCTCTTTAATAAAATTGATAACTTTCTATTATGGATAGATTTTATTTCAAGTTTGAACTAAAGTATTACTTCAATACCAATAGATTGTGAACTTATCGATTGAACAAATAGCTTCCCTTTATTATATAGTAACAGGAAATTGAATTGTAATGGAAAATAAAAACGCTAAAATAAAATGAGAGTTGAAAATGTTGAAAAATCTTTTCTTATACTTGAAGCTATGACAAATAATTGTCCCATGTGGGTACTTAGAAATTTAATGATGTAAACATAAATTTTAAAAAAATATTAAACTGTAAATAACTTAACTAAGAAATGGACGTTCTTCCCTATTGTTTTTTATGGGTTTACAACATACCTTCTCGATCCTATCAAAAGGTGATCAGTTTGGTTCACCACTTCGAGTCTAATTCTTTGACCTCATCAAACGGAACTAGACTTGTGAGCCCCATACTGATTTTGTATGTTTTAGTGACTTACAAATATCACACTAGATCCAATCCAATGTGCAAATGATAAGCTCATTTTGACCTACAAAATAATTATGGTCTTTCTCCTTCTCACAAAAGGTTTTCAAAGCTAATGGATCCAAATCGCCTATTTCTAATGCTCTATGATTCCATCACTCTTTCTCATCATCAACTAGAAGAGATTGTCCAACCAGAATGGTAAGTTTCATTCTTGATTATCATTTTGTTCTTTATTTGAGTATTCATAATCCAATTATGAGATAATATAAATTTTATGTTTCACCCAATAGACATGGATCCCATTTAATGTCACATAAAAGATTTTATTGATCAAAATACGTAATCAAAATTGTCCAACAATAATTGAAATCACTATTTCGATCATGCTAGGTTACATAAACCCTATTACTAACATGATCACCACTAAGCCTAACTCAGTCCCTAGTGTTTACAACAACCGCCCCTCCATGAGTTTCACCTTTCGAGGCATTTAGTTGTGATATTGAAAACCCCATTCAATTTCAGTGGAAAACACAATAAAATACACTGCCAACTTGATGAACTCTTACCGTGTTCATCAATATAATGTTATTCGATAAATATTGGAGAATGCCTAACAACCAATCTAACTGGCTTTTTGTCATTCATTCCAACAATGTCATGGCTCGTTTGGATTGTACATGTGCAAACCCAAGGTGGTCTACCGGATCAAATCAAAAGTAGATGTCATCCCGATTCTCATGTCCGACCATGCTCCTTTAATATAAGTATGACTCTAAATCAAAAATTTTCACGACAACTGCTATAAGGTGCGGTACTCTGGGGCAATGTGGTTGAAGGCAGACGAGTGTGTGAAAATCATTTCTGATAGTGGGAAGGTTGTTTGTACCTCTTTTAACATTAAAC
Organism: Sesamum indicum; assembly: GCF_026168435.1. Taxonomy (NCBI): domain Eukaryota; kingdom Viridiplantae; phylum Streptophyta; class Magnoliopsida; order Lamiales; family Pedaliaceae; genus Sesamum; species Sesamum indicum. The sequence goes on along the minus strand of NC_142661.1, from coordinate 6,994,467 downwards.
ATCGACTTAGTGAGTCTAAAATTGTAGGATGTAACTGGCTAGATAGAGCAAGTGGTCATTTGGACACTTGAAATGTATGATTAAAGAGCTTGAAGAAAGGATTAAATTTCTAGAGTCTTGACCGTTGACTGAAAATGCTGAAAAAATGTTGAGAGGAAATTGAGAGATGTCTTATGGAAGATGAGATCATCTAGAAATAAAGAGGCAAAGAAGATTGGTTGAAAGAGGATGATTGAGACACAAGGCTATTTCATTTGAAAGCATCTCATAGGCATCAACTGAACAAGATTGATTGACTGCAAAATGATGAGTCTACGTGGTGTAAAGAAAAAGAGCAGATTGAGAGCATCATTATCAATTTTTTCAATGAATTATTTACGTTGGCACACCCCTCTCGAACGATCATTGACGAGGTAGTAAACACTGGCGAACGTAAGGTATCAATGGAGATGAAATGACCGTTCAAAGAACCCTACAAAGAGAAGGAGATTATAGAAGCTATCTCACAAAAGTCTTCATTGAAATCACCCAGACCCAATGGTATGCCCCAGATCTTTTGTCACTTATAGTACACTGAACTATGTGTCTTAACGTACACATTTTTCAGGCAAATCTAGGCATTGTCACTTATAACTCATCGAATTATTTTAGCCCCTTATCTAAACTGTGCCAACTAGTACCAAGTTCCGCTATATCACTTCGGCATTTAGAAGCTGATTCATTTGTTACTATTTGTTGGAATAACTAAATCACCACAACAAGTGTTTGATGGAGTCATCAAGCTCTCATCCTATGGAGATAATACATCAGTCAACAATCCATCTTCCCTGATGTAGGTCGCGTGAAATCAAGATCGGATCGCAGGGTCGGATCGCTAAGTCGGGTTGCTGAATCCTTCTTTCAAACTACCTGTTAGTAGATCCTGAGAACAAAGCAAACATGAGGCTAGCCGAGTAGCCCTCGGCGATGGCCCTCCGATGCTTATGTTAGAAAAGAGGGGTCGAAAAGATAAAAATGAGATCGAACGAGATCACGAAATGGCGGTAAAATGATGAGATAAAAAACATATTTGAATAATCATAAATGAGGCTATTTATAGCTGTACGGTACCCACTGTGTATACGACACGTGGCTCCAATGGAATTGAGCCACGTCACCTCCTGAAAGGCCTGCTGCCGCTGCTGCTTTTCCTGACATGTTGTGCCCCACGTAATTAGCCATAGAAACATAAACAAAATGCTTGAAAGTATGAGGGTATTTTAGTAATTATGCAATTTCCCTCATCATTACTCCCCCACTTCTCTTAGTGTCATTAATGACACTAAGGAAAGTGAACAGGCGTCTGTCAGGTGCGAGAATCGGAGCCTTTCATCAGAGTACACGTGTCTCCTTCCCGTAAGGTGTGAAGAAGCGCGCTGCTTCAGATATTCCCCTATATATGGTCCTTCATTTGAACATCATTGACCGCACCTTACAGTTAATTGCTTTCGATCTCCCCCTACGAGCTCCCTTCCTTTCCTTCAGGTACTACTAAAACCCTTTTATTTCCGCTTTTATAGTAGCATGTCTTCTAGGACTAAGTCTAGGATCCTTTCTGATTCCGAGTCCGCATCTTCATCGGGCTCAGATTCGAGTTCCATGTCGGGGTCGTCCGCGACCTCCCCAAGGGAGTTCACTGGTACATCTCACGACCCTACTTCCTCCCTTCCTGCTTCCCCATCTGACACTCCTGAAGAAACTGCTGACTCAGACGATGTTCCAATACTTCAAAAATATTCTGAAATGATGCAACATAAGCCATGGTTAGCAATAGCTAGCACAATCAAAATGCCTGTTGTACAAATAAAAAGAAAGCATTTCATCCCTGATAGATATGAGATTATCCTTTCTCGATCCTTTAATCGGATGCATCAACCTCCCGAGGATTGTTATGCCATATCCCTTCCCCACTTAGACGCAGGGTTGCGTTTTCCTCTACCTCGTGAAGTAAACGATATTCTCACGAGGTTAGATGTTTGTCCAATGCAGCTGTCCCCAAATTCCATAAGCCATATCCTTCTATTCAATACCGTGATGAAATACCTTGATCTTCCTCCCACTTTTGACAACTTCTGGTCCCTTTATAATATTACTGCCTCCAAAAGGTCAGGCGAAACCGGATCGTTCTATCTGACCACCCACAAGGATTGCCGTTATTTAGATGATTTGACATCAAACGTGGGTCCTTGGCGAGATAGGTTTTTCTTCATATGTCCTCCTCTTGGCCATTCCTGGAATTTTCACCTTGATTGGCGTAAATAAAAAACCTAAACCAAAAACATATGGGGAGGGGCTCGACAGCGACCTCATCAACTATACCACCATATTCTGGTATCTTCCAAAGGTCTTGCTGCAAGAGAAAGTGTTAAAGCTCGAGGGCCTCTCCCCAGCCCCTATTCCTATCAAGGGCTCCTTAGGTGATTTTAACTTCCATTATTTTTTCCCCTGCCTCCCCCTCCCCCATTTTTTTTAAGAAAAAATATCCTGTTAACCTGTTCTTAAACAGAATCCACAATCATGCTTGCTAGGTTCGCAAACAAATCCCGGGCCAAAAAGGGAACATTGCCTCCCTTTGTTGATCGTGAATTAGCTCGCGCTGCTGCCATTCGGAAGGGCAAAGGCAAAGAGGACGAAACTACTGTGCCCTCGTCTGCTATTCCCGACACTTCTGAACAACCTTCCGCCCCTACCGAACAGCTTTCCCCGGATATGGAGATAGTAGAGGTCTCTGAGGAACAAGGTTTGAAGAGAAAAAGAAGCAACGGAAAAGGACGTGCAACAACCCCCGAGCCTACAGAGAGCCGGAGTAAAAGTGGTAGCGAGCTCTCTTCCAAATCCGACCGACAAAGCCGATTAGAGGCCAAACTTGCTGCCGACCGAGCTGCCGAGCCCGTCAGCCGTCAGAAGTTTTTAACCTCATAGGAGGTGTGGCAGCGCACAAGGGACGAGCGATCTCCTCCAATTCGGATCGCTGAAATGTCAGGTGAAAAGTGGGTGCCCGACTGGAAAATATCAAAAAATAGGAGCGTCTTGCGAACACTAGCTGGCCAGGACTCCTGGGAGATATACAAGGCGGCTTGCCTCGAACGCGACCAAATCATCGTAGCCCAGGCCTCCCATACTTCCATTGAAGAGCACTTGGCACACAACATTGCCCAGGTAAACAATGATTTCAATATTTCATAAACTCGGTAAGTTTCTTGTGAGATAATCCCCTCTTTCCTTGACAGGTGATGGCTTTTTCTCACAATCTCTCTCTCCAATGCTCTGTGTAGCGCCATGAAAAGATTGCTGCTAATTCTAGGACGCTAGACCATGACAAGAAAATCCTCGAGCAGCAAACTTTGATCGAGTCCCTACAATCGGAGGTAAGGAGTATGGCAGAACTCACTTTAGAGCTGGAAACCACCAAAAGAACTTTAGAAGAATTAAGATCTGCTGCCCACAACGATCGCAAAGCTGCGTTTGAATCTGGCAGAGAACAGGGACTACACGAAGGTCAGTCCTAGTACCTTCAAAGTTTTGAGCATCAAGCCCTCCTAGGGCAAACACGGTATGAAGGGGCTCGTGACTTACTCAAATCCAAGACCTTCAAAGAAGCCGTGGAGAACCAAGCCTCCGAGTTCATGATTGAGGGGTTTGAAAAATGTCAAGGCCAGATCCAAAAGCTTGGCGGACTCAATCCAGATTTCGACCTGGAGCAATTGGATGTGGGTTTGGATAGGAACATGGAGCCATATCCTAGCGAACCACCACCCAGTGATGAATTTCCAGAATTTGCTCCTCTAATGGACGAGCTGCCATCTCCCAAACTTGTCTGAATGTTATTTGTGGACATTGTTTTTGTAAACTGTTCAGTTGTGTATTTCTTTTTGAACTCTTTGGATGTAATAGTAAGAATCCTCCTTCTTGTATAGTAACAATTGAACTATTAATCAAAATGACCTTTTTTGCTTCATTTGCTATCTCCTAGTTCCTCTAATCGCGTATGTTCGACGCAACTTTCTGGGTCGTTTGGCAGACCCCCCTTTTTAACTATCAAATCCAGCAATATTCTCCAAATCACTACTTAACAAACCTTTTATAGGTTAGAAATACTGCAATCTTTCTCAGATCGCTTATGAACCTTTTTCAGGTTAGAAGTCCTGTAATCTTTCTCAGATCGCTTATGAACCTTTTTCAGGTTAGAAATCCTGCAATCTTTTTCAGATCGCTTATGAACCTTTTTCAGGTTAGAAATCCTGCAATCTTTCGCAGATCGCTTATGAACCTTTTTCAGGTTAGAAGTCCTGCAATCTTTCTCAGATCGCTTATGAAACTTTTTCAGGTTAGAAATCCTGCAATCTTTCGTAGATCACTTATGAACCTTTTTCAGGTTAGAAGTCCTGCAATCTTTTTCAGATCGCTTATAAACCTTTTTCAGGTTAGAAATCCTGCAATCTTTTTTAGATTGCTTGTGAACCTTTTCCTTTTAAGGTTAGCTTTGAAAGAACAAAACAGAACTTATAGATGCAAAATGACCTTTTTCAGGTCGTCTTCTTCAGACTTTATTGCGTTGTCTTTTTAAGACGTCTCTTTCAGACAATTACAAGCCTTTTTCAGGTAAGACCTTACTAGGTAGCTTACATACATCTAAGCATAAAATTTCTTCAGATTATGCACATTCCAAGGTCGCGGCAAATTCTTCCCTTCTAAATCTTGCAGAATGTAGGTTCCTTTCCGTCTGATCTCCACTACCTTGTATGGACCTTCCCATGTTGGATTGAGCTTTCCAACATGTTTTGACACTTCCGCTTTCTTCAATACCAAGTCGCCAACTTGAAAACTCCTGGGTCGCATTCTTCGATTATAATTCCTGGTCATCATACTCTTGTATCTCAAGATCTTTGGATACGCGCGATCTCTACTTTCTTCAATCACTGTAAGGTCAAATAATCGTTCTTGAGAATTTCTTTCTGCTTCATAATGGGCAACTCGAGCAGTCTCTTCCCCTATTTCCGTAGGTATAACAGCCTTATTGCCATAAACCAAACAAAAGGGTGTCTCACCAGTGGCTGTTCGTGGGGTCGTTCGATATGCCCAGAGCACTCCAGGCAATTCTTCGACCCATGCTCCTTTTGCTCCTTCTAGCCTGGTCTTCAAATACTGCAATAATGTTCGGTTCGTGACTGCCCATTCGCTTGAGGATTCCCAACCGCTGTGAAGTTCTGTTGAATTTTCAGCTCCCTACCACGATCTTCTTGCCTTGGAACTGAGTTCCGTTATCTGATACCAAAATTCGTGGGATCCCTAACCTGCAAATAATATTTTTCCAAATGAAATTGATTACCTCTTTTTCAGAGATTTTTGCGAAAGCTTCAGCTTCGACCCACTTGGAAAAGTATTCGGCCGCAACAATTAAGAATTTTTTTTGGGCCACTACCTGAGGAAACAGACCAACAATATCTATCCCCCATTGATCAAAAGGGCATGCGACCCTCAATGGATCTAATGGGGTCACAGGCTAATGCAATAATCCCACATACTTCTGGCAACTTTCACATTTTTTGGCAAACTCCTTCGCATCTTCCACCATAGTAGGCCAAAAGTAGCCTTGCCTGAGGATCTTCTAGGCCAACGATCTTCCCCCTGAATGGTTTCCGCAGCTGCCTTCATGTATTTCTTTCATAACATACTACGACCTCTCACCATCCAATCAATAAGATACCCTCCGGAGTTCTCTTGTATAGATCGTCTCCAAGCATCTGGAAACAATTAGCCTTGAATTGTAGCCTCTTTGCAGCGATCGCATCGCTAGGACGTTCCCCCTGTTTCAGGTATCGAACGAAAGGTGTTTTCCACGAATCTGTTACTTCGACTGCGTGGACCACCTTCTCATCTATTACTAGTTGTGATTTTACCATCACAGTGATCTTTCTCTCCTTAACTCCTTCTACCAAGGATCCGAATTTTGATAGCGCATCTTCTCGTGCGTTTTAATCCTTCTGGATCTGGTTGATCGTACATCTATCAAATGTTTTCATCATTTCCTTCACCTTCACCAAAATATTGAGTCATGGACCACTCTCGCGTCTCATAAGTACCCTTTACCTGCATCGCGACCAGTTGTGAGTCCGTATAAACATCTCCTTGTCTTATACCTTCGTCCCATGCTGTTTGCAATCCTTGAATTAAGGCTTCATATTCAGCTTCATTGTTGGTCGCCAGAAAATTAAGCCTGATAGCGATCTCGATCTCAACACCATCCGGGCCCTGCAAGTAAATTCTGGCTCCCCCATTCTTTGAATTCGACGACCCATCCACATGTAGCAGCCATCTCTCATCTTTTTCTTACTGCTCGCCCACGAGCTCGATCAGGAAATCAGCAAACACTTGCGCTTTGACTGCACTCCTTGTCTGGAATTCTATGTCAAATTCTCCCAGCTCAACTGCCCACTTGACCATCCTGCCGGACGTATCCGGTCTCGACATAACCTGCTTTAGTGGATGGTTAGTTAACACAACAATAGGATGAGACTGGAAGTAAGGTCGCAACTTCCTCGCCGTTGTAACCAAAGCTAACGCCAATTTCTCGATCTGGATATACTTCTTCTTTGCCCCTTGCAACATTTTGCTCACGTAGTAAACTGGGCTTTGCTTTCCATCTTCTTCACGAACCAGCACCGAGCTAAGCGCGTTATCTGAGACAGCTAAATATACATACAATTTTTCCCCAATCATGGGATTAGAGAGTAGTGGGGGGTAGTCAAATACAATTTTAGCTTTTGAAGAGCTTTTTTGCACTCGTCATTCCACTCGAAATTATTTACTTTTCGCAGAACCTTAAAGAAAGGTAAATTGCGTTCAGCTGACTTGGCTATAAAGCGATTTAGTGAGGCGACCTTCTCCGTCAACTGCTGCACCTCCTTTATCGATTTTGGCGATCCCAACTGCATGATCACCTTATCTTTTTAGGATTGGCCTCTATGCCCCGCTCGCTAACCATATAGCGCCAAAACTTACCCCCTCGCACCCCAAAGGTACATTTAGATGGATTCAACTTCATGCCATAGGATCGCATGATGCTAAAAGCTGTTCGCAGGTGCATCACATGATCACATTCTTGCTTGTTTTTTACCAACATTTCATCTACATACACCTCCATCAAGCTTCCAATGTGGTCCTTAAACATTCGATTCACCAGCCTCTGGTAGGTCGCACCCGTGTTCTTCAATCCGAAGGGCATCAGATTGTAGCAGTAGACTCCTTTTTCAGTCACGAATGCGGTTTTTTCTGCATCTTCCTTCGCCATAAAAATTTGGTGGTAACCCTGGTACGCGTCCATCATACTAAACAACATGCACCCTGCAGTTGAGTCAACTAGCAGATCGATCCTTGGAAGCGGGTACGGGTCCTTCGGGCACGCTTTGTTAAGATCGATAAAGTCCGTGCACATTCTCCATTTTCCAGCGGCTTTTGGAACAATGACCATGTTTGAGAGCTAGGTCGTGTATTGAATCTCCCTTACGAACCTGGCTTGCAACAACTTGTTCACTTCCTCTTCGATGATCTTGTTCCTCTCGACCCCGAACATCCTCTTATTCTGTTTCACTGGTTTGACCTGCGGATCAATATTCAGTCTGTGTACAATTACCTCAGGATCTATACCTTGAAAATTAGAGGGGCTCCATGCAAATAGGTCGTTATTGCTCCTCAAGAAGACGATCATCAACGTTTCCATCTCCGCCGTCATCTGCGACCCAATGCAGGTCGTCTTTTGGAAATCTCCTGAAATTAATTCCACTTTCTTGTACTCCTCTGATGGTTCAATTCTTTCCATTTTTCCCCGCTTTACCTTCTCACTCTGGCTCATCTCCTCCTTCCTCTTCTCTTTTTTTGCTGTCTCTCCCTGTTTAATGGCCAAGTTATAATACTGTCTGGCACCTCTCCTATTCCTTGTATTTTGGGGAACTTCATCTTCAAATGGTACGTAGATACCATAGCCATAAACTTATTCAATCCCAGTCGCCCTAATACCACGTTATATGAAAATGGGCTGTCGACCACCAAAAATTGAACCATGCACGTCTTCCTTCTGGGTTCTTCTCCCAATGAAACTGGTAGATTGATCACACCTTTAGGCATGACCTCACTCCCTCCAAACCCGACCAAAGGTGTTCGAACTGGTTTCAGCTTTACATTCCCCAAGTCCATTTTTCTGAGAACATCACTGAAAATAATGTCAATAGAACTGCCATTATTTATCAACACTTTATGTACCTGATAGTTGGCAATGTCCATCTTAATGACCATGGGGTCATTCTGATCGAGAACATCCGGACTCAAGTCTTCATCTCCAAAGACGATATGTTCCTGCTTCTCTACATGCATCATTTGTTCCCCATACTTGATCCTGCTCTCCCTTGCATACTTCTTTCTTGCTCTCATCGAGTCTCCCTTTGTCGGTCCACCCGAGATAGTATGAATAACACCCTTCGTGGGTGCATTATCCCGAGCTATACTCTTTCCTGCCTCGTCCTTTGGGTGCCGCTCACAGCTCCGCGACCTACTACCGTCACCTGCTTCAGTCCTCTTATCGATCAAATGCTTCAAATAGCCCTGTCTTATCAATCGTTCAATCTCGTCCCTCAACTGGTAGCAGTCCTCCGTGTTATAGCCTTTGTCTTTATGGAACCTGCAATACTTGTGAAATTTTTCTTCGCAGGTGTATCATGTATCTTACCTGGCCACTGCAGGAGGCCTTCCTTCTCCACCATCGTCATCACTCTTTCTCTGGTCGTAGTTAAGGTAGTGTACCTATGATATCGAGGTGGTATGGTCCTTTTCGCTCTCGATCTTTTTCAGATTGCTGCTTCCCATCTCTTGATCGCTCTCCCTTCGATCGCCCCAGATCCCTTGTCCATTCATTGTCCTTCATGGCATTCATCTCCTCCTCATCAATGTATTTTTGTGCCATTTCCATTAATTGCTCTATTCCCGTTGGTGGATCTTGAGCCAGCGCCGATGCGAACAGGCCTTTCTTCAAACCATGTATTAAAATGCTCACCATCATGTCAATTCATAAGTCCTGGACCTCCAACACTTCGTCATTAAATCTCCCCATCAAAGACTTCAGCGTCTCGTCCTCCCTTTGTCTGATCGTGAAGAGGTGAGTGGCTGACCTCTTCGCTTTTCTTTTGCTGGAAAAATGAAAAGAAAATTTATGAATTAATTGCTCATAAGAATCAATTATTCCACTACCCAGGCTCGTGAACCATTCCTGAGCCTTGCCCTTCAGAGGAGTCACGAATAGCTTCGCTTTGATCGGATCAGTCTGACCGTATAGGTTCATGACCAGATCAAATGCAGCCACATGTTCCCTAGGATCCTTGCTCCCATCGTACTTGGGAAGATCCGGGAACCGAAAGCTACTATCCACCACCTCCAGCAGGATCCGATTAGTAAAAGGTGAGTTCCTATTTTGCGACACGATCTCTCCCCTTTTTTTCAGCTCCTCTATCTGCTTTCCCATCTTCTCGATATGCTTGCTAACGTTGTCCACATCCGCTCGTGATATGCCCGGTTGTCTGGTGACCGTTCTTTTGCTAGTCACCTCATTTGATAAGGTTCTTTCAGGGCCTTTTTCAGGCACCCTCGAGACCTCTCTCCTTTGCTCCATTTCTATTTCCTGGAATAATTGTCTCCTGACCCCTTCTCTAGCTGGGGTTACCGTTCTACGCTCGTATTCCACAATGGCCTTTCTGCTTGCCTCTTCGATCATTCGCTGCAATTCTTCTTTCGTCATCTGTATCATCCGCCCCTCCTCTCTCCCTTGGGTTTCTTCCATCTATTGATCTCATCGAGATGACCCTTCCATTTCTAGTTCGTTCTCAGTTTCCCACAAACGGCGCCAAATGCTGTAGGTCGCGCGAAATCAGGATCGGATCGCTAAGTCGGGTCGCTGAATCCTTCTTTTGATGTACCTGTTAGTAGATCCTGAGAACAAAGCGAACGTGAGGCTAGTCGAGTAACCCTCGGCAATGGCCCTCCAATGTTAAGTTAGGAAAGAGGGGTCGAAAAGATAAAAATGAGATCGAACGAGATCACGAAATGGCGGTAAAATGATGAGATAAAAAACGTATTTGAATAATCATAAATGAGGCTATACGGTACCCACTGTGTATACGACACGTGGCTCCAATAGAATTGAGCCACGTCACCTCCTGAAAAGCCTGTTGCCGCCTGCTGCCGCCGCTGCTTTTCGTGACATGTTGGGCCCCACGTAATTAGGCATAGAAACATAAAAAAATGCTTGAAAGTATGAGGGTATTTTAGTAATTATGCAACTTCCCTCATCATTCCCAACTTCATGAATTGTTACCAGAGTCTTAGTACAATATGGGATCAACCTCAAACAAATCAGTGGTATCCTCCACCTACTGATTCAGTAAAAGTTCATTTTGATGGTGTAAATTCTCAAGAACTATCATTTATGGGTATAGGGGTTATTGTAAAAAACTCTGAAGACATCTGCTTAGTAGGGTGGATGAAAAATTTCTCTTTTCCTACTACACAAGACCATCTTGGAAGCAAAGGAAGCAGTGGAAACGCTGCAGGAGTGTTCTTATTGAAGGTGATTGCTTATCCATCATCGATAAGCTTAAGGTTGTTGAATTGGTCTCCTTATCACTAGGACCAATTTCTGAAGATATCAAGACATTAGCAGTGGTTTTTCATTCCACCAACAAGCAAACAGTCTTACACATCAATTGGCAAGAAATGATCGCTACAACACTGAGGGGGTTGAATTATTACTTACATGTATTATATGATTTTCATATCCAAGAATAAAAAAAGAAAAGAAAAAGAATGCATATTAATCAATTATCTTGTCCTAGCAATAGCTAATATCATGAAGTTAGATTTAACCAAATGGTGGATCCTAGGGGTTACCTATATTGTTTGTGATAATATCTAATAAGACTGAATGGGTCAAAGTTGAAATAGTGAGGCTTTTGGAATAATAATTTTGTTCCAAAAACTTGTTTATATAACTTATCAGTTTCTGGATAAACTTATATCCCAATAGTGTGATTCTGCCTAGTGTATTTAATAACTATAACTAATATTTATCTTTTATGGTAAACTAAAGGTCCTTTAAGATTGGTTTACAAGTAGTGTCTCTATTGTACTAAATTGGGCGGCACACAAAGTAACGTAACTCTACAGAAAAAATTGCACCTTTTGTCCCGTAAGGGCCCTTTTCAATTTAGTTCCATTTATTGCAATTTTCTCACATTGCATCTCGTGAGTTGATAAGTTTCTCAACTGTAGTCTCAAGTGCAGTTTTGGCTAATAATTGACAAAATATAAATGAAAATGCACGTGAGATTGCTAAAGGCTAAATTCATCATGGGATGGCAAATAGATGTGAGGACAAAAATTAAATAATATTTTCATCTAATGAGATACAATATGAGAAAACCGTATCAAATGGGAAAAAATAGCCGTATATAATCTGAATCTCGATGGACCGACATTGCGCTTCAGGAGGTTGAGACAATACTTACTCCACAAATTGCGACGGACAATCATAATTATGACTTGCATGACCCAAATGGTATACAATTACGTGTTGAGCTTTCTATGGCTAATTAACAAGGAGCAGGTACATCCCGATTGAGGATCTTTAAATTTGATGATGAGTCTAATGATAGCTTTGATGAGGATTACAATGTCCTATAAAAAAGAGGAAAAATTAAAATATAGGAACGATTAATTCATTTTGACCGTTCCAAAATAAGTTCCAACAAATTTAATTTTGCGTCAAAAGAAAACTGGAGGAAAAATCAAACATAGGAACAGTTATTTAATATTTGACCGTTGCAAAATATGAAATTTAAATAAAACTGTTCCTAAATGTATAAAATATCTTTTTATGAAATTATTAAATAAACTTTCTAAATGTGTTCCAAAAATCGTCCCTAAATATGCCCATAGATTGCTCGTTCACTTCCCGATTGCAATGTCTCAATATCGGGGACCCTGATTAATACCAAATTTGAACTCATAACAATACTTTTCATATGTGAACATATCTATTGGTCTGATCCAAAATCAAATTGTCTGATTGACAGTTCCATCATTTTTTTAACCTCATTGATTGTGTATCAAATACGATATCTTAGTATCCGTATAACAAAAATGTCACAAAAACTTCATAGAATGCAGTATTTTATCGATTTAATACTATCCAATGGTTTGATAAAAATTTTAACGGTCTGATTAGACGATCCAATACAACAGTATAAGATGTTACTTACATCTACTAAGACTAACAATGTTATATATATATTTGATCTTTTGAACATGTATCAATTTAATTCGTACCATTATCTATTCCCAATGACCTTAATTAATTTATAGTCTACTTTTTCTGATCATTAACATATTTGGGACGATTTTTCCTATATTTTTTATCTACTTAATTTATTGGTGTAAAATAAAACATTTTAAAAAACTTTCGGCAATTTAAAAAAAAAACATTTTAGTTTTCCTGTAATCTTTAAAAAATTTTATAGATTCTGAAATTTTAAAAAATTTCATAATTTTTGGTAATTTTAATAATTTTCTATAAATTTTTAACAATCTTAAAAAAAACTTATAAATTTTATGTAATTCTCCAAATTTTTGTATATTTTTGGTTATTTTAATAATTTTCTCTTAATTTTGGGTGATTTTTAAAAATTCTCTGTCAATTTTTTGTTATTTTTAAAAAAATTCTGTAAAAAAAATTATTTTATGTAAGTTTTGCAATTATAGAAATATTTAGCTGTATAAGAATTTCTGCAATTATAGAAATTTATTTTATGTAATCTGCGATTATAGAAATTTTGTATAACTTTTCAAAATTAATCGTACAGTTGTGTAATTTATGTAATTATTGTGTAATTTAGTAATTGTATAGTGTAATTATTTGTAAAATTTACTGTAATATTCTATATGAAGATATGCACTAACTAATTTCAATAAATAGAAATTTTCGTTCAATAAATACTTCAAATATTCAAATCAAGAAGTTACAATTGGTCAAATCATATGAAAGAAAGAGATTAATTATTAGTCTCCTTCGAATTTGAAAATTGAAGCCAAATGAGGCCTATTTTTCCCTTTATGCAATTCTTATGTGTATTACATTATATTGCTTAATTTTTTTGCGGAATTTATTGTATACATGTGCAATTTTTTTTATAAATAGGCTAATTTTTTACATCATAATGTAAATAACCAAAAAAATTTAGACCAATATATAATCCCAATAGTAAAGTTATTCAAATAATAATGTAAATAATAAAAAATATTGGACCAATACTTCCAATAAAATAATTTTTACATCATAATGTAAACAATCACAAAAATTAGACCAATAATTAATCCCAATAATAATATTATTTAAATAATAATGTAAAATATCATAAAAATTAGATCAATATTTCCAATAATAATATTTTTAAATAGTAATGTAAATAATCACAAATGTTACACCAATATTCCTAATAATAATAACATTTTTTTACATAGTTTACCGGAAAAAAAATAACATTTTTACATAATGATGTCAATAATAAAAAAATTAGACCAATTTTTCCAAGAATAATATTTTTACAGAATAATGTCAATAATCACAAAAGATAAGCTAATATTCCCAATAATAACATTATTTACATAACAATGTGAATTATCGCAACATTAGAAAATATCCCCAACAATAACATTTTTACATAAGAAAGTGAATAATCACAAAATTAGACCAATAATCCCAATAATAATATTATTTACAAAATAATGTCAAAAATAATAATATTAAGGTAATATTTCAAATTAAGATACAATTACATAATCATTAGAAATAGAATAAATTGAGAACAATATTTCAAATACTTAATAATTATTTAAAAATGTATATTTTTTAGTAACAGCTTACAAACAGATCACGCAATCCTTCAAACAGAACGTAACTTTCGAGGCTTCTGCTACCCCCTGTCGAGTTTGTTGTTTGAAACACTGACACTTAAGCACACAACATTTACTCACACTCTCTCACTCAACCACTCACATTTCACATTTGCTCATGCCTTTTCTCCCTTAACAAGCTCACTACAGAACATTGTTCAAGTCCATAAAGTACTACGCTGAGAGAGCACTAGGAACTTTACGTCTGATTCCTTCGGTAGCCAAAAAATGGCGGAAAACTCTATAAATGTAAGATGAATTTTATGCAGGCAACTCTATTATTCCTTTTCTCAAGCATTTGATTCTTTCTTTTTCCTTCTTTAATTTTTTTTACTGAATTGATTTGTTAATTCGTCATTGTCGTATAATTTGCCAATAGAATTCTTCAAGAACATACACTAAATATTTTGGCCAGATTATTTCATCTGACCCAAATTCATACACAAAATGGGGGATGAAGAGAAAGTGGAATAGCAGTGGTGATGACCTGGCCTAGGCTCAAACCAAACCTGATTGTGCCTATTTTCTTTTTTCTTTTTTTAAATGAAGATGAGATACTTGTTGAACAAACTTAAATAATTTATGCTTTTATTTTAAATAAATAAATTATAAATTAAACCAAACAATCAAAACTACAAAAAGAAGTAGCTAAGACCACATAAAGAACTTATTAACAATTTAACGAACTAGCTATGAATAATAAACTTAAATAATGCCAAGCCCAAGAAAGATTTAAAAAACTAAAAATGAATTTTAGTGAATTGTTGTACTAATATAGAAGTAGAGGAATAAAGGTAAAACTTTTTAGAGTTTCAAAAGTATAAAAAATATAGAATAGTTAAGCTACAAAAATAAAATAAAACTTATATGTCATGTGTTATTAAAAAAAAAAAAAAAGAAGTGGCTCTATTAGATCGGCCCACTAACTCGACCCAGGGTTAGGAGGTCCTAGGTCATTGGACTGGGCCTATCCCAAGTATTGATACTTGAAATTAGCCGAGGATTGGCCTAGATTGAACCAACCAATTTTTCTTTATTGGGTCAATCAAATCCTAGGTTGAGTCCCTCTTGAGGCTGACTCTTTAGGCATCTTGATCAGCGACTAGCCACCATGTGTTTAGTCCATGACCATTGAATTAACATTAGTTTGGTGAAACTTTTTCAATTACAAGATATAATGTAAGATTCCTATGATCAATAAAACAAAAATAATAGTAATTCTTTATTTTTGGGCTGCAAGAATATGAATTCTCTATGCACAATGAACAAAAAAATAGAGGAAAAAAATCGTTGAACACATTTCATACCTCAATATCCATTATAATTGATTGTTGAATGATGATAATATGATTAAGAAACCAAATGCTTATAGCATCTCTTTGACTCCAAACTGAACATTTGATTAATTATAATTTTGTCAACTTTCTCCTTATAATTTGAAACTTGGGGAGAACATCCCAGATTTTGATATCTACTTGGCCAACTTTCTTTTCGAGAAAATATAAACGTTTGAGGGTATTGTGGAGAAAATAAAATATCGCAAATGTGAAAATATTTTGTGGTAATGAAAAGAGTACGACAGAAGGAAAAAGAATAGTAAATAAATAAATAAAATTAAAATTGAAAAAAAATAAAACCACAAGAAAAGATTGCGACCTCAACTTAGAGTACTAACTACCATGGCTCATGGTATAATATCTTTAATTATATTAATGGAGAAGAGAAGACATTAATTAGGGTATCTTTCATAATTATATACAATTTTTCTTATTTACTGTGATTTTTTGATAAAAAAGTTTCTAATTCTTTCATGTTTGGAAGCCCGATAAGGTATTAATTGTTGCAACTATTATATATTCTCTCTTCATCACCATACATATTATTTTTTTTGTAATAAGTCTTTTAGTTCACAACATTGGTTTTCCATGCAATGATTTAGAAGGCGTTAATCCCCTTACATTATCCTACTTGGCACAAAATTGGATCTCTTGGTATGTCGTTTTTCATACATAGGACAATAAATGTTACTTTTAGTATTTCTGGTCTCGGCTCTCTGATCCATCTGTCTATTTAGTGTTCTATACATCTTTTCTCAATTTGCCAACTTTTTTCATATCCAAACTATATTTTCTTTAAAAACTCCCAATCAGGATATCTTACTTATAATTACATTTTTTAAACTTTAAACGTAACCAATTTTTGTTGATATATAGATCCAAATTACACTATACAAATAATATAATCCAACAAAGGAAATTTGATCAATGTAACTTATTTTCCTTTCAAATTTGCTCATGTAGATAAGCTAGTAATACTTTACACTAAGCATGAGATAAAGTAGCATCTCAGTATGCTTGATTTTTAATCACTTCATAACAAGTTGAAGAGAAATTCAAACTTTTACAAAGGTTTAGTTAGCACTGAAGCCTGTCAATAAAGAAATAACCCATGACCAAGATTGGAGCTGTTGCAAGTTGAAAGAGCAATTTATAATACTAGGTAGAGGACCGCTATCATGAAGTATTTCAAGTGGATTTGGAATGAAAGATATCATGTAAGAAAGGCGGCAATGCATCGATCACTACCTGCAGATATAAATGGTGGTGCAACATGTCATTATGCGTCAAGAACAATACTATATCCATGTAGCATGGTGATGATGCAATTTGTGATGAAGGTGTTAGTGACCAAAATCTAAAGTGGCCAACTTAGAGAGTGACAATATTGAAACAACTCTATTTGGGCATGCACATAGGGTGGTAAAGATACTATAAAAGTGGTTGTCGGGAAGCTAAGACGATTCAATGACCACAAAAAAAATTCATATAGACGGTGGTGGGTTCCATGATATACCAAATACGGGCTGATTTTGGATAAGGCTATGCAGTACAGTGGTTTTTGAATCAGGGTGATGTCATATATGTCAATTCTAATAGTTATAACCATTGGTGAGATGATGGTATAAATGCAAAAATGACATACTAGTAAACCCATGTAAACTCTTTTCTAAAACAAACATTTTATGTCGCGGTAATGCTAAATGGGAATTCTACAGACAAGTGGTTTAGCGGCCCTCATATGATAGGGATCTTTTAATTTATGTCCCTTTGCATTTAGTTTGTGATGCAACGGTTCTTCAACATTTATTATAGTTTCCAACAACCTACTATTATACATTCAATATCAACATTTTCATGGCAATTGCTGAATGACTGATTGCAGGTCAACAAACGATAGCAGTGGCATTTAATTGCTAGTGTTGTTCCCATATTAAGACCATTGCACATATGTTCTTTTGAAGTTTTAAAGTGCGAAGGTGTTGGAATTCCTTGTTAGTTTTTTCCAGTTGTAGCTTCTAATAGTGGATTTGGCGATAATGATAGTTCATCATTAACGGAAGCCGACAACAACATCCTTGACTGAGGGACATATAGATATCCTTGTATCGTAGCTTGTTCTATAATTTGCTGGGACGACATGAAACAATCCAAACACCTCGGTCATTGTTTTTGAGCTTAAACGATCATCTTGAGGGTGCATCACCAGTTATAGTTGTTGCCAAAGCAAGTGTATTTAAAAGACAACAAAGGATAAGTGATTCAAATGTTGATGACACATGGATTCACTTACCACACGAACTTCCTGCCATAGGGCGGCTTAAGAGAATCCTAAGAGGTGGGAGCATGCAAAGTTGTGCATAATAACCAAGGAGATGTAGTATTTGTAGTTTTGAGTATTTACATTATCAAATGACCATTTTATTAATGTTTTAAATAGGTTGAAGAATATGCTTTCAAAAGAATCTAGATAGAAATCGATGCTAAAAATATTTCTTTACTGACAAAGTCACAACATAGAGGCAACTAGTGGTTGCGGCATATTTTAGCTTAAATTCATGCTATATAAAGAAGTTTGAAATGTAATTTTTTGTACACTTACAGAGAAAGGGATAATGTGGTGGACCTCCTAACAAATGAAGCGTGTGACAGAAAGATAAATTACATATTTCATGGGAGTGAGATATCCATGCCACTCAAATGATCTATCCACTCAAAAGTTTTGATATCTTTTTCCCTATCATCAATAAATGGGAACTGATCTTGCCTAATCCCCTGCCTAGATAGAAGTGGCCTAGGCACTAATAATTAATGATGAGTGTTCAATCACGTCTCAGTAAATAAAGCTTATTACTATTACCTTATAAATACAATAAAATATTAGAGTCTTTAGAATCTTTACTCACAAAAATCTTCACAGATCTTCCAACAGTATCACCAATTTGCATGCACAATCTAAGAGATATCAAGAAAATTAAGATTTTTTCCTCTATAATGATTCTTCTCCTGGTGATTTATATTTCAATTACCATTGAGATTACGGAAATGACTCACAATGAAAATAAGCTACATACAATATATTTGGTTGGCTTTAGAATTATAAACTAAGTGTTTGCATCATTCACAAAAAAATCAATTTATTTTCCACTTGAATACATTTTTCTTTTATGCAACGTCTTATGGTCAAATGAATAATGAAAAGTTTCAATATCTTCTGTTCATGTATTTGTTGTATTATTTCCTCTACAAAACATCTTTCGTATTTTTTAAAGCATCATTTCCAATTTGTTAAACACAATGATCAAATATTTCTATGGAACATGTCACGCCCTGGGCCCGTGAGCCCGTTGGATATAATAATTGCCTCCATAGTCACCATGTGCATTCTAAAATTCAGTTATGGCATTATGCCGAAAAGGGATTGCAAATGAATACATTATAGTTTTTCTTTGCCCAATGCTTATATGTTGCTTATCTTATTAGTTTCTAATGTATATGGAATGTGATATTACAATCACCATTCATAAAAATGTGACATCCTCAATGTGGAGTGACTTATCCCATGATTGGTCGTTATGTATCAAGATTCTAGAGGTGATTCCCATGCATGTAGCATTTTGTCCTGCATGTTCAAGAGGTGGCTCCCCACATGCATTCCAGTTTGTCTCCCATATACTTAGCTTTCGACTCAACTTGGTAATTTGTTTTCATACTATTTGGTCATGCCCTGGGCCCTGGGCCCACAAGCCCGTTGGGCCCTAGAATTGCCTCGAACCCACCGAGTGTATTTTGGAATTTGATTATGAAAGCAAACCGAAAAGGGATATCGAATGGATTCAATCAAGTTCTTTCGCCAATGTTTATATGTTGCTTATCTTTTTAATTCATAGTCCATGTGTGACGGGCTAGCATAAAACACATCTACTCTTTTCAACTATACGCATTGTTGTCCTGTAAATTCTAAGTATTAAGACAACATATTTTCTACATATTTTCATGCCTTTTATTTTGCATATTATACTTATCTTAATTTTCACATGCACATATAAAAGTGGACATGTAAGTATCGTTGAACTAAATGATAAGGCTTCTTACTTTGCATATTTTTAGTGATCTTGTTTCCAAATTGGTTTTTCCTTGAATGTTTTGAAAAATATACAAGTACATTCAATTACAAAACAACGTTTTGGTAGTTACTTGATCTCATTAATTCTACTTGAGAAAAGGGAGTTGTTCATTAATTTTTGTATTCTAATATATATCCACATAAATTTTGGTCAAAGATAAAATGAATTTATGGACTTTGAATTAACCTGTTCCTGCACTAGATCATTCCTCCGACAACTATAGAGTATAAAAGTTGCAACCTCCTTAAAGAGCGAAAGTTTTGAGAGACTCTATCATAAATATAGTATTATTACATGAAAATTTGGTTGAAGAATGTTAGTTATATTACATTAGTTTTGCATAACTCATAAATTTAGAGATTATTTCGGTAAAGTATTGAACAATTATTACTTTATCACTTGCATTTGAGGCCTTGCGCTTTCTCTTTTGTAATATCCAACCCTCTAGTCCTTCCTGTAGGGATAACTTGTATCTTGGTTGGATTTTTATTGTCTCAATAATTTTCGGTAGAGGGTCCACGTCTTGTTGGAGAGGAACTTTCTTCACCCTTACGGCCAACTTGTCTTCATTTTCTTGTACAATTGTGTGATACATGTCCCTTTCCCCTACTTCAACCTACCATACATATGTATGTTAGTACAATAGATGAGTTTATTTTATAAAGAAAAAGATCATTTTTGGTCCCACTAGATAGGGTCATTCTCACTGGCAGTCCCACGCTTTACGCGTTCAACACCTTTAGTCCCAAAACTCTATTTTATAACAGAAATGGTCCTATTCCGTTAGCAACTGACAAGTCACGTGCCGTTAGTCAACTGGGCAAAATATCACTTTTGTTCCCACTAGATAGGGCCCTTCTCTCGCAGTCCCACGCTTTACATGTTCAACACCTTTAGTCCCAAAATCCTATTTTTTTAGTAGAAATAGTCCTGTTTCATTAACAACTAACGAAAACGGCATGTCAGTTGTCACGTGCTGTTAGTCAACTGACAGCTGGCGAAAAAAATAAAGACCAGGCTTGTGTTCACTTTTTGGAGGGAAAAAAAGGCGCCAAAAAAATATTTTTTTGCTTTTATATATGTAAATAATCCACAAACACCACACAACATTTTCATCTTTTTTTCATGACTTAATCTTGAGAGCAATAGGCCAAAATTGATGTTCTCAAAATACTCCAAATAATTAATGCTATTGTAATGGTGAATTATTTGTAAAAGGATGTTCTTATATATTACTAGATCACCTTTTAGTAATGGTGAATTATGTGTAAAAGGACTAATGGAGATGCCCTTTCAAGTAATTATAGTTTATGTTGTGTTTAAATGTGTAAGCATAAATTCTGAAAGCAATAATAACGGAAACTAAAATTGCACAAAAGCACTAAATTGCAAAAAAATAGAAAATATAATGAAATCCACTGATTTTGATCATTAATGAAATGTGCTATAAAGTGCAACTTTGCATGTTTAAAATCTGTCAAATACTACCACTTTAAAAATCCAAAATGTGCCAAAACATTCCCCCCAAAAGTCTTACAGTACAATGCAACATTTTGTTCCTTAAAACATCACATAATATTTGAGGTATTTTGAGATGTTTGTGATATCTTTTAGCCTATTGCTCTCAAGATTAAGTGATGAAAAAAAAGATAAAAATATTGTGTGGTATTTGTGGGTTATTCACATATATAAATAGGAAAAAAATATTTTTTTTGCGTCTTTTTTTCCCTCCAAAAACTAAATACAAGCATGGTCTTCTGTTTTTTTCGCTAGTTGTTAACAGAACATGACCATTTCTATTAAAAGAATAAAGTTTTGGGACTAAAGGTGTTGAACACTTAAAGCGTGGGACTGCAAGTGAGAAGGGCCCTATCTTGTGGGACCAAAAGTGATATTTTGCCCAGTTGACTAATGTCACGTGCCATTTATGTTAGTTGTTAACGGAATGGGACCATTTCTGTTAAAAAAATAGGATTTTGGGACTAAAGGTGTTTAACACGTAAAGCGTGGGACTACAAGTGAGAACGTCCCTATCTAGTAGGACCAAAAGTGATATTTTGCCTTTTATAAATTTTAATATCATAATTTTTAGATAAAGAAACGTAAAAGTGCATAATAGCAAAAATGCACGTGATTGCACACTAATATCTAATCTTGTTTCCTTTTTTTAGTGCGTGGGGCTAGAGATAAATAAAATGACTCCATAAGCTTTCTACAAACAAAGTGTTATACATAGATTAAAGAACAAATCAAAAATTACCAAGAAAATAATTAAATTTTAGAATAAAAATTAATAAGATGGGATAAAGATTGCTTCAGTACTTGAAATCTTTAAATCATAATAGCAAACGGATTTCTAATCTTCAAATGATTTGGATATGTAAACCTAGCTTGCGTCCCAAAAATAAAGAATTATTATTATTTTAGTTTTATTGGTCATAGGAATTTCACATTATATCTTGTAATTGAGAAACTTCCAACAAACTAATGCTGATTCAATGGTCAAGGACTAAACACATGGTTTCAAGTCGCTGATCAGGATGCCTAAAGAGTCGAGCTCAAAAGGGACTCAACCTAGGATGTGATTGACCCAATCAGAAAAGTTGGTTGGTCCAATGCAGGCCAATCTTGCGCTGATTTGAAGTATCAATATTTGGGATAGGCTCAGCCCAATGACCTAGGACCTCCTAACCCTGGGTCGAGTTAGCGGGCGGACCTAATCGAGCCACTTCTTTTTTTTTTAAATAATATATGACATAGAAGTTTTATTTTATTTTTGTAGCTTAACTATTCAATATTTTTTATACTTTTGAAACTCTAAAAAGTTTACAACAATTCACTAAAACTCATTGTTAATTTTTAATACTGTATTTTAAATATTTTTTGGGCTTGCCATTATTTAAGTTTATTATTTGTAGCTGGTTGGTTAAATTGTTATTAAATTCTTAATGCGGTCTTAGCTACTTTTTTTTTTTTTTTGAAGTTTTGATTTTTTGTTTGGTTTAATTTATGATTTATTTATTTAAAATAAAAGCATAAATTATTTAAGTTTGTTCAAAAGAGTATCTCATCTTCATTAAAAAAGAAAGAAAAGAAAACAGGTACAATCAAGTTTGGTTGGAGCATAGGCCAGGTCATCACCACTGCTATTGCACTTTCTCTTCATCCCATTTTGTGCTTAATTTAAGGTATCATAATTAGTGTTTTCAAATATGAGTTTAGTCACTACAGCTACTGGTCATGGTAAGAAAATATATCAAAAAATAAGGTAAAAGAAAAAGATAAGCTTTCTTGAGCATGATTTCTATAGCCTCAAGAATGGGTTCCACATGAATTTAGTTTAAAACATTTATCAAATAACAAAGTTGAATTTCTTTTTGAATCCTAATTATGGAAAAAAATTTCCTACTATATTCAAAAATTAAATATTTATTTTTTTAACCTTTGACAGGAAAAGAAATTAATTAAAAATAAATTAGAGAAACAAAAAGAAAAATAATCAAATCTGTACATGAGGCTCCATTAATCTTGCCGGCAGAGCACAAGAGGTGGGATCTGGCGATAGCACATCACTGGAATCTTCACAAGTCGGATGAAATAATCTGGCCAAAATCTTTAGTGTATGTTCTTGAAGAATTTTGTTGGCAAATTGTACAATGATGACGAATTAACAAATCATTAAAAGAAAAAAGAATTAAAGAAGGAAAAAGAAAGAATCAAATGCTTGAGAAAAGGAATAATGGAGTTGCCTGGATAGAATTCATTTTACATTTATGGAGTTTTCCGCCATTTCTTGGCTAACGAAGGAATCAGATGTAACGTTCCTAGGGCTCTCTGAGCAGAGTACTTTAGGGACTTGAACAGTGTTTTGCAGTCAGTGTGTTGAGGGAGAAAAGGCGTGAGCAAATCTGAAGTGTGAGC
Organism: Sesamum indicum; assembly: GCF_026168435.1. Taxonomy (NCBI): domain Eukaryota; kingdom Viridiplantae; phylum Streptophyta; class Magnoliopsida; order Lamiales; family Pedaliaceae; genus Sesamum; species Sesamum indicum. Next base: position 6,971,051 of record NC_142661.1, on the reverse strand, counting down.
GATTGAGTGACAGAGTATGAGTAAATGTTGTGTGTGGATGTATGAGTGTTTCAAACAACAAAGCTCGACAGGGTGTAGCAGAAGCCTCGAATGTTACGTTCTGTCTTTTTCTCATAATATTTTCTTGTTAATTTCTTATTTGTTGGTCTGTCTTTACTTCATATTATTGTAATAATTAGACAGAAAACATTTTTAGAAAGAAATGTATATATTGATGCTAGCTATGAATACAACAAAACAATAAATTATTTTCTAAAAAAAAAAAGAGACCGTATTTATGAAAATTAATTAAAGAGTTTATCAATCTGTACATATTTTTGTATTGTAATCAATCATCTTTACAAAATTCTTTATATACAACTCCAGTTTTTGATTGAAATTGAAAAACTTAAAGTAGTGATGAAATTAAAATTGATACTCAAAACTGAAAAATTAATCATGTATACCTTTCTTGCAAGTTCAATCATTTTGCGTTTATTGAAATTTGACAATACTTTTTACTAAGGATGTTAAAATACATCAAGAAGAACACAACATTGCTGCAGAGTATGAACTTCTTCTTCTTCTGTCAAACGAGCAACAAACTTGCAAATTAGATGAAGAAACGCAAAAAGGGGTTCGCGCCTGTATTAGTAGTATATGCGACTTTATTAAGTTGTAGCAGTAAAATACAAGTCGCGAGTGTTATTTCATTGCTGTAATGTTTTTATTAGTGGCAAGTATGACAGTTATGGAAGTTACATCTTGAAATTATATATAAACGTTTATATAACAGCTACCTACAGAAGAAGCAAGAAACAAAGCTGAAATATCTTCTGCATGTTATACAGTTTTCTTCAAGAATTCAATCTCCAACTTTCAATAATGATTTCTACACCTTTCTTTATCCTTTTCATTCAAGTTTTTACATGGTACTAGAGCCAATTTTAATGGTCTCTGATTAGTTCAAACAAAGAAAATCTACTGCGCTTCCATCTTGACCACAAGATTCGTAAAGAAAATCAAGAATGGTAGAAGATCTTGATACCCTCAAACTGCATCCCAGTGACAATCCTGGATTGAGTTTAGTCACTACCCTCTTGGACGGCTCAAATTTCTTATCATGGAGGAGATCAATAAAATTGGCTTTGACAGCCAAAATGAAGATGAGTTTCATAAGTAAAGATGACGAAATACCAGAAAGAAATACAAAGGAATTCGAGCAGTGGATTAAGGTAGACAGCATGGTTACCTCATGGATCTTGAATTCAATTTCAAGAGATATAGTGGAGAGCTTCATATACACAAAAACATCAAAAGAACTATGGACTGAACTTGAAAACAGATATGGACAAAGCAATGGTCCAATGGAGTATAGGCTAAAGAGGGAACTTGCATCATTGTCACAAGGTTCTTCGAATCTCTCTACATATTTTTCAAAATTAAAAAGGTTATGGGACAAATTAGCCTGCGTTACACCTACTCCAAATTGCACATGTACTTGCACATGTACTGCAGCAAGGGAAAATACGGATATCAAGATCTCAGATCAACTTATGCAGTTCCTAATGGGGCTGAATGACTCCTACGGAGTCAAATTCTTATGATGGAGCCCTATCCTAATGTGAGCAAAGCCTTTTCCATGGTACTTAGAATTGAAAAACAGAAAGAAGCAAATATAGACCTCAGTATGCATCTCAAAATATGGAAATGCAAGCTTTCAAGAAACAAGAATTTCCAAGAACCTTTCAAAAGAAAAGAAACTTTTTTGACAAGAGGTCTCAAGTATGCAAGGAGTGTGGTAAGACAGGGCACCTCAAGGAAGTATGTTTCGAGATCCATAGGTATCTGACTGGTACAAGAACTTAATGGAACAAAGAAAGAAGAATGCTACTGGAATCAACAAAGTTGTTGCTGTTATAGAGATAAAGGAAGAAACCAACAAGATGATTGATGAGAAAGCAATAGCTCAAGTCTTGAAGTCTGAATTGCATAAGATTCTAGGAGGATTCAAACCTCAAACACTAGCACTCACTAATGGAAACTATGTTGTTTACTCAGGTAAAATTACTGAACACTTTACCATCAGTTCTAAAATTTCTTGGATAATAGATAGTGGCACCACCACTCACATGTGCATAATGATCTGCTACTAACCAATAAAAGGACTAAAATAGGTAATAAATATATCCATCTTGCTGATGGAACAGAACATAAAGTGATATGTATGGGGGACATGAAGCTTAGTGATAAACTGATCTTGAAAACCATCTTATATGTCCCAAGTTTACATTTCAATCTGTTGTCTGTTAGTAGTTTATGTGCATCACCAAACATCAAATTTGAACTTCTTGACTCTTATTGTCTGATGCAGGACCAAAGACTAAGGATACTATTGCAGTGGCCCTTCTTATAGGGAAACTTTATATTTTGAATAAACAATCCTTTGACAGCAAAATTATAAAGGATATTATGTGTAACTTTAGTACTTTTGGACTTAATGCCTCACATATTTCTGTAGAAACATGGCATAAGAGGCTAGGCCACTTATCTCACAATGTATTGATCCACACTGGTCTAGTAAAAAATGTCAAAGAACATGCTACATCTTGTGAAATTTGACTACAGGCAAAACTGCAGAGGCTGCCTTTTTCTTCAAGCACTTCTTTTTCAAATGAATATTTTGATCTTTTACATATTGATTTATGGGGCCCCTATGATGAATATTCAATATCTAGATGCACTCATGTGTTAACTATTGTGGATGACTGTAGTAGATCTACATGGACATACCTTATGCATTATAAGACACAAGCTCTAGAATTGCTAAAGAACTTCCATAAGATGATTCTTACCCAATTTAATAAAAGAATCAAAACAATTAGAAGTGATAATGGACCTGAATTCTTAAGTGAACAATGTCAAAATTTTATCAAGGAAGAAGGAATAATCCACCAAACTACTTGCACTTACACTCCACAACAAAATGGTGTAGTTGAAAGAAAACATAAACACCTGTTACAAGTAGCAACATGTCTAATGTTTCAAGCTAATTTACCTAAGATGTTCTAGACAGAAGAATCTAACATCTACCTTCTTAATAAACAGAACACCTACCCCTATATTAAAATGGAAAACCCCTTATGAAGTCTTGTTCAACAAACCTGTAGATTATTCATTGTTCAGAACCTTTGGATGTATGTGTTTTGCTGCTAATAATCAACCACACAAGTCTAAGTTTGATTTGAGAAGTATAAAATGTGTTTCCTTGGATATGCTCCTAATCAAAAGGGTTATAAAGTCTATGATCTTAATAAGAAGATTATGATAGTATCTAGAGATGTTATTTTTAATGAGAATGTTTTTTCTTTTTCTAATCAACCTACTGATCCCATCAGCTACTCTTTGCGTAACATACTGTCTAATAATAACTTAGACTATCAACAAGAAACAGACATTGATATTAATACTAATGAAATACAAAAAAATGCCTGACCATTTACGTGTTCCTAGAAGATCAAATAGACACACTAACAGACCTATTAGGTTCAATGATTATGTATGCACTCATGCACAAACAGAAACTGATATACCTGTTGTTTTGCATTCTCCTTACCTGCATAATGACTTCTTACTGCCGCTAAGAACCCTGCAGAGCCTAAGAATTTCAATGAAGCCATTAAAACAAAAGAATGGGTTGATGTAATGAATAATGAGATTAAGGCCTTAGAAGATAATCAAACATGGGAAATTAATGTACTTCCAAAAGAAAAAAGAGCTATAGGATGTAAACGGGTATACAAGTTAAAACTTAAACAAGATGGAACTATAGATAAATATAAGGCTAGGCTTGTAGCCAAGGGATACAACCAAATAGAAGGGGTAGATTATCTAGATAGTTTTTCTGCTGTGGCTAAGGCAGTCACAATTAGAACCCTGCTTGCCGTAGTTGCAAAACATCATTGGCATCTACAGCAACTAGATATCAATAACGCATTCTTACATGGATTTTTCGATGAAGAAATTTACATGTTACCCCCTAAGGGTTATTCTATTCCTAAAGATCATGTTTGTAAGTTAAAGAAATCTTTGTATGGTCTTAAGCAAGCCTCTAGGAAATGGAATCAAGAATTCACTTTACAATTAGAAAAATATGGCTTCAATCAATCTAAGCTTGACATTGTCTATTTACTAAACAAACTGAAAAAGGTTTCTTTTGTCTACTAGTATATGTAGATGATGTTTTATTAGCAGGACCATGTAAAGATACTATCTCTGAAATAAAAAATTACTTGCATAATCTATTCATTATAAAAGATCTGGGAGAAGCCAAATTTTTCCTTGGTGTCGAAATCTGCAGGTCAAAAACGGGCATTGTCATATCTCAAACAAAGTATATCAAGGATATAATTGATGATGTTGGGCTATCAGAAGCAAAGGCAACAAGTACACCTTTACCTATGGGAATAAAACTCAACAGCTCACAAGAAGAACAACTGGAAAATCCTGAAAGTTTCAGGAGATTACTAGGAAGATTGCTATACTTTAGGATTTACCAGCCGGATATTTGTCATGGGACACAACAACTAAGTCAATACATGCAATTCCCATGTAAGGCACACTGGAACCAGCACTTCACCTGGTTAGATATCTCGAAGGAACCATGAACAGAGGACTGCAACTAAACACAGATGACAGCTTTAAACTTAAGTCATTCTGCGATGCAGATTGAGCAAGTTGCAAGGACTCAAGGAAATCACTCACTGGGTATTGTGTATTTCTGGGAGGATCATTCATTTCTTTGAAAAAACTAAAAAGCAAACAACCATGTCAAGATCATCAGCTGAAGCAGAATATAGGAGTATGGGGACAACCACATGTGAACTCATATGGATTTTCAACTTGCTGCAGGATTTCAAAATCATCCATCCTACACCTATCAAGTTTTATTGTGACAACCAGGCTGCATTATACATCACGGCTATTCCGGTTTTCCATGAAAGAACCAAACACATTGAGATTGATTGCCACTTGGTAAGAGAAAAATACAAACAGGGATTTACTACTCCTATGCATATTTCCTCCAAAGTTTAGCCGGCAGATGTGTTTACTAAAACCTTACCAGGGCCAAGGTTCATGTTTCTTATCTCCAAGTTGAATCTTGTTAATATCTCAACAAGCTTCACTTGAGGAGGGCATGTTAAAATACATCAAGAAGAACACAACATTGCTGCAGAGCATGAACTTCTTCTTCTTCTGTCAAACGAGCAACAAACCTGCAAATGAGATGAAGAAACGTAAAAAGGGGTTTGCGCCTTTATTAGTAGTATATGCGACTTTATTAAGTTGTAGCAGTAAAATAGAAGTCGCAAGTGTTATTTCACTGCTGTAACGTTTTTATTAGTGGCAAGTATGACAGTTATCGAAGTTACAACTTTAAATTCTATATAAACGTTTGTATAACAGCTACCTACAGAAGAAGCAAGAAACAAAGCTGAAATATCTTCTGCAAGTTATACAGTTTTCTTCAAGAATTCGATCTCCAACTTTCGATAATGATTTCTACACCTTTCTTTATCCTTTCCATTCAAGTTTTTACAAAGGATCTATTGAAATTCGGTTTCAAAGGCTGGATATTTGAAAGAAATATATAAAGATAGGTATAAACTAATGTCACTTACTTATCATAATTTTAGTGATTATTACACTTTGAGGATTTGATTTCATTTAGGAACTGTAGTCTAGTAATTTAAGTTTGGAATTGAATTGCAATTATATTAAAGTTATACGGATAAACTAATGTGTGTAAGAATTTTTTGCTCCAATTTATTTGGTTGTTTGCCACCACAGAACATATCACTTTCAAATATTTTGAAAAGAAAAATCAATTGACACTTTTGAATCCATTAATCCCTATATATATATATACATACATATGTATAATAGACCCTTAAAAAAGCTAAAAGAATAACAAAGACTAGAGGGTTGGATATTACAAAAATAAAGCAGCTTCTCGAATATCCAACCCTCTAAGCCTGACTATCCTCTAGCAGCTTCTACAACGTCTCCTGCAAAACAAACAAAATTATAAACACTTTTAAGCAAGAATTAAGTTTTTTAAGAAAATAATATTAATACTGTGCCTACTTATCGCCACCTCCAACGCCCTCTTCCCGCCCCAGTCGCCGTCCACTCTTTTTTTGTAGCACACCTCCAATAATTCCATCTGCTTGGGGGGCGACTGACTTTTGCCTCCTGTAGAAGAAAAACCATTTTGCATCTTATTTATAAAATAATGGTAAAGCATTTAAAATACTATTATTTACTTACCAACTTCCTCTTGTGCATGTCGATAGAGGAAGACCCCCACCCCCTGATACACAATTGAAGGCACCGTAGAGTTCGCCGCACGATTCGCCTTATTGGCCATGGTGGCCCAGTACGTCTAAAGCTGGAGCCAGACCTTGTTGGCCAGCCAGAGTGGCCTGACCAGGCTGGACAGGGCGACAAATAGTATTTTTCGGATATACTTAACGGCCAACATGTGGAAGACCAAGAACATTGACTCATTGTCACAGTGCCACCAGTAGGTCATCTATAATAATAAAATTAAATCAAATATTAGTAAAATTCATTAAATAATTAGATTATTAGATAAAACCAAATTAATTTGAAATTGATTACCTTCATGCCCTCAAACCAGAAATGTTGGTACTGTGGCGGCACCTACCTCAGACATGGCAACAGGTGGGGAAAATGTCCCCGTCATGACTGCATTGATGCGCTCGTGAAAGCGGCGGTCAAATTAAAATTACATATTAGACATTTTCAATATAAAATAATACTAAAAAAAATTGATAAACAAATTTACCTCGCATCATCAAGGCTGATGTACTGAGCGCGCTGATGGTGGGGGGACTGATGGTAGTGGTGGAGCAGCCGCCGGGGTGGCAGACTGATATATCGTGTCATCAGCTGCCGGTATAGCTCCAGATGCTCCAGCATCATCTGAGTCTGCGGGGCGGGGGACAGTGCGGTCGTGTCAGGTGGTGTGGGTGGTCGAAGAACTGCTTCCCGTGTGGTGCGAGCCACAACCACGACCACGTCTTCAATCACGTGGTACAGGAGGCGTCCCACTAAACATGATCTAAACAAATTATTGAGAAGTATTAGTCTAAATTTTACGACTATTAACATTAATATGTATAAATAAAAAAGAATATACTAATTCTTATATATCGAATATATTATCATGAAATTATGATTATTGTACTCATTAATTATTTAAAAATGTATATTCTCTTGTGCACATATACCAACAAGCCAAGTATTTCTTTATGCTTGCTTAGCCTATCACATAAACTTTTTATTGTAGTATTCGTTACATTTATCCATTTTAATCTATCAACATTATCTTTTATTGACAGATGAAGATGGATAAACATAACAAGTTCTACTGGCAAAATTCGATTAATGGGCTAAACAAGAAAGGCATGCGTGATCTGTTTGTACGCAGTTACCAAAGAACTATACATTTTTAAATAATTATTAATTATTGGAAATATCGTCCTCAATTTGTTTTGTATTTCTATTGATTATGTAATTGTATTTCAATTTGAAATATTACCTTGATATTGTTATTGTTGACATTATTTTGTTAATAACATTATTATTGGTATTATTAGTCTAATTTTTGGATTATCGACATTATTATGTAAAAATGTTATTGTTGGGAATATTTTCTATTTTACGATAATTGACATGTTTATGTAAATAATGTTATTACTAGGAATATTAGCCTATTTTTCGTGATTATTGACATTATTATGTAAAAATGTTAATATTGAAAAAATTGGTCTAATTTTTTTATTATTGAAATTATTATGCAAAAATGTTATTATTAGGAATATTGGTGTAATTTTTGTGATTATTTACATTACTATTTAAAATTGTTATTATTGGAAATATTGATCTAATTTTTTTATTATTTACATTATTATTTAAATAATGTTATTATTGGGATTAACTATTGGTCTAATTTTTGTGATTGTTTACATTATGATGTAAAACTTATTTTATTTGAAAATATTGGTCCAATACTTTTTATAATTTACATTATTATTTAAATAATGTTACTATTGAGATTATATATTCGTCTAATTGTTTTTGGTTATTTTACATTATCATGTAAAAATTAGCCTATTTATAACATAAGTTGCACATGTATACAATAAATTTCACGAAATAATTAAGCAATATGGTATAATACGCATAAGATTTGCATTAATTATAGAATGTTACATGAGTAAATTGCATAAATATACACTATACAATTACTAAATTTCACAATAATTGCATTAATTACACAACTATACAATTAATTCTGAAAACTTACACAAACTTTCTACAATTGCATAAATTACATAAAATAAATTTCTATAATTGCAGAAATTCTTATACAACACAATTGGCCTTTACCTCCAGGTCGATTAATATCTGTTAATAGTTTTCTTACTTATGACGCTAATCACTTGTTGAAATCTGAGACAGGAGGAAGAAAGGCTATTTAAAAATGAAGCTTGACATAAGCAGCATCTACAACTGGATTGAGTGGCTCTTCTTGGAGTCTATCTTATTAGACGAGGGTTTGAGTACTGTTTTGTCCATCTCCTTTTGATGTTTGTTTTGTACTGTTAGTTATTCTTTTGTTCTTAATGGTGACAATTTTGGACTAGTAAAGCTGTCTAGGGGAATCGAACAAGGGGACCCCCTATCGCCTTACCTATTCTTATTTTGAGGAGAAGCTCTCAGTGTCATTTTAAAAGCGGCTAAATCATTGGGTTTGAGTGGCAACCATGGCACCCCGAATATCTCACCTATTCTTGGTTGAAGATACCGTTGTGTTTTTTGCAAAGCCACATCGTCATCTTTCCATGGAACCATACTATACCGATACACATAAGCATCGGGGCAAATTATTAATCTCCAAAACTCAAGCACGAGGTTTAGTAGAAACATATGCAATGAACACCAAAGCATCTGATAGATATCTTGGTCGTAGCGAAAATCAACACTTGGGGTAACCGGCGGTGGGTGGATGTTTGAATTAAGGATAAGATTTGAGAATGTGTACAAGGGTGGAAGAAGAAGATGCTCTCCCAAGCAGGTAAGGAGATTCTCCTAAAGGCAATTATTCAGTCTATCCCAATGTATGCTATGTCATGCTAAAATTTTCGCTCATCACTTATTCATGAGATTGAGGGCATGATGTCTATCTTCTGGTGGGACAAGAAAGGCGACAGGAGAGAGCATTGGATATCGTAGATCACTTTGTGCAAGAAAGAGAAGGACTGTGGTATGAGTTTTAAACACCTTGAGGCCTTCAATGATGCCCTTTTTACGACATCTTTGGTTGGACGCATGTTTAAAGCATAATAATTTCCGAAATATGAATTTGTTTAGTGATAAACTAGGTGGCCAATCATGACACTGCCGAGTGGAAGGAGCTTAACCTCCAAGTCATATTTTCTCTTTCCAAAATAGTTGCAAATAGGCCATTTTGTTGGGTAAACACTCCATAGATCGTATAATCTGACTTTTCAACATGAAATGCTAATTTTTTATTAGAAGTGCAAATCACTCAATAAAAATTCGTGATATGCAATCCCGTCATCATCCTGCAATCTAATTAAAGGAATTCTGAATACTGAGGATTGGAAGTATGTTTGGAATGTAATAGTACCTCAGAACACTATGGTTTTTAGCTGGTAAATTTTGCAATAATGCATTACCCACATTGAGCAATTGGGTAAAGCATAAGGTTGAATTCTGTAACATTTGACCTTTGTAAAGCAGAGGACGAAACACTCAACTATGTTCTTTTAAAGTACACATTTTTCAAGAAAATCTGGGCCTTATCTAAACTGTGCCGATAGTACCAAATTCTTGTATGTCACTTCGGCGCTTAGAAGTTGATTTATTTGCTACTATCTGTTGGAATATCTAAATCACCGCAACAAGTGTTTGATGGAGTCATCAAGTTCTCACCCTATGGAGATAATAGATCAGTCAACAATCCATCTTCCCTACTTCTTGAATTGTTATCAGAGTCTTAGTACAATACAGAATCAAGCTCAAACAAATCAGTGGCATTCTCCACTACTAATTCAGTAAAAGTTCATTTTGATGGTGCAAATTATCAAGAATAGTCATATGGGTATAGGGGTTATTGCAAGAAACTCAAAAGACATATGCTTAGCAGGGTGGATGGAACATTTCTCTTTTCCTACTACATAAGACCATCTTGGAAGCAGGGGAAGCGCTGCAGGAGTGTTTTTATTGAAGGTGATTGCTTATCCATCATCAATAAGCTTAAGGTTGTTGAATTGGTCCCCTTACCAATCTTGCACATCAATTGGCAAGAAACGCTCACTACAGCGCTGAGGGGGTTGAATTATTACTTAAATGTATTATATAGCTTTTGGTGGCAAATTTATGAAATGATTTTTGTATCCAAGAAAAAAAAAAGAAAAGAAAAAAAATGTATATTAATCAAATATTGTGTCCTAACAATTGCTAATATCATGAAGTTAGTTCCATTTATTACAATTTTCTCACATTGCATCTCGTCAGTTGATAAGTTTCTCAACTATAGTCCTCAAGTGCATTTTTTGTCTAATAAATGACAAAAAATAAATAAAAATACACGTGAGATTGCTAAAGGCTAAATTCATTATTGGATGGCAAATAGATGTGAGGATAAAAATTAAATAATATTTTCGTCTAATGGGATATAATATGAGAAAACCGTAACAAATGGGAAGAAATTGGAAAAGACTCTATATACACTACAAAAAAAGGCGGGATTTGGCACGGGTAAGGGAACCGTTCCAAAACCCATTCTATATTAGAATGGGGCTTTGGAACACATGACGAACGGATATTGATAAATGACGTCATTATCCACTTTTTTTTTGTTATAATTTTGGAATAGCAAAACCGTTCGAATATGTGTTCCAAACTAACCGTTACAAAATCATTTCAAAGACCGCTCAAAAATAGTAATGGTTAATATTTGGAACTCTGTTTGAAATAGATTATTAAAATTAGGAACGGTCTTGCATTGACCGTTCCTATACGTGTGATAATGGATATCCAAAAGATGATAGTTAACAAACATATACCCAAATATGGTACAATTTGGAACGATTTTAGTACACACTTAAAGAAATATGCCAAAAACCATTTCAAATTATGATTTTTACCTAAAAAGTAATGTGTTTTAAAAGCTGTTCCAAAACCCACTACAAATTGGAACGGTTTTTGGAGCGGATTTTGTGGACAATTTGGAAAACAATGTTCCCACACAAATACAATTATTTTTGAAAATAAAAAACAAATTTTCCTGTTTAGGTACGGTCCAGATTCCAACAAACCGTTCCAATTTTGAATGGACTTTAAGAAAATTATTTCTAAATACATTACAATATCCTAAATAAAATAGGAGAAAAAATCAAAATTTAGGAACGGTCAATTTATTTCAATTTCACGCCAAATGAGTTCAAAAATTTTAATTTCGTGCCAAATGAAAAGTGGTGGGAAAATCAAACTTAGGAACAGTTTTTAAATATTTAACCGTTCCTAAAATGAATTTAAATAAAACCGTGCCTAAATTGATAAACTATCCGTTCCTAAATATGTCCACAGATTCCTGGTTCACTTCCCGGTTACAATATTTCAATCCGGGACCCTGATTAATTCTAAATTTAAATGCATACCAATACTTTCCATACGTGAACCTATCTAGCAGTCTTATCTAAAAATTACATGGTCTGATGGATAGTTGCGCCGTTTTTAACATCATTCATTGTGTATCAGATACGATATCTCAGTATCCGTATAACAAAAATGTCCAAAACTTCATCGAATGTAATATTTTGTCGATTTAATAATATCAAACGGTCTGATTAATATTTTAACAGTCTGATTAGGCGATTCAAAACAACAGTATAAGATTCTACTTACATTTATGTAAGAGTAACAATCCTATCTATACAAATACACTTGATCTTCCAACATATATCAATTTAGTTCAATGCATTATATATTTCCAATGGCCTTAATTAATTTATGGTCTATTTTTTTCTAATCATTAACATGTTTGGGACGGTTATTTTGAGAAAATAATTTTGAGATACAATTAGGAACTATTTGTAATCATTAGGAATGATCGTATTAATATTATACTAAAATGACGTCATTTCGAAACAAAACGACATTGTTTTGTTTTTCTTGGAACGGTTATTTGGAACTGTTAAACAATAGGAAATTTTTTAAATAATGCTCGACAATAGAAACAACATCTTGTTTTTGCTAGGAATAGTCTTAGGATTGGTTTTTTAAAAATTGCCCACTCCAAAAATTAGTATATATACAACACTTAGAAGATTTTTTCATTTTTCCTTCTCTCTTCCTCCTTCACTCTCCCTCCCTCACTCTCCTCGACCGACTGCCTCCCTCACCTGGTACTCAGCTCCACCGCCGCCATATAGAGGTAAGTGGAATCAAATGCTTGGTTTTTTTTTTACCCCCCCCCCCCCCCTTTTTCTTTGATACCCCCCCCCCCCCAACCATTTTTCTTCTTCTTTTTTTTTTACCACACTTTTCTTCCATTTTCCCCCCACTTTGGTATAAAATAAACACCAATTTCTTTAAAAACATTTTGGCCAGTTTTTGAAAAAACAATTCGCCCATTTTTTGATATAAAATTTCGGTTTTTTTGAAAAAAAATTCTGAAATTATTTTCAAAAAACTAATTTCGGTTTTCTGAAAATTTTCTGATTTTTTTGTAATTTTCTTTAAGTTTCCTAATTTTCAGCAATGTTTTTGTAATTTTTCTAATTTTTTTGTAAATTTTAGGTAATTTTAAAAATTTTCTGTAAATTTTTGGTATTTTTTTAATTTTTTTAATTTTTAAAAATTGACAGAAAAGTTTTGTTAGTTTTAAAATTTTTTTGTGATTTTTTTCTTGTTATTGGTCATTTCTACAATTTATGTGTAATTTATGCAATTTATTTGTAATTTATTGTGCAACTTATGCAATTTATGTATAATTTATTGAGTAATTTATGCAACTTATGTTCATTTCATTGTGTAATTTATGCAATTTATGTTTATTCAAAAAACTTGACCAATTTCACCAATATTAAAAGAATTGGAAATTTATTCCAATAAATAAATTTTTACATAATAATCACATTAATAAAAAAAATTTGACCAATTTCTTCAATATTAATATTTTTACATAATAAAATGTAAATAATCACAAAAATTGGAACAATATTCCCATTAATAAATTTTTTTACATAATAATCACATTAAGAAAAATTAGGCTAATATTCCCAATAATAACATTATTTACATAACAATTTCAATAATCACAAAATTAGAAAATATTCTTAATAATAATATTTTTACATAATAATGTCAATAATAAAAAAATTAGATCAACAATCCCAATAATATTATTATTTAGAAAATAATATCAACAATAACAATATTGATGTAATATTTTAAATTAAAATACAATTAACAATTAATAATTATTTAAAAATATACAGTTCCTTTATAACCACGTACAAATAGATCACACATGTCTTTAAGCTTGTTTAGTCCATCAAGTAAGTTTTGTCAGTAGAACTAGTTAAGTTTATCCATCTTCATCTGTCAACAAAAGACAATGTTGATAAATAAATTGCTAACTGTTTTTTTCTTGTACAAGAGGCAGAGCACGGTCAACCGCCCAACCGGATGGAGTTATTTGAAAGGTGCTAGAAGAGAATGGAGACGGCGGCTGCAGTGAGTTAAGGGCGGCTGAGGTGGTGGTAAGTAGATTATTATATTATTTTTTTTAGAAAAAATAATTATTGGTTAAAAGTACTAATAATTTTTGTTTGTTTTGCAGGAGATGTTCCAGAACTGACTTCGACAGACCCTCGGGCCTCAAACCAGGACGATATTGATGTCGCTGAAGAGGAGGGATTAGATTAGGTTTTACTTTTTTTTTATTTTTGTAATGAGATAATTTTTCATATTAATATAATATTTTTTTCTTAATTATTCATGTTCCATAATGTTTATTACATTCCATTATTTCATATTTAGTTAATTAATTAAATTTATAAATAGAATTAATTAAATAATTATTAAATTAATTTAATTATATATTAAAATACATAAATTAATTTATTTATTACAATTTATTAAATATATGAATAAATTATAAAATATAAATAAATTATAAAACTAGAAAATTAGGAACGGTTTTAGTAATGGTAAAGTAATGTTATAAATGTAAATTAATGACCGTTCCAAATACCATTACTAAAATAGTTCTGAACGCGTGTTCCTAAACTGAATTGACTGTTTGAAGTACCATTGTTAAAATCATTTCAAATAAGTGCTCCTAAATAGTGGCTGACCATTCCTAATACCATTACTATTTCAGTTTTAAGTACGTGTTCCAAATTTTGAAAAACCGTTGCTAATACCATTACTAAAACAGTTTTATGTATGTGTTCCTAAATAAGACTAACTGTTTCATTTAAAAAAATAAATTTTTCTTGACAAATTTAATATTAGGAACGGTTTTCATAGTGTGTTACAGTTCCCATCCCAAATAGGAATGGTCTTGCCTGAACCATTTCTAAAATTTTGTAACGCCATTTGTAAGGATGAATTTCCAACTGTTCCAAAAATAGTCCCAAATAAGTTCAGTATCTTGCAAACCATTCCAAACCCAAAAAAAATCGTTCCTAAACCCGCTCCAAATCACCCCTTTTTTTATAGTGATTGTACCTTAAGCTAGCTTGTAAAACTAAAAATCTAGCGGATCCCATCTCCTGTGCTATGATCGGATCCTAGATCTTGTGCTTCGTCAACCACCTTTATGGATGGAATTTGGCTAGAGCACGTCACCACACTAATAAAAAAGGCGGGATTTGCTACGGTCAGGGCAATTGTCCCTATACCTGTTCTATCTTGGGACGGTCCTTGGAACACATAACGAACGGATATTGAAAGATGATGTCGTGATCTACATTTTTTTTTGGGTTATAATTTTGAAACGGGCAAACCGTTGCAACATGAGTTCCAAACAAACAATTACAAAATCCGATCCAAATACCATTACAAAATAGTAGCGGTAAATGGTTGGAACTCTTTATGTAACCTAATATTAGAATTAGGGACGGTCTTGAGTTGACCATTCCTATATGTGTGGCAAAGGATGTCCAAAAGATGACAGTTAGAAAATGTATTAAAAAATAAGGTGCAATTTGGAATGATTTGGAACACCCTTAATCAATTATGCGAAAAACCGTTCCAAATTATTAGTTTTATTTAACAAGTAATGTGTTTCAAAAATCATTCCAAAATTCAAAGCAAATTGGAACCTGTTTTTTTGTATTATTTATTTAGTATTACTGAAACTGTTCCAAATGAAATACAACGACTATATTTCAATGGTAAAAAAAAACGTTCCTAAACTCGTCGAAAGGACCGTTTTAAAATCTAAATCAACGGCTATTTTTTTACAGCTAAATATGTGTGCTCTTTCTATTTAATGTCACTATCTTCTTCCATTCTTATTTTCTCTCTATTTCCTGAATCTCCCTCGAATTTTTTTGATCTTTCACTATCCCACAAACATTTTTCTACTCTTGTTTCTCAACCTGTCTCGATTTTTTGTTGATATTTGAAGTTATTCTGATCAGGTAACAACTTTAACACTTTATTTGTGAATTGATTATATTTGTTGTAATTTTGTCGATTGTATTTACTGTTATAATAATATACATATATATATGTGTGTGTGTTTGTGTAGGAGTCATCGTCATGTTAAGACAGTTGAGGAGATGGATGTATGAGAAGAACCTTGCAAGTATGGCGGGTCTTACTCCGTTGAGGATGGTTTTGCTACATGTATAGAATGACCCAAGTCTCAACATGCATATATAGAGGGTAAGAAAATTAAGTGTCCTTATCGGAAGTGCAAAAATGAAGTTTTCAAAACAATACACGAGGTAAATTTTGACTTATTTATGAAAGGTTTTATGCCGCAGTATTATAATTGGACGTCTCATGGTGAGGAGAAGGTGTAGGAGTAATCAAACCTAGGAACGATTATTTAATATTGATCGTTGCAAAATACAAAATTAAATAAAATCGTCCCTAAATGTATAAAATATTTGCTTCTAAAATGATTAAAGAAAACAATTTCCAAATGAGTTCCAAAAACCGTCCCTAAATATTCCCATAGATTGCTCGTTCACTACCCAATTACAATGTCCCAGCATCCGGGCCCCTGATTAATTCCAAACTTAAACTCATAACAATAATTTCCATATGTGAATATATCTAGTGGTCTAATCTAAAATTAAATTGTCTGATGGACAGTTCATCGTTTTTAACCTCGTTGATTGTGTATCAGATATGATATCTTATTATCCGTACAACAAAAATTTCAAAAACTTCATCGAATGTAGTATTTTTTTGATTTAATACTATTCAATGGTCTGATAAAAATTTTAACGGTCTGATTAGACGATCTCAACAGTATAAGATGCCACTTACATCTACATAAGACTAACAATCTTATATATCCAAATTATAAGATGCCACTTACTTGATCTTCTGAACATGTATCAATTTAACTCGTAGCATTATATGTTTCCAATGACCTTAATTAATTTATGATCTACTTTTTTCTGATCATTAACATGTTTGGGACGGTTTTTGCTACATTTTTTATTTTCTTGACTTTTTAGTGTAAAATAAAACATTTTAAAAAACTTTCGCAAATTTAAAAAAAAAATTCTTAATTATAGTTTTTAAAAAAATTTATTCATTTCTGAAGTTTTAAAAAATTTCATAATTTTTGGTTATTTCAATAATTTTCTGTTAATTTTTTAAAATTTTAAATTTTTTTTTTGTAAATTTTATGTAATTCTCAAAATTTTTGTAAATTTTTTAAAAATTTTCTGTCAATTTTTAGTTATTTTTAAAATTCTGTTAAAAAAGTTATTATGCACTTTTTTCAATTATAGAAATATATAGTTGTATAAGAAGTTATGACATTATAGAAATTTATTTTATGTAATTTATGTAATTACAGAAATTTTCTGTAATTTTTCAAAATTAATTGTATAGTTGTGTAATTCAATTATTGTGTAATTTAGCAATTGTATAGTGTAATTATTTGTGCAATTTACTTGAATATTCTATAATTTATGCAAGTCTTATGTGTATTATATCGTATTTGCTTAAAATATTTGTGAAATTTATTGTATACATGTGCAATTTATTTTATAAATAGGTTAATTTTTACATCATAATGTAAATAACAAAAAAAAAATTACACCAATATAACGTTATTTAAATAATAATGTAAATAATAAAAAATATTAGACCAATATTTTCAATAAAATAATTTTCACATTATAATGTAAACAAAAATTAGACCAATAGTTAATCCCAATAATAATATTATTTAAATAATAATGTAAATAATCAAAAAAATTAGATCAATATTTCCAATAATAACATTTTTAAATAATAATGTAAATAATCACAAAAATTACACTAATATTCCTAATACTAACATGTTTACATAATAATGTCAATAATAAACAATTAGACCAATTTTTCCAGTAATAATATTTTTACATAATAATGTCAATAATCACAAAAAATAGGCTAATATTCCCAGTAATTACATTATTTACATAACAATATCAATTATCGCAAAATTAGAAAATATTCCCAACAGTAACATTTTTATTAGACCTATAATCCCAATAATAATATTATTTACAAAATAATATCAACAATAACAATATTAAGATAATATTTCAAATTAAAAATACAATTACGTAATCATTACAAATAGAAAATAAATTGAGGACAATATTTCCAATAATTAATAATTATTTAAAAATGTATAGTTCTTTGGTAACAGCATACAAATAGATCACGCATGCATTTAATCTTGTTTAGCCCATTAATTGAATTTTGGCAATAGAACTTGTTATGTTTATCCATCTTCATCTGTCAACAACAGACAATGTTGATAGATTAAAATGGATAAATGTAAAGAATACTACAATAAAAAATTCAAGTGATAGGCTAAACAAGCTTAAAGCAATACTTGGCCCTTTTGTATATGTGCACAAGAGAATTATACATTTTTAAATAATTAATGAGTACAATAATCATAACTTCATGATAATATTTTCGTTGTGTAAGAATTAGTGTATCCTTTTTTATTTACATATTAATGTCAATAACCGTAAAATTTAGACTAATACTTCTCAATAATTTGTTCAGATCATGCTTAGTGGTACACCTCCTGTAACATATGGTCGAGGACGTGGTCATGGTCATGGCCTGCCACTTCTACCAATTTCGTCGGATGCTTCCCAAGTTGGGGAATCAGTTCTTCGACCACCCACACCACCTGACACGACCGCACCGTCCCCCACCCTGTAGACTACAGATGATGCTGGAGCATCTGGAGCTGCACCGGCAGTTGATGAGATGATACAACAATCTGCCACCCCGATGGCTGCTCCACCACTACCATCACCCCCCCACCATCAGGTTGCCCAGTACATCAGCCTCGATGACGTGGGTAAATTTGTTTCTGAAACTTTTTTAGTATCATTTTATCTTGAAAACATCTAATATAGCATGTCGATTTAGGTTTGACTGTCGCTTTCATGAGAGCATTAATGCAGTCGTGACGGGGACACATTCCCCACCCGTCGCCATGTTTGAGGCAGGTGCCGCAAGTGTACCAGCATTTCTGGTTTCAGAGCATGAGAATAATCAATTTTAAATTAATTTGATTTATCTTATAATCTAATTATTTAATGAATTTTACTAATGTATTATTTAATTTTATTATTGTAGATGACCCACTGGTGGGACTGTGACGATGAGTCTATGTTCTAGGTCTTCCACATGTTAGCCGATAAGTAAATCCAAAAGATACTTTCCGTCGCCCTGTCCATCCTGGTCAGGCACTCTGGCTGGCCAACAAGGCCTGGCTCCAGCTCCAGACGTACTAGGCCAGCGTGGTCTTCCAGCGGGAGTCCGCAGAGAATAAGGTGAAATGGGCGGCGAACTCTATGTCGTCCTCAATGGTATATCGGGGGGGGGGGAAGGTCTTCCTTTATCAGCATACACAAGAGAAAGTTGGTAAGTAAATAATAGTATTTTAAATTCTTTACCATTATTTTATAAATAAGATGCTAAATGTTTGCTACAAGAAAAATGTGGACGGCAGGCGCGGGCCGAGGGCATTAGAGATGGCGATAAGTAGGTACAGTATTAATATTATTTTTTTTAAAAAAATAATTCTTGCTTAAAGTATTAATAATTTTGTTTGTTTT
Source organism: Sesamum indicum (assembly GCF_026168435.1). Taxonomy (NCBI): domain Eukaryota; kingdom Viridiplantae; phylum Streptophyta; class Magnoliopsida; order Lamiales; family Pedaliaceae; genus Sesamum; species Sesamum indicum. The sequence continues at coordinate 6,951,621 of NC_142661.1, read as the reverse complement.
CCAGGAGACGTTGCAGAAGCCGCTAGAAGATTGTCATCCTTAGATGGTTGGATATTCCAGAAGCTACTTTATTTTTTGTAATATCCAACCCTCTAGTCTTTGTTATTCTTGTAGCTTTTTTGAAGTGTCTATTATATACATGTATATATATATATTGGGATTAATGGATTCAAAGTTTCAATTGATTTTTCTTTTCAAAATATTTGAAAGTGATATGTTATGTGGTGGCAAAGAACCAAATAAATTGGTGCAAAAAATTCTTACACACATCAGTTTATCTGTATAAGTTTAATATAATTGCAATTCAATTTCAAACTTAAATTACTTGACTAAAATTATGAAAAGAAATCCAATCCTCAAAGTGTAATAATCACTAAAATTATGAATCCAATAAGTGACATTAGTCTATACCTATCTTCATATACCAAACCATTAATTTCATTTTTCATATTAAAACACACCTACCACATATATTTCTTTCAAAATATCCAGCCTTTGATACCGAATTTCAATGGATCCTTAGTTAAAAGTATTGTCAAATTTCAATAAACGCAAAATGATTGAACTTGCAAGAAAGGAATACATGATTAATTTTTCATTTTTGAGTGTCAATTTTAATTTCATCACTACTTTAAGTTTTTTAATTTTACTCAAAAACTGGAGTTGTATATAAAGAATTTTGTAAAGACAAATAGTTGATTACAATACAACAATATGCACAGATTGATGAACTCTTTAATTAATTTTCATAAATATTATCTCCCCTTCGTTTTTTTTGCCTTTTTCGGAGGAATCTAATGTAGAAAATAATTATTGTATTGTATTCATAGATAGATCACTATACACATTTCTTTCTAAAAGTGCTTTCTGTATAATTATTACAATAATATTAAGTAAAGACAAACCAAAAGAAGAAATTAAAAGAAAAATATTATGAGAAAAAGACAGAAAGTAACTTCCGAGGCTTCTGCTACCCCTTTTCGAGCTTTGTTGTTTGGATCACTCACACATACACACACAATATTTACTCACACTTCACATTTGCTCACGCCTTTTCTCCCTCAACAGACTCACTGCAGAACACTGTTCAAGTCCCTAAAGTACTACGCTTAGAGAGCCCTAGGTACTTTACATCTGATTCCTTCGGCAGCCAAGAAATGGCGGATAACACCAGAAATGTAAGATGAATTCTATGCAGGCAACTCCATTATTCCTTTTCTCAAGAATTTGATTCTTTCTTTTTCCTTCTTTAATTCTTTTTTCTGAATCGATTTGTTAATTGGTCATTGTTGTATAATTCGTTAACAGAATTCTTCAAGAACATACACTAAAGATTTTGGCCGAATTATTTCATCCGACCCAAATTCAAATTCATCTTGTGAAGATTCCGGTGAAGTTCTATCGCAGGATCCCATCTCTTGTGCTTTGCCTGCAAGATTAATGGAGCCTCAGTTACATATTTAATTATTTTTCTTTTTGTTTCTTCAATTTATTTTTAATTAATTTCCTTTCCTATCAAAGTTTAAAAAAATAAATATTTAATTTTTGACTATATTAAGAATTTTTTTTTCCATAATTATGGTTAAACAAGAAATTCAATTTTAGTTATTTGATAAATATTTTAAAATAAATTCATGTGGAACCCATTCTTCAGGCTATAGAAATCAAGCTCAATAAAGCTTGTCTTTTTTTTTAACCTTATTTTTTATATATTTTCTTACCATGACCAGTAGCTGTAGTGACTAAACTCATATTTGAAAACACGAATTTTTATACCTTAAATTAAGCACAAAACGAGGGATGAAGAGAAAGTGCAATAACAGTTGTGATGACCTGATCTAGGCTCAAACCAAACCTGATTGTGCCTGTTTTCTTTTCTTTCTTTTTTAATGAAGATGATATACTTTTTTTAACAAACTTAAATAATTTTAGGCTTTTATTTTAAATAAATAAATGATAAATTAAACCAAACAAAAAATCAAAACTACAAAAAAGAAGTAGCTAAGAATGCATAAAGAACTTAATAACAATTTAACCAACTAGCTACAAATAATATACTTAAATAATGGCAAGAAACATATTTAAAATACATTTTAAAAAAAATAACAATTAGTTTTAGTGAATTGTTGTACTAATATAGAAGTAGAAGAATAAAGGTAAAACTTTTTAGAATAAAAAATCTAGAATAGTGAAGCTACAAGAATAAAATAAAATGTATATGTCATCTATTATTAGAAAAAAAAAAGAAGGAGCTCGATTAGGTCAGCCCGCTAACTCGACCCAGGGTTAGGAGGTCCTAGGTCATTGGGCTGGGCTATCCCAAGTATTGATACTTGGCATCAGCCCAAGTTGGTCTGGATTGGACCAACCAACTTTTCTTGATTGGGTTAATCAGATCTTAGGTTGAGTCCCTCTTGAGCTCGACTCTTTAGGCATCTTGATTAGCGACTAGCCACCATGTGTTTAGTCCATGACCATTGAATTAACATTAGTTTGGTGAAATTTCTCAATTACAAGATATAATGTGGATCCCTATGACCAATAAAACTAAAATAATAGTAATTCTTTATTTTTGAGACGAAATCTAGGTTTATATATCCAAATCATTTGAAGATTACAAATCCGTTTGCTATTATGATTTACTGATTTCGAGTACTGAAGTAATCTCTATCTCATCTTATTGTTTTTTGTTCTAAATTTTTATTATTTTCTTGGTAATTTTTTATTTGTTCTTTAATCTACATATAACACTTTGTTTGTAGACAAGTTGGACGTAAGAGTGAAGAAAGTCCCTCTCCAACAAGATGTGGACCCTCTACCGAAAATTATTGAAATCCAACCAAGATACAAGTTATCCCTAGAGGAACGACTAGAGTGTTGGATATTACAAAAAAGAAAGCGCAATGCCTCAAATGCAAGTGATAAGGTAATGACTGTTTCATACTTTACCTAAATAATCTGTAAATTTTTTAGTTATGCAAAACCAATGTAATATAACTAACATTCTTCAACTAAATTTTCATATATTAATACTATATTCATGATAGAGTCTCTCAAAACTTCCGCTCTTTAAAGGAGGTTGCAACTTTTATAGTCTATAGTTGTCGAAGGAATGATCTAGTGCTGGAACAGGTAAACTCAAAACCCATAAATCCATTTGATCTTTGACCAAAATTTATGTGGATATATTTTATTTTTTAACTTTTCAACTATAGAAGGTTTTCGAAAATGAATGAACTATTATGTCATTTTGTCATGACGCATATTAAAACTTTCGCAACATTCAGGTTGGGGATGCAATACAAGAAATGTTAACGTTGTCACTGAGATAGAAAAGAAAATAGAAGGTATGTAGAATGTTCTATTTTAAATCATATTCATTTCTTACCAACATAATTGGTTTTGGTTTGGTTGAATTTTAACTCTTATCTTTATTATATGCTCTTATCTTAATAGGCATTCCATCAAATCCGGGCAATGAAATCCAAATAAAATGGAAGATGAAGCGCTTGAGATCTTTGCTTGCGCTTTAAACAACCCAATAATTGATTTATAGCCAGTCGAATATCTTCTTCCATTTCAAAAGCTTTCAATATGGTTGTCCGATGAAAGATTTGATTAGGCTCATACAAATCAATAAAACTAATTTTTAATATCAATCAAATGATTAAAAAAGTATTAGGTTAAATCAATGAAAAGTTTAATTGACTTAAATTAATTCCATTAAACAAATTCATTGGATCGATTAAATACTTTTTTAATTACTTTAACTATAGATCAAATTATGCCTCAATCTAAGTGATCTCGTTAATTAAATTTTTAATTGAATCTTCATTTTTAATTATCATAAACCAAAATAAATTTATTCATGTGAATCGTTATAATCATTGTAAGGTAGTAATGATCAACTTTTTTTCTTTTGTTCTATTAAGGGGCATTTCTTATTTTACTATATTAAAAGTATGATTCAATATTCTAAAATGCATTCATTAATTATTAAATAATTGTGATTCATGAAAACAAAAAATAAGTGATTTGTTTTTATTGAAAACATTGTATTAAATTATCGATATCATTGTTGTCAAAAATTATGTTGGAAATTTAGTACCCACACGTATTCAAAATGGGTGATGAGTTTGTATTGACTATAGAAAGCTTAATGTCGCCACTAGGAAATATCATTTTTCACTCCTATTTATAGATCAAATGTTAGAGAGGTTAGCCGGTCGATCTCATTATTGTTGTTTTGATGGATATTCAGGCTTCCATAAAATTCTAGTGGTACCGGGGGATCAAGAGAAAACAACATTCACATGCCCATTTTGAACTTTCGCCTATAGAAGAATGTCCTTTGGTCTATGCAATGCACCCGTTACCTTCCAAAGATGTATGGTTAGTATTTTTTCCGACTTTGTTGAACAATTCATTGAAGTTTCCATCGATGATTTTACTGTCTACGGCAACTCATTTGAAGATTGCTTGGAAAAATTGACTAAAGTACTTGAAAGGTGCATAGAAAAAAAACTCGTTCTAAATTATGAAAAATGTGATTTCATGGTAGATCAAGATTTAATTAGGGCATAATGTGTCTTCTAGGGGGATAGAAGTAGATAGGTCTAAAATAGACGTCATAAAAGCCTTGCCTTACCCCGCCAGTGTGGGGGAGATTCATTCTTTTCTTGGACATGCAGGATTCTATCAACTTCTCGAAAATCGCCCAACCATTGTGTGCGCTGTTGCAGAAAGACGTAACTTTTGAGTTTGATGAAGCTTGTATGAAAGCCTTTGACAGGTTAAAGGACTCCCTGACATCAGCACCAGTGATTAGTCACCCTGACTGGAACCATCCTTTTGAGATAATGTGTGACGCCAGTAATCACGCCATCGGGACTGTCCTAGGCCAAAAGATTGGAAAAGATCCCCACGTGAAATACTATGTCTCACGGTTGTTGGACACCGCTCAAAGCAATTACACAATGGAAAAGAACTTTTGGTTGTTGTTTCTGCTTTAGAAAAATTTCGCCATTATTTACTTGGAACTAAAGTTGTTGTGTATTTTGATCATGCAGCATTGAGATACCTGTTGTCAAAGAAAGAGGCAAAACCATGACTGATAAGATGGATACTACCGCTGCAAGAATTTGATCTGACGATTAAAGACATGAAAGAAGCGAAAAATCTCATAGCTGACCATCTTAGCCGATTGGTCACTGACGAAAACCCACCACCTCTAAATGATGAGTTCCCGGACGAACATCTTCACACCATTCAAGGAGTCACCCCATGGTACGCTGATATAGTCAATTTCTTAGTTACCGGCATTCTTCCATGAGATTTGACTAGAGCAAGAAAAGATAAAATCAAAAGCGATGCCAAACACTATGTGTGGGATGAGCCTTACTTGTGGAAATTTTGTTCGGATCAAATCATTCGGAGGTGCGTTCCTGAAACTGAAATCCCCTCAATTCTTGAGTTTTGTCATTTATATGCATGTGGAGGTCATTTTGGACCAGAAAGGACAGCATGAAAAGTACTAGAATGCGGTTTGTTTTGGCCAAGTATGTTTACATATGCATATCTATTTTTTAAATCTTGTGAAAATTGCCAAAAAGTAGGAAACCTTGGCCATCGAGATCAAATGCCCTTTCCCCGATACTTGTGTGTGAAGTATTTGATGTGTGGGGAATCGACTTTATGGGCCCCTTCTCATCTTCTTTTGGCAAGACTTACATCATTTTAGGAGTAGATTATGTGTTTAAATGGGTACAAGCAAAGGCCACTCGAGCCGATGATGCTAAAACTGTTGTGGAATTTGTCAAGGCTAATATTTTTTCTAGGTTTGGTATCCCAAGAGCAATCATAAGCGACCGAGGGACACATTTTTGCAAGAAGGTGGTCGAGGCATTGTTCAAGAAATACAATATCACTCATCAAATCTTAACCACCTATCACCCCCAAACGAATGGCCAACCGGAGATCTCCAACCGAGAGATCAAATTCATACTCGAGAAAATGGTGAATCCTAACCGAAAGGATAGGAGTACACGCTTGGATGACACACTTTGGGCTTATCGTACGACATACAAGACCCTCATAGGTATGTCTCCATATCGTTTGGTTTATGGTAAATCTTGTCACCTCCCTGTCGAACTTGAGCATAGGGTATATTGGGTGATCAAGCAATTTAATTTGGCAATGGATGAAGCGGGAAGGCAAAGAAAGTTGCAAATACAAGAACTCGAGGAATTAAGGAATGATGCTTATGAGAATTCAAAAGTCTACAAGGAAAAAGCCAAAGCATTCCATGATCGCACCATTTCTCGAAAAGAATTCATTGTTGGGCAAAAAGTTCTCCTCTTTCATTCTAAGCTCAAGTTGTTCCAGGATAAGTTACATTCTCGATGGATAGGACCTTTTGTTGTTAGTAATGTTTTTCCTCATGGCGCAGTCGAAATCAAGAGTCCCACAACTCATAAGGTGTTCAAGGTAAATGGACATCGGCTCAAGCCTTTCTACGAGGATTTTCAATCACTAACAATTAAGAAAATTCAACTTATGGAGCCCACCTTCGCCTAAATACACCTCTCTCTGTCCAGCCAAAGACGTTAAAGAAAGGCGCTGCATGGGAGGCAACCCATGAAATTTCTATCCTTTTCTTTTCTCTTTTGTTTGATTTTAGTTTTAGTGTTTTTTTTTTCTTAAATTTTTGCGAAGCGTGCCCACGCTTAATGGAGCATCCAAATCTGTTTGGCTTGCTTCACCAAAATAGATTTGAAGTTTTCATTAAGCGTGCCCACGCTTAGTCAAACTTCGCACGTTGTTATTCATTTCACCAATTTTCATTTACTTTCCTTTTTATTTATTTATATTTACATAAATAAAAAATCAAAAAATCGAAAAATCATTTAAAAAGGAAAATAGGTCAAAATCTTTCAATTATTTTGACCAAGATTTTCTCACTTTTTCTCTCATAGCACTTCATCTCTTTCCCAAAGTTTTGACTCTCTCCCTCTCAACTTTCCCTCCCACAAAAAAGCCGTCGCAGCACCACCTACCACCAAGATCTCTCTCTCTCAATCTCGCAGCCGAAACCGACGACCCACATCGTCGCCTTCTATCCAGTTTCGCCGACATTCAGTTCCGTCACCACATCAAGAAGTCGTTGTTTGCCGTTGCTGTTACTGTTTGTCTCCACAACCATCGTTGTTGTCCCAACTCCGACTAGCCGCCATTCGCCGTCGACTCCGTCGTTGCTCACGTAGTCCAGCTGCTGTTTCGCCGTCTGTCTCCGCACTGCCGTCATCTCCGACACCAAAAACCGACGACCCACGTCGTCGTCTTCTATCTCAGTTCCGCCACCGTTTTCGTTCATCGTTCCAACCACACTGTCACTTTTTCTCTCGTCCACAACTGCAGCTGCCGTTGCTGTTTCCTCACCGATCCACCACCACGACGCTGCCGTTCTTTCTCTCTCCCGATGCTAAAGACTAAAACCCAGATCCATCGTTGTTGTTTCTCCTTTAACCATTGCCACAGTCTCAGTTTCCCCTTCAACCCACCATTGTTGTTTTCCTCCACAACCACCGTCGCCATTCTCTCTTCTTTTTCCGACAGTCACACAACCACTGGATTTCTCCCTCTCGGCCGCTGATCCACTGCTATTTCTCATCTCCTTCATGACGCCGCAGAAACCCTTCTCCGCCGTTGCTGCTACTCGCACCTCCGAGGCCATCAGTGCATGGTTTTCTCTATCTCTTTTATCTCATTCTTCTTCTATTTTATTTAATCTGCCTTATTTTCTCTTCAGTTGACTGAGAATGAGTAGCCGAGAAAGGAGTCGAGAAGAAGAAACATCCTCACGATCGGGACACCGTTCTCATAGCACGTGCTGTGTAAACACACTTCCACCATCATCTGAGGCTCTTAGCGGGTTCAGATTCACAACCCGCGCGGAAAAGGATCGGTAGACACTACTCAACACTCGAACTATTCTTCCCATGCAAAATATTGAACACTGACACTTTACGCACTTTGCATGCTGTTGATAGTAGTAACTTACTGATTGAGAATACTGGTTGGAAATGTTTCTTTGATTGCACTGAGCATGCCTATGATGAACTCACGAGAGAATTTTACACCACTTATGAGTTCACTACTCCATCATCACTCATGTTAGACACGCCAGGAGTAGTTAAATTTCATTTGATGGGACAACACTTCTCTACGTCCGGAATTTTATCTAAAGCTGAATTATTTTTCTTGTGGTGTATGTTACACGGAATTAAAGTTAATCTTGGATTTTGGTTGGCTACGCAATTTCAATCATCTATTAACCGAAATCGTGCTTTAATTCTTAGTTCATACATTACTTTAATTGCAGTTACTCTTGGTGTTTTTCGCCCTTCTTTCCATAACCTCCACATTGCTTGTGAATCGGAACCATTGGACATGGCTACTTTAACACGAATGGGTCTTGTTAATAGAAATGGTAGTCTTTTTGAGTTTGTGGATGCAGGACGATCGCCCACCGGAGATACGCCCTCCACTTCAGGACCACCTCATAACAATGAGCCAAACAAGGACGTAAACACCGAGAATGAAGAAAGCGATGATGGAGACGATGAGGATGAGAATGAAGGAAGTGATGAGGATGAGGATGAAGAAAATGATGAGGAAGAAGAAACCAACAAAGAAGCAATAGAGCAAAGAGAGGATACCAACACAGCTAGACCACAACCACCGCCACCGAATCCACAACAAACAACCTTGGACGACATAGCTCGAAAAACCGCTTGCATAGAAGCCAATTTGATGGGCTTGTTTGAACACATCGGGCTGACACCAAAGCAACCACCCACAGCATGAGCTCTTCGCGACATGCACTCAGGGACGCTTCCTTAAACCCTCTAATTTTAATTTTTCCTTGAGATGCATGTCATGGTCCACATTGAGGGCAATGTGGATTTTAAGTGTGGGGGTATTGTTGTTGAGCATGCTTGTTGAATTGGGTGTTGTTGGTTGCTTGTTGAAAATGGTTGTTGTTCTTGTTGGTCGTTGAATGTAATTGTTGAAATTGCTTGAAAAGATATTTTTGTGCTTGATTTTTGATGGAATTGTGCTTGACCAAAACTTTTGTGGAAATTTTTCCTTCCCCTTTTTGATGTGAAATTTTTTTGATGTTTGGCAAATTTGTGGAAAACTTTGGCATGATAAAACCCTTTCAATCTTGGACAACTCTTGGCTTGATGGTGTTATGTGCAAAAAGAATACATGTTTTATGTTTGAGGATAATTCACAAGTTGAAAGCTTGTTTTTACAAAAAATGACTTGAGTTAAAATCTTTTGATATAGGATTAATGGTCTAAAACATACCTTGTGAGATTTTGAACTTGATATATCCAAAATAAAAATTTCATTCTTTCTTGAGAGAATAACACTTCTATGGCTTTGATTTCCTAGAACTTGCCTCGAACCACATCGAGGCCATACAAATGTGCATTTATTTGGATAAGATAAAGGCATTAGAAACCACTTTCGGCCTTTTTTAACCACCCAACACATTTTAATTATAGAGAACACCTTTGAGCCTTTTTTGACCAATTTTGTTGAATAACCCGTCATATACGAAGCTATCTCGTTGTTTGTTTGAAATCTTAATTTTGATCCCTCCAAGAACTATTAGAGCATCAAGAGAAATGGGTTTATGTTCAAAAGAACAAGTTCTCAAAATGGGGGATCGACCTTTGTGATTTATGTGCTTAAAAGATATATCTCGCAATGAGTGTGGGGTTTTAAATTGTGTTCTTCTTTACTTTGTGGGAGCCGACATCAATTTTCTTGTTCTATGCCTATCACAAAAAAAAATGGAGAGGAGAAAAAGAAAAAGAAAAAGAGAAAAATCCAAGTGGCAAAAAGAGAAAAAAAAAAGAAAAAGCAATTTTCTTGCCACCAAAAAAAATAAAAAGAAAAGAAAAAGAGAAAAAAAAATGTATGAACTCTCCAAAAGAAAGAAGAAATGAATAGTTCGAGAAATTGTCGAAAAGAAAAATCTTGAAGGTAGGTGAGTAAACTTAGAGAGCTTCGCATTATTGTTCACTCAAATTTTTTGGTGCTCTAATTAGTTTCTTGAAATTTAACCTCGTTATCCTTTTATCCTACTCCAAACCAAAGCCCCATTACAACCAAAATCAAAAACCTTTTGATCCATGTATGTGCATATTTAAAAGTGGTGCAGATGTGGTGTATAGGCAAACCTATGGTGAAGCGTTGTCATAATAAGTGTCGAGAGATACACTTGAGCCATATATACACTTGAGAGAATGGAAAGCGGAGAGAAAAAATAGTCCACTAGTTTTGTACGATCGATTTTGATGATAGTCATTACGTCAAAACTTGTTTGATACATGTTGAATTATCTTTTGGAAAAAGTATTAGTTTAGTCCGCTAAGTATGCCTGATTTTAATTTTAGTCCGATAACTATATCCATTTTTGTTTAGGTCCAGTAACTTACGAAATTGCTTACTTTTAGTCCTCTGGCAGATTTTCGGACAATTTTACCCTTATGTAACTTTTGAAAGACAGTTTTAGTCCATATGCACTCATAGGGGTAAAATTGTCCGAAAACCTGCCAGAGAACTAAAAGTAAGCAATTTCTTAAGTTACTGGACCTAAACAAAAATGGATATAGTTATCGGACTAAAATTAAAATTAGGCATACTTAGCGGACTAAAATAATACTTTTTCCCTTATCTTTTTCATAAAGTATGTCATTTACTTTGCACATGATTACAATTTGCCTTGAGTATGCTCAAAATTTGGAGGGAGTTTTTGAATGCATGATTCATCTTGATTTTTGTTTGAGGACAAGCAAAAAGCTAAGTGTGGGGGTATTTGATAATTCTGCAATTGTCACGATTTTATAGCGATTTAATCTTCCTTTTTAAGCCAAAACATTCCTAATCATGTGATTTTATTGTATATTCAGTCAAAAGGAAAGATATGAGACAAAAATGGCAAAAATCAAGCTAAAATCGGAATTGAAGGCATCAAAAAGAAAAAAAAGGAGATTACAAGGCAATTTCTGCAGCATTGACTAAACGTGACCACGCTCAGTGGAGTGGTCAATTCGGGTGATGGAAGGAAAATGAGTGATTTCCGCAAGCGAAAAAGGAATGATGTGCTTGATTTGGAAATGATTCCTTAAAACATGTTATTGTGATTTATTTACCTTTTTAGAATTAATTATGTATTTATCCCCTCCCCCACGTCTAGATTTGTAGGAGACGTTTATTATAAATAAGGGGGTCTCTTCATTTGAAGGTTGTTCGTTATTCGTTGGAGCTCAATAGAATACTTTATTCTACCTTATTTCATCCTCTCTCTTTATTTTTAATTTATTACTAGAGTTAATGGAATTCCACTTCTTTGTATGTTCTTCCATTAACATGTCCGGCTAAATTCCTTATTTTCTGGTTAAGGTATGGTGATTGCTTGATTCGCAATATGTTGTGAGATCTAATCTGCTCTCTCTACACTTGTTAAATGAATATTCATGCTATTCTATGCTTTAATTACGAACGTCTAATTTTTGAATGATATGGCCAATTGTTCATTATCAAGAAGGTTTGCTTAACTAATTGGACTTTATAAATCTGTGTAATTGTTTATTTAGTTCATTGCTTACTAGCAACATAGCATGATTAATTATGTCATAGTAATTAGTTATGTTATGGGGAATGCATGATCTAGTTTAAACGAATTATCCTCGTAGGAGTTTGTTGATTAGAATCAGGCCTTTCTCATTTTTAATGCTTAAACAAATCAGTGGTATCCTCCACCCACTGATTCAGTAAAAGTTCATTCTGATGGTGCAAATTCTCAAGAACAATCATCTATGGGTATAGGGGTTATTGCAAGAAACTCTAAAGAAATCTGCTTAGCAGGGTGGATGAAACATTTCTATTTTCCTAGTACACCAGACTATCCTGGAAGCAAAGGAAGCAGTGGAAATGCTGCAGGAATGTTCTTATTGAAGGTGATTGCTTATCCATCATCAATAAGCTTAAAGTTGTTGAATTGGTCTCCTTATCACTAGGACCAATTTCTGATGTCAAGACATTAGCAGTGGCTTTTCATTCTATCACTTTTGTGCATGTTCATCAACAAGCTAACAGTCTTGCACATCAATTGGCAAGAAATGCTCACTACAGCGCTAAGGGGGTTGAATTATTACTTAAATGTATTATATAGCTCTTGGTGGAAAATTTACGATATGATTTTCGTATCCAAGAAAAAAAAGAAAAGAAAGAAATGCATATTAATCAAATATTGTGTCCTAGCAATAGCTAATATCATGAATTTAGATTTAACCAAATGGTGGGTCCTAGGGGTTACCTATATTATTTGTGATAATATAAATTAGACTGAAGGGGTCAAAGTTGAAATAGTGAAGCTTTTGGAATAATAATTTTGTTCAAAGAACTCGTTCATATAACTTATTAGTTTTTGGATAAACTTATATCCCAATAGTGTGATTCTACCTAGTATATTCAATAATTATAACTAATATTTATTTTTTATGGTAAACTAAAGGTACTTCAAAATTGGTTTACAAGTAGTGTCTCTATTGTATTGAATTGGGCGGCACACTATGTTGGATTAAAATGAACTAAAACAAAAAATGGTTGGATGTGTCCATCTAACAAGTAGACAAAGTAATGTAACTCTAAGCAAAAAATTGCACTTTTTGTCCCATAAGGCCCCTTTTCAATTTAGTTCCATTGATTATAATTTTCTTACATTGCATCTCATGAGTTGATAAGTTTCTCAACTATAGTCCTCAAGTGCATTGTTTGTCTAATAATTGACAGACAATAAATAAAAATGCACATGACATTGCTAAAGCTAAATTCATTATTGGATGGCAAATAGATGTGAGGACAAAATTAAATAATATTTCCATCTAATGGGATACAATATGAGAAAACCGTAACAAATGGGAAGAAATTGGAAAAGGCTTTATATACACTACAAAAAAAGACAGAATTTGGCACGGGTAAGGAAATCGATCCAAAACCCGTTTCATTATGGAACGGGCTTTGGAACAAATGAGGAACGGATATTGATAGATGACATCATGGTCCACTTTTTTTTGGGTTATAATTTTCAAACGGAAAAATCATTCTAATATGTGTTCCAAACTAACCGTTACAAAATTCGTTCCAAAGACCGCTAAAAAATAGTAACGGTTAATAATTGGAACTCTATTTGCAATAGATTATTAAAATTAGGAATGGTCTTGCATTGACCGTTCCTATATGTGTGACAATGGATGTCCAAAAGATGATAGTTAGAAAAAGTATTCCAAAATAAGCTACAAGTTGGAACGATTTTAGTACACACATAATGAATTATGCCAAAAATCGTTCCAAATTATGAGTTTTACTTAAGAAGTAATGTGTTTCGGAAAACTTTTCCAAAACCCACTACAAATTGGAATGGTTTTTGGAACGGAGTGGACAATTTGAAAAATAATGTTCTCACACAATTAAAATTATTTTTGAAAACAAAAAACAAATATTCCTATTTAGGAACTGTACAGAAACCAATAAACCGTTCCAACTTTGAACGGACTTTAAAAAAATCGTTACGAAATACATTACAATATCCTAAATAAAATAGGAGAAAGATAAAAATTTAGGAATGGTCAATTTATTTTGACCGTTCCAAAATCAGTTCAAAAATTTTAATTTCGAGCCAAATGAAAAGTGGTGGGAAAAACAAACTTAGGAACGGTTTTTAAATATTTGACCATTCCTAAAATGAATTTAAATAAAACCGTGCCTAAATTTATAAACTATCTGTTCCCAAATATGTCCACAGATTCCTAGTTCACTTCCTAGTTATGATATTTCAATCTGGGACACTGATGAATTCCAAATTTAAACGCATACCAATACTTTCCATATGTGAACATATCTAGTGATTTGATCTAAAATTACTTGGTTTCATGTAAAGTTGCATCATTTTTAACATCGTTAATTATGTATCAGAATAACAAAAATGTCCAAAACTTCATTGAATGTAGTATTTTGTTGATTTAATAATATACAATGGTCTGATAAAATTTTTTTAACTGGTCTGATTAGGCAATCTAATACAACAGTATAAGATGCTACTTGCATTTATGTAAGATTAACAATCTTATATATACAACTACACTTGATCTTCGAACATACATCAATTTAATTCAATGCATTATATGTTTTCAATGGCCTTAATTAATTTATGGTCTACTTTTTTCTGATCATTAACATGTCTGGGAAGGTTTCTCCTATATTTTTTATTTTTATGAATTTTTTGGAAAAATAAATTTGAGATACAATTAGGAACTGTTTGTAATCATTAGGAATGATCGTATTAATATTATACCAAAATGACGTCATTCCGAAACAAAACGACATTGTTTGTTTTTGTTGGAACGGTTAAATAATAGAAATGATTTTTTAAATAATGCTTGTCAACAGATACGACGTGTTTGTTTTTTGCTAGGAACGGTTTTAGGAATGATTTTTTAAAAATTGCCCGTTCCAAAGCCCACTTCAAAAAATCAGTATACATACAACACTTAGAAATTTTTTTCATTTCTTCCTCCCTCTTCCTCCTTCACTCTCCCTCCCTCACTCTCCTCGACCGACTGCCTCCCTCACCTGGTACTTAGCTCTACTGCCGCCGTCTAAAGGTAACTGGAATCAAATGGCTGCTTTTTTTTCTATTGGACCCCCTCCCCATCATTTTTCTTCTTATTTTTTTTTATTACCACACTTTTCTTCCATTTTTACCCCACTTTCGTATAAAAATAAACACCAATTTTTTTATAATATTTTGGCTAGTTTTCAAAAAAAAAATTCAGCCATTTTTCAATATAAAATTTCGGTTTTTTGAAAAAAATTTCTGAATTTTTTTTTGAAAAAACTAATTTCGGCTTTCTGAAAATTTTATGATTTTTTTTTAATTTTCCAAATTTTCATTAATATTTTTGTAATTTTTCTAATTTTTTATAAATTTTAGGTAATTTTTAAAACTTTTCTATAAATTTTTGGTTTTTTTAAAATTTTTTATAATTTTTTTTTAATTTTTAAAAATTGACAGAAAATTTTGTTAATTTTATAATTTTTTTGTTAATTTCTGATTTTTGGTCATTTCTACAAGTTGTGTAATTTATGCAATTTATGTGTAATTGAATTGAGTAAATTATGCAATTTCTATGTAATTTATGCAATTTATGTATAATCTGCTGAGTAATTTATGTAATTTATGTTTATTTCATTGTGTAAATGTAAATAATTAAAAAATTAATAAATGTAAATAATTAAAAATATTAAAATAATGAAAAAATTGGAAATTTGTTCCAATTAATAAATTTTTACATAATAAACACATTAATAAATTTTTTTTGACCAATTTTCCCAATATTAATATTTTTACATAATAAATGTAAATAATAAAAAAAATTGAAACAATATTCCCATTAATAATTTTTTACTTAATAATCACATTAACAAAAATTAGGATAATATTACCAATAATACCTTTATTTTCATAACAATGTCAATAATCACAAAATTAGATGAATAATCCCAATAATAATATTATTTAGAAAATAATATCAACAATAACAATATAGAGGTAATATTTTGAAATTAAAATACAATTAAAAATTAATAATTATTTAAAAATATATAGTTCCTTTGTAACCACGTACAAACAGATAACACATGCCTTTAAGTTTGTTTAGCCCATCAAATGAATTTTGTCAGTAGAACTAGTTAGGTAATCATATTCATCTGTCAACAAAAGAAAATATTGATAAATAAGATGCTAACTGTTTTTTTCTTTTACAAGAGGCAAACCTTGATCAGCCGCCCAAGCGGATGGAGTTATTTGAAAGGTGCTACAAGAAAAAAGAGGACGGCGGCTGGAGTGGGCTGAGGGCGGCTGACGTGGCGGTAAGTAGATTATTATTATTATTATTTTTAAAAAAAATAATTCTTGGTTAAAAGTACTAATAATTTTATTTTGTCTTGCAGGAGGCGTTCCAGAACCGCCTTGGACAGACCCCCCGGTCCCAAACTAGGACGATATTAATGTCGCTAAAGAGGAGGGCTTAGATTAGGTTTTAATTTTTTTTATCAATTTTGTAATTAGATAATTTTTCATATTAATATAACATTTTTTCTTAATCATTCATGTTTCATATTGTTTATTACATTCCATTATTTCATATTTAGTTAATTACATTCCGTCTCTGATACCCTATTTTTCGTCTGTAAAATGAATCAGCGACGTAAAAATCCATCGCCGCACTCTGTGGCCGAAAGCCCAATGGCTAAATATTAGCGATGAAAATATTCCATGTCTACATATAAGACGGGACATTTCCATCACTGATTCTGTCGACAAACAAGAACAAAGTTTCAGAGTAATCCGTCTCTGATTTCCGTAGGCAATTTGTCTCTGATACCATCGATAGTAAAATTACTTTTCGTTTCTTATACGTCTCTGGAGGTAAAGTTTTTGTTTGTTAATTCTATCTCTAATTCTGTCTCTTAAACACACAAAATGTTCCGTCTCTAATCCCTTTGTAAAGCCTTACAAATTTTCCTCTGTAATTCCATACAAATTACCGTCTCTGATTCAGTCTCTAAACTCCCAAACTTTTGCGTCTCTAATTTTGTTTTGTTTTTTTTTTTTGGGCAGATTTTTAATTTCTATACCCAAATTAATATCATGCTCATTGTACCATCAAATACATTCAATTAATACCAAAATCTGAATTTTTCCAAACCAAGAACAATAAGTATTAACAAAAAAGGTAGTCATAATACAACCAACAATAATATAATTGATGTCATTGTATCCTCCAAATATTACCAAATAATATCAATGTCTTTATTCCCTATCAACAAACGTAAGTCAAAGTACAACCCAAATTAACATAAACTAATTCGTAAACAACCAAGAGAAAATATAAACTAATGATCTTTTTTGGAATATTGTTGCTCCTGCTGTCCAGACCCATTAGCAAATTGATGGTTTGTGTATCCCACATCTTGAAGTAATTTTTGAACTAATTCTTATATGTCTGCCTCACTCTTTCGAGCCTCTTCCTCCCTCTTTCGAGCTTCTTCAAGAGCAATTTCAAGCAACATTCTATTTTCTTCTTTTTGTCTTGAAAATTCTTCTTCCATCTTTGTAGTATTAGAGCGCATGTCCTCCACAACTTATGTTAACTCATTAAGCTTCTCCTCAGATGCTTTAAGAGTAGAAATGACTGAACTTGCACTTGTAGATGAGGAGCTACTTCCATATCCATATAAATGTCCTTTAGAAGGACCTCCAGTGATATCATACCAAGTTGAGATATCGAATGAAGACTGGAAAGAAATATTAATACAATCCATTTTTGCAAGGTATTTCTTCCCGTGCAAGTACATTAGATAAAAAGGAACATTTATGTAATAAAAGTCTAACAAAATTTCTCAACATATATACTAACCAATATTTAAATACCAATGACAAATTATACTTACACTAATTCTTTTGGATTTATTGTCGATAAACTCCCCAATTCCTTTGTCTTTTCTATGGACTCTTTGAAATACCTCAAGATCAGTCACTTCTCTACCAAATTCATTTTCCTATAGTTTACAAAATAATATTAATTCACATATCTAAAAAATTACATAAAAGATATCTAAAAATTGCATATTATAGTTAAAGGATAAGAATAAGTTTCAAGTAACACTATAACTACACTTACGAAGTAACATGAGTAAA
This sequence comes from Sesamum indicum, assembly GCF_026168435.1. Taxonomy (NCBI): domain Eukaryota; kingdom Viridiplantae; phylum Streptophyta; class Magnoliopsida; order Lamiales; family Pedaliaceae; genus Sesamum; species Sesamum indicum. The sequence goes on along the minus strand of NC_142661.1, from coordinate 6,933,782 downwards.
TGTGGTTATAGGCATAGCTTGCCAGAAGTTGTAGTTGAAACTTGAGAATCAATGTACAGAATAAGTGATAAATGTAGATAGATTCTATTAATCAATTTATTCAATTGATTTTTCTTTCCAGCAAAACTTGTTCCCATAAGAATATCCTGATCTCCCTCTGTGTGTGTATTATGTATTAAGGGGAATTGACTTCTAGAAACTTCTCAAGTCAATTAAGAAAATACAAAACAAATCTCAAAACTTCTGAATTGAACATAGACCCGTGCCAGAGAGTTAAAAAAGTAAAACAAAGAAAAGTGCACAATCATCATTCGATCCGAACATTACTTGATTCACTTAAAACAACAACAAATATACAATCACGGTATGCTTTAATAACTTAGGCCTTCATCAGAGTATAGGCATGAAAACTCAAACCACATAATGAAAATGGAACTAAAAATTACACATCAAAACAATGTGTGAATTAAATCTATCAGGAGGCTAATGATCTAATCCCAACAACCATTCGCCCATCTAAATATTCTACGATTGTCAGACATTTTTGTTCTTTATACATTGCTACTCTGCTTTTTAGTTCTCTGTGCCTCGCCAGTTTGATCTCTAAAATGTCATATTGATATCCTAACTAGGTGCTCACAACGTGCCCCAAGACTAATAAGAAGTTCAATGGTTCCTTGTGAATTAAAGAAACAAAAAAACTGACTTGTGAATATATATCAGATTTCAACGTTGAATATATACCAGATTTCATGGAACAAACAAATTCCTTCATATGCATAATTCCTACTTGTGAATCTTATTATTTGAATTAATTCGATGAATGGAGAGGGCAAAGCGTGTGAAGGAACAAAAGTAATGATCAAAACAAATGCTTCACCCTCACGAAACCCATTCTCCTAATGTAGAAGTGAATAACAGATTCTGCACAAAATTTGTTCCGAATGGAGAACCAATACATGTGGAGAAGCATATGAATCAGCCAAATCGTTCGTTTTGAAAAATTTAATATACTAACAAAATAGTAACGGTAAATAGTTGGAACTTTGTATGGAACATAATATTAGAATTAGGGATGGTCTTGAGTTGACCGTTTCTATATGTCTGACAAAAGATTTCTAAAAGATGTCAGTTAGGAAATGTATTGCAAAATGAGGTACAATTTAGAATGATTTTCGAACACCCTTAACCAATTATGCGAAAAATCGTTCCAAATTATTAGTTTTATTTAAGAAGTAGTGTGTTTAAAAAATCGTTCCAAAATACGGTACAAATTGAAACTGTTTTTTTGTATTATTTATTTAGCATTACTGGGACTGTTCTAAATGAAATACAACGGCTATATTTCAACGATAAGAAAACAAACGTTCCTAAACTCATCGAAAGGACCGTTTCAAAATCTAAATGAACAACTATTTTTTAACAGCTAAATATGTGTGCTTTTCTCATTTAATGTCACTATCTTCTTCCATTCTTATTTTCTCTCTATTTCCTCAATATCTCTCGAATTTCTTTTATCTCTCACTATCCCACAAATTTTTTCTACTCTTGCTCGTCAACCTTTCTCGAATTTTTGTTGATATTCGAAGTTATTCTAATCAGGTAACAACTTTAACCCTTTATTTGTCAATTGATTATATTTGTTGTAATTTTGTCAATTAAATGTTATAATAATATATATGTGTGTGTTTGTGTGTCTGTGTAGGAATCATCGTCATGTTAAGACAGTTGAGGAGATGGATGTATGAGAGGAACCTTCAAAATAGGGAGGGTCTTACTCCGTGAGGATGGTGTTGCTACATTTATAGAATGACCCAAGTCTCAACATGCATATATGAATGATGAGAAAATTAAGTGTCCTTGTCGGAAGTGCAAAAATGAAGTTTTCAAAACCACGGACGAGGTAAATTTTGACTTATTTATGAAAAGTTTTATGCCAAAGTTTAACTTCTCACGGCGAGCAGAGGGTGTAGGAGTATTTTGAGGTCGTCACTACAGCCCCATTGCAAGAGGAGCAAACTCCCATTTCTAATGTGATGGAGGGTACCAGTATGCCTTGGGGTGAAGCAATGCAGATGGATTCGGTACAGGGATGTTTTCTTATGTCGCCAAGCCAGCTGTCTGGTCTTATAAGTATAGTATGGATGGTGTGCCAGATAATGGTATGAGGTCTTGTCCTACTAATGTAGGGCCTAGTTCATATTACTGTAGGGGGCCCTACGATTATGTGTCTGGGCTGGAAGATCGGTTTCACGATTTAGTGCATGCAGCCGAGCAGCCGTTGTGGAATGGTTGCACCCAATCTCAATTGAGGGTTGTTGCTGAGTTGGTGAATATAATGGTCGACAGCCATTTTCTCAGCATATATATGACCAAATATCCCAGTAGGCTGATTATATAGCGACACACAACCACACCCTGCCCCATGATTACTATACTACAAAGAAATTCATAAGAAACTTGGGTTTACCTATTAAGAAGATTGACGTGTGTAAAAATAGTTGCATGCTGTACTAGAAGGACGGTATTGATCTAGACTACTATAAGTTTTGCGGATAAGCTAGGTACAAGTCAACCAGGGAGCGAAATCCTAATCGCAAAAAGACACCGTATGCCATTTTTAGGTACCTGCCGATTATCCCTCATCTGCAAAGGTTATATGCTTCAAAAGTGATTCTCGAGCAAATGACGTGGCTAGGGGTGGCAAAAGAGTCGAGCCTCGTGAGCCGGCTCGATTTTGAGCTCGACTCAAGCTCAAAAAATTCGAGCTCGAGTCGAGCTAGCTCGAGCTCTAGCTTAGTTTTAGTTGTTCACCAGCTGGCGAGTGGGTGAATTTTTTTTTATTTTTTATATATATTTTTATTTTTAAATTATTTATGTATTTAATTTTATATTTAATATTTGATCAATTTTATACTCTAAATTGACCATATATTAAAATTATTAATGAATATCATATATTTTATTTTGAATAATAATAAATTATGGTACTTTTATTTATACATTTAATCTTTATACAAAAATAAATATAATCAACAACTTAGTAAATTATAATATTTTTTATAATTAAAATTATTATTTAATATGATATATAGCACTTTATGTTATATTTTAATATATATTTGTGTTACGTTAACATTTTTTAAATTGACAAGTAATTCACTTAAAATTTTTTATTATTTATATATTTATGTCAAAATTTAGTAATTCCTATGAATTAATCTAAAAATAATAATAATAATAATAATGATGATGATGATGATGGTTGTACAATTCTAATTATTATTTTATTATATATAATGAGATTAAAAAGTTTAATCAATAATTATGATATTTTAAAATCCGGACACCTGATTCATACGAAATTTAAATATATACAAGACTGTGCCCATTAGATCATATCAGACGATATGATTAAAATCACATGGCCTGATTCAACGATACACCATCTTGAATGATTACTCTTATGTTTTGAGTACGATATCTCGACATCCGTATATCCAATAAGTCTGAAACTTTACCAAACACATTTTTTTGTAAGTTTTATCATATCTAACAGTCTGATCTGAATTTTGATGGCCCGATAAACCCATGTTGTTCAACAATGTAAGATGATAGTTAAATCAATGTTATACTAACATTTAAATATATAAATTTTGCAAATTGTGAACATATATTAATTTCAACTATATCTATGTAAAAATTTTATGATTCGATCTCATGATTTAAAATAATAGTAATAACAATAATAATAATAATACAAAAAGTCAAAAATAAAAAACCCATCTCTTTCTCTCTCTTGTTCTCGTTTCTTCTTCCTTTTTCTTTCTCTTTTTATGTTTCTTCTCCATTCTTTCTCCTCCCTTAATTCTTCCCCAAACTTACGGCAACAAGGACGGCAGGTCGGCAACAAGGACGGCGACAAGTACGGCAACGAGTACGGCTTCCATCTTTCTCCTCTCATTTCTTCCCCAAATCCATCTCTTAGAACCCTAGCCCCATACTCACGGCAACAAGGACGGTAAGTCGGCAACGAGTACTACGACAAGTACGGCTTCCAGGTAATCCTTCTTGTTGCATTCTTATTCTTATTTTTCTTGGGAATGGGTGTGTTTTTAGCATCTTGTTTAATTCTTTTTCTTGGGTTTGGGTGTATTTTTAGGGGACTATGATTTGTTTAATTCTTGTTGTTGGATTCCTTTCCAGCCTTAGCTCCTTAACTTTTGTTTGCTTTGAGAATTGTTTGTAAAAGAGTTGTAATGTTGTAAGGAAGACAATTATCAATTCGTAAAATTTTTTAATTTCCTCTCATCTCTTTCTTCTCTCCTTCCCACCTCCATTCTGCTGCAATGTTATTCAAGTTTTTACCTGCAGTTTTCTGGTTCATAACAAATTCGAGAAATCGAGCTCGAGCTCGACAGCTCAAGCTCGAGCTCGAAAATACTGTATCGAGCTCGACTCGTTGCCAGGCCTAGACGTGGTATGCCAACAATCAAACAGAAGAGGGATCTATGTACAATCCGTCTGATGCAGATGCATGGAGGCATTTTGACCGGACATATCCTCATTTGTAGTAGAGCCTCGTAATGTTAGACTGGGTTTGTGCATGGATGGGCTTGCAATGCACAGGCAGTACGGTCGTACATACTCATGTTGGCCCGTTATACTTACACCATACAATCTCCTACTGGGAATATGCATGAGTGCTGCGTATATGTTCGTGATGATGGTGGTCCCCGGTCTTTCCAATCCGAAACCTCTCATCGATGGTTACCTGGAGCCGCTGATTGAGGAGTTGCAGAATCTACGGCATGTAGGTGTACTGACGTGCGACACTGAGAAACGAGATATTCCCAATGCACACTGTGTCGATGTGGACTGTGAACGACCTACCCTCTTCTAGAATGGCGTCTGGATGGAGTTCCACTGGTGTTATGCGGTGTCCAGTTTTTATGGGAAGACACACGTTCATTCTTTCGGCAGAACGATAGGAAGTCGTGTTGCTTTGACTGCCACAAACAGTTCCTCCCCCTGGGCCATCTGTAGTGTAGGAGCAAGAAAACATTCACTAAGAACCGAGTAGAAAGGAATGTTGCACGGCCAAGATTGATGGAAGAATAGATCCGCAAATGGGTTGAAGAGTTTAGTCCTGCGGTTGAAGTGTCGTTTTCACTCCCGGAAGGGTACAGTAGCGAGCATAAGTGGACAAAGGAAAGCATCTTCTAGGAGCTCAGTACTGGTGGATGCATCTGATACAACATAATCTTGATGCCATGCACATTACGAAGAACGTCTTTGACAATATATTCATACTATGATGGATATAAAAGGAACAACGAAGTATACACTAAATACACGGAAGAACCTAAAGATCATATGTAATTGACCAGAGCTTGAGCTGGACGAAAGGAGGCCGAACGTGATGCCCAAAGCTATATATACCCTAAATCTTGATGGACCGACATTGAGTTTCAAGAGGTTGAGACAATACCTACTCCAGAAGTTGCAATGGACAACCATAATTATGACCTGCATGAGCCAAATGGTATACAATTAGTCGTTGAGTTTGTTGTTGCTAATCAACAAGGAGCAGGTACATCCCGATCGAGGAATTGTAACTCTGATGACGAGTCTGATGAGGATAGCTTCGATGAGGGTTACAAGACTGAAGAAGACAATAGTTAGGATTGACATTTAGCATTTTTTGTATCAAGTGTCTGTGTATTTTACTGATAGAAATTAGTATAAATTAAAAAATTACCGATAATAATTTATAAAAATAGTTTACCAGCTAATTTAAAAGTACAATTTGCAAACTATTTGTCCATACCAATAATTTTTTTTAAAAGCAAAACACACATTTGTTTTCTATTTAGGAACGGTCAAATAATTAGGAAGTCGATCCAAAGCCTGTTCCAACTTTGAATCGAAATTAATAAAATAAACTGTTCAATATATTATAATGTCCTAAATAAAAAAGAGGAAGAATTAAAATATAGGAAAGGTCAATTTATTTTGACCGTTCCAAAATAAGTTCCAACAAATTTAATTCCACGCCAAAAGAAAACTGGAAGAAAAATCAAACCGAGGAACGGTTAGTTAATATCTGACCGTTGCAAAATATGAAATTAAGTAAAACTGTTCCTAAATGTATAAAATATCCTTTTCTAAAATGATTAAAAAAAACGTTTCTAAATGTGTTCCAAAAACCGTCCCTAAATATGCCCATAGATTGCTCGTTGACTTTCCGATTTGTCTCAACATCCGGGACCCTGATCAATTCCAAACTTAAACTCATAACAATACTTTTCATATGCCCATAGATTGCTCGTTTTTAACCTCATTGATTATGTATCATATACGATATCATAGTATCCGTATAACAAAAATGTCAAAAACTTCATCGAATGTAGTATCTTATCGATTTAATACTATCCAATATAATAGTATAAGATGCCACTTACATCTACTTAAAGACTAGCAATCTTATATATACAAATATACTTGATCTTCTAAACATATATCAAATTAATTTGTAGCATTATATGTTTTCAATGACCTTAATTAATTTATAGTCTACTTTTTCTGATCATTCACATATTTGGGACGGTTTTTCCAACATTTTTTGTTTTTCTAATTTTTTTCGTGTAAAATAAAACATTTTAAAAAACTTTCGGCAATTTAAAAAAATTTTCTTAATTTTTCTGTAATTTTTTAAAATTTTTATACGTTTTTTAAATTTTAAAAAATTTCGTAACTTTTGGTAATTTGAATAATTTTCTATAAATTTTTTAAAATCTTAAAAAAAATTGTAAATTTTGTGTAACTCTCCAAATTTTTGTAAATTTTTGGTTATTTTAAAAATTTTCTCTTAATTTTGGGTGATTTTTAAAAATTCTCTATAAATTTCTTAAAATCTTAAAAAAAATTGTAAATTTTGTGTAATTCTCCAAATTTTTGGTTATTTTAAAAATTTTCTCTTAATTTTTGGTGATTTTTAAAAATTCTCTGCCGATTTTTTGTTATTTTTAAAAAAATTCTTTAAAAAAATTATATTATGTAAGTTTTGCAATTATAGAAATATATAGTTTCATAAGAATTTCTACAATTATAGAAATTTATTTTATGTAATTACAATTATAGAAATTTTGTGTAATTCTTCAAAATCAATTGTATAGTTGTGTAATTTATGCAATTATTGTGAAATTTAGCAATTGTACAGTGTAATTATTTGTGCAATTTACTGTAATATTCTATAATTTATGCAATTCTTATGTGTATATATCATTGCTTAAATGTTTTTCGAAATTTATTGTATACATGTGCACTTTATTTCATAAATAGGCTAATTTTAACATCATAATGTAAATAACAAAAAAACAATTAGAGCAATATATAATCCCAATAGTAAAGTTATTTAAATAATAATGTAAATAATAAAAAATATCAAACCAATATTTCCAATAAAATAATTTTTACATCATAATGTAAGCAATCACAAAAATTAGACCAATAGTTAATCCCAATAATAACATTATTTAAATAATAATGTAAGTAATCAAGAAAATTAGATCAATATTTCGAATAATAACATTTTTAAATAGTAATGTAAATAATCACAAAAACTACACGAATATTCCTAATAATAATAACATTTTTACGTAGTTTACTGAAAAATAACATTTTTACATAATATTGTCAATAATCACAAAAAATAGGCTAATATTCCCAGTAATAACATTATTTACATAACAATGTCAATTATCGCAAAATTAGAAAATATTCCCAACAATAACATTCTTACATAATAAATTCAATAATCACAAAATTAGACCAATAATCCCGATATAATATTATTCACAAAATAATGTCAACAATAACAATATTAAGGTAATAATTCAAATTAAAATACAATTACATAATCATTAGAAACAGAAAACAAATTGAGAACAATATTTTCAATAATTAATAATTATTCAAAAAATGTATAGTTCTTTGGTAATCGCGTACAAAATAGATCACACATGCCTTTAATCTTGTTAAGCCCATTAATTGAATTTTACCAGTCGAACTTGTTATGTTTATCCATCTTCATCTCTCAACAAAAGACAGTGTCGGTAGATTAAAATGGATAAATGTAACAAATATTGCAATAAAAAGTTCATGTGATAGGCTAAACAAGCTTAAAGCAATACTTGGCCCGTTTGTATATGTGCACAAGAGAATAATACATTTTTAAAAAATTAATGAGTACAATAATCATAACTTCATGATAATTTTTCCAATGTGTAAGAATTAGTATATTCTTTTTTATTTGCATATTAATGTCAATAATCATAAAATTTAGACTAATACTTCCCAATAATTTGTTCAGATCATGTTAGTGGTACGCCTCCTGTACCACGTGGTTGAAGACGTGGTCATGGTCGTGGCCCGCCACTTCTACCAGTTTCGTCTGATGCTTCCCAAGTTCGGAAAGCAATTCTTCGACCACCCACACCACCTGACACGACCGCACTGTCCCCCACCCCGTAGACTTGAGATGATGCTGGAGCATCTGGAGCTGCACCGGCAGCTGATGAGACGACACAACAGTCTGCCACCCTGGTGGCTGCTCCACCACTACCATCAGTCCCCCCACCATCAATGCGCCCAGTACATCAGCCTCGATGACGCGAAGTAAATTTGTTTATCAAATTTTTAGTATTATTTTATATTGAAAATGACTAACATAGCATGTCCTTTTTTTAGGTCTGACGGCCGCTTTCACGAGCGCATCAATGCAGTCGTAACGGGGATACTTTCCCCACCCATTGCCATGTCTGAGGCAGGTGCCAAAAGAGTACCAGCATTTCTGGTTTGAGAGTATGAAGGTAATCAATTTTAAATTAATTTGATTTTATCTAATAATCTAATTATTTGATGAATTTTACTAATGTTTTGTTTAATTTTATTATTGTAGATGACCTATTGGTGGGATTATGATGATGAGTCCATGTTCTTGGTCTTCCACATGTTGGCTGATAAGTAAATCCGGAAGATATTTTCCGTCACCTTGTCTAGCCTGGTCAGGCCACTATGACTGGCGAACAAGGTCTGGCTCCAAGACATACTAGGCCAGAGTGGACTTCTAGCGGGAGTCCTTAAAGAATAAGGCGAACCGAGCGGCGAACCGAGCGGCGAACTCCACAGTGTGCTCAACAGTGTATCCAGTGGGGGGGTCTTCCTCTATTGGCATGCACAAGAGGAAGTTGGTAAGTAAATAACAGTATTTTAAATGCTTTACCATTATTCTATAAATAAAATGCTAAATGTTTTTTCTTGTACAGGAGGCAAAGTTCGGTGGCCCTCCAAGCAGATGGAATTACTAGAGAGGTGCTATAAGAAAAAAGTGGATGGAGGCTGGAGCAGGCCATGGGCGTTGGAGGTGGCGGTAAGTGGCTACAGTATTAATATTATTTTTTTAAAAAAATTAATTCTTGAATAAAAGTGTTAATAATTTTGTTTTTTTTGCATGAGACGTTCTAGAAGCTGCTAGAGGATAGTCAGCCTTAGAGGGTTGGATATTCCAGAAGCTTCTTTATTTTTTGTAATATCCAACCCTCTAGTCTTTGTTATTCTTTTCGCTTTTTTTAAGTGTCTATTATATATATGTGTATATATATATATATATTGGGATTAATGGATTAAAAAGTGTCAATTAATTTTTCTTTTCAAAATATTTGAAAGTGATATGTTTTGTGGTGGCAAAGAACCAAATAAATTGGTGCAAAAATTATTACACGCCATAATATATCTGTATAACTTTAATATAATTGCAATTCAATTTCAAACTTAAATTACTTGACTCCAGCTCATCAATGAAATCCAATCCTCAAAGTGTAATAATCACTAAAATTATGAATCAAGTAAGTGACATTAATTTATACCTATCTTTTTCATACCAAACCATTAATCATATTTTCAGATTCAGACATACCTACCACATATATTTCTTACAAAATTTCCAGACTTTGAAACCGAATTTCAAAAGATCCTTATATAAAAATATTGTCGAATTTCAACAAAATCCAAAATGGTTGAACTGCCAAGAAAGGTATACATGACTATTTTTCATTTTTGAGTATCGATTTTAACTTCATCACTACTTTAAGTTTTTCAATCTTACTCAGAAACTGGAGTTGTATATAAAGAATTTTGTAAAGACAAATGGTTGATTACAATACAATAATATGTATAGCTTGATGAACTCTTGAATTAATTTTCATAAATTTTATCTCCCTTTTTTTTTTGGCCTTTTCTGGAGGAATCTAATGTAGAATATTATTTATTGTGTTGTATTCATAGATAGATCAATATATACATTTCTTTCTAAAAGTGCTTTCTGTCTAATTATTACAATAATATTAAGTAAAGAGAAACCAAAAAAGAAGAACTTAACAGGAAAATATTATGAGAAAAAGACAGAACGTAACTTTCGATGCTTCTGCTACACCCAATCGAGCTTTGTTGTTCGAGACACTCACACATACGCACACAACATTTACTCACACTCTCTCACTCAACCACTCACACTTCACATTTGCTCACGCCTTTTCTCTCTCAACACACTCACTGTAGAACAATGCTCAAGTCCATAAAGTACTACGCTCAGAGAGCCATAGGAACGTTACATCTGATTCCTTCGATATCCAAGAAATGGCGGAAAACTCCAGAAATGTAAGATGAATTTTATGAGGACAACTCCATTATTCCTTTTCTCAAGCATTTGATCTTTCTTTTTCCTTCTTTAATTCCTTTTTCTGAATTGATTTGTTAATTCATCATCGTGTATAATTTGCCAACAAAATTCTTCAAGAACATACACTAAAGATTTTGGCCGGATTATTTCATCCGACCCAAACTCAAATTCATCTTGTGAAGATTCCGATGTGCTATTGCCGGATCCCATCTCTTGTGCTCTGCCGGCAAGTTTAATGGAGCCTCAGGTACATATTTAATTATTTTTCCTTTTATTTTTCCAATTTATTTTAAATTAATTTTATTTCCTGTCAAAGGTTTTGATCTTATGGCTAGTTTGATTCTCTACTTCAAGTCTGAATTTCTTAAACATTTCAAATGCCTTAGACTTGTATCTCACTAGCTAAACATAACCATACCGTGAGTGATCATAGATTAAGGTTATGAAATACGAGTATTCTATTTTAGCTGGAGTATTTAGTGGTCCACAAACGCTGTGTGGATTAAGTCCAACAGACCAGTGGCAAGCGTACTTTGTCCAACAAAAGGTTTATGGGTTTTTTTTCCTTTTAGACAGGACTCATAAGTGGATAGTTTACCAAAGTCATCTACCTCTAGACTCCTTGATTCTACCAACTTCCTCATCCTTTCTATGGAGATATGACCTAACATTACATGCCAAATCTGTGTATTTTCATGATTATCTAATTTTTGTTTGTGTTGGGCAGTTATAATCCAATTTGACTGTTGGAAAATATAAAAATCGTTCGTTAATGTACCAAGAAAATGAAGGTTATGATCAATCATCAAAGAAAAACTATTTTTATTAATCTTAAATGCATAACCATCATTGTCTCAAACAGGAATGGAAATAATATTTTTTATCATGATTCCTACATAATAACAGTTCTTTAATTCTGTCCGAATATGATCCCTAATACCTAAGTTGAGAGATCCCACAAATTCCGCAGCAACGACCTTGTCATCACTGAGCCTTGGATCATCTCGTCCTTACTTAGCCTTCTGCTTCTTTCCAACACCTGCAAATCATTGCAGATGTGAGCTCCAAAGCCAATATGCAATATCCAAGAAGCAAAATTAGTTATCATATTTACTTCAATACAAACGTACCTGGGTTGGAGAGAAGTTGTAGGTACTCCCTCTTCCAATGCTCCTTTTTCACGGCACTGAACGCAAACATCATTTGCCCTTGACCGCTGTGAACCACTGTTCTTCCCTTTCCCTTTGCTCTTTCCCATCAGGAGCAACAGGGGCGCTTGGAACGCTAGTAGTTGCTCCAAGGGCTTTTCCTTTTCCTTCTTCCTCTTCCAGCGCCCAACCCTCTTGCCTTTCGCCTTGGAGGTTGATGCCTGTCCTATCAGTAATATAGGCGCAGACTTGTAGGTCATTGCCTCGTATCAGACCAGCATATTAATTAACTCATGAATAGACTTTTTAAGTCAATTCATGTTGTAGTTTATGATAAACGGGTCATAGGAGGAAAGAAGTGATTGGAGGACCACATCGATGTACGTGTCATTGTGAAGCCCAACTTTGAGGTCTTCGTGCTTCTCCATGGGGGATAGCATCTTGATTGCATGACTTTGCATAGAAGATCCTTCAGTCATCTTTGTCCTAAAAAATATTTTTGTAGCAGCATATCTAATATTCCTTTCAGGAATCGTATAAAGTTTGATCATGTGAAGCATTATCGAGGGAACGTCTTCCAGCCTATCATATTGCTTTTGGATGTCATTGATCACCGAAGCTAATATGATACTCCGACCTTGTTGTTGTCCTCATACTACTTCTGAAACGTCACACGTTCTTCAGGCGAAGAGCCTTCCAGCAAGGTCACTAGGAGCGGCTTGTCCAAGACATAGCCTGGTTCTTGAAGCCTAGGACAATCGTAAGATTTTACAGCCAGTTGTTGTAGTTCGTGCCATTGAATTTATTAGTCTCCATTATCAGGGTTAAGGGGTTCTTAGACATGTTCTGCAATATAGAATTAAACAAATTTCAACATATGATATTAATATTATTGATAAGTTCAAAACATGGTCTTTTAGTCATTAACGCTCTCACTATTTATATGAAAGCCCACCACTCTCAAGTGGGGTTTCGGGAAGTCAAATCCTAGTGGGCTTGGGATCCACAAGAACAGTTTACGATGCCCTGCTTTTACGATTCACATGGAAAAAGCCTCGTTGGAAGCAACCGATGCTATTCTCATTCCATAAGATTTTCAAGATAGTTTGCCTCACCTCTTCACATGATCCTGAGGACTACAAGCGAATCATGTTACTCAATGTTAGGCTCGACCCATCAACCAAATCACACCTCAGTTTTCACCCCCCACGACTCATGAGATAGGAAAATGCTGAACGTGTTCTTTGTTCACAACAATGGTATAGTTTTCCTCAATTCCAAGTGTGCCAGGAATCGTGAGACCACACTTGGGTAGCGGTAGCTTCCTCACCACATTTTTGTGGATGGAAGGCTTGGTCAGATCAAGACAATCTCGATCCAAGTCCATATTGACCTAATATTTAACTTGGTCCAACCAAGTAAGACTTAATGTTTGAGTGTTTGACCTATACCTCATCACATAATTTTATACCCCTGTGGGATGATCACAAGCGCTACCTATGCGACTTACTGAGCCCGCAGTGAGTCTATGGTCAGTCTAAGGTGGCCCTATGATATTACAAAGTAATTTACCCATCAACATGTAGATGGGCCTTGTAACTTCTGTGTCGGCCTCCATATCCTTGGACCTTCTTCTCCATGGGGTAGCTTTAAAATAAAAAACCTCACTAAAAAATTCTTATATTACTCCCATTACAATTGAAAAGAAACCCCAATAAGAAGTTGGGAGGGAGTGCATAAGGAGGGAGATAGCAGGCCTCATTATTCCAAGGTTAAAAACGAGAGGGGGAGAGAAGAAACATTACAAGGGCATACGAGCCAAACCATAAACTTAAACCTACAAGAGGTCGTGGGCTCCGTGATCAACCTGGTCGGGCGCACACTGTGCCCCAGCAGCGGCAGTGCTGCTGTGATTTTTTTTTCTATATTTTGTGTGTTCAACATAAAATAGCCAAAAAAGGCATAAATACAGAAATTTTCAACTTTTCACATGCTTGAATCATCCAATTAATTGAAAAAATCAAACGAGCTATTTCCATATATAATTACTTTACGAAAAGTGTTAAAACATGTTTCAAAATTCGTGAAAGCACATTAACATGCAAGTATCACATAACCATCAGCCCCTACATAGAACCGTGCTCTGATTAAAAGAATCAATATGGCCCAGAAATGCGGAGGAAGTGTGAAATTAAAAATTAAGAAGGTTCAAACGGGTGTTCTCTTTGAAATTCCCTGGCGTTCGATGTTTGTCAAAAGCATAATAATCAACAGATAAACATGCTAGAAAAATTGCTAGAAGATGAAACAAAAAGCATAGAAACAAAACATGAAACTTTACCTTTTTATTTTTATAGTTGAGCAGCAACGTGCGTTGTTCCCTTTACATTCTCCCGTTTCGTTCGCTTGAGAATTCAAACTACAATTCCTCTAAGTTGTCCATACCACAAAATGAAATAGATATAGTTCTTTTTCTAATGCTAGATAAAACAAAGAACAAGAACAAGAATAACTCCAAAATAAAACTATTGCTTAGTGCTTTTGGATTGTTTATATTCTAACATGAATCCAATTCAATATCGAACAAAAAGGAGAATATTTTTTAGAGAGAAAAGGAGCAAATTTCGTGGCTCATCTCATGGTTATGCTTGATATGTGTGTAGTTTTGTATATTACATATAATTGAATTCAAAATTCAATTCCTATCAAGTTTGCCTCCAAGGCAACCTATACACACGCATGCATATAACCTTCAAGCATGAAGAAATAACCACTGCATTATGTTCATCATGGTGAGGAGTTTCAACTCCCTCTTAACTTGCTCCAACCTCCCTCAAATGGAGTTGGACTTCAAGTATGCACCGGGTTTAATTTAATCAAATTAAATCAATCCCAACCAAAGTCCATTGGATAATAATTAATTAAGTTAATTTTAGCCCAACAAAGTCCAAAGATTCATTTAATCCAATTAAATAAATCTAAGCCAAAACACTAATTAATTGATCCAATGAATTAATTAAGTCAAACCTAATAAATTAATCTAATTAATTTAAAGGTGCTATGTCCAAAATTAGTTAATCCAATTAATTAAATTTTTTAGCTATCCATCAAATGGATTATTAAATAAATGATCCAATTGTTTATATATTCTCCTTGAATTAATTTAATCCAATTAAATTAATTCATTTCTTCTCGAATTAATTCTGAATTAATTCCACCAATTCCATAGTGATTTATGTCTGACTCTTTAGATTCACCCTTAGCTAGACTTGGTCATTGTGTCCAACACAATTAATTAATTAAATTTAATTTAATTAATTATTTTCAATTAACCATTAATAAAAAATGCCCGTCACCATGGGTGGCCGTCTAGCAACGGTCCATGGCACTAGAGACTAGGTGAATATTGGCGTGAACATTTAGGCTGTCATGTTCCATACAGGTATTCTAATTCTATTTTAGTGTAATACCATTATGGGGAGCATGGATGAAAAGTTAGAATTTTAGTGTAAATGGACTAAAAGAGCTCTTTTAGAATCTGCACAAGGGTAAAAGTGTCTAAAATTCTGTTTGTGGTTCTAATTTAAGTGATTCTGCAAGTTACAGTACTTTATTGGGAAATGCATAAACATAATGGACTAATATTGAACGCGGGGAAACTTATTGGACTAAATTAATCTTTTTCCCTTAATATATGCTTGAGTCTAATCCATCCAATTGATCTCTCTTTGTAAGTAATCCATTTAGTTGTGGAATTAATTCGAAAAAATTCCTTGTTTCTTTTCGGTGATTTGTGTGTGACTTTTTAGGTTCACCTTTCAGCTAGACTTGGGCTAGTGTCTAACACTATTATTAATTAAATCTAATTTAATTAATAATTCTTGATTAACCTTTAATCAAGAAACCCCATCATCATGGGTGGCCGTCTAGCAACGGTCCATGGAACTAGAGACTAGAAAAATTTCTGTGTGAACATATAGGCTCTCGAGTCCATACGGGTATGGTCCTTCCGTCTACCATCTCTCGGCTTTAGTCTAGGTCATGGAATTAGGTGTCGGTTTCCATCTTGGACTAGGTTTCTATGCTTAATACATGAGATCGCATTACACCAAGTTTCTCGACATGAGAACCTCTTTTTCCTATTCGATCAATGTATGTGGCTATAGGTTTATAGAGCGTGAATGCATCTCCAAATGCATAGGAGATACTTCTGTCACATACTCACATGGGACGAATCCTCTTCTTGGAACTCACCGTCCTCGTTACATACTCCGACTATACTGGATAAGGCTTATGATGATCAATTCTATGACACAATCACCTCTTGCATAGATACAAGACATTCATCGTATGCAAGTGACTGTCATGAGTCTGAGGATTACTCTCGTACTATAGAAGCTAGGGATTCAAGTTATACCGACCAACCCTACAAGGCTTCCATATGAAGATCCGGCCAGTCAGTTCAGTTGATTTGACACCTATTCAATCAACCCACCAAGATCGCATAGATGCCCCGCATCTGTTACCGACGAAACACGGTACTCACCAATTGAATACGACTCCTAATGCAAGTCTCAATAGGACTCTCGATGCCCATTCTAAAAGGCCTCGACTTGTAATGTTTCAAACCTAACCTTTTGGCAGTTGGTTCAATGACCGCCATCCAATGCGCGGCCTAAATGCACGGTTGTCAAGTGGTCTGTGGGCTTGGTCGTGATGTTCAAGAAAATGCAAACATACAAAATGAGAACAAAAGAGTAGATGCCAAAATAAGTGAATACACATTTTATTTACTTAAAAATAATATTACATAATATCGATTAATTGTCAGAATAAAATACATCTAGGCCACTAATTGGCTTTTTGGTCATTTATTCTAACAATCTTCCACTTGACCTAAGGTCAATCGCCCATCGGTCACAAACCTATCTTATTAAGATGTTGAATATGAGCAATTTGCAACACCGGTTTAGTGAGTGGATCTACTGTGTTTTGTGCTTAGTTGACTCTCCATTCGCATGTCACCTCTGCTCACCATCCCTGAAAGTAGATAGTAGCGTCTAAGAAGTGTTTTGAACGGTGATGAGATCTCGGTTCCTTTGCTTATGCTACTGCCCCGTTGTTATCGCAGATGATAACTATATCAGCAATGCTAGGCGATACACCCAAGTCTCAGATGTAGTTTTTCATCCAAACTGCTTCCTTAGATGCTTCTAAAGTTGTATTGTTTAAAAACTTACGTGGTGGAACTAAAAGCAAATAAAAATGCGAGTGGATCAGCCTGGAAACGCGCAAGTAGAAGCGGTAATATAAAATTCGTAAATTAAAACCGAAATGTAATAAAATTATGATTCCAAGGGGTGTATCCTTTGAGTTCCCGGGCGTTTAATGTAGTTAATAATAACAACAATAAAACTAAACGGGGCTTATGGTGAAATTAAAATAAGAAGTGCAAAAAATGTAAATCAAGAATTACATTTCTCTTGATTTGTTTCGAAGTTCACATGAGACTTCAACCTAGAAGCCCTCTAAAGATACGTACACACCACACCGGAATATGAGATCCCCAAGTTCTCTCTTCTAGAAGAAAATTAGGGAGAAAGAACACACCAAGTGTGCTTGTAAGAGAGGCGGCCGAATTAGGAGCTTGTACGGTAGGATTTTTTTTGTGTTATGTTTTCATTACCTTGTATGGATGTACTAATTCAAGATGCAGTAATCTCATGCACATGACTATCGTTATTCCTAAATTCTAAGGACTACTCTCGTACTATCGGAGCCGGGGACTTAAGTTATTCCGGCCAAGCATCTAAGGCTTTCATATGACGATCCCCGCGAGTCAGTTCAGTCAGCTTACCACCTTGTCAACTAATCCACTGAAATTGCATAGATGTCCAATGCCTCTCGCCGATGAAACGCGACACTCATCCAATGAATGCAATACTCAGTGCAGGTCTCAGTAGAACTTTCAATGCCCAGCGAGGTCTTCAACTTGGAACATTTCAAACCAACCCATAGAAGTTGCTTTCTTTGCCGCCATCCAATGCGCAGCCCAACTATATGGGTTACAACGTGGTCTATGGGCATGTGTTGTGACATCAAGCTGTAGTTGATGTAATTTGGTAAGCACAATAGTTACATGCGCCAATCACGAATATTTATCATATTCGTCAGGACAATATTTCTTAAATAAAGATTACTTGAATGGTTCTCAAAATCTCCAATCTAATTGGCTTTTTGATCATCTATTCCAACAATTTCCCACTTGACCTTAAAGCGAATTACTCATGTTTTTAGATTAATATGATTATGACCATTTTGCGATACCGGCTAGGTCTTATGGTCTACTCTCGTTTCTGCCGATGTCATGCGGTCCAACCGCACTTTACATCTTCCTAACATCGCTACTAGTAGATGATGGTGTCTAAGACTTTTTCTTGGACCTGTGATGAGATCTCGGGCCTTTTATATTGTGCCATAGTCCAGTTATCATCCTCCAAGGTGACTACTGGCGCGGCTACGCTACGTAGAACACCGAATAATTGAACGTTGTTTTCCGATCCTAGCCTTTTTCCAATATAATTTTTAAAGTTTGCCATACATTTAATTTTTCATGATTAGGTTCTTTGTGATATTCCACTTGGAACCTTTCCAATATTACCACATTATCATTAAACGTCGAGTGTACATTCGTTTTCGAGATTAAATATTATTCATATGATGTTGGAAGATACTATTGCTATCGCGTTAAGAGCTCTTCTTTAATCCTTATTTAGGTATTAATAATAGCTTCTAGCATAGGATTTTTTTTCCCAAATAACTAATATACAGATATATACCTCGTATCGATGTACTAGAATGTATCTAGGTTCATTCAACAATCCATAAGGTAATAAATCATTTATTCCAAATAAAGAATGACTAACATAGCACTTTCCAAAAGTGAAATAGTTACTCAATAATTTCCTTTCCTAGATTTTTCCAACAACTTAAATAGGACTGCAATGGCTGACTTTATTAAAAATAAATACAACGCTCAATTAATTTTTATTAAATTTAATTTAATTAGAATCCACCTAATTAAGCCCATAATATATTTAATCCAATTAAATATATGGCCCATAAGCTTTTATTAATTGATAAGTCCAACTTATTAAATAATAAAGGAAAGCCCAATATAAATTTATCCTATTAATTTATTCTTAGGCTCCTCCATCCAATGGATCCCTCTCATTTCCAAGTAATCCAATTAATTATGGAATTAATTCCCAATTAATTCCTCGTCCCTTCTCGGTGATTTGTGTGTGACTCTTTAGGTTCACCTTTCAGCTAGACTTAGGCTAGTGTCAAACGCTATTATTAATTAAATTTAATTAATAATTTTTTATCAACCCTAGATCAAGAAAGCCCGTCACCATAGGTTTCCGTCTAGTAATGGTCCATGGCACTAGAGACTAAACGAATATCCATGTGAACTTTTGGGCTCTCGAGTCCATACGAGTACTGTCCTTCTGTCAACCGTCTTTCGGCCTTAGTCTAAGGCATGAAATTGGGTGTCGGCTCCCATCGTGGACTAGACATCTATGCTTAATACTTGAGATTGCGTTATGCGAAATTGCTCAACATAGGAACCTCGTTTACTATTCGAACAATGACTCTGGACACAGGTTTATAGAGCATAAACACATCTTCAAGTGCATCGGAGATACCTCTGTCACATTTTAAAAAGGGATGGATCCTCTTCTTAGAACTCACTGTCCTCGCTACATGCTTTGACTGCACTAGACATGGCTTATGATGACCATGCGTGAGACAGGATCACCTCTCGCACAAATCAATGATACAGTCATCGCATGCACATGATTGTCGTGATTCCTTAAGTTTGAGGACTACTCCCGTACTATCGGAGCCGGGGACTCAAGTCATACCTACCAAGCCTCTAAGGCTTCATATGAAGATCCTCACGAGTCGGTTCAATTAGTTGACCACCTTGTCAACTAACCCACAGAAATTTCATAGACGCCAACTACATGGTTACAAAGTGGTTTGCGGGCATCTGTTGCAATTTGAAAGCAGTGCTTGATGTAATTTTGTAAGCACAACAGATACATGCGCCAGGACGAATACTTTTCATATTCATCGGGACAACATTGTTTAAATAAAGATTGCTTGAATGGTTCTCAAAACAACTAATCTAATTGGCTTTTTGGTCACCTATTCCAATAGGAATCCGCTATGGTAGCTTGCTCGGAACTTTTTCAAGTAACCACACCACCATTTAGCTTGAATACAAAACCTGATTGAGAGTTGGCATCATTATCGTCCGACTGGAAGTTAGCGTCGTTATAATCTTCCAGTATCCTTTTTCCACCACCGTAGATCAAGAACATATCTTTAATCCTTTTCAGGTTGATAAGTATGGTCTTGACCACACTACATTGTGCTCCACCAGCACACGCCTGATATTTGCTAGTTACGCTTAAAGCATATGCGACATTGGGCCTAGTGCATTAGACATCATACTGAATACTGCCCACGGCTAAATCATAGAGAATTTCTTACATCCATTTAAGTTCCTCATCACTCTTGGGAGACTGTTTTTTGTACAGCTTAATCCCATGCCTCATTGGAAGAAATCCTCGTTTTCAGTTTTTCATCTTGAATCTTTTCAAGACTTTCTCAATGTACAAGAATTGGGTTAATCCTAATATCTTTTTGGATCAATCCCTGTAGATCTTGATGCCAATGATGTAGTGCATTAGACATCATACTGAATACTTATATGTTTCCTAATATCTTGACATCATTCCCAATGAGCAACATATTGTCAACATAAAGTACAGGTATGTAACCGAGCTTCCTCTGATCTTCTTGTATACACAAGGATCAGATTCATTTTTTATCGAATCATATCCCTGCATGACTTCATTAAAATGCGTGTTCTGGCAACGAGAAGCTTGTTTGAGGCCATAGATGGACCTTTGGAGACGACAGACTTTCGATTTTTCTCTAGAAGAGGTGAAACCTTCTGGATGATCCATGTTGATCTCTTACTCGATGAAACCATTCAAAAAGGCCATTTTAACGTCTATTTGCAATATTTCATAGTCATACCGTGCTACAATGGCAAACGCTATCAAATGGACTTAGCCATTGCCACGGCGAATAGGTTTTCTCAAAGTTTACCCCGGGTCGTTGAGCGTATCTTTTGCCACGAGCCTAGCCCTAAATGCAGTAACCTCCCCGCTACCTCCAAGCTTTTGTTTGTAGACCCATTTGCAAACCAACTGGATTAACGCCTTTAGGTGGGTCCACGAGGGTCCAAACTTGATTCGAACCATCAAGTCTATTTCGGATTTCATGGCCTCAAGCCACTTATCCGAGTCGATGTCATACATCGCTTCTCTGTATGTTGTTAGATCACCATCTAATTGGCTAGTCAAGCCTAAGAATCCATACTTAATAGGACTTTAAGATATTCTAGTTGACCTACAGAGAACTAAATCACTATTATTGGGAATTGTAGGTACAGATGGTGCTGCATTATCTTGATGAGGTATCTCACTTGACTCTTCAAGCAATTCCTCATCACACTGGCTATCCATGGAAAGACCCTTTTTCAAGAAAACTATGTTTCTCGAGACAAAAATCATTTGTTCCAATGGGTGATAGAAATAAAACCACGCAGTTTCTTTTAGATAACCGACAAACCTGTACAGACTAGACATTGATTCTAGTTTGTCTCCTACTAGCCTCTTGACGTTTGGCGGGCTACCATATACTCTCAAGTACCTGTAGAATGCTGGCTTGTCGTGCCATATCTCATATGGTGTTTGGGGCACAGCTGTGGACGGCGCCATGTTCAGCAACTTGGCCACTGTCTCAAGAGCGTACTCCCAGAAGGACAAGGATAGTTGGGTTTAACTCATCATGGATCGAACCATGTCCAATAGGATCCGATTTCTCTTTTTGGTCTGAACTCACTACTTAAATATTTCCCACCTCGTTCTGACAAAAAGGCTTTGATTTACTACTAATTTGATTCTCTACTTCGAGTCTGAATTCCTTAAATCTTTCAAAGGGCTCAGATTTGTACCTCATGAGGTAAACGAAACCATACCGTGAGTGATTCTGAGTAAAGGTTATGAAATACGAGTATCCTCCTTTAGCTGGAGTATTTAGTGTTCCATAGACATCTGTTTAGATTAAGTCCAACAGACCAGTGGCAAGCGTACTTTGTCCAACAAAAGGTTTCTTGGTCATTTTCTCTTTTGGACAGGATTCGCAAGTTGATATTTTATCTAAGCTGTGTACTTCTACACTCCTTAATTCTACCAACTTCCTCATCCTTTCTGTTGAGATATGACCTAACATTATATGCCAAATTTGTGCGTTTTCATGATTATCTAATTTTTGTTTGTGTTGGGCAGTAATAATCTAATTTGACTGTTGGAGAATATGAAGACGTAAAGACCATTCGTTAATGTACTAAGCAGATGAAGGTTATGATCAATCATCAAATAAAAACTATTTTTATTGACCTTAAACGCATAGGCATCATTGTCTAAATGGAATGGAAATAATATTTTTGATCATGCTCGGTATATAATACCAGTTCTTTAATTCTATCCGAATACGATCACTAATAGCTAAGTTGAGAGATCCCATAGTTTTCGTAGCTACGGCCTTGTCCTCACCAAACCTTAGGAGCATCTCGTCCGTACATAGCCTTTTGTTTCTTTCCAGCACCTGCAAATCATTACAGATGTGAACTCCACAGCCAGTATCCAATACCTAAGAAGCATAATTAGTTATCATATTTACTTGAATCACAAACGTGCTTTGGTTGGAGACGAGTTGTGGGCACTCCCTCTTCCAATGCCACATTTCATGACAATGAATGCAAACATCATTTGTCCTTGATCGCTGTGAACAGCCGTTCATCCCTTTCCCTTTCGTTTTTTCCACTGGAGCAACAGGGGCGCTTGAAGTGCTAGAAGTGGCTATGACGACTTTTGCTTTACCCTTCTTGCTCTTCCAGCATCCGGTCTTCTTGCCTTTCGCCTTGGAGGTCAAAGTCTCTCCTATCAATATTGCTGGAGCAAACTTGTGAGTCGTTGCCTCGTATTAGACCAGCATATTAATTAACTCATGAATAGGCGTCGCAAGTCCATTCATGTTGTAGTTAATGATAAACAGGTCAAAGCAGGGAGGAAATAATTGGAGGATCACATCGATGTAAGTAACATTGTCAAGCCCAGCTTTGAGGTCTTCGAGCTTCTCCATGAGGGAATCAATTTTACCCCATGACTTTGCACAAAAGATTCTTTAGTCATCTTTGTCCCGGAAAATGCTTTTGTAGCGGCATATCTAATATGCCTATTCAGGAATTGCATAAACTTCCTTTATGCAAACCATTATCGAGGGAATGTCTTCCAACCTATCATATTGATTTTGGATGTCATTGGTCATCAGAGCTAATATGATAATGCAGACCTTGCAGTTGTTCTCATACCACCTCTCGAACGTCACACGTTGTTCGGGCGAGGATCCTTTCAGCAATGTGGCCGAGAGCAGCTTGTCAATGATATAGTTTGGTTCTCGAAATGTAGGACAATCTTTAAATTTCACAGCTAGTTGTTGTAGTTTGTGCCATTGAATTTATTAGTCTCTATTATCAGGGTTAAGGGGTTCTTAGACATTTTCTACATGATAGAATTAAACAGAAATATGCAAATGATCGTAATATTATTGATAAGTTCAAGACATGGTCTTGAAGGGAATCGCGTGGTATGACCTGTGAATGTACTAACGGAAGCGATAAATTAACCGAAAATAGCAAAAACTAAATACAGAAAATAAATGAGTTCAAGGGGTGTACCATTGGAGTTCCCAAACATTCGATGTACTAAAAATAAAAGGAACATGGGCCTGATGTTGGATTACCAAAACCGAAAAAAATGAAAGGGTGAAAAATGATACCTTTATTTTTTACGCTGCTTGAAATGCTCCTCATTTGAAGCTTCAACGCAGGAACCCTCTAATTCTTCCACATCACAATGGAGTCAGGATCTCTATGTCCTCTTTGCTAGATGAGAAGGAGAGAAGAAAATTGCACCAATTGCACAAAGAGGGAAGGGGGAGGCCGAATGGTTTTTGGTGGAGGCAGGGGATTTTTTTTTTTTTTTTGTTGTTTAATCATCATCATATATTTCATATACATATATATTGTTTAGATAATTAAGAATGTTTCTAAATATATTCTATTATCTACAAGGTATATTTCTCGTTGTTCGAAATAAAGAGATCCCCAAAAATAGCTAGAATTAAATTTTTCAAAACTGCAATTTGCTAGCCATTTATTTCCTTCCATGGAATTTTTCTTGGCTCAAAATAATTGAGCTTGACCAAATTTTACCCTTAAAAAACTACAAGCCAATGAATTTTTATTAAATCTAATTTAATTGAGCCCAATTTCTATTTAATCTAATTAAGTACTTATACCTAAATTATCCTTATTATTTAATAAGCTCCAACTTATTAAATTATAAGGACAAACCAAATATAAATTAGTGCCATTAATTTATTCTTCGACCTTTTTCAATCCAATGGATCTCTCTTTGTAAGTAATACAATTACTTATAGAATTAATTCAAATTAATTCTTTGTTCATTTTCAGTGATTTGTGTGTGATTCTTTAGGTTCACTTTTCAGCTAGACTTGGATTAGTGTTATTAATTAAATCTAATTCAATTAATAATTCTTGATTAACCCTTAATCTAGAAGGCCCGTTACTAAGGGTGGTCGTCTAGCAACGATTCATGGCACTAGAGACTAGGTGAATTGCCATGTGAACATTTAGGCTCTCGAGTCCATACGAGTATGGTCCTTCAGTCTATTGTCTCTCAGCCATAGTCTAGAACATGAAATTAGGTGTCGGTTTCCATCTTGGACTAGGCGTCTATGCTTAATACTTTAGATCGCGTTACGCCAAGTTTCTCGACTTAGGAACCTCTTTTTCTCTATTTGATCGACGACTGTGGCCACATATTCAAGCTTGAATGTATCTCCAAGTGTATAGGAGATACCTCTGTTAGATATTGAAAGAGCACGGATCCTCTACTTGGAACTCACCGTCCTCGCAACATACTTCGGCTATACTAAACAAGGCTTATGATGATCATGCACAATCACCTCTCACCCAGATCTAGGATACAATCATCATATGCACGTGACTGCCGTGATTCCTCAAGTCTGAGGACTACTCCCATACTATCAAAGCCAACGACTCAAGTCATACCGACCATGCCTCCTAGACTTTCGTATGATGATCCCCGCAAGTCAGTTCAGTTAGTTGACCACCTTGTGAACTAACCCACTGAAATTGTGTAGCATCCAATGTTTGTCGCTGATGAAATGCAGCACTAATCTAATCAATATAATACTCAGTACAAGTTTCAGTAGGAGTCTTGATGTCAGTCTCGAGGTCCTCGACTTGGAACCTTAGACCAACCTTCAGAAGTTGGTTTCATAGCCGACATCCAATGCACAGCCAACTACATAGGTTATTAAGTGGTCTGTGGACATCTGTTGTGACGTCAAAGCAGTACTTATCATAATTTGTTAAGCACAACAGACACACACGCCCAAGAAGAATACGTACCATATTCGTCAAGATAATATTGCTTAAATAAAGATTGCTTGAATGGTTCTCAAAACCGCCAATCTAATTGGCTTTTGGCCACCTGTTCAACAATCTCCCACTTGACGTTAAAGCCAATTACACATGTTTTTCGATTATTCTGATCATGAGCAATTTGCGATATCGGCTAGCTCTTGTGGATCTACTATAGTTTCTACTGATGTCCTACCTTCCAACAGCACATCACACTTCCTATCATCGCTCCAAGCAGCTGACGTTGTCTAAAATTTTTTCTTGGATCTGTGATGAGATCTCGGACCTTTTACCTAGCCTAGTTGTCATCCTTCAAGGTGACTACTAGTGCGGATATGTTAGGTGGCACACCCAACAATCGAGTGTTGTTTTCAATCCTAAACATTTTCAGTATAACTTTTAAAGTTGCCATACATTCAATTTTATTTTATTTTATTTTTTGATGAAGTTCCTTTTGGTATTCACTTGGAACCTTTCTAATATTACCACATCATCATTAAAGCTTGAATGTATGCTTGTTTTGAGATTAGATATTATTCATATGATGTTGGAAGCTACCAACTCTATAACCTTCTAGAATCAATTCTCCATTAATGTGCGTCAAGAGCTCTTCTTTAATCCTTATATATGTATTTAAGATAGCTATTCAACAGCCATCTATTACCTCGTCAGTGCACACTCGAATCCATTGTTATGCTTAAAAGGCCTAAGAAACATCAGGCTTAGTGCACCGAACAACACTCCCATGTTGCTTACAGCAAAGACGTAAGAGATGTCAAACATCTAAGCTCCTCATCAATTTACCAAGATTGAATCTTAGATAGCTTATCCCTAGATAAGAATCCATATTCCTATATGGAGAATTTTATGAATAATATTTATATTTTAGAGTTTCACAATATCTTTCTATCATTCCAAATGATCAAATATATCTTTAACATCTAAAACACTACGAACACAATTGAGCTCCCACTAACCTTCCATCTATTTCTTGGCCGGTCATGTACCTCATGAACTTGTTGAAACAAGTATTCTAGATGCAGGATGTTCAAACGTAGTTTGAACTCCATAGCGGATTTTATGGCTCCAACCCATTTATCCTGATCGATGTCTTATATCACTTCCTTGTAGTCCTTTCACGTATGCAGGACCATTCCTCGTACTAGAGACTTTTATAGGACACGGGTTTGCCAATTCATATCAAATATGGTGTCTGGATTACAGTCTTAACAAAACACCATATTTTTCAACTTGACGATTTTCGAAAGTCCACATCAAGATGCGTGTAATTCAGTGAGACACCAATCAAACCATGTCCTATCAAGGTTCGATTTCTTCCTAACAAAAGACAGTTCAACATCGTCTCTTTCGAGAAAATTTAATTGAATGAGAATTCCATTCTCATTTAGATATTTCAAGAACTCCCACTAAATACACACCACCCCAATTTAATCGAAGGTTTTGTCTCCATAATCAGTTTGGTTCTCCACCTCAAGTCTAATTTCTCCGAACTTTCCAGAAACAGTTAGACTTGTGAACCCTCTACTGGCATCTGTGTATTTTTTACTTACAGATTTTCATTTTGGACCCAATCTAATAGATCATTTTTTACAAGCATTCTTTGTCCCATAAAGTGCATTCATAGCTTTGTTCTTTCTCAGGAAGGATTCATAAGTTAGTAAACTCAAATCATCTATTGTTAGACTCTTTGACTCTACCAACCTAGTCATCCTAACTAGAGGGATATTGCCTAGTTCATGCATGCCATTCTCTGTAAGTTTTGTTCTTGACTATCCATTTTAGTCATTTGTTTTGAACATGCGTAATCCAATTATGACATGAAGTACGACGATTAATAACTCAGAAGATTCAAAAGAATCTTTTATTGATCATGTTTATTGACTAATTTGTCCAACAATTGACTAACAACTTGATCACATTGGGTTATATAATTGTATACTGTTTTAACATGAATAGAAATGGTTAAGTTTACTTAGTCTTATTGCTTCGCAGTAATGGCCCAACCATCCCCTCGCTTTAAGACTATATGTCTTAGCGTTCTATTTCTTTTTATTTATGCAAACCATTTGCAGAAATGCACTTCGAGAGCAAGTGTCCAACACTTTGGGAATATAAATAGTAGTCATGTTTACTCAACAAATGCCATAGCTTGGGTGAAGGGGAGGTCATGATACTCCCTCTTTCAAACCCCTTTGGTAATTTTATGCAAACATCATATGTAAATTTTGACTGCTGAACCATTTTTCCATTTCCCTGTTACCCTCGCCCATCAAGGCGATAAGAGCACTCAAAGCGCTTGCAAAAGCTCACTTTGCTTCATCCTTCTTTCTCATTCGGCGTGGCGCCCTTGCCTTTCACTCTTAAGGTCGAAACCTCCAAATTCAACAACTCATGAACGGTCTACTTAAGCTCATTTGGAGTTCATGATAAATAGGTTGAAGGGAGAAATGAAGAGACTAAAAGGTTACGTCAATGTACATCTCCTTTTAAGATCAAACATTAAGGTCTAAAGCTTCTCCACAAGGGATAGCATCTTAAACCAATATTTATGTGTAGACGACCTTCAGTCATTTTGGCTTCGAAAAATGCTTCTATTGCAGCATATCCAATATGACGGTTTGGTGTCACATAAATTTGATATATGTGGAGCATTATTGAGCCAACAACGTCCAACCTGTCATACCGATCATGGATGATAGAAGCAGGTATGATGCTGCCAACCTTGCGATTATTCTTATGTCTTAATCCCGAACATCAAGCATTCTTTAAGTAATGACTCCTTTCACAAGTCTGAGGAAAGTGACTTTTCCAAGACATAAGCCAAGTTCAAAAATGGAGGATAATCCTTTGATTTTCCCAGCTAATCTAATTGATTGTGTTCCTTTAAATAAATCCCAAGATGTTTTGCCTTACCTCCTCACATGATCCCGAGGACTCTACGCGAATCAGGCTACTCGATGTTGAGCCCGACCCATCACCAACCACACCTCAATTGTTGTCCCCCATGACTTGTTAGATAGGGAAACAACGAGTGTGTCCCTTTGTTCGTAACAATAATGCAGCTTGCCTTCTACTCCAAATACGCCATGACTCGTAAGACCATATTTGCATAGTGGTAGCTTACTCATGTTATTGTTATGGATGGAAGGACTGGACAGATCGAAATGCCATTTTGATCAAGTCTATTATGGGCTTAATATTTTGATTAGTATTATGTTGAAACCATAAACCAAATCACACCTCAACTGTCGCCCACCACGACTCGTGAGACAGAGAAACAGTGAGCGTTTTTATTTATTCATAATAATGGTGCCTCTTTCCTCTATTCCAAGTTTGCCATGACTCGTGAGACCACACTTGGGTAGTGGCAGCTTCCTCACCATATTATTATAGATGGAAACCTTGGACAGATCAAACTAGTTTGATCCAAGTCCATTTTGGACCCTAACACTTTAACTTGGTCCAATTATGTGAGAATTAATGTTTGAGTTGTTTGACCAAGACTTCACCACATAATTATGTTGCATGCATAACATCAAATACTAAAACAATAAATAAATCACCTCATGTAACGCAGTTAAGCATACCACTATGGATCACAAGTCCAGACCTATGCAACTCACTAAGTTCGCAGTGAGTCATTGGTGGGTTTTATGGGGGCCCTATGCTATTACAAAAGCAATTTATCCATCAATATGTAGATGGGCCATGTAACTTCTTCGTGGGCCTCCTCCTCACATAATATACAACCCGCCCCCTATGACTCGTGAGACAGGAAAAGGGCCTCTATCCAAGTGTGCCACGACTAGTGAGACCACACTTGGGTAGCGGTAGCTTCTTCACCACATTGCTATGGATGGAAGACTTGGACAAATCGAGACAATCTTGATCCAAGTCTATTTTGGGCCTAATATTTAACTGGGTCCAACATAGTGCGAGTTCATTTTTCAGTATTTGACTGAGACCTCATCACATAATTATATTGCATGCAAAACATCAAATGCTAAAGCAATAAATAAATAACCGCATGCAACATAATTAAGCATACCCTTGTGGAATGGTCATCAGCCAATCAATGCGACTCATTGAGCCCGGAGTGAGTCTATGATCAGTCTAAGGTGGTCCTATGCAATTACCCTGCCGCGCATTGCCTAGCTTCCTCGTGCACAATGCGCACGCCGACCCAGACTGCACATAGGTTCCCATGCCTGTGCGCGCGCCGTGCCGTTCGCACATTACGCGCCGGCAGGGGAAGTGCTGCTGTGATTTTTCTTCCTTTTTTTGTGTTTAACATAAAATAGCAAAAACAAGCATAAACACAGAAAATTCCAAAGTTTCACAAGCTTGAATATCCAATTAATTGCAAAAATCAAACAAGCTATTTTCATCATATAATTAATAGACAAAAGCGATAAAACCTGCCTCAAAAGTCAGAAAAAATATGTTAGCATGCAAATATCACGTAACCATTAGCCCTTACATTGAACCGGGCTCTAGTACCACTTGAAGGATCCCATGGTAAGGCCCGACAACGCGCTAGCGGAAACGGTAAATAAAAACACATAATAACAAAAATAAGATGCAAAAAATAACGAATCCAAGAGGCGTAACCTTGGATTCCAGGGCTTTTGATATATAATAAAATAAAATATAAATGGGGTTCATGTCGAATCACAAAATCCGAAAAATAAAAGGGGTGAAAAACGGACCTTCATTTTTTTAACGTTCGGTTTAAATGTTCTTCACTTGAGGCTCTAATGCAGGAACCATCTAATTCGTCCACACCGCAACGGAATCAAAATCTCAATGTTCTCTTTGTTAGAAAGAACAAGAGAAAAATTACTTCAAGTGCAAGAGAGAGAGAGGGGCAGTCAGGAGGTAGGTGAGGAAGAAGGGGATTTTTTTGTGTTGTGTAATAATGTGATAATAAAATATTTTTCAAATAATTATGTATCATATATATCTTGTATTGATAATTAAGATTGGCTAGAATTACCCTTTCGAAAATTGCAATTTTGTAGCCGTTTGTTTCTTTCCATGGAATTTTCATGGGCTCAAAATTAGGGGGCTTGGCCGAGTTTTACAAAGAAAAATAGAAGCCCAATGAATTTTTATTTAAATCAAATTTAAATAAAAATCCATTTAATTGAAGCCAACTTGTATTTAATATAATTAAATTCATAATCCTAATGTCTTTATTAATTAATAAGATCCAATTTTTTAAATAATAAGGACAAGCCCAATACAAAATAATGTCATGAATTTATTCTTCGATCTTGTCTATCTAATGGATATCTCTTTGTAAGTAATCCAATTACTTGTGGAATTAATTCCGAATTAATTCCTTGTTCCTTTCTGATTTTTTGTGTGTGACTCTTTAGGTTCACCTTTCAACTAGACTTGGGCTAGTGTCTAATACTTTTATTAATTAAATCTAATTTAATTAATAATTCTTGATTAACCCTTATTCAAGAAAGCCTGTCATTATGGGTGGCCATCTAGCAACAGTCCATACGAGTGCGGTCCTCCTGTCTACTGTCTACCGTCTCTCGGCCTTAGTCTACGGTATGCAATTAGGTGTCGGTTTCCATCCTGGACTAGGCGTGTATACTTAATACTTGAGATCAAGTTACTCCAAGTTTCTCAACATAGGAACCTCTTTTTCCTATTCGATCAATGACTGTGGCCAAAGGTTCATAGTGCATGAACTTATCTCCAAGTGCATAGCAGATACCTCTGTCATATATTGATAGGTGACGGATCCTCTTCTTGGAACTCACCGTCCTTGCTACATACTCTGACTGCACTTGTTGCAGGTCAACAAATGATTGCAATGATATTTAAATGCTAGTGGTGTTCCCATATTAAGACTATTGCACATGTGTTCTTTCGGACTTTTAAGGTGCGAAGGTGTTGGAATTCTTTGCTAGTTTTTTTCTAATTATAGCTTTTAATAGTGGATTTGGCGATAATGATAGTTCACCATTAATGGAAGCGAACAACAACCTTCTTGACTGTGGGACATATACGTATCCTTGTATAGTTTCTTGTTCTATGGTTTGCTGGGACAACATGAAAAAAACCAAACAGCTCGATCATTGTTTTTAAACTTAAACGATCATCTTGAGGGTGCATCACCAATTGTAGTTGTTGCCAAAGCAAGTGTACTTAAAAGACAACAAAGGATATGTGATTTAAATGTTGATGACACATGGATTCACTTCCCATACCAACTTCCTACCATGGTGCATGTTAAGAGAATCCTAAGAGGTGGGAGCATGCAAGGTTGTGCAAAATAACCAAGGAGATGTAGTATTTGTGGTTTTGAGTATTTACATTATCAAATGATCGTTTTAGCAAGTTTTAAATTGGTTGAAGAATATGTTTTTTAGAGTATCTAGATCGAAATCGATGCTAAAAGTATTTCAGCACTGATGAAGTCACAACATAGAGGCAACTAGTCGTTGCGGCATATTTTGGAGAAAATTCATGCAATCAAAAGAAGTTTAAGATGTAATTTTTGTGCACTTTCAGAGAAGGGGATAATGTGGTGGACCACCTAACAAATGAAGCGTGTGACAAGAAGATAAACTAAAGATTTCATGGGAGTGAGATATCCATGCCACTCGAAAGATCTATCCACTTAAAAGTTTAGCTATCTTTTTCTCGATCATCAATAAATGGGTCTTACCTAATCCATTGCCTAGATAGAAATGGCTAGGCACTAATAATTAATGCTGAGTGTTCAACCATTTCTCAGTAAATGAAGCTTGTTATTATTACCTTATCAAAATAATAAACTAGTAGAGTCTTTAGAACCTTTACAAAAATCTTCATAGATCGTCCAACAGTATTAAGAATTTGCAAGCACATTCTAAGAGATATCAAGAAATGTACACTATGTTTGTTTTCATTTTCAAGTTATTTCCGGAACGAGTCGAAACATACCCAATGTTTGCCATCATTTAGAAACACCTTATTTGGGTGTTTTTAACAGTTTTAGCATAAATACATTCATATATATATACACACATATACATAAATATATAAAAAAAAAGACATCATTTGACAATAATTTGATAATGAATAGTAATTTTTGTCTCCTAAACACAACATTAAACATACAATACTTATTTTATATTATCTCCAAAAATAAATCCAAATATACATACTATCTCTAACACACACTTATTTATTTTTATTTTTCTCTCCCTATCTCCACAAAACACAACAACACACTTAGAGAACGAATCCAAACACTATGGTAAGGTTTTTTCCTCTGTAATGAAAAGTTTCAACATCTTTTGTTCATGTATTTGTTGTATTATGACCTCCGCAAAACATCTTTCCTATTTTTGAGAACGTCATTTCCAATCTGTTGAACACAATGATTAAAGATTTCTGTGGAACATGTCACGCCCTAGGCCCTTGAGCCCATTGGACGTAAGAATTGCCTCTAAACTCACCATGTGAATTCTAAAATTCTGTTATGGCAACATGCCGAAAAGAGATAACAAAAGTATATACTTGAATTCTTTGCCCAATGCTTATATGTTGCTATCTTATTAGTTTCTAATTTATATAGAGGGACATCACAATCATCGCTTTAGCTTTCGACTCTGCTTGGTGATTGACATTGATACCGTTTGGTCATGCCCTAGGCCCACCAGCCTGTTGGCTGCTAGAATTGCCTCAAACCCACTAAGTGCATCTTGAAATTTGATTATGACAGCAAACTAAAAAGGGATATCCAATGTATGCACTTGAGTTATTTGGCCAATGCTTATATGTTTCTTATCTTTTAATTTAAAATCCATGTGGGACGGGGTATCATAAAACACATGTACTCTTTTCAACTTTACGCATTATTGTCCTGTAAATTCTCAGTATTAAGACATCATATCTTCTACTTATTTTCATGCCTTTTATTTTGCATATTATACTTATCTTACTTAATTTTCACATGCACATATATTGTTGGATATATAACTATCGTTGAACTAAATGATAATACTTTCTATTTTGCATATTTTTAGCGATCTTGTTTCCAAAAAAAATGTTAATTCCTTGAATGTTTTGAACGATATATTACATTAAGTTAGGCAACAATGAAGTTATTTTTGTTATAGGATTGTTATGGTCACTATATGAAGAAATTCCACATCAATATATGTTGCTTTGTTGGGTTTGGATGGACTTTATCCATAGAGATCACTTATAAATTATTCCTTGAGAATAGGATGGTTATCAAATGATTGAGTACTAGCAACTTATTCTATTTAGTTCAATCTACTACTGTAAATTGTAAAAATACAAAAGTGGGATATAACCTAACTCTTACAACGACAATTATGAGAATTAAAAAATATTTGCTAATTACTTTATAGTAAGAACAATGTTGTGGTAGTTACTTGATCTTATTAAATCTACTTGAGAAAAGGGAGTTGTTCACTAATTTTGGCATTCTAGTATAAAAAAAGATCCTCTAATAGAAAAAGATAACAGTGCATCAAGAATTACTTTGCATTTGATGACTATATTATATTGATAGAGACAAATGCAAGAAGTGATATTATTGAATAAGAAAATTATTTATTAATTGAAATTTGGTGGTGAAGGTATGTACTTTGCAATATAAGCCAATATGTCTCAATATTTCACTAAAACTTCGATGGTCACTTTAATATTTTATTAAAAGTTTCAGTTGAAGTTTATAAGGTTTCCTTCATACACGAACACTTCCGACTGATTGGTTATTGGAGTTTGGTTATCTCTTTAATCTAATATGCTTAGGCTTTTTACTTTATCTGTGGCTTACTTTATCTAGTGCAGGATCAAACTGAATCAAGTAGTAGATATTCAATTAAAAAGAGAAGTGGAGACAGGTGTGCACTTGAAGGCACTTGGAAGGCCTCTTTTGGACTTTTCCGACATCATCAACAAGGCTGCAACTATATTCTTAAATTGCATAGTAAAATTGAATTGTAATGGAAAATAAAAATGCTGAAATAAAATGCGAATTGAAAATGTTGAAAAATCATTCCTTATACTTAAAGTACCACAAATAATTGTCCCATGCGGGTCCTCAGAAATTTAATGAAGTAAACATAAATTAAAAAAAATATTAAATTATAAATAACTTAACTATGAAATAAAGGTTCTGCCCCCCTTTTTTTATGGGTTTACAAGTAGTGTATCTATTGCACTGCAATAGATGAAAATAAATTTAAACAAAAAATTGTAAGATATGTCCATCTAACAAGTACACAAGTAATCTTTCTCTAATTAAGCTAATAAAAACTACTATATATACATGAATAAGTGAGTGTTGTAAAACTCTAATGTATTATTTGACACTCATTTACCAATGAAAATAAAAATGATTTTATAAGGACATATCCCTATGAATAATTTAATTATTGTAAATAAAAAAATATTATGTGATAAATTAGGTTAATCATGGTATACAATTTTACTAAGTTCGATAAGGTAAATAAAATTGTAAATTGAATGTAGGTTTGGTTTATTACTAATTCCATATTTTGTGGCTTGAAATGATTGTTGATATTGTCTTAGGATTTCAGTTACGATACAGAATTTCCACTCATAATGATCAAAAAAAATTTAACACAATAAATGAACAAATTTCTTTAGTTTTAAGAGAACTAAAAAGAATATGATAAGACAAAGTAAGAAAAAGATTAATGAATTAAAAACACAAGCTATTGTATAATTGGTTATACATCCTATAAAGACTACATAGGGTTGTAACATAATTACACAATAATGCAATCTTCAGAGCATGTGATTATTTTGATTGGATGTGCAGTATAAGCTAGGCACCCATATCTTACATTTTGAGTTGGTGTGGTTGCTTTACTCCACGTAATGCAAGCTAGGTTTATATATCCAAATGCATATGAAGATTAGAAATTCATTTGCTATTATGATTTACTGATTTCGAGTACAGAAGTAATCTTTATCACATCTTATTACTTTTTATTCTAAAATTTAATTATTTTCTTGATAATTTTTTATTTGTTCTTTAATATATATAACACTTTATTTGTAGAAAGGTTATGCAATCACTTTACTTATCTCTTTCCCCTCATGCACTTAAAAAGGAAACAAGATTAGATATCAGTGTGCAATCACGTGCATTTTTGCTATTACATACTTTTACATTTCTTTATCTAAAAAATGTGATATTATAATTTATAAAATAAACTCGTTTATTCTTCTAACATACATATATCACATAATTGTACAAGATAATGAAGACAAGTTGGACATAAGAGTGAAGAAAGTCCCTCTCCAACAAGACGTGGACCCTCTACCCGAAGTTATTGAGACAATAAAAATCTAACCAAGATACAAGTTATCCCTAGAGGAACGACTAGAGGGTTAGATATTACAAAACAGAAAGTGCAATGCCTCAAATGCAAGTGATAAGGTAATAATTATTTAATACTTTACATAAATAATCTCTAAATTTTTTTGTTATGCAAAAGTAATGTAATATAACTAACATGCTTCAACATAATTTTAATGCAATAGTACTATATTCATGATAGAGTCTCTCAAAACTTTCGCCCTTTAAAGGAGGTTGTAACTTTTATACTCTATAGCTGTTAGAGGAATGATCTAGTGTTGGAATAGGTAAACTCAAAATCCATAAATCCATTTTATCTTTGACCAGTTTTTTGTGGATATGTTTTATTTTCTAACTTTTTAACTGTAGAAGATTATCGAAAATGAATGAACTAATATGTCATTCATCACGACACATACTTCCACTCAGGTTGGAGATAGAAGTGGAAGTAATACAAGAAACGTCAACATAATTGGTTTTGGATGGTTGAATTTTAACTATTATCTTGGTTCTATGTTCTTATCTTGCATTGCATCAAATCCGGGTAATGAAAATCCAAACAAAATGGATGATGAAGAGCTGGAGATCTTCGCCTGTACTTTAACCAATCCAATAATTGATTTGTAACCAGTCAATTCTCCCTCTATTATTTTTCTATTCTTTCGTCAATATTTTCCATTAAAAAGGAAATATTTTGAATTCTTACATTTTTCCTTTCCAAAGGTTTTTCATATGGTTGTCCAATGAAAAGCTCGATTAGGCTCGTACAAATCAATAAAACTAATTTTTAATATCAATCAAATGATTAACTACTTTATATTTTGATAAAATCAATGAAAGTTTTAATTGACCTAAATTAATTCAATTAAACAAATTCAATAGATTGATGAAATACTTTTTTAATTACTTTAACTATAGATTGCTTCAAACTAAGTGATCTCATTAGTTAAAATTTTTAATTCAATCTTCATTTTTAATTATCATAAACCAAAATGAATTTATTCGTGTGAATATTTATAATCTAAAATTGTGAAATCATCATGACCATCTCTCGAAGTTTTAGTAAATTTATCCTAAAATATTTCGTCTGGGAGGAGGGAATTATTATTTGCTTGTTAAGTCCATAACTCTTTTTTTTTTAAGACAGCCCAAGACTTTTTGAAATTATAGAAAAAATCTTAAACATCAAAAACGTGTCGGACACACCAACAATACAACAGTGTGTCCTTTTTTTTCTTTTTTACTTTATATTTTTACACATGCGGATGTTGTGTGTGACAAGTAGCCGAGGCATGTGGGAGCCATGTCCGACACTGCATTGAGCAAGTATTTATTCGGATTTAAATACTATTGCAACTTCTTGGGGACCTCCTCTCACAATTTGTTCTTTTCCTATCTACTTTGTCTATG
This sequence comes from Sesamum indicum, assembly GCF_026168435.1. NCBI lineage: Eukaryota > Viridiplantae > Streptophyta > Magnoliopsida > Lamiales > Pedaliaceae > Sesamum > Sesamum indicum. Next base: position 6,896,415 of record NC_142661.1, on the reverse strand, counting down.
CGTGGCTAGTGTATTACTTCAAGACTCATTATCCGGTTTGTTAAGGGTTACATGGCTTGAAAATGACAAGATTTTCTGGTGAAAGGGGTGCAAAGTATTACGATTTGCGAGAAGCACGCAAGCGAATTTTTAAGGCCCAATTCGTCTATGGACTTGCAACATGATTGTAAAGAATGAGGCCTACAAATTCATTGACAACAGCAATACCGAAGAGTTCGAATATAATTATTTTTTTACAATTTGTTCCAGTTACGTTACTCTTCGTCAATGCCATGAATTCATTATTGAGTCGTACAATCCCCATAGATTTGGACGTCAATTTGGTTATTATCAAGACATATTTCTATAGGGAAAGCACCGCAAAATACGAGTGGATCGACCCAAAAACGTACAAGCAGAAGCGGTAATATAAAATACGTAAATTAATAACGAAATGTACTAAAACCATAATTCCAAGGGGTATGGTTAATAATAACAATAATAAAAACTAAACGGGGCTATGGTTGAAATAAAAACGAGAGGTACAAAATCGTAAATCTAGAATTACCTCTTTTCTTGATTTACTTTGAACCTTCTTTGTTTGATCTGTTCACGTTAGACTTCAATGTTGAAGCTCTCTAAATTCGCGTCCACACCACACCAGAATTTAGGATCCCTGAACTCAATTTGCTAGAAAAGAATTGAGGAGAAAAAACACACCAAGTGTGTATTGGAGAGGGGGCGGCCGAATGGGGTGCTAGGGAGAGGAAATTATTTTGTGTTTTTTTCGTGTCATGTATTCATTAGTCATTCCAAATCACTAATATACATATATGTACCTTGTATGGATCTATCCATAAGGTAATAAATTCTTTATTCCAAATAAAGAATGACTAACATAGCATTTGCCAAAAGTGAAATTATTAGTCAATAATTTCTTTTCCTAGAATTTTTCAACAGCTTAATTAGGGCGTAATGGCCGATTTTATTAAATAAAATACATGGCCCAGTTAATTTTAATTAAATCTAATCTAATTAAAATTTTCCTAATTAAGCCCATCATATATTTAATCTAATTAAATACATGAGCCCAATAAGCTTTTATTAATTAATAAGTCCAACTTATTAAATAATAAGGGCAAGCCCAATATAAATTAATCCTATTAATTTATTCTTGGGTTCATCCATTCAATGGATCTCTCTCATTTACAAGTAATCCAATTACTTATGGAATTAATTTCCAATTAATAAGCCATCCATTCTCGGTGATTTGTGTGTGACTCTTTAGGTTCACCTTTCAGATAGACTTGGGCTAGTGTCAAGAAAGTCCATCACCATAGTTGGTCGTCTAGTAACGGTCCATGGCACTAGAGACTAGGTGGATATTCATGTGAACTTTTAGCCTCTCGATTCCATACGGGTACGGTCCTTTCGTCTATTGTCTATCATCTCCCGGTCTTAGTCTAGGGCATGAAATTGGGTGTCAGTTCCCATCTTGGATTAGGCGTCTTTGCTTAATACTTGATATCACGTTACGCCGAATTACTCGACATACGAACCTCCTTTTTCTATTCGGTCAATGACTGTGGCCACAGGTTTATAGAGCGTAAACGCATCTCCAAATGCATAGAAGATACCTTTGTCACGTTTTGACAAGGGATGGATCCTCTTCTTGGAACTCACCATCCCCGCTACATACTTCGACTGCACTGGATAAGGCATATGATGATTGTGTCTGTGATACAGTCACCAATCGTAGAAACCCAAGATACAGTCATCGTATGCACGTGACTGCCATGATTCCTCAAGCCTGAGGACTACTCTAGTACTATTGGAGTCGGGGATTCGAGTCGTACTGATCAACCCTCCAAGCTTCCATATGACGATCCCCGTGAGTCAGTTCAGTCGGTTTGACACCTTGCCAATCGACCCACTAAGATCGCATATATGTCCCGCATCTGTCGCCGATGAAACACGACACTCATCAAATAAATGCGACTCTTAATGCAAGTCTCAGTAGGACTCTCAATGCCCAGTCTCGAGGTCGTCGACTTGAAATATTTTAGACCCAACCCTTGGTAGTTGATTTCATAACCGCCATCCAATGCACACTCCAACTGTTGCACGGTTGTTAAAGTGGTTGTAGGCATCTGTTGTGACGTTAAAGCAGTGCTCGGTGTAATTTGATAAGCACAATAAATACATGTACCAAAGATGAATACTTACCATATTCGTCAGGACAATATTGCTTAAATAAAGATTGCTTGAATGGTTTTCAAAACCTCCAATCTAATTGGCTTTTCGTTAACTATTCCAACAAAAGGAGACTCTTAAGTATGATAAGCATGCAGCCTCCTAAGAAGGAAGTCGTTATTGTCGTTTGTGTATTCTGTCCACGTTTTTTGTTAAAAGCTTGGTTCCCTTGTTTGTGTACAGGTAAGAAATTCTCTTCATAAGCTTATAAAGGATTGTGTGCTAAAACCTATGGGACTTTTCTTGATGACAACATTGCATATCTGATTAGGCTGAAGCAGACTAAGATCGTGTTCAAATATAACAAGCATAAGGACAAACAAGTTGATGGTGACGAGAACCATCCTCAACATGTATTTGTTCCTTCTTTTATGGTTAAGTGTAACCCTCAAATGGTAGTTGTAGAGGCAAGTAAAAGTAACGGTTTTTCACATAATTCGGAGGATAGTGATAGTAGCAGCGAGGATCTCACTAGAAAAGGAAAACAAGAAGCTTGCACCTTTAAAAGCAATTGAGGCTGATGATAGTGCATCCCAATAGTTCTTGGCAAATTTCGTTGCATAGGTCATATCTCTTCAATTAAGTTCAAATTTCACCTTTTTCTAATATCTTTACTAAATTTTTCTCCTTATTCTCTTTATAGTTAGAAGATGAAGTCTAGACGATGAGATTTCTGAAGATAGCCAAGGATCGATTTTGGGGCTTAATTCGTTGGCAACAACTCCTCCACTTGAAATGGAATTTAGATAAAACAATTGTATTGTCATGCTGAAGGGTTGGTACTTGAAGACGAGAAATTCGTCCTTAATCATTAAAATGATTTTTTTGAAAAGATACCAAGTGATCTTCTCTTCAAGATATCAAACTCTCAATTGACTTCATTTTCTCAACCAAAGACAATGTTCACCTCATTCTTGAATCTATGAAAAGCTTTAAAAAATTTAATATTTCAAAAATGGAAGAATCGTTGAACATATTCTTTGCCAAGGCTTCTGCCTATGACAAAGCAAAAGATCATTGTAGAGAAGAAAATTGGGGTGCAAAATTAATTTGTCTATAGGTATACTAGTGCAAATATATAAAGGTGTAATTAGTGTCTCAAAATCTGGTGTTACAGTATCACAAACCTCCAATTATGACGGATAAGTGGCTTTCTTTATTATATTAGTATAAATTATCTACTTTTTATTAAGTGTGAGAAATTCATAATATGTTCATTTACATATCCTTTAGTTTTTCAAAATTAAATAAAAGTTAAAAATCTTGCATCCTCAAACTTAAGTACATACTATTAAGCACCCTAAATTCCAATATATATATTTATTATACTTTGAGAAAATTATTTTTGCTTTTGTTCTTCTCTTTTAAAAAAAATGTTTAACTATAAGTATCTTCAATTTTCATTTATTTAAAATTAATTTCTATCATCAATCTCTTCAATAAGTGGCATTATTTTATATTAAAATTATATTTTATGTGTGCACAGACATCAAGTGTACATCTTTTTCCTCAAAACTCGTTCAAATATTTCTTAATTTAGTCACCATCACTACAAAATGTATATATATAATTTTGCATACATTATAAATGACTACAACTTAAAAATCATTTTAAATAAATACTTTCTATCACGATCAAACAAAATCAATTTGAGAATTTTAAGTTAATGAATATTTGTTATTGTTATAACTTTGATCAAAATATTTACTACGATTTTTAATTATGACTAATATTTTTACTTTACATATAGAAACAACAATTAATACTTATTGCATAATTATAATTTAACTAGTATCAAGAATCATAAATCATCGCTAGCAATTCATACACCAATATAAGACATTGAGTACTACATATTCAATAAAGTTCGAACTCGCAACATGTAGCGAATTAATTATTTAACCAATAAATTATCATGCTAATGGTAGTTAAGGGTTCTGTATTTATCATACAATTAGGTATTTTTTTTAAAAAAATCATATATATTAAATATGTGACAAATCTACTTTATACTCGTTACATAATTAATTGAATGAAATCGAACCCAATTCAAACTTTAATTTTAACTTATTTTTATGTATTTGTCGGGACTTGATTAGTAAATTCATGACAATAATACATATATCTATATTATATATATATAAAAAAAAAAGGGTTTTTTCTCTCATAAGTGACAGTTATGACACCACAACACCGATTTTATTGTTATATCGATAATACTCCTAAATTTATCTTCTTTTTTTTGTTGCTTTCTTTCTTTTCTTTTTCTTTTTAAAAATATGATGTATTGATTTATGTATATTTTTTCTTATCCATAATATATTTTAAAATATAAAATATTATTTATCAAAATATGTACGCAGGAAAGACGTGCCACATCGGCTAGTATGTATATATGCATACAATCCAACTGACATGAGTGCACTTAGTGGAGATATGATTGGTCAAATAATTTATTATGATTTATTTAAATAATATACATATGATTACTACCTTTTCTTCTTTATTAATGTTATTAGCTGTTCTCTTTAAAAAATTTATGTACCAAACTGCCAAAGTGGTCATCTCCTACTACTACTTTCAGCGCCTACTCTAATCCTTCTTCATTTTATGATATTTAAAATTAAATAATAAGACAAAAACTTTAGATCATTAGACATCTTAAAATAAATGGTAAAGTAGATCAACATTTCCTAAAATTAGGCCCAATTATATGAATTTTATTTTCGTAAAATTATAAGTACACGTTTTATGGGATATTTGTGTATTATAAATTCACCCCTTTATGGAGTGTTTGTGTAGGTTTTCATTTTTAACGAGATGTCGATGTAAATTATAATCACAATCCAGAACATAATTACAGAAATAATTTTTTTAAGTAGTAATTACATATATAATTATATCAATATTTTAATAAATTGAGCAATACATCAATTCAATCAATATATGAAAATGACTAAAAATAATAAATAAATTACAATAATTTATATAATGTGAGACATACAACTACCCACGCATTCAATAAAACTTAAATGCATAACTTTAAACGCATTTATGAAACCACTAATTTAATACATTATTGTTATTTAAGTCCCTATTGAATTAAGGATCTGTACCTTATGGAAATTTCTCTTCTCTTTAAAAATTATTTTCGGGGTAACTTTTGCATTTAATTATATTTTCAATTCCAAAATTAATTAATACAAAAATATTGACTTTTCTTCGAATAATGAAAAGCCAGTTCTGTTTTGGTTGAATCGAAATTGATACTAGTACTAAAATTTAACGAGTCATTCTTCCATCATAATTGACGCACGAATATCAAATTATAAAATACTAATAATACATTTAAATATTTAATTATTTATTTCAAATAATTCACGTTATTTTTTAATCGTTAAATATATTATTATTACGATTTATTCTCCATTTTCATCTTATGTTAATCAGAACTGTTCCACTTTAAATTATATATTAATTTTTATTTTTATGATCTGTATTGTATCTACCTGATTATATACGCAGAAGCATTGCCGGCCACTGTAGCTAGTTATTCAAAAAAATAAGTAATTTATATTTAGTATATGATTGATTTATATTATCTAGATTATAATTGAATTATTATTTGACATTGTTATATAATTTTTTTAATAAAAAATTATATGAAATTATGTAATTTCACCAAATCGAAGGGAGTATAATTATCTCTAAATTTATGAAAATAATTGGATAAAGATAAGATAGTATTTATGTACTAGTAATCGGTGCAAGCTCGATTCATGTATATGATCTAAGAATTTTTATTATATTTATTTAATAAAAATAAAATGAAAGGAAGATAAATTGAATATACATTTAGGGGCATTTCAGTCAATACACATTTTGCCACCATGGTTACTCATTCTAACACAAGTTTGTCGATTTAAAATTTTCAAAATTTCTGCTCAGCTTAATTTAATTGAGTCGAATTTTGAAGATCCCTACTCGTTTTATATTTGCTTTTTAACCAAACTGAATATATTCATATTAATATGCATCTTATGTAAATTACAAATTTATTGAGTTTAAATTCAAAAGGTAAATAACATATGTGAGGATTTTAGGTCCATTATTTTTTTACGAGATTTTGAAAAGAGTTTCATACCATGCAAAATTTTCAATCAATCATTCTTCCAACTTTCATTGAAAAACTAACAAAATAAATCACGTATAAGTCACATGACTGTTTTACTTCATTTTGAAAAATGTAATGCCAGCAAATTGCACATGATTTTTCGATCAATTTTCTAACAGAAGTTGAAAAGACAACTAGAAGTGAGAAGTTTTTACAATTGTGAAAATATTCTAAAAATTTCTTAAGTAATTGAATTAAAAATTTATAGAATCTAAGTTATTGGACGAAAATGCAATTTTTCATATATTATTATTATTATTATTATTATTATTATTATTATGATTTTTAGATTAATTCATAGGAATTACTAAATTTTGACATAAATTTATAAATAAAAAAAATCATAAGTAATTACTTGTCAATTTAAAAAATATATAACGTAATACAAATATATATTCAAATATAACATAAAGTTTATATATATCATATTAAATAATAATTTTAATTATAAGAAATATTATAATTTACTAAGTTGTTGATTAAATTTATTTTTGTATAAAGATTAAATGTATAAATAAAAGTACCATAATTTATTATTATCCAAAATAAATTGTATGATATTGATTAATAATTATAATATACGGTCAATTTTAATTATAAAATTAATCAAATATTAAATATAAAATTAAATATATAAAACATTCAAAAATAAATTATATTTAAAAGATAAAAAAATAAAAAAAGCTCGCGAGCTATGAACAGACACAATTGAGCTCGAGTCGCAAGCCGGCTCGACTCATCTGCTACCCCTGTTATAAACACAAAATACATAGAGCAGTGAATACAACAAACTTAATAATATTACAAAAAAAAAAAAAGGAATATTTATCACATGCATATATATCGCAAGAGTTATCATTCATTTACCTATCACAGTTTTATCCCATCTCAAAAAGTAAATAGGGCCATAATGACTTAAGTTAGATTAATTAACTTGCTTACTACTTGTTGCATCATTATTATTATGTTAGGTCACGTATACTTTCTTTTATAAGACTTGATACCCCAAGTAGTTTCCAATAGTAGTTTGTTTAATCAGTTTTTTGTTAGCCCGGTAAAATGTGGGCTAGCCTGTAATAAAGTCACCCTTGAGGGTAATTATAATAAGGGGTTTTGATGTGGTTGAGGTTTTCCTACTAAGAAATAAAATTGGGAATTTTACCTCAACATAATTGCGTAGCAGGTGAATTGCAATTTCAGAAAGAGGTGCTGTTTTCAAGAAAATGGAGTCTCAATCAATGAATAGTAACTTACATTAAAAAATTAATATTTTTGTATTTATAGTAGTGTTGGAAGTTATATGGTGTGGTGGATTGCATTTGATTCTAAAATTGATCAAATATTAAATATAAAATTAAATATATAAAAAATTCAAAAATAAAAATATATATATAAAAAAAAAATATTCACAGTTGGCTCGCGAGCTGGTGAACAGCCATAACTAAGCTCGAGCTCGAGTTCGAGCTCGAACTCAAAATCGAGCTGGCTCACGAGCTCGCGAGCCGGCTCGACTCATTTGCCACTCCTAGTTTAGACATGCTAAACTTATCTTGAGGATACATAGATCATATTTAATTTGTATTATTCTCATTATTGACAATTTTTTTAATTAAAAATCGCTTGGTCATAATTTAAGAGATAATTATACTCCCTTTTTTGAAGTTGTGATTTTTTACAATTGTACAAAAAAAATACTCTATTACATTTGTACCCTTAATTGTAAATTTCTAAATTAATACAATTTTAATATTATAATTTTTTGGACTTTAATATGTTGTTAAAAACTAATTGTATATGATTAATTTATACAAAATTTAATTAAAAAAAATTAAAAAAAACAAAATGATTGAAGTTGTGATTTTTTACAATTGTACAAAAAAAAATACTCTATTACATTTGTACCCTTAATTGTAAAGTTTTAAATTAATACAATTTTAACATTATAATTTTTTGGACTTTAATATATTGTTAAAAATTAATTACATATAATTAATTTATATAAAATTTAATAAAAAATTAAAAAAAATGGTTGAAGTTGTAATTTTTTACAATTGTACAAAAAAAAATATTCTATTACATTTGTACCCTTAATTGTAAATTTTTAAATTAATACAATTTTAATATTATAATTTTTTAGACTTTAATATATTGTTAAAAATTAATTATATATAATTAATTTATATAAAATTTAATTAAATGAAAATTTAAAAAATAAAATGTTGAAGTTGTATTTCTGATCACGACTTCAAGTCGTGATTAGAAATCACGACGTCACGACTTGGCCAATTTATTAAAAAAAAAAAAAAATTAATGTCGAGTCGTGATTTTAAATCACGACTCGACATATTATTATTAATGTATTAAAAATAATTTTATTAATATAATTTATTTTTACTAATAAAAAAATAATAACTCACCAAAAAGATTTATTCATTGCTCAAACTTCACCAACTTTGTTAATATTAACAAAAAATTAAATAAAAATCTCATAGATACTCAAATTGGTTTATTACTGATTTATTACAGTTCACATGAATATTTTTTTAACTAAACTAGCCTTATAATTGTAAAAATATTCCATTACACATGTATTAGCGTGTGGAGATATACATTCCCACATGAAAAAAGTATTATAACTACTCCAAATTTCATAAAAAATAGTGTAATTATCCCTTAAAAAATATTACCACTTGACATATTTGAAAAAAGATGTGTGTAGACATCAAACTATATATAGTATTATCAATTATAAGCACAAAATGTGCATTATAGGATCATAATGTTTCCTTGAGTGATGCGGTTCTACGTACTTTTTCATGTTTAAAGTTCATTGATTCGATACAATGAATATGGAACTGATTACGAATTACTAACCCGAAACTCTATACTTAGATTTTGTTCTCTCACGTAATAATAAATTTAATAAACACCTAATGAACATTTTATCATAATAATAGATTACGTTGTCGGAGATTTTTCCGACAAAAAGCCACCGTAGAATTAATCAAAAAATAGTGTTAAAAATTAACAGCACAAAAGAATCAAGAAACCCGAAAGGAAAAAGGAAGAGCCTAAGACACAGAACTTTCCTCAAAACTCAATTGAACTCCAGAATTCCCACAGATGCGCCTAACTAATCTGATTACTTCTTCAGCCTCTCCATTTCTTCGATCAAAGATCCTTGTGTTCCTCATTCCCTACTGATCCGGCTCGATCACATTTGATAACGATCAACAACCCCAATCTTTCTACGTCACTGATCCGGATCTATTATCTGGAAATAAAACAAAAAGCTAATCGGGTTCGTCCCGACGACGATACTTCGATGCTTAAGTAAGACACTTGGTTTGAAGGAAAAATGCTGCGATCTAAATAAGTGAGTGATATGTGTGGGATGCGTACCTTCCCTCTCTGTGGACTGGAGTATTTATAGACAATGGATGTTGGGGCCCACCTTTGGAACAGGTGTCACCTTCATGTTTACCCATGCAATGACTAAACTGTTTCTCCAATGGACACCTGTTCGAGGAGTATTGTGGGTCGGATCCGGGTCCGCTTGGCCCGATTGAGACGTCATCAAGCCACAATATGCCACATATGATTCAACGACCTTGGCATACGACCTTGTAGATGTTCTTTTGCACTTCGATCAATGACCTATCATGCGACCAACTGGTAAAGCTTTGTTTAATCTTCTCTTTCTTATGATATCCTCATCATGATTCCTCCACTTCTTCCGAATGTAATTCATTACATTGGGGAGAAGTATATCTTCCTTAATCTGGGTCGAATGAAATTTTGCGAGGTCGCGTGTTTGATGTTGTCTCAAGGTTCGGGGTTGAGACTTCTTGGCAAATGTATCGTCATTTGAAGTTCGGAGCTGAAAATTTGACGATCGTGCCTATATTCGATGTTTGGAGCTGAAGAGTCCTCTCTCATCATCACTTCGTGATCCCAATCGTCGCATTAATAAGGGTGCCACATGTCAAAAATTCAGTGGGTGGCTCGAACTTCGAAGTGCCATGTGCCCCCCATTCGCTTGCTTTGGCAAGGCGCGTCTTTCCATACAGTGGCCTATATATACCCCCTTCTTTCAAAATCCACTTGCTCCATCTGCTCGCATTCGAGATCGTTGCCAGATACCCAGCGACCTGCCTTTTCGATCTCAACAAGGTACCATGGCTTCCATTAATTTGAGCTTTTCCTTTTCTATTTTTGCGACCTCCCGATTGCATGAGCAGCCGAGACCCTCTAGGTTAGGTCTGAGTCTAGGTCGAGATCTAGGTCGTGTCCTCCTAATAACTCGTCAGACGACGAGACCCCAAGACATGTCAGATATAAACAGACCTTAGACAATAGTTCTTGGTTTGGTATTGTGAGTAAAGTGAAACAATCCATTTCCCAAATAAAAGAAAAGTATTTTATTCCGCATGATTTTGAAGTTTTGATCCCTCGCTCCTTTGATCGCATGCATACACCTCCTAGAGGATTTTGTACATTATCGACCGGCCATTTCGAGGCCGACTTAAGATTGCCTTTGGCAGCTCCTGTAGCTTGCATTCCTAGGGATCTGAGATTGAACCCTATGCATCTGTCCCCCAACTCCATTAGCCACATTGTCGTCTTTGTTGTAATAATGCGAGCCCTTCATCTCGACCCTAGTTTTGACAATTTCTGATCGCTCTATTCTTTCACCACCTCCACTAGGTCAGCAAATAGGGAATTTTTCTATCTTACCTTCCGCAGGTAGTGTAGGTACTTAGAGCCCCTTAAATCCAATATCGGGCCCTGGAAAGATAGATTCATTTTCGTGCGACCTCTACCTGGTCAAAAATGGCCTTTTACCCTTAAGTGGTCTGTAGATAAGCCCGAGCCAGTTACTGAAGGAGAGGGTTTAGACAGGGATCTGATTACTAGTCTCACTCCTAACCCATTTTTTTCAAAAAAGTTGCTGACTGAAGAGGTTTTCTGTCTCATGCATCTATCTCGGGCCTCTGTACCCATCACCGGATCGTTAGGTGATTCACCATCCTTTCTACATCATACTCTTATTTCTTCCTTTTCACTAACTTTTCTAAGATCGTGATTTACAGAGACTAAAATCATGCAAGCTCGTATGATTCAGCGTGCCCAAGCTCGCGAAGAGCGAGCTGCTCGAAAACGAGCTCTTAAGCAATCCGCCCCTACACCAGATCGTGCCCCACACCGCTCTACTCCCTTGTGACCGGAACCGGATACCTCAACAACTCCTACTGTTGAGATGCAAAGGCCGGATACACCAATTGAGGTCGGCAGCGAAGAGACTCACCCTCAGAACCTCACTCCACGACCAACTCGGGGTGCTTCCTGCAGTATGGAGATGGTCGGTTCGCAAGCTGGAGGCGATGCTGCTGGTACCAGTCGCCACCGGAAGCGTAAACACAGGTCTCCCTCAAAGTCTAAACACGGAAGGTCGCACTTCCATGGGCGAACCGAAGAGGATGAGGCAACCGCTTGAGCAAAAGAGGATCAGAATCTGAACTATCTTAGGGAGATCGCAGACCGGGAACAGTCCGCTCGGGTCGATCATCGCACAGAATCCCAGAGGTCTGATGAGCTAACTGGGGCGATGCTTGCACCCAATTGGAGTGTTTCAGACCTTAGCACCGTCTTAAATAGCGAGGCAGGCCAAGAATCTTTTGAGTTGTACAGGAACATCTGCCTCCCTCGTGATCAAGCTGCTATCCTCTCATCTCCTTATCCGCGGCTAGAACAATTTGGGGCCCATTCTCTGATGTAGGTAATTATTTTGAACTTTCGACCTTTTGTCCCTTGCATGATTCTGATGCATTTTGATTTCTCAGGTCGAAGCCTTTATGCGATCGTTGTCCATCAAATGCACGGTGCTCCGCAAGCGTCACCAGGAGATCAATCAAAAATATCGCGAGCTCTGAAATGAGGTTCGGGCAAAGGAGAGAGACTAGGATGAGGAGCGCCAGCGCTTAAATGAAGTAAAGGCAAGGTTTGAGGCTGAGGTCGCTCACTTAAAGGAGGCCGAGGTGTCGCACACTTTTGAAGTTGCTCGGGCGCTTGAGGAGGGTCAGCGATCGGGCTTTTCTACTGGCCAAGAGGCAGGTCGTGTGCAAGGTCGGGAAGAGTACTTATATTCTCCTGAGTTTGCTGCTCGCACACGCGACTAGAAGGAGCTTGGGACTTCCTAAAGACTCCGGTTTTCCAGACTGCAGTCGAGATAAAAGCTGGGATTTATATGATGCAGGGCTTCAACAAGTGCAAGGCCCAAGCTAATAATTTGAACGCTTTTGCTGAGGGATTCGACCAAAGCCGGCTCAATCCCTTTGTGGATGAAAATTTTCAGCCCTACGTCCCAGAGCTGCCTCCGGAGATCGAAGGTACAGAATTTGCGAGCTTGCTCGATGATGTGGAGGCCATGGATGAATGAGTTCGATCAGCCGACCAGCACATCTGCAAATACTTGGAATATTTTTTGTGTAGACCCAGGGTCATTCAAAGAAACAATCATTTTTTGTCTTGTAATGCTTGCTGACCATGGATATTTTGCGATCTAATTTTTTAGACAATTGCTACATCTATCGAATTCATGAATTTAATGCGCAGTAGTTTCAACAGTTGATCAGTGAATATATAAATTGTACTTATAAATGCTCAAATTAGCCACCTGTGTAGCGATCCTGCGATTTGTTGTGCAGGTATCTTGTGATCTTTTGTAAATTTGCAATCTTTTCAGGCTCTCAGATTGTGCTTTGCAGATCTCACGATCTTTTTCAGATCGAATGATCTTTTGCAGATCCTGCGATCTTTTTCAGATCGAATGATCTTTTTTAAATCCTGCTATCTTTTGCAGATCCTATGATCTTCTGCAGACCTTGTGATCTTCTGCAGATTCTGCGATATTTGCAGATCGAACGATCTTTTTCAGATCCTGTGATCTTTTGTAGACCACTTCATGTTATGCTATGCAATTCTCGAAATAATTGAAACAAGTAACAAAATTTCTAGGATCACAAACTGGAGAAAAAATAACTATTCAATATAATTTATCTTTTTCAGATAGAATCTACAGTTAGCCTTTCACAGGCCTACAACTAGACCTTTTTCAGGTTCTATTCAAAAAAAAGGGGAAAATTCCATCTTTACTATCATCTACATTCCACGGCCTTTTGCAGGCTCAGACTCAAGCGTAAAATTTCTCAAGTTTTGGATGTTCCACGATCGGGGCAGATTTCGACCTCCCATGTCTTTTAGGCGATAAGTGCCCTTTCGTTTGATCTCCACGATTTTGCAGGGTCCTTCCCAACTTGGGTCGAGCTTTGCTACATGTTTGGACATCTCCACCCTCTTTAAAACAAGATCACCAACTTGCAACTGCCTGGGTTTGAGTTTCTTGTTGTATCCCTTCAGCATCAAACTCTTGTGATGTAGCATCCTGGCATATGGAGTCTCCCTTTTCTATTCGATCACCTCTAAGTCGAAGGTGAGCCCCTCTTGATTGGTCGCAGGGTCGTACATAGCTACACGTTGAGTTTCTTCTCCTATCTCTACAGGAATAAGAGTTTCAGTACCAAATACAAGACAGAAAGGAGTTTCAGCTATAGAAGATCGGGGGGTAGTTCGGTATGCCCACAATACCCCTGGTAATTCATCTAACCACGACCCTTTGGAGCACAACCTTATTTTGAGATGCTGCAAAATGGTCCTGTTAGAAACCTCGACTTGCCCATTCGACTGGGGATGTCCCACCACTGTAAAGTTCTGCTGAATTTTAAGTTTTCTACACCAATCAATGATCTTTCTTCCTTGAAACTGGGTACCATTATCCGAGATCAAGACTCTAGGAACTCCAAATCGGCATATGATGTTTTTCCATATAAAATCGATCATAACCCCTTCAATTATTCTAGCTACAGCTTCTGCTTCTATCCATTTGGAGAAATACTCTACCACTACCACAATGAACTTTTTCTGAGATCGCGCAGTTGGGAATGACCCCAATATATCTATCCCCCACTGATCAAAGGGACATGCAATCTTAATTGGTTCCAGCGGACTGCTGGTGCATGAATTTGTGCTGCGAACTTCTGACAAGCTGCACATTTTCTAACCATTTCCTTTGTATCTTTCACTAATGTAGGCCAAAAGAACCCTTGTTTGATCACTTTTTGGGCTAGTGATCTTCCCCCTGAATGGTTTTCACAACTTCCTTCATGTATCTCCCTCATCACATATTTACCCCTTTCTGGATTCAAATATTTCAATAAAGGTCCTTCCACGGTTCGCTTATACAAGTGCGTATCAATCAAGACAAAGCGAATTGCTTTGGCTTTAAGTCTTTCTTGCGCACACGGGGTCGCTGGGTAGTGTGCAATCTCAAATATTGGATGATTTCATCCTTCCAAGAAGGTTTCTCGTCCGTAGCATTAACCTCCACATTTTTAGCAATTACTAGTGTATCTCTAATCATCACCATTATCTTGCGATCTCCAATCCCAGATAACGTAACCCCAAATTTCAATAGAGAATCAGCTCTATCATTCTCACATCTAGGGATATGATGTACTTGGCATTTGTCGAATTTGGATATCAAGGATTTTGCTTTCGCATGATAAAGCACCATATTATCCTCTTTAGTCTAATAAGTCCCATCAAGCTGTAGGGCTACAAACTGGGAATCTGTATACATTTCTAGATCTCTAGCACCTGCCTCGAATGCTAGCTCTAATCCCATAATTATGGCCTCATATTCTGCCTCATTATTCGTGACTGGGAAGGATAGCCGGACCGTGACCTCGATCTCGACATTCCCCAGACCTTGGATCAAAATGCCAATTCCCCCATTTCCTCCGTTGGAAGATCCATCTACATGCATCATCCATTTTTCTAGCTTAGGACTCCTTTCAGGATCCCCTGCGAGTTCGACCATAAAATCTGCTAACACTTGTCCCTTTAACAATGTCCGTGCTTGATACTCAATGTCATATTCCCCCAGTTCTACTTCCCATTTTACCAGCCTTCCTGATGCATCTGGACGTGCTAAGACATTTTGTAAAGGATATTTGGTCAAAACTATTATGCGGTGACTTTGGAAGTAAGGTCGCAGCTTTCGCGCCGTTACCACCAATGCGAGTGCTAACTTCTCAATATGCGCATATCTCTTGTCTGCTCCTTGTAGCATCTTGCTTATGTAATATACTGGATTCTGTACCCCTCCTTCCTCCCTCACTAATGCTGAACTAACAGCATTTTCGGAGACAACTAAATACACATATAACGCCTCATTTCCTCTTGGATTCGTGAGCAACGGTGGCGAGCGTAGATAAGTTTTTAGATCTTGAAATGCCCGCTCACACTCCTCAGTCCATTCGAAGTTCTTGGTTTTTCTCAATACTTTGAAGAATGGAAGATTCCTATCCGATGATTTAGAAATGAAGTGATTAAGAGATGCAAGCTTACTGGTGAGTTTTTGAACTTCCTTGATGGTGGTTGACGACCTCAGCTTGAGTATGGCTTCTATCTTTTCGGGATTTGCTTCAATCCCCCGCTCGCTAACCATGTACCCTAAGAATTTTTCTCTCGATACTCCAAAAGTGCATTTCATTGGGTTGAGCTTCATTCTGAATTTTCTGAGCATTGCAAAAGTTTGCTCGAGATGAATCATGTGATCTGGAGACCTTGAACTCTTAACCAGCATATCATCAACATATACTTCCATGGTCTTTCCAATTGGATCCTCAAACATTCTATTGACCAATCGCTGATATGTAGCCCCTGCGTCCCAATTCGAGTGGTTCTGGATGGATCTCCTTGCACGACCTCTACTGTTTTATGGCTCTCAACCGGCTACATCCTCTCAATTTTCTCCCTAGATATTCGATTACTATCCTCACTGATCTCTAGCTTTCTCTTCTTATCTATGCTTTTGCCCTTTTTCAGGGACAGGTTATAGCATCTACGTGCCTCTTCTTGATCACATGCTACCTCTCCGATTCCTGCTTTGGTCGTAAACTTCATTTTCAAATGGTAAGTGGATAATACCGCACAGAAGGCATTAAGTCCCGGCCTTCCTAAGATCACATTGTATGCAAATGGTGTATCCACTACTAAAAACTTGACCACCAATGTTTTTTTTCTTGGCTCGTCTCCCATAGAAACAGGCAAATATAGGGTCCCCAAGGGTGCGATCTCATTGCCTCCAAACCCAACTACGGTGTTCTCACAGGTTCTAATTTGGAATTTTCCAAGCCCATCTTAACCAGAACATCCCTTAAGATGATATCTGCGGAGCTTTCATTATCTACCAGGACCTTATGACGTAGAAAGGGGGCGATATCTGCAAAATTAGCAACATCCTTGTTCCCAAATGTGATTTCTTCCTCTGGCTCGATGTTTGCTACTAACTGGTCTCTCTAGTCACTTCTGCTCTGTCGCTTCCTCGATCTTCTAGAATCGCCCCCTTCAGGTACTCCCGCAATAGTCTAAATTACACCTTTCACAGACGCATTATCTCCGAGGTTAACCTCTTTTTGCACACTTTTTCCTCTATCCTATCTCCTCTCATGACTTCTAGATCGGCTCCTTCTAATAACATTTTCATCTGCCCGACACTTTAGTACAAGTTCTTTGAAATATCCTTGTCTGATCAATCTTTCTATCTCATCTTTCAATTGATAACATTCCTCCGTATCATGTCCTCGCTCCCGATGAAATTTACAGTATTTTCTAGAAAATTTCTTGGTCGGCGTAAATCTCATATGACGGGGGCCACTTCAGTATATCAGACTTCTCCACAATAAATAATACCTTGGTTCGGGTTGTGTTCAAAGGGGTATATCGATGATATTTTGGCTAGTAGGGAGGGTCACGACCACGATCTGTCTTATGCTTTCCCAGATCTTTTCCGTGTTCGTGTTCGCGGGTCCTCACACTACCCAACCACTCCCCATCTTTCATCGCGTTCATTTCCTCTTTGTTAATATACTTCTGAGCCAAACGCATTAATTGTTCCACATTGGTGGGCGGGTCTCTGGCTAGAGCACAAGCAAAGGGTCCTTTTTTCAATCCATGAATCAGAATGCTCACCATCATGTCGATCCTTAGAACTTGGACCTCCAATGTTTCGTTATTGAATCTTCCCATGAAATTTTTTAAGGTCTCATTATCTTTTTGCCTTATGGTGAATAGATAAGTTACAGACCTCTTTTGCTTTCTCTTGCTAGCAAAATGAAAAATAAATTTCTGAACCAACTGTTCATGTGAGTCGATGCTTCCAGCAGGTAAACTAGTGAACCACTCCTGTACCTTCTCCGTCAAAGTGGTTACGAATAACTTTGCTTTTATGGAATCAGATTGTCCATAAAGGTTCATTACCAGATCAAACGCAGACACGTGTTCTTGAGGATCTTTTACACCATCATATTTTGGTAAATCAGGCATTTTAAAACACGTGCTCACAACCTCCCTTAAAATTTTATTACAAAATGGTGAATGTTTATTCTGAGTGACCATTTCTCCTTTTCGTTTCAATTCATCTATTTGCTTTCCCAGCATTTGAATTTGCTTTCCCACGCTATCAACTTCTGCTCTCGAGATCGTGGGTTCACGTCTGTATCCCCTACTCCAAGCACTCGACCCTACCTTTGAAGGAGCAATTGTGGGCCTTACTCTCGGGTCTCTTCTACTCATATTCTCAGACACTCTCTCAACTTCTCGTTCACGTACCATCCTTCCCCTAACAGTTTCGTTTTCATTAAGCAAAGCATTCCTTTGCTCATATGCCATGATAGTATTTTTTCCTGCTTCTTCCATAATTTGCCGCAATTCTCCTTGTGTTAATTGATATAATTTCTCTTTCCCCTTTGAAGTACCTTCCATCAGAGGCAAGTTTTCCCCCAAACGCTCCATGTATAGGGTTTTGTTTTATTTCCAAATTCGTTCCCACAATCGACGCCAAACTGATCTGCCCCGATCACGTTTGATCACGATCAACGACCCCGACCTTTCTGCATCACCGATCCGGATCTGTTATCTGGAAATAAAATAAAACGCTAGTCAGGTTCGTCCCGACGACGATACTCCGATGTTTAAGTTAGAAACTTGGGTCGAAGGAAAAATGCTTCGATCTAAATAAGTGAGTGATGTGTGTGGAATGCGTACCTTCCCTCTCTGTGGACTGGAGTATTTATAGACAATGGAGGTTGGGGCCCACCTTTGGAACAAATGTCACCTTCATATTTACCCATGCAATGACTAAGCTGTTTTTCCATTGGACACCTGTCCGAGGAGTATTGTGGGTCGGATCCGGGTCCGCTTGGCTCGATTGAGACGTCATCAAGCCACAATATGCCACATACGATTGAACGACCTTGGCATGCGACCTTGTAGATGTTATTTTGCACTTCGATCAACGACCTATCATGCGACCAACTGGTAAAGCTTTATTTAATCTTCTCTTTCTTATGATATCCTCATCACCTACAAAGCCCAACAAACACTAAGGAAAAAATATAGGCTGGCCGAGCCAACTCGCCAAAGACTCCTCGGAACCACTCCTCTGTACAGGAAGAGTTGCAAGATAGTGACCGCCCATACTAATCTGGCAAAGCTGCAGTAAAAGATAACATGCACAACATCCTCTTTCTCCACCGAACATGCACCACACCCATCATTCATCGCAATTTTTCGATGTTGTAGATTAACAATTGTTGGAAGGGCTTCGCAAACAAAGCTGCACACAAATAGGACGACCTTGGGTGGCTCTTTCGTGCTCCAAATGAACTTCCAAGACCTCCCCAACTGTGAATATAGTTGATGTAGGTCGTACAAAATCCGGATCGGGTCGCTGATATTGGTCTAAAGTCGGGTCGCTAGATCCTTCTTTCGAGCTTCATGTTAGTGGATCCTGAGAACAGAGCAAACGTAAAACTAGCAGGGTGGCCCCCAGCAAAGGCCCTCCGATGCCTAAGTCAGAAATGAGAGGTCGAGGGTGATAAAATGAGATCGAATGAGACGAACAAAAAGCGGTAAAAGTAATAATTATCCCCTTGAAATATTCATAATTGCATGTATATATAGTACGGTACCGCATGAGCGTATGACACGTGGCTCTATCTGGATGCGTCCACGTCACTTGATCCAAAAGCTAAAGAGATAGGTTGATTTGTTGACCCGGGTCATTGGGGACGGGTCGAGTGACCTGTCCCGAATTCTTATGCGTGGATCCTGCCATTGGGGATAAATTCCATTAATAAATAAGGGCATTTTGTCATTTGATAATTACTCTCATAAATAGTGGCCCCCTCCCGCAGGTCATAGGCCACTCTATAAGCACTTATAACAATAAATTGTTCGCTCTTCTCAAAATGCCAAATCGGTTCATCTCTAGCATCAACTCCTCAAAGAGGGATTCCGGGAATACAATCAGCATCTGCAAAGCAAAACTTGGTTCTTATCAGTGCCTCGTTCCATTTGTTTTCTGACGTTATAAGAGACACCGCCTTCAAATCACTCAGGATCGATGCAAAATGAACTATAAGATGGAATGGTGAAGGCCGTGGGAGCCAAAGGTGCCCTAAAATTGAAATAGAACATCCATCTCCAACCTGCCATCGGATACCCGCTACCAAGAGATCCCGAGCATCCCAAATGGAACGCCATGTGTACGAAGGGGTCCAAGCGCCCCATAAAGAACGTAGCACGAGGAAAATATTTCTGACTAGTATTGCGTTTAGAGCACCCCCAGAACACATGGAGACCCTCCATGCGTATTTGGCAAGAAGCGCGAGATTATATTCCTTGAGCCTATAGAAGCCGAGCCCTCCTTTCGCCTTTGGTGGACACAATTTACACCAAGCCTTCTAGCGGATTTTAGACTCGTTACCACAGTTCCAAAGAAGTCAGCCATCATACTCTCAAGCTCGCGAAGGAAGGAGTCTGGTAACGGAAAGCAACTCATTGAATATGTGGGGAAAGTCTAAAGGTCCGATTTCAAGAGGACAGCGCAACCCGCTTGTGACAGCTTCTTCCAGATACGTTGTCGAAGATTGTAGGGACAAATTTTGATCCAAATAAGCTAACATTCCAATAGATTATAATATTTATATTTAAAATTAGGGATAATTATACTCCCCTCGCATGAGGTTTAGGTGTAATTACACATAAACCCCCTGTGGTTTGGAAAATTACATCCAACATCCCTGATGTTTGCTTTCATCTAACAAATAAGTCCCCCTATTAGTCAAAATTCATTGAGTTGTTGATATTAACATAAAAATTGAATAAAAATTATTGATATTTATCCTTAATTGATTTAAAACTGACTTATTGCAGGTTAAATAATTTTGTTGAACTAAACTACCTTTGTAATGGTTAATGCGTTAAAACATGCATAGGTCCAATTGATATGGATTATGATCAAAGCTTGGGCCGAAATGAATACGGATGTTGAAGGGTGGGACCTGCAAAAAAGCCGTTAGCACTCTGACGCCCAAGTTACTTCTGAATTTGAGCTTGAATAACACCTAAAGTAAATAAATATAATTCAAATTATGATATGGTGAACAAAGTTGGTAAAAATTGCAAGAACACGTGATAATATACTTGTAGAGTGCTTAGAGAATGTTTAAAGAGTGGGAGAGATTATTCAGAGAGTAAGAAAGTGTGAGGGACGTGAGGGACACATCCACAGAGTGAGAAAGGTGTCAAGAAGGTCTCCTGAAATGCCTTCAGTATGGAAGAATAAACCTGTATTTATAGGGGGTGTCCTTTTCCGATAAGGCTATGCACGTTTCCTCCATTTGCGGGAAAAGTGGATGAATGTTGTTTGGATAGGCCATAATTAGTTCTTATCTTTTGTTAATATTGTTGTTGAATGCTAATGCTAGGAAGTTCAAGCTGCCAAGGAGTATAGGTTTTAGGGGAACCTCTCTTGTCTGCAAGGAGTTCCAGCCATCAGGGGGTCCTAGTTGCCAAGGAGTCCTTCTTTACTTACTTTGTCTTGGGAGACCCTTCACCTATGAGGAGTCCCGACCGCCAAGAGGGAGTCCTTCTAGAGCTGATATGGTCCAAGATAACTGTTGACCTTGGGGTTGGCGAGATGTAACGTGGGAGAGTGGGCTGTCATATCTGTGGGCTTTTTAGGGCTTACATTTTGTTGGGCTTTGATCATGGTCTGAGTAGGGTGATGCCTTCAGTCTCCTTCCTTTGCAAATTTGTTTTTTGGGGGCACCTGCCAAGGCCGTCTGCTAGGTCCTCTTGGGCCTCTTAGAATCTTACGGGCATCTCGTTTCTTTTTTCTTTTTGGATTGCTCCTCGTCACATGCATTAATACGTGAAAACGTATGAAGATAATTTGATCATAAAAAGTTAGTAATAAGTCAATCGGGAGTAAATATAAATTTTTTTTCTGATTTTTTTGTTAATATGAAGAAATTTAATGAATTTTGATTAACGGATGCACTTATTCGTTAGATAGAAGTAAACTTTTGGGTGCTAGATGTAATTTTCTAAAATGCAGGAAGTCTACGTGTAATAACACCAAACCTAAGGAGAGGGGAGTGTAATTATCCCTTAAAATTATGTATAAGTGAATCATTATTAATTACAGGATTAACTACACTTACATCGCTCCGAAAATACAAAATCACACTTTGAGTCAAATAAGTTTGATATTACATTATACCCCTTCGGAAATTTACTGTTTATACCGTACACTTTTTGTTTAGATTTGGAAGAAAAATACTGAGTTAGTAAAAAAAAATTGCATAAATTTCTAATTTTACTTTCTAATTTATTTATTTTCTTTTTATAGGGTCATTTAACATTTTCAAGTAATAAGTTTATATTCATGAAGAAAAAAAATATAATGATGGTAACTTCCCTCCATATATATATTAAATTTATCCCTTATTAAGTAAAAAATATATACTTGAAAATGTTAAATGAGGAAAAAAATTAAAAATTCATGTAACTTTTTTATTTACGTCAGGATTTTTCGTCCAAACCATAACAGAAGGGGGTTGGGTGTAAATCAACAACGGGATGTAAATATAATTTCCAAAAAAAGTAGAATTTAGTATTTTTAGAAGGTCTAAGTTTAATTAATTCTTAATTATAAGATAATTAATTGGACAACTCATGTCGTGATTTGGCTGCATAATAAATGTAAGTCTTGAAAGATTCGATTTTTTCTGTTGTCAATGAATCATAATCCAGAAAACTCTAGAAAATAAATTAACTTATCTATATATACGTGCAATAGAGTAGAGTAATGTTAATTATAACATTACTCATTAATATATATATATATATATATATATAAATTGATCGAAATACGTCTGATTCAGAATCAAATTAACATGATTAAATTCATTTAAAATATTTTATAAATTCCTACATCATCTAAGATTCTAAACACTTATTTTGAAATTTTACAAAAAAACATTACCACCACAAAAAGACCTAAAACTTCACTATTTCAACTTATACTAAAAAATGTAGTTTTTGTGCATTATGTAATTTTTTTAATATATACTTTGTTAATCAGATAAAAAATAAAGACAAAATAAATTAATATTGAATATATGAAAAGAAAATTATTAAGCAGAGTTAATATAATTGATTTTTTATTCGCACTTTCTAGTAATTATAGGGAGAGTGCTCTGACACTGGGATGCAAAAGGTCGGATGGATCGTTCATTAATAAACACCGACCAGGTCGTAACCCTATTCTAAAGGTTTGGAACAAACTGCAAGCAGTGAAGATAGAAAATGATATTATACTAACTACGACCAGAGATAGATAGGTTGTAAAAGGTCGGACTCATGCTATAAAATGGAAGTTTGAACTAGGAGTCCTATTAATAAGAGAAACTTGGCATGTATGTGTTCGAGGGGTAGAAGAGGTCTAGCTTACTCAATGTATTCACTCAAGTTGATGAAAATTTGAAAGAAAAAAGTAAAGCACTAATGACTTTACACATCAATAAAAAATCCAGTCCACTCTTGCAATTGGGTCGTTGCGATTAGGGGTTGGAGCTCTAATTGTCCAGACAGTAATGATAGTATCTTATACCTGAACCTGTGGCTCACTTTTCCTAAGTAATGGGAAAGATGATTGAAACATGCCATCTAAAGAGTATTGAGACAAAAATGGGCAATCAAGAATGTAGAGGAGATAGGATAGGCAATTGGTCAAATATAATATGGATCATACATGGACAGTAGTTGGAGTCAACTGCTCTCCCAGGGTCGCTCATATGAGATTCCTAGGGAAGAGGATCAAGTTGGCGATGGTTGCGCATGAATGGAGCTTGCTTGGTAAAAGGAGAGTAAGCTTTTGGGAAGTAGAGATCGAGCGTGGAAATACCAGTAGAATAATTCTTTATTACATACAGTTAGTTAAAGGATAAAGCTGAACAGACGCTTCTCGCAAGCAACAACCATCCACAGCGAGAGGGATCCGGTCTTCTAAACCTAACTTCTTTTTCATAGAATAGCAAGATGGAAGCCCTAACCTACAGCAAGAGTCTAACCGCCTTCTTGCATTGATGGTCACAGGAATGAGAACAGCCTACATTATATTTGGATTTGTATTTTGGCTCATCTCAAAACCTTGTTTGGTTTTGTGTTTCTGCACACCTAGTGAAGGTGTGCAGATTTCAATTTTAAATTTTTTTTTATTACTCTTCTTTTTTTAGTATTTTTTTTCCTTCTCTCTCTGTTCTTTCTTTTCTCTCTCTGCTTTTTTCTTCTATTTCTTCTCTTTCTTCTTTCTTCTCTCTTTCCTTTTTCTCTTCTCTTTTTAATTTTTTGTTCTACTTGCCTTGTACTCGGCAGATCTTCTTTTCCTTCTCTTTTCTTGTTTGCTCTCATTTTTTTTTCTTCTCTTTGTATTATATGTATCATATATTATTTAATATATAATATATGTCAAATGTAATCAATAATTACTACTAAAAAATAATTATTAACTTATAAAATCATTGATATTAAAGATATTTACTATCAATGCTACTTAGTTAAAATATTCAAAATTTTTCTACCAAGCGAAAATACTGTAGCAGTCGCATAGAAAATACTGATAATATATCAGTACTATATACCTAATTCGTATTTTTATTATTTCAATTATCTATTAAAATTTATCAGTTTACATATAAAAGTCTAATAAATGTATTTTCAACATGTTAGTATAGTGCATTTAACTCTTGATTACAAACTTTTTCAACTTAGACCATCTAAATCTTTTTTACTTAAATTTTTTTCTATTTCAACGAAATATTTGAGAAATTTGAAAATTGAGGACAATATGCCAATAATACATACTTAATTCTAAATTTTTTATTTAAATTGTATATATTATGTTTTTTCATTTCAAAGATAAAGTCTAACAAAATTATTTTGGAGACAATACTACAATGTATTTAATTATGCATTAAAGTTATAATTATTATTTAAAATATAAAAAGAAATTCTTTAATAAATAAATTACTTAACATAAATATATATACTATATTTCACTAACAAACAAAATACTATATACATACACATATATATTAATAAATATATATATTCAAAGATATGGTTTGACAATGAACAGTAACTCATGTCTCCCAAATCCCAATATCAAACCTACACCATTTATTTTACACTAATTTATATTATATCAAAACACAAATTTAAATATATCATTTATCTCAAAACACAAATTTAAATATACCATTTATCTCAAAACACATACTTACTTATCCTCATCTCTATCCCGATGTTTTGAATCGCTTCCTATTATATCAAAACACAAATTTAAATATATCATTTATCTCAAAACACAAATTTAAATATACCATTTATCTCAAAAGACATACTTACTTATCCTCATCTCTATCCCGATGTTTTTGAATCGCATCCTGAGCCCGGTGATGAAGCTAGCTAGTTTGCTTCCTCTTTTAGTAAAATATCTATGAGAAGTGATTTCAAAATGGATTTGGATGATTCAAAAAATAAATATCTTGTCAATAATTAAATACATTTAAGGATATTTTTCTCAAAAATAATTAGCCAACCTAAATAGTTATTTTAGGGATCTCAACCTTAATAAATAACTGGCTATCCAAGTAAATTATTGACACATATGCATAATTTTATTTTTTTAATATTTATAAATATATAAAATTAATCATTGATTAAAATTGATAGAATAAATTAATTTTACATGAGAAGAAAACATGTTTAGATTTTGTTATATTTACTTAATTAAATATATATTAAACTGATAAAACTTTGATGTCACGTGAATAAAAAATTATTGATCTAATAAATGGACTTAAGATATTATTCTTCGTAAATGATATATAAGATCATTTTAGTCGACTCATATTCTGTCCACCAAAAGCAATTACCCTAAAATTGTGAACCATAATAAATGGTATAAATATCATAACATCATAGCATCCCAATGACATACTCGAAATATTTGACGGCGTTAGACGGAAATCTAAATTCTACTTTTCGATTTATACAAGGATTAATTACAATTACATATTTTTAAAAAATATAAAATTATGCTTTTTTTAATAAATTTTCGAAATCAGAGAATTACTTTCAAAATTAAATTTGTACCCTTTCGAGAATACTATGTTTACTATCTCCTCCATCAAAAGATGATGGAATTTCATATTTTTAGAAGGAATCTAAATATAATTAACCAAGACTTTATAAAAAGAAAGGTGTATGGTCACAAATTGATGAGAAGACGAGTACCCAACTCAATTTCTGCAATTCTCGAGTTTGAATGGACGTTGAAGAATATGTTGGGGATGCATTGCTTGTTTGATAAGATTAAGACTTCAACATCAAAAGGTTTGAGTTTGAGTCTTATCAATATGGGTGTTTGTCAACTATTATAGTAATCTAATATTTTTGTTTTATTTTTTGAAAGTATCTATTGGTTTGAATTAAGGTAAATTACGAGGGATTTTTTTGAAATTTGTCATAATTACAAATACCCAATCATTATTTAAAAAATTACAAATACCCTTTAGAGTTAAAAGTCGTCTAACATATACCCTCTTGTGACAACCCATTATAGAGGATATTTGTTAGACGCCCGTTAATTCGAAAGGTTATTCGTAATTTTTTTAAATAAGGGGATATTTTGTAATCATGCCAAACTCCAAAGAAGTCCATTATAATTCATCATATAAATTATGGGATACTTACACTTCCCTCAACTGAGATTTAGTCTAATTACACGTAAATTTCCTATGATTTGAAAAATTACAATTGATACTCTTGAGATTTGTTGATATTAATAAAAAAATTGAATGAAAATTGATATTTACATTTATTATTTTTGTTACAGATCAAACAATTTTTTCCCATCTAAACTAGGCTTATAAAGATAAGATATTCCTCCATATATGCTTCAACGTGTGAAGATGTATAATATAATTTTTTTATCTAATTTTTTTTGTTATTATCAACAAAATTGGTGAATTTTGACTAACAAAAGGACTTACTTGTTAGATGAAAGTAAACCTTAGGAATACTAAATATAACTTTTCAAATTATATAAAATTTACGTATAATTAGGGAAGCTGCAAAAAAGACAGCCGCGATACTACTGGAGAGTACGGTTTCAATATTTCCCATACGCAATCCTTTGTATAGACGTTGTGGCGGTCGGACACTAAGATGGAATAGACCCGCTAATATGCCCAATGTACCTGCTGCAATATGATGAGAAGCTATTCCTCCCGGAACAAAAGGATCAAAACCTTCCACACCCCACGACGGATTTACAGGTTGTACTTTTCCCGTTAGTCCATAAGGATCGGACACCCATATTCCAGGACCGTACAAGCCTGTTACATGAAATGCACCAAAACCAAAGCAAGCCACCCCGGAGAGAAATAAATGAATTCCAAAGATCTTGGGCAAATCCAAAGAAGGTTTTCCTGTACGTTCATCACAAAATATTTCTAGATCCCAATAGACCCAATGCCAGATAGCTGCCAAAAAGCATAAGCCAGAAAACACAATATGTGCCCCAGCTACACCTTCGTAACTCCAAATCCCCGGATTCGTTACAGTCCCTCCTGTGATACTCCAACCTCCCCATGAATTGGTTATTCCTAAACGAGTCATGAAGGGTATAACGAACATACCCTGTCTCCACCCAGAGTTTTTGTGAATCCATAGAACTTTCGTTCTTCTATTTCTTCGTTCCGAACTGTTATTTCAATTCTTCCATTTTTTCTTGATTTCATCTCTTTATTCAGTCAATTCACAGCCACAACGATACGAAAGGACTTCTTAAATGCAAATTACCCTCTGTGTTTTTCATAATAAAGTAAGTAGCCCTCATGCCATTTCGTGACATTCATGAGCAACTTTTAGATATTTTAATTTTTTTATTTTTAGTTATGAAATTACTTTTACATCCTTATTAATAGTAATAGGATCTGATAGAATTAAGGCTCAAATTTAATTAATAAGATCAATGGTCCAAATTCTATTAAATTTGTTCAACTGTCTAAATTAAAAGCATATATTTATATAATATATATTACACAAAATTTAATTAAAATATATTTATGATATATTTTTATTAATTAAAATTATATATAAAGAGAGAGGGAGTTGGATAGAGGACGGCAGGGCCAGCGAGAGTGGCCGGATTGGACGGCGAGGGTGGCGATGGGGAGGCGAAGGGTGGGAAGCAGAGACGGGGAAGGGGGGAGGTGGGGCCGACGAAAACAACGTGGAAATTGGAGAGCAGGGGCATGGTGGAGGTTGGTGTTTTTTATTTTTGTATTTTATTTTAAATAAAAATATATATTAATATATATAATAATATTAATATATATTACATTTAAATGTAAAATAATATTTTATTTATAAATATTAATTAAAATCGCACTTAAAGCGCGTGTAGTAGATTATCAGCGTTATGTGGATAAATTGCTTTATTTTTAAAAATACAGAGAGATAAGTTGATATTTTTATAGGGAGATATTTTATACATTTCGTATATTATAGAAAATTGGCATATAATTTTTTCAATATAATTATATCAAACCTCAATATAACAAATTGTAATAATCCTTTGAATTATTGATATATTCATCATCCTTTTAAACTTCAAAAATGTCAAAACAGAAAACAATGGACACTGAAGAATATGTAGTGAGTGGAAATGGCGGAAGAATGGCATCTTTGGGAAGCCAAAGTTCAAGATGGGAACAATAAATAGCAAAAAGATCTTTAAAACATAACTGACTACAATGATGATTTCACTAAGTTTAATAGTAATAATGGAGCAACCATCATGATTGTTGGTTAAATCTTCATTTTTTTTAATTTAAAATATTGATATAATAGAATGGAGTATATGTTCGTTTTTTTTTTTTTTTTTTGAAATAGATGATCATTTAAATATATTTATTGATGTGAATTATTAATATATTAAAGTAGTTTGAACTTATTTCAATTTTTTAATTCAACTTTTAATGTGGACTCAAAATCAGTTCAAACAAATTTAACTGGGAATCAATCAAGTATTTCATTTATTTTTTTAAAAAAAAGTTAATTATATAAAATATTGATCTCTCACAACCAAGGGCAAAGCAACCCCTGTCTAGCCCTAGAGGCAGACAGGGCTTGCCACCCCATCCAAAAAAAAAAATCCTATTTTCTATAATTTTTACTAATTATATTATCATTATATGCTACATTTTTGCAACTGTTATTGTACAAATTTAAATCTTACTACAAAAAATATATGATATTAGTAATAAAATATAAGTGAAAATTTTAAAGTAGTCTTTATTGCATAATTATTAGCGTAAAGAATTGTGTACAGAGTTATCACTATAGATAGTTAATGATACTTATATATTGACAACTAAATAAAAATAAAATATGATGACATAAATTATTTATTGTCACAAAGTCGTCATTATATGTGTGTCTAATTTTCTATAGTGATAAATTTATAATCATTTTTTGTTACTAATTTCTACTAATAACAAACTAATTTTGAAAAATAATAATCACCGTTGAAATTATAAAATTCATTATTGAGATAAAACGAAAATTATTGTCACTAAATAAATATAATTACTAACATTATGATATCACTCACTTTTTCATGTCATCAAATTTTTCTTTTTTCTTTTCTTCTTATGGTGACTTTTGAAAAATTTAATATTTTACTAATTAAATTATAAAAGGGCTAAACTGTTTTTTTTGGCTTCGCCACTACTTACAACCAAGGGATTGCGAATTCGAGTTATACGAATGTCGGTGTTTATTATATTTTTAATACTATATAGTATGTGTATGTTGTTTTTTTGTTTGCTTTAAATTATTAGGGTAAATTGCATAAATCCCCCTGTGTTAGGGTGAAATTGCGTCAAATGCGCCCCCCCCTCCCCCCCTTTTTAATTTTATAAGCAAAATCCTCTCCATTAGAAGCTGGCGAAGGTGCATGTCACACCCATAAAATCCTAGTGGGCTTCTTTTTAGACACTTTTTGACATTATTTTATTAGGATGATTACAGTTTGGATCCTCATGTATTGCTATGAATTTGTTTTCAAATGCTAAATATATTGAAGTTCTATTTTAGTTTTTTAATTTTTAAATATATTAACAGTTTCGGTCCTTAGGCCTAACTAATGATTATTTTGTCCTTTTAAAGAGAATATATAGTTTAACTATCAACCCTATGCTCATGATCGGACCCAACATACATGTTTTGAAAAATAAAATTAAGCCTATATTCACATATACCTTTATTTGACCGTCTTGTTCCTGGGAGTATTCCAAATCATCGATTTTACGGACTTTCTCCAACTATACTAGTCGAAAGTATTGAAGACTTGGAATATCTTCAGAACAAAGCGGTCAAAAAAAGGCATATGTGAATTTATGGAAGCTTATTTTATTTTTAAAAGCATGTGTGGGCCTGGTCACAAGCATAGGAAAAAAGTAGTTGAACTATATGTTTTCTCTAAAAGGACAAATGATCATTAATTAGGCATAAGGATCGAAATTGTTAATATTTTAAAAATTAAAGGACTAATATAGGATTTCAATATATTTAGAAATTGAAAATAATTAATGGCAATATATGATGGCCAAAACTATAATTATCCCCTATTTTATGTTTGCAAAAGTTTAGGATTTTTCCTTTCTTTGATCTATAAGGGAAAAATAATGTTTTAGTTTAAATTTAATTTATTAAATTTTGTATTATTGATTAATTTAGTTTATCATTCACTTATAATTGATTATAATAAACTATATGTATTTATAAAATATATTAACTATATATCATGACACCTAAAATATATAACATTTTAAAAAGTTAAAATATTTATATTGATGAGGATAATTATCAAATGACCAAGATACCCCTATTTTTCAAAAGAAATTGCAACTATTGACAGGATCCACGAGCAGTTATTGCAACTCGACCCGCCTGACCTGAATTATTGGACCCACCCGCATTTACAACCGTTAGATCTGCTACGTAATATCATTCAAATAATGCCACGTGTCACACACCCATGCGGTATTGTACTAATATATATACTAGCATTTATGAATACTTCAGCAAGCACATTTATTATCTTTTTTTGATCTCATTCGTCCTCACTTGATCGTTTTTGACCCCACATTTCTAACTTAAGCATCGGAGGGCCTTCGCTGGGGGCTACCCAGCTAGTCTCACGTTTGCTCTATTTTTAGGATCTACTAATAGGAAGCTCGAGATAGGGATTCAGCGACCCGACCAGGGTACCAGGTCCAGCGACCCAATCTGAAATTTGTGCGACCTACATCATTTTGGCCCCGTTTGTAGAAAATTGAGAACAGGTCAACTAGAAATGGAAGGGACATCAAGGAGAGATCAGGATGTGGAGGAAACACTAGGAAGGGAAGAGGAGCAAATGGTACAGTTGTCGAGAGCAGATTTACAACCAATGATAGAGGAAGCAAGCGGAAGGCCATAGTGGAGTATGAAAGGAGAATAGTGATGCCAACTCGAGAGAGAGCAAGGAGATAGTTATTCAAGGATGTCGAGGGAGAGCAAGGGCGCGAGGTCACAAGGGTACCTGAAAAAAGTCCTGAGAGAACCATGTCAAATGAGGTGACGAGTAAGAGGATAGTTAAACGACAATCGGGTATTTCTAGGGCTGATGTGGATAACGTTAGTCGCCAGATCGAGAAATTGGGAAAGCAGATCGAGGAACTGAAGAAGATGGGTGAGATCGTTTCACAGAATAGGAGTTCTTGATGGGTGTCGAATCCACCAAAAATAATTCCTACGAACACTTTTGTAGATGTGTGAGTAGGCTCGAATCCACAGAGATTGGTTTTAAATTAATTCCTTCAAAAACGAAAATAATTAGGGGGAGTTTTGATTGTGAAGAAGAATAAAACTAAAAAGCTAATAAAATTAGAAGAGATAAATATAAGAGAAGAGTATTCCGGTTAAAGATAGGATCACACTTAATTCCACGGTTGATCATAGATGCAAAGATAACAATTATTCATGATAGATAAATTGGTTACGACAATTGGTACGACCTAACGACCTCACCTTTCCTTACCTTGTGAATAGTCAAGGAACGTCCATTGACTAAATCCCTAATCAGTAAACAACCTTGGGAACGTCCTCAAGATTTAATTTACCGACAGCATTAAAAACTAGAAAGGCCCAATTCTAACCAATAAATTCCTACGAGGATTTATTTAAGTTAGATTGTGCATTCCCCACAACATAATTGAAAACTTCTACATAATCAATTATGTTGTGTTACCACTAGTTATCGAACTAAACAAACAATTACGGATTTGAAAGTTCAATTGGCTAGGCAAATATTCTTGACAATAAATCAGATTATTTGTAATAAAAGCACAGAGAACAACACAAATACCAATATGAATAAAAGTAGAAAGCATAAATTAGATCTCACAACCCGTTGGATTTAAGCGTTCACCAAGTCTTCAACCGGAATGAGAGATTTAGCTAGACATGCTCATGGAAGAACGCATGAAAAGCAAAATAATATAAGAACGTAGAGAAATAGAAGAGTTCCAAAGTTTTCTCTTAAAGTGAATTACATCACCTATTTATAATAGCTAGATACCTAGTTCTACTAGGATTAGAAGTAGATTCCTAGTTGAACTAAAAGACTTATAGAGATAAAATTATAATCCTAGTTAAATTCTTCTGTAATCAGAGGTAGTCCAAGCAACTCCAAAACTCTTGCCAAAAATTAAGTTTGAGTCTTGTTTGAATTTCCATTTTGGTGTTTTTCTTCATTTTTCAATTCTTTTGTCCTAATACTGCAAAATAATATTTAATTAGGAGCATTTGGTCACAAAATAGGCTAAAATATTATATGAAATAAGCAAAAAATGGGATCCTATCAGTTCTCCATTCACCAATAGGGTTCTTCTAAAGGTAGTGGATAATAGCTTCCGGTTCCCTAATCTTCCCAAATATGATGGGACCAAGGATTAAAGGGAGCATGTAGCCGCTTTTGACTTAGTTATGAATTTATATGGCCAAATAGATCCGATGAAGGCCAAGTTGTTTGTAACCACGTTAAAAGGTAAAGCGCAGGAATGGTTTACCAACTTAGGAAGTGGAACCATTGATTCGTATGTGCAGTTGGTTCATAAATTTTTTTCTTTTTCATTTTGCGAGCAAGAGAAAGGCAAAGAGGTCGGCTACATACCTCTTTACTATTCGATAGAGGGATGATGAAACGCTTAAAAGCTATATGGGAAGATTTAATAACGAGATGTTGGAGGTGTAAGAATTGAGAATTGACATAATGGTGAGCATGTTAATTCATGGGTTGAAGAAAGGACCATTTCCATCAGCGCTGGCTCGCGATCCGCCTACAGGGACGGAACAATTAATGGAGATGGCTCAGAAGTACATAGACGAAAAAGAAATGACTAGTCGTGCAAAGGGAGAACGCTCCAAGGAAGGGAAGATTCGATATGAAAAACATCGAGAAAGAATGGGGCCTTATCAACCTCGATATCATCATATACTCCTTTGAATATGACAAGGGAGAGTAGATACCGATATGGAGAACAAGTGCTACATGTAGAGCCGCAAGAAGATATTATTTTCAGTGACAAGGATTTGAGCTCGAGCACGAGGGACCAGAACGACCCAATGGTCATCCGGATGGACATTGCCAATTATCAGGTACATAAGGTATTAATTGATAATGGTAGTTCTGTGTTTATAATTTTCTCTAACATGCTTAGGAAAATGGAGCTGAGTGAGCTAAAATTGAAGCCTGTACAAACGCCCTTGGTCGGATTTGGGGGGAGCAAGGTCGTGCCTGAAGGGGTTATTGATTTGCCGGTGTCAATTGGAGAAGAACCTCGAAGGAAGACTTGTATGGTGCAGTTTTTAGTGGTAGACAGCCCTTTCGCATATAATGTCGTCTTGGGACGACCCGGGCTAAACCAGTTTAGAGCAATGGTATCCACTTACCACTTGAAGATGAAGTTCCCCACCAAATATGGGGTCGGGGAGGTGAGATGCAACCAACGTGCAACACGACAATGCTATAACTTAGCCATAAAGCAGGTCGAGATGGAAAAGAAAGAGAAGAGGAAAGAAGAATAAGGACAGAATGGAGAAATCAAAAGAGGCAAAATGGATAGATTAGAACTTGCAGGAGTATAAGGAAGTACAACTGATCCCTGGTGATCTCCACAAGACTACGCGAATCGGATCGCAAATAACGAAGGAGATGGAGATGTTGGCCATAGATTTTTTTAGGAAGAACAATGACATGTTCTCTTGGTGTCCATCCGATTTCAAAGGGATTGATCAAGAAGTTATAGTATATCGACTCAACATAGATCCACAAATTAAGCCGGTAAAACAGAAGAAAAGGATGTTCGGGTTTGAACGAAACAAGATCATTGAAGAGGAGGTGAATAAGTTGTTGTAGGCAGGGTTTGTGAGGGAGATCCAGTACACGACCTGGCTCTCAAATGTGGTGATCGTCCCTAAGGCAGCAGGAAAGTGGCGAATGTGCACAGATTTTACTAATCTCAACATGTCCCAAAGATCCTTACCCTCTGCCTAAGATAGATTTATTGGTTGATTCGACTGCAGGTTGTGCCTTATTTAGTATGATGGATGCCTATCAAGGCTACCATCAAATATTTATGGCAAAAGAGGATAGCGAAAAAACTGCTTTCATGACGGAAAAGGGAGTATATTGCTACAAGGTAATGCCTTATGGTCGTAAGAACGTTGGAGCGACCTATCAAAGACTGGTTAATAAAATGTTTAAGGATCAGATAGGGACCACAATGGAGTATATGTCGATGACATGTTAGTGAAGAGTAAGAAGGAGAAGGACCACTTGGTACACCTGGGGGCAGCTTTTCATATAATGCGATCTTACGGAGTAAAGTTAAATCCAGCTAAGTGCACTTTTGGAGTTAGGGTGTCAAGTTTCTGGGTTATATGGTCAGTGAGAGGGGGATTGAGGCGAACCTTGAAAAAATATGAGCAATTATGCAGCTGGGCTCGCCATGGTCAGTAAAAGACATTCAGAAGCTGACAGGGAAGGTCTCGTCGTTGAACCGGTTCATAGCCAGTCAGCAGATTGTAATTTACCATTCTTTAAGATTTTGCATAAAATTAAAGATTTTGAATGGAAGGAAGAATGTGAAAAAGCTCTTCAAGATCTAAAAACATACTTAGCCACCCCTCCCCTTCTTGCTAACCCCTTGGTTGGGGAAAGATTATATGTTTATTTGGCAGTATCAGAGGAAACTGTGAGTTCGGTCCTGGTTCGTGAGGAAGAAGGAAAGCATAGCCCCGTATACTATGTGAGAAAGATGTTGCAGGGGGCTGAGAAGAGATACATTCAGATCGAGAAGTTGGCTCTAGCTTTAGTGACAATGGCCAGAAAATTGTGACCTTATTTTCAATCTCATCCGATTGTTGTATTGACTAACCACCCATTAAAGCAGGTCATGACAAAGCCAGATACCTCAGGCAGGATGCTTAAATAGGCAGTAGAGCTAGGGTAATTTGATATAGAATTCCAAACCAGAAGCGCTATAAAAGCTCAAAATATTTGCTGACTTCTTGGTGGAGTTCACAGGGAAACAACAGGAGGAGGATGAGAGGTGGCTATTGCATGTTGATGGTTCGTCCAAATTGAAGAATGGAGGAGCTGGAATATATTTATAAGGGCTAGGAGGAATTGAAATTGAGATCGCTGTAAGGCTGACCTTTCCTGCGACCAACAATGAACCAGAGTATGAGGAGCTTATTCAGGGCCTTCAGACGACACTGGATGGGGGAGTGAGGCAGCTAGACGTTTACACGGATTCACAGTTGGTCGCAATGCAAATACAAGGTTCCTACGAAACACGAGAATGGACAATGAGACAATAATTGGCAAAGGTGATGGAGATGATGGGTAAATTCGATAGATGCACGATCCACCAGATCCCAAGAGATGAAAATGCGAAGGCTAGCTTTATCTAAATTTGGGGCTATGGTGGAAGGAGTGAAAGAAAGGAAGATTGTTGTGATGATTAAAGAAGTTCTAGTGATCGATGAAAAGGCTGTTCATATAGTAGAGGAAGCAAACTCGTGCAAGATTCCCTTTGTTCAATATTTAAAACATGGGAATCTTCCTAGCGATCCGATCGCAGCTAGGAGGTTGCGGTTCAAAGCGAATCGCTTTACGATGTTGGGAGAAGAGTTGTATGAGAGGACTCCAGAGGGGATATTACTCAAGTGTTTGGATGATGAAAGAGCGCAGTATGTGATGAGAGAAGTACATGAAGAGAGTTGTGGTAATGACTCAGGAGGGAGATCACTTGCTCAAAAAATTCTAAGACAGGGGTATTTCTGGCCTACGATGGTCGAAGACGCGAAAGAATTTGTCAAGAAATGTGAAAGCTGCCAAAGGTATGCAGGGTTGTTACACTCACTAGCGACCCCCTTGGAGGCGTTGAAAGTTGCATGTCCATTTGACCAATGGGGAATTGATATCATTGGCCCTTTCGCACAAGTCGTAGCTCAAAAGAAGTTCTTGATCGTGACGGTTGAATATTTTGCCAAATGGGTGGAAGCAGAAGCCGTATCAAAGATCTCTGGAAAAGAGGTAATTAATTTCATTTGAAAAAATATCATTTGAAGGTATGGGATCCCGAGGATCTTGGTGTCGGATAATGGGACGCAATTTCAAGGTAAGAAGATCATGGCTTGGTGCAAGGATCTCAAGGTCCAACAAAATTTCACAGCAGTGGGAAATCCTCAAGCTAATGGTCTGGTCGAGGTCACGAACAGAACCTTATTGCAACATTTGAAGACAAGACTAGAAGGAGCAAAGGGGTCGTGGGTAGAGGAGCTTCCTAGAGTACTGTGGGCATACAGAACTACACCAAGAACGGCTACAGGTTAGACTCCTTTTTGCTTGGTATAGGGAGTGAGGTGATCATACCCGCTGAGATCTGAGAAGAAACAGTACGAGTCAGCCAGTATGATTAGCAAGAAAATGCACAAGGGAGATGTTTCGACCTTAGTGTGATCGAAGAAGGAAGAGAATGTGCATATGCTAAAATTCTGCGGTATAAAAGTATAATGACCAGGAATTACAATCGAAGAGTGAAACCAAGAAATTTTCAGGTGGGAGATCTTGTTCTGAAGAAAGTGGAGGTGTTAAAGCATGTGGAAAAACTTGACCCCACATGGGAAGGCCCTTATAAAGGGAACATATGCACTACAAGACATGGATGACAAAGACTTACCCAGACCTTGGAATGTACATAATCTAAAGAAGTTCTACGCTTAAGTATGAAATAGCGACCTAAAAAAGGTCTAAACTCCTTGTACAGAACTTACAAAGGTCTAGCCTGAAAAAGGCACATTTTGTACTTGTATGAAAAAGACGATAAATACATGAACCTGAAAAAGGTTATTATCTCTCTCCACGCATTATATAATGTTTTCTAGTCTAACCTGAAAAAGGTTCCAAATGATATGATCTGAGAAAGATTGTAGGATTTTCTAACCTGAGAAAGGTTCCCAATGATGCGATCTGAAAAAGATTGCAGGTTTTTCTAACCTAAAAAAGGTTCCAAATGATGCGATCTAAAAAAGATTGCAGGATCTGCTAACCTAAAAAAGGTTCCCAATTATGCGATTTGGAAAAGGATTGCAGGGTTTTCTAACCTGAAAAAGGTTCTCAATGATGCGATCTGAAAGAGATTGCAGGATCTGCAAACCTGAAAAAGGTTTCTAATGATGCGATCTGAAAAAAAATTGCAGGATTTTCTAACCTGAAAAAGGTTCCAGGAGATGTGATCTAAAAAAGTGTCAAACTAACGCGATTTAGAAGAGAAGAATATTCTGTGGTTGCGATATAGCAATCTATCAAAGATTGTTATAAAACAAACTAAGACACATGACAAAAAGGAGAATTCTCTATTGCTTGACCAAAAGAAGTCAATACATGTACAAAATGGGGATCACTTAATTCGAATGGTCTCCAACTTACCTTCTATGAAAAGTTACTGACTTAGTTACATTGCAAAAAAGAAGCAAAAACAATAAGCATCTAGAGGATCAAAGATTGGTGGGTTCTTGGTTGGGCTCCTCCATTAGACTCGCAAACTCTGGATCATCATCATGAACTTCATGTCCTGGAGCATATGGTTCCATGTTCTTGTCCAGAAAAGGATCCAGTAAATCGAGATCGAACCCATCAACTAGGCTTCCAAGCTTCCGAATTTGGCCTTGGCATTTTTCGAAGCCTTCAATCATGTACTCTGTTGCTTGGTCTTCTATGGCTTCACGAAAGGTCCGAGTCTTCATCAAATCGCGAGCGCCATTTAAGCGAGCCATGGAGATTGTCTCTTAGTACTCTGCACATTGCAGAAAAGTGTTGCGACCCTCCACCATCCCAGCTTCAAAGCCTTGCTCTTTTGCCCGATGCGAAGCCTGCTCTGCGATCTCGTTGGGCTGTTGACATCGCGTTAGCAAATTTCTTCTCAGACTCTTCAAGTTACTGACTAAGCTCTATCGCCTTCTTTTCATACTCAGATCGCATCGTATCATTCACCTCCTTTAGCTCTATCATTTTCTTCTCCAACTCCAATACCTTGGTGTCTGCTTGAATTTTATCGTGTCGCCACATGGAGCTTTGCAATGAGAGATTGTGGGCGAAGGTGATCGCCGATAAAATGGGAATAAACGGTCACGACCTAATTATTGAAGTAATACTATAAATTAATGTTACCTGAGTAATGTTGTGGGCGAAGTGTTCCTCAACCGTATTGTGTGAAGTTTGTGCAAAAATAACTTGGTCTCGTTCCAGGCAAATGGATTTATACAGCTCCCACGAGTTTTGCCCTGGACGCATTCGTAAAATATTGTTGTTGGAAGAGATGGCCCAGTTTAGGATAAGTCGGTCGCCATTCATTTCTGCAGTCCTGCTGCTTGAGGTTCGTTGTGCCTCTCTAGCTTGCTGCCAAACTTCTTCTTGAGATTGCAGCTTTTTACGATTCTCTTCTTCGTTGGCTTTATCTGCAGCCAAGCGAGCCTCCAGACGACGTTGGTGATCAGAAATAGAAGAGGGAGGACTGCGACTTCTGCTGTTGCTGGTTTGTTGTTCGGCAATCTTCCTTTTGCCCTTTTTTCTTTTAAGGCTTGGTTCGGTAGGGGCCTCGACTACTTACACGGGAGCCTCAGGAGATTGATCATCGATCTGGATTGGGGAGGAAGCATTGTTAAGGAGTTGCAGGAGTATCGGTTGCATCTTCAGCAGAAGCAGCTGCAGCTGCAGACCCTAAAACATCATGCGAGCTCTCGGGGGGGTTGCATGGACTTGAGCTTGGGCTTATGCGAACTCACGTTGCATGAAGAGGGGAAGGGTACCCTTCTTGGCCCTCACTTTGTTGGCGATGTGAGCAGGCATGACTTCAGATGCTATAAGGTTCAAAAGTAAAATTAGAATATGATATTAAATGTGGATGGAGGAAGAGAAAGCAATGTCAATCACCTAAGGAACCCCTAGTGGGAAGGGGCGCAGGGGAGAGGCCCGCGAGCTTTAGCACCTTCTCCTGTAACAAAGGCTTAGGAAGGTACCAGTATAATGTAATGTAATTTATGAGGTTGCTCTCGAACCCCTCCCCATACATTTCAGGTTCTCGCTTTGAGACACGCCAATCAAGACAAAAATCCCAGGATTTTTTGGGGGGAGGTCGAATAAAAATGAATCGCTCACGCCAGGCACCAACGTCGGACTTTAGATCGCCCAGGTATCGGCAGTCTTTGGGAGTGGAGAGGTAAAACCATCCATTCTCTCCAAACCTTTTAGAGGTCGTGAAAGAATAGATGGACCAAAAGTTATCGAAGGATGGGGGGAGATCTAAGTACTTCATAATTATGAGGAACAAGAGAATGTGGCTAATGGAATTGGGGGAGAGTTGCATTGGGCAGAGATCTAGTCTAACAAGAATATTGTTTATTTCATGAGGTAAAGGGAATCGTAAACCTGCTTCTAAATGCACTACAGATAGAGAACAAAATCCCTTAGGAGGTTGGTGCATTCTATCAAAAGAGCGAGGAAGGATGATTTCATAGTCATCAAGAATATAATATTTTCTTTTAAGCTGCAAAACAGGAGTTTTTACTGTACTAACGATCCCTATCCAAGGTTCACTAAGGAGCATGTCTTGATACTTTTTGGTGAATGGAGACATCATCAGTATTAGCTGACTCGGCCGCTTGCCTAACTACAGGAGCCTTACGACGAGGAGCTCGAGGAACATGCTCTGGAGTAGGGTCATGGGATGGTCCTATGACCTCCGTTTGGGAAGCAGCAGTTGACCCAGAAGTTGAGCTCTAGTACGAACTCGAGCTCGAACCCGACCCTGAATCCGATGAGCCAGACTCAGAACCATTCCTAAACCTAGAAGACATGATAAAGAAAGCAAGAATACAATTTAGAAATACCTGGAAAAAGTGAAGCTGAAAGAGGGAGCTCGTTGAAGGAGATCAAAAGCGACTAAAAGGGAAGGTGCGGTAAAAAAAATTCAAATGAAGGACTATATATAGGACGAAAAGTGAAACATCGCGCCTTTCCATGACTTACGAGATTATGACACGTCAGCTGCATTAACTGTGTGGATTTCATAATCCGATAGATGACTCATCAACTTCTCTTAATGTCATTAATGACGCTATAATGATGAGGATAATTATCAAATGACCAAAATACCCCTATTTTTCAAAGAAAATTGCAACTAATGGTAGGATCCGCGCGCGGTTATCCAACCCGACACGGCCCACCTGTACCGAACTATTGGACCCACCCGCATTTACAACCGTTAGATCTGCTGAAGTAATATCATTTAGATGATGCCACGTGTTACACACCCATGCGGTATCGTACTACTATATATACTAGCATTTATGAATATTTCAGAAAATACATTTATTACCTTTTTTTGATCTCATTCGTTCTCACTTGATTGTTTTCAACCCCATATTTCTAACTTAAGCATTGGAGGGCCATCGTTGGGGGATACCCAACTAGTCTCACGTTTGTTCTATTCTCATGATCTACTAGTAGGAAGCTTAAGATAGGGATTCAGCGACCCCACTAGGGTACAAGGTCCAACAACCCGATCCGAAATTTGTGCAACCTACACCATATATTAATGAAACCACAATACAAAAATTAATGTACCAAATTCCATTTTCAAATTTAAATACTTATGAAAATATAAACAAAAATAATTATTATAATTATAAATTATTAACTAATACAAATAATTATTTAATTTAAATATGTTTCAATAGATTATATTTATTTCTGGAATATATTACTTAAGTATCAAAATATAAAAAAAACATATTATTTTTTTAAGTTAAATTATTTTCTATAAAT
The DNA here is from genome assembly GCF_026168435.1 of Sesamum indicum. Classification (NCBI taxonomy): domain Eukaryota; kingdom Viridiplantae; phylum Streptophyta; class Magnoliopsida; order Lamiales; family Pedaliaceae; genus Sesamum; species Sesamum indicum. Next base: position 6,855,028 of record NC_142661.1, on the reverse strand, counting down.
AACATTTAAGTTCAAAATTATAATTATATGTATTTAAATAAAACTTAAAAATTTAATATTTATTTAATTATTTCTAAATGTTGTGAATGTCATTTTTTTCTTCATAAATTGTTTCAAATTGTATTAATATATTTAAAATTTATACATAAAATTTGCAAAATAAAAATAAATAAATAATAAAATGCAAAGAGAAAATGATCGTTTTCTCTGGATCCGCCACCACCTTCGCATCGACGTCCGCCTTCGCCTCCATCTCCTGTCCTCGCCTCCGCCTCTACATACGTCCACCCCGTCTCCTGCATCCGCCTCAAGGTTGCCCATGGATTTGGGCTACCTCTCCCACACAAATGGGGGCAACAACGACTCGGCCCCTTTTGCATGCATTGGGCAACCTTACCCTCGCCTAAAATTTGGGCGGCAAATATATATATGTATTACATAGATATTATATATATAATTATATATATATGAATTATACTTTTAAAATATCTTAAAATCTAAATGATCCATTGTTTTTTGGTCAAAGATATATTTTAACAAGAGTATAACAGGCATCTTCATAAAAATTTTAATGTTGTAAACAAAAATAAACAATAAGGGACTGTGTGTATTATTTTAAAAAATACAAGGAATATTTTTTTCTACAAAATTAATACATAGGTTTTTATCTAAAATTATTGGTTCATTTAAAAATATTATTGTATTGAATAGATTATATTGGTTATTTTAGAAATATCAATGTATTTTTTAAAAAAATAATAGAATACGGGTTTTTTTTCTAAATCTTTCTTTTTAGCCTATCATGCCCTAGACCCGAGAGATTAAGGACTCCTTACCTCCACAAAGAAGAATTCCACTAAGCTCGAAAGCATACTTTCCTTAACCAAATTAACAAAAGATAAGATTAGATTATGGCTTATCGTAACAATTCCTATCCACTCGTCCTAAGACTAAAGGAAACATTTCCTGCCGAAGGGGGCACCCCTATAAATTCAGGTTTAGCCCCTAGACAGGGGACAACCTTCCAGACCTAAACTCCTGCTGTCAATTTTCACTTTGCACTCTCTTTGCACTCTGAACACAATTTTTTCTCATAAATTCGATCATCATACTTCGATTTCTGATTGCGGTTTATTTTTCACGTTTATTATCTCTTAAATCCGATACTAACTTGAGCGTCGGAGTGCTAACATATTATTTTGCAAGTTCCTTTTCTCAAGTTCTTATTCATTGGCTCAAGTCCAGCACCGAAGTCCAAGCTTGTTGGACCCGTATTATTTTCTCACGCATCAATTCGCGCCATCTGTGGGAAACATAGAGCAACAAACGTGAGTAATAATGGAAACTCCTAGCAATGTGGCAAGCAAGCAGAAGTCGGTGGAGGCACCTAGCAACTCCTAGGCTTTGTAGGTTGCCGCAGGGACGTCCCTAACTTGGATTGGCAGTGCACCAGTCCCGGCATTTGTGGCACTAATCCCACCACGTCCTAGATCTGCAGATCTTGTGGTGGACCCCGATGGACATAACACCTCTTCTGACACCTGCTCAGGAGAGTTGTCTCCAACCCTCTTGGGAACCATCAAGCAAATAGTCTCGACAACCATCCAAGAATAGGTGATAGAGTTGGTATCCACACAATTACCCCATTTGATGGGGATGCTCCCAAAGAAGATGTTGAAGAAGACATCCCCCTTCCTGCACCACCAGTGGTAGGAGGGTGAGGACATCCCCCAATGGCCCATTAGGAGGTCTCTTCTTACTCGCTTGCACGTTTGGAGTGCTTGCAAAAGGTCTATTCAGTAACAGATTGTAAGGGGCCTCGAGGAAGAGCAACAGCCCTTCATAGATAGGGTGATGGCGGACGAACTCCCAGCGAATTACTGTACCCCAACTATCGTTGAATAGATGGCACTGCTGGTCCCTAAAAACATCTTTACATTCTGAGAACGCAAGCCTCCTCCACAAGTATATGGATGGGATCAAATCCCGCATCTTTGTCACTATATTTGCCAAGACAGCTCAACAATAGTTTCATCAATCGCCCTCAAACGGGATAGGAAGATTTCAGGAATTTTGATCTCTTTTCTCGCACCAATTTGCTTGTAGCCTGAAGCTTCAAAGAATGGAACTTAGTCTCTTTGTAGTTCGTCAAAAGCAGAACGAGCCTTTCAAGGAGTACCTCCAAAGATTCAACGCAGGTTCCTTCCACCACCCAAAAAATAAAAGCTAGTGCTTTCTTTTAAGGTCTCTTGGATGGGGACTTCTTTAAGTCCTTGGCCAAGAAGCTCATACCCAAGTTCTCTTCTAGCTCGTTCTCCAAAATACATTAACATAGAGGATTCTGAAACCTCCAAGTGGGATAGCTATGGAGAAAAGAGGAAGGAAATAGAGGAGGTGACCCCCTCCAAGAAAATGCGAACCGATTTCTGAGACAAGTAGCCACCATTTCAGAAAATTAATGTAATATACTCCCTAATGACTGTGCCGATCACTTAGGCTGTCATGGCAACAGAAGGATAGGATCTATTAGCCGGTCCTAAATCATGGAAGGATAGCCCCCGTCGTCCCAAATTTGACAAATTTTACATTTTGGCAATGATTATGATCATACCACCGAAGAATGCCGATACCTCAAAAACAAAATCGAGAGGCTTATCCAAAATTGATACTTGTAGGAGTATATGTGTTGGGAGAAGGCAACAGAACCTTATCAGAAACAAAAGTCTGACAAGTCAAAGGAGGAGAAAGTTTCTAGCCCAAAACCCCTGCCCAAGGAAAGAGCAAAACATACTTCTGGAATGCAGGACCAAAGTCAATGACCACACTGGCAAAGGAGTCATACGAATGATCGTGGGAGGACCTATCAGGGGTGACTCCCACCATGCTAGAAAGTCACAAAAAGATAAGCATATGATGTAGCCTTGAAAGAGGTACTGGATGTAGAGGCGATGGAAGACACCCCCCTCATCTAGTTCAGATGATCAGAACGATTAGGACCTAAAACTTTTCATAATGACGCTTTAGTCATTATTGCCTTACAAGCCGACTATGAAGTGGAATGAATTTTCTCATATAATCATTCAAAAATAAGAAAAAATAAATAACATGCTTCAAAAGCAATAAAATCATATTATCATCCTTATTCACACTAAACCATAGCCCATACATCTAATTTATTTTTGTATTGTGTGATATTTTCATTAGTTAGTCCAAATAATTAATATACGTATATATTCCTTGTATGGATGTACTAGAATGTGTTTTGTTTCATTCTACAATCCATATGGTAATAAATCCTTTATTCCAAATAAAGGATGCTAGCATAAAACTTTCCAAAGGTGAAATTGTTTAGTCAATAATTTCCTTTCGTAGATTTTTCCAACAAGTTAATTAGGGATGCAATGGCCAATTTTATTACAATAAAATACAAGGTCCAATTATTTTTAACTAAATTCAATTTAATTAAAATTCACCTAATTAAGCCCGTTATATATTAAATCCAGTTAAATAGAGGAGCCTAATAAGCCTTTATTAATTAATAAGTCTTTATTAATTAATAAGTCCAACTTATTAAATGAATAGGGTAAGCCCAATATAAATTAATTCTATCAATTTATCCTTGGGCTCCCCCATCCAACAGATCCCTCTCATGTATAAGTAATTCAATTACTTGTTGAATTAATTCCCAATGAATTCCTCGTCCTTTCTCGGTGATTTGTGTGTGACTCTTTATGTTCACCTTTCACCTAGACTTGGGCTAGTGTCAAACACTATTATTAATTAAATTTAATTTAATTAATAATTCTCGATCAACACTTAATCAAGAAAGCCCGTCGCCATGGGTGGCCGTCTAGCAACGGTCCGTGGCACTAGAGACTATGCGAATATCTATGTGAATTTTTAGGTTCTCGAGTTCATATGGATACGGTCCTTCCGTCTATCATCTTTTAGCCTTAATCTAGGGCATGAAATTGGGAGTCGACTCCCATTATTGACTAGGCGTCTATGCTGAATACTTGAGATTGCATTACGCCAAATTGCTCGACATAGGAACCTCTTTTTCCTATTATACCAATGACTGTGACGATAGGTTTATAGAGCATAAACTCATCTCCAAATGCATAGGGGATACCTCTTTTCACATTTTGACTGGGGACAGATCCTCTTTTTCAAACTCACCATCCTCGCTAAATGCTTTGATTACACTAGACAAGGCTTATGATGACCATGTTTGAGACACGATCACCTCTCGTACAAATCCAAGATACAGTCATCGTATGCACGCGACTACCGTAGTTGCTCAAGTCTGAGGATTGTACTATCGGAGCTGGGTATTCGAGTCAGTTCAATCGATTCGACACCTAACCAGTCGACCCACTAAGGTCGCATAGACGTCCCACGTCTCTCGCTGATGCAACATGGCACTCATCAAATGTGCGACTCTTAATGCAAGTTTCCATAGGATACTCGATGCCCATTTCGAGATCCTCAACTTTGAACATTTCAGATCCAACCCTTGGTAGTTGGTTTTATGACAACCATCCAATCCGCAGTCCAATTGTTATGGGGTTGTCAAAGTGGTCTGTAGGCTTTATTGTGAAGTTTGAAAAAAATGCAAATATATAGGTAATGAGCATAACAAATGAAATGCCAATAGGGAATACTCTTTTTATTCACTGAATATTATTACATAGAATCGATTTATTGTCAGAATGGATTACAAGAATGCCAATCTAATTGGCTTTTAGGTGACCTATTACAACAACAACACCTTTCCAAGCCGAGGGCTCCTTTAAGTATTGAAGCAATATCTGTGGTAGAAGATTGGAGGACACCGTGATCCAATGGTTGGAAGTGGGACACCTCTCTAACAATAGATGGGACTCAAAACTCGTGCCATTCGTTTCCTACTATAAGGGGGATCCTCTACAAGAAATCTTTCACACACCCTCTACTCCGGTATTTGTCTCGGCAAGAAGAGATCCACATCCTCAAAAGATACATAGTGGTTGTTGTGGAGCGCATGCTGGAACATGGACACTCGCTAAAAAAGCTCTACGGGTTGGATACTTTTGGCCTAATATGAAACAAGATGCAAGACAACTAGTAAACTAGTGTGAAAAATTTAGAAACGTTCTTCTCCCATACATCTACCCGCAGAACCACTCACCTACTATGCTGTCACCTTATTCTTTCGCACAATGGGGCATAGACATCGTCAGACCTTTTTCCCTGGCTCCTGGTCTGAGGAAATTCCTTTCGGTAGCTATCACTTACTTCAGTAAGTGGGTGGAAGCGGAAACATTCTCTAGTATCACAAAGGGAGAAGTAATGAAGTTCATATGAAAAAAATATTATCTGCCATTTAGGAATAGTGTCAAGGATTGTGTGTCAAACAAAAATTCACATCGATAGCGCATCATCCATCCTATGGGCAGGTTGAGGTTACCAACCATATCTTAGTACAAGGGATCAAAAGGAGATTAGAATGAATTGGTGGAAACTGGACGGAATACTTAACCACCGTTCTATGGGCTTATAGAAAAACTCGCCAAAAATCCTTGAGAGATCCCCTTCACCCTTGTTTACGGGACTGAGGCTATCATCCCCATAGAGTTGGGGATACCCTCTCAAAGAGTTCTGCACTTCTATGAAAAATTTAATATGGAGCTTCTAAAAGAAACTTGAATCTCATTGAAGAATTAAGAGAAAAAGCTTTCAATCGCATATAGAGATACAAGAAAACCATGATTATACTCATAATAAAAGGGTGAAAATACGAAGTTTTCAAGTCGGAGATATAGTGTCGCGGAGGGTGGATACCCTAAAGCCAGTGGGAAAATTAGGCCCCACTTGGGAAGGACCTTACAAGGTCACAGGAATAATCAGGCGAGGAGCTTATGAATTACAAGATCTGGAGGGAGCCCCATACCACGTCTGGAAACATACACAATCTTAGAAAGCATATGTGTGATGCAAGATATGTTATTCCAAGTCCTCTGAAGGACGTCATCCGCAAAAGAATATGTCCTCCTAAAGAACATTTTTCTCAAAGAATAAGTCCTCTTGAAAGATGTCTTCTTCGAAGAATAAAGTCTTCCAAAAGGACGTCTTCCTCACAAAGTTGTTAGGGGCAGTAAGCCCTGCTAAGAAACATATAGGCATTCGTTATCAATGGAACCCTGCATCCCACTCTAAAGCCCTCATACGCTTTTTCACTCATCTTTTACATACACATGTTTTGTGATATAACATGAAAATTAAATTTATTTCTTAGAACACAGGATGCAGGAAAAATATTTGTGGGAGGGTGCCCCCATAAGACGTATCCCTCACAATAGGCCTCTTCAAGTAACATAGCATAAGCTTCACCAAACATGACGTAAAGGAGTAAATGAGGATCATGTCAACGGCCTCTAGCATAAAATAAAGCCAAAGGTAAATAAAAAAATAGCATCCGCAGAAAGAAAGTAAATTATTTCATCCCCATCTCTAATGCGGGGAAAAAAAAACAGAATTAAAGAGTAAATTGTTTAGAAGATAGCAGGGAGGGATCAAATTACATCTTTGCTTTTCCACCCCCACAAGCAGGGTCTTCTTTTTCCTTCTCAGTCTGGTTCTCTTGGGCGGGGGCATCTACAGAGGCATCAAGGGATCCTGCATCAGTGGCTAAAGACGCGTCTTCTTGCGTTTGCTCTTGGGCTCTTTCACTTGAGATATCCCCCGCTACAGAATTAATTGCTCCTTTAGGGGGGAGGGGACTCCTCACTTTGGCTTCGACCTCCCGCAATATGTGGTCCAAGTTGTCTTCTACGTGGCCTTACAAATCAGTTCAAAGTAAAGAATAATCACAATTAACCGAAAAAGGATAAAAGAAGTAATATGATCCAGGGGGAAGGTCTCCGCTTACTAGGACTGGAGTTTTAGCAAAGGGGTTTGGGGCGTTCTCCATGGCGGCCCCGAAATCAAGGAAAGAAGGCTCTTCCCCAGTTGGGGGGTACCCCTGAACTAAGAATTGTTCTTTGCAAGTCATAAAGCCATGCTCAGAGAAAGGCCCTGCTGCTTTTGGCAGCTCTTGCTGGTACTGCATGGATTTCTTAAATTTGTCAAGATAGCTCGCCCAGTAAGCCTCCAGATAATGTGCTAGCCTTCCTTAGTGTCGGGAAAAACCAGCATAGCCTTCGCCATAGCTATTTTAATTGCCCACTCATGCTCAACAACCTCTTTCTACAGCTTCTTTAGATCCTTTTGTAATTGTTGGCAGCGACCGGTGGCCACTTTCTCCACTCCTTCAATTTTGCATTCTTAGTGCCGAGGGTTCCACCCTTTTCTCTAACTTCTACATCTATACTTCGCTTTAAGGGATTGGGGGGTCTCTTGGGTTTGCGAAAAGAGCTCCTCACATATGGAAATCGCCTGCAAATAGAGAAGAACATCAAAAAGTATTGTTAAGAAAATAGCCAAACTAAAGAGTACCTTGAGCATGTATGAAGAAGTTAACCCCTCCAACTCCCCTCGAGGCATAGGTGACAGTAGGTTTCTATCTCCTTAAGACAACATCATCAGTCCAACCACCAAAGGGGAATTATTCTCTCTTTTTTGCTCCAAGGACTGGCGGGTATAACAGTTCGAGAATGCGCAAGAAAACTTGAGGGGGACACCCTTTTCATCCTTGAGAGGGGGTGGAGGGGAAGGCCCAGAAGAGAGTTTAGTAGAGGTAGTTAGAGGGTACCTAAGGAAATCATCCTCGTCTTTTTAGAAGAACCTCCAACGGTAACCCTTGGTGAAGTCGAAGTAGGCCACTTCCCCTTATATTCACTAGATAAGGGGGTCCCCCTAAGAGATCTAGAAGGGGGGTTCCCCCAGCATGGACCCTAGAAGTATGTTTGTTAAACATGATATTTGTTGTCAAAGAAACATAACAAAATGCAGTTATGATCAAGATTGAATAAAATAATCAAAAGTATAAAGGGAATATAAAGTACCAAGGGAGTTCCCGAAAGCTTCCACCCTGGGACTCAAGCCAAAATGCTCCAGAAGTCTCTCATCAAATAAGGACCAACAATTTTAAGGGTCCTCGTTCAAAAATGTCTGGTAAAGAAACAAGGCAACACTCCTTTCCCCAATGTTTATGGAGGGGGGAGCCTCCTGAATCCAACAATTTGGGAAGTTCCAACGACAAGAAGACAGGACAAAAAGAAACTTTTCTTTCAATTTTTAGGGGGATTAGGAGCAAGTAAAAAAGACACCTCAGGCCGAGCAATGAAGAGGAAAAAACCCATTTTAGCACGTTTCAAATGAAAACACTGAGCAAAAATATCAGCAGTAACATGGAACTCACAGAAGCAAAAAATCATAAAAGAATTAGCCAAAATTCTAAAGAACTTAGGAACAAACTGGTTCAAGGGAACTTAAAAACAACAAGCAACATCAAAGGAAAAGGAAGGGATAGGAAAGCACAAAGCCAACCATATCTGAGCAGAAGAAACACAAACAGTTGGGAGGGAGAGAATGTGGGACACTCGTAGGGGAAGGGATATAAATAGTGAAAGTAGTGAATTCGCATATCAACTCATCCACCTAGGAGTTTTAAGACTAGAAGACTCCCAATTTATTGACTATACGGGGTCCTCCCTCTCCTCTTCCTCGGGGGAGGATCCTTTCCCTTCATTCCCCCCGACCTCATCCTCCTTATCTATTACGCAGTGAGTAGCTGCCGCTACTTGTTGCAGACTCCGCCTCTGGGTCGAAGTAGCTTCTGAGGGGTCATCGTCTGGGAAGATCTCCTTAACATAATGAACAGATTCATATGAAGACACCATAAGAGGGAGTCAAGAAGAAAAACTTCAAAAAAGTTGAAAAAGGAAGATGATACTCACAAATAACTGATATACATATATATACCTTGTATGGATGTACTAGAATGTGTCTACGTACATTCTATAATCCATAAGGTAACAAATCCTTTATTCCAAATAAAGAATGACTAGCATGACACTTTCCAAAAACTGAAATTGTTAGTCAATTACTTCCTTTCCTAGAATTATCCAACAAGTTTAATTAGGGGTGTTTGGCTGATTTTAATAAAATAAAATACAAGGATTTAAGCCCATCATATATTTAAGCTAATTAAATGCATGAGCCCAATAAGTCTTTATTAATTAATAAGTGCATCTTATTAAATAATAAGAGCAAGCCCAATATAAATTAATCCTATTAATTTATTCTTGGGTTCCTACATCTAATGGATCCCTCTCATTTAGTAGTCATTCAATTACTTATGGAATTAATTAATTCTCAATTAATTCCTCGTCCCTTTTCGGTGATTTGTGTGCGACTCTTTAAATTTACCTTTCAAGTAGACTTGGACTAATGTCAAACACTATTATCAAGAAAGCTCGTCACCATGAGTGCCATTTAGCGACGGTCTATGGTTAGAGAGTAGCCAAATATCCATGTGAACTTTTAGGCTCTTGAGTTCATACGGATACATTCATTCCGTCTACCATCGCCCGGCCTTAATTAGGTGTCGGCTCTCATCCTGGATTTAGCGTCTATTCTTAATACTTGAGATCACGTTACGCTAAATTGCTCAACACAAGAATCTCTTTTCCTATTCAATCAATGACTGTGGCCATAGGTTTATAGAGTGTAAACGCATCTCCAAGTGCATAGGAGATACCTCTGTCATGTTTTGATAGGGGACAAATCCTCTTCTCAAAACTCACTGTCCTTGCTATATATTCCGACTGCACCAGATAAGGCTTATGATGATTGTGTGTGTGACACAAACACCTCTCGCACAGACCCAAGATAGAGTCATCGTATTCGCGTGACTGCCGTGATTCCTCAAGTCCGAGGACTACTTCCATACTGTCGGAGCCAGGGACTCAAGTCATGCCGAACAAGCCTCTAAGGCTTCAATATAACGATCCCCCACGATTCAGTTCAGTCAGTTGACTACCTTGTCAACTAATCCTCTAAAATTGCATAGACGTCCAATGTCTCTCGACAAACACGCACTCATCTAATGAATGCAATATTCAATGCAAGTCTCAGTAGGACTCACGATGCCCAGTTTCAAGGTCCTCAACTTCGAACATTTCAGATCAACCCTGAGAAGTTGGATTATTAGCCGTCATCCAATGCACAACCCAACTACATGGGTTACAAAGTGGTTTGTGGGCGTCAATTATGATGTCAAAAAGCAGTGCTTGATGTGATTTGGTAAGAACAACATATACAAGTGCCGAAGACGTACCATATTCGTTGGAAGAACGCTGCTTAAATAAAGATTGCTTGAATGATTTTCAAAACCTCCAATCTAATTGAATTGGTCACTTATTCCAATACATGAATCCATGATGATGACGGGTCGTTGAAAAATTACCAGGCTCAGCCCAAGAGTGAAACCTAGTAGACTAAGATCGGCCTAAGAAGGAGGCGTGGTATGCGGCCTGCCTTCCAAGTTCAGCCCTTGGGGAAGGGAGGTGCCCTCAAGAAGCTAGATTCCTTGGCCTAGAAGGACTCCTTGCAGAAGTAGGAGTCCTCCTCCAACCAAAGACGTGTTGCTCAAGCTAATGAGGAGATAAAATCGTGCCTTATCACCTAATTTTCACCTTCTTTATCGAAAATGCAGGTCACCCCGAAGTTCCTGCGAAGAGGGACTCTTTCTTTATAAATACAGGCAGCACCCCTTAACACGGATACTTGCAGCCCCCTAACAAACAGACCTTCAAGAAGCTGGAAACTGTCTTGCTATTCCGCTGCAACTCTCAACTCGTGCTTTAGTCATATTTTACTCACGAAATCCTTATTTTTATTTTAGGTTCTCATTTCAGCACCCCTCAATAGAGACACCTTGAGTCCACGCCTTCTTTAGTCCTCCAACAGGGACACATTCAATCCTCCAACAGGGACACCTTCTTCATCCTCCAACTCGACACCTTCAATCCCTCTACCAGGACCCCCTCCAAAATATGGAAACACCACTCTTTATTCTTGCTTTAGTATTCGAATTGCACTCTTAGCATAATTTCTCTCACGAAATTGCTTACTCTGTCACGATTTCTCATTATATTTTATTTCTTACAATTATTTCTCCTAAATTCGATACTAACTGTGGTGTTGGAGTCTAACGCCTTTTTTGCAAGTTTTTCCTTCAGAATTGACATTCGTTTCGACCAAAGTTTTGAGCATAGTCCATATCAAATTGGACTCATGTGTTTTTTGAACGGATCAGCCACCAAGGCCGAAAGGCACACACCGGTTTCTAAACCAAAAAAACACACACCACAAAGGCCTGCCCACAAAAGGACTAAACTCGCCACAAAAAGCTCAGTCACTCAGCCACCAAGGCCGATCACATAGACCACCAAACCATTTAGGTTTCTCACTCGGAACCACAATGAACTACTTAAAACCATACAAATTTTCCACTTAGGAATAAGGTTCACGAAAAACTTTTTTAGAAGAGAAGAATAAGCTTTTCAATTTCTAGTTCTTCTCCATTTGAAAGCCACTAGGGGTATTTATAGATGTAGGACATAGAAAATTGAGAAAGACATTGATTATCGGAGAGAGAGGTAAACACCGAAGGGGGATTCTAGAGAGAAAAATGGAAAGGGAAACAAGGAGGTAGAGAGAGAGATACAGATTAGATTTAGGGTTGCTGCAAAATGGGGGGGGGGGGGAGATAAATAACCAAGGGAGACGGGTCACGTAAATAGGCTGGGCCAATGAATGGGCTGAAATAGTAGAGTGGGCTGGATCGAGGAATAGGCCACGGCAGTAGTGGAATGAGCTAGCTTTCCAAGTGTGTGGGCCTAAGGGGGGTGTGGGCTTGAACCTACCAATTTGATCCTTGGCCATAATTTCCCCACAAAAATATTTTAGTAGTTTGATAAGTTATTTATTTTCCGATCATTCTCTTTCATTGACTTAAATATAATAAAAATTTAAATTATGTACACGCAAAAGTGTGTTATGACTGCTTTAAAATATATCATAACTAAAAATAAAATATATAAATCAAAAAAAAAGAAAGAAAGAAAAAGAAAAGAAAGAAAGAAAAGAAAAGAAAATAAACTTAAAAGGTACTATTGATACAACTAAAAAATTGGTGTAATAGTATGACAAGCTAATGGTTGTAAGTTAAAGTGTTTTTTTTTATGCTAACCATCATAGTACGTCGTGTTTGTGTGTAAAGAATCAAAAAATTATTAATTGCCATTTATGAGAATTTTTTTTATGTTAATATAGATATATTCACGTACATAATAATAATAATAATAATAATAGGAGCAGAAAAAAAAAATGAAGAATGCATAATATTTGTTTCGCATATGCTATTTATTATTATTGGGAGAAAGGTCCAAATTTCCCAAACCCCCAGCATGATCCTCCTCTTTCTTTCAGTTTCATAGACAGAGATAGATGTCTCCTCTTTCTCTCTCACTCACCACTTCCAATTTCTCCTCGAATTTGAAAACGACTGCTCCCCCAAAATCTCCCCTCTGCTAACTGCTTACTCATACTTCAATTTTTTAGTTTCTTTTCTCAAGAATCTTCAAGATGAGGCAACCCAACGGGGAGAGAGATTTGCCGGGGATTAACAGTCTGAACTCGCTGCTGAACCAGCATCAAATCCCATTTCAAGAAATCCATAATCATGGCCAGCCCCAGATGCTGCCCTCATCTAGCTTCGATCCGGCGTCGTCCCACGATGATTTTCTGGAGCAAATGCTCTCCTCCGTGCCTTCTTCCGCCGCCTCCTCCTTCCCCTGGGCCGACGACCAGGGGGCGACGGGTATGGTGGGAAACTTGGAGGAGCCGTCAGCGGCGGTGTTGGCTTCGAAGATGAGGCAGCAACAGATCAGCAATGGTGCCGCCAAGGCTTTGCTGCTTCAACAGCAGTTGTTGCTCTCCAGAGGCCTCGCCGCGGCCGCCAATGGGCAGATGCCTCATGCTGACCACAACGACGTCGTCGATGCTCCCTCCTTCAATTCTGCTAATCTGGTCAGCTTTTCTTTCCTTTTGAGGGGAAAAACAAAAATTAAAAGCACAATCACTGTTAAATTATTGAGTAAATTATTCGGGAATAAATACAGGCTAACGATGCATCAGTTAAAGCTCTCTTCAGTGGTTTCTCCGGATCCCTTGGTCAAACTTCAAATCATGCTCAGCATTTCCACAACCCTCAGGTTTTCCATATATATATATATGTGTGTGTGTGTGTGTTATCTTTATTCCTCGTATTTTATTTCAATAATTTTTCAGGAAAGTTTCTGTTATCAGTTTGTCTCTCAGAAATTGCAGAATGATAATTGAATTTTCTAATGCAAATTAACAGGGAGGAGGAGCACTGCCGCAGACCCAGAATTTTGGAGCCCCGGCGACTCCAGCGATGAGTCAGCCGGCGGCGAGCGGTTCTAGCGGTGGAGGGGCGGCGGGACAGCCGAGGCAAAGAGTGAGAGCGAGAAGAGGACAGGCTACTGACCCTCACAGCATCGCTGAAAGAGTACGAACCGCTATACTACAGAAACATTTTCTCTTTCTTTTTTTTCCCTACTCTCGAAATTGATATCATTTATGTCAATTCTTGCTTTTGTTTGTTTCTGATTGTTTGAGCGAATATTTCCTTCTGATTTTCCTTTCTTTAACTTTTTGCGTGAAAACGAAATGTGGGCAGTTACGGAGAGAGAGAATTGCGGAGAGAATGAAGGCTTTACAGGAGCTTGTACCCAATGCTAATAAGGTAGTACTCTCATTGCTCATTACTTTCTTGTTATTGTACTTGACTAATCCTTATGCCCATATTCTAACATTTACTACATCTCAGTATGTCATCAAACTGTCTAATCTTTAATTAATTATCTTTTTCTGTATAATTTACTACTCATTTATGAAAATTCGTCGAAACTCTGTTTCGAGCTCTTTATCAGCCAATGAAACTGCAGACTCACGTGGTGTTTAGTGAGTGATTAGTAAATAAATGAAAAGGGCATATCTCGCGGAACGTGTTGATCCTATTGTAATTGAAAGAGAATGTGTTTGGTGATGAAGAAAGTAAAGCTGGAAAGGATACAGTGAAGGAATCATATATTATCAGCTGATAATTAATTCCTGCAGACATTTTTATATTATGGTTTAAGTAGATTATTATCCTGATGATGGGATTGATTAATTGTTAATTATATAATGTTTTGGGATAGAGGTGTTGTCATCATATGAGATTAGGAGAGATTTATGTACATGATTCGGTGCAATTCTTGAATGACAGACAGACAAGGCCTCAATGCTGGATGAGATCATCGACTATGTCAAGTTCCTCCAGCTCCAAGTCAAAGTACTCTCTCTCTCTCTCTCTCTATATATATATATATATATATATTGCAAAGGATCTTTTTGGGTTGACAAATTGTTATGGAGAAGACAATATTAAAATTGTTAGGTTGTGAAGATGACAGGATGAGCTGTAGTGATAAACTATAGTTTTCCATTATTCTAATTCAAGAACCTTCATTTAAAATTAATTTCATTGATTTGATTTGTGTGTGAACAGGTTCTGAGTATGAGCAGATTAGGGGGTGCTGCAGCTGTTGCTCCTTTAGTTGCTGATAAGTCCACTGAGGTAAGATAGTTCATAATGCAAACCTTTTCCTCCAAGATTTAATTGTTTGGCATTTGGATTGGAGGAACATAGTGCATTAACTTGAGGCTTCCCCTTTTTTATATTATACCACCAATGTGTGACTGTTTGGTTCTTGAGAAAAATACTTATTCACTTAAAATGATAATATCTTTGACCCTTTTAGTGTTTTTTCCTTCATTTTTCTTGTCCAATTGAAGATTTGAATATAATTTTAGAAAAGTTCATTTTCAAAAATCAAGACATTTTCTGATATTTAATTATCATTTTAGTCCGTAGTTTGGATTGGATTACCCATATAGACAATGCTTGTAGTTGTACACACACACAATATATCATTGGTGTCGAAATTTCTCAATATAAGATTTCACTTTCCATTACCTTGTGGAAATTGATTCAAGAAACATATGCAGCTAAGATTTCATTATATGGGATAAATTAATTTAAAAAGTTAGGTGAAAAGAAAGAAGAGTTGGGGGAAAACATACCTGACTAATCACCACGAATGATTGTACCGAAAAAACATAAACTGGAAAGAAAAAGAGCTGCCAAAGCTGAAAACATTTCTTGAATAAAACCATACATCACCAACCCCACAACTGTTCCCTGCCCTTCAAAGAATTTCTCCATCACTGTATAACGACAAAAGCAAAAGGTACCACGCGTGGCCCCTTTCCCTGTTCCAAGATTCCACCTTTCCCCCTCTTTCATTTTTCTCACTTAGTCAAACCCTACTTGTTGGTTCTTTGATCTATGTGTGACCCTTTTAGTTAATCAGTGATTGCAAATCATTGTGCATAATTGAATACGTTTAAATCGTTAAGTCTTTGATGTTTTCGTATAATCTGTATAACGGGTTCTTGATTCCATGCATAAAAACTTCCATACTTGATATTAGAATCATGCTACATCAGCATAACATATTTTCCCTTGATTGTGGTGACAAATAATCTTTATCCAAATAAGAATTTCTTGCATGCTAAACTTCTAGTTATACACAGGGAAGGAGCGGTAACGGCATGCAAACAGCATCATCATCAAACGAGGGAATGACAGTGGCGGAGCAGCAGGTGGCTAAGCTGATGGAGGAGGACATGGGCTCCGCCATGCAGTATCTTCAAGGAAAGGGCCTTTGCCTCATGCCCATTTCTCTGGCCACCGCCATCTCCACCGCCACATCCCACTCCAGGAACCCCTTGGCGTCCTCCAACAACCCACTCCTAAACGGTGAGCCTGGTGGCCCCTCCTCGCCTAGCATGTCGGCTTTGACTGTGCAGTCTGCCACGATTGGCGGTGCCAGTGGTGGAGAAGTCTCCCTTAAAGACCCCACAGCCGCTTCCAAGAAGGAGTGATCCTAACTGGTTCTTTACCACATCTTGTAGGAAGAGAAGTGACCATCAAGTCTGTTGACAAAACAATAAAGGCCTTCATTCTTTTAGGTTTCTTGTTATATCATCATGCTTGTAAATGAGAGCTTTAACTGAAGCTAACAACTGTGAGAATCCCAATGGGCTTTGGGTTTTCTATGGTGGATCCGTTCCGCAATTTTAGTTTTACTTTTCACATTGGATCGCATCATATCATAGTCGATTCAAATATTCAATGATTGTGATTGAATCAAAAGAACGAATAACAGAACAGTGAGTTCTTGCAGCCATTAAATGATTAAGTTGTACTCACATCGCAATGACATTGTCATGTTAGAACAATATATTTTCCAATTACAATTAAATTTAATTTGTTTTTGTGAACTGCAATATAAAATAATTGAATTAAGTTATTTTCAGAGAAATTAACAGCACATAAAGTTCTTAAGCAACAGAAATCATCGTAAACTAATGTAATTGTTATAATACTTCGGCCCTTTTCAAAACGACTTTTTTTTTTTATTTTTTTAGAAATTAAACTTGCACCTCTTGTTTCGAAAATTTATACTTGCACCACAAAAGTAGCTCACCAACCAAGGTTTTTTCAAATCAGTGGCCCTTTGGGGGTAGATCTTCATTGACCTAGTACCATCAGTTTACAATTATACCTCTTTTTCATTAGCTTCAGCACACAAAATATCGATGTCAACACTTTTAAAGTTTGGTATAATTATATAACTTCTCTTAGTTTGAAAAATTATATCAAGTAACATTTATTTTTATTTAATAAATAAATTTTTTTGTTGCACAAAATTTATTCAATTTGTTGATATTAGTAAAAAATTAAATAAAAATTCATAGTTCACCCTAATTGACTTATTACTGACTAATTTCAAACTAAACAAATATATATATATTCAGTGAGACTCGAATCCATAACCTCAAATTTATTCAAGGGATCTCAAACTTAGCCATTACGTTAAGACATAATTGGTAGCTACTCCAATTCTCAAAGGTACAAATTTAAAAAGGGATAATTACATCGGCTTCCATGAGATTTGATATAACTAAATGTAGACCATCAGTGATTTGAAAAATTATATTACGACCAATAATGTTTGTTTCCGTCTAATAAATAGACTCCATTAGTGAAAATCGCCAAATATGCTAATATTAGCAAAATTTTTTAATGAAATTCAATATTTATCCCTGATTGACTTATTGCAGGTATAACAAATATTTTTCTGACTAGTCACTCTTATATACCTCCACACATGCATTAGAATGTGAAGATGTAATAATATGATATATATAGTTCGGTCAAAGAAAAATGTGTTAGTAATAAGTTAATCAAGAGAAAATAAATTTCTTCATTCAATCTTTTTCCTAATATCAATAAATTTAGTGAATTTTGACTAATGGTGAGATCTATTTGATAGAGGAAAATAAATATCAAAAATTAGATATAACATGTCAAATAATAAAAAAATTATGTATAATTACACCAAATTTTAATGAAGATAATGTAATTATCCCTACAATTTAAATGTCAAGAAAATAATTTCAACACTTTGGAGCTGGAGGGCACGTTCCCTAGTAGAAACTGGATTGTCAGTGACAACCACATATATAAATATATATATATATATATAGAACAATATCTTTGTGAAGGCTACATAATAATTCCAAGAATCTATGCTTTTATATAATTTTTTTTTTAATAATTAATTGTATGGTGGTACGTTCTTATATGACAAAATGGCATCGCACGTTGGTACGTTTTTTTATCACCAAATTTTGTGAATTAAACATCTAAGTTGTTCCAATTCTACCGGACATCATATCACATAGGAGAGTATTTGGCCAAATTTATTATCTAAAAATTAGATTTTAAAATTTCATATATTTTATAAAATATTACATTTTTTTTCAAAAATAAATTATTCAAGTTTTTAAGATAAATTACAATTAGAAAGTGTTAAGTAATGATAATATTATAATTACTGTAATAAAAATTTAAAAAATAAATTGATAATTCTTTACTATTTCGATAAGAGTTATTAGCTCCTAAATTTTTGAATCTTGTATGATCATTTTCTCCTAAGTATCAAATCGCATGTGAGTTTGGCGTGGTTTTTAGGGGTTATTTGGTTAAATTTATTATTTAGAAAATCTACAATTTCGTATATTTTAAAAAATATTTTTAATTGATACATCCTTTAATCGTTTTTTTCTAAATTCCAAAACAAAGTATGTGGGCACCTATTTCAAACAATTGATCCACGAGTAAGATATTCAATATATAATTTCAATTTTCATAAACTAATCTGCATGCCAAAAAGCAAGTTTAGTCCAACAAGATGACTCAAAGGATACTAAGGATTCCTTGTCGGACCTATCTACCTATATATACATAGCAGAAAGAAATTTGATCAAATTGATTCAATTTTGACCGAATACTAATTCCTGATAATTTTGAATTTTTAATTGAAACAAGAATTTCATTAGTTAGAGATTTTTTTTAATTTAAATATATTAAATATTGATTTTGTATTTATCTAAATCTTTTTTCAAAAACTTTAATTATATTTTTAATTATAAAAAATCTTATCGATTAAAATATTTATTTTGTATTTACCGAAAATCTTATTCTTGAAATTTCAATTATTACTTTTAGTTATAAAAAAATTCGAATTGATTAAAATATCTATATTGTGTTTATATCAAAGAGATTTTGTTTAATTTAAATATATTAAATATTAATTTTTTATTTATCCAAAAGCTTACTTTTGAAATTTTAATTATTATTTTTAATTATAAAAAATTCTTATTGATTAAAATATCTAGATTGTGTTTATCCGGAATCTTAACACCAATAATACACTATTAGTTTGTAGCTATCTTATATTTTAAGAGTAAATTTTATTTGATACTAATATTTTATTTAATTTTATGTTTGACTTAATTTGTACTTATCTTCACCTTGATTCAATTTTGTTGAGAAAGGAATTCCCAACCAAATCTGGAACCTGTAGTAGTTTTCTACCTTCAATTTAATTTCAAGATATTCAAATAGAATTTGCTTTACAGAGTTCTCCACAGTTCTATTTACCGCACATATATGGTGGTTTAGAGGTTGGTGAATTTATTATTCATGTTCTTCATTTTTGGATCCAATTTTCTTTCAGTATTGAATTGCAAACATTATTTTTGAATTCCTTTTTATTTTTCGATTCAATTTATACTTTTGCAACTTGATTGTGTATTTACATATATAGTGGTTTATATTTTTTGGTTTTTTTCTTAAATTTCTCTATTTATTGTGAATTGATGTGTAAAACCCCTAATTTTTTGAAAAAGACTATTTTGCCACTGAGATGCCTCAAAATTGCAGTTTTATCAAAAGACCCGCATTTTCCTAATCGGGTCGGGTCGCTTTCCCTGGGACACATGGCAAACATCTATTAGACCTAAAGATTCCCCAGATTTACACTATAAATACTCAATGCTTAGTATATTTATAGTACGCCTTTTCTACTACTATTTACTTTTTATCGCTCAGGTTCGGTAGCTCGAAAGCGACCTCCATACACGACTTTGATACCAAGCACTAACTTAAGAATCAGAGGGTTTTAGTTGGGGGCCACCCCACCAAGCCTAACGATCTGCTTCTCTTTTCTAAGGGCCCGAACATCAGTTTGGGAGAGGTAGCAGCCTCGTACCTCTTGGAGGACCAGTTCATCCGACCAAGGAGGTTGTACAGATTTCAACCCGGATCAGTTGGCGCCGTCTGTGGGAAAACTGAGAAGAGGACCTTTGACTTGGTTTGATTTGGTTTCGAGGTGATTAAAAGATTCAGATCTTCAAGAAGGAGAATTCGCCATGTCAGAATCATTAAGGCACGAGCACGGAGAACGAGTTCCTCTGCAATAAGAGGGGAGAATGTTGCATCTAATGAATGAAGAATTGCAACAGATGGCCGAAATAGCGAGCAGAAATGTTGTGGAGAACGATTACACCTGCTGCTAGGGAATCAGTGAGAAGGAGGTTGCTTGAAGAAAAGGAAAGAACGGTAGCAGACGACCACAGGGGAAGAACAAGTCGCTTGAAGCAGAACGTGGTGTTAATACCAAAAATCAGCCAAGCAAGAGAGACATCGACACAACATCTAGCAAGATTAGGACAAAGAGGGAACCAACGATATCGAGAGCAGAAGTGGAAAACGTAGGGAAGCAGATAGAAAAATTGAAGCAGCAAATAGATGACCTGAAGAAACACGAGCTGGTGAAGAGGAATAAGAACTCACCTTTTGCCAACAAAATTCTAACCGAAGTTGTGGGTCCAAATATTTAACTACCCAAATACGATGGGTCTAAGGATCCACAGACCACATTTTTGCCTTCGAATTGGTAATGAACTTGTATAGACAAACTGATTCGATTAATGCAAAATTGTTTGTCGCAACTTTAGCAGGAAATGCACAAGAATGGTTTACTAGTTTGCTTAGTGGAACCATCGAAATATATGGACAACTAGTTTAGAAATCTGCGTTTCACTTTTCCAGTAAAAGGAGATCGAAGAGGTCAGCGACCTACCTGTTCACGATCATGCAGAGAAGTGATGAATCCCTCAAAAGCTTCATAGGGAGGTTTAACAATGAGACCTTTGAGGTATAGGATTTAAGGATCAATATGATGACGAGCGTATTGATACATGGGTTGAAGAAGGGACTGTTTGCGTCAGCACTAGCAAGGGATCCTCTGGAGATGTAGAACAATTAATGCAATTAGCTCGAAAATACCGACGAGGAAGAGATTAATGCAATCAAGGATAGGGAATGGAATGGAGGTCGAGATAGACAACAGTGAACTGATGAGGAGAGGTCTATCTTGTCGAAATACCACAAGTATACACGCTTGGTCACTTCTAGAGAAGAAGCCATGATGATGGTTGAAGGGGACGACTTGCTGTAATGGCCTAGTAAAACTATAGGATTGCTTGTGAAGAGGGATTCGAAGAAGTAGTGCAAGTTCTACAGGGATAAAGGGCGTGGCACGAAGGATTGCTATCAGTTGAAGGATGAGATTGAAAGATTAATCCGACAGACATACTTCAAGGAGATCATACTGAAGCAAGAGGTAGAGATCGAAAATCCCTAACAGAGCAAGAAGCAGATCGCACAGTAGGTCGCCCGGTAGGAAAAAATTCGAGTAGGAAGGACAACGCGACAATGATCCTGTGAAAGGAGTTATTTGGAAAAGAAGATGGTAGCTCGAGAATATAGTATGCCAGTTTATATTCTCATTATTTTTATTGGAAGTATTAGCTTTTGCAGGAATCAATATTTTTATTGGCATCAAATTTGAGGGATCACCTATGTACTTCTTTAATACCTTGATAAAGTGGCTACAAGTTGTATAACTGTATAAGAAAGCTCTCATGAAATGAAAAGCACATTTTGGGATAATTTGCATAGCAGTAAAATATTACCAACCTGCGAAAGGTCGCTATTTTAAGAATTATTCGATCTGTGAAAGATCATGCGTCTAAAAAAGACCATGTCTCAGAAAGACCAATCGACCTGAAAAACGTGATCATTTCTGTGTCTGAGATAGACCAGGCGACCTGAAAAAGGTGAAGATTGTCTGAAAAAGACTGCAACCTAAAAAAGGTGAAGATTGTCTGAAAAAGACTGCGACCTGAGAAAGGTGAAGATTGTCTGAAAAAGACTTGAGAATGGTGAAGATTGTTTGAAAAAGATTGTGACTTGAAAAAGGTGAAGCATCTGAGAAAGACCACACGACCTGCAAAAGGTGTGATCTTATGTCTCGAAGGAGTAGAATGCGTCTGGAAAAAATCATGCTACCTGAAAAAGGTGATTAATTCTATGAGAAATACTATGCTATATAAAAACCTTGTGTTATCTGAAAAAGATCTGGTTATCAGAAAAAGATAGACTTGAATATAACCAATTATTTCGATATAAAGTGCATCGTTTGTAAGAGGACATTAGATTCTATTTATTCCATGGAATTCTTCGAAGTTTGCAGGTATGAAATGGATTTCATATAAAGAAAATTGTCATTGATCTACAGAATGATTTTACAAGTCTGGAAAAGAAGAAGACATCACTATTACAGAAACAAAATGGGAAGATGTTGAATGCGATCTACATGAAAGTCATGAAAGTAAAATTATTACAAATTACAAAAGGTCCCGAAGCCTATTTATCTGTCTTGTTCTCATCCATCTTCTCGATCTCATCCACTAAGACCTCGAATTCATCTTCATGTTTCAAAGGGGGTTCTTCAGGGAATGCAGCCAGGTTGCCATCCAGAGTGGGATGAATCCAATTCATGTCAAAACCTTTTGCAAATCCCTTCAGTTTTTTTATCTGAGAAGTGTAACGATCGAAACCCTGCATTAGATAATAAGTCAATTTGATCTCTACGGCGACCTAAAAGGCGGAGGACTTGAGAAAATCTCTGGCCTCCTGCAATCGGGTATCCGATAAAAGCCTCTTGCGGTCATCGGACTCCAGGTATTGATCGCGACCCTGATTGCGAGCAACTGCTAATAGTTGCTTGTGATCCTCCGAGGTAAGGTATTCTTCTCAACCAGCTATTCAACCTACAGAGAAGGCTTTAGCCTTGGCCGATTCTTCAGTGGTACTGATGGAAGATTGAAATTTCAAGGCTTGTGCTCGCAATTGCGCCTCAAGTTCGGCCTTCTCTCTTTCACAAATCGCTAGCTTCACCATCTCTTCTTCAAGTAATTTATCAGCAACTAGCTTCTCATGTCGCCAATAGGTGCACTTCAAGAAGAGGTGATGGCCAAAAGCAGAAGTCTACATACATCAATAGAAAAGAATTAATAGATCAGTGAAGGATAATTTGCAACCTATATTTCTAAAGAACATTACCTAAGAGAGGGAAGTGAGCAAAGGTTTGCTCGACCCGAATATGCCCACAAAGGAGTTAGGACAGCCTGGTCGCGAGGGAGAATCGTGGACTTGTATAACTCTTATGAATCCTGGACGATATGGATCTTCAAGATGGAGCTCTAACCACAAATAGCCCAGTTAGGTGTCAGTCGCTCACCTTCCATGTCAGTAGGTTTGTAGGAGGGAGATTGCAATTCTACCTGGGCTTCCTTCCACCAGGTTATAAGTTTTTTGACCATCTTCAAGTTGTCCTCCTCCTTAGCCTGTGAAACAATGACCTTAGCCTTCTTATGAGAGGATGAGGGGCTAGATCGCGAGCTTCTATGTTTGCTTTTGCGCTCTTCAGCAACCTCTTTGCCCTGGACTTCCTTCTGAGTGGCTCAGGGTCAGATTCTTTTGATGGATTCTTTGACCAAAAAAGGTGGGTTTTTAGTCACAGGGTCAATATCTTCACTAGTAATCTCGATAGGACTGATGGATCGATATTAGAGCTGGTTCTTAGGGGCAATGGAGGCACAATCTCCCTAAGACCTTGGGATATCTCTGGAAGGAGAAGGGGGATGTGATGAATCAGCTCCTTGAGTGATGATAGGTCGCTTGGCCTTCATCACATTATAATAGATTCTGCAAGAAGGGATTGGTTAGACTTCACAACATATGAAAGCTATCTAAAGGAAATAAAGGAAAAAGACTTAAGTCACCTAGAGAACCCTGAACTTGGATGGATGTAGGATTGAGACTAGCTAACTTCAAGGCATTCTCCGTCAAGAGTTGTTTGGCTTTGTACTGATATTGGGTAAGACTGTTAATCAAGTCATCATCTAGCCCCCCCTCCCTCGAACTTTGCGTTCAGGTTTTGTAGTACGCCACGCACAAGGGAAAGGTCAAACATGGATTGGTGGAGGTCGGATAAAGAAGAATTTGTTCTTCCAGGGATTAGCAATGCGGTTTAGCAGTGAGATAGAAAAACCCTGGTCACCCGACCACTTCGAGGTCGTGAACTTGTAAAGCGACCAGATATTATCGAAGTCGGCTACGAGACACAAGTGGTTCGTGACTATAATGAAAATAAGCATGTGACGTATGAAATTAGTAGCTAATTGCATTGGGCATATTTCTAACCTGGATAGTATATGAGTAACGGGTCGCAGAAGTGGGAAACGGAAGCCCGCATCTAAATGAACTATAGAAATTGGACAACTACCTAGAGGAGGTTGGTTCATTTGATGAGAAGAAGAAGGAAGAATAATCTTAAAATTTTGGGGAATATAGTACTTCTTTCTGATTGTCGTGACAGTCATGTGTAAAGTACTTTCACTGCTAAGCCAAGGTTTATTGGTTAATAGTGTTTCATATCCCTCAAGGGTCATGATGGGGGTCGCTACCTCTGGGTCATCTGTATTTACCCTAGAAGATTTACCTTCCTAATTTTTACGAGCTAAGGGCAAATGGGAGGTCGCGGAACTACTAGATCTATTAGAGGAGATGAAGTAGAACTACTTGACTAAAACCCGAAGACATAATTAAAATGTGAGAAGGTCGCAAAGAGGAACCTGAGTGTGAACCTATGTAGGGCAAATCACAGCTAAGGAAGGCAGATTGCACTTAGAGAGCTAGAGATCTCAAATAAATGGCAAAGTTGAAGTCAAACTCCTCTCTATTTACAGGGGTAAGATCATCGAGATACGCACCAAAATCAATGTGGATGCTAAGGGAGCAAGGATGATCTGAAGGCTGAGATTGAATGACCTTTTGACTTCCCTTAGCATGCTCTACACACTAAGAGAAATGGGGGAGTAATGATGTGTAAAACCCTAATTTTATCTGGAAAAAGACTATTTTACCCCTGAGAGGCCTCAAAATTGCAGTTTTACCAAAAGACCCCTATTTTCCTAATCAAGTCGGATCCCACGACTCGACCCTGACAACTCGGGACACATGGCAGACGTCTATTGAGCTACATATCCCCTAGATTTACACTATAAGTTCTTCATGTTCAGTGCATTTATGGTACGCCTTCTCTACTACTCTTTACTTTTGATCGCTCAGGCTCGCTAGTTCGAAAGCGACCTGCTTACATGACCTTGATACCAAGCACTGACTTAAGTATCGGAGGATCTTAGTTGGGGGCCACCCCAACAAGCCTAACGATTTGTTTGTATTTTCCTAGGACCCATACATCAGTTTGGAAAAAATAGCAAGCTCAAACCCCTTGGAGGACCAGTTCACCCGACCAAGAAGGTCGTACAGATATTTGACCTGGATCATGTGTCTTTATTTGTTACCAATTTCACAATATTTTTCTGTTCACACTTCACAAATGGTTTATGAAAATTCGTTGGTTTGATTGCACAATGTTTATATATATTCTCAGTTTGCTTGGATTTAATCTTCAAGTTAGTTTATATATCTATATTTAGTGTAACTTTACAGGTCTTTAATGGCAAAAATCATATCAGATATGAACTTGCAGAGCTGAAACATAAGACAAAGTTATATATAAAAGGTCATAAAGATGTGAACGATGATTCATCTATTGAATCATTGGCCCGCATGGATAGGGAGTATCAGGGAGAAAGACCAATTTTTTCCAGAATCTGGAAATATTTTCTATTTTCAGAGTAACTTGAACTATTTTGACGTAAATGGACTAAAATAGGTCTTTAAAATCTGCTCAAGGATAAAAGTGGCCAAAAATCCGTCTATGATCCCGATTTAAGTCATTTTGAAAGTTACAGGATTAAATTTAAAATGCGCAAACTTAAAGGACTAAAACTAATCGCATGCAAAGAAGAGAATTTCTCATGAAAATTCTTGACAAGTGTTACAATGGTCCCAAGAGGATTATCCAAGACTTCTCACCCCAGAAGAAGAAGAAGAATGGCTGAGAAATTTTGAAGTTCGACAAGTACTACCGGGAATGCAGTGAGGCGTCTACACTCCACTGAAGTCTATGGTAGAATCCCAGCCAGGAGAAGCAGAATGGGTAAATTCTTACATAATTTTCATTCTAACAATTATGATTAAAGGAATTGGCTAGAAAGAGCTCGAATCGGATACATCAAATATCTCCCAAGATATGAGAGAGATCCGAAAGACGGTTCAAGACTATGGATATAGGTTAATTCATATACCTATGAAAATAGAATCTTTGAGTCAAAAGGAGGACGATGTCCTTAAGATCCTTCCCGGTCTACATAAGGGCCTTACAGATTTGAAGGCAGAAATTACAGATCTGAAGAGAAATCAAAGGGAGAACCCTGAGACTTCAAAATCTAAACAAGAGCGAATCAGGGGCGTCCTTGGAACAGTACCTCTTCTGCACCAGAAGGGGGAAGGCCACGGAGATTTCAAAGCCGAAGTCCAGAGAAGATCTAATTATGGCATCTATCAGATCTATAAAATAACGGAGGTAATAAAAGATGATCTATCAGATCTACAAGAATTGGGGGAATACTTTTTCCAACATGGGATTGTGGATTTAGTCAATATCCAAACCAATGAAATCACTCCAGCGCTACCACTACCGGAGGGAAGTACATGTTCTAATGATCCTCCACAGGATGAACTAATGAGAGAAAGTGCGGATTTCCACATTAATGCCACTCCAACATTTGTGGGAACCAGGCTAAAGGAAAATCCTAGAAGAAATCTAAAGAGAGTGCCTGAAAATACACCTTGGGCAAGAACCATGCTCCAGCTCTTACATCCATATGGTGCTATACTGAACCTGGATATTATCGATTTTTGAAATACCGATAAATTGATAGACGAATGGGTTGCAGCCATCAAGATAGCAGCAACTACCTTAGAGCTCGATAAGGAAAACTTCATAAAGCTTGTTGAGTTGAGCTTGGAGGGATCTGTGAAGATCCGATGGGATAATATCCTAGAAGATACCAAAGCCAGCATCCTTTCCATAGATTCAAAAGGCGCGATAGCAGACCGGATAGGAAGGCTTATCAGGATACACTTCATCAGTGATGGATACTTCGAAGGAACTAGAGTAGAAAAGGCTAGAGAATATGCACAGACTCTCTTCAGCCTTGAACTAAGGAGTATTTGCACAGCAAATGAATACATCTATTGGTTTCGCAAGTATTTCTTTCGGAGTGGAGTAGCAATGGAAGTTGCTGCTCTAATGTTCTTTGCAAAAATATGCAGTCCGTGGAGGGAAATGTTTATTCAGTCATACAAAGTACCTGAAGGACACCTAGATTCTATTGCAAGGAGAATGTCTTTCCTTAAAGACAAATTGAAGGATTCGTGTTATCAAGCATCCATTTAGAAAAACATGAAAAGACTGAGAGGTAAAATCAAACGAACTCATCTATGTTGTGATAACAATGATTTTCAAACTATTATAGGAGAATCGAGCGAGCCAAGGAAAAGGAGAAAGCAAAATAGTGACTCCTACCCCAAGAGTTCCAGGAGAATCTTTTCCTGACGAAGATCATGGTAGTCCAAGTCGAAGGCCAGATCATACAAATCTGGGCTGAAAACAGAACCAACAAGGGTTTCATCCCAAGGATCTAGATGAATTGAGGCAAGATCCACTAGAAAAACCCCTATAGAAAGAACTTTCAGACGGGCCCATACCCGAGCCAATGAAAGTTTCAAAGACTGCAATTGTTGGACTTACAGAACAAAAGGACATAAATCTCCTGATTGCCATAGGAACATGGTGAATTGAGAAGATTTGAAGTCACGGAAGATAATCTAGATGCAGTCTATTATGGCGGTTTGGTACCCATCTACCAATTCGAAAATCTTCTTTCAGATGAAAGCAACTATGAGGAGGAAATAGAGACTGATTTGGATGGATCTTCAATCGAGTTAGAATAATTACAACGAGGGAAATAGGCTTCAAACTTTCGGGAGCCTATCAGGATTTTTTTCCAAAATGATGGTGTCAAACAAAATTATGGAAAGAATCATGCGACAAGATTCCAACCTCAACCCATACGATGGATTTAGGATTGGAGGAATTGGAAAAGTCCTGAACCAGATAGGACTGAACCAGAGAAAGTATCACATAATCTACAAAGTAAGGTCAGGTGAGTTGCTATACCTATGTTGTTACTATGAAATGGATCCACATAGGAACTATTGAAGTAGTAATAAAAGCAACTTTTAACGAAGGAATTGATTCAGAAATCCATTTATTGATAATGGATAGAAGAATCAATAATTGAGATGCTTGTTTTGGAACAATGATAGGTAATCTGTACGCAGGAAAATTGATGTTTGACATTCATCCTAGGATTGCATACAACCTAGCAGACCAAGATTTTAGTAGAGTCTTAACCCTTCATCAAGTTTCAAAAAAAAAAGATCTAATGAAAGAAGGTAATAGACCATATTTTATAACTTATAGAATAGCTTATGCCCTTTCCAATACGCATCATTTAGATTTGTTTCTTAGGAAAGAGTATACTGAGATTCCTAAAATTTTAAAGAAATTTGCCAAGGTAATGGCACTAGATCCTATTAGGATACCTAGAATAGGTGGTGTTCATATTGTTATAGAAGATCACCCAGTTTTAGATCGAACACTTAGCTCTAGAACTAAGTTCAGTAGTAGGATGTCCTTTTCAGAAGATAAGATTATAGGCTATAAAGGAAAGGAGAAAGCGTTATTAAAAGCTTTAACTTCTCAAGAGATTAGGGTAGATAACGTAAAACTTAGATGCCCTAGACGATGGAAGGAAATACAAGTAATAATTGACATCACCAAGAAAGAAATTTTTTTCCCTTGTGATTACTTATATCATTTGCAGCAACCTGTTTTTGAAAAATATGAAGGCATGTTAGAAATAACAGGCTATGAAATTCTAGTTGCAGGTGTTGGAGGACGAAAAAATGGGTGTATAACTTTGGGGTTAAGTTTCCTCGAAGATCATAAACCATGGGGAAGGAAAGGTAACGAAATGAAATTCAGTCTTGGTGTTACCATAAAGATTGAATAACAAGTCCCTTTTCTATATACATATCTGTTGATATATTGTATGATCAATATAAAATAAAATATTTCGTAGTTTATATTAATTCAGGATCAGGAATTTGTACGGCAAAGTCTGGAGGTTTTCTTAAAGAAGCAAGGAAAACCTTATCCGTTATTGCAGGAAGGGATTTTTCACAAAAAATCCTGATGCCCAATAAGAAAATATGAGAAGCCAAGATCATGATCGGAGGTGCATTCACATCGCCCTGATTTAGGGTAAGAACACCTCCTATTTAATTTCATGATACATGTGCCGATATCTTGCTAGGTAGCAATTTTATTCAAATATTTGCAAGATATATGAAAGATAATCAAAGGAATTTGTTAATCTTTACTACTAACTGTGGTAGTGAGATATAGGTGTTGCGAAGAAAAAGGCATTTAATAGGATAATGCTAATAAATTTTTGCAGCAAACGTGGTGATTTTGATGCCAAATTAACTCATCCAGAAATGCAGGATAAAAGGTAATCTGGTAAGGTCCTTTTGGCTTTCAAGTAACAGAGACTCACAAACAACAATAGCTTCTATAACGAATGCGAATAGAAAATTATGAACCTTAAGAAAGCATTATTGAAAATGAAATCTCTAGATATCAGCGAGGAAAGCAGGATTTCTCTTGAGAATATCAAGAGGCTCATCCTGAGTAACTTCAGATGAACATGGAAGAAAAGAAAGATATGCAGATGATTATCAAAGAGCATATCAGTCTTGGACTCATCGAGCCTGGAATCTCTACCTACAATAGCTCTGGATTTCTAGTAAGAAACCATAGTGAGATTAAGAGAGGTAAACCCAGGTTGGTAATCAACTATCAAGGTATTAATAAAATATTAGAGTTTGATGGTTATTACATTCCTAGTAGAGAACACTAAATTGGTTGCATGAAAGGGGCAAAAGTATTTTCTAAGTTTGATTGCAAATCTGGATTTTATCAGATTAAGATGGAGAGTGAATCAAAGAAATTTACTGCAATCTCCACACCAAAGGAACAATATATCTGGATGTGCTTCCAATAGGTTTAGCTAATGGACCCTAGATATTCCAAAGAAAAAATGGATAATCTTTTTAATGATTATTTTGAATTCATGTTTGTCTATATTGATGACATATTGATTGCATCTAAAAATATGAAAGAACATATCAAACATCTTGAAATATTTTCTGATGCATGCCATAAAGCAGGTTTAGTACTTTTTGAGAAGAAAGCTACTATTGCTGTCAATAAAATCGAATTTCTAGGCATTCTTATTGACGAAACAGGGATTGAGTTACAGGATCATATTGTGGAGAAAATCTGTAATTTTTCGGACCTACTCAAGGACAAGAAGCATTTGGAGAGCTTTTTCGGAGTTATTAATTTCGCAGGTATCTTCATTAAGCATCTTGTAAGATACAAGAAGAATTTTCAATCACTTTTGAAAGAAATAGAATCTCCAAAGTGGAAATGGGAAGAAATCTACACAAAAAGGATTCGTGAGCTAAAACAGGTTTGTAGTAACCTGCCAAAACTTGCTATACCACAAGACGGGGATGAATTGATAGTCTACACAGATGCCAATGATTACAAATGGGCAGCAGTGCTCATGAAGAAGACAATTACAGGGGAAGAACCTTGAAGATACAGAGGAGTCTTGTTCTCAGAACAACAAACCAAAGTTCGGCACATTAACGAGAAATAATTCTTTGCGGTTTGGAAGACTTTTAAAAAATGGCCTTTATTTTACTTGCTAAAGAATTTACTTTAGAAGTTGATAATATCAATGTTAGAGGTTTCTTAAAAAATAAATTAGGATTAAAGATAGAGAAAACTTGTATTATTAGATAGCAAGTTGAATGCCAATATTATTGTTATAATATTATCATTATAAAATCTTATGAAAATATTCTTGCAGATTTTCGGACAAGAGATGGAGGCATTTGAAGCAAACCCCATCATGTTGACACTCAAGCACCTCCGAAAAAATCTTGAGGAGCTTGACAGGAAGTTCGAACAGCTAGCGGTGAATGCCCAAGTTGTCGGACAAGTTCAAAGAGCTTATCTAGATACTGTCCAGGTCGCAATAAGGAGTACCTTATTAGCATCCACCTCGCTGTGGAACGAGTTACGAAAACCCATTAGGAAGGCATCACCTTCGAGGATGACTTACGAGTTGAGGGAGCATGACCCTAAACATGCCTTTAGAGTGCAGGGCTCTAGACTTGTAGCATCAGATTCAAGTACCGGTTGCACAAGGCCATCACCAGATCTAGTGAAATGACAACAATTGAATCACAGGAAGTGCAAACTCTTGTAGGTTCAAGTCCACCTAGTACCTCTAGGGTTAAAGAGGGAGAGATTAGCCTTAGGCCAATGACAGATACTTTTATGGTTAATAATAACGAATTGATATCTTCTTCCGCTTGGCAGGAATATCAGCGAATGTGAGAATCATTAATTCTCACAAAGGAGTAAACCCAGGCAAGACCTTTATCGAAATATTCGGAAAATATATCAGGGTCTGGATGTTAGAAGGGTCGAGACCAGAAGATTTTCGAGAATAGTATGATTTTGGAGCTCTTGTTTCAATTCATACTATGTCACCAAGTTTTTCAAAAAATTCAAAACTTTCGGAATCGATTAGTGGGACGGTCTTTGGTTCATGGCAAAATAAACCCCCCCTAAAAAAAGGCGATGTTCTGGAGATAAAATTCGTATTAGTTGCTCCAAAAATGACAAGAAAGGGGTCTCATCCAGCATTTCATTTCATGAAGTTGCAGAGGCCAAACATGGTAGCTTTCAATAAAATCAAAGCTGCCTCAGGAGAAGTTACCCTGATGTGCTTAAAAGATATTGAGTGGGCAGTAAGGAAGTGGAGAGGTAAACACATTATCAATATTGCATATCGTGCCTTACTTGGTACATGTGTGTATCACATAATTTGAGACGATTTCAGCATGAAGAGAAGCCTCCTAGCTTGTAGCTAACTTAATTGTTAATGATGTTAGACAACGTATTCTTAGCGTTTAGCTAGCTAGTTCAATTAGTACATATGTATTATATCGATTATGGCGCATCATTTGGACTGACGGGGGTACCGCCGGATTAGGAGCATTGTTGTACTACATCTTTTACTTTTTTATGAAAATTACATTTACCCAAAAAAAAAAATTACCCTGATATCAACTATTAATGAGGACAGTATTTCTATCAGAAGGGCTTGGGGATTATGGGTCTGTCTCATGGAGACGAACAAAGTCAAGTATCCATTCAAGATTTTCTCAAGCAAAGTGAATAGATCCTTCCTGTTAGATTTCATGACAGGAAAAAGCACTGAGTTCGCAAAAAACTTACTTGAAAAGAATAGAATGTTAATCTGGAAAAATAAGCTGCCGGCGACCGAAGCAACAAGGATGACGACATACAACATGTTGTACGTTGGGCAATGGCAAGGATAAAAAAAAGTAAGGATAATGACATACAAAAAAAAGTAAACATTAAAAAATGTGAAAAGCAAGGATAAGACTGTGTGCAGAAAACAACAAAGGTCAACAAGCAGCAAAGCAGGAAAACCGGCTGGAAATCATGTGACCGACAATCCATTGTGACCAACAGCTGAAAAGAACGAGGCGATGACGAACGCAGTGTCGTTATTCAAAAAGAGACAAGATGATATGAATGCAATCACCAAACAAGTTTGGAGTTCGAATTTGAAGTCCGCGGAAGCCTATAAATAAATGTGCAATGAAGCAGTGGGGGATTATCAGAAAACTTGTTCTACTCTTCAAATCATTAGAATTCTGATTCATTTCAATCCTTTGTAGCATTTTAGTCTTTCAGTTTCTAGGGGTTTCCCCAACGAGTCAAGTCCACTATAATATGAGAGGTTAAACAGTTGTCTCCCCCAATAGAGGAATAATATCTATGTAATTTTCTCTATAATTCTTCAATAAAAGTTAGGCTTCTGTTCAACCTGTTTGCCCAAATTTCTATTAAATCCCTGTATTGGAGTCCTTTTTATGCCCTAAGGTACGAAACGAAATAGGGCTGTGCTGTTTTGTTACTGAAGGAGTCAAGTACCTGCGAACCATCTGCTGCGATAGTGTGGTTGGAAGAAGTCCGTAAAATCGAGGATTGGGAATACCTGGAAACAGAGCGGTCAAAGTAAGGTATGAATTTATGGGGTATTAATTTATTTTAGAAGCATGTTGGACCATTTTAAGAGCATGAAAATGGATTATTAAGCTATTTCCTTTAAAAAGGGTAAAATGGTCATAAAATATGCTGAAGGACCAGATTTATGCTAAATTAAAAGATAAAGAATTAAATCTAATATTGTCAAATTTAGAGGACCAAAAATTAATCCGTGACAAAAATAAAGGACTAAAGTTTTCTTTATCTGGGAAGTATCACTTATTATCAAAATCAAATATTGATTCTGTAATAATGAGCGAACACTCTCTTATTAATAGATCAACATCACGTAGTAGGCGAACCCCACACAGATCTTCATCTAGGTCTACTAATGCACTAGTATCGGTACCTGTCGAGCATCTTCATCAAGGTCTATTTATACACCAGTATCGCGTTCCCTCGAAGATCATCCAGCCATTCTAGAAATCGAGGGCGTGGTAAAATGTGATATAATAATTATAGCTTTTGTCTATGGTAAATGTATTATAATAAATACAATTAGTATTACATTGTTATTATATTATTCTCAAATATCAGACTTTAATTGCAGGACACGAACTTACAGTTAATAGTGGACCCAACCACTTTACAGAGGCAATCCCTGATGCTTTTATCACATTTAGTAACACCAATTCTTTTCATTTTTATGACAAAAAAAATCAACACATCAATTTTTGTTGATTAAAGTGGTATGCAATATACTCATAATTTTAAATTTGGGTAGGATCAGAACTTGATGGTAATAATCGTTATAACCAATCTACCCAGACAATAGTTGTTGCTCCAGTTGTACAAGATAATATTTTTTTTTATATAGTTTTTGATACTTCATAACTTATTTTTATAATTTTTCATTAGTGATCTAAACATTAATTCTTTAACAGTAATTTTTTCATTAAAATCATAATTACATGTTTAATATTTATGTAATACTTTCAACTATGATTTACTTAAAATTTTATTAAAATATTACACGGCAAGCTCTCAACCATAATATTTTACTAAAATAACAATTACATGTAAATTTTAGAATTTTAGAATTTGTTCATTTGTTCATTTGTCAAATAGAGAAATTATTATGATTGTTGTGACTGTTAGATAACTTATTATTCTCAAGTATCATATTTTAATTTTATGAGAATATTGAAGGACCAAAACTTGCATTTAATAGTGGATCCAACCATTTTACAGGGCATTCCCCAATGCTCCTGTCACATTTGGTAAAATACTAATCCTTTTTTTTTTTCTTTGTGATGTACTCTATTATTTATATATATTTATAGACATTTCAAGTACTTTCAGCAAACACAATAAATTCTATTGGTTAGAGTAGAACATAGTATTAGAGCTTTTCGCTGATAAGTTTTCAACCAATCTATTCAAATAGTAACTGCTGCTCCAGTTGCACATGGTAATATCATTTGTCTTTTACATTTATAAAAATTACAATTACGTGTTTTTGTTTATGTAAAGTTCTAAATGTTTAATTTATTCATTTTTCATAAATGATTAGTATTTCTATCATTGATTTAATCATTACAATATTTTTAAAATTGACATTATCATTACTTCATATAGGAGATGACCCATTCAACAATGATAATTATGATCAGCTCACAATGACGACACTATATTCTGTGCCCATCGTGAATGGTATTTATTTTATGAAGTTTTGATTTAATTTATTTCATTTGTTTCTATGAAATTCTCATTTATTCACTGGATACAGAGTGCAACATAGAACAACCAAGAAATATGATGGGCGAAGTTCGCTGTGATGTACCAAGAGCCTCACATATCCACATCAGGGTATGTTAGAAAATATAATTTTTAATTAAATACTTTTTATTTGTTATATCATTCTAATATGAATTTTTCATTAATTCTAGGTATAAAAATCAGAATAATATGTGATGTATATTAGTAAAAAAATATTAACCTATAAGGGTTAAAAAGTAATTTAATATATATGAGGCATTCATTAAACAAATACAACCCACCACACCATATAACTCCCAACACTATAAATATCAAAAATATTAATTTTTTAACAAAAAGCACTATTCATTGATTGTGACTATTTTTCTTGTAAGAGGACCCCTCTCGAAAATCGCATTTCACCTGGGGTGCTATTGTGCCTTAGGTAAAATTTTCAATTTTATTTCTTAGTAAAAAACCTCAACTACATCGTTGGCGCCATTTGTGGGAATATTTACCACGACAATGAATATGCAAACCAGGTCTCGAGTCCTAGCGGAACAAGACCCGCCTCACGAACAGTCACCACCCCAAGAGGTAACCCCCCGATGCATGATCAGGTACCCATCAATGGGGAGATTCCTCCACCACATCGACAATCTCCGCCCGCGCCTCTCGGGAGAGTACTCCCCCCAAAAGCTCCACCCCAAGAACCGATGATCAACTGATGCAAGAAGCTTTGCTCTCCCTGATACGCGATGCATCTACTCGAGCGGCGGCAAAAGCTGTAGCCTAATTCGTAGCGCGACAACCTGCGAACCCGCCCTCTCCTTCCCCTCGCAGAAGTCGAGAATTATCCTTGACTCCCGAGGAGGAGGAGCAGATGCAGGAGGAAGTGAACAACAAGATCTCTAGGCCTGAAGTTGCACAGACTCAGGGTCATAATCTCCGTAATCGAGAATCTTCTGCTCCTCCACCACCTAAGGGAGTCGAGGATTCCTACTTGTCATTGGTCGTAGCTCCTCCAAGACGTAGCACTTTTGCCCCAAACATTCTAGCCGAAGCGCTCCCAGTAGGCCTCAAGGTCTCAAATCTATCGGAATATGATGGAACGGGAGACCCAAAAGAACACTTAGACAAATTTTACGCCAAGATTAATTGGTACGATCTGAGTGACGCCGCTTACTGTAAGGTCTTCCGCACTACGCTCTCGAAACGTGCATTAGCCTGGTTCAATCAACTGCCTGCTGGAACTATTTCTAGCCTCGAGCGGTTGGTTCATCATTTCTTGCATCACTTCTCCATGAACAAAAAAGTTTCGAAAATGGCTGCATCTCTATTCTCCATTCGCCAAAGGGAGGGCGAAACTTTGAGAGACTACATCCAAAGATTCGTGGACGCAGTGAATGAAATCCCCCTTGTTAATCATGAGTTGTTGGCTAGTATTATCCAACAGAACCTACTACTACGAAGATTCAAGGAGCCATAGCCGACAAGCCCCCTAACACTATGGAATATTTACTAGTGCGCTCCTAGAAATACATCCGAATTGAGGAGTCTAATACTTTGGATCCTTTCCTTAGCGCGAAGGGTTGGAAAGAGGAAAAGGAGCCGAAAAAGAAAGAGGAACACAAGCATGTACCTCTGGGCGGGTTCCCTGACTATACCCCCTTGAACGCTCCCAGGGGGTAGATATTAATGGTGGCGGACAGCAAGGGCTAATTAGTCAATGGCCGACAAAGATGAAAGAGAACCCTAAGAGACTCAAATCCGATAAGTATTGTCGTTTTCACCGGGACAGCGGACACACGGCGGAGGAATGCTATCACCTGAAGAATGAGATAGAAAAATTGATCCAGCGAGGACACTTGAAAGAATGTCGACTACTATCCACAAGGACACCAATTTGATCATAGGGCCGAATGTGCCAAATCCTCATGACTATAATTATCCCACAGCAGAAATCATCCCATGACCTCAAAAAGATCAACAAGCCACGAAGGAGAAACTCTAAGTTCACGTAGCGGGAAAAATTATTTTCTGGCTAATCAAAGAAAACTTGAGTAGTAGCTCAACATATCCTTCTCCCCTTTTTATTTTTCCTAAAACTTTGTACTCTGAATTTTGAGTAATGAAGTTAGTTTTCTTGTTGTAGTCTCAAGAAACGAAACGAATTTAGACGTAGAGATCCTTGAAGTTTCTCGAGGACCCTAGAGGCAAAACTCATCATTGTCATATAGGCAAAAGTCGCTATTGTCCTGGGACCCCCTAAACGGAACTTTCATTGAGATCCTTGTCGATAATGTTGCTTGAAAACTTTACATCCCTTTGAAGTTGGGAAAAGACTGACTCCTAGACATGAACTATCCTTTTAGGCAACACCCTTTTACCAAATTATTTAGGCAACGTCCCTTCATAAAAATGTTGGACTCGGAAAATTTTACCCCCCCTTCCAAAAATTGTAAAAACCTAACTCTAGGGCTTGAGCAAAAATATCCCTTGAAGCAACATCTGACGAGTACAATCATAAGAGAACAAAACAATAACTTAGTAAGTGTAGTGATTACATTTATGAATATGGAATACTATCGAGTTACCTACCAAACTTTTCAACCTAATGGATGGTGAAAAAATCACCCCAAGAGGCAACGTCCTTAAAAAAAAAATGCGCCGCTTCACCTTCTCCAAGGTCTTGGGGGCTTCGTCACTAAATGTAAGAATTATTTACGGGGAATCTCATCTCTTGAAGATGATGTCGAATTCCTCAAAATAAATGAAAGAGTTCGGCGCAAAAGATGAATAAACTCTTAATAAACTCTACTAATAGAGAATAGGAACAAATACTGTCAAGAAATACTTGATTGTGTAGTGGTAGCAGTTACTACTATCCACCCTCTTAGCCTGGGTTCAAAACCTATGGGATGCGACAATATACGCCTCCTTCCAACACTCGAGGACTCAAGCCGAGCTCAAGGTGGGTTCGAGCTACACCACCTGGTGCACCCTGTCCAACTCGAGCCCATGTGCGCCTCCCAGCATGCAGCTCGAGGTGGTGCGGGTGCGCCTCCCAGTGAACAGTGCCTCGAGCCCAGGGGTGGTGCACCAACTCGAGGCATTGCCTCAAGCCCGAGGTCTACCACCAGCTCGAGGTGCACCAGCTCATGCCTCGAGGTACAAAATATTACACCGGTGTACATATTCCGTCCGAGAGTAGGGGGCTGTATGATGCATATTGATAAAAAATATTAACCTATAAGGGTAAAAAAGTAATATAACATATATGAGGCACACATTAAACAAATGCAACCCACCACACCATATAACTTCCAACACTATAAATACCAAAAATATTATTTTTTTTAACAAAAGCACTTTTCATTGATTGTGACTAATTTTCTTGTAAAAGGACCCCTCTCAAAAATCGCATTTCACCTGGTGTGCTATTGTACCGTACGTAAAATTTTCAATTTTATTCCTTAATAAAAAATCTCGGACCACATCAATATGGGAGTATGATTTCATCTTATGCCTATAACCTATAATCCTTTGACTGGACCAGTTATCTCCATATATGGACTTGGTAGTACAAGTAGAATGGCAAAATCACCCACTATAAATGGTATATTATGAGATACTGTTTCTTTTCTTGCTTTGTTTATATTTGTTGATTTATAGAGTGTAATCAAGAACAAAGAACTATGTTGGATCTGGTGCAAGCTGATAGAGCAAGTGATACTCGTACAACATGGTGATAGGTATACATGAAAAATGCCTATAATACCCTTAATGAAGGGCATTTTAGTCTTTTCGCCCTAGATCCACGTATTTTCTCCTGGTCGGGTCGGAGCAGACTTGACCCGGACCCGTTTATCCACTTGAAGATCCAGGCAACGCTAACCGTCTGATCGCACACGTAAGCTAGCTGGATAAAGCCACGTGGCCCCTTCTACAATATCCGGCTAAGCCCTATAAATACCCTAAGATGCCATACAACGAGGTAATTAATGCTAATCCTTTTTTATCTACACCTTTAATCGCACACATTTACCTCGATCAACCTAACTTGAGCGTCGGAGGGTCGTTGTCGGGGATGTGCCTAACAATCTCACTTTACTTGTCTTATTCTTAGGACCCAACACTTGATCTTAGTGGAGTTAGTTAACTGTTGTGAGGTTGCTCATCCAGGTCGCTAATTTCGAGCAAGATCAGTTGGCCCCGTCTGTGGGACATTCTGAGAATCGCCAGTTAACATGGAAGGTTCTTCGAGGCAGAATGCCGGAGAGGAAGAAACACCTAGGAGAAGAGAAGGATCGATGGTGCATTTGACTAAGGATGAATTGCAACGAGTGATTGAAGAAGCAAGAAGGAATATTATAGTAGAGTATGAAAGGAGGACCGCAACCCCAGTGGTGAAGGAAACTGCGAGGAGACAGTTATTCGAGAGCAGAGAACCGAGGAGAGAGTCTAGGGAACCGAGCGAGCAGGAATACAAAAGCAAAAGGCAGACATCAGAAGCAGGTTCTAGTAGCCAATCTCATGCTAGAGGAAGAGAGCCTATAATATCTCGGGCCGAGGTTGAAAGTGTCAAAAAACAGATAGAACTCCTAGACAAGCAGATTGATAAACTGAAAAAGCAAGGAGAGATCGTCGCCCATAACAAAAATTCCCCATACATATTGATTCTAGTAGTGGAGCCAGGATTCAGAATGCCTGATTTAGAGATATGATGGGATGAAAGACCCTTACGAGCATATTGCCGTGTTCGAAATGGTGATGAACTTGTACGGACAGCCATGTCCCATAATGGCTAAATTGTTTGATACTACTCTTGCAGGAAAAGTACAGGAGTGGTTCACTAGCTTGCCTTGTGGAAGCATTGATTCATATGAGCAACTTATTCAGAAATTTTCCTTCCACTTTGCCAGCAAAGAGAAGTAGAAGAGGTCGCCTACTCACCTCTTCAATATACATCAAAGGGAAGAAGAGACCTTGAAGAGTTTCATGGGAAGGTTTAACAATGAAACATTAGAGGTCCAGGATCTGCGCACTGATATGATGGTGAGTATTTTGATCCATGGACTAAAGAAAGGCTCATTCACGTCCGCGCTCGCACGCAACCCCCCAAATGATGTAGAGCAATTGATGGCCCTGGCCCAAAAATATATTGACGAAGAGGAGATGAATGCAATGAAAGATGCTGAACGAAGAGATAGGGAGCAAGTGCGTAAGAAACCGCATGAAACCGGTGAAGGAAGTGGGTCCAGAACGAGAAATGACAGACCAAGGGAGCTGAAATACCAGCCTAAATATCACAATTACACTCCGTTGGCCATGATGCATGAAAAGGCCTTCATGATGGTAGAAAATGCAGCTGTACTGAAATGGCCAAGGCACACCAGGTATACCCCTTCTAAGAAATTTTCTAACAAATACTGCAGATTCTATCGTGAGAGGGGTCACAACACAAAGGAATGCTTTTAGTTGAAGGATCAGATAGAAAGGTTGGTACGGTAGAGGTATTCCCGCGATCAAGTTCCCCGCGGATACAAGACCCATAGAGACGAAGTGAGGAGGAGCCGGTCGAGAAGCAGAGATCGCAACCCTGGTCCTGCTAAGACAGACAAAGCCCCAACAAATAGAAGCAATGCATTAACTAAAGGGTTTATATATAATTGCAGGGGGTTCGAGTGCAGGAGATTCGAAGAGGACCAGGAAGAGATGCGCGAGAACCCTGGGATCGAGCAGAGAAAGGGAGTTCATGCTGAAGGTTGAAGAGGAAAAAGCTATCTCCTTTGACAGTTCTGATAGGCCAGTGGATAGTGGGGCAATGAACGACCCGATGGTCATTAAGCTGGATATTTCAAATTTCACTGTTCATAAAGTACTGGTTGATAGTGGGAGCTCAGCGGACATTATATTAAAAAATGTGGTTGACAAAATGGGATTAGAAAATGCCCGTCTCGAGCCGGTGAAGACTCCTCTTGTCGGATTCGGAGGAAGTGAGGTAGCATCGTTGGGCATGATCGAGTTACCTGTATCCATGGGCGAAGAGCCTAAGTGAAAAACCCTGATGGTAAATTTTTTAGTGGTTGATACCCCGTTCGCTTATAATGTGATCTTGGGCAGACCGGGTCTGGACTTATTTAGAGCGATTATTTCCACATATCACATGAAGATGAAGTTCCCCACAAATAACGGAATAGGAGAAGTAGCCAGCGACCAGAAGAAGGCTAAAAAATGCTATAACCTGTCGCTTAATGGGGAATCCAGTCAGAAAAAGAGGAAAGTGGGTGAAGAGGCTAAACTTCGACCATATGAGGCTGAGCATATGAAGCCCAGTGATGAATACAAGGCCGTGCAGCTCGTGGAGGGCGAACAGGAGAAGACCTAGGAGAGATGGAAACGGCTATGATCGAGTTTCTGAGGAGGAATGTAGACATGTTCGCGTGGAACCCCTTCAGACTTTAAGAGCACCAACCCAGAGGTGAACGTGCACAAATTAAATGTGGATCCAATGGCACAACCAGTACAACAGAGGGGGAGGTCGTTTGGAGCAGAGAAGAACAAAATAATCGAGCAAGAGGTGGCAAAGTTGATGAAAGCTGGGTATGTTTCTGAAGTACAATATATGGAATGGCTTTCTAATGTGGTTCTTATTCCGAAGGCGTCGAGAAAATGGAGGATGTGCACAATTTTCACTGACTTGAAGAAAGCGTGTCCAAAGGATCTTTACCCGCTGTCCAGAATTGATGTTATGGTTGACTCAACTGCAGGTTTTGAGATGTTCTCTATGATGGATGCCTATCAAGGGTACCATCAGATTTACATGGCTAAGGAGGATCGCGAGAAGACATCCTTTATTACTCAGGCAGGTATTTATTGCTATAACGTTATGCCTTTCGGTTTGAAGATTGCAGGGGCAACTTATCAGCAATTTGTGAATAGGATGTTTGACGAGCTCATTGGTAAGACCATGGAAGTGTACGTTGATGACATGCTGGTCAAGAGCAAAAGGTCGCAAGATCATCTAGAACATCTCGAGCAGACCTTCAGAATCATGAGGTCGTATGGAATAAAGCTGAATCCGGATAAGTGCACGTTTGGTGTAAGTGGAGAAAAGTTTTTGGGATACATTGTCAGCGAACATGGTTTGAAGCTAACCCAGAGAAGATCCAGGCTATCATGAACGTGCGATCGCCGACCACGATCAAAGAGGTGCAGAAATTGACGGCTAAGATTGCTTCATTGAACAAATTTATCTCTCGATCTGCGGATAAGAGCCTGCCCTTCTTTAAAGTCTTGCAGAAAACAAAAAATTTCGAATAGACTGAAGAGTGTGAAAGGGCACTGCAAGATTTAAAGAATTACGTAGTAAAGCCTCCTCTGCCCACCAACCCTAAAGAAGGAGAAGTGTTATTTCTGTACTTAGCTGTGTCTGAGGTCGCAGTCAAAGTGCTAGTGCGGGACGAAGAAGGACACCAGAGCCCCGTATATTATGTCAGCAAAATGTTACAAGGGGCAGAGTTGAGATACTTGGAGATGGAAAAATTGGTGCTCACACTAGTTACCACAGCTCGCAAGTTGCGACCATATTTTCAATCGCATAGGGTAGTGGTGTTAACAAACCATCCTTTGAAGTATGTGATGTCTCGACCAGAAGCGTCTGGAAGGTTAATCAAATGGGGAGTTGAATTAGGGCAATATGACATTGATTATCAGCCCAGAACAGCACAGAAGGCGGAGCTATTAGCCGATTTTGTAATAGAGTTATCCAGCGATCCCGAGGAGCAGAATTGCAAATGGATGCTGCATGTAGATGGATCCTCAAATGCCAATAATGGGGGTGCTGGAATATTAATTCAAGTACCAAAGGAAGTTGACATCGAAGTTATAGCTAGCCTATCTTTCCCAATTACTAATAGTGAGGCTGAATATGAAGCGCTAATTCTGGGACTGGAACTTGTGTATGAAGCTGGAGCCAGGGATTTAGAAGTATTCACCGAATCTCAGCAGGTCGCATTACAGATCGAAGGGACATATGAGACGAGAGAGAAGACGATGACATCCTATAGAGAGATTGTTAAGAGATGGATGAGTAAGTTCGATAAATGTTCTATCTCGCAGGTGCCCAAGGCTGAAAATGACAAGGCAGATGCGCTGTCTATATTCGGAGCAGTGATGTCAGGGATCAAGGATTGTAAGATAACAGCCTTAGTGTGAGAACGATCAGCTATCTCAGAGAAGGTGCAGGTGCAGGCACTGTCTGAGGTCGAATCATGGAAAGACGAAATTGTGAAGTATCTCGAGGATGGCACCTTGCCTGATGATCCTGTTAAGGCAAAGAGAGTGAGATTTCGAGCTGCACGGTTCACCTTATTATTTGGACAGTTGTATAAGCGAACGGTTGATGGACCACTACTGAAGTGCTTGGATGGAGAAAAAGCTGCATATGTTATGCGGGAGATTCATGAAGGAAGCTACGGAAATCATTCAGGTGAGAGGTCCCTAGCACATAAGGTAGCCAGGGATACTTTTGGCCCACGATGGTCAAAGACACGAAGGAACTAGTGAAAAAGTGTGAGAGCTGCCAGAGATACGCATCTTTGATTCATCAACGAGCGATCCCCATCGAGCCGATCAAGATAGCCTGTCCTTTCGACCAGTGGGCGATAGATATCATGTGACCCTTCCCCCCTGCTCAAGCTCAAAAGAAATTTATCATTGTAGCAGTGG
The DNA here is from genome assembly GCF_026168435.1 of Sesamum indicum. Lineage (NCBI taxonomy): Eukaryota > Viridiplantae > Streptophyta > Magnoliopsida > Lamiales > Pedaliaceae > Sesamum > Sesamum indicum. Next base: position 6,811,460 of record NC_142661.1, on the reverse strand, counting down.
AGTACTTCTCTAAATGGGTTGAAGCAGAAGCTGTAGCCAAGATTTCAGAGAGAGAAGTCATCAACTTCATATGGAAGAACATCATATGCAGGTTTGGCGTACCTAGAATCTTAATTTCTGACAACGGGACTCAATTTCAGGGGAGAAATATCACTGAATGGTGTAAGGAGCTCAAGATCGCACAACACTTCACGGCGGTCGCAAATCCTCAAGCTAACGGGCAAATTGAAGTGACGAATAGAACGATCTTGTAGCATTTATAGACGCGTCTTGAGAGCAAGGGGTCTTGGGTCGAAGAGTTGCCGGAAGTTCTATGGGCGTACCGCACTACACCTTGAACAGCAACAGGTGAGACCCCATTTTGTTTAGTTTATGGTACTGAAGCGATAATCCCTGCAGAAATTGGTGAAGAGTCCCAATGGGTCGTGATGTACGACCCCAAGTCCAATCAAAACGAACGGAGCTTTGATCTTACTGTGATAGAAGAGAAAAGGGATGCTGCGTACGCCAAGATTCTGCATCACAAGGGGCTGATGATAAAAAGCCATGATCAAAAGATTCGACCAAGGCAGCTGCAAGTGGGTGATTTAGTGCTAAAAAAAGTAGATGTGTCAAAGCATGTGGGTAAGCTGGATGCCTCTTAAGAAGGCCCGTATAGAATAATCGAAATCAAAAAGAAAGGTACGTACAAATTGCAAAATATGCAGGGGCAGAACTTACCACGACCATGGAACATTCAGAATTTGAAGAAATTTTATGCATGAAGGACATCGCTTATTGGGAGCCTGCAAAAGGCCATCAACTGTTCAAAGAGATTCACATTTGAGGAGCCTGCGAAAGGCCATCAACTGTTCGAAGAAATTCACATTTAAGGAGCCTGCGAAAGGCCATCAACTGATCGAGGATCCAAATTTAAGGTGCCTGCGAAAGGCCGTCAACTGCTTGAAGACGTTCAAGGATAGGAAGCTCGCATTTCTTGTGCTTGTGAAAGGCCGATTAGTTCTCATCTTGGGGCCTGAAAAAGGCCGATCATGTTGTACATTTGTTATGTTCGAAAAAAACCAAGTTCAATTATATAATATACCCGTTCGAAAATTATGTGCATTTTTCTTTATGTTCCTTAATTATCATTTATTGGTCTTCTTGATCGAGAATCCAAATGCCAACTGAAAAAGAGGCATTCAACAAGTGCAATTTCAAAAAGATACACTCTACATGCCAACTGAAAAAGAGGCATTCAACCAGACCGATCTAAAAAAGATGCACTCTGCATGCCAACTAAAATAGAGGCATTCAACAAGTGCGATCTGAAAAAGATGCACTCTACATGCCAACTGAAAAAAGAGGCAGTCAACAAGTGCGATCTGAAAAAGATGCACCCTGCATGCCAAATGAAAAAGAGGCATTCAACAAGTGCGATCTAAAAAAAGATGCACTCTGCATGCCAACTGAAAAAGAGGTATTCAAAAAGTGCGAACTGAAAAAGATTTGGCTTGCGATCTAAAAATGAGGTATTCGTAATGACAGACTGAAGTAGGTATTCAAATATGCGAATCAGGAAGTCGAACTCAAAAGTGTTGTATTGACAAAAAATGTGATTAAATCAAAAAGTTGTTTCTATCCTGGGGGTTAGTACAAAAGGGTTAGAAGTGTTCAATGTTGACCCCATATTACAAAAAATCCAAGAATCAGAAGCATCCAACTAAGGATCAGGCTCTATTTCGTCAAGCAAAACGGAGAACTCATTGTCTGCGGGAGCGGGCTCTTTAGGGTATGGCTGTAGCTTCCCACCTAATGTTATATCCATACGACTCCGATCAAAGGAATCTGCAAAGCCACCTAAAGTTTCGAGCTGTGCCTCGCAAGTTCTGTAGCCCTTGTTGAAGAAGTCGGCAGGCTTGATCTCAACAGCAGTTTTGAACGAGCCAGACTTCAAGAAATCACGAGCTATAGAAACACGGGAGCTGGCGAGGGCTTGATGATGTTCCTCAAGGGTAATGCGACCAGCCTGGGTTTCTTCAATTCCTTGTGCATGGCCAGACTGAAAACCCTCTTTATGACCTTAGACTATCCCGGCTTCTTTGCCAGCCTCGAATCCCTCTTTCTTTCCCTTGGAAAATGCGACTTCTGTGGCCTCGGTAGCTGCTGCGAGCTGGCTTTTTAGTTTTTGTACTTCTTTGATCAAGGTCTGCATTTCCCCGACATGAGTTTGATCCATTCTCTCCTTCTCCGGTAGCTTGGCCAAGAGTTCCCCTACCTTGGGATCAACAGCTATCTGGTTCCTATGGTAGCTCGCACATTTCATGGATAAACTTCTGAAGAAGGTAGCCATCTAAAGAAACTAACAGAAGACAGATGTATTAAAAAGCAGGCATTGAGGTGCTAAATTGAATATTCTCAAGGTCGTTACCTGCATCAAAGTGTGAGCCCCGTGTTCCTCTATCCTGGTAGGAGCGTTCATCAGCAAGGAAGCCTGATCGCGAGGAAGGATACAGGCATCGAACAGGTCCCAAGAATCTTGCCCTGGCTTGGTGTAGAGGACCGAGCTACTAGCAGATATGTTCCACCTGGGGATTAGATGATCACCCTTTAGCTCGGATGTTGAATGATGATCTCCCTTCAGTTCTTCTCAGGTTTCCTCCCAGCAGGAAGAAAACCTCTCCAACCGTAAATAACATTCGCGTTCTTCCTGCTGTTCGGCTTTCTCGGCAGCTTCTTTGGCCATCCTGCTTTGCGACTTAACCCACTGGTTCACCCTGGGTAGAGAAGATTTTGAAGATTTGGACGAGTCGGAGGGTTCAGCAAGGTTTTTATCCTTATGCTTGTGATGCCTCTTTCTCTTCTTCGAACTTGTTCCTTCTCCACCTTGGTCGCCCAAACTCTTACCTTGATTGACATTCTGACCCTCACTTAGATCGTCATCGAGATGTAAGTCCAGGTGTTCAGAATTGTATTCGTTAAGGGGAGTCCCCTCGCTGTCGATTTGGATAGGGTTTTCTGGTTTGGGGCTTTGATTGGCCTCTGAAGGACCGGCCGGAATTAGTGATCGAATGGGTGAGGGGGACATGGTCGCGGTCGCGGATGTGTCGATAGGAGGAGCGACCGGCTGCCCTCCCATTTTATTTTGTATGGCTTTTAGTTGCAGGGCCAATCGGGAGTTCATCACTAGCTCGTCTGCAAAACAAGAAAAGTTTTAAGTCAGCGATCCAAGCACAGATGAAAAATATATCAGGATCAGAATAAAAAATCACCTAAAGTCTCATTGATGTGGAGGGGTGCTGGAGATAGACGTGCGAGCCGCAATACCTTCTCAGTTAAAAGCTTCTTCGGATCGTATTTAAAAGCTGTAAGGCTATTAATTTAGTCACCTTCCAGCCCCCCCTCCACTTGTTTTAGGTGAAAGGTTTATATTTATTCCATTCTAAACGGAAGGGCCATACAATACTAGGGGAGGTCGAATAAAAATATACTTATCATGCCAGGGGCCAAGATTGGACTTCAAGGGTTCTAAGTACCTACACGCTGTCTTAGCAAAAAGATAGAAAAAACCCCTATCCCCTGATCGTTTGGAAGTGGTGAAGGAATACAAAGACCAAAAATCGTCAAAACTTGGCTATAGATGCAAAAATTTCATGATTTTTATAAAAAGAATGATATGGCTGATAGAGTCGGGAGATAGTTGCATAGGGGAAAGCCGTAGTTTATGGAGAATAGCAGATAAAGGAGAAGACAAGGGAAGTCTCAGACCAGCGTCAAAGTGCTTAATAGAAAATGTACAAAAACCCGACGGAGGTTGATGCATACGGTCAAAAGATTTTGGTATTAGGATTTCATAGTCGTGGGTATAAAATAGCGATCCCTAATCTTATGAACAGGTGTTATGACTGCGCTAACTACGGCTTCCCAAGAGTTTCTAATCATCCTATCTTAGAATTTCTCAAGAGTAGAAGGACTGGCCTGCTCGTCTCGGGTTTTCTTGGTTTTTTGTGATTTCTTGGGAATTACGAACTTCTTATTTCTTTTAGAGATGCGACAAAAGAAGGTGTAGGAGCTTCAGTCGAGTTTGGTGAGGTCGCGAACGACCTCGAACCAGACCCAGGACTTGAGTTAGAATTGGAACTAAAGCTGGAAGACATTGTACCTTAAAGCAGGATGGCTCAAGACGCTGCAGGTCGAAATCGAAATTGAATTCTTGGTATTAGTCGCAGAAGCTCGAGAGTGGGGTAAGCCATATCATTTGAATGGAGGCCTATTTATAGGCGATTTGCTCAGGGAAACGCGGTTCTGAAAAAGTAGCCAGATGTTAACACGTGGCGGCGTCTCCAGCTTGATCAAATGGTCACGACCACTCTACTTCTTCACAGAGCAATACCTTGCACTTTGAATAAGTGAGGGAGTAATGATAGGTATACATGAAAAATGCCTATAATACCCTTAATGAAGGGCATTTTAGTCTTTTCGCCCTGGATCCGCGTCTTTTCTCCCGGTCGGGTCGGAGCAGACTTGTCCCGGACCCGTTTATCCACTTGAAGACCTAGGCAACGCCAACCGTCCGATCGCGGACGTAAGCTAGTAGGATAAGGCCACGTGGTCCCTTCTACAGTATCCGGTTAAGCCCTATAAATACCCCAAGACGCCATATTACGAGGTAATTAATGCTAATCCTTTTTTATTTATGCCTTTAATCGTACACATTTACCTCGATCAACCTAACTTGAGCGTTGGAGGGTCGTTGGAGGGGACGTGCCCGACGAGCTCACTTTACTTGTCTTATTCTCAGGAACCCAACACTTGATCTTGGTGGAATTAGTTGACTATTGTGAGGTCGCTCATCCAGATCGCTGATTTCGGGGAAGATCATATGGTATGTGAAATGAACATGGCTATTAATTGTATATTTTTTTGTTACCATATTATATTCATGTCAAGTCTGTACAAGTTTAAAATGTATTGACTAGTTTATGTCAACATCATATTATAGTTTCATCCATTAATTATTTTTATATTTTACTTTTATTGTTTTTTTCATTTTTTTTCTAAAATAATGAACATATTTATTTAGTGCTAATGAGTATATAATTTGCTTAGTATTTATTTGTAGAATTCTATTTCATCTGTCATTTAGTTTTTATTTGTGTTTAACATGTATTCATTCAGGCTTCAAGAGAAATGCATGATAAGTATTTGTTGTTTTAATTGTTGATTTATTTTTGTTAAATTCATTCTTCTATTTTCACATCAATTTTTCGTCTTTTAAGATTTTGTTTTTGGCGCCAATGAAACTGTTTTATTCCTTCATGATCGGTGATAATGTAACTATATTTTTTATTTAATTTAATTTAGTTATTTTATGCTTATTTGTACTTAGTTTATGTTAATTTACTTTGTCCAATTCATTCTTTTGTTTTCACATCAAATTTTATTTTTTTAAGATCTTTTCTCTGCACCGATGAAAGTATGTTTATTGTTTCATGGTCGGTGATAATATTGTTAGAATAAGTGATCAGAAAGTCAATTAGATTGGCTATTTGATAATCTATTTAAGCAATTTTTTTTATCTTTTAATGAGAGTAAGTATCCACTTGGCCTTACTTTGTTGTTCTTACTCATGTAATTTAATACATTGCAGCAAAGCCCACATATCACTAATCAACTAATGAAGTCGGGTTGTACATTTGATCGCAACTATGAAACCAACTTTCAAGGATTGGATCTAAAATGTTCCAAGTAGAGAGCCACGAGAACGGGCATCAAGGGTTGTACTGAGACTTTCACTAAATATTGCATCCATAAGATGGGTGTTGTATTTCATAGATGACAGGCGTATTACGCCTCTGTCGTATGACGTCTATGCAATTTTAATGGGTGGATAAAAAAGGTTGTCAAGCCAACTAAACTAACTCGCCGGGAATCGTCATATGGTAGCCCGTGAGTCTTGGTCAGTATGACTTGAACTCCTCAGCTTTGAAAGTATGGGATTTAATTCTCAGACTTGATGATCCATGCAGTCTCATATATGAGACAACTATATCTAGGGCCTTATAAGAGATCACCATATTTTGACAGTTGGAACGTATATGAAGCTTGGTGAGTTCCAAGAGAGGATCTGTCGCCTATCATTATGTGATAGCAATCTCCCGGAAGTCTATGGCCATAACGGGTGATCAAATAGGAAAGTGTTTTTCTATGTTAATCAAGTGGAGAAACATAATCAGAATATTATACGTAGATGCCTAGTTTTTGATGGGAACCGATAACCAATTCCATGCTCTAAACTAAGATCAGGATATAGGCGATGGAAGGACTATACCCATACAGACTCGATAGCCGTAAGGTTCACGCCATTTTCACCTATTTTCTAGTGCCATGGACTGTTGTTAGGCGACTACCCATGATGACTGGTGCTTTTGAATTAAGTGTTAATTGAAAGAGATTAATTAAATATGATCTAATTAATCTAGTACAAAAATATTTGCCAATTAAATTATGTATTGACACAAGCCCAAGTCTACTTGAGGGTTAACTTATAGAGTCACAGAAAACACCACTCAAGGAAGTAATAGAATTAATTATGAATTAATTCTAGAAGGAATGAATTGATTTAAAGAGTTTAAATTAATTAGAAAGATTAAATGATATGATCATTTAAATGGGAGAACTCATGTGATGGGAAGCACAAGATTTAGTTAATGAGATTAATTAAATTTGAATTTGATTTAATTAATTTCATAAGATCAATTTTAATTGAACCGAATGCATTAATTAATAGGATCAATTAATTAGAGTTTTGACTTGGCAATTTAATGAGATTAAATAAATCGGGGTAGGCTCAATTATTTGATGGATTACTTAATTAGGCTATGGGCTAAGATTTATTTGATGAGATCAAATTAATTCTATTTCGACTTTTAAGAATTGATTGATTCTATGGAGGCCAAATCCATAGGTTTAATTTATTTTTTGAATTAAGCTCAAAAGGTTAAATATATGCATATGTGTAGCCCTAGCTTGAATATTTATTTGTATGTAATATATATATGTATATATATAAAGTTATAAGGATGATGGAGTTATTACTTGAGTGCTTATGATACTAATAGATTGTATACTATGGGGACACATATTGTACCTATTCTTGATTTGACATGCAATGTATACATGTATATATACAATATGTACATGAGATGTCTCTTGTATGTCTGTATAGTGTATAGGCTTGTGTATATGTTATTTTGTATATGATACAAAAGACAACAATCCTCCCTCACACCTATCATCTTGACAACTCTCTTCTCCCTCTTTTTCTCTCTATTCTTGTTCTTCTTGAACTAGTTTCAAACTAGAGCAAGGTCCTCTTGAGTTTGATATACTAAATCAATAGTATAATAAAGTCTCTTATACTACATACGCTTTACCTCTAGCAAGGTTTAATGTAAACCACCTTATTGTGTAGTGTGTATTCGACGTAAAAGAGATCTCGTTGATTTTTGGATGAGCAAACGGTTGGAGGAGAAAAGTTCGAAGAAAGTCTTCAAATAAGAAAGGTAAAATTTCGTTATTACATTTCCGTCATTTTATGTTAGAATAGCTACTTGTTTTATTTCAAGATTGTTTTATGCTTGTTGAGTGTCGAATGCCCGAAATTAAAGACTAGTTTCCTTTCTATTTAGAATTTAAATATGCTTATTTTCATACTTCCGTTGCATTCTTGCCAAGTCCTAGGCAATACCGATCCTTTCAGTGGTATCAGAGCCCGATTCCACACTCATGGCTATTGTTTATGTGATGTAGATGGTTGTTTTAATTTTGATCAAAGCATGATTTACATGTTTTTGAAAATATATTGTGTTCTATTTTAATTTTTGGATATCATGGCATATTTTAAAAATATTTTAAAGCATCTTTTATGATTCAGTTTTGTTTATTCAAATAATAAAAAAGAAAGGATAAACAAAAATGTATGTGGCCAACTGGTGGAGGAACACTTCCTCCACTTTGCAACCCATGTTTGAAACTTGAGTGTCCTAGCAACAGGAAAAATCTATTAATTTTGTAGAAAATATTTCCATGATATTGATTAAATTGTTTTGGAATGTCCAAAACTTGAATTTAGTGAAGATTATTCTCAGCAAACTTTAATTGGATTAAGGTGTTTGCTGGAAATAAAAGGTGTTGATTTTCATTATTAAATGCAATTTCTTGTGAAGCAGCAACATATGTTTTTATTGCATAATTATGACATATATGATATTGGATGTCTCTTCATACTTGATGTGCAATTTCATAATATGTGATATTATGAAATGTGTTTAATTTGTTTATGTGATAAATGAATTAAAGGATGATCACAAAGCCCATTGAACCCATGTGATTGGTATTATATTCTATTTGGATTGGGGCATACGTGCCTCTTATTCTTCTCTTCTTTCTCCCTTTGTAGCCTTGGAAATAATAAGGCATACTTTCTCCCTCTTATGTACCTTCCCCCAACTTATGATGAGGGTTTCTATACTTTCAGTTGTAATAAGAGTAGCTTAGGAAGTGAGGCATTTTATTTCATTAAAAAATGACTTATTATAAAGGCCGTCCATGGAGATGGCATCCAAGGAGACACTTGGAGAAGATCATTAAGTAAAGAAGGATTACCAAAGGCCCATTAAGTGTAATGGTTATAAGAATTTGTAATAGCATAGGAGCTACCCTTAGAAAGACCAATGATCCACTAGGGGCTTAGTGGGTCGTATAGAAATAAGCTTGTGACCATCCTAATAGGGGTATGCTAGGTTTATGCATGTGATGCTATGCATGATTTATTATTTTTTAAACAACAAGCATGCAAATTACTAATGTGATAAGGTCTCGATCTAAAGAAAATTAAACTTTCACTTGGATTGTCCAAGTATAATATTAGGCCCATAATGGACATATTAAAAGGTTTAATAAGTCCAAGCCTTCCATCCATAATTTGTGGTGTGGATTCTGCTTTCATCCCTTTCTTGGTCTCATGAGTTGTGTCCATTTTGGAATTAAGGAAAGCTACACTATTGTTATGAACGAAAAAACTATTCTCCTATTTTTTTTCGTCTCACGAGTCGTGGGGGTGATACTAGAAATAATTCACTTGGTTCATGGGTTAGGCCTAACGTGGAATAGCGTGATTCATTTGGAGTCCTTGAAATCATGTGAAAAGCGAGGCAAAATATCTTGGGGATCTCATATGATGAGAATGGCAAATGTTACCTCCCATGGGGTAATTTCCGTGCGAATCGTAAAAGGGAGGCATGGAGAATTATCATCGTGGACCTCAAGCCTACTAGAAAACCATTTCATAGAATACCCATTTGAGAGTAATGGAATTTTGAAGAAATAATGGGAGTAGTCTATGACTAAAGAGTATGTCATAACTTATATTCAATATTAAGAAAAATTTGCTAATTGATGCTTTTATTGTGATGTAGATCAAATTATTGTCTAAGAATCCACTTACTGTTATTCTTGATGCTAACAAACTGAATTAAAAAATACTACAATGACTGGCTAAGGAACTTAAAAATTGTTTTGGAGTTTGAGAGCAAGACCTATGATCTGGATCAGTCCCCTCCTGCTGCCCTTATGGAAGACTATAGTGCTGAAGAACGTGTGACATTCGAGAAATGGCATGATGATGATCGTAAGTTTGCAGTATCACACTGACTTCTATGATAAATGAACTCCAAAAATAGTATGATACGTCGGATCATGCTAGTTCAATCATGATGTGTTTGCATGATTTGTATGGGGTGCTTGATCGGCATATACAATATGCCGCGACTAAAGCATTCTTTGGCACTAAGATGGCTGAAGGATCATCGGTTCATGATCACTGCATCCAAATGCTATCCTTCATAGAGAAGCTTTAGGACATGAAGGCAAGGATTAAGAACGACACATATATTGATGTGTTCCTTTAGTTGCTCCCTCCCTCGTACGACCCCTTTATTCGTAAACTTTAACATGAATGGGCTTGAGAAGTCCATCCCCAAATTGATCAATATGTTGGTCCAATTCAAGGCGAATATCAAGAGATCGGAGCCTACAATCATGTTGCGAGAGGCTTCGACTTCTAAGAAAGGCAAGAAGGCCCGATGTTGGAAGAAGAAGAAGAATAGCAATGCCAAAGGTCCAGTCCTTGCGAGCAAACCAATTGTCAAGGCCCCAGCTATTGGCAAAGGGAAGAGGAAGGAGGTTCATAAAGCCAGCAAGGCGGAAGATGCCTACCACTACTACCATGAGAAAGGGCATTCGAAGAGGAACTATCCTAAATTCCTTACCTTTGTCCAAGGTATGTTTGTTGTTGAAATTAATATGGTCTCTAATTCTAGTTTTTAGGTATTAGATACCGACTGTGATGCTCATATCTGAAATGATTTACAGGTGATGACAAGAAGCAGAAGACTAAGTAAAGGAGAGATAAACCTATGGCTTGGAAATGGCGAAAGGGTTGTTGTTGAAGCCGTGGAACTAGTCCATGTTACAGATCATGTTAGGATTGATTTGAAAGAATGTTATTATGTACCAGCATGATTAAAAACATAATTTCTATTCATGTTTTAGACGAAGAAGGTTATGAGTTTTCAATTATTTGAAATTGCTTTTATCTGTTGAAGAATGGTTCTTCACAATTGTTCGGTAAACTAATAAATTGCCTTTATATCGTTCCACTGCATAATACGACTATGATTGTTCAAAACAATCGCAAGTTTGATAATCAAGAGAACTCGCAGATCTGGCATGCAAGGCTGTATCACATCTCTCAAGATAAAATAAGGAAATTGGTGGACTCAAAGAGTATAGAAATAGACGATTTCAACAATCAACCAACTTGATAGTCTTGTTTAGAATGAAAAATAACCAAGAAGCTCTTGGTAGTACAAAGCAGGCTCGCTAATGATCTGTTAGATTTCATCCATTCAGATGTTTGTGTGCCATTTACCACTCAAACCGGAGGTGGGTTCACGTACTTACCTGTGATCACTCACGGTATGGTTATGTTTACTTGACGAAGTGCAAGTTTGAGGCCTTTGAAAAGTCCAAAGAATTTAGATTTGAAGTAGAGAACCAAACTGACCGCAAGATCGAGGTAGTGACTACTTGAGTGAAGAGTTCTTGAACTATCTAAAAGAGAATGACATTCTCTCTCAGTGGACTCCTCTTGAAACACACACCTGAATGGAGTTTCTAAAAGGAGAAATCGAACTCTGTTGGACATGGTTCGATCTATGATGAGCTACACTGAGTTGCTACTATCCTTTTGGGATTATGTTCTTGAGATGGCAGCCAAGTTATTGAACATGGAGCCATCTAAAACTGTGGCCAAGACACTATATGAGATATGGTATGGAAAACCTGCTTCCTATAAATACATTAGGGTGTGTGGAAGTCCTGCGTACGTCAAGAGACTAGTGGGAGACAAACTGGATTGGAGATCTAGTTTGTGTAGGTTCATGGGATATCCAAAGAAAACTGCGTGATATTATTTTTATGATCCCTCGAAACAAAAGGTGTTTGTTTCGAGAAATGAAGTGTTTATGAAAAAAGGGTTTTCCACCAGATACTCGACGTGAGGAGTTGCTTCTTGAGGAGTCAAGTGAAGCAACGACTCAGGCAGTAGTAGCATCATCTTCCGTGCTTGTGGTTACCAGTGAAGATATTCCAATTCTTCTAGATCAACCAAAGTATCTCAACTGCCTAAGAAATATGGTTTACCGGTGACCGGTCAATTAGATAATGATTAAAAGATTTACGAAGAAGATATGTCTAACACCGATTTGGAAAACTGGCTTGAGGCCATGAGATTTGAGATGGATTCCATGAGTTCCAACAAGATTTGGACCTTGGTAGACCTACCCAAGGGCTTCAAGCCATTAGGTGTAAATGAGTTTACAAGCGAAAGCTTGGAGCTGATGAGGAGGTGACTACCTTCAAGGCCAGGCTAGTGGCAAAAGGGTATACTTAGAGACCCGGTGTGAACTTTGATGAAACTTATCCACCTGTAGCATTGCCTAAGTCCGTTCGAATTTTGCTTCCCATATCTGCATATTATGACTATAAGACATGGTAGATGGATGTGAAATGGCGTTCCTTAACAATTTTATTGAGGAAGAGATCTATATGGATCAGCTGGTGGGTTTCATATCCATAGGAGAAGAGCAAAAGTTTTCCGTCTCCATAGGTCCGTTTATGGGTTGAAACATGCTTCACAAAGTTGAAATATTCATTTTGACGAAGTCATAAAGAGTTATGATTTTCTAAAGAATGATTTTGACCCTTGTATATAGAAGAAGATCAGTGGGAGCTCATTTGTGTTCCTCGTGCTTTACGTGGACGAAATCTTGCTCATTGGGAATGACACCAAGATATTTGGCGACACGAAAGCATGGCTTTCTATGCATTCTCCATGAAGGATTTGGGTGATGCTTCTTACATCCTTCGCATCAAAATCTATAAAGATAGATCCAGAAGGATATTAGGAATGACCTAAGCAGCATACTTTGGGAAAGTCTTGAAGCGGTTCAAGATGGAAAACTCGAGATGAGGGTTCCTTCCTATGAGACATGGGGTTAAGCTTTTCAAGACTCAATCTCCTAAGACTAATGAGAAAAGAAAGAAAGATATGTGACATCCCCTATGTCTCTGCCGTAGACATCACACAGTATGTTGTCCAATGCAAAAGGCATGATATCGCATTTGCTCTGAGTATCACGAGCAGGTATCAAGCATGAACTGGTGAAGCACACTAGACTGCCGTCAAGACCATCCTTAAGTACTTGAGAAGGACTCAAGAGATGTTCTTGGTGTACGGCGGTGGAGAGTTGGTACTGAAAGGGTATAGCTGAAACACATTAGAAAGGCGAGTGGATCGACACGGGAATGCGCAAGCGAAAGCGGTAAATAAAAAATTTGTAAATTAAAACGAACATATTAATACTATGATTCCAAAGGGTGTACCCTTGGAGTTCCTGGACATTCAATGTAGTTAAAAAAATAAGTAGTAAACTAAAACGAGGCTTATGGTAAAATTAAAAACTAGAAGTGCAAGAAACATAAATTAAGGATTACCTTTTTCTTAATTTGTTTTGAATTTCTTTTCGTTGATTCGTTCGCACGAGACTTCAACGTAGAAGACCTCTAAAGATACATCCACACCACACCGGAATATGGGATCCCTTAATTCAATTTGCTAGAAAAGAACAAGAAAGAAAAAACACACCAAGTGTGCTTGAAGAGGGGCAGCCAATTTTTAGCTCTAGGGTAGGAAATTATTTTTGTGTTCTGTAATGTAATTAGTTATTCCAAATAACTAATATATATACCTTGTATGGATGTATTAGAATGTGTCTAGATTCATTTTACAATTCATAAGGTGATATATTTTTTATTTCAAATAAAGAATAACTAATATAGCACTTCCAAAAGTGATAATTGCTAGTCATTTATTTCCTTTCCTTGAGTTTTTCAACAAGTTTAATTAGGGGTCCTTGGTCTATTTTAATGAGATAAAATACAAGACCCAACTAGTTTTAATTAAATTAAATTTAATTAAAATTCACCTAATTAAGCCCATCATATATTAATCCAATTAAATATATGAGAATAAGCCTTTATTAATTAATAAGTCCAACTTAATAAATAATAAGGGCAAGCCCAATATAAATTAATCCTATTAATTTATCCTTGGGCTCCTCATCCACTCGATCCCTTTCATTTGTAAGTAAATCAATTACTTACGGGATTAATTCATAATTAATCCTCGTCCCTTCTCGATGATTTGTGTGTGACTCTTTAGGTTCACCTTTCAGCTAGACTTGGGCTAGTGTCCAAACACCACTATTAATTAAATCTAATTTAATTAATGATTCATCAACCTTTGATCAAGAAAGCCCATCACCATGGGTGGCCATCTAGCAACGGCCCATGGCACTAGACACTAGGCGAATATCTATGTGAACTTTTAGGAGCTCGAGTCCATACGGGTACGGTCCTTCCATCTACCGTCTCCCAGCCTTAGTCTAGGGCATGGAATTCGGTGTCAACTCCCATCCTGGACTAGGCGTCTATGCTTAATACTTGAGATCGCGTTATGCCGAATTGCTCGACATAGAAACCCCTTTTTTCCTATTCGATCTATGACTGTGGCCACAAGTTTATAGAGCGTAAACGCATCTCTAAGTGCAGAGGAGATATCTTTGTCACGTTTTGACAGGGGACAAATCCTCTTGTTGGAACTCACCACCCTCGCTACATGTTTTCACTACATTGGACAAGATTTATGATGACCATGTCTGAGATACGATTACCTCTCGCACAAATCCAAGATGCAGTCATCGCACACATATGACTATCGTGATTCCTCAAGTCTGAGGACTACACCCATACTATCAGAGTCGGGAATTCGAGTCATAACGACCAAGCCTCTAAAGCTTCCATATGTGAGCCCCGTGAGTCAGTTCAGTCAATTCGATACCTAGTCAGTAGACCCACTAAGATCGCATAGACGTCCCCACGTTTATCGCTGATGAAACACGGAACTCTTAATACAAATCTCCATAGGACACTCGATGCCCATTCTCGAGGTCCTCGACTTGAAATATTTCAGACCCAATTCCTGGCAGTTGGATTAATAACTCCCATCTAATACGCAGTCCAACTAATGGTTGTTGAATTGGTCTATGGGCTTTGTTGTGATGTTTAAAAGAAATTCAAACATATATATGTAATGAGCACAACAAATGAAAGGCCAATAACAAATACTCATTTTATTCACTAAATAATATTCCATAGAATCAAGTTATTGTCAGAATGGATTACAAGTATGGTAATCTGATTGGCGTTCAGGTCACCTATTATAACAATAGCGATGCTAGCTTCCAGTCTGATGTAGATGATTCTAAATCTCAGCTAGTTCGTATTCAAGCTTAATGGTGGTGTGGTAGCTTGGAAGAGTTCCAAGCAGGATACTACAACTGATTCTACTGTAGAAGTTGAATAAATTGCAGCTTTGGAATCTACTAAGGAAGCGGTTTGGATAAAAAAACTACATTCAAGAGTTGCTTGTAGTGCCTAGCATTGTCGAGCCCATAGTTATCTTTTGTGATAATAATAATTTGATAGCACAAACGAAGGAGCCGAGATCTCATCACAAATCCAAGCACATTCTTATACGCTATCATCTAGTGTCAGAGATGGTGGGCAAAGGTGATGTGAGAGTGGATCGCGTCACATCAACAGAAAATACGACAGATCCATTGAGCAAGCCCGTTTCACAAATTGCCCATACTCAGCATCTGGACAGGATGGGATTGAGGCAGATGAGTGATTAGTGTTAGGTCAAGTGGAAGATTAGCTATTTTTTAATTTATTTTCATTCTGTAATATTGAATTAAATGAATAAGATTAAGTACTCCTTTGGCCTTACTTTGTTGTTCTTACTCACGTAATTTTCATACATTGCAACAAAATCCACAGATCATTAATCAACTAATGAAGTTGAATTTCGCATTTGATGGCAACTATGAAACCAACTTCTGAGGGTTGAATCTGAAATGTTCCAACTCACAGCTTCGATAATGGGCATCGAGGGTCCTATTGAGACTGATCTAAATATTGCGTCCATAAGATGGGTGCTGTGTTTCATAAGTTACAAGCATATGACGTTTATGCAATTATAGTGGGTGGTTGATAAAGATTGTCAAGCCGACTGAACTGACTTAGTGAGAGTCGTCATATGGAAGCCCTTGAAGCTTCGTCGGTGTGTTTCATAAGTTACAAGCATATGACGTTTATGCAATTATAGTGGGTGGTTGACAAAGATTGTCAAGCCGACTGAACTGACTTAGCGAGAGTCGTTATATGGAAGCCCTTGAGGCTTCGTCGGTATGGATTGAACTCCTCGGCCCTGATAGTATGGGATTTAGTCCTCAAACTTGATGATCCACATATATGGACGACTATATCTAGAGTCTGATAAGGGACTACCATATTCTGATGTAGTTATTATAAGCCTTGTTCTAGTGCAGTCAAAATGTATATGAAGATTGCTGAGTTTCAAGAGAGGATTTGTTGTCTATCATTAGATGATAGCAATCTCCTATACGTTCTGATGTGTGTTGTGCTCCTAAGAGTCTGTGGCCACAACGGGTGATCAATAGGAAAGTGTTTTTCTAGGTTCAAACATAATCAGAATATCAAGCATAGATGTCTAGTCCAGGATGGGAACTGATCACCAATTCTATATCCTAGACTAAGATCGGGAGATGGCCGATGGAAGGACCGTACCCGTATGGCACTCGGTAGCCTTATGATTTACGCCATTTGCACCTATTCTCTAGTGCTATGGGTCATTGCTAGATGGCCACCCATGGTGACGGGTGCTTTTCGATTAAGTATTAATCGAAAGCGATTTATTAAACATGATTTAATTAATCTAGTGCAAAAATATTTGCCAACTAAATTGTGTATTGCACAAGCCTAAATCTACTTAAGGGTGAACCTATAGAGCCACACAAAACACCACTCAAGAAAATAGTAGAAAGAATTATGAATTAATTCTAGAAGGAATGAATTAATTTAAAAAATTTAAATTAATTCGAGAGATTAAATGATATGACCATTTAAATGGGAGAACTCATGTGATGGGAAGCCCAAGATTTAATTAATGAGATAATAAATTTGAGTTAGGGTTCATTAATTTGATAAGCTCAATTTTAGTTGAACAAAATGAATTAATTAATAGGATCAATTAATTAGAGTTTTGACTTGATAATTTAATGATATTAAATAAATAGAGTTAGACTCAATTATTTGATGGATTAATTAAGTGGGCTATGGGGTATGATTTATTTGATGAGATCAAATAAAATTGCATTTGGGGTTCTAAGAATTGACTGGTTTAATTTTTTGGAGGTACAGACCTATGAGTTTAATTTCTTTTTTGAATTAAGCCCAATAAATACATATGTGTATCCCTAACTTGAATATATATATTTATATGTGATATACATATATACATAAAGTTGTAAGGATGATGGAGTTATTGCTTGAGAACCTATGGTAGTAGTAGGTTTGTACACGCATTGTACCTATTTTTGAGTTGACATGAATGTATACATGTATACATATAACAAGTATATGAGATGTCTCTTGTATGTATGTATAGTGTATAGGCTTGTGTGTATGTCATTTTTTATATGATACAAAAGACTACACTCCTCCCTCACACTTATCATCTTGACAACTCTCTTCTCCCTCTTTTTCTCTCTGTTCTTGTTCTTCTTGATCTAGTTCCAAGTTAGAGCAAAATCCTCTTGAGTTTGAGATACTAAGTTAATAGTATAGTAAAATCCTCTTGTAGCGTGTATTCGATGCAAATGAGATCTCGTTGATCTTTGCATGAGCACACGGTTGGAGGAAAAAAGTTTGATGAACGTAATTACATTTTCGTCACTCTATGTTACAAATAACCACTTGTTTTATTTCAAGTTTGTTTTATGTTTGTTGAGTGCTGAATGCTCGGGATTTAAGAGACTAGCTCCCTTTCAATTTAGAATTAAAATATACTTATTTTCATTTTTCCGTTGCATTCTTGCCAAGTCTCGAGTCATACCGATTTTTTCAAATATTGCTATATTTTTATTTAATTGAACTTACTCATTTTATGTTTATTTGTACTTAGTTTATTTTGTCATTCATGATGGTTAATTTACTCCTTATTTTCTTAGTTTATTTTGTCATTCATGATGGTTAATTTACTCCTTATTTTTTTTGTTCAAGTTGATAAAAATGATATTGAGATTTTGAATTTAACTTTAATTAAATTTTGTTTTTATCATCCATCTTTCTTTCTTTATTTTTATTATATTGTTTTAATTGTTGTTTTATTCTTGTGCAATACATTCTTTTGTTTTCACATCAATTTTTCATATTTTAATATTTTCTTGCCGTGATGAAAGTGTTTTTATTCTTTCGTGGTCGGTGAAATAATGTTGCTATGTTTTTTATTTAATTGAACTTAGTCATTGTATGTTTATTTGTACTTATATTATTTTGTCATTCATAATAATTAATTTACTTTTTATCATCCATCTTTCTTCCTTCTTCTTCTTTTTTTTTTTTTTATCATTTCAGTTGTCTATCTTATCACTAATTAAAGTACGTTTCTGTATTTGCTTTATATTTCATTTTTTAATAAGTAAGACTATTTTAGATTTATATATTTAAATATAGTTTTTGTTGGAAAGTCCTCATATAATAACATTTATGGCAAGTATAAAAAAATTGTATATGTAGGAAAATATTTTTCTCAATATTAAAAATAAAAAAATTATTTTACGTAAAAGATTATTTTATAAACACCATATTATAAATTTTTTTATTTAATTTAAAATTAAAAAACCCATGCATAGCATAGGGTCGATCCTAGAACACGTCACAGTATTACAACTTTATTTTAAGTGTTAGGAGTAGATCTTTTACTCTTTGGTTTATTTATTATTATTAAATCGTGTTTTTGAACAAAAAGTCAGATACATATATATGTTTTAAAAATGTGTAGGAAAACATCGCAAAGATATTTCAAATGGAGAAGATGAGTTTTTTGTACCAAGCAATATGCCTGTGGAAAATGACAATATATGTGACTCAAGTCCTTATATTTTACATGTTAATGTTGCGCAATGTAATGTATTTGCTATTTCTCTTATATTCATTTTTTGTTATATCTATTTTCTTAGAATCTGTGAAAATTTAGTTTTATATTTTTCAATAGAGTTGGACTTTTGTAAAATATGTGATGTAAATACGTAGTAGAATGTTATAATTTTATGAGAGTAATACTCATAAAATATAAATTTTGGTTAGCAAAATATATTGTAAGTGTAGGAAAATATCATTTTCGATAATAATCAAAATAGATTAAAAATTCAACACTACTATATTTTACCTATTAAAAATGAAAAGTTTTATTTTACAAAAAAGGTTTTTATATTAAGCAATATATTATAAAAGATTTTATTTAATTTTTTTAAAAAAATTATATAACCGTGATTAGCACAGGTTTTACGCTAGTTCATAACATTTTGTGGCATGTCATACCGAAGAATTTTCAACAAACTTCTTCTAGATTCATGGTGGCTGAGAGCCTGACCTTGCAACAAGTAAAATACATCCCGCTGAATTTGGATTGATTGAGGATGACTTGTTCAAACAGTCATATTTCATTCAAGATAGTCCAATCGCCATCCCTTTTTTGTTAGTTAGCTAACTTGCTCAGCCTTCAAGTGATGTATTATATGGTGCAACAACTTTCGAATTTTGCTCTCGTCCGCCTATAATTAATAGACAACTTGCAGCCTTAATGGTAAGAAGTATCAACTCATTCTTATAAACCATTCTTTCTCAGTTTTTAGCAAGTTCTTGACATATTTTTGCACTCCACACAGTCGTTAGTACTTCATCTCAATATATCATCGTATATATTATATACAATACTACACATATAGATATATATATATAAATCCAATTAGCTATACTTACCTTAAATTCCAAAATGCTTCGATTTCACGAGGGACTGCTCAACCCTCTACTTTGTCGTTACGTCCTATATTAAAATATTATACGTATAATCAATATATATATATACAATATCATAAACTCTAAATAAACTATTATATAATAATCGTACATTTTCTACCAATCTTTTAGTATTCCACTTATATTAAAGTCCAAACCCTTGTTCCATTTTATTTTAGATAACTATACTTTCTAAGCTTCTCAATCATATAATTGATTTATCAACTAATTCATAAGAATTCATTTAATCAAACTCCATATATATTTATAACTATCGTTTTTAATAACATCCGTAAATTATATTACCACTGAAACCTCATTTTTCCCCTTTAATAACATAATATTTCTTAAATATAATTTTCAAAATGTTTCTATGAATTTTCTACCAATTTATCGTTGCTATATAATTTAATTAATAATAATACATAGAATTATATATTTGGTTAATCATTCCGTTGAAATTGTATAAATTGGCTATAATAATAATTAAATCTAACTAATCTAATATTTTAATTACCCAACTATATCATTTTTATAGCAAATATGATAATTAATTCGACACTAATTTAGATAGCCAAAATTATAAAATACTCCGATTAAATAGTACCTTACTCAATATAATCAATATTTAATAAATAGAGTATTTAAAAAAAATAATTATACTAATTAATATGAATTAAAATAGAAATTTTGGTACCTCTGTCTTTAGTTTTCCACGAGAGAGAGGATTGCAAGTTTTTTAATTGTGTGTGTTGTATGTTGTACATGTGTGTGTTGTACAAGAAAACAAAAGAAAAAGAAAGGAAAAGAGTGTACAGAGGTAAGGCGGTGGGCTGGTGGGCCCCTCCCTCTAATGCATATATATGTATATAATATTATATTACTACTATTTATATATATTTATATAATATTATATTACTACTAACATATATATATGTTATTGCTTGTAAATATATTATTTTATTTATTTAATTAAGTTTTTCTCAAAATATGCCTTACGTTCTTCCTAATTTTTCTTAATTAATATAATTTGTTCTCAAATATTATAAAGAACTCAAATTTAATCCGTTCAAATTTTATTATATCCCAAATTCAATCTATATTTTATTTACTAATTAAATTTAAATTTCTAATAGTTAACAATTAGTCTCCCAATTATGTGAAAAATTCTACGGACGTCACAATTCTCCTCTCCTAGTAAAAATTTCGTCCCCGAAATTTAACTAACTTACCAGCTCAATGGAATAAATAGGGATATTTCTCTTTCATATGCTCCTCAACCTCCCAAGTCGCCTCCCTCGGGGAATGATGACTCCTTTTCACTTTTACCATCGGCATATCTTTATTTCTTAATTTTCTTGTATTTCTATCCAAAATCTCTGCAGGCTCTTCCACATATGTTAACTCATCGAAAATCTCTATCTCCGGCTCATGAATAATGTGGCTAGGATCAGACCGATATCGTCGCAGCATCGAAACATGGAAAACATCATGTACTGCTGGTAATGCTAGTCGATACGCTAGTGGTCCAATTCTTTCAATAATTTCATACAGTCCAATATATCTCGGGCTCAGCTTTCCTTGCCTGCCAAACCTCAGGATTCCCCTCCAAGGAGATATCTTCAAGAAAACCCTACTTTAGACTCCATCTCCCTTCGGTGTTGATCAACGTAACTTTTTTGTCGGTCTTGTGCTACCTTCAAGCACTTCTTAACTACTTGTATGTTTTCCACTGTTTCCTGCACCAATTTAGGACCTTCTAGTTGTCTTAATCCTTCTATATCCCAACAAATCGGACTGCGACACCTTCTTCCATATAAAGCATCATATGGAGTCATACTAATACTAGAGTGGAAACTGTTATTATATGCAAACTCCATTAGAGGTAGATGATCATCCCAATTTTCCTTAAACTCCATTGTACAAGCTCTCATCATATCTTTAAAGGTTTGAATGGTTCTTTCCTACTGTCCATCTGTTTGAGGATGAAATGCGGTACTGGAATGTAACTTTGTGCCCAATGATCTTTGTAAACTTCCCCAAAAGTGTGAGGTAAATCTGAGTTCCCTGTCTGACACAATCGATACAGACACTCCATGTAATCTCACTCTCTCGGAAATGTATGATCCATCTAACTTATTCAGAGATCAATTATTCGTACCGGCAAGAAATGAGCAGATTTTGTCAATCTATCCACAATTACCCAAATAGCATCGTGCTTTCTGAATGTACGTGGCAACCCTAAGATAAAATCCATACTGATTTTCTCTCACTTCCATTTTGGTATTGATAGAGGTCGCAGTTTACCTGTTGGTGCCTGGTGTTCTGCCTTTACTTGCTGAATTATCATACATTTAGCCACAAATTCAGCCACATCCTTCTTCATTGTCTGCCACTAGTAATAAGGTCTTAAATTTCGATACATTTTTGTAGTACCAGGGTGCATCGCATATGGTGCATTATGAGCTTCTCGCAAAATCGCTTCGCGTAACCCATCCATATCAGGCACACAAACTCGTCCCCCATTCACTATTATTCCATCAACTCTTATCGAAAAATTTATTTTCTTACCAAGTCTTATTCTTTCCAGCATTCGTAATAAGAAAGGATCTCGAGTCTGTGCTTCTTTGATCTGATCCACGAAGTCTGGCTTAAGTTGCAAGAATGTCAATAAACCCGCTACTTGATCAACCTCCAATTCTGTATTCATAGACCTTATCTCCAGTAGCAATGTCTGATTGTGACTCCCCAGATTGGCTAATGTACTTGAACTCTTTCTACTCAACGCATCTGCTACCACGTTAGCTTTTCCTGGATGGAAGTTAATAGTGCAATCTTAATCCTTCAGCAGTTCTATCCATCTTCTTTGCCTCAAATTCAATTCATTCTGTGTCAAGATATATTTCAAACTTTTATGGTCAGTAAGGATCTGAAATTTTTCTCCGTATAAATAACGTCTCCAGATCTTCAGTGCATGCATAGTCGCGGCTAACTTTAAGTCATGTGTGGGATAATTTAATTCATGGTTCCTGAATTGGAGGGACGCATAAGCTATTACCTTTCCGTTTTGCATTTACACACATCCCAAACCCTATTTAGAAGCATCTGTATACACTATATATCCACCGCTACCAGACGGCAAAACCAAAATCAGATCGGAGGGCAGTGTCTTCTTCAACTCATCAAAACTTTGTTGGCACTGTTCCATCCACTGAAATTCTACCCCCTTTCTCAACAACTTGGTCAGAGAACCGGCTATTATAGAGAAACCCTCAACAAATCTCCTGTAATATCCAGCTAACCCTAAGAAGCTTCGAACTTCAGTAGCATTCTATGGCACTCTCCACTTCATAATAGTCTTTACTTTTGAAGGGTCAGGCATAACCCCATCACCAGATACTACATGCCTAAGGAAAACCACTTGATTTACCCAAAATTCACATTTGCTTAACTTAGCATATAACTCATTCTCTTTCAAAATCTGTAAGACTATCCTCAAATGTTGCTCATGCTTTTCTCTATCCCTCGAGTATACCAAAATGTCATCTATAAAAACAATAACAAAGTGATCCAGATACTCCTGAAATGTACGGTTCATCAATGCCATGAATGCCGCTGGTCTATTTGTTAACCCAAAGGGCATCACCAAAAACTCATAATGACCATAACGAGTACGGAAAGCTGTCTTCGATATGTCATTCTATGCTATCCTCAACTGCCAATAACCAGAACTCAAATCGATCTTTGAAAATGTTGTAGCGCCCTTTAACTGATCTAGTAGGTCATCAATCCTCAGCAATGAATATTTATTCTTCACTGTTATTTTGTTTAATTGGCGGTAATCAACGCATAACCTCATACTCCCATCTTTTTTCTTCACAAACAACACTGGTGCTCCCCACAGCGAAGTACTCGGCCTGATAAACCCTTTCCCTAATAATTCTTCGATTTTCTTTTTGAGCTCTTGTAATTCCACTAGGGCCATTCTGTACGGCGCAATAGAAATTGGGGCAACTCTAGGAGAGTTTCCATGGAAAAATCCACTTCTCTATGCGGTGGCATACCTGGTAAATCATCAGGGAATACTTTAGGGAAGTCTCTCACTATCGGAATTTCCTCCAATATGGGATTAACCCTCTTGGTATCTACCACATGGGCTAAATATGCTTCACAACCCTCTAGCATCAATCGTCTTCCCTCCATGGCTGATATTACACAAACTGGTACTACTTGACGATCCCCCACAAATATTACTTTTGATTCACCAAAACAGTCGATCATCACTTCCTTTTTATAACAGTCGACTATTGCTTTATGTTGTGCTAACCAATCCATCCCCAAAATCACATCAAACTCCTTCAAATCCAACACTATAAGGTCTACAGGTAAATTTATATCTCCAATTCTCACTAAGCTCCCTTTCCTTACACTATTCACTACCACACCCCCTCCGACGGGCAAATAAACCATCAAATTACATCCCAATGGACTATTCTCTCCCGGTATTTAGACGCAAATTCGGATGAAATATATGAATATGTAGAGCCAAGATCAATCAAAATATAAGCCACAATGTTAGATAACAATATCGTACCTGATATCACGTCATTCGATGCTGGGGCTTCCTCTTTGATAATGTTATATATCCTTGTTTGGGTTTGTCCCTGAGTAACTTGTGCTCCAGCCCCCCTCATATCGCTACAAATAGTATGACCACTATCTCTGTTGCCAGTGCCTCTACCTCTGCCTGTGCTAGCTCCTCTGTCACTACTCCCAACACTACTTTGGCTCTTAGTCCCGCTAGCAACACTTTCAACCACACCCATAGTCTGACTGGAATAATTTTTGGCTATGTGTCCTCTACCTCCATAGCGATAACAGGTCTTTGGTATATCATCCTGTCTCCAACATGGCCTTTGATGTTGTCTTCCACAGGTAAAACAGCTCGGAGGAAAAATTGGTCCTCGACCATAACTCGGTCCAGCTCCCCTTCTTGGTCCAGTAGAAGGCATAACAAATTAGCTATGTTCGAATGAACCTCTGCTAATGCCCATGGATCCCCCGAACCTCTGTCCACTACTTCCTCGAAAAATGGGACCACCACGTGTAAAACTCCCACTTCCTGCTGAGAATGAGCGACCGGTTCCCCTCTTGGTCAACCTACTTGATTCCCCTATTACGTACGTTGATTTCCTCTTCTCTTCCCCCTTATTCTTGTCCTCCATTACTGCTTCTTCCATCCGGACCGCTGATTCAACAAGAGTTTTAAAATTTATAATTCGGACTGCGAGGCCTCTTCTGATCTCTGGTCATAGCCCCTGTTCAAAACGATAACAACGATCCTCCTGCGTCGCTATTGCTTCTGGTGCATACTTGGCTAGTGCCGCAAAACGGAGTTCATATTCTACCACCGTCTGATCATCCCCTTGTACTAAATTTAGGAACTCCATCATCTTCTTGTCTCGGTACATCTTGGATTTGTATTTATCATCTAACTCTTTCTGAAACGTAGCCCAAGTTATTTCTCTTGGCTCATATCCCCTTTTTACAGACCTCCACCAAATCAGGGCATTACCCACGAAAGAAACAACATACTTAAGTCGATTCTCTAGAGTGCAATTTACCAAGTTCATCACATCTTCGACTTTTTCCCACCATCTTTCAGCAATCTCTGGGTCTAGGGTACTTTCAAATTCTGTAGCCCCATCTTCCTAATTTTTTCATAATTACGATTAATTGTTGGGACTTCTGGTGCTGGCACTAGAGTGGATGCGTTCGCCTGTGCAAGTAACTGCACTTGGGTTTGGGCTTGAAAAGCCATTTGAAATATTTGTGCATACTCTAGTGGTAATCCTGCCACTGGAGCACCATCGGGAGGAATAGGAGCATCAGCACCAACATCCTCTCAACCTACCTCCACCCCACCTGCACTTGCAGGAGCCACTGAGCCCTCTACGGACTCCGCTGACTCTTCCCTACTAGCTACTGGGTCAGCACGTCCACATTGAGAAGCCATCCTACATTAAATAATTCAATCATTAGGGACATCTCACAATCAACCTATTACCCTAGAAACGTAGACCTACTCTGATACCACCCAATGTAGCACCCCCTACTCGCTACATCTAATTATTTCTATTTCTTCCTTTCTTTAATCAGAACTCTTTCTATAAGTAATTCTCTTTCAACCCATAAAATAAATTCTAATTTATCAATATAATATATATATACCACAAAAGATAATAGATACCTCTGAAAGTTTATATTTACCCTCACTAGATGTCCTCATGTACATAACCTCAAGGAAAATCATACCACAACTTAAAACACAAATCCCGATAAAAGACCAGAATATTTAACAACCCAACAATCAAAAACTCTGGCTTCAGATGTCACGGCTGACCCACCTATAAAGACGACGGCACCGCTCAAAGTCCAATGTGGCTAATCAGTGTGACCTATCTCCTAAAAAGTACGTAGCAAGGAATGAGCTGCCTACCCAATAAGTATAGCCAATCAGTTTATATATATACACAGGCAACAATTCACGTACATGCAGTTTCATTGACTAACAGTCATTTGTCATACAGCAACATCAGATATAAGCAGTAATTCATACTCACAACTGTAAATCAATCTACGACATAATATCTGACGTTATCGTTTATTGGCTAAGGGCCGTACTTACTCTAATTGGAGTACATCAGTCAATGGTTTCGCCGGCCATCATCATCTCATATACAGCACAAGATACCCGTTGTGTGATATCCACACACTCTTTTACATCAGCTGTGCAGCAATATTAGCATAGGACATCACAATAAACATGGTACCCCCACACCACCCAAGTGTGTAGCTAACAACACAGGATATTTCCCGCTGCCCGGAATACCCCGATACCCTACGCGCCATGGTACCTAGCTTAATTCATATATTTTTCATATCACATCATCATCAGTCACATGATCATAAACCATTGACTGTGTTTCCAACTAGGTAAACATCATCTTTTATTTATAATAATTACTTCCTCAATAATAGCTCCCAGTTTGATTTCATACGACAATCAGTTATACGATCACGTAATCATACTGCCCTCACGTCCAACCACCACAAACACATATGACACATAATAGCAATTCCACTGATATTAGCGTAATCTAACAAATAATCCACAACTAATTATATAAACAATCAATATACCGAAAGCCATGTATAATAATATAAAGTCAAGTCCACAATTGCATCCAAGAAACCAATATATATAATATATACAATATTACACATATAGATATATATATATATATAAATCCAATTAGCTATACTTACCTTAAATCCCAAAATGCTTCGATTTCACGAGGGACTGCTCAACCCTCTACTTTGTCGCTACATCCTATAATAAAATATTATACGTATAATCAATATATATACACTATCATAAACTCTAAATAAACTATTATATAATATTCGTACATTTTCTAGCAATCTTTTAGTATTCCACTTATATTAAAGTCCAAACCCTTGTTCCATTTTATTTTAGATAACTATAGTTTCTATGCTTCTCAATCATATAATTGATTTATCAACTAATTCATAAGAATTCATTTAATCAAATCCCATATATTTATAACAATCATTTTTAATAACATCCGCAAATTATATTACCACTGAAACCTCATTTTCCCCCCATTAATAACATAATATTTCTTAAATATAATTTCAAAATATTTCTATGAATTTTCTACCAATTTATCATTGCTATATAATTTAATTAAACAATAATATATAGAATTACATATTTGGTTAATCATTCCGTTGAAATTGTGTGAATTGGCTATAATAATAATTAAATCTAACAAAACTAATATTTTAATTACCCAACTATATCATTTTTATTGCAAATGTGATATTTAATTTGACACTAATTTAGATAGCCAAAATCATAAAATACTCCGATTAAATAGTACATTACTCAATATAATCAACATTTAATAAATGGAGTAATTAAAAAAATAATGATACTAATTAATATGAATTAAATAGAAATTTTGGTACCTCTGTCTTTAGTTTCCGCGAGAGAGAGGATTGCAATTTTCTTAATTGTGTGTGTTGTGTGTTTGTTGTATATTGTGCATGTGTGTGTTGTACAAGACAACAAAAGAAAAAGAAAGAAAAAGAGTGAAGAGAGGTAAGGCAGTGGGCTGGTGGGCCCCTCCCTCTAACGCATATATATATGTATATAATATTATATTACTACTAATATTTATATATATTTATATAATATTATATTACTACTAACATATATATATTATTGCTTATAAATTTTATTTATTTAATTAAACTTTTCTCAAAAATACGTATTACGTTCTTCCTAATTTTTGTTAATTAATATAATTTGCTCCCAAATATTATATAGAACTCCAATTTAATCCGTTCAAATCTTATTATATCTAAAATTCAATCTATAATTTATTTACTAATTAAATTTAAATTTCTAATAGTTAACAATTAGTCTTCCAGTTATGTGAAAGATTCTACGGACATCACACCGAGGGTGAAACCAATACTTAAGAGTGTGTACTATACGTATGTATTTTTATTCGAATATATGAAATTTACCTTTACTGAAAAAAATAAATTAGATTCCTATATTTAGGCATAAGTTGTTCAAGACTCAGTCATGGGTGACTGATGAGAAAGCAAGTTGTTCGAGGCTCAGTCATGATTGATTGATGAGAAAGCTTAAGCTACTCTAGATTCAGTTGCGTATAACTAATGAGAAATCTGAAATGTCTCTGATAGCCCATAAGTTTTTGCCAAAGACCACACAAAATTGTTGATTTGGTGCGTCTAACTTGATGTTGTGTGTGTTTTGGCCATGACATAATGAAAATCGGGATTATATACACCAATGAGGCAGTATAGAGTTATCCAGAGAAGTTTTTAGTATCTAAATAAGGATTAAAGAAGTGTCCTTGACACGCGATTTATGGATAGTTGATTTTGGAAGGCTAAGCAATACTAGCTTCTAGATTCATGTGGATAATGGATAAGTCCTTAAAGTATAGGTACGTTTCGAGTTGATGGTGAGCGTGGTAGCTTGAAGGGATTTTAAGAGGACCATCTTAAATGTCGAATGTATGACCCCTTTTGTATGTCGGTCTTGAAAAGTGATTTGGATCGAAAAATCGCATCCATCGAATGGATGTTGTGCCTAGCATGGCCAAGTCGGTTGTAGCCTTGGAGGTAAATGACAAGGCTAGGGCAAAGTCTTTTGGGCCAGAGATTTCATCACAAGATTCACGAAAATTCCTAGATGAACCACCATTTGCAGGTAGTGATGGTGAAAGAGACGTACGGTTGGACCGTGTGGCTCTAGCAGAAATAAAATAGACCCATGAGACCGAGCCGGTATCTAGATTGGTCATGCTTAGAAGGTTTTGAGAAATATGGGAAATTGGCTTAATGGTTAAGTGGGAAATTATTGGAATTGGTGACCAAAACCCAATCAAATTGGTTGTTTACCATTGCTAATCTTTATTAAATAATATTAAATTGATGAATAGGTAAGAGTTCCTCAAGTTGCCGATATATTTTGATGTGCTTACCACTAATGTTAAACGGGGTTTTAATGTCACAATAAAATGCCAACGGACCAAAAGGTTAAACCTATGGAGTTGGGCTGCGCATAGGTTTGGCAGCCATGAAACCAACTCTTGAAGGTTGGTCTGAAATATTTCAAGTCGAGGACCTCAAGACAGGGCATCGAGCGTCCTATAGAGACTTGCACTAAGCACTACTACCATGTTTCGTCAGCAGGAAACGTAGGTTGTTTGTGCAGTTTTAATGGGTTAGTTGGCAAGGTAGTCAACTAATTGAAGTGGCTTACGAGAATCATCATATGAAAACCTCTTAAAGTTTAATCAGCATGACTGGACTTCCGGGTTCCGATAGTACTAGATTAGTACTCGAACTCGAGAAATCATGGTAGTCGCGTGCATATGAAAACTGTATTTTGGATATGGCAAGTGGTGTTTATGTCCTGAGGCATGGTTATCATTAATCTTATCTAGTGAAGTCGGAGTATATAGCTAGTATAGTGGATTCCAAGATAAAATTTGTCCCTTGTCGGTATTGTGATAGCAGTGTCTCTTATATGGTCTCAGACCTGTTTATGCCCTCGAAATTTGTGCCATAGTGACTAAATGAATGGAATAAGTTTCTTAGTTCAATTAGTAAGGTAAATGAGGACTCGAGTTATAAGTATAGATGCCTAGTCAAGGATGGGAACCAACGCCCAATTACATGCAATAGACTAAGGCCGGGAGATAGTTGACAGTAGGAACGTACTCGTATAAAACTCCAAGCGTAAATGTTCGCACCAGCATTCACCTAGTCTCTAGTTCCATGAACTGTTGGTAGACGTCCACACATGGTAATGGGCTATTTCTGATTATGGGATGATAAAAAATAATGAATTAAATTAGATTTAATTAATTTTTTAAGTCACACACACCCAAGTATAGTTGATGGTGAACCTAAAGAGTCACACACTACCACTAGAAATGGGATGGAATTAATTACAGAAGAGTCAGATTAATTGGATTGAATTAATTCTTGGAGGAAATAAATAATTGGATTATTTATTTGGACTAATTATCGGATGGATGATTTGAAATTTAATTAATTGGATTAATTGAAATTTTTATTTAGCCATTAAAATTAATTGGATTAATTTTATTGGGTTTAGTGCAATTTATAAATTGAAAGAGAAAAAATGGGTTTGGATATTTTAATTGGCTTAAAAGATATGGAGTTTAATAATGGGCTTGTAATTAAATTAGATTTGATTAAAGTACATTAGATATGGGCTTGATTTAATTTTAATTAATTGAACCTGGTCCATTAAACACAAGTCCATGTCCTATATGTGCGTATATGACTAGGTCATATATACTGCACATAAAAACCTAGCCCAAGAGAGAACACATACTAACACACACTAAATCTCTACACTCTCTCTCGATTTTCTCTTTTCCTTTCTCTCTCTCCATCTTTTTTCTGTGGTATTGGAGATCAAGAAAAATCAAGAAGATCAAAATGTTAATTCAATAACGTTCCTTTGATCTCTTGCTCTTTTGTAAAGGGCACCGTGAGGTGCGAGTGGATCGGCATGGGAACTCGCAAGTGGAAGCGACGATAATAAATTGCGTAAATTAAAATGAGTTGGCAATAAAATCATAGTTTCAAGGGGTGTACCCTTGGAGTTTCCGAGCGTTCGATGTAGTTAATAATAATACACGAGAATAAAATTAATGGGCTATTGATTGAATGAAAATATGAGATGTACTAGTAGGTAAATCAAGAATTGCCTCTTTCTTTGATTTACTTCGAACCACATTCGTTTTGATCTATTCACGTAAGGCTTCAACGTAGAAGCCCTCTAAAGTTGCGTCCATACCACACCGGAATTGGGATCCCTCAATTCTCTTTGGTAAAAGAAAATTACGGAGAAAACACACCAAGGAGGAATGGGTGGCCGAATGGTGGAATGAGTGGAGAGGAAATTATTTTTGTGTATTCTGTATTTATTCATTAGTTATTCGAAATAACTAATACACATATATATACCTTGAATGGATGCATTACAATATGTCTAGGTTCATTTACCTATCCATAAGGTAATAAAATTCTTTATTTCAAATAAAGCATGGCGAACATAGCACTTTTCAAAGTGAATTTGTTAGTCAATAATTTCCTTTTCTAACAATTTTCACCAACATAATTAATGGGCTTGGGCTGATTTTAATTAATTAAAATACAAGGCCCAATTAATTAAATCTAATTTAATTAAAGCCCACTTAATTAAGTCCATCATATATTTAATCCAATTATATATATGAGCCCAATAATCCTTTATTAAATAATAAGTCCCACTTATTAAATAATAAGGGCAAGCTCAATATAAATAAAAATAATTTCCACCAACTTAATTATTGAGCTTGGGCCGATTTTAATTAATTGAAATACAAGGTCCAATTAATTAAAGTCCACTTAATTAAGTCCATCATATATTTAATCCAATTAAATATATGAGCCCAATAACCCTTTATTAAATAATAAGTCCAATTTATTAAATAATAAGGGCAAACTGAATATAAATTAATTCAAGCAATTTATCCTTGGGCTTATCTATCCCATGGATCCCTCTCACATATAAGTAATCTAATTACTTACGAGATTAATACCTCGTCCCTTCTCGGTGATTTGTGTCTGACTCTTTAGATTCACCTTTCAGGTAGATTTTGGCTAGTGTCCAACACTATTATTAATTAAATCTAATTTTATCAATAATTCTCGATCAGCCCTTGATCAAGAAAGCCCGTCACAATGGGTGGCCGTCTAGCAACGGTCCATGACATTAGAGACTAGGCGAATTTTCATGTGAACTTTTAGGCTCCCGAGTCCATATAGGTACGGCCCTTCCATCTACCATCTCCTGGTCTTAGTCTAGGGCATGGAATTGGCATTGGTTCCCATCCTGGACTAGGCGTCTATGCTTAATACTTGAGATCGCGTTACGCTAAATTGCTCGACATAGGAACCTCTTCTTCCTATTCAACCAATGACTGCTGCCACTGCTTTATAAAGCACACACGCATCTCCAAGTGCGTAGGAGATACCTCTGTCACGTTTTGACAGGGGACGGATACTCTTCCTAGAACTCATTGTCCTCGCTACATACTTTGACTGCACTAGACAAGGCTTATGATGATCATGTCTGAGACGTAATCATCTCTCGCAAAAATCTAAGATACAGTCATCGCATCCATGTAATTGCCATGATTCCTCAAGTCTGAGGACTACTCCTGTACTATTAAAGCTGGGGACTTAAGTCATACCAATCAAGTCTCCAAAGGTTCTATATGACGATCCCCGCGAGTCAGTTCGTTCGATTCGACACTTAGCCAATCTACCGATTAAGATAGCATAGACGTCCCATATCTGTCATCAATGAAATACGACACTCATCAAATGAATGCAACTCTTAATGCAAGTCTCAGTAGGACTCTCGATGCCTAGTCTCGAGGTCTTTGACTTGAAATATTTCAAACTCAATCCTAAACAGTTGGTTTCATGACCGACATCCAATGCGCAGTACAATTGTTGCACGGTTGTTAAAGTGGTCTGTGGGCATCTGTTGTGACGTCCGTGTGACGTAATTTGGTAAGCACAATAGATACATGTGACAACGACGAATTCTTACCACATTTATCAAGACAACATTACTGAAATAAGGATTGTTTGAATGGTTCTCAAAACCTCCAATCCAATTGACTTTTGTTCACCCATTCCAACAATTTTTCCTAGATCGGGAAAACCACATCCTCCTAGTGGCAGTGTTGATATTTTTGGAGAATCTCTATGTAAAGATCTGATCCGAGAGGGGAGTTAACACTTGAAGCTGATTTAAGAAATCAACTAGGGAAATGTATCCAATTTATTTTGTCGTTCCTTTCTTGTTATTCATGGCCTTTTGCAATTGGATTATTTTTAATACACCAAACACCCAAAAAAAGATCAAGGACCCTTGATCGGGATTATATTGGACATTTATGGTAATTTTTCAATTTTTCGTGCTTCACTGCACTTTCCGGGCCAATCCACTCCTACAAATATCAATTATAATTCCCTCCAACAGCATGGTGGTTCTCAAATTATCAAAAACCACCTTTGTCCTTTGAAAAGTGATTTTTCATCCCCCATTTCATGGTTTAAACGAAATTGGGACCAAAACTGCAATAGTTTTTCTTCCTGAGAAGCCAAAAGTGCTAAGCCCGTAACATGTGGGATAAAAAGTGCAACAACATCTATCTAATGATACAAAAATTGCAATTTTTGCCTTATCCTCCACTTCACCTCACTAGGGACACATAATTTTACTAAATTTTGTGAATTTTTGAAAAACTATTTTTTTGCAATTTTACTTTTATATTTCAGCTTTTGAAATTGATGCATCCCAGATATTTGGCCAAACCACAAGGGTTGAAGGATTTTAAGAAAATTCAAAGATTATCAGAGGACTACCCCTACAAAACAGAGGTTAACACTACGATGCTAAAGTCAGTAATAGTTTATGAATAAATAAGAGAGAAAACTTGAATTAAAGTGAGAATAATGGTATAAAATGGTGATATGGTGAATTTATTCGTGTGAAGTGCAAAATATAAGAATAGAATAGCTCAAGTACCGAGAGAAAATAATAAGAGAAAGTGAGAGTTTGAATGTGAAGAATGATGTTACCAAATGATTGCACAAGACCTCTATTTATAGGCAAGTACAGAGTAGGATACGAGGTTTTCTGTAGAGTGTCACGTGGTGTTGGAAAGACCTTCGAGTTGGCTATTATCTAGAACAAACCGTTTGTGATTTGAATCAATATTGACTGAGATACATGAACTGGACTGAATACTGTCATATCTGCCTAAAAATCGAGGAGTTGATTGTTTGTGGATTTCCAAACTCGTTTGTTATCGATTTTCTTGGAACCACTTGGACATTCTTATTGTGCCGCGAAAAAATGTCTTGACAAGCTCTATGGTGTGTCCTCCCAATTGTATGATGACATATCCTACTGAAATGGGATTATTTCTTGGGCTTGCTGGTTTAGTAAAGTAGCAGCTAAGCCTATGAGAGCAACTAAGTGATGGGTGTCGAATTCATAAAAATAATTCCTACGAACACTTTTGTAGAAGTGTGAGTAGGGTCAAATCCACAGGGATTGATTTTAAATTAATTCCTTCAAAAATAAAAATAATTGGAGGGAGAGGCTTTATGATTGTGAAGAAGAATAAAAATAAAACTTAAATTAAACTAAAAAGCTAATAAAATTAGAAGAGATAAATATAAGAGAAGAGTATTCCAGTTAACGACAGGATCATGCTTAATTCCACGGTCGATCATAGATGCAAAGATAACAATCATTCATGATAGATAAATTGGTTATGGCCATTGGTACGACCTAACGACCTCACATTTCCTTACCTTGTAGATAATCAAGGAACGTCGATTGACTAAATCCCTAATCAGTAAACAACCTTGGGAACTCCTCAAGATTTAATTTACCAATATCATCATTAAGAGCTAGAAAGGCCCAATTCTAACCAATAAATTCCTACAAGGATTATTTAAGTTAGATTGTGCATTCCCTACAACATAATCGAAAACTTCTACTTAATCAATTATGTTATGTTACCACTAGTTATTGATCTAAACAAACAATTACGAATCTGCAAGTTCAATTGGCTAGGAAAATATTCTTGACAATAAATAATGGTACCTTTCATTCATAAATTAGATTATTTGTAATAAAATCACAGAGAAAAACACAAATACCAATATGAATAAAAGTAGAAAGCATAAATTAAATTTCACAACTCGTTGGATTTAAGCATTCACCAAGCCTTCAACTGTAATGAGAGAACTAGCTAGACATGCTCATGGTAGAACGCATGAAAAGCAAAGTAAGAAAATATCATAAAAACATAGAGATCACAAGAGTTCAAAACTTGACTCTTAAAGTGAATTACATCACATATATATAGTAACTAGATACCTAATTCTACTAGGATTAAAGATAGATTTCTAATTGAACTAAAAGACTAATGGAAATAAAATTATAATCCTAGTTAAACTCCTCATTCATCAAAAGGTAGTCCAAGCAGCTCCAAATTCTTGCCAAAAATCGAGTTTGAGTCTTGTCTAAATTTCAATTTTGGCTCTCTTCTTCATTTTTCATTTCATTTGTTATAATGCTGCAAAATAATATTTAATTAGGAGCATTTTGGTCACAAAATAGGTCAAAATATCACATGAAATAAGTACAAAATGCGATCCTATCAAATATCCCCCCACTTAACCCTTTGCTCGTCCTCGATTCAAAGAAATAAAGATAAAATATGTTCAAAAATTTCATTCCAATTTTTATGAATCACAGGCAAAAGTACCAAGCAAAAATCTCGTTTAGTGTTCAAAGAATGGTAGACCATATGATAAAAGACAACTCAACAAGTTTCAAACAAGTTTTTACAAGATGATTTTCATCAAAAACAAAGCATGGAAAACAAGTGGACTATGCTCTCATATCTTCCAATCTCTCAAGTGTTTTTGGTTGTTGAGTGTTTTGCTCAAATGCTTATGAAAATGCTTCACCATAGGCTTGACTATACACCAAAATCTCCACCACTTATAAATATGCACACACTTGAATCAAGAGGTCTTATATTTTGGTTGTAATGGGGCTTTGGTAGGAAGAATTAGGAAAAATAAGGTGAAAACCCAAGAATTTAAATTAGAGCACCAAGTAATAGATGTAAGACTCCAAACTTCTCAAAATTGATTTATCTCATACTCTAATTTCATGTCCCACTTTTCTCATCTTGAGCTATGCCTTTTTTTTTTTCAAAGTAAGAGTTTTTTTTTTCTCAATTTTTTTTTTCGAAGGCATTTTTGTCTTTCTTTTCCCTCTCTCTCTCTCTCTCTCTCTCTCTCTCTCTCTCTCTCTCTCTCTTTGTCTATTTTTCATTAAGGCATAGAACAAGATTGTCACATGATTTGTTAGCTCATAAACCTCCTTTACAATAATTGAGATATCCCCACACTTAATGTTAAAATACATACTTAGAGTACATCTTTGTTTCCTTTACGATCTACTAGTCCTTGGAAGGGCCAAACAAGGGTAATAAAAAGACGGTAGAGTTTGTTTATATTTGAGGTTTCACAACAAGAAATTAAGGCTTATAAGGCTCAAATGGGCTTACTATGAGAAATTGCATGTGGGTGGTCTTTTAAGCTAAAGAGGTTTTTATCCTAGTGCCTTATATCGTTTTCAAGTGTATGTATAGAGATGTGGTCTCGATATAGTTCAAAGCAAGTTCTAGGAAGACAAAATCCTGAAGCATTGTCTCTCAAGACAAGAAAAATTGTAGATGAGTGTATAGACTCAAAATTCCTCTCTAGGTAGGTTATGTCCACCATTTTTCCACATTCAATTTTCAAATCAAATCACCATTTGGCGGTCTATGGATGATTTTTTTCATGAACTTATTTTGTCATGAAAGACTTTCTTCTTGTAAGTTCTTGGACTCGAGGTGAGGCTTTTGGTAATTGATGTCTTAAATACTCCTCCACCATTGAACATAATATTTTTTTGCACCAAAGGATCAATAAAATCAATGACAAAAATAGAATGCACATCATTTGAATATTTCATGGCACCCCCAATTCTAAAACTCATAACCTCATTATCAAATTCCATAGAGAGGATTCTGGCATCAACATCAATTTTTATTTTTGAGGTTTTAAGGAATGGTCCTAGCAAGATGGATGTAGAATTGGGAGAAATATCCCTCCTCATACCAAGCACATAAAATTCAGTAGGAAAAACCAATTCATTAACTTGTACAAGTACATCCTCAAGAACTCCTTCGGGGTAAACTACGGAATGATCGGCAAGTTGAAGAACGACCCCCATTTCTTTCAATGGGCCAACATTCAAAGATTCATAAATGGTAAGTGTCATAATATTGATAGAAGCACCCAAATCACACATTGCGTTTTCTATTCCAATCTTTTCAATTTTGCAAGGGATAGAAAACGTACCTGGATCATTGCATTTAGAAGGTAGTTTTCTTTGAAGAATGGCAGATACATTTTCTCACATACTTACCCTTTCATTATCTCTCAATTTGGATTTGTTGGTGCACAATTCCTTGAAAAATTTTGCATAGCAAGGTATTTGTTTAATTGCATTGAGTAGACGAATATTTAGCTCAACTTTGAGTAAAGTTTCAAGAATCTCCTTTTCATCTTCCTCCTCTTTGGACTTGGAAAATCTCTCCGGGAAGGGAGGTTTGGGCATGAAAACTTTGGGACTATCCTCGATGACTTGGTTGGATTTTTCAACTTGTTTTGGAGGAATTTCGAGTGCATCCTCTGTTTTGCCCTACTGTGCGTGCCCACGCCTAGTGCTATTTTCAAGTTGTAGCTCTTCTCCACTACACAAGGTAATAGCACTAACGTTTTATTTAGGATCAATAATAGTTTGGGAGGAAAACTTACTTTGAGACTCCAAGCGGCTCACGTAGTAGGCCAGTTGGCTCATTTGGGATTCCAAATTTTATATGCTCAAGCGGGTTTCTTGTTGGAATTATTGTGTGATGAAGGCGAGTGTCTTCACGATATCCTCCAGGGCTATACCATTATTGGGATTGGTTTGAGGTGGTGGTGGTAGTTGTTGGTGTGGAACCCTTGAAAGTTTTAAGGTTGATTGTCATACCTCAAATTTGGGTGATCTCTCCATCCAGGGTTATAGGTATTGGAAAATGGTCATATCTCCTTTGTTGTTGCCCAAAAAATCCACCAACGGCGTCAGTATATTCGGTTGATTCTTCGTGAAGTGTAGGACAAGCGTCGGTGCAATATCTCGAAGATGTACATATCCCACAAGTTTTGAGTTGTTGAATGCTTCCCCGTATAAACTTTTCAACAAGAGAGGTAAGCTTATCAAAGCGTTCATCAATAGATGTACTTACCTCATTTACCCTTCGTGGTGGGTTGTCATTTCTACTACCGAATTGTTGATTATTAGCCACCATGGTTGTTATTAGTTTGCGTGCTTCGGTAGGAGTTTTGCCATACAAAGCACCTCCACTAGCTGCATCCACCAAGCTTCTATTTGCCTTAGACAACCTTTCATAAAAATATTGAATTAGAAGATGGTTGGAAATTTGGTGATGAGGGCAACTCTCCACCAATTGCTTGAATCTCCCCCAATACTCATAGAAATTTTCACCGGAGAATTAGCGTATTCCACTTATTTTTTTTCGAATATTTGTAGTCCTTGAAGTGGGAAAGTAGTTCTCAAAAAATTGTTTCTTGAGCTCGTTCCAACTAACAATAGATCCCCAAGGTAAAGAGTAGAGTCAATCTTTTGCTTTATCTCTCAATGAGAATGGAAAGGCTCTTAGCTTGACATGTTCTTCGGTGACTCCTTGAGGTCTCATGTCGGAACACACCACATTGAATTCCTTGAGGTGCTTGTGTGGGTCTTCACCTGCAAGGCCACGAAAAGTGTGAAGTAAGTGGATAAGACCCGATTTAAGTTCAAAATCAACATTTAAATTAGGATATTCAATGCAAAGTGTTTGTTGATTTAAGTCTAGGGAATTCATCTCTTTGATCGTTTGTTCCGGATTTTGAGCCATGACTTCATCTTTAGAGTCAGTAGACGTTGGCACGGCTAACTTAGAATCTATTGTTGGTTTGGAAGCAGTAGCAACCTCTTCCTTGTGTTGCTTGGTTTCTTTTCGGCGTCTACGAGCGGTCTTCTCGATCTCTAGTTCAAATTCAAGCTCACCTGTACGAGAAGAACGTGGCACAAAACCAAGTAACAAGAAAAAGAAATTAATTTAAATTCACCAATCCCCAACAATGGCGCCAAATTTTGATGGGTGTCGAATCCACCAAAAATAATTTCTAAGAACACTTTTTAGAAGTGTGAGTAGGGTTGAATCCACAGGGATTGATTTTAAATTAATTCCTTAAAACATAAAAACAATTGGGGGGGGGGGGTTATGATTGTGAAGAAGAATAAAAATAAAAACTAAATTAAACTAAAAAGTTAATAAAATTAGAAGAGATAATATAAGAGAAGAGTATTCCAATTAAAGATAGGATCATGCCTAACTCCACGATCGATCATAGATGCAAAGATAAGAATAATTCATGATAGATAAATTAGCTATGGCCATTGGTATGACCTAACGAGCTCACCTTTCCTTACCTTGTGGATAGTCAAGGAACGTCCATTGATTGAATCCCTAATCAGTAAACAACCTTGGGAACTCCTCAAGATTTAATTTACCGACAGCATTAAGAACTAGAAAGGCCCAATTCTAACTAATAAATTCGTACGATGATTTATTTAAGTTAGATTATGCATTCCCCAAAATATAATCGGAAACTTCTACATAATTAATTATGCTATGTTACCACTAGTTATTGAACTAAACAAAAAATTATGGATATACAAGTGCAAGTGGCTAGGCAAATATTTTTGACAATGAATAACGGTACCTATCATTCATAAATCAAATTATTTGTAATAAAATCACAGAGTACAACATAAATACCAATATGAATAAAAGTAGAAAGCATAAATTAGATTTCACAACTCGTTGGATTTAAGTATTCACCAAGTCTTCAACTGTAATGAGAGAACTAACTAGACATGCTCATGGTAGAACGCATGAAAAGCAAAGTAAGAAAATATCATAAAAACGTAGAGATCTCAAGAGTTCAAAAGTTGACTCTTAAGTGAATTACATCACATATATATAGTAACTAGATACCTAATTCTATTAGGATTAAAGATAGATTTCTAATTGAACTAAAAGACTAATGGAAATAAAATTATAATCCTAGTTAAACTCCTCATTCATCAAAAGGTAGTCCAAGCAGCTCCAAATTCTTGCCAAAAATCGAGTTTGAGTCTTGTCTGAATTTTTATTTTGGCTCTTTTCCTCATTTTCCATTTCATTTGTCATAATGCTGCAAAATAATATTTAATTAGGAGCATTTTGGTCATAAAATAGGTCAAAATATCACATAAAATAAGCCCAAAATGCGATCCTACCACTAAGCCTATGGGCTTTATCCATCCTGCTGATGAGCCAACTATGCTCTTAGTCAGCTGGGCTAGTATACCTAGCTTGTGCGCTTGGCCCAATAATTTATGGGCTCGTCATAAAAAATAATAATTAAAATAAAAATATTTTTTTATATGTAATCTTACTGAAAATATATTGATTTGACACTACAGTTTAATATAAAATTCAATCTCATTAGTTAATCAAATTATCATCTTACATGAAAATCTATATAAAAATTAAAAATATATATTTTTTCACTAAAAACTGGAAATAAAAACACAAAGAAATAGATTCCATATCATTCAATCCGATTAGATCAAAGATTTGTTCGATTGTAAGAAAAAACTTTTCATGTAAAAGGAAAAACAAAATATTAAATACACTTCAGTATTCTAATAAAAAATATATGACATCAACTATAATCATCACATTCTCATTTTACACATAACTTCAATTATTAACATTACACTTTTATCTCACATACAATTGAAGGGGGTGGATTGGATTGAGAACGCGCAACGAAAGCACGAGGGGATGAAAAAGATGAGAAAGTAGGCTTAATAAAATTCAATGCTACGATCAAGGGGTGTACTCTTTGTGTTCTCGGATTTTTGATGTAGTATGAGTATTAAAAAGTAATACAAGAAATTCATGCATACTAGGCTATGGATAGACGAACAAAAGCGATACGTTATGTAAAATGAGAATTACCTCTTTTCATTTTAGTTTCAATCGGCAAACCGTATTTGATTTTGTTCACCTTAGACTCCAATGTAGAAGCCCTATAGAGATGATCCACACCACAATAAGGAAGAATTATTTTGATCTTCTTGCTAGAGGAAATCAAAATCCATTTTGAAAGAAGATGATCAAAGAGAACTACACTATTAATTACTGTATTTTATCAAAATTCTCTACAACTCTACACGTGATTCTTGATCAAAGAGAGCAAGAGAACAAGAGGGATGAGAGGGAGAGATGGGCTGTTGAATCTTTTTTGGTGTAGGCTTGGAGTTAATTCCTATTCTTGTGTGATATGATGTACATTATGACATATATGATTTGTATAGGAGAGTAGAAATATATCTAGATACATTCTATTCAATTCTATGAGGCAAGCCCTTCTCTACATGGTATGGTCCAATCACATCATATAGAAGGAATACCATATATAGCTAAGTTACACTTTCCAAAGTTGCAACTTGGTCAACTTTAGTTTCCAACAATGAAAGTCCCCTATAACCAATGAGCCTTAATGTAGTGGAAGGTCTTATTTTAATTAAATTAAAATAAACCCAAGGCCAATGAATTTATTTAAATCTAATTTAATAAAATCCAAACTAATTTAAGACAATGTCATTTAATCCAATTAAAGATATAAGCCCAAACTGAAGGGAGTGGATTGGCCCGAGAATGCGGTGGAAGCATGAGCAAATAAAATAAATAAGATCCAACCAATGGGTGTACCCTTGGTGTTCCCCCACATTCAATGTAGTATAAGGATTAAAATAAAATAACAAATTCATACATACTAGGCTATAGATAAATGGATGAAAGAGATATATTATTTAAAATGAGAATTGCCTCTTTTCTTTTGAGTTTCAACCAACAAAGTGTATCCTGATTTTCACCTTAGATCCAACGTAGAAGTCATTTAGAGATGATTCGCACCATACCAAAGGAAAAATGTTCGATCTTCTTACTAAATGATCAAAATCTGTTTTCTATTTATGAAAATTCTCTAGAACTCTACAGTTGATCCTAGATTAGAGAGAGTAAGAGAACAAGAGGGGTGAGAGAGATTGATGATGGCCAAAAATTGCGTTAGCGGAAAGAGTTATGGAGTACACAGTATATATATAATGCTTGTATGGGAGCATAGAAACGTGTTTAGATACATTCCATTCACTGACACATAATAATCCCTTTTAAATATTGTATGATCCAATCATACCATATAGATGGTGTATGCCTATATATATATGTATTGCTTGTACGGGAGAGTGAAAATATGTCTAAGTACATTCCACTGAATCCCATAAGGTGCCCTCTCTGCATTCTATGATCCAATCATACCATAAAAGAGGAACACCATATATAGCCAAGTTACACTTTCCGAAATTACAATTTGGTCAATTCTAGTTCCAACAATTAAAGTCAACCCTATAGCCAATTGGCCTTAATTAGTAGATTAGGTTTCATTTTAATTAGATTAGAATAAACTCAAGGACTAATGAATCTAATTTAATCCTATTTAATAAAATCCAAACTAAATTAAGCCCAATGTCATTTAATCCTATTAAAGACATAAGCCCAAAATATCTCTAATTAATAAATTTAATTTATTAATTAAAACAAGATCAATTAAACTAATTCAATTAATTCAATCTTGAGCTATCCATACAATGGATCATCTTAGTTTACTTCAAAGACATTTCTACTTCTTCTGGAGTGCAACATTTGGTGATTCTTGATATCGAGAAGCAATCCAAGGAAAAGGGAACAACTTTGATGCTTACATTTCTCTTATCGGTCGATATGTGAAGCAATGCCCGAGATTGACAAATCCACTCTACAATGAGAAA
Source organism: Sesamum indicum (assembly GCF_026168435.1). NCBI lineage: Eukaryota > Viridiplantae > Streptophyta > Magnoliopsida > Lamiales > Pedaliaceae > Sesamum > Sesamum indicum. The sequence goes on along the minus strand of NC_142661.1, from coordinate 6,768,559 downwards.
TAGTCTCGAGAGGTTCCACTAAACAAGACATCCAAGGTGTGGTCTTTACAAGCAAGTCATCACCGTTGCTCCAACGAACCTAGCCTTCTACTGACGTTAGGTCGCCGTATCACCGCAGACAAAGCAAAGAGGGGAGACTCTATTCAATTTGCTAGCGAGTTCTGCTACATCAAGGGATTTAGGAGTGGACTAAAGACATCCTTAGCTGGTGAGAGGACAAGTTAGTTGCAGCTCAAGTATATGACTCCATGTACGCCTCGCTATTTACTTATGAACGTAATTATGATGTCATCAAGGCCTTCTGTGAAGCATGGTGTCCATCAACCAACCCTCTTTGGATGTCCTTTAGGGAGTTATCCATCTCATTGTGGGACTTGCACACCCTTCTTGGACTCCCTATGAACGGACTACTATACGACAAAGTCGTTCCAAGTGCCAAGGAGCTTGATGGTCTTGATGAGACAGGACAAAGATTTGTGCCTCGCTCCTGCAAATTCGTACTTCACCCTTATCATTTGCTGCAAAGAAGTAGCGATGTCCTTCAAGTCTCTGTTAACAAGTGGATCAAGTTTTGGTTCAGAAGAGCTACAAAGTACTGCGAGCCCCCTCTGTGTAAAGAGAAAAAGGCAGTTCATTTTAAATCAACTCATAATCCTTTTGGAACTTTTCGAGTACATGGCAAGTGGTCTACTGCAGAAGGAGCATTATTTTCGAAACTTAGCATTGAAGGGAGCTTGAAAGAAGAAATGTTCTTGCCTACATACTTCGCTTATTGGCTTTGCACCTTCACTCTTTCTATTGACGTTGTTTGTTCAATACATCCAAGTACTTTCAAAGTGTTGAGCATCATAGTAGCCAAGCGAAGAGTTGGTCTTGTTGTTCCCGTGTTGGCGAGCATTTACAAAGGTTTGAACAAGGTTTCCAAATCATCAAGTCCAGCTCGTGTGCATTCTCCATTTCCAATTCACTTTTTGGATTTCTGGATACTTTCATAAGATGGATTTAGGAGTGTGTAATTATGGCTGCTTTTTCTATCTGTCTCAATGGCAGTTACATGGTTTCTTCCCTAGGGCTCATGGGCTATGCCAAGGAGATCCAATGTCTCCTTACTTGTTTGTTATCATCATGGAGGTATTATAGATGATCTTACAACAACATACTGAGCATGATTATGACTTTAGTTGACAAAGTGGTCGAATAACTGAACTGACTCGCGGAAATTGTCATTCTTTGTCAAATGAAATAACCATCATTGATTAAATCATGTAATCCAAATTATCCAACAGTGGAAAAACATAATTTGATCATGCTAGGTTACATAATTATCTCCTATCAACTTTATCATAACATGATCACTGATAGCTAAGACTATCTAGTCATTTAACCACAGTAGCAACAGCCTTGCCATTGCTAAGCTTCCGAACCGTTTGTCTCAGCCTACGACTCCTTTTCACCACCTGCAAACCATTTGCAGTTTTGAGCTTTACATTTGGTATCCAGTACCCAAGAAGTATAGTAGCAGTCATGTTAAAACTCAATAACAAATTATACCTTGATTATATAGGACTTTGAGACAATCCCTCTTCTTTTGCCCTTTTCACGGTAATTAATGCAAATATTTTTTCTGGAATTCATGATTGTTGAACTGCCTTCCTCTTCCCTTTGCCCATGCCTAACTGGAAAGTAGGAGTGCTTTAAGCGCTTACAGAAGCTGATTCAGTTTTAGCCTTCTTCCTCCTCCAGCATCCGGCCCCTTTGCTTTACGCTTTTCAGGTCGAAGCCTCCCCTACCAATACTGATGGCGCAAACTTTTCAATCGTTGCCTCATACTAGACCAACATATTTATCAACTCATGAAGGTCTTTGCCAAGCCTATTCATGTTATAGTTCACAATAAACGGGTCAAAGGAGGGAGGAAGAAAACAAAAGATCACATCAATGTACATTTCTCTTTCAAGATTAGCCTTAAAGTCCTTGAGCTTCTCCACAAGAGATAGAATCTTAAACTCATGCTCCTATACAAAAGACCCCTCAATCATCTTGGCACCGAAAAATGCTTTTGTCACAGCATATCATATGCCAGCCCAAAATCGCATAAACCTGGTTCATGCGGAGCATTATCGATTGGACATCATCATGCCTATCGTAGTATTTCTGGATGTTATTTTTCATTAACTCCAATATGATACTGTGAACCTTATGGTTGTCCTCATGCCATTTCTCGAACGTCATACGTTCTCCACATGTGGACCCTTCCGGCAAGGCCCGAGGAAGATATCCAAAACATAGGTCTGGTTCTCAAAATCTAGGACAATCCTAGGATTTTGCAGTCTCAATAATTGGAATGAGTGGATTCTTAGCCATCTACATCAAATGGAAACAGAAATATAGTAGATTATTGTAATATTATATATCAAGTTTAAGACTTGGTCTTCAGTTATTAACCCATCCCACTATTTCTTCAAAAAGCCCACCACTCTCAAGTGGGGTTTTAGGAAAACTATGTCCTAGTGGGCTTGGAGTCCACAAGCTTTATAGGAGGTAACCTATACCATTCTCATTCCAATGAGATTCCCAAGTTATTTTGCCTCGCCTCTTCACATGATCCTGAGTAGCATGTTAGGCACGACCCATCAACCAAATGAATATCTCAATTGCCGCCTCCCACGACTCGTGAGATAGGGAAACAGGAGTATATTCTATTCATCCACAATGATAGTGTAGCTCTCTTCCATTCCAAATGTGCCACGAGTCGTGAGACCACAATTGGGCGAAAGTAGCATCCACACCACATTGTTGTGGATGGAAGGCATGGATTTAATCAACCATTTCAATTTTAATCCATTATGGGCCTAATATTTAACTTGAACCATCCAAGTGGGAGTTAAGTATATCATAATTGAGACCTCATCATTATAAGATTTTGCATGCATCAGTTTGAATCATTGAGTATAAATAGTTGCTTTCCAAACACATGATACTTTAAATATTAAAACATACACCACATGCAAAAACAAGCCTAGCACGCCCCTGTTGGATGATCACAAGCCAAATCCTAAGTGACCCACTGAGCCCGAGGTGAGTCTATGGTCAATCTAGGGTGTGGCCCTAACTATTACAAAATAGTAAACCATTATCATTCTAATGGGCCTTCTTTTTCGTTCTTCTTCTATCGTGAGCTCCGTCGAGCACTGTTCAATGGGCCTAGGCCTTCATCTCCCTGGAAGCTTACATTTATTTAAAATAAATGAACTCACATTACTAATTAAACTCATTACAACTGAAACTGGAAATCCCAATCAAAAGTTAGGGAGAGTACAAAAGGAGGAAAAAAGCAAGTCTTATTATTTGAAGGCGAAAACGAAAAAAGAAATTAAAACAAAGAGGCACGCAAGCCTCAGCCAGCATAATATTAAACCATACATTCGGCTAATGGGCTTTGTGATCATCCCCATTGTTTATCCAATAAACAATAATTAACACATTTATATAAAATATAAACTTGTTAAACAACTATATACAATCCATGTATTTAACAATAGATATCCAATATCTAATATAAAAAATATAATTAAATGCACAAAGTAACATACTAATAATGCAATTAAAAAATGGATATCAACCATACATCCAATGTATGATTTATTTGTTTGTTTGAAAACTATTTTCAAATTAATTTAAGGCACAATTTAATTTTAAAAAAAATCCAATTTAACTAAAATTAAAATTTGCCAAAATTAATATTTTCAGAAAAATTACAGAAAATAGGAAAATTTAATTTTTTAGAAAAAACGGCCCAGCCGTTCGAACAACAGACGACCGTCTACTGCTGGCAGCACGCGCCTGCGCCCCTGTCTACACGCAGCGCGTGAGCTTAAGCACCCGCGTGCTGCCCTGCCGGCACGCACGCCAGCGGGTGCGCGTGCCCTATTGGCCAGTAACCAGCCGGCAGGGCAGCAACTGCCGTACAACACTATTTGTCAATTTTTTTTGAATTTATGCAATGAAACTCTGAAATAAAATCATGCATTTACAGAAAATCTAATATTCAAAAAATTCATAGATATCCATAATTTAAAAGTAAAATTAATACATATTTTCTAAACACTTAATCATGCTACAAAGTCATAAAACATATTTTCCAAAAGCATATTAAGCACATTGTTCATGCTCAAACATAATAACATATAATCCTAAGGCCACAACACCGAACCTGGCTCTGATACCACTGAAAGAATCGGTATGGCCCGTGAACGCCGCGAAAGCATTAACTAAAAAATTATTAAACACGATTCAAAGGAGTATTCCCTTTGAAATTCCCGGGCATTCAGTATTTGTCGAAAGCATAATTATAAATGAACTAAGCATGCTGGACATGTGGCTAAAGGATGAAACAAAAGCATAGAAATACAACTTGTAACTTTACCTTTTATTTCTATCGATGAGCAACAACGTGCATTGTTTTCCTTTTTTGTTTCTCTTTCGTTCTAAGATCCAAATTATATACCCTCTAATTTGTCCACACTACACTGAGGAAGAGGTTTAGTTCTTTTTCTATTGCTAGATAGAGCAAAGAACAAGAAGAAAAACAACTTGAAACTAACACTATTGTTTAGTGCTTTTGGAATGTTTTATGTTCTAACTTGGATCCAATTCAATGTAGAACAAAAATTAGAACATTTTGGGAGAGAAAAGAGAGCAAATTTCGTGGTTTAGATACTGGTCATCCATAATATATGTGTAGTTTTGTGTATTACATACAATTGAACTAAAATTCTATAACTATCAAGTTTGCCTCAATGACAACCTATACACACACATACATAAAACCTTCAACCATGATGAAATAACCACTCCATTATCTTCATCATGGTGAGGAGTTTCAACTCCTTCTTAACTTGCTCCAACTTTTCTCAAATGGGCTTGGGCTTCAAGTATGGACCGGGCTTGATTTAATTAAATTAAAAATTAAGCCCAACCAAAGTCTATTGAGAAATAATTAATTAAATTATTTTTAGACCAACTAAGTTCAAAGATTCATTTGATCAAATTAAATAAATCTAAACTCAAACTCTAATTAATTGATCCAATCAATTAATTAAGCCAAATCAAATAAATCAATCCAATTAATTTAAAGGTGTTAGGCCCAAAATTAATTAATCCAATTAATTAATTCTTGAGCCATCCGTCAATTGGATTATTAAATAAATGATCCAATCATTTATATATTCTCCTTGAATTTATTTAATCCAATTAAATTAATCATTTCTTCTCGAATTAATTTCAAATTAATTCCACCAATTCCATAGTGATTTCTGTGTGACTCTTTAAGTTCACCCTCAATAAGACTTGGGCATTGTGTCCAATACGGCTGCGGGCGTCGGCGAAGAAGCGAAAGTCTGCTGCCAGCTCTCTCCTCCCTCACTTTGCTCTCAGCTGATTTTCGATGGTGCTCCCAGCTCCCAGCTCAGAGTCGTCAGGATTCTCTAGACATAAAATATTCTACATAATAAGAATAGGGCAAAACTTTAACTGAGCTGATCCGTATTGCTTCCCCAGAAATAAAAATTGAATCTTGTTTGCAAAAATTGAATGTCACTTGTGATTCTTTGCCATTGCAATTTATTTTATGAATAAAATTTTATTACTTCATAATAAAAATAATAATAGAAAAAAATTCATACTTGCAGAAATTATCATAACCCGACGGTCGGGTACCTAAACCCCATAGGTACCCACCCTACTCGGGTTCGGGATCGGATAGTTTATACATTACAAGACTAATCGGGTATCCGACCCGATTAACCCGACCCGACGTCCACCCCTAGAGACATGGTGGGAGGAGTCAAAGGTGATCAATACACAGCGCGGAGGTGCTACGTGGAAGCAATAAAAAGCAACAATGGAAGGATGGAGGTGGGTCCTCCTAATAAGGAAAGCAGTCCTGGTTCTATCTAGCACGATGACTAGAAAGGTGTTGTTTTCGCTCGTTTCCAGCCAGTTAAAGAGTTACTAAATATCCAGCTAGTGCTAGGAAAGCTAGTCAAAATCAACAAGATCGATTCCTAGCTGAGTTCAGCAATAGTAGGGCAATTGACCATCTTTTACAGCAAAATGTTGATGTCTTTGCCTGGATGACTAGCGACCTTGTAGGTATTGCTCTTAGTATAGTTGTACATAGTCTAAATCTAGATCCAGCTTTCCCCCTAGTAAAGCAAAAGAAGAGGAATTTCGGGCCTAAGAAAGATAAAATCATACAGCAAGAGGTAAGTAAGTTGTTGTCAACAGGGCATATCAAGAAAATTTGTCAACAGGGCATATCAAGGAAATTTGGTTTCCAGAGTGGTTATCCAATGTAGTGCTAGTGTCCCAACCAAGTAACAAATTGAGCATGTGGTGTTGACTTTCAAGATGTTAATAAGGCATGCCCCAAAGATTTTTACCCTTTACCTCTCATAGACCAACTAGTGGATTTCATCTCTGGCCATGAATTCTTGATTCTAATGGATACTTCACAGGATTACCACCAAATAATGCTTAATCCTGATGACCAAAAGCGAGTTAGCTTTATCAAATCAGGAGGAACCTATTGCTATGTTGTTATGCCTCTCGAACAAAAAAGTACAGGTGGTACATATCAACGCTTAGTGGAGCGCATGTTTCGAGAACAATTAGGACGTAACATGGAGGTATAGGTTGATGACATGCTGGTAAAAAGCCTTCAGATGGACCAATACCTTGCTAATATAGCTGACACGTTCGATGCATTAAGAAAATATCCCATGAAGCTAAATCCACATATGTGCGCATTTGGGGTGCGAAATGGAAAGTTCCTAGGCTACATGATTACGGAGAAAGTGATTGAGGTCAACCTAGAAAAATTAAGGTATCCAAGAAACGAAGCCTCCTACCAACCTCAATGAAGTACAGAGACTAGCAGGGCACATAACGGCTCTTAGCATATTCATATCTCGATCAGCAGAACGCAGCTCATCCTTGGATCTGTGATGAGATCTCGACCTTTTTTGCTTGTGCCATTGCCTAGTTGTTATCTTCCAGGTAAATACTGGCTTGGTCGTGCTAGGCTCCACATTCAACTATTGGATGTGGATTTTCATGCAAAACACTTCCTGAGCAACTGTTAAAGTCAATATACATTTGACTTTTATGGTGAAAATCATTGTGGCATCCCACTTGAAACCATTCAAGCCACCACCTCGCCATTAGGTCTAAACGTACATTCAAATTGAGACTAGTCACCAATCACATATAACTGGAAGCTAGTATCGCTATAGCCTTCCAGAATCAACTTTCCATGGACTTGCATCAAGAACGCTTCTTTAATCTGTATTTAAGTACTAGAGTAATATTAGCTGCTATGCAATGCCTTCTCGATACACTCTCGATATCCGTTGTCATGCTCAAAGCACACACAACATTCGGCCTAGTATATCGGACCACATATCCATGTTGTCAATGACAAAAGACATAAGAGATGTCCAAAATTTTTCTAAGCTCCTCATCAGTCCATGAAGACTGAATCTTGGAAATCTTAACCATATGATAAGGGAAGGAATCCAATTCCTTCAAGAAGAATTGCATCAATATGTTTGTGATTCAGCGTTTCCCAACATCTTCACATCATTCCGATGTTCACACTTAAAATACTAAGAACACAACTAAGCTCCACTAACCTTCCAACACATTCTCGACCTGACAAAAACTTGCATAACCTTGTCTAAACGAATAATTCAGATACAAAAAGTTTCAAAAATTGTTTATAGTCCTTGTTGAATCTCATGGCTCCAAGCCATTGATCCAACCCGATGTCCTACATCGAATCTCTTTATGTCTTTAGATCATAATCCAATTGACTGGTCAGACTCAGAAACCTGTACCTATTAGGTAACTAGGGTATTCTAGTCATCCCTCAAGAGGCTGAAATATAGTGAGTTAGTGGAAGAATTCAATTACAAATGATGTTTGCTATATTTGACTGATGTATCTCTCCACTTTATTCCTCAAGGAGCTACTCCTCATGTCAGTTATCTTAATGAAATCCAATTTCCATTAGGATAAGAAATTAACCTGTACAAACCTAGTTTTCCTCATACTAGTCCCTCAATGTATGCAGGAACATCAATATACTAAAGTACATTGTGGAAACAGGCTTGTCATGCCACATGGGCCAAGGTAGTTCAGTGAAAGAACAATCGAACCAAGTCCAACAAGCCTCGATCCCTCCCTTATCAGAGGCACCGCTCAATTGTGGCACTCCAAAGAAGAACTCCACTATGTGAAATTTCCATTCTGATCAGATACTTCAAGAACTCCCACTAAATACACACTATCTCGATCCAATCAAAGAATTTAATTTTGCAACTAGTTTGGTTCTCCACTTCAAGTCTAATTCTCCACACCTTCCAAAGGTCCTTAGACTTGTGAACCCCCTTCCGGCTCTGTGTATTCAATGACTCATAAATTCTTAATTGGATCCAAACCAATATACCTTTGACAAGCACATTTTGTCCTACAAAGTGCTTCTGGGTCCTCATTTTGCTAAAAAAGAACTTGCAAGCTTGTAGACTCAACTTGTCTATTTCTAGACTTGCTGAATTCACCATCTTCCTCATCCTAACTTGAGAAATATAACCTAGCTTCGCATGCCAGACCTCTGAGTTTATCTTGATTATTGATTTGAACAATTTTTTTAAGCACTCATAATCCAATTATGGGATAGTATTGAAATAATTACGTAAACAACCTAGTAGAAATAATCATTGTTTGTCAAATGAACTAACCATCATTGATCAAAATCTTGTAATCTCAATTTTCCAAAAATGGAAAAACATAATTTGATCATACTAGTTTACATAATTATATCCTATCAATTTTATCCTAACATGATCACCAATATCTCAGTCAATCTAGTCCTTTAACCACAGTAGCAACAACCTTGTTATTGTTAAGTTTCAGGACAGTTTTCTCAGCCTTTTACTCTGTTTCACCGCCTGCAAACCATTTGCATATATGAGCAGCTGGTATCCAATACCCAAGAAGTGTGGTATAAGTCATGATAAGGCTCAATAACAAATTATACCTTGATTATAGAGGACTACCTCTTCGATTACCCCTTTTTACGATAATTAATGCAAACATCTTTTTGAATCCATGATTTTTTAACCACCTTCCTCTTCCCTTTGTCTATGCCCAGCTGGGCAACAGGAGTGCTCTGAATGCTTGCAGTACTTGATTCTATCTTACCCTTCTTCCTCCTCTTGCTTCAGGCCTCTTTGCCTTTCGCTTCTAAAGTTGAAGCCTCCCCTACCAATACTGATGGCGCAAACTTTTCGATCATTGTCTCGTACTAAGCCAACATGTTTATCAACTCATGAAGGTCTTTGTCAAGCCCATTCATGTTATAGTTCACGATAAAAGGGTCAAAGGAGGGAGAAAGGGACTGAAGGATCACGCCAATGTGCGTGTCTTTTTCAAGATCATGTTTGAGGTCCTTGAGCTTCTCCACAAGGGATAGCATCTTAACCCCGTGCTCTTGTACAGAAGACCCTTCAATCATCTCGGCACCAAAAAATGCTTTTATGGCAGCATATCTAATATACCGATCCGAAACCGCATAAACTTGGGTCATGCGTAGCATTATCGATTAGACATCATCATACCTATCCGACTCTTTGTAGATGTCATTGGTCATTCACGCTAGTACAATACTGCGTGCCTTCCGGTTGTGAATGTAATAGGCTTTATAGGCGTAAACTATTACATTTTACCTCGCCTTTTCACGTGATATACTCAGTGTTAGGCCCGACCCATCAACCACATGAATATCTCAACTACCGCCCCCACGACTTGTGAGATAGAGAAACATGAGTATATTCCATTTGTTCAGAACAATAGTGTAGCTTTCTTCCATTCCGAACGTGCCACCACTCGTGAGACCACGAATTGGTGAAAGTAGCATCCACACCACATTATTGTGGATCGAAGGTTTGGATTTAATCGAACCATTTGAATTTTAATTCATTATGGGCCTAACTTGGACCTTCCAAGTGAGAGTTAAGTTTCTTATAATCGAGACCTCATCATTATAATATTTTTGCATGCGTCAGTTTTTATCATTGAGTTTGAACGATGCATTCCAAACACATTATACTTCAAACATTAAAACATACACCACATGCAAAATCAAGGCTAGCATGCCCCTGTTGGATGATCATAAGCCCAATCCTAAGTGACCCACTAAGCCCACAGTGAGTCTATGGTCAATCTAGGGTGTGGCCCTAACTATTACAAAATGGTAACCCATTATCATTCTAACGCCATCGTGAGTTCCACCAAGCACCGACCAACGGGCCTAGGCCTTTATCTTCTTAGAAGCTTACATTGATTCAAAATAAATAAAATCTCACGATCCTAACTACACTTATTACAACTAAAATAGTAAACCCCAGTCAAAAGTTGGGGGGGAGTACAAAAGGAGGGAGAAAGCAAACCTTATTATTTCAAGGCTAAAAACGAAATAAGCAATTAAAACAAAGAGGCACACGACCTCATCCAACATAAAATTAATCTATGCATTTGGCCAATATGCTTTGTGATCATCCCCATTATTTATCCAATAAATAATAATTAACACATTTATATCAAATATAAACATGTTAAACAACTAAACACAATCCATGTATTTAACAACAAATATCCAATATCAAATACTAAGAACATGATTAAATTAAGAAAATAACATACTAATAATGCAATTAAAAAAATGGATATCAACCATACATCCAATATACAAGTTTTTTGTTTGTTTGGAATCTATTTTCAAATTAATTTAAGGCATAATTTAATTTTAAAAATATTCAAATTAACTAAAATTAAAATTTTTCAAAATTAATAATTTTAGAAAAATTGCAGAAAATAGGAAAATTCAATTTTTTGAAAAAATGGCACAAAATGGCCGAGCCGTTCGAACAGTAGACGGCCGTCTGCTACTGCCCGCACGCTGCAAGCCCACGCATGCACTGGGCCTGCACCTGCGCGCTGCTACCATGCCCGCACAGTATCAACGGCTATTATGCTCCATTTTTCAATTCTCTTTTTGAATTTTTGCAATTAAAAACTGAAATAAAATTGTGCATTCATAGAAAACTCAATTTTCAACAAATGCATAGATAACCATAATTTAAAAGCAAAATCAATATATATTTTCTAAACACATAATCATGCATTAAAGCCATAAAACAAGCTTTACAAAAGCAAATTAAACATATTATTCATGTTCAACACATAATAACATGTTAATCCTAAAGCCACAACACCGAACCAGGCTCTTATACCTCTGAAAGAATCGGTATGGCCTGGGAACGCGGCGGAAGCGTGAAATAAAAAAAGTTATTTAAAATGGTTGAAAGGGGTGTTTCCTTTAAAATTTCCGGACATTCGGTGTTTGTTAAAAGAATAATAATAAACATACTAGACATGTTAGACAAGTGGCTAGACAACGAAACAAAAAGGGCACAGAAATATAACAAAAAACTTTACCTTTTTGTTTCTATAGATGAGCAGCAACGTGTGTTGTTTTCCTTTTTGATTCTCTTATAATCACTTTAGGATCCAATTAGGACCCCTTTAATTTGTCAAAACCACACTATGAAATAGATATAGTTCTTTTTCTATTGTTATATAGAACAAACAACAAGAAAAAAAAAACAACTCGAAACTAACACTATTATTTAGTGCTTTTGGATTGTTTTATGTTCTAACTTGAATCTAATTCAATATAGACAAAAAGGAGAATATTTTTAAGAGAGAAATTCAGCAAATATCGTGGCTCAATAGTTGGTTATGTTGGGTATTTCTGTAATTTTGCATATTATATACAATTGAATTCAAAATTCAATAATTACAAAGTTTGCCTCCAAGGCAACTTATACACACACATGCATATAAATTTGAACTATGATGAAATAACCATTCCATTATCTTCATCATGGTGAGGAGTTTCAACTCCTTCTTAACTTGCTCCAACCTCCCTCAGATGGCTTGGACTTCAAATATGGACCGAGCTTTATTTAATCAAATTAAATAAAGTCCAACCAAAGTCCATTGGACAATAATTAATTAAATTAATTTTAGCCCAACAAAGTCCAAAGGTTCATTTAATCCAATTAAAAAAATTTAAGCTCAAATACTAATTAATTGATCCAATCAATTAATTAAGCAAACCTAATAAATTAATCCAATTAATTCAAAGGTTTTAAGCCCAAAATTAATTAATTCTTGAGCCATCCATCAAATAAATTATTAAATAAATAATCCATTCATTTATATATTCTCCTTGAATTAATTTAATCAATTAAATTAATTCGTTTCTTCTTGAATTAATTCCACCAATTGCATAGTGATTATTATGTGACTCTTTAGGTTCACCCTCAACTAGATTTAAACATTGTGTCCAACACAAATAATTAATTAAATCTAATTTAATTAATTATTTTTAATTAACCATTAATCAAAAATGCCCGCCACCATGGGTTGCCGTTTAGCAAAGGTCTATGGCACTAGAGACTAGGTGAATGTTGGCGTGAACATTTAGGCTCTCGAGTTCCATACTGGTATGGTCCTTCTGTCGACCATCACACAGCCTTAGTCTAGGGTATGAAATTAGGCGTTTGTTCCGATCCTAGACAGGCAACTATGCTGATATTCGAGATGCGTTTACTTTATTGATCGACAAAGGAAACAATTTCCTATTAAACCAATCACTATGGCCATAGACTTAGAGAGTCTAAACCATCTCAGAGGGCATAGGAGATATATCCATCATATACTGATAGGGGAAGGATTCTATTTAGAAATCCACCGTCCTCACTACATACTCTAACTACGCTAGACAAGCCTTAGAATGACCACATCGACGACACAGTCATCTTTGGCCAGATCCAAGATATAGCCATCATATGCAAGCGACTGCCATGATTCCTTAAGTCCAAGGACTAATCCTGTACTATCAGAGTCAAGAAATCAAGTCAGACCGACCAAACCTCCAAGGCTTCCATATGATGGTTCCCGCGAGTTAGTTCAATCAGCTAACAACCTTGTCAACTAATCCACTAAAATTGTATAGACTATAGACATCCCATGTCTGTTGCCGATGAAACACGATACTCATTCAATGAATGCAATACTTAGTGCAAGTCTCTATAGGACTCTCGATGCCCAGTCTTACGGTCCTTAAGTAGGAACGTTTCAAAACAACCCTAAGAACTTGGTTTCATAGCTGCCATCCAATGCGCAACTCAACTACATGGGTTATCAATTGGTCTGTGGGCATTTGTTGTAACGTCAAAACACCGTCCAACGTGAACAGTAAGCACAACAAACACATGCCTCCACAGATGAATGCTTACTACATTCATCAAGATAATATCACATTCATAAAAATTGTTAAATGGTTCCCAAAACTACCAATTCGATTGGCTTTCTGGTCCGTCTCCTGCCAGTATGTGACAGCGGTATCTTCTATGCACTTGGAGATGCGTTCACGCTCTATGAATCTATGGCCACAGTCGTTGATTGAATTGGAAAAGGAAGTACCTATGTTGAGAAACTTGACGTTACGCGGTCACAAGTATTAAGCATAGATGCCTAGCCTAAAATGGGAACCGACACCTAATTTCACGCCCTAGACTAAGGCCGAGAGATAGTGGACGGAAGGACTGTACCCATATCGATTCAGAAGCCTAAATGTACACACGAAAATTCAGCCAGTCAGTAGTGTTATGGATCGTTACTAGCCGGCCACCCATGGTGACGAGTTTTGTTGGTTAAGGGTTAATCAAGAAATATTAGTTAAATTAGATTTAAATAATAATAGTATTGAACACTCAACCAAGTCTAGCTGAAATGTGAACTTAAAGAGTCATACACAAATCATCAAGAAACAACAAAGAATTAATTAGGAATTGATTTTATAAGATATAAGAAATTGGATTACTCACACATTCGGGTCCATTGGATGGATAGCCCAAGTTTAACTTAATTGGATTAATTTAAAATTGGGCTTGCCTTTATTTAATTAATGAATTGGATTACATTAATTATTAAGAGACTAGTTGGGCTTGAGTATTTAATTGGATTAAATATGTTGTGGCTTAATTAAATGAATTTTATTAAATTGGATTTAATTAAAATTCATTAGCCCTTGAATATATTTTTATATAAAACCAGCCCAATGATTAAGGCCACCAGCAAAATTGAAGGAGGAAAAGTTGACCAAAAAATTGCATTTTTGGAAAGTGCTAGCTTGGTCATATCTCCATTTGGAATGGATTAAAGAGTTGCCTTATAGATAATACAATGTACCTAGACACATTCTTGTTTTTCTATTCAAGATATATAAATATATTTTGTGTATAATTAGGATAATAATCCATTACATAATACAACACAAAAAAACCTTCCTCCTCCATCACCAAAATTCGGCCGCCCCCTCTACTATTCTCAAAGGATGAGATTTTTTTTTTTATCTTGATTCCTTCTAGCAAAGGAATCAAGGTCTCGCTTTTTGATGTGGTGTGGATCATTTTTGGAGGATTGGTAACCTTGCAATCTCAGATGAACGTTCAACGAAATTAATCGATTAGAAGCTCGAAATTTAAGAGGTAAATTTCGACTTTAATTTTCGCTTATACTTTTATTTTTCAAACCATAGCCTCGTATGATTATGTTTTATTGTTGCATAAATTTTCGTACTACATCGACCGCCCGGGAACTCCAAGGGTATAACCCTTGAATTCATTTGTTTTTTACGTTTCAATTTTATTTTATGCATTTTTAGTTATCACTTCCGCTAATGCGTTCCCGGGCCCTTCTTTTTCTTTACAAGCTCATTATGTTGTCCTGGATACTATTGCCGGTATAATGCCTCACAAATTTTGGTTTCTTACATGTTTTCCCTGATTTTGGTTTGTTTTTACATTATTATCTTCATATTCTCTATAGTCAACATGTTCAACAAATTATTGCAAGGAATTTTAGGCGACGATGAGAACCCTAGAACTGGTTCTTCCTCCAAGCATTCTTTCGTGAAGAGCCCTTATTCGACCTCTGCTAGTTCAGCCTCTATTAGTGGTCCTAAGGGAAAGCGTCAAATAGAACCTATGTTGCTTCCTGTGAAGAAGGAGAAGGTTTCTTTTTCACTCTTCCTGCGCCTAAACCTGTTGCACACCCTGGAACACCCCGTCCTTCAACGATGCAGATAAAAAGAAAAGCTTGCCTTTAATGAGATCCCCTCCCTACTGAAAGAGGAAGTTGAGAGCAGCCGAGCTGTTGATTTTGTAAAGGGATTTTTGGCTCCTTCAAATAGGACTTTCTGAAAAACATTGACCGCAATCAGATTGCGAACTTACTGGCTTCATATGCTAGCAAGTTAAGGAGCTAAGGATTTAACTTCCAATGTATGATATTCAAGCAATCTCGTGGATACAAACACTCAAAGAACAAGTGCTAGATTGATTCTCTGTACAATCTATTGCACAAAACACATTCCCTATCAGGTGATGAAATCCATAGTTTGTCAAGGGTTGACAAACATCCTCGTATCGCAAGCCATAGGATGTATATATGCTGTGGAATACTAAAGCAAACTCAAGCAGATTGTTGTTTTCTTCTGACTGCGTGAACTTCTAAGGAAAATTCAAAGATAAGACTCTTCTCCGTCTTTTTTGCAATCATTATCATTAATAATTATCTTTTCTTTGTAGGTGTAAATTCAAAATTCGAATCACATCTTTACAGGAAAAAGAGGGAACTAAATAAACTGCATCCGCCTTGCTAATAAGCAGGGAAATATTTCTCTTTTATAGGACATTTTACCTACTCCAATAATCCAGCTCTACTTTCTGTACTCCTAAAGTGTGGGGGGGGAGTGATTATGCTCCTTAAAATTATTGAGTCAAGCCCACACGCTATGCATACTAACCCAGACAACTAAGAATCCAACTGGCTCATTAGTAGGACAGATAAAACCCACTAATAGGACGAATAAAGCCCATCAGCGGGGAAGAAAAGACCCATAGGTTTACTTGCTACTTTACTATAATTAACAGGCCCAAGATTAAGTCTAATTTAACTGGATATGTCATCATACAACTAAGAGGACACGTCATGTAACTTGCCAACATATTTGTGCATGTCACCCTAAAATATCTCTAGGTAGTTCCTACCAAATCAGGGGCTGATGAGCTAGAAAACCTATGAATAACTAACCATCGAATTTTTAGGCAGGCTTTTATCCAACTAGCGTATCTCAACCAATACTTATCCAAATTATTAGTAATTTATTTTGGATAGCACCCAACTTAAAATCTTTCTAATGACATACTAAACTCAATAATCAATCCTGAATCCAGCTCTATACAAACCTATAAATAGGGCCGTTGTGCAGTCATTTTGGTATCATCTCTCTTATTCTCAAGCTCTTACTTCTTTGCATCATTCCCTCTCGAATTTTAAGTAATTCTAAGCCTATAATTTGTACTCCACACAAATATTCATTATTGTTAATCATATCTCATTATTATTCTCATTTTATTTCAAGTTTTTCTTTTAATTCTTTTTTTAATCCGTTATTGACTTAAGCATCGGAGTGCTTTGCAAATAGGGCTGCAAATAAATTAAGTCAAATTAAACACATTATTGTCCAAACTTGTTTAAATGATGGATAAATATATTTTGTTTTCCTGAACTATACTTGATGTAACATTTATCCCCTAAATTAACAAATGTAACACCTACCCCCTTGTTGGACAAAAATTTCCCTCATATCTTGAATAATTATATTATCCCAATATATTTCAGTATTTTGCACATTAAATCATCTTCAAATTATTTTTTAATTACTTTTCAATAATAAAAAATTTAAATTAAAAGTAGAATACAAATTAATATATATAGTGGATACACAACAAATATAATATAACCAACAACTCATATATGCTTTTTAGAAGAGATTGACATGCTTAATCAAAAATTCAATATTTTTAAAAACAATGAATAAATATATTTTATCATATTTTTAAAAAAACATATATTCAAGAATCGATACGTAAGTGCTTACTTTTATCTAAAAGAATAAAGAATTAATTACTTAATTTTATTACCAAATTAATAAAAAAAAATTATAATTTTTTTTGTGTATGTATTGTACTCATTCGTTACTTGACTTTGAGTCTGTAAGATACAATAAAATTCAAACTATTTAACTCATTAATTATATTTTACTTTATTATAATTAAATATATTTTTCCCGATTAAAATTTTTTTAATTAAACTTAAAGTGCAAAATTATTCAAAAAAAATTCATTGAACTATATGTATTTATATAATATAATAAAACAACAATATTATCCAAAAATTAATTGTAAGGATAAGTGTTATATTTGTTAATTTAAGGGTAAATATTACATAAATAATAGTTTAGAGGGGCAAAATGTATTTTATTCTTAACAACTGATCGAGATCCAATTCAAATGAACTAAATTGAATCAAACTCAACTCGAACTTCAGTTATTTAATATTTTAGGCATATTTTATATTAATTTAATCAAGCTTAAAAGCTTATAGTTAAGAATAAAAAATTTTATTGAAATTTGATTCGTTAAATTTAATGAAATGACCTCAAATAACATTTTACCTATTGATTTCAATCGAGTATTAAATAATTTAATTTTTTTAATTTTCAACCCTAGAAATATAAAGAAAGGAAAAGATCTTTGGGCTACTATAAATGAAAATTGAACCTGAAACTTTGTTCCAGGTGAATTGGGCTATGTAAGTTCTCAGCCCATCAATCATTAGGCCGGCCCTACTGATAGACATTCTCTGTCTTCTTATTCAAGAAAAAAAAAATTAAAAATGAAAACATTGCAGCAGTGAACAAAGAATTGAGATTACGGAGGAAGAAATGGCGCTGGAAGCTTACTCGTCACAGGCCCCCGATACAGTTCACACAGATGTTCTCTCAGAAGCGAGGATTGCTTGCTACAAGGTACTGTTCTTGATGTATTTTCTGCAGTTCAATCTTGAATGCCGTGTTCTTGTGGATGAGTCTTTTTGTTTCAAGAAGAAATTGAGTTGAGCGAGCTAATAAAGATTGAATCTGCAATGCCGGAAGGCGCGGGACGCGTTTTATGCGTGTTTGGAGAAAGAATCAAACAAGAAGCCTACAGAAATTGCGTCGGTGGGGCTGCTATACCCCGTTGAATGCAAGAAAAATAGGGAGGAATATGTGAAGCAGTGCAGACCCACTTGGGTAATTTCTCTAATTTTTCGAGGAAGTCTTGGTCTTTTTTAGGTCTTATGATTGGTGTTTTGAATTGGGTTTTTGATTGCTTGGAGAATATTTTGCTGTAGGTGAAGCATTTTGATCGGCAGTATTGTGCAAAGAAGAGGGTTCAGAGGCTTTTGGACGATAGTGAATCGAGGAGAGGTCCGTTGTCACTTCCGCAGCCTTATACGTTTAAACCCCCATCTTAAATCTTGATAATTTTCATACATTTTTTGCAACGATTTATACGGGCCATTTTAAGGGTCAATTGCTGTTAGGGATATAGGGTAGTGCTGTTATGAGGTTGGCTATATGGATTACGTTTACATTGGGGGCTGTTATATTACTGAATATGCTGAACAAAATGGAGGAAGATTCTAATAAATATATCTTAGCAATGAGTTTTACCGGTTGCTTTCTCAATATGATTGCGTGATCGTTCTTTTTGAATGGCGTTTTGGTTTATGAGTATTAGGCTTTTGTGTTCGTGCGGATATTGAAGAATAAAAGTTTTATAGTGTAGTTAAAGATTCATGGCTCATTAGCTTGAGTTGAATTTGGCAGGGGTGTAAGATTTGATCCCTTGCTGAAGAGGAGAATGATACCCGTCAGTTATCCCGGTGACTGAATGGGTGCCCCTTGCTTTCAACCTATATTAAAGTTTCGAGTGAGAAAGCGAACTCGTGGATTTGCATGAAGTCTGTTGCTTTCTGGTGTTCATGTGTAAACTCAGTTGAGGTGTATTTGAGTGCTAAAATGGCCAAAAGAGAAATAACCCCCAGAGTTGATTACATATCTGTTCACATTTTGTTAAAAGTTAATTTAGCAGAATTTTATCATTTCGACAATGTAGTTGTAGGATTTTATGTTGTTCTGCTATGTTATCTACCCCCAAAAAAAAAAAGATTTCACTGTTCTTAACACATTTCTCACTCCATTTTGATGCATTAGTAACCATTTCAATGACCTAGCAATTCTATGTTTTGACTGACATCTAGGAGTGGTAGATGGACAAGAATGCCATGATAAGCTTGAGATGAGTTGTGTTATACTTATATTGTGGGTTTTGTTTAGATGGAGGGCCGTATTACATAAAAAAGGAATGCTGGCATTCTGCATTAGTCTTCCCATAGATATGCGAAAAAACTTACTAACTTGCTATCTCTGTTATAATCTTATGGACTTTTGGATTTATTGTCTGACACCTTCCTTACTAAGAAGCTTTCCGATATCTTAAGCTTCAACGGTGCATATGAAATTTAGAATGAGGCTTCAATGCATGTGGAGCGAGAACTTTTGAATCATAGATGTATTTGTTAGAAGTGAGAGGAGCGGCAATCCCAACATAAAGCTTCTGAAAACCAAGATGAAACAATGAACTCGTTGTAGAATGTAGATATTGACTCCTTAGACCTGCAAGAAACACATGTGCTTCTATTGGAGTAAAGGGAACGGATAATTGTTAAGGAAAGACGATGGAAAAGGATCCACAGAGAACTATCCTTGACTAGCATTGTACCATATAAGTGCTTCCCCTCCTCTTGGCATAAGCAAAAGTTTATCGTTCCAGTGCCATTTCGTACTGACTTCAAGAGATGGATGCAATATGAGCTTCATCTGTTAGTCAGTTCAACGAGAGACAACTCCCATGTAATATACAGATATAGCAATATACTACCTAGTAAGTATATGGATCTTGATGATTTCACCTCCCATGGTATAAAACCAGTCTCTAGTTATCAGTCGTTCTGAGCTATGAATCCGGGCTAGGAGTTTGTGACGTTCTCAAGATCTGGGAATTTAAAAGATAGCCTCGCCTGGACGATGAGCCCAGAAAGGTTGGTTCATTTTCAAGTCCTAGATGTTGAAACGTGGTGTAAGGTCTTGCATGAATAAAACCGAACGTGTGATATCCTCACTTGAAATGTGTTTTGAATTATAAATTAATAAATCTCAGAGACGACGCGATGGGGTGATCACCAACAGTTGAATTGGGACCAGAAAATGGTATTTGATGGTGCCGGCCCGGATGTTTTTCATCATATAGTGAGCAGACCGGTCATAGCTTTGTCCCACCAGTTTTTCAAACCATGAGTCCTAGTTGCAATCCAAGTTCTGACTGGTTATTGTGATGAGTCCTTGTAAAAACGAGAGTTTGAAAACCATTAGAGCCAGTTAAGTTCTAATATTCTTATTTATCTAAATGTTGTAAGGGCATGATTAGTATGTGGGAATGAATTTAGGGAAAATAGGATAAACTTAGGAATAGAATAAAGGTAAGAATGAAATGAATTTGGTTTAACATTCTTATATTTGGTATACCAAAAGAATGAATAAAAAAGGAATTCAATCAAAACTTACAAATCACTCATTTACAGTTTTCGTAAATAATGAAATTTAAAAATTAAAAAAAAAAAAAAACAGCAACATCTCATTACATAAGAAATGTTATTTTGAAGTGTTAAATTAATTATAAATTTATGATTTCTTATTTTGAAGTGTTAAATTAATTATAAATTTATGATTTCTTATTTTGAAGTGTTAAATTAATTATAAATTTATGATTTCTTATTTTGAAGTGTTAAATTAATTATTAAATTTATGATATATATTGTTAGATGTTTTCGTATATTTAAATTATTTTAATAACTATTTGTTATTTACATGCTTCAATATACATATCGAAAATATAGAATTATAGAATACAACAATATATTGTGTAATTACATAATACTTTATGCGTATAGTAATATTTGGTAAAACGCATATAAAGATATTAATAACTTTATATTATATTTAATCAAATATTTAAAAATTCAAATTTTTGGTTAATATATATTTAAATATTTTATAGATATTCATTTTATAATTTTGTGATTATAAATCTTGCAAGTATAATTTTAGTAAAAGTTATTTTAACAATATATGTATATAAAAAATCTATTTTTCCAATCTACTGAGCTAAACCCAAGGATAAGTGAGGGAATGCCTAATCTCATAATTATGGGAATGAGTATTCATATTCCTAGTTATACAAAGCATGTGTTTGGAATCAACTTAGGAGTAGCCATTTTATTTCTAACATATTTCCTCCGATCAATCATCCCATAATAAGAGTTTATTTATAAAATAAGGTTTAACATATTGGGAAAGAAAAAAAAAAAAAAAAGCATCTTATAAAATATCTTAAATAAGCTTAGCCAAACATCATCTGAACAACTTTAAACTCTAATATCTTATAAATTTTAACATCTTATTTATTAAAATACTTTAAGAACTTATTTATAAAATAAGATTTAACATCTTAAAACATCTTATAAGGTGCTCGAACTTATAAAATGCTTCGAGTAAACTTAGAGGGTGTTTGTCTAAGCTTATAAGTTCCGCAAAACATGCTATAAGATGTTTGAAAATTTATAAGCTCTTGTAAGCCGTTCGACAGTATTTTTGAGGAAAAGTTTATAAGATCTTTAATATAAAGTTAACTTTACCTAAAATTTTTTAAAGCATTTTATAAGTTCTATATGATTAATATTTCATAAGACGAAAATATTCTCATTATTTTAGTTATATTTTATTTTTTACCTTCACACATTTCACACTATTTTATAACCTTCACATATTTCACAATGTATTCCATCTCTCTCTCTCTAGCTCTAATCTTATGACTCCTAATGTTGTGATAAATGTCGAGAGCATCAAAAATAATTTCTACAACACTTGTAAAAGTGGGAGTAGGGTCGAATCTACAGAGACTGGCTTCAAGTTGATTTTTTTAAGAGAAATTGAAAATAATGGGGGGGGGGAGGATTTGATGATAAAAAGAAGTAATTAAAAACTAGATAAACTAGAAAATAATTGAAATTACCTGACGAACATATAACAGAGAGAATTTTCGGTTAAGGCGAGGATCATGCTTGATTCTTGTGAGTTGATCATTGATGCAAAAATAACACATGTATAAACAAATAAATCAGTTATAATGTTGGTACGACCTAACACCTTACCCTTCCTTACCTTTTCGACAGCTAAGGTACGACGGTTGGCTAGATCCCTAATTAACAGACAACCATGGGAATGTCCACAATATTTAATCTATTAACAGTATTAAGAATTAGAAAGGCTTGATCCTAATTAACAAACTTCTACGAGGATAATTCGTTTAAACTAGATCATCCATTCCCCATAACATAACTAATTACTATGACATAATTAATCATGTTACGTTGGTACTAAGCATTGAACTAAATAAACAATTACATGGATTTATAAAGTCCAATTAGCTAAGCAAACCTTCTTGATAATGAACAATTGGCCATATCATTCAAAAATCAAACGTTTGTAATTAAAGAACAAATAATAGCATGAATATTCATTTAACAAGTGTAGAGTGTAGATTAGATCTCACAACATAATGTGAATCAAGCAATCACCATACCTTAACCAGAAAATGAGGAGTTTAGCCGGACATGTTAATGGAAGAACATACTAAAAAGTGGAATTCCATTAACTCCGGTTATAAATTAAAAGTAAAAGAGAGAGTAGAATAAGCAAATAAAAATAAGGTATTCTATTGAATTCCACCAATTAACGAACCCCGTTCAAATGAAGAGACCCCCCCTTATTTATAATAAAAGTCTCCTACGAATCTAGACGTAGGGGGGGATAAATACATAATTAACTTTAAAAAGATAAATAAATCACAAATAACACGTTTTTAAGGAATCCTTCCAAATCTAGGCACTTCATTCCTTTGTTTTTTGCGAAAATCACTCGTTTTCCTTCTTCACCTGAGTTGACCACTCCACTGAGCGTGGGCACACTTAGTCAATTCTGTAGAAATTTCATTGTAATCTCCTTTTTCCTTTTGATGCCTTCAATTCTGATTTTAGCTTGATTTTTGCCATCTGTGCCTCATATCTTCCCTTTTTCCTCAATATGCAATAAAATCACATAATTAGGGATGTTTTGGCTTAAAAAGGAAGATTAAGTCGCTATAAAATTGTGACAATTGCATATCAAATACCCTCACACTTAGCTTTTGCTTGTCCTCAAGCAAAATCAAGATGGATTATGCATTCAAAAGCTTCCTCCAAATTTCGAACATACTCATGGCAATTTGTAATCATGTGCAAAGTAAATGGCATACTTTATGAAGAAGATAATTCAACATGTATCAAACAAGTTTTCACGTGATGACCATTATCAATACCAATTGTATAAAACTAGTGGACTATTTTCTCTCCGCTTCTCAAGTGTATATAAGGCTCAACTGTATCTCTCGACACTTACTACGATAATGCTTCACCATAGGCTTGCCTACACACCACATTTCCACCACTGTGAAATATACGCATATATGGATCAAAAGGTCTTTAATTTTGGTTGTAATGGGGGTTTGGTTTGGTAAGGATAAAAGGACATTGAGGTTAAATTCCAAGAAACTAATTAGAGCACCAAAAAAAAAAAAAATTTTGAGTGAACAATAATTTGAAGCTCTCAAAGTTTACTCATCTAACTTCAAGATTTTTCTTTTCGAAAATTTCTTGAACTATGCCTTTTTTCTTTCTTTTGGAGAGTTTATACATTTTTTTCTTCTCTTTTTTCTTTTTTTTTTTTTGGTGGCAAGAAAACTGATTTCTTTTTTTCTTTTTGCCACTTGGGTTTTCCCTTTCTCTTTTTCTCTTCTCTATTTTTTTTTATGATAGGCATAGAACAAGAAAATTGATGTCGGCTTCCACAAAGTAAAGAGGACCACAATTTTGGAACCC
This sequence comes from Sesamum indicum, assembly GCF_026168435.1. Classification (NCBI taxonomy): domain Eukaryota; kingdom Viridiplantae; phylum Streptophyta; class Magnoliopsida; order Lamiales; family Pedaliaceae; genus Sesamum; species Sesamum indicum. The sequence continues at coordinate 6,744,442 of NC_142661.1, read as the reverse complement.
CCACACTCATTTTGAGATACATCTTTTAAGCACATAAATCACAAAGGTTAATTCTCCATTTTGAGAACTTATTCTTTTGAACATAAACCCATTTCCCTTGATGCTCTAATAGTTCTTGGAGGGATCAAAATTAAGGTTTTAAACAAACAACGAGATAGGTTCGTATATGACGAGTTATTCAACAAAATAGTTCAAAAGGCTCAAAGGGGTTCTCTAACGTTAAAATGTGTTGGGTGGTTAAAGAAGGCTGAAAGTGGTTTCTAATGCCTTTATCATATCCAAATAAATGCACATTTGTGTGGCCTCGATGTGGTTCAAGGCAAGTTCTAGGAAGACAAAGCCATAAAAGTATTATTCTCTCAAGAAAGAATGAAATTTTTTATGGACATATCAAGCTCAAAATCTCACGAGGTATGTTTTAGTCCACTAATCCTATATCAGAAGATTTTAACTCAAGTCATTTTGGTGAAGACAAGTTTTCAACTTGTGAACTATCCTCAAACATAAAACATCTATTCTTTTTGCACATTGCAGCATCAAGCCAAGATTAGTCCAAAATTGAAAGGGTTTATCATGTTAAAGTTTTTCCACCAAAACATATAAAAGTTTCTCTTTTCAAGTCGACTTGAAAAAGGAAAAGCAAAAATTTTCGCTAGGCACAAAGAAAATTCATCTACCACCAAGCATATCAACAAAAATTATCAAGTATAAGCTCAAAAATTATCAAGTATAAGCTCAACAACCACACCCCACACTTAAAATTCACATTGTCCTCAATATGGACATTGACATGCAACTCAAGGATTAAAATTTTAAAATAACAGAGAGTTTAAGGAAGCGTCCCTGAGTGCATGCCGCGAAGAGTTCATAGCGTGGGTGGGCTGGTGGCAGATGGTGGCGGCAACTTCCGGTGGATATAAGTTGTGAGGGAGAGAGATCTTGGTGGTCGATGAAGTTGCTGTGAGAGAAAGTGAGAGCGAAGTTGATGAAGATGAAGATGAAGTCAAAGAAAATCTTGGTAAAATATATGAATAAAAGTGGAAAGATTTTGACTGATTTCCTTTTTTCTTTTGATTTTTCGATTTTCTGATTTTTTTAAATAAATAAAAAGGCAAGTAAATGAAGTGAATAACAGCCTACGAAGTGCGACTAAGAGTGGGCACGCTTAGTGGAAACTCCAAATCTGTTTTGGTGAAGTGAGTTAAACAGTTTTGAAGGATCCATTAAGTGTGAGCACGCTTAATGAAATTACCAAAGCTATCCGGATTGGTCTTTCAAACAGATTTGGATGCTTCATTAAACGTGGGCGCGCATCTCAAACCTTGAATAAAAACACTAAAACTAAAATCAAATGAAAGAGAAAAGAAAAGGATAGAAATTTCATGGGTTGCCTCCCATGCAGCGCCTTTCTTTAATGTCTTTGACTAGACATTGTTGTGCCTCAACTTGAATAAATGGGTACTTTAAATCCACTCCCTTTTCGTCCCAGTGCACCCAGAGATGTTGTGGACGGAGGAAAACTTTGAGGTTCATGAGAGAATTCTTCCTCGAACTTATTTTGTCGTGAAATGCTTTGTTCTTATAAGTTCTCGAACCAGAGACCTAGAGGAACTTTGCATAGTGAGGTACTCTTTTGATTGCGTCGATCAATAGAATGTGTACCACCACTTTGCTAACAGTTTCAAGTGTTCCCTTCGTTTTCCCTTCTTCTTTTTCAGCAAATCCTTCCGGTAATGGAGGTTTGACCATCAACGCCTTGTGATATTCACTGTTGGTTGTTTTGGGCTTGTTGGTCTGCTTTTGAGAAATTTCCATCTTTTCATCTAGATCACCTTACTGGACATGTGCATGCTTGGTGTCATTTTCGTCCATGTTTGGTTGCAACTCTTTTTAACTGCGAAGGACAAAAACACCAGCAATTTGTTTGGGGTCAACAATAGACTGGGAAGGTAATTTACCTTGGGATTCTAATTTACTAACAGATGACGCTAGTTGACTGATTTGAGATTCTAGGTTTTGAATGCTCGTCTGGGTCTGTTGCTGGAACTGTTGAATGCTCGTCTGGGTCTGTTACTGGAACTGCAGTGTGTTGATCACTAGTGCTTTCACCATGTCTTCGAGAGATGAACCAGGTGCGGAATTAGGCGGAGGAGGTGGTGGCCAGTTTTAAGATTGCGAAACGTAGCTAAGACTGGGATAATCTGTCTTTCCTGGATTGTACATGTTGAAATTAGGATCATATTCTCTTTGTGGTGGTCCAAAAAGTCCTCCAACAACATTGGCATGCTCGATGGTTTCTTCTTGAAGCATAGGGCACAAATCGGTGGGATGTGCCATAGAATTACATATTTGACAAGGCTCTATTTGTTGGAATTCTTCTTCGACAACTCTTTCAACAAGGAACAAAAGTTTATCAAAACGATCATAAATGAAAAATACATTTACCTCATTCACCGGAGGATTGCGGTATCTTGTCCCAAACTGTTGAGTATTGGCCCACATGATTGCAATTGGGTTGTGTGCTATGGTTCACTCCAAGTGTCCAATATCTTTTGTGCTAACTATGGCTCGGAAGAAGTGAGTATCCTTTCAACTTGTTACTTGGTTTCCTTTCGAAATCTCCGTCCAGTCTTCTCAATCTCGAATCAGATTCACGATCACCTGTATGAGAAGATTTTAGTATTAAAGCAAGTAACAAAAAAAATCAAGTAACAAGAAAATAAATCTTCTTAAAAACGCCAGTCCCCGGCAACGGCGTCAAAATTTGGTGGGTGTCGAGATCACCAAAAATAATTCCTACTACACCTGTGAAAGTGGGAGTAGGGTCGATCCACAGAGACTGGTTTTAAGTTGATTTTTTTAAGAAAAAGAAAATAATGGGGGGGAGATTGATGATAAAAAGAAATATTTGAAAACTAAATAAACTAGAAAACAATTGAAATTACCTTGTGAGACACGAGAGACAGGTTTTTCGGTTAAGGTTAGGATCATGCTTGATTCTTGTGACTTTGATCATTGATGCAAAAATAACACTGTGTAAACAAATAAATCAGTTATAATTGTTGGTACGACCTAACAACCTCACCTTTCCTTACCTTTTCGTCAGCCAATGTACGACCGTTGGCTAGATCCCTAATTAACAGACAACCTTGGGAATGTCCACAAGATTTAATCTATTAACAGCATTAAGAATTAGAAAAGCCTGATTCTAATCAACAAACTCCTACGAGGATAATTCGTTTAAACTAGATCATGCATTCCCCATAACATAACTAATTACTATGACATAATTAATCATGCTACGTTGCTACTAAGCATTGAACTAAATAAACAATTACACGGATTTATAAAGTCCAATTAGCTAAGCAAACCTTCTTGACAATGAACAATTGGCCATATCATTAAAAAATCATACGTTTGTAATTAAAGCACAGAGAATAGCATGAATATTCATTTAACAAATGTAGAGTGCAGATTAGATCTCACAACATAATGCGAATCAAGCAATTACCATACCTTAATCAGAAAATGAGGAGTTTAGCCGGACATGTTAATGGAAGAACACACTAAAAAGTGAAATTCCATTAACTCCGGTTATAAATTAAAAGTAAGAGAGAGTAGAATAAGCAAATAAAAATAAGGTATTATATTGAATTCCACCAATTAACGAACCCCATTCAAATGAAGAGACCCCCCCTTATTTATAATAAAAGTCTCCTACGAATCTAGACGTTGGGGGGGGGGGAGGGGGGATAACTACATAATTAACTCTAAAAAGGTAAATAAATCACAAATAACATGTTTTTAAGGATTCCTTCCAAATCTAGGCACTTCATTCCTTTTTTTTTTTTTTTTTTTTTGTGGAAATCACTCGTTTTCCTTCTTCACCCGAGTTGACCACTCCACTAAGCGTGGGCACGCTTAGTCAATTCTGCAGAAATTTTCTTGTAATCTCGTTTCTCCTTTTGATGCCTTCAATTTCGATTTTAGCTTGATTTTTATCATCTTTGCCTCATATCTTCCCTTTTTGCTGAATATGCAATAACATCACATAATGACGGATGTTTTGACTTAAAAAGGAAGATTAAATCGCTAAAATTATGACAATTGCAGGTTATCATGTTGTATGAAAATTTAATGTTTGATTACATTTATATTAATTTTCGTGTCCAAATTTTTATTTTTGTAAAAATAAAAATGATACATTAATTTTTTATTTAAAGTTAAATTAATGTTTAATATTTGTGAAGGTATTTTAAAATGATCAAATACAATATATGTTAAGAAACTACTTACTTGATCTTAATGGTACATGTCTTTTTAGTTGTTTTACCAATCAAAAAGAATTATTATGTCAGACACTTTAATATTTTATAAAACATGAAAATAAATTATAAGTTTTTAAATATTGCATAAAATGTATAAAATTATAAAATGTTTTAAATAAGGCTAGCGAAACAGCCTCTTTCAGTCTAAATTACAGAAAAGAACTATAAACTTAACCTGCAAAGATAAAGTGTATGTTATGAAAATGAATCGTACTCTCATTTCAGTAAAATTTGTAAAAATTATTTAATGAATTTAAGCCGAATTAATTACGACTTGATGTTTGACTGAGAGGGTGTTTGGCTAAGTTTATGAACTCATTAAAATATTTTATAAGATATTCGAGAGTTTATAAGTTCTAAATATTTGTTTGGCTATTTTTTTTAAAGAGCTTATAAAATTTAAAATAAGATGTGTTGGATCATATAAGTTGTTTCCAAAAAAAGTTCATTTTCTTAATTTTTTTATAAAATTTTTAAGCTATATAAATTTAATATATTATAAGACAAAGATATTCTCATTCATACACTTACTCTCTCTCTCTCTCTCTCTCTCTCTCACACACACACACACACACACACATCAAGATGCACAATGGGCCAATTCGCTCCAGGATCGATACAGACCAATCAAGAAAAAATTGAGCCTAGGACTGACCCACTACTATTTATGACCGTCTTGGGGCGATTCTAGGTCTCTAAGTGCTTGTTTAAATTATATTTTTTATTATATCGAGGGTTTTTTATAAACAATTACTTAAGTTTATAATTATTTTTTAAAATAAATAAATAAATAATTCAATCACACGAAAATTTATAAATAAAAAATAATAGTTAAAAAAATATATAATGAATTTTTAAAAAGAAGGTCCAGCAGGCCCCACCCAGGCTAGGTCGGGACCAGGTGGTCCTGGGCTATTGGGCTAGGCTAGTCCTAGGTATTGATTCTTAGGACTAGCCCGGTCCCAAGCAAACTTGGGTTGAACCGACCTACTTTTTTTATTGATTTAATCCGGTCTTCGATTGGGTTAACCTAGCCTGATCCATTGTGCATCTTGACACATACACACACTCTCTCTCTCTAGTATTTAATTTTTTTTTTGCTATTTGATTTTTCTAATATTCGAATAAGAAAAAATACTTTATTATATAATAATAAATTATCATAATTAAATAAACATAAGATTGGTATTAATATTATATTTACTGAAAAATATGAGTGTAAGACATATAAATTATATGACTAGAATTAATCATTGTATTAACAAAAACAATATCAAGCATATATCTATATTAATATTCGACTAGCATGAATATATATATTATTGTTATTTAAAAGTTTAGGTAATAATTCATTCTTTTTTATTGTAAAAACATTATCTAGTAAAATTTAATTTGAAATTAACTAATGTTTACTATTTATAAAAGCGTTTTAAATTTTTCTAAAACAAAATATGTCAAAAATAAAAACATATTTGATTCGAATGGTATCATGTTTATTTTAGTTATTTTATAAATTAAAGACCTTATTATACCAAATACTTTAACATCTTATAAAATGTATAACACATCTTATAAGTTTTAATCTTTTATTTTATTCAAACACTTTTGGAGCTTATTTTTAAAATAAGATGCAACATCTTATAAGCTTCTAGAAAATCTTATAAGATGTAGGAGCTTATAATATATTTTAAAAAATCAATTAGCAAAATACCCTCTAAGTTTATTTAAAAATCTTATAAGCAGATACATCTTATAAAATGATTTTAGAGCTTATAAAATTTTAAATTTTATTTTTAAAAAATAACTTTATAAATTATTTAGATAAAATAAGATTATGAAACTTATACGATATTAATAATGACAAATTTGTAATTAATGTGGAGGAATTTGTTGAGATTTTAGAAGTTGACAATTCCTTAACTATTTTTCTTAAAAAACTTATATGCTCCTAACGTTTTATTTTTAAAGTTTATAAGACCTTTCTTAAAGAGTTTACCAAACACTTTATATTATTTTATAAAGTATCAAATATTTTATAAGCTCACATGAACACCCTCTTGATTATGCATATACTTTGGATCTTCTCTTGATTTGGTAAGTTTACGAGAAAATAAGCCTATAAAATTCAAAAGTTTCATGATTTTATGAAGGCTAAATTATAGCTATTTTCTTTGAGTTTGACACTAATACATCTTTATTATTTGAGAAATTAAAATTATCCCCCTCAAAATAAAAAGAAATTATGTTAACCTTGCACAATAAGGTGTAAATTACTACTTTGATCTTGTTGAGTTTTTCTATAAGTTTTTCAAATTATTTAAGAAAAATATGAGGTTGGTAAAATAAATAATCAATAGAGCAATTAGTGCATTAGAATATTTCATAAAATTTTGAAAAATATATAAAAATTATAATTCATAATCTAAAAAAATATTTTGGGTTGTTCACCATAAAAATTAGATGGAAACCTAATTGAAATGGCTTTTTGTTAAATTAGTGTTAAAATCAGAAAATATTTGTAATTTTTCAAATAATGAAGATATATACGTAATTATGTCAAATTTCAGAAGGGTGGTTGTAATTAACCTTTTATTTATCTTAAAAGTTTCAAGAGCTTATTTTGGAAGAAAAAATTAATATTTTATGAATGGTAATGATATGTATTGAAGTCGAATAACACCTGGATGGTCGAAGAATTTTCAATGAAATCTTAAAATCAAAGCAGGGCTAATTTGAAAGTAAGGGTTAACACTTTTATGCTTAAGTCAGTAAATATTTAGCCAAAGAATTGAAAATCTTGAAATAATATTAGAATAATGGTGTTATAATCAGAGGATCTTTTTACAAACAAACCGATAGGCAACTATTATTGCTCATTTAGTCTTAGAGGAAGTTAGGCAGTGTATATTAAGTATTGATTTGCCTCACGTTGTTAGTGTACGACGATCGTATAGACTATGGCGTATCTCTTAACCTACTGAGTGTAGCACCCCCTACTCGCTACATCTAATTATTACTATTTCATCCTTTCTTTAATCAGAACTCATTCTATAAATAATTCTCTTTCAACCCGTAAAATAAATTCTAATTTATCAATATATTATATAGATACCACAAAAGGTAATAGATACCTCCGAAAGTTTATATTCACCCTCACTAGATGTCCTCATGTATATAACCTCAAGGAAAATCATACCACAACTTAAAACAAAAATCCCGATAAAAGACCAGAATATTTAACAACCCAACAATCAAAAACTCTGGCTTCAAATGTCACGGCTGACCCACCTAATAAAGACGATGACCGCTCAAAGTCCAATGTGGCTAATTAGTGTGACCTATCTTTTGAAAAGTACGTGGCAAGGAATGAGCTGCCTACTCAATAAGTATAGCCAATCAGTTTATATATATATACACAGGCAAAAATTCACGTACATGCAGTTTCATTGACTAACAGTCATTAGTCATACAACAACATCAGATATAAGCAGTAATACATACTCACAACTGTAAATTAATCCACGATATAATATCTTACGTTATCGTTTATTGGCTAAGGGCCCTACTTACTCTAACTAGAGTACATTAGTCAATGGTTTCGTCGGTCATTATCATATCATATATAGCACAGGACACCCATTGTGTGATATCCCCACACTCTTTTACTTCAGCTGTGTAGCAATATCAGCACAGGACATCAAAACAAATATGGTACCCCCACACCATTTCAATGTGTAGCTAACAGCACAGGATATTCCCCGGTGCCCGGAATACCTCGATACCTTACGCGCCATGGTACCTAACTTAATTCATATATTTTTCATATCACATCATCAATCACATCATCATCAGTCACATTATCATAAACCATTGACTGTGTTTCCAACTAGGTAAGCATAATCTTTTATTTCAATTCACGATCATCATTCTTTTCTTTATAATAATTACTTCCTCAATAATAGCTCCCAGTTTAATTTCATACGACAATCAGTTATACAATCACGTAATCATACCGCCCTCACGTCCAACCATTACAAACACATATGATACATAATAGCAATCCCACTGATATTAGTGTAATCTAACAAACAACTAATTATATGTGATGTACAAGTGAAGCCAATAGCGCTCCGTAAAATGCGTTCGCAATGTGCCGTCTTTGCCACTTCACAAACGTCCAATCAATATCCACCATCCAATGCCGATCAGGTCATGCGAATCGAACCTGCTTTGTAATGACCATCAAGCACCTCCAAGAGTATGCACACCGAAAGAACAGGTGAGGGTCTGACTCAGTATTTCCATCATTACACAAGATACAATCATCACCCAATCGTCGAAACCATGGTTTGTCCATCATGGACAATTTCCCCAAAATAGCCAACCATAGAATGAACTGGTTCTGGGGGTCTTGGACGGACCTAAGAATAGTGAAGATCAACCTACCTTGGACTCTGCTGGCAACAAGTATGTCATAAGCATCTCTAGGATGAAACTATCTAGCACTCGATCTCCACGTTACTTGGTCAATTCCTCCATGAATGTGAGGAAATATGTGCGTAATCTCCAAACAATCGATAGCAGTAATTTAATGGCTTGCCACTGGTCATCAACAATAAAAAAGTTAAGCCTATCACTAGGAGAGGTATTAGACAGGCTTGGTCCTTGCGGAAACCTAGTCAAAGGCGGCCCTAAAGAATACCATGGATCATTCCATAACGAATAATCAGCTCCATCACCAATTTGATAGTCTATGAACGTATTGATAGAAAATCTAATTTTCCACAATACCAATTTAAATTTCAAAATAATCACAACTTAACAATTTATTCCTAACATGTAATCATGTAAATCAAAGCAATAAAGCATGCTTTGAAAAGCCGAAAACACATTCTTCATGTTCATAAAAGAAAGAACACACAAAGAAACTATAACGTTATATTGAATCGGGCATTGATACCATTTGAAGAGAGAGTGAATCGGCCCACGAACGAGCAAGCGGAACAGTAATTTAGATTATACCCTGCAAATAAAATAAATTAATTTTCAGGCCAACCAAGGGTGACCCTTGGTGTTGGTGCGTTCGATGTAGTACGAGGATGAAAAGAAAGATTCATTCATACAAGACTATAGTTGAATGAAAGAAGATGCGCAATTAAAATCGAAAGTTACCTCTTTACCGTTAGTTCCTACCGGCTGATTGTTTTCTTTTGTTTCGCTCACCTTAGACTCCAAACGAGGAATCCTCTAGAGATGATCCACACCACAACATGAGGAAGATAGCTTTGATCACCTTGCTAGAAGAAATTAAATCCGGTTTATTGGAGAAGAGAAAGGAGCGATCGAATTGCTCTAGTAGGAAGGGTGAAAATTTTTATGTTTTCTATATTTTGTGTTGATTATTATGAGAGCACACACACACACACACATATATATATATACATGCCTTGTACCGGAAGGTGAAAATATGTTCAGATACATTCCATTTACCCACAAGGCAAATCCCTTTCCTATTTGGTATGAACCAATCATACCATATAGAGAGGGGACCCAAATATGGTCAAGTTGGATTTTCAAAAAGTGATACTTGGCCAACTCTCCTTCCAACAGTACAAGTCAATCCTTTGGCTAATGGGCCTTAATTAAGTGAATCGGGTTTAAAATAATTTAAAGATACAATAAATTTAACTAAATCCAATTTAATAAAATTCGAACCAAATTAAATCCAATATCATTTAATCCAATTAAAGGGACAAGCTCAAAATATCTCTAAATACTAATCTACTTTATTAATTAAGGTAAGCCTAATTAAATTAATCTAATTAATTTAATTTTGAGCGATCAGTCCAATGAATCATCCTATGTGTAAATAATCTAATTATTTACATCTTTTAAAATTAATTCATATATATTTTCTTTTTCTTTCACATTAATCCATAATTAATTCCATTTTTAGGTTCACCCTCTGGTAGACTTAGGCTAGTGTCCAACATAATTGATTAATTAAGTCCAATCTAATTAATCATCATTGGTCAACCATTGATTGAAAAAGCTTGCTATCATGGGTGGCCGTCTAGTAATGGTCCATGTCACTAGAGACTGTTGGAATAGATGACCAAAAAACCAATTAGGATTGGTGGCTTTGGAAATCATTCAAGCAATCTTTATTTAAGTAATATTGCCCCGACGAATATGGTAAGTATTCATCTCTAGTAACGTGTCTTATTTGCTTACCAATTACGTTAAGCACTGCTTTGACGTCATAAAAGATGTCCACAAACTACTTAATAACCCATGTAGTTGGGCTGGATGGAGGCTATGAAACCAACTTTTGAGGGTTGGTCTAAAATGTTCCAAGTCAAGGACCTCAAGACTGCGCATCGAGAGTCTTACTGAGATTTGTACTGAGTATTGCATTCATTAGATGAGTGTCGCGTTCATTGGCTACAGATATTGGACATCTATGCAATTTCAATGGGTTAGTTAACAAGGTGGTCAACTGACTGAACTGACTCGTGGGGATCGTCATATGGAAGCCTTACAATCTTGGTCGGTATGACACGAATCCCCGACTTAGATAGTATGGGAGTAGTTCTCAAACTTTGAGGAATCATGGCATTCACGTGCATACGATGACTATATCTTGGATAGCACGAAAGGTCATTATGTTGCAAACAAGATCATTATAAGCCTTATCCAATGCAGTTGGAGTATGTAGCGAGGATGGTGAGTTCCAAGAAGAGGATCTGACCCCAGTATTTGACAGAAATATCTCCTATGCACTCACGCTCTATAAATCTGTGGCCACAGTCGTTGATCGAATAGGATAAAGAGATTCTTCTATCGAGAAATTTGGCGTAACGCAATCTCAAGTATTAAGCATAAACGCCTAGTCCAGAATGGGAATCGACACCTAATTTCATCCCTTAGCCTAAGATCGGGAGATGGTAAATGGAAGGAGCATACCCATATGGACTTGAGAGCCAAAATATTTACACGGTAATTCACCTAATCTATAGTGCCATGGACCATTGCTAGACGGCCACCTTTGGTGACGGGCTTTCTTGATTAAGAGTTAATAAAAAATTATTAATTAAATTAAATTTAAAATAATAGTGTTAGACACTAGCCCAAGTCTAAGTGAAAGGTGAACCTAAAGAGTTACCATAAAGGAACAAGGAATTAATTCCACAAGTAATTAGATTACTTACAAAGAGAGATCCATTGGATGGAAAAAGGCCCAAGAATAAATTAATGGCATTAATATATATTGGACATGTCCTTATTATTTAATAAATTTGATCTTATTAATTAATGAAGACAATTTGGGCTTATGTATTTAATTAGATTAAATACAAGTTGGCTTCAATTAAATAGATTTTTATTAAAAATTAAATTTAAATAAAAATTCAATGGGTGTGCAATTTTATTCTACAAAATTGACCAAGCCCATTATTTTGAGCCCATGGCTTGCATTTTGAAAAGTGCAATTCTAGCCATTATTGGAGATCTCTTTAATTGGAATAAAAAGAAATATACCTTATAGATAAAAGAATATATTTAAAAATATTCTTAATTATCAATACAAGATATATATATTTAGGATATAATTATGATCATTATTACAACAAAAAAAAAGGTCTTCTTCTTCCTAGCCAATTCGACCGCCCCCTATCTCTATTCCACTTGGTGTAATTTTTCCTCTTGTTCTCTTTTAGCAAAGAGAAAATTGAGATTCTGACTCCAGTGTGGTGTGGACGAATTAGAGGGTTTCTACTTGGAGCCTCAAGTGAAGAACATCTCAACCTAACAATTGAAAATGAAGCTATCATTTTTATCCTCTCTATTTTCGATTTTATGGTTACACCTCAGCCCTATGTTAGTTTTTTTAATTATACATCAAACACCCAAGAACTCCAAGAGTACATCCTTTGGACTTGTTATTTTTCGCTCTTTAAATTTTATTGTTATTTCACGTTTTATTTATCGCTTCCGCTAGCGCATCCTCGGGCCATACCACGCGATCCTTTCACAAACTAGGTGAATATATGTGCTAACATTTATCTCTTGAATTCTGTGCAGGTACGATCCTTTTCATCTTCGGCCTTAGTTTAGGGCATGGGATTGGGTGTTGGTTCTCATCCTGGACTAGGCAACGTTTCTCTTAATTGCTCGACATAGGAACCAATTTCTTGATATATATGATCCTTTAGTACTTGACAACATTTCTCTTAATTTCTCGATATATATGATCCTCATTTTGAAACCCACCATCTCACTACACATTCTAATCACACTAGACAAAGTTTAAAATGATTATGTCTGACACAACCACTTTTCCCCAGGTCCATGATATAGTCATCGTATGCATGTGACTGTCGTGGTCCTTCAAGTCAGAGAATTGACCAAGCCTCTAAGGGTTACGCATGACGATCCCCACGTGTCAATTCAGCCGATTTGACCCCTAGTCAATCAACCCACTTGCGTAGACGTTCAACATCTATCGCTGATGAAATACTGCATTTATCAAATGAATATGATGCTTAGTGCATGTCTCCATAGGACACTCGATGGCCGATCTCGAGGTTCATGACTTGGAACATTTTAGACCTAATCCCTTAGCAGTTGATTTTATAACCACTACTCAATGTTCGGTCCAATGGCATGGACCGTTTAAATTGTCTGTGGACTTTGTTGAGATGTTAACATACTTTAAGATAATAAATTAGCACAACAAAGATAAAGCCAATAATGAACACTCATTTCTAGTCATTGAATAATATTACTTAAAATCGAGTTTATCAAATAGATTACATAAAGGCCAATCTAATTAGCTTTTTGGTTACCTATTCTATCAACTTTTTACCATAAAGCATCTTGACTTCTTTCAATAATCCATCCCATCCATTATCTCTCAAGTGTTATAGGTGATCCTTTTTTTATATAGAGTTATAGGTTATCTTTGAAGGTGACAATTAACCCCATTACATTAAGAATATTTTGATCTTTTTGTTGCAAGGCATTACATAATTCATTTGTCATTCCCAATACACTTATCTTCAAATGCAAGATAAAAATAAATTCAAAACTTTTCATTTTCTCAATCAAGCCCAATGTTGCTCCTCTCTTCTCCACAATATTTCTATCATCACACACATATTGCAATATCTCTAATACTAAATTCCACATAAAAAGGAGATGAACTAGAGTTATATGATGATAACCCTAACGTATATCCTAGTCTAGCAAGAGTTGTCTCTTGATGTTTGCCTCTTCTTGAAGATATCTCACCCTTTTTTAGTTTCTCTACATTCTTCTTATGATGATTTTGAAGCAATGCATCTCTTCTTTTACATGAATCACCCACTGTTGGAATGGGTGACCAAAAGCCAATTGAATTGGTTGTTTGCCATTCGTCAATCTTTATAAAATAATTTCAATTGATGAATACAGTAAGAATTCATCAAGTTGGCAGTGTGTTTCGTTGTGCTTACCACTAATAATGACCAGTGTTTCAATGGCACAATGAAATGCACACAGACTGAAAAATGAAATCCGTGAAGTTGATCTGCACATATATTTGGTAGCTATGAAGCCAACTCCTAAGGGTCGGTAGGAAAGGTTCCAAGTCAAGAACCTCGACATAGGGCATCGAGGGTCCTATAGAGACTTGCACTAAGTACTGCAACAGCATTTCAACGACAAGATATAGAAATCGTCTGTGGAAATTTTAGTGGGTTAGTTGGCAAACTATTGACTAAATAAATTAAATCGCGGTAATCGTCATATGGAAGTCTCTTAAAGATCGTCGGTATGACGGTAATTCTTGGTCCCGGTAGTACTAGATTAGTTCTCGGACTTGAGGAATCATGGAGTCAAGTGCACACGAAGACTATATATCTTGGATATGCTGAGAGGTGGCTGTGTCATGAGGCATGGTCATCATAAGACTTATCCAGTGTAGTTGGAGTATGTAGCGAGGACGATAAATTCCAAGAGAGGATCTGTCACCTATCAATATATGATACGAAGTTCTCCTATGCGCTCTAAAATGTTTAGACTACAAAAGTCTTGGCTCAAACGACTGATCTATCAGGGATAGATTTTTTAGACCGAATCAGTAGAGTAAATGCATCTCCAATTTCAAGCATAGTTTTCTAGTCAAGGATGGGAACCAACGCCCAATTCTATGCCCTAGATTAAGGCCAAGAATCGATTGAATTTAGGATCGTACTCGTATGGACTCGGAGCATAAATGTTCACGCCAACATTCACCTAGTCTCTAGTGTTATTGGCCGTTGCTAGACGGCCATCCATAGTAAGGGGCATTTCTGATTATGGGATAATCGAAGATAACGCTCAAATCTAGTTGAGGATGAACCTAAAAGATCACACACAAATCATTGGGGAAATGATAGAATTAATTTGGAATTAACTTCAAAAGAAACGAATCAATTTAACTTGATTGAATTAATTCATGAAGAAGAAAAATAAATGATTGGATCATTTATTTGGAATAATCCATTAGATGGCCCAAGAATTTAATTGATTGGATTAATTAAATTTTGGGCACAACTTTTTAAATTAATTAGATTAATTTAACAATGCATGAGCTAATTAATTTATGGATTGAATTAATTAATTAATGAGCTTATTTAATTAAAGGATTGGATTCATTAATTAATGGATATGGGCTTAAATTAATAAGTTGGAGTAATTAATGAAAGAATCCAGTAGTACGACCCGAGAACGTGCCAGTGGAAGGGGTAAAATAATACGCGCAAAATTGAAAAATAAACACAAGTATTAAACGAATTCAAGGGATGTACCATTGGAATTCCCGAACGTTCGATGTACTAAATAAAAAATATACATGGGGTTGATGTAAAAACATAAGAACCGAAATTAATAAGGGTGAAAAATGATACCCTCATTTTCACAGTCGATTGAAATGCTCTTCACTTGAGGCTCCAACATAGCAGCCTTCTAATTTGTTCACACCACAAAAGAGTCGAAGTCTCTACATTCTCTTTGCCAGAAGCGAAGAAGAGAAAAAAATACACGAAGTTCATTGAGAGAGAGGGCGCCCGAGAGGCTTTTTGGAAGAGAAGGAAATATTTGTGTTGTGTTACAATGATATAATTATTTCCCAAATAATTATATTACACATATATATACTTCGTTTGATAATTAAAAATGTTTCGAAATACATTCTATTATTTACAAGGTATATCTCTTTATTTGAAATAAAGAGTTCCCCAAAATGGCTAGAATTGCACTTTCTAAAATTGCAATTTGCTAGCCATTTATTTCCTTCCATGGAATTGTCCATGGGCTCAAAATGATGGGCTTGGCTGATTTTATTGAAATAAAAATACAAGGCCCAACCAATTTTAATTAAGTCCGATTTAATAAAACTCCTCCTAATTAAGCCCATCATATATTTAATCCAATTTAATACATGAGCCCAATAAGTCATAATAATTAATAAGTCCAACTTATTAAATAATAAGGACAAGCCCAATATTTAATCCTATTAATTTATCCTTGGGCTCCTCTATCCAATGGATCTCTCTCGTTATAAGTAATCTAATTACTTGTGGAGTTAATTCGAAATTGATTCCTTGTTCCTTTCCGGTGATTTATGTGTCACGCTTTAGGTTCACCTTTCAGCTAGACTTGGGCTAGTATCTAACACTACTATTAGTTAAATCCAATTTAATTAATAATTCTTGATTAACCCTTAATCAAAAAAGCCCGTTACCATGGGTGGCTGTCTAACAATGGTTCATGGCACTAGAGATTAGGTGAATTACCATGTGAACATTTAAGCTCTCATGTACATACGGGTACTATCTTTCCGTCTACCGTATCAGGCCTTAATCTAGGGCATGAAATTAGGAGTCGGTTCCCATCCTAGACTTAATACTTGAGATCGCGTCACGCCAAGTTTCTCGACATAAGAACCTCTTTTTGCTATTCAATCAACAACTATGACCAAAGTTTTATAGAGCGTTAACGCATCTTCAAGTGCATAGGAGATACCTCTGTCATATACTGATAGGGGACGGATTCTCTTCTTAGAACTCACCGTCCTCACTACATACTCTGACTGTACCGAATAAGGCTTATGATAATTGTGTCTATGACACAGTCACATCTCGCACAGACCCAAGATACAATCATCGTCTGCACGTGACTGCCGTGAATCCTCAAGTTTGAGGACTACTCCCCTACAATCGGAGTCAGGAATTCAAGTCATATCGACCATACCTCTAAGGTTTTCATATGATAATCCCCGAGAGTCAGTTGACCATCTTGTCAACTAACCTACTCAAATTGCATAGACGTCCAACATCTGTTGCCGATGAAATGCGGCACTCATCCATAGAATGCAATACTCAGTGCATGTCTCAGTTGGACTCTCGATGCCCAAGCTTGAGGTCCTCGACTTATAACATTTTAGACCAACACTCAAAAGTTAGTTTTATAGTTGTCATCCAATGCGCAGCCCAACTACATGGGACATTAAGTCATCTATGGGCATCTGTTGTGACATCAAAGCAGTGTTTAACGTAATTTGGAAAGCACAACAAACACATATGCCAAAGACGAATACTTACTATATTCATCGAGACAACATTGCTTGAGTAAAGATTGCTTGAATGGTTCTCAAAACCATCAATCTAATTGGCTTTTGGTTACCTATTCCAACAATTAATTGTTTGGGTTTGATTAGTAAATTGAATTTATTAATTGAGTATATTTGGGTTTATGTATATTTAATTGGATTAAATATTCACACAAGTTTTGTATTGGGTATTTCATTTAATTAGATTAAATAATAAACTCAATAGAATATTATTGGGCTTGATTTATTTTGTTGGTCAAATTAAAACAAGATTAGTCCAAATATTAGGTGTATATGATTATAAAAGACTAGGTCTTTTACACACACCAAAACATCATATCAAAACAGGGCTCTTTCTCTCCCCATGTGCAACATTAGCCACGAAAAGTTCTCCTTTTTTCATGATTTTGAGTTCTCCTTGAATTATATTCAAGTTGAGAACAAGAAGAAATCATTTACACTTACTAATAGTGAAAAATGTTTTGGTATTTTCCACAGGATATAATCTTTTCTAGAAAGAGAGTCATATCTATCTTCCCACGGTGCAGTGTGGAGTACCTTTAAAGGGGCTCTATACTTGAACCCTCTAAGTGAACGGATCCAAAAAAGGAGAGGAGCCAACTGTAGCCATAGTAAAAAAATGACGAGGGTAAATCCTTTTTACATTTATGCGACGTGTGTTTTTTTGTGAGATTCTTAGCCTTTATTCTTTTGTACACCGAATGTTCGGAAAAGACCAAGGGTACACCCCTTGATTGAGATTTAATTGTTTGCATTTATCATATTTTCTGATTTTTCACGCTTCCACCATGCTTCCTAGGCCGATCCACTTCGTTCAAGTAGTACCAGAGCTCGAATTGGTGTATAGGCCTAGAATCTAACTTGTTTAATGTCGATTTGCATGGTGACATATTTTAATCTGATTTTGAAAGCATGATTTCGTGTGTTAATTGATATCTAGATCTAGGGCTTATGTGTTTTAATTTTTGCATTTAATTTTAGGATGAGAAATTTTTAGAATTCGAAATTTCTAAAATTTAATTATTTCTTATTGTTTCATAAATTATAGGGAAAAAATAAAAAATTTTAGAAAACATCGAAAAACGCAGCCGACAGGCGCTTCTTGTTAGCTTACTAGCGGGCGCGCAGGGCTGCACTGCAGGCAAAGTGTGGGCGCCTACACGCATAGGCGAGGACCTGCACGGCTGACGGGTGGGACGCACGCGCGGCAGGCATGGGTGCCGCATGGGCGCGCGCCTGGCTGCCGGCTGGCTGTTTAGGCCAATTTTCTTTTTGTGTTTTCAGAATTTTTTTTATTTTTGAAAATAATTAATTTTGGTGAATTTAATTTTTGGTTGAGATGTAGTATTTTCCAAAATTAATTTCAATAGGTTTTCAAATAAGAATTACTTTTTGCATGGGTTGCACTTATAATTAAGTTGTATTATTTTACATATAAATATTTGGAATAGGTTATATAATTATTTTATGATATTAGATATTATTATTGTGATGAATAGTTCGCATTATATATTTGGTACATGTTTATTTTGGAAAACAATGTGCTATTTTGTTAATTTGATCAACAACGATGATCACAAAACTCATTGAACCTTGAGGATGGTTTATTTTCTGCTGAGTTGGAGGCCTGCTTGCCTCTTATTTTCTTATCTCTTTATTTTTAGCCTATTTTGTTAAGGTTTGCTTTCTCCGTTTTAATGTACCCAACTGAAAGATCGCATGGTGGGAACGTGCTAGCGGAAGCGATAACGAAAACGCATAACAATGAAATTGAGCGTAAAACCAAATGAATCCAAGGGGTGTACCCTTGGAGTTCTTGAGCGTTCGATGTACTATGAAAAATTATACAACAATAAAAAATAATCATACGATGCTATGGTTGGGAAAATAAAAGTAGAAGCGAAAATTAAAATCAAAATTTACCTCTTAAATTTCGAGCTTCCAACCGGTTAGTTTCATTGCACGTTCATCCGAGTTCCAACATATGAATCCTCCAAAGATGATCCATACCATACTGAAAAACAAGACCTTGATTCCTTTTCTAAAAGGAATCAAGATCTAAAAACTCAACCTAGGTGAGATGAAGGGGGCGGTCAAATGATGATGGAGAAAGAGAGGGATTTTTTTGTTTAGTATCGTGTAATGAATTATTACCCTAATAATCATAAACAAAATATATTTATGTACTTTGAATAGATAAACAAGAATGTGTCTAGATACATTCTATTATCTATAAGGTAACTCTTTAATCCATTTCAAATAAAGAAGAGTCTAATTATGAACCAAGCTGACACTTTCCAAAGAATGTTTGGTCGGTGTTTCATTGAAACGGGTTGGCCCTTATTGTATGATAAAACTTGTCATCCTACAAAGTACTTGAGTTAATAAGATATTTCCATACACGTCAAGGAAATAGTGGGAGTAGGTTTTCATACAACTTCTCAAAAGCATCGTTCGTAATCAAATAACATCTCTAACCAATTGTATTCCAGTCCTTGTTTGTCCGAGTGATTGGAATATAATCCAATAGGGCATAAGGAAGAGCCATGTGGGACATTGTTCAAAATCAACGGTTTAGAGCCTAAGGCCATGAAGTTCAAACTAGGTTTGAGACTTCACAATTCTCGAATATTCCATTTATCAATAGATCATACTAGGTATGATTTGATGAACCTAAGGTTAGTGGAAGTTGGGGTGACTTCCACTGTGTTGTTGTGTAAAAGACTTACTCATTTGGAATGAGGTTAAGATGTTTGGAAAACACTCAGACAAATAAAATTGTTCATGAAATTCTGTATAAAAGGAATTAGATTCCTATATTTGTAAGTAATAAGTTGTTCATGAAGCAGGCGCAGGAGACTAATGAGAAAGCTCAAGGTGTTCAAAACTCAGTCATGAGTGAATGATAAGAAAGTTTAAGCTATTCAAGGGTCAATTATGTCTAACTGAGAAAGATCAGATGTCTTGGACATCCTTTATGCATGTGTTGGAGACAACACGAAAGTGTTGGCTTGGTGTATTGGACCTGTGTTGTGTATGCTTTGAGCATGACGCAATGTATCTTGGGAATATGCTAATATGGCAGTAGACAATTGTCAAGAGCAGTCTTTAGTACCTGAATAAGAATTAAAGAAGTGTTTTTGACACACGATTCATGGAGAGTTGATTCTGGAAGGCTAAAGCGATAATAGCTTCCAAATTCATGTGAATAATGTATAAGTTCTCAAAGTATAGGCACGTTCCAACTTGATGGTGAGCATGGTCGCTTGTGTTAGAAATGGTGACTAGAAAGCCAATTGGTTGCCGATTTTGGGAGCCATTTAGCAATCTTTATGAATGTTATATTATATTGATGACTATAGTAAGTATTCATCTGTCGCTCCATGTATTTGTTATGCTTACTATTTACGTTGCACGGTATTTTAACATCACAACAAATGCCAACAGACCAATTGAATAACCCATGTAGTTGGGTTGCGCATTGGATGGCAGCTATGAGACCAACTTCTGAGGGTTGGTCTGCAACATTCGAAGTCAAGGACCTCGAGATTAGGCATCGAGAGTCCTATAGAGACTTGCACTAAGTATTGCATTCATTGGATGAGTGAGTATTTCATCGGCAACAGACATGGGATGTCTATGCAATTTTAGTGGATTAGTTGACTAGGTTGTTAACTGATTTGAACTGACTTGCGAGAATCGTCATATGGAAGCTTTGGAGACTTGGTCGGTATGACTTGAATTTTCAACTCAGATAATACAGGATTAATACTTGGACTTGAGGAATGATGGCAATTACATGTATATGATGGTATATCTCTAGCGAAAGATGACTGTGTCGTCGATATGGTCGTTATAAGCCTCATCCAGTGTGAGGACGGTAGATTTCAAGATAGAATATGTCCCCTATTAGTATATGATGGATATATCTTCTATGCGATCTGAGATGGTTTAGACTCTCTAAGTCTATGGCCATAGCGATTGGTCGAATTGGAAATAATTTCTTTTATCGATCAATAGAGTAAACGCATCTCAAGTATTCAACATAATTGCCTGGTCCAGGATGGGAACCGCGCTCAATTCCATGTCCTAGATTAAGACCGAGAAATGGTCAATGGAAGGACCGTACCTGTATGAAACTCGAGAACCTAAATGGTCACGCCAACATTCACCTAGTCTTTAGTACCATGAACCGTTGCTAGACGGCCACCTATGGTAACTGGCAGTTTCGATTAATGGTTAATTGGAAATTATTAATTAAATTTAATTTAATTAATTATTTGTATTGGACACAATGTCCAAGTCTGGCGGAGGATGAACCTAAAGAGTCGCATACAAATCACTATAGAATTGGTGGAATTAATTTGGTATTAATTCAAGGAGAATATATAAATGATTGGATCATTTATTTAGTAACCTGTTTGATGGATGGCTCAGAAATTAATTAATTTTGGGCTTAACACCTTTATATTAATTGGATTAATGTATTAGGTTTGGCTTAATTAATTGATTGAATCAATTAAGTAGTATTTGGGCTTAGATTTATACAATTGGATTAAATAATTTGTTGGACTTTGTTGGGTTAAAATTAATTTAATTAATTATTGTCCGATGGATTTTGGTTGGGCTTGATTTAATTTGTTATATCAAGCCCGATGGATATTTGAAGTCCAAGCCCATTTGAGGGAGGTTGGAGCAAGTTAAGGAGTTGAAACTCCTCACCATGATGAACATAATGGAATGGTTATTTTATCATGGTTGGAGGTTATATGTATGTGTGTGTATAGGTTGCCTTGGAGACAAACTTGATAGTTATTGAATTTTGAATTCAATTGTATGCAATATACAAAACTGAACACATATCCAACATAACCATTGCATGAGCCACGAATTTTTTGCTCATTTTCTCTCTCAAATTATTGTCCTTTTGTTCTATATTGAATTGGATTCAAGTTAGAACATAAAACAATCCAAAATCACTAAACCATAGTGTTAGTTTGGAGTTATTTTTTTCTTGTTCTTTGTGCTATCTAGCAATAGAAGAAAAAAAAGAGCTATATCTATTCCTTTTTGTGGTGTGGATAACTTAAAGGAATTCTACTTTAAATTCTCAAGTGAACGGCATGGGGAGAACGTAAAGGGAACAATGCACGTTGCTGCTCAACTAAAGAAAACAAAAAGATAAAGTTTCGTATATTATTTCTATTCTTTTTGTTTCATCCTCTTGCCACTTGTCTAGCATGTTTATATATTTATTATTATGCTTTTTACAAATACCGAATGCGCAGGATTTTCAAAGGAAACACCCCTTTGAACTATTTTAATTTTTTTTATTTTACGCTTCCGCCGCGTTCCCGGGCCATACCGATTTTTTCAGCTTGAAAAGACTTCAAGCACACGTCCCATCTTAAAAGTTGAATGTGGGACGACTTTAACAAGTCGGTTTTGGAAAGTTGTTTGGATTGAAAAACTGCATCCATTAGATGGATGTGGTGCCTAGCATGACCGAGCCGATTGAAGCCTTTGAGGCGAACAACAAGGCTAGGGCGAAAGCCTTAAAGGTCCGAAATCTCATCACAAGAACCACGAAAATTCTTAGATAACAACCATCTACAGATAGTGATGGTGAGGGAAATACACGATTGGAGCATTTAGATTCAGCAAAAATTAAGTAGAACCAAGAAACCGAGCCAGTATCATAGATTGCTCATACCCAAAAGGTTTTGAGTGACATGGGCAATTGACTTAATGGTCAAGTGGGAGATTGTTGGAATGAGTGACCAAAAGTCAATTGGATTGGTTGTTTGTCATTCTCCAATCTTTATCAAATAATATTAAAGTGATGAAGATGGTAAGAATTCATCAAGTTGGCAGTGTGTTTCGTTGTGCTTACCACTGATATTGAACGGTGTTTCAATGTCACAACAAAATGCCCACAGAACGATAGGTGAAACCCGTGGAGTTGGGCTGGTCATATATTTGGTAGCTATGAAACCAACTCCTCAGAGTCAGTCTAAAATATTCCAAGTCAAGGACCTCTAGACAGGGCATCGAATATCCTATAGAGACTTGCACTAAGTACTGCAGCTATGTCTCGTCGGCAAGAGACATAGGTCGTCCATGCAATTTTAGTGGGTTAGTTGGCAAGGCAATCGACTGATTGAACTGACTTGCGGGAATTGTCATCTGAGAGGCTCTTAAGGCTTGGTCAGTATGACTAGGGTACCGACTTTTATAGTACGAGGTTAGTTCTCATATATGAGAAATCATGACAGTCACATTCATACGAAGACTGTATCTTTGATATGGCGAGCGGTGATTCTGTTCGTGAGATATAATCATTATAAGCCTTATCAAGTGCAGTTGGAGTATGTAGCGAGGATGGTGAATTCCAAGAGAGGATCTATCCTCTATCAGTATATGATAAAGAGTTCTCCTATGTGCTCTGAGATAGTTTAGACTGTAAAAATCTTTGGCCGAAATGATTGATTGATTAGGAATAGGTTTCCTAGATCGAATCAATAGCGTAAATGCATCTCGATTATCAAGCATAGTTGCCTGGTCAAAGATGGGAATCGACACTCAATTCCATGCGCTAGACTATGGCCTTGAGATAGTTGACAGTAGGATCGTACTCGTATGGACTCGAAGCCTAAATATTCATGCCAACATTCATCTAGTCTTTTGTGCCATGGACTATTGCTAGAACGTCACACATGATAACGGGCATTTTTAGTTATGGAATAGTAAAAAATAATTAATTAAATTAGATTTAATTAATTTTATTGTCACACACACCCAATTTTAGGTGATGGTAAACTTAAAATGTCACACACAAATCATTTTGGAAGTGATGGAATTAATTTGAAAATAATTCCAAAAGAAATGGATTAATTTAATCGGATAAAATTAATTCATGGAGAATAAATGATTAGATCATTTATTTGAGATATTCCATTGGATAGATAGCTCAAGAATTTAATTAATTGGATTAATTAATTTTTTGGCTTAAAATTTTAAATTAACTGGATTAATTTAAAAATACTTGAGCTAATTAATTTATGAATTGAATTCATTAATTAATTAGTAAATGTTCTTGTTTAATTAATGGATTAAATTCATTAATTAATTAGTAAATGGGCTTAATGTAGATGGACTAATTAATTATTTGGGTTTGATCAATAAATTAAATTTACTAATTGAGTATATTTTGGCCTGTGTATATTTAATTGGATTAAATATTCACTCAAATTTTCTATTGGGTATTTATTTAATTGAATTAAATAATAAACTCAATAGATATTATTGGGCTTGATTAATTTATTAGACAAATTAAAACAAGTCCGGTCCAAATATTAGGTGTGTTGGATTATAAAAAGACTAGATCTTTTACACACACCAAAATACCATATCAAAATAAGGCTCTTTTTCTCCCCATGTGCAGCATTAGCCACGAAAATTATTTCCATTTTTAATGATTTTGAGTTCTCCTTTGAATTAGTTCAAGTTGAGAATGAGAAGAAATTATTTACACTAATTGATAGTGCAAAATGGTTTTGATTTTTTCAATCGGATTTAATTCTTTCCAGTAAAAGAGTTCGATGCAGTATGAAAAATACGCAACAACGAAATATAATCATACGAGGCTATGATTTGGAAGATAAAAGTAGAAGCAAAATTAAAGTCAAAATTTACCTCTTAAATTTTGAGCTTCCAATCGGTTAGTTTCGTTGAATGTTCACCCGAATTCCAATGTAGGAATCCTCAAAGATGATCTACACCACACTGAAAAATGAGATGTTGATTCCTTTGCTGGAAGAAATCAAGATTGAAAAACTCACCCTAGGTGAGATGAAGGGGGGCGTCCGAATTCATGGTGATGAGGGAGGAGTTTTTTCTTTTTCTTTTTTTCGTATTGTGTAATGAATTATTATCCTAATAATCATATACAAAATATATTTATATACCTTGACTAGATAAACAAAAATGTGCTTAGATACATTCTATTATCTATAAGATAACTTTTCAATCCATTCAAATAAAGAAGAGTCTAATTATGACCAAGCTAGCGCTTTCCAAAAATGTAATTCTTTAGTATCTAATCCAATTTAATAAAATTCATTTAATTGAGCCCACTAGGTATTTAATGCAATTAAATAATCAAGGCCAATTAATAGAATTCAATACATTAATTAAATAAAGACAAGCCTATTTAAATTGATCCTTTTAATTTAAACTTGAACTATCCATCCAATGGACCCCATGTGTGAGTAATCCAATTACTTATATCTTATGGAATTAATTCCAACTTAATTTCTTGTTCTTTCTCGGTAATTTGTGAGTGGCTTTTTAAGTTTACCTTTCAGCTAGACTTGGACTAGTGTCCAATAATATTATTAATTAAATTTAATTTAATTAATATTTCTTAATTAGCCCTTAATCAAGAAAGTCAGTCACCATGGAAAGCCATCTAGTAACGGTCTATGGCACTAGAGACTAGGTGAATTTTCGTGTGAACATTTAGGCTCCCAAGTCCATACGGGTATGGTCCTTCCATCTACCATCTCCTGACCTTAGTCTAGAGTATGGAATTAGGTATTGGTTCCCATCCTAGACTATGCATCTATGCTTAATACTTGAGTTCGCGTTACACCAAATTTCTCGACATAGGAACCTCCTTCCTATTCGATCAAC
Source organism: Sesamum indicum (assembly GCF_026168435.1). NCBI lineage: Eukaryota > Viridiplantae > Streptophyta > Magnoliopsida > Lamiales > Pedaliaceae > Sesamum > Sesamum indicum. Next base: position 6,718,768 of record NC_142661.1, on the reverse strand, counting down.
GATTGTGGCCTCAGATTCATAAAGCATGAATGCATCTTCAAGTGCATAGGAGATACTTCTGTCACATATTGACGGGGAAGGCTCCTCTTCTTGCAACTCACCGTCGTCGCTAACTACACTGGACAAGACTTATGATAATCATGTCTGTGGTACAATCACTTCTCGCGCAGATTCAATATACAGTCATCGTATGCACGTGACTGCCGTGATTTCTCAAGTTTGAGGACTACTCTCGTACTATCGGAGCAGGGGACTCAAGTCATACCGACCAAGCCTCTAAGGCTTCCATATGACGATTCCCACGAGTTAGTTCAGTCAGTTGTCCACCTTGTAACTAACCTACTGAAGTTGCATAGACGTCCAACGTCTATCACCGATGAAACACGGCACTCATCCAATGAATCAATATTCAATGCAAGTCTCTGTAGTACTCTCGATGCCCAGTCTCGAGGTCCTCGATTTGGAACGTTTCACACCAACTCTCAAAAGTTGGTTTTATAGCCGCTATCCAATGCACAACCCAACTACATGGGTTATTAAGTGGTCTAGGGCATCTGTTGTGATGTCAAAGCAATGCTTAACGTAATTTCGCAAGCACAACAGACACATGCGCCCAAACGAATACTTACCATATTCGTTGGGATAATATTGCTTAAATAAAGATTGCTTGAATGGTTCTTAAAACTGCCAATCTAATTGGCTTTTGGTCACCTATTCCAACATGTCTAGTCCATGATGGGAACTGAAGCCAAATTTCATACCCTAAACTAAGGTCGGGAGACGATAGATGGAAGGACCGTACTCGTATGGAATCGGGAGCCTAAATATTCACACGGATATTTACCTAATCTCTAGTGTCATAGACCGTTGTTAGACGGACACCCATGATAGCGAATTTTCTTGATCAATGGTCGATCAAAGAAGGATTAATTAGATTGAATTTAATTAATAGGTAGTATTGGACACTAGCCCAAGTCTAGTTGAAAGGTGAACTTCAAGAGCCATACACAAATCACCGTGGAAGGACTAGAAATTAATTCTGGAAGATGTAAATAATTGGATTATTTACATGTGGGATGATTCATTAGATGGATAACTCAAAACTAAATTAATTGTATTAATTTAATTGGACTTGTCTTAATTAATAAATTGAATTTATTAATTAAAGAAAATTGAGCTTATTTCTTTAATTGAATTAAATGATATTGGGCTTAATTTAGTTTGAATTTATTAAATTGTATTTAATTAAATTTATTGGGCCTTGGATTTATTTAATTTCGATTAAAATGAAATTCAATCCATTAAATTAAGGCCCACTAGCAATAGAGTTTACTTCTATTATTGAAATGAGGGCTAGTCAAATTGCACTTTTGGAAAGTGTAGACTTGACCATATTTGGAGCCCTTTTTATGGGGTATGATGGGATTATATTTCATAGGAAGGGGTTTCCGTGTAGATAGGTGAATGTATCCAGACACATTTTCACTTTTCCATACAAAGCTACATGTATGTTATCATCATTATTCATAAGATGATAATACATAGTGAATAGTGTAGAGAACACACACACTCCATCCATCCTCCACATTAAATTCGGTCACCCCTTTCTCTCGCTCTTATCCCTTCAGTTTCTCCAATTTTCTTTGATCTAGAATCAAATGATGAGTTGTGAGAAGTTTGATGAAGAGAATCACTAGTTAGTAGTATAATTCTCTTCAACCATTTCTTCCGATCGGTTTTGATTTCTTGTAGCAAAGAGATCAAAAGCTTCTCGCTATGGTGTGGTGTGGATAATCTCTAAAGGACTCCTATGTTGGAGCCTACAGTGAACAAAGGGCCAATGGACGATTGCCTGTTGAGACATAAACAAGGTAAAGTTTTATTTAAAATACCACATCTCTTTCGTTAGATTTATCGATAACCTTGTATGTTGGGATTTGTTATTTCATAATTTTTAAATCCACATACGACATTGAACGCCCGGGAACACAAAAGGTACAACCATTGATCGATCATAGATTAATTTTACTTATGCATATATTTAACCGCTTTAATTTTTTTTTGTACTCCCGCCCGCGCATTCCCAAGTAGCGACAATGATCGTTTCCTCAATTGTGACGACGATTTGCCGCCCAACCTTTGGGTGATGGGGAGGTTGTTTAGAATAGTTTGGATGATCTTGCTGTCGCTCAATACAAAATGAGATGATCTATAAAAATAGGTATCACCATTAACCATCGAGAAAAAGGAGCGTCACCGTTGCCTAGCCTTAGTGACAATGACTACCCTTTCTTCTTTGGGTGATAGCTTGGGCTCGATGATCGCCATCATATGTATGCTCTATGTAATACATAGAACTATGTGTAAGTATATATAATTATATATATATATATATACCTATATATAATTATGTATAATATGCATATAAAAAGACAACAAAAATTAAAGGATGAAAAAGCTATGTATTATTTTATTCTTTTACAAAATTAAGTAAAAAAATGTTTTATTGTTTTTAAATCTAAAAATAATATAAATTATTTTTTTCTTTTAAATACATATAAAAAATATTATTGATAATCAGTAATATTACTAATTACAATTTTTGATATACCTTTTTGGGATCTGATATTTAATTAGTATATTTCAAATAGATATAATTTATTAAAATATTACATAAATTAAAAATATTTTAAATTAATTAAAAATATATAATTATTATCTAACATCAAATCACCAAAAAAAAAAATAAAAAAGATGTATTAATATTTACAAGCTCCCATTTTTTCTTTTTTGATAAGTGAAAATGTCAAAAAGGAGATATTTTGATCACTTTCCATTGCAATTATTATCAAGGGTGTGAAGAAAACACATGTAATGCATTTTTCATTTTTTATTGATGGAAGAATGGTTTTTGGTAGGATTTATAATATTTTGTTAACGCAAGGAATTTTCAGCTACGGGATTTATGTAATTTAACAAAAAAAAAAAAAAAAAATCAATGGGCAAAGCCAAAGATATTGTCCTATTTGGTTTTTGGTCTCGAGAAAAACATATGAACAAGAATTGTTATATTAATCCCTAAAGTTTATGGTCCTTTAATAGGTCTTAATCAGTGGAACAACTTCCAAAGAAATGAAATGACCCACTAATCCTACTAAATATCTCAGCGGTCACATCTCTCCACATCCTTGGAGCCGTTTCAACCCCAATCCCACGCCCCAGATTACTCCACGTTGCCCCCAAGAAAGCACACGCTCTCTCTCTCTCTCCACATACACACACAACAAAGCCTAGTGTAATGATCTTAATGCTGTCATCTGGAAGATCCCAGGAGCCTGTTGTCTTTTTGGGTACGCTCGCCTCTATTTTCCTATTGAATGAAAAAACAACCCGAAAACAAGTGGTGGGGCTAAAAAGTCCATAGGCCATAATTTTTGCTGTTTTCTCTGTTAAGACTGCAGACTTTGTGTAAACAAATATACATGGCAACTGGCGATGGTACATAAGTCTTGATCCACAACTATTTGATGGACTGCATGAACCAGAAAGAGGAGGGGTACTGTCGGCCATGTAGGTCTGCTTGAAGTTACATTCTAGATGAAGGGTGTGGGGTGTGTGTGTGTGTTTTGTCGGATTACACGCACAACACACAGTGAGCTAGAGAGTCATGATGCCCAAGAAAGTAGAAACCCTAATTGTTCGATTTCTGCTTCTGTAATGCAAGATTTCTGGTGGCTACCGCTCATAGAATGATGTTTCCTGAAAAAGGTTTTGTGGGTTTTTCAGATCTGACCGTTTTGTGGGTGTTAGATTATGAAAATTATTTAGAAACGAAGGGAAATTTGCCAAGAAAATTTCACATGGGGGGTTTTGGGAATTCTTTTTTATTTCTTTTCGAGTGATCAGATAGACAGACAGGAGAGGGAGAGAGAATTCAAGACTTGACAGAAGAGAGTGAGCACACGTCGGCAATTGTATAGAGTATACCTTTGTGGATTCGTGTGCTCACTTCCTTTCTGTCAGCTTCTCTTTCTACCCCTTTCTGTTTTTGGTTTTTGAGGCATGTTTCTGCTGTTGTTATTATACTTCTTGTTTGTTTATCTCTGTGGAAAAAGCTGATGAAAAACTCGAGCGAGTTCGAAAAAAACTTTGTAGTATCAAATGGAGATACACCCCCAAAAATACATATCTACATACATACATACATACATACATACAACAAAGGCCCTTCAGTCAAGATTAGCCACCTATCACCTGCCACTGTCACTGACCATGCCACTGTCTTCTGCACACACCATTCTTGACCCATAAATACACGCACACACACCCACTCAGATACACACATATAATATATATACCTATTCTGTTTGTTTTTGTTGACTGAGGTAGGGAAATTCATCTCAGATCATGTAAGAGCTAAGAGGGTTCAAGCCCGGTCTTGCTATATTTCTTAATGGGATTTTCTTTGGTGAAATTCTTCTCTCTCTTTAGTACTATTTCTGCCTTACCCAGTAATAATTATAAAAAAGACCCATGATTGGATGATTTATTGTGATGGAGCGGAGTGTTGGTGGAGAAGACGAAGTGGATCTGGAAGGTACGCCTGTTTACTGTTCTGACTTAACAGAAAATTAAAAAGAGAGAGAGAGATTGTATTATTTCTAGGGCCATCTTCTGAATTGAATATTAAGGTAAAACTTTCAACTACTATCATTTTTCAAGTGTTCTTTTTCTCCTTTCTAACAATGGAAGTAATGGAATTTGCAAATCTCCATCCTGTTTCTGTTTGTAAATGCAGAAACGTGGGCTTTATACTGAACAATGATTTAATTTTTTTAATGTATTTGGTTCTTGAAATTGATTAAATCGTTTATATTTTATGTGATTTTGTATTTTCCTGAGGAAAGCAGTTGTCTTAGGATGCCTTTTCTAGATTTTGCCGTCACACTCTTGTGTTACTATGAACTAGAAGGCTGTGTTGCTTCTGAGAGAAAATTAAAGAAGTACTGATATTGCATAGCTGGGAAAGTTTTCTGGTTACCTTCAGTTTTTAGGTAGGCATGGAATCATGGATTTGCCTTGCAGACATGTATGTAATGTGTCATTCTCTTCAGAAAGAACTTTCATCTTTTTGCCTAAATGCAGTTGTCATTTAGTCGAGGCCTAGGTGTGGTCTGATTTTAGAGATGGCAGCGACTTGAGGTGAGTTCTAGTTCAATTTGCTATTGTTATTTCTATGATTTAGTATGATTTGGTTTGACTTGAAGTTTTTTCTCTTATTGGCGGTGAAATCATCAAGATTTTTGTGTTTTTTTTATATATATGAAGTGTTCCTGAGCATATTGCCTTCTCTATTTCTTGAATTAGTTGCCATGTTACATATATATATATATATATATATATATATAATCTGGAGCTTTCTTGATGCGTGTTCTCTTTTCACTGACCTATATATATGTATAGTACTTGTACTGGTATCTATGAGTTTGAAAGATATAGTAAATAGTATGTGAGATTTAAGAATATAACTTATATCACTACTTGTAGTTGTACATTAACATTTAGGCAAGAGAAGGAACATAAAAAAGATCGTCCACCGAAGAAAATCAGTATGGATTTTGCTTCAGTCATACAATGTTATATTTCATTGTCATCGTAAATTATCCTTTAATTTGCATCACAAGAAGTAAGCATACCGAGGTAGAAAACAACATTCATGAATTTGGGCTTATAGCACCTTAAAGACACGGGATAACCTGGTTGAGTAAACTTCATGAAATGGATATCTTGATGTGCATACGTGATGTATGGAAATACTTCAGTCATTCTTTGATTTCGAATATCTTACGTAACAACGGTGGAATGAAGGTGTTCATCGAGAGTCAATTAAGTAGCACATCTGCTGAGCTGGTGCTTTTATCCCAAAGATAGATTTGATGTCTAGCAAACCATGAGTGTTGAGATGTTTAGAGGGATGAATATTTGCACCGTCATGATAGTATGAGTTGGACATAGTTTATAATCATGGAATGGATATTTATAGAAACCTTCACTATTCAGAGATTTCAATCACTATTTGCAGTAACAGTGCTGAAACTTGAGTGCAATAACATTTCCAAAAATTAGCGCATTTGTTGTGGGGTAAATAGGCAGTTCATTCTGGTGATGACCGTGGATAACCTTTATTGGAAGAAAATTTAAGTTATGACTTTAGTCATAGAAGAAAATAGGACAAATAGTTCAATTTCAAGTTATTACAATATGTTTAGATTACCATATATTTATTACTTCGCATATTTCTAGTACATGCTAAAGCATGGTGTTGAATGGTAAGTTGTCTTGAATTATTGCTGTCCTGTTTGATATTAATTAGTTGCCGAAAAGGGCAAATGTGAAGTCAGCATTGAATAGTAGTACCTTAAATGCTAAACCCTTCCACCAACATGGTGAATCTATGAAGTGCCCTATAAGATCACTCTTAGTCTATTTGGGAATTAAACTGAAGACGATGCAATACAAGGAGTTTTCCGTTTTTGTTTTTATTCTATAAACTCGCAGTTATGATTATATAGAACTAGCCAAAGGAACAAAACTCATAGTTAATCATTGAATTTCAACTAAAGAAATCTCTAAACATTTGATATCATGACTTGGTGATTCTTTGGTGTGATAGTTTTCATCAATAACAATTCCCAAACGCTTTCAAGGGAACAGTGAAATTTTAAAGTTTGGTAGGTTTACACGCATTTAAATGACTATTTGAACAATATATTTTGAAGTCCATAGCTTATGAATTGCTCTACTTACTATGAAGAATTACAAATAGATTGACTTTGATTATAGTTTGCCTAGGGAAAATCTAAGTGGAATTTGGGTTTTGCACAAGGGAATCTGGCTAAATGCTAAAGAAAAGCTACCACAGACAAGATAAAACTAAGAATCCTTCTTAATTAGAATCCATAAGTTATCAAGCAAGGGTGGATTGGATGGCATAAGTGCAGGTAACTGTTAAAGTTTAATCATTAAGATGAAGAAGCAAACAGATAACGTGGTTCGGCTACAACCTACATCCACTAACAAAGGCTGAAAGGGATAAATGATGTCCAAACATGTCTGTACATGTGAAGAATGGGAAATGGAGAAAATCACTCTAGAATTAAATGAAAAACATCACAAAATTCAGTCAATACATATGTTATTATGTTGCAATTCTATCAAAGAATCAACTGTTGATTCCTAATATAAGTATATATATATATATATGAAATAACAAACTAAAACAACTTACATGACGAACACCCTCACTTCTAATGCCCCAAAACCATATATGATCTCATGTACATATGCTGAAACCTCATCGGAGGTTATGCTTTAAAAATGAAGAGAGAATGATGAATGATAAATAACCAAAATCCTGAACATTTTTATTCTCTTTTGATCTAAGATGACAATGTCCACTTATTTATGTAGGTTAATTAATTACACGTGAAGAAGTGGTAATTTCATGGAGCAAATCAACACCAAAATCAAAGCACAAAGAATAATATATATGCTATTATCTAGCAAGTCTATCAAAGAATCAATTGTTGATTTCTAATATATGTATATATTTGAAATAATTAAAAACCAAATCATATTTATATAAAGGGAGAGGGATATCCACACATCTAGTGCACTAAAGCCTAAGATCTCATACTTGTGGAATCATGAGAGCTCAGCTCAACTCTTATGCTGAAACCTCAATGAAGTGAGAAAGAACTATATATAAATACCTAAAGGGCTAGAAACATATTCATTCTCTCTTTATTTGAAATGCCAATTTCAATGGATATATTTAGGTGAATTACACGTGAAGAAAGAGCAAATCATTCCAAAACTGAATAACAACTATCACAACATTGAATTAATACATATGCATGGCATTTTTGAAAAATGACGTTGGGCTTTCACTTGGCACGGTCACCTTTCTCCAGGGTTCCAGGTGTTGCGCTGGGCATTTTATTAAAAGAAAAAAAGAAAAGCTGAAGAAGAAAACTCGTATTTTTGCTAGTACCTCTCCAGGAAGAATATGTTTTTCTTCGACTTCTTCAAGTGACATCTTTTTCGTTATTTCTTTTTCATTCTTCCTTGGATACCACTACCATCTCTTTCTCTATTCTTTTCTTTCTTGTGCTTGCTTTTATTCTTTTCTATCAACGACAATAGTTTTACCTCTTAATTTTTCCACTTTTCATGTTTTTTTCCTTGAAACTTTAGTAGATTTTTTATTATTTTACTATGATATAATGTATTATTATTAGTGTCGTAACTAAATTTTCTTGCTATCATATAAAACAATTTGCTGAATAAATAAATTTGTGATTTTTCTTGATAAACTTTTTGATTATAATTTGCTTTTTCCTTATAACTTTTGGCTGAAAAAGTTAAAAACCTAATCTCGATCACGTGGATTTTGGTAAAAATACTAATGGTATCAAAATATATATTATTTATGTAAAATATGCGCCATGCTTCAAAAAGGGGTCACCGCGCTGTGCATCGTGGCTCCAGAGTAACCTTGTGTTTATCCCCTTGTGGTTTTAAGAATAAAGTAATTTATCCCCTTGGTCCTGAAAATAACCTACACGCGCTTTAAGTGCAATTTTAAGAATAAAATATTATTTTATTCATTTGTCGGATCCTAATATATTTATATATATATATATATATACATTTGATGTAATAAACTAGAATTACATTAAGTGAGATTGGTACTCACACGTCTAATGCACCGAACCAATTCATGTTTGAAGAGTTATGAGTCCTTCACCTCAACTATTTATGCCAAAACCTCATTGGAGGTTATGCTCTAAAAGTGAAAAGAGATACTTTTAGAGAGACAGAAGAATGATAAATACCTAAAGGGCTAGAACACATTCATTCTCTCCTGATTTGGGAGGACAATGTCTACTGATTTATTTAGGTTAATTACACATGTGAAGAAACGGTGATTTTGTGGATAAATTTACTCCAAAATCAAATAACAAGTATCACAACATTCAGTTAATACATAATGTTGTACTTATAGTAAAGAATCAGATCATCATTCCTGATTCCTGATAGTGAGTGTTGCTATGTGGAAGTTTCTCAACTAAAAACACAATCTACTAATATGACATTACTTGTAGTTTAGACTCTTGAGTGTGACAAGTTTCCTATGGGAAAGGGGGTTGGGAAACTCAATCATAAACAGTTATGTGAAGGAATCGTTATAAAATCTTATCCTTCTACTTGGTACTTGCTTGTAGTACTTCTTATGAATCTGGGCGTTATTGAGAAAGTAGATCTATACCCTATACAGGATGTTTATGAACTACTTGTGTATCAGATATAAAAAAGCTTGTCAGCTTCATAGGAGAATCAATTAATTAATAGTTGACAGAAGTCAGCTTCTTTAGTTTTATGAATGTCTTGCAGATACTGTATTCCAATCTATTGTGTTTAATGAGATGATAGTGTTGATTATATCAAAATATATGTGGCTCAGATTTGACCTTTCTAACTAAAGTTTGGTGAGCCTAGATCATCATCATGTTTGACTGTCCCGTCATTAGTCTCCCGGTAAAATGTAAGCTTTTCTTACACATCCTACTTCATGCCCATTCTCCACGTGTATTTGCTGTTCTAAGATAAGTTACTTTCAACCATAGGCGAAATATGTGTCAAACCCATATATAAGACATCTGATTACCTCTCCTAACATCCAAATATATTACCTTCAATTTCATGGTCTAACACTTGCCATATGCTCCAACTTTCTTTCCTCTTAATCATCCTAGCTTATGCAATTCAATGTCTTGAACCTGTTCCACTGCTTCACTAGATAATGCTGCCATAGGGATATGAACTTTTCTAGCGGCACATTTAAATGAATGATGGATAGTTTGCGTATGGTTGAAAGTATTAAAATTCAGATATCCCTACCTATGTCATGTATCAGTATTTCTCCTGTGTTTATCTTAGAAGCAGCTGGCAAGTTGGGAGCTTTTCCAGACATCATGGTGCAGAAAGTTTGTTGTTTTCATTATTTCATTATATATGTTACATTACATCTCTAAGAATATACCATTTTCCATAGATGATAATTGATGATATACTATTACATTAAGTGATTAATGCACAATAACCATCACTAGTATGTTCTCATATCTCCTTTTGTAGGATGGGTGTATTTTTCATGTTTGTCCCCATATGCTTGATATTAACTCATTGACATGGCTAGATAGACGCTACATTTTCCTTCTAAATTCTCGCTAGCTATATTCAACAATACATAATTCTTAACTAAGGAAGCAAATATTTTTTTCTTTAGTACATAAGTGTTGGTCAAAATAGGTCGTATATGGTACATATCAAGGAGTTGATGTGTCAAGTCGGTGTAAGTAGAAGTTTGGGACAAAGATTGGTAGAACACAATTGGTCGTTAGTTTCATAAGCATATGTATTGGTTCAAGCTCCGATTAGATAACCTCAATGTGTTGCTCCTAAGTGGCTATTCTCAAAAACTTAGAAATTGTCAATCGACTAATGAGCATGACAACCTCGTAAATAATCCAACACTCGATTCTAAGGATAAACAAGCTAGAATATAAAGATATAACTTTATTTTCATAAAGTAAATGATCTAATAAGAATATAATAAATCGTATCATCAAACAATCATCTAATCTCCAAGTAAAATCTGCCATGCTAAACAAAAAACGTTTGGTACATTGAAAAGGCTTAACCTCCCTATTTGTCATTGTTGTAGGATTAACAGCATATATATCATTGGTAATTGGGATAGGTTTGCCAGGAAAGATGTTCTTGGTGACAGGTATCAGTGCTATAGTTATTGCGGATTTCGTGGTTGCTGCAAATTTTTTTCCATGGATTTTTGTCTGTGGAGAAATTCTATTGTAAATTTTATTGTAAAGAACTTTAGCTTTTTCCACGTATTACAAATACTCCATAGCAAATTTTGCCACGAAACTGAAATGACCTTTGCTATGGACTTTATTCTATTTGCAATGATATTTGGGGCACTATTTTCGTGGTAAAGTTTGTATTACAACTGCATTGCGAACTATTTTGATATGTTTTTTGTTTCCTGGTCCCATAAAAAAAAAAAAACCTCTTATTTGTTTGCAATATTATTTGCAATAGGAATTGTTGCAAACTATCTGTTGCAAATTTCGCATTGAAAATATTTGCTAGAATATGTTGCAATTTTACATATAATTTTTGCTAAGAAATTTTATAATTTTACTTTGATTGTTTCAAAACTTTGCTACGAAATTTTGAAATTTAATATTTTCAAAAAAAATTACATTTGATTTGTCACCAATAATCTATTAAATTCAAATATGTAAAAATATTTAACCAAAAGTAATGTAAAAAAATATAGTTCAATACACAAAATAAAAGTAAAGTTTTGAAGTATCCATTTAAAGAGGGGGTCATCATTCATCATTTACACAAGCTTTTGGAAGTGGTTGGTCGGTTTAGGATGACACATTAGTGTTGGAGGCTGAAGCTATCTTCTATGAACTTATAATCTCTTCCGACGTAAGTACCAAACTTATATGCCATTAGGCTTATAAACCACACCATTTTTTGTTATGGGCATTTCATTTCCTAATGCATGGTCCTATTTTTACCAATGTTTTGATTATGCAATTTCTCTTCCTTTTCTACCAAACTTGGTCCATCATGTTCCGATATGGTAGTCGAGTGTTTTCGTTAGTCGAGATAGAACAAGTGGATGCTCCCTTCCTCCGAGCCCATTAACCAAACTCGGACCTTCTTTACTCCAAATTGCCTCCAGCTATAGTGAGGATTGGAACAATTGCATCTCAAGATTTGCCAAAGTCATCATCCAACACCTCAGTGATGATCTACAACTATGGTTGGAAGTAATTGAAGGAGCAAAGAAAGGACAAATTTGGAGGATGGGCTTGGAGGGGAGGACAACCATTTGTTCTATCTCAACTAATAGTTACTAGTCTCATTTCAATACTGGGACACAATTGATCAAGTTTGGCATAGATAGTGAAGAATTTGCAGAATCAAAAGGAGAGCCTTCGTGAAAATAGGACCATGAGTCGGGAAATAAAGAGCAAAAATAAAAAGACGGCGCTACCAATGAGCCTAATGGCGAATAAGTTTGGTGCTATGTCAAAAGAGATTATGGATAAATAAGAAGTTTACTTATCCGGATTTGGTCCCACGGGTTTCTCCTCCATCAAATTTAGTACGAAATGTTTAAAGATTCCATTAAACATAGTCCCTACCGTTACATATCCGTTAAAGCTGATGGATTCGTGAAAAAAAATTAAAAATCACATATAAGTTAAAGGGAATTCGAATTGCGTCATGTCCTCAAGACTTGGTGGCCTCACCACTCACCGAACACATTCCTTGATTATTTTATTAAAATGGAACTACTTATATCTACAGGTAAAAAAAACACATGTTAAAAAACATCATAAAACCATGCTGAAAAATCAACCATTCTAATAACTTTCTCAAATTCCTATAAATTCCTTTATATCTTGATAACAAAAATTTTAAATATAACCAGCCAAAATAACAATGATTAAATTATGTTTTCAATTGATGTTTGGAATATTTTTGAGACTGTTTTTATGTATTTAATGACTTGATTTTTATGTATTTCTTTACGTCTTTTTATGTGTTGGGATTTATTACGTTATTTGGTGGTGGTATTATTTTGGTTGATTATATTTTAATTTATTTTTATCAGGATATAGTATACATAGAAATTTATAGAATTTGAGATGTTTATTAGAATGGTTGATTCAACATTGTTTTGAGATATTTTTTAACATGTTTTTATTTCATTGTTATGTATAAGTAACATTTCATTATAATACAAACACCAAGGGATGTGTTTGGTGGAGTGGTGAGGCCACCAACTCTCAAGCACAAGGCGCGGATTTGAATTCCCCTTAGCTTGTATGCTTTTTCTTTTTTTTTTGCCCACAAAATTGTTATTTGTAATAGATAATTTATCGATCGAGACTAATTGATGGAGTCTTTAAATGCTAGGGACTAAGTTTGATGAGGACGAAAAATGGACCAAAATCTGGATAAGTGCCATAGTTGAGGGACCAAAAGTGATATTTACCCTCAGTAGGTAGCTCCAATGACACTGATCTTGCATTCTAATGTGACCAACAAGTCCACAAGCTTATGAAAATAATGATAGTCCTCCCCTTTAAAGGGTGAATAGCAAATTATCCTCCTGTGATATTGAAAATGAGCAAATTATCAAATATATAGCAATTTACTCCCTTGTGTTTTAAAAAATGAAGCAATTTATTTTCCTATTAAATTGCTTCATTTTTTAAAACACACGGGGTTAAATTGCTACATTTTGAAAAATATAAGGGAATATGCTATTTTATTTTTCATAAGGGGGCTGTTTGCCTATTTTCTATAACACAGGTAGGTAGATTGCAATTTACCCCCTCTTTAAATATGAATACTTCAAAACTTTACTTGTATTTTGTAGATACGTATTGAATAATGTTTTTTTATATTTATTTTTTTTAAATGTTTTGTCATATTTGAGTTTTATAAATAATTAGTGTTACATCAAATATAATTTTATTTCAAAATGTTAAATTCCAAAATTTCTTAGCAATATTTTGAAACAAAAACTATTGTCAAACTAAAATTGTTAAAATTCATAGTTGAATTTGTAGCAAAATTATTGTATTATCAGCAACACACTTAGCAAGATTTTATTAGGAGGTTTTAGTTCAAACCTGGTTTTGTTGAAATAACCTCTTAAAACGTTTAATGCTAGTTGCTTTATGATTAGCTACTTTCCTTTTAGTGAAGCCATCCCATGGGAAGTGTATATTTGCTTGCTCTTTGGTTGGCTTAGCTCATCCATGTGGATCCATGCTAGGATTTTCTCCCATACATATCAAGAAATACTTTGTTGAGTATTTGTATTGAAAGGGTTTTTATGTACCTTCCAAATTGTCCTCCCTTTTTCTTATGAGTGTATGTTAATATCGTGTAACATTCTATGGTGTCATTTAAGTAATTTAGTTTCCTGAAGCAAGATCGCTAGTTTTTTTCCATGATTTTACTCCTGTTTCTGTTGAGAAATTAATGGCACTTCAACCAGGCTCCATGGATAGCGTTCAACTGATGTTACTTAAAAACAGAAAGCAGCACTAGGTGGAAGTTTGTATTTTGTGCTAAAAATATGTAAGTAATACAAATATATGTATTTTACTTTCTTTTTTGTCTTAGAGAAAAATGTAAGTAACCCTCCTTTAATATTATGAATGAGCAAAATATCCCTTATATGAAAAAAATTAGTGATTTACTCCCTTGTGTTTTTAAAATGTATCAATTTACCCCCATGTGTTTTCCAAAATGAATCAATTTACGTCTCTAGACAAGAAGGTAAATTGCTATATTTTCTTTATAGGTGGTAATCCCCTATATTTTTATCATAGGGGATAATTTGCTCATCTCTGATATCACATGAGATAAATTGGATTAAACCCTTTCATCTTATGATGCCCTTTGTAATGTTTACTTCATAGGATGATTTTTCAACTTTATGTGAGACTGTTGAAGAATTAAAAGCAAGCCGATACTTTCTGCAGTTCATAAGTAATACAGTTATTCCACATCCTAGACTTGTCTATGTATGCTGGATTTTAGATGACCTAGTGCAATTTAACCAATTAGTTCGAATATGACCAAGTGCCTAGGTTTTGCGGAAGTCTTTGCTGCATATGCTTACTTACAAACTAGTCTGAAACTTTTGAATGTTAAGAACAGGAAGTTCTTTCGCTTTCGGGGAAAAGTGCTGCTCATATGATAGGATGGATTTGAGGTAGTATTTTGGCCTTAATTAGCCGTTGTTATGCATGATTGCATGTTGTATTATTCTTGTTTCATATTGGGTTTTGAAAATTGTAGTGTTTTTTCTTTTCCTTTTTGATAGTGAATTCTTGCTCCAAGATTTCCCTTGTTTGAAGAAGAGAAAGTTCCTTAAATAAACTCAAGCATTTAATGTACTTTCATGTCATACTTTATACTAGCATAATAGATGCACTCCTTTAAGCTTCATTTACTTATAGTGATAATTTTGTCAAAAATCATGTAGTTCTTGATGTTTAGTCTGCTGTGCACCTTGTCGCGCACGATATATGCACCTAGTCACAGAGTTTAGCAGATGGATTTGTTGTACACTTTTGTTATGACACTGAAGGTAACTTCTCGCCTCGTATTCAGTCAAGTCGTTGGCTAATATAAGTGCCTGCCTTTGCTGCTATTTACTCATTACGTAATGAAGGTTCAAAGGTGTTAATTAATTTTTTTATTATTAAAAACAAAGTAAATTATAAAAATCTAATTTATGTAAAATATATAATATTTTTTTGGATCATGGATATGATTCATGACTCAACATAAAAAAAAAATATTTTTCATATTTTTGTAATTATTTTAATAATAAAAAAATAATTAATCCAGGCTCATAGCAACGACTGTTATTAAGGGAGCTCAGGTAGTAATATGGTTGTCGCCCTTCTCCCGTTTTACTGTCATACTTAACCTTTTCTCCGTTCCTGTTACCCTCTTGCTGGTGCATTTTTGTTGTTCATTCTTCTCTTCTTTACCTTTTCCATTCTTCCATCAATATGGCCTCGAGGCTAGGAAGACCGATCTTCTGCTTCTCTTTTTTTCTTCTTGTCATTGTTCCATTTGTTTATGTATTTTTGCCGATACAGGTTAACTTGTTAAAAATCACAAATATGCAAATATTTCATTCAGCGCTTAAATAAGTGGAATCCTCCAAAGTTAATTATAAAAGAGGGTTAATTACACTTAGACTCTTTCTAAAAGCTCGAAATTTTACTTTCCTCCAAAAAAATTTTGGAATTATTCTTACATGTCTTTCGAAATATTCGATTTATACCAAATTTTCTTCTGTTAGTGTTCGGACAAAAATTTCTGACGTTAACAAAAAAAAATGTAAATTTTTAATTTTGCCTCTCGTTTAACATTCCAAGTATGTTTTGTACTTATAAATGGATAAATGTAAATATAATTAATATCATTATATTTTTTTTCTTATAATTACAAAATTATTGTATGGCAATATACATTGAGGGCTAAAGTTGAAAATTTATATAATTGTTTTATTAACTTCAACGTTCTTTATTCAAATATTAATAAAAAGTGATTACGTGTAAACACTAAAGTTTCTTTCGAGTGCGTAGTGGTAGTAGAGATTGTTCTAGTTAACTACTAAAATGCATAGATTTTTTTTATTGTTTGACGTATTCCATTAAATGAGAAAGTGTCATATGTGAATGTGCATAAGCACGAGTCTGAAGGAGAATGTAAGAGTTATTTACTATGGTCAGTATCTTGAATCCTAATTATATGACAGGCATGCTTGTAATTTCTAACCATTATTGCATACAAACATAAGGAATGAAAAAGGTATATTTCAATGTTTTGTAGACCTCTAAA
Source organism: Sesamum indicum (assembly GCF_026168435.1). Classification (NCBI taxonomy): domain Eukaryota; kingdom Viridiplantae; phylum Streptophyta; class Magnoliopsida; order Lamiales; family Pedaliaceae; genus Sesamum; species Sesamum indicum. The sequence goes on along the minus strand of NC_142661.1, from coordinate 6,702,217 downwards.
ATATTTTAGTTTTTGACAGTCATCTTTTCAAACATTTTTCTATATTTAGTGATTGTCTAATATTTTGTATTGGGAGGGATGTGTGAAGCGTACTTTTGATTCGTATTGTAAAGTTTAACTTAATATTATTTTGGTGTTGTTTAACATTCTTTATATTTAAATGCTAATGTATTCTGTTATAAAATGATCTTTTTCAGAATTCTCCTCTCAAAATTGTATTTTAACTTGTTAGTTTGCCTCCTTAATATTCTATATATAATTAAGGGTTAATAGCATATGCCCATAACGTATGAGGGGTTTTGTACTTTGCCCCCCAACCCTTTGTTTTTATATTCTACTGTTCAACTTTTGCATTTTGTTGCACGTCACCCTTTTTTACATTTTTTGGGAATAAAAATAGAATATCTTAGTTGTGTCACGCGGCCCTAAATAATTCACACCTCATTTAAATTGTTTTCTTTTCATACTAACTTTAAATTATTATTATGCTTAGTAAATTTACCACTCAAATACATGGGTCCAAACCTACGTTTGTGTCAAGTTTTGTGGAATTTTGAGAACGTTCTAACTTTAGTTGTTTTACACGGTTTTATTAAAAAAAATTTGTTTTTCTTTCATACTAACTTATAGTTATTATTACGTTTACCTAATTTACTACACAAATGCTTGGGTCTAATCCTACGTTTGGTTCAAGTTTTGTGGAATTTTGAGAACGTATAAAACTTACCTGTTTTACACGGTTTGATTAAAGCAAGTCTGTTTCGGTTTCATACTAATTTGTAGTTATTATTACCCGTAGCAAATTTACCACAAATGCATAGGACTAGACCTACGTTTCGATCAAGTTTCATGAAATTCAGATGACGTTCAAACTTTAGCTGTTTTCCACGGTTTTTTTAAAAAAAGTTTGTTTTCCTTTCATACTAACTTATAGTTATTATTACGCATAGCAAATTTATCACACAAATGCATGGGTGTAGTCCTACATTTGGGTCAAGTTTCGTGGAATTCTAAAAATGTTCAAAATTGTCTGTTTTACACAGTTTTATTAAAGAAAGTTTGTTTGTATTTAATACTAACTTCTAGTTATTGTTACGCTTACCAAATTTACCACACAAATGCATGTGTTTGGACCTACATTTGGGTCAAGTTTCGTGGAATTTGAAAACGTTCAAAATTTAGCTGTTTTGCATGGTTTTACTAAAGAAAGTTTGTTTCCCTTTTATGCTAACTTGTAGCTATTATTACGGTTAACGAAATTTACCACACAAATGCATGGGTCTATATTTACGTTTAGGTCAAATTTTGTGGAATTCAGAGAATATTCAAAATTTAGCTGTTTTGCACGTTTTTATTAAAGAAAGTTTGTTTACTTTTCATAATAAGTTGTAGTTATTATTATGCTTAGAAAATTTACCACAGAAATGCATGGGTCTAGACCTACGTTTGGGTCAAATTTCATGGAATTACGAGAACGTCTGAAATTTAGCTGTTCTGCACGGTTTTATTAAAGAAAGTTTATTTCTATTTCATACTAACTTGTAGTTATTATTACGTTTAGCAAATCCTAACACACAAATTGATGGGTCTAGACCTACGTTTGGGTCAAGTGTCGTGAAATTTTTAGAACGTTCAAAATTTAACTATTTTGCACGGTTTTATTAAAAAAAGTTTGTTTCCCATTTATAATAACTTATTGTTTTTATTATGCTTAGCAAATTTATCACACAAATGCATGGGTTTATACCTACATTTGGATCAAATTTTGTGGAATTACGAGAACGCCCGAAATTCAGCTATTTTGCACGATTTTATTAAAGAAAGTTTGTTTCTATTTCATACTAACTTGTAGTTATTATTACGTTTAGCAAATCCTAACACACAAATGCATGGGTCTAGACCTACATTTGAGTAAAGTGTCGTGGAATTTTTAGAACGTCCAAAATTTAGCTGTTTTGCATGGTTTTATTAAAGAAAGTTTGTTTTTCTTTCATAATAATTTATAGTTATTATTATGTTTAGCAAATTTAACACACAAATGCATGGGTCTATGCCTACGTTTGGGTCAAGTTTAATGGAATTATGAGAACGTCCAAAATTTAGTTGTTTTACACGTTTATTAAAGAATTGTTTTCTTTTCATACTAACTTGTAGTTATTATTACGCTTAGCAAATTTACCATACAAATGCATGGGTCTGGACCTCCATTTGGGTCAAGTTTCGTGGAATTATGAAAACGTCCAAAATTTAGCTATTTTACACGGTTTCATTAAAGTAAGTTTGTTTTCCTTTTATACTAAATTGTAGTTATTATTACGCTTAGCAAATTTATCACAGAAATACATGGGTCTAGACCTACGTTTGGGTCAAGTTTCATTAAATTCTGAGAACGTTCAAAATTTAGCTGTTTTACACGATTTTATTAAACAAAGGAGGAGTTAGGGGGATTTGATCCATAACGTCCAATTAGCTAAAGGATTTCTCGAGCAGGCTCAACTTCTTGCAAGCTCTGATAGAGACAATGAGGCCTTCACAAGTTTGGAGCACTGTTGTCGCCTGGTTTATACGAAAGCAGTGAAGCTTGAACAAATTATGCTGCAACAACGAGCAAAAATATAGTGGATGAAGGGAGGTGACCAGTGCTCCCGGATTTTCTTTCGCAAGATTGCCCAGAGATGAGTGTTGAGGAAGATATTGCAAATTAATGATGATAATGACAAAACCTATACGGAACCAGGGGAGATTATCCATGAGTTTGTCTCATACTATCAACACCTCCTAGGAGGTGATAGATGACAAATGCCAGTGGATATTGGTTTTCTTCGACCATGGGCTAGACATGTACTTACAGTTGAGAAAGCAGGACATTTATTCACACCATTCTCTTCGAATAACGTGAAACAGGCAGTATTTGACATTGCTGAAGACAAGGCTCCGGGACCGGATGGGTTTTAGTTTGGATTCTTTAAAGTAGCCTGACTAGTGGTGGGGCACGAAGTTACAAGGGCAGTACTTGACTTCTTTAACTCCGGGAAACTACTGAAGCAAGTTAACTCCACAATATTGGCACTAATCCCTAAGGTACACACCCCTATGACACTTGGTGATTTCAGACCTATATCGTGCTGTAATGTGCTTTATAAGATTATTGCTAAACTTCTCGTACAATGCTTGAGTGTCGTTTTGGACAAGTTAATTAGTCCCTGCAAGACAGCATTTATCCCTGGAAGAAGCATTGGAGACAACATTTTGCTGGCGTAGGAGCTGTTTACGGGTTACAATCAGGCAAAGCTTCCTCCCAAATGTGCACTGAAAGTTGATATCAGGAAGGCCTATGATACGATGGAGTGGGACTTCCTGCTAGCAGTGTTGCAACTGTTCGGCTTCCTGAGGACATTTGTTGGGAATCGAGGAGTGTATAACAATGGCCTCATTTTCGATTGGTCTTTATGGTAGACCACACGGGTTCTTTGTGGGTGCGAGAGGACTAAGATAGGGAAACCCTCTATCTCCTTATCTTTTTGTTCGTGTTATGGTGGTTTTGCATTTTGGTTTTCTGCAATTAATTGAATAGGATATGTAGTTCAAGTTTCACTGGAAATGCGAACAGGCACGGGTCTTCCAACTGGGATTCGCAGATGATCTTTTACTTCTCTGTAGAGTGGATTTGGATTCTCTCAGGGTTCTTAAAATGGGGCTGGACCGATTCGGGGAGTGGTCAGGCCTTCGATTGAATTTACAAAAGAGCCACATCATTATCTCCCGCTCAGAGCAAGGAAGGAAAGATGAGATGTTAGCGGTTTTGGGCTTCTAGGAGGAACTCGATGAGGTATTTGGGACTTCATTTACTCTCATTCATATTGCTATTTCTAATTGTTAGTCACTCCTATTGAAAATTGATGCTCGGATTCACGGCTGGGAGGGACTGGCACTTTCATATGCTGGCCGCATACAAATCATAAAATTAGTTCTTTCTGCTTTGAGCTTGTATTGGGCATTTTCATTCATCTTACCAAAGGCAGTTATCAAACAAATTGAAAAGCGCCTTCGAACATTCCTTTGGAAGGGCACATCTACATCGGGTTATGCCAAGGTTGCGTGGAAGGATGTGTGCAAACCGGTTATGGAAGGGGGGGGGGAGTCAAGGAATCAAGGATATTGGCATACTTAATCGTGCCCTAATGACAAAGAAATTATGTGATGTTATTAGGTGTGGCCGAGCATCTATATGGGTTGAATGGCTACATGTACGACTACAAGATAATTCTATTTCGACAGTGGATGAGAATAGAGGATCATGGGGTTGGAAAAAGTTGCTTCGCCTATGCAGATTTATCCAACCTATGGTGGAATTTGATATTAGAGATGGGAGAACCTTCTACCTTTGGAAGGACCCGTGGCACCACCTGGGGCCACTAATCTCTCGATTCCCACAGGTACTGAGATTACTTGGGCCCAAGGATTCCTCCCTGCTCCATACGGTCATAGATGAGGGGCAATGGCAGTGGCCCTTAATTACAGATTTGGAGTGCTTGGAGATCATTCACACACTACCTTTGATCCATGGGGGAGAGGATAGGATCATCTGGCGATTCCCTGAGGGGAGACCCACTGCACAAGCACTGTACCAACATTTTTGCTCACCTGGACCGAAAGTAGGTTGACTTCACTACTTTCGGATTCTCTGAAGATTCCACGTCATTCGTTCATTCTATGGCTGGCTATTCAGGAGAAGCTACCGACGACAGACAAACCATGGCTTAATCATCTCGGTGGATGTGTACTTTGCGATGGAGTAGCAGAGACTCACACTCACCTATTCTTCCGATGCCGATTTAGTAGGGGATGCCTTGCAGATGTCCGACGACTAATCTGCTTCACTTGGCCCAATCGCGGGTGGGCAAGAGATGTGGAATGAGCAACGAGGAAATGGAGAGGCAAACATATCATTAACGTTGCTTATCGAGCACTACTTGGAGCATGCATTTATCATATTTGGCGAGAAAGGAATTTGCGAAGATTTCAGCATACTTCGCGCTCGACAACTGTCCTAGCTTCCTGCATCGTGGATGACATTAGACAGAGGCTACTTAGTATTGATCTTCCTTATTATATTAAAATATGTGCTATTTATAGACTATGGCATATCCCATAGCCAGTCGGTGGAGACTCTAATTGATTGTTGTACTATACTTTTTACTTATTAATGAAAATTACATTTACATAAAAAAAATTTCTTTGACACTAACTTGTAGTTATTATTATGCATAGCAAATTTACCACATAAATGCATTGGTTTAGACCAACATTTGGGTCAAGTTTCGTGGAATTCTGAGAACGTTCAAAACATAGCTGTTTTGCACAGTTCTATTAAAGAAAGTTTGTTTCCATTTCATTCTAACTAGGAGTTATTATTACGCTTAGCAAATTTACCACACAAATGCATGGGTCTAGACCTACGTTTGGGATAAGTATCGTGGAATTCCGACAACGTCCAAAATTTAGTTGTTTTACACTATTTTATTAAAGCAAGTTTATTTCCCTTCCATACTAACTTGTTATTATTACGCTTAAGAAATTTACCACACATATACATGGATGTAGAGCTACATTTTGGTCAAGTTTCGTGAAATTCTAAGAACGCTAAACATTTAGCTCTTTTATACGTTTTTATTAAAAAAAGTTTGTTTCCCTTTCATACTAATTTATAGTTATTATTATGCTTAGCAAATTTACCACAGAAATATATGGGTCTAAACCGCCGTTTGGGTCAAGTTTCGTGCAATTCTGAGAACGTTCAAAATTTAGCTGTTCTACGCAGTTTTATTAAAGAAAGTTTGTTTTCCTTTCATATTAACTACAAATTTACCATACAAATGCATGGCTCTAGAACAATTTTGAGAACATCAAAATTTAGCTGTTTTGCACGTTTTATTAAAGAAAGATTGTTTTCCTTTCATACTAACTTGTAGTTATTATTACGCTTAGCAAATTTACCACACAAATGCATGGGTGTAAACCTACTTTTGGGTCAAGTTTCGTAGAATTCTGAGAACGTTCAAAATTTAGTTGTTTTGCACGGTTTTATTAAAAGAAGTTTGTTTTCCTTTCATACTAACTTGTAGTTATTATTACGCTTAGCAAATTTAACACACAAATGCATGGGTGTAGACCTATGTTTGGGTCAAGTTTATGAAATTTTGAGAACGTTCCAAATTTAGCTATTTTGCACGGTTTTATTAAAGCAAGTTTGTTTTTCCTTTTATACTAATTTGTAGTTATTATTACGCTTAGTAAATTTACTACACAACTGCATGGGTGTAGATCAACATGTGAGTCAAGTTTTGTGCAATTCTGAGAATGTTCAAAATTTAGTTATTTTACACGGTTTTATTAAAGAAAGTTTGTTTCCCTTTTATACTAACTTGTAGTTATTATTACGATTAGCAAATTTACCACAGAAATACATGGGTCTAAACCAACGTTTGGGTAAAGTTTCGTGGAATTATGAGAAGACGTCCAAAATTTAGCTGTTTTGCACGGTTTTATTAAATAAAGTTTGTTTTGCTTTCATTCTAACTTGAAGTTATTATTACACTTAGAAAATTTATCACACAAATGTATGGGTCTGGACTACCGTTTAGATCAAGTTTCGTGGAATTTTGAGAACTTTCAGAGTTTAGCTGTTGTGCACTGTTTTATTAAAGAATTTTTTTTCCTAGGTAAAATATTAGAAGCAATTATAAGAACACAACTGATGTCTCGTATATATTAGCCATTGGCTATGCAATGCCAAATAGCTATTAAGGAAAGAGAATTCTACTCCATATATGAATGCATGCTTGAATTCCTAATTGTGTCATCAATCTCCCTAATCCAATTAAATATACGTATCATAATGATAGCATTCTCCTAATATTATTGATCTTCTTCGTCGTAGTCAGATCGGACTTCACGATAAAAGCTAGATGACACCGCTAGCATTCAAACATAGTAAGCAATCCTCCGCCTCTTCTCTCCTCCAATTTCGGCTCCTCCTAACGTCTATTTACCTGATAAGGATGAGAATACTTTAGGATGTTGAAGCTACACCTCCACTCAAGGCGGCTGAAATGCCGACAAACACACCTCATCTTGGCAAACCCCACACCGTCTAGGAGCTCCACCACGTGCAACTGCAAATCTTCCGATAGCGACATGAAAGGGTGGAAACTGGGAAGTCCTTTGAGGTTGCCGTTCGAGGGGGGATCACTCATCAAGTTTTCTTCGTCGTACGTAGGTTCGTACTTCGCTTATACAACAACATCACCAAACGCTACTTTCTTCGAGGCTTGGAAGCTCAAGAAAGAGATTCCAATTTTGCCAGACCTTCCAGTCTTAGACTAGTTGCTGGTACAACTATCAAGCGACGGCGGATGGAGGGGGTGCATCGCGAACTAATAATACTTGGCATTGGATAACGCATCGAAGATGGTGTTCCATATTAGTGGTGGATCACAGGGGAAAGGTAGATCCGTCTTTGGGTAGCAGTCCGATGATATAATGAGAAGATTAACAGTGAAGCTATTACACCGACGCTCTCTCGTCTCTGCTAAGCCTAAATTTCTGCTCACTCTCAATATTTTGTTTTCTTTCATAGTAACTTGTAGTTATTTTTACGATTAGAAAATTTACCACATAAATGCATGGGTCTAGAACTACGCTTGGGTCAAGTTTCGTGGAATTCTGTGAACGTTCAAAATTTAGCTGTTTGGCACGATTTTATTAAAGAAAGTTTGTTTTCCTTTCATTCAAACTTGTAGTTATTATACGCTTAGCAAATTTACTATACAAAAGCATAGGTCTAGACCTAAGCTTGGGTCAAGTTTCGTGGAATTCAGAGAACATTCAAAATTTAGCAGTGTTACACGGTTTTATCAAAAAAGGTTGTTTCCCTTTCATACTAACTTGTAGTTATTATTATGCTTAGAAAATTTATCACACAAATGCATAGATCTAGACCAACGTTTGGGTCAAGTTTTGTAGAATTATGAGAACTTTTCAATTTAGCTATTTTGTACAGTCTTGTTAAAGAAAGTTTGTATCCCTTTCATACTAACTTGTAGTTATTATTATGCTTAGCAAATTTACCATACAAAAGCATCTAAACCTATGTTTGGCCAAGTTTTATGGAATTCAAAGAACGTTCAAAATTTAGCAGTGTTACACGGTTTTATTAAAGAAAGTTGTTTCTCTTTCATACTAACTTGTAGTTATTATTATGCTTAATAAATTTACCACATAAAGGCATGGGTCTAGACCTACGTTTGAGTTAAATTTTGTGGAATTCTGACAATGTCCAAAATTTAGCTGGTCTACACGGTTTTATAAAAGTAAGTTTGTTTCACTTTCATACTAACTTGTAGTTATTATTATGCTTAGCAAATTTATCATACAAATACATGGGCTAGACCTACGTTTTGGTTAAGATTCATGGAATTCTGAGAATGTTCAAAATTTAACTGTTTTACACGGTTTTATTAAAGAAACTTTATTTCCATTTCATACTAATTTGTAGTTATTATTATGCTTAGCAAATTTACCACACAAATGCATGGGTTCTGAACTACGTTTGGGTCAAGTTTTGTGGAATTCTGAGAATGTTCAAAATTTAGCTGTTTTACACGGTTTTATTAAAAAAAGTTTGTTTCCTTTTCATACTAACTTGTAGTTATTATTATATTTAACAAGTGTACCACACAAATGCATGGGTCTAGACTCACGTTTGGTTCAAGTTTCGAGAAATTCTGAGAACGTTCAAAATTTAGCTGTTCTGCACGGTTTTCCTAAAGAAAATTTGTTTCCCTTTCATGCTATCTTGTAGTTATTATCACACTTAGCAAATTTACCACACTAATGTATGGGTGTAGAACATTATTTGGGTCAAGTTTCGTAGAGTTTTGATAAAGTTTAAAATTTAGCTATTTTTCACGATTTTATTAAAGAAAGTTGTTTCTCTTTCATACTAACTTGTAGTTATTATTATGTTTTGCAAATTTACCACACAAATGCATTGCTCCAGACCGACGTTTCGATCAAGTTTCATGGAATTCTGACAATGTTCAAAATTTAGCTGGTTTACACAGTTTTATAATTTTGTTTCACATTCATACTAACTTGTAGTTATTATTATGCTTAGCAAATTTACCACACAAATTCATGGGTCTAGATCTCCGTTTGGCTCAAGTTTCGTGGAATTTTGAGAACGTCTAAAATTTAGTTGTTTTACACGGTTTTATTAAAGAAAGTTTGTTTTCCTTCCATACTAATACGTTGTTATTATTACGCTTAGCAAATTTTTCACACTAATGCATGGGTCTTGAACTACATTTGGGTCAAGTTTCGTGGAATTTTGAGAACATCCAAAATTTAGCTGTTTTACACGGTTTTTATTAAAGAAAGTTTGTTTCTCGTTCATACTATCTTTAAATTATTATTCCACTAAGCAAATTTACCACACTAATGTATGGGTCTAGACCAATGTTTAGGACACATTTCATGGAATTCTAAGAATGTCCATATTTAGCTGTATTACACGATTTTAATAAAGGACGTTTATTTCCCTTTCATACTACCTTTTATTATTATTACGCTTAGCAAATTTAACACACAAATACATGGGTCTACCCTTACATTTTGGTCAAGTTTCGAGGAAATTATGACAACGTACAAAATTTAGCTGTTTTACACGGTTTTGTTAAAGAAAGTTTGTTTACCTTTCATACTAACTTGTAGTTATTATCGCGCTTTGTAAATTTACCACACTAATGCATGGTTGTAGACCTACATATGGGTCAAGTTTCGTAGAATTTTGATAACATTCAAAATTTAGCTGTTTTGCACGGTTTTATTAAATAAAGTTGTTTCCCTTTCATACTAATTTGTAGTTATTGTTATGCTTAGCAAATATACCACACAAATGCATGGGTCTAGACCTACGTTTGGGTCAAGTTTCGTAGAATTCTGACAACAATCAAGATTTAGCTGGTTTATACAATTTTATAAAAGTAAGTTTGTTTCACATTCATACTAACTTGTAGTTATTATTACGCTTAGCAAATTTACCATACAAATGCATGGGTCTAGACCACCGTTTGGGTCAAGTTTCGTGGAATTCTGAGAACGTCCAATATGGAGCTGTTTTACACGGTTTTATTAAAGAAAGTTTGTTTCCCTTTCACACTAACTTGTAGTTATTATTACGCTTAGCAAACTTACCACATAAATGCTTGGGTCTAGACCTACATTTGTGTCATGTTTCATGGAATTATGAGAACTTCCAATATTTTTAGCGGTTTTACCCGGTTTTATCAAAGAAAGATTGTTTTCCTTTCATACTAACTTGTAGTTATTATCACGCTTAGCAAATTTACCACACAAATGCATGGTTCTAGACCCACGTTTGGGTAATATTTTTTGGAATTCTGATATCGTTCTAAATTTAGCTATTTTGCACTTTTTTCCTAAAGAAAGTTTGTTTTCCTTGCATACTAACTTATAGTTATTATCACGCTTAGCAAATTTATGACATTAATGCATGGGTGTAGAGCTACATTTGGGTCATGTTTTGTGAAATTTTGAGAACGTTTAAAATTTAGCTGTTTTGCACGGTTTTATTAAAGCAAGTTTGTTTTCCTTTCATATGAATTTGTATTTATTATTACGCTTAGAAAATTTACCACAAAAATGCATGGGTCTAGACCTATATTTGGGTCAAGTTTCGTGGAATTCTTAGAATGTTCAAAATTTAGCTGTTTTGCACGATTTTATTAGAGAAATTTTATTTTCCTTTCATACTAACTTGTAGTTGTTATTACACTTAGCAAATTTACCATACAAATGCATGGGTCTAGACCTCCTTTTGGGTCAAGTTTCGTAGAATTCTTAGAACGTCCAAAGGTTAGCTGTTTTACACAATTTTATTAAAGAAAATTTATTTTCCTTTCATACTAACTTGTAGTTATCATTACACTTGAAAGATTTACCACACAAATGCATGGGTTTTGAAATACGTTTGGGTCAAGTTTCGTGGAATTCTGAGAACGTCCAAAAGTTAGCTGTTTTACATGATTTTATTAAAGAAAGTTTGTTTTTTTTTTCATACTAACTTGAAGTTATTATTACACTTAGCAAATTTACCACACTAATTCATGGGTTTAAACCAAGGTTTAGGACAAGTTTCATGGAATTTGGAGAACGTTCATATTTAGCTCTTTTACACTGTTTTAATAAAGGATGTTTATTTCGCTTTCATACTAACTTTTGTTATTATTACGCTTAGCAAATTTACCACACAAATGTATGGGTCTACCCCTACATTTGGGTCATTTTCGAGGAATTCCGACAACGTCCAAAATTTAGCTGTTTTACACGATTTTCAAGGAAAGGTAAGTTGTGTTAAGTAAAAAGAAAGAAAAAAAATAATTCGATCAGCCAGCGGTGTTTCCCTTGATAGCCCAAGGGACACGCCACAGTCTAAATAAAGCTCGTGTACTAATCAATATAGTCAAGATGATTCTATGAAGTCGCTTTCTAGTATCCGCGACTATTACTAACGCTAAGGTGGTAGGTGTTCATTTCGTGTGTTTAAACCGTCTGAGATTGCTCTCCTTCCAGATGAGGTTAACACACGATGTAATGTTTGAATTCCAGTCTCCGATCTCTGTATTTGACCCCGAGGTGTATCTTTTGCATCATCTAGCAATTGTACAGCATTAAACGTATTATATATGGAAATTGCCTTACCCTTTGCTTACGACTCAGCCTTCTTTCATGAGGGCGCTCTCGTCCCTCGCTTTGGTTGTTCTCCCCTTGGGTCGGCGGCTCATGCTCTCTTTCCTTTTGCTGGTTGTCCATCCCTTGAGTTGGCCTCTCTTGGTGGTCTCGCAGTTTCCATTTTAGGAATGCGGCTTTCCCCGCGAGGAAGCTCTCGTCCCTCTCTCTGTTTGTCCATCCTTTGAGTTGGCTGCATGAGTGGTCGCCTTGCAGGTACCGTTTTAGGAACATAGACAAAGACCGGTGATTTGGCTGGGTTGGATGGCTTGGTGAACGCACACATCTTTGCCGTATGGCCTAGCATCATACAACTTGTACATTTGGGAGGTTGCCACTCATATTCAACGTTAATTTTGCATGGTGTTTCTCCTCCATCCTCGTTAGGCATCATGATAATAATATGCTTTGGTAATGTGGAACTCACATCTAGCATCACGCATACACGAGCGAGGTCCAATCTCGTGCATGCTCTCATGATCGCGTCCGAATATAGGGATCGCCCTATTCCACTAGCCACCATGCTCAGACCTTCAACAGTCCACAGTTCAACCGGCAAATGTGTCAATCTTATCCAAACTGGGACTTGTGTGTGTTTGAGTTTTCGCAATACCATTTCCTGGTTCCCACTTTTGGAGTTTAATTGGTTGCCCTTGAAACAACCACGACCCTCCTTCAATTGCTTCTTCCATATATGTAACTGTCTTGAATTGGAAGAAGTAAAATCCATTTGAGGTGGCTTTAACCTCCCGTAAACCAGGCCAAGCCGACAAGGCGAACTTTTGAACATGATAAAAATATGGTTGCTTCCCCAGAAAGTAGCCAATCGCAGTGGATTCCCATCGCCTAGCTCCGTTTTGTATAGATTCCATCGTAGGTCGGACAACAATTTCATTATTTTGTATTATAGGGGGGACGAATGAGAGAATCTTACGTGATGATTTGTTGAATGTGTCAGCAATCTTGTCATCCACGGCTCGATCTGAGCTTGTTTGCAACGGAATATTCTCTATAAATAAGCCGGTATAAGTAGAGTTTGTCTCATAAGTTCTTATAACTCCGACTCCACCACTATTACCATCCTTGACCGTGTCAACATGGGCTTCGTCATTGTCTATAAATAAGCCGGTATAAGTAGAGTTTGTCTCATAATGTTGATCTCGTCATTGTTGACCAAGTCTCCTTTGACCCCTTCAACACAAGTTTCCTTCCCCCTGTAATTATCCAAGTCAATATTAACTACATGGTTGACCAAGTCGATGTTGATCACATCATTGTTGATTGAGTCACCTTTGACCACGTGAACACAAGTCTTCTTCTGCTTATCTGCCACAGTTTTGACCACGTCAATGGTGAATAGGTCAACATTGACCGAGTCAACCCCCATCTCATCAGCAATTGCTATGTGATCAGAGTGTGATACAAATTCAGCCACTTTCCCTCCTCCAACCCGTGATTTCATCGGAACTGGATTCGGACAGTTTGACGTCGTTTCCGTAATCTCCATTCGTCTTACCGGTGGCACGACATTCCTCATAGCCGGCCTGCTGTGTGACGCTGCTGGTATCCTACTGTCTCTCACCGGATTGGTGGCTGGGATCTGCAGATTCACCTTTGAGGAAGATGAACCAGCCACCATTCTTGCAGCCGCACGATCCTCCGTATGTTTTTCAGCCAAACTGTTTCCCGTCGTCGGCATAATACTACGTCACGCCTTGCGAAGGCCATCCGTTGTTGGCTCCGCCGCCGGTCGCATCAATCTACTACGGCCAAAACGCGACCCCTATCGGATTTTCAGATTTTGGAGGGCAGCCATGGAGGGGTCTCCACCGCCCATAACTTTGTTGGCCAATCCTAGAAACCCTTCCATGTTCAAATCGGCCAACGAGATCTGTCCCGTACAATAAATCTTGCCTAGAAATTCGCCATCACTCCAATCCTCCTCATCATCGATGCCCCCTCCCTCATCATCCTCATCGTCTTCCACTTCGCCGTGCAAGGAGGAAGTAGAGCCTAGGATTTGTGTGTGTGAAGATGGTGTGCTAGTGTGTGAAGGAGGCGAGAGAGGATTGTAGAAATCTATCTCACGGTAGTGATTTATTTTATACGATTTTATTAAAGAAAGTTTATTTACCTTTAAAACTAATTTGTAGTTATTATCACGCTCAGAAAATTTACCACACTAATGCATAGGTGTAGACCTATATTTGGGTCAAGTTTCGTAGAATTCTGATAACGTTCAAAATTTAGTTGTTTTGCACGAATTTATTAAAGAAAGTTGTTTCCCTTTCATATTAAATTATAGTTATTTTTATGCATAGCAAATTTACCACACAAGTGCATGGATCTAGACATACGTTTGGGTCAAGTTTCGTGAAATTCTGACAACGTCCAAAATTTAGCTGGTTTACACGGTTTTATAAAAGTAAGTTTGTTTCACATTCATTCTCACTTATAGTTATTATTACGCTTAGCAAATTTACCATACAAATGCATGGGTCTAGACCTCCGTTTGGGTCAAGTTTCGTGGAATTTTGTGAACGTCCAAAATTTAGCTGTTTTACACGATTTTATTAAAAAACGTTTGTTTTCCTTTCACACTAACTTATAGTTATTATTACGCTTAGCAAATTTACCACACAAATGCATGGGTCTAGACCTACATTTGTGTCATGTTTCGTGGAATTCTGAGAACGTCCAAAATTTAGCTGTTTTACACGGTTTTATTAAGGAAAGTTTGTATCCCTTTTATACTAACTTGTAGTTATTATTACGCTTAGAAAATTTACCACACAAAGGCATGGGTCTAGACCTACGTCTGGGGAAAGTTTCTTGGAATTCTGAGAATGTTTTAAATTTAGCTGTTTTGCATGGTTTTCCTAAAGAACGTTTGTTTTCTTTTCATACTAACTTGTAATTATTATCACGCTTAGCAAATTTACCACATTAATGCATGTGGTAGATCTAAATTTGGGTCTAGTTTTGTGAAATTTTGAGAACGTTCAAAATTTAGCTATTTTACACGGTTTTATTAAAGCAAGTTTGTTTGCCTTCCATACGAACTTGTAGTTATTATTATGCTTAGCAAATTTACCACAAAAATGCATGGGTCTAGACTTATGTTTGGGTTAAGCTTCGTGGAATTCTTAGAACGTTCAAAATTTAGCTGTTTTTCACTGGATTATTTAAGAAAATTATTTTTCTTTCATACTAACTTGTAGTTATTATTACGGTTGACAAATTTACCACACAAATGCGTTGGTGCAGACCAACATGTGGGTCAAGTTTCGTGCAATTCTGAGAAGATTAGCAGTGAAGCAATTACACCGATGATCTCCCATCTCCGTCTTTGGGTCGCAGTCCGATGATATAATGAGAAGATTAGCAGTGAAACTATTACACCGACGCTCTCTCGCCTCCGCCATGCCTAAATTTCTGCCCAGTCTCGAAAGTTTATTTTTCTTTCATACTAACTTGTAGTTATTATTATGTTTATAAAATTTACCACATAAATGCATGGGTCTAGACCTATGTTTGGGTCAAGTTTCGTCGAATTATGAGAAAACGTTCAAATTTAGCTATTTTACACGGTTTTATTAAAGAAAGTTTGTTTCTCTTTCATACTAACTTGAAGTTATTTTTACGCTTAGCAAATTTACCACACAAATGCATGGGTTATGCTTGGGTCAAGTTTCGTGTAATTCTAAGAATGTTCAAAATTTAGCTATTTTGCACGGTTTTATTAAAGAAAGGTTGTTTCCCTTTTATACTAACTTGTAGTTATTATTATGCATAGGAAATTTACCACACAAATGCATGGGTCTAGACCAACATTTGGGTCAAATTTCATGAATTTTTGAGAACTTCCAAAATTTAGCTGTTTTACACGGTTATGTTAAAAAAGTTTGTTTCCCTTTCATACTAACTTGTAGTTATTATTACGTTTAACAAATTTACAACACAAATGCATGGGTCTAGACCAACGTTTGGGTCAAGTTTCATGAAATTCTCAGAACGTTCTAGACCAACATTTAGGTTTAGACCTACGTTTGCGCTAAGTTTCGTGGAATTAAGAGAATATTTAAAATTTAGCTGTTTTGCACGATTTTATTAAAGAAAATTTGTTTTCCTTTCATACTAACTTGTAGTCATTAATACTCTTAGCAAATTTAACACACAAATGCATGGGTTTAGACCAACGTTTCGGTCAAGTTTCGTGAAATTATGAGAACGTTCAAAATTTAGATGTTTTGCACGGTTTTATTAAAGAAAGATTGTGTCCCTTTAACGTTCAAAATTTAACTGTTTTGCACGATTTTTCTAAAGAAAGATTGTTTCCCTTTCACACTAACTTGTAGGTATTACCAAGCTTAAAAATTTTACGACACTAATGCATGGGTGTAGATCTACATTTGGGTCAAGTTTCGTCGAATTCTGAGAACGTTCTAAATTTAGCTATTTTGCACGGTTTTATTAAAGCAAGTTTCTTTTCCTTTCATACTGACTTGTAGTTATTATTACGCTTAGTAAATTTAGCACACAAATGCATGGGTGTAGAGCAACTTTTTGGTCAAGTTTCGTGCAATTCTAAGAACGTTAAAAGTTTAGCTGTTTTGCACGATTTTATTAAAGAAAGTTTGTTTCCTTTTCATACTAACTTGTAGTCATTATTACTCTTAGCAAATTTACCACACAAATGCATGTGTATAGACCAACATTTGGATCAAGTTTCATGGAATTATGATAATGTTCAAAATTTAGTTGTTTTACAAGGTTTTATTAAAGAAAGTTTGTTTACCTTTCATATTAAATTGTAGTTATTATTAGTCTTAGCAAATTTACCACATAAATGCATGGGTCTAGACCAACGTTTGGGTCAAGTATCGTGGAATTATGAGATCGTTCAAAATTTAGCTGTTTTGCACGGTTTTATTAAAGAAAGATTCTTTTCCTTTTAATACTAACTTGTAGTTATTATTATGCTTTGAAAATTTACCACACAAATGTATGGGTCGTTTGGTCAAGTTTTGTGGAATTCTGAGAACGTTCAAAACTTAGCTGTTTTGCACGGTTTTCCTAAAGAAAGTTTGTTTTCCTTTCATACTAACTTGTAGTTATTATCACTCTTAGCAAATTTACCACACTAATGCATGGGTGTAGACCTACATTTGGGTTATGTTTCGTGGAATTATGAGAACGTACAAAATTTAGCTGTTTTGCACGGTTTTATTAAAGCAAGTTCTGTTTTCCTTTCATACTAACTTGTAATTATTATCACGCTTAGCAAATTTACCATACTAATGCATAGGTGTTGACCTATACTTGGATCAAGTTTCGTGGAATTCTGAGAACATTCAAAATTTAACTGGTTTGCATGGTTTTATTAAAGAAAGTTTGTTTTACTTTCATACTAACTTGTAGTTATTATTAAGCTCAGAAAATTTTCCACTCAAATGCATGGGGCTAGACCAACATTTAGGTCAAGTTTCATAAAATTCTGAGAATGTTCAGAATTTAGCTGTTTTGCACGGGTTTACTAAACAAATATTTTTTCTAGGTAAAATATTAGAAGCAATTGTAAGAACACAATTGATGTTTCGTATATATTATCCATTGGCTCTGCAATGCTAAATAGCTATTAAGGAAACAAAATTCTACTCCATATATGAATGCATGCTTGAATTCCTAACTGTATCATCAATGTCCCTAATCCAATTAAATATACATACCATAATGATAACATTCTCATGATATTACTGATCTTCGTCGTCGTAGTCAGATCGGACTTCACGATAAAAGCTAGACGAAACCGCTAGCAAACAAACACAGTAAGCAATCCTCCCCCACTTCTCTCCTCCAATTTCGGCTCCGCCTGACGTCTATTTACCTGATAAGGATGAGAATACTTTAGGAGGTTGAAGCTACAACTCCACTCAAGATGGTTGAAATGCCGACAAACACACCGCATCCTGGAAAACCCCACGCCATTCAGGAGCTCCACCACGTGTAGCTGCAAATCTTCCGGCAGCGACATGAAAGTGTGGAAACTGGGAAGTCCTTTGAGGTTGCTGTACGAGGGGAGATCGTTCATCAAGTTTTCTTTGTCGTACGTAGGTTTGTACTTCGCCTCTACAACAACGTCACCATGGAAAAATGCTACTTTCTTCGAGGCCTGGAGACTCAAGAAAGCGACTCCGGTTTTGCCAGACTTTCCAATCTTAGAATGGTTGCTGGTACAACTATCAAGCATCGGGGGAAGGAGGGGGTGCATCGAGAACCAATACTTGGCATTGGATAAGGCATCGATGAAGGTGTTCCATATTAGAGGTCAATCGCAGGGGAAAGGTAGATGCGACTTTAGGTCGTAGTCTGATGATATAATGGCAAGATTAACAGTGAAGCTATTACACCGACGCTCTCTCGTCTCCACCATGCCTAAATTTCTACTCACTCTCAAAAGTTTGTTTTCCTTTCATACTAACTTGTAGTTATTATTACGCTTAACAAATTTACCACACAAATGCATGGGTCTAGACCTACAATTGGGTCAAGTTTCGTGAAATTCTGAGAACGTTCAAAATTTAGTTGCTTTACACGGTTTTATTAAAGAGAGTTTGTTTCCCTTTCGTACTAACTTGTAGTTATTTTTACGCTTAGCAAATTTACAACACAAATGCATGGGTCTAGATGTACTTTTTGGTCAAGTTTTGTGGAAATCTGAGAATGTTCAAAATTTAGCTGTTTACACGGTTATATTGAAGAAAGTTTATTTCCCGTTCATACTAACTCGTAGTTATAATTATGCTTAGCAAATTTACCAAACAAATGCATGGGCGTAGACCTATCTTTAGGTCATGTTTTGTGCAATTCTGAGAACGTTCACAATTTAGCTGTTTTGCACGGTTTTATTAAAGAAAGTTTGTTTCTCTTTTATTCTAACTTGTAGTTATTCTTACGCTTAGCAAATTTACCACACAATGCATGGGTCTAGACATACGCTTGGGTCAAGTTTCGTAGAATTCTAAAAACGATCAAAATGAAGCTGTTTTGCATTGTTTTATCAAAGAAAGTTTGTTTCCTTTCCATTAAAACTTGTAGTTAATATTACGCTTAACAAATTTACCACACAAAAGCATGGGACTAGACCTAAGTTTGGGTCAAGTTTCGTAAAATTCAGAAAATGTTCAAAATTTTGCAGTGTTACACGATTTTAATAAAGAAAATTTGTTTTCCTTTCATACTAACTTGTAGTTATTACTACGCTTAGCAAATTTACCACACAAAAGCATGGAACTAGATCTAAGTGTGGGACAAGTTTCGTGGAATTCAGACAATATTCAAAATTTAGCAGTGTTACACGATTTTATTACAGAAAGTTTGTTTCCCCTAAAAACTAACTAGTAGTTAATAGTATGCTTAGCAAATTTACCATGCAAAAAGCATGGGTCTAGACGTACGTTTGGGTCAAGTTTCGTGGAATTATGAGAATGCCCAAAATTTAGCTGTTTTACACGGTTTCATTAAAGTAAGTTTATTTCCCTTTCATACAAACTAGTAGTTATTATTGTGCTTAGCAAATTTAGCATACAAATGCATGGGTTTAGACCTACGTTTGAGTCAAGTTTCGTGGAATTATGAGAACGTCCAAAATTTAGCTATTTTACACGGTTTCATTAAAGTAAGTTTATTTCCCTTTCATACAAACTAGTAGTTATTATTGTGCTTAGCAAATTTAGCATACAAATGCATGGGTGTAGACCTACGTTTGGGTCAAGTTTCGTGGAATTTTCAGAATGTCCAAAATTAAGCTATGTTACACGGTTTTATTAAAAAAATTTTGTTTCCTTTTAATACAAACTTGTAGTTATTATTATGTTTAGCAAATTTATCACACAAATGCATGGGTCTAGACCTAAGTTTGGGTCAATTCTTGTGGAATTCTGAGAATGTTCAAAATTAAGCTATTTTACACGGTTTTAATAAAAAAAGTTTGTTTTTCTTTCATACTAACTTGTAGTTATAATTACGCTTAGATAATTACCACACAAATGCATGGGTCTAGACCTACGTTCGGGACAAGTTTCGTAGAATTCTGAGAACATCCAAGATTTAGTTGTCTTACACAATTTTATTAAAGAAAGTTTGTTTCCCTTCCATACTAACTTGTAGTTATTATTACGCTTAACAAATTTACCACACAAATGTATGGGTCTACTTATGTTTGGGTCAAGTTTTGTGGATATTTGAGAACGTTCAAAATTTTGCTGTTTCACACGATTTTATTAAAGAAAGTTTGGATCCCTTTTATGCTAACTTGAGTTATTATTACACTTAGCAAATTTACCACACAAATGTTGGGGTCTAGATCAATGTTTCAAATTTCGTGGAATTATGAGAACTTTCAAAATTTAGCAATTTTGCACGATTTTATTAAAGAAAGTTTGTTTCCCTTTCAAATGAACTTGTAGTTATTATCATGCTTAGAAAATTTACCGCACAAATGCATGGGTCTAGACCTACGTTTGGGTCAGGTGTCGTGAAATTATGCGAACGTTCAACATTTAGTTGTTTTGCACGGTTTTCCTAAAAAAAGTTTATTTTCCTTTCATACGAACTTGTAGTCATTTTCAAGGTAATAAAATTTACCACACTAATGCATGGGTGTAGACCTACATTTGGGTCAAGTTTCGTGGAATTATGACAACGTTCACAATTTGGCTGTTTTGCACGATTTTGTTTAAGAATGTTTGTTTTCCTTTCATTCGAACTTGTAGTTAATATTACGCTTAACAAATTTACAATACAAGTGCATGGCTCTAAACGTAAGTTTGGGTCAAGTTTAGTGGAATTCTAAAAACATTTAAAATTTAGCTGTTTTACACAGTTTTAATAAAGAATGTTTGTTTTAATTTCATACTAACTTGTAGTTAATATCACGCTTAGCAAATTTACCACACAACTGCATGGGTCTAGTCCTACGATTGGGTCAAGTTTCGTGGAATTCTGAAAACGTTTAAGATTTAGCTGTTTCACATGGTTTTATTAGAAAAATTGATTTTCCTTACATACTAACTTTTAGTTATTTTTACACTTAGCAAATTTACCACATAAATGCAACGGTGTAGACCAACGCTTGGGTCAAGTTTCGTGAAATTCTTAAAACGTTCAAAATTTAACTGTTCACATGGATATATTAAATAAGTTTGTTTTTCATTCATACTACTTGTAGTTATTATTACGCTTAGGGAATTTACCACACAAATGCAAGGTCTAGACCTACATTTGGGTGAAGTTTCGTGGAATTATGAAACGTTCAAAATTTAGCTATTTTGCTCGGTTTTGTTAAAGAAAGTTTGTTTTCCTTTCATACTAACTATTAGTTATTATTATGCTTAGCAAATTTACCTTACAAATGCATGGTTCTAGACCTACGTTTCAGTCAAATTTCATGAAATTTTGAGAACGTTCAAAATTTAGCTGTTTTACACGATTTTCTTAAAGAAAGTTTGTTTCCCCTTTCATACTAACTTGTAGTTATTTTTACGCTTAGCAAAGTTACAACACAAATGCATGGATCTAGATCTACTTTTTGGTTAACTTTTGTGGAAATCTGAGAACGTTCAAAGTTTAGCTGTTTATATGGTTATATTGAAGAAAGTTTTTTTTCCGTTTATACTTACTCGTAGTTATCATTACGCTTAGCAAATTTACTACACAAATGCATGGGCCTAGACCTATGTTTGGGTCATGTTTTGTGCAATTATGAGAACGTTCACAATTTAGTTATTTTGCACGGTTTTATTAAAGAAAGTTTGTTTCCCTTTTATTCTAACTTGTAGTTATTCTTACGCTTAGCAAATTTACCATACAAATGCATGGGTTTAGACCTCCGTTTTAGTCAAATTTCGTGGAATTATGAGAATGTTTAAAATTTAGCTATTTTGCACGGTTTTATTAAAGAAAGTTTGTTTCCCTTTCAAAGTAACTTGTTGTTATTATTAAGCTTATCAAATTTACCACACAAATGCATAGGTGTGGACCAACGTTTGGGCCAAGTTTCGTGCAATTCTGAGAACGTTCAAATTTAGCTGTTTTGCTCGTTTTTGTTAAAGAATGTTTGTTTCCCTTTCATACTAACTTGTAGTATTATTACGCTTAGCAAATTTACCTCACAAATGCATGGGTCTAGACCTACGTTTGGGTCAAGTTTTGTGGAATTCTGAGAACGTTCAAAATTTAGCTATTTTATATGGTTTTATTAATGAAAGTTGGCTTTACTTTGATACTAACTTGTAGTTATTTTTACGCTTAGCAAATTTACTACACAAATGCATGGGTGTAATGGTTAAGTTTCGTGGAATTCTGAGAATGTTTAAAATTTAGCTTTTTACGGTTATATTAAAGAAAGTTTGTTTTTCCCGTTAATACTAACTCGTAGTTATTATTACGCTTAGCAAATTTTACCACACAAATACATGGGCCTAGACCGACGTTTGGGTCGAGTTTCGTGGAATTATGAGAATGTCAATAATTTAGCTGTTTTACACGGTTTTATTAAATAAAGTTTGTTTCTCTTTTATATTAACTTGTATTTATTATTATGCTTAGCATATTACCACACAAATGCATGGGTCTAGATCTACGTTTGGGTCCAGTTTTGTGGAATTCTGAGAACGTCCAAAATTTAGCTGTCTTATACGGTTTTAATAAAGTTTATTTCCCTTTCATACTAACTTGTAGCTATTATTACGTTTAGCAAATTTACTACACAAATGCATGGATCAAGACCTACGTCTGGGTCAAGTTTTGTTGAATTCTGAAAACATTCAAAATTTAGCTCTTTACAATGTTTAATTAACGAAAGTTTGTTTCCCTTTCCTACTACGCGATTTGGAAGGGAAGCAGCGAACTGTTGTTTCCCTTTCATACTAATTTTTAGTTATTATTACGTTCAGCAAATTTACCCCACAAATGCATGGGTCTCGAACTTTGTTTGGGTCAAGTTCCGTGCAATTCTGTGAACGTTCAAAATTTAGTTGTTTTGCACGGTTTTATTAAAGTAAGTTTGTTTCCCTTTCATACTACGCGATTTGGAAGGGGAGCCGTGAACCCTTGTTTTCAGCGACAAAGGAGCAAACTAGAGAACCAGAGTTAGTGCGGGGATTTAGAAAGGCAATACGATGCCTATTGCCGTTGAACCAGCCAGAGAAGAAGATCGCTTCTCATGGAGAAAAAAACAAATTTGCGCTGCATTTTTTAGTTTTCGATCGATTGCCAAAAACTGGGAAGATGATGACCGGACTGCTGAATGGGATGGCCAGCGCTGACATGGAGGTGACTGGATCTGATGTGGCAAAAGAAATGGCAGATGAAGTGGCGCATTGCACCAGACCAGATGATGACATCATCCCGTCTTTTGCTGACGTCAACCTTTATCCTCATGCTGACATCAGCCTTGTTGCTGCAGCTGACATCAGCCCTGTGTCAGTAGATGACGTTATATCTGCGTCAGCAGATGACGTGTCACACACAGCCCATGATGATGTGGCACATGCTTTCAATAATTCTACTCGAAAAATGGTCTCATATATTACACCTACGATACAAAATGGTGAAGTGGTTGTGAGACCCACAATTGATACTATTCGCAATGGATCTACTAGATGGAAAACTACTTCGGTTGGTTATTTTCTTGGGAAAAGGTCATACTTCCACGATGTGAAAGAATTTGCCTTGTCAGTATGGCCAGGTCTACGGGAGGTCACTGCCACGATGAACGATTTTTTCTTCTTCCAATTCAAGACAGTTGCATATATGGAGGAAGTCATTGAAGGGGGACCATGGTTGTTTCAAGGACAATCGATAGTATTACAGAAAAGGGAACCAGGGATGGCAATAAGAAAACTAAAACATACACAGGTTCTAGTATGGATCAAGTTGAGGCACTCACCTGTTGAGTTATGGATAGACGAGGGGCTCAGTACAGTGGCCAGCAGTATTGGTAAACTCCTATATCCGGATGTGATTACAAGAGCATGCACGAGACTAGACTTCGCTCGTGTATGCGTGATGCTAGATGTGAGCTCGAAATTACCGAAACATATTATCATCATGACGCCTGATGAGAAAGGAGGTGAAGCACCATGTAAAGTTGATGTGGAATACGAATGGGTAACTCCTAAATGCACCAATTGTATGACGCTAGGACACCCGGCCAAAGATTGCACGCTCAATAAGCCATCCAAGTCAGCAAAGCATCCATTTCAGTCTACATGGCTAAAATGGGTCCATCCTAACCACGTCCTATGCCTGACCGGGATATACCTCGACCCCCACCAGCTCAAGAGGTGGAAAAACAAAGAAAGGGCCGTGAAGTTACTACAGGCCCAAGTCATGAGGAGAGGGGTAAGACAATTATCATCTATAACGCTTTTGAGGCCTTAAATCAACTGCCAGATATAGAGGAATCAATCAGGGGTCCTAAGCAAAGCAGCCACATACCTGGTGACCCATGTGGAATGCAGTAATATGGATTGTACGTGGCCTGAACAAACGAGACCATCAGCTGGCAATTAAAGACATCGATGCTGAGTTCAACTTGCAATTTCTTGGTCTCCTTGAAACTTGGGTTTGTATTAATAACGTACCTCATATTGAGAGTTTCTTACTACCTCAATGGAAATAGTTTGTCGATTATGGATCGTTTGGTAATCGTGTTTGGTTAGCATGGGATGAAAGTTTTATTGATGTTGATGTGGTTGAATGTGGAACACAATTTATTCGCTGCCATGTTAATATCCGTGCACTTCATGAGACCATTGCTATTACTGTTATTTATGGGGCTAATGAGATGACCGAGAGGCGGGAACTATGGGTTTCCATAGAGACTGTTGATGTGCAGTGTAATGATATCCCGTGGCTTGTTGGAGGGGATTTCAATGTAGTGCACGATATTAGTGAAATCTGTGGTGCAGCGGGAGATACTCGAATGGCGATGGAAGAGTTTAATACTTGCATCCAGAACACAGGATTATTACCCTTACCCATGCGGGAGAATGTACACATGGCATAATTGCAGTGCAAGCCCATGAAATCTCTGGAAAACATTGGACCGCATGCTGATCAATGATAGATGGATGGCATGGTTCCCGACATCATATTATTCTTGTCTCACACCACACACTTCGGACCACTCTCCAATGGTGCTATGCGGGGATAGACAACAGCAACTCGGAGGTATGTTTCAATTCGGTCATTACCTTACCCTGTCTCTAAAGTTTATTCCCAGTTTGCAGCATGTAAGCCGTAACAAGAAAACTCAAAGCACTTAAGCCGGTGTTTAGAGAGCAGTGGAGGAATAAAGGGGAATTATCACACAATGTCCAACTAGCTGAAGGATTTCTTGACATGGCGCAAGTACTTGTTAGTTCAAACAGGCGGGATGAACTATTCCTACACTTGGAACACTGCTGCCGGTTAGTTCTAGCTAAAGCAGTCAAAACTTGAACAGGTTATGCTCCAACAGCAAGCAAAAATATAGTGGACGAAGGGGGGTGGCCAGTGCTCCCGGGTGTTCTTTCGTAAGATTGCTCAAAGAAAATCGGCGAGGCAAATCTTACAAATTAATGATGATCATGGAGCCATTCACACTTATCCAGGAGCAGTAATCAATGAGTTTGTAACATACTACCAAAACCTACTTGGTGCGGAGCGACGACGAGCTGTGGTAGATCTTTGATTCCTGCGACCTTGGGCTAGACACACGTTGAGTGAAGAGGACATTAGCTCTTTACTCTTACCATTCACAATAGCGGATGTCAAGCAGGCGGTTTTTGACATTGCTGAGGATAAGGCACCTGGGCCAGATGGGTATTCATCGGGCGTTTTCAAAGCTACAGGCCTACAGTGGGGAAGAAGGTATCTTCGGCAGTGCTGGAATTCTTTAATACAGGCTGACTTCTAAAGTAGATAACTACTACACTTTTGGCGCTCATACCAAAGGTACATTCCCCTATGACTGTTGGTGATTTTAGACCTATATCCTTTTGCAATGTATTATACAAGATTATTGCCAAGCTCATTGTTCAATGGCTGAGTGTAACACTGGACAAACTTATTTGTCCGTGCCAAGCGGCGTTTGTGCTCGGACGAAGCATTGGAGACAATATTATGTTGGCACAGGAGCTGTTTACGGGATATAACCAGGTCCGTCTACCACCCAGGTGTGCTTTAAAAGTGCACATTCGGAAGGCATATAACATGGTGGAGTGGGACTTCCTGATTGCTGTAATGGAGTTATTTGGATTCCCCCATACATTCGAGAAGTGGATTGAGGCGTGTATCAAAACACCCTCGTTTTTCGTTCGGCTAAATGGCAAACCTCATGGTTTCTTTAGAGGGGCTAGAGGGCTTCGGCAGGGTGACCCTTTATTGCTGTACCTATTTATACTTGTGATGAAAGTCCTACATTTGGGTTTCCTACAGTTGATTGATCAGGATGAATTATTTTCGTTCCATTGGAAGTGTAATACAGCCAGGATTTTTCAGTTGGGGTTTGTTGATGATTTGCTGCTATTATGTCGTGCTGATATGGACTCTATTGGTGTCTTCAAAACTGGATTGGATCGCTTTGCTGAATGGTCGGGGCACAGGTTGAACGTGCAGAAAAGTCATCTTATTATCTCACGTTCAGCACAAGGACTACGCGAGGAGATGCTAGCAGTAATTGGGTTTCAAGAGGGAGTCTTATCTGAGGTACCTGGGGTTACCGCTATTATCTTCTTGATTAATGATTGCTGATTGTCGTCCATTACTATTGAAAATTGATAAACGTATTGCTGGCTGGGAAGGTATGGCTATCTCATTTACCGGTAGGGTGCAAATTATAAAATCTGTACTCATGTCGCTGAGTTTATATTGGGCATCGACATTCATCTTTCCAAAGAAAGTTACTAATAAAATTGAGAAGAGGCTGCAAACTTTCTTGTGGAAGGAGACAACAACTAGTGTTTATGCTAAGGTAGCATGGAAGGATTTATGTCGGCCGAAGGATGAGGGAGGATTAGGATTCAAGGATATTTCTATCTTGAATCGCGCTTTAATGACGATGAAACTATGTGATATCATCAGGTACGATAGGACCTCAATATAGGTTGAATGGCTTTATCAGTGTCGGTTACGAGACAGCTCCATTTGGATGATTCGGGAGCAAGGAGGCTAATGGGGTTGGCGAAAAATACTACGTCTACGGGTTTTCCTCCGCCCCATGGTCGACTATCAAATCAGATACGGGAGGAGATTTTACCTTTGGCAAGACCCATGGCATTATCTTGGCCCTCTAAGTAACATATTTCCACAGGGACCGAGACTACTCGAAATGGAGGAATCAACTAGACTCAGTACAGTGATTAGTGGAGGAGAGTGGCAGTAGCCTCTCATCACAGATTTCGAGTGTTTGGAGACCACACATACATTACCCACGATCCATCGAGGGGAGGACCGTATTATTTGAGATTTGAGCAAGGATACCCCACAGCTCAGGCTCTGTACAGATTATTTGATCCCCTAGGACCGAAAGTAGCCTGGTCTTCACTACTTTCGGGAACACTGAAGATTCCACGTCATTTATTCATCTTATGGCTTGCTATTCTTGGCAAGTTAGCCACGATGGACAAATCATGGTTAACCCACCTTGGCCCTTGTATTCTATGCAACGAGGGAGAGATGGAGACACATGGGCACCTATTCTTTCAATGCAGATTTAGTCGACAGTGTCTCGCAGCAATCTGAAGGATTGTACGATTCTCTTGGCCCAATAGAAACTGAAAAACAGATGTTGAGTGGGCTTCTCAGAGATGGAGGGGTAAACACACTGTTAGCATGTCTTATCGAGCATTATTAGCAGCTTGGGTTTATCACATTTGGAGGGAGAGAAACTTGAGACGATTCGAGCACACCGAGAAGACAGCTAGCACCATGACTTTATTGATAGTTGAGGATATTAGACAGCGGATCCTTAGCATTTTTCTAACTACATCAGTCAGCACAGGAGCATCATATAGACTATGGCGTATCCCTTGGCCTGTCGATGGGAAAACCAACTAATGATCACATTATTCTATTGTACTATTATTTTACTTAATGAAACTTACATTTACCCAAAAAAAAAAAATTGCTAAGCGTAATAACAACTACTGGTTTGTATAAAAGGGAAACAAACTTGCTTTAATACAACCGTGAATAATAACTAAATTTAGAACGTTCTCAGAATTCGACGAAACTTGAGCAAAATGGTGGTCTAGACCCAAGAATTTGTGTAATAAATTTTCTAAGCGTAATAATAACTACAAGTTTGTATAAATGGAAAATAAACTTGCTTTAATAAACCATGCAAAACAGATAAATTTTGAACATTCTCAGGATCCGACGAAACTTGACCCAATCGTTGGTCTAGACCCAAGAATTTATTTGGAAAATTTGCTATGCGTAATAATAACTACAAGTTTGTATAAAAGTGAAACAAACTTACTTTAATAAAACCGTGCAAAACAACAAAATTTTGAACATTCTCAGAATTCGACGAAACTTGACCCAAAAGTTGGTCTAGACCCAAGAATTTGTGTAATAAATTTTCTAATCGTAATAATAACTATAAATTTGTATAAATGGAAAACAAACATGCTTTAATAAAATCGTGCAAAATAGCTAAATTTTGAACATTCTCAGAATTCGACGAAACTTGACCCAATAGTTGGTCTAGACCCAAGAATTTATTTGAAAAATTTGCTAAGCGTAATAATAACTACAAGTTTGTATAAAAGGGAAACAAACTTGCTTTAATAAAATCGTGAAAAACAACTAAATTTTGAACGTTTTCAGAATTCGACGAAACTTGACCCAAACGTTGGTCTAGACCCAAGAATTTGTGTTGTAAATTTTTTAAGCGTAATAATAACTACAAGTTTATATAAAAGGGAAACAAACTTGCTTTAATAAAACCGAGCAAAACAACTAAATTTTGAACGTTCTCACAATTCGATGAAATTTGACCCAAATGTTGGTCTAGACCCAATAAAAGGGAAACAAACTTTCTGTAGTAAAACCATGCACAACTACTACATTTTGAACGTTCTAAGAATTCGACGAAACTTGACCCAAGCATTGGTCTAGACCCAAGAATTTGTATATTAAATTTGCTAAGCCTAATAATTACTATAAGTTCGTTTAAAAGGAAAACAATCTTGCTTTAATAAAACCGGACAAAATAGCTAAATTTTGAACATTCTCAGAATTCGATGAAACTTGACCCAGACGTTAATTTGGACCCAATAATTTGTGTGGTAAATTTGCTATGCCCAATAATGACTTAAAGTTTGTATAAAAGGAAATCAAACTTACCTTAATAAAACCGTGCAAAACAGCTAAATTTTGAACATTCTCAGAATTCCACGAAACTTGACCCAAACGTTGGTCTAGAACCAAGAATTTGTGTGGTAAATGTGCTAAGCGAAATAATAACTTGAAGTTTGTATAAAAGGGAAACAAACTTACTTTAATAAAACCGTGCAAATCAGCTAAATTTTGAACGTTCACAGAATTCGAGGAAAGTTGACCCAAGCGTTGGTATAGATCCAAGAATTTGTATGAGGAATTTGCTAAGCGTAATAATAACTTAAAGTTTGTATAAAAGGGAAAGAAACTTGCATTAATAAGACCGTAAAAAACAACTAAATTTTGAACGTTCTCAGAATTCGACGAAACCTAACCCAGACGTTGGTCTAGACCCAAGAATTTGTTTGGTAAATTTGCTAAGCGTAATAATAACAACAAGTTTGTATAAAAGGAAAACAAACTTGCCTAATAAAATCGTGCAAAACATCTAAATTTTGAACGTTCTCAATATTCGACGAAACTTGACCCAAACGTTGATCTAGACTCAAGAATTTGTGTGGTAAATTTGCTAAGCGTAATAATAAACTACAAGTTTGTATAAAAGGGAAACAAACTTGCTTTAATAAAATCGTGCAAAACAGTTAAATTTTGAACGTTTTCAGAATTCGACGAAACTTGACCTAAACGTTGGTCTAGACCCAAGAATTTGTCTAGTAAATTTGCTAAGAGTAATAATAATTACAAGTTTTTATAAAACAGAAACAAACTTTTTTTAATAAAACCGTTCAAAACAGCTAAATTTTGAACGTTACGAAACTTGACCCAAACGTTGGTCTAGACCCAAGAATTTGAGTGGTAAATGTGCTAAGCTTAATAATAACTTAAAGTTTGTATCGAAGGGAAAGAAACTTACTTTAATAAAATCGTGCAAATCATCTAAATTTTGAACGTTCTCAGAATTCGAGGAAAGTTGACCCAAAGGTTGGTCTAGAACCAAGAACTTGTATGGAAAATTTGCTAAGCGTAATAATAACTTAAAGTTTGTATAAAAGGGAAACAAACTTGCTTTAATAAAATCGTGAAAAACAGCTAAATTTTGAACGTTCTCAGAATTCGACGAAACTTGACCTAAACGTTGGTCTAGATCCAAGAAATTTTTTGGTAAATGTGCTAAGCGTAACAATAACTAACAATTTGTATAAAAGGAAAACAAACTTGCTTTAATATAACCGTGCAAAACAGCTAAATTTTGAATGTTCTCAGAATTCGACGAAACTTGACCCAAACATTTGTCTAGACCCAAGAATTTGTTTGGTAAATTTGCTAGGCGTAATAATAACTTATAAGTTTGTATAAAAGGGAAACAAACTTGCCTAATAAAACCGTGCAAAACAACTAAATTTTGAATGTTCTGAGAATTTATGCGGTAAATTTGCTAACGTAATTATAACTACAAGTTTGCATAAAAGAGAAATTAACTTGCTTTAATAAAACCATACAAATAAGCTAAATTTTAATCATTCTTAGAATTCGATGAAAGTTGACCCAAATGTTGGTCTAGACTCCAGAATTTGTCTGGTAAATTTGCTAAGCGTAGTAATACTTAAAAGTTTGTATAAAAGGGAAACAAACTTGATTTAATAAAACCGTGCAAAATAGCTAAATTTTGAACGTTCTCAGAATTCAACAAAACTTTTCCCAAATGTTGGTCTACACCCAAGAATTTGTGTGTTAAATTTGCTAAACGTAATATTAACTACAAGCTTGTATAAAAGCAAAATAAACTTGCTTTAAGAAAACCGTGCAGAAGTGCTAGATTTTGAACGTTCTCAGAATTTGGCAAAATTTGACCCAAACGTTGGTCTAGACCCCAGAATTTGTGTGGTAAATTTTTTAAGCGTAATAATGACTAAAAGTTTGCATAAAAGGGAAACAAACTTTCTGTAGTAAAAACCGTGAAAAACAACTACATTTTGAACGTTCTAAGAATTCGACGAAACTTGACCCAGGCGTTGGTCTAGACCCAAGAGTTTATGTGGTAAATTTGCTAAGTGTAATAATAACTACAACTTTGTTTAAAAGGAAAACAAACTTGCTTTAAAAAAACTGGGCAAAACAGTTAAATTTTGAACATTCTCAGAAATCGACGAAACTTGACCCAAGCATTGGTCTAGACCCAAGAATTTGCATGGTAAATTTGCTAAGCGTAATAATTACCATAAGTTTGTTTAAAAGGAAAACAAACTTGCTTTAATAAAATCGAACAAAACAGCTAAATTTTGGACGTTCTCATAATTCAACGAAACATGACCCAGACATTGATTTGGACCCAATAATTTATGTGGTAAATTTGCTAAGCCTAATAATAACTAAAGTTTGTATAAAAGGAAAACAAACTTGCTTTAATAAAACCGTGCAAAACAACAAAATTTTGAATATTCTCAAAATTCGACGAAACTTGACCCAAATGTTGTTCTAGAACCAAGAATTTGTGTTGTAAATTTGCTAAGCGTAATAATAACTTAAAGTTTTTATAAAACGGAAACAAACTTACTTTAATAAAGCCGTGCAAATCAGCTAAATTTTGAACGTTCTTAGAATTCGAGGAAAGTTGACCCAAACGTTGGTCTAAAATCAAGAATTTGTGTGATAAATTTGCTAAGCGTAATAATAACTTAAAATTTGTATAAAAGGGAAAAAAACTTGCTTTAATAAAACCATGCAAAACAGCTAAATTTTGAACGTTCTCAGAATTCGATGAAATATGACCTGAACTTTCTTCTAGACCCAAGAATTTGTATGGTAAATGTGCTAAGTGTAATAATAACTACAAGTTTGTATAAAAAGGAAACAAACTTGCTTTAATAAAACCGTGCAAAACAACTAAATTTTGAACGATCTCAAAATTCGACGGAACTTGACCCAAACGTTGGTCTAGACCAGAGAATTTGTGTGGTAAATTTGCTAAGCCTAATAAAACTACCAGTTTGTATAAAACTGAAACAAACTTGCTTTGAAAAAACCGTGCAAAATAGCT
Organism: Sesamum indicum; assembly: GCF_026168435.1. Taxonomy (NCBI): domain Eukaryota; kingdom Viridiplantae; phylum Streptophyta; class Magnoliopsida; order Lamiales; family Pedaliaceae; genus Sesamum; species Sesamum indicum. The sequence goes on along the minus strand of NC_142661.1, from coordinate 6,669,978 downwards.
AAATTTTGTATATTCTCAGAATTCGATGAATCTTGACCCAAACGTTGGTCTAGACCCAATAGTTTGTGTGGTAAATTTGCTAAACATAATAATAACTAAAAATCGTGCAAAACAACTACATTTTGAACGTTCTAAGAATTCGACGAAACTTGACCTAAGCGTTGGTCTTGACCCAAGAGTTTATCTGGTAAATTTTCTAAGCGGAATAATAATTACAAGTTTGTATAAAAGGGAAAGAAACTTTCTTTAATAAAATCGAGCAAAACAGCTAAATTTTGAACGTTCTCATAATTCGACGAAACTTGACTCAAACGTTGGTCGAGACCCAAGAATTTGTGTGGTAAATTTGCTAATCATAATAATAACTACAAGTTTGTATAAAAGGAAAACAAACTTTCGCAAAAGGTAAGTTGTATTAAATAAAAGGAAAAAAATAAGAATTATAACAATTCGATCATCCGGGGGTGTCAAAAAAAAAAAAAAGGGTGAAACAAACTTGCTCTAATAAAACCGTGCAAAACAACTAAATTTTGAAAGTTCTCAGAATTCGACAAAACTTGACCCAAACGTTGGTCTAGAATCACGAAATTGTGTGGTAAATTTGCTAAGTATAATAATTACTACAAGTTTGTATAAAAAGGAAAACGAACATGCTTTAATAAAACCGTGCAAAACAGTTAGACCATAAAATTTGTGTAGTAAATTTGCTAAGCGTAATAATAACTTCAAGTTTGTATAAATGAGAAACTAACTTTGCTTTAATAAAACCGTGCAAAACAACTAAATTTTAACGTTCTCAGAATTCGACAAAACTTGACCCAAGCGTTATTCTAGACACAAGAATTTGTGTGATAAATTTGGCGTAATAATAACTACAAGTTTGTATAAATGGGAAATAAACTTTGCTATAATAAAACCGTGCAAAACAGCTAAATTTTGAACGTTCACAGAATTCGATGAAATATGACCCGAACTTTCATCTAGACCAAAGAATTTGTGTGGTAAATGTGCTAAGCGTAATAATAACTACAAATTTGTATAAAAAAGGAAACAAACTTGCTTTAATAAAACCGTGCAAAACAGCTAAATTTTGAACGATCTCAAAATTCGACAGAACTTGACCCAAACGTTGGTCTAGACCAGAGAATTTGTGTGGTAAATTTGCTAAGCCTAATAAAACTACTAGTTTGTATAAAACTGAAACAAACTTGCTTTGAAAAAACAGTGCAAAATAGCTAAATTTTGTACATTCTCAGAATTCGATGAATCTTGACCCAAACGTTGGTCTAGACCCAATAGTTTGTGTGGTAAATTTGCTAAGCATAAGAATAACTACAAATTTGTATAAAAGGGAAACAAATTTTGCTTTAATAAAACCGTGCAAAACAGCCAAATTTTGAACGTTCTCATAATTCGACGAAACTTGACCCAAACGTTTCTCTAGACCATAGGATTTATGTGGTAAATTTGCTAAGCGTAATAATAACTACAAGTTTGTATAAAAGAGAAATAAATTTTTCTTTAATAAAATCGTGCAAAACAACTAAATCTTGAATGTTCTCAGAATTCGATCAAACTTGACCCAAACGTTTGCCTAGACGATAGAATTTGTGTGGTAAATTTGCTAAGCGTAACAATAACTACAAGTTTGTATAAAAGGAAAACCAACTTGCTTTAATAAAATCGTGCAAAACAGCTAAATTTTGAAGTTCTTAAAATTCGACGAAACATGACCCACACGTTGTTCTAGACCACAAAATTTATGTGGTAAATTTGCTAAGCGTAATAATAACTACAAGTTTATATAAAAGGGAAACAAACTTGCTTTAATAAAACCGATCAAAACAACAATGTTTTGAACGTTCTCAAAATTCGACGAAACTTGACCCAAACGTTGGTCTAGACCCAAGAATTTGTGTGGTAAATTAGCTAATCGGAATAATAACTACAAGTTTGTATAAAAGGGAAACAAACTTGCTTTAATAAAACCGTGCAAAACAACTAAATTTTGAGCGTTCTAATAATTTGACGAAACTTGACCCAAACGTTTGTCTAGACTATAGAATTTGTGTGGTAAGTTTGCTAAGCATAATAATAACTACTAGTTTGTGTAAAAAAGCAACAAACTTTTCTTTAATAAAACCGTGCAAAACAACTAATTTTTAACGTTCTCTGAATTCGACAAAACTTGACCCAAGCATTGGTCTAGACCCAAGAATTAGTGTGGTATATTTTCTATGTGTATAATAACTACAAGTTTGTATGAAAGGGAAACAAATTTTCTTAATAAACTGTGCAAAAGAACTAAATTTTGAACGTTCTCAGAATTCGATGAAACTTGACCCAAATGGTTGTCTAGACGATAGAATTTGTGTGGTAAATTTGCTAAGCGTAATAATAACTACAAGTTTTTATAAAAGGAAAAACAAACTTGCTTTAATAAATCGTGCAAAACAGTTAAATTATGAATATTATCAGAATTCGACGAAACATGACCCAAACGTTCGTCTAGACCATAGACTTTGTGTGGTGAATTTGCTAAGCGTAATAATATCTAAAAGTTTGTATAAAAGGGAAACAAACTTTGCTTTAATAAAACTGTACAAAATAGCTAAATTTTCAATGTTCTTTGAATTCGATGAAACATGACCCACACGTTGTTCTAGACCATAGAATTTAAGTGGTAAATTTTCTAAGCATAATAATAACTACAAGTTTGTATAAATTGGAAACAAACTTTGCTTTAATAAAACCGTGCAACACAACTAAATTTTGAACGTTCTTAGAATTCGACGAAACTTGACCCAAACGTTCGTCTAGACCCAAGAATTTGTGTGTTAAATTTGCTAATCGTAATATTAAATACAAGTTTATATAAAAGAAAAATAAACTTGCTTTAATAAAACCGTGCAAAAAAACTAAATTTTGAACATTTTCAAAATTCGAGGAAGCTTGACCCAAACGTTGGTCTAGACCAAAGAATTTATGTGGTAAATGTTCTAAGCGTAATAATAACTACAAGTTTGTATAAAAGGAAAACAAACTTTACTTTAATAAAACCGTGCAAAACAGCTAAATTTTGCACGTTCTCAGATTTCAACGAAACATGACCCAAACGTTGGTCTAGACCCTAGAGTTTGTGTGGTAAATTTGGTAAGTATAATAATAACTACAAGTTTGTATAAAAAGGAAACAAACTTTGCTTTAATAAAATCGTTCAAAACAGCTAAATTTTGAACGTTCTTATAATTCGACGAAAGTTGACACAAACGTTTATCTAGACCAGAGAATTTGTATGGTAAATTTGCTAAGCATAATAATAACTACAAGTTTGTATAAAAGGGAAACAAACTTGCTTTAATAAAATCGAGCAAAATAATTAAATTTTAAATGTTCTCAGAATTCGACGAAACATGACCCACACGTTGTTCTGGATCATAGAATTTGTGTGGTAAATTTGCTAAGCGTAATAATAACTACAAGTTTGTATAAATTGGAAACAAACTTTGCTTTAATAAAACCGTGCAAAACAGCTAAATTTGAACGTTCTCAAAATTCGACGAAACTTCACCCAAACGTTGGTCTAGACCAAGAATTTGTGTGGTAAATATGCTAAGTGTAATAATAACTACAAGTTTGTATAAAAGAGATATAAACTTTGTTAATAAAATCGTGCAAAACAACTAAATTTTATATATTCTCAAAATTCGACGAAACATGACCCAAACGTTGGTCTAGACGAAAGAATTTGTGTGGTAAATTTTATAAGCGTAATAATAACTAAAAGATCGTATAAAAGGAAAACAAACGTGCTTTAATAAAACCGTGCAAAACAGCTAAATTTTGAACGTTCTCAGAATTCGACGAAACTTGACCCAAACGTTGGTCGAGACCCAAGAATTTGTATGGTAAATTTGCTAACTTTAATAGTAACTACAAGTTTGTATAAAAGGAAAACAAACTTTCGGGAAAGGTAAGTTGTATAAAACAAAAAGAAAAAAATAATAACTACAAGTTCGTATAAAAGAGAAACAAACTTGCTTTAATAAAACCCTGCAAAACAACTAAATTTGAAAGTTCTCAGAATTCAACCAAACTTGACCTAAACGCTGGTCTAGACGAAGAATTTGTGTGGTAAATTTGCTAAGTGTAATAATCTACAAGTTTGCATAAAAGGGATACAAACTTTGTTAATAAAACCGTGCAAAACAACTAGATTATGAATGTTCTCAGAATTCGACGAAACATGACCCAAACGTTGGTGTAGACTAAAGAAATTATGTGGTAAATTTGCTAAGCGTAATAATTACTACAAGTTTGTATAAAGGGTAAACAAACGTTGCTTTAATAAAATCGTGCAAAACAACTAAATCTTGAACGTTCTCAGATTTTGACGATACTTGACTCATAGAATTTGTGTGGTAAATTTGCTAAGCGTAATAATAACTACAAGTTTGTATAAAACAAAATGAACTTGCTTTAATAAAACCATGCAAAACAACTAAATTTTGAATGTTCTCCGAATTCGACGAAACATGACCCACACGTTGTTCTACACCATAGAATTTGTGTGGTAAATCTGCTAAGCGTAATAATAACAACAAGTTTGTATAAAAGGAAAACAAACTTGCTTTAATAAAACTGTGCAAAACAACTAAATTTTGAATGTTCTCAGAATTTTCAACGAAACTTGACCTAAACGTTTATCCACACCCAAGAATTTGTGTGGTAAATTTGCTAAGTGTAATAATAACAACAAGTTTGTATAAAAGGGAAACAAACTATGCTTTAATAAAATCGAGCATAACAGCTAAATTTTGAACGTTCTCAAAATTCAATGAAACTTGACCCAAACGTTGGTCTTGACCAAAGAATTTGTGTGGTAAATTAGCTAATCGCAATAATAACTACAAGTTTGTATAAAAGGGAAACAAACTTTGCTTTAATAAAACCGTGCAAAACAGCTAAATTTTGAACGTTCTGAGATTCCGACGAAACATGACCCAAACGTTGCCTAGACCCTAGAATTTGTATGGTAAATTTGCTAAGTATAATAATAACTACAAGTTTGTATAAAAGGAAAACAAACTTTGCTTTAATAAAACCGTGCGAAACAACTAAATCTTGAGCGTTCTCAGAATTCGACGAAACTTGACCCAAATGTTTGTCTACACCATAGAATTTGTGTGGTAAATTTGCTAAGCTTAATAATAACAACAAGTTTGTATAAAAGGGAAACATACATGCTTTAATAAAATCGTGCAAAACAGCTAAATTTTGAATGCTCTCAGAATTCGATTAAACTCGATCGAAACGTTGGTCTAGACCCAATAATTTATATGGTAAATTTGCTTAGCGTAATAATAACTAAAAGTTTGCATAAAAGGGAAACAAAGTTTCTATTGTAAACCGTGCAAAACAACCATATTTTGAACATTTTAAGACTTGGACGAAACTTGACGCAAGCATTGGTCTAGTTTTATTACCTTTAGCAAATTTACCGCACAAATTTTTTGGTTCTCGACCAACGTTTGGGTCAAGTTTCGTCGAATTCTGATAACGTTCAAAATTTAGCTGTTTTGCACGGTTTTATTAAAGAAGTTTGTTTCCGTTTTATACGAACTTGTAGTTATTATTACGCTTATAAAATTTACCACACAAATTCTTTGGTCTAGACCAACGTTTGGGTCATGTTTCGTCGAATTTTGAGAACATTCAAAATTTAGTTGTTTTGCACGGTTTTATTAACAAAGTTTATATCCCTTTTATACAAACTTGTAGTTATTATTACATTTAGCAAATTTACCACACAAATTCTTGGTCTAGACCAACGTTTGGGTGAAGTTTCGTCGAATTTTGAAAACGTTCAAATTTAGCTGTTTTGCACGGTTTTATTAGAGCAAAGTTTGTTTCCAATTTATACAAACTTGTAGTTATTATTACGCTTAGCAAATTTACCACACAAATTCTATGATCCAGAACAACATGTGGATCATGTTTCGTCGAATTCTGAGAACATTCAAAATTTAATTATTTTGCTCGGTTTTATTAAAGCAAGTTTGTTTCCCTTTTATACAAACTTGTAGTTATTATTATGCTTAGCAAATTTACCATACAAATTCTCTGGTCTAGATAAACGTTTGTGTCAACTTTCGTTGAATTATAAGAACGTTCAAAATTTAGTTGTTTTCCACGGTTTTATTAAAGCAAAGTTTGTTTCCTTTTTATACAAACTTGAAGTTATTATTACGCTTAGAAAATTTACCACAAATTCTTGGGTCTAGACCAACGTTTGGGTCAAGTTTCGTCGAATTCTGAGAATGTTCAAAATTTAGCTGTTTTGCACAGTTTTATTAAAGCAAGTTTGTATCCCTTTTATACAAACATGTAGTTATTATTACGCTTATCAAAGAGCTACGCAAATTCTTGGGTCAAGAGTTTATGTGGTAAATTTGCTAAGCATAATAATAACTACAATTATATTTAAATGGAAAACAAACTTGCTTTAATAAAATTGGGCAAAACAGTTAAATTTTGAACATTCTCAGAAATCGACGGAACTTGACCCAAGCATTGGTCTAATCCCAAGAATTTGTATGGTAAATTTTCTAAGCGTAATAATAACTATAAGTTTGTTCAAATGGGAAACAAACTTGCTTTAATAAAACCGGACGAAACAGTTAAATTTTAAATGTTCTCAGAATTCAACGAAACTTGACCCAAACTTTGGTCTAGACCCAAGAATTTGCGTAGTTAATTTGCTAAGCGTAATAATAACTACATGTTTGTATAAAAGGAAAACAAACATGCTTTAATAAAACTGTGCAAAACAGCTAAATTTTGAACATTCTCAGAATTCGGCGAAACTTGACCCAAACGTTGGTCTAGACCCAAGAATTTGTGGTAAAGTTTCCAAGCGTAATAATAACTTCAAGTTTGTATAAAAAGAAAACAAACTTTGCTTTAATAAAACCGTGCAAAACAACTAAATTTTGAACGTTCTTATAATTCGATGAAAGTCGACCCAAACGTTTATCTAGACCAGAGAATTTGTATGATAAATTTTCTAAACATAATAATAACTACAAGTTTGTATAAAAGGAAAACAAACTGCTTTAATAAAACCGAGCAAAATAATTAAATTTTGAATGTTCTCAGAATTCGACAAAACATGACCCACATGTTGTTCTGGATCATAGAATTTGTGTGGTAAATTTGCTAAGCGTAATAATAACTACAAGTTTGTATAAATTTGAAACAAACTTTGCTCTAATAAAACCGTGCAAAACAACTAAATTTGAACGTTCTCAAAATTCGACGAAACTTCACCCAAACATTGGTCTAGACCAAGAATTTGTGTGGTAAATTTGCTAAATGTAATAATAACTACAAGTTTGTATAAAAGGGATATAAACTTTGTTAATAAAACCGTGCAAAACAACTAAATTTTGAATGTTCTCAAAATTCGACGAAACATGACCGAAACGTTGGTCTAGACCAAAGAATTTTGTGTGGTAAATTTTATAAGCGTAATAATAACTACAAGTTCGTATAAAAGAGAAACAAACTTGCTTTAATAAAACCGTGCAAAACAGCTAAATTTTGAACGTTCTCAGAATTCGACGAAACTTGACCCAAACGTTGGTCGAGACCCAAAAATTTGTGCGGTAAATTTGCTAAGGGTAATAATAACTACAAGTTTGTAGAAAAAGAAAACAAACCTTCGGGAAAGGTAAGTTGTATACAACAAATAGAAAAAAATAATAACTACAAGTTCGTATAAGAGAGAAACAAACTTGCTTTAATAAAACCCTGCAAAACAACTAAATTTGAAAGTTTTCAGAATTCGACGAAACTTGACCTAAACGTTTGTCTAGACGAAGAATTTGTGTGGTAAATTTGTTAAGTGTAATAATCTACCTGTTTGCATAAAAGGGATACAAACTTCGTTAATAAAACTGTGCAAAACAACTAAATTTTGAATGTTCTCAAAATTCGACGAAACATGACCCAAACGTTGGTTTAGACTAAAGAATTTGTGTGGTAAATTTCCTAATACGTAATAATTACTACAAGTTTGTATAAAAGGGAAACAAACGTTGCTTTAATAAAACGTGCAAAACAACTAGATTTTGAACGTTCTCAGAATTCGATGAAACTTGATTCAAACATTTTTGTAGACCATAGAATTTGTGTGGTAAATTTGGTAAGCGTGATAATAACTACAAGTTTGTATAAAAGGAAAACAAACTTGCTTTAATAAAACCATGCAAAACAACTAAATTTTTAATGTTCTCAGAATTCGATGAAACATGACCCACACGTTGTTCTAGACCATAGAATTTTTGTGGTAAATTTGCTAAGCATAATAATAACTACAAGTTTGTATAGAAGGGAATCAAACTTGTTGTAATAAAACTGAGCAATACAGCTAAATTTTGAACGTTCTCAAAATCCGACGAAACTTGACCCAAACTTTGGTCTTGACCCAAGAATCTGTGTGGTAAATTAGCTAATCGCAATAATAACTACAAGTTTGTATAAAAGGGAAACAAACTTTGCTTTAATAAACCGTGCAAAATAACTAAATTTTGAACGTTCTCAGATTCCGACGAAACATGACCCAAACGTTGGTCTAGACCCTAGAATTTGTGTGGTAAATTTGCTAAGTATAATAATAATTACAAGTTTGTATAAAAGGAAAACAAACTTTGCTTTAATAAAACCGTGCGAAACAACTAAATCTTGAGCCTTCTCAGAATTCGACGAAACTTGACCCAAATGTTTGTCTACACCATAGAATTTGTGTGGTAAATTTGCTAAGCTTAATAATAACAACAAGTTTGTATAAAAGGGAAACAAACTTGCTTTAATAAAACCGTGCAAATCAGCTAAATTTTGAATGTTCTCACAATTCGACGAAATATGACCCACACGTTGTTCTAGACCATAGATTTGTGTGGTAAATTTGCTAAGTGTAATAATAACTATCAGTTTGTATAAAAGGGAAACAAACTTTAATAAAACCGTGCAAAACAACTAAATTTTGAATGTTCTTAGAATTCGATTAAACTTGACAGAAACGTTGGTCTAGACCTAATAATTTATGTGGTAAATTTGCTAAACATAATAATAACTAAAAGTTTGCATAAATGGGAAACAAAGTTTCTATTGTAAAACCGTGCAAAACAACTATATTTTGAGCGTTTTAAGACTTCGACGAAACTTGACGCAAGCGTTGCTCTAGACCCAAGAGTTAATGTGGTAAATTTGTTAAGCGTAATAATAACTACAAGTATATTTAAATGGAAAACAAACTTGCTTTAATAAAACTGGGCAAAATAGTTAAATTTTGAACATTCTCAGAAATCGACGAAACTTGACCCAAGCATTGGTCTAAACCCAAGAATTTGTGTGGTAAATTTGCTAAGCGTAATAATAACTATAAGTTTGTTCAAATGGGAAACAAACTTGCTTTAATAAAACCGGACGAAACAGTTAAATTTTAAATATTCTCAGAATTCGACGAAACTTGACCCAAGCTTTAGTCTAGACCCAAGAATTTGCGTAGTTAATTTGCTAAGCGTAATAATAACTACAAGTTTGTACAAAAGGGAAGACAAACTTGCTTTAATAAAACTGTGCAAAACAGCTAAATTTTGAACATTCTCAGAATTCGACGAAACTTGACCCAAACGTTGGTCTAGACCTAAGAATTTGTGTGGTAAATTTGCTAAGCGTAATAATAAGTTCAAGTTTGTATAAAAAGGAAACAAACTTTACTTTAATAAAATCATGCAAAATAGCTAAATTTTGAACGTTCTTATAATTCGACGAAAGTTGACACAAACGTTTATCTAGACAAGAGAATTTCTATGGTAAATTTGCTAAGTATAATAATAACTACAAGTTTATATAAAAGGCAAACAAACTTGCTTTAATAAAATCGACCAAAATAATTAAATTTTAAATGTTCTCAGAATTCGACGAAACATGACCCAAACGTTGTTCTGGATCATAGAATTTGTGTGGTAAATTTGCTATGCGCAATAATAACTACAAGTTTGTATAAATTGAAAATAAACTTTGCTTTAATAAAATCGTGCAAAACAGCTAAATTTGAACGTTTTCAAAATTCGACGAATCTTTACCCAAATGTTGGTCTAGACCAAGAATTTGCATGGTAAATTTGCTAAGTGTAATAATAACTACAAGCTTGTATAAAAGGGATATAAACTTTGTTAATAAAATCGTGCAAAACAACTACATTTTGAATGTTCTCAAAATTCGACGAAACATGACCCAAACGTTGGTTTAGACCAAAGAATTTGTGTGGTAAATTTTATAAGCGTAATAATAACTACAAGTTCGTATAAAAGGGAAACAAACTTGCTTTAATAAAACCATGCAAAACAGCTAAATTTTGAACGTTCTCTGAATTCGACGAAATTTGAGCCAAACGTTGGTCGAGACCCAAGAATTTGTGCGGTAAATTTGCTAAGCGTAATAATAACTACAAGTTTGTATAAAAGGAAAAAAAACTTTCGGGAAAGGTAAGTTGTATAAAACAAAAAGAAAAAAATAATAACTACAAGTTCGTATAAAAGAGAAACAAACTTGCTTTAATAAAACCCTGCAAAACAACTAAATTTTAAAGTTCTCAGAAATCGATGAAACTTGACCTAAACGTTGGTCTAGACGAAGAATTTGTGTGGTAAATTTTGCTAAGTGTAATAATCTACAAGTTTGCATAAAAGGGATATAAACTTTGTTAATAAAACCGTGCAAAACAACTAAATTTTGAATGTTCTCAGAATTCGACGAAACATGACCCAAACATTGGTCTAGACTAATGAATTTGTGTGGTAAATTTGCTAAGCGTAATAACTACTACAAGTTTGAATAGAAGGGAAACAATCTTGTTTTAATAAAACTGTGCAAAACAACTAAATTTTGAATGTTCTCAGAATTCGACGAAACATGACCCACACGTTGTTCTAGACCATAGAATTTGTGTGGTAAATTTGCTAAGCGTAATAATAACTATAAGTTTGTATAAATTGGAAACAAACTTTGCTTTAATAAAACCATGCAAAACAACTAAATTTTAAACGTTCTCGGAATTTGACGAAACTTGACCCAAACGGTGTCTAGACCCAAGAATTTGTGTGCTAAATTTGCTAAGTGTAATAATAACTACAAGTTTGTATAAAAGGGAAACAAACTTTGTTAATAAACCGTGCAAAACAACTAAATTTTGAACGTTCTAAGAATTCGACGAAACTTGCGTTTTGTCCAGACCAAAGAATTTGTGTGGTAAATTTTCTAAGCGTAATGATAAATACAAGTTTGTATAAGAGGGAAACAAATTTTTGCTTTAATAAAACCGTACAAAACAACTAAATTTTGAACGTTCTCATGACCCAAACTTTGGTCTAGACCATAGAATTTGTGTGGTAAATTTTGCTAAGCGTAATAATAACTAGAAGTTTGTATAAAAGGGAAACAAACTTTGCTTTAATAAAATAGTGCAAAACAGTTAAATTTTGAACGTTCTCAGAATTCGACGAAACTTGACCCAAACGTTGGTCTAGACCCAAGAATTTGTGTGATCAGTTTGCTAAGCGTAATAATAACTACAAGTATGTATAAAAAGGAAACAAACGTTGCTTTAATAAAACCGTGCAAAATAGCTAAATTCGACAAAACATGTCCCATATGTTATTCTAGAACATAGAATTTGTGTGGTAAATTTGCTAAGCGTAATAATAACTACAAATTTGTATAAATGGGAATCAACCTTTGCTTTAATAAAACCGTGCAAAACAGCTAAATTTTTAACGTTCTTAGAATTCGACAAAACATGACCCAAATGTTGCTCTAGACCTAAGAATTTATGTGGTAAATTTGCTAACTGTAATAATAACTACAAGTTTGTGTAAAAGGGAAACAAGCTTTGCTTTAATAAACCGTGCAAACCAACTAAATTTTGAACATTTACAGAATTCGACGAAACTTGACCCAAATATTGGTCTAGACCAAAGAATTTATGTGATAAATTTGTTAAGTGTAATAATAACTATAAGTTTGTATAAAAGGGAAACAAACTTTGCTTTAATAAAACCATGCAAAACAACTTAATTTTTTGAACGTTTTCCGAATTCGATGAAACTTGACCTAAACGTTGGTCTCGATCCAAGAATTTGTTTGGTAAATTTGCTAAGCGTAATAATAACTACAAGTTTGTATAAAATGGAACAAACTTTGCTTTAATAAAATCGTGCAAATAGCTAAATTTTGGATGTTCTCAGAATTCGACGAAACATGACCTAGACGTTGTTCTTGATCATTGAATTTGTGTGGTAAATTGTCTAAACGGAATAATAACTACAAGTTTGTATAAATGGGAAACAAACTTTGCATTAATAAAATCGTGCAAAACAGTTAAATTTTGAACGTTCTTACTAGTCGACAAAACTTGACCCAAACGTTTGTCTAGACCCAAGAGTTTTTGTGGTAAATTTGTTAAGTGTAATAATAACTACAAGTTTGTATAAAAGGGAGACAAAGTTTGCTTTAACAAAACCGTGCAAAACAACTAAATTTTGAACATTCTCAGAATTTGACGATACTTGACCCAAACGTTGGTCTAGACCAAAGAATTTGTGTGGTAAATTTTCTAAGGATAATAGTAACTACAAGTTTGTATAAAAGGGAAACAAACTTTGCTTTAATAAACCGTGCAAAACCGCTAAATTTTGAACGTTCTCAAAATTCAGCGAAACATGACCCAAACGTTGGTCTAAACCCTAGAATTTGTATGGTAAATTACCTAAGCGTGAGATAACTACAAGTTTGTATAAAAAGGAAAATAAACTTTGCTTTAATAAAACCGTGCAAAAACAACTAAATTTTGAACGTTCTTAGAATTCGACGAAACTTGATCCAAATGTTGGTCTAGACTCAAGAATTTATGTGGTAACTTTGCTAAGTGTAATAATAACTAAAGTTTTTATAAAAGGAAAACAAACTTAACTTTAATAAAACCGTGCAAAACTGTTAAATTTTGAACGTTCTCAGAGTTTGACGAAACTTGGCCCGAGCGTTGGTCTAGACCCAAAAATTTGTGTGGTAAATTTTCTAAGTTGAATAATAACTATAAGTTTGAATAACTGTGAAACAAACTTTGCTTTATTAAAATCGTCCAAAATAGCTAAATTTTGAACGTTCTCAGAATTCGACGAAACTTGACCCAAATATTGGTCTAGACCTAAAAATTTGTGTGGTTAATTCGCTAAACGTATTAATAACTACAAGTTTGTATAAATGGGAAACAAACTTTATTTTAATAAAACCGTGCAAACAGCTAAATTTTGAATGTTCTCACAATTCGACGAAATTTGACTCAAACGTTGGTCTAGACCCATGAATTTATATTGTAAATTTGCTAAGCGTAATAATAACTACTAGTTTTTATAAAAGGGTAACAAACTTTGCTCTAATAAAACTGTGCAAAACAACGAGTGATCATGGAGTTACCCACACAGAACCAGGAGCAGTAATCAATGAGTTTATCACACATTACCGAAACCTTCTTGGTGGCGAACATCGACAAGTTGCGATAGATCTTCGTTTCCTTCGACCATGGGCTAGACATTTATTGAGTGAAGAGGACGCAAACTCTTTACTCTTGCCATTCACACCAGTAGAGTTAAAGCAGGCAGTTTTTGACATTGTTGAGGATAAGGCATCGGGGCCGGACGGGTATTCATCGAACTTTTTCAAAGCTGTGTGGCCTATAGTGGGGCAGGAGGCGACTTCGGCAGTGTTGGATTTCTTTAATACAAGCTGACTTCTGAAGCAAATTAATATTACACTTTTGACACTCATACCAAAGGTACATTCCCTTATGCTGTTGTAATGTGTTGTACAAAATCATTGACAAGCTCATTGTCCCACAGTTGAGTATGATACTGGACAAACTTACTAGTCCGTGCCAAGCGGCATTTGTGCCCGGATGTAGCTTTGGAGACAATATTATGCTGGCACTGGAATTTTTTACGGGTTATAACTAGGCCCACCGACCATTTTGGTGTGCGTTAAAAGTAGACATTCGGAAAGCATATGACACGGTCGAGTGGGACTTCATGATTGCGGTGATGGAGTTATTTAGGTTCCCTTCTACTTTCGTGAAATGGATCGAGGCATGTGTTACTATACCCTCGTTCTTTGTAAGGCTGAATGAAAAACCCCATGGTTTCTTTAAGGGGGCCAGAGGATTTCGGTAGGGTGACCCTCTTTCGCCATACTTGTGATGGAAGTCCTGCACTTGGGATTGCTACAGTTAATTGACCAGGATGAACTATTTTCCTTCTATTGGAAGTGTGATACTGCCAGGATCTTTCAGTTGGGATTTGCTGATGATTTGTTATTATTCTATCAAGCTGATATGGATTCTATTGGAGTCTTTAAGACAGGATTGGATCGCTATGCTGACTGGTCGGGACTCAGGTTAATTATGCAGAAAAGCCATCTTATTATCTCACGTTTTCGTGAGCACAAGGAATATGCGAGGAGATGCTGGCAACACTCGGGTTTCAAGGAGTCTTGCCGATGAGGTATTTGGGACTACCTCTTATATCCTCTCGATTAAGGATTGCTAATTGTTGTCCATTATTGTTGAATATTGATAAACGTATTGCTGGTTGGGAAGGAATGGCTATCTCATACGCTGGCAGGGTACAAATTATTAAATCTGTACTCATATCGCTAAGTTTATATTGGGCTTCGGCGTTCATCTTGCCAAAGAGAGTCACAAACGAAATTGAGAAGAAGCTGCGAAATTTCTTATGGAAGGGGACAACAAATAGTGGCTATCCAAAGGTAGCCTGGAATATCTATGCCGATCGAAGGATGAGGGAGCATTAGGATTCAAGGATATTTCTATCTTGAATCGTGCATTAATGACTAAGAAGCTTTGTGATATCAGTAGATGCGATAGGACCTCGATCTGGGTTGAATGGCTTTACCAGGGATGGTTACGAGACACCTCCATTTGGACTATTAAGGAGCATGGAGGCTCATGGGGATGGCGAAAATTTCTCCTTCTACGGGGTTTCCTCCGCCCTTTTGTAGATATCAGATCGGAGACGGTATGAGATTTTATTTGTGGTAGGAGCCGTGGCATTTTCTTGGCCCGCTTAGTGACACATTTCCACGGGGACCGAGGTTACTCGGATTGGAGGAGTCAGCTAAACTCAACAGAGTGATTAGGAGGAGACTGGCAGTGGCCTCCCATCACAAATTTCGAATGTTTGGAGATCATGCATACACTACCCACAATTCATGGAGGGGAGGACTGCATTGCGTGGAGATTTGATCATGGACTTCCAACAGCTTAGGCTCTTTACAGATTATTTCGACCATCAGGACCGAAGGTAGGCTGGTTTTCACTACTTTCGGGATCACTAATGATTCCACGGGATTCATTCATCCTTTGGTTTGCCATCCTACGCAAGTTGGCGACGATGGACAAATCATGGCTAACTCATCTTGGCCCTTGTATTCTATGCGACGAGGGAGCAACGGAGACACATGGCCACTTGTTCTTCCTGTGCAGATTTAGTCATCAGTGTCTGGCAACGATTCGAGGAATGGTACGATATTCTTGGCGCAATAGAGAATGGACTACGGACATTGCATGGGCTTCCCGGAGATGGAGGGGTAAGCACATTGTTAACATGTCTTATCAAGTACTGTTAGCATCATGTGTTTACCACATTTGGAGGGAGAGAAACTTGAGATGATTCGAGCACACTGAGAGGACACCTAGCATTGTAGATTTGTTGATTGTTGAGGATATCAGGCAACGAATCCATAGCCTTACTTTACCTAGATCAGTCAGTACACGAGCATTATATAGACTATGGCGTATTCCTTGGCCTGTCGAGGAGAAACCAACTGATGATCACATTGTTGTACTGTACTATTCTTTTACTTAATGAAACTTACATTTACCCAAAAAAAAAACCATGCAAAACAACTAAATTTTGAATGTTCTCAGAATTCGATGAAAACTTGAGCCAAAAGTTGGTCTAGACCCAAGAATTTGTGTGGTAAATTTGTGAAGTATAATAATAACTACAAGTTTGTATAAAAGGAAATCAAACTTGCTTTAACAAAACCGTGCAAAACAGTTAAATTTTGAATGTTCTCAAAATTCGACGAAACATGACACTCACATTGTTCTAGACTATAGAATTTGTGTGGTAAATTTGCTAAGCATAATAATAACTACAAGTTTGTATAAATGGGAAACAAACTTTTTTTTTTTTGGGTAAATGTAAGTTTCATTAATAAAAAGAGGTAAAAAGTACAACAATCAAGTGGTGGCTCCCCCAATAGACCAAGGGATACGCCAAAGTCTATAGAGTGCACATGTACTAATAGAATTGGAAAGATTAATACTAATTATCCTTTGTCTAACGTCTTCTATGATGCAAGTAGCTAATACAGTTTCCGGCCGATGGGTGTGCTCAAATCGTCTCAAGTTCCTCTCTCGCCATATATGGTATATGCATGCACCAAGTAATGCTCAATAAGCAGCATTTACAATATGCTTTCCCCTCCACTTCCTCGATGCCCATTCCACGTCTCTTGTCCACTCACGATTGGGCCAAGCAAATCGAATATGTTGTCGTATAGCTGCAAGGCATCCTCTGCTAAATCGACATCGAAAGAACATGTGAGTGTGTGTCTCCGCTGTACCCTCGTCACAGAGAATACATCCCCCTAGATGAGTCATCCATGGTTTATCAGTTGTCGGTAGCTTCTCCTGAATTGCTACCCAAAGAATGAAGTTATGTCGGGGAATCTTTCAAGAACCTGAAAGTAGTAAAGACCATCCTACTTTCGGTCCAGGTGGACAGAAAAGTCTGTATAGGGATTGTGTAGTGGGTCGTCCCTCTGAAAACCGCCAGTTGATCCTGTCATTCCCTCCATGAATCTGGGATAACATGTAAATAATCTCCATACATACCAAATCAGTAATGAAAGGCCACTGCCATTGCCCCTCATTAATGACTACTTGTAGTTTGACGGATTCATCAAGTCCTAAGAGGCTCGGTCCCCGTGGGAATCTAGCAATAAGTGGGCCCAAGTGGTGCCGCGGGTCCTTCTACAAGTAGAATGACCTCCCCTCTCCAATAAGAAACTCCGTCATAGGTAGGATAGAGCTGCGAAGTCGGAGCAGTTTTCGCCATCCCCATGATCCTCCCTTCTTCTGCTTCAACCACTCAACCCATATAGATGTTCGGTCACATCTAATAACATCACATAACTTCTTTGCTATTAAGGAACGGTTAAGGATACAGATATCCTTAATTCCTTGGCCTCCTTCATTAATTGGTTTACACACATCCTTCCACGCTACCTTGGCGTATCCCGACGTAGAAGTGCCTTTCCAAAGAAAAGTTCTAAGACGCTTCTCAATTTGTTTAATAATAGCCTTCGGTAAGATGAATGCAGACGCCCAATAAATGCTCATTGCTGAAAGTACAGATTTAATGATTTGTATACGTCCAGCATACGATAATGAAATTCCTTCCCAGCCATTAATGCGAGCATCAATTTTTAATAAAAGTGGCTGACAATCGGATATAGACAATCTAAAAGACAGTAGAGGGAGGCCCAAGTACCTCATTGGTAGTAGGCCCTCCTGGAAACCCATTATTGTTAAGATCTGGTCCTTCCAACCTTGTGCTGATCGAGAGATAATGACATGACTTTTTTGTACATTCAGCCGAAGTCCCGACCATTATACAAATCGATCCAACCCCCTCTTGAGGATCCTGAGTGAATTCAAGTCAGCTCTACAGAAAAACAGGAGATCGTCTGCGAATCCCAACTGGAAGACTTTGCCCGGCTCACATTTCCAATGATAAGAGAATTCCAAATCCTGCTCAATAAGTTGCAGAAATCCCAAATGCAAGACTTCCATAACGAGAACAAAAAGATAGGGAGATAGAGGGTCTCCCGGTCTTAGTCCACGTGCTCCTGCAAAGAAACCGTGAGGGTTTCCATTAATACCAATCGAGAATGCCGCCGTCGTTACACACTCCTCAATCCACCTGATGAACGTTTGGGGGAATCCAAATAATTGCAAGACCGCAACTAGAAAATCACACTCTACAGTATCATATGCCTTCCTGATATCGACTTTCAGGGTACAACGAGGTGGGAGCCTCACCTGGTTGTATCCCGTGAGCAGTTCCTGTGCCAACAAAATATTGTCCCCAATGCTACGCCCTGGGATAAACGTTCCCTGACAGGGACTAATTATCTTGTCCAGAACCACACTCAACCGTTGGACAAGTAATTTCGCAATAATTTTGTAAAACACATTACAGTATGAAATTGGCCTAAAGTCACCAACAGTCATAGGAGTGTGTACCCTTGGGATTAGTGCCAAAAATGTAGAGTTGACTTGTTTGAGTAGTTTACCGGTACTAAAGAATTCCAGTACCGCCTTTGTAACTTCCTGTCCCACCACTGGCCAGGCTGCTTTAAAGAATCCTAATGAATATCCATCAGGTCCCGGGGCCTTGTCCTCCGCAATGTCAAATACTGCTTGCTTCACATCATCCGGTGTAAACGCCAATATAAGATGGCCAGCCTCCTCATTAGAAAGAATATATCTTGCCCACGGTCTGAGAAAGCCAATATCTAACGCTATATGTCGTCTGTTACCGCTCAAGAGATTTTGATAGTAACAGATAAATTTCATTGATAATCTCTTCTGGTTCAGTGTGGATGG
Source organism: Sesamum indicum (assembly GCF_026168435.1). NCBI lineage: Eukaryota > Viridiplantae > Streptophyta > Magnoliopsida > Lamiales > Pedaliaceae > Sesamum > Sesamum indicum. Next base: position 6,651,164 of record NC_142661.1, on the reverse strand, counting down.
TCCCGTTGTCATCATTTATCTGCAGTATCCTCCTTGCCACCCTTCTCTGGGCAATTTTATGAAAGAAAATTCGGGAGCATTGGTCACCCCCCTTCATCCACTGCATCTTGGCTCGCTGTTGCAGCATGATTTGTTCCAGTTTTGCCGCTTTTGCATAAACCAGGCTGCAGCAGTATTCTAATTGTAGAAAGACCTCATTCTGCCTATCTGAGCTCACCAGCTGTTGAGCCTCATCTAGGAAGCCTTTAGCTAATTGAACGTTTAGAGTCAAATCCCCCTTCTTCCTCCTTTGTTCTCTAAAGACCGACTTCAATGCTTTAAGTTTACGTGTTACCGCAAACATAGGCACCCCAACGATTGTATTCTGCCAGATATTTTGCACACTGGGGATAAATTCAGGTGAGTGTGTTAGGTAGTTGTCAAATCGAAACATACCTCCTGTTTGACTTTGCCTATCCCCATGCAGTACAAGCGGCGAGTGGTCAGAAGTCCGCGGTATAAGGCAATGATAACATGAGAAAGGGAACCTCGCAAGCCATCTATCATTGATAAGAATTCGATCCAATCTCTTCCATAGACTCCGCGAGTTCGTGCTGCAGTTGTGCCAAGTATACCATTCCCCCTGCATAGGCAAAGGTATTAACCCGGCCTCCTGAATACCAGCATTGAATTCTTCCATGGCCATCCTTATATCACCAGAAGCTCCATATACCTCATTCATTTCTCGGACCGCATTGAAATCCCTCCCACCAGCCAAGGTTCATCCGAGTGCTCTCGAGCTAATGTTTCTAAGGTATTCCATAAACATCTGCGATCAATCATCTCAGTGGCACCATAAACAATAGTGATTATGAGGGATTCACTATCTGCCCTATGAGTGACACGACAGTGCATAAATTAATTCCCCAGATCAAGAATATGAACATCCACGACATTATCATCCCTTGCTACCCAAATACGGTTACCCACAGTTGCATAATCAACAAACCATTTCCAATGAGGAAGCTAAAAAGACTGAATATGCATGACGTTGTTAATACGAACACGAGTTTCTAAGATGCCCATAAAATCTAACCTGTATTCCGAGATAAGGTCCTTTAATGCGAGCTGATGGTCTGTCTTATTCAGCCCCCCGACAATCCACACCGCGAGATTCAACATGGATCACTACTAGAGGGGCTGCATGTGTTAGGACCCCTAGTATTCTCTTCTGCATCGTCCAGTGAATTCAGAGCATCAAAAGGATTAAAAATAACTACTTCCTTACCCTTCTCTTTCTACGATGAGGTGTAGCGTTTATTCTGTTTTGTACCTTCATCTCCTCTCACTTTATCCTCCACCACAACCACGGTCTTATGTTTCTTTTCTCTCTCCTCGGGGGCTGGTGGAGGGGGGACATTAGCTTTTGGTACATACACTTTCACCGGAGGGTTTGTCTGTTTCTGAGGTTTGGTCAACGAACACTCCTTCTCTGAGTGACCCAACGTCATGCATCCTGTGCATTTAGGGGGAAGCCATTCATACTCGATATCAACCTTGCATGGGGTTTCCCCACCATCTTCATCTGGCATCATTATGATAATATGCTTTTTCAATTTCTGAGTAACATCAATCATCACGCATACACGAGCGAAGTCCAGTCTCGTGCATGCCCTCGTTATCGCATCAGGGTATAAAGGCTTACCGACACCACTAGCCACAGTACTCAATCCTTCCGTCATCCAGAATTCCAATGGAAGGTGTCGCAGTTTTATCCAGACAGGCACTTGGGTGTGCTTCAACTTTCTCATAGCCATACCCGGTTCCCACTTTTGCAATACGATTGGTTGTCCCTGAAACAGCCATGGCCCCCCTTCTATGACCTCCTCCATATCGATTTCCATTTTAAATTGGAAGAAAAAGAAGCCATTAGCAATTGCTTTGACCTCTCGCAGTGCCCGCCAAATCGAATGGGCAAACTCCTTTAAGTGGTGATAATACGGCCGCTTACTCATAAAGTATCCCACTGCCGTAGATTTCCATCGTTTGGCTCCGTCACGCACAGTATCAAGTGAAGGACGAACTACAACCTCCCCATTATGCTTCGTTGGGGCAATGAAAGATAGCATTTTCCGGGACGAATTATTGAATGCATCAGTAATTTTATCATTAACAATCCCATTAGAACCAGTGTGAAGCGGAATGTTCCCAATAAACAACGGAACTGGTGTCAATTTTTTTCCCAGGTTGCTGTTTTTTTCCCCCCTAAAATTGGTGACATCAGCCCTAGCATCATGGATGACATCAGCCCTAGGATCATGGATGACATCAGCCCTAGCATCATGGATGACATCAGCCCTAGTAGGCTGATGCCAGCCGCCCTCTCATCCACCTCACCGTCCTTGTCACCCATTTCCGTCGCCACAACAGCTCCGGCCACATCACCGGTCGTCGGGAAAGTCACTGGCCATTCCCCAACACGCCAGAAAAACGGGCAAGGGGACCCAGGACCTGCAGAAGTGTTCGCAGCAACATTCCAACCACCGGCACTCATCGGTCGTCCAGAAAATCCTCCGTTTCCGCCCATCTCCGACGAAGAACCGCAAACAGTCGCCGCCCTGGGGAGTTGCAGCTTTGCAGACGTCTCACCTCCATTTCCGACTGCCCTTTGCCCAGCAATGCGAGGGAGAAGGCAGCGCCTGGCCTTGAGGAATTTTTCGGTCACTGGTCGCTCGTGCCCGCGCGCCACCATTGGCGTTTCACACAGATTTCCGCTGTCTCCAAAGCGCAATTTCCATCGGATTTTAAGGTCGTTGAAGGCAGCCATGGAAGCCTCATCGCCCTGGTCAATAACCTGGTTAGCAAGTTTTAGGAATTCGTCCAGATTGAAAGAGGAGGAAGACGATCCGCCATGGTCGACTTTCAAGCTCGCGCCGCCTCCAAGCTCCAGATCTGCAGTCGCGGTTTCAGCTCCCATTTTCCCTCCTTTCGCCGTCGACAACCCTTCTACGCCTATGGAAACCCTTGGACTACCCTCAGTCGGCGGCAAGACGGCATTTTCAGCCGGCACCGAGAGACCCGGCCCTTCATCTTCTCCATCGCGCGTAGCTCGGTTCGTGAATCTTGTCCATGGCCGTCCTTCTTTCGCCTACCATTCACTGTTCCGTCAGTCTCGCTGTCGACCAGAGCCTCGCCGGCGGTGTCCCCGTCGCCGGCCAGAAATGAGGAAGATGATGTATTAGTAAGTGAAAAATTAGAGAGAATTTTTCGGGGCCATCTCCTTTTTTACAAAGAAAGATGAAAATCTGGAAAACCGCCCACCGTTGGGAAACAAACTTTAGTTTAACAAAACCGTGCAAACAACTAAATTTTGAACGTTCTCAAAATTTGACGAAACTTGACCCAGACGTTGGTCTAGACACAAGATTTTGTGTGGTAAATTTGCTAAACATAATAATAACTACAAGTTTATATAAATGGAAAAAACAAACTTTGCTTTAATAAAATCGTACAAAACAGCTATTTTGAACGTTTTCATAATTCGACGAAACTTGACCGAAACGTTGGTTTAGACCCAAGAATTTGTGTGGTAAATTCGCTAAACGTAATAATAACTACAAGTTTGTTTAAAAGGGAAACAAACTTTGCTTTAATAAAACTGTGCAAAACAGATAAATTTTGAACGTTCTCAGAATTCGACGAAACTTGACCCAAACGTTTATCCAGACCTAAGAATTTGTGTGGTAAATTTTCTGAGTGTAATAACACTACAGGTTTGTATAAAAGGGAAACAAACTTTGCTTTATTAAAATCGTGCAAAACAACTAAATTTTGAACGTTCTCGGAATTCGACGAAACTTGACCGAAACGTTGTTCTAGACCCAAGAATTTGTGTGGTAAATTTGCTAATAATAACTACAAGTTTGTATAAAAGGAAAACAAACTTTGATTTAATAAAATCGTGCAAAACAATTAAATTTTGAACTTTCTCAAAATTCGACTAAACTTGACCCAAACGTTGGTCTAGACTCAAGAATTTGTGAGCTAAATTTGCTAAGCGTAATAATAACTACAAGTTTGTATAAAAGGAAAATAAACTTGCTTTAATAAAACCGTGAAAAACAGCTAAATTTTGAATGTTCTTAGAATTCGATGAAACATGACCCACACGTTGTTCTAGACCATAAAATTTGTGTGGTAAATTTGATAAGCGTAATAATAACTACAAGTTTGTATAAATTGGAAACAAACTTTGCTTTAATAAAGCAGTGCAAAAAGTTGGCTACGACGGATAAACCATGGCTAGCCGACCTTAGCCCGTGTGTCCTGTGCAGCAAGGGAGCAACGGAGGCACAATGCCACTTATTCTTTCAGTGCAGATTTAGCCGATAGTGTCTCGCAAAAAATTGAAAAATGGTACGATTCTCGTGGACAAATAGAGACTGGATGACGGATATTACATGGGCTTCCCGAAAATGGAGGGGTAAGCACATTATTAACATGTCTTACCGAGCATTTTTAGCATCATGTGTTTACCACATTTGGAAGGAGAGGAATTTGAGATGATTCGACCAAACCGATAGGACACCATGCACCATTGCAGTAGTTATTATCGAGGACATCAGGCAGCGAATACATAGCATTACTTTACCTAGTTCAGTCAGTACACGAGCTTTATTCAGACTTTGGCGTATCTCTTTGCCTGTAGAGGGAAACTCCAACTGCTGAACACCATGTTGTACTGTACTACTATTTTTTATTGATAAAACATATATTTACCTAAAAAAAAAAATCGTGCAAAACAAATAAATTTTGAACGTCTCAGAATTCGACGAAACTTGACCCAAACATTGGTCTAGACGCAAGAATTTGTGTGGTAAATTTACTAAGCTTAATAATAACTATAAGTTGTATAAAAGGGAAACAAACTTGCTTTCATAAAATCGTGCAAAACAGCTATATTTTGAACGTTCTAAGAATTTGACCAAAACGTTGGTTTGGACCCAAGAATTTGTGTGGTAAATTTGCTAAGCGTAATAATAACTACAAGTTTATATAAAACGTAAACAAACTTGCTTTAATAAAACTGTGCAAAACAGCTAAATTCTGAATGTTCTCAAAATTCGACGAAACAAGACACACACGTTGTTCTACACTATAAAATTTGTGTAGTAAATTTGCTAAACGTAATAATAACTACAAGTTTGTATAAATGGGATACAAACTTTGCTTTAATAAAATCGTGCAAAACAACTAAATTTTGGAAATTCTCAGAATTTGACAAAACATGAACCAAACATTGGTTTATACCCAAGAATTTGCGTGGTAAACTTGGTAAGCGTAATAATAACTACCAGTTTGTATAAATGAAAAACAAACTTTGCTTTAATAAAATCGTACAAAACAACTAAATTTTGAACGTTTTCATAATTCGACGAAACTTGAACCAAACGTTTATCCATACCCAAGAATTTGTATGGTAAATTTGCTAAGTGTAATAATAACTACAAGTTTGTATTAAAGGGAAACAAACTTTGCCTTAATAAAACCATGCAAAACAACTAAATTTTCAACGTACTCAGAATTCAACAAAACTTGACCCAAACGTTGGTCTAGACACAAGAATTTGTGTGGTAAATTTGCTAAGCGTAATAATAACTACAAGTCTGTATAAAAGGGAAACCATTTTTGCTTTAATAAAACCATGCAAAACAGCTAAATTTTGAACGTTCTCAAAATTCGATGAAACTTGACCCAAACGTTTATTCACACCCAAGAATTTGTGTAGTAAATTTGCTAAGTGTAATAATAACTACAAGTTTCTATAAAACAGAAACAAACTTTGCATTAATAAAACCGTGCAAAACAACTAAATATTGAACGTTCTCAAAATTCGACGAAACTTGACCCAAATGTTGGTCTAGACCCAAAAATTTGTGTGGTAAATTTGCTAAGTGTAATAATAACTACAAGTTTGTATAAAAGAGAAACAAACTTTGCTTTAATAAAATCGTGCAAAACAACTAAATTTTTAACATTCTCAAAATTTGACAAAACTTGAGCTAAACGTTGGTCTAGACCCAAACGTTGGTCTAGACCCAAGAATTTGTGTTGTAAATTTGTTACTTCCCGAGGGGATAGCACTTTGGTTCTTTTTTTAGAAAGATGCTGCTGAAATCTGCAAACGCTATGACCTAGAGTATGAGCAGCTCCGAATCTTGCCTCCTTCTTTTGCTTTCTTTGCTATCCCCGGCCATAACATAACATAAAAGGAAGAGTTACAACGGCAACTTCTGAGACTTATTCAGCTCCTACTAAACCATTCGTTACCCCTCCTTCTGTAAAAGTCTTTCTGGCTGGCATAAGAACTTGTCGGAAGCAAGTCGGAGATTATTTTCCCGACTCGGGGGTGCAAGGGGAGTATCTGATCATCCAGTTCAACACCCAAAGTGGGGTTGTTCAGGCACCTGCGGCCGGTGGGTACGCACTACCTTTTGAAGTGGATCTGGCACCCGAAGGCTCTTGTTTAGAGTAGAGGTAGGTCGCTTTTGGAAGCGTTCGCCAGTGACTAGCTCAATCGAGGATTTCAAGACATGAAAGCGGAGTTCAAAAGGCGTAATACTAACTACAAGTTTGTATAAAAGGAAAACAAACTTCGGTTTAATAAAACCGTGCAAAAAAACTAAATTTTGAACGTTGTCAGAATTTTCAACGAAACTTGACCCAAACGTTTATCCACATCCAAGAATTTGTATGGTAAATTTGCTAAGTACAATAATAACAACAAGTTTGTAGGAAAACAAACTACGCTTTAATAAAACCGTGGAAAACAACTAAATTTTGAACGTTCTCAGAATTCGACGAAACTTCACCCAAACATTGGTCTCGAACAAAGAATTTGTGTGGTAAATTTGCTAAGTGTAATAATAACTACATGTTTGTATAAAAGGGAAACAAACTTTGCTTTATTAAAATCGGGCATAAAAGCTAAATTTTGAACGTTCTCAAAATTCGACGAAACTTGACCCAAACGTTTATCCAGACCCAGGAATTTGTGTGGTAAATTTGCTAAGTGTAATAATAACTACAAGTTTGTATAAAAAGGAAATAAATTTTGCTTTAATAAAACCGTGGAAAATAACTAAATTTTGAATGTACTCAGAATTTGACAAAACTTGACCCAAATGTTGGTGTAAACCCAAGAATTTGTTCGGTACATTTGCTAAGCGTAATAATAACTACAAGTTTGTATAAAAGGGAAACAAACTTTAATAAAATCGTGCAGAATAGCTAAATTTTGAACGTTCTCAGAATTCGACGAAACTTGACCCAAACGTTTATCCACACCCAAGAATTTGTGTGGTAAATTTGCTAAGTGTAATAATAACTACAAGTTTGTATAAAAGGGAAACAAACTTTGCTTTAATAAAACTGTGCAAAACAACTAAATTTTGAACGTTCTCAGAATTCGACGAAATTTGACGCAAACGTTTATCCACACCCAAGAATTTGCGTGGTAAATTTGCTAAGTGTAATAATAACTACAAGTTTCTGTAAAACAGAAACAAACTTTGCATTAATAAAATCGTGCATAACAACTAAATTTTGAACGTACTCAGAATTTGACAAAACTTGACACAAACGTTGGTCAAGACCCAAGAATTTGTGCGGTAAATTTGCTAAGCGTAATAATAACTACAAGTTTGTATAAAAGGGAAACAAAGTTTGCTTAGATAAAAATGTGCAAAATAGGTAATTTTTGAACGTTCTCAGAATTCGACGAAACTTGACCCAAACGTTTATCCACACCCAAGAATTTGTATGGTAAATTTGCTATGTGTAATAATAACAACATGTTTCTATAAAACAGAAACAAACTTTGCATTAATGAAACCGTGCAAAACAACAAAATATTGAACGTTATCGGAATTCGATGAAACTTGACCCAAATGTTGGTCTAGACCCAAGAATTTGTGTGGTAAATTTGCTAAGTGTAATAACTACAAGTTTGTATAAAAGGGAAACAAACTTTTCTTTAATAAAACCGTGCAAAATAACTAAATTTTGAACGTTCTTAGAGTTCTTCGAAACTTGTCCCAAACGTTAATCCAGACCCAAGAATTTGTCTGGTAAATTTGCTAAGTGTAATAATAACTACAAGTTTGTATAAATAGAAAACAAACTTTGCTTTAATAAAACCGTACAAAATAGCTAAATTTTGAACGTTTTCATAATTCGACGAAACATGACCCAAACGTTGGTCTAGACCCAAGAATTTATTTGGTAAATTTGCTAAGCGTAATAATAACTACAAGTTTGTATAAAAGGAAAACAAACTTTCCTTCAATAAAACCGTGCAGAACAGCTGAGTTTTGAACGTTCTCATAATTCGACAAAACGTGACCCAAACGTTGGTCTAGACAAAAGAATTTTTGTTGTAAATTAGCTAAGCGTAATAATAACTACAAGTTTGTATAAATGGGAAACAAACTTTGCTTTAATAAAACCGTATAAAACAGCTAAATTTTGAACGTTCCCAAAATTCGACGAAACTTGACTCAAACGTTGGTGTAGACCCAAGAATTTGTGTGGTAAATTTGCTAAGCGTAATAATAACTACAAGTTTTGTATAAAGGGGAAACACACTTTGGTTTAATAAACCGTGCACACGTTCTCAGAATTCGACGAAACTTGACCCGAATGTTTATCCACACCCAAGAATTTGTGTGGTAAATTTACTAAGTATAATAATAACAACATGTTTCTATAAAACAGAAACAAACTATGCATTATTAAAACCGTGCAAAACAAGTAAATATTGAACGTTCTTAGAATTCGACGAAACTTGACCCAAACGTTGGTGTAGAACAAAGAATTTGTGCGGTAAATTTGCTAAGTGTAATAATAACTACAATTTTGTATAAACGAAAAATAAACTTTGTTTTAATGAAAATGTGCAAAACAGCTAAATTTTGAACGTTCTCATAATTCGACGAAACATGACCCAAATGTTGGTCTAGACCCAAGAATTTGTGTGGTAAATTTGCTAAGCGTAATAATAACTAAAAGTTTGTATAAAAAGGGAAATAAACTTGCTTAAATAAAACTGTGCAAAACAACTAAATTTTGAATGTTCTCAGAATTCGACGAAACATGACCCAAACATTGCATTAATAAAATCGTACAAAATAGCTAAATTTTGAACGTTGTCAAAGTTCGACGAAACTTGACCCAAGCGTTTGTCTAGACATAAGAATTTGTGTAAGCGTAATAATAACTACAAGTTTCTATAAAAGGGAAACAAACTTTTCTTCATAAAAATCGTGCAAAATAGCTAAGTTTTGAACATTCTCAGAATTCCACGAAACTTGACCCAAACGTTGGTCTAGACACAAGAATTTCAGTGGTAAATTAGCTAAGCGTAATAATAACTACAAGTTTGTATAAATGGGAAACAAACTTTGCTTTAATAAAACCGATTAAAATTGCTAAATTTTGAACTTTCTCATAATTCAACGAAACATGACCGAAACGTTGGTCTAGACCCAAGTATTTGTGTGGTAAATTTGCTAGGCATAATAATAACTACAAGTTTTATAAAAGGGAAAACAAACTTTGGTTTAATAAAATCGTGCAAAACAGTAAAATTTTGAACGTTCTCACAATTCAACGAAACTTGACCCAAACGGTCTAGCTCAAGAATTTGTGTGCTAAATTTGCAAAGCGTAATAAAACTACAAGTTTGTTTAAAAGGGAAACAAACTTGCTTAAATAAAACCGTGGAAAACAGTTAAATTTTGAATGTTCTCAGAATTCGACGAAACTTGATCTAAACGTTGGTCTAGACCCAAGTATTTGTGTGGTAAATTTGGTAAGCATAATAATAACTACAAGTTTGTATAAAAGGGAAATAAACTTGCTTTAGTAAAACTATGAAAAACTACTAAATTTTGAATGTTCTCGGAGTTCGATTAAACTTGACCCAAATGTTGGTCTAGACTCAAGAATTTGTTTGGAAAAATTTGCTAAGTGTAATAATAACTAGGAGTTTGTATAAAAGGGTAACAAGCTTTTTTTTAATACAACCGTGCAAAACAGCTAAATTTTGAACGTTCTCAGAATTCAACGAAAATTGACCCAAATGTTGGTCTAGACCACACAATTTGTGTGGTAAATTTGCTAAGCGTAATAATAACTATAAGTTCGTATAAAAGGGAAACAAACTTTGCTTAAATAAAATCGTGAAAAACAGCTAAATTTTAAACGTTCTCATAATTCGATGAAACTTGACCCAAATCTTGGTCTAGACCCAAGAATTGGTTTGGTAAATTTTCTATATCTAATAATAACTACAAGTTTGTGTAAAAGAAAAACAAACTTTGCTTCAATAAATCTGTGCAAAACAGCTAAATTTTGAACGTTCTTAGAATTCGACGAAACTTGACCCAATGGTTGGTCTAGACGCAATAATTTGTGTGGTAAAATTGGTAAGAGTAATAGTAACCACAAGTTTGTATAAAAGGGAAATAAACATGCTTTAATAAAACTGTGCAAAACAACTAAATTTTGAATATTCTCAGAATTCGACGAAACATCATACAAATGTTGGTCTAGACCGTAGAATTTGTGTGGTAAATTTGCTAAGCGTAATAATAACTACAAGTTTGTGTAAAAGGGAAACAAAATTTACTTTAACAAAACCATATAAAACAGCTAAATTTTGAATGTTCTAAGAATTCGACGAAACTTGACCCAAACGTTTGTCTAGACCCAAGAATTTGTATAAGCGTAATAATAACTACAAGTTTGTATAAAAGGGAAACAAACTTTGCTTCAATAAAACCGTGCAAAACAGCTAAATTTTGAACGTTTTCAGAATTCGGCGAAACAAGACCCAAACGTTGGTCTAGACCCAAGAATTTCTGTGGTAAATTTCTTAAGCGTAATAATAACTATAAGGTTGTACAAATCGGAAACAAACGTTGCTTTAATAAAATCGTACAAAACAACAAAATTTTGAACGTTCTCAGAATTCGACGAAACATGAACGAAACGTTGATCTAGACCGAAAAATTTGTGTGGTAAATTTGCTAGGCATAATAATAACTATAAGTTTGTATAAAATGAAAAACAAACTTGGCTTTATTGAAATCGTGCAAAAGAGCTGAATTTTGAACGTTTTCAGAATTCGATGAAACTTGACCCAAACATTGGTCTAGACTCAAGAATTTGTGTGGTAAATTTCCTAAGTGTAATAATAACTTCATGTTTGTATAAAAGGCACACAAATTTTGCTTCAATAAAACTATGCAAAATAGCTAAATTTTTAACGTTCTCAGAATTCGGTGAAGCTTGATCCAAACCGTCTCGACCCAAGAATTTGTTGGTAAATTTGCTAAACACAATAATAACTACAAGTGTGTATAAATGGGAAATAAACTTTGTTTTAATAAAACCGTGCAAAACAGCTAAATTTTGAACGTTCTTAGAATTCGACGAAAGTTGACCCAAATGTTGGTATAGACCCAAGAATTTGTGTGGTAAATTTGCTAAGCGTAATAATAACAAGTTTATATAAAAGGGATACAAACTTGCTTTAATAAAACTGTGAAAACAACTAAATTTTGAATGTTCTTATAATTCGACGAAACTTGACCCAAACATTGGTCTAGACCACAGAATTTGTGTGGTAAATTTGCTAAGCGTAATAATAACTACAAGTTTGTAAAGAGCAACAAATTTTGCTTTAATAAAACCGTACAAAACAGCTAAATTTTGAACATTCTCAGAGTTTGACGAAACTTGACCCAAACATTTGTCTAGACCCAAGAATTTGTGGAAGCGTAGTAATAACTACAAGTTTTTATAAATGGGTAATAAACTTTGCTTTAATAAAACCGTGTAAAATAGCTAAATTTTGAACGTTCTCAGAATTCGATGAAACTTGACCGAAACATTGGTCTAGATCCAAGAATTTGTGTGGTAAATTTTCTAGGCATAATAATAACTACAAGTTTTATAAAAGGAAAAACCAATTTGCTTTAGTAAAATCGTTCAAAACAACTAAATTTTGAACGTTCTCAGAATTCGACGAAACATGACCCAAACGTTGGTCTACACAAAGAATTTCTGTTGTAAATTAGCTAGGCGTAATACTAACTACAAGTTTGTATTTGTATAAATGGGAAACAAAATTTGCTTTAATAAAACCGTGTAAAATAGCTAAATTTTGAACATTGTCAGAATTCGATAAAATGTAACAGAAACGTTGGTCTAGACCCAAGAGTTTGTGTGATAAATTTTCTAGGTATAATAATAAATACAAGTTTTACAAAAGGAAAAATAAACTTTGCTTTAATAAAATCATGCAAAATAGCTAATTTTCGACGTTCTCAGAATTCGACGAAACTTGACCCAAATGTTGGTCTAGACTAAAAAATTTTTGTGCTAAATTTGCTATGCGTAATAATAACTATAAGTTTGTATAAAAGAGAAACAAACTTGTTTTAATAAACCGTGCAAAACTGTTAAATTTTGAATATTCTCTGAATTCGACGAAACTCGACCCAAACATTGGTATAGACCCGAGAATTTGCGTGGTAAAATTTGCTAAGTGTAATAATAACTAGGAGTTTGTATAACAGGGTAACAAGCTTGTTTTTAATAGAACCGTGCAAAATAACTAAATTTTGAACATTCTCAGAATTCGAAAAATTGACCCAAACGTTGGTCTAGACCACACAATTTGGGTGGTAAATTTGCTAAGCGTAATAATAACTACAAGTTTGTATAAAAGGGAAACAAACTTTGTTTTAATAAAATCGTACAAAACAGCTAAAATTTGAACGTTCTCAGAGTTCGACGAAACTTGACTCAAACGTTTGTCTAGACGCAAGAATCTGTGTAAGAGAAATAATAACTATAAGTTTGTATAAAAGGAAAACAAACTTTGCTTCAATAAAACCGTGCAAAACAGCTGAGTTTTGAACATTCTCAGAATTCGACGAAACTTGACCCAAACGTTGGTCTACACCAAAGAATTTCTATTGTAAATTAGCTAAGCGTAATAATAACTACAAGTTTGTATAAATGGGAAACAAACTTTGCTTTAGTAAAACCGTGTAAAACAGCTAAATTTTGAACGTTTTCAAAATTCGATGAAACTTGACTAAAACGTTGGTGTAGACCCAAGAATTTGTGTGGTAAATTTGTTAAGCGTAATAATAACTACAAGTTTCATAAAAGGGAAAATAATCTTTGCTTTAATAAAATCATGCAAAACAGCTAAATTTTTAACGTTCTCAAAATTCGATGAAACTTGACCCAAATATTGGTGTAGATCCAAGAATTTGTGTGGTAAAATTTGCTAAGTGTAATAATAACTAGGAGTTTGTATAACAGGGTAACATGCTTCTTTTTAATACAACCGTGCAAAACAACTAAATTTTGAACGTTCTCAGAATTCGACGAAAATTGACCCAAACGTTGGATTAGACCATACAATTTGTGAGGTAAATTTTCTAAGCGTAATAATAACTACAAGTTAGTATAAAAGGAAAACTAACTTTGCTTTAATAAAACCATGCAAAACAAGTAAATTTTGAACGTTCTCAGAATTCAACGAAACTTGACCCAAACGTTGGTCTAGACCTAAGAATTTGTGTGCTAAATTTGCTAAGTGTAATAATAACTACAAATTTGTGTAAAAGGAAAACAAACTTTGCTTCAATAAAACCGTGCAAAACAGCTAAATATTGAACGTTCTCAGAATTTGATGAAATTCTACCCAAATGTTGGTCTAGACCCAAATATTTATGTGGTAAATTTGCTAATTGTAATAATAAATACCAATTTGTATAAAAGGGAAACAAACTTCCTTACATAAGTTGGTCTAACCCACATAATTTGAACGTTCTCAGAATTCGACGAAAATTAAACCATATGTTGGTCTAACCCACATAATTTGCGTGGTAAATTTGCTTAGCGTAATAATAACTACAAGTTTGTATAAATGGGAAACAAACTTTGCTTTAATAAAACCATGCAAAACAACTAAATTTTGAACGTTCTTAGAATTCAACAAAACTTGACCCAAACGTTGGTCTAGACCCAAGAATTTGTATGGTAAATTTGCTAAGCGTAATAATAGCTATAGGTTTGTATAAATGGGAAATAAACTTTGTCTTAGTAAAACCGTGCAGAACAGCTAGATTTGCAACATTTCTCAGAATTCAATGAAGCTTGACCCAAACGTTGGTCTAGACCCAAGAATTTGTGTTGTAAATTTGTTAAGCCTAATAATAACTACAAGTTTGTATAAAAGGGAAACAAACTTGCTTTAATAAAACTGTGCAAAACAACTAAATTTTGAATGTTGTCTGAATTCGACGAAACATGACCCAAACGTTGGTCTAGACCACAGAATTTGTGTGGTAAAATTTGCTAAGTGTAATAATAACTAGGAGTTTGTATTAAAGGAAAACAAACTTACTTTAATAAAACCGTGCAAATCAGCTAAATTTTGAATGTTCTCAGAATTCGAGGAAAGTTGACCCAAACGTTGGTCTAGAACCAAGAATTTGTGTAGTAAATTTTCTAAGCATAATTATAAATTAAAGTTTGTATAAAAGGAAAACAAACGTTTTTTTTTTTGAAACCACCCGGGGGGAGCTTTTCGGAGTCCCCGATCCTTATTTATTAAAAAAAGGTGAGCAAATTTACAGCGGGGAGTGCTGACTCCCTATCTTTTCTAGCAAAGCTTTAAGATCAGGAGTACTACTCCCTTACAAATATTCGCCCAAATCATAAACGAGGAGTACTACTCCCTTACATTAAATTGCAAAAGCATAAATAAGGAGTACTAGTCCCTTACAAATGTAATACTTGCTAAGGTGATATACAAAGTTGGAGACGGTAATCAAGTGCGTCAAAACGTTTCTGCCACTACACTCGAATCATCGGTTCCAACTAGCATTTGTAGATTAGGCTATACAAGAAATCCAAAGATTGTCACCAAAAGTGATGCATCATCACCAGTTGTAATAGAAAAAAGGGGGAGAAGCTGACTGAATATTACTCACATGAATCCTCAGCTTTCAAGTCAAAATGATGGAGCAAAACAAGTCAAAGTCTGAGCAACAAAGCAATATCAACATGTGTACCAAATTGTGGCACAATCTGAGCATGCTCACAAGACAAAAAGAAATGAGATTGCACCATAGATAACAACCACAAAATAGAAGCATGCAATTAAGCTATAGAATAGGCAAACAACAATGCAGTAACGAAAACAACAAAGCAGCCTGCCCAGCATTGACGCGAAGCTAAGGTAAGGTAACAAGTAAGCTACTCAAGGGGGGTCAACAACAATTTTGAGTCGAACGTGTGGGAGGCCACATGAGTCAAGGTTAACAATACCTTTCACTTTACCTGGGAGGTGTTCCTTGGTAAGGATGCTAAGTTGTTGAGATGTACATGCTTGATTGGCTAGAAAGTCCGCCACTTGGTTTCCTTCTCTAAAGATGTGAGAGATTTTATATTCGATTTGCCTTAACAGGTTTCGAATGCTTTGAAGGGTGATCTGATGATCCCATGCCCCTTGTCGTGGTGAGGAGATGAGCTTGATAATAACCATTGCATCCGTTTCAATCCAAATATTGTGAAATCCCTTTTCGATGCATATTTTCAGTCCTCTGTGTATAGCTCGAAGTTCAGCCTGGGTGTTAGAAGTAATGCCAAGAGGTTCTTGAAAGGCAAAGACCACTTGACCGAGATGATCTCTGAGGATTTCGCCCGCGCTGGAAATACCTGGGTTACCTTTAGACGCTCCATCTGTATTCAGTTTGTACCACCCTTCTTGAGGCTTTCTCCAATGGACAATAAAAGTTTTCTGCCACTTAGTCTTCTGCTGAAGAGGGATATTGATAGTGGTTACAGCGAAAAAATCCCATTGCACTTGCTCCGATTTAAGCAACTCACTTTTATAGAGGTTGCGGAGGTACGCCAGTGTTTTTTGAATAATGGTGTTGGCCTTGAATTTGACTCCTCTGTTCTTAGCATCATTGCAAAGCTTCCATATGTTCCAGAGAATCAAGATTGGGATAATATCTCTGATGTGTGGTTTAGCGTCGTTTCTATTTTTCCAGGATTGGATGAGAATAGTGATGTCATTTGTTTGAGGGATATTAATTTGGAATTTAGCTGCGAAATAACCCCAAGCTTCCAAATACTTTTTGTTATGTAAGAAGAGATGCGGTATGGTTTCTTCTGCTTCACAACAATAGCATTTGGAGGCTATTGTGATCCCCTTCTGCTTAAGCCTCTCATCGACAGGTACCCAGTTATGAATCAATCTCCAAATAAATACTGAGATGTTAGGGATAATCAGTTTGGACCAGAGAGTACGATAGAAGAGCTGAGGAGATTGGTAGCTTCTAATTTCATTCCAAGCTAATTTAGTGGTAAACGTACCATTCTTAGACAGTTTCCAATGTAGAGAGTCAGTTTGGCTATCAGTAATGGGGACATTCATGATCAAATCGATTATGTTTTATGGAACAACTTGTTGGAGTTTGTTGACGTCCCACGTAGAGTTGTTCCGGAACCAGTTAACAGGGACATGAAGATTGCAGTGAGTGCCCAAGATATTCGCTATTGTGCCTTCCGGTAGCCACCAATCATACCAGAAAGAGATAGTACCAGCCCCTAGGCTCCAGAAGATATTTGTTTGTGCTTCTGTTCGAATTTTTCCGAGTCTTTTCCAGGTACTTGAATCAGTCATGAAGATTTTGGAGAGCGTTGGAAAGTATTCTCCACAGTATTTACTTATGGAGAATTTAGACCATAGAGAATTGTTGCGTCTCAATCTCCACCACAATTTGTAAGAGAATGCTGTGGTCATCTCCCGAAGGTTCCTAATTCCAAGTCCACCTTCTTCGATAGGATAACAAATGTTTTGCCACTTTGTCCAGTGGATTTTCCTTTGTTAGCGAAAAGTTGTTCAAGTTTCTTTATGGTTCCCACCGGAGGGTTTAGAACTTGGAGGAGGTAGATCGGCATAGAAGAAAGCACGGTCTTGATGAGTTGAAGTCTACCCCTATAGGAGAGGTGGCAGTGTTTCCATCCCGCAATTTTGTTTCTGACTTTATCGGTCAGATTTTCATAAAGAATTTTCTTCTTGTTTGATTCGATGTGCCATGAGGTTAGCTTTTTTTCCAGGAATGAAGGCACTCTTAGCATGATTGATTTTTTGACTGGAGGATTCCTTGAAGTTACGCAAGAATTGCATAAGCTTGGTCAAACTTTCTTCCTCACAATTCGTGAACAAGATGACATCATCTGCATATGAAAGATGTGATATCTTAACCTCACAATTAGTGTGATAGAACATACCTGGGTTCTCATTAAAGAGGAGATCGAGACCTCTTGATAGAGCTTCTGCTGCTAGAATAAAGAGAGCTGGGGAGAGTGGGTCTCCTTGTCTTAAACCTTGGGATGATTTCAAGAATCCTGTCGTTTCTCCATTGACAAGCACAGTAAACCAGCAGTTCTGGATGGCATGCTTGATAAGAGTGAGGAATCTATGAGGGAATCCCATCTTCTGCAAGACTGTGAGGAGGAAATTCCAGTTAACTCTGTCATACGCTTTAGACATGTCCAGTTTGATGACCAGGTTGCCTTTGTTATATCTAAGATCAAGCTGGTGAATTATCTCTTGAGCCATAAGAATATTGTCTCCATTAAGTCTTCCTGGAACGAAGCCGCTTTGAGAAGGGGAGATAAGATCTGGAAGTGTGTTGTGAAGCTTGTTGTAAATCAGCTTGGATAAAATTTTATTGGTGACATTGCACAAGGAGATGGGTCTAAAATCATTCCAGGTCTGAGGGGACTCGACTTTAGGGACAAGCACGATTGTTGTGGCTGTGAAGCTCCTGGGCATTGGGGTGCCATAAAAGAAGTCCTTGACTGCCTCAAAAATATGTGTAGCAATGAAATCCCAGCAGGCTTGATAGAAAGCTGATGAAAAACCGTCTGGGCCTGCTACGCTGTCCTTATCTATGCTGAATACAGTATCTCTAATCTCTTCGTCTGTTGGTAGACTACCGATAATGCGAGTGCATTCTTCTGATACTTGGGGAAATTGAAATGAGAATTCTGGGGCATTGTTTCTGGCCGGATTACAAGAGAGTAGGTTTTTGAAATATGTAGTGGCAGATTCTCTGATTTTGTCCGGAATAGTAATTTCTTGGTTCTCTTCCATGATTCTGTGGATTGTGGACTTTAGCATTTTTTTCTTCACTAATGAATGGAAGTATTTTGTGTTCCTTTCCCCTGCCTCGGGCAACTTGCAGTTACTCTTTTGCTTCCAATATTCAGATTCTAATGTGAGTGCATGAACAAGAGCAGCATTACTTCTCTTGAGGTCAATGAGGTTGGCCTCGGAGGGGTCCATATCGAATCTTTTTTTTGCTTCAGTGGCTTTTTGTTTTGCCTGTTCGACTGTTGTGAAGACGTTTCCAAAAGTATCATTGTTCCATAGTTTGAGTAGCTCCTTAATTCTGTAGATTTTCTGTTGTAGCTTGTACATCCCATGTCCTTCTGTTGGTAGGCACCATGATTGCTTGACTGTGTCTAAGAACGTATGGCGTTTCAACTACATATTTTGAAATCTGAATGAAGAAGGCTTTTTATCCTCTACTTTAGCGGCATTGATGAGGAGTGGGTGATGATCTGATAGCCTGCTAGGAAGATGTAAAACTCTAGTGGTATTGAAACTTTCAGTCCACTCCTTGGAATAGAGAACCCTATCCAGTCGCCTCCAAACTCTATTGTTTTCCAGGTAAATGGTTCCCCTTCAAAACCAGCTTCAATTAAGCCGGTGTCGAACATCATATCGTTAAAGTCGTCCATGGATCCAATTCTTCTCATATCTCCACCTTGTTTTTTATTCGGATGTAAGATAGCATTAAAGTCTCCTCCTACGAGCTATGGTACGTTCTGATGAGAAATTCGTGTCAATTCATCCCAAAGAATTCTCCTTAGGGTTCTGTAACACTTGGCATAGATGAAAGTACAAAAGATGTCCTCTAGAAGAGCTTCTGAGTTGACCTTAACATGCAAAAATTGTATGTGATCCTGAATAATCTGGATGTCAACACCAAGCTTAGCAAAACACCAGATCTTATTGTTAGAGTTAGAAAACACAGAATGGAAGGCAAATTAGCGAGTAAAGTAAACGGCATCTAACTGTACAAAGGGTTCGAGTAGTATTAACATATCAGGTTTGTTTTCAAAAAGAAAATCTAAGAGAATTTTTTGTTTTTCCAGTTTACCTATACCTCTGACATTCCGAATGATGAGTTTAATCATTAAAATTGTAGAGAGGAGGAGGAGGCGGACCTTGTTTTGCGTCTTGTGAGTGGCTTAGGAGAGATGTTACCTTTGATTTTTTTACCTTTACCTCCAGTTTTTGGTGATTTTGCTAATATGCTGTTGCCTTCTACGGACTTGTTCCTTTTGTGCTTGTTTGAAGCTTTGGAGTCTGTAAAAATGACTTTTTGTTGTACTTCTTGCCCTTCTTGATTGTGGCCATCCATATCACTCCTGATCTTGAAGGTGTGGGTGATATTGATTGTTTCATTCCCTCGTTTCGATACATTAGCGTCAGCGGGAAGTGTGATGTTCTGCATGCTTTCAAGTTTCTGCAAAGTGTCCTCCATTTCCAGGTCCTCCAAGCTTTGGAATCGATTAAATATGGGTGTGTGCTCATCTTCTCCTTCACTATCTAAGGGATCTGTCTGTACCTCGTAGAATGGCTGTTTTTGGGAATGCTCTATCCTGTTCCTTTATCTGCTAGTTTCTCAATGAAGAATCTTTTTGGTTGATCCGGACGCCAGTGGTGTTAATTCCTTGGATTGGGGTTTTGGGACCTCAGTAATGTGTTTGTGTTGAGGCTGTCTACTGATTTCCTATTGTTCACTTGAATTGTTGATAGCTTCCACATCATCAATATTTATGGGAGCTGTCTACTGATTTCCTATTGTTCACTTGAATTGTTGATAGCTTCCACATCATCAATATTTATGGGATGCCTTTTGTTTTGGCTTGTTTTGTCAGCATCCCAATCTTTGTCAAGTAGCTCAGCAATCAGAGGATCTTCATAAGTGAGGTCATTGGGGCTGGCCATCATAGTCTTACCCTCTAGGTTGTTCTCAGATGTGATAAGTGATTCAGGTACATGTACATGCGAAGTAGGAAATTCAACAGCACCAACATTAATAGGAATATCATCATAAGATAATTTCCTAGTTTTTTCGGTGTGTAGCTGATCACTATTTTGATTAATGTTCGAAGCTACAACAGAGTCATTAGCAATTAACACATTCTTTCCCTTTCTTTTGTTATTAATTATTTCTCTAAGATCCCTAATCTCCTCCATTTGATTCGATAATTTATCCGGGAGCATTGCTTCCAAATCAGCTTGACTTTTCTCATTATTGAGTTTAATGATGCAAGTAGCAATGCCATGTCCAAAATGATTACATGAGGAGCAATAAGGTGGGCTATTTTCATAGAGGAGTGGTTGTCTATAGGTTTTTCCCTCAATATTCAGATAAACGACATGGACTTTAGGAGCTGTAAGATCTAGTTCGACACAAACACGAGCTAAGCCTGGCCTAGAGAGGTCCGCAGTTGGTTCATCCATTCTTAAAGGTTTACCAATTTTAGAAGCAAGGGTGAACAAAGCATTTTTTTCAAACAGATGGACAACAAGTTCCGGTAATCTAATCCAAACCGGTGCAATAGATTCAATTTTGGGATCAAAGTTAGGAGTCCATTTAAACACTTTCATATGAAAGCTATCAAATGTCCATTCACCTCTAAGCCAAATTCTTGCAAAATCTTCTTCATTAGCTAGTCGACTCAAGACATGCTTAAGGTTAAGTCTACCCACTGTCACATTACCTTTCAATCCAAGTCTAATAATTCTATTACGCAAAAAATTAAGATTCGGGAGGCCGTGGGAAAACTTACTGACCAACGTAAATTTCAACTTGGAAGCTAGCTGAGCCGTTTCCTCAGAAGAATAGATAATACCTGGTTCGCCCTTGTAGCTAGAGTAGGATCCAATCGTGTGGATTTCATCATCTTGGAACATTTTCTTTGCAGCTCGCGATGGGTCGTGCTGAAAATGCGATGCCGATGGATTTTGGACAATCTTGGCGTAGGTGATTCTAGGGGGTTGCTCTTTGACTGGAATTTGAGAGGAACTCGGGATGGAGAGTGTTGGAGCAGTAGTTTGAGATTCCGTCATTTTCAACAATGAGCAAACAAGCTTCCAACAAGAGAGAGTTTCCGTCGAGATAGTTCAAAGCGGACCCATTTGGTGTGGAGAGTGCTGGGTATGAAACTGAAGGTAGAGAGAAGAGGTGGTGTCGGTTCGGAAAGCAGCGGAAAAGGTTGGAGGCGAGTAATGGCTGTTCGGAGTTCTAATCGCCGGCGAAAGGAGGGTGGTAATAAGTGCAAGGGTGAGGAGATTCGAATGCTGGCCAAAGTAGTTGTCACCGGTGCTGGGCGGCGGAGATTGGAGGTTGTGGGTTAAGCTAAGAGGGAAGGGAGGTGCTGCTGTCCATGGTGCATGCGAGCGCGTGCGCCGCCGGCAAGGAACGTTGACAGAGGAGGGGAGGTCGCCGGCCGCTAGGGCTTGCCGGCGACAATGGTTGAGAACGACGATAGTGATGAGTGTGTGAAGTCGCACACAGTGGAGGTGAAGCCTGCTGTCTCGCTGCATGCACTCGTATAAAAGGAAAACAAACTTGCTTTAATAAAACCGTACAAAACAGCTAAATTTTGAACGTTTTCATAATTCAACGAAACTTGGTCCGAACGTTGGTCTAGACCCAAGAATTTGTATGGTAAATGTTCTAAGCGTAATAATAACTAAAAGTTTGTATAAATGGGAAATAAACTTTGTTTTAATAAAACCGAGCAAAACAGCTAAAATTTGAACGTTCCCAGAATTCGAACAAAATCGCTAAATTTTGAACGAAACTTGACACAAAAATTGGTCTACAACCAAGAATTTGTGAGGTAAATTTGCTAACGAAATAATAACTACAAGTTCATATAAATCGGAAACAAATTTTATTTTAATAAAACCTTGCAAAACAGCCAAATTTTGAACGTTCTCAGAATTCGACGAAACTTGACCCAAACGTTGGTCTAAACCCATGAATGTGTGTGGTAAAATTTGCTAAGCGTAATAATAACTACAAGTTTGTATAAAAGGAAAACTAACTTGCTTTAATAAAACCGTGCAAAACATTTAAAGGTTGAATGTTCTAAGAATTCGACAAAACGTGACCCAAACATTAGTTTAGACCCAAGAATTTGTGTGGTAAAATTTGCTAAGTGTAATAATAACTAGGAGTTTGTACAAAAGGGTAACATGTTTTGTTTTAATAAAATCGTGCAAAATAGCTAAATTCTAAACGTTCTCACAATTCGACGAAAATTGACCCAAACATTGGTCTAGACCATAGAATTTGTGTGATAAATTTGCTAAGCATAATAATAACTACAAGTTTGTATAAAAGGGAATCAAACTTTGCTTTAATAAAATCGTGCAAAACAGCTAAATTTTGAACGTTCTCAGAGGTGAAACTTGACCTAAACGTTGGTCTAGACCTAAGAATTTGTGTGGTAAATTTGCTAAGCGTAATAATAACTACAAGTTTGTATAAATGAAAAACAAACTTTGCTTTATTAAAATCGTACAACACAGCTAAATTATGAACGTTCTCAAAATTCGACGAAACTTGACCCAAATATTTTTCTAGACCCAAAAATTTTTGTAAATTTAATAATAACTACAAGTTTGTATAAAAGGGAAACGAACTTTGCTTCAATAAAACGGTGGAAAACAGCTAAATTTTGAACGTTCTCATAATTCGACGAACTTGACCCAAACCTTGGTCTAGACCCAAGAATTTGTCTGGTAAATTTGCTAAGCGGTAATCATAACTACAAGTTTGTATAAATGGAAAACAAACTCTGCTTTAATAAAACCGTATAAAATAGCTAAATTTTGAACATGCTCAGAATTCTACGAAACTTGACCGAAACGTTGGTCTAGACATTAGAATCTGTGTGATAACTTTTCTAGGCATAAGAAAACTACATGTTTGTATCAAAGGGAAAACAAACTTTGCTTTAATAAAATCGTGCAAAACAACTAAATTTTAAACGTACTCAGAACTCGACGAAACTTGACCCAAACGTTGGTCTATACCCAAGAATTTGTGTGGTAAATTTGCTAAGCGTAATAAAAACTACAACGTTGTATAAATGGGAAACAAACTTTGCTTTAATAAAATCGTGCAAAATCTGCTAAATTTTGAACAAAACTTGACACAAACATTGGTCTACAACTAAGAATTTGTCCGGTAAATTTCCTAAGCGAAATAATAACTACAAGTTCATATAAATGGGAAACAAATTTTGTTTTAATAAAACCTTGCAAAACAGTCATATTTTGAACGTTCTTAAAATTCGACAAAACTTAACCCAAATGTTGGTCTAGACAAAAGAATTTGTGTGGTAAAATTTACAAAGCGTAATAATAACTACAAGTTTGTATAAAAGGAAAACAAACTTGATTTAATAAAACCGTGCAAAACATTTAAAGTTTGAATATTCTCAGAATTCGACGAAACTTGACCCAAACGTTAGTCTAGACCCAAGAATTTGTGTGGTAAAATTTGCTAAATGTAATAATAACTAAGAGTTTGTACAACAGGGTAACAAGTTTTTTTTTTAATAAAATCGTGCAAAATAGCTAAATTCCGAACATTCTCACAATTCGACAAAAATTGACCCAAACGTTGGTCTAGACCACAGAATTTGTTTGATAAATTTGCTAAGCGTAATAATAAGTACAAGTTTGTATCAAAGGGAAACAAACTTTGCTTTAATAAAATCGTGCAAAACAGCTAAATTTTGAACGTTCTCAATGACGAAACTTGACCCAAACGTTGGTCTAGACCCAAGAATTTGTGTGGTAAATTTGTTAAGCGTAATAATAACAACAAGTTTGTATAAATGGGAAACAAACTTTGCTTTATTAAAACCATACAACACAGCTAATTATGAACGTTCTCAGAATTCGACTAAACTTAACCCAAACGTTTTTCTAGACCCAAGAATTTGTGTAAGTTTAACAATAACTACATATTTACATAAAAGGGAAACGAACTTTGCTTCATAAATCCGTGGAAAACAGCTAAATTTTGAACGTTCTCAGAATTCGAGGAAACTTGACCGAAACGTTGGTCTAGACCCAAGAATTTGTTTGGTAAATTTGCTAAGCGTAATAATAACTACAAGTTTGTGTAAATGGGAAACAAACTTTGTTTTAATAAACCGTTTAAAACAACTAATTTTTTAACATTCTCAAAATTCGACGAAATTTGACCGAAACGTTGGTCTAGACAATAGGATCTGTGTGATAAATTTTCTAGGTATAATAATAACTACAAATTTGTATCAAAGGGAAAAAAAACTTTGCTTTAATAAAATCGTGCAAAATAGCTAAATTTTGAACGTTCTCAGAATTCGACGAAACTTGACCCAAACGTTGGTCTAGACCCAAGAATTTGTGTGGTAAATTTGCTAAGCGTAATAAAAACTACAAGCTTGTATAAAAGAAAAACAAACTTTGCTTTAATAAAACCGTGCAAAACTGCTAAATTTTGAACGAAACTTGACACAAACATTGGTCTACAACCAAAAATTTGTGAGGTAAATTTGCTAAGCGAAATAATAACTACAAGTTCATATAAATGGGAAACAAACTTTGATTTCATAAAATTGTGCAAAATAGCTAAATTCTGAACGTTCTCAGAATTCGACGAAACTTGACCCAAACGTTGGTCTAGACCCAAGAATTTGTGTGGTAAATTTGCTAAGCGTAATAAAAACTACAAGCTTGTACAAAAGGAAAACAAACTTTGCTTCAATAAAACCATGCAAAACTGCTAAATTTTGAACGAAACTTGACACAAACATTGGTCTACAACCAAAAATTTGTGAGGTAAATTTGCTAAGCGAAATAATAACTACAAGTTCATATAAATGGGAAACAAACTTCGCTTTAATAAAACCGTGCAAAACAGCTAAATTTTGAACGTTCTCAGAGACGAAACTTGGCCCAAACGTTGGTCTAGACCCAAAAATTTGTGTGGTAAATTTTCTAAGCGTAATAATAACTACAAGTTTGTATAAATGGGAAACAAACTTTGCTTTATTATAACCGTACAACACAGCTAATTATGAACGTTTTCAGAATTCGACGAAACTTAACCCAAACATTTTTCTAGACCCAAGAATTTGTGTAAGTTTAATAATAACTACAAGTTTGTATAAAAGGGAAACGAACTTTGCTTCAATAAAACCGTGAAAAACGGCTAAATTTTGAACATTCTCAGAATTCGACGAAACTTGACCGAAACGTTGGTCTAGACCCTAGAATTTGTCTGGTAAATTTGCTAAGCTTAATAATGACTACAAGTCTGTATAAATAGAAAATAAACTTTGATTTAATAAAACCGTATAAAATAGCTAAATTTTGAACATTCTCAGAATTCGACGAAATTTGAACGAAATGTTGGTCTAGACAATAGGATCTGTGTGATAAATTTTCTAGGTATAATAATAACTACAAATTTGTATCAAAGGGAAAAAAAACTTTGCTTTAATAAAATCGTGCAAAATAGCTAAATTTTGAACGTTCTCAGAATTCGACGAAACTTGACCCAAACGTTGGTCTAGACCCAAGAATTTGTGTGGTAAATTTACTAAGCGTAATAAAAACTACACGCTTGTATAAAAGGAAAACAAACTTTGCTTTAATAAAACCGTGGAAAACTGCTAAATTTTGAACGAAACTTGACACAAATATTGGTCTACAACCAAAAATTTGTGAGGTAAATTTGCTAAGCGAAATAATAACTACAAGTTCATATAAATGGGAAACAAACTTTGATTTAATAAAATTGTGCAAAATAGCTAAATTCTGAACGTTCTAAGAATTCGACGAAACTTGACCCAAACGTTGGTCTAGACCCAAGAATTTGTATGGTAAATTTGCTAAGCGTAATAAAAACTACAAGCTTGTACAAAAGGAAAAAAAACTTTGCTTTAATAAAACCGTGCAAAACTGCTAAAATTTTGAACGAAACTTGACACAAACATTGGTCTACAACAAAAAATTGGTGAGGTAAATTTGCTAAGCGAAATAATAACTACAAGTTCATATAAATGGGAAACAAACTTCGCTTTAATAAAACCGTGCAAAACAACTAAATTTTGAACGTTCTCAGAGACGAAACTTGACCCAAACGTTGGTCTAGACCCAAAAATTTGTGTGGTAAATTTTCTAAGCGTAATAATAACTACAAGTTTGTATAAATGGGAAACAAACTTTGCTTTATTATAACCGTACAACACAGCTAATTATGAACGTTCTCAGAATTCGACGAAACTTAACCCAAACGTTTTTCTAGACCCAAGAATTTGTGTAAGTTTAATAATAACTACATGTTTGTATAAAAGGGAAACGAACTTTGCTTCAATAAAACCGTGGAAAACGGCTAAATTTTGAACATTCTCAGAATTCGACGAAAGTTGACCGAAACGTTGGTCTAGACCCTATAATTTGTCTGGTAAATTTGCTAAGCGTAATAATGACTACAAGTCTGTATAAATAGAAAATAAACTTTGATTTAATAAACCGTATAAAATGGCTAAATTTTGAACATTCTCAGAATTCGACGAAACTTGAACGAAATGTTGGTCTAGACAATAGGATCTGTGTGATAAATTTTCTAGGCATAGTAATAACTACAAGTTTGTATCAAAGGAAAAACAAACATTGCTTTAATAAAACCGTGCAAAACAACTAAATCTTGAACGTTCTAAGAATTCGATGAAACTTGACCCAAACGTTGGTATACACCCAAGAATTTGTATGGTAAATTTGTTAAGCGTAGTAAAAACTACAACGTTGTATAAAAGGGAGACAAACTTTGCTTTAATAAAACCGAGCAAAACTGAAATTTTGAACGAAACTTGACACAAATATTGAACGAAATTTTGTGAGGTAAATTTGCTAAGCGAAACAATTTTGAACGTTCTCAGAATTCGACGAAACTTGATCCAAACGTTGGTCTAGACCCAAAGATTTGTGTGGTAAAATTTGCTAGGCGTAATAATAACCTTAAGGAGTTTGCACATTCGGTCTGGCCAGCACTAAGGGAGGTGACAGCGACCACAAACGGATTCTTCTTTTTTCAGTTTAAAACAGTTATTGATATGGAGGAGATAATTGAGGGAGGCCCGTGGTTGTTCCAAGGGCAGCCGATAGTTCTTCAAAAGTGGGAACCGGGGATGGCCATGAGAAAGTTGAAGCATACACAAGTGCCCGTCTGGATTAAATTACGACACCTTCCGATGGAATTTTGGACGACAGAAGGATTGAGCACTGTAGCGAGTGGTGTGGGGAAGCCCCTTTACCCCGACGCGATTACAAGAGCATGCACGAGACTGGACTTTGCTCGTGTATGTGTGATGATTGATGCCACACAAAAGTTGCATAAACATATTATTGTCATGGCACCTGATGAAGAAGGAGGGGAGACACCTTGCAAAGTTGACGTCGAGTATGAATGGCTCCTGCCAAAGTGCACAACGTGCATGTCATTGGGACATTCGAACAAGGATTGTGCACTAAACAAAACCCGTAAACCGACGAAGCCAACAGTAAATGTGTATGTGCCGAAAGTCAATGTAGCACAACCGCAACTTCCGACTAAGGGACGTAAGACGATGAAACCAGTGGTTGAAGATATACCCAAAGCAGATGCGGGAGATAGACATGTGGACCAGAACCACTCCAAGCAAGAAGAGAGAGGTAAGGCAATTGTTATTTATAATGCTTTTGACGCTTTGCATTTAATTGATGATGCAGGTGAGCATTCAGGGGGTCCTAACACAAGCAGCCCCATGGACGATGATCCATGTTGAACATCGCTGTGTGGAATGTCCGTGGGCTGAACAAACGAGACCATCAGCTCGCTTTGAAGGACTTGGTCTCTGAATACAGGTTACACTTCCTAGGCATTCTTGAAACTCGTGTTCGTTTGAATAATATTATGCATATTCAATCGTTTTTACTTCCACATTGGAAATGGTTTGTCGATTATTCTTCTGTTGGTAATCGCATCTGGCTAGCTTGGGATGAGAATATTGTTGATGTCCATATCTTAGACTCGGCAGATCAATTTATTCACTGTCGGGTTACTAATATGGCTGACAATGAATCTGTTATTATCACTGTTGTTTATGGGGCATCTGAGGTGATTGATCGTCGGAATTTATGGACGGCACTGGAGACGCTAGCTCAGCAATGCTCTGACATCCCGTGGATGGTGGGAGGGGATTTTAATGCAGTACGTGACCTTAACGAAGTATGTGGCATCTCAGGAGATATAAGGATGGCCACCGAAGAATTTAATGCTGGTATTCTGGAGGCGGGGCTGATCCCACTTCCTATGCAAGGTGAATGGTTCACGTGGCATAATTGCAGTACGTCTATGAGGAGTTTATGGAAGCGGCTGGATCGGATTCTTATTAATGACCGCTGGCTGGCAAGGTTCCCGAGCGCATATTATCACAGCCTTACTCCACGGACATCTGACCAATCTCCACTGGTTTTACATGGGGATATACAACAACATAATGGAGGCATGTTTCGATTTGATAACTATCTTGCCCATTCACCTGAGTTTATCCACAATGTGCAGAATATTTGGCATCATGAGATTGTGGGTATTCCTATGTATGCTGTGACACGTAAACTGAAGGCACTTAAACCAGTCTTTAGACTACAAAGGAGAAATAAGGGAGATTTGACGATGAATGTTCAACTAGCCAAAGGTTTTCTTGATGAGGCACAACAGTTGGTGAGCTCTGACAGACAAAATGAGCTATATTTACTTCTGGAGCATTGTTGTCGAGTCGTTTATGCTAAAGCGGCAAAACTTGAACAAATTATGCTGCAGCAGAGAGCCAAGATGCAGTGGATGAAAGACGGAGACCAATGTTCCCGGGTTTTCTTTCGTAAAATTGCACAGAGACGAGTAATGAGAAGAATCTTACAGATTAATGATGAGAATGGTTTCACACACACGGATCTAGGGGAAATCGCCCATGAGTTTGTCTCATACTATCAGAACCTCTTAGGAGGCACCAGAAGACGGCTGTCAGTGGATATTCGTTATCTTAGACCGTGGGCAAGGCACTGTATCACTGATGAGGAAGCTAATCAATTACTCCTTCCACTCTCGGCGGATGATGTGAAGCAAGCAATGTTCGATATTGCTGATGACAAGGCACCGGGACCTGATGGCTACTCGTCAAGGTTTTTCAAGGCGGCTTGGCCTGTGGTTGGGGAAGAAGTTACGAGGGCGGTACTAGATTTTTTTTCTACCGAAAAACTTCTGAAGCAGATCAACTCCACGATCTTGGCCCTGATCCCAAAGGTACATACGCCTATGTCGGTTAATGATTTTAGACCAATTTCATGCTGCAATGTTTTATACATGATCATTGCGAAACTACTCGTCCAAAAAATTAGTGTGCTACTGGACAAGATAATTAGACCATGTCAGACAGCTTTTATTCCGGGAAGAAGCATTGGGGACAACATTATGTTAGCCCAGGAATTATTCTCGAGATATAACCAGATGCGCCTACCCCCGAGATGCGCACTTAAAGTGGATATCAGGAAGGCCTATGATACGGTGGAGTGGGACTTCCTGTTAGCAGTTTTGCAGCTGTTCGGGTTTCCACCTACGTTTACAAGGTGGATTGAGGAGTGTGTTTCCACGACATCATTCTCGATTGGGCTCAATGGAAAACCTCATGGGTTCTTTGCTGGAGCGAGAGGACTACGACAGGGAGACCCACTTTCTCCTTATCTGTTTGTTCTTGTTATGGAAGCCTTACATCTGGGATTCTTGCAACAAATTGAACAGGACATCCAATTCACTTATCATTGGAAGTGTGAGAGTTCTAAGGTTTTTCAGATGGGATTTGCAGACGACCTCCTCTTACTGTGCAAAGCTGACTTAGACTCCATCAGAGTCTTCAAAGAGGGATTGGACTGGTTTGCGGAGTTGTCGGGCCTTCGGTTGAATGTCCAAAAAAGTCACTTAATCATTTCACGTTCGGCTCAAAATTTGAAGGACCAGATGTTGGATATTTTGGGCTTTCAGGAGGGCCACCTTCCAATGAGGTACCTGGGTCTTCCCTTAATCTCGTCTAGGCTGACCATCTCTGATTGCCAACCGCTTATCTCAAAAATTGATGCACGTATTAATGGATGGGAAGGGATTTCATTATCATATGCTGGGCGGGTACAAATCATCAAATCTGTGCTTTCAGCATTGAGCTTATATTGGGCTTCTGCATTCATATTACCTAAGAAAGTCATCAATGAAATTGAGAAGAGGTTGAGGACTTTCCTATGGAAGGGTACGACGTCTAGTGGGTACGCTAAGGTAGCCTGGAAAGATGTGTGTCGACCGATGGATGAGGGGGGACTTGGGTTCAAGGACATCTCCACCTTGAATCGCGCATTAATGAGCAAGAAACTATGTGATGTTATCCAGTGTGACAGGACATCCATATGGGTTCAGTGGCTCTACCAAGACCGATTACGTGAGAGATCGATTTGGACTATCCGTGAACATGGAGGTTCTTGGGGATGGCGAAAAATACTCAGGCTACGTCCTTTCCTTCGCGCTATCGTGGATTACCAGATTGGAAATGGAGACAGATTCTTTGTTTGGCAGGACCCGTGGCATCACTTGGGTCCACTTATCGACCGATTCCCTCAAGGTCCCCGCCATCTTAGACTTGAAGAATCAGCAAAACTCAGCTTGGTGATTTCAGCAGGAGAATGGCAATGGCCTACCATCACTGACTTTGAATGTTTGGAAATCACACATAACCTACCGCTTATTTTCGGAGGAGAGGATCGGGTGGTGTGGAGATGTGACGAAGGGCAACCTACTACTCAGGCCCTCTACCGATTATTCACTCACCCCGAGCCAAAAGTAGGATGGTCTTCACTACTTTTGGGCTCCTTGAAGATTCCTCGCCATTCGTTCATCCTATGGCTAGCAATCCTTGGCAAACTTCCTACCACAGACAAATCATGGCTATCTCACCTG
The DNA here is from genome assembly GCF_026168435.1 of Sesamum indicum. Classification (NCBI taxonomy): domain Eukaryota; kingdom Viridiplantae; phylum Streptophyta; class Magnoliopsida; order Lamiales; family Pedaliaceae; genus Sesamum; species Sesamum indicum. Next base: position 6,619,893 of record NC_142661.1, on the reverse strand, counting down.
GGGGTGTGCATACTGTGCGATGAGGGAGCTACGGAATCTCATCCACATTTATTCTTCCGATGCAGATTTAGTCGTCAGTGCCTTTATGAGATTCGCAGAAGGATTCGCTTTCACTGGCCCAATAGAGATTGGGCAACAGATATTGAATGGGCGACACGGAAATGGAGAGGTAAGCACATTATTAATAGAGCTTACCGTACACTACTGGCAGCGTGTGTCTACCACATATGGAAGGAGAGGAACTTGAGGAGATTTGATCATACTGAGCGGACACCGGCCACATTGAGCATACTAATCATCAATGACGTCAGACAGAGGATTCTTAGCGTTGATTTAGCATCGTCAGTCAGTACACGAGCATTGTATAGATTATGGCGTATCCCTTGGGTAGAGGGAGAAACCAGTTGATAATCCCATGTTGTACTGTACCATTACTCTTTATTAATGAAATTTACATTTACCCAAAAAAAATAATAACTACAAGTTTGTATAAAATGAAAACAAACTTGCTTTCATAAAACCGTGCAAAACATTTAAAGTTTGAATGTTCTCAGAATTCGACGAAACTTGGCCCAAACGTTATCTAGACCCAAGAATTTATGTGGTAAATTTGCTAAGTGTAATAATAACTAGGAGTTTGTACAAAAGGGTAACAAGTTTTGTTTTAATAAAATCGTGCAAAATTGCTAAATTCTGAACGTTTTCACAATTCGACGAAAATTGACTCAAACGTTGCTCTAGACCCCAGAATTTGTGTGGTAAATTTGCTAAGCGTAATAATAACTACAAGTTTGTATAAAAGGGAAACAAACTTTGCTTTAATAAAACCGTGCAAAACAGCTAAATTTTGAACGTTCTCAGAGACGAACCTTAACCCAAACGTTGGTCTAGACCCAAGAATTTGTGTGGTAAATTAGCTAAGCGTAATAAAAACCACTAGCTTGTATAAAAGGAAAACAAACTTTGCTTTAATAAAACCGTGCAAAACCGCTAAATTTTGAACGAAACTTGACACAAACATTGGTCTACAACCAAGAATTTGTGAATTAATTTGCTAAGCGAAATAATAACTACAAGTTCATATAAATGGGAAACAAATTTCGCTTTAATAAAATCGTGCAGAATAGCTAAATTCTTAACGTTATCAGAATTCGACGAAAATTGACCCAAACGTTGGTCTAGACCACAGAATTTGTTTGATAAATTTGCTTAGCGTACTAATAAGTACAAGTTTGCATCAAAGGGAAACAAACTTTGCTTTAATAAAACCGTAGAAAATCGCTAAATTTTGAATGTTCTAAGAGACGAAACTAGACCCAAACGTTGGTCTAGACCAAAGAATTTGTGTGGTAAATTTGCTAAGCGTAATAATAACTATAAGTTTGTATAAATGGGAAACAAACTTTGCTTTATTAAAACCGTACAACACAGCTAAATTATGAACATTCTCAGAATTCGACGAAACTTAACCCAAACGTTTTTCTAGACCCAAGAATTTATGTAAGTTTAGTAATAACTACAAGTTTGTATAAAAGGGAAACGAACTTTGCTTCAATAAAACCGAGGAAAACAGCTAAATTTTGAACATTCTCCGAATTCGACGAAACTTGACCGAAACATTGGTCTAGACCCAAGAATTTATTTGGTAAATTTGCTAAGCGTAATAATACTACATGTTTGTATAAATGGGAAACAAACTTTGCTTTAATAAAACCGTATAAAACAGCTAAATTTTGAACATTATCAGAATTTGACGAAACTTGACCGAAACGTTGGTCTAGACACTAGGATCTGTGTGATAAATTTTCTAGGCTTAATAATAACTACAAGTTTGTATCAAAGGGAAAACAAACTTTGCTTTAATAAAACCGTGCAAAACAGCTAAATTTTGAACGTTCTAAGAATTCAACGAAACTTGACCCAAACGTTGGTCTAGACCCTAGAATTTGTGTGGTAAATTTGCTAAGCGTAATAAAAACTACAAGCTTGTATAAAAGGGAAACAAACTTTGCTTTAATAAAACCGTGCAAAACTGCTAAATTTTGAACGAAAATTGACACAAACATTGTTCTACAACCAAGAATGTGTGAGGTAAATTTGCTAAGCGAAATAATAACTACAAGTTCATATTAAATGGGAAACAAGTTTTGTTTTAATAAAACCTTCCAAAACAGCCAAATTTTAAACGTTCTCAGAATTCGACGACACTTGACCCAAACGTTCGTCTAGACCCAATAATTTGTGTGGTAAAATTTACTAGGTGTAATAATAACTCCAAGTTTGTATAAAAGGAAAACAATCTTGCTTCAATAAAACCATGCAAAACATTTAAAGTTTGAATGTTCTCAGAATTCAACGAAACTTGGCCCAAATGTTAGTCTAGACCCAAGAATTTGTGTGGTAAAATTTACTAAGTGTAATAATAACTAGGAGTTTGTACAAAAGGGTAACAAGTTTTATTTTAATAAAATCGTGCAAAATAGCTAAATTCTGAACGTTTTCACAATTCGACGAAAAATTAACTCAAACGTTGCTCTAGACCACATAATTTATGTTATAAATTTGCTAAGCGTAATAATAACTACAAGTTTGTATAAAAGGGATACAAACTTTGCTTTAATAAAACCGTGCAAAACAGCTAAATTTTGAACGTTCTCAGAGACGAACCTTGACCAAAACGTTAGTCTAGACCCAAGAATTTGTGTAGTAAATTTGCTGAGCGTAATAATAACTACAAGTTTGTATAAATGGGAAACAAACTTTGCTGTCTTAAAACCGTACAACACAGCTAAATTATGAAACTTTTTTTTTTGGGTGAGTGTAATTTTCATTAAAAAAAGAGAGAAGTATAGTACAACAATGTCCCTTATTAGGCGCTTCCCTCGACAGGCCAAGGGATACGCTACAGTCTATACAAGGCAATGTGCTAATAGAGCTAGGTAGCTTAATACTGAGTATACGTTGCCGAACATCTTCTACTATTAAGTTGGCCACTACACTTGGTTGCCTCTCCTCGTGTTCAAACCGTCTCAGGTTTCTCTCCCTCCAAATATGGTAAACACAAGATCCTAGCAGGCATCGGTAGGATATATTGATGATGTGCTTCCCACGCCATTTTCTTGCACCCCATTCAACATCTCTGACCCAATCCCTATTAGGCCACTGGAATCGTACAATGCGCCGAATACTACTGAGGCATATTCTATTGAATCTGCAGTGGAAAAACAGGTGGTTATGTGACTCCACCATGTCTTCATTGCACAGCACGCAGCACCCAAGATGGGAAAGCCATGGTTTATCTGTCGTTGCTAGCTTCTCCAGGATAGCTAGCCAAAGGATAAACAAATGTCGCGGGATCTTCAAAGAACCCGAAAGTAGTGAAATCCAACCTACTTTCGGTCCTGCTGGTATCATAGCCCGATAGAACTCCTGGGTAGTGGGTTTCCCACTCGAACCCTTCCATATAATACGATCTGTACCCCCATGGATTCGAGGCAGCACGTGTGTAATCTCCACATATTCCATGTCCGTAATCAATGGCCAATGCCAATGGCCCTCATAGATAACCGAGCTCAACTTGGTAGATTCATGCAATCCCAGACTGTTGGGTCCCCGCGGAAATCTGTCGAAGAGGGGCCCAAGGTGATGCCAGGGATCCTTCCATAAATTCATTCCCATTACCAATACGATATTCCACCACTGAGCGTAACCAACCTCTCAATCGCAAAATTTTTCTCCATCCCCATGGTCCACGGTTCTCCGGGATAGTCCATATCGAATCATCTCGTAGGCGGCCATGTCGCAACCACTCGACCCAGATAGAAGTCCTATCACATCGGATGACTTCACAGAGCTTTTTGCACATCAATGCTCGATTAAGAGTACTCATATCCTTAAGGCCAAGGCCTCCCTCCTCTTTTGGTTTGCAAATCTCCTTCCATGCAACTTTAGGGTATCCACTATTTCCCGTACCTCTCCATAAGAAGACTCGCAATCTCTTCTCAATGTCTTTAATGACCCCTTTTGGCAAAATAAATGCTGAAGCCCAATAGACACCCAGAGCCACAAGGACAGACTTAATGATTTGTACCCTGCCCGCATATGACAGTGCCAATCCCTCCCAACCATTGGTACGTGTATCGATCTTCCTCAATAATGGTTGGCAGTCGGCGATAGTTAATCGAGAAGAGATCAATGGTAGACCCAAATACCTCATCGGTAAGTGGCCTTCCTGAAACCCTAACACCGAAAGCAGTTCCTCTCGTATATTTTGGGCTGATCGGGATATAATGATATGGCTTTTTTCAACATTGAGTCTTAGCCCCGACCAATCAGCAAATCTATCCAATCCGGATTTGAAGACACGAACAGATTCAGTATTGGCTCGGCAGAATAGGAGTAAGTCATCAGCGAACCCCAGTTGGAAGAGTCTAAGATCGGTACACTTCCAATGGAATGCGAAGTTCATGTCCTGCTCGATCAGCTGTAGAATTCCCATGTGTAGAACCTACATCACAAGGATGAAGAGATATGGCGATAAGGGGTCGCCCTGTCGAAGCCCTCTGGCACCCGCAAAATAACCATGTGGTTTTCCGTTCATCCCTACCGAAAAGGAGGGTGAGCTGATACACTCCTCAATCCATCGACTGAATATCTCTGGGAATCCGAATAGCTGAAGCACCGATAGCAAGAAATCCCACTCGACAGTGTCATACGCCTTTCTGATATCAACTTTCAAAGCACATCTCGGTGGGAGTCGGGCCTGATTATAACCAGTGAAGAGTTCCTCTGCTAACATAACATTGTCCCCTATGCTCCGGCCAGGGACAAACGCTGCTTGGCAGGGGCTGATAATCTTGTCCAACACCACACTCAATTTTTGGACAATAAGTTTAGCAATGATTTTATAAAGAACGTTACAGCAGGAGATAGGGCGAAAATCTGCGACAGACGTGGGAGAGTGTACCTTGGGGATAACCGTCAATATTGTGCTATTAATCTGCTTAAGAAGCTTCCCCGTAGAAAAGAACTCCAGTACTGCCTTCGTTACCTCCTGTCCCACCACCGGCCAGGCGTTTTTATAGAATCCTGATGAATACCCATCAGGTCCAGGTGCTTTATCCTCGCCGATGTCGAAAACAGCTTTTTTTATATCCTCTGCACTGAATGGTTCCAGTAGGTGGTCTGCCTCCTCAATTGTTATGATATGCCTCGCCCAAGGCCTAAGAAACCGAAGGTCCATCACCCTCTGACGCCTGTCTCCCCCTAGCAAGGACTGATAGTAGGAGATAAATTCATGTATGATTGTATTTGCTTCCGTGATTGTAATTCCTTGGGCATCATTAATTTGCAAGATTCGTCTAGCTGTCCGTCTTTGGGCAATTTTACGAAAGAATACTCTGGAACACTGATCACCACCCTTCATCCATTCCATCTTTGCCCTCTACTGTAGCATGATCTTCTCCAATTCGGCCGCCTTTGCATACACAAGCCGACTGCAGTGCTCCAACAGAAGAAATAGCTCATCCTGTCTGTTCGAGCTTACCAATACCTGGGCCTGCTCCAGGAACCCCCTTGCCAGCTCAACATTATGGGAGATATCCCCTTTTTTTCTCCTCTGTTCTCGAAGAAGAAGTTTGAGTGCCTTGAGCTTGCGGGTGACTGAGAACATAGGCACTCCCATTATTTGATGTTGCCATATACTCTGCACGGTAGGAATAAAATCTGGTGAGAGAGTAAGGAAGTTGTCAAACCGGAACATACCTCCAAATCGCTACTAATTATCCCCATTAATCACCATCGGCGAGTGATCCGATGACCGTGGTGTGAGGCATTGATAGAACACTGATGGAAACCGCATAGTCCATGTATCATTGGTTAGTATACGATCAAGTCGCTTCCACAAGTTGCGAGGACCAGCACTTCGATTATGCCATGTGTACCATTCACCCTGCATCGGTAATGGTAAAAGCGCAGTATTCTGTATGCACGTATTAAATTCCTCCATCGCTACCCTTATATCTCCCGACGTACCACAGACCTCACTGAGATCCCTGACTGCATTGAAGTCCCCCCCTACCAGCCAGGGTTTGTCCGAGACTTAACCCAAATGTTTTTCTAGACCCAAGAATTTGTGTAAGTTTAATTATAATTACAAGTTTGTATATAATGGATACGAACTTTGCTTCAAAAAAACCGTGGAAAACAGCTAAATTTTGAACGTTCTCAGAATTCGACGAAACTTGACCCAAATGTTGGTCTACACCCAAGAATTTGTCTGGTAAATTTTCTTAGTGTAATAATAACTACAAGTTTATATAAATGGGAAACAAACTTTGCTTTAATAAAACCGTATAGATTAGCTAAATTTTGAACATTCTCAGAATTCGACGAAACTTTATCGAAATATTGGTCTAGGCACTAGGATCTGTGTGACAAAACAGCTAAATTTTGAACGTTCTCAGAATTCGACGAAACTTGACCCAAACGTTGGTCTAGACCCAAGAATTTGTGTGGTAAATTTGCCAAGCGAAATAATAACTACAAGTTCATATAAATGGGAAACAAACTTTGCTTTAATAAAATAGTGCAAAATAGCTAAATTCTTAACGTTCTCACAATTCGACGAAAACGTTGGACTAGACCACATAATTTGTTTGATAAATTTGCTAAATGTAATACTAAGTACGTACAAGTTTGTATCAAAGGGAAACAAACTTTGCTTTAATAAAACCGTGCAAAACCGCTGAACTTTGAACGTTCTCAAAGATGAAACTTGACCCAAACGTTGGTCTAGACCCAAGAATTTGTGTGGTAAATTTGCATAGCGTAATAATAACTACAAGTTTGTATAAATGGGAAACAAACTTTGCTTTATTAAAACCGTACAACACAGCTAATTATGAACGTTCTCAGAATTCGACGAAACTTAACCAAACGTTTTTCTAGACCCAAGAATTTGTTTAAGTTTAGTAATAACTACAAGTTTGTATCAAAGAGAAAAAAAAATTTGCTTTAGTAAAATCGTGCAAAACAGCTAAATTTTGAACGTTCTCAGAATTCGACAAAACTTGACCCAAACGTTGGTCTAGACCCAAGAATTTGTGTGGTAAATTAGCTAAGCGTAATAAAAACCACAAGCTTGTATAAAAGGGAAAAAAGTTTGCTTTAACAAAATCGTGCAAAACCGCTAAATTTTGAATGAAACTTGACACAAACATTGGTCTACAACCATGAATTTGTGAAGTAAATTTGCTAAGGGAAATAATAACTACAAGTTCATATAAATGGGAAACAAACTTTGCTTTAATAAAATCGTGCAAAATAGCTAAATTCTGAACGTTCTCACACTTCGACGAAAATTGACCCAAACGTTGGTCTAGACCACAGAATTTGTTTGATAAATTTGCTAAGCGTAATAATAAGTACAAGTTTGTATCAAAGGGAAACAAACTTTGCTTTAATAAAACTGTGCAAAATAGCTAAATTTTGAACGTGCTCAGAGACGAAACTTGACCCAAACACTGGTCTAGACCCAAGAATTTGTGTGGTAAATTTGCTAAGCGTAATAATAACTACAAGTTTGTATAAATGGGAAACAAACTTTGCTTTATTAAAACCGTACAACACAGCTAATTATGAACGTTCTCAGAATTCGACGAAACTTAACCCAAACGTTTTACTAGACCCAAGAATTTGTGTAACTTTAGTAATAACTACAAGTTTGTATAAAAGGGAAACGAACTTTGCTCCTATAAAACCGTGGAAAACAGCTAAATTTCGAACATTCTTAGAATTCGACGAAACTTGACCCAAACGTTGGTCTAAACCCAAGAATTTGTCTGGTAAATTTGCTAAACGTAATAATAAGTACAAGTTTGTATAAATGGCTAACAAACTTTGCTTTAATACAATCGTATAAAACACCTAAATTTTGAGCATTCTCAAAATTCGACGAAACTTGTCCGAAACGTTGGTCTAGACACTAGGATCTGTGTGATAAATTTTCTAGGCATAATAATAACTACAAGTTTGTATCAAAGGAAAACAAACTTTGCTTTAATAAAACCGTGCAAAACATCTAAATTTTGAACGTTCTCAGAATTCGATAAAACTTGACCTAAACGTTGGTCTAGACCCAAGAATTTGTGTGGTAAATTTGCTAAGCGTAATAAAAACCACAAGCTTGTATAAAAGGGAAACAAACTTTGCTTTAATAAAACCGTGCAACCGCTAAATTTTGAACGAAACTTGACAGAAACATTGGTCTACAACCAAGAATTTGTGTAGTAAAATTTGCTAAGCGAAATAATAACTACAAGTTCATATAAATGGGAAACAAACTTTGCTTTAATAAAATCGTGCAAAATAGCTAAATTCTGAACGTTCTCACAATTCGACAAAACTTGACCCAAACGTTGGTCTAGACCACAGAATTTGTTTGATAAATTTGCTAAGCGTAATAATAAGTACAAGTTTGTATCAAAGGGAAACAAACTTTGCTTTAATAAAACTTTGATACAAACTTGTAGTTATTATTATGCCTAGAAAATTTATCACACAGATCCTAGTGTCAAGACCAACGTTTCGGTCAAGTTTCGTCGAATTCTGAGAATGTTCAAAATTTAGCTGTTTTATACGATTTTAATAAAGCAAAGTTTGTTTCCCATTTAAACAAACTTGTAGTTATTATTACGCTTTGCAAATTTACCAAACAAATTCTTGGGTCTAGACCAACGGTTGGGTCAAGTTTCGTCTCTCAAAACGTTCAAAAATTAGGTCCTTCACGGTTTTATTAAAGCAAAGTTTGTTTCCCTTTGATACAAACTTGTACTTATTATTACGCTTAGCAAATTTATCAAACAAATTCTGTGGTCTAGACCAACGTTTGGGTCAAGTTTTGTCGAATTGTGAGAACGTTCAGAATTTAGCTATTTTGCACGATTTTATAAATGGGAAACAAACTTTGCTTTAATAAAATAGTGCAAAATAGCTAAATTCTGAACGTTCTCACAGTTCGACGAAAATTGACCCAAAAGTTGGTGTAGACCACATAATTTGTTTGATAAATTTGCTAAATGTAATAATAAGTACAAGTTTGTATCAAAGGGAAACAAATATTGCTTTAATAAACCGTGCAAAACCGCTAAATTTTGAACGTTCTTAGAGACGAAACTTGACCCAAACGTTGGTCTAGACCCAAGAATTTGTGTGGTAAATTTGCTAAGCGTAATAATAACTACAAGTTTGTATAAATGGGAAACAAACTTTGCTTTATTTAAACCGTACAACACAGCTAATTATGAAAGTTCTCAGAATTCGACGAAACTTAACCCAAACGTTTTTGTAGACCCAAGAATTTGGGTAAGTTTAGTAATAACTACAAGTTTGTATAAAAGGGAAATGAACTTTGCTTCAATAAAACCGTGAAAAATAGCTAAAGTTTGAACGTTCTCAGAATTCGACAAAACTTGACCGAAACGTTGGTCTTAGACCCAAGAATTGTCTGGTAAATTGCTAAGCGAAATAATAACTACAAGTTCTTATTAAATGGGAAACAAGTTTTGTTTTAATAAAACCTTGCAAAACAGCCAAATTTTGAACGTTCTCAGAATTTGACGAAACTTCCACCAAACGTTGGTCTAGACCCAAGAATTTGTGTGGTAAAATTTGCTAGGCGTAATAATAGCTCCAAGTTTGTATAAAAGAAAAACAAACTTTCTTTAATAAAACCGTGCAAAACATTTAAAGTTTGTATGTTTTCAGAATTCGACGAAACTTGGCCCAAAAGTTAGTCTAGACCCAAGAATTTGTGTGATAAAATTTTCTAAGTGTAATAATGACTAGGAGTTTGTACAAAAGGGTAACAAGTTTTGTTTTAATAAAATCGTGCAAAATAGCTAAATTCTGAACGTTTTCAGAATTCGACGAAAATTGACCCAAACGTTGCTCTAGACCACAAAATTTGTGTGATAAATTTGCTAAGCATAATAATAACTACAAGTTTGTATAAAAGGAAAACAAACTTTGCTTTAATAAACCGTGTAAAACAGCTAAATTTTGAACGTTCTCAGCTTGACCCGAACGTTGGTCTAGACCCAAGAATTTATGTGGTAAATTTGTTAAGTGTAATAATAACTACAAGTTTGTATAAATGGGAAACAAACTTTGCTGTATTAAAACCGTACAACACAGCTAAATTATGAACGTTCTCAGAATTCGATGAAACTTAACCCAAACGTTTTTCTAGACCTAAGAATTTGTGTAAGTTTAATAATAATTACAAGTTTGTATAAAAGGGATACAAACTTTGCTTCAAAAAAACCGTGGAGAAAAGCTAAATTTTGAACGTTTTCAGAATTCGACGAAACTTGACCCAAATGTTGATCTAGACCCAAGAATTTGTCTGCTAAATTTGTTAAGCGTAATAATAAGTACAAGTTTGTATAAATGGGAAAAAAACTTTGCTTTAATAAAACCGTATAAAACAGCTGAATTTTGAACATTCTCAGAATTTGACGAAACCTGATCGAAACATTGGTCTAGACACTAAGATCTGTGTGATAAATTTTCTAGGCATAATAATAACTACAACTTTGTATCAAAGGGAAAAAAAACTTTGCTTTAATAAAATCGTGCAAAACAGCTAAATTTTGAGCGTTTTCAGAATTCGACGAAACTTGACCCAAACGTTGGTCTAGACAAAAGAATTTGTGTGGTAAATTAGCTAAACATAATAAAAACCATAAGCTTGTATAAAAGGAAAACAAACTTTGCTTTAATAAAATCGTGCAAAACCGCTAAATTTTGAAGGAAACATGACACAAACATTGGTCTACAACCAAGAATTTGTGAGGTAAATTTGCTAAGCGAAATAATAACTACAAGTTCATATAAATGGGGAACAAACTTTGCTTTAATAAAATAGTGCAAAATAGCTAAATTCTGAACGTTCTCACAGTTCGACGAAAATTGACCCAAACGTTGGTGTAGACCACAAAATTTTTTTGATAAATTTGCTAAATGTAATAATAAGTACAAGTTTGTATCAAAGGGAAACAAACTTTGCTTTAATAAAATCGTGCAAAACCGCTAAATTTTGAACGTTCTCAGAGACGAAACTTGACCCAAACGTTGGTCTAGACCAAAGAATTTGTGTGGTAAATTTGCTAAGCGTAATAATAACTACAAGTTTGTATAAATGGGAAACAAACTTTGCTTTATTTAAACCGTACAACACAGCTAATTATGAAAGTTCTCAGAATTCGACGAAACTTAACCCAAACGTTTTTGTAGACCCAAGAATTTGTGTAAGTTTAGTAATAACTACAAGTTTGTATAAAAGGGAAATGAACTTGCTTCAATAAAACCGTGAAAAACAGCTAAACTTTGAACGTTTTCAGAATTCGACAAAACTTCACCGAAACGTTGGTCTAGACCCAAGAATTCTCTGGTAAATTTGCTAAGCGTAATAGTAACTACAAGTTTGTATAAATGGGAAACCAACTTTGCTTTAATAAAACCGTATAAAACAGCTAAATTTTGAAAATTCTCAGAATTCGACGTAACTTGACCGAAACGTTGGTCTAGACACTAGGATCTGTGTGATAAATTTTCTAGGCATAATAATAACTACAAGTTTGTATCAAAGGGAAAATAAACTTTGCTTTAATAAAACCGTGCAAAACAGCTAAATTTTGAACGTTCTCGGAATTCGACGAAACTTGACCCAAACGTTGGTCTAGACCCAAAAATTTGTGTGGTAAATTTGCTAAGCGTAATAAAAACAACAAGTTTGTATAAAAGGGGAACAAACTTTGCTTTAATAAAACCGTGCAAAACCGCTAAATTTTGCACGAAACTTGACACAAACATTGGTCTACAACCAAGAATTTGTGAGGTAAATTTGCAAAGCGAAATAATAACTACAATTTCATATTAAATGGGAAATAAGTTTTGTTTTAATAAAACCTTGCAAAACAGGCAAATTTTGAACGTTCTCAGAATTCGACGAAACTTGACCCAAACGTTGGTCTAGTCCCAAGAATTTGTGTGGTAAAATTGCTAGGCGTAATATTAACTACAAGTTTGTATAAAAGGAAAACAAACTTGCTTTAATAAACCGTGCAAAACATTTAAAGTTTGAATGTTCTCAGAATTCGATGAAACTTGGCCCAAACGTTAGTCTAGACCCAAGAATTTGTGTGGTAAAATTTGCTAAGTGTAATAATAACTAGGAGTTTGTAAAAAAGGATAACATGTTCTGTTTTAATAAAATCGTGCAAAATATCTAAATTATGAACGTTTTCACAATTCGACGAAAATTGACCCACACGTTGCTCTAGACCACAGAATTTGTGTGATAAATTTGCTAAGCGTAATAATAACTACAAGTTTGTATAAAAGGGAAACAAACTTTGCTTTAATAAAATCGTGCAAAACAGCTAAATTTTGAACGTTCTCAGAGACGAACCTTGACCCAAACGTTGGTCTAGACCCAAGAATTTGTGTGATAAATTTGCTAAGCGTAATAATAACTACAAGTTTGTATAAATGCGAAACAAACTTTGCTTTAATAAAACCGTATAAAACAGCTAAATTTTGAACATTTTCTCAGAATTCGACGAAACTTGATCGAAATGTTTTTCTACACCCAAGAATTTTTGTAAGTTTAATAATAATTACAAGTTTGTATGAAAGGGATACGAACTTTGCTTCAATAAAACCGTGGAAAATAGCTAAATTTTGAACGTTCTCAGAATTCGACGAAACTTGACCCAAATGTTGGTCTAGACCCAAGAATTTATCTGGTAAATTTACTTAGCGTAATAATAACTACAAGTTTGTATAAATGTGTAACAAGCTTTGCTTTAATAAAACCGTATAAAACAGCTAAATTTTGAATATTCTCAGAATTCGACGAAACATGATCGAAACGTTGGTCTGGACACTAGGATCTGTGTGATAAATTTTCTAGGCATAATAATTACTACAAGTTTGTATTAAAGAGAAAAAAAACTTTGCTCTAGTAAAATCGTGCAAAACAGCTAAATTTTGAACGTTCTCTGAATTCGACGAAACTTGACCCAAACGTTGGTCTAGACCCAAGAATTTGTGTGGTAAATTAGCTAAGCGCAATAAAAACCACAAGCTTGTATAAAAGGGAAACAAACTTTGCTTTAACAAAATCGTGGAAAACCGCTAAATTTTGAACGAAACTTGACACAAACATTGGTCTACAGCCAAGAATTTGTGAGTTAAATTTGCTAAGCGAAATAATAACTAAAAGTTCATATAAATGGAAAACAAACTTTGCTTTAATAAAATCGTGCAAAATAGCTAAATTCTGAACGTTCTCACAATTCGACTAAAATTGACCCAAACGTTGGTCTAGACCACAGAATTTGTTTGATAAATTTTCTAAGCGTAATAATAAGTACAAGTTGGTATCAAAGGGAAACAAACATTGCTTTAATAAAACCGTGCAAAACAGCTAATTCTTGAACGTTCTCAGAGACGAAACATGACCCAAACGTTGGTCTAGACCCAAGAATTTGTGTAGTAAATTTGCTAAGCATAATAATAACTACAAGTTTGTATAAATGGGAAACAAACTTTGCTTTATTAAAACCGTACAACACAGCTAATTATGAACGTTCTCAGAATTCGGCGAAACTTAACCCAAACATTTTCTAGACCCAAGAATTTGTGTAAGTTTAGTAATAACTACAAGTTTGTATAAAAGGAAAACGAACTATGCTCCAATAAAATCGTGGAAAACAGGTAAATTTCGAACGTTCTCAGAATTCGACGAAACTTGACCCAACGTTGGTCTAGACCCAAGAATTTGTCTGCTAAATTTGCTAAGCGTAATAATAAGTACAAGTTTGTATAAATGGTAAACAAACTTTGCTTTATTAAAACCGTACACAACAGCTAATTATGAACGTTCTCAGAATTCGACGAAACTTAACCCAAACGTTTTTCTAGACCCAAGAATTTTTGTATGTTTAGTAATAACTACAAGTTTGTATAAAAGAAAAACAAAATTTGCTTCAATAAAATCGTGGAAAACAGCTAAATTTTGAACATTCTCAGAATTCGACGAATCTTGACCCAAGCGTTGGTCTAGACCCAAGAATTTGTCTGGTAAATTTGCTAAGCGTAATAATAACTACAAGTTTGTATAAATGGGAAACAAACTTTACTTTAATAAAACCGTATAAAACAGCAAAATTTTGAACATTCTCAGAATTCTACGAAAGTTGACCGAAACGTTGGACCAGACACTAGGATCTGTGTCATAAATTTTCTAGGCAAAGTAATGACTATATATTTGTATCAAAGGAAAAACAAACTTTGCTTTAATAAAACCGTGCAAAATAGCTAAATTTTGAACGTTGTCAGAATTCGATGAAACTTGACCCAAACGTTGGTCTAGACCCAAGAATTTGTGTGGTAAATTTGCTAAGCGTAATAAAAGACACAAGCTTGTATAAAAGGGAAACAAACTTTGCTTTAATAAAACCGTGCAAAACCGCTAAATTTTGAACGAAACTTGACACAAACATTCATCTACAACTAAGAATTTGTGAGGTAAATTTGCTAAGCGAAATAATAACTACAAGTTCTTATTAAAATAGGCAAAAATTCTCTCACTAAAAATTCTCTCTCTACTACACACACTAGTACACCTACAACTTCACACACAAAAACCCTAAACTACAAGTTTCCGGCCGGCGACGGCGGAAAAACGACCGGCCAGATGTAGGACGACGGCGACTTGCCGGAGGAAGGGGACGTGGATGATTGGGATGGTTTCAATGGCGGTGGTGAGGAATATGAACCGCGATTTTCCGGCGAGAAATTTGAAGAAACGGGTTTGGAGTTTTTGACCGGAAAAGGCACTTGTTCGCCGGCAAATGAGACGGAAATTGTTGGGAAGAAGAGCAGTGATGTTTCTAGAGCGTTTGGGCGTGTTTTGGAGGCGGAAACGATGACTGGTTCGTCGCTGCCATTCTTAGGGTTTCTAGGAGACGAAGAGTCACGGCAGAAAAAGACGACGGAAACCAGCATTTTAACGGCCGCTGAAGGTAACCAAGGGTCTGTGGAGATGGCAACATTGTCCACGAACGAGAAAGGAGAGAACTTGACCTCTGATTCGAATCGTTCAAAGGCACCGCAAAAACTAGGGTTTGAAGAAGCTTCCATCAATGGCGGACGAATGGAAGAACCGTTCAACCTTGACGAATTTCTGAGACTAGCCAACGCTGTCATTGACAAAGGTGATGAACAAACAGTTGCAGCCCTTACAGATCTGAAAATCCGATGGAGAATGCGTTTTAGACACTCACATTCGCTGCGTTCGTTGGTCGAGCTACATGGAGGTGGCGCGCCACCACGTCGCCAAGCTTGGAGGAGTCATCTGCCACCGGGGAAGAGCAATATGACGTCGGAAACGGCGAGTAGACGGACTGGTTCAGACCTACAGGCACCGGCGAACGAGAAGCTTCATCTTTCCGTCGGAAACGCGTCAGATTTACTACCGCCGGCGATGGACTTTCCGGCGAGGCGGCCGGCCATATCTGGTGACTGTACACAAACGACTGACGTGGATGGATGTGACGTGGAGGATGAGATGGCTGATAGGGTGGAAGTTGGCAAGGATGATGACAAGGATGATGAAGTCGTTGATGATGCAGGCATGACCTATACTGATGACATCACTGCTGAGGCAAGCATGACCAATACTGATGACATCACTGCTGAGGCAAGCATGACCAATACTGATGACATCACTGCTGAGGCAATCATGATACCATCATCTGCTGATGTCATAGATGACATCACTCTGCACAAGAAGACAAAAATTCTGCATTCTAACCTTAATTCTAGTGCTCCAATGGGATTGTTCGTCTGAAACATACCTTTGCATGCATGCTCGGACACAATTATCGATGACAAAATAGCCCATGCATTTCATAATTCAACTCGCAAAACCCTATCTTATGTGGCTCCATTGGTACAAAATGGAGAGGTGATAGTCCGACCAACATTGGATATTATAAGAAATGGATCCAAACGATGGAAGACTACCGCGGTGGGATACTTCCTAGAAAAAAGGCCATATTTTCATCATCTGAAAGAGTTTGCAATGTCGGTTTGGTCGGAATTGAAGGAGGTCACTGGTACAAATAATGGATTTTTTTTCTTTCAGTTCAAATCAGTTGCTGCTATGGAAGATGTCATAGAAGGAGGGCCGTGGCTATTTCAGGGGCAGCCGATTGTTCTTCAAAAATGGGAACCAGGGATGGTATTACGAAAACTTCAACATACACAGGTTCCTGTGTAGATCAAATTACGTCACCTTCCAGTCGAGTTCTGGACAGAGGAAGGACTTAGTACAGTGGCCAGTGGAGTGGGTAAACCACTGTACCCGGATGCAATCACGAGAGCATTCACGAGATTGGACTTCGCTCGTGTATGCGTAATGTTGGATGTGACCTCAAACGTACCTAAGCACATTATAATTATGAATCCTGATGAGGATGGAGGAGAATCACCTTGTAAAGTAGACGTTGAGTACGAATGGCTACCACAAAAATGCAAGAGTTGTATGACATTGGGACACTCTGCTAAAGATTGTGTTCTCAACAAACCAAAACCCGCTAAACCACCGATCGCTGTATATGTGCCTAAAGTGGGGACGCTGCAAGAAAGGCCTGAACGGAATCGGAGCCATCCTAGGGAGAATGAAGATACTACTAATATACCATCCCGGCCACCACATATGCCTGATCGGAACAAGAGTAGACCACCACCAGCTCCAGTGGTAGGAAAGCAGAGAGCGGGACGTGAGTACACTATAGATACAACCGGCCCAAGTCGTGAGGAGAGGGGTAAGGCACTTGTTATACACAACACTTTTGATGCACTTCACCTACTGGATGATACTGATGAGTCGTCTCGGGGTCCTAAGCATAGCAGCCCCATACCTAGTGATCCATGTTGAATGCAGCAATATGGAATGTTCGTGGCCTGAACAAACGAGACCATCAGCTGGCTGTCAGAGACATAGTTGCTGAGTTCAGGTTGCAATTCCTTGGTCTCCTTGAAACTCGTGTACGTATTAATAATGCAGCTCAAATTCAATCTTTTCTATTACCCCAATGGAAATGGTATGTGGATTATGGATCTACTGGTAATCGCGTGTGGATTGCATGGAATGATAGTTTTATTGATGTTGTTGTAGCGGAATGTGGAACGCAATTTATGCACTGTCTTGTTACTATCCGTGCAATACATGAAACAGTTGCTATTACTATCGCTTATGGAGCCACTAAAGTGGTTGATAGGAGAGAATTATGGAGTGCTCTGGAAAATTTAGCTATACAGTGTGCTGATATCCCATGGTTGATTGGAGGGGACTTTAATGCAGTTCGCGACCTCAGTGAAGTATGTGGCACATCAGGGGATATCCGAACAGCTATGGTAGACTTTAATGCAGCCATCCAGAATACAGGATTACTACCACTACCCATGCAGGGAGAGTGGTACACATGGCACAACCACAGTGCGACTCCCCGAAACCTATGGAAAAGGCTAGACCGCATGTTGATAAATGATAGATGGATGGCACGGTTCCCTAACACATTCTACTCGGTCCTTACACCACGCACTTCAGACCACTCCCTGATAGTACTATATGAGGACCGACAACAGCAATATGGAGGTATGTTCCGATTCGATAACTACCTTGCTCGCTCACCTGAGTTTATTCCTAGTGTGCAGAATATATGGCAACATAACATTATTGGTACGCCTATGTATGCTGTGACACGCAAACTCAAAGCTTTGAAACCAATCTTCCGAGAGCAAAGGAGGAAAAAAGGAGATCTATCGCACAATGTCCAAATGGCAAAAGGGTTTCTTGAAGCAGCACAAATACTTGTAAGCTCAAGACGGCGAGATGAGCTATACATTCAACTAGAACACTGTTGTCGACTCGTACTAGCCAAAGCAACAAAATTGGAACAGATTATGCTACAACAACGAGCGAAGTTGCAGTGGATGAAGGGAGGTGATCAGTGCTCCCGAGTGTTCTTTCGGAAGACAGCCCAGCGAAGATCAGCAAGAAGGATCTTCCAGATCAACGATGACCAGGGATCCACTCACACCGATCCAGAAGAAGTTATTAATGAGTTTGTCACATATTACCAAAACCTACTAGGGGGAGATAGACGACGAACAGGTAATGACATTCGATTTCTCAGACCGTGGGCTAGGCACATTTTGAGTAATGAGGAATCTACCACTTTACTGTTACCATTCACACCAGCGATGTCAAACAGGCGGTTTTTGACATTGATGAGGACAAGGCCCCTGGCCCGGACGGATACTCATCGAGCTTCTTCAAAGCAGCATGGCCTATAGTTGGACAGGAGGTGACTTCGGCAGTACTGGACTTCTTTAGTACAGGCCGACTTTTGAAGCAGATAAATACTACACTTTTGGCGCTCATACCAAAAGTACATTCCCCTATGACAGTTAGTGATTAAACCCATTGCATGTTGTAATGCGATTTATAAGATCATTGCAAAACTCATTGTCCAAAGGTTGAGTGTGATAATGGACAAACTGATCAGCCCATGCCAAGCGGCTTTTGGGTCGGGACGAAGCATTGGAGATAACATCATGCTAGCACAGGAACTCTTTACGGGATACAACCAGACTCGTCTACCTCCTAGATGTGCTCTGAAAGTTGACATCCAGAAGGCATATGACACAGTGGAGTGGGATTTCTTGATAGCAGTTATGGAGATGTTTGGATTCCCTAATACTTTTGTGAAGTGGATCGAGGAGTGTGTGACAACACCTTCATTCTCTGTTGGACTAAAGGGGAAGCCCCATGGATTCTTTCGAGGAGCCAGAGGACTTCGACAGGGTGACCCTTTATCACCCTACCTATTTGTGCTTGTGATGGAAGTCCTACACTTGGGTTTACTACAGTTGATTGATCAGGAAGAGATATTTTCCTATCATTGGAAATGCGAGGCAGCCAGGATCTTTCAGTTGGGGTTTGCTGATGATGTGATACTATTTTGCCGTGCTGATATGGACTCTCTAAGAATCCTTAAAGCAGGTCTGGATCGTTTTGCTGAATGGTCGGGTCTTAGACTGAACGTACAGAAAAGCCACTTGATTATATCTCGCTCAGCGCAAGCATTGAGTGAGGACATGTTGGCACTACTCGGATTTCAAGAAGGGGTTCTTCCAATGAGGTATCTGGGGTTACCACTTATATCGTCTCGACTAACTATTGCAGATTGCCGTCCACTATTACTGAAGATTGACAAACGGATTGCTGGATGGGAAGGTACCACTATATCTTATGCTGGTAGAGTACAAATTATAAAATCTGTACTTATATCACTGAGTCTTTATTGGGCATCGGCATTTATATTACCTAAGAAAGTTATTAATGAAATTGAGAAAAGGTTGCGAACTTTCTTGTGGAAGGGAACGACGAATAGTAGCTATGCCAAGGTTGCTTGGAAAGATATATGCCGACCTAAGGAGGAGGGAGGACTTGGATTCAAGGATATCAATACCTTGAACCATGCATTGATGACAAAAAAACTATGTGATGTCATTAGATGCGACAGGACATCGATTTGGGTTGAATGGTTGTACCAGGGACGCCTACAACACACCTCTATTTGGACGATTACGGACCATGGCGGCTCATGGGGATGGAGGAAAATACTTCGATTACGGATGTTTCTCCGAACCATGGTAGACTACCGTATTGGAGATGGGAGAAATTTCTTCTTGTGGCAGGATCCATGGCACCATCTTGGCCCACTTTGTGACACCTTCCCACGAGGATCGAGGCTTCTTGGATTAGATGGGTCATCCAGACTAAGCACGGTGATTCATGAAGGAGTATGGCAGTGGCCCCTTATCACGGATATTGAGTGTTTGGAGATCACACATGCTCTACCCACTATTTTTGGAGGGAAGATCGTATAATTTGGAGATTTGAGAATGATTGACCAACAACACAGGCTATTTATGAGTTATTTGACCCACCAGGACCAAAAGTAGACTGGTCTTCACTACTTTCGGGATCACTCAAAATCCCACGTCACAAATTTATTCTATGGCTCGCCATTCAAGGCAAGTTGGCTACGACAGACAAACCATGGCTTGCTCACCTTGGACCATGTGTCCTATGCAATGAAGAACTGACAGAGACACATGCACATTTATTCTTCCAATGCAGATTTAGTCGAAGATATCTCACAGAAATTCGAAGAACAATACGATTCTTATGGCCCAATAGAGAGTGGAAAGATGATATTACATGGGCTTCACAGAGATGGAGGGGTAAACACATAATCAACATGTCTTATAGAGCACTACTTGCAGCATGTGTATACCACATTTGGAAGGAAAGAAACCTGAGACGATTCGATCACACCGAGAGGACACCTACTACCATAGCATTACTGATCATTGAGGACATTAGACAGCGAATCCATAGCATCTCCCTCTCTAGATCAGTCAGTACACGTGCTTTATTTAGATTATGGCGAATCCCTTGGCCTGTCGAGGGATAAACCATTTGGGAACCATATTGTTGTACTGTACCATTTTTACTCAATGAAACTTACTTTTACCGTAAAAAAAATAAAAACCTTGCAAAACAGCCAAATTTTGAACGTTCTCAGAATTCGACGAAACTTCACCCAAACATTGGTCTAGACCCAAGAATTTGTGTGGTAAAATTTGCTAGGCGTAATAATAGCTCCAAGTTTGTATAAAAGAAAAACAAACTTGCTTTAATAAAACCGTGCAAAACATTAAAGTTTGTATATACTCAGAATTCGACGAAACTTGGCCCAAAAGTTAGTCTAGACCCAAGAATTTGTGTGATAAAATTTTCTAAGTGTAATAATAACTAGGAGTTTGT
Organism: Sesamum indicum; assembly: GCF_026168435.1. NCBI lineage: Eukaryota > Viridiplantae > Streptophyta > Magnoliopsida > Lamiales > Pedaliaceae > Sesamum > Sesamum indicum. The sequence goes on along the minus strand of NC_142661.1, from coordinate 6,598,919 downwards.
ACAAAAGGGTAACAAGTTTTGTTTTAATAAAATCGTGCAAAATAGCTCAATTCTGAACGTTTTCACTATTCGACGAATATTGACCCAAACGTTGCTCTAGACCACAAAATTTGTGTGATAAATTTTCTAAGCGTAATAATAACTACAAGTTTGTATAAAAGGGAAACAAACTTTGCTTTAATAAACCGTGTAAAACAGCTAAATTTTGAACGTTCTCAGCTTGACCCGAACGTTGGTCTAGACCCAAGAATTTGTGTGGTAAATTTGCTAAGTGTAATAATAACTACAAGTTTGTATAAATGGGAAACAAACTTTGCTGTATTAAAACCGTACAACACATCTAAATTATGAACGTTCTCAGAATTCGACGAAATTTAACCCAAACGTTTTTCTAGACCTAAGAATTTGTGTAAGTTAAATAATAATTACAAGTTTGTATAAAAGGGATACAAACTTTGCTTCAATAAAACCGTGGAAAACAGCTAAATTTCGAACGTTCTTAGAATTCGACGAAACTTGACCCAAATGTTGATCTAGACCCAGGAATTTGTCTGGTAAATTTGTTAAGCGTAATAATAAGTACAAGTTTGTATAAATGGGAAAAAAACTTTGCTTTAATAAAACTGTATAAAACAGCTGAATTTTGAACATTCTCAGAATTTGACGAAACCTGATCGAAACATTGGTCTAGACACTAGGATCTGTGTGATAAATTTTCTAGCCATAATAATAACTACAACTTTGTATCAAAGGGAAAAAAAAACTTTGCTTTAATAAAATCGTGCAAAACAGTTGAATTTTGAACGTTCTCAGAATTCGACGAAACTTGACCCAAACGTTGGTCTAGACAAAAGAATTTGTGTGGTAAATTAGCTAAGCATAATAAAAACCACAAGCTTGTATAAAAGGGAAACAAACTTTGCTTTAATAAAATCGTGCAAAACCGCTAAATTTTGAAGGAAACATGACACAAACATTGGTCTACAACCAAGAATTTATGAGGTAAATTTGCTAATCGAAATAATAACTACAAGTTCATATTAAATGGGAAACAAGTTTTGTTTTAATAAAACCTTGCAAAACAGCCAAATTTTGAACGTTCTCAGAATTCGACGAAACTTAACCGAAACGTTGGTCTAGACCCAAGAATTTGTGTGGTAAAATTTGCTAGGCGTAATAATAACTCCAAGTTTGTATAAAAGAAAAACAAACTTGCTTTAATAAAACCGTGCAAAACATTTAAAGTTTGTATGTTTTCAGAATTCGACGAAACATGGCCCAAAAGTTAGTCTAGACCCAAGAATTTGTGTGATAAAATTTTCTAAGTGTAATAATAACTAGGAGTTTGAACAAAAGGGTAACAAGTTTTGTTTTAATAAAATCGTGCAAAATAGCTAAATTCTGAACGTTTTCACAATTCGACGAATATTGACCCAAACGTTGCTCTAGACCACAAAATTTGTGTGATAAATTTGCTAAGCGTAATAATAACTACAAGTTTGTATAAAAGGGAAACAAACTTTGCTTTAATAAACTGTGTAAAACAACTAAATTTTGAACGTGCTCAGCTTGACCCGAACGTTGGTCTAGACCCAAGAATTTGTGTGGTAAATTTGCTAAGTGTAATAATAACTACAAGTTTGTATAAATGGGAAACAAACTTTGCTGTATTAAAACCGTACAACACAGCTAAATTATGAACGTTCTCAGAATTCGACGAAACTTAACCCAAACGTGTTTCTAGACCTAAGAATTTGTGTACGTTTAATAATAATTACAAGTTTGTATAAAAGGGATACAAACTTTGCTTCAATAAAATCGTGGAAAACAGCTAAATTTTAAACGTTCTCAGAATTCGACGAAACATGACCCAAATGTTGATCTAGACCCAAGAATTTGTCTGGTAAATTTGTTAAGCGTAATAATAAGTACAAGTTTGTATAAATGGGAAACAAACTTTGCTTTAATAAAACCGTATAAAACAGCTGAATTTTGAACATTCTCAGAATTTGACGAAACCTGATCGAAACATTGGTCTAGACACTAGTATTTGTGTGATAATTTTTCTAGGCATAATAATAACTACAACTTTGTATCAAAGGGAAAAAAAATTTTGCTTTAATAAAATCGTGCAAAACAGCTAAATTTTGAACGTTCTCAGAATTCGACGAAACTTGACCCAAACGTTGGTCTAGACAAAAGAATTTGTGTGGTAAATTAGCTAAGCATAATAAAAACCACAAGCTTGTATAAAAGGGAAACAAACTTTGCTTTAATAAAACCGTGCAAAACCGCTAAATTTTGAAGGAAATATGACACAAACATTGGTCTACAACCAAGAATTTGTGAGGTTAATTTGCTAATCGAAATAATAACTACAAGTTCATATTAAATGGGAAACAAGTTTTGTTTTAATAAAACCTTGCAAAACAGCCAAATTTTGAACGTTCTCAGAATTCGACGACACTTAACCCAAACGTTGGTCTAGACCCAAGAATTTGTGTGGTAAAATTTGCTAGGCGTAATAATAACTCCAAGTATGTATAAAAGGAAAACAAACTTGCTTTAATAAAATCGTGCAAAACATTTAAAGTTTGAATGTTCTCAGAATTCAACGAAACTTGGCCCCAACGTTGGTCTAGACCCAAGAATTTGTGTGGTAAAATTTACTAAGTGTAATAATAACTAGGAGTTTGTACAAAAGGGTAACAAGTTTTGTTTTAATAAAATCGTGCAAAATAGCTAAGTTCTGAACGTTTCCACAATTCGACGAAAATTGACCCAAACGTTGCTCTAGACCACAGAATTTATGTGATAAATTTGCTAAGCGTAATAATAACTACAAGTTTGTATAAATGGGAAATAAACTTTGCTTTAATAAAACCGTGCAAAACATCTAAATTTTGAACGTTCTCAGAGACGAACCTTGACCAAAACGTTGGTCTAGTCCCTAGAATTTGTGTGGTAAATTTGCTAAGCGTATTAATAACAACAAGTTTGTATAAATGGGAAACAAACTTTGTTGCATTAAAACCGTACAACACAGCTAAATTATGAACGTTCTCAGAATTCGACGAAACATAACTCAAACGTTTTTCTAGACCCAAGAATTTGTGTAAGTTTAATAATATTTACAAGTTTGTATAAAATGGATACGAACTTTGCTTCAATAAAACCGTGGAAAACAACTAAATTTTGAACGTTCTCAGAATTCAACGAAACATGACCCAAATGTTGGTCTAGACCCAAGAATTTGTCTGGTTTTTTTTCTAAGCTTAATAATAACTACAAGTTTGTATAAATGGAAAACAAACTTTGCTTTAATAAAACCGTATAAAACAGCTAAATTTTGAACATTCTCAGAATTCGACGAAACTTGCTCGAAACGTTGGTCTAGACACTAGGATGTATGTGATAAATTATCTAGGCATAATAATAACTACAAGTTTGTATCAAAGGGAAAAAACCTTACTTTAATAAAATCGTGGAAAACAGCTAAATTTTTAACGTTCTCAGAATTCGACGAAACTGTACCCAAACGTTGGTCTAGACCCAAGAATTTGCGTGGTAAATTAGCTAAGCATAATAAAAACCAGAAGCTTGTATAAAAGGGAAACAAACTTTGCTTTAATAAAACCGTGCAAAAGCGCTAAATTTTGAACGAAACTTGACACAAACATTGGTCTACAACCTTGTGAAGTAAATTTGCTAAGCGAAATAATAACTACAAGTTCATATAAATGGGAAACAAACTTTGCTTTAATAAAATAGTGCAAAATAGCTAAATTCTAAACGTTCTCACAGTTCGACGAAAATTGACCCAAACGTTGGTGTAGACCACAGAATTTGTTTGATAAATTTGCTAAATGTAATAATAAGTACAAGTTTGTATCAAAGGGAAACAAACTTTGCTTTAATAAAACCGTGCAAAACCGCTAAATTTTGAATGTTCTCAGAGACGAAACTTGACCCAAACGTTGGTCCAGTCCCAAGAATTTGTGTGGTAAATTTGCTAAGCGTAATAATAACTACAAGTTTGTATAAATGGGAAACAAACTTTGCTTTATTTAAACCGTACAACACAGCTAATTATGAAAGTTCTCAGAATTCGACGAAACTTAACCCCAACGTTGGTCTAGACACTAGGATCTGTGTGATAAAGTTTCTAGGCATAATAATAACTACAAGTTTGTATCAAAGGGAAAACAAACTTTGCTTCAAAATCACAGGGGGTCAAAACGCATTTAACTCTTCTCTGTTTCTTTCTTTCTTTTTCTGTTAATAACTCCACGCATAATCCTTTTAGAAAAATAACTATATAAAAATTATTTTTATTCTTGTTCAACATTTTCTAATAAGCTTTAAATTTAATTTGTAAATTATAGTACTTCAAATTATTTTAATATAAAATTAATTTATTTATTTTTAATACACAATAAAAAAAAAGTTAATCAAACAACAAAAAAATATTTAAAATTAACTTACCTTCCTTCACGCCGAATAACATAAGGAGAATTATTATTCTTGTCCGTCTCTATTCTTTTCACTTTCTTTCACTTCTCATTGGCTCTCATCGAATCAAAGGAAACCTGATCCTAGTATCATACGAAATCTGAATAGCCTACACATTGGATTGAATTTGTATCATACGAAATCTGAATAGCCTACACATTGGATTGAATTGGTACAGTGACTCACACCCTTTTGTAAGGAGAGATTATGCTGTCTTAACATGAAGTTACACCAACTCCACCATTGTGTATCAAAGGCAAAAAAAGGTAAGCTTGCCAAAGTTTACAATGATCTATGAACAAGCTCAAACTCACCTACGTCCGCTCCCTGAAGCTACCACCGCCACCAGTAATTGCCGCCGCAACAACCACTACGAAATCTTTCAATGCAACAATCACCCGGCTCTCCGCCCAAGGCTTCCACCGCCAAGTTCTCCTCACTTTCACCTCCATGCTCAAGTCCCCCACCGCTACTCCTGATGCTTTCACATACCCTTCCCTTTTCAAGGCTTGCACTTCTCTTAGCCTTTATTCCCTTGGCCCCTTGCTGCACCAACAGATTATCGTTAATGGGTTCTCCTCAGACCCCTATGTTTCCTGTTCACTGATTAATTTCTCAGAATTTGACGAAACCTGATCGAAACATTGGTCTAGACACTAGGATCTGTGTGATAAATTTTCTAGCCATAATAATAACTACAACTTTGTATCAAAGGGAAAAAAAACTTTGCTTTAATAAAATCGTGCAAAACAGTTGAATTTTGAACGTTCTCAGAATTCGACGAAACTTGACCCAAACGTTGGTCTAGACAAAAGAATTTGTGTGGTAAATTAGCTAAGCATAATAAAAACCACAAGCTTGTATAAAAGGGAAACAAACTTTGCTTTAATAAAATCGTGCAAAACCGCTAAATTTTGAAGGAAACATGACACAAACATTGGTCTACAACCAAGAATTTATGAGGTAAATTTGCTAATCGAAATAATAACTACAAGTTCATATTAAATGGGAAACAAGTTTTGTTTTAATAAAACCTTGCAAAACAGCCAAATTTTGAACGTTCTCAGAATTCGACGAAACTTAACCGAAACGTTGGTCTAGACCCAAGAATTTGTGTGGTAAAATTTGCTAGGCGTAATAATAACTCCAAGTTTGTATAAAAGAAAAACAAACTTGCTTTAATAAAACCGTGCAAAACATTTAAAGTTTGTATGTTTTCAGAATTCGACGAAACATGGCCCAAAAGTTAGTCTAGACCCAAGAATTTGTGTGATAAAATTTTCTAAGTGTAATAATAACTAGGAGTTTGTACAAAAGGGTAACAAGTTTTGTTTTAATAAAATCGTGCAAAATAGCTAAATTCTGAACGTTTTCACAATTCGACGAATATTGACCCAAACGTTGCTCTAGACCACAAAATTTGTGTGATAAATTTGCTAAGCGTAATAATAACTACAAGTTTGTATAAAAGGGAAACAAACTTTGCTTTAATAAACTGTGTAAAACAACTAAATTTTGAACGTGCTCAGCTTGACCCGAACGTTGGTCTAGACCCAAGAATTTGTGTGGTAAATTTGCTAAGTGTAATAATAACTACAAGTTTGTATAAATGGGAAACAAACTTTGCTGTATTAAAACCGTACAACACAGCTAAATTATGAACGTTCTCAGAATTCGACGAAACTTAACCCAAACGTGTTTCTAGACCTAAGAATTTGTGTAAGTTTAATAATAATTACAAGTTTGTATAAAAGGGATACAAACTTTGCTTCAATAAAATCGTGGAAAACAGCTAAATTTTAAACGTTCTCAGAATTCGACGAAACATGACCCAAATGTTGATCTAGACCCAAGAATTTGTCTGGTAAATTTGTTAAGCGTAATAATAAGTACAAGTTTGTATAAATGGGAAACAAACTTTGCTTTAATAAAACCGTATAAAACAGCTGAATTTTGAACATTCTCAGAATTTGACGAAACCTGATCGAAACATTGGTCTAGACACTAGTATTTGTGTGATAATTTTTCTAGGCATAATAATAACTACAACTTTGTATCAAAGGGAAAAAAAATTTTGCTTTAATAAAATCGTGCAAAACAGCTAAATTTTGAACGTTCTCAGAATTCGACGAAACTTGACCCAAACGTTGGTCTAGACAAAAGAATTTGTGTGGTAAATTAGCTAAGCATAATAAAAACCACAAGCTTGTATAAAAGGGAAACAAACTTTGCTTTAATAAAACCGTGCAAAACCGCTAAATTTTGAAGGAAATATGACACAAACATTGGTCTACAACCAAGAATTTGTGAGGTTAATTTGCTAATCGAAATAATAACTACAAGTTCATATTAAATGGGAAACAAGTTTTGTTTTAATAAAACCTTGCAAAACAGCCAAATTTTGAACGTTCTCAGAATTCGACGACACTTAACCCAAACGTTGGTCTAGACCCAAGAATTTGTGTGGTAAAATTTGCTAGGCGTAATAATAACTCCAAGTATGTATAAAAGGAAAACAAACTTGCTTTAATAAAATCGTGCAAAACATTTAAAGTTTGAATGTTCTCAGAATTCAACGAAACTTGGCCCCAACGTTGGTCTAGACCCAAGAATTTGTGTGGTAAAATTTACTAAGTGTAATAATAACTAGGAGTTTGTACAAAAGGGTAACAAGTTTTGTTTTAATAAAATCGTGCAAAATAGCTAAGTTCTGAACGTTTCCACAATTCGACGAAAATTGACCCAAACGTTGCTCTAGACCACAGAATTTATGTGATAAATTTGCTAAGCGTAATAATAACTACAAGTTTGTATAAATGGGAAATAAACTTTGCTTTAATAAAACCGTGCAAAACATCTAAATTTTGAACGTTCTCAGAGACGAACCTTGACCAAAACGTTGGTCTAGTCCCTAGAATTTGTGTGGTAAATTTGCTAAGCGTATTAATAACAACAAGTTTGTATAAATGGGAAACAAACTTTGTTGCATTAAAACCGTACAACACAGCTAAATTATGAACGTTCTCAGAATTCGACGAAACATAACTCAAACGTTTTTCTAGACCCAAGAATTTGTGTAAGTTTAATAATATTTACAAGTTTGTATAAAATGGATACGAACTTTGCTTCAATAAAACCGTGGAAAACAACTAAATTTTGAACGTTCTCAGAATTCAACGAAACATGACCCAAATGTTGGTCTAGACCCAAGAATTTGTCTGGTTTTTTTTCTAAGCTTAATAATAACTACAAGTTTGTATAAATGGAAAACAAACTTTGCTTTAATAAAACCGTATAAAACAGCTAAATTTTGAACATTCTCAGAATTCGACGAAACTTGCTCGAAACGTTGGTCTAGACACTAGGATGTATGTGATAAATTATCTAGGCATAATAATAACTACAAGTTTGTATCAAAGGGAAAAAACCTTACTTTAATAAAATCGTGGAAAACAGCTAAATTTTTAACGTTCTCAGAATTCGACGAAACTGTACCCAAACGTTGGTCTAGACCCAAGAATTTGTGTGGTAAATTAGCTAAGCATAATAAAAACCAGAAGCTTGTATAAAAGGGAAACAAACTTTGCTTTAATAAAACCGTGCAAAAGCGCTAAATTTTGAACGAAACTTGACACAAACATTGGTCTACAACCTTGTGAAGTAAATTTGCTAAGCGAAATAATAACTACAAGTTCATATAAATGGGAAACAAACTTTGCTTTAATAAAATAGTGCAAAATAGCTAAATTCTAAACGTTCTCACAGTTCGACGAAAATTGACCCAAACGTTGGTGTAGACCACAGAATTTGTTTGATAAATTTGCTAAATGTAATAATAAGTACAAGTTTGTATCAAAGGGAAACAAACTTTGCTTTAATAAAACCGTGCAAAACCGCTAAATTTTGAATGTTCTCAGAGACGAAACTTGACCCAAACGTTGGTCCAGTCCCAAGAATTTGTGTGGTAAATTTGCTAAGCGTAATAATAACTACAAGTTTGTATAAATGGGAAACAAACTTTGCTTTATTTAAACCGTACAACACAGCTAATTATGAAAGTTCTCAGAATTCGACGAAACTTAACCCCAACGTTGGTCTAGACACTAGGATCTGTGTGATAAAGTTTCTAGGCATAATAATAACTACAAGTTTGTATCAAAGGGAAAACAAACTTTGCTTCAAAATCACAGGGGGTCAAAACGCATTTAACTCTTCTCTGTTTCTTTCTTTCTTTTTCTGTTAATAACTCCACGCATAATCCTTTTAGAAAAATAACTATATAAAAATTATTTTTATTCTTGTTCAACATTTTCTAATAAGCTTTAAATTTAATTTGTAAATTATAGTACTTCAAATTATTTTAATATAAAATTAATTTATTTATTTTTAATACACAATAAAAAAAAAGTTAATCAAACAACAAAAAAATATTTAAAATTAACTTACCTTCCTTCACGCCGAATAACATAAGGAGAATTATTATTCTTGTCCGTCTCTATTCTTTTCACTTTCTTTCACTTCTCATTGGCTCTCATCGAATCAAAGGAAACCTGATCCTAGTATCATACGAAATCTGAATAGCCTACACATTGGATTGAATTTGTATCATACGAAATCTGAATAGCCTACACATTGGATTGAATTGGTACAGTGACTCACACCCTTTTGTAAGGAGAGATTATGCTGTCTTAACATGAAGTTACCCCAACTCCACCATTGTGTATCAAAGGCAAAAAAAGGTAAGCTTGCCAAAGTTTACAATGATCTATGAACAAGCTCAAACTCACCTACGTCCGCTCCCTGAAGCTACCACCGCCACCAGTAATTGCCGCCGCAACAACCACTACGAAATCTTTCAATGCAACAATCACCCGGCTCTCCGCCCAAGGCTTCCACCGCCAAGTTCTCCTCACTTTCACCTCCATGCTCAAGTCCCCCACCGCTACTCCTGATGCTTTCACATACCCTTCCCTTTTCAAGGCTTGCACTTCTCTTAGCCTTTATTCCCTTGGCCCCTCGCTGCACCAACAGATTATCGTTAATGGGTTCTCCTCAGACCCCTATGTTTCCTGTTCACTGATTAATTTCTCAGAATTTGACGAAACCTGATCGAAACATTGGTCTAGACACTAGGATCTGTGTGATAAATTTTCTAGCCATAATAATAACTACAACTTTGTATCAAAGGGAAAAAAAACTTTGCTTTAATAAAATCGTGCAAAACAGTTGAATTTTGAACGTTCTCAGAATTCGACGAAACTTGACCCAAACGTTGGTCTAGACAAAAGAATTTGTGTGGTAAATTAGCTAAGCATAATAAAAACCACAAGCTTGTATAAAAGGGAAACAAACTTTGCTTTAATAAAATCGTGCAAAACCGCTAAATTTTGAAGGAAACATGACACAAACATTGGTCTACAACCAAGAATTTATGAGGTAAATTTGCTAATCGAAATAATAACTACAAGTTCATATTAAATGGGAAACAAGTTTTGTTTTAATAAAACCTTGCAAAACAGCCAAATTTTGAACGTTCTCAGAATTCGACGAAACTTAACCGAAACGTTGGTCTAGACCCAAGAATTTGTGTGGTAAAATTTGCTAGGCGTAATAATAACTCCAAGTTTGTATAAAAGAAAAACAAACTTGCTTTAATAAAACCGTGCAAAACATTTAAAGTTTGTATGTTTTCAGAATTCGACGAAACATGGCCCAAAAGTTAGTCTAGACCCAAGAATTTGTGTGATAAAATTTTCTAAGTGTAATAATAACTAGGAGTTTGTACAAAAGGGTAACAAGTTTTGTTTTAATAAAATCGTGCAAAATAGCTAAATTCTGAACGTTTTCACAATTCGACGAATATTGACCCAAACGTTGCTCTAGACCACAAAATTTGTGTGATAAATTTGCTAAGCGTAATAATAACTACAAGTTTGTATAAAAGGGAAACAAACTTTGCTTTAATAAACTGTGTAAAACAACTAAATTTTGAACGTGCTCAGCTTGACCCGAACGTTGGTCTAGACCCAAGAATTTGTGTGGTAAATTTGCTAAGTGTAATAATAACTACAAGTTTGTATAAATGGGAAACAAACTTTGCTGTATTAAAACCGTACAACACAGCTAAATTATGAACGTTCTCAGAATTCGACGAAACTTAACCCAAACGTGTTTCTAGACCTAAGAATTTGTGTACGTTTAATAATAATTACAAGTTTGTATAAAAGGGATACAAACTTTGCTTCAATAAAATCGTGGAAAACAGCTAAATTTTAAACGTTCTCAGAATTCGACGAAACATGACCCAAATGTTGATCTAGACCCAAGAATTTGTCTGGTAAATTTGTTAAGCGTAATAATAAGTACAAGTTTGTATAAATGGGAAACAAACTTTGCTTTAATAAAACCGTATAAAACAGCTGAATTTTGAACATTCTCAGAATTTGACGAAACCTGATCGAAACATTGGTCTAGACACTAGTATTTGTGTGATAATTTTTCTAGGCATAATAATAACTACAACTTTGTATCAAAGGGAAAAAAAATTTTGCTTTAATAAAATCGTGCAAAACAGCTAAATTTTGAACGTTCTCAGAATTCGACGAAACTTGACCCAAACGTTGGTCTAGACAAAAGAATTTGTGTGGTAAATTAGCTAAGCATAATAAAAACCACAAGCTTGTATAAAAGGGAAACAAACTTTGCTTTAATAAAACCGTGCAAAACCGCTAAATTTTGAAGGAAATATGACACAAACATTGGTCTACAACCAAGAATTTGTGAGGTTAATTTGCTAATCGAAATAATAACTACAAGTTCATATTAAATGGGAAACAAGTTTTGTTTTAATAAAACCTTGCAAAACAGCCAAATTTTGAACGTTCTCAGAATTCGACGACACTTAACCCAAACGTTGGTCTAGACCCAAGAATTTGTGTGGTAAAATTTGCTAGGCGTAATAATAACTCCAAGTATGTATAAAAGGAAAACAAACTTGCTTTAATAAAATCGTGCAAAACATTTAAAGTTTGAATGTTCTCAGAATTCAACGAAACTTGGCCCCAACGTTGGTCTAGACCCAAGAATTTGTGTGGTAAAATTTACTAAGTGTAATAATAACTAGGAGTTTGTACAAAAGGGTAACAAGTTTTGTTTTAATAAAATCGTGCAAAATAGCTAAGTTCTGAACGTTTCCACAATTCGACGAAAATTGACCCAAACGTTGCTCTAGACCACAGAATTTATGTGATAAATTTGCTAAGCGTAATAATAACTACAAGTTTGTATAAATGGGAAATAAACTTTGCTTTAATAAAACCGTGCAAAACATCTAAATTTTGAACGTTCTCAGAGACGAACCTTGACCAAAACGTTGGTCTAGTCCCTAGAATTTGTGTGGTAAATTTGCTAAGCGTATTAATAACAACAAGTTTGTATAAATGGGAAACAAACTTTGTTGCATTAAAACCGTACAACACAGCTAAATTATGAACGTTCTCAGAATTCGACGAAACATAACTCAAACGTTTTTCTAGACCCAAGAATTTGTGTAAGTTTAATAATATTTACAAGTTTGTATAAAATGGATACGAACTTTGCTTCAATAAAACCGTGGAAAACAACTAAATTTTGAACGTTCTCAGAATTCAACGAAACATGACCCAAATGTTGGTCTAGACCCAAGAATTTGTCTGGTTTTTTTTCTAAGCTTAATAATAACTACAAGTTTGTATAAATGGAAAACAAACTTTGCTTTAATAAAACCGTATAAAACAGCTAAATTTTGAACATTCTCAGAATTCGACGAAACTTGCTCGAAACGTTGGTCTAGACACTAGGATGTATGTGATAAATTATCTAGGCATAATAATAACTACAAGTTTGTATCAAAGGGAAAAAACCTTACTTTAATAAAATCGTGGAAAACAGCTAAATTTTTAACGTTCTCAGAATTCGACGAAACTGTACCCAAACGTTGGTCTAGACCCAAGAATTTGTGTGGTAAATTAGCTAAGCATAATAAAAACCAGAAGCTTGTATAAAAGGGAAACAAACTTTGCTTTAATAAAACCGTGCAAAAGCGCTAAATTTTGAACGAAACTTGACACAAACATTGGTCTACAACCTTGTGAAGTAAATTTGCTAAGCGAAATAATAACTACAAGTTCATATAAATGGGAAACAAACTTTGCTTTAATAAAATAGTGCAAAATAGCTAAATTCTAAACGTTCTCACAGTTCGACGAAAATTGACCCAAACGTTGGTGTAGACCACAGAATTTGTTTGATAAATTTGCTAAATGTAATAATAAGTACAAGTTTGTATCAAAGGGAAACAAACTTTGCTTTAATAAAACCGTGCAAAACCGCTAAATTTTGAATGTTCTCAGAGACGAAACTTGACCCAAACGTTGGTCCAGTCCCAAGAATTTGTGTGGTAAATTTGCTAAGCGTAATAATAACTACAAGTTTGTATAAATGGGAAACAAACTTTGCTTTATTTAAACCGTACAACACAGCTAATTATGAAAGTTCTCAGAATTCGACGAAACTTAACCCCAACGTTGGTCTAGACACTAGGATCTGTGTGATAAAGTTTCTAGGCATAATAATAACTACAAGTTTGTATCAAAGGGAAAACAAACTTTGCTTCAAAATCACAGGGGGTCAAAACGCATTTAACTCTTCTCTGTTTCTTTCTTTCTTTTTCTGTTAATAACTCCACGCATAATCCTTTTAGAAAAATAACTATATAAAAATTATTTTTATTCTTGTTCAACATTTTCTAATAAGCTTTAAATTTAATTTGTAAATTATAGTACTTCAAATTATTTTAATATAAAATTAATTTATTTATTTTTAATACACAATAAAAAAAAAGTTAATCAAACAACAAAAAAATATTTAAAATTAACTTACCTTCCTTCACGCCGAATAACATAAGGAGAATTATTATTCTTGTCCGTCTCTATTCTTTTCACTTTCTTTCACTTCTCATTGGCTCTCATCGAATCAAAGGAAACCTGATCCTAGTATCATACGAAATCTGAATAGCCTACACATTGGATTGAATTTGTATCATACGAAATCTGAATAGCCTACACATTGGATTGAATTGGTACAGTGACTCACACCCTTTTGTAAGGAGAGATTATGCTGTCTTAACATGAAGTTACCCCAACTCCACCATTGTGTATCAAAGGCAAAAAAAGGTAAGCTTGCCAAAGTTTACAATGATCTATGAACAAGCTCAAACTCACCTACGTCCGCTCCCTGAAGCTACCACCGCCACCAGTAATTGCCGCCGCAACAACCACTACGAAATCTTTCAATGCAACAATCACCCGGCTCTCCGCCCAAGGCTTCCACCGCCAAGTTCTCCTCACTTTCACCTCCATGCTCAAGTCCCCCACCGCTACTCCTGATGCTTTCACATACCCTTCCCTTTTCAAGGCTTGCACTTCTCTTAGCCTTTATTCCCTTGGCCCCTCGCTGCACCAACAGATTATCGTTAATGGGTTCTCCTCAGACCCCTATGTTTCCTGTTCACTGATTAATTTCTCAGAATTTGACGAAACCTGATCGAAACATTGGTCTAGACACTAGGATCTGTGTGATAAATTTTCTAGCCATAATAATAACTACAACTTTGTATCAAAGGGAAAAAAAACTTTGCTTTAATAAAATCGTGCAAAACAGTTGAATTTTGAACGTTCTCAGAATTCGACGAAACTTGACCCAAACGTTGGTCTAGACAAAAGAATTTGTGTGGTAAATTAGCTAAGCATAATAAAAACCACAAGCTTGTATAAAAGGGAAACAAACTTTGCTTTAATAAAATCGTGCAAAACCGCTAAATTTTGAAGGAAACATGACACAAACATTGGTCTACAACCAAGAATTTATGAGGTAAATTTGCTAATCGAAATAATAACTACAAGTTCATATTAAATGGGAAACAAGTTTTGTTTTAATAAAACCTTGCAAAACAGCCAAATTTTGAACGTTCTCAGAATTCGACGAAACTTAACCGAAACGTTGGTCTAGACCCAAGAATTTGTGTGGTAAAATTTGCTAGGCGTAATAATAACTCCAAGTTTGTATAAAAGAAAAACAAACTTGCTTTAATAAAACCGTGCAAAACATTTAAAGTTTGTATGTTTTCAGAATTCGACGAAACATGGCCCAAAAGTTAGTCTAGACCCAAGAATTTGTGTGATAAAATTTTCTAAGTGTAATAATAACTAGGAGTTTGTACAAAAGGGTAACAAGTTTTGTTTTAATAAAATCGTGCAAAATAGCTAAATTCTGAACGTTTTCACAATTCGACGAATATTGACCCAAACGTTGCTCTAGACCACAAAATTTGTGTGATAAATTTGCTAAGCGTAATAATAACTACAAGTTTGTATAAAAGGGAAACAAACTTTGCTTTAATAAACTGTGTAAAACAACTAAATTTTGAACGTGCTCAGCTTGACCCGAACGTTGGTCTAGACCCAAGAATTTGTGTGGTAAATTTGCTAAGTGTAATAATAACTACAAGTTTGTATAAATGGGAAACAAACTTTGCTGTATTAAAACCGTACAACACAGCTAAATTATGAACGTTCTCAGAATTCGACGAAACTTAACCCAAACGTGTTTCTAGACCTAAGAATTTGTGTAAGTTTAATAATAATTACAAGTTTGTATAAAAGGGATACAAACTTTGCTTCAATAAAATCGTGGAAAACAGCTAAATTTTAAACGTTCTCAGAATTCGACGAAACATGACCCAAATGTTGATCTAGACCCAAGAATTTGTCTGGTAAATTTGTTAAGCGTAATAATAAGTACAAGTTTGTATAAATGGGAAACAAACTTTGCTTTAATAAAACCGTATAAAACAGCTGAATTTTGAACATTCTCAGAATTTGACGAAACCTGATCGAAACATTGGTCTAGACACTAGTATTTGTGTGATAATTTTTCTAGGCATAATAATAACTACAACTTTGTATCAAAGGGAAAAAAAATTTTGCTTTAATAAAATCGTGCAAAACAGCTAAATTTTGAACGTTCTCAGAATTCGACGAAACTTGACCCAAACGTTGGTCTAGACAAAAGAATTTGTGTGGTAAATTAGCTAAGCATAATAAAAACCACAAGCTTGTATAAAAGGGAAACAAACTTTGCTTTAATAAAACCGTGCAAAACCGCTAAATTTTGAAGGAAATATGACACAAACATTGGTCTACAACCAAGAATTTGTGAGGTTAATTTGCTAATCGAAATAATAACTACAAGTTCATATTAAATGGGAAACAAGTTTTGTTTTAATAAAACCTTGCAAAACAGCCAAATTTTGAACGTTCTCAGAATTCGACGACACTTAACCCAAACGTTGGTCTAGACCCAAGAATTTGTGTGGTAAAATTTGCTAGGCGTAATAATAACTCCAAGTATGTATAAAAGGAAAACAAACTTGCTTTAATAAAATCGTGCAAAACATTTAAAGTTTGAATGTTCTCAGAATTCAACGAAACTTGGCCCCAACGTTGGTCTAGACCCAAGAATTTGTGTGGTAAAATTTACTAAGTGTAATAATAACTAGGAGTTTGTACAAAAGGGTAACAAGTTTTGTTTTAATAAAATCGTGCAAAATAGCTAAGTTCTGAACGTTTCCACAATTCGACGAAAATTGACCCAAACGTTGCTCTAGACCACAGAATTTATGTGATAAATTTGCTAAGCGTAATAATAACTACAAGTTTGTATAAATGGGAAATAAACTTTGCTTTAATAAAACCGTGCAAAACATCTAAATTTTGAACGTTCTCAGAGACGAACCTTGACCAAAACGTTGGTCTAGTCCCTAGAATTTGTGTGGTAAATTTGCTAAGCGTATTAATAACAACAAGTTTGTATAAATGGGAAACAAACTTTGTTGCATTAAAACCGTACAACACAGCTAAATTATGAACGTTCTCAGAATTCGACGAAACATAACTCAAACGTTTTTCTAGACCCAAGAATTTGTGTAAGTTTAATAATATTTACAAGTTTGTATAAAATGGATACGAACTTTGCTTCAATAAAACCGTGGAAAACAACTAAATTTTGAACGTTCTCAGAATTCAACGAAACATGACCCAAATGTTGGTCTAGACCCAAGAATTTGTCTGGTTTTTTTTCTAAGCTTAATAATAACTACAAGTTTGTATAAATGGAAAACAAACTTTGCTTTAATAAAACCGTATAAAACAGCTAAATTTTGAACATTCTCAGAATTCGACGAAACTTGCTCGAAACGTTGGTCTAGACACTAGGATGTATGTGATAAATTATCTAGGCATAATAATAACTACAAGTTTGTATCAAAGGGAAAAAACCTTACTTTAATAAAATCGTGGAAAACAGCTAAATTTTTAACGTTCTCAGAATTCGACGAAACTGTACCCAAACGTTGGTCTAGACCCAAGAATTTGTGTGGTAAATTAGCTAAGCATAATAAAAACCAAAAGCTTGTATAAAAGGGAAACAAACTTTGCTTTAATAAAACCGTGCAAAAGCGCTAAATTTTGAACGAAACTTGACACAAACATTGGTCTACAACCTTGTGAAGTAAATTTGCTAAGCGAAATAATAACTACAAGTTCATATAAATGGGAAACAAACTTTGCTTTAATAAAATAGTGCAAAATAGCTAAATTCTAAACGTTCTCACAGTTCGACGAAAATTGACCCAAACGTTGGTGTAGACCACAGAATTTGTTTGATAAATTTGCTAAATGTAATAATAAGTACAAGTTTGTATCAAAGGGAAACAAACTTTGCTTTAATAAAACCGTGCAAAACCGCTAAATTTTGAATGTTCTCAGAGACGAAACTTGACCCAAACGTTGGTCCAGTCCCAAGAATTTGTGTGGTAAATTTGCTAAGCGTAATAATAACTACAAGTTTGTATAAATGGGAAACAAACTTTGCTTTATTTAAACCGTACAACACAGCTAATTATGAAAGTTCTCAGAATTCGACGAAACTTAACCCCAACGTTGGTCTAGACACTAGGATCTGTGTGATAAAGTTTCTAGGCATAATAATAACTACAAGTTTGTATCAAAGGGAAAACAAACTTTGCTTCAAAATCACAGGGGGTCAAAACGCATTTAACTCTTCTCTGTTTCTTTCTTTCTTTTTCTGTTAATAACTCCACGCATAATCCTTTTAGAAAAATAACTATATAAAAATTATTTTTATTCTTGTTCAACATTTTCTAATAAGCTTTAAATTTAATTTGTAAATTATAGTACTTCAAATTATTTTAATATAAAATTAATTTATTTATTTTTAATACACAATAAAAAAAAAGTTAATCAAACAACAAAAAAATATTTAAAATTAACTTACCTTCCTTCACGCCGAATAACATAAGGAGAATTATTATTCTTGTCCGTCTCTATTCTTTTCACTTTCTTTCACTTCTCATTGGCTCTCATCGAATCAAAGGAAACCTGATCCTAGTATCATACGAAATCTGAATAGCCTACACATTGGATTGAATTTGTATCATACGAAATCTGAATAGCCTACACATTGGATTGAATTGGTACAGTGACTCACACCCTTTTGTAAGGAGAGATTATGCTGTCTTAACATGAAGTTACCCCAACTCCACCATTGTGTATCAAAGGCAAAAAAAGGTAAGCTTGCCAAAGTTTACAATGATCTATGAACAAGCTCAAACTCACCTACGTCCGCTCCCTGAAGCTACCACCGCCACCAGTAATTGCCGCCGCAACAACCACTACGAAATCTTTCAATGCAACAATCACCCGGCTCTCCGCCCAAGGCTTCCACCGCCAAGTTCTCCTCACTTTCACCTCCATGCTCAAGTCCCCCACCGCTACTCCTGATGCTTTCACATACCCTTCCCTTTTCAAGGCTTGCACTTCTCTTAGCCTTTATTCCCTTGGCCCCTCGCTGCACCAACAGATTATCGTTAATGGGTTCTCCTCAGACCCCTATGTTTCCTGTTCACTGATTAATTTCTCAGAATTTGACGAAACCTGATCGAAACATTGGTCTAGACACTAGGATCTGTGTGATAAATTTTCTAGCCATAATAATAACTACAACTTTGTATCAAAGGGAAAAAAAACTTTGCTTTAATAAAATCGTGCAAAACAGTTGAATTTTGAACGTTCTCAGAATTCGATGAAACTTGACCCAAACGTTGGTCTAGACAAAAGAATTTGTGTGGTAAATTAGCTAAGCATAATAAAAACCACAAGCTTGTATAAAAGGGAAACAAACTTTGCTTTAATAAAATCGTGCAAAACCGCTAAATTTTGAAGGAAACATGACACAAACATTGGTCTACAACCAAGAATTTATGAGGTAAATTTGCTAATCGAAATAATAACTACAAGTTCATATTAAATGGGAAACAAGTTTTGTTTTAATAAAACCTTGCAAAACAGCCAAATTTTGAACGTTCTCAGAATTCGACGAAACTTAACCGAAACGTTGGTCTAGACCCAAGAATTTGTGTGGTAAAATTTGCTAGGCGTAATAATAACTCCAAGTTTGTATAAAAGAAAAACAAACTTGCTTTAATAAAACCGTGCAAAACATTTAAAGTTTGTATGTTTTCAGAATTCGACGAAACATGGCCCAAAAGTTAGTCTAGACCCAAGAATTTGTGTGATAAAATTTTCTAAGTGTAATAATAACTAGGAGTTTGTACAAAAGGGTAACAAGTTTTGTTTTAATAAAATCGTGCAAAATAGCTAAATTCTGAACGTTTTCACAATTCGACGAATATTGACCCAAACGTTGCTCTAGACCACAAAATTTGTGTGATAAATTTGCTAAGCGTAATAATAACTACAAGTTTGTATAAAAGGGAAACAAACTTTGCTTTAATAAACTGTGTAAAACAACTAAATTTTGAACGTGCTCAGCTTGACCCGAACGTTGGTCTAGACCCAAGAATTTGTGTGGTAAATTTGCTAAGTGTAATAATAACTACAAGTTTGTATAAATGGGAAACAAACTTTGCTGTATTAAAACCGTACAACACAGCTAAATTATGAACGTTCTCAGAATTCGACGAAACTTAACCAAAACGTGTTTCTAGACCTAAGAATTTGTGTAAGTTTAATAATAATTACAAGTTTGTATAAAAGGGATACAAACTTTGCTTCAATAAAATCGTGGAAAACAGCTAAATTTTAAACGTTCTCAGAATTCGACGAAACATGACCCAAATGTTGATCTAGACCCAAGAATTTGTCTGGTAAATTTGTTAAGCGTAATAATAAGTACAAGTTTGTATAAATGGGAAACAAACTTTGCTTTAATAAAACCGTATAAAACAGCTGAATTTTGAACATTCTCAGAATTTGACGAAACCTGATCGAAACATTGGTCTAGACACTAGTATTGGTGTGATAATTTTTCTAGGCATAATAATAACTACAACTTTGTATCAAAGGGAAAAAAAATTTTGCTTTAATAAAATCGTGCAAAACAGCTAAATTTTGAACGTTCTCAGAATTCGACGAAACTTGACCCAAACGTTGGCCTAAACCCAAGAATTTGTATGGTAAATTTGCTAAGCGTAATAAAAACCACAAGCTTGTATAAAAGGAAAACAAACTTTGCTTTAATAAAACCGTGTAAAACCGCTAAATTTTGAACGAAACTTGACACAAACATTGGTCTACAACCAAGAATTTGTGTGGTAAAATTTGCTAGGGGTAATAATAACTCCAAGTTTGTATAAAAAGAAAACAAACTTGCTTTAATAAAACCGTGCAAAACATTTAAAGTTTGAATGTTCTCAGAATTCAACGAAACTTGGCCCAAACATTAGTCTAGACCCAAGAATTTGTATGGCAAAAATTTGCTAAGTGTAATAATAACTAGGAGTTTGTAGAAAAGGATAACAAGTTTTGTTTTAATAAAATCGTGCAAAATAGCTAAATTCTGAACGTTTTCACAATTCGACGAAAATTGACCCACACGTTGCTCTACACCACAGAATTTGTGTGATAAATTTGCTAAGCGTAATAATAACTACAAGTTTGTATAAAAGGCAAACAAACTTTGCTTTAATAAAATCGTGCAAAACAGCTAAATTTTGAACGTTCTCAGAGTCGAACCTTGACCCAAACGTTGGTCTAGACCCAAGAATTTGTGTGGTAAATTTGCTAAGCGTAATAATAACTACAAGTTTGTATAAATGCGAAACAAACTTTGCTTTAATAAAACCGTATAAAACAGCTAAATTTTGAACATTTTCTCAGAATTCGACGAAACTTGATCGAAACGTTTTTCTAGACACAAGAATTTTTGTACGTTTAATAATAATTACAAGTTTGTATGAAAGGGATACGAACTTTGTTTCAATAAAACCGTGGAAAATAGCTAAATTTTGAATGTTCTCAGAATTCGACGAAACTTGACCCAAATGTTGGTCTAGACCCAAGAATTTATCGGGTAAATTTACTTAGCGTAATAATAACTACAAATTTGTATAAATGCGAAACAAACATTGCTTTAATAAAACCGTATAAAACAGCTAAATTTTGAACATTCTCAGAATTCGACGAAACATGATCGAAACGTTGGTTTGGACACTAGGATCTGTGTGATAAATTTTTTAGGCATAATAATTACTACAAGTTTGTATCAAAGAGAAAAAAAACTTTGCTCTAGTAAAATCGTGCAAAACAGCTAAATTTTGAACGTTCTCTGAATTCGACGAAACTTGACCCAAACGTTGGTCTAAACCCAAGAATTTGTGTGGTAAATTAGCTAAGCGCAATAAAAACCACAAGCTTGTATAAAAGGGAAACAAACTTTGCTTTAACAAAATCGTGGAAAACCGCTAAATTTTGAACGAAACTTGACACAAACATTGGTCTACAACCAAGAATTTGTGAGTAAAATTTGCTAAGCGAAATAATAACTACAAGTTCATATAAATGGGAAACAAACTTTGCTTTAATAAAATCGTGCAAAATAGTTAAATTCTTAACGTTCTCACAATTCGACGAAAATTGACCCAAACGTTGGTCTAGACCACAGAATTTGTTTGATAAATTTGCTAAGCGTAATAATAATTACAACTTTGTATCATAGGGAAACAAACTTTGCTTTAATAAAACCGTGCAAAACAGCTAAATCTTGAACGTTCTCAGAGACGAAACATGACCCAAACGTTGGTCTAGACCCAAGAATTTGTGGAGTAAATTTGCTAAGCATAATAATAACTACAAGTTTGTATAAATGGGAAATTATGAAAACCGTACAACACAGCTAATTATGAACGTTCTCAGAATTCGACGAAACTTAATCCAAACATTTTTCTAGACCCAAGAATTTGTGTAAGTTTAGTACTAACTACAAGTTTGTATAAAAGAAAAACGAACTATGCTCCAATAAAACCGTGGAAAACAGGTAAATTTCGAACGTTCTCAGAATTCGACGAAACTTGACCCAAACGTTGGTCTAGACCCAAGAATTTATCTGCTAAATTTGCAAAGCATATTAATAAGTACAAGTTTGTATAAATGGGAAACAAACTTTGCATTATTAAAACCGTACACAACAGCTAATTATGAACGTTTTCAGAATTCGACAAAACTTAACCCAAACGTTTTTCTAGACCCAAGAATTTTTGTAAGTTTAGTAATAACTACAAGTTTGTATAAAAGGAAAACAAAATTTGCTTCAACAAAACCGTGGAAAACAGCCAAATTTTGAACGTTCTCAGAATTCGACGAATCTTGACCCAAGCGTTGGTCTAGACCCAAGAATTTGTCCGGTAATTTGCTAAGCGTAATAATAACTACAAGTTTGTATAAATGGGAAACAAACTTTACTTTAATAAAATCGTATAAAACATCAAAATTTTGAGCATTTTCAGAATTCGACGAAAGTTGACCGAAACGTTGGACTAGACACTAGGATCTGTGTGATAAATTTTTTAGGCATAGTAATAACTACATGCTTGTATCAAAGGGAAAACAAACTTTGCTTTAATAAAACCGTGCAAAATAGGTAAATTTTGAACGTTGTCAGAATTCGACGAAACTTGACCCAAACGTTGGTCGAGACCCAAGAATTTGTGTGGTAAATTTGCTAAGCGTAATAAAAAACACAAGCTTGTATAAAAGGGAAACAAACTTTGCTTTAATAAAACCGTGCAAAACATTTAAAGTTTGAATGTTCTCAAAATTCGACGAAACTTGACCCAAACGTTGGTCTAGACCCAAGAATTTGTCTGGTAAATTTGCTAAGCGTAGTAATAACTACAATTTTGTATAAAAGGGAAACAAACTTATCTTTAATAAGACTGTATAAAACAGCTAAATTTTGAACATTATCAGAATTCGACGTAACTTAACCGAAACGTTGGTCTAGACACTAGGAGCTGTGTGATATATTTTATAGGCATAATAATAACTACGAGTTTGTATCAAAGGGAAAAAATACTTTGCTTTAATAAAATCATGCAAAACAGCTAAATTTTGACCATTCTCAGAATTCGACGAAACTTGATCCAAACGTTGGTTTAGACCCAAGAATTTGTGGGGTAGATTTGCTAAGTGTAATAAAATCACAAGCTTGTATAAAAGGGAAACAAACTTTGGTTTAATAAAACCTTGCAAAACCGCTAAATTTTGAACGAAATTTGACACAAACATTGGTCTACAACCAAGAATTTGTGAGTTAAATTTGCTAAGCGAAATAATAACTACAAGTTCATATAAATGGGAAACAAACTTTGCTTTAACAAAACCGTGCAAAATAGATAAATTCTGAACGTTCTCACAATTCGACGAAAATTGACCCAAGCATTAGTCTAGACCATAGAATTTGTTTGATAAATTTGCTAAGCGTAATAATAAGTACAAGTTTGTATCAAAGCGAAACAAACTTGGCTTTAATAAAACCACTCAAAACCGCTAAATTTTGAATGTTCTCAGAGACCAAACTTTACCCAAACGTTGGTCGAGACCCAAGAATTTGTGTGGTAGATTTGCTAAGCGTAATAAAACTACAAGTTTGTATAAATGGGAACAAACTTTGCATTATTAAAACCGTACACAACAGCTAATTATGAACGTTCTCAAAATTCGACGAAACTTAACCCAAACGTTTTTCTAGACCCAAGAATTTTTGTAAGTTTAGTAATAACTACAAGTTTGTATAAAAGGAAAACAAAATTTGCTTCAATAAAACCGTGGAAAACAGCTAAATTTTGAACGTTCTCAGAATTCGACGAATCTTGACCCAAGCGTTGGTCTAGACCCAAGAATTTGTCTGGTAAATTTGCTAAGCGTAATAATAACTACAAGTTTGTATAAATGGGAAACAAACTTTACTTTAATAAAACCGTATAAAACATCAAAATTTTGAGCATTTTCAGAATTCGACGAAAGTTGATCGAAACGTTGGACTAGACACTAGGATCTGTGTGATAAATTTTCTAGGCATAGTAATAACTACATGTTTGTATCAAAGGGAAAACAAACTTTGCTTTAATAAAACCGTGCAAAATAGGTAAATTTTGAACGTTGTCAGAATTCGACGAAACTTGACCCAAACGTTGGTCTAGACCCAAGAATTTGTGTGGTAAATTTGCTAAGCGTAATAAAAAACACAAGCTTGTATAAAAGGGAAACAAACTTTGCTTTAATAAAACCGTGCAAAACATTTAAAGTTTGAATGTTCTCAAAATTCGACGAAACTTGACCCAAACGTTGGTCTAGACCCAAGAATTTGTCTGGTAAATTTGCTAAGCGTAGTAATAACTACAATTTTGTATAAAAGGGAAACAAACTTATCTTTAATAAGACTGTATAAAACAGCTAAATTTTGAACATAATCAGAATTCGACGTAACTTAACCGAAACGTTGGTCTAGACACTAGGAGCTGTGTGATATATTTTATAGGCATAATAATAACTACGAGTTTGTATCAAAGGGAAAAAATACTTTGCTTTAATAAAATCATGCAAAACAGCTAAATTTTGAACATTCTCAGAATTCGACGAAACTTGACCCAAGCGTTGGTTTAGACCCAAGAATTTGTGGGGTAGATTTGCTAAGTGTAATAAAATCACAAGCTTGTATAAAAGGGAAACAAACTTTGGTTTAATAAAACCTTGCAAAACCGCTAAATTTTGAACGAAATTTGACACAAACATTGGTCTACAACCAAGAATTTGTGAGTTAAATTTGCTAAGCGAAATAATAACTACAAGTTCATATAAATGGGAAACAAACTTTGCTTTTAACAAAACCGTGCAAAATAGATAAATTCTGAACGTTCTCACAATTCGACGAAAATTGACCCAAGCATTAGTCTAGACCATAGAATTTGTTTGATAAATTTGCTAAGCGTAATAATAAGTACAAGTTTGTATCAAAGCGAAATAAACTTGGCTTTAATAAAACCATTCAAAACCGCTAAATTTTGAATGTTCTCAGAGACCAAACTTTACCCAAACGTTGGTCGAGACCCAAGAATTTGTGTGGTAAATTTGCTAAGCGTAATAAAACTACAAGTTTGTATAAATGGGAACAAACTTTGCATTATTAAAACCGTACACAACAGCTAATTATGAACGTTCTCAGAATTCGACGAAACTTAACCCAAACGTTTTTCTAGACCCAAGAATTTTTGTAAGTTTAGTAATAACTACAAGTTTGTATAAAAGGAAAACAAAATTTGCTTCAATAAAACCGTGGAAAACAGCTAAATTTTGAACGTTCTCAGAATTCGACGAATCTTGACCCAAGCGTTGGTCTAGACCCAAGAATTTGTCTGGTAAATTTGCTAAGCGTAATAATAACTACAAGTTTGTATAAATGGGAAACAAACTTTACTTTAATAAAACCGTATAAAACATCAAAATTTTGAGCATTTTCAGAATTCGACGAAAGTTGATCGAAACGTTGGACTAGACACTAGGATCTGTGTGATAAATTTTCTAGGCATAGTAATAACTACATGTTTGTATCAAAGGGAAAACAAACTTTGCTTTAATAAAACCGTGCAAAATAGCTAAATTTTGAACGTTGTCAGAATTCGACGAAACTTGACCCAAACGTTGGTCTAGACCCAAGAATTTGTGTGGTAAATTTGCTAAGCGTAATAAAAAACACAAGCTTGTATAAAAGGGAAACAAACTTTGCTTTAATAAAACCGTGCAAAACATTTAAAGTTTGAATGTTCTCAAAATTCGACGAAACTTGACCCAAACGTTGGTCTAGACCCAAGAATTTGTCTGGTAAATTTGCTAAGCGTAGTAATAACTACAATTTTGTATAAAAGGGAAACAAACTTATCTATAATAAGACTGTATAAAACAGCTAAATTTTGAACATTATCAGAATTCGACGTAACTTAACCGAAACGTTGGTCTACACACTAGGAGCTGTGTGATATATTTTATAGGCATAATAATAACTACGAGTTTGTATCAAAGGGAAAAAATACTTTGCTTTAATAAAATCATGCAAAACAGCTAAATTTTGAACATTCTCAGAATTCGACGAAACTTGACCCAAGCGTTGGTTTAGACCCAAGAATTTGTGGGGTAGATTTGCTAAGTGTAATAAAATCACAAGCTTGTATAAAAGGGAAACAAACTTTGGTTTAATAAAACCTTGCAAAACCGCTAAATTTTGAACGAAATTTGACACAAACATTGGTCTACAACCAAGAATTTGTGAGTTAAATTTGCTAAGCGAAATAATAACTACAAGTTCATATAAATGGGAAACAAACTTTGCTTTTAACAAAACCGTGCAAAATAGATAAATTCTGAACGTTCTCACAATTCGACGAAAATTGACCCAAGCATTAGTCTAGACCATAGAATTTGTTTGATAAATTTGCTAAGCGTAATAATAAGTACAAGTTTGTATCAAAGCGAAATAAACTTGGCTTTAATAAAACCATTCAAAACCGCTAAATTTTGAATGTTCTCAGAGACCAAACTTTACCCAAACGTTGGTCGAGACCCAAGAATTTGTGTGGTAAATTTGCTAAGCGTAATAAAACTACAAGTTTGTATAAATGGGAACAAACTTTGCATTATTAAAACCGTACACAACAGCTAATTATGAACGTTCTCAGAATTCGACGAAACTTAACCCAAACGTTTTTCTAGACCCAAGAATTTTTGTAAGTTTAGTAATAACTACAAGTTTGTATAAAAGGAAAACAAAATTTGCTTCAATAAAACCGTGGAAAACAGCTAAATTTTGAACGTTCTCAGAATTCGACGAATCTTGACCCAAGCGTTGGTCTAGACCCAAGAATTTGTCTGGTAAATTTGCTAAGCGTAATAATAACTACAAGTTTGTATAAATGGGAAACAAACTTTACTTTAATAAAACCGTATAAAACATCAAAATTTTGAGCATTTTCAGAATTCGACGAAAGTTGATCGAAACGTTGGACTAGACACTAGGATCTGTGTGATAAATTTTCTAGGCATAGTAATAACTACATGTTTGTATCAAAGGGAAAACAAACTTTGCTTTAATAAAACCGTGCAAAATAGCTAAATTTTGAACGTTGTCAGAATTCGACGAAACTTGACCCAAACGTTGGTCTAGACCCAAGAATTTGTGTGGTAAATTTGCTAAGCGTAATAAAAAACACAAGCTTGTATAAAAGGGAAACAAACTTTGCTTTAATAAAACCGTGCAAAACATTTAAAGTTTGAATGTTCTCAAAATTCGACGAAACTTGACCCAAACGTTGGTCTAGACCCAAGAATTTGTCTGGTAAATTTGCTAAGCGTAGTAATAACTACAATTTTGTATAAAAGGGAAACAAACTTATCTATAATAAGACTGTATAAAACAGCTAAATTTTGAACATTATCAGAATTCGACGTAACTTAACCGAAACGTTGGTCTACACACTAGGAGCTGTGTGATATATTTTATAGGCATAATAATAACTACGAGTTTGTATCAAAGGGAAAAAATACTTTGCTTTAATAAAATCATGCAAAACAGCTAAATTTTGAACATTCTCAGAATTCGACGAAACTTGACCCTAACGTTGGTTTAGACCCAAGAATTTGTGTGGTAGATTTGCTAAGTGTAATAAAATCACAAGCTTGTATAAAAGGGAAACAAACTTTGGTTTAATAAAACCGTGCAAAACCGCTAAATTTTGAACGAAATTTGACACAAACATTGGTCTACAACCAAGAATTTGTGAGTTAAATTTGCTAAGCGAAATAATAACTACAAGTTCATATAAATGGGAAACAAACTTTGCTTTAACAAAACCGTGCAAAATAGCTAAATTCTGAACGTTCTCACAATTCGACGAAAATTGACCCAAGCATTAGTCTAGACCATAGAATTTGTTTGATAAATTTGCTAAGCGTAATAATAAGTACAAGTTTGTATCAAAGCGAAACAAACTTGGCTTTAATAAAACCGTTCAAAATCGCTAAATTTTGAATGTTCTCAGAGACCAAACTTTACCCAAACGTTGGTCGAGACCCAAGAATTTGTGTGGTAAATTTGCTAAGCGTAATAAAACTACAAGTTAGTATAAATGGGGACAAACTTTGCATTATTAAAACCGTACACAACAGCTAATTATGAACGTTCTCAGAATTCGACGAAACTTAACCCAAACGTTTTTCTAGACCCAAGAATTTTTGTAAGTTTAGTAATAACTACAAGTTTGTATAAAAGGAAAACAAAATTTGCTTCAATAAAACCGTGGAAAACAGCTAAATTTTGAACGTTCTCAGAATTCGACGAATCTTGACCCAAGCGTTGGTCTAGACCCAAGAATTTGTCTGGTAAATTTGCTAAGCGTAATAATAACTACAAGTTTGTATAAATGGGAAACAAACTTTACTTTAATAAAACCGTATAAAACATCAAAATTTTGAGCATTTTCAGAATTCGACGAAAGTTGATCGAAACGTTGGACTAGACACTAGGATCTGTGTGATAAATTTTCTAGGCATAGTAATAACTACATGTTTGTATCAAAGGGAAAACAAACTTTGCTTTAATAAAACCGTGCAAAATAGCTAAATTTTGAACGTTGTCAGAATTCGACGAAACTTGACCCAAACGTTGGTCTAGACCCAAGAATTTGTGTGGTAAATTTGCTAAGCGTAATAAAAAACACAAGCTTGTATAAAAGGGAAACAAACTTTGCTTTAATAAAACCGTGCAAAACATTTAAAGTTTGAATGTTCTCAAAATTCGACGAAACTTGACCCAAACGTTGGTCTAGACCCAAGAATTTGTCTGGTAAATTTGCTAAGCGTAGTAATAACTACAATTTTGTATAAAAGGGAAACAAACTTATCTATAATAAGACTGTATAAAACAGCTAAATTTTGAACATTATCAGAATTCGACGTAACTTAACCGAAACGTTGGTCTACACACTAGGAGCTGTGTGATATATTTTATAGGCATAATAATAACTACGAGTTTGTATCAAAGGGAAAAAATACTTTGCTTTAATAAAATCATGCAAAACAGCTAAATTTTGAACATTCTCAGAATTCGACGAAACTTGACCCTAACGTTGGTTTAGACCCAAGAATTTGTGTGGTAGATTTGCTAAGTGTAATAAAATCACAAGCTTGTATAAAAGGGAAACAAACTTTGGTTTAATAAAACCGTGCAAAACCGCTAAATTTTGAACGAAATTTGACACAAACATTGGTCTACAACCAAGAATTTGTGAGTTAAATTTGCTAAGCGAAATAATAACTACAAGTTCATATAAATGGGAAACAAACTTTGCTTTAACAAAACCGTGCAAAATAGCTAAATTCTGAACGTTCTCACAATTCGACGAAAATTGACCCAAGCATTAGTCTAGACCATAGAATTTGTTTGATAAATTTGCTAAGCGTAATAATAAGTACAAGTTTGTATCAAAGCGAAACAAACTTGGCTTTAATAAAACCGTTCAAAATCGCTAAATTTTGAATGTTCTCAGAGACCAAACTTTACCCAAACGTTGGTCGAGACCCAAGAATTTGTGTGGTAAATTTGCTAAGCGTAATAAAACTACAAGTTAGTATAAATGGGGACAAACTTTGCATTATTAAAACCGTACACAACAGCTAATTATGAACGTTCTCAGAATTCGACGAAACTTAACCCAAACGTTTTTCTAGACCCAAGAATTTTTGTAAGTTTAGTAATAACTACAAGTTTGTATAAAAGGAAAACAAAATTTGCTTCAATAAAACCGTGGAAAACAGCTAAATTTTGAACGTTCTCAAAATTCGACGAATCTTGACCCAAGCGTTGGTCTAGACCCAAGAATTTGTCTGGTAAATTTGCTAAGCGTAATAATAACTACAAGTTTGTATAAATGGGAAACAAACTTTAGTTTAATAAAACCGTATAAAACATCAAAATTTTGAACATTTTGAGAATTCGACGAAAGTTGACCGAAACGTTGGACTAGACACTAGGATCTGTGTGATAAATTTTCTAGGCATAGTAATAACAACATGTTTGTATCAAAGGGAAAACAAACTTTGCTTTAATAAAACCGTGCAAAATAGCTAAATTTTGAACGTTGTCGGAATTCGACGAAACTTGACCCAAACGTTGGTCTAGACCCAAGAATTTGTGTGGTAATTTGCTAAGCGTAATAAAGAACACAAGCTTGTATAAAAGGGAAACAAACTTTGCTTTAATAAAACTGTGCAAAACATTTAAAGTTTGAATGTTCTCAAAATTCGACGAAACTTGACCCAAACGTTGGTCTAGACCCAAGAATTTGTCTGGTAAATTTGCTAAGCGTAGTAATAACTGCAAT
Organism: Sesamum indicum; assembly: GCF_026168435.1. NCBI lineage: Eukaryota > Viridiplantae > Streptophyta > Magnoliopsida > Lamiales > Pedaliaceae > Sesamum > Sesamum indicum. Next base: position 6,568,564 of record NC_142661.1, on the reverse strand, counting down.
TTTGTATAAAAGGGAAACCAACTTATCTTTAATAAGACTGTATAAAACAGCTAAATTTTGAACATTATCAGAATTCGACGTAACTTAACCGAAACGTTGGTCTACACACTAGGAGTTGTGTGATATATTTTATAGGCATAATAATAACTACGAGTTTGTATCAAAGGGAAAAATACTTTGCTTTAATAAAATCATGCAAAACAGCTAAATTTTGAACATTCTCAGAATTCGACGAAACTTGACCCAAACGTTGGTTTAGACCCAAGAATTTGTGTGGTAAATTTGCTAAGTGTAATAAAATCACAAGCTTGTATAAAAGGGAAACAAACTTTGCTTTAATAAAACCGTGCAAAACTGCTAAATTTTGAACGAAATTTGACACAAACATTGGTCTACAACCAAGAATTTGTGAGTTAAATTTGCTAAGCGAAATAATAACTACAAGTTCATATAAATGGGAAACAAACTTTGCTTTAATAAAACCGTGCAAAATAGCTAAATTCTGAACGTTCTCACAATTCGACGAAAATTGACCCAAGCATTAGTCTAGACCATAGAATTTGTTTGATAAATTTGCTAAGCGTAATAATAAGTACAAGTTTGTATCAAAGCGAAACAAACTTGGCTTTAATAAAACCGTTCAAAACCGCTAAATTTTGAATGTTCTCAGAGAGCAAACTTTACCCAAACGTTGGTCGAGACCCAAGAATTTGTGTGGTAAATTTGCTAAGCGTAATAAAACTACAAGTTTGTATAAATGGGAACAAACTTTGCATTATTAAAACCGTACACAACAGCTAATTATGAACGTTCTCAGAATTCGACGAAACTTAACCCAAACGTTTTTCTAGACCCAAGAATTTTTGTAAGTTTAGTAATAACTACAAGTTTGTATAAAAGGAAAATAAAATTTGCTTCAATAAAACCGTGGAAAACAGCTAAATTTTGAACGTTCTCAGAATTCGACGAATCTTGACCCAAGCGTTGGTCTAGACCCAAGAATTTGTCCGGTAATTTGCTAAGCGTAATAATAACTACAAGTTTGTATAAATGGGAAACAAACTTTACTTTAATAAAACCGTATAAAACATCAAAATTTTGAGCATTTTCAGAATTCGACGAAAGTTGATCGAAACGTTGGACTAGACACTAGGATCTGTGTGATAAATTTTCTAGGCATAGTAATAACTACATGTTTGTATCAAAGGGAAAACAAACTTTGCTTTAATAAAACCGTGCAAAATAGGTAAATTTTGAACGTTGTCAGAATTCGACGAAACTTGACCCAAACGTTGGTCTAGACCCAAGAATTTGTGTGGTAAATTTGCTAAGCGTAATAAAAAACAGAAGCTTGTATAAAAGGGAAACAAACTTTGCTTTAATAAAACCGTGCAAAACATTTAAAGTTTGAATGTTCTCAAAATTCGACGAAACTTGACCCAAACGTTGGTCTAGACCCAAGAATTTGTCTGGTAAATTTGCTAAGCGTAGTAATAACTACAATTTTGTATAAAAGGGAAACAAACTTATCTTTAATAAGACTGTATAAAACAGCTAAATTTTGAACATTATCAGAATTCGACGTAACTTAACCGAAACGTTGGTCTAGACACTAGGAGCTGTGTGATATATTTTATAGGCATAATAATAACTACGAGTTTGTATCAAAGGGAAAAAATACTTTGCTTTAATAAAATCATGCAAAACAGCTAAATTTTGACCATTCTCAGAATTCGACGAAACTTGACCCAAGCGTTGGTTTAGACCCAAGAATTTGTGGGGTAGATTTGCTAAGTGTAATAAAATCACAAGCTTGTATAAAAGGGAAACAAACTTTGGTTTAATAAAACCTTGCAAAACCGCTAAATTTTGAACGAAATTTGACACAAACATTGGTCTACAACCAAGAATTTGTGAGTTAAATTTGCTAAGCGAAATAATAACTACAAGTTCATATAAATGGGAAACAAACTTTGCTTTAACAAAACCGTGCAAAATAGATAAATTCTGAACGTTCTCACAATTCGACGAAAATTGACCCAAGCATTAGTCTAGACCATAGAATTTGTTTGATAAATTTGCTAAGCGTAATAATAAGTACAAGTTTGTATCAAAGCGAAACAAACTTGGCTTTAATAAAACCATTCAAAACCGCTAAATTTTGAATGTTCTCAGAGACCAAACTTTACCCAAACGTTGGTCGAGACCCAAGAATTTGTGTGGTAAATTTGCTAAGCGTAATAAAACTACAAGTTTGTATAAATGGGAACAAACTTTGCATTATTAAAACCGTACACAACAGCTAATTATGAACGTTCTCAGAATTCGACGAAACTTAACCCAAACGTTTTTCTAGACCCAAGAATTTTTGTAAGTTTAGTAATAACTACAAGTTTGTATAAAAGGAAAACAAAATTTGCTTCAATAAAACCGTGGAAAACAGCTAAATTTTGAACGTTCTCAGAATTCGACGAATCTTGACCCAAGCGTTGGTCTAGACCCAAGAATTTGTCCGGTAATTTGCTAAGCGTAATAATAACTACAAGTTTGTATAAATGGGAAACAAACTTTACTTTAATAAAACCGTATAAAACATCAAAATTTTGAGCATTTTTAGAATTCGACGAAAGTTGATCGAAACGTTGGACTAGAAACTAGGATCTGTGTGATAAATTTTCTAGGCATAGTAATAACTACATGTTTGTATCAAAGGGAAAACAAACTTTGCTTTAATAAAACCGTGCAAAATAGGTAAATTTTGAACGTTGTCAGAATTCGACGAAACTTGACCCAAACGTTGGTCTAGACCCAAGAATTTGTGTGGTAAATTTGCTAAGCGTAATAAAAAACACAAGCTTGTATAAAAGGGAAACAAACTTTGCTTTAATAAAACCGTGCAAAACATTTAAAGTTTGAATGTTCTCAAAATTCGACGAAACTTGACCCAAACGTTGGTCTCGACCCAAGAATTTGTCTGGTAAATTTGCTAAGCGTAGTAATAACTACAATTTTGTATAAAAGGGAAACAAACTTATCTATAATAAGACTGTATAAAACAGCTAAATTTTGAACATTATCAGAATTCGACGTAACTTAACCGAAACGTTGGTCTACACACTAGGAGCTGTGTGATATATTTTATAGGCATAATAATAACTACGAGTTTGTATCAAAGGGAAAAAATACTTTGCTTTAATAAAATCATGCAAAACAGCTAAATTTTGAACATTCTCAGAATTCGACGAAACTTGACCCTAACGTTGGTTTAGACCCAAGAATTTGTGTGGTAGATTTGCTAAGTGTAATAAAATCACAAGCTTGTATAAAAGGGAAACAAACTTTGGTTTAATAAAACCGTGCAAAACCGCTAAATTTTGAACGAAATTTGACACAAACATTGGTCTACAACCAAGAATTTATGAGTTAAATTTGCTAAGCGAAATAATAACTACAAGTTCATATAAATGGGAAACAAACTTTGCTTTAACAAAACCGTGCAAAATAGCTAAATTCTGAACGTTCTCACAATTCGACGAAAATTGACCCAAGCATTAGTCTAGACCATAGAATTTGTTTGATAAATTTGCTAAGCGTAATAATAAGTACAAGTTTGTATCAAAGCGAAACAAACTTGGCTTTAATAAAACCGTTCAAAATCACTAAATTTTGAATGTTCTCAGAGACCAAACTTTACCCAAACGTTGGTTGAGACCCAAGAATTTCTGTGGTAAATTTGCTAAGCGTAATAAAACTACAAGTTAGTATAAATGGGAACAAACTTTGCATTATTAAAACCGTACACAACAGCTAATTATGAACGTTCTCAGAATTCGACGAAACTTAACCCAAACGTTTTTCTAGACCCAAGAATTTTTGTAAGTTTAGTAATAACTACAAGTTTGTATAAAAGGAAAACAAAATTTGCTTCAATAAAACCGTGGAAAACAGCTAAATTTTGAACGTTCTCAGAATTCGACGAATCTTGACCCAAGCGTTGGTCTAGACCCAAGAATTTGTCTGGTAAATTTGCTAAGCGTAATAATAACTACAAGTTTGTATAAATGGGAAACAAACTTTACTTTAATAAAACCGTATAAAACATCAAAATTTTGAACATTTTCAGAATTCGACGAAAGTTGACCGAACGTTGGACTAGACACTAGGATCTGTGTGATAAATTTTCTAGGCATAGTAATAACTACATGTTTGTATCAAAGGGAAAACAAACTTTGCTTTAATAAAACCGTGCAAAATAGCTAAATTTTGAACGTTGTCGGAATTCGACGAAACTTGACCCAAACGTTGGTCTAGACCCAAGAATTTGTGTGGTAAATTTGCTAAGCGTAATAAAAAACACAAGCTTGTATAAAAGGGAAACAAACTTTGCTTTAATAAAACCGTGCAAAACATTTAAAGTTTGAATGTTCTCAAAATTCGACGAAACTTGACCCAAACGTTGGTCTAGACCCAAGAATTTGTCTGGTAAATTTGCTAAGCGTAGTAATAACTGCAATTTTGTATAAAAGGGAAACCAACTTATCTTTAATAAGACTGTATAAAACAGCTAAATTTTGAACATTATCAGAATTCGACGTAACTTAACCAAAACGTTGGTCTACACACTAGGAGTTGTGTGATATATTTTATAGGCATAATAATAACTACGAGTTTGTATCAAAGGGAAAAAATACTTTGCTTTAATAAAATCATGCAAAACAGCTAAATTTTGAACATTCTCAGAATTCGACGAAACTTGACCCAAACGTTGGTTTAGACCCAAGAATTTGTGTGGTAAATTTGCTAAGTGTAATAAAATCACAAGCTTGTATAAAAGGGAAACAAACTTTGCTTTAATAAAACCGTGCAAAATCGCTAAATTTTGAACGAAATTTGACACAAACATTGGTCTACAACCAAGAATTTGTGAGTTAAATTTGCTAAGCGAAATAATAACTACAAGTTCATATAAATGGGAAACAAACTTTGCTTTAATAAAACCGTGCAAAATAGCTAAATTCTGAACGTTCTCACAATTCGACGAAAATTGACCCAAGCATTAGTCTAGACCATAGAATTTGTTTGATAAATTTGCTAAGCGTAATAATAAGTACAAGTTTGTATCAAAGTGAAACAAACTTGGCTTTAATAAAACCGTTCAAAACCGCTAAATTTTGAATGTTCTCAGAGAGCAAACTTTACCCAAACGTTGGTCGAGACCCAAGAATTTGTGTGGTAAATTTGCTAAGCGTAATAAAACTACAAGTTTGTATAAATGGGAACAAACTTTGCATTATTAAAACCGTACACAACAGCTAATTATGAACGTTCTCAGAATTCGACGAAACTTAACCCAAACGTTTTTCTAGACCCAAGAATTTTTGTAAGTTTAGTAATAACTACAAGTTTGTATAAAAGGAAAATAAAATTTGCTTCAATAAAACCGTGGAAAACAGCTAAATTTTGAACGTTCTCAGAATTCGACGAATCTTGACCCAAGCGTTGGTCTAGACCCAAGAATTTGTCCGGTAATTTGCTAAGCGTAATAATAACTACAAGTTTGTATAAATGGGAAACAAACTTTACTTTAATAAAACCGTATAAAACATCAAAATTTTGAGCATTTTCAGAATTCGACGAAAGTTGATCGAAACGTTGGACTAGACACTAGGATCTGTGTGATAAATTTTCTAGGCATAGTAATAACTACATGTTTGTATCAAAGGGAAAACAAACTTTGCTTTAATAAAACCGTGCAAAATAGGTAAATTTTGAACGTTGTCAGAATTCGACGAAACTTGACCCAAACGTTGGTCTAGACCCAAGAATTTGTGTGGTAAATTTGCTAAGCGTAATAAAAAACAGAAGCTTGTATAAAAGGGAAACAAACTTTGCTTTAATAAAACCGTGCAAAACATTTAAAGTTTGAATGTTCTCAAAATTCGACGAAACTTGACCCAAACGTTGGTCTAGACCCAAGAATTTGTCTGGTAAATTTGCTAAGCGTAGTAATAACTACAATTTTGTATAAAAGGGAAACAAACTTATCTTTAATAAGACTGTATAAAACAGCTAAATTTTGAACATTATCAGAATTCGACGTAACTTAACCGAAACGTTGGTCTAGACACTAGGAGCTGTGTGATATATTTTATAGGCATAATAATAACTAGGAGTTTGTATCAAAGGGAAAAAATACTTTGCTTTAATAAAATCATGCAAAACAGCTAAATTTTGACCATTCTCAGAATTCGACGAAACTTGACCCAAGCGTTGGTTTAGACCCAAGAATTTGTGGGGTAGATTTGCTAAGTGTAATAAAATCACAAGCTTGTATAAAAGGGAAACAAACTTTGGTTTAATAAAACCTTGCAAAACCGCTAAATTTTGAACGAAATTTGACACAAACATTGGTCTACAACCAAGAATTTGTGAGTTAAATTTGCTAAGCGAAATAATAACTACAAGTTCATATAAATGGGAAACAAACTTTGCTTTAACAAAACCGTGCAAAATAGATAAATTCTGAACGTTCTCACAATTCGACGAAAATTGACCCAAGCATTAGTCTAGACCATAGAATTTGTTTGATAAATTTGCTAAGCGTAATAATAAGTACAAGTTTGTATCAAAGCGAAACAAACTTGGCTTTAATAAAACCATTCAAAACCGCTAAATTTTGAATGTTCTCAGAGACCAAACTTTACCCAAACGTTGGTCGAGACCCAAGAATTTATGTGGTAAATTTGCTAAGCGTAATAAAACTACAAGTTTGTATAAATGGGAACAAACTTTGCATTATTAAAACCGTACACAACAGCTAATTATGAACGTTCTCAGAATTCGACGAAACTTAACCCAAACGTTTTTCTAGACCCAAGAATTTTTGTAAGTTTAGTAATAACTACAAGTTTGTATAAAAGGAAAACAAAATTTGCTTCAATAAAACCGTGGAAAACAGCTAAATTTTGAACGTTCTCAGAATTCGACGAATCTTGACCCAAGCGTTGGTCTAGACCCAAGAATTTGTCCGGTAATTTGCTAAGCGTAATAATAACTACAAGTTTGTATAAATGGGAAACAAACTTTACTTTAATAAAACCGTATAAAACATCAAAATTTTGAGCATTTTCAGAATTCGACGAAAGTTGATCGAAACGTTGGACTAGACACTAGGATCTGTGTGATAAATTTTCTAGGCATAGTAATAACTACATGTTTGTATCAAAGGGAAAACAAACTTTGCTTTAATAAAACCGTGCAAAATAGGTAAATTTTGAACGTTGTCAGAATTCGACGAAACTTGACCCAAACGTTGGTCTAGACCCAAGAATTTGTGTGGTAAATTTGCTAAGCGTAATAAAAAACACAAGCTTGTATAAAAGGGAAACAAACTTTGCTTTAATAAAACCGTGCAAAACATTTAAAGTTTGAATGTTCTCAAAATTCGACGAAACTTGACCCAAACGTTGGTCTCGACCCAAGAATTTGTCTGGTAAATTTGCTAAGCGTAGTAATAACTACAATTTTGTATAAAAGGGAAACAAACTTATCTATAATAAGACTGTATAAAACAGCTAAATTTTGAACATTATCAGAATTCGACGTAACTTAACCGAAACGTTGGTCTACACACTAGGAGCTGTGTGATATATTTTATAGGCATAATAATAACTACGAGTTTGTATCAAAGGGAAAAAATACTTTGCTTTAATAAAATCATGCAAAACAGCTAAATTTTGAACATTCTCAGAATTCGACGAAACTTGACCCTAACGTTGGTTTAGACCCAAGAATTTGTGTGGTAGATTTGCTAAGTGTAATAAAATCACAAGCTTGTATAAAAGGGAAACAAACTTTGGTTTAATAAAACCGTGCAAAACCGCTAAATTTTGAACGAAATTTGACACAAACATTGGTCTACAACCAAGAATTTGTGAGTTAAATTTGCTAAGCGAAATAATAACTACAAGTTCATATAAATGGGAAACAAACTTTGCTTTAACAAAACCGTGCAAAATAGCTAAATTCTGAACTTTCTCACAATTCGACAAAAATTGACCCAAGCATTAGTCTAGACCATAGAATTTGTTTGATAAATTTGCTAAGCGTAATAATAAGTACAAGTTTGTATCAAAGCGAAACAAACTTGGCTTTAATAAAACCGTTCAAAATCACTAAATTTTGAATGTTCTCAGAGACCAAACTTTACCCAAACGTTGGTTGAGACCCAAGAATTTATGTGGTAAATTTGCTAAGCGTAATAAAACTACAAGTTAGTATAAATGGGAACAAACTTTGCATTATTAAAACCGTACACAACAGCTAATTATGAACGTTCTCAGAATTCGACGAAACTTAACCCAAACGTTTTTCTAGACCCAAGAATTTTTGTAAGTTTAGTAATAACTACAAGTTTGTATAAAAGGAAAACAAAATTTGCTTCAATAAAACCGTGGAAAACAGCTAAATTTTGAACGTTCTCAGAATTCGACGAATCTTGACCCAAGCGTTGGTCTAGACCCAAGAATTTGTCTGGTAAATTTGCTAAGCGTAATAATAACTATAAGTTTGTATAAATGGGAAACAAACTTTACTTTAATAAAACCGTATAAAACATCAAAATTTTGAACATTTTCAGAATTCGACGAAAGTTGACCGAAACGTTGGACTAGACACTAGGATCTGTGTGATAAATTTTCTAGGCATAGTAATAACTACATGTTTGTATCAAAGGGAAAACAAACTTTGCTTTAATAAAACCGTGCAAAATAGCTAAATTTTGAACGTTGTCGGAATTCGACGAAACTTGACCCAAACGTTGGTCTAGACCCAAGAATTTGTGTGGTAAATTTGCTAAGCGTAATAAAAAACACAAGCTTGTATAAAAGGGAAACAAACTTTGCTTTAATAAAACTGTGCAAAACATTTAAAGTTTGAATGTTCTCAAAATTCGACGAAACTTGACCCAAACGTTGGTCTAGACCCAAGAATTTGTCTGGTAAATTTGCTAAGCGTAGTAATAACTGCAATTTTGTATAAAAGGGAAACCAACTTATCTTTAATAAGACTGTATAAAACAGCTAAATTTTGAACATTATCAGAATTCGACGTAACTTAACCGAAACGTTGGTCTACACACTAGGAGTTGTGTGATATATTTTATAGGCATAATAATAACTACGAGTTTGTATCAAAGGGAAAAAATACTTTGCTTTAATAAAATCATGCAAAACAGCTAAATTTTGAACATTCTCAGAATTCGACGAAACTTGACCCAAACGTTGGTTTAGACCCAAGAATTTGTGTGGTAAATTTGCTAAGTGTAATAAAATCACAAGCTTGTATAAAAGGGAAACAAACTTTGCTTTAATAAAACCGTGCAAAACCGCTAAATTTTGAACGAAATTTGACACAAACATTGGTCTACAACCAAGAATTTGTGAGTTAAATTTTCTAAGCGAAATAATAACTACAAGTTCATATAAATGGGAAACAAACTTTGCTTTAATAAAACCGTGCAAAATAGCTAAATTCTGAACGTTCTCACAATTCGACGAAAATTGACCCAAGCATTAGTCTAGACCATAGAATTTGTTTGATAAATTTGCTAAGCGTAATAATAAGTACAAGTTTGTATCAAAGTGAAACAAACTTGGCTTTAATAAAACCGTTCAAAACCGCTAAATTTTGAATGTTCTCAGAGAGCAAACTTTACCCAAACGTTGGTCGAGACCCAAGAATTTGTGTGGTAAATTTGCTAAGCGTAATAAAACTACAAGTTTGTATAAATGGGAACAAACTTTGCATTATTAAAACCGTACACAACAGCTAATTATGAACGTTCTCAGAATTCGACGAAACTTAACCCAAACGTTTTTCTAGACCCAAGAATTTTTGTAAGTTTAGTAATAACTACAAGTTTGTATAAAAGGAAAATAAAATTTGCTTCAATAAAACCGTGGAAAACAGCTAAATTTTGAACGTTCTCAGAATTCGACGAATCTTGACCCAAGCGTTGGTCTAGACCCAAGAATTTGTCCGGTAATTTGCTAAGCGTAATAATAACTACAAGTTTGTATAAATGGGAAACAAACTTTACTTTAATAAAACCGTATAAAACATCAAAATTTTGAGCATTTTCAGAATTCGACGAAAGTTGATCGAAACGTTGGACTAGACACTAGGATCTGTGTGATAAATTTTCTAGGCATAGTAATAACTACATGTTTGTATCAAAGGGAAAACAAACTTTGCTTTAATAAAACCGTGCAAAATAGGTAAATTTTGAACGTTGTCAGAATTCGACGAAACTTGACCCAAACGTTGGTCTAGACCCAAGAATTTGTGTGGTAAATTTGCTAAGCGTAATAAAAAACACAAGCTTGTATAAAAGGGAAACAAACTTTGCTTTAATAAAACCGTGCAAAACATTTAAAGTTTGAATGTTCTCAAAATTCGACGAAACTTGACCCAAACGTTGGTCTAGACCCAAGAATTTGTCTGGTAAATTTGCTAAGCGTAGTAATAACTACAATTTTGTATAAAAGGGAAACAAACTTATCTTTAATAAGACTGTATAAAACAGCTAAATTTTAAACATTATCAGAATTCGACGTAACTTAACCGAAACGTTGGTCTAGACACTAGGAGCTGTGTGATATATTTTATAGGCATAATAATAACTACGAGTTTGTATCAAAGGAAAAAAATACTTTGCTTTAATAAAATCATGCAAAACAGCTAAATTTTGACAATTCTCAGAATTCGACGAAACTTGACCCAAGCGTTGGTTTAGACCCAAGAATTTGTGGGGTAGATTTGCTAAGTGTAATAAAATCACAAGCTTGTATAAAAGGGAAACAAACTTTGGTTTAATAAAACCTTGCAAAACCGCTAAATTTTGAACGAAATTTGACATAAACATTGGTCTACAACCAAGAATTTGTGAGTTAAATTTGCTAAGCGAAATAATAACTACAAGTTCATATAAATGGGAAACAAACTTTGCTTTAACAAAACCGTGCAAAATAGATAAATTCTGAACGTTCTCACAATTCGACGAAAATTGACCCAAGCATTAGTCTAGACCATAGAATTTGTTTGATAAATTTGCTAAGCGTAATAATAAGTACAAGTTTGTATCAAAGCGAAACAAACTTGGCTTTAATAAAACCATTCAAAACCGCTAAATTTTGAATGTTCTCAGAGACCAAACTTTACCCAAACGTTGGTCGAGACCCAAGAATTTGTGTGGTAAATTTGCTAAGCGTAATAAAACTACAAGTTTGTATAAATGGGAACAAACTTTGCATTATTAAAACCGTACACAACAGCTAATTATGAACGTTCTCAGAATTCGACGAAACTTAACCCAAACGTTTTTCTAGACCCAAGAATTTTTGTAAGTTTAGTAATAACTACAAGTTTGTATAAAAGGAAAACAAAATTTGCTTCAATAAAACCGTGGAAAACAGCTAAATTTTGAACGTTCTCAGAATTCGACGAATCTTGACCCAAGCGTTGGTCTAGACCCAAGAATTTGTCCGGTAATTTGCTAAGCGTAATAATAACTACAAGTTTGTATAAATGGGAAACAAACTTTACTTTAATAAAACCGTATAAAACATCAAAATTTTGAGCATTTTCAGAATTCGACGAAAGTTGATCGAAACGTTGGACTAGACACTAGGATCTGTGTGATAAATTTTCTAGGCATAGTAATAACTACATGTTTGTATCAAAGGGAAAACAAACTTTGCTTTAATAAAACCGTGCAAAATAGCTAAATTTTGAACGTTGTCAGAATTCGACGAAACTTGACCCAAACGTTGGTCTAGACCCAAGAATTTGTGTGGTAAATTTGCTAAGCGTAATAAAAAACACAAGCTTGGTTAAAAGGGAAACAAACTTTGCTTTAATAAAACCGTGCAAAACATTTAAAGTTTGAATGTTCTCAAAATTCGACGAAACTTGACCCAAACGTTGGTCTAGACCCAAGAATTTGTCTGGTAAATTTGCTAAGCGTAGTAATAACTACAATTTTGTATAAAAGGGAAACAAACTTATCTTTAATAAGACTGTATAAAACAGCTAAATTTTGAACATTATCAGAATTCGACGTAACTTAACCGAAACGTTGGTCTAGACACTAGGAGCTGTGTGATATATTTTATAGGCATAATAATAACTACGAGTTTGTATCAAAGGGAAAAAATACTTTGCTTTAATAAAATCATGCAAAACAGCTAAATTTTGACCATTCTCAGAATTCGACGAAACTTGACCCAAGCGTTGGTTTAGACCCAAGAATTTGTGGGGTAGATTTGCTAAGTGTAATAAAATCACAAGCTTGTATAAAAGGGAAACAAACTTTGGTTTAATAAAACCGTGCAAAACCGCTAAATTTTGAACGAAATTTGACACAAACATTGGTCTACAACCAAGAATTTGTGAGTTAAATTTGCTAAGCGAAATAATAACTACAAGTTCATATAAATGGGAAACAAACTTTGCTTTAACAAAACCGTGCAAAATAGCTAAATTCTGAACGTTCTCACAATTCGACGAAAATTGACCCAAGCATTAGTCTAGACCATAGAATTTGTTTGATAAATTTGCTAAGCGTAATAATAAGTACAAGTTTGTATCAAAGCGAAACAAACTTGGCTTTAATAAAACCGTTCAAAATCGCTAAATTTTGAATGTTCTCAGAGACCAAACTTTACCCAAACGTTGGTCGAGACCCAAGAATTTGTGTGGTAAATTTGCTAAGCGTAATAAAACTACAAGTTAGTATAAATGGGAACAAACTTTGCATTATTAAAACCGTACACAACAGCTAATTATGAACGTTCTCAGAATTCGACGAAACTTAACCCAAACGTTTTTCTAGACCCAAGAATTTTTGTAAGTTTAGTAATAACTACAAGTTTGTATAAAAGGAAAACAAAATTTGCTTCAATAAAACCGTGGAAAACAGCTAAATTTTGAACGTTCTCAGAATTCGACGAATCTTGACCCAAGCGTTGGTCTAGACCCAAGAATTTGTCTGGTAAATTTGCTAAGCGTAATAATAACTACAAGTTTGTATAAATGGGAAACAAACTTTACTTTAATAAAACCGTATAAAACATCAAAATTTTGAACAATTTCAGAATTCGACGAAAGTTGACCGAAACGTTGGACTAGACACTAGGATCTGTGTGATAAATTTTCTAGGCATAGTAATAACTACATGTTTGTATCAAAGGGAAAACAAACTTTGCATTAATAAAACCGTGCAAAATAGCTAAATTTTGAACGTTGTCGGAATTCGACGAAACTTGACCCAAACGTTGGTCTAGACCCAAGAATTTGTGTGGTAAATTTGCTAAGCGTAATAAAAAACACAAGCTTGTATAAAAGGGAAACAAACTTTGCTTTAATAAAACTGTGCAAAACATTTAAAGTTTGAATGTTCTCAAAATTCGACGAAACTTGACCCAAACGTTGGTCTAGACCCAAGAATTTGCCTGGTAAATTTGCTAAGCGTAGTAATAACTGCAATTTTGTATAAAAGGGAAACCAACTTATCTTTAATAAGACTGTATAAAACAGCTAAATTTTGAACATTATCAGAATTCGACGTAACTTAAACGAAACGTTGGTCTACACACTAGGAGTTGTGTGATATATTTTATAGGCATAATAATAACTACGAGTTTGTATCAAAGGGAAAAAATACTTTGCTTTAATAAAATCATGCAAAACAGCTAAATTTTGAACATTCTCAGAATTCGACGAAACTTGACCCAAACGTTGGTTTAGACCCAAGAATTTGTGTGGTAAATTTGCTAAGTGTAATAAAATCACAAGCTTGTATAAAAGGGAAACAAACTTTGCTTTAATAAAACCGTGCAAAACCGCTAAATTTTGAAAGAAATTTGACACAAACATTGGTCTACAACCAAGAATTTGTGAGTTAAATTTGCTAAGCGAAATAATAACTACAAGTTCATATAAATGGGAAACAAACTTTGCTTTAATAAAATCGTGCAAAATAGCTAAATTCTCAACGTTCTCACAATTCGACGAAAATTGACCCAAGCATTAGTCTAGACCATAGAATTTGTTTGATAAATTTGCTAAGCGTAATAATAAGTACAAGTTTGTATCAAAGCGAAACAAACTTGGCTTTAATAAAACCGTTCAAAACCGCTAAATTTTGAATGTTCTCAGAGAGCAAACTTTACCCAAACGTTGGTCGAGACCCAAGAATTTGTGTGGTAAATTTGCTAAGCGTAATAAAACTACAAGTTTGTATAAATGGGAACAAACTTTGCATTATTAAAACCGTACACAACAGCTAATTATGAACGTTCTCAGAATTCGACGAAACTTAACCCAAACGTTTTTCTAGACCCAAGAATTTTTGTAAGTTTAGTAATAACTACAAGTTTGTATAAAAGGAAAATAAAATTTGCTTCAATAAAACCGTGGAAAACAGCTAAATTTTGAACGTTCTCAGAATTCGACGAATCTTGACCCAAGCGTTGGTCTAGACCCAAGAATTTGTCTGGTAAATTTGCTAAGCGTAATAACAACTACAAGTTTGTATAAATGGGAAACAAACTTTACTATAATAAAACCGTATAAAACATCAAAATTTTGAGCATTTTCAGAATTCGACGAAAGTTGACCGAAACGTTGGACTAGACAGTAGGATTTGTGTGATAAATTTTCTAGGCATAGTAATAACTACATGTTTGTATCAAAGGGAAATCAAACTTTGCTTTAATAAAACCGTGCAAAATAGCTAAATTTTGAACGTTGTCAGAATTCGACGAAACTTGACCCAAACGTTGGTCTAGACCCAAGAATTTGTGTGGTAAATTTGCTAAGCGTAAAAAAAACACAAGCTCGTATAAAAGGGAAACAAACTTTGCTTTAATAAAACCGTGCAAAACATTTAAAGTTTGAATGTTCTCAAAATTCGACGAAACTTGACCCAAACGTTGGTCTAGACCCAAGAATTTGTCTGGTAAATTTGCTAAGCGTAGTAATAACTACAAGTTTGTATAAAAGGGAAACAAACTTATCTTTAATAAGACTGTATAAAACAGCTAAATTTTGAACATTATCAGAATTCGACGTAACTTAACCGAAACGTTGGTCTAGACACTAGTAGCTGTGTGATATATTTTATAGGCATAATAATAACTACGAGTTTGTATCAAAGGGAAAAAATACTTTGCTTTAATAAAATCATGCAAAACAGCTAAATTTTGAACATTCTCAGAATTCGACGAAACTTGACCCAAACGTTGGTTTAGACCCAAGAATTTGTGTGGTAAATTTGCTAAGTGTAATAAAATCACAAGCTTGTATAAAAGGGAAACAAACTTTGCTTTAATAAAACCGTGCAAAACAGCTAAATTTTGAACGAAATTTGACACAAACATTGGTCTACAACCAAGAATTTGTGAGTTAAATTTGCTAAGAGAAATAATAACTACAAGTTCATATAAATGGGAAACAAACTTTGCTTTAATAAAACCGTGCAAAATAGCTAAATTCTGAACGTTCTCACAATTCGACGAAAATTGACCCAAGCATTAGTCTAGACCATAGAATTTGTTTGATAAATTTGCTAAGCGTAATAATAAGTACAAGTTTGTATCAAAGCGAAACAAACTTGGCTTTAATAAAACCGTTCAAAACCGCTAAATTTTAAATGTTCTCAGAGAGCAAACTTTACCCAAACGTTGGTCGAGACCCAAGAATTTGTGTGGTAAATTTGCTAAGCGTAATAAAACTACAAGTTTGTATAAATGGGAACAAACTTTGCATTATTAAAACCGTACACAACAGCTAATTATGAACGTTCTCAGAATTCGACGAAACTTAACCCAAACGTTTTTCTAGACACAAGAATTTTTGTAAGTTTAGTAATAACTACAAGTTTGTATAAAAGGAAAACAAAATTTGCTTCAATAAAAACCGTGGAAAACAGCTAAATTTTGAACGTTCTCAGAATTCGACGAATCTTGACCCAAGCGTTGGTCTAGACCCAAGAATTTGTCTGGTAAATTTGCTAAGCGTAATAATAACTACAAGTTTGTATAAATGGGAAACAAACCTTACTTTAATAAAACCGTATAAAACATCACAATTTTGAGCATTTTCAGAATTCGACGAAAGTTGACCGAAACGTTGGACTAGACACTAGGATCTGTGTGATAAATTTTCTAGGCATAGTAATAACTACATGTTTGTATCAAAGGGAAAACAAACTTTGCTTTAATAAAACCGTGCAAAATAGCTAAATTTTGAACGTTGTCAGAATTCGACGAAACTTGACCCAAACGTTGGTCTAGACCCAAGAATTTGTGTGGTAAATTTGCTAAGCGTAATAAAAAACACAAGCTCGTATAAAAGGGAAACAAACTTTGTTTTAATAAAACCGTGCAAAACATTTAAAGTTTGAATGTTCTCAAAATTCGACGAAACTTGACCCAAACGTTGGTCTAGACCCAAGAATTTGTCTGGTAAATTTGCTAAGCGTAGTAATAACTACAAGTTTGTATAAAAGGGAAACAAACTTATCTTTAATAAGACTGTATAAAACAGCTAAATTTTGAACATTATCAGAATTCGACGTAACTTAACCGAAACGTTGGTCTAGACACTAGGAGCTGTGTGATATATTTTATAGGCATAATAATAACTACGAGTTTGTATCAAAGGGAAAAAATACTTTGCTTTAATAAAATCATGCAAAACAGCTAAATTTTGAACATTCTCAGAATTCGACGAAACTTGACCCAAACGTTGGTTTAGACCCAAGAATTTGTGTGGTAAATTTGCTAAGTGTAATAAAATCACAAGCTTGTATAAAAGGGAAACAAACTTTGCTTTAATAAAACCGTGCAAAACCGCTAAATTTTGAACGAAATTTGACACAAACATTGGTCTTCAACCAAGAATTTGTGAGTTAAATTTGCTAAGCGAAATAATAACTACAAGTTCATATAAATGGGAAACAAACTTTGCTTTAATAAAACCGTGCAAAATAGCTAAATTCTGAATGTTCTCACAATTCGACGAAAGTTGACCCAAGCATTAGTCTAGACCATAGAATTTGTTTGATAAATTTGGTAAGCGTAATATTAAGTACAAGTTTGTATCAAAGCGAAACAAACTTGGCTTTAATAAAACCGTTCAAAACCGCTAAATTTTGAATGTTCTCAGAGACCAAACTTTACCCAAACGTTGGTCGAGACCCAAGAATTTGTGTGGTAAATTTGCTAAGCGTAATAAAACCTCAAGTTTGTATAAATGGGAACAAACTTTGCATTATTAAAACCGTACACAACAGCTAATTATGAACGTTCTCAGAATTCGACGAAACTTAACCCAAACGTTTTTCTAGACCCAAGAATTTTTGTAAGTTTAGTAATAACTTCAAGTTTGTATAAAAGGAAATCAAAATTTGCTTCAATAAAACCGTGGAAAACAGCTAAATTTTGAACGTTCTCAGAATTCGACGAATCTTGACCCAAGCGTTGGTCTAGACCCAAGAATTTGTCTGGTAAATTTGCTAAGCGTAATAATAACTACAAGTTTGTATAAATGGGAAACAAACTTTACTTTAATAAAACCGTATAAAACATCAAAATTTTGACCATTTTCAGAATTCGACGAAAGTTGACCGAAACGTTGGACTAGACACTAGGATCTGTGTGATAAATTTTCTAGGCATAGTAATAACTACATGTTTGTATCAAAGGGAAAACAAACTTTGCTTTAATAAAACCGTGCAAAATAGCTAAATTTTGAACGTTGTCAGAATTCGACGAAACTTCACCCAAACGTTGGTTTAGACCCAAGAATTTGTGTGGTAAATTTGCTAAGCGTAATAAAAAACACAAGCTTGTATAAAAGGGAAACAAACTTTGCTTTAATAAAACCGTGCAAAACATTTAAAGTTTGAATGTTCTCAAAATTCGACGAAACTTGACCCAAACGTTGGTCTAGACCCAAGAATTTGTCTGGTAAATTTGCTAAGCGTAGTAATAACTACAATTTTGTATAAAAGGGAAACAAACTTATCTTTAATAAGACTGTATAAAACAGCTAAATTTTGAACATTATCAGAATTCGACGTAACTTAACCGAAACGTTGGTCTAGACACTAGGAGCTGTGTGATATATTTTATAGGCATAATAATAACTAGGAGTTTGTATCAAAGGAAAAAAATACTTTGCTTTAATAAAATCATGCAAAACAGCTAAATTTTGAACATTCTCAGAATTCGACGAGACTTGACCCAAACGTTGGTTTAGACCCAAGAATTTGTGTGGTAAATTTGCTAAGTGTAATAAAATCACAAGCTTGTATAAAAGGGAAACAAACTTTGCTTTAATAAAACCGTGCAAAACCGCTAAATTTTGAACGAAATTTGACACAAACATTGGTCTACAACCAAGAATTTGTGAGTTAAATTTGCTAAGCGAAATAATAACTACAAGTTCATATAAATGGGAAACAAACTTTGCTTTAACAAAACCGTGCAAAATAGCTAAATTCTGAACGTTCTCACAATTCGACGAAAATTGACCCAAGCATTAGTCTAGACCATAGAATTTGTTTGATAAATTTGCTAAGCGTAATAATAAGTACAAGTTTGTATCAAAGCGAAACAAACTTGGCTTTAATAAAACCGTTCAAAATCGCTAAATTTTGAATGTTCTCAGAGACCAAACTTTACCCAAACGTTGGTCGAGACCCAAGAATTTGTGTGGTAAATTTGCTAAGCGTAATAAAACTACAAGTTAGTATAAATGGGAACAAACTTTGCATTATTAAAACCGTACACAACAGCTAATTATGAACGTTCTCAGAATTCGACGAAACTTAACCCAAACGTTTTTCTAGACCCAAGAATTTTTGTAAGTTTAGTAATAACTACAAGTTTGTATAAAAGGAAAACAAAATTTGCTTCAATAAAACCGTGGAAAACAACTAAATTTTGAACGTTCTCAGAATTCGACGAATCTTGACCCAAGCGTTGGTCTAGACCCAAGAATTTGTCTGGTAAATTTGCTAAGCGTAATAATAACTACAAGTTTGTATAAATGGGAAACAAACTTTACTTTAATAAAACCGTATAAAACATCAAAATTTTGAACAATTTCAGAATTCGACGAAAGTTGACCGAAACGTTGGACTAGACACTAGGATCTGTGTGATAAATTTTCTAGGCATAGTAATAACTACATGTTTGTATCAAAGGGAAAACAAACTTTGCATTAATAAAACCGTGCAAAATAGCTAAATTTTGAACGTTGTCGGAATTCGACGAAACTTGACCCAAACGTTGGTCTAGACCCAAGAATTTGTGTGGTAAATTTGCTAAGCGTAATAAAAAACACAAGCTTGTATAAAAGGGAAACAAACTTTGCTTTAATAAAACTGTGCAAAACATTTAAAGTTTGAATGTTCTCAAAATTCGACGAAACTTGACCCAAACGTTGGTCTAGACCCAAGAATTTGCCTGGTAAATTTGCTAAGCGTAGTAATAACTGCAATTTTGTATAAAAGGGAAACCAACTTATCTTTAATAAGACTGTATAAAACAGCTAAATTTTGAACATTATCAGAATTCGACGTAACTTAAACGAAACGTTGGTCTACACACTAGGAGTTGTGTGATATATTTTATAGGCATAATAATAACTACGAGTTTGTATCAAAGGGAAAAAATACTTTGCTTTAATAAAATCATGCAAAACAGCTAAATTTTGAACATTCTCAGAATTCGACGAAACTTGACCCAAACGTTGGTTTAGACCCAAGAATTTGTGTGGTAAATTTGCTAAGTGTAATAAAATCACAAGCTTGTATAAAAGGGAAACAAACTTTGCTTTAATAAAACCGTGCAAAACCGCTAAATTTTGAAAGAAATTTGACACAAACATTGGTCTACAACCAAGAATTTGTGAGTTAAATTTGCTAAGCGAAATAATAACTACAAGTTCATATAAATGGGAAACAAACTTTGCTTTAATAAAATCGTGCAAAATAGCTAAATTCTCAACGTTCTCACAATTCGACGAAAATTGACCCAAGCATTAGTCTAGACCATAGAATTTGTTTGATAAATTTGCTAAGCGTAATAATAAGTACAAGTTTGTATCAAAGCGAAACAAACTTGGCTTTAATAAAACCGTTCAAAACCGCTAAATTTTGAATGTTCTCAGAGAGCAAACTTTACCCAAACGTTGGTCGAGACCCAAGAATTTGTGTGGTAAATTTGCTAAGCGTAATAAAACTACAAGTTTGTATAAATGGGAACAAACTTTGCATTATTAAAACCGTACACAACAGCTAATTATGAACGTTCTCAGAATTCGACGAAACTTAACCCAAACGTTTTTCTAGACCCAAGAATTTTTGTAAGTTTAGTAATAACTACAAGTTTGTATAAAAGGAAAATAAAATTTGCTTCAATAAAACCGTGGAAAACAGCTAAATTTTGAACGTTCTCAGAATTCGACGAATCTTGACCCAAGCGTTGGTCTAGACCCAAGAATTTGTCTGGTAAATTTGCTAAGCGTAATAACAACTACAAGTTTGTATAAATGGGAAACAAACTTTACTATAATAAAACCGTATAAAACATCAAAATTTTGAGCATTTTCAGAATTCGACGAAAGTTGACCGAAACGTTGGACTAGACAGTAGGATTTGTGTGATAAATTTTCTAGGCATAGTAATAACTACATGTTTGTATCAAAGGGAAATCAAACTTTGCTTTAATAAAACCGTGCAAAATAGCTAAATTTTGAACGTTGTCAGAATTCGACGAAACTTGACCCAAACGTTGGTCTAGACCCAAGAATTTGTGTGGTAAATTTGCTAAGCGTAAAAAAAACACAAGCTCGTATAAAAGGGAAACAAACTTTGCTTTAATAAAACCGTGCAAAACATTTAAAGTTTGAATGTTCTCAAAATTCGACGAAACTTGACCCAAACGTTGGTCTAGACCCAAGAATTTGTCTGGTAAATTTGCTAAGCGTAGTAATAACTACAAGTTTGTATAAAAGGGAAACAAACTTATCTTTAATAAGACTGTATAAAACAGCTAAATTTTGAACATTATCAGAATTCGACGTAACTTAACCGAAACGTTGGTCTAGACACTAGTAGCTGTGTGATATATTTTATAGGCATAATAATAACTACGAGTTTGTATCAAAGGGAAAAAATACTTTGCTTTAATAAAATCATGCAAAACAGCTAAATTTTGAACATTCTCAGAATTCGACGAAACTTGACCCAAACGTTGGTTTAGACCCAAGAATTTGTGTGGTAAATTTGCTAAGTGTAATAAAATCACAAGCTTGTATAAAAGGGAAACAAACTTTGCTTTAATAAAACCGTGCAAAACAGCTAAATTTTGAACGAAATTTGACACAAACATTGGTCTACAACCAAGAATTTGTGAGTTAAATTTGCTAAGAGAAATAATAACTACAAGTTCATATAAATGGGAAACAAACTTTGCTTTAATAAAACCGTGCAAAATAGCTAAATTCTGAACGTTCTCACAATTCGACGAAAATTGACCCAAGCATTAGTCTAGACCATAGAATTTGTTTGATAAATTTGCTAAGCGTAATAATAAGTACAAGTTTGTATCAAAGCGAAACAAACTTGGCTTTAATAAAACCGTTCAAAACCGCTAAATTTTAAATGTTCTCAGAGAGCAAACTTTACCCAAACGTTGGTCGAGACCCAAGAATTTGTGTGGTAAATTTGCTAAGCGTAATAAAACTACAAGTTTGTATAAATGGGAACAAACTTTGCATTATTAAAACCGTACACAACAGCTAATTATGAACGTTCTCAGAATTCGACGAAACTTAACCCAAACGTTTTTCTAGACACAAGAATTTTTGTAAGTTTAGTAATAACTACAAGTTTGTATAAAAGGAAAACAAAATTTGCTTCAATAAAAACCGTGGAAAACAGCTAAATTTTGAACGTTCTCAGAATTCGACGAATCTTGACCCAAGCGTTGGTCTAGACCCAAGAATTTGTCTGGTAAATTTGCTAAGCGTAATAATAACTACAAGTTTGTATAAATGGGAAACAAACCTTACTTTAATAAAACCGTATAAAACATCACAATTTTGAGCATTTTCAGAATTCGACGAAAGTTGACCGAAACGTTGGACTAGACACTAGGATCTGTGTGATAAATTTTCTAGGCATAGTAATAACTACATGTTTGTATCAAAGGGAAAACAAACTTTGCTTTAATAAAACCGTGCAAAATAGCTAAATTTTGAACGTTGTCAGAATTCGACGAAACTTGACCCAAACGTTGGTCTAGACCCAAGAATTTGTGTGGTAAATTTGCTAAGCGTAATAAAAAACACAAGCTCGTATAAAAGGGAAACAAACTTTGTTTTAATAAAACCGTGCAAAACATTTAAAGTTTGAATGTTCTCAAAATTCGACGAAACTTGACCCAAACGTTGGTCTAGACCCAAGAATTTGTCTGGTAAATTTGCTAAGCGTAGTAATAACTACAAGTTTGTATAAAAGGGAAACAAACTTATCTTTAATAAGACTGTATAAAACAGCTAAATTTTGAACATTATCAGAATTCGACGTAACTTAACCGAAACGTTGGTCTAGACACTAGGAGCTGTGTGATATATTTTATAGGCATAATAATAACTACGAGTTTGTATCAAAGGGAAAAAATACTTTGCTTTAATAAAATCATGCAAAACAGCTAAATTTTGAACATTCTCAGAATTCGACGAAACTTGACCCAAACGTTGGTTTAGACCCAAGAATTTGTGTGGTAAATTTGCTAAGTGTAATAAAATCACAAGCTTGTATAAAAGGGAAACAAACTTTGCTTTAATAAAACCGTGCAAAACCGCTAAATTTTGAACGAAATTTGACACAAACATTGGTCTTCAACCAAGAATTTGTGAGTTAAATTTGCTAAGCGAAATAATAACTACAAGTTCATATAAATGGGAAACAAACTTTGCTTTAATAAAACCGTGCAAAATAGCTAAATTCTGAATGTTCTCACAATTCGACGAAAGTTGACCCAAGCATTAGTCTAGACCATAGAATTTGT
The DNA here is from genome assembly GCF_026168435.1 of Sesamum indicum. Taxonomy (NCBI): domain Eukaryota; kingdom Viridiplantae; phylum Streptophyta; class Magnoliopsida; order Lamiales; family Pedaliaceae; genus Sesamum; species Sesamum indicum. The sequence continues at coordinate 6,545,417 of NC_142661.1, read as the reverse complement.
TTGATAAATTTGGTAAGCGTAATATTAAGTACAAGTTTGTATCAAAGCGAAACAAACTTGGCTTTAATAAAACCGTTCAAAACCGCTAAATTTTGAATGTTCTCAGAGACCAAACTTTACCCAAACGTTGGTCGAGACCCAAGAATTTGTGTGGTAAATTTGCTAAGCGTAATAAAACCTCAAGTTTGTATAAATGGGAACAAACTTTGCATTATTAAAACCGTACACAACAGCTAATTATGAACGTTCTCAGAATTCGACGAAACTTAACCCAAACGTTTTTCTAGACCCAAGAATTTTTGTAAGTTTAGTAATAACTTCAAGTTTGTATAAAAGGAAATCAAAATTTGCTTCAATAAAACCGTGGAAAACAGCTAAATTTTGAACGTTCTCAGAATTCGACGAATCTTGACCCAAGCGTTGGTCTAGACCCAAGAATTTGTCTGGTAAATTTGCTAAGCGTAATAATAACTACAAGTTTGTATAAATGGGAAACAAACTTTACTTTAATAAAACCGTATAAAACATCAAAATTTTGACCATTTTCAGAATTCGACGAAAGTTGACCGAAACGTTGGACTAGACACTAGGATCTGTGTGATAAATTTTCTAGGCATAGTAATAACTACATGTTTGTATCAAAGGGAAAACAAACTTTGCTTTAATAAAACCGTGCAAAATAGCTAAATTTTGAACGTTGTCAGAATTCGACGAAACTTCACCCAAACGTTGGTTTAGACCCAAGAATTTGTGTGGTAAATTTGCTAAGCGTAATAAAAAACACAAGCTTGTATAAAAGGGAAACAAACTTTGCTTTAATAAAACCGTGCAAAACATTTAAAGTTTGAATGTTCTCAAAATTCGACGAAACTTGACCCAAACGTTGGTCTAGACCCAAGAATTTGTCTGGTAAATTTGCTAAGCGTAGTAATAACTACAATTTTGTATAAAAGGGAAACAAACTTATCTTTAATAAGACTGTATAAAACAGCTAAATTTTGAACATTATCAGAATTCGACGTAACTTAACCGAAACGTTGGTCTAGACACTAGGAGCTGTGTGATATATTTTATAGGCATAATAATAACTAGGAGTTTGTATCAAAGGAAAAAAATACTTTGCTTTAATAAAATCATGCAAAACAGCTAAATTTTGAACATTCTCAGAATTCGACGAGACTTGACCCAAACGTTGGTTTAGACCCAAGAATTTGTGTGGTAAATTTGCTAAGTGTAATAAAATCACAAGCTTGTATAAAAGGGAAACAAACTTTGCTTTAATAAAACCGTGCAAAACCGCTAAATTTTGAACGAAATTTGACACAAACATTGGTCTTCAACCAAGAATTTGTGAGTTAAATTTGCTAAGCGAAATAATAACTACAAGTTCATATAAATGGGAAACAAACTTTGCTTTAATAAAACCGTGCAAAATAGCTAAATTCTGAACGTTCTAACAATTCGACGAAAATTGACCCAAGCATTAGTCTAGACCATAGAATTTGTTTGATAAATTTGCTAAGCGTAATAATAAGTACAAGTTTGTATCAAAGCGAAACAAACTTGGCTTTAATAAAACCGTTCAAAACCACTAAATTTTAAATGTTCTCAGAGAGCAAACTGTACCCAAACGTTGGTCGAGACCCAAGAATTTGTGTGGTAAATTTGCTAAGCGTAATAAAACTACAAGTTTGTATAAATGGGAACAAACTTTGCATTATTAAAACCGTACACAACAGCTAATTATGAACGTTCTCAGAATTCGACGAAACTTAACCCAAACGTTTTTTTAGACACAAGAATTTTTGTAAGTTTAGTAATAACTACAAGTTTGTATAAAAGGAAAACAAAATTTGCTTCAATAAAACCGTGGAAAACAGCTAAATTTTGAACGTTCTCAGAATTCGACGAATCTTGACCCAAGCGTTGGTCTAGACCCAAGAATTTGTCTGGTAAATTTGCTAAGCGTAATAATAACTACAAGTTTGTATAAATGGGAAACAAACCTTACTTTAATAAAACCGTATAAAACATCAAAATTTTGAGCATTTTCAGAATTCGACGAAAGTTGACCGAAACGTTGGACTAGACACTAGGATCTGTGTGATAAATTTTCTAGGCATAGTAATAACTACATGTTTGTATCAAAGGGAAAACAAACTTTGCTTTAATAAAACCGTGCAAAATAGCTAAATTCTGAACGTTCTCACAATTCGACGAAAGTTGACCCAAGCATTAGTCTAGACCATAGAATTTGTTTGATAAATTTGGTAAGCGTAATATTAAGTACAAGTTTGTATCAAAGCGAAACAAACTTGGCTTTAATAAAACCGTTCAAAACCGCTAAATTTTGAATGTTCTCAGAGACCAAACTTTACCCAAACGTTGGTCGAGACCCAAGAATTTGTGTGGTAAATTTGCTAAGCGTAATAAAACTACAAGTTTGTATAAATGGGAACAAACTTTGCATTATTAAAACCGTACACAACAGCTAATTATGAACGTTCTCAGAATTCGACGAAACATAACCCAAACGTTTTTCTAGACCCAAGAATTTTTGTAAGTTTAGTAATAACTTCAAGTTTGTATAAAAGGAAATCAAAATTTGCTTCAATAAAACCGTGGAAAACAGCTAAATTTTGAACGTTCTCAGAATTCGACGAATCTTGACCCAAGCGTTGGTCTAGACCCAAGAATTTGTCTGGTAAATTTGCTAAGCGTAATAATAACTACAAGTTTGTATAAATGGGAAACAAACTTTACTTTAATAAAACCGTATAAAACATCAAAATTTTGACCATTTTCAGAATTCGACGAAAGTTGACCGAAACGTTGGACTAGACACTAGGATCTGTGTGATAAATTTTCTAGGCATAGTAATAACTACATGTTTGTATCAAAGGGAAAACAAACTTTGCTTTAATAAAACCGTGCAAAATAGCTAAATTTTGAACGTTGTCAGAATTCGACGAAACTTCACCCAAACGTTGGTTTAGACCCAAGAATTTGTGTGGTAAATTTGCTAAGCGTAATAAAAAACACAAGCTCGTATAAAAGGGAAACAAACTTTGCTTTAATAAAACCGTGCAAAACATTTAAAGTTTGAATGTTCTCAAAATTCGACGAAACTTGACCCAAACGTTGGTCTAGACCCAAGAATTTGTCTGGTAAATTTGCTAAGCGTAGTAATAACTACAATTTTGTATAAAAGGGAAACAAACTTATCTTTAATAAGACTGTATAAAACAGCTAAATTTTGAACATTATCAGAATTCGACGTAACTTAACCGAAACGTTGGTCTAGACACTAGGAGCTGTGTGATATATTTTATAGGCATAATAATAACTACGAGTTTGTATCAAAGGAAAAAAATACTTTGCTTTAATAAAATCATGCAAAACAGCTAAATTTTGAACATTCTCAGAATTCGACGAGACTTGACCCAAACGTTGGTTTAGACCCAAGAATTTGTGTGGTAAATTTGCTAAGTGTAATAAAATCACAAGCTTGTATAAAAGGGAAACAAACTTTGCTTTAATAAAACCGTGCAAAACCGCTAAATTTTGAACGAAATTTGACACAAACATTGGTCTTCAACCAAGAATTTGTGAGTTAAATTTGCTAAGCGAAATAATAACTACAAGTTCATATAAATGGGAAACAAACTTTGCTTTAATAAAATCGTGCAAAATAGCTAAATTCTGAACGTTCTCACAATTCGACGAAAGTTGACCCAAGCATTAGTCTAGACCATAGAATTTGTTTGATAAATTTGCTAAGCGTAATAATAAGTACAAGTTTGTATCAAAGCGAAACAAACTTGGCTTTAATAAAACCGTTCAAAACCACTAAATTTTAAATGTTCTCAGAGAGCAAACTGTACCCAAACGTTGGTCGAGACCCAAGAATTTGTGTCGTAAATTTGCTAAGCGTAATAAAACTACAAGTTTGTATAAATGGGAACAAACTTTGCATTATTAAAACCGTACACAACAGCTAATTATGAACGTTCTCAGAATTCGACGAAACTTCACCCAAACGTTTTTCTAGACCCAAGAATTTTTGTAAGTTTAGTAATAACTACAAGTTTGTATAAAAGGAAAACAAAATTTGCTTCAATAAAACCGTGGAAAACAGCTAAATTTTGAACGTTCTCAGAATTCGACGAATCTTGACCCAAGCGTTGGTCTAGACCCAAGAATTTGTCTGGAAATTTGCTAAGCGTAATAATAACTACAAGTTTGTATAAATGGGAAACAAACCTTACTTTAATAAAACCGTATAAAACATCAAAATTTTGAGCATTTTCAGAATTCGACGAAAGTTGACCGAAACGTTGGACTAGACACTAGGATCTGTGTGATAAATTTTCTAGGCATAGTAATAACTACATGTTTGTATCAAAGGGAAAACAAACTTTGCTTTAATAAAACCGTGCAAAATAGCTAAATTTTGAACGTTGTCAGAATTCGACGAAACTTGACCCAAACGTTGGTCTAGACCCAAGAATTTGTGTGGTAAATTTGCTAAGCGTAATAAAAAACACAAGCTCGTATAAAAGGGAAACAAACTTTGCTTTAATAAAACCGTGCAAAACATTTAAAGTTTGAATGTTCTCAAAATTCGACGAAACTTGACCCAAACGTTGGTCTAGACCCAAGAATTTGTCTGGTAAATTTGCTAAGCGTAGTAATAACTACAAGTTTGTATAAAAGGGAAACAAACTTATCTTTAATAAGACTGTATAAAACAGCTAAATTTTGAACATTATCAGAATTCGACGTAACTTAACCGAAACGTTGGTCTAGACACTAGGAGCTGTGTGATATATTTTATAGGCATAATAATAACTACGAGTTTGTATCAAAGGGAAAAAATACTTTGCTTTAATAAAATCATGCAAAACAGCTAAATTTTGAACATTCTCAGAATTCGACGAAACTTGACCCAAACGTTGGTTTAGACCCAAGAATTTGTGTGGTAAATTTGCTAAGTGTAATAAAATCACAAGCTTGTATAAAAGGGAAACAAACTTTGCTTTAATAAAACCTTGCAAAACCGCTAAATTTTGAACGAAATTTGACACAAACATTGGTCTTCAACCAAGAATTTGTGAGTTAAATTTGCTAAGCGAAATAATAACTACAAGTTCATATAAATGGGAAACAAACTTTGCTTTAATAAAACCGTGCAAAATAGCTAAATTCTGAACGTTCTCACAATTCGACGAAAGTTGACCCAAGCATTAGTCTAGACCATAGAATTTGTTTGATAAATTTGCTAAGCGTAATATTAAGTACAAGTTTGTATCAAAGCGAAACAAACTTGGCTTTAATAAAACCGTTCAAAACCGCTAAATTTTGAATGTTCTCAGAGACCAAACTTTACCCAAACGTTGGTCGAGACCCAAGAATTTGTGTGGTAAATTTGCTAAGCGTAATAAAACTACAAGTTTGTATAAATGGGAACAAACTTTGCATTATTAAAACGTACACAACAGCTAATTATGAACGTTCTCAGAATTCGACGAAACTTAACCCAAACGTTTTTCTAGACCCAAGAATTTTTGTAAGTTTAGTAATAACTTCAAGTTTGTATAAAAGGAAAACAAAATTTGCTTCAATAAAACCGTGGAAAATAGCTAAATTTTGAACGTTCTCAGAATTCGACGAATCTTGACCCAAGCGTTGGTCTAGACCCAAGAATTTGTCTGGTAAATTTGCTAAGCGTAATAATAACTACAAGTTTGTATAAATGGGAAAACAAACTTTACTTTAATAAAACCGTATAAAACATCAAAATTTTGACCATTTTCAGAATTCGACGAAAGTTGACCGAAACGTTGGACTAGACACTAGGATCTGTGTGATAAATTTTCTAGGCATAGTAATAACTACATGTTTGTATAAAAGGGAAAACAAACTTTGCTTTAATAAAACCGTGCAAAATAGCTAAATTTTGAACGTTGTCAGAATTCGACGAAACTTGACCCAAACGTTGGTCTAGACCCAAGAATTTGTGTGGTAAATTTGCTAAGCGTAATAAAAAACACAAGCTCGTATAAAAGGGAAACAAACTTTGCTTTAATAAAATCGTGCAAAACATTTAAAGTTTGAATGTTCTCAAAATTCGACGAAACTTGACCCAAACGTTGGTCTAGACCCAAGAATTTGTCTGGTAAATTTGCTAAGCGTAGTAATAACTACAATTTTGTATAGAAGGGAAACAAACTTATCTTTAATAAGACTGTATAAAACAGCTAAATTTTGAACATTATCAGAATTCGACGTAACTTAACCGAAACGTTGGTCTAGACACTAGGAGCTGTGTGATATATTTTATAGGCATAATAATAACTACGAGTTTGTATCAAAGGAAAAAAATACTTTGCTTTAATAAAATCATGCAAAACAGCTAAATTTTGAACATTCTCAGAATTCGACGAAACTTGACCCAAACGTTGGTTTAGACCCAAGAATTTGTGTGGTAAATTTGCTAAGTGTAATAAAATCACAAGCTTGTATAAAAGGGAAACAAACTTTGGTTTAATAAAACCGTGCAAAACCGCTAAATTTTGAACGAAATTTGACACAAACATTGGTCTACAACCAAGAATTTGTGAGTTAAATTTGCTAAGCGAAATAATAACTACAAGTTCATATAAATGGGAAACAAACTTTGCTTTAATAAAACCGTGCAAAATAGCTAAATTCTGAACGTTCTCACAATTCGACGAAAATTGACCCAAGCATTAGTCTAGACCATAGAATTTGTTTGATAAATTTGCTAAGCGTAATAATAAGTACATGTTTGTATCAAAGCGAAACAAACTTGGCTTTAATAAAACCGTTCAAAACCGCTAAATTTTGAATGTTCTCAGAGAGCAAACTTTACCCAAACGTTGGTCGAGACCCAAGAATTTGTGTGGTAAATTTGCTAAGCGTAATAAAACTACAAGTTTGTATAAATGGGAACAAACTTTGCATTATTAAAACCGTACACAACAGCTAATTATGAACGTTCTCAGAATTCGACGAAACTTAACCCAAACGTTTTTCTAGACACAAGAATTTTTGTAAGTTTAGTAATAACTACAAGTTTGTATAAAAGGAAAATAAAATTTGCTTCAATAAAACCGTGGAAAACAGCTAAATTTTGAACGTTCTCAGAATTCGACGAATCTTGACCCAAGCGTTGGTCTAGACCCAAGAATTTGTCCGGTAATTTGCTAAGCGTAATAATAACTACAAGTTTGTATAAATGGGAAACAAACTTTACTATAATAAAACCGTATAAAACATCAAAATTTTGAGCATTTTCAGAATTCGACGAAAGTTGACCGAAACGTTGGACTAGACACTAGGATCTGTGTGATAAATTTTCTAGGCATAGTAATAACTACATGTTTGTATCAAAGGGAAATCAAACTTTGCTTTAATAAAACCGTGCAAAATAGCTAAATTTTGAACGTTGTCAGAATTCGACGAAACTTGACCCAAACGTTGGTCTAGACCCAAGAATTTGTGTGGTAAATTTGCTAAGCGTAATAAAAAACACAAGCTCGTATAAAAGGGAAACAAACTTTGCTTTAATAAAACCGTGCAAAACATTTAAAGTTTGAATGTTCTCAAAATTCGACGAAACTTGACCCAAACGTTGGTCTAAACCCAAGAATTTGTCTGGTAAATTGGCTAAGCGTAGTAATAACTACAAGTTTGTATAAAAGGGAAACAAACTTATCTTTAATAAGACTGTATAAAACAGCTAAATTTTGAACATTATCAGAATTCGACGTAACTTAACCGAAACGTTGGTCTAGACAATAGGAGCTGTGTGATATATTTTATAGGCATAATAATAACTACGAGTTTGTATCAAAGGGAAAAAATACTTTGCTTTAATAAAATCATGCAAAACAGCTAAATTTTGAACATTCTCAGAATTCGACGAAACTTGACCCAAACGTTGGTTTAGACCCAAGAATTTGTGTGGTAAATTTGCTAAGTGTAATAAAATCACAAGCTTGTATAAAAGGGAAACAAACTTTGCTTTAATAAAACCGTGCAAAACAGCTAAATTTTGAACGAAATTTGACACAAACATTGGTCTACAACCAAGAATTTGTGAGTTAAATTTGCTAAGCGAAATAATAACTACAAGTTCATATAAATGGGAAACAAACTTTGCTTTAATAAAACCGTGCAAAATAGCTAAATTCTGAACGTTCTCACAATTCGACGAAAATTGACCCAAGCATTAGTCTAGACCATAGAATTTGTTTGATAAATTTGGTAAGCGTAATAATAAGTACAAGTTTGTATCAAAGCGAAACAAACTTGGCTTTAATAAAACCGTTCAAAACCGCTAAATTTTGAATGTTCTCAGAGACCAAACTTTACCCAAACGTTGGTCGAGACCCAAGAATTTGTAAGGTAAATTTGCTAAGCGTAATAAAACTACAAGTTTGTATAAATGGGAACAAACTTTACATTATTAAAACGTACACAACAGCTAATTATGAACGTTCTCAGAATTCGACGAAACTTAACCCAAACGTTTTTCTAGACCCAAGAATTTTTGTAAGTTTAGTAATAACTTCAAGTTTGTATAAAAGGAAAACAAAATTTGCTTCAATAAAACCGTGGAAAACAGCTAAATTATGAACGTTCTCAGAATTCGACGAATCTTGACCCAAGCGTTGGTCTAGACCCAAGAATTTGTCTGGTAAATTTGCTAAGCGTAATAATAACTACAAGTTTGTATAAATGGGAAACAAACTTTACTTTAATAAAACCGTATAAAACATCAAAATTTTGACCATTTTCAGAATTCGACGAAAGTTGACCGAAACATTGGACTAGACACTAGGATCTGTGTGATAAATTTTCTAGGCATAGTAATAACTACATGTTTGTATCAAAGGGAAAACAAACTTTGCTTTAATAAAACCGTGCAAAATAGCTAAATTTTGAACGTTGTCAGAATTCGACGAAACTTGACCCAAACGTTGGTTTAGACCCAAGAATTTGTGTGGTAAATTTGCTAAGCGTAATAAAAAACACAAGCTCGTATAAAAGGTAAACAAACTTTGCTTTAATAAAACCGTGCAAAACATTTAAAGTTTGAATGTTCTCAAAATTCGACGAAACTTGACCCAAACGTTGGTCTAGACCCAAGAATTTGTCTGGTAAATTTGCTAAGCGTAGTAATAACTACAATTTTGTATAAAAGGGAAACAAACTTATCTTTAATAAGACTGTATAAAACAGCTAAATTTTGAACATTATCAGAATTCGACGTAACTTAACCGAAACGTTGGTCTAGACACTAGGAGCTGTGTGATATATTTTATAGGCATAATAATAACTACGAGTTTGTATCAAAGGGAAAAAATACTTTGCTTTAATAAAATCATGCAAAACAGCTAAATTTTGAACATTCTCAGAATTCGACGAAACTTGACCCAAACGTTGGTTTAGACCCAAGAATTTGTGTGGTAAATTTGCTAAGTGTAATAAAATCACAAGCTTGTATAAAAGGGAAACAAACTTTGCTTTAATAAAACCGTGCAAAACCGCTAAATTTTGAACGAAATTTGACACAAACATTGGTCTTCAACCAAGAATTTGTGAGTTAAATTTGCTAAGCGAAATAATAACTACAAGTTCATATAAATGGGAAACAAACTTTGCTTTAATAAAACCGTGCAAAATAGCTAAATTCTGAACGTTCTCACAATTCGACGAAAATTGACCCAAGCATTAGTCTAGACCATAGAATTTGTTTGATAAATTTGCTAAGCGTAATAATAAGTACAAGTTTGTATCAAAGCGAAACAAACTTGGCTTTAATAAAACCGTTCAAAACCGCTAAATTTTGAATGTTCTCAGAGACCAAACTTTACCCAAACGTTGGTCGAGACCCAAGAATTTATGTGGTAAATTTGCTAAGCGTAATAAAACTACAAGTTTGTATAAATGGGAACAAACTTTACATTATTATAACCGTACACAACAGCTAATTATGAACGTTCTCAGAATTCGACGAAACTTAACCCAAACGTTTTTCTAGACACAAGAATTTTTGTAAGTTTAGTAATAACTACAAGTTTGTATAAAAGGAAAACAAAATTTGCTTCAATAAAACCGTGGAAAACGGCTAAATTTTGAACGTTCTCAGAATTCGAGAAATCTTGACCCAAGCGTTGGTCTAGACCCAAGAATTTGTCTGGTAAATTTGCTAAGCGTAATAATAACTACAAGTTTGTATAAATGGAAACAAACTTTACTTTAATAAAACCGTATAAAACATCAAAATTTTGAGCATTTTCAGAATTCGACGAAAGTTGACCGAAACGTTGGACTAGACACTAGGATCTGTGTGATAAATTTTCTAGGCATAGTAATAACTACATGTTTGTATCAAAGGGAAAACAAACTTTGCTTTAATAAAACCGTGCAAAATAGCTAAATTTTGAACGTTGTCAGAATTCGACGAAACTTGACCCAAATGTTGGTCTAGACCCAAGAATTTGTGTGGTAAATTTGCTAAGCGTAATAAAAAACACAAGCTCGTATAAAAGGGAAACAAACTTTGCTTTAATAAAACCGTGCAAAACATTTAAAGTTTGAATGTTCTCAAAATTCGACGAAACTTGACCCAAACGTTGGTCTAGACCCAAGAATTTGTCTGGTAAATTTGCTAAGCGTAGTAATAACTACAATTTTGTATAAAAGGGAAACAAACTTATCTTTAATAAAACTGTATAAAATAGCTAAATTTTGAACATTATCAGAATTCGACGTAACTTAACCGAAACGTTGGTCTAGACACTAGGAGCTGTGTGATATATTTTATAGGCATAATAATAACTACGAGTTTGTATCAAAGGGAAAAAATACTTTGCTTTAATAAAATCATGCAAAACAGCTAAATTTTGAACATTCTCAGAATTCGACGAAACTTGACCCAAACGTTGGTTTAGACCCAAGAATTTGTGTGGTAAATTTGCTAAGTGTAATAAAATCACAAGCTTGTATAAAAGGGAAACAAACTTTGCTTTAATAAAACCGTGCAAAACCGCTAAATTTTGAACGAAATTTGACACAAACATTGGTCTTCAACCAAGAATTTGTGAGTTAAATTTGCTAAGCGAAATAATAACTACAAGTTCATATAAATGGGAAACAAACTTTGCTTTAATAAAACCGTGCAAAATAGCTAAATTCTGAACGTCCTCACAATTCGACGAAAGTTGACCCAAGCATTAGTCTAGACCATAGAATTTGTTTGATAAATTTGGTAAGCGTAATATTAAGTACAAGTTTGTATCAAAGCGAAACAAACTTGGCTTTAATAAAACCGTTCAAAACCGCTAAATTTTGAATGTTCTCAGAGACCAAACTTTACCCAAACGTTGGTCGAGACCCAAGAATTTATGTGGTAAATTTGCTAAGCGTAATAAAACTACAAGTTTGTATAAATGGGAACAAACTTTACATTATTAAAACCGTACACAACAGCTAATTATGAACGTTCTCAGAATTCGACGAAACTTAACCCAAACGTTTTTCTAGACACAAGAATTTTTGTAAGTTTAGTAATAACTACAAGTTTGTATAAAAGGAAAACAAAATTTGCTTCAATAAAACCGTGGAAAACGGCTAAATTTTGAACGTTCTCAGAATTCGAGAAATCTTGACCCAAGCGTTGGTCTAGACCCAAGAATTTGTCTGGTAATTTTCTAAGCGTAATAATAACTACAAGTTTGTATAAATGGGAAAGAAACTTTACTTTAATAAAACCGTATAAAACATCAAAATTTTGAGCATTTTCAGAATTCGACGAAAGTTGACCGAAACGTTGGACTAGACACTAGGATCTGTGTGATAAATTTTCTAGGCATAGTAATAACTACATGTTTGTATCAAAGGGAAAACAAACTTTGCTTTAATAAAACCGTGCAAAATAGCTAAATTTTGAACGTTGTCAGAATTCGACGAAACTTGACCCAAACGTTGGTCTAGACCCAAGAATTTTTGTGGTAAATTTGCTAAGCGTAATAAAAAATACAAGCTCGTATAAAAGGGAAACAAACTTTGCTTTAATAAAACCGTGCATAACATTTAAAGTTTGAATGTTCTCAAAATTCGACGAAACTTGACCCAAACGTTGGTCTAGACCCAAGAATTTGTCTGGTAAATTAGCTAAGCGTAGTAATAACTACAAGTTTGTATAAAAGGGAAACAAACTTATCTTTAATAAGACTGTATAAAACAGCTAAATTTTGAACATTATCAGAATTCGACGTAACTTAACCGAAACGTTGGTCTAGACACTAGGAGCTGTGTGATATATTTTATAGGCATAATAATAACTACGAGTTTGTATCAAAGGGAAAAAATACTTTGCTTTAATAAAATCATGCAAAACAGCTAAATTTTGAACATTCTCAGAATTCGACGAAACTTGACCCAAACGTTGGTTTAGACCCAAGAATTTGTGTGGTAAATTTGCTAAGTGTAATAAAATCACAAGCTTGTATAAAAGGGAAACAAACTTTGCTTTAATAAAACCGTGCAAAACCGCTAAATTTTGAACGAAATTTGACACAAACATTGGTCTTCAACCAAGAATTTGTGAGTTAAATTTGCTACGCGAAATAATAACTACAAGTTCATATAAATGGGAAACAAACTTTGCTTTAATAAAACCGTGCAAAATAGCTAAATTCTGAACGTTCTCACAATTCGACGAAAATTGACCCAAGCATTAGTCTAGACCATAGAATTTGTTTGATAAATTTGGTAAGCGTAATAATAAGTACAAGTTTGTATCAAAGCGAAACAAACTTGGCTTTAATAAAACCGTTCAAAACCTCTAAATTTTGAATGTTCTTAGAGACCAAACTTTACACAAACGTTGGTCGAGACCCAAGAATTTGTAAGGTAAATTTGCTAAGCGTAATAAAACTACAAGTTTGTATAAATGGGAACAAACTTTGCATTATTAAAACCGTACACAACAGCTAATTATGAACGTTCTCAGAATTCGACGAAACTTAACCCAAACGTTTTTCTAGACCCAAGAATTTTTGTAAGTTTAGTAATAACTACAAGTTTGTATAAAAGGAAAACAAAATTTGCTTCAATAAAACCGTGGAAAACAGCTAAATTTTGAACGTTCTCAGAATTCGACGAATCTTGACCCAAGCGTTGGTCTAGACCCAAGAATTTGTCTGGTAAATTTGCTAAGCGTAATAATAACTACAAGTTTGTATAAATGGGAAACAAACTTTACTTTAATAAAACAGTATAAAACATCAAAATTTTGAGCATTTTCAGAATTCGAAGAAAGTTGACCGAAACGTTGGACTAGACACTAGGAGCTGTGTGATATATTTTATAGGCATAATAATAACTACGAGTTTGTATCAAAGGGAAAAAATACTTTGCTTTAATAAAATCATGCAAAACAGCTAAATTTTGAACATTCTCAGAATTCGACGAAACTTGACCCAAACGTTGGTTTAGACCCAAGAATTTGTGTGGTAAATTTGCTAAGTGTAATAAAATCACAAGCTTGTATAAAAGGGAAACAAACGTTGCTTTAATAAAACCGTGCAAAACCGCTAAATTTTGAACGAAATTTGACACAAACATTGGTCTTCAACCAAGAATTTGTGAGTTAAATTTGCTAAGCGAAATAATAACTACAAGTTCATATAAATGGGAAACAAACTTTGCTTTAATAAAACCGTGCAAAATAGCTAAATTCTGAACGTTCTCACAATTCGACGAAAGTTGACCCAAGCATTAGTCTAGACCATAGAATTTGTTTGATAAATTTGGTAAGCGTAATATTAAGTACAAGTTTGTATCAAAGCGAAACAAACTTGGCTTTAATAAAACCGTTCAAAACCGCTAAATTTTGAATGTTCTCAGAGACCAAACTTTACCCAAACGTTGGTCGAGAGTCAAGAATTTGTGTGGTAAATTTGCTAAGCGTAATAAAACTACAAGTTTGTATAAATGGGAACAAACTTTGCATTATTAAAACCGTACACAACAGCTAATTATGAACGTTCTCAGAATTCGACGAAACTTAACCCAAACGTTTTTCTAGACCCAAGAATTTTTGTAAGTTTAGTAATAACTACAAGTTTGTATAAAAGGAAAACAAAATTTGCTTCAATAAAACCGTGGAAAACAGCTAAATTTTGAACGTTCTCAGAATTCGACGAATCTTGACCCAAGCGTTGGTCTAGACCCAAGAATTTGTCTGGTAAATTTGCTAAGCGTAATAATAACTACAAGTTTGTATAAATGGGAAACAAACTTTACTTTAATAAAACCGTATAAAACATCAAAATTTTGAGCATTTTTAGAATTCGAAGAAAGTTGACCGAAACGTTGGACTAGACACTAGGATCTGTGTGATAAATTTTCTAGGCATAGTAATAACTACATGTTTGTATCAAAGGGAAAACAAACTTTGCTTTAATAAAATCGTGCAAAATAGCTAAATTTTGAACGTTGTCAGAATTCGACGAAACTTGACCCAAACGTTGATCTAGACCCAAGAATTTGTGTGGTAAATTTGCTAAGCGTAATAAAAAACACAAGCTCGTATAAAAGGGAAACAAACTTTGCTTTAATAAAACCGTGCAAAACATTTAAAGTTTTAATGTTCTCAAAATTCGACGAAACTTGACCCAAACGTTGGTCTAGACCCAAGAATTTGTCTGGTAAATTTGCTAAGCGTAGTAATAACTACAAGTTTGTATAAAAGGGAAACAAACTTATCTTTAATAAGACTGTATAAAACAGCTAAATTTTGAACATTATCAGAATTCGACGTAACTTAACCGAAACGTTGGTCTAGACACTAGGAGCTCTGTGATATATTTTATAGGCATAATAATAACTACGAGTTTGTATCAAAGGGAAAAAATACTTTGCTTTAATAAAATCATGCAAAACAGCTAAATTTTGAACATTCTCAGAATTCGACGAAACTTGACCCAAACGTTGGTTTAGACCCAAGAATTTGTGTGGTAAATTTGCTAAGTGTAATAAAATCACAAGCTTGTATAAAAGGGAAACAAACTTTGCTTTAATAAAACCTTGCAAAACCGCTAAATTTTGAACGAAATTTGACACAAACATTGGTCTTCAACCAAGAATTTGTGAGTTAAATTTGCTAAGCGAAATAATAACTACAAGTTCATATAAATGGGAAACAAACTTTGCTTTAATAAAACCGTGCAAAATAGCTAAATTTTGAACGTTCTCACAATTCGACGAAAGTTGACCCAAGCATTAGTCTAGACCATAGAATTTGTTTGATAAATTTGCTAAGCGTAATATTAAGTACAAGTTTGTATCAAAGCGAAACAAACTTGGCTTTAATAAAACCGTTCAAAACCTCAAAATTTTGAATGTTCTCAGAGACCAAACTTTACCCAAACGTTGGTCGAGACCCAAGAATTTGTGTGGTAAATTTGCTAAGCGTAATAAAACTACAAGTTTGTATAAATGGGAACAAACTTTGCA
This sequence comes from Sesamum indicum, assembly GCF_026168435.1. Classification (NCBI taxonomy): domain Eukaryota; kingdom Viridiplantae; phylum Streptophyta; class Magnoliopsida; order Lamiales; family Pedaliaceae; genus Sesamum; species Sesamum indicum. The sequence goes on along the minus strand of NC_142661.1, from coordinate 6,529,862 downwards.
TTATTAAAACCGTACACAACAGCTAATTATGAACGTTCTCAGAATTCGACGAAACTTAACCCAAACGTTTTTCTAGACCCAAGAATTTTTGTAAGTTTAGTAATAACTACAAGTTTGTATAAAAGGAAAACAAAATTTGCTTCAATAAAACCGTGGAAAACAGCTAAATTTTGAACGTTCTCAGAATTCGACGAATCTTGACCCAAGCGTTGGTCTAGACCCAAGAATTTGTCTGGTAAATTTGCTAAGCGTAATAATAACTACAAGTTTGTATAAATGGGAAACAAACTTTACTTTAATAAAACCGTATAAAACATCAAAATTTTGAGCATTTTTAGAATTCGAAGAAAGTTGACCGAAACGTTGGACTAGACACTAGGATCTGTGTGATAAATTTTCTAGGGATAGTAATAACTACATGTTTGTATCAAAGGGAAAACAAACTTTGCTTTAATAAAACCGTGCAAAATAGCTAAATTTTGAACGTTGTCAGAATTCGACGAAACTTGACCCAAACGTTGATCTAGACCCAAGAATTTGTGTGGTAAATTTGCTAAGCGTAATAAAAAACACAAGCTCGTATAAAAGGGAAACAAACTTTGCTTTAATAAAACCGTGCAAAACATTTAAAGTTTGAATGTTCTCAAAATTCGACGAAACTTGACCCAAACGTTGGTCTAGACCCAAGAATTTGTCTGGTAAATTTGCTAAGCGTAGTAATAACTACAAGTTTGTATAAAAGGGAAACAAACTTATCTTTAATAAGACTGTATAAAACAGCTAAATTTTGAACATTATCAGAATTCGACGTAACTTAACCGAAACGTTGGTCTAGACACTAGGAGCTCTGTGATATATTTTATAGGCATAATAATAACTACGAGTTTGTATCAAAGGGAAAAAATACTTTGCTTTAATAAAATCATGCAAAACAGCTAAATTTTGAACATTCTCAGAATTCGACGAAACTTGACCCAAACGTTGGTTTAGACCCAAGAATTTGTGTGGTAAATTTGCTAAGTGTAATAAAATCACAAGCTTGTATAAAAGGGAAACAAACTTTGCTTTAATAAAACCTTGCAAAACCGCTAAATTTTGAACGAAATTTGACACAAACATTGGTCTTCAACCAAGAATTTGTGAGTTAAATTTGCTAAGCGAAATAATAACTACAAGTTCATATAAATGGGAAACAAACTTTGCTTTAATAAAACCGTGCAAAATAGCTAAATTCTGAACGTTCTCACAATTCGACGAAAGTTGACCCAAGCATTAGTCTAGACCATAGAATTTGTTTGATAAATTTGCTAAGCGTAATATTAAGTACAAGTTTGTATCAAAGCGAAACAAACTTGGCTTTAATAAAACCGTTCAAAACCTCAAAATTTTGAATGTTCTCAGAGACCAAACTTTACCCAAACGTTGGTCGAGACCCAAGAATTTGTGTGGTAAATTTGCTAAGCGTAATAAAACTACAAGTTTGTATAAATGGGAACAAACTTTGCATTATTAAAACCGTACACAACAGCTAATTATGAACGTTCTCAGAATTCGACGAAACTTAACCCAAACGTTTTTCTAGACCCAAGAATTTTTGTAAGTTTAGTAATAACTACAAGTTTGTATAAAAGAAAACAAAATTTGCTTCAATAAAACCGTGGAAAACAGCTAAATTTTGAACGTTCTCAGAATTCGACGAATCTTGACCCAAGCGTTGGTCTAGACCCAAGAATTTGTCTGGTAAATTTGCTAAGCGTAATAATAACTACAAGTTTGTATAAATGGGAAACAAACTTTACTTTAATAAAACCGTATAAAACATCAAAATTTTGAGCATTTTTAGAATTCGAAGAAAGTTGACCGAAACGTTGGACTAGACACTAGGATCTGTGTGATAAATTTTCTAGGCATAGTAATAACTACATGTTTGTATCAAAGGGAAAACAAACTTTGCTTTAATAAAACCGTGCAAAATAGCTAAATTTTGAACGTTGTCAGAATTCGACGAAACTTGACCCAAACGTTGGTCTAGACCCAAGAATTTGTATGGTAAATTTGCTAAGCGTAATAAAAAACACAAGCTCGTATAAAAGGGAAACAAACTTTGCTTTAATAAAACCGTGCAAAACATTTAAAGTTTGAATGTTCTCAAAATTCGACGAAACTTGACCCAAACGTTGGTCTAGACCCAAGAATTTGTCTGGTAAATTTGCTAAGCGTAGTAATAACTACAAGTTTGTATAAAAGGGAAACAAACTTATCTTTAATAAGACTGTATAAAACAGATAAATTTTGAACATTATCAGAATTCGACGTAACTTAACCGAGACGTTGGTCTAGACACTAGGAGCTGTGTGATATATTTTATAGGCATAATAATAACTACGAGTTTGTATCAAAGGGAAAAAATACTTTGCTTTAATAAAATCATGCAAAACAGCTAAATTTTGAACATTCTCAGAATTCGACGAAACTTGACCCAAACGTTGGTTTAGACCCAAGAATTTGTGTGGTAAATTTGCTAAGTGTAATAAAATCACAAGCTTGTATAAAAGGGAAACAAACTTTGCTTTAATAAAACCTTGCAAAACCGCTAAATTTTGAACGAAATTTGACACAAACATTGGTCTTCAACCAAGAATTTGTGAGTTAAATTTGCTAAGCGAAATAATAACTACAAGTTCATATAAATGGGAAACAAACTTTGCTTTAATAAAACCGTGCAAAATAGCTAAATTCTGAACGTTCTCACAATTCGACGAAAGTTGACCCAAGCATTAGTCTAGACCATAGAATTTGTTTGATAAATTTGCTAAGCGTAATATTAAGTACAAGTTTGTATCAAAGCGAAACAAACTTGGCTTTAATAAAACCGTTCAAAACCTCAAAATTTTGAATGTTCTCAGAGACCAAACTTTACCCAAACGTTGGTCGAGACCCAAGAATTTGTGTGGTAAATTTGCTAAGCGTAATAAAACTACAAGTTTGTATAAATGGGAACAAACTTTGCATTATTAAAACCGTACACAACAGCTAATTATGAACGTTCTCAGAATTCGACGAAACTTAACCCAAACGTTTTTCTAGACCCAAGAATTTTTGTAAGTTTAGTAATAACTACAAGTTTGTATAAAAGGAAAACAAAATTTGCTTCAATAAAACCGTGGAAAACAGCTAAATTTTGAACGTTCTCAGAATTCGACGAATCTTGACCCAAGCGTTGGTCTAGACCCAAGAATTTGTCTGGTAAATTTGTTAAGCGTAATAATAACTACAAGTTTGTATAAATGGGAAACAAACTTTACTTTAATAAAACCGTATAAAACATCAAAATTTTGAGCATTTTTAGAATTCGAAGAAAGTTGACCGAAACGTTGGACTAGACACTAGGATCTGTGTGATAAATTTTCTAGGCATAGTAATAACTACATGTTTGTATCAAAGGGAAAACAAACTTTGCTTTAATAAAACCGTGCAAAATAGCTAAATTTTGAACGTTGTCAGAATTCGACGAAACTTGACCCAAACGTTGGTCTAGACCCAAGAATTTGTGTGGTAAATTTGCTAAGCGTAATAAAAAACACAAGCTCGTATAAAAGGGAAACAAACTTTGCTTTAATAAAACCGTGCAAAACATTTAAAGTTTGAATGTTCTCAAAATTCGACGAAACTTGACCCAAACGTTGGTCTAGACCCAAGAATTTGTCTGGTAAATTTGCTAAGCGTAGTAATAACTACAAGTTTGTATAAAAGGGAAACAAACTTATCTTTAATAAGACTGTATAAAACAGCTAAATTTTGAACATTATCAGAATTCGACGTAACTTAACCGAAACGTTGGTCTAGACACTAGGAGCTGTGTGATATATTTTATAGGCATAATAATAACTACGAGTTTGTATCAAAGGGAAAAAATACTTTGCTTTAATAAAATCATGCAAAACAGCTAAATTTTGAACATTCTCAGAATTCGACGAAACTTGACCCAAACGTTGGTTTAGACCCAAGAATTTGTGTGGTAAATTTGCTAAGTGTAATAAAATCACAAGCTTGTATAAAAGGGAATCAAACTTTGCTTTAATAAAACCGTGCAAAATCGCTAAATTTTGAACGAAATTTGACACAAACATTGGTCTTCAACCAAGAATTTGTGAGTTAAATTTGCTAAGCGAAATAATAACTACAAGTTCATATAAATGGGAAACAAACTTTGCTTTAATAAAACCGTGCAAAATAGCTAAATTCTGAACGTTCTCACAATTCGACGAAAGTTGACCCAAGCATTAGTCTAGACCATAGAATTTGTTTGATAAATTTGCTAAGCGTAATATTAAGTACAAGTTTGTATCAAAGCGAAACAAACTTGGCTTTAATAAAACCGTTCAAAACCTCTAAATTTTGAATGTTCTCAGAGACCAAACTTTACCCAAACGTTGGTCGAGACCCAAGAATTTGTGTGGTAAATTTGCTAAGCGTAATAAAACTACAAGTTTGTATAAATGGGAACAAACTTTGCATTATTAAAACCGTACACAACAGCTAATTATGAACGTTCTCAGAATTCGACGAAACTTAACCCAAACGTTTTTCTAGACCCAAGAATTTTTGTAAGTTTAGTAATAACTACAAGTTTGTATAAAAGGAAAACAAAATTTGCTTCAATAAAACCGTGGAAAACAGCTAAATTTTGAACGTTCTCAGAATTCGACGAATCTTGACCCAAGCGTTGGTCTAGACCCAAGAATTTGTCTGGTAAATTTGTTAAGCGTAATAATAACTACAAGTTTGTATAAATGGGAAACAAACTTTACTTTAATAAAACCGTATAAAACATCAAAATTTTGAGCATTTTTAGAATTCGAAGAAAGTTGACCGAAACGTTGGACTAGACACTAGGATCTGTGTGATAAATTTTCTAGGCATAGTAATAACTACATGTTTGTATCAAAGGGAAAATAAACTTTGCTTTAATAAAACCGTGCAAAATAGCTAAATTTTGAACGTTGTCAGAATTCGACGAAACTTGACCCAAACGTTGGTCTAGACCCAAGAATTTGTGTGGTAAATTTGCTAAGCGTAATAAAAAACACAAGCTCGTATAAAAGGGAAACAAACTTTGCTTTAATAAAACCGTGCAAAACATTTAAAGTTTGAATGTTCTCAAAATTCGACGAAACTTGACCCAAACGTTGGTCTAGACCCAAGAATTTGTCTGGTAAATTTGCTAAGCGTAGTAATAACTACAAGTTTGTATAAAAGGGAAACAAACTTATCTTTAATAAGACTGTATAAAACAGCTAAATTTTGAACATTATCAGAATTCGACGTAACTTAACCGAAACGTTGGTCTAGACACTAGGAGCTGTGTGATATATTTTATAGGCATAATAATAACTACGAGTTTGTATCAAAGGGAAAAAATACTTTGCTTTAATAAAATCATGCAAAACAGCTAAATTTTGAACATTCTCAGAATTCGACGAAACTTGACCCAAACGTTGGTTTAGACCCAATAAGTTGTGTGGTAAATTTGCTAAGTGTAATAAAATCACAAGCTTGTATAAAAGGGAATCAAACTTTGCTTTAATAAAACCGTGCAAAATCGCTAAATTTTGAACGAAATTTGACACAAACATTGGTCTTCAACCAAGAATTTGTGAGTTAAATTTGCTAAGCGAAATAATAACTACAAGTTCATATAAATGGGAAACAAACTTTGCTTTAATAAAACCGTGCAAAATAGCTAAATTCTGAACGTTCTCACAATTCGACGAAAGTTGACCCAAGCATTAGTCTAGACCATAGAATTTGTTTGATAAATTTGCTAAGCGTAATATTAAGTACAAGTTTGTATCAAAGCGAAACAAACTTGGCTTTAATAAAACCGTTCAAAACCTCTAAATTTTGAATGTTCTCAGAGACCAAACTTTACCCAAACGTTGGTCGAGACCCAAGAATTTGTGTGGTAAATTTGCTAAGCGTAATAAAACTACAAGTTTGTATAAATGGGAACAAACTTTGCATTATTAAAACCGTACACAACAGCTAATTATGAACGTTCTCAGAATTCGACGAAACTTAACCCAAACGTTTTTCTAGACCCAAGAATTTTTGTAAGTTTAGTAATAACTACAAGTTTGTATAAAAGGAAAACAAAATTTGCTTCAATAAAACCGTGGAAAACAGCTAAATTTTGAACGTTCTCAGAATTCGACGAATCTTGACCCAAGCGTTGGTCTAGACCCAAGAATTTGTCTGGTAAATTTGTTAAGCGTAATAATAACTACAAGTTTGTATAAATGGGAAACAAACTTTACTTTAATAAAACCGTATAAAACATCAAAATTTTGAGCATTTTTAGAATTCGAAGAAAGTTGACCGAAACGTTGGACTAGACACTAGGATCTGTGTGATAAATTTTCTAGGCATAGTAATAACTACATGTTTGTATCAAAGGGAAAACAAACTTTGCTTTAATAAAACCGTGCAAAATAGCTAAATTTTGAACGTTGTCAGAATTCGACGAAACTTGACCCAAACGTTGGTCTAGACCCAAGAATTTGTGTGGTAAATTTGCTAAGCGTAATAAAAAACACAAGCTCGTATAAAAGGGAAACAAACTTTGCTTTAATAAAACCGTGCAAAACATTTAAAGTTTGAATGTTCTCAAAATTCGACGAAACTTGACCCAAACGTTGGTCTAGACCCAAGAATTTGTCTGGTAAATTTGCTAAGCGTAGTAATAACTACAAGTTTGTATAAAAGGGAAACAAACTTATCTTTAATAAGACTGTATAAAACAGCTAAATTTTGAACATTATCAGAATTCGACGTAACTTAACCGAAACGTTGGTCTAGACACTAGGAGCTGTGTGATATATTTTATAGGCATAATAATAACTACGAGTTTGTATCAAAGGGAAAAAATACTTTGCTTTAATAAAATCATGCAAAACAGCTAAATTTTGAACATTCTCAGAATTCGACGAAACTTGACCCAAACGTTGGTTTAGACCCAATAAGTTGTGTGGTAAATTTGCTAAGTGTAATAAAATCACAAGCTTGTATAAAAGGGAATCAAACTTTGCTTTAATAAAACCGTGCAAAATCGCTAAATTTTGAACGAAATTTGACACAAACATTGGTCTTCAACCAAGAATTTGTGAGTTAAATTTGCTAAGCGAAATAATAACTACAAGTTCATATAAATGGGAAACAAACTTTGCTTTAATAAAACCGTGCAAAATAGCTAAATTCTGAACGTTCTCACAATTCGACGAAAGTTGACCCAAGCATTAGTCTAGACCATAGAATTTGTTTGATAAATTTGCTAAGCGTAATATTAAGTACAAGTTTGTATCAAAGCGAAACAAACTTGGCTTTAATAAAACCGTTCAAAACCTCTAAATTTTGAATGTTCTCAGAGACCAAACTTTACCCAAACGTTGGTCGAGACCCAAGAATTTGTGTGGTAAATTTGCTAAGCGTAATAAAACTACAAGTTTGTATAAATGGGAACAAACTTTGCATTATTAAAACCGTACACAACAGCTAATTATGAACGTTCTCAGAATTCGACGAAACTTAACCCAAACGTTTTTCTAGACCCAAGAATTTTTGTAAGTTTAGTAATAACTACAAGTTTGTATAAAAGGAAAACAAAATTTGCTTCAATAAAACCGTGGAAAACAGCTAAATTTTGAACGTTCTCAGAATTCGACGAATCTTGACCCAAGCGTTGGTCTAGACCCAAGAATTTGTCTGGTAAATTTGTTAAGCGTAATAATAACTACAAGTTTGTATAAATGGGAAACAAACTTTACTTTAATAAAACCGTATAAAACATCAAAATTTTGAGCATTTTTAGAATTCGAAGAAAGTTGACCGAAACGTTGGACTAGACACTAGGATCTGTGTGATAAATTTTCTAGGCATAGTAATAACTACATGTTTGTATCAAAGGGAAAACAAACTTTGCTTTAATAAAACCGTGCAAAATAGCTAAATTTTGAACGTTGTCAGAATTCGACGAAACTTGACCCAAACGTTGGTCTAGACCCAAGAATTTGTGTGGTAAATTTGCTAAGCGTAATAAAAAACACAAGCTCGTATAAAAGGGAAACAAACTTTGCTTTAATAAAACCGTGCAAAACATTTAAAGTTTGAATGTTCTCAAAATTCGACGAAACTTGACCCAAACGTTGGTCTAGACCCAAGAATTTGTCTGGTAAATTTGCTAAGCGTAGTAATAACTACAAGTTTGTATAAAAGGGAAACAAACTTATCTTTAATAAGACTGTATAAAACAGCTAAATTTTGAACATTATCAGAATTCGACGTAACTTAACCGAAACGTTGGTCTAGACACTAGGAGCTGTGTGATATATTTTATAGGCATAATAATAACTACGAGTTTGTATCAAAGGGAAAAAATACTTTGCTTTAATAAAATCATGCAAAACAGCTAAATTTTGAACATTCTCAGAATTCGACGAAACTTGACCCAAACGTTGGTTTAGACCCAATAAGTTGTGTGGTAAATTTGCTAAGTGTAATAAAATCACAAGCTTGTATAAAAGGGAAACAAACTTTGCTTTAATAAAACCTTGCAAAACCGCTAAATTTTGAACGAAATTTGACACAAACATTGGTCTTCAACCAAGAATTTGTGAGTTAAATTTGCTAAGCGAAATAATAACTACAAGTTCATATAAATGGGAAACAAACTTTGCTTTAATAAAACCGTGCAAAATAGCTAAATTCAGAACGTTTTCACAATTCGACGAAAGTTGACCCAAGCATTAGTCTAGACTATAGAATTTGTTTGATAAATTTGCTAAGCGTAATATTAAGTACAAGTTTGTATCAAAGCGAAACAAACTTGGCTTTAATAAAACCGTCCAAAACCTCTAAATTTTGAATGTTCTCAGAGACCAAACTTTACCCAAACGTTGGTCGAGACCCAAGAATTTGTGTGGTAAATTTGCTAAGCGTAATAAAACTACAAGTTTGTATAAATGGGAACAAACTTTGCATTATTAAAACCGTACACAACAGCTAATTATGAACGTTCTCAGAATTCGACGAAACTTAAACCAAACGTTTTTCTAGACCCAAGAATTTTTGTAAGTTTAGTAATAACTACAAGTTTGTATAAAAGGAAAACAAAATTTGCTTCAATAAAACCGTGGAAAACAGCTAAATTTTGAACGTTCTCAGAATTCGACGAATCTTGACCCAAGCGTTGGTCTAGACCCAAGAATTTGTCTGGTAAATTTGCTAAGCGTAATAATAACTACAAGTTTGTATAAATGGGAAACAAACTTTACTTTAATAAAACCGTATAAAACATCAAAATTTTGAGCATTTTCAGAATTCGAAGAAAGTTGACCGAAACGTTGGACTAGACACTAGGATCTGTGTGATAAATTTTCTAGGCATATTAATAACTACATGTTTGTATCAAAGGGAAAACAAACTTTGCTTTAATAAAACCGTGCAAAATAGCTAAATTTTGAACGTTGTCAGAATTCGACGAAACTTGACCCAAACGTTGGTCTAGACCCAAGAATTTGTGTGGTAAATTTGCTAAGCGTAATAAAAAACACAAGCTCGTATAAAAGGGAAACAAACTTTGCTTTAATAAAACCGTGCAAAACATTTAAAGTTTGAATGTTCTCAAAATTCGACGAAACTTGACCCAAACGTTGGTCTAGACCCAAGAATTTGTCTGGTAAATTTGCTAAGCGTAGTAATAACTACAAGTTTGTATAAAAGGGAAACAAACTTATCTTTAATAAGACTGTATAAAACAGCTAAATTTTGAACATTATCAGAATTCGACGTAACTTAACCGAAACGTTGGTCTAGACACTAGGAGCTGTGTGATATATTTTATAGGCATAATAATAACTACGAGTTTGTATCAAAGGGAAAAAATACTTTGCTTTAATAAAATCATGCAAAACAGCTAAATTTTGAACATTCTCAGAATTCGACGAAACTTGACCCAAACGTTGGTTTAGACCCAAGAATTTGTGTGGTAAATTTGCTAAGTGTAATAAAATCACAAGCTTGTATAAAAGGGAAACAAACTTTGGTTTAATAAAACCGTGCAAAACCGCTAAATTTTGAACGAAATTTGACACAAACATTGGTCTTCAACCAAGAATTTGTGAGTTAAATTTGCTAAGCGAAATAATAACTACAAGTTCATATAAATGGGAAACAAACTTTGCTTTAATAAAACCGTGCAAAATAGCTAAATTCTGAACGTCCTCACAATTCGACGAAAGTTGACCCAAGCATTAGTCTAGACCATAGAATTTGTTTGATAAATTTGCTAAGCGTAATATTAAGTACAAGTTTGTATCAAAGCGAAACAAACTTGGCTTTAATAAAACCGTTCAAAACCGCTAAATTTTGAATGTTCTCAGAGACCAAACTTTACCCAAACGTTGGTCGAGACCCAAGAATTTGTGTGGTAAATTTGCTAAGCGTAATAAAACTACAAGTTTGTATAAATGGGAACAAACTTTGCATTATTAAAACCGTACAGAACAGCTAATTATGAACGTTCTCAGAATTCGACGAAACTTAACCTAAACGTTTTTCTAGACCCAAGAATTTTTGTAAGTTTAGTAATAACTACAAGTTTGTATAAAAGGAAAACAAAATTTGCTTCAATAAAACCGTGGAAAACAGCTAAATTTTGAACGTTCTCAGAATTCGACGAATCTTGACCCAAGCGTTGGTCTAGACCCAAGAATTTGTCTGGTAAATTTGCTAAGCGTAATAATAACTACAAGTTTGTATAAATGGGAAACAAACTTTACTTTAATAAAATCGTATAAAACATCAAAATTTTGAGCATTTTCAGAATTCGAAGAAAGTTGACCGAAACGTTGGACTAGACACTAGGATCTGTGTGATAAATTTTCTAGGCATATTAATAACTACATGTTTGTATCAAAGGGAAAACAAACTTTGCTTTAATAAAACCGTGCAAAATAGCTAAATTTTGAATGTTGTCAGAATTCGACGAAACTTGACCCAAACGTTGGTCTAGACCCAAGAATTTGTGTGGTAAATTTGCTAAGCGTAATAAAAAACACAAGCTCGTATAAAAGGGAAACAAACTTTGCTTTAATAAAACCGTGCAAAACATTTAAAGTTTGAATGTTCTCAAAATTCGACGAAACTTGACCCAAACGTTGGTCTAGACCCAAGAATTTGTCTGGTAAATTTGCTAAGCGTAGTAATAACTACAAGTTTGTATAAAAGGGAAACAAACTTATCTTTAATAAGACTGTATAAAACAGCTAAATTTTGAACATTATCAGAATTCGACGTAACTTAACCGAAACGTTGGTCTAGACACTAGGAGCTGTGTGATATATTTTATAGGCATAATAATAACTACGAGTTTGTATCAAAGGGAAAAAATACTTTGCTTTAATAAAATCATGCAAAACAGCTAAATTTTGAACATTCTCAGAATTCGACGAAACTTGACCCAAACGTTGGTTTAGACCCAAGAATTTGTGTGGTAAATTTGCTAAGTGTAATAAAATCACAAGCCTGTATAAAAGGGAAACAAACTTTGCTTTAATAAAATCGTGCAAAACCGCTAAATTTTGAACGAAATTTGACACAAACATTGGTCTTCAACCAAGAATTTGTGAGTTAAATTTGCTAAGCGAAATAATAACTACAAGTTCATATAAATGGGAAACAAACTTTGCTTTAATAAAACCGTGCAAAATAGCTAAATTCTGAACGTTCTCACAATTCGACGAAAGTTGACCCAAGCATTAGTCTAGACCATAGAATTTGTTTGATAAATTTGCTAAGCGTAATATTAAGTACAAGTTTGTATCAAAGCGAAACAAACTTGGCTTTAATAAAACCGTTCAAAACCGCTAAATTTTGAATGTTCTCAGAGACCAAACTTTACCCAAACGTTGGTCGAGACCCAAGAATTTGTGTGGTAAATTTGCTAAGCGTAATAAAACTACAAGTTTGTATAAATGGGAACAAACTTTGCATTATTAAAACCGTACACAACAGCTAATTATGAACGTTCTCAGAATTCGACGAAACTTAACCCAAACGTTTTTCTAGACCCAAGAATTTTTGTAAGTTTAGTAATAACTACAAGTTTGTATAAAAGAAAAACAAAATTTGCTTCAATAAAACCGTGGAAAACAGCTAAATTTTGAACGTTCTCAGAATTCGACGAATCTTGACCCAAGCGTTGGTCTAGACCCAAGAATTTGTCTGGTAAATTTGCTAAGCGTAATAATAACTACAAGTTTGTATAAATGGGAAACAAACTTTACTTTAATAAAACCGTATAAAACATCAAAATTTTGAGCATTTTCAGAATTCGAAGAAAGTTGACCGAAACGTTGGACTAGACACTAGGATCTGTGTGATAAATTTTCTAGGCATATTAATAACTACATGTTTGTATCAAAGGGAAAACAAACTTTGCTTTAATAAAACCGTGCAAAATAGCTAAATTTTGAACGTTGTCAGAATTCGACGAAACTTGACCCAAACGTTGGTCTAGACCCAAGAATTTGTGTGGTAAATTTGCTAAGCGTAATAAAAAACACAAGCTCGTATAAAAGGGAAACAAACTTTGCTTTAATAAAACCGTGCAAAACATTTAAAGTTTGAATGTTCTCAAAATTCGACGAAACTTGACCCAAACGTTGGTCTAGACCCAAGAATTTGTCTGGTAAATTTGCTAAGCGTAGTAATAACTACAAGTTTGTATAAAAGGGAAACAAACTTATCTTTAATAAGACTGTATAAAACAGCTAAATTTTGAACATTATCAGAATTCGACGTAACTTAACCGAAACGTTGGTCTAGACACTAGGAGCTGTGTGATATATTTTATAGGCATAATAATAACTACGAGTTTGTATCAAAGGGAAAAAATACTTTGCTTTAATAAAATCATGCAAAACAGCTAAATTTTGAACATTCTCAGAATTCGACGAAACTTGACCCAAACGTTGGTTTAGACCCAAGAATTTGTGTGGTAAATTTGCTAAGTGTAATAAAATCACAAGCTTGTATAAAAGGGAAACAAACTTTGGTTTAATAAAACCGTGCAAAACCGCTAAATTTTGAACGAAATTTGACACAAACATTGGTCTTCAACCAAGAATTTGTGAGTTAAATTTGCTAAGCGAAATAATAACTACAAGTTCATATAAATGGGAAACAAACTTTGCTTTAATAAAACCGTGCAAAATAGCTAAATTCTGAACGTCCTCACAATTCGACGAAAGTTGACCCAAGCATTAGTCTAGACCATAGAATTTGTTTGATAAATTTGCTAAGCGTAATATTAAGTACAAGTTTGTATCAAAGCGAAACAAACTTGGCTTTAATAAAACCGTTCAAAACCGCTAAATTTTGAATGTTCTCAGAGACCAAACTTTACCCAAACGTTGGTCGAGACCCAAGAATTTGTGTGGTAAATTTGCTAAGCGTAATAAAACTACAAGTTTGTATAAATGGGAACAAACTTTGCATTATTAAAACCGTACAGAATAGCTAATTATGAACGTTCTCAGAATTCGACGAAACTTAACCTAAACGTTTTTCTAGACCCAAGAATTTTTGTAAGTTTAGTAATAACTACAAGTTTGTATAAAAGGAAAACAAAATTTGCTTCAATAAAACCGTGGAAAACAGCTAAATTTTGAACGTTCTCAGAATTCGACGAATCTTGACCCAAGCGTTGGTCTAGACCCAAGAATTTGTCTGGTAAATTTGCTAAGCGTAATAATAACTACAAGTTTGTATAAATGGGAAACAAACTTTACTTTAATAAAATCGTATAAAACATCAAAATTTTGAGCATTTTCAGAATTCGAAGAAAGTTGACCGAAACGTTGGACTAGACACTAGGATCTGTGTGATAAATTTTCTAGGCATATTAATAACTACATGTTTGTATCAAAGGGAAAACAAACTTTGCTTTAATAAAACCGTGCAAAATAGCTAAATTTTGAATGTTGTCAGAATTCGACGAAACTTGACCCAAACGTTGGTCTAGACCCAAGAATTTGTGTGGTAAATTTGCTAAGCGTAATAAAAAACACAAGCTCGTATAAAAGGGAAACAAACTTTGCTTTAATAAAACCGTGCAAAACATTTAAAGTTTGAATGTTCTCAAAATTCGACGAAACTTGACCCAAACGTTGGTCTAGACCCAAGAATTTGTCTGGTAAATTTGCTAAGCGTAGTAATAACTACAAGTTTGTATAAAAGGGAAACAAACTTATCTTTAATAAGACTGTATAAAACAGCTAAATTTTGAACATTATCAGAATTCGACGTAACTTAACCGAAACGTTGGTCTAGACACTAGGAGCTGTGTGATATATTTTATAGGCATAATAATAACTACGAGTTTGTATCAAAGGGAAAAAATACTTTGCTTTAATAAAATCATGCAAAACAGCTAAATTTTGAACATTCTCAGAATTCGACGAAACTTGACCCAAACGTTGGTTTAGACCCAAGAATTTGTGTGGTAAATTTGCTAAGTGTAATAAAATCACAAGCCTGTATAAAAGGGAAACAAACTTTGCTTTAATAAAATCGTGCAAAACCGCTAAATTTTGAACGAAATTTGACACAAACATTGGTCTTCAACCAAGAATTTGTGAGTTAAATTTGCTAAGCGAAATAATAACTACAAGTTCATATAAATGGGAAACAAACTTTGCTTTAATAAAACCGTGCAAAATAGCTAAATTCTGAACGTTCTCACAATTCGACGAAAGTTGACCCAAGCATTAGTCTAGACCATAGAATTTGTTTGATAAATTTGCTAAGCGTAATATTAAGTACAAGTTTGTATCAAAGCGAAACAAACTTGGCTTTAATAAAACCGTTCAAAACCGCTAAATTTTGAATGTTCTCAGAGACCAAACTTTACCCAAACGTTGGTCGAGACCCAAGAATTTGTGTGGTAAATTTGCTAAGCGTAATAAAACTACAAGTTTGTATAAATGGGAACAAACTTTGCATTATTAAAACCGTACACAACAGCTAATTATGAACGTTCTCAGAATTCGACGAAACTTAACCCAAACGTTTTTCTAGACCCAAGAATTTTTGTAAGTTTAGTAATAACTACAAGTTTGTATAAAAGAAAAACAAAATTTGCTTCAATAAAACCGTGGAAAACAGCTAAATTTTGAACGTTCTCAGAATTCGACGAATCTTGACCCAAGCGTTGGTCTAGACCCAAGAATTTGTCTGGTAAATTTGCTAAGCGTAATAATAACTACAAGTTTGTATAAATGGGAAACAAACTTTACTTTAATAAAACCGTATAAAACATCAAAATTTTGAGCATTTTCAGAATTCGAAGAAAGTTGACCGAAACGTTGGACTAGACACTAGGATCTGTGTGATAAATTTTCTAGGCATATTAATAACTACATGTTTGTATCAAAGGGAAAACAAACTTTGCTTTAATAAAACCGTGCAAAATAGCTAAATTTTGAACGTTGTCAGAATTCGACGAAACTTGACCCAAACGTTGGTCTAGACCCAAGAATTTGTGTGGTAAATTTGCTAAGCGTAATAAAAAACACAAGCTCGTATAAAAGGGAAACAAACTTTGCTTTAATAAAACCGTGCAAAACATTTAAAGTTTGAATGTTCTCAAAATTCGACGAAACTTGACCCAAACGTTGGTCTAGACCCAAGAATTTGTCTGGTAAATTTGCTAAGCGTAGTAATAACTACAAGTTTGTATAAAAGGGAAACAAACTTATCTTTAATAAGACTGTATAAAACAGCTAAATTTTGAACATTATCAGAATTCGACGTAACTTAACCGAAACGTTGGTCTAGACACTAGGAGCTGTGTGATATATTTTATAGGCATAATAATAACTACGAGTTTGTATCAAAGGGAAAAAATACTTTGCTTTAATAAAATCATGCAAAACAGCTAAATTTTGAACATTCTCAGAATTCGACGAAACTTGACCCAAACGTTGGTTTAGACCCAAGAATTTGTGTGGTAAATTTGCTAAGTGTAATAAAATCACAAGCCTGTATAAAAGGGAAACAAACTTTGGTTTAATAAAACCGTGCAAAACCGCTAAATTTTGAACGAAATTTGACACAAACATTGGTCTTCAACCAAGAATTTGTGAGTTAAATTTGCTAAGCGAAATAATAACTACAAGTTCATATAAATGGGAAACAAACTTTGCTTTAATAAAACCGTGCAAAATAGCTAAATTCTGAACGTCCTCACAATTCGACAAAAGTTGACCCAAGCATTAGTCTAGACCATAGAATTTGTTTGATAAATTTGCTAAGCGTAATATTAAGTACAAGTTTGTATCAAAGCGAAACAAACTTGGCTTTAATAAAACCGTTCAAAACCGCTAAATTTTGAATGTTCTCAGAGACCAAACTTTACCCAAACGTTGGTCGAGACCCAAGAATTTGTGTGGTAAATTTGCTAAGCGTAATAAAACTACAAGTTTGTATAAATGGGAACAAACTTTACATTATTAAAACCGTACACAACAGCTAATTATGAACGTTCTCAGAATTCGACGAAACTTAACCCAAACGTTTTTCTAGACACAAGAATTTTTGTAAGTTTAGTAATAACTACAAGTTTGTATAAAAGGAAAACAAAATTTGCTTCAATAAAACCGTGGAAAACGGCTAAATTTTGAACGTTCTCAGAATTCGACAAATCTTGACCCAAGCGTTGGTCTAGACCCAAGAATTTGTCTGGTAAATTTGCTAAGCGTAATAATAACTACAAGTTTGTATAAATGGAAAACAAACTTTACTTTAATAAAACCGTATAAAACATCAAAATTTTGAGCATTTTCAGAATTCGACGAAAGTTGACCGAAACGTTGGACTAGACACTAGGATCTGTGTGATAAATTTTCTAGGCATAGTAATAACTACATGTTTGTATCAAAGGGAAAACAAACTTTGCTTTAATAAAACCGTGCAAAATAGCTAAATTTTGAACGTTGTCAGAATTCGACGAAACTTGACCCAAACGTTGGTCTAGACCCAAGAATTTGTGTGGTAAATTTGCTAAGCGTAATAAAAAACACAAGCTCGTATAAAAGGGAAACAAACTTTGCTTTAATAAAACCGTGCAAAACATTTAAAGTTTGAATGTTCTCAAAATTCGACGAAACTTGACCCAAACGTTGGTCTAGACCCAAGAATTTGTCTGGTAAATTTGCTAAGCGTAGTAATAACTACAAGTTTGTATAAAAGGGAAACAAACTTATCTTTAATAAGACTGTGTAAAACAGCTAAATTTTGAACATTATCAGAATTCGACGTAACTTAACCGAAACGTTGGTCTAGACACTAGGAGCTGTGTGATATATTTTATAGGCATAATAATAACTACGAGTTTGTATCAAAGGGAAAAAATACTTTGCTTTAATAAAATCATGCAAAACAGCTAAATTTTGAACATTCTCAGAATTCGACGAAACTTGACCCAAACGTTGGTTTAAACCCAAGAATTTGTGTGGTAAATTTGCTAAGTGTAATAAAATCACAAGCTTGTATAAAAGGGAAACAAACTTTGCTTTAATAAAACCGTGCAAAACCGCTAAATTTTGAACGAAATTTGACACAAGCATTGGTCTTCAACCAAGAATTTGTGAGTTAAATTTGCTAAGCGAAATAATAACTACAAGTTCATATAAATGGGAAACAAACTTTGCTGTAATAAAACCGTGCAAAATAGCTAAATTCTGAACGTTCTCACAATTCGACGAAAATTGACCCAAGCATTAGTCTAGAACATAGAATTTGTTTGATAAATTTGCTAAGCGTAATAATAAGTACAAGTTTGTATCAAAGCGAAACAAACTTGGCTTTAATAAAACCGTTCAAAACCGCTAAATTTTGAATGTTCTCAGAGACCAAACTTTACCCAAACGTTGGTCGAGACCCAAGAATTTGTGTGGTAAATTTGCTAAGCGTAATAAAACTACAAGTTTGTATAAATGGGAACAAACTTTACATTATTAAAACCGTACACAACAGCTAATTATGAACGTTCTCAGAATTCGACGAAACTTAACCCAAACGTTTTTCTAGACACAAGAATTTTTGTAAGTTTAGTAATAACTACAAGTTTGTATAAAAGGAAAACAAAATTTGCTTCAATAAAACCGTGGAAAACGGCTAAATTTTGAACGTTCTCAGAATTCGACAAATCTTGACCCAAGCGTTGGTCTAGACCCAAGAATTTGTCTGGTAAATTTGCTAAGCGTAATAATAACTACAAGTTTGTATAAATGGAAAACAAACTTTACTTTAATAAAACCGTATAAAACATCAAAATTTTGAGCATTTTCAGAATTCGACGAAAGTTGACCGAAACGTTGGACTAGACACTAGGATCTGTGTGATAAATTTTCTAGGCATAGTAATAACTACATGTTTGTATCAAAGGGAAAACAAACTTTGCTTTAATAAAACCGTGCAAAATCGCTAAATTTTGAACGTTGTCAGAATTCGACGAAACTTGACCCAAACGTTGGTCTAGACCCAAGAATTTGTGTGGTAAATTTGCTAAGCGTAATAAAAAACACAAGCTCGTATAAAAGGGAAACAAACTTTGCTTTAATAAAACCGTGCAAAACATTTAAAGTTTGAATGTTCTCAAAATTCGACGAAACTTGACCCAAACGTTGGTCTAGACCCAAGAATTTGTCTGGTAAATTTGCTAAGCGTAGTAATAACTACAATTTTGTATAAAAGGGAAACAAACTTATCTTTAATAAGACTGTATAAAACAGCTAAATTTTGAACATTATCAGAATTCGACGTAACTTAACCGAAACGTTGGTCTAGACACTAGGAGCTGTGTGATATATTTTATAGGCATAATAATAACTACGAGTTTGTATCAAAGGGAAAAAATACTTTGCTTTAATAAAATCATGCAAAACAGCTAAATTTTGAACATTCTCAGAATTCGACGAAACTTGACCCAAACGTTGGTTTAGACCCAAGAATTTGTGTGGTAAATTTGCTAAGTGTAATAAAATCACAAGCCTGTATAAAAGGGAAACAAACTTTGCTTTAATAAAATCGTGCAAAACCGCTAAATTTTGAACGAAATTTGACACAAACATTGGTCTTCAACCAAGAATTTGTGAGTTAAATTTGCTAAGCGAAATAATAACTACAAGTTCATATAAATGGGAAACAAACTTTGCTTTAATAAAACCGTGCAAAATAGCTAAATTCTGAACGTTCTCACAATTCGACGAAAGTTGACCCAAGCATTAGTCTAGACCATAGAATTTGTTTGATAAATTTGCTAAGCGTAATATTAAGTACAAGTTTGTATCAAAGCGAAACAAACTTGGCTTTAATAAAACCGTTCAAAACCGCTAAATTTTGAATGTTCTCAGAGACCAAACTTTACCCAAACGTTGGTCGAGACCCAAGAATTTGTGTGGTAAATTTGCTAAGCGTAATAAAACTACAAGTTTGTATAAATGGGAACAAACTTTGCATTATTAAAACCGTACACAACAGCTAATTATGAACGTTCTCAGAATTCGACGAAACTTAACCCAAACGTTTTTCTAGACCCAAGAATTTTTGTAAGTTTAGTAATAACTACAAGTTTGTATAAAAGAAAAACAAAATTTGCTTCAATAAAACCGTGGAAAACAGCTAAATTTTGAACGTTCTCAGAATTCGACGAATCTTGACCCAAGCGTTGGTCTAGACCCAAGAATTTGTCTGGTAAATTTGCTAAGCGTAATAATAACTACAAGTTTGTATAAATGGGAAACAAACTTTACTTTAATAAAACCGTATAAAACATCAAAATTTTGAGCATTTTCAGAATTCGAAGAAAGTTGACCGAAACGTTGGACTACACACTAGGATCTGTGTGATAAATTTTCTAGGCATATTAATAACTACATGTTTGTATCAAAGGGAAAACAAACTTTGCTTTAATAAAACCGTGCAAAATAGCTAAATTTTGAACGTTGTCAGAATTCGACGAAACTTGACCCAAACGTTGGTCTAGACCCAAGAATTTGTGTGGTAAATTTGCTAAGCGTAATAAAAAACACAAGCTCGTATAAAAGGGAAACAAACTTTGCTTTAATAAAACCGTGCAAAACATTTAAAGTTTGAATGTTCTCAAAATTCGACGAAACTTGACCCAAACGTTGGTCTAGACCCAAGAATTTGTCTGGTAAATTTGCTAAGCGTAGTAATAACTACAAGTTTGTATAAAAGGGAAACAAACTTATCTTTAATAAGACTGTATAAAACAGCTAAATTTTGAACATTATCAGAATTCGACGTAACTTAACCGAAACGTTGGTCTAGACACTAGGAGCTGTGTGATATATTTTATAGGCATAATAATAACTACGAGTTTGTATCAAAGGGAAAAAATACTTTGCTTTAATAAAATCATGCAAAACAGCTAAATTTTGAACATTCTCAGAATTCGACGAAACTTGACCCAAACGTTGGTTTAGACCCAAGAATTTGTGTGGTAAATTTGCTAAGTGTAATAAAATCACAAGCCTGTATAAAAGGGAAACAAACTTTGCTTTAATAAAACCGTGCAAAACCGCTAAATTTTGAACGAAATTTGACACAAACATTGGTCTTCAACCAAGAATTTGTGAGTTAAATTTGCTAAGCGAAATAATAACTACAAGTTCATATAAATGGGAAACAAACTTTGCTTTAATAAAACCGTGCAAAATAGCTAAATTCTGAACGTTCTCACAATTCGACGAAAGTTGACCCAAGCATTAGTCTAGACCATAGAATTTGTTTGATAAATTTGCTAAGCGTAATATTAAGTACAAGTTTGTATCAAAGCGAAACAAACTTGGCTTTAATAAAACCGTTCAAAACCGCTAAATTTTGAATGTTCTCAGAGACCAAACTTTACCCAAACGTTGGTCGAGACCCAAGAATTTGTGTGGTAAATTTGCTAAGCGTAATAAAACTACAAGTTTGTATAAATGGGAACAAACTTTGCATTATTAAAACCGTACACAACAGCTAATTATGAACGTTCTCAGAATTCGACGAAACTTAACCCAAACGTTTTTCTAGACCCAAGAATTTTTGTAAGTTTAGTAATAACTACAAGTTTGTATAAAAGAAAAACAAAATTTGCTTCAATAAAACCGTGGAAAACAGCTAAATTTTGAACGTTCTCAGAATTCGACGAATCTTGACCCAAGCGTTGGTCTAGACCCAAGAATTTGTCTGGTAAATTTGCTAAGCGTAATAATAACTACAAGTTTGTATAAATGGGAAACAAACTTTACTTTAATAAAACCGTATAAAACATCAAAATTTTGAGCATTTTCAGAATTCGAAGAAAGTTGACCGAAACGTTGGACTAGACACTAGGATCTGTGTGATAAATTTTCTAGGCATATTAATAACTACATGTTTGTATCAAAGGGAAAACAAACTTTGCTTTAATAAAACCGTGCAAAATAGCTAAATTTTGAACGTTGTCAGAATTCGACGAAACTTGACCCAAACGTTGGTCTAGACCCAAGAATTTGTGTGGTAAATTTGCTAAGCGTAATAAAAAACACAAGCTCGTATAAAAGGGAAACAAACTTTGCTTTAATAAAACCGTGCAAAACATTTAAAGTTTGAATGTTCTCAAAATTCGACGAAACTTGACCCAAACGTTGGTCTAGACCCAAGAATTTGTCTGGTAAATTTGCTAAGCGTAGTAATAACTACAAGTTTGTATAAAAGGGAAACAAACTTATCTTTAATAAGACTGTATAAAACAGCTAAATTTTGAACATTATCAGAATTCGACGTAACTTAACCGAAACGTTGGTCTAGACACTAGGAGCTGTGTGATATATTTTATAGGCATAATAATAACTACGAGTTTGTATCAAAGGGAAAAAATACTTTGCTTTAATAAAATCATGCAAAACAGCTAAATTTTGAACATTCTCAGAATTCGACGAAACTTGACCCAAACGTTGGTTTAGACCCAAGAATTTGTGTGGTAAATTTGCTAAGTGTAATAAAATCACAAGCCTGTATAAAAGGGAAACAAACTTTGCTTTAATAAACCGTGCAAAACCGCTAAATTTTGAACGAAATTTGACACAAACATTGGTCTTCAACCAAGAATTTGTGAGTTAAATTTGCTAAGCGAAATAATAACTACAAGTTCATATAAATGGGAAACAAACTTTGCTTTAATAAAACCGTGCAAAATAGCTAAATTCTGAACGTTCTCACAATTCGACGAAAGTTGACCCAAGCATTAGTCTAGACCATAGAATTTGTTTGATAAATTTGCTAAGCGTAATATTAAGTACAAGTTTGTATCAAAGCGAAACAAACTTGGCTTTAATAAAACCGTTCAAAACCGCTAAATTTTGAATGTTCTCAGAGACCAAACTTTACCCAAACGTTGGTCGAGACCCAAGAATTTGTGTGGTAAATTTGCTAAGCGTAATAAAACTACAAGTTTGTATAAATGGGAACAAACTTTGCATTATTAAAACCGTACACAACAGCTAATTATGAACGATCTCAGAATTCGACGAAACTTAACCCAAACGTTTTTCTAGACCCAAGAATTTTTGTAAGTTTAGTAATAACTACAAGTTTGTATAAAAGAAAAACAAAATTTGCTTCAATAAAACCGTGGAAAACAGCTAAATTTTGAACGTTCTCAGAATTCGACGAATCTTGACCCAAGCGTTGGTCTAGACCCAAGAATTTGTCTGGTAAATTTGCTAAGCGTAATAATAACTACAAGTTTGTATAAATGGGAAACAAACTTTACTTTAATAAAACCGTATAAAACATCAAAATTTTGAGCATTTTCAGAATTCGAAGAAAGTTGACCGAAACGTTGGACTAGACACTAGGATCTGTGTGATAAATTTTCTAGGCATATTAATAACTACATGTTTGTATCAAAGGGAAAACAAACTTTGCTTTAATAAAACCGTGCAAAATAGCTAAATTTTGAACGTTGTCAGAATTCGACGAAACTTGACCCAAACGTTGGTCTAGACCCAAGAATTTGTGTGGTAAATTTGCTAAGCGTAATAAAAAACACAAGCTCGTATAAAAGGGAAACAAACTTTGCTTTAATAAAACCGTGCAAAACATTTAAAGTTTGAATGTTCTCAAAATTCGACGAAACTTGACCCAAACGTTGGTCTAGACCCAAGAATTTGTCTGGTAAATTTGCTAAGCGTAGTAATAACTACAAGTTTGTATAAAAGGGAAACAAACTTATCTTTAATAAGACTGTATAAAACAGCTAAATTTTGAACATTATCAGAATTCGACGTAACTTAACCGAAACGTTGGTCTAGACACTAGGAGCTGTGTGATATATTTTATAGGCATAATAATAACTACGAGTTTGTATCAAAGGGAAAAAATACTTTGCTTTAATAAAATCATGCAAAACAG
This sequence comes from Sesamum indicum, assembly GCF_026168435.1. Lineage (NCBI taxonomy): Eukaryota > Viridiplantae > Streptophyta > Magnoliopsida > Lamiales > Pedaliaceae > Sesamum > Sesamum indicum. Next base: position 6,506,339 of record NC_142661.1, on the reverse strand, counting down.
CTAAATTTTGAACATTCTCAGAATTCGACGAAACTTGACCCAAACGTTGGTTTAGACCCAAGAATTTGTGTGGTAAATTTGCTAAGTGTAATAAAATCACAAGCCTGTATAAAAGGGAAACAAACTTTGCTTTAATAAAACCGTGCAAAACCGCTAAATTTTGAACGAAATTTGACACAAACATTGGTCTTCAACCAAGAATTTGTGAGTTAAATTTGCTAAGCGAAATAATAACTACAAGTTCATATAAATGGGAAACAAACTTTGCTTTAATAAAACCGTGCAAAATAGCTAAATTCTGAACGTCCTCACAATTCGACGAAAGTTGACCCAAGCATTAGTCTAGACCATAGAATTTGTTTGATAAATTTGCTAAGCGTAATATTAAGTACAAGTTTGTATCAAAGCGAAACAAACTTGGCTTTAATAAAACCGTTCAAAACCGCTAAATTTTGAATGTTCTCAGAGACCAAACTTTACCCAAACGTTGGTCGAGACCCAAGAATTTGTGTGGTAAATTTGCTAAGCGTAATAAAACTACAAGTTTGTATAAATGGGAACAAACTTTGCATTATTAAAACCGTACACAACAGCTAATTATGAACGTTCTCAGAATTCGACGAAACTTAACACAAACGTTTTTCTAGACCCAAGAATTTTTGTAAGTTTAGTAATAACTACAAGTTTGTATAAAAGGAAAACAAAATTTGCTTCAATAAAACCGTGGATAACGGCTAAATTTTGAACGTTCTCAGAATTCGACAAATCTTGACCCAAGCGTTGGTCTAGACCCAAGAATTTGTCTGGTAAATTTGCTAAGCGTAATAATAACTACAAGTTTGTATAAATGGGAAACAAACTTTACTTTAATAAAACCGTATAAAACATCTAAATTTTGAGCATTTTCAGAATTCGACGAAAGTTGACCGAAACGTTGGACTAGACACTAGGATCTGTGTGATAACTTTTCTAGGCATAGTAATAACTACATGTTTGTATCAAAGGGAAAACAAACTTTGCTTTAATAAAACCGTGCAAAACATTTAAAGTTTGAATGTTCTCAAAATTCGACGAAACTTGACCCAAACGTTGGTCTAGACCCAAGAATTTGTCTGGTAAATTTGCTAAGCGTAGTAATAACTACAAGTTTGTATAAAAGGGAAACAAACTTATCTTTAATAAGACAGTATAAAACAGCTAAATTTTGAACATTATCAGAATTCGACGTAACTTAACCGAAACGTTGGTCTAGACACTAGGAGCTGTGTGATATATTTTATAGGCATAATAATAACTACGAGTTTGTATCAAAGGGAAAAAATACTTTGCTTTAATAAAATCATTCAAAACAGCTAAATTTTGAACATTCTCAGAATTCGACGAAACTTGACCCAAACGTTGGTTTAAACCCAAGAATTTGTGTGGTAAATTTGCTAAGTGTAATAAAATCACAAGCTTGTATAAAAGGGAAACAAACTTTGCTTTAATAAAACCGTGCAAAACCGCTAAATTTTGAACGAAACTTGACACAAGCATTGGTCTTCAACCAAGAATTTGTGAGTTAAATTTGCTAAGCGAAATAATAACTACAAGTTCATATAAATGGGAAACAAACTTTGCTGTAATAAAACCGTGCAAAATAGCTAAATTCTGAACGTTCTCACAATTCGACGAAAATTGACCCAAGCATTAGTCTAGACCATAGAATTTGTTTGATAAATTTGCAAAGCGTAATAATAAGTACAAGTTTGTATCAAAGCGAAACAAACTTGGCTTTAATAAAACCGTTCAAAACCGCTAAATTTTGAATGTTCTCAGAGACCAAACTTTACCCAAACGTTGGTCGAGACCCAAGAATTTGTGTGGTAAATTTGCTAAGCGTAATAAAACTACAAGTTTGTATAAATGGGAACAAACTTTACATTATTAAAAGCGTACACAACAGCTAATTATGAACGTTCTCAGAATTCGACGAAACTTAACACAAACGTTTTTCTAGACCCAAGAATTTTTGTAAGTTTAGTAATAACTACAAGTTTGTATAAAAGGAAAACAAAATTTGCTTCAATAAAACCGTGGATAACGGCTAAATTTTGAACGTTCTCAGAATTCGACAAATCTTGACCCAAGCGTTGGTCTAGACCCAAGAATTTGTCTGGTAAATTTGCTAAGCGTAATAATAACTACAAGTTTGTATAAATGGGAAACAAACTTTACTTTAATAAAACCGTATAAAACATCAAAATTTTGAGCATTTTCAGAATTCGACGAAAGTTGACCGAAACGTTGGACTAGACACTAGGATCTGTGTGATAAATTTTCTAGGCATAGTAATAACTACATGTTTGTATCAAAGGGAAAACAAACTTTGCTTTAATAAAACCGTGCAAAACATTTAAAGTTTGAATGTTCTCAAAATTCGACGAAACTTGACCCAAACGTTGGTCTAGACCGAAGAATTTGTCTGGTAAATTTGCTAAGCGTAGTAATAACTACAAGTTTGTATAAAAGGGAAACAAACTTATCTTTAATAAGACAGTATAAAACAGCTAAATTTTGAACATTATCAGAATTCGACGTAACTTAACCGAAACGTTGGTCTAGACACTAGGAGCTGTGTGATATATTTTATAGACATAATAATAACTACGAGTTTGTATCAAAGGGAAAAAATACTTTGCTTTAATAAAATCATGCAAAACAGCTAAATTTTGAACATTCTCAGAATTCGACGAAACTTGACCCAAACGTTGGTTTAAACCCAAGAATTTGTGTGGTAAATTTGCTAAGTGTAATAAAATCACAAGCTTGTATAAAAGGGAAACAAACTTTGCTTTAATAAAACCGTGCAAAACCGCTAAATTTTGAACGAAACTTGACACAAGCATTGGTCTTCAACCAAGAATTTGTGAGTTAAATTTGCTAAGCGAAATAATAACTACAAGTTCATATAAATGGGAAACAAACTTTGCTGTAATAAAACCGTGCAAAATAGCTAAATTCTGAACGTTCTCACAATTCGACGAAAATTGACCCAAGCATTAGTCTAGACCATAGAATTTGTTTGATAAATTTGCAAAGCGTAATAATAAGTACAAGTTTGTATCAAAGCGAAACAAACTTGGCTTTAATAAAACCGTTCAAAACCGCTAAATTTTGAATGTTCTCAGAGACCAAACTTTACCCAAACGTTGGTCGAGACCCAAGAATTTGTGTGGTAAATTTGCTAAGCGTAATAAAACTACAAGTTTGTATAAATGGGAACAAACTTTACATTATTAAAACCGTACACAACAGCTAATTATGAACGTTCTCAGAATTCGACGAAACTTAACCCAAACGTTTTTCTAGACACAAGAATTTTTGTAAGTTTAGTAATAACTACAAGTTTGTATAAAAGGAAAACAAAATTTGCTTCAATAAAACCGTGGAAAACGGCTAAATTTTGAACGTTCTCAGAATTCGACAAATCTTGACCCAAGCGTTGGTCTAGACCCAAGAATTTGTCTGGTAAATTTGCTAAGCGTAATAATAACTACAAGTTTGTATAAATGGGAAACAAACTTTACTTTAATAAAACCGTATAAAACATCAAAATTTTGAGCATTTTTAGAATTCGAAGAAAGTTGACCGAAACGTTGGACTAGACACTAGGATCTGTGTGATAAATTTTCTAGGCATAGTAATAACTACATGTTTGTATCAAAGGGAAAACAAACTTTGCTTTAATAAAACCGTGCAAAATAGCTAAATTTTGAACGTTGTCAGAATTCGACGAAACTTGACCCAAACGTTGGTCTAGACCCAAGAATTTGTGTGGTAAATTTGCTAAGCGTAATAAAAAACACAAGCTCGTATAAAAGGGAAACAAACTTTGCTTTAATAAAACCGTGCAAAACATTTAAAGTTTGAATGTTCTCAAAATTCGACGAAACTTGACCCAAACGTTGGTCTAGACCCAAGAATTTGTCTGGTAAATTTGCTAAGCGTAGTAATAACTACAAGTTTGTATAAAAGGGAAACAAACTTATCTTTAATAAGACTGTATAAAACAGCTAAATTTTGAACATTATCAGAATTCGACGTAACTTAATCGAAACGTTGGTCTAGACACTAGGAGCTGTGTGATATATTTTATAGGCATAATAATAACTACGAGTTTGTATCAAAGGGAAAAAATACTTTGCTTTAATAAAATCATGCAAAACAGCTAAATTTTGAACATTTTCAGAATTCGACGAAACTTGACCCAAACGTTGGTTTAGACCCAAGAATTTGTGTGGTAAATTTGCTAAGTGTAATAAAATCACAAGCTTGTATAAAAGGGAAACAAACTTTGCTTTAATAAAACCGTGCAAAATCGCTAAATTTTGAACGAAGTTTGACACAAACATTGGTCTTCAACCAAGAATTTGTGAGTTAAATTTGCTAAGCGAAATAATAACTACAAGTTCATATAAATGGGAAACAAACTTTGCTTTAATAAAACCGTGCAAAATAGCTAAATTCTGAACGTTCTCACAATTCGACGAAAGTTGACCCAAGCATTAGTCTAGACCATAGAATTTGTTTGATAAATTTGGTAAGCGTAATATTAAGTACAAGTTTGTATCAAAGCGAAACAAACTTGGCTTTAATAAAACCGTTCAAAACCGCTAAATTTTGAATGTTCTCAGAGACCAAACTTTACCCAAACGTTGGTCGAGACCCAAGAATTTGTGTGGTAAATTTGCTAAGCGTAATAAAACTACAAGTTTGTATAAATGGGAACAAACTTTGCATTATTAAAACCGTACACAACAGCTAATTATGAACGTTCTCAGAATTCGACGAAACTTAACCCAAACGTTTTTCTAGACCCAAGAATTTTTGTATGTTTAGTAATAACTACAAGTTTGTATAAAAGGAAAACAAAATTTGCTTCAATAAAACCGTGGAAAACAACTAAATTTTGAACGTTCTCAGAATTCGACGAATCTTGACCCAAGCGTTGGTCTAGACCCAAGAATTTGTCTGGTAAATTTGCTAAGCGTAATAATAACTACAAGTTTGTATAAATGGGAAACAAACTTTACTTTAATAAAACCGTATAAAACATCAAAATTTTGAGCATTTTTAGAATTCGAAGAAAGTTGACCGAAACGTTGGACTAGACACTAGGATCTGTGTGATAAATTTTCTAGGCATAGTAATAACTACATGTTTGTATCAAAGGGAAAACAAACTTTGCTTTAATAAAACCGTGCAAAATAGCTAAATTTTGAACGTTGTCAGAATTCGACGAAACTTGACCCAAACGTTGGTCTAGACCCAAGAATTTGTGTGGTAAATTTGCTAAGCGTAATAAAAAACACAAGCTCGTATAAAAGGGAAACAAACTTTGCTTTAATAAAACCGTGCAAAACATTTAAAGTTTGAATGTTCTCAAAATTCGACGAAACTTGACCCAAACGTTGGTCTAGACCCAAGAATTTGTCTGGTAAATTTGCTAAGCGTAGTAATAACTACAAGTTTGTATAAAAGGGAAACAAACTTATCTTTAATAAGACTGTATAAAACAGCTAAATTTTGAACATTATCAGAATTCGACGTAACTTAACCGAAATGTTGGTCTAGACACTAGGAGCTGTGTGATATATTTTATAGGCATAATAATAACTACGAGTTTGTATCAAAGGGAAAAAATACTTTGCTTTAATAAAATCATGCAAAACAGCTAAATTTTGAACATTCTCAGAATTCGACGAAACTTGACCCAAACGTTGGTTTAGACCCAAGAATTTGTGTGGTAAATTTGCTAAGTGTAATAAAATCACAAGCTTGTATAAAAGGGAAACAAACTTTGCTTTAATAAAACCTTGCAAAACCGCTAAATTTTGAACGAAATTTGACACAAACATTGGTCTTCAACCAAGAATTTGTGAGTTAAATTTGCTAAGCGAAATAATAACTACAAGTTCATATAAATGGGAAACAAACTTTGCTTTAATAAAACCGTGCAAAATAGCTAAATTCTGAACGTTCTCACAATTCGACGAAAGTTGACCCAAGCATTAGTCTAGACCATAGAATTTGTTTGATAAATTTGCTAAGCGTAATATTAAGTACAAGTTTGTATCAAAGCGAAACAAACTTGGCTTTAATAAAACCGTTCAAAACCTCTAAATTTTGAATGTTCTCAGAGACCAAACTTTACCCAAACGTTGGTCGAGACCCAAGAATTTGTGTGCTAAATTTGCTAAGCGTAATAAAACTACAAGTTTGTATAAATGGGAACAAACTTTGCATTATTAAAACCGTACACAATAGCTAATTATGAACGTTCTCAGAATTCGACGAAACTTAACCCAAACGTTTTTCTAGACCCAAGAATTTTTGTAAGTTTAGTAATAACTACAAGTTTGTATAAAAGGAAAACAAAATTTGCTTCAATAAAACCGTGGAAAACAGCTAAATTTTGAACGTTCTCAGAATTCGACGAATCTTGACCCAAGCGTTGGTCTAGACCCAAGAATTTGTCTGGTAAATTTGCTAAGCGTAATAATAACTACAAGTTTGTATAAATGGGAAACAAACTTTACTTTAATAAAACCGTATAAAACATCAAAATTTTGAGCATTTTTAGAATTCGAAGAAAGTTGACCGAAACGTTGGACTAGACACTAGGATCTGTGTGATAAATTTTCTAGGCATAGTAATAACTACATGTTTGTATCAAAGGGAAAACAAACTTTGCTTTAATAAAACCGTGCAAAATAGCTAAATTTTGAACGTTGTCAGAATTCGACGAAACTTGACCCAAACGTTGGTCTAGACCCAAGAATTTGTGTGGTAAATTTGCTAAGCGTAATAAAAAACACAAGCTCGTATAAAAGGGAAACAAACTTTGCTTTAATAAAACCGTGCAAAACATTTAAAGTTTGAATGTTCTCAAAATTCGACGAAACTTGACCCAAACGTTGGTCTAGACCCAAGAATTTGTCTGGTAAATTTGCTAAGCGTAGTAATAACTACAAGTTTGTATAAAAGGGAAACAAACTTATCTTTAATAAGACTGTATAAAACAGCTAAATTTTGAACATTATCAGAATTCGACGTAACTTAACCGAAATGTTGGTCTAGACACTAGGAGCTGTGTGATATATTTTATAGGCATAATAATAACTACGAGTTTGTATCAAAGGGAAAAAATACTTTGCTTTAATAAAATCATGCAAAACAGCTAAATTTTGAACATTCTCAGAATTCGACGAAACTTGACCCAAACGTTGGTTTAGACCCAAGAATTTGTGTGGTAAATTTGCTAAGTGTAATAAAATCACAAGCTTGTATAAAAGGGAAACAAACTTTGCTTTAATAAAACCTTGCAAAACCGCTAAATTTTGAACGAAATTTGACACAAACATTGGTCTTCAACCAAGAATTTGTGAGTTAAATTTGCTAAGCGAAATAATAACTACAAGTTCATATAAATGGGAAACAAACTTTGCTTTAATAAAACCGTGCAAAATAGCTAAATTCTGAACGTTCTCACAATTCGACGAAAGTTGACCCAAGCATTAGTCTAGACCATAGAATTTGTTTGATAAATTTGCTAAGCGTAATATTAAGTACAAGTTTGTATCAAAGCGAAACAAACTTGGCTTTAATAAAACCGTTCAAAACCTCTAAATTTTGAATGTTCTCAGAGACCAAACTTTACCCAAACGTTGGTCGAGACCCAAGAATTTGTGTGCTAAATTTGCTAAGCGTAATAAAACTACAAGTTTGTATAAATGGGAACAAACTTTGCATTATTAAAACCGTACACAATAGCTAATTATGAACGTTCTCAGAATTCGACGAAACTTAACCCAAACGTTTTTCTAGACCCAAGAATTTTTGTAAGTTTAGTAATAACTACAAGTTTGTATAAAAGGAAAACAAAATTTGCTTCAATAAAACCGTGGAAAACAGCTAAATTTTGAACGTTCTCAGAATTCGACGAATCTTGACCCAAGCGTTGGTATAGACCCAAGAATTTGTCTGGTAAATTTGCTAAGCGTAATAATAACTACAAGTTTGTATAAATGGGAAACAAACTTTACTTTAATAAAACCGTATAAAACATCAAAATTTTGAGCATTTTCAGAATTCGAAGAAAGTTGACCGAAACGTTGGACTAGACACTAGGATCTGTGTGATAAATTTTCTAGGCATATTAATAACTACATGTTTGTATCAAAGGGAAAACAAACTTTGCTTTAATAAAACCGTGCAAAATAGCTAAATTTTGAACGTTGTCAGAATTCGACGAAACTTGACCCAAACGTTGGTCTAGACCCAAGAATTTGTGTGGTAAATTTGCTAAGCGTAATAAAAAACACAAGCTCGTATAAAAGGGAAACAAACTTTGCTTTAATAAAACCGTGCAAAACATTTAAAGTTTGAATGTTCTCAAAATTCGACGAAACTTGACCCAAACGTTGGTCTAGACCCAAGAATTTGTCTGGTAAATTTGCTAAGCGTAGTAATAACTACAAGTTTGTATAAAAGGGAAACAAACTTATCTTTGCTAAGACTGTATAAAACAGCTAAATTTTGAACATTATCAGAATTCGACGTAACTTAACCGAAACGTTGGTCTAGACACTAGGAGCTGTGTGATATATTTTATAGGCATAATAATAACTACGAGTTTGTATCAAAGGGAAAAAATACTTTGCTTTAATAAAATCATGCAAAACAGCTAAATTTTGAACATTCTCAGAATTCGACGAAACTTGACCCAAACGTTGGTTTAGACCCAAGAATTTGTGTGGTAAATTTGCTAAGTGTAATAAAATCACAAGCTTGTATAAAAGGGAAACAAACTTTGCTTTAATAAAACCGTGCAAAACCGCTAAATTTTGAACGAAATTTGACACAAACATTGGTCTTCAACCAAGAATTTGTGAGTTAAATTTGCTAAGCGAAATAATAACTACAAGTTCGTATAAATGGGAAACAAACTTTGCTTTAATAAAACCGTGCAAAATAGCTAAATTCTGAACGTCCTCACAATTCGACGAAAGTTGACCCAAGCATTAGTCTAGACCATAGAATTTGTTTGATAAATTTGCTAAGCGTAATATTAAGTACAAGTTTGTATCAAAGCGAAACAAACTTGGCTTTAATAAAACCGTTCAAAACCGCTAAATTTTGAATGTTCTCAGAGACCAAACTTTACCCAAACGTTGGTCGAGACCCAAGAATTTGTGTGGTAAATTTGCTAAGCGTAATAAAACTACAAGTTTGTATAAATGGGAACAAACTTTGCATTATTAAAACCGTACACAACAGCTAATTATGAACGTTCTCAGAATTCGACGAAACTTAACCCAAACGTTTTTCTAGACACAAGAATTTTCGTAAGTTTAGTAATAACTACAAGTTTGTATAAAAGGAAAACAAAATTTGCTTCAATAAAACCGTGGAAAACGGCTAAATTTTGAACGTTCTCAGAATTCGACAAATCTTGACCCAAGCGTTGGTCTAGACCCAAGAATTTGTCTGGTAAATTTGCTAAGCGTAATAATAACTACAAGTTTGTATAAATGGGAAACAAACTTTACTTTAATAAAACCGTATAAAACATCAAAATTTTGAGCATTTTCAGAATTCGACGAAAGTTGACCGAAACGTTGGACTAGACACTAGGATCTGTGTGATAAATTTTCTAGGCATACTAATAACTACATGTTTGTATCAAAGGGAAAACAAACTTTGCTTTAATAAAACCGTGCAAAATAGCTAAATTTTGAACGTTGTCAGAATTCGACGAAACTTGACCCAAACGTTGGTCTAGACCCAAGAATTTGTGTGGTAAATTTGCTAAGCGTAATAAAAAACACAAGCTCGTATAAAAGGGAAACAAACTTTGCTTTAATAAAACCGTGCAAAACATTTAAAGTTTGAATGTTCTCAAAATTCGACGAAACTTGACCCAAACGTTGGTCTAGACCCAAGAATTTGTCTGGTAAATTTGCTAAGCGTAGTAAAAACTACAATTTTGTATAAAAGGGAAACAAACTTATCTTTAATAAGACTGTATAAAACAGCTAAATTTTGAACATTATCAGAATTCGACGTAACTTAACCGAAACGTTGGTCTAGACACTAGGAGCTGTGTGATATATTTTATAGGCATAATAATAACTACGAGTTTGTATCAAAGGGAAAAAATACTTTGCTTTAATAAAATCATGCAAAACAACTAAATTTTGAACATTCTCAGAATTCGACGAAACTTGACCCAAACGTTGGTTTAAACCCAAGAATTTGTGTGGTAAATTTGCTAAGTGTAATAAAATCACAAGCTTGTATAAAAGGGAAACAAACTTTGCTTTAATAAAACCGTGCAAAACCGCTAAATTTTGAACGAAATTTGACACAAGCATTGGTCTTCAACCAAGAATTTGTGAGTTAAATTTGCTAAGCGAAATAATAACTACAAGTTCATATAAATGGGAAACAAACTTTGCTGTAATAAAACCGTGCAAAATAGCTAAATTCTGAACGTTCTCATAATTCGACGAAAATTGACCCAAGCATTAGTCTAGAACATAGAATTTGTTTGATAAATTTGCTAAGCGTAATAATAAGTACAAGTTTGTATCAAAGCGAAACAAACTTGGCTTTAATAAAACCGTTCAAAACCGCTAAATTTTGAATGTTCTCAGAGACCAAACTTTACCCAAACGTTGGTCGAGACCCAAGAATTTGTGTGGTAAATTTGCTAAGCGTAATAAAACTACAAGTTTGTATAAATGGGAACAAACTTTACATTATTAAAACCGTACACAACAGCTAATTATGAACGTTCTCATAATTCGACGAAACTTAACCCAAACGTTTTTCTAGACACAAGAATTTTTGTAAGTTTAGTAATAACTACAAGTTTGTATAAAAGGAAAACAAAATTTGCTTCAATAAAACCGTGGAAAACGGCTAAATTTTGAACGTTCTCAGAATTCGACAAATCTTGACCCAAGCGTTGGTCTAGACCCAAGAATTTGTCTGGTAAATTTGCTAAGCGTAATAATAACTACAAGTTTGTATAAATGGGAAACAAACTTTACTTTAATAAAACCGTATAAAACATCAAAATTTTGAGCATTTTCAGAATTCGACAAAAGTTGACCGAAACGTTGGACTAGACACTAGGATCTGTGTGATAAATTTTCTAGGCATAGTAATAACTACATGTTTGTATCAAAGGGAAAACAAACTTTGCTTTAATAAAACCGTGCAAAATAGCTAAATTTTGAACGTTGTCAGAATTCGACGAAACTTGACCCAAACGTTGGTCTAGACCCAAGAATTTGTGTGGTAAATTTGCTAAGCGTAATAAAAAACACAAGCTCGTATAAAAGGGAAACAAACTTTGCTTTAATAAAACCGTGCAAAACATTTAAAGTTTGAATGTTCTCAAAATTCGACGAAACTTGACCCAAACGTTGGTCTAGACCCAAGAATTTGTCTGGTAAATTTGCTAAGCGTAGTAACAACTACAAGTTTGTATAAAAGGGAAACAAACTTATCTTTAATAAGACTGTGTAAAACAGCTAAATTTTGAACATTATCAGAATTCGACGTAACTTAACCGAAACGTTGGTCTAGACACTAGGAGCTGTGTGATATATTTTATAGGCATAATAATAACTACGAGTTTGTATCAAAGGGAAAAAATACTTTGCTTTAATAAAATCATGCAAAACAGCTAAATTTTGAACATTCTCAGAATTCGACGAAACTTGACCCAAACGTTGGTTTAGACCCAAGAATTTGTGTGGTAAATTTGCTAAGTGTAATAAAATCACAAGCTTGTATAAAAGGGAAACAAACTTTGCTTTAATAAAACCGTGCAAAACCGCTAAATTTTGAACGAAATTTGACACAAACATTGGTCTTCAACCAAGAATTTGTGAGTTAAATTTGCTAAGCGAAATAATAACTACAAGTTCATATAAATGGGAAACAAACTTTGCTGTAATAAAACCGTGCAAAATAGCTAAACTCTGAACGTTCTCACAATTCGACGAAAATTGACCCAAGCATTAGTCTAGACCATAGAATTTGTTTGATAAATTTGCTAAGCGTAATAATAAGTACAAGTTTGTATCAAAGCGAAACAAACTTGCCTTTAATAAAACCGTTCAAAACCGCTAAATTTTGAATGTTCTCAGAGACCAAACTTTACCCAAACGTTGGTCGAGACCCAAGAATTTGTGTGGTAAATTTGCTAAGCGTAATAAAACTACAAGTTTGTATAAATGGGAACAAACTTTACATTATTAAAATCGTACACAACAGCTAATTATGAACGTTCTCAGAATTCGATGAAACTTAACACAAACGTTTTTCTAGACCCAAGAATTTTTGTAAGTTTAGTAATAACTACAAGTTTGTATAAAAGGAAAACAAAATTTGCTTCAATAAAACCGTGGAAAACGGCTAAATTTTGAACGTTCTCAGAATTCGACAAATCTTGACCCAAGCGTTGGTCTAGACACAAGAATTTGTCTGGTAAATTTGCTAAGCGTAATAATAACTACAAGTTTGTATAAACGGGAAACAAACTTTACTTTAATAAAACCGTATAAAACATCAAAATTTTGAGCATTTTCAGAATTCGACGAAAGTTGACCGAAACGTTGGACTAGACACTAGGATCTGTGTGATAAATTTTCTAGGCATAGTAATAACTACATGTTTGTATCAAAGGGAAAACAAACTTTGCTTTAATAAAACCGTGCAAAACATTTAAAGTTTGAATGTTCTCAAAATTCGACGAAACTTGACCCAAACGTTGGTTTAGACCCAAGAATTTGTCTGGTAAATTTGCTAAGCGTAGTAATAACTACAAGTTTGTATAAAAGGGATACAAACTTATCTTTAATAAGACAGTATAAAACAGCTAAATTTTGAACATTATCAGAATTCGACGTAACTTAACCGAAACGTTGGTCTAGACACTAGGAGCTGTGTGATATATTTTATAGGCATAATAATAACTACGAGTTTGTATCAAAGGGAAAAAATACTTTGCTTTAATAAAATCATGCAAAACAGCTAAATTTTGAACATTCTCAGAATTCGACGAAACTTGACCCAAACGTTGGTTTAAACCCAAGAATTTGTGTGGTAAATTTGCTAAGTGTAATAAAATCACAAGCTTGTATAAAAGGGAAAGAAACTTTGCTTTAATAAAACCGTGCAAAACCGCTAAATTTTGAACGAAATTTGACACAAGCATTGGTCTTCAACCAAGAATTTGTGAGTTAAATTTGCTAAGCGAAATAATAACTACAAGTTCATATAAATGGGAAACAAACTTTGCTGTAATAAAACCGTGCAAAATAGCTAAATTCTGAACGTTCTCACAATTCGACGAAAATTGACCCAAGCATTAGTCTAGACCATAGAATTTGTTTGATAAATTTGCAAAGCGTAATAATAAGTACAAGTTTGTATCAAAGCGAAACAAACTTGGCTTTAATAAAACCGTTCAAAACCGCTAAATTTTGAATGTTCTCAGAGACCAAACTTTACCCAAACGTTGGTCGAGACCCAAGAATTTGTGTGGTAAATTTGCTAAGCGTAATAAAACTACAAGTTTGTATAAATGGGAACAAACTTTACATTATTAAAACCGTACACAACAGCTAATTATGAACGTTCTCAGAATTCGATGAAACTTAACCCAAACGTTTTTCTAGACACAAGAATTTTTGTAAGTTTAGTAATAACTACAAGTTTGTATAAAAGGAAAACAAAATTTGCTTCAATAAAACCGTGGAAAACGGCTAAATTTTGAACGTTCTCAGAATTCGACAAATCTTGACCCAAGCGTTGGTCTAGACCCAAGAATTTGTCTGGTAAATTTGCTAAGCGTAATAATAACTACAAGTTTGTATAAATGGGAAACAAACTTTACTTAAATAAAACCGTATAAAACATCAAAATTTTGAGCATTTTCAGAATTCGACGAAAGTTGACCGAAACGTTGGACTAGACACTAGGATCTGTGTGATAAATTTTCTAGGCATACTAATAACTACATGTTTGTATCAAAGGGAAAACAAACTTTGCTTTAATAAAACCGTGCAAAATAGCTAAATTTTGAACGTTGTCAGAATTCGACGAAACTTGACCCAAACGTTGGTCTAGACCCAAGAATTTGTGTGGTAAATTTGCTAAGCGTAATAAAAAACACAAGCTCGTATAAAAGGGAAACAAACTTTGCTTTAATAAAACCGTGCAAAACATTTAAAGTTTGAATGTTCTCAAAATTCGACGAAACTTGACCCAAACGTTGGTCTAGACCCAAGAATTTGTCTGGTAAATTTGCTAAGCGTAGTAATAACTACAAGTTTGTATAAAAGGGAAACAAACTTATCTTTAATAAGACTGTGTAAAACAGCTAAATTTTGAACATTATCAGAATTCGACGTAACTTAACCGAAACGTTGGTCTAGACACTAGGAGCTGTGTGATATATTTTATAGGCATAATAATAACTACGAGTTTGTATCAAAGGGAAAAAATACTTTGCTTTAATAAAATCATGCAAAACAGCTAAATTTTGAACATTCTCAGAATTCGACGAAACTTGACCCAAACGTTGGTTTAGACCCAAGAATTTGTGTGGTAAATTTGCTAAGTGTAATAAAATCACAAGCTTGTATAAAAGGGAAACAAACTTTGCTTTAATAAAACCGTGCAAAACCGCTAAATTTTGAACGAAATTTGACACAAACATTGGTCTTCAACCAAGAATTTGTGAGTTAAATTTGCTAAGCGAAATAATAACTACAAGTTCATATAAATGGGAAACAAACTTTGCTGTAATAAAACCGTGCAAAATAGCTAAATTCTGAACGTTCTCACAATTCGACGAAAATTGACCCAAGCATTAGTCTAGACCATAGAATTTGTTTGATAAATTTGCTAAGCGTAATAATAAGTACAAGTTTGTATCAAAGCGAAACAAACTTGGCTTTAATAAAACCGTTCAAAACCGCTAAATTTTGAATGTTCTCAGAGACCAAACTTTACCCAAACGTTGGTCGAGACCCAAGAATTTGTGTGGTAAATTTGCTAAGCGTAAACTACAAGTTTGTATAAATGGGAACAAACTTTGCATTATTAAAACCGTACACAACAGCTAATTATGAACGTTCTCAGAATTCGACGAAACTTAACCCAAACGTTTTTCTAGACCCAAGAATTTTTGTAAGTTTAGTAATAACTACAATTTTGTATAAAAGGAAAACAAAATTTGCTTCAACAAAACCGTGGAAAACGGCTAAATTTTGAACGTTCTCAGAATTCGACGAATCTTGACCCAAGCATTGGTCTAGAGCCAAGAATTTGTCTGGTAAATTTGCTAAGCGTAATAATAACTACAAGTTTGTATAAATGAGAAACAAACTTTACTTTAATAAAACTGTATAAAACATCAAAATTTTGAGCATTTTCAGAATTCGACGAAAGTTGACCGAAACGTTGGACTAGACACTAGGATCTGTGTGATAAATTTTCTAGGCATAGTAATAACTACATGTTTGTATCAAAGGGAAAACAAACTTTGCTTTAATAAAACCGTGCAAAATGGATTAAAAAGTTTCATCGAATTCGAAGCTTAAAATGCAAAATTTCTCTCTCTAAAAAAATGGATCCTCTCTATTCTCTCTCACACACTTCTTCACCACAAAACTCACACACTCTTGCCCTAACATCTAA
This sequence comes from Sesamum indicum, assembly GCF_026168435.1. Classification (NCBI taxonomy): domain Eukaryota; kingdom Viridiplantae; phylum Streptophyta; class Magnoliopsida; order Lamiales; family Pedaliaceae; genus Sesamum; species Sesamum indicum. The sequence continues at coordinate 6,490,574 of NC_142661.1, read as the reverse complement.
AACCGCTGCCGCCGCCGATGAAGAGACTCCGGCCGGCGAAGGGGAGACCAAAACGGTGATGGTGTCAGGCGAATGGCAGTCAACCTTGAGCAGTTTTCCGGCAAAAACCGCGAGTTTCACGAAAAGTCGCCATTGAAGGAGATACGATCGGATGAAACTACCGGCGATTTTGACGCTCCCCCTTGCTTCCATGGTCATGGGGATGGCACAGGAAGCATTTTGGGAAAAAATACAGTCGATTTAGGCCCAAGTTCAGCAATTTCAGAATTAGGATTCCGCGCCGTTGGGGAAGATGAATCGACGCCTGTGGAAGATGAAACGGCAGCGACATTTCGGGGCATGGCTGACGATGGGTTAATCACTGTTGATGAAGAAGACACCATGCCAATGGGAAAATATCTGAACTTGGATGGAAAAGATGGAGATTTGGAGCGCCGCCCTCAACTAGGGTTTGGCGGCGCACCTTCATCGAGCAGCAATGGCGAGCGGCGAACAGGTACGTTCAACATGGCTGAGTTTATCCGATTAGCTCGTGTAGTTATTGATGCCGGAGACCACGATTCATTATCGGCGCTTGAGGAGTTGAAACGGAAATGGGAGGCGCGTTTTGGGAAGCAGCCGACCGCGAATTTTTTTCCGGAACCGGCGCCGCTAACTGAACCACCACTGGTAAGGGTGATACGCAAGGCTTTGAGGACGATAACCCGGCCGGCAGTTGGTGTACAGGTGAACGGAAACAGCGCTGCGTTGAGGGATGGAACTTTCTGGTCGGGAAACATTATTTCCGGCGACTTTGGTGGCCGAACAGAGGCGGAAACGGCGAGTACAGGACCTGTAACATTTCCGACCAGATATACAGTAGTCCGGCCGGTGAATGACGCGATTCCGGCGAACAGCAAGGGGGCGCAGATTGCTGATGCGGCTGCTGATGTAAGCATTGACCATGATGATGTAGGCGTTGACCCTGCTGATGTCAGCGTTGACTCCGCTGATGTAAGCGCTGACACTGCTGATGATGTCATTGTTGCTGACATAGGGCATGACATCAGCAATATAGTTGAAAAAAACAACAACTTTGGAAAAAAGATAGCATCCTCTCCTTTATTCATTGGGAATATTCCTCTGCACACTAATTCACAAATGAATGTTGATGATAAAATTACCATTGCGTTCAACAACTCGTCGCGTAAAACGCTATCATACATTGCCCCAACGATGCAAAATGGGGAAGTTGTAGTTCGTCCTTCATTAGATACTGTGCGAGATGGAGCCAAAAGATGGGAAACTACGGCAGTGGGTTACTTTTTGGGGAAACGACCATACTATCATCATTTGAAGGAGTTTGCCTTTTCGGTTTGGCCGGCACTACGAGAGGTCACAGCGAATACTAATGGATTCTTTTTCTTCCGATTTAAATCTGTAATTGATATGGAAGAAGTCATTGAAGGAGGACCGTGGCTGTTCCAGGGACAGCCGATTGTATTGCAAAAGTGGGAACCAGGTATGGCTATGAGAAAATTGAAGCATACGCAAGTGCCTGTCTGGATAAAACTGCGACACCTTCCAATGGAATTCTGGACGACAAAAGGATTGAGTACTATTGCAAGTGGGGTGGGCAAGCCTCTTTACCCAGATGCGATTACGCGAGCATGCACGAGACTGGACTTCGCTCGTGTATGCGTGATGATTGATGTTACACAGACATTGAGGAAACATATTATTATAATGACACCGGATGAAGATGGAGGGGAAACCCCATGCAAGGTAGATGTCGAGTATGAATGGCTTCCCCCAAAATGCACAGAATGCATGACATTGGGACATTCGGCAAAGGAGTGTACGTTGACTAAACCTCAGAAACAGAAAAAACCCCCGGTAAAGGTATATGTGCCAAAAGTCCACATTCCCACTCCAACAGATCCTGAAGAAAGTCAATTGAATCACGAGACTGTAGTTGAGGTGGAAGAAGTTACGAGACGAGAGGAAGGTGCAGATCAGACTGAACCTGAAGTCTCCTCACACAATGAGAGGGGTAAGGCAGTGGTTATTTATAATACATTTGATGCTTTGAACTTACTTAACGATACAGATGAGAATACTAGGGGTCCTAACATATGCAGCCCCACGAGTAGTATTCCATGTTGAATATCGCGATATGGAACGTCCGGGGGCTGAATAAGAGAGACCATCAGCTCGCATTAAAGGACCTTGTCTCTGAATATAGGCTAAATTTTATGGGCATATTAGAAACTCGCGTTCGGATTAACAGTGTCGTGCATATTCAGTCTTTTTTGCTTCCTCATTGGAAATGGTTTGTTGATTATGCATCTGTGGGTAATCGTATATGGATTGCGTGGGATGAGAATGAAGTTGATGTTCAGATCCTTGAGACGGGGAATCAATTTATACATTGTCGGGTCACTAACAGGGCTGATAGTGAACCTCTCATTATCACTGTTATTTATGGAGCTTCAGAGCTTGCAGACCGTCGGAGCTTATGGAATACATTGGATTTATTGGCTCGACAGTGCACAAATGATCCGTGGCTAGTGGGAGGCGATTTCAATGCAGTCCGAGATATGAATGAGGTGTGTGTTGCTTCAGGTGATATTAGGATAGCCATAGAAGAATTCAATGCTAGTATTCAGGTGGCCGGGTTATTGCCATTGCCTATGCAGGGAGAATGGTATACTTGGCATAATTGCAGTACAAGCCCACGGAGTCTGTGGAAGAGATTGGATCGGATGCTCATTAACGATAGGTGGCTTGCGAGATTTCCTTCATCGTACTATCAAAGCCTTATGCCGCGGACTTCTGACCATTCACCACTAGTAATTCATGGGGACAGGCAGAATCAAACTAGAGGTATGTTTCGTTTTGACAACTACCTAACTCTCTCACCTGAATTTATCCCCAGCGTGCAGAATATTTGGAATCGAACAGTCATTGGGGTTCCTATGTTTGCGATAACACGTAAACTTAAAGCCTTGAAACCAGTCTTCAGACAACAAAGGAGGAAAAAAGGAGATTTGACACTTAATGTTCACCTAGCCAAAGGATTTCTTGACGAGGCACAACACTTGGTGAGCCTAGATAGACAGAATGAGGCTTTTTTACAGCTGGAACACTGTTGTCGCCCTGTTTATGCAAAAGCGGTGAAGCTTGAACAAATCATGTTGCAACAACGAGCCAAGATGCAATGGATGAAGGGAGGCGACCAATGCTCCCGGATTTTCTTTCGTAAAATTGCTCAGAGAAGGGTGGCGAGGAGGATAATGCAGATCAATGATGATAATGGGACCACCCACACGGAGTCAGGAGAAATTACCAATGAATTTGTCCGTTACTACCAAAACCTCTTAGGTGGTAACAGACGACAACTACCGTTGGATATTCGCTTCCTTAGACCGTGGGCACGACATGTACTTACCACTGAGGAGGCAGGACAATTAATATTGGCGTTCAGCCCGGAAGATGTGGAGCAGGCAGTATTTGACATCGCAGAGGACAAGGCCCCGGGACCTGATGGGTTCTCCTCAGGATTCTTTAAAGCAGCCTGGTCAGTAGTGGGACACGAAATTACAACGGCTGTACTGGACTTCTTTAGTACCGGGAAACTGCTTAAGCAAGTCAACTCTACACTTTTGGCTCTAATCCCAAAGGTACATACTCCTATGACAGTTGGTGACTTTAGACCTATATCGTGCTGTAATGTATTATACAAAATTATTGCAAAGCTAATTGTCCAACGTTTGAGTATGGTTCTGGACAAGATAATTAGCCCATGTCAGGGAGCATTCATTCCAGGACGTAGCATTGGGGATAATATAATGTTGGCACAGGAATTATTCACGGGCTATAACCAGGCGAGACTCCCCCCTCGTTGTGCACTAAAAGTTGATATAAGGAAGGCCTATGACACAGTGGAGTGGGATTTCCTGTTAGCGGTCTTGCAACTATTTGGCTTCCCACCTAGATTTACAAGATGGATTGAAGAATGTGTAACAACGACTTCATTCTCAATTGGGCTCAATGGAAACCCTCATGGGTTCTTTACAGGAGCTCGAGGCTTAAGACAAGGAGATCCTCTTTCTCCCTATCTCTTTGTTCTTGTAATGGAAATCCTACATATGGGATTTTTACAACTCATTGAGCAAGATGGGCAATTCAAATATCATTGAAAATGTGAGCCGGCCAAAGTATTCCAATTGGGATTCGCAGATGACCTCCTGCTCTTCAGTAGAGCTGACTTGGCATCAATCAATGTCCTCAAGATGGGTTTGGACAGGTTTGCAGAATGGTTCGGGCTTCGGTTGAATGTTCAAAAGAGCCATGTCATTATCTCCCGTTCAGCGCAAGGATGGAAGAATCAGATATTAGAAGCTATGGGCTTCCAGGAGGGCGAACTACCAATGAGGTACTTGGGTCTCCCGTTACTCTCTTCTAGATTATCCATATCAGACTGTCAACCACTTTTATTGAAAATTGATGCACGCATTAATGGATGGGAGGGACTTTCATTATCTTATGCTGGACGCATACAGATCATTAAGTCTGTATTATCAGCACTGAGCTTGTACTAGGCATCTGCATTTATATTACCAAAGGCTGTTATTAAACAAATTGAGAAACGCCTTAGAACATTTTTGTGGAAAGGCAATTCTACATCAGGTTATGCCAAGGTGGCGTGGAAAGATGTGTGCAAACCGATTATGGAAGGAGGCCAGGGAATTAAGGATATCGGAATCCTTAATCGTGCATTAATGGCAAAGAAGTTATGTGATGTTATCAGATGTGACCGAACATCCATATGGGTTGACTGGTTGCAGCATGGGCGACTACGAGATACCTCTATTTGGACAGTTGACGAGAAGGGAGGATCATGGGGATGGCGCAAGCTGCTCCGACTTCGCACCTCCATCCAACCTATGACGGAGTTTATTATTGGAGATGGGAGGACTTTTTATTTGTGGAAGGATCCATGGCACCAATTGGGCCCACTTATCTCTAGATTACCACGGGCACCAAGCCTTATTGGAATTGGGATTTCCGCTAAGCTCCAAGCAGTCATTGATGAGGGGCAATGGCAGTGGCCTTTTATCTCTGATATGGAATGTATGGAGATCATTTATACTCTGCCTCAGATCCATGGAGGGGAGGATAGGATCAAATGGCGGTTTCCAGAGGGACGACCCACCACACAAGCCCTGTATCGGCTACTCTGTCCACCTGGACCGAAAGTAGGTTGGACTTCACTACTTTCGGGTTCCTTGAAGATCCCCCGACATACCTTCATCCTATGGTTAGCCATTCAGGAAAAGCTACCAACGACAGACAAACCATGGTTAAATCATTTGGGTGGATGCATCCTTTGTGACGATGATACTGCGGAGACACACACTCACTTGTTCTTCCGATGTCGATTCAGTAGAAGATGCCTAACAGCTGTTCGTCAACAGATCCGATTTGCTTGGCCCAATCGCGAATGGGCAAGAGACGTGGAATGGGCATCGAGGAAGTGGAGGGGAAAACATATTGTTAATGTAGCATATCGAGCATTACTTGGTGCATGCATATACCATATTTGGCGAGAGAGAAATCTAAGACGATTTGAGCAGACCCATCGGCCAGCACATGTATTAGCTTTGTGTATCTTAGATGACATTAGACAGAGGATACTTAGTATTAATCTTCCATGGTCAATTAGTACATATGCGCTATATAGACTGTGGCGAATCCCTTGGCCTGTCGGGGGAGAAACCACATGATTGTTGTACTATTGTTTAAATTAATAAAAATTACATTTACCCCAAAAAAAAAAAAATCGTGCAAAATAGCTAAATTTTGAACGTTGTCAGAATTCGACGAAACTTGACCCAAACGTTGGTCTAGACCCAAGAATTTGTGTGGTAAATTTGCTAAGCATAATAAAAAACACAAGCTCGTATAAAAGGAAAACAAACTTTGCTTTAATAAAACCGTGCAAAACATTTAAAGTTTGAATGTTCTCAAAATTCGACGAAACTTGACCCAAACGTTGGTCTAGACCCAAGAATTTGTCTGGTAAATTTGCTAAGCGTAATCGCACATGGGCAATGGATGTGGCTTGGGCAGTAAAAAAATGGAGAGGGAAGCATATCATCAATGCAGCATACCGAGCATTACTTGGGTCATTGGTTTACCATTTGTGGCGAGAAAGAAACTCCAGACGGTTCCAACAAAGTGAACACCCGCCTAATGTATTGGCTTCTCATATTATTGATGATGTTAGGCAGAGGATTCTGAGCCTTAATCTTCCCAGTTCGATTAGTACATGGGCCCTTTATAGACTATGGCGTATCCCTTGGCCTGTCGAGGGACTACCCAATTAATTGTTGTACTGTACCATATTTTTATTAATGAAATTTACCATTACCGAAAAAAAAATTTGCTAAGCGTAGTAATAACTACAAGTTTGTATAAAAGGGAAACAAACTTATCTTTAATAAGACTGTATAAAACAGCTAAATTTTGAACATTATCAGAATTCGACGTAACTTAACCGAAACGTTGGTCTAGACACTAGGAGCTGTGTGATATATTTTATAGGCATAATAATAACTACGAGTTGTATCAAAGGGAAAAAATACTTTGCTTTAATAAAATCATGCAAAACAGCTAAATTTTGAACATTCTCAGAATTCGACGAAACTTGACCCAAACGTTGGTTTAGACCCAAGAATTTGTGTGGTAAATTTGCTAAGTGTAATAAAATCACAAGCTTGTATAAAAGGGAAACAAACTTTGCTTTAATAAAATCGTGCAAAACCGCTAAATTTTGAACGAAATTTGACACAAACATTGGTGTACAACCAAGAATTTGTGAGTTAAATTTGCTAAGCGAAATAATAAGTACAAGTTCCTATAAATGGGAAACAAACTTTGCTTTAATAAAACCGTGCAAAATAGCTAAATTCTGAACGTTCTCACAATTCGACGAAAATTGACCCAAGCATTAGTCTAGACCACAGAATTTGTTTGATAAATTTGCTAAGCGTAATAATAAGTACAAGTTTGTATCAAAGCGAAACAAACTTGGCTTTAATAAAACCGTTCAAAACCGCTAAATTTTGAATGTTCTCAGAGACCAAACTTTACCCAAACGTTGGTCGAGACCCAAGAATTTGTGTGGTAAATTTGCTATGCGTAATAAAACTACAAGTTTGTATAAATGGGAACAAACTTTGCATTATTAAAACCGTACACAACAGCTAATTATGAACGTTCTCAGAATTCGACGAAACTTAACCCAAACGTTTTTCTAGACCCAAGAATTTTTGTAAGTTTAGTAATAACTACAAGTGTGTATAAAAGGAAAACAAAATTTGCTTCAATAAAATCGTGGAAAACGGCTAAATTTTGAACGTTCTCAGAATTCGACGAATCTTGACCCAAGCGTTGGTCTAGACCCAAGACTTTGTCTAGTAAATTTGCTAAGCGTAATAATAACTACAAGTTTGTATAAATGAGAAACAAACTTTACTTTAATAAAACCGTATAAAACATCAAAATTTTGAGCATTTTCAGAATTCGACGAAAGTTGATCGAAACGTTGGACTAGACACTAGGATCTGTGTGATAAATTTTCTAGGCATAGTAATAACTACATGTTTGTATCAAAGGGAAAAAACAAACTTTGCTTTAATAAAACCGTGCAAAATAGCTAAATTTTGAACGTTGTCAGAGTTCGACGAAACTTGACCCAAACGTTGGTCTAGACCCAAGAATTTGTGTGGTAAATTTGCTAAGCATAATAAAAAACACAAGCTTGTATAAAAGGGAAACAAACTTTGCTTTAATAAAACCGTGCAAAACATTTAAAGTTTGAATGTTCTCAAAATTCGATGAAACTTGACCCAAACGTTGGTCTAGACCCAAGAATTTGTCTGGTAAATTTGCTAAGCGAAGTAATAACTACAAGTTTGTATAAAAGGGAAACAAACTTATCTTTAATAAGACTGTATAAAATAGCTAAATTTTGAAGATTATCAGAGTTCCGGAGAATGGTACGATATTCTTGGCCCAATAGAGACTGGAAAACGGATATTGAATGGGCTTCCCAAAAATGGAGACGTAAACACATTGTTAACATATCTTATCGAGCACTATTAGCATCATGTGTTTACCACATTTGGAGGGAGAGAAACTTGAGAAGATTCGAGCACACCGAGAGGACACCTAGCACCATGGCTTTATGGATAGTTGAGGATATCAACCAGCGGATCCTTAGTATCTCTCTACCTAGATCAGTCAGTACAAGAGCTTTATATAGACTGTGGCGTATCCCTTGGCCTGTCGAGTGAGAAACCAACTGATAACCACACTGTTGTACTGTACTACTATTTCATTTTACTTAATGATACTTACATTTACCAAAAAAAAAAAAAAAGAACATTATCAGAATTCGACATAACTTAACCGAAACGTTGGTCTAGACACTAGGAGCTGTGTGATATATTTTATAGGCATAATAATAACTACGAGTTTGTATCAAAGGGAAAAAATACTTTGCTTTAATAAAATCATGCAAAACAGCTAAATTTTGAACATTCTCAGAATTCGACGAAACTTGACCCAAACGTTGGTTTAGACCCAAGAATTTGTGTGGTAAATTTGCTAAGTGTAATAAAATCACAAGCTTGTATAAAAGGGAAACAAACTTTGCTTTAATAAAACCGTGCAAAACCACTAAATTTTGAACGAAATTTGACACAAACATTGGTCTACAACCAAGAATTTGTGAGTTAAATTTGCTAAGCGAAATAATAACTACAAGTTCATATAAATGGGAAACAATCTTTGCTTTAATAAAACCGTGTAAAATAGCTAAATTCTGAACGTTCTCACAATTCGACGAAAATTGACCCAAGCATTAGTCTAGACCATAGAATTTGTTTGATAAATTTGCTAAGCGTAATAATAAGTACAAGTTTGTATCAAAGCGAAACAAACTTGCCTTTAATAAAACCGTTCAAAACCGCTAAATTTTGAATGTTCTCAGAGACCAAACTTTACCCAAACGTTGGTCGAGACCCAAGAATTTGTGTGGTAAATTTGCTATGCGTAATAAAACTACAAGTTTGTATAAATGGGAACAAACTTTGCATTATTAAAACCGTACACAACAGCTAATTATGAACGTTCTCAGAATTCGACGAAACTTAACCCAAACGTTTTTCTAGACCCAAGAATTTTTGTAAGTTTAGTAATAACTACAAGTGTGTATAAAAGGAAAACAAAATTTGCTTCAATAAAATCGTGGAAAACGGCTAAATTTTGAACGTTCTCAGAATTCGACGAATCTTGACCCAAGCGTTGGTCTAGACCCAAGACTTTGTCTAGTAAATTTGCTAAGCGTAATAATAACTACAAGTTTGTATAAATGAGAAACAAACTTTACTTTAATAAAACCGTATAAAACATCAAAATTTTGAGCATTTTCAGAATTCGACGAAAGTTGATCGAAACGTTGGACTAGACACTAGGATCTGTGTGATAAATTTTCTAGGCATAGTAATAACTACATGTTTGTATCAAAGGGAAAACAAACTTTGCTTTAATAAAACCGTGCAAAATAGCTAAATTTTGAACGTTGTCAGAGTTCGACGAAACTTGACCCAAACGTTGGTCTAGACCCAAGAATTTGTGTGGTAAATTTGCTAAGCATAATAAAAAACACAAGCTTGTATAAAAGGGAAACAAACTTTGCTTTAATAAAACCGTGCAAAACATTTAAAGTTTGAATGTTCTCAAAATTCGACGAAACTTGACCCAAACGTTGGTCTAGACCCAAGAATTTGTCTGGTAAATTTGCTAAGCGAAGTAATAACTACAAGTTTGTATAAAAGGGAAACAAACTTATCTTTAATAAGACTGTATAAAACAGCTAAATTTTGAAGATTATCAGAGTTCCGGAGAATGGTACGATATTCTTGGCCCAATAGAGACTGGAAAACGGATATTGAATGGGCTTCCCAAAAATGGAGACGTAAACACATTGTTAACATATCTTATCGAGCACTATTAGCATCATGTGTTTACCACATTTGGAGGGAGAGAAACTTGAGAAGATTCGAGCACACCGAGAGGACACCTAGCACCATGGCTTTATGGATAGTTGAGGATATCAACCAGCGGATCCTTAGTATCTCTCTACCTAGATCAGTCAGTACAAGAGCTTTATATAGACTGTGGCGTATCCCTTGGCCTGTCGAGTGAGAAACCAACTGATAACCACACTGTTGTACTGTACTACTATTTCATTTTACTTAATGATACTTACATTTACCAAAAAAAAAAAAAAAGAACATTATCAGAATTCGACATAACTTAACCGAAACGTTGGTCTAGACACTAGGAGCTGTGTGATATATTTTATAGGCATAATAATAACTACGAGTTTGTATCAAAGGGAAAAAATACTTTGCTTTAATAAAATCATGCAAAACAGCTAAATTTTGAACATTCTCAGAATTCGACGAAACTTGACCCAAACGTTGGTTTAGACCCAAGAATTTGTGTGGTAAATTTGCTAAGTGTAATAAAATCACAAGCTTGTATAAAAGGGAAACAAACTTTGCTTTAATAAAACCGTGCAAAACCACTAAATTTTGAACGAAATTTGACACAAACATTGGTCTACAACCAAGAATTTGTGAGTTAAATTTGCTAAGCGAAATAATAACTACAAGTTCATATAAATGGGAAACAATCTTTGCTTTAATAAAACCGTGTAAAATAGCTAAATTCTGAACGTTCTCACAATTCGACGAAAATTGACCCAAGCATTAGTCTAGACCATAGAATTTGTTTGATAAATTTGCTAAGCGTAATAATAAGTACAAGTTTGTATCAAAGCGAAACAAACTTGCCTTTAATAAAACCGTTCAAAACCGCTAAATTTTGAATGTTCTCAGAGACCAAACTTTACCCAAACGTTGGTCGAGACCCAAGAATTTGTGTGGTAAATTTGCTAAGCGTAATAAAACTACAAGTTTGTATAAATGGGAACAAACTTTGCATTATTAAAACCGTACACAACAGCTAATTATGAACGTTTTCAGAATTCGACGAAACTTAACACAAACGTTTTTCTAGACCCAAGAATTTTTGTAAGTTTAGTAATAACTACAACTTTGTATAAAAGGAAAACAAAATTTGCTTCAATAAAACCGTGGAAAACAGCTAAATTTTGAACGTTCTCAGAATTCGACGAATCTTGACCCAAGTGTTGGTCTAGACCCAAGAATTTGTCTGGTAAATTTGCTAAGCGTAATAATAACTACAAGTTTGTATAAATGAGAAACAAACTTTACTTTAATAAAACCCTATAAAACATCAAAATTTTGAGCATTTTCAGAATTCGATGAAAGTTGACCGAAACGTTGGACTAGCCACTAGGATCTGTGTGATAAATTTTCTAGGCATAGTAATAACTACATGTTTGTACCAAAGGGAAAACAAACTTTGCTTTAATAAAACCGTGCAAAATAGCTAAATTTTGAACGTTGTCAGAATTCGACGAAACTTGACCCAAACGTTGGTCTAGACCCAAGAATTTGTGTGGTAAATTTGCTAAGCGTAATAAAAAATACAAGCTCGTATAAAAGGGAAACAAACTTTGCTTTAATAAAACCGTGCAAAACATTTAAAGTTTGAATGTTCTCAAAATTCGACGAAACATGACCCAAACGTTGGTCTAGACCCAAGAATTTGTCTGGTAAATTTGCTAAGCGTAGTAATAACTACAAGTTTGTATAAAAGGGAAACAAACTTATCTTTAATAAGACTGTATAAAACAGCTAAATTTTGAACATTATCAGAATTCGACGTAACTTAACCGAAACGTTGGTCTAGATACTAGGAGCTGTGTGATATATTTTATAGGCATAATAATAACTACGAGTTTGTATCAAAGGAAAAAAATACTTTGCTTTAATAAAATCATGCAAAATAGCTAAATTTTGAACATTCTCAGAATTCGACGAAACTTGACCCAAACGTTGGTTAAGACCCAAGAATTTGTGTGGTAAATTTGCTAAGTGTAATAAAATCACAAGCTTGTATAAAAGGGAAACAAACTTTGCTTTAATAAAACCGTGCAAAACCGCTAAATTTTGAACGAAATTTGACACAAACATTGGTCTACAACCAAGAATTTGTGAGTTAAATTTGCTAAGCGAAATAATAACTACAAGTTCATATAAATGGGAAACAAACTTTGCTTTAATAAAACCATGCAAAATAGCTAAATTCTGAACGTTCTCACAATTCGACGAAAATTGACCCAAGCATTAGTCTAGACCATAGAATTTGTTTGATAAATTTGCTAAGCATAATAATAAGTACAAGTTTGTATCAAAGCGAAACAAACTTGGCTTTAATAAAACCGTTCAAAACCGCTAAATTTTGAATGTTCTCAGAGACCAAACTTTACCCAAACGTTGGTCGAGACTCAAGAATTTGTGTGGTAAATTTGCTAAGCGTAATAAAACAACAAGTTTGTATAAATGGGAACAAACTTTGCATTATTAAAACCGTAAACAACAGCTAATTATGAACGTTCTCAGAATTCGACGAATCTTGACCCAAGCGTTGGTCTAGACCCAAGAATTTGTCTGGTAAATTTGCTACGCGTAATAATAACTACAAGTTTGTATAAATGAGAAACAAACTTTACTTTAATAAAACCCTATAAAACATCAAAATTTTGAGCATTTTCAGAATTCTACGAAAGTTGACCGAAACGTTGGACTAGACACTAGGATATGTGTGATAAATTTTCTGGGTATAGTAATAACTACATGTTTGTATCAAAGGGAAAACAAACTTTGCTTTAATAAAACCGTGCAAAATAGCTAAATTTTGAACGTTGTCAGAATTCGACGAAACTTGACCCAAACGTTGGTCTAGACCCAAGAATTTGTGTGGTAAATTTGCTAAGCATAATAAAAAACACAAGCTTGTATAAAAGGGAAACAAACTTTGCTTTAATAAAACCGTGCAAAATATTTAAAGTTTGAATGTTCTCAAAATTCGACGAAACTTGACCCAAACGTTGGTCTAGACCCAAGAATTTGTCTGGTAAATTTGCTAAGCGTAGTAATAACTACAAGTTTGTATAAAAGGGAAACAAACTTATCTTTAATAAGACTGTATAAAACATCTAAATTTTGAACATTATCAGAAATCCGGAGAATGGTACGATATTCTTGGCCCAATAGAGACTGGAAAACGGATATTGAATGGGCTTCCCAAAATTGGAGAGGTAAACACATTGTTAACATATCTTATCGAGCACTATTAGCATCATGTGTTTACCACATTTGGAGGAAGAGAAACTTGAGAAGATTCGAGCACACCGAGAGGACACCTAGCACCATGGCTTTATTGATAGTTGAGGATATCAAGCCGCGGATCCTTAGTATCTCTCTACCTAGATCAGTCAGTACAAGAGCTTTATATAGACTGTGGCGTATCCCTTGTCCTGTCGAGGGAGAAACCAACTGATAACCACACTGTTGTACTGTACTACTATTTCATTTTACTTAATGATACTTACATTTACCAAAAAAAAAAAAAAAGAACATTATCAGAATTCGACATAACTTAACCGAAACGTTGGTCTAGACACTAGGAGCTGTGTGATATATTTTATAGGCATAATAATAACTACGAGTTTGTATCAAAGGGAAAAAATACTTTGCTTTAATAAAATCATGCAAAACAGCTAAATTTTGAACATTCTCAGAATTCGACGAAACTTGACCCAAACGTTGGTTTAGACCCAAGAATTTGTGTGGTAAATTTGCTAAGTGTAATAAAATCACAAGCTTGTATAAAAGGGAAACAAACTTTGCTTTAATAAAACCGTGCAAAACCACTAAATTTTGAACGAAATTTGACACAAACATTGGTCTACAACCAAGAATTTGTGAGTTAAATTTGCTAAGCGAAATAATAACTACAAGTTCATATAAATGGGAAACAAACTTTGCTTTAATAAAACCGTGCAAAATAGCTAAATTCTGAACGTTCTCACAATTCGACGAAAATTGACCCAAGCATTAGTCTAGACCATAGAATTTGTTTGATAAATTTGCTAAGCGTAATAATAAGTACAAGTTTGTATCAAAGCGAAACAAACTTGCCTTTAATAAAATCGTTCAAAACCGCTAAATTTTGAATGTTCTCAGAGACCAAACTTTACCCAAACGTTGGTCGAGACCCAAGAATTTGTGTGGTAAATTTGCTAAGCGTAATAAAACTACAAGTTTGTATAAATGGGAACAAACTTTGCATTATTAAAACCGTACACAACAGCTAATTATGAACGTTTTCAGAATTCGACGAAACTTAACCCAAACGTTTTTCTAGACCCAAGAATTTTTGTAAGTTTAGTAATAACTACAAGTCTGTATAAAAGGAAAACAAAATTTGCTTCAATAAAACCGTGGAAAACAGCTAAATTTTGAACGTTCTCAGAATTCGACGAATCTTGACCCAAGCGTTGGTCTAGACCCAAGAATTTGTCTGATAAATTTGCTAAGCGTAATAATAACTACAAGTTTGTATAAATGAGAAACAAACTTTACTTTAATAAAACCCTATAAAACATCAAAATTTTGAGCATTTTCAGAATTCGATGAAAGTTGACCGAAACGTTGGACTAGACACTAGGATCTGTGTGATAAATTTTCTAGGCATAGTAATAACTACATGTTTGTATCAAAGGGAAAACAAACTTTGCTTTAATAAAACCGTGCAAAATAGCTAAATTTTGAACGTTGTCAGAATTCGACGAAACTTGACCCAAACGTTGGTCTAGACCCAAGAATTTGTGTGGTAAATTTGCTAAGCGTAATAAAAAACACAAGCTCGTATAAAAGGGAAACAAACTTTGCTTTAATAAAATCGTGCAAAACATTTAAAGTTTGAATGTTCTCAAAATTCGACGAAACTTGACCCAAACGTTGGTCTAGACCCAAGAATTTGTCTGGTAAATTTGCTAAGCGTAGTAATAACTACAAGTTTGTATAAAAGGGAAATAAACTTATCTTTAATAAGACTGTATAAAACAGCTAAATTTTGAACATTATCAGAATTCGACGTAACTTAACCGAAACGTTGGTCTAGACACTAGGAGCTGTGTGATATATTTTATAGGCATAATAATAACTACGAGTTTGTATCAAAGGGAAAAAATACTTTGCTTTAATAAAATCATGCAAAACAGCTAAATTTTGAACATTCTCAGAATTCGACGAAACTTGACCCAAACGTTGGTTTACACCCAAGAATTTGTGCGGTAACTTTGCTAAGTGTAATAAAATCACAAGCTTGTATAAAAGGGAAACAGACTTTGCTTTAATAAAACCGTGCAAAACCGCTAAATTTTGAACGAAATTTGACACAAACATTGGTCTACAACCAAGAATTTGTGAGTTAAATTTGCTAAGCGAAATAATAACTACAAGTTCATATAAATGGGAAACAAACTTTGCTTTAATAAAATCGTGCAAAATAGCTAAATTCTGAACGTTCTCATAATTCGACGAAAATTGACCCAAGCATTAGTCTCTACCATAGAATTTGTTTGATAAATTTGCTAAGCGTAATAATAAGTACAAGTTTGTATCAAAGCGAAACAAACTTGGCTTTAATAAAACCGTTCAAAACCGCTAAATTTTGAATGTTCTCAGAGACCAAATTTTACCCAAACGTTGGTCGAGACCCAAGAATTTGTGTGGTAAATTTGCTAAGCGTAACAAAACTACAAGTTAGATTTAATAAAACTGTGCAAAACAACTATATTTTGAACGTTTTCAGAATTCGACGAAACTTGACCCAAACGTTAGTCTAGACCAAAGGATTTGTGTGGTAAATTTGCTAAGCATAATAATAACTACAAGTTTGTATAAAAGGGAAACAAACCTGCTTTAATAAAACTGTGCAAAACAACTATATTTTGAACGTTTTCAGAATTTGACGAAACTTGAGCCAAACGTTGGTGTAGACCCAAGAATTTGTGAGGTAGATTTGTTAAGCGTGATAATAATACAGGTTTGTATAAATGGGTAACAAACTTGCTATAATAAAATCGTGCAAAACAACTAAATTTTGAACGTTCTCAGAATTCGACGAATCTTGACCCAAGCGTTGGTCTAGACCCAAGAATTTGTCTGGTAAATTTGCTACGCGTAATAATAACTACAAGTTTGTATAAATGAGAAACAAACTTTACTTTAATAAAACCCTATAAAACATCAAAATTTTGAGCATTTTCAGAATTCGACGAAAGTTGACCGAAACGTTGGACTAGACACTAGGATCTGTGTGATAAATTTTCTGGGTATAGTAATAACTACATGTTTGTATCAAAGGGAAAACAAACTTTGCTTTAATAAAACCGTGCAAAATAGCTAAATTTTGAACGTTGTCAGAATTCGACGAAACTTGACCCAGTCGTTGGTCTAGACCCAAGAATTTGTGTGGTAAATTTGCTAAGCGTAATAAAAAACACAAGCTTGTATAAAAGGGAAACAAACTTTGCTTTAATAAAACCGTGCAAAACATTTAAAGTTTGAATGTTCTCAAAATTCGACGAAACTTGACCCAAACGTTGGTCTAGACCCAAGAATTTGTCTGGTAAATTTGCTAAGCGTAGTAATAACTACAAGTTTGTATAAAAGGGAAACAAACTTACCTTTAATAAGACTGTATAAAACAGCTAAATTTTGAACATTATCAGAATTCCGGAGAATGGTACGATATTCTTGGCCCAATAGTGACTGGAAAACGGATATTGAATGGGCTTCCCAAAATTGGAGAGGTAAGCACATTGTTAACATATCTTATCGAGCACTATTAGCATCATGTGTTTACCACATTTGGAGGGAGAGAAACTTGAGAAGATTCGAGCACACCGAGAGGACACCTAGCACCATGGCTTTATTGATAGTTGAGGATATCAAGCCGCGGATCCTTAGTATCTCTCTACCTAGATCAGTCAGTACAAGAGCTTTATATAGACTGTGGCGTATCCCTTGTCCTGTCGAGTGAGAAACCAACTGATAACCACACTGTTGTACTGTACTACTATTTCATTTTACTTAATGATACTTACATTTACCAAAAAAAAAAAAAAAGAACATTATCAGAATTCGACATAACTTAACCGAAACGTTGGTCTAGACACTAGGAGCTGTGTGATATATTTTATAGGCATAATAATAACTACGAGTTTGTATCAAAGGGAAAAAATACTTTGCTTAAATAAAATCATGCAAAACAGCTAAATTTTGAACATTCTCAGAATTCGACGAAACTTGACCCAAACGTTGGTTTAGACCCAAGAATTTGTGTGGTAAATTTGCTAAGTGTAATAAAATCACAAGCTTGTATAAAAGGGAAACAAACTTTGCTTTAATAAAACCGTGCAAAACCACTAAATTTTGAACGAAATTTGACACAAACATTGGTCTACAACCAAGAATTTGTGAGTTAAATTTGCTAAGCGAAATAATAACTACAAGTACATATAAATGGGAAACAAACTTTGCTTTAATAAAACCGTGCAAAATAGCTAAATTCTGAACGTTCTCACAATTCGACGAAAATTGACCCAAGCATTAGTCTAGACCATAGAATTTGTTTGATAAATTTGCTAAGCGTAATAATAAGTACAAGTTTGTATCAAAGCGAAACAAACTTGCCTTTAATAAAACCGTTCAAAACCGCTAAATTTTGAATGTTCTCAGAGACCAAACTTTACCCAAACGTTGGTTGAGACCCAAGAATTTGTGTGGTAAATTTGCTAAGCGTAATAAAACTACAAGTTTGTATAAATGGGAACAAACTTTGCATTATAAAAACCGTACACAACAGCTAATTATGAACGTTCTCAGAATTCGACGAAACTTAACCCAAACGCTTTACTAGACCCAAGAATTTTTGTAAGTTTAGTAATAACTACAAGTTTGTATAAAAGGAAAACAAAATTTGCTTCAATAAAACCGTGGAAAACAGCTAAATTTTGAACGTTCTCAGAATTCGACGAATCTTGACCCAAGCGTTGGTCTAGACCCAAGAATTTGTCTGGTAAATTTGCTAAGCGTAATAATAACTACAAGTTTGTATAAATGAGAAACAAACTTTACTTTAATAAAACCCTATAAAACATCAAAATTTTGAGCATTTTCAGAATTCGATGAAAGTTGACCGAAACATTGGACTAGACACTAGGATCTGTGTGATAAATTTTCTAGGCATAGTAATAACTACATGTTTGTATCAAAGGGAAAACAAATTTTGCTTTAATAAAACCGTGCAAAATAGCTAAATTTTGAACGTTGTCAGAATTCGACGAAACTTGACCCAAACGTTGGTCTAGAGCCAAGAATTTGTGTGGTAAATTTGCTAAGCGTAATAAAAAACACAAGCTCGTATAAAAGGGAAACAAACTTTGCTTTAATAAAACCGTGCAAAACATTTAAAGTTTGAATGTTCTCAAAATTCGATGAAACTTGACCCAAACGTTGGTCTAGACCCAAGAATTTGTATGGTAAATTTGCTAAGCGTAGTAATAACTACAAGTTTGTATAAAAGGGAAACAAACTTATCTTTAATAAGACTGTATAAAACAGCTAAATTTTGAACATTATCAGAATTCGACGTAACTTAACCGAAACGTTGGTCTAGACACTAGGAGCTGTGTGATATATTTTATAGGCATAATAATAACTACGAGTTTGTATCAAAGGGAAAAAATACTTTGCTTTAATAAAATCATGCAAAACAGCTAAATTTTGAACATTCTCAGAATTCGACGAAACTTGACCCAAACGTTGGTTTAGACTCAAGAATTTGTGTGGTAAATTTGCTAAGTGTAATAAAATCACAAGCTTGTATAAAAGGGAAACAAACTTTGCTTTAATAAAACCGTGCAAAACCGCTAAATTTTGAACGAAATTTGACACAAACATTGGTCTACAACCAAGAATTTGTGAGTTAAATTTGCTAAGCGAAATAATAACTACAAGTTCATATAAATGGGAAACAAACTTTGCTTTAATAAAACCGTGCAAAATAGCTAAATTCTGAACGTTCTCACAATTCGACGAAAATTGACCCAAGCATTAGTCTAGACCATAGAATTTGTTTGATAAATTTGCTAAGCATAATAATAAGTACAAGTTTGTATCAAAGCGAAACAAACTTGGCTTTAATAAAACCGTTCAAAACCGCTAAATTTTGAATGTTCTCAGAGACCAAACTTTACCCAAACGTTGGTCGAGACCCAAGAATTTGTGAGATAAATTTGCTAAGCGTAATAAAACTACAAGTTTGTATAAATGGGAACAAACTTTGCATTATTAAAACCGTACACAACAGCTAATTATGAACGTTCTCAGAATTCGACGAAACTTAACCCAAACGTTTTTCTAGACCCAAGAATTTTTGTAAGTTTAGTAATAACTACAAGTTTGTATAAAAGGAAAACAAAATTTGCTTCAATAAAACCGTGGAAAACAGCTAAATTTTTAACGTTCTCAGAATTCGACGAATCTTGACCCAAGCGTTGGTCTAGACTCAAGAATTTGTCTGATAAATTTGCTAAGCGTAATAATGACTACAAGTTTGTATAAATGAGAAACAAACTTTACTTTAATAAAACCGTAGAAAACATCAAAATTTTGAGCATTTTCAGAATTCGACGAAAGTTGACCGAAACGTTGGACTAGACACTAGGATCTGTGTGATAAATTTTCTAGGCATAGTAATAACTACATGTTTGTATCAAAGGGAAAACAAATTTTGCTTTAATAAAACCGTGCAAAATAACTAAATTTTAAACGTTGTCAGAATTCGACGAAACTTGACCCAAACGTTGGTCTAGAGCCAAGAATTTATGTGGTAAATTTGCTAAGCGTAATAAAAAACACAAGCTCGTATAAAAGGGAAACAAACTTTGCTTTAATAAAACCGTGCAAAACATTTAAAGTTTGAATGTTCTCAAAATTCGATGAAACTTGACCCAAACGTTGGTCTAGACCCAAGAATTTGTCTGGTAAATTTGCTAAGCGTAGTAATAACTACAAGTTTGTATAAAAGGGAAACAAACTTATCTTTAATAAGACTGTATAAAACAGCTAAATTTTGAACATTATCAGAATTCGACGTAACTTAACCGAAACGTTGGTCTAGACACTAGGAGCTGTGTGATATATTTTATAGGCATAATAATAACTACGAGTTTGTATCAAAGGGAAAAAATACTTTGCTTTAATAAAATCATGCAAAACAGCTAAATTTTGAACATTCTCAGAATTCGACGAAACTTGACCCAAACGTTGGTTTAGACCCAAGAATTTGTGTGGTAATTTGCTAAGTGTAATAAAATCACAAACTTGTATAAAAGGGAAACAAACTTTGCTTTAATAAAACCGTGCAAAACCGCTAAATTTTGAACGAAATTTGACACAAACATTGGTCTACAACCAAGAATTTGTGAGTTAAATTTGCTAAGCGAAATAATAACTACAAGTTCATATAAATGGGAAACAAACTTTGCTTTAATAAAACCGTGCAAAATAGCTAAATTCTGAACGTTCTCACAATTCGACGAAAATTGACCCAAGCATTAGTCTAGACCATAGAATTTGTTTGATAAATTTGCTAAGCATAATAATAAGTACAAGTTTGTATCAAAGCGAAACAAACTTGGCTTTAATAAAACCGTTCAAAACCGCTAAATTTTGAATGTTCTCAGAGACCAAACTTTACCCAAACGTTGGTCGAGACCCAAGAATTTGTGAGGTAAATTTGCTAAGCGTAATAAAACTACAAGTTTGTATAAATGGGAACAAACTTTGCATTATTAAAACCGTACACAACAGCTAATTATGAACGTTCTCAGAATTCGACGAAACTTAACCCAAACGTTTTTCTAGACCCAAGAATTTTTGTAAGTTTAGTAATAACTACAAGTTTGTATAAAAGGAAAACAAAATTTGCTTCAATAAAACCGTGGAAAACAGCTAAATTTTTAACGTTCTCAGAATTCGACGAATCTTGACCCAAGCGTTGGTCTAGACTCAAGAATTTGTCTGATAAATTTGCTAAGCGTAATAATGACTACAAGTTTGTATAAATGAGAAACAAACTTTACTTTAATAAAACCGTAGAAAACATCAAAATTTTGAGCATTTTCAGAATTCGACGAAAGTTGACCGAAACGTTGGACTAGACACTAGGATCTGTGTGATAAATTTTCTAGGCATAGTAATAACTACATGTTTGTATCAAAGGGAAAACAAATTTTGCTTTAATAAAACCGTGCAAAATAGCTAAATTTTGAACGTTGTCAGAATTCGACGAAACTTGACCCAAACGTTGGTCTAGAGCCAAGAATTTATGTGGTAAATTTGCTAAGCGTAATAAAAAACACAAGCTCGTATAAAAGGGAAACAAACTTTGCTTTAATAAAACCGTGCAAAACATTTAAAGTTTGAATGTTCTCAAAATTCGATGAAACTTGACCCAAACGTTGGTCTAGACCCAAGAATTTGTCTGGTAAATTTGCTAAGCGTAGTAATAACTACAAGTTTGTATAAAAGGGAAACAAACTTATCTTTAATAAGACTGTATAAAACAGCTAAATTTTGAACATTATCAGAATTCGACGTAACTTAACCGAAACGTTGGTCTAGACACTAGGAGCTGTGTGATATATTTTATAGGCATAATAATAACTACGAGTTTGTATCAAAGGGAAAAAATACTTTGCTTTAATAAAATCATGCAAAACAGCTAAATTTTGAACATTCTCAGAATTCGACGAAACTTGACCCAAACGTTGGTTTAGACCCAAGAATTTGTGTGGTAATTTGCTAAGTGTAATAAAATCACAAACTTGTATAAAAGGGAAACAAACTTTGCTTTAATAAAACCGTGCAAAACCGCTAAATTTTGAACGAAATTTGACACAAACATTGGTCTACAACCAAGAATTTGTGAGTTAAATTTGCTAAGCGAAATAATAACTACAAGTTCATATAAATGGGAAACAAACTTTGCTTTAATAAAACCGTGCAAAATAGCTAAATTCTGAACGTTCTCACAATTCGACGAAAATTGACCCAAGCATTAGTCTAGACCATAGAATTTGTTTGATAAATTTGCTAAGCATAATAATAAGTACAAGTTTGTATCAAAGCGAAACAAACTTGGCTTTAATAAAACCGTTCAAAACCGCTAAATTTTGAATGTTCTCAGAGACCAAACTTTACCCAAACGTTGGTCGAGACCCAAGAATTTGTGAGGTAAATTTGCTAAGCGTAATAAAACTACAAGTTTGTATAAATGGGAACAAACTTTGCATTATTAAAACCGTACACAACAGCTAATTATGAACGTTCTCAGAATTCGACGAAACTTAACCCAAACGTTTTTCTAGACCCAAGAATTTTTGTAAGTTTAGTAATAACTACAAGTTTGTATAAAAGGAAAACAAAATTTGCTTCAATAAAACCGTGGAAAACAGCTAAATTTTTAACGTTCTCAGAATTCGACGAATCTTGACCCAAGCGTTGGTCTAGACTCAAGAATTTGTCTGATAAATTTGCTAAGCGTAATAATGACTACAAGTTTGTATAAATGAGAAACAAACTTTACTTTAATAAAACCGTAGAAAACATCAAAATTTTGAGCATTTTCAGAATTCGACGAAAGTTGACCGAAACGTTGGACTAGACACTAGGATCTGTGTGATAAATTTTCTAGGCATAGTAATAACTACATGTTTGTATCAAAGGGAAAACAAACTTTGCTTTAATAAAACCGTGCAAAATAGCTAAATTTTGAACGTTGTCAGAATTCGACGAAACTTGACCCAAACGTTGGTCTAGACCCAAGAATTTGTGTGGTAAATTTGCTAAGCGTAATAAAAAACACAAGCTTGTATAAAAGGGAAACAAACTTTGCTTTAATAAAACCGTGCAAAACATTTAAAGTTTGAATGTTCTCAAAATTCGACGAAACTTGACCCAAACGTTGGTCTAGACCCAAGAATTTGTCTGGTAAATTTGCTAAGCGTAGTAATAACTACAAGTTTGTATAAAAGGGAAACAAACTTATCTTTAATAAGACTATATAAAACAGCTAAATTTTGAACATTATCAGAATTCGATGTAACTTAACCGAAACGTTGGGCTAGACACTAGGAGCTGTGTGATATATTTTATAGGCATAATAATAACTACGAGTTTGTATCAAAGGGAAAAAATACTTTGCTTTAATAAAATCATGCAAAACAGCTAAATTTTGAACATTTTCAGAATTCGACGAAACTTGACCCAAACGTTGGTCTAGACCCAAGAATTTGTGTGGTAAATTTGCTAAGCGTAATAAAAAACACAAGCTTGTATAAAAGGGAAACAAACTTTGCTTTAATAAAACCGTGCAAAACATTTAAAGTTTGAATATTCTCAAAATTCGACGAAACTTGACCCAAACGTTGGTCTAGACCCAAGAATTTGTCTGGTAAATTTGCTAAGCGTAGTAATAACTACAAGTTTGTATAAAAGGGAAACAAACTTATCTTTAATAAGACTGTATAAAACAGCTAAATTTTGAACATTATCAGAATTCCGGAGAATGGTACGATATTCTTGGCCCAATAGTGACTGGAAAACGGATATTGAATGGGCTTCCCAAAATTGGAGAGGTAAGCACATTGTTAACATATCTTATCGAGCACTATTAGCATCATGTGTTTACCACATTTGGAGGGAGAGAAACTTGAGAAGATTCGAGCACACCGAGAGGACACCTAGCACCATGGCTTTATTGATAGTTGAGGATATCAAGCCGCGGATCCTTAGTATCTCTCTACCTAGATCAGTCAGTACAAGAGCTTTATATAGACTGTGGCGTATCCCTTATCCTGTCGAGGGAGAAACCAACTGATAACCACACTGTTGTACTGTACTACTATTTCATTTTACTTAATGATACTTACATTTACCAAAAAAAAAAAAAAAAGAACATTATCAGAATTCGACGTAACTTAACCGAAACGTTGGTCTAGACACTAGGAGCTGTGTGATATATTTTATAGGCATAATAATAACTACGAGTTTGTATCAAAGGGAAAAAATACTTTGCTTTAATAAAATCATGCAAAACAGCTAAATTTTGAACATTCTCAGAATTCGACGAAACTTGACCCAAACGTTGGTTTAGACCCAAGAATTTGTGTGGTAAATTTGCTAAGTGTAATAAAATCACAAGCTTGTATAAAAGGGAAACAAACTTTGCTTTAATAAAACCGTGCAAAACCGTTAAATTTTGAACGAAATTTGACATAAACATTGGTCTACAACCAAGAATTTGTGAGTTAAATTTGCTAAGCGAAATAATAACTACAAGTTCATATAAATGGGAAACAAACTTTGCTTTAATAAAACCGTGCAAAATAGCTAAATTCTGAACGTTCTCACAATTCGACGAAAATTGACCCAAGCATTAGTCTAGACCATAGAATTTGTTTGATAAATTTGCTAAGCATAATAATAAGTACAAGTTTGTACCAAAGCGAAACAAACTTGGCTTTAATAAAACCGTTCAAAACCGCTAAATTTTGAATGTTCTCAGAGACCAAACTTTACCCAAACGTTGGTCGAGACCCAAGAATTTGTGTGGTAAATTTGCTAAGCGTAATAAAACTACAAGTTTGTATAAATGGGAACAAACTTTGCATTATTAAAACCGTACACAACAGCTAATTATGAACGTTCTCAGAATTCGACTAAACTTAACCCAAACGTTTTTCTAGACCCAAGAATTTTTGTAAGTTTAGTAATAACTACAAGTTTGTATAAAAGGAAAACAAAATTTGCTTCAATAAAACCGTGGAAAACAGCTAAATTTTGAACGTTCTCAGAATTCGACGAATCTTGACCCAAGCGTTGGTCTAGACCCAAGAATTTGTCTGGTAAATTTGCTAAGCGTAATAATAACTACAAGTTTGTATAAATGAGAAACAAACTTTACTTTAATAAAACCCTATAAAACATCAAAATTTTGAGCATTTTCAGAATTCGACGAAAGTTGACCGAAACGTTGGACTAGACACTAGGATCTGTGTGATAAATTTTCTAGGCATAGTAATAACTACATGTTTGTATCAAAGGGAAAACAAACTTTGCTTTAATAAAACCGTGCAAAATAGCTAAATTTTGAACGTTGTCAGAATTCGACGAAACTTGACCCAAACGTTGGTCTAGACCCAAGAATTTGTGTGGTAAATTTGCTAAGCGTAATAAAAAACACAAGCTCGTATAAAAGGAAAACAAACTTTGCTTTAATAAAACCGTGCAAAACATTTAAAGTTTGAATGTTCTCAAAATTCGACGAAACTTGACCCAAACGTTGGTCTAGACCCAAGAATTTGTCTGGTAAATTTGCTAAGCGTAGTAATAACTACAATTTTGTATAAAAGGGAAACAAACTTATCTTTAATAAGACTGTATAAAACAGCTAAATTTTGAACATTATCAGAATTCGATGTAACTTAACCGAAACGTTGGTCTAGACACTAGGAGCTGTGTGATATATTTTATAGGCATAATAATAACTACGAGTTTGTATCAAAGGGAAAAAATACTTTGCTTTAATAAAATCATGCAAAACAGCTACATTTTGAACATTCTCAGAATTCGACGAAACTTGACCCAAACGTTGGTTTAGACCCAAGAATTTGTGTGGTAAATTTGCTAAGTGTAATAAAATCACAAGCTTGTATAAAAGGGAAACAAACTTTGCTTTAATAAAACCGTGCAAAACCGCTAAATTTTGAACGAAATTTGACACAAACATTGGTCTACAACCAAGAATTTGTGAGTTAAATTTGCTAAGCGAAATAATAACTACAAGTTCATATAAATGGGAAACAAACTTTGCTTTAATAAAACCGTGCAAAATAGCTAAATTCTGAACGTTCTCACAATTCGATGAAAATTGACCCAAGCATTAGTCTAGACCATAGAATTTGTTTGATAAATTTGCTAAGCATAATAATAAGTACAAGTTTGTATCAAAGCGAAACAAACTTGGCTTTAATAAAACCGTTCAAAACCGCTAAATTTTGAATGTTCTCAGAGACCAAACTTTACCCAAACGTTGGTCGAGACCCAAGAATTTGTGTGGTAAATTTGCTAAGCGTAATAAAACTACAAGTTTGTATAAATGGGAACAAACTTTGCATTATTAAAACCGTACACAACAGCTAATTATGAACGTTCACAGAATTCGACGAAACTTAACCCAAACGTTTTTCTAGACCCAAGAATTTTTGTAAGTTTAGTAATAACTACAAGTTTGTATAAAAGGAAAACAAAATTTGCTTCAATAAAACCGTGGAAAACAGCTAAATTTTGAACGTTCTCAGAATTCGACGAATCTTGACCCAAGCGTTGGTCTAGACTCAAGAATTTGTCTGCTAAATTTGCTAAGCGTAATAATGACTACAAGTTTGTATAAATGAGAAACAAACTTTACTTTAATAAAACCGTAGAAAACATCAAAATTTTGAGCATTTTCAGAATTCGACGAAAGTTGACCGAAACGTTGGACTAGACACTAGGATCTGTGTGATAAATTTTCTAGGCATAGTAATAACTACATGTTTGTATCAAAGGGAAAACAAACTTTGCTTTAATAAAACCGTGCAAAATAGCTAAATTTTGAACGTTGTCAGAATTCGACGAAACTTGACCCAAACGTTGGTCTAGACCCAAGAATTTGTGTGGTAAATTTGCTAAGCGTAATAAAAAACACAAGCTTGTATAAAAGGGAAACAAACTTTGCTTTAATAAAACCGTGCAAAACATTTAAAGTTTGAATGTCCTCAAAATTCGACGAAACTTGACCCAAACGTTGGTCTAGACCCAAGAATTTGTCTGGTAAATTTGTTAAGCGTAGTAATAACTACAAGTTTGTATAAAAGGGAAACAAACTTATCTTTAATAAGACTGTATAAAACAGCTAAATTTTGAACATTATCAGAATTCGATGTAACTTAACCGAAACGTTGGTCTAGACACTAGGAGCTGTGTGATATCTTTTATAGGCATAATAATAACTACGAGTTTGTATCAAAGGGAAAAAATACTTTGCTTTAATAAAATCATGCAAAACAGCTAAATTTTGAACATTCTCAGAATTCGACGAAACTTGACCCAAACGTTGGTTTAGACCCAAGAATTTGTGTGGTAAATTTGCTAAGTGTAATAAAATCACAAGCTTGTATAAAAGGGAAACAAACTTTGCTTTAATAAAACCGTGCAAAACCGCTAAATTTTGAACGAAATTTGACACAAACATTGGTCTACAACCAAGAATTTGTGAGTTAAATTTGCTAAGCGAAATAATAACTACAAGTTCATATAAATGGGAAACAAACTTTGCTTTAATAAAACCGTGCAAAATAGCTAAATTCTGAACGTTCTCACAATTCGACGAAAATTGACCCAAGCATTAGTCTAGACCATAGAATTTGTTTGATAAATTTGCTAAGCATAATAATAAGTACAAGTTTGTATCAAAGCGAAACAAACTTGGCTTTAATAAAACCGTTCAAAACCGCTAAATTTTGAATGTTCTCAGAGACCAAACTTTACCCAAACGTTGGTCGAGACCCATGAATTTGTGTGGTAAATTTGCTAAGCGTAATAAAACTACAAGTTTGTATAAATGGGAACAAACTTTGCATTATTAAAGCCGTACACAACAACTAATTATGAACGTTCTCAGAATTCGACGAAACTTAACCCAAACGTTTTTCTAGACCCAAGAATTTTTGTAAGTTAAGTAATAACTACAAGTTTGTATAAAAGGAAAACAAAATTTGCTTCAATAAAACCGTGGAAAACAGCTAAATTTTTAACGTTCTCAGAATTCGACGAATCTTGACCCAAGCGTTGGTCTAGACTCAAGAATTTGTCTGGTAAATTTGCTAAGCGTAATAATGACTACAAGTTTGTATAAATGAGAAACAAACTTTACTTTAATAAAACCGTATAAAACATCAAAATTTTGAGCATTTTCAGAATTCGACGAAAGTTGACCGAAACGTTGGACTAGACACTAGGATCTGTGTGATAAATTTTCTAGGCATAGTAATAACTACATGTTTGTATCAAAGGGAAGACAAACTTTGCTTTAATAAAACCGTGCAAAATAGCTAAATTTTGAACGTTGTCAGAATTCGACGAAACTTGACCCAAACGTTGGTCTAGACCCAAGAATTTGTGTGGTAAATTTGCTAAGCGTAATAAAAAACACAAGCTCGTATAAAAGGGAAACAAACTTTGCTTTAATAAAACCGTGCAAAACATTTAAAGTTTGAATGTTCTCAAAATTCGACGAAACTTGACCCAAACGTTGGTCTAGACCCAAGAATTTGTCTGGTAAATTTGCTAAGCGTAGTAATAACTACAAGTTTGTATAAAAGGGAAACAAACTTATCTTTAATAAGACTGTATAAAACAGCTAAATTTTGAACATTATCAGAATTCGACGTAACTTAACCGAAACGTTGGTCTAGACACTAGGAGCTGTGTGATATATTTTATAGGCATAATAATAACTACGAGTTTGTATCAAAGGGAAAAAATACTTTGCTTTAATAAAATCATGCAAAACAGCTAAATTTTGAACATTCTCAGAATTCGACGAAACTTGACCCAAACGTTGGTTTAGACCCAAGAATTTGTGTGGTAAATTTGCAAAGTGTAATAAAATCACAAGCTTGTATAAAAGGGAAACAAACTTTGCTTTAATAAAACCGTGCAAAACCGCTAAATTTTGAACGAAATTTGACACAAACATTGGTCTACAACCAAGAATTTGTGAGTTAAATTTGCTAAGCGAAATAATAACTACAAGTTCATATAAATGGGAAACAAACTTTGCTTTAATAAAACCGTGCAAAATAGCTAAATTCTGAACGTTCTCACAATTCGACGAAAATTGACCCAAGCATTAGTCTAGACCATAGAATTTGTTTGATAAATTTGCTAAGCGTAATAATAAGTACAAGTTTGTATCAAAGCGAAACAAACTTGGCTTTAATAAAACCGTTCAAAACCGCTAAATTTTGAATGTTCTCAGAGACCAAACTTTACCCAAACGTTGGTCGAGACCCAAGAATTTGTGTGGTAAATTTGCTAAGCGTAATAAAACTACAAGTTTGTATAAATGGGAACAAACTTTGCATTATTAAAACCGTACACAACAGCTAATTATGAACGTTCTCAGAATTCGACGAAACTTAACCCAAACGTTTTTCTAGACCCAAGAATTTTTGTAAGTTTAGTAATAACTACAAGTTTGTATAAAAGGAAAACAAAATTTGCTTCAATAAAACCGTGGAAAACAGCTAAATTTTGAACGTTCTCAGAATTCGACGAATCTTGACCCAGGCGTTGGTCTAGACCCAAGAATTTGTCTGGTAAATTTGCTAAGCGTAATAATAACTACAAGTTTGTATAAATGGGAAACAAACTTTACTTTAATAAAACCGTATAAAACATCAAAATTTTGAGCATTTTCAGAATTCGACGAAAGTTGACCGAAACGTTGGACTAGACACTAGGATCTGTGTGATAAATTTTCTAGGCATAGTAATAACTACATGTTTGTATCAAAGGGAAAACAAACTTTGCTTTAATAAAACCGTGCAAAATAGCTAAATTTTGAACGTTGTCAGAATTCGACGAAACTTGACCCAAACGTTGGTCTAGACCCAAGAATTTGTGTGGTAAATTTGCTAAGCGTAATAAAAAACACAAGCTTGTATAAAAGGGAAACAAACTTTGCTTTAATAAAACCGTGCAAAACATTTAAAGTTTGAATGTTCTCAAAATTCGACGAAACTTGACCCAAACGTTGGTCTAGACCCAAGAATTTGTCTGGTAAATTTGCTAAGCGTAGTAATAACTACAAGTTTGTATAAAAGGCAAACAAACGTATCTTTAATAAGACTGTACAAAACAGCTAAATTTTGAACATTATCAGAATTCGACGTAACTTAACCGAAACGTTGGTCTAGACACTAGGAGCTGTGTGATATATTTTATAGGCATAATAATAACTACGAGTTTGTATCAAAGGGAAAAAATACTTTGCTTTAATAAAATCATGCAAAACAGCTAAATTTTGAACATTCTCAGAATTCGACGAAACTTGACCCAAACGTTGGTTTAGACCCAAGAATTTGTGTGGTAAATTTGCTAAGTGTAATAAAATCACAAGCTTGTATAAAAGGGAAACAAACTTTGTTTAATAAAACCGTGCAAAACCGCTAAATTTTGAACGAAATTTGACACAAACATTGGTCTACAACCAAGAATTTGTGAGTTAAATTTGCTAAGCGAAATAATAACTACAAGTTCATATAAATGGGAAACAAACTTTGCTTTAATAAAACCGTGCAAAATAGCTAAATTCTGAACGTTCTCACAATTCGACGAAAATTGACCCAAGCATTAGTCTAGACCATAGAATTTGTTTGATAAATTTGCTAAGCGTAATAATAAGTACAAGTTTGTATCAAAGCGAAACAAACTTGGCTTTAATAAAACCGTTCAAAACCGCTAAATTTTGAATGTTCTCAGAGACCAAACTTTACCCAAACGTTGGTCGAGACCCAAGAATTTGTGGGTAAATTTGCTAAGCGTAATAAAACTACAAGTTTGTATAAATGGGAACAAACTTTGCATTATTAAAACCGTACACAACAGCTAATTATGAACGTTCTCAGAATTCGACGAAACTTAACCCAAACGTTTTTCTAGACCCAAGAATTTTTGTAAGTTTAGTAATAACTACAAGTTTGTATAAAAGTAAAACAAAATTTGCTTCAATAAAACCGTGGAAAACAGCTAAATTTTGAACGTTCTCAGAATTCGACGAATCTTGACCCAAGCGTTGGTCTAGACCCAAGAATTTGTCTGGTAAATTTGCTAAGCGTAATAATGACTACAAGTTTGTATAAATGGGAAACAAACTTTACTTTAATAAAACCGTATAAAACATCAAAATTTTGAGCATTTTCAGAATTCGACGAAAGTTGACCGAAACGTTGGACTAGACACTAGGATCTGTGTGATAAATTTTCTAGGCATAGTAATAACTACATGTTTGTATCAAAGGGAAAACAAACTTTGCTTTAATAAAACCGTGCAAAATAGCTAAATTTTGAACGTTGTCAGAATTCGACGAAACTTGACCCAAACGTTGGTCTAGACCCAAGAATTTGTGTGGTAAATTTGCTAAGCGTAATAAAAAACACAAGCTCGTATAAAAGGGAAACAAACTTTGCTTTAATAAAACCGTGCAAAACATTTAAAGTTTGAATGTTCTCAAAATTCGACGAAACTTGACCCAAACGTTGGTCTAGACCCAAGAATTTGTCTGGTAAATTTGCTAAGCGTAGTAATAACTACAAGTTTGTATAAAAGGGAAACAAACTTATCTTTAATAAGACTGTATAAAACAGCTAAATTTTGAACATTATCAAAATTCGACGTAACTTAACCGAAACGTTGGTCTAGACACTAGGAGCTGTGTGATATATTTTATAGGCATAATAATAACTACGAGTTTGTATCAAAGGGAAAAAATACTTTGCTTTAATAAAATCATGCAAAACAGCTAAATTTTGAACATTCTCAGAATTCGACGAAACTTGACCCAAACGTTGGTTTAGACCCAAGAATTTGTGTGGTAAATTTGCAAAGTGTAATAAAATCACAAGCTTGTATAAAAGGGAAACAAACTTTGCTTTAATAAAACCGTGCAAAACCGCTAAATTTTGAACGAAATTTGACACAAACATTGGTCTACAACCAAGAATTTGTGAGTTAAATTTGCTAAGCGAAATAATAACTACAAGTTCATATAAATGGGAAACAAACTTTGCTTTAATAAAACCGTGCAAAATAGCTAAATTCTGAACGTTCTCACAATTCGACGAAAATTGACCCAAGCATTAGTCTAGACCATAGAATTTGTTTGATAAATTTGCTAAGCGTAATAATAAGTACAAGTTTGTATCAAAGCGAAACAAACTTGGCTTTAATAAAACCGTTCAAAACCGCTAAATTTTGAATGTTCTCAGAGACCAAACTTTACCCAAACGTTGGTCGAGACCCAAGAATTTGTGTGGTAAATTTGCTAAGCGTAATAAAACTACAAGTTTGTATAAATGGGAACAAACTTTGCATTATTAAAACCGTACACAACAGCTAATTATGAACGTTCTCAGAATTCGACGAAACTTAACCCAAACGTTTTTCTAGACCCAAGAATTTTTGTAAGTTTAGTAATAACTACAAGTTTGTATAAAAGGAAAACAAAATTTGCTTCAATAAAACCGTGGAAAACAGCTAAATTTTGAACGTTCTCAGAATTCGACGAATCTTGACCCAGGCGTTGGTCTAGACCCAAGAATTTGTCTGGTAAATTTGCTAAGCGTAATAATAACTACAAGTTTGTATAAATGGGAAACAAACTTTACTTTAATAAAACCGTATAAAACATCAAAATTTTGAGCATTTTCAGAATTCGACGAAAGTTGACCGAAACGTTGGACTAGACACTAGGATCTGTGTGATAAATTTTCTAGGCATAGTAATAACTACATGTTTGTATCAAAGGGAAAACAAACTTTGCTTTAATAAAACCGTGCAAAATAGCTAAATTTTGAACGTTGTCAGAATTCGACGAAACTTGACCCAAACGTTGGTCTAGACCCAAGAATTTGTGTGGTAAATTTGCTAAGCGTAATAAAAAACACAAGCTTGTATAAAAGGGAAACAAACTTTGCTTTAATAAAACCGTGCAAAACATTTAAAGTTTGAATGTTCTCAAAATTCGACGAAACTTGACCCAAACGTTGGTCTAGACCCAAGAATTTGTCTGGTAAATTTGCTAAGCGTAGTAATAACTACAAGTTTGTATAAAAGGCAAACAAACGTATCTTTAATAAGACTGTACAAAACAGCTAAATTTTGAACATTATCAGAATTCGACGTAACTTAACCGAAACGTTGGTCTAGACACTAGGAGCTGTGTGATATATTTTATAGGCATAATAATAACTACGAGTTTGTATCAAAGGGAAAAAATACTTTGCTTTAATAAAATCATGCAAAACAGCTAAATTTTGAACATTCTCAGAATTCGACGAAACTTGACCCAAACGTTGGTTTAGACCCAAGAATTTGTGTGGTAAATTTGCTAAGTGTAATAAAATCACAAGCTTGTATAAAAGGGAAACAAACTTTGCTTTAATAAAACCGTGCAAAACCGCTAAATTTTGAACGAAATTTGACACAAACATTGGTCTACAACCAAGAATTTGTGAGTTAAATTTGCTAAGCGAAATAATAACTACAAGTTCATATAAATGGGAAACAAACTTTGCTTTAATAAAACCGTGCAAAATAGCTAAATTCTGAACGTTCTCACAATTCGACGAAAATTGACCCAAGCATTAGTCTAGACCATAGAATTTGTTTGATAAATTTGCTAAGCGTAATAATAAGTACAAGTTTGTATCAAAGCGAAACAAACTTGGCTTTAATAAAACCGTTCAAAACCGCTAAATTTTGAATGTTCTCAGAGACCAAACTTTACCCAAACGTTGGTCGAGACCCAAGAATTTGTGGGTAAATTTGCTAAGCGTAATAAAACTACAAGTTTGTATAAATGGGAACAAACTTTGCATTATTAAAACCGTACACAACAGCTAATTATGAACGTTCTCAGAATTCGACGAAACTTAACCCAAACGTTTTTCTAGACCCAAGAATTTTTGTAAGTTTAGTAATAACTACAAGTTTGTATAAAAGTAAAACAAAATTTGCTTCAATAAAACCGTGGAAAACAGCTAAATTTTGAACGTTCTCAGAATTCGACGAATCTTGACCCAAGCGTTGGTCTAGACCCAAGAATTTGTCTGGTAAATTTGCTAAGCGTAATAATGACTACAAGTTTGTATAAATGGGAAGCAAACTTTACTTTAATAAAACCGTATAAAACATCAAAATTTTGAGCATTTTCAGAATTCGACGAAAGTTGACCGAAACGTTGGACTAGACACTAGGATCTGTGTGATAAATTTTCTAGGCATAGTAATAACTACATGTTTGTATCAAAGGGAAAACAAACTTTGCTTTAATAAAACCGTGCAAAATAGCTAAATTTTGAACGTTGTTAGAATTCGACGAAACTTGACCCAAACGTTGGTCTAGACCCAAGAATTTGTGTGGTAAATTTGCTAAGCGTAATAAAAAACACAAGCTTGTATAAAAGGGAAACAAACTTTGCTTTAATAAAACCGTGCAAAACATTTAAAGTTTGAATGTTCTCAAAATTCGACGAAACTTGACCCAAACGTTGGTCTAGACCCAAGAATTTGTCTGGTAAATTTGCTAAGCGTAGTAATAACTACAAGTTTGTATAAAAGGGAAACAAACTTATCTTTAATAAGACTGTATAAAACAGCTAAATTTTGAACATTATCAGAATTCGACGTAACTTAACCGAAACGTTGGTCTAGACACTAGGAGTTGTGTGATATATTTTATAGGCATAATAATAACTACGAGTTTGTATCAAAGGGAAAAAATACTTTGCTTTAATAAAATCATGCAAAACAGCTAAATTTTGAACATTCTCAGAATTCGACGAAACTTGACCCAAACGTTGGTTTAGACCTAAGAATTTGTGTGGTAAATTTGCAAAGTGTAATAAAATCACAAGCTTGTATAAAAGGGAAACAAACTTTGCTTTAATAAACCGTGCAAAACCGCTAAATTTTGAACGAAATTTGACACAAACATTGGTCTACAACCAAGAATTTGTGAGTTAAATTTGCTAAGCGAAATAATAACTACAAGTTCATATAAATGGGAAACAAACTTTGCTTTAATAAAACCGTGCAAAATAGCTAAATTCTGAACGTTCTCACAATTCGACGAAAATTGACCCAAGCATTAGTCTAGACCATAGAATTTGTTTGATAAATTTGCTAAGCGTAATAATAAGTACAAGTTTGTATCAAAGCGAAACAAACTTGGCTTTAATAAAACCGTTCAAAACCGCTAAATTTTGAATGTTCTCAGAGACCAAACTTTACCCAAACGTTGGTCGAGACCCAAGAATTTGTGTGGTAAATTTGCTAAGCGTAATAAAACTACAAGTTTGTATAAATGGGAACAAACTTTGCATTATTAAAACCGTACACAACAGCTAATTATGAACGTTCTCAGAATACGACGAAACTTAACCCAAACGTTTTTCTAGACCCAAGAATTTTTGTAAGTTTAGTAATAACTACAAGTTTGTATAAAATGAAAACAAAATTTGCTTCAATAAAACCGTGGAAAACAGCTAAATTTTGAACGTTCTCAGAATTCGACGAATCTTGACCCAAGCGTTGGTCTAGACCCAAGAATTTGTCTGGTAAATTTGCTAAGCGTAATAATAACTACAAGTTTGTATAAATGGGAAACAAACTTTACTTTAATAAAACCGTATAAAACATCAAAATTTTGAGCATTTTCAGAATTCGACGAAAGTTGACCGAAACGTTGGATTAGACACTAGGATCTGTGTGATAAATTTTCTAGGCATAGTAATAACTACATGTTTGTATCAAAGGGAAAACAGACTTTGCTTTAATAAAACCGTGCAAAATAGCTAAATTTTGAACGTTGTCAGAATTCGACGAAACTTGACCCAAACGTTGGTCTAGACCCAAGAATTTGTGTGGTAAATTTGCTAAGCGTAATAAAAAACACAAGCTCGTATAAAAGGGAAACAAACTTTGCTTTAATAAAACCGTGCAAAACATTTAAAGTTTGAATGTTCTCAAAATTCGACGAAACTTGACCCAAACGTTGGTCTAGACCCAAGAATTTGTCTGGTAAATTTGCTAAGCGTAGTAATAACTACAAGTTTGTATAAAAGGGAAACAAACTTATCTTTAATAAGACTGTATAAAACAGCTAAATTTTGAACATTATCAGAATTCGACGTAACTTAACCGAAACGTTGGTCTAGACACTAGGAGCTGTGTGATATATTTTATAGGCATAATAATAACTACGAGTTTGTATCAAAGGGAAAAAATACTTTGCTTTAATAAAATCATGCAAAACAGCTAAATTTTGAACATTCTCAGAATTCGACGAAACTTGACCCAAACGTTGGTTTAGACCCAAGAATTTGTGTGGTAAATTTGCTAAGTGTAATAAAATCACAAGCTTGTATAAAAGGGAAACAAACTTTGCTTTAATAAAACCGTGCAAAACCGCTAAATTTTGAACGAAATTTGACACAAACATTGGTCTACAACCAAGAATTTGTGAGTTAAATTTGCTAAGCGAAATAATAACTACAAGTTCATATAAATGGGAAACAAACTTTGCTTTAATAAAACCGTGCAAAATAGCTAAATTCTGAACGTTCTCACAATTCGACGAAAATTGACCCAAGCATTAGTCTAGACCATAGAATTTGTTTGATAAATTTGCTAAGCGTAATAATAAGTACAAGTTTGTATCAAAGCGAAACAAACTTGGCTTTAATAAAACCGTTCAAAACCGCTAAATTTTGAATGTTCTCAGAGACCAAACTTTACCCAAACGTTGGTCGAGACCCAAGAATTTGTGTGGTAAATTTGCTAAGCGTAATAAAACTACAAGTTTGTATAAATGGGAACAAACTTTGCATTATTAAAACCGTACACAACAGCTAATTATGAACGTTCTCAGAATTCGACGAAACTTAACCCAAACGTTTTTCTAGACCCAAGAATTTTTGTAAGTTTAGTAATAACTACAAGTTTGTATAAAAGGAAAACAAAATTTGCTTCAATAAAACCGTGGAAAACAGCTAAATTTTGAACGTTCTCAGAATTCGACGAATCTTGACCCAAGCGTTGGTCTAGACCCAAGAATTTGTCTGGTAAATTTGCTAAGCGTAATAATAACTACAAGTTTGTATAAATGGGAAACAAACTTTACTTTAATAAAACCGTATAAAACATCAAAATTTTGAGCATTTTCAGAATTCGACGAAAGTTGACCGAAACGTTGGACTAGACACTAGGATCTGTGTGATAAATTTTCTAGGCATAGTAATAACTACATGTTTGTATCAAAGGGAAAACAAACTTTGCTTTAATAAAACCGTGCAAAATAGCTAAATTTTGAACGTTGTCAGAATTCGACGAAACTTGACCCAAACGTTGGTCTAGACCCAAGAATTTGTGTGGTAAATTTGCTAAGCGTAATAAAAAACACAAGCTCGTATAAAAGGGAAACAAACTTTGCTTTAATAAAACCGTGCAAAACATTTAAAGTTTGAATGTTCTCAAAATTCGACGAAACTTGACCCAAACGTTGGTCTAGACCCAAGAATTTGTCTGGTAAATTTGCTAAGCGTAGTAATAACTACAAGTTTGTATAAAAGGGAAACAAACTTATCTTTAATAAGACTGTATAAAACAGCTAAATTTTGAACATTATCAGAATTCGACGTAACTTAACCGAAACGTTGGTCTAGACACTAGGAGCTGTGTGATATATTTTATAGGCATAATAATAACTACGAGTTTGTATCAAAGGGAAAAAATACTTTGCTTTAATAAAATCATGCAAAACAGCTAAATTTTGAACATTCTCAGAATTCGACGAAACTTGACCCAAACGTTGGTTTAGACCCAAGAATTTGTGTGGTAAATTTGCAAAGTGTAATAAAATCACAAGCTTGTATAAAAGGGAAACAAACTTTGCTTTAATAAAACCGTGCAAAACCGCTAAATTTTGAACGAAATTTGACACAAACATTGGTCTACAACCAAGAATTTGTGAGTTAAATTTGCTAAGCGAAATAATAACTACAAGTTCATATAAATGGGAAACAAACTTTGCTTTAATAAAATCGTGCAAAATAGCTAAATTCTGAACGTTCTCACAATTCGACGAAAATTGACCCAAGCATTAGTCTAGACCATAGAATTTGTTTGATAAATTTGCTAAGCGTAATAATAAGTACAAGTTTGTATCAAAGCGAAACAAACTTGGCTTTAATAAAACCGTTCAAAACCGCTAAATTTTGAATGTTCTCAGAGACCAAACTTTACCCAAATGTTGGTCGAGACCGAAGAATTTGTGTGGTAAATTTGCTAAGCGTAATAAAACTACAAGTTTGTATAAATGGGAACAAACTTTGCATTATTAAAACCGTACACAACAGCTAATTATGAACGTTCTCAGAATTCGACGAAACTTAACCCAAACGTTTTTCTAGACCCAAGAATTTTTGTAAGTTTAGTAATAACTACAAGTTTGTATAAAAGGAAAACAAAATTTGCTTCAATAAAACCGTGGAAAACAGCTAAATTTTGAACGTTCTCAGAATTCGACGAATCTTGACCCAAACGTTGGTCTAGACCCAAGAATTTGTCTGGTAAATTTGCTAAGCGTAATAATAACTACAAGTTTGTATAAATGAGAAACAAACTTTACTTTAATAAAACCCTATAAAACATCAAAATTTTGAGCATTTTCAGAATTCGACGAAAGTTGACCGAAACGTTGGACTAGACACTAGGATCTGTGTGATAAATTTTCTAGGCATAGTAATAACTACATGTTTGTATCAAAGGGAAAACAAACTTTGCTTTAATAAAACCGTGCAAAATAGCTAAATTTTGAACGTTGTCAGAATTCAACGAAACTTGACCCAAACGTTGGTCTAGACCCAAGAATTTGTGTGGTAAATTTGCTAAGCGTAATAAAAAACACAAGCTCGTATAAAAGGGAAACAAACTTTGCTTTAATAAAACCGTGCAAAACATTTAAAGTTTGAATGTTCTCAAAATTCGACGAAACTTGACCCAAACGTTGGTCTAGACCCAAGAATTTGTCTGGTAAATTTGCTAAGCGTAGTAATAACTACAAATTTGTATGAAAGGGAAACAAACTTATCTTTAATAAGACTGTATAAAACAGCTAAATTTTGAACATTATCAGAATTCGACGTAACTTAACCGAAACGTTGGTCTAGACACTAGGAGCTGTGTGATATATTTTATAGGCATATTAATAACTACGAGTTTGTATCAAAGGGAAAAAATACTTTGCTTTAATAAAATCATGCAAAACAGCTAAATTTTGAACATTCTCAGAATTCGACGAAACTTGACCCAAACGTTGGTTTAGACCCAAGAATTTGTGTGGTAAATTTGCTAAGTGTAATAAAATCACAAGCTTGTATAAAAGGGAAACAAACTTTGCTTTAATAAAACCGTGCAAAACCGCTAAATTTTGAACGAAATTTGACACAAACATTGGTCTACAACCAAGAATTTGTGAGTTAGATTTGCTAAGCGAAATAATAACTACAAGTTCATATAAATGGGAAACAAACTTTGCTTTAATAAAACCGTGCAAAATAGCTAAATTCTGAACGTTCTCACAATTCGACGAAAATTGACCCAAGCATTAGTCTAGACCATAGAATTTGTTTGATAAATTTGCTAAGCGTAATAATAAGTACAAGTTTGTATCAAAGCGAAACAAACTTGGCTTTAATAAAACCGTTCAAAACCGCTAAATTTTGAATGTTCTCAGAGACCAAACTTTACCCAAACGTTGGTCGAGACCCAAGAATTTGTGTGGTAAATTTGCTAAGCGTAATAAAACTACAAGTTTGTATAAATGGGAACAAACTTTGCATTATTAAAACCGTACGCAACAGCTAATTATGAACGTTCTCAGAATTCGACGAAACTTAACCCAAACGTTTTTCTAGACCCAAGAATTTTTGTAAGTTTAGTAATAACTACAAGTTTGTATAAAAGGAAAATAAAATTTGCTTCAATAAAACCGTGGAAAACAGCTAAATTTTGAACGTTCTCAGAATTCGACGAATCTTGACCCAAGCGTTGGTCTAGACCCAAGAATTTGTCTGGTAAATTTGCTAAGCGTAATAATAACTACAAGTTTGTATAAATGGGAAACAAACTTTACTTTAATAAAACCGTATAAAACATCAAAATTTTGAGCATTTTCAGAATTCGACGAAAGTTGACCGAAACGTTGGACTAGACACTAGGATCTGTGTGATAAATTTTCTAGGCATAGTAATAACTACATGTTTGTATCAAAGGGAAAACAAACTTTGCTTTAATAAAACCGTGCAAAATAGC
This sequence comes from Sesamum indicum, assembly GCF_026168435.1. Lineage (NCBI taxonomy): Eukaryota > Viridiplantae > Streptophyta > Magnoliopsida > Lamiales > Pedaliaceae > Sesamum > Sesamum indicum. The sequence goes on along the minus strand of NC_142661.1, from coordinate 6,450,247 downwards.
TAAATTTTGAACGTTGTCAGAATTCGACGAAACTTGACCCAAACGTTGGTCTAGACCCAAGAATTTGTGTGGTAAATTTGCTAAGCGTAATAAAAAACACAAGCTCGTATAAAAGGGAAACAAACTTTGCTTTAATAAAACCGTGCAAAACATTTAAAAGTTTGAATGTTCTCAAAATTCGACGAAACTTGACCCAAACGTTGGTCTAGACCCAAGAATTTTTCTGGTAAATTTGCTAAGCGTAGTAATAACTACAAGTTTGTATAAAAGGGAAACAAACTTATCTTTAATAAGACTGTATAAAACAGCTAAATTTTGAACATTATCAGAATTCGACGTAACTTAACCGAAACGTTGGTCTAGACACTAGGAGCTGTGTGATATATTTTATAGGCATAATAATAACTACGAGTTTGTATCAAAGGGAAAAAATACTTTGCTTTAATAAAATCATGCAAAACAGCTAAATTTTGAACATTCTCAGAATTCGACGAAACTTGACCCAAACGTTGGTTTAGACCCAAGAATTTGTGTGGTAAATTTGCTAAGTGTAATAAAATCACAAGCTTGTATAAAAGGGAAACAAACTTTGCTTTAATAAAACCGTGCAAAACCGCTAAATTTTGAACGAAATTTGACACAAACATTGGTCTACAACCAAGAATTTGTGAGTTAAATTTGCTAAGCGAAATAATAACTACAAGTTCATATAAATGGGAAACAAACTTTGCTTTAATAAAACCGTGCAAAATAGCTAAATTCTGAACGTTCTCACAATTCGACGAAAATTGACCCAAGCATTAGTCCAGACCATAGAATTTGTTTGATAAATTTGCTAAGCATAATAATAAGTACAAGTTTGTGACAAAGCGAAACAAACTTGGCTTTAATAAAACCGTTCAAAATCGCTAAATTTTGAATGTTCTCAGAGACCAAACTTTACCCAAACGTTGGTCGAGACCCAAGAATTTGTGTGGTAAATTTGCTAAGCGTAATAAAACTACAAGTTTGTATAAATGGGAACAAACTTTGCATTATTAAAACCGTACGCAACAGCTAATTATGAACGTTCTCAGAATTCGACGAAACTTAACCCAAACGTTTTTCTAGACCCAAGAATTTTTGTAAGTTTAGTAATAACTACAAGTTTGTATAAAAGGAAAATAAAATTTGCTTCAATAAAACCGTGGAAAACAGCTAAATTTTGAACGTTCTCAGAATTCGACGAATCTTGACCCAAGCGTTGGTCTAGACCCAAGAATTTGTCTGGTAAATTTGCTAAGCGTAATAATAACTACAAGTTTGTATAAATGGGAAACAAACTTTACTTTAATAAAACCGTATAAAACATCAAAATTTTGAGCATTTTCAGAATTCGACGAAAGTTGACCGAAACGTTGGACTAGACACTAGGATCTGTGTGATAAATTTTCTAGGCATAGTAATAACTACATGTTTGTATCAAAGGGAAAACAAACTTTGCTTTAATAAAACCGTGCAAAATAGCTAAATTTTGAACGTTGTCAGAATTCGACGAAACTTGACCCAAACGTTGGTCTAGACCCAAGAATTTGTGTGGTAAATTTGCTAAGCGTAATAAAAAACACAAGCTCGTATAAAAGGGAAACAAACTTTGCTTTAATAAAACCGTGCAAAACATTTAAAAGTTTGAATGTTCTCAAAATTCGACGAAACTTGACCCAAACGTTGGTCTAGACCCAAGAATTTGTCTGCTAAATTTGCTAAGCGTAGTAATAACTACAAATTTGTATGAAAGGGAAACAAACTTATCTTTAATAAGACTGTATAAAACAGCTAAATTTTGAACATTATCAGAATTCGACGTAACTTAACCGAAACGTTGGTCTAGACACTAGGAGCTGTGTGATATATTTTATAGGCATATTAATAACTACGAGTTTGTATCAAAGGGAAAAAATACTTTGCTTTAATAAAATCATGCAAAACAGCTAAATTTTGAACATTCTCAGAATTCGACGAAACTTGACCCAAACGTTGGTTTAGACCCAAGAATTTGTGTGGTAAATTTGCTAAGTGTAATAAAATCACAAGCTTGTATAAAAGGGAAACAAACTTTGCTTTAATAAAACCGTGCAAAACCGCTAAATTTTGAACGAAATTTGACACAAACATTGGTCTACAACCAAGAATTTGTGAGTTAGATTTGCTAAGCGAAATAATAACTACAAGTTCATATAAATGGGAAACAAACTTTGCTTTAATAAAACCGTGCAAAATAGCTAAATTCTGAACGTTCTCACAATTCGACGAAAATTGACCCAAGCATTAGTCTAGACCATAGAATTTGTTTGATAAATTTGCTAAGCGTAATAATAAGTACAAGTTTGTATCAAAGCGAAACAAACTTGGCTTTAATAAAACCGTTCAAAACCGCTAAATTTTGAATGTTCTCAGAGACCAAACTTTACCCAAACGTTGGTCGAGACCCAAGAATTTGTGTGGTAAATTTGCTAAGCGTAATAAAACTACAAGTTTGTATAAATGGGAACAAACTTTGCATTATTAAAACCGTACGCAACAGCTAATTATGAACGTTCTCAGAATTCGACGAAACTTAACCCAAACGTTTTTCTAGACCCAAGAATTTTTGTAAGTTTAGTAATAACTACAAGTTTGTATAAAAGGAAAATAAAATTTGCTTCAATAAAACCGTGGAAAACAGCTAAATTTTGAACGTTCTCAGAATTCGACGAATCTTGACCCAAGCGTTGGTCTAGACCCAAGAATTTGTCTGGTAAATTTGCTAAGCGTAATAATAACTACAAGTTTGTATAAATGGGAAACAAACTTTACTTTAATAAAACCGTATAAAACATCAAAATTTTGAGCATTTTCAGAATTCGACGAAAGTTGACCGAAACGTTGGACTAGACACTAGGATCTGTGTGATAAATTTTCTAGGCATAGTAATAACTACATGTTTGTATCAAAGGGAAAACAAACTTTGCTTTAATAAAACCGTGCAAAATAGCTAAATTTTGAACGTTGTCAGAATTCGACGAAACTTGACCCAAACGTTGGTCTAGACCCAAGAATTTGTGTGGTAAATTTGCTAAGCGTAATAAAAAACACAAGCTCGTATAAAAGGGAAACAAACTTTGCTTTAATAAAACCGTGCAAAACATTTAAAAGTTTGAATGTTCTCAAAATTCGACGAAACTTGACCCAAACGTTGGTCTAGACCCAAGAATTTTTCTGGTAAATTTGCTAAGCGTAGTAATAACTACAAGTTTGTATAAAAGGGAAACAAACTTATCTTTAATAAGACTGTATAAAACAGCTAAATTTTGAACATTATCAGAATTCGACGTAACTTAACCGAAACGTTGGTCTAGACACTAGGAGCTGTGTGATATATTTTATAGGCATAATAATAACTACGAGTTTGTATCAAAGGGAAAAAATACTTTGCTTTAATAAAATCATGCAAAACAGCTAAATTTTGAACATTCTCAGAATTCGACGAAACTTGACCCAAACGTTGGTTTAGACCCAAGAATTTGTGTGGTAAATTTGCTAAGTGTAATAAAATCACAAGCTTGTATAAAAGGGAAACAAACTTTGCTTTAATAAAACCGTGCAAAACCGCTAAATTTTGAACGAAATTTGACACAAACATTGGTCTACAACCAAGAATTTGTGAGTTAAATTTGCTAAGCGAAATAATAACTACAAGTTCATATAAATGGGAAACAAACTTTGCTTTAATAAAACCGTGCAAAATAGCTAAATTCTGAACGTTCTCACAATTCGACGAAAATTGACCCAAGCATTAGTCCAGACCATAGAATTTGTTTGATAAATTTGCTAAGCATAATAATAAGTACAAGTTTGTGACAAAGCGAAACAAACTTGGCTTTAATAAAACCGTTCAAAATCGCTAAATTTTGAATGTTCTCAGAGACCAAACTTTACCCAAACGTTGGTCGAGACCCAAGAATTTGTGTGGTAAATTTGCTAAGCGTAATAAAACTACAAGTTTGTATAAATGGGAACAAACTTTGCATTATTAAAACCGTACGCAACAGCTAATTATGAACGTTCTCAGAATTCGACGAAACTTAACCCAAACGTTTTTCTAGACCCAAGAATTTTTGTAAGTTTAGTAATAACTACAAGTTTGTATAAAAGGAAAATAAAATTTGCTTCAATAAAACCGTGGAAAACAGCTAAATTTTGAACGTTCTCAGAATTCGACGAATCTTGACCCAAGCGTTGGTCTAGACCCAAGAATTTGTCTGGTAAATTTGCTAAGCGTAATAATAACTACAAGTTTGTATAAATGGGAAACAAACTTTACTTTAATAAAACCGTATAAAACATCAAAATTTTGAGCATTTTCAGAATTCGACGAAAGTTGACCGAAACGTTGGACTAGACACTAGGATCTGTGTGATAAATTTTCTAGGCATAGTAATAACTACATGTTTGTATCAAAGGGAAAACAAACTTTGCTTTAATAAAACCGTGCAAAATAGCTAAATTTTGAACGTTGTCAGAATTCGACGAAACTTGACCCAAACGTTGGTCTAGACCCAAGAATTTGTGTGGTAAATTTGCTAAGCGTAATAAAAAACACAAGCTCGTATAAAAGGGAAACAAACTTTGCTTTAATAAAACCGTGCAAAACATTTAAAAGTTTGAATGTTCTCAAAATTCGACGAAACTTGACCCAAACGTTGGTCTAGACCCAAGAATTTGTCTGCTAAATTTGCTAAGCGTAGTAATAACTACAAATTTGTATGAAAGGGAAACAAACTTATCTTTAATAAGACTGTATAAAACAGCTAAATTTTGAACATTATCAGAATTCGACGTAACTTAACCGAAACGTTGGTCTAGACACTAGGAGCTGTGTGATATATTTTATAGGCATATTAATAACTACGAGTTTGTATCAAAGGGAAAAAATACTTTGCTTTAATAAAATCATGCAAAACAGCTAAATTTTGAACATTCTCAGAATTCGACGAAACTTGACCCAAACGTTGGTTTAGACCCAAGAATTTGTGTGGTAAATTTGCTAAGTGTAATAAAATCACAAGCTTGTATAAAAGGGAAACAAACTTTGCTTTAATAAAACCGTGCAAAACCGCTAAATTTTGAACGAAATTTGACACAAACATTGGTCTACAACCAAGAATTTGTGAGTTAGATTTGCTAAGCGAAATAATAACTACAAGTTCATATAAATGGGAAACAAACTTTGCTTTAATAAAACCGTGCAAAATAGCTAAATTCTGAACGTTCTCACAATTCGACGAAAATTGACCCAAGCATTAGTCTAGACCATAGAATTTGTTTGATAAATTTGCTAAGCGTAATAATAAGTACAAGTTTGTATCAAAGCGAAACAAACTTGGCTTTAATAAAACCGTTCAAAACCGCTAAATTTTGAATGTTCTCAGAGACCAAACTTTACCCAAACGTTGGTCGAGACCCAAGAATTTGTGTGGTAAATTTGCTAAGCGTAATAAAACTACAAGTTTGTATAAATGGGAACAAACTTTGCATTATTAAAACCGTACGCAACAGCTAATTATGAACGTTCTCAGAATTCGACGAAACTTAACCCAAACGTTTTTCTAGACCCAAGAATTTTTGTAAGTTTAGTAATAACTACAAGTTTGTATAAAAGGAAAATAAAATTTGCTTCAATAAAACCGTGGAAAACAGCTAAATTTTGAACGTTCTCAGAATTCGACGAATCTTGACCCAAGCGTTGGTCTAGACCCAAGAATTTGTCTGGTAAATTTGCTAAGCGTAATAATAACTACAAGTTTGTATAAATGGGAAACAAACTTTACTTTAATAAAACCGTATAAAACATCAAAATTTTGAGCATTTTCAGAATTCGACGAAAGTTGACCGAAACGTTGGACTAGACACTAGGATCTGTGTGATAAATTTTCTAGGCATAGTAATAACTACATGTTTGTATCAAAGGGAAAACAAACTTTGCTTTAATAAAACCGTGCAAAATAGCTAAATTTTGAACGTTGTCAGAATTCGACGAAACTTGACCCAAACGTTGGTCTAGACCCAAGAATTTGTGTGGTAAATTTGCTAAGCGTAATAAAAAACACAAGCTCGTATAAAAGGGAAACAAACTTTGCTTTAATAAAACCGTGCAAAACATTTAAAAGTTTGAATGTTCTCAAAATTCGACGAAACTTGACCCAAACGTTGGTCTAGACCCAAGAATTTTTCTGGTAAATTTGCTAAGCGTAGTAATAACTACAAGTTTGTATAAAAGGGAAACAAACTTATCTTTAATAAGACTGTATAAAACAGCTAAATTTTGAACATTATCAGAATTCGACGTAACTTAACCGAAACGTTGGTCTAGACACTAGGAGCTGTGTGATATATTTTATAGGCATAATAATAACTACGAGTTTGTATCAAAGGGAAAAAATACTTTGCTTTAATAAAATCATGCAAAACAGCTAAATTTTGAACATTCTCAGAATTCGACGAAACTTGACCCAAACGTTGGTTTAGACCCAAGAATTTGTGTGGTAAATTTGCTAAGTGTAATAAAATCACAAGCTTGTATAAAAGGGAAACAAACTTTGCTTTAATAAAACCGTGCAAAACCGCTAAATTTTGAACGAAATTTGACACAAACATTGGTCTACAACCAAGAATTTGTGAGTTAAATTTGCTAAGCGAAATAATAACTACAAGTTCATATAAATGGGAAACAAACTTTGCTTTAATAAAACCGTGCAAAATAGCTAAATTCTGAACGTTCTCACAATTCGACGAAAATTGACCCAAGCATTAGTCCAGACCATAGAATTTGTTTGATAAATTTGCTAAGCGTAATAATAAGTACAAGTTTGTGACAAAGCGAAACAAACTTGGCTTTAATAAAACCGTTCAAAACCGCTAAATTTTGAATGTTCTCAGAGACCAAACTTTACCCAAACGTTGGTCGAGACCCAAGAATTTGTGTGGTAAATTTGCTAAGCGTAATAAAACTACAAGTTTGTATAAATGGGAACAAACTTTGCATTATTAAAACCGTACGCAACAGCTAATTATGAACGTTCTCAGAATTCGACGAAACTTAACCCAAACGTTTTTCTAGACCCAAGAATTTTTGTAAGTTTAGTAATAACTACAAGTTTGTATAAAAGGAAAATAAAATTTGCTTCAATAAAACCGTGGAAAACAGCTAAATTTTGAACGTTCTCAGAATTCGACGAATCTTGACCCAAGCGTTGGTCTAGACCCAAGAATTTGTCTGGTAAATTTGCTAAGCGTAATAATAACTACAAGTTTGTATAAATGGGAAACAAACTTTACTTTAATAAAACCGTATAAAACATCAAAATTTTGAGCATTTTCAGAATTCGACGAAAGTTGACCGAAACGTTGGACTAGACACTAGGATCTGTGTGATAAATTTTCTAGGCATAGTAATAACTACATGTTTGTATCAAAGGGAAAACAAACTTTGCTTTAATAAAACCGTGCAAAATAGCTAAATTTTGAACGTTGTCAGAATTCGACGAAACTTGACCCAAACGTTGGTCTAGACCCAAGAATTTGTGTGGTAAATTTGCTAAGCGTAATAAAAAACACAAGCTCGTATAAAAGGGAAACAAACTTTGCTTTAATAAAACCGTGCAAAACATTTAAAAGTTTGAATGTTCTCAAAATTCGACGAAACTTGACCCAAACGTTGGTCTAGACCCAAGAATTTTTCTGGTAAATTTGCTAAGCGTAGTAATAACTACAAGTTTGTATGAAAGGGAAACAAACTTATCTTTAATAAGACTGTATAAAACAGCTAAATTTTGAACATTATCAGAATTCGACGTAACTTAACCGAAACGTTGGTCTAGACACTAGGAGCTGTGTGATATATTTTATAGGCATAATAATAACTACGAGTTTGTATCAAAGGGAAAAAATACTTTGCTTTAATAAAATCATGCAAAACAGCTAAATTTTGAACATTCTCAGAATTCGACGAAACTTGACCCAAACGTTGGTTTAGACCCAAGAATTTGTGTGGTAAATTTGCTAAGTGTAATAAAATCACAAGCTTGTATAAAAGGGAAACAAACTTTGCTTTAATAAAACCGTGCAAAACCGCTAAATTTTGAACGAAATTTGACACAAACATTGGTCTACAACCAAGAATTTGTGAGTTAGATTTGCTAAGCGAAATAATAACTACAAGTTCATATAAATGGGAAACAAACTTTGCTTTAATAAAACCGTGCAAAATAGCTAAATTCTGAACGTTCTCACAATTCGACGAAAATTGACCCAAGCATTAGTCTAGACCATAGAATTTGTTTGATAAATTTGCTAAGCGTAATAATAAGTACAAGTTTGTATCAAAGCGAAACAAACTTGGCTTTAATAAAACCGTTCAAAACCGCTAAATTTTGAATGTTCTCAGAGACCAAACTTTACCCAAACGTTGGTCGAGACCCAAGAATTTGTGTGGTAAATTTGCTAAGCGTAATAAAACTACAAGTTTGTATAAATGGGAACAAACTTTGCATTATTAAAACCGTACGCAACAGCTAATTATGAACGTTCTCAGAATTCGACGAAACTTAACCCAAACGTTTTTCTAGACCCAAGAATTTTTGTAAGTTTAGTAATAACTACAAGTTTGTATAAAAGGAAAACAAAATTTGCTTCAATAAAACCGTGGAAAACAGCTAAATTTTGAACGTTCTCAGAATTCGACGAATCTTGACCCAAGCGTTGGTCTAGACCCAAGAATTTGTCTGGTAAATTTGCTAAGCGTAATAATAACTACAAGTTTGTATAAATGGGAAACAAACTTTACTTTAATAAAACCGTATAAAACTTCAAAATTTTGAGCATTTTCAGAATTCGACGAAAGTTGACCGAAACGTTGGACTAGACACTAGGATCTGTGTGATAAATTTTCTAGGCATAGTAATAACTACATGTTTGTATCAAAGGGAAAACAAACTTTGCTTTAATAAAACCGTGCAAAATAGCTAAATTTTGAACGTTGTCAGAATTCGACGAAACTTGACCCAAACGTTGGTCTAGACCCAAGAATTTGTGTGGTAAATTTGCTAAGCGTAATAAAAAACACAAGCTCGTATAAAAGGGAAACAAACTTTGCTTTAATAAAACCGTGCAAAACATTTAAAGTTTGAATGTTCTCAAAATTCGACGAAACTTGACCCAAACGTTGGTCTAGACCCAAGAATTTGTCTGGTAAATTTGCTAAGCGTAGTAATAACTACAAGTTTGTATAAAAGGGAAACAAACTTATCTTTAATAAGACTGTATAAAACAGCTAAATTTTGAACATTATCAGAATTCGACGTAACTTAACCGAAACGTTGGTCTAGACACTAGGAGCTGTGTGATATATTTTATAGGCATAATAATAACTACGAGTTTGTATCAAAGGGAAAAAATACTTTGCTTTAATAAAATCATGCAAAACAGCTAAATTTTGAACATTCTCAGAATTCGACGAAACTTGACCCAAACGTTGGTTTAGACCCAAGAATTTGTGTGGTAAATTTGCTAAGTGTAATAAAATCACAAGCTTGTATAAAAGGGAAACAAACTTTGCTTTAATAAAACCGTGCAAAACCGCTAAATTTTGAACGAAATTTGACACAAACATTGGTCTACAACCAAGAATTTGTGAGTTAAATTTGCTAAGCGAAATAATAACTACAAGTTCATATAAATGGGAAACAAACTTTGCTTTAATAAAACCGTGCAAAATAGCTAAATTCTGAACGTTCTCACAATTCGACGAAAATTGACCCAAGCATTAGTCCAGACCATAGAATTTGTTTGATAAATTTGCTAAGAATAATAATAAGTACAAGTTTGTATCAAAGCGAAACAAACTTGGCTTTAATAAAACCGTTCAAAACCGCTAAATTTTGAATGTTCTCAGAGACCAAACTTTACCCAAACGTTGGTCGAGACCCAAGAATTTGTGTGGTAAATTTGCTAAGCGTAATAAAACTACAAGTTTGTATAAATGGGAACAAACTTTGCATTATTAAAACCGTACGCAACAGCTAATTATGAACGTTCTCAGAATTCGACGAAACTTAACCCAAACGTTTTTCTAGACCCAAGAATTTTTGTAAGTTTAGTAATAACTACAAGTTTGTATAAAAGGAAAATAAAATTTGCTTCAATAAAACCGTGGAAAACAGCTAAATTTTGAACGTTCTCAGAATTCGACGAATCTTGACCCAAGCGTTGGTCTAGACCCAAGAATTTGTCTGGTAAATTTGCTAAGCGTAATAATAACTACAAGTTTGTATAAATGGGAAACAAACTTTACTTTAATAAAACCGTATAAAACATCAAAATTTTGAGCATTTTCAGAATTCGACGAAAGTTGACCGAAACGTTGGACTAGACACTAGGATCTGTGTGATAAATTTTCTAGGCATAGTAATAACTACATGTTTGTATCAAAGGGAAAACAAACTTTGCTTTAATAAAACCGTGCAAAATAGCTAAATTTTGAACGTTGTCAGAATTCGACGAAACTTGACCCAAACGTTGGTCTAGACCCAAGAATTTGTGTGGTAAATTTGCTAAGCGTAATAAAAAACACAAGCTCGTATAAAAGGGAAACAAACTTTGCTTTAATAAAACCGTGCAAAACATTTAAAAGTTTGAATGTTCTCAAAATTCGACGAAACTTGACCAAACGTTGGTCTAGACCCAAGAATTTTTCTGGTAAATTTGCTAAGCGTAGTAATAACTACAAGTTTGTATAAAAGGGAAACAAACTTATCTTTAATAAGACTGTATAAAACAGCTAAATTTTGAACATTATCAGAATTCGACGTAACTTAACCGAAACGTTGGTCTAGACACTAGGAGCTGTGTGATATATTTTATAGGCATAATAATAACTACGAGTTTGTATCAAAGGGAAAAAATACTTTGCTTTAATAGAATCATGCAAAACAGCTAAATTTTGAACATTCTCAGAATTCGACGAAACTTGACCCAAACGTTGGTTTAGACCCAAGAATTTGTGTGGTAAATTTGCTAAGTGTAATAAAATCACAAGCTTGTATAAAAGGGAAACAAACTTTGCTTTAATAAAACCGTGCAAAAACCGCTAAATTTTGAACGAAATTTGACACAAACATTGGTCTACAACCAAGAATTTGTGAGTTAGATTTGCTAAGCGAAATAATAACTACAAGTTCATATAAATGGGAAACAAACTTTGCTTTAATAAAACCGTGCAAAATAGCTAAATTCTGAACGTTCTCACAATTCGACGAAAATTGACCCAAGCATTAGTCTAGACCATAGAATTTGTTTGATAAATTTGCTAAGCGTAATAATAAGTACAAGTTTGTATCAAAGCGAAACAAACTTGGCTTTAATAAAACCGTTCAAAACCGCTAATTTTGAATGTTCTCAGAGACCAAACTTTACCCAAACGTTGGTCGAGACCCAAGAATTTGTGTGGTAAATTTGCTAAGCGTAATAAAACTACAAGTTTGTATAAATGGGAACAAACTTTGCATTATTAAAACCGTACACAACAGCTAATTATGAACGTTCTCAGAATTCGACGAAACTTAACCCAAACGTTTTTCTAGACCCAACAATTTTTGTAAGTTTAGCAATAACTACAAGTTTGTATAAAAGGAAAACAAAATTTGCTTCAATAAAACCGTGGAAAACAGCTAAATTTTGAACGTTCTCAGAATTCGACGAATCTTGACCCAAGTGTTGGTCTAGACCCAAGAATTTGTCTGGTAAATTTGCTAAGCGTAATAATAACTACAAGTTTGTATAAATGGGAAACAAACTTTACTTTAATAAAACCGTATAAAACATCAAAATTTTGAGCATTTTCAGAATTCGACGAAAGTTGACCGAAACGTTGGACTAGACACTAGGATCTGTGTGATAAATTTTCTAGGCATAGTAATAACTACATGTTTGTATCAAAGGGAAAACAAACTTTGCTTTAATAAAATCGTGCAAAATAGCTAAATTTTGAACGTTGTCAGAATTCGACGAAACTTGACCCAAACGTTGGTCTAGACCCAAGAATTTGTGTGGTAAATTTGCTAAGCGTAATAAAACTACAAGTTTGTATAAATGGGAACAAACTTTGCATTATTAAAACCGTACGCAACAGCTAATTATGAACGTTCTCAGAATTCGACGAAACTTAACCCAAACGTTTTTCTAGACCCAAGAATTTTTGTAAGTTTAGTAATAACTACAAGTTTGTATAAAAGGAAAACAAAATTTGCTTCAATAAAACCGTGGAAAACAGCTAAATTTTGAACGTTCTCAGAATTCGACGAATCTTGACCCAAGCGTTGGTCTAGACCCAAGAATTTGTCTGGTAAATTTGCTAAGCGTAATAATAACTACAAGTTTGTATAAATGGGAAACAAACTTTACTTTAATAAAACCGTATAAAACTTCAAAATTTTGAGCATTTTCAGAATTCGACGAAAGTTGACCGAAACGTTGGACTAGACACTAGGATCTGTGTGATAAATTTTCTAGGCATAGTAATAACTACATGTTTGTATCAAAGGGAAAACAAACTTTGCTTTAATAAAACCGTGCAAAATAGCTAAATTTTGAACGTTGTCAGAATTCGACGAAACTTGACCCAAACGTTGGTCTAGACCCAAGAATTTGTGTGGTAAATTTGCTAAGCGTAATAAAAAACACAAGCTCGTATAAAAGGGAAACAAACTTTGCTTTAATAAAACCGTGCAAAACATTTAAAAGTTTGAATGTTCTCAAAATTCGACGAAACTTGACCCAAACGTTGGTCTAGACCCAAGAATTTTTCTGGTAAATTTGCTAAGCGTAGTAATAACTACAAGTTTGTATAAAAGGGAAACAAACTTATCTTTAATAAGACTGTATAAAACAGCTAAATTTTGAACATTATCAGAATTCGACGTAACTTAACCGAAACGTTGGTCTAGACACTAGGAGCTGTGTGATATATTTTATAGGCATAATAATAACTACGAGTTTGTATCAAAGGGAAAAAATACTTTGCTTTAATAAAATCATGCAAAACAGCTAAATTTTGAACATTCTCAGAATTCGACGAAACTTGACCCAAACGTTGGTTTAGACCCAAGAATTTGTGTGGTAAATTTGCTAAGTGTAATAAAATCACAAGCTTGTATAAAAGGGAAACAAACTTTGCTTTAATAAAACCGTGCAAAACCGCTAAATTTTGGACGAAATTTGACACAAACATTGGTCTACAACCAAGAATTTGTGAGTTAAATTTGCTAAGCGAAATAATAACTACAAGTTCATATAAATGGGAAACAAACTTTGCTTTAATAAAACCGTGCAAAATAGCTAAATTCTGAACGTTCTCACAATTCGACGAAAATTGACCCAAGCATTAGTCCAGACCATAGAATTTGTTTGATAAATTTGCTAAGCATAATAATAAGTACAAGTTTGTATCAAAGCGAAACAAACTTGGCTTTAATAAAACCGTTCAAAACCGCTAAATTTTGAATGTTCTCAGAGACCAAACTTTACCCAAACGTTGGTCGAGACCCAAGAATTTGTGTGGTAAATTTGCTAAGCGTAATAAAACTACAAGTTTGTATAAATGGGAACAAACTTTGCATTATTAAAACCGTACGCAACAGCTAATTATGAACGTTCTCAGAATTCGACGAAACTTAACCCAAACGTTTTTCTAGACCCAAGAATTTTTGTAAGTTTAGTAATAACTACAAGTTTGTATAAAAGGAAAATAAAATTTGCTTCAATAAAACCGTGGAGAACAGCTAAATTTTGAACGTTCTCAGAATTCGACGAATCTTGACCCAAGGGTTGGTCTAGACCCAAGAATTTGTCTGGTAAATTTGCTAAGCGTAATAATAACTACAAGTTTGTATAAATGGGAAACAAACTTTACTTTAATAAAACCGTATAAAACATCAAAATTTTGAGCATTTTCAGAATTCGACGAAAGTTGACCGAAACGTTGGACTAGACACTAGGATCTGTGTGATAAATTTTCTAGGCATAGTAATAACTACATGTTTGTATCAAAGGGAAAACAAACTTTGCTTTAGTAAAACCGTGCAAAATAGCTAAATTTTGAACGTTGTCAGAATTCGACGAAACTTGACCCAAACGTTGGTCTAGACCCAAGAATTTGTGTGGTAAATTTGCTAAGCGTAATAAAAAACACAAGCTCGTATAAAAGGGAAACAAACTTTGCTTTAATAAAACCGTGCAAAACATTTAAAAGTTTGAATGTTCTCAAAATTCGACGAAACTTGACCAAACGTTGGTCTAGACCCAAGAATTTTTCTGGTAAATTTGCTAAGCGTAGTAATAACTACAAGTTTGTATAAAAGGGAAACAAACTTATCTTTAATAAGACTGTATAAAACAGCTAAATTTTGAACATTATCAGAATTCGACGTAACTTAACCGAAACGTTGGTCTAGACACTAGGAGCTGTGTGATATATTTTATAGGCATAATAATAACTACGAGTTTGTATCAAAGGGAAAAAATACTTTGCTTTAATAGAATCATGCAAAACAGCTAAATTTTGAACATTCTCAGAATTCGACGAAACTTGACCCAAACGTTGGTTTAGACCCAAGAATTTGTGTGGTAAATTTGCTAAGTGTAATAAAATCACAAGCTTGTATAAAAGGGAAACAAACTTTGCTTTAATAAAATCGTGCAAAACCGCTAAATTTTGAACGAAATTTGACACAAACATTGGTCTACAACCAAGAATTTGTGAGTTAGATTTGCTAAGCGAAATAATAACTACAAGTTCATATAAATGGGAAACAAACTTTGCTTTAATAAAACCGTGCAAAATAGCTAAATTCTGAACGTTCTCACAATTCGACGAAAATTGACCCAAGCATTAGTCTAGACCATAGAATTTGTTTGATAAATTTGCTAAGCGTAATAATAAGTACAAGTTTGTATCAAAGCGAAACAAACTTGGCTTTAATAAAACCGTTCAAAACCGCTAATTTTGAATGTTCTCAGAGACCAAACTTTACCCAAACGTTGGTCGAGACCCAAGAATTTGTGTGGTAAATTTGCTAAGCGTAATAAAACTACAAGTTTGTATAAATGGGAACAAACTTTGCATTATTAAAACCGTACACAACAGCTAATTATGAACGTTCTCAGAATTCGACGAAACTTAACCCAAACGTTTTTCTAGACCCAACAATTTTTGTAAGTTTAGCAATAACTACAAGTTTGTATAAAAGGAAAACACAATTTGCTTCAATAAAACCGTGGAAAACAGCTAAATTTTGAACGTTCTCAGAATTCGACGAATCTTGACCCAAGTGTTGGTCTAGACCCAAGAATTTGTCTGGTAAATTTGCTAAGCGTAATAATAACTACAAGTTTGTATAAATGGGAAACAAACTTTACTTTAATAAAACCGTATAAAACATCAAAATTTTGAGCATTTTCAGAATTCGACGAAAGTTGACCGAAACGTTGGACTAGACACTAGGATCTGTGTGATAAATTTTCTAGGCATAGTAATAACTACATGTTTGTATCAAAGGGAAAACAAACTTTGCTTTAATAAAATCGTGCAAAATAGCTAAATTTTGAACGTTGTCAGAATTCGACGAAACTTGACCCAAACGTTGGTCTAGACCCAAGAATTTGTGTGGTAAATTTGCTAAGCGTAATAAAAAACACAAGCTCGTATAAAAGGTAAACAAACTTTGCTTTAATAAAACCGTGCAAAACATTTAAAGTTTGAATGTTCTCAAAATTCGACGAAACTTGACCCAAACGTTGGTCTAGACCCAAGAATTTGTCTGGTAAATTTGCTAAGCGTAGTAATAACTACAAGTTTGTATAAAAGGGAAACAAACTTATCTTTAATAAGACTGTATAAAACAGCTAAATTTTGAACATTATCAGAATTCGACGTAACTTAACCGAAACGTTGGTCTAGACACTAGGAGCTGTGTGATATATTTTATAGGCATAATAATAACTACGAGTTTGTATCAAAGGGAAAAAATACTTTGCTTTAATAAAATCATGCAAAACAGCTAAATTTTGAACATTCTCAGAATTCGACGAAACTTGACCCAAACGTTGGTTTAGACCCAAGAATTTGAGTGGTAAATTTGCTAAGTGTAATAAAATCACAAGCTTGTATAAAAGGGAAACAAACTTTGCTTTAATAAAATCGTGCAAAACCGCTAAATTTTGAACGAAATTTGACACAAACATTGGTCTACAACCAAGAATTTGTGAGTTAAATTTGCTAAGCGAAATAATAACTACAAGTTCATATAAATGGGAAACAAACTTTGCTTTAATAAAACCGTGCAAAATAGCTAAATTCTGAACGTTCTCACAATTCGACGAAAATTGACCCAAGCATTAGTCTAGACCATAGAATTTGTTTGATAAATTTGCTAAGCGTAATAATAAGTACAAGTTTGTATCAAAGCGAAACAAACTTGGGTTTAATAAAACCGTTCAAAACCGCTAAATTTTGAATGTTCTCAGAGACCAAACTTTACCCAAACGTTGGTCGAGACCCAAGAATTTGTGTGGTAAATTTGCTAAGCGTAATAAAACTACAAGTTTGTATAAATGGGAACAAACTTTGCATTATTAAAACCGTACACAACAGCTAATTATGAACGTTCTCAGAATTCGACGAAACTTAACCCAAACGTTTTTCTAGACCCAAGAATTTTTGTAAGTTTAGTAATAACTACAAGTTTGTATAAAAGGAAAACAAAATTTGCTTCAATAAAACCGTGGAAAACAGCTAAATTTTGAACGTTCTCAGAATTCGACGAATCTTGACCCAAGCGTTGGTCTAGACCCAAGAATTTGTCTGGTAAATTTGCTAAGCGTAATAATAACTACAAGTTTGTATAAATGGGAAACAAACTTTACTTTAATAAAACCGTATAAAACATCAAAATTTTGAGCATTTTCAGAATTCGACGAAAGTTGACCGAAACGTTGGACTAGACACTAGGATCTGTGTGATAAATTTTCTAGGCATAGTAATAACTACATGTTTGTATCAAAGGGAAAACAAACTTTGCTTTAATAAAACCGTGCAAAATAGCTAAATTTTGAACGTTGTCAGAATTCGACGAAACTTGACCCAAACGTTGGTCTAGACCCAAGAATTTGTGTGGTAAATTTGCTAAGCGTAATAAAAAACACAAGCTCGTATAAAAGGGAAACAAACTTTGCTTTAATAAAACCGTGCAAAACATTTAAAGTTTGAATGTTCTCAAAATTCGACGAAACTTGTCCCAAACGTTGGTCTAGACCCAAGAATTTGTCTGGTAAATTTGCTAAGCGTAGTAATAACTACAAGTTTGTATAAAAGGGAAACACACTTATCTTTAATAAGACTGTATAAAACAGCTAAATTTTGAACATTATCAGAATTCGACGTAACTTAACCGAAACGTTGGTCTAGACACTAGGAGCTGTGTGATATATTTTATAGGCATAATAATAACTACGAGTTTGTATCAAAGGGAAAAAATACTTTGCTTTAATAAAATCATGCAAAACAGCTAAATTTTGAACATTCTCAGAATTCGACGAAACTTGACCCAAACGTTGGTTTAGACCCAAGAATTTGTGTGGTAAATTTGCTAAGTGTAATAAAATCACAAGCTTGTATAAAAGGGAAACAAACTTTGCTTTAATAAAATCGTGCAAAACCGCTAAATTTTGAACGAAATTTGACACAAACATTGGTCTACAACCAAGAATTTGTGAGTTAAATTTGCTAAGCGAAATAATAACTACAAGTTCATATAAATGGGAAACAAACTTTGCTTTAATAAAACCGTGCAAAATAGCTAAATTTTGAACGTTCTCACAATTCGACGAAAATTGACCCAAGCATTAGTCTAGACCATAGAATTTGTTTGATAAATTTGCTAAGCGTAATAATAAGTACAAGTTTGTATCAAAGCGAAACAAACTTGGCTTTAATAAAACCGTTCAAAACCGCTAAATTTTGAATGTTCTCAGAGACCAAACTTTACCCAAACGTTGGTCGAGACCCAAGAATTTGTGTGGTAAATTTGCTAAGCGTAATAAAACTACAAGTTTGTATAAATGGGAACAAACTTTGCATTATTAAAACCGTACACAACAGCTAATTATGAACGTTCTCAGAATTCGACGAAACTTAACCCAAACGTTTTTCTAGACCCAAGAATTTTTGTAAGTTTAGTAATAACTACAAGTTTGTATAAAAGGAAAACAAAATTTGCTTCAATAAAACCGTGGAAAACAGCTAAATTTTGAACGTTCTCAGAATTCGACGAATCTTGACCCAAGCGTTGGTCTAGACCCAAGAATTTGTCTGGTAAATTTGCTAAGCGTAATAATAACTACAAGTTTGTATAAATGGGAAACAAACTTTACTTTAATAAAACCGTATAAAACATCAAAATTTTGAGCATTTTCAGAATTCGACGAAAGTTGACCGAAACGTTGGACTAGACACTAGGATCTGTGTGATAAATTTTCTAGGCATAGTAATAACTACATGTTTGTATCAAAGGGAAAACAAACTTTGCTTTAATAAAACCGTGCAAAATAGCTAAATTTTGAACGTTGTCAGAATTCGACGAAACTTGACCCAAACGTTGGTCTAGACCCAAGAATTTGTGTGGTAAATTTGCTAAGCGTAATAAAAAACACAAGCTCGTATAAAAGGGAAACAAACTTTGCTTTAATAAAACCGTGCAAAACATTTAAAGTTTGAATGTTCTCAAAATTCGACGAAACTTGTCCCAAACGTTGGTCTAGACCCAAGAATTTGTCTGGTAAATTTGCTAAGCGTAGTAATAACTACAAGTTTGTATAAAAGGGAAACAAACTTATCTTTAATAAGACTGTATAAAACAGCTAAATTTTGAACATTATCAGAATTCGACGTAACTTAACCGAAACGTTGGTCTAGACACTAGGAGCTGTGTGATATATTTTATAGGCATAATAATAACTACGAGTTTGTATCAAAGGGAAAAAATACTTTGCTTTAATAAAATCATGCAAAACAGCTAAATTTTGAACATTCTCAGAATTCGACGAAACTTGACCCAAACGTTGGTTTAGACCCAAGAATTTGTGTGGTAAATTTGCTAAGTGTAATAAAATCACAAGCTTGTATAAAAGGGAAACAAACTTTGCTTTAATAAAATCGTGCAAAACCGCTAAATTTTGAACGAAATTTGACACAAACATTGGTCTACAACCAAGAATTTGTGAGTTAAATTTGCTAAGCGAAATAATAACTACAAGTTCATATAAATGGGAAACAAACTTTGCTTTAATAAAACCGTGCAAAATAGCTAAATTCTGAACGTTCTCACAATTCGACGAAAATTGACCCAAGCATTAGTCTAGACCATAGAATTTGTTTGATAAATTTGCTAAGCGTAATAATAAGTACAAGTTTGTATCAAAGCGAAACAAACTTGGCTTTAATAAAACCGTTCAAAACCGCTAAATTTTGAATGTTCTCAGAGACCAAACTTTACCCAAACGTTGGTCGAGACCCAAGAATTTGTGTGGTAAATTTGCTAAGCGTAATAAAACTACAAGTTTGTATAAATGGGAACAAACTTTGCATTATTAAAACCGTACACAACAGCTAATTATGAACGTTCTCAGAATTCGACGAAACTTAACCCAAACGTTTTTCTAGACCCAAGAATTTTTGTAAGTTTAGTAATAACTACAAGTTTGTATAAAAGGAAAACAAAATTTGCTTCAATAAAACCGTGGAAAACAGCTAAATTTTGAACGTTCTCAGAATTCGACGAATCTTGATCCAAACGTTTGTCTAGACCCAAGAATTTGTCTGGTAAATTTGCTAAGCGTAATAATAACTACAAGTTTGTATAAATGAGAAACAAACTTTACTCTAATAAAACCCTATAAAACATCAAAATTTTGAGCATTTTCAGAATTCGACGAAAGTTGACCGAAACGTTGGACTAGACACTAGGATCTGTGTGATAAATTTTCTAGGCATAGTAATAACTACATGTTTGTATCAAAGGGAAAACAAACTTTGCTTTAATAAAACCGTGCAAAATAGCTAAATTTTGAACGTTGTCAGAATTCGACGAAACTTGACCCAAACGTTGGTCTAGACCCAAGAATTTGTGTGGTAAATTTGCTAAGCGTAATAAAAAACACAAGCTCGTATAAAAGGGAAACAAACTTTGCTTTAATAAAACCGTGCAAAACATTTAAAGTTTGAATGTTCTCAAAATTCGACGAAACTTGACCCAAACGTTGGTCTAGACCCAAGAATTTGTCTGGTAAATTTGCTAAGCGTAGTAATAACTACAAATTTGTATGAAAGGGAAACAAACTTATCTTTAATAAGACTGTATAAAACAGCTAAATTTTGAACATTATCAGAATTCGACGTAACTTAACCGAAACGTTGGTCTAGACACTAGGAGCTGTGTGATATATTTTATAGGCATAATAATAACTACGAGTTTGTATCAAAGGGAAAAAATACTTTGCTTTAATAAAATCATGCAAAACAGCTAAATTTTGAACATTCTCAGAATTCGACGAAACTTGACCCAAACGTTGGTTTAGACCCAAGAATTTGTGTGGTAAATTTGCTAAGTGTAATAAAATCACAAGCTTGTATAAAAGGGAAACAAACTTTGCTTTAATAAAATCGTGCAAAACCGCTAAATTTTGAACGAAATTTGACACAAACATTGGTCTACAACCAAGAATTTGTGAGTTAAATTTGCTAAGCGAAATAATAATAACTACAAGTTCATATAAATGGGAAACAAACTTTGCTTTAATAAAACCGTGCAAAATAGCTAAATTCTGAACGTTCTCACAATTCGACGAAAATTGACCCAAGCATTAGTCTAGACCATAGAATTTGTTTGATAAATTTGCTAAGCGTAATAATAAGTACAAGTTTGTATCAAAGCGAAACAAACTTGGCTTTAATAAAACCGTTCAAAACCGCTAAATTTTGAATGTTCTCAGAGACCAAACTTTACCCAAACGTTGGTCGAGACCCAAGAATTTGTGTGGTAAATTTGCTAAGCGTAATAAAACTACAAGTTTGTATAAATGGGAACAAACTTTGCATTATTAAAACCGTACACAACAGCTAATTATGAACGTTCTCAGAATTCGACGAAACTTAACCCAAACGTTTTTCTAGACCCAAGAATTTTTGTAAGTTTAGTAATAACTACAAGTTTGTATAAAAGGAAAACAAAATTTGCTTCAATAAAACCGTGGAAAACAGCTAAATTTTGAACGTTCTCAGAATTCGACGAATCTTGACCCAAGCGTTGGTCTAGACCCAAGAATTTGTCTGGTAAATTTGCTAAGCGTAATAATAACTACAAGTTTGTATAAATGGGAAACAAACTTTACTTTAATAAAACCGTATAAAACATCAAAATTTTGAGCATTTTCAGAATTCGACGAAAGTTGACCGAAACGTTGGACTAGACACTAGGATCTGTGTGATA
The DNA here is from genome assembly GCF_026168435.1 of Sesamum indicum. Classification (NCBI taxonomy): domain Eukaryota; kingdom Viridiplantae; phylum Streptophyta; class Magnoliopsida; order Lamiales; family Pedaliaceae; genus Sesamum; species Sesamum indicum. The sequence continues at coordinate 6,428,633 of NC_142661.1, read as the reverse complement.
AATTTTCTAGGCATAGTAATAACTACATGTTTGTATCAAAGGGAAAACAAACTTTGCTTTAATAAAACCGTGCAAAATAGCTAAATTTTGAACGTTGTCAGAATTCGACGAAACTTGACCCAAACGTTGGTCTAGACCCAAGAATTTGTGTGGTAAATTTGCTAAGCGTAATAAAAAACACAAGCTCGTATAAAAGGGAAACAAACTTTGCTTTAATAAAACCGTGCAAAACATTTAAAGTTTGAATGTTCTCAAAATTCGACGAAACTTGTCCCAAACGTTGGTCTAGACCCAAGAATTTGTCTGGTAAATTTGCTAAGCGTAGTAATAACTACAAGTTTGTATAAAAGGGAAACACACTTATCTTTAATAAGACTGTATAAAACAGCTAAATTTTGAACATTATCAGAATTCGACGTAACTTAACCGAAACGTTGGTCTAGACACTAGGAGCTGTGTGATATATTTTATAGGCATAATAATAACTACGAGTTTGTATCAAAGGGAAAAAATACTTTGCTTTAATAAAATCATGCAAAACAGCTAAATTTTGAACATTCTCAGAATTCGACGAAACTTGACCCAAACGTTGGTTTAGACCCAAGAATTTGTGTGGTAAATTTGCTAAGTGTAATAAAATCACAAGCTTGTATAAAAGGGAAACAAACTTTGCTTTAATAAAATCGTGCAAAACCGCTAAATTTTGAACGAAATTTGACACAAACATTGGTCTACAACCAAGAATTTGTGAGTTAAATTTGCTAAGCGAAATAATAACTACAAGTTCATATAAATGGGAAACAAACTTTGCTTTAATAAAACCGTGCAAAATAGCTAAATTCTGAACGTTCTCACAATTCGACGAAAATTGACCCAAGCATTAGTCTAGACCATAGAATTTGTTTGATAAATTTGCTAAGCGTAATAATAAGTACAAGTTTGTATCAAAGCGAAACAAACTTGGCTTTAATAAAACCGTTCAAAACCGCTAAATTTTGAATGTTCTCAGAGACCAAACTTTACCCAAACGTTGGTCGAGACCCAAGAATTTGTGTGGTAAATTTGCTAAGCGTAATAAAACTACAAGTTTGTATAAATGGGAACAAACTTTGCATTATTAAAACCGTACACAACAGCTAATTATGAACGTTCTCAGAATTCGACGAAACTTAACCCAAACGTTTTTCTAGACCCAAGAATTTTTGTAAGTTTAGTAATAACTACAAGTTTGTATAAAAGGAAAACAAAATTTGCTTCAATAAAACCGTGGAAAACAGCTAAATTTTGAACGTTCTCAGAATTCGACGAATCTTGACCCAAGCGTTGGTCTAGACCCAAGAATTTGTCTGGTAAATTTGCTAAGCGTAATAATAACTACAAGTTTGTATAAATGGGAAACAAACTTTACTTTAATAAAACCGTATAAAACATCAAAATTTTGAGCATTTTCAGAATTCGACGAAAGTTGACCGAAACGTTGGACTAGACACTAGGATCTGTGTGATAAATTTTCTAGGCATAGTAATAACTACATGTTTGTATCAAAGGGAAAACAAACTTTGCTTTAATAAAACCGTGCAAAATAGCTAAATTTTGAACGTTGTCAGAATTCGACGAAACTTGACCCAAACGTTGGTCTAGACCCAAGAATTTGTGTGGTAAATTTGCTAAGCGTAATAAAAAACACAAGCTCGTATAAAAGGGAAACAAACTTTGCTTTAATAAAACCGTGCAAAACATTTAAAGTTTGAATGTTCTCAAAATTCGACGAAACTTGTCCCAAACGTTGGTCTAGACCCAAGAATTTGTCTGGTAAATTTGCTAAGCGTAGTAATAACTACAAGTTTGTATAAAAGGGAAACAAACTTATCTTTAATAAGACTGTATAAAACAGCTAAATTTTGAACATTATCAGAATTCGACGTAACTTAACCGAAACGTTGGTCTAGACACTAGGAGCTGTGTGATATATTTTATAGGCATAATAATAACTACGAGTTTGTATCAAAGGGAAAAAATACTTTGCTTTAATAAAATCATGCAAAACAGCTAAATTTTGAACATTCTCAGAATTCGACGAAACTTGACCCAAACGTTGGTTTAGACCCAAGAATTTGTGTGGTAAATTTGCTAAGTGTAATAAAATCACAAGCTTGTATAAAAGGGAAACAAACTTTGCTTTAATAAAATCGTGCAAAACCGCTAAATTTTGAACGAAATTTGACACAAACATTGGTCTACAACCAAGAATTTGTGAGTTAAATTTGCTAAGCGAAATAATAACTACAAGTTCATATAAATGGGAAACAAACTTTGCTTTAATAAAACCGTGCAAAATAGCTAAATTCTGAACGTTCTCACAATTCGACGAAAATTGACCCAAGCATTAGTCTAGACCATAGAATTTGTTTGATAAATTTGCTAAGCGTAATAATAAGTACAAGTTTGTATCAAAGCGAAACAAACTTGGCTTTAATAAAACCGTTCAAAACCGCTAAATTTTGAATGTTCTCAGAGACCAAACTTTACCCAAACGTTGGTCGAGACCCAAGAATTTGTGTGGTAAATTTGCTAAGCGTAATAAAACTACAAGTTTGTATAAATGGGAACAAACTTTGCATTATTAAAACCGTACACAACAGCTAATTATGAACGTTCTCAGAATTCGACGAAACTTAACCCAAACGTTTTTCTAGACCCAAGAATTTTTGTAAGTTTAGTAATAACTACAAGTTTGTATAAAAGGAAAACAAAATTTGCTTCAATAAAACCGTGGAAAACAGCTAAATTTTGAACGTTCTCAGAATTCGACGAATCTTGATCCAAACGTTTGTCTAGACCCAAGAATTTGTCTGGTAAATTTGCTAAGCGTAATAATAACTACAAGTTTGTATAAATGAGAAACAAACTTTACTCTAATAAAACCCTATAAAACATCAAAATTTTGAGCATTTTCAGAATTCGACGAAAGTTGACCGAAACGTTGGACTAGACACTAGGATCTGTGTGATAAATTTTCTAGGCATAGTAATAACTACATGTTTGTATCAAAGGGAAAACAAACTTTGCTTTAATAAAACCGTGCAAAATAGCTAAATTTTGAACGTTGTCAGAATTCGACGAAACTTGACCCAAACGTTGGTCTAGACCCAAGAATTTGTGTGGTAAATTTGCTAAGCGTAATAAAAAACACAAGCTCGTATAAAAGGGAAACAAACTTTGCTTTAATAAAACCGTGCAAAACATTTAAAGTTTGAATGTTCTCAAAATTCGACGAAACTTGACCCAAACGTTGGTCTAGACCCAAGAATTTGTCTGGTAAATTTGCTAAGCGTAGTAATAACTACAAATTTGTATGAAAGGGAAACAAACTTATCTTTAATAAGACTGTATAAAACAGCTAAATTTTGAACATTATCAGAATTCGACGTAACTTAACCGAAACGTTGGTCTAGACACTAGGAGCTGTGTGATATATTTTATAGGCATAATAATAACTACGAGTTTGTATCAAAGGGAAAAAATACTTTGCTTTAATAAAATCATGCAAAACAGCTAAATTTTGAACATTCTCAGAATTCGACGAAACTTGACCCAAACGTTGGTTTAGACCCAAGAATTTGTGTGGTAAATTTGCTAAGTGTAATAAAATCACAAGCTTGTATAAAAGGGAAACAAACTTTGCTTTAATAAAATCGTGCAAAACCGCTAAATTTTGAACGAAATTTGACACAAACATTGGTCTACAACCAAGAATTTGTGAGTTAAATTTGCTAAGCGAAATAATAATAACTACAAGTTCATATAAATGGGAAACAAACTTTGCTTTAATAAAACCGTGCAAAATAGCTAAATTCTGAACGTTCTCACAATTCGACGAAAATTGACCCAAGCATTAGTCTAGACCATAGAATTTGTTTGATAAATTTGCTAAGCGTAATAATAAGTACAAGTTTGTATCAAAGCGAAACAAACTTGGCTTTAATAAAACCGTTCAAAACCGCTAAATTTTGAATGTTCTCAGAGACCAAACTTTACCCAAACGTTGGTCGAGACCCAAGAATTTGTGTGGTAAATTTGCTAAGCGTAATAAAACTACAAGTTTGTATAAATGGGAACAAACTTTGCATTATTAAAACCGTACACAACAGCTAATTATGAACGTTCTCAGAATTCGACGAAACTTAACCCAAACGTTTTTCTAGACCCAAGAATTTTTGTAAGTTTAGTAATAACTACAAGTTTGTATAAAAGGAAAACAAAATTTGCTTCAATAAAACCGTGGAAAACAGCTAAATTTTGAACGTTCTCAGAATTCGACGAATCTTGATCCAAACGTTTGTCTAGACCCAAGAATTTGTCTGGTAAATTTGCTAAGCGTAATAATAACTACAAGTTTGTATAAATGAGAAACAAACTTTACTTTAATAAAACCCTATAAAACATCAAAATTTTGAGCATTTTCAGAATTCGACGAAAGTTGACCGAAACGTTGGACTAGACACTAGGATCTGTGTGATAAATTTTCTAGGCATAGTAATAACTACATGTTTGTATCAAAGGGAAAACAAACTTTGCTTTAATAAAACCGTGCAAAATAGCTAAATTTTGAACGTTGTCAGAATTCGACGAAACTTGACCCAAACGTTGGTCTAGACCCAAGAATTTGTGTGGTAAATTTGCTAAGCGTAATAAAAAACACAAGCTCGTATAAAAGGGAAACAAACTTTGCTTTAATAAAACCGTGCAAAACATTTAAAGTTTGAATGTTCTCAAAATTCGACGAAACTTGACCCAAACGTTGGTCTAGACCCAAGAATTTGTCTGGTAAATTTGCTAAGCGTAGTAATAACTACAAATTTGTATGAAAGGGAAACAAACTTATCTTTAATAAGACTGTATAAAACAGCTAAATTTTGAACATTATCAGAATTCGACGTAACTTAACCGAAACGTTGGTCTAGACACTAGGAGCTGTGTGATATATTTTATAGGCATAATAATAACTACGAGTTTGTATCAAAGGGAAAAAATACTTTGCTTTAATAAAATCATGCAAAACAGCTAAATTTTGAACATTCTCAGAATTCGACGAAACTTGACCCAAACGTTGGTTTAGACCCAAGAATTTGTGTGGTAAATTTGCTAAGTGTAATAAAATCACAAGCTTGTATAAAAGGGAAACAAACTTTGCTTTAATAAAATCGTGCAAAACCGCTAAATTTTGAACGAAATTTGACACAAACATTGGTCTACAACCAAGAATTTGTGAGTTAAATTTGCTAAGCGAAATAATAATAACTACAAGTTCATATAAATGGGAAACAAACTTTGCTTTAATAAAACCGTGCAAAATAGCTAAATTCTGAACGTTCTCACAATTCGACGAAAATTGACCCAAGCATTAGTCTAGACCATAGAATTTGTTTGATAAATTTGCTAAGCGTAATAATAAGTACAAGTTTGTATCAAAGCGAAACAAACTTGGCTTTAATAAAACCGTTCAAAACCGCTAAATTTTGAATGTTCTCAGAGACCAAACTTTACCCAAACGTTGGTCGAGACCCAAGAATTTGTGTGGTAAATTTGCTAAGCGTAATAAAACTACAAGTTTGTATAAATGGGAACAAACTTTGCATTATTAAAACCGTACACAACAGCTAATTATGAACGTTCTCAGAATTCGACGAAACTTAACCCAAACGTTTTTCTAGACCCAAGAATTTTTGTAAGTTTAGTAATAACTACAAGTTTGTATAAAAGGAAAACAAAATTTGCTTCAATAAAACCGTGGAAAACAGCTAAATTTTGAACGTTCTCAGAATTCGACGAATCTTGATCCAAACGTTTGTCTAGACCCAAGAATTTGTCTGGTAAATTTGCTAAGCGTAATAATAACTACAAGTTTGTATAAATGAGAAACAAACTTTACTTTAATAAAACCCTATAAAACATCAAAATTTTGAGCATTTTCAGAATTCGACGAAAGTTGACCGAAACGTTGGACTAGACACTAGGATCTGTGTGATAAATTTTCTAGGCATAGTAATAACTACATGTTTGTATCAAAGGGAAAACAAACTTTGCTTTAATAAAACCGTGCAAAATAGCTAAATTTTGAACGTTGTCAGAATTCGACGAAACTTGACCCAAACGTTGGTCTAGACCCAAGAATTTGTGTGGTAAATTTGCTAAGCGTAATAAAAAACACAAGCTCGTATAAAAGGGAAACAAACTTTGCTTTAATAAAACCGTGCAAAACATTTAAAGTTTGAATGTTCTCAAAATTCGACGAAACTTGACCCAAACGTTGGTCTAGACCCAAGAATTTGTCTGGTAAATTTGCTAAGCGTAGTAATAACTACAAATTTGTATGAAAGGGAAACAAACTTATCTTTAATAAGACTGTATAAAACAGCTAAATTTTGAACATTATCAGAATTCGACGTAACTTAACCGAAACGTTGGTCTAGACACTAGGAGCTGTGTGATATATTTTATAGGCATAATAATAACTACGAGTTTGTATCAAAGGGAAAAAATACTTTGCTTTAATAAAATCATGCAAAACAGCTAAATTTTGAACATTCTCAGAATTCGACGAAACTTGACCCAAACGTTGGTTTAGACCCAAGAATTTGTGTGGTAAATTTGCTAAGTGTAATAAAATCACAAGCTTGTATAAAAGGGAAACAAACTTTGCTTTAATAAAATCGTGCAAAACCGCTAAATTTTGAACGAAATTTGACACAAACATTGGTCTACAACCAAGAATTTGTGAGTTAAATTTGCTAAGCGAAATAATAATAACTACAAGTTCATATAAATGGGAAACAAACTTTGCTTTAATAAAACCGTGCAAAATAGCTAAATTCTGAACGTTCTCACAATTCGACGAAAATTGACCCAAGCATTAGTCTAGACCATAGAATTTGTTTGATAAATTTGCTAAGCGTAATAATAAGTACAAGTTTGTATCAAAGCGAAACAAACTTGGCTTTAATAAAACCGTTCAAAACCGCTAAATTTTGAATGTTCTCAGAGACCAAACTTTACCCAAACGTTGGTCGAGACCCAAGAATTTGTGTGGTAAATTTGCTAAGCGTAATAAAACTACAAGTTTGTATAAATGGGAACAAACTTTGCATTATTAAAACCGTACACAACAGCTAATTATGAACGTTCTCAGAATTCGACGAAACTTAACCCAAACGTTTTTCTAGACCCAAGAATTTTTGTAAGTTTAGTAATAACTACAAGTTTGTATAAAAGGAAAACAAAATTTGCTTCAATAAAACCGTGGAAAACAGCTAAATTTTGAACGTTCTCAGAATTCGACGAATCTTGATCCAAACGTTTGTCTAGACCCAAGAATTTGTCTGGTAAATTTGCTAAGCGTAATAATAACTACAAGTTTGTATAAATGAGAAACAAACTTTACTTTAATAAAACCCTATAAAACATCAAAATTTTGAGCATTTTCAGAATTCGACGAAAGTTGACCGAAACGTTGGACTAGACACTAGGATCTGTGTGATAAATTTTCTAGGCATAGTAATAACTACATGTTTGTATCAAAGGGAAAACAAACTTTGCTTTAATAAAACCGTGCAAAATAGCTAAATTTTGAACGTTGTCAGAATTCGACGAAACTTGACCCAAACGTTGGTCTAGACCCAAGAATTTGTGTGGTAAATTTGCTAAGCGTAATAAAAAACACAAGCTCGTATAAAAGGGAAACAAACTTTGCTTTAATAAAACCGTGCAAAACATTTAAAGTTTGAATGTTCTCAAAATTCGACGAAACTTGACCCAAACGTTGGTCTAGACCCAAGAATTTGTCTGGTAAATTTGCTAAGCGTAGTAATAACTACAAATTTGTATGAAAGGGAAACAAACTTATCTTTAATAAGACTGTATAAAACAGCTAAATTTTGAACATTATCAGAATTCGACGTAACTTAACCGAAACGTTGGTCTAGACACTAGGAGCTGTGTGATATATTTTATAGGCATAATAATAACTACGAGTTTGTATCAAAGGGAAAAAATACTTTGCTTTAATAAAATCATGCAAAACAGCTAAATTTTGAACATTCTCAGAATTCGACGAAACTTGACCCAAACGTTGGTTTAGACCCAAGAATTTGTGTGGTAAATTTGCTAAGTGTAATAAAATCACAAGCTTGTATAAAAGGGAAACAAACTTTGCTTTAATAAAATCGTGCAAAACCGCTAAATTTTGAACGAAATTTGACACAAACATTGGTCTACAACCAAGAATTTGTGAGTTAAATTTGCTAAGCGAAATAATAATAACTACAAGTTCATATAAATGGGAAACAAACTTTGCTTTAATAAAACCGTGCAAAATAGCTAAATTCTGAACGTTCTCACAATTCGACGAAAATTGACCCAAGCATTAGTCTAGACCATAGAATTTGTTTGATAAATTTGCTAAGCGTAATAATAAGTACAAGTTTGTATCAAAGCGAAACAAACTTGGCTTTAATAAAACCGTTCAAAACCGCTAAATTTTGAATGTTCTCAGAGACCAAACTTTACCCAAACGTTGGTCGAGACCCAAGAATTTGTGTGGTAAATTTGCTAAGCGTAATAAAACTACAAGTTTGTATAAATGGGAACAAACTTTGCATTATTAAAACCGTACACAACAGCTAATTATGAACGTTCTCAGAATTCGACGAAACTTAACCCAAACGTTTTTCTAGACCCAAGAATTTTTGTAAGTTTAGTAATAACTACAAGTTTGTATAAAAGGAAAACAAAATTTGCTTCAATAAAACCGTGGAAAACAGCTAAATTTTGAACGTTCTCAGAATTCGACGAATCTTGATCCAAACGTTTGTCTAGACCCAAGAATTTGTCTGGTAAATTTGCTAAGCGTAATAATAACTACAAGTTTGTATAAATGAGAAACAAACTTTACTTTAATAAAACCCTATAAAACATCAAAATTTTGAGCATTTTCAGAATTCGACGAAAGTTGACCGAAACGTTGGACTAGACACTAGGATCTGTGTGATAAATTTTCTAGGCATAGTAATAACTACATGTTTGTATCAAAGGGAAAACAAACTTTGCTTTAATAAAACCGTGCAAAATAGCTAAATTTTGAACGTTGTCAGAATTCGACGAAACTTGACCCAAACGTTGGTCTAGACCCAAGAATTTGTGTGGTAAATTTGCTAAGCGTAATAAAAAACACAAGCTCGTATAAAAGGGAAACAAACTTTGCTTTAATAAAACCGTGCAAAACATTTAAAGTTTGAATGTTCTCAAAATTCGACGAAACTTGACCCAAACGTTGGTCTAGACCCAAGAATTTGTCTGGTAAATTTGCTAAGCGTAGTAATAACTACAAATTTGTATGAAAGGGAAACAAACTTATCTTTAATAAGACTGTATAAAACAGCTAAATTTTGAACATTATCAGAATTCGACGTAACTTAACCGAAACGTTGGTCTAGACACTAGGAGCTGTGTGATATATTTTATAGGCATAATAATAACTACGAGTTTGTATCAAAGGGAAAAAATACTTTGCTTTAATAAAATCATGCAAAACAGCTAAATTTTGAACATTCTCAGAATTCGACGAAACTTGACCCAAACGTTGGTTTAGACCCAAGAATTTGTGTGGTAAATTTGCTAAGTGTAATAAAATCACAAGCTTGTATAAAAGGGAAACAAACTTTGCTTTAATAAAACCGTGCAAAACCGCTAAATTTTGAACGAAATTTGACACAAACATTGGTCTACAACCAAGAATTTGTGAGTTAGATTTGCTAAGCGAAATAATAACTACAAGTTCATATAAATGGGAAACAAACTTTGCTTTAATAAAACCGTGCAAAATAGCTAAATTCTGAACGTTCTCACAATTCGACGAAAATTGACCCAAGCATTAGTCTAGACCATAGAATTTGTTTGATAAATTTGCTAAGCGTAATAATAAGTACAAGTTTGTATCAAAGCGAAACAAACTTGGCTTTAATAAAACCGTTCAAAACCGCTAAATTTTGAATGTTCTCAGAGACCAAACTTTACCCAAACGTTGGTCGAGACCCAAGAATTTGTGTGGTAAATTTGCTAAGCGTAATAAAACTACAAGTTTGTATAAATGGGAACAAACTTTGCATTATTAAAACCGTACGCAACAGCTAATTATGAACGTTCTCAAAATTCGACGAAACTTAACCCAAACGTTTTTCTAGACCCAAGAATTTTTGTAAGTTTAGTAATAACTACAAGTTTGTATAAAAGGAAAACAAAATTTGCTTCAATAAAACCGTGGAAAACAGCTAAATTTTGAACGTTCTCAGAATTCGACGAATCTTGACCCAAGCGTTGGTCTAGACCCAAGAATTTGTCTGGTAATTTGCTAAGCGTAATAATAACTACAAGTTTGTATAAATGAGAAACAAACTTTACTTTAATAAAACCCTAATAAAACATCAAAATTTTGAGCATTTTCAGAATTCGACGAAAGTTGACCGAAATGTTGGACTAGACACTAGGATCTGTGTGATAAATTTTCTAGGCATAGTAATAACTACATGTTTGTATCAAAGGGAAAACAAACTTTGCTTTAATAAAACCGTGCAAAATAGCTAAATTTTGAACGTTGTCAGAATTCGAGGAAACTTGACCCAAACGTTGGTCTAGACCCAAGAATTTGTGTGGTAAATTTGCTAAGCGTAATAAAAAACACAAGCTCGTATAAAAGGGAAACAAACTTTGCTTTAATAAAACCGTGCAAAACATTTAAAGTTTGAATGTTCTAAAAATTCGACGAAACTTGACCCAAACGTTGGTCTAGACCCAAGAATTTGTCTGGTAAATTTGCTAAGCGTAGTAATAACTACAAGTTTGGATAAAAGGGAAACAAACTTATCTTTAATAAGACTGTATAAAACAGCTAAATTTTGAACCTTATCAGAATTCGACGTAACTTAACCGAAACGTTGGTCTAGACACTAGGAGCTGTGTGATATATTTTATAGGCATAATAATAACTACGAGTTTGTATCAAAGGGAAAAAATACTTTGCTTTAATAAAATCATGCAAAACAGCTAAATTTTGAACATTCTCAGAATTCGACGAAACTTGACCCAAACGTTGGTTTAGACCCAAGAATTTGTGTGGTAAATTTGCTAAGTGTAATAAAATCACAAGCTTGTATAAAAGGGAAACAAACTTTGCTTTAATAAAACCGTGCAAAACCGCTAAATTTTGAACGAAATTTGACACAAACATTGGTCTACAACCAAGAATTTGTGAGTTAAATTTGCTAAGCGAAATAATAACTACAAGTTCATATAAATGGGAAACAAACTTTGCTTTAATAAAACCGTGCAAAATAGCTAAATTCTGAACGTTCTCACAATTCGACGAAAATTGACCCAAGCATTAGTCTAGACCATAGAATTTGTTTGATAAATTTGCTAAGCGTAATAATAAGTACAAGTTTGTATCAAAGCGAAACAAACTTGGCTTTAATAAAACCGTTCAAAACCGCTAAATTTTGAATGTTCTCAGAGACCAAACTTTACCCAAACGTTGGTCGAGACCCAAGAATTTGTGTGGTAAATTTGCTAAGCGTAATAAAACTACAAGTTTGTATAAATGGGAACAAACTTTGCATTATTAAAACCGTACACAACAGCTAATTATGAACGTTCTCAGAATTCGACGAAACTTAACCCAAACGTTTTTCTAGACCCAAGAATTTTTGTAAGTTTAGTAATAACTACAAGTTTGTATAAAAGGAAAACAAAATTTGCTTCAATAAAACCGTGGAAAACAGCTAAATTTTGAACGTTCTCAGAATTCGACGAATCTTGACCCAAGCGTTGGTCTAGACCCAAGAATTTGTCTGGTAAATTTGCTAAGCGTAATAATAACTACAAGTTTGTATAAATGGGAAACAAACTTTACTTTAATAAAACCGTATAAAACATCAAAATTTTGAGCATTTTCAGAATTCGACGAAAGTTGACCGAAACGTTGGACTAGACACTAGGATCTGTGTGATAAATTTTCTAGGCATAGTAATAACTACATGTTTGTATCAAAGGGAAAACAAACTTTGCTTTAATAAAACCGTGCAAAATAGCTAAATTTTGAACGTTGTCAGAATTCGACGAAACTTGACCCAAACGTTGGTCTAGACCCAAGAATTTGTGTGGTAAATTTGCTAAGCGTAATAAAAAACACAAGCTCGTATAAAAGGGAAACAAACTTTGCTTTAATAAAACCGTGCAAAACATTTAAAGTTTGAATGTTCTCAAAATTCGACGAAACTTGACCCAAATGTTGGTCTAGACCCAAGAATTTGTCTGGTAAATTTGCTAAGCGTAGTAATAACTACAAGTTTGTATAAAAGGGAAACAAACTTATCTTTAATAAGACTGTATAAAACAGCTAAATTTTGAACATTATCAGAATTCGACGTAACTTAACCGAAACGTTGGTCTAGACACTAGGAGCTGTGTGATATATTTTATAGGCATAATAATAACTACGAGTTTGTATCAAAGGGAAAAAATACTTTGCTTTAATAAAATCATGCAAAACAGCTAAATTTTGAACATTCTCAGAATTCGACGAAACTTGACCCAAACGTTGGTTTAGACCCAAGAATTTGTGTGGTAAATTTGCTAAGTGTAATAAAATCACAAGCTTGTATAAAAGGGAAACAAACTTTGCTTTAATAAAATCGTGCAAAACCGCTAAATTTTGAACGAAATTTGACACAAACATTGGTCTACAACCAAGAATTTGTGAGTTAAATTTGCTAAGCGAAATAATAACTACAAGTTCATATAAATGGGAAACAAACTTTGCTTTAATAAAACCGTGCAAAATAGCTAAATTCTGAACGTTCTCACAATTCGACGAAAATTGAACCAAGCATTAGTCTAGACCATAGAATTTGTTTGATAAATTTGCTAAGCGTAATAATAAGTACAAGTTTGTATCAAAGCGAAACAAACTTGGCTTTAATAAAACCGTTCAAAACCGCTAAATTTTGAATGTTCTCAGAGACCAAACTTTACCCAAACGTTGGTCAAGACCCAAGAATTTGTGTGGTAAATTTGCTAAGCGTAATAAAACTACAAGTTTGTATAAATGGGAACAAACTTTGCATTATTGAAACCGTACACAACAGCTATTTATGAACGTTCTCAGAATTCGACGAAGCTTAACCCAAACGTTTTTCTAGACCCAAGAATTTTTGTAAGTTTAGTAATAACTACAAGTTTGTATAAAAGGAAAACAAAATTTGCTTCAATAAAACCGTGGAAAACAGCTAAATTTTGAACGTTCTCAGAATTCGACGAATCTTGACCCAAGCGTTGGTCTAGACCCAAGAATTTGTCTGGTAAATTTGCTAAGCGTAATAATAACTACAAGTTTGTATAAATGGGAAACAAACTTTACTTTAATAAAACCGTATAAAACATCAAAATTTTGAGCATTTTCAGAATTCGACGAAAGTTGACCGAAACGTTGGACTATACACTAGGATCTGTGTGATAAATTTTCTAGGCATAGTAATAACTACATGTTTGTATCAAAGGGAAAACAAACTTTGCTTTAATAAAACCGTGCAAAGTAGCTAAATTTTGAACGTTGTCAGAATTCGACGAAACTTGACCCAAACGTTGGTCTAGACCCAAGAATTTGTGTGGTAAATTTGCTAAGCGTAATAAAAAACACAAGCTCGTATAAAAGGGAAACAAACTTTGCTTTAATAAAACCGTGCAAAACATTTAAAGTTTGAATGTTCTCAAAATTCGACGAAATTTGACCCAAACGTTGGTCTAGACCCAAGAATTTGTCTGTTAAATTTGCTAAGCGTAGTAATAACTACAAGTTTGTATAAAAGGGAAACAAACTTATCTTTAATAAGACTGTATAAAACAGCTAAATTTTGAACATTATCAGAATTCGACGTAACTTAACCGAAATGTTGGTCTAGACACTAGGAGCTGTGTGATATATTTTATAGGCATAATAATAACTACGAGTTTGTATCAAAGGGAAAAAATACTTTGCTTTAATAAAATCATGCAAAACAGCTAAATTTTGAACATTCTCAGAATTCGACGAAACTTGACCCAAACGTTGGTTTAGACCCAAGAATTTGTGTGGTAAATTTGCTAAGTGTAATAAAATCACAAGCTTGTATAAAAGGGAAACAAACTTTGCTTTAATAAAACCGTGCAAAACCGCTAAATTTTGAACGAAATTTGACACAAACATTGGTCTACAACCAAGAATTTGTGAGTTAAATTTGCTAAGCGAAATAATAACTACAAGTTCATATAAATGGGAAACAAACTTTGCTTTAATAAAACCGTGCAAAATAGCTAAATTCTGAACGTTCTCACAATTCGACGAAAATTGAACCAAGCATTAGTCTAGACCATAGAATTTGTTTGATAAATTTGCTAAGCGTAATAATAAGTACAAGTTTGTATCAAAGCGAAACAAACTTGGCTTTAATAAAACCGTTCAAAACCGCTAAATTTTGAATGTTCTCAGAGACCAAACTTTACCCAAACGTTGGTCGAGACCCAAGAATTTGTGTGGTAAATTTGCTAAGCGTAATAAAACTACAGGTTTGTATAAATGGGAACAAACTTTGCATTATTGAAACCGTACACAACAGCTAATTATGAACGTTCTCAGAATTCGACGAAACTTAACCCAAACGTTTTTCTAGACCCAAGAATTTTTGTAAGTTTAGTAATAACTACAAGTTTGTATAAAAGGAAAACAAAATTTGCTTCAATAAAACCGTGGAAAACAGCTAAATTTTGAACGTTCTCAGATTTTGACGAATCTTGACCCAAGCGTTGGTCTAGACCCAAGAATTTGTCTGGTAAATTTGCTAAGCGTAATAATAACTACAAGTTTGTATAAATGGGAAACAAACTTTACTTTAATAAAACCGTATAAAACATCAAAATTTTGAGCATTTTCAGAATTCGACGAAAGTTGACCGAAACGTTGGACTAGACACTAGGATCTGTGTGATAAATTTTCTAGGCATAGTAATAACTACATGTTTGTATCAAAGGGAAAACAAACTTTGCTTTAATAAAACCGTGCAAAGTAGCTAAATTTTGAACGTTGTCAGAATTCGACGAAACTTGACCCAAACGTTGGTCTAGACCCAAGAATTTGTGTGGTAAATTTGCTAAGCGTAATAAAAAACACAAGCTCGTATAAAAGGGAAACAAACTTTGCTTTAATAAAACCGTGCAAAACATTTAAAGTTTGAATGTTCTCAAAATTCGACGAAACTTGACCCAAACGTTGGTCTAGACCCAAGAATTTGTCTGGTAAATTTGCTAAGCGTAGTAATAACTACAAGTTTGTATAAAAGGGAAACAAACTTATCTTTAATAAGACTGTATAAAACAGCTAAATTTTGAACATTATCAGAATTCGACGTAACTTAACCGAAAAGTTGGTCTAGACACTAGGAGCTGTGTGATATATTTTATAGGCATAATAATAACTACGAGTTTGTATCAAAGGGAAAAAATACTTTGCTTTAATAAAATCATGCAAAACAGCTAAATTTTGAACATTCTCAGAATTCGACGAAACTTGACCCAAACGTTGGTTTAGACCCAAGAATTTGTGTGGTAAATTTGCTAAGTGTAATAAAATCACAAGCTTGTATAAAAGGGAAACAAACTTTGCTTTAATAAAACCGTGCAAAACCGCTAAATTTTGAACGAAATTTGACACAAACATTGGTCTACAACCAAGAATTTGTGAGTTAAATTTGCTAAGCGAAATAATAACTACAAGTTCATATAAATGGGAAACAAACTTTGCTTTAATAAAACCGTGCAAAATAGCTAAATTCTGAACGTTCTCACAATTCGACGAAAATTGACCCAAGCATTAGTCTAGACCATAGAATTTGTTTGATAAATTTGCTAAGCGTAATAATAAGTACAAGTTTGTATCAAAGCGAAACAAACTTGGCTTTAATAAAACCGTTCAAAACCGCTAAATTTTGAATGTTCTCAGAGACCAAACTTTACCCAAACGTTGGTCGAGACCCAAGAATTTGTGTGGTAAATTTGCTAAGCGTAATAAAACTACAAGTTTGTATAAATGGGAACAAACTTTGCATTATTAAAACCGTACACAACAGCTAATTATGAACGTTCTCAGAATTCGACGAAACTTAACCCAAACGTTTTTCTAGACCCAAGAATTTTTGTAAGTTTAGTAATAACTACAAGTTTGTATAAAAGGAAAACAAAATTTGCTTCAATAAAACCGTGGAAAACAGCTAAATTTTGAACGTTCTCAGAATTCGACGAATCTTGACCCAAGCGTTGGTCTAGACCCAAGAATTTGTCTGGTAAATTTGCTAAGCGTAATAATAACTACAAGTTTGTATAAATGGGAAACAAACTTTACTTTAATAAAACCGTATAAAACATCAAAATTTTGATCATTTTCAGAATTCGACGAAAGTTGACCGAAACGTTGGACTACACACTAGGATCTGTGTGATAAATTTTCTAGGCATAGTAATAACTACATGTTTGTATCAAAGGGAAAACAAACTTTGCTTTAATAAAACCGTGCAAAGTAGCTAAATTTTGAACGTTGTCAGAATTCGACGAAACTTGACCCAAACGTTGGTCTAGACCCAAGAATTTGTGTGGTAAATTTGCTAAGCGTAATAAAAAACACAAGCTCGTATAAAAGGGAAACAAACTTTGCTTTAATAAAACCGTGCAAAACATTTAAAGTTTGAATGTTCTCAAAATTCGACGAAACTTGACCCAAACGTTGGTCTAGACCCAAGAATTTGTCTGGTAAATTTGCTAAGCGTAGTAATAACTACAAGTTTGTATAAAAGGGAAACAAACTTATCTTTAATAAGACTGTATAAAACAGCTAAATTTTGAACATTATCAGAATTCGACGTAACTTAACCGAAACGTTGGTCTAGACACTAGGAGCTGTGTGATATATTTTATAGGCATAATAATAACTACGAGTTTGTATCAAAGGGAAAAAATACTTTGCTTTAATAAAATCATGCAAAACAGCTAAATTTTGAACATTCTCAGAATTCGACGAAACTTGACCCAAACGTTGGTTTAGACCCAAGAATTTGTGTGGTAAATTTGCTAAGTGTAATAAAATCACAAGCTTGTATAAAAGGGAAACAAACTTTGCTTTAATAAAACCGTGCAAAACCGCTAAATTTTGAACGAAATTTGACACAAACATTGGTCTACAACCAAGAATTTGTGAGTTAAATTTGCTAAGCGAAATAATAACTACAAGTTCATATAAATGGGAAACAAACTTTGCTTTAATAAAACCGTGCAAAATAGCTAAATTCTGAACGTTCTCACAATTCGACGAAAATTGACCCAAGCATTAGTCTAGACCATAGAATTTGTTTGATAAATTTGCTAAGCGTAATAATAAGTACAAGTTTGTATCAAAGCGAAACAAACTTGGCTTTAATAAACCGTTCAAAACCGCTAAATTTTGAATGTTCTCAGAGACCAAACTTTACCCAAACGTTGGTCGAGACCCAAGAATTTGTGTGGTAAATTTGCTAAGCGTAATAAAACTACAAGTTTGTATAAATGGGAACAAACTTTGCATTATTAAAACCGTACACAACAGCTAATTATGAACGTTCTCAGAATTCGACGTAACTTAACCCAAACGTTTTTCTAGACCCAAGAATTTTTGTAAGTTTACTAATAACTACAAGTTTGTATAAAAGGAAAACAAAATTTGCTTCAATAAAACCGTGGAAAACAGCTAAATTATGAACGTTCTCAGAATTCGACGAATCTTGACCCAAGCGTTGGTCTAGACCCAAGAATTTGTCTGGTAAATTTGCTAAGCGTAATAATAACTACAAGTTTGTATAAATGGGAAACAAACTTTACTTTAATAAAACCGTATATAACATCAAAATTTTGAGCATTTTCAGAATTCGACGAAAGTTGACCGAAACGTTGGACTAGACACTAGGATCTGTGTGATAAATTTTCTAGGCATAGTAATAACTACATGTTTGTATCAAAGGGAAAACAAACTTTGCTTTAATAAAACCGTGCAAAGTAGCTAAATTTTGAACGTTGTCAGAATTCGACGAAACTTGACCCAAACGTTGGTCTAGACCCAAGAATTTGTGTGGTAAATTTGCTAAGCGTAATAAAAAACACAAGCTCGTATAAAAGGGAAACAAACTTTGCTTTAATAAAACCGTGCAAAACATTTAAAGTTTGAATGTTCTCAAAATTCGACGAAACTTGACCCAAACGTTGGTCTAGACCCAAGAATTTGTCTGGTAAATTTTCTAAGCGTAGTAATAACTACAAGTTTGTATAAAAGGGAAACAAACTTATCTTTAATAAGACTGTATAAAACAGCTAAATTTTGAACATTATCAGAATTCGACGTAACTTAACTGAAACGTTGGTCTAGACACTAGGAGCTGTGTGATATATTTTATAGGCATAATAATAACTACGAGTTTGTATCAAAGGGAAAAAATACTTTGCTTTAATAAAATCATGCAAAACAGCTAAATTTTGAACATTCTCAGAATTCGACGAAACTTGACCCAAACGTTGGTTTAGACCCAAGAATTTGTGTGGTAAATTTGCTAAGTGTAATAAAATCACAAGCTTGTATAAAAGGGAAACAAACTTTGCTTTAATAAAACCGCGCAAAACCGCTAAATTTTGAACGAAATTTGACACAAACATTGGTCTACAACCAAGAATTTGTGAGTTAAATTTGCTAAGCGAAATAATAACTACAAGTTCATATAAATGGGAAACAAACTTTGCTTTAATAAAACCGTGCAAAATAGCTAAATTCTGAACGTTCTCACAATTCGACGAAAATTGACCCAAGCATTAGTCTAGACCATAGAATTTGTTTGATAAATTTGCTAAGCGTAATAATAAGTACAAGTTTGTATCAAAGCGAAACAAACTTGGCTTTAATAAAACCGTTCAAAACCGCTAAATTTTGAATGTTCTCAGAGACCAAACTTTACCCAAACGTTGGTCGAGACCCAAGAATTTGTGTGGTAAATTTGCTAAGCGTAATAAAACTACAAGTTTGTATAAATGGGAACAAACTTTGCATTATTAAAACCGTACACAACAGCTAATTATGAACGTTCTCAGAATTCGACGAAACTTAACCCAAACGTTTTTCTAGACCCAAGAATTTTTGTAAGTTTAGTAATAACTACAAGTTTGTATAAAAGGAAAACAAAATTTGCTTCAATAAAACCGTGGAAAACAGCTAAATTTTGAACGTTCTCAGAATTCGACGAATCTTGACCCAAGCGTTGGTCTAGACCCAAGAATTTGTCTGGTAATTTGCTAAGCGTAATAATAACTACAAGTTTGTATAAATGGGAAACAAACTTTACTTTAATAAAACCGTATAAAACATCAAAATTTTGAGCATTTTCAGAATTCGACGAAAGTTGACCGAAACGTTGGACTAGACACTAGGATCTGTGTGATAAATTTTCTAGGCATAGTAATAACTACATGTTTGTATCAAAGGGAAAACAAACTTTGCTTTAATAAAACCGTGCAAAATAGCTAAATTTTGAACGTTGTCAGAATTCGACGAAACTTGACCCAAACGTTGGTCTAGACCCAAGAATTTGTGTGGTAAATTTGCTAAGCGTAATAAAAAACACAAGCTCGTATAAAAGGGAAACAAACTTTGCTTTAATAAAACCGTGCAAAACATTTAAAGTTTGAATGTTCTAAAAATTCGACGAAACTTGACCCAAACGTTGGTCTAAACCCAAGAATTTGTCTGGTAAATTTGCTAAGCGTAGTAATAACTACAAGTTTGTATAAAAGGGAAACAAACTTATCTTTAATAAGACTGTATAAAACAGCTAAATTTTGAACATTATCAGAATTCGACGTAACTTAACCGAAACGTTGGTCTAGACACTAGGAGCTGTGTGATATATTTTATAGGCATAATAATAACTACGAGTTTGTATCAAATGGAAAAAATACTTTGCTTTAATAAAATCATGCAAAACAGCTAAATTTTGAACATTCTCAGAATTCGACGAAACTTGACCCAAACGTTGGTTTAGACCCAAGAATTTGTGTGGTAAATTTGCTAAGTGTAATAAAATCACAAGCTTGTATAAAAGGGAAACAAACTTTGCTTTAATAAAACGTGCAAAACCGCTAAATTTTGAACGAAATTTGACACAAACATTGGTCTACAACCAAGAATTTGTGAGTTAAATTTGCTAAGCGAAATAATAACTACAAGTTCATATAAATGGGAAACAAACTTTGCTTTAATAAAATCGTGCAAAACAGCTAAATTCTGAACGTTCTCACAATTCGACGAAAATTGACCCAAACGTTGGTCTAGACCATAGAATTTGTTTGATAAATTTGCTAAGCGTAATAATAAGTACAAGTTTATATCAAAGCGAAACAAACTTGGCTTTAATAAAACCGTTCAAAACCGCTAAATTTTGAATGTTCTCAGAGACCAAACTTTACCCAAACGTTGGTCGAGACCCAAGAATTTGTGTGGTAAATTTGCTAAGCGTAATAAAACTACAAGTTTGTATAAATGGGAACAAACTTTGCATTATTAAAACCGTACACAACAGCTAATTATGAACGTTCTCAGAATTCGACGAAACTTAACCCAAACGTTTTTCTAGACCCAAGAATTTTTGTAAGTTTAGTAATAACTACAAGTTTGTATAAAAGGAAAACAAAATTTGCTTCAATAAAACCGTGGAAAACAGCTAAATTTTGAACGTTCTCAGAATTCGACGAATCTTGACCCAAGCGTTAGTCTAGACCCAAGAATTTGTCTGGTAAATTTGCTAAGCGTAATAATAACTACAAGTTTGTATAAATGGGAAACAAACTTTACTTTAATAAAACCGTATAAAACATCAAAATTTTGAGCATTTTCAGAATTCGACGAAAGTTGACCGAAACGTTGGACTAGACACTAGGATCTGTGTGATAAATTTTCTAGGCATAGTAATAACTACATGTTTGTATCAAAGGGAAAACAAACTTTGCTTTAATAAAACCGTGCAAAGTAGCTAAATTTTGAACGTTGTCAGAATTCGACGAAACTTGACCCAAACGTTGGTCTAGACCCAAGAATTTGTGTGGTAAATTTGCTAAGCGTAATAAAAAACACAAGCTCGTATAAAAAGGAAACAAACTTTGCTTTAATAAAACCGTGCAAAACATTTAAAGTTTGAATGTTCTCAAAATTCGACGAAACTTGACCCAAACGTTGGTCTAGACCCAAGAATTTGTCTGGTAAATTTTCTAAGCGTAGTAATAACTACAAGTTTGTATAAAAGGGAAACAAACTTATCTTTAATAAGACTGTATAAAACAGCTAAATTTTGAACATTATCAGAATTCGACGTAACTTAACTGAAACGTTGGTCTAGACACTAGGAGCTGTGTGATATATTTTATAGGCATAATAATAACTACGAGTTTGTATCAAAGGGAAAAAATACTTTGCTTTAATAAAATCATGCAAAACAGCTAAATTTTGAACATTCTCAGAATTCGACGAAACTTGACCCAAACGTTGGTTTAGACCCAAGAATTTGTGTGGTAAATTTGCTAAGTGTAATAAAATCACAAGCTTGTATAAAAGGGAAACAAACTTTGCTTTAATAAAACCGTGCAAAACCGCTAAATTTTGAACGAAATTTGACACAAACATTGGTCTACAACCAAGAATTTGTGAGTTAAATTTTCTAAGCGAAATAATAACTACAAGTTCATATAAATGGGAAACAAACTTTGCTTTAATAAAACCGTGCAAAATAGCTAAATTCTGAACGTTCTCACAATTCGACGAAAATTGACCCAAGCATTAGTCTAGACCATAGAATTTGTTTGATAAATTTGCTAAGCGTAATAATAAGTACAAGTTTGTATCAAAGCGAAACAAACTTGGCTTTAATAAAACCGTTCAAAACCGCTAAATTTTGAATGTTCTCAGAGACCAAACTTTACCCAAACGTTGGTCGAGACCCAAGAATTTGTGTGGTAAATTTGCTAAGCGTAATAAAACTACAAGTTTGTATAAATGGGAACAAACTTTGCATTATTAAAACCGTACACAACAGCTAATTATGAACGTTCTCAGAATTCGACGAAACTTAACCCAAACGTTTTTCTAGACCCAAGAATTTTTGTAAGTTTAGTAATAACTACAAGTTTGTATAAAAGGAAAACAAAATTTGCTTCAATAAAACCGTGGAAAACAGCTAAATTTTGAACGTTCTCAGAATTCGACGAATCTTGACCCAAGCGTTGGTCTAGACCCAAGAATTTGTCTGGTAAATTTGCTAAGCGTAATAATAACTACAAGTTTGTATAAATGGGAAACAAACTTTACTTTAATAAAACCGTATAAAACATCAAAATTTTGAGCATTTTCAGAATTCGACGAAAGTTGACCGAAACGTTGGACTAGACACTAGGATCTGTGTGATAAATTTTCTAGGCATAGTAATAACTACATGTTTGTATCAAAGGGAAAACAAACTTTGCTTTAATAAAACCGTGCAAAATAGCTAAATTTTGAACGTTGTCAGAATTCGACGAAACTTGACCCAAACGTTGGTCTAGACCCAAGAATTTGTGTGGTAAATTTGCTAAGCGTAATAAAAAACACAAGCTCGTATAAAAGGGAAACAAACTTTGCTTTAATAAAACCGTGCAAAACATTTAAAGTTTGAATGTTCTCAAAATTCGACGAAACTTGACCCAAACGTTGGTCTAAACCCAAGAATTTGTCTGGTAAATTTGCTAAGCGTAGTAATAACTACAAGTTTGTATAAAAGGGAAACAAACTTATCTTTAATAAGACTGTATAAAACAGCTAAATTTTGAACATTATCAGAATTCGACGTAACTTAACCGAAACGTTGGTCTAGACACTAGGAGCTGTGTGATATATTTTATAGGCATAATAATAACTACGAGTTTGTATCAAAGGGAAAAAATACTTTGCTTTAATAAAATCATGCAAAACAGCTAAATTTTGAACATTCTCAGAATTCGACGAAACTTGACCCAAACGTTGGTTTAGACCCAAGAATTTGTGTGGTAAATTTGCTAAGTGTAATAAAATCACAAGCTTGTATAAAAGGGAAACAAACTTTGCTTTAATAAAACGTGCAAAACCGCTAAATTTTGAACGAAATTTGACACAAACATTGGTCTACAACCAAGAATTTGTGAGTTAAATTTGGTAAGCGAAATAATAACTACAAGTTCATATAAATGGGAAACAAACTTTGCTTTAATAAAACCGTGCAAAACAGCTAAATTCTGAACGTTCTCACAATTCGACGAAAATTGACCCAAACGTTGGTCTAGACCATAGAATTTGTTTGATAAATTTGCTAAGCGTAATAATAAGTACAAGTTTGTATCAAAGCGAAACAAACTTGGCTTTAATAAAACCGTTCAAAACCGCTAAATTTTGAATGTTCTCAGAGACCAAACTTTACCCAAACGTTGGTCGAGACCCAAGAATTTGTGTGGTAAATTTGCTAAGCGTAATAAAACTACAAGTTTGTATAAATGGGAACAAACTTTGCATTATTAAAACCGTACACAACAGCTAATTATGAACGTTCTCAGAATTCGACGAAACTTAACCCAAACGTTTTTCTAGACCCAAGAATTTTTGTAAGTTTAGTAATAACTACAAGTTTGTATAAAAGGAAAACAAAATTTGCTTCAATAAAACCGTGGAAAACAGCTAAATTTTGAACGTTCTCAGAATTCGACGAATCTTGACCCAAGCGTTGGTCTAGACCCAAGAATTTGTCTGGTAAATTTGCTAAGCGTAATAATAACTACAAGTTTGTATAAATGGGAAACAAACTTTACTTTAATAAAACCGTATAAAACATCAAAATTTTGAGCATTTTCAGAATTCGACGAAAGTTGACCGAAACGTTGGACTAGACACTAGGATCTGTGTGATAAATTTTCTAGGCATAGTAATAACTACATGTTTGTATCAAAGGGAAAACAAACTTTGCTTTAATAAAACCGTGCAAAATAGCTAAATTTTGAACGTTGTCAGAATTCGACGAAACTTGACCCAAACGTTGGTCTAGACCCAAGAATTTGTGTGGTAAATTTGCTAAGCGTAATAAAAAACACAAGCTCGTATAAAAGGGAAACAAACTTTGCTTTAATAAAACCGTGCAAAACATTTAAAGTTTGAATGTTCTCAAAATTCGACGAAACTTGACCCAAACGTTGGTCTAAACCCAAGAATTTGTCTGGTAAATTTGCTAAGCGTAGTAATAACTACAAGTTTGTATAAAAGGGAAACAAACTTATCTTTAATAAGACTGTATAAAACAGCTAAATTTTGAACATTATCAGAATTCGACGTAACTTAACCGAAACGTTGGTCTAGACACTAGGAGCTGTGTGATATATTTTATAGGCATAATAATAACTACGAGTTTGTATCAAAGGGAAAAAATACTTTGCTTTAATAAAATCATGCAAAACAGCTAAATTTTGAACATTCTCAGAATTCGACGAAACTTGACCCAAACGTTGGTTTAGACCCAAGAATTTGTGTGGTAAATTTGCTAAGTGTAATAAAATCACAAGCTTGTATAAAAGGGAAACAAACTTTGCTTTAATAAAACCGTGCAAAACCGCTAAATTTTGAACGAAATTTGACACAAACATTGGTCTACAACCAAGAATTTGTGAGTTAAATTTGCTAAGCGAAATAATAACTACAAGTTCATATAAATGGGAAACAAACTTTGCTTTAATAAAACCATGCAAAATAGCTAAATTCTGAACGTTCTCACAATTCGACGAAAATTGACCCAAGCATTAGTCTAGACCATAGAATTTGTTTGATAAATTTGCTAAGCGTAATAATAAGTACAAGTTTGTATCAAAGCGAAACAAACTTGGCTTTAATAAAACCGTTCAAAACCGCTAAATTTTGAATGTTCTCAGAGACCAAACTTTACCCAAACGTTGGTCGAGACCCAAGAATTTGTGTGGTAAATTTGCTAAGCGTAATAAAACTACAAGTTTGTATAAATGGGAACAAACTTTGCATTATTAAAACCGTACACAACAGCTAATTATGAACGTTCTCAGAATTCGACGAAACTTAACCCAAACGTTTTTCTAGACCCAAGAATTTTTGTAAGTTTAGTAATAACTACAAGTTTGTATAAAAGGAAAACAAAATTTGCTTCAATAAAACCGTGGAAAACAGCTAAATTTTGAACGTTCTCAGAATTCGACGAATCTTGACCCAAGCGTTGGTCTAGACCCAAGAATTTGTCTGGTAAATTTGCTAAGCGTAATAATAACTACAAGTTTGTATAAATGGGAAACAAACTTTACTTTAATAAAACCGTATAAAACATCAAAATTTTGAGCATTTTCAGAATTCGACGAAAGTTGACCGAAACGTTGGACTAGACACTAGGATCTGTGTGATAAATTTTCTAGGCATAGTAATAACTACATGTTTGTATCAAAGGGAAAACAAACTTTGCTTTAATAAAACCGTGCAAAATAGCTAAATTTTGAACGTTGTCAGAATTCGACGAAACTTGACCCAAACGTTGGTCTAGACCCAAGAATTTGTGTGGTAAATTTGCTAAGCGTAATAAAAAACACAAGCTCGTATAAAAGGGAAACAAACTTTGCTTTAATAAAACCGTGCAAAACATTTAAAGTTTGAATGTTCTCAAAATTCGACGAAACTTGACCCAAACGTTGGTCTTGACCCAAGAATTTGTCTGGTAAATTTGCTAAGCGTAGTAATAACTACAAGTTTGTATAAAAGGGAAACAAACTTATCTTTAATAAGACTGTATAAAACAGCTAAATTTTGAACATTATCAGAATTCGACGTAACTTAACCGAAACGTTGGTCTAGACACTAGGAGCTGTGTGATATATTTTATAGGCATAATAATAACTACGAGTTTGTATCAAAGGGAAAAAATACTTTGCTTTAATAAAATCATGCAAAACAGCTAAATTTTGAACATTCTCAGAATTCGACGAAACTTGACCCAAACGTTGGTTTAGACCCAAGAATTTGTGTGGTAAATTTGCTAAGTGTAATAAAATCACAAGCTTGTATAAAAGGGAAACAAACTTTGCTTTAATAAAACGTGCAAAACCGCTAAATTTTGAACGAAATTTGACACAAACATTGGTCTACAACCAAGAATTTGTGAGTTAAATTTGGTAAGCGAAATAATAACTACAAGTTCATATAAATGGGAAACAAACTTTGCTTTAATAAAACCGTGCAAAACAGCTAAATTCTGAACGTTCTCACAATTCGACGAAAATTGACCCAAACGTTGGTCTAGACCATAGAATTTGTTTGATAAATTTGCTAAGCGTAATAATAAGTACAAGTTTGTATCAAAGCGAAACAAACTTGGCTTTAATAAACCGTTCAAAACCGCTAAATTTTGAATGTTCTCAGAGACCAAACTTTACCCAAACGTTGGTCGACACCCAAGAATTTGTGTGGTAAATTTGCTAAGCGTAATAAAACTACAAGTTTGTATAAATGGGAACAAACTTTGCATTATTGAAACCGTACACAACAGCTAATTATGAACGTTCTCAGAATTCGACGAAACTTAACCCAAACGTTTTTCTAGACCCAAGAATTTTTGTAAGTTTACTAATAACTACAAGTTTGTATAAAAGGAAAACAAAATTTGCTTCAATAAAACCGTGGAAAACAGCTAAATTTTGAACGTTCTCAGAATTCGACGAATCTTGACCCAAGCGTTGGTCTAGACCCAAGAATTTGTCTGGTAAATTTGCTAAGCGTAATAATAACTACAAGTTTGTATAAATGGGAAACAAACTTTACTTTAATAAAACCGTATAAAACATCAAAATTTTGAGCATTTTCAGAATTCGACGAAAGTTGACCGAAACGTTGGACTAGACACTAGGATCTGTGTGATAAATTTTCTAGGCATAGTAATAACTACATGTTTGTATCAAAGGGAAAACAAACTTTGCTTTAATAAAACCGTGCAAAATAGCTAAATTTTGAACGTTGTCAGAATTCGACGAAACTTGACCCAAACGTTGGTCTAGACCCAAGAATTTGTGTGGTAAATTTGCTAAGCGTAATAAAAAACACAAGCTCGTATAAAAGGGAAACAAACTTTGCTTTAATAAAACCGTGCAAAACATTTAAAGTTTGAATGTTCTCAAAATTCGACGAAACTTGACCCAAACGTTGGTCTAAACCCAAGAATTTGTCTGGTAAATTTGCTAAGCGTAGTAATAACTACAAGTTTGTATAAAAGGGAAACAAACTTATCTTTAATAAGACTGTATAAAACAGCTAAATTTTGAACATTATCAGAATTCGACGTAACTTAACCGAAACGTTGGTCTAGACACTAGGAGCTGTGTGATATATTTTATAGGCATAATAATAACTACGAGTTTGTATCAAAGGGAAAAAATACTTTGCTTTAATAAAATCATGCAAAACAGCTAAATTTTGAACATTCTCAGAATTCGACGAAACTTGACCCAAACGTTGGTTTAGACCCAAGAATTTGTGTGGTAAATTTGCTAAGTGTAATAAAATCACAAGCTTGTATAAAAGGGAAACAAACTTTGCTTTAATAAAACGTGCAAAACCGCTAAATTTTGAACGAAATTTGACACAAACATTGGTCTACAACCAAGAATTTGTGAGTTAAATTTGGTAAGCGAAATAATAACTACAAGTTCATATAAATGGGAAACAAACTTTGCTTTAATAAAACCGTGCAAAACAGCTAAATTCTGAACGTTCTCACAATTCGACGAAAATTGACCCAAACGTTGGTCTAGACCATAGAATTTGTTTGATAAATTTGCTAAGCGTAATAATAAGTACAAGTTTGTATCAAAGCGAAACAAACTTGGCTTTAATAAAACCGTTCAAAACCGCTAAATTTTGAATGTTCTCAGAGACCAAACTTTACCCAAACGTTGGTCGAGACCCAAGAATTTGTGTGGTAAATTTGCTAAGCGTAATAAAACTACAAGTTTGTATAAATGGGAACAAACTTTGCATTATTAAAACCGTACACAACAGCTAATTATGAACGTTCTCAGAATTCGACGAAACATAACCCAAACGTTTTTCTAGACCCAAGAATTTTTGTAAGTTTAGTAATAACTACAAGTTTGTATAAAAGGAAAACAAAATTTGCTTCAATAAAACCGTGGAAAACAGCTAAATTTTGAACGTTCTCAGAATTCGACGAATCTTGACCCAAGCGTTGGTCTAGACCCAAGAATTTGTCTGGTAAATTTGCTAAGCGTAATAATAACTACAAGTTTGTATAAATGGGAAACAAACTTTACTTTAATAAAACCGTATAAAACATCAAAATTTTGAGCATTTTCAGAATTCGACGAAAGTTGACCGAAACGTTGGACTAGACACTAGGATCTGTGTGATAAATTTTCTAGGCATAGTAATAACTACATGTTTGTATCAAAGGGAAAACAAACTTTGCTTTAATAAAACCGTGCAAAATAGCTAAATTTTGAACGTTGTCAGAATTCGACGAAACTTGACCCAAACGTTGGTCTAGACCCAAGAATTTGTGTGGTAAATTTGCTAAGCGTAATAAAAAACACAAGCTCGTATAAAAGGGAAACAAACTTTGCTTTAATAAAACCGTGCAAAACATTTAAAGTTTGAATGTTCTCAAAATTCGACGAAACTTGACCCAAACGTTGGTCTAGACCCAAGAATTTGTCTGGTAAATTTGCTAAGCGTAGTAATAACTACAAGTTTGTATAAAAGGGAAACAAACTTATCTTTAATAAGACTGTATAAAACAGCTAAATTTTGAACATTATCAGAATTCGACGTAACTTAACCGAAACGTTGGTCTAGACACTAGGAGCTGCGTGATATATTTTATAGGCATAATAATAACTACGAGTTTGTATCAAAGGGAAAAAATACTTTGCTTTAATAAAATCATGCAAAACAGCTAAATTTTGAACATTCTCAGAATTCGACGAAACTTGACCCAAACGTTGGTTTAGACCCAAGAATTTGTGTGGTAAATTTGCTAAGTGTAATAAAATCACAAGCTTGTATAAAAGGGAAACAAACTTTGCTTTAATAAAACCGTGCAAAACCGCTAAATTTTGAACGAAATTTGACACAAACATTGGTCTACAACCAAGAATTTGTGAGTTAAATTTGCTAAGCGAAATAATAACTACAAGTTCATATAAATGGGAAACAAACTTTGCTTTAATAAAACCGTGCAAAATAGCTAAATTCTGAACGTTCTCACAATTCGACGAAAATTGACCCAAGCATTAGTCTAGACCATAGAATTTGTTTGATAAATTTGCTAAGCGTAATAATAAGTACAAGTTTGTATCAAAGCGAAACAAACTTGGCTTTAATAAACCGTTCAAAACCGCTAAATTTTGAATGTTCTCAGAGACCAAACTTTACCCAAACGTTGGTCGACACCCAAGAATTTGTGTGGTAAATTTGCTAAGCGTAATAAAACTACAAGTTTGTATAAATGGGAACAAACTTTGCATTATTGAAACCGTACACAACAGCTAATTATGAACGTTCTCAGAATTCGACGAAACTTAACCCAAACGTTTTTCTAGACCCAAGAATTTTTGTAAGTTTACTAATAACTACAAGTTTGTATAAAAGGAAAACAAAATTTGCTTCAATAAAACCGTGGAAAACAGCTAAATTTTGAACGTTCTCAGAATTCGACGAATCTTGACCCAAGCGTTGGTCTAGACCCAAGAATTTGTCTGGTAAATTTGCTAAGCGTAATAATAACTACAAGTTTGTATAAATGGGAAACAAACTTTACTTTAATAAAACCGTATAAAACATCAAAATTTTGAGCATTTTCAGAATTCGACGAAAGTTGACCGAAACGTTGGACTAGACACTAGGATCTGTGTGATAAATTTTCTAGGCATAGTAATAACTACATGTTTGTATCAAAGGGAAAACAAACTTTGCTTTAATAAAACCGTGCAAAATAGCTAAATTTTGAACGTTGTCAGAATTCGACGAAACTTGACCCAAACGTTGGTCTAGACCCAAGAATTTGTGTGGTAAATTTGCTAAGCGTAATAAAAAACACAAGCTCGTATAAAAGGGAAACAAACTTTGCTTTAATAAAACCGTGCAAAACATTTAAAGTTTGAATGTTCTCAAAATTCGACGAAACTTGACCCAAACGTTGGTCTAGACCCAAGAATTTGTCTGGTAAATTTGCTAAGCGTAGTAATAACTACAAGTTTGTATAAAAGGGAAACAAACTTATCTTTAATAAGACTGTATAAAACAGCTAAATTTTGAACATTATCAGAATTCGACGTAACTTAACCGAAACGTTGGTCTAGACACTAGGAGCTGCGTGATATATTTTATAGGCATAATAATAACTACGAGTTTGTATCAAAGGGAAAAAATACTTTGCTTTAATAAAATCATGCAAAACAGCTAAATTTTGAACATTCTCAGAATTCGACGAAACTTGACCCAAACGTTGGTTTAGACCCAAGAATTTGTGTGGTAAATTTGCTAAGTGTAATAAAATCACAAGCTTGTATAAAAGGGAAACAAACTTTGCTTTAATAAAACCGTGCAAAACCGCTAAATTTAGAACGAAATTTGACACAAACATTGGTCTACAACCAAGAATTTGTGAGTTAAATTTGCTAAGCGAAATAATAACTACAAGTTCATATAAATGGGAAACAAACTTTGCTTTAATAAAACCGTGCAAAATAGCTAAATTCTGAACGTTCTCACAATTCGACGAAAATTGACCCAAGCATTAGTCTAGACCATAGAATTTGTTTGATAAATTTGCTAAGCGTAATAATAAGTACAAGTTTGTATCAAAGCGAAACAAACTTGGCTTTAATAAACCGTTCAAAACCGCTAAATTTTGAATGTTCTCAGAGACCAAACTTTACCCAAACGTTGGTCGACACCCAAGAATTTGTGTGGTAAATTTGCTAAGCGTAATAAAACTACAAGTTTGTATAAATGGGAACAAACTTTGCATTATTGAAACCGTACACAACAGCTAATTATGAACGTTCTCAGAATTCGACGAAACTTAACCCAAACGTTTTTCTAGACCCAAGAATTTTTGTAAGTTTACTAATAACTACAAGTTTGTATAAAAGGAAAACAAAATTTGCTTCAATAAAACCGTGGAAAACAGCTAAATTTTGAACGTTCTCAGAATTCGACGAATCTTGACCCAAGCGTTGGTCTAGACCCAAGAATTTGTCTGGTAAATTTGCTAAGCGTAATAATAACTACAAGTTTGTATAAATGGGAAACAAACTTTACTTTAATAAAACCGTATAAAACATCAAAATTTTGAGCATTTTCAGAATTCGACGAAAGTTGACCGAAACGTTGGACTAGACACTAGGATCTGTGTGATAAATTTTCTAGGCATAGTAATAACTACATGTTTGTATCAAAGGGAAAACAAACTTTGCTTTAATAAAACCGTGCAAAATAGCTAAATTTTGAACGTTGTCAGAATTCGACGAAACTTGACCCAAACGTTGGTCTAGACCCAAGAATTTGTGTGGTAAATTTGCTAAGCGTAATAAAAAACACAAGCTCGTATAAAAGGGAAACAAACTTTGCTTTAATAAAACCGTGCAAAACATTTAAAGTTTGAATGTTCTCAAAATTCGACGAAACTTGACCCAAACGTTGGTCTAGACCCAAGAATTTGTCTGGTAAATTTGCTAAGCGTAGTAATAACTACAAGTTTGTATAAAAGGGAAACAAACTTATCTTTAATAAGACTGTATAAAACAGCTAAATTTTGAACATTATCAGAATTCGACGTAACTTAACCGAAACGTTGGTCTAGACACTAGGAGCTGCGTGATATATTTTATAGGCATAATAATAACTACGAGTTTGTATCAAAGGGAAAAAATACTTTGCTTTAATAAAATCATGCAAAACAGCTAAATTTTGAACATTCTCAGAATTCGACGAAACTTGACCCAAACGTTGGTTTAGACCCAAGAATTTGTGTGGTAAATTTGCTAAGTGTAATAAAATCACAAGCTTGTATAAAAGGGAAACAAACTTTGCTTTAATAAAACCGTGCAAAACCGCTAAATTTTGAACGAAATTTGACACAAACATTGGTCTACAACCAAGAATTTGTGAGTTAAATTTGCTAAGCGAAATAATAACTACAAGTTCATATAAATGGGAAACAAACTTTGCTTTAATAAAACCGTGCAAAATAGCTAAATTCTGAACGTTCTCACAATTCGACGAAAATTGACCCAAGCATTAGTCTAGACCATAGAATTTGTTTGATAAATTTGCTAAGCGTAATAATAAGTACAAGTTTGTATCAAAGCGAAACAAACTTGGCTTTAATAAACCGTTCAAAACCGCTAAATTTTGAATGTTCTCAGAGACCAAACTTTACCCAAACGTTGGTCGACACCCAAGAATTTGTGTGGTAAATTTGCTAAGCGTAATAAAACTACAAGTTTGTATAAATGGGAACAAACTTTGCATTATTGAAACCGTACACAACAGCTAATTATGAACGTTCTCAGAATTCGACGAAACTTAACCCAAACGTTTTTCTAGACCCAAGAATTTTTGTAAGTTTACTAATAACTACAAGTTTGTATAAAAGGAAAACAAAATTTGCTTCAATAAAACCGTGGAAAACAGCTAAATTTTGAACGTTCTCAGAATTCGACGAATCTTGACCCAAGCGTTGGTCTAGACCCAAGAATTTGTCTGGTAAATTTGCTAAGCGTAATAATAACTACAAGTTTGTATAAATGGGAAACAAACTTTACTTTAATAAAACCGTATAAAACATCAAAATTTTGAGCATTTTCAGAATTCGACGAAAGTTGACCGAAACGTTGGACTAGACACTAGGATCTGTGTGATAAATTTTCTAGGCATAGTAATAACTACATGTTTGTATCAAAGGGAAAACAAACTTTGCTTTAATAAAACCGTGCAAAATAGCTAAATTTTGAACGTTGTCAGAATTCGACGAAACTTGACCCAAACGTTGGTCTAGACCCAAGAATTTGTGTGGTAAATTTGCTAAGCGTAATAAAAAACACAAGCTCGTATAAAAGGGAAACAAACTTTGCTTTAATAAAACCGTGCAAAACATTTAAAGTTTGAATGTTCTCAAAATTCGACGAAACTTGACCCAAACGTTGGTCTAGACCCAAGAATTTGTCTGGTAAATTTGCTAAGCGTAGTAATAACTACAAGTTTGTATAAAAGGGAAACAAACTTATCTTTAATAAGACTGTATAAAACAGCTAAATTTTGAACATTATCAGAATTCGACGTAACTTAACCGAAACGTTGGTCTAGACACTAGGAGCTGTGTGATATATTTTATAGGCATAATAATAACTACGAGTTTGTATCAAAGGGAAAAAATACTTTGCTTTAATAAAATCATGCAAAACAGCTAAATTTTGAACATTCTCAGAATTCGACGAAACTTGACCCAAACGTTGGTTTAGACCCAAGAATTTGTGTGGTAAATTTGCTAAGTGTAATAAAATCACAAGCTTGTATAAAAGGGAAACAAACTTTGCTTTAATAAAACCGTGCAAAACCGCTAAATTTTGAACGAAATTTGACACAAACATTGGTCTACAACCAAGAATTTGTGAGTTAAATTTGCTAAGCGAAATAATAACTACAAGTTCATATAAATGGGAAACAAACTTTGCTTTAATAAAACCGTGCAAAATAGCTAAATTCTGAACGTTCTCACAATTCGACGAAAATTGACCCAAGCATTAGTCTAGACCATAGAATTTGTTTGATAAATTTGCTAAGCGTAATAATAAGTACAAGTTTGTATCAAAGCGAAACAAACTTGGCTTTAATAAACCGTTCAAAACCGCTAAATTTTGAATGTTCTCAGAGACCAAACTTTACCCAAACGTTGGTCGACACCCAAGAATTTGTGTGGTAAATTTGCTAAGCGTAATAAAACTACAAGTTTGTATAAATGGGAACAAACTTTGCATTATTGAAACCGTACACAACAGCTAATTATGAACGTTCTCAGAATTCGACGAAACTTAACCCAAACGTTTTTCTAGACCCAAGAATTTTTGTAAGTTTACTAATAACTACAAGTTTGTATAAAAGGAAAACAAAATTTGCTTCAATAAAACCGTGGAAAACAGCTAAATTTTGAACGTTCTCAGAATTCGACGAATCTTGACCCAAGCGTTGGTCTAGACCCAAGAATTTGTCTGGTAAATTTGCTAAGCGTAATAATAACTACAAGTTTGTATAAATGGGAAACAAACTTTACTTTAATAAAACCGTATAAAACATCAAAATTTTGAGCATTTTCAGAATTCGACGAAAGTTGACCGAAACGTTGGACTAGACACTAGGATCTGTGTGATAAATTTTCTAGGCATAGTAATAACTACATGTTTGTATCAAAGGGAAAACAAACTTTGCTTTAATAAAACCGTGCAAAATAGCTAAATTTTGAACGTTGTCAGAATTCGACGAAACTTGACCCAAACGTTGGTCTAGACCCAAGAATTTGTGTGGTAAATTTGCTAAGCGTAATAAAAAACACAAGCTCGTATAAAAGGGAAACAAACTTTGCTTTAATAAAACCGTGCAAAACATTTAAAGTTTGAATGTTCTCAAAATTCGACGAAACTTGACCCAAACGTTGGTCTAGACCCAAGAATTTGTCTGGTAAATTTGCTAAGCGTAGTAATAACTACAAGTTTGTATAAAAGGGAAACAAACTTATCTTTAATAAGACTGTATAAAACAGCTAAATTTTGAACATTATCAGAATTCGACGTAACTTAACCGAAACGTTGGTCTAGACACTAGGAGCTGTGTGATATATTTTATAGGCATAATAATAACTACGAGTTTGTATCAAAGGGAAAAAATACTTTGCTTTAATAAAATCATGCAAAACAGCTAAATTTTGAACATTCTCAGAATTCGACGAAACTTGACCCAAACGTTGGTTTAGACCCAAGAATTTGTGTGGTAAATTTGCTAAGTGTAATAAAATCACAAGCTTGTATAAAAGGGAAACAAACTTTGCTTTAATAAAACCGTGCAAAACCGCTAAATTTTGAACGAAATTTGACACAAACATTGGTCTACAACCAAGAATTTGTGAGTTAAATTTGCTAAGCGAAATAATAACTACAAGTTCATATAAATGGGAAACAAACTTTGCTTTAATAAAACCGTGCAAAATAGCTAAATTCTGAACGTTCTCACAATTCGACGAAAATTGACCCAAGCATTAGTCTAGACCATAGAATTTGTTTGATAAATTTGCTAAGCGTAATAATAAGTACAAGTTTGTATCAAAGCGAAACAAACTTGGCTTTAATAAAACCGTTCAAAACCGCTAAATTTTGAATGTTCTCAGAGACCAAACTTTACCCAAACGTTGGTCGAGACCCAAGAATTTGTGTGGTAAATTTGCTAAGCGTAATAAAACTACAAGTTTGTATAAATGGGAACAAACTTTGCATTATTAAAACCGTACACAACAGCTAATTATGAACGTTCTCAGAATTCGACGAAACTTAACCCAAACGTTTTTCTAGACCCAAGAATTTTTGTAAGTTTAGTAATAACTACAAGTTTGTATAAAAGGAAAACAAAATTTGCTTCAATAAAATCGTGGAAAACAGCTAAATTTTGAACGTTCTCAGAATTCGACGAATCTTGACCCAAGCGTTGGTCTAGACCCAAGAATTTGTCTGGTAAATTTGCTAAGCGTAATAATAACTACAAGTTTGTATAAATGGGAAACAAACTTTACTTTAATAAAACCGTATAAAACATCAAAATTTTGAGCATTTTCAGAATTCGACGAAAGTTGACCGAAACGTTGGACTAGACACTAGGATCTGTGTGATAAATTTTCTAGGCATAGTAATAACTACATGTTTGTATCAAAGGGAAAACAAACTTTGCTTTAATAAAACCGTGCAAAGTAGCTAAATTTTGAACGTTGTCAGAATTCGATGAAACTTGACCCAAACGTTGGTCTTGACCCAAGAATTTGTCTGGTAAATTTGCTAAGCGTAATAAAAAGCACAAGCTCGTATAAAAGGGAAACAAACTTTGCTTTAATAAAACCGTGCAAAACATTTTAAGTTTGAATGTTCTCAAAATTCGACGAAACTTGACCCAAACGTTGGTCTAGACCCAAGAATTTGTCTGGTAAATTTGCTAAGCGTAGTAATAACTACAAGTTTGTATAAAAGGGAAACAAACTTATCTTTAATAAGACTGTATAAAACAGCTAAATTTTGAACATTATCAGAATTCGACGTAACTTAACCGAAACGTTGGTCTAGACACTAGGAGCTGTGTGATATATTTTATAGGCATAATAATAACTACGAGTTTGTATCAAAGGGAAAAAATACTTTGCTTTAATAAAATCATGCAAAACAGCTAAATTTTGAACATTCTCAGAATTCGACGAAACTTGACCCAAACGTTGGTTTAGACCCAAGAATTTGTGTGGTAAATTTGCTAAGTGTAATAAAATCACAAGCTTGTATAAAAGGGAAACAAACTTTGCTTTAATAAAACCGTGCAAAACCGCTAAATTTTGAACGAAATTTGACACAAACATTGGTCTACAACCAAGAATTTGTGAGTTAAATTTGCTAAGCGAAATAATAACTACAAGTTCATATAAATGGGAAACAAACTTTGCTTTAATAAAACCGTGCAAAATAGCTAAATTCTGAACGTTCTCACAATTCGACGAAAATTGACCCAAGCATTAGTCTAGACCATAGAATTTGTTTGATAAATTTGCTAAGCGTAATAATAAGTACAAGTTTGTATCAAAGCGAAACAAACTTGGCTTTAATAAAACCGTTCAAAACCGCTAAATTTTGAATGTTCTCAGAGACCAAACTTTACCCAAACGTTGGTCGAGACCCAAGAATTTGTGTGGTAAATTTGCTAAGCGTAATAAAACTACAAGTTTGTATAAATGGGAACAAACTTTGCATTATTAAAACCGTACACAACAGCTAATTATGAACGTTCTCAGAATTCGACGAAACTTAACCCAAACGTTTTTCTAGACCCAAGAATTTTTGTAAGTTTAGTAATAACTACAAGTTTGTATAAAAGGAAAACAAAATTTGCTTCAATAAAACCGTGGAAAACAGCTAAATTTTGAACGTTCTCAGAATTCGACGAATCTTGACCCAAGCGTTGGTCTAGACCCAAGAATTTGTCTGGTAAATTTGCTAAGCGTAATAATAACTACAAGTTTGTATAAATGGGAAACAAACTTTACTTTAATAAAACCGTATAAAACATCAAAATTTTGAGCATTTTCAGAATTCGACGAAAGTTGACCGAAACGTTGGACTAGACACTAGGATCTGTGTGATAAATTTTCTAGGCATAGTAATAACTACATGTTTGTATCAAAGGGAAAACAAACTTTGCTTTAATAAAACCGTGCAAAGTAGCTAAATTTTGAACGTTGTCAGAATTCGATGAAACTTGACCCAAACGTTGGTCTAGACCCAAGAATTTGTGTGGTAAATTTGCTAAGCGTAATAAAAAACACAAGCTCGTATAAAAGGGAAACAAACTTTGCTTTAATAAAACCGTGCAAAACATTTTAAGTTTGAATGTTCTCAAAATTCGACGAAACTTGACCCAAACGTTGGTCTAGACCCAAGAATTTGTCTGGTAAATTTGCTAAGCGTAGTAATAACTACAAGTTTGTATAAAAGGGAAACAAACTTATCTTTAATAAGACTGTATAAAACAGCTAAATTTTGAACATTATCAGAATTCGACGTAACTTAACCGAAACGTTGGTCTAGACACTAGGAGCTGTGTGATATATTTTATAGGCTTAATAATAACTACGAGTTTGTATCAAAGGGAAAAAATACTTTGCTTTAATAAAATCATGCAAAACAGCTAAATTTTGAACATTCTCAGAATTCGACGAAACTTGACCCAAACGTTGGTTTAGACCCAAGAATTTGTGTGGTAAATTTGCTAAGTGTAATAAAATCACAAGCTTGTATAAAAGGGAAACAAACTTTGCTTTAATAAAACCGTGCAAAACCGCTAAATTTTGAACGAAATTTGACACAAACATTGGTCTACAACCAAGAATTTGTGAGTTAAATTTGCTAAGCGAAATAATAACTACAAGTTCATATAAATGGGAAACAAACTTTGCTTTAATAAAACCGTGCAAAATAGCTAAATTCTGAACGTTCTCACAATTCGACGAAAATTGACCCAAGCATTAGTCTAGACCATAGAATTTGTTTGATAAATTTGCTAAGCGTAATAATAAGTACAAGTTTGTATCAAAGCGAAACAAACTTGGCTTTAATAAAACCGTTCAAAACCGCTAAATTTTGAATGTTCTCAGAGACCAAACTTTACCCAAACGTTGGTCGAGACCCAAGAATTTGTGTGGTAAATTTGCTAAGCGTAATAAAACTACAAGTTTGTATAAATGGGAACAAACTTTGCATTATTAAAACCGTACACAACAGCTAATTATGAACGTTCTCAGAATTCGACGAAACTTAACCCAAACGTTTTTCTAGACCCAAGAATTTTTGTAAGTTTAGTAATAACTACAAGTTTGTATAAAAGGAAAACAAAATTTGCTTCAATAAAACCGTGGAAAACAGCTAAATTTTGAACGTTCTCAGAATTCGACGAATCTTGACCCAAGCGTTGGTCTAGACCCAAGAATTTGTCTGGTAAATTTGCTAAGCGTAATAATAACTACAAGTTTGTATAAATGGGAAACAAACTTTACTTTAATAAAACCGTATAAAACATCAAAATTTTGAGCATTTTCAGAATTCGACGAAAGTTGACCGAAACGTTGGACTAGACACTAGGATCTGTGTGATAAATTTTCTAGGCATAGTAATAACTACATGTTTGTATCAAAGGGAAAACAAACTTTGCTTTAATAAAACCGTGCAAAGTAGCTAAATTTTGAACGTTGTCAGAATTCGATGAAACTTGACCCAAACGTTGGTCTTGACCCAAGAATTTGTCTGGTAAATTTGCTAAGCGTAATAAAAAGCACAAGCTCGTATAAAAGGGAAACAAACTTTGCTTTAATAAAACCGTGCAAAACATTTTAAGTTTGAATGTTCTCAAAATTCGACGAAACTTGACCCAAACGTTGGTCTAGACCCAAGAATTTGTCTGGTAAATTTGCTAAGCGTAGTAATAACTACAAGTTTGTATAAAAGGGAAACAAACTTATCTTTAATAAGACTGTATAAAACAGCTAAATTTTGAACATTATCAGAATTCGACGTAACTTAACCGAAACGTTGGTCTAGACACTAGGAGCTGTGTGATATATTTTATAGGCATAATAATAACTACGAGTTTGTATCAAAGGGAAAAAATACT
The DNA here is from genome assembly GCF_026168435.1 of Sesamum indicum. Classification (NCBI taxonomy): domain Eukaryota; kingdom Viridiplantae; phylum Streptophyta; class Magnoliopsida; order Lamiales; family Pedaliaceae; genus Sesamum; species Sesamum indicum. The sequence goes on along the minus strand of NC_142661.1, from coordinate 6,388,960 downwards.
TTGCTTTAATAAAATCATGCAAAACAGCTAAATTTTGAACATTCTCAGAATTCGACGAAACTTGACCCAAACGTTGGTTTAGACCCAAGAATTTGTGTGGTAAATTTGCTAAGTGTAATAAAATCACAAGCTTGTATAAAAGGGAAACAAACTTTGCTTTAATAAAACCGTGCAAAACCGCTAAATTTTGAACGAAATTTGACACAAACATTGGTCTACAACCAAGAATTTGTGAGTTAAATTTGCTAAGCGAAATAATAACTACAAGTTCATATAAATGGGAAACAAACTTTGCTTTAATAAAACCGTGCAAAATAGCTAAATTCTGAACGTTCTCACAATTCGACGAAAATTGACCCAAGCATTAGTCTAGACCATAGAATTTGTTTGATAAATTTGCTAAGCGTAATAATAAGTACAAGTTTGTATCAAAGCGAAACAAACTTGGCTTTAATAAAACCGTTCAAAACCGCTAAATTTTGAATGTTCTCAGAGACCAAACTTTACCCAAACGTTGGTCGAGACCCAAGAATTTGTGTGGTAAATTTGCTAAGCGTAATAAAACTACAAGTTTGTATAAATGGGAACAAACTTTGCATTATTAAAACCGTACACAACAGCTAATTATGAACGTTCTCAGAATTCGACGAAACTTAACCCAAACGTTTTTCTAGACCCAAGAATTTTTGTAAGTTTAGTAATAACTACAAGTTTGTATAAAAGGAAAACAAAATTTGCTTCAATAAAACCGTGGAAAACAGCTAAATTTTGAACGTTCTCAGAATTCGACGAATCTTGACCCAAGCGTTGGTCTAGACCCAAGAATTTGTCTGGTAAATTTGCTAAGCGTAATAATAACTACAAGTTTGTATAAATGGGAAACAAACTTTACTTTAATAAAACCGTATAAAACATCAAAATTTTGAGCATTTTCAGAATTCGACGAAAGTTGACCGAAACGTTGGACTAGACACTAGGATCTGTGTGATAAATTTTCTAGGCATAGTAATAACTACATGTTTGTATCAAAGGGAAAACAAACTTTGCTTTAATAAAACCGTGCAAAGTAACTAAATTTTGAACGTTGTCAGAATTCGATGAAACTTGACCCAAACGTTGGTCTAGACCCAAGAATTTGTGTGGTAATTTGCTAAGCGTAATAAAAAACACAAGCTCGTATAAAAGGGAAACAAACTTTGCTTTAATAAAACCGTGCAAAACATTTTAAGTTTGAATGTTCTCAAAATTCGACGAAACTTGACCCAAACGTTGGTCTAGACCCAAGAATTTGTCTGGTAAATTTGCTAAGCGTAGTAATAACTACAAGTTTGTATAAAAGGGAAACAAACTTATCTTTAATAAGACTGTATAAAACAGCTAAATTTTGAACATTATCAGAATTCGACGTAACTTAACCGAAACGTTGGTCTAGACACTAGGAGCTGTGTGATATATTTTATAGGCATAATAATAACTACGAGTTTGTATCAAAGGGAAAAAATACTTTGCTTTAATAAAATCATGCAAAACAGCTAAATTTTGAACATTCTCAGAATTCGACGAAACTTGACCCAAACGTTGGTTTAGACCCAAGAATTTGTGTGGTAAATTTGCTAAGTGTAATAAAATCACAAGCTTGTATAAAAGGGAAACAAACTTTGCTTTAATAAAACCGTGCAAAACCGCTAAATTTTGAACGAAATTTGACACAAACATTGGTCTACAACCAAGAATTTGTGAGTTAAATTTGCTAAGCGAAATAATAACTACAAGTTCATATAAATGGGAAACAAACTTTGCTTTAATAAAACCGTGCAAAATAGCTAAATTCTGAACGTTCTCACAATTCGACGAAAATTGACCCAAGCATTAGTCTAGACCATAGAATTTGTTTGATAAATTTGCTAAGCGTAATAATAAGTACAAGTTTGTATCAAAGCGAAACAAACTTGGCTTTAATAAAACCGTTCAAAACCGCTAAATTTTGAATGTTCTCAGAGACCAAACTTTACCCAAACGTTGGTCGAGACCCAAGAATTTGTGTGGTAAATTTGCTAAGCGTAATAAAACTACAAGTTTGTATAAATGGGAACAAACTTTGCATTATTAAAACCGTACACAACAGCTAATTATGAACGTTCTCAGAATTCGACGAAACTTAACCCAAACGTTTTTCTAGACCCAAGAATTTTTGTAAGTTTAGTAATAACTACAAGTTTGTATAAAAGGAAAACAAAATTTGCTTCAATAAAACCGTGGAAAACAGCTAAATTTTGAACGTTCTCAGAATTCGACGAATCTTGACCCAAGCGTTGGTCTAGACCCAAGAATTTGTCTGGTAAATTTGCTAAGCGTAATAATAACTACAAGTTTGTATAAATGGGAAACAAACTTTACTTTAATAAAACCGTATAAAACATCAAAATTTTGAGCATTTTCAGAATTCGACGAAAGTTGACCGAAACGTTGGACTAGACACTAGGATCTGTGTGATAAATTTTCTAGGCATAGTAATAACTACATGTTTGTATCAAAGGGAAAACAAACTTTGCTTTAATAAAACCGTGCAAAATAGCTAAATTTTGAACGTTGTCAGAATTCGATGAAACTTGACCCAAACGTTGGTCTAGACCCAAGAATTTGTGTGGTAAATTTGCTAAGCGTAATAAAAAACACAAGCTCGTATAAAAGGGAAACAAACTTTGCTTTAATAAAACCGTGCAAAACATTTTAAGTTTGAATGTTCTCAAAATTCGACGAAACTTGACCCAAACGTTGGTCTAGACCCAAGAATTTGTCTGGTAAATTTGCTAAGCGTAGTAATAACTACAAGTTTGTATAAAAGGGAAACAAACTTATCTTTAATAAGACTGTATAAAACAGCTAAATTTTGAACATTATCAGAATTCGACGTAACTTAACCGAAACGTTGGTCTAGACACTAGGAGCTGTGTGATATATTTTATAGGCATAATAATAACTACGAGTTTGTATCAAAGGGAAAAAATACTTTGCTTTAATAAAATCATGCAAAACAGCTAAATTTTGAACATTCTCAGAATTCGACGAAACTTGACCCAAACGTTGGTTTACACCCAAGAATTTGTGTGGTAAATTTGCTAAGTGTAATAAAATCACAAGCTTGTATAAAAGGGAAACAAACTTTGCTTTAATAAAACCGTGCAAAACCGCTAAATTTTGAACGAAATTTGACACAAACATTGGTCTACAACCAAGAATTTGTGAGTTAAATTTGCTAAGCGAAATAATAACTACAAGTTCATATAAATGGGAAACAAACTTTGCTTTAATAAAACCGTGCAAAATAGCTAAATTCTGAACGTTCTCACAATTCGACGAAAATTGACCCAAGCATTAGTCTAGACCATAGAATTTATTTGATAAATTTGCTAAGCATAATAATAAGTACAAGTTTGTATCAAAGCGAAACAAACTTGGCTTTAATAAAACCGTTCAAAACCGCTAAATTTTGAATGTTCTCAGAGACCAAACTTTACCCAAACGTTGGTCGAGACCCAAGAATTTGTGTGGTAAATTTGCTAAGCGTAATAAAACTACAAGTTTGTATAAATGGGAACAAACTTTGCATTATTAGAACCGTACACAACAGCTAATTATGAACGTTCTCAGAATTCGACGAAACTTAACCCAAACGTTTTTCTAGACCCAAGAATTTTTGTAAGTTTAGTAATAACTACAAGTTTGTATAAAAGGAAAACAAAATTTGCTTCAATAAAACCGTGGAAAACAGCTAAATTTTGAACGTTCTCAGAATTCGACGAATCTTGACCCAAGCGTTGGTCTAGACCCAAGAATTTGTCTGGTAATTTGCTAAGCGTAATAATAACTACAAGTTTGTATAAATGGGAAACAAACTTTACTTTAATAAAACCGTATAAAACATCAAAATTTTGAGCATTTTCAGAATTCGACGAAAGTTGACCGAAACGTTGGACTAGACACTAGGATCTGTGTGATAAATTTTCTAGGCATAGTAATAACTACATGTTTGTATCAAAGGGAAAACAAACTTTGCTTCAATAAAACCGTGCAAAATAGCTAAATTTTGAACGTTGTCAGAATTCGACGAAACTTGACCCAAACGTTGGTCTAGACCCAAGAATTTGTGTGGTAAATTTGCTAAGCGTAATAAAAAACACAAGCTCGTATAAAAGGGAAACAAACTTTGCTTTAATAAAACCGTGCAAAACATTTAAAGTTTGAATGTTCTCAAAATTCGACGAAACTTGACCCAAACGTTGGTCTAGACCCAAGAATTTGTCTGGTAAATTTGCTAAGCGTAGTAATAACTACAAGTTTGTATAATAGGGAAACAAACTTATCTTTAATAAGACTGTATAAAACAGCTAAATTTTGAACATTATCAGAATTCGACGTAACTTAACCGAAACGTTGGTCTAGACACTAGGAGCTGTGTGATATATTTTATAGGCATAATAATAACTACGAGTTTGTATCAAAGGGAAAAAATACTTTGCTTTAATAAAATCATGCAAAACAGCTAAATTTTGAACATTCTCAGAATTCGACAAAACTTGACCCAAACGTTGGTTTAGACCCAAGAATTTGTGTGGTAAATTTGCTAAGTGTAACAAAATCACATGCTTCTATAAAAGGGAAACAAACTTTGCTTTAATAAAACCGTGCAAAACCGCTAAATTTTGAACGAAATTTGACACAAACATTGGTCTACAACCAAGAATTTGTGAGTTAAATTTGCTAAGCGAAATAATAACTACAAGTTCATATAAATGGGAAACAAACTTTGCTTTAATAAAACCGTGCAAAATAGCTAAATTCTGAACGTTCTCACAATTCGACGAAAATTGACCCAAGCATTAGTCTAGACCATAGAATTTGTTTGATAAATTTGCTAAGCGTAATAATAAGTACAAGTTTGTATCAAAGCGAAACAAACTTGGCTTTAATAAAACCGTTCAAAACCGCTAAATTTTGAATGTTCTCAGAGACCAAACTTTACCCAAACGTTGGTCGAGACCCAAGAATTTGTGTGGTAAATTTGCTAAGCGTAATAAAACTACAAGTTTGTATAAATGGGAACAAACTTTGCATTATTAAAACCGTACACAACAGCTAATTATGAACGTTCTCAGAATTCGACGAAACTTAACCCAAACGTTTTTCTAGACCCAAGAATTTTTGTAAGTTTAGTAATAACTACAAGTTTGTATAAAAGGAAAACAAAATTTGCTTCAATAAAACCGTGGAAAACAGCTAAATTTTGAACGTTCTCAGAATTCGACGAATCTTGACCCAAGCGTTGGTCTAGACCCAAGAATTGTTCTGGTAAATTTGCTAAGCGTAATAATAACTACAAGTTTGTATAAATGGGAAACAAACTTTACTTTAATAAAACCATATAAAACATCAAAATTTTGAGCATTTTCAGAATTCGACGAAAGTTGACCGAAACGTTGGACTAGACACTAGGATCTGTGTGATAAATTTTCTAGGCATAGTAATAACTACATGTTTGTATCAAAGGGAAAACAAACTTTGCTTCAATAAAACCGTGCAAAATAGCTAAATTTTGAACGTTGTCAGAATTCGACGAAACTTGACCCAAACGTTGGTCTAGACCCAAGAATTTGTGTGGTAAATTTGCTAAGCGTAATAAAAAACACAAGCTCGTATAAAAGGGAAACAAACTTTGCTTTAATAAAACCGTGCAAAACATTTAAAGTTTGAATGATCTCAAAATTCGACGAAACTTGACCCAAACGTTGGTCTAGACCCAAGAATTTGTCTGGTAAATTTGCTAAGCGTAGTAATAACTACAAGTTTGTATAAAAGGGAAACAAACTTATCTTTAATAAGACTGTATAAAACAGCTAAATTTTGAACATTATCAGAATTCGACGTAACTTAACCGAAACGTTGGTCTAGACACTAGGAGCTGTGTGATATATTTTATAGGCATAATAATAACTACGAGTTTGTATCAAAGGGAAAAAATACTTTGCTTTAATAAAATCATGCAAAACAGCTAAATTTTGAACATTCTCAGAATTCGACGAAACTTGACCCAAACGTTGGTTTAGACCCAAGAATTTGTGTGGTAAATTTGCTAAGTGTAACAAAATCACATGCTTCTATAAAAGGGAAACAAACTTTGCTTTAATAAAACCGTGCAAAACCGCTAAATTTTGAACGAAATTTGACACAAACATTGGTCTACAACCAAGAATTTGTGAGTTAAATTTGCTAAGCGAAATAATAACTACAAGTTCATATAAATGGGAAACAAACTTTGCTTTAATAAAACCGTGCAAAATAGCTAAATTCTGAACGTTCTCACAATTCGACGAAAATTGACCCAAGCATTAGTCTAGACCATAGAATTTGTTTGATAAATTTGCTAAGCGTAATAATAAGTACAAGTTTGTATCAAAGCGAAACAAACTTGGCTTTAATAAAACCGTTAAAAACCGCTAAATTTTGAATGTTCTCAGAGACCAAACTTTACCCAAACGTTGGTCGAGACCCAAGAATTTGTGTGGTAAATTTGCTAAGCGTAATAAAACTACAAGTTTGTATAAATGGGAACAAACTTTGCATTATTAAAACCGTACACAACAGCTAATTATGAACGTTCTCAGAATTCGACGAAACTTAACCCAAACGTTTTTCTAGACCCAAGAATTTTTGTAAGTTTAGTAATAACTACAAGTTTGTATAAAAGGAAAACAAAATTTGCTTCAATAAAACCGTGGAAAACAGCTAAATTTTGAACGTTCTCAGAATTCGACGAATCTTGACCCAAGCGTTGGTCTAGACCCAAGAATTTGTCTGGTAAATTTGCTAAGCGTAATAATAACTACAAGTTTGTATAAATGGGAAACAAACTTTACTTTAATAAAACCGTATAAAACATCAAAATTTTGAGCATTTTCAGAATTCGACGAAAGTTGACCGAAACGTTGGACTAGACACTAGGATCTGTGTGATAAATTTTCTAGGCATAGTAATAACTACATGTTTGTATCAAAGGGAAAACAAACTTTGCTTCAATAAAACCGTGCAAAATAGCTAAATTTTGAACGTTGTCAGAATTCGACGAAACTTGACCCAAACGTTGGTCTAGACCCAAGAATTTGTGTGGTAAATTTGCTAAGCGTAATAAAAAACACAAGCTCGTATAAAAGGGAAACAAACTTTGCTTTAATAAAACCGTGCAAAACATTTAAAGTTTGAATGTTCTCAAAATTCGACGAAACTTGACCCAAACGTTGGTCTAGACCCAAGAATTTGTCTGGTAAATTTGCTAAGCGTAGTAATAACTACAAGTTTGTATAAAAGGGAAACAAACTTATCTTTAATAAGACTGTATAAAACAGCTAAATTTTGAACATTATCAGAATTCGACGTAACTTAACCGAAACGTTGGTCTAGACACTAGGAGCTGTGTGATATATTTTATAGGCATAATAATAACTACGAGTTTGTATCAAAGGGAAAAAATACTTTGCTTTAATAAAATCATGCAAAACAGCTAAATTTTGAACATTCTTAGAATTCGACGAAACTTGACCCAAACGTTGGTTTAGACCCAAGAATTTGTGTGGTAAATTTGCTAAGTGTAACAAAATCACATGCTTCTATAAAAGGGAAACAAACTTTGCTTTAATAAAACCGTGCAAAACCGCTAAATTTTGAACGAAATTTGACACAAACATTGGTCTACAACCAAGAATTTGTGAGTTAAATTTGCTGAGCGAAATAATAACTACAAGTTCATATAAATGGGAAACAAACTTTGCTTTAATAAAACCGTGCAAAATAGCTAAATTCTGAACGTTCTCACAATTCGACGAAAATTGACCCAAGCATTAGTCTAGACCATAGAATTTGTTTGATAAATTTGCTAAGCGTAATAATAAGTACAAGTTTGTATCAAAGCGAAACAAACTTGGCTTTAATAAAACCGTTCAAAACCGCTAAATTTTGAATGTTCTCAGAGACCAAACTTTACCCAAACGTTGGTCGAGACCCAAGAATTTGTGTGGTAAATTTGCTAAGCGTAATAAAACTACAAGTTTGTATAAATGGGAACAAACTTTGCATTATTAAAACCGTACACAACAGCTAATTATGAACGTTCTCAGAATTCGACGAAACTTAACCCAAACGTTTTTCTAGACCCAAGAATTTTTGTAAGTTTAGTAATAACTACAAGTTTGTATAAAAGGAAAACAAAATTTGCTTCAATAAAACCGTGGAAAACAGCTAAATTTTGAACGTTCTCAGAATTCGACGAATCTTGACCCAAGCGTTGGTCTAGACCCAAGAATTTGTCTGGTAAATTTGCTAAGCGTAATAATAACTACAAGTTTGTATAAATGGGAAACAAACTTTACTTTAATAAAACCGTATAAAACATCAAAATTTTGAGCATTTTCAGAATTCGACGAAAGTTGACCGAAACGTTGGACTAGACACTAGGATCTGTGTGATAAATTTTCTAGGCATAGTAATAACTACATGTTTGTATCAAAGGGAAAACAAACTTTGCTTTAATAAAACCGTGCAAAATAGCTAAATTTTGAACGTTGTCAGAATTCGACGAAACTTGACCCAAACGTTGGTCTAGACCCAAGAATTTGTGTGGTAAATTTGCTAAGCGTAATAAAAAACACAAGCTCGTATAAAAGGGAAACAAACTTTGCTTTAATAAAACCGTGCAAAATATTTAAAGTTTGAATGTTCTCAAAATTCGACGAAACTTGACCCAAACGTTGGTCTAGACCCAAGAATTTGTCTGGTAAATTTGCTAAGCGTAGTAATAACTACAAGTTTGTATAAAAGGGAAACAAACTTATCTTTAATAAGACTGTATAAAACAGCTAAATTTTGAACATTATCAGAATTCGACGTAACTTAACCGAAACGTTGGTCTAGACACTAGGAGCTGTGTGATATATTTTATAGGCATAATAATAACTACGAGTTTGTATCAAAGGGAAAAAATACTTTGCTTTAATAAAATCATGCAAAACAGCTAAATTTTGAACATTCTCAGAATTCGACGAAACTTGACCCAAACGTTGGTTTAGACCCAAGAATTTGTGTGGTAAATTTGCTAAGTGTAATAAAATCACAAGCTTGTATAAAAGGGAAACAAACTTTGCTTTAATAAAACCGTGCAAAACCGCTAAATTTTGAACGAAATTTGACACAAACATTGGTCTACAACCAAGAATTTGTGAGTTAAATTTGCTAAGCGAAATAATAACTACAAGTTCATATAAATGGGAAACAAACTTTGCTTTAATAAAACCGTGCAAAATAGCTAAATTCTGAACGTTCTCACAATTCGACGAAAATTGACCCAAGCATTAGTCTAGACCATAGAATTTATTTGATAAATTTGCTAAGCATAATAATAAGTACAAGTTTGTATCAAAGCGAAACAAACTTGGCTTTAATAAAACCGTTCAAAACCGCTAAATTTTGAATGTTCTCAGAGACCAAACTTTACCCAAACGTTGGTCGAGACCCAAGAATTTGTGTGGTAAATTTGCTAAGCGTAATAAAACTACAAGTTTGTATAAATGGGAACAAACTTTGCATTATTAAAACCGTACACAACAGCTAATTATGAACGTTCTCAGAATTCGACGAAACTTAACCCAAACGTTTTTCTAGACCCAAGAATTTTTGTAAGTTTAGTAATAACTACAAGTTTGTATAAAAGGAAAACAAAATTTGCTTCAATAAAACCGTGGAAAACAGCTAAATTTTGAACGTTCTCAGAATTCGACGAATCTTGACCCAAGCGTTGGTCTAGACCCAAGAATTTGTCTGGTAAATTTGCTAAGCGTAATAATAACTACAAGTTTGTATAAATGGGAAACAAACTTTACTTTAATAAAACCGTATAAAACATCAAAATTTTGATCATTTTCAGAATTCGACGAAAGTTGACCGAAACGTTGGACTAGACACTAGGATCTGTGTGATAAATTTTCTAGGCATAGTAATAACTACATGTTTGTATCAAAGGGAAAACAAACTTTGCTTCAATAAAACCGTGCAAAATAGCTAAATTTTGAACGTTGTCAGAATTCGACGAAACTTGACCCAAACGTTGGTCTAGACCCAAGAATTTGTGTGGTAAATTTGCTAAGCGTAATAAAAAACACAAGCTCGTATAAAAGGGAAACAAACTTTGCTTTAATAAAACCGTGCAAAACATTTAAAGTTTGAATGTTCTCAAAATTCGACGAAACTTGACCCAAACGTTGGTCTAGACCCAAGAATTTGTCTGGTAAATTTGCTAAGCGTAGTAATAACTACAAGTTTGTATAAAAGGGAAACAAACTTATCTTTAATAAGACTGTATAAAACAGCTAAATTTTGAACATTATCAGAATTCGACGTAACTTAACCGAAACGTTGGTCTAGACACTAGGAGCTGTGTGATATATTTTATAGGCATAATAATAACTACGAGTTTGTATCAAAGGGAAAAAATACTTTGCTTTAATAAAATCATGCAAAACAGCTAAATTTTGAACATTCTCAGAATTCGACGAAACTTGACCCAAACGTTGGTTTAGACCCAAGAATTTGTGTGGTAAATTTGCTAAGTGTAACAAAATCACATGCTTCTATAAAAGGGAAACAAACTTTGCTTTAATAAAACCGTGCAAAACCGCTAAATTTTGAACGAAATTTGACACAAACATTGGTCTACAACCAAGAATTTGTGAGTTAAATTTGCTAAGCGAAATAATAACTACAAGTTCATATAAATGGGAAACAAACTTTGCTTTAATAAAACCGTGCAAAATAGCTAAATTCTGAACGTTCTCACAATTCGACGAAAATTGACCCAAGCATTAGTCTAGACCATAGAATTTATTTGATAAATTTGCTAAGCATAATAATAAGTACAAGTTTGTATCAAAGCGAAACAAACTTGGCTTTAATAAAACCGTTCAAAACCGCTAAATTTTGAATGTTCTCAGAGACCAAACTTTACCCAAACGTTGGTCGAGACCCAAGAATTTGTGTGGTAAATTTGCTAAGCGTAATAAAACTACAAGTTTGTATAAATGGGAACAAACTTTGCATTATTAAAACCGTACACAACAGCTAATTATGAACGTTCTTAGAATTCGACGAAACTTAACCCAAACGTTTTTCTAGACCCAAGAATTTTTGTAAGTTTAGTAATAACTACAAGTTTGTATAAAAGGAAAACAAAATTTGCTTCAATAAAACCGTGGAAAACAGCTAAATTTTGAATGTTCTCAGAATTCGACGAATCTTGACCCAAGCGTTGGTCTAGACCCAAGAATTTGTCTGGTAAATTTGCTAAGCGTAATAATAACTACAAGTTTGTATAAATGACAAAAAAACTTTACTTTAATAAAACCCTATAAAACATCAAAATTTTGAGCATTTTCAGAATTCGACGAAAGTTGACCGAAACGTTGGACTAGACACTAGGATCTGTGTGATAAATTTTCTAGGCATAGTAATAACTACATGTTTGTATCAAAGGGAAAACAAACTTTGCTTTAATAAAACCGTGCAAAATAGCTAAATTTTGAACGTTGTCAGAATTCGACGAAACTTGACCCAAACGTTGGTCTAGACCCAAGAATTTGTGTGGTAAATTTGCTAAGCGTAATAAAAAACACAAGCTCGTATAAAAGGGAAACAAACTTTGCTTTAATAAAACCGTGCAAAACATTTAAAGTTTGAATGTTCTCAAAATTCGACGAAACTTGACCTAAACGTTGGTCTAGACCCAAGAATTTGTCTGGTAAATTTGCTAAGCGTAGTAATAACTACAAGTTTGTATAAAAGGGAAACAAACTTATCTTTAATAAGACTGTATAAAACAGCTAACTTTTGAACATTATCAGAATTCGACGTAACTTAACCGAAACGTTGGTCTAGACACTAGGAGCTGTGTGATATATTTTATAGGCATAATAATAACTACGAGTTTGTATCAAAGGTAAAAAATACTTTGCTTTAATAAAATCATGCAAAACAGCTAAATTTTGAACATTCTCAGAATTCGACGAAACTTGACCCAAACGTTGGTTTAGACCCAAGAATTTGTGTGGTAAATTTGCTAAGTGTAATAAAATCACAAGCTTGTATAAAAGGGAAACAAACTTTGCTTTAATAAAACCGTGCAAAACCGCTAAATTTTGAACGAAATTTGACACAAACATTGGTCTACAACCAAGAATTTGTGAGTTAAATTTGCTAAGCGAAATAATAACTACAAGTTCATATAAATGGGAAACAAACTTTGCTTTAATAAAACCGTGCAAAATAGCTAAATTCTGAACGTTCTCACAATTCGACGAAAATTGACCCAAGCATTAGTCTAGACCATAGAATTTGTTTGATAAATTTGCTAAGCGTAATAATAAGTACAAGTTTGTATCAAAGCGAAACAAACTTGGCTTTAATAAAACCGTTCAAAACCGCTAAATTTTGAATGTTCTCAGAGACCAAACTTTACCCAAACGTTGGTCGAGACCCAAGAATTTGTGTGGTAAATTTGCTAAGCGTAATAAAACTACAAGTTTGTATAAATGGGAACAAACTTTGCATTATTAAAACCGTACACAACAGGTAATTATGAACGTTCTCAGAATTCGACGAAACTTAACCCAAACGTTTTTCTAGACCCAAGAATTTTTGTAAGTTTAGTAATAACTACAAGTTTGTATAAAAGGAAAACAAAATTTGCTTCAATAAAACCGTGGAAAACAGGTAAATTTTGAACGTTCTCAGAATTCGACGAATCTTGACCCAAGCGTTGGTCTAGACCCAAGAATTTGTCTGGTAAATTTGCTAAGCGTAATAATAACTACAAGTTTGTATAAATGGGAAACAAACTTTACTTTAATAAAACCGTATAAAACATCAAAATTTTGAGCATTTTCAGAATTCGACGAAAGTTGACCGAAACGTTGGACTAGACACTAGGATCTGTGTGATAAATTTTCTAGGCATAGTAATAACTACATGTTTGTATCAAAGGGAAAACAAACTTTGCTTTAATAAAACCGTGCAAAATAGCTAAATTTTGAACGTTGTCAGAATTCGACGAAACTTGACCCAAACGTTGGTCTAGACCCAAGAATTTGTGTGGTAAATTTGCTAAGCGTAATAAAAAACACAAGCTCGTATAAAAGGGAAACAAACTTTGCTTTAATAAAACCGTGCAAAACATTTAAAGTTTGAATATTCTCAAAATTCGAAGAAACTTGACCCAAACGTTGGTCTAGACCCAAGAATTTGTCTGGTAAATTTACTAAGCGTAGTAATAACTACAAGTTTGTATAAAAGGGAAACAAACTTATCTTTAATAAGACTGTATAAAACAGCTAAATTTTGAACATTATCAGAATTCGACGTAACTTAACCGAAACGTTGGTCTAGACACTAGGAGCTGTGTGATATATTTTATAGGCATAATAATAACTACGAGTTTGTATCAAAGGGAAAAAATACTTTGCTTTAATAAAATCATGCAAAACAGCTAAAATTTGAACATTCTCAGAATTCGTCGAAACTTGACCCAAACGTTGGTTTAGACCCAAGAATTTGTGTGGTAAATTTGCTAAGTGTAATAAAATCACAAGCTTGTATAAAAGGGAAACAAACTTTGCTTTAATAAAACCGTGCAAAACCGCTAAATTTTGAACGAAATTTGACACAAACATTGGTCTACAACCAAGAATTTGTGAGTTAAATTTGCTAAGCGAAATAATAACTACAAGTTCATATAAATGGGAAACAAACTTTGCTTTAATAAAACCGTGCAAAATAGCTAAATTCTGAACGTTCTCACAATTCGACGAAAATTGACCCAAGCATTAGTCTAGACCATAGAATTTATTTGATAAATTTGCTAAGCATAATAATAAGTACAAGTTTGTATCAAAGCGAAACAAACTTGGCTTTAATAAAACCGTTCAAAACCGCTAAATTTTGAATGTTCTCAGAGACCAAACTTTATCCAAACGGTGGTCGAGACCCAAGAATTTGTGTGGTAAATTTGCTAAGCGTAATAAAACTACAAGTTTGTATAGATGGGAACAAACTTTGCATTATTAAAACCGTACACAACAGCTAATTATGAACGTTCTCAGAATTCGACGAAACTTAACCCAAACGTTTTTCTAGACCCAAGAATTTTTGTAAGTTTAGTAATAACTACAAGTTTGTATAAAAGGAAAACAAAATTTGCTTCAATAAAACCGTGGAAAACAGCTAAATTTTGAACGTTCTCAGAATTCGATGAATCTTGACCCAAGCGTTGGTCTAGACCCAAGAATTTGTCTGGTAAATTTGCTAAGCGTAATAATAACTACAAGTTTGTATAAATGAGAAACAAACTTTACTTTAATAAAACCCTATAAAACATCAAAATTTTGAGCATTTTCAGAATTCGACGAAAGTTGACCGAAACGTTGGACTAGACACTAGGATCTGTGTGATAAATTTTCTAGGCATAGTAATAACTACATGTTTGTATCAAAGGGAAAACAAACTTTGCTTTAATAAAACCGTGCAAAATAGCTAAATTTTGAACGTTGTCAGAATTCGACGAAACTTGACCCAAACGTTGGTCTAGACCCAAGAATTTGTGTGGTAAATTTGCTAAGCGTAATAAAAAACACAAGCTCGTATAAAAGGGAAACAAACTTTGCTTTAATAAAACCGTGCAAAACATTTAAAGTTTGAATGTTCTCAAAATTCGACGAAACTTGACCCAAACGTTGGTCTAGACCCAAGAATTTGTCTGGTAAATTTGCTAAGCGTAGTAATAAGTACAAGTTTGTATAAAAGGGAAACAAACTTATCTTTAATAAGACTGTATAAAACAGCTAAATTTTGAACATTATCAGAATTCGACGTAACTTAACCGAAACGTTGGTCTAGACACTAGGAGCTGTGTGATATATTTTATAGGCATAATAATAACTACGAGTTTGTATCAAAGGGAAAAAATACTTTGCTTTAATAAAATCATGCAAAACAGCTAAATTTTGAACATTCTCAGAATTCGCCGAAACTTGACCCAAACGTTGGTTTAGACCCAAGAATTTGTGTGGTAAATTTGCTAAGTGTAATAAAATCACAAGCTTGTATAAAAGGGAAACAAACTTTGCTTTAATAAAACCGTGCAA
This sequence comes from Sesamum indicum, assembly GCF_026168435.1. Classification (NCBI taxonomy): domain Eukaryota; kingdom Viridiplantae; phylum Streptophyta; class Magnoliopsida; order Lamiales; family Pedaliaceae; genus Sesamum; species Sesamum indicum. The sequence continues at coordinate 6,373,727 of NC_142661.1, read as the reverse complement.
AACCGCTAAATTTTGAACGAAATTTGACACAAACATTGGTCTACAACCAAGAATTTGTGAGTTAAATTTGCTAAGCGAAATAATAACTACAAGTTCATATAAATGGGAAACAAACTTTGCTTTAATAAAACCGTGCAAAATAGCTAAATTCTGAACGTTCTCACAATTCGACGAAAATTGACCCAAGCATTAGTCTAGACCATAGAATTTGTTTGATAAATTTGCTAAGCATAATAATAAGTACAAGTTTGTATCAAAGCGAAACAAACTTGGCTTTAATAAAACCGTTCAAAACCGCTAAATTTTGAATGTTCTCAGAGACCAAACTTTACCCAAACGTTGGTCGAGACCCAAGAATTTGTGTGGTAAATTTGCTAAGCGTAATAAAACTACAAGTTTGTATAAATGGGAACAAACTTTGCATTATTAAAACCGTACACAACAGCTAATTATGAACGTTCTCAGAATTCGACGGAACTTAACCCAAACGTTTTTCTAGACCCAAGAATTTTTGTAAGTTTAGTAATAACTACAAGTTTGTATAAAAGGAAAACAAAATTTGCTTCAATAAAACCGTGGAAAATAGCTAAATTTTGAACGTTCTCAGAATTCGACGAATCTTGACCCAAGCGTTGGTCTAGACCCAAGAATTTGTCTGGTAAATTTGCTAAGCGTAATAATAACTACAAGTTTGTATAAATGAGAAACAAACTTTACTTTAATAAAACCCTATAAAACATCAAAATTTTGAGCATTTTCAGAATTCGACGAAAGTTGACCGAAACGTTGGACTAGACACTAGGATCTGTGTGATAAATTTTCTAGGCATAGTAATAACTACATGTTTGTATCAAAGGGAAAACAAACTTTGCTTTAATAAAACCGTGCAAAATAGCTAAATTTTGAACGTTGTCAGAATTCGACGAAACTTGACCCAAACGTTGGTCTAGACCCAAGAATTTGTGTGGTAAATTTGCTAAGCGTAATAAAAAACACAAGCTCGTATAAAAGGGAAACAAACTTTGCTTTAATAAAACCGTGCAAAACATTTAACGTTTGAATGTTCACAAAATTCGACGAAACTTGACCCAAACGTTGGTCTAGACCCAAGAATTTGTCTGGTAAATTTTCTAAGCGTAGTAATAACTACAAGTTTGTATAAAAGGGAAACAAACTTATCTTTAATAAGACTGTATAAAACAGCTAAATTTTGAACATTATCAGAATTCGACGTAACTTAACCGAAACGTTGGTCTAGACACTAGGAGCTGTGTGATATATTTTATAGGCATAATAATAACTACAAGTTTGTATCAAAGGGAAAAAATACTTTGCTTTAATAAAATCATGCAAAACAACTAAAATTTGAACATTCTCAGAATTCGACGAAACTTGACCCAAACGTTGGTTTAGACCCAAGAATTTTGTGTGGTAAATTTGCTAAGTGTAATAAAATCACAAGCTTGTATAAAAGGGAAACAAACTTTGCTTTAATAAAACCGTGCAAAACCGCTAAATTTTGAACGAAATTTGACACAAACATTGGTCTACAACCAAGAATTTGTGAGTTAAATTTGCTAAGCGAAATAATAATTACAAGTTCATATAAATGGGAAACAAACTTTGCTTTAATAAAATCGTGCAAAATAGCTAAATTCTGAACGTTCTCACAATTCGACGAAAATTGACCCAAGCATTAGTCTAGACCATAGAATTTGTTTGATAAATTTGCTAAGCGTAATAATAAGTACAAGTTTGTATTAAAGCGAAACAAACTTGGATTTAATAAAACCGTTCAAAACCGCTAAATTTTGAATGTTCTCAGAGACCAAACTTTACCCAAACGTTGGTCGAGACCCAAGAATTTGTGTGGTAAATTTGCTAAGCGTAATAAAACTACAAGTTTGTATAAATGGGAACAAACTTTGCATTATTAAAACCGTACACAACAGCTAATTATGAACGTTCTCAGAATTCGACGAAACTTAACCCAAACGTTTTTCTAGACCCAAGAATTTTTGTAAGTTTAGTAATAACTACAAGTTTGTATAAAAGGAAAACAAAATTTGCTTCAATAAAACCGTGGAAAACAGCTAAATTTTGAACGTTCTCAGAATTCGACGAATCTTGACCCAAGCGTTGGTCTAGACCCAAGAATTTGTCTGGTAAATTTGCTAAGCGTAATAATAACTACAAGTTTGTATAAATGGGAAACAAACTTTACTTTAATAAAATCGTATAAAACATCAAAATTTTGAGCATTTTCAGAATTCGACGAAAGTTGACCGAAACGTTGGACTAGACACTAGGATCTGTGTGATAAATTTTCTAGGCATAGTAATAACTACATGTTTGTATCAAAGGGAAAACAAACTTTGCTTTAATAAAACCGTGCAAAATAGCTAAATTTTGAACGTTGTCAGAATTCGACGAAACTTGACCCAAACGTTGGTCTAGACCCAAGAATTTGTGTGGTAAATTTGCTAAGCGTAATAAAAAACACAAGCTCGTATAAAAGGGAAACAAACTTTGCTTTAATAAAACCGTGCAAAACATTTAAAGTTTGAATGTTCTCAAAATTCGACGAAACTTGACCCAAACGTTGGTCTAGACCCAAGAATTTGTCTGGTAAATTTTCTAAGCGTAGTAATAACTACAAGTTTGTATAAAAGGGAAACAAACTTATCTTTAATAAGACTGTATAAAACAGCTAAATTTTGAACATTATCAGAATTCGACGTAACTTAACCGAAACGTTGGTCTAGACACTAGGAGCTGTGTGATATATTTTATAGGCATAATAATAACTACGAGTTTGTATCAAAGGGAAAAAATACTTTGCTTGAATAAAATCATGCAAAACAGCTAAATTTTGAACATTCTCAGAATTCGACGAAACTTGACCCAAACGTTGGTTTAGACCCAAGAATTTGTGTGGTAAATTTGCTAAGTGTAATAAAATCACAAGCTTGTATAAAAGGGAAACAAACTTTGCTTTAATAAAACCGTGCAAAACCGCTAAATTTTGAACGAAATTTGACACAAACATTGGTCTACAACCAAGAATTTGTGAGTTAAATTTGCTAAGCGAAATAATAACTACAAGTTCATATAAATGGGAAACAAACTTTGCTTTAATAAAACCGTGCAAAATAGCTAAATTCTGAACGTTCTCACAATTCGACGAAAATTGACCCAAGCATTAGTCTAGACCATAGAATTTGTTTGATAAATTTGCTAAGCGTAATAATAAGTACAAGTTTGTATCAAAGCGAAACAAACTTGGCTTTAATAAAACCGTTCAAAACCGCTAAATTTTGAATGTTCTCAGAGACCAAACTTTACCCAAACGTTGGTCGAGACCCAAGAATTTGTGTGGTAAATTTGCTAAGCGTAATAAAACTACAAGTTTGTATAAATGGGAACAAACTTTGCATTATTAAAACCGTACACAACAGCTAATTATGAACGTTCTCAGAATTCGACGAAACTTAACCCAAACGTTTTTCTAGACCCAAGAATTTTTGTAAGTTTAGTAATAACTACAAGTTTGTATAAAAGGAAAACAAAATTTGCTTCAATAAAACCGTGGAAAACAGCTAAATTTTGAACGTTCTCAGAATTCGACGAATCTTGACCCAAGCGTTGGTCTAGACCCAAGAATTTGTCTGGTAAATTTGCTAAGCGTAATAATAACTACAAGTTTGTATAAATGGGAAACAAACTTTACTTTAATAAAACCGTATAAAACATCAAAATTTTGAGCATTTTCAGAATTCGACGAAAGTTGACCGAAACGTTGGACTAGACACTAGGATCTGTGTGATAAATTTTCTAGGCATAGTAATAACTACATGTTTGTATCAAAGGGAAAACAAACTTTGCTTTAATAAAACCGTGCAAAATAGCTAAATTTTGAACGTTGTCAGAATTCGACGAAACTTGACCCAAACGTTGGTCTAGACCCAAGAATTTGTGTGGTAAATTTGCTAAGCGTAATAAAAAACACAAGCTCGTATAAAAGGGAAACAAACTTTGCTTTAATAAAACCGTGCAAAACATTTAAAGTTTGAATGTTCTCAAAATTCGACGAAACTTGACCCAAACGTTGGTCTAGACCCAAGAATTTGTCTGGTAAATTTTCTAAGCGTAGTAATAACTACAAGTTTGTATAAAAGGGAAACAAACTTATCTTTAATAAGACTGTATAAAACAGCTAAATTTTGAACATTATCAGAATTCGACGTAACTTAACCGAAACGTTGGTCTAGACACTAGGAGCTGTGTGATATATTTTATAGGCATAATAATAACTACGAGTTTGTATCAAAGGGAAAAAATACTTTGCTTGAATAAAATCATGCAAAACAGCTAAATTTTGAACATTCTCAGAATTCGACGAAACTTGACCCAAACGTTGGTTTAGACCCAAGAATTTGTGTGGTAAATTTGCTAAGTGTAATAAAATCACAAGCTTGTATAAAAGGGAAACAAACTTTGCTTTAATAAAACCGTGCAAAACCGCTAAATTTTGAACGAAATTTGACACAAACATTGGTCTACAACCAAGAATTTGTGAGTTAAATTTGCTAAGCGAAATAATAACTACAAGTTCATATAAATGGGAAACAAACTTTGCTTTAATAAAACCGTGCAAAATAGCTAAATTCTGAACGTTCTCACAATTCGACGAAAATTGACCCAAGCATTAGTCTAGACCATAGAATTTGTTTGATAAATTTGCTAAGCGTAATAATAAGTACAAGTTTGTATCAAAGCGAAACAAACTTGGCTTTAATAAAACCGTTCAAAACCGCTAAATTTTGAATGTTCTCAGAGACCAAACTTTACCCAAACGTTGGTCGAGACCCAAGAATTTGTGTGGTAAATTTGCTAAGCGTAATAAAACTACAAGTTTGTATAAATGGGAACAAACTTTGCATTATTAAAACCATACACAACAGCTAATTATGAACGTTCTCAGAATTCGACGAAACTTAACCCAAACGTTTTTCTAGACCCAAGAATTTTTGTAAGTTTAGTAATAACTACAAGTTTGTATAAAAGGAAAACAAAATTTGCTTCAATAAAACCGTGGAAAACAGCTAAATTTTGAACGTTCTCAGAATTCGACGAATCTTGACCCAAGCGTTGGTCTAGACCCAAGAATTTGTCTGGTAAATTTGCTAAGCGTAATAATAACTACAAGTTTGTATAAATGGGAAACAAACTTTACTTTAATAAAACCGTATAAAACATCAAAATTTTGAGCATTTTCAGAATTCGACGAAAGTTGACCGAAACGTTGGACTAGACACTAGGATCTGTGTGATAAATTTTCTAGGCATAGTAATAACTACATGTTTGTATCAAAGGGAAAACAAACTTTGCTTTAATAAAACCGTGCAAAATAGCTAAATTTTGAACGTTGTCAGAATTCGACGAAACTTGACCCAAACGTTGGTCTAGACCCAAGAATTTGTGTGGTAAATTTGCTAAGCGTAATAAAAAACACAAGCTCGTATAAAAGGGAAACAAACTTTGCTTTAATAAAACCGTGCAAAACATTTAAAGTTTGAATGTTCTCAAAATTCGACGAAACTTGACCCAAACGTTGGTCTAGACCCAAGAATTTGTCTGGTAAATTTGCTAAGCGTAGTAATAACTACAAGTTTGTATAAAAGGGAAACAAGCTTATCTTTAATAAGACTGTATAAAACAGCTAAATTTTGAACATTATCAGAATTCGACGTAACTTAACCGAAACGTTGGTCTAGACACTAGGAGCTGTGTGATATATTTTATAGGCATAATAATAACTACGAGTTTGTATCAAAGGGAAAAAATACTTTGCTTTAATAAAATCATGCAAAACAGCTAAATTTTGAACATTCTCAGAATTCGACGAAACTTGACCCAAACGTTGGTTTAGACCCAAGAATTTGTGTGGTAAATTTGCTAAGTGTAATAAAATCACAAGCTTGTATAAAAGGGAAACAAACTTTGCTTTAATAAAACCGTGCAAAACCGCTAAATTTTGAACGAAATTTGACACAAACATTGGTCTACAACCAAGAATTTGTGAGTTAAATTTGCTAAGCGAAATAATAACTACAAGTTCATATAAATGGGAAACAAACTTTGCTTTAATAAAACCGTGCAAAATAGCTAAATTCTGAACGTTCTCACAATTCGACGAAAATTGACCCAAGCATTAGTCTAGACCATAGAATTTGTTTGATAAATTTGCTAAGCGTAATAATAAGTACAAGTTTGTATCAAAGCGAAACAAACTTGGCTTTAATAAAACCGTTCAAAACCGCTAAATTTTGAATGTTCTCAGAGACCAAACTTTACCCAAACGTTGGTCGAGACCCAAGAATTTGTGTGGTAAATTTGCTAAGCGTAATAAAACTACAAGTTTGTATAAATGGGAACAAACTTTGCATTATTAAAACCGTACACAACAGCTAATTATGAACGTTCTCAGAATTCGACGAAACATAACCCAAACGTTTTTCTAGACCCAAGAATTTTTGTAAGTTTAGTAATAACTACAAGTTTGTATAAAAGGAAAACAAAATTTGCTTCAATAAAACCGTGGAAAACAGCTAAATTTTGAACGTTCTCAGAATTCGACGAATCTTGACCCAAGCGTTGGTCTAGACCCAAGAATTTGTCTGGTAAATTTGCTAAGCGTAATAATAACTACAAGTTTGTATAAATGGGAAACAAACTTTACTTTAATAAAACCGTATAAAACATCAAAATTTTGAGCATTTTCAGAATTCGACGAAAGTTGACCGAAACGTTGGACTAGACACTAGGATCTGTGTGATAAATTTTCTAGGCATAGTAATAACTACATGTTTGTATCAAAGGGAAAACAAACTTTGCTTTAATAAAACCGTGCAAAATAGCTAAATTTTGAACGTTGTCAGAATTCGACGAAACTTGACCCAAACGTTGGTCTAGACCCAAGAATTTGTGTGGTAAATTTGCTAAGCATAATAAAAAACACAAGCTCGTATAAAAGGGAAACAAACTTTGCTTTAATAAAACCGTGCAAAACATTTTAAGTTTGAATGTTCTCAAAATTCGACGAAACTTGACCCAAACGTTGGTCTAGACCCAAGAATTTGTCTGGTAAATTTGCTAAGCGTAGTAATAACTACAAGTTTGTATAAAAGGGAAACAAGCTTATCTTTAATAAGACTGTATAAAACAGCTAAATTTTGAACATTATCAGAATTCGACGTAACTTAACCGAAACGTTGGCCTAGACACTAGGAGCTGTGTGATATATTTTATAGGCATAATAATAACTACGAGTTTGTATCAAAGGGAAAAAATACTTTGCTTTAATAAAATCATGCAAAACAGCTAAATTTTGAACATTCTCAGAATTCGACGAAACTTGACCCAAACGTTGGTTTAGACCCAAGAATTTGTGTGGTAAATTTGCTAAGTGTAATAAAATCACAAGCTTGTATAAAAGGGAAACAAACTTTGCTTTAATAAACCGTGCAAAACCGCTAAATTTTGAACGAAATTTGACACAAACATTGGTCTACAACCAAGAATTTGTGAGTTAAATTTGCTAAGCGAAATAATAACTACAAGTTCATATAAATGGGAAACAAACTTTGCTTTAATAAAACCGTGCAAAATAGCTAAATTCTGAACGTTCTCACAATTCGACGAAAATTGACCCAAGCATTAGTCTAGACCATAGAATTTGTTTGATAAATTTGCTAAGCGTAATAATAAGTACAAGTTTGTATCAAAGCGAAACAAACTTGGCTTTAATAAAACCGTTCAAAACCGCTAAATTTTGAATGTTCTCAGAGACCAAACTTTACCCAAACGTTGGTCGAGACCCAAGAATTTGTGTGGTAAATTTGCTAAGCGTAATAAAACTACAAGTTTGTATAAATGGGAACAAACTTTGCATTATTAGAACCGTACACAACAGCTAATTATGAACGTTCTCAGAATTCGACGAAACTTAACCCAAACGTTTTTCTAGACCCAAGAATTTTTGTAAGTTTAGTAATAACTACAAGTTTGTATAAAAGGAAAACAAAATTTGCTTCAATAAAACCGTGGAAAACAGCTAAATTTTGAACGTTCTCAGAATTCGACGAATCTTGACCCAAGCGTTGGTCTAGACCCAAGAATTTGTCTGGTAAATTTGCTAAGCGTAATAATAACTACAAGTTTGTATAAATGGGAAACAAACTTTACTTTAATAAAACCGTATAAAACATCAAAATTTTGAGCATTTTCAGAATTCGACGAAAGTTGACCGAAACGTTGGACTAGACACTAGGATCTGTGTGATAAATTTTCTAGGCATAGTAATAACTACATGTTTGTATCAAAGGGAAAACAAACTTTGCTTTAATAAAACCGTGCAAAATAGCTAAATTTTGAACGTTGTCAGAATTCGACGAAACTTGACCCAAACGTTGGTCTAGACCCAAGAATTTGTGTGGTAAATTTGCTAAGCGTAATAAAAAACACAAGCTCGTATAAAAGGGAAACAAACTTTGCTTTAATAAAACCGTGCAAAACATTTAAAGTTTGAATGTTCTCAAAATTCGACGAAACTTGACCCAAACGTTGGTCTAGACCCAAGAATTTGTCTGGTAAATTTGCTAAGCGTAGTAATAACTACAAGTTTGTATAAAAGGGAAACAAACTTATCTTTAATAAGACTGTATAAAACAGCTAAATTTTGAACATTATCAGAATTCGACGTAACTTAACCGAAACGTTGGTCTAGACACTAGGAGCTGTGTGATATATTTTATAGGCATAATAATAACTACGAGTTTGTATCAAAGGGAAAAAATACTTTGCTTTAATAAAATCATGCAAAACAGCTAAATTTTGAACATTCTCAGAATTCGACGAAACTTGACCCAAACGTTGGTTTAGACCCAAGAATTTGTGTGGTAAATTTGCTAAGTGTAATAAAATCACAAGCTTGTATAAAAGGGAAACAAACTTTGCTTTAATAAAACCGTGCAAAACCGCTAAATTTTGAACGAAATTTGACACAAACATTGGTCTACAACCAAGAATTTGTGAGTTAAATTTGCTAAGCGAAATAATAACTACAAGTTCATATAAATGGGAAACAAACTTTGCTTTAATAAAACCGTGCAAAATAGCTAAATTCTGAACGTTCTCACAATTCGACGAAAATTGACCCAAGCATTAGTCTAGACCATAGAATTTGTTTGATAAATTTGCTAAGCGTAATAATAAGTACAAGTTTGTATCAAAGCGAAACAAACTTGGCTTTAATAAAACCGTTCAAAACCGCTAAATTTTGAATGTTCTCAGAGACCAAACTTTACCCAAACGTTGGTCGAGACCCAAGAATTTGTGTGGTAAATTTGCTAAGCGTAATAAAACTACAAGTTTGTATAAATGGGAACAAACTTTGCATTATTAAAACCGTACACAACAGCTAATTATGAACGTTCTCAGAATTCGACGAAACTTAACCCAAACGTTTTTCTAGACCCAAGAATTTTTGTAAGTTTAGTAATAACTACAAGTTTGTATAAAAGGAAAACAAAATTTGCTTCAATAAAACCGTGGAAAACAGCTAAATTTTGAACGTTCTAAGAATTCGACGAATCTTGACCCAAGCGTTGGTCTAGACCCAAGAATTTGTCTGGTAAATTTGCTAAGCGTAATAATAACTACAAGTTTGTATAAATGGGAAACAAACTTTCTTTAATAAAACCGTATAAAACATCAAAATTTTGAGCATTTTCAGAATTCGACGAAAGTTGACCGAAACGTTGGACTAGACACTAGGATCTGTGTGATAAATTTTCTAGGCATAGTAATAACAACATGTTTGTATCAAAGGGAAAACAAACTTTGCTTTAATAAAACCGTGCAAAATAGCTAAATTTTGAACGTTGTCAGAATTCGACGAAACTTGACCCAAACGTTGGTCTAGACCCAAGAATTTGTGTGGTAAATTTGCTAAGCGTAATAAAAAACATAAGCTCGTATAAAAGGAAAACAAACTTTGCTTTAATAAAACCGTGCAAAACATTTAAAGTTTGAATGTTCTCAAAATTCGACGAAACTTGACCCAAACGTTGGTCTAGACCCAAGAATTTGTCTGGTAAATTTGCTAAGCGTAGTAATAACTACAAGTTTGTATAAAAGGGAAACAAACTTATCTTTAATAAGACTGTATAAAACAGCTAAATTTTGAACATTATCAGAATTCGACGTAACTTAACCGAAACGTTGGTCTAGACACTAGGAGCTGTGTGATATATTTTATAGGCATAATAATAACTACGAGTTTGTATCAAAGGGAAAAAATACTTTGCTTTAATAAAATCATGCAAAACAGCTAAATTTTGAACATTCTCAGAATTCGACGAAACTTGACCCAAACGTTGGTTTAGACCCAAGAATTTGTGTGGTAAATTTGCTAAGTGTAATAAAATCACAAGCTTGTATAAAAGGGAAACAAACTTTGCTTTAATAAAATCGTGAAAAACCGCTAAATTTTGAACGAAATTTGACACAAACATTGGTCTACAACCAAGAATTTGTGAGTTAAATTTGCTAAGCGAAATAATAACTACAAGTTCATATAAATGGGAAACAAACTTTGCTTTAATAAAACCGTGCAAAATAGCTAAATTCTGAACGTTCTCACAATTCGACGAAAATTGACCCAAGCATTAGTCTAGACCATAGAATTTGTTTGATAAATTTGCTAAGCGTAATAATAAGTACAAGTTTGTATCAAAGCGAAACAAACTTGGCTTTAATAAAACCGTTCAAAACCGCTAAATTTTGAATGTTCTCAGAGACCAAACTTTACCCAAACGTTGGTCGAGACCCAAGAATTTGTGTGGTAAATTTGCTAAGCGTAATAAAACTACAAGTTTGTATAAATGGGAACAAACTTTGCATTATTAAAACCGTACACAACAGCTAATTATGAACGTTCTCAGAATTCGACGAAACTTAACCCAAACGTTTTTCTAGACCCAAGAATTTTTGTAAGTTTAGTAATAACTACAAGTTTGTATAAAAGGAAAACAAAATTTGCTTCAATAAAACCGTGGAAAACAGCTAAATTTTGAACGTTCTCAGAATTCGACGAATCTTGACCCAAGCGTTGGTCTAGACCCAAGAATTTGTCTGGTAAATTTGCTAAGCGTAATAATAACTACAAGTTTGTATAAATGGGAATTAAACTTTACTTTAATAAAACCGTATAAAACATCAAAATTTTGAGCATTTTCAGAATCCGACGAAAGTTGACCGAAACGTTGGACTAGACACTAGGATCTGTGTGATAAATTTTCTAGGCATAGTAATAACTACATGTTTGTATCAAAGGGAAAACAAACTTTGCTTTAATAAAACCGTGCAAAATAGCTAAATTTTGAACGTTGTCAGAATTCGACGAAACTTGACCCAAACGTTGGTCTAGACCCAAGAATTTGTGTGGTAAATTTGCTAAGCGTAATAAAAAACACAAGCTCGTATAAAAGGGAAACAAACTTTGCTTTAATAAAACCGTGCAAAACATTTAAAGTTTGAATGTTCTCAAAATTCGACGAAACTTGACCCAAACGTTGGTCTAGACCCAAGAATTTGTCTGGTAAATTTGCTAAGCGTAGTAATAACTACAAGTTTGTATAAAAGGGAAACAAACTTATCTTTAATAAGACTGTATAAAACAGCTAAATTTTGAACATTATCAGAATTCGACGTAACTTAACCGAAACGTTGGTCTAGACACTAGGAGCTGTGTGATATATTTTATAGGCATAATAATAACTACGAGTTTGTATCAAAGGGAAAAAATACTTTGCTTTAATAAAATCATGCAAAACAGCTAAATTTTGAACATTCTCAGAATTCGACGAAACTTGACCCAAACGTTGGTTTAGACCCAAGAATTTGTGTGGTAAATTTGCTAAGTGTAATAAAATCACAAGCTTGTATAAAAGGGAAACAAACTTTGCTTTAATAAAATCGTGAAAAACCGCTAAATTTTGAACGAAATTTGACACAAACATTGGTCTACAACCAAGAATTTGTGAGTTAAATTTGCTAAGCGAAATAATAACTACAAGTTCATATAAATGGGAAACAAACTTTGCTTTAATAAAACCGTGCAAAATAGCTAAATTCTGAACGTTCTCACAATTCGACGAAAATTGACCCAAGCATTAGTCTAGACCATAGAATTTGTTTGATAAATTTGCTAAGCGTAATAATAAGTACAAGTTTGTATCAAAGCGAAACAAACTTGGCTTTAATAAAACCGTTCAAAACCGCTAAATTTTGAATGTTCTCAGAGACCAAACTTTACCCAAACGTTGGTCGAGACCCAAGAATTTGTGTGGTAAATTTGCTAAGCGTAATAAAACTACAAGTTTGTATAAATGGGAACAAACTTTGCATTATTAAAACCGTACACAACAGCTAATTATGAACGTTCTCAGAATTCGACGAAACTTAACCCAAACGTTTTTCTAGACCCAAGAATTTTTGTAAGTTTAGTAATAACTACAAGTTTGTATAAAAGGAAAACAAAATTTGCTTCAATAAAACCGTGGAAAACAGCTAAATTTTGAACGTTCTCAGAATTCGACGAATCTTGACCCAAGCGTTGGTCTAGACCCAAGAATTTGTCTGGTAAATTTGCTAAGCGTAATAATAACTACAAGTTTGTATAAATGGGAATTAAACTTTACTTTAATAAAACCGTATAAAACATCAAAATTTTGAGCATTTTCAGAATCCGACGAAAGTTGACCGAAACGTTGGACTAGACACTAGGATCTGTGTGATAAATTTTCTAGGCATAGTAATAACTACATGTTTGTATCAAAGGGAAAACAAACTTTGCTTTAATAAAACCGTGCAAAATAGCTAAATTTTGAACGTTGTCAGAATTCGACGAAACTTGACCCAAACGTTGGTCTAGACCCAAGAATTTGTGTGGTAAATTTGCTAAGCGTAATAAAAAACACAAGCTCGTATAAAAGGGAAACAAACTTTGCTTTAATAAAACCGTGCAAAACATTTAAAGTTTGAATGTTCTCAAAATTCGACGAAACTTGACCCAAACGTTGGTCTAGACCCAAGAATTTGTCTGGTAAATTTGCTAAGCGTAGTAATAACTACAAGTTTGTATAAAAGGGAAACAAACTTATCTTTAATAAGACTGTATAAAACAGCTAAATTTTGAACATTATCAGAATTCGACGTAACTTAACCGAAACGTTGGTCTAGACACTAGGAGCTGTGTGATATATTTTATAGGCATAATAATAACTACGAGTTTGTATCAAAGGGAAAAAATACTTTGCTTTAATAAAATCATGCAAAACAGCTAAATTTCGAACATTCTCAGAATTCGACGAAACTTGACCCAAACGTTGGTTTAGACCCAAGAATTTGTGTGGTAAATTTGCTAAGTGTAATAAAATCACAAGCTTGTATAAAAGGGAAACAAACTTTGCTTTAATAAAATCGTGCAAAACCGCTAAATTTTGAACGAAATTTGACACAAACATTGGTCTACAACCAAGAATTTGTGAGTTAAATTTGCTAAGCGAAATAATAACTACAAGTTCATATAAATGGGAAACAAACTTTGCTTTAATAAAACCGTGCAAAATAGCTAAATTCTGAACGTTCTCACAATTCGACGAAAATTGACCCAAGCATTAGTCTAGACCATAGAATTTGTTTGATAAATTTGCTAAGCGTAATAATAAGTACAAGTTTGTATCAAAGCGAAACAAACTTGGCTTTAATAAAACCGTTCAAAACCGCTAAATTTTGAATGTTCTCAGAGACCAAACTTTACCCAAACGTTGGTCGAGACCCAAGAATTTGTGTGGTAAATTTGCTAAGCGTAATAAAACTACAAGTTTGTATAAATGGGAACAAACTTTGCATTATTAAAACCGTACACAACAGCTAATTATGAACGTTCTCAGAATTCGACGAAACTTAACCCAAACGTTTTTCTAGACCCAAGAATTTTTGTAAGTTTAGTAATAACTACAAGTTTGTATAAAAGGAAAACAAAATTTGCTTCAATAAAACCGTGGAAAACAGCTAAATTTTGAACGTTCTCAGAATTCGACGAATCTTGACCCAAGCGTTGGTCTAGACCCAAGAATTTGTCTGGTAAATTTGCTAAGCGTAATAATAACTACAAGTTTGTATAAATGGGAATTAAACTTTACTTTAATAAAACCGTATAAAACATCAAAATTTTGAGCATTTTCAGAATCCGACGAAAGTTGACCGAAACGTTGGACTAGACACTAGGATCTGTGTGATAAATTTTCTAGGCATAGTAATAACTACATGTTTGTATCAAAGGGAAAACAAACTTTGCTTTAATAAAACCGTGCAAAATAGCTAAATTTTGAACGTTGTCAGAATTCGACGAAACTTGACCCAAACGTTGGTCTAGACCCAAGAATTTGTGTGGTAAATTTGCTAAGCGTAATAAAAAACACAAGCTCGTATAAAAGGGAAACAAACTTTGCTTTAATAAAACCGTGCAAAACATTTAAAGTTTGAATGTTCTCAAAATTCGACGAAACTTGACCCAAACGTTGGTCTAGACCCAAGAATTTGTCTGGTAAATTTTCTAAGCGTAGTAATAACTACAAGTTTGTATAAAAGGGAAACAAACTTATCTTTAATAAGACTGTATAAAACAGCTAAATTTTGAACATTATCAGAATTCGACGTAACTTAACCGAAACGTTGGTCTAGACACTAGGAGCTGTGTGATATATTTTATAGGCATAATAATAACTACGAGTTTGTATCAAAGGGAAAAAATACTTTGCTTTAATAAAATCATGCAAAACAGCTAAATTTTGAACATTCTCAGAATTCGACGAAACTTGACCCAAACGTTGGTTTAGACCCAAGAATTTGTGTGGTAAATTTGCTAAGTGTAATAAAATCACAAGCTTGTATAAAAGGGAAACAAACTTTGCTTTAATAAAACCGTGCAAAACCGCTAAATTTTGAACGAAATTTGACACAAACATTGGTCTACAACCAAGAATTTGTGAGTTAAATTTGCTAAGCGAAATAATAACTACAAGTTCATATAAATGGGAAACAAACTTTGCTTTAATAAAACCGTGCAAAATAGCTAAATTCTGAACGTTCTCACAATTCGACGAAAATTGACCCAAGCATTAGTCTAGACCATAGAATTTGTTTGATAAATTTGCTAAGCGTAATAATAAGTACAAGTTTGTATCAAAGCGAAACAAACTTGGCTTTAATAAAACCGTTCAAAACCGCTAAATTTTGAATGTTCTCAGAGACCAAACTTTACCCAAACGTTGGTCGAGACCCAAGAATTTGTGTGGTAAATTTGCTAAGCGTAATAAAACTACAAGTTTGTATAAATGGGAACAAACTTTGCATTATTAAAACCATACACAACAGCTAATTATGAACGTTCTCAGAATTCGACGAAACTTAACCCAAACGTTTTTCTAGACCCAAGAATTTTTGTAAGTTTAGTAATAACTACAAGTTTGTATAAAAGGAAAACAAAATTTGCTTCAATAAAACCGTGGAAAACAGCTAAATTTTGAACGTTCTCAGAATTCGACGAATCTTGACCCAAGCGTTGGTCTAGACCCAAGAATTTGTCTGGTAAATTTGCTAAGCGTAATAATAACTACAAGTTTGTATAAATGGGAAACAAACTTTACTTTAATAAAACCCTATAAAACATCAAAATTTTGAGCATTTTCAGAATTCGACGAAAGTTGACCGAAACGTTGGACTAGACACTAGGATCTGTGTGATAAATTTTCTAGGCATAGTAATAACTACATGTTTGTATCAAAGGGAAAACAAACTTTGCTTTAATAAAACCGTGGAAAATAGCTAAATTTTGAACGTTGTCAGAATTCGACGAAACTTGACCCAAACGTTGGTCTAGACCCAAGAATTTGTGTGGTAAATTTGCTAAGCGTAATAAAAAACACAAGCTCGTATAAAAGGGAAACAAACTTTGCTTTAATAAACCGTGCAAAACATTTAAAGTTTGAATGTTCTCAAAATTCGACGAAACTTGACCCAAACGTTGGTCTAGACCCAAGAATTTGTCTGGTAAATTTATTAAGCGTAGTAATAACTACAAGTTTGTATAAAAGGGAAACAAACTTATCTTTAATAAGACTGTATAAAACAGCTAAATTTTGAACATTATCAGAATTCGACGTAACTTAACCGAAACGTTGGTCTAGACACTAGGAGCTGTGTGATATATTTTATAGGCATAATAATAACTACGAGTTTGTATCAAAGGGAAAAAATACTTTGCTTTAATAAAATCATGCAAAACAGCTAAATTTTGAACATTCTCAGAATTCGTCGAAACTTGACCCAAACGTTGGTTTAGACCCAAGAATTTGTGTGGTAAATTTGCTAAGTGTAATAAAATCACAAGCTTGTATAAAAGGGAAACAAAATTTGCTTTAATAAAACCGTGCAAAACCGCTAAATTTTGAACGAAATTTGACACAAACATTGGTCTACAACCAAGAATTTGTGAGTTAAATTTGCTAAGCGAAATAATAACTACAAGTTCATATAAATGGGAAACAAACTTTGCTTTAATAAAACCGTGCAAAATAGCTAAATTCTGAACGTTCTCACAATTCGACGAAAATTGACCCAAGCATTAGTCTAGACCATAGAATTTGTTTGATAAATTTGCTAAGCATAATAATAAGTACAAGTTTGTATCAAAGCGAAACAAACTTGGCTTTAATAAAACCGTTCAAAACCGCTAAATTTTGAATGTTCTCAGAGACCAAACTTTACCCAAACGTTGGTCGAGACCCAAGAATTTGTGTGGTAAATTTGCTAAGCGTAATAAAACTACAAGTTTGTATAAATGGGAACAAACTTTGCATTATTAAAACCGTACACAACAGCTAATTATGAACGTTCTCAGAATTCGACGAAACTTAACCCAAACGTTTTTCTAGACCCAAGAATTTTTGTAAGTTTAGTAATAACTACAAGTTTGTATAAAAGGAAAACAAAATTTGCTTCAATAAAACCGTGGAAAAAAGCTAAATTTTGAACGTTCTCAGAATTCGACGAATCTTGACCCAAGCGTTGGTCTAGACCCAATAATTTGTCTGGTAAATTTGCTAAGCGTAATAATAACTACAAGTTTGTATAAATGCGAAACAAACTTTACTTTAATAAAACCCTATAAAACATCAAAATTTTGAGCATTTTCAGAATTCGACGAAAGTTGACCCAAACGTTGGACTAGACACTAGGATCTGTGTGATAAATTTTCTAGGCATAGTAATAACTACATGTTTGTATCAAAGGGAAAACAAACTTTGCTTTAATAAAACCGTGCAAAATAGCTAAATTTTGAACGTTGTCAGAATTCGACGAAACTTGACCCAAACGTTGGTCTAGACCCAAGAATTTGTGTGGTAAATTTGCTAAGCGTAATAAAAAACACAAGCTCGTATAAAAGGGAAACAAACTTTGCTTTAATAAACCGTGCAAAACATTTAAAGTTTGAATGTTCTCAAAATTCGACGAAACTTGACCCAAACGTTGGTCTAGACCCAAGAATTTGTCTGGTAAATTTATTAAGCGTAGTAATAACTATAAGTTTGTATAAAAGGGAAACAAACTTATCTTTAATAAGACTGTATAAAACAGCTAAATTTTGAACATTATCAGAATTCGACGTAACTTAACCGAAACGTTGGTCTAGACACTAGGAGCTGTGTGATATATTTTATAGGCATAATAATAACTACGAGTTTGTATCAAAGGGAAAAAATACTTTGCTTTAATAAAATCATGCAAAACAGCTAAATTTTGAACATTCTCAGAATTCGTCGAAACTTGACCCAAAAGTTGGTTTAGACCCAAGAATTTGTGTGGTAAATTTGCTAAGTGTAATAAAATCACAAGCTTGTATAAAAGGGAAACAAACTTTGCTTTAATAAAACCGTGCAAAACCGCTAAATTTTGAACGAAATTTGACACAAACATTGGTCTACAACCAAGAATTTGTGAGTTAAATTTGCTAAGCGAAATAATAACTACAAGTTCATATAAATGGGAAACAAACTTTGCTTTAATAAAACCGTGCAAAATAGCTAAATTCTGAACGTTCTCACAATTCGACGAAAATTGACCCAAGCATTAGTCTAGACCATAGAATTTGTTTGATAAATTTGCTAAGCATAATAATAAGTACAAGTTTGTATCAAAGCGAAACAAACTTGGCTTTAATAAAACCGTTCAAAACCGCTAAATTTTGAATGTTCTCAGAGACCAAACTTTATCCAAACGTTGGTCGAGACCCAAGAATTTGTGTGGTAAATTTGCTAAGCGTAATAAAACTACAAGTGTGTATAAATGGGAACAAACTGTGCATTATTAAAACCGTACACAACAGCTAATTATGAACGTTCTCAGAATTCGACGAAACTTAACCCAAACGTTTTTCTAGACCCAAGAATTTTTGTAAGTTTAGTAATAACTACAAGTTTGTATAAAAGGAAAACAAAATTTGCTTCAATAAAACCATGGAAAACAGCTAAATTTTGAACGTTCTCAGAATTCGACGAATCTTGACCCAAGCGTTGGTCTAGACCCAAGAATTTGTCTGGTAAATTTGCTAAGCGTAATAATAACTACAAGTTTGTATAAATGGGAAACAAACTTTACTTTAATAAAACCCTATAAAACATCAAAATTTTGAGCATTTTCAGAATTCGACGAAAGTTGACCGAAACGTTGGACTAGACACTAGGATCTGTGTGATAAATTTTCTAGGCATAGTAATAACTACATGTTTGTATCAAAGGGAAAACAAACTTTGCTTTAATAAAACCGTGCAAAATAGCTAAATTTTGAACGTTGTCAGAATTCGACGAAACTTGACCCAAACGTTGGTCTAGACCCAAGAATTTGTGTGGTAAATTTGCTAAGCGTAATAAAAAACACAAGCTCGTATAAAAGGGAAACAAACTTTGCTTTAATAAAACCGTGCAAAACATTTAAAGTTTGAATGTTCTCAAAATTCGACGAAACTTGACCCAAACGTTGGTCCAGACCCAAGAATTTGTCTGGTAAATTTGCTAAGCGTAGTAATAACTACAAGTTTGTATAAAAGGGAAACAAACTTATCTTTAATAAAACTGTATAAAACAGCTAAATTTTGAACATTATCAGAATTCGACGTAACTTAACCGAAACGTTGGTCTAGACACTAGGAGCTGTGTGATATATTTTATAGGCATAATAATAACTACGAGTTTGTATCAAAGGGAAAAAATACTTTGCTTTAATAAAATCATGCAAAACAGCTAAATTTTGAACATTCTCAGAATTCGACGAAACTTGACCCAAAAGTTGGTTTAGACCCAAGAATTTGTGTGGTAAATTTGCTAAGTGTAATAAAATTACAAGCTTGTATAAAAGGGAAACAAACTTTGCTTTAATAAAATCGTGCAAAACCGCTAAATTTTGAACGAAATTTGACACAAACATTGGTCTACAACCAAGAATTTGTGAGTTAAATTTGCTAAGCGAAATAATAACTACAAGTTCATATAAATGGGAAACAAACTTTGCTTTAATAAAACCGTGCAAAATAGCTAAATTCTGAACGTTCTCACAATTCGACGAAAATTGACCCAAGCATTAGTCTAGACCATAGAATTTGTTTGATAAATTTGCTAAGCATAATAATAAGTACAAGTTTGTATCAAAGCGAAACAAACTTGGCTTTAATAAACCGTTCAAAACCGCTAAATTTTGAATGTTCTCAGAGACCAAACTTTACCCAAACGTTGGTCGAGACCCAAGAATTTGTGTGGTAAATTTGCTAAGCGTAATAAAACTACAAGTTTGTATAAATGGGAACAAACTTTGCATTATTAAAACCGTACACAACAGCTAATTATGAACGTTCTCAGAATTCGACGAAACTTAACCCAAACGTTTTTCTAGACCCAAGAATTTTTGTAAGTTTAGTAATAACTACAAGTTTGTATAAAAGGAAAACAAAATTTGCTTCAATAAAACCGTGGAAAACAGCTAAATTTTGAACGTTCTCAGAATTCGACGAATCTTGACCCAAGCGTTGGTCTAGACCCAAGAATTTGTCTGGTAAATTTGCTAAGCGTAATAATAACTACAAGTTTGTATAAATGGGAATTAAACTTTACTTTAATAAAACCGTATAAAACATCAAAATTTTGAGCATTTTCAGAATCCGACGAAAGTTGACCGAAACGTTGGACTAGACACTAGGATCTGTGTGATAAATTTTCTAGGCATAGTAATAACTACATGTTTGTATCAAAGGGAAAACAAACTTTGCTTTAATAAAACCGTGCAAAATAGCTAAATTTTGAACGTTGTCAGAATTCGACGAAACTTGACCCAAACGTTGGTCTAGACCCAAGAATTTGTGTGGTAAATTTGCTAAGCGTAATAAAAAACACAAGCTCGTATAAAAGGGAAACAAACTTTGCTTTAATAAAACCGTGCAAAACATTTAAAGTTTGAATGTTCTCAAAATTCGACGAAACTTGACCCAAACGTTGGTCTAGACCCAAGAATTTGTCTGGTAAATTTGCTAAGCGTAGTAATAACTACAAGTTTGTATAAAAGGCAAACAAACTTATCTTTAATAAGACTGTACAAAACAGCTAAATTTTGAACATTATCAGAATTCGACGTAACTTAACCGAAACGTTGGTCTAGACACTAGGAGCTGTGTGATATATTTTATAGGCATAATAATAACTATGAGTTTGTATCAAAGGGAAAAAATACTTTGCTTTAATAAAATCATGCAAAACAGCTAAATTTTGAACATTCTCAGAATTCGACGAAACTTGACCCAAACGTTGGTTTAGACCCAAGAATTTGTGTGGTAAATTTGCTAAGTGTAATAAAATCACAAGCTTGTATAAAAGGGAAACAAACTTTGCTTTAATAAACCGTGCAAAACCGCTAAATTTTGAACGAATTTTGACACAAACATTGGTCTACAACCAAGAATTTGTGAGTTAAATTTGCTAAGCGAAATAATAACTACAAGTTTATATAAATGGGAAACAAACTTTGCTTTAATAAAACCGTGCAAAATAGCTAAATTCTGAACGTTCTCACAATTCGACGAAAATTGACCCAAGCATTAGTCTAGACCATAGAATTTGTTTGATAAATTTGCTAAGCGTAATAATAAGTACAAGTTTGTATCAAAGCGAAACAAACTTAGCTTTAATAAAATCGTTCAAAACCGCTAAATTTTGAATGTTCTCAGAGACCAAACTTTACCCAAACGTTGGTCGAGACCCAAGAATTTGTGCGGTAAATTTGCTAAGCGTAATAAAACTACAAGTTTGTATAAATGGGAACAAACTTTGCATTATTAAAACCGTACACAACAGCTAATTATGAACGTTCTCAGAATTCGACG
The DNA here is from genome assembly GCF_026168435.1 of Sesamum indicum. Taxonomy (NCBI): domain Eukaryota; kingdom Viridiplantae; phylum Streptophyta; class Magnoliopsida; order Lamiales; family Pedaliaceae; genus Sesamum; species Sesamum indicum. The sequence continues at coordinate 6,352,174 of NC_142661.1, read as the reverse complement.
AAACTTAACCCAAACGTTTTTCTAGACCCAAGAATTTTTGTAAGTTTAGTAATAACTACAAGTTTGTATAAAAGGAAAACAAAATTTGCTTCAATAAAACCGTGGAAAACAGCTAAATTTTGAACGTTCTCAGAATTCGACGAATCTTGACCCAATCGTTGGTCTAGACCCAAGAATTTGTCTGGTAAATTTGCTAAGCGTAATAATAACTACAAGTTTGTATAAATGGGAATTAAACTTTACTTTAATAAAACCGTATAAAACATCAAAATTTTGAGCATTTTCAGAATCCGACGAAAGTTGACCGAAACGTTGGACTAGACACTAGGATCTGTGTGATAAATTTTCTAGGCATAGTAATAACTACATGTTTGTATCAAAGGGAAAACAAACTTTGCTTTAATAAAACCGTGCAAAATAGCTAAATTTTGAACGTTGTCAGAATTCGACGAAACTTGACCCAAACGTTGGTCTAGACCCAAGAATTTGTGTGGTAAATTTGCTAAGCGTAATAAAAAACACAAGCTCGTATAAAAGGGAAACAAACTTTGCTTTAATAAAACCGTGCAAAACATTTAAAGTTTGAATGTTCTCAAAATTCGACGAAACTTGACCCAAACGTTGGTCCAGACCCAAGAATTTGTCTGGTAAATTTGCTAAGCGTAGTAATAACTACAAGTTTGTATAAAAGGGAAACAAACTTATCTTTAATAAGACTGTATAAAACAGCTAAATTTTGAACATTATCAGAATTCGACGTAACTTAACCGAAACGTTGGTCTAGACACTAGGAGCTGTGTGATATATTCTATAGGCATAATAATAACTACGAGTTTGTATCAAAGGGAAAAAATACTTTGCTTTAATAAAATCATGCAAAACAGCTAAATTTTGAACATTCTCAGAATTCGACGAAACTTGACCCAAACGTTGGTTTAGACCCAAGAATTTGTGTGGTAAATTTGCTAAGTGTAATAAAATCACAAGCTTGTATAAAAGGGAAACAAACTTTGCTTTAATAAAATCGTGCAAAACCGCTAAATTTTGAACGAAATTTGACACAAACATTGGTCTACAACCAAGAATTTGTGAGTTAAATTTGCTAAGCGAAATAATAACTACAAGTTCATATAAATGGGAAACAAACTTTGCTTTAATAAAACCGTGCAAAATAGCTAAATTCTGAACGTTCTCACAATTCGACGAAAATTGACCCAAGCATTAGTCTAGACCATAGAATTTGTTTGATAAATTTGCTAAGCATAATAATAAGTACAAGTTTGTATCAAAGCGAAACAAACTTGGCTTTAATAAACCGTTCAAAACCGCTAAATTTTGAATGTTCTCAGAGACCAAACTTTACCCAAACGTTGGTCGAGACCCAAGAATTTGTGTGGTAAATTTGCTAAGCGTAATAAAACTACAAGTTTGTATAAATGGGAACAAACTTTGCATTATTAAAACCGTACACAACAACTAATTATGAACGTTCTCAGAATTCGACGAAACTTAACCCAAACGTTTTTCTAGACCCAAGAATTTTTGTAAGTTTAGTAATAACTACAAGTTTGTATAAAAGGAAAACAAAATTTGCTTCAATAAAACCGTGGAAAACAGCTAAATTTTGAACGTTCTCAGAATTCGACGAATCTTGACCCAAGCGTTGGTCTAGACCCAAAAATTTGTCTGGTAAATTTGCTAAGCGTAATAATAACTACAAGTTTGTATAAATGGGAATTAAACTTTACTTTAATAAAACCGTATAAAACATCAAAATTTTGAGCATTTTCAGAATCCGACGAAAGTTGACCGAAACGTTGGACTAGACACTAGGATCTGTGTGATAAATTTTCTAGGCATAGTAATAACTACATGTTTGTATCAAAGGGAAAACAAACTTTGCTTTAATAAAACCGTGCAAAATAGCTAAATTTTGAACGTTGTCAGAATTCGACGAAACTTGACCCAAACGTTGGTCTAGACCCAAGAATTTGTGTGGTAAATTTGCTAAGCGTAATAAAAAACACAAGCTCGTATAAAAGGGAAACAAACTTTGCTTTAATAAAACCGTGCAAAACATTTAAAGTTTGAATGTTCTCAAAATTCGACGAAACTTGACCCAAACGTTGGTCTAGACCCAAGAATTTGTCTGGTAAATTTGCTAAGCGTAGTAATAACTACAAGTTTGTATAAAAGGCAAACAAACTTATCTTTAATAAGACTGTACAAAACAGCTAAATTTTGAACATTATCAGAATTCGACGTAACTTAACCGAAACGTTGGTCTAGACACTAGGAGCTGTGTGATATATTTTATAGGCATAATAATAACTACGAGTTTGTATCAAAGGGAAAAAATACTTTGCTTTAATAAAATCATGCAAAACAGCTAAATTTTGAACATTCTCAGAATTCGACGAAACTTGACCCAAACGTTGGTTTAGACCCAAGAATTTGTGTGGTAAATTTGCTAAGTGTAATAAAATCACAAGCTTGTATAAAAGGGAAACAAACTTTGCTTTAATAAACCGTGCAAAACCGCTAAATTTTGAACGAAATTTGACACAAACATTGGTCTACAACCAAGAATTTGTGAGTTAAATTTGCTAAGCGAAATAATAACTACAAGTTTATATAAATGGAAAACAAACTTTGCTTTAATAAAACCGTGCAAAATAGCTAAATTCTGAACGTTCTCACAATTCGACGAAAATTGACCCAAGCATTAGTCTAGACCATAGAATTTGTTTGATAAATTTGCTAAGCGTAATAATAAGTACAAGTTTGTATCAAAGCGAAACAAACTTGGCTTTAATAAAACCGTTCAAAACCGCTAAATTTTGAATGTTCTCAGAGACCAAACTTTACCCAAACGTTGGTCGAGACCCAAGAATTTGTGCGGTAAATTTGCTAAGCGTAATAAAACTACAAGTTTGTATAAATGGGAACAAACTTTGCATTATTAAAACCGTACACAACAGCTAATTATGAACGTTCTCAGAATTCGACGAAACTTAACCCAAACGTTTTTCTAGACCCAAAAATTTTTGTAAGTTTAGTAATAACTACAAGTTTGTATAAAAGGAAAACAAAATTTGCTTCAATAAAACCGTGGAAAACAGCTAAATTTTGAACGTTCTCAGAATTCGACGAATCTTGACCCAATCGTTGGTCTAGACCCAAGAATTTGTCTGGTAAATTTGCTAAGCGTAATAATAACTACAAGTTTGTATAAATGGGAATTAAACTTTACTTTAATAAAACCGTATAAAACATCAAAATTTTGAGCATTTTCAGAATCCGACGAAAGTTGACCGAAACGTTGGACTAGACACTAGGATCTGTGTGATAAATTTTCTAGGCATAGTAATAACTACATGTTTGTATCAAAGGGAAAACAAACTTTGCTTTAATAAAACCGTGCAAAATAGCTAAATTTTGAACGTTGTCAGAATTCGACGAAACTTGACCCAAACGTTGGTCTAGACCCAAGAATTTGTGTGGTAAATTTGCTAAGCGTAATAAAAAACACAAGCTCGTATAAAAGGGAAACAAACTTTGCTTTAATAAAACCGTGCAAAACATTTAAAGTTTGAATGTTCTCAAAATTCGACGAAACTTGACCCAAACGTTGGTCTAGACCCAAGAATTTGTCTGGTAAATTTGCTAAGCGTAGTAATAACTACAAATTTGTATAAAAGGGAAACAAACTTATCTTTAATAAGACTGTATAAAACAGCTAAATTTTGAACATTATCAGAATTCGACGTAACTTAACCGAAACGTTGGTCTAGACACTAGGAGCTGTGTGATATATTCTATAGGCATAATAATAACTACGAGTTTGTATCAAAGGGAAAAAATACTTTGCTTTAATAAAATCATGCAAAACAGCTAAATTTTGAACATTCTCAGAATTCGACGAAACTTGACCCAAACGTTGGTTTAGACCCAAGAATTTGTGTGGTAAATTTGCTAAGTGTAATAAAATCACAAGCTTGTATAAAAGGGAAACAAACTTTGCTTTAATAAAACCGTGCAAAACCGCTAAATTTTGAACGAAATTTGACACAAACATTGGTCTACAACCAAGAATTTGTGAGTTAAATTTGCTAAGCGAAATAATAACTACAAGTTCATATAAATGGGAAACAAACTTTGCTTTAATAAAATCGTGCAAAATAGCTAAATTCTGAACGTTCTCACAATTCGACGAAAATTGACCCAAGCATTAGTCTAGACCATAGAATTTGTTTGATAAATTTGCTAAGCGTAATAATAAGTACAAGTTTGTATCAAAGGGAAAAAATACTTTGCTTTAATAAAATCATGCAAAACAGCTAAATTTTGAACATTCTCAGAATTCGACGAAACTTGACCCAAACGTTGGTTTAGACCCAAGAATTTGTGTGGTAAATTTGCTAAGTGTAATAAAATCACAAGCTTGTATAAAAGGGAAACAAACTTTGCTTTAATAAAACCGTGCAAAACCGCTAAATTTTGAACGAAATTTGACACAAACATTGGTCTACAACCAAGAATTTGTGAGTTAAATTTGCTAAGCGAAATAATAACTACAAGTTCATATAAATGGGAAACAAACTTTGCTTTAATAAAACCGTGCAAAATAGCTAAATTCTGAACGTTCTCACAATTCGACGAAAATTGACCCAAGCATTAGTCTAGACCATAGAATTTGTTTGATAAATTTGCTAAGCGTAATAATAAGTACAAGTTTGTATCAAAGCGAAACAAACTTGGCTTTAATAAAACCGTTCAAAATCGCTAAATTGTGAATGTTCTCAGAGACCAAACTTTACCCAAACGTTGGTCGAGACCCAAGAATTTGTGTGGTAAATTTGCTAAGCGTAATAAAACTACAAGTTTGTATAAATGGGAACAAACTTTGCATTATTAAAACCGTACACAACAGCTAATTATGAACGTACTCAGAATTCGACGAAACTTAACCCAAACGTTTTTCTAGACCCAAGAATTTTTGTAAGTTTAGTAATAACTACAAGTTTGTATAAAAGGAAAACAAAATTTGCTTCAATAAAACCGTGGAAAACAGCTAAATTTTGAACGTTCTCAAAATTCGACGAATCTTGACCCAGGCGTTGGTCTAGACCCAAGAATTTGTCTGGTAAATTTGCTAAGCGTAATAATAACTACAAGTTTGTATAAATGGGAAACAAACTTTACTTTAATAAAACCGTATAAAACATCAAAATTTTGAGCATTTTCAGAATTCGACGAAAGTTGACCGAAACGTTGGACTAGACACTAGGATCTGTGTGATAAATTTTCTAGGCATAGTAATAACTACATGTTTGTATCAAAGGGAAAACAAACTTTGCTTTAATAAAACCGTGCAAAATAGCTAAATTTTGAACGTTGTCAGAATTCGACGAAACTTGACCCAAACGTTGGTCTAGACCCAAGAATTTGTGTGGTAAATTTGCTAAGCGTAATAAAAAACACAAGCTGGTATAAAAGGGAAACAAACTTTGCTTTAATAAAACCGTGCAAAACATTTAAAGTTTGAATGTTCTCAAAATTTGACGAAACTTGACCCAAACGTTGGTCTAGACCCAAGAATTTGTCTGGTAAATTTGCTAAGCGTAGTAATAACTACAAGTTTGTATAAAAGGGAAACAAACTTATCTTTAATAAGACTGTATAAAACAGCTAAATTTTGAACATTATCAGAATTCGACGTAACTTAACCGAAACGTTGGTCTAGACACTAGGAGCTGTGTGATATATTCTATAGGCATAATAATAACTACGAGTTTGTATCAAAGGGAAAAAATACTTTGCTTTAATAAAATCATGCAAAACAGCTAAATTTTGAACATTCTCAGAATTCGACGAAACTTGACCCAAACGTTGGTTTAGACCCGAGAATTTGTGTGGTAAATTTGCTAAGTGTAATAAAATCACAAGCTTGTATAAAAGGGAAACAAACTTTGCTTTAATAAAACCGTGCAAAACCGCTAAATTTTGAACGAAATTTGACACAAACATTGGTCTACAACCAAGAATTTGTGAGTTAAATTTGCTAAGCGAAATAATAACTACAAGTTCATATAAATGGGAAACAAACTTTGCTTTAATAAAATCGTGCAAAATAGCTAAATTCTGAACGTTCTCACAATTCGACGAAAATTGACCCAAGCATTAGTCTAGACCATAGAATTTGTTTGATAAATTTGCTAAGCGTAATAATAAGTACAAGTTTGTATCAAAGGGAAAAAATACTTTGCTTTAATAAAATCATGCAAAACAGCTAAATTTTGAACATTCTCAGAATTCGACGAAACTTGACCCAAACGTTGGTTTAGACCCAAGAATTTGTGTGGTAAATTTGCTAAGTGTAATAAAATCACAAGCTTGTATAAAAGGGAAACAAACTTTGCTTTAATAAAACCGTGCAAAACCGCTAAATTTTGAACGAAATTTGACACAAACATTGGTCTACAACCAAGAATTTGTGAGTAAAATTTGCTAAGCGAAATAATAACTACAAGTTCATATAAATGGGAAACAAACTTTGCTTTAATAAAACCGTGCAAAATAGCTAAATTCTGAACGTTCTCACAATTCGACGAAAATTGACCCAAGCATTAGTCTAGACCATAGAATTTGTTTGATAAATTTGCTAAGCGTAATAATAAGTACAAGTTTGTATCAAAGCGAAACAAACTTGGCTTTAATAAAACCGTTCAAAATCGCTAAATTGTGAATGTTCTCAGAGACCAAACTTTACCCAAACGTTGGTCGAGACCCAAGAATTTGTGTGGTAAATTTGCTAAGCGTAATAAAACTACAAGTTTGTATAAATGGGAACAAACTTTGCATTATTAAAACCGTACACAACAGCTAATTATGAACGTACTCAGAATTCGACGAAACTTAACCCAAACATTTTTCTAGACCCAAGAATTTTTGTAAGTTTAGTAATAACTACAAGTTTGTATAAAAGGAAAACAAAATTTGCTTCAATAAAACCGTGGAAAACAGCTAAATTTTGAACGTTCTCAGAATTCGACGAATCTTGACCCAGGCGTTGGTCTAGACCCAAGAATTTGTCTGGTAAATTTGCTAAGCGTAATAATAACTACAAGTTTGTATAAATGGGAAACAAACTTTACTTTAATAAAACCGTATAAAACATCAAAATTTTGAGCATTTTCAGAATTCGACGAAAGTTGACCGAAACGTTGGACTAGACACTAGGATCTGTGTGATAAATTTTCTAGGCATAGTAATAACTACATGTTTGTATCAAAGGGAAAACAAACTTTGCTTTAATAAAACCGTGCAAAATAGCTAAATTTTGAACGTTGTCAGAATTCGACGAAACTTGACCCAAACGTTGGTCTAGACCCAAGAATTTGTGTGGTAAATTTGCTAAGCGTAATAAAAAACACAAGCTTGTATAAAAGGGAAACAAACTTTGCTTTAATAAAACCGTGCAAAACATTTAAAGTTTGAATGTTCTCAAAATTCGACGAAACTTGACCCAAACGTTGGTCTAGACCCAAGAATTTGTCTGGTAAATTTGCTAAGCGTAGTAATAACTACAAGTTTGTATAAAAGGGAAACAAACTTATCTTTAATAAGACTGTATAAAACAGCTAAATTTTGAACATTATCAGAATTCGACGTAACTTAACCGAAACGTTGGTCTAGACACTAGGAGCTGTGTGATATATTCTATAGGCATAATAATAACTACGAGTTTGTATCAAAGGGAAAAAATACTTTGCTTTAATAAAATCATGCAAAACAGCTAAATTTTGAACATTCTCAGAATTCGACGAAACTTGACCCAAACGTTGGTTTAGACCCAAGAATTTGTGTGGTAAATTTGCTAAGTGTAATAAAATCACAAGCTTGTATAAAAGGGAAACAAACTTTGCTTTAATAAACCGTGCAAAACCGCTAAATTTTGAACGAAATTTGACACAAACATTGGTCTACAACCAAGAATTTGTGAGTTAAATTTGCTAAGCGAAATAATAACTACAAGTTTATATAAATGGGAAACAAACTTTGCTTTAATAAAACCGTGCAAAATAGCTAAATTCTGAACGTTCTCACAATTCGACGAAAATTGACCCAAGCATTAGTCTAGACCATAGAATTTGTTTGATAAATTTGCTAAGCGTAATAATAAGTACAAGTTTGTATCAAAGCGAAACAAACTTGGCTTTAATAAAACCGTTCAAAACCGCTAAATTTTGAATGTTCTCAGAGACCAAACTTTACCCAAACGTTGGTCGAGACCCAAGAATTTGTGTGGTAAATTTGCTAAGCGTAATAAAACTACAAGTTTGTATAAATGGGAACAAACTTTGCATTATTAAAACCGTACACAACAGCTAATTATGAACGTTCTCAGAATTCGACGAAACTTAACCCAAACGTTTTTCTAGACCCAAGAATTTTTGTAAGTTTAGTAATAACTACAAGTTTGTATAAAAGGAAAACAAAATTTGCTTCAATAAAACCGTGGAAAACAGCTAAATTTGGAACGTTCTCAGAATTCGACGAATCTTGACCCAAGCGTTGGTCTAGACCCAAGAATTTGTCTGGTAAATTTGCTAAGCGTAATAATGACTACAAGTTTGTATAAATGGGAAACAAACTTTACTTTAATAAAACCGTATAAAACATCAAAATTTTGAACATTTTCAGAATTCGACGAAAGTTGACCGAAACGTTGGACTAGACACTAGGATCTGTGTGATAAATTTTCTAGGCATAGTAATAACTACATGTTTGTATCAAAGGGAAAACAAACTTTGCTTTAATAAAACCGTGCAAAATAGCTAAATTTTGAACGTCGTCAGAATTCGACGAAACTTGACCCAAACGTTGGTCTAGACCCAAGAATTTGTGTGGTAAATTTGCTAAGCGTAATAAAAAACACAAGCTTGTATAAAAGGGAAACAAACTTTGCTTTAATAAAACCGTGCAAAACATTTAAAGTTTGAATGTTCTCAAAATTCGACGAAACTTGACCCAAACGTTGGTCTAGACCCAAGAATTTGTCTGGTAAATTTGCTAAGCGTAGTAATAACTACAAGTTTGTATAAAAGGCAAACAAACTTATCTTTAATAAGACTGTACAAAACAGCTAAATTTTGAACATTATCAGAATTCGACGTAACTTAACCGAAACGTTGGTCTAGACACTAGGAGTTGTGTGATATATTTTATAGGCATAATAATAACTACGAGTTTGTATCAAAGGGAAAAAATACTTTGCTTTAATAAAATCATGCAAAACAGCTAAATTTTGAACATTCTCAGAATTCGACGAAACTTGACCCAAACGTTGGTTTAGACCCAAGAATTTGTGTGGTAAATTTGCTAAGTGTAATAAAATCACAAGCTTGTATAAAAGGGAAACAAACTTTGCTTTAATAAACCGTGCAAAACCGCTAAATTTTGAACGAAATTTGACACAAACATTGGTCTACAACCAAGAATTTGTGAGTTAAATTTGCTAAGCGAAATAATAACTACAAGTTTATATAAATGGGAAACAAACTTTGCTTTAATAAAACCGTGCAAAATAGCTAAATTCTGAACGTTCTCACAATTCGACGAAAATTGACCCAAGCATTAGTCTAGACCATAGAATTTGTTTGATAAATTTGCTAAGCGTAATAATAAGTACAAGTTTGTATCAAAGCGAAACAAACTTGGCTTTAATAAAACCGTTCAAAACCGCTAAATTTTGAATGTTCTCAGAGACCAAACTTTACCCAAACGTTGGTCGAGACCCAAGAATTTGTGTGGTAAATTTGCTAAGCGTAATAAAACTACAAGTTTGTATAAATGGGAACAAACTTTGCATTATTAAAACCGTACACAACAGCTAATTATGAACGTTCTCAGAATTCGACGAAACTTAACCCAAACGTTTTTCTAGACCCAAGAATTTTTGTAAGTTTAGTAATAACTACAAGTTTGTATAAAAGGAAAACAAAATTTGCTTCAATAAAACCGTGGAAAACAGCTAAATTTGGAACGTTCTCAGAATTCGACGAATCTTGACCCAAGCGTTGGTCTAGACCCAAGAATTTGTCTGGTAAATTTGCTAAGCGTAATAATGACTACAAGTTTGTATAAATGGGAAACAAACTTTACTTTAATAAAACCGTATAAAACATCAAAATTTTGAACATTTTCAGAATTCGACGAAAGTTGACCGAAACGTTGGACTAGACACTAGGATCTGTGTGATAAATTTTCTAGGCATAGTAATAACTACATGTTTGTATCAAAGGGAAAACAAACTTTGCTTTAATAAAACCGTGCAAAATAGCTAAATTTTGAACGTCGTCAGAATTCGACGAAACTTGACCCAAACGTTGGTCTAGACCCAAGAATTTGTGTGGTAAATTTGCTAAGCGTAATAAAAAACACAAGCTTGTATAAAAGGGAAACAAACTTTGCTTTAATAAAACCGTGCAAAACATTTAAAGTTTGAATGTTCTCAAAATTCGACGAAACTTGACCCAAACGTTGGTCTAGACCCAAGAATTTGTCTGGTAAATTTGCTAAGCGTAGTAATAACTACAAGTTTGTATAAAAGGCAAACAAACTTATCTTTAATAAGACTGTACAAAACAGCTAAATTTTGAACATTATCAGAATTCGACGTAACTTAACCGAAACGTTGGTCTAGACACTAGGAGTTGTGTGATATATTTTATAGGCATAATAATAACTACGAGTTTGTATCAAAGGGAAAAAATACTTTGCTTTAATAAAATCATGCAAAACAGCTAAATTTTGAACATTCTCAGAATTCGACGAAACTTGACCCAAACGTTGGTTTAGACCCAAGAATTTGTGTGGTAAATTTGCTAAGTGTAATAAAATCACAAGCTTGTATAAAAGGGAAACAAACTTTGCTTTAATAAACCGTGCAAAACCGCTAAATTTTGAACGAAATTTGACACAAACATTGGTCTACAACCAAGAATTTGTGAGTTAAATTTGCTAAGCGAAATAATAACTACAAGTTTATATAAATGGGAAACAAACTTTGCTTTAATAAAACCGTGCAAAATAGCTAAATTCTGAACGTTCTCACAATTCGACGAAAATTGACCCAAGCATTAGTCTAGACCATAGAATTTGTTTGATAAATTTGCTAAGCGTAATAATAAGTACAAGTTTGTATCAAAGCGAAACAAACTTGGCTTTAATAAAACCGTTCAAAACCGCTAAATTTTGAATGTTCTCAGAGACCAAACTTTACCCAAACGTTGGTCGAGACCCAAGAATTTGTGTGGTAAATTTGCTAAGCGTAATAAAACTACAAGTTTGTATAAATGGGAACAAACTTTGCATTATTAAAACCGTACACAACAGCTAATTATGAACGTTCTCAGAATTCGACGAAACTTAACCCAAACGTTTTTCTAGACCCAAGAATTTTTGTAAGTTTAGTAATAACTACAAGTTTGTATAAAAGGAAAACAAAATTTGCTTCAATAAAACCGTGGAAAACAGCTAAATTTGGAACGTTCTCAGAATTCGACGAATCTTGACCCAAGCGTTGGTCTAGACCCAAGAATTTGTCTGGTAAATTTGCTAAGCGTAATAATGACTACAAGTTTGTATAAATGGGAAACAAACTTTACTTTAATAAAACCGTATAAAACATCAAAATTTTGAACATTTTCAGAATTCGACGAAAGTTGACCGAAACGTTGGACTAGACACTAGGATCTGTGTGATAAATTTTCTAGGCATAGTAATAACTACATGTTTGTATCAAAGGGAAAACAAACTTTGCTTTAATAAAACCGTGCAAAATAGCTAAATTTTGAACGTCGTCAGAATTCGACGAAACTTGACCCAAACGTTGGTCTAGACCCAAGAATTTGTGTGGTAAATTTGCTAAGCGTAATAAAAAACACAAGCTTGTATAAAAGGGAAACAAACTTTGCTTTAATAAAACCGTGCAAAACATTTAAAGTTTGAATGTTCTCAAAATTCGACGAAACTTGACCCAAACGTTGGTCTAGACCCAAGAATTTGTCTGGTAAATTTGCTAAGCGTAGTAATAACTACAAGTTTGTATAAAAGGCAAACAAACTTATCTTTAATAAGACTGTACAAAACAGCTAAATTTTGAACATTATCAGAATTCGACGTAACTTAACCGAAACGTTGGTCTAGACACTAGGAGTTGTGTGATATATTTTATAGGCATAATAATAACTACGAGTTTGTATCAAAGGGAAAAAATACTTTGCTTTAATAAAATCATGCAAAACAGCTAAATTTTGAACATTCTCAGAATTCGACGAAACTTGACCCAAACGTTGGTTTAGACCCAAGAATTTGTGTGGTAAATTTGCTAAGTGTAATAAAATCACAAGCTTGTATAAAAGGGAAACAAACTTTGCTTTAATAAACCGTGCAAAACCGCTAAATTTTGAACGAAATTTGACACAAACATTGGTCTACAACCAAGAATTTGTGAGTTAAATTTGCTAAGCGAAATAATAACTACAAGTTTATATAAATGGGAAACAAACTTTGCTTTAATAAAACCGTGCAAAATAGCTAAATTCTGAACGTTCTCACAATTCGACGAAAATTGACCCAAGCATTAGTCTAGACCATAGAATTTGTTTGATAAATTTGCTAAGCGTAATAATAAGTACAAGTTTGTATCAAAGCGAAACAAACTTGGCTTTAATAAAACCGTTCAAAACCGCTAAATTTTGAATGTTCTCAGAGACCAAACTTTACCCAAACGTTGGTCGAGACCCAAGAATTTGTGTGGTAAATTTGCTAAGCGTAATAAAACTACAAGTTTGTATAAATGGGAACAAACTTTGCATTATTAAAACCGTACACAACAGCTAATTATGAACGTTCTCAGAATTCGACGAAACTTAACCCAAACGTTTTTCTAGACCCAAGAATTTTTGTAAGTTTAGTAATAACTACAAGTTTGTATAAAAGGAAAACAAAATTTGCTTCAATAAAACCGTGGAAAACAGCTAAATTTGGAACGTTCTCAGAATTCGACGAATCTTGACCCAAGCGTTGGTCTAGACCCAAGAATTTGTCTGGTAAATTTGCTAAGCGTAATAATGACTACAAGTTTGTATAAATGGGAAACAAACTTTACTTTAATAAAACCGTATAAAACATCAAAATTTTGAACATTTTCAGAATTCGACGAAAGTTGACCGAAACGTTGGACTAGACACTAGGATCTGTGTGATAAATTTTCTAGGCATAGTAATAACTACATGTTTGTATCAAAGGGAAAACAAACTTTGCTTTAATAAAACCGTGCAAAATAGCTAAATTTTGAACGTCGTCAGAATTCGACGAAACTTGACCCAAACGTTGGTCTAGACCCAAGAATTTGTGTGGTAAATTTGCTAAGCGTAATAAAAAACACAAGCTTGTATAAAAGGGAAACAAACTTTGCTTTAATAAAACCGTGCAAAACATTTAAAGTTTGAATGTTCTCAAAATTCGACGAAACTTGACCCAAACGTTGGTCTAGACCCAAGAATTTGTCTGGTAAATTTGCTAAGCGTAGTAATAACTACAAGTTTGTATAAAAGGCAAACAAACTTATCTTTAATAAGACTGTACAAAACAGCTAAATTTTGAACATTATCAGAATTCGACGTAACTTAACCGAAACGTTGGTCTAGACACTAGGAGTTGTGTGATATATTTTATAGGCATAATAATAACTACGAGTTTGTATCAAAGGGAAAAAATACTTTGCTTTAATAAAATCATGCAAAACAGCTAAATTTTGAACATTCTCAGAATTCGACGAAACTTGACCCAAACGTTGGTTTAGACCCAAGAATTTGTGTGGTAAATTTGCTAAGTGTAATAAAATCACAAGCTTGTATAAAAGGGAAACAAACTTTGCTTTAATAAACCGTGCAAAACCGCTAAATTTTGAACGAAATTTGACACAAACATTGGTCTACAACCAAGAATTTGTGAGTTAAATTTGCTAAGCGAAATAATAACTACAAGTTTATATAAATGGGAAACAAACTTTGCTTTAATAAAACCGTGCAAAATAGCTAAATTCTGAACGTTCTCACAATTCGACGAAAATTGACCCAAGCATTAGTCTAGACCATAGAATTTGTTTGATAAATTTGCTAAGCGTAATAATAAGTACAAGTTTGTATCAAAGCGAAACAAACTTGGCTTTAATAAAACCGTTCAAAACCGCTAAATTTTGAATGTTCTCAGAGACCAAACTTTACCCAAACGTTGGTCGAGACCCAAGAATTTGTGTGGTAAATTTGCTAAGCGTAATAAAACTACAAGTTTGTATAAATGGGAACAAACTTTGCATTATTAAAACCGTACACAACAGCTAATTATGAACGTTCTCAGAATTCGACGAAACTTAACCCAAACGTTTTTCTAGACCCAAGAATTTTTGTAAGTTTAGTAATAACTACAAGTTTGTATAAAAGGAAAACAAAATTTGCTTCAATAAAACCGTGGAAAACAGCTAAATTTGGAACGTTCTCAGAATTCGACGAATCTTGACCCAAGCGTTGGTCTAGACCCAAGAATTTGTCTGGTAAATTTGCTAAGCGTAATAATGACTACAAGTTTGTATAAATGGGAAACAAACTTTACTTTAATAAAACCGTATAAAACATCAAAATTTTGAACATTTTCAGAATTCGACGAAAGTTGACCGAAACGTTGGACTAGACACTAGGATCTGTGTGATAAATTTTCTAGGCATAGTAATAACTACATGTTTGTATCAAAGGGAAAACAAACTTTGCTTTAATAAAACCGTGCAAAATAGCTAAATTTTGAACGTCGTCAGAATTCGACGAAACTTGACCCAAACGTTGGTCTAGACCCAAGAATTTGTGTGGTAAATTTGCTAAGCGTAATAAAAAACACAAGCTTGTATAAAAGGGAAACAAACTTTGCTTTAATAAAACCGTGCAAAACATTTAAAGTTTGAATGTTCTCAAAATTCGACGAAACTTGACCCAAACGTTGGTCTAGACCCAAGAATTTGTCTGGTAAATTTGCTAAGCGTAGTAATAACTACAAGTTTGTATAAAAGGCAAACAAACTTATCTTTAATAAGACTGTACAAAACAGCTAAATTTTGAACATTATCAGAATTCGACGTAACTTAACCGAAACGTTGGTCTAGACACTAGGAGTTGTGTGATATATTTTATAGGCATAATAATAACTACGAGTTTGTATCAAAGGGAAAAAATACTTTGCTTTAATAAAATCATGCAAAACAGCTAAATTTTGAACATTCTCAGAATTCGACGAAACTTGACCCAAACGTTGGTTTAGACCCAAGAATTTGTGTGGTAAATTTGCTAAGTGTAATAAAATCACAAGCTTGTATAAAAGGGAAACAAACTTTGCTTTAATAAACCGTGCAAAACCGCTAAATTTTGAACGAAATTTGACACAAACATTGGTCTACAACCAAGAATTTGTGAGTTAAATTTGCTAAGCGAAATAATAACTACAAGTTTATATAAATGGGAAACAAACTTTGCTTTAATAAAACCGTGCAAAATAGCTAAATTCTGAACGTTCTCACAATTCGACGAAAATTGACCCAAGCATTAGTCTAGACCATAGAATTTGTTTGATAAATTTGCTAAGCGTAATAATAAGTACAAGTTTGTATCAAAGCGAAACAAACTTGGCTTTAATAAAACCGTTCAAAACCGCTAAATTTTGAATGTTCTCAGAGACCAAACTTTACCCAAACGTTGGTCGAGACCCAAGAATTTGTGTGGTAAATTTGCTAAGCGTAATAAAACTACAAGTTTGTATAAATGGGAACAAACTTTGCATTATTAAAACCGTACACAACAGCTAATTATGAACGTTCTCAGAATTCGACGAAACTTGACCCAAACGTTTTTCTAGACCCAAGAATTTTTGTAAGTTTAGTAATAACTACAAGTTTGTATAAAAGGAAAACAAAATTTGCTTCAATAAAACCGTGGAAAACAGCTAAATTTGGAACGTTCTCAGAATTCGACGAATCTTGACCCAAGCGTTGGTCTAGACCCAAGAATTTGTCTGGTAAATTTGCTAAGCGTAATAATGACTACAAGTTTGTATAAATGGGAAACAAACTTTACTTTAATAAAACCGTATAAAACATCAAAATTTTGAACATTTTCAGAATTCGACGAAAGTTGACCGAAACGTTGGACTAGACACTAGGATCTGTGTGATAAATTTTCTAGGCATAGTAATAACTACATGTTTGTATCAAAGGGAAAACAAACTTTGCTTTAATAAAACCGTGCAAAATAGCTAAATTTTGAACGTCGTCAGAATTCGACGAAACTTGACCCAAACGTTGGTCTAGACCCAAGAATTTGTGTGGTAAATTTGCTAAGCGTAATAAAAAACACAAGCTTGTATAAAAGGGAAACAAACTTTGCTTTAATAAAACCGTGCAAAACATTTAAAGTTTGAATGTTCTCAAAATTCGACGAAACTTGACCCAAACGTTGGTCTAGACCCAAGAATTTGTCTGGTAAATTTGCTAAGCGTAGTAATAACTACAAGTTTGTATAAAAGGCAAACAAACTTATCTTTAATAAGACTGTACAAAACAGCTAAATTTTGAACATTATCAGAATTCGACGTAACTTAACCGAAACGTTGGTCTAGACACTAGGAGTTGTGTGATATATTTTATAGGCATAATAATAACTACGAGTTTGTATCAAAGGGAAAAAATACTTTGCTTTAATAAAATCATGCAAAACAGCTAAATTTTGAACATTCTCAGAATTCGACGAAACTTGACCGAAGGGTTGGTTTAGACCCAAGAATTTGTGTGGTAAATTTGCTAAGTGTAATAAAATCACAAGCTTGTATAAAAGGGAAACAAACTTTGCTTTAATAAACCGTGCAAAACCGCTAAATTTTGAACGAAATTTGACACAAACATTGGTCTACAACCAAGAATTTGTGAGTTAAATTTGCTAAGCGAAATAATAACTACAAGTTTATATAAATGGGAAACAAACTTTGCTTTAATAAAACCGTGCAAAATAGCTAAATTCTGAACGTTCTCACAATTCGACGAAAATTGACCCAAGCATTAGTCTAGACCATAGAATTTGTTTGATAAATTTGCTAAGCGTAATAATAAGTACAAGTTTGTATCAAAGCGAAACAAACTTGGCTTTAATAAAACCGTTCAAAACCGCTAAATTTTGAATGTTCTCAGAGACCAAACTTTACCCAAACGTTGGTCGAGACCCAAGAATTTGTGCGGTAAATTTGCTAAGCGTAATAAAACTACAAGTTTGTATAAATGGGAACAAACTTTGCATTATTAAAACCGTACACAACAGCTAATTATGAACGTTCTCAGAATTCGACGAAACTTAACCCAAACGTTTTTCTAGACCCAAGAATTTTTGTAAGTTTAGTAATAACTACAAGTTTGTATAAAAGGAAAACAAAATTTGCTTCAATAAAACCGTGGAAAACAGCTAAATTTTGAACGTTCTCAGAATTCGACGAATCTTGACCCAGGCGTTGGTCTAGACCCAAGAATTTGTCTGGTAAATTTGCTAAGCGTAATAATAACTACAAGTTTGTATAAATGGGAAACAAACTTTACTTTAATAAAACCGTATAAAACATCAAAATTTTGAGCATTTTCAGAATTCGACGAAAGTTGACCGAAACGTTGGACTAGACACTAGGATCTGTGTGATAAATTTTCTATGCATAGTAATAACTACATGTTTGTATCAAAGGGAAAACAAACTTTGCTTTAATAAAACCGTGCAAAATAGCTAAATTTTGAACGTTGTCAGAATTCGACGAAACTTGACCCAAACGTTGGTCTAGACCCAAGAATTTGTGTGGTAAATTTGCTAAGCGTAATAAAAAACACAAGCTTGTATAAAAGGGAAACAAACTTTGCTTTAATAAAACCGTGCAAAACATTTAAAGTTTGAATGTTCTCAAAATTCGACGAAACTTGACCCAAACGTTGGTCTAGACCCAAGAATTTGTCTGGTAAATTTGCTAAGCGTAGTAATAACTACAAGTTTGTATAAAAGGCAAACAAACTTATCTTTAATAAGACTGTACAAAACAGCTAAATTTTGAACATTATCAGAATTCGACGTAACTTAACCGAAACGTTGGTCTAGACACTAGGAGCTGTGTGATATATTTTATAGGCATAATAATAACTACGAGTTTGTATCAAAGGGAAAAAATACTTTGCTTTAATAAAATCATGCAAAACAGCTAAATTTTGAACATTCTCAGAATTCGACGAAACTTGACCCAAACGTTGGTTTAGACCCAAGAATTTGTGTGGTAAATTTGCTAAGTGTAATAAAATCACAAGCTTGTATAAAAGGGAAACAAACTTTGCTTTAATAAACCGTGCAAAACCGCTAAATTTTGAACGAAATTTGACACAAACATTGGTCTACAACCAAGAATTTGTGAGTTAAATTTGCTAAGCGAAATAATAACTACAAGTTTATATAAATGGGAAACAAACTTTGCTTTAATAAAACCGTGCAAAATAGCTAAATTCTGAACGTTCTCACAATTCGACGAAAATTGACCCAAGCATTAGTCTAGACCATAGAATTTGTTTGATAAATTTGCTAAGCGTAATAATAAGTACAAGTTTGTATCAAAGCGAAACAAACTTGGCTTTAATAAAACCGTTCAAAACCGCTAAATTTTGAATGTTCTCAGAGACCAAACTTTACCCAAACGTTGGTCGAGACCCAAGAATTTGTGTGGTAAATTTGCTAAGCGTAATAAAACTACAAGTTTGTATAAATGGGAACAAACTTTGCATTATTAAAACCGTACACAACAGCTAATTATGAACGTTCTCAGAATTCGACGAAACTTAACCCAAACGTTTTTCTAGACCCAAGAATTTTTGTAAGTTTAGTAATAACTACAAGTTTGTATAAAAGGAAAACAAAATTTGCTTCAATAAAACCGTGGAAAACAGCTAAATTTGGAACGTTCTCAGAATTCGACGAATCTTGACCCAAGCGTTGGTCTAGACCCAAGAATTTGTCTGGTAAATTTGCTAAGCGTAATAATGACTACAAGTTTGTATAAATGGGAAACAAACTTTACTTTAATAAAACCGTATAAAACATCAAAATTTTGAACATTTTCAGAATTCGACGAAAGTTGACCGAAACGTTGGACTAGACACTAGGATCTGTGTGATAAATTTTCTAGGCATAGTAATAACTACATGTTTGTATCAAAGGGAAAACAAACTTTGCTTTAATAAAACCGTGCAAAATAGCTAAATTTTGAACGTCGTCAGAATTCGACGAAACTTGACCCAAACGTTGGTCTAGACCCAAGAATTTGTGTGGTAAATTTGCTAAGCGTAATAAAAAACACAAGCTTGTATAAAAGGGAAACAAACTTTGCTTTAATAAAACCGTGCAAAACATTTAAAGTTTGAATGTTCTCAAAATTCGACGAAACTTGACCCAAACGTTGGTCTAGACCCAAGAATTTGTCTGGTAAATTTGCTAAGCGTAGTAATAACTACAAGTTTGTATAAAAGGCAAACAAACTTATCTTTAATAAGACTGTACAAAACAGCTAAATTTTGAACATTATCAGAATTCGACGTAACTTAACCGAAACGTTGGTCTAGACACTAGGAGTTGTGTGATATATTTTATAGGCATAATAATAACTACGAGTTTGTATCAAAGGGAAAAAATACTTTGCTTTAATAAAATCATGCAAAACAGCTAAATTTTGAACATTCTCAGAATTCGACGAAACTTGACCCAAACGTTGGTTTAGACCCAAGAATTTGTGTGGTAAATTTGCTAAGTGTAATAAAATCACAAGCTTGTATAAAAGGGAAACAAACTTTGCTTTAATAAACCGTGCAAAACCGCTAAATTTTGAACGAAATTTGACACAAACATTGGTCTACAACCAAGAATTTGTGAGTTAAATTTGCTAAGCGAAATAATAACTACAAGTTTATATAAATGGGAAACAAACTTTGCTTTAATAAAACAGTGCAAAATAGCTAAATTCTGAACGTTCTCACAATTCGACGAAAATTGACCCAAGCATTAGTCTAGACCATAGAATTTGTTTGATAAATTTGCTAAGCGTAATAATAAGTACAAGTTTGTATCAAAGCGAAACAAACTTGGCTTTAATAAAACCGTTCAAAACCGCTAAATTTTGAATGTTCTCAGAGACCAAACTTTACCCAAACGTTGGTCGAGACCCAAGAATTTGTGCGGTAAATTTGCTAAGCGTAATAAAACTACAAGTTTGTATAAATGGGAACAAACTTTGCATTATTAAAACCGTACACAACAGCTAATTATGAACGTTCTCAGAATTCGACGAAACTTAACCCAAACGTTTTTCTAGACCCAAGAATTTTTGTAAGTTTAGTAATAACTACAAGTTTGTATAAAAGGAAAATAAAATTTGCTTCAATAAAACCGTGGAAAACAGCTAAATTTGGAACGTTCTCAGAATTCGACGAATCTTGACCCAGGCGTTGGTCTAGACCCAAGAATTTGTCTGGTAAATTTGCTAAGCGTAATAATGACTACAAGTTTGTATAAATGGGAAACAAACTTTACTTTAATAAAACCGTATAAAACATCAAAATTTTGAGCATTTTCAGAATTCGACGAAAGTTGACCGAAACGTTGGACTAGACACTAGGATCTGTGTGATAAATTTTCTAGGCATAGTAATAACTACATGTTTGTATCAAAGGGAAAACAAACTTTGCTTTAATAAAACCGTGCAAAATAGCTAAATTTTGAACGTTGTCAGAATTCGACGAAACTTGACCCAAACGTTGGTCTAGACCCAAGAATTTGTGTGGTAAATTTGCTAAGCGTAATAAAAAACACAAGCTTGTATAAAAGGGAAACAAACTTTGCTTTAATAAAACCGTGCAAAACATTTAAAGTTTGAATGTTCTCAAAATTCGACGAAACTTGACCCAAACGTTGGTCTAGACCCAAGAATTTGTCTGGTAAATTTGCTAAGCGTAGTAATAACTACAAGTTTGTATAAAAGGCAAACAAACTTATCTTTAATAAGACTGTACAAAACAGCTAAATTTTGAACATTATCAGAATTCGACGTAACTTAACCGAAACGTTGGTCTAGACACTAGGAGCTGTGTGATATATTTTATAGGCATAATAATAACTACGAGTTTGTATCAAAGGGAAAAAATACTTTGCTTTAATAAAATCATGCAAAACAGCTAAATTTTGAACATTCTCAGAATTCGACGAAACTTGACCCAAACGTTGGTTTAGACCCAAGAATTTGTGTGGTAAATTTGCTAAGTGTAATAAAATCACAAGCTTGTATAAAAGGGAAACAAACTTTGCTTTAATAAACCGTGCAAAACCGCTAAATTTTGAACGAAATTTGACACAAACATTGGTCTACAACCAAGAATTTGTGAGTTAAATTTGCTAAGCGAAATAATAACTACAAGTTTATATAAATGGGAAACAAACTTTGCTTTAATAAAACCGTGCAAAATAGCTAAATTCTGAACGTTCTCACAATTCGACGAAAATTGACCCAAGCAT
The DNA here is from genome assembly GCF_026168435.1 of Sesamum indicum. Lineage (NCBI taxonomy): Eukaryota > Viridiplantae > Streptophyta > Magnoliopsida > Lamiales > Pedaliaceae > Sesamum > Sesamum indicum. Next base: position 6,330,494 of record NC_142661.1, on the reverse strand, counting down.
TAGTCTAGACCATAGAATTTGTTTGATAAATTTGCTAAGCGTAATAATAAGTACAAGTTTGTATCAAAGCGAAACAAACTTGGCTTTAATAAAACCGTTCAAAACCGCTAAATTTTGAATGTTCTCAGAGACCAAACTTTACCCAAACGTTGGTCGAGACCCAAGAATTTGTGCGGTAAATTTGCTAAGCGTAATAAAACTACAAGTTTGTATAAATGGGAACAAACTTTGCATTATTAAAACCGTACACAACAGCTAATTATGAACGTTCTCAGAATTCGACGAAACTTAACCCAAACGTTTTTCTAGACCCAAGAATTTTTGTAAGTTTAGTAATAACTACAAGTTTGTATAAAAGGAAAACAAAATTTGCTTCAATAAAACCGTGGAAAACAGCTAAATTTTGAACGTTCTCAGAATTCGACGAATCTTGACCCAGGCGTTGGTCTAGACCCAAGAATTTGTCTGGTAAATTTGCTAAGCGTAATAATAACTACAAGTTTGTATAAATGGGAAACAAACTTTACTTTAATAAAACCGTATAAAACATCAAAATTTTGAGCATTTTCAGAATTCGACGAAAGTTGACCGAAACGTTGGACTAGACACTAGGATCTGTGTGATAAATTTTCTAGGCATAGTAATAACTACATGTTTGTATCAAAGGGAAAACAAACTTTGCTTTAATAAAACCGTGCAAAATAGCTAAATTTTGAACGTTGTCAGAATTCGACGAAACTTGACCCAAACGTTGGTCTAGACCCAAGAATTTGTGTGGTAAATTTGCTAAGCGTAATAAAAAACACAAGCTTGTATAAAAGGGAAACAAACTTTGCTTTAATAAAACCGTGCAAAACATTTAAAGTTTGAATGTTCTCAAAATTCGACGAAACTTGACCCAAACGTTGGTCTAGACCCAAGAATTTGTCTGGTAAATTTGCTAAGCGTAGTAATAACTACAAGTTTGTATAAAAGGGAAACAAACTTATCTTTAATAAGACTGTATAAAACAGCTAAATTTTGAACATTATCAGAATTCGACGTAACTTAACCGAAACGTTGGTCTAGACACTAGGAGCTGTGTGATATATTTTATAGGCATAATAATAACTACGAGTTTGTATCAAAGGGAAAAAATACTTTGCTTTAATAAAATCATGCAAAACAGCTAAATTTTGAACATTCACAGAATTCGACGAAACTTGACCCAAACGTTGGTTTACACCCAAGAATTTGTGTGGTAAATTTGCTAAGTGTAATAAAATCACAAGCTTGTATAAAAGGGAAACAAACTTTGCTTTAATAAAACCGTGCAAAACCGCTAAATTTTGAACGAAATTTGACACAAACATTGGTCTACAACCAAGAATTTGTGAGTTAAATTTGCTAAGCGAAATAATAACTACAAGTTCATATAAATGGGAAACAAACTTTGCTTTAATAAAACCGTGCAAAATAGCTAAATTCTGAACGTTCTCACAATTCGACGAAAATTGACCCAAGCATTAGTCTAGACCATAGAATTTGTTTGATAAATTTGCTAAGCGTAATAATAAGTACAAGTTTGTATCAAAGCGAAACAAACTTGGCTTTAATAAACCGTTCAAAACCGCTAAATTTTGAATGTTCTCAGAGACCAAACTTTACCCAAACGTTGGTCGAGACCCAAGAATTTGTGTGGTAAATTTGCTAAGCATAATAAAACTACAAGTTTGTATAAATGGGAACAAACTTTGCATTATTAAAACCGTACACAACAGCTAATTATGAACGTTCTCAGAATTCGACGAAACTTAACCCAAACGTTTTTCTAGACCCAAGAATTTTTGTAAGTTTAGTAATAACTACAAGTTTGTATAAAAGGAAAACAAAATTTGCTTCAATAAAACCGTGGAAAACAGCTAAATTTGGAACGTTCTCAGAATTCGACGAATCTTGACCCAAGCGTTGGTCTAGACCCAAGAATTTGTCTGGTAAATTTGCTAAGCGTAATAATGACTACAAGTTTGTATAAATGGGAAACAAACTTTACTTTAATAAAACCGTATAAAACATCAAAATTTTGAGCATTTTCAGAATTCGACGAAAGTTGACCGAAACGTTGGACTAGACACTAGGATCTGTGTGATAAATTTTCTAGGCATAGTAATAACTACATGTTTGTATCAAAGGGAAAACAAACTTTGCTTTAATAAAACCGTGCAAAATAGCTAAATTTTGAACGTTGTCAGAATTCGACGAAACTTGACCCAAACGTTGGTCTAGACCCAAGAATTTGTGTGGTAAATTTGCTAAGCGTAATAAAAAACACAAGCTTGTATAAAAGGGAAACAAACTTTGCTTTAATAAAACCGTGCAAAACATTTAAAGTTTGAATGTTCTCAAAATTCGACGAAACTTGACCCAAACGTTGGTCTAGACCCAAGAATTTGTCTGGTAAATTTGCTAAGCGTAGTAATAACTACAAGTTTGTATAAAAGGGAAACAAACTTATCTTTAATAAGACTGTATAAAACAGCTAAATTTTGAACATTATCAGAATTCGACGTAACTTAACCGAAACGTTGGTCTAGACACTAGGAGCTGTGTGATATATTTTATAGGCATAATAATAACTACGAGTTTGTATCAAAGGGAAAAAATACTTTGCTTTAATAAAATCATGCAAAACAGCTAAATTTTGAACATTCACAGAATTCGACGAAACTTGACCCAAACGTTGGTTTACACCCAAGAATTTGTGTGGTAAATTTGCTAAGTGTAATAAAATCACAAGCTTGTATAAAAGGGAAACAAACTTTGCTTTAATAAAACCGTGCAAAACCGCTAAATTTTGAACGAAATTTGACACAAACATTGGTCTACAACCAAGAATTTGTGAGTTAAATTTGCTAAGCGAAATAATAACTACAAGTTCATATAAATGGGAAACAAACTTTGCTTTAATAAAACCGTGCAAAATAGCTAAATTCTGAACGTTCTCACAATTCGACGAAAATTGACCCAAGCATTAGTCTAGACCATAGAATTTGTTTGATAAATTTGCTAAGCGTAATAATAAGTACAAGTTTGTATCAAAGCGAAACAAACTTGGCTTTAATAAACCGTTCAAAACCGCTAAATTTTGAATGTTCTCAGAGACCAAACTTTACCCAAACGTTGGTCGACACCCAAGAATTTGTGTGGTAAATTTGCTAAGCGTAATAAAACTACAAGTTTGTATAAATGGGAACAAACTTTGCATTATTAAAACCGTACACAACAGCTAATTATGAACGTTCTCAGAATTCGACGAAACTTAACCCAAACGTTTTTCTAGACCCAAGAATTTTTGTAAGTTTAGTAATAACTACAAGTTTGTATAAAAGGAAAACAAAATTTGCTTCAATAAAACCGTGGAAAACAGCTAAATTTTTAACGTTCTCAGAATTCGACGAATCTTGACCCAAGCGTTGGTCTAGACCCAAGAATTTGTCTGGTAAATTTGCTAAGCGTAATAATGACTACAAGTTTGTATAAATGAGAAACAAACTTTACTTTAATAAAACCGTATAAAACATCAAAATTTTGAGCATTTTCAGAATTCGACGAAAGTTGACCGAAACGTTGGACTAGACACTAGGATCTGTGTGATAAATTTTCTAGGCATAGTAATAACTACATGTTTGTATCAAAGGGAAAACAAACTTTGCTTTAATAAAACCGTGCAAAATAGCTAAATTTTGAACGTTGTCAGAATTCGACGAAACTTGACCCAAACGTTGGTCTAGACCCAAGAATTTGTGTGGTAAATTTGCTAAGCGTAATAAAAAACACAAGCTTGTATAAAAGGGAAACAAACTTTGCTTTAATAAAACCGTGCAAAACATTTAAAGTTTGAATGTTCTCATAATTCGACGAAACTTGACCCAAACGTTGGTCTAGACCCAAGAATTTATCTGGTAAATTTGCTAAGCGTAGTAATAACTACAAGTTTGTATAAAAGGGAAACAAACTTATCTTTAATAAGACTGTATAAAACAGCTAAATTTTGAACATTATCAGAATTCGACGTAACTTAACCGAAACGTTGGTCTAGACACTAGGAGCTGTGTGATATATTTTATAGGCATAATAATAACTACGAGTTTGTATCAAAGGGAAAAAATACATTGCTTTAATAAAATCATGCAAAACAGCTAAATTTTGAACATTCACAGAATTCGACGAAACTTGACCCAAACGTTGGTTTACACCCAAGAATTTGTGTGGTAAATTTGCTAAGTGTAATAAAATCACAAGCTTGTATAAAAGGGAAACAAACTTTGCTTTAATAAAACCGTGCAAAACCGCTAAATTTTGAACGAAATTTGACACAAACATTGGTCTACAACCAAGAATTTGTGAGTTAAATTTGCTAAGCGAAATAATAACTACAAGTTCATATAAATGGGAAACAAACTTTGCTTTAATAAAACCGTGCAAAATAGCTAAATTCTGAACGTTCTCACAATTCGACGAAAATTGACCCAAGCATTAGTCTAGACCATAGAATTTGTTTGATAAATTTGCTAAGCGTAATAATAAGTACAAGTTTGTATCAAAGCGAAACAAACTTGGCTTTAATAAACCGTTCAAAACCGCTAAATTTTGAATGTTCTCAGAGACCAAACTTTACCCAAACGTTGGTCGACACCCAAGAATTTGTGTGGTAAATTTGCTAAGCGTAATAAAACTACAAGTTTGTATAAATGGGAACAAACTTTGCATTATTAAAACCGTACACAACAGCTAATTATGAACGTTCTCAGAATTCGACGAAACTTAACCCAAACGTTTTTCTAGACCCAAGAATTTTTGTAAGTTTAGTAATAACTACAAGTTTGTATAAAAGGAAAACAAAATTTGCTTCAATAAAACCGTGGAAAACAGCTAAATTTTTAACGTTCTCAGAATTCGACGAATCTTGACCCAAGCGTTGGTCTAGACCCAAGAATTTGTCTGGTAAATTTGCTAAGCGTAATAATGACTACAAGTTTGTATAAATGAGAAACAAACTTTACTTTAATAAAACCGTATAAAACATCAAAATTTTGAGCATTTTCAGAATTCGACGAAAGTTGACCGAAACGTTGGACTAGACACTAGGATCTGTGTGATAAATTTTCTAGGCATAGTAATAACTACATGTTTGTATCAAAGGGAAAACAAACTTTGCTTTAATAAAACCGTGCAAAATAGCTAAATTTTGAACGTTGTCAGAATTCGACGAAACTTGACCCAAACGTTGGTCTAGACCCAAGAATTTGTGTGGTAAATTTGCTAAGCGTAATAAAAAACACAAGCTTGTATAAAAGGGAAACAAACTTTGCTTTAATAAAACCGTGCAAAACATTTAAAGTTTGAATGTTCTCATAATTCGACGAAACTTGACCCAAACGTTGGTCTAGACCCAAGAATTTATCTGGTAAATTTGCTAAGCGTAGTAATAACTACAAGTTTGTATAAAAGGGAAACAAACTTATCTTTAATAAGACTGTATAAAACAGCTAAATTTTGAACATTATCAGAATTCGACGTAACTTAACCGAAACGTTGGTCTAGACACTAGGAGCTGTGTGATATATTTTATAGGCATAATAATAACTACGAGTTTGTATCAAAGGGAAAAAATACATTGCTTTAATAAAATCATGCAAAACAGCTAAATTTTGAACATTCACAGAATTCGACGAAACTTGACCCAAACGTTGGTTTACACCCAAGAATTTGTGTGGTAAATTTGCTAAGTGTAATAAAATCACAAGCTTGTATAAAAGGGAAACAAACTTTGCTTTAATAAACCGTGCAAAACCGCTAAATTTTGAACGAAATTTGACACAAACATTGGTCTACAACCAAGAATTTGTGAGTTAAATTTGCTAAGCGAAATAATAACTACAAGTTCATATAAATGGGAAACAAACTTTGCTTTAATAAAACCGTGCAAAATAGCTAAATTCTGAACGTTCTCACAATTCGACGAAAATTGACCCAAGCATTAGTCTAGACCATAGAATTTGTTTGATAAATTTGCTAAGCGTAATAATAAGTACAAGTTTGTATCAAAGCGAAACAAACTTGGCTTTAATAAACCGTTCAAAACCGCTAAATTTTGAATGTTCTCAGAGACCAAACTTTACCCAAACGTTGGTCGAGACCCAAGAATTTGTGTGGTAAATTTGCTAAGCATAATAAAACTACAAGTTTGTATAAATGGGAACAAACTTTGCATTATTAAAACCGTACACAACAGCTAATTATGAACGTTCTCAGAATTCGACGAAACTTAACCCAAACGTTTTTCTAGACCCAAGAATTTTTGTAAGTTTAGTAATAACTACAAGTTTGTATAAAAGGAAAACAAAATTTGCTTCAATAAAACCGTGGAAAACAGCTAAATTTGGAACGTTCTCAGAATTCGACGAATCTTGACCCAAGCGTTGGTCTAGACCCAAGAATTTGTCTGGTAAATTTGCTAAGCGTAATAATGACTACAAGTTTGTATAAATGGGAAACAAACTTTACTTTAATAAAACCGTATAAAACATCAAAATTTTAAGCATTTTCAGAATTCGACGAAAGTTGACCGAAACGTTGGACTAGACACTAGGATCTGTGTGATAAATTTTCTAGGCATAGTAATAACTACATGTTTGTATCAAAGGGAAAACAAACTTTGCTTTAATAAAACCGTGCAAAATAGCTAAATTTTGAACGTTGTCAGAATTCGACGAAACTTGACCCAAACGTTGGTCTAGACCCAAGAATTTGTGTGGTAAATTTGCTAAGCGTAATAAAAAACACAAGCTTGTATAAAAGGGAAACAAACTTTGCTTTAATAAAACCGTGCAAAACATTTAAAGTTTGAATGTTCTCAAAATTCGACGAAACTTGACCCAAACGTTGGTCTAGACCCAAGAATTTGTCTGGTAAATTTGCTAAGCGTAGTAATAACTACAAGTTTGTATAAAAGGGAAACAAACTTATCTTTAATAAGACTGTATAAAACAGCTAAATTTTGAACATTATCAGAATTCGACGTAACTTAACCGAAACGTTGGTCTAGACACTAGGAGCTGTGTGATATATTTTATAGGCATAATAATAACTACGAGTTTGTATCAAAGGGAAAAAATACTTTGCTTTAATAAAATCATGCAAAACAGCTAAATTTTGAACATTCACAGAATTCGACGAAACTTGACCCAAACGTTGGTTTACACCCAAGAATTTGTGTGGTAAATTTGCTAAGTGTAATAAAATCACAAGCTTGTATAAAAGGGAAACAAACTTTGCTTTAATAAAACCGTGCAAAACCGCTAAATTTTGAACGAAATTTGACACAAACATTGGTCTACAACCAAGAATTTGTGAGTTAAATTTGCTAAGCGAAATAATAACTACAAGTTCATATAAATGGGAAACAAACTTTGCTTTAATAAAACCGTGCAAAATAGCTAAATTCTGAACGTTCTCACAATTCGACGAAAATTGACCCAAGCATTAGTCTAGACCATAGAATTTGTTTGATAAATTTGCTAAGCGTAATAATAAGTACAAGTTTGTATCAAAGCGAAACAAACTTGGCTTTAATAAACCGTTCAAAACCGCTAAATTTTGAATGTTCTCAGAGACCAAACTTTACCCAAACGTTGGTCGACACCCAAGAATTTGTGTGGTAAATTTGCTAAGCGTAATAAAACTACAAGTTTGTATAAATGGGAACAAACTTTGCATTATTAAAACCGTACACAACAGCTAATTATGAACGTTCTCAGAATTCGACGAAACTTAACCCAAACGTTTTTCTAGACCCAAGAATTTTTGTAAGTTTAGTAATAACTACAAGTTTGTATAAAAGGAAAACAAAATTTGCTTCAATAAAACCGTGGAAAACAGCTAAATTTTTAACGTTCTCAGAATTCGACGAATCTTGACCCAAGCGTTGGTCTGGACCCAAGAATTTGTCTGGTAAATTTGCTAAGCGTAATAATGACTACAAGTTTGTATAAATGAGAAACAAACTTTACTTTAATAAAACCGTATAAAACATCAAAATTTTGAGCATTTTCAGAATTCGACGAAAGTTGACCGAAACGTTGGACTAGACACTAGGATCTGTGTGATAAATTTTCTAGGCATAGTAATAACTACATGTTTGTATCAAAGGGAAAACAAACTTTGCTTTAATAAAACCGTGCAAAATAGCTAAATTTTGAACGTTGTCAGAATTCGACGAAACTTGACCCAAACGTTGGTCTAGACCCAAGAATTTGTGTGGTAAATTTGCTAAGCGTAATAAAAAACACAAGCTTGTATAAAAGGGAAACAAACTTTGCTTTAATAAAACCGTGCAAAACATTTAAAGTTTGAATGTTCTCATAATTCGACGAAACTTGACCCAAACGTTGGTCTAGACCCAAGAATTTATCTGGTAAATTTGCTAAGCGTAGTAATAACTACAAGTTTGTATAAAAGGGAAACAAACTTATCTTTAATAAGACTGTATAAAACAGCTAAATTTTGAACATTATCAGAATTCGACGTAACTTAACCGAAACGTTGGTCTAGACACTAGGAGCTGTGTGATATATTTTATAGGCATAATAATAACTACGAGTTTGTATCAAAGGGAAAAAATACATTGCTTTAATAAAATCATGCAAAACAGCTAAATTTTGAACATTCACAGAATTCGACGAAACTTGACCCAAACGTTGGTTTACACCCAAGAATTTGTGTGGTAAATTTGCTAAGTGTAATAAAATCACAAGCTTGTATAAAAGGGAAACAAACTTTGCTTTAATAAACCGTGCAAAACCGCTAAATTTTGAACGAAATTTGACACAAACATTGGTCTACAACCAAGAATTTGTGAGTTAAATTTGCTAAGCGAAATAATAACTACAAGTTCATATAAATGGGAAACAAACTTTGCTTTAATAAAACCGTGCAAAATAGCTAAATTCTGAACGTTCTCACAATTCGACGAAAATTGACCCAAGCATTAGTCTAGACCATAGAATTTGTTTGATAAATTTGCTAAGCGTAATAATAAGTACAAGTTTGTATCAAAGCGAAACAAACTTGGCTTTAATAAACCGTTCAAAACCGCTAAATTTTGAATGTTCTCAGAGACCAAACTTTACCCAAACGTTGGTCGAGACCCAAGAATTTGTGTGGTAAATTTGCTAAGCATAATAAAACTACAAGTTTGTATAAATGGGAACAAACTTTGCATTATTAAAACCGTACACAACAGCTAATTATGAACGTTCTCAGAATTCGACGAAACTTAACCCAAACGTTTTTCTAGACCCAAGAATTTTTGTAAGTTTAGTAATAACTACAAGTTTGTATAAAAGGAAAACAAAATTTGCTTCAATAAAACCGTGGAAAACAGCTAAATTTGGAACGTTCTCAGAATTCGACGAATCTTGACCCAAGCGTTGGTCTAGACCCAAGAATTTGTCTGGTAAATTTGCTAAGCGTAATAATGACTACAAGTTTGTATAAATGGGAAACAAACTTTACTTTAATAAAACCGTATAAAACATCAAAATTTTAAGCATTTTCAGAATTCGACGAAAGTTGACCGAAACGTTGGACTAGACACTAGGATCTGTGTGATAAATTTTCTAGGCATAGTAATAACTACATGTTTGTATCAAAGGGAAAACAAACTTTGCTTTAATAAAACCGTGCAAAATAGCTAAATTTTGAACGTTGTCAGAATTCGACGAAACTTGACCCAAACGTTGGTCTAGACCCAAGAATTTGTGTGGTAAATTTGCTAAGCGTAATAAAAAACACAAGCTTGTATAAAAGGGAAACAAACTTTGCTTTAATAAAACCGTGCAAAACATTTAAAGTTTGAATGTTCTCAAAATTCGACGAAACTTGACCCAAACGTTGGTCTAGACCCAAGAATTTGTCTGGTAAATTTGCTAAGCGTAGTAATAACTACAAGTTTGTATAAAAGGGAAACAAACTTATCTTTAATAAGACTGTATAAAACAGCTAAATTTTGAACATTATCAGAATTCGACGTAACTTAACCGAAACGTTGGTCTAGACACTAGGAGCTGTGTGATATATTTTATAGGCATAATAATAACTACGAGTTTGTATCAAAGGGAAAAAATACTTTGCTTTAATAAAATCATGCAAAACAGCTAAATTTTGAACATTCACAGAATTCGACGAAACTTGACCCAAACGTTGGTTTACACCCAAGAATTTGTGTGGTAAATTTGCTAAGTGTAATAAAATCACAAGCTTGTATAAAAGGGAAACAAACTTTGCTTTAATAAAACCGTGCAAAACCGCTAAATTTTGAACGAAATTTGACACAAACATTGGTCTACAACCAAGAATTTGTGAGTTAAATTTGCTAAGCGAAATAATAACTACAAGTTCATATAAATGGGAAACAAACTTTGCTTTAATAAAACCGTGCAAAATAGCTAAATTCTGAACGTTCTCACAATTCGACGAAAATTGACCCAAGCATTAGTCTAGACCATAGAATTTGTTTGATAAATTTGCTAAGCGTAATAATAAGTACAAGTTTGTATCAAAGCGAAACAAACTTGGCTTTAATAAACCGTTCAAAACCGCTAAATTTTGAATGTTCTCAGAGACCAAACTTTACCCAAACGTTGGTCGACACCCAAGAATTTGTGTGGTAAATTTGCTAAGCGTAATAAAACTACAAGTTTGTATAAATGGGAACAAACTTTGCATTATTAAAACCGTACACAACAGCTAATTATGAACGTTCTCAGAATTCGACGAAACTTAACCCAAACGTTTTTCTAGACCCAAGAATTTTTTTAAGTTTAGTAATAACTACAAGTTTGTATAAAAGGAAAACAAAATTTGCTTCAATAAAACCGTGGAAAACAGCTAAATTTTTAACGTTCTCAGAATTCGACGAATCTTGACCCAAGCGTTGGTCTAGACCCAAGAATTTGTCTGGTAAATTTGCTAAGCGTAATAATGACTACAAGTTTGTATAAATGAGAAACAAACTTTACTTTAATAAAACCGTATAAAACATCAAAATTTTGAGCATTTTCAGAATTCGACGAAAGTTGACCGAAACGTTGGACTAGACACTAGGATCTGTGTGATAAATTTTCTAGGCATAGTAATAACTACATGTTTGTATCAAAGGGAAAACAAACTTTGCTTTAATAAAACCGTGCAAAATAGCTAAATTTTGAACGTTGTCAGAATTCGACGAAACTTGACCCAAACGTTGGTCTAGACCCAAGAATTTGTGTGGTAAATTTGCTAAGCGTAATAAAAAACACAAGCTTGTATAAAAGGGAAACAAACTTTGCTTTAATAAAACCGTGCAAAACATTTAAAGTTTGAATGTTCTCATAATTCGACGAAACTTGACCCAAACGTTGGTCTAGACCCAAGAATTTATCTGGTAAATTTGCTAAGCGTAGTAATAACTACAAGTTTGTATAAAAGGGAAACAAACTTATCTTTAATAAGACTGTATAAAACAGCTAAATTTTGAACATTATCAGAATTCGACGTAACTTAACCGAAACGTTGGTCTAGACACTAGGAGCTGTGTGATATATTTTATAGGCATAATAATAACTACGAGTTTGTATCAAAGGGAAAAAATACATTGCTTTAATAAAATCATGCAAAACAGCTAAATTTTGAACATTCACAGAATTCGACGAAACTTGACCCAAACGTTGGTTTACACCCAAGAATTTGTGTGGTAAATTTGCTAAGTGTAATAAAATCACAAGCTTGTATAAAAGGGAAACAAACTTTGCTTTAATAAACCGTGCAAAACCGCTAAATTTTGAACGAAATTTGACACAAACATTGGTCTACAACCAAGAATTTGTGAGTTAAATTTGCTAAGCGAAATAATAACTACAAGTTCATATAAATGGGAAACAAACTTTGCTTTAATAAAACCGTGCAAAATAGCTAAATTCTGAACGTTCTCACAATTCGACGAAAATTGACCCAAGCATTAGTCTAGACCATAGAATTTGTTTGATAAATTTGCTAAGCGTAATAATAAGTACAAGTTTGTATCAAAGCGAAACAAACTTGGCTTTAATAAACCGTTCAAAACCGCTAAATTTTGAATGTTCTCAGAGACCAAACTTTACCCAAACGTTGGTCGAGACCCAAGAATTTGTGTGGTAAATTTGCTAAGCATAATAAAACTACAAGTTTGTATAAATGGGAACAAACTTTGCATTATTAAAACCGTACACAACAGCTAATTATGAACGTTCTCAGAATTCGACGAAACTTAACCCAAACGTTTTTCTAGACCCAAGAATTTTTGTAAGTTTAGTAATAACTACAAGTTTGTATAAAAGGAAAACAAAATTTGCTTCAATAAAACCGTGGAAAACAGCTAAATTTGGAACGTTCTCAGAATTCGACGAATCTTGACCCAAGCGTTGGTCTAGACCCAAGAATTTGTCTGGTAAATTTGCTAAGCGTAATAATGACTACAAGTTTGTATAAATGGGAAACAAACTTTACTTTAATAAAACCGTATAAAACATCAAAATTTTTAGCATTTTCAGAATTCGACGAAAGTTGACCGAAACGTTGGACTAGACACTAGGATCTGTGTGATAAATTTTCTAGGCATAGTAATAACTACATGTTTGTATCAAAGGGAAAACAAACTTTGCTTTAATAAAACCGTGCAAAATAGCTAAATTTTGAACGTTGTCAGAATTCGACGAAACTTGACCCAAACGTTGGTCTAGACCCAAGAATTTGTGTGGTAAATTTGCTAAGCGTAATAAAAAACACAAGCTTGTATAAAAGGGAAACAAACTTTGCTTTAATAAAACCGTGCAAAACATTTAAAGTTTGAATGTTCTCAAAATTCGACGAAACTTGACCCAAACGTTGGTCTAGACCCAAGAATTTGTCTGGTAAATTTGCTAAGCGTAGTAATAACTACAAGTTTGTATAAAAGGGAAACAAACTTATCTTTAATAAGACTGTATAAAACAGCTAAATTTTGAACATTATAAGAATTCGACGTAACTTAACCGAAACGTTGGTCTAGACACTAGGAGCTGTGTGATATATTTTATAGGCATAATAATAACTACGAGTTTGTATCAAAGGGAAAAAATACTTTGCTTTAATAAAATCATGCAAAACAGCTAAATTTTGAACATTCACAGAATTCGACGAAACTTGACCCAAACGTTGGTTTACACCCAAGAATTTGTGTGGTAAATTTGCTAAGTGTAATAAAATCACAAGCTTGTATAAAAGGGAAACAAACTTTGCTTTAATAAAACCGTGCAAAACCGCTAAATTTTGAACGAAATTTGACACAAACATTGGTCTACAACCAAGAATTTGTGAGTTAAATTTGCTAAGCGAAATAATAACTACAAGTTCATATAAATGGGAAACAAACTTTGCTTTAATAAAACCGTGCAAAATAGCTAAATTCTGAACGTTCTCACAATTCGACGAAAATTGACCCAAGCATTAGTCTAGACCATAGAATTTGTTTGATAAATTTGCTAAGCGTAATAATAAGTACAAGTTTGTATCAAAGCGAAACAAACTTGGCTTTAATAAACCGTTCAAAACCGCTAAATTTTGAATGTTCTCAGAGACCAAACTTTACCCAAACGTTGGTCGAGACCCAAGAATTTGTGTGGTAAATTTGCTAAGCGTAATAAAACTACAAGTTTGTATAAATGGGAACAAACTTTGCATTATTAAAACCGTACACAACAGCTAATTATGAACGTTCTCAGAATTCGACGAAACTTAACCCAAACGTTTTTCTAGACCCAAGAATTTTTGTAAGTTTAGTAATAACTACAAGTTTGTATAAAAGGAAAACAAAATTTGCTTCAATAAAACCGTGGAAAACAGCTAAATTTGGAACGTTCTCAGAATTCGACGAATCTTGACCCAAGCGTTGGTCTAGACCCAAGAATTTGTCTGGTAAATTTGCTAAGCGTAATAATGACTACAAGTTTGTATAAATGGGAAACAAACTTTACTTTAATAAAACCGTATAAAACATCAAAATTTTGAGCATTTTCAGAATTCGACGAAAGTTGACCGAAACGTTGGACTAGACACTAGGATCTGTGTGATAAATTTTCTAGGCATAGTAATAACTACATGTTTGTATCAAAGGGAAAACAAACTTTGCTTTAATAAAACCGTGCAAAATAGCTAAATTTTGAACGTTGTCAGAATTCGACGAAACTTGACCCAAACGTTGGTCTAGACCCAAGAATTTGTGTGGTAAATTTGCTAAGCGTAATAAAAAACACAAGCTTGTATAAAAGGGAAACAAACTTTGCTTTAATAAAACCGTGCAAAACATTTAAAGTTTGAATGTTCTCAAAATTCGACGAAACTTGACCCAAACGTTGGTCTAGACCCAAGAATTTGTCTGGTAAATTTGCTAAGCGTAGTAATAACTACAAGTTTGTATAAAAGGGAAACAAACTTATCTTTAATAAGACTGTATAAAACAGCTAAATTTTGAACATTATCAGAATTCGACGTAACTTAACCGAAACGTTGGTCTAGACACTAGGAGCTGTGTGATATATTTTATAGGCATAATAATAACTACGAGTTTGTATCAAAGGGAAAAAATACTTTGCTTTAATAAAATCATGCAAAACAGCTAAATTTTGAACATTCACAGAATTCGACGAAACTTGACCCAAACGTTGGTTTACACCCAAGAATTTGTGTGGTAAATTTGCTAAGTGTAATAAAATCACAAGCTTGTATAAAAGGGAAACAAACTTTGCTTTAATAAAACCGTGCAAAACCGCTAAATTTTGAACGAAATTTGACACAAACATTGGTCTACAACCAAGAATTTGTGAGTTAAATTTGCTAAGCGAAATAATAACTACAAGTTCATATAAATGGGAAACAAACTTTGCTTTAATAAAACCGTGCAAAATAGCTAAATTCTGAACGTTCTCACAATTCGACGAAAATTGACCCAAGCATTAGTCTAGACCATAGAATTTGTTTGATAAATTTGCTAAGCGTAATAATAAGTACAAGTTTGTATCAAAGCGAAACAAACTTGGCTTTAATAAACCGTTCAAAACCGCTAAATTTTGAATGTTCTCAGAGACCAAACTTTACCCAAACGTTGGTCGACACCCAAGAATTTGTGTGGTAAATTTGCTAAGCGTAATAAAACTACAAGTTTGTATAAATGGGAACAAACTTTGCATTATTAAAACCGTACACAACAGCTAATTATGAACGTTCTCAGAATTCGACGAAACTTAACCCAAACGTTTTTCTAGACCCAAGAATTTTTGTAAGTTTAGTAATAACTACAATTTTGTATAAAAGGAAAACAAAATTTGCTTCAATAAAACCGTGGAAAACAGCTAAATTTGGAACGTTCTCAGAATTCGACGAATCTTGACCCAAGCGTTGGTCTAGACCCAAGAATTTGTCTGGTAAATTTGCTAAGCGTAATAATGACTACAAGTTTGTATAAATGGGAAACAAACTTTACTTTAATAAAACCGTATAAAACATCAAAATTTTGAGCATTTTCAGAATTCGACGAAAGTTGACCGAAACGTTGGACTAGACACTAGGATCTGTGTGATAAATTTTCTAGGCATAGTAATAACTACATGTTTGTATCAAAGGGAAAACAAACTTTGCTTTAATAAAACCGTGCAAAATAGCTAAATTTTGAACGTTGTCAGAATTCGACGAAACTTGACCCAAACGTTGGTCTAGACCCAAGAATTTGTGTGGTAAATTTGCTAAGCGTAATAAAAAACACAAGCTTGTATAAAAGGGAAACAAACTTTGCTTTAATAAAACCGTGCAAAACATTTAAAGTTTGAATGTTCTCAAAATTCGACGAAACTTGACCCAAACGTTGGTCTAGACCCAAGAATTTGTCTGGTAAATTTGCTAAGCGTAGTAATAACTACAAGTTTGTATAAAAGGGAAACAAACTTATCTTTAATAAGACTGTATAAAACAGCTAAATTTTGAACATTATAAGAATTCGACGTAACTTAACCGAAACGTTGGTCTAGACACTAGGAGCTGTGTGATATATTTTATAGGCATAATAATAACTACGAGTTTGTATCAAAGGGAAAAAATACTTTGCTTTAATAAAATCATGCAAAACAGCTAAATTTTGAACATTCACAGAATTCGACGAAACTTGACCCAAACGTTGGTTTACACCCAAGAATTTGTGTGGTAAATTTGCTAAGTGTAATAAAATCACAAGCTTGTATAAAAGGGAAACAAACTTTGCTTTAATAAAACCGTGCAAAACCGCTAAATTTTGAACGAAATTTGACACAAACATTGGTCTACAACCAAGAATTTGTGAGTTAAATTTGCTAAGTGAAATAATAACTACAAGTTCATATAAATGGGAAACAAACTTTGCTTTAATAAAACCGTGCAAAATAGCTAAATTCTGAACGTTCTCACAATTCGACGAAAATTGACCCAAGCATTAGTCTAGACCATAGAATTTGTTTGATAAATTTGCTAAGCGTAATAATAAGTACAAGTTTGTATCAAAGCGAAACAAACTTGGCTTTAATAAACCGTTCAAAACCGCTAAATTTTGAATGTTCTCAGAGACCAAACTTTACCCAAACGTTGGTCGACACCCAAGAATTTGTGTGGTAAATTTGCTAAGCGTAATAAAACTACAAGTTTGTATAAATGGGAACAAACTTTGCATTATTAAAACCGTACACAACAGCTAATTATGAACGTTCTCAGAATTCGACAAAACTTAACCCAAACGTTTTTCTAGACCCAAGAATTTTTGTAAGTTTAGTAATAACTACAAGTTTGTATAAAAGGAAAACAAAATTTGCTTCAATAAAACCGTGGAAAACAGCTAAATTTTGAACGTTCTCAGAATTCGACAAATCTTGACCCAAGCGTTGGTCTAGACCCAAGAATTTGTCTGGTAATTTGCTAAGCGTAATAATGACTACAAGTTTGTATAAATGAGAAACAAACTTTACTTTAATAAAACCGTATAAAACATCAAAATTTTGAGCATTTTCAGAATTCGACGAAAGTTGACCGAAACGTTGGACTAGACACTAGGATCTGTGTGATAAATTTTCTAGGCATAGTAATAACTACATGTTTGTATCAAAGGGAAAACAAACTTTGCTTTAATAAAACCGTGCAAAATAGCTAAATTTTGAACGTTGTCAGAATTCGACGAAACTTGACCCAAACGTTGGTCTAGACCCAAGAATTTGTGTGGTAAATTTGCTAAGCGTAATAAAAAACACAAGCTTGTATAAAAGGGAAACAAACTTTGCTTTAATAAAACCGTGCAAAACATTTAAAGTTTGAATGTTCTCAAAATTCGACGAAACTTGACCCAAACGTTGGTCTAGACCCAAGAATTTGTCTGGTAAATTTGCTAAGCGTAGTAATAACTACAAGTTTGTATAAAAGGGAAACAAACTTATCTTTAATAAGACTGTATAAAACAGCTAAATTTTGAACATTATCAGAATTCGACGTAACTTAACCGAAACGTTGGTCTAGACACTAGGAGCTGTGTGATATATTTTATAGGCATAATAATAACTACGAGTTTGTATCAAAGGGAAAAAATACTTTGCTTTAATAAAATCATGCAAAACAGCTAAATTTTGAACATTCACAGAATTCGACGAAACTTGACCCAAACGTTGGTTTACACCCAAGAATTTGTGTGGTAAATTTGCTAAGTGTAATAAAATCACAAGCTTGTATAAAAGGGAAACAAACTTTGCTTTAATAAAACCATGCAAAACCGCTAAATTTTGAACGAAATTTGACACAAACATTGGTCTACAACCAAGAATTTGTGAGTTAAATTTGCTAAGCGAAATAATAACTACAAGTTCATATAAATGGGAAACAAACTTTGCTTTAATAAAACCGTGCAAAATAGCTAAATTCTGAACGTTCTCACAATTCGACGAAAATTGACCCAAGCATTAGTCTAGACCATAGAATTTGTTTGATAAATTTGCTAAGCGTAATAATAAGTACAAGTTTGTATCAAAGCGAAACAAACTTGGCTTTAATAAACCGTTCAAAACCGCTAAATTTTGAATGTTCTCAGAGACCAAACTTTACCCAAACGTTGGTCGACACCCAAGAATTTGTGTGGTAAATTTGCTAAGCGTAATAAAACTACAAGTTTGTATAAATGGGAACAAACTTTGCATTATTAAAACCGTACACAACAGCTAATTATGAACGTTCTCAGAATTCGACGAAACTTAACCCAAACGTTTTTCTAGACCCAAGAATTTTTGTAAGTTTAGTAATAACTACAAGTTTGTATAAAAGGAAAACAAAATTTGCTTCAATAAAACCGTGGAAAACAGCTAAATTTGGAACGTTCTCAGAATTCGACGAATCTTGACCCAAGCGTTGGTCTAGACCCAAGAATTTGTCTGGTAAATTTGCTAAGCGTAATAATGACTACAAGTTTGTATAAATGGGAAACAAACTTTACTTTAATAAAACCGTATAAAACATCAAAATTTTGAGCATTTTCAGAATTCGACGAAAGTTGACCGAAACGTTGGACTAGACACTAGGATCTGTGTGATAAATTTTCTAGGCATAGTAATAACTACATGTTTGTATCAAAGGGAAAACAAACTTTGCTTTAATAAAACCGTGCAAAATAGCTAAATTTTGAACGTTGTCAGAATTCGACGAAACTTGACCCAAACGTTGGTCTAGACCCAAGAATTTGTGTGGTAAATTTGCTAAGCGTAATAAAAAACACAAGCTTGTATAAAAGGGAAACAAACTTTGCTTTAATAAAACCGTGCAAAACATTTAAAGTTTGAATGTTCTCAAAATTCGACGAAACTTGACCCAAACGTTGGTCTAGACCCAAGAATTTGTCTGGTAAATTTGCTAAGCGTAGTAATAACTACAAGTTTGTATAAAAGGGAAACAAACTTATCTTTAATAAGACTGTATAAAACAGCTAAAATTTTGAACATTATCAGAATTCGACGTAACTTAACCGAAACGTTGGTCTAGACACTAGGAGCTGTGTGATATATTTTATAGGCATAATAATAACTACGAGTTTGTATCAAAGGGAAAAAATACTTTGCTTTAATAAAATCATGCAAAACAGCTAAATTTTGAACATTCACAGAATTCGACGAAACTTGACCCAAACGTTGGTTTACACCCAAGAATTTGTGTGGTAAATTTGCTAAGTGTAATAAAATCACAAGCTTGTATAAAAGGGAAACAAACTTTGCTTTAATAAAACCGTGCAAAACCGCTAAATTTTGAACGAAATTTGACACAAACATTGGTCTACAACCAAGAATTTGTGAGTTAAATTTGCTAAGCGAAATAATAACTACAAGTTCATATAAATGGGAAACAAACTTTGCTTTAATAAAACCGTGCAAAATAGCTAAATTCTGAACGTTCTCACAATTCGACGAAAATTGACCCAAGCATTAGTCTAGACCATAGAATTTGTTTGATAAATTTGCTAAGCGTAATAATAAGTACAAGTTTGTATCAAAGCGAAACAAACTTGGCTTTAATAAACCGTTCAAAACCGCTAAATTTTGAATGTTCTCAGAGACCAAACTTTACCCAAACGTTGGTCGACACCCAAGAATTTGTGTGGTAAATTTGCTAAGCGTAATAAAACTACAAGTTTGTATAAATGGGAACAAACTTTGCATTATTAAAACCGTACACAACAGCTAATTATGAACGTTCTCAGAATTCGACGAAACTTAACCCAAACGTTTTTCTAGACCCAAGAATTTTTGTAAGTTTAGTAATAACTACAAGTTTGTATAAAAGGAAAACAAAATTTGCTTCAATAAAACCGTGGAAAACAGCTAAATTTGGAACGTTCTCAGAATTCGACGAATCTTGACCCAAGCGTTGGTCTAGACCCAAGAATTTGTCTGGTAAATTTGCTAAGCGTAATAATGACTACAAGTTTGTATAAATGGGAAACAAACTTTACTTTAATAAAACCGTATAAAACATCAAAATTTTGAGCATTTTCAGAATTCGACGAAAGTTGACCGAAACGTTGGACTAGACACTAGGATCTGTGTGATAAATTTTCTAGGCATAGTAATAACTACATGTTTGTATCAAAGGGAAAACAAACTTTGCTTTAATAAAACCGTGCAAAATAGCTAAATTTTGAACGTTGTCAGAATTCGACGAAACTTGACCCAAACGTTGGTCTAGACCCAAGAATTTGTGTGGTAAATTTGCTAAGCGTAATAAAAAACACAAGCTTGTATAAAAGGGAAACAAACTTTGCTTTAATAAAACCGTGCAAAACATTTAAAGTTTGAATGTTCTCAAAATTCGACGAAACTTGACCCAAACGTTGGTCTAGACCCAAGAATTTGTCTGGTAAATTTGCTAAGCGTAGTAATAACTACAAGTTTGTATAAAAGGGAAACAAACTTATCTTTAATAAGACTGTATAAAACAGCTAAATTTTGAACATTATCAGAATTCGACGTAACTTAACCGAAACGTTGGTCTAGACACTAGGAGCTGTGTGATATATTTTATAGGCATAATAATAACTACGAGTTTGTATCAAAGGGAAAAAATACTTTGCTTTAATAAAATCATGCAAAACAGCTAAATTTTGAACATTCACAGAATTCGACGAAACTTGACCCAAACGTTGGTTTACACCCAAGAATTTGTGTGGTAAATTTGCTAAGTGTAATAAAATCA
Organism: Sesamum indicum; assembly: GCF_026168435.1. NCBI lineage: Eukaryota > Viridiplantae > Streptophyta > Magnoliopsida > Lamiales > Pedaliaceae > Sesamum > Sesamum indicum. The sequence goes on along the minus strand of NC_142661.1, from coordinate 6,309,665 downwards.
CAAGCTTGTATAAAAGGGAAACAAACTTTGCTTTAATAAAACCGTGCAAAACCGCTAAATTTTGAACGAAATTTGACACAAACATTGGTCTACAACCAAGAATTTGTGAGTTAAATTTGCTAAGCGAAATAATAACTACAAGTTCATATAAATGGGAAACAAACTTTGCTTTAATAAAACCGTGCAAAATAGCTAAATTCTGAACGTTCTCACAATTCGACGAAAATTGACCCAAGCATTAGTCTAGACCATAGAATTTGTTTGATAAATTTGCTAAGCGTAATAATAAGTACAAGTTTGTATCAAAGCGAAACAAACTTGGCTTTAATAAACCGTTCAAAACCGCTAAATTTTGAATGTTCTCAGAGACCAAACTTTACCCAAACGTTGGTCGACACCCAAGAATTTGTGTGGTAAATTTGCTAAGCGTAATAAAACTACAAGTTTGTATAAATGGGAACAAACTTTGCATTATTAAAACCGTACACAACAGCTAATTATGAACGTTCTCAGAATTCGACGAAACTTAACCCAAACGTTTTTCTAGACCCAAGAATTTTTGTAAGTTTAGTAATAACTACAAGTTTGTATAAAAGGAAAACAAAATTTGCTTCAATAAAACCGTGGAAAACAGCTAAATTTGGAACGTTCTCAGAATTCGACGAATCTTGACCCAAGCGTTGGTCTAGACCCAAGAATTTGTCTGGTAAATTTGCTAAGCGTAATAATGACTACAAGTTTGTATAAATGGGAAACAAACTTTACTTTAATAAAACCGTATAAAACATCAAAATTTTGAGCATTTTCAGAATTCGACGAAAGTTGACCGAAACGTTGGACTAGACACTAGGATCTGTGTGATAAATTTTCTAGGCATAGTAATAACTACATGTTTGTATCAAAGGGAAAACAAACTTTGCTTTAATAAAACCGTGCAAAATAGCTAAATTTTGAACGTTGTCAGAATTCGACGAAACTTGACCCAAACGTTGGTCTAGACCCAAGAATTTGTGTGGTAAATTTGCTAAGCGTAATAAAAAACACAAGCTTGTATAAAAGGGAAACAAACTTTGCTTTAATAAAACCGTGCAAAACATTTAAAGTTTGAATGTTCTCAAAATTCGACGAAACTTGACCCAAACGTTGGTCTAGACCCAAGAATTTGTCTGGTAAATTTGCTAAGCGTAGTAATAACTACAAGTTTGTATAAAAGGGAAACAAACTTATCTTTAATAAGACTGTATAAAACAGCTAAATTTTGAACATTATCAGAATTCGACGTAACTTAACCGAAACGTTGGTCTAGACACTAGGAGCTGTGTGATATATTTTATAGGCATAATAATAACTACGAGTTTGTATCAAAGGGAAAAAATACTTTGCTTTAATAAAATCATGCAAAACAGCTAAATTTTGAACATTCACAGAATTCGACGAAACTTGACCCAAACGTTGGTTTACACCCAAGAATTTGTGTGGTAAATTTGCTAAGTGTAATAAAATCACAAGCTTGTATAAAAGGGAAACAAACTTTGCTTTAATAAAACCGTGCAAAACCGCTAAATTTTGAACGAAATTTGACACAAACATTGGTCTACAACCAAGAATTTGTGAGTTAAATTTGCTAAGCGAAATAATAACTACAAGTTCATATAAATGGGAAACAAACTTTGCTTTAATAAAACCGTGCAAAATAGCTAAATTCTGAACGTTCTCACAATTCGACGAAAATTGACCCAAGCATTAGTCTAGACCATAGAATTTGTTTGATAAATTTGCTAAGCGTAATAATAAGTACAAGTTTGTATCAAAGCGAAACAAACTTGGCTTTAATAAACCGTTCAAAACCGCTAAATTTTGAATGTTCTCAGAGACCAAACTTTACCCAAACGTTGGTCGACACCCAAGAATTTGTGTGGTAAATTTGCTAAGCGTAATAAAACTACAAGTTTGTATAAATGGGAACAAACTTTGCATTATTAAAACCGTACACAACAGCTAATTATGAACGTTCTCAGAATTCGACGAAACTTAACCCAAACGTTTTTCTAGACCCAAGAATTTTTGTAAGTTTAGTAATAACTACAAGTTTGTATAAAAGGAAAACAAAATTTGCTTCAATAAAACCGTGGAAAACAGCTAAATTTTTAACGTTCTCAGAATTCGACGAATCTTGACCCAAGCGTTGGTCTAGACCCAAGAATTTGTCTGGTAAATTTGCTAAGCGTAATAATGACTACAAGTTTGTATAAATGAGAAACAAACTTTACTTTAATAAAACCGTATAAAACATCAAAATTTTGAGCATTTTCAGAATTCGACGAAAGTTGACCGAAACGTTGGACTAGACACTAGGATCTGTGTGATAAATTTTCTAGGCATAGTAATAACTACATGTTTGTATCAAAGGGAAAACAAACTTTGCTTTAATAAAACCGTGCAAAATAGCTAAATTTTGAACGTTGTCAGAATTCGACGAAACTTGACCCAAACGTTGGTCTAGACCCAAGAATTTGTGTGGTAAATTTGCTAAGCGTAATAAAAAACACAAGCTTGTATAAAAGGGAAACAAACTTTGCTTTAATAAAACCGTGCAAAACATTTAAAGTTTGAATGTTCTCATAATTCGACGAAACTTGACCCAAACGTTGGTCTAGACCCAAGAATTTATCTGGTAAATTTGCTAAGCGTAGTAATAACTACAAGTTTGTATAAAAGGGAAACAAACTTATCTTTAATAAGACTGTATAAAACAGCTAAATTTTGAACATTATAAGAATTCGACGTAACTTAACCGAAACGTTGGTCTAGACACTAGGAGCTGTGTGATATATTTTATAGGCATAATAATAACTACGAGTTTGTATCAAAGGGAAAAAATACATTGCTTTAATAAAATCATGCAAAACAGCTAAATTTTGAACATTCACAGAATTCGACGAAACTTGACCCAAACGTTGGTTTACACCCAAGAATTTGTGTGGTAAATTTGCTAAGTGTAATAAAATCACAAGCTTGTATAAAAGGGAAACAAACTTTGCTTTAATAAACCGTGCAAAACCGCTAAATTTTGAACGAAATTTGACACAAACATTGGTCTACAACCAAGAATTTGTGAGTTAAATTTGCTAAGCGAAATAATAACTACAAGTTCATATAAATGGGAAACAAACTTTGCTTTAATAAAACCGTGCAAAATAGCTAAATTCTGAACGTTCTCACAATTCGACGAAAATTGACCCAAGCATTAGTCTAGACCATAGAATTTGTTTGATAAATTTGCTAAGCGTAATAATAAGTACAAGTTTGTATCAAAGCGAAACAAACTTGGCTTTAATAAACCGTTCAAAACCGCTAAATTTTGAATGTTCTCAGAGACCAAACTTTACCCAAACGTTGGTCGACACCCAAGAATTTGTGTGGTAAATTTGCTAAGCGTAATAAAACTACAAGTTTGTATAAATGGGAACAAACTTTGCATTATTAAAACCGTACACAACAGCTAATTATGAACGTTCTCAGAATTCGACGAAACTTAACCCAAACGTTTTTCTAGACCCAAGAATTTTTGTAAGTTTAGTAATAACTACAAGTTTGTATAAAAGGAAAACAAAATTTGCTTCAATAAAACCGTGGAAAACAGCTAAATTTTGAACGTTCTCAGAATTCGACAAATCTTGACCCAAGCGTTGGTCTAGACCCAAGAATTTGTCTGGTAATTTGCTAAGCGTAATAATGACTACAAGTTTGTATAAATGAGAAACAAACTTTACTTTAATAAAACCGTATAAAACATCAAAATTTTGAGCATTTTCAGAATTCGACGAAAGTTGACCGAAACGTTGGACTAGACACTAGGATCTGTGTGATAAATTTTCTAGGCATAGTAATAACTACATGTTTGTATCAACGGGAAAACAAACTTTGCTTTAATAAAACCGTGCAAAATAGCTAAATTTTGAACGTTGTCAGAATTCGACGAAACTTGACCCAAACGTTGGTCTAGACCCAAGAATTTGTGTGGTAAATTTGCTAAGCGTAATAAAAAACACAAGCTTGTATAAAAGGGAAACAAACTTTGCTTTAATAAAACCGTGCAAAACATTTAAAGTTTGAATGTTCTCATAATTCGACGAAACTTGACCCAAACGTTGGTCTAGACCCAAGAATTTGTCTGGTAAATTTGCTAAGCGTAGTAATAACTACAAGTTTGTATAAAAGGGAAACAAACTTATCTTTAATAAGACTGTATAAAACAGCTAAATTTTGAACATTATCAGAATTCGACGTAACTTAACCGAAACGTTGGTCTAGACACTAGGAGCTGTGTGATATATTTTATAGGCATAATAATAACTACGAGTTTGTATCAAAGGGAAAAAATACTTTGCTTTAATAAAATCATGCAAAACAGCTAAATTTTGAACATTCACAGAATTCGACGAAACTTGACCCAAACGTTGGTTTACACCCAAGAATTTGTGTGGTAAATTTGCTAAGTGTAATAAAATCACAAGCTTGTATAAAAGGGAAACAAACTTTGCTTTAATAAAACCGTGCAAAACCGCTAAATTTTGAACGAAATTTGACACAAACATTGGTCTACAACCAAGAATTTGTGAGTTAAATTTGCTAAGCGAAATAATAACTACAAGTTCATATAAATGGGAAACAAACTTTGCTTTAATAAAACCGTGCAAAATAGCTAAATTCTGAACGTTCTCACAATTCGACGAAAATTGACCCAAGCATTAGTCTAGACCATAGAATTTGTTTGATAAATTTGCTAAGCGTAATAATAAGTACAAGTTTGTATCAAAGCGAAACAAACTTGGCTTTAATAAACCGTTCAAAACCGCTAAATTTTGAATGTTCTCAGAGACCAAACTTTACCCAAACGTTGGTCGACACCCAAGAATTTGTGTGGTAAATTTGCTAAGCGTAATAAAACTACAAGTTTGTATAAATGGGAACAAACTTTGCATTATTAAAACCGTACACAACAGCTAATTATGAACGTTCTCAGAATTCGACGAAACTTAACCCAAACGTTTTTCTAGACCCAAGAATTTTTGTAAGTTTAGTAATAACTACAAGTTTGTATAAAAGGAAAACAAAATTTGCTTCAATAAAACCGTGGAAAACAGCTAAATTTTTAACGTTCTCAGAATTCGACGAATCTTGACCCAAGCGTTGGTCTAGACCCAAGAATTTGTCTGGTAAATTTGCTAAGCGTAATAATGACTACAAGTTTGTATAAATGAGAAACAAACTTTACTTTAATAAAACCGTATAAAACATCAAAATTTTGAGCATTTTCAGAATTCGACGAAAGTTGACCGAAACGTTGGACTAGACACTAGGATCTGTGTGATAAATTTTCTAGGCATAGTAATAACTACATGTTTGTATCAAAGGGAAAACAAACTTTGCTTTAATAAAACCGTGCAAAATAGCTAAATTTTGAACGTTGTCAGAATTCGACGAAACTTGACCCAAACGTTGGTCTAGACCCAAGAATTTGTGTGGTAAATTTGCTAAGCGTAATAAAAAACACAAGCTTGTATAAAAGGGAAACAAACTTTGCTTTAATAAAACCGTGCAAAACATTTAAAGTTTGAATGTTCTCATAATTCGACGAAACTTGACCCAAACGTTGGTCTAGACCCAAGAATTTGTCTGGTAAATTTGCTAAGCGTAGTAATAACTACAAGTTTGTATAAAAGGGAAACAAACTTATCTTTAATAAGACTGTATAAAACAGCTAAATTTTGAACATTATCAGAATTCGACGTAACTTAACCGAAACGTTGGTCTAGACACTAGGAGCTGTGTGATATATTTTATAGGCATAATAATAACTACGAGTTTGTATCAAAGGGAAAAAATACTTTGCTTTAATAAAATCATGCAAAACAGCTAAATTTTGAACATTCACAGAATTCGACGAAACTTGACCCAAACGTTGGTTTACACCCAAGAATTTGTGTGGTAAATTTGCTAAGTGTAATAAAATCACAAGCTTGTATAAAAGGGAAACAAACTTTGCTTTAATAAAACCGTGCAAAACCGCTAAATTTTGAACGAAATTTGACACAAACATTGGTCTACAACCAAGAATTTGTGAGTTAAATTTGCTAAGCGAAATAATAACTACAAGTTCATATAAATGGGAAACAAACTTTGCTTTAATAAAACCGTGCAAAATAGCTAAATTCTGAACGTTCTCACAATTCGACGAAAATTGACCCAAGCATTAGTCTAGACCATAGAATTTGTTTGATAAATTTGCTAAGCGTAATAATAAGTACAAGTTTGTATCAAAGCGAAACAAACTTGGCTTTAATAAACCGTTCAAAACCGCTAAATTTTGAATGTTCTCAGAGACCAAACTTTACCCAAACGTTGGTCGACACCCAAGAATTTGTGTGGTAAATTTGCTAAGCGTAATAAAACTACAAGTTTGTATAAATGGGAACAAACTTTGCATTATTAAAACCGTACACAACAGCTAATTATGAACGTTCTCAGAATTCGACGAAACTTAACCCAAACGTTTTTCTAGACCCAAGAATTTTTGTAAGTTTAGTAATAACTACAAGTTTGTATAAAAGGAAAACAAAATTTGCTTCAATAAAACCGTGGAAAACAGCTAAATTTTTAACGTTCTCAGAATTCGACGAATCTTGACCCAAGCGTTGGTCTAGACCCAAGAATTTGTCTGGTAAATTTGCTAAGCGTAATAATGACTACAAGTTTGTATAAATGAGAAACAAACTTTACTTTAATAAAACCGTATAAAACATCAAAATTTTGAGCATTTTCAGAATTCGACGAAAGTTGACCGAAACGTTGGACTAGACACTAGGATCTGTGTGATAAATTTTCTAGGCATAGTAATAACTACATGTTTGTATCAAAGGGAAAACAAACTTTGCTTTAATAAAACCGTGCAAAATAGCTAAATTTTGAACGTTGTCAGAATTCGACGAAACTTGACCCAAACGTTGGTCTAGACCCAAGAATTTGTGTGGTAAATTTGCTAAGCGTAATAAAAAACACAAGCTTGTATAAAAGGGAAACAAACTTTGCTTTAATAAAACCGTGCAAAACATTTAAAGTTTGAATGTTCTCATAATTCGACGAAACTTGACCCAAACGTTGGTCTAGACCCAAGAATTTATCTGGTAAATTTGCTAAGCGTAGTAATAACTACAAGTTTGTATAAAAGGGAAACAAACTTATCTTTAATAAGACTGTATAAAACAGCTAAATTTTGAACATTATAAGAATTCGACGTAACTTAACCGAAACGTTGGTCTAGACACTAGGAGCTGTGTGATATATTTTATAGGCATAATAATAACTACGAGTTTGTATCAAAGGGAAAAAATACATTGCTTTAATAAAATCATGCAAAACAGCTAAATTTTGAACATTCACAGAATTCGACGAAACTTGACCCAAACGTTGGTTTACACCCAAGAATTTGTGTGGTAAATTTGCTAAGTGTAATAAAATCACAAGCTTGTATAAAAGGGAAACAAACTTTGCTTTAATAAACCGTGCAAAACCGCTAAATTTTGAACGAAATTTGACACAAACATTGGTCTACAACCAAGAATTTGTGAGTTAAATTTGCTAAGCGAAATAATAACTACAAGTTCATATAAATGGGAAACAAACTTTGCTTTAATAAAACCGTGCAAAATAGCTAAATTCTGAACGTTCTCACAATTCGACGAAAATTGACCCAAGCATTAGTCTAGACCATAGAATTTGTTTGATAAATTTGCTAAGCGTAATAATAAGTACAAGTTTGTATCAAAGCGAAACAAACTTGGCTTTAATAAACCGTTCAAAACCGCTAAATTTTGAATGTTCTCAGAGACCAAACTTTACCCAAACGTTGGTCGACACCCAAGAATTTGTGTGGTAAATTTGCTAAGCGTAATAAAACTACAAGTTTGTATAAATGGGAACAAACTTTGCATTATTAAAACCGTACACAACAGCTAATTATGAACGTTCTCAGAATTCGACGAAACTTAACCCAAACGTTTTTCTAGACCCAAGAATTTTTGTAAGTTTAGTAATAACTACAAGTTTGTATAAAAGGAAAACAAAATTTGCTTCAATAAAACCGTGGAAAACAGCTAAATTTTGAACGTTCTCAGAATTCGACAAATCTTGACCCAAGCGTTGGTCTAGACCCAAGAATTTGTCTGGTAATTTGCTAAGCGTAATAATGACTACAAGTTTGTATAAATGAGAAACAAACTTTACTTTAATAAAACCGTATAAAACATCAAAATTTTGAGCATTTTCAGAATTCGACGAAAGTTGACCGAAACGTTGGACTAGACACTAGGATCTGTGTGATAAATTTTCTAGGCATAGTAATAACTACATGTTTGTATCAACGGGAAAACAAACTTTGCTTTAATAAAACCGTGCAAAATAGCTAAATTTTGAACGTTGTCAGAATTCGACGAAACTTGACCCAAACGTTGGTCTAGACCCAAGAATTTGTGTGGTAAATTTGCTAAGCGTAATAAAAAACACAAGCTTGTATAAAAGGGAAACAAACTTTGCTTTAATAAAACCGTGCAAAACATTTAAAGTTTGAATGTTCTCATAATTCGACGAAACTTGACCCAAACGTTGGTCTAGACCCAAGAATTTGTCTGGTAAATTTGCTAAGCGTAGTAATAACTACAAGTTTGTATAAAAGGGAAACAAACTTATCTTTAATAAGACTGTATAAAACAGCTAAATTTTGAACATTATCAGAATTCGACGTAACTTAACCGAAACGTTGGTCTAGACACTAGGAGCTGTGTGATATATTTTATAGGCATAATAATAACTACGAGTTTGTATCAAAGGGAAAAAATACTTTGCTTTAATAAAATCATGCAAAACAGCTAAATTTTGAACATTCACAGAATTCGACGAAACTTGACCCAAACGTTGGTTTACACCCAAGAATTTGTGTGGTAAATTTGCTAAGTGTAATAAAATCACAAGCTTGTATAAAAGGGAAACAAACTTTGCTTTAATAAAACCGTGCAAAACCGCTAAATTTTGAACGAAATTTGACACAAACATTGGTCTACAACCAAGAATTTGTGAGTTAAATTTGCTAAGCGAAATAATAACTACAAGTTCATATAAATGGGAAACAAACTTTGCTTTAATAAAACCGTGCAAAATAGCTAAATTCTGAACGTTCTCACAATTCGACGAAAATTGACCCAAGCATTAGTCTAGACCATAGAATTTGTTTGATAAATTTGCTAAGCGTAATAATAAGTACAAGTTTGTATCAAAGCGAAACAAACTTGGCTTTAATAAACCGTTCAAAACCGCTAAATTTTGAATGTTCTCAGAGACCAAACTTTACCCAAACGTTGGTCGACACCCAAGAATTTGTGTGGTAAATTTGCTAAGCGTAATAAAACTACAAGTTTGTATAAATGGGAACAAACTTTGCATTATTAAAACCGTACACAACAGCTAATTATGAACGTTCTCAGAATTCGACGAAACTTAACCCAAACGTTTTTCTAGACCCAAGAATTTTTGTAAGTTTAGTAATAACTACAAGTTTGTATAAAAGGAAAACAAAATTTGCTTCAATAAAACCGTGGAAAACAGCTAAATTTTTAACGTTCTCAGAATTCGACGAATCTTGACCCAAGCGTTGGTCTAGACCCAAGAATTTGTCTGGTAAATTTGCTAAGCGTAATAATGACTACAAGTTTGTATAAATGAGAAACAAACTTTACTTTAATAAAACCGTATAAAACATCAAAATTTTGAGCATTTTCAGAATTCGACGAAAGTTGACCGAAACGTTGGACTAGACACTAGGATCTGTGTGATAAATTTTCTAGGCATAGTAATAACTACATGTTTGTATCAAAGGGAAAACAAACTTTGCTTTAATAAAACCGTGCAAAATAGCTAAATTTTGAACGTTGTCAGAATTCGACGAAACTTGACCCAAACGTTGGTCTAGACCCAAGAATTTGTGTGGTAAATTTGCTAAGCGTAATAAAAAACACAAGCTTGTATAAAAGGGAAACAAACTTTGCTTTAATAAAACCGTGCAAAACATTTAAAGTTTGAATGTTCTCATAATTCGACGAAACTTGACCCAAACGTTGGTCTAGACCCAAGAATTTGTCTGGTAAATTTGCTAAGCGTAGTAATAACTACAAGTTTGTATAAAAGGGAAACAAACTTATCTTTAATAAGACTGTATAAAACAGCTAAATTTTGAACATTATAAGAATTCGACGTAACTTAACCGAAACGTTGGTCTAGACACTAGGAGCTGTGTGATATATTTTATAGGCATAATAATAACTACGAGTTTGTATCAAAGGGAAAAAATACATTGCTTTAATAAAATCATGCAAAACAGCTAAATTTTGAACATTCACAGAATTCGACGAAACTTGACCCAAACGTTGGTTTACACCCAAGAATTTGTGTGGTAAATTTGCTAAGTGTAATAAAATCACAAACTTGTATAAAAGGGAAACAAACTTTGCTTTAATAAACCGTGCAAAACCGCTAAATTTTGAACGAAATTTGACACAAACATTGGTCTACAACCAAGAATTTGTGAGTTAAATTTGCTAAGCGAAATAATAACTACAAGTTCATATAAATGGGAAACAAACTTTGCTTTAATAAAACCGTGCAAAATAGCTAAATTCTGAACGTTCTCACAATTCGACGAAAATTGACCCAAGCATTAGTCTAGACCATAGAATTTGTTTGATAAATTTGCTAAGCGTAATAATAAGTACAAGTTTGTATCAAAGCGAAACAAACTTGGCTTTAATAAACCGTTCAAAACCGCTAAATTTTGAATGTTCTCAGAGACCAAACTTTACCCAAACGTTGGTCGACACCCAAGAATTTGTGTGGTAAATTTGCTAAGCGTAATAAAACTACAAGTTTGTATAAATGGGAACAAACTTTGCATTATTAAAACCGTACACAACAGCTAATTATGAACGTTCTCAGAATTCGACGAAACTTAACCCAAACGTTTTTCTAGACCCAAGAATTTTTGTAAGTTTAGTAATAACTACAAGTTTGTATAAAAGGAAAACAAAATTTGCTTCAATAAAACCGTGGAAAACAGCTAAATTTTGAACGTTCTCAGAATTCGACAAATCTTGACCCAAGCGTTGGTCTAGACCCAAGAATTTGTCTGGTAATTTGCTAAGCGTAATAATGACTACAAGTTTGTATAAATGAGAAACAAACTTTACTTTAATAAAACCGTATAAAACATCAAAATTTTGAGCATTTTCAGAATTCGACGAAAGTTGACCGAAACGTTGGACTAGACACTAGGATCTGTGTGATAAATTTTCTAGGCATAGTAATAACTACATGTTTGTATCAACGGGAAAACAAACTTTGCTTTAATAAAACCGTGCAAAATAGCTAAATTTTGAACGTTGTTAGAATTCGACGAAACTTAACCCAAACGTTGGTCTAGACCCAAGAATTTGTGTGGTAAATTTGCTAAGCGTAATAAAAAACACAAGCTTGTATAAAAGGGAAACAAACTTTGCTTTAATAAAACCGTGCAAAACATTTAAAGTTTGAATGTTCTCATAATTCGACGAAACTTGACCCAAACGTTGGTCTAGACCCAAGAATTTGTCTGGTAAATTTGCTAAGCGTAGTAATAACTACAAGTTTGTATAAAAGGGAAACAAACTTATCTTTAATAAGACTGTATAAAACAGCTAAATTTTGAACATTATCAGAATTCGACGTAACTTAACCGAAACGTTGGTCTAGACACTAGGAGCTGTGTGATATATTTTATAGGCATAATAATAACTACGAGTTTGTATCAAAGGGAAAAAATACTTTGCTTTAATAAAATCATGCAAAACAGCTAAATTTTGAACATTCACAGAATTCGACGAAACTTGACCCAAACGTTGGTTTACACCCAAGAATTTGTGTGGTAAATTTGCTAAGTGTAATAAAATCACAAGCTTGTATAAAAGGGAAACAAACTTTGCTTTAATAAACCGTGCAAAACCGCTAAATTTTGAACGAAATTTGACACAACATTGGTCTACAACCAAGAATTTGTGAGTTAAATTTGCTAAGCGAAATAATAACTACAAGTTCATATAAATGGGAAACAAACTTTGCTTTAATAAAACCGTGCAAAATAGCTAAATTCTGAACGTTCTCACAATTCGACGAAAATTGACCCAAGCATTAGTCTAGACCATAGAATTTGTTTGATAAATTTGCTAAGCGTAATAATAAGTACAAGTTTGTATCAAAGCGAAACAAACTTGGCTTTAATAAACCGTTCAAAACCGCTAAATTTTGAATGTTCTCAGAGACCAAACTTTACCCAAACGTTGGTCGACACCCAAGAATTTGTGTGGTAAATTTGCTAAGCGTAATAAAACTACAAGTTTGTATAAATGGGAACAAACTTTGCATTATTAAAACCGTAGACAACAGCTAATTATGAACGTTCTCAGAATTCGACGAAACTTAACCCAAACGTTTTTCTAGACCCAAGAATTTTTGTAAGTTTAGTAATAACTACAAGTTTGTATAAAAGGAAAACAAAATTTGCTTCAATAAAACCGTGGAAAACAGCTAAATTTTGAACGTTCTCAGAATTCGACGAATCTTGACCCAAGCGTTGGTCTAGACCCAAGAATTTGTCTGGTAAATTTGCTAAGCGTAATAATGACTACAAGTTTGTATAAATGAGAAACAAACTTTACTTTAATAAAACCGTATAAAACATCAAAATTTTGAGCATTTTCAGAATTCGACGAAAGTTGACCGAAACGTTGGACTAGACACTAGGATCTGTGTGATAAATTTTCTAGGCATAGTAATAACTACATGTTTGTATCAAAGGGAAAACAAACTTTGCTTTAATAAAACCGTGCAAAATAGCTAAATTTTGAACGTTGTCAGAATTCGACGAAACTTGACCCAAACGTTGGTCTAGACCCAAGAATTTGTGTGGTAAATTTGCTAAGCGTAATAAAAAACACAAGCTTGTATAAAAGGGAAACAAACTTTGCTTTAATAAAACCGTGCAAAACATTTAAAGTTTGAATGTTCTCATAATTCGACGAAACTTGACCCAAACGTTGGTCTAGACCCAAGAATTTGTCTGGTAAATTTGCTAAGCGTAGTAATAACTACAAGTTTGTATAAAAGGGAAACAAACTTATCTTTAATAAGACTGTATAAAACAGCTAAATTTTGAACATTATAAGAATTCGACGTAACTTAACCGAAACGTTGGTCTAGACACTAGGAGCTGTGTGATATATTTTATAGGCATAATAATAACTACGAGTTTGTATCAAAGGGAAAAAATACATTGCTTTAATAAAATCATGCAAAACAGCTAAATTTTGAACATTCACAGAATTCGACGAAACTTGACCCAAACGTTGGTTTACACCCAAGAATTTGTGTGGTAAATTTGCTAAGTGTAATAAAATCACAAACTTGTATAAAAGGGAAACAAACTTTGCTTTAATAAACCGTGCAAAACCGCTAAATTTTGAACGAAATTTGACACAAACATTGGTCTACAACCAAGAATTTGTGAGTTAAATTTGCTAAGCGAAATAATAACTACAAGTTCATATAAATGGGAAACAAACTTTGCTTTAATAAAACCGTGCAAAATAGCTAAATTCTGAACGTTCTCACAATTCGACGAAAATTGACCCAAGCATTAGTCTAGACCATAGAATTTGTTTGATAAATTTGCTAAGCGTAATAATAAGTACAAGTTTGTATCAAAGCGAAACAAACTTGGCTTTAATAAACCGTTCAAAACCGCTAAATTTTGAATGTTCTCAGAGACCAAACTTTACCCAAACGTTGGTCGACACCCAAGAATTTGTGTGGTAAATTTGCTAAGCGTAATAAAACTACAAGTTTGTATAAATGGGAACAAACTTTGCATTATTAAAACCGTACACAACAGCTAATTATGAACGTTCTCAGAATTCGACGAAACTTAACCCAAACGTTTTTCTAGACCCAAGAATTTTTGTAAGTTTAGTAATAACTACAAGTTTGTATAAAAGGAAAACAAAATTTGCTTCAATAAAACCGTGGAAAACAGCTAAATTTTGAACGTTCTCAGAATTCGACAAATCTTGACCCAAGCGTTGGTCTAGACCCAAGAATTTGTCTTGTAATTTGCTAAGCGTAATAATGACTACAAGTTTGTATAAATGAGAAACAAACTTTACTTTAATAAAACCGTATAAAACATCAAAATTTTGAGCATTTTCAGAATTCGACGAAAGTTGACCGAAACGTTGGACTAGACACTAGGATCTGTGTGATAAATTTTCTAGGCATAGTAATAACTACATGTTTGTATCAACGGGAAAACAAACTTTGCTTTAATAAAACCGTGCAAAATAGCTAAATTTTGAACGTTGTCAGAATTCGACGAAACTTGACCCAAACGTTGGTCTAGACCCAAGAATTTGTGTGGTAAATTTGCTAAGCGTAATAAAAAACACAAGCTTGTATAAAAGGGAAACAAACTTTGCTTTAATAAAACCGTGCAAAACATTTAAAGTTTGAATGTTCTCATAATTCGACGAAACTTGACCCAAACGTTGGTCTAGACCCAAGAATTTGTCTGGTAAATTTGCTAAGCGTAGTAATAACTACAAGTTTGTATAAAAGGGAAACAAACTTATCTTTAATAAGACTGTATAAAACAGCTAAATTTTGAACATTATCAGAATTCGACGTAACTTAACCGAAACGTTGGTCTAGACACTAGGAGCTGTGTGATATATTTTATAGGCATAATAATAACTACGAGTTTGTATCAAAGGGAAAAAATACTTTGCTTTAATAAAATCATGCAAAACAGCTAAATTTTGAACATTCACAGAATTCGACGAAACTTGACCCAAACGTTGGTTTACACCCAAGAATTTGTGTGGTAAATTTGCTAAGTGTAATAAAATCACAAGCTTGTATAAAAGGGAAACAAACTTTGCTTTAATAAACCGTGCAAAACCGCTAAATTTTGAACGAAATTTGACACAAACATTGGTCTACAACCAAGAATTTGTGAGTTAAATTTGCTAAGCGAAATAATAACTACAAGTTCATATAAATGGGAAACAAACTTTGCTTTAATAAAACCGTGCAAAATAGCTAAATTCTGAACGTTCTCACAATTCGACGAAAATTGACCCAAGCATTAGTCTAGACCATAGAATTTGTTTGATAAATTTGCTAAGCGTAATAATAAGTACAAGTTTGTATCAAAGCGAAACAAACTTGGCTTTAATAAACCGTTCAAAACCGCTAAATTTTGAATGTTCTCAGAGACCAAACTTTACCCAAACGTTGGTCGACACCCAAGAATTTGTGTGGTAAATTTGCTAAGCGTAATAAAACTACAAGTTTGTATAAATGGGAACAAACTTTGCATTATTAAAACCGTACACAACAGCTAATTATGAACGTTCTCAGAATTCGACGAAACTTAACCCAAACGTTTTTCTAGACCCAAGAATTTTTGTAAGTTTAGTAATAACTACAAGTTTGTATAAAAGGAAAACAAAATTTGCTTCAATAAAACCGTGGAAAACAGCTAAATTTTGAACGTTCTCAGAATTCGACGAATCTTGACCCAAGCGTTGGTCTAGACCCAAGAATTTGTCTGGTAAATTTGCTAAGCGTAATAATGACTACAAGTTTGTATAAATGAGAAACAAACTTTACTTTAATAAAACCGTATAAAACATCAAAATTTTGAGCATTTTCAGAATTCGACGAAAGTTGACCGAAACGTTGGACTAGACACTAGGATCTGTGTGATAAATTTTCTAGGCATAGTAATAACTACATGTTTGTATCAAAGGGAAAACAAACTTTGCTTTAATAAAACCGTGCAAAATAGCTAAATTTTGAACGTTGTCAGAATTCGACGAAACTTGACCCAAACGTTGGTCTAGACCCAAGAATTTGTGTGGTAAATTTGCTAAGCGTAATAAAAAACACAAGCTTGTATAAAAGGGAAACAAACTTTGCTTTAATAAAACCGTGCAAAACATTTAAAGTTTGAATGTTCTCATAATTCGACGAAACTTGACCCAAACGTTGGTCTAGACCCAAGAATTTGTCTGGTAAATTTGCTAAGCGTAGTAATAACTACAAGTTTGTATAAAAGGGAAACAAACTTATCTTTAATAAGACTGTATAAAACAGCTAAATTTTGAACATTATAAGAATTCGACGTAACTTAACCGAAACGTTGGTCTAGACACTAGGAGCTGTGTGATATATTTTATAGGCATAATAATAACTACGAGTTTGTATCAAAGGGAAAAAATACATTGCTTTAATAAAATCATGCAAAACAGCTAAATTTTGAACATTCACAGAATTCGACGAAACTTGACCCAAACGTTGGTTTACACCCAAGAATTTGTGTGGTAAATTTGCTAAGTGTAATAAAATCACAAACTTGTATAAAAGGGAAACAAACTTTGCTTTAATAAACCGTGCAAAACCGCTAAATTTTGAACGAAATTTGACACAAACATTGGTCTACAACCAAGAATTTGTGAGTTAAATTTGCTAAGCGAAATAATAACTACAAGTTCATATAAATGGGAAACAAACTTTGCTTTAATAAAACCGTGCAAAATAGCTAAATTCTGAACGTTCTCACAATTCGACGAAAATTGACCCAAGCATTAGTCTAGACCATAGAATTTGTTTGATAAATTTGCTAAGCGTAATAATAAGTACAAGTTTGTATCAAAGCGAAACAAACTTGGCTTTAATAAACCGTTCAAAACCGCTAAATTTTGAATGTTCTCAGAGACCAAACTTTACCCAAACGTTGGTCGACACCCAAGAATTTGTGTGGTAAATTTGCTAAGCGTAATAAAACTACAAGTTTGTATAAATGGGAACAAACTTTGCATTATTAAAACCGTACACAACAGCTAATTATGAACGTTCTCAGAATTCGACGAAACTTAACCCAAACGTTTTTCTAGACCCAAGAATTTTTGTAAGTTTAGTAATAACTACAAGTTTGTATAAAAGGAAAACAAAATTTGCTTCAATAAAACCGTGGAAAACAGCTAAATTTTGAACGTTCTCAGAATTCGACAAATCTTGACCCAAGCGTTGGTCTAGACCCAAGAATTTGTCTTGTAATTTGCTAAGCGTAATAATGACTACAAGTTTGTATAAATGAGAAACAAACTTTACTTTAATAAAACCGTATAAAACATCAAAATTTTGAGCATTTTCAGAATTCGACGAAAGTTGACCGAAACGTTGGACTAGACACTAGGATCTGTGTGATAAATTTTCTAGGCATAGTAATAACTACATGTTTGTATCAACGGGAAAACAAACTTTGCTTTAATAAAACCGTGCAAAATAGCTAAATTTTGAACGTTGTCAGAATTCGACGAAACTTGACCCAAACGTTGGTCTAGACCCAAGAATTTGTGTGGTAAATTTGCTAAGCGTAATAAAAAACACAAGCTTGTATAAAAGGGAAACAAACTTTGCTTTAATAAAACCGTGCAAAACATTTAAAGTTTGAATGTTCTCATAATTCGACGAAACTTGACCCAAACGTTGGTCTAGACCCAAGAATTTGTCTGGTAAATTTGCTAAGCGTAGTAATAACTACAAGTTTGTATAAAAGGGAAACAAACTTATCTTTAATAAGACTGTATAAAACAGCTAAATTTTGAACATTATCAGAATTCGACGTAACTTAACCGAAACGTTGGTCTAGACACTAGGAGCTGTGTGATATATTTTATAGGCATAATAATAACTACGAGTTTGTATCAAAGGGAAAAAATACTTTGCTTTAATAAAATCATGCAAAACAGCTAAATTTTGAACATTCACAGAATTCGACGAAACTTGACCCAAACGTTGGTTTACACCCAAGAATTTGTGTGGTAAATTTGCTAAGTGTAATAAAATCACAAGCTTGTATAAAAGGGAAACAAACTTTGCTTTAATAAACCGTGCAAAACCGCTAAATTTTGAACGAAATTTGACACAAACATTGGTCTACAACCAAGAATTTGTGAGTTAAATTTGCTAAGCGAAATAATAACTACAAGTTCATATAAATGGGAAACAAACTTTGCTTTAATAAAACCGTGCAAAATAGCTAAATTCTGAACGTTCTCACAATTCGACGAAAATTGACCCAAGCATTAGTCTAGACCATAGAATTTGTTTGATAAATTTGCTAAGCGTAATAATAAGTACAAGTTTGTATCAAAGCGAAACAAACTTGGCTTTAATAAACCGTTCAAAACCGCTAAATTTTGAATGTTCTCAGAGACCAAACTTTACCCAAACGTTGGTCGACACCCAAGAATTTGTGTGGTAAATTTGCTAAGCGTAATAAAACTACAAGTTTGTATAAATGGGAACAAACTTTGCATTATTAAAACCGTACACAACAGCTAATTATGAACGTTCTCAGAATTCGACGAAACTTAACCCAAACGTTTTTCTAGACCCAAGAATTTTTGTAAGTTTAGTAATAACTACAAGTTTGTATAAAAGGAAAACAAAATTTGATTCAATAAAACCGTGGAAAACAGCTAAATTTTGAACGTTCTCAGAATTCGACGAATCTTGACCCAAGCGTTGGTCTAGACCCAAGAATTTGTCTGGTAAATTTGCTAAGCGTAATAATAACTACAAGTTTGTATAAATGGGAAACAAACTTTACTTTAATAAAACCGTATAAAACAACAAAATTTTGAGCATTTTCAGAATTCGACGAAAGTTGACCGAAACGTTGGACTAGACACTAGGATCTGTGTGATAAATTTTCTAGGCATAGTAATAACTACATGTTTGTATCAAAGGGAAAACAAACTTTGCTTTAATAAAACCGTGCAAAATAGCTAAATTTTGAACGTTGTCAGAATTCGACGAAACTTGACCCAAACGTTGGTCTAGACCCAAGAATTTGTGTGGTAAATTTGCTAAGCGTAATAAAAAACACAAGCTTGTATAAAAGGGAAACAAACTTTGCTTTAATAAAACCATGCAAAACATTTAAAGTTTGAATGTTCTCAAAATTCGACGAAACTTGACCCAAACGTTGGTCTAGACCCAAGAATTTGTCTGGTAAATTTGCTAAGCGTAGTAATAACTACAAGTTTGTATAAAAGGGAAACAAACTTATCTTTAATAAGACTGTATAAATCAGCTAAATTTTGAATATTATCAGAATTCGACGTAACTTAACCGAAACGTTGGTCTAGACACTAGGAGCTGTGTGATATATTTTATAGGCATAATAATAACTACGAGTTTGTATCAAAGGGAAAAAATACTTTGCTTTAATAAAATCATGCAAAACAGCTAAATTTTGAACATTCTCAGAATTCGACGAAACTTGACCCAAACGTTGGTTTAGACCCAAGAATTTGTGTGGTAAATTTGCTAAGTGTAATAAAATCACAAGCTTGTATAAAAGGGAAACAAACTTTGCTTTAATAAAACCGTGCAAAACCGCTAAATTTTGAACGAAATTTGACACAAACATTGGTCTACAACCAAGAATTTGTGAGTTAAATTTGCTAAGCGAAATAATAACTACAAGTTCATATAAATGGGAACAAACTTTGCTTTAATAAAACCGTGCAAAATAGCTAAATTCTGAACGTTCTCACAATTCGACGAAAATTGACCCAAGCATTAGTCTAGACCATAGAATTTGTTTGATAAATTTGCTAAGCGTAATAATAAGTACAAGTTTGTATCAAAGCGAAACAAACTTGGCTTTAATAAACCGTTCAAAACCGCTAAATTTTGAATGTTCTCAGAGACCAAACTTTACCCAAACGTTGGTCGACACCCAAGAATTTGTGTGGTAAATTTGCTAAGCGTAATAAAACTACAAGTTTGTATAAATGGGAACAAACTTTGCATTATTAAAACCGTACACAACAGCTAATTATGAACGTTCTCAGAATTCGACGAAACTTAACCCAAACGTTTTTCTAGACCCAAGAATTTTTGTAAGTTTAGTAATAACTACAAGTTTGTATAAAAGGAAAACAAAATTTGCTTCAATAAAACCGTGGAAAACAGCTAAATTTTGAACGTTCTCAGAATTCGACAAATCTTGACCCAAGCGTTGGTCTAGACCCAAGAATTTGTCTGGTAATTTGCTAAGCGTAATAATGACTACAAGTTTGTATAAATGAGAAACAAACTTTACTTTAATAAAACCGTATAAAACATCAAAATTTTGAGCATTTTCAGAATTCGACGAAAGTTGACCGAAACGTTGGACTAGACACTAGGATCTGTGTGATAAATTTTCTAGGCATAGTAATAACTACATGTTTGTATCAACGGGAAAACAAACTTTGCTTTAATAAAACCGTGCAAAATAGCTAAATTTTGAACGTTGTCAGAATTCGACGAAACTTGACCCAAACGTTGGTCTAGACCCAAGAATTTGTGTGGTAAATTTGCTAAGCGTAATAAAAAACACAAGCTTGTATAAAAGGGAAACAAACTTTGCTTTAATAAAACCGTGCAAAACATTTAAAGTTTGAATGTTCTCATAATTCGACGAAACTTGACCCAAACGTTGGTCTAGACCCAAGAATTTGTCTGGTAAATTTGCTAAGCGTAGTAATAACTACAAGTTTGTATAAAAGGGAAACAAACTTATCTTTAATAAGACTGTATAAAACAGCTAAATTTTGAACATTATCAGAATTCGACGTAACTTAACCGAAAGGTTGGTCTAGACACTAGGAGCTGTGTGATATATTTTATAGGCATAATAATAACTACGAGTTTGTATCAAAGGGAAAAAATACTTTGCTTTAATAAAATCATGCAAAACAGCTAAATTTTGAACATTCTCAGAATTCGACGAAACTTGACCCAAACGTTGGTTTACACCCAAGAATTTGTGTGGTAAATTTGCTAAGTGTAATAAAATCACAAGCTTGTATAAAAGGGAAACAAACTTTGCTTTAATAAAACCGTGCAAAACCGCTAAATTTTGAACGAAATTTGACACAAACATTGGTCTACAACCAAGAATTTGTGAGTTAAATTTGCTAAGCGAAATAATAACTACAAGTTCATATAAATGGGAAACAAACTTTGCTTTAATAAAACCGTGCAAAATAGCTAAATTCTGAACGTTCTCACAATTCGACGAAAATTGACCCAAGCATTAGTCTAGACCATAGAATTTGTTTGATAAATTTGCTAAGCGTAATAATAAGTACAAGTTTGTATCAAAGCGAAACAAACTTGGCTTTAATAAACCGTTCAAAACCGCTAAATTTTGAATGTTCTCAGAGACCAAACTTTACCCAAACGTTGGTCGACACCCAAGAATTTGTGTGGTAAATTTGCTAAGCGTAATAAAACTACAAGTTTGTATAAATGGGAACAAACTTTGCATTATTAAAACCGTACGCAACAGCTAATTATGAACGTTCTCAGAATTCGACGAAACTTAACCCAAACGTTTTTCTAGACCCAAGAATTTTTGTAAGTTTAGTAATAACTACAAGTTTGTATAAAAGGAAAACAAAATTTGATTCAATAAAATCGTGGAAAACAGCTAAATTTTGAACGTTCTCAGAATTCGACGAATCTTGACCCAAGCGTTGGTCTAGACCCAAGAATTTGTCTGGTAAATTTGCTAAGCGTAATAATAACTACAAGTTTGTATAAATGGGAAACAAACTTTAATTTAATAAAACCGTATAAAACATCAAAATTTTGAGCATTTTCAGAATTCGACGAAAGTTGACCGAAACGTTGGACTAGACACTAGGATCTGTGTGATAAATTTTCTAGGCATAGTAATAACTACATGTTTGTATCAAAGGGAAAACAAACTTTGCTTTAATAAAACCGTGCAAAATAGCTAAATTTTGAACGTTGTCAGAATTCGACGAAACTTGACCCAAACGTTGGTCTAGACCCAAGAATTTGTGTGGTAAATTTGCTAAGCGTAATAAAAAACACAAGCTCGTATAAAAGGGAAACAAACTTTGCTTTAATAAAACCGTGCAAAACATTTAAAGTTTGAATGTTCTCAAAATTCGACGAAACTTGACCCAAACGTTGGTCTAGACCCAAGAATTTGTCTGGTAAATTTGCTAAGCGTAGTAATAACTACAAGTTTGTATAAAAGGCAAACAAACTTATCTTTAAAAAGACTGTATAAAACAGCTAAATTTTGAACATTATCAGAATTCGACGTAACTTAACCGAAACGTTGGTCTAGACACTAGGAGCTGTGTGATATATTTTACAGGCATAATAATAACTACGAGTTTGTATCAAAGGGAAAAAATACTTTGCTTCAATAAAATCATGCAAAACAGCTAAATTTTGAACATTCTCAGAATTCGACGAAACTTGACCCAAACGTTGGTTTAGACCCAAGAATTTGTGTGGTAAATTTGCTAAGTGTAATAAAATCACAAGCTTGTATAAAAGGGAAACAAACTTTGCTTTAATAAAACCGTGCAAAACCGCTAAATTTTGAACGAAATTTGACACAAACATTGGTCTACAACCAAGAATTTGTGTGTTAAATTTGCTAAGCGAAATAATAACTACAAGTTCATATAAATGGGAAACAAACTTTGCTTTAATAAAACCGTGCAAAATAGCTAAATTCTGAACGTTCTCACAATTCGACGAAAATTGACCCAAGCATTAGTCTAGACCATAGAATTTGTTTGATAAATTTGCTAAGCGTAATAATAAGTACAAGTTTGTATCAAAGCGAAACAAACTTGGCTTTAATAAAACCGTTCAAAACCGCTAAATTTTGAATGTTCTCAGAGACCAAACTTTACCCAAACGTTGGTCGACACCCAAGAATTTGTGTGGTAAATTTGCTAAGCGTAATAAAACTACAAGTTTGTATAAATCGGAACAAACTTTGCATTATTAAAACCGTACACAACAGCTAATTATGAACGTTCTCAGAATTCGACGAAACTTAACCCAAACGTTTTTCTAGACCCAAGAATTTTTGTAAGTTTAGTAATAACTACAAGTTTGTATAAAAGGAAAACAAAATTTGCTTCAATAAAACCGTGGAAAACAGCTAAATTTTGAACGTTCTCAGAATTCGACGAATCTTGACCCAAGCGGTGGTCTAGACCCAAGAATTTGTCTGGTAAATTTGCTAAGCGTAATAATAACTACAAGTTTGTATAAATGGGAAACAAACTTTACTTTAATAAAACCGTATAAAACATCAAAATTTTGAGCATTTTCAGAATTCGACGAAAGTTGACCGAAACGTTGGACTAGACACTAGGATCTGTGTGATAAATTTTCTAGGCATAGTAATAACTACATGTTTGTATCAACGGGAAAACAAACTTTGCTTTAATAAAACCGTGCAAAATAGCTAAA
Organism: Sesamum indicum; assembly: GCF_026168435.1. Classification (NCBI taxonomy): domain Eukaryota; kingdom Viridiplantae; phylum Streptophyta; class Magnoliopsida; order Lamiales; family Pedaliaceae; genus Sesamum; species Sesamum indicum. Next base: position 6,286,157 of record NC_142661.1, on the reverse strand, counting down.
TTTTGAACGTTGTCAGAATTTGACGAAACTTGACCCAAACGTTGGTCTAGACCCAAGAATTTGTGTGGTAAATTTGCTAAGCGTAATAAAAAACACAAGCTTGTATAAAAGGGAAACAAACTTTGCTTTAATAAAACCGTGCAAAACATTTAAAGTTTGAATGTTCTCAAAATTCGACGAAACTTGACCCAAACGTTGGTCTAGACCCAAGAATTTGTCTGGTAAATTTGCTAAGCGTAGTAATAACTACAAGTTTGTATAAAAGGGAAACAAACTTATCTTTAATAAGACTGTATAAAACAGCTAAATTTTGAACATTATCAGAATTCGACGTAACTTAACCGAAACGTTGGTCTAGACACTAGGAGCTGTGTGATATATTTTATAGGCATAATAATAACTACGAGTTTGTATCAAAGGGAAAAAATACTTTGCTTTAATAAAATCATGCAAAACAGCTAAATTTTGAACATTCTCAGAATTCGACGAAACTTGACCCAAACGTTGGTTTAGACCCAAGAATTTGTGTGGTAAATTTGCTAAGTGTAATAAAATCACAAGCTTGTATAAAAGGGAAACAAACTTTGCTTTAATAAAACCGTGCAAAACCGCTAAATTTTGAACGAAATTTGACACAAACATTGGTCTACAACCAAGAATTTGTGAGTTAAATTTGCTAAGCGAAATAATAACTACAAGTTCATATAAATGGGAAACAAACTTTGCTTTAATAAAACCGTGCAAAATAGCTAAATTCTGAACGTTCTCACAATTCGACGAAAATTGACCCAAGCATTAGTCTAGACCATAGAATTTGTTTGATAAATTTGCTAAGCGTAATAATAAGTACAAGTTTGTATCAAAGCGAAACAAACTTGGCTTTAATAAACCGTTCAAAACCGCTAAATTTTGAATGTTCTCAGAGACCAAACTTTACCCAAACGTTGGTCGACACCCAAGAATTTATGTGGTAAATTTGCTAAGCGTAATAAAACTACAAGTTTGTATAAATGGGAACAAACTTTGCATTATTAAAACCGTACACAACAGCTAATTATGAACGTTCTCAGAATTCGACGAAACTTAACCCAAACGTTTTTCTAGACCCAAGAATTTTTGTAAGTTTAGTAATAACTACAAGTTTGTATAAAAGGAAAACAAAATTTGCTTCAATAAAACCGTGGAAAACAGCTAAATTTTGAACGTTCTCAGAATTCGACGAATCTTGACCCAAGCGTTGGTCTAGACCCAAGAATTTGTCTGGTAAATTTGCTAAGCGTAATAATGACTACAAGTTTGTGTAAATGAGAAACAAACTTTAATTTAATAAAACCGTATAAAACATCAAAATTTTGAGCATTTTCAGAATTCGACGAAAGTTGACCGAAACGTTGGACTAGACACTAGGATCTGTGTGATAAATTTTCTAGGCATAGTAATAACTACATGTTTGTATCAAAGGGAAAACAAACTTTGCTTTAATAAAACCGTGCAAAATAGCTAAATTTTGAACGTTGTCAGAATTCGACGAAACTTGACCCAAACGTTGGTCTAGACCCAAGAATTTGTGTGGTAAATTTGCTAAGCGTAATAAAAAATACAAGCTTGTATAAAAGGGAAACAAACTTTGCTTTAATAAAACCGTGCAAAACATTTAAAGTTTGAATGTTCTCATAATTCGACGAAACTTGACCCAAACGTTGGTCTAGACCCAAGAATTTGTCTGGTAAATTTGCTAAGCGTAGTAATAACTACAAGTTTGTATAAAAGGGAAACAAACTTATCTTTAATAAGACTGTATAAAACAGCTAAATTTTGAACATTATCAGAATTCGACGTAACTTAACCGAAACGTTGGTCTAGACACTAGGAGCTGTGTGATATATTTTATAGGCATAATAATAACTACGAGTTTGTATCAAAGGGAAAAAATACTTTGCTTTAATAAAATCATGCAAAACAGCTAAATTTTGAACATTCTCAGAATTCGACGAAACTTGACCCAAACGTTGGTTTACACCCAAGAATTTGTGTGGTAAATTTGCTAAGTGTAATAAAATCACAAGCTTGTATAAAAGGGAAACAAACTTTGCTTTAATAAAACCGTGCAAAACCGCTAAATTTTGAACGAAATTTGACACAAACATTGGTCTACAACCAAGAATTTGTGAGTTAAATTTGCTAAGCGAAATAATAACTACAAGTTCATATAAATGGGAAACAAAATTTGCTTTAATAAAACCGTGCAAAATAGCTAAATTCTGAACGTTCTCACAATTCGATGAAAATTGACCCAAGCATTAGTCTAGACCATAGAATTTGTTTGATAAATTTGCTAAGCGTAATAATAAGTACAAGTTTGTATCAAAGCGAAACAAACTTGGCTTAAATAAACCGTTCAAAACCGCTAAATTTTGAATGTTCTCAGAGACCAAACTTTACCCAAACGTTGGTCGACACCCAAGAATTTGTGTGGTAAATTTGCTAAGCGTAATAAAACTACAAGTTTGTATAAATGGGAACAAACTTTGCATTATTAAAACCGTACACAACAGCTAATTATGAACGTTCTCAGAATTCGACGAAACTTAACCCAAACGTTTTTCTAGACCCAAGAATTTTTGTAAGTTTAGTAATAACTACAAGTTTGTATAAAAGGAAAACAAAATTTGCTTCAATAAAACCGTGGAAAACAGCTAAATTTTGAACGTTCTCAGAATTCGACGAATCTTGACCCAAGAGTTGGTCTAGACCCAAGAATTTGTCTGGTAAATTTGCTAAGCGTAATAATAACTACAAGTTTGTATAAATGGGAAACAAACTTTAATTTAATAAAACCGTATAAAACATCAAAATTTTGAGCATTTTCAGAATTCGACGAAAGTTGACCGAAACGTTGGACTAGACACTAGGATCTGTGTGATAAATTTTCTAGGCATAGTAATAACTACATGTTTGTATCAAAGGGAAAACAAACTTTGCTTTAATAAAACCGTGCAAAATAGCTAAATTTTGAACGTTGTCAGAATTCGACGAAACTTGACCCAAACGTTGGTCTAGACCCAAGAATTTGTGTGGTAAATTTGCTAAGCGTAATAAAAAACACAAGCTCGTATAAAAGGGAAACAAACTTTGCTTTAATAAAACCGTGCAAAACATTTAAAGTTTGAATGTTCTCAAAATTCGACGAAACTTGACCCAAACGTTGGTTTAGACCCAACAATTTGTCTGGTAAATTTGCTAAGCGTAGTAATAACTACAAGTTTGTATAAAAGGGAAACAAACTTATCTTTAAAAAGACTGTATAAAACAGCTAAATTTTGAACATTATCAGAATTCGACGTAACATAACCGAAACGTTGGTCTAGACACTAGGAGCTGTGTGATATATTTTACAGGCATAATAATAACTACGAGTTTGTATCAAAGGGAAAAAATACTTTGCTTTAATAAAATCATGCAAAACAGCTAAATTTTGAACATTCTCAGAATTCGACGAAACATGACCCAAACGTTGGTTTAGACCCAAGAATTTGTGTGGTAAATTTGCTAAGTGTAATAAAATCACAAGCTTGTATAAAAGGGAAACAAACTTTGCTTTAATAAAACCGTGCAAAACCGCTAAATTTTGAACGAAATTTGACACAAACATTGGTCTACAACCAAGAATTTGTGAGTTAAATTTGCTAAGCGAAATAATAACTACAAGTTCATATAAATGGGAAACAAACTTTGCTTTAATAAAACCGTGCAAAATAGCTAAATTCTGAACGTTCTCACAATTCGACGAAAATTGACCCAAGCATTAGTCTAGACCATAGAATTTGTTTGATAAATTTGCTAAGCGTAATAATAAGTACAAGTTTGTATCAAAGCGAAACAAACTTGGCTTTAATAAAACCGTTCAAAACCGCTAAATTTTGAATGTTCTCAGAGACCAAACTTTACCCAAACGTTGGTCGAGACCCAAGAATTTGTGTGGTAAATTTGCTAAGCGTAATAAAACTACAAGTTTGTATAAATGGGAACAAACTTTGCATTATTAAAACCGTACACAACAGCTAATGATGAACGTTCTCAGAATTCGACGAAACTTAACCCAAACGTTTTTCTAGACCCAAGAATTTTTGTAAGTTTAGTAATAACTACAAGTTTGTATAAAAGGAAAACAAAATTTGCTTCAATAAAACCGTGGAAAACAGCTAAATTTTGAACGTTCTCAGAATTCGACGAATCTTGACCCAAGCGTTGGTCTAGACCCAAGAATTTGTCTGGTAAATTTGCTAAGCGTAATAATAACTACAAGTTTGTATAAATGGGAAACAAACTTTACTTTAATAAAACCGTATAAAACATCAAAATTTTGAGCATTTTCAGAATTCGACGAAAGTTGACCGAAACGTTGGACTAGACACTAGGATCTGTGTGATAAATTTTCTAGGCATAGTAATAACTACATGTTTGTATCAAAGGGAAAACAAACTTTGCTTTAATAAAACCGTGCAAAATAGCTAAATTTTGAACGTTGTCAGAATTCGACGAAACTTGACCCAAACGTTGGTCTAGACCCAAGAATTTGTGTGGTAAATTTGCTAAGCGTAATAAAAAACACAAGCTTGTATAAAAGGGAAACAAACTTTGCTTTAATAAAACCGTGCAAAACATTTAAAGTTTGAATGTTCTCATAATTCGACGAAACTTGACCCAAACGTTGGTCTAGACCCAAGAATTTGTCTGGTAAATTTGCTAAGCGTAGTAATAACTACAAGTTTGTATAAAAGGGAAACAAACTTATCTTTAATAAGACTGTATAAAACAGCTAAATTTTGAACATTATCAGAATTCGACGTAACTTAACCGAAACGTTGGTCTAGACACTAGGAGCTGTGTGATATATTTTATAGGCATAATAATAACTACGAGTTTGTATCAAAGGGAAAAAATACTTTGCTTTAATAAAATCATGCAAAACAGCTAAATTTTGAACATTCTCAGAATTCGACGAAACTTGACCCAAACGTTGGTTTACACCCAAGAATTTGTGTGGTAAATTTGCTAAGTGTAATAAAATCACAAGCTTGTATAAAAGGGAAACAAACTTTGCTTTAATAAAACCGTGCAAAACCGCTAAATTTTGAACGAAATTTGACACAAACATTGGTCTACAACCAAGAATTTGTGAGTTAAATTTGCTAAGCGAAATAATAACTACAAGTTCATATAAATGGGAAACAAACTTTGCTTTAATAAAACCGTGCAAAATAGCTAAATTCTGAACGTTCTCACAATTCGACGAAAATTGACCCAAGCATTAGTCTAGACCATAGAATTTGTTTGATAAATTTGCTAAGCGTAATAATAAGTACAAGTTTGTATCAAAGCGAAACAAACTTGGCTTTAATAAAACCGTTCAAAACCGCTAAATTTTGAATGTTCTCAGAGACCAAACTTTACCCAAACGTTGGTCGAGACCCAAGAATTTGTGTGGTAAATTTGCTAAGCATAATAAAACTACAAGTTTGTATAAATGGGAACAAACTTTGCATTATTAAAACCGTACACAACAGCTAATTATGAACGTTCTCAGAATTCGACGAAACTTGACCCAAACGTTTTTCTAGACCCAAGAATTTTTGTAAGTTTAGTAATAACTACAAGTTTGTATAAAAGGAAAACAAAATTTGCTTCAATAAAACCGTGGAAAACAGCTAAATTTTGAACGTTCTCAGAATTCGACGAATCTTGACCCAAGCGTTGGTCTAGACCCAAGAATTTGTCTGGTAATTTTGCTAAGCGTAATAATAATTACAAGTTTGTATAAATGGGAAACAAACTTTACTTTAATAAAACCGTATAAAACATCAAAATTTTGAGCATTTTCAGAATTCGACGAAAGTTGACCGAAACGTTGGACTAGACACTAGGATCTGTGTGATAAATTTTCTAGGCATAGTAATAACTACATGTTTGTATCAAAGGGAAAACAAACTTGGCTTTAATAAAACCGTGCAAAATAGCTAAATTTTGAACATTGTCAGAATTCGACGAAACTTGACCCAAACGTTGGTCTAAACCCAAGAATTTGTGTGGTAAATTTGCTTAGCGTAATAAAAAACACAAGCTCGTATAAAAGGGAAACAAACTTTGCTTTAATAAAACCGTGCAAAACAAGTTTGAATGTTCTCAAAATTCGACGAAACTTGACCCAAACGTTGGTCTAGACCCAAGAATTTGTCTGGTAAATTTGCTAAGCGTAGTAATAACTACAAGTTTGTATAAAAGGGAAACAAACTTATCTTTAATAAGACTGTATAAAACAGCTAAATTTTGAACATTATCAGAATTCGACGTAACTTAACCGAAACGTTGGTCTAGACACTAGGAGCTGTGTGATATATTTTATAGGCATAATAATAACTATGAGTTTGTATCAAAGGGAAAAAATACTTTGCTTTAATAAAATCATGCAAAACAGCTAAATTTTGAACATTCTCAGAATTCGACGAAACTTGACCCAAACGTTGGTTTAGACCCAAGAATTTGTGTGGTAAATTTGCTAAGTGTAATAAAATCACAAGCTTGTATAAAAGGGAAACAAACTTTGCTTTAATAAAACCGTGCAAAACCGCTAAATTTTGAACGAAATTTGACACAAACATTGGTCTACAACCAAGAATTTGTGAGTTAAATTTGCTAAGCGAAATAATAACTACAAGTTCATATAAATGGGAAACAAACTTTGCTTTAATAAAACCGTGCAAAATAGCTAAATTCTGAACGTTCTCACAATTCGACGAAAATTGACCCAAGCATTAGTCTAGACCATAGAATTTGTTTGATAAATTTGCTAAGCGTAATAATAAGTACAAGTTTGTATCAAAGCGAAACAAACTTGGCTTTAATAAACCGTTCAAAACCGCTAAATTTTGAATGTTCTCAGAGACCAAACTTTACCCAAACGTTGGTCGACACCCAAGAATTTGTGTGGTAAATTTGCTAAGCGTAATAAAACTACAAGTTTGTATAAATGGGAACAAACTTTGCATTATTAAAACCGTACACAACAGCTAATTATGAACGTTCTCAGAATTCGACGAAACTTAACCCAAACGTTTTTCTAGACCCAAGAATTTTTGTAAGTTTAGTAATAACTACAAGTTTGTATAAAAGGAAAACAAAATTTGATTCAATAAAACCGTGGAAAACAGCTAAATTTTGAACGTTCTCAGAATTCGACGAATCTTGACCCAAGCGTTGGTCTAGACCCAAGAATTTGTCTGGTAAATTTGCTAAGCGTAATAATAACTACAAGTTTGTATAAATGGGAAACAAACTTTAATTTAATAAAACCGTATAAAACATCAAAATTTTGAGCATTTTCAGAATTCGACGAAAGTTGACCGAAACGTTGGACTAGACACTAGGATCTGTGTGATAAATTTTCTAGGCATAGTAATAACTACATGTTTGTATCAAAGGGAAAACAAACTTTGCTTTAATAAAACCGTGCAAAATAGCTAAATTTTGAACGTTGTCAGAATTCGACGAAACTTGACCCAAACGTTGGTCTAGACCCAAGAATTTGTGTGGTAAATTTGCTAAGCGTAATAAAAAACACAAGCTCGTATAAAAGGGAAACAAACTTTGCTTTAATAAAACCGTGCAAAACATTTAAAGTTTGAATGTTCTCAAAATTCGACGAAACTTGACCCAAACGTTGGTCTAGACCCAAGAATTTGTCTGGTAAATTTGCTAAGCGTAGTAATAACTACAAGTTTGTATAAAAGGCAAACAAACTTATCTTTAAAAAGACTGTATAAAACAGCTAAATTTTGAACATTATCAGAATTCGACGTAACTTAACCGAAACGTTGGTCTAGACACTAGGAGCTGTGTGATATATTTTACAGGCATAATAATAACTACGAGTTTGTATCAAAGGGAAAAAATACTTTGCTTCAATAAAATCATGCAAAACAGCTAAATTTTGAACATTCTCAGAATTCGACGAAACTTGACCCAAACGTTGGTTTAGACCCAAGAATTTGTGTGGTAAATTTGCTAAGTGTAATAAAATCACAAGCTTGTATAAAAGGGAAACAAACTTTGCTTTAATAAAACCGTGCAAAACCGCTAAATTTTGAACGAAATTTGACACAAACATTGGTCTACAACCAAGAATTTGTGTGTTAAATTTGCTAAGCGAAATAATAACTACAAGTTCATATAAATGGGAAACAAACTTTGCTTTAATAAAACCGTGCAAAATAGCTAAATTCTGAACGTTCTCACAATTCGACGAAAATTGACCCAAGCATTAGTCTAGACCATAGAATTTGTTTGATAAATTTGCTAAGCGTAATAATAAGTACAAGTTTGTATCAAAGCGAAACAAACTTGGCTTTAATAAAACCGTTCAAAACCGCTAAATTTTGAATGTTCTCAGAGACCAAACTTTACCCAAATGTTGGTCGAGACCCAAGAATTTGTGTGGTAAATTTGCTAAGCGTAATAAAACTACAAGTTTGTATAAATGGGAACAAACTTTGCATTATTAAAACTGTACACAACAGCTAATTATGAACGTTCTCAGAATTCGACGAAACTTAACCCAAACGTTTTTCTAGACCCAAGAATTTTTGTAAGTTTAGTAATAACTACAAGTTTGTATAAAAGGAAAACAAAATTTGCTTCAATAAAACCGTGGAAAACAGCTAAATTTTGAACGTTCTCAGAATTCGACGAATCTTGACCCAAGCGTTGGTCTAGACCCAAGAATTTGTCTGGTAAATTTGCTAAGCGTAATAATAACTACAAGTTTGTATAAATGGGAAACAAACTTTAATTTAATAAAACTGTATAAAACATCAAAATTTTGAGCATTTTCAGAATTCGACGAAAGTTGACCGAAACGTTGGACTAGACACTAGGATCTGTGTGATAAATTTTCTAGGCATAGTAATAACTACATGTTTGTATCAAAGGGAAAACAAACTTTGCTTTAATAAAACCGTGCAAAATAGCTAAATTTTGAACGTTGTCAGAATTCGACGAAACTTGACCCAAACGTTGGTCTAGACCCAAGAATTTGTGTGGTAAATTTGCTAAGCGTAATAAAAAACACAAACTCGTATAAAAGGGAAACAAATTTTGCTTTAATAAAACCGTGCAAAACATTTAAAGTTTGAATGTTCTCAAAATTCGACGAAACTTGACCCAAACGTTGGTCTAGACCCAAGAATTTGTCTGGTAAATTTGCTAAGCGTAGTAATAACTACAAGTTTGTATAAAAGGGAAACAAACTTATCTTTAATAAGACTGTATAAAACAGCTAAATTTTGAACATTATCAGAATTCGACGTAACTTAACCGAAACGTTGGTCTAGACACTAGGAGCTGTGTGATATATTTTATAGGCATAATAATAACTACGAGTTTGTATCAAAGGGAAAAAATACTTTGCTTTAATCAAATCATGCAAAACAGCTAAATTTTGAACATTCTCAGAATTCGACGAAACTTGACCCAAACGTTGGTTTACACCCAAGAATTTGTGCGGTAACTTTGCTAAGTGTAATAAAATCACAAGCTTGTATAAAAGGGAAACAAACTTTGCTTTAATAAAACCGTGCAAAACCGCTAAATTTTGAACGAAATTTGACACAAACATTGGTCTACAACCAAGAATTTGTGAGTTAAATTTGCTAAGCGAAATAATAACTACAAGTTCATATAAATGGGAAACAAACTTTGCTTTAATAAAATCGTGCAAAATAGCTAAATTCTGAACGTTCTCATAATTCGACGAAAATTGACCCAAGCATTAGTCTCTACCATAGAATTTGTTTGATAAATTTGCTAAGCGTAATAATAAGTACAAGTTTGTATCAAAGCGAAACAAACTTGGCTTTAATAAAACCGTTCAAAACCGCTAAATTTTGAATGTTCTCAGAGACCAAACTTTACCCAAACGTTGGTCGACACCCAAGAATTTGTGTGGTAAATTTGCTAAGCGTAATAAAACTACAAGTTAGATTTAATAAAACTGTGCAAAACAACTATATTTTGAACGTTTTCAGAATTCGACGAAACTTGACCCAAACGTTAGTCTAGACCAAAGGATTTGAGTGGTAAATTTGCTAAGCATAATAATAACTACAAGTTTGTATAAAAGGGAAACAAACCTGCTTTAATAAAACTGTGCAAAACAACTATATTTTGAACGTTTTCAGAATTCGACGAAACTTGAGCCAAACGTTGGTCTAGACCCAAGAATTTGTGAGGTTGATTTGTTAAGCGTGATAATAATACAAGTTTGTATAAATGGGTAACAAACTTGCTATAATAAAATCGTGCAAAACAACTAAATTTTGAACGTTCTCAGAATTCGACGAAACTTTATCCAAACGTTGGTCTAGACCAAAGAATTTCTGTGGTAAATTTGCTAAGCGTAATAATAACTACAAGTTTGTATAAAAGGAAAAGAAACTTGCTTTAATAAACCGTGCAAAACACCTATATTTTGAACGTTTTCAGAATTCGACGAAACTTGACCCAAATGTCGGTCTAGACCAAAGAATTTGTGTGGTAAGTTTGCTAAGCGTAATAATAACTACAAGTTTGTATAAAAGGGAATAAAACTTGATTTAATAAAACTGTGCAAAACAACTATATTTTGAACGTTTTCAGAATTCGATGAAACTTGACCCAAACGTTAGTCTAGACCAAAGGATTTGTGTGGTAAATTTGCTAAGCATAATAATAACTACAAGTTTGTATAAAAGGGAAACAAACCTGCTTTAATAAAACTGTGCAAAACAACTATATTTTGAACGTTTTCAGAATTCGACGAAACTTGACCCAAACGTTGGTCTAGACCAAGAATTTGTGTGGTAGATTTGCTAAGCGTGATAATAATACAAGTTTGTATAAATGGGTAACAAACTTGCTATAATAAAATCGTGCAAAACAACTAAATTTTGAACGTTCTCAGAATTCGACGAAACTTTATCCAAACGTTGGTCTAGACCAAAGAATTTCTGTGGTAAATTTGCTAAGCGTAATAATAACTACAAGTTTGTATAAAAGGAAAACAAACTTGCTTTAATAAACCGTGCAAAACAGCTATATTTTGAACGTTTTCAGAATTCGACGAAACTTGACCCAAATGTTGGTCTAGACCAAAGAATTTGTGGGGTAAGTTTGCTAAGCGTAATAATAACTACAAGTTTGTATAAAAGGGAATAAAACTTGCTTTAATAAAACTGTGCAAAACAACTATATTTTGAACGTTTTCAGAATTCGACGAAACTTGACCCAAACGTTGGTCTAGACCAAAGGATTTGTGTGGTAAATTTGCTAAGCATAATAATAACTACAAGTTTGTATAAAAGGGAAACAAACCTGCTTTAATAAAATTGTGCAAAACATTCAAGTAGTTATTGATGAGGGACAATGGCAGTGGCCTTTTATAACTGATTTGGAATGTATGGAGATCATTTACACATTACCTCAGATTCACGGAGGGGAAGACAGGATCAACTGGAGATTCCCAGAGGGACGACTCACCACACAATCACTATACAGACTTTTCTGCCCACCTGGACCAAAAGTAGGATGGTCTTCACTACTATCAGGTTCATTGAAGATCCCCAGACATAATTTCATCCTTTGGTTAGCAATTCAGGAGAAGCTACCGACTACCGATAAAGCTTGGATGACCCACTTAGGTGGATGTATCCTTTGTGAAGAGGGTACAACGGAGACACACACTCACATGTTCTTCCGATGTCAATATAGCAGAAGATGCCTTGCAGCTGTACGCCAACATATTCGATTCTCTTGGCCCAATCGCGAGTGGAAAAGAGACGTGGAATGGGCGTCGAGGAAGTGGAGGGGAAAGCATATCGTTAATATTGCTTATCGAGCCTTACTTAGTGCATGCATATACCACATCTGGCGAGAGAGGAACCTGAGACGCTTTGAACACACCCAACGGCCAGAACGTGTATTAGCTACTTGCATAGTTGGTGATGTTAGATAGAGAATACTTAGTATTAATCTATCATGTTCAATTAGCACATGTGCGCTCTATAGACTTTGGCGTATCCCTTGGTCTGTCGAGGGAGACACCACTTGATTGTTGTACTATACTCCTTTTTATTTAATGAAACATACCTTTACCCTAAAACTGTGCAAAACAACTATATTTTGAACGTTTTCAGAATTCGACGAAACTTGAGCCAAAAGTTGGTCTAGACCCAAGAATTTGTATGGTGGATTTGCTAAGCGTGATAATAATACAAGTTTGTATAAATGGGTAACAAACTTGCTATAATAAAATCGTGAAAAACAACTAAATTTTGAACGTTCTCAGAATTCGACGAAACTTATCCAAACGTTGGTCTAGACCAAAGAATTTCTGTGGTAAATTTGCTAAGCGTAATAATAACTACAAGTTTGTATAAAAGGAAAAGAAACTTGCTTTAATAAACCGTGCAAAACACCTATATTTTGAACGTTTTCAGAATTCGATGAAACTTGACCCAAATGTCGGTCTAGACCAAAGAATTTGTGTGGTAAGTTTGCTAAGCGTAATAATAACTACAAGTTTGTATAACAGGGAATAAAACTTGATTTAATAAAACTGTGCAAAACAACTATATTTTGAACGTTTTCAGAATTCGACGAAACTTGACCCAAACGTTAGTCTAGACCAAAGAATTTGTGTGGTAAATTTGCTAAGCATAATAATAACTACAAGTTTGTATAAAAGGGAAACAAACCTGCTTTAATAAAACTGTGCAAAACAACTATATTTTGAACGTTTTCAGAATTCGACGAAACTTGACCCAAACGTTGGTCTAGACCCAAGAATTTGTGTGGTAGATTTGCTAAGCGTGATAATAATACAAGTTTGTATAAATGGGTAACAAACTTGCTATAATAAAATCGTGCAAAACAACTAAATTTTGAACGTTCTCAGAATTCGACGAAACTTTATCCAAACGTTGGTCTAGACCAAAGAATTTCTGTGGTAAAGTTGCTAAGCGTAATAATAACTACAAGTTTGTATAAAAGGAAAACAAACTTGCTTTAATAAACCGTGCAAAACAACTATATTTTGAACGTTTTCAGAATTCGCCGAAACTTGACCCAAATGTCGGTCTAGACCAAAGAATTTGTGTGGTAAGTTTTCTAAGCGTAATAATAACTACAAGTTTGTATAAAAGGGAATAAAACTTGCTTTAATAAAACTGTGCAAAACAACTATATTTTGAACGTTTTCAGAATTCGACGAAACTTGACCCAAACGTTGGTCTAGACCAAAGGATTTGTGTGGTAAATTTGCTAAGCATAATAATAACTACAAGTTTGTAGTTAGTGCCTTTATGAGATTCGCAGAAGGATTCGCTTTCACTGGCCCAATAGAGATTGGGCAACAGATATTGAATGGCCGACACGGAAATGGAGAGGTAAGCACATTATTAATAGAGCTTACCGTACACTACTGGCAGCGTGTGTCTACCACATATGGAAGGAGAGGAACTTGAGGAGATTTGATCTTACTGAGCGGACACCGGCCACATTGAGCATACTAATCATCAATGACGTCAGACAGAGGATTCTTAGCGTTGATTTAGCATCGTCAGTCAGTACACGAGCATTGTATAGATTATGGCGTATCCCTTGGGTAGAGGGAGAAACCAGTTGATAATCCCATGTTGTACTGTACCATTACTCTTTATTAATGAAATTTACATTTACCCAAAAAAAGTTTGTATAAAAGGGAAACAAACCTGCTTTAATAAAACTATGCAAAACATTCAAGTAGTTATTGATGAGGGACAATGGCAGTGGCCTTTTATAACTGATTTGGAATGTATGGAGATCATTTACACATTACCTCAGATTCACGGAGGGGAAGACAGGATCAACTGGAGATTCCCAGAGGGACGACTCACCACACAATCACTATACAGACTTTTCTGCCCACCTGGACCAAAAGTAGGATGGTCTTCACTACTATCAGGTTCATTGAAGATCCCCAGACATAATTTCATCCTTTGGTTAGCAATTCAGGAGAAGCTACCGACTACCGATAAAGCTTGGATGACCCACTTAGGTGGATGTATCCTTTGTGATGAGGATACAACGGAGACACACACTCACATGTTCTTCCGATGTCAATATAGCAGAAGATGCCTTGCAGCTGTACGCCAACATATTCGATTCTCTTGGCCCAATCGCGAGTGGAAAAGAGACGTGGAATGGGCGTCGAGGAAGTGGAGGGGAAAGCATATCGTTAATATTGCTTATCGAGCCTTACTTAGTGCATGCATATACCACATCTGGCGAGAGAGGAACCTGAGACGCTTTGAACACACCCAACGGCCGGAACGTGTATTAGCTACCTGCATAGTTGGTGATGTTAGATAGAGAATACTTAGTATTAATCTATCATGTTCAATTAGCACATGTGTGCTCTATAGACTTTGGCGTATCCCTTGGTCTGTCGAGGGAGACACCACTTGATTGTTGTACTATACTCCTTTTTATTTAATGAAACTTACCTTTACCCTAAAACTGTGCAAAACAACTATATTTTGAACGTTTTCAGAATTCGACGAAACTTGAGCCAAACGTTGGTCTAGACCCAAGAATTTGTGTGGTAGATTTGCTAAGCGTGATAATAATACAAGTTTGTATAAATGGGTAACAAACTTGCTATAATAAAATCGTGCAAAACAACTAAATTTTGAACATTCTCAGAATTCGACGAAACTTTATCCAAACGTTGGTCTAGACCAAAGAATTTCTGTGGTAAATTTGCTAAGCGTAATAATAACTACAAGTTTGTATAAAAGGAAAAGAAACTTGCTTTAATAAACCGTGCAAAACACCTATATTTTGAACGTTTTCAGAATTCGACGAAACTTGACCCAAATGTCGGTCTAGACCAAAGAATTTGTGTGGTAAGTTTGCTAAGCGTAATAATAACTACAAGTTTGTATAAAAGCGAATAAAACTTGATTTAATAAAACTGTGCAAAACAACTATATTTTGAACGTTTTCAGAATTCGACGAAACTTGACCCAAACGTTAGTCTAGACCAAAGGATTTGTGTGGTAAATTTGCTAAGCATAATAATAACTACAAGTTTGTATAAAAGGGAAACAAACCTGCTTTAATAAAACTGTGCAAAACAACTATATTTTGAACGTTTTCAGAATTCGACGAAACTTGACCCAAACGTTGGTCTAGACCCAAGAATTTGTGTGGTAGATTTGCTAAGCGTGATAATAATACAAGTTTGTATAAATGGGTAACAAACTTGCTATAATAAAATCGTGCAAAACAACTAAATTTTGAACGTTCTCAGAATTCGACGAAACTTTATCCAAACGTTGGTATAGACCAAAGAATTCCTGTGGTAAATTTGCTAAGCGTAATAATAACTACAAGTTTGTATAAAAGGAAAACAAACTTGCTTTAATAAACCGTGCAAAACAGCTATATTTTGAATATTTTCAGAATTCGACGAAACATAACCCATATACAAACTTGCTTTATAAAAATCGTGCAAAATAGCTATATTTTGAACGTTTTTAGAATTCGACGAAACTTGACCCAAACGTTGGTCTAGACCAAAGAATTTGAGTGGTAAATTTTCTAAGTGTAATAATAACTACAAGTATGAATAAAAGGGAAACAAACTTGCTCTTATAAAACCATGCAAAACAGCTAAATATTGAATATTCTATGAATTTGACGAAACATGACCCAAACGTTGGTCTAGACCCAAGAATTTATGTGGTAGATTTGCTAAGCGTGATAATAATTACAAGTTTGTATAAATGGGTAACAAACTTTCTATAATAAAACCGTGCCAAACAACTAAATTTTGAACGTTCTCAGAATTCGACGAAACTTGACCCAAATGTCGGTCTAGACCAAAGAATTTGTGTGGTAAGTTTGCTAAGCGTAATAATAACTACATGTTTGTATAAAAGGGAATAAAACTTGCATTAATAAAATTGTGCAAAACAACTATATTTTGAACGTTTTCAGAATTCGACGAAACTTGACCCAAACGTTGGTCTAGACCAAAGGATTTGTGTGGTAAATTTGGTAAGCGTAATGATAACTACAAGTTTGTATAAAAGGAAAACAAACTTGTTTTAATAAAATCGTGCAGAACAGTTATATTTTGAACGTTTTTAGAATTCGACGAAACTTGATCCAAACGTTGGTCTAGACCAAAGAATTTCTGTGGTAAATTTGCTAAATGTAATAATAACTACAAGTTTGTATAAAAGGAAAACAAACTTGCCTTAATAAACCGTGCAAAACAGCTATATTTTGAATATTTTCAGAATTCGACGAAATTTAACCCTTATACAAACTTGCTTTAGAAAAATCGTGCAAAACAGCTATATTTTGAACGTTTTTAGAATTCGACGAAACTTGATCCAAACGCTGGTCTAGACCAAAGGATTTGTGTGGTAAATTTGCTAAGCATAATAATAATTACAAGTTTGTATAAAAGGGAAACAAACTTGTTTTAATAAAACTGTGCAAAACAACTATATTTTGAACGTTTTCAAAATTCGACGAAACATGACCCAAACGTTGGTCTAGACCAAAGGATTTGTGTGGTAAATTTGGTATGCGTAATAATAACTACAAATTAGTGTAAAAGGAAAACAAACTTGTTTTAATAAAACCGTGCAAAACAGCCATATTTTGAACGTTTTTAGAATTCGACGAAACTTGATCCAAACGTTGGTCTAGACCAAAGAATTTGAGTGGTAAATTTTCTAAGTGTAATAATAACTACAAGTTAGAATAAAAGGGAAACAAACTTGCTCTTATAAAACCATGCAAAACAGCTAAATATTGAATATTCTATGAATTTGACGAAACTTGACCCAAACGTTGGTCTAGACCCAAGAATTTGTGTGGTAGATTTGCTAGGCGTGATAATAATTACAAGTTTGTATAAATGGGTAACAAACTTGCTATAATAAAACCGTGCAAAACAACTAAATTTTGAACGTTCTCAGAATTCGACGAAACTTGACCCAAATGTCGGTCTAGACCAAAGAATTTGTGTGGTAAGTTTGTTAAGCGTAATAACTACAAGTTTGTATAAAAGGGAATAAAACTTGCTTTAATAAAACTGTGCAAAACAACTATATTTTGAACGTTTTCAGAATTCGACGAAACTTGACCCAAACGTTGGTCTAGACCAAAGGATTTGTGTGGTAAATTTGTTAAGCATAATAATAACTACAAGTTTGTATAAAAGGGAAACAAACCTGCTTTAATAAAACTGTGCAAAACATTCAAGTAGTTATTGATGAGGGACAATGGCAGTGGCCTTTTATAACTGATTTGGAATGTATAGAAATCATTTACACATTACCTCAGATTCACGGAGGGGAAGACAGGATGAACTGGAGATTCCCAGAGGGACGACTCACCACACAATCACTATACAGACTTTTCTGCCCACCTGGACCAAAAGTAGGATTGTCTTCACTACTATCAGGTTCATTGAAGATCCCCAGACATAATTTCATCCTTTGGTTAACAATTCAGGAGAAGCTACCGACTACCGATAAAGCTTGGATGACCCACTTAGGTGGATGTATCCTTTGTGATGAGGGTACAACGGAGACACACACTCACATGTTCTTCCGATGTCAATATAGCAGAAGATGCCTTGCAGCTGTACGCCAACATATTCGATTCTCTTGGCCCAATCGCGAGTGGAAAAGAGACGTGGAATGGGCGTCGAGAAGTGGAGGGGAAAGCATATCGTTAATATTGCTTATCGAGCCTTACTTAGTGCATGCATATACCACATCTGGCGAGAGAGGAACCTAAGACGCTTTTGAACACACCCAACGGCCGGAACGTGTATTAGCTACCTGCATAGTTGATGATGTTAGATAGAGAATACATAGTATTAATCTATCATGTTCAATTAGCACATGTGCGCTCTATAGACTTTGGCGTATCTCTTGGTCTGTCGAGGGAGACACCACTTGATTGTAGTACTATACTCCTTTTTATTTAATGAAACTTACCTTTACCCTAAAACTGTGCAAAACAACTATATTTTGAACGTTTTCAGAATTCGACGAAACTTGAGCCAAACGTTGGTCTAGACCCAAGAATTTGTGTGGTAGATTTGCTAAGCATGATAATAATACAAGTTTGTATAAATGGGTAACAAACTTGCTATAATAAAATCGTGCAAAACAACTAAATTTTGAACGTTCTCAGAATTCGACGAAACTTAATCCAAACGTTGGTCTAGACCAAAGAATTTCTGTGGTAAATTTGCTAAGCGTAATAATAACTACAAGTTTGTATAAAAGGAAAACAATCTTGCTTTAATAAACCGTGCAAAACAGCTATATTTTGAACGTTTTCAGAATTCGACGAAACTTGACCCAAATGTCGGTCTAGACCAAAGAATTTGTGTGGTAAGTTTGCTAAGCGTAATAATAACTACAAGTTTGTATAAAACGGAATAAAACTTGATTTAATAAAACTGTGCAAAACAACTATATTTTGAACGTTTTCAGAATTCGACGAAACTTGACCCAAACGTTAGTTTAGACCAAAGGATTTGTGTGGTAAATTTGCTAAGCCTAATAATAACTAAAAGTTTGTATAAAAGGAAACAAACCTGCTTTAATAAAACTGTGCAAAACAACTATATTTTGAACGTTTTTAGAATTCGACGAAACTTGACCCAAACGTCGTTCTAGACCCAAGAATTTGTGTGGTAGATTTGCTAAGCGTGATAATAATACAAGTTTTTATAAATGGGTAACAAACTTGCTATAATAAAATCGTGCAAAACAACTAAATTTTGAACGTTCTCAGAATTCGACGAAACTTTATCCAAACGTTGGTCTAGACCAAAGAATTTCTGTGGTAAATTTGCTAAGCGTAATAATAACTACAAGTTTGTATAAAAGGAAAACAAACTTGCTTTAATAACCGTGCAAAACAGCTATATTTTGAATATTTTCAGAATTCGACGAAACATAACCCATATACAAATTTGCTTTATAAAAATCGTGCAAAATAGCTATATTTTGAACGTTTTTAGAATTCGACGAAACTTGATCCAAACGTTGGTCTAGACCAAAGAATTTGAGTGGTAAATTTTCTAAGTGTAATAATAACTACAAGTTTGAATAAAAGGGAAACAAACTTGCTCTTATAAAACCATGCAAAACAGCTAAATATTGAATATTCTATGAATTTGACGAAACTTGGCCCAAACGTTGGTCTAGACCCAAGAATTTGTGTGGTAGATTTGCTAGGCGTGATAATAATTACAAGTTTGTATAAATGGATAACAAACTTGCTATAATAAAACCGTGCAAAACAACTAAATTTTGAACGTTCTCAGAATTCGACGAAACTTGACCCAAATGTCGGTCTAGACCAAAGAATTTGTGTGGTAAGTTTGTTAAGCGTAATAATAACTACAAGTTTGTATAAAAGGGAAACAAACCTGCTTTAATAAAACTGTGCAAAACATTCAAGTAGTTATTGATGAGGGACAATGGCAGTGGCCTTTTATAACTGATTTGGAATGTATGGAGATCATTTACACATTACCTCAGATTCACGGAGGGGAAGACAGGATGAACTGGAGATTCCCAGAGGGACGACTCACCACACAATCACTATACAGACTTTTCTGCCCACCTGGACCAAAAGTAGGATTGTCTTCACTACTATCAGGTTCATTGAAGACCCCCAGACATAATTTCACCTTTGGTTAGCAATTCAGGAGAAGCTACCGACTACCGATAAAGCTTGGATGACCCACTTAGGTGGATGTATCCTTTGTGATGAGGGTACAACGGAGACACACACTCACATGTTCTTCCGATGTCAATATAGCAGAAGATGCCTTGCAGCTGCACGCCAACATATTCGACTCTCTTGGCCCAATCGCGAGTGGAAAAGAGACATGGAATGGGCGTCGAGAAGTGGAGGGGAAAGCATATCGTTAATATTGCTTATCGAGCCTTACTTAGTGCATGCATATACCACATCTGGCGAGAGAGGAACCTGAGTCGCTTTGAACACACCCAACGGCCGGAACGTGTATTAGCTACCTGCATAGTTGATGATGTTAGATAGAGAATACTTAGTATTAATCTATCATGTTCAATTAGCACATGTGCGCTCTATAGACTTTGGCGTATCCCTTGGTCTGTCGAGGGAGACACCACTTGATTGTTGTACTATACTCCTTTTTATTTAATGAATCTTACCTTTACCCTAAAACTGTGCAAAACAACTATATTTTGAACGTTTTCAGAATTCGACGAAACTTGAGCCAAACGTTGGTCTAGACCCAAGAATTTGTGTGGTAGATTTGCTAAGCGTGATAATAATACAAGTTTGTATAAATGGGTAACAAACTTGCTATAATAAAATCGTGCAAAACAACTAAATTTTGAACGTTCTCAGAATTCGACGAAACTTTATCCAAACGTTGGTCTAGACCAAAGAATTTCTGTGGTAAATTTGCTAAGCGTAATAATAACTACAAGTTTGTATAAAAGGAAAGCAATATTGCTTTAATAAACCGTGCAAAACAGCTATATTTTGAACGTTTTCAGAATTCGACGAAACTTGACCCAAATGTCGGTCTAGACCAAAGAATTTGTGTGGTAGGTTTGCTAAGCGTAATAATAACTACAAGTTTGTATAAAACGGAATAAAACTTGATTTAATAAAACTGTGCAAAACAACTATATTTTGAACGTTTTCAGAATTCGACGAAACTTGACCCAAACGTTAGTTTAGACCAAAGGATTTGTCTGGTAAATTTGCTAAGCATAATAATAACTACAAGTTTGTATAAAAGGGAAACAAACCTGCTTTAATAAAACTGTGCAAAACAACTATATTTTGAACGTTTTCAGAATTCGACGAAACTTGACCCAAACGTTGGTCTAGACCCAAGAATTTGTGTGGTAGATTTGCTAAGCGTGATAATAATACAAGTTTTTATAAATGGGTAACAAACTTGCTATAATAAAATCGTGCAAAACAACTAAATTTTGGACGTTCTCAGAATTCGACGAAACTTTATCCAAACGTTGGTCTAGACCAAAGAATTTCTGTGGTAAATTTGCTAAGCGTAATAATAACTACAAGTTTGTATAAAAGGAAAATAAACTTGCTTTAATAACCGTGCAAAACAGCTATATTTTGAATATTTTCAGAATTCGACGAAACATAACCCATATACAAACTTGCTTTATAAAAATCGTGCAAAATAGCTATATTTTGAACGTTTTTAGAATTCGACGAAACTTGACCCAAACGTTGGTCTAGACCAAAGAATTTGAGTGGTAAATTTTCTAAGTGTAATAATAACTACAAGTATGAATAAAAGGGAAACAAACTTGCTCTTATAAAATCATGCAAAACAGCTAAATATTGAATATTCTATGAATTTGACGAAACTTGACCCAAACATTTGTCTAGACCCAAGAATTTATGTGGTAGATTTGCTAAGCGTGATAATAATTACAAGTTTGTATAAATGGGTAACAAACTTTCTATAATAAAACCGTGCAAAACAACTAAATTTTGAACGTTCTCAGAATTCGACGAAACTTGACCCAAATGTCGGTCTAGACCAAAGAATTTGTGTGGTAAGTTTGCTAAGCGTAATAATAACTACATGTTTGTATAAAAGGGAATAAAACTTGCATTAATAAAACTGTGCAAAACAACTATGTTTTGAACGTTTTCAGAATTCGACGAAACTTGACCCAAACGTTGGTCTAGACCAAAGGATTTGTGTGGTAAATTTGGTAAGCGTAATGATAACTACAAGTTTGTATAAAAGGAAAACAAACTTGTTTTAATAAAATCGTGCAGAACAGTTATATTTTGAACGTTTTTAGAATTCGACGAAATTTGATCCAAACATTGGTCTAGACCAAAGAATTTCTGTGGTAAATTTGCTAAATGTAATAATAACTACAAGTTTGTATAAAAGGAAAACAAACTTGCCTTAATAAACCGTGCAAAACAGCTATATTTTGAATATTTTCAGAATTCGACGAAACTTAACCCTTATACAAACTTGTTTTAGAAAAATCGTGCAAAACAGCTATATTTTGAACGTTTTTAGAATTCGACGAAACTTGATCCAAACGTTGGTCTAGACCAAAGGATTTGTGTGGTAAATTTGCTAAGCATAATAATAATTACAAGTTTGTATAAAAGGGAAACAAACTTGTTTTAATAAAACTGTGCAAAACAACTATATTTTGAACGTTTTCAAAATTCGACGAAACATGACCCAAACGTTGGTCTAGACCAAAGGATTTGTGTGGTAAATTTGGTATGCGTAATAATAACTACAAATTAGTGTAAAAGGAAAACAAACTTGTTTTAATAAAATCGTGCAAAACAGCCATATTTTGAACGTTTTTAGAATTCGACAAAACTTGATCCAAACGTTGGTCTAGACAAGCCCACGGAGTCTATGGAAGAGATTGGATCGGATGCTCATTAACGATAGGTGGCTTGCGAGATTTCCTTCATCGTACTATCACAGCCTTATGCCGCGGACTTCTGACCATTCGCCACTAGTAATTCATGGGGACAGGCAGCATCAAACTAGAGGTATGTTTCGTTTTAACAACTACCTAACTCTCTCACCTGAATTTATCCCCAGCGTGTTGAATATTTGGAATCCAACAGTCATTGGGTTTCCTATGTTTGCGGTAACGCGTAAACTTAAAGCCTTGAAACCAGTCTTCAGACAACAAAGGAGGAAAAAAGGAGATTTGACACTTAATGTCACCTAGCCAAAGGATTTCTTGACGAGGCACAACACTTGGTGAGCCTAGATAGATAGAATTAGGCTTTTTTACAACTGGAACACTGCTGTCGCCTTGTTTATGCAAAAGCGGTGAAGCTCGAACAAATCACGTTGCAACAACGAGCCAAGATGCAATGGATGAAGGGAGGCGACCAATGCTCCCGGATTTTCTTTCGTAAAATTGCTCAGAGGAGGGTGGCGAGGAGGATAATGCAGATCAATGATGATAATGGGACCACCCACACGGATTCAGGAGAGATTACCAATGAATTTGTCCGTTACTACCAAAATCTCTTAGGTGGTAACAGACGACAACTACCGTTGGATATTCGCTTTCTTAGACCGTGGGCACAACATGTACTTACTACTGAGGAGGCAGGCCAATTAATATTGGCGTTCAGCCCAGAAGATGTGAAGCAGGCAGTATTTGACATTGCAGAGGACAAGGCCCCGGGACCTGATGGTTTCTCCTCAGGTTTCTTTAAAGCAGCCTGGTCAGTAGTGGGACACGAAGTTACAACGGCTGTACTGGACTTCTTTAGTACCGGGAAACTGCTTAAGCAAGTCAACTCTACACTATTGGCTCTAATTCCAAAGGTACATACTCCTATAACAGTTGGCGACTTTAGACCTATATCGTGCTGTAATGTATTATACAAAATTATTACAAAGCTAATGGTCCAACGTTTGAGTATGGTTCTGGACAAGATAATTAGCCCATGTCAGGGAGCATTCATTCCAGGACGTAGCATTGGGGACAATATAATGTTGGCACAGGAATTATTCACGGGTTATAACCAGGCGAGACTCCCCCCTCGTTGTGCACTAAAAGTTGATATAAGGAAGGCCTATGACACGGTGGAGTGGGATTTCCTATTAGCGGTCTTGCAGCTATTTGATTTCCCACCTACATTTACAAGATGGATTGAAGAATGTGTAACAACGACTTCATTCTCGATTGGGCTCAATGGAAACCATCATGGGTTCTTTACAGGAGCTCAAGGACTAAGACAAGGAGACCCTCTTTCTCCCTATCTCTTTGTTCTTGTAATGGAAGTCCTACATTTGGGATTTTTACAACTCATTGAGCAAGATGGGCAGTTCAAATATCATTGGAAATGTGAGCCGGCCAAAGTATTCCAATTGGGATTCGCAGATGACCTCCTGCTCTTCAGTAAAGCTGACTTGGCATCAATCAATGTCCTCAAGATGGGTTTGGACAGGTTTGCAGAATGGTCCGGGCTTCGGTTGAATGTTCAAAAGAGCCATGTCATTATATCCCGCTCAGCGCAAGGATGGAAGAATCAGATTTTAGAAGCTATGGGCTTCCAGGAGGGCGAACTACCAATGAGGTACTTGGGTCTCCCTTTACTCTTCTAGATTATCCATATCAGACTGTCAACCACTTTTATTGAAAATTGATGCACGCATTAATGGATGGGAGGGACTTTCATTATCTTATGCTGGACGCATACAGATCATTAAGTCTGTATTATCAGCACTGAGCTTGTACTGGGCATCTGCATTTATATTACCAAAGGCTGTTATTAAACAAATAGAGAAACGCCTTAGAACATTTCTGTGGAAAGGCAATTCTACATCAGGTTATGCCAAGGTGGCGTGGAAAGATGTGTGCAAACCGATTATGGAAGGAGGCCAGGGAATTAAGGATATTGGAATCCTTAATCGTGCATTAATGGCAAAGAAGTTATGTGATGTTATCAGATGTGACCGAACATCCATATGGGTTGACTGGTTGCAGCATGGGCGACTACGAAATACCTCTATTTGCACAGTTGACGAGAAGGGAGGATCATGGGGATGGCGCAAGCTGCTCCGGCTCCGCACCTCCATCCAACCTATGACGGAGTTTATTATTGGAGATGGGAGGACATTTTATTTGTGGAAGGATCCATGGCACCAATTGGGCCCACTTATCTCTAGATTACCACGGGCACCAAGCCTTATTGGACTTGGGATTTCCACCAAGCTCCAAGCAGTCATTGATGAGGGGCAATGGCAGTGGCCTTTTATTTCTGATATGGAATGTATGGAGATCATCTATACTCTGCCTCAAATCCATGGAGGGGAGGATAGGATCAAATGGCGGTTTCCAGAGGGACGACCCACCACACAAGCCCTGTATCGGCTTTTCTGTCCACCTGGACCGAAAGTAGGTTGGACTTCACTACTTTCGGGTTCCTTGAAGATCCCCCGACATACCTTCATCCTATGGTTAGCCATTCAGGAAAAGCTACCGACGACAGACAAACCATGGTTAAATCATTTGGGTGGATGCATCCTTTGTAACGATGATATTGCGGAGACACACACTCACTTGTTCTTCCGATGTCGATTCAATAGAAGATGCCTTACAGCTGTTCGTGAACAGATCCAATTTGCTTGGCCCAATCGCGAATGGGCAAGAGACGTGGAATGGGCATCGAGGAAGTGGAGGGGAAAACATATTGTTAATGTAGCATACCGAGCATTACTTGGTGCATGCATATACCATATCTGGCGAGAGAGAAACCTAAGACGATTTGAGCAGACCCATCGGCCGGCACATGTATTAGCTTTGTGTATCTTAGATGACATTAGACAGCGGATACTTAGTATTAATCTTTCATGGTCAATTAGTACATATGCACTATATAGACTGTGGCACATCCCTTGGCCTGTCGGGGGAGAATCCACATGATTGTTGTACTATTCTTTTTAATTAATGAAAATTACATTTACCCCCAAAAACGTTGGTCTAGACCAAAGATTTGAGTGGTAAATTTTCTAAGTGTAATAATAACTACAAGTTTGAATAAAAGGGAAACAAACTTGCTCTTATAAAACCATGCAAAACAGCTAAATATTGAATATTCTATGAATTTGACAAAACTTGACCCAAACGTTGGTCTAGACCCAAGAATTTGTGTGGTAGATTTGCTAGGCGTGATAATAATTACAAGTTTGTATAAATGGGTAACAAACTTGCTATAATAAAACCGTGCAAAACAACTAAATTTTGAACGTTCTCAGAATTCGACGAAACTTGACCCAAATGTCGGTCTAGACCAAAGAATTTGTGTGGTAAGTTTGTTAAGCGTAATAATAACTACAAGTTTGTATAAAAGGGAATAAAACTTGCTTTGATAATTCTGTGCAAAACAACTATATTTTGAACGTTTTCAGAATTCGACGAAACTTGACCCAAACGTTGGTCTAGACCAAAGGATTTGTGTCGTAAATTTGTTAAGCATAATAATAACTACAAGTTTGTATAAAAGGGAAACAAACCTGCTTTAATAAAACTGTGCAAAACATTCAAGTAGTTATTGATGAGGGACAATGGCAGTGGCCTTTTATAACTGATTTGGAATGTATGGAGATCATTTACACATTACCTCAGATTCACGGAGGGGAAGATAGGATGAACTGGAGATTCCCAGAGGGACAACTCACCACACAATCACTATACAGACTTTTCTGCCCACCTGGACCAAAAGTAGGATTGTCTTCACTACTATCAGGTTCATTGAAGATCCCCAGACATAATTTCATCCTTTGGTTAGCAATTCAGGAGAAGCTACCGACTGCCGATAAAGCTTGGATGACCCACTTAGGTGGATGTATCCTTTGTGATGAGGGTACAACGGAAACACACACTCACATGTTCTTCCGATGTCAATATAGCAGAAGATGCCTTGCAGCTGTACGCCAACATATTCGATTCTCTTGGCCCAATCGCGAGTGGAAAAGAGACGTGGAATGGGCGTCGAGAAGTGGAGGGGAAAGCATATCGTTAATATTGCTTATCGAGCCTTACTTAGTGCATGCATATACCACATCTGGCGAGAGAGGAACCTGAGACGCTTTGAACACACCCAACGGCCGGAACGTGTATTAGCTACCTGCATAGTTGATGATGTTAGATAGAGAATACTTAGTATTAATCTATCATGTTCAATTAGCACATGTGCGCTCTATAAACTTTGGCGTATCCCTTGGTCTGTCGATGGAGACACCACTTGATTGTTGTACTATACTCCTTTTTATTTAATGAAACTTACCTTTACCCTAAAACTGTGCAAAACAACTATATTTTGAACGTTTTTAGAATTCGACGAAACTTGAGCCAAACGTTGGTCTAGACCCAAGAATTTGTGTGGTAGATTTGCTAAGCGTGATAATAATACAAGTTTGTATAAATGGGTAACAAACTTGCTATAATAAAAACGTGCAAAATAACTAAATTTTGAACGTTCTCAGAATTCGACGAAACTTTATCCAAACGTTGGTCTAGACCAAAGAATTTCTGTGGTAAATTTGCTAAGCGTAATAATAACTACAAGTTTGTATAAAAGGAAAACAAACTTGCTTTAATAAACCGTGCAAAACAGCTATATTTTGAACGTTTTCAGAATTCAACGAAACTTGACCCAAATGTCGGTCTAGACCAAAGAATTTGTGTGGTAAGTTTGCTAAGCGTAATAATAACTACAAGTTTGTATAAAAGGGAATAAAACTTGTTTTAATAAAACTGTGCAAAACAACTATATTTTGAACGTTTTCAGAATTCGACGAAACTTGACCCAAACGTTGGTCTAGACCAAAGGATTTGTGTGGTAAATTTGCTAAGCATAATAATAACTACAAGTTTGTATAAATGGGAAACAAACCTGCTTTAATAAAACTGTGCAAAACATTCAAGTAGTTATTGATGAGGGACAATGGCAGTGGCCTTTTATAACTGATTAGAAATGTATGGAGATCATTTACACATTACCTCAGATTCACAGAGGGGAAGACAGGATCAACTGGAGATTCCCAGAGGGACGACTCACCACACAATCACTATACAGACTTTTATGCCCACCTGGACCAAAAGTAGGATGGTCTTCACTACTATCAGGTTCATTGAAGATCCCCAGACATAATTTCATCCTTTGGTTAGCAATTCAGGAGAAGCTACCGACTACCGATAAAGCTTGGATGACCCACTTAGGTGGATGTATCCTTTGTGATGAGGGTACAACGGAGACACACACTCACATGCTCTTCCGATGTCAATATAGCAGAAGATGCCTTGCAGCTGTACGCCAACATATTCGATTCTCTTGGCCCAATCGCGAGTGGAAAAGAGACGTGGAATGGGCGTCGAGGAAGTGGAGGGGAAAGCATATCGTTAATATTGCTTATCGAGCCTTACTTAGTGCATACATATACCACATCTGGCGAGAGAGGAACCTGAGATGCTTTGAACACACCCAACGGCCGGAACGTGTATTAGCTACCTGCATAGTTGGTGATGTTAGATAGAGAATACATAGTATTAATCTATCATGTTCAATTAGCACATGTGCGCTCTATAGACTTTGGCGTATCCTTTGGTCTGTCGAGGAGACACCACTTGATTGTTGTACTGTACTCCTTTTTATTTAATGAAACTTACCTTTACCCTAAAACTGTGCAAAACAACTATATTTTGAACGTTTTCAGAATTCGACGAAACTTGAGCCAAACGTTGGTCTAGACCCAAGAATTTGTGTGGTAGATTTGCTAAGCGTGATAATAATACAAGTTTGTATAAATGGGTAACAAACTTGCTATAATAAAATCGTGCAAAACAACTAAATTTTGAACGTTCTCAGAATTCGACGAAACTTTATCCAAACGTTGGTCTAGACCAAAGAATTTCTGTGGTAAATTTGCTAAGCGTAATAATAACTACAAGTTTGTATAAAAGGAAAACAATCTTGCTTTAATAAACCGTGCAAAACAGCTATATTTTGAACGTTTTCAGAATTCGACGAAACTTGACCCAAATGTCGGTCTAGACCAAAGAATTTGTGTGGTAAGTTTGCTAAGCGTAATAATAACTACAAGTTTGTATAAAAGGGAATAAAACTTGATTTGATAAAACTGTGCAAAACAACTATATTTTGAACGTTTTCAGAATTCGACGAAACTTGACTCAAACGTTAGTTTAGACCAAAGGATTTGTGTGGTAAATTTGCTAAGCATAATAATAACTACAAGTTTGTATAAAAGGGAAACAAACCTGCTTTAATAAAACTGTGCAAAACAACTATATTTTGAACGTTTTCAGAATTCGACGAAACTTGACCCAAACGTTGGTCTAGACCCAAGAATTTGTGTGGTAGATTTGCTAAGCGTGATAATAATACAAGTTTTTATAAATGGGTAACAAACTTGCTATAATAAAATCGTGCAAAACAACTAAATTTTGAACGTTCTCAGAATTCGACGAAACTTTATCCAAACGTTGGTCTAGACCAAAGAATTTCTGTGGTAAATTTGCTAAGCGTAATAATAACTACAAGTTTGTATAAAAGGAAAACAAACTTGCTTTAATAACCGTGCAAAACAGCTATATTTTGAATATTTTCAGAATTCGACGAAACATAACCCATATACAAACTTGCTTTATAAAAATCGTGCAAAATAGCTATATTTTGAACGTTTTTAGAATTCGACGAAACTTGACCCAAACGTTGGTCTAGACCAAAGAATTTGAGTGGTAAATTTTCTAAGTGTAATAATAACTACAAGTATGAATAAAAGGGAAACAAACTTTTTTTTTTTTTGGGGTAAGTGTAATTTTCATTAAAATAAAGAGAGAAGTATAGTACAACAATGTCCCTCATTAGGCGTTTCCCTCGACAGGCCAAGGGATACGCCACAGTCTATACAAGGCACATGTGCTAATAGAGCTAGGTAGCTTAATACTGAGTATACGTTGCCGAACATCTTCTACTATTAAGTTGGCCACTACACTCGGTGGTCTCTCCTCGTGTTCAAACCGTCTCCGGTTTCTCTCCCTCCAAATATGGTAAACACAAGATCCTAGCAGGCATCGGTAGGACATATTGATGATGTGCTTCCCACGCCATTTTCTTGCACCCCATTCAACATCTCTGACCCAATCCCTATTAGGCCACTGGAATCGTACAATGCGCCGAATACTACTGAGGCATCTTCTACTGAATTTGCAGTGGAAAAACAGGTGGTTATGTGACTCCACCATGTCTTCATTGCACAGCATGCAGCACCCAAGATGGGAGAGCCATGGTTTATCTGTCGTTGCTAGCTTCTCCAGGATAGCTAGCCAAAGGATAAACAAATGTCGCGGGATCTTCAAAGAACCCGAAAGTAGTGAAATCCAACCTACTTTCGGTCCTGCTGGTATCATAGCCCGATAGAACTCCTGGGTGGTGGGTTTCCCACTCGAACCCTTCCATATAATACGATCTGTACCCCCATGGATTCGAGGCAGCACGTGTGTAATCTCCACATATTCCATGTCCGTAATCAATGGCCAGTGCCAATGGCCCACATAGATAACCGAGCACAACTTGGTAGACTCATGCAATCCCAGACTGTTGGGTCCCCGCGGAAATCTGTCGAAGAGGGGCCCAAGGTGATGCCAGGGATCCTTCCATAAGAAAAATTCATTCCCATTGCCAATACGATATTCCACCACTGAGCGTAACCAACCTCTCAATCGCAAAATTTTTCTCCATCCCCATGGCCCACTATTCTCCGGGATAGTCCATATTGAATCATCTCGTAGGCGGCTATGTCGCAACCACTCGACCCAGATAGAAGTCCTATCACATCGGATGACTTCACTGAGCTTTTTGCACATCAATGCTCGATTAAGGGTACTCATATCCTTAAGGCCAAGGCCTCCCTCCTCTTTTGGTTTGCAAATCTCCTTCCATGCAACTTTAGGGTATCCACTATTTCCCGTACCTCTCCATAAGAAGACTCGCAATCTCTTCTCAATGTCTTTAATGATCCTTTTTGGCAGAATAAATGCCGAAGCCCAATAGACACCCAGAGCCATAAGGACAGATTTAATGATTTGTACCCTGCCCGCATATGACAGTGCCAATCCCTCCCAAGCATTGATACGTGTATCGATCTTGTTCAGTAATGGTTGGCAGTCGGCGATAGTTAATCGAGAAGAGATCAATGGTAGACCCAAATACCTCATCGGTAAGTGGCCTTCCTGAAACCCTAACACCGAAAGCAATTCCTCTCGTATATTTTGGGCTGAACGGGATATAATGATATGGCTTTTTTCAACATTGAGTCTTAGCCCAGACCAATCAGCAAATCTATCCAATCCGGATTTGAAGACCCGAACAGATTCAGTATTGGCTCGGCAGAATAGGAGTAAGTCATCAGCGAACCCCAGTTGGAAGAGTCTAAGATCGGCACACTTCCAGTGGAATGCGAAGTTCATGTCCTTCTCGATCAGCTGTAGAATTCCCATGTGTAGAACCTCCATCACAAGGACGAATAGATATGGCGATAAGGGGTCGCCCTGTCGAAGCCCTCTGGCACCCGCTAACCATGTGGCTTTCCGTTCATCCCTACCGGAAAGGATGGTGAGCTGATACACTCCTCAATCCATCGACTGAATATCTCTGGGAAGCCAAATAACTGAAGCACCGATAGCAAGAAATCCCACTCGACAGTGTCATACGCCTTTCGGATATCAACTTTCAAAGCACATCTCGGTGGGAGTCGGGTCTGATTATAACCAGTGAAGAGTTCCTGTGCTAACATAACATTGTCCCCTATGCTCCGGCCAGGGACAAACGCTGCTTGGCAGGGGCTGATAATCTTGTCCAAAACCACACTCAATTTTTGGACAATAAGTTTAGCAATGATTTTATAAAGAACGTTACAGCAGGAGATAGGGCGAAAATCTGCGACAGACGTGGGAGAGTGTACCTTGGGGATAACCGTCAATATTGTGCTATTAATCTGCTTAAGAAGCTTCCCCGTAGAAAAGAACTCCAGGACTGCCTTCGTTACCTCATGTCCCACCACCGGCCAGGCGTTTTTATAGAATCCTGATGAATACCCATCAGGTCCAGGTGCTTTATCCTCGCCGATGTCGAAAACAGCTTTTTTTATATCCTCTGCACTGAATGGTTCCAGTAGGTGGCCTGCCTCCTCAGTTGTTATGATATGCCTCGCCCAAGGCCTAAGAAACCGAAGGTCCATCACCCTCTGACGCCTGTCTCCCCCTAGCAAGGACTGATAGTAGGAGATAAATTCATGTATGACTGCATTTGGTTCCGTGATTGTAATTCCTTGGGCATCATTAATTTGCAAGATTCGTCTAGCTGTCCGTCTTTGGGCAATTTTACGAAAGAATACTCTGGAACACTGATCACCACCCTTCATCCATTCCATCTTTGCCCTCTGTTGTAGCATGATCTTCTCCAATTCGGCCGCCTTTGCATACACAAGCCGACTGCAGTGCTCCAACAGAAGAAATAGCTCATCTTGTCTGTGTGAGCTTACCAATACCTGGGCTTGCTCCAGGAACCCCCTTGCCAGCTCAACATTATGGGAGATATCCCCTTTTTTTCTCCTCTGTTCTCGAAGAAGAGGTTTGAGTGCCTTGAGTTTGCGGGTGACTGAGAAAATAGGCACTCCCATTATTTGATGTTGCCATATACTCTGCACGGTAGGAATAAACTCTGGTGAGAGAGTAAGGAAGTTGTCAAACCGGAACATACCTCCAAATCGCTGCTGATTATCCCCATTAATCACCATCGGCGAGTGATCCGATGTCCGTGGTGTGAGGCATTGATAGAACACTGATGGAAACCGCATAGTCCATGTATCATTGGTTAGTAGACGATCAAGTCGCTTCCACAAGTTGCGAGGGCCAGCACTTCGGTTATGCCATGTGTACCATTCACCCTGCATCGGTAATGGTAAAAGCGCAGTATTCTGTAGGCACGTATTAAACTCCTCCATCGCCACCCTTATATCTCCCGACGTACCACAGACCTCACTGAGATCCCTGACTGCATTGAAGTCACCCCCTACCAGCCAGGGCTCGTCCGCGTGTTCATGTGCCAATGTTTCCAGTGTAGTCCATAAGTTCCTACGATCAATCATCTCAGAGGCACCATAAACGACAGTAATAATGATCGATTCACTACCAGCCCTTGTAATAACACGACAATGCATAAATTGATTCCCTGAATCAAGTATATGGACATCAACAATATTTGCATCCCACGCTACCCAAATACGGTTACCCACAGATGCATAATCAACAAACCATTTCCAATGAGGAAGCAAAAACGACTGAATATTCAAAGCATTATTGATACGAACACGAGTTTCTAATATGCCAATAAAATGTAACCTGTATTTCGAGACTAGCTCCTTTACTGCGAGCTGATGGTCTCTTTTATTCAGCCCCCGGACGTTCCATACTGCTATGTTCAACATGGGTCACTACTAGAGGGGTTGCATGTGTTAGGACCCCTAGTAATTTCATCTGCGTCATCAAGTAAATTCAATGCCTCAAATGGATTATAGATAACTACTTCCTTACCTTTCTCTTTATTTGATGACGTTTCTCGTTCTTCCTGTCCAACACCATGATTTTTCTTTTGTACTTTATCCACCTCAACTACAAACTTATGTTTCTTTTGTTGCTCCTTGGGAGGTGGAGGAGGGATGGTGGTTTTAGGTACATACACTTTAACCGGCGGCTTTGTATGTTTCTGAGTTTTTTGTATCGAGCAATCCTTCACCGAGTGACCCAGTGTTAGGCATCCTGTACATTTAGGGGGGAGCCATTCATACTCAATATCAATCTTGCATGGGGTTTCCCCACCCTCCTCATCTGGCGTCATTATAATAATATGATTTGGTAATGTCTGATTAACATCGATCATTACGCATACACGAGCGAAATCCAGTCTCGTGCATGCCCTCGTTATTGCATCAGGGTATAAAGGCTTACCCACACCACTCGCTACAATACTCAATCCGTCCGTCGTCCAGAATTCCATAGGGAGGTGTCTCATTTTTATCCATACTGGCACTTGTGTATGCTTCAATTTTCTCATAACCATACCAGGTTCCCATTTTTGTAAAACTATCGGTTGTCCCTGGAATAGCCACGGTCCTCCTTCTATAATTTCCTCCATATCAATTTCAGATTTAAATTGAAAGAAGAAGAAGCCATTATCAGTTGCAGTGACTTCTCGTAACGCCGGCCAAATGGAATGGGCAAATTCCTTCAAGTGATAATAATACGGTCTTTTTCCCAAAAGGTATCCTACTGCCGTAGTTTGCCATCTTTTTTACCCATCTCGTATATTTTCTAAAGATGGTCGAACAATAATCTCCCCGTTTTGTCTCGTTGGGGCTATGTAATTTAACGTGTTTCGAGATGAATTGTTAAATGCATCGGCAATTTTATCATCAACAATTCCTTTTGAATTAGTATTCAATGGAATATTCCGAATAAATAACGGAACATGTACAGTTTTTCTCCCAATATTGCTGTTTTTTTCCATTGCAGAGATGATGTCATGCCCCATGTCAGCAGAGATGACATCAGCAGCAAGGTCATTGCTTACATCAGTAGGGTATTCAGGGCTTACGTCAGCACCTGCGTCAGCAAAAGTCAGCATCGCCGGAACTGCGTTTTTACCCTCAGTCATCGGCCGGAGATCTGCTGTTTTGGTCGGAACAGTACCAGAACCCAAGATAACATGTCTGTTCCTCATTTCCGTGTCTGTCCGGTCAACAATCTCGCCGGAAAACCGAAATCCCGTCGAAGAAATTCCATCCCTGATCGCAGTAGTTGTTTCTTGAGTTTGGATCCTTGTCGCCGGAAGACGAATGTTCCTGATGGCTTTGCGTATCCCTCGAACCAGAGGAGGTTCTGTTATCGGCTTCGGTGACGGAAGTCTGTTCGTATCTTTCTCCTTTCCAAATCGCGTCTTCCATTTTGTTTGCAAATCTTCTAGTGCTTTTAGCGATTCAATATCACCAGTATCTATAACAGTGCGTGCTAACCGAATGAACTCACCCATATTAAACGTACCTGGTCGTCGTCCGCCATTGGTGTTCATCAAGGGTGCGCCGCCAAACCCTAGTTTTGGGCGGCGCATCAGTTCGCCATCGTTAACAGCCAAGTTTGAATCTTTTTTGGTTGGCATGGTTTCGCCGTCCTCAGATCTCTCAGTACCATCATCAGCCATGCCTAATCTGTTCGGAATCGATTCATCTTCCATGGGCGTCTTTTCTTCTTCCCCGTCTGCGCGAAAGTCTAGTTTTTGAAGTTGACGAACAAGCGGCTAGATCTGCTGCTTTCCCAATCAGGTTATTCTCCTTATCATCTCTGTTCAATTCCAGTATGTATACTCGCCGGTCATCTTCTCCGATCCATTCTCGTTCATTGGCGACTTTTCGGTTTCCATGTGAGAGTCGCGATTTTCGCCGGAGAACTGATATAAATCCGATGCCTTTCGCCGGCCATCCACTACTTCTTCGTCGGTCGGAGTCCCATCATCGTCGCCGGCGGTTGGATGATTTGAATCGGCTGTTGTGTGTGTTTGTGGATGTGTGTAAGTGTGTGTTAGGCTAGAGAGAGAGTTTTTAGAGAGAGAATTTTTTCTATCCATTATTTTTCAAATAACTACAAGTTAAACAACAGGGAAACAAACTTGCTCTTATAAAACCATGCAAAACAGCTAAATATTGAATATTCTATGAATTTAACGAAACTTGACCCAAACGTTGGTCTAGACCCAAGAATTTATGTGGTAGATTTGCTAAGCGTGATAATAATTACAAGTTTGTA
The DNA here is from genome assembly GCF_026168435.1 of Sesamum indicum. Classification (NCBI taxonomy): domain Eukaryota; kingdom Viridiplantae; phylum Streptophyta; class Magnoliopsida; order Lamiales; family Pedaliaceae; genus Sesamum; species Sesamum indicum. The sequence goes on along the minus strand of NC_142661.1, from coordinate 6,250,611 downwards.
TAAATGGGTAACAAACTTTCTATAATAAAACCGTGCAAAACAACTAAATTTTGAACGTTCTCAGAATTCGACGAAACTTGACCCAAATGTCGGTCTAGACCAAAGAATTTGTGTGGTAAGTTTGCTAAGCGTAATAATAACTACATGTTTGTATAAAAGGGAATAAAACTTGCATTAATAAAACTGTGCAAAACAACTATATTTTGAACGTTTTCAGAATTCGACGAAACTTGACCCAAACGTTGGTCTAGACCAAAGGATTTGTGTGGTAAATTTGCTAAGCATAATAATAATTACAAGTTTGTATAAAAGGGAAACAAACTTGCTTTAATAAACCGTGCAAAACAGCTATATTTTGAACGTTTTCAGAATTCGATGAAACTTGACCCAAATGTCGGTCTATACCAAAGAATTTGTGTGGTAAGTTTGCAAAGCGTAATAATAACTACAAGTTTGTATAAAAGGGAATAAAACTTGCTTTAATAAAACTGTGCAAAACAACTATATTTTGAACGTTTTCAGAATTCGACGAAACTTGACCCAAACGTTGGTCTAGACCAAAGGATTTGTGTGGTAAATTTGCTAAGCATAATAATAACTACAAGTTTGTATAAAAGGGAAACAAACTTGTTTTAATAAAACTGTGCAAAACAACTATATTTTGAACGTTTTCAAAATTCGACGAAACTTGACCCAAACGTTGGTCTAGACCAAAGGATTTGTGTGGTAAATTTGGTATGCGTAATAATAACTACAAATTAGTGTAAAAGGAAAACAAACTTGTTTTAATAAAACCGTGCAAAACAGCCATATTTTGAACGTTTTTAGAATTCGACGAAACTTGATCCAAACGTTGGTCTAGACCAAAGAATTTGAGTGGTAAATTTTCTAAGTGTAATAATAACTACAAGTTTGAATAAAAGGGAAACAAACTTGCTCTTATAAAACCATGCAAAACAGCTAAATATTGAATATTCTATGAATTTGACGAAACTTGACCCAAACGTTGGTCTAGACCCAAGAATTTGTGTGGTAGATTTGTTAGGCGTGATAATAATTACAAGTTTGTATAAATGGGTAACAAACTTGCTATAATAAAACCATGCAAAACAACTAAATTTTGAACGTTCTCAGAATTCGACGAAACTTGACCCAAATGTCGATCTAGACCAAAGAATTTGTGTGGTAAGTTTGTTAAGCGTAATAATAACTACAAGTTTGTATAAAAGGGAATAAAACTTGCTTTAATAAAACTGTGCAAAACAACTATATTTTGAACGTTTTCAAAATTCGACGAAACTTGACCCAAACGTTGGTCTAGACCAAAGGATTTGTGTGGTAAATTTGCTAAGCATAATAATAACTACAAGTTTGTATAAAAGGAAAACAAACTTGCTTTAATAACCGTGCAAAACAGCTATATTTTGAATATTTTCAGAATTCGACGAAACATAACCCATATACAAATTTGCTTTATAAAAATCGTGCAAAATAGCTATATTTTGAACGTTTTTAGAATTCGACGAAACTTGATCCAAACGTTGGTCTAGACCAAAGAATTTGAGTGGTAAATTTTCTAAGTGTAATAATAACTACAAGTTTGAATAAAAGGGAAACAAACTTGCTCTTATAAAACCATGCAAAACAGCTAAATATTGAATATTCTATGAATTTGACGAAACTTGACCCAAACGTTGGTCTAGACCCAAGAATTTGTGTGGTAGATTTGCTAGGCGTGATAATAATTACAAGTTTGTATAAATGGGTAACAAACTTGCTATAATAAAACCGTGCAAAACAACTAAATTTTGAACGTTCTCAGAATTCGACGAAACTTGACCCAAATGTCGGTCTAGACCAAAGAATTTGTGTGGTAAGTTTGTTAAGCGTAATAATAACTACAAGTTTGTATAAAAGGGAATAAAACTTGCTTTAATAAAACTGTGCAAAACAACTATATTTTGAACGTTTTCAGAATTCGACGAAACTTGACCCAAACGTTGGTCTAGACCAAAGGATTTGTGTGGTAAATTTGTTAAGCATAATAATAACTACAAGTTTGTATAAAAGGGAAACAAACCTGCTTTAATAAAACTGTGCAAAACATTCAAGTAGTTATTGATGAGGGACAATGGCAGTGGCCTTTTATAACTGATTTGGAATGTATGGAGATCATTTACACATTACCTCAGATTCACGGAGGGGAAGACAGGATGAACTGGAGATTCCCAGAGGGACGACTCACCACACAATCACTATACAGACTTTTCTGCCCACCTGGACCAAAAGTAGGATTGTCTTCACTACTATCAGGTTCATTGAAGACCCCCAGACATAATTTCACCTTTGGTTAGCAATTCAGGAGAAGCTACCGACTACCGATAAAGCTTGGATGACCCACTTAGGTGGATGTATCCTTTGTGATGAGGGTACAACGGAGACACACACTCACATGTTCTTCCGATGTCAATATAGCAGAAGATGCCTTGCAGCTGCACGCCAACATATTCGACTCTCTTGGCCCAATCGCGAGTGGAAAAGAGACATGGAATGGGCGTCGAGAAGTGGAGGGGAAAGCATATCGTTAATATTGCTTATCGAGCCTTACTTAGTGCATGCATATACCACATCTGGCGAGAGAGGAACCTGAGTCGCTTTGAACACACCCAACGGCCGGAACGTGTATTAGCTACCTGCATAGTTGATGATGTTAGATAGAGAATACTTAGTATTAATCTATCATGTTCAATTAGCACATGTGCGCTCTATAGACTTTGGCGTATCCCTTGGTCTGTCGAGGGAGACACCACTTGATTGTTGTACTATACTCCTTTTTATTTAATGAATCTTACCTTTACCCTAAAACTGTGCAAAACAACTATATTTTGAACGTTTTCAGAATTCGACGAAACTTGAGCCAAACGTTGGTCTAGACCCAAGAATTTGTGTGGTAGATTTGCTAAGCGTGATAATAATACAAGTTTGTATAAATGGGTAACAAACTTGCTATAATAAAATCGTGCAAAACAACTAAATTTTGAACGTTCTCAGAATTCGACTAAACTTTATCCAAACGTTGGTCTAGACCAAAGAATTTCTGTGGTAAATTTGCTAAGCGTAATAATAACTACAAGTTTGTATAAAAGGAAAGCAATATTGCTTTAATAAACCGTGCAAAACAGCTATATTTTGAACGTTTTCAGAATTCGACGAAACTTGACCCAAATGTCGGTCTAGACCAAAGAATTTGTGTGGTAGGTTTGCTAAGCGTAATAATAACTACAAGTTTGTATAAAACGGAATAAAACTTGATTTAATAAAACTGTGCAAAACAACTATATTTTGAACGTTTTCAGAATTCGACGAAACTTGACCCAAACGTTAGTTTAGACCAAAGGATTTGTCTGGTAAATTTGCTAAGCATAATAATAACTACAAGTTTGTATAAAAGGGAAACAAACCTGCTTTAATAAAACTGTGCAAAACAACTATATTTTGAACGTTTTCAGAATTCGACGAAACTTGACCCAAACGTTGGTCTAGACCCAAGAATTTGTGTGGTAGATTTGCTAAGCGTGATAATAATACAAGTTTTTATAAATGGGTAACAAACTTGCTATAATAAAATCGTGCAAAACAACTAAATTTTGGACGTTCTCAGAATTCGACGAAACTTTATCCAAACGTTGGTCTAGACCAAAGAATTTCTGTGGTAAATTTGCTAAGCGTAATAATAACTACAAGTTTTTATAAAAGGAAAACAAACTTGCTTTAATAACCGTGCAAAACAGCTATATTTTGAATATTTTCAGAATTCGACGAAACATAACCCATATACAAACTTGCTTTATAAAAATCGTGCAAAATAGCTATATTTTGAACGTTTTTAGAATTCGACGAAACTTGACCCAAACGTTGGTCTAGACCAAAGAATTTGAGTGGTAAATTTTCTAAGTGTAATAATAACTACAAGTATGAATAAAAGGGAAACAAACTTGCTCTTATAAAACCATGCAAAACAGCTAAATATTGAATATTCTATGAATTTGACGAAACTTGACCCAAACGTTTGTCTAGACCCAAGAATTTATGTGGTAGATTTGCTAAGCGTGATAATAATTACAAGTTTGTATAAATGGGTAACAAACTTTCTATAATAAAACCGTGCAAAACAACTAAATTTTGAACGTTCTCAGAATTCGACGAAACTTGACCCAAATGTCGGTCTAGACCAAAGAATTTGTGTGGTAAGTTTGCTAAGCGTAATAATAACTACATGTTTGTATAAAAGGGAATAAAACTTGCATTAATAAAACTGTGCAAAACAACTATATTTTGAACGTTTTCAGAATTCGACGAAACTTGACCCAAACGTTGGTCTAGACCAAAGGATTTGTGTGGTAAATTTGGTAAGCGTAATGATAACTACAAGTTTGTATAAAAGGAAAACAAACTTGTTTTAATAAAATCGTGCAGAACAGTTATATTTTGAACGTTTTTAGAATTCGACGAAATTTGATCCAAACATTGGTCTAGACCAAAGAATTTCTGTGGTAAATTTGCTAAATGTAATAATAACTACAAGTTTGTATAAAAGGAAAACAAACTTGCCTTAATAAACCGTGCAAAACAGCTATATTTTGAATATTTTCAGAATTCGACGAAACTTAACCCTTATACAAACTTGTTTTAGAAAAATCGTGCAAAACAGCTATATTTTGAACGTTTTTAGAATTCGACGAAACTTGATCCAAACGTTGGTCTAGACCAAAGGATTTGTGTGGTAAATTTGCTAAGCATAATAATAATTACAAGTTTGTATAAAAGGGAAACAAACTTGTTTTAATAAAACTGTGCAAAACAACTATATTTTGAACGTTTTCAAAATTCGACGAAACATGACCCAAACGTTGGTCTAGACCAAAGGATTTGTGTGGTAAATTTGGTATGCGTAATAATAACTACAAATTAGTGTAAAAGGAAAACAAACTTGTTTTAATAAAATCGTGCAAAACAGCCATATTTTGAACGTTTTTAGAATTCGACAAAACTTGATCCAAACGTTGGTCTAGACAAGCCCACGGAGTCTATGGAAGAGATTGGATCGGATGCTCATTAACGATAGGTGGCTTGCGAGATTTCCTTCATCGTACTATCACAGCCTTATGCCGCGGACTTCTGACCATTCGCCACTAGTAATTCATGGGGACAGGCAGCATCAAACTAGAGGTATGTTTCGTTTTAACAACTACCTAACTCTCTCGCCTGAATTTATCCCCAGCGTGCTGAATATTTGGAATCCAACAGTCATTGGGTTTCCTATGTTTGCGGTAACGCGTAAACTTAAAGCCTTGAAACCAGTCTTCAGACAACAAAGGAGGAAAAAAGGAGATTTGACACTTAATGTCACCTAGCCAAAGGATTTCTTGACGAGGCACAACACTTGGTGAGCCTAGATAGATAGAATTAGGCTTTTTTACAACTGGAACACTGCTGTCGCCTTGTTTATGCAAAAGCGGTGAAGCTCGAACAAATCATGTTGCAACAACGAGCCAAGATGCAATGGATGAAGGGAGGCGACCAATGCTCCCGGATTTTCTTTCGTAAAATTGCTCAGAGGAGGGTGGCGAGGAGGATAATGCAGATCAATGATGATAATGGGACCACCCACACGGATTCAGGAGAGATTACCAATGAATTTGTCCGTTACTACCAAAATCTCTTAGGTGGTAACAGACGACAACTACCGTTGGATATTCGCTTTCTTAGACCGTGGGCACAACATGTACTTACTACTGAGGAGGCAGGCCAATTAATATTGGCGTTCAGCCCAGAAGATGTGAAGCAGGCAGTATTTGACATTGCAGAGGACAAGGCCCCGGGACCTGATGGTTTCTCCTCAGGTTTCTTTAAAGCAGCCTGGTCAGTAGTGGGACACGAAGTTACAACGGCTGTACTGGACTTCTTTAGTACCGGGAAACTGCTTAAGCAAGTCAACTCTACACTATTGGCTCTAATTCCAAAGGTACATACTCCTATAACAGTTGGCGACTTTAGACCTATATCGTGCTGTAATGTATTATACAAAATTATTACAAAGCTAATGGTCCAACGTTTGAGTATGGTTCTGGACAAGATAATTAGCCCATGTCAGGGAGCATTCATTCCAGGACGTAGCATTGGGGACAATATAATGTTGGCACAGGAATTATTCACGGGTTATAACCAGGCGAGACTCCCCCCTCGTTGTGCACTAAAAGTTGATATAAGGAAGGCCTATGACACGGTGGAGTGGGATTTCCTATTAGCGGTCTTGCAGCTATTTGATTTCCCACCTACATTTACAAGATGGATTGAAGAATGTGTAACAACGACTTCATTCTCGATTGGGCTCAATGGAAACCATCATGGGTTCTTTACAGGAGCTCAAGGACTAAGACAAGGAGACCCTCTTTCTCCCTATCTCTTTGTTCTTGTAATGGAAGTCCTACATTTGGGATTTTTACAACTCATTGAGCAAGATGGGCAGTTCAAATATCATTGGAAATGTGAGCCGGCCAAAGTATTCCAATTGGGATTCGCAGATGACCTCCTGCTCTTCAGTAAAGCTGACTTGGCATCAATCAATGTCCTCAAGATGGGTTTGGACAGGTTTGCAGAATGGTCCGGGCTTCGGTTGAATGTTCAAAAGAGCCATGTCATTATATCCCGCTCAGCGCAAGGATGGAAGAATCAGATTTTAGAAGCTATGGGCTTCCAGGAGGGCGAACTACCAATGAGGTACTTGGGTCTCCCTTTACTCTTCTAGATTATCCATATCAGACTGTCAACCACTTTTATTGAAAATTGATGCACGCATTAATGGATGGGAGGGACTTTCATTATCTTATGCTGGACGCATACAGATCATTAAGTCTGTATTATCAGCACTGAGCTTGTACTGGGCATCTGCATTTATATTACCAAAGGCTGTTATTAAACAAATAGAGAAACGCCTTAGAACATTTCTGTGGAAAGGCAATTCTACATCAGGTTATGCCAAGGTGGCGTGGAAAGATGTGTGCAAACCGATTATGGAAGGAGGCCAGGGAATTAAGGATATTGGAATCCTTAATCGTGCATTAATGGCAAAGAAGTTATGTGATGTTATCAGATGTGACCGAACATCCATATGGGTTGACTGGTTGCAGCATGGGCGACTACGAAATACCTCTATTTGCACAGTTGACGAGAAGGGAGGATCATGGGGATGGCGCAAGCTGCTCCGGCTCCGCACCTCCATCCAACCTATGACGGAGTTTATTATTGGAGATGGGAGGACATTTTATTTGTGGAAGGATCCATGGCACCAATTGGGCCCACTTATCTCTAGATTACCACGGGCACCAAGCCTTATTGGACTTGGGATTTCCACCAAGCTCCAAGCAGTCATTGATGAGGGGCAATGGCAGTGGCCTTTTATTTCTGATATGGAATGTATGGAGATCATCTATACTCTGCCTCAGATCCATGGAGGGGAGGATAGGATCAAATGGCGGTTTCCAGAGGGACGACCCACCACACAAGCCCTGTATCGGCTTTTCTGTCCACCTGGACCGAAAGTAGGTTGGACTTCACTACTTTCGGGTTCCTTGAAGATCCCCCGACATACCTTCATCCTATGGTTAGCCATTCAGGAAAAGCTACCGACGACAGACAAACCATGGTTAAATCATTTGGGTGGATGCATCCTTTGTAACGATGATATTGCGGAGACACACACTCACTTGTTCTTCCGATGTCGATTCAATAGAAGATGCCTTACAGCTGTTCGTGAACAGATCCAATTTGCTTGGCCCAATCGCGAATGGGCAAGAGACGTGGAATGGGCATCGAGGAAGTGGAGGGGAAAACATATTGTTAATGTAGCATACCGAGCATTACTTGGTGCATGCATATACCATATCTGGCGAGAGAGAAACCTAAGACGATTTGAGCAGACCCATCGGCCGGCACATGTATTAGCTTTGTGTATCTTAGATGACATTAGACAGCGGATACTTAGTATTAATCTTTCATGGTCAATTAGTACATATGCACTATATAGACTGTGGCACATCCCTTGGCCTGTCGGGGGAGAATCCACATGATTGTTGTACTATTCTTTTTAATTAATGAAAATTACATTTACCCCCAAAAACGTTGGTCTAGACCAAAGATTTGAGTGGTAAATTTTCTAAGTGTAATAATAACTACAAGTTTGAATAAAAGGGAAACAAACTTGCTCTTATAAAACCATGCAAAACAGCTAAATATTGAATATTCTATGAATTTGACAAAACTTGACCCAAACGTTGGTCTAGACCCAAGAATTTGTGTGGTAGATTTGCTAGGCGTGATAATAATTACAAGTTTGTATAAATGGGTAACAAACTTGCTATAATAAAACCGTGCAAAACAACTAAATTTTGAACGTTCTCAGAATTCGACGAAACTTGACCCAAATGTCGGTCTAGACCAAAGAATTTGTGTGGTAAGTTTGTTAAGCGTAATAATAACTACAAGTTTGTATAAAAGGGAATAAAACTTGCTTTGATAAAACTGTGCAAAACAACTATATTTTGAACGTTTTCAGAATTCGACGAAACTTGACCCAAACGTTGGTCTAGACCAAAGGATTTGTGTCGTAAATTTGTTAAGCATAATAATAACTACAAGTTTGTATAAAAGGGATACAAACCTGCTTTAATAAAACTGTGCAAAACATTCAAGTAGTTATTGATGAGGGACAATGGCAGTGGCCTTTTATAACTGATTTGGAATGTATGGAGATCATTTACACATTACCTCAGATTCACGGAGGGGAAGATAGGATGAACTGGAGATTCCCAGAGGGACAACTCACCACACAATCACTATACAGACTTTTCTGCCCACCTGGACCAAAAGTAGGATTGTCTTCACTACTATCAGGTTCATTGAAGATCCCCAGACATAATTTCATCCTTTGGTTAGCAATTCAGGAGAAGCTACCGACTGCCGATAAAGCTTGGATGACCCACTTAGGTGGATGTATCCTTTGTGATGAGGGTACAACAGAAACACACACTCACATGTTCTTCCGATGTCAATATAGCAGAAGATGCCTTGCAGCTGTACGCCAACATATTCGATTCTCTTGGCCCAATAGCGAGTGGAAAAGAGACGTGGAATGGGCGTCGAGAAGTGGAGGGGAAAGCATATCGTTAATATTGCTTATCGAGCCTTACTTAGTGCATGCATATACCACATCTGGCGAGAGAGGAACCTGAGACGCTTTGAACACACCCAACGGCCGGAACGTGTATTAGCTACCTGCATAGTTGATGATGTTAGATAGAGAATACTTAGTATTAATCTATCATGTTCAATTAGCACATGTGCGCTCTATAAACTTTGGCGTATCCCTTGGTCTGTCGATGGAGACACCACTTGATTGTTGTACTATACTCCTTTTTATTTAATGAAACTTACCTTTACCCTAAAACTGTGCAAAACAACTATATTTTGAACGTTTTTAGAATTCGACGAAACTTGAGCCAAACGTTGGTCTAGACCCAAGAATTTGTGTGGTAGATTTGCTAAGCGTGATAATAATACATGTTTGTATAAATGGGTAACAAACTTGCTATAATAAAAACGTGCAAAATAACTAAATTTTGAACGTTCTCAGAATTCGACGAAACATTATCCAAACGTTGGTCTAGACCAAAGAATTTCTGTGGTAAATTTGCTAAGCGTAATAATAACTACAAGTTTGTATAAAAGGAAAACAAACTTGCTTTAATAAACCGTGCAAAACAGCTATATTTTGAACGTTTTCAGAATTCAACGAAACTTGACCCAAATGTCGGTCTAGACCAAAGAATTTGTGTGGTAAGTTTGCTAAGCGTAATAATAACTACAAGTTTGTATAAAAGGGAATAAAACTTGTTTTAATAAAACTGTGCAAAACAACTATATTTTGAACGTTTTCAGAATTCGACGAAACTTGACCCAAACGTTGGTCTAGACCAAAGGATTTGTGTGGTAAATTTGCTAAGCATAATAATAACTACAAGTTTGTATAAATGGGAAACAAACCTGCTTTAATAAAACTGTGCAAAACATTCAAGTAGTTATTGATGAGGGACAATGGCAGTGGCCTTTTATAACTGATTAGAAATGTATGGAGATCATTTACACATTACCTCAGATTCACAGAGGGGAAGACAGGATCAACTGGAGATTCCCAGAGGGACGACTCACCACACAATCACTATACAGACTTTTATGCCCACCTGGACCAAAAGTAGGATGGTCTTCACTACTATCAGGTTCATTGAAGATCCCCAGACATAATTTCATCCTTTGGTTAGCAATTCAGGAGAAGCTACCGACTACCGATAAAGCTTGGATGACCCACTTAGGTGGATGTATCCTTTGTGATGAGGGTACAACGGAGACACACACTCACATGCTCTTCCGATGTCAATATAGCAGAAGATGCCTTGCAGCTGTACGCCAACATATTCGATTCTCTTGGCCCAATCGCGAGTGGAAAAGAGACGTGGAATGGGCGTCGAGGAAGTGGAGGGGAAAGCATATCGTTAATATTGCTTATCGAGCCTTACTTAGTGCATACATATACCACATCTGGCGAGAGAGGAACCTGAGATGCTTTGAACACACCCAACGGCCGGAACGTGTATTAGCTACCTGCATAGTTGGTGATGTTAGATAGAGAATACATAGTATTAATCTATCATGTTCAATTAGCACATGTGCGCTCTATAGACTTTGGCGTATCCTTTGGTCTGTCGAGGAGACACCACTTGATTGTTGTACTGTACTCCTTTTTATTTAATGAAACTTACCTTTACCCTAAAACTGTGCAAAACAACTATATTTTGAACGTTTTCAGAATTCGACGAAACTTGAGCCAAACGTTGGTCTAGACCCAAGAATTTGTGTGGTAGATTTGCTAAGCGTGATAATAATACAAGTTTGTATAAATGGGTAACAAACTTGCTATAATAAAATCATGCAAAACAACTAAATTTTGAACGTTCTCAGAATTCGACGAAACTTTATCCAAACGTTGGTCTAGACCAAAGAATTTCTGTGGTAAATTTGCTAAGCGTAATAATAACTACAAGTTTGTATAAAAGGAAAACAATCTTGCTTTAATAAACCGTGCAAAACAGCTATATTTTGAACGTTTTCAGAATTCGACGAAACTTGACCCAAATGTCGGTCTAGACCAAAGAATTTGTGTGGTAAGTTTGCTAAGCGTAATAATAACTACAAGTTTGTATAAAAGGGAATAAAACTTGATTTGATAAAACTGTGCAAAACAACTATATTTTGAACGTTTTCAGAATTCGACGAAACTTGACTCAAACGTTAGTTTAGACCAAAGGATTTGTGTGGTAAATTTGCTAAGCATAATAATAACTACAAGTTTGTATAAAAGGGAAACAAACCTGCTTTAATAAAACTGTGCAAAACAACTATATTTTGAACGTTTTCAGAATTCGACGAAACTTGACCCAAACGTTGGTCTAGACCCAAGAATTTGTGTGGTAGATTTGCTAAGCGTGATAATAATACAAGTTTTTATAAATGGGTAACAAACTTGCTATAATAAAATCGTGCAAAACAACTAAATTTTGAACGTTCTCAGAATTCGACGAAACTTTATCCAAACGTTGGTCTAGACCAAAGAATTTCTGTGGTAAATTTGCTAAGCGTAATAATAACTACAAGTTTGTATAAAAGGAAAACAAACTTGCTTTAATAACCGTGCAAAACAGCTATATTTTGAATATTTTCAGAATTCGACGAAACATAACCCATATACAAACTTGCTTTATAAAAATCGTGCAAAATAGCTATATTTTGAACGTTTTTAGAATTCGACGAAACTTGACCCAAACGTTGGTCTAGACCAAAGAATTTGAGTGGTAAATTTTCTAAGTGTAATAATAACTACAAGTATGAATAAAAGGGAAACAAACTTTTTTTTTTTTTGGGGTAAGTGTAATTTTCATTAAAATAAAGAGAGAAGTATAGTACAACAATGTCCCTCATTAGGCGTTTCCCTCGACAGGCCAAGGGATACGCCACAGTCTATACAAGGCACATGTGCTAATAGAGCTAGGTAGCTTAATACTGAGTATACGTTGCCGAACATCTTCTACTATTAAGTTGGCCACTACACTCGGTGGTCTCTCCTCGTGTTCAAACCGTCTCAGGTTTCTCTCCCTCCAAATATGGTAAACACAAGATCCTAGCAGGCATCGGTAGGACATATTGATGATGTGCTTCCCACGCCATTTTCTTGCACCCCATTCAACATCTCTGACCCAATCCCTATTAGGCCACTGGAATCGTACAATGCGCCGAATACTACTGAGGCATCTTCTACTGAATTTGCAGTGGAAAAACAGGTGGTTATGTGACTCCACCATGTCTTCATTGCACAGCATGCAGCACCCAAGATGGGAGAGCCATGGTTTATCTGTCGTTGCTAGCTTCTCCAGGATAGCTAGCCAAAGGATAAACAAATGTCGCGGGATCTTCAAAGAACCCGAAAGTAGTGAAATCCAACCTACTTTCGGTCCTGCTGGTATCATAGCCCGATAGAACTCCTGGGTGGTGGGTTTCCCACTCGAACCCTTCCATATAATACGATCTGTACCCCCATGGATTCGAGGCAGCACGTGTGTAATCTCCACATATTCCATGTCCGTAATCAATGGCCAGTGCCAATGGCCCACATAGATAACCGAGCACAACTTGGTAGACTCATGCAATCCCAGACTGTTGGGTCCCCGCGGAAATCTGTCGAAGAGGGGCCCAAGGTGATGCCAGGGATCCTTCCATAAGAAAAATTCATTCCCATTGCCAATACGATATTCCACCACTGAGCGTAACCAACCTCTCAATCGCAAAATTTTTCTCCATCCCCATGGCCCACTATTCTCCGGGATAGTCCATATTGAATCATCTCGTAGGCGGCTATGTCGCAACCACTCGACCCAGATAGAAGTCCTATCACATCGGATGACTTCACTGAGCTTTTTGCACATCAATGCTCGATTAAGGGTACTCATATCCTTAAGGCCAAGGCCTCCCTCCTCTTTTGGTTTGCAAATCTCCTTCCATGCAACTTTAGGGTATCCACTATTTCCCGTACCTCTCCATAAGAAGACTCGCAATCTCTTCTCAATGTCTTTAATGATCCTTTTTGGCAGAATAAATGCCGAAGCCCAATAGACACCCAGAGCCATAAGGACAGATTTAATGATTTGTACCCTGCCCGCATATGACAGTGCCAATCCCTCCCAACCATTGATACGTGTATCGATCTTGTTCAGTAATGGTTGGCAGTCGGCGATAGTTAATCGAGAAGAGATCAATGGTAGACCCAAATACCTCATCGGTAAGTGGCCTTCCTGAAACCCTAACACCGAAAGCAATTCCTCTCGTATATTTTGGGCTGAACGGGATATAATGATATGGCTTTTTTCAACATTGAGTCTTAGCCCCGACCAATCAGCAAATCTATCTAATCCGGATTTGAAGACCCGAACAGATTCAGTATTGGCTCGGCAGAATAGGAGTAAGTCATCAGCGAACCCCAGTTGGAAGAGTCTAAGATCGGCACACTTCCAGTGGAATGCGAAGTTCATGTCCTGCTCGATCAGCTGTAGAATTCCCATGTGTAGAACGTCCATCACAAGGACGAATAGATATGGCGATAAGGGGTCGCCCTGTCGAAGCCCTCTGGCACCCGCTAACCATGTGGCTTTCCGTTCATCCCTACCGGAAAGGATGGTGAGCTGATACACTCCTCAATCCATCGACTGAATATCTCTGGGAAGCCAAATAACTGAAGCACCGATAGCAAGAAATCCCACTCGACAGTGTCATACGCCTTTCGGATATCAACTTTCAAAGCACATCTCGGTGGGAGTCGGGTCTGATTATAACCAGTGAAGAGTTCCTGTGCTAACATAACATTGTCCCCTATGCTCCGGCCAGGGACAAACGCTGCTTGGCAGGGGCTGATAATCTTGTCCAAAACCACACTCAATTTTTGGACAATAAGTTTAGCAATGATTTTATAAAGAACGTTACAGCAGGAGATAGGGCGAAAATCTGCGACAGACGTGGGAGAGTGTACCTTGGGGATAACCGTCAATATTGTGCTATTAATCTGCTTAAGAAGCTTCCCCGTAGAAAAGAACTCCAGGACTGCCTTCGTTACCTCATGTCCCACCACCGGCCAGGCGTTTTTATAGAATCCTGATGAATACCCATCAGGTCCAGGTGCTTTATCCTCGCCGATGTCGAAAACAGCTTTTTTTATATCCTCTGCACTGAATGGTTCCAGTAGGTGGCCTGCCTCCTCAGTTGTTATGATATGCCTCGCCCAAGGCCTAAGAAACCGAAGGTCCATCACCCTCTGACGCCTGTCTCCCCCTAGCAAGGACTGATAGTAGGAGATAAATTCATGTATGACTGCATTTGGTTCCGTGATTGTAATTCCTTGGGCATCATTAATTTGCAAGATTCGTCTAGCTGTCCGTCTTTGGGCAATTTTACGAAAGAATACTCTGGAACACTGATCACCACCCTTCATCCATTCCATCTTTGCCCTCTGTTGTAGCATGATCTTCTCCAATTCGGCCGCCTTTGCATACACAAGCCGACTGCAGTGCTCCAACAGAAGAAATAGCTCATCTTGTCTGTGTGAGCTTACCAATACCTGGGCTTGCTCCAGGAACCCCCTTGCCAGCTCAACATTATGGGAGATATCCCCTTTTTTTCTCCTCTGTTCTCGAAGAAGAGGTTTGAGTGCCTTGAGTTTGCGGGTGACTGAGAAAATAGGCACTCCCATTATTTGATGTTGCCATATACTCTGCACGGTAGGAATAAACTCTGGTGAGAGAGTAAGGAAGTTGTCAAACCGGAACATACCTCCAAATCGCTGCTGATTATCCCCATTAATCACCATCGGCGAGTGATCCGATGTCCGTGGTGTGAGGCATTGATAGAACACTGATGGAAACCGCATAGTCCATGTATCATTGGTTAGTAGACGATCAAGTCGCTTCCACAAGTTGCGAGGGCCAGCACTTCGGTTATGCCATGTGTACCATTCACCCTGCATCGGTAATGGTAAAAGCGCAGTATTCTGTAGGCACGTATTAAACTCCTCCATCGCCACCCTTATATCTCCCGACGTACCACAGACCTCACTGAGATCCCTGACTGCATTGAAGTCACCCCCTACCAGCCAGGGCTCGTCCGCGTGTTCATGTGCCAATGTTTCCAGTGTAGTCCATAAGTTCCTACGATCAATCATCTCAGAGGCAGCATAAACGACAGTAATAATGATCGATTCACTACCAGCCCTTGTAATAACACGACAATGCATAAATTGATTCCCTGAATCAAGTATATGGACATCAACAATATTTGCATCCCACGCTACCCAAATACGGTTACCCACAGATGCATAATCAACAAACCATTTCCAATGAGGAAGCAAAAACGACTGAATATTCAAAGCATTATTGATACGAACACGAGTTTCTAATATGCCAATAAAATGTAACCTGTATTTCGAGACTAGCTCCTTTACTGCGAGCTGATGGTCTCTTTTATTCAGCCCCCGGACGTTCCATACTGCTATGTTCAACATGGGTCACTACTAGAGGGGTTGCATGTGTTAGGACCCCTAGTAATTTCATCTGCGTCATCAAGTAAATTCAATGCCTCAAATGGATTATAGATAACTACTTCCTTACCTTTCTCTTTATTTGATGACGTTTCTCGTTCTTCCTGTCCAACACCATGATTTTTCTTTTGTACTTTATCCACCTCAACTACAAACTTATGTTTCTTTTGTTGCTCCTTGGGAGGTGGAGGAGGGATGGTGGTTTTAGGTACATACACTTTAACCGGCGGCTTTGTATGTTTCTGAGTTTTTTGTATCGAGCAATCCTTCACCGAGTGACCCAGTGTTAGGCATCCTGTACATTTAGGGGGGAGCCATTCATACTCAATATCAATCTTGCATGGGGTTTCCCCACCCTCCTCATCTGGCGTCATTATAATAATATGATTTGGTAATGTCTGATTAACATCGATCATTACGCATACACGAGCGAAATCCAGTCTCGTGCATGCCCTCGTTATTGCATCAGGGTATAAAGGCTTACCCACACCACTCGCTACAATACTCAATCCGTCCGTCGTCCAGAATTCCATAGGGAGGTGTCTCATTTTTATCCATACTGGCACTTGTGTATGCTTCAATTTTCTCATAACCATACCAGGTTCCCATTTTTGTAAAACTATCGGTTGTCCCTGGAATAGCCACGGTCCTCCTTCTATAATTTCCTCCATATCAATTTCAGATTTAAATTGAAAGAAGAAGAAGCCATTATCAGTTGCAGTGACTTCTCGTAACGCCGGCCAAATGGAATGGGCAAATTCCTTCAAGTGATAATAATACGGTCTTTTTCCCAAAAGGTATCCTACTGCCGTAGTTTGCCATCTTTTTTACCCATCTCGTATATTTTCTAAAGATGGTCGAACAATAATCTCCCCGTTTTGTCTCGTTGGGGCTATGTAATTTAACGTGTTTCGAGATGAATTGTTAAATGCATCGGCAATTTTATCATCAACAATTCCTTTTGAATTAGTATTCAATGGAATATTCCGAATAAATAACGGAACATGTACAGTTTTTCTCCCAATATTGCTGTTTTTTTCCATTGCAGAGATGATGTCATGCCCCATGTCAGCAGAGATGACATCAGCAGCAAGGTCATTGCTTACATCAGTAGGGTATTCAGGGCTTACGTCAGCACCTGCGTCAGCAAAAGTCAGCATCGCCGGAACTGCGTTTTTACCCTCAGTCATCGGCCGGAGATCTGCTGTTTTGGTCGGAACAGTACCAGAACCCAAGATAACATGTCTGTTCCTCATTTCCGTGTCTGTCCGGTCAACAATCTCGCCGGAAAACCGAAATCCCGTCGAAGAAATTCCATCCCTGATCGCAGTAGTTGTTTCTTGAGTTTGGATCCTTGTCGCCGGAAGACGAATGTTCCTGATGGCTTTGCGTATCCCTCGAACCAGAGGAGGTTCTGTTATCGGCTTCGGTGACGGAAGTCTGTTCGTATCTTTCTCCTTTCCAAATCGCGTCTTCCATTTTGTTTGCAAATCTTCTAGTGCTTTTAGCGATTCAATATCACCAGTATCTATAACAGTGCGTGCTAACCGAATGAACTCACCCATATTAAACGTACCTGGTCGTCGTCCGCCATTGGTGTTCATCAAGGGTGCGCCGCCAAACCCTAGTTTTGGGCGGCGCATCAGTTCGCCATCGTTAACAGCCAAGTTTGAATCTTTTTTGGTTGGCATGGTTTCGCCGTCCTCAGATCTCTCAGTACCATCATCAGCCATGCCTAATCTGTTCGGAATCGATTCATCTTCCATGGGCGTCTTTTCTTCTTCCCCGTCTGCGCGAAAGTCTAGTTTTTGAAGTTGACGAACAAGCGGCTAGATCTGCTGCTTTCCCAATCAGGTTATTCTCCTTATCATCTCTGTTCAATTCCAGTATGTATACTCGCCGGTCATCTTCTCCGATCCATTCTCGTTCATTGGCGACTTTTCGGTTTCCATGTGAGAGTCGCGATTTTCGCCGGAGAACTGATATAAATCCGATGCCTTTCGCCGGCCATCCACTACTTCTTCGTCGGTCGGAGTCCCATCATCGTCGCCGGCGGTTGGATGATTTGAATCGGCTGTTGTGTGTGTTTGTGGATGTGTGTAAGTGTGTGTTAGGCTAGAGAGAGAGTTTTTAGAGAGAGAATTTTTTCTATCCATTATTTTTCAAATAACTACAAGTTAAACAACAGGGAAACAAACTTGCTCTTATAAAACCATGCAAAACAGCTAAATATTGAATATTCTATGAATTTAACGAAACTTGACCCAAACGTTGGTCTAGACCCAAGAATTTATGTGGTAGATTTGCTAAGCGTGATAATAATTACAAGTTTGTATAAATGGGTAACAAACTTTCTATAATAAAACCGTGCAAAACAACTAAATTTTGAACGTTCTCAGAATTCGACGAAACTTGACCCAAATGTCGGTCTAGACCAAAGAATTTGTGTGGTAAGTTTGCTAAGCGTAATAATAACTACATGTTTGTATAAAAGGGAATAAAACTTGCATTAATAAAACTGTGCAAAACAACTATATTTTGAACGTTTTCAGAATTCGACGAAACTTGACCCAAACGTTGGTCTAGACCAAAGGATTTGTGTGGTATATTTGGTAAGCGTAATGATAACTACAAGTTTGTATAAAAGGAAAACAAACTTGTTTTAATAAAATCGTGCAGAACAGTTATATTTTGAACGTTTTTAGAATTCGACGAAACTTGATCCAAACGTTGGTCTAGACCAAAGAATTTATGTGGTAAATTAGGCTAAATGTAATAATAACTACAATTTTGTATAAAAGGAAAACAAACTTGCCTTAATAAACCGTGCAAAACAGCTATATTTTGAATATTTTCAGAATTCGACGAAACTTAACCCTTATACAAACTTGCTTTAGAAAAATCGTGCAAAACAGCTATATTTTGAACGTTTTTAGAATTCGACGAAACTTGATCCAAACGTTGGTCTAGACCAAAGGATTTGTGTGGTAAATTTGCTAAGCATAATAATAATTACAAGTTTGTATAAAAGGGAAACAAACTTGCTTTAATAAACCGTGCAAAACAGCTATATTTTGAACGTTTTCAGAATTCGATGAAACTTGACCCAAATGTCGGTCTATACCAAAGAATTTGTGTGGTAAGTTTGCAAAGCGTAATAATAACTACAAGTTTGTATAAAAGGGAATAAAACTTGCTTTAATAAAACTGTGCAAAACAACTATATTTTGAACGCTTTCAGAATTCGACGAAACTTGACCCAAACGTTGGTCTAGACCAAAGGATTTGTGTGGTAAATTTGCTAAGCATAATAATAACTACAAGTTTGTATAAAAGGGAAACAAACTTGTTTTAATAAAACTGTGCAAAACAACTATATTTTGAACGTTTTCAAAATTCGACGAAACTTGACCCAAACGTTGGTCTAGACCAAAGGATTTGTGTGGTAAATTTGGTATGCGTAATAATAACTACAAATTAGTGTAAAAGGAAAACAAACTTGTTTTAATAAAACCGTGCAAAACAGCCATATTTTGAACGTTTTTAGAATTCGACGAAACTTGATCCAAACGTTGGTCTAGACCAAAGAATTTGAGTGGTAAATTTTCTAAGTGTAATAATAACTACAAGTTTGAATAAAAGGGAAACAAACTTGCTCTTATAAAACCATGCAAAACAGCTAAATATTGAATATTCTATGAATTTGACGAAACTTGACCCAAACGTTGGTCTAGACCCAAGAATTTGTGTGGTAGATTTGTTAGGCGTGATAATAATTACAAGTTTGTATAAATGGGTAACAAACTTGCTATAATAAAACCGTGCAAAACAACTAAATTTTGAACGTTCTCAGAATTCGACGAAACTTGACCCAAATGTCGGTCTAGACCAAAAAATTTGTGTGGTAAGTTTGTTAAGCGTAATAATAACTACAAGTTTGTATAAAAGGGAATAAAACTTGCTTTAATAAAACTGTGCAAAACAACTATATTTTGAACGTTTTCAAAATTCGACGAAACTTGACCCAAACGTTGGTCTAGACCAAAGGATTTGTGTGGTAAATTTGCTAAGCATAATAATAACTACAAGTTTGTATAAAAGGAAAAACAAACTTGCTTTAATAACCGTGCAAAACAGCTATATTTTGAATATTTTCAGAATTCGACGAAACATAACCCATATACAAATTTGCTTTATAAAAATCGTGCAAAATAGCTATATTTTGAACGTTTTTAGAATTCGACGAAACTTGATCCAAACGTTGGTCTAGACCAAAGAATTTGAGTGGTAAATTTTCTAAGTGTAATAATAACTACAAGTTTGAATAAAAGGGAAACAAACTTGCTCTTATAAAACCATGCAAAACAGCTAAATATTGAATATTCTATGAATTTGACGAAACTTGACCCAAACGTTGGTCTAGACCCAAGAATTTGTGTGGTAGATTTGCTAGGCGTGATAATAATTACAAGTTTGTATAAATGGGTAACAAACTTGCTATAATAAAACCGTGCAAAACAACTAAATTTTGAACGTTCTCAGAATTCGACGAAACTTGACCCAAATGTCGGTCTAGACCAAAGAATTTGTGTGGTAAGTTTGTTAAGCGTAATAATAACTACAAGTTTGTATAAAAGGGAATAAAACTTGCTTTAATAAAACTGTGCAAAACAACTATATTTTGAACGTTTTCAGAATTCGACGAAACTTGACCCAAACGTTGGTCTAGACCAAAGGATTTGTGTGGTAAATTTGTTAAGCATAATAATAACTACAAGTTTGTATAAAAGGGAAACAAACCTGCTTTAATAAAACTGTGCAAAACATTCAAGTAGTTATTGATGAGGGACAATGGCAGTGGCCTTTTATAACTGATTTGGAATGTATGGAGATCATTTACACATTACCTCAGATTCACGGAGGGGAAGACAGGATGAACTGGAGATTCCCAGAGGGACGACTCACCACACAATCACTATACAGACTTTTCTGCCCACCTGGACCAAAAGTAGGATTGTCTTCACTACTATCAGGTTCATTGAAGACCCCCAGACATAATTTCACCTTTGGTTAGCAATTCAGGAGAAGCTACCGACTACCGATAAAGCTTGGATGACCCACTTAGGTGGATGTATCCTTTGTGATGAGGGTACAACGGAGACACACACTCACATGTTCTTCCGATGTCAATATAGCAGAAGATGCCTTGCAGCTGCACGCCAACATATTCGACTCTCTTGGCCCAATCGCGAGTGGAAAAGAGACATGGAATGGGCGTCGAGAAGTGGAGGGGAAAGCATATCGTTAATATTGCTTATCGAGCCTTACTTAGTGCATGCATATACCACATCTGGCGAGAGAGGAACCTGAGTCGCTTTGAACACACCCAACGGCCGGAACGTGTATTAGCTACCTGCATAGTTGATGATGTTAGATAGAGAATACTTAGTATTAATCTATCATGTTCAATTAGCACATGTGCGCTCTATAGACTTTGGCGTATCCCTTGGTCTGTCGAGGGAGACACCACTTGATTGTTGTACTATACTCCTTTTTATTTAATGAATCTTACCTTTACCCTAAAACTGTGCAAAACAACTATATTTTGAACGTTTTCAGAATTCGACGAAACTTGAGCCAAACGTTGGTCTAGACCCAAGAATTTGTGTGGTAGATTTGCTAAGCGTGATAATAATACAAGTTTGTATAAATGGGTAACAAACTTGCTATAATAAAATCGTGCAAAACAACTAAATTTTGAACGTTCTCAGAATTCGACTAAACTTTATCCAAACGTTGGTCTAGACCAAAGAATTTCTGTGGTAAATTTGCTAAGCGTAATAATAACTACAAGTTTGTATAAAAGGAAAGCAATATTGCTTTAATAAACCGTGCAAAACAGCTATATTTTGAACGTTTTCAGAATTCGACGAAACTTGACCCAAATGTCGGTCTAGACCAAAGAATTTGTGTGGTAGGTTTGCTAAGCGTAATAATAACTACAAGTTTGTATAAAACGGAATAAAACTTGATTTAATAAAACTGTGCAAAACAACTATATTTTGAACGTTTTCAGAATTCGACGAAACTTGACCCAAACGTTAGTTTAGACCAAAGGATTTGTCTGGTAAATTTGCTAAGCATAATAATAACTACAAGTTTGTATAAAAGGGAAACAAACCTGCTTTAATAAAACTGTGCAAAACAACTATATTTTGAACGTTTTCAGAATTCGACGAAACTTGACCCAAACGTTGGTCTAGACCCAAGAATTTGTGTGGTAGATTTGCTAAGCGTGATAATAATACAAGTTTTTATAAATGGGTAACAAACTTGCTATAATAAAATCGTGCAAAACAACTAAATTTTGGACGTTCTCAGAATTCGACGAAACTTTATCCAAACGTTGGTCTAGACCAAAGAATTTCTGTGGTAAATTTGCTAAGCGTAATAATAACTACAAGTTTGTATAAAAGGAAAACAAACTTGCTTTAATAACCGTGCAAAACAGCTATATTTTGAATATTTTCAGAATTCGACGAAACATAACCCATATACAAACTTGCTTTATAAAAATCGTGCAAAATAGCTATATTTTGAACGTTTTTAGAATTCGACGAAACTTGACCCAAACGTTGGTCTAGACCAAAGAATTTGAGTGGTAAATTTTCTAAGTGTAATAATAACTACAAGTTTGAATAAAAGGGAAACAAACTTGCTCTTATAAAACCATGCAAAACAGCTAAATATTGAATATTCTATGAATTTGACGAAACTTGACCCAAACATTGGTCTAGACCCAAGAATTTGTGTGGTAGATTTGTTAGGCGTGATAATAATTACAAGTTTGTATAAATGGGTAACAAACTTGCTATAATAAAACCGTGCAAAACAACTAAATTTTGAACGTTCTCAGAATTCGACGAAACTTGACCCAAATGTCGGTCTAGACCAAAGAATTTGTGTGGTAAGTTTGTTAAGCGTAATAATAACTACAAGTTTGTATAAAAGGGAATAAAACTTGCTTTAATAAAACTGTGCAAAACAACTATATTTTGAACGTTTTCAAAATTCGACGAAACTTGACCCAAACGTTGGTCTAGACCAAAGGATTTGTGTGGTAAATTTGCTAAGCATAATAATAACTACAAGTTTGTATAAAAGGGAAACAAACCTGCTTTAATAAAACTGTGCAAAACATTCAAGTAGTTATTGATGAGGGACAATGGCAGTGGCCTTTTATAACTGATTAGGAATGTATGGAGGTCATTTACACATTACCTCAGATTCACGGAGGGGAAGACAGGATCAACTGGAGATTCCTAGAGGGACGACTCACCACACAATCACTATACAGACTTTTCTGCCCACCTGGACCAAAAGTAGGATGGTCTTCACTACTATCAGGTTCATTGAAGATCCCCAGACATAATTTCATCCTTTGGTTAGCAATTCAGGAGAAGCTACCGACTACCGATAAAGCTTGGATGACCCACTTAGGTGGATGTATCCTTTGTGATGAGGGTACAACGGAGACACACACTCACATGTTCTTCCGATGTCAATATAGCAGAAGATGCCTTGCAGTTGTACGCCAACATATTCGATTCTCTTGGCCCAATCGCGAGTGGAAAAGAGACGTGGAATGGGCGTCGAGGAAGTGGAGGGGAAAGCATATCGTTAATATTGCTTATCGAGCCTTACTTAGTGCATGCATATACCACATCTGGCGAGAGAGGAACCTGAGACGCTTTGAACACACCCAACGGCCGGAACGTGTATTACCTAACTGCATAGTTGGTGATGTTAGATAGAGAATACTTAGTATTAATCTATCATGTTCAATTAGCACATGTGCGCTCTATAGACTTTGGCGTATCCCTTGGTCTGTCGAGGGAGACACCACTTGATTGTTGTACTGTACTCCTTTTTATTTAATGAAACTTACCTTTACCCTAAAACTGTGCAAAACAACTATATTTTGTACGTTTTCAGAATTCGACGAAACTTGAGCCAAACGTTGGTCTAGACCCAAGAATTTGTGTGGTAGATTTGCTAAGCGTGATAATAATACAAGTTTGTATAAATGGGTAACAAACTTGCTATAATAAAATCGTGCAAAACAACTAAATTTTGAACGTTCTCAGAATTCGACGAAACTTTATCCAAACGTTGGTCTAGACCAAAGAATTTCTGTGGTAAATTTGCTAAGCGTAATAATAACTACAAGTTTGTATAAAAGGAAAACAATCTTGCTTTAATAAACCGTGCAAAACAACTATATTTTGAACGTTTTCAGAATTCGACGAAACTTGACCCAAATGTCGGTCTAGACCAAAGAATTTGTGTAGTAAGTTTGCTAAGCGTAATAATAACTACAAGTTTGTATAAAAGGGAATAAAACTTGATTTAATAAAACTGTGCAAAACAACTATATTTTGAACGTTTTCAGAATTCGATGAAACTTGACCCAAACGTTAGTTTAGACCAAAGGATTTGTCTGGTAAATTTGCTAAGCATAATAATAACTACAAGTTTGTATAAAAGGGAAACAAACCTGCTTTAATAAAACTGTGCAAAACAACTATATTTTGAACATTTTCAGAATTCGACGAAACTTGAGCCAAACGTTGGTCTAGACCCAAGAATTTGTGTGGTAGATTTGCTAAGAGTGATAATAATACAAGTTTTTATAAATGGGTAACAAACTTGCTATAATAAAATCGTGCAAAACAACTAAATTTTGAACGTTCTCAGAATTCGACGAAACTTTATCCAAACGTTGGTCTAGACCAAAGAATTTCTGTGGTAAATTTGCTAAGCGTAATAATAACTACAAGTTTGTATAAAAGGAAAACAAACTTGTTTTAATAAACCGTGCAAAACAGCTATATTTTGAATATTTTCAGAATTCGATGAAACATAACCCATATACAAACTTGCTTTATAAAAATCGTGCAAAATAGCTATATTTTGAACGTTTTT
This sequence comes from Sesamum indicum, assembly GCF_026168435.1. Lineage (NCBI taxonomy): Eukaryota > Viridiplantae > Streptophyta > Magnoliopsida > Lamiales > Pedaliaceae > Sesamum > Sesamum indicum. The sequence goes on along the minus strand of NC_142661.1, from coordinate 6,225,878 downwards.
AGAATTCGACGAAACTTGACCCAAACGTTGGTCTAGACCAAAGAATTTGAGTGGTAAATTTTCTAAGTGTAATAATAACTACAAGTATGAATAAAAGGGAAACAAACTTGCTCTTATAAAACCATGCAAAACAGCTAAATATTGAATATTCTATGAATTTGACGAAACTCGACCCAAACGTTGGTCTAGACCCAAGAATTTATGTGGTAGATTTGCTAAGCGTGATAATAATTACAAGTTTGTATAAATGGGTAACAAACTTTCTATAATAAAACCGTGCAAAACAACTAAATTTTGAACGTTCTCAGAATTCGACGAAACTTGACCCAAATATCAGTCTAGACCAAAGAATTTGTGTGGTAAGTTTGCTAAGCGTAATAATAACTACATGTTTGTATAAAAGGGAATAAAACTTGCATTAATAAAACTGTGCAAAACAACTATATTTTGAACGTTTTCAGAATTCGACGAAACTTGACCCAAACGTTGGTCTAGACCAAAGGATTTGTGTGGTAAATTTGGTAAGCGTAATGATAACTACAAGTTTGTATAAAAGGAAAACAAACTTGTTTTAATAAAATCGTGCAGAACAGTTATATTTTGAACGTTTTTAGAATTCGACGAAACTTGATCCAAACGTTGGTCTAGACCAAAGAATTTCTGTGGTAAATTTGCTAAATGTAATAATAACTACAAGTTTGTATAAAAGGAAAACAAACTTGCCTTAATAAACCGTGCAAAACAGCTATATTTTGAATATTTTCAGAATTCGACGAAACTTAACCCTTATACAAACTTGCTTTAGAAAAATCGTGCAAAACAGCTATATTTTGAACGTTTTTAGAATTCGACGAAACTTGATCCAAACGTTGGTCTAGACCAAAGGATTTGTGTGGTAAATTTGCTAAGCATAATAATAATTATAAGCTTGTATAAAAGGGAAACAAACTTGCTTTAATAAACCGTGCAAAACAGCTATATTTTGAACGTTTTCAGAATTCGACGAAACTTGACCCAAATGTCAGTCTATACCAAAGAATTTGTGTGGTAAGTTTGCTAAGCGTAATAATAACTACAAGTTTGTATAAAAGGGAATAAAACTTGCTTTAATAAAACTGTGCAAAACAACTATATTTTGAACGTTTTCAGAGTTCGACGAAACTTGACCCAAACGTTGGTCTAGACCAAAGGATTTGTGTGGTAAATTTGCTAAGCATAATAATAACTACAAGTTTGTATAAAAGGGAAACAAACTTGTTTTAATAAAACTGTGCAAAACAACTATATTTTGAACGTTTTCAAAATTCTACGAAACTTGACCCAAACGTTGGTCTAGACCAAAGGATTTGTGTGGTAAATTTGGTATGCGTAATAATAACTACAAATTAGTGTAAAAAGAAAACAAACTTGTTTTAATAAAACCGTGCAAAACAGCCATATTTTGAACGTTTTTAGAATTCGACGAAACTTGATCCAAACGTTGGTCTAGACCAAAGAATTTGAGTGGTAAATTTTCTAAGTGTAATAATAACTACAAGTTTGAATAAAAGGGAAACAAACTTGCTCTTATAAAACCATGCAAAACAGCTAAATATTGAATATTCTATGAATTTGACGAAACTTGACCCAAACGTTGGTCTAGACCCAAGAATTTGTGTGGTAGATTTGCTAGGCGTGATAATAATTACAAGTTTGTATAAATGGGTAACAAACTTGCTATAATAAAACCGTGCAAAACAACTAAATTTTGAACGTTCTCAGAATTCGACGAAACTTGACCCAAATGTCGGTCTAGTCTAAAGAATTTGTGTGGTAAGTTTGTTAAGCGTAATAATAACTACAAGTTTGTATAAAAGGGAATAAAACTTGCTTTAATAAAACTGTGCAAAACAACTATATTTTGAACGTTTTCAGAATTCGACGAAACTTGACCCAAACGTTGGCCTAGACCAAAGGATTTGTGTGGTAAATTTGCTAAGCATAATAATAACTACAAGTTTGTATAAAAGTGAAACAAACCTGCTTTAATAAAACTGTGCAAAACATTCAAGTAGTTATTGATGAGGGACAATGGCAGTGGCCTTTTATAACTGATTAGGAATGTATGGAGATCATTTACACATTACCTCAGATTCACGGAGGGGAAGACAGGATCAACTGGAGATTCCCAGAGGGACGACTCACCACACAATCACTATACAGACTTTTCTACCCACCTGGACCAAAAGTAGGATGGTCTTCACTACTATCAGGTTCATTGAAGATCCCCAGACATAATTTCATCCTTTGGTTAGCAATTCAGGAGAAGCTACCGACTACCGATAAAGCTTGGATGACCCACTTAGGTGGATGTATCCTTTGTGATGAGGGTACAACGGAGACACACACTCACATGTTCTTCCGATGTCAATATAGCAGAAGATGCCTTGCAGCTGTACGCCAACATATTCGATTCTCTTGGCCCAATCGCGAGTGGAAAAGAGACGTGGAATGGGCGTCGAGGAAGTGGAGGGGAAAGCATATCGTTAATATTGCTTATCGAGCCTTACTTAGTGCATGCATATACCACATCTGGCGAGAGAGGAACCTGAGACACTTTGAACACACCCAACGGCCGGAACGTCTATTAGCTACCTGCATAGTTGGTGATGTTAGATAGAGAATACTTAGTATTAATCTATCATGTTCAATTAGCACATGTGCGCTCTATAGACTTTGGCGTATCCCTTGGTCTGTCGAGGGACACACCACTTGATTGTTGTACTGTACTCCTTTTTATTTAATGAAACTTACCTTTACCCTAAAACTGTGCAAAACAACTATATTTTGAACGTTTTAGAATTCGACGAAACTTGAGCCAAACGTTGGTCTAGACCCAAGAATTTGTGTGGTAGATTTGCTAAGCGTGATAATAATACAAGTTTGTATAAATGGGTAACAAACTTGCTATAATAAAATCGTGCAAAACAACTAAATTTTGAACGTTCTCAGAATTCGACGAAACTTTATCCAAACGTTGGTCTAGACCAAAGAATTTTTGTGGTAAATTTGCTAAGCGTAATAATAACTACAAGTTTGTATAAAAGGAAAGCAATCTGGCTTTAATAAACCGTGCAAAACAGCTATATTTTGAACATTTTCAGAATTCGACGAAACTTGACCCAAATGTCGGTCTAGACCAAAGAATTTGTGTGGTAAGTTTGCTAAGCGTAATAATAACTACAAGTTTTTATAAAAGGGAATAAAACTTGATTTAATAAAACTGTGCAAAACAACTATATTTTGAACGTTTTCAGAACTCGACGAAACTTGACCCAAACGTTAGTTTAGACCAAAGGATTTGTCTGGTAAATTTGCTAAGCATAATAATAACTACAAGTTTGTATAAAAGGGAAACAAACCTGCTTTAATAAAACTGTGCAAAACAACTATATTTTGAACGTTTTCAGAATTCGACGAAACTTGACCCAAACGTTGGTCTAGACCCAAGAATTTATGTGGTAGATTTGCTAAGCGTGATAATAATACAAGTTTTTATAAATGGGTAACAAACTTGCTATAATAAAATCGTGCAAAACAACTAAATTTTGAACGTTCTCAGAATTCGACGAAACTTTATCCAAACGTTGGTCTAGACCAAAGAATTTCTGTGGTAAATTTGCTAAGCGTAATAATAACTACAAGTTTGTATAAAAGGAAAACAAACTTGCTTTAATAAACCGTGCAAAACAGCTATATTTTGAATATTTTCAGAATTCGACGAAACATAACCCATATACAAACTTGCTTTATAAAAATCGTGCAATATAGCTATATTTTGAACGTTTTTAGAATTCGACGAAACTTGACCCAAACGTTGGTCGAGACCAAAGAATTTGAGTGGTAAATTTTCTAAGTGTCATAATAACTACAAGTATGAATAAAAGGGAAACAAACTTGCTCTTATAAAACCATGCAAAACAGCTAAATATTGAATATTCTATGAATTTGACGAAACTGGACCCAAACGTTGGTCTAGACCCAAGAATTTATGTGGTAGATTTGCTAAGCGTGATAATAATTACAAGTTTGTATAAATGGGTAACAAACTTTCTATAATAAAACCGTGCAAAACAACTAAATTTTGAACGTTCTCAGAATTCGACGAAACTTGACCCAAATATCGGTCTAGACCAAAGAATTTGTGTGGTAAGTTTGCTAAGCGTAATAATAACTACATGTTTGTATAAAAGGGAATAAAACTTGCATTAATAAAACTGTGCAAAACAACTATATTTTGAACGTTTTCAGAATTCGACGAAACTTGACCCAAACGTTGGTCTAGACCAAAGGATTTGTGTGGTAAATTTGCTAAGCATAATAATAACTACAAGTTTGTATAAAAGGGAAACAAACTTGTTTTAATAAAACTGTGCAAAACAACTATGTTTTGAACGTTTTCAAAATTCGACGAAACTTGACCCAAACGTTGGTCTAGACCAAAGGCTTTGTGTGGTAAATTTGGTATGCGTAATAATAACTACAAATTAGTGTAAAAGGAAAACAAACTTGTTTTAATAAAACCGTGCAAAACAGACATATTTTGAACGTTTTTAGAATTCGACGAAACTTGATCCAAACGTTGGTCTAGACCAAAGAATTTGAGTGGTAAATTTTCTAAGTGTAATAATAACTACAAGTTTGAATAAAAGGGAAACAAACTTGCTCTTATAAAACCATGCAAAACAACTAAATATTGAATATTCTATGAATTTGACGAAACTTGACCCAAACATTGGTCTAGACCCAAGAATTTGTGTGGTAGATTTGCTAGGCGTGATAATAATTACAAGTTTGTATAAATGGGTAACAAACTTGCTATAATAAAACCGTGCAAAACAACTAAATTTTGAACGTTCTCAGAATTCGACGAAACTTGACCCAAATGTCGGTCTAGTCCAAAGAATTTGTGTGGTAAGTTTGTTAAGCGTAATAATAACTACAAGTTTGTATAAAAGGGAATAAAACTTGCTTTAATAAAACTGTGCAAAACAACTATATTTTGAACGTTTTCAGAATTCGACGAAACTTGACCTAAACGTTGGCCTAGACCAAAGGATTTGTGTGGTAAATTTGCTAAGCATAATAATAACTACAAGTTTGTATAAAAGTGAAACAAACCTGCTTTAATAAAACTGTGCAAAACATTCAAGTAGTTATTGATGAGGGACAATGGCAGTGGCCTTTTATAACTGATTAGGAATGTATGGAGATCATTTACACATTACCTCAGATTCACGGAGGGGAAGACAGGATCAACTGGAGATTCCCAGAGGGACGACTCACCACACAATCACTATACAGACTTTTCTACCCACCTGGACCAAAAGTAGGATGGTCTTCACTACTATCAGGTTCATTGAAGATCCCCAGACATAATTTCATCCTTTGGTTAGCAATTCAGGAGAAGCTACCGACTACCGATAAAGCTTGGATGACCCACTTAGGTGGATGTATCCTTTGTGATGAGGGTACAACGGAGACACACACTCACATGTTCTTCCGATGTCAATATAGCAGAAGATGCCTTGCAGCTGTACGCCAACATATTCGATTCTCTTGGCCCAATCGCGAGTGGAAAAGAGACGTGGAATGGGCGTCGAGGAAGTGGAGGGGAAAGCATATCGTTAATATTGCTTATCGAGCCTTACTTAGTGCATGCATATACCACATCTGGCGAGAGAGGAACCTGAGACACTTTGAACACACCCAACGGCCGGAACGTCTATTAGCTACCTGCATAGTTGGTGATGTTAGATAGAGAATACTTAGTATTAATCTATCATGTTCAATTAGCACATGTGCGCTCTATAGACTTTGGCGTATCCCTTGGTCTGTCGAGGGACACACCACTTGATTGTTGTACTGTACTCCTTTTTATTTAATGAAACTTACCTTTACCCTAAAACTGTGCAAAACAACTATATTTTGAACGTTTTAGAATTCGACGAAACTTGAGCCAAACGTTGGTCGAGACCCAAGAATTTGTGTGGTAGATTTGCTAAGCGTGATAATAATACAAGTTTGTATAAATGGGTAACAAACTTGCTATAATAAAATCGTGCAAAACAACTAAATTTTGAACGTTCTCAGAATTCGACGAAACTTTATCCAAACGTTGGTCTAGACCAAAGAATTTCTGTGGTAAATTTGCTAAGCGTAATAATAACTACAAGTTTGTATAAAAGGAAAGCAATCTGGCTTTAATAAACCGTGCAAAACAGCTATATTTTGAACATTTTCAGAATTCGACGAAACTTGACCCAAATGTCGGTCTAGACCAAAGAATTTGTGTGGTAAGTTTGCTAAGCGTAATAATAACTACAAGTTTTTATAAAAGGGAATAAAACTTGATTTAATAAAACTGTGCAAAACAACTATATTTTGAACGTTTTCAGAACTCGACGAAACTTGACCCAAACGTTAGTTTAGACCAAAGGATTTGTCTGGTAAATTTGCTAAGCATAATAATAACTACAAGTTTGTATAAAAGGGAAACAAACCTGCTTTAATAAAACTGTGCAAAATAACTATATTTTGAACGTTTTCAGAATTCGACGAAACTTGACCCAAACGTTGGTCTAGACCCAAGAATTTATGTGGTAGATTTGCTAAGCGTGATAATAATACAAGTTTTTATAAATGGGTAACAAACTTGCTATAATAAAATCGTGCAAAACAACTAAATTTTGAACGTTCTCAGAATTCGACGAAACTTTATCCAAACGTTGGTCTAGACCAAAGAATTTCTGTGGTAAATTTGCTAAGCGTAATAATAACTACAAGTTTGTATAAAAGTAAAACAAACTTGCTTTAATAAACCGTGCAAAACAGCTATATGAATATTTTCAGAATTCGACGAAACATAACCCATATACAAACTTGCTTTATAAAAATCGTGCAATATAGCTATATTTTGAACGTTTTTAGAATTCGACGAAACTTGACCCAAACGTTGGTCGAGACCAAAGAATTTGAGTGGTAAATTTTCTAAGTGTAATAATAACTACAAGTATGAATAAAAGGGAAACAAACTTGCTCTTATAAAACCATGCAAAACAGCTAAATATTGAATATTCTATGAATTTGACGAAACTGGACCCAAACGTTGGTCTAGACCAAAGAATTTATGTGGTAGATTTGCTAAGCGTGATAATAATTACAAGTTTGTATAAATGGGTAACAAACTTTCTATAATAAAACCGTGCAAAACAACTAAATTTTGAACGTTCTCAGAATTCGACGAAACTTGACCCAAATATCGGTCTAGACCAAAGAATTTGTGTGGTAAGTTTGCTAAGTGTAATAATAACTACATGTTTGTATAAAAGGGAATAAAACTTGCATTAATAAAACTGTGCAAAACAACTATATTTTGAACGTTTTCAGAATTCGACGAAACTTGACCCAAACGTTGGTCTAGACCAAAGGATTTGTGTGGTAAATTTGCTAAGCATAATAATAACTACAAGTTTGTATAAAAGGGAAACAAACTTGTTTTAATAAAACTGTGCAAAACAACTATATTTTGAACGTTTTCAAAATTCGACGAAACTTGACCCAAACGTTGGTCTAGACCAAAGGCTTTGTGTGGTAAATTTGGTATGCGTAATAATAACTACAAATTAGTGTAAAAGGAAAACAAACTTGTTTTAATAAAACCGTGCAAAACAGACATATTTTGAACGTTTTTAGAATTCGACGAAACTTGATCCAAACGTTGGTCTAGACCAAAGAATTTGAGTGGTAAATTTTCTAAGTGTAATAATAACTACAAGTTTGAATAAAAGGGAAACAAACTTGCTCTTATAAAACCATGCAAAACAACTAAATATTGAATATTCTATGAATTTGACGAAACTTGACCCAAACATTGGTCTAGACCCAAGAATTTGTGTGGTAGATTTGCTAGGCGTGATAATAATTACAAGTTTGTATAAATGGGTAACAAACTTGCTATAATAAAACCGTGCAAAACAACTAAATTTTGAACGTTCTCAGAATTCGACGAAACTTGACCCAAATGTCGGTCTAGTCCAAAGAATTTGTGTGGTAAGTTTGTTAAGCGTAATAATAACTACAAGTTTGTATAAAAGGGAATAAAACTTGCTTTAATAAAACTGTGCAAAACAACTATATTTTGAACGTTTTCAGAATTCGACGAAACTTGACCCAAACGTTGGTCTAGACCAAAGGATTTGTGTGGTAAATTTGATAAGCATAATAATAACTACAAGTTTGTATAAAAGGGAAACAAACCTGCTTTAATAAAACTGTGCAAAACATTCAAGTAGTTATTGATGAGGGACAATGGCAGTGGCCTTTTATAACTGATTAGGAATGTATGGAGATTGTTTACACATTACCTCAGATTCACGGAGGGGAAGACAGGATCAACTGGAGATTCCCAGAGGGACGACTCACCACACAATCACTATACAGACTTTTCTGCCCACCTGGACCAAAAGTAGGATGGTCTTCACTACTATAAGGTTCATTGAAAATCCCCAGACATAATTTCATCCTTTGGTTAGCAATTCAGGAGAAGCTACCGACTACCGATAAAGCTTGGATGACCCACTTAGGTGGATGTATCCCTTGTGATGAGGGTACAACGGAGACACACACTCACATGTTCTTCCGATGTCAATATAGCAGAAGATGCCTTGCAGCTGTACGCCAACATATTCGATTCTCTTGGCCCAATCGCGAGTGGAAAAGAGACGTGGAATGGGCGTCGAGGAAGTGGAGGGGAAAGCATATCGTTAATATTGCTTATCGAGCCTTACTTAGTGCATGCGTATACCACATCTGGCGAGAGAGGAACCTGAGACGCTTTGAACACACCCAACGGCCGGAACGTGTATTAGCTACCTGCATAGTTGGTGATGTTAGATAGAGAATACTTAGTATTAATCTATCATGTTCAATTAGCACATGTGCGCTCTATAGACTTTGGCGTATCCCTTGGTCTGTCGAGGGAGACACCACTTGATTGTTGTACTGTACTCCTTTTTATTTAATGAAACTTACCTTTACCCTAAAACTGTGCAAAACAACTATATTTTGAACGTTTTCAGAATTCGACGAAACTTGAGCCAAACGTTGGTCTAGACCCAAGAATTTGTGTGGTAGATTTGCTAAGCGTGATAATAATACAAGTTTGTATAAATGGGTAACAAACTTGCTATAATAAAATCGTGCAAAACAACTAAATTTTGAACGTTCTCAGAATTCGACGAAACTTGACCCAAACGTTAGTTTAGACCCAAGGATTTGTCTGGTAAATTTGCTAAGCATAATAATAACTACAAGTTTGTATAAAAGGGAAACAAACCTGCTTTAATAAAACTGTGCAAAACAACTATATTTTGAACGTTTTCAGAATTCGACGAAACTTGACCCAAACGTTAGTCTAGACCCAAGAATTTGTGTGGTAGATTTGCTAAGCGTGATAATAATACAAGTTTTTATAAATGGGTAACAAACTTGCTATAATAAAATCGTGCAAAACAACTAAATTTTGAACGTTCTCAGAATTCGACGAAACTTTATCCAAACGTTGGTCTAGACCAAAGAATTTCTGTGGTAAATTTGCTAAGCGTAATAATAACTACAAGTTTGTATAAAAGGAAAACAAACTTGCTTTAATAAACCGTGCAAAACCGCTATATTTTGAATATTTTCAGAATTCGACCAAACATAACCCATATACAAACTTGCTTTATAAAAATCGTGCAAAATAGCTATATTTTGAACGTTTTTCGAATTCGACGAAACTTGACCCAAACGTTGGTCTAGACCAAAGAATTTGAGTTGTAAATTTTCTAAGTGTAATAATAACTACAAGTATGAATAAAAGGGAAACAAACTTGCTCTTATAAAACCATGCAAAACAGCTAAATATTGAATATTCTATGAATTTGACGAAACTGGACCCAAACGTTGGTCTAGACCCAAGAATTTATGTGGTAGATTTGCTAAGCGTGATAATAATTACAAGTTTGTATAAATGGGTAACAAACTTTCTATAATAAAACCGTGCAAAACAACTAAATTTTGAACGTTCTCAGAATTCGACGAAACTTGACCCAAATATCGGTCTAGACCAAAGAATTTGTGTGGTAAGTTTGCTAAGCGTAATAATAACTACATGTTTGTATAAAAGGGAATAAAACTTGCATGAATAAAACTGTGCAAAACAACTATATTTTGAACGTTTTCAGAATTCGACGAAACTTGACCCAAACGTTGGTCTAGACCAAAGGATTTGTGTGGTAAATTTGCTAAGCATAATAATAACTACAAGTTTGTATAAAAGGGAAACAAACTTGTTTTGATAAAACTGTGCAAAACAACTATATTTTGAACGTTTTCAAAATTCGACGAAACTTGACCCAAACGTTGGTCTAGACCAAAAGGCTTTGTGTGGTAAATTTGGTATGCGTAATAATAACTACAAATTAGTGTAAAAGGAAAACAAACTTGTTTTAATAAAACCGTGCAAAATAGGCATATTTTGAACGTTTTTAGAATTCGACGAAACTTGATCCAAACGTTGGTCTAGACCAAAGAATTTGAGTGGTAAATTTTCTAAGTGTAATAATAACTACAAGTTTGAATAAAAGGGAAACAAACTTGCTCTTATAAAACCATGCAAAACAACTAAATATTGAATATTCTATGAATTTGACGAAACTTGACCCAAACATTGGTCTAGACCCAAGAATTTGTGTGGTAGATTTGCTAGGCGTGATAATAATTACAAGTTTGTATAAATGGGTAACAAACTTGCTATAATAAAACCGTGCAAAACAACTAAATTTTGAACGTTCTCAGAATTCGACGAAACTTGACCCAAATGTCGGTCTAGTCCAAAGAATTTGTGTGGTAAGTTTGTTAAACATAATAATAACTACAAGTTTGTATAAAAGGGAATAAAACTTGCTTTAATAAAACTGTGCAAAACAACTATATTTTGAACGTTTTCAGAATTCGACGAAACTTGACCCAAACGTTGGTCTAGACCAAAGGATTTGTGTGGTAAATTTGATAAGCATAATAATAACTACAAGTTTGTATAAAAGGGAAACAAACCTGCTTTAATAAAACTGTGCAAAACATTCAAGTAGTTATTGATGAGGGACAATGGCAGTGGCCTTTTATAACTGATTAGGAATGTATGGAGATTGTTTACACATTACCTCAGATTCACGGAGGGGAAGACAGGATCAACTGGAGATTCCCAGAGGGACGACTCACCACACAATCACTATACAGACTTTTCTGCCCACCTGGACCAAAAGTAGGATGGTCTTCACTACTATCAGGTTCATTGAAGATCCCCAGACATAATTTCATCCTTTGGTTAGCAATTCAGGAGAAGCTACCGACTACCGATAAAGCTTGGATGACCCACTTAGGTGGATGTATCCCTTGTGATGAGGGTACAACGGAGACACACACTCACATGTTCTTCCGATGTCAATATAGCAGAAGATGCCTTGCAGCTGTACGCCAACATATTCGATTCTCTTGGCCCAATCGCGAGTGGAAAAGAGACGTGGAATGGGCGTCGAGGAAGTGGAGGGGAAAGCATATCGTTAATATTGCTTATCGAGCCTTACTTAGTGCATGCGTATACCACATCTGGCGAGAGAGGAACCTGAGACGCTTTGAACACACCCAACGGCCGGAACGTGTATTAGCTACCTGCATAGTTGGTGATGTTAGATAGAGAATACTTAGTATTAATCTATCATGTTCAATTAGCACATGTGCGCTCTATAGACTTTGGCGTATCCCTTGGTCTGTCGAGGGAGACACCACTTGATTGTTGTACTGTACTCCTTTTTATTTAATGAAACTTACCTTTACCCTAAAACTGTGCAAAACAACTATATTTTGAACGTTTTCAGAATTCGACGAAACTTGAGCCAAACGTTGGTCTAGACCCAAGAATTTGTGTGGTAGATTTGCTAAGCGTGATAATAATACAAGTTTGTATAAATGGGTAACAAACTTGCTATAATAAAATCGTGCAAAACAACTAAATTTTGAACGTTCTCAGAATTCGACGAAACTTTATCCAAACGTTGGTCTAGACCAAAGAATTTCTGTGGTAAATTTGCTAAGCGTAATAATAACTACAAGTTTGTATAAAAGGAAAGCAATCTTGCTTTAATAAACCGTGCAAAACAGCTATATTTTGAATATTTTCAGAATTCGACGAAACATAACCCATATACAAACTTGCTTTATAAAAATCGTGCAAAATAGCTATATTTTGAACGTTTTTAGAATTCGACGAAACTTGACCCAAACGTTGGTCTAGACCAAAGAATTTGAGTGGTAAATTTTCTAAGTGTAATAATAACTACAAGTATGAATAAAAGGGAAACAAACTTGCTCTTATAAAACCATGCAAAACAGCTAAATATTGAATATTCTATGAATTTGACGAAACTCGACCCAAACGTTGGTCTAGACCCAAGAATTTATGTGGTAGATTTGCTAAGCGTGATAATAATTACAAGTTTGTATAAATGGGTAACAAACTTTCTATAATAAAACCGTGCAAAACAACTAAATTTTGAACGTTCTCAGAATTCGACGAAACTTGACCCAAATATCGGTCTAGACCAAAGAATTTGTGTGGTAAGTTTGCTAAGCGTAATAATAACTACATGTTTGTATAAAAGGGAATAAAACTTGCATTAATAAAACTGTGCAAAACAACTATACTTTGAACGTTTTCAGAATTCCACGAAACTTGACCCAAACGTTGGTCTAGACCAAAGGATTTGTGTGGTAAATTTGGTAAGCGTAATGATAACTACAAGTTTGTATAAAAGGAAAACAAACTTGTTTTAATAAAACTGTGCAGAACAGTTATATTTTGAACGTTTTTAGAATTCGACGAAACTTGACCCAAACGTTGGTCTAGACCAAAAGGCTTTGTGTGGTAAATTTGATATGCGTAATAATAACTACAAATTAGTGTAAAAGGAAAACAAACTTGTTTTAATAAAACCGTGCAAAACAGGCATATTTTGAACGTTTTTAGAATTCGACGAAACTTGATCCAAACGTTGGTCTAGACCAAAGAATTTGAGTGGTAAATTTTCTAAGTGTAATAATAACTACAAGTTTGAATAAAAGGGAAACAAACATGCTCTTATAAAACCATGCAAAACAACTAAATATTGAATATTCTATGAATTTGATGAAACTTGACCCAAACATTGGTCTAGACCCAAGAATTTGTGTGGTAGATTTGCTAGGCATGATAATAATTACAAGTTTGTATAAATGGGTAACAAACTTGCTATAATAAAACCGTGCAAAACAACTAAATTTTGAACGTTCTCAGAATTCGACGAAACTTGACCCAAATGTCGGTCTAGTCCAAAGAATTTGTGTGGTAAGTTTGTTAAGCGTAATAATAACTACAAGTTTGTATAAAAGGGAATAAAACTTGCTTTAATAAAACTGTGCAAAACAACTATATTTTGAACGTTTTCAGAATTCGACGAAACTTGACCCAAACGTTGGTCTAGACCAAAGGATTTGTGTGGTAAATTTGATAAGCATAATAATAACTACAAGTTTGTATAAAAGGGAAACAAACCTGCTTTAATAAAACTGTGCAAAACATTCAAGTAGTTATTGATGAGGGACAATGGCAGTGGCCTTTTATAACTGATTAGGAATGTATGGAGATCATTTACACATTACCTCAGATTCACGGAGGGGAAGACAGGATCAACTGGAGATTCCCAGAGGGACGACTCACCGCACAATCACTATACAGACTTTTCTGCCCACCTGGACCAAAAGTAGGATGGTCTTCACTACTATCAGGTTCATTGAAGATCCCCAGACATAATTTCATCCTTTGGTTAGCAATTCAGGAGAAGCTACCGACTACCGATAAAGCTTGGATGACCCACTTAGGTGGATGTATCCTTTGTGATGAGGGTACAACGGAGACACACACTCACATGTTCTTCCGATGTCAATATAGCAGAAAATGCCTTGCAGCTGTACTCCAACATATTCGATTCTCTTGGCCCAATCGCGAGTGGAAAAGAGACGTGGAATGGGCGTCGAGGAAGTGGAGGGGAAAGCATATCGTTAATATTGCTTATCGAGCCTTACTTAGTGCATGCATATACCACATCTGGCGAGAGAGGAACCTGAGACGCTTTGAACACACCCAACGGCTGGAACGTGTATTAGCTACCTGCATAGTTGGTGATGTTAGATAGAGAATACTTAGTATTAATCTATCATGTTCAATTAGCACATGTGCGCTCTATAGACTTTGGCGTATCCCTTGGTCTGTCGAGGGAGACACCACTTGATTGTTGTACTGTACTCCTTTTTATTTAATGAAACTTACCTTTACCCTAAAACTGTGCAAAACAACTATATTTTGAACGTTTTCAGAATTCGACGAAACTTGAGCCAAACGTTGGTCTAGACCCAAGAATTTGTGTGGTAGATTTGCTAAGCGTGATAATAATACAAGTTTGTATAAATGGGTAACAAACTTGCTATAATAAAATCGTGCAAAACAACTAAATTTTGAACGTTCTCAGAATTCGACGAAACTTTATCCAAACGTTGGTCTAGACCAAAGAATTTCTGTGGTAAATTTGCTAAGCGTAATAATAACTACAAGTTTGTATAAAAGGAAAACAAACTTGCTTTAATAAACCGTGCAAAACAGCTATATTTTGAATATTTTCAGAATTCGACGAAACATAACCCATATACAAACTTGCTTTATAAAAATCGTGCAAAATAGCTATATTTTGAACGTTTTTAGAATTCGACGAAACTTGACCCAAACGTTGGTCTAGACCAAAGAATTTGAGTGGTAAATTTTCTAAGTGTAATAATAACTACAAGTATGAATAAAAGGGAAACAAACTTGCTCTTATAAAACCTTGCAAAACAGCTAAATATTGAATATTCTATGAATTTGACGAAACTTGACCCAAACGTTGGTCTAGACCCAAGAATTTATGTGGTAGATTTGCTAAGCGTGATAATAATTACAAGTTTGTATAAATGGGTAACAAACTTTCTATAATAAAACCGTGCAAAACAACTAAATTTTGAACGTTATCAGAATTCGACGAAACTTGACCCAAATATCGGTCTAGACCAAAGAATTTGTGTGGTAAGTTTGCTAAGCGTAATAATAACTACATGTTTGTATAAAAGGGAATAAAACTTGCATTAATAAAACTATGCAAAACAACTATATTTTGAACGTTTTCAGAATTCGACGAAACTTGACCCAAACGTTGGTCTAGACCAAAGGATTTGTGTGGTAAATTTGCTAAGCATAATAATAACTACAAGTTTGTATAAAAGGGAAACAAACTTGTTTTAATGAAACTGTGCAAAACAACTATATTTTGAACGTTTTCAAAATTCGACGAAACTTGACCCAAACGTTGGTCTAGACCAAAGGCTTTGTGTGGTAAATTTGGTATGCGTAATAATAACTACAAATTAGTGTAAAAGGAAAACAAACTTGTTTTAATAAAACCGTGCAAAACAGGCATATTTTGAACGTTTTTAGAATTCGACGAAACTTGATCCAAACGTTGGTCTAGACCAAAGAATTTGAGTGGTAAATTTTCTAAGTGTAATAATAACTACAAGTTTGAATAAAAGGGAAACAAACTTGCTCTTATAAAACCATGCAAAACAACTAAATATTGAATATTCTATGAATTTGACGAAACTTGACCCAAACATTGGTCTAGACCCAAGAATTTGTGTGGAAGATTTGCTAGGCGTGATAATAATTACAAGTTTGTATAAATGGGTAACAAACTTGCTATAATAAAACCGTGCAAAACAACTAAATTTTGAACGTTCTCAGAATTCGACGAAACTTGACCCAAATGTCGGTCTAGTCCAAAGAATTTGTGTGGTAAGTTTGTTAAGCGTAATAATAACTACAAGTTTGTATAAAAGGGAATAAAACTTGCTTTAATAAAACTGTGCAAAACAACTATATTTTGAACGTTTTCAGAATTCGACGAAACTTGACCCAAACGTTGGTCTAGACCAAAGGATTTGTGTGGTAAATTTGATAAGCATAATAATAACTACAAGTTTGTATAAAAGGGAAACAAACCTGCTTTAATAAAACTGTGCAAAACATTCAAGTAGTTATTGATGAGGGACAATGGCAGTGGCCTTTTATAACTGATTAGGAATGTATGGAGATCATTTACACATTACCTCAGATTCACGGAGGGGAAGACAGGATCAACTGGAGATTCCCAGAGGGACGACTCACCACACAATCACTATACAGACTTTTCTGCCCACCTGGACCAAAAGTAGGATGGTCTTCACTACTATCAGGTTCATTGAAGATCCCCAGACATAATTTCATCCTTTGGTTAGCAATTCAGGAGAAGCTACCGACTACCGATAAAGCTTGGATGACCCACTTAGGTGGATGTATCCTTTGTGATGAGGGTACAACGGAGACACACACTCACATGTTCTTCCGATGTCAATATAGCAGAAGATGCCTTGCAGCTGTACGCCAACATATTCGATTCTCTTGGCCCAATCGCGAGTGGAAAAGAGACGTGGGATGGGCGTCGAGGAAGTGGAGGGGAAAGCATATCGTTAATATTGCTTATCGAGCCTTACTTAGTGCATGCATATACCACATCTGGCGAGAGAGGAACCTGAGACGCTTTGAACACACCCAACGGCCGGAACGTGTATTAGCTACCTGCATAGTTGGTGATGTTAGATAGAGAATACTTAGTATTAATCTATCATGTTCAATTAGCACATGTGCGCTCTATAGACTTTGGCGTATCCCTTGGTCTGTCGAGGGAGACACCACTTGATTGTTGTACTGTACTCATTTTTATTTAATGAAACTTACCTTTACCCTAAAACTGTGCAAAACAACTATATTTTGAACGTTTTCAGAATTCGACGAAACTTGAGCCAAACGTTGGTCTAGACCCAAGAATTTGTGTGGTAGATTTGCTAAGCGTGATAATAATACAAGTTTGTATAAATGGGTAACAAACTTGCTATAATAAAATCGTGCAAAACAACTAAATTTTGAACGTTCTCAGAATTCGACGAAACTTTATCCAAACGTTGGTCTAGACCAAAGAATTTCTGTGGTAAATTTGCTAAGCGTAATAATAACTACAAGTTTGTATAAAAGGAAAACAAACTTGCTTTAATAAACCGTGCAAAACCGCTATATTTTGAATATTTTCAGAATTCGACGAAACATAACCCATATACAAAATTGCTTTATAAAAATCGTGCAAAATAGCTATATTTTGAACGTTTTTAGAATTCGACGAAACTTGACCCAAACGTTGGTCTAGACCAAAGAATTTGAGTGGTAAATTTTCTAAGTGTAATAATAACTACAAGTATGAATAAAAGGGAAACAAACTTGCTCTTATAAAACCATGCAAAACAGCTAAATATTGAATATTCTATGAATTTGACGAAACTCGACCCAAACGTTGGTCTAGACCCAAGAATTTATGTGGTAGATTTGCTAAGCGTGATAATAATTACAAGTTTGTATAAATGGGTAACAAACTTTCTATAATAAAACCGTGCAAAACAACTAAATTTTGAACGTTCTCAGAATTCGACGAAACTTGACCCAAATATCGGTCTAGACCAAAGAATTTGTGTGGTAAGTTTGCTAAGCGTAATAATAACTACATGTTTGTATAAAAGGGAATAAAACTTGCATTAATAAAACTGTGCAAAACAACTATACTTTGAACGTTTTCAGAATTCCACGAAACTTGACCCAAACGTTGGTCTAGACCAAAGGATTTGTGTGGTAAATTTGGTAAGCGTAATGATAACTACAAGTTTGTATAAAAGGAAAACAAACTTATTTTAATAAAACTGTGCAGAACAGTTATATTTTGAACGTTTTTAGAATTCGACGAAACTTGACCCAAACGTTGGTCTAGACCAAAAGGCTTTGTGTGGTAAATTTGATATGCGTAATAATAACTACAAATTAATGTAAAAGGAAAACAAACTTGTTTTAATAAAACCGTGCAAAACAGGCATATTTTGAACGTTTTTAGAATTCGACGAAACTTGATCCAAACGTTGGTCTAGACCAAAGAATTTGAGTGGTAAATTTTCTAAGTGTAATAATAACTACAAGTTTGAATAAAAGGGAAACAAACTTGCTCTTATAAAACCATGCAAAACAACTAAATATTGAATATTCTATGAATTTGACGAAACTTGACCCAAACATTGGTCTAGACCCAAGAATTTGTGTGGTAGATTTGCTAGGCATGATAATAATTACAAGTTTGTATAAATGGGTAACAAACTTGCTATAATAAAACCGTGCAAAACAACTAAATTTTGAACGTTCTCAGAATTCGACGAAACTTGACCCAAATGTCGGTCTAGTCCAAAGAATTTGTGTGGTAAGTTTGTTAAGCGTAATAATAACTACAAGTTTGTATAAAAGGGAATAAAACTTGCTTTAATAAAACTGTGCAAAACAACTATATTTTGAACGTTTTCAGAATTCGACGAAACTTGACCCAAACGTTGGTCTAGACCAAAGGATTTGTGTGGTAAATTTGATAAGCATAATAATAACTACAAGTTTGTATAAAAGGGAAACAAACCTGCTTTAATAAAACTGTGCAAAACATTCAAGTAGTTATTGATGTGGGACAATGGCAGTGGCCTTTTATAACTGATTAGGAATGTATGGAGATCATTTACACATTACCTCAGATTCACGGAGGGGAAGACAGGATCAACTGGAGATTCCCAGAGGGACGACTCACCGCACAATCACTATACAGACTTTTCTGCCCACCTGGACCAAAAGTAGGATGGTCTTCACTACTATCAGGTTCATTGAAGATCCCCAGACATAATTTCATCCTTTGGTTAGCAATTCAGGAGAAGCTACCGACTACCGATAAAGCTTGGATGACCCACTTAGGTGGATGTATCCTTTGTGATGAGGGTACAACGGAGACACACACTCACATGTTCTTCCGATGTCAATATAGCAGAAGATGCCTTGCAGCTGTACGCCAACATATTCGATTCTCTTGGCCCAATCGCGAGTGGAAAAGAGACGTGGAATGGGCGTCGAGGAAGTGGAGGGGAAAGCATATCGTTAATATTGCTTATCGAGCCTTACGTAGTGCATGCATATACCACATCTGGCGAGAGAGGAACCTGAGACGCTTTGAACACACCCAACGGCCGGAACGTGTATTAGCTACCTGCATAGTTGGTGATGTTAGATAGAGAATACTTAGTATTAATCTATCATGTTCAATTAGCACATGTGCGCTCTATAGACTTTGGCGTATCCCTTGGTCTGTCGAGGGAGACACCACTTGATTGTTGTACTGTACTCCTTTTTATTTAATGAAACTTACCTTTACCCTAAAACTGTGCAAAACAACTATATTTTGAACGTTTTCAGAATTCGACGAAACTTGAGCCAAACGTTGGTCTAGACCCAAGAATTTGTGTCGTAGATTTGCTAAGCGTGATAATAATACAAGTTTGTATAAATGGGTAACAAACTTGCTATAATAAAATCGTGCAAAACAACTAAATTTTGAACGTTCTCAGAATTCGACGAAACTTTATCCAAACGTTGGTCTAGACCAAAGAATTTCTGTGGTAAATTTGCTAAGCGTAATAATAACTACAAGTTTGTATAAAAGGAAAGCAATCTTGCTTTAATAAACCGTGCAAAACAGCTATATTTTGAACGTTTTCAGAATTCGACGAAACTTGACCCAAATGTCGGTCTAGACCAAAGAATTTGTGTGGTAAGTTTGCTAAGCGTAATAATAACTACAAGTTTGTATAAAAGGGAATAAAACTTGATTTAATAAAACTGTGCAAAACAACTATATTTTGAACGTTTTCAGAACTCGACGAAACTTGACCCAAACGTTAGTTTAGACCAAAGGATTTGTCTGGTAAATTTGCTAAGCATAATAATAACTACAAGTTTGTATAAAAGGGAAACAAACCTGCTTTAATAAAACTGTGCAAAACAACTATATTTTGAACGTTTTCAGAATTCGACGAAACTTGACCCAAACGTTGGTCTAGATCCAAGAATTTGTGTGGTAGATTTGCTAAGCGTGATAATAATACAAGTTTTTATAAATGGGTAACAAACTTGCTATAATAAAATCGTGCAAAACAACTAAATTTTGAACGTTCTCAGAATTCGACGAAACTTTATCCAAACGTTGGTCTAGACCAAAGAATTTCTGTGGTAAATTTGCTAAGCGTAATAATAACTACAAGTTTGTATAAAAGTAAAACAAACTTGCTTTAATAAACCGTGCAAAACAGCTATATTTTGAATATTTTCAGAATTCGACGAAACATAACCCATATACAAACTTGCTTTATAAAAATCGTGCAATATAGCTATATTTTGAACGTTTTTAGAATTCGACGAAACTTGACCCAAACGTTGGTCTAGACCAAAGAATTTGAGTGGTAAATTTTCTAAGTGTAATAATAACTACAAGTATGAATAAAAGGGAAACAAACTTGCTCTTATAAAACCATGCAAAACAGCTAAATATTGAATATTCTATGAATTTGACGAAACTTGACCCAAACGTTGGTCTAGACCCAAGAATTTATGTGGTAGATTTGCTAAGCGTGATAATAATTACAAGTTTGTATAAATGGGTAACAAACTTTTTTTTTGTAAATGTAAATTTCATTAATAAAGAGTAATGGTACAGTACAACATGGTACAACATGGGATTATCAATTGGTTTCTCCCTCTACCCAAGGGATACGCCATAATCTATACAATGCTCGTGTACTGACTGACGATGCTAAGTCAACGCTAAGAATCCTCTGTCTGACGTCATTGATGATTAGTATGCTCAATGTGGCCGGTGTCCGCTCAGTATGATCAAATCTCCTCAAGTTCCTCTCCTTCCATATGTGGTAGACGCACGCCACCAGTAGTGTACGGTAAGCTCTATTAATAATGTGCTCCCCTCTCCATTTCCGTGTCGCCCATTCAATATCTGTTGCCCAATCTCTATTGGGCCAGTGAAAGCGAATCCTTCTGCGAATCTCATAACGGCACTGACGACTAAATCTGCATTGGAAGAATAAATGTGGATGAGATTCCGTAGCTCCCTCATCGCACAGTATGCACACCCCCAGGTGGGATAGCCATGATTTGTCTGTGGTAGGAAGTTTGCCAAGGATTGCTAGCCATAAGATGAACGAATGGCGAGGAATCTTCAAGGAGCCCAAAAGTAGTGAAGACCATCCTACTTTCGGCTCGGGGTGAGTGAATAATCGGTAGAGGGCCTGAGTAGTAGGTTGCCCTTCGTCACATCTCCACACCACCCGATCCTCTCCTCCGAAAATAAGCGGTAGGTTATGTGTGATTTCCAAACATTCAAAGTCAGTGATGGTAGGCCATTGCCATTCTCCTGCTGAAATCACCAAGCTGAGTTTTGCTGATTCTTCAAGTCTAAGATGGCGGGGACCTTGAGGGAATCGCTCGATAAGTGGACCCAAGTGATGCCACGGGTCCTGCCAAACAAAGAATCTGTCTCCATTTCCAATCTGGTAATCCACGATAGCGCGAAGGAAAGGACGTAGCCTGAGTATTTTTCGCCATCCCCAAGAACCTCCATGTTCACGGATAGTCCAAATCGATCTCTCACGTAATCGGTCTTGGTAGAGCCACTGAACCCATATGGATGTCCTGTCACACTGGATAACATCACATAGTTTCTTGCTCATTAATGCGCGATTCAAGGTGGAGATATCCTTGAACCCAAGTCCCCCCTCATCCATCGGTCGACACACATCTTTCCAGGCTACCTTAGCGTACCCACTGGACGTCGTACCCTTCCATAGGAAAGTCCTCAACCTCTTCTCAATTTCATTGATGACTTTCTTAGGTAATATGAATGCAGAAGCCCAATATAAGCTCAATGCTGAGAGCACAGATTTGATGATTTGTACCCGCCCAGCATATGATAATGAAATCCCTTCCCATCCATTAATACGTGCATCAATTTTTGAGATAAGCGGTTGGCAATCAGAGATGGTCAGCCTAGACGAGATTAAGGGAAGACCCAGGTACCTCATTGGAAGGTGGCCCTCCTGAAAGCCCAAAATATCCAACATCTGGTCCTTCAAATTTTGAGCCGAACGTGAAATGATTAAGTGACTTTTTTGGACATTCAGCCGAAGGCCCGACAACTCCGCAAACCAGTCCAATCCCTCTTTGAAGACTCTGATGGAGTCTAAGTCAGCTTTGCACAGTAAGAGGAGGTCGTCTGCAAATCCCATCTGAAAAACCTTAGAACTCTCACACTTCCAATGATAAGTGAATTGGATGTCCTGTTCAATTCGTTGCAAGAATCCCAGATGTAAGGCTTCCATAACAAGAACAAACAGATAAGGAGAAAGTGGGTCTCCCTGTCGTAGTCCTCTCGCTCCAGCAAAGAACCCATGAGGTTTTCCATTGAACCCAATCGAGAATGATGTCGTGGAAACACACTCCTCAATCCACCTTGTAAACGTAGGTGGAAACCCGAACAGCTGCAAAACTGCTAACAGGAAGTCCCACTCCACCGTATCATAGGCCTTCCTGATATCCACTTTAAGTGCGCATCTCGGGGGTAGGCGCATCTGGTTATATCTGGAGAATAATTCCTGGGCTAACATAATGTTGTCCCCAATGCTTCTTCCCGGAATAAAAGCTGTCTGACATGGGCTAACTATCTTGTCCAGTAGCACACTAATTTTTTGGACAAGAAGTTTCGCAATGATCTTGTATAAAACATTGCAGCATGAAATTGGTCTAAAATCATTAACCGACATAGGCGTATGTACCTTTGGGATCAGGGCCAAGATCGTGGAGTTGACCTGCTTCAGAAGTTTTCCGGTAGAAAAGAAGTCTAGTACCGCCCTCGTAACTTCTTCCCCAACCACAGGCCAAGCCGCCTTGAAAAACCTTGACGAGTAGCCATCAGGTCCCGGTGCCTTGTCATCAGCAATATCGAACATTGCTTGCTTCACATCATCCGCCGAGAGTGGAAGGAGTAATTGATTAGCTTCCTCATCAGTGATACAGTGCCTTGCCCACGGTCTAAGATAACGAATATCCACTGACAGCCGTCTTCTGGTGCCTCCTAAGAGGTTCTGATAGTATGAGACAAACTCATGGGCGATTTCCCCTAGGTCCGTGTGTGTGAAACCATTCTCATCATTAATCTGTAAGATTCTCCTCATTACTCGTCTCTGTGCAATTTTACGAAAGAAAACCCGGGAACATTGGTCTCCGTCTTTCATCCACTGCATTTTGGCTCTCTGCTGCAGCATAATTTGTTCGAGTTTTGCCGCTTTAGCATAAACGACTCGACAACAATGCTCCAGAAGTAAATATAGCTCATTTTGTCTATCAGAGCTCACCAACTGTTGTGCCTCATCAAGAAAACCTTTGGCTAGTTGGACATTCATCGTCAGATCTCCCTTATTTCTCCTTTGTAGTCTAAAGACTGGTTTAAGTGCCTTCAGTTTACGTGTCACAGCATACATAGGAATACCCACAATCTCATGATGCCAAATATTCTGCACATTGTGGATAAACTCGGGTGAATGGGCCAGATAGTTATCAAATCGAAACATGCATCCATTATGTTGTTGTATATCCCCATGTAAGACCAGTGGAGAGTGGTCAGATGTCCGTGGAGTAAGGCTGTGATAATATGCGCTCGGGAACCTTGCCAGCCAGCGGTCATTAATAAGCATCCGATCCAGCCGCTTCCATAAACTCCTCATAGACGTACTGCAATTATGCCACGTGAACCATTCACCTTGCATAGGAAGTGGGATCAGCCCCGCCTCCAGAATACCAGCATTAAATTCTTCGGTGGCCATCCTTATATCTCCTGAGATGCCACATACTTCGTTAAGGTCACGTACTGCATTAAAATCCCCTCCCACCATCCACGGGATGTCAGAGCATTGCTGAGATAGCGTCTCCAGTGCCGTCCATAAATTCCGACGATCAATCACCTCAGATGCCCCATAAACAACAGTGATAATAATAGATTCATTGTCAGCCATATTAGTAACCCGACAGTGAATAAATTGATCTGTCGAGTCTAAGATATGGACATCAACAATATTCTCATCCCAAGCTATCCAGATGCGATTACCAACAGAAGAATAATCGACAAACCATTTCCAATGTGGAAGTAAAAACGATTGAATATGCATAACATTATTCAAACGAACACGAGTTTCAAGAATGCCTAGGAAGTGTAACCTGTATTCAGAGACCAAGTCCTTCAAAGCGAGCTGATGGTCTCGTTTGTTCAGCCCACGGACATTCCACACAGTGATGTTCACATGGATCATCGACCATGGGGCTGCTTGTGTTAGGACCCCCTGAATGCTCACCTGCATCATCAATTAAATGCAAAGCGTCAAAAGCATTATAAATAACAATTGCCTTACCTCTCTCTTCTTGCTTGGAGTGGTTCTGGTCCACATGTCTATCTCCCGCATCTGCTTTGGGTATATCTTCAACCACTGGTTTTATCGTCTTACGTCCCTTAGTCGGAAGTTGCGGTTGTGCTACACTGACTTTCGGCACATACACATTTACTGTTGGCTTCGTCGGTTTGCGGGTTTTGTTTAGTGCACAATCCTTGTTCGAATGTCCCAATGACATGCACGCTGTGCACTTTGGCGGGAGCCATTCATACTCAATGTCAACTTTGCAAGGTGTCTCCCCTCCTTCTTCATCAGGTGCCATGACAATAATATGTTTATGCAACTTTTGTGTGGCATCAATCATCACACATACACGAGCAAAGTCCAGTCTCGTGCATGCTCTTGTAATCGCGTCGGGGTAAAGGGGCTTCCCCACACCACTTGCTACAGTGCTCAATCCTTCTGTCGTCCAAAATTCCATCGGAAGGTGTCGTAATTTAATCCAGACGGGCACTTGTGTATGCTTCAACTTTCTCATGGCCATCCCCGGTTCCCACTTTTGAAGAACTATCGGCTGCCCTTGGAACAACCACGGGCCTCCCTCAATTATCTCCTCCATATCAAAAACTGTTTTAAACTGAAAAAAGAAGAATCCGTTTGTGGTCGCTGTCACCTCCCTTAGTGCTGGCCAGACCGAATGTGCAAACTCCTTAAGGTGATGATAATATGGCCGTTTGCCCAAGAAATAGCCAACTGCAGTAGATTTCCAACGTTTAGACCCATTACGTACCGCATCTAAAGAAGGTCGCACGACAACCTCTCCGTTCTCCATTGTTGGGGCAATGAATGATAAGGTTTTCCGGGTCGAATGATTAAATGCATGCGCTATTTTGTCGTCGATAATTGTATCCGGGTATGCGTGCAACGGGATGTTTCCAACGTACAATCCCGTTGGAAGAGGAGCATCATGCATAGCTTGATTTCTTTCCACAGAATTGCTGACATCAGCCCTATTTTTGCATGTGTCCGTGCTGATGTCAGCCCTAGCTTTCCTTGTATCATCGATGATGTCAGCCCTAGCTTTGATAGTGTAATTGATGACATCAGCCCTAGATGCACCTGTGTCAGCGATGAAGTCAGCCCTAGCAGCAGCGATGATGTCAGGCCTAGAAGCAGCGATGATGTCAGCCCTAGAAGCAGCGATGATGTCAGCCCTAGCTGCAGCGATGATGTCAGCCCTAGCAGCAGCGATGATGTCAGCCCTAGCATCAGTGATGATGTCAGCCCTAGCAGCAGCGATGATGTCAGCCCTACTAGGGCTGATGTCAGCATTATGTTCCAAGCAAGCCTCCATGTCACTCACCTTCCCCGCCACATCAGCTCCGACATTGTCCACCGTGGCGTCCATGTCAGCAATATTGCACACGTCATTCTTCGTCGGAATTCCAACGGTCGCCGGTGAGAGCTGGTTCTCGTTGCTGTTGTGCAAAGCCGCCGGCGAAGGCAAAGGCAGGTTCGCGATGCTGCTGTGCAAAGCCGCCGGCGAAGGCAGGTTCGCGTTGCTGCTGTGCAAAACCTTCGGCGAGGTCTGGTTCGTGTTACTCAAAGCCGCCGCCGAGAAATGGTTTGGGTTGTTGCTGTGCAAAGCCGCCGGCGGAGGAGGAGGAGGTGTGATTATTCTCCCACGCACAGCCGGTCGACGCTGAAATGTCGCTGCCATTCCGGTTCCAAGACTCGTCGTCGCCTGTGTTGTGCGTCTCCGGCATACCTGTTTCAGCTCGCGAGCAAACGGGTGTTCGTCCAAGCTTTCCGCCGGCAGCCGCGACTTCTCAATCCCAAATCGAGCCTCCCATCGTCGTTTCAGTTCGTTCAAAGCCTCCATGGCCTGTGAGTCGCCATGGTCGAGTACCTTGTGTGCGAGAGTGAGGAACTCGTCCAAGTTGAAGTCGCGTGGAGATGAAGACGAAGACCCATTTCCGCCATTGTTGACAGCGCGAGACCTCAGTTCCAGATCCGGCTGTTCACCGCCCATTTCTTCTCCATTTCTCGTCACCGACGTTCCTTCCACCTCCACAGGCGATGGGCTGCCATGGGAGACACCTTCAGTCGCCGGATCGGAGGCGGCCGGCTCTTCTTCTTCCATGGCGAGTTCTTCTTCGCGCAGCAACTTTTCATCTTCCTCCCCTCCATCTCCGGCCACCGGACGGCTGTCGTCGTCCTCACCACCAAAGTCGTCGCCGGCCGGCGCTTCTCCACCATCGCCGGTCGGAGTTTTCATGGGGAAGACAATAGTGTGTGTTATTGGTGGTGTAGTAGTGTGTGTAGTAGGGAGAGAATTTTTAGTGAGAGAATTTTTGCATCTTGGGTCTAAAGCTTGTTTAGTTCTCTTATGGGTAACAAACTTTCAATAATAAAACCGTGCAAAACAACTAAATTTTGAACGTTCTCAGAATTCGACGAAACTTGACCCAAATATTGGTCTAGACCAAAGAATTTGTGTGGTAAGTTTGCTAAGCGTAATAATAACTACATGTTTGTATAAAAGGGAATAAAACTTGCATTAATAAAACTGTGCAAAACAACTATATTTTGAACGTTTTCAGAATTCGATGAAACTTGACCCAAACGTTAGTCTAGACCAAAGGATTTGTGTGGTAAATTTGCTAAGCATAATAATAACTACAAGTTTGTATAAAAGGGAAACAAACTTGTTTTAATAATACTGTGCAAAGCAACTATATTTTGAACGTTTTCAAAATTCGACGAAACTTGACCCAAACGTTGGTCTAGACCAAAAGGCTTTGTGTGGTAAATTTGGTATGCGTAATAATAACTACAAATTAGTGTAAAAGGAAAACAAACTTGTTTTAATAAAACCGTGCAAAACAGGCATATTTTGAACGTTTTTAGAATTCGACGAAACTTGATCCAAACGTTGGTCTAGACCAAAGAATTTGAGTGGTAAATTTTCTAAGTGTAATAATAACTACAAGTTTGAATAAAAGGGAAACAAACTTGCTCTTATAAAACCATGCAAAACAACTAAATATTGAATATTCTATGAATTTGACGAAACTTGACCCAAACATTGGTCTAGACCCAAGAATTTGTGTGGTAGATTTGCTAGGCGTGATAGTAATTACAAGTTTGTATAAATGGGTAACAAACTTGCTATAATAAATCCGTGCAAAACAACTAAATTTTGAACGTTCTCAGAATTCGACGAAACTTGACCCAAATGTCGGTCTAGTCCAAAGAATTTGTGTGGTAAGTTTGTTAAGCGTAATAATAACTACAAGTTTGTATAAAAGGGAATAAAACTTGCTTTAATAAAACTGTGCAAAACAACTATATTTTGAACGTTTTCAGAATTCGACGAAACTTGACCCAAACGTTGGTCTAGACCAAAGGATTTGTGTGGTAAATTTGACAAGCATAATAATAACTACAAGTTAGTATAAAAGGGAAACAAACCTGCTTTAATAAAACTGTGCAAAACATTCAAGTAGTTATTGATGAGGGACAATGGCAGTGGCCTTTTATAACTGATTAGGAATGTATGGAGATCATTTACACATTACCTCAGATTCACGGAGGGGAAGACAGGATCAACTGGAGATTCCCAGAGGGACGACTCACCGCACAATCACTATACAGACTTTTCTGCCCACCTGGACCAAAAGTAGGATGGTCTTCACTACTATCAGGTTCATTGAAGATCCCCAGACATAATTTCATCCTTTGGTTAGCAATTCAGGAGAAGCTACCGACTACCGATAAAGCTTGGATGACCCACTTATTTGGATGTATCCTTTGTGATGAGGGTACAACGGAGACACACACTCACATGTTCTTCCGATGTCAATATAGCAGAAGATGCCTTGCAGCTGTACGCCAACATATTCGATTCTCTTGGCCCAATCGCGAGTGGAAAAGAGACGTGGAATGGGCGTCGAGGAAGTGGAGGGGAAAGCATATCGTTAATATTGCTTATCGAGCCTTACTTAGTGCATGCATATACCACATCTGGCGAGAGAGGAACCTGAGACGCTTTGAACACACCCAACGGCCGGAACGTGTATTAGCTACCTGCATAGTTGGTGATGTTAGATAGAGAATACTTAGTATTAATCTATCATGTTCAATTAGCACATGTGCGCTCTATAGACTTTGGCGTATCCCTTGGTCTGTCGAGGGAGACACCACTTGATTGTTGTATTGTACTCCTTTTTATTTAATGAAACTTACCTTTACCCTAAAACTGTGCAAAACAACTATATTTTGAACGTTTTCAGAATTCGACGAAACTTGAGCCAAACGTTGGTCTAGACCCAAGAATTTGTGTGGTAGATTTGCTAAGCGTGATAATAATACAAGTTTGTATAAATGGGTAACAAACTTGCTATAATAAAATCGTGCAAAACAACTAAATTTTGAACGTTCTCAGAATTCGACGAAACTTTATCCAAACGTTGGTCTAGACCAAAGAATTTCTGTGGTAAATTTGCTAAGCGTAATAATAACTACAAGTTTGTATAAAAGGAAAACAAACTTGCTTTAATAAACCGTGCAAAACAGCTATATTTTGAATATTTTCAGAATTCGACGAAACATAACCCATATACAAACTTGCTTTATAAAAATCGTGCAAAATAGCTATATTTTGAACGTTTTTAGAATTCGACGAAACTTGACCCAAACGTTGGTCTAGACCAAAGAATTTGAGTGGTAAATTTTCTAAGTGTAATAATAACTACAAGTATGAATAAAAGGGAAACAAACTTGCTCTTATAAAACCTTGTAAAACAGCTAAATATTGAATATTCTATGAATTTGACGAAACTTGACCCAATCGTTGGTCTAGACCCAACAATTTATGTGGTAGATTTGCTAAGCGTGATAATAATTAAAAGTTTGTATAAATGGGTAACAAACTTTCTATAATAAAACCGTGCAAAACAACTAAATTTTGAACGTTATCAGAATTCGACGAAACTTGACCCAAATATCGGTCTAGACCAAAGAATTTGTGTGGTAAGTTTGCTAAGCGTAATAATAACTACATGTTTGTATAAAAGGGAATAAAACTTGCATTAATAAAACTATGCAAAACAACTATATTTTGAACGTTTTCAGAATTCGACGAAACTTGACCCAAACGTTGGTCTAGACCAAAGGATTTGTTTGGTAAATTTGCTAAGCATAATAATAACTACAAGTTTGTATAAAAGGGAAACAAACTTGTTTTAATGAAACTGTGCAAAATAACTATATTTTGAACGTTTTCAAAATTCGACGAAACTTGACCCAAACGTTGGTCTAGACCAAAGGCTTTGTGTGGTAAATTTGGTATGCGTAATAATAACTACAAATTAGTGTAAAAGGAAAACAAACTTGTTTTAATAAAACCGTGCAAAACAGGCATATTTTGAACGTTTTTAGAATTCGACGAAACTTGATCCAAACGTTGGTCTAGACCAAAGAATTTGAGTGGTAAATTTTCTAAGTGTAATAATAACTACAAGTTTGAATAAAAGGGAAACAAACTTGCTCTTATAAAACCATGCAAAACAACTAAATATTGAATATTCTATGAATTTGACGAAACTTGACCCAAACAAT
The DNA here is from genome assembly GCF_026168435.1 of Sesamum indicum. Classification (NCBI taxonomy): domain Eukaryota; kingdom Viridiplantae; phylum Streptophyta; class Magnoliopsida; order Lamiales; family Pedaliaceae; genus Sesamum; species Sesamum indicum. The sequence goes on along the minus strand of NC_142661.1, from coordinate 6,195,668 downwards.
GGTCTAGACCCAAGAATTTGTGTGGTAGATTTGCTAGGCGTGATAGTAATTACAAGTTTGTATAAATGGGTAACAAACTTGCTATAATAAAACCGTGCAAAACAACTAAATTTTGAACATTCTCAGAATTCGACGAAACTTGACCCAAATGTCGGTCTAGTCCAAAGAATTTGTGTGGTAAGTTTGTTAAGCGTAATAATAACTACAAGTTTGTATAAAAGGGAATAAAACTTGCTTTAATAAAACTGTGCAAAACAACTATATTTTGAACGTTTTCAGAATTCGACGAAACTTGACCCAAACGTTGGTCTAGACCAAAGGATTTGTGTGGTAAATTTGACACGCATAATAATAACTACAAGTTAGTATAAAAGGGAAACAAACCTGCTTTAATAAAACTGTGCAAAACATTCAAGTAGTTATTGATGAGGGACAATGGCAGTGGCCTTTTATAACTGATTAGGAATGTATGGAGATCATTTACACATTACCTCAGATTCACGGAGGGGAAGACAGGATCAACTGGAGATTCCCAGAGGGACGACTCACCGCACAATCACTATACAGACTTTTCTGCCCACCTGGACCAAAAGTAGGATGGTCTTCACTACTATCAGGTTCATTGAAGATCCCCAGACATAATTTCATCCTTTGGTTAGCAATTCAGGAGAAGCTACGGACTACCGATAAAGTTTGGATGACCCACTTAGGTGGATGTATCCTTTGTGATGAGGGTACAACGGAGACACACACTCACATGTTCTTCCGATGTCAATATAGCAGAAGATGCCTTGCAGCTGTACGCCAACATATTCGATTCTCTTGGCCCAATCGCGAGTGGAAAAGAGACGTGGAATGGGCGTCGAGGAAGTGGAGGGGAAAGCATATCGTTAATATTGCTTATCGAGCCTTACTTAGTGCATGCATATACCACATCTGGCGAGAGAGGAACCTGAGACGCTTTGAACACACCCAACGGCCGGAACGTGTATTAGCTACCTGCATAGTTGGTGATGTTAGATAGAGAATACTTAGTATTAATCTATCATGTTCAATTAGCACATGTGCGCTCTATAGACTTTTGCGTATCCCTTGGTCTGTCGAGGGAGACACCACTTGATTGTTGTACTGTACTCCTTTTTATTTAATGAAACTTACCTTTACCCTAAAACTGTGCAAAACAACTATATTTTGAACGTTTTCAGAATTCGACGAAACTTGAGCCAAACGTTGGTCTAGACCCAAGAATTTGTGTGGTAGATTTGCTAAGCGTGATAATAATACAAGTTTGTATAAATGGGTAACAAACTTGCTATAATAAAATCGTGCAAAACAACTAAATTTTGAACGTTCTCAGAATTCGACGAAACTTTATCCAAACGTTGGTCTAGACCAAAGAATTTCTGTGGTAAATTTGCTAAGCGTAATAATAACTACAAGTTTGTATAAAAGGAAAACAAACTTGCTTTAATAAACCGTGCAAAACAGCTATATTTTGAATATTTTCAGAATTCGACGAAACATAACCCATATACAAACTTGCTTTATAAAAATCGTGCAAAATAGCTATATTTTGAACGTTTTTAGAATTCGACGAAACTTGACCCAAACGTTGGTCTAGACCAAAGAATTTGAGTGGTAAATTTTCTAAGTGTAATAATAACTACAAGTATGAATAAAAGGGAAACAAACTTGCTCTTATAAAACCTTGCAAAACAGCTAAATATTGAATATTCTATGAATTTGACGAAACTTGACCCAAACGTTGGTCTAGACCCAAGAATTTATGTGGTAGATTTGCTAAGCGTGATAATAATTAAAAGTTTGTATAAATGGGTAACAAACTTTCTATAATAAAACCGTGCAAAACAACTAAATTTTGAACGTTATCAGAATTCGACGAAACTTGACCCAAATATCGGTCTAGACCAAAGAATTTGTGTGGTAAGTTTGCTAAGCGTAATAATAACTACATGTTTGTATAAAAGGGAATAAAACTTGCATTAATAAAACTATGCAAAACAACTATATTTTGAACGTTTTCAGAATTCGACGAAACTTGACCCAAACGTTGGTCTAGACCAAAGGATTTGTGTGGTAAATTTGCTAAGCATAATAATAACTACAAGTTTGTATAAAAGGGAAACAAACTTGTTTTAATAAAACTGTGCAAAACAACTATATTTTGAACGTTTTCAAAATTCGACGAAACTTGACCCAAACGTTGGTCTAGACCAAAGGCTTTGTGTGGTAAATTTGGTATGCGTAATAATAACTACAAATTAGTGTAAAAGGAAAACAAACTTGTTTTAATAAAACCGTGCAAAACAGGCATATTTTGAACGTTTTTAGAATTCGACGAAACTTGATCCAAACGTTGGTCTAGACCAAAGAATTTGAGTGGTAAATTTTCTAAGTGTAATAATAACTACAAGTTTGAATAAAAGGGAAACAAACTTGCTCTTATAAAACCATGCAAAACAACTAAATATTGAATATTCTATGAATTTGACGAAAATTGACCCAAACGTTGGTCTAGACCCAAGAATTTGTGTGGTAGATTTGCTAGGCGTGATAATAATTACAAGTTTGTATAAATGGGTAACAAACTTGCTATAATAAAACCGTGCAAAACAACTAAATTTTGAACGTTCTCAGAATTCGACGAAACTTGACCCAAATGTCGGTCTAGTCCAAAGAATTTGTGTGGTAAGTTTGTTAAGCGTAATAATAACTACATGTTTGTATAAAAGGGAATAAAACTTGCATTAATAAAACTATGCAAAACAACTATATTTTGAACGTTTTCAGAATTCGACGAAACTTGACCCAAACGTTGGTCTAGACCAAAGGATTTGTTTGGTAAATTTGCTAAGCATAATAATAACTACAAGTTTGTATAAAAGGGAAACAAACTTGTTTTAATGAAACTGTGCAAAACAACTATATTTTGAACGTTTTCAAAATTCGACGAAACTTGACCCAAACGTTGGTCTAGACCAAAGGCTTTGTGTGGTAAAATTGGTATGCGTAATAATAACTACAAATTAGTGTAAAAGGAAAACAAACTTGTTTTAATAAAACCGTGCAAAACAGGCATATTTTGAACGTTTTTAGAATTCGACGAAACTTGATCCAAACGTTGGTCTAGACCAAAGAATTTGAGTGGTAAATTTTCTAAGTGTAATAATAACTACAAGTTTGAATAAAAGGGAAACAAACTTGCTCTTATAAAACCATGCAAAACAACTAAATATTGAATATTCTCTGAATTTGACGAAACTTGACCCAAACATTGGTCTAGACCCAAGAATTTGTTTGGTAGATTTGCTAGGCGTGATAATAATTACAAGTTTGTATAAATGGGTAACAAACTTGCTATAATAAAACCGTGCAAAACAACTAAATTTTGAACGTTCTCAGAATTCGACGAAACTTGACCCAAATGTCGGTCTAGTCCAAAGAATTTGTGTGGTAAGTTTGTTAAGCGTAATAATAACTACAAGTTTGTATAAAAGGGAATAAAACTTGCTTTAATAAAACTGTGCAAAACAACTATATTTTGAACGTTTTCAGAATTCGACGAAACTTGACCCAAACGTTGGTCTAGACCAAAGGATTTGTGTGGTAAATTTGATAAGCATAATAATAACTACAAGTTTGTATAAAAGGGAAACAAACCTGCTTTAATAAAACTGTGCAAAACATTCAAGTAGTTATTGATGAGGGACAATGGCAGTGGCCTTTTATAACTGATTAGGAATGTATGGAGATCATTTACACATTACCTCAGATTCACGGAGGGGAAGACAGGATCAACTGGAGATTCCCAGAGGGACGACTCACCACACAATCACTATACAGACTTTTCTGCCCACCTGGACCAAAAGTAGGATGGTCTTCACTACTATCAGGTTCATTGAAGATCCCCAGACATAATTTCATCCTTTGGTTAGCAATTCAGGAGAAGCTACCGACTACCGATAAAGCTTGGATGACCCACTTAGGTGGATGTATCCTTTGTGATGAGGGTACAACGGAGACACACACTCACATGTTCTTCCGATGTCAATATAGCAGAAGATGCCTTGCAGTTGTACGCCAACATATTCGATTCTCTTGGCCCAATCGCGAGTGGAAAAGAGACGTGGAATGGGCGTCGAGGAAGTGGAGGGGAAAGCATATCGTTAATATTGCTTATCGAGCCTTACTTAGTGCATGCATATACCACATCTGGCGAGAGAGGAACCTGAGACGCTTTGAACACACCCAACGGCCGGAACGTGTATTAGCTACCTGCATAGTTGGTGATGTTAGATAGAGAATACTTAGTATTAATCTATCATGTTCAATTAGCACATGTGCGCTCTATAGACTTTGGCTTATCCCTTGGTCTGTCGAGGGAGACACCACTTGATTGTTGTACTGTACTCCTTTTTATTTAATGAAACTTACCTTTACCCTAAAACTGTGCAAAACAACTATATTTTGAACGTTTTCAGAATTCGACGAAACTTGAGCCAAACGTTGGTCTAGACCCAAGAATTTGTGTGGTAGATTTGCTAAGCGTGATAATAATACAAGTTTGTATAAATGGGTAACAAACTTGCTATAATAAAATCGTGCAAAACAACTAAATTTTGAACGTTCTTAGAATTCGACGAAACTTTATCCAAACGTTGGTCTAGACCAAAGAATTTCTGTGGTAAATTTGCTAATCGTAATAATAACTACAAGTTTGTATAAAAGGAAAACAATCTTGCTTTAATAAACCGTGCAAAACAGCTATATTTTGAACGTTTTCAGAATTCGACGAAACTTGACCCAAATGTCGGTCTAGACCAAAGAATTTGTGTGGTAAGTTTGCTAAGCGTAATAATAACTACAAGTTTGTATAAAAGGGAATAAAACTTGATTTAATAAAACTGTGCAAAACAACTATATTTTGAACGTTTTCAGAATTCGACGAAACTTGACCCAAACGTTAGTTTAGACCAAAGGATTTGTCTGGTAAATTTGCTAAGCATAATAATAACTACAAGTTTGTATAAAAGGGAAACAAACCTGCTTTAATAAAACTGTGCAAAACAACTATATTTTGAACATTTTCAGAATTCGACGAAACTTGACCCAAACGTTGGTCTAGACCCAAGAATTTGTGTGGTAGATTTGCTAAGCGTGATAATAATACAAGTTTTTATAAATGGGTAACAAACTTGCTATAATAAAATCGTGCAAAACAACTAAATTTTGAACGTTCTCAGAATTCGACGAAACTTTATCCAAACGTTGGTCTATGCCAAAGTATTTCTGTGGTAAATTTGCTAAGCGTAATAATAACTACAAGTTTGTATAAAAGGAAAACAAACTTGCTTTAATAAATCGTGCAAAACAGCTATATTTTGAATATTTTCAGAATTCGACGAAACATAACCCATATACAAACTTGCTTTATAAAAATCGTGCAAAATAGCTATATTTTGAACGTTTTTCGAATTCGACGAAACTTGACCCAAACGTTGGTCTAGACCAAAGAATTTGAGTGGTAAATTTTCTAAGTGTTATAATAACTACAAGTATGAATAAAAGGGAAACAAACTTGCTCTTATAAAACCATGCAAAACAGCTAAATATTGAATATTCTATGAATTTGACGAAACTTGACCCAAACGTTGGTCTAGACCCAAGAATTTATGTGGTAGATTTGCTAAGCGTGATAATAATTACAAGTTTGTATAAATGGGTAACAAACTTTCTATAATAAAACCGTGCAAAACAACTAAATTTTGAACGTTATCAGAATTCGACGAAACTTGACCCAAATATCGGTCTAGACCAAAGAATTTGTGTGGTAAGTTTGCTAAGCGTAATAATAACTACATGTTTGTATAAAAGGGAATAAAACTTGCATTAATAAAACTATGCAAAACAACTATATTTTGAACGTTTTCAGAATTCGACGAAACTTGACCCAAACGTTGGTCTAGACCAAAGGATTTGTGTGGTAAATTTGCTAAGCATAATAATAACTACAAGTTTGTATAAAAGGGAAACAAACTTGTTTTAATGAAACTGTGCAAAACAACTATATTTTGAACGTTTTCAAAATTCGACGAAACTTGACCCAAACGTTGGACTAGACCAAAGGCTTTGTGTGGTAAATTTGGTATGCGTAATAATAACTACAAATTAGTGTAAAAGGAAAACAAACTTATTTTAATAAAACCGTGCAAAACAGGCATATTTTGAACGTTTTTAGAATTCGACGAAACTTGATCCAAACGTTGGTCTAGACCAAAGAATTTGAGTGGTAAATTTTCTAAGTGTAATAATAACTACAAGTTTGAATAAAAGGGAAACAAACTTGCTCTTATAAAACCATGCAAAACAACTAAATATTGAATATTCTATGAATTTGACGAAACTTGACCCGAACATTGGTCTAGACCCAAGAATTTGTGTGGTAGATTTGCTAGGCGTGATAATAATTACAAGTTTGTATAAATGGGTAACAAACTTGCTATAATAAAACCGTGCAAAACAACTAAATTTTGAACGTTCTCAGAATTCGACGAAACTTGACCCAAATGTCGGTCTAGTCCAAAGAATTTGTGTGGTAAGTTTGTTAAGCGTAATATTAACTACAAGTTTGTATAAAAGGGAATAAAACTTGCTTTAATAAAACTGTGCAAAACAACTATATTTTGAACGTTTTCAGAATTCGACGAAACTTGACCCAAACGTTGGTCTAGACCAAAGGATTTGTGTGGTAAATTTGATAAGCATAATAATAACTACAAGTTTGTATAAAAGGGAAACAAACCTGCTTTAATAAAACTGTGCAAAACATTCAAGTAGTTATTGATGAGGGACAATGGCAGTGGCCTTTTATAACTGATTAGGAATGTATGGAGATCATTTACACATTACCTCAAATTCACGGAGGGGAAGACAGGATCAATTGGAGATTCCCAGAGGGACGACTCACCACACAATCACTATACAGACTTTTCTGCCCACCTGGACCAAAAGTAGGATGGTCTTCACTACTATCAGGTTCATTGAAGATCCCCAGACATAATTTCATCCTTTGGTTAGCAATTCAGGAGAAGCTACCGACTACCGATAAAGCTTGGATGACCCACTTAGGTGGATGTATCCTTTGTGATGAGGGTACAACGGAGACACACACTCACATGTTCTTCCGATGTCAATATAGCAGAAGATGCCTTGCAGCTGTACGCCAACATATTCGATTCTCTTGGCCCAATCGCGAGTGGAAAAGAGACGTGGAATGGGCGTCGAGGAAGTGGAGGGGAAAGCATATCGTTAATATTGCTTATCGAGCCTTACTTAGTGCATGCATATACCACATCTGGCGAGAGAGGAACCTGAGACGCTTTGAACACACCCAACGGCCGGAACGTGTATTAGCTACCTGCATAGTTGGTGATGTTAGATAGAGAATACTTAGTATTAATCTATCATGTTCAATTAGCACATGTGCGCTCTATAGACTTTGGCGTATCCCTTGGTCTGTCGAGGGAGACACCACTTGATTGTTGTACTGTACTCCTTTTTATTTAATGAAACTTACCTTTACCCTAAAACTGTGCAAAACAACTATATTTTGAACGTTTTCAGAATTCGACGAAACTTGAGCCAAACGTTGGTCTAGACCCAAGAATTTGTGTGGTAGATTTGCTAAGCGTGATAATAATACAAGTTTGTATAAATGGGTAACAAACTTGCTATAATAAAATCGTGCAAAACAACTAAATTTTGAACGTTCTCAGAATTCGACGAAACTTTATCCAAACGTTGGTCTAGACCAAAGAATTTCTGTGGTAAATTTGCTAAGCGTAATAATAACTACAAGTTTGTATAAAAGGAAAGCAATCTTGCTTTAATAAACCGTGCAAAACAGCTATATTTTGAACGTTTTCAGAATTCGACGAAACTTGACCCAAATGTCGGTCTAGACCAAAGAATTTGTGTGGTAAGTTTGCTAAGCGTAATAATAACTACAAGTTTGTATAAAAGGGAATAAAACTTGATTTAATAAAACTGTGCAAAACAACTATATTTTGAACGTTTTCAGAACTCGACGAAACTTGACCCAAACGTTAGTTTAGACCAAAGGATTTGTCTGGTAAATTTGCTAAGCATAATAATAACTACAAGTTTGTATAAAAGGGAAACAAACCTGCTTTAATAAAACTGTGCAAAACAACTATATTTTGAACGTTTTCAGAATTCGACGAAACTTGACCCAAACGTTGGTCTAGACCCAAGAATTTGTGTGGTAGATTTGCTAAGCGTGATAATAATACAAGTTTTTATAAATGGGTAACAAACTTGCTATAATAAAATCGTGCAAAACAACTAAATTTTGAACGTTCTCAGAATTCGACGAAACTTTATCCAAACGTTGGTCTAGACCAAAGAATTTCTGTGGTAAATTTGCTAAGCGTAATAATAAATACAAGTTTGTATAAAAGGAAAGCAATCTTGCTTTAATAAACCGTGCAAAACAGCTATATTTTGAACGTTTTCAGAATTCGACGAAACTTGACCCAAATGTCGGCTAGACCAAAGAATTTGTGTGGTAAGTTTGCTAAGCGTAATAATAACTACAAGTTTGTATAAAAGGGAATAAAACTTGATTTAATAAAACTGTGCAAAACAACTATATTTTGAACGTTTTCAGAACTCGACGAAACTTGACCCAAACGTTAGTTTAGACCAAAGGATTTGTCTGGTAAATTTGCTAAGCATAATAATAACTACAAGTTTGTATAAAAGGGAAACAAACCTGCTTTAATAAAACTGTGCAAAATAACTATATTTTGAACGTTTTCATAATTCGACGAAACTTGACCCAAATGTTGGTCTAGACCCAAGAATTTGTGTGGTAGATTTGCTAAGCGTGATAATAATACAAGTTTTTATAAATGGGTAACAAACTTGCTATAATAAAATCGTGCAAAACAACTAAATTTTGAACGTTCTCAGAATTCGACGAAACTTTATCCAAACGTTGGTCTAGACCAAAGAATTTCTGTGGTAAATTTGCTAAGTGTAATAATAACTACAAGTTTGTATAAAAGGAAAACAAACTTGCTTTAAACCGTGCAAAACAGCTATATTTTGAATATTTTCAGAATTCGACGAAACATAACCCATATACAAACTTGCTTTATAAAAATCGTGCAAAATAGCTATATTTTGAACGTTTTTAGAATTCGACGAAACTTGACCCAAACGTTGGTCTAGACCAAAGAATTTGAGTGGTAAATTTTCTAAGTGTAATAATAACTACAAGTATGAATAAAAGGGAAACAAACTTGCTCTTATAAAACCATGCAAAACAGCTAAATATTGAATATTCTATGAATTTGACGAAACTTGACCCAAACGTTGGTCTAGACCCAAGAATTTATGTGGTAGATTTGCTAAGCGTGATAATAATTACAAGTTTGTATAAATGGGTAACAAACTTTCTATAATAAAACCGTGCAAAACAACTAAATTTTGAACGTTATCAGAATTCGACGAAACTTGACCCAAATATCGGTCTAGACCAAAGAATTTGTGTGGTAAGTTTGCTAAGCGTAATAATAACTACATGTTTGTATAAAAGGGAATAAAACTTGCATTAATAAAACTATGCAAAACAACTATATTTTGAACGTTTTCAGAATTCGACGAAACTTGACCCAAACGTTGGTCTAGACCAAAGGATTTGTGTGGTAAATTTGCTAAGCATAATAATAACTACAAGTTTGTATAAAAGGGAAACAAACTTGTTTTAATGAAACTGTGCAAAACAACTATATTTTGAACGTTTTCAAAATTCGACGAAACTTGACCCAAACGTTGGTCTAGACCAAAGGCTTTGTGTGGTAAATTTGGTATGCGTAATAATAACTACAAATTAGTGTAAAAGGAAAACAAACTTATTTTAATAAAACCGTGCAAAACAGGCATATTTTGAACGTTTTTAGAATTCGACGAAACTTGATCCAAACGTTGGTCTAGACCAAAGAATTTGAGTAGTAAATTTTCTAAGTGTAATAATAACTACAAGTTTGAATAAAAGGGAAACAAACTTGCTCTTATAAAACCATGCAAAACAACTAAATATTGAATATTCTATGAATTTGACGAAACTTGACCCAAACATTGGTCTAGACCCAAGAATTTGTGTGGTAGATTTGCTAGGCGTGATAGTAATTACAAGTTTGTATAAATGGGTAACAAACTTGCTATAATAAAACCGTGCAAAACAACTAAATTTTGAACGTTCTCAGAATTCGACGAAACTTGACCCAAATGTCGGTCTAGTCCAAAGAATTTGTGTGGTAAGTTTGTTAAGCGTAATAATAACTACAAGTTTGTATAAAAGGGAAGAAAACTTGCTTTAATAAAACTGTGCAAAACAACTATATTTTGAACGTTTTCAGAATTCGACGAAACTTGACCCAAACGTTGGTCTAGACCAAAGGATTTGTGTGGTAAATTTGACAAGCATAATAATAACTACAAGTTAGTATAAAAGGGAAACAAACCTGCTTTAATAAAACTGTGCAAAACATTCAAGTAGTTATTGATGAGGGACAATGGCAGTGGCCTTTTATAACTGATTAGGAATGTATGGAGATCATTTACACATTACCTCAGATTCACGGAGGGGAAGACAGGATCAACTGGAGATTCCCAGAGGGACGACTCACCGCACAATCACTATACAGACTTTTCTGCCCACCTGGACCAAAAGTAGGATGGTCTTCACTACTATCAGGTTCATTGAAGATCCCCAGACATAATTTCATCCTTTGGTTAGCAATTCAGGAGAAGCTACCGACTACCGATAAAGCTTGGATGACCCACTTAGGTGGATGTATCCTTTGTGATGAGGGTACAACGGAGACACACACTCACATGTTCTTCCGATGTCAATATAGCAGAAGATGCCTTGCAGCTGTACGCCAACATATTCGATTCTCTTGGCCCAATCGCGAGTGGAAAAGAGACGTGGAATGGGCGTCGAGGAAGTGGAGGGGAAAGCATATCGTTAATATTGCTTATCGAGCCTTACTTAGTGCATGCATATACCACATCTGGCGAGAGAGGAACCTGAGACGCTTTGAACACACCCAACGGCCGGAACGTGTATTAGCTACCTGCATAGTTGGTGATGTTAGATAGAGAATACTTAGTATTAATCTATCATGTTCAATTAGCACATGTGCGCTCTATAGACTTTGGCGTATCCCTTGGTCTGTCGAGGGAGACACCACTTGATTGTTGTACTGTACTCCTTTTTATTTAATGAAACTTACCTTTACCCTAAAACTGTGCAAAACAACTATATTTTGAACGTTTTCAGAATTCGACGAAACTTGAGCCAAACGTTGGTCTAGACCCAAGAATTTGTGTGGTAGATTTGCTAAGCGTGATAATAATACAAGTTTGTATAAATGGGTAACAAACTTGCTATAATAAAATCGTGCAAAACAACTAAATTTTGAACGTTCTCAGAATTCGACGAAACTTTATCCAAACGTTAGTCTAGACCAAAGAATTTCTGTGGTAAATTTGCTAAGCGTAATAATAACTACAAGTTTGTATAAAAGGAAAGCAATCTTGCTTTAATAAACCGTGCAAAACAGCTATATTTTGAACGTTTTCAGAATTCGACGAAACTTGACCCAAATGTCGGTCTAGACCAAAGAATTTGTGTGGTAAGTTTGCTAAGCGTAATAATAACTACAAGTTTGTATAAAAGGGAATAAAACTTGATTTAATAAAACTGTGCAAAACAACTATATTTTGAACGTTTTCAGAACTCGACGAAACTTGACCCAAACGTTAGTTTAGACCAAAGGATTTGTCTGGTAAATTTGCTAAGCATAATAATAACTACAAGTTTGTATAAAAGGGAAACAAACCTGCTTTAATAAAACTGTGCAAAACAACTATATTTTGAACGTTTTCAGAATTCGACGAAACTTGACCCAAACGTTGGTCTAGACCCAAGAATTTGTGTGGTAGATTTGCTAAGCGTGATAATAATACAAGTTTTTATAAATGGGTAACAAACTTGCTATAATAAAATCGTGCAAAACAACTAAATTTTGAACGTTCTCAGAATTCGACGAAACTTTATCCAAACGTTGGTCTAGACCAAAGAATTTCTGTGGTAAATTTGCTAAGCGTAATAATAACTACAAGTTTGTATAAAAGGAAAGCAATCTTGCTTTAATAAACCGTGCAAAACACCTATATTTTGAACGTTTTCAGAATTCGACGAAACTTGACCCAAATGTCGGCTAGACCAAAGAATTTGTGTGGTAAGTTTGCTAAGCGTAATAATAACTACAAGTTTGTATAAAAGGGAATAAAACTTGATTTAATAAAACTGTGCAAAACAACTATATTTTGAACGTTTTCAGAACTCGACGAAACTTGACCCAAACGTTAGTTTAGACCAAAGGATTTGTCTGGTAAATTTGCTAAGCATAATAATAACTACAAGTTTGTATAAAAGGGAAACAAACCTGCTTTAATAAAACTGTGCAAAACAACTATATTTTGAACATTTTCAGAATTCGACGAAACTTGACCCAAACGTTGGTCTAGACCCAAGAATTTGTGTAGTAGATTTGCTAAGCGTGATAATAATACAAGTTTTTATAAATGGGTAACAAACTTGCTATAATAAAATCGTGCAAAACAACTAAATTTTGAACGTTCTCAGAATTCGACGAAACTTTATCCAAACGTTGGTCTAGACCAAAGAATTTCTGTGGTAAATTTGCTAAGCGTAATAATAACTACAAGTTTGTATAAAAGGAAAGCAATCTTGCTTTAATAAACCGTGCAAAACAGCTATATTTTGAACGTTTTCAGAATTCGACGAAACTTGACCCAAATGTCGGCTAGACCAAAGAATTTGTGTGGTAAGTTTGCTAAGCGTAATAATAACTACAAGTTTGTATAAAAGGGAATAAAACTTGATTTAATAAAACTGTGCAAAACAACTATATTTTGAACGTTTTCAGAACTCGACGAAACTTGACCCAAACGTTGGTCTAGACCAAAGGATTTGTGTGGTAATTTGATAAGCATAATAATAACTACAAGTTTGTATAAAAGGGAAACAAACCTGCTTTAATAAAACTGTGCAAAACATTCAAGTAGTTATTGATGAGGGACAATGGCAGTGGCCTTTTATAACTGATTAGGAATGTATGGAGATCATTTACACATTACCTCAGATTCACGGAGGGGAAGACAGGATCAACTGGAGATTCCCAGAGGGACGACTCACCACACAATCACTATACAGACTTTTCTGCCTACCTGGACCAAAAGTAGGATGGTCTTCACTACTATCAGGTTCATTGAAGATCCCCAGACATAATTTCATCCTTTGGTTAGCAATTCAGGAGAAGCTACCGACTACCGATAAAGGTTGGATGACCCACTTAGGTGGATGCATCCTTTGTGATGAGGGTACAACGGAGACACACACTCACATGTTCTTCCGATGTCAATATAGCAGAAGATGCCTTGCAGCTGTACGCCAACATATTCGATTCTCTTGGCCCAATCGCGAGTGGAAAAGAGACGTGGAATGGGCGTCGAGGAAGTGGAGGGGAAAGCATATCGTTAATATTGCTTATCGAGCCTTACTTAGTCCATGCATATACCACATCTTGCGAGAGAGGAACCTGAGACGCTTTGAACACACCCAACGGCCGGAACGTGTATTAGCTACCTGCATAGTTGGTGATGTTAGATAGAGAATACTTAGTATTAATCTATCATGTTCAATTAGCACATGTGCGCTCTATAGACTTTGGCGTATCCCTTGGTCTGTCGAGGGAGACACCACTTGATTGTTGTACTGTACTCCTTTTTATTTAATGAAACTTACCTTTACCCTAAAACTGTGCAAAACAACTATATTTTGAACGTTTTCAGAATTCGGCGAAACTTGAGCCAAACGTTGGTCTAGACACAAGAATTTGTGTGGTAGATTTGCTAAGCGTGATAATAATACAAGTTTGTATAAATGGGTAACAAACTTGCTATAATAAAATCGTGCAAAAGAACTAAATTTTGAACGTTCTCAGAATTCGACGAAACTTTATCCAAACGTTGGTCTAGACCAAAGAATTTCTGTGGTAAATTTGCTAAGCGTAATAATAACTACAAGTTTGTATAAAAGGAAAGCAATCTTGCTTTAATAAACCGTGCAAAACAGCTATATTTTGAACGTTTTCAGAATTCGACGAAACTTGACCCAAATGTCGGTCTAGACCAAAGAATTTGTGTGGTAAGTTTGCTAAGCGTAATAATAACTACAAGTTTGTATAAAAGGGAATAAAACTTGATTTAATAAAACTGTGCAAAACAACTATATTTTGAACGTTTTCAGAACTCGACGAAACTTGACCCAAACGTTAGTTTAGACCAAAGGATTTGTCTGGTAAATTTGCTAAGCATAATAATAACTACAAGTTTGTATAAAAGGGAAACAAACCTGCTTTAATAAAACTGTGCAAAACAACTATATTTTGAACGTTTTCAGAATTCGACGAAACTTGACCCAAACGTTGGTCTAGACCCAAGAATTTGTGTGGTAGATTTGCTAAGCGTGATAATAATACAAGTTTTTATAAATGGGTAACAAACTTGCTATAATAAAATCGTGCAAAACAACTAAATTTTGAACGTTCTCAGAATTCGACGAAACTTTATCCAAACGTTGGTCTAGACCAAAGAATTTCTGTGGTAAATTTGCTAAGCGTAATAATAACTACAAGTTTGTATAAAAGGAAAGCAATCTTGCTTTAATAAACCGTGCAAAACAGCTATATTTTGAACGTTTTCAGAATTCGACGAAACTTGACCCAAATGTCGGCTAGACCAAAGAATTTGTGTGGTAAGTTTGCTAAGCGTAATAATAACTACAAGTTTGTATAAAAGGGAATAAAACTTGATTTAATAAAACTGTGCAAAACAACTATATTTTGAACGTTTTCAGAACTCGACGAAACTTGACCCAAACGTTGGTCTAGACCAAAGGATTTGTGTGGTAAATTTGATAAGCATAATAATAACTACAAGTTTGTATAAAAGGGAAACAAACCTGCTTTAATAAAACTGTGCAAAACATTCAAGTAGTTATTGATGAGGGACAATGGCAGTGGCCTTTTATAACTGGTTAGGAATGTATGGAGATCATTTACACATTACCTCAGATTCACGGAGGGGAAGACAGGATCAACTGGAGATTCCCAGAGGGACGACTCACCACACAATCACTATACAGACTTTTCTGCCCACCTGGACCAAAAGTAGGATGGTCTTCACTACTATCAGGTTCATTGAAGATCCCCAGACATAATTTCATCCTTTGGTTAGCAATTCAGGAGAAGCTACCGACTACCGATAAAGCTTGGATGACCCACTTAGGTGGATGTATCCTTTGTGATGAGGGTACAACGGAGACACACACTCACATGTTCTTCCGATGTCAATATAGCAGAAGATGCCTTGCAGCTGTACGCCAACATATTCGATTCTCTTGGCCCAATCGCGAGTGGAAAAGAGACGTGGAATGGGCGTCGAGGAAGTGGAGGGGAAAGCATATCGTTAATATTGCTTATCGAGCCTTACTTAGTGCATGCATATACCACATCTGGCGAGAGAGGAACCTGAGACGCTTTGAACACACCCAACGGCCGGAACGTGTATTAGCTACCTGCATAGTTGGTGATGTTAGATAGAGAATACTTAGTATTAATCTATCATGTTCAATTAGCACATGTGCGCTCTATAGACTTTGGCGTATCCCTTGGTCTGTCGAGGGAGACACCACTTGATTGTTGTACTGTACTCCTTTTTATTTAATGAAACTTACCTTTACCCTAAAACTGTGCAAAACAACTATATTTTGAACGTTTTCAGAATTCGACGAAACTTGAGCCAAACGTTGGTCTAGACCCAAGAATTTGTGTGGTAGATTTGCTAAGCGTGATAATAATACAAGTTTGTATAAATGGGTAACAAACTTGCTATAATAAAATCGTGCAAAACAACTAAATTTTGAACGTTCTCAGAATTCGACGAAACTTTATCCAAACGTTGGTCTAGACCAAAGAATTTCTGTGGTAAATTTGCTAAGCGTAATAATAACTACAAGTTTGTATAAAAGGAAAGCAATCTTGCTTTAATAAACCGTGCAAAACAGCTATATTTTGAACGTTTTCAGAATTCGACGAAACTTGACCCAAATGTCGGTCTAGACCAAAGAATTTGTGTGGTAAGTTTGCTAAGCGTAAGAATAACTACAAGTTTGTATAAAAGGGAATAAAACTTGATTTAATAAAACTGTGCAAAACAACTATATTTTGAACGTTTTCAGAACTCGACGAAACTTGACCCAAACGTTAGTTTAGACCAAAGGATTTGTCTGGTAAATTTGCTAAGCATAATAATAACTACAAGTTTGTATAAAAGGGAAACAAACCTGCTTTAATAAAACTGTGCAAAACAACTATATTTTGAACGTTTTCAGAATTCGACGAAACTTGACCCAAACGTTGGTCTAGACCCAAGAATTTGTGTGGTAGATTTGCTAAGCGTGATAATAATACAAGTTTTTATAAATGGGTAACAAACTTGCTATAATAAAATCGTGCAAAACAACTAAATTTTGAACGTTCTCAGAATTCGACGAAACTTTATCCAAACGTTGGTCTAGACCAAAGAATTTCTGTGGTAAATTTGCTAAGCGTAATAATAACTACAAGTTTGTATAAAAGGAAAGCAATCTTGCTTTAATAAACCGTGCAAAACAGCTATATTTTGAACGTTTTCAGAATTCGACGAAACTTGACCCAAATGTCGGCTAGACCAAAGAATTTGTGTGGTAAGTTTGCTAAGCGTAATAATAACTACAAGTTTGTATAAAAGGGAATAAAACTTGATTTAATAAAACTGTGCAAAACAACTATATTTTGAACGTTTTCAGAACTCGACGAAACTTGACCCAAACGTTGGTCTAGACCAAAGGATTTGTGTGGTAAATTTGATAAGCATAATAATAACTACAAGTTTGTATAAAAGGGAAACAAACCTGCTTTAATAAAACTGTGCAAAACATTCAAGTAGTTATTGATGAGGGACAATGGCAGTGGCCTTTTATAACTGATTAGGAATGTATGGAGATCATTTACACATTACCTCAGATTCACGGAGGGGAAGACAGGATCAACTGGAGATTCCCAGAGGGACGACTCACCACACAATCACTATACAGACTTTTCTGCCTACCTGGACCAAAAGTAGGATGGTCTTCACTACTATCAGGTTCATTGAAGATCCCCAGACATAATTTCATCCTTTGGTTAGCAATTCAGGAGAAGCTACCGACTACCGATAAAGGTTGGATGACCCACTTAGGTGGATGCATCCTTTGTGATGAGGGTACAACGGAGACACACACTCACATGTTCTTCCGATGTCAATATAGCAGAAGATGCCTTGCAGCTGTACGCCAACATATTCGATTCTCTTGGCCCAATCGCGAGTGGAAAAGAGACGTGGAATGGGCGTCGAGGAAGTGGAGGGGAAAGCATATCGTTAATATTGCTTATCGAGCCTTACTTAGTGCATGCATATACCACATCTGGCGAGAGAGGAACCTGAGACGCTTTGAACACACCCAACGGCCGGAACGTGTATTAGCTACCTGCATAGTTGGTGATGTTAGATAGAGAATACTTAGTATTAATCTATCATGTTCAATTAGCACATGTGCGCTCTATAGACTTTGGCGTATCCCTTGGTCTGTCGAGGGAGACACCACTTGATTGTTGTACTGTACTCCTTTTTATTTAATGAAACTTACCTTTACCCTAAAACTGTGCAAAACAACTATATTTTGAACGTTTTCAGAATTCGACGAAACTTGAGCCAAACGTTGGTCTAGACCCAAGAATTTGTGTGGTAGATTTGCTAAGCGTGATAATAATACAAGTTTGTATAAATGGGTAACAAACTTGCTATAATAAAATCGTGCAAAACAACTAAATTTTGAACGTTCTCAGAATTCGACGAAACTTTATCCAAACGTTGGTCTAGACCAAAGAATTTCTGTGGTAAATTTGCTAAGCGTAATAATAACTACAAGTTTGTATAAAAGGAAAGCAATCTTGCTTTAATAAACCGTGCAAAACAGCTATATTTTGAACGTTTTCAGAATTCGACGAAACTTGACCCAAATGTCGGTCTAGACCAAAGAATTTGTGTGGTAAGTTTGCTAAGCGTAAGAATAACTACAAGTTTGTATAAAAGGGAATAAAACTTGATTTAATAAAACTGTGCAAAACAACTATATTTTGAACGTTTTCAGAACTCGACGAAACTTGACCCAAACGTTAGTTTAGACCAAAGGATTTGTCTGGTAAATTTGCTAAGCATAATAATAACTACAAGTTTGTATAAAAGGGAAACAAACCTGCTTTAATAAAACTGTGCAAAACAACTATATTTTGAACGTTTTCAGAATTCGACGAAACTTGACCCAAACGTTGGTCTAGACCCAAGAATTTGTGTGGTAGATTTGCTAAGCGTGATAATAATACAAGTTTTTATAAATGGGTAACAAACTTGCTATAATAAAATCGTGCAAAACAACTAAATTTTGAACGTTCTCAGAATTCGACGAAACTTTATCCAAACGTTGGTCTAGACCAAAGAATTTCTGTGGTAAATTTGCTAAGCGTAATAATAACTACAAGTTTGTATAAAAGGAAAGCAATCTTGCTTTAATAAACCGTGCAAAACAGCTATATTTTGAACGTTTTCAGAATTCGACGAAACTTGACCCAAATGTCGGCTAGACCAAAGAATTTGTGTGGTAAGTTTGCTAAGCGTAATAATAACTACAAGTTTGTATAAAAGGGAATAAAACTTGATTTAATAAAACTGTGCAAAACAACTATATTTTGAACGTTTTCAGAACTCGACGAAACTTGACCCAAACGTTGGTCTAGACCAAAGGATTTGTGTGGTAAATTTGATAAGCATAATAATAACTACAAGTTTGTATAAAAGGGAAACAAACCTGCTTTAATAAAACTGTGCAAAACATTCAAGTAGTTATTGATGAGGGACAATGGCAGTGGCCTTTTATAACTGATTAGGAATGTATGGAGATCATTTACACATTACCTCAGATTCACGGAGGGGAAGACAGGATCAACTGGAGATTCCCAGAGGGACGACTCACCACACAATCACTATACAGACTTTTCTGCCTACCTGGACCAAAAGTAGGATGGTCTTCACTACTATCAGGTTCATTGAAGATCCCCAGACATAATTTCATCCTTTGGTTAGCAATTCAGGAGAAGCTACCGACTACCGATAAAGGTTGGATGACCCACTTAGGTGGATGCATCCTTTGTGATGAGGGTACAACGGAGACACACACTCACATGTTCTTCCGATGTCAATATAGCAGAAGATGCCTTGCAGCTGTACGCCAACATATTCGATTCTCTTGGCCCAATCGCGAGTGGAAAAGAGACGTGGAATGGGCGTCGAGGAAGTGGAGGGGAAAGCATATCGTTAATATTGCTTATCGAGCCTTACTTAGTCCATGCATATACCACATCTTGCGAGAGAGGAACCTGAGACGCTTTGAACACACCCAACGGCCGGAACGTGTATTAGCTACCTGCATAGTTGGTGATGTTAGATAGAGAATACTTAGTATTAATCTATCATGTTCAATTAGCACATGTGCGCTCTATAGACTTTGGCGTATCCCTTGGTCTGTCGAGGGAGACACCACTTGATTGTTGTACTGTACTCCTTTTTATTTAATGAAACTTACCTTTACCCTAAAACTGTGCAAAACAACTATATTTTGAACGTTTTCAGAATTCGGCGAAACTTGAGCCAAACGTTGGTCTAGACACAAGAATTTGTGTGGTAGATTTGCTAAGCGTGATAATAATACAAGTTTGTATAAATGGGTAACAAACTTGCTATAATAAAATCGTGCAAAAGAACTAAATTTTGAACGTTCTCAGAATTCGACGAAACTTTATCCAAACGTTGGTCTAGACCAAAGAATTTCTGTGGTAAATTTGCTAAGCGTAATAATAACTACAAGTTTGTATAAAAGGAAAGCAATCTTGCTTTAATAAACCGTGCAAAACAGCTATATTTTGAACGTTTTCAGAATTCGACGAAACTTGACCCAAATGTCGGTCTAGACCAAAGAATTTGTGTGGTAAGTTTGCTAAGCGTAATAATAACTACAAGTTTGTATAAAAGGGAATAAAACTTGATTTAATAAAACTGTGCAAAACAACTATATTTTGAACGTTTTCAGAACTCGACGAAACTTGACCCAAACGTTAGTTTAGACCAAAGGATTTGTCTGGTAAATTTGCTAAGCATAATAATAACTACAAGTTTGTATAAAAGGGAAACAAACCTGCTTTAATAAAACTGTGCAAAACAACTATATTTTGAACGTTTTCAGAATTCGACGAAACTTGACCCAAACGTTGGTCTAGACCCAAGAATTTGTGTGGTAGATTTGCTAAGCGTGATAATAATACAAGTTTTTATAAATGGGTAACAAACTTGCTATAATAAAATCGTGCAAAACAACTAAATTTTGAACGTTCTCAGAATTCGACGAAACTTTATCCAAACGTTGGTCTAGACCAAAGAATTTCTGTGGTAAATTTGCTAAGCGTAATAATAACTACAAGTTTGTATAAAAGGAAAGCAATCTTGCTTTAATAAACCGTGCAAAACAGCTATATTTTGAACGTTTTCAGAATTCGACGAAACTTGACCCAAATGTCGGCTAGACCAAAGAATTTGTGTGGTAAGTTTGCTAAGCGTAATAATAACTACAAGTTTGTATAAAAGGGAATAAAACTTGATTTAATAAAACTGTGCAAAACAACTATATTTTGAACGTTTTCAGAACTCGACGAAACTTGACCCAAACGTTGGTCTAGACCAAAGGATTTGTGTGGTAAATTTGATAAGCATAATAATAACTACAAGTTTGTATAAAAGGGAAACAAACCTGCTTTAATAAAACTGTGCAAAACATTCAAGTAGTTATTGATGAGGGACAATGGCAGTGGCCTTTTATAACTGGTTAGGAATGTATGGAGATCATTTACACATTACCTCAGATTCACGGAGGGGAAGACAGGATCAACTGGAGATTCCCAGAGGGACGACTCACCACACAATCACTATACAGACTTTTCTGCCCACCTGGACCAAAAGTAGGATGGTCTTCACTACTATCAGGTTCATTGAAGATCCCCAGACATAATTTCATCCTTTGGTTAGCAATTCAGGAGAAGCTACCGACTACCGATAAAGCTTGGATGACCCACTTAGGTGGATGTATCCTTTGTGATGAGGGTACAACGGAGACACACACTCACATGTTCTTCCGATGTCAATATAGCAGAAGATGCCTTGCAGCTGTACGCCAACATATTCGATTCTCTTGGCCCAATCGCGAGTGGAAAAGAGACGTGGAATGGGCGTCGAGGAAGTGGAGGGGAAAGCATATCGTTAATATTGCTTATCGAGCCTTACTTAGTGCATGCATATACCACATCTGGCGAGAGAGGAACCTGAGACGCTTTGAACACACCCAACGGCCGGAACGTGTATTAGCTACCTGCATAGTTGGTGATGTTAGATAGAGAATACTTAGTATTAATCTATCATGTTCAATTAGCACATGTGCGCTCTATAGACTTTGGCGTATCCCTTGGTCTGTCGAGGGAGACACCACTTGATTGTTGTACTGTACTCCTTTTTATTTAATGAAACTTACCTTTACCCTAAAACTGTGCAAAACAACTATATTTTGAACGTTTTCAGAATTCGACGAAACTTGAGCCAAACGTTGGTCTAGACCCAAGAATTTGTGTGGTAGATTTGCTAAGCGTGATAATAATACAAGTTTGTATAAATGGGTAACAAACTTGCTATAATAAAATCGTGCAAAACAACTAAATTTTGAACGTTCTCAGAATTCGACGAAACTTTATCCAAACGTTGGTCTAGACCAAAGAATTTCTGTGGTAAATTTGCTAAGCGTAATAATAACTACAAGTTTGTATAAAAGGAAAGCAATCTTGCTTTAATAAACCGTGCAAAACAGCTATATTTTGAACGTTTTCAGAATTCGACGAAACTTGACCCAAATGTCGGTCTAGACCAAAGAATTTGTGTGGTAAGTTTGCTAAGCGTAAGAATAACTACAAGTTTGTATAAAAGGGAATAAAACTTGATTTAATAAAACTGTGCAAAACAACTATATTTTGAACGTTTTCAGAACTCGACGAAACTTGACCCAAACGTTAGTTTAGACCAAAGGATTTGTCTGGTAAATTTGCTAAGCATAATAATAACTACAAGTTTGTATAAAAGGGAAACAAACCTGCTTTAATAAAACTGTGCAAAACAACTATATTTTGAACGTTTTCAGAATTCGACGAAACTTGACCCAAACGTTGGTCTAGACCCAAGAATTTGTGTGGTAGATTTGCTAAGCGTGATAATAATACAAGTTTTTATAAATGGGTAACAAACTTGCTATAATAAAATCGTGCAAAACAACTAAATTTTGAACGTTCTCAGAATTCGACGAAACTTTATCCAAACGTTGGTCTAGACCAAAGAATTTCTGTGGTAAATTTGCTAAGCGTAATAATAACTACAAGTTTGTATAAAAGGAAAGCAATCTTGCTTTAATAAACCGTGCAAAACAGCTATATTTTGAACGTTTTCAGAATTCGACGAAACTTGACCCAAATGTCGGCTAGACCAAAGAATTTGTGTGGTAAGTTTGCTAAGCGTAATAATAACTACAAGTTTGTATAAAAGGGAATAAAACTTGATTTAATAAAACTGTGCAAAACAACTATATTTTGAACGTTTTCAGAACTCGACGAAACTTGACCCAAACGTTAGTTTAGACCAAAGGATTTGTCTGGTAAATTTGCTAAGCATAATAATAACTACAAGTTTGTATAAAAGGGAAACAAACCTGCTTTAATAAAACTGTGCAAAACAACTATATTTTGAACGTTTTCAGAATTCGACGAAACGTGACCCAAACGTTGGTCTAGACCCAAGAATTTGTGTGGTAGATTTGATAAGCGTGATAATAATACAAGTTTTTATAAATGGGTAACAAACTTGCTATAATAAAATCGTGCAAAACAACTAAATTTTGAACGTTCTCAGAATTCGACGAAACTTTATCCAAACGTTGGTCTAGACCAAAGAATTTCTGTGGTAAATTTGCTAAGCGTAATAATAACTACAAGTTTGTATAAAAGGAAAGCAATCTTGCTTTAATAAACCGTGCAAAACAGCTATATTTTGAACGTTTTCAGAATTCGACGAAACTTGACCCAAATGTCGGCTAGACCAAAGAATTTGTGTGGTAAGTTTGCTAAGCGTAATAATAACTACAAGTTTGTATAAAAGGGAATAAAACTTGATTTAATAAAACTGTGCAAAACAACTATATTTTGAACGTTTTCAGAACTCGACGAAACTTGACCCAAACGTTAGTTTAGACCAAAGGATTTGTCTGGTAAATTTGCTAAGCATAATAATAACTACAAGTTTGTATAAAAGGGAAACAAACCTGCTTTAATAAAACTGTGCAAAACAACTATATTTTGAACGTTTTCAGAATTCGACGAAACTTGACCCAAATGTTGGTCTAGACCCAAGAATTTGTGTGGTAGATTTGCTAAGCGTGATAATAATACAAGTTTTTATAAATGGGTAACAAACTTGCTATAATAAAATCGTGCAAAACAACTAAATTTTGAACGTTCTCAGAATTCGACGAAACTTTATCCAAACGTTGGTCTAGACCAAAGAATTTCTGTGGTAAATTTGCTAAGTGTAATAATAACTACAAGTTTGTATAAAAGGAAAACAAACTTGCTTTAATAAACCGTGCAAAACAGCTATATTTTGAATATTTTCAGAATTCGACGAAACATAACCCATATACAAACTTGCTTTATAAAAATCGTGCAAAATAGCTATATTTTGAACGTTTTTAGAATTCGACGAAACTTGACCCAAAGGTTGGTCTAGACCAAAGAATTTGAGTGGTAAATTTTCTAAGTATAATAATAACTACAAGTATGAATAAAAGGGAAACAAACTTGCTCTTATAAAACCATGCAAAACAGCTAAATATTGAATATTCTATGAATTTGACGAAACTTGACCCAAACGTTGGTCTAGACCCAATAATTTATGTGGTAGATTTGCTAAGCGTGATAATAATTACAAGTTTGTATAAATGGGTAACAAACTTTCTATAATAAAACCGTGCAAAACAACTAAATTTTGAACGTTCTCAGAATTCGACGAAACTTGACCCAAATATCGGTCTAGACCAAAGAATTTGTGTGGTAAGTTTGCTAAG
The DNA here is from genome assembly GCF_026168435.1 of Sesamum indicum. NCBI lineage: Eukaryota > Viridiplantae > Streptophyta > Magnoliopsida > Lamiales > Pedaliaceae > Sesamum > Sesamum indicum. The sequence continues at coordinate 6,171,127 of NC_142661.1, read as the reverse complement.
CGTAATAATAACTACATATTTGTATAAAAGGGAATAAAACTTGCATTAATAAAACTGTGCAAAACAACTATATTTTGAACGTTTTCAGAATTCGACGAAACTTGACTTAAACGTTGGTCTAGAACAAAGGATTTGTGTGGTAAATTTGATAAGCATAATAATAACTACAAGTTTGTATAAAAGGGAAACAAACCTGCTTTAATAAAACTGTGCAAAACATTCAAGTAGTTATTGATGAGGGACAATGGCAGTGGCCTTTTATAACTGATTAGGAATGTATGGAGATCATTTACACATTACCTCAGATTCACGGAGGGGAAGACAGGATCAACTGGAGATTCCCAGAGGGACGACTCACCACACAATCACTATACAGACTTTTCTGCCCACCTGGACCAAAAGTAGGATGGTCTTCACTACTATCAGGTTCATTGAAGATCCCCAGACATAATTTCATCCTTTGGTTAGCAATTCAGGAGAAGCTACCGACTACCGATAAAGCTTGGATGACCCACTTAGGTGGATGCATCCTTTGTGATGAGGGTACAACGGAGACACACACTCACATGTTCTTCCGATGTCAATATAGCAGAAGATGCCTTGCAGCTGTACGCCAACATATTCGATTCTCTTGGCCCAATCGCGAGTGGAAAAGAGACGTGGAATGGGCGTCGAGGAAGTGGAGGGGAAAGCATATCGTTAATATTGCTTATCGAGCCTTACTTAGTGCATGCATATACCACATCTGGCGAGAGAGGAACCTGAGACGCTTTGAACACACCCAACGGCCGGAACGTGTATTAGCTACCTGCATAGTTGGTGATGTTAGATAGAGAATACTTAGTATTAATCTATCATGTTCAATTAGCACATGTGCGCTCTATAGACTTTGGCGTATCCCTTGGTCTGTCGAGGGAGACACCACTTGATTGTTGTACTGTACTCCTTTTTATTTAATGAAACTTACCTTTACCCTAAAACTGTGCAAAACAACTATATTTTGAACGTTTTCAGAATTCGACGAAACTTGAGCCAAACGTTGGTCTAGACCCAAGAATTTGTGTGGTAGATTTGCTAAGCGTGATAATAATACAAGTTTGTATAAATGGGTAACAAACTTGCTATAATAAAATCGTGCAAAACAACTAAATTTTGAACGTTCTCAGAATTCGACGAAACTTTATCCAAACGTTGGTCTAGACCAAAGAATTTCTGTGGTAAATTTGCTAAGCGTAATAATAACTACAAGTTTGTATAAAAGGAAAGCAATCTTGCTTTAATAAACCGTGCAAAACAGCTATATTTTGAACGTTTTCAGAATTCGACGAAACTTGACCCAAATGTCGGTCTAGACCAAAGAATTTGTGTGGTAAGTTTGCTAAGCGTAATAATAACTACAAGTTTGTATAAAAGGGAATAAAACTTGATTTAATAAAACTGTGCAAAACAACTATATTTTGAACGTTTTCAGAACTCGACGAAACTTGACCCAAACGTTAGTTTAGACCAAAGGATTTGTCTGGTAAATTTGCTAAGCATAATAATAACTACAAGTTTGTATAAAAGGGAAACAAACCTGCTTTAATAAAACTGTGCAAAACAACTATATTTTGAACGTTTTCAGAATTCGACGAAACTTGACCCAAACGTTGGTCTAGACCCAAGAATTTGTGTGGTAGATTTGCTAAGCGTGATAATAATACAAGTTTTTATAAATGGGTAACAAACTTGCTATAATAAAATCGTGCAAAACAACTAAATTTTGAACGTTCTCAGAATTCGACGAAACTTTATCCAAACGTTGGTCTAGACCAAAGAATTTCTGTGGTAAATTTGCTAAGCGTAATAATAACTACAAGTTTGTATAAAAGGAAAGCAATCTTGCTTTAATAAACCGTGCAAAACAGCTATATTTTGAACGTTTTCAGAATTCGACGAAACATAACCCATATACAAACTTGCTTTATAAAAATCGTGCAAAATAGCTATATTTTGAACATTTTTAGAATTCGACGAAACTTGACCCAAACGTTGGTCTAGACCCAAGAATTTGAGTGGTAAATTTTCTAAGTGTAATAATAACTACAAGTATGAATAAAAGGGAAACAAACTTGCTCTTATAAAACCATGCAAAACAGCTAAATATTGAATATTCTATGAATTTGACGAAACTTGACCCAAACGTTGGTCTAGACCCAAGAATTTATGTGGTAGATTTGCTAAGCGTGATAATAATTACAAGTTTGTATAAATGGGTAACAAACTTTCTATAATAAAACCGTGCAAAACAACTAAATTTTGAACGTTCTCAGAATTCGACGAAACTTGACCCAAATATCGGTCTAGACCAAAGAATTTGTGTGGTAAGTTTGCTAAGCGTAATAATAACTACATATTTGTATAAAAGGGAATAAAACTTGCATTAATAAAACTGTGCAAAACAACTATATTTTGAACGTTTTCAGAATTCAACGAAACTTGACCCAAACGTTGGTCTAGACCAAAGGATTTGTGTGGTAAAAATGCTAAGCATAATAATAACTACAAGTTTGTATAAAAGGGAAACAAACTTGTTTTAATAAAACTGTGCAAAACAACTATATTTTGAACGTTTTCAAAATTCGACGAAACTTGACCCAAACGTTGGTCTAGACCAAAGGCTTTGTGTGGTAAATTTGGTATGCGTAATAATAACTACAAATTAGTGTAAAAGGAAAACAAACTTGTTTTAATAAAACCGTGCAAAACAGGCATATTTTGAACGTTTTTAGAATTCGACGAAATTTGATCCAAACGTTGGTCTAGACCAAAGAATTTGAGTGGTAAATTTTCTAAGTGTAATAATAACTACAAGTTTGAATAAAAGGGAAACAAACTTGCTCTTATAAAACCATGCAAAACAACTAAATATTGAATATTCTATGAATTTGACGAAACTTGACCCAAACGTTGGTCTAGACCCAAGAATTTGTGTGGTAGATTTGCTAGGCGCGATAATAATTACAAGTTTGTATAAATGGGTAACAAACATGCTATAATAAAACCGTGCAAAACAACTAAATTTTGAACGTTCTCAGAATTCAACGAAACTTGACCCAAATGTCGGTCTAGTCCAAAGAATTTGTGTGGTAAGTTTGTTAAGCGTAATAATAACTACAAGTTTGTATAAAAGGGAATAAAACTTGCTTTAATAAAACTGTGCAAAACAACTATATTTTGAACGTTTTCAGAATTCGACGAAACTTGACCCAAACGTTGGTCTAGACCAAAGGATTTGTGTGGTAAATTTGCTAAGCATAATAATAACTACAAGTTTGTATAAAAGGGAAACAAACCTGCTTTAATAAAACTGTGCAAAACATTCAAGTATTTATTGATGAGGGACAATGGCAGTGGCCTTTTATAACTGATTAGGAATGTATGGAGATCATTTACACATTACCTCAGATTCACGGAGGGGAAGACAGGATCAACTGGAGATTCCCAGAGGGACGACTCACCACACAATCACTATACAGACTTTTCTGCCCACCTGGACCAAAAGTAGGATGGTCTTCACTACTATCAGGTTCATTGAAGATCCCCAGACAAAATTTCATCCTTTGGTTAGCAATTCAGGAGAAGCTACCGACTACCGATAAAGCTTGGATGACCCACTTAGGTGGATGTATCCTTTGTGATGAGGGTACAACGGAGACACACACTCACATGTTCTTCCGATGTCAATATAGCAGAAGATGCCTTGCAGCTATACGCCAACATATTCGATTCTCTTGGCCCAATCGCGAGTGGAAAAGAGACGTGGAATGGGCGTCGAGGAAGTGGAGGGGAAAGCATATCGTTAATATTGCTTATCGAGCCTTACTTAGTGCATGCATATACCACATCTGGCGAGAGAGGAACCTGAGACGCTTTGAACACACCCAACGGCCGGAACGTGTATTAGCTACCTGCATAGTTGGTGATGTTAGATAGAGAATACTTAGTATTAATCTATCATGTTCAATTAGCACATGTGCGCTCTATAGACTTTGGCGTATCCCATGGTCTGTCGAGGGAGACACCACTTGATTGTTGTACTGTACTCCTTTTTATTTAATGAAACTTACCTTTACCCTAAAACTGTGCAAAACAACTATATTTTGAACGTTTTCAGAATTCGACGAAACTTGAGCCAAACGTTGGTCTAGACCCAAGAATTTGTGTGGTAGATTTGCTAAGCGTGATAATAATACAAGTTTGTATAAATGGGTAACAAACTTGCTATAATAAAATCGTGCAAAACAACTAAATTTTGAACGTTCTCAGAATTCGACGAAACTTTATCCAAACGTTGGTCTAGACCAAAGAATTTCTGTGGTAAATTTGCTAAGCGTAATAATAACTACAAGTTTGTATAAAAGGAAAACAATCTTGCTTTAATAAACCGTGCAAAACTGCTATATTTTGAACGTTTTCAGAATTCGGCGAAACTTGACCCAAATGTCGGTCTAGACCAAAGAATTTGTGTGGTAAGTTTGCTAAGCGTAATAATAACTACAAGTTTGTATAAAAGGGAATAAAACTTGATTTAATAAAACTGTGCAAAACAACTATATTTTGAACGTTTTCTGAATTCGACGAAACTTGACCCAAACGTTAGTTTAGACGAAAGGATTTGTATGGTAAATTTGCTAAGCATAATAATAACTACAAGTTTGTATAAAAAGGAAACAAACCTGCTTTAATAAAACTGTGCAAAACAACTATATTTTGAACGTTTTCAGAATTCGACGAAACTTGACCCAAACGCTGGTCTAGACCCAAGAATTTGTGTGGTAGATTTGCTAAGCGTGATAATAATACAAGTTTTTATAAATGGGTAACAAACTTGCTATAATAAAATCGTGCAAAACAACTAAATTTTGAACGTTATCGGAATTCGACGAAACTTTATCCAAACGTTGGTCTAGACCAAAGAATTTCTGTTGTAAATTTGCTAAGCGTAATAATAACTACAAGTTTGTATAAAAGGAAAACAAACTTGCTTTAATAAACCGTGCAAAACAGCTATATTTTGAATATTTTCAGAATTCGACGAAACATAACCAATATACAAACTTGCTTTATAAAAATCGTGCAAAATAGCTATATTTTGAACGTTTTTAGAATTCGACGAAACTTGACCCAAACGTTGGTCTAGACCAAAGAATTTGAGTGGTAAATTTTCTATGTGTAATAATAACTACAAGAATGAATAAAAGGGAAACAAACTTGCTCTTATAAAACCATGCAAAACAGCTAAATATTGAATATTCTATGAATTTGACGAAACTTGACCCAAACGTTGGTCTAGACCCAAGAATTTATGTGGTAGATTTGCTGAGCGTGATAATAATTACAAGTTTGTATAAATGGGTAACAAACTTTCTATAATAAAACCGTGCAAAACAACTAAATTTTGAACGTTCTCAGAATTCGACGAAACTTGACCCAAATATCGGTCTAGACCAAAGAATTTGTGTGGTAAGTTTGCTAAGCGTAATATTAACTACATATTTGTATAAAAGGGAATAAAACTTGCATTAATAAAACTGTGCAAAACAACTATATTTTGAACGTTTTCAGAATTCGACGAAACTTGACCCAAACGTTGGTCTAGACCAAAGGATTTGTGTGGTAAATTTGCTAAGCATAATAATAACTACAAGTTTGTATAAAAGGGAAACAAACTTGTTTTAATAACACTGTGCAAAACAACTATATTTTGAACGTTTTCAAAATTCGACGAAACTTGACCCAAACGTTGGTCTAGACCAAAGGATTTGTGTGGTAAATTTGGTATGCGTAATAATAACTACAAATTAGTGTAAAAGGAAAACAAACTTGTTTTAATAAAACCGTGCAAAACAGGCATATTTTGAACGTTTTTAGAATTCGACGAAACTTGATCCAAACGTTGGTCTAGACCAAAGAATTTGAGTGGTAAATTTTCTAAGTGTAATAATAACTACAAGTTTGAATAAAAGGGAAACAAACTTGCTCTTATAAAACCATGCAAAACAACTAAATATTGAATATTCTATGAATTTGACGAAAATTGACCCAAACGTTGGTCTAGACCCAAGAATTTGTGTGGTAGATTTGCTAGGCGTGATAATAATTACAAGTTTGTATAAATGGGTAACAAACTTGCTATAATAAAACCGTGCAAAACAACTAAATTTTGAACGTTCTAAGAATTCGACGAAACTTGACCCAAATGTCGGTCTAGTCCAAAGAATTTGTGTGGTAAGTTTGTTAAGCGTAATAATAACTACAAGTTTGTATAAAAGGGAATAAAACTGTGCAAAACAACTATATTTTGAACGTTTTCAGAATTCGACGAAACTTGACCCAAACGTTGGTCTAGACCAAAGGATTTGTGTGGTAAATTTGCTAAGCATAATAATAACTACAAGTTTGTATAAAAGGGAAACAAACCTGCTTTAATAAAACTGTGCAAAACATTCAAGTAGTTATTGATGAGGGACAATGGCAGTGGCCTTTTATAACTGATTAGGAATGTATGGAGATCATTTACACATTACCTCAGATTCACGGAGGGGAAGACAGGATCAACTGGAGATTCCCAGAGGGACGACTCACCACACAATCACTATACAGACTTTTCTGCCCACCTGGACCAAAAGTAGGATGGTCTTCACTACTATCAGGTTCATTGAAGATCCCCAGACATAATTTCATCCTTTGGTTAGCAATTCAGGAGAAGCTACCGACTACCGATAAAGCTTGGATGACCCACTTAGGTGGATGTATCCTTTGTGATGAGGGTACAACGGAGACACACACTCACATGTTCTTCCGATGTCAATATAGCAGAAGATGCCTTGCAGCTGTACGCCAACATATTCAATTCTCTTGGCCCAATCGCGAGTGGAAAAGAGACGTGGAATGGGCGTCGAGGAAGTGGAGGGGAAAGCATATCGTTAATATTGCTTATCGAGCCTTACTTAGTGCATGCATATACCACATCTGGCGAGAGAGGAACCTGAGACGCTTTGAACACACCCAACGGCCGGAACGTGTATTAGCTACCTGCATAGTTGGTGATGTTAGATAGAGAATACTTAGTATTAATCTATCATGTTCAATTAGCACATGTGCGCTCTATAGACTTTGGCGTATCCCTTGGTCTGTCGAGGGAGACACCACTTGATTGTTGTACTGTACTCCTTTTTATTTAATGAAACTTACCTTTACCCTAAAACTGTGCAAAACAACTATATTTTGAACGTTTTCAGAATTCGACGAAACTTGAGCCAAACGTTGGTCTAGACCCAAGAATTTGTGTGGTAGATTTGCTAAGCGTGATAATAATACAAGTTTGTATAAATGGGTAACAAACTTGCTATAATAAAATCGTGCAAAACAACTAAATTTTGAACGTTCTCAGAATTTGACGAAACTTTATCCAAAAGTTGGTCTAGACCAAAGAATTTCTGTGGTAAATTTGCTAAGCGTAATAATAACTACAAGTTTGTATAAAAGGAAAACAATCTTGCTTTAATAAACCGTGCAAAACAGCTATATTTTGAACGTTTTCAGAATTCGGCGAAACTTGACCCAAATGTCGGTCTAGACCAAAGAATTTGTGTGGTAAGTTTGCTAAGCGTAATAATAACTACAAGTTTGTATAAAAGGGAATAAAACTTGATTTAATAAAACTGTGCAAAACAACTATATTTTGAACGTTTTCAGAATTCGACGAAACTTGACCCAAACGTTAGTTTAGACCAAAGGATTTTTCTGGTAAATTTGCTAAGCAAAATAATAACTACAAGTTTGTATAAAAGGGAAACAAACCTACTTTAATAAAACTGTGCAAAACAACTATATTTTGAACGTTTTCAGAATTCGACGAAACTTGACCCAAACGCTGGTCTAGACCCAAGAATTTGTGTGGTAGATTTGCTAAGCGTGATAATAATACAAGTTTTTATAAATGGGTAACAAACTTGCTATAATAAAATCGTGCAAAACAACTAAATATTGAACGTTCTCAGAATTCGACGAAACTTTATCCAAACGTTGGTCTAGACCAGAGAATTTCTGTGGTAAATTTACTAAGCGTAATAATAACTACAAGTTTGTATAAAAGGAAAACAAACTTGCTTTAATAAACCGTGCAAAACAGCTATATTTTGAATATTTTCAGAATTCGACGAAACATAACCCATATACAAACTTGCTTTATAAAAATCGTGCAAAATAGCTATATTTTGAACGTTTTTAGAATTCGACGAAACTTGACCCAAACGTTGGTCTAGACCAAAGAATTTGAGTGGTAAATTTTCTAAGTGTAATAATAACTACAAGTATGAATAAAAGGGAAACAAACTTGCTCTTATAAAACCATGCAAAACAGCTAAATATTGAATATTCTATGAATTTGACGAAACTTGACCCAACGTTGGTCTAGACCCAAGAATTTATGTGGTAGATTTGCTAAGCGTGATAATAATTACAAGTTTGTATAAATGGGTAACAAACTTTCTATAATAAAACCGTGCAAAACAACTAAATTTTGAACGTTCTCAGAATTCGACGAAACTTGACCCAAATATCGGTCTAGACCAAAGAATTTGTGTGGTAAGTTTGCTAAGCGTAATAATAACTACATATTTGTATAAAAGGGAATAAAACTTGCATTAATAAAACTGTGCAAAACAACTATATTTTGAACGTTTTCAGAATTCGACGAAACTTGACCCAAACGTTGGTCTAGACCAAAGGATTTGTGTGGTAAATTTGCTAAGCATAATAATAACTACAAGTTTGTATAAAAGGGAAACAAACTTGTTTTAATAAAACTGTGCAAAACAACTATATTTTGAACGTTTTCAAAATTCGACGAAACTTGACCCAAACGTTGGTCTAGACCAAAGGCTTTGTGTGGTAAATTTGGTATGCGTAATAATAACTACAAATTAGTGTAAAAGGAAAACAAACTTGTTTTAATAAAACCGTGCAAAACAGGCATATTTTGAACGTTTTTAGAATTCGACGAAACTTGATCCAAACGTTGGTCTAGACCAAAGAATTTGAGTGGTAAATTTTCTAAGTGTAATAATAACTACAAGTTTGAATAAAAGGGAAACAAACTTGCTCTTATAAAACCATGCAAAACAACTAAATATTGAATATTCTATGAATTTGACGAAACTTGACCCAAACGTTGGTCTAGACCCAAGAATTTGTGTGGTAGATTTGCTAGGCGTGATAATAATTACAAGTTTGTATAAATGGGTAACAAACTTGCTATAATAAAACCGTGCAAAACAACTAAATTTTGAACGTTCTCAGAATTCAACGAAACTTGACCCAAATGTCGGTCTAGTCCAAAGAATTTGTGTGGTAAGTTTGTTAATCGTAATAATAACTACAAGTTTGTATAAAAGAGAATAAAACTTGCTTTAATAAAACTGTGCAAAACAACTATATTTTGAACGTTTTCAGAATTCGACGAAACTTGACCCAAACGTTGGTCTAGACCAAAGGATTTGTGTGGTAAATTTGCTAAGCATAATAATAACTACAAGTTTGTATAAAAGGGAAACAAACCTGCTTTAATAAAACTGTGCAAAACATTCAAGTAGTTATTGATGAGGGACAATGGCAGTGGCCTTTTATAACTGATTAGGAATGTATGGAGATCATTTACACATTACCTCAGATTCACGGAGGGGAAGACAGGATCAACTGGAGATTCCCAGAGGGACGACTCACCACACAATCACTATACAGACTTTTCTGCCCACCTGGACCAAAAGTAGGATGGTCTTCACTACTATCAGGTTCATTGAAGATCCCCAGACATAATTTCATCCTTTGGTTAGCAATTCAGGAGAAGCTACCGACTACCGATAAAGCTTGGATGACCCACTTAGGTGGATGTATCCTTTGTGATGAGGGTACAACGGAGACACACACTCACATGTTCTTCCGATGTCAATATAGCAGAAGATGCCTTGCAGCTGTACGCCAACATATTCAATTCTCTTGGCCCAATCGCGAGTGGAAAAGAGACGTGGAATGGGCGTCGAGGAAGTGGAGGGGAAAGCATATCGTTAATATTGCTTATCGAGCCTTACCTAGTGCATGCATATACCACATCTGTCGAGATAGGAACCTGAGACGCTTTGAACACACCCAACGGCCGGAACGTGTATTAGCTACCTGCATAGTTGGTGATGTTAGATAGAGAATACTTAGTATTAATCTATCATGTTCAATTAGCACATGTGCGCTCTATAGACTTTGGCGTATCCCTTGGTCTGTCGAGGGAGACACCACTTGATTGTTGTACTGTACTCCTTTTTATTTAATGAAACTTACCTTTACCCTAAAACTGTGCAAAACAACTATATTTTGAACGTTTTCAGAATTCGACGAAACTTGAGCCAAACGTTGGTCTAGACCCAAGAATTTGTGTGGTAGATTTGCTAAGCGTGATAATAATACAAGTTTGTATAAATGGGTAAGAAACTTGCTATAATAAAATCGTGCAAAACAACTAAATTTTGAACGTTCTCAGAATTCGACGAAACTTTATCCAAACGTTGGTCTAGACCAAAGAATTTCTGTGGTAAATTTGCTAAGCGTAATAATAACTTCAAGTTTGTATAAAAGGAAAACAATCTTGCTTTAATAAACCGTGCAAAACAGCTATATTTTGAACGTTTTCAGAATTCGGCGAAACTTGACCCAAATGTCGGTCTAGACCAAAGAATTTGTGTGGTAAGTTTGCTAAGCGTAATAATAACTACAAGTTTGTATAAAAGGGAATAAAACTTGATTTAATAAAACTGTGCAAAACAACTATATTTTGAACGTTTTCAGAATTCGACGAAACTTGACCCAAACGTTAGTTTAGACCAAAGGATTTTTCTGGTAAATTTGCTAAGCATAATAATAACTACAAGTTTGTATAAAAGGGAAACAAACCTGCTTTAATAAAACTGTGCAAAACAACTATATTTTGAACGTTTTCAGAATTCGACGAAACTTGACCCAAACGCTGGTCTAGACCCAAGAATTTGTGTGGTAGATTTGCTAAGCGTGATAATAATACAAGTTTTTATAAATGGGTAACAAACTTGCTATAATAAAATCGTGCAAAACAACTAAATTTTGAACGTTCTCAGAATTCGACGAAACTTTATCCAAACGTTGGTCTAGACCAGAGAATTTCTGTGGTAAATTTGCTAAGCGTAATAATAACTACAAGTTTGTATAAAAGGAAAACAAACTTGCTTTAATAAACCGTGCAAAACAGCTATATTTTGAATATTTTCAGAATTCGACGAAACATAACCCATATACAAACTTGCTTTATAAAAATCGTGCAAAATAGCTATATTTTGAACGTTTTTAGAATTCGACGAAACTTGACCCAAACGTTGGTCTAGACCAAAGAATTTGAGTGGTAAATTTTCTAAGTGTAATAATAACTACAAGTATGAATAAAAGGGAAACAAACTTGCTCTTATAAAACCATGCAAAACAGCTAAATATTGAATATTCTATGAATTTGACGAAACTTGACCCAAACGTTGGTCTAGACCCAAGAATTTATGTGGTAGATTTGCTAAGCGTGATAATAATTACAAGTTTGTATAAATGGGTAACAAATTTTCTATAATAAAATCGTGCAAAACAACTAAATTTTGAACGTTCTCAGAATTCGACGAAACTTGACCCAAATATCGGTCTAGACCAAAGAATTTGTGTGGTAAGTTTGCTAAGCGTAATAATAACTACATATTTGTATAAAAGGGAATAAAACTTGCATTAATAAAACTGTGCAAAACAACTATATTTTGAACGTTTTCAGAATTCGACGAAACTTGACCCAAACGTTGGTCTAGACCAAAGGATTTGTGTGGTAAATTTGCTAAGCATAATAATAACTACAAGTTTGTATAAAAGGGAAACAAACTTGTTTTAATAAAACTGTGCAAAACAACTATATTTTGAACGTTTTCAAAATTTGACGAAACTTGACCCAAACGTTGGTCTAGACCAAAGGCTTTGTGTGGTAAATTTGGTATGCGTAATAATAACTACAAATTAGTGTAAAAGGAAAACAAACTTGTTTTAATAAAATCGTGCAAAACAGGCATATTTTGAACGTTTTTAGAATTCGACGAAACTTGATCCAAACGTTGGTCTAGACCAAAGAATTTGAGTGGTAAATTTTCTAAGTGTAATAATAACTACAAGTTTGAATAAAAGGGAAACAAACTTGCTCTTATAAAACCATGCAAAACAACTAAATATTGAATATTCTTATGAATTTGACGAAACTTGACCCAAACGTTGGTCTAGACCCAAGAATTTGTGTGGTAGATTTGCTAGGCGTGATAATAATTACAAGTTTGTATAAATGGGTAACAAACTTGCTATAATAAAACCGTGCAAAACAACTAAATTTTGAACGTTCTCAGAATTCGACGAAACTTGACCCAAATGTCGGTCTAGTCCAAAGAATTTGTGTGGTAAGTTTGTTAAGCGTAATAATAACTACAAGTTTGTATAAAAGGGAATAAAACTGTGCAAAACAACTATATTTTGAACGTTTTCAGAATTCGACGAAACTTGACCCAAACGTTGGTCTAGACCAAAGGATTTGTGTGGTAAATTTGCTAAGCATAATAATAACTACAAGTTTGTATAAAAGGGAAACAAACCTGCTTTAATAAAACTGTGCAAAACATTCAAGTAGTTATTGATGAGGGACAATGGCAGTGGCCTTTTATAACTGATTAGGAATGTATGGAGATCATTTACACATTACCTCAGATTCACAGAGGGGAAGACAGGATCAACTGGAGATTCCAAGAGGGACGACTCACCACACAATCACTATACAGACTTTTCTGTCCACCTGGACCAAAAGTAGGATGGTCTTCACTACTATCAGGTTCATTGAAGATCCCCAGACATAATTTCATCCTTTGGTTAGCAATTCAGGAGAAGCTACCGACTACCGATAAAGCTTGGATGACCCACTTAGGTGGATGTATCCTTTGTGATGAGGGTACAACGGAGACACACACTCACATGTTCTTCCGATGTCAATATAGCAGAAGATGCCTTGCAGCTGTACGCCAACATATTCGATTCTCTTTGCCCAATCGCGAGTGGAAAAGAGACGTGGAATGGGCGTCGAGGAAGTGGAGGGGAAAGCATATCGTTAATATTGCTTATCGAGCCTTACTTAGTGCATGCATATACCACATCTGGCGAGAGAGGAACCTGAGACGCTTTGAACACACCCAACGGCCGGAACGTGTATTAGCTACCTGCATAGTTGGTGATGTTAGATAGAGAATACTTAGTATTAATCTATCATGTTCAATTAGCACATGTGCGCTCTATAGACTTTGGCGTATCCCTTGGTCTGTCGAGGGAGACACCACTTGATTGTTGTACTGTACTCCTTTTTATTTAATGAAACTTACCTTTACCCTAAAACTGTGCAAAACAACTATATTTTGAACGTTTTCAGAATTCGACGAAACTTGAGCCAAACGTTGGTCTAGACCCAAGAATTTGTGTGGTAGATTTGCTAAGCGTGATAATAATACAAGTTTGTATAAATGGGTAACAAACTTGCTATAATAAAATCGTGCAAAACAACTAAATTTTGAACGTTCTCAGAATTCGACGAAACTTTATCCAAACGTTGGTCTAGACCAAAGAATTTCTGTGGTAAATTTGCTAAGCGTAATAATAACTACAAGTTTGTATAAAAGGAAAACAATCTTGCTTTAATAAACCGTGCAAAACAGCTATATTTTGAACGTTTTCAGAATTCGACGAAACTTGACCCAAATGTCGGTCTAGACCAAAGAATTTGTGTGGTAAGTCTGCTAAGCGTAATAATAACTACAAGTTTGTATAAAAGGGAATAAAACTTGATTTAATAAAACTGTGCAAAATAACTATATTTCGAACGTTTTCAGAATTCGACGAAATTGACCCAAACGTTAGTTTAGACCAAAGGATTTGTCTGGTAAATTTGCTAAGCATAATAATAACTACAAGTTTGTATAAAAGGGAAACAAACCTGCTTTAATAAAACTGTGCAAAACAAGTATATTTTGAACGTTTTCAGAATTCGACGAAACTTGACCCAAACGTTGGTCTAGACCCAAGAATTTGTGTGGTAGATTTGCTAAGCGTGATAATAATACAAGTTTTTATAAATGGGTAACAAACTTGCTATAATAAAATCGTGCAAAACAACTAAATTTTGAACGTTCTCAGAATTCGACGAAACCTTATCCAAACGTTGGTCTAGACCAAAGAATTTCTGTGGTAAATTTGCTAAGCGTAATAATAACTACAAGTTTGTATAAAAGGAAAACAAACTTGCTTTAATAAACCGTGCAAAACAGCTATATTTTGAATATTTTCAGAATTCGACGAAACATATCCCATATACAAACTTGCTTTATAAAAATCGTGCAAAATAGCTATATTTTGAACGTTTTTAGAATTCGACGAAACTTGACCCAAACGTTGGTCTAGACCAAAGAATTTGAGTGGTAAATTTTCTAAGTGTAATAATAACTACAAGTATGAATAAAAGGGAAACAAACTTGCTCTTATAAAACCATGCAAAACAGCTAAATATTGAATATTCTATGAATTTGACGAAACTTGACCCAAACGTTGGTCTAGACCTAAGAATTTATGTGGTAGATTTGCTAAGCGTGATAATAATTACAAGTTTGTATAAATGGGTAACAAACTTTCTATAATAAACCGTGCAAAACAACTAAATTTTGAACGTTCTCAGAATTCGACGAAACTTGACCCAAATATCGGTCTAGACCAAAGAATTTGTGTGGTAAGTTTGCTAAGCGTAATAATAACTACATGTTTGTATAAAAGGGAATAAAACTTGCATTAATAAAACTGTGCAAAACAACTATATTTTGAACGTTTTCAGAATTCGACGAAACTTGACCCAAACGTTGGTCTAGACCAAAGGATTTGTGTGGTAAATTTGCTAAGCATAATAATAACTACAAGTTTGTATAAAAGGGAAACAAACTTGTTTTAATAAAACTGTGCAAAACAACTATATTTTGAACGTTTTCAAAATTCGACGAAACTTGACCCAAACGTTGGTCTAGACCAAAGGATTTGTGTGTAAATTTGGTATGCGTAATAATAACTACAAATTAGTGTAAAAGGAAAACAAACTTGTTTTAATAAAATCGTGCAAAACAGGCATATTTTGAACGTTTTTAGAATTCGACGAAACTTGATCCAAACGTTGGTCTAGACCAAAGAATTTGAGTGGTAAATTTTCTAAGTGTAATAATAACTACAAGTTTGAATAAAAGGGAAACAAACTTGCTCTTATAAAATCATGCAAAACAACTAAATATTGAATATTCTATGAATTTGACGAAACTTGACCCAAACGTTGGTCTAGACCCAAGAATTTGTGTGGTAGATTTGCTAGGCGTGGTAATAATTACAAGTTTGTATAAATGGGTAACAAACTTGCTATAATAAAACCGTGCAAAACAACTAAATTTTGAACGTTCTCAGAATTCGACGAAACTTGACCCAAATGTCGGTCTAGTCCAAAGAATTTGTGTGGTAAGTTTGTTAAGCGTAATAATAACTACAAGTTTGTATAAAAGGGAATAAAACTTGCTTTAATAAAACTGTGCAAAACAACTATATTTTGAACGTTTTCAGAATTCGACGAAACTTGACCCAAATATCGGTCTAGACCAAACAATTTGTGTGGTAAGTTTGCTAAGCGTAATAATAACTACATGTTTGTATAAAAGGGAATAAAACTTGCATTAATAAAACTGTGCAAAACAACTATATTTTGAACGTTTTCAGAATTCGACGAAACTTGACCCAAACGTTTGTCTAGACCAAAGGATTTGTGTGGTAAATTTGGTAAGCGTAATGATAACTACAAGTTTGTATAAAAGGAAAACAAACTTATTTTAATAAAATCGTGCAGAACAGTTATATTTTGAACGTTTTTAGAATTCGACGAAACTTGATCCAAACGTTGGTCTAGACCAAAGAATTTCTGTGGTAAATTTGCTAAATGTAATAATAACTACAAGTTTGTATAAAAGGGAAACAAACTTGCTTTAATAAACCGTGCAAAACAGCTATATTTTGAACGTTTTCAGAATTCGACGAAACTTGACCCAAATGTCGGTTTATACCAAAGAATTTGTGTGGTAAGTTTGCTAAGCGTAATAATAACTACAAGTTTGTATAAAAGGGAATAAAACTTGCTTTAATAAAACTGTGCAAAACAACTATATTTTGAACGTTTTCAGAATTCGACGAAACTTGACCCAAACGTTGGTCTAGACCAAAGGATTTGTGTGGTAAATTTGGTATGCGTAATAATAACTGCAAATTAGTGTAAAAGGAAAACAAACTTGTTTTAATAAAACGTGCAAAACAGCCATATTTTGAACGTTTTTAGAATTCGACGAAACTTGATCCAAACGTTGGTCTAGACCAAAGAATTTGAGTGGTAAATTTTGTAAGTGTAATAATAACTACAAGTTTGAATAAAATGGAAACAAACTTGCTCTTATAAAACCATGCAAAACAGCTAAATATTGAATATTCTATGAATTTGACGAAACTTGACCCAAACGTTGGTCTAGACCAAAGAATTTCTGTGGTAAATTTGCTAAGCGTAATAATAACTACAAGTTTGTATAAAAGGAAAACAAACTTGATTTAATAAACCGTGCAAAACAGCTATATTTTGAACGTTTTCAGAATTCGACGAAACTTGACCCAAATGTCGGTCTAGACCAAAGAATTTGTGTGGTAAGTTTGCTAAGCGTAATAATAACTACAAGTTTGTATAAAAGGGAATAAAACTTGCATTAATAAAACTGTGCAAAACAACTATATTTTGAACGTTTTCAGAATTCGACGAAACTTGACCCAAACGTTGGTCTAGACCAAAGGATTTGTGTGGTAAATTTGGTAAGCGTAATGATAACTACAAGTTTGTATAAAAGGAAAACAAACTTATTTTAATAAAATCGTGCAGAACAGTTATATTTTGAACGTTTTTAGAATTCGACGAAACTTGATCCAAACGTTGGTCTAGACCAAAGAATTTCTGTGGTAAATTTGCTAAATGTAATAATAACTACAAGTTTGTATAAAAGGAAAACAAACTTGCCTTAATAAACCGTACAAAACAGCTATATTTTGAATATTTTCAGAATTCGACGAAACTTAACCCTTATACAAACATGCTTTAGAAAAATCGTGCAAAACAGCTATATTTTGAACGTTTTTAGAATTCGTCGAAACTTGATCCAAACGTTGGTCTAGACCAAAGGATTTGTGTGGTAAATTTGCTAAGCATAATAATAATTACAAGTTTGTATAAAAGGGAAACAAACTTGCTTTAATAAACCGTGCAAAACAGCTATATTTTGAACGTTTTCAGAATTCGACGAAACTTGACCCAAATGTCGGTCTATACCAAAGAATTTGTGTGGTAAGTTTGCTAAGCGTAATAATAACTACAAGTTTGTATAAAAGGGAATAAAACTTGCTTTAATAAAACTGTGCAAAACAACTATATTTTGAACGTTTTCAGAATTCGACGAAACTTGACCCAAACGTTGGTCTAGACCAAAGGATTTGTGTGGTAAATTTGGTATGCGTAATAATAACTACAAATTAGTGTAAAAGGAAAACAAACTTGTTTTAATAAAGCCGTGCAAAACAGCCATATTTTGAACGTTTTTAGAATTCGACGAAACTTGATCCAAACGTTGGTCTAGACCAAAGAATTTGAGTGGTAAATTTTCTAAGTGTAATAATAACTACAAGTTTGAATAAAATGGAAACAAACTTGCTCTTATAAAACCATGCAAAACAGCTAAATATTGAATATTCTATGAATTTGACGAAACTTGACCCAAACATTGGTCTAGACCAAAGAATTTCTGTGGTAAATTTGCTAAGCGTAATAATAACTACAAGTTTGTATAAAAGGAAAACAAACTTGCTTTAATAAACCGTGCAAAACAGCTATATTTTGAACGTTT
Organism: Sesamum indicum; assembly: GCF_026168435.1. Classification (NCBI taxonomy): domain Eukaryota; kingdom Viridiplantae; phylum Streptophyta; class Magnoliopsida; order Lamiales; family Pedaliaceae; genus Sesamum; species Sesamum indicum. The sequence goes on along the minus strand of NC_142661.1, from coordinate 6,152,999 downwards.
TCAGAATTCGACGAAACTTGACCCAAATGTCGGTCTAGACCAAAGAATTTGTGTGGTAAGTTTGCTAAGCGTAATAATAACTACAAGTTTGTATAAAAGGAAATAAAACTTGCATTAATAAAACTGTGCAAAACAACTATATTTTGAACGTTTTCAGAATTCGACGAAACTTGACCCAAACGTTGGTCTAGACCAAAGGATTTGTGTGGTAAATTTGGTAAGCGTAATGATAACTACAAGTTTGTATAAAAGGAAAACAAACTTATTTTAATAAAATCGTGCAGAACAGTTATATTTTGAACGTTTTTAGAATTCGACGAAACTTGATCCAAACGTTGGTCTAGACCAAAGAATTTCTGTGGTAAATTTGCTAAATGTAATAATAACTACAAGTTTGTATAAAAGGAAAACAAACTTGCCTTAATAAACCGTACAAAACAGCTATATTTTGAATATTTTCAGAATTCGACGAAACTTAACCCTTATACAAACATGCTTTAGAAAAATCGTGCAAAACAGCTATATTTTGAACGTTTTTAGAATTCGTCGAAACTTGATCCAAACGTTGGTCTAGACCAAAGGATTTGTGTGGTAAATTTGCTAAGCATAATAATAATTACAAGTTTGTATAAAAGGGAAACAAACTTGCTTTAATAAACCGTGCAAAACAGCTATATTTTGAACGTTTTCAGAATTCGACGAAACTTGACCCAAATGTCGGTCTATACCAAAGAATTTGTGTGGTAAGTTTGCTAAGCGTAATAATAACTACAAGTTTGTATAAAAGGGAATAAAACTTGCTTTAATAAAACTGTGCAAAACAACTGTATTTTGAACGTTTTCAGAATTCGACGAAACTTGACCCAAACGTTGGTCTAGACCAAAGGATTTGTGTGGTAAATTTGCTAAGCATAATAATAACTACAAGTTTGTATAAAAGGGAAACAAACTTGTTTTAATAAAACTGTGCAAAACAACTATATTTTGAACGTTTTCAAAATTCGACGAAACATGACCCAAACGTTGGTCTAGACCAAAGGATTTGTGTGGTAAATTTGGTATGCGTAATAATAACTACAAATTAGTGTAAAAGGAAAACAAACTTGTTTTAATAAAACCGTGCAAAACAGGCATATTTTGAACGTTTTTAGAATTCGACGAAACTTGATCCAAACGTTGGTCTAGACCAAAGAATTTGAGTGGTAAATTTTCTAAGTGTAATAATAACTACAAGTTTGAATAAAATGGAAACAAACTTGCTCTTATAAAACCATGCAAAACAGCTAAATATTGAATATTCTATGAATTTGACGAAACTTGACCCAAACGTTGGTCTAGACCCAAGAATTTGTGTGGTAGATTTGCTAGGCGTGATAATAATTACAAGTTTGTATAAATGGGTAACAAACTTGCTATAATAAAACCGTGCAAAACAACTAAATTTTGAACGTTGTCAGAATTCGACGAAACTTGACCCAAATGTCGGTATAGTCCAAAGAATTTGTGTGGTAAGTTTGTTAAGCGTAATAATCACTACAAGTTTGTATAAAAGGGAATAAAACTGTGCAAAACAACTATATTTTGAACGTTTTCAGAATTCGACGAAACTTGACCCAAACGTTGGTCTAGACCAAAGGATTTGTGTGGTAAATTTGCTAAGCATAATAATAACTACAAGTTTGTATAAAAGGGAAACAAACCTGTTTTAATAAAACTGTGCAAAACATTCAAGTAGTTATTGATGAGGGACAATGGCAGTGGCCTTTTATAACTGATTAGGAATGTATGGAGATCATTTACACATTACCTCAGATTCACGGAGGGGAAGACAGGATCAACTGGAGATTCCCAGAGGGACGACTCACCACACAATCACTATACAGACTTTTCTGCCCACCTGGACCAAAAGTAGGATGGTCTTCACTACTATCAGGTTCATTGAAGATCCCAGACATAATTTCATCCTTTGGTTAGCAATTCAGGAGAAGCTACCGACTACCGATAAAGCTTGGATGATCCACTTAGGTGGATGTATCCTTTGTGATGAGGGTACAACGGAGACACACACTCACATGTTCTTCCGATGTCAATATAGCAGAAGATGCCTTGCAGCTGTACGCCAACATATTCGATTCTCTTGGCCCAATCGCGAGTGGAAAAGAGACGTGGAATGGGCGTCGAGGAGGTGGAGGGGAAAGCATATCGTTAATATTGCTTATCGAGCCTTACTTAGTGCATGCATATACCACATCTGGCGAGAGAGGAACCTGAGACGCTTTGAACACACCCAACGGCCGGAACGTGTATTAGCTACCTGCATAGTTGGTGATGTTAGATAGAGAATACTTAGTATTAATCTATCATGTTCAATTAGCACATGTGCGCTCTATAGACTTTGGCGTATCCCTTGGTCTGTCGAGGGAGACACCACTTGATTGTTGTACTGTACTCCTTTTTATTTAATGAAACTTACATTTACCCTAAAACTGTGCAAAACAACTATATTTTGAACGTTTTCAGAATTCGACGAAACTTGAGCCAAACGTTGGTCTAGACCCAAGAATTTGTGTGGTAGATTTGCTAAGCGTGATAATAATACAAGTTTGTATAAATGGGTAACAAACTTGCTATAATAAAATCGTGCAAAACAACTAAATTTTGAACGTTCTCAGAATTCGACGAAACTTTATCCAAACGTTGGTCTAGACCAAAGAATTTCTGTGGTAAATTTGCTAAGCGTAATAATAACTACAAGTTTGTATAAAAGGAAAACAATCTTGCTTTAATAAACCGTGCAAAACAGCTATATTTTGAACGTTTTCAGAATTCGACGAAACTTGACCCAAATGTCGGTCTAGACCAAAGAATTTGTGTGGTAAGTTTGCTAAGCGTAATAATAACTACAAGTTTGTATAAAAGGGAATAAAACTTGATTTAATAAAACTGTGCAAAACAACTATATTTTGAACGTTTTCAGAATTCGACGAAACTTGACCCAAACGTTGGTCTAGACCCAAGAATTTGTGTGGTAGATTTGCTAAGCGTGATAATAATACAAGTTTTTATAAATGGGTAACAAACTTGCTATAATAAAATCGTGCAAAACAACTAAATTTTGAACGTTCTCAGAATTCGACGAAACTTTATCCAAACGTTGGTCTAGACCAAAGAATTTCTGTGGTAAATTTGCTAAGCGTAATAATAACTGCAAGTTTGTATAAAAGGAAAACAAACTTGCTTTAATAAACCGTGCAAAACAGCTATATTTTGAATATTTTCAGAATTCGACGAAACATAACCCATATACAAACTTGCTTTATAAAAATCGTGCAAAATAGCTATATTTTGAACGTTTTTAGAATTCGACGAAACTTGACCCAAACGTTGGTCTAGACCAAAGAATTTGAGTGGTAAATTTTCTAAGTGTAATAATAACTACAAGTATGAATAAAAGGGAAACAAAGTTGCTCTTATAAAACCATGCAAAACAGCTAAATATTGAATATTCTATGAATTTGACGAAACTTGACCCAAACGTTGGTCTAGACCCAAGAATTTATGTGGTAGATTTGCTAAGCGTGATAATAATTACAAGTTTGTATAAATGGGTAACAAACTTTCTATAATAAAACCGTGCAAAAAAACTAAATTTTGAACGTTCTCAGAATTCGACGAAACTTGACCCAAATGTCGGTCTAGACCAAAGAATTTGTGTGGTAAGTTTGCTAAGCGTAATAATAACTACATGTTTGTATAAAAGGGAATAAAACTTGCATTAATAAAACTGTGCAAAACAACTATATTTTGAACGTTTTCAGAATTCGACGAAACTTGACCCAAACGTTGGTCTAGACCAAAGGATTTGTGTGGTAAATTTGGTAAGCGTAATGATAACTACAAGTTTGTATAAAAGGAAAACAAACTTGTTTTAATAAAATCGTGCAGAACAGTTATATTTTGAACGTTTTTAGAATTCGACGAAACTTGATCCAAACGTTGGTCTAGACCAAAGAATTTCTGTGGTAAATTTGCTAAATGTAATAATAACTACAAGTTTGTATAGAAGGAAAACAAACTTGCCTTAATAAACCGTGCAAAACAGCTATATTTTGAATATTTTCAGAATTCGACGAAACTTAACCCTTATACAAACTTGCTTTAGAAAAATCGTGCAAAACAGCTATATTTTGAACGTTTTTAGAATTCGACGAAACTTGATCCAAACGTTGGTCTAGACCAAAGGATTTGTGTGGTAAATTTGCTAAGCATAATAATAATTACAAGTTTGTATAAAAGGGAAACAAACTTGCTTTAATAAACCGTGCAAAACAGCTATATTTTGAACGTTTTCAGAATTCGACGAAACTTGACCCAAATGTCGGTCTAGACCAAAGAATTTGTGTGGTAAGTTTGCTAAGCGTAATAATAACTACAAGTTTGTATAAAAGGGAATAAAACTTGCTTTAATAAAACTGTGCAAAACAACTATATTTTGAACGTTTTCAGAATTCGACGAAACTTGACCCAAACGTTGGTCTAGACCAAAGGATTTGTGTGGTAAATTTGCTAAGCATAATAATAACTACAAGTTTGTATAAAAGGGAATAAAACTTGCTTTAATAAAACTGTGCAAAACAACTATATTTTGAACGTTTTCAGAATTCGACGAAACTTGACCCAAACGTTGGTCTAGACCAAAGGATTTGTGTGGTAAATTTGCTAAGCATAATAATAACTACAAGTTTGTATAAAAGGGAAACAAAGTTGTTTTAATAAAACTGTGCAAAACAACTATATTTTGAACGTTTTCAAAATTCGACGAAACTTGACCCAAACGTTGGTCTAGACCAAAGGATTCGTGTGGTAAATTTGGTATGCGTAATAATAACTACAAATTAGTGTAAAAGGAAAACAAACTTGTTTTAATAAAACCGTGCAAAACAGCCATATTTGAACGTTTTTAGAATTCGACGAAACTTGATCCAAACGTTGGTCTAGACCAAAGAATTTGAGTGGTAAATTTTCTAAGTGTAATAATAACTACAAGTTTGAATAGAAGGGAAACAAACTTGCTCTTATAAAACCATGCAAAACAGCTAAATATTGAATATTCTATGAATTTGACGAAACTTGACCCAAACGTTGGTCTAGACCCAAGAATTTGTGTGGTAGATTTGCTAGGCGTGATAATAATTACAAGTTTGTATAAATGGGTAACAAACTTGCTATAATAAAACCGTGCAAAACAACTAAATTACATTTACCCCAAAAAAAAAAAAAAAAAACAACTAAATTTTGAACGTTCTCAGAATTCGACGAAACTTGACCCAAATGTCGGTCTAGACCAAAGAATTTGTGTGGTAAGTTTGTTAAGCGTAATAATAACTACAAGTTTGTATAAAAGGGAATAAAACTTGGTTTAATAAAACTGTGCAAAACAACTATATTTTGAACGTTTTCAGAATTCAACGAAACTTGACCCAAACATTGGTCTAGACCAAAGGATTTGTGTGGTAAATTTGCTAAGCATAATAATAACTACAAGTTTGTATAAAAGGGAAACAAACCTGTTTTAATAAAACTGTGCAAAACATTCAAGTAGTTATTGATGAGGGACAATGGCAGTGGCCTTTTATAACTGATTAGGAATGTATGGAGATCATTTACATATTACCTCAGATTCACGGAGGGGAAGACAGGATCAACTGGAGATTCCCAGAGGGACGACTCACCACACAATCACTATACAGACTTTTCTGCCCACCTGGACCAAAAGTAGGATGGTCTTCACTACTATCAGGTTCATTGAAGATCCCCAGACATAATTTCATCCTTTGGTTAGCAATTCAGGAGAAGCTACCGACTACCGATAAAGCTTGGATGACCCACTTAGGTGGATGTATCCTTTGTGATGAGGGTACAACGGAGACACACACTCACATGTTCTTCCGATGTCAATATAGCAGAAGATGCCTTGCAGCTGTACGCCAACATATTCGATTCTCTTGGCCCAATCGCGAGTGGAAAAGAGACGTGGAATGGGCGTCGAGGAAGTGGAGGGGAAAGCATATCGTTAATATTGCTTATCGAGCCTTACTTAGTGCATGCATATACCACATCTGGCGAGAGAGGAACCTGAGACGCTTTGAACACACCCAACGGCCGGAACGTGTATTAGCTACCTGCATAGTTGGTGATGTTAGATAGAGAATACTTAGTATTAATCTATCATGTTCAATTAGCACATGTGCGCTCTATAGACTTTGGCGTATCCCTTGGTCTGTCGAGGGAGACACCACTTGATTGTTGTACTGTACTCCTTTTTATTTAATAAAACTTACGTTTACCCTAAAACAGTGCAAAACAACTATATTTTGAACGTTTTCAGAATTCGACGAAACTTGACCCAAACGTTGGTCTAGACCCAAGAATTTTTGTGGTAGATTTGCTAAGCGTGATAATAATACAAGTTTGTATAAATGGGAAACAAACTTGCTATAATAAAATCATGCAAAACAACTAAATTTTGAACGTTCTCAGAATTCGACGAAACTTTATCCAAACGTTGGTCTAGACCAAAGAATTTCTGTGGTAAATTTGCTAAGCGTAATAATAACTACAAGTTTGTATAAAAGGAAAACAAACTTGCTTTAATAAACCGTGCAAAACAGCTATATTTTGAATATTTTCAGAATTCGACGAAACATAACCCATATACAAACTTGTTTTATAAAAATCGTGCAAAATAGCTATATTTTGAACGTTTTTAGAATTCGACGAAACTTGACCCAAACATTGGTCTAGACCAAAGAATTTGAGTGGTAAATTTTCTAATTGTAATAATAAGTACAAGTATGAATAAAAGGGAAACAAACTTGCTCTTATAAAACCATGCAAAACAGCTAAATATTGAATATTCTATGAATTTGACGAAACTTGACCCAAACGTTGGTCTAGACCCAAGAATTTATGTGGTAAATTTGCTAAGCATGATAATAATTACAAGTTTGTATAAATGGGTAACAAACTTTCTATAATAAAACCGTGCAAAACAAATATATTTTGAACTTTTTCAGAATTCGACGGAACTTGAGTCAAACGTTGGTCTAGACCCAAGAATTTGTGTGGTAATTTGCTAAGCGTAATAATAATACAAGTTTGTATAAATGGGTAACAAACTTGCTATAGTAAAATCGTGCAAAACAACTAAATTTTGAACGTTCTCAGAATTCGACGAAATTTTATCCAAACGTTGGTCTAGACCAAAGAATTTTTGTGGTAAATTTTCTAAGCGTAATAATAACTACAAGTTTGTATAAAAGGAAAACAATCTTGCTTTAATAAACCGTGCAAAACAGCTATATTTTGAACGTTTTCAGAATTCGACGAAACTTGACCCAAATGTCGGTCTAGACCAAAGAATTTGTGTGGTAAGTTTGCTAAGCGTAATAATAACTACAAGTTTGTATAAAAGGGAATAAAACTTGATTTAATAAAACTGTGCAAAACAACTATATTTTGAACATTTTCAGAATTCGACGAAACTTGACCCAAACGTTGGTCTAGACCCAAGAATTTGTGTGGTAGATTTGCTAAGCGTGATAATAATACAAGTTTTTATGAATGGGTAACAAACTTGCTATAATAAAATCGTGCAAAACAAATAAATTTTGAACGTTCTCAGAATTCGACGAAACTTTATCCAAACGTTGGTCTAGACCAAAGAATTTCTGTGGTAAATTTGCTAAGCGTAATAATAACTACAAGTTTGTATAAAAGGAAAATAAACTTGCTTTAATAAACCATGCAAAACAGCTATATTTTGAATATTTTCAGAATTCGACGAAACATAACCCATATACAAACTTGCTTTATAAAAATCGTGCAAAATAGCTATATTTTGAACGTTTTTAGAATTCGACGAAACTTGACCCAAACGTTGGTCTAGACCAAAGAATTTGAGTGGTAAATTTTCTAAGTGTAATAATAAGTACAAGTATGAATAAAAGGGAAACAAACTTGCTCTTATAAAACCATGCAAAACAGCTAAATATTGAATATTCTATGAATTTGACGAAACTTGACCCAAACGTTGGTCTAGACCCAAGAATTTATGTGGTAAATTTGCTAAGCGTGATAATAATTACAAGTTTGTATAAATGGGTAACAAACTTTCTATAATAAATAAAAATAAAAAAAAATAAAAAAAAAAAAGCGTAGTACAAAACATAATAGACACAAGATGCAAAAATTCTCTCACTAAAAATTCTCTCCCTACTACACACACTACTACACCACCAATAACACACACTATTGTCTTCCCCATGAAAACTCCGACCGGCGATGGAGGAGAAGCGCCGGCCGGCGACGACTTTGGTGGAGAGGACGACGACAGCCGTCCGGTGGCCGGGGATGGAGGGGAGGAAGATGAACAGTTGCTGCGCGAAGAAGAACTCGCCATGGAAGAAGAAGAGCCGGCCTCCTCTGATCCGGCGACTGAAGGTGTCTCCCATGGCAGCCCAACGCCTGTGGAGGTGGAAGGAACGTCGGTGACGAGAAATGGTGAAGAAATGGGCGGTGAACAGCCGGATCTGGAACTGAGGTCTCGCGCCGTCAACAATGGCGGAAATGGGTCTTCGTCTTCGTCTCCACGCGACTTCAACTTGGACGAGTTCCTCACTCTCGCACACAAGGTAATCGACCATGGCGACTCACAGGCCATGGATGCTCTGAACGAACTGAAACGACGATGGGAGGCTCGATTTGGGATTGAGAAGTCGCTGTTGCCGGCGGAAAGCTTGAATGTTGACGAACACCCGTTTGCTCGCGAGCTGAAACAGGTATGCCGGAGACGTACAACACAGGCGACGACGAGTCTTGGAACCGGAATGGCAGCGACACTTCAGCGTCGACCGGCTGTGCGTGGGAGAATAATCACACCTCCTCCTCCTCCGCCGGCGGCTTTGCACAGCAACAACCCAAACCAAATCTCGGCGGCGGCTTTGAGTAACGCGAACCAGACCTCGCCGGCGGTTTTGCACAGCAGTAACGCGAACCTGCCTTCGCCGGCGGCTTTGCACAGCAGCAACGAGAACCAGATCTCGCCGGCGACCGTTGGAATTCCGACGAAGGATGACGTGTGCAATGTTGCTGACATGGACGCCACGGTGGACAACGTCGGAGCTGATGTGGCGGGGAAGGTGAGTGACATGGAGGCTTGCTTGGAACATACTGCTGACATCAGCCCTAGTAGGGCTGACATCATCGCTGCTGCTAGGGCTGACATCATCACTGATGCTAGGGCTGACATCATCGCTGCTGCTAGGGCTGACATCATCGCTGCTGCTAGGGCTGACATCATCGCTGCTCCTAGGGCTGATGATACAGGTGCATCTAGGGCTGATGTCAGCAATTACACTATCAAATCTAGGGCTGACATCATTGATGATACAAGGAAAGCTAGGGATGACATCAGCGCGGACACATGCAAAAATAGGGCTGATGTCAGCAATTCTGTGGAAAGAAATCAAGCTATGCATGATGCTCCTCTTCCAACGGGATTGTACGTTGGAAACATCCCGTTGCACGCATACCCGGATACAATTATCGACGACAAAATAGCGCATGCATTTAATCATTCGACCCGAAAAACCTTATCATTCATTGCCCCAACAATGCAGAACGGAGAGGTTGTCGTGCGACCTTCTTTAGATGCGGTACGTAATGGGTCTAAACGTTGGAAATCTACTGCAGTTGGCTATTTCTTGGGCAAACGGCCATATTATCATCACCTTAAGGAGTTTGCACATTCGGTCTGGCCAGCACTAAGGGAGGTGACAGCGACCACAAACGGATTCTTCTTTTTTCAGTTTAAAACAGTTTTTGATATGGAGGAGATAATTGAGGGAGGCCCGTGGTTGTTCCAAGGGCAGCCGATAGTTCTTCAAAAGTGGGAACCGGGGATGGCCATGAGAAAGTTGAAGCATACACAAGTGCCCGTCTGGATTAAATTACGACACCTTCCGATGGAATTTTGGACGACAGAAGGATTAAGCACTGTAGCGAGTGGTTTGGGGAAGCCCCTTTACCCCGACACGATTACAAGAGCATGCACGAGACTAGACTTTGCTCGTGTATGTGTGATGATTGATGCCACACAAAAGTTGCATAAACATATTATTGTCATGGCACCTGATGAAGAAGGAGGGGAGACACCTTGCAAAGTTGACGTTGAGTATGAATGGCTCCCGCCAAAGTGCACAGCGTGCATGTCATTGGGACATTCGAACAAGGATTGTGCACTAACAAAACCCGCAAACCGACGAAGCCAACAGTAAATGTGTATGTGCCGAAAGTCAATGTAGCACAACCGCAACTTCCGACTAAGGGACGTAAGACGATGAAACCAGTGGTTGAAGATATACCCGAAGCAGATGCGGGAGATAGACATGTGGACCAGAACCACTCCAAGCAAGAAGAGAGAGGTAAGGCAATTGTTATTTATAATGCTTTTGACGCTTTGCATTTAATTGATGATGCAGGTGAGCATTCAGGGGGTCCTAACACAAGCAGCCCCATGGACGATGATCCATGTTGAACATCGCTGTGTGGAATGTCCGTGGGCTGAACAAACGAGACCATCAGCTCGCTTTGAGGGACTTGGTCTCTGAATACAGGTTACACTTCCTAGGCATTCTTGAAACTCGTGTTCGTTTGAATAATGTTATGCATATTCAATCATTTTTACTTCCACATTGGAAATGGTTTGTCGATTATTCTTCTGTTGGTAATCGCATCTGGCTAGCTTGGGATGAGAATATTGTTGATGTCCATATCTTAGACTCGGCAGATCAATTTATTCACTGTCGGGTTACTAATATGGCTGACAATGAATCTGTTATTATCACTGTTGTTTATGGGGCATCTGAGGTGATTGATCGTCGGAATTTATGGACGGCACTGGAGACGCTAGCTCAGCAATGCTCTGACATCCCGTGGATGGTGGGAGGGGATTTTAATGCAGTACGTGACCTTAACGAAGTATGTGGCATCTCAGGAGATATAAGGATGGCCACCGAAGAATTTAATGCTGGTATTCTGGAGGCGGGGTTGATCCCACTTCCTATGCAAGGTGAATGGTTCACGTGGCATAATTGCAGTACGTCTATGAGGAGTTTATGGAAGCGGCTGGATCGGATTCTTATTAATGACCGCTGGCTGGCAAGGTTCCCGAGCGCATATTATCACAGCCTTACTCCACGGACATCTGACCACTCTCCACTGGTTTTACATGGGGATATACAACAACATAATGGAGGCATGTTTCGATTTGATAACTATCTTGCCCATTCACCTGAGTTTATCCACAATGTGCAGAATATTTGGCATCATGAGATTGTGGGTATTCCTATGTATGCTGTGACACGTAAACTGAAGGCACTTAAACCAGTCTTTAGACTACAAAGGAGAAATAAGGGAGATTTGACGATGAATGTCCAACTAGCCAAAGGTTTTCTTGATGAGGCACAACAGTTGGTGAGCTCTGACAGACAAAATGAGCTATATTTATTTCTGGAGCATTGTTGTCGAGTCGTTTATGCTAAAGCGGCAAAACTTGAACAAATTATGCTGCAGCAGAGAGCCAAGATGCAGTGGATGAAAGACGGAGACCAATGTTCCCGGGTTTTCTTTCGTAAAATTGCACAGAGACGAGTAATGAGAAGAATCTTACAGATTAATGATGAGAATGGTTTCACCCACACGGATCTAGGGGAAATCGCCCATGAGTTTGTCTCATACTATCAGAACCTCTTAGGAGGCACCAGAAGACGGCTGTCAGTGGATATTCGTTATCTTAGACCGTGGGCAAGGCACTGTATCACTGATGAGGAAGCTAATCAATTACTCCTTCCACTCTCGGCGGATGATGTGAAGCAAGCAGTGTTCGATATTGCTGATGACAAGGCACCGGGACCTGATGGTTACTCGTCAAGATTTTTCAAGGCGGCTTGGCCTGTGGTTGGGGAAGAAGTTACGAGGGCGGTACTAGATTTCTTTTCTACCGGAAAACTTCTGAAGCAGATCAACTCCACGATCTTGGCCCTGATCCCAAAGGTACATACGCCTATGTCGGTTAATGATTTTAGACCAATTTCATGCTGCAATGTTTTATACAAGATCATTGCGAAACTACTCGTCCAAAAAATTAGTGTGCTACTGGACAAGATAGTTAGCCCATGTCAGACAGCTTTTATTCCGGGAAGAAGCATTGGGGACAACATTATGTTAGCCCAGGAATTATTCTCGAGATATAACCAGATGCGCCTACCCCCGAGATGCGCACTTAAAGTGGATATCAGGAAGGCCTATGATACGGTGGAGTGGGACTTCCTGTTAGCAGTTTTGCAGCTGTTCGGGTTTCCACCTACGTTTAAAAGGTGGATTGAGGAGTGTGTTTCCACGACATCATTCTCGATTGGGCTCAATGGAAAACCTCATGGGTTCTTTGCTGGAGCGAGAGGACTACGACAGGGAGACCCACTTTCTCCTTATCTGTTTGTTCTTGTTATGGAAGCCTTACATCTGGGATTCTTGCAACGAATTGAACAGGACATCCAATTCACTTATCATTGGAAGTGTGAGAGTTCTAAGGTTTTTCAGATGGGATTTGCAGACGACCTCCTCTTACTGTGCAAAGCTGACTTAGACTCCATCAGAGTCTTCAAAGAGGGATTGGACTGGTTTGCGGAGTTGTCGGGCCTTCGGTTGAATGTCCAAAAAAGTCACTTAATCATTTCACGTTCGGCTCAAAATTTGAAGGACCAGATGTTGGATATTTTGGGCTTTCAGGAGGGCCACCTTCCAATGAGGTACCTGGGTCTTCCCTTAATCTCATCTAGGCTGACCATCTCTGATTGCCAACCGCTTATCTCAAAAATTGATGTACGTATTAATGGATGGGAAGGGATTTCATTATCATATGCTGGGCGGGTACAAATCATCAAATCTGTGCTTTCAGCATTGAGCTTATATTGGGCTTCTGCATTCATATTACCTAAGAAAGTCATCAATGAAATTGAGAAGAGGTTGAGGACTTTCCTATGGAAGGGTACGACGTCTAGTGGGTACGCTAAGGTAGCCTGGAAAGACGTGTGTCGACCGATGGATGAGGGGGGACTTGGGTTCAAGGACATCTCCACCTTGAATCGCGCATTAATGAGCAAGAAACTATGTGATGTTATCCAGTGTGACAGGACATCCATATGGGTTCAGTGGCTCGACCAAGACCGATTACGTGAGAGATCGATTTGGACTATCCGTGAACATGGAGGTTCTTGGGGATGGCGAAAAATACTCAGGCTACGTCCTTTCCTTCGCGCTATCGTGGATTACCAGATTGGAAATGGAGACAGATTCTTTGTTTGGCAGGACCCGTGGCATCACTTGGGTCCACTTATCGAGCGATTCCCTCAAGGTCCCCGCCATCTTAGACTTGAAGAATCAGCAAAACTCAGCTTGGTGATTTCAGCAGGAGAATGGCAATGGCCTACCATCACTGACTTTGAATGTTTGGAAATCACACATAACCTACCGCTTATTTTCGGAGGAGAGGATCGGGTGGTGTGGAGATGTGACGAAGGGCAACCTACTACTCAGGCCTCTACCGATTATTCACTCACCCCGAGCCGAAAGTAGGATGGTCTTCACTACTTTTGGGCTCCTTGAAGATTCCTCGCCATTTGTTCATCTTATGGCTAGCAATCCTTGGCAAGCTACCTACCACAGACAAATCATGGCTATCTCACCTGGGGGTGTGCATACTGTGCGATGAGGGAGCTACAGAATCTCATCCACATTTATTCTTCCGATGCAGATTTAGTCGTCAGTGCCTTTATGAGATTCGCAGAAGGATTCGCTTTCACTGGCCCAATAGAGATTGGGCAACAGATATTGAATGGGCGACACGAAAATGGAAAGGTAAGCACATTATTAATAGAGCTTACCGTACACTACTGGCAGCGTGTGTCTACCACATATGGAAGGAGAGGAACTTGAGGAGATTTGATCATACTGAGCGGACACCGGCCATATTGAGCATACTAATCATCAATGACGTCAGACAGAGGATTCTTAGCGTTGATTTAGCATCGTCAGTCAGTACACGAGCATTGTATAGATTATGGGTAGAGGGAGAAACCAGTTGATAATCCCATGTTGTACCGTACCATTACTCTTTATTAATGAAATTTACATTTACCCAAAAAAAAAACCGTGCAAAACAACTAAATTTTGAACGTTCTCAGAATTCGACGAAACTTGACCCAAATGTCGGTCTAGACCAAAGAATTTGTGTGGTAAGTTTGCTAAGCGTAATAATAACTACATGTTTGTATAAAAGGGAATAAAACTTGCATTAATAAAACTGTGCAAAACAACTATATTTTGAACGTTTTCAGAATTCGACGAAACTTGACCCAAATGTTGGTCTAGACCAAAGGATTTGTGTGGTAAATTTGGTAAGCGTAATGATAACTACAAGTTTGTATAAAAGGAAAACAAACTTGTTTTAATAAAATCGTGCAGAACAGTTATATTTTGGACGTTTTTAGAATTCGACGAAACTTGATCCAAACGTTGGTCTAGACCAAAGAATTTGTGTGGTAGATTTACTAGGCGTGATAATAATTACAAGTTTGTATAAATGGGTAACAAACTTGCTATAATAAAACCGTGCAAAACAACAAACTTTTGAACGTTCTCAGAATTCGACGAAACTTGACCCAAATGTCGGTCTAGACCAAAGAATTTGTGTGGTAAGTTTGTTAAGCGTAATAATAACTACAAGTTTGTATAAAAGGGAATAAAACTTGCTTTAATAAAACTGTGCAAAACAACTATATTTTGACCGTTTTCAGAATTCGACGAAACTTGACCCAAACGTTGGTCTAGACCAAAGGATTTGTGTGGTAAATTTGTTAAGCATAATAATAACTACAAGTTTGTATAAAAGGGAAACAAACCTGCTTTAATAAAACTGTGCAAAACATTCAAGTAGTTATTGATGAGGGACAATGGCAGTGGCATTTTATAACTGATTTGGAATGTATGGAGCTCATTTACACATTACCTCAGATTCACGGAGGGGAAGACAGGATGAACTGGAGATTCCCAGAGGGACGACTCACCACACAATCACTATACAGACTTTTCTGCCCACCTGGACCAAAAGTAGGATTGTCTTCACTACTATCAGGTTCATTGAAGATCCCCAGAAATAATTTCATCCTTTGGTTAGCAATTCAGGAGAAGCTACCGACTACCGATAAAGCTTGGATGACCCACTTAGGTGGATGTATCCTTTGTGATGAGGGTACAACGGAGACACACACTCACATGTTCTTCCGATGTCAATATAGTAGAAGATGCCTTGCAGCTGTACGCCCAATCACGAGTGGAAAAGAGACGTGGAATGGGCGTCGAGGAAGTGGAGGGGAAAGCATATCGTTAATATTGCTTATCGAGCCTTACTTAGTGCATGCATATACCACATCTGGCGAGAGAGGAACCTGAGACGCTTTGAACACACCCAACGGCCGGAACGTGTATTAGCTACCTGCATAGTTGATGATGTTAGATAGAGAATACTTAGTATTAATCTATCATGTTCAATTAGCACATGTGCGCTCTATAGACTTTGGCGTATCCCTTGGTCTGTCGAGGGAGACACCACTTGATTGTTGTACTATACTCCTTTTTATTTAATGAAACTTACCTTTACCCTAAAACTGTGCAAAACAACTATATTTTGAACGTTTTCAGAATTCGACGAAACTTGACCCAAACGTTGGTCTAGACCCAAGAATTTGTGTGGTAGATTTGCTAAGCGTGATAATTATACAAGTTTGTATAAATGGGTAGCAAACTTGCTATAATAAAATCGTGCAAAACAACTAAATTTTGAACGTTCTCAGAATTCGACGGAACTTTATCCAAACGTTGGTCTAGACCAAAGAATTTCTGTGGTAAATTTGCTAAGCGTAATAATAACTACAAGTTTGTATAAAAGGAAAACAAACTTGCTTTAATAAACCGCAAGTTTGTTTTCCTTTTATACAAACTTGTAGTTATTATTACGCTTAGCAAACTTGCTTTAATAAACCGTGCAAAACTCCCTTGGCCTGTCGAGGGAGACACCAACTGATGACTTCCATGTTGTACTGTACTACAATGTTATTAATGAAACTTACATTTACCCAAAAATAAACCGTGCAAAACAGCTATATTTTGAACATTTTCAGAATTCGACGAAACTTGACCCAAATGTCGGTCTAGACCAAAGAATTTGTGTGGTAAGTTTGCTAAGCGTAATAATAACTACAAGTTTGAAGGGGGGTGACCAATGCTCCAGGGTTTTCTTCCGCAAGATCGCTCAAAGGAGGGCGGCGAGGAGGATCTTGCAGATCAATGATGAAAATGGAAGCACTCATGCAGAACCGGAGGAGGTTATACATGAGTTTGTATCCTATTATCAAAACCTCTTAGGAGGTAACAGACGTCAAACATTGGTGGATATTACCTATCTCAGACCTTGGGCGAGGCATATTATTACCAATGAGGAGGCACGCCAGTTATGTTTACCTTTTACACCGGAAGATGTGAAGAATGCCGTGTTCGACATTTCTGAGGACAAGGCTCCAGGCCCTGACGGATACTCATCTGGATTCTTTAAGGCAGCCTGGCCAGTGGTGGGGACCGAGGTTACAAGGGCGGTACTGAATTTCTTCACCACCGGGAAACTTCTTAAGCAAGTTAACTCTACATTATTGGCTTTAATCCCAAAGGTACATAATCCTATGACTGTTGGTGATTTTAGACCTATATCATGCTGCAATGTTTTATATAAGATCATTGCTAAATTACTTGTCCAACGATTGAGTGTGGTGCTGGACAAGTTAATCAATCCGAGTCAGGCAGCGTTTATCCCGGGACGAAGAATTGGAGACAACATTCTGCTTGCTCAGGAACTGTTCACAGGATATAATCAGACGCGACTTCCCCCTAGATGCGCACTTAAAGTGGACATTAGAAAGGCCTATGACACGGTTGAATGGGACTTCCTTGTGGCGACCTTGCAACTATTTGGGTTTCCACCAACCTTCACAAGGTGGATAGAGGAATGCATCTCGACGACCTCTTTTTCGGTTGGACTTAATGGAAATCCTCATGGGTTCTTTGATGGAACGAGAGGACTTCGTCAGGGAGATCCCTTATCCCCATTCCTGTTTGTGCTTGTTATGGAAGTTCTGCATATTGGTTATCTGCAATTAATTGAGCAGGATATGCAATTCACATATCACTGGAAGTGTGAGCTAGCAAGAGTATTACAACTGGGATTTGCGGATGATCTCCTGCTGTTTTGTAGAGCTGATTTGGACTCGGTCAGAGTCCTTAAGGTGGGACTGGACCGATTTGCTGAATGGTCGGGCCTTCGGTTGAATATTCAAAAAAGCCACATTATTATATCCCGGTCTGCACACGATAGGAAAGGTCAGTTGCTATCGCTCTTGGGATTTCAGGAGGGACATCTCCCGATGAGGTACTTAGGCCTTCCTCTAATCTCATCTAGATTGACTATATCAGACTGTCAGCCACTTCTGTCCAAAATTGATGCACGTATTGCGGGATGGGAGGGTATGTCGCTATCATATGCTGGGCGGGTACAAATCATTAAATCTGTACTTTTAGCATTGAGCATTTATTGGGCTTCTGCATTCATACTACCGAAGGCGATCATTAAGGAAGTTGAGAAACGCCTTCGAAGGTTCCTTTGGAAAGGCACCTCAATGACGGGTTATGCCAAAGTTGCGTGGAAGGATGTCTGCAAACCGATTGGGCAAGGAGGCCTTGGAATAAAAGATATTGATGCGCTGAACCGAGCACTAATGACTAAGAAGTTGTGTGATGTCATTAGATGTGACCGAACGTCTATCTGGGTTGAGTGGCTACAGCTCGGACGACTACACAATAATTCCATTTGGACTGTTGACGAGAAGGGTGGATCGTGGGGTTGGAGAAAGCTGCTTCGTCTACGCAGCCTTATCAAACCAATGGTGGAGTGTTATATTGGAGATGGGAGGAACTTCTTTCTGTGGAAGGATCCATGGCATCACCTGGGCCCCCTGATTTCTCGATTTCCACGAAGACCGAGTTTACTTGGGCTTGATGAATCTACCAAACTCAATACGGTTATTGATGAGGGCCAATGGCACTGGCCCCCCATAACGGATTTGGAATGCCTTCAGATTATTTATACACTACCCGAGATCCATGGTGGAGAAGATAGAATCATTTGGCGTTTCCCGGATGGCCGACCCACAGCCCAAGCCCTATACAGACTTATCTGCCCGCCCGGACCAAAAGTAGGCTGGACGTCACTACTTTCGGGTTCACTAAAGATCCCACGACATTGTTTTATCCTATGGATGGCTTTTCAGGAAAAACTACCAACGATAGACAAACCCTGGCTCACACACATTGGAGGGTGTATTCTCTGTGATGAAGAAACAACCGAGACACATAATCATTTATTCTTCCGATGCCGATATAGCAGAAGATGCCTTATAGCCATACGGGAAATAATTCGATTCGATTGGCCCAATCGCACATGGGCAATGGATGTGGAATGGGCAGTAAAAAAATGGAGAGGGAAGCATATCATCAATGCAGCATACCGAGCATTACTTGGGTCATTGGTTTACCATTTGTGGCGAGAAAGAAACTCCAGACGGTTCCAACAAAGTGAACACCTGCCTAATGTATTGGCTTCTCATATTATTGATGATGTTAGGCAGAGGATTCTGAGCCTTAATCTTTCTAGTTCGATTAGTACATGGGCCCTTTATAGACTATGGCGTATCCCTTGGCCTGTCGAGGGACTACCCAATTAATTGTTGTACTGTACCATATTTTTATTAATGAAACTTACCATTACCGGAATAACTACAAGTTTGTATAAAAGGGAATAAAACTTGCTTTAATAAAACTGTGCAAAACAACTATATTTTGAACGTTTTCAGAATTCGACGAAACTTGACCCAAACGTTGGTCTAGACCAAAGGATTTGTGTGGTAAATTTGCTAAGAATAATAATAACTACAAGTTTGTATAAAAGGAAAACAAACCTGCTTTAATAAAACTGTGCAAAACAACTATATTTTGAACGTTTTCAGAATTCGACGAAACTTGACCCAAACGTTGGTTTAGACCCAAGAATTTGTGTGGTAGATTTGCTAAGCGTGATAATAATACAAGTTTGTATAAATGTGTAACAAACTTGCTATAATAAAATCGTGCAAAACAACTAAATTTTGAACATTCTCAGAATTCGACGAAACTTTATCCGAACGTTGGACTAGACCAAAGAATTTCTGTGGTAAATTTGCTAAGCGTAATAATAACTACAAGTTTGTATAAAAGGAAAACAAACGTGCTTTAATAATCCGTGCAAAACAGCTATATTTTGAACGTTTTCAGAATTCGACGAAACTTGACCCAAATGTCGGTCTAGACCAAAGAATTTGTGTGGTAAGTTTGCTAAGCATAATAATAACTACAAGTTTGTATAAAAGGGAAACAAACCTGCTTTAATAAAACTGTGCAAAACAACTATATTTTGAACGTTTTCAGAATTCGACGAAACTTGACCCAAACGTTGGTCTAGACCCAAGAATTTGTGTGGTAGATTTGCTAAGTGTGATAATAATACAAGTTTGTATAAATGGGTAACAAACTTGCTATAATAAAATCGTGCAAAACAACTAAATTTTGAACGTTCTCAGAATTCGACGAAACTTTATCCAAACGTTGGTCTAGACCAAAGAATTTCTGGGGTAAATTTGCTAAGCGTAATAATAACTACAAGTTTGTATAAAAGGAAAACAAACGTGCTTTAATAATCCGTGCAAAACAGCTATATTTTGAACGTTTTCAGAATTCGACGAAACTTGACCCAAATGTCGGTCTAGACCAAAGAATTTGTGTGGTAAGTTTGCTAAGCGTAATAATAACTACAAGTTTGTATAAATGGGAATAAAACTTGCTTTAATAAAACTGTGCAAAACAACTATATTTTGAACGTTTTCAGAATTCGACAAAACTTGACCCGAACGTTGGTCTAGACCAAAGGATTTGTGTGGTAAATTTGATAAGCATAATAATAACTACAAGTTTGTATAAAAGGGAAACAAACCTGCTTTAATAAAACTGTGCAAAACATTCAAGTAGTTATTGATGAGGGACAATGGCAGTGGCCTTTTATAACTGATTAGGAATGTATGGAGATCATTTACACATTACCTCAGATTCACGGAGGGGAAGACAGGATCAACTGGAGATTCCCAGAGGGACGACTCACCACACAATCACTATACAGACTTTTCTGCCCACCTGGACCAAAAGTAGGATGGTCTTCACTACTATCAAGTTCATTGAAGATCCCCAGACATAATTTCATCCTTTGATTAGCAATTCAGAAGAAGCTACCGACTACCGATAAAGCTTGGATGACCCACTTAGGTGGATGTATCCTTTGTGATGAGGTTACAACGGAGACACACACTCACATGTTCTTCCGATGTCAATATAGCAGAAGATGCCTTGCAGCTGTACGCCAACATATTCGATTCTCTTGGCCCAATCGCGAGTGGAAAAGAGACGTGGAATGGGTGTCGAGGAAGTGGAGGGGAAAGCATATCGTTAATATTGCTTATCGAGCCTTACTTAGTGCATGCATATACCACATCTGGCGAGAGAGGAACCTGAGACGCTTTGAACACACCCAACGGCCGGAACGTGTATTAGCTACCTGCATAGTTGGTGATGTTAGATAGAGAATACTTAGTATTAATCTATCATGTTCAATTAGCACATGTGCGCTCTATAGACTTTGGCGTATCCCTTGGTCTGTCGAGGGAGACACCACTTGATTGTTGTACTGTACTCCTTTTTATTTAATGAAACTTACCTTTACCCTAAAACTGTGCAAAACAACTATATTTTGAACGTTTTCAGAATTCGACGAAACTTGAGCCAAACGTTGGTCTAGACCCAAGAATTTGTGTGGTAGATTTGCTAAGCGTGATAATAATACCAGTTTGTATCCATGTCCGTGAACATGGAGGTTCTTGGGGATGGCGAAAAATACTCAGGCTACGTCCTTTCGTTCGCGCTATCGTGGATTACCAGATTGGAAATGGAGACAGATTCTTTGTTTGGCAGGACCCGTGGCATCACTTGGGTCCACTTATCGAGCGATTCCCTCAAGGTCCCCGCCATCTTAGACTTGAAGAATCAGCAAAACTCAGCTTGGTGATTTCAGCAGGAGAATGGCAATGGCCTACCATCACAGACTTTGAATGTTTGGAAATCACACATAACCTACCGCTTATTTTCGGAGGAGAGGATCGGGTGGTGTGGAGATGTGACGAAGGGCAACCTACTACTCAGGCCCTCTACCGATTATTCGCTCACCCCGAGCCGAAAGTAGGATGGTCTTCACTACTTTTGGGCTCCTTGAAGATTCCTCGCCATTCGTTCATCTTATGGCTAGCAATCCTTGGCAAACTACCTACCACAGACAAATCATGGCTATCTCACCTGGGGGTGTGCATATTGTGCGATGAGGGAGCTACGGAATCTCATCCACATTTATTCTTCCGATGCAGATTTAGTCGTCAGTGCCTTTATGAGATTCGCAGAAGGATTCGCTTTCACTGGCCCAATAGAGATTGGGCAACAGATATTGAATGGGCGACACGGAAATGGAGACGTAAGCACATTATTAATAGAGCTTACCGTACACTACTGGCAGCTTGTGTCTACCACATATGGAAGGAGAGGAACTTGAGGAGATTTGATCATACTGAGCGGACACCGGCCACATTGAGCATCCTAATCATCAATGACGTCAGACAGAGGATTCTTAGCGTTGATTTAGCATCGTCAGTCAGTACACGAGCATTGAATAGATTATGGCGTATCCCTTGGGTAGAGGGAGAAACCAGTTGATAATCCCATGTTGTACTGTACCATTACTCTTTATTAATGAAATTTACATTTACCTAAAAAAAAAAATCGTGCAAAACAACTAAATTTTGAACGTTCTCAGAATTCGACGAAACTTTATCCAAACGTTGGTCTAGACCAAAGAATTTCTGTGGTAAATTTGCTAAGCGTAATAATAACTACAAGT
This sequence comes from Sesamum indicum, assembly GCF_026168435.1. NCBI lineage: Eukaryota > Viridiplantae > Streptophyta > Magnoliopsida > Lamiales > Pedaliaceae > Sesamum > Sesamum indicum. The sequence goes on along the minus strand of NC_142661.1, from coordinate 6,130,750 downwards.
TTGTATAAAAGGAAAACAATCTTGCTTTAATAAACCGTGCAAAACAGCTATATTTTGAACGTTTTCATAATTCGACGAAACTTGACCCAAATGTCGGTCTAGACCAAAGAATTTCTGTGGTAAGTTTGCTAAGCGTAATAATAACTACAAGTTTGTATAAAAGGGAATAAAACTTGCTTTAATAAAACTGTGCAAAACAACTATATTTTGAACGTTTTCAGAATTCGACGAAACTTGACCCAAACGTTGGTCTAGACCAAAGGATTTGTGTGGTAAATTTGTTAAGCATAATAATAACTACAAATTTGTATGAAAGGGAAACAAACCTGCTTTAATAAAACTGTGCAAAACATTCAAGTAGTTATTGATGAGGGACAATGGCAGTGGCCTTTTATAACTGATTTGGAATGTATGGAGATCATTTACACATTACCTCAGATTCACGGAGGGGAAGACAGGATGAACTGGAGATTCCCAGAGGGACGACTCACCACACAATCACTATACAGACTTTTCTGCCCACCTGGACCAAAAGTAGGATTGTCTTCACTACTATCAGGTTCATTGAAGATCCCCAGACATAATTTCATCCTTTGGTTAGCAATTCAGGAGAAGCTACCGACTACCGATAAAGCTTGGATGACCCACTTAGGTGGATGTATCCTTTGTGATGAGGGTACAACGGAGGAGACACACACTCACATGTTCTTCCGATGTCAATATAGCAGAAGATGCCTTGCAGCTGTACGCCAACATATTCGATTCTCTTGGCCCAATCGCGAGTGGAAAAGAGACGTGGAATGGGCGTCGAGGAAGTGGAGGGGAAAGCATATCGTTAATATTGCTTATCGAGTCTTACTTAGTGCATGCATATACCACATCTGGCGAGAGAGGAACCTGAGACGCTTTGAACACACCCAACGGCCGGAACGTGTATTAGCTACCTGCATAGTTGATGATGTTAGATAGAGAATACTTAGTATTAATCTATCATGTTCAATTAGCACATGTGCGCTCTATAGACTTTGTCGTATCCCTTGGTCTGTCGAGGGAGACACCACTTGATTGTTGTACTATACTCCTTTTTATTTAATGAAACTTACCTTTACCCTAAAACTGTGCAAAACAACTATATTTTGAACGTTTTCAGAATTCGACGAAACTTGACCCAAACGTTGGTCTAGACCCAAGAATTTGTGTGGTAGATTTGCTAAGCGTGATAATAATACAAGTTTGTATAAATGGGTAACAAACTTGCTATAATAAAATCGTGCAAAACAACTAAATTTTGAACGTTCTGAGAATTTGACGAAACTTTATCCAAACGTTGGTCTAGACCAAAGAATTTCTGTGGTAAATTTGCTAAGCGTAATAATAACTACAAGTTTGTATAAAAGGAAAACAAACTTGCTTTAATAAACCGTGCAAAACAGCTATATTTTGAACGTTTTCAGAATTCGACGAAACTTGACCCAAATGTCGGTCTAGACCAAAGAATTTGTGTGGTAAGTTTGCTAAGCGTAATAATAACTACAAGTTTGTATAAAAGGGAATAAAACTTGCTTTAATAAAACTGTGCAAAACAACTATATTTTGAACGTTTTCAGAATTCGACGAAACTTGACCCAAACGTTGGTCTAGACCAAAGGATTTGTGTGGTAAATTTGGTAAGCATAATAATAACTACAAGTTTGTATAAAAGGGAAACAAACCTGCTTTAATAAAACTGTGCAAAACAACTATATTTTGAACGTTTTCAGAATTCGACGAAACTTGACCCAAACGTTGGTCTAGACCCAAGAATTTGTGTGGTAGATTTGCTAAGCGTGATAATAATACAAGTTTGTATAAATGTGTAACAAACTTGGTATAATAAAATCGTGCAAAACAACTAAATTTTGAACGTTCTCAGAATTCGACGAAACTTTATCCAAACGTTGGTCTAGACCAAAGAATTTCTGTGGTAAATTTGCTAAGCGTAATAATAACTACAAGTTTGTATAAAAGGAAAACAAACTTGCTTTAATAAACCGTGCAAAACAGCTATATTTTGAATATTTTCAGAATTCGACGAAACATAACCCATATACAAACTTGCTTTATAAAAATCGTGCAAAATAGCTATATTTTGAACGTTTTTAGAATTCGACGAAACTTGACCCAAACGTTGTTCTAGACCAAAGAATTTGAGTGGTAAATTTTCTAAGTGTAATAATAACTACAAGTATGAATAAAAGGGAAACAAACTTGCTCTTATAAAACCATGCAAAACAGCTAAATATTGAATATTCTATGAATTTGACGAAACTCGACCCAAACGTTGGTCTAGACCCAAGAATTTATGTGGTAGATTTGCTAAGCGTGATAATAATTACAAGTTTGTATAAATGGGTAACAAACTTTCTATAATAAAACCGTGCAAAACAACTAAATTTTGAACGTTCTTAGAATTCGACGAAACTTGACCCAAATGTCGGTCTAGACCAAAGAATTTGTGTGGTAAGTTTGCTAAGCGTAATAATAACTACATGTTTGTATAAAAGGGAATAAAACTTGCATTAATAAAACTGTGCAAAACAACTATATTTTGAACGTTTTCAGAATTCGACGAAACTTGACCCAAACGTTGGTCTAGACCAAAGGATTTGTGTGGTAAATTTGGTAAGCGTAATGATAACTACAAGTTTGTATAAAAGGAAAACAAACTTGTTTTAATAAAATCGTGCAAAACAGTTATATTTTGAACGTTTTTAGAATTCGACGAAACTTGATCCAAACTTTGGTCTAGACCAAAGAATTTCTGTGGTAAATTTGCTAAATGTAATAATAACTACAAGTTTGTATAAAAGAAAAACAAACTTGCCTTAATAAACCGTGCAAAACAGCTATATTTTGAATATTTTCAGAATTCGACGAAACTTAACCCTTATACAAACTTGATTTGGAAAAATCGTGCAAAACAGCTATATTTTGAACGTTTTTAGAATTCGACGAAACTTGATCAAAACGTTGGTCTAGACCAAAGGATTTGTGTGGTAAATTTGCTAAGCATAATAATAACTACAAGTTTGTATAAAAGGGAAACAAACTTGTTTTAATAAAACTGTGCAAAACAACTATATTTTGAACGTTTTCAAAATTCGACGAAACTTGACCCAAACGTTGGTCTAGACCAAAGGATTTGTGTGGTAAATTTGGTATGCGTAATAATAACTACGAATTAGTGTAAAAGGAAAACAAACTTGTTTTAATAAAACCGTGCAAAACAGCCATATTTTGAGCGTTTTTAGAATTCGACGAAACTTGATCCAAACGTTGGTCTAGACCAAAGAATTTGAGTGGTAAATTTTCTAAGTGTAATAATAACTACAAGTTTGAATAAAAGGGAAACAAACTTGCTCTTACAAAACCATGCAAAACAGCTAAATATTGAATATTCTATGAATGTGACAAAACTTGACCCAAACGTTGGTCTAGACCCAAGAATTTGTGTGGTAGATTTGCTAGACGTGATAATAATTACAAGTTTGTATAAATGGGTAACAAACTTGCTATAATAAAACCGTGCAAAACAACTAAATTTTGAACGTTCTCAGAATTCGACGAAACTTGACCCAAATGTCGGTCTAGACCAAAGAATTTGTGTGGTAAGTTTGTTAAGCGTAATAATAACTACAAGTTTGTATAAAAGGGAATAAAACTTGCTTTAATAAAACTGTGCAAAACAACTATATTTTGAACGTTTTCAGAATTCGACGAAACTTGACCCAAACGTTGGTCTAGACCAGAGGATTTGTGTGGTAAATTTGCTAAGCATAATAATAACTACAAGTTTGTATAAAAGGGAAACAAACCTGCTTTAATAAAACTGTGCAAAACATTCAAGTAGTTATTGATGAGGGACAATGGCAGTGGCCTTTTATAACTGATTAGGAATGTATGGAGATCATTTACACATTACCTCAGATTCACGGAGGGGAAGACAGGATCAACTGGAGATTCCCAGAGGGACGACTCACCACACAATCACTATACAGACTTTTCTGCCCACCTGGACCAAAAGTAGGATGGTCTTCACTACTATCTGGTTCATTGAAGATCCCCAGACATAATTTCATCCTTTGGTTAGCAATTCAGGAGAAGCTACCGACTACCGATAAAGCTTGGATGACCCACTTAGGTGGATGTATCCTTTGTGATGAGGGTACAACGGAGACACACACTCACATGTTCTTCCGATGTCAATATAGCAGAAGATGCCTTGCAGCTGTACGCCAACATATTCGATTCTCTTGGCCCAATCGCGAGTGGAAAAGAGACGTGGAATGGGCGTCGAGGAAGTGGAGGGGAAAGCATATCGTTAATATTGCTTATCGAGCCTTACTTAGTGCATGCATATACCACATCTGGCGAGAGAGGAACCTGAGACGCTTTGAACACACCCAACGGCCGGAACATGTATTAGCTACCTGCATAGTTGATGATGTTAGATAGAGAATACTTAGTATTAATCCATCATTTTCAATTAGCACATGTGCGCTCTATAGACTTTGGCGTATCCCTTGGTCTGTCGAGGGAGACACCACTTGATTGTTGTACTATACTCCTTTTTATTTAATGAAACTTACCTTTACCCTAAAACTGTGCGAAACAACTATATTTTGAACGTTTTCAGAATTCGACGAAACTTGACCCAAACGTTGGTCTAGACCCAAGAATTTGTGTGGTAGATTTGCTAAGCGTGATAATAATACAAGTTTGTATAAATGGGTAACAAACTTGCTATAATAAAATCGTGCAAAACAACTAAATTTTGAACGTTCTCAGAATTGGACGAAACTTTATCCAAACGTTGGTCTAGACCAAAGAATTTCTGTGGTAAATTTGCTAAGCGTAATAATAACTACAAGTTTGTATAAAAGGAAAACAAACTTGCTTTAATAAACCGTGCAAAACAGCTATATTTTGAACGTTTTCAGAATTCGACGAAACTTGACCCAAATGTCGGTCTAGACCAAAGAATTTGTGTGGTAAGTTTGCTAAGCGTAATAATAACTACAAGTTTGTATAAAAGGGAATAAAACTTGCTTTAATAAAACTGTGCAAAACAACTATATTTTGAACGTTTTCAGAATTCGACGAAACTTGACCCAAACGTTGGTCTAGACCAAAGGATTTGTGTGGTAAATTTGGTAAGCATAATAATAACTACAAGTTTGTATAAAAGGGAAACAAACCTGCTTTAATAAAACTGTGCAAAACAACTATATTTTGAACGTTTTCAGAATTCGACGAAACTTGACCCAAACGTTGGTCTAGACCCAAGAATTTGTGTGGTAGATTTGCTAAGCGTGATAATAATACAAGTTTGTATAAATGTGTAACAAACTTGGTATAATAAAATCGTGCAAAACAACTAAATTTTGAACGTTCTCAGAATTCGACGAAACTTTATCCAAACGTTGGTCTAGACCAAAGAATTTCTGTGGTAAATTTGCTAAGCGTAATAATAACTACAAGTTTGTATAAAAGGAAAACAAACTTGCTTTAATAAACCGTGCAAAACAGCTATATTTTGAATATTTTCAGAATTCGACGAAACATAACCCATATACAAACTTGCTTTATAAAAATCGTGCAAAATAGCTATATTTTGAACGTTTTTAGAATTCGACGAAACTTGACCCAAACGTTGTTCTAGACCAAAGAATTTGAGTGGTAAATTTTCTAAGTGTAATAATAACTACAAGTATGAATAAAAGGGAAACAAACTTGCTCTTATAAAACCATGCAAAACAGCTAAATATTGAATATTCTATGAATTTGACGAAACTCGACCCAAACGTTGGTCTAGACCCAAGAATTTATGTGGTAGATTTGCTAAGCGTGATAATAATTACAAGTTTGTATAAATGGGTAACAAACTTTCTATAATAAAACCGTGCAAAACAACTAAATTTTGAACGTTCTCAGAATTCGACGAAACTTGACCCAAATGTCGGTCTAGACCAAAGAATTTGTGTGGTAAGTTTGCTAAGCGTAATAATAACTACATGTTTGTATAAAAGGGAATAAAACTTGCATTAATAAAACTGTGCAAAACAACTATATTTTGAACGTTTTCAGAATTCGACGAAACTTGACCCAAACGTTGGTCTAGACCAAAGGATTTGTGTGGTAAATTTGATAAGCGTAATGATAACTACAAGTTTGTATAAAAGGAAAACAAACTTGTTTTAATAAAACTGTGCAAAACATTCAAGTAGTTATTGATGAGGGACAATGGCAGTGGCCTTTTATAACTGATTAGGAATGTATGGAGATCATTTACACATTACCTCAGATTCACGGAGGGGAAGACAGGATCAACTGGAGATTCCCAGAGGGACGACTCACCACACAATCACTATACAGACTTTTCTGCCCACCTGGACCAAAAGTAGGATGGTCTTCACTACTATCTGGTTCATTGAAGATCCCCAGACATAATTTCATCCTTTGGTTAGCAATTCAGGAGAAGCTACCGACTACCGATAAAGCTTGGATGACCCACTTAGGTGGATGTATCCTTTGTGATGAGGGTACAACGGAGACACACACTCACATGTTCTTCCGATGTCAATATAGCAGAAGATGCCTTGCAGCTGTACGCCAACATATTCGATTCTCTTGGCCCAATCGCGAGTGGAAAAGAGACGTGGAATGGGCGTCGAGGAAGTGGAGGGGAAAGCATATCGTTAATATTGCTTATCGAGCCTTACTTAGTGCATGCATATACCACATCTGGCGAGAGAGGAACCTGAGACGCTTTGAACACACCCAACGGCCGGAACATGTATTAGCTACCTGCATAGTTGATGATGTTAGATAGAGAATACTTAGTATTAATCTATCATGTTCAATTAGCACATGTGCGCTCTATAGACTTTGGCGTATCCCTTGGTCTGTCGAGGGAGACTCCACTTGATTGTTGTACTATACTCCTTTTTATTTAATGAAACTTACCTTTACCCTAAAACTGTGCGAAACAACTATATTTTGAACGTTTTCAGAATTCGACGAAACTTGACCCAAACGTTGGTCTAGACCCAAGAATTTGTGTGGTAGATTTGCTAAGCGTGATAATAATACAAGTTTGTATAAATGGGTAACAAACTTGCTATAATAAAATCGTGCAAAACAACTGAATTTTGAACGTTCTCAGAATTCGACGAAACTTTATCCAAACGTTGGTCTAGACCAAAGAATTTCTGTGGTAAATTTGCTAAGCGTAATAATAACTACAAGTTTGTATAAAAGGAAAACAAACTTGCTTTAATAAACCGTGCAAAACAGCTATATTTTGAATATTTTCAGAATTCGACGAAACATAACCCATATACAAACTTGCTTTATAAAAATCGTGCAAAATAGCTATATTTTGAACGTTTTTAGAATTCGACGAAACTTGACCCAAACGTTGTTCTAGACCAAAGAATTTGAGTGGTAAATTTTCTAAGTGTAATAATAACTACAAGTATGAATAAAAGGGAAACAAACTTGCTCTTATAAAACCATGCAAAACAGCTAAATATTGAATATTCTATGAATTTGACGAAACTCGACCCAAACGTTGGTCTAGACCCAAGAATTTATGTGGTAGATTTGCTAAGCGTGATAATAATTACAAGTTTGTATAAATGGGTAACAAACTTTCTATAATAAAACCGTGCAAAACAACTAAATTTTGAACGTTCTCAGAATTCGACGAAACTTGACCCAAATGTCGGTCTAGACCAAAGAATTTGTGTGGTAAGTTTGCTAAGCGTAATAATAACTACATGTTTGTATAAAAGGGAATAAAACTTGTATTAATAAAACTGTGCAAAACAACTATATTTTGAACGTTTTCAGAATTCGACGAAACTTGACCCAAACGTTGGTCTAGACCAAAGGATTTGTGTGGTAAATTTGATAAGCGTAATGATAACTACAAGTTTGTATAAAAGGAAAACAAACTTGTTTTAATAAAACTGTGCAAAACATTCAAGTAGTTATTGATGAGGGACAATGGCAGTGGCCTTTTATAACTGATTAGGAATGTATGGAGATCATTTACACATTACCTCAGATTCACGGAGGGGAAGACAGGATCAACTGGAGATTCCCAGAGGGACGACTCACCACACAATCACTATACAGACTTTTCTGCCCACCTGGACCAAAAGTAGGATGGTCTTCACTACTATCTGGTTCATTGAAGATCCCCAGACATAATTTCATCCTTTGGTTAGCAATTCAGGAGAAGCTACCGACTACCGATAAAGCTTGGATGACCCACTTAGGTGGATGTATCCTTTGTGATGAGGGTACAACGGAGACACACACTCACATGTTCTTCCGATGTCAATATAGCAGAAGATGCCTTGCAGCTGTACGCCAACATATTCGATTCTCTTGGCCCAATCGCGAGTGGAAAAGAGACGTGGAATGGGCGTCGAGGAAGTGGAGGGGAAAGCATATCGTTAATATTGCTTATCGAGCCTTACTTAGTGCATGCATATACCACATCTGGCGAGAGAGGAACCTGAGACGCTTTGAACACACCCAACGGCCGGAACATGTATTAGCTACCTGCATAGTTGATGATGTTAGATAGAGAATACTTAGTATTAATCTATCATGTTCAATTAGCACATGTGCGCTCTATAGACTTTGGCGTATCCCTTGGTCTGTCGAGGGAGACTCCACTTGATTGTTGTACTATACTCCTTTTTATTTAATGAAACTTACCTTTACCCTAAAACTGTGCGAAACAACTATATTTTGAACGTTTTCAGAATTCGACGAAACTTGACCCAAACGTTGGTCTAGACCCAAGAATTTGTGTGGTAGATTTGCTAAGCGTGATAATAATACAAGTTTGTATAAATGGGTAACAAACTTGCTATAATAAAATCGTGCAAAACAACTGAATTTTGAACGTTCTCAGAATTCGACGAAACTTTATCCAAACGTTGGTCTAGACCAAAGAATTTCTGTGGTAAATTTGCTAAGCGTAATAATAACTACAAGTTTGTATAAAAGGAAAACAAACTTGCTTTAATAAACCGTGCAAAACAGCTATATTTTGAACGTTTTCAGAATTCGACGAAACTTGACCCAAATGTCGGTCTAGACCAAAGAATTTGTGTGGTAAGTTTGCTAAGCGTAATAATAACTACAAGTTTGTATAAAAGGGAATAAAACTTGCTTTAATAAAACTGTGCAAAACAACTATATTTTGAACGTTTTCAGAATTCGATGAAACTTGACCCAAACGTTGGTCTAGACCAAAGGATTTGTGTGGTAAATTTGCTAGGCATAATAATAACTACAAGTTTGTATAAAAGGGAAACAAACCTGCTTTAATAAAACTGTGCAAAACAACTATATTTTGAACGTTTTCAGAATTCGACGAAACTTGACCCAAACGTTGGTCTAGACCCAAGAATTTGTGTGGTAGATTTACTAAGCGTGATAATAATACAAGTTTGTAAAAATGTGTAACAAACTTGCTATAATAAAATCGTGCATAACAACTAAATTTTGAACGTTCTCAGAATTCGGCGAAACTTTATCCAAACGTTGGTCTAGACCAAAGAATTTCTGTGGTAAATTTGCTAAGCGTAATAATAACTACAAGTTTGTATAAAAGGAAAACAAACTTGCTTTAATAAACCGTGCAAAACAGCTATATTTTGAATATTTTCAGAATTCGACGAAACATAACCCATATACAAACTTGCTTTATAAAAATCGTGCAAAATAGCTATATTTTGAACGTTTTTAGAATTCGACGAAACTTGACCCAAACGTTGGTCTAGACCAAAGAATTTGAGTGGTAAATTTTCTAAGTGTAATAATAACTACAAGTATGAATAAAAGGGAAACAAACTTGCTCTTATAAAACCATGCAAAACAGCTAAATATTGAATATTCTATGAATTTGACGAAACTCGACCCAAACGTTGGTCTAGACCCAAGAATTTATGTGGTAGATTTGCTAAGCGTGATAATAATTACAAGTTTGTATAAATGGGTAACAAACTTTCTATAATAAAACCGTGCAAAACAACTAAATTTTGAACGTTCTCAGAATTCGACGAAACTTGACCCAAATGTCGGTCTAGACCAAAGAATTTGTGTGGTAAGTTTGTTAAGCGTAATAATAACTACAAGTTTGTATAAAAGGGAATAAAACTTGCTTTAATAAAACTGTGCAAAACAACTATATTTTGAACGTTTTCAGAATTCGACGAAACTTGACCCAAACGTTGGTCTAGACCAAAGGATTTGTGTGGTAAATTTGATAAGCGTAATGATAACTACAAGTTTGTATAAAAGGAAAACAAACTTGTTTTAATAAAACTGTGCAAAACATTCAAGTAGTTATTGATGAGGGACAATGGCAGTGGCCTTTTATAACTGATTAGGAATGTATGGAGATCATTTACACATTACCTCAGATTCACGGAGGGGAAGACAGGATCAACTGGAGATTCCCAGAGGGACGACTCACCACACAATCACTATACAGACTTTTCTGCCCACCTGGACCAAAAGTAGGATGGTCTTCACTACTATCTGGTTCATTGAAGATCCCCAGACATAATTTCATCCTTTGGTTAGCAATTCAGGAGAAGCTACCGACTACCGATAAAGCTTGGATGACCCACTTAGGTGGATGTATCCTTTGTGATGAGGGTACAACGGAGACACACACTCACATGTTCTTCCGATGTCAATATAGCAGAAGATGCCTTGCAGCTGTACGCCAACATATTCGATTCTCTTGGCCCAATCGCGAGTGGAAAAGAGACGTGGAATGGGCGTCGAGGAAGTGGAGGGGAAAGCATATCGTTAATATTGCTTATCGAGCCTTACTTAGTGCATGCATATACCACATCTGGCGAGAGAGGAACCTGAGACGCTTTGAACACACCCAACGGCCGGAACGTGTATTAGCTACCTGCATAGTTGATGATGTTAGATAGAGAATACTTAGTATTAATCTATCATGTTCAATTAGCACATGTGCGCTCTATAGACTTTGGCGTATCCCTTGGTCTGTCGAGGGAGACACCACTTGATTGTTGTACTATACTCCTTTTTATTTAATGAAACTTACCTTTACCCTAAAACTGTGCGTAACTACTATATTTTGAACGTTTTCAGAATTCGACGAAACTTGACCCAAACGTTGGTCTAGACCCAAGAATTTGTGTGGTAGATTTGCTAAGCGTGATAATAATACAAGTTTGTATAAATGGGTAACAAACTTGCTATAATAAAATCGTGCAAAACAACTAAATTTTGAACGTTCTCAGAATTCGATGAAACTTTATCCAAACGTTGGTCTAGACCAAAGAATTTCTGTGGTAAATTTGCTAAGCGTAATAATAACTACAAGTTTGTATAAAAGGAAAACAAACTTGCTTTAATAAACCGTGCAAAACAGCTGTATTTTGAACGTTTTCAGAATTCGACGAAACTTGACCCAAATGTCGGTCTAGACCAAAGAATTTGTGTGGTAAGTTTGCTAAGCGTAATAATAACTACAAGTTTGTATAAAAGGGAATAAAACTTGCTTTAATAAAACTGTGCAAAACAACTACATTTTGAACGTTTTCAGAATTCGACGAAACTTGACCCAAACGTTGGTCTAGACCAAAGGATTTGTGTGGTAAATTTGCTAAGCATAATAATAACTACAAGTTTGTATAAAAGGGAAACAAACCTGCTTTAATAAAACTGTGCAAAACAACTATATTTTGAACGTTTTCAGAATTCGACGAAACTTGACCCAAACGTTGGTCTAGACCCAAGAATTTGTGTGGTAGATTTGCTAAGCGTGATAATAATACAAGTTTGTATAAATGTGTAACAAACTTGGTATAATAAAATCGTGCAAAACAACTAAATTTTGAACGTTCTCAGAATTCGACGAAACTTTATCCAAACGTTGGTCTAGACCAAAGAATTTCTGTGGTAAATTTGCTAAGCGTAATAATAACTACAAGTTTGTATAAAAGGAAAACAAACTTGCTTTAATAAACCGTGCAAAACAGCTATATTTTGAATATTTTCAGAATTCGACGAAACATAACCCATATACAAACTTGCTTTATAAAAATCGTGCAAAATAGCTATATTTTGAACGTTTTTAGAATTCGACGAAACTTGACCCAAACGTTGGTCTAGACCAAAGAATTTGAGAGGTAAATTTTCTAAGTGTAATAATAACTACAAGTATGAATAAAAGGGAAACAAACTTGCTCTTATAAAACCATGCAAAACAGCTAAATATTGAATATTCTATGAATTTGACGAAACTCGACCCAAACGTTGGTCTAGACCCAAGAATTTGTGTGGTAGATTTGCTAGGCGTGATAATAATTACAAGTTTGTATAAATGGGTAACAAACTTTCTATAATAAAACCGTGCAAAACAACTAAATTTTGAACGTTCTCAGAATTCGACGAAACTTGACCCAAATGTCGGTCTAGACCAAAGAATTTGTGTGGTAAGTTTGCTAAGCGTAATAATAACTACATGTTTGTATAAAAGGGAATAAAACTTGCATTAATAAAACTGTGCAAAACAACTATATTTTGAACGTTTTCAGAATTCGACGAAACTTGACCCAAACGTTGGTCTAGACCAAAGGATTTGTGTGGTAAATTTGATAAGCGTAATGATAACTACAAGTTTGTATAAAAGGGAAACAAACCTGCTTTAATAAAACTGTGCAAAACATTCAAGTAGTTATTGATGAGGGACAATGGCAGTGGCCTTTTATAACTGATTAGGAATGTATGGAGATCATTTACACATTACCTCAGATTCACGGAGGGGAAGACAGGATCAACTGGAGATTCCCAGAGGGACGACTCACCACACAATCACTATACAGACTTTTCTGCCCACCTGGACCAAAAGTAGGATGGTCTTCACTACTATCTGGTTCATTGAAGATCCCCAGACATAATTTCATCCTTTGGTTAGCAATTCAGGAGAAGCTACCGACTACCGATAAAGCTTGGATGACCCACTTAGGTGGATGTATCCTTTGTGATGAGGGTACAACGGAGACACACACTCACATGTTCTTCCGATGTCAATATAGCAGAAGATGCCTTGCAGCTGTACGCCAACATATTCGATTCTCTTGGCCCAATCGCGAGTGGAAAAGAGACGTGGAATGGGCGTCGAGGAAGTGGAGGGGAAAGCATATCGTTAATATTGCTTATCGAGCCTTACTTAGTGCATGCATATACCACATCTGGCGAGAGAGGAACCTGAGACGCTTTGAACACACCCAACGGCCGGAACATGTATTAGCTACCTGCATAGTTGATGATGTTAGATAGAGAATACTTAGTATTAATCTATCATGTTCAATTAGCACATGTGCGCTCTATAGACTTTGGCGTATCCCTTGGTCTGTCGAGGGAGACTCCACTTGATTGTTGTACTATACTCCTTTTTATTTAATGAAACTTACCTTTACCCTAAAACTGTGCGAAACAACTATATTTTGAACGTTTTCAGAATTCGACGAAACTTGACCCAAACGTTGGTCTAGACCCAAGAATTTGTGTGGTAGATTTGCTAAGCGTGATAATAATACAAGTTTGTATAAATGGGTAACAAACTTGCTATAATAAAATCGTGCAAAGCAACTGAATTTTGAACGTTCTCAGAATTCGACGAAACTTTATCCAAACGTTGGTCTAGACCAAAGAATTTCTGTGGTAAATTTGCTAAGCGTAATAATAACTACAAGTTTGTATAAAAGGAAAACAAACTTGCTTTAATAAACCGTGCAAAACAGCTATATTTTGAACGTTTTCAGAATTCGACGAAACTTGACCCAAATGTCGGTCTAGACCAAAGAATTTGTGTGGTAAGTTTGCTAAGCGTAATAATAACTACAAGTTTGTATAAAAGGGAATAAAACTTGCTTTAATAAAACTGTGCAAAACAACTATATTTTGAACGTTTTCAGAATTCGATGAAACTTGACCCAAACGTTGGTCTAGACCAAAGGATTTGTGTGGTAAATTTGCTAAGCATAATAATAACTACAAGTTTGTATAAAAGGGAAACAAACCTGCTTTAATAAAACTGTGCAAAACAACTATATTTTGAACGTTTTCAGAATTCGACGAAACTTGACCCAAACGTTGGTCTAGACCCAAGAATTTGTGTGGTAGATTTGCTAAGCGTGATAATAATACAAGTTTGTAAAAATGTGTAACAAACTTGCTATAATAAAATCGTGCAAAACAACTAAATTTTGAACGTTCTCAGAATTCGGCGAAACTTTATCCAAACGTTGGTCTAGACCAAAGAATTTCTGTGGTAAATTTGCTAAGCGTAATAATAACTACAAGTTTGTATAAAAGGAAAACAAACTTGCTTTAATAAACCGTGCAAAACAGCTATATTTTGAATATTTTCAGAATTCGACGAAACATAACCCATATACAAACTTGCTTTATAAAAATCGTGCAAAATAGCTATATTTTGAACGTTTTTAGAATTCGACGAAACTTGACCCAAACGTTGGTCTAGACCAAAGAATTTGAGTGGTAAATTTTCTAAGTGTAATAATAACTACAAGTATGAATAAAAGGGAAACAAACTTGCTCTTATAAAACCATGCAAAACAGCTAAATATTGAATATTCTATGAATTTGACGAAACTCGACCCAAACGTTGGTCTAGACCCAAGAATTTATGTGGTAGATTTGCTAAGCGTGATAATAATTACAAGTTTGTATAAATGGGTAACAAACTTTCTATAATAAAACCGTGCAAAACAACTAAATTTTGAACGTTCTCAGAATTCGACGAAACTTGACCCAAATGTCGGTCTAGACCAAAGAATTTGTGTGGTAAGTTTGTTAAGCGTAATAATAACTACAAGTTTGTATAAAAGGGAATAAAACTTGCTTTAATAAAACTGTGCAAAACAACTATATTTTGAACGTTTTCAGAATTCGACGAAACTTGACCCAAACGTTGGTCTAGACCAAAGGATTTGTGTGGTAAATTTGATAAGCGTAATGATACTACAAGTTTGTATAAAAGGAAAACAAACTTGTTTTAATAAAACTGTGCAAAACATTCAAGTAGTTATTGATGAGGGACAATGGCAGTGGCCTTTTATAACTGATTAGGAATGTATGGAGATCATTTACACATTACCTCAGATTCACGGAGGGGAAGACAGGATCAACTGGAGATTCCCAGAGGGACGACTCACCACACAATCACTATACAGACTTTTCTGCCCACCTGGACCAAAAGTAGGATGGTCTTCACTACTATCTGGTTCATTGAAGATCCCCAGACATAATTTCATCCTTTGGTTAGCAATTTAGAAGAAGCTACCGACTACCGATAAAGCTTGGATGACCCACTTAGGTGGATGTATCCTTTGTGATGAGGGTACAACGGAGACACACACTCACATGTTCTTCCGATGTCAATATAGCAGAAGATGCCTTGCAGCTGTACGCCAACATATTCGATTCTCTTGGCCCAATCGCGAGTGGAAAAGAGACGTGGAATGGGCGTCGAGGAAGTGGAGGGGAAAGCATATCGTTAATATTGCTTATCGAGCCCTACTTAGTGCATGCATATACCACATCTGGCGAGAGAGGAACCTGAGACGCTTTGAACACACCCAACGGCCGGAACGTGTATTAGCTACCTGCATAGTTGATGATGTTATATAGAGAATACTTAGTATTAATCTATCATGTTCAATTAGCACATGTGCGCTCTATAGACTTTGGCGTATCCCTTGGTCTGTCGAGGGAGACACCACTTGATTGTTGTACTATACTCCTTTTTATTTAATGAAACTTACCTTTACCCTAAAACTGTGCGTAACTACTATATTTTGAACGTTTTCAGAATTCGACGAAACTTGACCCAAACGTTGGTCTAGACCCAAGAATTTGTGTGGTAGATTTGCTAAGCGTGATAATAATACAAGTTTGTATAAATGGGTAACAAACTTGCTATAATAAAATCGTGCAAAACAACTAAATTTTGAACGTTCTCAGAATTCGACGAAACTTTATCCAAACGTTGGTCTAGACCAAAGAATTTCTGTGGTAAATTTGCTAAGCGTAATAATAACTACAAGTTTGTATAAAAGGAAAACAAACTTGCTTTAATAAACCGTGCAAAACAGCTATATTTTGAACGTTTTCAGAATTCGACGAAACTTGACCCAAATGTCGGTCTAGACCAAAGAATTTGTGTGGTAAGTTTGCTAAGCGTAATAATAACTACAAGTTTGTATAAAAGGGAATAAAACTTGCTTTAATAAAACTGTGCAAAACAACTATATTTTGAACGTTTTCAGAATTCGATGAAACTTGACCCAAACGTTGGTCTAGACCAAAGGATTTGTGTGGTAAATTTGCTAAGCATAATAATAACTACAAGTTTGTATAAAAGGGAAACAAACCTGCTTTAATAAAACTGTGCAAAACAACTATATTTTGAACGTTTTCAGAATTCGACGAAACTTGACCCAAACGTTGGTCTAGACCCAAAAATTTGTGTGGTAGATTTGCTAAGCGTGATAATAATACAAGTTTGTATAAATGTGTAACAAACTTGGTATAATAAAATCGTGCAAAACAACTAAATTTTGAACGTTCTCAGAATTCGACGAAACTTTATCCAAACGTTGGTCTAGACCAAAGAATTTCTGTGGTAAATTTGCTAAGCGTAATAATAACTACAAGTTTGTATAAAAGGAAAACAAACTTGCTTTAATAAACCGTGCAAAACAGCTATATTTTGAATATTTTCAGAATTCGACGAAACATAACCCATATACAAACTTGCTTTATAAAAATCGTGCAAAATAGCTATATTTTGAACGTTTTTAGAATTCGACGAAACTTGACCCAAACGTTGGTCTAGACCAAAGAATTTGAGAGGTAAATTTTCTAAGTGTAATAATAACTACAAGTATGAATAAAAGGGAAACAAACTTGCTCTTATAAAACCATGCAAAACAGCTAAATATTGAATATTCTATGAATTTGACGAAACTCGACCCAAACGTTGGTCTAGACCCAAGAATTTGTGTGGTAGATTTGCTAGGCGTGATAATAATTACAAGTTTGTATAAATGGGTAACAAACTTTCTATAATAAAACCGTGCAAAACAACTAAATTTTGAACGTTCTCAGAATTCGACGAAACTTGACCCAAATGTCGGTCTAGACCAAAGAATTTGTGTGGTAAGTTTGCTAAGCGTAATAATAACTACATGTTTGTATAAAAGGGAATAAAACTTGCATTAATAAAACTGTGCAAAACAACTATATTTTGAACGTTTTCAGAATTCGACGAAACTTGACCCAAACGTTGGTCTAGACCAAAGGATTTGTGTGGTAAATTTGATAAGCGTAATGATAACTACAAGTTTGTATAAAAGGGAAACAAACCTGCTTTAATAAAACTGTGCAAAACATTCAAGTAGTTATTGATGAGGGACAATGGCAGTGGCCTTTTATAACTGATTAGGAATGTATGGAGATCATTTACACATTACCTCAGATTCACGGAGGGGAAGACAGGATCAACTGGAGATTCCCAGAGGGACGACTCACCACACAATCACTATACAGACTTTTCTGCCCACCTGGACCAAAAGTAGGATGGTCTTCACTACTATCTGGTTCATTGAAGATCCCCAGACATAATTTCATCCTTTGGTTAGCAATTCAGGAGAAGCTACCGACTACCGATAAAGCTTGGATGACCCACTTAGGTGGATGTATCCTTTGTGATGAGGGTACAATGGAGACACACACTCACATGTTCTTCCGATGTCAATATAGCAGAAGATGCCTTGCAGCTGTACGCCAACATATTCGATTCTCTTGGCCCAATCGCGAGTGGAAAAGAGACGTGGAATGGGCGTCGAGGAAGTGGAGGGGAAAGCATATCGTTAATATTGCTTATCGAGCCTTACTTAGTGCATGCATATACCACATCTGGCGAGAGAGGAACCTGAGACGCTTTGAACACACCCAACGGCCGGAACATGTATTAGCTACCTGCATAGTTGATGATGTTAGATAGAGAATACTTAGTATTAATCTATCATGTTCAATTAGCACATGTGCGCTCTATAGACTTTGGCGTATCCCTTGGTCTGTCGAGGGAGACTCCACTTGATTGTTGTACTATACTCCTTTTTATTTAATGAAACTTACCTTTACCCTAAAACTGTGCGAAACAACTATATTTTGAACGTTTTCAGAATTCGACGAAACTTGACCCAAACGTTGGTCTAGACCCAAGAATTTGTGTGGTAGATTTGCTAAGCGTGATAATAATACAAGTTTGTATAAATGGGTAACAAACTTGCTATAATAAAATCGTGCAAAACAACTGAATTTTGAACGTTCTCAGAATTCGACGAAACTTTATCCAAACGTTGGTCTAGACCAAAGAATTTCTGTGGTAAATTTGCTAAGCGTAATAATAACTACAAGTTTTTATAAAAGGAAAACAAACTGGCTTTAATAAACCGTGCAAAACAGCTATATTTTGAACGTTTTCAGAATTCGACGAAACTTGACCCAAATGTCGGTCTAGACCAAAGAATTTGTGTGGTAAGTTTGCTAAGCGTAATAATAACTACAAGTTTGTATAAAAGGGAATAAAACTTGCTTTAATAAAACTGTGCAAAACAACTATATTTTGAACGTTTTCAGAATTCGATGAAACTTGACCCAAACGTTGGTCTAGACCAAAGGATTTGTGTGGTAAATTTGCTAAGCATAATAATAACTACAAGTTTGTATAAAAGGGAAACAAACCTGCTTTAATAAAACTGTGCAAAACAACTATATTTTGAACGTTTTCAGAATTCGACGAAACTTGACCCAAACGTTGGTCTAGACCCAAGAATTTGTGTGGTAGATTTGCTAAGCGTGATAATAATACAAGTTTGTAAAAATGTGTAACAAACTTGCTATAATAAAATCGTGCAAAACAACTAAATTTTGAACGTTCTCAGAATTCGGCGAAACTTTATCCAAACGTTGGTCTAGACCAAAGAATTTCTGTGGTAAATTTGCTAAGCGTAATAATAACTACAAGTTTGTATAAAAGGAAAACAAACTTGCTTTAATAAACCGTGCAAAACAGCTATATTTTGAATATTTTCAGAATTCGACGAAACATAACCCATATACAAACTTGCTTTATAAAAATCGTGCAAAATAGCTATATTTTGAACGTTTTTAGAATTCGACGAAACTTGACCCAAACGTTGGTCTAGACCAAAGAATTTGAGTGGTAAATTTTCTAAGTGTAATAATAACTACAAGTATGAATAAAAGGGAAACAAACTTGCTCTTATAAAACCATGCAAAACAGCTAAATATTGAATATTCTATGAATTTGACGAAACTCGACCCAAACGTTGGTCTAGACCCAAGAATTTATGTGGTAGATTTGCTAAGCGTGATAATAATTACAAGTTTGTATAAATGGGTAACAAACTTTCTATAATAAAACCGTGCAAAACAACTAAATTTTGAACGTTCTCAGAATTCGACGAAACTTGACCCAAATGTCGGTCTAGACCAAAGAATTTGTGTGGTAAGTTTGTTAAGCGTAATAATAACTACAAGTTTGTATAAAAGGGAATAAAACTTGCTTTAATAAAACTGTGCAAAACAACTATATTTTGAACGTTTTCAGAATTCGACGAAACTTGACCCAAACGTTGGTCTAGACCAAAGGATTTGTGTGGTAAATTTGATAAGCGTAATGATAACTACAAGTTTGTATAAAAGGAAAACAAACTTGTTTTAATAAAACTGTGCAAAACATTCAAGTAGTTATTGATGAGGGACAATGGCAGTGGCCTTTTATAACTGATTAGGAATGTATGGAGATCATTTACACATTACCTCAGATTCACGGAGGGGAAGACAGGATCAACTGGAGATTCCCAGAGGGACGACTCACCACACAATCACTATACAGACTTTTCTGCCCACCTGGACCAAAAGTAGGATGGTCTTCACTACTATCTGGTTCATTGAAGATCCCCAGACATAATTTCATCCTTTGGTTAGCAATTCAGAAGAAGCTACCGACTACCGATAAAGCTTGGATGACCCACTTAGGTGGATGTATCCTTTGTGATGAGGGTACAACGGAGACACACACTCACATGTTCTTCCGATGTCAATATAGCAGAAGATGCCTTGCAGCTGTACGCCAACATATTCGATTCTCTTGGCCCAATCGCGAGTGGAAAAGAGACGTGGAATGGGCGTCGAGGAAGTGGAGGGGAAAGCATATCGTTAATATTGCTTATCGAGCCCTACTTAGTGCATGCATATACCACATCTGGCGAGAGAGGAACCTGAGACGCTTTGAACACACCCAACGGCCGGAACGTGTATTAGCTACCTGCATAGTTGATGATGTTAGATAGAGAATACTTAGTATTAATCTATCATGTTCAATTAGCACATGTGCGCTCTATAGACTTTGGCGTATCCCTTGGTCTGTCGAGGGAAACACCACTTGATTGTTGTACTATACTCCTTTTTATTTAATGAAACTTACCTTTACCCTAAAACTGTGCGTAACTACTATATTTTGAACGTTTTCAGAATTCGACGAAACTTGACCCAAACGTTGGTCTAGACCCAAGAATTTGTGTGGTAGATTTGCTAAGCGTGATAATAATACAAGTTTGTATAAATGGGTAACAAACTTGCTATAATAAAATCGTGCAAAACAACTAAATTTTGAACGTTCTCAGAATTCGACGAAACTTTATCCAAACGTTGGTCTAGACCAAAGAATTTCTGTGGTAAATTTGCTAAGCGTAATAATAACTACAAGTTTGTATAAAAGGAAAACAAACTTGCTTTAATAAACCGTGCAAAACAGCTATATTTTGAACGTTTTCAGAATTCGACGAAACTTGACACAAATGTCGGTCTAGACCAAAGAATTTGTGTGGTAAGTTTGCTAAGCGTAATAATAACTACAAGTTTGTATAAAAGGGAATAAAACTTGCTTTAATAAAACTGTGCAAAACAACTATATTTTGAACGTTTTCAGAATTCGACGAAACTTGACCCAAACGTTGGTCTAGACCAAAGGATTTGTGTGGTAAATTTGCTAAGCATAATAATAACTACAAGTTTGTATAAAAGGGAAACAAACCTGCTTTAATAAAACTGTGCAAAACAACTATATTTTGAACGTTTTCAGAATTCGACGAAACTTGACCCAAACGTTGGTCTAGACCCAAGAATTTGTGTGGTAGATTTGCTAAGCGTGATAATAATACAAGTTTGTATAAATGTGTAACAAACTTGGTATAATAAAATCGTGCAAAACAACTAAATTTTGAACGTTCTCAGAATTCGACGAAACTTTATCCAAACGTTGGTCTAGACCAAAGAATTTCTGTGGTAAATTTGCTAAGCGTAATAATAACTACAAGTTTGTATAAAAGGAAAACAAACTTGCTTTAATAAACCGTGCAAAACAGCTATATTTTGAATATTTTCAGAATTCGACGAAACATAACCCATATACAAACTTGCTTTATAAAAATCGTGCAAAATAGCTATATTTTGAACGTTTTTAGAATTCGACGAAACTTGACCCAAACGTTGGTCTAGACCAAAGAATTTGAGAGGTAAATTTTCTAAGTGTAATAATAACTACAAGTATGAATAAAAGGGAAACAAACTTGCTCTTATAAAACCATGCAAAACAGCTAAATATTGAATATTCTATGAATTTGACGAAACTCGACCCAAACGTTGGTCTAGACCCAAGAATTTGTGTGGTAGATTTGCTAGGCGTGATAATAATTACAAGTTTGTATAAATGGGTAACAAACTTTCTATAATAAAACCGTGCAAAACAACTAAATTTTGAACGTTCTCAGAATTCGACGAAACTTGACCCAAATGTCGGTCTAGACCAAAGAATTTGTGTGGTAAGTTTGCTAAGCGTAATAATAACTACATGTTTGTATAAAAGGGAATAAAACTTGCATTAATAAAATTGTGCAAAACAACTATATTTTGAACGTTTTCAGAATTCGACGAAACTTGACCCAAACGTTGGTCTAGACCAAAGGATTTGTGTGGTAAATTTGATAAGCGTAATGATAACTACAAGTTTGTATAAAAGGAAAACAAACTTGTTTTAATAAAACTGTGCAAAACATTCAAGTAGTTATTGATGAGGGACAATGGCAGTGGCCTTTTATAACTGATTAGGAATGTATGGAGATCATTTACACATTACCTCAGATTCACGGAGGGGAAGACAGGATCAACTGGAGATTCCCAGAGGGACGACTCACCACACAATCACTATACAGACTTTTCTGCCCACCTGGACCAAAAGTAGGATGGTCTTCACTACTATCTGGTTCATTGAAGATCCCCAGACATAATTTCATCCTTTGGTTAGCAATTCAGGAGAAGCTACCGACTACCGATAAAGCTTGGATGACCCACTTAGGTGGATGTATCCTTTGTGATGAGGTACAACGGAAACACACACTCACATGTTCTTCCGATGTCAATATAGCAGAAGATGCCTTGCAGCTGTACGCCAACATATTCGATTCTCTTGGCCCAATCGCGAGTGGAAAAGAGACGTGGAATGGGCGTCGAGGAAGTGGAGGGGAAAGCATATCGTTAATATTGCTTATCGAGCCTTACTTAGTGCATGCATATACCACATCTGGCGAGAGAGGAACCTGAGACGCTTTGAACACACCCAACGGCCGGAACGTGTATTAGCTACCTGCATAGTTGATGATGTTAGATAGAGAATACTTAGTATTAATCTATCATGTTCAATTAGCACATGTGCGCTCTATAGACTTTGGCGTATCCCTTGGTCTGTCGAGGGAGACAC
Source organism: Sesamum indicum (assembly GCF_026168435.1). Lineage (NCBI taxonomy): Eukaryota > Viridiplantae > Streptophyta > Magnoliopsida > Lamiales > Pedaliaceae > Sesamum > Sesamum indicum. The sequence continues at coordinate 6,107,763 of NC_142661.1, read as the reverse complement.
CACTTGATTGTTGTACTATACTCCTTTTTATTTAATGAAACATACCTTTACCCTAATACTGTGCGAAACAACTATATTTTGAACGTTTTCAGAATTCGACGAAACTTGACCCAAACGTTGGTCTAGACCCAAGAATTTGTGTGGTAGATTTGCTAAGCGTGATAATAATACAAGTTTGTATAAATGGGTAACAAACTTGCTATAATAAAATCGTGCAAAACAACTAAATTTTGAACGTTCTCAGAATTCGACGAAACTTTATCCAAACGTTGGTCTAGACCAAAGAATTTCTGTGGTAAATTTGCTAAGCGTAATAATAACTACAAGTTTGTATAAAAGGAAAACAAATTTGCTTTAATAAACCGTACAAAACAGCTATATTTTGAACGTTTTCAGAATTCGACGAAACTTGACCCAAATGTCGGTCTAGACCAAAGAATTTGTGTGGTAAGTTTGCTAAGCGTAATAATAACTACAAGTTTGTATAAAAGGGAATAAAACTTGCTTTAATAAAACTGTGCAAAACAACTATATTTTGAACGTTTTCAGAATTCGACGAAACTTGACCCAAACGTTGGTCTAGACCAAAGGATTTGTGTGGTAAATTTGCTAAGCATAATAATAACTACAAGTTTGTATAAAAGGGAAACAAACCTGCTTTAATAAAACTGTGCAAAACAACTATATTTTGAACGTTTTCAGAATTCGACGAAACTTGACCCAAACGTTGGTCTAGACCCAAGAATTTGTGTGGTAGATTTGCTAAGCGTGATAATAATACAAGTTTGTATAAATGTGTAACAAACTTGGTATAATAAAATCGTGCAAAACAACTAAATTTTGAACGTTCTCAGAATTCGACGAAACATTATCCAAACGTTGGTCTAGACCAAAGAATTTCTGTGGTAAATTTGCTAAGCGTAATAATAACTACAAGTTTGTATAAAAGGAAAACAAACTTGCTTTAATAAACCGTGCAAAACAGCTATATTTTGAATATTTTCAGAATTCGACGAAACATAACCCATATACAAACTTGCTTTATAAAAATCGTGCAAAATAGCTATATTTTGAACGTTTTTAGAATTCGACGAAACTTGACCCAAACGTTGGTCTAGACCAAAGAATTTGAGAGGTAAATTTTCTAAGTGTAATAATAACTACAAGTATGAATAAAAGGGAAACAAACTTGCTCTTATAAAACCATGCAAAACAGCTAAATATTGAATATTCTATGAATTTGACGAAACTCGACCCAAACGTTGGTCTAGACCCAAGAATTTGTGTGGTAGATTTGCTAGGCGTGATAATAATTACAAGTTTGTATAAATGGGTAACAAACTTGCTATAATAAAACCGTGCAAAACAACTAAATTTTGAACGTTCTCAGAATTCGACGAAACTTGACCCAAATGTCGGTCTAGACCAAAGAATTTGTGTGGTAAGTTTGCTAAGCGTAATAATAACTACATATTTGTATAAAAGGGAATAAAACTTGCATTAATAAAACTGTGCAAAACAACTATATTCTGAACGTTTTCAGAATTCGACGAAACTTGACCCAAACGTTGGTCTAGACCAAAGGATTTGTGTGGTAAATTTGCTAAGCATAATAATAACTACAAGTTTGTATAAAAGGAAAACAAACCTGCTTTAATAAAACTGTGCAAAACATTCAAGTAGTTATTGATGAGGGACAATGGCAGTGGCCTTTTATAACTGATTAGGAATGTATGGAGATCATTTACACATTACCTCAGATTCACGGAGGGGAAGACAGGATCAACTGGAGATTCCCAGAGGGACGACTCACCACACAATCACTATACAGACTTTTCTGCCCACCTGGACCAAAACTAGGATGGTCTTCACTACTATCTGGTTCATTGAAGATCCCCAGACATAATTTCATCCTTTTGTTAGCAATTTAGGAGAAGCTACCGACTACCGATAAAGCTTGGATGACCCACTTAGGTGGATGTATCCTTTGTGATGAGGGTACAACGGAGACACACACTCACATGTTCTTCCGATGTCAATATAGCAGAAGATGCCTTGCAGCTGTACGCCAACATATTCGATTCTCTTGGCCCAATCGCGAGTGGAAAAGAGACGTGGAATGGGCGTCGAGGAAGTGGAGGGGAAAGCATATCGTTAATATTGCTTATCGAGCCTTACTTAGTGCATGCATATACCACATCTGGCGAGAGAGGAACCTGAGACGCTTTGAACACACCCAACGGCCGGAACGTGTATTAGCTACCTGCATAGTTGATGATGTTAGATAGAGAATACTTAGTATTAATCTATCATGTTCAATTAGCACATGTGCGCTCTATAGACTTTGGCGTATCCCTTGGTCTGTCGAGGGAGACACCACTTGATTGTTGTACTATACTCCTTTTTATTTAATGAAACTTACCTTTACCCTAAAACTGTGCGAAACAACTATATTTTGAACGTTTTCAGAATTCGACGAAACTTGACCCAAACGTTGGTCTAGACCCAAGAATTTGTGTGGTAGATTTGCTGAGCGTGATAATAATACAAGTTTGTATAAATGGGTAACAAACTTGCTATAATAAAATCGTGCAAAACAACTAAATTTTGAACGTTCTCAGAATTCGACGAAACTTTATCCAAACGTTGGTCTAGACCAAAGAATTTCTGTGGTAAATTTGCTAAGCGTAATAATAACTACAAGTTTGTATAAAAGGAAAACAAACTTGCTTTAATAAACCGTGCAAAACAGCTATATTTTGAACGTTTTCAGAATTCGACGAAACTTGACCCAAATGTCGGTCTAGACCAAAGAATTTGTGTGGTAAGTTTGCTAAGCGTAATAATAACTACAAGTTTGTATAAAAGGGAATAAAACTTGCTTTAATAAAACTGTGCAAAACAACTATATTTTGAACGTTTTCAGAATTCGACGAAATTTGACCCAAACGTTGGTCTAGACCAAAGGATTTGTGTGGTAAATTTGCTAAGCATAATAATAACTACAAGTTTGTATCAAAAGGGAAACAAACCTGCTTTAATAAAACTGTGCAAAACAACTATATTTTGAACGTTTTCAGAATTCGACGAAACTTGACCCAAACGTTGGTCTAGACCCAAGAATTTGTGTGGTAGATTTGCTAAGCGTGATAATAATACAAGTTTGTATAAATGTGTAACAAACTTGCTATAATAAAATAAAAACAACTAAATTTTGAACGTTCTCAGAATTCGACGAAACTTTATCCAAACGTTGGCCTAGACCAAAGAATTTCTGTGGTAAATTAGCTAAGCGTAATAATAACTACAAGTTTGTATAAAAGGAAAACAAACTTGCTTTAATAAACCGTGCAAAACAGCTATATTTTGAATATTTTTAGAATTCGACGAAACATAACCCATATACAAACTTGCTTTATAAAAATCGTGAAAAATAGCTATATTTTGAACGATTTTAGAATTCGACGAAACTTGACCCAAACGTTGGTCTAGACCAAAGAATTTGAGAGGTAAATTTTCTAAGTGTAATAATAACTACAAGTATGAATAAAAGGGAAACAAACTTGCTCTTATAAAACCATGCAAAACAGCTAAATATTGAATATTCTATGAATTTGACGAAACTCGACCCAAACGTTGGTCTAGACCCAAGAATTTATGTGGTAGATTTGCTAAGCGTGATAATAATTACAAGTTTGTATAAATGGGTAACAAACTTTCTATAATAAAACCGTGCAAAACAACTAAATTTTGAACGTTCTCAGAATTCGACGAAACTTGACCCAAATGTCGGTCTAGACCAAAGAATTTGTGTGGTAAGTTTGCTAAGCGTAATAATAACTACATGTTTGTATAAAAGGGAATAAAACTTGCATTAATAAAACTGTGCAAAACAACTATATTTTGAACGTTTTCAGAATTCGACGAAACTTGACCCAAACGTTGGTCTAGACCAAAGGATTTGTGTGGTAAATTTGATAAGCGTAATGATAACTACAAGTTTGTATAAAAGGAAAACAAACTTGTTTTAATAAAATCGTGCAAAACAGTTATATTTTGAACGTTTTTAGAATTCGACGAAACTTGATCCAAACGTTGGTCTAGACCAAAGAATTTCTGTGGTAAATTTGCTAAATGTAATAATAACTACAAGTTTGTATAAAAGGAAAACAAACTTGCCTTAATAAACCGTGCAAAACAGCTATATTTTGAATATTTTCAGAATTCGACGAAACTTAACCCTTATACAAACTTGATTTAGAAAAATCGTGCAAAACAGCTATATTTTGAACGTTTTTAGAATTCGACGAAACTTGATCAAAACGTTGGTCTAGACCAAAGGATTTGTGTGGTAAATTTGCTAAGCATAATAATAACTACAAGTTTGTATAAAAGGGAAACAAACTTGTTTTAATAAAACTGTGCAAAACAACTATATTTTGAACGTTTTCAAAATTCGACGAAACTTGACCCAAACGTTGGTCTAGACCAAAGGATTTGTGTGGTAAATTTGGTATGCGTAATAATAACTACAAATTAGTGTAAAAGGAAAACAAACTTGTTTTAATAAAACCGTGCAAAACAGCCATATTTTGAGTGTTTTTAGAATTCGACGAAACTTGATCCAAACGTTGGTCTAGACCAAAGAATTTGAGTGGTAAATTTTCTAAGTGTAATAATAACTACAAGTTTGAATAAAAGAGAAACAAACTTGCTCTTATAAAACCATGCAATACAGCTAAATATTGAATATTCTATGAATTTGACGAAACTCGACCCAAACGTTGGTCTAGACCCAAGAATTTGTGTGGTAGATTTGCTAGGCGTGATAATAATTACAAGTTTGTATAAATGGGTAACAAACATGCTATAATAAAACCGTGCAAAACAACTAAAATTTTGAACGTTCTCAGAATTCGACGAAACTTGACCCAAATGTCGGTCTAGACCAAAGAATTTGTGTGGTAAGTTTATTAAGCGTAATAATAACTACAAGTTTGTATAAAAGGGAATAAAACTTGCTTTAATAAAACTGTGCAAAACAACTATATTTTGAACGTTTTCAGAATTCGACGAAACTTGACCCAAACGTTGGTCTAGACCAAAGGATTTGTGTGGTAAATTTGCTAAGCATAATAATAACTACAAGTTTGTATAAAAGGGAAACAAACCTGCTTTAGTAAAACTGTGCAAAACATTCAAGTAGTTATTGATGAGGGACAATGGCAGTGGCCTTTTATAACTGATTAGGAATGTATGGAGATCATTTACACATTACCTCAGATTCACGGAGGGGAAGACAGGATCAACTGGAGATTCCCAGAGGGACGACTCACCACACAATCACTATACAGACTTTTCTGCCCACCTGGACCAAAAGTAGGATGGTCTTCACTACTATCTGGTTCATTGAAGATCCCCAGACATAATTTCATCCTTTGGTTAGCAATTCAGGAGAAGCTACCGACTACCGATAAAGCTTGGATGACCCACTTAGGTGGATGTATCCTTTGTGATGAGGGCACAACGGAGACACACATTCACATGTTCTTCCGATGTCAATATAGCAGAAGATGCCTTGCAGCTGTACGCCAACATATTCGATTCTCTTGGCCCAATCGCGAGTGGAAAAGAGACGTGGAATGGGCGTCGAGGAAGTGGAGGGGAAAGCATATCGTTAATATTGCTTATCGAGCCTTACTTAGTGCATGCATATACCACATCTGGCGAGAGAGGAACCTGAGACGCTTTGAACACACCCAACGGCCGGAACGTGTATTAGCTACCTGCATAGTTGATGATGTTAGATAGAAAATACTTAGTATTAATCTATCATGTTCAATTAGCACATTTGCGCTCTATAGAGTTTGGCGTATCCCTTGGTCTGTCGAGGGAGACACCACTTGATTGTTGTACTATACTCATTTTTATTTAATGAAACTTACCTTTACCCTAAAACTGTGCGAAACAACTATATTTTGAACGTTTTTAGAATTCGACGAAACTTGACCCAAATGTTGGTCTAGACCCAAGAATTTGTGTGGTAGATTTGCTAAGCGTGATAATAATACAAGTTTGTATAAATGGGTAACAAACTTGCTATAATAAAATCGTGCAAAACAACTAAATTTTGAACCTTCTCAGAATTCGACGAAACTTTATCCAAACGTTGGTCTAGACCAAAGAATTTCTGTGGTAAATTTGCTAAGCGTAATAATAACAACAAGTTTGTATAAAAGGAAAACAAACTTGCTTTAATAAACCGTGCAAAACAGCTATATTTTGAATATTTTCAGAATTCGACGAAACATAACCCATATACAAACTTGCTTTATAAAAATCGTGCAAAATAGCTATATTTTGAACGTTTTTAGAATTCGACGAAACTTGACCCAAACGTTGGTCTAGACCAAAGAATTTGAGTGGTAAATTTTCTAAGTGTAATAATAACTACAAGTATGAATAAAAGGGAAACAAACTTGCTCTTATAAAACCATGCAAAACAGCTAAGTATTGAATATTCTATGAATTTGACGAAACTCGACCCAAACGTTGGTCTAGACCCAAGAATTTATGTGGTAGATTTGCTAAGCGTGATAATAATTACAAGTTTGTATAAATGGGTAACAAACTTTCTATAATAAAACCGTGCAAAACAACTAAATTTTGAACATTCTCAGAATTCGACGAAACTTGACCCAAATGTCGGTCTAGACCAAAGAATTTGTGTGGTAAGTTTGCTAAGCGTAATAATAACTACATGTTTGTATAAAAGGGAATAAAACTTGAATTAATAAAACTGTGCAAAACAGCTATATTTTGAACGTTTTCAGAATTCGACGAAACTTGACCCAAACGTTGGTCTAGACCAAAGGATTTGTGTGGTAAATCTGGTAAGCGTAATGATAACTACAAGTTTGTATAAAAGGAAAACAAACTTGTTTTAATAAAATCGTGCAAAACAGTTATATTTTGAACGTTTTTAGAATTCGACGAAACTTGATCCAAACGTTGGTCTAGACCAAAGAATTTCTGTGGTAAATTTGCCAAATGTAATAATAACTACAAGTTTGTATAAAAGGAAAACAAACTTGCCTTAATAAACCGTGCAAAACAGCTATATTTTGAATATTTTCAGAATTCGACGAAACTTAACCCTTATACAAACTTGATTTAGAAAAATCGTGCAAAACAGCTATATTTTGAACGTTTTTAGAATTCGACGAAACTTGATCCAAACGTTGGTCTAGACCAAAGGATTTGTGTGGTAAATTTGCTAAGCATAATAATAACTACAAGTTTGTATAAAAGGGAAACAAACTTGTTTTAATAAAACTGTGCAAAACAACTATATTTTGAACATTTTCAAAATTGGACGAAACTTGACCCAAACGTTGGTCTAGACCAAAGGATTTGTGTGGTAAATTTGGTATGCGTAATAACAACTACAAATTAGTGTAAAAGGAAAACAAACTTGTTTTAATAAAACCGTGCAAAACAGCCATATTTTGAGCGTTTTTAGAATTCGACGAAACTTGATCCAAACGTTGGTCTAGACCAAAGAATTTGAGTGGTAAATTTTCTAAGTGTAATAATAACTACAAGTTTGAATAAAAGGGAAACAAACTTGCTCTTATAAAACCATGCAATACAGCTAAATATTGAATATTCTATGAATTTGACGAAACTCGACCCAAACGTTGGTCTAGACCCAAGAATTTGTGTGGTAGATTTGCTAGGCGTGATAATAATTACAAGTTTGTATAAATGGGTAACAAACATGCTATAATAAAACCGTGCAAAACAACTAAAATTTTGAACGTTCTCAGAATTCGACGAAACTTGACCCAAATGTCGGTCTAGACCAAAGAATTTGTGTGGTAAGTTTATTAAGCGTAATAATAACTACAAGTTTGTATAAAAGGGAATAAAACTTGCTTTAATAAAACTGTGCAAAACAACTATATTTTGAACGTTTTCAGAATTCGACGAAACTTGACCCAAACGTTGGTCTAGACCAAAGGATTTGTGTGGTAAATTTGCTAAGCATAATAATAACTACAAGTTTGTATAAAAGGGAAACAAACCTGCTTTAGTAAAACTGTGCAAAACATTCAAGTAGTTATTGATGAGGGACAATGGCAGTGGCCTTTTATAACTGATTAGGAATGTATGGAGATCATTTACACATTACCTCAGATTCACGGAGGGGAAGACAGGATCAACTGGAGATTCCCAGAGGGACGACTCACCACACAATCACTATACAGACTTTTCTGCCCACCTGGACCAAAAGTAGGATGGTCTTCACTACTATCTGGTTCATTGAAGATCCCCAGACATAATTTCATCCTTTGGTTAGCAATTCAGGAGAAGCTACCGACTACCGATAAAGCTTGGATGACCCACTTAGGTGGATGTATCCTTTGTGATGAGGGCACAACGGAGACACACATTCACATGTTCTTCCGATGTCAATATAGCAGAAGATGCCTTGCAGCTGTACGCCAACATATTCGATTCTCTTGGCCCAATCGCGAGTGGAAAAGAGACGTGGAATGGGCGTCGAGGAAGTGGAGGGGAAAGCATATCGTTAATATTGCTTATCGAGCCTTACTTAGTGCATGCATATACCACATCTGGCGAGAGAGGAACCTGAGACGCTTTGAACACACCCAACGGCCGGAACGTGTATTAGCTACCTGCATAGTTGATGATGTTAGATAGAAAATACTTAGTATTAATCTATCATGTTCAATTAGCACATTTGCGCTCTATAGAGTTTGGCGTATCCCTTGGTCTGTCGAGGGAGACACCACTTGATTGTTGTACTATACTCATTTTTATTTAATGAAACTTACCTTTACCCTAAAACTGTGCGAAACAACTATATTTTGAACGTTTTTAGAATTCGACGAAACTTGACCCAAATGTTGGTCTAGACCCAAGAATTTGTGTGGTAGATTTGCTAAGCGTGATAATAATACAAGTTTGTATAAATGGGTAACAAACTTGCTATAATAAAATCGTGCAAAACAACTAAATTTTGAACGTTCTCAGAATTCGACGAAACTTTATCCAAACGTTGGTCTAGACCAAAGAATTTCTGTGGTAAATTTGCTAAGCGTAATAATAACTACAAGTTTGTATAAAAGGAAAACAAACTTGCTTTAATAAACCGTGCAAAACAGCTATATTTTGAACGTTTTCAGAATTCGACGAAACTTGACCCAAATGTCGGTCTAGACCAAAGAATTTGTGTGGTAAGTTTGCTAAGCGTAATAATACTTACAAGTTTGTATAAAAGGGAATAAAACTTGCTTTAATAAAACTGTGCAAAACAACTATATTTTGAACGTTTTCAGAATTCGACGAAACTTGACCCAAACGTTGGTCTAGACCCAAGAATTTGTGTGGTAGATTTGCTAAGCGTGATAATAATACAAGTTTGTATAAATGTGTAACAAACTTGCTATAATAAAATCGTGCAAAACAACTAAATTTTGAACCTTCTCAGAATTCGACGAAACTTTATCCAAACGTTGGTCTAGACCAAAGAATTTCTGTGGTAAATTTGCTAAGCGTAATAATAACAACAAGTTTGTATAAAAGGAAAACAAACTTGCTTTAATAAACCGTGCAAAACAGCTATATTTTGAATATTTTCAGAATTCGACGAAACATAACCCATATACAAACTTGCTTTATAAAAATCGTGCAAAATAGCTATATTTTGAACGTTTTTAGAATTCGACGAAACTTGACCCAAACGTTGGTCTAGACCAAAGAATTTGAGTGGTAAATTTTCTAAGTGTAATAATAACTACAAGTATGAATAAAAGGGAAACAAACTTGCTCTTATAAAACCATGCAAAACAGCTAAGTATTGAATATTCTATGAATTTGACGAAACTCGACCCAAACGTTGGTCTAGACCCAAGAATTTATGTGGTAGATTTGCTAAGCGTGATAATAATTACAAGTTTGTATAAATGGGTAACAAACTTTCTATAATAAAACCGTGCAAAACAACTAAATTTTGAACATTCTCAGAATTCGACGAAACTTGACCCAAATGTCGGTCTAGACCAAAGAATTTGTGTGGTAAGTTTGCTAAGCGTAATAATAACTACATGTTTGTATAAAAGGGAATAAAACTTGAATTAATAAAACTGTGCAAAACAGCTATATTTTGAACGTTTTCAGAATTCGACGAAACTTGACCCAAACGTTGGTCTAGACCAAAGGATTTGTGTGGTAAATCTGGTAAGCGTAATGATAACTACAAGTTTGTATAAAAGGAAAACAAACTTGTTTTAATAAAATCGTGCAAAACAGTTATATTTTGAACGTTTTTAGAATTCGACGAAACTTGATCCAAACGTTGGTCTAGACCAAAGAATTTCTGTGGTAAATTTGCCAAATGTAATAATAACTACAAGTTTGTATAAAAGGAAAACAAACTTGCCTTAATAAACCGTGCAAAACAGCTATATTTTGAATATTTTCAGAATTCGACGAAACTTAACCCTTATACAAACTTGATTTAGAAAAATCGTGCAAAACAGCTATATTTTGAACGTTTTTAGAATTCGACGAAACTTGATCCAAACGTTGGTCTAGACCAAAGGATTTGTGTGGTAAATTTGCTAAGCATAATAATAACTACAAGTTTGTATAAAAGGGAAACAAACTTGTTTTAATAAAACTGTGCAAAACAACTATATTTTGAACATTTTCAAAATTGGACGAAACTTGACCCAAACGTTGGTCTAGACCAAAGGATTTGTGTGGTAAATTTGGTATGCGTAATAACAACTACAAATTAGTGTAAAAGGAAAACAAACTTGTTTTAATAAAACCGTGCAAAACAGCCATATTTTGAGCGTTTTTAGAATTCGACGAAACTTGATCCAAACGTTGGTCTAGACCAAAGAATTTGAGTGGTAAATTTTCTAAGTGTAATAATAACTACAAGTTTGAATAAAAGGGAAACAAACTTGCTCTTATAAAACCATGCAAAACAGCTAAATATTGAATATTCTATGAATTTGGCGAAACTTTACCCAAATGTTGGTCTAGACCCAAGAATTTGTGTGGTAGATTTGCTAGGCGTGATAATAATTACAAGTTTGTATAAATGGGTAACAAACTTGCTATAATAAAACCGTGCAAAACAACTAAATTTTGAACGTTCTCAGAATTCGACGAAACTTGACCCAAATGTCGGTCTAGACCAAAAAATTTGTGTGGTAAGTTTGTTAAGCGTAATAATAACTACAAGTTTGTATAAAAGGGAATAAAACTTGCTTTAATAAAACTGTGCAAAACAACTATATTTTGAACGTTTTCAGAATTCGACGAAACTTGACCCAAACGTTGGTCTAGACCAAAAGATTTGTGTGGTAAATTTGCTAAGCATAATAATAACTACAAGTTTGTATAAAAGGGAAACAAACCTGCTTTAATAAAACTGTGCAAAACATTCAATTAGTTATTGATGAGGGACAATGGCAGTGGCCTTTTATAACTGATTAGGAATGTATGGAGATCATTTACACATTACCTCAGATTCACGGAGGGGAAGACAGGATCAACTGGAGATTCCCAGAGGGACGACTCACCACACAATCACTATACAGACTTTTCTGCCCACCTGGACCAAAAGTAGGATGGTCTTCACTACTATCTGGTTCATTGAAGATTCCCAGACATAATTTCATCCTTTGGTTAGCAATTCAGGAGAAGGTACCGACTACCGATAAAGCTTGGATGACCCACTTAGGTGGATGTATCCTTTGTGATGAGGGCACAACGGAGACACACACTCACATGTTCTTCCGATGTCAATATAGCAGAAGATGCCTTGCAGCTGTACGCCAACATATTCGATTCTCTTGGCCCAATCGCGAGTGGAAAAGAGACGTGGAATGGGCGTCGAGGAAGTGGAGGGGAAAGCATATCGTTATAATTGCTTATCGAGCCTTACTTAGTGCATGAATATACCACATCTGGCGAGAGAGGAACCTGAGACGCTTTGAACACACCCAACGGCCGGAACGTGTATTAGCTACCTGCATATTTGATGATGTTAGATAGAGAATACTTAGTATTAATCTATCATGTTCAATTAGCACATGTGCGCTCTATAGACTTTGGCGTATCCCTTGGTCTGTCGAGGGAGACACCACTTGATTGTTGTACTATACTCCTTTTTATTTAATGAAACTTACCTTTACCCTAAAACTGTGCGAAACAACTATATTTTGAACGTTTTCAGAATTCGACGAAACTTGACCCAAACGTTGGTCTAGACCCAAGAATTTGTGTGGTAGATTTGATAAGCGTGATAATAATACAAGTTTGTATAAATGGGTAACAAACTTGCTATAATAAAATCGTGCAAAACAACTAAATTTTGAACGTTCTCAGAATTCGACGAAACTTTATCCAAACGTTGGTCTAGACCAAAGAATTTCTGTGGTAAATTTGCTAAGCGTAATAATAACTACAAGTTTGTATAAAAGGAAAACAAACTTGCTTTAATAAACCGTGCAAAACAGCTATATTTTGAACGTTTTCAAAATTCGACGAAACTTGACCCAAATGTCGGTCTAGACCAAAGAATTTGTGTGGTAAGTTTGCTAAGCGTAATAATAACTACAAGTTTGTATAAAAGGGAATAAAACTTGCTTTAATAAAACTGTGCAAAACAACTATATTTTGAACGTTTTCAGAATTCGACGAAACTTGACCCAAACGTTGGTCTAGACCAAAGGATTTGTGTGGTAAATTTGCTAAGCATAATAATAACTACAAGTTTGTATAAAAGGGAAACAAACCTGGTTTAATAAAACTGTGCAAAACAACTATATTTTAAACGTTTTCAGAATTCGACGAAACTTGACCCAAACGTTGGTCTAGACCCAAGAATTTGTGTGGTAGATTTGCTAAGCGTGATAATAATACAAGTTTGTATAAATGTGTAACAAACTTGCTATAATAAAATCGTGCAAAACAACTAAATTTTGAACGTTCTCAGAATTCGACGAAACTTTATCCAAACGTTGGTCTAGACCAAAGAATTTCTGTGGTAAATTTGCTAAGCGTAATAATAACTACAAGTTTGTATAAAAGGAAAACAAACTTGCTTTAATAAACCGTGCAAAACAGCTATATTTTGAATATTTTCAGAATTCGACGAAACATAACCCATATACAAACTTGCTTTATAAAAATCGTGCAAAATAGCTATATTTTGAACGTTTTTAGAATTCGACGAAACTTGACCCAAACGTTGGTCTAGACCAAAGAATTTGAGTGGTAAATTTTCTAAGTGTAATAATAACTACAAGTATGAATAAAAGGGAAACAAACTTGCTCTTATAAAACCATGCAAAACAGCTAAATATTGAATATTCTATGAATTTGACGAAACTCGACCCAAACGTTGGTCTAGACCCAAGAATTTATGTGGTAGATTTGCTAAGCGTGATAATAATTACAAGTTTGTATAAATGGGTAACAAACTTTCTATAATAAAACCGTGCAAAACAACTAAATTTTGAACGTTCTCAGAATTCGACGAAACTTGACCCAAATGTCGGTCTAGACCAAAGAATTTGTGTGGTAAGTTTGCTAAGCGTAATAATAACTACATGTTTGTATAAAAGGGAATAAAACTTGCATTAATAAAACTGTGCAAAACAACTATATTTTGAACGTTTTCAGAATTCGACGAAACTTGACCCAAACGTTGGTCTAGACCCAAGAATTTGTGTGGTAGATTTGCTAAGCGTGATAATAATACAAGTTTGTATAAATGTGTAACAAACTTGCTATAATAAAATCGTGCAAAACAACTAAATTTTGAACCTTCTCAGAATTCGACGAAACTTTATCCAAACGTTGGTCTAGACCAAAGAATTTCTGTGGTAAATTTGCTAAGCGTAATAATAACAACAAGTTTGTATAAAAGGAAAACAAACTTGCTTTAATAAACCGTGCAAAACAGCTATATTTTGAATATTTTCAGAATTCGACGAAACATAACCCATATACAAACTTGCTTTATAAAAATCGTGCAAAATAGCTATATTTTGAACGTTTTTAGAATTCGACGAAACTTGACCCAAACGTTGGTCTAGACCAAAGAATTTGAGTGGTAAATTTTCTAAGTGTAATAATAACTACAAGTATGAATAAAAGGGAAACAAACTTGCTCTTATAAAACCATGCAAAACAGCTAAATATTGAATATTCTATGAATTTGACGAAACTCGACCCAAACGTTGGTCTAGACCCAAGAATTTATGTGGTAGATTTGCTAAGCGTGATAATAATTACAAGTTTGTATAAATGGGTAACAAACTTTCTATAATAAAACCGTGCAAAACAACTAAATTTTGAACATTCTCAGAATTCGACGAAACTTGACCCAAATGTCGGTCTAGACCAAAGAATTTGTGTGGTAAGTTTGCTAAGCGTAATAATAACTACATGTTTGTATAAAAGGGAATAAAACTTGAATTAATAAAACTGTGCAAAACAGCTATATTTTGAACGTTTTCAGAATTCGACGAAACTTGACCCAAACGTTGGTCTAGACCAAAGGATTTGTGTGGTAAATCTGGTAAGCGTAATGATAACTACAAGTTTGTATAAAAGGAAAACAAACTTGTTTTAATAAAATCGTGCAAAACAGTTATATTTTGAACGTTTTTAGAATTCGACGAAACTTGATCCAAACGTTGGTCTAGACCAAAGAATTTCTGTGGTAAATTTGCCAAATGTAATAATAACTACAAGTTTGTATAAAAGGAAAACAAACTTGCCTTAATAAACCGTGCAAAACAGCTATATTTTGAATATTTTCAGAATTCGACGAAACTTAACCCTTATACAAACTTGATTTAGAAAAATCGTGCAAAACAGCTATATTTTGAACGTTTTTAGAATTCGACGAAACTTGATCCAAACGTTGGTCTAGACCAAAGGATTTGTGTGGTAAATTTGCTAAGCATAATAATAACTACAAGTTTGTATAAAAGGGAAACAAACTTGTTTTAATAAAACTGTGCAAAACAACTATATTTTGAACATTTTCAAAATTGGACGAAACTTGACCCAAACGTTGGTCTAGACCAAAGGATTTGTGTGGTAAATTTGGTATGCGTAATAATAACTACAAATTAGTGTAAAAGGAAAACAAACTTGTTTTAATAAAACCGTGCAAAACAGCCATATTTTGAGCGTTTTTAGAATTCGACGAAACTTGATCCAAACGTTGGTCTAGACCAAAGAATTTGAGTGGTAAATTTTCTAAGTGTAATAATAACTACAAGTTTGAATAAAAGGGAAACAAACTTGCTCTTATAAAACCATGCAAAACAGCTAAATATTGAATATTCTATGAATTTGGCGAAACTTTACCCAAATGTTGGTCTAGACCCAAGAATTTGTGTGGTAGATTTGCTAGGCGTGATAATAATTACAAGTTTGTATAAATGGGTAACAAACTTGCTATAATAAAACCGTGCAAAACAACTAAGTTTTGAACGTTCTCAGAATTCGACGAAACTTGACCCAAATGTCGGTCTAGACCAAAAAATTTGTGTGGTAAGTTTGTTAAGCGTAATAATAACTACAAGTTTGTATAAAAGGGAATAAAACTTGCTTTAATAAAACTGTGCAAAACAACTATATTTTGAACGTTTTCAGAATTCGACGAAACTTGACCCAAACGTTGGTCTAGACCAAAAGATTTGTGTGGTAAATTTGCTAAGCATAATAATAACTACAAGTTTGTATAAAAGGGAAACAAACCTGCTTTAATAAAACTGTGCAAAACATTCAATTAGTTATTGATGAGGGACAATGGCAGTGGCCTTTTATAACTGATTAGGAATGTATGGAGATCATTTACACATTACCTCAGATTCACGGAGGGGAAGACAGGATCAACTGGAGATTCCCAGAGGGACGACTCACCACACAATCACTATACAGACTTTTCTGCCCACCTGGACCAAAAGTAGGATGGTCTTCACTACTATCTGGTTCATTGAAGATTCCCAGACATAATTTCATCCTTTGGTTAGCAATTCAGGAGAAGGTACCGACTACCGATAAAGCTTGGATGACCCACTTAGGTGGATGTATCCTTTGTGATGAGGGCACAACGGAGACACACACTCACATGTTCTTCCGATGTCAATATAGCAGAAGATGCCTTGCAGCTGTACGCCAACATATTCGATTCTCTTGGCCCAATCGCGAGTGGAAAAGAGACGTGGAATGGGCGTCGAGGAAGTGGAGGGGAAAGCATATCGTTATAATTGCTTATCGAGCCTTACTTAGTGCATGAATATACCACATCTGGCGAGAGAGGAACCTGAGACGCTTTGAACACACCCAACGGCCGGAACGTGTATTAGCTACCTGCATATTTGATGATGTTAGATAGAGAATACTTAGTATTAATCTATCATGTTCAATTAGCACATGTGCGCTCTATAGACTTTGGCGTATCCCTTGGTCTGTCGAGGGAGACACCACTTGATTGTTGTACTATACTCCTTTTTATTTAATGAAACTTACCTTTACCCTAAAACTGTGCGAAACAACTATATTTTGAACGTTTTCAGAATTCGACGAAACTTGACCCAAACGTTGGTCTAGACCCAAGAATTTGTGTGGTAGATTTGATAAGCGTGATAATAATACAAGTTTGTATAAATGGGTAACAAACTTGCTATAATAAAATCGTGCAAAACAACTAAATTTTGAACGTTCTCAGAATTCGACGAAACTTTATCCAAACGTTGGTCTAGACCAAAGAATTTCTGTGGTAAATTTGCTAAGCGTAATAATAACTACAAGTTTGTATAAAAGGAAAACAAACTTGCTTTAATAAACCGTGCAAAACAGCTATATTTTGAACGTTTTCAGAATTCGACGAAACTTGACCCAAATGTCGGTCTAGACCAAAGAATTTGTGTGGTAAGTTTGCTAAGCGTAATAATAACTACAAGTTTGTATAAAAGGGAATAAAACTTGCTTTAATAAAACTGTGCAAAACAACTATATTTTGAACGTTTTCAGAATTCGACGAAACTTGACCCAAACGTTGGTCTAGACCAAAGGATTTGTGTGGTAAATTTGCTAAGCATAATAATAACTACAAGTTTGTATAAAAGGGAAACAAACCTGGTTTAATAAAACTGTGCAAAACAACTATATTTTAAACGTTTTCAGAATTCGACGAAACTTGACCCAAACGTTGGTCTAGACCCAAGAATTTGTGTGGTAGATTTGCTAAGCGTGATAATAATACAAGTTTGTATAAATGTGTAACAAACTTGCTATAATAAAATCGTGCAAAACAACTAAATTTTGAACGTTCTCAGAATTCGACGAAACTTTATCCAAACGTTGGTCTAGACCAAAGAATTTCTGTGGTAAATTTGCTAAGCGTAATAATAACTACAAGTTTGTATAAAAGGAAAACAAACTTGCTTTAATAAACCGTGCAAAACAGCTATATTTTGAATATTTTCAGAATTCGACGAAACATAACCCATATACAAACTTGCTTTATAAAAATCGTGCAAAATAGCTATATTTTGAACGTTTTTAGAATTCGACGAAACTTGACCCAAACGTTGGTCTAGACCAAAGAATTTGAGTGGTAAATTTTCTAAGTGTAATAATAACTACAAGTATGAATAAAAGGGAAACAAACTTGCTCTTATAAAACCATGCAAAACAGCTAAATATTGAATATTCTATGAATTTGACGAAACTCGACCCAAACGTTGGTCTAGACCCAAGAATTTATGTGGTAGATTTGCTAAGCGTGATAATAATTACAAGTTTGTATAAATGGGTAACAAACTTTCTATAATAAAACCGTGCAAAACAACTAAATTTTGAACGTTCTCAGAATTCGACGAAACTTGACCCAAATGTCGGTCTAGACCAAAGAATTTGTGTGGTAAGTTTGCTAAGCGTAATAATAACTACATGTTTGTATAAAAGGGAATAAAACTTGCATTAATAAAACTGTGCAAAACAACTATATTTTGAACGTTTTCAGAATTCGACGAAACTTGACCCAAACGTTGGTCTAGACCAAAGGATTTGTGTGGTAAATTTGGTAAGCGCAATGATAACTACAAGTTTGTATAAAAGGAAAACAAACTTGTTTTAATAAAATCGTGCAAAACAGTTATGTTTTGAACGTTTTTAGAATTCGACGAAACTTGATCCAAACGTTGGTCTAGACCAAAGAATTTCTGTGGTAAATTTGCTAAATGTAATAATAACTACAAGTTTGTATAAAAGGAAAACAAACTTACCTTAATAAACCGTGCAAAACAGCTATATTTTGAATATTTTCAGAATTCGACGAAACTTAACCCTTATACAAACTTGATTTAGAAAAATCGTGCAAAACAGCTATATTTTGAACGTTTTTAGAATTCGACGAAACTTGATCAAAACGTTGGTCTAGACCAAAGGATTTGTGTGGTAAATTTGCTAAGCATAATAATAACTACAAGTTTGTATAAAAGGGAAACAAACTTGTTTTAATAAAACTGTGCAAAACAACTATATTTTGAACGTTTTCAAAATTCGACGAAACTTGACCCAAACGTTGGTCTAGACCAAAGGATTTGTGTGGTAAATTTGGTATGCGTAATAATAACTACAAATTAGTGTAAAAGGAAAACAAACTTGTTTTAATAAAACCGTGCAAAACAGCTATGTTTTGAGCGTTTTTAGAATTCGACGAAACTTGATCCAAACGTTGGTCTAGACCAAAGAATTTGAGTGGTAAATTTTCTAAGTGTAATAATAACTACAAGTTTGAATAAAAGGGAAACAAACTTGCTCTTATAAAACCATGCAAAACAGCTAAATATTGAATATTCTATGAAATTGACAAAACTTAACCCAAACGTTGGTCTAGACCCAAGAATTTGTGTGGTAGATTTGCTAGGCGTGATAATAATTACAAGTTTGTATAAATGGGTAACAAACTTGCTATAATAAAACCGTGCAAAACAACTAAATTTTGAACGTTCTCAGAATTCGACGAAACTTGACCCAAATGTCGGTCTAGACCAAAGAATTTGTGTGGTAAGTTTGTTAAGCGTAATAATAACTACAAGTTTGTATAAAAGGGAATAAAACTTGCTTTAATAAAACTGTGCAAAACAACTATATTTTGAACGTTTTCAGAATTCGACGAAACTTGACCCAAACGTTGGTCTAGACCAAAGGATTTGTGTGATAAATTTGCTAAGCATAATAATAACTACAAGTTTGTATAAAAGGGAAACAAACCTGCTTTAATAAAACTGTGCAAAACATTCAAGTAGTTATTGATGAGGGACAATGGCAGTGGCCTTTTATAACTGATTAGGAATGTATGGAGATCATTTACACATTACCTCAGATTCACGGAGGGGAAGACAGGATCAACTGGAGATTCCGAGAGGGACGACTCACCACACAATCACTATACAGACTTTTCTGCCCACCTGGACCAAAAGTAGGATGGTCTTCACTACTATCTGGTTCATTGAAGATCCCCAGACATAATTTCATCCTTTGGTTAGCAATTCAGGAGAAGCTACCGACTACCGATAAAGCTTGGATGACCCACTTAGGTGGATGTATCCTTTGTGATGAGGGTACAACGGAGACACACACTCACATGTTCTTCCGATGTCAATATAGCAGAAGATGCCTTGCAGCTGTACGCCAACATATTCGATTCTCTTGGCCCAATCGCGAGTGAAAAAGAGACGTGGAATGGGCGTCGAGGAAGTGGAGGGGAAAGCATATCGTTAATATTGCTTATCGAGCCTTACTTAGTGCATGCATATACCACATCTGGCGAGAGAGGAACCTGAGACGCTTTGAACACACCCAACGGCCGGAACGTGTATTAGCTACCTGCATAGTTGATGATGTTAGATAGAGAATACTTAGTATTAATCTATCATGTTCAATTAGCACATGTGCGCTCTATAGACCTTGGCGTATCCCTTGGTCTGTCGATGGAGACACAACTTGATTGTTGTACTATACTCCTTTTTATTTAATGAAACTTACGTTTACCCTAAAACTGTGCGAAACAACTATATTTTGAACGTTTTCAGAATTCGACGAAACTTGACCCAAACGTTTGTCTAGACCCAAGAATTTGTGTGGTAGATTTGATAAGCGTGATAATAATACAAGTTTGTATAAATGGGTAACAAACTTGCTATAATAAAATCGTGCAAAACAACTAAATTTTTAACGTTCTCAGAATTCGACGAAACTTTATCCAAACGTTGGTCTAGACCAAAGAATTTCTGTGGTAAATTTGCTAAGCGTAATAATAACTACAAGTTTGTATAAAAGGAAAACAAACTTGCTTTAATAAACCGTGCAAAACAGCTATATTTTGAACGTTTTCAGAATTCGACGAAACTTGACCCAAATGTCGGTCTAGACCAAAGAATTTGTGTGATAAGTTTGCTAATCGTAATAATAACTACAAGTTTGTATAAAAGGGAATAAAACTTGCTTTAATAAAACTGTGCAAAACAACTATATTTTGAACGTTTTCAGAATTCGACGAAATTTGACCCAAACGTTGGTCTAGACCAAAGGATTTGTGTGGTAAATTTGCTAAGCATAATAATAACTACAAGTTTGTATCAAAAGGGAAACAAACCTGCTTTAATAAAACTGTGCAAAACAACTATATTTTGAACGTTTTCAGAATTCGACGAAACTTGACCCAAACGTTGGTCTAGACCCAAGAATTTGTGTGGTAGATTTGCTAAGCGTGATAATAATACAAGTTTGTATAAATGTGTAACAAACTTGCTATAATAAAATAAAAACAACTAAATTTTGAACGTTCTCAGAATTCGACGAAACTTTATCCAAACGTTGGTCTAGACCAAAGAATTTCTGTGGTAAATTTGCTAAACGTAATAATAACTACAAGTTTGTATAAAAGAAAAACAAACTTGCTTTAATAAACCGTGCAAAACAGCTATATTTTGAATATTTTCAGAATTCGACGAAACATAACCCATATACAAACTTGCTTTATAAAAATCGTGCAAAATAGCTATATTTTGAACGTTTTTAGAATTCGACGAAACTTGACCCAAACGTTGGTCTAGACCAAAGAATTTGAGAGGTAAATTTTCTAAGTGTAATAATAACTACAAGTATGAATAAAAGGGAAACAAACTTGCTCTTATAAAACCATGCAAAACAGCTAAATATTGAATATTCTATGAATTTGACGAAACTCGACCCAAACGTTGGTCTAGACCCAAGAATTTATGTGGTAGATTTGCTAAGCGTGATAATAATTACAAGTTTGTATAAATGGGTAACAAACTTTCTATAATAAAACCGTGCAAAACAACTAAATTTTGAACGTTCTCAAAATTCGACGAAACTTGACCCAAATGTCGGTCTAGACCAAAGAATTTGTGTGGTAAGTTTGCTAAGCGTAATAATAACTACATATTTGTATAAAAGGGAATAAAACTTGCATTAATAAAACTGTGCAAAACAACTATATTTTGAACGTTTTCAGAATTCGACGAAACTTGACCCAAACGTTGGTCTAGACCAAAGGATTTGTGTGGTAAATTTGGTAAGCGTAATGATAACTACAAGTTTGTATAAAAGGAAAACAAACTTGTTTTAATAAAATCGTGCAAAACAGTTATATTTTGAACGTTTTTAGAATTCGACGAAACTTGATCCAAACGTTGGTCTAGACCAAAGAATTTCTGTGGTAAATTTGCTAAATGTAATAATAACTACAAGTTTGTATAAAAGGAAAACAAACTTGCCTTAATAAACCGTGCAAAACAGCTATATTTTGAATATTTTCAGAATTCGACGAAACTTAACCCTTATACAAACTTGATTTAGAAAAATCGTGCAAAACAGCTATATTTTGAACGTTTTTAGAATTCGACGAAACTTGATCAAAACGTTGGTCTAGACCAAAGGATTGGTGTGGTAAATTTGCTAAGCATAATAATAACTACAAGTTTGTATAAAAGGGAAACAAACTTGTTTTAATAAAACTGTGCAAAACAATTATATTTTGAACGTTTTCAAAATTCGACGAAACTTGACCCAAACGTTGGTCTAGACCAAAGGATTTGTGTGGTAAATTTGGTATGCGTAATAATAACTACAAATTAGTGTAAAAGGAAAACAAACTTGTTTTAATAAAACCGTGCAAAACAGCCATATTTTGAGCGTTTTTAGAATTCGACGAAACTTGATCCAAACGTTGGTCTAGACCAAAGAATTTGAGTGGTAAATTTTCTAAGTGTAATAATAACTACAAGTTTGAATAAAAGGGAAACAAACTTGCTCTTATAAAACCATGCAAAACAGCTAAATATTGAATATTCTATGAATTTGACGAAACTTGACCCAAACGTTTGTCTAGACCCAAGAATTTGTGTGGTAGATTTGCTAGGCGTGATAATAATTACAAGTTTGTATAAATGGGTAACAAACTTGCTATAATAAAACCGTGCAAAACAACTAAATTTTGAACGTTCTCAGAATTCGACGAAACTTGACCCAAATGTCGGTCTAGACCAAAGAATTTGTGTGGTAAGTTTGTTAAGCGTAATAATAACTAACAGTTTGTATAAAAGGGAATAAAACTTGCTTTAATAAAACTGTGCAAAATCACTATATTTTGAACGTTTTCAGAATTCGACGAAACTTGACCCAAACGTTGGTCTAGACCAAAGGATTTGTGTGGTAAATTTGCTAAGCATAATAATAACTACAAGTTTGTATAAAAGGGAAACAAACCTGCTTTAATAAAACTGTGCAAAACATTCAAGTAGTTATTGATGAGGGACAATGGCAGTGGCCTTTTATAACTGATTAGGAATGTATGGAGATCATTTACACATTACCTCAGATTCACGGAGGGGAAGACAGGATCAACTGGAGATTCCCAGAGGGACGACTCACCACACAATCACTATACAGACTTTTCTGCCCACCTGGACCAAAAGTAGGATGGTCTTCACTACTATCTGGTTCATTGAAGATTCCCAGACATAATTTCATCCTTTGGTTAGCAATTCAGGAGAAGCTACCGACTACCGATAAAGCTTGGATGACCCACTTAGGTGGATGTATCCTTTGTGATGAGGGCACAACGGAGACACACACTCACATGTTCTTCCGATGTCAATATAGCAGAAGATGCCTTGCAGCTGTACGCCAACATATTCGATTCTCTTGGCCCAATCGCGAGTGGAAAAGAGACGTGGAATGGGCGTCGAGGAAGTGGAAGGGAAAGCATATCGTTAATATTGCTTATCGAGCCTTACTTAGTGCATGCATATACCACATCTGGCGAGAGAGGAACCTGAGACGCTTTGAACACACCCAACGGCCGGAACGTGTATTAGCTACCTGCATAGTTGATGATGTTAGATAGAGAATACTTAGTATTAATCTATCATGTTCAATTAGCACATGTGCGCTCTATAGACTTTAGCGTATCCCTTGGTCTGTCGAGGGAGACACCACTTGATTGTTGTACGATACTCCTTTTTATTTAATGAAACTTACCTTTACCCTAAAACTGTGCGAAACAACTATATTTTGAACGTTTTCAGAATTCGACGAAACTTGACCCAAACGTTGGTCTAGACCCAAGAATTTGTGTGGTAGATTTGCTAAGCGTGATAATAATACAAGTTTGTATAAATGGGTAACAAACTTGCTATAATAAAATCGTGCAAAACAACTAAATTTTGAACGTTCTCAGAATTCGACGAAACTTTATCCAAACGTTGGTCTAGACCAAAGAATTTCTGTGGTAAATTTGCTAAGCGTAATAATAACTACAAGTTTGTATAAAAGGAAAACAAACTTGCTTTAATAAACCGTGCAAAACAGCTATATTTTGAACGTTTTCAGAATTCGACGAAACTTGACCTAAATGTCGGTCTAGACCAAAGAATTTGTGTGGTAAGTTTGCTAAGCGTAATAATAACTACAAGTTTGTATAAAAGGGAATAAAACTTGCTTTAATAAAACTGTGCAAAACAACTATATTTTGAACGTTTTCAGAATTCGACGAAACTTGACCCAAACGTTGGTCTAGACCAAAGGATTTGTGTGGTAAATTTGCTAAGCATAATAATAACTACAAGTTTGTATAAAAGGGAAACAAACCTGCTTTAATAAAACTGTGCAAAACAACTATATTTTGAACGTTTTCAGAATTCGACGAAACTTGACCCAAACGTTGGTCTAGACCCAAGAATTTGTGTGGTAGATTTGCTAAGCGTGATAATAATACAAGTTTGTATAAATGTGTAACAAACTTGCTATAATAAAATCGTGCAAAACAACTAAATTTTGAACGTTCTCAGAATTCGACGAAACTTTATCCAAACGTTGGTCTAGACCAAAGAATTTCTGTGGTAAATTTGCTAAGCGTAATAATAACAACAAGTTTGTATAAAAGGAAAACAAACTTGCTTTAATAAACCGTGCAAAACAGCTATATTTTGAATATTTTCAGAATTCGACGAAACATAACCCATATACAAACTTGCTTTATAAAAATCGTGCAAAATAGCTATATTTTGAACGTTTTTAGAATTCGACGAAACTTGACCCAAACGTTGGTCTAGACCAAAGAATTTGAGTGGTAAATTTTCTAAGTGTAATAATAACTACAAGTATGAATAAAAGGGAAACAAACTTGCTCTTATAAAACCATGCAAAACAGCTAAATATTGAATATTCTATGAATTTGACGAAACTCGACCCAAACGTTGGTCTAGACCCAAGAATTTATGTGGTAGATTTGCTAAGCGTGATAATAATTACAAGTTTGTATAAATGGGTAACAAACTTTCTATAATAAAACCGTGCAAAACAACTAAATTTTGAACATTCTCAGAATTCGACGAAACTTGACCCAAATGTCGGTCTAGACCAAAGAATTTGTGTGGTAAGTTTGCTAAGCGTAATGATAACTACATGTTTGTATAAAAGGGAATAAAACTTGCATTAATAAAACTGTGCAAAACAGCTATATTTTGAACGTTTTCAGAATTCGACGAAACTTGACCCAAACGTTGGTCTAGACCAAAGGATTTGTGTGGTAAATTTGGTAAGCGTAATGATAACTACAAGTTTGTATAAAAGGAAAACAAACTTGTTTTAATAAAATCGTGCAAAACAGTTATATTTTGAACGTTTTTAGAATTCGACGAAACTTGATCCAAACGTTGGTCTAGACCAAAGAATTTCTGTGGTAAATTTGCTAAATGTAATAATAACTACAAGTTTGTATAAAAGGAAAACAAACTTGCCTTAATAAACCGTGCAAAACAGCTATATTTTGAATATTTTCAGAATTCGACGAAACTTAACCCTTATACAAACTTGATTTAGAAAAATCGTGCAAAACAGCTATATTTTGAACGTTTTTAGAATTCGACGAAACTTGATCAAAACGTTGGTCTAGACCAAAGGATTGGTGTGGTAAATTTGCTAAGCATAATAATAACTACAAGTTTGTATAAAAGGGAAACAAACTTGTTTTAATAAAACTGTGCAAAACAATTATATTTTGAACGTTTTCAAAATTCGACGAAACTTGACCCAAACGTTGGTCTAGACCAAAGGATTTGTGTGGTAAATTTGGTATGCGTAATAATAACTACAAATTAGTGTAAAAGGAAAACAAACTTGTTTTAATAAAACCGTGCAAAACAGCCATATTTTGAGCGTTTTTAGAATTCGACGAAACTTGATCCAAACGTTGGTCTAGACCAAAGAATTTGAGTGGTAAATTTTCTAAGTGTAATAATAACTACAAGTTTGAATAAAAGGGAAACAAACTTGCTCTTATAAAACCATGCAAAACAGCTAAATATTGAATATTCTATGAATTTGACGAAACTTGACCCAAACGTTTGTCTAGACCCAAGAATTTGTGTGGTAGATTTGCTAGGCGTGATAATAATTACAAGTTTGTATAAATGGGTAACAAACTTGCTATAATAAAACCGTGCAAAACAACTAAATTTTGAACGTTCTCAGAATTCGACGAAACTTGACCCAAATGTCGGTCTAGACCAAAGAATTTGTGTGGTAAGTTTGTTAAGCGTAATAATAACTAACAGTTTGTATAAAAGGGAATAAAACTTGCTTTAATAAAACTGTGCAAAATCACTATATTTTGAACGTTTTCAGAATTCGACGAAACTTGACCCAAACGTTGGTCTAGACCAAAGGATTTGTGTGGTAAATTTGCTAAGCATAATAATAACTACAAGTTTGTATAAAAGGGAAACAAACCTGCTTTAATAAAACTGTGCAAAACATTCAAGTAGTTATTGATGAGGGACAATGGCAGTGGCCTTTTATAACTGATTAGGAATGTATGGAGATCATTTACACATTACCTCAGATTCACGGAGGGGAAGACAGGATCAACTGGAGATTCCCAGAGGGACGACTCACCACACAATCACTATACAGACTTTTCTGCCCACCTGGACCAAAAGTAGGATGGTCTTCACTACTATCTGGTTCATTGAAGATTCCCAGACATAATTTCATCCTTTGGTTAGCAATTCAGGAGAAGCTACCGACTACCGATAAAGCTTGGATGACCCACTTAGGTGGATGTATCCTTTGTGATGAGGGCACAACGGAGACACACACTCACATGTTCTTCCGATGTCAATATAGCAGAAGATGCCTTGCAGCTGTACGCCAACATATTCGATTCTCTTGGCCCAATCGCGAGTGGAAAAGAGGCGTGGAATGGGCGTCGAGGAAGTGGAAGGGAAAGCATATCGTTAATATTGCTTATCGAGCCTTACTTAGTGCATGCATATACCACATCTGGCGAGAGAGGAACCTGAGACGCTTTGAACACACCCAACGGCCGGAACGTGTATTAGCTACCTGCATAGTTGATGATGTTAGATAGAGAATACTTAGTATTAATCTATCATGTTCAATTAGCACATGTGCGCTCTATAGACTTTGGCGTATCCCTTGGTCTGTCGAGGGAGACACCACTTGATTGTTGTACGATACTCCTTTTTATTTAATGAAACTTACCTTTACCCTAAAACTGTGCGAAACAACTATATTTTGAACGTTTTCAGAATTCGACGAAACTTGACCCAAACGTTGGTCTAGACCCAAGAATTTGTGTGGTAGATTTGCTAAGCGTGATAATAATACAAGTTTGTATAAATGGGTAACAAACTTGCTATAATAAAATCGTGCAAAACAACTAAATTTTGAACGTTCTCAGAATTCGACGAAACTTTATCCAAACGTTGGTCTAGACCAAAGAATTTCTGTGGTAAATTTGCTAAGCGTAATAATAACTACAAGTTTGTATAAAAGGAAAACAAACTTGCTTTAATAAACCGTGCAAAACAGCTATATTTTGAACGTTTTCAGAATTCGACGAAACTTGACCTAAATGTCGGTCTAGACCAAAGAATTTGTGTGGTAAGTTTGCTAAGCGTAATAATAACTACAAGTTTGTATAAAAGGGAATAAAACTTGCTTTAATAAAACTGTGCAAAACAACTATATTTTGAACGTTTTCAGAATTCGACGAAACTTGACCCAAACGTTGGTCTAGACCAAAGGATTTGTGTGGTAAATTTGCTAAGCATAATAATAACTACAAGTTTGTATAAAAGGGAAACAAACCTGCTTTAATAAAACTGTGCAAAACAACTATATTTTGAACGTTTTCAGAATTCGACGAAACTTGACCCAAACGTTGGTCTAGACCCAAGAATTTGTGTGGTAGATTTGCTAAGCGTGATAATAATACAAGTTTGTATAAATGTGTAACAAACTTGCTATAATAAAATCGTGCAAAACAACTAAATTTTGAACGTTCTCAGAATTCGACGAAACTTTATCCAAACGTTGGTCTAGACCAAAGAATTTCTGTGGTAAATTTGCTAAGCGTAATAATAACAACAAGTTTGTATAAAAGGAAAACAAACTTGGTTTAATAAACCGTGCAAAACAGCTATATTTTGAATATTTTCAGAATTCGACGAAACATAACCCATATACAAACTTGCTTTATAAAAATCGTGCAAAATAGCTATATTTTGAACGTTTTTAGAATTCGACGAAACTTGACCCAAACGTTGGTCTAGACCAAAGAATTTGAGTGGTAAATTTTCTAAGTGTAATAATAACTACAAGTATGAATAAAAGGGAAACAAACTTGCTCTTATAAAACCATGCAAAACAGCTAAATATTGAATATTCTATGAATTTGACGAAACTCGACCCAAACGTTGGTCTAGACCCAAGAATTTATGTGGTAGATTTGCTAAGCGTGATAATAATTACAAGTTTGTATAAATGGGTAACAAACTTTCTATAATAAAACCGTGCAAAACAACTAAATTTTGAACATTCTCAGAATTCGACGAAACTTGACCCAAATGTCGGTCTAGACCAAAGAATTTGTGTGGTAAGTTTGCTAAGCGTAATAATAACTACATGTTTGTATAAAAGGGAATAAAACTTGCATTAATAAAACTGTGCAAAACAGCTATATTTTGAACGTTTTCAGAATTCGACGAAACTTGACCCAAACGTTGGTCTAGACCAAAGGATTTGTGTGGTAAATTTGGTAAGCGTAATGATAACTACAAGTTTGTATAAAAGGAAAACAAACTTGTTTTAATAAAATCGTGCAAAACAGTTATATTTTGAACGTTTTTAGAATTCGACGAAACTTGATCCAAACGTTGGTCTAGACCAAAGAATTTCTGTGGTAAATTTGCTAAATGTAATAATAACTACAAGTTTGTATAAAAGGAAAACAAACTTGCCTTAATAAACCATGCAAAACAGCTATATTTTGAATATTTTCAGAATTCGACGAAACTTAACCCGTATACAAACTTCATTTAGAAAAATCGTGCAAAACAACTATATTTTGAACGTTTTTAGAATTCGACGAAACTTGATCCAAACGTTGGTCTAGACCAAAGGATTTGTGTGGTAAATTTGCTAAGCATAATAATAACTACAAGTTTGTATAAAAGGGAAACAAACTTGTTTTAATAAAACTGTGCAAAACAACTATATTTTGAACATTTTCAAAATTCGACGAAACTTGACCCAAACGTTGGTCTAGACCAAAGGATTTGTGTGGTAAATTTGGTATGCGTAATAATAACTACAAATTAGTGTAAAAGGAAAACAAACTTGTTTTAATAAAACCGTGCAAAACAGCCATATTTTGAGCGTTTTTAGAATTCGACGAAACTTGATCCAAACGTTGGTCTAGACCAAAGAATTTGAGTGGTAAATTTTCTAAGTGTAATAATAACTACAAGTTTGAATAAAAGGGAAACAAACTTGCTCTTATAAAACCATGCAAAACAGCTAAATATTGAATATTCTATGAATTTGACGAAACTTGACCCAAACGTTTGTCTAGACCCAAGAATTTGTGTGGTAGATTTGCTAGGCGTGATAATAATTACAAATTTGTATAAATGGGTAACAAACTTGCTATAATAAAACCGTGCAAAACAACTAAATTTTGAACGTTCTCAGAATTCGACGAAACTTGACCCAAATGTCGGTCTAGACCAAAGAATTTGTGTGGTAAGTTTGTTAAGCGTAATAATAACTACAAGTTTGTATAAAAGGGAATAAAACTTGCTTTAATAAAACTGTGCAAAACCACTATATTTTGAACGTTTTCAGAATTCGACGAAACTTGACCCAAACGTTGGTCTAGACCAAAGGATTTGTGTGGTAAATTTGCTAAGCATAATAATAACTACAAGTTTGTATAAAAGGGAAACAAACCTGCTTTAATAAAACTGTGCAAAACATTCAAGTAGTTATTGATGAGGGACAATGGCAGTGGCCTTTTATAACTGATTAGGAATGTATGGAGATCATTTACACATTACCTCAGATTCACGGAGGGGAAGACAGGATCAACTGGAGATTTCCAGAGGGACGACTCACCACACAATCACTATACAGACTTTTCTGCCCACCTGGACCAAAAGTAGGATGGTCTTCACTACTATCTGGTTCATTGAAGATCCCCAGACATAATTTCATCCTTTGGTTAGCAATTCAGGAGAAGCTACCGACTACCGATAAAGCTTGGATGACCCACTTAGGTGGATGTATCCTTTGTGATGAGGGCACAACGGAGACACACACTCACATGTTCTTCCGATGTCAATATAGCAGAAGATGCCTTGCAGCTGTACGCCAACATATTCGATTCTCTTGGCCCAATCGCGAGTGGAAAAGAGACGTGGAATGGGCGTCGAGGAAGTGGAGGGGAAAGCATATCGTTAATATTGCTTATCGAGCCTTACTTAGTGCATGCATATACCACATCTGGCGAGAGAGGAACCTGAGACGCTTTGAACACACCCAACGGCCGGAACGTGTATTAGCTACCTGCATAGTTGATGATGTTAGATAGAGAATACTTAGTATTAATCTATCATGTTCAATTAGCACATGTGCGCTCTATAGACTTTGGCGTATCCCTTGGTCTGTCGAGGGAGACACCACTTGATTGTTGTACTATACTCCTTTTTATTTAATGAAACTTACCTTTACCCTAAAACTGTGCGAAACAACTATATTTTGAACATTTTCAGAATTCGACGAAACTTGACCCAAACGTTGGTCTAGACCCAAGAATTTGTGTGGTAGATTTGCTAAGCGTGATAATAATACAAGTTTGTATAAATGGGTAACAAACTTGCTATAATAAAATCGTGCAAAACAACTAAATTTTGAACGTTCTCAGAATTCGACGAAACTTTATCCAAACGTTGGTCTAGACCAAAGAATTTCTGTGGTAAATTTGCTAAGCGTAATAATAACTACAAGTTTGTATAAAAGGAAAACAAACTTGCTTTAATAAACCGTGCAAAACAGCTATATTTTGAACGTTTTCAGAATTCGACGAAACTTGACCTAAATGTCGGTCTAGACCAAAGAATTTGTGTGGTAAGTTTGCTAAGCGTAATAATAACTACAAGTTTGTATAAAAGGGAATAAAACTTGCTTTAATAAAACTGTGCAAAACAACTATATTTTGAACGTTTTCAGAATTCGACGAAACTTGACCCAAACGTTGGTCTAGACCAAAGGATTTGTGTGGTAAATTTGCTAAGCATAATAATAACTACAAGTTTGTATAAAAGGGAAACAAACCTGCTTTAATAAAACTGTGCAAAACAACTATATTTTGAACGTTTTCAGAATTCGACGAAACTTGACCCAAACGTTGGTCTAGACCCAAGAATTTGTGTGGTAGATTTGCTAAGCGTGATAATAATACAAGTTTGTATAAATGTGTAACAAACTTGCTATAATAAAATCGTGCAAAACAACTAAATTTTGAACGTTCTCAGAATTCGACGAAACTTTATCCAAACGTTGGTCTAGACCAAAGAATTTCTGTGGTAAATTTGCTAAGCGTAATAATAACTACAAGTTTGTATAAAAGGAAAACAAACTTGCTTTAATAAACCGTGCAAAACAGCTATATTTTGAACGTTTTCAGAATTCGACGAAACTTGACCTAAATGTCGGTCTAGACCAAAGAATTTGTGTGGTAAGTTTGCTAAGCGTAATAATAACTACAAGTTTGTATAAAAGGGAATAAAACTTGCTTTAATAAAACTGTGCAAAACAACTATATTTTGAACGTTTTCAGAATTCGACGAAACTTGACCCAAACGTTGGTCTAGACCAAAGGATTTGTGTGGTAAATTTGCTAAGCATAATAATAACTACAAGTTTGTATAAAAGGGAAACAAACCTGCTTTAATAAAACTGTGCAAAACAACTATATTTTGAACGTTTTCAGAATTCGACGAAACTTGACCCAAACGTTGGTCTAGACCCAAGAATTTGTGTGGTAGATTTGCTAAGCGTGATAATAATACAAGTTTGTATAAATGTGTAACAAACTTGCTATAATAAAATCGTGCAAAACAACTAAATTTTGAACGTTCTCAGAATTCGACGAAACTTTATCCAAACGTTGGTCTAGACCAAAGAATTTCTGTGGTAAATTTGCTAAGCGTAATAATAACTACAAGTTTGTATAAAAGGAAAACAAACTTGCTTTAATAAACCGTGCAAAACAGCTACATTTTGAACGTTTTCAGAATTCGACGAAACTTGACCCAAATGTCGGTCTAGACCAAAGAATTTGTGTGATAAGTTTGCTAAGCGTAATAATAACTACAAGTTTGTACAAAAGGGAATAAAACTTGCTTTAATAAAACTGTGCAAAACAACTATATTTTGAACGTTTTCAGAATTCGACGAAACTTGACCCAAACGTTGGTCTAGACCAAAGGATTTGTGTGGTAAATTTGCTAAGCATAATAATAACTACAAGTTTGTATAAAAGAGAAACAAACCTGCTTTAATAAAACTGTGCAAAACAACTATATTTTGAACGTTTTCAGAATTCGACGAAACTTGACCCATATACAAACTTGCTTTATAAAAATCGTGCAAAATAGCTATATTTTGAACGTTTTTAGAATTCGACGAAACTTGACCCAAACATTGGTCTAGACCAAAGAATTTGAGTGGTAAATTTTCTAAGTGTAATAATAACTACAAGTATGAATAAAAGGGAAACAAACTTGCTCTTATAAAACCATGCAAAACAGCTAAATATTGAATATTCTATGAATTTGACGAAACTCGACCCAAACGTTGGTCTAGACCTAAGAATTTATGTGGTAGATTTGTTAAACGTGATAATAATTACAAGTTTGTATAAATGGGTAACAAACTTTCTATAATAAAACCGTGCAAAACAACTAAATTTTGAACGTTCTCAGAATTCGACGAAACTTGACCCAAATGTCGGTCTAGACCAAAGAATTTGTGTGGTAAGTTTGCTAAGCGTAATAATAACTACATGTTTGTATAAAAGGGAATAAAACTTGCATTAATAAAACTGTGCAAAACAACTATATTTTGAACGTTTTCAGAATTCGACGAAACTTGACCCAAACGTTGGTCTAGACCAAAGGATTTGTGTGGTAAATTTGGTAAGCGTAATGATAACTACAAGTTTGTATAAAAGGAAAACAAACTTGTTTTAATAAAATCGTGCAAAACAGTTATGTTTTGAACGTTTTTAGAATTCGACGAAACTTGATCCAAACGTTGGTCTAGACCAAAGAATTTCTGTGGTAAATTTGCTAAATGTAATAATAACTACAAGTTTGTATAAAAGGAAAACAAACTTGCCTTAATAAACCGTGCAAAACAGCTATATTTTGAATATTTTCAGAATTCGACGAAACTTAACCCTTATACAAACTTGATTTAGAAAAATCGTGCAAAACAACTATATTTTGAACGTTTTTAGAATTCAACGAAACTTGATCCAAACGTTGGTCTAGACCAAAGGATTTGTGTGGTAATCACATAGGAGGGTTCAAGTGCATGCACAAAACTTACAAGAATCGCTAGAGAAGGACCTAGATTTACCTCCTTATATAATCTAAATACACCAATCTAACTCCCTATCTTTTTCTTTTCCTATAAAAGACTAATTTACTCATTTATAATATCACAGGGTGCAAATTGCTATTCACCCATGAATTATATATTTGAAGTTCAGATTAATAATTAATAATAATAGATATACGTATTCAGAATATCTCACAGTAATACAAATGTAGTTAATTAATTCTTGATGTAAGTTATCTTTGAACTACTTAATTTTTATGTGAATGCAGGATGGGGATGGGGTCTACTACCGGTTTCCGCTCGACAAAAGACTACAACACTTATTTACATCTTACTGTAAGCAGAAGAAATTAAACTACGACGCAATAGCATTTGTGTACGATGGCCAACGCGTCAAAGTTTCAAAAACTCCCCTGGAGGTAACGTCTATTGATACTTTCGCGTAACATCTTTATTTCCGTCTTTGATGCTAGAATTTAATGTTAAATGTGATTTTGTAACGATATGCACAAATTGCTGCACAAATAGGAAATATGCAATTTCCCTCCGTGATATGAGAAATGAAAAAAAAAAAACTGTTGTGAATAAAATAGCAAATTACCCCATGTGTCTTGAAAAATGAAACCAATTACCCCCCCACCTCCCACCCATCTAAATAGTGGGGTAATTTGCAATTTTTTTTCCCTAGATAATATTTGTTCATTTCATATATCACATGGGGTAAACTGCATTTAACCCCTTTTTTACTAAATAAGTAAAATTTTTGTTCCTAGCATTGTAAGATCAAAGAAAACAATGATGAAATTTGCCGAAAAATAACATTATGATAGTGGAAATGTAATTATTCTGTTTCATTTGCATTACTTTGCGTTGATGTATTATCATTCACAAGTATAGTTTAGTTTTGAAGTTCTAATGCATAGTAATGTTTTTGTGCTTATGATGCATGGCTGATTTTCGGACGGAAAAGTCACGTGCACATAAGTCTTGCATATCGCTTTCTTTTGCTAACGTAAACATGTAATAACTATGAAACTTTTTTATTTGTATTGCTACTTTTGACTTTATACATAGATGGAAATAGAGGACTGAGATTCTATAGATGCCATGATGCATCAGGACGGAGGTGGCTATGCATTCGTGATGACTTGATCAAGAGTGAAGAAAGTTAATACAATGATCAACCAAATAGACATTTATGTTATTGGTTTGCTTTTATCTAGTTTGTTTATTAGACTAAATGCTACAACGTGTGGGAGTTTGTCTATTTGGATGAGTACTAGAGGTATATGATAACAATTATTTTTCTCACTATTCCTAAGATGAGGATATATATGGATGAATTATCTATCGTTCTTGGTTAATGAAAAAATCCTTGGAAAAGGCTTTTGCAGTCGGCAACTTTAAGGAGTCCCCATTCCACCAATACAGAGGTGCTAGCTAGAAGCAGGAGAGAGTAGATGAGAGCAGGTATGAACACAGAAGTCTGAAGGATTTTTGCACATACCCGTTACAAAATATCCATTCCAAATCGAGTTTTTTTTTTTGCAGTGCCACATTCACAATCACACAAGTTTCTCCCACTAAGACAAAGTCGACGATGCAGATTCATGAGTTACATAAAGCCGAATCAGGATCCACAGTTCAAAAACATACCGTAAAAGAGTTATTTGATTTGACAAAGTTGAGTTATGGAAAGCATAGAGATTTTCACCAGAGAGAAGCCAAGCAAACCATCGAATGGACCTTTGCCTGTGATGTACTCACAAAGGACGCTATGTACTCTTCTAAATATGTGTAGCATAGGATAAGAATGTTGGATTTCAAACAATCACAACTATTCATGTATCGCAGATATTATATGTAAATTATCATATAGTTTAAATTTTCTTATTAATAAGGTACTTTAACTTATCATGCTCTATTTCAGTATCATGTAATAGTCCAAGACTTATATTTTTTAGACCAGAGTTGTATTACTTCTGAAAGTCCTTTTGCACACTCCTCATCATCATTTTTAGATGTCGTAAACGTTCTATTTGTTGGATGTAGCTCAAATTGGGTGAGCCATGTATGTCATATGTTATTAATTTTTCTAATTTTTATGTTTAAGATGGATGTGAATTCATAGATTTATTTAACATTCTTTTAAATGAATAAAAAATACATAGCAATTGAAATATCTGATACTTTTCCCATAGACTGTTTGTAGTCCATGTGCTTTACACTTAAGTGGATTTTGGCATCCACATCTTATTCTTGGTGGGGGGGGGGGGGGGGCGAGAAAGCATTTGAGTTACTTATATAATATAGATTGAAGGATCAATTCGGATTGTGGTACTGATCATTATTAAAACCCGAACATAATTTTTTTTAATAAACTGATTATAATTATATTATGCAATCATCAATAATTAATATCAAATATATATAATTAATTAAAATTAGTATTATAGTTAACCAAACACTAATTTGATATGGATACATTGATAGTATACGGATGTCAATGGATAAGGTGAGACCCTACTCTGATTCATACTCAAACCCAATAAATATTACTAAACCTAGGTCCAAATCCAAACCCATTAAAAAATATAAATTATATTTGGATTGAGTCAATACCCATCAATAAAATTGTGTGAAAGAGGAGAAAAGTATTTGTACCTATTTGAACTTCGCGATTTGTCCATTCAAGCTGAGAATGTGCTAGAAAGATATGTCATTGAAGTGGAGTCCAGAAGAAAAGGAAAAGGCCTTAAAATTGTTCTCAAAAGATTCACTTGTATATTGAGCGAGTGGTCAAGAATGCATCAAATCAGAGAAGACATTAAAGATATCAAGTCCTGTTTGTCCGACCTCACCAAACAGTTGGAGTCTATGAGTGTAGGAGACAACTCATCAAGATTGGTAGATGATACCGATAGGTCAAGAAGAACGTATGGGCATGAGGTTGAAAAATATTTTGTAGGAATGAAGGAGGATATTAAACATTTAGAATCAATTCTGACAACTGATGACAAATCAAATGGAGTGATTTTCATATGTGGCATGGGAGGATTGGGAAAGACCACTCTTGCTACTAAAATTTACAATGGGGAGGCCGTGGAGCGGCGCTTCAAATATCGTGCTTGGGTTTGTGTAAGTCAGCAATTTCAACCCAAAACTACTTTCCAACGACTATTAAAGCAACTTCTTCCGAATGAAAGTGAAGAGCAAGACGAAGATACATTGGTCAGAAAGTTGTACCAAGTACAAAGAGACAGAAAATGTCTCCTAGTTTTGGATGACGTTTGGGAAGTTGATCACTGGAATTGCTTAAGGCGTGCCTTTCCCATTGCAGAGGCAGATAGCAAAGTTTTGCTCACAACTAGAAATCAAAGCATTGCTTCCAGAGGATACGTCCACAATCTCAAGTGTTTGGATGAAGATGAAGGATGGGAGCTCCTTTAACAGATAGCATTCCCGAACAACTATTCACAAGGTTAGTTTGTAAAATTTCTTGCTTTATTTTATTGATTTTGAATCTTCTTTCTCTAGTCAGTGACAAAAGAAAAAAGAGTAATGATACTAAAGATATCATTAATAGTGTATATTTAGCGAAAAAGATTATTTTGTTAGGTCTAATGTTTTTTTATAGTTTTCATGATGACAAGATTGTTTGAATTTTCTTATGTAAATTTCAAGTTGATCTATATGTATAAAATGCTATTGAATAGCAATTTAAAATTTATTTATTGATACAAAATTTGTTTAAAACGTAAAAGGAATCAAACATTTAGAAAGCCATACAAAGAAATGGATTCAGCAATATAAAGTTATGCTTTCAGATTTTATTTCTATTTTTTATTTGTTGAAAGTATAGGACGAAATTCTCTTGTTTTGATTTGTTTTAATTACTATACATATTTATAAGAAATTCAAGTTTTATAATATTTTGAATTAACTGATATTCATTGATTATGTATTCAGAGATACCTACAACTGAAATAAAGTTGTTGGAAGAATATGGAAGGGAAATAGTAAAAAAATGTGGTTATTTACCATTACCCATTTCAGTTATTGGAGGAACTCTTCGTCATGAAAAGGCATCAATAGAATGGAAAAATGTGTGTAGAAATCTTGATTCGTACCTTCTACATTGGAGAGGTTTGGAGAATGACAGAGGAGTAAGTCAAATACTAGATTTGAGTTACAATGTGCTCCCTTACAATCTGAAATCATGTTTCTTGTATTTGGCTTGTTTTAAAGAAGATGAAGAAATAAATATAGAAAAACTATATTTACTATGGATGGCTGAAGGAATGATTTGTTCCGAAGATAAGGGAAGAGGAGAAAGTTTGAGAGATGTGGCAGAACGGTATTTATTCGAGCTAGCAAATAGGTGTATGGTTGAAGTGGAAATAGACGAGTTGCCGCTATATAATAGGTTTAAGTCATGCCGGCTTCGTGATATGATACGAGATTTGTGTTTGTCAATAAAAGGGAAAAAAGAAGGATTTCTGGAGGTTATAGATAAAAAGATGGGAGGAGAAGAGTCTTCAATTTGTAAAACAAATAGATTGGCTATCCATATGGAGGGAGTGGATAACGATCTTAGTTACAGGACTGGGGAAAACAAGAACATAAGATCTTTTCTATTCCTCAAACCGGACTGGCGAGATACATTTTGGTATAATTACATTACATTTGGGATTTTCAAATCTCTCAAAGTCTTAGTATTGGAAGGTTATACATTTGAGAATATGAAATTGCCCAAAGGAATCGAAAAATTGAAGCTGTTGAAGCTATTGAGTCTCGAAAATAGTGGTGTGGAAGAATTGCCACCATCTATATGCAAGCTACCTTATTTGCAGACATTGAATGTGAAAAATACAATGAGATTACCTAATTGTATAGACAAAATGAAGCGCTTGAGGCATCTATTTATGAAAGATGATCATGAGAGGATTGGAGGCGAAAAATTGAAATTTGAAGGATCGAATGAATTGGAGATGGTTGATGATATCTGGGTTGGTGATGTGGTTGATGATATCACTCATCTTCTTAAATTGCCAAAGATGGACATGGATGTCAATACGAATCGGGAAGATGGCTCAACTCTTTTCAGGAGGTTGGTGATGTATCACTCACTACATTATTTGAGAATCACACATTGTCGAGTGAGCAAATTACCAGCTTATGAAGTTCAACTATATCAAAATGTGATAGAATTGCAGCTTGTGGGTACAAGGATTGAGGAAGACCCAATGGAAATACTAGAGAAGCTTCCCATGTTAAGAGTTCTTGGCTTGTGGAGAAATCCATATGTGGGCAGAGAGATGGTTTGTTGGGCAACTGGATTTCCTCAACTCAGGGAACTTGTTTTGCATAGGTTGTTGAATTTAATGGGGTGGAGAGTGGAGAAAGGAGCAATGCTCAACCGCTCCAGTCTACTTATTGCAGAATGCAGTAAATTGAAGATGATTCCAGATGAATTGGAATTCATTAATACTCTCCAAGAACTGAGAATTATATCTATGCCAGAAGAGTTTGTGAAGAGGGTAGGAGTGGTGGATGGTGAAGGAGAAGATTATCACAAAATCAGACACATTCCAGATATTTTCATTTATACCAATTATAGGTGTCACTTATTTATAACTATAATTGATGAATGTATAATTAACTAGCATGTGTTCCGTGTAATGTAATGTACGCATTAATTAAAATCACAAAAAGTTCATAATAATAACAATATATATAAATGTAATGTTCTCTGTTTGAATAATTACCATGCAACCTTTGATTCTAACATTGGTGTAATAATTAGTCCAATTAATTAATTTTTGTGGTAAACTGACTAAAATATTCTTGTGAATTTTGAATTATAATTTTAGTTATTTTTAAAAATTTTCTAAAAATTTTTATGGACTAAGTTGATAATATTTCATCCACTATGTATGTTTTTTTTCCCATTATTTAATTTTTTTAGAAAAAAAATATAAAAATACATCAAGGGCAAAGTTGATAATTTTAAACCTCCATCCAAGGATTATATAAT
Organism: Sesamum indicum; assembly: GCF_026168435.1. Lineage (NCBI taxonomy): Eukaryota > Viridiplantae > Streptophyta > Magnoliopsida > Lamiales > Pedaliaceae > Sesamum > Sesamum indicum. The sequence goes on along the minus strand of NC_142661.1, from coordinate 6,068,129 downwards.
TTTATCAAATATTAAGGGGGAATTTATAATTTTTCAAACAATGAGGAGTTATTCGTAATTATGTCAAATCTCACTATATAGCAAATTTATGCTAATTTTTACCAAATCCGCTCAGTTTATATATTTGTTTCTAACTTTTCATGTTTTAGTGTTAATTCCTAATTATGTTAATTAATATATTGGACCAATTAGACCTACAAATCCTCTTCTATTTGTAAATCAAAATAATGGTAATTATTCAACTTCAATGTGGTGTTGCTTTATAATCTTCTTCATATTTATAATATATTTTAAAATGTAAATAATTATTTATTATATGAACGCAGAGACCGTGTACCATAACGACTAATACTATTATAAAGGGAAGAGGGTCTATTGACTCAAAGTGGCAGTTTTGATACCAGTACACTGAATTATTTTAATACCAAAAATACCCCTCAACTTCCCTATTCATGTTAAAATTAATTACTGATCAATCTAGTTCCTTGGGAAAATTAATTTGCATAAAATACGTATTGATGACAATGACAAATTTTAATATAAAGGAATAAACTATGAGCTTCAATAAAATAAAACTATTACTAAAACTTATGTGCTCAGATGTTGCATGTCACTGTATCTAGTTACTAATAAGCTCGTAAGAGCTTATTAAGGAGGCAACACAAAAATTATAATTATTAATTCAGTAAATACTACATTTGGTATCTTGAGTTTTTATTTAGAATTATTTTAGTCCTACAAGTTTATTTCTTGACTTTAGCATCCCTAAACTTTAAATTCTGTTTAGTTTTGACCCCTTTGATCATTTTTCGACGAAATTGTTGTTGGATTTTGACTTTTTGGTGAATAGAATGGTCAATTACTGACTTCAATTTTTTATATAACTTTTCGCAAAAGGTAAATTCATAAAATTTATCATAATTTTGGATTTTTTTATTGCAATAAAAAAAGAGAAAATAGAGTAGATTGTTTTTTTTTAAGTTAAATAATATATTATTATTATGTTTACAACAGTGCAAATTTTTTGTTATTCATAAAAGATAATTTTAATATATCAACATAAAAAATATAGATACAATTTTTTTCCTTTGAAAAAAGGAGGAATTTGACAATGATATAAATTTAAGGGACTAAAGTGGTAAAATCAAACTTAAATGACTATTTTACCCTCCAAAAAGTCAAAATTCAGCCACGTATTCAACAAAAAATAGCTTGAGGGACCAGACTGAGACAAAAATTGTAAATATTTTGAAATTTTCGTAATTTTTTATATTTTTTAAATTTTTTCTGTAAATTTTTTGTATTTCTAAAATTTTTCTGTAAATTTCTGAAAATACTTTTTCAAAATTTTCTAATTTTCTGTACATTTTTGGTATTTTAAATTTTTTTGTAAATTTTTGTTATTTTAAAAAAAAAATCTGTATGAATTTTCAGAAAAAAATTCTGAAATAATTTTTCAAAAAATTTCGAAAATATTTTTTCAAAATTTCTAATTTTCTGTAAATTTATACAATTTATGTAATTTATGTGTAATTTATGCAGTACATGTGTAACTTATGCAATTTATAGTTTTTATGTGTAATTTCTACAATTTCTGTGTAATTTTAGCAATATATGTGTAATTTATGCAATTTATAATTTTTATGTGTAATTTATGAAATACATGTGTAATTTATGTAATTTATAATTTTTATGTGTAGTTTATGCAATTTATGTGTAATTTACACAAATTTATGGAATTTATGTAATTTAATAAAATTTTACACAATAATCACATTAATAAAGAATTTTGAAACAATTAATGCAATATCAACAACATTACATTAATAAATATAAATAATTATAAATTACATAATAATCATAAAAAAATAAATTACAACAATATTGCGAGTACATACTAACATTGTTACATAATAATGTACATAATCATAAAATTTGTTAAAATGTACAAATTTATTTATTTGTTCAAAATCATTAAATATATTAATAATTTATAAAAAAATTATAACATTCAAAAATTAGGAACGGGTTTAGTAATGCTAAAGAAAGTATTAAAAGTTTTAGCAAAACTCGTTCCAGAATTCGTTACAAAGACTGTCCCAAAAAAGTGTTCCTATACTAGATGAATTGTTCCAAATTAATATATAATCGTTCCAAATAGAATTACTAATCTGTATCTAATATGTGTTCCAAATTATATGAACCGTCCCTAATTCTATTCCTAAAATAATTCTACAAGTGTGTTCCAAATTCAATAACTCATTGCAAAAAAAATATTTCAATGACTGTTCCTAAATTCATCCCAATTAGAAAGAAGAAATAGTTTCAAAATAAAATTATGATTATAAATACCGTTCCAAAATTTCACCTAAAAAATATAAGTAACCATTAGAAAGACAATCCCCAACAGTTCCAATTCTTAAATTAAAATTTTTTGGGCTAAATCCATATTAGGAACGGTTTTCAAAGACCGATACAATTACCATCCCTAGTTGCAACTATTTTCATAAACCGTTCCTACAATTTTGTAACGCCAACTGCAAGGGTGGTTTTCCATCCATTCCAAACTCCGGTCCAAATAGGTTTTGTGATCTTGAAATCGTTCAAAGTTAAACATTCCAAAATCTACCCAAATGCTGCCTTTTTTTGTAGTGTTACCATCAAGTTGAGTCAAAAGTTTGGCGTGTCAAAATTTTTTTATCACATCGTCAATTAGAAATGAATATATCTCAACTTGAATCCTTCAAATTATTGGTTGAGGTACCTGCAACAAAAAATCAAACAAACCAACACAGCCAGAAAAGATAGCACCTCAGTTTCATGGCTAGACAAAAGACAGCATAAGCGGGGGTACAATCCCCTAACATCTGTCAACAACAATAAAACCCAAGTAGAGACTAAGGAATACAACTTACAAATAAGAAGAATGTCCAAGATATGCAACGCAATGGAGGACACCTCCCAAACACAGTAAAGTAGTAAAATAAACATGAGTCCATTATACATCAAACAGACAAGCATAAAATTGTTCGAAAATCTGTCAGTGGACTAAAAGTAAGCAATTTCGTAAGTTACTGGACCTAAATAAAAATGGACATAGTTATCGGACTAAACTTAAAATTAGGCATACTTAGCGTACTAAAATAATACTTTTCCCTAATAATAATAATATGAAATTGAAGTATTCCCTTCAACCAAAGTTGTAGCTCGGGGCTCTCTATTTATAGGTAATCATAAGTTGATTGGAGATGATCGAATCTATCTGTGACTCGGTGGAGGATTTTCATAGATTTGATGGAGCATCATCTCAAAATGGCTGGATAAAGCTAAATCTTGCTAGATTTTGTAGAGGTAATCTCCCAACAGTTAGGAGTTCTCCACCGGACTAGGTTGAGGGTTATTTCTTGAATGTTGGAGACCCCCGATTCTTGGGGGGGGGGGGGGTTGGAATTAGAGTCCGTTGCAGGTGAATGTATCTTTTAGAGATAAGAATGTTTTCCAAAATTTTACATAAGTAATTGAGGAGATACCTTATTCCAGAATCCAAGCTTTTAGGTTTTAAGGTTACTTCTGGTTGGAGGCACCACGTGTCCTCGAGGGGGCTGCTCGTCTTTATTTGATTTTGTGATATGTGCCTTTAGAGATCCGACATGAATGCCATGTACTATGGATTTTGACTTTGCCTAGGGGATTTCAAGTATCTAAACTTCCTTATGGGCGTGTGAGGACTTTTTGGGTCTGGGCCTTCTTGGATTTTAGCCAATTTGGGTTTCTTTTGGCCACTTTATGTTTTTAGAAGCATTTCCATCCAGACTCCTTAGGGGCTTTACCCGGACTAAATTTTCATAGGGCATTCTAAGCTCTTACTCGAACTGGGCCCATTGGGCTCCACTTTGGCTTTGCATTCTTTTGAGTTTTGAAGATCTCTTTCTTTTTTTTTTTGGACAACTTGGGCCTCATTAGGCGATTGTATTTTTATGGGCATCATTATACTCCTCAATCTAATAGATGGAAACTTCAAAACTTATTAGAATAGCCATCTCAAAGGCAAGAGACTAGCTTGAAGAGGAAGCCACTTTTTCTTCTTACAGAAAAATATTAGTGGCACAAACATGCTTAGAGAAAGAAGAGCTTACTTCATGCTATATGGAGCAGGAATTTAGCCCATTAAGAGTAGGGCTTATCTGTCTCTATGAAGGAAGGCTCGTGTGCCTCCATGAATTAAGACTTAATGGTTGTCTACTCAAGTGTAGGACTTTATTTTTCTAAAAGAAAATGTTCATAATAGAGATATATCTATTATGAACAGATGTTGTGTGCTTGCACGGAGCAAAATATGTGTGCCTCATCAAAAGAGGATAATTTGGGGGTGCCTACTCAAAGAAAGACTTAAGGGCCTTGCTAGAGGAGCGATAAGGTGTCTGGTCAAAGAAGGTTTATATGCCTTCACATAGGAGGGTTCAAGTGCATGCACAAAACTTACAAGCATTGCTAGAGAAGGACCTAGATTTACCTCCTTATATAATCTAAAATACTGTAACCTACCTCCCTATTTTTTATTTTTTTTTCATAATGGACTAATTTACTCATTTATAATATCACAGGGTGTGAATTGCTATTCACCCATAAATTATATATTTGAAGTTTAGATCAATAATTAATAATAATAGTATATGCATTCAGAATATCTCACAGTAATACGAATGTAGTTAATTAATTCTTGATGCAAGTTATCTTCACTTAATTTTTATGTCATTGCAGGACGGGGACGAGGTCTACTACCGATTTCCGCACGACAAGAAACTACAACACTTATTTACATCTTACTATAAGCAGAAGAAATTAAACTACGATGCAATAGCATTTGTGTACGACGGCCAACACGTCAAAGCTTCAAAAACTCCCCTCGAGGTAACGTCTGTCGATACTTTCGCGTAACATCTTTACTTTCGTCTTTGATGCTAGAATTTAATGTTAAATGTGATTCTGTAACGATATGCACAAATTGCTGCACAAATAGAAAATGTGCAATTCACCTTCGTGATATGAGAAACGAAAAAAAAAATAAATAAATAAATAAACTGTTGTGAAATAAAATAGCAAATTATCCCATGTGTTTTGAAAAATGAAACTAATTACCTCGCCCCCCACCCATCTAAATAGTGGAATTTGCAAGTTTTTTTTCATAGAAAATATTTGTTCATTTCACATATCAAATGGGGTAAACTACATTTAACCCCTCTTTTACTGTATAAGTAAAATATTTGTTCCTAGCATTATAAGATCAAAGGAAACAATGATGAAATCTGCCAAAAAAATAACATTATGATAGCGGAAATGTAATTATTCTCTTGCATTTGCATTAGTTTGCGTTGATGTATTATCATACGCAAGTATAGTTTAGCTTTTATGTTCTAATGCATAGTAACGTTTTTGTGCTTATGATGCATGGCTGATTTTCGGACCGAAAGGTCCCACGTGCACATAAGTTTTGCACATCGCTTGCTTTTGCTAATGTAAACATGTAATAACTATGAAAATTTTTTATTTGTATTTCTACTTTTGACTTTATACATAGATGGAAATGGAGGACGGAGATTCTATAGATGCCATGATGCATCAGGACGGAGGTGGCTACGCACTCGTGATGACTTGATCAAGAGTGAAGAAAGCCAACACAACGATCAACCAAATAGACATTTATGTTGTTGGTTTGCTTTATCTAGTTTGTTTATTAGACTAAATGCTACAACGTATGGGAGTTTGTCTATTTGGATGAGTACTGGAGGTATATGATAACAATGGTTTTTCTCACTATTCCTAAGTTGAGGATATATATGGATGGATTAACTATCCTTCTTGATTAATGAAAAAATGCTTGGCAAATGCTTTTGCAGTCGGCAACTTTAAGGAGTCCCCATTCCACCAATACAGAGGTGCTAGCTAGAAGCAGGAGAGAGTAGGTGAGAGCAGGTAAGAACTCTGAAGGATTTTTCACATATCTATTACAAAATATCCATTCCAAATCGAGTTTTTTTTTTTTGCAGTGCCACATTCACACACAAGTTTCTCCCACTAAGACAAAGTCGACGATGCAGATTCATGAGTTACATAAAGCCGGATCAGGATCCACAGTTCAAGATCATACTGTAAAAAGAGTTATTTGATTTGACAAAGTTGAGTTATGGAAAGCATAGAGATTTTCACCGGAGAGAAGCCAAGCAAACCATCGAATGGACTTTTGCCTGTGATGTACTCACAAAGGACGCTATGTACTCTTCTAAATATGTGTAGCATAGGACAGGAATGTCGGATTTCAAACAATCACAACTATTCATATATTGCAGATTTTATATGTAAATTATCATATAGTTTTTCTTATTAATAAGGTACCTTAAGTTATCATGCTCTATTTCAGTATCATGTAATAGTCCAAGACTTATATTTTTTAGACTAGAGTTGTATTACTTCTGAAAGTCATTTTGCACAGTCCTCATCATCATTTTTCGATGTCGTAAATGTTCTATTTGTTGGATGTAGCTCAAATTGGGTGAGCCATGTACGTCTTATGTTATTAATTTTTCTAATTTTTGTGTTTAAGATGGATGTGAATTCATAGATTTATTTAACATTCTTTTAGATGAATAAAAAATACGTAGCAATTGAAACATCTTATTGTAATCCATGTGCTTCACACTTCAGTGCATTTTGGCATCCACATCTTATTCTTGGGGGGGGGGGGGAACAAGAAAGCATTTGAGTTACTTATACAATATAGATTGAAGGATCAATGCAGATCGTGGTACTGTTCATTATTAAAATCCCAACACAATTTTTTTTAATAAATTGATTATAATTATATTATGCAATCATCAATAACTAATATATTTCAATTATTAATATCAAATATATATAATTAATTAGTAACTAATATTATAGTAAACCAACCACTAATTTAATATGGATACATTGATAGGATTATGGGTGTCAATGGATAGGGTGAGACTCTACTCAAATCCATGCTCAAACCCAATAAATATTATTAAACCTAGGTCCAAATCCAAATCATTTAAAAAATATAAATTGTATTTGAATTGGGTCTGTACCCATCAATAAATTTGTGTGAAAGAGGAGAAAAGAATTTGTACCTAGGATTAGAATTTAAATTAAATATGAAAGGGATTTCTTGAACTTGTGTTATGAGTAGTCGATTCTTTTGCTTTAACTTAAATTAAAAGTGAGAATCAAGAAAGTGCGAAATATGGGAGAAAGAATCTAAAACTTCCAATTTGCAAGAAAAGATAAGAGGAGAAAAGAATTTGTACCATGCGTAGAATTTGTGTCAAGTAGGGATAAAAGTTGGTATGCGCATATATAAAATGAAGCCAGCTGGTGAATTAAAAAGATCAATAACATCCATCCACTTTACAATTAGCTGCTACTGATCCAACACATTTCTCCAAAAATCACCCAAATACAAAGTAAAATGGTTGATTCTGTCGCAACAATAGCTCTTGAAACACTTCGGGACCTGTTGATTGAGGAAGCAAAGTTTCTATCGAGTGTGGGCGGTGCGGTTGAGGAAGTCCGTAGGCAGCTCAACATCATGCACTGTTTCTTGAAGGATGCTGATAGAAGGCAAGATCTGTATAATTCACAGATAGTCCAGAATTGGGTCGCTGAACTTCGCGATTTGTCCATTCAAGCTGAGATTGTACTAGAAAGATATGCTATTGAAGTGGTGTCCAGAAGAGAAGGAAAAGGCCTGAAAAAGGTTCTCAAAAGACTCACTTGTATATTGAGCGAGTGGTTGAGAATGCACCAAATCGGAGAAGACGTTAAAGATATCAAGTCTCGTATGTCCGACCTCACCAAACAGTCGGAGTCCATGAATGTCAGAGACAACTCATCAAGATTGGTAGATGATAACAATTGGTCAAGAAGAACGTATGGGCATGAGGTTGAAAAGTATTTTGTAGGAATGAAGGAGGATATTAAACAGTTAGAATCAGTTCTGACAACTAATGACAAATCAAATGGAGTGATTTCCATATGTGGCATGGGAGGCTTGGGAAAGACCACTCTTGCTAGTAAAATTTACAATGGGGAGGTCGTGCAGCGGTGCTTCAAATATCATGCTTGGGTTTGTGTAAGTCAGCAATTTGAACCCTAAACTATTTTCCAACGACTATTAAAGCAACTTCTTCCGAATGGAAGTGAGGAGCAAGACGAAGATACATTGGTCAGAAAGTTGTACCAAGTACAAAAAGACAGAAAATGTCTCCTAGTTTTGGATGACATTTGGGAAGTTGATCACTAGAATTTCTTAAGGCATGCTTTTCCCGTTGGAGAGGCAGATAGCAAAGTTTTGCTCACAACCAGAAATCATAACATTGTTTCCATAGGATACGTCTACAATCTAAAGTGTCTGAGTGAAGATGAAGGATGGGAGCTCCTTCAAAAGATAGCACTCCCAAACAACTATTCACAAGGTTAGTTTGTAAATATTTTTGCTTTTGTTTTGTTGATTTTGAATCTTCTTCCTCTAGTTAGTGACAAAAAGAAAAAAGAGTAATGATGCAAAAATATCATTAATAGTATATATTAGGCGAAAAAGATTATTTTAATATGTCTAATATTTTTTTATAGTTTTCATGACGACAATATGTGTGAAAAATTATCTTTAAAAATTATTAGTGACAGAAATGTTGTTATTATGAATAATTAGTGACAATTTCATGACAATACAAACATAATAACAATTCTCTTTTTATTTGTTTTAAGTATGGGGCCAAATTCTCATATATTGATTTGTTTTAATTACACAAATTCATATGAAATTCAAATTTTGTAATATTTTGAATTAACAAACGTAAATAACTGACATTAATTCATTATGTATGCAGAGCTACCTACAACTGAAATAAAGTTATTGGAAGAATATGGAAGGGAAATCGTAAAAAAATGTGGTTATTTACCATTACCCATTTCAGTTATTGGAGGAACTCTTCGTCATGAAAAGGCATCAATAGAATGGAAAAATGTGTGCAGAAATCTTGATTCGTACCTTCAACATGGGAGGGGTTTGGAGAATGACAAAGGAGTAAATCAAATACTAGATTTGAGTGACAATGTGCTCCCTTACAATCCGAAACCATGTTTTCTGTATTTGGCATGTTTTAAAGAGGATAAAAAAATAGATACAGAAAAACTATATTTACTATGGATGGCTGAAGGAATGATTTCTTCAGAAGATAAGGGAAGGGGAGAAAGTTTGAGAGATGTGGCAGAACGGTATTTATTCGAGCTAGCAAATAGGTGTATGGTTCAAGTGGAAATAGACGAGTTGCCGCTATATAACAGGTTTAAGTCATGCCGGCTTCATGATATGATTAGAGATTTGTGTTTGTCAAAAGGAAAAACGAAGGATTTCTAGAGGTTATAGATAAAGAGATGGGAAGTGAAGAGTCTTCAATTTGCAAAACAAATAGACTGGCTATCTATATGGACAGCTTGGATAATGATCTTAGTTACAGGATTGGGGAAAATAAGAACATAAGATTTCTTCTATTCCTCCAAACGGACTGGAGAAATATAGTTTGGTACAATTACATTACATTTGGGATTTTCAAATCTCTCAAAGTCTTAGTATTGGAAGGTTATACATTTGAGAATCTGAAATTGCCCAAAGGAATCGAAAACTTGAAGCTGTTGAAGCTATTGAGTCTCGAAAATAGTGTTGTGAAAGAATTCCCACCATCTATATGCAAGCTACCTTGTTTGCAGACATTGAAGAACTTAGATTACCTAATTACATATACAAAATGAGGCACTTGAGGCATCTATTTTTGGGATTTCTTCATGAGAGCGTTGGAGGTGAAAAATTGAAATTGGAAGGGTTGAATGAGTTGGAGATGATAACTGGGTTCAACAGTTTGGTTGATGACATCACTCATCTTCTTAAATTGCCGAAGCTCCGAGTATTGGAAGGAAGAATTTTTGATGAAGAAAGTTTGTCAATGATTGTTGATCACATCTTAAATCATCAAGAACAATTTCGCGACGTACAACTTAATATTGACATGGGTGATAATATGGATTTGGAAGATGGCTCAACTCTTCTCAAAAGGTTGCTGATGTGTTACTCACTACATTACTTGAGTATTGCATATTGTCGAGTGAGCAAATTAGCAGCTTATCAAGTTCAATTATATTAAAATGTGATAGAATTGCAGCTTGCGGATACAAGGAATGAGGAAGACCCAATCAAAATACTAGAGAAGCTTCCCATGTTAAGAGTTCTTGGCTTATGGCGCAATCCATATGTGGGCAGAGAGATAGTTTGTGAGGCAACTGGATTTCCTCAACTCAGAGAGCTTTCCTTGAATGATTTGAGGAATTTAGCAGAGTGGAGAGTGGAGAAAGGAGCAATGCACAATCTCTCTCATCTAGTTATTGCAAAATGCAGTAAATTGAAGATGATTCCGGATGGATTGGAATTCATTAATACTCTAAAAACACTGATTATAATTATGCTAGAAGAGTTCGTGAAGAGGGTAGGAGTGGTGGATGGTGACGGAGAAGATTATCACAAAATCAAACACATTCCAGATATTTTCATTTATACCAATTAATACCAATTATGGGTCTCACTTATTTATAACTATAATTGATGAATGTATAATTAAATAGCATGTGTTCCGTGTAATGTAATGTACGCATTAATTAAATTAATTAATTAAAATCACAATTGGTACCCTTTTTTTTTTTTTCTTCTGGTTATTTCATAACTTTTTTAATTTTGTGAAAGTCAATCGAAATATTAAATGTTGTACATTAGTAATGCAAATAAATTTTGTTCTTTAAGTTACAATACATCGATATAAACAAAAAGTTCATAATAATAACAATATATATAAATAGGTTTGATATAATTATAAATACACCCTCTTTATTTGAAAAATTACCATGCAACCTTTGATTCTAACATTGGTGTAATAATTAGTCCAATTCATCTATTTTTGTGGTAAACTGACCAAAATATTCTTGTTAATTTTTATGGACTAAGTTGATAATATTTCATCCACTATGTATGTTTTTTTTTTCCATTATTTAATTTTTTTAGAAAAAAAGATAAAAATACATCAAGGGCAAAGTTGATAATTTTAAACCACCATCCAAGGATTATATGATTTTATCAAATATTAAGGGGAAATTTATAATTTTTCAAACAATGAGGAGTTATTCGTAATTTTTCAAACAAAGTTGAGAATAAGAAATATAATTAAAAAAAAAATTGACCCACCAAAAAAAGTGAGACACCAAAATAGTGCTCTTAATTAGTAATAAAGATAGATTGTTAAGGTTTAACTTTTAGACTTATCTTTAATTTTTGAAATAAAAAATTACTGACTTCAATTTTTTATATAACTTTTCGCAAAAGGTAAATTCATAAAATTTATCATAATTTTGGATTTTTTTATTGCAATAAAAAAAGAGAAAAATAGAGTAGACTGTTTTTTTTTTAAGTTAAATATATAATTATTTCACAAGAGTGCAAATTTTTTGTTATTCATAAAAGATAATTTTAATATATCAACATAAAAAATATAGATACATTTTTTTTCCTTTGAAAAAAGGAGGAATTTGACAATGTTATAAATATAAGGGACTAAAGTGGTAAAATCAAACTTAAATGGACTCTTTTACCCTCCAAAAAGTCAAAATTCAGCCACGTATTCAGCAAAAAATAGCTTGAGGGACCAGACTGAGAAAAAAATTGTAAATATTTTGAAATTTTCGTAATTTTTTATATTTTTAAAATTTTTTCTGTAAATTTTTTGTATTTCTAAAATTTTTCTGTAAATTTCTGAAAATGCGTTTTCAAAATTTTCTAATTTTTCTGTATATTTTTGGTATTTTAAATTTTTTTTGTAAATTTTTGGTATTTTAAAAAAAAATCTGTATGAAAAAAATACTGAAATAATTTTTCAAAAAATTTCGAAAATATTTTCGAAAAATATTTTTTCAAAATTTTAATTTTCTGTAAATTTATACAATTTATGAAATATATGTGCAATTTATGTGTAATTTATGCCCTTACATAATACGTAAATAACCAAAAAACATTAGACCAATATATAATCTCAATAGTAAATTTATTTAAATAATAATGTAAATAATAAAAAATATTGGACCAAAATTTTCAATAAAACAATTTTAACATCATAATGTAAACAATCACAAAAATTAGACCAATAGTTAATCCCAATAATAACATTATTTAAATAATAAAAAAAATTAGATCAATATTTTCAATAATAATACTTTTAAAAAGTAATGTAAATAATCACAAAAATTGCACCAATATTCCTAATAAAAACATTTTTACATAATAATGTCAATAATAAAAAAATTAGACCAATTTTTCCAGTAATAATATTTTTAAATAATAATTTCAATAATCTTGAAAAATAGATAATATTCCCAGTAATAACATTATTTACATAACAATGTCAATTATCGTAAAATTAGAGAATATTCCCAACAATAACATTTTTATATAATAATGTCAGTAATCACAAAATTAGACCAATAATTTCAGTAATAATATTATATACAAAATAATGTCAACAATAACAATATTAAGGTAATATTTCAAATTAAAATATAATTACATAATCATTAGAAATAGAAAACAAATTGAGGACAATATTTCCAATAATTAATAATTATTTAAAAATATATAGTTCTTTGGTAACAGCGTACAAACAGATCACGTATGCCTTTAATCTTGTTTATCCTATTAATTGAATTTTGCTAGTAAAACTTGTCATGTTTATCCATCTTCATCTGTCAACAAAAGAAATGTTGATAGATTAAAATGGATAAATGTAACAAATACTACAATAAAAAATTCATGTGATAGGCTACAGGCTTAAAACAATACTTGGCCCGTTTTTATACGTGCAAAAGATAATTATATATTTTTAAATAATTAATGAGTACAATACTCATAACTTCATGATAATATTTCCGATATGTAAGCATTAGTATATTCTTTTTTATATACATATTAATGTGAATATTCCTAAAATTTAGACTAATATTTCTCAATAATTTGTTTAGATCATGTTTAGTGGTACGCCTCCTGTGCCATGTGGTCGAGGACATGGTCGTCTACAAGTTTCGCCTCATGTTGGGGAAGTAGTTCTTCGACCACCCCCACCACCTGACACAACCGCACCGTCCCCCGCCCCGCAGACTTCGAATGACGCTGGAGCATCTGGAGCTGCACCGACAGCTAATGACACGATACAACAGTCTGCCACCTCGACGGCTGCTCATCACTACCATCAGTACCCCAACCATTAGCACGCCCAGTACATCAGCATCGATGACGCGAGTTAAATTTATTTTTCAAATTTTTTTATTATTATTTTATCTTCAAAATATCTAATATAGCATGTCCTTTTTAGGTCTGATCGCCGCTTTCACGAGCGCATCAATGCAATCGTGACGGGGACACTTTCCCCACCTATCCCCATATCTGAGCAGATGTCGCTAGAGTACCAGCATTTCTGGTTTCAGATGATGAAGGTAATCAATTTTAAATTAATTTAGTTTTATCTAATAATCTAATTATTTAATGAATTTTACTAATGTTTGATTTAATTTTATTATTGTAGATGACCTACTTGTGGGACTGTGACAATGGGTTCATGTTCTGAGTCTTCCACATGTTAGCTGATAAGTAAATCCAAAAGGTACTTTCCATCGTCCTGTCCATCCTGGTCAGGCCACTCCTAGGTGAACCGGGCGGCGAACTCTACGACGTCCTCAATTATGCATTCGAGGGGGTCTTCCTCTATCGACATGCACAAGAGGAAGTTGGTAAGTAAATAATTGTATTTTAAATGCTTTACCATTATTTTATAAATAAGATGCTAAATGCTTTTTCTTCTACAGGAGGCAAAGCTCGATAGGCCCCCCAAGCAGATGAAATTATTGGAGAAGTGCTACAAGAAAAAAGTGGACGGCAGCTGGAGCTGGCCGAGGGCATTGGAGGTGGCGGTAAGTAGGTATTATTTTGTAAAATAAATTAATTCTTGCTTAAAAATGTTAATAATTTTATTTATTTTACAGGAGACATTCCAGAAGCTGCTAGAGGATTGTCAGCCTTAGAGGGTTGGATATTCGAGAATCTGCTTTATTTTTTGTTATATCCAACACTCTAGTCTTTGTTATTCTTTTAGCTTTTTTTTATGTGTCTATTACATATGTGTATATATATATATTGAGATTAATGGATTCAAAAGTGTCAATTCATTTTTGTTTCCAAAATATTTGAAAGCAATATGTTCTGTGGTGGCAAAGAACCAAATAAATTAGTGCAAAAAATTCTTACATACATTTGTATATATGTATAACTTTAATATAATTGCAATTGAATTTCAAACTTAAATTACTACAACATTATTTCAGCAATGAAATCTAATCCTCAAAGTGTAATAATCACTAACATTATCAATCAAGTGAACATTCGTCTATACCTTTATTTATATACCAAACCATTAATTATATTTTTCAGATTAAATCACACCTACCACATATATTTCTTTCCGGTTTTGAGTATCAATTTTAACTTCATCACTACTTTAAGTTTTCAATTTTACTCAAAAACTGGAGTTGTATATAAAGAATTTTGTAAAGACAAACGGTTGATTACAATACAACAATACGTACAGATTGATGGACTCTTTAATTAATTTTCAAAAATATTATCTCTTTCTTTTTTATTTTTTTGCCTTTTCTGGACGAATCTAATATAGAAATTTTTTTTCATAATTAGGGTTCAACAAGAAATTGAACTTTTGCTATTTGATAAATATTTTAAAATAAATTGATGTGGAATTCATTCTTGAGGCTATAGAAATCATGCTCAATAAAGCTTGTCTTTTTTGTTTTTTACCTTATTTTTTTATATATTTTCTTACCATATTTGAAAACACTAATTTTTATACCTTAAATAATTTTTATACCTCAAACCAAATAAGTTTTCTTTCCTTTCTTTTTTAATGAAGATGAGATACTTTTTTCAACAAACTTAAATCATTTATGCTTTGATGTTTAAATAAATAAATCATAAATTAAACCAAACAAAAAGTCAAAACTACAAAAAAAAGTAGCTAAGACCGCATAAAGATCATTATAACAATTTAACCAACTAGCTACAAATAATAAACTTAAATAATGACAAGCCCAAAAAATATTTAAAATAGCTTTTTAAAAAAATAACAATGAGTTTTAGTAAATTATTGTACTAAGATAGAAGTAGAAGAATAAAGGTAAAACTTTTTAGAGTTTCAAAAGTATAAAAAATATAGAATAGTTAAGCTATAAGAATAAAATAAAACTTATATGTCATGTATTATTAAAAAAAAAGAAAAAGTTGCTACGATTAGATTGGCCCACTAACTCGACCGAGGGTTAGGAGGTCCTAGGTCATTGGGCTGGGCCCATCCCAAGTATTGATACTTGGAATCAGCCCATGATTGGTCTGGATTGGACCAACCAACTTTCCTCGATTAGGTCAATCATATTCTAGATTGAGTCCCTCTCGAGCCCAACTCTTTAGGCATCTTGATCTGCGACTAGCAACCGTGAATTTAGTCCATGACCAATAATTTAACATTAGTTTGGTGGAAGTTTCTCAATTAGAAGATATAATGTGAGATCCCTATGATGAATAAAACTAAAATAATAATAATTCTATATTTTTGGGACGCAAGCTAGGTTTATATATCCAAATCATTTGAATATTAGAAATCCGTTTGCTATTATGATTTACTGATTTGTAGTACTGAAGTAATCTTTTTCTCATCTTATTACTTTTTATTCTAAAATTTAATTATTTTTTGGTAATTATTTATTTTTTCTTTAATCTACATATAACACTTTGTTTGTAGAAAGCTTATGCCATCACTTTACTTATCTCTAGCACCTTATGCACTAAAACAGAAAACAAGATTAGATATTAGTGTGCAATCACGTGCACTTTTGTTATTATGCACTTTTACATTTCTTTATCTAAAAAATGTGATATTATAATTTATAAAAAATGTGATATTATAATTTACATATGTATGGCAGATTGAAGTAGGAAAAAGGGAAATGTATCACCTAATTGTACAAGATAATAAGACAAGTTGGACGTAAGAGTGAAGAAAGTCCATCTCCAACAAGACGTGGACCTTCTACTGGAAATTATTGAGACAGTAAAAATCCAACAAAGATACAAGGTTTGGATACTACAAAAGAGAAAGCGCAATTTTTGAGTTATGCAAAACTAATGTAATATAACTAACATTCTTCAACCAAATTTTCATGCAATAGTACTATATTCATGATAGAGTCTCTCAAAACTTCCGCTCTTTAAAGGAGGTTGCAACTTTTATACTCTATAGCAGTCGGAGGAATGATCTAGTGCTCGAACAGGTAAATTCTGAATCCATAAATCCATTTTATCTTTGACCAAAATTTATGTGGATATGTTTTATTTTCTATCTTTTTAACTATAGAAGATTATAAAAAATGAATGAACTATTATGTGATTTGTTCATGACACATATTAAAACTTCCACAACATTCAGGTTGGGGATGTAAGTGGAAGTAGTACAAGAAATATTACTGAGATAGAAAAGGAAATAGAAGGTATGTAGAATGTTCTACTTTAAATCATATTCATTTCTTACCAACATAATTGGTTTAGGTTTGGTTGAATTTTAACTCTTATCAATGTTATATGTTGTTATCTTAATAGGCATTCCATCAAATCCGGCAATGAAAATCAAAATAAACATTTATAGTTAAAAAGATGGAGAGTTAGAGATCTTTGCTTGAGCTTTAAACAACCCAATAGTTTATTTATAGCCAATCAATTTTCTCTTTATTCTTTTCTTATTATTTTGTCAACCTTTATAATTAAAAAGGAAATTTTAAATTTTGACATCTTTTTAATTTGATTAACTAATTTTTAATATCAATAAAATGATTAACTACTTATTATTTTTGTTAATCAATGAAAAGTTTAATTGACTTAAATTTATTTCATTAAACAAATTCAATGGATCGATTAAATACTTTTTCAATTACTTTAACTATAGATCAAATTATGTCTCAAACTTCATTTTGAATTATCAATTAAATTTTTAATTCAATCTT
Organism: Sesamum indicum; assembly: GCF_026168435.1. NCBI lineage: Eukaryota > Viridiplantae > Streptophyta > Magnoliopsida > Lamiales > Pedaliaceae > Sesamum > Sesamum indicum. The sequence continues at coordinate 6,050,906 of NC_142661.1, read as the reverse complement.
CATTTTGAATTATCAAAAACCAAAACAAATTTATAATCATTGGAAGGTAGTAATATGATCAACTTTTTTTCTTTTGTTATGTTAATGGACATTTTTTTTTTACTATATTAAAAGTATGATTCAATATTCTAAAATTCATTATTAATTATCATATACTTGCGATTCATGAAAACCTAAATATAAGTGAATTATTTTTATTGAAAATAGTGTAATAAATAATCGATATATATAGATACATAATTTCAAATTAAATTATACATTAAATAAAAATTACTAAAAGCAAGAAACTACTATAAAAGTAGACCAAATACCCATATTTATAAAACTCAAACTAAAATAAGCATGTCTTGCATCGAAATATTAATACCTCTCGTACTGTTTCTAGATCTTGTTACTCATCGTGCCCAAATACTGTGTACATTTCGATTGTCCTCATGCCACTGACGAACGTCAAATATTCTCATTGCAGGAGCCCTTCCGGCAAATTTCGAGGTAGAGACTAATCCAGCACATTAGTCAGGTTCTTGAAATCGATAACTATCACTTAGTGTATTTCCCATCCAATTCCAATAGTTTGTTCCACTAAATTTATTTGAATCAAGTATGATTTTCAGTGGACTCTTAGGCATTTATTAATAAATAGAAAAATTAGTAGATTATCATAATATTATGTTCAAATTAAGGACTTGGACTTCAGTCATTAACCCTCTCATTATTTCTATGAAAGCCTATCACTCTCGAATGGTGTTTCCGGAAACTTTTTCCTAGTGGGCTTGGGGTCCACAAATGAAGTTCTCCATACCCCACGTTTATGATTCACATGGAAATAACAATGTAGGACGCATCAAATACCATCCTTAACCTATGAGGTCCCCAAGATATTTAGCCTCGCCTTTTTCAAGTGATTACGAGGACTCCAAGCGAGTGACCTTACTTAGTGTCATACTCGACCCATCAACCGAATCATAGTGTAGACTATCTCCCCCCACGACTCATGACACTAGGAAATAGGTGTGTGTTCACTTCGTTCACGACAATAGTGCAGGTTCATTTCAGTCCAAATGTGCCAGGACTCTTAAGACCACATATGGATGAAATCAACTTCCTCATTACATTATCGTGGATGGAAGAAATGGTATAACAATCTTTTGTTTATTTTCATTTTAAGGTCTAATATTTTAACTTGGTTAAACCAAGTGATAGTCATTTGTTATTTATATGACCCTTGTCACATTTTAGTATTTTGTATGCATAATATTCTAAATATTAACAACATTAATTAAAATGCATCGCATGTGAAAAAAAGCGTACACGCCTGTTGGATGATCACAAGTCCAATAACCTATGTGGTGAACTGAGCCCGTGGTGGATCTTTGGTAGTCTAGGGTAGGCCCTACGCTATTACAAGATATTTAAACCCATTAACATATTACAGGCCTTGTAATCTTTCTTTATTTCTTCATCTACTTCGTAGGCACCATCCTTCAGGCCTCTTTTCCATGGATTTCTATGGGCTAACCTATGGCCTATTTCATGGGCCTTTATCATATGGGCTTGCTCTCTTCAATTATTATAAAAAATAAAAGTAAACGTCTCTCTAACCTATTGAAATGAAACCTCAAACAAAAGTTAGGGGGAGTACATAAATAAGGAGAAAGCAAGCTTTAAAATAGTTAGGCTAAAAATGAAGAGATAAGAAAATAATATATGTAGGCCACAAAATAATAGAAAAGAAACCATCCATAAGGTCCAAATTGCTTTGTGATCATCCATGTTACCAATTAACAAAACAACACATTTATTTCGAAAATAAACAAGCACAAAAACTATAACGCAAACCATGCATTATAATAATGATATCCAATATCAGAAATTAATCACATATCCAATTCAATGAATTTTACATTAAAAATAATGCAACTTAACTATAGATATAAGTGCAACCCCATGCAAATAAATAGTTCTTGTTCGAAAACCCATTAAAATTAATTTTACAAATTTAAGGTTGGAGAATACCAAATTTTAAAAAAAATTAAATACCCCAAAATTAAATATTTTCGAAAAATATGCAAAAATTCTGAAAAAACAGAAACAATTAGTCCAGATGACCAACCGGCCCAACCTACCGTAGCTAGGCTCACGCACGCAGACACCCCTGCCAGATGTGCTCGTGTCACAGCCGGCATTAGCAGACAGGGCTCCGCGCACGTGTTGTGTGTACGCCCGCACGCATAGGCCCGCTCCTACCAGCATTCACGCTGACAAGAACGCTGGCAAAACTTCGTGAGCAAGGCTCTCGCTGCCAGCTGTACCTTGCCAGCCAGTAATCGGCCAGTAGACAGCAACACATCTACTGCTGTTTTTTTATTTTTGTGAAACTTTTTGTTTTTCTTTTTCTGGAATACTTGAAACAACAAAAATCAATTATATTTGAAAATTTTCAAATTTCAAAAAATTCTCATGCCCAAAATTAAATGCATAGTTAAAACATCTAAAACCTTAGTTCTAGAGATGTAATTAAGACCAAAAATCAAGCTTCCAAAGCCGATTAAAATATATTATCATGCACATCCCTATTAAACATGTTAAATTCTAGGTCTATACACTGATTAGTGCTCTGATACCACTTGAAGAGCGAAAGCTCAAAAAATCAAAAAATAATAATTTAACATACAATTAAATCTCGAAAAAGGGGTGTACTCTTGATCTTTTTTAGGGCATTTGGTGTAAAAACAAAACAAAGGAGGCAAGAGTTCTTCTAAAAATAAATAAGAGGGACGAAAATACTAAATGAGATTTTTACACCTTTCTGTTTTTATCATTCGGCTAAAAGCTTTGATTCGTTGTTCCGAATCCGTTCATAGTGATATCTCGATCTAGAGACCATCTAAACACTAACGCACCAAGAATGTGGAGATTTTGTTCTAGAAAAACCTCCATGAAGTGCAAAGAATCAACAACGCTATTGATTAACGTTTGATCTCTTGTTCCTCTTTCTATCTTTGAGATCTTGCGAGGTTTTTTTGAGAGAAAATAGGAGAAAAATTTTCATGGGTATGCGTGTGCAGCAGCAGCTTGTTGGCTATAAGGATTTTAGAGGCTTTATATGTGACCTATGCACAAGATACAAAGGAGTCTTCATTAAAATATCCTTTAATCCAATTAAAGGATCCAACCCTTTTATTATCTCTCTATCAATTTATAAATTAGACCAGGTCCAATAAAATTAGTCCAATTAATTTTAATGGCTAACTTGAAACGTAAGCTTTGGCATTATTTGCTAGAAACGTAACCCTGGGAACACCTGTATACTAAAAAAAAAAAGAAACAAATTTTGTCGAAGCGAGTGACCTTACTTAGTGTCAGACTCGACCTATCAACCGAATCATAGTGTAAACTATCTCCCCCCACGACTCATGATACTAGGAAATAAGTGTGTATTTACTTTGTTAACAATAATAGTGCAGCTTCATTTTAGTCCAAACGTGCCACAACTCGTGAAACCACATATGGAAGAAATCAACTTCCTCATTACATTATCGTGTATGAAAGGAATGAAATAACATCCTTTGTTTATTTTCATTTTCGGGTCTAATATTTTAACTTGGTCAAACCAAGTGATAGTCATTTGTAATTTATATGACCCAAACCTCGTCATGTTTTAGTATTTTCTATGCATAATATTCTAAATATTAACACCATTAATAATGCATGGCATTAGAAAAAAAACGTCCACGCCTGTTGGTAATTTTGTCGGAAAATATTCCATCCTCACCAGAATTTGGTAATTTTGTTATTCGTTCACTAGGATGCATATTCCTATAGTTTCTTTGGTTTCTGGTCAATGGTTCTTTCGAGAAAACCATCCGAATTTATTTCCGAAGCCTAATTTTCAGATTGAAGCTTTTTCCGTTGGCAAAACCATTGAAACCTGTGTCAAGCCGTCTAAAATTCCACCGCTATAAAAACATTTTTTTTTTAATGCTAGTGATTGCTTTCAACATTTTTCTCAAAAAGTTATATAAACAATTAATTTAAATTAGATGGAGCAAACAAATGAATTATAAAGATTGAAAATTTATAAAGTTGAAAAATTAAATTTTGAAAAAGAGTTTTACAACAAATGAATGAATATTATTAGAAATAACTAAACAATTATATAATTGAATATCAATAAATATATGAACTCATAGTGTAAAGAGCTCAAAAGTAACTTTGTCAAATAAAATAAAAGTTAATAATTGAGTCTTTTGAAATGAAAATTTCATTGCATGGATGTTTTAAATTACAAACTCAGTCCCTTTAAAATACCACCCCTTCTAATTAGCATAGGGGACTAAAAATATTTTAGTCCAACTTTTTCTTTTGTGTTCCAATAAAAAAATTGTAGCAATTGAATCGTCCTTATTGTTTTAGCATTTTTTAAGTATCTATTTATATTGCGATTAATGGATTCAAAAGTGTATTGATTTTTCTTTTCAAAATATTTGAAAGTGATATATATTTCTTGCACACATTAGTTTATCTGTATAACTTCAATATAATTGCAATTAAATTTCAAACTTAAATTTCTAGAATCTAGTTCATGAATAAAATCCAATCTTCAAAGGGTAATAATCATTAAAGTTATGAATTAGGTAAGTGAATTTACACCTATCTTTTATATACCAAACCATTAACTATATACCACATATACTTGTTTCAAAATTTCCACCCTTTGAAACCGAATTGCAAAAGATCCTTAGATAAAAATATTGTCCAATTTCAACAAAACCCAGAATGGTTGAACTGCTAAGAAAGGTATACATGATTAATTTTTCATTTTTGAGTATAGATTTTAACTTCATCACTATTTTAAGTTTTTCAATCTTAAACTTGAGTTGTGTATAAGAATTTTGTAAAATAAATGGTTGATTACAATACGACAATATGTACAAATTGATGAACTCTCTAATTAATTTTCATAGATATTATCTCTCATGTTTTTTGCCATTTCTGGAGGGATCTGATATAGAATATAATTTATTGTATTGTATTCATAGATAGCATGAATATATATTTCTTTATGAAAATGATTCATGTCTAATTATTACAATAATATTAAGTAAAGACAAACCAAAAAAGAAGAAATTAGTAGGAAAATATTATGAGAAAAAGACAGAACATCAATTCCAAGGCTTCTGCTATCCCGAATCGAGTTTTGTTATTTGAAACACTCACACATACACACACAACATTTACTCACACTCTCTCATTCAACCACTCACACTTCACATTTGCTCACACCTTTTCTCCCTCAACACACTCACTGCAAAACATTGTGCAAGTCCATAAAGTACTACGCTCAAGAGCCCTAGGAACGTTACATCTGATTCCTTCGGTATCCAAGAAATGGCAGAAACTCCATAAATGTAAGATGGATTCTACGCAGGCAACTCCATTATTCCTTTTCTCAAGCATTTGATTCTTTATTTTTCCTTCTTTAATTCTTTTTTCTGAATCGATTTGTTAATTCGTCATCATATATAATGTGCTAACAGAATTCTTCAAGAGCATACACTAAAGATTTTGGCCGGATAATTTCATCCAACCCAAATTCAAATTTATCTTGTGAAGATTCCGGTGTGCTATCGCCGGATCCCATCTCTTGTGCTCTGTGAGCATGTTTAACGGAGCCTCAGGTACATATTTAATTATTTTAAATTAATTTTCTTTCCTGTCAAAGTTTTAAAAAATAAATATTTAAATTTTAATATATTAAGTAATTATTTTCCGTAATTAGGGTTCAACAAGAGATTCAACTTTATTTATTTGATAAATATTTTAAAATAAATTCATGTGGAACTCCTTGTTGAGGCTGTATCATACTCAGTAAAACTTGTCTTTTTCTATTTTACCTTATGTTTTGATATATTTTGTTACCATGACCGTGCCATATCTTATATAGCGTATGGGGTACAGCTCTGGATGGCGGCATGTTGAAGAACTTGGCCGCTGTCTCAAGAGCGTATCCCCAGAAGGACATGGGCAATTCAATAAAACTCTTCATGGATTTAACCATGTCCAACAGGGTTCGACTTCTCCTTTCGGCCATGCCGTTAAGCTGTGGCGTTCTAGGAGAAGTCCATTGAGAGAGAATTCCATTCTTTGTTATATAATCCATGAAATCACCACTTAAATATTCTCCACCTCGGTCAGACTCAATGAAAGGCTTTGATCTTATGGCAAGTTTGATTATCTACTTCAAGTCTGCATTCCTTAAATATTCCAAATGCCTTAAACATGTACCTCATGAGCTAAAAATAACCATACCGTGAGTGAATATTGATAAAGGTTACGGAGTACGAGTATCTTCTTATAGCCGGAGTATTTAGTGGTGCACAGACGTCTGTGTGGATTAAGTCCAACAGACCAATGGCAAGCGTGACAAACAAAAAGTTTCTTGGTCATTTTGCCTTTTAGTCAGGACTCACAAGTTGATAGTTTTCCCAAGTCATTTACCTCTAGACTCCTTGATTCTACCAACTTCCTCATGCTTTCTATGGAGATATGACCTAACTTACATGCCAAATCTGTGCATTTTCATGATTATCTAAGTTTTGCTTCTGTTGGGTAGTTATAATCCAATTTAACTATTGGAAAATATAAAAACCATTCGTTAATGTATCAAGCAGATGAAGGTTATTATCAATCATCAAATAAAAATTATTTTTATTAATCTCAAATGCATAACAATCATGGTCCCAAACAGGAATGGAACTAATAATTTTTATCATTATTTGTACATAATAACAGTTCTTTAATGCTATCCGAATATGATCACTAATACCTAAGTTGAGAGATCCCACCGATGTCACAGCAATGACCTTGTCATCACCGAGCCTTGGATCATCTCATCCTTACTTAGCCTTCTGCTTCTTTCCAACACCTGCAAATCATTGCAGATGTGAGCTCCACAATCAGTATGCAATACTCAAGAACCAGAATTAGTTTTCATATTTATTTCAATACAAACGTACTTGGGTTGGAGAGAAGTTGTGGGTACTCCCTCTTCTAATGCCCCTTTCCACGGCAATGAATGCAAACATCATTTGCCCTCAACCGCTGTGAACTGTTGTTCTTCATTTTCCTTTGCTCTTTCCCACCGGTGCAACAGGGGCAGTCGGAGCGCTAGCAGTGGCTGCGATGGCTTTTCTTTTTCCTTCTTCCTCTTCCAGTGCCCGGCCCTCTTGCCTTTCGCCTTGGAGTTTGAAGCCTCTCCTATTAGTAACATAGGTGCAGACTTGTAGGTCATTGCATCGTATTAGACCAGCATATTAATTAACTCATGAATAGACTTTTTAAGTCAATTCATGTTGTAGTTTATGATAAATGGGTCATAGGAGGGAGGAAGTGATTGGAGGATCACATCGATATACGTGTCATTGTCAAGCCCAACTTTGAGGTCTTCGTGCTTCTGCACGAGGGATAGCATCTTGATCGCATGACTTTGCGTAGAAGATCCTTCAGTCATCATTGTCCTAAAAAATATTTTTCTAGCAGCACTCAAATATTACTATCAGGAATCATAGAAACTTCGATCATGTGAAGCATTATCGAGGGAACGATTTCCAGCCTATCATATTGCTTTTGGATGTCATTGGTCATTGAAGCTAATATGTTACTGTGACCTTGTTGTTGTCCTTATGCAACTTCTCGAACGTCACATGCTCTTCGGGCGAAGACCCTTCCGGCAAGGTCATCGGGAGCGACTTGTCCAAGATATAGTCTGGTTCTCGAAACCTAGGACAATCGTTGGATTTTGCAGCCAGCTGTTGTAGTTTGTGCTATTGAATTTATCAGTCTCCATTATCAGGGTTAGGGGTTCTTAGACATGTTCTACAATATAGAATTAAACAGATTTCAACATATAATAGTAATATTATTGATAAGTTCAAGACATGGTCTTTTAGTCTTTAACTCTCTCATTATTTATAAGAAAGTACACCACTCTCAAGTGGAGTTTTGGGAAATCCTTTCTAGTGGGCTTGGGATCGATAAGAATAATATACCATGCCCTTACCTCTTCACGCGATCCTGAGGACGGCAAGCAAATCATGTTACTCAATATTAGGCTCGACCTATCAACCAAATCACACCTCAATCTTCGCCCCCAACGACTTGTGAGAAAGGAAAATGTTGAACATGTTCTTTGTTCACAATAATGTTGTACTTTTCCTCTATTCCAAACTATGCCAGGACACGTGAGACCACACATGGGCAACTGTATCTTCCTCACCACATTTTTGTGGAAGGAAGGCTTGGTCAGATCAAGACAATCTCGATCCAAGTCCATGTTGGGCCTAATATTTGACTTGGTCCAATCAAGTAAGAGTGAAAGTTTGGGTGTCTGACCAAGACCTCATCACATAATTTTATAGCATGCAAAATATCAAATGCTAAAGCAATAAAGAAATCACCACATGCAACATAATTAAGCATACCCGCCTGGGATGATCACAAGCGCTACCTATGCGACTTATTGAGCCCGCAGTGAGTCTATGGTCAGTCTAAGGTGGCCCTATCCTGTTACAAAGTAATATTACCCATTAATATTAGATGGACCTTGTAATTTCTTCGTGGGCCTCCTTATCCTTGGACCTTCTTCTCCATGGGCTAGCTTTAAAATAAAAATCCCTACAAAAAAAATTCCTATATTAATCTCATTACAACTGAAAAGAAACCCCAATCAGGAGTTGGGGTGAGTGCGTAAGGAAGGAGATAGCAATCCTCATTATTCCAAGATTAAAAACGAGAGGGAGAGAGAAGAAACATTACAAGGGCATACGAGCCCAAGCATAAACTTAAATTTACAAGAGGTCGTGGACTCCGTGATCATCCATCCATACATCATATAATAAATAAATCCCATGTAATATTATACTCCAGGATATCCAATATCAAAAAAATTAATTTTACGAAGAAAACAGAAGCTTGAAATTTGCAATCAAAACGATGATCGAAAAATATGTGCATTGGCCAATTAATTATTAAATTTTATTTTTAGAAAAAAAATCAATTTTGTCCCAAACAATTAAAACGGTCGTTGTTTGTCAGCCCTACAGCACGCACTGTCGTCGTTGCCTGCGCGTGTGCTTTGGCCCTCTCCCAGCATGCGCGCACGTGGCTGCATTGCAGGGTGCTCATGCGCGCGCTTGCTCTCTGCTTACGTAAGTATGGTCGCGTAAACACTATGCCCCAGCAGCGGCAGTGCAGGGGCGATTTTTTTTCTATATTTTGTGTTGAATGTAAAACAGCAAAAAAAAGCATAAATACAGAAAATTTCAACTTTTCACATGTTTGAATCATCTAATTAATTGAAAAAATCAAACGAGCTATTTTCATCATATAAAGTATTAACGAAAAGACTTACAACATGCTTCAAAAACCGTGAAAGTTAACAACATGCAAATATCACATAACCATCAGCCCCTACAGCGAACCGTGCTCTGATCGAAAGAATCAGCATGGCTCGGGAATGCGGCGGAAGGGTGAAATAAAAAAATTAAAACGGTTCTAAAGGGTCTTCCCTTTGTAATTCTCTGGCGTTCAGTGTTTGTCAAAAGCATAATAATCAACACATAAACATGCTAGAAAAGTGGCTAGAAGATGAAACAAAAAGCATAGAAATAAAACATGAAACTTTACCTTTTTATTTCTATAGTTGAGCAGCAACGTGCGTTGTTTCCTTTACGTTCTCCCGTTCCATTCACTGGAGAGTTTAAACGGGAATTCCTCTAAATTGTCCACACCGCAAAATGTAATAAATATAATTCAAACTAGGATTCCTATACACACTCATGCATATAACCTTCAAACATGAAGAAATAACCACTCCATTAAGTTCATCATGGTAAAGAGTTTCAACTCCTTAACTTGCTCCAACCTCCCTCGAATGGGGTTGGACTTCAAGTATGCACCGAACAAAATTTAATCAAATTAAATCAAGCACAACCAAAGTCCATTGGATAATAATTAATTAAGTTAATTTTAGCCCAACAAAGTTCAAAGATTCATTTAATCCAATTAAATAAATCTAAACTGAAATACTAATTAATTGATCGAATCAATTAATTAAGCCAAACCTAATAAATTAATCTATTTAATTTAAAGGTGCTAATTCCAAAATTAGTTAACCCTATTAATTTGTTTTTTAGCAATCCATCAAATGGATTATTAAATAAATGATCGAATCGTTTATATATTCTCCTTGAATTAATTTAATCCAATTAAATTAATTCGTTTCTTCTCCAATTAATTCTAAATTAATTTTACCAATTCCATAGTGATTTGTGTCTGACTCTTTAAATTTACCCTCAGCTAGACTTGAGAATTATGTCAAACACAATTAATTAATTAAATCTATTTTGATTAATTATTTTTAATTAACCATTAATCAGAAATGCCCGTCACCATGGGTAGCCGTTTAGCAACAATCCATTGCACTAGAGACTAGGTGAATGTTTGCGTGAATATTTAGGCTCTTGAGTTCCATACAGGTATGGCCTTCCATCGACCATCTCTCGACCTTAGTATAGGGCATAGAATGGGGCATCGGTTCCCATCTTGGACTAGGCAACTATGCAGAATATTTGAGATGTCTATACTCTATGGATCGACAAAAGAAACTATTTCCTATTCGACCAATCATTATGGCCATAGACTTGGAGAGTCTAAACCATCTTAGAGCGTGTAGAAGATATATCCATCATATACTGATAAGGGATAGATTCTATCTTCAAATCCACCATCCTCAATATATAATGCGACTACACTGGATAGATAAGGCTTATAATGACCAAATCGAAGACACAGTCATCTCTCGTCAGATTCAAGATATAGCCATCATATATATGCAGCTGCCATGATTCCTCAAGTCCAATGATTAATGCAAGTCTTTATAGGACTCTCGATGCCAGTCTCGAGGTCCTCGACGAACGCTTCAAACCAACCGTCAGAAGTTGGTTTACTAGCTGCCATACAATGCGCAGTCCAACTACATGGGTTATTCAATTAATCTGTGGGCATTGTTCTGACGTTAAAACACCGTTTAACATAAATAGTGAGTACAAAAAACACATAGTTCCATAGATGTATGCTTACTACATTCATAAAGACTGCTAAATGGTTCTCAAAACCATCAATCTAATTGGCTTTCTAGTCACCATTTCAAACATTGATACTACTTGAAGGATCCTGTGGTACGGTCCAGGAACACGCTAGCGAAGCAGCGAATAAAAAGCATAGTAACAAAATTAAAACACATAAACTAACAAATTCAATAGGTGTAACCTTGGAGTTCCTTGACGTTTGATGTATAATAAAATAAAACATAAATTAGGATAATGTGCAATCACAAAAACCAAAAAATTGACAGGGTGAAAAATGATACCTTTGTTTTTTCTAACATGTAGTTGAAATGTTCTTCACTTGAGGCTCCAATACTGGAATCCTATAATTCGTCCATACGACATCGAAATCGGAATCTCAATATTCTCTTTGCTAGAAGAGAACAAGAGAAAAAATCACTCCAAGTGCAAGAGAGGGAGGGGCGGCCGAGAGGTAGGTGAGGAAGGAAGGGACATTTCTGTGTTGTGTAATACTGTGAAAATAAAATATTTCCCAAATATTATGTATCATATATTTATATATCTATATCTTTTAGTCTTAATGAAAAATATTTCTAGACTCATTCTTTTATCTACAAGGTATATTTCTGATTATTCCAAATAAAGAGATCCCTAATAATGGCTAGAATTGCAGTTTTCAAAATTAAAATTTGCTAGCCATTTGTTTCCTTCTATGGAATTTTCATGGGTCAAAATTAGTGGCCTTGACCAATTTTTACAAAGAAAAAAACAAGCCCAATGAATTTTTATATCCAATTTTAATAAAAATCCATTTAATTTGAGCCAACTTGTGTTTAATATAATTAAATAGATAAGCCCAAACTGTCTTTATTAGTTAATAAAATCCAACTTATTAAATAATAGGGACAAGCCCAATATAAATTAATGTTATTACTATATGCTTGATTCTAATCCATCCAATTGATCTCTCTTTGTAAGTAATCCAATTAGTTGTGGAATTAATTCAAAATTAATTCCTTGTTTTCTTTCCAATAATTTATGTGTGACTCTTTAGGTTCACCTTTCAGCTAGACTTGGGCTAGTGTCTAACACTATTATTAATTAGATCTAATTTAATTAATAATACTTGATTAACCTTTAATCAATAAAGCCCATCACCATGGGTGGCTGTCTAGCAACGGTCCATGGCACTAAAGACTAGGTAAGTTTCTGTCTGACAATGTAGGCTCTTGAGTCCATATGTGTACGGTCCTTCCGTCTTCCATCTCCGAACTTTAGTCTAGGTCATGGAATTAGGTGTTGATTCCCATCATGGACTAGGCGTCTATTCTTAATACATGAGATCGCATTACACCAAGTTTCTTGACCTGGGAACCTCTTTTCCCTATTCGATCAAGGACTGTGGCTATAGATATATAGAACATGAATGCATCTCCAAATGCATAGGAGATACTTCTATCACATACTCACAGGGGACAAATCCTCTTTTTGGAACTCACCGTCCTTGCTACATACTTCGACTGCGCTGGATAAGGCTTACGATGATCATGTCTATGACATAATCACCTCTTGCGCAGATAAAAGACATAGTCAACGTATGCACGTGACTACCATGATTCTTCAAGTCTGAGGACTACTATCGTATTATAGAAGTTGGGGATCAAGTCATACCGACCAAGCCTCCAAGGCTTCCATATGACGATCCTGCCAGTCAGTTCAGTTGATTCGACACCTAGTCAATCAACCCAGCAAGATCGCATAGACGCCCCGCGTCTGTCACCGATGAAACGCAGAACTCACCAATTGAATGCGACTCTTAATGCAAGTCTCCATAGGACTCTCGTTGCCCATTCTAAAAGTCTTCGACTTGCAATGTTTCAGACCCAACCTTTTGGCAGTTGGTTTCATTAGCGCCATCCAATACGTGGCCTAAACTCACGGTTGTTAAGTGCTCTATGGGCTTTGTCGTGATGTTCAAGAAAACGCAATCATACAAATTGAGAACAAAAATGTAGATGCCAAAATAAGCGAATACTCATTTTATTTACATAAAAATAATATTACATAGAACGATTAATTGTTAGAATAAAATACATCTAGGCCAATATAATTGGCTTTTTGGTCATTTATTCTAACAGTCTCCCACTTGACCTAAGGCCAATCACCCATCGGCCTCAAACCTATCTTATCAAGATGTTGAATTTGAGCAATTTGCGACAACGGTATAATCGATGTATCTACTATGTTCTGTGCTAAGTTGACTTAGTCATCCGCATGTCACCTCTGCTCACAATCTCTCAAAGTAGATGGTAGATTCTAAGAATAAAAACAGTGCTTATGGTAAAATTAAAACAAGAAGTGCAAAAATGTAAATCAAGGATTACCTTTCACACGAGACATCAACGTAGAAGCCCTCTAAAGACAAGTATACACCACACCGGAATATGATAATCCCAAGTTCTCTCTGCTAGAAGAAAATTAGGGAGAAAGAACAAACCAAGTGTGCTTGTGAGAGAGGCAGCCGAATTAGGAGCTTATAGGGTAGGATTTTTTTTGTGTTATGTTTTCATTAGTTATTCCAAATAAATAATATACATATATATACCTTGTGTTGATGTACTAATCCAAGATGCAATCATCGCATGCACGTGACTGCCGTGATTCCTCAATTCTAAGGACTACTCCCGCACTATCGAAGCCGGAGACTTGAGTTATTCCGACAGAGCATCTAAGGCTTCCATATGACGATCGTCGCGAGTTAGTTCAGTCAGCTGACCACCTTGTCAACTAACCCACTAAAATTTCATAGACGTCCTATGCCTCTCGTCGAAGAAACGCGACACTCATCCAATGAATGCAATACTCAGCGCGGGTCTCAGTAGGTATCTCAATGCCCAGATTCAAGGTATTTGACTTGGAACATTTCAGACCAACCCACAGAAGTTGCTTTCATAGCCACCATCCAATGCGCAGCTCAACTACATGGGTTACAAAGTGGTCTATGGGCATGTGTTGTGACGTCAAAACTGTAGTTGATTTAATTTGTTAAGCATAATAGTTACATGTGCCAAATATGAATACTTATTATATTCATAGGATAATATTGCTTAAATAAAGATTGCTTGAATGGTTCTCAAAACTGCCAATCTAATTGGGTTTTTGGTCAGCTATCCAATAATTTCCCACTTGACCTTAAAGCGAATTACTCATGTGTTTAGATTAATTTGATTATGACCAATCTGTGATACCGACAAGGTTTTATGGGTCTACTCTTATTTCTGTCGATGTTCAGCGGTCCAATAGCACATTACATCTTCCTATAATCGCTCCTAGCAGATGATGGTGTCTAAGATTTTTTCTTAGACCTGTAATGAGATCTCGGGCCTTTTATATTGTGCCATAGCCTAGTTGTCATCCTCTAAGGTGACTACTGGCGCACCTACGCTAGGTAGAACACCCAATAATTTAGTGATGTTTTTCGGTCGTAACCTTTTTCCAATATAACTTTTAAAGTTTTCCGTACATTCAATATTTCATGATTAGAGTTTTTGTGTTATTCCACTTGGCACCTTTCCAATATTACCACATTATCATTAAACCTTGAATGTACACTCATTTTTTAGATTAAATATTATTCATGTGATGCTGGAAGCTACTTTTGCTGTAGCCTTCCAAAATCAACCTCCATTAATGTGCGTTAAGAGCTCTCTTTAATCCTTATTCAAGTATTAAAGATAGCCCTTCAACAGCTATATGTTGCCCCGTCGGTGAACACTCATTATATGTTTTTATGCTTAAAAAGCATGAGCAACATCGGACATAATGCACCGAATAACATTCCATGCTGCTTACAACAAAGACGTAGGGGATGTCACAAATCTAAGCTCCTCATCAGTCTACCATGACTGAATCTTGGATAGCTTATCATTAAATAGGAGTCCAATTCCTATTATGGAAAATTTGATAAAAAAACTTCGTGTTTTAAACTTTCAAGACGTCTTTATATCATTCCAAATGATCGAGACATTGTGAACCTCTAAAACACTTGGAACACAATTGGGCTCCAATTGACTTTCTACCTTGTTCTTGACCAAGTCATGTACCGCATGAACTTGTCAAAATAAGTATGTAGGGCATCCCAACCTAGTTAGAACTCTATAGCAGATTTTATGGCTCCGAGCCATTTATCAGGATAGATGTCCTACATCGCTTCCTCTTGTTCGATTTCAAATACTCAAACCTTTCAGGTAACTGGAGTTTTTGGACTATCCTTTGGAGAACTTAGACACGTTCAGTTAAGTTCCAATTACAAGTGATGTTTGTATTATTCCTTAAGGAACCTGTATAAATTAGATTTCGAGTCTAATTTTTCTCCCACTAGTCCTTTAATGTATGCAGGAACATTTCTTGTACTCAAGACATGACACAGGTTTGCCAAATCATATCAAGTATAGTGTCCGGATTACGACTTTAAGAAAACACAATGTTTCACAACTGGACGGTTTTTCAAAAGTCCACATCTAGTGAAGCACGGATCGAACCATGTTCAATTTGTTCCTTACTAGAGATAGTTCCACATCGTCTCTTCCGGTGGAATTTCACTGAATGAGAATTCCATTCTCATTTTGGATGTTATAAGAACTCCCACTAAATATGCACTACCTCGATCCCATCAAAGGGATTATCTCTGTAACCAGTTTGGTTCTCCACCTCAAGTCTAATTTCTCCGAACATTCCAGAAGTCCATAGACTTGTGAACCCTCTACTGGTATTTTTGTATTTAGTAACATACATGTCTATTTTTGATCCATTCCAATAGATTGTTTTTGAAAATCATTCTTTGTCCCACAAAGTGCTTTCATGGCTTTCTTCCCTCTCAGAAAGGATTAATAAGTTAGTAAACTCAAATCATCTATTGCCAGACTCTTTGAATCTACCAACCTATTTATCCTAACTAGAGGGATATGGCCTAGTTCATGCATGTCATTTTCTGTAAGTTATGTTCTAGATCATCCATTTTAGTCATTTGTTTTAAGTGTGCATAATCTAATTATGTAGTACGACAATTTAATAACTCAGCAGACTAGAAAAAATCTTTTATTAATCAAGTTTGTAGTGAATTTTGTCCAACAATTGACTAATGACTTGATCATGTTGGGTTACATAATCGTATACTATTTCAACATGAATACTATTAGCTAAGTTTATTTAGTCTTATTGCTTTTGTAGTAATGGCCTAGCTATTGCTTAGCTTTAAGAGTACTTGTCTTAGAGTTATCCTTTTCATTTCTGTAAAACATTTGCATAAATGCATTTCGAGATCAAGTGTCTAACACTTGGGAATATGAACAGTAATCATGTTTGCTCGACAAATGCCATAGTTTGGGTAAAGGGCAGTTCACGATACTCCCTCTTCTAATGCCCTTTGGCAATTATATGTAAACATCATAAGTAAATTTTGACTATTGAACCATTATCCCATTTTTCCTTTTACATTCGCTCATTAAGCTGACTGGAGCACTCAAAGCGTGAGGGAATGCTAGACGTTTGGTAATTTCTTTTACTTTTGAGGTTGAAGCCTCCAAATCCAGTACCATCTGTGCAGATTCTTCAATCGTTGACTCGTATTGGTCCAACTATTTTTTTATCAACTGATGAAATGGTCTTCCCAAACCCATTTAGAGTTTTATGATAAATAGGAAGAAGGAGAGATGAAGTACATTCCTTTTAAGATCAACATTAGGGTCTTAGAGCTTCTCCACAAGGGATTGCATCTAAGTCTTTTAGTCGTTAACTTCTCCCACTATTTCTATAAAATCAAACCACTCTCAAGTGGGGTTTCAAAAAATCCTTTCGTAGTGGGCTTGGGATCCACAAGAAAAATTTACCATGCCCCGCTTTTATAATTAACATGGAAAAAGCTTTGTGGGGGGGAACCGATGCCATCTTATTCCATGAGATTCTCAAGATATTTCTCCTCACCTCTTCACATGATCTTGAGGACCCCAAACGAATCATGTTATTTTTTGTTAAACCCGACCCGTCAACCAAATCGTACCTCAATTATCACCCCCCACGACTTGTGAGATACGAAAACAAACAGCGTATTCCTTTGTTCTTAAGAATAATACAGCTTGCCTTCTATTCCAAATGTGTCACGACCCATGAGACCATATTTGGATAGTGGCAGCTACTTCATGATATTGCTATGGATGGATTAGACAGATGAAATGCCATTTTGATCCAAGTCCATTTACAGGAGTAATATATTAATTCGTGTTGGTTTCAACCCATCAATCAAGTCACAACTCAACTGTCGCCCACCACGACTCGTGAGACAGGGAAACAATGAGCGTGTTCTTTTGTTCACAATAATGGTGCAGCTTGCCTCTAATCCAAATGTTCCACGACTCGTGGGAGAACACTTAGGTAGTGGCAACTTTCTCACCACATTATTGTGGACGAAAATGTTAGACAGATCAAATCATTTTGATGCAAATCCATATTGGGCCCTAAAACTTTAACTTGGTCCAACCAAGTGAGAGTTAATATTGAGTTGTTTGATCAAGACCTCATCGCAAAATAGCATTGCATGTATAAATATAAAATTTTTAAAGCATTAGGTAAACTCATCGCATACAATGAAACCTAACATACCCCTATTGGATAATCACGAGTTTAGCCTATACGACCCATTGAACCCGCAGTGAGTGTAAGGCTGCCTAAGGTGGCCTTATGTTATTATAAAAAATGCTTTACCCTTCAACATATAGATGGGCCTTGTAACATCTTCGTGGGCCGCCTTCTCCATTGGCCTCCTCCTCTGTGGACCTTCTTCCATGGGCTCAATTACAATAAAAACCTCACCAAAATATTCTATACTACTCTCATTATAATTTAAAAAGAAACCCTGATCAGAGCTTAGAGGGAGTACATTAGGAGGGAAATAGCAAGCTTTATTATTCACAGTCTAAAACTGAGAAGGAGGTAGAAAATAAATCACAAGGGCACACTGGCCCACCCAAAAATTCAAACACATACCTGCAGTCTAGAGCTCCGTGATCATCCATCCATATTCAACTAGCACACAATATATATTAAGCAATCTAGATAAGAAAACGAAAATCCCAAGAAAATACTGTGATATCCAATATCATGACAAAAAATTACATGTAGAAAATAACAAGTTTAAAATTTTTAATTCAAAGGGCATGCATCCAATGCACACAAATCAACCATATTAATTACAACAATTTAATTCTAACAAAATTCATTTTTTTCTAAAATTAAATCAGCAAAAACAGAAAATGTGCAGAAATTAGAAAATCCAATTTTCAAAAGACGATGAAAATGGCCCTGACGTCGACCGTCAACTGGAGCACCGGCCGCACTGCCTCCACGCAAGGCCTACGCTATCCAAGTTGTGTGACAGCTCTTGCCTGTGCGCGCACATTGTGCACTATCGACCGACAGTTGCTACAACACTTTTTTTTTTCACACATTAAACTAAAATTAAAACAAAGTATTTTTACCAAAAAATTCAATTTTCTAAAAATACTTAAATCACTCAAAATTGCAAAAACTAAACATGTTGATTTTCTCATATAATTATTCAAGAATAAGCAAACATAAATATCATGCTTCAAAAGCAATACAATGTTATTATCATGCTTATACACATAAATACATAGCCCTTTCATCAAACCGGGCTCTGATACCATTTTAAAGCAAAAAAAATGTGAGTGGATCGGCCAGGAAACCAGCAAGTGGAAGCGACACTATAAAATTCGTAAATTAAAACCTAAACGTAATAAATCATGATTCCAAAGCGTGACCCTTGGAGTCCCGAGCGTCCGATGTAGTTAATAATAACAACAATAATACTAAATGGGGCTTATGGTAAAATGAAAATAATAAGTAGAAGAAACGTAAATCGAGGATAACCTTTTTCTTGATTTGATTCAAACTTCATTTCGTTGATCCATTCACATGACATTCAACGTAGAAGCTGTCTAAAGACACGTCTACACCACATCGGAATATGGGATGCCTCATTTCTCTTTGCTAGAAGAAAATTAGGCAGAAAGTACACACCAAGTGTGCTTGTGAGTGAGGCGGCCGAATTAGGAGCTTCTAGGGTAGGTTTTTTTTTGTCAAATAACTAATATACAAATATATACCTCGTATCGATGTACTATAATGTGTCTAGGTTCATTCTACAATCCATATGCTAATAAATACTTTATTCCAAATAAAGGATGACTAACATAGCACTTTTCAAAAGTGAAATTGTTAGTCAATAATTTCCTTTTCTATATTTTCCAACAACTTAAATACGGTTCCAATGCTGATTTTATTAAAAACAAAATACAAGGCTCAATTAATTTTTATTAAATCTAATTTAATTAAAATTCACCTAATTAAGCCCGTCATATATTTAATCCAATTAAATATATGAGCCTAATCAACTTTTATAATCCATAAGTCAACTTATTAAATAATAAGGGCAAGCCAAATATAAATTAATCCTATTATTTTATGATTAGGCTCCTCCATGAATTGGATCCTCTCATTTATAAGTAATCCAATTAATTATGAAATTAATTCTCAATTAATTTTTCGTCCCTTCTCGGTGATTTGTGTTTGACTTTTTAGGTTCGCCTGTCAACTAGATTGGGCTAGTGTCAAATATTAATATTATTCATATATATATAATAGTTCTCGATCAATCCTTGAGCAAGAAAACCCGTCACCATAGGTTTTCGTCTAGCACCGGTCCATGGCACTAGAGCCTAGACGAATATCCATGTGAATCTTTAGGCGCTCGAGTCCATACGAGTACTGTCCTTCCGTCTACAATCTCCTGACCTTAGTCTAAGGTATGAAATTGGGTGTCGGCTCCCATTCTGGACTAAGCGTCTATGCTTAATATTTGAGATTGTGTTACGCCAATTTGCTCGACATAGGAACCTCATTTTCTATTCGATCAATGACTACGACAACAAGTTTATAGAGCATAAACGCATCTCCAAATATATCGGAGATACCTCTGTCACGTTTTGACAGGGGACAGATCCTTTTCTTATAACTCACTATACTCTTTACATGCTTTGACTGCATTGGACATGGCTTATGATGACCATGCCTCAGACACGATCACCTCTTGCTCAAATCAAAGATATAGTCATCGCATGTACGTCACTATTGTGATTCCTGAACTCTAAGGACTACTCCCATACTATCAAAGTCAGGGACTCTAAGGACCACCTTGTCAACTAACCCACAGAAATTTCATATACGCAAACTACATTGGTTACAAAGTGGTATGTGGGGGCATCTGTTGTGATGTGAAAGTAGTGTTTTATGTAATTTGGTAATCACAATAGATACGTCGGCCAGGACGACTACTTTTCATATTCTTCGGAACAACATTGTTTAAATATAAATTGCTTGAATGGCTCCGAAAATAAATTGTCAATATAAAGTAGAGGGTACGTAACCGAGCTCCCTCTGATCTTCTTGTATACACAAGGATCATATTCACTTTTTATGAAATCATATCCTGCATGACTTCATAAAAAAATTCGTGTTCCAGCAACGGGAAGCTTATTTGAGGCTAGAGATGGACCTCTAGAGATGACAAACTTTCTATTTTTCTACAGAAGAGGTGAAACCTTCTGGATGATCCATGTAGATCAGTTACTCGATGAAATCGTTCAAGAAGGCCATTTTAACGACCATTTGCCATATTTCATAGACATACCAAGCTGCTATGGTAAATAGTATCATAATGGAATTAGCCATTGCTACGAGCGAATAGGTTTTCTCAAAGTTGACCCCGGTCCATTTAGTGTATCTTTTGCTATGAACCTAGCCTTGAAGGTAGTAACCTCCCCGCTAGTTCCAAGCTTACGTTTGTATACCCATTTGCAACCAACTGGCTTAACACCTTTAGGTGGGTGCACGAGAGTCAAAGCTTGATTCAAACCATTGAGTCCATTTCGGATTTCATGTCCTCAATCCAGTTATCCGAATCGATGTCATACATCGCTTCTCTGTATGTTGTTCGATCACCATCCAATGTGCTAGTCAGGCCTAAGAATCCATACCTATCAGGACGTTGAGATATTCTAGTTGACCTACGAAGAACTAGAGCACTATTACTGGGAATCATAAATACAGATGGTGTTGCATTATCTTGATGAGGTATCTCACTTGAATCTTCAAGCAGTTCCTCATCGCATTGGCTATTCATGCGAAAACCTTTTTCCAAGAATATTGTGTTTCTCGAGACAAAAATCTTTTGTCCTGATGAGTCATAGAAATAATAACCCACAGTCTCTTTTGGATAACCGACAAACCTGTACAGACTAGACCTTGATTCTAGTTTGTCTCCTACTAGCTTTTTGATGTATGCCGGGCTACCATATACTCTCAAGTACTTGTATAATGCTGTCTTGCCGTGCCATATCTCATATGGCGATTGGGGGCACAGCTTTGGATGGCGCAATGTTGAGCAACTTGGCCACTGTCACAAGAGCGTTTTCCCAAAAGGACAAGGGTAGTTAGGTAAACTCTTCATGGATCAAACCATGTCCAATAGGGTTCGATTTCTCTTTCGGGCCACGCCGTTAAGCTGCGGCATTCCAGGAGGAGTCCACAAAGAGAGAATTCCATTCTCTTTTAGGTAATCCATGAACTCACTGCTTAAATATTCCCCACCTCGGTCTGACAGAAGGGCTTTGATCTTACGACTAGCTTGATTCTGTACTTCAAGTTTGAATTCTTTAAATCTTCCAAAGCACTCAAACTTGTACCTCATGAGGTAAACATAACCATACCGTGAGTGATCATCAGTAAAGGTTATGAAATATGGGTATCCTCCTTTAGCCGGAGTATTTAGTGGTCTACAAACATCTGTGTAGATTAAGTCCAACATACCAGGGACAAGCGTATTTTGTCCAACAAAAGGTTTCTTAGTCATTTTCTCTTTTGAACAGGATTCGCAAGTAGATATTTATCGAAGTCGTCTACCTCTATACTCCTATATTCTGCCAACTTCCTCATCCTTTCTACGGAGATATGACCTAACATTGCATGCCAAGTCTGCGTGTTTTCATGATTATCTAATTTTCGTTTGTTTTTAGCAATAAAAATCTAATTAACTATTGGAGAATATAAAGACTGTTCGTTAAAAACTATTTTTATTGATCTTAAACGAATAACCATTGTTTAAAACAACAATGAAAATAATATTTTTGATTGTACTCAATATATAATAACAGTTTCTGTAATTCTATCTGAATACGACCACTAATCGCTAATTTGAGTGATCCCACAGTTTTCCCTGCTACGGTTTTTCCATCACCAAGCCCTAGGACCATTTCCTCCCTAAGTAGCCTTCTGCTTCTTTCCAGCACCTGCAAATTATTGCAGATATGAGCTCCATAGCCAATATCCAATACTTAAAAAATAGAATTAGTTATCATATTTACTTGAATCACAAATGTGCCTTGGTTGGACAGGAGTTGTGGGCGCTCCTTCTTCCAATGCCCTTTTTAATCACAATGAATGCAAACATCATTTCTCCTTGATCGCTCTGAACCCCCTTCTTCCCTTTCCCTTTTTCCTTTTGCACTGGAGCAACACGGTTGCTTGGAGCTCTAGAAGTGGCTACGACGACTTTTACTTTTTCCTTCTTCCTCTTCCAGCGTCCGGACTTCTTACAATTTTCCTTGGAGGTCAAAGTTTCTCGTATCAATACTACTGGCGCAAACTCGTGGGTCGTTGCCCCGTATTGGACCAGCATATTAATTAACTCATGAATAGACTTCTATACTCCATTCATGTTGTGGTTAATGATAAGTGGGTCACAAGAGGGAGGAAGTAATTGGAGGATCACATTAATGTGCGTGACATTGTCAAGCCCAGCTTTGAGGTCTTCGAGCTTCTCCGCGAGGGAAGAATTTTGACCCCATGTCTTTGCACAGAAGATCCTTTAGTCATCTTTGTCCTGGAAAATGCTTTTGTAGCGGTATATCTAATATGCCGATCAGGAATTGCATATACTTCCTTTATGCAAAGCATTATCAGGAAATGTCTTCCAACCTATTATATTGCTTTTGAATGTCATTGATCATCAAAGCTAATAGGATAATGCGGACCTTGCAGTTGTTCTCACGCCACCTCTTGAACATCACATGTTCTTCGGGCTGGAGCCTTTCAGCAATGTCGCTGGGCGTAGCTTGTCGAAGACATAGCCCCGGTTCTCGAAATTTAGGACAATCTTTAGATTTCGTAGCCAGTTGTTGGAGTTTGTGCCATTAAATTTACTAATCTCCATTATCAGGGTTAAGGAGTTCTTAGACATTTTCTACATGATAGAATTAAAGAGAAATATGCAAACGATAGTAATATTATTGATAAGTTCAAGACATGGTCTTGAAAGAGATCCCGTGGTACGGCCCGAGCGTTCGATGTACTAAAAATAAAACGAACATGGGGGGCTGATGTTGGATTACCAAAACAAAAAAAAATAGAAGGGTGAAAAAAATCTTGAAATGCTCCTCATTTGAGGCTTCAACACAGGAACCCTCCAATTCTTCCATATCAAACAGGATTCGCTACATCCTCTTTGCTAGATGAGAAAGGAAGTAAAAAATTGCACCAAGTAAACAAAGAGAGAAGGGGGCGGCCGAATGGTTTTTGGTAGAAGAAGGAGATTAGATTCTTTTTTTGTGATTAATGATCATCATAGTTATTTCTCGAATAATTATGTTTCATATATATATATATATATATCTTGTTTAGATTATTAAGAATGTTTCTAAATATATTCTATTATCTACAAGGTATATTTCTTTATTCCAAATAAAAATATTCTCAAAAATGGCTAGAATTGAACTTTCCAAAACTGCAATTTGCTAGCCATTTATTTCCTTCCACAGAATTTTCCTTGGCTCAAAATAATTGAGCTTGAACAATTTTACCCTTATAAAAATACAAGCGAATGAATTTTTACTTAAATCTAATTTAATAAAAATCCAATTTAATTGAGGTCAACATCTATTTAATCTAATTAAATACTTATACCCAAATTATCCTTATTCTTTAATAAGATCCAACTTATTAAATTATAAGGACAAACCAAATATAAATTAATGCAATTAATTTATTCTTGGGCCTTTTTCCATCCAATTGATCTCTCTTTGTAAGTAATCCAATTACTTGTGGAATTAATTCCAAATTACTTCTATGTTCATTTTCAGTGATTTGTGTGTGATTTTGTCGGTTTACATTTCAGCTAGACTTGGACTAGTGTCTAAAACTATAATTAATTAAATCTAATTTAATTAATAATTATTCATTATCCCTTAATCTAGAAAGCATGTCACCTAGGATGGCCGTGTAGCAACGATCCATGGCACTAGAGACTAGATGAATTACCATATGAACATTTAGGCTCTCGAGTCCATATGAGTTTACGATCCTTCCGTCTATTGTCTCTCAGCCTTACTCTGGGGCATGAAATTAGGGGTCGGTTCCCATCTTTGACTAGGTGTCTATGCTTAATACTTGAGATCGCGTTACGCCAAGTTTTCTCGACATAGAAACCTCTTTTTTCTATTTGATCGATGGCTATGGCCACATATTCCTAAAATTTGAACGTATCTCCAAGTACAGAGGAGATACCTCTATCACATACTGAGAGAGGATGGATCCTCTTCTTGGAACTCACCGTCCTCGGTACATACTCCGACTGTACTAGACAAGTATTATGATGATCATGTGTGTGACACAATCACCTTTCACGCAAACTCAAGATACAGTCATCGTACGCACGTGGCTGCCGTGATTTTCAAAGTTGAAGGACTACTCCCATTTTATCGAAGTCGGCGACTGAAGTCATAGCAACCAAGCCTCCAAGGGTTTCATATGATGAATCCCGCGAGTCAGTTCAGTTAGTTGACCATCTTGTGAACTAACCCACTGAAATTGCATAGACATCCTGTCTGTCGCTGATGAAACGCATTACTCATGTAATGAATGTAATACTCAGTGCGAGTTTTAGTAGGATTCTCGATGCCTAATCTTGAGGTCCTCGACTTGGAACCTCAGATTATTCATATTTATTCCTACTTATTACTTTTCACTTTATACTTATTTACTCATAATTTTTTGGTATATAATATTCATAATGTATCACATTTACTAGGTTTCCCCCTATCATATAACACCTACAAAAAATTAGAAAAATTGAAACGATTTAATGTTGAAAGTTTTACTAGCATAAATATAAATGATAATTAGTTAAATCACTTAACATATCAAAATAGGTTAGATGACGATTGAAAATAAATTAAATGTATTGTCATATAAGAAAACAATTTGAAGAGTAGCATACGTATGCTAAAACAAAAATGAGAATAAATTAAATTATTTATTATGTAAAGTGAACACTTTTTGTTGTAAGATAGATTAAAATATAATTTGAGATTTGACATGGAATTACTATGTACATTGTATAACATTTTTATTATCTCTAATTAATAGAATAAAATATAAGTGTATAACTTTTGATCTTCTCTATAATGCACGATAGAAATTATCGATCCTTCTAAAAAAAATATAAAAATGTGTAAATACTTCTCCCAAACCATCACCACACATATCCATTTTCCTAAGAAAGAAAAGAAAAAGTAGAAAATATGGCATAAAACCATAGAGAAACATTGTCTATATTATTATAAAAAGTGTGAATAATAAAAAGATCTTCAATTTTTTCTTTATATTACATGTTATAGTTTTACTAATATAGTTATCTATGACGCATCAGACACGGCGATAGGGACAGATACGAATGGACACAGCCACACGAGAAATTTAAAAAATATTAGAATAGAAAACGGAAATGACACTGCTATAAACAATACAGTTATTATTATATATGTTCTCAGTTTTTCATAAAATTAAATTATGAAATATGAAAAATATCAAATAAAATCTAAATAAGCATGTCTTACATCTAAAAATATTTAACCAAATGTGGCTTAAAAAGTATTACATAATCAGTTTATTTTTAGAAATACACAAGGAAAATTTCTAATAATCTAGAATTGTGAAATCATCAAGACCATCCTCGAAGTTTTAGTAAATTTATCCTAAAATATTTGTTCTGAGAGGAGGGAATTATTATTTTTATTTTTAAGACAGCCCAAGACTTTTTGAAATTATAAAAAAAATCTTAAGCATAAAAAACGTGTCGGACACACCAATAATACAATACTGCGTCCTTTTTTTTAAACTTTTACTTTATATTTTTACGAGAGGGAGAGAGAAGAAACATTACAAGGGCATACAAGCCTAACCATAAACTTAAACTTACAAGAGGTCGTGGGCTCCGTGGTCATTCATCCATACATCACATAATATACGTCCCATGTAATGTTATACTCCAGGATATCCAATATCACAAAAAATAATTTTAGGAATAAAACACAAGCCCCAATCAAAAGGATGATAAAAAAATATGTGCATTGGCCAATTAATTATGCAACTTTAATTTTAGAAAAAATTCAATTTTGTCCCAAAAAATTATAACACTATCTCATACTGAAGAAAATCCAGAAAATCAAATCTTTGAATTACGGGCCAAAACCAGCCTAGCCGTTGGCTGTTAGCCTTGCAGCACGCACTGCTGTAGTTGCCTGTGCGTGCGCTCTGGCCCTCTTCCAGCATGCGCATGCGTGGCTGCATTGCAAGGTGCTCACGCACGCGCTTGCTTTCTGCCAGGTTCAGCGCGTGCAGGCACCCTTGCTTGCTTAAGTCTGGTCGGACGAACACTGTGCCCCAGCAGCAACAGTGCTGCTGCAATTTTTTTTCCAATATTTTGTGTGTTGAACGTAAAATAGCAAAAAACTGCATAAATACAGAAAATTTCATCTTTTCACATGCTTGAATCATCCAATTAATTGCAGAAATCAAACGAGCTATTTTCATCATATAATTACATAACGAAAAGCGTTAAAACATGCTTCAAAAGCCGTGAAAGCACATTAACGTGCAAAATATCACATAACCATCAGCCCCTATATCGAAGCGTGCTCTGATTGAAAGAATCTGTATGCCCTGGGAATGCGGCGGAAGGGTGAAATAAGAAAATTAAAACGGTTCAAAAGGGTGTTTCCTTTAAAATTTTCTGGCGTTAGGTGTTTTTCAAAAGCATAATAATTAACACATAAACATGCTAGAACAGTGGCTAGAGGATGAAACAAAAAGAATGGAAACAAAACATGAAACTTTACCTTTTTATTTTTAGTTGAGCAGCAACGTGTGTTGTTCCCTTTACGTTCTCCCGTTCTATTCACTTGAGAACTCAAACTAGAATTTCTCTAAGTTGTCCACACCACAAAATGGAATAGATATAGTTCTTTTTCTAACGGTAGATGGAACAAGAACAAAACTAAAACTATTGTTTAGTGCTTCTGGATTGTTTATGTTCTAATTCAATATAGAATAAAAACGAGAATATCTTTGAGAGAGAAAAGTAGCAAATTTCATGGCTCATCTCATGGTTATGCTTGTATATTACATTAATTGAATTCAAAATTCAATAACTATCAAGTTAGCCTCCAAGGCAACCTATACACACATATGCATATAACCTTCAGGCATGAAGAAATAACTACTCCATTATGTTCATCATGGTGTGGAGTTTCAACTCCTTCTTAACTCGCTTCAACCTCTCTCAAATAGGGTTGGACTTCAAGTATGCAACGAGTTTATTTTAATCAAATTAAATCAAGCCCAACCAAAGTCCATTGGATAATAATTAATTAAGTTAATGTACGCCCAACGAAGTTCAAAAATTCATTTAATCCAATTAAATAAATGTAAACCGAAACACTAATAAATTGATCCAATCAATTAATTAAGCCAAATCTAATAAATTAATCCAATTAATTTAAACGTACTAAGCTCAAAATTAGCTAATCACATTAATTAATTTTAGAGCAATCCATCAATTGGATTATTAAATAAATAATTCAATCGTTTATATATTATCCTTAAACTAATTTAATCTAATTAAATTAATTTATTTCTTCTCGAATTAATTATAAATTAATTTCACCAATTCCATAGTGATTTGTGTCTGACTTTTTAAATTCACCCTCAGCTAGACTTGGGCATTGTGTCCAACACAATTAATTAATTAAATCTAATTTATTTAATTATTTTGAATTTACCATTAATCAGAAACGCTCGTCACCATGGGTGGTCGTCTAGCAACGGTCTGTGGCACTGGAGACTAGGTGAATGTTGACATGATCGTTTATGCTCTCGATTTCCATACTGGTACGGTCCTTCCGTCGACCGTCGACCATCTTCCGACCTTAGTCGAGGGCATGAAATTGGGCGTCGGTTCCCATCCTAGACCAGGCAACTATGCAAAATACTTGAGATATGTATACTCTATTAATCGACAAAGAAAATTATTTCCTATTCAACTAATCATTATGGCCATACTTAGAGAGTCTAAACCAACTCAGAGTGCGTAGAAGATATATCGATCATATACTGATAGGGGATAAATTTTATCTTAAAATCCACCATCCTCATTACATAATGCGATTACACTGGATAAGGTTTATAATGACCAAATCAAAGACACAATAATCTCTCGCCATATTCAAGATATAGCCATCCTATGCATGCGACTGCCATGATTCCTCAACTCCGATGACCAATCTTGTACTTCCGGAGCTGGAAATTCAAGTCATACTGACCATGCCTCCAAGGCTTCAATATGACGATTCCCACAAGTCAGTTCAATCAGTTTACAGTCTTGTCAACTAATCCACTAAAATAGCTAGACATCCCATGTATGTTGCCGATGAAACACGACACTCATCCAATGAATGCAATACTTAGTGCAAGTCTTTATAGGACTCTCGATGCCTAATCTTGAGGTCCTCGATGAACATTTCAGACCAATCCTCACAAGTTGGTTTCATAGCTTCCATCCAATGCGCAATTCAACTACATGGGTTATTCAAATTAGTCTGTGGCATTTGTTCTGATGTTAAAACACCGTTCAACATAAATAGTGAGCACAAAAAATACATTGTGCCATAGATGAATGTTTATTACATTCATAAAGATTACTAAACGGTTCCCAAAACCGCCAATCTAATTGGCTTTCTGGTCACCATTTCCAATATTGACACCACTTGAAGGATCCTGTGGTACGGTCCACGAACACGCTAGAGAAGCGGCAAATAAGAAGCATAGTAACAAAATTAAAACACATAAAATAACGAATTCAAGGGGTGTAATCTTGGAGTTCACGGACGTTTTATGTATAGTAAAACAAATCATAAATGAGGCTAATCTGGAATCACAAAAACCAAAAAATAGAAAGGGTGGAAAACATTACCTTTATTTTTCTAACATTCAGTTGAAATGTTCTTCACTTGAGACTCTAATACTGGAACCCTATAATTCGTCAATACTGCATCGGAATTGGAATCTCAATATTCTCTTTGCTAGAAGAGAACAAGAGAAAAAATCACTCCAAGTGCAAGAGAGAGAGGGGCGGCCGAGAGGTAGGTGAGGAACGAAGGGACCTTTTTGTGTTGTGTAATAATGTGATAATAAAATATTTTTCAAATATTATGTATCATATATATATCTATATCTTGTATTGTTAATGAAAAATATTTCTAGATTTATTCTTTTATCTGCAAGGTATATTTCTCTTTATTCCAAATAAAGAGATCCCCAATAATGGCTAAAATTTCACTTTCCAGAATTAAAATTTGTTGACCATTTGTTTCCTTCTATGGAATTTTCATGGGCTCAAAATTAGTGGGCTTGGCCAATTTTTACAAAGAAAAATACGAGCCCAATGAATTGTTAAATCCAATTTTAATAAAAATCCATTTAGTTGAGCCAACTTGTGTTTAATATAATTAAATAGATAAGTCCAAATTATCTTTATTAATTAATAAGATCCAACTTATTAAATAACAAGGACAAACTGAATATAAAATTAATGTCATTAATATATGCTTGAGTTTAATCCATCTAATCAATCTCTCTTTATAAGGAATCCAATTAGTTGTGGAATTAATTCAAAATTAATTTTTGTTTCTTTCCGGTGATTTGTGTGTGACTCTTTACGTTACCTTTCAGCTAGACTTGGGCTAGTGTCTAATAGTATTATTAATTAAATCTAATTTAATTAATAACTCACCGTCCTCGCTACATACTCCGACTGCACTGGGCAAAACTTATGATGATCATGTTTATGATACAATCACCCCTTGCTCAGATACCAGACATAGTCTTCGTATGCACGTGACAGCAATGATTCTTCAAGTCTGAGGACTACTCTCATACTATAAAAGCCGGGGATTCAAGTCATACCGTCCAAGCCTCCAAGGCTTTCATATGACGATCCCGCCAGTCAGTTCAGTCGATTCAATACCTAGTCAATCAACCCATCAAGATCGCATAGATGCCCCGCGTCTATCACCAATGAAATGCGGTACTCACCAATTGAATGCGACTATTAATGCAACTCTTCATAGGACTCTCGATGCCCATTCTAAAACTCCTCGACTTGCAACGTTTTAGACACAACCTTTTGGCAGTTGGTTTCATGACCGTCATCCAATGCGCGGCCTAAACACACGGTTGTCAAGTGTTCTAGGGGCTTTGTCGTGATGTTCAAGAAAATGCAAACATACAAAATGAGAACAAAAAAGTAGATGACAAAATAAGCGATTACTCATTTTATTTACTTCAAAAAAATATTACATAATCGATTAATTGTTAGAATAAAATACATCTAGGCCAATCTAATTGGCTTTTTTGGTCATATATTCTAACAATCTCCCACTTGACCTATGGCCAATCACCCATCGGCCTCAAACCTATCTTATCAAAATGGTGAATATGAGTAATTTGCGACACCGGTTTAGTCAGTGGATCTACTGTGTTTTGTGCTGAGTTGACTCGGTCCATCCGCACGTCACCTCTACTCACCATCTCTCAAAGTAGATAGTAGCGTATAAGAATGTGTTTGCAACGGTGAAGAGATCTTGGTTTCTTTTCTTATGCTATTGACCCATCGTTATTGCAGAAGATAACTATCTCAGTAATGCTAGGCAATACACCCAAGTGTCGGATATAGTTTTTCACCCAAATCGCTTCCTGAGCTGCTTCTAAAGTTGCATTGTTTTCAACTTACGTGGTGGAACTGAAAGCAACAAAAATGCGAGTGGATCAGCCTGGAAACGTGCAAGTAGAAGCGATAATATAAAGTTCGTAAATTAAAACTGAAACGTAATAAAACTATGATTCCAAGGAGCGTACCCATGGAGTTCCCGGGCGTTCGATGTAGTTAATAATAACAACAATAAAACTAAATGGGTCTTATCGTGAAATTACAACAAGAAGTGCAAAAAACATAAATCAAGGATTACCTTTCTCTTGATTTGTTTCGAAGCTCACACGATACTTCAACGTAGAAGCCCTCTAAAGACACGTATACACCAAACCAGAATATGAGATCCCCAAGTTCTCTCTGCTAGAAGAAAATTAGGAAGAAAGAACACACCAAGTGTGCTTGTGAGAGAGGCGGCCGAATTAGGTGCTTCTAGGGTAGGATTTTTTCTTTTTGTTATGTTTTCATTAGTTATTCCAAATAACTAATATACATATATATACCTTGTATGGATGTACTAATCCAAGATGCAGTCATATCATGCACGTGACCACCGTGATTCCTCAATTCCTCAATCCAAGAGCCAGAGACTTAAGTTATTCCAACCAAGCATATAAGACTTCCATATGACGATCCCCGTGAGTTAGTTCAGTCAGCTGACCACCTTGTCAACTAAACCACTGAAATTTCATAGACATCCAATGCCTCTCGCCGACGAAACGCAGCACTCGTCCAATGAATTCAATACTCAGTGCAGGTCTCAGTAGGAGTCTCAATCCCAGATTCGAGCTCTTCAACTTGAAACATTTCAGACCAACCAACAGAAGTTGCTTTCATAGCGACCATCCAATGCGCAACCCAACTACATGGGTTACAAAGTGGTCTATAGGCATGTGTTGTGACGTGAAAGCTGTAGTTGATGTAATTTGGTAAGCACAATTTTTACATGCGCCAAAGACGAATACTTATCATATTCGTCAGGACATTATTTCTTAAATATAGATTGCTTGAATGGTTCTCCAAACCGCCAACCTAATTGACATTTTGGTCACCTATTCCAACAATTTTCCACTTGACCTTAAAACAAATTACTCATACTTCTAGATTAATCTGATTATGACCAATCTGTGATACCGTCTAGGTCTTATGGGTCTACTCTTGTTTCTACTGATGTTCTGCGGTCCAACCGAACGTTACATCTTCCTATCATCTCTTCAAGTAGATGATGGTGTCTAAGATTTCTCCTTAGACCTGTGATGAGATTTCGGGCCTTTTATATTGTACCATAGCCCTGTTCTCATCCTCCAAGGTGACTACTGGCGCGTCTATGCTAGGTAAAACACCCAATAATTGAACGTTGTTTTTCGGTCCTAGCCTATTTTCAATATAACTTTTAATGCTTGCCATACATTCAATTTTTGCTGATTAGGTTCTTTGTGATATTCCACTTGGAACCTTTCCAATATTACCACATTATCATTAAACTTCGAATGTGCATTCTTTCATGAGATTATACATTATTCATATGATGCTGGAAGCTACTATTGCTATGGCCTTCCAAAATCAACCTCCATTAATGTTCGTAATGAGCTCTTCTTTAATCCTTATTCAGGTATTAAAGATAGCCCTTCAACAACAGTCTGTTGTTTCGTCATTGCAAAATCAATATACGTTTTTACGCTTAAAAATCATTAACAACATCGGGCTTAATGCACCGAATTGCATTCCATGCTGCTTACAATAAAGACGTAGGGGATGTCAAATATCTAAGCTCCTCATCAGTCTACCATGATTGAATCTTGGATAGCTTGTCCTTATATAGGAGTCCAATTCCTATTATGAAAAATTTGATTCTCCACCTCAAGTCTAATTTCTCAGAACTTTCTAGAAGTCCTTAGACTTGTGAACCCTCTACTATTATTTTTGTATTTAGTAACTTACAAATGTCTATTTAGGATCCAATCCAATATATTGGTTTTGAAAATCATTCTTTGTCCTGCAAAGTGCTTTCATGGCTTTCTTCCTTCTCAGAAAGGATTCATGAGTTAGTAAACTTAAATCATCTATTGCTGGACTCTTTGAGTCTACCAATCTATTTATCCTAACTAGAGAGATATGGCCTAGTTCATGCATGTCATTTTCTGTAAGTTATGCTTTTGATCATCCGTTTTAGTCATTTGTTTTTAGTCTACATAATCTAATTATGTAGTATGATAATTTAATAACTCATCAGACTCGAAAAAATCTTTTATTGATCAAGTTTTTGTAGTCTAATTTGTCCAACAATTGACTAACAACTTGATCATTTTGAGTTACATAATTGTATACTATTTCAACATGAATACTATGAGCTAAGTTTATTTAGACTTATTCCTTTCCATTTCTATAAACTATTTGCACAAATGCATTTTGAGAGCAAGTGTCTAACACTTGAAAATATGAACAGTAATCATATTTTGTCGACAAATGCCATAGTCTAGGTGAAGGGGTGTTCACGATACTCCCTCTTCTAATGCCCTTTGGCAATTATATGTAAACATCATAGGTAAATTTTGACTGTCGTAGCATTATCCCATTTTTCCTTTTACATTCGCTCATTAAGGTGACAGGAGCACTCAAAGCACATGAAGTGGCTGATTTTGCTTCATCCTTCTTTCTCATTGGACGTCTGGCTCCCTTGCCTTTTGCTTTTGAGGTTGAAGTCTCCAAATCCAATACCATCTGTGCAGATTCTTCAATCATTACCTCATTTTAATCCAACCATTTTATTTATTGATGAAATGGTTTCTCAAGCCCATTTAGAGTTTATGATAAATACGATGAAGGAGGGATGAAGTACATTACTTTTAAGATCAACATTGGAGCTTCTCCACAAGGGATTGCATCTTTGCCCAATGTTTGTGAACAGACAACCTTCAGTCATTTAGGCCTCACAAATATGCTTCTGTCGTGGCATATCCGATATGCCGGTTCGGTGCCACATAAATATGATTTATGTGGAGCATTTATTGAACCAACAACGTCTCGCGTGTCATACTGCTCATGGATGATAGATGCAGGTATAATTCTCCGGACCTTGCGATTGTCCTTGTGCTTTAATCCTGAGTGTCAAGCATTCCTTAAGCAAGGACTCCTTTTGCATGTCCGATGGAAGTGGCTTTTCCATGATATATGCCTAGGTTCGGAAATTGAGGACAATCCTTGGATTTTCACATTCAACTTTGATCGATTGTATTCCATAAAGTAAATCTCAAAAATAAAGAAAATGAAAAATGGTATCTAAGACATGCATTCTAAATGCAAAGTAGAAAATAAGTAGATTATAGTAATGTTGAGTTTGAGTAAAGACTCTGTCATTCTGTCGTTAACTTCTCCCACTATTTCTACAAAATTCCACTACTCTCAAGTGGGGTTTCAAAAAATCCTTTCGTAGTGGCCTTGGGATCCACAAGAGCAATTTACCATGGCCCACTTTTATAATTCAAATGGGAGGCAACCGATGCCATTCCCATTCCATGAGATTCCCAAGATATTTTTTCTCACCTCTTCAGATGTTCCTGAGAAGTCCAAGCGAATCATGTTATTCTGTGTTAAACCCGATCCATCAATAAAATCATACCTCAATTATCGCCCCCCACGACTCATGAGACAGGGAAACAACCAGCGTATTCCTTTGTTCAAAACAATAATACAACTTGCCTTCTATACCCAATGTGTCACGACTCGTGAGACCAAATTTGTATTGTGGTAGCTTCTTCATGACATTGATGTGGATGAAAGGCCTCGACAGATCGAAATGCCATTTACGATTGTAATATTTTAATTCGTGTTGGTTACAACCCATCAATCAAGTCACACCTCAACTGTCGCCCCCAACGACTCGTGAGACAGGAAAACAGTGAGCATGTTCCTTTGTTCACAATAATGGAGCAGCTTGCATCTAGTCCAAATGTGCCACGACTCAAGAGAGCACACTTAGGTAGTGGCCGCTTCCTCACCTTATTATTGTGGATGGAAACGTTAGACAGATCGAATTATTTTGATGCAAGTCCATTTTTGGCCATAAAACAGTTAATATTAAGTTGTTTGATCGATACCTCATCACAAAATAGCATTGCATGCATAAATATCAAATATTTAAAGCATTAGGTAAACGCGTTGCATGCAATGAAACCTAGCATACCCTTGTTGGATGATCACGAGCCCAGCAGATGCGACCCACTAAGCCTGCAGTGAGTCTAAGGACTGTGTAGGTGGCCCTATGCTATTACAGAAAATAATTTACCCTTCAACATATAGATGGGCCTTGTAATATCTTCGTGGGCCACCTTCTCCATGGGCCTCCTCCTCCATGAACCTTCTTCTATGGGCTCAATTAAAATAAAAAATTACTGAAATATTCTATACTGCTCTCATTAAAAGTTAACAAGTAACCCCGATCAGAGGTCGGAGGGAGTACACTAGGAGGGAGATAGCTAAAAACGAGAAGGAGGAAGAAAATAAATCACAAGGGCACACAGATCCACCCATAAAATTAAAAGATATACATGCGGTCTAGGGCTCCGTGATCATCCATCCATATTCAACTGTCACATAATATAAATTAAGCATTCTAGATAAGAAGATGAAAATCCCAAGAAAATACCATGATATCCAATATCATGACAAAAAATTACATGCAGAAAACAACAGGTTCAAAATTTTTAATTCTAAAGCCCCATGCATCCAATGCATGTAAATCAACCATATTAATTAAAGCAATTTAATTCTAAAAAAAATTCAATTTTCTCCAAAATTAAATCAACAAAAATTAATATTTTTCAGAAAATGTGCAAAAATTAGAAAATTCAATTTTTCGGATAATGGCCCAAACGTCGACCGTCAACTGGATAGCAGCCGCACTGCCTGCACGTAGGGCCTGCGCTATCCATGTTGCGTTGCAAGCTCTTGCCCAAGCGCGCACACTGTGCACTGTCGGTTGGCAATGCACTGCTACAACACTAATTTTTTTCACACATTAAACTCAAACTAAAACCAAGTATTTTTACTAGAAAATTCAATTTTCCTAAAATACTAAAACCCTTCAAAATCGCAAAAACTAAACATGTTGATTTTCTCATATAATCATTCAAGAATACGCAAAAATAAATATCATACTTCAAAAGCAATAAAAATATATCATCATGCTGATTCACATAAATATATAGCCCCTACATCGAATCGGGCTCTGTTACCACTTGAAAGGAAGGAAAATGCTAGTAGATCGGCTTGGAAACCAGCAAGCGGAAGCTGTACTATAAAATTCATAAATTAACACCTAAACGTAACAAAATCATGATTCCAAGGTATGACCCTTGGAGTTCCTGGGCGTCCGATGTAGTTAATAATAACAACGATAAAACTAAATGGGGCTTATGGTAAAATCAAAACAATGAGTGGAATAAACATAAATCGAGGATTACCTTTTTCTTGATTTGTTTCGAACTCCATTTCGTTGATCCATTCACATGAGATTCAATGTAGAAGCTGTCTAAAGGCACATCCACACTACACCGGAATATGGGATCCCTCATTTCTCTGTGCTAGAAGAAAATTAGGAAGAAAGAAGACACCGAGTGTGTTTGCGAGAGAGGTGCCCGAATTAGGAGCTTCTAAGGTAGGATTTTTATTTTTTTCCAAATAACAAATATACAGATATATACCTCGTATGAATATACTAGAATATGTCTAGGTTCATTCTACAATCCATAAGGTGATAAATCCTTTATTATAAATAAAGGATGACTGACATAGCACTTTTCAAAAGTGAAATTGTTAGTCAATAATTTCCTTTTCTAGATTTTCCAACAACTTAATTAGCGTTGCAATGGCTGATTTTATTAAAAATAAAATACAAGGCTCAATTAATTTTTATTAAATCCAATTTAATTGAAATTCACCTAATTAAACCGATCATATATTTAATCAATTAAATAAATGAGCCCAATAAACTTTTATTAATTAATAACTCCAACTTATTAAATAATAAGGACAAGCCCAACATAAATTAATCCTATTAGTTTATTTTTAGGCTCCTCCATCCAATGGATCCCTCTCATTTATTAGTAATCCAATTAATGATGAAATTAATTCCTCGTCCTTTTCGGTGATTTGTGTTTGACTTTTTAGGTTAACCTTTCAACTGGACTTGGGCTAGTGTCAAACACTATTATTAATCAAATTTAATTAATAATTCTCGATCAATCTATGATCAAGAAAGCCCGTCACAATAGGTTTCCAACTAGTAATGGTCCATGGCATTAGAGACTAGGCGAATATCCAAGTGAACTTTTAGGCACTCGTGTCCTTACGGGTATTGTCCTTCTGTCTACCATCTCCTACGTTAGTCTAGGTCATGAAATTGGTTGTCGGCTCCTATTCTGGACTAGGCATCTATCTGAATACTTTAGATTGAGTTACCCCAAGTTGCTCGACATAAGAACCACATTTGCTATTCGACCAATGACTATGACCACAGGTTTATAGAGCATAAACGCATCTCCAAGTGCATCTGAGATACCTCTATCATGTTTTGACAGGGGACAGATCCTCTTCATAGAACTTACCATCCTCTCGATATGCTTTGACTGCATTGGACATGGCTTATGATGACCATGCCTCAGACATAATCACCTCTCACACAAATCAAAGATACAGTCATCGCATGTACATGACTGTTGTGATTTCTCAAGTCCGAGGACTACTCACATACTATCGAAATCGGGGACTCAAGTCATAACGGCCAAGCCTCTAAGACTTTCATATGACGATCCCCGGGAGTCAGTTTAGTCAGTTGACCACCTTCTCAACTAACCTACAGAAATTTCAAATACGCCAACTACATGACTTACAGAGTGGTATGCATTTGTTGTGATGTGAAAGCAGTGCTTGATGTAATTTGGTAAGCACAACAGATACATGCGCCAGGACAAATACTTTTCATATTCGTTAAGATTACATTGTTTAAATAAGGATTGCTTAAATGGTTCTGAAAACAACTAATCTAATTGGCTTTTTGGTCACCTGTTCCAACAGG
Source organism: Sesamum indicum (assembly GCF_026168435.1). NCBI lineage: Eukaryota > Viridiplantae > Streptophyta > Magnoliopsida > Lamiales > Pedaliaceae > Sesamum > Sesamum indicum. The sequence goes on along the minus strand of NC_142661.1, from coordinate 6,012,472 downwards.
AATCCTTTGTGGTAGCTAGCTTGTAAGTTTTCCAAGGAACCACACCACCATTTAGCTCGAGTACAAAACCTAATTGAGAGTTGGCATCAATATGCCCAACTCAAAGTTAGCATCGCTGTAGTCTTTCAGTATAAATTATCCACCATCGTAGATCAAGAATATATCTTTAGTCCTATTCAAGTACATAAGGACCGCACTCCAGTGTGCTTCACCAGCACACACCTAATATTTGCTAGTTACACTTAAAGCATATGCGAATCGGGCCTAGTGCATTAGACATCATACTGAATACCGCCCACAGCTGAATTATAGAGAATGTCTGACATCCGTTTAAGTTCTTATCAGCTTTGGGAGACTTTTTCTTGGATAGCTTAATCCCATGCCTCATTGTAAGGAATCCTCGTTTTGAGGTTTTCATCTTGAATCTCTTCAAGCCTTTCTCAATGTAAAAAATTGAGTTAATCCTAACATCCTTTTGGATCTATCACTGTAGATCTTGATACCAAGGATGTAGGAAGCCTCACTCATATCCTTCATGTAAAATTGAGTGGAAAACCATGCTTTTATGTTTTCTAATATCTTGACATCATTCCCAATGAGCAACAAACTTTCAACATAAAGTACATTCATAGAGAATTCCATTCTCTTTTAGGTAATCCATGAACTCACTACTTAAATATTCCCCACCTCAGTCTGACACAAGGGCTTTGATCTTACGACTAGTTTGATTCTCTACTTCAAGGCTGAATTCCTTATATCTTCCAACGGGCTCAAACTTGTACCTCATGAGGTAAACATAACCATACCGTGAGTGATCAATAGTAAAGGTTATGAACTATGTGTATCCTACTTGCCTTTTGTCTTGGAGGTCAAAGTTTCTCCTATCAATACCACTGGCGCAAACTTGTGGGTCGTTGTCTTGTATTGGACCTGCATATTAATTAACTTATGAGTAGACTTCTCAAGTCTATTCATGTTGTAGTTAATGATGAACAGGTCACAAGAGGGAGGAAGTAATTGGAGGATCACATCGATGTACATGACAATGTCAAGGCCTAGCTTTGAGATCTTCGAACTTCTCCGCGAGGGAAGCATTTTGACCCCATGTCTTTGCACAGAAGATCCTTTAGTCATCTTTGTCCCGAAAAATGCTTTTGCAGCGGCATATCTAACTTGCCTATCAGGAATTGCATCAACTTCCTTTATGCGAACCATTATCGAGGGAACGTCTTCCAAGCTATCATATTGCTTTTGGATGTCATTTATCATCAAAGCTAATAAGATACTCCGGACCTTGCAGTTGTTCTCATGCCACCTCTTGAACGTCACACGTTCTTCAGGCGAGAAGCTTTCCAGTAATGTCGCCGAGAGCTACTTGTCGAATACATAGCCCTGGTTCTCGAAATTTAGGACAATCATTAGATTTCGCAGCCAATCGTTGTGGTTTGTGCCATTAAATTTATTAGTCTCCATTATCAGGGTTAAGGGGTTCTTAGACATTTCCTACATCATAGAATTAAACAGAAATATGCAAACGATAGTAATATTATTCATAAGTTGAAGACATGGTCTTGAAGGGGATCGCGTGGTACGGCCCGGGAATGTGTTGGCGGAAGTAATAAATAAAATGCATAATTGCAAAAAATTAAAAATACAGAGAATAAATGAGTTCAAGGGGTGTGCCGTTCGAGGTTTATAATGTTCAAGGATATATATGAAATATTATATGCCTGTGATTAAATTTTGTAGACATCAAATATTTATTTTTTAATATGAATAGTTTTATTTTATTAACTAAAAATAATAATTATTATTGACTATAGTATTAGTAGCTATAGTTAAAAATTATGGTAGCTGACTACTATTAAAAGTCGCATACGACTTTTCAGGTAGCTGGTTACCCAGTCGCATTTTTAAAATTTTTTTGTGGGTCATGTAGAAGTCGCATGCAACTTTTTCAGCCAAATTACTAGATAAAAGATGAAAATTGCAAAACTTTTAGAATTACATAAATAAATTGTAAAAATAATTCGTAGAGAACCAAAAAATCCACCCCTATAAATCACAACACTAAAATTTCATTTTTCTGTTTTATAATAACTATACTAATCCAATATTTATAATTGATAAGTTTGTATGATTAGTTAAATATATTTGTTTACAGAGTTTTCCATCTTTAATATTTCTCACCAAGATCGACCAACACTGATCATTTGTTTACAAAACTACGCTACCAAAAGAAATTAAATATCAATTTAGGCCCTATTTACATATCGTGGTTAATAACAAATAGTCACAGTAAATAATTATAAACTACGGCCACGCAATGATTGTTAATCCTAGTTTTTTCGAGGGTAGCTAAAATATTTGCCATGGCTAAAAGCCATGATAAACGTTTTGACCATAGCTCAGGTCCATAACAGATAATTTTTTCATGATAAAAAAATTAGTTTTTTATATCGATTATATTTAACCAAAATGAAAAAATTAATATGTCCGAAAATAAGTAGTGGGATTTGAGCAAAATTGCTTTATTTTGGTGTAAAAGAAAAAAAAAGAATTATTTTTATATTCTGCATTCCTTTAGTAAAAGTGTTTCTTTTTTAACCAATTACTATAATAGCACACAAATAAAACTAAAGAGAGAATTGAACTTCATTCATATTTAATATTTAAAAACGTCCTTGTGGGATAACAATTTTTCTTGGCCTCTAATTGTTCCAATTATATTTTTGGATGAGCGAACTTAGAGTATTTTGTTCTGAAAAATAAATTCCTATCACTTTTTGCCACCCAATAGTGTTGATCGCTTCCAGGTCTCACCCATGTTTGTTTATAAGCGTCAAAAGCTTGATTCTTAGAACCTCACCAAAGATGACAAAAATACAATGTTTTCGGGACGACATCATCGCAAAACTCCAATGATAATCTTGGTTTGTGGAAAGCATATGATATCCCAAGTCATCATCTTTGGAAGCACAATGCAATTTCAACGGTACAAAATTTGGAGGGAGATTATTAATAACGTAAAACAGTTTCTTGTTGTGTAACACATGCTTGGAGAATCTCGACTTCCATGCCGAGAAATGGCAAGAGGATTTTAATTATGGTGTACTTCATTTTAGTGATGTGGGCTAAAGATGTTCGCTAGTTTTCATCTCCAAAGATCCTTTTTATAAGCGTTTGGCCATGCCAATACAACCAATGAAACATATACAATTTAAAACATTTTGTCAATTAAATTTACAAAATATTAATAATTTGTGTAATCAGAAATCAAATTAAAGATTAAAACATAAATAAATTAGCTAAATCGAAAATAAAAGTTGACAAATTAGAGGTAAGTAGGGCAATTTACGAAATTGTTGGGTGAATAATAAATATGTAGATCTTATATTGACTACAAATATAGAAAAATAGAAAATAAGCATTCATAATTTTATGTTGGATCTCATTACATACGATTGTTTCTTTGAATTTTCCTGTACAGCTAAGTATCTACGTGATACAATTATTTTCAAGTATAATACTGTAAATCATATTATCTTACATTTATTTTTGGTAATACAATGAACTTAAACTTTATTTCGCAAATAAGATTATATGAATTCATTGAACTATACTAATTCAATTTTTATAATTGATAAGTTTCTAATTGATTTGTTAAAGGGTGAATAGCAATTATCCCCTTATGATATTAAAAATGAACACATTACACCCTATGAAAAAAAAATATAGTAATTTACCTCTCTATTCTTTTCTATGAAGCCATTTACTTCCTTATACAGGGAGGTAAATTGCTTCATTTTAAAAATCATAGGGGGATAATTATTATATTTTAAATAATATAAGGAGGTAAATCGCTATTTATTTTTTTCATAAGTGGGTAATTTGCTTATTTGCAATATCACAAAGGAGTTACTTGCATTTTTCCCATTTGTTAAATATATTTGTTTACTCACAACCATGTTAAGAAGTTTAATAATTGCATTCGAATTTTGCAATTACCTTTTCTTGATTAAAAATGACAAGAATTATTGATAGCGCTAAAAAAAAAATAAAAACAAAAAAAATGGATATGAGTCCCACTTGACCCAAAAAATTTAATCTAAACGAGTTTGGGTCCAGAGACTTATCGACCATGTTCACTAGTTCATATGGAATAATAGGCCTTTACATTAACTTTTGATTGTGGTTTTGTGATAGAATAGGATAGGGCTAACAAGCACACGTATTGGTGTGTTTGCTTTAGAGAAAAGCATAAGTTTACTTTAGTGTATAAGAGGTGATATTCTTCATAATCTCATTTCGTGCTGTGTTTATTAGTATTTTGGTCAGTTTGTTATTGAGTGGCTGGTCCGATATTGAACCAAAAATTTGGGCAATATTAATATTTAACAATTATGACTAATTACAAGTCAAAGAGAGCAGTCCATTCCAGATTATATTTTGCTCCCCTTTATGTCATTAATTTTGTCGCATGAATTTCTCAGCCTACCCTCATTTTTAATGAGAATTACATCTTTCTTGGTCAAGTGCATGATGTAATTCCTTAATTGTTGCGATAACTCTCCCATCAACATAATGCTCTTCACCTTTCTTTAGGTATGGTTTGTTGGTGTCTATAGCGTTGGTTCTTCTTCACATGAATCTTCTATTCCTCTCCATTTCTTAAATAATAATAATATTCAATATGTGAAGATTTTAGCATTGCATATTGTTCTATGTTGTCTATTAAAGTCTCTCTCTCTCTCTCTCTCTGATTTAATATATTTTTGGGATTTCATACAATTTACCCTTCTATGATATTGAAAATGAGTAATTACCTCCCTATAAAAAATAAATAACAATTTACCAATTGTATTTTAAAAAATGAGTAAATTACCTCCCAATAAAAAATAAATAGCAATTTATCACTTGTATTTTAAAAAAATGAGCAAATTACCTCATTTTACAACCAAAAATTGCGTAGCTATAAGACACGACTTCTAGCCCGCTTCAGATACAAAAAAAATAGCAACGTCATCATCTTCCCAAACATCTCCCAATTGATGTTCTGCAGCAAAAATGGCGACCGTCATCTCCGAAGCTGGAACATTCTCAACAGCCCCCCCCCCCACAAGTGGGACAATAATGCAAAGAAATCAGACCCAAGTTGGCAAGTAAGAAAGCGAAGGTTTCCAAAGGCAGTGACTTAGTAAATAAATTAACAAGCTGAAGGGAACTGCGAATGTGCAAAGGAGCAATAAAACCATCTTTATAAGCAGTTCTGACCACATGGCAATCAATCTCCTTGTGTTTCATGCGCTCATGGAATACGGGATTCGCCATGATGCTGGGCTGCTTGGTTGTTGCAAAAAAGACGAACTGGAAGAGGCAAGTGAATGCTAAAATCGAAGAGCAAATAGGACAACCATTTAACTCACAGACAGTGGCAACCATGCTCCTATATTCCGCCTCGGAGTGGAACGGGAAACTGTAGATTATTTCTTGGTCTTCTAAGAAACTAAGGCAGCTCCAAGGAAGATAGTAAAGGAACAGCGAGAATCAGTACATGATGCCCAATTTGCGTCGCTATACGTAGTAAGGTCAAAGGATGACTGAGAAGGAAAGAACAAACCTTTCGACTGCTCACCTTTGAGATAGCGTAAAACACGTAAGGCAGCTCTTCAATGGTCATCACAGGGGTGATTTAGGAATTGGCTAAGCTACTGAACAAAATATCATATGTTAGGGTGTGTGAAGCCTAGATACAATAGACGCCCAATTAACCTTCTGTTTTGATCAGGTTGAGGATGCAAGGGGCCACAATTGTCACAGAGTTTAAGTCCCAAAGGAAATGGAGTAGACACAGACTTGGCAGAGAGCATGCCAATATCTGGGATGATATCTTAAATAAACTTTGTCTCGGCTAGATAAAGACCATCAGAACTTTGAGCAATCTTTAGCCCAAGGAAATACCTTGTGTCTCCAAGATCCTTAATAGTAAATAAGGAATGCAAGTAAAGTCTAACAAATTGAATAAGATCCAAAGATGATGTTGTAACCAGTATATCATCAATATAGATGAGAAGAGCTAGGAGGTCAGTATTAGTCATTTTGGTGAAAAAGTAATGGTCATAAGCAGATTGCATAAATCCAAACTCAGTGAGCTTGAGGGAGAGCTCTACATTTCATTGACAAAAGGCTTCAACCCATAGAGGGATTGTTGGAGTTTGCATACAAGGCAAAGCTTGGTAGAATAACCCACAGGCAGCTCCATGTACATATATTCATCCAAACAACCGTGCAGGAAGGCGCTGTTGACGTCCATTTGCTGTAAGGGCCATCTATGAGAAGCAGCTAGTGAGAAGAACACACACACTGTAATAAGTTTGGCAATAGGGGAGAAGTTGTCAATGTAATCTACCCTTCCAATCTGAGAATCCCTTTGCTACTAGACGAGCTTTATAACACTCCACAAAACCATCCTCACACAACTTTATCTTAAATACTCACATTCATCTAATGTGTTTCTTCCCAGCTAGTAAAGGAGTGAGAACCTAGGTATGGTTATCCCAAAAGCAGTAATTTCAGCCTTCCTGGCATCTAACAGTTCTTATAAAATGTGAATCATTTATTCGGCTCGTGATTGGTCCATATAATATGGAGGGTTAGTTAGTTTGTTACAGCAGTTTCACGCAATTTCCCTTCTTTGTATTTAACCCGGATTCGAACCCCTCCCGGTCATTTTTTTCATTTTTTCATTAATGAGAAATAGGGTATTCTATCTGTAATTTATCTTTGATAATGGATTCTGTGTGCTTGTTGTCTTCTTAAAGTTTTAACATGGTATCAGAGCCTTTTTCGTGAATGTCTTTGTATATACACACTACAATGCATACCTCTGTCTTCATGGAGGATGAAGTAGCTTCATCGACGATGGGACAGTGACCTGGTGAAACTGCGTCTCAATATGAGAAGCATATGTTGTTTGTTCGTCCTTCTGGGCATTCGCAGCTCACATTGACATCTTCTCCTTTGGATGGAACCAACTTTCTGGTACGAAAACGAGCAATATATGTCTCTCTTGAAACGAATCTTTCCAACACCAGCTCTTAGATCAGTCAATTTTGAGCAATGGATGCGCGTTAAATTTGATAGTGACGTCATGGATCCGGAATTCCATGTCCAAGGACATAGTTGAATCATTCATGCATTGTAATACTTCGTGAGAACTGTGGCTCGCGATACAGTCGAGGTATGGGTGGAGTAACAGGCCGTAAATTTACTAGTTACAAAGGGAATTATCTTCAATGGTACAACAAGATTTAAGTCTTACAGCATATCTAACAAATGTGACAATGCTCTGGAATGAGCTCAATTGTTTGGCACTTGCGCCAAAGTGTATGTGTGGAGATTGTACTAGTGGTATTCACAAAGAAATTGATGAACCCACTTCATTGACGCAACTGATACAATTTCTTATAGGCGTCTATGAAACCTTCAACAATGAAGGAAGTCAGATACTTTTGCTTGATCGACTGCCCAGTGTGAAAAAGGCTTTCTCTATGCTTTACATCGTTGAACAACAAAGAGCAATACAAACAACTACGAAGATAAGTACAAACAATGTGGCCTATCAAGTGACTATGAAAGGAACTAAGAGGGATGATTACAAGTATGTGCAGAAAAAGAAGTTCATTGCAAATAAAGGAAATTTGCTATGCTCCCATTGTCGAAGACTAGGACATGGAAAATATACATATTTTCAATTGCATGGCATATGTGACTGGTATAAATATCTGAATGAGCGAAGGAAGAATGGTAGAGCTTTTGCTGCCAATGTCGATGTCAAAAGTGAAGGTATGCAGGGCACCTCTATGGGAAACACTGCAGAAATGATGAGTGAATTGATTAAGCTGCTTTAGAAGGCAAACACTCCCTCAAATCCCATTACCAGTTGTGCAAAGGCAAACACTCCCTTAGATCGCATTACCAACTATGCAAACTTTGCACAATTTGGATTGCTAGATAATTCACAGTTGGGCCATCAATCATGTATGTGAAAACATTGTATTATTCAACTCATTTGTCAAACCCCCTAATCCTCACTTCATCCACCTGCCTGATCGTTCAAAGAATTCAATTCAATATGTAGGTAGAGTTAAATTGAATGATGATATTACTTCGGAGAATGTATTCGGTATTCCTCAATTCTCTGTCAACTTGATATCTGTCAGCCAACTTTGTGGCCATACAAATTATAAGTTTCAATTCGCTAAAGACACATGTTTCTTGCAGGACCAGAGCAGTAGAGCAAACCTAGCTGTAGGCCAACTATTCAAGAATTTATACATCTTAAAACCAAGTTCCCTCTGTCTCATTTTTGTTGTTGCTACTAAGAGTATTGATCATACTGTGTCTTGTTCCAATTCTGTCTATTGTACCTCAAATGTATAGTATAGACACTGACCATACTGTGTCTTGTTCCAATTCTGTCAATTGTACCTCAAATGTATAGCATAAACGTCTAGGTCATGCTTCTTTACAGGTAATAAAACATATATTGACCATCCATTATGGTGTTGATAATGATAACATCCCTTGTGAAATCTGTCACCAAGCTACGCATACTCGCATTCCATTTCCAATCAGTGTATCAAAGTATGATATTCCTTTCGAACTTGTCCACATAGATTTATGGGGTCTTGATGCTACCTGTAATCTCTCTAGCTGAACCTACGTTTTAACTTTGTTCGATGACCACTCAAGATGCTTATGGACTTTCATCCTAAAACAAAAATCCCAAGTACCTGCTATTTTAAAACATGTTTGTTCCTTGATTCCCAATCAGTTCAATTGAAAGATAAAGACCTAAAGGATTGATAATGGTGCAAAATTCATCAATCATGAATGTCAAACACTTTGTCCCAACTTAGGCATCATACATCAAACCTCATGTACATGCACCTCTCCATAAAATGGTCGAGTTGAAATGAAACATGGACACTAGTTGAATGTAGCTAAGGCCTTGTTATTCTAGGCATCTCTTCCCATTAAATTTTTGGGAGATACAATCCTTACAACAACTTTTTTGATCAATAGAACACCCACAAAACTCTTAAAGTGGAAAACTCCTTTTTGACATGGATTTACAGTCCATTTTATTCTTCAGAGATGTACAATTTGATGATGATATGTTTCAATCAAGATACTAAATTTGTCAAAAAATGACCAAACATGAGATACTCAGGACTAAATTCGTCAAAAAAGAAGAAATGTGTAAATAAAGTAAGTTACAGGACCAAAAGTGTAATTTTACCTACATTTTATATTATTATATATTAAATGTTTTTGATGAAGATGAATATGGTGGTGTGGAAAAATTATATTGATATAAAATGTATATATAAAAAGTTTAAATAATTTTAAATATTTTATATTTTACGATCTCACAACGTGACATTGATATTTTTGTCTTATTATAAAGTAATTGTGTCAATTACACATTTTATCTCTTTTAACAACTACAAAAATAAATACACTGTTAGACTATTAATAATAATCCCACAATCATTCATACAAATAAATAAGTTATTAAATTATCATGTCACCAAATATTCCAATATTAATCATGAAATTATCTATAATCATTTAATCCCATCCAATAAAGTAAAGGAGGCCTTACTCCCATATTTAATAGGCTTCTTTTTGTATATAGTATAGATAATTCATTACCCCAAACAACGAATTTAGAGTTGGTTTTCTAATAAGATTTTATAAATCCATTGAACTATATTGATTTAATTTTTACAATTATAAAATTTATAATTATTTTTTTAAAATATATTTTTCTCACACAATCCTGTTATAATGGATAGTATGTCGTTAATTAATATGTGAATACCATCTTACTATAAATTAAAAAACTACTTTCACATGTAAATAAAAATAATAAGTTTAATACATTTTATGACGCACACTAATTCGGAAAGATAATATACTTTTCATAGAGAATTTGCACTGTAGGAACCTCTTCTCCTTTACGAAAGACTATATACTACAAGTGAACAAAATATTAGTTACTAAATATTTGGTAATGATTTTAAAATTATCATTAAAAATATATATTAATGACAATAAATTTTATCATTAATTATGTATAAAGTTGTCACTAAATACAATTAGTCGCACATTTGTAATGAAAACTTCAAGACAATACAATATAGTGATAATTATTATTTATTGTCACTAGATCGTCACTGTACATGTGAATAATAATATTTAGTGACAACTTTATGCACATAGTTTTGTCACTAATTCTTATTAATAATAATTTTTTAAAAATAATAGTAATTATTAGGATCATGAATTTCATTACTGTGACAAATTAAATATTCTTCCATCAAATAGAAAAAAAATACAATTTTAGTCCTATAAAGTCGGGAGTTGGAAATTCTGATCCTATTCAAATTAAAATTGGCATTTTACTGTTGTAACTTTAAAGAATTTGGAAATTTTAGTCGTTTATCCGACTGATTTGGCCTGAAAATTCCACGCTATCGACCGTCCCACCATCTAAATTGAGGCTTTCGGTGAATTTGATGAAGTAGAAGTACGAGTTGTAATTTTTATAGTGCAACTTTGGTCCTTCATCATTAAGGGGCTGACATTTTGTCCCTAATTTTAGATGTAGCGTTTAGTTATCTAACTTGATATTTGGATTTTATATTACTGAATCTTGACTTGTATTAAGAAAAAAATTGGGACTATTTATGTAAATCTATTTCGGATGATCAAAATGGAAGAGATAAAAATATGTGGTACTTTTGTCTAAAGACAGTAAAGAAATGAAGATATATATTTGCAAAAAGAATTATCTTTATATTCTGCATTTTTTTTGTAAAAGTGTTTCTTTTTTAACCCAATTACTATAATAGCACACAAATAAAACTAGAGAGAGTTGAACTTCATTCATATTTAATATTTAAAAACATCCTTGTGGGATAACAATTTTTCATGGCCTCTAATTGTTCCAATTATATTTTTTGATGAGCGAACTCGGAGTATTTTGCTCTGAAAAATAAATTCCATCATTTTTTGCCACCCAATAGTGCTGATTGCTTCCAGGTCTCACCCATGTTTGTTTATAAGCATCAAAAGCTTAATTCATAGAACCCCACCAGAGATGACAAAAATACAAAGTTTTCGGGACGACATCATCGCAAAAACTCCAATGATAATCTTGATTTGTGGAAAGTGTATGATATCCCAAGTCATCATCTTTGGAAGCACAATGCAGTTTCAATGGCGCAGAATTCGGAGGGAGATTATTAATAATGTAAACAGTCTCTTGTTGTGTAACACATGCTTGGAGAATCAATTTCCATGCCGAGAAATAGCAAGAGGATTTTAATTATGGTGTACTTCATTTTAGTGATGTGATGGCTGAAGATGTTCGCTAATTTTCATCTCCGAAGTTTCTTTTTATAAGCGTTTGGCCATGCCAATACAACCAATGAAACATATACACTTTAAACATTTTGTCAATTAAATTTACAAAACTTTAATAATTTGTATAATCAAAAATCAAATTAAAGATTAAAACATTAATGAATTGGCTAAATCGAAAATAAAAGTTGACAAATTAGCGGTAAGAAGGGCAATTTAAGAAATTGTTAGATGAATAACAAATATGTAGATCTTGTAGACTACAAATATAGAAAAACAGAAAATAAACATTCTTAATTTTACGTTGGATCTTATTACATACAATTGTTTCTTTGAATTTTCCTATTTAGCTAAGTATGCACGTGATACAATTATTTTTAAGGATAATACTGTAACTCATATTATCTTACATTTATTTTTGGTAATACAATGAACTTAAACTTTATTTCGCAAATAAGATTTTATGATTCATTGAGCTATCCTAATTCCTTTGATTCGTTAAAGAGTGAATAGCATAGTATTCCCTTGTGATATTAAAAATGAGCACATTACCCCTTTATGATAAAAAATATAGCAATTTATCCTCCTATACTTTTTAAAATGAAGCAATTTACCTCCTTATATAGGGAGGTAAATTGCTTCATTTTAAAAATTATAGGAGGATAAATGATTGTATTTTAAAAAATATAAGGAGGTAAATCGCTATTCATTTTTACATAAGAGGGTAATTTACTCATTTACAATATCACAAGTAGGTCACTTGCATTTTTCCCATTTGTTAAATATATTTATTTACTCACAAGCATGTAAAGAAGGCTAATAATTGCATTTAAAATATTCAATGATCTTGTCTTGAGTAAAAATGACAAGAATTATTGATAGTGCTAAAAAACAAAAAAAAATAGATATGGGTCCCACTCGACAAAAATTGAATCCAAAACATTGAGTTTGGGTCCACAGACTTATCGACCATGTTCACTAGCTCATATGGACTAATAAGCCTTTACATTAACTTTTGATTGTGGTTTTGTGATAGAATAGGATAGGGCTAACAAGCACATTTATTGGTGTGTTTGCTTTACAGCAAAGCATGAGTTTACTTTAGTGTATAAGAGGTGATATTCTTCATAATCTCATTTTGTGGTGTGTTCAATAGTATTTTGGTTAGCTTGTTATTCAGTTGGCTGGTCCGACATCAAACCACAAATTTGGGCAATTTTAATATTTAATAATTATGACTAATTACAAGTCAAAGAGAGCCGTCCATTTGGGATTGTATTTTGCTCCCCCTTATGTCATCAATTTTGTCGGATGAATTTCTCAGCCTACCTCATTTTTAATGAGAATTACATCTGTTTTGGTCGAAGTGCATGATGTAAGTCCTTAATTGCTGCGACAACTCTCCCATCAACACAGTGCTCTTCACCTTTCTTCAGTTATGATTTGTTGGTGTCTGTAGCATTGGTTCTTCTTCACATGAATCTTCTATTCCTCTCCATTTCTTAAATAATAATAATATTCGATATGTGAAGATTTTAGCATTGCATATTGTTCTAAGTTGTCTGTTAAAGTTTCTCTCTCTCTCTCTCTCTCTCTCTCTCTCTTCAATTTAATGTATTTTTGGGATTTATTACAGTTTACCATTCTATGATATTGTAAATGAGTAATTACTTCCCAATAAAAAGTAAAAAGCAATTTATTACTTGCATTTTAAAAAATGAGTAAATTACATCCTTATATTACATGGGTCAGTCCGGAGGCTAATAAATGACTCACATGACAACTCAGTAAATAACACAAAGACAACAAAAAATTGCGTTGCTATAGAACACGACTTCTGTCCCTCTACAAATACAAAAAAAAAAAAAAAACAACGTCATCATCTTCCCAAACATCTCCTTGTGGATGTTTTGCAGCAAAAATGGCGAGCTTCATCTCTGAAGTTGGAACATTCTCAACAGCCCGCCTACAAGTGGGACAAGGATGCAAAGAAACAAGACCCAAGTTGGCAAGTAAGAAAGGGAAGGTTTCCAGAGGCAGTGACTTAGTAAATAAATTAACAAGCTGAAGGGAACTGCGAATGTGTGAAGGAGCAATAAAATGATCTTTATAAGCCGTTCTGACACATGGCAATCAATCTCATTGTGTTTCATGCGCTCATGGAATATCGGATTTGCCATGATGCAGGACCGCTTGGTTGTTGAAAAAAAGATGAACTGGAAGAGGCAAGTGAATGCCAAAATCGGAGAGTAAATAGGACAACCATTTTAACTCACAAACAGTTGCAACCATGCTCCTATATTCCGCCTCGGAGTGGAACGGGAAATAGTAGATTATTTCTTGGTCTTCCAAGAAATAAGGCAGCTCCAAAGAAGATACAATATCCAGTAAGGGAATGGCGGGAATCAGTACATGACGTCCAATCTGCGTCGCTATACACAGTAAGCTCAAAGGATGACTGAGAATGAAAGAACAAACCATTCGACTGCTCACCTTTGAGATAACGTAAAACACGTAAGGCAACCCTCCAATGGACATCACAGGGGTGATTGAGGAATAGGCTAAGCTACTACACAAAATCTGATATGTCAGGGCGTGTGAAGCCTAGATACAATAGACGCCCAATTAACCTTCAGTATTGAAAAGGTTGAGGATGCAAGGGGCCACAATTGTCACTGAGTTTCAGTCCCAAATGAAACGGAGTAGACACAGACTTGGCAAAGGGCATGCCAATATCTCGGATGATGTCTTAAACATACTTTGTCTGGGCTAGATAAAGACCATTAGAATTTCAAGCAATCTTGAGCCTAGGGAAATACCTTGCGTCTCCAAGATCGTTAATAGTAAATAAAGAATGCAAGTAAAGTCTAACAAATTGAATAAGATCCAAAAATGATGCTGTAACCACTATATCATCAATATAGATGAGAAACGCTAGGAGGTCAGTATTAGTCATTTTGGTGAAGAAGTAATGGTCATAAGCAGATTGCGTAAATCCAAACTCAGTGAGCTTGGGGGTGAGCTCTATATTTCATTGACGAGAGGCTTGCTTCTACCCATAGAGGGATTGTCGGAGTTTGCATACGAGCCAAGCTTGGTAGAATAACCCATAGGCAGCTCCATGTACATATATTCATCCAAACAACCGTGCAGAAGGCGATGTTGACGTCCATTTGCTATAAGGGCCAGCTATGGGAAGCAGCTAGTGAGAAGAACACATGCACTTGAATAAGTTTGGTAATAGAGGAGAAGTTGTCAATGTAATCCACCCTTGCAATTTGAGTAAATCCCTTTTCTACTAGACAAGCTTTATAACACTCCACAGAATCATCCACACACAACTTTGTCTTAAATACCCACATTCATCCAATGTGTTTCTTCCCAGCTGGTAAAGGAGTGAGAACCTAGGTATGGTTATCCCAAAAGCAGTAATTTCATGTGACGCCTCAAAGATTATAATACATAATTGAGAGATTAATTGGTAAATTTTTATGAAACTTAGTTAATTGGTAAATAAATTATGGGCCATAATTGGAATATAATAGAACTTGGACGGGTTAAATTGGAGCTCGTTATAATATTTGAGAGCAAACTATATTAATTAAGAAATTAGGAAGGACGTAATGGGTATTTTGAGAAAAGTTTAATAAAAAAAATATTATATATAATAATAATATTATGTATATAATAATATAATATATATATATATATATAAAGTGAAGAGAGAGAGAGAATGAGTGGCCACCGCCACAACTCTCTCTCTCCTCTCTTTATTGCACACACACACCCATACACAATTCACACACAAACAATTGGAAATTTGAAATTCTCTCGGTGAAAAGGATAAAAAACAGAGGTAAGAATTTATATTTTAAAAATTATAATAATTTATATAATGATGTTGTTTAATTAGTCCGTTTATTCAATGTTGTTTATACTAAGCGATGTACTATTTAACCGGAATATTTTACGGGTTTGACTATTTAAAATAGTGTCTAATTAAATATAAAATCGGATATAAAAATAATGTCGTTGGTTAATTAGATTATTAAATTCGTTAGATTTGAATATTACTATAGCTAATTTATACAATTTCATCGGAATTATTAACCAAAGACGCAATTCTATGTATTATTGTTCAATTAAAGATTATAATAGTTTAGAAATTGATAGAAAATTCATAGAAATACTCCGAAAATTATATTTAATAAATGGTATGTTAATAGAGAGGAAAAATGAAGATTTATATTTTGGTAGAAATGAAATATTAAAGAATTATTAGAAATCGTACGAATAATATTTAATATTATATTTAAAAGAAATTACGATATTCTCGATATATTAATTGTATGTGGTATAACTCATTATAGGATACGAAGGTGAGGTGAAAGGACTGACAATTAGCGATTGAGTAGAAAGAAACGTTGTGAGATTGATGTAAGTAAATAATTAGTATTATCTATATATGCTTTCTGTATTTGTGGTTTTACTGTTATATGAATTTGTGGTTCGTGCTGATATTAATTTATCTGAAGTATATGAGTGATGGATGATTTGATTTGATTGACGATATTGTGTACGTGGAATGAGAAAATACGTGGAAATATTATGTTTGTTGTTTGATGTGTTGTGGATGTCTGAAAATGAGAATATGTTAATATATTGTTTTACGTTACTAGTTGCTTACAAGAATGGTGATATGTGAAAATGAGGGAGTGGTGAAAATTGAATATAATTGTGGTGTGAATACCCCTTGATCTGTTGAAAAGCCTATAATGCGAAAATATGATATGAAAGAGCTATGTGCGATATGAAAGAGCTATGTGTGAAATGAAAGAACTATGTTCGATATGATATATGCGAAATGAAAATGCTATGTGCGAAATGAGATTGATGAGCTGGCTGTCAAGGTGGTTCACTTAAATTTATATTACGGTGAGATTGAGTTGGCGGGAAAAACACAATATCACCTTCTGGTAAGTAAACTAGAAAAAATGGAGTTTGGTTGGTTGTCATATTATGAGACAGTCATGTGGTGTAATAAAGCTGATTATGTCGGAATTAAATTGATTATATTCCATGCGTGTTGCTTGTTTATCTTGTTTGAGTTGTGTTTGACATGCATATATAGATAGGGCTGGTTATTTACTTACTGAGTGGCAGGCTCATCCCTCTGCTGACATTTTCTTTCAGGAGTTGACTTTGAGGCGTCTGACTGTTGAAGACTAGGACTACGCATTATACTCAGGTAGGTCGGGCCAGTATGTTGTTTTCTCCTCTTTGTCAGTTAGAGTACAAATCACATTTTGTTGTATAGAGAGAACTTAAGCGTGGAGATTACTTATGATGGACTACTTGTGGTGTTTGATGTGCATAAATGATATTGTAGGTTGATTACACTTGTTATGACGTTGGGGTTACGTATACATATGAATTAAATTATTTTGTGCATTTATATTTGTAAACACATGGATTACTATAAGTATAATGTTTAGCGTAGATATAGCTTTGTAGCGAAGGGGGTGCTACATTTCAGCCTTCATGGCATCTAACCATTCTTTCAAAATGTGAATCATTTATTCGGCTCCTGATTGGTCCATATAATATGGAGGGTTAGTTAGTTTGTTACAGTAGTTTCAGGCAATTGCTCTTCTTTGTATTTAACCTGGATTCGAACCCCTCCCGGTCATTTTTTTCATTTTTCCATGAATGAGAAACAGGGTATTTTGTCTGCAATTTATCTTTGATAATGAATTCTATGTGCTTGTTGTCTTCTGCAAGTTTTAACATGGTATCAGATCCTTTTTCGTGAAGGTCTCTGTATATACACACTACAATGCATACCTCTCTCTTCATGGATGACGAAGTAGCTTCATCGACGTTGGGAAAGAGACCTGGTGAAACTGCGTCTCAATATGAGAAGCATTTGTTGTTTGTTCATCCTTCTGGGCATTCATAGCTAACATTGACATCTTCTCCTTTGGATGGCACAAACTTTGTGGTATGAAAACGAGCAATATACGTCTCTTTTGAAACGAATCTTTCCAACACCAGCTCTTAGATCAATCAATTTTGAGCAATAGAGGCGCGTTAATATGATAGTGACATCATGGACCTGGAATTCCATGTCTAAGGACATGGTGGAATCATTCATGCATTTTAATACTTCGTGAGGACTGTGGCTCGCGATAAAGGCAAGGTATGGGTGGAGTAACGGGCCGTTAATTTACCAGTTACAGAGGGAATTGTCTTCAATGGTACAACAAAGTTTAAGTCTTACAACATATCTAACAAACGTGACAAAGCTGTGGAATGAGCTCAATTGTTTGGCACCTGAGCCAAAGTGTAAGTGTGGAGATTGTACTAGTGGTATTAACAAAGAAATTGATGAACTCACTTCATTGACTCAACTAATGCAATTTCTTATGGGCATTTATAAAACCTTCAACAACGAAGGAAGTCAGATACTTATGCTTGATCGACTGCCCAGTGTGGAAAAGGCTTTCTCTATGCTTTACACCGTTGAACAACAAAGAGCAATACAAACATCTACAAAGATAAGTACAAACAATGTGGCCTATCAACTGACTATGAAAGGAACTAAGAGAGATGATGATAAGTATGTGCAGAAAAAGAAGTTCATTGCAGATAAAGGGAATTTCCTATGCAAACATTGTCGAAGACTAGGACATGGAAAAGATACATATTTTCAATTGCATGGCATACGTGACTGGTATAAATCTCTGAATGAGCGAAGGAAGAAGGGGAGAGCTTTTCCTGCCAATGTCGATGTCAAAAGTGAAGGTATGCAGGGCACTTCAATGGGAAATGAATTGATTAAGCTGCTGCAGAAGGCAAACACTCCCTCAAATCCCATTACCAGCTATGCAAAGGTTTGCACAATTCGACGAGGAGTTTGCAGGTAATGCCGCTAAACTTCCTTGTATTGATTTGGATTGCTAGATAATTCACAGTAGGGCCATCAATCATGTATGTGAAAGCATTGTATTATTCCACTCATTCGTCAAACCCACTAATCCTCACTTCATCCACCTGCCTGATGGTTCAAAGAATTCAGTTCAATATATAGGCAGAGTTAAATTGAATGATGATATTACTTTGGAGAATGTATTCGGTATTCCTCAATTCTCTGTCAACTTGATATCTGTCAGCCAAATTTGTGGCCATACAAATTATCAGTTTCAGTTTGCTAAAGACACATGCTTCTTGCATGAGGTCTTGGTGGACGAGATCGAGAAGATGGAAGAAGGCAAGGCAAATTAATAGGTTTTAGGGTTTTTAAAACTTGTAATTATTTGACTTTTATTTAGATCGTCTTCCATCTTGTTTCTATACTAGCGATATCCTCTATGTTCCCAGAACTCGTAAATCATTTCTTAGATCAATGATGACTTTTTTATTTATATGAAATCCCCTTTCATACCTGCAAACTTTGAAGAATTCCATTGAGCAAACAAAATCAATATCCCTTGAATATAATCGACCATAAGTCGAAATGATTAGTTATGTTCAAGTCTATCTTTTTCAGATAGATCGTTTTCAGATACCCTTTCAGATTGCAAGGTTTTTAGTTCGCACGATACTACCTTTTCCAGGTCGCATAATCGCCTAATCTTTTCTGGACATGATCTTCACCTTTGTTAGGATATCTCAGGTCGCAGTCGTTTTTAGACAAATTTTAACCTTTTTTAGGTTGCAATTTTTTTCAAACAAATCCAAACCTTTTTCAGGTCGCAGTCTTTTTCAGACTCAGTTTCTACCTTTTTCAGGCCGCAGTCTTTTTTAGAATCAATTTGTACCTTTTTCAGGTTGTAGTCTTTTTCAAATCCAATTTGTACCTTTTTTAGGTTGTAGCCTTTTTCAGACTCAATTGTACCTTTTTCAGGTCGTAGTCTTCTTCTAACCCAGGCCGAGCCTTTCTCAGGTCAGTAATAATTCGTTGCAATGCTAGTTATCCCGAAAGTGCTTTTATTTCATGCGAGCATTTTTACATAGAATGTAACCAATTTCTCAAAATATTACAGTAATATGCATAATCATTTACTTCTATCACTAGTAAAAAGACTGCTCCTGCAAAAGTTAAATATCCACGGTAAAAAGTTAACGAACATACAAACATATCGATATTTTCAAGTTGTTGTCTTCTTCACCAAATAACTCTATTCTTGCATCGTGTTTTTCCTTCGTTCCCTCGAGCTCGAACTCCTCACTACTCCTTGATCTACTAGGGGATGTTCGATCTCTTCCTCCTCATATTTGCCTATCTCGATCTCGACCTCTATCCCATTCTCTATCCTTGTTTCTATTAATTTCCTCGTCGATATACTTTCGAGCTAAGTACATCAATTGTTCTACGTCTCCAGGAGGATCGCTAGCTAATGCTGACGCAAACAATCCCTTCTTCAACCCATGTATCAATATGCTCTTCGTCATATCAATCCGCAAATCCTGTACCTCTAGGATCTCGTTGTTAAATCTCCCTATGAAACTTTTTAGGGATTCATCGCTCCTTTTCTGGATCGTGAAAAGATAGGTCGCCGACCTCTTCGATCTCCTTTCGCTAGTAAAGTGAAATGCAAACTTCTGCGTCAGTTGTCCATAGGATTCGATGATACCACTCGCAAGCTAGTAAACCACTCTTGCGCTTTTCCTGTCAAAGTTGTCACAAATAATTTTACGTTAATAGAATCCGTTTGTCCGCACAAGTTCATTACTAGTTCGAAGGCAGAAATGTGTTCCTGCGGATCCTTCGACCTATCATATTTGGGTAGATCAGGTACTCAAAAATTTGGACCGACAATTTCGGTCAGAATCTTATTGGCAAAACGCGAGTCCCTATTTTGCTTCACTAGGTCACCTCGTTTCTTCAAGTCGTCTATCTGTTGCTTTAATTTTTCTATCTGCTTCCCTAAACTTTCCACTTCAGCTCTGGAGATCCCTGTTTCCCTCATCCTGATATTGCTAAATGTTGTGTTTAAACTCTTTCTTGCTAGGCTGGTTTTCAGTGTTTGTCGCATATTCCTCCTCGTGCGATTGGTTCCTTCCATGTGGTCATTTGCAATCACCTTTCTCTGCTTTTTGACCAACCTCCTCCTCTCTGATTCAGCCTGTGTAACCATTTTCCTTTCGTGTTCCACCATCACATTCCTGCTTGTTATTTCTATCATCTGCCATTCTTCATTTGTTAGATGCAATCTTCTTCCCTCTCGTCATGGAAGGATTCGTTCTTCTTGCTCGTGCCTTGATGACTCCGACATGGTGAATTATCTTTGCTGGATACCTAAATCCTTCAACCACCTTGAAACCCAATCAAACCGAACTAAAGGACCTCTTCTCAAGATTCCCACAACCGACGTCAAATGATCTGGGTTAAAATCTATGTGACCTCCTTGGTTGGGTGAACTGTCCTCCAAGCGGTTCGAGGTCGCTACCTTTTCCAGACTAGTGATTGGGCCCTGAGAAAAGTGAAGCAAATTATTAGTCTTGCTGGAGTGGCCCCCAGCTAAGACCCTTCGATGCTTAAGTTAGTATGTTTTTGAGGTGGTGAAGCAGGTTGTTGGCGAGCTGATGAGCCGAAGCGACCAAAAAGTAAAGAATGGTAAAGTGAGCATACCATAAATGCACTAACTATGGAGTATTTATAGCGTAAGACAGGGGGTCTTGTTGGTCCAATAGACTTCTTCCACGTGTCTCGGGTTGCCAGGGTCGGGTCGCCAGATCCAACCCAGGGGTAATGACCTGACCTGATAAAAAATGCGTAGATCCTTCAGGTAAAATCGTTATTTTTTGATCTTCCAGGAACAATTAGTCTTTTATAGACAAAATTAAGGCTTTCCACATCATGGCCAGTATGCTTAATCAATTTAATATATAATAATATAAAATGTAGGTAAAATTACACTTTAGGTCCTGTAACTTACTTTATTTCCACATTTATTCATTTTTGAAGAATTTAGTCCCGAGCCTTTTTCTTAAATTAGAAGTCGAGAATTTTTTAAAATAGTTGGACAAATTGAATTATTAGTTAAAAATTCAATAAATTAATTTATTCAAAATCTCAATGATCGAACATCAAAATATAAAAAAATTAATTTCTAGTTGCCCTTCTTTTAACATCTTCAGTAAAAGAATAAAACAGTAGAATGTCTATATTTAACTGCATTATCAATTTTATTAGAAACATGAATCAGTAAAGCTTAATTGTTCCTTATTGGAAATAAAAAGAATCAAGAAAAGCTAAAGAAGAATGATGATATATGCATCTTTCTCTCTACTGCGTTATGTCTTTTAATTTCTCTATTTTCAAAGACCGGTCAACTGTGGCCCTTTCAGGAAGAATTTCATTGAGTGGAGAATCATATTCTCATTTTTCAATATTCAAGAAATCCTACTAAATACATACCTTCAAAATCCAATCAAAAGGTGATCATTTTGGTTCAGCACTTTGAGTCTAATTCTTTGAACCCATAAAACGAAATTAGACTTGTGAACCCCATACTGAATTTTTGTGTTTTGGTGACTTACAAATATCACACCAGATCCAATCCAATGTGCAACTGATAAGCTCATTTTGACCTACAAAATAGCTTTGTGGTCTTCCTCATTCTCAGAAAAGATTTTGAAAGCTAATGGATCCAAATCGCCTATTTCTAAAGCTCTTTGAATCCATCACTCTTTCTCATCCTCAGCTAGAAGAGATTATCCAACCAGAACGATAAGTTTCATTCTTGATTATGCATAATCCAATTATGTGATAATATAAATTTTATATTTCACCCAATAGACATCTCCCATTTAATGTTACATAAAAGACTTTATTGATCAATATACGTAATCAAAATTGTCCAACAATAATTGAAATCACTATTTCAACCATGCTAGGTTACATAAACGCAACACTAACAGGATCACCACTAAGCCTAACTAAGTCCCTAGTCGTAATAGCCCCTCTATTGCTAAGCCCTAGGACCTTCTATTTTCAACTTTTCTATTCCTCATCATCACCTACAAACCATTCACAGATTATGTATTTAGTGGTAACCAATACCAAGAGTAGAATGGTGATTATGTTAATACTCAATTAAAGATTTTACCTTCATCAGAGTGGAGATTAGGATACTCCCTCTTTCAATGGCCATTCTCTCAACAATAAATGCAAACATCATTCAGTATCCTTGACTGACGAACAATATTCCTTTTTCCTGTACCCCTGCCTGACAGCGTAACAGGATCACTTGATGTGCTAGAAGCAATAGAAGAAGTCTCATCACTCATTCTCTCCCCCATTTGGCATCTTTGCCCTTCGCTTTAGAGATTGAAGCCTCTCCCACTAGTACTGGTTGATGCAGATTTTTCAACCGTTGTCTTATACTGGACCAACATATTGATCAACTCATGAAGGTTTTTCTCAATCCCATTCACGTTATAGTTGATAATAAATTGATCAAAAAAGGGTGGTAGTGATTCTAAGATCACATTCATTCTCAAAATCAACCTGGAGGTCTTTCAAATTTTCTACTAAGAATAGTATCATCACTCGATATTCTCATACGGACAATCCCTCAACTATTCTAGCACGTAAGAATTCCTTCATATGGTATCGCATAAAGTTCATTCATGCGGTGCATTATTGACCATACATCTTTGTACCTCTCTTACTATTTCTGGATCTTGTTACTCATCATGCCCAGTATGATACTGCGTACTGTCCAGTTGTCCTCATGCCACTGAGTAAATTTCTCGAGCGTCAAACATTTTCCTAGGAAGAACCCATTTGGCAAAGTACGAGGTAGACTTATCTAGAACATAAGTTTAGTTCTCGAAATGTTGGATTATCCTCAGATTTCTCAGCCAATTTGAACAGTTTGTTCCATCAAATATATTATCCTCAAGTATGCCGTTAAGTGGATTCTTAGACATCTACAATAAATAGAAAAATTACTAGATTATTATAAAATTATGTTCAAGTTAAGAATTTGGACTTCAATCATTAACCCTCCCACTATTTCTATAAAAACCATCGCTCTCAAATGGATTTTTGAAAAACCTTTACTTAGTGGACTTAGGGTCCACAAGCAAAATTCACGATGTTTATTTCCATTTTTGTGTCTAATATTTTAACTTGGTCCAACTAAGTGAGGGTTATTTGTTATTTATATGACCGAGACCACATCACATTTAATATTTTTCATGCATAATATTCTAAATATTAAAAACCTTAATTAAAATGCATGGAACGCAAAAATAAAAGTCTAGCACGCCACTATTCGATAGTCAAAAGCCGTCTATGAGATCTACTGAGCTCATAGTAGATCTATGGTCAGTCTAGGGTAGGCCCATTAACATACTATGGGCCTTGTAATCTCTCCTTATTTCTTTATCTCCTTCGTGGACTCCGTCCTTTGGACCTCTTCTCCATGAACCAACCCATGGCTCCTCCATATGCCTCTATTGTCTGAGCTAGTTTTTTCAATTATTACAAAAAATAAAACTAAATCTCCCTAACCTACTATACTTATTACGACTAAAAAGAAACCACAAATAGAAGTAGCGAGACGTACATGAATAGGGAGAAAATATGCCTTAAATAATTAGGCTAAAAACAAAGAGATAAGAAAATAAGTGGCATGCATGCCACAACCCAACAGAAAATAAACCATCCAATGGGTTTTGTGATCATCCATATTAATCAAATTAACAAAAAAACACATTTATTTTCAAAATAAACATGCACAAAAAATATAATACAAATCATACATTATAATAATAATATCCAATGTTATATATTAATCACATATCTAATCCAAGGGTTTTTTTATTAAAAATAATGCAACTTATTTATGGACATAAGTGCAACTGATACAAAAAATAAATTCTTGTTTGAGAACCCATTCAAATTAATTTTAGTAATTTAATTTTAGAAAATACCACATCTCAACCAAAAATTAAATTCCCAAAAATTTATTGTTTCAGAATAATATGCAGAAAATTCAGAAAAAATAAAAATTTTGAAAAAACATAAAGCAGACATGAGGAAACAATGCGCGGACCCCGCTCATGGATCTGGTTTCAGTGCATGCCTGCGCGTGCCAGCGCAGACATGCATGCACCCTTGCTAGCACGCATGCCTGCAGGAGCCCGCGCCCGGACGTGCGCTTGTCGGCACATCTACTGACATTTTTTTTTGAAACTTTTTGTTTTTATTCTACATTTCAAAGAATCAATTATATTTTAGATATTCCAAAATTTATGAAAAATTCTCAATCCCAAAATTAAATCTTGACCAATGGGTGTACCCTTAATCTTTTCCTCGACCTTCGGTGTAAAAATAAAACAAAGAAGGCCAATAATTAGGAGAAAAAATAAATAAGAGAGACAAAAATCCACATTATGTTCGACTACAAGCGTTGATTCCTCATTCTGTATCGTTCACAGTGAGATCTCGATTTCGAGACCCTCCAAAGACTAACACACCACCACTAAAGGATATGTTGATTTTGTACTAGCAAAAACTCAACAAATGTGCAAAGAATCAACAACGTTATTGTTTAACATTTGATCATTTCTTCCTCTTTGGATCTCTAAGATCTTAAGAGGGTTTTTGGAGAGAAAATAGGAGTGAAATTTTATGGGTATGTTTTTGCTCCAGCTACTGGTCGGCTATCAATATTTTAGAAACTTTATATGTGACCTTGTGACAAGATACCAATGAGCTTTAACCTAGAAAGATTTCTTCAACCATCTAACACCTCTATGCCACACCACACCCAAGGAGGAGTTTTGACTCCTTAACCTAGCCATGGTCTAACAAAGGACTTGGGCTTGCATTTTAATGGAATGAGCTTGATTAATTAAAACTAAATCAAGCCCACGTCTAATGGACTTTAAAATAAATCTAATTTAATTTATAAGTCCAATATTAAAATATACTTTGATCCAATTAAAGTATCCAAGCCTTCTATTTTCTCGCTTTTAACTTATAAAACCAATTCATATCAAACGAAGCCCAGTAAAATTAATCCAATTAATTTGAATAGCTAACTTGAAATTCTAATTAATCCAATTAATTAAACTAAAGTCATCCATCGAATGTATTGGTCTAAATAAATGAATCATTCATTCTCTCCAAGATTTAATTTAATTCAATTCAATTAATCTGACTCTCTGGAATTAATTCTAAATTAATTTCATCCCATTATAGTGGTAGGATGTGAATCTTTAAGTTCACGCTCGACTAGACTTGGGCATGTGCGACCAACAAAATTAACTTAATCTTAATTATTTTCAATTATCCTATAATCAGAAATAGCTCGTTACCATAGGTGGTCGTGTAACAACGGTCCATGGTACTAGAAACTAGGTGAATAGCAGCTTGAACATGTAGGCTCCGAATCTGTACGAGTACGGTCCTACTGTCAACCATCTCCCAGTCTTAGAGTTGGGCATGGAATTGGGTGTCGGTTCCCATCCTTGACTAGGAAACAATGCTTAATACTCGAGATGCATTTACTCTACTGATCTGATCTTAAACCTATCCCTAATCAATCAATCATTTTGGTTAAATACTTGTAGAGTCTAAAGTATCTCAGAGCGCAAAAGAGAATTCACTGACATATACTAATAGCGGATAGATCCTCTGGTGGAATCCACCGCCCTTACTATATACTCAGTATGCACTGGATAAGGCTTACGACGATCATGTCTCACGACACAATCACCGCTCGCCATATCCAAGATACATTCTTCGTATGCACGTGACTAGCATGATTACTCAAGTCCGAGAACTAATCTCGTACTATTACAACCAAAAACTCCCAGTCATGCTGATCAAGCCTTAATAGTTTCCATATGACAATTCCTACAAGTCATTTTAGTCAGTCAACTACCTTCTGAACTAATCCACTAAAATAGCAAAGAAGGCCTACGTCTCGTGCCGACAAAACACAGATACAATACTTAGTGCAACACTCTATAGGACATTTGATGCCCTATTTTCAGGTTCTCGACTTGGAACACATCAGGCCGAGACCCTCATGAGTTGGTTTCATAGCTGCCAAATCTATGCGTAGCCCAACTCCACGAGTTTCACCTTTCGATCTGTGGGCATTTGGTGTGATATTGAAAACCCCATTCAATATGAGTGGTAAACAAAATAAAACACAGTGCCAACTTGATGAACTCTTACCGTATTCATCAATCTAATATTATTCCATAAAGATTGGAGAATGATTAACAACCAATCTAACTGGCTTTTTTTCACTCATTCCAACAATGTCATGGCTCGTTTGGATTGTACATGTGCAAACTCAGGGTGGTCTACCTGATCAAATGCAAAAGTAGACGTGATCCCGATTCTATTGTCTGACCATGCTCCTTTAATTATAAGTATGACTCTAAATCAACAATTTTCACGACAACTGCTCTAAGGTGTAGCGCTTTGGGGCAATGTGGTTGAAGGTAGACGAGTGTGTGAAGATCATTTCTGATAGTGGGAAGGTTGTTTGTACCTGTTTTAACATTAAAGATCTACTTCGCGAGTCTAAAGCTGTAAGATATAACTGGCTTGATAGAACAAGTGCTCATTTGGACACTTGAAATGGATGATTAAAGAGCTTGAAGAAAGGATTAAATTTCTAGAGTCTTAACCATTGATTGAAAATGCTGAAAAAATATTTAGATGAAATTGAGAGATGTTTTATGGAAGATGAGATCATCTAGAAACAAAGAGACAAAGAAGATTGGTTATTCCAGGTCGATTAATATCTATTAATATTTTTCTTACTTATGATGCTAATCACTTCTTGAAATCTGAGACAGGACGAAAGAAAGGCTATTTAATATTGAAGCTTGACATGAGCAACGTCTAGGACCTGGTTGAGTGGCTCTTCTTGGAGTCTATCTTATTAGACTAAGGTTTAAGTACTCTTTTGTCCGTCTTCTTTTGATGCTTGTTTTGTACTATTAGTTATTCTTTTGTTCTTAATGGTGAGAATTTTGGACTAGTAAAGCTGTCTAGGGGAATCGAACAAGGAGACCCCCGATCGCTTTACCTATTCTTATTTTGTGGAGAAGTTCTCAGTGGAATGTTAAAAGCGGCTAAATCAATAGGTTTGATCCAGGGTGTTTGAATGGCAACCGTGGCACCCCGAATATCTCACCTATTCTTGGTTGAAGATACCCTTGTGTTTTTTGCAAGGCCACATTATCATCTTTTCATGGTATCATACTAAACCGATACATACAAGCATCGGGGTAGATTATTAATCTTAAAAAATCAAACACGGGGTTTAGTAGGAACATATGCAAGGAATACCACTTGGCCGTAGCAAAAGTCAACACTTGGGGTAACCGGCGGTGGGTGGACTCTTGAAGAAAGAAATATTAATGTGCTAGAATTAAGGATAAGATTTGGCAAAGAGTCAAGGCTGGAAGAAGAAGATGCTCTCCCAAGCGCGTAAGGAGATTCTCCTAAAGGCAATTATTCAATCTATCCCAATGTATCCTATATCATGCTTAAAATTTCCCTCATCACCTATTCATGATATCTAAATTTGTTTTAGGATGTATTTTTGCATCAATGATCAACTCGCAAGAATCAAGCATGATCCTAGCCTTAACCGTAAAATCTCTCCCTCCTATCTTCGCCAGGTAATTTCAATTATTTTCTAGCTTATGTAGTTTTTAATTATTTTTTTTATCGTCAAATCTCCTCCCATTATTTTCTTTTTCTTAAAAGAAATCAACTTATACCAGTCCCTATGGAATCGACCCTACTCCAACTTTCACAAGTTTTGTAGGAATTATTTTTTGTGATCTCGACACTCACCAAATTTTGGCACCGTTGCCGAGGCTGGTGTTTTTAAGAAGATTTCTTTTCTTGTTACTTGATTTTTTTTTTGGTTACTTGGTTTGATACTATAATTTTCTCGTACATGTGAACTTGATCTGATTCAAGATTGAGAAGACTGGACGAAGATTTTGAAAGGAAACCAAGCAATAAGTTGAAAAGATACCCACTTCTTCCGAGCCATAGTTAGCACAAGAGAAATTGGACACTTGGAGTGAACCATAACACACAACCCAATTGCAATCATGTGGGCCAATACTCAATAGTTTGGGACTAGATACGGCAATCCTCCGGTGAATGAGGTTAATGTATCTTCCATTTATGATCGTTTTGATAAACTTTTGTCCCTTGTTGAAAGAGTTGTCGAAGAAGAATTCCAACGAATGAAGGCTTTTCGTTTATGTAATTCTATGGCACATCCCACCGATTTGTGCCCTATGCTTCAAGAAGAAATCATCGAGCATGCCAATGTTGTTGGAGGACTTTTTGGAACACCACAGAGAGGATATGATCCTCATTTCAACATGTACAATCCAGGAAGGACAACTTACCCCAGTCTTAGCTACATTTCGCAATCTCAAAATTGGCCACCAACTCCTTCGCCTAATCCCACACCTGGTCCATCTCTCGAAGACATGATAAAATCACTAGTGACCAAAACACATTAATTCCAACAACAAACACAGTAGTTCCAACAACAGTTCCAATAGCAGACCCAGACGAGCATTAAAAATTTGGAATCTCAAATCAGTCAACTGGCGTTATCTATTAGTAAATTGGAATCCTAAGGTAAATTACATTCCCAGTTTGTTGTTGACCCCAAATAAAATGTTGTTGTTTTTGTTCTTCCAAGTGAAAAAGAGTTGCAACCAAACATGGACGAAAATGACACTAAGCATGCGCATGACCAGCACGGTGAACCAGACCAAAAGATGGAGATTTCTCAAAAGCAGACCAACAAATCGAAAACGACCGATAGTGAACATCACATGGTTTTGATGTCAAACCTCCATTACTTATTCCTAATCGAATTATTTTAGCCCCTTATCTAAACTGTGCCGACGAGTATCAATTTCCTGTATGTCACTTTGGTGTTTAGAAGCTGATTCATTGGTTACTATCTATTGGAATATCTAAATCACCGCAACAAGTGTTTGATGGAGTCATCAAGTTCTCACACTGTGGAGATAATACATCAGTCAACAATCCCTCTTCCCGAGTTCATGAATTGTTACCAGAGTCTTCGTACAATACGGAATGAAGCTCAAACAAATCAGTGGTATCCTCCACCTACTGATTCAGTAAAAGTTCACTTTGATGGTGCAAAATCTCATGAACAATCATCTATGGGTGTAGGGGTTATTCCAAGAAACTCTAAGGACATCTATTTCGCAAGGTGGATGAAATATTTCTCTTTTTCTACTACACCAGACCATCTTGGAATGAAAGGAAGCAGTGGAAACACTGCAGGAGTGTTCTTATTGAAGGTGATTGCTTATCCATCATAAATTGGTCTCCTTATCACTAGGACCAATTTCTGAAGGTATCAAGTCATTAGCAGTGGCTTTTCATTCCATCACTTTTGTGCATGTTCATCAACAAGCGAACAGTCTTGCACATCGATTGGCAAGAAATGCTCACTACAGTACTGAGGGGGTTGAATTATTACTTACATGTATTATATAGCTCTTCGTGGCAAACATATGATATGATTTTCGTATCCAAGAAAGAAAAAAAAAGTAAAAGAATGCATATTAACCACTTATTGTGTCCTAGCAATAGCTAATATTATGAAGTTAGATTTAACCAAATGTTGGGTCCTAAGGGTTACCTATATTATTTTTGATAATATCTAATCAGACTGAATGGGTCAAAGTTGAAATAGTGAAGCTTTTGCAATAATAATTTTGCTCCAAAAACTTGTTTATATAACTTATCTGTTTCTGGATAAACTTATATCCCAATAGTGTGATTTTGCCTAGTTTATTTAATAACTATAACTAATATTTATCTTTTATGGTAAACTAAATGTACTTTAAGATTGGTTTACAAGTAGTGTCTCTATTGTACTAAATTGGGCAGCACACAAAGTAATGTAACTATTAAGGAAAAAATTGCACCTTTTACGTAAGGGCCTTTTTCAATTTAGTTCCATTTATTGCAATTTTCTCATATTGCATCTCATGAGTGGTCGTATTAATATTATACCAAAATGACGTCATTTCGAAACAAATGACATTGTTTTTTTGGGAACGGTTATTTGGAATGGCTAAACAATAGGAACGACTTTTTAAATATTGCTTGTCAATAGAAACAATGTTTTTTTTTTTTTTTTGCAAAGAGAGGTTTTACGAATGGTTTTTTAAAAATTGCCGGTTCCAAAGCCCGCTTCAAAAATCGGTATACATACAAAACTTAGAAGATTTTTTTATTTCACCCTCCCTCTTCCTCCATCACTCTCCCTCCCTCAGTCTCATCGACCGACTGCCTCCCTCACTTGGTACTTAGCTCCACTACCGTCAGCCGTCCGCCGTCGTCTAGAGGCAAGTGGAATCAAATGGTTGGGTTTCCTTTTTCTTTTTTTGGACCCCCCAACCTTTTTCTTTGATACCCCCACCCCCCACCATTTTTCTTCTTCTTTTCACCACACTTTTGTTCCTTTTTTCCTCCACTTTCGTATAAAATAAAACAGCAATTTTTTAAAAACATTTTGGCTACTTTTCAAAAAAAAACATTCGGGCATTAAACTATATAAAAGTTCTGTTTTTTGAAAAAATTTCTAAAATTTTTTTGAAAAAACTAATTACGGTTTTCTGAAAATTTTCTGATATTTTTGTATTTTTTTAATTTTCCTAATTTTATATAATGTTTTTGTAATTTTTCTAATTTTTTGTAAATTTTTTAGGTAATTTTTAAAAATTTTCTATAAATTTTTGGTACTTCTTTTAATTTTTTTTATTTTTAAAAAATTGACAGAAAACTTTTGTTAATTTTAATTTTTTTTTTGTTATATTTTTCTAATTTTTGGTCATTTCCACAATTTGTGTAATTTATGCAATTTATGTATAATTTTTTGAGTAATTTATGCAATTTATGTTTATTTAATTGTGTAATTTACGCAATTTATATTTAACTTATAAAAAATATTTGACAAATTTCACAAATATTACATTTCTATATAATAAATATAAATAATTAAAAAAATTGAGAATTTGTTCCAAATAATAATTTCTTACATAATAATCTAATTAATAAAAAAAATTTCACCAAATTCCCCATACTAACCTTTTTACATAATAAATGTAAATAATCACAAAAATTGGACCAATATTTCCATTAATAATTTTTTACATAATAATCACATTAACATAAATTAGGCTAATATTCCCAATGTCAACAATCCAAAATTAGAAAATATTCTTAATAATAATATTTTTACATAATAATGTCAATAATCACAAAATTAGATTAATAATTCCAATAATAATATTATTTAGAAAATAATATAAACAATAACAATATTGAGGTAATATTTCAAATTAAAATACAATTAAAAATTAATAATTATTTAAAAATATATAGTTTGTTTGTAACCATGTACAAACAGATTACACATGCCTTTAAGTTTTTGCCCATCAAGTGAATTTTGTCAGTAGAACTGTTTAGGTTTATCCATCTTCGTTTGTCAACGGAAGACAATGTTGATAAATAAGATGTTAACTGATTTTTTCTTTTATTAGAGGCAGAGCTCGATCAGCCGCCCAAGCAGATGGAGTTATTTGAAAGGTGCTACACAAAAAAGGAGGATGGTGGCTGGAGTGGGCTGAGAGCGGCTGAGGTGGCGGTAAGTAGATTATTGATAGTCTTTGTTTTAGAAAAAATAATTCTTGGTTAGAAGTACTAATAATTTTGTATGTTTTGCAGTAGACGTTCCAGAATTGCCTTCAACAGACCCCCCAGCTTTAAACCAGGACAATATTGACGTCACTAAAGAGGAGGGCTTAGATTTGGTTTTATTTTTTTTTTCATTTTTTAATTAGATAATTTTTCATATTAATATAATATTTTTTTTCTTAATTATTCATGTTTCATAATATTTATTAAATTTCATTATATCAATTTTAGTTAATTAATTAAATTCATAAATATAATTAATTAAAAAATTATTAAATTTGTTTAATTATATATTAAAATAAATTAATTTATTTATTTATTTCAATATATTAAATATATGAATAAATTATAAAATATAAATAAATTATAGAATTAAAAAATTAGGAACGGTTTTAGTAATGGTAAAGAAATATTATAAATCTAAATAAATGACCGTTCCAAATATCATTACTGAAATAGTTCCAAACCCCTGTTCCTAAACTGCATTGACTGTTTCAAATACCATTGCTAAAATCATTTCTAATAAGTGTTCCTAATAGTGGCTGATCATTCCTAATACCATTGCTATTTCAATTTTAAGTACGTGTTCTCAAAAACACCATTGCTAATACCATTATTAAAACAGTTTTATATATGTGTTCCTAAATATGACTGACAATTCCTAAAATCGTTTCAATTGAAAAAATAAATTTTTCTTGACAAATTTGATATTAGGAATGGTTTTCGTAGTGTGTTATAGTTCCCGTCCCAAATAGAAATGGTCTTGTCAGAACCGTTCCTAAAATTTTGTAACGCCAGTTGTAAGGATGAATTTCCAACCGTTTCAAAAATCACCCCAAATAAGTTCAATGTCCTGCAAACCCTTCCAAACCCAAAAAAACCATCCTAAAATCGCTTCAAATTCCGCCTTTTTTTATAGTGATAGTACCTTAAACTAGCTTGTTAAACTAAAAAACTTGCGGACCCCATTTCTTGTGCTATGATCGGATCGTAGATCTTGTGCTCCGCCAACCAGTTTTATTGATGGGATTTGGCTAGAGTACTTGGTCAGGGCAACCGTTCCTAAACCCGTTCCATCTTGAAACGGTCTTTGGAACACATAATGAACAGATATTGAAAGATGATGTCAATGATCCACATTTTTTTTTGTTATAATTTTGGAACAGGCATACCATTCCAACATGAGTTCCGAACAAACAGTTACAAAATCTGATCCAAATACCATTACAAAATAGTAATGGTAGATGGTTGTAACTCTATTTGGAACATAATATTAGAATTAGGGACGGTCTTGAGTTGACCGTTCCTATATGTGTGACAAAGGATGTCCAAAAGATGATAGTTAGAAAATGTATTCGAAAATAAGGTACAATTTGAAACGACTTTGGAACACCCTTAATCAATTATGCGGAAAACCATTTCAAATTATTAGTTTTATTTAAGAAGTAATGTGTTTCAACAATCGTTCCAAAATTCAGTGCAAATTGGAACTGTTCTTTTGTATTATTTATTTAGTATTACTGAGACTGTTCTAAATGAAATACAATGGCTACATTTCAATGGTAAAAAAATGTTCCTAAACTCGTCGAAAGGACCGTTTCAAAATCTAAATCAATGGCTAATTTTTAACAGCCAAAAATTTGTGTCCTCTTTCCATTTAATGTCACTATCTTCTTCGATTCTTATTTTCTCTCTATTTCCTCAATCTCTCTCGAATTTTTTTAATCTCTCACTATCTCACAAATATTTTTCTACTCTTGATCGTCAGCCTGTCTCAAATTTTTAATGATATTTGAAGTTATTTTGATCAGGTAAAAACTTTAACCCTTTATTTGTCAATTGATTATATTTGTTGCAATTTTATCATTTAAATTTAATGTTATAATAGTATATACATATATATATGTGTGTGTGTGTTTCTGTGTTTGTGTATGACTCATCGTAATCTTAAGACAATTGAGTTGATGGATGTATGAGAAGATCCTTTCAAATAGGGCGGGTCTTACGCCATTGAGGATGGTGTTAGTACATTTATAGAATGACCCAAGTTTCAACATGCATTATGGATGGTGAGAAAATTAAGTGTCCTTTTTGGAAGTGCATAAATGAAGTTTTCAAAACCACGGATGAGGTAAAGCTATACTTATTTATGAAAGGTTTTATGTCGAAGTATTATAATTGGACTTCTCATGGCGAGGAAAGGGTGCAAGAGTATTTTGAGGCCATCACCACGGCCCAATTGTAGGAGGAGCAACCTCCCATTTTTAATGTTATGGAGGGCACCAGTACGCCTTTGGATGATGCGGTGCAAATGGATTTGACATAGAGAATGGTTTTTGATGCCGCCAGACCGGATGTCTGGTCTTCTAAGTATAACCGGAATGGTGTGCCTCATAAAGGTATGAGGTCGTGTCGTACTAATATAGGGTGTAGTTTATATTATGGTAGGTGGTACGATTATGTGTCTGTGCTGGCAGATCGGTTTCACAATGTAGTGCATGCAGTTGAGCAGCCGTTGTAGAATGGTTGCACCCAATCTCAATTGAGGTTGTTACTGAGTTGTTGAATATCAAGGTCGTTGCCCATTTTCTCAACATATATGTGACCAAATATCCCAATGGGCTAATCATATAGTGACCCACAACCACACCCTGCCCCAACATTACTATAGTACGAAGAAATTGTTAAGAAACTTGGATTTACCTATTGAGAAGATTGATGTATGTAAAAATGGTTGCATGTTGTACAAGAAGGACAACATTGATTTGGATTATTGGAAGTTTTGCAGAGAAGCTAGGTACAAGTCAATCAGGGAGCAAAATCCTTATCACAAAAAGACATTGTATAACATTCTTAGGTACCTGCCGGTTACCCCTAGCCTGCAAAGGTTGTATGCTTTAGAAGCGACTGCCGAGCAAATAACATAGCATGCCAACAATCGAACGGAAGAGGGATCCAAGTGCCATCCGTCTGATTCAAATGCATCGAGGTATTTTGACCGGACATATCCTCATTTTGCAGTAAAGCTCCATAATGTTAGACTAGGTTTGTGCACGGATGGGCTCGCAATGCACGGGCAGTACGATGGTACATACTCATCTTGACCTGACCGGGGAACTTTAAATTTGATGACGAGTCTGATGAGGATAGCTTTGATGAGGATTACGAGACTGAAGAAGACAATAATTATGATTGACATTTACCATTTTCTGTTTAAATTAAAAAAATACCGATAATAATTCATAAAAGTAGTTTACCAGCTAATTTAGAAGTACAATTTGCAAACTATTTGTCCATACCAATAATTTCTTTTTTCAGAAAAAACAAAACACATTTTTTTTTTTTGTATTTAGGAAATGTCAAAAAAATAGGAAGTCGATCCAAAGCCCTTTCCAACTTTGAACGTCATTAATAAAATAAATCGTTCAATATATTACAATATACTAAATAAAAAGGAAAAAAAATTAAAATATAGGAACCGTTAATTTATTTTGACCGTTCCAAAATAAGTTCCAAAAAATTGAGTTTCGCACCAAAAGAAAACTGGAGAAAAAATCAAACCTAGGAATGATTATTTAATATTTGACCGTTGCGAAATATGAAATTTAAATAAAATCGTTCGTAAATGTATAAAGTATCTTTTTCTGAAATTAGTAAAATACTTTTCTAAATGTGTTCCTAAAACTGTCCCTAAATATGCCCATAGATTGCTCGTTCACCTCCCGATTACAGTGTCTCAATATCCGGGTCCCTGATTAATATCAAATTTAAACTCATAACAATACTTTTCATATGTGAGCATATCTAGTGTTCTAATCTAAAATTAAAGTGTCTGATGGTCAGTTTCATCATTTTTTCAACCTCATTGATTGTCTATATCTTAGTATTCGTATAACAAAAATGTCAAAAATTTCATAGAATGTAGTATTTTATTGATTTAATACTATCCAACGGTTTGATAAAAATTTTAACGGTCTGATTAGACGATCCAATGGAACAGTGTGAGATGTTACTTACATCTACGTAAGACTAACAATCTTATATATACAAATATATTTGATCTTCTGAACATGTATCAATTTAATTCGTTGCATTATATGTTTCTAATGACCATAATTAATTTATAGTCTACTTTTTCTGATCATTAACATGTTTGGGACAATTTATCCTTTATTTTTTATTTTCTTAATTTTTTGGTGTAAAATAAAACATTTTAAAAAACTTTCGGCAATTTAAAAATAATTACTTAATTTTGCTGTAATTTTTAAAAAAATTATACATTTAGAAATTATAAAAAATTTCATAATTTTTGGTAATTCTAATATTTTTCTATAAATTTTTGAAAATCTTAAAAGAAATTGTAAATTTTATGTAATTCTCCAAATTTTTGTATATTTTTGGTTATTTTAATAATTTTCTCTTAATTTTGGTGATTTTTAAAAATTCTCTGTCAATTTCTTTTTATTTTTAAAAAAATTCTGTTAAAAAGTTATTTTATGTAAGTTTCGCAAATATAGAAATATTTAGTTGTATAAGAATATCTGAAATTATCGAAATTTATTTTATGTAATTTCTGCAATTATAGAAATTTTGTGTAATTTTTCAAAACTAATTGTATAGTTGTGTAATTTATGCAATTATTGTGTAATTTAGTACTTGTATAGTGTAATTATTTGTGCAATTTACTGTGATATTCTATATGCAGATATGCACTGACTAATTTCAATAAATAGAATTTTTGAAATTTTCGTTCTTTTTACTTTTTTCTTTCGTGTTAAATATTTCAAATATTCGAATCAAGAAGTTACAATTGGTGAAATCATATGAAAGAAAGAGATTAGTTACTAGTCTCCTTCGAATTTGAAAATTCAAGTCAAATGAGGCCTATTTTTCCCTTTATGCAATTCTTATGTGTATTATATTATATTGCTTAAATTTTTTGCCATATTTATTGTATACATGTGCAATTTATTTTATAAATAGGCTAATTTTTTACATCATAATGTAAATAACCATAAAAAATTGGACAAATATATAATCCCAATAGTAAAGTTATTTAAATAATAATGTAAATAATAAAAAATATTGGACTAATATTTCCAATAAAATAATTTTGACATCATAATGTAAACAATCACAAAAATTAGACCAATAGTAAATCCCAATAATAACATTATTTAAATAATAATGTAAATAATAGAAAAAATTAAATTAATATTTCCAATAATATTCTTTTCAAATAGTAATGTAAATAATCACAAAAATTACACCAATATTCCTAATAATAATAACATTTTTACATAATAATGTCAACAATCACAAAAGGTAGACCAATATTCCCAGTAATAACATTATTTTCATAACAATGTCGCAAAATTATAAAATATTCCCGAAAATAACATTTTTACATAATAAAGTCAATAATCACAAAATTAGACCGATAATCCCAATAATAATAATATTTACAAAATAATATCAACCATAATAATATTAAGGTAATATTTCAAATTAAGGTACAATTACATAATCATTTGAAATAGAAAACAAATTGAGAACATTATTTCCAATAATTAATAATTATTTAAAAATGTATATTTCTTTGGTAACAGCGTACAAACAGATCACGCATGCCTTTAATCTTGGTTAGCCCATCAATTGAATTTTGCCAGTAGAACTTGTTATGTTTATCCATTTTCATCTGTCAGCAAAAGAAAATGTTGATAGATTAAAATGGATAAATATAACAAATAGTACGATAAAAAGTTCATGTGATAGGCTAAATAAACTTAAAGCAATACTTGGCCCGTTTGAATATGTGCACAAGAGAATTATACATTTTTAAATAATTAATGAGTACAATAATCATGACTTCATGATAATTTTTCCAATGTGTAAGAATTAGTATATTCTTTTTTATTTACATATTAATGTGAATAATCGTAAAATTTAGACAAATACTTCTCAAACGTTTTTTAGATCATGTTTAGTGGTACGCCTCCTATATCACGTGGTCAAGGAAGTGGTCATGGTCGTGGCCCGCCACTTCTACCAGTTTTGTCAGATGCTTCCTAAGTTGGGGAAGCAGTTCTTCGACCACCCACACCACCTGACACGACCACACCGTCCCCCGTCCCGCAGACTCTAGATGATGCTGGAGCATCTAGAGCTGCACCGGCAGCTAATGAGACAATACAGCAGTTTGGCACCCCGACGGCTGCTCCACCACTACTATCAATTCCACCCACCATCAGTGCGCCCAATACATCAGCCACGACGGCGCAAGGTAAATTTGATTATCTATTTTTTTTTAGTATTATTTTATATTGAAAATGTCTAATATAGCATGTCCTTTTAGATCTGACTGTCGATTTCACGAGTGCATCAATGCAGTGGTGACGGGGACACTTTCCCCACCCATCGCCATGTCTGAGGTAGGTGCCGGAAGAGTACCAACATTTGTGATATGAGAGCATGAAGGTAATAAAATTTAAATTAATTTTGTTTTATCTCATAATCTAATTATTTAATGAAATTTACTGACATTTTGTTTTATTTTATTATTGTAGATGACCTACTGGTGGGACTGTAACAAATAAGTCCATCTTCTGGGTGTTCCACGTGTTGACCGATAAGTAAATCCGGAAGATACTTTCCATCATCCTATCCAGCGTGGTCAGACCACTTTGACTGGCCAACAACGTTTGGCTCCAGCTCCAAATGTACTTGGCCAGAGTCGACTTCCAGCGGGAGTCCTTATAGAAGGCGAACCGGGCAGAAAACTCCATTGTGTCCTCAATTGTGTATCCGGGGGGGGGGGGGGGTCTTCCTCTATTAGCATGCAGAAGAGAAAGTTGGTAAGTAAATAATAGTATTTTAAATGCTTTACCATATTTTATAAATAAGATGCTAAATTTTTTTTCTTCTACATGAAGCGAAGCTCGATCATCCCCCCCCCAAGCAAAAGGAATTATTGGAGAGGTGCTGCAAGAAAAAAGTGAACGGCGGCTGGAGCGGGCTGAGGCCACATGGAGGTGGAGGTAAGTAGCTACAATATTAATATTATTTTTTTAAAAAAAATTAATTCTTGCTTAAAAGTGTTAATAATTTTGTTTGTTTTGCAGGAAACGTTCCGGAAGCTGTTAGAGGATGGTTGACCTTAGAGGGTTGGATATTCCAGAAGGTGCTTTATTTTTTGTAATATCAAACCCTCTAGTATTTGTCATTCTTTTTCTTTTTTTAAGCGTCTATTATATATATATATATTGGGATTAATGGATTCAAAAGGGTCAGTTTATTTTTCTTTTCGAAATATTTGAAAGTGATATGATCTGTGGTGGCAAAGAACCAAATAAATTAGTGCAAAAAATTCTTACACACATTAGTATATCTGTATAACTTTAATATAATTGCAATTCAATTTTAAACTTAAATTACTATTCTTCAGTTCATCAATGAAATCCAGTCCTCAAAGTGTAATAATCACTAAAATTATGAAGCAAGTGACATTAGTCTATACCTATCTTTATATATGAAACCATTAATTACATTTTTCATATTAAAACACACCGAATTTCATAAATATTGTCAAATTTCAATAGATCCTTCGTTAAAAGTATTGTCAAATTTGAATAACGATGAACTTACAAGAAATGTTTATACTTCATTTTTTAGTGTTAACTTTTGAGTGTCTATTTTTACTTCATCATTACTTTAAGTTTTAAAATTTTACTCAAAAATTGGAGTTGTATATAAAGAACTTTGTAAAGACAAATGGTTGATTACAATATAACAATACGTACATATTGATGAACTCTTTAATTAACTTTCATAAATATTATCTCTTTCTTTTTCTGCCTTTTATGGAGGAATCTAATATAGAAAATAATTTATTGTATTGTATTCATAGATAGCATCCAATATATACATTTCCTTCTAAAAATACTTTCTGTCTAATTATTACATAATATTAAGTAAAGAAAAACCAAAAAAGAAGAAATTAATAGGAAAATATTATTAGAAAAAAACAGAACGTAACTTCCGACGCTTCTGCTACCTCCTGTCGAGCTTTCTTTTTTGAAACACTCACACATACGCAGACAACATTTACGCACACTCTCTCACTCAACCACTTACACTTCACATTTGCTCATGCCTTTTATCCCTCAACACTCTTACTATAGAATACTGTTCAAGTCCATAAAGTATTACGCTTAGAGAGCCCTAGGAACATTACATCTGAATCCTTCGGTAGCCAAAAATTGCGGAAAACTCTAGAAATGTAAGATGAATTTTATGCAGGCAACTGCATTATTTCTTGTCTCAATCATTTGATTCTTTCTTTTTCCTTCTTTAATTCTTTTTACTGAATCGATTTGTTAATTCGTCATTACCATATAATTTGCCAACAGAATTCTTCAAGAATATACACTAACGATTTTGGCCGGATTGTTTTATCCGACCAAAATTCAAATTAATCTTGTGAAGATTCCGGTGATGTGCTATCGCCAGATCCCATCTCTTGTGCTCTTTCGGCAAGATTAATGGAGCCTCAGGTACTAATTTAATTATTTTTGTTTTTGTTTCTCCAATTTGTTTGTATTTAATTTCCTTTCCCGTCAAAGTTTAAAAAAATAAATATTTAATTTTTTAATATATTAAGAAATCTTTTTCCATAATTAAGGTTAAACAAGAAATTCAACTTTACTTATTTGATAAATGTTTTAAAATAAATTTTTGTGGAACCCATTCTTGAGGCTATAGAAATCATGCTCAATAAAACTTGTCTTTTCTTTTTTCTTATTTTTTGATATATTTTCTTACCAAGACCAGTAGCTGCAATGACTAAACTCATATTTTAAAACAATAATTTTTATTTCACTAATTTTACCTTAAATTAAGCACAAAGCGGGGGATGAAGAGAAAGTGCAATAGTAGTGGTGATGACCTGGCCTAGGCTCAAACCAAACCTGATTGTGCCTGTTTTTTTTTTCTTTCCTTTTTTTTTAACGAAGATTAGATACTTTTTTAACAAACTTAAAAAATTTAGGCTTTTATTTTAAATAAATAAATTATAAATTAAACCAAACAATAAAAACTACAAAAAGAAGTAGCTAAGACCACATAAAGACCAAAAAAGATTTAAAATTCATTTTTAAAAAAATAGCAATGAATTTTAGTGAATTGTTGTAATTAGGGGTGGGCGTTGGGTCAGGTTTGTTGGGTCGGGTACCCGACAGTCGGGTTCGGATAGTTGTACTCAAGTTTTTTTTTTATTATTATTATAAAGCAATGAAATTTTATTCATAGAATAAATTGCAATGGCAAAGAATCACAAGAGACATTCAATTTTTGCAAACATCATTAGCAAACAACATGAACAAAATAATCCATCAAGTCATTACATTCTAAATTTCTAATCATCAATTTACAATTACATGTGAAGTACTAGATCTAAAATAGTCCAAACTCCAAAGTAGTCCAATCAAATATCAATTATGGTTGAATCGACTCCCAATTTTGTCAGCTCTACAAGAAAACAAAAAAAAAATTGACTACAATTAGATAGTTCAAGAATAGGATGTTAAATACGTGAACTACAATTTCAAGTTTAGTATATGCTTGATCAAAATGACTTTACAGAAAATAGATCAAATTATTTGATAGTTTACATTTAAAGTCTTATTTGCACAAAATGTCTGTTATGGATATGTTTTTCTGTCAACCTAATTAACTGTGGGAAAGAGAAGAGAAGGATTAGTGTTTTCCTCACATAGTTAATCATTCAAATCGATAGACATCTATTTTGGGTGGCAAGA
The DNA here is from genome assembly GCF_026168435.1 of Sesamum indicum. NCBI lineage: Eukaryota > Viridiplantae > Streptophyta > Magnoliopsida > Lamiales > Pedaliaceae > Sesamum > Sesamum indicum. The sequence continues at coordinate 5,970,463 of NC_142661.1, read as the reverse complement.
GCACAGAGGACGCAATTGAGGATCTCATTAAGTAGTCATGTCCTCCCATTAAGGATTGCAGAATGCAAATTAGACATATAATTGCTAAGAACAGCTAAGTCTGCCAAGTATGTGCCATCAACATATGCTATCTTCAAACACATATGGCAAAAATATGGTTCAACTACTGTAGCCAGTTCTTATAGTCATCTTGTAGCCAGTTCCTAGTTCACAGCAGTCTACTTCAGCAAGCAATGCAATCATCTAGACTAGTAAATAGTAATAGGCATATCTGTGAGAAGTTAAACAAAAGGCGACGGCGACGCGTGACGGCGAGAAGGCACACTAAGAATCACAAACAAAGAGCAACTTACCGTGCGACGGCAACAGGCGGTGAGTGACGGCGAGAAGGCGACAGCGACGGCGACGGACGGCGAGAAGGGTCGATGGAAAACGCAGATTGAGAGGGAGGAAGAAGTGGCAGGAGAGAGGAGACGGGAATAAAGTATAAAACCCTATAAACATTTCCCCCCCTTTTTCAATCAGGTACCCGATCGGGTTAATCGGGTTGGGTTTTAAAATCCGAACCCGATCCGATTAAAAAAAGGCGGGTTTCGATTTATCCGAACCCGCCATAAAAACCCGAACAAACCGCCTAATTTTACCCGAATCCGATCGGGTCGGGTCGGGACCCGATGAACCCGTCCCGATCGCCCACCCCTAGTTGTAATAATATAGAAGTAGAAGAAATAAAGGTAAAATTTTTAGAGTTCAAAAGTATAAAGAATATAGAATAGTTTAAGCTAAAAAATAAAATAAAACTTATATGTCATGTATGATTTAAAAAAAAATAATATAGAAGTCGGCCCGCTAACTTGACCCAGGGTTAGGAGATCCTAGGTCATTGGGTTGGGCCTATCCCAAGTATTCATACTTGGAATTAGCTAAGGATTGGCCTAGATTGGACCAACCAATCTCATTGTTTCATGTTTGGAAGTGCAATAAGGTATTAATTGTTTCAAATATTATATATTCTCTCTTCATCACCATACATATATTATTTTTTCGTAATAAGTCTTTTAGTTCACAACAATGGTTTTCCATGAAATGATTTAGAAGGCGTTAATTCCCTTACATTATCATACATGGCACAAAATTGGATCTCTTGGTATGTCGTTTTTCATACTTAGGATAATAAATGTTACTTTTAGTATTTCTGGTCTCGGCTCTCTGATCCATCTGTCTATTTAGTGTTCTATACATCTTTCTCAATATGCCAACTTTTTTCATATCCAAACCATATTTTCTTTAAAAACTCCAATCAGGATATCTTACTTATGATTACATTTTTGAACGTTTCAACATAACCAATTTTTGTTCATATATAGATCCAAATTACTCTATACAAATAATATAATCCAACAACGGAAATTTGATCAATATAACTTATTTTCCTTTCAAATTTGCTCATGTAGATAAGTAATACTTTACACTAAGCATGAGATAAAGTAGCATCTCAGTATGCGTGATTTTTAATCACTTCATAACAAGTTGAAGAGAAATTCAAACTTTTACAAAGGTTAGTTAGCACTGAAGTCTGTCAATAAAGAAATAACCCATGACCAAGATTGGAGCTGTTGCAAGTTGAAAGAGCCATTTATAATACTAGATAGAGGACCGCTGTCATGAAGTATTTCATGTGGATTTGGAATGAAAGATATCGGGTAAGAAAGGCAGCAATGCATCGATCACTATCTACAGATACAAATGGTGGTGCAACATGTCATTATGCGTCAAGAAAAATGCTTTATCCATGTAGCATGGTGATGATGCAATTTGTGATGAAGGTGTTAGTGACCAAAATCTAAAGTGGCCAACTTAGAGAGTGACAATATTAAAAGAACTCTATTTGGGCATGCACATAGGGTGGAAAAGATACTACAAAAGTGGTTGTGGGGAAGCTAAGAGGATTAAATAACCAAAAAAAAATTCATATTGATGGTGGTGGGTTCCATGATATACCAAATACAGGTAGATTTTGCATAGGGCTATGCAGTACAGTGGTTTTTGAATTAGGGTGATGTCATCTATGTCAATTCTAATAGTTATAGCCATTGGTGAGATGATGGTATAAATACAAAAATGACATACTGGTAACTCATGTAAACTCTTTTCTAAAACAAACATTTTTTGTCGGGGTAATGCTAAATTAGAATTCTACAGGCATGTGGTTTAGCGGCCCTCATATGATAGGGATCTTTTGATTAATGTCACTCTGCATTTAGTTTGTGATGCAACGGGCATTAATGTTTCCAACAGCCTGCTATTATACCTTCAGGGGAAATGACAGATTTAGTCCCGTAGGATAGGGTAGTTCTCACTTTCGGTCCCTTGCTTTTCGGGGTCAACAATCTTAGTCCATAAGTTTTATGAAATTAACACATTTAGTCCCATTTCATCTCTAAATGGCATGAAAGCATCCAGCTTGCGAAAAATGGTATCAAAGCCTAGGTTTATTGAAAAAATATATGATTATATTATATTTTGATATTATCCAATAATGGAGGAGACTCTTTGAGAGAAAATGGAACCGAACGAAGGTTCGAGTTATTCTGAAAACAGGGAATATTTCCAGATTCTGGAAATACAGAGAAGAGAATTTCTTATGGAAATTCTTGACAAGTGTGACAATAGTCCCAAGAGGATTAACCCAAAATTTCTTACGCCGAAAGAAAAACAAGAGTGGATGAGAAACTTTGAAGTCCGACAAGTTCTACCAGGGAATGCAGTGAGGCGTCTACATTCCACTGAAGTTCATGGTAGAATCCCAACCAGGAGAAGCGGAACGGGTAAATTCCTGCATAATTTCAGTTCTAAAAATTATGATTGATTGGAAGGAACTCTAGCCGGATACATCAAAGATCCCTCAAGATCTGAGGGAGATCCAAAAGATAGTTCAAAACTATGGACATAGGTTAATCCATATACCTATGAAAATAGAATTTATGAGCCAAAAGGTGGACGAGGTCCTTAAGCTCCTTCCCGATCTACACAAGGGTCTTACAGATCTAAAGGCAGAAATTAAAGATCTGAAGAGAAGTGAACGAGAGAACCCTGAGACATCTAGATCCAAATAGGAACGAATCAGGGACGCCCTTGGAACAGTACCTCTTCTACACAAAAAGGGGAAGGCCACGGAGATTACAAAGCCAAAGTCAAGAGAAGATCTGATTATTGCTTTTATTAGATCTATAAAATAATGGAAGTAACAAGAGCGGATCTATCAGATCTACAAGAATTAGTAGACTCCTTTTTCCAACTGGGGATCGTGAATTTAGTAAATATCCAAACAAATGAGATCACTCCAGCACTACCACCGCCTGAGGGAAGTACATGCTCTAATGATCCTCCGCAGGATCAACCGATGAGAGAAAGTGCGGAATTCCACACTAATGCCACTCCAACGTTTGTGAGAACCAGGCTAAAGGAAAATCCAGGAAGAAATCCAAAAAGAGTGCCGGACAATACACCTCGGGCAAGGACCATGTTCCAGCCCTTACATCCATATGGCGATATACTGAACTTGGATATTATCGATTTTCAAAATACCGATAAATTGATAGACGAATGGGTTGCAGCAATCAAGATAGCAGCAACTACCCTAGAGCTCGATAAAGAAAACTTTATAAAACTTGTGGAATTGAGCTTAGAGGGAACTGTAAAGATCCGATGGGATAACACCCCAAAAGATACCAAGGCCAGCATCCTTGCAGGAGATTCAAAAGGTGCGATAGCAGACCGGCTAGGAAGGCTTATCAAAATACCCTTCATCGGAGACGGATACTTCGAAGGAACTAGAGTAGAAAAGGCTAGAGAATATGCACAGGCTCTCTTCAGCTTTGAACTTAGAAGTATTGGTTTCGCAAGTATTTCTTTTAGAGTGGAGTAGCAACGGAAGTAGCAGCTCCAATGTTCTTTGCAAAAATATGTAGTCCATGGAGGGAAATGTAGATCTAGTCATACAAAGTACCTAAAGGACAGCTAGATTCAGTGGCGCAGAGAATGTCTTTCCTTAAAGACAAACTAAAGGAGTGGTGTTATCAAGCATCCATCCAAAAGAATATGAAAAGACTGAGAGGTAAAATCAAACGAACCCCTCTCGATTGTGATAATAATGATTTTTCAACTATTATAGGAGAATCAAGTGAGCCAAGGAAAAGAGAGAAGCAGAATAGTGACTCCTACCGTAGGAGTTCAAGAAGAACCTTTTCCTGGCGGAGGTCATGGTAGTCCAAGTCCAAGGCCAGAACATACAAATCTGGACAGAGAACTGGACCAACAGGGTTTCATCCCAAGGATCTAGACGAGCAGATGCAAGATCTACTAAAAGAACCCATACAAGAAGAACGTTTAGACGGGCCCATACCCGAGCCAATGAAAGTTTCAAAGACTGCAATTGCTGGACTTGCGGAGCAAAAGGACATATATCTCTCGACTGCTCGTAGAAACGTGGTGAATTGAGAAAATTTGAAGCCATGGATGATATCCTAGATGCAGTATACTATGGTGATTTGGTACCCATCTACCAATTCGAAGATCTTCCTTCAGATGAAAGCGTCTATGAAGAAGAAATAGAGACTGATTCATATGGATCTTCAATCGAGTCAGAATAATTACAACGAGAAAGATAGGCTTCAAACTTCTGAAAGCCTATCAGGATTCTTTTCCAGAATGACGGTGTCAAACAAAACCATGGAGAGAATCATGTGGCAAGATTCCAACCTTAGAACATACTATGGATTTAGGATTGGAGGAATTGGGAAAGTCCTGAACCAGATAAGATTAAACCAAAGAAAGCATCACATAATCTACAAAGTGAGTTCATGTGAGTTTGCTATACCTATGGAACTTACTGGTAATGTGATGGAGATGCAATTAATTCCTAAAGAAGAAATTCTTGATGAATTAAGTAAGCTGAGAGAAGAAGTAGTTGTTACTATGAAATGGATCCACATAGGAACTATTGAACTAGTAATAAAAGCAACTTTTAAGAAAGGAATTGATTCAGAAATACATTTATCGATAATAGATAGAAGAATCAATAACTTAAAAGATGGTTATCATGGAACAATGATAGGTAATTTGTATGCAGGCAAATTGATGTTTGACATTCATCCTAGAATTCCATACAACCTAGCAGACCAAGATTTTAGTAGAGTCTTAACCCTTCATCAAGATTTCAAAAGGAAAGATTTAATGAAAGAAGGTAATAGACCATATTCTATAACTTATAGAAGAGCTTATGCCATTTCCAATACACATCATTCAAATTTATTTCTTAGGAAAGAGTATATTGAGATTTCTAGAATTTTCAAGGAATTCGCCAAGGTAATAACACTAGATCCTATTAGGATACCTAGAATAGGTGGTGTCGATATTGTTATAAAAGATCACCTAGTCTTAGATCGAACACCTAGCTCTAGGACTGAGTTTAGTAGTCGGATGTCCTTTTCAGAAGATAGGATTATAATCTACAAAAGAAAGGAAAAAGAGTTATTAAAAGCTTTAACTCCTCAAGAGATTAGGGTAGATAACGTAAAACTTAGATGCCCTGAAGGATGGATAGAAATACAAGTTATATTCAACATCATTAAGAAAGAGAATTATTTCCCTTGTGATGACTTATATCATTTACAACAACCTGTTGTTGAAAAATATGAAGGCATGCTAGAAATAGCAGGCCATGAAATTTTAGTTGCAGGTGTTGCAGGAAGAGAAAATGGGAGTGACTTTGGGGTTAAGTTTCCTCAAAGACCATAAACCATGGGTAAGAAAAGGTAACAGAATGGAATTTAGTCTTGATGATGTTACCATAAGGATTGAATGACGAATCCCTTTTCGATATACATATCTGTTGGTATGTTGTATGATCAATATAAGACAGAGTATTTTACAGCTTATATTGATTCAGGATCAGGAATTTGCACGGCAAAACCTAGAGTTTTCCAAAGGAAGCAAGGGGGAAACCTTACCCGTTTTATTGCAGGAAGGGATTTTTCACAAAAAATCCTGATACTCAATAAGGGAATACGAGATGCCAAAATCATGATTGGAGGAGCATTCGATCACCCTGGTTTAGGGTAAAAACACCTCCTATATACTTTCATGATACAGGTGCCGATATCCTGCTAGGTAACAACTTCATTCAAACATTTGCAAGATATATGCAGGATAATCAGAGGAATCTGTTAATCTTTACTACTAATTGTGGTAGTGAGATACAGGTGTTGCTAAGAGAAAAGATATTTAACAGGATAATGCTAATAAATTTTCGCAGCAAACGTGGTGATTTTGATGCCAGATTAACTAATCCAAAAATGCAGGATAAGAGAAAATTTGGTAAAATCCTTTTGACTTTCAGGCAACAGGGACTCATAGACAGCAATAGCTTCTATAAGGAAACCGAGGAGGAAATTCTGTACCTTAAAGAAGCACTACTGGAAATGAAATCGCTAGACATCAGCGAAGAGAGCAGGCCTTCTCCTGAAAATGTCAAGAGGCTTATTCAAAGGAACTTCAGCGAAAATCCTCTAGCTTGATGGGATAGGAACAAGATCGAAGCTACTCTGAAGGTCAAAGATGAGTGCAAATACGAGTATGTTCGATACAAGCCTATCCATATGAACATGGTGGATAAGAAGGATATGCAGATGATAATCAAAGAGCATATCAATCTTGGACTCATTGAACACGGAGTTTCTACCTACAGTAGCCCTGGATTTATGGTATGAAACCATGGTGAGATTAAGAGAGGTAAACCCAGGTTGGTTATTAACTATCAAGGTATTAAAAAGATATTAGAATTTGATGGTTATTACATTTCTAGTAGAGAACACTTAATTGATTATATTAAAGGAGCAAAAGTGTTTTCTAAATTCGATTGAAAATCTGGTTTGTACCAGTATATCTAATATTCCTATCAGGAATCGTACAAGCTTCGACCATGTGAAGCATTATTGATGGAACGTTTTCTAGCATATCATATTGCTTTTGGATGTCATTGGAAATTGAAGCTAATATGATACTGCGTCCTTGTTGTTGTCCTCATGCTACATCTCGAACGTCACACGTTCTTCGGGCGAAAATCCTTCTGGTAAAGTCGCTGGGAGCAGCTTGTCCAAGACATAGCCTGGTTCTTGCAACCTCGGGCAATCGTTAGATTTTGCAGCTAGTTGTTGTAGCTCGTGCCATTAAATCTATTAATCTCCATTATTAGGGTAAAGGGGTTCTTAGATATGTTCTACAATATAGAATTAAATAGATTTCAACATATGATAGTAATATTATTGATAAGTTCAGGACATGGTCTTTTAGTCTTTAACTCTCTCACTATTCATATGAAAGCCCACCACTCTCAAGTGGGGTATTGGGAAGTCATTTCCTAGTGGGATTGGGATCCACAAGAACAGTTTATCATGCCTGCTTTTACAATTCACACAGAAAAAGTCTCGTGGGAGGCAATCGATGCTATTCTCATTCCATGAGATTCCCAAGATATTTTGCCTCACCTCTTCACATGATCCTGAGGACTGCAATAGAATCATGTTACTCAATGTTAGGCTTCACCCATCAACAAAATCACACCTCAGTCGTTGCCCTCCATGACTTGTGAGATAGAAAAATGCTGAATTTGTTCTTTGTTCACAACAACGGTGTAGCTTTCCTGTATTCCAACTGTGCCAAGACTCGTGAAACCACACTTGGGTAACGGTAGCTTACTCACCATATTTTTGTGGATGGAAGGCTTGGTCAAATCAAGACAATCTTGATCTAAGTCCATTTTGGGCCTAATATTTAATTTGGTCCAACCAAGCAAGAGTTAATATTTCGGTGTTTGACCGAGACCTCATCACATAATTTTATTGCATGCAAAACATCAAATGCTAAAGCAATAAAGAAATCACCGCATGCAACATAATTAAGCATACCCCTGTGGGATGATCACAAGCGCTACCTATGCGACTTTTGTGTGCCCGGAGTGAGTCTATGGTAGGTCTAAGGTGGTCCTTTGCTATTACAAAGTAATTTACCCATCAAAATGTAGATGGGCCTTGTAACATCTTCGTGGGCCACCTTATCCTTGGACCTTCTTCTCCATGAGCTAGCTTTAAAATAAAAAACCTCATAAAAATTATTCCTGTACTGCTCTCATTACAACTGAAAAGAAATCCCAATCAGAACTTGGGGGGAATGCATAAGGAGGGAGATAGCAGGCCTTATTATTCCAAGGTTAAAAATGAGAGGGAGAGAGAAGAAACATTACAAGGGCATACGAGAGGTCGTGGGCTCCGAGATCATCCATCCATACATCACATAATATACATCCCATGTAATATTATATTCCAGGATATCTAATATAACAAAAAATAATTTTACGAAGAAAACACAAGCTCACAATTTGCAATCAAAACGCTGATAAAAAAATAGGTGTATTGGCCAATTAATTATGCAATTTTAATTTTTGAAAAAATTCAATTTTGTCCCAAAAAATTAAAACATATAATTAATACTGAATAAAATTTCAGAAAATCAAATCTTCGAATTACGGGCAAAAAACATCCATGCCGTTGGTTGTCAGCCCTGTAGCACGTACTGTCGTCGTTGCTTGTGCGTGCGCTCTGGCCCTCTCCTAGCATTCGCGCGCATGGCTGCATTGCAGTTGCTCACACGCGTTTGCTCTCTGCTAGCTTCCGCATATGCAGGCTCCCTTGCTTGCGCTAGTCTGGTTGGGTGAATACTGTGCCCCAACAGCGGCAGTGCTGCTGCAATGTTTTTCCTATATTTTGTGTGTTTAACATAAAAAAACATAAAAAAGCATAAATATAGAAAATTTCAACTTTTCACATGCTTGAATCATCCAATTAATTTCAAAAATCAAACGAGCTATTTTGACCATACAATTACTTATTGAAATGCGTTAAAACATACTTCAAAAGCTGTGAAAGCACGTTAACATGATGTTCAAGAAAATTCACGTTAACATGGTTGTCAAGTGGTCTATGGGCTTTGTCATGATGTTCAAGAAAATGCAAACATACAAAATAAGAACAAAAAAGTAGATGCCAAAATAAGCGAATACTCATTTTATTTCCTTAAAAATAATATTACATAATATCGATTAATTGTTAGAATATAATACATCTAGGCCAATCTATTTGGATTTTTTGTCATTTATTCTAACATTCTCCCACTTGACCTAAGGCCAATCACCCATCGGCCTCAAACGTATGTTATCAAGATGTTGAATATGAGCAATTTGTGATACCAGTTTAGTTAGTGGATCTACTTTGTTTTGTGCTGAGTTGACTAGGTCCATCCGCACCCCACCTCTGCTCACCACCTCTTCAAAGTAGATAGAAGCGTCTAAGAATATGTTTGCAATGGTGATGAGATCTCGGTTCCTTTGCTTATGCTACTGCTCCATTGTTATCACAGAAGATAACTATGTCAGCAATGCTAGACGATACAACCAAGTCTCCGATGTAGTTTTTCATCCAAATCGCTTGGAGTTACCAGGGGTGTACCCTTGGAGTTCCCGGGCGTTCGATGTAGTTAATAATAACAATAATAAAACTAAATGGGGCTTGTAGTGAAATTAAAACAAGACGTGCAAAAAACGTAAATCAATGATTACCTTTCTCTTGATTTGTTTCGAAGTTGACATAAGACATCAATGTAGTAGCCCTCTAAAGACACGTATACACCACACCAGAATATGAGATTCCCAAGTTATCTCTGCTAGAAGAAAATTAGGGAGAAAGAACACACCAAGTGTGATTGTGAGAGGGCAGCCGAATTAGAAGCTTCAAGGGTAGGATCATTTTTGTGTTATGTTTTTATTAGTTATTCCAAATAACTAATTTACATATATATATACCTTGTATAGATGTACTAATCCAAGATGCAAGCATCGCATACACGTGATTGTCGTGATTTCTCAATTCTAAGGATTACTCCCGTACTATCAGAGCTAGGGACTTAAGTTATTCCGACCAAGCATCTAAGGCTTCCATATGACGATCCCCGCGTGTTAGTTCAGTCAGCTGACCACCTTGTCAACTAACCCACTAAAATTTCATAGATCTCCAATGCCTGTCACGGATAAAACATGGCACTCATCCAATGAATGCAATACTCAGTGCAGGTCTCAGTAGGACTCTCAATGCCAGATTCGAGGTCTTCGACTTAGAATATTTCAGGCCAACCCATAGAATTTGCCTTCATAGCCACCATCCAATGCGCAACCCAACTACATGGGTTACAAAGTGGTCTATGGGCATGTGTTGTGACGTCAAAGTTGTAGTTGATGTAATTTGGTAAGCACAATACTTACATGCGCAAAAGATGAATACTTATTATATTCGTCAAGAAAATATTGCTTAAATAAAGATTGCTTGAATGGTTCTCAAAATCGCCAATCTAATTGGCTTTTTGGCCATCTATTCCAACAATTTCCCACTTGACCTTAAAGTGAATTGCTCATGTTTTTAGATTAATCTGATTATGACTAATCTGCGATACTGGCTAGGTCTTATGGGTCTACTCTAGTTTCTGCTGATGTTCTGCGGTCCAACCGCACGTTACATCTTTCTATCATCGCTCCTAGCAGATGATGGTGTCTAAGATTTTTCCTTAGACTTGTGATGAGATCTCGGGCCTTTTATATTGTGCCATAGCCCAGATGTCATCCTCCAAGGTGACTATTAGCACGGCTCTGCTAGGTAGAACACCCAATAATTGAGCGTTGTTTTTCAATCCTAAACTTTTTCCAGTATAACTTTCAAAGTTTACCATATATTAAATTTTTCATGATTAGGTTCTTTGTGATATTCCAGTTGGAACCTTTCCAATATTACCACATTATCATTAAACCTCGAATGTACATTCATTTTTTAGATTAAATATTATTTATATGATGCTAGAAGCTACTATTGCTATAGCCTTCCAAAACCAACCTCCATTAATATGCATCAAGAGCTCTTATTTAATCCTTATTTAGGTATTAAAGATTGCCCTTTCAACAGCTATTTGTTGCCTCATCGGTGCACACTCGATATACATTTTTATGCTTAAAAAGCATGAGCAACATCGGGCTTAATGCACCAAATAACATTCCATGCATCTTACAACAAAGACGTAGGGGATAACAAATATCTAAGCAACTCATTAGTCTACCATGGCTGAATCTTGGATAGCTTATCCTTAGATAGGAGTCCAATTCGTATTATAGAAAAATTTGATAAACAATGTTCGTGTTTTAGACTTTCAAGATGTCTTTATATCATTCCAAATGATCGAGACATTCTGAACCTCTAAAATACTTGGAACACAATTGGGCTTCCATTGAATTTCCACCTTGTTTTTGACCAAGTCATGTACCTCATGAACTTGTCCAAATAACTATGTAGGGCATTCAAACCTAGTTTGAACTCCATAGCGTATTTATGTCTCCAAGCCATTTATTCGGATAGATGTCCTACATCGCTTTCTCTTGTCCGATTTCAAGAACTCGAACCTTTCAGGTAACTGGAGTTTTCTGACTATCCTTTGGAGAACTTAGACATGTTCAGATAAGTTCCTACAATTGATGTTTGTATTATTTCATAACGAACTTGTATAAATTAGATTCTGAGTCAAATTTTCCTCCCAATAGTCTTTTAATGTATGCAGGACCATTTCTCATACTCAAGACTTTGGTACGACACAGGTTTACTTAGCCATATCAAGTATATGTCTGTATTACGACTTTAAGAAAACACAATGTTTTACAACTGGACGGTTTTTCAAAAGTCCACATCTAGTGAAGCACCGATTGAACCATGTTCAATCAAGGTTCAATTTCTTCCTTATCAGAAACAGTTCAACATCTTCTCTTTCGGTGGAATTTTACTGAATGAGAATTCCATTCTCATTTAGGATGTTACAAGAAATCCCACTAAATATGCACTACCTCGATCCCACCGAATGGATTATCTCCGTAACCAGTTTGGTTCTCCACCTCAAGTCTAATTTCTCCGAACTTTCCAAAAGTCCTTAGACTTGTGAACTCTACTGGTATTTTTGTATTTACTAACTTACAAATGTCTATTTTGGATCCAATCCAATTGATTGTTTTTTAAAATTATTCTTTGTCCCATAAAGTGCTTTCATGGTTTCTTCCTTCTGAGAAAAGATTCATAAGTTAGTAAACTCAAATCATATATTGTTGAACTCTTTGAATCTGCCAACCTATTTATCCTAACTAGAGGGATATGGCCTAGTTCATATATGTCATTTTCTATAAGTTATGTTCTTGATCATCTGTTTTAGTCATTTGTTTTGATTGTGCATAATCTAATTATGTAGTACGATAATTTAATAACTCAACAGACTCGAAAAAATATTTTATTGATCAATTTTGTAGTCTAATTTGTCTAACAATTGACTAACGACTTGATCATGCTAGGTTACATAAACGTAAACTATTTCAACATCAATACTATTAGCTAAGTTTATGTAGTCTTATTGCTTTTGCACTAATGGCCTAGCCATTGCTTAGCTTTAAGAGTAGTTGTCTTGGAGCTCTATTCCATTCATTTCTGTAAACTATTTCCATAAATGCATTTTGGGAGCAAGTGTCTAACACTGGGGAATACGAACAGTAATCATGTTAACCCGACAAATGCCGTAGTTTGGGTGAAGGGGATTTCACGACACTCCCTCATCTAATGCCCTTTGACAGTTATATGTAAACATCATAAGTGAATTTTGACTATCGAACCATTATCCCATTTTTCCTTTTACATTCGCTCATTAAGGTGACAGGAGCACTCAAAGTGCTTGAAGCAGCTGACTTTGCTTCATCTTTCTTTCTCATTCAAGTCCGGCTCCATTGCCTTTTGCTTTTGAGGATGAAGCCTCCAAATCTAATACAGTCTGTGCAGATTCTTCAATCGTTGCCTCTTATTGGTCCAGCCATTTTATCAACTGATGAAATGGTCTTATCAAGCCCATTTAGAGTTTATGATAAGTAGGACGAAGGAGTGATGAAGTACATTCCTATTAAGATCAACATTGGGGTTTTAGAACTTCTCCATAAGGCATTGCATCTTAGCCCAATGTTTGTGTACAGACAACCTTCAGTCATTTAAGCTCACAAAAATGCTTTTATCTTGGCTTATCCAATATGCGGGTTCGGTGCCACATAAATATGATTTATGTGGAGCATTTATTGAACCAACAACATCTCGCCTATCATACTGCTCATAGATGATAGAAGTAGGTATGATGTTGCGGACCTTGAGATTGTCCTTATGCTTAAATCCTGAGTGTCAAGCATTCCTTAAGCAAGGACTCCTTTCGCAAGTCCGATTGAAGTAGCTTTTCCATTACATATGCCTAGGTTCAAAAATCGAGGACAATCCTTCGATTTTCACATTCAACTTTAATTGATTGTATTCCATTAAATAAGTCTCAAAAATAAAGAAAATGGAAAATGGTATCTAAGATATGCATTCTAAATACAAAGTAGAAAATATGTAGATTGTAGCAATGTTGAGTTTGAGTAAAGACTGAGTCTTTTAGTCATTAACTTCTCCCAGTATTTCTATAAAATCCCAGCACTCTCAAGTGGAGTTTCAAAAAATCCTTTCATAGTGGGCTTGGGATCCACAAGAACAATTTACCATACCCCGCTTTTATAATTCACATGGAAAAAGCCTTGCGGGAGGCAACCGAGGCCATTCTAATTCCATGAGATTCCCAAGATATTTTTTCTTACCTCTTTACATGATCCTGATGAATCCAAGCGAATCATGTTATTCTGTGTTAAACCCGACCCATCAACCAAATCATATCTCAATTATCGAGTTGTTTGATTGAGACCTAATCAAAGAATAGCTTTGCATGCATAAATATCAAATATTTAAAGCATTAGGTAAACACATCGCATGCAATGAAACCTAGCATACCCCTGTTGGATGTTCACAGCCCAGCCTATGTGACCTACTGAGCTCGCAGTGAGTATAAGGTAGCCCTATGCTATTACAAAAAATGTTTTACCCTTCAACATATAGATGTGCCTTATAATATTTTTGTGGGCCGCCTTCTCCATAGGCCTCCTCCTCCATGGACCTTCTTCCATGGGCTCAATTAAAATAAAAATCTCACCAAAATAATCTATACTACTCTTATTACAATTTAACAAGAAACTCTGATCAGAGGTCGGAGAGAGTACATTAGGAGGGAGATAGCAAGCTGTATCATTCGAAGACTAAAAACGAGAAGGAGGGAGAAAATAAATCACAAGGGCACACTGGCCCACCTAATAAAATTATAAGACATAAATGCGGTCTAGGGTTCCGTGATCATCCACCATATTCAACTATTACATAATATCAATTAAGCATGCTAGATAAGAAAATGAAAATCCCAAGAAAATATCGTGATATCCAATATCATGATAAAAAATTATATGCAGAAAACAAAAAGTTTAAAAGTTTTAATTCAAAGGGATGATAAAGCCCCATGCATCCAATGCACGCAAATCAACCATATTAATTAAAGCAATTTAATTAAAAAAAATCCAATTTTTTTTAAAATTAAATCAGCAAAAAATAATATTTTTCAGAAAATATTCAGAAATTAGAAAAACGACAAAAAATGACCCAGACGTCGGCCGTCAACTGGAACAATAGCCGCACTGCCTCCACGCAAGGCCTGTGCTATCTAGGCTGCGTGCAAGCTCTTGCCCGCATGCACGCGCTATGCACTGCCGATCTATAGTGCACTGCTACAACACTATATTTCTTTTCACACATTAAACTAAAACTAAAACGAAGTATTTTTACCAGAAAATTCAATTTTCTTAAAATACTTCAATCATTCAAAATTGCAAAAACTAAACATGTTGATTTTCTCATATAATCATTCAAGAATAAGCATACATAAATATCATGCTTCAAAAATAATAAAATCATATTATCAAGCTTATTTACATAAATATATAGCCCCTACATCGAAGCAGGCTCTGATACCACTTGAAAGCAAAAAAAATGCGAGTGGATTGGCCTGAAAACCAGCAAGTGGAAGCGATACTATAAAATTCAAAAATTAAAATCTAAACGTAATAAAATCATGATTCCAAGGATTACCTTTTTCTTGATTTGTTTCGAACTCCATTTCATTGATCCATTCACATGAGATTCAAGGTAGAAGCAGTCTAAAGACACGTCCACACCACACCGAAATATGGGATCCCTCATTTCTCTTTGCTAGAAGAAAATTATGCAGAAAAAACACACCAAGTGTGCTTGTGAGAGAGGCGGCCGAATTACGAGCTTCTAGGGTAGGATTTTTTTTTTCAAATAACTAATATATAGATATATACCTCGTATGGATGTACTAGTATTTGTCAAGGTTCATTCTACAATTCATAAGGTAATAAATCCTTTATTCCAAATAAAGGATGACTAACATAGCACTTTTCAAAAGTGCAATTGTTAGTCAATAATTTCCTTTTCTGTATTTTCCAACAACTTAATTAGGGTTGCAATGGCTGATTTTATTAAAAATAAAATACCAGGCTCAATTATTTTTTATTAAATCTAATCTAATTAAAATTCACCTAATTAAGCTCATCATATATTTAATCCAATTAAATACATGAGCGCAATAAGTTTTAATTAATTAATAAGTCCAACTTATTACATAATAAGGGCAAGCCCAATATAAATTAATCCTATTAATTTATTTTTAGGCTCCTCCATCCAATGATCCCTCTCATTTATAAGTTATCCAGTTAATTATAAAATTAATTCCTAATTAATTTCTCGTCCCTTCTCGGTGATTTGTGTTTGGCTCTTTAGGTTCACTTTTCAACTAGACTTAGGTTAGTGTCAAACACTATTACTAACCAAATTTAATTAATAATTTTTTATGAATCCTTGATCTAGAAAGCCCATCACCATAGGTTGTGGTCTAGCAACGGTCCATGGCACTAGAGACTAGGCTAATATCCATGTGAACTTTTAGGCGCTCGAGTCCATACGGGTACTATCCTTCCGTCTACCATCTCCTAGCCTTAGTCTAGGGCATTAAATTGGGTGTCGGCTCTAATTCTAGACTAAGCGTCTATGCTTAATTCTTCAATTTCGTTACGCCAAATTGGTCGACATAGGAACCTCGTTTCCTATTCGATCAATGACTATGATCACAGGTTTATAAAACATAAACACATCTCCAAGTGCATCGGAGATACCTCTGTCACGTTTTGACAGGTGACAAATCCTCTTCTTAGACCTCACCGTCCTCTCTACATTTACCTGCACTGGACAAGGCTTGTGATGACAATGCCTCTGACACGATCACCTCTTGCACAAATCAAAGATACAGTCATCACATGTACGTAACTATTGTGATTCCTCAGGTTTGAGGACTACTCCCATACTACCGAAGCTAGGGACTCAAGTCATACCGACTAAGCCTCTAAGGTTTTCATATGACAACCTTGTCAACTAACCCACAGAAATTCCATATGCGCCAACTACAGGGGTTACAAAGTGGTATGAGAGCATCTATTGTGATGTGAAAGCAGTACTTGATATAATTTGGTAAGCACAACAGCTACATACGCCAGGACGAATACTTTTCATATTCGTCGGGACAACATTGTTGAAATAAATATTGCGTGAATAGTTCTGAAGACAATCAATCTAATTGGTGTTTTGGTCACTTGTTCCAACAAGAATCTGTTGTGGTAGCTTGCTTGTAACTTTTCAAGTAACCACACCACCATTTAGCTTGATTACAAAACCTGACTGAGAGTTGGCATCATTATCTCCGATTGGAAGTTAGCATCGCTGTAGTATTCCATTATAAATTATCCACGACTTTATATATCAAGAACATATCTTTAGTCCTTTTTAGGTACATAAGTATGGTCTTGACCGCACTCCAGTGTGCTTCACCAACACACACCTGATGTTTGGTAGTTACGCTTATAGCGTAGGCGAATCGGGCCTACTGCATTAAACATCAAATTGAGTACTGCCCACAGCTGAATCATAGAGAATGTCTGACATCCATTTAAGTTTCTCATCAGCCTTGGGAGACTGTTTCTTGGACAACTTAATCCCATGCTTCATTGGAAGGTATCCTAATTTTGAGTTTTCCATCTTGAATCTCTTCAAGACTTTCTCAATGTACAATGATTGAGTTAATCCTAACATCCTTTTGGATCTATCCCTGTAGATCTCGATGCCAAGATGTAGGAAGCCTCATCCATATGTTTCATGGAAAATTTAGTGGACATCTATGCTTTTATGTTTCCTAATATCTTGACATCATTCCAAATGAGCAACAAATTGTCAACATAAAGTAGAGGGTATGTAACCGAGCTCCCTCTGATCTTCGTGTTCCAACAACCGAAAGCTTGTTTGAGGCCAGAGATGGACCTCTAGATGGACCAACTTTATATTTTTCTACAGAAGAGGTGAAACCTTCTGGTTGATCCATGTAGATCACTTACTCGATGAAATTGTTCAAGAAGGCCATTTTAACGTCCATCTACCACATTTCATAGTAATACCACGCTGCTATAGCAAGCACTATCCTAACAGAATTAGTCATTGCCACGGGCGAATCGATTTTCTCAAAGTTGACCTCGAGTCGTTGAGTGTATCTTTTTGCCACGAACCTAGCCTTGATGGCAGTAACCTCCCCGCTAGCTCTAAGCTTATGTTTGTATACCCATTTGCAACCAACTGGCTTAACACCTTTAGGTGGGCGCACGAGGGTTCAAACTTGATTCGAACAATCGAGTCCATTTTGGATTTCATGGCCTCAAGCCACTTATCCGAGTTGATGTCATACATCGCTTCTCTGTATGTTGGATCACCGTCTAATTGGCTAGACAAGCTTAAGAATTCATACCTATCAGGACGTTGAGATATTCTAGTTGACCTACAGAGAACTAGAGCACGAACACTAGGATTCGTAGGTACAGACGGTGTTGCATTATCTTGAAAAGGTATCTCATATGAATCTTCAAGCAGTTCCTCATCACATTGGCTATCCATTGGAAAACCCTTTTCCAAGAATATTACGTTTCTCGACACAAAAATCTTTAGTCTTGATGGGTCATAGAAATAATACCCAGTAACTTTTTTTGAATAACCGACAAACCTGGATAGATTAGACGTTGATTCTAGTTTGTCTCCTACTAGCCTCTTGATGTATGTCGGGCTACCATATACTTTCAAGTACTTGTAGAATGCTGGCTTGCTGTGCCATATCTCATATGTCGTTTGGGGGCATAGCTTTAGATGGCGCCATGTTGAGCAACTTGGCCGCTGTCTCTAGAGCGTATTCCCAAAAAGACAAGGATAGTTGAATAAAACTCATTTGGATCGAACCATGTCCAATAGGGATCGATTTCTCTTTTCTGCCATGCCGTTTAGCTACAGCGTTCCAGGAGGAGTCCACTGATAGATAATTCCATTTTCTTTTAGGTAATCCATGAACTCACTACTTCAATATTTCCCACCTCGGTCTGACATAATGGTTTTGATCTTACGAATTGTTTGATTCTCTACTTCAAGTCTGAATTCTTTAAATCTTCCAAAGGGCCCAAACTTGAACCTCATGAGTTAAACATAACCGTATAGTGGACTGATCATCAATAAAGGTTACGAGTATTCTCTTTTAGCCGGAGTATTTAGTGGTCCACAGACATTTGTGTAGATTAACTCCAACAGACCAGTGGCAAGCGTACTTGTCCAACAAAAGGTTTCTTAGTCATTTTCTCTTTTGGACAAGATTCGAAAGTTTATTTTTATCCAAGTCCTCTACCTCTAGACTCCTTAATATCTGCCAACTTCCTCATCCTTTCTATGGAGATATGACCTAACCTTGCATGCCAAATCTGTGTGTTTTCAAGATTATCTAATTTTAATTTGTGTTGAGCAATAATACTTCAATTTAACTGTTGGAGAATATAAAGACCGTTTGTTAATGTATTAAGCAGCTGAAGGTTATAATCAATCATCAAATAAAAATTTTTGTTGATCTTAAACGCATAACCATTGTCTAAAACTGGAGTGGAAATAATATTTTTTATTGTGCTCAATATATAATAACAGTTCTTTAATCCTATCTGAATATGATTACTAATAGCTAAGTTGAGTTATCCCACAATTTCAGCTGCTACAGCCTTGCCATCACCAAGCCTTAGGACCATTTCATCCTTTTGTAGCTTTCTATTTCTTTTCAGCACTTGCAAACCATTGCAGATGTGAGCTCCACAACCAGTATCCAATACCTAAAAGCAGAATTAGTCATCATATTTACTTGAATCAGAAAGTGTCTTGGTTGGAGAGGAGTTGTGGGCACTTCCTCTTCCAATGCTCCTTTACTTGACAATGAATGCAAACATCATTTTCCTTAATCGCAGTGAACCGCCGTTCTTCCCTTTCCCTTTTTCCTTTTACACTGGAGCAACAGGGGTGCTTGGAGCGCTAAAAGTGGCTACGATAAAGTTTCCTTTTCCCTTCTCCCTTTTCCAGCTTCTAGCCTTCTTACCTTTTGCCTTGGAAGTCAAAGTTCCTCCTATCAATACTGATGGCACAAACTTGTGGGTCCTTTCCTCGTATTGGACAAACATATTAATTAACTCATGACTAGACTTCTTAAGTCCATTCATGTTGTAGTTGATGATAAATGTGTTACAAGAGGGAGGAAGTAATTGGAGGATCACATTGATGTATGTGACATTGTCAAGCCTAGCTTTGAGGTTTTCGAGCTTCTCCACGAGGGAACCATTTTGACCCCATGT
The DNA here is from genome assembly GCF_026168435.1 of Sesamum indicum. Classification (NCBI taxonomy): domain Eukaryota; kingdom Viridiplantae; phylum Streptophyta; class Magnoliopsida; order Lamiales; family Pedaliaceae; genus Sesamum; species Sesamum indicum. The sequence goes on along the minus strand of NC_142661.1, from coordinate 5,950,614 downwards.
CTTTGCATAGAAAATCCTTCAGTCATCTTGGTCTCGAAAAATGCTTTTGTAGCGGCATATCTAATATGCCTATCAGGAGTTGCATAAACTTCCTCTATGCGAAGCATTATCGTGGGAACGTCTTCCAACCTATGATATTGCTTTTGGAAGTTATTGATCACCAAAACTTATATGATACTGCGGACCTTGCAGTTGTTCTCATGCCACCTCTCGAACGTCACACGTTCTTCGGGCATGGAGCCTTTCAGTAATGTCGCTGGGAGCGGCTTGTCGAAGACATAGGCCTGATTCTCGAAATTTAGGTCAATCTTTAGATTTTTCAGCCATCGTTGTAGTTTGTGCCATTAAATTTATTAGTCTCCATTATCAGGGTTAAGGGGTTCTCAGACATTTTTTACATGATAGAATTAAACAGAAATATGCAAACGATAATAATATTATTGATAAGCTCAAGACATGGTCTTGAAGGGGATCGCATGGTACGACCTGGGAACGTGCTAGCGGAAGCGATAAATAAAACGCATAATAGCAAAACTTAAATACATAAAATAAATGAGTTCAAGGGATGTACCCTTGGAGTTCCTGGGCATTCAATGTACTAAAAATAAAACGTACATAAGGCTGATGTTGGATTACCAAAACCGAAAAAACTATAAGGGTGAAAAATGATACCTTGAAATGCTCCTCATTTGAGTCTTCAACATAGGAACCGTCTAATTCTTCCACATCACACTGTAGTCGGGATTTCTACGTCCTCTTTCTAGATGAGAATGAGAGAAGAAAATTACACCAAGTGCACAAAGAGAGAAGGGGGTGGCCAAATGATTTTTGGGGGAAGGAGGAGATTTTTTTTTTTTTTTTTGTGTAATGATCATCATAATTATTTACCAAATAACTAAATTTCATATATATATTATATATATATATATATTGTTTAGATAATTAAGAATATTTCTAAATATATTCTATTATCTACAAGGTATAGTTCCTTTATTCCAAATAAAGAGATTCCCAAAAATAGGTAGAATTGAACATTCCTAAACTGCAATTTGCTAGCCATTTATTTCCTTCCATGGAATTTTCCTTGGCTCAAAATATTTGAGCTTGAACAATTCTTACCCTTATCAAAATACAAGCAAATGAATTTTTATTAAATCTTTAATAAAAATCCAATCTAATTGAGTTCAACTTCTATTTAATCTAATTAAATCTTATACCCAAATTATCCTTATTCTTTAATAAGATCCAACTTATTAAATTATAGGGACAAACCAAATATATATTAATGCTATTAATTTATTCTTGGTCTCTTTCCATTCAATGGATCCCTCTTTGTAAGTAATCAAATTATTTATGGAATTAATTCTAAATTAATTCTATGTTCATTTTCAGTGATTTGTTTGTGATTCTTTAGGTTCACCTTTCAGTTAGACTTGGGATAGTGTCTAACAATATTATTAATTAGTATTTCTTGATTAACCCTTAATCAAGAAAGCCCGTCACTATAGGTGGCTGTGTAGCATTGGTCCATGGCATTAGAGATTAGCTAAATTTCCGTATGAGCATTGGATTTCTGAGTCCATACTGGTAGGGTCCTTCAGTCAACATTCTTTTTTAGTAAGGACTCCATTCACAAGTCTGATGGAAGTGGCTTAACCATGACATAAACCAGGTTTGAAAATCGAGGACAATCCTTCGATTTTTTCAGCCAATTTAATTCTTTGCATTCCATTTAATGAAATAAATCTCAAAAAATGAATTGGAAAATGTTTCTAAGACATGCGTTCTAAACACAGAGTAGAAAGAATAAGTAGATTATTCCAATATTATTTTGTGTTAAGACTTGGTCTTTTAGTCTTTCAATTATCCCACTATTTCAACAAAATCCCACCACTCTCGAGTGGAGTTCTGTACATCCCTTCCTAGTGGGCATGGGATCCACAAGACAATTTACCATGCCCACTTTTATGATTCACATGGAAAAAGCTTTTTGGGAGGCAACCAATGCGATTCTCATTCTATGAGATTCCCAAGATATTTTGTCTCACCTCTTTACACTGTCCCGAGGACTCCAAATGAACTATGCTACCCGGTGTTAAGCCCGACCCATCTACCAAATCACACCTCAATTGTCACTCCCCATGACTCATGAGATAGGGAAACAACGACCGTGTTCCTTTGTTCATAGCAATAATGCAGCTTGCCTTCTATTCTAATGTCCCACGACTCGCGAGACCATATTTGGGTAGTGGTGAAAGGGCACCGGAAACTGCGAGTGAATTGGCCCGGGAACGCGCAAGTAGAAGCGGTTAAAATAAATTGCATAAATAAAACCAAATCGCAATGAGACTATAATTCCAAGGGGTGTACCCTTGGAGTTGCAGGGAGTTCGATGTAGTTAATAAAATAAACGACAATAGTAAAATTAACAGACCTATTGGTTGAATGAAAACAAGAGGTACATAAATATAAATCAAGAATAACCTTTCATTTGTTTATTTTGAACCTTGAACCTTGTTCGTTTACTCCGTTCACGCAAGGCTTCAATGTAGAAACCTTCTAAAGATATGCCCACTCCACACCGGAACTTGAGATTCCTCAGCTTAATTTGTTAGAAAAAAATTGACGAGAAAAAACACACCAAGTGTGTACAAGAGGGGGTAAGGCCGAGAGGTGGAATTGGAGAGAAGGAAATTATTTTCTTGCTTTTTTATGTATTCATTAGTTATTCCAAATAACTAATATACATATATATACCTTTTACGGATGAAATAAAATATGCTTAGGTTCATTTGACCATCCATAAGTTAATAAGATCCTTTATTCGAAATAAAGAATCACTAACATGACACTTTCCAAAAGTAAATTTGATACTCAATATTTTCCTTTCCAAATCATTTCCACAAAGATAGTTAAGGCTGGGGCTTATTTTAATTAATTAAAATACAAGGCCCAATCAATCTTAATTAAATCTAATGAGTCCATCATAGAGTTAATCCATTTGAATATATGAACCCAATAAGCCTTTACTAAATAATAAGTCCAACTTATCAAGTGCTAAGGACAAGCCTAATTTAAATTAAGCCAAATAATTTATCCTTGGGCTTATCCATCCAATGTATCCCTCTCATATATAAGTTTTTCAATTACTTATGAAATTAATTCTCAATTAATTACTCGTCCCTTCTTAATGATTTATGTGTGACTGTATAGGTTCACCTTTCAGCTAGACTTGAGCTAGTGTCCACCACTATTATTAATTAATTATTAATTAATAATTATTGATCAATCCTTGAGCAAGAAAGCCTATCATCATTTTGACCTTCTAGCAACAGTCCATGGCACTAGAGACTAGGTGAAAACCCATGTGAGCTTTTAGGCCACGAGTCTATACGAGTGCGGTCATTCCATCTACCGTCTCCTGGCCATAGTCTACAACATGGAATTGGGTGTCGAATCCCATCCTAGACTACGTGTCTATGCATAATACTTAAGGTCGTGTCACGTCAAATTGCTCGAACGAGGAACCTATTTTTCCTATTTGACCAATGACTGTGGCCGCAGGTTTCTAGAGCATTAACGCATCTCCAAGTGCATACGAGCTGCCTTTGTCATGTTTTGACAGGAGATTGATCCTCTTCTTGGAACTAACCGTCCTCTCTACATACTTTGAAAGTACAAGACAAGGTCTATGATCACCTCTCATACAAATCTATGATACAGTCATCGCATGCACGTGACTGTCGTGATTCCTCAAGTCTGAGGACTGGTCCCGTACTATCGAAGCTAGGGACTCAAGTCATACCGACCAAGCCTCCAAGGCTTCCATATGACGATCCCCGCGAGTTAATCGACCCATTAAGATCACCATTAACTTCCCACGTCTGCCCCTGATGAAACACATAACTCATCAAATGAATGTGACTCATAATGCAAGTCTCCATAGGACACTTCGATGCCCATTCTCGAGGTCCTTGATTCGGAATATTTCTAACCAAACCCTAAATAGTTGGTTTCTTGACCGCCATCTAATAAACATTTCTAACTATTGCACAGTTGTTCAATGTGGTCTGTAGGCTTTGATGTGATGTTTGAAAGAAGTGCAAACATAAATGTAATGAGCAAAACAAAAGAAATGCCAAAAGCGAAAACTCATTTTGTTTATTGAATAATATTACATAAGATCGAGTTATTGCCTGAATAGATTACAAACATTCCAATCCAATTATCTTTCAAGTCACCTATTCTAATAATCTCCCACTTGACCTAAATAAATAAACCATGAACCTCAAACCCGTCTTATCCAGATGCCCAGCCTGGGCAATTTGAGACATTGGCTTAATAAGTGGATCCACTGTGTTTTCTGTTGAGCTGACTCGGTCTAGCCTGACGTCACCTCTGCTCACCATCTCTCTAAGCAGATGGTAGCGTTTAAGAATATGTTTAGAACGGTGATGAAATCTTGATTTCTTTGCTTGTGCTATTACCCCGTTGTTATCCCAGAAGATAACTATGAGCTCAACAATTCTAGGTACCACACCCAACTTTTGGTTGTACTTTTTCATCGAAATCGCTTCCTTCAACTGCGTCCGAAATTACTATGTATTCAGGTTTCATGATGGAATCTGTTGTGGAATCGTACTTGGTACACACCACCATTAAGCTAGAATACAAAACCCGATTGAGAGTTGGCATCATCATCGTCCGATTGCAAGCTAGCATCATTGTAGCCTTCCAATATTGATTCTCCACTACCGTAAATCAACAACACATCTTTAGCCCTTTTCAGGTACTTAAGTATTGTCTTGATTGCGCTCTAGTGCACCTCCCTGGCACATGCCTGATATCTGCTCGTAACGCTCAAAACGTACGCGACATCTAGCCTGGTGTACTGGACAACATACTGAATGCTTCCTACGGTGAAAACATAAGGATGTTCGACATCCTTTTAAGTTCCACATCAGTTTTGGGAGACTACTTCCTGGACATCTTAATCCCATGCCTCATGGGAAGGAATCCTTGTTTTGAGTTCTACATCTTGAATCTCTTCAAGACTTTCTCAATATATGAGGATTGGTTTAGTCTTAACATCCTTCTAGATCTATCCCTATAACTCTAGATGCCAAGAATGTAAGAGGATCACCCATATCCTTTAAGGAAAATTGTGTGGACAACCATGCTTTCATGTTGTCTAACATCTTAACACCACTCCCAATGAGTAAGATATCATATACATAAAACACAACGTACACAACTACGCTCCCACTGATCTTCCTGAGTACACAAGGATCAAATTCATTCTTGCTAAAATCATAACCCCGTATGACTTCATCAAAATGTGTGCTGCAGCTTTAGAATGCTTATTTGAGGCCATATATTGACATTTGGAGATGATAGGCCTTTTGTTCTTCTCATGGGAAGTGAAATCCTCCGGCTGATCAATGTAGACCTCTTCCCATTGAGAAATGTCGTTTTCACGTCTATCTGTCATATTTCATTATCAGACCTTATTCCTATGGCAAGCAGAATCTGAATGGACTTGGCCATGTCTACGGGCGAATAGGTTTCCTCGAAATGAATCCCAAGCCCAGCCTTGAAGATTGTAACCTTTCCGTCAGCTCCAAGCTTGTATTTGTAGACCCATTTGCACCCAATTGGTTTAACACCTTTAGGTGGGTGTACGAGGGTTAAAACTTTATTTGAACCTATTGAGTCCATTTCATATTTTATGGCCTCAAGCCACTTTTCTGAATCGATGACCGACATTGCTTCTCAGTACGTCCTTAGATCAATATCCAATTGACTAGATAGTCCCAAGAATCTGTACCTATTAGGTGTTCGCGATTCCCTGGTCGACCTACGAGGATTGGAGCACCATCAGTGGGAACTATAGGCTCAAAATATTCTTCTGTTCTGGTGGGGTGGTTGACTTATTTCCTTAAGTTGTACCAAATTGCATCGAGTATCTGCAGAAAAACCCTTTTCCAAGAGCACAATGTTCCTTGAGATAAAAACCTTTTGCTTAGATGGATCATAGAAGTAGTATCTCGCAGTTCCTTTTGGATATTCGACAAACTTGAACAGATTAGACCTCGAGTCTAGTTTGCTGCCCACTAGCCTCTTGACGTATGCGGAACTACCCTACACTCTCAAGTACTTGTAGGACGTATACTTGCCACATCTCATATGGCGTCTGGAGCACTGTCTTAGATGGCACCATGTTAAGTAATTAAGCCATTGTTTCAAGAGCGTGACCCTAGAGAGAAGGGGGAGATTCCGTAAAAGTCATGTGGATAGAACTATGTCCAATAGGGTTCGATTCCTCCTTTCAGCCACGCCATTCAATTGTGGCATTCCAGTAGGAGTCTATTAAGAGAGAATTCCATTTTTCGTTAAATAATCAATGAACTCACCATTTAAATACTCTCCACCTTGGTCCGACCGAAGGACTCTAATTTTACGATTAGTTTGATAAAGGTTATGAAGTACGAGAATCCTCCTCTAGCTGGAGTATTTAATGATCCACAAATATCTGTATGGATCAAATCAAAAAGACTGTTGGCAAGCGAACTTTGTCCAACAAAAGGCTTCTTGGTCATTTTCCCTTTTAGATGGGTTTCGCAAGTTTGAGTTTACTAACTTTCTCATCCTATCTTTTAAGATATGGCCTAACTTTGCATGCTGAAACTGTGCATTTTCATGATTATCTAATTTTGTTTATGTTGGGCAGGCATAATCCAATTTGACTCTTGGAGAATATAAAGACCTTTTACCAATGTACCAAGCAGATGATAGTTATTATCAATCATCAAATAAAAACTATTTTTATTTTTTGCAAATAAATAACCATCATTTTGTAAAACAGGAATGGAAATAATATTCTTCATCATGCTCGGTACATAATAACAGTTTTTTATTCTACCGAATATGACCACTAATAACTAACTGGAGAGATCCCACGGCTTCCGCTGCGACGACCTTCCCATGGCCTTAGCCATAGAATTATCTCATCCTTACTTAGTTTTCTGCTTCTTTCCAACACCTGCAAGTTATTGTAGATGTGAGCTCCATAGCCGGTATCCATACCCAGAAGCAGAATTAGTTATCATAGTTACTTAATCACAAATGTACCTAGGTTGGAGAGGAGTTGCGGGCACTCCCTCTTCTAATGCCCCTTTCCTTGGCAATGAATGCAGATATCATTTGCCTTCAACCGCTAAGAACCGCCAACCTTCCCTTTCCCTTTTCCCATTCTAACGAAAGCAGTAGGAGTGCTCAAAGAACTTGGAGCAGATGCGATCTCTTTTCCCTTACCCTTCTTTCTCTTCCAATGTCCGGCCCTCTTGCCTTTCACTTTGGAGGCTGAAATCTCTCCTATCAATTCCGTCGGTATAGGTTTATGGGTCGTCGCCTCGTATTGGACTAGCATATTAAATAACTCATGAATAGACTTCTCAAGTCCGTTCATGTTGTAGTTAATAATAAACGGGTTGTAGGACGAAGGAAGTGACTGAAAAATCATGTCAATATATGTGTCATTTCAAGCCCAGCTTTAAGGTCTTCGAGCTTCTCCACTAGGGATAGCATCTTAACCCTATGACTTTGTACAGACAATTCTTCGGTCGTCTTGGTCCCTAAGAATACTTTCGTGGTAGCATATCTAATATGCCTATCAGGAACCACATAAACTTCCTTCATGCGGAGCATTATCGAGGGAACATCATCCAGCCTATTATATTGCTTTTGGATGTCATTGGACATCGAAACCAATGTGACAGGTTCTTCCAACAAAGACCCTTCCAGCGAAGCCGTTGGGAATGGCTTGTCAAAAACATAGCCCTAGTTCTCAAAATATAGGGCAATCCTCAGATTTCGCAGCCATTCATTGTAGTTAGTACCATTGAATTTATTAGTCTTCATTATCATGGCTAAAGAATTCATAGACATTTTCTACACAATAGAAAATTAAATAGAAATCAGCCAATGATTGTAATATTATGAGTAAACTAAAAGACTTGGTCTTTTTAGTCTTTAAGACTACCACTATTTATAATAAAGCTCACCACTCTCAAGTGGGGTTTAAGGAATAACCTTTCCTAGTGGGCTTGGAGTCCACAAGCAAATTTGCCACGCCCTGCTTTTATGATTCACAAGGTAAAAACCTCGTGGGAGGTATCCAGTCCCATTGTCATCCCATGAGATCCCCAAGATCTTTTGCCTCACCTCTTCATATGATTCCGAGCACTCCAAGCCAATCATGTTACTCGGTGTTAGGCCAAACCCATCAACCAAATCACATTTCATTCGTCAGCCCCCATGACTCGTTAGACAAGAAAATGGTGAAAATCATCCTTTGTTCACAACTATGGTGCAACTCTCCTCTATTCCAAGTGTGCCACAACTCGTAAGACCACACTTCAGCAACGGTAGCTTCCTCACCACATTGCTTTGGATGGAAGACTTGGCTCGATCAAAACTCTTGTGATCTAGGTGCATTATGGGCCTAATATTCAACTTGGTCCAACCAAGTGAGAGTAATTTTGAGTTAAGACCGAGACCTCATCATATGTAAACATTGCATGCATAAATATAAATCATTAACTAAACGCATCGCATGTAATGAACCTAGCATACCCGTGTTGGATGATCACGAGCCCAACCTATGTGACCTACTAAGCCCGCAGTGAGTTTATGGTCTGTCTAAGGTGGTCATATGCAATTACAAAGTAATATTACCCATCAACATATAGATGGGCCTTGTGATTTCTCCATGGGCCGCCTTTTCCGTGGACCACACAACTGCCCTCGCGCGCACCCAGCAGCGTGTATGCTGTGCATTGCAGATCAGTAGTGCACTGCTACAGTACCAATTTTTTTTGTATTATTTTCACACATTCAACTGAAATTAAAATAACTATTTTATCAGAAAATTCAATTTTTATAAAATACTTAAATCATCCAAAATCGCAAAAATTAAAAGAATTACTTTTCTCACATAATTATCAAAGAATAAGTAAAAAAATATATCAAGCTTCAAAAGAAATAAAGAACACATTTTCATGCTTATTCACACAATACCATAGCCCCTACATGGTAACTAGGCTCTGATACAACTTGGAAGGGCACCTGAAAGTGCGAGTGGATCAGCCTGGCTACGCGCAAGCGGAAGAGGTTAAAATAAATTTCTTAAATAAAATGAAATCGCAAGGAAACCATAAAATCATGAGGTGTACCCTTGGAGTTCCCGGGCGTTCGATGTGATATATTAGTTGAATGAAAAACGAGAGGTACATAAATATAAATTAAGAATCACCTTTGATTTGGTTTATTGCGAACCTCGTTCGTTTTATCCATTCACGCAAGGATTCAATGTAGAAACTCTCTAAAGGTACGTCCTCAGCACACCAGAACTTGGGATTCCACAACTCTATTTGCTAGAAAAAAATTAAGGAGCAAAAGCGCATCAAGTATACACAAGAGGGGGTTCGGCCGAGAGGTGGAACTGGAGAGAAGGAAATTATTTTCTTGCTTTGTATTCACTAGTTATTCTAAATAACTAATATACATATATATACCTTGTCTGGATGCATTACAATATATTTAGGTTCATTTAACCATCCACTAAGTAATAAGATCCTTTATTCCAAATAAAGGATCAGTAAGATGGCATTTTTCAAAAGTGAATTTGTTAGTCAATAATTTCCTATTCTAATCATTTCCACCAACTTAATTAATGGGCTTCGCTGATTTTAATTAATTAAAATACATGGTCCAATCAATCCTAATTAAATCTAATTTAATTAAAGTTCACTAATTAAGTCCATCATATATTTACTTCAATTAAATATAGGAAAAAAGATTAATTTGGTCCAATGAAATTTGGTAAGGTCCTTTTGACTTTCAGGCAATAGGGACTCGTAGACAGGGATAACTTCTATAAGAAATTCGAGGAAGAGATTGTGAATCTTAAAGAAGCACTAATCAAAATGAGATTGGGTAAGGTTCATTAGTGCTTCTTTAAGGTTCATCGTCCAATTGCAAATCTGGGTTTTATCAGATTAAGATGAATCAAAGAAATTTACTACATTCTCCACACCACAGGGACAATATATCTGTATTGTGCTTCCAATCGGTTTAGCTAATGCACTCCAGATATTTAAAAAAAAAATAGATAATCTTTTTTAAAGATTATTTCAAATTCATGTTTTTCTATATTGATGACATATTGATTGCATCTAAAAATATGAAACAACATATTAAACATCTTGAAATGTTTTCTGATGCATGCCATAAAGAAAGTTTGGTACTTTCGGAAAAGAAAGCTACTATTATTGTTAATAAAATTGAATTTCTAGGAGTTTTTATTGATGAGACAGGAATTAAGTTTCAAGATCATATTGTGGAGAAAATCCACAATTTTCCAGATGTACTCATGGACAAGAAGCACTTATAGAGCTTCTTGGGAGTTGATAATTTTGCAGGTATTTTTATGAAAGATTTTACAAGATATAGGAAGAATTTCCGACCACTTCTGAAAGAACAGAAAGTTCAAAGTGGAAATGGGAAGAAAGCCACACAAAATGGGTTCGTGAGCTGAAACAGGTTTGCAGTAACCTGTCAAAACTTGCTATACCGCAGGATAAGGATGAATTGGTACTCTATACAGACGCCAATGATTACAGATGGCCAGCAGTGCTCATGAAAAAGACAACTACATGGGAAGAACCTTGTAGATATACAGGAGGGTTGTTCTCAGAACAACAAGCCAAAGTTTGGCACATCAACGAGAAATAATTCTTTACGGTTTGGAAGGCTTTTAAAAAATGGCCTTTATTTTTACTTGCCAAAGAATTTACTTTAAAAGTTGATAATACTAATGTCAAAGCTTTCTTAAAGAATTAATTAGAATAAAAAATAGAGAAAGCTCATATTATCAGATGGCAAGCTGAATGCCAATATTATTGTTATAACATTGTTGTTATAAAATCTCATGAAAACGTTCTTGCAGATTTCCTGACGAGAGATGGAGGCATCTGAAGCAAACTCCATTATGTTGAGACTCAGGCACCTTCGGGAAAACCTCGAGTAGCTTGACATAAAGTTCGGATAGCTATCGGTTAATGCCCAAGTTGCCGAACAAATCCAAAGCGATCTAGACATTGTCTAGGTCGCAATAAGGAGTTCCTTATTAGCATCCACCTCGCTATGGAACGACCTATGAGAACATATTCGGAAGGCGTCACCTTCTTGGATGACTTACGAGTTGAGGGACCATGACCCTAAACATGCCTTTAGAGTACAGAGCTCGAGACCTGTAGTGTCGGATTCGAGTCCATACGGGTATGGTCCTTCCATCTACCGTCTCTCGGTCTTAGTCCTGGACATGGAATTGGGTGTCAGTTCCCATCCTGGACTATGCGTCTATGCTTAATATACTTTAGATCCCATTACGCCAAATTGCTCGACCTAGGAACCTCTTTTTCCTATCCGACCAATTACTGTGGCCTCAAGTTTATAAAGCATTAATGTATCTCCATGTACATAGGAGATACCTCTGTCACATTTAGACAGGGGACGGATCCTCATTTTGGAACTCACCATCCTCGCAACATAGTTTGAATGCACTAAACAAGGTTTATGATGACCATGTCTGAGACACAATCATCTATCACACAAATCTAAGATACAATCATCGCATACACGTGACTGCCGTATTTCTTCAATTTTGAGGAGTACTCCAGTACTATCAGAGCTGGGGACTCAAGTCATACCGACCAAGCCTGAAAGGCTTCCATATGACGATCCCCGTGAGTTAGTTCAGTCGATTTGACACCTAGTCAATCGACCCATTAAGATCGCATAAACGTCCCACGTCTATTGCAAATGAAACATGACACTCATCAAATGGATGCGACTCTAAATGCAAGTCTACATCGGACACTTCGATGTCCATTCTGGAGGTCCTTAACTTGGAACATTTTAGACCCAACCCTAAACAGTTAGTTTAATGACCGCCTTCCAATGTGCAGTCCAACTGTTGCACGGTTGTTCAAGGTGGTCTGTGGGTTTTGTTGTGATGTTTGAAAGAAATGGAAATATAAATGTAATGAGCATAACAATGAAATGCCAATATCGAATACTCATTTTATTCACTGAATAATATTGCACAATATCGACTTATTGTTAGAATAGATTACAAGAATTCCAATCCAATTAGCTTTCAGGTCACCTATTCTAAGAAATGGTAGCTTCCTTATGATATTATTATGGATGGAAGCCCTGGACAGATTGAAATGCCATTTCGATCCATATCCATTATGGACTTAATATTTAATTAGTATTGTGCTCAACCCATCAACCAAATCATACCTCAACTTTCGTCCCCCACGACTATTGTGTCCGAATAACGGTGAGCGTGTTCCTTTATTCACAATATTGGTGGACCTTGCCTCTAATCAGAATGTGCCACGACTCGCGAGACCACACTTGGGTAGTGGTAGTTTCCTCACCACATTATTGTGGATGAAAGCCTTGCACAGATCAAACAATTTTTATCCAAGTCCATTTTGGATCCCAACACTTTAATTTGGTCCAACCAATTGAGAGTTAATGTAGCACCCCCTTTGCTACAAGGGCTATATCTACCCTAAACGTCATACTTATAGCAATCCCTGTGTTTATAAATATAATTGCACATAATAATTTAATCCATATGAATACGTAACCCCAACGTTATAACAACATAATCAACCCACAACATCATATATACAAATCAAACACCTCGAGTAGTCCACCACAGTTAATCTCCATTCCTACGTTCTCTTTATACAAACAAAATAAGATTCGTACTCTAGCTGACAAAAAGGAGAAACAGCATACTGGCCCGACTTGACTGAGTATAGTGCGTAGACCTATTCTTCAACAGTCAGATACCTCAAAGTCTACTCCTGAAAGAAAATGTCAACAGAGGGATGAGCCTGCCACTCAGTAAGTAAATAATCAGCCCTATCTATATATGTACATCAAACACAGCCCAAAGATGACAAGTAGGCAACATGCATGGATTACAGTCAATTTAACTCCAACATAATCAATTGTAGTACACCACATAGCTATCTCACAATAAAATAATCAATTAAACTTCTTTTTCCCTAGTTTGCTTACCAGAAGGTGATATCGTGTTTTTCCCGTCAACTCAATCTCACCGTCATATAAATTTAAGTGAATCCCCTTGACAGCCGGCTCATCAATCTCATTTCGCATCATAGCTCTTTCAATTCGCATCATAGCTCTTTTATTTCGCATCATAGCTCTTTTCACATCACATCTTTTTTTTCATATCGCATCAAAGCTCTTTTCATTTCATTTCTTTCTCATATCGCATCAAGGCTCTTTTCATTTCATTTCTTTCTCATATCGCATCAAAGCTCTTTTCAACACGTCAAGGGGTATTCACGCCACAATTATATTCAATTTCCACCACTCCCTCATTTCCACATATCACCATTCTTGTAAGCAACTAGTAACGTAAAACAATATATCATTACATTCTCATTTTCAAACATCCACAATACATCAAACAACAAACATATTATTCCAACGTATTTCCTCATTCCACGTACACAATACCGTCAATCAAATCAAATCATTAATCACTCATATACTTTCAGACAAATTAGTGGCAGCATGAACCACAAATTTATATAACAGTAATAGCACAAATAAAGAGAGCATATATAGATAATACTAATTATTTACTTACCTCAACCTCACAACGTTTCTTTCTACTCAATCGCTAATTGTCAGCCCTTTCACCTCACCCCCGTATCCTATAATGAGTTATACTACACACTATTAATATATCGAGAATATTGTAATTCCTTTTAAATACAATATTAAATATTATTCGTACAGTTTTTAATAATTCTTTAATATTCCACTTCTATCGAACTATAAATCTTCGTTCTAGTTCTTCTCAATAACTCGACACTATAGGCTTCATAAAAGTATTTATAATTTGCCAGGTGAGTCATAGGAATTTATTTAACGAAACCCCTATATATTTATAACTATCATTTTTAATAACACCTTAAATTAAATTATCCTTAAAACCTCATTCTTCCTCTTTAACAATATATTATTTCTTAAGTATAGTTTTCGGAATATTCTTACGGATTTCTTATCAATTTCTCGCTATTATATAATTTAATTAAATAACAATACGTAAAATTACGTATTTGGTTAACAATTCCGATGGAATTATATAAATTTGCTACAGCAACATTCGAATCTAATAAATTTAATAATCTAATCAACCAACGACATCATTTTTATATCCGATTCTATATTTAATTAGACACTATTTTAAATAGCCAAACCCGTAAAATATTCCGATTAAATAGTACATCGCTTAATATAAACAATATTTAATAAATGGACTAATTAGATAATATAATTATATAAATTAATCAAAATTAAAATTATAATTATCGTACCTCGGTTTCTTTTCCTTTCTCGGCTGAGAGGAAATTGCAATTTCTCAATTCTCAATTGTGTGTGTTATGCTTGTGTGTATATATAAAACAAAAAAAGAGAAAGAGTAAAAAAATGAAAAAGAGAGAGTGAGGCGGTGGAGGGGTGATGGCCCCACCTCCCACTCTCAATTCTCTCTCTCTCCAATTACATGTATATGTATATATTATTCATTAATATACATATACTAATATATATGTATTATTTACTAATACATATATATAAATAATAATAATATTATTATTATTATTTATTTAATTAGACTTTTCTTAAAATACCCATCACGTCCCTCCTAAATTTCTTTAATTAATATAATTTGCTCTCAAATATTATAACGAGCCCCAATTTCATCCATTCAAGTTTTATTATATTCCAATTATGGAGCACAATTTATTTACTAATGAACTAAGTTTTATGAAAATTTACCAATTAATCCCCCAATTAGATATTATAATTTTTGGGGCGTCACAATTCTCCCTTCCTAATAAAAATTTCGTCCTCGAAATTTAACTAACTTACCGGCTCAGGGAATAAATATGGGTATTTTTCCCTCATGTTCTCCTCAACTTCCCAAGTGGCTTCCCTTGGAGAATGATGACTCCACTTGACCTTCACCATTGGTATTTCTTTATTTCTCAATTTCTTTATACTCCGGTCCAGAATTTCCATTGGCTCTTCCACATATGTCAATCCCTCTGATATCTCTATCTCTGGCTCATGCAAAATATGACTAGGATCGGATCGGTATCGCCGTAGCATAGAAACGTGAAACACGTCATGTATCTGCGATAATTCTGTCGGTAATGCTAACCGATAGGCTAGTGGTCCAACTCGCTCCAGAATTTCATATGGCCCAATATATCGCGGACTCAGCTTTCCCTGTTTCCCAAATCTCAAGATTCCTCTCCATGGTGATACTTTTAGAAAGACTTTTTCCCCCACTTCGTATTCCATCTCTCTACGATGCTTATCAACATAACTTTTCTGTCGATCCTGTGCTGCCTTCAAACACTTTTTAACTGTTTTTAGCTTGTCCACTGTTTCTTGGACTAACTCCGGCCCTTCAAGCTGTCTCAATCCCTCAATATCCCAACAGATCGGGCTTCGGCATTTTCTTCCGTACAAAGCTTCATATGGAGCCATACCAATACTGGAATGAAAACTATTATTATAAGCAAATTCCATCAGTGGTAGATGATCATCCCAGTTTCCTCTGAATTCAATTACGCAGGCTCTCATCATATCTTCCAATGTCTGAATCGTCCTTTCTGACTGTCCATCCGTCTGAGGATGAAACGCTGTACTGAAATGCAATTTTGTACCTAGCGCCGTTTGCAAGCTTCCCCAGAAATGAGAAGTAAATCGAGGATCTCTATCAGAAACTATAGAGATAGGAATACCATGTAATCTCACAATCTCTGAAACATATAATTCAGCGAGCTTATCCAAGGAATCATTTTGACGGATTGGCAAGAAATGTGCAGATTTAGTCAGTCTGTCAACAATCACCCAAACAGCATCATGTCTTCTGAATGTACGTGGTAACCCAATGACAAAATCCATAGTAATCTTTTCCCACTTCCATTCAGGTATAGTCAAAGGATGAAGTTTACCAGCTGGTGCTTGGTGTTCTGCTTTTACCTGCTGACAAGTTAAACATTTCGCTACGAACTCTGCCACATTTTTCTTCATTGTTGGCCACCAGTAATAGGGTCTTAAATCTCGATACATCTTGGTACTGCCAGGATGCATAGCATACGGTGCGTAGTGTGCCTCGTGCATAATTTCCATTCTCAACTCCTCTACGTTCGGCACGCATATACGTTTTCCATTAAACAATGTGCCATCTTCTTGGATTATAAATTGATCGCTCTTTCCTTTTTGCACCTTAGCTTTCATCCTCTGTAGATATGGATCTCTAGCCTGTGTATCTTTAATTTTATCCTTAAGGGAGGGCTTCACTTGTATCGTAGCTAGTAGAATATCACCACCAATGCTAAAGTGTACATCCATAGCTCTAAGGGCAGTCAAATACTCCATGTTATAGCAGATCATACCCGCAAGTTGGTCCACCGTCTTTCTACTCAAAGCATCTGCTACAATGTTTGCCTTCCCGGGATGATAGTCAATGGTGCAGTCATAATCCTTCAAAAGCTCCATCCACCTTCTTTGCCTCAAATTCAACTCTTTCTGTGTTGGGATATACTTCAGACTTTTATGATCTGTAAATATTTGAAACGTCTCCCCGTATAAATAATGCCTCCAGATCTTCAGTGCATGTACTATGGCTGCTAACTCCAGATCATGGGTCGGATAGTTTATCTCATGTGGCCTCAACTGCCTCGAAGCATAAGCTATAACTCTCCCATGCTGCATTAAAACACACCCAAGTCCTTGTCGTGAAGCGTCAGTAAATACCACATATCCTCCATCCCCAGACGGCAAAGCAAGGATAGGTGCTGAAGTGAGTCTCTTCTTCAACTCCTCAAAACTCTGAGCACATTTGTCATTCCAATTAAATGGTGCATTCTTCTTCAACAAGTTCGTCAGAGGTTTTGCGATTATAGAGAAGTCCTTTACAAATCTTCTATAATAACCAGCCAATCCCAAAAAACTCCGGATCTCCGACACATTTTTAGGTGGTTCCCATTCTAAAATAGCCTTAACTTTTGCTGGATCAGGTTGTACTCCTTCTTTGGAAACAACGTGCCCCAAAAAAGCAATTTCCTCCATCCAAAACTCACATTTGCTGAATTTACCATACAACTGTTTCTCTCTCAAGATCTGTAAAATTGTCCGTAAATGTTGTTCATGTTCCTCGGGACTACTCGAATATATCAAAATATCATCAATAAACACAATCACAAATTGATCAAGGAATGGTTGTAACGTCTTGTTCATCAGAGCCATGAAAGCTGCAGGGGCATTTGTTAATCCAAATGGCATAACGATAAATTCGTAGTGGCCATACCTGGTCCTGAAAGCTGTCTTTGGGATCGACTCTTCCTCAATCTGTAGTTGCCAATATCCTGACCTCAAATCAATTTTAGAGAACACAGTGGCACCCTTTAGCTGATCAAGCAGATCGTCAATTCGTGGCAGAGGATACTTGTTCTTGATTGTGATTCGGTTCAGCTGTCTGTAATCAACACATAATCTCATACTCCCATCCTTCTTCTTTACAAACAGTACTGGTGCTCCCCACGGTGAAATACTAGGTCGGATGAACCCTTTATCCAATAGCTCTTCTAACTGCTTCTTCAACTCTTTCAATTCTGACGGAGCCATTCTATACGGTGCAATTGAAATAGGTGCCGCTCCAGGAATAATATCTATTTCATAGTCTACTTCTCGATGAGGTGGTAGTCCAGGTAATTCATCAGGAAAAACATCAGGAAATTCCTTCACCACTGGAACGTCTAATACACCCGGACTAACTTTCATGGTATCGTGCACACTAGCTAGGTACGCCTCACACCCTTCTTTAATTAGATTAAAAGCGGTCACAACAGAAATTAAGCAGTTAGGTATCACTTTTCTTTCCCCCACTATAACCGTCTTCATCTGCCCATTGACTTCAACCATCACCTCTTTTGTTTGACAATCCACCAAAGCATGATTACTAGCTAACCAGTCCATCCCCAGAATGACATCAAACTCCCTAAGGTCTATTACAACCAGATCTACATATAAAGTAACACCCTCCACCACTATTGGACAAGATCTCACCACCGTATTCACTAATACAAACCCACCAGCAGGCATAGAAACATGTAAATCATGTCCAAATGGTTCTATTTTAGCATGTACATGAGATGCAAAATCACGTGATATAAATGAACAAGTAGATCCTGGATCAATCAATACATGTGCACTAAAATCGCAAATAGGGAAGGAACCAGTGATAACCTCAGGTGCCGTAGGAGCTTGCTCTTTTGTGATTGCATACACCCTGGCTTGTGGTTGAGGCTGACTACTTTGTCCTGTTGACGTCATAGAAAGATTCCCGCTACCTCTACCACCTCTGCCTCGCCCTCTGCTCGTACCTGCCCGTTGTGAGTTTTCCCCCACATTGCTAAACTCTGAAGTCTAAGGTCTTCTGGAATTATTCCTCCATGTATGACAGTCTCTGATAATGTGTCCTGGTTGATGGCAACGATAACATACAATTGGTTGAACTCCCCAACATTCACCAGTATGTCTCCTACCACAGTTAGCACAAGAGGGAATAGATCTTCCACTAAACGATCTGGCTGGACCCTGTCTTGCTCCAGATCTAACCGAAGTAGGCCCACCTCTACTCGAAAATACTGAAGAAGACCTGCTAGTCTGACATACTCCTCGGCCTCTGAACCAACCCCTCTGCGGACCAGAGCCCCTAAAGGAAAATGCACCACTCTGTCCCACCGTAGGATCCAGGTTACCTGTTAATTTCTTTCGTTTAGCTTCAGTTGAGCTCCTTTCAATGGATGTCTCCTCTGCCCTCAGTGCCGCTTCCAGCAGTGCACCATAACTTGGAGGTTTGATTGCTATTTTTTCCCGAATCTCGAGTCTCAACCCCCTTTCAAATCTGTCTCTTCTCAATTCATCAGTACTCACTTCTTCTGGGGCATATTTTGACAATCTCACAAATTGCAATTCATATTCAGCAACAAATAACTCATTCTGCTTTAATTCCAGGAATTCAACTTTTTTACGGTTTCTGTAGACTGGTGGAGTATATTTGTCAGCAAATTCTTTCAAGAAGTTATTCCACGTCAATGTAGCTGGTCGGTTCCTGCTCCCTGGGACTGTTTCCCACCAATCTAAGGCATCTTTCTCCAGTAATGACACTGCATACCTCAACTTTTGCTCAGAAGTACACTCGATCCTGTCCAACACCCTTTCCGTGTTTCTCAGCCATTCCTCTGCTTCAGTAGGATCAGTTGTACCGGCAAATACCTTCGCCCCCTGTCTCCTTACTATTTCATAATTTTTGTCAATAACTGCATCATGTAGTTGTGATTGTGGCGATGGAGCCATCCTCTGCATCATTTCCATAAACTGTTGCATAAAAGGGTTTATTTCTCGTTGTGGGGCATTTCTATTTTGGGATTCTAACCCCTGATGTTTTGATCCTGAATCATGACCCTGCACAGACTCTATTGACTCAGCTGGGCCAGCAGCGTTTTCTCTTGACGCCTCCATCCTATATAAATTACACACATGTGAGTAGATCCTGACTCCAGAAGTACACTCGATCCTGTCCAACACCCTTTCCGTGTTTCTCAGCCATTCCTCTGCTTCAGCAGGATCAGTTGTACCGGCAAATACCTTCGCCCCCTGTCTCCTTACTATTTCATAATTTTTGTCAATAACTGCAAATACCTTCGCCCCCTGTCTTCTAGATTCTAACTCCAGAAGTACACTCGATCCTGTCCAACACCCTTTCCGTGTTTCTCAGCCATTCCTCTGCTTCAGCAGGATCAGTTGTACCGGCAAATACCTTCGCCCCCTGTCTCCTTACTATTTCATAATTTTTGTCAATAACTGCATCATGTAGTTGTGATTGTGGCGATGGAGCCATCCTCTGCATCATTTCCATAAACTGTTGCATAAAAGGGTTTATTTCTCGTTGTGGGGCATTTCTATTTTGGGATTCTAACCCCTGATGTTTTGATCCTGAATCATGACCCTGCACAGACTCTATTGACTCAGCTGGGCCAGCAGCGTTTTCTCTTGACGCCTCCATCCTATATAAATTACACACATGTGAGTAGATTCCTAACATATAAACCTTAAGTATAAAATAACATTTCATCTACTATCCCAAGGAAATCTAATCCCTGCTCTGATACCACCTAATGTAGCACCCCCTTTGCTACAAGGGCTATATCTACCCTAAACGTCATACTTATAGCAATCCCTGTGTTTATAAATATAATTGCACATAATAATTTAATCCATATGAATACGTAACCCCAACGTTATAACAACATAATCAACCCACAACATCATATATACAAATCAAACACCTCGAGTAGTCCACCACAGTTAATCTCCATTCCTACGTTCTCTTTATACAAACAAAATAAGATTCGTACTCTAGCTGACAAAAAGGAGAAACAGCATACTGGCCCGACTTGACTGAGTATAGTGCGTAGACCTATTCTTCAACAGTCAGATACCTCAAAGTCTACTCCTGAAAGAAAATGTCAACAGAGGGATGAGCCTGCCACTCAGTAAGTAAATAATCAGCCCTATCTATATATGTACATCAAACACAGCCCAAACATGACAAGTAGGCAACATGCATGGATTACAGTCAATTTAACTCCAACATAATCAATTGTAGTACACCACATAGCTATCTCACAATAAAATAATCAATTAAACTTCTTTTTCCCTAGTTTGCTTACCAGAAGGTGATATCGTGTTTTTCCCGTCAACTCAATCTCACCGTCATATAAATTTAAGTGAATCCCCTTGACAGCCGGCTCATCAATCTCATTTCGCATCATAGCTCTTTCAATTCGCATCATAGCTCTTTTATTTCGCATCATAGCTCTTTTCACATCACATCTTTTTTTTCATATCGCATCAAAGCTCTTTTCATTTCATTTCTTTCTCATATCGCATCAAGGCTCTTTTCATTTCATTTCTTTCTCATATCGCATCAAAGCTCTTTTCAACACGTCAAGGGGTATTCACGCCACAATTATATTCAATTTCCACCACTCCCTCATTTCCACATATCACCATTCTTGTAAGCAACTAGTAACGTAAAACAATATATCATTGCATTCTCATTTTCAAACATCCACAATACATCAAACAACAAACATATTATTCCAACGTATTTCCTCATTCCACGTACACAATACCGTCAATCAAATCAAATCATTAATCACTCATATACTTTCAGACAAATTAGTGGCAGCATGAACCACAAATTTATATAACAGTAATAGCACAAATAAAGAGAGCATATATAGATAATACTAATTATTTACTTACCTCAACCTCACAACGTTTCTTTCTACTCAATCGCTAATTGTCAGCCATTTCACCTCACCCCCGTATCCTATAATGAGTTATACTACACACTATTAATATATCGAGAATATTGTAATTCCTTTTAAATACAATATTAAATATTATTCGTACAATTTTTAATAATTCTTTAATATTCCACTTCTATCGAAATATAAATCTTTGTTCTAGTTCTTCTCAATAACTCGACACTATAGGCTTCATAAAAGTATTTATAATTTGCCAGGTGAGTCATAGGAATTTATTTAACGAAACCCCTATATATTTATAACTATCATTTTTAATAACACCTTAAATTAAATTATCCTTAAAACCTCATTCTTCCTCTTTAACAATATATTATTTCTTAAGTATAGTTTTCGGAATATTCTTACGGATTTCTTATCAATTTCTCGCTATTATATAATTTAATTAAATTACAATACGTAAAATTACGTATTTGGTTAACAATTCCGATGGAATTATATAAATTTGCTACAGCAACATTCGAATCTAATAAATTTAATAATCTAATCAACCAACGACATCATTTTTATATCCGATTCTATATTTAATTAGACACTATTTTAAATAGCCAAACCCGTAAAATATTCCGATTAAATAGTACATCGCTTAATATAAACAATATTTAATAAATGGACTAATTAGATAATATAATTATATAAATTAATCAAAATTAAAATTATAATTATCGTACCTCGGTTTCTTTTCCTTTCTCGGCTGAGAGGAAATTGCAATTTCTCAATTCTCAATTGTGTGTGTTATGCTTGTGTGTATATATAAAACAAAAAAAGAGAAAGAGTAAAAAAATGAAAAAGAGAGAGTGAGGCGGTGGAGGGGTGATGGCCCCACCTCCCACTCTCAATTCTCTCTCTCTCCAATTACATGTATATGTATATATTATTCATTAATATACATATACTAATATATATGTATTATTTACTAATACATATATATAAATAATAATAATATTATTATTATTATTTATTTAATTAGACTTTTCTTAAAATACCCATCACGTCCCTCCTAAATTTCTTTAATTAATATAATTTGCTCTCAAATATTATAACGAGCCCCAATTTCATCCATTCAAGTTTTATTATATTCCAATTATGGAGCACAATTTATTTACTAATTAACTAAGTTTTATGAAAATTTACCAATTAATCCCCCAATTAGATATTATAATTTTTGGGGCGTCACAGTTAAATTTTTTAGTGTTTGACTGAGACCTCATCACATTAAATTTTGCATGCACAAATATCAAATATTCAAACGAATTTAAATAAAAACATTAAACGCATCACATGCAACAAAATTAAGCATACCCCTATTGGATGATCACGAGCCCAAGCTATGCAGCCCACTAAGACCGTAGTCAGTCTAAGGTACATCTAAGGTGGCCATAAGCTATTAGAAATGTAATTTACTCATTAACATATAGATGGGGCTTCTAAGTCCTCCATGGGGCTCCTTCTCCGTCGGCCTCCTCCTTCGTGGACCTTCTTCTCCATGGACTTGCTTCTGTAAAACTAAAAATTCCACCAAAAATATATTCTAGTCTCATTACAATTTAAAAACAAATCCTGATCAATTGTTCAGGAGAGTGCACAATGGGAGGAAAGCAAGTCTTATTTTCAAGGCAAAAACGAGCGAAGGAGGAAGATAACAAAAAGGCATATGGGCCCACCAAACATAAACAAAGTAAGTAAATACATTAAAATGGTCAAGGGCTCCATGATCATCCATTTTTATCCAACTAGCAAAATAATCCAATTAAACATGCTGGACATAAAATAATGCATTCCATGCATTAGAAAAATCATGATATCGAACATTACAAAAAAAAATTATATGCAGAAAATACAACTTTAAAATTGCAATCGAAAGGATGATAAAAATATGTGCATCCAATGCACAAAAATAAACCATATTAAGAAAAAAATTTAATTTTTTCCTTCTTATGCGAACGGGCGGCTGTGCAGCACCGACCGACAGTTGCTGCTACAGTGCTTAAATTATTTTTTTGATTCCACAAATTAAACTAAAAAAATAACCAAGTTTTACAAAAAAATTCAAATTTCTTAAATACTAAAATCATCCAATTAATCACAAAATTATACAAGTTAATTTCTACACATAATTATCAATAAAATAATCAATAAAACATGCTTTAAAAATATTAAAACATGTTGACATGTTTATTTGACATAAAATCGTTGAACGTTCACAAGAGATTCCAACATAGGAATTCTCTAAAGATGATCCATATCACACCAAAAAATGAGATAACAAAGGAATCAGGATGATAAAACTCACCCAAGGTAAGATGAAGGGGGCAATTGAATTATGATGGAGAAGGAGAGGGAATTTTTCTATTGTATTTTGTAATGAATTATTACCCTAATAATCATACACAAAATATATTTATATACCTTGAATAGATAAACAAGAATGTGTCTAGATACATTCTATTATCTATGAGGTAACTTTTCAATCCGTTCCAAATAGAGAAGAGCTAATTATGACCACACTAACAATTTCTAAAATGCAATTCTTTGGTCAACTTTTCCTCCATCAATTTTGCTAGTGCGCCTTAGTTATTGGGCCGATGTTATGTAAAGTAAATTCAAGCCCAATGAATTTTAATTAAATCTAATATAAAATAATTCATTTAATTCATCCCACTAGGTATTTAATCTAATTAAATATTCAAGATGAAATTGTCTCTTATTCATTAATGGAATCCAATTCATTAAACTAATAAAGACAAACACAATTTCAATTAATTTAATTAGTCTAAACTTGGGCTATCCATCCAATGTACCCTCATGTGTGAGTAATCAAATTACTTACATCTTATGGAATTAATTTCTTAGTTCCTTATTCTTTCTCGGTTATTCTTTCAAGAAAGTCCGTTACCATGGATGGTCGTCTAGCAACGGTCCATGGCACTAGAGACTAGATGAATTTTTGTGCTAACATTTACTTTCACCAGTCCGTACGGGTACGGTCCTTTCTTCTATCATCTCCTAGGCTTAGTTGAGGGCATGGAATTAGGTGTCAGTTCCCATCTTGGACCAAACATCTATGCTTAATACTTGAGATAACTTTACACCAAGTTTCTTGACATAGGAACCTCCTTTTCCTATTCGATCAACGACTGTGGCTAGAGATTCATAAGACGTGAATGCATCTCCAAGTGAATAGGAGATACCTCTATCACATACTGATAGGGGATGGATCCTCTTCTCGGAACTCACCGTCCTCACTACACACTTTGACTACACTTGATAAGGCTTATGATAATCACGTTTGTGACACAATCACCTCTTCCACAGATCTAAGATACAGTCATCATATGTATATGACTACTGTGATTCCTTAAGTTTGAGAACTACTCCCTTACTATCCGAGCCAAGGACTCAAGTATACTGACTAAGCTACTGAGGCTTCCATATAACGATCCCCACGAGTCAGTTCACTCAGTTGACCACCTTGTCAACAAATCCACTGAAATTGCAAAGATGTCCAACGTCTTTCGCTGATGAAACGCAGCACTCATCAAATGAATGCAATACTCAGTGCAAGTCTCTGTAGGACTCTCGATGCCTAGTCTTGAGGTCATTGACTTCGAATGTTTTAGACCAACCCTCAAAAGTTAGTTTCATAGCTTCCATCCAAAATGCACAACCAAACTACATGGGTTATTGAGTGGTCTGTGGGCATTTGTTGTGACGTCAAAGTAGTGATTGACGTAATATGACAAAGACAACAGACACATGTGCTAAAGTCACTTACCATATTCGTCGGAACAATACTGATTAAATAAAGATTTCTTGAATAATTCTCAAAACTGCCAATATTGGCTTTTCACCTTTTCCAACAGTTCAATTACTAATAAACTGATTAAAAATTTAAGTATGGTTGCATCCACTACAAGTGAATACCTTTCAGTATAATTAATTTTTGGCCTTTGAGTAAAGCCTTGGTCAACAAGTCTAGCCTTGTATCTTACAACTTCATTTCATTCATTTCTCTTTGGTACAAACAACCACTTATAGCCAACTGGCTTGAACATCTTGTGGTACTGGAATAACAGATCCAAATACTTCTCGCTTATTTTTAATTTTTTTCAATTATTTGTGTTAGCATTCTCTACAGTTTGAGAATCATTTTCATTTTCATCCATGGTTTCGACGGCTACAAAATAGGCAAAAATCTCATTCATTTCAATTTCTATTCAAGGATAAATTTCATTTTTGGTCCAATAAGTGGACTCGTTTTCAATTTTGGCCGATAAGGATCTAAAAGTTCCAATCCTTCCGTAGTGACAAAGAACTTCTCCATTTGCATCAGTGTTTTATACTTTTTTCCTACTAAATGGGAGAGATAAGAAAACAAATTAGCTATTCATATACGGTAGAAGAACAAATAAACCTTTTCCACCAAATTTTCATTTATTAGTATAATTTCCCTCCAAATTTTCACCCACCTAATGGAAAAATAATCTGTCATTAGCAACTTAATGATTGCTCCTCTTGTGTACTGACATTGGAAAAGAAATGCACATATTGGATGGAATGTGTAAATCATCTACAGTATGGTACCAAAATTAAAAACAGGTCCATTTATGCGACCAAAAATGCAATTTACCCTCTTTTCAGTAACAACCTAAACTGTTGTAAAGATAATTAATAGACATCTCATAACTGACCTTGAGATCTTGCTCGTTACATTTAGATAAATCAGTTCAAGAATTTTATTCTTAGAGACATTATGTGGTCACGTTAGCATTGTGATTTATAGAGACGGCATGCTCCTTTCTCTTTCGAGGATTTGCTTCTTTAGAGCCAAATGTTCTAGCATGCTATTTGATTTACTAGAATATTATGTGTAACCTTGTTTCTTCAGGTAATCATATAGTAGTTCTTCCAGAGCCCTCAATAAGATTACTAACTCCGGAAATAGTATTCACAGTTGGTCTTGTCATTAACAAGTTTGAAAACAAAATCTTGTGTCTTAGAATGGTATGCGTAGTGGCACTCTCAAGAAAACAATGCTCCTTACCATTGAGAATTGTAATGGGGTACAATATGAGAAAATGGTAATAAATGGGAAGAAATTGAAAAATTCCCTAAATAGTATCTTAAGCTAGCCTGTAAAACCAAAAATCTTGCGGATCCCATCTCTTGTGCTATTATCGTATCCTAGATCTTGTGCTCCGCCAACCACCTTTATGGATGAGATTTGGCTAGAGCACATCATCATACCATAAAAAAAGGTGGGATTTGGCACTGTCAAGACAACCATTCCTAAGCCCCTTCCATCTTGGAACGGTCTTTGGAACACATAATGAATGGATATGAAAAGATGATGTCATGATCTATATTTTTTTTAGGTTATAATTTTTGAACGGGCAAACCGTTCCAACATGAGTCCCAGACAATTAGTTACAAAATCTGATCCAAATACTGTTACAAAATAGTAACGATAAATGGTTGGAACTCTATTTGGAACATAATATTAGAATTAGGTACGGTCTTGAATTGACCATTCCTATATGGGTGACAAAGGATGTCAAAAAGATGACAGTTAGAAAATGTATGCCAAAATGAGGTACAATTTCGAATGATTTTGGAACACCCTTAATCAATTATGCAAGAACCATTCCAAATTATTAGTTTTATTTAAAAAGTAATGTGTTTCAAAAATCGTTCCAAAACTTGGTACAGATTGCAACTATTTTTTTGTATTATTTATTTACTATTACTGAGACTGTTCCAAATGAAATACAACGACTACATTTCAATGGTAAAAAAAAAGTATTCCTAAACTCGTTGAAAGAACCATTTCAAAATCTAAATCAACAGCTATTTTTAACAACTAAATATGTGTGCTCTTTCCATTTAATGTCACTATTTTCTTCCATTCTTATTTTCTCTCTATTTCCTCAATCTCTCTCGATTTTTTTTGATCTCTCACTAACACACGAACAGTTTTCTACTCTTGTTCGTCAACCTATCTCAAATTTTTGTTGATATTTAAAGTTATTTTGATCAGGTAAAAACTTTAACCCTTTACTTGTCAATTGATTATATTTTTTATAATTTTATAAATTAATTTAATATCATAATATATGTATATATCAGTGTGTGTTTGTGTGTCTGTGTAGAACTCACTGTCATGTTAAGATAGTTGAGGAGATGGATGTATGAGAAGAACCTTCCAAATAAGGTGGGTCTTACTCTATTAAGGATAGTGTTCCTACATTTATAGAATTATCCAAGTGTCAACATGCATATATGGATGGTGAGAAAAGTAAGTGTCCTTGTCGTAAGTGCAAAAATGATGTTTTCAAAACCACGGACGAGGTAAATTTTGACTTATTTATGAAAGGTTTTATGCCGGAGTATTATAATTAGACTTCTCATGGCGAGTAGAGTGTGTAGGAGTATTTTGAAGCCGTCACCGTGGCCCCATTTCAAGAGGAGCAAACTCCCATTTCTAATGTTATGGAGGGTACTAGTACGCCTTGTGGTGATGCGGTGCAGATGGATTCTCGGCACAAAGGATGGTTTTTTATTCCGCAAGGCTGGCTGTCTGGTCTTCTAAGTAAAACCAGGATGTTGTGCCTGATAATCGTCCGAGGTCATGTCCTACTAATACAGGGCCTAGTTCATATTATGGTAGAGGGCCCTAATTATGTGTCTGGGCTAGTAGATCAATCTCACGATATAGTGCATGCATCCAAGCAGCCGTTGTGAAACGGTTGCACCCAATCTCAATTTAAGGTTGTTGCTGAGTTGGTGAGTATCAAGGTCGCCGACCATTTTCTCAGCATATGTATGACCAAATATCTTAGTGGGCTGATCATATAATGCCCCGCAACCACACCCTGCCCCATGATTACTATAGTACAAAGAAATTAATAGGAAACTTGGGTTTACCTATTTAGAAGATTAATGCGTGTAAAAATAGTTGCATGTACAGGAAGGACGACATTGATCTGCACTACTGCAAATTTTGTGGAGAAGCTAGGTAAGCGAAATCCTAATCGTAAAAAGACACGATATGCCATTCTTAGGTACCTATCAATTACCCCTCGCCTGGAAAAGTTGAATGCTTCAAAAGCGACTGCCGAGCGAATAACGTGGCATGCCAAGAATCAAACGGAAGAGGGATCCATGTGCCATTCGTCCGATCCAGATGCATGGAGGCATTTTGATCGGACACATCCTCATTTTGCAGTAGATCCCCGTAATGTTAGATTGGATTTCTGCACGGATGGGCTAGCACCGCACGGGCAGTACGGTGGTACGTACTTATGTTGGCCCGTTATACTTATACCGTACAGTCTCCCATTGGGAATGTGCATGAGTGCTGAGTATATGTTCGTGATGATGGTGATCCCCAGTCCTTCCAATCCAAAACGTCTCATTAATGTTTACCTGGAGTCGTTGATCGAGGAGTTGCAGAATCTGTAGTATGCAGGTGTACTAATGTGTGACACTAAGAAATGGGATATTCCCAATGCAGGCCTGTTGATGTGGACTTTGAACGATGTACCCGCTTATGGAATGGCGTCTGGATGGAGTTCCACTAGTATTATGTGGTGTGCAGTTTGTGTGGAAGACACACATTCATTCTACCTGTAGAACGATACGAAGGTGTGCTGCTTTGACTGCCACAGACAGTTCCTGCCGCTAGACCATCCGTTCCGTAGGAATAAGAAAGCATTCACAACGAATCGAGTAGAAAGGAATGTTCCACAGTCAAGATTGATGGGAGAAGATCCGCAAATGGGTTGAAGAGTTTAGCCCTGCGGTTGAAGTTTCGTTGTCACTCCCGGACGGGAACAGTAGCGAGCATAAGTGGACAAAGAAAAATATCTTCTGGGAGCTCGAGTACTGGTCGGTACAACTAAATACGACATAATCTTGATGTCATGCACATTGAGAAGAACGTGTTTGACAATATATTCAATACCTTTATGGATATAAAAGAAACAATGAAGGATACTCTGAATACATGGAAGGACCTGAAGATCATATGTGATTGACCGGAGCTTGAGTTGGATGAAAGGAGGCTGAACGTGATGCCCAAAGCTGTATATAACCTGACTCTCGATGGACCGACATTGCATTTCAAGAGATTGAGACAATACCTACTCCATAAGTCGTGACGGACAATTAGTCGTTCAGCTTATTGCTAATCAACAAGGAGCAGGTACATATTGATCGAGGAACAATAAACTGATGACGAGTTTAACGAGGATAGCTTTGATGAGGATTACAAGAAGACAATAATTATGATTGACATTTACCATTTTCTGTATCAAGTGTCTGTGTATTTTGCCAATAGAAATTAGTATAAATTAAACAATTACCGATAATAATTTAGAAAAATAGTTTTCCAGAAAATTTAGAAGTATAACTTGCAAACTATTTTGTTCATACCAATAAATTTTTTTTAAAAACAAAACACAATTTTTGTCTATTTAGAAATGGTTAAAGAATTAGGAAGTCGATCCAGAGCCCATTCCAATTTTGAACCGACATTAATAAAATAAACCGTTAAATATATTACAATTTTCCAAATAAAAAAGAGGAAAAATTAAAATAGAGGAACGGTCTATTTATTTTGACCGTTTCAAAATAAGTTCAAACAAATTTAATTTCGCGCCAAAAGAAAACTGGAGGAAAACTCAAACCTAGGAATGGTTATTTAATATTTGACCATTGCAAAATATGAAATTAAATAAAATCATTCGTATAAAATATTTGTTTCTAAAATGATTAAATTGTCCCTAAATATTCCATAGATTGCTCGTTCACTTCCCGATTATAATGTCTCAACATGTGGGATAGTTATCATTTTTAACCTCGTTGATTGTGTATCAAATACGATATCTTGGTATCCGTTTAACAAAAATTTCAAAAACTTCATCGAATGTAGTATTTTGTCGATTTTATACTATCCAATGGCTTGATAAAAATTTTATCAGTCTGATTAGACGATGCAATAGAACAGTATAAGATGTCACTTACATCTACATAAGAGTAACAATCTTATATATACAAATATACTTGATCTTCTGAACATGTATCAATTTAATTTATAGCATTATATGTTTCCAATAACCTTAATTCATTCTGCAATTATAGAATGTTTGTGTAATTTTTCAAAATTAATTGTATAGTTGTGTAATTGATGCAAGTATTGTTAAATTTAGTGCAATTTACTCATGTAACATTCCATAATTTTTGCAATCCTTATGTGTATTATATCATATTGCTTTTTTCTTGTGAAATTTATTGTATACATGTGCAATTTATTTTATAAATATGCTACTATTTACATCTTAATGTAAGTAACCAAAAAAATTAGACAAATATATAATCTCATTAGTACCATTATTTAAATAATAAAAAGTATTGGACTAATATTTTCAAATAATATAATTTTTACATCATAATCTAAACAATCACAAAAATTAGACCAATAGTTAATCCCAATAATAGTATTATTTAAATAATAATGTAAATAACAAAAAAATTAGATCAATATTTCCAATAATAAAAATTTTAAGAAGTAATGTAAACAATCAAAAAAATTACACCAATATTCCTAATAATAATGTTTTTACATAATAATGTCAATAGTAAAAATATTAGACCAATTTTTTCAATAATAACATTTACATAATAATATCAATAATCACAAAATTAGACCAATAATCTCTATAATAATATTATTAACAAAGTAATATCAACAATAACAATATCAAGGTAATATTTCAAATTAAAATAACATTACATAATCAATAGAAATAGAAAACAAATTGAGGACAATATTTCCAATAATTAATAATTATTTAAAAATGTATAGTTCTTTGGTAACTGCGTACAAACAAATCACGCATGCCTTTCTTGTTAGCCCATTCATTGAATTTTGCCCGTAGAACTTGTTATGTTTATCCATCTTCATCTGTCAACAAAATATAATGTTAATAGATTAAAATGTATAAATGTAACGAATACTACAATAATAAGTTCATGTGATAGGGTAAACAAGCTTAAATCAATACTTGGCCCGTTTGTATATATGCAGAAGAGAATTATACATTTTAAATAATTAATGAGTACAATAATCATAACTTCATGATAACGTTTTCGATGTTTAAGAATTAGAATATGCTTTTTTATTTAAATATTAATGTCAATAACCGTAAAATTTAGACTAATACTCCTGAATAATTTGTTTAGATCTTGTTTAGTGGTATGCCTCCTATACCACATGGTCGTGCTCGTGCCCCGCCACTTCTACCATTTTCGTGGGAGCTGGACCGACAGCGGAAGAGAGGATATAGCAGTCTGTCACCCCGGCGGTTGCTCCACCACTACCATCAGCACGCCCAGTACATCAGCCTCGATGACGCGAGGTAAATTTGTTTAACAATTTTTTTTAGTATTATTTTATATTAAAAATGTCTAATATAGCATGTAATTTTAAATCTGACCGCCACTTTCACGAGTGCATCAATGCAGTCGTGACGGGGACATTTTCCCCACCTGTCGCCATACCTGAGGTAGGTACCGCCAGAGTACCAGCATTTCTGGTTTGACAGCGCAAACGTTATCAATTTTAAATTAATTTTGTTTTATCTAATAATCTAATTATTTAATGAATTTTACTAATATTTTATTTAATTTTATTATTGTAGATGACCTACTGGTGGGACTGTGACGATGAGTTAATGTTCTTGGTTTTCAACATGTTGGAAGTGAATCTGGAAGATATTTTCTATCACTCTATCCAGCCTCGTCAGGCCACTCTGGCGGGCCAACAAGATTTGGCTCCAACTCCAGACGTACTGGGCCAACATGGACTTCCAGCGGGAGTCCTCAAAGAATAAGGCAACCGGGCGGCGAACTCTACGGTGTCCTCAATTGTGTATCAGGGGGAGGGGGTCGTCCTCTATCGGCATGCACAAGAGGAAGTTGGTAAGTAAATAATATTTAAATGCATTATCATTATTTTATAAACAAGATGCTAAATGTTTTTTCTTCTACATGAGGCAAAGGTCGGTCGCCCCCCAAGTAGATAGAATTATTGGAGATGTGCTACAAGAAAAAAGTAGACGGTGGCTGGAGTGGGCCGAGGGCGTTGGAGGTGGCAGTAATAGATACATTATTAATATTATTTTCTTAAAAAAATTAATTCTTGCTTAAAAGTGTTTATAATTTTGTTTGTTTTGCAGGAGACGTTCCAAAAGCTACTAGAGGATAGTCAGCCTTAGAGGGGTGGATATTCCAGAGCTGCTTTATTTTTTGCAATATCCAACCCTCTAGTCTTTGTTATTCTTTTAGCTTTTTTAAGTGTCTATTATACATATGTATATATATATAGGAATTAATGGATTCAAATGTGTCAATTGATTTTTCTTTTCAAAATATTTGAAAGTGATATGTTCTGTGGTGGCAAAGAACCATATAAATTGGTGCAAAAAATTTCTTACACACATTACTTTATGTGTATAACTTTAATATAATTGCAATTCAATTTCTAACATAAATTACTAGACTGCAGTTCATCAATGAAATCCAGTCCTCCAAGTGTAATCAATGACATTAGTCTATACCCATCTTTATATACCAAACCATTAATTACATCTTTCAGATTAAAACACACCTACCACATATATTTCGCTCTAATATCTAGCCTTTGAAACCGAATTCCAAACCGGTGGTTAAAAGTATTGCCAAATTTTAATAAACACAAAATGATTGAACTTGCAAGAAAGGAATACATGACTAATTTTTCAGTTTTGAGTATCAATTTTAACTTCATCACTACTTTAAGTTTTTCAATTTTAGTCAGAAACTGTAGTTGTATACAAAGAAGTAAAGACAAATGGTTGATTACAATACAACAATATGTACAGATTGATGAACTCTTTAATTAATTTTCATAAATGTTGTCTCATTTTTTTTTTCCCTTTTTCTGGACCAATTAATATAGAAAATAATTCATTGTATTGTATTCATAGATAGAATCAATATATACATTTCTTTCTAAAAATGCTTTTTGTCTTATTATTACAATAATATTATGTAACGACAAACCAACAAATATATACATTTCTTTTTCCTTCTTTAATTGTTCTTTTTGAATCAATTTGTTAATTCGTCATCGTTAAAATTTGCCAACAAAATACTTAAAGATTTTCGCCGGATTATTTCATCCGACCCAAATTCAAATTCATCTTGGAAATTTCGGTGATGTGCTATCGTCAGATCCCATCTCTTGTGCTCTTCATGCAAGATTAATGGAGCCTCAGGTACAGATTTAATTATTTGTCTTTTTGTTTCTCCAATTTATTTTTAATTAATTTCTTTTCTTGTCAAAGTTTAAAAAAGTAAATATTTAATTTTTGAATATATTAAGAATTTTTTTTCCATAATTAGGGTTCAACAAGAAATTCAACATTATTTTCACAATCAATAAAATAAAACAAGAAATTTTACAAACTAACCTTGTGAATAGTTGTTTGGGAGTGCTATCTTTTGAAGGAGCTCCCATCCTACATCTTCATCCAAACACTTCATATTGTGGACGTATCCTGTGGAAGCAATGTTTTGATTTCTGGTTGTGAGCAAAACTTTGCTATCTGCCTCTCCAATGGGAAAAGCGTGCCTTAAGCAATTCCAGTGATCAACTTCCCAAACATCATCCAAAACTAGGAGACATTTTCTGTCTCTTTGTACTTGGTACAACTTTCTGATCAATGTATCTTCGTCTTGCTCCTCACTTCCATTCGGAAGAAGTTGTTTTAATAGTCGTTGGAAAATAGTGTTGGGTTGAAATTGTTGGCTTACACAAACCCAAGCACGATATTTGAAGCACCGCTTCACGGCCTCCCCATTGTAAATTTTAGTAGCAAGAGTGGTCTTTCCCAAGCCTCCCATGCCACATATGGAAATCACTCCATTTGATTTGTCATCAGTTGTCAGAACTGATTCTAACTGTTTAATATCCTCCTTCATTCCTACAAAATACTTTTCAACCTCATGCCCTACGTTCTTCTTGACCAATCGTTATCATCTACCAATCTTGATGAGTTGTCTCCTACACTCATGGACTCCGACTGTTTGGTGAGGTCAGACATACGAGACTTGATATCTTTAACGTCTTCTCCGATTTGGTGCATTCTCAACCACTCGCTCAATATACAAGTGAGTCGAAAACACTAATTTTGATACCTTATATTTAGCACAAAACGGGGGATGAAGAGAAAGTGCAATAGCAGTGGTGATGGCTCAAACCAAACCTGATTGTGCCTATTTTCTTTTCTTTCTTTTTAAATGAAGATGAGATATTTTTTCAACAAATTTAAATAATTTATGATTTTATTTTAAATAAATAAATCATAAATTAAATCAAACAAATAATTAAAACTACAAAAAAAAAGTAGCTAAGACCGCATAAAGAACTTAATAACAATTGAACCAACTAGCTACAAATAATAAACTTAAATAATGGGTAGCCCAAAAAAAATTTAAAATACATTTTAAAAAAAATAACAATGAGTTTTAGTGAATTGTTGTACTAATATAGAAGTATAAGAATAAAGATAAAACTTTTTAGAGTTTCCAAAGTATATAAAATATAGAATAGTTAAGCTACAAGAATAAAATAAAACTTCTATGTCATATATTATTAAAAAAAAAGAAGTGGCTCGATTAGGTCAGCCCGCTAACTTGACCCAGGGTTAGGAGGTCCTAGGTCATTGGGCTGGGCCTATCCCAAGTATTGATACTTGGAATCAGCCTTGGTTTGGCCTGGATTGTACCAACCAACTCTTTTTAAATGGGCCAATCAGATCCTAGGTTGAGTCTCTCTTGATCCCGACTCTTTAGGCATCTTGATCACCCACTAGAAACCATGTGTTTAGTCCATGACCATTGAATTAGCATTAGTTTGGTGGATGTTTCTCAATTACAAGATATAATGTGAAATTCCTATGACAAATAAAACTAAAATGATAGTAATTCTTTATTTTTGGATCGCAAGCTAGGTTTATATATCCAAATCATTTGAAGATTAGAAATCCGTTTGCTATTATGATTTATTGACCGAGTACTGAAGTAATCTTTATCTCATCTTATTAATTTTTATTCTAATATTTAGTTATTTTGTTGGTAATTTTTTATTTGCTCTTTAATCTACATATAACACTTTGTTTGTAGATATTTTGAGCATTCCTAAATAGAAAAAAAAATGTGTTTTGTTTTTTTAAAAAAAAATATTGGTATGGACAAATAGTTTGAAAGTTGTACTTCTAAATTAGCTGGTAAACTATTTTTATAAATTATTATCGGTAATTTTTTAATTTATACTAATTTCTATCGGCAAAATACACAGACACTTGATATAGAAAATGCTAAATGTCAATTAGAATTTTTGTCTTCTTCAGTCTCGTAATCCTCATCAAAGCTATCGTCGTCAAACTCGTCATAAGATTTACAGTTCCCCGATCGGGATGTACCTGCTCCTTGTTGATTAGCAACATAAAGCTCAACGACTAATTCTGTACCATTTGGGTTATGCAGGTTATAATTATGGTTGTCCGTCGGAACTTGGAGGTATTCTCTCAACCTCTTGAAACGCAATGTCGGTCTATCGAGAGTCAGGGTGTATACGACTTTAGGCATCACGTTCATCCTCGTTTTGTCCAGCTCAAGCTTCTGTCCGTTACATATGATCTTCAGGTCCTTCCATGTATTCAGAGTATCCTTCGTTGTTCCTTTTATATCCATCACGGTATTGAATATAATGTCAAGCATGTTTTCTCAATGTGCATGACACCAAGATTGCATCATATCAGATGCATCAACCAGTAGTCGAGCTCCCAAAAGATGCTTTTCTTTGTCCACTTATACTCGCTACCTTACCCGTCCGCAAGTGACAACGACACTTCAACCGTAGGGCTAAACTCTCCAACCCATTTGCGGATCTATTCTCCCATCAATCTTGGTTGTGCACCATTCCTTTCTACTCGGTTCTTATTGAATGCTTTCTTGTTCCTACGGTTTGGATGGTCCAGGGGGAAGAACTGTCTGTAATAGTCAAAGCAGCATGACTTTCTACTGTTCTGTAGGTAAATGAATGTGCGTCTTCCATACAAACTGGACACCGCATAGCACCAGTGGAACTCCATCCAGACGCCAATCTATAAGCGGGTAGGTCGTTCACAGTCCACATCAACATGGCGTGCCTTGCGAATCACTCGCTTCTCAGTGTCGCACGTTAGTACACCTACATGCCGCAAATTCTGCAAATCCTCGATCAAAGGCTCCAGATAAACATTGATCAAATGTTTAGGATTGGAAGGATCGAGGATCACCATTATCACCTCAGCACTCATGCACATTCCCAGTGGGGATTGTATGCTGTAAGTATAATGGGGCGACATGAGTACGTACGACCGTACTGCGCGTGCGGTGCGCGCCCATTCATCCACAAACTCAATCTTACATTACGGGGCTCTACTACAAAATAAGGATATGCTCGATCAAAATGCCTTCATGCATCTGCATCAGACGGATTGAATACGGGTCCCTCTTTCGTTAGATTATTAGCATGCCACGTCATTTGCTCGTCAATCGCTTCTGAAGTATACAACCTTTGTAGGCGAGGGGTAATCGGCAGGTACCTAAGACTGGTATACACTGTCTTTTTGCGATTAGGATTTCGCGTCCTGGTTGACTTGTACCTAGCTTCTCCACAAAACATGCAATAGTCAAAATCACCTTCCAGTATAACATGCAACTATTTTTACACACATCAATCTTCCAATAGGTAAACCTAAGTTTCTTATCAATTTCTTCGTAGTATAGTAATCCTGGGACAAGGTGTGGTTGTGTTACTATATGATCAACCCACTGGGATATTTGGTCATATATATGCTGAGAAAATGGCCAACAACCTTGATATTCACCAACTCAGCAACAATCTTCAATTGAGATTGGGTGCAACCGTTCCCCAATGGCTGCTCTGCTGCATGCACTACATCGTTAAACTGATTTGCCAGCCCAGACACATAATCGTACCACCTACCGCAATATGAACTAGGTCCTACATTAGTAGGATACGACCTCGTAGCATTATCAGGCACACTATCCCGGTTATACTTAGAAGACCAGACAGCCAGCCTGGCAACATCAGAAACCATCCTCTATGCCGAATCATCTGCACTGCATCACCCAAGGCGTACTGGTACCCTCCATAATATTAGAAATGGGAGTTTGCTCCTCCTGCAATGGGGCCGCGGTGACAGCCTCAAAATACTCCTACACCCTCTCCTCGCCTCAAAAGCTTTTGAAAAGGCAAAAGTTCTTTGAATTTAAAATTTCCTTTTTAATTATATATGTTGACAAAATAATAGAAAAATAATAATGAGAAAATTTACTGGCTATAAATCAATTAAAGTGCAAGCAATGATCTCCAACACTTCATTATCCATTTTATTTGGATTTTCATTGCCCGGATATGATAGAATGCCTATTAAGATAAGAACATATAACAAAGATAAGAGTTAAAAACATGAATGTTTAGGAAGTTTTAAAATGCATCCTGACAAAATGAAATAATAGTTCATTCATTTTTTATAATCTTATATAGTTGAAAAGTTATAAAATAAAACATATCCACATAAATCTTGATCAAAGATAAAATGAATTTATAGATTTTGAATTAACTTGTTCCAGCACTAGATCACTCCTCGGACAACTATTGAGTATAAAAGCTGCAACCTCCTTTAAAGAGCGGAAGTTTTCAGAAACTCTATCATGAATATAGTACTATTGCATGAAAATTTGGTTGAAGAATGTTAGTTATATTATATTATTTTTGCATAACTCAGAAATTTAAAGATTATTTATGTAAAGTATTAAATAATTACTACCTTATCAGTAGCATTTGAGGCTCCTCTAATCATTCCTGTAGGGGTAACTTGGATCTTGGTTGGATTTTTATTGTCTCAACAATTTTCGGTAGAGGGTCCACGTCTTGTTGGAGAGACACTTTCTTCACCCTTACGTCCAACTTGTCTTCAATTTCTTGTACAATTATGTAATACATGTCCATTTCCCCTACTTCAACCTGCCATACATATATACGTTAGTAGAATAAATGAGTTTAGATTTTTCTCACTATTCTAAGTTGAGGATATGGATGAATTAACTATCTTTGATTTGCTTTTTCTCATAATGTTGATACTGTTTCTTCTTTATATTCACCAATGAAATAACCAATTTTATTGAAAAATGTCACGTGCATATTACGTGCATGGCAATTGTAACTAGGGAAAATTTTCATAGACAAATGTCCGCAATGTGCTGTTTTTTTTTTCTTAAATTATTGTCCTTCATTGCTAGAATAAATTTTAAGTGGACCAAAAGTGTTACCTTCCATTCTTATAGAATGAAAATTACAATTTTTCCAAGAAAAAAAGAAGTTGAGTTCATTGAACTATTAATTTGTATTAATGTTGTAACAAGCTGTCAATATCTTTTAAATTATACTAGTTATTCGTCGTGGCACATCATTCTTGCGTGCATATAAAAATAATTTTTCATATTTTAAAATATATTATATATAATTAAGAACAAAATATATAAACCAACAAATCACATTTCAAAACAAAAAAATACTAAAGTATTATCGACACAATAAAAAAAGTTAGTGTAGTAGTATTAAAATGATGCGTAATCACTTTTGTAAACAAAAAAAGAGGAGTAATTAAAATTAATTTTTAAATTAATTTAACTAGGGGTGCTATTGCGATATTCAAAAATTGGTGCGATGGTGTCATTAACTGCCTTTTGTGAGTGTAGATGACATTTTTTTCTTTAATACTAGCTATTATAGCACGTCTTTCCTGTAGGAGTAGGGCTTATTTGTCTCTATGGAGGAAGGCTCGTGTGCCTCCATGGATTAAGCCTTAATGGTTGTCTACTCAAGTTTAGGGCTTTATTTTTCTAAAAGAAAATGTTAATAATGGAGATATATCTATTATGAACAGAAGTTGTGTGCTTGCACGGAGCAAAATATGTGTACCTCATCAAAAGAGGATAATTTGGTGGTGCCTACTCAAACAAAGACTTAAGGGCCTTGCTAGAGGATCGATAAGGTGTCTGGTCAGAGCAGGTTTATATGCCTTCACATAGGAGGGTTCAAGTGCATGCACAAAACTTACAAGAATCGCTAGAGAAGGACCTAGATTTACCTTCTTATATAATCTAAAATACACCAATCTACCTCCCTATTTTTTCTTTTTTTTTTTATAAAGGACAAATTTACTCATTTATAATATCACAGGGTGTGATTTTGCTATTCACCCATGAATTATATATTTTGAAGTTTAGATCAATAATTAATAATAATAGATATATCTATTCAGAATATCTCACTGTAATACGAATGTAGTTAATTAATTCTTGATGCAAGTTATCTTTGAACTACTTAATTTTTATGCCATTGCAGGATGGGGACGAGGTCTACTACTGGTTTCCGCGCGACAAGAAACTACAATACTTATTTACAGAAGAAATTAAACTACGATGCAATAGCATTTGTGTACGATGGCCAACGCGTCAATGCTTCAAAAACTCCCCTCGCGGTAACGTCTGTCGATACTTTCGCGTAACATCTTTATTTCAGTCTTTGATACTAGAATTTAATGTTAAATGTGATTCTGTAACGATATGCACAAATTGCTGCACAAATAGGAAATGTGCAATTTACCTCCGTGATACGAGAAACGGAAAAAATAAATATATAAATAAAGTGTTGTGAAATAAAATAGCAAATTACCCCATGTGTTTTGAAAAATGAAACCAATTACCCCCCACCCATCTAAATAGTGCAATTTGCAAGTCTTTTTTTCATAGAAAATATTTGTTCATTACACATATCAAATGGGTAAACTGCATTATCTCCAAAGACATGATTTGACAATGGATATTTATTTTTGTCTCCCAAAACACAACATTAAATATATAATACTTATTTTAAATTGTCTCCAAAAACAAATCCAAATATACATACTATCTCTAACACACACTTATTTATCTTTGTTTTTCTTTCTCTATTTCCACAAAACACAACAAAACACTCAAAAAACGAATCCAAACATTATGAAGAATTTCTGGAGGTTATGGATAGAGAGATGGGAGGAGGAGACTCTTCCATTTGCAAAACAAATAGATTGGCTATTCATGCGGTGGGAGTGGATAACGATCTTAGTCAAAGGATTGGGGACAATAAGAACATAAGATCTTTAGTATTCAAAGGTTATCAATTTGAGAATTGGAAATTACCCAAAGGAATCGCAAAATGGAAGCTGTTGAAGCTATTGAGTCTCGAAAATAGTATTGTGAAAGAATTGCCACCATCTATATGCAAGCTACCTTGTTTGCAGACATTGAATGTGAAAAATACAATGAGATTACCTAATTGCATATACAAAATGAAGCGCTTGAGGCATCTATTTAAAGATGATCATGAGAGGGTTGGAGGCGAAAAATTGAAATTTGAAGGGTTGAATGAATTGGAGATGGTTGATGATATCTGGGTTGGTGATGTGGTTGATGATATTACTCATCTTCTTAAATTTCCCAAGATGGACATGGATGTCAATACGAATCGGGAAGATGGCTCAACTCTTTTGAGAAGGTTGGTGATGTGTCACTCACTACATTACTTGAGAATCACACATTATCGAGTGAGCAAATTACCAGCTTATGAAGTTCAACTATATCAAAATGTGATAGAATTGCAGCTTGTGGGTACAAGGATTGAGGAAGACCCAATGGAAATACTAGAGAAGCTTCCCATGTTAAGAGTTCTTGGCTTGTGGAGCAATCCATATGTGGGCAGAGAGATGGTTTGTCGGGCAACTGGATTTCCTCAACTCAGGGAACTTGTTTTGCATAGGTTGTTGAATTTAATGGGGTGGAGAGTGGAGAAAGGAGCAATGCTCAACCTCTCTAGTCTACTTATTGCAGAATGCAGTAAATTGAAGATGATTCCAGATGAATTGGAATTCATTAATACTCTCCAACAACGGAGAATTATATCTATGCCAGAAGAGTTCGTGAAGAGGGTAGGAGTGGTGGATGGTGAAGGAGAAGATTATCACAAAATCAAACACATTCCAGATATTTTCATTTATACCAATTAATACCAGTTATAGGTGTCACTTATTTATAACTATAATTGATGAATGTATAATTAACTAGCATGTGTTCCGTGTAATGTAATGTACGCATTAATTAAAATCACAATTCGTAACTCTTTTTTTTTTTTTTGTTCTGGTTATTTCATAACTTTTTTAATTTTGTGAAAGTCAATC
This sequence comes from Sesamum indicum, assembly GCF_026168435.1. Taxonomy (NCBI): domain Eukaryota; kingdom Viridiplantae; phylum Streptophyta; class Magnoliopsida; order Lamiales; family Pedaliaceae; genus Sesamum; species Sesamum indicum. Next base: position 5,908,631 of record NC_142661.1, on the reverse strand, counting down.
GAAATATTAAATGGTGTACATTAGTAATGCAAATAAATTTTGTTCTTTAAGTTACAATACATCGATATAAACAAAAAGTTCATAATAATAACAATATATATAAATGTAATGTTCTCTGTTTGAAAAATTACCATGCAACCTTTCATTCTAACATTGATGTAATAATTAGTCCAATTAATCTATTTTTGTGGTAAACTGACTAAAATATTCTTGTGAATTTTGAATTATAATTTTAGTTATTTTTAAAAATTTTGTAAAAAATTTTTACTAAGTTGATAATATTTCATCCACTATGTATGTTTTTTTTTCCATTATTTAATTTTTTTAGAAAAAAAGATAAAAATACATCAAGGGCAAAGTTGATAATTTTAAACCTCCATCCAACGATTATATGATTTTATCAAATATTAAGGTGGAACTTATAATATTTCAAACAATGAGGAGTTATTCGTAATTTTTCAAACAAAGTTGAGAATAAGAAATATAATTAAAAAAAAAAAATTGACCCACCAAAAAAAGTGAGACACCAAAATAGTGCTCTTAATTAGTAATAAAGATAGATTGTTAAGGTTTAACTTTTAGACTTATCTTTAATTTTTGAAATAAAAAATTACTGAATTCAATTTTTATCATAATTTTGGATTTTTTTTTATTTCAATAAAAAAAGAGAAAATAGAGTAGACTGTTTTTTTTTAAGTTAAATAATATATTATTATTATGTTCACAAGAGTGCAAATTTTTTGTTATTCATAAAATTTAATTTTAATATATCAACATAAAAAATATAGATACATTTTTTTTCCTTTGAAAAAAGGAGGAATTTGACAATGTTCTAAATTGAAGGGACTAAAGTGGTAAAATCAAACTTAAATGGACTATTTTACCCTCCAAAAAGTCAAAATTCAGCCACGTATTCAAAAAAAAGTAGCTTGAGGGACCAGATTGAGACAAAAATTGTAAATATTTTGAAATTTTCGTAATTTTTAAATTTTTTCTGTAAATTTTTTGTATTTCTAAAATTTTTCTGTAAATTTCTGAAAATACTTTTTCAAAATTTTCTAATTTTCTGTACATTTTTGGTATTTTAAATTGTTTTTGTAAATTTTTGGTATTTTAAAAAAAAATCTGTATGAAATTTCAGAAAAAAATTCTGAAATAATTTTTCAAAAAATTTCGAAAATATTTTTTCAAAATTTCTAATTTTCTGTAAATTTATACAATTTATGTAATTTATGTGCAATTTATGTGTAACTTATGCAATTTATAGTTTTTATGTGTAATTTCTACAATTTATAATTTGTATGTGTAATTTATGAAATACATGTGTAATTTATGTAATTTATAATTTTTATGTGTAGTTTATGCAATTTATGTGTAATTTACACAAATTTATGGAATTTATGTAATTTAATGAAATTTTACACAATAATCTCATTAATAAAGAATTTTGAAACAATTAATGCAATATCAACAATATTACATTGATAAATATAAATAATTATAAATTACATAATAATCATAAAAAAATAAATTACAACAATATTCCCAGTACATACTAACATTGTTAATGTACATAATCATAAAATTTGTTAAAATGTATAAATTTATTTATTTGTTCAAAATTATTAAATATATTAATAATTTATAAAAAATTATAACATTCAAAAATTAGGAACAGGTTTAGTAATGCTAAAGAAAATATTAAAATTTTTAGCAAAACTCGTTCCAGAATCCGTTACAAAGACTGTCCCAAAAAAGTGTTCCTAAACTAAACGAATTGTTCCAAATTAATATATAATCGTTCCAAATAGAATTACTAATCAGTATCTAATATGCATTCCAAATTATATGAACCGTTCCTAATTCTATTCCTAAAATAATTCTACAAATGTATTCCAAATTCAATAACTCGTTGCAAAAAAATATTTCAAAGACCGTTCCTAAATTCATCGAAATTAGAAAAAAAAAAATAGTTTCAAAATAAAATTATGATTATAAATACCGTTCCAAAATTTCACCTAAAAAATATAAGTAACCATTAGAAAGACTATCCCCAACTGTTCCAATTCTTAAATTGAAATTTTTTGGGCTAAATCGATATTAGGAACTGTTTTCAACGACCGATACATTACCATTCCTAGTTGCAACTGCTTTTTACATAAACCGTTCCTACATTTTTGTAACGCCAACTGTAGGGGCGGATTTCCATCCATTCCAAACTCCAGTCCAAATAGGTTTTGTGATCCTGAAATCGTCCAAAGTTAAACATTTCAAAATCTACCCAAATCCTGCCTTTTTGTAGTGTTACCATCAAGTTGAGTCAAAAGTTTGGCGTGTTAAAAAACTTTTATCACATCGTCAATTAGCAATGAATATATCTCAACTGGAATCCTTCAGATTATTTGTTGGAGGTGTACCTGCAACAAAAAATCAAACAAACCAACACAGCCAGAAAAGAAGGGCACCTTAGTTTTATGGCTGGACAAAAGAGAGCATAAGCGGGGGTAAAATCCACTAACATTTGTCAACAACAATAAAACTCAAGTAGTGACTAAGGAGTAAAACTTACAAACAATAAAAATTTCCAAGATATGCAATGCAATGGAGGACAACTCCCAAATACAGTTAAGTAGCAAAATAAACATGACCCCGTTATACACCAAACAGACAAGCATAGTGGAGGATAGAACAGTCAGCCCATGGATCCTCATAAGCACCTATAGGTATGGTTAGTATTGACATTCAATACAACTAAGGAAAAATAAAGCATAATTGGGAGTGCAACTCCCTCACGTCTCTGCATAGTTCTGATGTTGGGGAAGCCATAAGTGTCAAGTTTTGTGATTCCAATAATCTTGCCTCGCATGTGATCGGTAGTTAGTAGAGTGTAATACAGGCTTGGCTAGCAAGCAAGTCTGCTGCTTGGTTGTCTTCTCTATAGATATGAGATTTCTTGATCTCATATTTAAATACAAGATTTCTCATAATTTTTTTTTAACTATATACATAAAATAAATGTATAAAATATTAGTACAATATTATACCAATAAATAATAGTATTTATGCTAGAAATAAACGTGAAAAAATATTTGAAAATTGAAAGAAAGAAATTGAAGGAAAAAAGTCCTTTTACAGACAAAAAGAGCAATTTTGTGCCTAGATTTTATTCCATATGAAGACTAATTAAATAATGTGGAGCAATTTACTCTATATTGTAAGTTTAAATGAATATAAAAATGTGAATAATAAATTATAATAAAAATTAAAGATATAACTTCTATTAGACAAACAATTATTTAGGTCCAACTTTCAATCAACAGATAGTCTCCTAATTTAATCGTTGGAGTGATTTTTAGGGTGTACCCCAACACTTTTGACGTGTTGCTTTGATTTCAGACTTATTTTCTATGAAAACCCCGAGGACTTAGGGCGATCCCACCGACCTCGTCATGTATACAGTTATCATAACAAATAAAAGCATAATCATGTTTACTGCGGAGTAGCACAAAATTATTGAGCAAAAAATATTACCTTCGGTTGTAATCAGGTTTAATGTAATTATTATTTTTAAGAATAACAACAATGTTATTACAACTACAGTTACCATAAATATATTAAAAAAAATAAAAGAAGTACTCGACTTGGTTCATGAATTTCTAAACATTTATAATCTGATTCCATCTCGACTCGTGAACGAGCTCAAGTTTAAAAAAAAATAGCTGAAAGATTTTAAAGCTCGCTTACTCTACATTCCTAGATCAGAACTAATTAATGCCTAAATAACATTTAAGTGGTAATGGAATTATGTATACAATTCGACAGTGTATACATATCTAAAAGTTCGAATATAGTTAAAATTAACATATAAACTATATAAACGGTCGAAAGGTCATTGTATTACATGATCATTAGAATACGTGAGGAGAGGGTGTTTACGAAAGAATAACGTTAAATATTCATGTTAGGGAATTTAATTTTATTTTTGGGAATTGATTCTTAAAAAAACCAAAAATATATTATAAACTCATTACAGTTTACATAGTTCAAGTAAAATTTTAAATCACTAAATTTGAATATATTTCTAAAAAATGGAGATAAAACAATGTTCTTTCCTCTACTATTTGTAATTTAGGAGTCTCCAATTTGATTAAATTCCATATCGGACTTTATTATATTTTATTTTTCCAGATACTTACTATACAATGTATTTCCATTTCAGAGAAAGGAAACCTAAAAATCACACACACACACACCCACAGAGACACACAAAATTGAAGTGTATAAAGACAGAAGTGGTTCAATGCTTTAACTCAAAACAGCAACCAAAGGAGAATCAAAGGAGGCGTTCTTATTTGTATTTGTGTTTGTGTTCGAACACACACACACACACACACACGCACACTGAAATTAAGGCTGAAAGAAAATGAGACCAGGAGAGACTTCCAACGGCAAGAAACCAAATCATGACCAATCCATTGTTTCTAAAATTGCCCTCTCCATTAAATCTCAGGTACATTTGTTCTTTCATTTCCCTTTTTTTTTTTTTAATTGTTACTTATATATATATATATATATTCTCCTTTTTGTGTATGGTTAGATTAGTTTGATTTGATGTTAATCCTTTTGAAAAATAATAACCAAGAAACGATTTTTATGTGATTTTTTTTTATATTTTTTATGGGATTTTAAAGATTTATAACCAAGAACTAGTGATTCGGCATGTTTGTCGACTCGATTCTTTTTTGTAATTCTTGATCTACTCGAAATCAAGAATCTTTCCCGTTGATAATCCCAAGAACCAAGATTGATAAACATTGCAATAATAATAGTATTATATAATAATAATAACAACAACAACAACAACAATAATAATAAGGGAAAAGTATTATTTTAGTCCGTTAAGTATGCCTAATTTTTATTTTAGTCCGATAACTATGTCTATTTTTGTTTATGTCTAGTAACTTATGAAATTGCTTACTTTTAGTCCTCTGACAGATTTTCGAATAATTTTACCCCTATGAGTGAATATGAACTAAAACTGCCTTTCAAAGTTGCATAAGGGTAAACTAGTCCGAAAATCTGTCAGCGGACTCAAAGTAAGCAATTTCGTAAGTTACTGGACCTAAACAAAAATGGACATAGTTATCGGACTAAACTTAAAATTAGGCATACGAAGCGGACTAAAATAATACTTTTCCCTAATAATAATAATATGAAATTGAAGTATTCCCTTCAACCAAAGTTGTAGCTCGGGGCTCTCTATCTATAGGTAATCATAAGTTGATTGGAGATGATCGAATCCATCTATGACTCGGTGGAGGATTTTCATAGATTTGATGGAGCATCATCTCAAAATGGTTGGATAAAGCTAAATCTTGCTAGATTTTGTAGAGGTAATCTCCCAACAGTTAGGAGTTCTCCACCGAACTAGGTTGAGGGTTATTTCTTGGAAGTTGGAGACCCCCGATTCTTGGGGGGACGGGATTGGAGTCCGTTGCAGGTGAATGTATCTTTTAGAGATAAGAATGTTTTCCAAAATTTTACATTAAGTAATTGAGGAGATACCTTATTCCAACCGGAGTTCAAGCTTTTAGATTTTATGGTTACTTCTGGTCGGAGGCACCATGTGTCCTCGAGGGGACTGCTCGTCTTTATTTGATTTTGTGATATGCGCCTTTAGAGATCCGACATGAATGCCTTGTACAATGAATTTTGACTTTGCCTAGGCGATTTCAAGTATCTAAACTTCCTTATGGGCTTGTGTGGACACCTTGGGTCTGGGCCTTCTTGGATTTTAGCCAATTTGGGTTTCTTTTGGCCAATTTATGTTTTTAGAAGCATTTCCTGCTAGACTCCTTGGGGGCTTTACCCGAACTAAATTTTCACAAGGCATTCTAAGCTCTTACTCGAACTGGGCCCCTTGGGCTCCACTTCGGCATTGCATTCTTTTGAGTTTTGAAGATCTCTTTTTTTTTTTCTTGGAAAACTTGGGCCTTTTTAAGCCAGTGTATTTTTATGGGCATCATTCTACTCCTCAATCTAATAGATGAAAACTTCAAAACTTATTAGAATAACCATCTCAGAGGCAAGAGACTAGCTTGAAGAGGGAGCCACTTTTTTTTCTTACAGGAAAATATTAGTGGCATAAACATGTTTAGAGAAAGAAGAGCTTACTTCATGCTATATGGAGCAGGAATTTTCTGAACCAGCCCATTAGGAGTAGGGCTTATCTGTCTCTATGGAGGAAGGCTCGTGTGCCTCCATGGATTAAGGCTTAATGGTTGTCTACTCAAGTGTAGGGCTTTATTTTTCTAAAAGAAAATGTTCATAAAGGAGATATATCTATTATGAACAGAAGTTGTGTGCTTGCACGGAGCAAAATATGTGTGCCTCATCGAAAGAGGATAATTTTGGGGTGCCTACTCAAAGAAAGACTTAAGGGCCTTGCTAGAGGAGCGATAAGGTGTCTGTTTAGAACAGGTTTATATGCCTTCACATAGGAGGGTTCAAGTGCATGCACAAAACTTACAAGCATCGCTAGAGAAGGACCTAGATTTACCTCCTTATATAATCTAAAATACAACAATCTACCTCCCTATTTTTTTTTTTTTGAATAAAGGACTAATATACTCATTTATAATATCACAAGGTGTGAATTGCTATTCACCCATGAATTATATATTCTGAAGTTTATATCAATAATTAATAATAATCGATATACGTATTCAGAATATCTCACAGTAATACGAATGTAGTTAATTAATTCTTGATGCAAGTTATCTTTGAACTACTTAATTTTTATGTCATTGCAGGACGGGGACGAGGTCTACTACCGGTTTCCGCGCGACAAGAGACTACAATACTTATTTACATCTTACTGTAAGCAGAAGAAATTAAACTACGATGCAATAGCATTTGTGTACGATGGCCAACGCGTCAAAGCTTCAAAAACTCCCCTCGAGGTAACATCTGTCGATACTTTTGCATAACATCTTTATTTCATTCTTTGATGCTAGAATTTAATGTTAAATGTGATTCTGTAACAATATGCACAAATAGGAAATGTGCAATTTACCTCCGTGATACGAGAAATGGAAAAAAAAATAAATAAATAAAGTGTTGTGAAATAAAATAGAAAATTACCCCATGTATTTTGAAAAATGAAACCAATTACCCCCCACCCATCTAAATAGTGCAATTTGCAAGTCTTTTTTCATAGAAAATATTTGTTCATTTCACATATCCAATGGGGTAAACTGCATTTAACCCCTTTTATACTGTATAAGTAAAATATTTGTTCGTAGCATTATAAGATCAAAGGAAACAATTATGAACTCTGCAAAAAAAAATAACATTATGATAGCGGAAATGTAATTATTCTCTTACATTTGCATTAGTTTGCTTGGATGTATTATCATACGCAAGTATAGTTTAGTTTTTAAGTTCTAATGCATAGTAACGTTTTTGTCCTTATGATGCATGGCTGATTTTTGGACCGAAAGGTCCCACGTGCACATATGTCTTGCATATCGCTTGCTTTTGCTAACGTAAACATCTAATAACTATGAAACTTTTTTATTTGTATTGCTACTTTTGAGTTTATACATAGATGGAAATGGAGGACGGAGATTCTATAGATGCCATGATGCATCAGGACGGAGGTGGCTACGCTCTCGTGATGACTTGAAAAAGAGTGAAGAAAGTCGATACAACGATCAACCAAATAGACCGTAGAGACCCTTACGTTGTTGGTTTGCTTTATCTAGTTTGTTTATTAGACTAAATGCTACAACGTGTGGGAGTTTATCTATTTGGATGAGTAATGGAGGTATATGATAACAATGATTTTTCTCACTATTCTAAGTTGAGGATATGGATGAATTAACTATCTTTGAGTTGCTTTTTTTCATAATGTTGATACTGTTTTTTCTTTATATTCACCAATGAAATAACCAATTTTATTGGAAAATGTCACGTGCATATTATGTGCATGGCAACTAATAACTAGGGAAAATTTTCAGAGGCAAATGTCCGCAATGTGCTTCTTTTTTTTTTTTTTTCTTAAATTATTGTCCTTTGTTGCTAGAATAAATTTTAATTGGACCAAAAGTGTTACCTTCCATTCTTATAGAACGAAAATTATAGATTTTCCAAGAAAAAAAGAAGTTGAGTTCATTGAACTATTAATTTGTATTAATGTTGTAACAAGCTGTCAATATCTTTTAAATTATGCTAGTTATTCGTCGTGGCACGTTATTCTTGCGTGCATATAAATATAATTTTTTATATTTTAAAATATATTATATATAATTAAGAACAAAATATATAAGCCAACAAATCACATTTAAAAAATAAAAAAAACTTAAGGTATTATCGACACAATAAAAAAAGTTAGTGTAGTAGTATTAAAATGATGCGTAATCACTTTTGTAAACAAAAAAAGAGGAGTAATTAAAATTAATTTTTAAATTAATTTAACTAGGGGTGCAATTGCGATATTCAAAAATTGGTGCGGTGGTATCATTAATTGCCTTTTGTGAGTGTAAATGGCATTTTTTTTCTTTAACTAGTTATTATAGCACGTCTTTCCTGTAGGAGTAGGGCTTATTTGTCTCTATGGAGGAAGGCTCGTGTGCCTCCATGGATTAAGGCTTAATGGTTGTCTACTCAAGTGTAGGGCTTTATTTTACTAAAAGAAAATATTAATAATGGAGATATATCTATTATGAACAGAAGTTGTGTGCTTGCACGGAGCAAAATATGTGTGCCTCATCAAAAGAGGATAATTTGGGGGTGCCTACTCAAAGAAAGACTTAAGGGCCTTGCTAGAGGAGCGATAAAGTGTCTGGTCAGCGCAGGTTTATATGCCTTCACATAGGAGGGTTTAAGGGCATGCACAAAACTTACAAGAATCGCTACAGAAGGACCTAGATTTACCTCCTTATATAATCTAAAATACACCAATCTACCTTCCTATCTCTTTTTTTTTTCCTATAAAAGACTAATTTACTCATTTATAATATCACAGGGTGCAAATTGCTATTCACCCATGAATTATATATTTGAATTTCAGATCAATAATTAATAATAGTAGATATACGTATTCAGAATATCTCACAGTAATACAAATGTAGTTAATTAGTTCTTGATGCAAGTTATCTTTGAACTACTTAATTTTTAGGTCATTGCAGGATGGCGACGAGGTCTACTACCGGTTTCCGCTCGACAAAAGACTAAAACACTTATTTACATCTTACTGTATGGAGAAGAAATTAAACTACGACGCAATAGCATTTGTGTATGATGGTCAACGCGGCAAAGCTTCAAAAACTCCCCTGGAGGTAACGTCTATTGATACTTTCGCGTAACATCTTTATTTCCGTCTTTGATGCTAGAATTTAATGTTAAATGTGACGATATGCACAAATTGCTGCACAAATAGGAAATATGCAATTTACATCCGTGATATGAGAAATGAAAAAAAAAAAAAAAACTGTTGTGAATCAAATAGCATATTACCCCATGTGTCTTTAAAAATGAAACCAACTACCCCCCACCTCCCACCCATCTAAATAGTGGGGTAATTTGCAATTTTTTTTCCCTAGATAATATTTGTTCATTTCACATATCACATGGGGTAAACTGCATTTAACCCCTTTTTTACTATATAAGTAAAATTTTTGTTCCTAGCATTGTAACATCAAAGAAAACAATGATGAAATTTGTCGAAAAATAACATTATGATAGCGGAAATGTAATTATTCTCCTGCATTTGCTTTAGTTTGCGTTGATGTATTACCATTCGCAAGTATAGTTTAGTTTTGAAGTTCTAATGCATAGTAATGTTTTTGTGCTTCTGATGCATGGCTGATTTTCGGACGGAAAAGTCACGTGCACATAAGTATTGCATATCGCTTTCTTTTGCTAACGTAAACATGTAATAACTATGAAACTTTTTTATTTGTATTGCTACTTTTGACTTTATACATAGATGGAAATGGAGGACGGAGATTCTATAGATGCCATGATGCATCAGGACGGAGGTGGCTATGCATTCGTGATGACTTGATCAAGAGTGAAGAAAGTTAATACAATGATCAGCCAAATAGACATTTATGTTATTGGTTTGCTTTTATCTAGTTTGTTTATTAGACAAATGCTACAATGTGTGGGAGTTTGTCTATTTGGATGAGTAGTAGAGGTATATGATAACAATGATTTTTCTCACTATTCCTAAGTTGAGGATATATATGGATGAATTATCTATCATTCCTGGTTAATGAAAAAATCCTTGGCAAAGGATTTTGCAGTCGGCAACTTTAAGGAGTCCCTATTACACCAATACAGAGGTGCTAGCTAGAAGCAGGAGAGAGTAGGTGAGAGCAGGTAAGAAGACAGAAGTCTGAAGGATTTTTCACATACCCGTTACAAAATATCCATTCCAAATCGAGTTTTTTTTTTGCAGTGCCACATTCACAATCACACAAGTTTCTCCCACTAAGACAAAGTCGACGTGCAGATTCATGAGTTACATAAAGCCGAATTAGGATCCACAGTTCAAAAACGTACCGTAAAAGAGTTATTTGATTTGACAAAGTTGAGTTATGGAAAGCATAGAGATTTTCACCAAAGAGAAGCCAAGCAAACCATCGAATGGACTTTTGCCTGTGATGTACTCACAAAGGACGCTATGTACTCTTCTAAATATGTGTAGCATAGGATAAGAATGTTGGATTTCAAACAATCACAACTATTCATGTATCGCAGATTTTATATGTAAATTATTATATAGTTTAAATTTTCTTATTAATAAGGTGCTTTAAGTTATCATGCTCTATTTCAATATCATGTAATAGTCCAAGACTTATATTTTTTAGACTAGAGTTGTATTACTTCTGAAAGTCATTTTGCACACTCCTCATCATCATTTTTTGATGTCGCAAACGTTCTATTTGTTGGATGTAGCTCAAATTGGGTGAGCCATGTATGTCTTATGTTATTAATTTTTCTAATTTTTATGTTTAAGATGGATGTGAATTCATAGATTTATTTAACATTCTTTTAAATGAATAAAAAATACATAGCAATTGAAATATCTGATACATTTCCCATAGACTGATTGTAGTCCATGTGCTTTACACTTAAGTGCATTTTGGCATCCACATCTTTTTCTTGGGGAGGGGGGTGGGGGCGAGAAAGCATTTGAGTTACTTATATAATATAGATTGAAGGATCAATGCGGATCGTGGTACTGATCATTATTAAAACCCGAACATAATTTTTTTTAATAAATTGATTATAATTATATTATGCAATCATCAATAATTAATATCAAATATATATAATTAATTAAAATTAGTATTATAGTTAATCAATTACTAATTTGATATGGATACATTGATAGTATAGGGGTGTCAATGGATAGGGTGAGACCCTACTCAGACTCATACTCAAACCCAATAAATATTACTAAACCTAGGTCCAAATCCAAACCCATTAAAAAATATAATTATATTTGGATTGAGTCAATACCCATCAATATAAAATTGTGTGAAAGAGGAGAAAAGAATTTGTACCTATGAGTAGAATTTAAATTAAAACTGAAAGGGATTTCTTGAACTTGTGTTATGAGTAGCCGATTCTTTTGCTTTAACTTAGATTAAAAGTGAGAATCATGAAAGTGTGAAAATATGGGAGAAAGAATCTAAAACTTCCAATTTACAAGAAAAGATAAGAGGAGAAAAGAATTTGTAGCATGCGTAGAATTTGTGTCGAGTAGGAATAGAAGTTGGTATGCACATATATAAAATGAAGGCAGTTGGTGAATTAAAGAGATTAATAACATCCATCCACTTTGCAATTAGCCGCTACTGATCCAACACATTTCTCCAGAAAATCACCCAAATACAAAGTAAAATGGTTGATTCTGTTGCAACAAATGCTCTTGAAACACTTCGGGACTTATTGATTGAGGAAGCAAAGTTTCTATCGAGTGTGGGCGGTGAGGTTGAGGAAGTCCGTAGGCAGCTCAACATCATGCACTGTTTCTTGAAGGATGCTGATAGGAGGCAAGATTGGTACATTTCACAGACAGTCCGGAATTGGATCGCTGAACTTCGCGATTTGTCCATTCAAGTTGAGAATGTGCTAGAAAGATATGTCATTGAAGTGGTGTCCAGAAGAAAACGAAAAGGCCTTAAAATGGTTCTCAAAAGATTCACTTGTATATTGAGCGAGTGGTCAAGAATGCACCAAATCGGAGAAGACATTAAAGATATCAAGTCCCGTTTGTCCGACCTCACCAAACAGTCGGAGTCTATGAGTGTAGGAGACAACTCATCAAGATTGGTAGATGATACCGATAGGTCAAGAAGAACGTATGGGCATGAGATTGAAAAATATTTTTAGGAATGAAGGAGGATATTAAATAGTTAGAATCAGTTCTGACAACTGATGACAAATGAAATGGAGTGATTTCCATATGTGGCATGGGAGGATTGGGAAAGACCACTCTTGCTACTAAAATTTACAATGGGGAGGCCGTGGAGCGGCGCTTCAAATATCGTGTTTGGGTTTGTGTAAGTCAGCAATTTCAACCCAAAACTACTTTCCAACGACTATTAAAGCAACTTCTTCCGAATGAAAGTGAAGAGCAAGACGAAGATACATTGGTCAGAAAGTTGTACCAACTACCAAGAGACAGAAAATGTCTCCTAGTTTTGGATGACGTCTGGGAAGTTGATAACTGGAATTGCTTAAGGCGTGCCTTTCCTATTGCAGAGGCAGATAGCAAAGTTTTGCTCACAACCAGAAATCAAAGGCATTGCTTCTAGAGGATACGTCCACAATCTCAAGTGTTTGGATGAAGATGAAGGATGGGAACTCCTTCAAAAGATAGCATTCCCGAACAACTATTCACAAGGTTAGTTTGTAAAATTTCTTGCTTTATTTTATTGATTTTGAATCTTCTTTCTCTAGTTAGTGACAAAAGAAAAAAGAGTAATGATACTTAAGATATCATTAATAGTATATATTTAGCGAAAAAGATTATTTTGTTAAGTCTAATGTTTTTTTATAGTTTTCATGATGACAAGATTGTTTGAATTTTCTTATGTAAATTTCAAGTTAATCTATATGTATAAAATGCTATTGAATAGCAATTTAAAATTTATTTCTTGATACAAAATTTGTTTAAAACGTAAAAGGAATCAAACATTTAGAAAGCCATATAAAGAAATGAATTCAACAATATAAAGTTATGCTTTTAGATTTTATTTCTAGTTTTTATTTGGTGAAAGTATAGGACAAAATTCTCTTGTTTTGATTTGTTTTAATTACTATACATATTTATAAGAAATTCAAGTTTTATAATATTTTGAATTAGCTGACATTCATTGATTATGTATTCAGAGATACCTACAACTGAAATAAAGTTGTTGGAAGAATATGGAAGGGAAATAGTAAAAAAATGTGGTTATTTACCATTACCCATTTCAGTTATTGGAGGAACTCTTCGTCATGAAAAGGCATCAATAGAATGGAAAAATGTGTGTAGAAATCTTGATTCATACCTTCTACATGGGAGAGGTTTGGAGAATGACAAAGGAGTAAATCAAATACTAGATTTGAGTTACAATGTGCTCCCTTACAATCTGAAACCATGTTTTTTATATTTTGCTTGTTTTAAAGAAGATGAAGAAATAGATATAGAAAAACTATATTTACTATGGATGGCTGAAGGAATGATTTGTCCCGAAGGTAAGGGAAGAGGAGAAAGTTTGAGAGATGTGGCAGAAAGGTATTTATTCGAGCTAGCAAATAGGTGTATGGTTGAAGTGGAAATAGACGAGTTGCCGGTATATAATAGGTTTAAGTCATGCCGGCTTCATGATATGATACGAGATTTGTGCTTGTCAAAAGGAAAAAAAGAAGGATTTCTGGAGGTTATAGATAAAAAGATGGGAGGAGAAGAGTCTTCAATTTGTAAAACAAATAGATTGGCTATCCATATGGAGGGAGTGGATAACGATCTTAGTTACAGGATTGGGGAAAACAAGAACATAAGATCTTTTCTATTCCTCAAAACGGACTGGCGAGATACATTTTGGTATAATTACATTACATTTGGGATTTTCAAATCTCTCAAAGTCTTAGTATTGGAAGGTTATACATTTGAGAATATTAAATTGCCCAAAGGAATCGAAAAATTGAAGCTGTTGAAGCTATTGAGTCTCGAAAATAGTGGTGTGGAAGAATTGCCACCATCTATATGCAAGCTACCTTGTTTGCAGACATTGAATGTGAAAAATACAATGAGATTACCTAATTGCATATACAAAATGAAGCGCTTGAGGCATCTATTTATGAAAGATGATCATGAGAGGGTTGGAGGCGAAAAATTGAAATTAGAAGGGTTGAATGAATTGGAGATGGTTGATGATATCTGGGTTGGTGATGTGGTTAATGATATCACTCATCTTCTTAAATTGCCAAAGATGGACATGGATGTCAATACGAATCGGGAAGATGGCTCAACTCTTTTCAGGAGGTTGGTGATGTATCACTCACTACATTACTTGAGAATCACACATTGTCGAGTGAGCAAATTACCAGCTTATGAAGTTCAACTATATCAAAATGTGATAGAATTGCAGCTTGTGGGTACAAGGATTGAGGAAGACCCAATGGAAATACTAGAGAAGCTTCCCATGTTAAGAGTTCTTGGCTTGTGGAGCAATCCATATGTGGGCAGAGAGATGGTTTGTCGGGCAACTGGATTTCCTCAACTCAGGGAACTTGTTTTGCATAGGTTGTTGAATTTAATGGGGTGGAGAGTGGAGAAAGGAGCAATGCTCAACCTCTCTAGTCTACTTATTGCAGAATGCAGTAAATTGAAGATGATTCCAGATGAATTGGAATTCATTAATACTCTCCAAGAACTGAGAATTATATCTATGCCAGAAGAGTACGTGAAGAGGGTAGGAGTGGTGGATGGTGAAGGAGAAGATTATCACAAAATCAAACACATTCCAGATATTTTCATTTATACCAATTAATACCAATTATAGGTGTCACTTATTTATAACTATAACTAGCATGTGTTTCGTGTAATGTAATGTACGTATTAATTAAAATCACAATTCGTAACTTTTTTTTTTTTTTGTTCTGGTTATTTCATAACTTTTTTTAATTTTGTGAAAGTCAATCGAAATATTAAATGGTGTACATTAGTAATGCAAATAAATTTTGTTCTTTAAGTTACAATACATCGATATAAACAAAAAGTTCATAATAATAACAATATATATAAATGTAATGTTCTCTGTTTGAATAATTACCATGCAACCTTTGATTCTAACATTGGTGTAATAATTAGTCCAATTAATTAATTTTTGTGGTAAACTGACTAAAATATTCTTGTGAATTTTGAATTATAATTTTAGTTATTTTTAAAAATTTTCTAAAAATTTTTATGGACTAAGTTGATAATATTTCATCCACTATGTATGTTTTTTTTTTCCCATTATTTAATTTTTTTAGAAAAAAATATAAAAATACATCAAGGGCAAAGTTGATAATTTTAAACCTCCATCCAAGGATTATATAATTTTATCAAATATTAAGGGGGAATTTATAATTTTTCAAACAATGAGGAGTTATTCGTAATTATGTCAAATCTCACTATATAGCAAATTTATGCTAATTTTTACCAAATCCGCTCAGTTTATATATTTGTTTCTAACTTTTCATGTTTTAGTGTTAATTCCTAATTATGTTAATTAATATATTTGACCAATTAGACCTACAAATCCTCTTCTATTTGTAAATCAAAATAATGGTAATTATTCAACTTCAATGTGGTGTTGCTTTATAATCTTCTTCATATTTATAATATATTTTAAAATGTAAATAATTATTTATTATATGAACGCAGAGACCGTGTACCATAACGACTAATACTATTATAAAGGGAAGAGGGTCTATTGACTCAAAGTGGCAGTTTTGATACCAGTACACTGAATTATTTTAATACCAAAAATACCCCTCAACTTCCCTATTCATGTTAAAATTAATTACTGATCAATCTAGTTCCTTGGGAAAATTAATTTGCATAAAATACGTATTGATGACAATGACAAATTTTAATATAAAGGAATAAACTATGAGCTTCAATAAAATAAAACTATTACTAAAACTTATGTGCTCAGATGTTGCATGTCACTGTATCTAGTTACTAATAAGCTCGTAAGAGCTTATTAAGGAGGCAACACAAAAATTATAATTATTAATTCAGTAAATACTACATTTGGTATCTTGAGTTTTTATTTAGAATTATTTTAGTCCTACAAGTTTATTTCTTGACTTTAGCATCCCTAAACTTTAAATTCTGTTTAGTTTTGACCCCTTTGATCATTTTTCGACGAAATTGTTGTTGGATTTTGACTTTTTGGTGAATAGAATGGTCAATTTAAGTTTGATTGTATCAGTTTAGTCTCTTAAATTGGTAAGACTATCAAATTAATTATTTTTTAAAAAGAAAAGTATTTTTTTAATATTTATATAGTGAATATGATGTAATTATCTTGTGCGAATAATGAAAACTCTAGACTCTTATAAACATAATAATAATATATTGCTCAACTTAAAATAAAAGAGTCTTTTTTTTTGCATTTTCAAAAGTGTAAAAAAAAACTTATCTAAATTTATGTGGTAAAATCAAACTTAAATGAACTATTTTACCCTCCAAAAAGTCAAAATTCAGCCACGTATTCAACAAAAAATAGCTTGAGGGACCAGACTGATACAAAAATTGTAAATATTTTAAAATTTTTGTAATTTTTTATATTTTTTAAATTTTTTCTGTAAATTTTTTGTATTTCTAAAATTTTTCTGTAAATTTCTGAAAACACTTTTTCAAAATTTTCTAATTTCCTGTATATTTTTGGTATTTTAAATTTATACGGGTTTCCTATTTCCTATAGGTAAGAAAGAAAATACTTTTTTCAAGATAGTAATCGCTATCTAATAAATTCAAGGGTTCCAGTATAAATGAAAGGAAAAAGGAATGATATCATAATAAGATCCTAATCTCAAAACAAAAGGAAGAGGGCCAACTCGGCAGTCAGTCACTTGCCCGAACACTGTATTTAGTCGTTCGGTTGCCTCACTCGATTTAGCTCAAAACTTCAAAAACAAGCATCCCGGAGGTGAATTAAAGCAGAGTTTGACCCTCGTTCCTTCACGATTCGGTTTGTGGTCCACCGGGGTCGGTGTTCAACCTTGACGATCCTAGATCAACTTAAGCACTTCCTACCTTACTGGCAGATACTTTGGTGTAGTAGGAAACCTGTGCCTAAAGAATAAAAAGCGGCCGAAGCTGAACTCAGAGATAGGTTATTTATACTCGCCCGAGTTGACGAAGTGAAGGAGCGAATACTCTTCATGAAGATAAGTGACTAGTCTGGGAAAATCGCTGACGATAGTGGCATCTCATTTTGTAATTTTCTGTATATTTTTGGTATTTTGAATTTTTTTTGTAAATTTTTTGTATTTTAGAGAAAGGAAACCTAAAAATCACACACACACACACCCCCACAGAGACACACACACACACCCCCACAAAATTAAAGTGTATAAAGACAGAAGTGGTTCAATGCTTTAACTCAAACAGCAACCAAAGGAGAATCAAAGGAGGCGTTCTTATTTGTATTTGTGTTTGTGTTCGAACACACACACACACACACACACACTGAAATTAAGGCTGAAAGAAAATGAGACCAGGAGACACTTCCAACGGCAAGAAACCAAATCATGACCAATCGATTGTTTCTAAAATTGCCCTTTTTTTTTTTAATTGTTACTTATATATATATATATATATATATATTCTCCTTTTTGTGTATGGTTAGATTAGTTTGATTTGATGTTAATCCTTTTGAAAATTTATAACCAAGAAACGATTTTAATGTGATTTTTTTTATATTTTTTATGGGATTTTAAAGATTTATAACCAAGAACTAGTGATTCGGCATGTTTGTCGACTCGGTTCTTTTTTGTAATTCTTGATCTACTCGAAATCAAGAATCTTTCCCGTTGATAATCCCATGAACCAAGATTGATAAACATTGCAATAATAATAGTATTATATAATAATAATAATAATAATAATAACAACAACAACAACAACAACAATAATAATAAAGGAAAAGTATTATTTTAGTCCGTTAAGTATGCCTAATTTTAATTTTAGTCCGATAACTATGTCTATTTTTGTTTAGATCTAGTAACTTATGAAATTGCTTACTTTTAGTCCTCTGATGGATTTTCGAATAATTTTACCCCTATGAGTGAATATGGATTAAAACTGCCTTTCAAAGTTGCATAGGGGTAAACTAGTCCGAAAATCTGTCAGTGGACTAAAAGTAAGTAATTTTGTAAGTTACTGAACCTAAAAAAAAATGGACATAGTTATCGGACTAAACTTAAAATTAGGCATACTTAGCGGACTAAAATAATACTTTTCCCTAATAATAATAATATGAAATTGAAGTATTCCCTTCAACCAAAGTTGTAGCTCGGGGCTCTCTATTTATAGGTAATCATAAATTGATTGGAGATGATGGAATCCATCTGTAACTCGGTGGAGGATTTTCATAGATTTGATGGAGCATCATCTCAAAATGGTTGGATAAAGCTAAATCTTGCTAGATTTTGTAGAGGTAATTTCCCAACAGTTAGGAGTTCTCCACCAGACTAGGTTGAGGGTTATTTGTTGGAAGTTGGAGACCCCCGATTCTTGGGGGGACGGGATTGGAGTCCGTTGCAGGTGAATGTATCTTTTAGAGATAAGAATGTTTTCCAAAATTTTACATTAAGTAATGGAGGAGATACCTTATTCTAACCGGAGTTCAAGCTTTTAGGTTTTAAGGTTACTTCTGCTTGGAGGCACCATGTGTCCTCGAGGGGGCTGCTCGTCTTTATTTGATTTTGTGATATGTGCCTTTAGAGATCCGACATGAATGCCTTGTACAATGAATTTTGACTTTGCCTAGGGGATTTCAAGTATCTAAACTTCCTTATGGGCCTGTGAGGACTTCTTGGGTCTGGGCCTTCTTGGATTTTAGCCAATTTGGGTTTTTTTTGGCCAATTTATGTTTTTAGAAGCATTTCCTGCTAGACTCCTTGGGGGCTTTACCGAACTAAATTTTCATAAGGCATTCTAAGCTCTTACTCGAACTGGGCCCCTTGGGCTCCAGTTCGGCTTTGCATTCTTTTGAGTTTTGAAGATCTCTTTTTTTTTTTTGGGAAAACTTGGGCCTTTTTAGGCCAGTGTATTTTTATGGGCATCATTGTACTCCTCAATCTAATAGATGGAAACTTCAAAACTTATTAGAATAACCTTCTCAGAGGCAAGAGACTAGCTTGAACAAGGAGCCACTTTTTTTTCTTATAGGAAAATATTAGTGGCATAAACATGCTTAGAGAAAGAAGAGCTTACTTCATGCTATATGGAGCAGGAATTTTCTGAACCAGCCCATTAGGAGTAGGGCTTATCTGTCTCTATGGAGGAAGGCTCGTGTGCCTCCATGGATTAAGCCTTAATGGTTGTCTACTCAAGTGTAGGGCTTTATTTTTCTAAAAGAAAATTTTCATAATGGAGATATATCTATTATGAACAGAAGTTGTGTGCTTGCACGGAGCAAAATATGTGTGCCTCATCAAAAGAGGATAATTTGGGGGGGCCTACTCAAAGAAAAACTTAAGGGCCTTGCTAGAGGAGCGATAAGGTGTCTGTTCAAAGCAGGTTTATATGCCTTCACATAGGAGGGTTCAAGTGCATGCACAAAACTTACAAGCATCGCTAGAGAAGAACCTAGATTTACCTCCTTATATAATCTAAAATACACCAATCTACCTCCCTATTTTTTTTTTCATAAAGGACTAATTTACTCATTTATAATATCACAAGGTGTGAATTGCTATTCACCCATGAATTATATATTTTGAAGTTTAGATAAATAATTAATAATAATAGATATACGTATTCAGAATATCCCACATTAATACGAATGTAGTTAACTAATTCTTGATGCATGTTATCTTTGAACTACTTAATTTTTATGTCATTGCAGGACGGGGACGAGGTCCACTATCAGTTTCCGCGCGACAAGAAACTACAATACTTATTTACATCTTACTGTAAGCAGAAGAAACTAAACTACGATGCAATAGCATTTGTGTACGATGGCCAACGCGTCAAAGCTTCAAAAACTTCCCTCGAGGTAACGTCTGTCGATACTTTCGCGTAACATATTTATTTTCATCTTTGATGCTAGAATTTAATGTTAAATGTGATTCTGTAACGATATGCACAAATTGCTGCACAAATAGGAAATGTGCAATTTACCTCTGTGATACGAGAAATGGAAAAAATAAATAAATGAATAAATAAACTGTTGTAAAATAAAATAGCAAATTGCCCCATGTGTTTTGAAAAATGAAACCAATTACCCCCCACCCATCTAAATAGTGGAATTTGCAAGTGTTTTTTTCATAGAAAATATTTGTTCATTTCACATATCCAATGGGGTAAACTGCATTTAACCCCTTTTTTACTGTATAAGTAAAATATTTGTTCCTAGCATTATAAGATCAAAGGAAACAATGATGAAATCTGCCAAAAAAATAACATTATGATAGCGGAAATGTAATTATTCTCTTGCATTTGCATTAGTTTGCGTTGATGTATTATCATACGCAATTATAGTTTAATTTTTATGTTCTAATGCATAGTAACGTTTTTGTACTTATGATGCATGGCTGATTTTCGGAACGAAAGGTCCCACGTGCACATATGTCTTGCATATCGCTTGCGTTTGCTAACGTAAACATCTAATAACTATGAAACTTTTTTCTTTGTATTGCTACTTTTGAGTTTATACACAGATGGAAATGGAGGACGGAGATTCTATAGATGCCATGATGCATCAGGACGGAGGTGGCTACGCACTCGTGATGACTTGATCAAGAGTGAAGAAAGTCGATACAACGATCAACCAAATAGACCATAGAGACACTTACGTTGTTGGTTTGCTTTATCTAGTTTGTTTATTAGACTAAATGCTACAACGTGTGGGAATTTGTCTATTTGGATGAGTACTGGAGGTATATGATAACAATGATTTTTCTCACTATTCTAAGTTGAGGATATGGATGAATTAACTATCTTTGATTTGCTTTTTTTCATAATGTTGATACTGCTTTTTCTTTATATTCACCAATGAAATAACCAATTTTATTGGAAAATGTCACGTGCATATTATGTGCATGGCAACTGTAACTAGGGAAAATTTTCAGAGACAAATGTCCACAATGTGCTTCTTTTTTTTTTCTTAAATTATTGTCCTTTGTTGCTAGAATAAATTTTAAGTGGACCAAAAGTGTTACCTTCCATTCTTATAGAACAAAAATTACAATTTTTCCAAGAAAAAAAGAAGTTGAGTTCATTGAACTATTAATCTGTATTAATATTGTAACAAGCTGTCAATATCTTTTAAATTATTCTAGTTATTCGTCGTGGCACGTTATTCTTGCGTGCATATAAATATAATTTTTTATATTTCAAAATATATTATATATAATTAAGAACAAAATCTATAAACCAACAAATCACATTTAAAAAATAAAAAAAAACTTAAGGTATTATCGACACAATAAAAAAAGTTAGTGTAGTAGTATTAAAATGATGCGTAATCACTTTTGTAAACAAAAAAAGAGGAGTAATTAAAATTAATTTTTAAATTAATTTAACTAGGGGTGCAATTGCGATATTCAAAAATTGGAGCGATAGTGTCATTAACTGCCTTTTGTGAGTGTAGATGGCATTTTTTTTCTTTAATACTAGCTATTATAGCACGTCTTTCCTGTAGGAGTAGGGCTTATTTGTCTCTATGGAGGAAGGCTCGTGTGCCTCCATGGATTAAGGCTTAATGGTTGTCTATTCAAGTGTAGGGATTTATTTTACTAAAAGAAAATGTTAATAATGGAGATATATCTATTATGAACAGAAGTTGTGTGCTTGCACGGAGCAAAATATGTGTGCTTCATCAAAAGAGAATAATTTGGGGGTGCCTACTCAAAGAAAGACTTAAGGGCCTTGCTAGAGGAGCGATAAAGTGTCTGGTTAGAGCAGGTTTATATGCCTTCACATACGAGGGTTCAAGTGCATGCACAAAACTTACAAGAATCGCTAGAGAAGGACCTAGATTTACCTCCTTATATAATCTAAAATACACCAATCTACCTCCCTATCTTTTTTTTTTTCCTATAAAAGACTAATTTACTCATTTATAATATCACAGGGTGCAAATTGCTATTCACCCATGAATTATATATTTGTAAGTTCAGATCAATAATTAATAATAATAGATATACGTATTCAGAATATCTCACAGTAATACAAATGTAGTTAATTAATTCTTGATGCAAGTTATCTTTGAACTACTTAATTTTTATGTCATTGCAGGAGGGGGATGAGGTCTACTACTGGTTTCCGCTCGACAAAAGACTACAACACTTATTTACATCTTACTGTAAGCAGAAGAAATTAAACTACAACGTAATAGCATTTGTGTACGATGGCCAATGCATCAAAGCTTCAAAAACTCCCCTGGAGGTAACATCTGTTGATACTTTCGTGTAACATCTTTATTTCCGTCTTTGATGCTAGAATTTAATGTTAATGTGATTTTGTAACGATATGCACAAATTGCTGCACAAATAGGAAATATGCAATTTACCTCCATGATATGAGAAATGAAAAAAAAAACTGTTGTGAATAAAATAGCAAATTACCCCATGTGTCTTGAAAAATGAAACCAATTACCCCCCACCTCCCCCCATCTAAATAGTGGGGTAATGCAATTTTTTTCCCTAGATAATATTTGTTCATTTCACATATCACATGGGGTAAACTGCATTTAACCCCTTTTTTACTATATAAGTAAAACTTTTGTTCCTAGCATTCTAAGATCAAAGAAAACAATGATGAAATTTGTCGTAAAATAACATTATGATAGCGGAAATGTAATTATTCTCTTGCATTTGCATTAGTTTGCGTTGATGTATTATCATTCGCAAGTATAGTTTAGTTTTGAAGTTCTAATGCATAGTAATGTTTTTGTGCTTATGATGCATTGCTGATTTTCAAATGGAAAAGTCACGTGTACATAAGTCTTGCATATTGCTTTCTTTAGCTAATGTAAACATGTAATAACTATGAAACTTTTTTATTTGTATTGCTAATTTTGACTTTATACATAGATGGAAATGGAGGACGGAGATTCTATAGATGCCATGATGCACCAGAACGGAGGTGGCTATGCATTCGTGATGACTTGATCAAGAGTGAAGAAAGTTAATACAATGATCAACCAAATAGACATTTATGTTGTTGGTTTGCTTTTATCTAGTTTGTTTATTAGACAAAATGCTACAACGTGTGGGAGTTTGTCTATTTGGATGAGTACTAGAGGTATATGATAACAATGATTTTTTTCACTATTCCTAAGTTGAGGATATATATGGATGAATTATCTATCGTTCTTGGTTAATGAAAAAATCCTTGGCAAAGGCTTTTGCAGTCGGCAACTTTAAGGAGTCCCCATTCCACCAATACAGAGGTGCTAGCTAGAAGCAGGAGAGAGTAGGTGAGAGCAGGTAAGAAGACAGAAGTCTGAAGGATTTTTCACATACCCGTTACAAAATATCCATTCCAAATCGAGTTTTTTTTTTCTGCAGTGCCACATTCACAATCACACAAGTTTCTCCCACTAAGACAAAGTCGACGATGCAGATTCATGAGTTACATAAAGCCGAATCAGGATCCACAGTTCAAAAACATACCGTAAAAGAGTTATTTGATTTGACAAAGTAGAGTTATGGAAAGCATAGAGATTTTCACCAGAGAGAAGCCAAGCAAACCATCGAATGGACTTTTGCCTGTGATGTACTCACAAAGGACGCTATGTACTCTTCTAAATATGTGTAGCATAGGATAAGAATGTTGGATTTCAAACAATCACAACTATTCATGTATCGCAGATTTTATATGTAAATTATCATATAGTTTAAATTTTCTTATTAATAAGGTACTTTAAGTTATCATGCTCTATTTCAGTATCATGTAATAGTCCAAGACTTATATTTTTTAGACCAGAGTTGTATTACTTCTGAAAGTCATTTTGCACACTCCTCATCATCATTTTTTGATGTCGTAAACATTCTATTTGTTGGATGTAGCTCAAATTGGGTGAGCCATGTATGTCTTATGTTATTAATTTTTCTAATTTTTATGTTTAAGATGGATGTGAATTCATAGATTTATTTAACATTCTTTTAAATGAATAAAAAATACATAGCAATTGAAATATCTGATACTTTTCCCATAGACTGATTGTAGTCCATGTGCTTTACACTTAAGTGCATTTTGGCATCCACATCTTATTCTTGGGGAGGGGGGTGGGGGCGAGAAAGCATTTGAGTTACTTATATAATATAAATTGAAGGATCAATGCGGATCGTGGTACTGATCATTATTAAAACCCGAACATAGTTTTTTTTAAAAAATTGGTTATAATTATATTATGCAATCATCAATATTTAATATCAAATATATATAATTAATTAAAATTAGTATTATAGTTAACCAATCACTAATTTGATATGGATTCATTGATAGTATAGGGGTGTCAATGGATAGGGTGAGACCCTACTCAGAATCATACTCAAACCCAATAAATATTACTAAACCTAGGTCCAAATCCAAACCCATTAAAAAATATAAATTATATTTGGATTGAGTCAATACCCATCAATAAAATTGTGTGAAAGAGGAGAAAAGAATTTGTACCTATGAGTAGAATTTAAATTAAAACTGAAAGGGATTTCTTGAACTTGTGTTATGAGTAGCCGATTCTTTTGCTTTAACTTAAATTTTAAGTGAGAATCAAGAAAGTGTGAAATATGGGAGAAAGAATCTAAAACTTCCAATTTACAAGAAAAGATAAGAGGAGAAAAGAATTTGTAGCATGCGTAGAATTTGTGTCGAGTAGGAATAGAAGTTGGTATGCGCATATATAAAATGAAGGCAGTTGGTGAATTAAAGAGATCAATAACATCCATCCACTTTGCAATTAGCCGCTACTGATCCAGCACATTTCTCCAGAAAATCACCCAAATACAAAGTAAAATGGTTGATTCTGTTGCAACAATTGCTCTTGAAACACTTCGGGACTTATTGATTGAGGAAGCAAAGTTTCTATCGAGTGTGGGCGGTGAGGTTGAGGAAGTCCGTAGGCAGCTCAACATCATGCACTGTTTCTTGAAGGATGCTGATAGGAGGCAAGATCGGTACAATTCACAGACAGTCCGGAATTGGATCGCTGAACTTCGCGATTTGTCCATTCAAGCTGAGACTGTGCTAGAAAGATATGTCATTGAAGTGGTGTCCAGAAGAAAAGGAAAAGGCCTTAAAATGGTTCTCAAAAGATTCACTTGTATATTGAGCGAGTGGTCAAGAATGCACCAAATCGGAGAAGACATTAAAGATATCAAGTCCCGTTTGTCCGACCTCACCAAACAGTCGGAGTTTATGAGTGTAGGAGACAACTCATCAAGATTGGTAGATGATACCGATAGGTCAAGAAGAACGTATGGGCATGAGATTGAAAAATATTTTTAGGAATGAAGGAGGATATTAAACAGTTAGAATCAGTTCTGACAACTGATGACAAATGAAATGTAGTGATTTCCATATGTGGCATGGGAGGATTGGGAAAGACCACTCTTGCTACTAAAATTTACAATGGGGAGGCCGTGGAGCGGCGCTTCAAATATCGTGCTTGGGTTTGTGTAAGTCAGCAATTTCAACCCAAAAATCCCAAGTATCTGCTATTTTGAAACATGTTTGTTCCTTGAGTTCAATCAGTTCAGTTGAAAGACAAAGACCTGAAGGTCTGATAATGGTGCAGAATTCATCAATCATGAATGTCGAACACTTTGTTCCAACTTAGGGATCATACATCAAACCTCATGTACATGCACCTCTCCATAAAATGGTCGAGTTGAAATGAAACATGCACACTTGTTGAATGTAGCTAGGGCCTTGTTATTCTAGGGATCTCTTCCCATAAAATTTTGGGGAGATGCAATCCTTACAGCAACTTTTTTGATCAATAGAACACCCACAAAACTCTTGAAGTGGAAAACTCCTTTTTGACATGGATTTACAGTCCATTTTATTCTTCAGAGATGTACAATTTTATGAGGATATGTTTCATTCAAGAACTAAATTTGTCAAAAAATGACCAAACGTGAGATGCTCAGACTAAATTCGTCAAAAAAGAATAAATGTGTAAATAAAGTAAGTTACAGGAGCAAAAGTGTAATTTTACCTACATTTTATATTATTATATATTAAATGTTTTTGATGAAGATGAATATGGTGGTTCTGGAAAAATGATATTGATGTAAAATGTATATATAAAAAGTTTAAATAATTTTAGATATTTTATATTTTACGATCTCACAACGTGACATTCATATTTTTGTCTTTGTTAGGTACGAAACCCACGGTGGTATCCTTTATCAACAAGGCCTAACCAACTATTACACTTGATATGGAGTACGAAACTCCTTTAAATTATTACAAACCGAGATTATAGATATAACGAATAATACACAAAGTAAAGAAAGAGATAAGTGAATAAAAAACCGTGAGTTTAATAGCGGCTCAGGAACAAGCCAGATTCAGCAGAAACAAGGGTCACGGGTCACAAAGCTCCGAACCCACAGAAACTCGGCCCACGGTTGCACCTCACACCGAGAGTAGATCACAGAGATCAAGAACAGGAAACCCGCCTCACAGTACAGCCGTTCACACAGAACTGTTTTATGGAAGGGTAGAGGTATTTCACAAGGATTGCTCGGTTCTCACTCTCTCTCTCACCCGAGTACAATGGCTCCTATTTATTCGAAGAAATAGAGCCGTTGGACAAGAGGGTTTTGGGGTGGCTTTCCTTTAGCCATTGGTTTGGCTAAGGAAAGCCACCACCATTAACGGTGGTGGAAAAAGGTAACAAGAATCTGCCATAGGAAGCAGTAAGAAGAGAGAGAGAGATAGTGTATCTCATCGGCAGCGGCGCAGAGGAGTGAAATGAGAGAGAGAGAGTTGACTTAGGGTTAGGTTAGGGGTTTAAGTAGTGTTACCTGGGTCGGGTCATGAGGGTCGGATACTGGGTCGGGTGAGGGCCCTCCGAATGGGCCAAGAGTTTAGTGGACCGACCTAATGGGCCTACCGATAGATTGGGTCCTGGGCCACATATATACCAACAATCTCCACCTTGGACCAAGACCCATCAGAAAGAGGGAAATGGTCATGGAGTTTTTAGCTGAATCTGTTTGTTTCATCATTGCCCAACTTGCAGTTGAGACAACTTGGGAGCACATGTTAGTCAGGGAATAAATGCAGTATTTTTAAACATATATGAAATTTTTCAAGAGGGAGACTTTTGGTTCCCATGTCTGCAGGATTGTCCTCTGATTTAATTTTCTCCAATTTTATTACCTCTTTACTGACGATGTCTCGAATAAAGTGGTACCTCATATCTATGTGTTTCGTACGATCATGAAACACAGGATTCTTACATAGTTGAATGGATGATTGACTGTCGGAGTACACAGTCAGTTTTTCATTTGAAGCGCCAATCTCTTTGATGAGGCCTTCTAACCATATGGCCTCTTTAAAGGCTTCTGTTGTGGCAATGTACTCTGCCTCAGTTGTAGAGAGAGCAACTATGTGTTGCAGTTGAGATTTCCAACTTATGCAAGACTCATAAAAAGTAAAAATGTATGATGTGGTGGACTTCCTACTATCACGATCATTCCCATAATTAGAATCAACATAACCAACCAATTGAGTGTTCTCGCTACGTTTAGCAAACAGAATTCCAACATTTTTAGAACCATGCAGATATCTCAAAAGCCATTTTAGAGCCTCCCAATGAGGAGGACCAGGATTTGCCATGTATCTACTTAAGCAACTGATAGCATAAGCAATATCGGGCCTCGTGCACACCATGAGAAACATAATGGACCCAATTACATTAGAGTAAGGCACTTTATCCATTTTTGCTTTTTCAGCATTAGTGTTGGGGCTTTGGTTTTTACTAAGTTGGAAATGAGCAGCAAGAGGCACAGAAGTGGGTTTAGAATTTTCCATAGAAAACCTTTTTAAAATAGACAGAATGTAGGATTTCTGATTTAGCAAAATTTTATTTTTATGTCTAACAATGTCCATGTCGAGTATCCGTTTAGCATCTCCTAGATCCTTCATTTCAAAAGTTTTGTGTAAATTGGTTTGCAAACGTTTTATGAGATGTAGGCTAGGACTAGCAATGAGCATATCATCCATATATAAAACAAGAAAGATAGGAGAACTATCAACATATTTGAAGTATAGACAATGATCGTAATGGCTTTTCTTAAAGTCTAATGAAAGCATGAAGGTATCAAATTTCTTGTTCCATTGTCTAGGGGACTGCTTTAAACCATACAAAGATTTATTGAGAAGGCACACATAATCAGTTTTGATTTTGTCAATAAAGCCAACAGGTTGGTTCATGTAAATATGCTCATCTAAATCACCATGTAAGAAAGCTGTCTTAACATCCATTTGTTTCAATTCCCAGTTGTAGTGTGCAGTGAGTACAAGAATAATACGAACAGTGGTGTATTTCACAACAGGAGAGAATATCTCAGTATAATCCATGCCTTCTTTTTGACTAAACCCTTTTGCTACCAATCTAGCTTTATACTTAATGGGGTTTTCCTGTTTTATTTTAAAGAGCCATTTGCAATCTACTACGGAGGAGTTCTTGGGCCTAGCAACTAATGTCCATGTATTATTCTGTTTTAATGAGCTCATCTCTTCTTTCATGGCACTAAGCCATCTTTCTGATTTCAAGGCTTCTTCGACATTTGTGGGTTCAGACAGTTCAATGTTCAAAGCAGTGTCGAAATCTCTGAGTTTGGTAGGGATCCTAGATTCTCTTCTAACTCGATCTCTAGTGAGTTGGTAGTCATTTAGGGGGTTTTCAGTAATAGTGGTCCCATTATCAGTGGTTACATCCTCATTATCAGTCGTTTGTTCAGCTATATTTTCATTATTCCCTTCCCCCTCTGGGTTATCCCCTATTTGATTCTCCACCTTATTGAGAGTAGGTTCTTTTTCTCTAAGTTGAGTTTTATCAAGGCAAGGAAACTCATTCTCGTTAAAAGTGACATCCCTAATTATAAGTACTTTAAAACCTGGTTGACTACGAACCCAAAGTCTATACCCTTTTGTCCCCTCAGGATAACCAATAAATACACACTTGACAGATCTAGGTTCTAGTTTGTCTAAGTTTTGGTGAACAAATGCAGAACATCCAAAGGTACGCAGGTAAGAGATATCAGATTTTCTACCAATCCACACAGAATCAGGGGTTTTACCAGATAGTGGCACAGATGGGGATAAGTTTATCAAATGAGCAGCAGTAAGTATAGCTTCACCCCAGAAAGATTTAGGCAATCCAGAACTAATAAGCATGCATCTAACTTTATCAAGCAAGGTTCGATTCATACGTTCAGCTACACCGTTCTGTTGGGGGGTATAGGGGTTTGTTTTATGCCTTTTTATACCAAATTTATCACAAAGACTCGAAAAATCTTTATTGCAGAATTCAAGGCCATTATCAGTCCGAAGGGTTTTCAGTTTCTTCCCAGTTTGATTTTCCACAAGAACTTTCCATTTTTCAAATTTCTCAAAAACTTCAGACTTGTGTTTCATAAGAAAAACAAACACCTTCCTAGAGTAATTATCAATGATGGACAAGAAATAACGATTACCCCCATGCGTAGGAACACTAGATGGACCCCAAACATCAGCATGTACGTAATCTAAGATGCATGAGGACATGGAAGGAGGTGAATGAGATATCGTTGGAAAATGCACTTTATGATTTTTACCTAACACGCAATCATCACAAAAATCCAATTTTTTTATTTTTTCATTCAAAATACCATCCTTTTTCAGAAATTCAAGACCTTTTAGACTCATATGCCCTAGTCGTTTATGCCATAATGCAGTCATATCATATTCATTCACAGAAGCAGTCATAGAGTCATAGGTAACCGAACATAAGTAAAGGTTTCGTTTCTTTTCAGCCTTAAAAACAATAAGTGAGCTTTTCATGATTTTCATGAGGCCTTTGCCCCATGTACCTTCTAGACCATCCTCTTCTAAGGCAGCACAAGATATCAAGTTATGACTCAACTCAGGAACATATCTCACATTTTTCAGGGTTAACCTATAACCCTCTTTGAAATTTAAAGAGACGTCACCAAAACCCAAAATTTCACATTTCTTTTCGTTTGCCATAGAAACAAAACCAGATTTTTCATAACGAAAGTTTGAAAAAACTTCTTTGACAGGGCTCATATGAAAAGTACAACCAGAGTCAATAAGCCATTCAAATTTGTTCACAGAATGCACAGAATTTGCTTCATAAACCATAAAGACTTCACTATTTTCATCAGAAACATTATTCACCTTTTCCTGATCATCAAAGTTTCTATCCCTATTGTCACGTTTGGGTTTTCTACAGTCTTTGATATAATGACCCTTAATGCCACATTTATAACAACGTCTTTCTTTGGTTTTATCATCTTCATACGTGTAATCCCTAAATCTGGATTTACTACGGCCATTTCTACTTTTACCTTTGTTGTGGCTTCTACCTCTGTTTTTAAAACCATTGTTTCTGAAATTGGATCTACTTCTAGCAAGATTTACCTCATGATTATTCTGACTAGGTCTATCAGCTTTTAGGTCCATTTCTTTGCTCTTAAGACCATTAACCATAGTATCTAGGTTGATGCTATCTCTACCATACTTAATAGCAGCTTTCACGTCAGAATAAGATTCAGGAATTGCATTCAAGAGCACAATAGGGGTGTAGTCATCAATGTTTTCATCACCAGTAAGTTTGATGTCTTGTATCAACTTGGTAAAATCATCAAGATTTTCATCAATGTTTTTGGAAAGATCCAATTTATAACGAAAAAACTTTTCTAAGAGAAAAAGCTTACTGGGCAAAGATGTTTCAGTGTATAAATCCTCCAATTTTCTCCAAAGCTCTTTAGAGGTTTTTTGTTTTCCCACTTTTCTAAGAACATTATCAGAAAGGTTTAAAATAATGGATGAGTAGGCAAACTCATCATTTTCCAATTGTTTTTTCTTCGGAAACATTTTCAGTGTATTTTCCGTCAATCGCTTTAAACACTTTTTGTTGGATTAAAATGCCTTCATTTTCTGTTGCCAGATAGAAAACTCGCTTTTCCCGTCAAAGGGTTGTAAACTATATCGGGCCATTTTGAAAATAATTTGAGGTAGAGGTCACGTTTTTAAGAAAAGCAGAGGTTTTGATTTTAAGCAGAAAATGGAGAACTTTAGAAGATAGTAATCACAGAAAAGGTCACACAGAATCAGGATATCGAAACAGAGACAGAAATTGATCAGTCAATAACGGTAATAACTCAAACTGCCAGTATCAACAACGGTAATACCAGTATCAACAATGTTCTCAGATTATCACAGGTCAAGATAACAATCACAGATCACGATTTTTGGATCACAGATCAAGATATTAAAATCACAGATCAAGATATTTAAAAATCACAGATCAAGACATTAAACCCGTAGAATGACAAGAACAGGATACAGCAGTTATCGCAGTAAATCTCAATAAATCACAGAGAAAAGAGATATAAACACGACCATGGCCTTTCCAGCCTAACGCCCAGTCCAGATACCCGACGACCTCAGGGGTCCAACCAGGAGGGTAGTTAGGGGGATAAGCACCTCGGTTATCGAACAGATATATAGTGCTGAAAAATAAAAAAAAAGCAGTAAATAGAGGAGGGGTTGAAGCGAGTTACCACCACCACGGCGCGGAGAGGATCAGAACAGTGCTCTGATACCACTGTTAGGTACGAAACCCACGGTGGTATCCTTTATCAACAAGGCCTAACCAACTATTACACTTGATATGGAGTACGAAACTCCTTTAAATTATTACAAACCGAGATTGTAGATATAATGAATAATACACAAAGTAAAGAAAGAGATAAGTGAATAAAAAACTGTGAGTTTAATAGCGGCTCAGGAACAAGCCAGATTCAGCAGAAACAAGGGTCATGGGTCACAAAGCTCCGAACCCACAGAAACTCGGCCCACGGTTGCACCTCACACCGAGAGTAGATCACAGAGATCAAGAACAGGAAACCCGCCTCACAGTACAGCCGTTCACACAGAACTGTTTTATGGAAGGGTAGAGGTATTTCACAAGGATTGCTCGGTTCTCACTCTCTCTCTCACCCGAGTACAATGGCTCCTATTTATTCGAAGAAATAGAGCCGTTGGACAAGAGGGTTTTGGGGTGGCTTTCCTTTAGCCATTGGTTTGGCTAAGGAAAGCCACCACCATTAACGGTGGTGGAAAAAGATAACAAGAATCTGCCATAGGAAGCAGCAAGAAGAGAGAGAGAGATAGTGTATCTCATCGGCAGCGGCGCAGAGGAGTGAAATGAGAGAGAGAGAGTTGACTTAGGGTTAGGTTAGGGGTTTAAGTAGTGTTACCTGGGTCGGGTCATGAGGGTCGGATACTGGGTCGGGTGAGGGCCCTCCGAATGGGCCAAGAGTTTAGTGGACCGAGCTAATGGGCCTACCGATAGATTGGGTCCTAGGCCACATATATACCAACAGTCTTATTATGAAGTAATTTTGTCAATTACACATTTTATCCCTTTTAACAACAACAAAAATAAATACATTGTTAGACTACTAATAATAATCGCACAATCATTCATACAAAATAAATAAGTGATTAAATTATCATGTCACCAAATATTCCAATATTAATCATGAAATTATCTATCATCATTTAATCCCATCCAATAAGTAAAGGAGGCCTCACTCCCATATTTAATAGGCTTCTTTTTATATGTAGTATAGATAATACATTACCCCAAACAACAAATTTAGACTTGGTTTTGTAATAAGATTTTATAAATCCATTGAATTATATTTATTTAATTTTTACAATTATAAAATTTATAATTATTTTTTTAAATATATTTTTTTCACACAATTCGTTAATTAATATGTGAATATCATCTTACTATAAATTAAAAGACTACTTTCACATTTAAATAAAAATAATAAGTTTAATACATTTTATGACGCACACTAATTCAGAAAGATAATATACTTTTCGTAGAGAATTTGCACTGTACGAACCTCTTCTCCTTTACGAAAGACTGTACACTACAAGTGAACAAAATATTAGTTACTAAATATTTGGTAATCATTTTAACATTATCATTAAAAATATATATTAGTGACAATAAATTTTAACATTAATTATGTTTAAAGTTGTCACCAAATACAGTTAGTCGCACATTTGTAATGAAAATTTCAAGGCAATACAATATAGTGATAATAATTATTTCTTGTCTTTAGATCATCACTATACAAGTGAATAATTATATTTAGTGACAACTTTATGCACATATTTTTGTCACCTATTCATATTTATAATAATTCTTTTAAAAATAATAGTAATTATTAGGATCATGTAGTTCATTATTGTGACAAATTAAATATTCTTCCATCAAATAGGAAAAAGGATGCAATTTTATTCCTATAAAGCCGGGAGTTGGAAATTCTGGTCCTATTTAAATTAAAATTGGTATTTTAGTGTTGTAACTGTAAAGAATTTGGAAATTTTAGACCTTTCTCCGACTGATTTGGCCTGAAAGTTCCACGCTGTCGGCCGTCTCACCATCTAAATTGAGGCTTTTGGTGAATTTGATGAAGTAGAAGTTCGAGTTGTAATATTTATATTGCAACTTTGGTCCTTCATCTTTAAGGGGCTGACAATTTTGTCCCTCTAACTTTAGATGTAGCGTTTAGTTATCTAATTTGATATTTGGATTTTATAGCACTGAATCTTGACTTGTATTAAGAAAAAAATTGGGGCTATTTATGTAAATCTATTTCGGATGATCAAAATGGTAGAGATAAAAATATGTGGTACTTTTGCTGAAAGACAGTAAAGAAATGAATATATATATTTGCAAAAAGAATTATCTTTATACTCTGCATTCTTTTTGTAAAAGTGTTTCTTTTTTATACCCAATTACTGAAAGAGAGTTGAACTTCATTCATATTTAATATTTAAAAACATCCTTGTGAGATAACAATTTTTCATGGCCTCTAATTGTTCCAATTATATTTTTTGATGAGCGAACTCGGAGTATTTTGCTCTGAAAAATAAATTCCATCATTTTTTGCCACCCAATAGTGCTGATTGCTTCCAGGTCTCACCCATATTTGTTTATAAGCGTCAAAAGCTTGATTCTTAGAACCCCACCAGAGATGACAAAAATACAATGTTTTTGGGATGACATCATCGCAAAAACTCCAATGATAATCTTGGTTTGTTGAAAGCGTATGATATCCCAAGTCATCATCTTTGGAAGCACAATGCAGTTTCAGTGGCGCAGAATTCGGAGGGAGATTATTAATAACATAAACAGTTTCTTGTTGTGTAACACATGCTTGGAGAATCTCGACTTCCATGCCGAGAAATAGCAAGAGAATTTTAATTATGGTGTACTTCATTTTAGTGATGTGATGGCTTATGATGTTCGCTAATTTTCATCTCCGAAGTTCCTTTTTATAAGCATTTGGCCATGCCAATACAACCAATTAAACATATACAATTTTAACATTTTGTCAATTAAATTTACAAAACATTAATAATTTGTGTCATGAGAAATCAAATTAAAGATTTAAAAATTAATGAATTAGCTATATCGAAAATAAAAGGTGACAAATTAGAGGTAAGAAGGGCAATTTAAGAAATTGTTAGGCGAATAAAAAATATGTAGATCTTATGTTGACTACAAATATAGAAAAACAGAAAATAAACATTCCCAATTTTACGTTGGATCTCATTACATACCATTGTTTCTTTGAATTTTCCTGTTCAGCTAAGTATGCACGTGATGCAATTAGTTTTAAGGATAATACTGTAAATCATATTATCTTACGTTTATTTTTGGTAATACAATGAACTTAAACTTTATTTCGCAAATAAACTTTTATGGATTCATTGAGCTATCCTAATTCAATTTTTACAATTGATAAGTTTCTAATTGATTTGTTAAAGGGTGAATAGACATTTATTCCCTTGTGATATTAAAAATGAGCATATTACCCCTTTATAAAAAAAAATATAGCAATTTATCCTCCTATAATTTTTAAAATGAAGCAATTTTTTATTTTAAAAATCATAGGGGGATAAATGATTGTATTTTAAAAAATATAAGGAGGTAAATCGCTATTCATTTTTTTATAAGAAGGTAATCTACTCATTTTCAATATCACAAGCAGGTTACTTGCATTTTTTCCTTTTGGTAAATATATTTATTTACTCACAACCATGTAAAGAAGGCTAATAATTGCATTTAAAATTTTGAATGATCTTGTCTTGAGTAAAAATGACAAGAATTATTGATAGCGCTAAAAAAAAAATTAAAATAGATATGGGTCCAACTCCACCTAGAAATTGAATCATTGAGTTTTGGTCCAGAGACTTATCGACCATGTTCACTAGCTCGTATGGACTAATAAGCCTTTACATTAACTTTTGATTGTGATTTTGTGATAGAATAGGATAGGGCTAACAAGCACATGTATTGGTGTTTCCTTCAGAGCAAAGCATAAGTTTACTTTAGTGTATAAGAAGTGATATTCTTCATAATCTCATTTTTTGGTGCGTTTATTAGTATTTTGGTCAGCTTG
The DNA here is from genome assembly GCF_026168435.1 of Sesamum indicum. NCBI lineage: Eukaryota > Viridiplantae > Streptophyta > Magnoliopsida > Lamiales > Pedaliaceae > Sesamum > Sesamum indicum. Next base: position 5,872,664 of record NC_142661.1, on the reverse strand, counting down.
TTATTGAGTGGGCTGGTCCGACATTGAACCACAAATTTGGACAATTTTAATATGTAATAATTATGACTGATTACAAGTTGAAGAGAGCAATCCATTTGTGATTGTATTTTGCTCCCCTTAATGTCATCAACTTTGTCGCATGAATTTCTCAGCCTACCTCATTTTTAATGAGAATTACATCTGTTTTGGTCGAAATGCATGATGTAAGTCCTTAATTGCTGTGACAACTCTCCCATCAACACAGTGCTCTTCACCTTTCTTCAGTTACGGTTTGTTGGTGTCTATAGCGTTGGTTCTTCTTCACATGAATCTTCTATTCCTCTCCATTTCTTAAATAATAATAATATTTGATATGTGGATATTTTAGCATTGCATATAGTTCTATGTTGTCTATTAAAACTTCTCTCTCTCTCTCTCTCTCTCTCTCTCTTCGATTTAATGTATTTTTGGGATTTAATACAATTTACCCTTCTGTGATATTGAAAATGAGTAATCACCTCCCACTAAAAATTAAATAGCAATTTGCCACTTGTATTTTAAAAAATGAGTAAATTACCTCCCAATTAAAAAATAAATAGCAATTTATCACTTGTATTTTAAAAAATGAGTAAATTACCTCCTTATATTACATGGGTCAGTCAGGAGCCGAATAAATGACTCACATGACAACTCAGTAAATAAAACAAAGACAACCAAAAATTGCGTAGCAATAAAACACGACCTCTATCCCGCTTGAAATACAAAAAAAAAAAAACAACAACATCATCATCTTCCCAAACATCTCCCTGTGGATGTTCTCCAACAAAAATGGCGAGCTTCATCGCCAAAGCTGGAACATTCTCAATAGCCCCCCTACAAGTGGGACAAGGATGCAAAGAAACCAGACCCAAGTTGGCAAGTAAGAAAGCGAAGATTTCTAGAGGCAGCGACTTAGTAAATAAATTAACAAGCTAAAGGGAACTGCGAATGTGCGAAGGAGCAATAAAACCATCTTTATAAGCGGTTCTGACCACATGGCAATCAATCTCATTGTGTTTCATGCGCTCATGAAATACGGGATTCGCCATGATGCAGGGCCACTTGGTTGTCGCAAAAAAGACGAACTGGAAGAGGCAAGTGAATGCCAAAATCAGAGAGCAAATAGGACAACCATTGTAACTCACAGACAGTTGCAACCATGCTCCTATATTCCGCCTCAGAGTGGAATGGGAAACAATACATTATTTCTTGGTCTTCCAAGAAACTAAGGCAGCTCCAATGAAGATACAATATCCAATAAGGGAACGGCGGGAATCAGTACATGACGCCCAATCTGCGTCGCAGTATGCAGTAAGCTCAAAGGATGACAGAGAATGAAAGAACAAACCTTTCGACTGCTCACCTTTAAGATAACGTAAAACACGTAAGGCAGCCCTCCAATAGACATCATAGGGGTGATGGAGGAATTGGCTAAGCTACTGCACAGAATGTGATTTGTCAGGGCGTGTGAAGCCTAGATACAATAGATGCCCAATTAACCTTCTGTAATAAACAAGTTGAGGATGCAAGGGGCCACAATATCTAGTAAGGGAACGGCGGGAATCAGTACATGACGCCCAATCTGCGTCGCAGTATGCAGTAATCTCAAAGGATGACTGAGAATGAAAGAACAAACCATTCGACTGCTCACCTTTGAGATAACGTAAAACACGTAAGGCAACCCTCCAATGGACATCACAGGGGTGATTAAGGAATTGGCTAAGCTACTACACAAAATCTGATATGTAAGGGCGTGTGAATCCTAGATACAATAGACACCCAACTAACCATCAGTATTGAACAGGTTGAGGATGCAAGGGGCCACAATTGTCACTGAGTTTAAGTCCCAATGGAAATGGAGTAGACACAGACTTGGCAGAGAGCATGCCAATATCTCGGATGATGTCTTAAACATACTTTGTCTGGGCTGGATAAAGACCATTAAAATTTCGAACAATCTTGAGCCCAGGGAAATACCTTGCGTCTCTAAGATCCTTAATAATAAATAGGGAATGCAAGTAAAGTCTAACAAATTGAATAAGATCCAAAGATGATGCTGTAACCACTATATCATCAATATAGATGAGAAGAGCTAGGAGGTTAGTATTAGTCAATTGGGTGAAGAAGAAACGATCATAAGCAGATTACGTAAATCCGAACTCAGTGACTTGAGGGTGAGCTCTACATTTCATTGACGAGAGGCTTGCTTCAACCCATAGAGGGATTGTTGGAGTTTTCACAGAAGGCCAAGCTTGGTAGAATAACCAACAGGCAGCTCCGTGTACATATATTCATCCATATTCATCCAAACAACCGTACAGGAAGGCGCTGTTGACGTCCATTTGCTATAAGGGCCAGTTATGGGAAACAACTAGCGAGAAGAACACATGCACTATAATAAGATTGGTAATACGGGAGAAGTTGTCAATGTAATCCACCCTTGCAATCTGAGTAAATCCCTTTTCTACTAGACGAGCTTTATAACAATCCACAGAACCATCCTCACACAACTTTGTCTTAAATACCCACATTCATCCAATGTGTTTCTTCCCAGCTGGTAAAGGAGTGAGAACATAGGTATGGTTATCTCAAAATGTGAATCATTTATTCGGCTCCTGATTGGTCCAAATAATATGGAGGGTTTATTTAGTTTGTTACAGCAGTTTTAGGCAATTTCTCTTCTTTATGTTTAATATGGATTCGAACCCCTCCCGGTCATTTTTTTCATTTTCCAATTAATGAGAAACAGGGTATTATGTCTACAATTTATCTTCGATAATTGATTCTGTGTGCTTGTTGTCATCTGCAAATTTTACCATGGTATCAGAGCCTTTTTCGTGAAGGTCTCTGTATATACACACTACAATGCATACCTCTCTCTTCATTGAGGACGAAGTAGCTTCGTCGACGATGGGAAAGAGACCTGGTGAAACTGCGTCTCAATATGAGAAGCATATGTTGCTTGTTCATCTTTCTGGGCATTCGCAGCTCGCATTGACATCTTCTCCTTTGGATGGCACCAACTTTCTGGTATGAAAATGATCAATATACGTCTCTTTTGAAATGAATCTTTCCAACTCCAGCTCCTTGATCAATCAAGCAATGAAGGCTCGTTAATCTAATAGTGAGATCATGGATCTGCAATTCCATGTCCAAGGAGATGGTGGAATCATTCATGCATTTTAATACTTCGTGAGGACTGTGGCTCGCGATACAAACAAGGTATGGGTGGAGTAACGGGCCGTTAATTTACCAGTTACAGAGGGAATTGTCTTCAATGGTACAAGAAGATTTAAGTCTTAAAGCATATCTAACAAACGTGACAAAGCTCTGGAATGAGCTCAATTGTTTGGCACTTGCGCCAAAGTGTAAGTGTGGAGATTGTACTAGTGGTATTCACAAAGAAATTGATGAACCCACTTCATTGACTCAACTGATACAATATCTTATAGGCGTTTATGAAACCTTCTACAATGAAGGAAGTCAGATACTTTTGCTTGATCGACTGCCCAGTGTGAAAAAGGCTTTCTCTATGCTTTACACCGTTGAACAACAAAGAGCAATACAGACAACTACGAAGATAAGTACAAACAATGTGGCCTATCAGCTGACTATGAAAGGAACTAAGAGGGATGATGACAAGTATGTGCAGAAAAAGAAGTTCATTGCAAATAAAGGAAATTTGCTATGCTCCCATTGTCGAAGACTAGGACATGGAAAATATACATATTTTCAATTGCATGGCATATGTGACTGGTATAAATCTCTGAATGAGCGAAGGAAGAAGGGTAGAGCTTTTGCTGCGAATGTCGATGTCAAAAGTGAAGGTATGCAGGGCACCTCTATGGGAAACACTGCAGAAATGATGAGTGAATTGATTAAGCTGCTTTAGAAGGCAAACACTCCCTCAAATCCCATTACCAGTTGTGCAAAGGCAAACACTCCCTTAGATCGCATTACCAACTATGCAAACTTTGCACAATTTGGATTGTTAGATAATTCACAGTAGGGCCATCAATCATGTATGTGAAAACATTGTATTATTCACCTCATTTGTCAAACCCCCTAATCCTCACTTCATCCACCTGCCTGATCGTTCAAAGAATTCAGTTCAATATGTAGGTAGAGTTAAATTGAATGATGATATTACTTTGGAGAATGTATTCGGTATTCCTCAATTCTCTGTCAACTTGATATCTGTCAGCCAACTTTGTGGCCATACAAATTATAAGTTTCAGTTCGCTAAAGACACATGTTTCTTGCAGGACCAGAGCAGTAGAGCAAACCTAGCTGTAGGCCAACTATTCAAGAATTTATACATCTTAAAACCAAGTTCCCTCTGTCTCATTTTCGTTGTTACTACTAAGAGTACTGATCATACTGTGTCTTGTTCCAATTCTGTCTATTGTACCTCAAATGTATAGTATAGACACTGATCATACTGTGTCTTGTTCCAATTCTGTCAATTGTACCTCAAATGTATAGCATAAACGTCTAGGTCATGCTTCTTTACAGGTAATAAAAACATATATTGACCATTCATTATGGTGTTGATAATGATAACATCCCTTGTGAAATCTGTGACCAAGCTACGCATACTCGCATTCCATTTCCAATCAGTGTATCAGTGTATGATATTCCTTTCGAACTTGTCCACATCGATTTATGGGGTCCTGATGCTACCTGTAATCTCTCTAGCTGAACCTACGTTTTAACTTTGTTCGATGACCACTCAAGATGCTTATGGACTTTCATCCTAAAACAAAAATCCCAAGTACCTGCTATTTTAAAACATGTTTGTTCCTTGATTCCCAATCAGTTCAATTGAAAGATAAAGACCTAAAGGTTTGATAATGGTGCAAAATTCATCAATCATGAATGTCAAACACTTTGTTCCAGCTTAGGCATCATACATCAAACCTCATGTACATGTCAAACATATATTTTTCTCACACAATCCTGTTATAATGGATAGTATGTCGTTAATTAATATGTGAATACCATCTTACTATAAATTAAAAAACTACTTTCACATGTAAATAAAAATAATAAGTTTAATACATTTTATGACGCACACTAATTCGGAAAGATAATATACTTTTCATAGAGAATTTGCACTGTACGAACCTCTTCTCCTTTACGAAAGACTATATACTACAAGTGAACAAAATAGTAGTTACTAAATATTTGGTAATGATTTTAAAATTATCATTAAAAATATATATTAATGACATTAAATTTTATCATTAATTATGTATAAAGTTGTCACTAAATACAGTTAGTCGCACATTTGTAATGAAAACTTCAAGACAATACAATATAATGATAATTATTATTTATTGTCACTAGATCGTCACTGTACATGTGAATAATAATATTTAGTGACAACTTTACGCACATAGTTTTGTCACTAATTCTTATTAATAATAATTTTTTTAAAAATAATAGTAATTATTAGGATCATGTTATAAACTTAGAGAAATTCTAAGTTTATTAGCCTATCACTCTTAATAGAATATAAAGTAAAATATATGTATTTCTCCAACAAACTTTATTTTTTCACTCCAAAATCCCTTTACAAATGAAATACATGGTGGTATTTATAGACCACCAAAATTGTGGTTACAAAATACATCATAACTATTTTAATTACAAATTATAATGGGGGATACAAAAGGGTGTATAACATAATGGGTATTAAAAAAGAATATGAAGAGGTGTATGCATTCATATATACATATTATATATAATACTCCCCCTTGAATGCATACCTCTTTATCATATACATCCTGCCTCGTTAAAGACCTTGCCTGGAAAAACCCAATGGGATAAAAACCAAGGCTAAGGAAAAGAGTACAGTTGTATAATCTCCCCCTCAATTGAGACAGATATCTTTCAGGTGCCGCATGCCAATATTACGTATGAGTTGTTTGAACACCTTTGTTGGTAATGCCTTCGTAAATAAATCTGCTAAGTTCTGACTTGATGAAATTTGTTGAACATCAACTTTGCCTTCCACTTGAAGCTCGTGAGTGGAGAAAAATTTTGGTAATATGTGATTGGTTCTGTCGCCTTTAATATAACCATCCTTGATTTGGGCGATGCACGCCGCATTGTCTTCATATATTACTGTGGGACTTTTCTCGATTGATTGTAGTCCACATGATTCATGCACATAATGTATTAGTGATCTAAGCCATACACATTCACGCCCAGCCTCGTATAATGCAATTAATTCTGCATGATTTGATGAGGTGGCTACCAAAGTCTGTTTGGTTGAACGCCATGAAATAGCAGTTCCACCATACATGAATACATATCCAGATTGAGATATAGCTTTATGTGGATCAGATAAATACCCCGCATCTGAATAACCAACTAATTTGGTTGTTTTGGCATCATCATGCCTTTCAAAATATAGTCCCATGTCACTTGTTCCACGTAAATAACGTAGCACGTGTTTAACACCATTCCAGTGTCTCTTTGTTGGTGTTGAACTATATCTTGCTAGTAGATTAACAGAAAATGCTATATCTGGTCGGGTATTATTAGCAAGATACATCAATGCACCAATTGCACTGAGATATGGTACTTCTGGACCTAAAATCTCATCATTATGTGCTGGAGGACGAAACGGATCTTTATTAACATCAAGCGATCGAACTACCATAGGTGTACTCAATGGATGAGCTTTGTCCATATGAAAACGCTTAAGGACTTTTTCTATATAGTTCGATTGATGAATGAAAATTCCACCCTTAGTATGTTCGAACTGCAGGCCGAGACAATACTTTGTAGTTCCTAAATCTTTCATCTCAAACTCACTTTTTAAGTAATTAGCTGCTTGTCGAATCTCTTCAGGAGATCCAATAATATTCAAATCATCAACATACACGGCTATGATTACAAATCCCGACTCTGTCCTCTTTATAAATAAACATGGACTTATTTGATTATGGCAAAATCCTTTCTTTATTAAGTACTCACTAAGACGATTGTACCACATACGTCCTGATTGTTTAAGTCCGTACAAGGACCTTTTCAATTTGATGGAGTACATATGACGAGACTTTGACTGTAATGCTTCAGGCAATTTTAATCCTTCAGGGATTCTCATATAGATATCTGTATCCAATGACCCATACAGATATGCAGTTACCACATCCATGAGCTGCATTTGTAGTTGTTCAATTACTGATAAACTGATTAAAAATCTAAGTGTGGTAGCATCCACTACAGGTGAATATGTTTCAGTAAAATCAATTCCGGGCTTTTGAGTAAAGCCTTGGGCCACAAGTCTAGCTTTGTACCTTACAACTTCATTTCGTTCATTTCTCTTGCGTATGAACACCCACTTATAGCCAACAGGTTTGACACCTTTTGGTGTTGGAGTTATAGGTCCAAATACTTCTCGCTTATTTAGCGAGTCTAGCTCATCTTGTATGGCCTTTTTCCAACTTTTCCAATCATTTCGATGTCTACATTCCTCCGTAGTTTGAGGATCATTTTCATCTTCATCCATGATTTGGACGGCTACAGAATAGGCAAAAATATCATTCATTTCAATTTCTTTTCGATACCAACCTAAACTGTTATGAGCATAATTAATAGACATCTCATAACTATCCTCGAGATCTTGCTCATTACTTTTAGAGTCATCAGATAAAATCGCTTCAGGGATTTTATCCTTAGAGACACTAGTGGTCACATTAGCATCATGATTAATTGAGACGATATGTTCCTTTCTCTTTCGAGGATTTGCATCTTTAGAGCCAAGTGGTCTACCACGCTTCCGGCGTATTTGTGACTCAGATGCATTTGATTTATTTAGAATCGCTTCAGGGACTTCTAAACGAGCTGGAACATTTTCAGCCGGAATATATGATTTTGTGACCTTTTTGGTATCTATCAATGCTTCTGGTAGCCTATTTGCAACACTTTGCAAATGTATGATCCGTTGAACTTCAAGTTCACTATCATTTGTCCGTGGATCCATAAAAGACATAGATATTGCATTCCATGCAATATCTTTCCTTTTAATCTCCTTATCTACTCCCCCTAATGCCGGGAATACTGTCTCATTAAATTGACAATCCAAGTACCTAGCAGTGAATTGATCACCGGTCATTGGTTCAAGGTACTTAATAATTGAGGGAGATTCAAAACCAACATAAATTCCCAATCTCCGTTCTGGCCCCATTTTAGTTCGTTGAGGAGGGGGTATCGGGACATACACCGCACAACCAAACACCTTTAAATGAGATATATTTGGTTCTCTTCCGGAGACCAATTGTAATGGAGAAAATTTATGGTAAGCGGTAGGTCTAAGACGAATTAGAGCCGCTGCATGCAATATTGCATGCCCCCATGCCGATGAAGGCAATTTTGACCTCATCAATAAGGGTCTAGCTATTAATTGTAACCGCTTAATTAACGACTCTGCCAGGCCGTTTTGAGTATGTACATGAGCAACTGGATGCTCTACAACTATCCCAATTGATTGACAATAATCATTGAAGGATTTAGAAGTAAATTCTCCCGCATTATCTAGCCGTATCCTTTTAATAGGATAATCAGGAAAATGAGCCCTCAATTTAATAATTTGCGCTAACAGTCTTGCAAAAGCAACATTTCGTGTTGACAACAAGCTTATATGTGACCAACGTGTTGATGCGTCAATCAACACCATAAAGTATTTAAATGGCCCACATGACGGTGTTATTGGCCCGCATATGTCTCCTTGAATTCGTTCAAGAAACATAGGAGATTCTACATTCACTTTTGTCATAGATGGCTTTGTAATTAATTTTCCAAGAGAACAAGCCGAACATATGAAATTGCTTTTAACAAGGAACTTCAGGTCCTTTAGTGGGTGTCCATGTGAATTTTCAATAATCCTATACATCATTGTTTTACCTGGGTGGCCAAGTCTATCATGCCACAAAGTAAAAATACTTTGATCAGCTAACTTCGGGTTAGTGATACTATGTGTTTCAACGGAGCTGATCAATGTGCCATATAAACCAGAACTATATGTTCTCATTCTTTCTAAAACTTGCTTCTGACCAGTTTTATATGTTGTAAGGTACAGATATTCGATACCATTTTCATTCATGGTTTCAATATGAAAACCATTTTGTCGAATATCCTTGAAACTCAATAAGTTCCTCTGTGATTTACTCGAATATAAGGCATCATTGATATGTAATCTTGTTCCTTCAGGTAACAAGATTGTAGCTCTTCCGGAGCCTTCAATAAGATTACTAACTCCTGAAATAGTACTCACATTTGTTCTTGTCATTAACAAACTTGAGAAAAATTTCTTGTTTCTCAAAATTGTATGTGTAGTGGCACTATCAACAAGACAATGTTCCTTGTCATTGAGATTTGTAATGGCTTGATCCATTCTATATAAATGAAATAGACATATAATAAGTAAAAGAAACACTTCATTCATAAAATATAAAAACATTACAAGATTAAAGAAATACCCTATCAATGAAAGTAAACGTAACTGAATAATAGAAACATACTAATGACATGAGATAAATCTAATCAACAAGCATGTCAAAATCCTCAGTAATGTCACCAAACTGTAGGGGCAGCTCAGGGAGATTTTTATCTTCATTTTCAATAGACTGAAAAAAATCTGAAGCATCCATGTGGGTATTGTCTGAGATTCCAGCCTCAACAAAATTAGTCTCAACTTCTTTACCTTTCGCTTTTATAGAAGCCTGGTATAATTTGACCAGATGTTGTGCCGTACGACAGGTACGGGACCAATGTCCAGACATCCCACATCTATAGCAAAGATCTTCATTTGTAGTTTTCTTTTGTTGATTCTTTGCCTTGTTCCTATTGTTCTTTTGAATATTGGGATTAATCCATGTATTACCACGACCATTACCGCGACCACGACCATGGCCGCGACCGCCACGACCACGACCATAAGAATGGCTCCGTGGTGAGCCATGGTAACGACCATGCCCCTTTCGTGAAGAAGTAGCATTTGCTTCAGGCAATGCCGCTGAAATTTCAGGAAGTGGCTTGGAACCAGTGGGTCGGGTGTGATGGTTATTCAACAAAAGTTGATTATTTTCTTCTGCAACAAGCATGCATGAAATCAACTCTGAATAGGTTTTGAACCCACGTTCCCTGTACTGCTGCTGGAGTACAAGGTTGGATGCATGAAAAGTAGAAAATGTTTTTTCCAACATTTGTTCATCCGTCACATCTTCTCCACATAACCTCAACTTTGATACAATTCGAAACATTTCAGAATTATATTCAGCAATCGTTTTGAAATCTTGCAGTCGCAATTGTATCCACTCATATCTTGCACGTGGTAAGATTACAGTCTTTTGATGGTCAAATCGATCCTTTAAACTCTTCCAGAGTTGAAAAGGACTTTTGACTGTTAAATATTGAGACTTCAGGCTCTCATGAAGATGATGACGAAGCAAAATCATTGCTTTAGCACAGTCTTGCTCAGAAGCAACAGTATTTTCTTTTATTGTTTCTCCCAATTTGCTACCTGCCAAATGTAGTTCGGCATCAAGAACCCATGATAGGTAGTTTTTTCCAGAAACATCAAGAGCAACGAAATCCAATTTTGTGAGATTGGCCATTAAGCTACAATAAGTTAATATGCACTTTTAGCATAATATTCAACATATACATAAAAGTAAAATAATATGTATTACATATGATATAAAGTAAAAATGACATGAAACATTACTAACATTAAGTTACATATGAGTTACCATGTAATTAGTATGAATTATAATGGCATGTATACATGGAATTAAATAAAAATGTTTGCCTTAAATCTTATAATGCTACAAATAGCAATTAAATGGTATTCATGCCAAATCATTTTCTTAATAAATAAATTTTGTTGCAAATACTAGCAAAACATGTAAAATACATACATGGGCATATGAAAGAAAACTATGTGGGCAAAGTTAATAAAATTAACTTCAAGTTAGTCATATAATAATAGCTAAACTATGTTATTGAAAAAATTATCAGAAATCAAATAAATAAACGAAGAAGCATCGGGCTTCTTGATCAAGCCATTATCTCAAAACACTTCAGGTGATGAGAAAATTAAACATATACTTATCATCGCTTCAGGGATGATATTGCACATAATTGGTACAAAATATTTCACCTACTACTGGAGATGATTTTAACTCATTACTTACTTCAGGAAGCAATGAAATTTTATAGAACATATCCACTTCAGGGGATAAAATCAAGAATTGTATGCCTGCTTCTGGAGGCAATATCACATCCACTTCAGGGGATAAAATCAAGAATTATATGCCTACTTCTGGAGGCAATATCACATCCACTTCAGGGGATGAAATCGAGAATTTATATATATAAATATATATATATATGTCTACTTCAAGAGACATTGAAATATACAATATAATTACTCATATATTTTATTATGAAATATTCAAGAATAAAAGTAACTATGATATTGTAAAGGTAAACAAACAAAGAATAAAAATTATACTAATAAAATTAACATTTTACCTTGATCGATCGTAACGTAACGTCGTGCTGATAACGTGTTATAAACTTAGAGAAATTCTAAGTTTATTAGCCTATCACTCTTAATAGAATATAAAGTAAAATATATGTATTTCTCCAACAAACTTTATTTTTTCACTCCAAAATCCCTTTACAAATGAAATACATGGTGGTATTTATAGACCACCAAAATTGTGGTTACAAAATACATCATAACTATTTTAATTACAAATTATAATGGGGGATACAAAAGGGTGTATAACATAATGGGTATTAAAAAAGAATATGAAGAGGTGTATGCATTCATATATACATATTATATATAATAGATCATGAATTTCATTACTGTGACAAATTAAATATTCTTCCATCAAATAGGAAAAAAATACAATTTTAGTCCTATAAAGTCGGGAGTTGGAAATTCTGATCCTATTCAAATTAAAATTGGCATTTTACTGTTGTAACTTTAAAGAATTTGGAAATTTTAGTCGTTTATCCGACTGATTTGGCCTGAAAATTCCACGCTATCGACCGTCCCACCATCTAAATTGAGGCTTTTGGTGAATTTGATGAAGTAGAAGTTCGAGTTGTAATTTTTATAGTGCAACTTTGGTCCTTCATCTTTAAGGGGCTGACAATTTTGTCCCTAATTTTAGATGTAGCGTTTAGTTATCTAACTTGATATTTGGATTTTATATTACTGAATCTTGACTTGTATTAAGAAAAAAATTGGGTCTATTTATGTAAATCTATTTCGGATGATCAAAATGGAAGAGATAAAAATATGTGGTACTTTTGTCTAAAGACAGTAAAGAAATGAAGATATATATTTGCAAAAAGAATTATCTTTATATTCTGCATTTTTTTTGTAAAAGTGTTTCTTTTTTAACCCAATTACTATAATAGCACACAAATAAAACTAGAGAGAGTTGAACTTCATTCATATTTAATATTTAAAAACATCCTTGTGGGATAACAATTTTTCATGGCCTCTAATTGTTCCAATTATATTTTTTGATGAGCGAACTCGGAGTATTTTGCTCTGAAAAATAAATTCCATCATTTTTTGCCACCCAATAGTGCTGATTGCTTCCAGATCTCACCCATGTTTGTTTATAAGCATCAAAAACTTGATTCTTAGAACCCCACCAGAGATGACAAAAATACAAAGTTTTCGGGACGACATCATCGCAAAAACTCCAATGATAATCTTGATTTGTGGAAAGCGTATGATATCCCAAGTCATCATCTTTGGAAGCACAATGCAGTTTCAATGGCACAGAATTCGGAGGGAGATTATTAATAATGTAAACAGTCTCTTGTTGTGTAACACATGCTTGGAGAATCAATTTCCATGCCGAGAAATAGCAAGAGGATTTTAATTATGGTGTACTTCATTTTAGTGATGTGATGGCTGAAGATGTTCGCTAATTTTCATCTCCGAAGTTCCTTTTTATAAGCGTTTGGCCATGCCAATACAACCAATGAAACATATACACTTTAAACATTTTGTCAATTAAATTTACAAAACTTTAATAATTTGTATAATCAAAAATCAAATTAAAGATTAAAACATTAATGAATTGGCTAAATCGAAAATAAAAGTTGACAAATTAGCGGTAAGAAGGGGAATTTAAGAAATTGTTAGATGAATAACAAATATGTAGATCTTGTAGACTACAAATATAGAAAAACAGAAAATAAACATTCCTAATTTTACGTTGGATCTTATTACATACAATTGTTTCTTTGAATTTTCCTGTTTAGCTAAGTATGCACGTGATGCAATTAGTTTTAAGGATAATACTGTAAATTATATTATCTTACGTTTATTTTTGGTAATACAATGAACTTAAACTTTATTTCGCAAATAAGATTTTATGATTCATTGGGCTATCCTAATTCCCTTGATTCGTTAAAGAGTGAATAGCATATTATTCCCTTTTGATATTAAAAATGAGCACTTTATGATAAAAAATATAGCAATTTATCCTCCTATACTTTTTAAAATCAAGCAATTTACCTCCTTATATAGGGAGGTAAATTGCTTCATTTTAAAAATCATAGCAGGATAAATGATTGTATTTTAAAAAATATAAGGAGGTAAATCGCTATTCATTTTTTGATAAGAGGGTAATTTACTCATTTACAATATCACAAGTAGGTCACTTGCATTTTTCCCATTTGTTAAATATATTTATATACTCACAAGCATGTAAAGAAGGCTAATAATTGCATTTAAAATTTTCAATGATTCTTCTCTTGCGTAAAAATGACAAGAATTATTGATAGTGCTAAAAAACAAAAAAAAATAGATATGGGTCCCACTCGACCTAAAAATTGAATCCAAAACATTGAGTTTGGGTCTAGAGACTTATCGACCATGTTCACTAGCTCGTATGGACTAATAAGCCTTTACATTAAATTTTGATTGTGGTCTTGTGATAGAATAGGATAGGGCTAACAAGCACATATATTGGTGTGTTTGCTTTAGATCAAAGCATGAGTTTACTTTAGTGTATAAGAGGTGATATTCTTCATAATCTCATTTTGTGGTGTGTTTAATAGTATTTTGGTCAGCTTGTTATTCAGTTGGCTGGTCCGACATCAAACCACAAATTTGGGCGATTTTAATATTTAATAATTATGACTAATTACAAGTCAAAGAGAGCCGTCCATTTGGGATTGTATTTTGCTCCCCCTTATGTCATCAATTTTGTCGCATGAATTTCTCAGCCTACCTCATTTTTAATGAGAATTACATCTGTTTTGGTCGAAGTGCATGATGTAAGTCCTTAATTGCTGCGACAACTCTCCCATCAACACAGTGCTCTTCACCTTTCGTCAGTTATGGTTTGTTGGTGTCTGTAGCATTGGTTCTTCTTCACATGAATCTTCTATTCCTCTCCATTTCTTAAATAATAATAATATTCGATATGTGAAGATTTTAGCATTGCATATTGTTCTAGGTTGTCTATTAAAGTTTCTCTCTCTCTCTCTCTCTCTCTCTCTTCGATTTAATGTATTTTTGGGATTTATTATAATTTACCATTCTATGATATTGTAAATGAGTAATTACTTCCCAATAAAACGTAAATAGCAATTTATTACTTTATTTTAAAAAATGAGTAAATCACATCCTTATATTACATGGGTCAGTCCGGAGGCTAATAAATGACTCACATGACAACTCAGTAAACAACACAAAGACAACACAAAAAATTGCGTTGCTATAGAACACGACTTCTATCCCTCTACAAATACAAAAAAAAAAAACAACGTCATCATCTTCCCAACATCTCCTTGTGGATGTTTTGCAGCAAAAATGGCGAATTCATCTCTGAAGTTGGAACATTCTCAACAGCCAGCCTACAAGTGGGACAAGGATGCAAAGAAACTAGACCAAAGTTGGCAAGTAAGAAAGGGAAGGTTTCCAGAGGCAGTGATTTAGTAAATAAATGAACAAGCTGAAGGGAACTGCGAATGTGCAAAGGAGCAATAAAACGATCTTTATAAGCCGTTCTGACACATGGCAATCAATCTCATTGTGTTTCATGCGCTCATGGAATATGGGATTTTCCATGATGCAGGACCGCTTGGTTGTCGAAAAAAAGATGAACTGGAAGAGACAAGTGAATGCCAAAATTGGCGAGTAAATAGGACAACCATTTTAACTCACAGACAGTTGCAACCATGCTCCTATATTCCGCCTCGGAGTGGAATGGGAAATAGTAGATTATTTCTTGGCCTTCCAAGAAATAATGCAGCTCCAAGGAAGATACAATATCCAGTAAGGGAACGGCGGGAATCAGTACATGACGTCCAATCTGCGTCGCTATACGCAGT
Organism: Sesamum indicum; assembly: GCF_026168435.1. NCBI lineage: Eukaryota > Viridiplantae > Streptophyta > Magnoliopsida > Lamiales > Pedaliaceae > Sesamum > Sesamum indicum. Next base: position 5,857,256 of record NC_142661.1, on the reverse strand, counting down.
AATCTCAAAGGATGACTGAGAATGAAAGAACAAACCATTCGACTGCTCACCTTTGGGATAACGTAAAACACGTAAGGCAACCCTCCAATGGACATCACAGGGGTGATTGAGGAATTGGCTAAGCTACTACACAAAATCTGCTATGTCAGGGCGTGTGAATCCTAGATACAATAGACGCCCAATTAACCTTCAGTATTGAACAGGTTGAGGATGCAAGGGGCCACAATTGTCACTGAGTTTCAGTTCCAAATGAAACGGAGTAGACACAGACTTGGCAGAGAGCATGCCAATATCTCGGATGATGTCTTAAACGTACTTTGTCTGAGCTAGATAAAGACCATTAGAATTTCAAGCAATCTTGATCCTAGGGAAATAGCTTGCGTCTCCAAGATCGTTAATAGTAAATAAGGAATGCAAGTAAAGTCTAACAAATTGAATAAGATCCAAAGATGATGCTGTAACCACTACATCATCAATATAGATGAGAAGCGCTAGGAGGTCAGTATTAGTCATTTTGGTGAAGAAGTAATGGTCATAAGCAGATTGCGTAAATCCAAACTCAGTGAGCTTGAGGGTGAGCTCTACATTTCATTGACGAGAGGCTTGCTTCTACCCATAGAGGGATTGTCGGAGTTTGCATACGAGGCCAAGCTTGGTAGAATAACCCATAGGCAGCTCCATGTACATATATTCATCCAAACAACCGTGCAGAAAGGCGCTGTTGACGTCCATTTGCTATAAGGGCCAGCTATGGGAAGCAGCTAGTGAGAAGAACACATGCACTTGAATAAGTTTGGTAATAGAGGAGAATTTGTCAATGTAATCCAGCCTTGCAATTTGAGTAAATCCCTTTTCTACTAGACGAGCTTTATAACACTCCACAGAATCATCCACACACAACTTTGTCTTAAATACCCACATTCATCCAATGTGTTTCTTCCCAGCTGGTAAAGGAGTGAGAACCTAGGTATGGTTATCCCAAAAGCAGTAATTTCATGTGACGCCTCAAAGATTATAATACATAATTGAGAGATTAATTGGTAAATTTTTATAAAACTTAGTTAATTGGTAAATAAATTATGGGCCATAATTGGAATATAATAGAACTTGGACGGGTTAAATTGGAGCTCGTTATAATATTTGAGAGCAAACTATATTAATTAAGAAATTAGGAAGGACGTAATCGGTATTTTGAGAAAATTTTAATAAAAAAAATATTATATATAATAATAATATTATGTATATAATAATATAAAATATATATATATAAAGTGAGAGAGAGAGAGAATGAGTGGCCACCGCCTCAACTCTCTCTCTCCTCTCTTTATTGCACACACACACCCATACACAATTCACACACAAACAATTGGAAATTTGAAATTCTCTCGGCGAAAAGGAAAAAAAACAGAGGTAAGAATTTATATTTTAAAAATTATAATAATTTATATAATGATGTTGTTTAATTAGTCCCTTTATTAAATGTTGTTTATACTAAGCGATGTACTATTTAACCGGAATATTTTACGGGTTTGACTATTTAAAATAGTTTCTAATTAAATATAGAATCGGATAAAAAAATGATGTCGTTGGTTAATTAAATTATTAAATTCGTTAGACTTGAATATTACTATAGATAATTTATACAATTTCATCGGAATTATTAACCAAATACGCAATTCTATGTATTATTGTTCAATTTAAGATTATAATAGTTTAGAAATTGATAGAAAATTCATAGAAATACTCCGAAAATTATATTTAATAAATGGTAAGTTAATAAAGAGGAAAAATGAAGATTTTTATTTTGGTAGAAATGAAATATTAAAGAATTATTAGAAATCGTACGAATAATATTTAATATTATATTTAAAACAAATTACAATATTCTCGATATATTAATTGTATGTGGTATAACTCATTATAGGATACGGAGGTGAGGTGAAAGGACTGACAATTAGCGATTGAGTAGAAAGAAACGTTGTGAGATTGATGTAAGTAAATAATTAGTATTATCTATATATGCTTTCTGTATTTGTGGTTTTACTGTTATATGAATTTGTGGTTCGTGCTGATATTAATTTATCTGAAGTATATGAGTGATGGATGATTTGATTTGATTGACGATATTGTGTACGTGGAATGAGAAAATACGTGAAAATATTATGTTTGTTGTTTGATGTGTTGTGGATGTCTGAAAATGAGAATATGTTAATATATTGTTTTACGTTACTAGTTGCTTACAAGAATGGTGATATGTGGAAATGAGGGAGTGGTGAAAATTGAATATAATTGTGGTGTGAATACCCCTTGATGTGTTGAAAAGCCTATAATGCGAAAATATGATCTGAAAGAGCTATGTCCGATACGAAAGAGCTATGTGCGAAATGAAAGAAGTATGTTCGATATGAAAGAGCTATATGCGAAATGAAAATGCTATGTGCGAAATGAGATTGATGAGCTGGCTGTCAAGAGGGTCACTTAAATTTATATAATGGTGAGATTGAGTTGGCGGGAAAAACACAATATCACCTTCCGGTAAGCAAACTAGGAAAAATGGAGTTTGGTTGGTTGTCATATTATGAGACAGTCATGTGGTGTAATAAAGCTGATTATGTCGGAATTAAATTGATTGTATTCCATGCGTGTCGTTTGTTTATCTTGTTTGAGTTGTGTTTGACATGCATATATAGATAGGGTTGGTTATTTACTTACTGAGTGGCAGGCTCATCCCTCTGTTGACATTTTCTTTCAGGAGTTGACTTTGAGGCGTCTGACTGTTGAAGACTAGGACTACGCATTATACTCAGGTAGGTCGGGCCAGTATGTTGTTTTATCCTCTTTGTCAGTTAGAGTACAAATCACATTTTGTTGTATAGAGAGAACTTAAGCGTGGAGATTACTTATGATGGACTACGTGTGATGTTTGATGTGCATATATGATATTGTAGGTTGATTATGCTTGTTATGATGTTGGGGTTACGTATACATATGAATTAAATTATTTTGTGCATTTATATTTGTAAACAAAGGGATTACTATAAGTATAATGTTAGCGTAGATATAGCCTTGTAGCGAAGGGGGTGCTACATTTCAGCCTTCATGGCATCTAACCATTCTTTCAAAATGTGAATCATTTATTCGGCTCCTGATTGGTCCATATAATATGGAGGGTTAGTTAGTTTGTTACAGTAGTTTCAGGCAGTTGCTCTTCTTTGTATTTAACCTGGATTCGAACCCCTCCTGGTCATTTTTTTCATTTTTCCATGAATGAGAAACAGGGTATTTTGTCTGCAATTTATCTTTGATAATGAATTCTGTGTGCTTGTTGTCTTCTGCAAGTTTTAACATGGTATCAGATCCTTTTTCGTGAAGGTCTCTGTATATACACACTACAATGCATACCTCTCTCTTCATGGACGACGAAGTAGCTTCATCGACGATGGGAAAGAGACCTGGTGAAACTGCGTCTCAATATGAGAAGCATATGTTGTTTGTTCATCCTTCTGGGCATTCACAGCTAACATTGACATCTTCTTCTTTGGATGGCACAAACTTTCTGGTATGAAAACGAGCAATATACGTCTCTTTTGAAACGAATCTTTCCAACACCAGCTCTTAGATCAATCAATTTTGAGCAATAGAGGCGCGTTAATATGATAGTGACATCATGCATTTTAATACTTCGTGAGGACTGTGGCTCGCGATAAAGGCAAGTATGGGTGGAGTAACGGGCCGTTAATTTACCAGTTACAGAGGGAATTGTCTTCAATGGTACAACAAAGTTTAAGTCTTACAACATATCTAACAAACGTGACAAAGCTCTGGAATGAGCTCAATTGTTTGGCACCTGCACCAAAGTGTAAGTTTGGAGATTGTACTAGTGGTATTAACAAAGAAATTGATGAACTCACTTCATTGACTCAACTAATGCAATTTCTTATGGTCGTTTATGAAACCTTCAATAATGAAGGAAGTCAGTTACTTATGCTTGATCGACTGCCCAGTGTGGAAAAGGCTTTCTCTATGCTTTACACTGTTGAACAACAAAGAGCAATACAAACATCTACAAAGATAAGTACAAACAATGTGGCCTATCAACTGACTATGAAAGAAACTAAGAGAGACGATGATAAGTATGTGCAGAAAAAGAAATTCATTGCAGATAAAGGGAATTTCCTATGCAAACATTGTCGAAGACTAGGACAATGTCGATTGCATGGCATACGTGACTGGTATAAATCTCTGAATGAGCGAAGGAAGAAAGGGAGAGCTTTTCCTGCCAATGTCGATGTCAAAAGTGAAGGCATGCAGGGCACCTCTATGGGAAATGAATTGATTAAGCTGCTGCAGAAGGCAAACACTCCCTCAAATCCCATTACCAGCTATGCAAAGGCTTTGCACAATTCGACGAGGAGTTTGCAGGTAATGCCGCTAAACTTACTTGTATTGATTTGGATTGCTAGATAATTCACAGTAGGGCCATCAATCATGTATGTGAAAGCATTGTATTATTCCACTCATTTGTCAAACCCACTAATCCTCACTTCATCCACCTGCCTGATGGTTCAAAGAATTCAGTTCAATATGTAGGCAGAGTTAAATTGAATGATGATATTACTTTGGAGAATGTATTCGGTATTCCTCAATTCTCTGTCAACTTGATATCTGTCAGCCAAATTTGTGGTCATACAAATAATCAGTTTCAGTTCGCTAAAGACACATGTTTCTTGCAGGAGGTCTTGGTGGACGAGATCGAGAAGATGGAAGAAGGCAAGGCAAATTAATAGGTTTTAGGGTTTTTAAAACTTGTAATTATTTGACTTTTATTTAGATCGTCTTCCATCTTGTTTCTATAGTAGCGATATCCTCTATGTTCCCAGAACTCGTAAATCATTTCTTAGATCAATGATGACTTTTTTATTTATATGAAATCCCCTTTCATACCTGCAAACTTTGAAGAATTCCATTGAGCAAACAAAATCAATAAAGTTCCCTTGAATATAATCGACCATAAGTCGAAATGATTGGTTATGTTCAAGTCTATCTTTTTCAGATAGATTGTTTTCAGATACCCTTTCAGATTGCAAGATTTTTAGTTCGCACGATACTACCTTTTCCAGGTCGCGTAATCGCCTAATCTTTTCTGGACATGATCTTCACCTTTGTTAGGATATCTTAGGTCGCAGTCGTTTTAAGACAAATTTTAACCTTTTTTAGGTTGCAATCTTTTTCAAACAAATCCAAACCTTTTTCAGGTCGCAGTCTTTTTCAGACTCAGTTTCTACCTTTTTCAGGCCGTAGTCTTTTTTAGAATCAATTTGTACCTTTTTCAGGTTGTAGTCTTTTTCAAATCCAATTTGTACCTTTTTTAGGTTGTAGCCTTTTTCAAACTCAATTGTACCTTTTTCAGGTCGTAGTCTTCTTCTGACCCAGGCCGAGCCTTTCTCAGGTCAGTAATAATTTGTTGCAATGCTAGTTATCCCGAAAGTGCTTTTATTTCATGCGAGCATTTTTACATAGAATGTAACCAATTTCTCAAAATATTACAGTAATATGCATAATCATTTACTTCTATCACTAGTAAAAAGACTGCTCCTGCAAAAGTTAAATTTCCACGGTAAAAAGTTAACGAACATACAAACATATCGATATTTTCAAGTTGTTGTCTTCTTCACCAAATAACTCTACTGTTGCATCGTGTTTTTCCTTCGTTCCCTTGAGCTCGAACTCCTCACTACTCCTTGATCTACTAGGGTATGTTCGATCTCTTCCTCCTCATATTTGCCTATCTCGATGTCGACCTCTATCCCATTCTCTGTCCTTGTTTCCATTAATCTCCTCATCGATATACTTTCGAGCTAAGTACATCAATTGTTCTACGTCTCCAGGAGGATCTCTAGCTAATGCTGACGCAAACAATCCCTTCTTCAACCCATGTATCAATATGCTCTTCATCATATCAATCCGCAAATCCTGTACCTCTAGGGTCTCGCTGTTAAATCTCCCTATGAAACTTTTTAGGGATTTATCGCTCCTTTTCTGGATCGTGAAAAGATAGGTCGCCGACCTCTTCGATATCCTTTCGCTAGTAAAGTGAAATGCAAACTTCTGCGTCAGTTGTCCATAGGATTCGATGATACCACTCGCAAGCTAGTAAACCACTCTTGCGCTTTTCCTGTCAAAGTTGTCACAAATATTTTTACGTTAATAGAATCCGTTTGTCCACACAAGTTCATTACTAGTTCGATGGCAGAAATGTGTTCCTGCGGATCCTTCGACCTATCATATTTGGGTAGATCGGGTACTCAAAAATTTGGACCGACAATTTCGGTCAGAATCTTATTAGCAAAACGCGAGTCCCTATTTTGCTTCACTAGGTCACCTCGTTTCTTCAAGTCGCCTATCTGTTGCTTTAGTTTTTCTATCTGCTTCCCTAAACTTTCCACTTCAGCTCTGGAGATCCCTGGTTCCCTCATCCTGATATTGCTAAATGTTGCGTCTAAACTCTTTCTTGCTAGGCTGGTTTCCAGTGTTTGTCGCATATTCCTCCTCGTGCGATTGGTTCCTTCCATGTGGTCATTTGCAATCACCTTTCTCTGCTTTTTGACCAACCTCCTCCTCTCTGATTCAGCCTGTGTAACCATTTTCCTTTCGTGTTCCACCATCACATTCCTGCTTGCTATTTCTATCATCTGCCATTCTTCATTTGTTAGATGCAATCTTCTTCCCTCTCGTCATGGAAGGATTCGTTCTTCTTGCTCGTGCCTTGATGACTCCGACATGGTGAATTATCTTTGCTGGATACCTAAATCCTTCAACCACCTTGAAACCCAATCAAACCGAACTAAAGGACCTCTTCTCAAGATTCCCACAGACGACGTCAAATGATCTGGGTTAAAATTTATGTGACCTCCTTGGTTGGGTGAACTGTCCTCCAAGCGGTTCGAGGTCGCTACCTTTTCCAGACTAGTGATTGGGCCCTGAGAAAAGTGAAGCAAATTATTAGGCTTGCTGGAGTGGCCCCCAGCTAAGACCCTCCGATACTTAAGTTAGTATGTTTTTGAGGTGGTGAAGCAGGTCGTTGGCGAGCTGATGAGCCGAAGCGACCAAAAAGTAAAGAATGGTAAAGTGAGCATACCATAAATGCACTAACTATGGAGTATTTAGAGCGTAAGATAGGGGGGCTTGTTGGTCCAATAGACTTCTTCCACGTGTCTCGGGTTGCCAGGGTCGGGTCACCAGATCCAACCCAGGGGTAATGACCTGACCTGATAAAAAATGCGTAGATCCTTCAGGTAAAATTGTTATTTTTTGATCTTCCAGGAACAAATTAGTCTTTTATAGACAATATTAAGGCTTTCCACATCATGGCCAGTATGCCTAATCAATTTAATATATAATAATATAAAATGTAGGTAAAATTACACTTTTGGTCCTGTAACTTACTTTATTTCCACATTTATTCATTTTTGAAGAATTTAGTCCCGAGCCTTTTTCTTAAATTAGAAGTCGAGAATTTTTTAAAATAGTTGGACAAATTGAATTATTAGTTAAAAATTCAATAAATTAATTTATTCAAAATCTCAATGATGGAACATCAAAATATAAAAAAATTAATTTCTATTTGCCCTTCTTTTAACATCTTCAGTAAAAGAATAAAACAGTAGAATGTCTATATTTAACTGCATTATCAATTTTATTAGAAACATGAATCAGTAAAGCTTAATTGTTCCTTATTGGAAATAAAAAGAATCAAGAAAAGCTAAAGAAGAATGATGATATATGCATCTTTCTCTCTACTGCGTTATGTCTTTTAATTTCTCTCTTTTCAAAGACCGGTCAACTGTGGCCCTTTCAGGAAGAATTTGATTGAGTGGAGAATCATATTCTCATTTTTCAATATTCAAGAAATCCTACTAAATACATACCTTAAAAATCCAATCAAAAGGTGATCATTTTGGTTCACCACTTTGAGTCTAATTTTTTGAACCCATCAAACGAAATTAGACTTGTGAACCCCATACTGAATTTTTGTTTTTTGGTGACTTACAAATATCACACCAGATCCAATCCAATGTGCAACTGATAAGCTCATTTTGACCTACAAAATAGCTTTGTGGTCTTTCTCATTCTCATAAAAGATTTTGAAAGCTGATGGATCCAAATCGCCTATTTCTAAAGCTCTTTGAATCCATCACTCTTTCTCATCCTCAGCTAGAAGAGATTGTCCAACCAGAACGGTAAGTTTCATTCTTGATTATGCATAATCCAATTATGTGATAATATAAATTTTATATTTCACCCAATAGACATCTCCCATTTAATGTTGCATAAAAGACTTTATTGACCAATATACGTAATCAAAATTGTCCAACAATAATTGAAATCACTATTTCGACCATGCTAGGTTACATAAACGCAACACTAACAGGATCACCACTAAGCCTAACTAAGTCCCTAGTCGTAATAGCCCCTCTATTGCTAAGCCCTAGGACCTTCTTGTTTCAACTTTTCTATTCCTCATCATCACCTGCAAACCATTCACAGATTATGTATTTAGTGGTAACCAATACCAAGAGTAGAATGGTGATTATGTTAATACTCAATTAAAGATTTTACCTTCATCAGAGTGGAGATTAGGACACTCCCTCTTTCAATGGCCATTCTCTCAACAATAAATGCAAACATCATTCAGTATCCTTGACTGACAAACAATATTCCTTTTTCCCGTACCCCTGCCTGACAGCGTAACAGGATCACTTGATGTGCTAGAAACAATAGAAGAAGTCTCATCACTCATTTTCTCCCCCATTTGGCACCTTTGCCCTTCGCTTTAGAGATTGAAGCCTCTCCAACTAGTACTGGTTGATGCAGATTTTTCAACCGTTGTCTTATACTGGACCAACATATTGATCAACTCATGAAGGTTTTTCTCAATCCCATTCACGTTATAGTTGATAATAAATTGATCAAAAAAGGGTGGTAGTGATTCTAAGATCACATTCATTCTCAAAATCAACCTGGAGGTCTTTCAGCTTTTCTACTAGGGATAGTATCATCACTCGATACTCTCATACGGACAATCCCTCAACTATTCTAGCACGTAAGAATTCCTTCATATGGTATCGCATAAAGTTCATTCATGCGGTGCATTATTGACCATACATCTTTGTACCTCTCTTACTATTTCCGGATCTTGTTACTCATCATGCCCAGTATGATACTGCGTACTGTCCAATTGTCCTCATGCCACTGAGTAAATTTCTCGAGCGTCAAACATTTTCCTAGCAAGAACCCATTTGGCAAAGTACGAGGTAGACTTATCTAGAACATAAGTTTAGTTCTCGAAATCTTGGATTATCCTCAGATTTCTCAGCCAATTTGAACAGTTTGTTCCATCAAATATATTATCCTCAAGTATGTCGTTAAGTGGATTCTTAGACATCTACAATAAATAGAAAAATTACTAGATTATTATAAAATTATGTTCAAGTTAAGAATTTGGACTTCAATCATTAACCCTCCCACTATTTCTATAAAAACCATCGCTCTCAAATGGATTTTGGAAAAACCTTTACTTAGTGGGCTTAGGGTCCACAAGCAAAATTCACGATGTTTATTTCCATTTTTGTGTCTAATATTTTATCTTGGTCCAACTAAGTGAGGGTTATTTGTTATTTATATGACCGAGATCACATCACATTTAATATTTTTCATGCATAATATTCTAAATATTAAAAACCTTAATTAAAATGCATGGAATGCAAAAATAAAAGTCTAGCACGCCACTATTCGATAGTCAAAAGCCGTCTATGAGATCTATTGAGCTCATAGTAGATCTATGGTCAGTCTAGGGTAGGCCCATTAACATACTATGGGCCTTGTAATCTCTCCTTATTTCTTTATCTCCTTCGTGGGCTCCGTCCTTTGGACCTCTTCTCCATGAACCAACCCATGGCTCCTCCATATGCCTCTATTGTCTGAGCTAGTTGTTTCAATTATTACAAAAAATAAAACTAAATCTCCCTAACCTACTACACTTATTACGACTAAAAAGAAACCCCAAACAGAAGTAGCGAGAAGTACATGAATAGGGAGAAAATATGCCTTAAATAATTAGGCTAATAACATAGAGATAAGAAAATAAGTGGCATGCATGCCGCAACCCAACAGAAAATAAACCATCCAATGGGTTTTGTGATCATCCATATTAATCAAATTAACATTAAAACACATTTATTTTCAAAATAAACATGCACAAAAAATATAATACAAACCATGCATTATAATAATAATATCCAATGTCATATATTAATCACATATCTAATCCAAGGGTTTTTTTATTAAAAGTAATGCAACTTATTTATGGACATAAGTGCAACCGATACAAAAAGTAAATTCTTGTTTGAGAACCCATTCAAATTAATTTTAGTAATTTAATTTTAGAAAATACCACATCTCAACCAAAAATTTAATTCCCAAAAATTTATTGTTTCAGAATAATATGCAGAAAATTCAGAAAAAATAAAAATTTTGAAAAAACATAAAGCAGACATGAGGAAACAATGCGCGGACCCCGCTCGTGGATCTGGTTTCAGTGCATGCCTGCGCGTGCCAGTGCAGACATGCATGCACCCTTGCTAGCACGCATGCCTGCAGGAGCCCGCGCCCGGACGTGCGCTTGTCGGCACATCTACTGACATTTTTTTTTAAACTTTTTGTTTTTATTCTACATTTCAAAGAATCAATTATATTTTAGATATTCCAAAATTTATGAAAAATTCTCAATCCCAAAATTAAATCTTGACCAATGGGTGTACCCTTAATCTTTTCCTCGACCTTCGGTGTAAAAATAAAACAAAGAAGGCCAATAATTAGGAGAAAAAATAAATAAGAGAGACAAAAATCCACATTATGTTCGACTACAAGCGTTGATTCCTCATTCTGCATCGTTCATAGTGAGATCTCGATTTCGAGACCCTCCAAAGACTAACACACCACCACTAAAGGATATGGAGATTTTGTACTAGCAAAAACTCAACAAATGTGCAAAGAATCAACAACGTTATTGTTAACATTTGATCATTTCTTCCTCTTTGGATCTCTAAGATCTTAAGAGGGTGTTTGGAGAGAAAATAGGAGTGAAATTTTATGGGTATGTTTTTGCTGCAGCTGCTTGTCAGCTATCAGTATTTTAGAAACTTTATATGTGACCTTGTCACAAGATACCAATGAGCTTTAACCTAGAAAGATTTCTTCAACCATCTAACACCTCTATGCCACACCACACCCAAGGAGGAGTTTTGACTCCTTAACCTAGCCATGGTCTAACAAAGGACTTGGGCTAGCATTTTAGTGGAACGAGCTTGATTAATTAAAACTAAATCAAGCCCACATCTAATGGACTTTAAAATAAATCTAATTTAATTTATAAGTCCAATATTAAAATATACTTTGATCCAATTAAAGGATCCAAGCCTTCTATTTTCTCGCTTTTAACTTATAAAACCAATACATATCAAACCAAACCCAGTAAAATTAATCCAATTAATTTGAATAGCTAACTTGAAATTCTAATTAATCCAATTAATTAAACTAAAGTCATCCATCGAATGTATTGGTCTAAATAAATGATCCAATCATTCATTCTCTCCAAGATTTAATTTAATTCAATTAAATTAATCCGACTCTCTGGAATTAATTCCAAATTAATTTCATCCCATTATAGTGGTAGGATGTGAATCTTTAAGTTCACGCTCGACTAGACTTGGGCATGTGCGACCAACAAAATTAACTTAATCTAATTTAGTTAATTATTTTGAATTATCTCATAATCAGAAATAGCTCGTTACCATAGGTGGTCGTGTAACAACGGTCCATGATACTAGAAACTAGGTGAATACCAGCTTGAACATGTAGGCTCCGAATCTGTACGAGTACGGTCCTACTGTTAACCATCTCCCGGTCTTAGAGTTGGGCATGGAATTGGGTGTCGGTTCCCATCCTTGACTAGGAAACAATGCTTAATACTCGAATTGCATTTACTCTACTGATCTGATCTTAAACCTATCCCCAATCAATCAATCATTTTCGCTAAATACTTGTAGAGTCTAAAGTATCTCAGAGCGCAAAGGAGAATTCACTGACATATACTAATAGGGGATAGATCCTCTGGTGGAATCCACCGTCCTTGCTACATACTTAGAATGCACTGGATAAGGCTTACGACGATCATGTCTCATGACACAATCACCGCTCGCCATATCCAAGATACATTCTTCGTATGCACGTGACTAGCATGATTACTCAAGTTCGAGAACTAATCTCGTACTATTACAACAAAAAAATCCCAGTCATGCTGATCAAGCCTTAATAGTTTCCATATGACAATTCCTACAAGTCATTTTAGTCAGTCAACTACCTTCTGAACTAATCCACTAAAATAGCAAAGAAGGCCTACGTCTCCTGCTGACGAAACACAGATACAATACTTAGTGCAAGACTCTATAGGACATTTGATGCCCTATTTTCAGGTTCTCGACTTGGAACACATCAGGCCGAGACCCTCATAAGTTGGTTTCATAGCTGCCAAATCTTTGCGTAGCCTAACTCCACGAGTTTCACCTTTCGATCTGTGGGCATTTGGTGTGATATTGAAAACCCCATTCAATATGAGTGGTAAACAAAATAAAACACACTGCCAACTTGATGAACTCTTACCGTATTCATCAATCTAATATTATTCCATAAAGATTGGAGAATGATTAACAACCAATCTAACTGGCTTTTTTTCACTCATTCCAACAATGTTATGGCTTGTTTGGATTGTACATGTGCAAACTCAGGGTGATCTACCTGATCAAATGCAAAAGTAGACGTGATCCCGATTCTATTGTCTGACCATGCTCCTTTAATTATAAGTATGACTCTAAATCAACAATTTTCACGACAACTGCTCTAAGGTGTAGCGCTTTGGGGCAATGTGGTTGAAGGTAGACGAGTGTGTGAAGATCATTTCTGATAGTGGGAAGGTTGTTTGTACCTGTTTTAATATTAAACATCTACTTCGCGAGTCTAAAGCTGTAAGATATAACTGGCTAGATAAAACAAGTGCTCATTTGGGCACTTGAAATGGATGATTAAAGAGCTTGAAGAAAGGATTAAATTTCTAGAGTCTTAACCATTGATTGAAAATGCTGAAAAAATGTTTAGATGAAATTGAGAGATGTTTTATGGAAGATGAGATCATCTAGAAACAAAGAGACAAAGAAGATTGGTTATTCCAGGTCGATTAATATCTATTAATAATTTTCTTACTTATGATGCTAATCACTTCTTGAAATCTGAGACAGGAGGAAAGAAAGGCTATTCAATATTGAAGCTTGACATGAGCAACGTCTAGGACCTGGTTGAGTGGCTCTTCTTGGAGTCTATCTTATTAGACTAAGGTTTAAGTACTCTTTTGTCCGTCTTCTTTTGATGCTTGTTTTGTACTATTAGTTATTCTTTTGTTCTTAATGGTGAGAATTTTGGACTAGTAAAGCTGTCTAGGGGAATCAAACAAGGAGACCCCCGATCGCTTTACCTATTCTTATTTTGTGGAGAAGTTTTCAGTGGAATGTTAAAAGCGGCTAAATCAATAGGTTTGATCTAGGGTGTTTGAATGGCAACCGTGGCACCCCGAATATCTCACCTATTCTTGGTTGAAGATACCCTTGTATTTTTTGCAAGGCCACATTGTCATCTTTCCATGGTATCATACTATACCGATACACACAAGCATCGGGGTAGATTATTAATCTTAAAAAATCAAGCACGGGGTTTAGTAGGAACATATGCAATGAATACCACTTGGTCGTAGCGAAAGTCAACACTTGGGGTAACCGGCGGTGGGTGGACTCTTGAAGAAAGAAATATTAATGTGCTAGAATTAAGGATAAAATTTGACAAAGAGTACAAGGCTGGAAGAAGAAGATGCTCTCCCAAGCGCGTAAGGAGATTCTCCTAAAGGCAATTATTCAATCTATCCCAATGTATCCTATATCATGCTTAAAATTTCCCTCATCACCTATTCATGATATCTAAATTTGTTTTAGGATGTATTTTTGCATCAATGATCAACTCGCAAGAATCAAGCATGATCCTAGCCTTAACCGTAAAATCTCTCCCTCCTATCTTCGCCAGGTAATCTCAATTATTTTTTAGCTTATTTAGTTTTTAATTATTTTTTTTTATCGTCAAATCTCCTCCCATTATTTTCTTTTTCTTAAAAGAAATCAACTTATACCAGTCCCTGTGGAATCGACCCTACTCCCGCTTTCACAAGTTTTGTAGAAATTATTTTTTGTGATCTCGACACTCACCAAACTTTTACACCGTTGCCGGGGCTGGTGTTTTTAAGAAGATTTTTTTTCTTGTTACTTGATTTTTTTTTGGTTACTTGGTTTAATACTATAATCTTCTCGTACATGTGAACTAGTTCTGATTCAAGATTGAGAAGACTGGACGGAGATTTTGAAAGGAAACCAAGCAATAAGTTGAAAGGATACCCACTTCTTCCGAGCCATAGTTAGCACAAGAGATATTGGACACTTGGAGTGAACCATAACACACAACCCAATTGCAATCATGTGGGCCAATACTCAATAGTTTGGGACTAGATACGGCAATCCTCCGGTGAATGAGGTAAATGTATCTTCCATTTATGATCGTTTTGATAAACTTTTGTCCCTTGTTGAAAGAGTTGTCGAAGAAGAATTGCAACGAATGAAGGCTTTTCATTTATGTAATTCTATGGCACATCCCACCGATTTGGGCCCTATGCTTCAAGAAGAAACCATCGAGCATGCCAATGTTGTTGGAGGACTTTTTGGAACACCACAAAGAGGATGTGATCCTCATTTCAACATGTACAATCCAGGAAGGACAACTTACCCCAGTCTTAGCTACATTTCGCAATCTCAAAATTGGCCACCAACTCCTTCGCCTAATTCCACACCTGGTCCATCTCTCGAAGACATGATAAAATCACTAGTGACCAAAACACATTAATTCCAACAACAAACACAATAGTTCTAACAACAGTTCTAATAGCAGACCCAGACGAGCATTAAAAATTTGGAATCTCAAATCAGTCAACCCACGTCATCTATTAGTAAATTGGAATCCTAAGGTAAATTACATTCCCAGTCTGTTGTTGACCCCAGATAAAATGTTGTTGTTTTTGTTCTTCCAAGTGAAAAAGAGTTGTAACCAAACATGGACGAAAATGACACTAAGCATGCGCATGACCAGCACGGTGAACCAGACCAAAAGATGGAGATTTCTCAAAAGCAGACCAACAAATCGAAAACGACCGATAGTGAACATCACATGGTGTTGATGGTCAAACCTCCATTACTTATTCCTAATCGAATTATTTTAGCCCCTTATCTAAACTGTGCCGACGAGTATCAATTTCCTGTATGTCACTTTGGTGTTTAGAAGCTGATTCATTGGTTACTATCTATTGGAATATCTAAATCACCGCAACAAGTGTTTGATGGAGTCATCAAGTTCTCACTCTGTGGAGATAATACATCAGTCAGCAATCCCTCTTCCCGAGTTCATGAATTGTTACCAGAGTCTTCGTACAATACGGAATCAAGCTCAAACAAATCAGTGGTATCCTCCACCTACTGATTCAGTAAAAGTTCATTTTGATGGTGCAAATTCTCATGAACAATCATCTATGGGTGTAGGGGTTATTCCAAGAAACTCTAAGGACATCTATTTAGCAAGGTGGATGAAATATTTCTCTTTTCCTACTACACCAAACCATATTGGAATGAAAGGAAGCAGTGGAAACACTACAGGAGTGTTCTTATTGAAGGTGATTGCTTATCCATCATAAATTGGTCTCCTTATCACTAGGACCAATTTCTGAAGGTATCAAGTCATTAGCAGTGGCTTTTCATTCCATCACTTTTGTGCATGTTCATCAACAAGCGAACAGTCTTGCACATCGATTGGCAAGAAATGCTCACTACAACACTGAGGGGGTTGAATTATTACTTACGTGTATTATATAGCTCTTCGTGGCAAACATATGATATGATTTTCGTATCCAAGAAAGAAAAAAAAAGTAAAAGAATGCATATTAACCACTTATTGTGTCCTAGCAATAGCTAATATTATGAAGTTAGATTTAACCAAATGTTGGGTCCTAGGGGTTACCTATATTATTTGTGATAATATCTAATCAGACTGAATGGGTCAAAGTTGAAATAGTGAAGCTTTTGCAATAATAATTTTGCTCCAAAAACTTGTTTATATAACTTATCTGTTTCTGGATAAACTTATATCCCAATAGTGTGATTTTGCCTAGTTTATTTAATACCTATAACTAATATTTATCTTTTATGGTAAACTAAAGGTACTTTAAGATTGGTTTACAAGTAGTGTCTCTATTGTACTAAATTGGGCAGCACACAAAGTAATGTAACTATTAAGGAAAAAATTGCACCTTTTGTCCCGTAAGGGCCTTTTTCAATTTAGTTCCATTTATTGCAATTTTCTCATATTGCATCTCATGAGTGGTCATATTAATATTATACCAAAATGACGTCATTTCGAAACAAATGACATTGTTTTTTTGGGAACGGTTATTTGGAATGGCTAAACAATAGGAACGGCTTTTTAAATATTGCTTGTCAATAGAAACAATGTTTTTTTTTTTTTTTGCAAAGAGAGGTCTTACGAATGGTTTTCTAAAAATTGCTGGTTCCAAAGCCCGCTTCAAAAATCGGTATACATACAAAACTTAGAAGATTTTTTTATTTCACCCTCCCTCTTCCTCCTTCACTCTCCCTCCCTCACTCTCCTCGACCGACTGCCTCCCTCACCTGGTACTTAGCTCCAGTACTGTCAGCCGTCCGCCGTCGTCTAGAGGCAAGTGGAATCAAATGGTTGGGTTTCCTTATTCTTTTTTTGGACCCCCCAACCTTTTTCTTTGATACCCCCACCCCCCACCATTTTTCTTCTTCTTTTCACCACACTTTTCTTCCTTTTTTCCTCCACTTTCGTATAAAATAAAACACCAATTTTTTAAAAATATTTTGGCTACTTTTCGAAAAAAACATTCGGGCATTTAACTATATAAAAGTTCTGTTTTTTGAAAAAAATTTCTAAAATTTTTTTGAGAAAACTAATTACGGTTTTCTGAAAATTTTCTGATATTTTTGTATTTTTATAATTTTCCTAATTTTATATAATGTTTTTGTAATTTTTCTAATTTTTTAGGTAATTTTTAAAAATTTTCTATAAATTTTTGGTACTTTTTTTATTTTTTTTTATTTTTAAAAAATTGACAGAAAACTTTTGTTAATTTTAATTTTTTTTGTTATCTTTTTCTAATTTTTGGTCATTTCCACAATTTGTGTAATTTATGCAATTTATGTATAATTTTTTGAGTAATTTATGCAATTTATGTTTATTTCATTGTGTAATTTACGCAATTTATATTTAACTTATAAAAAATATTTGACAAATTTCACCAATATTACATTTCTATATAATAAATATAAATAATTAAAAAAATTGAGAATTTGTTCCAAATAATAATTTCTTACATAGTAATCTAATTAATAAAAAAATTTTCACCAAATTCCCCATACTAACATTTTTATATAATAAATGTAAATAATCACAAAAATTGGACCAATATTTCCATTAATATTTTTTTACATAATAATCACATTAACATAAATTAGGCTAATATTCCCAATGTCAACAATCCAAAATTAGAAAATATTCCTAATAATAATATTTTTACATAATAATGTCAATAATCACAAAATTAGATCAATAATTCCAATAATAATATTATTTAGAAAATAATATCAACAATAACAATACTGAGGTAATATTTCAAATTAAAATACAATTAACAATTAATAATTATTTAAAAATATATAGTTTGTTTGTAACCATGTACAAACAGATTACACATGCCTTTAAGTTTTTGCCCATCAAGTGAATTTTGTGAGTAGAACTGTTTAGGTTTATCCATCTTTGTTTGTCAACGGAGGACAATGTTGATAAATAAGATGTTAACTGTTTTTTTCTTTTATTAGAGGTAGAGCTCGATCAGCCACCCAAGCAGATGGAGTTATTTGAAAGGTACTACACAAAAAAGGAGGATGGTGGCTGGAGTGGGCTGAGAGCGACTGAGGTGGCGGTAAGTAGATTATTGATATTCTTTGTTTTAGAAAAAATAATTCTTGGTTAGAAGTACTAATAATTTTGTATGTTTTGCAGTAGACGTTCCAGAATTGCCTTCAACAGACCCCTCAGCTTCAAACCAGGACAATATTGACGTTACTGAAGAGGAGGGCTTAGATTTGGTTTTAATTTTTTTTTCATTTTTTAATTAGATAATTTTTCATATTAATATAATATTTTTTCTTAATTATTCATGTTTCATAATATTTATTAAATTTCATGATATCAATTTTAGTTAATTAATTAAATTCATAAATATAATTAATTAAAAAATTAAAAAATTATTAAATTAGTTTAATTATATATTAAAATAAATTAATTTATTTATTTATTGTAATATATTAAATATATGAATAAATTATAAAATATAAATAAATTATAGAATTAAAAAATTAGGAACGGTTTTAGTAATGGTAAAGAAATATTATAAATCTAAATAAATGACCATTCCAAATATCATTACTGAAATAGTTCCAAACCCCTGTTCCTAAACTACATTGACTGTTTCAAATACCATTGCTAAAATCACTTCTAATAAGTGTTCCTAAATAGTGGCTGACCGTTCCTAATACCATTGCTATTTCAATTTTAAGTACGTGTTCTCAAAAACACCATTGCTAATACCATTATTAAAACAGTTTTATATATGTGTTCCTAAATACGACTAACAATTCCTAAAATCGTTCCAATTGAAAAAATAAATTTTTCTTGACAAATTTGATATTAGGAATGGTTTTCGTAGTGTGTTACAGTTCCCGTCCCAAATAGAAATGGTCTTGCCAGAACCGTTCCTAAAATTTTGTAACGCCAGTTGTAAGGATGAATTTCCAACCGTTTCAAAAATCACCCCAAATAAGTTCAATGTCCTGCAAACCCTTCCAAACCCTAAAAAACCATCCTAAAATCGCTTCAAATTCCGCCTTTTTTTTATAGGGATAGTACCTTAAACTAGCTTGTTAAACTAAAAAACTTGCGGACCCCATTTCTTGTGCTATGATCGGATCCTAGATCTTGTGCTCCGCCGACCAGTTTTATTGATGGGATTTGGCTAGAGTACTTCACCACACTATAAAAAAAGGTGGGATTTGGCATGGTCAGGGCAACCGTTCCCAAACTCGTTCCATCTTGAAACGGTCTTTGGAACACATAATGAACGGATATTGAAAGATGATGTCAACTATCTACATTTTTTTTTGTTATAATTTTGGAACAGGCATACCATTCCAACATGAGTTCCGAACAAACAGTTACAAAATCTGATCCAAATACCATTACAAAATAGTAATGGTAGATGGTTGTAACTCTATTTGGAACATAATATTAGAATTAGGGACGGTTTTGAGTTGATTGTTCCTATATGTGTGACAAAGGAAGTCCAAAAGATGATAGTTAGAAAATGTATTCGAAAATAAGGTACAATTTGAAACGACTTTTTGTGGATGGTGTTAGTACATTTATAGAATGACCCAAGTCTCAACATGCATTATGGATGGTGAGAAAATTAAGTGTCCTTTTTGGAAGTGCATAAATGAAGTTTTCAAAACCACGGATGAGGTAAAATTATACTTATTTATGAAAGGTTTTATGTCGAACTATTATAATTGGACTTCTCATGGCGAGGAAAGGGTGCAAGAGTATTTTGAGGCCATCACCACGGCCAATTGTAGGAGGAGCAACCTCCCATTTTTAATGTTATGGAGGGCACCAGTACGCCTTTGGATGATGCGATGCAAATGAATTTGACATAGAGAATGGTTTTTGATGCCGCCAGGCCGGATGTCTGGTCTTCTAAGTATAACCGGAATGGTGTGCCTCATAAAGGTATGAGGTCGTGTCGTACTAATATAGGGTGTAGTTTATACTATGGTAGGTGGTACGATTATGCGTCTGTGCTGGCAGATCGGTTTCACAATGTAGTGCATGCAGTTGAGAAGCCGTTGTAGAATGGTTGCACCCAATCTCAAGTGAGGTTGTTGCTGAGTTGTTGAATATCAAGGTCGTTGCCCATTTTCTGAACATATATGTGACCAAATATCCCAATGGGCTAATCATATAGTGACCCACAACCACACCCTGCCCCAAGATTACTATAGTACGACGAAATTGTTAAGAAACTTGGATTTACCTATTGAGAAGATTGATGTATGTAAAAATGATTGCATGTTGTACAAGAAGGACAACATTGATTTGGATTATTGGAAGTTTTGCGGAGAAGCTAGGTACAAGTCAATCAGGGAGCAAAATCCTAATCACAAAAAGACATTGTATAACATTCTTAGGTACCTGCCGGTTACCCCTAGCCTGCAAAGGTTGTATGCTTTAGAAGCGACTGCCGAGCAAATAACATGGCATGCCAACAATCGAACGGAAGAGCGATCCAAGTGCCATCCGTCTGATTCAAATGCATCGAGGTATTTTGACCGGACATATCCTCATTTTGCAGTAGAGCTCCGTAATGTTAGACTAGGTTTGTGCACGGATGGGCTCGCAATGCACGGGCAGTACGATGGTACATACTCATGTTGACCTGACCGGGGAACTTTAAATTTGATGACGAGTCTGATGAGGATAGCTTTGATGAGGATTACAAGACTGAAGAAGACAATAATTATGATTGACATTTACCATTTTCTGTTTAAATTAAAAAAATACCGATAATAATTCATAAAAATAGTTTACCAGCTAATTTAGAAGTACAATTTGCAAACTATTTGTCCATACCAATAATTTCTTTTTTCAGAAAAAACAAAACACATTTTTTTTTTGTATTTAGGAAATGTCAAAAAATTAGGAAGTCGATCCAAAGCCCTTTCCAACTTTGAACGACATTAATAAAATAAATCGTTCAATATATTACAATGTACTAAATAAAAAGGAGGAAAAATTAAAATATAGGAACCGTTAATTTATTTTGACCGTTCCAAAATAAGTTCCAACAAATTGAGTTTCGCACCAAAAGAAAACTGGAGGAAAAATCAAATCTAGGAATGATTATTTAATATTTGACCGTTGTGAAATATGAAATTTAAATAAAATCATTCGTAAATGTATAAAATATCTTTTTCTGAAATTACTAAAATACTTTTCTAAATGTGTTCCAAAAACTGTCCCTAAATATGCCCATAGATTGCTCGTTCACCTCCCGATTACAGTGTCTCAATATCCGGGTCCCTGATTAATATCAAATTTAAACTCATAACAATACTTTTCATATGTGAACATATCTAGTGGTCTGATCTAAAATTAAATTGTCTGATGGTCAGTTTCATCATTTTTTCAACCTCATTGATTGTGTATATCTTAGTATTCATATAACAAAAATGTCAAAAACTTTATAAAATGTAGTATTTTATTGATTTAATACTATCCAACGGTTTGATAAAAATTTTAACGGTCTGATTAGACGATCCAATGGAACAGTGTGAGATGTTACTTACATCTACGTAAGACTAACGATCTTATACATACAAATATATTTGATCTTTTGAACATGTATCAATTTAATTCGTTGCATTATATGTTTCCAATGACCATAATTAATTTATAGTCTACTTTTTCTGATCATTAACATGTTTGGGACAATTTATCCTTTATTTTTTATTTTCTTAATTTTTTGGTGTAATAAAACATTTTTAAAAACTTTCGGCAATTTAAAAATAATTACTTAATTTTGCTGTAATTTTTAAAAAAAATTATACATTTATGAAATTATAAAAAATTTCATAATTTTTTGTAATTCTAATATTTTTCTATAAATTTTTTAAAATCTTAAAAAAAATTGTAAATTTTATGTAATTCTCCAAATTTTTGTATATTTTTGGTTATTTTAATAATTTTCTCTTAATTTTGGTAATTTTTAAAAATTCTCTGTCAATTTCTTTTTATTTTTAAAAAAAATTCTGTTAAAAAGTTATTTTATGTAAGTTTCACAAATATAGAAATATTTAGTTGTATAAGAATATCTGAAATTATAGAAATTTATTTTATGTAATTTCTGAAATTATAGAAATTTTGTGTAATTTTTCAAAACTAATTGTATAGTTGTGTAATTTATGCAATTATTGTGTAATTTAGTAATTGTATAGTGTAATTATTTGTGCAATTTACTGTAATATTCTATATGCAGATATGCACTGACTAATTTCAATAAATAGAAGTTTTGAATTTTTCGTTCTTTTTACTTTTTTCTTTCATGTTAAATATTTCAAATATTCGAATCAAGAAGTTACAATTGGTGAAATCATATGAAAGAAAGAGATTAGTTACTAGTCTCCTTCGAATTTGAAAATTCAAGTCAAATGAGGCCTATTTTTCCCTTTATGCAATTCTTATGTGTATTATATTATATTGCTTAGATTTTTTGCCATATTTATTGTATACATGTGCAATTTATTTTATAAATAGGCTAATTTTTTACATCATAATGTAACTAACCATAAAAAATTGGACAAATATATAATCCCAATAGTAAAGTTATTTAAATAATAATGTAAATAATAAAAAATATTGGACTAATATTTCCAAATAAAATAATTTTGACATCATAAGGTAAACAATCACAAAAAATAGACCAATAGTAAATCCCAATAATAACATTATTAAAATAATAATGTAAATAATAGAAAAAATTAAATCAATATTTCCAATAATAATCTTTTCAAATAGTAATGTAAATAATCACAAAAATTACACCAATATTCCTAATAATAATAACATTTTTACATAATAATGTCAACAATCACAAAAGGTAGACTAATATTCCCAGTAATAACATTATTTTCATAACAATGTCAATTATCGCAAAGTTATAAAATATTCCCGAAAATAACATTTTTACATAATAAAGTCAATAATCACAAAATTAGACCAATAATCCCAATAATAATATTATTTACAAAATAATGTCAACCATAATAATATTAAGGTAATATTTCAAATTAAGGTACAATTACATAATCATTTGAAATAGAAAACAAATTGAGAACATTATTTCCAATAATTATAGGGGAAATGACAGATTTAGTCCCATAGGATAAGGTAGATCTCACTTTCGGTCCCTTGCTTTTTGGGGCCAACAGTTTTAGTCCATTAATTTTATGAAATTAACACATTTAGTCCCATTTCATCTCAAAACTGTAAAAGAACACCCAACTTGCAAGAATGGTATCAGAGCCTATGTTTATTGAAGAAAAATAAGATCATATTACATTTTGATATTATCCACTAATGGAGGAGACTTTTCAAGATAATATGGAACCGAACCAAAGTTCGAGTTACTTTGAAAATAGGGAATATTTCCAGACTCTGGAAATACAAAGAAGAGAATTTCTCATGGAAATTCTTGACAAATGTGACAATGGTCCCAAGAGGATTGACCCGAAGCTTCTCAAGCCAGAAGAAAAACAAGAATGGCTGAGAAATTTCGAAGTTCGACAAGTACTACCAAGAAATGCAGTGAGACGTCTACACTCCACTGAAGTCCATGGTAGAATCCCAGCCAGGAGAAACGGAACGTGTAAATTCCTTCATAATTTCAGTTCAAAAAATTATGACTGATTGGAAAGAACTCGAGCCAGATACATCAAAGATCTCCCAAGATCTGAGGGAGATACAAAAGACGGTTCAAGACTATGGACATAGGTTAATACATATACATATGAAAATAGAATCTTTGAGCCAAAAGGTGGACGAGATACTTAAGATCCTTCCGGATCTACACAAGGGCCTTACAGATCTGAGGATAGAAATTACAGATCTAAAGAAAAATCAGAGAGAGAACCCTGAAACATCTAGATCCAGACAGGAGCGAATCAGGGACGCCCTCGGAACAGTACCCCTTCTACACCAGAAAGGGAAGGCCACGGAGATTCCAAAGCCAAAGTCAAGAGAAGATCTGATCATTGCATCTATCAGATCTATAAAATAATGGAGGTAACAAGAGCAGATCTTTCAGATCTACAAGAACTGGCGGAATCCTTTTCCCAACTCGGGATCGTGGATTTAGTCAATATCCAAACAAATGAGCTCACTCCAGCACTACCACCGCCGGAAGGAAGTACATGTTCTAATGATCCTCCACAGGATCAACCAATGAGGGAGAGTGCGGATTTCCACACTAATGCCACACCAACATTTGTGGGAACCAGATTAAAGGAAAATCCAGGAAGAAATCCAAAAATAGTGCCGGAGAATACACCTTGGGCAAGGACCATGCTCCAGCCCTTACATCCATACGGCGCTATACTAAATCTGGATATTATCGATTTCTGAAATACCGAGAAATTGATAGACGAATGGGTTGCAGCAATCAAGATAGCAGCAACTACCCTGGAGCTCGACAAAGAAAATTTCATAAAACTTGTAGATTTGAGCTTGGAGGGATCTGTAAAAATCGGATGGGATAATACCCCAGAAGATACCAAAGCAAGCATCCTTGCCGGAGATTCGAAAGGCGCGATAGCTGACCGGCTAGGAAGGCTTATCAAGATACACTTCATCGGAGATGGATATTTCGAAGGAAGTAGGGCAGAAAAAGCTAAGGAATATGCACAAGCTCTTTTCAGCCTCGAATTAAGAAGTATTTGCGCAGTAGATGAATATATCTATTGGTTCCGCAAGTATTTCTTCCAAAGTGGAGTAGCAACAGAAGTAGCAGCTCCAATGTTCTTCGCAAAAATATGCAGTCCATGGAGGGAAATGTTGATTCAATCATACAAAGTACCTGAAGGACAACTAGATTCAGTGGCACGAAGAATGTCTTTCCTTAAAGACAAGTTGAAGGATTGGTGTTATCAAGCATCCATCCAGAAGAACATGAAAAGACTGAGAGGTAAAATCAAACGAACCCCTCTCTGTTGTGATAACAATGATTTTCCAATTATAGGAGAATAAAGTGAGCCAAAGAAAAGGAAGAAGCAGAATAATGACTCCTACACTAGGAGTTCCAGAAGAACTTTTTCCCGACGAAGATCATGGTGGTCCAAATCCAAAGCCAGAACATACAAATCTGGACAAAGAACAGGACCAACAAGGGTTTCATCCCAAGGATCTAGACGAACAGATGCAAGATCCACCGGAAGAACCCCTACAAGAAGAACTTTCAGACGGGCCCATACCCGAGCCAATGAAAGTTTTAAAGATTGCAATTGCTGGACTTGCGGAGCAAAAGGACATATATCTCCCGATTGTCCGCAAAAACGTGGTGAATTAAGAAAATTTGAAGCCACGGATGATATCCTAGATGCAGTTTACTATGGTGACTTGGTACCCATCTACCAATTCGAAGATCTTCCTTCAGACGAAAGCGTCTATGAGGAGGAAATAGAGACTGATTCGGATGGATCTTCAACCGAGTCAGAATAACTACAACAAAGGAGATAGGCTTCAAACCTCCGAAAGCCTATCAGGATTCTTTTCCAGAATGATGGTGTCAAACAAAACCATGGAAAGAATCATGCGGCAAGATTCCAACCTCAGCCCATATGATGGATTTAGGATTGGAGGAATTGGGAAAGTCCTGAACCAGATAGGACTAAACCAAAGGAAGCATCACATAATCTACAAAGTAAGTTCAGGTGAGTTTGCTATACCTATGGAACTTACTGGTAATGTGATGGAAATGCAGTTAATTCCTAAAGAAGAAATTCTTGAAGAATTGAGTAAGCCTAGAGAAGAAGTAGCCATTACTATGAAATGGATCCACATAGGAACTATTGAAGTAGTAATAAAAGCAACTTTTAAGGAAGGAATTGATTCAGAAATACATTTATCAATAATGGATAGAAGAATCAATAACTTAAGAGATGGTTGTCTTGGAACAATGATAGGTAACTTGTATGCAGGAAAACTGATGTTTGACATTCATCCTAGGATTGCATACAACCTAGCAGACCAAGATTTTAGTAGAGTCTTAACCCTTCATCAAGATTTTAAAAGAAAAGATCTAATGAGAGAAGGAAATAGACCATATTCTATAACTTATAGAATTGCATATGCCCTTTCCAATACGCATCATTCAGACTTATTTCTTAGGAAAGAGTATATTGAGATTCCTAGAATTTTCAAAGAGTTTGCCAAAGTCATGACACCAGACCCTATTAGAATACCTAGAATAGGTGGTGTTGATATTATTATAAAAGATCACCCAGTCTTAGATCGGACACTTAACTCTAGGACTGAGTTTAATAGTCGAATGTCCTTTTCGGAAGATAGGATTATAGGCTACAAAGGAAAGGAGAAAGAGTTACTAAAAGCTTTAACTCCTCAAGAGATTAGGTTTGATAACGTAAAACTTAGATGCCCTGAAAGATGGAAAGAAATACAAGTTATATTTGACATCACTAAGAAAGAAACCTTTTTCCTTGTGATGACTTATATCATTTGCAGCAACCTGTTGTTGGAAAATATGAGGGCATGCTAGAAATAGCGGGGCATGAAATTTTAGTTGCAGGTGTTGCAGGAAGAGAAAATGGGAGTATGACTTTGGGGTTAAGTTTCCTCGAAGATCATAAACCATGGGGAAGAAAAGGTAATGGAATGGAATTCAGTCTTGATGGTGTCACCATAAAGATTGAAGGACGAGTCCCTTTTCTATATACATATCTGTTGGTATGTTGTATGATCAATATAAGACGGAGTATTTTGCAGCTTATATTGATTCAGGATCAGGTATTTGCACGGCAAAACCTGGAGTTTTCCCTAAGGAAGCAAGGGAAACCTTACCCGTCATTGCAGGAAGGGATTTTTCCCAAAAAATCCTGATACTCAATAAGGGAATACGAGAAGCCAAGATCATGATTGGAGGAGCATTCGGATCACCCTGGTTCAGGATAAAAACACCTCCTATCTACTTTCATGATACAGGTGCCGATATCTTGTTAGGTAACAATTTTATTCAAACATTTGCAAGATATATGCAAGATAATCAAAGGAATCTATTAATCTTTACTACTAACTGTGGTAGTGAGATACAGGTGTTGCGAAGAGAAAAGGCATTTAATAGGATAATGCCAATAAATTTTCGCAGCAAACGTGGTGATTTTGATGCCAAATTAACTCATCCAAAAATGCAGGATAAGAGAAAATTTGGCAAGGTCCTTTTGTCTTTCAGGCAACAGGGACTCATAGACAGCGATAGCTTCTATAAGGAATCCGAGGAGGAAATCCTGAACCTTAAAGAAGCACTATTGGGAATGAAAGCACTCGACATCAGTGAAGAGAGCAGACTTTCTCTTGAGAATGTCAAGAGGCTTATCCAGAGGAACTTCAGCGAAAATCCTCTGGTTTGGTGGGATAGGAACAAGATCGAAGCTACTCTGAAGGTCAAAGAAGAATGCAAATACGAGTATGTTAGATACAAACCTATCCAGATGAACATGAAAGATAAGAAGGATATGCAGATGATAATCAAAGAGCATATCATCGAGCCTGGAATATCTACCTATAGTAGCCCTGGATTTTTGGTAAGAAACCATGGCGAGATCAAGAGAGGTAAACCCAGGTTGGTAATAAAATTTTATTGGTTAAAAAAATTTTAGAGTTTGATGGTTATTACATTCCTAGTAGAGAACACTTAATTGATTGCATTAAAGGAGCAAAAGTGTTTTCTAAATTCGATTGCAAATATGGTTTCTATCAGATTAAAATGGAGAACGAATCAAAGAAATTTACTGCATTCTCCACACCTCAGGGACAATATATCTGGAATGTGCTTCCAATGGGTTTAGCAAATGCACCCCAGATATTTCAAAGAAAAATGGATAATCTTTTTAAAGATTACTTCGAATTCATGTTTGTCTATATTGACGACATATTGATTGCATCTAAAAATATGAAGGAATATATTAGACATCTTGAAATATTTTCTGATGCATGCTATAGGGAAGGTTTAGTACTTTCTGAAAAGAAAGCTACTATTGCAGTCAATAAAATTGAATTAGAATTGAGTTGCAGGACCATATTGTGGAAAAAATCCGCAATTTTCCAGATGTACTCAAAGATAAGAAGCAATTGCAAAGCTTCTTGGGAGTCGTTAATTTTGCAGGAATCTTCATTAAGGATCTTGCAAGATACAGAAAGGATTTCCGACCACTTCTAAAAGAAACGGAGAGTTCAAAGTGGAAATGGGAAGAAATCCACACCGAAAGGGTTCGTGAGCTGAAACAAGTTTGCAGTAACCTTCCAAAACTTGCTATACCGCAAGACAGGGACGAATTGGTAGTCTAGACAGATGCCAATGATTACAGATGGGCAGCAGTGCTCATGAAGAAAACAACTACAGGGGAAGAACCCTGTACATATACCGGAGGGTTGTTCTCAGAACAACAAGCCAAAGTTTGGCACATAAATGAGAAAGAATTCTTTGCGGTTTGGAAGGCTTTCAAAAAATGGCTTTTATTTTTACTTGCGAAAGAATTTACTTTAAAAGTTGATAATACTAATGTCAAGGCTTTCTTAAAAAATAAATTAGAATCAAAAATAGAGAAAGCTCGTATTATCAGATGGCAAGCAGAATGCCAATATTATTGTTATAATATTGTCGTTATAAAATCTCATGAGAATATTCTTGCAGATTTCCTGACAAGAGATGGAGGCATCTGAAGCAAACTCCATCATGCTGAGACTCAGGCACCTCCGGGAAAACCTCGAGGAGCTTGACAGAAAGTTCGGACAGCTAGCAGTTAATGCTCAGGTTGCCGGACAAATCCAAAGAGCTGATCTAGACACGGTCCAGGTCGCAATAAGGAGTTCCTTATTAGCATCCACTTCGCTATGAACGACTTACGAGAACCAATTCGAAAGGCATCACCTTCGGGGATGACTCGCGAGTTGAGGGAGCATGACCCAAAACATGCCTTTAGAGTACAGGGCTCTACACCTGTAGCGTCGGATTCAAGTACCGATTGCACAAGGCCATCACCAGACTCTGGAGAAACGGCAACAATTGAGTCTCAAGAAGTGCAAACTCCTGTTGATTCAAGTCAACCCAACACCTCTGGGGTTAAAGAGGGAGAGATTAGTCTTAGGCCAATGACGGGCACCTCTAAGGCTAATACTAACGAATCAATATCTTCTTCTGCTTGGCAGGATTATCAGCGTACGTGGGAAAAATTAATTTCCCGCAAAGGCATCAATCCGGGCAAGACCATTATCGAAACGTCTGGAAAATATAATAGAGTTTGGATGTTAGAAGGGTCTAAACCATAAGATGTCAGAGAATGGTATGGTTTTGGAGCCCTTGCTTCAGTTCATACTATGTCACCGAGTTTTCCGGAACTCTCAAAACTTCCGGAGTGGATTAGTGGGGCGGTCTTTGATTCATGGCAAAACAACCCCCACTTGAAAAGAGGAGATGTTCTGGAGATAAAATTTGTTTCAGTAGCTCCAGAAACTGCAGGAAAAGGGTCTCATCCAGCATTCCATTTCATGAAGCTGCAGAGGCCAGATATGGTAGCTTTCAACAAAATCAAAGCTGCCTCAGAAGAAGCTCCCTTGGTATCAGCCATTAGCGAAGATAGTATCTCTACCAGGAGAGCTTGGGGACTATGGGTCTGTCTCACAGAGATGGACAAAGTCAAGTATCCATTCAAGATTTTCTCAAACAAAGTGAATGGATCATTCCTGTTAAATTCCATGACAGGAAAAAGCACGGAGTTTGCTGAAAGCCTATTCGAAAAGAAGAGGATGTTAATCTGGGAAAATAAGCTGCCGGCAATCGAAACTACAAGGATAAAGACGTGCAACATATTGCATGTTGGGCAATGGCATAACCATTTGTGCCCTTGCTGCGAGAAACAAGAAAAGCCCTTGTTCGGGACAAAGATTCGGGTCACGAAAAATAAACCCGAACCGGACCAAGATAAAGGAAAGAGAAAAATTTTTACCAAGAGAAGTAAAAGTTAAACGATGTAAAAAATCGAGAGGATAAGACTGTCGGTAGAAAAAGCCAAGCAGCCAACTGGAGATCATGTGACCGACCAACCATTATGACAGACAGCTGGAAATCACAAGGCGATGACGAACGCAATGACGTCATCATAAAAACAAGTTTGGAGTCCGTATTTGAAGTCCGCGGACGCCTATAAATAAAGATGCAAGGAAGCAGAAGGGATCATCAGAAAACCTCTCGTACTCTTCAAAGCATTAGAATTCTGAGTCATTTTTCTGTAATATTTCAAATTTTCAGTCTATGGGGGTTTCCCCAACAAGTCAAGTCCTCTACACCATGAGAGGCTAAATAGTTGCTTCCTCCAACGGAGGCATAATATCTATGTAATATTTCCTATATTTCTTCAATAAAAGATAGGCTTTTGTTCAACTTGTTATCCAAAATTCTATTAAGACCCTGTATTGGAATCCCTTTCACGCCCTAAGGTAGAAAACGAAATAGGCTGTGCTGTTTTGTTACTGAAGGAGCCAATTTCCTGCGAACCATCTGCTGCGGTAGTGTGGTTAGAAGAAGTCCGTAAAATTGAGGACTTGGAGTACCCGGAAACAAAGCGGTCAAAACAAGATATGAATTTATGGGGTTTTAATTTATTTCGGAAGCATGTTGGGCCTATTCCTAAGCATGAGGGGTAAATACAAACTACAAAAGAAAGGTGATTATAGGATCAACAGTGTTAAATTTTGGAAACCAGGGGACCATAACTGTCGACCATGAAAAGCGTGGGACTAGAAGTGATAATGGCCTTATCTAACGGGACCAAAAATGCAATTTTGCCTTAATAATTATTTAAAAATGTATATTTCTTTGGTAACAGCGTACAAACAGATCACTCATGCCATTAATCTTGTTTAGCCCATCAATTGAATTTTGCGAGTAGAACTTGTTATGTTTATCCATTTTCATCTGTCAGCAAAAGAAAATGTTGATAGATTAAAATGGATAAATATAACAAATACTACGATAAAAAGTTCATGTGATAGGCTAAATAAATTTAAAGCAATACTTGGCCCATTTGTATATGTGCACAAGAGAATTATACATTTTTAAATAATTAATGAGTACAATAATCATGACTTCATGATAATTTTTCCGATGTGTAAGAATTAGTATATTCTTTTTTATTTACATATTAATGTGAATAATCGTAAAATTTAGACAAATACTTCTCAATCGTTTTTTTGATCATGTTTAGTGGTACGCCTCCTATATCACGTGGTCAAGGAAGTGGTCATGGTCGTGGCCCGCCACTTCTACCAGTTTTGTCAGATGCTTCCCAAGTTGGGGAAGCAATTCTTCGACCACCCACACCACCGGACACGACCACACCGTCCCCCATCCCCCGTCCCGCAGACTCCAGATGATGCTGGAGCATCTAGAGCTGCACCGGCAGCTAATGAGATAATACACCAGTTTGGCACCCCGACGGCTGCTCCACCACTACTATCAATTCCACCCACCATCAGTGCGCCCAATACATCAGCCACGACGGCGCAAGGTAAATTTGATTATCAATTTTTTTAGTATTATTTTATATTGAAAATGTCTAATATAGCATGTCCTTTTAGATCTGAGTGTTGATTTCACGAGTTCATCAATGCAGCGGTGACGGGGACACTTTCCCCACCCATCGCCATGTTTGAGGTAGGTGCCGGAAGAGTACCAGCATTTGTGATATGAGAGCATGAAGGTAATAAAATTTAAATTAAATTTGTTTTATCTCATAATCTAATTATTTAATGAAATTTACTGACATTTTGTTTTATTTTATTATTGTAGATGACCTACTGGTGGGAACTGTAACAAATAAGTCCATCTTCTGGGTGTTCCACGTGTTGACCAATAAGTAAATCCGGAAGATACTTTCCATCATCCTATCCAGCCTGGTCAGACCACTTGGACTGGCCAACAACGTTTGGCTCCAGCTCCAAACGTACTGGGCCAGAGTCGACTTCCAGCGGGAGTCCTTATAGAAGGCGAACCGGGCAGAAAACTCCATTGTGTCCTCAATTGTGTATCCGGGGGGGGGGGGGGTCTTCCTCTATTAGCATGCAGAAGAGAAAGTTGGTAAGTAAATAATAGTATTTTAAATGCTTTACCATATTTTATAAATAAGATGCTAAATTTTTTTTCTTCTACATGAAGCGAAGCTCGATCATCCCCCCCCCCCCCAAGCAAAAGGAATTATTGGAGAGGTGCTGCAAGAAAAAAGTGAACGGCGGCTGGAGCGGGCTGAGGCCATTGGAGGTGGAGGTAAGTAGCTACAATATTAATATTATTTTTTTAAAAAAAATTAATTCTTGCTTAAAAGTGTTAATAATTTTGTTTGTTTTGCAGGAAACGTTCCGGAAGCTGTTAGAGGATGGTTGACCTTAGAGGGTTGGATATTCCAGAAGGTGCTTTATTTTTTGTAATATCCAACCCTCTAGTATTTGTCATTCTTTTTCTATTTTCAAGTGTCTATTATATATATATATTGGGATTAATGGATTCAAAAGGGTCAGTTTATTTTTCTTTTCGAAATATTTGAAAGTGATATTATCTGTGGTGGCAAAGAACCAAATAAATTAGTGCAAAAAATTCTTACATACATTAGTATATCTGTATAACTTTAATATAATTGCAATTCAATTTTAAACTTAAATTACTATTCTTCAGTTCATCAATGAAATCCAGTCCTCAAAGTGTAATAATCACTAAAATTATGAAGCAAGTGACATTAGTCTATACCTATCTTTATATATGAAACCATTAATTACATTTTTCACATTAAAACACATCGAATTTCATAAATATTGTAAAATTTCAATAGATCCTTCGTTAAAAGTATTGTCAAATTTGAATAACGATGAACTTTCAAGAAATGTTTATACTTCATTTTTTAGTGTCAACTTTTGAGTGTCTATTTTTACTTCATCACTACTTTAAGTTTTTCAATTTTACTCAAAAATTGGAGTTGTATATAAAGAACTTTGTAAAGACAAATGGTTGATTACAATATAACAATACGTACATATTGATGAACTCTTTAATTAACTTTCATAAATATTATCTCTTTCTTTTTCTGCCTTTTATGGAGGAATCTAATATAGAAAATAATTTATTGTATTGTATTCATAGATAGCATCAAATATATACATTTCCTTCTAAAAATACTTTCTGTCTAATTATTACATAATATTAAGTAAAGAAAAACCGAAAAACAAGAAATTAATAGGAAAATATTATTAGAAAAAAACATAACGTAACTTCCGACGCTTCTGCTACCTCCTGTCGAGCTTTTTTTTTTGAAACACTCACACATACGTAGACAACATTTACGCACACTCTCTCACTCAACCACTTACACTTCACATTTGCTCATGCCTTTTATCCCTCAACACTCTTACTACAGAACATTGTTCAAGTCCATAAAGTATTACGCTTAGAGAGCCCTAGGAACATTACATCTGAATCCTTCGGTAGCCAAAAATTGCGGAAAACTCTAGAAATGTAAGATGAATTTTATGCAGGCAACTCCATTATTTCTTGTCTCAATCATTTGATTCTTTCTTTTTCCTTCTTTAATTCTTTTTACTGAATCGATTTGTTAATTCGTCATTACCATATAATTTGCCAACAGAATTCTTCAAGAACAACACTAACGATTTTGGCCGGATTATTTCATCCGACCCAAAATTCAAATTAATCTTGTGAAGATTCCGGTGATGTGCTATCGCCAGATCCCATCTCTTGTGCACTGTCGGCAAGATTAATGGAGCCTCAGGTACTAATTTAATTATTTTTGTTTTTGTTTCTCCAATTTGTTTGTATTTAATTTCCTTTCCCGTCAAAGTTTAAAAAAATAAATATTTAATTTTTTAATGTATTAAGAAATCTTTTTCCATAATTAAGGTTAAACAAGAAATTCAACTTTACTTATTTGATAAATGTTTTAAAATAAATTTTTATGGAACCCATTCTTGAGGCTATAGAAATTATGCTCAATAAAACTTGCCTTTTCTTTTTCCTTATTTTTTGATATATTTTCCTACCAAGACCAGTAGCTGCAATGACTAAACTCATATTTGAAAACAATAATTTTTATTTCACTAATTTTACCTTAAATTAAGCACAAAACGGGGGATGAAGAGAAAGTGCAAAAGCAGTGGTGATGACCTGGCCTAGGCTCAAACCAAACCTGATTGTGCCTGTTTTTTTTTTCTTTCTTTTTTTTTAACGAAGATTAGATACTTTTTTAACAAACTTAAAAAATTTAGGCTTTTATTTTAAATAAATAAATTATAAATTAAACCAAACAATAAAAACTACAAAAAGAAGTAGCTAAGACCACATAAAGACCAAAAAAGATTTAAAATTCATTTTTAAAAAAATAGCAATGAATTGTAGTGAATTGTTGTAATAATATAGAAGTAGAAGAAATAAAGGTAAAATTTTTAGAGTTCAAAAGTATAAAGAATATAGAATAGTTTAAGCTAAAAAATAAAATAAAACTTATATGTCATGTATGATTTAAAAAAAAATAATATAGAAGTCGGCCCGCTAACTTGACCCAGGGTTAGGAGATCCTAGGTCATTGGGTTGGGCCTATCCCAAGTATTCATACTTGGAATTAGCTAAGGATTGGCCTAGATTGGACCAACCAATCTCATTGTTTCATCTTTGGAAGTGCAATAAGGTATTAATTGTTGCAAATATTATATATTCTCTCTTCATCACCATACATATATTATTTTTTTCGTAATAAGTCTTTTAGTTCACAACAATGGTTTTCCATGAAATGATTTAGAAGGCGTTAATTCCCTTACATTATCATACATGGCACAAAATTGGATCTCTTGGTATGTCGTTTTTCATACTTAGGATAATAAATGTTACTTTTAGTATTTCTGGTCTCGTCTCTTTGACCCATCTGTCTATTTAGTGTTCTATACATCATTCTCAATTTGCCAACTTTTTTCATATCCAAACCATATTTTCTTTAAAAACTCCAATCAGGATATCTTACTTATGATTACATTTTTGAACGTTTCAACGTAACCAATTTTTGTTCATATATAGATCCAAATTACTCTATACAAATAATATAATCCAACAACGGAAATTTGATCAATATAACTTATTTTCCTTTCAAATTTGCTCATGTAGATAAGCTGAGTAATACTTTACACTAAGCATGAGATAAAGTAGCATCTCAGTATGCTTGATTTTTAATCACTTCATAACAAGTTGAAGAGATTCAAACTTTTACAAAGGTTAGTTAGCACTGAAGTCTGTTAATAAAGAAATAACCCATGACCAAGATTGGAGCTGTTGTAAGTTGAAAGAGCCATTTATAATACTAGATAGAGGACCGCTGTCATGAAGTATTTCATGTGGATTTGGAATGAAAGATATCGGGTAAGAAAGGCAGCAATGCATCGATCACTATCTACAGATACAAATGGTGGTGCAACATGTCATTATGCATCAAGAAAAATGCTTTATCCATGTAGCATGGTGATGATGCAATTTGTGATGAAGGTGTTAGTGACCAAAATCTAAAGTGGCCAACTTAGAGAGTGACAATATTAAAAGAACTCTATTTGGGCATGCACATAGGGTGGAAAAGATACTACAAAAGTGGTTGTGGGGAAGCTAAGAGGATTAAATGACCACAAAAAAAATTCATATTAATGGTGGTGGGTTCCATGATATACCAAATACAGGCAGATTTTGCATAGGGCTATGCAGTACAGTGGTTTTTGAATTAGGGTGATGTCATCTATGTCAATTCTAATAGTTATAGCCATTGGTGAGATGATGGTATAAATACAAAAATGACATACTGGTAACTCATGTAAACTCTTTTCTAAAACAAACATTTTATGTCGGGGTAATGCTAAATTAGAATTCTACAGGCATGTGGTTTAGCGGCCCTCATATGATAGGGATCTTTTGATTAATGTCACTTTGCATTTAGTTTGTGATGCAACGGTTCTTCAACATTAATGTTTCCAACAGCCTGCTATTATACCTTCAGGGGAAATGACAGATTTAGTCCCGTAGGATAGGGTAGTTCTCACTTTCGGTCTCTTGCTTTTCGGGGTCAACAATCTTAGTCCATTAGTTTTATGAAATTAACACATTTAGTCCCATTTCATCTCTAAATGGCATGAAAACATCCAGCTTGCGAAAAATTGTATCAAAGCCTAGGTTTATTGAAGAAATATATGATTATATTACATTTTGATATTATCCAATAATGGAGGAGACTCTTTGAGAGAAAATGGAACCGAACGAAGGTTCGAGTTATTCTGAAAACAGGGAATATTTCCAGATTCTGGAAATACAGAGAAGAGAATTTCTTATGAAAATTCTTGACAAGTGTGACAATAGTCCCAAGAGGATTGACCCAAATTTGTTACGCCGAAAGAAAAACAAGAGTGACTGAGAAACTTTGAAGTCCGACAAGTTCTACCAGGGAATGCAGTGAGGCGTCTACGCTCCACTGAAGTTCATGGTAGAATCCCAACCAGGAGAAGCAGAACGGGTAAATTCCTGCATAATTTCAGTTCTAAAAATTATGATTGATTGGAAGGAACTCTAGCCGGATACATCAAAGATCTCTCAAAATCTGAGGGAGATCCAAAAGACGGTTCAAAACTATGGACATAGGTTAATCCATATACCTATGAAAATAGAATTTATGAGCCAAAAGGTGGACGAGGTCCTTAAGATCCTTCCCGATCTACACAAGGGTCTTACAGATCTAAAGGCAGAAATTAAAGATCTGAAGAGAAGTCAACGAGAGAACCCTGAGACATCTAGATCCAGATAGGAACGAATCAGGGACGCCCTTGGAGCAGTACCTCTTCTACACAAAAAGGGGAAGGCCACGGAGATTCCAAAGCCGAAGTTAAGAGAAGATCTGATTATTGCTTCTATTAGATCTATAAAATAATGGAAGTAACAAGAGCGAATCTATCAGATCTACAAGAATTGGTAGAATCCTTTTTCCAACTCGGAATCGTGGATTTAGTAAATATCCAAACAAATGAGATCACTCCACCACTACCACCGCCTAAGGGAAGTACATGCTCTAATGATCCTCCGCAGGATCAACCGATGAGAGAAAGTGAAGAATTCCACACTAATGCCACTCCAACGTTTGTGAGAACCAGGCTAAAGGAAAATCCAGGAAGAAATCCAAAAAGAGTGCCAGACAATACACCTTGGGCAAGGACCATGTTCCAGCCCTTACATCCATATGGCGATATACTGAATTTGAATATTATCGATTTTCAAAATACCGATAAATTGATAGACGAATGGGTTGCAGCAATCAAGATAGCAGCAACTACTCTAGAGCTCGATAAAGAAAACTTTATAAAACTTGTGGAATTGAGCTTAGAGGGAACTGTAAAGATCAGATGGGATAACACCCCAAAAGATACCAAAGCCAGCATCCTTGCAGCAGATTCAAAAGGTGCGATAGCAGACCGGCTAGGAAGGCTTACAAAATACACTTCATCGGAGACGGATACTTTGAAGGAAGTAGAGTGAAAAGGCTAGAGAATATGCACAAGCTCTCTTCAGCCTTGAACTTAGAAGTATTGGTTTCGCAAGTATTTCTTTTAGAGTGGAGTAGCAACGGAAGTAGCAGCTCCAATGTTCTTTGGAAAAATATGTTGTCCATGGAGGGAAATGTAGATCTAGTCATACAAAGTACTTGAAGGACAGCTAGATTCAGTGGAGCAAAGAATGTCTTTCCTTAAAGACAAACTAAAGGAGTGGTGTTATCAAGCATCCATCCAAAAGAATATGAAAAGACTGAGAGGTAAAATCAAACGAACCCCTCTTGATTGTGATTTAATGATTTTTCAACTATTATAGGAGAATCAAGTGAGCCAAGGAAAAGGGAGAAGCAGAATAGTGACTCCTACCGTAGGAGTTCAAGAAGAACCTTTTCCCAGCGGAGGTCATGGTAGTCCAAGTCCAAGGCCAGAACATACAAATCTGGACAGAGAACAGGACCAACAGGGTTTCATCCCAAGGATCTAGACGAGCAGATGCAAGATATACTGAAAGAACCCATACAAGAAGAACTTTTAAACGGGCCCATACCCGAGCCAATGAAAGTTTCAAAGACTGCAATTGCTGGACTTGCGCAGCAAAAGGACATATATCTCTCGACTGCCTGTAGAAACGTGGTGAATTGAGAAAATTTGAAGCCATGGATGATATCCTAGATGTAGTATACTATGGTGATTTGGTACCCATCTACCAATTCGAAGATCTTCCTTCAGATGAAAGCGTCTATGAAGAAGAAATAGAGACTGATTCGTATGGATCTTCAACCGAGTCAGAATAATTACAACGAGAAAGATAGGCTTCAAACTTCTGAAAGCCTATCAGGATTCTTTTCCAGAATGACGGTGTCAAACAAAACCATGGAGAGAATCATGTGGCAAGATTCCAACCTTAGAACATACGATGGATTTAGGATTTTGGAGGAATTGGGAAAGTCCTGAACCAGATAGGATTAAACCAAAGAAAGCATCACATAATCTACAAAGTGAGTTCAGGTGAGTTTGCTATACCTATGGAACTTTACTGGTAATGTGATGGAGATGCAATTAATTCCTAAAGAAGAAATTCTTGATGAATTAAGTAAGCTTAGAGAAGAACTAGTTGTTACTATGAAATGGATCCACATAGGAACTATTGAACTAGTAATAAAAGCAACTTTTAAGAAAGGAATTGATTCAGAAATACATTTATCGATAATAGATAGAAGAATCAATAACTTAAGAGATGGTTGTCTTGGAACAATGATAGGTAATTTGTATGCAGGCAAATTGATGTTTGACATTCATCATAGAATTCCATACAACCTAGCAGACCAAGATTTTAGTAGAGTCTTAACCCTTCATCAAGATTTCAAAAAGAAAGATTTAATGAATGAAGGTAATAGACCATATTCTATAACTTATAGAAGAGCTTATGCCATTTCCAATACAGATCATTCAAATTTATTTCTTAGAAAAGAGTATATTGAGATTCCTAGAATTTTCAAGGAATTCGCCAAGGTAATGGCACCAGATCCTATTAGGATACCTAGAATAGGTGGTGTCGATATTGTTATAAAAGATCACCTAGTGTTAGATCGAACACCTAGCTCTAGGACTGAGTTTAGTAGTCGGATGTCCTTTTCAGAAGATAGGATTATAAGCTACAAAGGAAAGGAAAAAGAGTTATTAAAAGCTTTAACTCCTCAAGAGATTAGGGTAGATAACGTAAAACTTAGATGCCCTGAAGGATGGAAAGAAATACTAGTTATATTCGACATCACTAAGAAAGATAATTATTTCCCTTATGATGACTTATATCATTTACAACAACCTGTTGTTGAAAAATATGAAGGCATGCTAGAAATAGCAGGCCATGAAATTTTAGTTGCAGGTGTTGCAGGAAGAGAAAATGGGAGTGACTTTGGGGTTATGTTTCCTCAAAGATCATAAACCATGGGGAAGAAAAGGTAACGGAATGGAATTTAGTCTTGATGATGTTACCATAAGGATTGAATGACGAATCCCTTTTCGATATACATATCTGTTGGTATGTTGTATGATCAATATAAGACAGAGTATTTGCAGCTTATATTGATTCAGGATCAGGAATTTGCACGGCAAAACCTAGAGTTTTCCAAAGGAAGCAAGGGGGAAACCTTACCCGTTTTATTGCAGGAAGGGATCTTTCACAAAAAATCCTGATACTCAATAAGGGAATACGAGATGCCAAAATCATGATTGGAGGAGCATTCGGATCACCCTGGTTTAGGGTAAAAAGACCTCCTATATACTTTTATGATACAGGTGCCGATATCTTGCTAGGTAACAATTTCATTCAAACATTTGCAAGATATATGCAGGATAATCAGAGGAATCTGTTAATCTTTACTACTAATTGTGGTAGTGAGATACAGGTGTTGCTAAGAGAAAAGACATTTAACAGGATAATGTTGCGGACCTTGAGATTGTCCTTATGCTTAAATCCTGAGTGTCAAGCATTCCTTAAGCAAGGACTCCTTTCGCAAGTCCGATTGAAGTAGCTTTTCCATGACATATGCCTAGGTTCAAAAATCGAGGACAATCCTTCGATTTTCACATTCAACTTTAATTGATTGTATTCCATTAAATAAGTCTCAAAAATAAAGAAAATGGAAAATGGTATCTAAGATATGCATTCTAAATACAAAGTAGAAAATATATAGATTGTAGCAATGTTGAGTTTGAGTAAAGACTGAGTCTTTTAGTCATTAACTTCTCCCAGTATTTCTATAAAATCCTAGCACTCTCAAGTGGGGTTTCAAAAAATCCTTTCATAGTGGACTTGGGATCCACAAGAACAATTTACCATACCCCGCTTTTATAATTCACATGGAAAAAGCCTTGCGGGAGGCAACCGAGGCCATTCTAATTCCATGAGATTCCCAAGATATTTTTTCTTACCTCTTTACATGATCCTGATGAATCCAAGCGAATCATGTTATTCTGTGTTAAACCCGACCCATCAACCAAATCATACCTCAATTATCAAGTTGTTTGATTGAGACCTAATCAAAGAATAGCTTTGCATGCATAAATATCAAATATTTAAAGCATTAGGTAAACACATCGCATGCAATGAAACCTAGCATACCCCTATTGGATGTACACAGCCCAGCCTATGTGACCTACTGAGCTCGCAGTGAGTCTAAGGTAGCCCTATGCTATTACAAAAAATGTTTTACCCTTCAACATATAGATGTGCCTTGTAATATTTTTGTGGGCCGCCTTCTCCATAGGCCTCCTCCTCCATGGACCTTCTTCCATGGGCTCAATTAAAATAAAAACGTCACCAAAATAATCTATACTACTCTTATTACAATTTAACAAGAAACTCTGATTAGAGGTCGGAGAGAGTACATTAGGAGGGAGATAGCAAGCTGTATCATTCGAAGACTAAAAACGAGAAAGGAGTGAGAAAATAAATCACAAGGGCACACTGGCCCACCTAATAAAATTATAAGACATAAATGCGGTCTAGGGCTCCGTGATCATCCACCATATTCAACTATTACATAATATCAATTAAGCATGCTAGATAAGAAAATGAAAATCACAAGAAAATATCGTGATATCCAATATCATGATAAAAAATTATATGCAGAAAACAAAAAGTTTAAAAGTTTTAATTCAAAGGGATGATAAAGCCCCATGCATCCAATGCACGCAAATCAACCATATTAATTAAAGCAATTTAATTAAAAAAAATCCAATTTTTTTCAAAATTAAATCAGCAAAAAATAATATTTTTCAGAAAATATTCAGAAATTAGAAAAACGACAAAAAGTGACCCAGACGTCGGCCGTCAACTGGAACAACAGCCGCACTGCCTCCACGCAAGGCCTGTGCTATCTAGGCTGCGTGCAAGCTCTTGCCCGCACGCACGCGCTATGCACTGCCGATCTGTAGTGCACTACTACAACACTATATTACCAGAAACTAAAACCAAGTATTTTTACCAGAAAATTCAATTTTCTTAAAATTCTTCAATCATTCAAAATTGCAAAAACTAAACATGTTGATTTTCTCATATAATCATTCAAGAATAAGCATACATAAATATCATGCTTCAAAAACAATAAAATCATATTATCAAGCTTATTTACATAAATATATAGCCCCTACATCGAAGCAGGCTCTGATACCACTTGAAAGCAAAAAAAATGCGAGTGGATTGGCTTGAAAACCAGCAAGTGGAAGCGATACTATAAAATTCAAAAATTAAAATCTAAACGTAATAAAATCATGATTCCAATGATTACCTTTTTCTTGATTTGTTTTGAACTCCATTTCATTGATCCATTCACATGAGATTCAAGGTAGAAGCAGTCTAAAGACACGTCCACACCACACCGAAATATGGGCTCCCTCATTTCTCTTTGCTAGAAGAAAATTAGGCAGAAAAAACACACCAAGTGTGCTTGTGAGAGAGGCGGCCGAATTACGAGCTTCTAGGGTAGGATTTTTTTTTTCAAATAACTAATATATAGATATATACCTCGTATGGATGTACTAGTATGTGTCAAGGTTCATTCTACAATTCATAAGGTAATAAATCCTTTATTCCAAATAAAGGATGACTAACATAGCACTTTTCAAAAGTGCAATTGTTAGTCAATAATTTCCTTTTCTGTATTTTCCAACAACTTAATTAGGGTTGCAATGGTTGATTTTATTAAAAATAAAATACCTGGCTCAATTATTTTTTATTAAATCTAATTTAATTAAAATTCACCTAATTAAGCTCATCATATATTTAATCCAATTAAATACATGAGCGCAATAAGATTTAATTAATTAATAAGTCCAACTTATTACATAATAAGGGCAAGCCCAATATAAATTAATCCTATTAATTTATTTTTAGGCTCCTCCATCCAATGATCCCTCTCATTTATAAGTTATCCAATTAATTATAAAATTAATTCCTAATTAATTTCTCGTCCCTTCTCGGTGATTTGTGTTCTAGACTTGGGTTAGTGTCAAACACTATTACTAACCAAATTTAATTAATAATTTTTTATGAATCCTTGATCTAGAAAGCCCATCACCATAGGTTGTGGTCTAGCAACGGTCCATGCCACTAGAGACTAGGCTAATATCCATGTGAACTTTTAGGCGCTCGAGTCCATACGGGTACTGTCCTTCCGTCTACTATCTCCTAGCCTTAGTTTAGGGCATTAAATTGGGTGTCAGCTCCAATTCTAGACTAAGCGTCTATGCTTAATTCTTCAATTTCGTTACGCCAAATTGCTCGACATAGGAACCTCGTTACCTATTCGATCAATGACTATGATCACAGGTTTATAAAACATAAACACATCTCCAAGTGCATCGGAGATACCTTTGTCACGTTTTGACAGGTGACAAATCCTCTTCTTAGACCTCACCGTCCTCTCTACATTTACCTGCACTCGACAAGGCTTGTGATGACAATGCCTCTAAAACGATCACCTCTTGCACAAATCAAAGATACAGTCATCACATGTACGTAACTATTGTGATTCCTCAAGTTTGAGGACTACTCCCATACTACCGAAGCTAGGGACTCAAGTCATACCGACCAAGCCTCTAAGGTTTTCATATGACGACCTTGTCAACTAACCCACAGAAATTCCATATGCGCCAACTACAGGGGTTACAAAGTGGTATGAGAGCATCTATTGTGATGTGAAAGCAGTACTTGATATAATTTGGTAAGCACAACAGCTACATACGCCAGGACGAATACTTTTCATATTCGTCGGGACAACATTGTTGAAATAAATATTGCTTGAATAGTTCTGAAAACAACCAATCTAATTGGTGTTTTGGTCACTTGTTCCAACAAGAATCTGTTGTGGTAGCTTGCTTGTAACTTTTCAAGTAACCACACCACCATTTAGCTTGATTACAAAACCTGACTGAGAGTTGGCATCATTATCTCCGATTGGAAGTTAGCATCGCTGTAGTATTCCATTATAAATTATCCACGACTTTATATATCAAGAACATATCTTTAGTCCTTTTTAGGTACATAAGTATGGTCTTGACCGCACTCCAGTGTGCTTCACCAACACACACCTGATGTTTGGTAGTTACGCTTATAGCGTAGGCGAATCGTTCCTACTGCATTAAACATCAAATTGAGTACTGCCCACAGCTGAATCATAGAGAATGTCTGACATCCATTTAAGTTTCTCATCAGTCTTGGGAGACTGTTTCTTGACAACTTAATCCCATGCTTCATTGGAAGGTATCCTAATTTTGAGTTTTCCATCTTGAATCTCTTCAAGACTTTCTCAATGTACAAGGATTGAGTTAATCCTAACATCCTTTTGGATCTATCCCTGTAGATCTCGATGCCAAGATGTAGGAAGCCTCATCCATATGTTTCATGGAAAATTGAGTGGACATCTATGCTTTTATGTTTTCTAATATCTTGACATCATTCCTAATGAGCAACAAATTGTCAACATAAAGTAGAGGGTATGTAACCGAGCTCCCTCTGATCTTCGTGTTCCAGCAACCGAAAGCTTGTTTGAGGCCAGAGATGGACCTCTAGATGGACCAACTTTATATTTTTCTACAGAAGAGGTGAAACCTTCTGGTTGATCCATGTAGATCACTTACTCGATGAAATCGTTCAAGAAGGCCATTTTAACGTCCATCTGCCACATTTCATAGTAATACCACGCTGCTATAGCAAGCAGTATCCTAACAGAATTAGTCATTGCC
This sequence comes from Sesamum indicum, assembly GCF_026168435.1. NCBI lineage: Eukaryota > Viridiplantae > Streptophyta > Magnoliopsida > Lamiales > Pedaliaceae > Sesamum > Sesamum indicum. The sequence goes on along the minus strand of NC_142661.1, from coordinate 5,812,745 downwards.
ACGGGCGAATCGATTTTCTCAAAGTTGACCTCGAGTCGTTGAGTGTATCTTTTTGTCATGAACCTAGCCTTGATGGCAGTAACCTCCCCGCTAGCTCTAAGCTTACGTTTGTATACCCATTTGCAACCAACTGGCTTAACACCTTTAGGTGGGCGCACGAGGGTTCAAACTTGATTCTAACAATCGAGTCCATTTCGGATTTCATTGCCTCAAGCCACTTATCCGAGTTGATGTCATACATCGCTTCTCTGTATGTTGTTGGATCACCGTCTAATTGGCTAGACAAGCCTCAGAATTCATACCTATCAGGACGTTGAGATATTCTAGTTGACCTACAGAGAACTAGAGCACTAACACTGGGATTCGTAGGTACAGACGGTGTTGCATTATCTTGAAAAGGTATCTCATATGAATCTTCAAGCAGTTCCTCATCACATTGGCTATCCATTGGAAAACCCTTTTCCAAGAATATTACGTTTCTCGACACAGAAATCTTTAGTCTTGATGGGTCATAGAAATTATACCCAGTAACTTTTTTTGAATAACCGACAAACCTGGATAGATTAGACGTTGATTCTAGTTTGTCTCCTACTAGCCTCTTGATGTATGTCAGGCTACCATATACTTTCAAGTACTTGTAGAATGCTGGCTTGCTGTGCCATATCTCATATGTCGTTTGGGGGCATAGCTTTAGATGGCGCCATGTTGAGCAACTTGGCCGCTGTCTCTAGAGCGTATTCCCAAAAAGACAAGGGTAGTTGAATAAAACTCATTTGGATCGAACCATGTCCAATAGGGATCAATTTCTCTTTTTTGCCATTCCGTTTAGCTACAGCGTTCCAGGAGGAGTCCACTGATAGATAATTCCATTTTCTTTTAGGTAATCCATGAACTCACTACTTCAATATTTCCCACCTCGGTCTGACATAATGGTTTTGATCTTACGAATTGTTTGATTCTCTACTTCAAGTCTGAATTCTTTTAATCTTCCAAATGGCCCAAAGTTGAACCTCATGAGTTAAACATAACCATACAGTGGACTGATCATCAATAAAGGTTACGAGTATTCTCCTTTAGCCAGAGTATTTAGTGGTCCACAGACATTTGTGTAGATTAAGTCCAACAGATCAGTGGCAAGCGTACTTGTCCAACAAAAGGTTTCTTAGTCATTTTCTCTTTTGGACAAGATTCGAAAGTTTATTTTTATCCAAGTCCTCTACCTCTAGACTCCTTAATATCTGCCAACTTCCTCATCCTTTCTATGGAGATATGACCTAACCTTGCATGCCAAATCTGTGTGTTTTCAAGATTATCTAATTTTCATTTGTGTTGAGCAATAATACTTCAATTTAACTGTTGGAGAATATAAAGACCGTTTGTTAATGTATTAAGCAGCTGAAGGTTATAATCAATCATCAAATAAAAATTTTTGTTGATCTTAAACGCATAACCATTGTCTAAAACTGGAGTGGAAATAATATTTTTTATTGTGCTCAATATATAATAACAGTTCTTTAATTCTATCCAAATATGATTACAAATAGCTAAGTTGAGTGATCCCACAATTTCAGCTGCTACAGCCTTGCCATCACCAAGCGTTTGGACCATTTCATTCTTACGTAGCCTTCTATTTCTTTTCAGCACATGCAAACCATTGCAGATGTGAGCTCCACAACCGGTATCCAATTCCTAAAAGCAGAATTAGTCATCATATTTACTTGAATCACAAAGTGTCTTGGTTGGAGAGGAGTTGTGGGCAATTCCTCTTCCAATGCTCCTTTACTTGACAATGAATGCAAACATCATTTTCCTTAATTGCTGTGAACCGCCGTTCTTCCCTTTCCCTTTTTCCTTTTACATTGGAGCAACAGGGGTGCTTGGAGCGCTAAAAGTGGCTACGATGAATTTTCCTTTTCCCTTCTCCCTTTTCCAGCTTCTAGCCTTCTTACCTTTTGCCTTGGAAGTCAAAGTTCCTCCTATCAATACTGATGGCACAAACTTGTGGGTCCTTTCCTCGTATTGGACAAACATATTAATTAACTCATGACTAGACTTCTCAAGTCCATTCATGTTGTAGTTAAATGATAAATGTGTTACAAGAGGGAGGAAGTAATTGGAGGATCACATTGATGTACGTGACGTTGTCAAGCCTAGCTTTCGAGCTTCTCCACGAGGGAAGCATTTTGACCCCATGTCTTTGCATAGAAAATCCTTTAGTCATCTTGGTCCCGAAAAATGCTTTTGTAGCGGCATATCTAATATGCCTATCAGGAGTTGCATAAACTTCCTCTATGCGAAGCATTATCGTGGGAACGTCTTCCAACCTATCATATTGCTTTTGGAAGTCATTGATCACCAAAACATATATGATACTGCGGACCTTGCAGTTGTTCTCATGCCACCTCTCGAACGTGACACGTTCTTCGGGCAAGGAGCCTTTCAGTAATGTCGCTGGGAGCGGCTTGTCGAAGACATGCCCTGATTCTCGAAATTTAGGTCAATCTTTAGATTTTTCAGCCATCGTTGTAGTTTGTGCCATTAAATTTATTAGTCTCCATTATCAGGGTTAAGGGGTTCTCAGACATTTTTTACATGATAGAATTAAATAAAAATATGCAAACGATAGTAATATTATTGATAAGCTCAAGACATGGTCTTGAAGGGGATCGCATGGTACGACCTGGGAACGTGCTAGCGGAAGCGATAAATAAAACACACATAGCAAAAATTAAATACAGAAAATAAATGAGTTCAAGGGATGTAGCCTTGGAGTTCCTGGATAGTGGTGAAAGGGCACCGGAAACTGCGAGTGGATTGGCCCGGGAACGCGCAAGTAAAAGCGGTTAAAATAAATTGCATAAATAAAACCAAATCGCAATGAGACCATAATTCCAAGGGGTGTACCCTTGGAGTTGCAGGGAATTCGATGTAGTTAATAAAATAAACGATAATAGTAAAATTAACAGAGCTATTGGTTGAATGAAAACAAGAGGTACATAAATGTAAATCAAGAATAACCTTTCATTTGTTTATTTTGAACCTTGTTCGTTTATTCCGTTCACGCAAGGCTTCAACGTAGAAACCTTCTAAAGATACGCCCACTCCACACCGGAACTTGAGATTCCTCAGCTTAATTTGTTAGAAAAAAATTGACAAGAAAAAACACACCAAGTGTGTACAAGAGGGGGTTAGGCCGAGAGGTGGAATTGGAGAGAAGGAAATTATTTTCTTACTTTTTTATGTATTCATTAGTTATTCCAAATAACTTATATACATATATATACGTTTTACGGATGAAATAAAATATGCTTAGGTTCATTTGACCATCCATAAGTTAATAAGATCCTTTATTCGAAATAAAGAATCACTAACATGACACTTTCCATAAGTAAATTTGATACTCAATATTTTCCTTTTCAAATCATTTCCACCAAGATAATTAATGGGCTGGGGCTTATTTTAATTAATTAAAATACAAGGCCCAATCAATCTTAATTAAATCTAATGAGTCCATCATAAAGTTAATCCATTTAAATATATGAACCCAATAAGCCTTTACTAAATAATAAGTCCAACTTATTAAGTGCTAAGGACAAGCATAATTTAAATTAAGCCAAATAATTTATCCTTGGGCTTATCCATCCAATGTATCCCTCTCATATATAAGTTTTTCAATTACTTATGAAATTAATTCTCAATTAATTACTCGTCCCTTCTTAATGATTGATGTGTGATTGTATAGGTTCACCTTTCAGCTAGACTTGAGCTAGTGTCCACCACTATTATTAATTAATTATTATTAATTAATAATTATTGATCAATCCTTGAGCAAGAAAGCCTATCATCATTTTGACCTTCTAGCAACAGTCCATGGCACTAGAGACTAGGTGAAAACCCATGTGAGCTTTTAGGCCACGAGTCTATACGAGTACGGTCATTCCATCTACCGTCTCCTGGCCATAGTCTACAACATGGAATTGGGTGTCGAATCCCATCCTAGACTACGTGTCTATGCATAATACTTATGGTCGCGTCACGTCAAATTGCTCGAACGAGGAACCTATTTTTCCTATTTGACCAATGACTGTGGCCGCAGGTTTCTAGAGCATTAACGCATCTCCAAGTGCATACGAGATGCCTTTGTCATGTTTTGACAGGAGATTGATCCTCTTCTTGGAACTAACCGTCCTCTCTATATACTTTGAAAGTACAAGACAAGGCCTATGATCACCTCTCACACAAATCTATGATACAGTCATTGCATGCACGTTACTGTCGTGATTCCTCAAGTCCGAGGACTGGTCCCGTACTATCGAAGCAGGGACTCAAGTCATACCGACCAAGCCTCCAAGGCTTCCATATGACGATCCCCGCGAGTTAATCGACCCATTAAGATCACCATTAACTTCCCACGTCTGCCCCTGATGAAACACATAACTCATCAAATGAATGTGACTCATAATGCAAGTCTCCATAGGACACTTCGATGCCTATTCTCGAGGTCCTTGATTCGGAATATTTCTAACCAAACCCTAAATAGTTGGTTTCATGACCGCCATCTAATAAACATTTCTAACTATTGCACAGTTGTTCAATGTGGTCTGTGGGCTTTGATGTGATGTTTGAAAGAAGTGCAAACATAAATGTAATGAGCAAAACAAAAGAAATGCCAAAAGTGAAAACTCATTTTGTTTATTGAATAATATTACATAAGATCGAGTTATTGCCTGAATAGATTACACACATTCCAATCCAATTATCTTTCAAGTCACCTATTCTAATAATCTTCCACTTGACCTACATAAATAAACCATGAACCTCAAACCCGTCTTATCCAGATGCCCAACATGGGCAATTTGAGACATTGGCTTAATAAGTGGATCCACTGTGTTTTCTGTTGAGCTGACTCGGTCTAGCCTGACGTCACCTCTGCTCACCATCTCTCTAAGCAGATGGTAGCATTTAAGAATATGTTTAGAACGGAGATGAAATCTTGATTTCTTTGCTTGTGCTATTACCCCGTTGTTATCCCAGAAGATAACTATGAGCTCAACAATTCTAGGTACCACACCCATCTCTTGGTTGTACTTTTTCATCGAAATCGCTTCCTTCAGCTGCGTCCGAAATTACTATGTATTCAGGTTTCATGATGGAATCCGTTGTGGAATCGTACTTGGTACACACCACCATTCAACTTGAATACAAAACCCGATTGAGAGTTGGCATCATCATCGTCAGATTGCAAGCTAGCATCATTGTAGCCTTCCAATATCGATTCTCCACTACCGTAAATAAAAAACACATCTTTAGCCCTTTTCAGGTACTTAAGTATTGTCTTGATTGCGCTCTAGTGCGCCTCCCTGGCACATGCCTGATATCTGCTCGTAACTCTCAAAACGTACGCGACATCTAGCCTGGTGTACTAGACAACATACTGAATGCTTCCTACGGTGAAAACATAAGGATGTTCGACATCCTTTTAAGTTCCTCATCAGTTTTGGGAGACTACTTCCTGGACATCTTAATCCCATGCCTCATGGAAAGGAATCCTTGTTTTGAGTTCTACATCTTGAATCTCTTCAAGACTTTCTCAATATATGAGGATTGGGTTAGTCTTAACATCCTTCTAGATCTATCCCTATAACTCTTGATGCCAAGAATGTAAGAGGATCACCCATATCCTTTATGGAAAATTGTGTGGACAACCATGCTTTCATGTTATCTAACATCTTAACACCACTCCCAATGAGTAAGATATCATATACATAAAACACAACGTACACAACTACGCTCCCACTGATCTTCCTGAATACACAAGGATCAAATTCATTCTTGCTGAAATCATAACCCCGTATGACTTCATCAAAATGTGTGCTGCAGCTTTAGAATGCTTATTTGAGGCCATATATTGACATTTGGAGATGATAGGCCTTCTGTTCTTCTCATGGGAAGTGATATCCTCCGGCTGATCAATGTAGACCTCTTCCTCAACGAAACCATTGAGAAATGTCGTTTTCACGTCTATCTGTCATATTTCATTATCAGACCTTATTCCTATGGCAAGAAGAATCTGAATGGACTTGGCCATGTCTACGGGCGAATAGGTTTCCTCGAAATCAATCCCAAGTCCTTGAGTGTATCCTTTTCCACAAGCCCAGCCTTGAAGATTGTAACCTTTCTGTCAGCTCCAAGCTTGTATTTGTAGGCCCATTTGCACCCAATTGGTTTAACACCTTAGGTGGGTGTACGAGGGTTAAAACTTTATTTGAACCTATTGAGTCCATTTCATATTTTATGGCCTCAAGCCACTTTTCTAAATCGATGACCGACATCGCTTCTCAGTACGTCCTTAGATCAATATCCAATTGACTAGATAGTCCCAAGAATCCATACCTATTAGGTGGTCGCGATTCCCTGGTCGACCTACGAGGATTGGAGCACCATCAGTGGGAACTATAGGCTCAAAATGTTCTTCTGTTCTGCTGGGGTGTTTGACTTGTTTCCTTAAGTTGTACCAAATTGCATCGAGTATCTGCAGAAAAACCCTTTTCCAAGAGCACAATGTTCCTTGAGATAAAAACCTTTTGCTTAGATGGATCATAGAAGTAGTATCTCGCAGTTCCTTTTGGATATTCGACAAACTTGAACAGATTAGACCTCGAGTCTAGTTTGCTGCCCACTAGCCTCTTGACGTATGCGGGACTACCCTACACTCTCAAGTACTTGTAGGATGTATACTTGCCATATCTCATATGGCGTCTGGAGCACTGTCTTAGATGGCACCATGTTAAGTAATTAAGCCATCGTTTCAAGAGCGTGACCCTAGAGAGAAGGGGGAGATTCCGTAAAAGTCATGTGGATAGAACTATGTCCAATAGGGTTCGATTCCTCCTTTCAGCCACGCCATTCAGTTGTGGCATTCCAGTAGGAGTCTATTAAGAGATAATTCCATTTTTCTTTAAATAATCAATGAACTCACCATTTAAATACTCTCCACATTGGTCCGACCGAAGGACTTTAATTTTACGGTTAGTTTGATAAAGGTTATGAAGTACGAGAATCCTCCTCTAGCCGGAGTATTTAATGATCCACAAATATCTGTATGGATCAAATCAAAAAGACTGTTGGCAAGCGCACTTTGTCCAACAAAAGGCTTCTTGGTCATTTTTCCTTTTAGATGGGTTTCGCAAGTTTGAGTTTACTAACTTTCTCATCCTATCTTTTGAGATATGGCCTAACTTTGCATGCTGAAACTGTTCATTTTCATGATTATCTAATTTTTGTTTATGTTGGGCAGGCATAATCCAATTAGACTCTTGGAGAATATAAAGACCTTTTACCAATGTACCAAGCAGATGATAGTTATTATCAATCATCAAATAAAAACTATTTTTATTTTTTGCAAATAAATAACCATCATTTTGTAAAACAGGAATGGAAATAATATTCTTCATCATGCTCGGTACATAATAACAGTTTTTTATTCTACCGAATATGACCACTAATAACTAACTGGAGAGATCCCACGGCTTCCGCTGCGACGGCCTTCCCATGGCCTAGCCATAGAATTATCTCATCCTTACTTAGTTTTCTACTTCTTTCCAATACCTGCAAGTTATTGTAGATGTCAGCTCCACAGTCGGTATCCATACCCAAGAAGCAGAATTAGTCACTTAATCACAAATGTACCTCAGTTGGAGAGGAGTTGCGGGCACTCCCTCTTCTAATGCCCCTTTCCTTGGCAATGAATGCAGATATCATTTGCCTTCAACCGCTAAGAACCGCCAACCATCCCTTTCCCTTTTCCCATTCTAACGAAAGCAGTAGAGTGCTCAAAGAACTTGGAGCAAATGCGATCTCTTTTCCCTTACCCTTCTTTCTCTTCCAATGTTCGGCCCTCTTGCCTTTCACTTTGGAGGCTGAAATCTCTCCTATCAATTCCGTCGGTATAGGTTTATGGGTCGTCGCCTCGTATTGGACTAGCATATTAAATAACTCATGAATAGACTTCTCAAGTCCGTTCATGTTGTAGTTAATAATAAACGGGTTGTAGGACGAAGGAAGTGACTGAAAAATCATGTCAATATATGTGTCATTTCAAGCCCAGCTTTAAGGTCTTCGAGCTTCTCCACTAGGGATAGCATCTTAACCCTATGACTTTGTACAGAAAATTCTTCGGTCGTCTTGGTCCCTAAGAATACTTTCGTGGTAGCATATCTAATATGCCTATCAGGAACCACATAAACTTCTTTCATGCGGAGCATTATCGAGGGAACATCATCCAGCCTATCATATTGCTTTTGGATGTCATTGGACATCGAAACCAATGTGACAGGTTCTTCCAACGAAGACCCTTCCAGTGAAGCCGTTGGGAATGGCTTGTCAAAAACATAGCCCTAGTTCTCAAAATATAGGGCAATCCTCAGATTTCGCAGCCATTCATTGTACTTAGTACCATTGAATTTATTAGTCTTCATTATCATGGCTAAAGAATTCATAGACATTTTCTACACAATAGAAAATTAAATAGAAATCAGCCAATGATTGTAATATTATGAGTAAACTAAAAGACTTGGTCTTTAGTCTTTAAGACTATCACTATTTATGATAAAGCTCACCACTCTCAAGTGGGGTTTAAGGAATAGCCTTTCCTAGTGGGCTTGGAGTCCACAAGCGAATTTGCCACGCCCTGCTTTTATGATTCATAAGGTAAAAACCTCGTGGGAGGTATCCAGTACCATTGTCATCCCATGAGATCCCCAAGATCTTTTGCCTCACCTCTTCATATGATTCCGAGGCTCCAAGCGAATCATGTTACTCGGTGTTAGGCCAAACCCATCAACCAAATCACATTTCATTCGTCAGCCCCCATGACTCGTTAGACAAGAAAATGGTGAAAATGATCCTTTGTTCACAACTATGGTGCAACTCTCCTCTATTCCTAGTGTGCCACAACTCGTGAGACCACACTTCAGCAACGGTAGCTTCCTCACCACATTGCTTTGGATGGAAGACTTGGCTCGATCAAAACTCTTGTGATCTAGGTGCATTATGGGCCTAATATTCAACTTGGTCCAACCAAGTGAGAGTAATTTTGAGTTAAGACCGAGACCTCATCATATGTAAACATTGCATGCATAAATATAAATCATTAACTAAACGCATCGCATGTAATGAACCTAGCATACCCCTGTTGGATGATCACAGGAGCCCAACCTATGTGACCTACTAAGCCCACAGTGAGTTTATGGTCTGTCTAAGGTGGTCATATGCTATTACAAAGTAATATTACCCATCAACATATAGATGGGCCTTGTGATTTCTCCATGGGCCGCCTTCTCCGTGGACCTCCTCCGTCGTGGGCCTTATTCTCCATAGGCTTGCTAGAAATGAAAAAGTATCTCCAAAGGTACTATACTACTCATTTTACAATTTGAATAAGAAACTCTGATCAGAAGTTGGAGGGAGTATATTAAGAGGGAGATAGCAAGCCTTAATATTCCAAGGCTAATTATGAGAAGGGGGGACAAAAAAAAATCACAAGGGCACATGGGCCCACCCAACAAAAATTAGAAGGCATACATGCGGTCTAGGGCTCCGTGATCATCCCTTGACATTCGTTCTAACATAGGATAACAATTAATCATGATAGACAAAAATATGAACATCCCAAAAATATCGTGATATCCAATATCACAACAAATAATTATATGTAGAAAATAATAAGCTTAAAATTTGCAACTCATATGGATGATTAAGCCTTGTACATCCAATGCACACAATTAAACCAAATAAATTAAATCAATTTAATTCTCAAAAAATTTCAATTTTTTCCAAAATTAAATCAGCAACGATAAATATATTTCACAAAATATGTAGAAATTAGAAAATTCAATTTTTCGCAAAAACGGTGAAAAACGGCCTAACCACACAACTGCCCTCGCGCGCACCCAGCAGCGTGTATGCTGTGCATTGCAGGATCAGTAGTGCACTGCTACAGTACCAATTTTTTTTTTATTATTTTCACACATTCAACTGAAATTAAAATAACTATTTTATCAGAAAATTCAATTTTTATAAAATACTTAAATCATCCAAAATCGCAAAAATTAAAAGAATTACTTTTCTCACATAATTATCAAAGAATAAGTAAAAAAATATATCAAGCTTCAAAAGAAATAAAGAACACATTTTCATGCTTATTCACACAATACCATAGCCCCCACATGGTAACTAGGCTTTGATACAACTTGGAAGGGCACCTGAAAGTGCGAGTGGATCAGCCTGGCTACGCGCAAGCGGAAGAGGTTAAAATAAATTTCTTAAATAAAATGAAATCGCAAGGAAACCATAAAATCATGAGGTGTACCCTTGGAGTTCCCGGGAGTTCGATGTGGTATATTAGTTGAATGAAAAACGAGAGGTACATAAATATAAATTAAGAATCACCTTTGATTTGGTTTATTTCGAACCTCGTTCGTTTGATCCATTCACGCAAGGATTCAATGTAGAAACTCTCTAAAGGTACGTCCTCAGCACACCAGAACTTGGGATTCCACAACTCTATTTGCTAGAAAAAAATTAAGGACCAAAACCGCACCAGGTATACACAAGAGGGGGTTCGGCCGAGAGGTGGAACTGGAGAGAAGGAAATTATTTTCTTGCTTTGTATTCACTAGTTATTCTAAATAACTAATATACATATATATACCTTGTCTGGATGCATTACAATATATCTAAGTTCATTTAACCATCCACTAAGTAATAAGATCCTTTATTCCAAATAAGGATCAGTAAGATGGCATTTTTCAAAAGTGAATTTGTTAGTCAATAATTTCCTATTCTAATCATTTCCACCAACGTAATTAATGGGCTTCGCTGATTTTAATTAATTAAAATACATGGTCCAATCAATCTTAATTAAATCTAATTTAATTAAAGTTCACTAATTAAGTCCATCATATATTTACTTCAATTAAATATAGGAAAAAAGATTAATTTGGTCCAATGAAATTTGGTAAGGTCCTTTTGACTTTCAGGCAATAGGGACTCATAGACAGGGATAACTTCTATAAGAAATTCGAGGAAGAGATTGTGAATCTTAAAGAAGCACTAATGAAAATGAGATTGGGTAAGGTTCATTAGTGCTTCTTTAAGGTTCATCGTCCAATTGCAAATCTGGGTTTTATCAGAGTAAGATGAATCAAAGAAATTTACTACATTCTCCACACCACAAGGATAATATATCTGTATTCTGCTTCCAATCGGTTTAGCTAATGCACTCCAGATATTTAAAAAAAATAGATAATTTTTTTAAAGATTATTTCAAATTCATGTTTTTCTATATTGATGACATATTGATTGCATCTAAAAATATGAAACAACATATTAAACATCTTGAAATGTTTTCTGATGCATGCCATAAAGAAAGTTTGGTACTTTCGGAAAAGAAAGCTACTATTATTGTCAATAAAATTGAATTTCTAGGAGTTTTTATTGATGAGACAGGAATTAAGTTTCAAGATCATATTGTGGAGAAAATCCACAATTTTCCAGATGTTCTCAAGGACAAAAAGCACTTATAGAGCTTCTTGGGAGTTGATAATTTTGCAGGTATCTTCATTAAAGATTTTACAAGATATAGGAAGAATTTCCGACCACTTCTGAAAGAACGGAAAGTTCAAAGTGGAAATGGGAAGAAAGCCACACAAAATGGGTTCGTGAGCTGAAACAGGTTTGCAGTAACCTGCCAAAACTTGCTATACCGCAGGACAAGGATGAATTGGTACTCTATACAGACGCCAATGATTACAGATGGCCAGCAGTGCTCATGAAAAAGACAACTACATGGGAAGAACCTTGTAGATATACAAGAGGGTTGTTCTCAGAACAACAAGCCAAAGTTTGGCACATCAACAAGAAATAATTCTTTACGGTTTGGAAGGCTTTTAAACAATGGCCTTTATTTTTACTTGCCAAAGAATTTACTTTAAAAGTTGATAATACTAATGTCAAAGCTTTCTTAAAGAATTAATTAGAATAAAAAATAGAGAAAGCTCGTATTATCAGATGGCAAGCTGAATGCCAATATTATTGTTATAAAATCTCATGAAAACGTTCTTGCAGATTTCCTGACGAGAGATGGAGGCATCTGAAGCAAACTCCATCATGTTGAGACTCAGGCACCTTCGGGAAAACCTCGAGTAGCTTGACATAAAGTTCGGACAGCTATCGGTTAATGCCCAAGTTGCCGGACAAATCCAAAGGGATCTAGACATTGTCTAGGTCGCAATAAGGAGTTCCTTATTAGCATCCACCTCGCTATGGAACGACCTATGAGAACACATTCGGAAGGCGTCACCTTCTGGGATGACTTATGAGTTGAGGGACCATGACCCTAAACATGTCTTTAGAGTACAGAGCTCTAGACCTGTAGTGTCGGATTCGAGTCCATACGGGTATGGTCCTTCCATCTACCGTCTCTCAGTCTTAGTCCTAGATATGGAATTGGGTGTCAGTTCCCATCCTGGACTATGCGTCTATGCTTAATATACTTTAGATCCCATTACGCCAAATTGCTCGACCTAGGAACCTCTTTTTCCTATCCGACCAATTACTGTGGCCTCAAGTTTATAAAGCATTAACGTATCTCCATGTACATAGGAGATACCTCTGTCACATTTAGACAGGGGACGGATCCTCATTTTGGAACTCACCATCCTCGCAACATAGTTTGAATGCACTAAACAAGGTTTATGATGACCATGTCTGAGACACAATCATCTATCACACAAATCTAAGATACAATCATCGCATACACGTGACTGCCGTATTTCTTCAATTTTGAGGAGTACTCCAGTACTATCAGAGCTGGGGACTCAAGTCATACCGACCAAGCCTAAAAGGCTTCCATATGACGATCCCCGTGAGTTAGTTCAGTCGATTTGACACCTAGTCAATCGAGCCATTAAGATCGCATAAAGTCCCACGTCTATTGCAAATGAAACATGAAACTCATCAAATGGATGCGACTCTTAATGCAAGTCTATATCGGACACTTCGATGTCCATTCTGGAGGTCCTTAACGTGGAACATTTCAGACCCAACCCTAAACAGTTAGTTTCATGACCGCCTTCCAATGTGCAGTCCAACTGTTGCACGGTTGTTCAAGGTGGTCTGTGGATTTTGTAGTGATGTTTGAAAGAAATGCAAATATAAATGTAATGAGCACAACAATGAAATGCCAATATCGAATACTCATTTTATTCACTGAATAATAATTTATTCACTGAATAATATTGCACAATATCGACTTATTGTTAGAATAGATTACCAGAATTCCAATCCAATTAGCTTTCAGGTCACCTATTCTAAGAAGTGGTAGCTTCCTTATGATATTATTATGGATGGAAGCCCTGGACAGATTGAAATGCCATTTCGATCCATGTCCATTATGGACTTAATATTTAATTAGTATCGTGCTCAACCCATCAACCAAATCATACCTCAACTTTCGCCCCCCACGACTATTGTGTTCGAATAATGGTGAGCGTGTTCCTTTATTCACAATATTGGTGGACCTTGCCTCTAATCAGAATGTGCCACGACTCGCGAGACCACACTTGGGTAGTGGTAGTTTCCTCACCACATTATTGTGGATGAAAGCCTTGCACAGATCAAACAATTTTTATCCAAGCCCATTTTGGATCCCAACACTTTAATTTGGTCCAACCAATTGAGAGTTAAATTTTTTAGTGTTTGACTGAGACCTCATCACATTAAATTTTGCATGCACAAATATCAAATATTTAAAAGAATTTAAATAAAAACATTAAACGCATCACATGCAACAAAATTAAGCATACCCCTGTTGGATGATCACGAGCCCAAGCTATGCGGCCCACTAAGACCGTAGTCAGTCTAAGGTACATCTAAGGTGATCGTAAGCTATTAGAAATGTAATTTACTCATTAACATATAGATGGGCCTTCTAAGTCCTCCATGGGGCTCCTTCTCCATCGGCCTCCTCCTCCGTGGACCTTCTTCTCCATGGACTTGCTTCTGTAAAACTAAAAATTCCACCAAAAATATATTCTAGTCTCATTACAATTTAAAAACAAATCCTGATCAATTGTTCAGGAGAGTACACAATGGGAGGAAAGCAAGTCTTATTTTCAAGGCAAAAACGAGCGAAGGAGGAAGATAACAAAAAGGCATATGGGCCCACCAAACGTAAACAAAATAAATAAATACATTCAAATGGTCAAGGGCTCCATGATCATCCATTTTTATCCAACTAGCAAAATAATCCAATTAAACATGCTGGACATAAAATAATGCATTCCATGCATTAGAAAAATCATGATATCGAACATTACAAAAAAAAATTATATGCAGAAAATACAAATTTAAAATTGCAATCGAAAGGATGATAAAAATATGTGCATCCAATGCACAAAAATAAACCATATTAAGAAAAAAAATTAATTTTTTCCTTCTTATGCGAACGGGAGGCTGTGCAGCACCGACCGACAGTTGCTGCTACAGTGCTTAAATTATTTTTTTGATTCCACACATTAAACTGAAAAAATAACCAAGTTTTACAGAAAAATTCAAATTTTCTTAAATACTAAAATCATCCAATTAATCACAAAATTACACAAGTTAATTTCTATACATAATTATCAATAAAATAATCAATAAAACATGCTTTAAAAATAATAAAACATGTTGACATGTTTATTTGACATAAAATCGTTGAACGTTCACAAGAGATTCCAACATAGGAATTCTCTAAAGATGATCCATATCACACCAAAAAATGAGACAACGATGGAATCAGGATGATAAAACTCACCCAAGGTAAGATGAAGGGGGCAATCGAATTATGATGGAGAAGGAGAGGGAATTTTTCTATTGTATTTTGTAATGAATTATTACCCTAATAATCATACAAAAAAAAATATTTATATACCTTGAATAGATAAAGAAGAATGTGTCTAGATACATTCTATTATCTATAAGGTAACTCTTCAATCCGTTCCAAATAGAGAAGAGCTAATTATGACCAAACTAACAATTTCTAAAATGCAATTCTTTGGTCAACTTTTCCTCCATCAATTTTGCTAGTGCGCCTTAGTTATTGGGCCGATGTTATGTAAAGTAAATTCAAGCCCAATGAATTTTAATTAAATCTAATATAAAATAATTCATTTAATTCATCCCACTAGGTATTTAATCTAATTAAATATTCAAGATGAAATTGTCTCTTATTCATTATTGGAATCCAATTCATTAAACTAATAAAGACAAACACAATTTCAATTAATTTAATTAGTTTAACTTAGGCTATCCATCCAATGTACCCTCATGTGTGAGTAATCAAATTACTTACATCTTATGGAATTAATTTCAAATTAGTTCCTTATTCTTTCTCGGTTATTCTTTCAAGAAAGTCCGTTACCATGGATGGTCGTCTAGCAACGGTCCATGGCACTAGAGAATAGATGAATTTTTGTGCGAACATTTACTTTCACTAGTCCGTACGGGTACGGTCCTTTCTTCTATCATCTCCTAGGCTTAGTTGAGGGCATGGAATTAGGTGTTAGTTCCCATCTTGGACCAAACATCTATGCTTAATACTTGAGATAACTTTACACCAAGTTTCTTGACATAGGAACCTCCTTTTCCTATTCGATCAACGACTGTGGCTAGAGATTCATAAGACGTGAATGCATCTCCAAGTGAATAGGAGATACCTCTATCACATTCTGATAGGGGATGGATCCTCTTCTCGGAACTCACCGTCCTCACTACACACTTCGACTACACTTGATAAGGCTTATGATAATCACGTTTGTGACACAATCACCTCTTCCACAGATCTAAGATACAGTCATCGTATGTATATGACTACTGTGATTCCTTAAGTTTGAGAACTACTCCCTTACTATCCAAGCCAAGGACTCAAGTATACTGACTAAGCTACTGAGGCTTCCATATAACGATCCCCACGAGTCAGTTCACTCAGTTGACCACCTTGTCAACAAATCCACTGAAATTGCAAAGATGTCCAACGTCTTCCGCCGATGAAACGCAGCACTCATCAAATGAATGCAATACTCAGTGCAAGTCTCTGTAGGACTCTCGATGCCTAGTCTTGAGGTCATTGACTTGGAATGTTTTAGACCAACCCTCAAAAGTTAGTTTCATAGCTTCCATCCAAAATGCACAACCAAACTACATGGGTTATTGAGTGGTCTGTGGGCATTTGTTGTGACGTCAAAGTAGTGATTGACGTAATATGACAAGGACAACAGACACATGTGCTAAAGTCACTTACCATATTCGTCGGAACAATACTGATTAAATAAAGATTTCTAGAATAATTCTCAAAACCGCCAATATTCGCTTTTCACCTTTTCCAACAGTTCATTACTAATAAACTGATTAAAAATTTAAGTATGGTTGCATCCACTACAAGTGAATACGTTTCAGTATAATTAATTTTTGGCCTTTGAGTAAAGCCTTGGTCAACAAGTCTAGCCTTGTATCTTACAACTTCATTTCATTCATTTCTCTTTGGTACAAACAACCACTTATAGCCAACTGGCTTGAACATCTTGTGGTTCTGGAATAATAGATCCAAATACTTCTCGCTTATTTTTAATTTTTTTCAATTATTTGTGTTAGCATTCTCTAAAGTTTGAGAATCATTTTCATTTTCATCCATGTTTTCGACGGCTACAAAATAGGCAAAAAATCTCATTCATTTCAATTTCTATTCAAGGATAAATTTAATTTTTGGTCCAATAAGTGGACTCGTTTTCAATTTTGGCCGATAAGGATCTAAAAGTTCCAATCCTTCCGTAGTGACAAAGAACTTCTCCATTTGCATCAGTGTTTTATACTTTTTTCCTACTAAATGGGAGAGATAAAAAAACAAATTAGCTATTCATATACGGTAGAAGAACAAATAAACCTTTTCCACCAAATTTTCATTTATTAGTATAAATTCCCTCCAAATTTTCACCCACCTACCGGAAAAATAATCTGTCATTAGCAACTTAATGATTGCTCCTCTTGTGTACTGACATTGGAAAAGAAATGCACATATTGGATGGAATGTGTAAATCATCTACAGTATGGTACCAAAATTAAAAACAGGTCCATTTATGCGATCAAAAATGCAATTTACGCTCTTTTCGGTAACAACCGAAACTGTTGTAAAGATAATTAATAGACATCTCGTAACTGACCTTGAGATCTTGCTCGTTACATTTAGATAAATCAGTTCAAGAATTTTATCCTTAGAGACATTACGTGGTCACATTAGCATTGTGATTAATAGAGACGGCATGCTCCTTTCTCTTTTGAGGATTTGCTTCTTTAGAGCCAAGTGTTCTAGCACGCTATTTGATTTACTAGAATATTATGTGCAACCTTGTTTCTTCAGGTAATCATATAGTAGTTCTTCCAGAGCCCTCAATAAGATTACTAACTCCGGAAATAGTATTCACAGTTGGTCTTGTCATTAACAAGTTTGAAAACAAAATCTTGTGTCTTAGAATGGTATGTGTAGTGGCACTCTCAAGAAAACAATGCTCCTTGCCATTGAGAATTGTAATGGGGTACAATATGCGAAAATGGTAATAAATGGGAAGAAATTGGAAAATTCCCTAAATAGTATCTTAAGCTAGCCTGTAAAACCAAAAATCTTGCGGATCCCATCTCTTGTGCTATTATCGTATCCTAGATCTTGTGCTCCGCCAACCACCTTTATGGATGAGATTTGGCTAGAGCACATCATCATACCATAAAAAAAGGTGGGATTTGGCACTGTCAAGACAACCATTACTAAGCCCCTTCCATCTTGGAACGGTCTTTGGAACACATAATGAATGGATATGAAAAGATGATGTCATGATCTATATTTTTTTTAGGTTATAATTTTTGAACGGGCAAACCGTTCCAACATGAGTCCCAAACAATTAGTTACAAAATCTGATCCAAATACTGTTACAAAATAGTAACGATAAATGGTTGGAACTCTATTTGGAACATAATATTAGAATTAGGTATGGTCTTGAATTGACCATTCCTATATGGGTGACAAAGGATGTCCAAAAGATGACACTTAGAAAATGTATGCCAAAATGAGGTACAATTTCGAATGATTTTGGAACACCCTTAATCAATTATGCAAGAACCATTCCAAATTATTAGTTTTATTTAAAAAGTAATGTGTTTTAAAAATCGTTCCAAAACTTGGTACAGATTGCAACTATTTTTTTGTATTATTTATTTACTATTACTGAGACTGTTCCAAATGAAATACAACGACTACATTTCAATGGTAAAAAAAAAGTGTTCCTAAACTCGTTGAAAGAACCATTTCAAAATCTAAATCAACAGCTATTTTTAACAACTAAATATGTGTGCTCTTTCCATTTAATGTCACTATTTTCTTCCATTCTTATTTTCTCTCTATTTCCTCAATCTCTCTCGAATTTTTTTGATCTCTCACTAACACACGAACAGTTTTCTACTCTTGTTCGTCAACCTATCTCAAATTTTTGTTGATATTTAAAGTTATTTTGATCAGGTAAAAACTTTAACCCTTTACTTGTCAATTGATTATATTTTTTATAATTTTAGAAATTAATTTAATATCATAATATATGTATATATCAGTGTGTGTTTGTGTGTCTGTGTAGAACTCACTGTCATGTTAAGATAGTTGAAGAGATGGATGTATGAGAAGAACCTTCCAAATAAGGTGGGTCTTACTCTATTGAGGATAGTGTTCCTACATTTATAGAATTATCCAAGTGTCAACATGCATATATGGATGATGAGAAAAGTAAGTGTCCTTGTCGTAAGTGCAAAAATGATGTTTTCAAAACCACGGACGAGGTAAATTTTGACTTATTTATGAAAGGTTTTATGCCGGAGTATTATAATTAGACTTCTCAGGGCGAGTAGAGTGTGTAGGAGTATTTTGAAGCCGTCACCGTGGCCCCATTTCAAGAGGAGCAAACTTCCATTTCTAATGTTATGGAGGGTACTAGTACGCCTTGTGGTGATGCGGTGCAGATGGATTCTCGGCACAAAGGAT
This sequence comes from Sesamum indicum, assembly GCF_026168435.1. NCBI lineage: Eukaryota > Viridiplantae > Streptophyta > Magnoliopsida > Lamiales > Pedaliaceae > Sesamum > Sesamum indicum. The sequence goes on along the minus strand of NC_142661.1, from coordinate 5,793,628 downwards.
GGTTTTTTATTCTGCAAGGCTGGCTGTCTGGTCTTCTAAGTAAAACCAGGATGTTGTGCCTGATAATCGTCCGAGGTCGTGTCCTACTAATACAGGGCCTAGTTCATATTATGGTAGAGGGCCCTAATTATGTGTCTGGGCTAGCAGATCAATCTCACGATATAGTGCATGCATCCAAGCAGCCGTTGTGAAACGGTTGCACCCAATCTCAATTGAAGGTTGTTGCTGAGTTGGTGAGTATCAAGGTCGCCGACCATTTTCTCAGCATATGTATGACCAAATATCTTAGTGGGCTGATCATATAATACCCCGCAACCACACCCTGCCCCATGATTACTATAGTACAAAGAAATTAATAGGAAACTTGGGTTTACCTATTTAGAAGATTAATGCGTGTAAAAATAGTTGCATGTACAGGAAGGACGACATTGATCTGCACTACTGCAAGTTTTGTGGAGAAGCTAGGTAAGCGAAATCCTAATCGTAAAAAGACATCATATGCCATTCTTAGGTACCTATGAATTACCCCTCGCCTGGAAAAGTTGAATGCTTCAAAAGCGACTGCCGAGCGAATAACGTGGCATGCCAAGAATCAAACGGGAGAGGGATCCATGTGCCATTCGTCCGATCCAGATGCATGGAGGCATTTTGATCGGACACATCCTCATTTTGCAGTAGATCCCCGTAATGTTAGATTAGATTTCTGCACGGATGGGCTAGCACCGCACGGGCAGTACGGTGGTACGTACTTATGTTGGCCCGTTATACTTATACCGTACAGTCTCCCATTGGGAATGTGCATGAGTGCTGAGTATATGTTCGTGATGATGGTGATCCCCAGTCCTTCCAATCCAAAACGTCTCATTAATGTTTACCTGGAGTCGTTCATCGAGGAGTTGCAGAATCTGTAGTATGCAGGTGTACTAACGTGTGACACTAAGAAATGGGATATTCCCAATGCAGGCCTGTTGATGTGGACTTTGAACGATCTACCCGCTTATGGAATGGCGTCTGGATGGAGTTCCACTAGTATTATGTGGTGTGCAGTTTGTGTGGAAGACACACATTCATTCTACCTGTAGAACGATACGAAGGTGTGCTGCTTTGACTGCCACAGACAGTTCCTGCCCCTAGACCATCCATTCCGTAGGAATAAGAAAGCATTCACAACGAATCTAGTAGAAAGGAATGTTCCACAGTCAAGATTGATGGGAGAAGATCCGCAAATGGGTTGAAGAGTTTAGCCCTGCGGTTGAAGTTTCGTTGTCACTCCCGGACGGGAACAGTAGCGAGCATAAGTGGACAAAAAAAAATATCTTCTGGGAGCTCGAGTACTGGTCGGTACAACTAAATACGACATAATCCTGATGTCATGCACATTGAGAAGAACGTGTTTGACAATATATTCAATACCTTTATGGATATAAAAGAAACAATGAAGGATACTCTGAATACATGGAAGGACCTGAAGATCATATGTGATTGACCGGAGCTTGAGTTGGATGAAAGGAGGCTGAACGTGATGCCCAAAGCTGTATATAACCTGACTCTCGATGGACCGATATTGCATTTCAAGAGATTGAGACAATACCTACTCCATAAGTTGTGACGGACAATTAGTCGTTCAGCTTTCTATTGCTAATCAACAAGGAGCAGGTACATATTGATCGAGGAACAATAAACTGATGACGAGTTTAACGAGGATAGCTTTGATGAGGATTACAAGAAGACAATAATTATGATTGACATTTACCATTTTCTGTATCAAGTGTCTGTGTATTTTGCCAATAGAAATTAGTATAAATTAAACAATTACCGATAATAATTTAGAAAAATAGTTTTCCAGCAAATTTAGAAGTATAACTTCCAAACTATTTTGTTCATACCAATAAATCTTTTTTAAAAACAAAACACAATTTTTGTCTATTTAGGAATGGTTAAAGAATTAGGAAGTCGATCCAGAGCCCATTCCAATTTTGAACCGACATTAATAAAATAAACCGTTAAATATATTACAATTTTCCAAATAAAAAAGAGGAAAAATTAAAATAGAGGAACGGTCTATTTATTTTGACCGTTTCAAAATAAGTTCAAACAAATTTAATTTCGCGCCAAAAGAAAACTGGAGGAAAACTCAAACCTAGGAATGGTTATTTAATATTTGACCATTGCAAAATATGAAATTAAATAAAATCATTCGTATAAAATATTTGTTTCTAAAATGATTAAATTGTCCCTAAATATTCCATAGATTGCTCGTTCACTTCCCGATTATAATGTCTCAACATCTGGGATAGTTATCATTTTTAACCTCGTTGATTGTGTATCCGTTTAACAAAAATTTCAAAAACTTCATCGAATGTAGTATTTTGTCGATTTTATACTATCCAATGGCTTGATAAAAATTTTATCAGTCTGATTAGACGATGCAATAGAACAGTATAAGATGTCACTTACATCTACATAAGAGTAACAATCTTATATATACAAATATACTTGATCTTCTGAACATGTATCAATTTAATTTATAGCATTATATGTTTCCAATAACCTTAATTCATTCTGCAATTATAGAATGTTTGTGTAATTTTTCAAAATTAATTGTATAGTTGTGTAATTGATGCAAGTATTGTTAAATTTAGTGCAATTTACTCATGTAACATTCCATAATTTTTGCAATTCTTATGTGTATTATATCATATTGCTTTTTTTTTTTGTGAAATTTATTGTATACATGTGCAATTTATTTTATAAATATGCTACTATTTACATCTTAATGTAAGTAACCAAAAAAATTAGACTAATATATAATCTCATTAGTAACATTATTTAAATAATAAAAAGTATTGGACCAATATTTTCAAATAATATAATTTTTACATCATAATCTAAACAATCACAAAAATTAGACCAATAGTTAATCCCAATAATAGTATTATTTAAATAATAATGTAAATAACAAAAAAATTAGATCAATATTTCCAATAATAAAAATTTTAAGAAGTAATGTAAACAATCAAAAAAATTACACCAATATTCCTAATAATAATGTTTTTAGATAATAATGTCAATAGTAAAAATATTAGACCAATTTTTTCAATAATAACATTTACATAATAATATCAATAATCACAAAATTAGACCAATAATCCCTATAATAATATTATTAACAAAGTAATATCAACAATAAGAATATCAAGGTAATATTTCAAATTAAAATACAATTACATAATCAATAGAAATAGAAAACAAATTGAGGACAATATTTTCAATAATTAATAATTATTTAAAAATGTATAGTTCTTTGGTAACTGCGTACAAACAAATCACGCATGCCTTTCTTGTTAGCCCATTCATTGAATTTTGCCCGTAGAACTTGTTATGTTTATCCATCTTCATCTGTCAACAAAATATAATGTTAATAGATTAAAATGTATAAATGTAACGAATACTACAATAATAAGTTCATGTGATAGGGTAAACAAGCTTAAATCAATACTTGGTCCGTTTGTATATATGCAGAAGAGAATTATACATTTTAAATAATTAATGAGTACAATAATCATAACTTCATGATAATGTTTTCGATGTTTAAGAATTAGAATATGCTTTTTCATTTAAATATTAATGTCAATAACCGTAAAATTTAGACTAATACTTCTGAATAATTTGTTTAGATCTTGTTTAGTGGTATGCCTCCTATACCACATGGTCGTGCTCGTGCCCCGCCACTTCTACCATTTTTGTGGGATGCTTCCCAATTTGGGAAGCAGTTCTTCAACCACCCACACCACCTGACACGACTGCACCGTACCCCGCCTCGTAGGCTCCAGATGACGCTGAAGCATCTGGAGCTGGACCGACAACGGAAGAGAGGATATAGCAATCTGTCACCCCGGCGGTTGCTCCACCACTACCATCAGCACGCCCAGTACATCAGCCTCGATGACGCGAGGTAAATTTGTTTAACAATTTTTTTTACTATTATTTTATATTAAAAATGTCTAATATAGCATGTAATTTTAAATCTGACCGCCACTTTCACGAGTGCATCAATGCAGTCGTGACGGGGACATTTTCCCCACCTGTCGCCATATCTGAGGTAGGTGCCGCCAGAGTACGAGCATTTCTGGTTTGACAGCGCAAAGGTAATCAATTTTAAATTAATTTTGTTTTATCTAATAATCTCATTATTTAATGAATTTTACTAATGTTTTATATAATTTTATTATTGTAGATGACCTACTGGTGGGACTGTGACGATGAGTTAATGTTCTTGGTTTTCAACATGTTGGTCGATAAGTGAATCTGGAAGATATTTTCTATCACCCTATCCAGCCTCGTCAGGCCACTCTGGCTGGCCAACAAGATTTGGCTCCAGCTCCAGACGTACTGGGCCAACGTGGACTTCCAGCGGGAGTCCTCAAAGAATAAGGCAACCGGGCGGCGAACTCTACGGTGTCCTCAATTGTGTATCAGGGGGAGGGGGTCGTCCTCTATCGGCATGCACAAGAGGAAGTTGGTAAGTAAATAATATTTAAATGCATTACCATTATTTTATAAACAAGATGCTAAATGTTTTTTCTTCTACATGAGGCAAAGGTCGGTCGCCCCCCAAGTAGATGGAATTATTGGAGATGTGCTACAAGAAAAAAGTAGACGGTGGCTGGAGTGGGCCGAGGGCGTTGGAGGTGGCAGTAATAGATACATTATTAATATTATTTTCTTAAAAAAATTAATTCTTGCTTAAAAGTGTTTATAATTTTGTTTGTTTTGCAGGAGACGTTCCAGAAGCTACTAGAGGATAGTCAGCCTTAGAGGGGTGGATATTCCAGAAGCTGCTTTATTTTTTGCAATATCCAACCCTCTAGTCTTTGTTATTGTTTTAGCTTTTTTAAGTGTCTATTATACATATATATATATATATATAGGAATTAATGGATTCAAATGTGTCAATTGATTTTTCTTTTCAAAATATTTGAAAGTGATATGTTCTGTGGTGGCAAAGAACTATATAAATTGGTGCAAAAAATTCTTACACACATTAGTTTATGTGTATAACTTTAATATAATTGCAATTCAATTTCAAACATAAATTACTAGACCGCAGTTCATCAATGAAATCCAGTCCTCCAAGTGTAATCAATGACATTAGTCTATACCTATCTTTATATACCAAACCATTAATTACATCTTTCAGATTAAAACACACCTACCACATATATTTCGCTCTAATATCCAGCCTTTGAAACCGAATTCCAAACCTGTGGTTAAAAGTATTGCCAAATTTTAATAAACACAAAATGATTGAACTTGCAAGAAAGGAATGCATGATTAATTTTTCAGTTTTGAGTATCAATTTTAACTTCATCACTACTTTAAGTTTTTCAATTTTAGTCAGAAACTGTAGTTGTATACAAAGAAGTAAAGACAAATGGTTGATTACAATACAACAATATGTACAGATTGATGAACTCTTTAATTAATTTTCATAAATGTTGTCTCATTTTCTTTTATTTTGCTTTTTCTGGACCAATTAATATAGAAAATAATTCATTGTATTGTATTCATAGATAGAATCAATATATACATTTCTTTCTAAAAATGCTTTTTGTCTTATTATTACAATAATATTATGTAACGACAAACCAACAAAGAAGAAATTAACAGGAAAATATTATGACAAAAAGACAGGACGTAACTTCCGAGGCTTCTGCTACCCCCTATCGAGATTTGTTGTTTGAAACACTCGCACATACACACACAACATTTACTCACACTCTCTCAGTCAACCACTCACACTTCAAATTTTCTCACGCCTTTTCTCCCTCAACACACTCACTGCAGAACAATGTTCAAGTCCATAAAGTACTACGCTCAGAGAGCCCTGGGGACGTTACATCTGATTCCTTCGTTAGCCAAGAAATGGCGAAAAACTCCATAAATGTAAGATGAATTCTATGCAGGGAACTGCATTATTCCTTTTCTCAAACATTTGATTCTTTCTTTTTCCTTCTTTAATTCTTCTTTTTGAATCAATTTGTTAATTCGTCATCGTTATAATTTGCCAACAAAATACTTCAAGAACTTACACTAAAGATTTTCGCCAGATTATTTCATCCAACCCAAATTCAAATTCATCTTGGAAATTTCGATGATGTGCTATCGTCACATCCCATCTCTTGTGCTCTTCATGCAAGACTAATGGAGCCTCAGGCACATATTTAATTATTTGTCTTTTTGTTTCTCCAATTTATTTTTCATTAATTTCTTTTCTTGTCAAAGTTTAAAAAAGTAAATATTTAATTTTTGAATATATTAAGAATTTTTTTTCCATAATTAGGGTTCAACAAGAAATTCAACATTATTTTCACAATCAATAAAATAAAACAAGAAATTTTACAAACTAACCTTGTGAATAGTTGTTTGGGAGTGCTATCATTTGAAGAAGCTCCCATCCTACATCTTCATCTAAACACTTCATATTGTGGACGTATCCTGTGGAAGCAATGTTTTGATTTCTGGTTGTGAGCAAAACTTTGCTATCTGCCTCTCCAATGGGAAAAGCGTGCCTTAAGCAATTCCAGTGATCAACTTCCCAAACGTCATCCAAAACTAGGAGATATTTTCTGTCTCTTTGTACTTGGTACAACTTTCTGATCAATGTATCTTCGTCTTGCTCCTCACTTTCATTGGGAAGAAGTTGTTTTAATAGTCGTTGGAAAATAGTGTTGGGTTGAAATTGTTGACTTACACAAACCCAAGCACGATATTTGAAGCACCGCTGCACGGCCTCCCCATTGTAAATTTTAGTAGCAAGAGTGGTCTTTCCCAAGCCTCCCTTGCCACATATGGAAATCACTCCATTTGATTTGTCATCAGTTGTCAGAACTGATTCTAACTGTTTAATATCCTTCTTCATTTCTACAAGATACTTTTCAACCTCATGCCCATACGTTCTTCTTGACCAATCGTTATCATCTACCAATCTTGATGAGTTGTCTCCTACACTCATGGACTCCGACTGTTTGGTGAGGTCAGACATACGAGACTTGATATCTTTAACGTCTTCTCTGATTTGGTGCATTCTCAACCACTCGCTCAATATACAAGTGAGTCGAAAACACTAATTTTGATACCTTATATTTAGCACAAAACGGGGGATGAAGAGAAAGTGCAATAGCAGTGGTGATGACTCAAACCAAACCTGATTGTGCCTATTTTCTTTTCTTAGATGAGATACTTTTTTCAACAAATTTAAATAATTTATGATTTTATTTTAATCTACATATAACACTTTGTTTGTAGATATTTTGACCATTCGTAATCCTCATCAAAGCTATCGTCGTCAGACTCGTCATAAGATTTACAGTTCCCCGACTGTACCTGCTCCTTGTTGATTAGCAACATAAAGCTCAACGACTAATTGTGTACCATTTGGGTTATGCAGGTTATAATTATGGTTGTCTGTCGGAACTTGGAGGTATTCTCTCAACTTCTTGAAACGCAATGTCGGTCCATCTTCAGGGTGTATACGGCTTTAGGCATCACGTTCATCCTCGTTTTGTCCAGCTCAAGCTTCTGTCCGTTACATATGATCTTCAGGTCCTTCCATGTATTCAGAGTATCCTTCGTTGTTCCTTTTATATCCATCACGGTATTGAATATAATGTCAAGCATGTTTTCTCAATGTGCATGACACCAAGATTGCATCATATCAGATGCATCAACCAGTAGTCGAGCTCCCAAAAAATGCTTTTCTTTGTCCACTTATACTCGCTACCTTACCCGTCCGCAAGTGACAACGACACTTCAACCGTAGGGCTAAACTCTCCAACCCATTTGCGGATCTATTCTCCCATCAATCTTTGTTGTGCAACATTCCTTTCTACTCGGTTCTTATTGAATGCTTTCTTGTTCTTACGGTTTGGATGGTCCAGGGGGAAGAACTGTCTGTAATAGTCAAAGCAGCATGACTTTCTACTGTTCTGTAGGTAAATGAATGTGCGTCTTCCCTACAAACTGGACACCGCATAGCACCAGTGGAACTCCATCCAGACGCCAATCTATAAGCGGGTAGGTCGTTCACAGTCCACATCAACATGGCGTGCATTGCGAATAACTCGCTTCTCAGTGTCGCATGTTAGTACTCATGCACATTCCCAGTGGGGATTGTATGTTGTAAGTATAATGGGGCGACATGCGTACGTACGACCGTACTACCCGTGCGGTGCGCGCCCATTCGTCCACAAACTCAATCTTACATTACGGGGCTCTACTACAAAATGAGGATATGCTCGATCAAAATGCCTTCATGCATCTGCATCAGACGGATTGAATACGGATCCCTCTTTCGTTAGATTATTAGTATGCCACGTCATTTGCTCGTCAATCACTTCTGAAGCATACAACCTTTGTAGGCGAGGGGTAATCGGCAGGTACCTAAGACTGGTATACACTGTCTTTTTGTGATTAGGATTTCGCGTCCTGGTTGACTTGTACCTAACTTCTCCACAAAACATGCAATAGTCAAAATCACCTTCCAGTATAACATGCAACTATTTTTACACACATCAATCTTCCAATAGGTAAACCTAAGTTTCTTATCAATTTCTTCGTAGTATAGTAATCCTGGGACAAGGTGTGGTTGCGTTAGTATATGATCAACCCACTGGGATATTTGGTCATATATATGCCGAGAAAATGGCCAACGACCTTGACATTCACCAACTCAGCAACAATCTTCAATTAAGATTGGGTGCAACCGTTCCCCAATGGCTGCTCTGTTGCATGCACTACATCGTGAAACTGATTTGCCAGTCCAGACACATAATCGTATCACCTACCGTAATATGAACTAGGTCCTACATTAGTAGGATACGACCTCGTAGCATTATCAGGCACACTATCCCGGTTATACTTAGAAGACCAGACAGCCAGCCTGGCAACATCAAAAACCATCCTCTATGCCGAATCATCTGCACTGCATCACCCCAAGGCGTACTGGTACCCTCCATAATATTAGAAATGGGAGTTTGCTCCTCCTACAATGGGGCCGCGGCGACAGCCTCAAAATACTCCTACACCCTCTCCTCGCCTCATAAGCTTTTGAAAAGGCAAAAGATCTTCGAATTTAAAATATCCTTTTTTAATTATATATGTTGACGAAATAATAGGAAAATAATAATGAGAAAATTTACTGGCTATAAATCAATTAAAGTGCAAGCAATGATCTCCAACACTTCATTATCCATTTTATTTGGATTTTCATTGCCCGGATCTGATAGAATGCCTATTAAGATAAGAACATATAACAAAGATAAGAGTTAAAAACATGAATGTTTAGGAAGTTTTAATATGCATCCTGACAAAATGACATAATAGTTCATTCATTTTTTATAATCTTCTATAGTTGAAAAGTTATAAAATAAAACATATCCACATAAATTTTGATCAAAGATAAAATGAATTTATAGATTTTGAATTAACTTGTTCCAGCACTAGATCACTCCTCGGACAACTATAGAGTATAAAAGCTGCAACCTCCTTTAAAGAGCGGAAGTTTTCAGAAACTCTATCATGAATATAGTACTATTGCATGAAAATTTGGTTGAAGAATGTTAGTTATATTATATTATTTTTGCATAACTCAGAAATTTAAAGATTATTTAGGTAAAGTATTAAATAATTACTACCTTATCAGTAGCATTTGAGGCTCCTCTAATCGTTCCTGTAGGGGTAACTTGGATCTTGGTTGGATTTTTATTGTCTCAATAATTTTCGGTAGAGGGTCCACGTCTTGTTGGAGAGGCACTTTCTTCACCCTTACGTCCAACATGTCTTCAATTTCTTGTACAATTATGTAATACATGTCCATTTCCCCTACTTCAACCTGCCATACATATATACGTTAGTAGAATAAATGAGTTTAGATTTTTCTCACTGTTCTAAGTTGAGGATATGGATGAATTAACTATCTTTGATTTGCTTTTTTTCATAATGTTGATACTGTTTCTTCTTTATATTCACCAATGAAATAACCAATTTTATTGAAAAATCACGTGCATATTACGTGCATGGCAATTGTAACTAGGGAAAATTTTCAGAGACAAATGTCCGCAATGTGCTGTTTTTTTTTTTCTTAAATTATTGTCCTTCATTGCTAGAATAAATTTTAAGTGGACCAAAAGTGTTACCTTCCCTTCTTATAGAACGAAAATTACAATTTTTTCAAGAAAAAAAGAAGTCGAGTTCATTGAACTATTAATTTGTATTAATGTTGTAACAAGCTGTCAATATCTTTTAAATTATACTAGTTATTCGTCGTGGCACGTCATTCTTGCGTGCATAAACATAATTTTTCATATTTTAAAATATATTATATATAATTAAGAACAAAATATATAAACCAACAAATCACATTTCAAAAAAAAAAAATTTAAAGTATTATCGACACAATAAAAAAAGTTAGTGTAGTAGTATTAAAATGATGCGTAATCACTTTTGTAAACAAAAAAAGAGGAGTAATTAAAATTAATTTAACTAGGGGTGCAATTGCGATATTCAAAAATTGGTGCGATGGTGTCATTAACTGCCTTTTGTGAGTGTAGATGACATTTTTTTTCTTTAATACTAGCTATTATAGCATGTCTTTCCTGTAGGAGTAGGGCTTATTTGTCTCTATGGAGGAAGGCTCGTGTGCCTCCATGGATTAAGCCTTAATGGTTGTCTACTCAAGTTTAGGGCTTTATTTTTCTAAAAGAAAATGTTAATAATGGAGATATATCTATTATGAACAGAAGTTGTGAACTTGCACGGAGCAAAATATGTGTGCCTCATCAAAAGAGGATAATTTGGTGGTGCCTACTCAAACAAAGACTTAAGGGCCTTGCTAGAGGAGCGATAAGGTGTCTGGTCAGAGCAGGTTTATATGCCTTCACATAGGAGGGTTCAAGTGCATGCACAAAACTTACAAGAATCGCTAGAGAAGGACCTAGATTTACCTTCTTATATAATCTAAAATTCACCAATCTACCTCCCTATTTTTTCTTTTTTTTCATAAAGGACAAATTTATTCATTTATAATATCACAGGGTGTGATTTGCTATTCACCCATGAATTATATATTTTGAAGTTTAGATCAATAATTAATAATAATAGATATAACTATTCAGAATATCTCACTGTAATACGAATGTAGTTAATTAATTCTTGATGCAAGTTATCTTTGAACTACTTAATTTTTATGTCATTGCAGGATGGGGACGAGGTCTACTACCGGTTTCCGCGCGACAAGAAACTACAATACTTATTTAAGAAGAAATTAAACTACGATGCAATAGCATTTGTGTACGATGGCCAATGCGTCAAAGCTTCAAAAACTCCCCTCGAGGTAACATCTGTCGATACTTTCGCGTAACATCTTTATTTCAGTCTTTGATACTAGAATTTAATGTTAAATGTGATTCTGTAACGATATGCACAAATTGCTGCACAAATAGGAAATGTGCAATTTACCTCTGTGATACGAGAAATGGAAAAAATAAATAAATAAATAAAGTGTTTTGAAATAAAATAGCAAATTACCCCATGTGTTTTGAAAAATGAAACCAATTACCCCCCACCCATCTAAATAGTGCAATTTGCAAGTCTTTTTTTCATAGAAAATATTTGTTCATTTCACATATCAAATGGGGTAAACTGCATTTAACCCCTTTTTTACTGTATAAGTAAAATATTTGTTCCTAGCATTATCTCCAAAGACATGATTTGACAATGAATAGTAATTTTTGTCTCCCAAAACACAACATTAAATATATAATACTTATTTTAAATTATCTCCAAAAACAAATCCAAATATACATACTATCTCTAACACACACTTATTTATCTTTGTTTTTCTTTCTCTATTTCCACAAAACACAACAAAACACTCAGAAAACGAATCCAAACATTATGAAGGATTTCTGCAGGTTATGGATAGAGAGATGGGAGGAGGAGACTCTTCCATTTGCAAAACAAATAGATTGGCTATTGATGCGGTGGGAGTGGATAACGATCTTAGTCAAAGGATTGGGGAAAATAAGAACATAAGATCTTTTGTATTCAAAGGTTATCAATTTGAGAACTGGAAATTGCCCAAAGGAATCGCAAAATGGAAGCTGTTGAAGCTATTGAGTCTCGAAAATAGTATTGTGAAAGAATTACCACCATCTATATGCAAGCTACCTTGTTTGCAGATATTGAATGTGAAAAATACAATGAGATTACCTAATTGCATATACAAAATAAAGCGCTTGAGGCATCTATTTAAAGATGATCATGTGAGGGTTGGAGGCGAAAAATTGAAATTTGAAGGGTTGAATGAAATTTGAAGGGTTGATGATATCTGGGTTGGTGATGTGGTTGATGAAATCACTCATCTTCTTAAATTTCCCAAGATGGACATGGATGTCAATACGAATCGGGAAGATGGCTCAACTCTTTTCAGGAGGTTGTTGATGTGTCACTCACTACATTACTTGAGAATCACACATTGTCGAGTGAGCAAATTACCAGCTTATGAAGTTCAACTATGGGTAGAATTGCAGCTGTGGGTACAAGGATTGAGGAAGACCCAATGGAAATACTAGAGAAGCTTCCCATGTTAAGAGTTCTTGGCTTGTGGAGCAATCCATATGTGGGTAGAGAGATGGTTTGTCGGGCAACTGGATTTCCTCAACTCAGGGAACTTGTTTTGCATAGGTTGTTGAATTTAATGGGGTGGAGAGTGGAGAAAGGAGCAATGCTCAACCTCTCTAGTCTACTTATTGCAGAATGCAGTAAATTGAAGATGATTCCAGATGAATTGGAATTCATTAATACTCTCCAAGAACTGAGAATTATATCTGTGCCAGAAGAGTTCGTGACGAGGGTAGCAGTGGTGGATGGTGAAGGAGAAGATTATCACAAAATCAAACACATTCCAGATATTTTCATTTATACCAATTATAGGTGTCACTTATTTATAACTATAACTAGTATGTGTTCCGTGTAATGTAATGTACGCATTAATTAAAATCACAATTCGTAACTTTTTTTTTGTTCTGGTTATTTCATAACTTTTTTAATTTTGTGAAAGTCAATCGAAATATTAAATGGTGTACATTAGTAATGCAAATAAATTTTGTTCTTTAAGTTACAATACATCGATATAAACAAAAAGTTCATAATAATAACAACATATATAAACGTAATGTTCTCTGTTTGAAAAATTACCATGCAACCTTTGATTCTAACATTGGTGTAATAATTAGTCCAATTAATCTATTTTTGTGGTAAACTGACTAAAATATTCTTGTGAATTTTGAATTGTAATTTCAGTTATTTTTAAAAATTTTGTAAAAACTTTTTATGGACTAAGTTGATAATATTTCTTCCACTATGAATGTTTTTTTTTTCCATTATTTAATTTTTTTAGAAAAAAAGATAAAAATACATCAAGGGCAAAGTTGATAATTTTAAACCTCCATCCAAGGATTATATGATTTTATCAATTATTAAGGGGGAATTTATAATATTTCAAACAATGAGGAGTTATTCGTAATTTTTCAAAGAAAGTTGAGAATAAGAAATATAATTAAAAAAAAATTGACCCACCAAAAAAAGTGAGACACCAAAATAGTGCTCTTAATTAGTAATAATGATAGATTGTTAAGGTTTAACTTTTAGACTTATCTTTAATTTTTGAAATCAAAAATTACTGAATTCAATTTTTTATATAACTTTTCGCAAAATGTAAATTCATAAAATTTATCATAATTTTGGATTTTTTTTTATTTCAATAAAAAAAGAGAAAATAGAGTAGACTGTTTTTTTTTTAAGTTAAATAATATATTATTATTATGTTCACAAGAGTGCAAATTTTTTGTTATTCATAAAAGATAATTTTAATATATCAACATAAAAAATATAGATACATTTTTTTTCCTTTGAAAAAAGGAGGAATTTGACAATGTTATAAATTTAAGGGACTAAAGTGGTAAAATCAAACTTAAATGGACTATTTTACCTTCCAAAAAGACAAAATTCAGCCACGTATTCAACAAAAAATAGCTTGAGGGACCAGACTGAGACAAAAATTGTAAATATTTTGAAATTTTTGTATTTTGTTATATTTTTTAAATTTTTTCTGTAAAGTTTTTGTATTTCTAAAATTTTTCTGTAAATTTCTGAAAATACTTTTTCAAAATTTTCTAATTTTCTGTACATTTTTGGTATTTTAAATTGTTTTTGTAAATTTTTGGTATTTTAAAAAGAAATCTGTATGAATTTTCAGAAAAAAATTCTGAAATAATTTTTCAAAAAATTTCGAAAATATTTTTTCAAAATTTATAATTTTCTGTAAATTTATACAATTTATGTAATTTATGTGCAATTTATGTGTAATTTATGCAGTACATGTGTAACTTATGCAATTTATAGTTTTTATGAGCAATTTCTACAATTTCTGTGTAATTTTAGCAATATATGTGTAATTTATGCAATTTATAATTTGTATGTGTAATTTATGCAATTTATGTGTAATTTACACAAATTTATGTAATTTAATAAAATTTTACACCTAATCACATTAATAAAGAATTTTGAAACAATTAATGCAATATCAACAATATTACATTAATAAATATAAATAATTATAAATTACATAATAATCATAAAAAAATAAATTACAACAATATTCCCAGTACATACTAAAATTGTTACATAATAATGTACATAATCATAAAATTTGTTAAAATGTATAAATTTATTTATTTGTTCAAAATTATTAAATATATTAATAATTTATAAAAAATTATAACATTCAAAAATTAGGAACGGGTTTAGTAATGCTAAAGAAAATACTAAAAGTTTTAGCAAAACTCGTTCCAAAATCCGTTACAAAGACAGTCCCAAAAAAGTGTTCCTAAACTAAACGAATTATTCCAAATTAATATTTAATCGTTCCAAATAGAATTACTAATCAGTATCTAATATGCGTTCCAAATTATATGAACCGTTCCTAATTCTATTCCTAAAATAATTCTACAAATGTGTTCCAAATTCAATAACTCGTTGCAAAAAAATGTTTCAAAGACCGTTCCTCAAATCATCCAAATTAAAAAAAAAAACAGTTTCAAAATAAAATTTTGATTATAAATACCGTTCCAAAATTTCACCTACAAAATATAAGTAACCATTAGAAAGACTATCCCCAACTGTTCCAATTCTTAAATTGAAATTTTTTTGGGCTAAAACGATACTAGGAACGGTTTTCAACGACCGATACAATTACCATCCCTAGTTACAACTGCTTTTTACATAAACCGTTCCTACATTTTTGTAACGCCAACTGCAGGGGCGGATTTCCATCCATTCCATACTCCAGTTCAAACAGGTTTTGTGATCTTGAAATCGTCCAAAGTTAAACATTTCAAAATCTACCCAAATCCTGTCTTTTTTTGTAGTGTTACCATCAAGTTGAGTCAAAAGTTTGGCGTGTTAAAAAAATTTTATCACATCGTCAATTAGCAATGAATATATCTCAACTTGAATACTTCAGATTATTTGTTGGAGGTACCTGCAACAAAAAATCAAACAAACCAACACAGCCAGAAAAGAAGGGCACCTTAGTTTTATGGCTGGACAAAAGAGAGCATAAGCGGGGGTAAAATCCACTAACATTTGTCAACAACAATAAAACTCAAGTAGTGACTAAGGAGTACAACTTACAAACAATAAAAATTTCCAAGATATGCAATGCAATGGAGGACACCTCCCAAATGCAGTTAAGTAGCAAAATAAACATGACCCCGTTATACACCAAACAGACAAGCATAGTGGAGGATAGAACAGTCAGCCCATGGATCCTCATAAGCACCTATAGGTATGGTTAGTATTGACAATTCAATACAACTAAGGAAAAATAAAGCATAATTGGGAGTGCAACTCCCTCACGTCTCTGCATAGTTCTGATGTTGGGGAAGCCATAAGTGTCAAGTTTGGTGATTCCTATAATCTTGCCTCGCATGTGATCCTTAGTTAGTAGAGCGTAACACAGGCTTCGTTAGCAAGCAAATCTGCTGCTTGGTTGTCTTCTCTATAGATATGAGATTTCTTGATCTCATATTTGAATACAAGATTTCTCATAATTTTATTTTTAACTATATACATAAAATAAATGTATAAAATATTAGTACAATATTATACCAATAAATAATAGTATTTATGTTAGAAATAAACGTGAAAAAATATTTGAAAATTGAAAGAAAGAAATTGAAGGAAAAAAGTCCTTTTACAGTCAAAAAGATCAATTTTGTGCCTAGATTTTATTCCATATGAAGACTAATTAAATAATATGGAGCAATTTACTCTATATTGTAAGTTTAAATGAATATAAAAATGTGAATAATAAATTATATTAAAAATTAAAGATATAACTTCTATTAGACAAACAATTATTTAGGTTCAACTTCCAATCAACCGATAGTCTCCTAATTATCGTCGGAGTGATTTTTTTGGGTGTACCCCAACACTTTTGACTTGTTGCTTTGATTTCAGACTTATTTTCTATGAAAACCCCGAGGACCTAGGGCGATTCCACCGACCTCGTCATTATACAGTTATCATAACAAATAAAAGCATAATCATGTTTATTGCGGAGTAGCACAAAATTATTGAACTAAAAATATTACCTTCAGTTGCAATTAGGTTCATTGTAATTATTACTTTTAAGAATAATAACAATATTATTACAGCTATATTTACCATAAATATATTAAAAAAAATAAAAGAAGTACTCAACTTGGTTCATGAATTGCTAAACATTTATAATCTGATTCGAGCTCGAATCGTGAAGGAGCTCAAGTTAAAAAAGAATTAGCTGAAAGATTTTAAAGCTCGCTTACTCTACATTCCTAGATCCGAACTAAACTAATGCCTAAATAACATTTAATTGGTAACGAAATTATGTATACGATTCGACAGTGTATACATATCCAAAAGTTCGAATATAGTTAAAATTAACATATAAACCATATAAACGGTCGAAAGTTAATTGTATTACATGATCATTGAATACGTGAGGAGAGGGTGTTTACGAAAGAATAACATTAAATATTCATGTTAGGAAATTTAATTTTATTTTTGGGAATTGATTCTTAAAAAAACCAAAATATATTATAAACTCATTACAATTTACATAGTTCAAGTAAAATTTTAAATCACTAAATTTTAATATATTTCTAAAAAATTGAGATAAAACAATGTTATTTCCTCTACTATTTGTAATTTTGGAGTCTCCAATTTGATTAAATTCCATATCGGACTTTATTATATTTTATTTTTCCAGATACTTACTATACAATGTATTTCCATTTTAGAGAAAGGAAACCTAAAAATCACACACACACACCCCCACAGAGACACACAAAATTAAAGTGTATAAAGACAGAAGTGGTTCAATGCTTTAACTCAAACAGCAACCAAAGGAGAATCAAAGGAGGCGTTCTTATTTGTATTTGTGTTTGTGTTCGAACACACACACACACACACACACTGAAATTAAGGCTGAAAGAAAATGAGACCAGGAGAGACTTCCAACGGCAAGAAACCAAATCATGACCAATCCATTGTTTCTAAAATTGCCCTCTCCATCAAATCTCAGGTACATTTCTTCTTTCATTTTCCTTTCTTTTTTTTTTTTAATTGTTACTTATATATATATATATATATATTCTCCTTTTTGTGTATGGTTAGATTAGTTTGATTTGATGTTAATCCTTTTGAAAATTTATAACCAAGAAACGATTTTTATGTGTTTTTTTTTTATATTTTTTATGGGATTTTAAAAATTTATAACCAAGAACTAGTGATTCGGCATGTTTGTGGACTCGGTTCTTTTTGTAATTCTTGATGTACTCCAAACCAAGAATCTTTCCCGTTGATAATCCCAAGAACCAAGATTGATAAACGTTGCAATAATAATAGTATTATATAATAATAATAATAATAATAATAATAATAATATGAAATTGAAGTATTCCCTTCAACCAAAGTTGTAGCACGGGGGCTCACTATTTATAGGTAATCATAAGTTGATTGGAGATGATCGAATCCAACCTGTGACTCGGTGGAGAATTTTCATAGATTTGATGGAGCATCATCTCAAAATGGTTGGATAAAGCTAAATCTTGCTAGATTTTGTAGAGGTCATCTCCCAACAGTTAGGAGTTCTCCACCGGACTAGGTTGAGGGTTATTTCTTGGAAGTTGAAGACCCCCGACTCTTGGGGGGACGGGATTGGAGTCCGTTGCAGGTGAATGTATCTTTTAGAGATAAGAATGTTTTCCAAACTTTTACATTAAGTAATTGAGGAGATACCTTATTCCAACCGGAGTTCAAGCTTTTAGGTTTTAAGGTTACTTCTGGTTGGAGGCACCACGTGTCCTCGAGGGGGTTGCTCGTCTTTATTTGATTTTGTGATATGTGCCTTTAGAGATCCGACATGAATGGCTTGTACTATGAATTTTGACTTTGCCTAGGGGATTTCAAGTATCTAAACTTCCTTATGGGCCTGTGAGGACTTCTTGGGTCTGGGCCTTCTTGGATTTTAGCCAATTTGGGTTTCTTTTGGGTAATTTATGTTTTTAGAAGCATTTCCTGCTAGACTCCTTGGGGGCTTTACCCGAACTCAATTTTCATAGGGCATTCTAAGCTCTTACTCGAACTGGGCTCCTTGGGCTCCACTTCGGCTTTGCATTCTTCTGAGTTTAGAAAATCTCTTTTTTTTTTTTTGGACAACTTGTGCCTCTTTAGGCTAGTGTATTTTTATGGGCATCATTCTACTCCTCAATCTAATAGATGGAAACTTCAAAACTTATTAGAATAACCATCTCAGAGGCAAGAGACTAGCTTGAAGAGGGAGCCACTTTTTTTTCTTACAGGAAAATATTAGTGGCATAAACATGTTTAGAGAAAGAAGAGCTTACTTCATGCTATATGGAGCAGGAATTTTCTGAACCAGCCCATTAGGAGTAGGGCTTTTCTATCTCTATGGAGGAAGGCTCGTGTGCCTCCATGGATTAACGCTTAATGGTTGTCTAGTCAAGTGTAGGGCCTTATTTTTCTAACAGAAAATATTCATAATGGAGATATATCTATTATTAACAGAAGTTGTGTGCTTGCACGGAGCAAAATATGTGTGCCTCATCAAAAGAGGATAATTTGGGGGTGCCTACTCAAAGAAAGACTTAAGGGCCTTGCTAGAGGAGCGATAAGGTGTCTGGTTAGAGCAGGTTTATATGCCTTCATATAGGAGGGTTCAAGTGCATGCACAAAACTTACAAGCATCGCTAGAGAAGGAACTAGATTACCTTCTTATATAATCTAAAATACACCAATCTACCTCCCTATTTTTTTTTTCATAAAGGACTAATTTACTCATTTATAATATCACAGGGTGTGATTTGCTATTCACCAATGAATTATATATTTTGAAGTTTAGATCAATAATTAATAATAATAGATACACGTATTCAGAATATCTCACAGTAATACGAATGTAGTTAATTAATTCTTGATGCAAGTTATCTTTGAACTACTTAATTTTTATGTCAATGCAGGACGGGGACGAGGTCTACTACCGGTTTCCGCGCGACAAGAAACTACAATACTTATTTACATCTTACTGTAAGCAGAAAAAATTAAACTACGATGCAATAGCATTTGTGTACGATGGCCAACGCGTCAAAGCTTCAAAAACTCCCCTCGAGGTAACGTCTGTCGATACTTTCGCGTAACATCTTTATTTCAGTCTTTGATGCTAGAATTTAATGTTAAATGTGATTCTGTAACGATATGCACAAATTGCTGCACAAATAGGAAATGTGCAATTTACCTCCGTGATACGAGAAATGAAAAAAAAAATAAATAAATAAAGTGTTGTGAAATAAAATAGAAAATTACCCCATGTATTTTGAAAAATGAAACCAATTACCCCCACCCATCTAAATAGTGCAATTTGCAAGTCTTTTTTCATAGAAAATATTTGTTCATTTCACATATCAAATGGGGTAAACTGCATTTAACCCCTTTTTTACTGTATAAGTAAAATATTTGTTCCTAGCATTATAAGATCAAAGGAAACAATTATGAAATTTGCAAAAAAAATAACATTATGATAGCGGAAATGTAATTATTCTCTTGCATTTGCATTAGTTTGCTTGGATGTATTATCATACGCAAGTATAGCTTAGTTTTTAAGTTTCAATGCATAGTAACGTTTTTGTCCTTATGATGCATGGCTGATTTTCGGACTGAAAGGTCCCATGTGCACATATGTCTTGCATATCGCTTGCTTTTGCTAACGTAAACATCTAGTAACTATGAAACTTTTTTATTTGTATTGCTACTTTTGAGTTTATACATAGATGGAAATGGAGGACGGAGATTCTATAGATGCCATGATGCATCAGGACGGAGGTGGCTACGCTCTCGTGATGACTTGATCAAGAGTGAAGAAAGTCGATACAACGATCAACCAAATAGACCGTAGAGACACTTACGTTGTTGGTTTGCTTTATCTAGTTTTGTATATTAGACTAAATGCTACAACGTGTGGGCGTTTGTCTATTTGGATGAGTATTGGAGGTATATGATAACACTGATTTTTCTCACTATACTAAGTTGAGGATATGGATGAATTAACTATCTTTGATTTGCTTTTTTTCATAATGTTGATACTGTTTTTTCTTTATATTCACCAATAAAACAATCAATTTTATTGGAAAATGTCACGTGCATATTATGTGCATGGCAACTGTAACTAGGGAAAATTTTCAGAGACAAATGTCCGCAATGTGCTTCTTTTTTTTTTTTCTTAAATTATTGTCCTTCGTTGCTAAAATAAATTTTAAGTCGACCAAAAGTGTTACCTTCCATTCTTATAGAACGAAAATTACAATTTTTCCAAGAAAAAAAGAAGTTGAGTTCATTGAACTATTAATCTGTATTAATGTTGTAACAAGCTGTCAATATCTTTTAAATTATGCTAGTTATTCGTCGTGGCACGTCATTCTTGCGTGCATATAAATATAATTTTTTATATTTTAAAATATATTATATATAATTAAGAACAAAATATATGAACCAACAAATCACATTAAAAAAAAAAATTTAAGGGATTATTGACACAATAAAAAAAGTTAGTGTAGTAGTATTAAAATGATGGTTAATCACTTTTGTAAACAAAAAAAGAGGAGTAATTAAAATTAATTTTTAAATTAATTTAACTAGGGGTGCAATTGCGATATTCAAAAATTGGTGCAATGTTGTCATTAACTGCCTTTTGTGAGTGTAGATGGCATTTTTTTTCTTTAATACTAGCTATTATAGCACGTCTTTCCTGTAGGAGTAGGGCTTATTTGTCTCTATGGAGGAAGGCTCGTGTGCCTCCATGGATTAAGGCTTAATGGTTGTCTACTCAAGTGTAGGGCTTTAAAAGAAAATATTAATAATGGAGATATATCTATTATGAACAGAAGTTGTGTGCTTGCACGGAGCAAAATATGTGTGCCTCATCAAAAGAGGATAATTTGGGTGTGCGTACTCAAAGAAAGAGTTAAGGGCCTTGCTAGAGGAGCGATAAAGTGTCTGGTCAGAGCAGGTTTATATGCCTTCACATAGGAGGGTTCAAGTGCATGCACAAAACTTACAAGAATCGCTAGAGAAGGACCTAGATTTACCTCCTTATAAAATCTAAAATACACCAATGTACCTCCCTATTTTTTTTTCCTATAAAAGACTAATTTACTCATTTATAATATCACAGGGTACAAATTGCTATTCACCCATGAATTATATATTTGAAGTTCAGATCAATAATTAATAATAATAGATATACATATTTAGAATATCTCACAGTATTACAAATGTAGTTAATTAATTCTTGATGCAAGTTATCTTTGAACTACTTAATTTTTATGTCATTGCAGGACGGGGACGAGGTCTACTACCGGTTTCCGCTCGACAAGAGACTACAACACTTATCTACATCTTATTGTAAGCAGAAGAAATTAAACTACGACGCAATAGCATTTGTGTACAATGGCCAACGCGTCGAAGCTTCAAAAACTCCCTTGGAGGTAACGTCTACTGATACTTTCGCGTAACATCTTTATTTCCGTCTTTGATGCTAGAATTTAATGTTAAATGTGATTCTGTAATGATATGCACAAATTGCTGCACAAATAGAAAATATGCAATTTACCTCCATGATATGAGAAATTGAAAAAAAAAAAAAACTGTTGTGAATAAAATAGCAAATTACCCCATGTGTCTTGAAAAATGAAACCAATTACCCCCCACCCCCACCCATCTAAATAGTGGGGTAATTTGCAATTTTTTTCCCTAGAAAATATTTGTTCATTTCACATATCACATGGGGTAAACTGCATTTAACCCCTTTTTTACTATATAAGTAAAATTTTTGTTCCTACCATTGTAAGATCAAAGAAAACAATGATGAAATTTGCCGAAAAATAACATTATGATAACGGAAATGTAATTATTCTCTTGCATTTGCATTAGTTTGCGTTGATGTATTATCATTCGCAAGTATAGTTTCGTTTTGAAGTTCTAATGCATAGTAATGTTTTTGTGCTTATGATGCGTGGCTGATTTTCAGACGGAAAAGTCACGTGCACATAAGTCTTTCATATCGCTTGCTTTTGCTAACGTAAACATGTAATAACTATGAAACTTTTTAATTTGTATTGCTACTTTTGACTTTATACATAGATGGAAATGGAGGACGGAGATTCTATAGATGCCATGATGCATCAGGACGGAGGTGGCTATGCATTCGTGATGACTTGATCAAGAGTGAAGAAAGTTAATACAGTGATCAACCAAATAGACATTTATGTTGTTGGTTTGCTTTTATCTAGTTTGTTTATTAGACTAAATGCTACAACGTGTGGTAGTTTGTCTATTTGGAAGGGTACTAGAGGTATATGATAACAATGATTTTTCTCACTATTCCTAAGTTGAGGATATATATGGATGAATTATCTATCGTTCTTGATTAATGAAAAAAATCCTTGGCAAATGCTTTTGCAGTCGGCAACTTTAAGGAATCCCCATTCCACCAATACAGAGGTGCTAGCTAGAAGCAGGAGAGAGTCGGTAAAAGTCTGAAGGATTTTTCACATACCCGTTGCAAAATATCCATTCCAAATCGAGTTTTTTTTTTGCAGTGCCACATTCACAATCACACAAGTTTCTCCCACTAAGACAAAGTCGACGATGCAGATTCATGAGTTACATAAAGCCGGATCAGGATCCACAGTTCAAAAACATACCGTAAAAGAGTTATTTGATTTGACAAAGTTGAGTTATGGAAAGCATAAAGATTTTCACCTGAGAGAAGCCAAGCAAACCATCAAATGGACTTGTGCCTGTGATGTACTCAGAAAGGACGCTATGTACTCTTCTAAATATGTGTAGCATAGGACAAGAATGTTGGATTTCAAACAATCACAACTATTCATGTATCGCAGATTTTATATGTAAATTATCATATAGTTTAAATTTTCTTATTAATAAGGTACTCTAAGTTATCATGCTCTATTTCAGTATCATGTAATAGTCCAAGACTTATATTTTTTAGACTAGAGTTAAATTACTTCTGAAAGTCATTTTGCACACTCCTCATCATCATTTTTCGATATCATAAACGTTCTATTTGTTGGATGTAGCTCAAATTGGGTGAGCCATGTACGTCTTATGTTATTAATTTTTCTAATTTTTATGTTTAAGATGGATGTGAATTCATAGATTTATTTAACATTCTTTTAAATGAATAAAAAATGCATAGCAATTGAAATATCTGATACTTTTTCCATAGACTGATTGTAGTCCATGTGCTTCACACTTAAGTGCATTTTGGCATCCACATCTTATTCTTTGGGGGGGGGGGAGGCAAGAAACCATTTGAGTTACTTATATAATATAGATTGAAGGATCAATGCGGATCATGGTACTGATCATTATTAAAACCCGATCATAATTTCTTTTAATAAATTAATTATAATTATATTATGCAATCATCAATAATTAATATCAAATACATATAATTAATTAAAATTAGTATTATAGTTAACCAATCACTAATTTGATATGGATACATTGATAGTATAGGGGTGTCAATGGATAGAATTTACAAGAAAAGATAAGAGGAGAAAAGAATTTGTAGCATGCGTAGAATTTGTGTCAAGTAGGAATAGAAGTTGGTATGCGCATATATAAAATGAAGGCAGTTGGTGAATTAAAAAGATCAATAACATCCATCCACTTTGCAATTAGCCGCTACTGATCCAATACATTTCTCCAGAAAATCACCTAAATACAAAGTAAAATGGTTGATTCTGTTGCAACAATTGCACTTGAAACACTTCGGGACTTATTGATTGAGGAAGCAAAGTTTCTATCGAGTGTAGGCGGTGAGGTTGAGGAAGTCCGTAGGCAGCTCAACATCATGCACTGTTTCTTGAAGGATGCTGATAGGAGGTAAGATCGATACAATTCACAGACAGTCAAGAATTGGATCGCTGAACTTCGCGATTTGTCCATTCAAGCTGAGAATGTGCGAGAAAGATATGTCATTGAAGTGGTGTCCAGAAGAAAAGGAAAAGGCCTTAAATTGGTTCTCAAAAGATTCACTTGTATATTGAGCGAGTGGTCAAGAATGCACCAAATCGGAGAAGACATTAAAGATATCAAGTCTCATATGTCCGACCTCACCAAATAGTCGGAGTCTACGAGTGTAGGAGACAACTCATCAAGATTGGTAGATGATACCGATAGGTCAAGAAGAACGTATGGGCATGAGGTTGAAAAATATTTTGTAGGAATGAAGGAGGATATTAAACAGTTAGAATCAGTTCTGACAACTGATGACAAATCAAATGGAGTGATTTCCATATTTGGCATTGGAGGATTGGGAAAGACACTCTTGCTACTAAAATTTACAATGGGGAGGCCGTGGAGCGGTGCTTCAAATATCGTGCTTGGGTTTGTGTAAGTCAGCAATTTCAACCCAAAACTACTTTCCAACGACTATTAAAGCAACTTCTTCCGAATGAAAGTGAAGAGCAAGACGAAGATACATTGGTCAGAAAGTTGTACCAAGTACAAAGAGACAGAAAATGTCTCCTAGTTTTGGATGACATTTGGGAAGTTGATCACTGGAATTGCTTAAGGCGTGCCTTTCCCATTGCAGAGGCAGATAGCAAAGTTTTGCTCACAACCAGAAATCAAAACATTGCTTCCAGAGGATACGTCCTCAATCTCAAGTGTTTGGATGAAGATGAAGGATGGGAGCTCCTTCAAAAGATAGCATTCCCAAACAACTATTCACAAGGTTAGTTTGTAAAATTTCTTGTTTTATTTTATTGATTTTGAATCTTCTTTCTCTAGTTAGTGACAATAGAAAAAAGAGTAATGATACTAAAGATATCATTAATAGTATATATTTAGCGAAAAAGATTATTTTGTTAAGTCTAATGTTTTTTATAGTTTTCATTATGACAAGATTGTTTGGATTTTCTTATGTAAATTTCAAGTTGATCTATATGTATAAAATGCTATTGAATAGCAATTTAAAATTTATTTCTTGATACAAAATTTGTTTAAAACGTAAAAGGAATCAAACATTTAGAAAGTCATACAAAGAAATGGATTCAGCAATATAAAGTTATGCTTTCAGATTTTATTTCTATTTTTTATTTGTTGAAAGTATAGGGCGAAATTCTCTTGGTTTGATTTGTTTTAATTACTATACATATTTATAAGAAATTCAAATTTTATAATATTTTGAATTAACTTACATTCATTGATTATGTATTCAGAGATACCTACAACTGAAATAAAGTTGTTGGAAGAATATGGAAGGAAAATAGTAAAAAAATGTGGTTATTTACCATTACCCATTTCAGTTATTGGAGGAACTCTTCATCATGAAAAGGCATCAATAGAATGGAAAAATGTGTGTAGAAATCTTGATATGATACGAGATATGAAGTGGAAATAGACAAGTTGCCGCTATATAATAGAGTTAAGTCATGCCGGCTTCATGATATGATACGAGATTTGTGTTTGTCAAAAGGAAAAAAAGAAGGATTTCTGGAGGTTATAGATAAAAACATGGGAGGAGAAGAGTCTTCAATTTGTAAAACAAATAGATTGGCTATCTATGGGTGGGAGTGGATAACGATCTTAGTTACAGGATTGGGGAAAATAAGAACATAAGATCTTTTGTATTCAAAGATTATCAATTTGAGAATTGGAAATTGCCCAAAGGAATCGCAAAATGGAAGCTGTTGAAGTTATTGAGTCTCGAAAATAGTATTGTGAAAGAATTGCCACCATCTATATGTAAGCTACCTTGTTTGCAGACATTGAATATGAAAAATACAATGAGATTACCTAATTGCATATACAAAATGAAGCGCTTGAGGCATCTATTTATGAAAGATGATCATGAGAGGGTTGGAGGCGAAAAATTGAAATTTGAAGGCTTGAATGAATTGGAGATGGTTGATGATATCTGGGTTGGTGATGTGGTTGATGATATCACTCATCTTCTTAAATTGCCCAAGATGGACATGGATGTCAATACGAATCGGGAAGATGGCTCAACTCTTTTCAGGAGGTTGGTGATGTGTCACTCACTACATTACTTGAGAATCACACATTGTCGAGTGAGCAAATTACCAGCTTATGAAGTTCAACTATATGAAAATGTGATAGAATTGCAGCTTGTGGGTACAAGGATTGAGGAAGACCCAATGGAAATACTAGAAAAGCTTCCCATGTTAAGAGTTCTTGGCTTGTGGAGCAATCCATATGTGGGCAGAGAGATGGTTTGTCGGGCAACTGGATTTCCTAAACTCAGGGAACTTGTTTTGCAGAGAGAGTGGAGAAAGGAGCAATGCTCAACCTCTCTAGTCTACTTAATGCAGAATGCAGTAAATTGAAGATGATTCCAAATGAATTGGAATTCATTAATACTCTCCAAGAACTGAGAATTATATCTATACGAGAAGAGTTCATGAAGAGGGTAGGAGTGGTGGATGGGGAAGGAGAATATTATCACAAAATCAAACACATTCCAGATATTTTCATTTATACCAATTAATAGCAATTATAGGTCTCACTTATTTATAACTATAATTGATGAATGTATAATTAACTAGCATGTGTTACGTGTAATGTAATGTACGCATTAATTAAATTAATTAATTAAAATCACAATTGGTACCTTTTTCTTTTTTGTTCTTGTTATTTCATAACTTTTATAATTTTGTGAAAGTCAATCGAAATATTAAATGTTGTACATTAGTAATGCAAATAAATTTTGTTCTTTAAGTTACAATACATCGATATAAACAAAAAGTTCATAATAATAACAATATATATAAATAGGTTTGACATAATTATAAATATACCCTCTTTTATGTATTTTATACAATTTATGTAAATTTGTACAATTTATGTAATTTATGTGTAATTTATGCAGTACATGTGTAACTTAGGCAATTTATAGTTTTTATGTGTAATTTCTACAATTTCTGTGTAATTTTAGCAATATATGTGTAATTTATGCAATTTATAATTTGTATGTGTAATTTATGAAATACATGTGTAATTTATGTAATTTATAATTTTTATGTGTAGTTTATGCAATTTATGTGTATTATACAAATTTATGGAATTTATGCAATTTAATAAAATTTTACACAATAATCACATTAATAAAGAATTTTGAAACAATTAATGCAATATCAACAATATTACATTAATAAATATAAATAATTATAAATTACATAATAATCATAAAAAAATAAATTACAACAATATTCCCAGTACATACTAACATTGTTACATAATAATGTACATAATCATAAAATTTGCTAAAATGTATAAATTTATTTATTTGTTCAAAATTATTAAATATATTAATAGTTTATAAAAAAATATAACATTCAAAAATTAGGAACGGGTTTAGTAATGCTAAAGAAAATATTAAAAGTTTTAGCAAAACTCGTTCCAGAATCCGTTACAAAGACTGTCCCAAAAAAGTATACCTAAACTAGACGAATTGTTCCAAATTAATATATAATCGTTACAAATAGAATTACTAATCAGTATCTAATATGTGTTCCAAATTCTATGAACCGTTCCTAATTCTATTCCTAAAATAATTCTACAAGTGTGTTCCAAATTCAATAACTCGTTGCAAAAAAATATTTCATAGACCGTTCCTAAATTCATCCCAATTAGAAAGAAGAAATAGTTTCAAATTAAAATTATGATTATAAATACCGTTCCAAAATTTCACCTAAAAAATATAAGTAACCATTAGAAAGACAATCCCCAACCGTTCCAATTCTTAAATTAAAATTTTTTGGGCTAAATCGATATTAGGAACGGATTTCAACGACCGATACAATTACCATCCCTAGTTGCAACTGTTTTTCATAAACCGTTCCTATATTTTTTTTAACGCCAACTGCGGGGTCGGTTTTTCATCCATTCCAAACTCCGGTTCAAATAGGTTTTGTGATCTTGACATCGTCCAAAGTTAAACATTCCAAAATCTACCCAAATCCTGCCCTTTTTGTAGTGTTACCATCAAGTTGAGTCAAAAGTTTGGCGTGTCAAAATGTTTTTATCACATCGTCAATTAGCAATGAATATATCTCAACTTGAATCCTTCAAATTATTGGTTGAGGTACCTGCAACAAAAAATCAAACAAACCAACACAGCCAGAAAAGGAGAGCACCTCAGTTTTATGGCTGGACAAAAGAGAGCATAAGCGGGGGTACAATCCCCAAACATCTGTCAACAACAATAAAATCCAAGTAGAGACTAAGGAATACAACTTACAAATAATAAGAATGTCCAAGATATGCAACGTAATGGAGGACACCTCACAAGCACAGTAAAGTAGTAAAATAAACATGAGTCCATTATACATCAAACATACAAGCATAGTGGAGGATACAACAGTCAATCCATGGATCCTCATAAGCACCTACAAGTATGGTAGCATTGACAGTCCAACACAGCTAAGGAAAAATAAAGCATAATTGGGAATGCAACTCCCTCACATCTCTGCATAGTTCTGATGTCGGGGAAGCCATAAGAGTCAAGTTTGGTGATCTCTATAATCTTGCCTCGCATGAGATCGTTAGTTAGTAGAGCATAACACAGGCTTGGTTAGCAAGCAAATCTACTGTTTGGTTGTCTTCTCTATAGATATGACATTTCTTGATCTCATATTTGAATACAAGATTTTTCATAATTTTTTTTTTACTATATACATTCAAAATAAATGTTTAAAATATTAGTACAATATTATACCAATAAATAATAGTATTTATGTTAGAAATAAACGAGAAAAAATATTTGAATTTTGAAAGAAAGAAATTGAAGGAAAAAAGTCCTTTTACAGTCAAAAAGATCAATTTTGTGCCTAGATTTTATTCCATATGAAGACTAATTAAATAATGTGGAGAATTTACTCTATATTGTAAGTTTAAATGAATACAAAAATGTGAATAATAAATTATATTAAAAATTAAAGATATAACTCCTATTAACAAACAATTATTTATGTCCAACTTCCAATCAACCGATAGTCTCCTAATTTAATCGTCGGAGTGATTTTTTTGGGTGTACCCCAACACTTTTGACTTGTTGCTTTGATTTCAGACTTATTTCCTATGAAAACCCCGAGAACCTAGGGCGATTCCACCGACCTCATCATTATACAGTTATCATAACAAATAATAGCATAATCATGTTTATTGCGGAGTAGCACAAAATTATTGAACTAAAAATATTACCTTCGGTTGCAATCAGGTTTATTGTAATTATTATTTTTAAGAATAATAACAATATTGTTACAAAGTACTCGAGATCCGAAAAAAATGTACATATAAGCTACAGGATATGCAGGGATGAGATCTGCCGCGCCCATGGAATATACAGAATCTTAAGAAGTTTTACGCATGAACATGGGAGTTCGCATTTTGGTGCCTATGAATGGCCATCAACCACTAAGAGGTCGCGCTCTGGTGCCTGTGAAAGGCCATCAACCATGAAAAGTTCACGTTATGGTGCCTGTGAAAGGCGGTCAGCCAAAAGAGGTTGCGTTATGGTGCCTGTGAAAGGCCATCAACCACGAATAGGTCGCGTTCTGGTGCCTGTGAAAGGCCATCTACAGAGAGATCGAATTCTGATGCCTGTGAAAGGCCTATCAATCCCAAGAAGATATCTCAAGGAGCCTGTGAAAGACCATCAATTATGAGAATCGAATCTAAGGTTAGGAGGGTCACATCTTGTGTGTTAGAGATAGTCACGACTGCATATATCAATGCTTGAAGAAACTTGTACAAACTGTAATTTCTCCGAAACAATTTATGAAATCAGTTCGTCTGTTCGTATTACGTTAATTTGAAGACTGCATACGTTTTTATACTTTTGTTTTTACCTGCTATCAAAGTATGCAGGGTATTAAACATGAACTGAAA
The DNA here is from genome assembly GCF_026168435.1 of Sesamum indicum. Lineage (NCBI taxonomy): Eukaryota > Viridiplantae > Streptophyta > Magnoliopsida > Lamiales > Pedaliaceae > Sesamum > Sesamum indicum. Next base: position 5,763,010 of record NC_142661.1, on the reverse strand, counting down.
AAGATGCATCCTTCATGCCAACTGAAAAAGAGGCATCCAATTAAGCGCGAACTGAAAAAAGACGCGTTCAACGTATGCGATCTGAAAAAGATGCATCCTTCGTGCCAACTGAAAAAGAGGCATCCAATTAAGCGCGAACTGAAAAAGACGCGTTCAACGTATGCGATCTGAAAAAGACGCATCCTTCATGCCAACTGAAAAAGAGGCATCCAATTAAGTGCGAACTGAAAAAGACGCCTTCAACGTATGCGATCTGAAAAGACGCATCCTTCGTGCCAACTGAAAAAGAGGCATCCAATTAAGCGCAAAGTGAAAAAGACGCGTTCAATGTATGCGATCTGAAAAAGACGCATCCCTCGTGCCAACTGAAAAAGAGGCATCCAATTAAACACGATTTGAAAAAGATGGGTTCAACGTATATGAACCGAAAAAGGCGCGCTCAACATAGGCGACTCGAGAAAGGTTAACAAATGGGGATACTTCAAATGGGGGTGAAAGAAGCGTTTAACAAAGACGATAAACGTGCGAACGGAAATGCAAAATAACATGCATACGAATTGCCAAAAGATGAGTTCCATTGATGAAGCTTCATTTACAGAGTTACATCACAAAAGTATGCCCCTCAGGGTCAGCTCTCAAATACACAGTTGCATGGATCAACAAAAATATCAAGGGGAGTAATTGTTAGAAAAGAATCTAGACCGAGATTCTATTACAAAAGTCGGAGACCAAATCGCATCAATCATCATCCTCAGCCTCCAGCTCTTCAAGCAGAGCAGCGAACTCGTCGTCTTTCAGATCAGGTTCGGCGGGATAGGGTTGGAGATCGCCGTCAAGTGTGATATCCAACTGACTTTGGTCAAACGACTCTTGAAATCCACGAAGCTTCTCGATCTGGTCTTCACAGGTCTTATAACCCTTGGCGAATGAGTCGGCAGACTTGATTTCCGTAACAGTTGTGAAGGTGTCCGTCTTCAGGAAGTCGCGGACAACAGCCATACGAGAACCAACCAAGATTCGATGGTGTTCCTCCAGGGTATTGCGACCAACCTGGCCTTCCTCAAGACCTTGCTTGTGGCCCTCAATCAGGCCGACCTTATGGCCAGCCTCAAAGCCTTCCCTCTTGCCTTCAGATAAGGCGACATCCCTCTCAGATAAAGCGATCTCCTTTTCCTTCCTGGCGGCATCGAGCTCACCCTCCAAACCCTTGATCTTCTCAGCAAGAATCACCATCTTGTCTCACTCTGCCAGTTGGGCCTGGAGCTCCTTCACCTTCCTATCCGTCAATATGTAGTTCTTGTGATAGGATGTGCATTTCATGAACAGGCTCCGGAAGAATGTTAAGGCCTACAAAGTCATGCAAAGTTATTCGGGTTCGAACATTAGAGCCGATCCAAGAATACGAGATTACCTGCAGCTGGGCATGGACGCCATACTCCTCGATCCTAATATGGTTGTTCGTCACCAAAGAACTCTGGTTGCGGAGGGAGGTGAAAGAGTTATACAGGTCGAAATTTTCCCCCCCTGCTTTCGAGAAGAGCACCGTGCTGGAAGAGCAATCCCACCTAGGAGTCGTTCGATCTCCCTAAGGTTCAGACGAATGCGACTGAGGGCCCCTTATGACTTCCCGGGTCTCCTCCCAATGCGAAGCGAGCTGTTCCAACCTCAGGAACCTTTCTCGCTCGTCCGCTTGACTAGTCTTGTCCGCAGCTTCCCTAGCCATCCTACTCAATGCCCTAGGCCGATGAGATTTAAATTTTAAAGAACCAGAGGGTTCCATTGGTTCTTTCTCCTTCGGATCTTCCCCCTACCCCTGCTTTTGCGAGACCCGCTTCCTTTCTTCGATCTTTCCCTACTATCGCGATCCGATTTCTCAGACTCACCCCCCTGATCTCCACTTGCATTGTCCAGGTTCAACTCTAAATCGCTAGAGTTATATCCATAGAGAGGTTGGGAAGGAGTCTCTTCGCTGTCAACTTAGATGGGCTGACAATTTGCAGGGCTCGCAGGCTCGCGGGGTCGCGAAGGAATAGGCGCAGGAGGAAGGTCATTAAAAGGCGCGACTTGCTTTCCCTTGGCCTTGCCCTTAGCCATTTTATATTCAGCCGCCTTCAGTGATAGAGCATTATGAGAACTCATGATGATACTACTTGAAAAAATCAAAGCGTGTAAGCGAATTCGAGCAGAACGACAGAAGAAAACATCATGTCAGAAAGAAAAATCACCTAAAGACTCTTCGATGTGGAGGGACGCTGGAGAGAGCCCAGACAGTTGCAAAACCTTCTCAGTGAGAAGCTTCTTGGGGTCGTATTTAAAAGCCGTTAGGCTATTTATCTGATCGCCCTCCAACCCCCCTCCACTTGTTTTCGAAACGGGTTTATATTTAGACTATTCGGTTTTAAAGGGCCAGACACTTCTAGGAGGTCGAATAAAAATATAGCGATCTAACCAGACACATTCGACTTCAGAGTACTCAGATATCTACAGTCAGGCTTGGCCGAAAGGTAAAATGAACCTCTATCACCGGATCGTTTGGAAGTGGTGAAAGAGTACAAGCTCCAAAAATTGTCAAAACTGGGTTCTATGTCCAGTTTATTCAAAATCGAAGCTACAGGAGAAGCCAAAGGAAATCGCAGTCCAGCGTCAAGATGCTTGATAGAAAAAGCGCAGAAACCAAAAGGAGAACGGTGCATGCAATCAAAAGTGGCAGGAAGGATAATTTCATACTCAGGCGGTATGTAATATTTTTCCCTAATCTTAAGAACAGGGGTTCTAACACTATTGACCACAGCTTCCCAAGGGTTTCTAGCAAGCCTATTCTGGAATTTTGAGAGAGTAGAAGGTCCGGCTTGTTTGTCAGAGATTTTGGAAATCGAGAACTTTTTGTTGCTTTTTGGGGAAGTAGAGAAGGAACCAAGAGCAGACCCAGAAGCAGACCCAAAAGGGGTCGCAGACAACCCAGAACCAAAGCTTGACCTAGAATTCGAACTAAAGCTAGAAGACATTGTACCTTAGAACAGGATGGCTCTGGAAGCTGTAGATCGAATGCGAACGTTGAATTATAAACACTGGTCGCTAAAAGTCTATATAGGAGGTAGGAAGAAGTGTTTGAATGAGTGGGGTATTTATAGACTTACTCCTCTGGAGATACGGGCGCAGATCAACCTATGAGATGACGCCACATCTTCACAGACCTACAGATCGACGGACGCGACCGTTCAACTTCTTCAAAGGCAAACGCATTTCACTTTGAAAAAGTGGGGGAGTAATGATGGGTAGCTACAGTAATCTGCTGGGAAATGACAAAAACACCCTTCATTAAGGGCATTAGGGTCCATTCGCATAGAATCCGCGCTTTCTGCAACGGGCGGGTCACGGAGCACCCGACCCGGATCGAACAATGGACTTGAAAACCTAGACAATGACAACCATCCGATCAGGACGCAAGCCAGCGGGATAAGGCCACGTGGCCCAGCCAACAGTATCCAGCTGTGCTCTATAAATAGACCCAAAACGCCGTAATTAAGGTAATTGTTCTGCATTTATTGAGATCGAACTTTGAGATAACACACTTTTCTCTTGATCAACCTAACTTGAGCGTCGGAGGGTCATTATCGGGGACGTGCCCGACGAGCTCACAGTTCTTGTTTTATTCTCAGGGAACCCAAAATCTGGTCTTGGAAGAGTTAGCTGTCTGAGTTGAGATCGTTTCACAAGATTGCTGAATTTGACCCGGATCAACTGTAAATCCATGTCGAAAAGGAGTTTTCCACTTCAAGAGTTTTGTGGGTGTTCTATTGATCAAAAAAGTTGTTGTAAGCATTGCATCTCCCCAAAATTTTATGGGAAGAGATGCCTGGAATAACAAGGCCCTAGCTACATTCAACAAGTGTCCATGTTTCATTCCAACTCGACCATTTTATGGAGAGGTGCATGTACATGAGGTTTGATGTATGATTCCTAAGTTGGAACAAAGGGTTTGACATTCATGATTGATGAATTCTGCACCATTATTAGACCTTTATGTCTTTATCTTTCAATTGAACTGATTGGAAATCAAGGAACAAACATGTTTCAAAATAGCAGGTGCTTGGGATTTTTATTTTAGGATGAAAGTCCATAAGCATCTTTAGTGGTCATCGAACAAAGTTAAAACGTAGGTTCCCCCCAGAGAGATTATAGGTAGCATCAAGACCCCATAAATCCATTTGAAGAAGTTCGAAAGGAATATCATACTATGATACACTGATTGGAAAAGGAATGCGAGTATGCATAGCTTTGTGACAGATTTCACAAGGGATGTTATCATTATCAAGACCATAATGAATGTTCAATATATGTTTTATTGCCTATAAAACAGCATGACCTAGACGTTTATGCTATACATTTGAGGTACAACAGACAGAATTGGAACAAGACACAGTATGATCAGTACTCTTAATATCAACAACAAAAGTGAGACAGAGGGAACTTGGTTTAAAGATGTATAAATTCTTGAATAGTTGGCCTATAGCTAGATTCGCTCTACTGCCCTGGTCCTGCAAGAAACATGTGTCTTTAGCAAACTGAAACTGATAATTTTTATGGCCACAAAGTTGGCTGACAGATATCAAGTTGACAGAGAATTGAGGAATACTGAACACATTCTCCAAAGCAATATCATCATTCAATTTAACTCTGCCTACATATTGAACTGAATTCTTTAAACCATCAGGCAGGTGGATATAGTGAGGATTAGTGGGTTTGACAAATGAGTGGAATAATACAATGTTTTCACATACATGATTGATGGCCCTACTGTGAATTATCGAGCAATCCAAATCAATACAAGTAAGTTTAGCGGCATTACTTGCAAACTCCTCATCGAATGGTGCAAAGTTTGCATAGTTGGTAATGGGATCTAAGGGAGTGTTTGCCTTTGTATAGCTGGTAATGGGATTTGAGGGTGTGTTTGCCTTCTGCAGCAGCTTAATCAATTCATTCATCATTTCTGCAGTGTTTCCCATAGAGGTGCCCTACATACCTTCACTTTTGACATCGACATTGGCAGCAAAAGCTCTCCCCTTCTTCCTTCGCTCATTCAGAGATTTATATCAATCAAGTATGCCATGCAATTGAAAATATGTATCTTTTCCATGTCCTAGTCTTCGACAATGTGAGCATAACAAATTTCCTTTATCTGCAATGAACTTCTTTTTCTGCACATACTTATCATCATCTCTCTTAGTTCCTTTCATAGTCAGTTGATACTCCACATTGTTTGTACTTATCTTCGTAGATGTTTGTATTGCTCTTTGTTGTTCAACGGTGTAAAGCAAAGAGAAAGGCTTTTCCACACTGGGCAATGGATCAAGCATAAGTATCTGACTTCCTTCGTTGTTGAAGGTTTCATAAACGCCCATAAGAAATTGCATTAGTTGAGTCAATAAAGTGAGTTCATCAATTTCTTCGTTAATACCACTAGTACAATCTCCACGCTTACACTTTGCGATAACCATATCTAGGTTCTCACTCTTTTACCAGTTGGAAAGAAACACATTGGATGAATGTGGGTAGTTAAGACAAAGTTGTGTGAGGATGGTTCTTTGGAGTGTTATAAAGCTCGTCTAGTAGAAAAGGGATTTACTCAGATTGCAAGGGTGGATTACATTGACAACTTCTCACCTATTGCTTAACTTATTACAGTACATGTGTTCGTCTCAGTAGCTGCTTCCCATAGCTGGCCGTTATAGCAAATGGACGTCAACAGCGCCCTCCTGCACGGTTGTTTGGATGAATATATGTACATGGAGCTGCCTGTGGGTTATTCTACCAAGCCTGGCCTCGTATGCAAACTCCAACAATCCCTCTGTGGGTTGAAGCAAGCCTCTCGTCAATGAAATGTAGAGCTCACCCTCAAGCTCACTGAGTTTGGATTTACGCAATCTGCTTATGACCATTGCTTCTTCACCAAAATGACTAATACTGACCTCCTAGCTCTTCTCATCTATATTGATGATATAGTGGTTACAACATCATCTTTGGATCTTATTCAATTTGTTAGACTTTACTTGCATTCCTTATTAAGGATCTTGGAGACGCAAGGTATTTCCTAGGGCTCAAGATTGCTCGAAATTCTAATGGTCTTTATCTAGCCCAGGCAAAGTATGTTTAAGACATCATGCGAGATATTGGTATGCTCTCTGCCAAGTCTGTGTCTACTCCATTTCCTTTAGAACTTAAACTCAGTGACAATTGTGGCCCCTTACATCCTCAACCTATTCAATACAGAAGGTTAATTGGGCATCTATTGTATCTAGGCTTCACACACTCCGACATATCACATTATGTGCAGTAGCTTAGCCAATTCCTTAATCACCCCTATGATGTCCATTGCAGGGCTGCCTTACGTTTTAATGTTATCTCAAAGGTGAGCAGTCGAAAGGTTTGTTCTTTCATTCTCAGTCATCCTTTGAGCTTACTGCGTACTGCGACGCAGATTGGGCGTCATGTACTGATTCCCGCCGTTCCCTTACTGGATATTGTACCTTCCTTGGAGTTGCCTTAGTTTCTTTGAAGACCAAGAAATAATCTACTGTTTCCCGTTCCACTCCGAGGCGGAATATAGGAGTTAATATGGTTGTCCTATTTGCTCTCCGATTTAGGCATTCACTTGTCTCTTCAAGTTCGTTTTTTTCGCGACAACCAAGCGGCCCTGCATCATGGCGAATCCCGTATTCCATGAGCGCATGAAACACAATGAGATTTATTTCCATGTGGTAAGAACTACTTATAAAGATAGTTTTATTGCTCCTTCGCACATTCGCAGTTCCCTTCAACTTGTTAATTTATTTACTACGTCACTGCCTCTGGAAACCTTCGTTTCCTTACTTGCCAACTTGGGTCTGGTTTCTTTGCATCCTTGTCCCACTTGTGGGGGGGCGGTTGAGAATGTTCCAGCTTTGGAGATGAAGCTCGCCATTTTCGCTGCAGAACATCCACAGGGAGATGTTTGGAAAGATGATAATGTTGCTGTTTTTTTTTTATTTGAAGCGGGATAGAAGTCGTGTTTTATAGCTACGCGATTTTTGGTTGTCTTTGTGTTATTTACTGAGTTATCATGTGAGTACTTATTCGGCTCCTGACTGACCCATGTAATATAAGGAGGTAATTTAGTCATTTTTTAAAATACAAGTGATAAATTGCTATTTATTTTTTAAGAAATGGAGAGGAATAGAAGGTTCATGTGAAGAACAACCAACGCTATAGACACCAACAAATCATAACTGAAGAAAGGTGAAGAGCACTGTGTTGATGGGAGAGTTGTCACAGCAATAAAGAATTACATCATGCACTTCGACCAAAAAAGATGTAATTCTCATTAAAAATGAGGTAGGCTGAGAAATTCATGCGACAAAGTTGATGACATAAAGCAGAGCAAAATACAATCCCAAATGGACTGCTCTTTTCGACTTGGAATAAGTCATAATTATTAAATATAAAAATCGCCCTAATTTGTTGTTCAATGTCGGACCAACCCACTCAATAACAAGCTGACCAAAATACTAATAAATACACCACAAAATGAGATTATGAAGAATATCACCTCTTATACACTAATGTAAACTTATGTTTTGCTCTAAAGCAAACACACCAATACATGTGCTTGTTAGCCCTATCCTATTCTATCACAAAACCACAATCAAAAGTTAATGTAAAGGCTGATTAGTCCATACGAGTTAGTGAACATGGTCGGTAAGTCCCTAGACCCAAACTCAATGTTTTGGATTCAATTTTTAGGTCGAGTGGGACCCATATCTATTTTTTTTTTGTTTTTTAGCGCTATCAATAATTCTTGTCATTTTTACTCAAGACAAGATCATTGAAAATTTTAAATGCAATTATTAGCCTTCTTTACATGGTTGTGAGTAAATAAATATATTTAACAAATGGGAAAAATGCAAGTAACCTGCGTCTGATATTGCAAATGAGTAAATTACCCTTTTATGAAAAAATGAATAGCGATTTACTTCCTTATATTTTTTAAAATACAATCAATTATCCCCCTATGATTTTTAAAATGAAACAATTTACCTCCCTGTATAAGGAGGTAAATTGCTTCATTTTAAAAAGTTTAGGAGGATAAATTGCTATATTTTTTTATCATAAAGGGGTAATGTGCTTATTTTTAATATGACAAGGGAATAAATTGCTATTCACCCTTTAACAAATCAATTAGAAACTTATCAATTGTAAAAATTGAATTAGGATAGCTCAATGAATCCATAAAATCTTATTTGAGAAATAAAGTTTAAGTTCATTATATTACCAAAAATAAACGTACGATAATATAATTTACAGTATTATCCTTAAAAATAATTGTATCACGTGCATACTTAGCTTAACAGGAAAATTGAAAGAAATAATGGTATGTAATGAGATCCAACGTAAAATTAGGAATGTTTATTTTCTATTTTTCTATATTTGTAGTCAACATAAGATCTACATATTTGTTATTCACCTAACAATTTCTTAAACTGCCCTTCTTACCTCTAATTTGTCAACTTTTATTTTCAATTTAGCTAATTCATTAATGTTTTAATCTTTAATTTGATTTCTGATTACACAAATTATTAATGTTTTGTAAATTTAATTGACAAAATGTTTAAATTGTATATGTTTCATTGGTTGTATTGGCATGGCCAAACGCTTATAAAAAGGAACTTCGGAGATGAAAATTAGCAAACATCTTCAGCTATCACATCACTAAAATGAAGTACACCATAATTAAAATCCTCTTGCTATTTCTCGGCATGGAAGTCGAGATTATCCAAGCATGTGTTACACAACAAGAAACTGTTTACGTTATTAATAATCTCCCTCCGAATTCTGCACCGTTGAAACTGCATTGTGCTTCTAAAGATGATGACTTGGGATATCATACCCTTTCCGCAAACCAAGATTATCATTGGAGTTTTTGCGATGATGTCATCCCGAAAACTTTGTATTTTTGTCATCTCTGGTGGGGTTCTAAGAATCAAGCTTTTGACGCTTATAAACAAACATGGGTGAGACCTGGAAGCAATCAGCATTATTGGGTGGCAAAAAGTGATGGAATTTATTTTTCAGAGCAAAATACTCCGAGTTCGCTCATCAAAAAATATAATTGGAACAATTAGAGGCCATGAAAAATTGTTATCCCACAAGGATGTTTTTAAATATTAAATATGAATGAAGTTCTACTCTCTCTCTAGTTTTATTTGTGTGCTATTACAGTAATTGGGTTAAAAAAGAAACACTTTTACAAAAGAATGCGGAATATAAAGATAATTCTTTTTGCAAATATATATCTTCATTTCTTTACTGTCTTTCAACAAAAGTACCACATATTTTTATCTCTACCATTTTGATCATCCGAAATAGATTTACATAAATAGCCCCAATTTTTTTTTAATACAAGTCAAGATTCAGTGCTATAAAATTCAAATATCAAGTTAGATAACTAAACGCTACATCTAAAGTTAGAGGGACAAAATTGTCGACCCCTTAAAGATGAAGGACCAAAGTTGCAATATAAAAATTACAACTCGAACTTCCACTTTATCAAATTCACCAAAACCCTCAATTTAGAAGGTGAGGCGGCCGACAGCGTGGAATTTTCAGGCCAAATCAATGGGATAAAGGACTAAAATTTCCAAATTCTTTAAAGTTACAACACTAAAATGCCAATTTTAATTTGAATAGGATCAGAATTTCCAACTCCCGGCTTTATAGGACTAAAATTGTATTTCTTTCCTATTTGATGGAAGAATATTTAATTTGTCACAATAATGAAATTCATGATCCTAATAATTACTATTATTTTTTAAAAAAATTATTATTAATAAGAATTAGTTACATAAATATGTTGCCACTAAATATAATTATTCACATGTAAAGTTATGATCTAGTGACAATAAATAATAATTATCACTATATTGTATTGTCTTGAAAATTTCATTACAAATGTGTGACTAACTGTATTTAGTGACAACTTTAACATAATCAATGATAAAATTTATTGTCACTAATATATATTTTAATGATAATTTTAAAATCATTACCAAATATAGTCTATAGTCTTTCGTAAAGGATAAGAGGTTTGTGCAGTGAAAATTCTCTATGAAAAGTATATTATCTTTTCGAATTAGTGTGCGTCATAAAATGTATTAAACTTATTATTTTTATTTACATGTGAAAGTAGTCTTTTAATTTATAGTAAGATGATATTCACATATTAATTAGCGACATACTATCCATCATAACAGGGTTGTGTGAAAAAAATATATTTAAAAAAAAATAATTATAAATTTTATAATTGTAAAAATTAAATCAATATAGTTCAATGGATTTATAAAATCTTATTACAAAACCAAGTCTAAATTTGTTGTTTGGGGTAATGTATTATCTATACTACATATAAAAAGAAGCCCATCAAATATGGGAGTAAGGCCTCCTTTACTTTATTGGATGGGATTAAATGATGATAGATAATTTCATGATTAATATTGGAATATTTGGTGACAAAATTTAATAACTTATTTATTTTGTATGAATGATTATGCGATTATTATTAATAGTCTAGCAATATATTTATTTATGTAGTTGTTAAAAGGGATAAAATGTGTAATTGACAAAATTACTTTATAATAAGACAAAAATATCAATGTCACGTTGTGAGATCGTAAAATATAAAATATCTAAAATTATTTAAACTTTTTATATATACATTTTATATCAATATCATTTTTCCACACCACCATATTCATCTTCATCAAAAACATTAATATATAATAATATAAAATGTAGGTAAAATTACACTTTTGGTCCTGTAACTTACTTTATTTACACATTTATTCCTTTTTGACGAATTTAGTCCTGAACATCTCACGTTTGGTCATTATTTGACAAATTTAGTTCTTGATTGAAACATATCTTATTATGGAGAGGTGCATGTACATGGGGTTTGATGTATGATGCCTAAGTTGGAATAAAGTGTTTGACATTCATGATTGATGAATTCTGCACCATTATCAGACCTTTAGGTCTTTATCTTTCAATTGAACTGATTGGAAATCAAGAAGCAAACATGTTTCAAAATAGCAGGTACTTGGGATTTTTGTTTTAGAATGAAAGTCCATAATTTTCTTTAGTGGTCATCGAATAAAGTTAAAACATTGGTTCCCCCAGAGAGATTATAGGTAGTATCAAGACCCCATAAAAATCCATCTGGACAAGTTCGAAAGGAATATCATACTATGATACACTGATTGGAAAAGTATGCGAAATGCGTAGCTTTGTGATAGATTTCACAAGGGATGTTATCATTATCAGCACCATAATGAATGGTCAATATATGTTTTATTGCCTATAAAGAAGCATGACCTAGATGTTTATGCAATACATTTGAGGTAGAATAGACAGAATTGGAACAAGACACAGTATGATTAGTACTCTTAGTAGCAACAACAAAAGTGAGATAGAGGGAACTTGGTTTAAAGATGTATAAATTCTTGAATCGTTGGCCTACAGCCAGGTTCGTTCTATTGCCCTGGTTCTGCAAGAAACATGTGTCTTTAGCGAACTGAAACTGATAGTTTGTATGGCCACAAAGTTAGCTGAAAGATATCAAGTTGACAGAGAATTGAGTAATACCAAATACATTCTCCAAAGTAATATAATCATTCAATTTAACTCTGCCTACATATTAAACTGAATTCTTTGAACCACCAGACAGGTGGATGAAGAGAGGATTAGTCGGTTTGACAAATGAGTGGAATAATACAATGTTTTCATATACATGATTGATGGCCCTACTGTAAATTATCTAGCAATCCAAATCCATACAAGTAAGTTTAGCGGCATTACCTGCAAACTCCTCGTCGAATTGTGCAAAGTTTGCATAGACAAGAATTATTGATAGTGCTCAAAAACAAAAAAAAATAGATATGGGTCCCACTCGACCTAAAAATTGAATCCAAACCATTGAGTTTGGGTCCAGAGACTTATCAACCATGTTCACTAGCTCGTATGGACTAATAAGCCTTTACATTAACTTTTGATTGTGGTTTTGTGATAGAATAGGATAGGGCTAACAAGCACATGTATTGGTGTGTTTGCTTTAGAGCAAAGCATAAGTTTACTTTAGTGTATAAGAGGTGATATTCTTCATAATCTCTTTTTGTGGTGTGTTTAATAGTATTTTGGTCAGCTTGTTATTCAGTTTTCCGACATCAAACCACAAATTTGGGCGATTTTATTATTTAATAATTATGACTGATTACAAGTCAAAGAGAGCCGTCCATTTGGGATTGTATTTTGCTCCCCTTTATGTCATCAATTTTGTTGCATGAATTTCTCAGCCTACCTCATTTTTAATGAGAATTACATCTGTTTTGGTCGAAGTGCATGATGTAAGTCCTTAATTGTTGCGACAACTCTCCCATCAACATAGTGCTCTTCACGTTTCTTCAGTTATGGTTTGTTGGTGTCTGTAGCGTTGGTTCTTCTTCACATGAATCTTCTATTCCTCTCCATTTCTTAAATAATAATGATATTCGATATGTGAAGATTTTAGCATTGCATATTGTTCTAGGTTGTCTATTAAAGTTTCTCTCTCTATCTCTCTCTCTCTCTTCGATTTAATGTATTTTTGGGATTTATTACAATTTACCATTCTATGATATTGTAAATGAGTAATTACTTCCCAGTAAAAAGTAAATAGCAATTTATTACTTGTATTTTAAAAAATGAGTAAATTACATCCTTATATTACATGGGTCAGTCCGGAGCCTAATAAATGACTCACATGACAACCAGTAAATAACACAAAGACAACAAAAAATCGCGTCGCTATAGAACACGACTTCTATCCCTCTTCAAATACAAAAAAAAAACAACGTCATTATCTTTCCAAACATCTCCTTGTGGATGTTTTGCAGCAAAAATGGCGAGCTTCATCTCTAAAGTTGGAACATTCTCAACAGCCCGCCTACAAGTGGGACAAGGATGCAAAGAAACCAGACCCAAGTTGGAAGTAAGAAAGGGAAGGTTTCCAGAGGTAGTGACTTAGTAAATAAATTAACAAGCTGAAGGGAACTGCGAATGTGCGAAGGAGCAATAAAACGATCTTTATAAGCAGTTCTGACCACATGGCAATCAATCTCATTGTGTTTCATGTGCTCATGGAATATGGGATTTTCCATGGTGCAGGACCGCTTGGTTGTCGCAAAAAAGATGAACTGGAAGAGGCAAGTGAATGCCAAAATCAGAGAGTAAATACGACAGCCATTTTAACTCACAAACAGTTGTAACCATGCTCCTATATTCCGCCTCGGAGTGGAACGGGAAATAGTAGATTATTTCTTGGTCTTCCAAGAAATAAAACAGCTCCAAGGAAGATACCTTGCGTCTCCAAGATCGTTAATAGTAAATAAGGAATGCAAGTAAAGTCTAACAAATTGAATAAGATCCAAAGATGATGCTGTAACCACTATATCATCAATATAGATGAGAAGCGCTAGGAGGTCAGTATTAGTCATTTTGGTGAAGAAGTAATGGTCATAAGCAGATTGCGTAAATCCAAACTCAGTGAGCTTGAGGGTGAGCTCTACATTTCATTGACGAGAGGCTTGCTTCTACCCATAAAGGGATTGACGGAGTTTGCATACGAGGCCAAGCTTGGTAGAATAACCCACAGGCAGCTCCATGTACATATATTCATCCAAACAACCGTGCAGGAAGGCGCTGTTGAAGTCCATTTGCTATAAGGGCCAGCTATGGGAAGCAGCTAGTGAGAAGAACACATGCACTTGAATAAGTTTGGCAATAGAGGAGAAGTTGTCAATGTAATCCACCCTTGCAATCTGAGTAAATCCCTTTTCTACTAGACGACCTTTATAACACTCCACAGAATCATCCACACACAACTTTGTCTTAAAAACCCACAGTCATCCAATGTGTTTCTTTCCAGCTAGTAAAGGAGTGAGAACCTAGGTATGGTTATTCCAAAAGCAGTAATTTCATGTGACGCCCCAAAGATTATAATACATAATTGAGAGATTAATTGGTAAATTTTTATGAAACATAGTTAATTGGTAAATAAATTATGGACCATAATTGGAATATAATAGAACTTGAACGGTATAAATTGGAGCTCGTTATAATATTTGAGAGCAAATAATATTAATTAAGAAATTAAGAAGGACGTAATGCGTATTTTGAGAAAAGTTTAATAAAAAAAATATTATATATAATAATAATATTATGTATATAATAATATAATATATATATATATATATATATAAAGTGAAGAGAGAGAGAGAATGAGTGGCCACCGCCTCAACTCTCTCTCTCCTCTCTTTATTGCACGCACACAGCCATACACAATTCACACACAAACAATTGGAAATTTGAAATTCTCTCGGCGAAAAGGAAAAAAAACAGAGGTAAGAATTTATATTTTAAAAATTATAATAATTTATATAATGATGTTGTTTAATTAGTCTGTTTATTAAATGTTGTTTATACTAAGCGATGTACTATTTAAACAGAATATTTTACGGGTTTGACTATTTAAAATAGTGTCTAATTAAATATAGAATCGGATATAAAAATAATTTCGTTGGTTAATTAGATTATTAAATTCGTTAGATTGAATATTACTATAGCTAATTTATACAATTTCATCGGAATTATTAATCAAATACACAATTCTATGTATTATTGTTCAATTAAATTATAATAGCGAGAAATTGATAGAAAATTCATAGAAATATTTTGAAAATTATATTTAATAAACGGTATGTTAATAAAGAGAAAAAATGAAGATTTGTATTTTGGTAGAAATGAAATATTAAAGAATTATTAGAAATTGTACGAATAATATTTAATATTATATTTAAAAAAAATTACGATATTCTCGATATATTAATTGTATGTGGTATAACTCATTATAGGATACGGAGGTGAGGTGAAAGGACTAACAATTCGCGATTGAGTAGAAACAAACGTTGTGAGATTGAGGTAAGTAAATAATCAGTATTATCGATATATGCTTTCTGTATTTGTGGTAATTACTGTTATATGAATTTGTAGTTCGTGCTGATATTAATTTATCTGAAGTATATGAGTGATGGATGATTTGATTTGATTGACGTTATTGTGTACGTGGAATGAGAAAATACGTGGAAATATTATGTTTGTTGTTTGATGTGTTGTGGATGTCTGAAAATGAGAATATGTTAATATATTGTTTTACGTTACTAGTTGCTTACAAGAATGGTGATATGTGGAAATGAGGGAGTGGTAAAAATTGAATATAATTGTGGTGTGAATACCCCTTGATGTGTTGAAAAGCCTATAATGCGAAAATATGATATGAAAGAGCTATGTGCGATATGAAAGAGCTATGTGCGATATGAAAGAGCTATGTGTGAAATGAAAGAACTATGTTCGATATGAAAGAGCTATGTGTGAAATGAAAGAACTATGTTCGATATGAAAGAGCTATGTGCGAAATGAAAATGCTATGTGCGAAATGAGATTGATGAGCTGGCTGTTAAGGGGGTCACTTAAATTTATATAACGGTGAGATTGAGTTGGCGGGAAAAACACAATATCACCTTCCGGTAAGCAAACTAGGAAAAATGGAGTTTGGGTGGTTGTCATATTATGAGATAGTCATGTGGTGTAATAAAGCTGATTATGTCGGAATTAAATTGATTGTATTCCATGCGTGTTGCTTGTTTATCTTGTTTGAGTTGTGTTTGACATGCATATATAGATAAGGCTGGTTATTTACTTACTGAGTGGCAGGCTCATCCCTCTGCTGACATTTTCTTTCAGGAGTTGACTTTGAGGCATCTGACTGTTGATGACTAGGACTACGCATTATACTCAGGTAGGTCAGGCCAGTATGCTGTTTTCTCCTCTTTGTCAGTTAGAGTACAAATCACATTTTGTTGTATAGAGAGAACTTAAGCGTAGAGATTACTTATGATGGATTACTTGTGGTGTTTGATGCGCATATATGATATAGTAGGTTGATTACGCTTGTTATGACGTTGCGGTTACGTATACATATGAATTAAATTATTTTGTGCATTTATATTTGTAAACACAGGGATTACTATAAGTATAATGTTTAGCGTAGATATAGCCTTGTAGCGAAGGGGGTGCTACATTTCAGCCTTCATGGCATCTAACCATTCTTTCAAAATGTGAATAATTCATTCGGCTCCTGATTGGTCCATATAATATAGAGGGTTAGTTAGTTTGTTACAGTAGTTTCAGGCAATTGCTCTTCTTTGTATTTAACCTGGATTCGAACTCCTCCTGGTCATTTTTTTCATTTTTCCATGAATGAGAAACAAGGTATTTTGTCTGCAATTTATCTTTGATAATGGATTCTGTGTGCTTGTTGTCTTCTGCAAGTTTTAACATGGTATCAGATCCTTTTTCGTTAAGGTCTCTGTATATACACACTACAATGCATACCTCTCTCTTCATGGATGACGAAGTAGCTTCATCGATGATGGGAAAGAGACCTGGTGAAACTGCGTCTCAATATGAGAAGCATATATTGTTTGTTCATCCTTCTGGGCATTCATTGACATCTTCTCCTTTGGATGGCACAAACTTTCTGGTATGAAAACGAGCAATATACATCTTGTTTGAAACGAATCTTTCCAACACCAGCTCTTAGATCAATCAATTTTGAGCAATAGAGGCGCGTTAATCTGATAGTGACATCATGGACATGGAATTCCATGTCCAAGGACATGGTGGAATCATTCATTCATTTTAATACTTCGAGAGGACTGTGGCTCGCGATAAAGGCAAGGTATGGGTGGAGTAACGGGCCGTTAATTTACCAGTTACAGAGGGAATTGTCTTCAATGGTACAACAAGATTTAAGTCTTACAGCATATCTAACAAACGTGACAAAGCTCTGGAATGAGCTCAATTGTTTGGCACCTGCACCGAAGTGTAAGTGTGGACATTGTACTCGTGGTATTAACAAAGAAATTGATGAACTCACTTCATTGACTCAACTAATGCAATTTCTTATGGGCGTTTATGAAACCTTTAACAACGAAGGAAGTCAGATACTTATGCTTGATCGACTACCCAGTGTGGAAAAGGCTTTCTCTATGCTTTACACAGTTGAACAACAAAGAGCAATACAAACATCTACAAAGATAAGTACAAGCAATGTGGCCTATCAACTGACTATGAAAGGAACTAAGAGAGATGATGATAAGTATGTGCAGAAAAAGAAGTTCATTGCAGATAAAGGGAATTTCCTATGCAAACATTGTCGAAGACTAGGACATGGAAAAGATACATATTTTCAATTGCATGGCATATGTGACTGGTATATATCTCTGAATGAGCGAAGGAAGAACGGGAGAGCTTTTGCTGCCAATGTCGATGTCAAAAGTGAACGTATGCAGGGCACTTCTATGGGAAATGAATTGATTAAGCTGCTGCAGAAGGCAAACACTCCCTCAAATCCCATTACCAGCTATGCAAAGGCTTTGCACAATTCGACGAGGAGTTTGCAGGTAATGCCGCTAAACTTACTTGTATTGATTTGGATTGCTAGATAATTCACAGTTAGAGCCATCAATCATGTATGTGAAAGCATTGTATTATTCCACTCATTTGTCAAACCCACTAATCCTCACTTCATCCACCTGCCTGATGGTTCAAAGAATTCAGTTCAATATGTAGGCAGAGTTAAATTGAATGATGATATTACTTTGGAGAATGTATTCGGTATTCCTCAATTCTCTGTCAACTTGATATCTGTCAGCCAAATTTGTGGCCATAAAAATTATCAGTTTCAGTTCGCTAAAGACACATGTTTCTTGCAGGAGGTCTTGGTGGATGAGATCGAGAAGATGGAAGAAGGCAAGGCCAATTGATAGGTTTTAGGGTTTTTAAAATTTGTAATTATTTGACTTTTATTTAGATCGTCTTCCATCTTGTTTCTATACTAGCCATATCCTCTATGTTCCCAGAACTCGTAAATCATTTCTTAGATCAATGATGACTTTTTTATTTATGAAATCCCCTTTCATACCTGCAAACTTTGAAGAATTCCATTGAGCAAACAAAATCAATAAAGTTCCCTTGAATATAATTGACCATAAGTCGAAATGATTGGTTATGTTCAAGTCTATTTTTTTCAGATAGATCTTTTTCAGATACCCTTTTAGATTGCAAGGTTTTCAGTTCGCACGATACTACCTTTTCCAGGTCGCGTAATCGCCTAATCTTTTTCGGACATGATCTTCACCTTTGTTAGGATATCTCAGGTCGCAGTCGTTTTTAGACAAATTTTAACCTTTTTTAGGTTGCAATCTTTTTCAAACAAATCAAACTTTTTACAGGTCGCAGTCTTTTTGAGACTCAGTTTCTACCTTTTTCAGGCCGTATTCTTTTTTAGAATCAATTTGTACCTTTTTCAGGTTGTAGTCTTTTTCAAATCCAATTTGTACCTTTTTAAGGTTGTAGCCTTTTTCAGACTCAATTGTACCTTTCTCAGGTCGTAGTCTTCTTCTGACCAAGGCCGAGCCTTTCTCAGGTCAGTAATAATTCGTTGCAATGCTAGTTATCCCGAAAGTGCTTTTATTTCATGCGAGCATTTTTACATAGAATGTAACCAATTTCTCAAAATATTACAGTAATATGCATAATCATTTACTTCTATCACTAGTAAAAAGACTGCTCCTGCAAAAGTTAAAAATCCACGGTAAAAAGTTAACGAACATACAAACATATCGATATTTTCAAGTTGTTGTCTTCTTCACCAAATAACTCTACTGTTGCATCGTGTTTTTCCTTCGTTCCCTCGAGCTCGAACTCCTCACTGCTCCTTGATCTACTAGGGGATGTTCGATCTCTTCCTCTTCATATTTGCCTATCTCGATCTTGACCTCTATCCCATTCTCTGTCCTTGTTTCCATTAATTTCCTCGTCGATATACTTTCGAGCTAAGTACATCAATTGTTCTACGTCTCCAGGAGGATCTCTAGCTAATGCTGACGCAAACAATCCCTTCTTCAACCTATGTATCAATATGCTCTTCATCATATCAATCCGCAAATCCTGTACCTCTAGGGTCTCGTTGTTAAATCTCCCTATGAAACTTTTTAGGGATTCATCGCTCCTTTTTTGGATCTTGAAAAGATAGGTCGCCGACCTCTTCGATCTCCTTTCGCTAGTAAAGTGAAATGCAAACTTCTGCGTCAGTTGTCCATATGATTCGATTATACCACTCGCAAGCTAGTAAACCACTCTTGCGCTTTTCCTGTCAAAGTTGTCACAAATCATTTTACGTTAATAGAATCCGTTTGTCCGCACAAGTTCATTACTAGTTCGAAGGCAGAAATGTGTTCCTGCGGATCCTTCGACCTATCATATTTGGGTAGATCGGGTACTCAAAAATTTGGACCGACAATTTCGGTCAGAATCTTATTGGCAAAATGCGAGTCCCTATTTTGCTTCACTAGGTCACCTCGTTTCTTCAAGTCGTCTATCTGTTGCTTTAGTTTTTCTATCTGCTTCCCTAAACTTTCCACTTCAGCTCTGGAGATCCCTGGTTCCCTCATCCTGATATTGCTAAATGTTATGTCTAAACTCTTTCTTGCTAGGCTGGTTTCCAGTGTTTGTCGCATATTCCTCCTCGTGCGATTGGTTCCTTCCATGTGGTCATTTGCAATTAGGGGTGGGCGTCGGGTCGGGTACCTCGGGTTCGGGTTCCACGGGTCGGGTACCCGACTCTACCCGCCGGCTAGTCGGGTACCCGACGAGTTCGGGTACCCGACTGTCGGGTTCGGGTAGTTTTGCCCGAGTTTAATTTTTTTTTTTTTAATTATGAAGTAATCAAATTTTATTCATAAAATAAATTGCAATGGCAAAGAGTCACAAGAGACATTCAATTTTTGCAAATATCAACATGAACAAAATAATCCATCAAGTCATTACATTCTAATAATCAATTTACAATAATGTGAATTGTGAAGTACCACATCCAAAATATTCCAAAGTCCAAACTCCAAAGTCCAAAGTAGTCCAGTCAAATATCAATTATGGTTGAATCGACTCCCAATTTTGTCAACTCTACAAGAAAACAAAAAAAAAAGAATTGAGATTAATATAAATAAAAGTATATAGAATTTAATATAAAACAAAGCAAAAGAGAAAATAAAAAGTACCTTGCTCAAACATTTCAATTTCACTTAAATCTTCTTCTATGCTTATTGGCTTGAAATCTTTACGGATCCAATCTTGAGCACAAATAATGGCTTGAACAATTTTAGGAGATAGTGAGCTCCTAAATGCATCAAGAACACGTCCACCAGTGCTAAATGCGGCCTCTGAAGCAACAGTCGAGACAGGAACTGCCAATATATCTCGAGCCATCTTTGAGAGAATCGGAAACCTCTGAGTGATCACTTTCCACCATTTTAATATATCAAACTTTTCCCTATACTCTTCAACATCCTCACCGAGATACTTCTCTAACTCTGATTTTACGTGATCTTTACCTCCTGTCATGTACATCATGTACTCTTGTTGTAAAGAAAACCTGCGAGTCTCGCTCTCTTCATCATGCATAAACATTTCTTTTGATGAGGAAGAAGATGAAGAAACACGACTAGACGATGAACCCGGGCTTTCTAAAGTTCCTTGAAGAGCGTGTCCATATCTTAACTTGTAGTCATTGAACAACTCATGAAGACCATCTCGTACCCTCTCTTTCATTACATCATTTTGTCCAATACCACCATATAATTTATCAAAGGAAAATTCTACAAACCCCAATTTGTGACGTGGATCAAGTATCACACCATAATACAAAACCATATTCATCTTTTCAATTGATCCCCAATACTTGTCAAATTTTTCTTTCATTTTTCTTGCCATATCACTTAATTCAATATCATCACTATGCAACCATCGTCGGAGAAGCAAATCAACTTCACATATTTCATGAAACACAATATTAGATGTGACATATGAAGAACCGGAAATGCACAATGTGAGATTGTAAAAATGCTTCAAAAACTTCAATAGCATCTTTGCCCTATCCCAATCAGATTCAATAGGAACCCCATCAAATGGTTTCTTTGAAAGATCATTCTTATAAGCAAGATCAATATCTTCATAAGCATCAAATGCCCTTTTAAGACATGTCGCAGCTTCTAACATCAAATAGGTGGAATTCCATCTGGTAGGTACATCAAGAGACAATAACTTCTTTGTTTCAATAAATTCAGCACATTCTTGAAATTTTTTGTACCTAGCCGGAGAGTTTCTCACGTACCTAACTGCCCCTCTAATACGAGATATTGCCTCATGCTCATCCTTCCCTTTCAAACCATCCTGAACCACAAGGTTGATTATATGTGCTATACACCTCATGTGCACATATTTTCCACCTAAAATATTTTGACCCCAGTTTTCAAGTTTCTTTTTCAAATAAACCATAGCTCCATCATTAGAAGATGCATTATCAACAGTAATCGTAAAAATCCTATCAATACCCCATTCAAGCAAACATTTCTCAACACCTCTACTAACTTCTTCACTTTTGTGTCCGATAATTGGACAAAAATTCAAAATTCTCTTATGTAAATTCCATTCATCATCAATAAAATGAGCAGTGAGACACATGTAATTGACTTTCTGAATAGATGTCCAAGTGTCTGTTGTAATGCAAACCCTTTGAGCATGATTCTTAATAAATGACTTCAATTTTGCTCTTTCATTGACATACATATGGAAAATGTCTTTTGTTATTGTCCTTCTTGATGGAATAGCAAACATTGGACAAGCCACCGATATGAAATGTCTAAATCCAGAATTCTCAACTGTTTTAAATGGGAGCTCATCTACAACCAACATATAAGACAAAGCCTCTCTAATTTTCTCTTGATCAAATCTCCAATTGACAAGCGGGGCCTCTTTTTCGCCTAAACGAATTGATTGAAAAGACAATCTCGTTTGATTGGTGGAAACATCATGAGGTTTATTCTTGCAAGATTCAAAGTGGTTCTTTAAAGGCCTAGTTCCATGTACTTTTGGATCGGCTTTGATTTCCCTAGTACAATATTTGCATCTAGCCTTTTGCACTTTATCTTTTTCACAGTAAAATTTATGAAAATGGTCCGACCAAGGTGATCTAGAAGTCACTACCCTCTTTTTTCTTTTCTTAGAATCAAGTGGAATATCGTCCTCATCCTCTGACATATCCATACCCTTATCAACATCAAAGTCAACATGATCACCACTGACCTGATTATGAACCATGTTCATATTTATGCCTTGATCTTGAGCATCTGATAAGTCTACAGTAGGTGAAGATTGAGATTGAGAATTTGACATCTGTAACAAAAAGAAATTGAAATCTCACACCAAAAGAAATTGCAACAAAGTAATAATTTTAAGTTGAGATTGTTTAGTACTGGCTCTAAAAAGTACCTGCTGCAGTAATCGGTTAAATGTGTTGCTTTCAAAGCTTATATATTTAGAAGGATAGTTCTCAGTTTAAAAATTAAACAGTTACTTCTTTGTCATTCTACATTACATATGCACTCAATTGTAATTCAGAATGCAGAAATGATGTGGAGTCCATGACTTTCAAGATGTCCATAAAAATGGAGATCATCAAAGTTCTAATGCAGCCAATTTTCTGTCCTTTTTTAATTTTCCATCAATGAAATTTGAAGAATAAAGCGGACTTCTCTCCTGCAGCTGCTGTCTGAGTTTCAACTTACATCAGACATGCATCTGCTCTGTTCTACAGCAAAAAAATCAAAGAACGAAGCAGGTGAATCTACCAATTCTAATGTTCTTTCGCTACCATCTACCTTTTGCAACTTGATCTCTAAACTCTAAAGTACAGACTGATTCATAAAAAAACCATGTAGCCAGGCACACTCTAATTTTTGCTTTAAATAGAAATTGAATGCGAAAAAGTATACCTACTAACTACCTAAAGTATAATATCTTCGCCATATACCATACTTCAAATGAATTCCTAATCCCCCTCCATGTGTGTATTATGTATTTAGGGCAAGGGAATTGAGTTCAAGAAAACACTTACTATCAGAAAAGGCCCAAGAAATGAGAAATACACAGTATTGATGAAGCCTCTTCAATGTGCGGCGACGACGGCGACGGAGACGGCGACGGCGAGTGGTGGGAGTAGTGAGAGAGAGGGAGAACGCAAGTGAGACTGTGAGAGAGAGGGAGAAAACGCACGCACAGTAAGAGAGAGAGGAGAGGGGTTCAACATCAGTCAAAAACCCTCCAATTTTACCCCTTTTTAATTCGGGTACCCGATCGGGTTAATCGGGTTCGATTTAAAAACCCGAACCCGATCCGACTAAAAATAGGCGGGTTTCGGTTTATCCGAACCCGCCATAAAAACCCGACCAACCCGCCCCGTTTTACCCGAACCCGATCGGGTCGGGTCGGGACCCGAATAACCCGACCCGTTTGCCCACCCCTATTTGCAATCACCTTTCTCTGCTTTTTGATCAACCTCCTCCTCTCTGATTCAGCCTGTGTAACCATTTTCCTTTCGTTTTCCACCTTCACATTCCTGCTTGCTATTTTGATCATCTGCCATTCTTCATTTGTTAGATGCAATCTTCTTCCCTCTCGTCGTGGAAGGATTCGTTCTTCTTGCTCGTCCCTTGATGACTCCGACATGGTGAATTATCTTTGCTGGATACCTAAATCTTTCAACCACCTTGAAACCCAATCAAACCGAATTAAAGGACCTCTTCTCAAGATTCCCACAACCGACGTCAAATGATCTGGGTTAAATCTATGTGACCTCCTTGGTTGTGTGAACTGTCCTCCAAGCGGTTCGAGGTTGCTACCTTTTCCAGACTAGTGATTGGGCCCTGAGAAAAGTGAAGCAAATTGTTAGGCTTGCTGGAGTGGCCCCCAGCTAAGACCCTCCGGTGCTTAAGTTAGTATGTTTTTGAGGTGGTGAAAGCAGGTCGTTGGCGAGCTGATGAGCCGAAGCGACCAAAAAGTAAAGAATGGTAAAGTGAGCATACCATAAATGCACTAACTATGGAGTATTTATAGCGTAAGACAGGGGGTCTTGTTGGTCCAATAGCCTTCTTCCACGTGTCTCGGGTTGCCAGGGTCGGGTCGCCAGATCCAACCCAGGGGTAATGACCTGACTTGATAAAAAATGCATAGATCCTTCAGGTAAAATTGTAATTTTTTGATCTTCCAGGAACAAATTAGTCTTTTATTGACAAAAGTAAGGCTTTCCACATCATGGCCAGTATGCTTAATCAATTTAATATATAATAATATAAAATGTAGGTAAAATTACACTTTTTGTCCTGTAACTTACTTTATTTCCACATTTATTCCTTTTTGACGAATTTAGTCCTGAGCCTTTTTCTTAAATTAGAAGTCGAGAATTTTTAAGAATAGTTGAACAAATTCAATTATTAGTTAAAAATTCAATAAATTAATTTATTCAAATCTCAATGATCGAACATCAAAATATAAAAAAATTAATTTCTATTTGCCCTTCTTTTAACATCTTCAGTAAAAGAAGAAAACAGTAGAATGTCTATATTTTCACTGCATTATCAATTTTATTAGAAACATGAATCAGTAAAGCTTAATTGTTCCTTATTGGAAATAAAAAGAATCAAGAAAAGCTAAAGAGGAATGATGATATATGCATCTTTCTCTCTACTGCGTTATGTCTTTTAATTTCTTTCTTTTCAAAGACCGGTCAACTGTGGCCCTTTCAGGAAGAATTTCATTGAGTGGAGAATCATATTCTCATTTTTCAATATTCAAGAAATCCTACTAAATACATACTTTCGAAATCCAATCAAAAGGTGATCAGTTTGGTTCACTACTTTGAGTCTAATTCTTTGAACCCATCAAACGAAATTAGACTTGTGAACCCCATACTGAATTTTTGTGTTTTGGTGACTTAAAATATCACACCAGATCCAATCCAATGTGCAACTGATAAGCTCATTTTGACCTACAAAATAGCTTTTGTGGTCTTTCTCATTCTCAAAAAAGATTTTGAAAGCTAATGGATCCAAATTGCCTATTTCTAAAGCTCTTTGAATCCATCACTCTTTCTCATCCTCAGCTAGAAGAGATTGTCCAACCAGAATGGTAAGTTTCATTCTTGATTATGCATAATCCAATTATGTGATAATATAAATTTTATATTTCACCCAATACACATCTCCCATTTAATGTTACATAAAAGACTTTATTGACCAATATACGTAATCAAAATTGTCCAACAGTAATTGAAATCACTATTTCGACCATGCTAGGTTACATAATTGAAATCTCGTTTGGATTGTACATGTGCAAACTCAGGGTGGTGTACCTGATCAAATGCAAAAGTAGACGTGATCCCGATTCTATTGTCTGACCATGCTCCTTTAATTATAAGTATGACTCTAAATCAGCAATTTTTACGACAACTGCTCTAAGGTGTAGCGCTTTGGGGCAATTTGGTTGACGGTAGACGAGTGTCTGAAGATCATTTTTGATAGTGGGAAGGTTGTTTGTACCTGTTTTAACATTAAACATCTACTTAGCGAGTCTAAAGCTGTAGGATATAACTGGATAGATAGAACAAGTGCTAATTTGGACACTTGAAATGGATGATTAAAGAGCTTGAAGAAAGGATTAAATTTCTAGAGTCTTAACCATTGATTGAAAATGCTGAAAAAATGTTTAGATGAAATTGAGAGATGTTTTATGGAAGATGAGATCATCTAGAAACAAAGAGACAAAGAAGATTGGTTATTCCAGGTCGATTAATATCTATTAATATTTTTCTTACTTATGATGCTAATCACTTCTTGAAATCTGAGACAGGAGGAAAGAAAGGCTATTTAATAATGAAGCTTGACATGAGCAACGTCTAGGACCTGATTGAGTGGCTCTTCTTGGAGTCTATCTAATTAGACTAAGGTTTAAGTACTCTTTTGTCCGTCTTCTTTTGATGCTTGTTTTGTACTATTAGTTATTCTTTTGTTCTTAATGGTGAGAATTTTGGACTAGTAAAGCTGTCTAGGGGAATCGAATAAGGAGACCCCCAATCGCTTTACCTATTCTTATTTTGTGGAGAAGTTCTCAGTGGAATGTTAAAAGCGGCTAAATCAATAGGTTTGATCCAGGGTATTTGAATGGCAACCGTGGCACCCCGAATATCTCACCTATTCTTGGTTGAAGATACCCTTGTGTTTTTTGCAAGGCCACATTGTCATCTTTCCATGATATCATACTATACCGATACACACAAGCATCGGGGTAGATTATTAATCTTAAAAAATCAAGCACGGGGTTTAGTAGAAACATATGCAATGAATACCACTTGGCCGTAGCGAAAGTCAACACTTGGGGTAACTGGCGGTGGGTGGACTTTTGAAGAAAGAAATATTAATGTGCTAGAATTAAGGATAAGATTTGACAAAGAGTACAAGGCTGGAAGAAGAAGATGCTCTCCCAAGCGCATAAGGAGATTCTCCCAAAGGCAATTATTCAATTTATCCCAGTGCATCCTATATCATGCTTAAAATTTCCCTCATCACCTATTCATGATGTCTAAATTTGTTTTAGGATGTATTTTTGCATCAATGATCAACTCGCAAGAATCAAGCATGATCCTAGCCTTAACCGTAAAATCTCTCTCTCCTATCCTCGCCAGGTAATTTCAATTATTTTCTAGCTTATTTAGTTTTTAATTATTTTTTTTATCATCAAATCTCCTCCCATTATTTTCTTTTCTTAAAGAAATCAACTTATACCAGTCCCTGTGGAATCGACCTTACTCCCACTTTCACAAGTTTTGTAGGAATTATTTTTTGTGATCTCGACACTCACCAAATTTTGGCACTGTTGCCGGGGCTGGTGTTTTTAAGAATATTTCTTTTCTTGTTACTTGATTTTTTTTTTGGTTACTTGGTTTAATACTATAATCTTCTCGTACATGTGAACTTGATCTAATTAAAGATTGAGAAGACTGGACGGAGATTTTGAAAGGAAACCAAGCAATAAGTTGAAAGGATACCCACTTCTTCCGAGCTATAGTTAGCACAAGAGATATTGGACACTTGGAGTGAACCATAACACACAACCCAATTGCAATCATGTGGGCCAATACTCAATAGTTTGGGACTAGATAGGGCAATCCTCCGGTGAATGAGGTAAATGTATCTTCCATTTATGATCGTTTTGATAAACTTTTGTCCCTTGTTGAAAGAGTTGTCGAATAAGAATTCCAACGAATGAAGGCTTTTCGTTTATGTAATTCTATGGCACATCCCACCGATTTGTGCCCTATGCTTCAAGAAGAAACCATCGAGCATGCCAATATTGTTGGAGGACTTTTTGGAACACCACAAAGAGGATATGATCCTCATTTCAACATGTATAATCTAGGAATGACAACTTACCCCAGTCTTAGCTACATTTTGCAATCTCAAAACTGGCCACCAACTCCTTCGCCTAATCCCACACCTGGTCCATCTCTCGTAGACATGATAAAAGCACTAGTGACCAAAACACAGTAATTCCAACAACAAACACAATACTTCCAACAACAGTTCCAACAGTAGACCCAGACAAGCATTCAAAATTTGGAATCTCAAATCAGTCAACTGGCGTCATCTATTAGTAAATTGGAACCCTAAGGTAAATTACATTCCCAGTCTGTTGTTGACCCCAAATAAAATGCTGTTGTTTTTGTTCTTCCAAGTGAAAAAGAGTTGCAACCAAACATGGACGAAAATGACACTAAGCATGCGCATGACCAGCACTGTGAACCAGACCAAAAGATGGAGATTTCTCAAAAGCAGACCAACAAATCAAAAATGACCAATAGTGAACATCACAAGGTGTTGATGGTCAAACCTCCATTACTTATTCCTAATCGAATTATTTTAGCCCCTTATCTAAACTGTGCCGACTGGTATCAATTTCCTGTATGTCACTTCGGCATTTAGAAGCTGATTCATTGGTTACTATCTATTGGAATATCTAAATCACCACAACAAGTGTTTGATGGAGTCATCAAGTTCTCACACTATGGAGATAATACATCAGTCAGCAATCCATCTTCCCGAGTTCATGAATTGTTACCAGAGTCTTCGTACAATATGGAATCAAGCTCAAACAAACCAATGGTATCCTCCACCTACTGATTCAGTAAAAGTTCACTTTGATGGTGCAAATTCTCATGAACAATCATCTATGGGTGTAGGGGTTATTCCAAGAAACTCAAAGGACATCTATTTAGCAAGGTGGATGAAATATTTCTCTTTTCCTACTACACCAGACCATCTTGGAATGAAAGGAAGTAGTGGAAACACTGCAGGAGTGTTCTTATTAAAGGTGATTGCTTATCCATCATAAATTGGTCTCCTTATCACTAGGACCAATTTCTGAAGGTATCAAGCCATTAGCAGTGGCTTTTCATTCCATCACTTTTGTGCATGTTCATCAACAAGCGAACAGTCTTGCACATCGATTGGCAAGAAATGCTCACTACAGCACTGAGGGGGTTGAATTATTACTTATATGTATTATATAGCTCTTCGTGGCAAACATATGATATGATTTTCATATCCAAGAAAGAAAAAAGAAGTAAAAGAATGCATATTAACCACTTATTGTGTCCTAGCAATAGCAAATATTATGAAGTTAGATTTAACCAAATGTTGGGTCCTAGGGGTTACCTATATTATTTGTGATAATATCTAATCAGACTGAATGGGACAAAGTTGAAATAGTGAAGCTTTTGCAATAATAATTTTGTTCCAAAACCTTATTTATATAACTTATCTGTTTCTGGATAAACTTATATCCCAATAGTGTGATTTTGCCTAGTTTATTTAATAACTATAACTAATATTTATCTTTTATGGTAAACTAAAGGTACTTTAAGATTGGTTTACAAGTAGTGTCTCTATTGTACTAAATTGGGCAGCACACAAAGTAATGTAACTCTTAAGGAAAAAATTGCACCTTTTGTCCCGTAAGGGCCTTTTTCAATTTAGTTCCATTTATTGCAATTTTCTCATATTGCATCTCATGAGTGGTCGTATTAATATTATACCAAAATGACGTCATTTCGAAACAAATGACATTGTTTTTTTGGGAACGGTTATTTGGAATGGCTAAACAATAGGAACGACTTTTTAAATATTGCTTGTCAATAAAAACAATGTTTTTTTTTTTTTTGCAAAGAGAGGTCTTACGAATGGATTTTTAAAAATTGCCGGTTGCAAAGCCCGCTTCAAAAATCGATATACGTACAAAACTTAGAAGGATTTTTTATTTCACCCTCCCTCTTCCTCCTTCACTCTCCCTCCCTCACTCTCCTCGACCGACTGCCTCCCTCACCTGGTACTTAGCTCCACTACCGTCAGCCGTCCGCCGTCGTCTAGAGGTAAGTGGAATCAAATGGTTGGGTTTCCTTTTTCTTTTTTTGGACCCCCCAACCTTTTTCTTTGATACCCCCACCCCCCCACCATTCTTCTTCTTCTTTTAACCACACTTTTCTTCCTTTTTTCCTCCACTTTCGTATAAAATAAAACACCAATTTTTTTAAAACATTTTGGCTACTTTTCGAAAAAAACATTCGGGCATTTAACTATATAAAAGTTCTGTTTTTTGAAAAAAATTTCTAAAATTTTTTTGAAAAAACTAATTACGGTTTTCTGAAAATTTTCTCATATTTTTGTATTTTTTTAATTTTCCTAATTTTATATAATGTTTTTGTAATTTTTCTAATTTTTTTAGGTAATTTTTAAAAATTTTCTATAAATTTTTGGTACTTTTTTTAACTTTTTTTTATTTTTAAAAAATTGACAGAAAACTTTTGTTAATTTTAATTTTTTTTTTGTTATCTTTTTCTAATTTTTGGTCATTTCCACAATTTGTGTAATTTATGCAATTTATGTATAATTTTTTGAGTAATTTATGCAATTTATGTTTATTTCATTGTGTAATTTACGCAATTTATATTTAACTTATAAAAAATATTTGACAAATTTCACCAATATTACATTTCTATATAATAAATATAAATAATTAAAAAAATTGAGAATTTTAATAATTTCTTACATAATAATCTAATTAATAAAAAAAATTTCACCAAATTCCCCATACTAACATTTTTACATAATAAATGTAAATAATCACAAAAATTGGACGAATATTTCCAATAATAAGTTTTTACATAATAATCACATTAACATAAATTAGGCTAATATTCCCAATGTCAACAATCCAAAATTAGAAAATATTCCTAATAATAATATTTTTACATAATAATGTCAATAATCACAAAATTAGATCAATAATTCCAATAATAATATTATTTTGAAAATAATATAAACAATAACAATATTGAGGTAATATTTCAAATTAAAATACAATTAACAATTAATAATTATTTAAAAATATATTGTTTGTTTGTAACCATATATAAACAGATTACACATGCCTTTAAGTTTTTGCCCATCAAGTGAATTTTGTCAGTAGAACTGTTTAAGTTTATCCATCTGTGTTTGTCAACGGAAGACAATGTTGATAAATAAGATGTTAACTGTTTTTTTCTTTTATTAGAGGCAGAGCTCGATCAGCCGCCCAAGCAGATGGAGTTATTTGAAAGGTGCTACACAAAAAAGGAGGATGGTGGCTGGAGTGGGCTGAGAGCAGCTGAGGTGTCGGTAAGTAGATTATTGATATTCTTTGTTTTAGAAAAAATAATTCTTGGTTAGAAGTACCAATAATTTTGCATGTCTTGCAGTAGACGTTCCAGAATTGCCTTCAACAGACCCCCCAGTTTCAAACCAGGACAATATTGACGTCGCTGAAAAGGAGGGCTTAGATTTGGTTTTAATTTTTTTTTCATTTTTTTAATTAGATAATTTTTCATATTAATATAATATTTTTTCTTAATTATTCATGTTTCATAATATTTATTAAATTTCATTATATCAATTTTAGTTAATTAATTAAATTCATAAATATAATTAATTAAAAAATTATTAAATTAATTTAATTATATATTAAAATAAATAAATTTATTTATTTATTGCAATATATTAAATATATGAATAAATTATAAAATATAAATAAATTATAGAATTAAAAAATTAGGAATGGTTTTAGTAATGGTAAAGAAATATTATAAATCTAAATAAATGACCGTTCCAAATATCATTACTGAAATAGTTCCAAACCCTTGTTCCTAAACTGCATTGACTGTTTCAAATACCATTGCTAAAATTATTTCTAATAAGTGAAAATAGTGTCTGATCGTTCTTAATACCATTGCTATTTCAATTTTAAGTACGTGTTCTCAAAAACACCATTGCTAATACCATTATTAAAACAGATTTATATATGTGTTCCTAAATACGACTGACAATTCCTAAAACCGTTCCAATTGAAAAAATAAATTTTTCTTGACAAATTTGATATTAGGAATGGTTTTTGTAGTGTGTTACAGTTCCCGTCCCAAATAGAAATGGTCTTGCCAGAACCGTTCCTAAAATTTTGTAACGCCAGTTGTAAGGATGAATTTCCAACCATTTCAGAAATCACCCCAAATAAGTTCAATGTCCTGCAAACCGTTCCAAACCCAAAAATACCATCCTAAAATCGCTTCAAATTTCGCCTTTTTTTATAATGATAGTACCTTAAGGTAGCTTGTTAAACTAAAAAACTTGCTGACCCCATTTCTTGTGCTATGATCGGATACTAGATCTTGTGCTCCGCCAACCAGTTTTATTGATGGGATTTGGCATGGTCAGGGCAACCGTTCCTAAACCCGTTCCATCTTGAAACGGTCTTTGGAACACATAATGAACGGATATTGAAAGATGATGTCAATGATCTACATTTTTTTTTGTTATAATTTTGGAACAGGCATACCATTCCAACATGAGTTCCGAACAAACAGTTACAAAATCTGATCCAAACACCATTACAAAATAGTAATGGTAGATGGTTGTAACTCAATTTGGAACATAATATTAGAATTAGGGACGGTCTTGAGTTTACCGTTCCTATATGTGTGACAAAGGATGTCCAAAAGATGATAGTTAGAAAATGTATTCGAAAATAAGGTACAATTTGAAACGATTTTGGAACACCCTTAATCAATTATGCGGAAAACCATTCCAAATTATTAGTTTTTTTAAGAAGTAATGTGTTTCAACAATCGTTCCAAAATTCGGTGCAAATTGGAACTATTTTTTTGTATTATTTATTTAGTATTACTGAGACTGTTCCAAATGATATACAATGGCTATATTTCAACGGTAAAAAAATGTTCCTAAACTCGTCGAAAGGATCGTTTCAAAATCTAAATCAACGGCTAATTTTTAACAGCCAAATTTGTGTGCTCTTTCCATTTAATGTCACTATCTTCTTCGATTCTTATTTTCTCTCTATTTCCTCAATCTCTCTCGAATTTTTTTGATCTCTCACTATCTCACAAATATTTTTCTACTCTTGATCGTCAGCCTGTCTCAAATTTTTAATGATATTTGAAGTTATTTTGATCAGGTAACAACTTTAACCCTTTATTTGTTAATTGATTATATTTGTTGCAATTTTATCATTTAAATTTAATGTTATAATAATATATACATATATATATGTGTGTGTGTGTTTCTGTGTTTGTGTATGACTCATCGTAATCTTAAGACAGTTGAGTAGATGGATGTATGAGAAGATCCTTTCAAATAGGGCGGGTCTTACGCCGTTGAGGATGGTGTTAGTACATTTATAGAATGACCCAAGTCTCAACATGCATTATGGATGGTGAGAAAATTAAGTGTCCTTTTTGGAAGTGCATAAATGAAGTTTTCAAAACCACGGATGAGGTAAAGTTATACTTATTTACGAAAGGTTTTACGTTGAAGTTTTATAATTGGACTTCTCATGGAAAGGGTGCAAGAGTATTTTGAGGCCATTACCACGGCCCAATTGTAGGAGGAGCAACCTCCCATTTTTAATGTTATGGAGGGCACCAGTACGCCTTTGGATGATGCGGTGCAAATGGATTTGACGTAGAGAATGGTTTTTGATGCCGCCAGGCCAGATGTCTGGTCTTCTAAGTATAACCAGGATGGTGTGCCTCATAAAGTATGAGGTCATGCCCTACTAATATAGGGTGTATTTTATATTATGGTAGGTGATACGATTATGTGTCTGTGCTGGCAGATCAGTTTCACAATGTAGTGCATGCAGTTGAGCAGCCGTTGTAGAATGATTGCACCCAATCTCAATTGAGGTTGTTGCTGAGTTATTGAATATCAAGGTCGTTGGCCATTTTCTCAACATATATGAGACCAAATATCCCAATGGGCTAATCATATAGTGACCCACAACCACACCCTGCCCCAAGATTACTATAGTACGAAGAAATTGTTAAGAAACTTGGATTTACCTATTGAGAAGATCGATGTATGTAAAAATGGCTGCATGTTGTACAAGAAGGACAACATTGATTTGGATTATTGGAAGTTTTGCGGAGAAGCTAGGTACAAGTCAATCACGGAGCAAATCCTAATCACAAAAACACATTGTATAACATTCTTAGGTACCTGCTGGTTACCCTTAGCCTGCAAAGGTTGTATGATTTAGAAGCGACTGCCGAGCAAATAACATGGCATGCCAATAATCGAACGGAAGAGGGATCCAAGTGCCATCCGTCTGATTCAAATGCATCGAGGTATTTTGACCGGACATATCCTCATTTTGCAGTAGAGCTCTGTAATGTTAGACTAGGTTTGTGCACGGATGGGCTCGCAATGCACGGGCAGTACGATGGTACATACACATGTTGACCTGACCGGGGAACTTTAAATTTGATGACGAGTCTGATGAGGATAGCTTTCATGAGGATTACGAGACTGAAGAAGACAATAATTATAATTGACATTTACCATTTTCTATTTAAATGAAAAAAATACCGATAATAATTCATAAAAATAGTTTACCAGCTAATTTAGAAGTACAATTTGCAAACTATTTGTCCATACCAATAATTTCTTTTTTCAGGAAAAACAAAACACATTTTTTTCGTATTTAGGAAATGTCAAAAAATTAGGAAGTCGATCGAAAGCCCTTTCCAACTTTGAACGACATTAATAAAATAAACCGTTCAATATATTACAATGTACTAAATAAAAAGGAGGAAAAATTAAAATATAGGAACCGTTAATTTATTTTGACCGTTCCAAAATAAGTTCCAACAAATTGAGTTTCGCACCAAAAGAAAACTGGAGGAAAAATCAAACCTGGGAATGATTATTTAATATTTGACCGTTGCGAAAATATAAAATTTAAATAAAATCGTTCGTAAATGTATAAAATATCTTTTTCTAAAATTAGTAAAATACTTTTCTAAATGTGTTCCAAAAACTGTCCCTAAATATGCCCATAGATTGCTCGTTCACCTCCCGATTACAGTGTCTCAATATCCGGGTCCCTGATTAATATCAAATTTAAACTCATAACAATACTTTTCATATGTGAACATATCTAGTGGTCTGATCTAAAATCAAATTGTCTGATGGTCAGTTTCTTCATTTTTTCAACCTCATTGATTGTGTATCGGATACGATATCTTAGTATCAACAAAAATGTCAAAAACTTCATAGAATGTAGTATTTTATTGATTTAATACTATCCAACGGTTTGATAAAAATTTTATTGGTCTGATTAGACGATCCAATGGAACAGTGTGAGATGTTACTTACATCTACGTAAGACTAGAACATGTATCAATTTAATTCGTTGCATTATATGTTTCCAATGACCATAATTAATTTATAGTCTACTTTTTGATCATTAACATGTTTGGGACAATTTATCCTTTATTTTTTATTTTCTTAATTTTTTGGTGTAAAATAAAACATTTTTTTATTTTTGTAATTTTATGTAATTCTCCAAATTTTTGTATATTTTTGGTTATTTTTATAATTTTCTCTTAATTTTTGGTGATTTTTAAAAATTCTCTGTCAATTTCTTTTTATTTTTAAAAAAATTCTGTTAAAAAGTTATTTTATGTAAGTTTCGCAAATATAGAAATATTTAGTTGTATAAGAATATCTGCAATTATAGAAATTTATTTTATGTAATTTCTGCAATTATAGAAATTTTCTGTAATTTTTCAAAACTAATTGTATAGTTGTGTAATTTATGCAATTATTGTGTAATATAGTAATTGTATAGTGTAATTATTTGTGCAATTTACTGTAATATTCTATATGAAGATATGCTGACTAATTTCAATAAATAGAATTTTTGAATTTTTCGTTCATTTTACTTTTTTCTTTCGTGTTAAATATTACAGATATTCAAATCAAGAAGTTACAATTGGTCAAATCATATGAAAGAAAGAGATTAGTTACTAGTCTCCTTCGAATTTGAAAATTCAAGTCAAATGAGGCCTATTTTTCCCTTTATGCAATTCTTATGTGTATTATATTATATTGCTTAAATTTTTTGCCATATTTATTGTATA
The DNA here is from genome assembly GCF_026168435.1 of Sesamum indicum. Lineage (NCBI taxonomy): Eukaryota > Viridiplantae > Streptophyta > Magnoliopsida > Lamiales > Pedaliaceae > Sesamum > Sesamum indicum. The sequence goes on along the minus strand of NC_142661.1, from coordinate 5,727,411 downwards.
CATGTGCAATTTATTTTATAAATAGGCTAATTTTTTACATCATAATGTAAATAACCATAAAAAATTGGACAAATATATAATCCCAATAGTAAAGTTATTTAAATAATAATGTAAATAATAAAAAATATTGGACTAATATTTCCAAATAAAATAATTTTGACATCATAAGGTAAACAATCACAAAAATTAGACCAATAGTAAATCCCAATAATAACATTATTTAAATAATAATGTAAATAATAGAAAAAATTAAATCAATATTTCCAATAATAATCTTTTCAAATAGTAATGTAAATAATCACAAAAATTACACCAATATTCCTAATAATAATAACATTTTTACATAATAATGTCAACAATCACAAAAGGTAGACTAATATTCCCAGTAATAACATTATTTTCATAACAATGTCAATTATCGCAAAATTATAAAATATTCCGGAAAATAACATTTTTACATAATAAAGTCAATAATCACAAAATTAGACCAATAATCCCAATAATAATAATATTTACAAAATAATATCAACCATAATAATATTAAGGTAATATTTCAAATTAAGGTACAATTACATAATCATTTGAAATAGAAAACAAATTGAGAACATTATTTCCAATAATTAATAATTATTTAAAAATGTATATTTCTTTGGTAACAGCGTATAAACAGATCACGCATGCCTTTAATCTTGGTTAGCCCATCAATTGAATTTTGCTAGTAGAACTTGTTATGTTTATCCATTTTCATCTGTCAGCAAAAGAAAATGTTCATAGATTAAAATGGATAAATATAACAAATACTACGATAAAAAGTTCATGTGATAGGCTAAATAAACTTAAAGCAATACTTGGCCCGTTTGAATATGTGCACAAGAGAATTATACATTTTTAAATAATTAATGAGTACAATAATCATGACTTCATGATAATTTTTCCGATGTGTAAGAATTAGTATATTCTTTTTAATTTACATATTAATGTGAATAATCGTAAAATTTAGACAAATACTTCTCAAACGTTTTTTAGATCATGTTTAGTGGTACGCCTCCTATATCACGTGGTCAAGGAAGTGGTCATGGTCGTGGCCCGCCACTTCTACCAGTTTTGTCAGATGCTTCCCAAGTTGGGGAAGCAGTTCTTCGACCACCCACACCACCTGACACGACCACACCGTCCCCTGTCCCCCGTCCCGCAGGCTCCAGATGATGCTGGAGCATCTAGAGCTGCACCGGCAGCTAATGAAACAATACAGCAGTTTGGCACCCCGACGGCTGCTCCACCACTACTATCAATTCCACCCACCATCAGTGCGCCCAATACATCAGCCACGACGGCGCAAGGTAAATTTGATTATCAATATTTTTTTAGTATTATTTTATATTGAAAATGTCTATTATAGCATGTCCTTTTAGATCTGACTGTCGATTTCACGAGTGCATCAATGCAGTGGTGACGGGGACACTTTCCCCACCCGTCGCCATGTCTGAGGTAGGTGCCGGAAGAGTACCAGCATTTGTGATATGAGAGCATGAAGGTAATAAAATTTAAATTAATTTTGTTTTATCTCATAATCTAATTATTTAATGAAATTTACTGACATTTTGTTTTATTTTATTATTGTAGATGACCTACTGGTGGGACTGTAACAAATAAGTCCATCTTCTGGGTGTTCCACGTGTTAATCGATAAGTAAATCCGGAAGATACTTTCCATCATCCTATCCAGCGTGGTCAGACCACTTTGACTGGCCAACAACGTTTGGCTCCAGCTCCAAATGTACTGGGCCAGAGTCGACTTCCAGCGGGAGTCCTTATAGAAGGCGAACCGGGCAGAAAACTCCATTGTGTCCTCAATTGTGTATCCGGGGGGGGGGGGGGGTCTTCCTCTATTAGCATGCAGAAGAGAAAGTTGGTAAGTAAATAATAGTATTTTAAATGCTTTACCATATTTTATAAATAAGATGCTAAATTTTTTTTCTTCTACATGAAGCGAAGCTCGATCATCCCCCCCCCCAAGCAAAAGGAATTATTGGAGAGGTGCTGCAAGAAAAAAGTGAACGGCGGCTGGAGCGGGCTGAGGCCACATGGAGGTGGAGGTAAGTAGCTACAATATTAATATTATTTTTTTAAAAAAAATTAATTCTTGCTTAAAAGTGTTAATAATTTTGTTTGTTTTGCAGGAAACGTTCCGGAAGCTGTTAGAGGATGGTTGACCTTAGAGGGTTGGATATTCCAGAAGGTGCTTTATTTTTTGTAATATCAAACCCTCTAGTATTTGTCATTCTTTTTCTTTTTTTAAGCGTCTATTATATATATATATATATTGGGATTAATGGATTCAAAAGGGTCAGTTTATTTTTCTTTTCGAAATATTTGAAAGTGATATGATCTGTGGTGGCAAAGAACCAAATAAATTAGTGCAAAAAATTCTTACACACATTAGTATATCTGTATAACTTTAATATAATTGCAATTCAATTTTAAACTTAAATTACTATTCTTCAGTTCATCAATGAAATCCAGTCCTCAAAGTGTAATAATCACTAAAATTATGAAGCAAGTGACATTAGTCTATACCTATCTTTATATATGAAACCATTAATTACATTTTTCATATTAAAACACACCGAATTTCATAAATATTGTCAAATTTCAATAGATCCTTCGTTAAAAGTATTGTCAAATTTGAATAACGATGAACTTACAAGAAATGTTTATACTTCATTTTTTAGTGTCAACTTTTGAGTGTCTATTTTTACTTCATCATTACTTTAAGTTTTACTTCACATTACTTCATCACTTACACTTCATATTTGCTCATGCCTTTTATCCCTCAACACTCTTATTATAGAATACTGTTCAAGTCCATAAAGTATTACGCTTAGAGAGCCTTAGGAACATTACATCTGAATCCTTCGGTAGCCAAAAATTGCGGAAAACTCTAGAAATGTAAGATGAATTTTATGCAGGCAACTGCATTATTTCTTGTCTCAATCATTTGATTCTTTCTTTTTCCTTCTTTAATTCTTTTTACTGAATTGATTTGTTAATTCGTCATTACCTTATAATTTGCCAACAGAATTCTTCAAGAACATACACTAACGATTTTGGCCGGATTGTTTCATCCGACCAAAATTCAAATTAATCTTGTGAAGATTCCGGTGATGTGCTATCGCCAGATCCCATCTCTTGTGCTCTTTCGGCAAGATTAATGGAGCCTCAGGTACTAATTTAATTATTTTTGTTTTTGTTTCTCCAATTTGTTTGTATTTAATTTCCTTTCCCGTCAAAGTTTAAAAAAATAAATATTTAATTTTTTAATATATTAAGAAATCTTTTTCCATAATTAAGGTTAAACAAGAAATTCAACTTTACTTATTTGATAAATGTTTTAAAATAAATTTTTGTGGAACCCATTCTTGAGACTATAGAAATCATGCTCAATAAAACTTGTCTTTTCTTTTTTCTTATTTTTTGATATATTTTCTTACCAAGACCAGTAGCTGCAATGACTAAACTCATATTTTAAAACAATAATTTTTATTTCACTAATTTTACCTTAAGTTAAGCACAAAGCGGGGGATGAAGAGAAAGTGCAATAGCAGTGGTGATGACCTGGCCTAGGCTCAAACCAAACCTGATTGTGCCTGTTTTTTTTTTTCTTTCTTTTTTTTTTAACGAAGATTAGATACTTTTTTAACAAACTTAAAAAATTTAGGCTTTTATTTTAAATAAATAAATTATAAATTAAACCAAACAATAAAAACTACAAAAAGAAGTAGCTAAGACCACATAAAGACCAAAAAAGATTTAAAATTCATTTTTAAAAAAATAGCAATGAATTTTAGTGAATTGTTGTAATTAGGGGTGGGCGTTGGGTCGGGTTTGTCGGGTCGGGTACCCGACAGTCGGGTCGGGTACCCGACAGTCGGGTTCGGATAGTTGTACTCAAGTTTTTTTTTTATTATTATTATAAAGCAATGAAATTTTATTCATAAAATAAATTGTAATGGCAAAGAATCACAAGAGACATTCAATTTTTGCAAACATCATTAGCAAACAACATGAACAAAATAATCCATCAAGTCATTACATTCTAAATTTCTAATCATCAATTTACAATTACATGTGAAGTACTAGATCTAAAATAGTCCAAACTCCAAAGTAGTCCAATCAAATATCAATTGTGGTTGAATCGACTCCCAATTTTGTCAGCTCTACAAGAAAACAAAAAAAAAATTGACTACAATTAGATAGTTCAAGAATAGGATGTTAAATACGTAAACTACAATTTCAAGTTTAGTATATGCTTGATCAAAATGACTTTACAGAAAATAGATCAAATTATTTGATAGTTTACATTTAAAGTCTTATTTGCACAAAATGTCTGTTATGGATATGTTTTTCTGTCAACCTAATTAACTGTGGGAAAGAGAAGAGAAGGATTAGTGTTTTCCTCACATAGTTAATCATTCAAATCGATAGACATCTATTTTGGGTGGCAAGAGCACAGAGGACGCAATTGAGGATCTCATTAAGTAGTCATGTCCTCCCATTAAGGATTGCAGAATGCAAATTAGACATATAATTGCTAAGAACAGCTAAGTCTGCCAAGTATGTGCCATCAACATATGCTATCTTCAAACACATATGGCAAAAATATGGTTCAACTACTGTAGCCAGTTCTTATAGTCATCTTGTAGCCAGTTCCTAGTTCACAGCAGTCTACTTCAGCAAGCAATGCAATCATCTAGACTAGTAAATAGTAATAGGCATATCTGTGAGAAATTAAACAAAAGGCGACGGCGACGCGTGACGGCGAGAAGGCACACTAAGAATCACAAACAAAGAGCAACTTACCGTGCGACGGCGACAGGCGGTGAGTGACGGCGAGAAGGCGACGGCGACGGCGACGGACGGCGAGAAGGGTCGAGGGAAAACGCAGATTGAGAGGGAGGAAGAAGTGGCAGGAGAGAGGAGACGGGAATAAAGTATAAAACCCTATAAACATTTCCCCCCTTTTTCAATCAGGTACCCGATCGGGTTAATCGGGTTGGGTTTTAAAATCCGAACCCGATCCGATTAAAAAAAGGCGGGTTTCGATTTATCCGAACCCGCCATAAAAACACGAACAAACCGCCTAATTTTACCCAAATCCGATCGGGTCGGGTCGGGACCCGATGAACCCGCCCCGATCGCCCACCCCTAGTTGTAATAATATAGAAGTAGAAGAAATAAAGGTAAAATTTTTAGAGTTCAAAAGTATAAAGAATATAGAATAGTTTAAGCTAAAAAATAAAATAAAACTTATATGTCATGTATGATTTAAAAAAAAATAATATAGAAGTCGGCCCGCTAACTTGACCCAGGGTTAGGAGATCCTAGGTCATTGGGTTGGGCCTATCCCAAGTATTCATACTTGGAATTAGCTAAGGATTGGCCTAGATTGGACCAACCAATCTCATTGTTTCATGTTTGGAAGTGCAACAAGGTATTAATTGTTTCAAATATTATATATTCTCTCTTCATCACCATACATATATTATTTTTTTCGTAATAAGTCTTTTAGTTCACAACAATGGTTTTCCATGAAATGATTTAGAAGGCGTTAATTCCCTTACATTATCATACATGGCACAAAATTGGATCTCTTGGTATGTCGTTTTTCATACTTAGGATAATAAATGTTACTTTTAGTATTTCTGGTCTCGGCTCTCTGATCCATCTGTCTATTTAGTGTTCTATACATCTTTCTCAATTTGCCAACTTTTTTCATATCCAAACCATATTTTCTTTAAAAACTCCAATCAGGATATCTTACTTATGATTACATTTTTGAACGTTTCAACGTAACCAATTTTTGTTCATATATAGATCCAAATTACTCTATACAAATAATATAATCCAACAACGGAAATTTGATCAATATAACTTATTTTCCTTTCAAATTTGCTCATTTAGATAAGCTAGTAATACTTTACACTAAGCATGAGATAAAGTAGCATCTCAGTATGCTTGATTTTTAATCACTTCATAACAAGTTGAAGAGAAATTCAAACTTTTACAAAGGTTAGTTAGCACTGAAGTCTGTCAATAAAGAAATAACCCATGACCAAGATTGGAGCTGTTGCAAGTTGAAAGAGCCATTTATAATACTAGATAGAGGACCGCTGTCATGAAGTATTTCATGTGGATTTGGAATGAAAGATATCGGGTAAGAAAGGCAGCAATGCATCGATCACTATCTACAGATACAAATGGTGGTGCAACATGTCATTATGCGTCAAGAAAAATGCTTTATCCATGTAGCATGGTGATGATGCAATTTGTGATGAAGGTGTTAGTGACCAAAATCTAAAGTGGCCAACTTAGAGAGTGACAATATTAAAAGAACTCTATTTGGGCATGCACATAGGGTGGAAAAGATACTACAAAAGTGGTTGTGGGGAAGCTAAGAGGATTAAATGACCAAAAAAAAATTCATATTGATGGTGGTGGGTTCCATGATATACCAAATACAGGCAGATATTGCATAGGGCTATGCAGTACAGTGGTTTTTGAATTAGGGTGATGTCATCTATGTCAATTCTAATAGTTATAGCCATTGGTGAGATGATGGTATAAATACAAAAATGACATACTGGTAACTCATGTAAACTCTTTTCTAAAACAAACATTTTTTGTCGGGGTAATGCTAAATTAGAATTCTACAGGCATGTGGTTTAGCGGCCCTCATATGATAGGGATCTTTTGATTAATGTCACTTTGCATTTAGTTTGTGATGCAACGGGCATTAATGTTTCCAACAGCCTGCTATTATACCTTCAGGGGAAATGACAGATTTAGTCCCGTAGGATAGGGTAGTTCTCACTTTCGGTCCCTTGCTTTTCGGGGTCAACAATCTTAGTCCATTAGTTTTATGAAATTAACACATTTAGTCCCATTTCATCTCTAAATGGCATGAAAACATCCAGCTTGCGAAAAATGGTATCAAAGCCTAGGTTTATTGAAGAAATATATGATTATATTATATTTTGATATTATCCAATAATGGAGGAGACTCTTTGAGAGAAAATGGAACTGAACGAAGGTTCGAGTTATTCTGAAAACAGGGAATATTTCCAGATTCTGGAAATACAGAGAAGAGAATTTCTTATGGAAATTCTTGACAAGTGTGACAATAGTCCCAAGAGGATTAACCCAAAATTTCTTACGCCGAAAGAAAAACAAGAGTGGATGAGAAACTTTGAAGTCCGACAAGTTCTACCAGGGAATGCAGTGAGGCGTCTACACTCCACTGAAGTTCATGGTAGAATCCCAACCAGGAGAAGCGGAACGGGTAAATTCCTGCATAATTTCAGTTCTAAAAATTATGATTGATTGGAAGGAACTCTAGTCGGATACATCAAAGATCTCTCAAGATCTGAGGGAGATCCAAAAGATGGTTCAAAACTATGGACATAGGTTAATCCATATACCTATGAAAATAGAATTTATGAGCCAAAAGGTGGACGAGGTCCTTAAGCTCCTTCCCGATCTACACAAGGGTCTTACAGATCTAAAGGCAGAAATTAAAGATCTGAAGAGAAGTGAACGAGAGAACCCTGAGACATCTAGATCCAGATAGGAACGAATCAGGGACGCCCTTGGAACAGTACCTCTTCTACACAAAAAGGGGAAGGCCACGGAGATTCCAAAGCCAAAGTCAAGAGAAGATCTGATTATTGCTTTTATTAGATCTATAAAATAATGGAAGTAACAAGAGCGGATCTATCAGATCTACAAGAATTAGTAGAATCCTTTTTCCAACTGGGGATCGTGAATTTAGTAAATATCCAAACAAATGAGATCACTCCAGCACTACCACCGCCTGAGGGAAGTACATGCTCTAATGATCCTCCGCAGGATCAACCGATGAGAGAAAGTGCGGAATTCCACACTAATGCCACTCCAACGTTTGTGAGAACCAGGCTAAAGGAAAATCCAGGAAGAAATCCAAAAAGAGTGCCGGACAATACACCTCGGGCAAGGACCATGTTCCAGCCCTTACATCCATATGGCGATATACTGAACTTGGATATTATCGATTTTCAAAATACCGATAAATTGATAGACGAATGGGTTGCAGCAATCAAGATAGCAGCAACTACCCTAGAGCTCGATAAAGAAAACTTTATAAAACTTGTGGAATTGAGCTTAGAGGGAACTGTAAAGATCCGATGGGATAACACCCCAAAAGATACCAAGGCCAGCATCCTTGCAGGAGATTCAAAAGGTGCGATAGCAGACCGGCTAGGAAGGCTTATCAAAATACACTTCATCGGAGACGGATACTTCGAAGGAACTAGAGTAGAAAAGGCTAGAGAATATGCACAGGCTCTCTTCAGCTTTGAACTTAGAAGTATTGGTTTCGCAAGTATTTCTTTTAGAGTGGAGTAGCAACGGAAGTAGCAGCTCCAATGTTCTTTGCAAAAATATGTAGTCCATGGAGGGAAATGTAGATCTAGTCATACAAAGTACCTGAAGGACAGCTAGATTCAGTGGCGCAAAGAATGTCTTTCCTTAAAGACAAACTAAAGGAGTGGTGTTATCAAGCATTCATCCAAAAGAATATGAAAAGACTGAGAGGTAAAATCAAACGAACCCCTCTCGATTGTGATAATAATGATTTTTCAACTATTATAGGAGAATCAAGTGAGCCAAGGAAAAGAGAGAAGCAGAATAGTGACTCCTACCGTAGGAGTTCAAGAAGAACCTTTTCCTGGCGGAGGTCATGGTAGTCCAAGTCCAAGGCCAGAACATACAAATCTGGACAGAGAACTGGACCAACAGGGTTTCATCCCAAGGATCTAGACGAGCAGATGCAAGATCTACTAAAAGAACCCATACAAGAAGAACTTTTAGACGGGCCCATACCCGAGCCAATGAAAGTTTCAAAGACTGCAATTGCTGGACTTGCGGAGCAAAAGGACATATATCTCTCGACTGCTCGTAGAAACGTGGTGAATTGAGAAAATTTGAAGCCATGGATGATATCCTAGATGCAATATACTATGGTGATTTGGTACCCATCTACCAATTCGAAGATCTTCCTTCAGATGAAAGCGTCTATGAAGAAGAAATAGAGACTGATTCATATGGATCTTCAATCGAGTCAGAATAATTACAACGAGAAAGATAGGCTTCAAACTTCTGAAAGCCTATCAGGATTCTTTTCCAGAATGACGGTGTCAAACAAAACCATGGAGAGAATCATGTGGCAAGATTCCAACCTTAGAACATACGATGGATTTAGGATTGGAGGAATTGGGAAAGTCCTGAACCAGATAAGATTAAACCAAAGAAAGCATCACATAATCTACAAAGTGAGTTCAGGTGAGTTTGCTATACCTATGGAACTTACTGGTAATGTGATGGAGATGCAATTAATTCCTAAAGAAGAAATTCTTGATGAATTAAGTAAGCTTAGAGAAGAAGTAGCTGTTACTATGAAATGGATCCACATAGGAACTATTCAACTAGTAATAAAAGCAACTTTTAAGAAAGGAATTGATTCAGAAATACATTTATCGATAATAGATAGAAGAATCAATAACTTAAAAGATGGTTTCTTGGAACAATGATAGGTAATTTGTATGCAGGCAAATTGATGTTTGACATTCATCCAAGAATTCCATACAACCTAGCAGACCAAGATTTTAGTAGAGTCTTAACCCTTCATCAAGATTTCAAAAGGAAAGATTTAATGAAAGAAGGTAATAGACCATATTCTATAACTTATAGAAGAGCTTATGCCATTTCCAATACACATCATTCAAATTTATTTCTTAGGAAAGAGTATATTGAGATTCCTAGAATTTTCAAGGAATTCGCCAAGGTAATAACACCAGATCCTATTAGGATACCTAGAATAGGTGGTGTCGATATTGTTATAAAAGATCACCTAGTCTTAGATCGAACACCTAGCTCTAGGACTGAGTTTAGTAGTCGGATGTCCTTTTCAGAAGATAGGATTATAATCTACAAAAGAAAGGAAAAAGAGTTATTAAAAGCTTTAACTCCTCAAGAGATTAGGGTAGATAACGTAAAACTTAGATGCCCTGAAGGATGAAAAGAAATACAAGTTATATTCAACATCACTAAGAAAGAGAATTATTTCCCTTGTGATGACTTATATCATTTACAATAACCTGTTGTTGAAAAATATGAAGGCATGCTAGAAATAGTAGGCCATGAAATTTTAGTTGCAGGTGTTGCAGGAAGAGAAAATGGGAGTGACTTTGGGGTTAAGTTTCCTCAAAGATCATAAACCATGGGTAAGAAAAGGTAACAGAATGGAATTTAGTCTTGATGATGTTACCATAAGGATTGAATGACGAATCCCTTTTCGATATACATATCTGTTGGTATGTTGTATGATCAATATAAGACAGAGTATTTTACAGCTTATATTGATTCAGGATCAGGAATTTGCACGGCAAAACCTAGAGTTTTCCAAAGGAAGCAAGGGGGAAACCTTACCCATTTTATTGCAGGAAGGGATTTTTCACAAAAAATCCTGATACTCAATAAGGGAATACGAGATGCCAAAATCATGATTGGAGGAGCATTCGATCACCCTGGTTTAGGGTAAAAACACCTCCTATATACTTTCATGATACAAGTGCCGATATCCTGCTAGGTAACAACTTCATTCAAACATTTGCAAGATATATGCAGGATAATCAGAGGAATCTGTTAATCTTTACTACTAATTGTGGTAGTGAGATACAGGTGTTGCTAAGAGAAAAGACATTTAACAGGATAATGCTAATAAATTTTCGCAGCAAACGTGGTGATTTTGATGCCAGATTAACTAATCCAAAAATGCAGGATAAGAGAAAATTTGGTAAAATCCTTTTGACTTTCAGGCAGCAGGGACTCAAAGACAGCAATAGCTTCTATAAGGAAACCGAGGAGGAAATTCTGTACCTTAAAGAAGCACTACTGGAAATGAAATCGCTAGGCATCAGCGAAGAGAGCAGGCCTTCTCCTGAAAATGTCAAGAGGCTTATTCAAAGGAACTTCAGCGAAAATCCTCTAGCTTGATGGGATAGGAACAAGATCGAAGCTACTCTGAAGGTCAAAGATGAGTGCAAATACGAGTATGTTCGATACAAGCCTATCCATATGAACATGGTGGATAAGAAGGATATGCAGATGATAATCAAAGAGCATATCAATCTTGGACTCATTGAACCCGGAGTTTCTACCTACAGTAGCCCTGGATTTATGGTATGAAACCATGGTGAGATTAAGAGAGGTAAACCCAGGTTGGTTATTAACTATCAAGGTATTAATAAGATATTAGAATTTGATGGTTATTACATTTCTAGTAGAGAACACTTAATTGATTATATTAAAGGAGCAAAAGTGTTTTCTAAATTCGATTGAAAATCTGGTTTGTACCAGTATATCTAATATTCCTATCAGGAATCGTACAAGCTTCGACCATGTGAAGCATTATTGATGGAACGTTTTCTAGCATATCATATTGCTTTTGGATGTCATTGGAAATTGAAGCTAATATGATACTGCGTCCTTGTTGTTGTCCTCATGCTACATCTCGAACGTCACACGTTCTTCGGGCGAAAACCCTTCTGGTAAAGTCGCTGGGAGCAGCTTGTCCAAGACATAGCCTGGTTCTTGCAACCTCGGGCAATCGTTAGATTTTGCAGCTAGTTGTTGTAGCTCATGCCATTAAATCTATTAACCTCCATTATTAGGGTAAAGGGGTTCTTAGATATGTTCTACAATATATAATTAAATAGATTTCAACATATGATAGTAATATTATTGATAAGTTCAAGACATGGTCTTTTAGTCTTTAACTCTCTCACTATTCATATGAAAGCCCACCACTCTCAAGTGGGGTATTGGGAAGTCATTTCCTAGTGGGATTGGGATCCACAAGAACAGTTTATCATGCCTGCTTTTACAATTCACACAGAAAAAGTCTCGTGGGAGGCAATCGATGCTATTCTCATTCCATGAGATTCCCAAGATATTTTGCCTCACCTCTTCACATGATCCTGAGGACTGCAATAGAATCATGTTACTCAATGTTAGGCTTCACCCATCAACAAAATCACACCTCAGTCGTTGCCCTCCATGACTTGTGAGATAGAAAAATGCTGAATTTGTTCTTTGTTCACAACAACGGTGTAGCTTTCCTGTATTCCAACTGTGCCAAGATTCGTGAAACCACACTTGGGTAACGGTAGCTTACTCACCATATTTTTGTGGATGGAAGGCTTGGTCAAATCAAGACAATCTTGATCTAAGTCCATTTTGGGCCTAATATTTAATTTGGTCCAACCAAGCAAGAGTAAATGTTTCGGTGTTTGACCGAGACCTCATCACATAATTTTATTGCATGCAAAACATCAAATGCTAAAGCAATAAAGAAATCACCGCATGCAACATAATTAAGCATACCCCTGTGGGATGATCACAAGCGCTACCTATGCGACTTTTGTGTGCCCGGAGTGAGTCTATGGTAGGTCTAAGGTGGTCCTTTGCTATTACAAAGTAATTTACCCATCAAAATGTAGATGGGCCTTGTAACATCTTGGTGGGCCACCTTATCCTTAGACCTTCTTCTCCATGAGCTAGCTTTAAAATAAAAAACCTCATAAAAATTATTCCTATACTGCTCTCATTACAACTGAAAAGAAATCCCAATCAGAACTTGGGGGGAATGCATAAGGAGGGAGATAGCAGGCCTTATTATTCCAAGGTTAAAAATGAGAGGGAGAGAGAAGAAACATTACAAGGGCATACGAGAGGTCGTGGGCTCCGAGATCATCCATCCATACATCACATAATATACATCCCATGTAATATTATATTCCAGGATATCTAATATAACAAAAAATAATTTTACGAAGAAAACACAAGCTCACAATTTGCAATCAAAACGCTGATAAAAAAATAGGTGTATTGGCCAATTAATTATGCAATTTTAATTTTTGAAAAAATTCAGTTTTGTCCCAAAAAATTAAAACATATAATTAATACTGAATAAAATTTCAGAAAATCAAATCTTCGAATTACGGGCAAAAAACATCCGTGCCGTTGCATTCGCGCGCATGGCTGCATTGCAGTTGCTCACACGCGCTTGCTCTCTGCTAGCTTCCGCGCATGCAGGCTCCCTTGCTTGCGCTAGTCTGGTTGGGTGAATACTGTGCCCCAACAGCGGCAGTGCTGCTGCAATGTTTTTCATATATTTTGTGTGTTTAACATAAAACAACATAAAAAAGCATAAATATAGAAAATTTCAACTTTTCACATGCTTGAATCATCCAATTAATTTCAAAAATCAAACGAGCTATTTTGACCATACAATTACTTATTGAAATGCGTTAAAACATCCTTCAAAAGCTGTGAAAGCACGTTAACATGATGTTCAAGAAAATTCACGTTAACATGGTTGTCAAGTGGTCTATGGGCTTTGTCATGATGTTCAAGAAAATGCAAACATACAAAATAAGAACAAAAAAGTAGATGCCAAAATAAGCGAATACTCATTTTATTTCCTTAAAAATAATATTACATAATGTCGATTAATTGTTAGAATATAATACATCTAGGCCAATCTAATTGGATTTTTTGTCATTTATTCTAACATTCTCCCACTTGACCTAAGGCCAATCACCCATCGGCCTCAAACGTATCTTATCAAGATGTTGAATATGAGCAATTTGTGACACCGGTTTAGTTAGTGGATCTACTTTGTTTTGTGCTGAGTTGACTAGGTCCATCCGCACCCCACCTCTGCTCACCACCTCTTCAAAGTAGATAGAAGCGTCTAAGAATATGTTTTCAATGGTGATGAGATCTCGGTTCCTTTGCTTATGCTACTGCTCCATTGTTATCACAGAAGATAACTATGTCAGCAATGCTAGACGATACAACCAAGTCTCCGATGTAGTTTTTCATCCAAATCGCTTCCTTAGCTGCTTCTAAAGTTGCATTGTTTTCAAATTACGTTGTGGAAATGAAAGCAACAAAAATGCTAGTGGTTCGGCCTGGAAACGGGCAAGTAGAACCGGTAATATAAAATTCATAAATTACAATTGAAACGTAAAAAAACTATGATTCCCAGGGGTGTACCCTTGGAGTTCCCGGGCGTTCGACGTAGTTAATAATAACAATAATAAAACTAAATGGGGCTTATAGTGAAATTAAAACAAGACGTGCAAAAAACGTAAATCAATGATTACCTTTCTCTTGATTTGTTTCGAAGTTGACATAAGACATCAATGTAGTAGCCCTCTAAAGACACGTATACACCACAGCAGAATATGAGATTCCCAAGTTATCTCTGCTAGAATAAAATTAGGGTGAAAGAACACACCAAGTGTGCTTGTGAGAGGGCAGCCGAATTAGAAACTTCAAGGGTAGGATCATTTTTGTGTTATATTTTTATTAGTTATTCCAAATAACTAATTTACATATATATATATATATACCTTGTATAGATGTACTAATCCAAGATGCAAGCATCGCATACACGTGATTGTCGTGATTTCTCAATTCTAAGGATTACTCCCGTACTATCAGAGCTAGGGACTTAAGTTATTCCGACCAAGCATCTAAGGCTTCCATATGACGATCCCCGCGTGTTAGTTCAGTCAGCTGACCACCTTGTCAACTAACCCACTAAAATTTCATAGATCTCCAATGCCTGTCACGGATGAAACATGGCACTCATCCAATGAATGCAATACTCAGTGCAGGTCTCAGTAGGACTCTCAATGCCAGATTCGAGGTCTTCGACTTAGAATATTTCAGGCCAACCCATAGAATTGGCCTTCATAGCCACCATCCAATGCGCAACCCAACTACATGGGTTACAAAGTGGTCTATGGGCGTGTGTTGTGACGTCAAAGTTGTAGTTGATGTAATTTGGTAAGCACAATACTTACATGCACAAAAGATGAATACTTATTATATTCGTCAAGAAAATATTGCTTAAATAAAGATTGCTTGAATGGTTCTCAAAATCGCCAATCTAATTGGCTTTTTGGCCATCTATTCCAACAATTTCCCACTTGACCTTAAAGCGAATTGCTCATGTTTTTAGATTAATCTGATTATGACTAATCTGCGATACTGGCTAGGTCTTATGGGTCTACTCTAGTTTCTGCCGATGTTCTGCGGTCCAACCGCACGTTACATCTTTCTATCATCGCTCCTAGCAGATGATGGTGTCTAAGATTTTTCCTTAGACTTGTGATGAGATCTCGGGCCTTTTATATTGTGCCATAGCCCAGATGTCATCCTCCAAGGTGACTATTAGCACGGCTCTGCTAGGTAGAACACCCAATAATTGAGCGTTGTTTTTCAATCCCAAACTTTTTCCAGTATAACTTTCAAAGTTTACCATATATTAAATTTTTCATGATTAGGTTCTTTATGATATTCCAGTTGGAACCTTTCCAATATTACCACATTATCATTAAACCTCGAATGTACATTCATTTTTTAGATTAAATATTATTTATATGATGCTGGAAGCTACTATTGCTATAGCCTTCCAAAACCAACCTCCATTAATATGCATCAAGAGCTCTTATTTAATCCTTATTTAGGTATTAAAGATTGCCCTTTCAACAGTTATTTGTTGCCTCATCGGTGCACACTCGATATACATTTTTATGCTTAAAAAGCATGAGCAACATCGGGCTTAATGCACCAAATAACATTCCATGCAGCTTACAACAAAGACGTAGGGG
Organism: Sesamum indicum; assembly: GCF_026168435.1. Classification (NCBI taxonomy): domain Eukaryota; kingdom Viridiplantae; phylum Streptophyta; class Magnoliopsida; order Lamiales; family Pedaliaceae; genus Sesamum; species Sesamum indicum. Next base: position 5,711,633 of record NC_142661.1, on the reverse strand, counting down.
ATAACAAATATCTAAGCAACTCATTAGTCTACCATGGCTGAATCTTGGATAGCTTATCCTTAGATAGGAGTCCAATTCGTATTATAGAAAAATATGATAAACAATGTTCGTGTTTTAGACTTTCAAGATGTCTTTATATCATTCCAAATGATCGAGACATTCGGAACCTCTAAAACACTTGGAACACAATTGGGCTTCCATTGAATTTCCACCTTGTTTTTGACGAAGTCATGTACCTCATGAACTTGTCCAAATAACTATGTAGGGTATTCAAACCTAGTTTGAACTCCATAGCGTATTTATGTCTCCAAGCCATTTATTTGGATAGATGTCCTACATCGCTTCCTCTTGTCCGATTTCAAGAACTCGAACCTTTCAGGTAACTGGAGTTTTCTGACTATCCTTTGGAGAACTTAGACATGTTCAGATAAGTTCCTACAATTGATGTTTGTATTATTTCATAACGAACTTGTATAAATTAGATTCTGAGTCAAATTTTCCTCCCAATAGTCTTTTAATGTATGCAGGACCATTTCTCATACTCAAGACTTTGGTACGACACAGGTTTACTTAGCCATATCAAGTATATGTCTGTATTACGACTTTAAGAAAACACAATGTTTTACAACTGGACGGTTTTTCAAAAGTCCACATCTAGTGAAGCACCGATTGAACCATGTTCAATCAAGGTTCAATTTCTTCCTTATCAGAAACAGTTCAACATCTTCTCTTTCGGTGGAATTTTACTGAATGAGAATTCCATTCTCATTTAGGATGTTACAAGAAATCCCACTAAATATGCACTACCTCGATCCCACCGAATGGATTATCTCCGTAACCAGTTTGGTTCTCCACCTCAAGTCTAATTTCTCCGAACTTTCCAAAAGTCTTAGACTTGTGAACTCTACTGGTATTTTTGTATTTAGTAACTTACAAATGTCTATTTTGGATCCAATCCAATTGATTGTTTTTTAAAATTATTCTTTGTCCCATAAAGTGCTTTCATGGTTTCTTCCTTCTGAGAAAAGATTCATAAGTTAGTAAACTCAAATCATATATTGTTGAACTCTTTGAATCTGCCAACCTATTTATCCTAACTAGAGGGATATGGCCTAGTTCATATATGTCATTTTCTATAAGTTATGTTCTTGATCATCTGTTTTAGTCATTTGTTTTGATTGTGCATAATCTAATTATGTAGTACGATAATTTAATAACTCAACAGACTCGAAAAAATATTTTATTGATCAATTTTGTAGTCTAATTTGTCTAACAATTGACTAACGACTTGATCATGCTAGGTTACATAAACGTAAACTATTTCAACATCAATACTATTAGCTAAGTTTATGTAGTCTTATTACTTTTGCACTAATGGCCTAGCCATTGCTTAGCTTTAAGAGTAGTTGTCTTGGAGCTCTATTCCATTCATTTCTGTAAACTATTTCCATAAATGCATTTTGGGAGCAAGTGTCTAACACTGGGGAATACGAACTGTAATCATGTTAACCCGACAAATGCCGTAGTTTGGGTGAAGGGGATTTCACGACACTCCCTCATCTAATGCCCTTTGACAGTTATATGTAAACATCATAAGTGAATTTTGACTATCGAACCATTATCCCATTTTTCCTTTTACATTCGCTCATTAAGGTGACAGGAGCACTCAAAGTGCTTGAAGCAGCTGACTTTGCTTCATCTTTCTTTCTCATTCAAGTCCAGCTCCATTGCCTTTTGCTTTTGAGGTTGAAGCCTCCAAATCTAATACAGTCTGTGCAGATTCTTCAATCGTTGCCTCTTATTGGTCCAGCCATTTTATCAACTGATGAAATGGTCTTATCAAGCCCATTTAGAGTTTATGATAAGTAGGACGAAGGAGTGATGAAGTACATTCCTATTAAGATCAACATTGGGGTTTTAGAGCTTCTCCATAAGGCATTGCATCTTAGCCCAATGTTTGTGTACAGACAACCTTCAGTCATTTAAGCTCACAAAGATGCTTTTATCTTGGCTTATCCAATATGCGGGTTCGGTGCCACATAAATATGATTTATGTGGAGCATTTATTGAACCAACAACATCTCGCCTATCATACTGCTCATAGATGATAGAAGTAGGTATGATGTTGCGGACCTTGAGATTGTCCTTATGCTTAAATCCTGAGTGTCAAGCATTCCTTAAGCAAGGACTCCTTTCGCAAGTCCGATTGAAGTAGCTTTTCCATTACATATGCCTAGGTTCAAAAATCAAGGACAATCCTTCGATTTTCACATTCAACTTTAATTGATTGTATTCCATTAAATAAGTCTCAAAAATAAAGAAAATGGAAAATGGTATCTAAGATATGCATTCTAAATACAAAGTAGAAAATATGTAGATTGTAGCAATGTTGAGTTTGAGTAAAGACTGAGTCTTTTAGTCATTAACTTCTCCCAGTATTTCTATAAAATCCCAGCACTCTCAAGTGGGGTTTCAAAAAATCCTTTCATAGTGGGCTTGGGATCCACAAGAACAATTTACCATACCCCGCTTTTATAATTCACATGGAAAAAGCCTTGCGGGAGGCAACCGAGACCATTCTAATTCCATGAGATTCCCAAGATATTTTTTCTTACCTCTTTACATGATCCTGATGAATCCAAGCGAATCATGTTATTCTGTGTTAAACCCGACCCATCAACCAAATCATATCTCAATTATCGAGTTGTTTGATTGAGACCTAATCAAAGAATAGCTTTGCATGCATAAATATCAAATATTTAAAGCATTAGGTAAACACATCGCATGCAATGAAACCTAGCATACCCCTGTTGGATGTTCACAGCCCAGCCTATGTGACCTACTGAGCTCGCAGTGAGTCTAAGGTAGCCCTATGCTATTACAAAAAATGTTTTACCCTTCAACATATAGATGTGCCTTGTAATATTTTTGTGGGCCGCCTTCTCCATAGGCCTCCTCCTCCATGGACCTTCTTCCATGGGCTCAATTAAAATAAAAACCTCACCAAAATAATCTATACTACTCTTATTACAATTTAACAAGAAACTCTGATCAGAGGTCGGAGAGAGTACATTAGGAGGGAGATAGCAAGCTGTATCATTCGAAGACTAAAAACGAGAAGGAGGGAGAAAATAAATCACAAGGGCACACTGGCCCACCTAATAAAATTATAAGACATAAATGCGGTCTAGGGTTCCGTGATCATCCACCATATTCAACTATTACATAATATCAATTAAGCATGCTAGATAAGAAAATGAAAATCCCAAGAAAATATCGTGATATCCAATATCATGATAAAAAATTATATGCAGAAAACAAAAAGTTTAAAAGTTTTAATTCAAAGGGATGATAAAGCCCCATGCATCCAATGCACGCAAATCAACCATATTAATTAAAGCAATTTAATTAAAAAAAATCCAATTTTTTTTAAAATTAAATCAGCAAAAAATAATATTTTTCAGAAAATATTCAGAAATTAGAAAAACGACAAAAAATGACCCAGACGTCGGCCGTCAACTGGAACAACAGCCGCACTGCCTCCACGCAAGGCCTGTGCTATCTAGGCTGCGTGCAAGCTCTTGCCCGCACGCACGCGCTATGCACTGCCGATCTATAGTGCACTGCTACAACACTATATTTCTTTTCACACATTAAACTAAAACTAAAACCAAGTATTTTTACCAGAAAATTCAATTTTCTTAAAATACTTCAATCATTCAAAATTGCAAAAACTAAACATGTTGATTTTCTCATATAATCATTCAAGAATAAGCATACATAAATATCATGCTTCAAAAATAATAAAATCATATTATCAAGCTTATTTACATAAATATATAGCCCCTACATCGAAGCAGGCTCTGATACCAATTGAAAGCAAAAAAAATGCGAGTGGATTGGCCTGAAAACCAGCAAGTGGAAGCGATACTATAAAATTCAAAAATTAAAATCTAAACGTAATAAAATCATGATTCCAAGGATTACCTTTTTCTTGATTTTTTTCGAACTCCATTTCATTGATCCATTCACATGAGATTCAAGGTAGAAGCAGTCTAAAGACACGTCCACACCACACCGAAATATGGGATCCCTCATTTCTCTTTGCTAGAAGAAAATTATGCAGAAAAAACACACCAAGTGTGCTTGTGAGAGAGGCGGCCGAATTACGAGCTTCTAGGGTAGGATTTTTTTTTTCAAATAACTAATATATAGACATATACCTCGTATGGATGTACTAGTATGTGTCAAGGTTCATTCTACAATTCATAAGGTAATAAATCCTTTATTCCAAATAAAGGATGACTAACATAGCACTTTTCAAAAGTGCAATTGTTAGTCAATAATTTCCTTTTCTGTATTTTCCAACAACTTAATTAGGGTTGCAATGGCTGATTTTAATAAAAATAAAATACCAGGCTCAATTATTTTTTATTAAATCTAATCTAATTAAAATTCACCTAATTAAGCTCATCATATATTTAATCCAATTAAATACATGAGCGCAATAAGTTTTAATTAATTAATAAGTCCAACTTATTACATAATAAGGGCAAGCCCAATATAAATTAATCCTATTAATTTATTTTTAGGCTCCTCCATCCAATGATCCCTCTCATTTATAAGTTATCCAGTTAATTATAAAATTAATTCCTAATTAATTTCTCGTCCCTTCTCGGTGATTTGTGTTTGGCTCTTTAGGTTCACTTTTCAGCTAGACTTAGGTTAGTGTCAAACACTATTACTAACCAAATTTAATTAATAATTTTTTATGAATCCTTGATCTAGAAAGCCCATCACCATAGGTTGTGGTCTAGCAACGGTCCATGGCACTAGAGACTAGGCTAATATCCATGTGAACTTTTAGGCGCTCGAGTCCATACGGGTACTATCCTTCCGTCTACCATCTCCTAGCCTTAGTCTAGGGCATTAAATTGGGTGTCGGCTCCAATTCTAGACTAAGCGTCTATGCTTAATTCTTCAATTTCGTTACGCCAAATTGCTCGACATAGGAACCTCGTTTCCTATTCGATCAATGACTATGATCACAGGTTTATAAAACATAAACACATCTCCAAGTGCATCGGAGATACCTCTGTCACGTTTTGACAGGTGACAAATCCTCTTCTTAGACCTCACCGTCCTCTCTACATTTACCTGCACTGGACAAGGCTTGTGATGACAATGCCTCTAACACGATCACCTCTTGCACAAATCAAAGATACAGTCATCACATGTACGTAACTATTGTGATTCCTCAAGTTTGAGGACTACTCCCATACTACCGAAGCTAGGGACTCAAGTCATACCGACCAAGCCTCTAAGGTTTTCATATGACAACCTTGTCAACTAACCCACAGAAATTCCATATGCGCCAACTACAGGGGTTACAAAGTGGTATGAGAGCATCTATTGTGATGTGAAAGCAGTACTTGATATAATTTGGTAAGCACAACAGCTACATACGCCAGGACGAATACTTTTCATATTCGTCGGGACAACATTTGAAATAAATATTGCGTGAATAGTTCTGAAGACAATCAATCTAATTGGTGTTTTGGTCACTTGTTCCAACAAGAATCTGTTGTGGTAGCTTGCTTGTAACTTTTCAAGTAACCACACCACCATTTAGCTTGATTACAAAACCTGACTGAGAGTTGGCATCATTATCTCCGATTGGAAGTTAGCATCGCTGTAGCATTCTATTATAAATTATCCACGACTTTATATATCAAGAACATATCTTTAGTCCTTTTTAGTGGACATCTATGCTTTTATGTTTCCTAATATCTTGACATCATTCCTAATGAGCAACAAATTGTCAACATAAAGTAGAGGGTATGTAATCGAGCTCCCTCTGATCTTCGTGTTCCAACAGCCGAAAGCTTGTTTAAGGCCAGAGATGGACCTCTAGATGGACCAACTTTATATTTTTCTACAGAAGAGGTGAAACCTTCTGGTTGATCCATGTAGATCACTTACTCGATGAAATCGTTCAAGAAGGCCATTTTAACGTCCATCTACCACATTTCATAGTAATACCACGCTGCTATAGCAAGCAGTATCCTAACAGAATTAGTCATTGCCACGGGCGAATCGATTTTCTCAAAGTTGACCGCGAGTCGTTGAGTGTATCTTTTTGCCACGAACCTAGCCTTGATGGCAGTAACCTCCCCGCTAGCTCTAAGCTTATGTTTGTATACCCATTTGCAACCAACTGGCTTAACACCTTTAGGTGGGCGCACGAGGGTTCAAACTTGATTCGAACAATCGAGTCCATTTCGGATTTCATGGCCTCAAGCCACTTATCCGAGTTGATGTCATACATCGCTTCTCTGTATGTTGGATCACCGTCTAATTGGCTAGACAAGCTTAAGAATTCATACCTATCAGGACGTTGAGATATTCTAGTTGTCCTACAGAGAACTAGAGCACTAACACTGGGATTCGTAGGTACAGACGGTGTTGCATTATCTTGAAAAGGTATCTCATATGAATCTTCAAGCAGTTCCTCATCACATTGGCTATCCATTGGAAAACCCTTTTCCAAGAATATTACGTTTCTCGACACAAAAATCTTTAGTCTTGATGGGTCATAGAAATAATACCCAGTAACTTTTTTTGAATAACCGACAAACCTGAATAGATTAGACGTTGATTCTAGTTTGTCTCCTACTAGCCTCTTGATGTATGTCGGGCTACCATATACTTTCAAGTACTTGTAGAATGCTGGCTTGCTGTGCCATATCTCATATGTCGTTTGGGGGCATAGCTTTAGATGGCGCCATGTTGAGCAACTTGGCCGCTGTCTCTAGAGCGTATTCCCAAAAAGACAAGGGTAGTTGAATAAAACTCATTTGGATCGAACCATGTCCAATAGGGATCGATTTCTCTTTTCTACCATGCCGTTTAGCTACAGCGTTCCAGGAGGAGTCCACTGATAGATAATTCCATTTTCTTTTAGGTAATCCATGAACTCACTACTTCAATATTTCCCACCTCGGTCTGACATAATGGTTTTGATCTTACGAATTGTTTGATTCTCTACTTCAAGTCTGAATTCTTTAAATCTTCCAAAGGGCCCAAACTTGAACCTCATGAGTTAAACATAACCGTATAGTGGACTGATCATCAATAAAGGTTACGAGTATTCTCTTTTAGCCGGAGTATTTAGTGGTCCACAGACATTTGTGTAGATTAACTCCAACAGACCAGTGGCAAGCGTACTTGTCCAACAAAAGGTTTCTTAGTCATTTTCTCTTTGGGACAAGATTCGAAAGTTTATTTTTATCCAAGTCCTCTACCTCTAGACTCCTTAATATCTGCCAACTTCCTCATCCTTTCTATGGAGATATGACCTAACCTTGCATGCCAAATCTGTGTGTTTTCAAGATTATCTAATTTTCATTTGTGTTGAGCAATAATACTTCAATTTAACTATTGGAGAATATAAAGACCGTTTGTTAATGTATTAAGCAGCTGAAGGTTATAATCAATCATCAAATAAAAATTTTTGTTGATCTTAAACGCATAACCATTGTCTAAAACTGGAGTGGAAATAATATTTTTTATTGTGCTCAATATATAATAACAGTTCTTTAATTCTATCTGAATATGATTAGTAATAGCTAAGTTGAGTTATCCCACAATTTCAGCTGCTACAGCCTTGCCATCACCAAGCCTTAGGACCATTTCATCCTTATGTAGCTTTCTATTTCTTTTCAGCACTTGCAAACCATTGCAGATGTGAGCTCCATAACCGGTATCCAATACCTAAAAGCAGAATTAGTCATCATATTTACTTGAATCAGAAAGTGTCTTGGTTGGAGAGGAGTTGTGGGCACTTCCTCTTCCAATGCTCCTTTACTTGACAATGAATGCAAACATCATTTTCCTTAATCGCTGTGAACCGCCGTTCTTCCCTTTCCCTTTTTCCTTTTACACTGGAGCAACAGGGGTGCTTGGAGCGCTAAAAGTGGCTACGATAAATTTTCCTTTTCCCTTGTCCCTTTTCCAGCTTCTAGCCTTCTTACCTTTTGCCTTGGAAGTCAAAGTTCCTCCTATCAATACTGATGGCACAAACTTGTGGGTCCTTTCCTCGTATTGGACAAACATATTAATTAACTCATGACTAGACTTCTTAAGTCCATTCATGTTGTAGTTAATGATAAATGTGTTACAAGAGGGAGGAAGTAATTGGAGGATCACATTGATGTACGTGACATTGTCAAGCCTAGCTTTGAGGTTTTCGAGCTTCTCCACGAGGGAACCATTTTGACCCCATGTCTTTGCATAGAAAATCCTTCAGTCATCTTGGTCTCGAAAAATGCTTTTGTAGCGGCATATCTAATATGCCTATCAGGAGTTGCATAAACTTCCTCTATGCGAAGCATTATCGTGGGAACGTCTTCAACCTATGATATTGCTTTTGGAAGTTATTGATCACCAAAACTTATATGATACTGCGGACCTTGCAGTTGTTCTCATGCCACCTCTCGAACGTCACACGTTCTTCGGGCATGGAGCCTTTCAGTAATGTCGCTGGGAGCGGCTTGTCGAAGACATAGGCCTGATTCTCGAAATTTAGGTCAATCTTTAGATTTTTCAGCCATCGTTGTAGTTTGTGCCATTAAATTTATTAGTCTCCATTATCAGGGTTAAGGGGTTCTCAGACATTTTTTACATGATAGAATTAAACAGAAATATGCAAACGATAGTAATATTATTGATAAGCTCAAGACATGGTCTTGAAGGGGATCGCATGGTACGACCTGGGAACGTGCTAGCGGAAGCGATAAATAAAACGCATAATAGCAAAACTTAAATACATAAAATAAATGAGTTCAAGGGATGTACCCTTGGAGTTCCTGGGCATTCAATGTACTAAAAATAAAACGTACATAAGGCTGATGTTGGATTACCAAAACCGAAAAAACTATAAGGGTGAAAAATGATACCTTGAAATGCTCCTCATTTGAGTCTTCAACATAGGAACCGTCTAATTCTTCCACATCACACTGTAGTCGGGATCTCTACGTCCTCTTTCTAGATGAGAATGAGAGAAGAAAATTACACCAAGTGCACAAAGAGAGAATGGGGTGGCCAAATGATTTTTGGGGGAAGGAGGAGATTTTTTTTTTTTTTTGTGTAATGATCATCATAATTATTTACCAAATAACTAAATTTCATATATATATTATATATATATATTGTTTAGATAATTAAGAATATTTCTAAATATATTCTATTATCTACAAGGTATAGTTCCTTTATTCCAAATAAAGAGATCCCCAAAAATAGGTAGAATTGAACATTCCTAAACTGCAATTTGCTAGCCATTTATTTCCTTCCATGGAATTTTCCTTGGCTCAAAATATTTGAGCTTGAACAATTCTTACCCTTATAAAAATACAAGCAAATGAATTTTTATTAAATCTTTAATAAAAATCCAATCTAATTGAGTTCAACTTCTATTTAATCTAATTAAATCTTATACCCAAATTATCCTTATTCTTTAATAAGATCCAACTTATTAAATTATAGGGACAAACCAAATATATATTAATGCTATTAATTTATTCTTGGTCTCTTTCCATTCAATGGATCCCTCTTTGTAAGTAATCAAATTATTTATGGAATTAATTCTAAATTAATTCTATGTTCATTTTCAGTGATTTGTGTGTGATTCTTTAGGTTCACCTTTCAGTTAGACTTGGGATAGTGTCTAACAATATTATTAATTAGTATTTCTTGATTAACCCTTAATCAAGAAAGCCTGTCACTATAGGTGGCTGTGTAGCATTGGTCCATGGCATTAGAGATTAGCTAAATTTCCGTATGAGCATTGGATTTCTGAGTCCATACTGGTAGGGTCCTTCAGTCAACATTCTTTTTTAGTAAGGACTCCATTCACAAGTCTGATGGAAGTGGCTTAACCATGACATAAACCAGGTTTGAAAATCGAGGACAATCCTTCGATTTTTTCAGCCAATTTAATTCTTTGCATTCCATTTAATGAAATAAATCTCAAAAAATGAATTGGAAAATGTTTCTAAGACATGCGTTCTAAACGCAGAGTAGAAAGAATAAGTAGATTATTCCAATATTATTTTGTGTTAAGACTTGGTCTTTTAGTCTTTCAATTATCCCACTATTTCAACAAAATCCCACCACTCTCGAGTGGAGTTCTGTACATCCCTTCCTAGTGGGCATGGGATCCACAAGACAATTTACCATGCCCACTTTTATGATTCACATGGAAAAAGCTTTTTGGGAGGCAACCAATGCGATTCTCATTCTATGAGATTCTCAAGATATTTTGTCTCACCTCTTTACATTGTCCCGAGGACTCCAAATGAACTATGCTACCCGGTGTTAAGCCCGACCCATCTACCAAATCACACCTCAATTGTCACTCCCCATGACTCATGAGATAGGGAAACAACGACCGTGTTCCCTTGTTCATAGCAATAATGCAGCTTGCCTTCTATTCCAATGTCCCACGACTCGCGAGACCATATTTGGGTAGTGGTGAAAGGGCACCGGAAACTGCGAGTGGATTGGCCCGGGAACGCGCAAGTAGAAGCGGTTAAAATAAATTGCATAAATAAAACCAAATCGCAATGAGACTATAATTCCAAGGGGTGTACCCTTGGAGTTGCAGGGAGTTTGATGTAGTTAATAAAATAAACGACAATAGTAAAATTAACAGACCTATTGGTTGAATGAAAACAAGAGGTACATAAATATAAATCAAGAATAACCTTTCATTTGTTTATTTTGAACCTTGAACCTTGTTCGTTTACTCCGTTCACGCAAGGCTTCAATGTAGAAACCTTCTAAAGATACGCCCACTCCACACCGGAACTTGAGATTCCTCAGCTTAATTTGTTAGAAAAAAATTGACGAGAAAAAACACACCAAGTGTGTACAAGAGGGGGTAAGGCCGAGAGGTGGAATTGGAGAGAAGGAAATTATTTTCTTGCTTTTTTATGTATTCATTAGTTATTCCAAATAACTAATATACATATATATACCTTTTACGGATGAAATAAAAAATGCTTAGGTTCATTTGACCATCCATAAGTTAATAAGATCCTTTATTCGAAATAAAGAATCACTAACATGACACTTCCCAAAAGTAAATTTGATACTCAATATTTTCCTTTCCAAATCATTTCCACAAAGATAGTTAAGGCTGGGGCTTATTTTAATTAATTAAAATACAAGGCCCAATCAATCTTAATTAAATCTAATGAGTCCATCATAGAGTTAATCCATTTGAATATATGAACCCAATAAGCCTTTACTAAATAATAAGTCCAACTTATCAAGTGCTAAGGACAAGCCTAATTTAAATTAAGCCAAATAATTTATCCTTGGGCTTATCCATCCAATGTATCCCTCTCATATATAAGTTTTTCAATTACTTATGAAATTAATTCTCAATTAATTACTCGTCCCTTCTTAATGATTTATGTGTGACTGCATAGGTTCACCTTTCAGCTAGACTTGAGCTAGTGTCCACCACTATTATTAATTAATTATTAATTAATAATTATTGATCAATCCTTGAGCAAGAAAGCCTATCATCATTTTGACCTTCTAGCAACAGTCCATGGCACTAGAGACTAGGTGAAAACCCATGTGAGCTTTTAGGCCACGAGTCTATACGAGTGCGGTCATTCCATCTACCGTCTCCTGGCCATAGTCTACAACATGGAATTGGGTGTCGAATCCCATCCTAGACTACGTGTCTATGCATAATACTTAAGGTCGTGTCACGTCAAATTGCTCGAACGAGGAACCTATTTTTCCTATTTGACCAATGACTGTGGCCGCAGGTTTCTAGAGCATTAACGCATCTCCAAGTGCATACGAGCTGCCTTTGTCATGTTTTGACAGGAGATTGATCCTCTTCTTGGAACTAACCGTCCTCTCTACATACTTTGAAAGTACAAGACAAGGCCTATGATCACCTCTCATACAAATCTATGATACAGTCATCGCATGCACGTAACTGTCGTGATTCCTCAAGTCTGAGGACTGGTCCCGTACTATCGAAGCTAGGGACTCAAGTCATACCGACCAAGCCTCCAAGGCTTCTATATGACGATCCCCGCGAGTTAATCGACCCATTAAGATCACCATTAACTTCCCACGTCTGCCCCTGATGAAACACATAACTCATCAAATGAATGTGACTCATAATGCAAGTCTCCATAGGACACTTCGATGCCCATTCTCGAGGTCCTTGATTCGGAATATTTCTAACCAAACCCTAAATAGTTGGTTTCTTGACCGCCATCTAATAAACATTTCTAACTATTGCACAGTTGTTCAATGTGGTCTGTAGGCTTTGATGTGATGTTTGAAAGAAGTGCAAACATAAATGTAATGAGCAAAACAAAAGAAATGCCAAAAGCGAAAACTCATTTTGTTTATTGAATAATATTACATAAGATCGAGTTATTGCCTGAATAGATTACAAACATTCCAATCCAATTATCTTTCAAGTCACCTATTCTAATAATCTCCCACTTGACCTAAATAAATAAACCATGAACCTCAAACCCGTCTTATCCAGATGCCCAGCATGGGCAATTTGAGACATTGGCTTAATAAGTGGATCCACTGTGTTTTCTGTTGAGCTGACTCGGTCTAGCCTGACGTCACCTCTGCTCACCATCTCTCTAAGCAGATGGTAGCGTTTAAGAATATGTTTAGAACGGTGATGAAATCTTGATTTCTTTGCTTGTGCTATTACCCCGTTGTTATCCCAGAAGATAACTATGAGCTCAACAATTCTAGGTACCACACCCAACTCTTGGTTGTACTTTTTCATCGAAATCGCTTCCTTCAACTGCGTCCGAAATTACTATGTATTCAGGTTTCATGATGGAATCTGTTGTGGAATCGTACTTGGTACACACCACCATTAAGCTTGAATACAAAACCCGATTGAGAGTTGGCATCATCATCGTCCGATTGCAAGCTCGCATGATTGTAGCCTTCCAATATTGATTCTCCACTACCGTAAATCAAGAACACATCTTTAGCCCTTTTCAGGTACTTAAGTATTGTCTTGATTGCGCTCTAGTGCACCTCCCTGGCACATGCCTGATATCTGCTCGTAATGCTCAAAACGTACGCGACATCTAGCCTGGTGTACTGGACAACATACTGAATGCTTCCTACTGTGAAAACATAAGGATGTTCGACATTTCTTTTAAGTTCCACATCAGTTTTGGGAGACTACTTCCTGGACATCTTAATCCCATGCCTCATGGGAAGAAATCCTTGTTTTGAGTTCTACATCTTGAATCTCTTCAAGACTTTCTCAATATATGAGGATTGGGTTAGTCTTAACATCCTTCTAGATCTATCCCTATAACTCTTGATGCCAAGAATGTAAGAGGATCACCCATATCCTTTAAGGAAAATTGTGTGGACAACCATGCTTTCATGTTGTCTAACATCTTAACACCACTCCCAATGAGTAAGATATCATATACATAAAACACAACGTACACAACTACGCTCCCACTGATCTTCCTGAGTACACAAGGATCAAATTCATTCTTGCTGAAATCATAACCCCGTATGACTTCATCAAAATGTGTGCTGCAGCTTTAAAATGCTTATTTGAGGCCATATATTGACATTTGGAGATGATAGGCCTTCTGTTCTTCTCATGGGAAGTGAAATCCTCCGGCTGATCAATGTAGACCTCTTCCCATTGAGAAATGTCGTTTTCACGTCTATCTGTCATATTTCATTATCAGACCTTATTCCTATGGCAAGCAGAATCTGAATGGACTTGGCCATGTCTACGGGCGAATAGGTTTCCTCGAAATCAATCCCAAGTCCTTGAGTGTATCCTTTTCCACAAGCCTAGCCTTGAAGATTGTAACCTTTCCGTCTGCTCCAAGCTTGTATTTGTAGACCCATTTGCACCCAATTGGTTTAACACCTTTAGGTGGGTGTACGAGGGTTAAAACTTTATTTGAACCTATTGAGTCCATTTCATATTTTATGGCCTCAAGCCACTTTTCTGAATCGATGACCGACATCTCTTCTCAGTACGTCCTTAGATCAATATCCAATTGACTAGATAGTCCCAAGAATCTGTACCTATTAGGTGGTCGCGATTCCCTGGTCGACCTACGAGGATTGGAGCACCATCAGTGGGAACTATAGGCTCAAAATATTCTTCTGTTCTGGTGGGGTGTTTGACTTATTTCCTTAAGTTGTACCAAATTGCATCGAGTATCTGCAGAAAAACCCTTTTCCAAGAGCACAATGTTCCTTGAGATAAAAACCTTTTGCTTAGATGGATCATAGAAGTAGTATCTCGCAGTTCCTTTTGGATATTCGACAAACTTGAACAGATTAGACCTCGAGTCTAGTTTGCTGCCCACTAGCCTCTTGACGTATGCGGAACTACCCTACACTCTCAAGTACTTGTAGGACGTATACTTGCCACATCTCATATGGCGTCTGGAGCACTGTCTTAGATTTTGTAAAACAGGAATGGAAATAATATTCTTCATCATGCTCGGTACATAATAACAGTTTTTTATTCTACCGAATATGACCACTAATAACTAACTGGAGAGATCCCACGGCTTCCGCTGCGACGGCCTTCCCATGGCCTAGCCATAGAATTATCTCATCCTTACTTAGTTTTCTGCTTCTTTCCAACACCTGCAAGTTATTATAGATGTGAGCTCCACAGCCGGTATCCATACCCAGAAGCAGAATTAGTTATCATAGTTACTTAATCACAAATGTACCTAGGTTGGAGAGGAGTTGCGGGCACTCCCTCTTCTAATGCCCCTTTCCTTGGCAATGAATGCAGATATCATTTGCCTTCAACCGCTAAGAACCGCCAACCTTCCCTTTCCCTTTTCCCATTCTAACGAAAGCAGTAGGAGTGCTCAAAGAACTTGGAGCAGATGCGATCTCTTTTCCCTTACCCTTCTTTCTCTTCCAATGTCCGGCCCTCTTGCCTTTCACTTTGGAGGCTGAAATCTCTCCTATCAATTCCGTCGGTATAGGTTTATGGGTCGTCGCCTCGTATTGGACTAGCATATTAAATAACTCATGAATAGACTTCTCAAGTCCATTCATGTTGTAGTTAATAATAAACGGGTTGTAGGACGAAGGAAGTGACTGAAAAATCATGTCAATATATGTGTCATTTCAAGCCCAGCTTTAAGGTCTTCGAGCTTCTCCACTAGGGATAGCATCTTAACCCTATGACTTTGTACAGACAATTCTTCGGTCGTCTTGGTCCCTAAGAATACTTTCGTGGTAGCATATCTAATATGCCTATCAGGAACCACATAAACTTCCTTCATGCGGAGCATGATCGAGGGAACATCATCCAGCCTATCATATTGCTTTTGGATGTCATTGGACATCGAAACCAATGTGACAGGTTCTTCCAACAAAGACCCTTCCAGCGAAGCCGTTGGGAATGGCTTGTAAAAAACATAGCCCTAGTTCTCAAAATATAGGGCAATCCTCAGATTTCGCAGCCATTCATTGTAGTTAGTACCATTGAATTTATTAGTCTTCATTATCATGGCTAAAGAATTCATAGACATTTTCTACACAATAGAAATCAGCCAATGATTGTAATATTATGAGTAAACTAAAAGACTTGGTCTTTTTAGTCTTTAAGACTACCACAATTTCTAATAAAGCTCATCACTCTCAAGTGGGGTTTAAGGAATAACCTTTCCTAGTGGGCTTGGAGTCCACAAGCGAATTTGCCACGCCCTGCTTTTATGATTCACAAGGTAAAAACCTCGTGGGAGGTATCCAGTACCATTGTCATCCCATGAGATCCCCAAGATCTTTTGCCTCACCTCTTCATATGATTCCGAGGACTCCAAGCCAATCATGTTACTCGGTGTTAGGCCAAACCCATCAACCAAATCACATTTCATTCGTCAGCCCCCATGACTCGTTAGACAAGAAAATGGTGAAAATCATCCTTTGTTCACAACTATGGTGCAACTCTCCTCTATTCCAAGTGTGCCACAACTCGTAAGACCACACTTCAGCAACGGTAGCTTCCTCACCACATTGCTTTGGATGGAAGATTTGGCTCGATCAAAACTCTTGTGATCTAGGTGCATTATGGGCCTAATATTCAACTTGGTCCAACCAAGTGAGAGTAATTTTGAGTTAAGACCGAGACCTCATCATATGTAAACATTGCATGCATAAATATAAATCATTAACTAAACGCATCGCATGTAATGAACCTAGCATACCCGTGTTGGATGATCACGAGCCCAACCTATGTGACCTACTAAGCCCGCAGTGAGTTTATGGTCTGTCTAAGGTGGTCATATGCAATTACAAAGTAATATTACCCATCAACATATAGATGGGCCTAGTGATTTCTCCATGGGCCGCCTTTTCCGTGGACCACACAACTGCCCTCGCGCGCACCCAGCAGCGTGTATGCTGTGCATTGCAGATCAGTAGTGCACTGCTACAGTACCAATTTTTTTTTTATTATTTTCAGACATTCAACTGAAATTAAAATAACTATTTTATCAGAAAATTCAATTTTTATAAAATACTTAAATCATCCAAAATCGCAAAAATTAAAAGAATTACTTTTCTCACATAATTATCAAAGAATAAGTAAAAAAATATATCAAGCTTCAAAAGAAATAAAGAACACATTTTCATGCTTATTCACACAATACCATAGCCCCTACATGGTAACTAGGCTCTGATACAACTTGGAAGGGCACCTGAAAGTGCGAGTGGATCAGCCTGGCTACGCGCAAGCGGAAGAGGTTAAAATAAATTTCTTAAATAAAATGAAATCGCAAGGAAACCATAAAATCATGAGGTGTACCCTTGGAGTTCCCGGGCGTTCGATGTGATATATTAGTTGAATGAAAAACGAGAGGTACATAAATATAAATTAAGAATCACCTTTGATTTGGTTTATTGCGAACCTCGTTCGTTTTATCCATTCACGCAAGGATTCAATGTAGAAACTCTCTAAAGGTACGTCCTCAGCACACCAGAACTTGGGATTCCACAACTCTATTTGCTAGAAAAAAATTAAGGAGCAAAACCGCATCAGGTATACACAAGAGGGGGTTCGGCCGAGAGGTGGAACTGGAGAGAAGGAAATTATTTTCTTGCTTTGTATTCACTAGTTATTCTAAATAACTAATATACATATATATACCTTGTCTGGATGCATTACAATATATTTAGGTTCATTTAACCATCCACTAAGTAATAAGATCCTTTATTCCAAATAAAGGATCAGTAAGATGGCATTTTTCAAAAGTGAATTTGTTAGTCAATAATTTCCTATTCTAATCATTTCCACCAACTTAATTAATGGGCTTTGCTGATTTTAATTAATTAAAATACATGGTCCAATCAATCTTAATTAAATCTAATTTAATTAAAGTTCACTAATTAAGTCCATCATATATTTACTTCAATTAAATATAGGAAAAAAGATTAATTTGGTCCAATGAAATTTGGTAAGGTCCTTTTGACTTTCAGGCAATAGGGACTCATAGACAGGGATAACTTCTATAAGAAATTCGAGGAAGAGATTGTGAATCTTAAAGAAGCACTAATGAAAATGAGATTGGGTAAGGTTCATTAGTGCTTCTTTAAGGTTCATCGTCCAATTGCAAATCTGGGTTTTATCAGATTAAGATGAATCAAAGAAATTTACTACATTCTCCACACCACAGGGACAATATATCTGTATTGTGCTTCCAATCGGTTTAGCTAATGCACTCCAAATATTTAAAAAAAAATAGATAATTTTTTTTAAAGATTATTTCAAATTCATGTTTTTGTATATTGATGACATATTGATTGCATCTAAAAATATGAAACAACATATTAAACATCTTGAAATGTTTTCTGATGCATGCCATAAAGAAAGTTTGGTACTTTCGGAAAAGAAAGCTACTATTATTGTTAATAAAATTGAATTTCTAGGAGTTTTTATTGATGAGACAGGAATTAAGTTTCAAGATCATATTGTGGAGAAAATCCACAATTTTCCAGATGTACTCATGGACAAGAAGCACTTATAGAGTTTCTTGGGAGTTGATAATTTTGCAAGTATTTTTATTAAAGATTTTACAAGATATAGGAAGAATTTCCGACCACTTCTGAAAGAATAGAAAGTTCAAAGTGGAAATGGGAAGAAAGCCACACAAAATGGGTTCGTGAGCTGAAACAGGTTTGCAGTAACCTGTCAAAACTTGCTATACCGCAGGACAAGGATGAATTGGTACTCTATACAGACGCCAATGATTACAGATGGCCAGCAGTGCTCATGAAAAAGACAACTACATGGGAAGAACCTTGCAGATATACAGGAGGGTTGTTCTCAGAACAACAAGCTAAAGTTTGGCACATCAACGAGAAATAATTCTTTACGGTTTGGAAGGCTTTTAAAAATGGCCTTTATTTTTACTTGCCAAAGAATTTACTTTAAAAGTTGATAATACTAATGTCAAAGCTTTCTTAAAGAATTAATTAGAATAAAAAATAGAGAAAGCTCATATTATCAGATGGCAAGCTGAATGCCAATATTATTGTTATAACATTGTTGTTATAAAATCTCATGAAATCGTTCTTGCAGATTTCCTGACGAGAGATGGAGGCATCTGAAGCAAACTCCATTATGTTGAGACTTAGGCACCTTCGGGAAAACCTCGAGTAGCTTGACATAAAGTTCGGACAGCTATCGGTTAATGCCCAAGTTGCCGAACAAATCCAAAGCGATCTAGACATTGTCTAGGTCGCAATAAGGAGTTCCTTATTAGCATCCACATCGCTATGGAACGACCTATGAGAACATATTCGAAAGGCGTCACCTTCTTGAATGACTTAAGAGTTGAGGGACCATGACCCTAAACATGCCTTTAGAGTACAGAGCTCTAGACCTGTAGTGTCGGATTCGAGTCCATACGGGTATGGTCCTTCCATCTACCGTCTCTCGGTCTTAGTCCTGGACATGGAATTGGGTGTCAGTTCCCATCCTGGACTATGCGTCTATGCTTAATATACTTTAGATCCCATTATGTCAAATTGCTCGACTTAGGAACCTCTTTTTCCTATCCAACCAATTACTGTGGCCTCAAGTTTATAAAGCATTAACGTATCTCCATGTACATAGGAGATACCTCTGTCACATTTAGACAGGGGACGGATCCTCATTTTGGAACTCACCATCCTCGCAACATAGTTTGAATGCACTAAACAAGGTTTATGATGACCATGTCTGAGACACAATCATCTATCACACAAATCTAAGATACAATCATCGCATACACGTGACTGCCGTATTTCTTCAATTTTGAGGAGTACTCCAGTACTATCAGAGCTGGGGACTCAAGTCATACCGACCAAGCCTGAAAGGCTTCCATATGACGATCCCCGTGAGTTAGTTCAGTCGATTTGACACCTAGTCAATCGACCCATTAAGATCGCATAAACGTCCCACGTCTATTGCAAATGAAACATGACACTCATCAAATGGATGCGACTCTAAATGCAAGTCTACATCGGACACTTCGATGTCCATTCTGGAGGTCCTTAACTTGGAACATTTCAGACCCAACCCTAAACAGTTAGTTTCATGACCGCCTTCCAATGTGCAGTCCAACTGTTGCACGGTTGTTCAAGGTGGTCTGTGGGTTTTGTTGTGATGTTTGAAAGAAATGCAAATATAAATGTAATGAGCATAACAATGAAATGCCAATATCGAATACTCATTTTATTCACTGAATAATATTGCACAATATCGAGTTATTGTTAGAATAGATTACAAGAATTCCAATCCAATTAGCTTTCAGGTCACCTATTCTAAGAAATGGTAGCTTCCTTATGATATTATTATGGATGGAAGCCCTGGACAGATTGAAATGCCATTTCGATCCATATCCATTATGGACTTAATATTTAATTAGTATTGTGCTCAGCCCATCAACCAAATCATACCTCAACTTTCGCCCCCCACGACTATTGTGTCCGAATAACGGTGAGTGTGTTCCTTTATTCACAATATTGGTGGACCTTGCCTCTAATCAGAATGTGCCACGACTCGCGAGACCACACTTGGGTAGTGGTAGTTTCCTCACCACATTATTGTGGATGAAAGCCTTGCACAGATCAAACAATTTTTATCCAAGTCCATTTTGGATCCCAACACTTTAATTTGGTCCAACCAATTGAGAGTTAAATTTTTTAGTGTTTGACTGAGACCTCATCACATTAAATTTTGCATGCACAAATATCAAATATTCAAACGAATTTAAATAAAAACATTAAACGCATCACATGCAACAAAATTAAGCATACCCCTATTGGATGATCACGAGCCCAAGCTATGCGGCCCACTAAGACCGTAGTCAGTCTAAGGTACATCTAAGGTGGCCGTAAGCTATTAGAAATGTAATTTACTCATTAACATATAGATGGGGCTTCTAAGTCCTCCATGGGGCTCCTTCTCCGTCGGCCTCCTCCTTCGTGGACCTTCTTCTCCATGGACTTGCTTCTGTAAAACTAAAAATTCCACCAAAAATATATTCTAGTCTCATTACAATTTAAAAGCAAATCCTGATCAATTGTTCAGGAGAGTACACAATGGGAGGAAAGCAAGTCTTATTTTCAAGGCAAAAACGAGCGAAGGAGGAAGATAACAAAAAGGCATATGGGCCCACCAAACGTAAACAAAGTAAATAAATACATTAAAATGGTCAAGGGCTCCATGATCATCCATTTTTATCCAACTAGCAAAATAATCCAATTAAACATGCTGGACATAAAATAATGCATTCCATGCATTAGAAAAATCATGATATCGAACATTACAAAAAAAATTATATGCAGAAAATACAAGTTTAAAATTGCAATCGAAAGGATGATAAAAATATGTGCATCCAATGCACAAAAATAAACCATATTAAGAAAAAAATTTAATTTTTTCCTTCTTATGCGAACGGGCGGCTGTGCAGCACCGACCGACAGTTGCTGCTACAGTGCTTAAATTATTTTTTTGATTCCACACATTAAACTAAAAAAATAACCAAGTTTTACAAAAAAATTCAAATTTCTTAAATACTAAAATCATCCAATTAATCACAAAATTATACAAGTTAATTTCTACACATAATTATCAATAAAATAATCAATAAAACATGCTTTAAAAATATTAAAACATGTTGACATGTTTATTTGACATAAAATCGTTGAACGTTCACAAGAGATTCCAACATAGGAATTCTCTAAAGATGATCCATATCACACCAAAAAATGAGACAACCAAGGAATCAGGATGATAAAACTCACCCAAGGTAAGATGAAGGGGGCAATTGAATTATGATGGAGAAGGAGAGGGAATTTTTCTATTGTATTTTGTAATGAATTATTACCCTAATAATCATACACAAAATATATTTATATACCTTGAATAGATAAACAAGAATGTGTCTAGATACATTCTATTATCTATAAGGTAACTTTTCAATCCGTTCCAAATAGAGAAGAGCTAATTATGACCACACTAACAATTTCTAAAATGCAATTCTTTGGTCAACTTTTCCTCCATCAATTTTGCTAGTGCGCCTTAGTTATTGGGCCGATGTTATGTAAAGTAAATTCAAGCCCAATGAATTTTAATTAAATCTAATATAAAATAATTCATTTAATTCATCCCACTAGGTATTTAATCTAATTAAATATTCAAGATGAAATTGTCTCTTATTCATTAATGGAATCCAATTCATTAAACTAATAAAGACAAACACAATTTCAATTAATTTAATTAGTTTAAACTTGGGCTATCCATCCAATGTACCCTCATGTGTGAGTAATCAAATTACTTACATCTTATGGAATTAATTTCTTAGTTCCTTATTCTTTCTCGGTTATTCTTTCAAGAAAGTCCGTTACCATGGATGGTCGTCTAGCAACGGTCCATGGCACTAGAGACTAGATGAATTTTTGTGCGAACATTTACTTTCACCAGTCCGTACGGGTACGGTCCTTTCTTCTATCATCTCCTAGGCTTAGTTGAGGGCATGGAATTAGGTGTCAGTTCCCATCTTGGACCAAACATCTATGCTTAATACTTGAGATAACTTTACACCAAGTTTCTTGACATAGGAACCTCCTTTTCCTATTCGATCAACGACTGTGGCTAGAGATTCATAAGACGTGAATGCATCTCCAAGTGAATAGGAGATACCTCTATCACATTCTGATAGGGGATGGATCCTCTTCTCGGAACTCACCGTCCTCACTACACACTTTGACTACACTTGATAAGGCTTATGATAATC
This sequence comes from Sesamum indicum, assembly GCF_026168435.1. Classification (NCBI taxonomy): domain Eukaryota; kingdom Viridiplantae; phylum Streptophyta; class Magnoliopsida; order Lamiales; family Pedaliaceae; genus Sesamum; species Sesamum indicum. The sequence continues at coordinate 5,689,272 of NC_142661.1, read as the reverse complement.
ACGTTTGTGACACAATCACCTCTTCCACAGATCTAAGATACAGTCATCATATGTATATGACTACTGTGATTCCTTAAATTTGAGAACTACTCCATTACTATCCGAGCCAAGGACTCAAGTATACTGACTAAGCTATTGAGGCTTCCATATAACGATCCCCACGAGTCAGTTCACTCAGTTGACCACCTTGTCAACAAATCCACTGAAATTGCAAAGATGTCCAACGTCTTTCGCTGATGAAACGCAGCACTCATCAAATGAATGCAATACTCAGTGCAAGTCTCTGTAGTACTCTCGATGCCTAGTCTTGAGGTCATTGACTTGGAATGTTTTAGACCAACCCTCAAAAGTTAGTTTCATAGCTTCCATCCAAAATGCACAACCAAACTACATGGGTTATTGAGTGGTCTGTGGGCATTTGTTGTGACGTCAAAGTAGTGATTGACGTAATATGACAAAGACAACAGACACATGTGCTAAAGTCACTTACCATATTCGTCGGAACAATACTGATTAAATAAAGATTTCTTGAATAATTCTCAAAACTGCCAATATTGGCTTTTCACCTTTTCCAACAGTTCAATTACTAATAAACTGATTAAAAATTTAAGTATGGTTGCATCCACTACAAGTGAATACGTTTCAGTATAATTAATTTTTGGCCTTTGAGTAAAGCCTTGGTCAACAAGTCTAGCCTTCTATCTTACAACTTCATTTCATTCATTTCTCTTTGGTACAAACAACCACTTATAGCCAACTGGCTTGAACATCTTGTGGTACTGGAATAATAGATCCAAATACTTCTCGCTTATTTTTAATTTTTTTCAATTATTTGTGTTAGAATTCTCTACAGTTTGAGAATCATTTTCATTTTCATCCATGGTTTCGACGGCTACAAAATAGGCAAAAATCTCATTCATTTCAATTTCTATTCAAGGATAAATTTCATTTTTGGTCCAATAAGTGGACTCGTTTTCAATTTTGGCCGATAAGGATCTAAAAGTTCCAATCCTTCCGTAGTGACAAAGAACTTCTCCATTTGCATCAGTATTTTATACTTTTTTCCTACTAAATGGGAGAGATAAGAAAACAAATTAGCTATTCATATACGGTAGAAGAACAAATAAACCTTTTCCACCAAATTTTCATTTATTAGTATAATTTCCCTCCAAATTTTCACCCACCTAACGGAAAAATAATCTGTCATTAGCAACTTAATGATTGCTCCTCTTGTGTACTGACATTGGAAAAGAAATGCACATATTGGATGGAATGTGTAAATCATCTACAGTATGGTACCAAAATTAAAAACAGGTCCATTTATGCGACCAAAAATGCAATTTACCCTCTTTTCAGTAACAACCTAAACTGTTGTAAAGATAATTAATAGACATCTCGTAACTGACCTTGAGATCTTGCTCGTTACATTTAGATAAATCAGTTCAAGAATTTTATCCTTAGAGACATTACGTGGTCACGTTAGCATTGTGATTTATAGAGACGGCATGCTCCTTTCTCTTTCGAGGATTTGCTTCTTTAGAGCCAAATGTTCTAGCATGCTATTTGATTTACTAGAATATTATGTGTAACCTTGTTTCTTCAGGTAATCATATAGTAGTTCTTCCAGAGCCCTCAATAAGATTACTAACTCCGGAAATAGTATTCACAGTTGGTCTTGTCATTAACAAGTTTGAAAACAAAATCTTGTGTCTTAGAATGGTATGTGTAGTGGCACTCTCAAGAAAACAATGCTCCTTACCATTGAGAATTGTAATGGGGTACAATATGAGAAAATGGTAATAAATGGGAAGAAATTGAAAAATTCCCTAAATAGTATCTTAAGCTAGCCTGTAAAACCAAAAATCTTGCGGATCCCATCTCTTGTGCTATTATCGTATCCTAGATCTTGTGCTCCGCCAACCACCTTTATGGATGAGATTTGGCTAGAGCACATCATCATACCATAAAAAAAGGTGGGATTTGGCACTGTCAAGACAACCATTCCTAAGCCCCTTCCATCTTGGAACGGTCTTTGGAACACATAATGAATGGATATGAAAAGATGATGTCATGATCTATATTTTTTTTAGGTTATAATTTTTGAACGGGCAAACCGTTCCAACATGAGTCCCACACAATTAGTTACAAAATCTGATCCAAATACTGTTACAAAATAGTAACGATAAATGGTTGGAACTCTATTTGGAACATAATATTAGAATTAGGTACGGTCTTGAATTGACCATTCCTATATGGGTGACAAAGGATGTCAAAAAGATGACAGTTAGAAAATGTATGCCAAAATGAGGTACAATTTCGAATGATTTTGGCACACCCTTAATCAATTATGCAAGAACCATTCCAAATTATTAGTTTTATTTAAAAAGTAATTGTTTCAAAAATCGTTCCAAAACTTGGTACAGATTGCAACTATTTTTTTGTATTATTTATTTACTATTACTGAGACTGTTCCAAATGAAATACAACGACTACATTTCAATGGTAAAAAAAAAGTATTCCTAAACTCGTTGAAAGAACCATTTCAAAATCTAAATCAACAACTATTTTTAACAACTAAATATGTGTGCTCTTTCCATTTAATGTCACTATTTTCTTCCATTCTTATTTTCTCTCTATTTCCTCAATCTCTCTCGATTTTTTTTTATCTCTCACTAACACACGAACAATTTTCTACTCTTGTTCGTCAACCTATCTCAAATTTTTGTTGATATTTAAAGTTATTTTGATCAGTTAAAAACTTTAACCCTTTACTTGTCAATTGATTATATTTTTTATAATTTTATAAATTAATTTAATATCATAATATATGTATATATCAGTGTGTGTTTGTGTGTCTGTGTAGAACTCACTGTCATGTTAAGATAGTTGAGGAGATGGATGTATGAGAAGAACCTTCCAAATAAGGTGGGTCTTGCTCTATTGAGGATAGTGTTCCTACATTTATAGAATTATCCAAGTGTCAACATGCATATATGGATGGTGAGAAAAGTAAGTGTCCTTGTTGTAAGTGCAAAAATGATGTTTTCAAAACCAGGGACGAGGTAAATTTTGACTTATTTATGAAAGGTTTTATGCAGGAGTATTATAATTAGACTTCTCATGGCGAGTAGAGTGTGTAGGAGTATTTTGAAGCCGTCACCGTGGCCCCATTTCAAGAGGAGCAAACTCCCATTTCTAATGTTATGGAGGGTACTAGTACGCCTTGTGGTGATGCGGTGCAGATGGATTCTCGGCACAAAGGATGGTTTTTTATTCCGCAAGGCTGGTTGTCTGGTCTTCTAAGTAAAACCAGGATGTTGTGCCTGATAATCGTCCGAGGTCGTGTCCTACTAATACAGGGCCTAGTTCATATTATGGTAGAGGGCCCTGATTATGTGTCTGGGCTAGCAGATCAATCTCACGATATAGTGCATGCATCCAAGCAGCCGTTGTGAAACGGTTGCACCCAATCTCAATTGAAGGTTGTTGCTGAGTTGGTGAGTATCAAGGTCGCCGACCATTTTCTCAGCATATGTATGACCAAATATCTTAGTGGGCTGATCATATAATGCCCCGCAACCACACCCTGCCCCATGATTACTATAGTACAAAGAAATTAATAGGAAACTTGGGTTTACCTATTTAGAAGATTAATGCGTGTAAAAATAGTTGCATGTACAGGAAGGACGACATTGATCTGCACTACTGCAAGTTTTGTGGAGAAGCTAGGTAAGCGAAATCCTAATCGTAAAAAGACACCGTATGCCATTCTTAGGTACCTATCAATTACCCCTCGCCTGGAAAAGTTGAATGCTTCAAAAGCGACTGCCGAGCGAATAACGTGGCATGCCAAGAATCAAACGGAAGAGGGATCCATGTGCCATTCGTCCGATCCAGATGCATGGAGGCATTTTGATTGGACACATCCTCATTTTGCAGTAGATCCCTGTAATGTTAGATTGGATTTCTGCACGGATGGGCTAGCACCGCACGGGCAGTACGGTGGTACGTACTTATGTTGGCCCGTTATACTTATACCGTACAGTCTCCCATTGGGAATGTGCATGAGTGCTGAGTATATGTTCGTGATGATGGTGATCCCCAGTCCTTCCAATCCAAAACGTCTCATTAATGTTTACCTGGAGTCGTTGATCGAGGAGTTGCAAAATCTGTAGTATGCAGGTGTACTAACGTGTGACACTAAGAAATGGGATATTCCCAATGCAGGCCTGTTGATGTGGACTTTGAACGATCTACCCGCTTATGGAATGGCGTCTGGATGGAGTTCCACTAGTATTATGTGGTGTGCAGTTTGTGTGGAAGACACACATTCATTCTACCTGTAGAACGATACGAAGGTGTGCTGCTTTGACTGCCACAGACAGTTCCTGCCGCTAGACCATCCGTTCCGTAGGAATAAGAAAGCATTCACAACGAATCAAGTAGAAAGGAATGTTCCACAGTCAAGATTGATGGGAGAAGATCCGCAAATGGGTTGAAGAGTTTAGCCCTGCGGTTGAAGTTTCGTTGTCACTCCCGGACGGGAACAGTAGCGAGCATAAGTGGACAAAGAAAAATATCTTCTGGGAGCTCGAGTACTGGTCGGTACAACTAAATACGACATAATCCTGCTGTCATGCACATTGAGAAGAACGTGTTTGACAATATATTCAATACCTTTATGGATATAAAAGAAACAATGAAGGATACTCTGAATACATGGAAGGACCTGAAGATCATATGTGATTGACCGGAGCTTGAGTTGGATGAAAGGAGGCTGAACGTGATGCCCAAAGCTGTATATAACCTGACTCTCGATGGACCGACATTGCATTTCAAGAGATTGAGACAATACCTACTCCATAAGTCGTGACGGACAATTAGTCGTTTAGCTTTCTATTGCTAATCAACAAGGAGCAGGTACATATTGATCGAGGAACAATAAACTGATGACGAGTTTAACGAGGATAGCTTTGATGAGGATTACAAGAAGACAATAATTATGATTGACATTTACCATTTTCTGTATCAAGTGTCTATGTATTTTGCCAATAGAAATTAGTATAAATTAAACAATTACCGATAATAATTTAGAAAAATAGTTTTCCAGCAAATTTAGAAGTATAACTTGCAAACTATTTTGTTCATACCAATAAATTTTTTTTAAAAACAAAACACAATTTTTGTCTATTTAGGAATGGTTAAAGAATTAGGAAGTCGATCCAGAGCCCATTCCAATTTTGAATCGACATTAATAAAATAAACCGTTAAATATATTACAATTTTCCAAATAAAAAAGAGGAAAAATTAAAATAGAGGAACGGTCTATTTATTTTGACCGTTTCAAAATAAATTCAAACAAATTTAATTTCGCGCCAAAAGAAAACTGGAGGAAAACTCAAACCTAGGAATGGTTATTTAATATTTGACCATTGCAAAATATGAAATTAAATAAAATCATTCGTATAAAATATTTGTTTCTAAAATGATTAAATTGTCCCTAAATATTCCATAGATTGCTCGTTCACTTCCCGATTATAATGTCTCAACATCTGGGATAGTTATCATTTTTAACCTCGTTGATTGTGTATCAAATACGATATCTTGGTATCCGTTTAACAAAAATTTCAAAAACTTCATCGAATGTAGTATTTTGTCGATTTTATACTATCCAATAGCTTGATAAAAATTTTATCAGTCTGATTAGACGATGCAATAGAACAGTATAAGATGTCACTTACATCTACATAAGAGTAACAATCTTATATATACAAATATACTTGATCTTCTGAACGTATCAATTTAATTTATAGCATTATATGTTTCCAATAACCTTAATTCATTCTGCAATTATAGAATGTTTGTGTAATTATTCAAAATTAATTGTATAGTTGTGTAATTGATGCAAGTATTGTTAAATTTAGTGCAATTTACTCATGTAACATTCCATAATTTTTGCAATCCTTATGTGTATTATATCATATTGCTTTTTTTTTGTGAAATTTATTGTATACATGTGCAATTTATTTTATAAATATGCTACTATTTACATCTTAATGTAAGTAACCAAAAAAATTAGACAAATATATAATCTCATTAGTACAATTATTTAAATAATAAAAAGTATTGGACTAATATTTTCAAATAATATAATTTTTACATCATAATCTAAACAATCACAAATATTAGACCAATAGTTAATCCCAATAATAGTATTATTTAAATAATAATGTAAATAACAAAATAATTAGATCAATATTTCCAATAATAAAAATTTTAAGAAGTAATGTAAACAATCAAAAAAATTACACCAATATTCCTAATAATAATGTTTTTACATAATAATGTCAATAGTAAAAATATTAGACCAATTTTTTCAATAATAACATTTACATAATAATATCAATAATCACAAAATTAGACCAATAATCTCTATAATAATATTATTAACAAAGTAATATCAACAATAACAATATCAAGGTAATATTTCAAATTAAAATAACATTACATAATCAATAGAAATAGAAAACAAATTGAGGACAATATTTCCAATAATTAATAATTATTTAAAAATGTATAGTTCTTTGGTAACTGCGTACAAACAAATCACGCATGCCTTTCTTGTTAGCCCATTCATTGAATTTTGCTCGTAGAACTTGTTATGTTTATCCATCTTCATCTGTTAACAAAATATAATGTTAATAGATTAAAATGTATAAATGTAACGAATACTACAATAATAAGTTCATGTGATAGGGTAAACAAGCTTAAATCAATACTTGGCCCGTTTGTATATATGCAGAAGAGAATTATACATTTTAAATAATTAATGAGTACAATAATCATAACTTCATGATAATGTTTTCGATGTTTAAGAATTAGAATATGCTTTTTTATTTAAATATTAATGTCAATAACCGTAAAATTTAGACTAATACTTCTGAATAATTTGTTTAGATCTTGTTTAGTGGTATGCCTCCTATACCACATGGTCGTGCTCGTGCCCCGCCACTTCTACCATTTTCGTGGGAGCTGGACCGACAGCGGAAGAGAGGATATAGAAGTCTGTCACCCCGGCGGTTGCTCCACCACTACCATCAGCACGCCCAGTACATCAGCCTCGATGACGCGAGGTAAATTTGTTTAAAAATTTTTTTTAGTATTATTTTATATTAAAAATGTCTAATATAGCATGTAATTTTAAATCTGACCGCCACTTTCACGAGTGCATCAATGCAGTCGTGACGGGGACATTTTCCCCACCTGTCGCCATATCTGAGGTAGGTGCTGCCAGAGTACCAGCATTTCTGGTTTGACAGCGCAAACGTAATCAATTTTAAATTAATTTTATTTTATCTAATAATCTAATTATTTAATGAATTTTACTAATATTTTATTTAATTTTATTATTGTAGATGACCTACTGGTGGGACTGTGACGATGAGTTAATGTTCTTGGTTTTCAACATGTTGGAAGTGAATCTGGAAGATAGTTTCTATCACTCTATCCAGCCTCGTCAGGCCACTCTGGCTGGCCAACAAGATTTGGCTCCAACTCCAGACGTACTGGGCCAACGTGGACTTCCAGCGGGAGTCCTCAAAGAATAAGGCAACCGGGCAGCGAACTCTACGGTGTCCTCAATTGTGTATCAGGGGGAGGGGGTCGTCCTCTATCGGCATGCACAAGAGGAAGTTGGTAAGTAAATAATATTTAAATGCATTATCATTATTTTATAAACAAGATGCTAAATATTTTTTCTTCTACATGAGGCAAAGGTCGGTCGCCCCCCAAGTAGATAGAATTATTGGAGATGTGCTACAAGAAAAAAGTAGACGGTGGCTGGAGTGGGCCGAGGGCGTTGGAGGTGGCATTTTATTTTAATCTACATATAACACTTTGTTTGTAGATATTTTGAGCATTCCTAAATAGAAAAAAAAATGTGTTTTGTTTTTTTAAAAAAAAATATTGGTATGGACAAATAGTTTGAAAGTTGTACTTCTAAATTAGCTGGTAAACTATTTTTATAAATTATTATCGGTAATTTTTTAATTTATACTAATTTCTATCGGCAAAATACACAGACACTTGATATAGAAAATGCTAAATGTCAATTAGAATTTTTGTCTTCTTCAGTCTCGTAATCCTCATCAAAGCTATCGTCGTCAAACTCGTCATAAGATTTACAGTTCCCCGATCGGGATGTACCTGCTCCTTGTTGATTAGCAACATAAAGCTCAACGACTAATTCTGTACCATTTGGGTTATGCAGGTTATAATTATGGTTGTCCGTCGGAACTTGGAGGTATTCTCTCAACTTCTTGAAACGCAATGTCGGTCTATCGAGAGTCAGGGTGTATACGGCTTTAGGCATCACGTTCATCCTCGTTTTGTCCAACTCAAGCTTCTGTCCGTTACATATGATCTTCAGGTCCTTCCATGTATTCAGAGTATCCTTCGTTGTTCCTTTTATATCCATCACGGTATTGAATATAATGTCAAGCATGTTTTCTCAATGTGCATGACACCAAGATTGCATCATATCAGATGCATCAACCAGTAGTCGAGCTCCCAAAAGATGCTTTTCTTTGTCCACTTATACTCACTACCTTACCCGTCCGCAAGTGACAACGACACTTCAACCGTAGGGCTAAACTCTCCAACCCATTTGCGGATCTATTCTCCCATCAATCTTGGTTGTGCACCATTCCTTTCTACTCGGTTCTTATTGAATGCTTTCTTGTTCCTACGGTTTGGATGGTCCAGGGGGAAGAATTGTCTGTAATAGTCAAAGCAGCATGACTTTCTACTGTTCTGTAGGTAAATGAATGTGCGTCTTCCATACAAACTGGACACCGCATAGCACCAGTGGAACTCCATCCAGACGCCAATCTATAAGCGGGTAGGTCGTTCACAGTCCACATCAACATGGCGTGCATTGTGAATCACTCGCTTCTCAGTGTCGCACGTTAGTACACCTACATGCCGCAAATTCTGCAAATCCTCGATCAAAGGCTCCAGATAAACATTGATCAAATGTTTAGGATTGGAAGGATCGAGGATCACCATTATCACCTCAGCACTCATGCACATTCCCAGTGGGGATTGTATGCTGTAAGTATAATGGGGCGACATGAGTACGTACGACCGTACTGCGCATGCGGTGCGCGCCCATTCATCCACAAACTCAATCTTACATTACGGGGCTCTACTACAAAATAAGGATATGCTCGATCAAAATGCCTTCATGCATCTGCATCAGACGGATTGAATACGGATCCCTCTTTCGTTAGATTATTAGCATGCCACGTCATTTGCTCGTCAATCGCTTCTGAAGTATACAACCTTTGTAGGCGAGGGGTAATCGGCAGGTACCTAAGACTGGTATACACTGTATTTTTGCGATTAGGATTTCGCGTCCTGGTTGACTTGTACCTAGCTTCTCCACAAAACATGCAATAGTCAAAATCACCTTCCAGTATAACATGCAACTATTTTTACACACATCAATCTTCCAATAAGTAAACCTAAGTTTCTTATCAATTTCTTCGTAGTATAGTAATCCTGGGACAAGGTGTGGTTGTGTTACTATATGATCAACCCACTGGGATATTTGGTCATATATATGCTGAGAAAATGGCCAACGACCTTGATATTCACCAACTCAGCAACAATCTTCAATTGAGATTGGGTGCAACCGTTCCCCAATGGTTGCTCTGCTGCATGCACTACATCGTTAAACTGATTTGCCAGCCCAGACACATAATCGTACCACCTACCGCAATATGAACTAGGTCCTACATTAGTAGGATACGACCTCGTAGCATTATCAGGCACACTATCCCGGTTATACTCAGAAGACCAGACAGCCAGCCTGGCAACATCAAAAACCATCCTCTATGCCGAATCATCTGCACTGCATCACCCAAGGCGTACTGGTACCCTCCATAATACTAGAAATGGGAGTTTGCTCCTCCTGCAATGGGGCCGCGGTGACAGCCTCAAAATACTCCTACACCCTCTCCTCGCCTCAAAAGCTTTTGAAAAGGCAAAAGTTCTTTGAATTTAAAATTTCCTTTTTAATTATATATGTTGACAAAATAATAGAAAAATAATAATGAGAAAATTTACTGGCTATAAATCAATTAAAGTGCAAGTAATGATCTCCAACACTTCATTATCCATTTTATTTGGATTTTCATTGCCCGGATATGATAGAATGCCTATTAAGATAAGAACATATAACAAAGATAAGAGTTAAAAACATGAATGTTTAGGAAGTTTTAATATGCATCCTGACAAAATGACATAATAGTTCATTCATTTTTTATAATCTTATATAGTTGAAAAGTTATAAAATAAAACATATCCACATAAATTTTGATCAAAGATAAAATGAATTTATAGATTTTGAATTAACTTGTTCCAGCACTAGATCACTCCTCGGACAACTATAGAGTATAAAAGCTGCAACCTCCTTTAAAGAGCGGAAGTTTTCAGAAACTCTATCATGAATATAGTACTATTGCATGAAAATTTGGTTGAAGAATGTTAGTTATATTATATTATTTTTGCATAACTCAGAAATTTAAAGATTATTTATGTAAAGTATTAAATAATTACTACCTTATCAGTAGCATTTGAGGCTCCTCTAATCATTCCTGTAGGGGTAACTTGGATCTTGGTTGGATTTTTATTGTCTCAATAATTTTCGGTAGAGGGTCCACGTCTTGTTGGAGAGGCACTTTCTTCACCCTTACGTCCAACTTGTTTTCAATTTCTTGTACAATTATGTAATACATGTCCATTTCCCCTACTTCAACCTGCCATACATATATACGTTAGTAGAATAAATGAGTTTAGATTTTTCTCACTATTCTAAGTTGAGGATATGGATGAATTAACTATCTTTGATTTGCTTTTTCTCATAATGTTGATACTGTTTCTTCTTTATATTCACCAATGAAATAACCAATTTTATTGAAAAATGTCACGTGCATATTACGTGCATGGCAATTGTAACTAGGGAAAATTTTCAGAGACAAATGTCCGCAATGTGCTGTTTTTTTTTTTCTTAAATTATTGTCCTTCATTGCTAGAATAAATTTTAAGTGGACCAAAAGTGTTACCGTCCATTCTTATAGAACGAAAATTACAATTTTTTCAAGAAAAAAAGAAGTTGAGTTCATTGAACTATTAATTTGTATTAATGTTGTAACAAGCTGTCAATATCTTTTAAATTATACTAGTTATTCGTCGTGGCACATCATTCTTGCGTGCATATAAAAATAATTTTTCATATTTTAAAATATATTATATATAATTAAGAACAAAATATATAAACCAACAAATCACATTTCAAAAAAAAAAACTTAAAGTATTATCGACACAATAAAAAAAGTTAGTGTAGTAGTATTAAAATGATGCGTAATCACTTTTGTAAACAAAAAAAGAGGAGTAATTAAAATTAATTTTTAAATTAATTTAACTAGGGGTGCAATTGCGATATTCAAAAATTGGTGCGATGGTGTCATTAACTGCCTTTTGTGAGTGTAGATGACATTTTTTTTCTTTAATACTAGCTATTATAGCACGTCTTTCCTGTAGGAGTAGGGCTTATTTGTCTCTATGGAGGAAGGCTCGTGTGCCTCCATGGATTAAGCCTTAATGGTTGTCTACTCAAGTTTAGGGCTTTATTTTTCTAAAAGAAAATGTTAATAATGGAGATATATCTATTATGAACAGAAGTTGTGTGCTTGCACGGAGCAAAATATGTGTACCTCATCAAAAGAGGATAATTTGGTGGTGCCTACTCAAACAAAGACTTAAGGGCCTTGCTAGAGGATCGATAAGGTGTCTGGTCAGAGCAGGTTTATATGCCTTCACATAGGAGGGTTCAAGTGCATGCACAAAACTTACAAGAATCGCTAGAGAAGGACCTAGATTTACCTTCTTATATAATCTAAAATACACCAATCTACCTCCCTATTTTTTCTTTTTTTTTTTATAAAGGACAAATTTACTCATTTATAATATCACAGGGTGTGATTTTGCTATTCACCCATGAATTATATATTTTGAAGTTTAGATCAATAATTAATAATAATAGATATATCTATTCAGAATATCTCACTGTAATACGAATGTAGTTAATTAATTCTTGATGCAAGTTATCTTTGAACTACTTAATTTTTATGCCATTGCAGGATGGGGACGAGGTCTACTACTGGTTTCCGCGCGACAAGAAACTACAATACTTATTTACAGAAGAAATTAAACTACGATGCAATAGCATTTGTGTACGATGGCCAACGCGTCAATGCTTCAAAAACTCCCCTCGCGGTAACGTCTGTCGATACTTTCGCGTAACATCTTTATTTCAGTCTTTGATACTAGAATTTAATGTTAAATGTGATTCTGTAACGATATGCACAAATTGCTGCACAAATAGAAAATGTGCAATTTACCTCCATGATACGAGAAATGGAAAAAATAAATAAATAAATAAAGTGTTGTGAAATAAAATAGCAAATTACCCCATGTGTTTTGAAAAATGAAACCAATTACCCCCCACCCATCTAAATAGTGCAATTTGCAAGTCTTTTTTTCATAGAAAATATTTGTTCATTTCACATATCAAATGGGTAAACTGCATTATCTCCAAAGACATGATTTGACAATGGATATTTAATTTTGTCTCCCAAAACACAACATTAAATATATAATACTTATTTTAAATTGTCTCCAAAAACAAATCCAAATATACATACTATCTCTAACACACACTTATTTATCTTTGTTTTTCTTTCTCTATTTCCACAAAACACAACAAAACACTCAAAAAATGAATCCAAACATTATGAAGAATTTCTGGAGGTTATGGATAGAGAGATGGGAGGAGGAGATTCTTCCATTTGCAAAACAAATAGATTGGCTATTCATGCGGTGGGAGTGGATAACGATCTTAGTCAAAGGATTGGGGACAATAAGAACATAAGATCTTTAGTATTCAAAGGTTATCAATCTGAGAATTGGAAATTACCCAAAGGAATCGCAAAATGGAAGCTGTTGAAGCTATTGAGTCTCGAAAATAGTATTGTGAAAGAATTGCCACCATCTATATGCAAGCTACCTTGTTTGCAGACATTGAATGTGAAAAATACAATGAGATTACCTAATTGCATATACAAAATGAAGCGCTTGAGGCATCTATTTAAAGATGATCATGAGAGGGTTGGAGGCGAAAAATTGAAATTTGAAGGGTTGAATGAATTGGAGATGGTTGATGATATCTGGGTTGGTGATGTGGTTGATGATATCACTCATCTTCTTAAATATCCCAAGATGGACATGGATGTCAATACGAATCGGGAAGATGGCTCAACTCTTTTGAGGAGGTTGGTGATGTGTCACTCACTACATTACTTGAGAATCACACATTATCGAGTGAGCAAATTACCAGCTTATGAAGTTCAACTATATCAAAATGTGATAGAATTGCAGCTTGTGGGTACTCTCCAACAACGGAGAATTATATCTATGCCAGAAGAGTTCGTGAAGAGGGTAGGAGTGGTGGATGGTGAAGGAGAAGATTATCACAAAATCAAACACATTCCAGATATTTTCATTTATACCAATTAATACCAGTTATAGGTGTCACTTATTTATAACTATAATTGATGAATGTATAATTAACTAGCATGTGTTCCGTGTAATGTAATGTACGCATTAATTAAAATCACAATTCGTAAATCTTTTTTTTTTTGTTCTGGTTATTTCATAACTTTTTTAATTTTGTGAAAGTCAATCGAAATATTAAATGGTGTACATTAGTAATGCAAATAAATTTTGTTCTTTAAGTTACAATACATCGATATAAACAAAAAGTTCATAATAATAACAATATATATAAATGTAATGTTCTCTGTTTGAAAAATTACCATGCAACCTTTGATTCTAACATTGATGTAATAATTAGTCCAATTAATCTATTTTTGTGGTAAACTGACTAAAATATTCTTGTGAATTTTGAATTATAATTTTAGTTATTTTTAAAAATTTTGTAAAAATTTTTTACTAAGTTGATAATATTTCATCCACTATGTATGTTTTTTTTTCCATTATTTAATTTTTTTAGAAAAAAAGATAAAAATACATCAAGGGCAAAGTTGATAATTTTAAACCTCCATCCAACGATTATATGATTTTATCAAATATTAAGGTGGAACTTATAATATTTCAAACAATGAGGAGTTATTCGTAATTTTTCAAACAAAGTTGAGAATAAGAAATATAATTAAAAAAAAAATTGACCCACCAAAAAAAGTGAGACACCAAAATAGTGCTCTTAATTAGTAATAAAGATAGATTGTTAAGGTTTAACTTTTAGACTTATCTTTAATTTTTGAAATAAAAAATTACTGAATTCAATTTTTTATATAACCTTTCGCAAAATGTAAATTCATAAAATTTATCATAATTTTGGATTTTTTTTTATTTCAATAAAAAAAGAGAAAATAGAGTAGACTGTTTTTTTTTAAGTTAAATAATATATTATTATTATGTTCACAAGAGTGCAAATTTTTTGCTATTCATAAAATTTAATTTTAATATATCAACATAAAAAATATAGATACATTTTTTTTCCTTTGAAAAAAGGAGGAATTTGACAATGTTCTAAATTTAAGGGACTAAAGTGGTAAAATCAAACTTAAATGGACTATTTTACCCTCCAAAAAGTCAAAATTCAGCCACGTATTCAAAAAAAAGTAGCTTGAGGGACCAGATTGAGACAAAAATTGTAAATATTTTGAAATTTTCGTAATTTTTTATATTTTTTAAATTTTTTCTGTAAATTTTTTGTATTTCTAAAATTTTTCTGTAAATTTCTGAAAATACTTTTTCAAAATTTTCTAATTTTCTGTACATTTTAGGTATTTTAAATTGTTTTTGTAAATTTTTGGTATTTTAAAAAAAAATCTGTATGAAATTTCAGAAAAAAATTCTGAAATAATTTTTCAAAAAATTTCGAAAATATTTTTTCAAAATTTCTAATTTTCTGTAAATTTATACAATTTATGTGTAATTTATGCAGTACATGTGTAACTTATGCAATTTATAGTTTTTATGTGTAATTTCTACAATTTCTGTGTAATTTTAGCAATATATGTGTAATTTACGCAATTTATAATTTGTATGTGTAATTTATGAAATACATGTGTAATTTATGTAATTTATAATTTTTATGTGTAGTTTATGCAATTTATGTGTAATTTACACAAATTTATGGAATTTATGTAATTTAATGAAATTTTACACAATAATCACATTAATAAAGAATTTTGAAACAATTAATGCAATATCAACAATATTACATTGATAAATATAAATAATTATAAATTACATAATAATCATAAAAAAATAAATTACAACAATATTCCCAGTACATACTAACATTGTAATGTACATAATCATAAAATTTGTTAAAATGTATAAATTTATTTATTTGTTCAAAATTATTAAATATATTAATAATTTATAAATAATTATAACATTCAAAAATTAGGAACGGGTTTAGTAATGCTAAAGAAAATATTAAAATTTTTAGCAAAACTCGTTCCAGAATCCGTTACAAAGACTGTCCCAAAAAAGTGTTCCTAAACTAAACGAATTGTTCCAAATTAATATATAATCGTTCCAAATAGAATTACTAATCAGTATCTAATATGCATTCCAAATTATATGAACCGTTCCTAATTCTATTCCTAAAATAATTCTACAAATGTATTCCAAATTCAATAACTCGTTGCAAAAAAATATTTCAAAGACCGTTCCTAAATTCATCCAAATTAGAAAAAAAAAACAGTTTCAAAATAAAATTATGATTATAAATACCGTTCCAAAATTTCACCTAAAAAATATAAGTAACCATTAGAAAGACTATCCCCAACTGTTCCAATTCTTAAATTGAAATTTTTTGGGCTAAATCGATATTACAAACTGTTTTCAACGACCGATACAATTACCATTCCTAGTTGCAACTGCTTTTTACATAAACCGTTCCTACATTTTTGTAACGCCAACTGTAGGGGCGGATTTCCATCCATTCCAAACTCCAGTCCAAATAGGTTTTGTGATCTTGAAATCGTCCAAAGTTAAACATTTCAAAATCTACCCAAATCCTGCCTTTTTGTAGTGTTACCATCAAGTTGAGTCAAAAGTTTGGCGTGTTAAAAAACTTTTATCACATCGTCAATTAGCAATGAATATATCTCAACTGGAATCCTTCAGATTATTTGTTGGAGGTGTACCTGCCACAAAAAATCAAACAAACCAACACAGCCAGAAAAGAAGGGCACCTTAGTTTTATGGCTGGACAAAAGAGAGCATAAGCGGGGGTAAAATCCACTAACATTTGTCAACAACAATAAAACTCAAGTAGTGACTAAGGAGTAAAACTTACAAACAATAAAAATTTCCAAGATATGCAATGCAATGGAGGACAACTCCCAAATACAGTTAAGTAGCAAAATAAACATGACTCCGTTATATACCAAACAGACAAGCATAGTGGAGGATAGAACAGTCAGCCCATGGATCCTCATAAGCACCTATAGGTATGGTTAGTATTGACATTCAATACAACTAAGGAAAAATAAAGCATAATTGGGAGTGCAACTCCCTCACGTCTCTGCATAGTTCTGATGTTGGGGAAGCCATAAGTGTCAAGTTTTGTGATTCCAATAATCTTGCCTCGCATGTGATCGGTAGTTAGTAGAGTGTAATACAGGCTTGGCTAGCAAGCAAGTCTGCTGCTTGGTTGTCTTCTCTATAGATATGAGATTTCTTGATCTCATATTTAAATACAAGATTTCTCATAATTTTTTTTTAACTATATACATAAAATAAATGTATAAAATATTAGTACAATATTATACCAATAAATAATAGTATTTATGCTAGAAATAAACATGAAAAAATATTTGAAAATTGAAAGAAAGAAATTGAAGGAAAAAAGTCCTTTTACAGACAAAAAGAGCAATTTTGTGCCTAGATTTTATTCCATATGAAGACTAATTAAATAATGTGGAGCAATTTACTCTATATTGTAAGTTTAAATGAATATAAAAATGTGAATAATAAATTATAATAAAAATTAAACATATAACTTCTATTAGACAAACAATTATTTAGGTCCAACTTTCAATCAACAGATAGTCTCCTAATTTAATCGTTGGAGTGATTTTTAGGGTGTACCCCAACACTTTTGACGTGTTGCTTTGATTTCAGACTTATTTTCTATGAAAACCCCGAGGACTTAGGGCGATCCCACCGACCTCGTCATGTATACAGTTATCATAACAAATAAAAGCATAATCATGTTTACTGCGGAGTAGCACAAAATTATTGAGCAAAAAATATTACCTTCGGTTGTAATCAGGTTTAATGTAATTATTATTTTTAAGAATAACAACAATGTTATTACAACTATAGTTACCATAAATATATTAAAAAAAATAAAAGAAGTACTCGACTTGGTTCATGAATTTCTAAACATTTATAATCTGATTCCATCTCGACTCGTGAACGAGCTCAAGTTTAAAAAAAAATAGCTGAAAGATTTTAAAGCTCGCTTACTCTACATTCCTAGATCAGAACTAATTAATGCCTAAATAACATTTAAGTGGTAACGGAATTATGTATTCAATTCGACAGTGTATACATATCTAAAAGTTCGAATATAGTTAAAATTAACATATAAACCATATAAACGGTCGAAAGGTCATTGTATTACATGATCATTAGAATACGTGAGGAGAGGGTGTTTACGAAAGAATAACGTTAAATATTCATGTTAGGGAATTTAATTTTATTTTTGGGAATTGATTCTTAAAAAAACCAAAAATATATTATAAACTCATTACAGTTTACATAGTTCAAGTAAAATTTTAAATCACTAAATTTGAATATATTTCTAAAAAATGGAGATAAAACAATGTTATTTCCTCTACTATTTGTAATTTAGGAGTCTCCAATTTGATTAAATTCCATATCGGACTTTATTATATTTTATTTTTCCAGATACTTACTATACAATGTATTTCCATTTCAGAGAAAGGAAACCTAAAAATCACACACACACACACACCCACAGAGACACACAAAATTGAAGTGTATAAAGACAGAAGTGGTTCAATGCTTTAACTCAAAACAGCAACCAAAGGAGAATCAAAGGAGGCGTTCTTATTTGTATTTGTGTTTGTGTTCGAACACACACACACACACACACACGCATACTGAAATTAAGGCTGAAAGAAAATGAGACCAGGAGAGACTTCCAACGGCAAGAACCCAAATCATGACCAATCCATTGTTTCTAAAATTGCCCTCTCCATTAAATCTCAGATACATTTCTTCTTTCATTTCCCTTTTTTTTTTTTTTAATTGTTACTTATATATATATATATATTCTCCTTTTTGTGTATGGTTAGATTAGTTTGATTTGATGTTAATCCTTTTGAAAATTAATAACCAAGAAACGATTTTTATGTGATTTTTTTTTATATTTTTTATGGGATTTTAAAGATTTATAACCAAGAACTAGTGATTCGGCATGTTTGTCGACTCGATTCTTTTTTGTAATTCTTAATCTACTCGAAATCAAGAATCTTTCCCGTTGATAATCCCAAGAACCAAGATTGATAAACATTGCAATAATAATAGTATTATATAATAATAATAATAATAATAATAATAACAACAACAACAACAACAACAATAATAATAAGGGAAAAGTATTATTTTAGTCCGTTAAGTATGTCTAATTTTAATTTTAGTCCGATAACTATGTCTATTTTTGTTTAGGTCTAGTACCTTATGAAATTGCTTACTTTTAGTCCTCTAATAAATTTTCGAATAATTTTACCCCTATGAGTGAATATGGACTAAAACTGCCTTTCAAAGTTGCATAGGGGTAAACTAGTCCGAAAATCTGTCAGTGGACTAAAAGTAAGAAATTTCGTAAGCTACTAGACCTAAACAAAAATGGACATAGTTATCGGACTAAACTTAAAATTAGGCATACTTCGGACTAAAATAATACTTTTCCCTAATAATAATAATAATATGAAATTGAAGTATTCCCTTCAACCAAAGTTGTAGCTCGGGGCTCTCTATTTAAAGGTAATCGTAAGTTGATTGGAGATGATCGAATCCATCTGTGACTCGGTGGAGGATTTTCATAGATTTGATGGAGCATCATCTCAAAATGGTTAGATAAAGCTAAATCTTGCTAGATTTTGTAGAGGTAATCTCACAAAAGTTAGGAGTTCCCCACCGGACTAGGTTGAGGGTTATTTCTTGGAAGTTGGAGACCCCCGATTCTTGGGGGGACGGGATTGGAGTCCGTTGCAGGTGAATGTATCTTTTAGAGATAAGAATGTTTTTCAAAATTTTACATTAAGTAATTGAGGACATACCTTATTCCAACCGGAGTTCAAGCTTTTAGGTTTTAAGGTTACTTCTGGTTGGAGGCACCAAGTGTCCTCGAGGGGGCTGCTCGTCTTTATTTGATTTAGTGATATGTACCTTTAGAGATCCGACATGAATGACTTGTACAATGAATTTTGACTTTGCCTAGGGGATTTCAAGTATCTATACTTCCTTATGGGCCTGTGAGGACTTCTTGGGTCTGGGCCTTCTTGGATTTTAGCCAATTTGGGTTTCTTTTGGCCAATTTATGTTTTTAGAAGCATTTCCTGCTAGACTCCTTGGGGGCTTTACCCGAACTAAATTTTCATAAGGCATTCTAAGCTCTTACTCGAACTGGGCCCCTTGGGCTCCACTTTGGCTTTGCATTCTTTTGAGTTTTGAAGATCTCTTTTTTTTTTTTTTGGAAAACTTGGGCCTTTTTAGGCCAGTGTATTTTTATGGGCATCATTCTACTCCTCAATCTAATAGATGGAAACTTCAAAACTTATTAGAATAACCATCTCAGAGGCAAGAGACTAGCTTGAAGAGGGAGCCACTTTTTTTTCTTACAGGAAAATATTAGTGGCATAAACATGCTTAGAGAAAGAAGAGCTTACTCCATGCTATATGGAGCAGGAATTTTCCGAACCAGCCCATTAGGAGTAGAGCTTATCTATCTCTATGGAGGAAGGCTCGTGTGCCTCCACGGATTAAGGCTTAATGGTTGTCTACTCAAGTGTAGGGCCTTATTTTTCTAAAAGAAAATGTTAATAATGGAGATATATCTATTATGAATAGAAGTTGTGTGCTTGCACGAAGCAAAATATGTATGCCTCATCAAAAGAGGATAATTTGGGGGTGCCTACTCAAAGAAAGACTTAAGGGCCTTTCTAGAGGAGCGATAAGGTGTCTGGTCAGAGCAGGTTTATATGCCTTCACATAGGAGGGTACAAGTGCATGCACAAAACTTACAAGCATCGCTAGAGAAGGACCTAGATTTACCTTCTTATATAATCTAAAATACACCAATCTACCTCCCTATTTTTTCTTTCATAAAGGACAAATTTACTCATTTATAATATCACAGGGTGTGATTTGCTATTCACCCATGAATTATATATTTTGATGTTTTGATCAATAATTAATAATAATAGATATACCTATTCAGAATATCTCACAGTAATACGAATGTAGTTAATTAATTCTTGATGCAAGTTATCTTTGAACTACTTAATTTTTATGTCATTGCAGGATGGGGATGAGGTCTACTACCGGTTTCCGCGCGACAGGAAACTACAATACTTATTTACATCTTACTGTAAGCAGAAGAAATTAAACTACGATGCAATAGCATTTGTGTATGATGGCCAACGCGTCAAAGCTTCAAAAACTCCCCTCGAGGTAACGTCTGTCGATACTTTCGCGTAACATCTTTATTTCAGTATTTGATGCTAGAATTTAATGTTAAATGTGATTCTGTAACGATATGCACAAATTGCTGCACAAATAGAAAATGTGCGATTTACCTCTGTGATACGAGAAATGGAAAAAAAAATAAATAAATAAAGTGTTGTGAAATAAAATAGCAAATTACCCCATGTGTTTTGAAAAATGAAACCAATTACCCCCCACCCATCTAATTAGTGCAATTTGCAAGTCTTTTTTTCATAGAAAATATTTGTTCATTTCACATATCAAATTGGGTAAACTGCATTTAACCCCTTTTTTACTGTATAAGTATAATATTTGTTCCTAGCATTATAAGATCAAAGGAAACAATTATGAAATCTGCAAAAAAAATAACATTATGATAGCGGAAATGTAATTATTCTCTTGCATTTGCATTAGTTTGCTTGGATGTATTATCATACGCAAGTATAGTTTAGTTTTTAAGTTCTAATGCATAGTAACATTTTTGTCCTTATGATGCATGGCTGATTTTCAGACCGAAAGGTCCCACGTGCACATATGTCTTGCATATCGCTTGCTTTTGCTAACGTAAACATCTAATAACTATAAAACTTATTTGTTTGTATTGCTACTTTTGAGTTTATACATAGATGGAAATGGAGGACGGAGATTCTATAGATGCCATGATGCATCAGGACGGAGGTGGCTACGCTCTCGTGATGACTTGATCAAGAGTGAAGAAAGTCGATACAACGATCAACCAAATAGACCGTAGAGACACTTACGTTGTTGGTTTGCTTTATCTAGTTTGTTTATTAGACTAAATGCTACAACGTGTGGGAGTTTGTCTATTTGGATGAGTACTGGAGGAATATGATAACAATGATTTTTCTCACTATTCTAAGTTGAGGATATGGATGAATTAACTATCTTTGATTTGCTTTTTTTCATAATGTTGATACTGTTTTTTCTTTATATTCACCAATAAAATAACCAATTTTATTGAAAAATGTCACGTGCATATTATGTGCATGGCAACTGTAACTAGGGAAAATTTTCAGATACAAATGTCCGCAATGCGCTTCTTTTTTTCTTTTCTTAAATTATTGTCCTTCGTTGCTAAAATAAATTTTAAGTGGACCAAAAGTGTTACCTTCCATTCTTATAGAACGATAATTACAATTTTTCCAAGAAAAAAAGAAGTTGAGTTCATTGAACTATTAATCTGTATTAATGTTGTAACAAGCTGTCAATATCTTTTAAATTATGCTAGTTATTCATCGTGGCACGTCATTCTTGCGTGCATATAAATATAATTTTTTATATTTTAAAATATATTATATATAATTAAGAAGAAAATATATAAACCAACAAATCACATTTAAAAAAAAAACATAAGGTATTATCGACACAATAAAAAAAGTTAGTGTAGTAGTATTAAAATGATGCGTAATCACTTTTGTAAACAAAAAAAGAGGAGTAATTAAAATTAATTTTTAAATTAATTTAACTGGGGGTGCAATTGCGATATTCAAAAATTGGTGCGATGGTGTCATTAACTGCCTTTTGTGAGTGTAGATGGCATTTTTTTTCTTTAATACTAGCTATTATAGCACGTCTTTCCTGTAGGAGTAGGGCTTATTTGTCTCTATGGAGGAAGGCTCGTGTGCCTCTATGGATTAAGGCTTAATGGTTGTCTACTCAAGTGTAGGGCTTTATGTTTCTAAAAGAAAATATTAATAATGGAGATATATCTATTATGAACAGAAGTTGTGTGCTTGCACGGAGCAAAATATGTGTGCCTCATCAAAAGAGGATAATTTGGGGGTGCCTACTCAAAGAAAGACTTAAGGGCCTTGCTAGAGGAGCGATAAAGTGTCTGGTCAGAGCAGGTTTATATGCCTTCACATAGGAGGGTTCAAGTGCATGCACAAAACTTACAAGAATCGCTAGAGAAAGACCTAGATTTACCTCCTTATAAAATCTAAAATACACCAATCTACCTCCCTATCTTTTTTTTTTCCTATAAAAGACTAATTTACTCATTTATAATATCACAGGGTGCAAATTGCTATTCACCCATGAATTATATATTTGAAGTTCAGATCAATAATTAATAATAATAGATATACATATTTAGAATATCTCACCGTAATACAAATGTAGTTAATTAATTCTTGATGCAAGTTATCTTTGAACTACTTAATTTTTATGTCATTGCA
Organism: Sesamum indicum; assembly: GCF_026168435.1. NCBI lineage: Eukaryota > Viridiplantae > Streptophyta > Magnoliopsida > Lamiales > Pedaliaceae > Sesamum > Sesamum indicum. Next base: position 5,666,173 of record NC_142661.1, on the reverse strand, counting down.
GGACGGGGACGAGGTCTACTACCGGTATCCACTCGACAAGAGACTACAACACTTATTTACATCTTACTGTAAGCAGAAGAAATTAAACTACGACGCAATAGCATTTGTGTACGATGGCCAACCCGTCGAAGCTTCAAAAACTCCCCTAGAGGTAACGTCTACTGATACTTTCGCGTAACATCTTTATTTCCGTCTTTGATGCTAGAAATTAATGTTAAATGTAATTCTATAACGATATGCACAAATTGCTGCACAAATAGAAAATATGCAATTTACCTCCGTGATATGAGAAATTGAAAAAAAAAACTGTTGTGAATAAAATAGCAAATTACCCCATGTGTCTTGAAAAATGAAACCAATTACCCCCCACCCCCACCCCCCACCCATCTAAATAGTGGGGTAATTTGCAATTTTTTTTTCCTAGAAAATATTTGTTCATTTCACATATCACATGGGGTAAACTGCATTTAACCCCTTTTTTACTATATAAGTAAAATTTTTGTTCCTACCATTGTAACATCAAAGAAAACAATGATGAAATTTGCCGAAAAATAACATTATGATAGCGGAAATGTAATTATTCTCTTGCATTTGCGTTAGTTTGCGTTGATGTATTATCATTCGTAAGTATAGTTTAGTTTTGAAGTTCTAATGCATAGTAATGTTTTTGGGCTTATGATGCATGGCTGATTTTCGGACGGAAAAGTCACGTGCACTTAAGTCTTGCATATCGCTTGCTTTTGCTAACGTAAACATCTAATAACTATGAAACTTTTTTATTTGTATTGCTACTTTTGACTTTATACATAGATGGAAATGGAGGATGGAGATTCTATAGATGCCATGATGCATCAGGACGGAGGTGGCTATGCATTCGTGATGACTTGATCAAGAGTGAAGAAAGTTAATACAATGATCAACCAAATAGAAATTTATGTTGTTGGTTTGCTTTTTTCTAGTTTGTTTATTAGACTAAATGCTACAACGTGTGGGAGTTTGTCTATTTGGATGAGTACTAGAGGTATATGATAACAACGATTTTTCTCACTATTCCTAAGTTGAGGATATATATGGATGAATTATCTATCGTTCTTGATTAATGAAAAAATCATTGGCAAATGCTTTTGCAGTCGGCAACTTTAAGGAGTCCCCATTCCACCAATACATAGGTGCTAGCTAGAAGCAGGAGAGAGTAGGTGAGAGCAGGTAAGAACACAGAAGTCTGAAGGATTTTTCACATACCCGCTACAAAATATCCATTCCAAATCGAGTTTTTTTTTTTTTTTTGCAGTGCCACATTCACAATCACACAAGTTTCTCCCACTAAGACAAAGTCGACAATGCAGATTCATGAGTTACATAAACCCGGATCAGGATCTAACTCATAAAGCCGGATCAGGATCCACAGTTCAAAAACATACCAAAAAGAGTTATTTGATTTGACAAAGTTGAGTTATGGAAAGCATAGGGATTTTCACCAGAGAGAAGCCAAGCAAACCATCGAATGGACTTTTGCCTGTGATGTACTCACAAAGGACGTTATGTACTCTTCTAAATATGTGTAGCATAGGACAAGAATGTTGGATTTCAAACAATCACAACTATTCATGTATCGCAGATTTTATATGTAAATTATCATATAGTTTAAATTTTCTTATTAATAAGGTACTTTAAGTTATCATGCTCTATTTTAGTATCATGTAATAGTCCAAGACTTATATTTTTTAGACTAGAGTTGTATTACTTCTGAAAGTCATTTTGCACACTCCTCATCATCATTTTTCGATGTCGTAAACGTTCTATTTGTTGGATGTAGCTCAAATTGGGTGAGCCATGTACGTCTTATGTTATTAATTTTTCTAATTTTTATGTTTAAGATGGATGTGAATTCATAGATTTATTTAACATTCTTTTAAATGAATAAAAAATGCATAGCAATTGAAATATCTGATACTTTTTCCATAGACTGATTGTAGTCCATGTGCTTCACACTTAAGTGCATTTTGGCATCCACATCTTATTCTTTAGGGGGGGGGGGGGAGGCAAGAAACCATTTGAGTTACTTATATAATATAGATTGAAGGATCAATGCGGATCATGGTACTGATCATTATTAAAACCCGATCATAATTTTTTTTAATAAATTAATTATAATTATATTATGCAATCATCAATAATTAATATCAAATATATATAATTAATTAAAATTAGTATTATAGTTAACCAATCACTAATTTGATATGGATACATTGATAGTATAGGGGTGTCAATGGATAGGGTGAGACCCTACTCAGACTCATACTCAAATCCAATAAATATTACTAAACCTAGGTCCAAATCCAAACCCATTAAAAAAAATAAATTATATTTGGATTGAGTCAATACCCATCAATAAAATTGTGTGAAAGAGGAGAAAAGAATTTGTACCTATGAGTAGAATTTAAATTAAATCTGAAAGGGATTTCTTGAACTTGTGTTATGAGTAGCCGATTCTTTTGCTTTAACTTAAATTAAAAGTGAGAATCAAGAAAGTGTGAAATATGGGAGAAAGAATCTAAAACTTCCAATTTACAAGAAAAGATAAGAGGAGAAAAGAATTTGTAGCATGCGTAGAATTTGTGTCAAGTAGGAATAGAACTTGGTATGCGCATATATAAAATGAAGGCAGTTGGTGAATTAAAAAGATCAATAACATCCATCCACTTTGCAGTTAGCCGCTACTGATCCAACACATTTCTCCAGAAAATCACCTAAATACAAAGTAAAATGGTTGATTCTGTTGCAACAATTGCACTTGAAACACTTCGGGACTTATTGATTGAGGAAGCAAAGTTTCTATCGAGTGTGGGCGGTGAGGTTGAGGAAGTCCGTAGGCAGCTCAACATCATGCACTGTTTCTTGAAGGATGCTGATAGGAGGTAAGATCTGTACAATTCACAGACAGTCAAGAATTGGATCGCTGAACTTCGCGATTTGTCCATTCAAGCTGAGAATGTGCTAGAAAGATATGTCATTGAAGTGGTGTCCAGAAGAAAAGGAAAAGGCCTTAAATTGGTTCTCAAAAGATTCACTTGTATATTGAGCGAGTGGTCAAGAATGCACCAAATTGGAGAAGACATTAAAGATATGAAGTCTCATATGTCCGACCTCACCAAATAGTCGGAGTCTACGAGTGTAGGAGACAACTCATCAAGATTGGTAGATGATACCGATAGGTCAAGAAGAACGTATGGGCATGAGGTTGAAAAATATTTTGTAGGAATGAAGGAGGATATTAAACAGTTAGAATCAGTTCTGACAACTGATGACAAATCAAATGGAGTGATTTCCATATGTGGCATGGGAGGATTGGGAAAGACACTCTTGCTACTAAAATTTACAATGGGGAGGCCGTGGAGCGGTGCTTCAAATATAGTGCTTGGGTTTGTGTAAGTCAGCAATTTCAACCCAAAACTACTTTCCAACAACTATTAAAGCAACTTCTTCCGAATGAAAGTGAAGAGCAAGACGAAGATACATTGGTCAGAAAGTTGTACCAAGTACAAAGAGACAGAAAATGTCTCCTAGTTTTGGATGACGTTTGGGAAGTTGATCACTGGAATTGCTTAAGGCGTGCCTTTCCCATTGCAAAGGCAGATAGCAAAGTTTTGCTCACAACCAGAAATCAAAACATTGCTACCAGAGGATACGTCCTCAATCTCAAGTGTTTGGATGAAGATGAAGGATGGGAGCTCCTTCAAAAGATAGCATTCCCAAACAACTATTCACAAGGTTAGTTTGTAAAATTTCTTGTTTTATTTTATTGATTTTGAATCTTCTTTCTCTAGTTAGTGACAATAGAAAAAAGAGTAATGATACTAAAGATATCATTAATAGTATATATTTAGCGAAAAAGATTATTTTGTTAAGTCTAATTTTTTTTATAGTTTTCATGATGACAAGATTGTTTGAATTTTCTTATGTAAATTTCAAGTTGATCTATATGTATAAAATGCTATTGAATAGCAATTTAAAATTTATTTCTTGATACAAAATTTGTTTAAAACGTAAAAGGAATGAAACATTTAGAAAGTCATACAAAGAAATGGATTCAGCAATATAAAGTTATGCTTTCAGATTTTATTTCTATTTTTTATTTGTTGAAAGTATAGGGCGAAATTCTCTTGTTTTGATTTGTTTTAATTACTATACATATTTATAAGAAATTCAAATTTTATAATATTTTGAATTAACTTATATTCATTGATTATGTATTCAGAGATACCTACAACTGAAATAATGTTGTTGGAAGAATATGGAAGGAAAATAGTAAAAAAATGTGGTTATTTACCATTACCCATTTCAGTTATTGGAGGAACTCTTCATCATGAAAAGGCATCAATAGAATGGAAAAATGTGTGTAGAAATCTTGATATGATACGAGATTTGAAGTGGAAACAGACAAGTTGCCGCTATATAATAGAGTTAAGTCATGCCGGCTTCATGATATGATACGAGATTTGTGTTTGTCAAAAGCAAAAAAAGAAGGATTTCTGGAGGTTATAGATAAAAACATGGGAGGAGAAGAGTCTTCAATTTGTAAAACAAATAGATTGGCTATCTATGGGTGGGAGTGGATAACGATCTTAGTTACAGGATTGGGGAAAATAAGAACATAAGATCTTTTGTATTCAAAGATTATCAATTTGAGAATTGGAAATTGCCCAAAGGAATCGCAAAATGGAAGCTGTTGAAGCTATTGAGTCTCGAAAATAGTATTGTGAAAGAATTGCCACCATCTATATGCAAGCTACCTTGTTTGCAGACATTGAATGTGAAAAATATAATGAGATTACCTAATTGCATATACAAAATGAAGCGCTTGAGGCATCTATTTATGAAAGATGATCATGAGAGGGTTGGAGGCGAAAAATTGAAATTTGAAGGCTTGAATGAATTGGAGATGGTTGATGATATCTGGGTTGGTGATGTGGTTGATGATATCACTCATCTTCTTAAATTGCCCAAGATGGACATGGATGTCAATACGAATCGGGAAGATGGCTCAACTCTTTTCAGGAGGTTGGTGATGTGTCACTCACTACATTACTTGAGAATCACACATTGTCGAGTGAGCAAATTACCAGCTTATGAAGTTCAACTATATCAAAATGTGATAGAATTGCAGCTTGTGGGTACAAGGATTGAGGAAGACCCAATGGAAATACTAGAGAAGCTTCCCATGTTACGAGTTCGTGGCTTGTGGAGCAATCCATATGTGGGCTGAGAGATGGTTTGTCGGGCAACTGGATTTCCTCAACTCAGGGAACTTGTTTTGCATGGGTTGTTGAATTTAATGGGGTGGAGAGTGCAGAAAGGAGCAATGCTCAACCTCTCCAGTCTACTTATTGCAGAATAAAGTAAATTGAAGATGATTCCAGATGAATTGGAATTCATTAATACTCTCCAAGAACTGAGAATTATATCTATGCCAGAAGAGTTTGTGAAGAGGGTAGGAGTGGTGGATGGTGAAGGAGAAGATTATCACAAAATCAAACACATTCCAGATATTTTCATTTATACCAATTAATACCAATTATAGGTCTCACTTATTTATAACTATAATTGATGAATGTATAATTAAATAGCATGTGTTCCGTGTAATGTAATGAATGCATTAATTAAAATCACAATTCGAAACTTTTTTTTTTTTTTGTTTCTGGTTATTTCATAACTTTTTTAATTTTGTGAAAGTCAATCAAAATATTAAATGTTGTACATTAGTAATGCAAATAAATTTTGTTCTTTAAGTTACAATACATCGATATAAACAAAAAGTTCATAATAATAACAATATATATAAATAGGTTTGACATAATTATAAATATACCCTCTTTTATGTATTTTATACAATTTATGTAAATTTGTACAATTTATGTTATTTATGTGCAATTTATGTGTAATTTATGCAGTACATGTGTAACTTAGGCAATTTATAGTTTTTATGTGTAATTTCTACAATTTCTGTGTAATTTTAGCAATATATGTGTAATTTATGCAATTTATAATTTGTATGTGTAATTTATGAAATACATGTGTAATTTATGTAATTTATAATTTTTATGTGTAGTTTATGCAATTTATGTGTAATTTACACAAATTTATGGAATTTATGCAATTTAATAAAATTTTACACAATAATCACATTAATAAAGAATTTTGAAACAATTAATGCAATATCAACAATATTACATTAATAAATATAAATAATTATAAATTACATAATAATCATAAAAAAATAAATTACAACAATATTCCCAGTACATACTAACATTGTTACATAATAATGTACATAATCATAAAATTTGCTAAAATGTATAAATTTATTTATTTGTTCAGAATTATTAAATATATTAATAGTTTATAAAAAAATATAACATTCAAAAATTAGGAACGGGTTTAGTAATGCTAAAGAAAATATTAAAAGTTTTAGCAAAACTCGTTCCAGAATCCGTTACAAAGACTGTCTCAAAAAAGTATACCTAAACTAGACGAATTGTTCCAAATTAATATATAATCGTTCCAAATAGAATTACTAATCAGTATCTAATATGTGTTCCAAATTCTATGAACCGTTCCTAATTCTATTCCTAAAATAATTCTACAAGTGTGTTCCAAATTCAATAACTCGTTGCAAAAAAATATTTCATAGACCGTTCCTAAATTCATCCCAATTAGAAAGAAGAAATAGTTTCAAATTAAAATTATGATTATAAATACCGTTCCAAAATTTCACCTAAAAAATATAAGTAACCATTAGAAAGACAATCCCCAACCGTTCCAATTCTTAAATTAAAATTTTTTGGGCTAAATCGATATTAGGAACGGATTTCAACGACCGATACAATTACCATCCCTAGTTGCAACTGTTTTTCATAAACCGTTCCTACATTTTTGTAACGCCAACTGCAGGGGCGGTTTTTCATCCATTCCAAACTCCGGTTCAAATAGGTTTTGTGATCTTGACATCGTCCAAAGTTAAACATTCCAAAATCTACCAAAATCTTGCCTTTTTTTGTAGTGTTACCATCAAGTTGAGTCAAAAGTTTGGCGTGTCAAAATATTTTTATCACATCGTCAATTAGCAATGAATATATCTCAACTTGAATCCTTCAAATTATTGGTTGAGGTACCTGCAACAAAAAATCAAACAAACCAACACAGCCAGAAAAGGAGAGCACCTCAGTTTTATGGCTGGACAAAAGAGAGCATAAGCGGGGGTACAATCCCCAAACATCTGTCAACAACAATAAAATCAAAGTAGAGACTAAGGAATACAACTTACAAATAATAAGAATGTCCAAGATATGCAACGTAATGGAGGACACCTCACAAGCACAGTAAAGTAGTAAAATAAACATGAGTCTATTATACATCAAACATACAAGCATAGTGGAGGATACAACAGTCAATCCATGGATCCTCATAAGCACCTACAAGTATGGTAGCATTGACAGTCCAACACTGCTAAGGAAAAATAAAGCATAATTGGGAATGCAACTCCCTCACATCTCTGCATAGTTCTGATGTCGGGGAAGCCATAAGAGTCAAGTTTGGTGATCTCTATAATCTTGCCTCGCATGTGATCATTAGTTAGTAGATCATAACACAGGCTTGGTTAGCAAGCAAATCTACTGTTTGGTTGTCTTCTCTATAGATATGAGATTTCTTGATCTCATATTTGAATACAAGATTTTTCATAATTTTTTTTTCTACTATATACATTCAAAATAAATGTTTAAAATATTAGTACAATATTATACCAATAAATAATAGTATTTATGTTAGAAATAAACGAGAAAAAATATTTGAATTTTGAAAGAAAGAAATTGAAGGAAAAAAGTCCTTTTACAGTCAAAAAGATCAATTTTGTGCCTAGATTTTATTCCATATGAAGACTAATTAAATAATATGGAGAATTTACTCTATATTGTAAGTTTAAATGAATATAAAAATGTGAATAATAAATTATATTAAAAATTAAAGATATAACTTCTATTAACAAACAATTATTTATGTCCAACTTCCAATCAACCGATAGTCTCCTAATTTAATCGTCGGAGTGATTTTTTTGGGTGTACCCCAACACTTTTGACTTGTTGCTTTGATTTCAGACTTATTTGCTATGAAAACCCCGAGAACCTAGGGCGATTCCACCGACCTCGTCATTATACAGTTATCATAACAAATAATAGCATAATCATGTTTATTGCGGAGTAGCACAAAATTATTGAACTAAAAATATTACCTTCGGTTGCAATCAGGTTTATTGTAATTATTATTTTTAAGAATAATAACAATATTGTTACAAAGTACTCGAGATCCGAAAAAAAGGTACATATAAGCTATAGGATATGTAGGGACGAGATCTGCCGCGCCCATGGAATATACAGAATCTTAAGAAGTTTTACGCATGAACATGGGAGTTCGCATTTTGGTGCCTGTGAATGGCCATCAACCACTAAGAGGTCGCGCTCTGGTGCCTATGAAAGGCCATCAACCATGAAAAGTTCACGTTATGGTGCCTGTGAAAGGCGGTCAACCAAAAGAGGTCGCGTTATGGTGCCTGTGAAAGGCCATCAACCACGAATAGGTCGCGTTCTGGTGCCTGTGAAAGGCCATCTACAGAGAGATCGAATTCTGATGCCTGTGAAAGGCCTATCAATCCCAAGAAGATACCTCAAGGAGCCTGTGAAAGACCATCAATTATGAGAATCGAATCTAAGGTTAGGAGGGTCACATCTTGTGTGTTAGAGATAGTCACGACTGCATATGTCAATGCTTGAAGAAACTTGTACAAACTGTAATTTCTCCGAAACAATTTATGAAATCAGTTCGTCTGTTCGTATTACATTAATTTGAAGACTGCGTACGTTTTTATGCTTTTCTTTTTACCTACTATCAAAGTCTTCAGGGTATTAAACATGAACTGAAAAAGATGCATCCTTCATGCCAACTGAAAAAGAGGCATCCAATTAAGCACGAACTGAAAAAAGACGCGTTCAACGTATGCGATCTGAAAAAGATGCATCCTTCGTGCCAACTGAAAAAGAGGCATCCAATTAAGCGCGAACTGAAAAAGACGCGTTCAACGTATGCGATCTGAAAAAGACGCATCCTTCATGCCAACTGAAAAAGAGGCATCCAATTAAGCGCGAACTGAAAAAGACGCCTTCAACGTATGCGATCTGAAAAGACGCATCCTTCGTGCCAACTGAAAAAGAGGCATCCAATTAAGCGCGAACTGAAAAAGACGCGTTCAATTTATGCGATCTGAAAAAGACGCATCCCTCGTGCCAACTGAAAAAGAGGCATCCAATTAAACACGATTTGAAAAAGATGCGTTCAACGTATATGAACCGAAAAAGGCGCGCTGAACATAGGCGACTCGAGAAAGGTTAACAAATGGGGATACATCAAATGGGGGTGAAAGAAGCGTTTAACAAAGATGATAAACGTGCGAATGGAAATGCAAAATAACATGCATACGAATTGCCAAAAGATGAGTTCCATTGATGAAGCTTCATTTACAGAGTTACATCACAAAAATATGCCCCTCAGGGTCAGCTCTCAAATACACAGTTGCATGGATCAACAAAAATATCAAGGGGAGTAATTGTTAGAACAGAATCTAGACCGAGATTCTATTACAAAAGTCGGAGACCAAATCGCATCAATCATCATCCTCAGCCTCCAGCTCTTCACGCAGAGCAGCGAACTCGTCGTCTTTCAGAACAGGTTCGGCGGGATAGGGTTGGAGATCGCCGTCAAGTGTGATATCCAACTGACTATGGTCAAACGACTCTTGAAATCCACCAAGCTTCTCGATCTGGTCTTCACAGGTCTTATAACCCTTGGCGAATGAGTCGGCAGACTTGATTTCCATAATAGTTGTGAAGGTGTCCGTCTTCAGGAAGTCGCGGACAACAGCCATACGAGAACCAACCAAGATTCGATGGTGTTCCTCCAGGGTATTGCGACCAACCTGGCCTTTCTCAAGACCTTGCTTGTGGCCCTCAATCAGGCCGACCTCATGGCCAGCCTCAAAACCTTCCCTCTTGCCTTCAGATAAGGCGACATCCCTCTCAGATAAAGCGATCTCCTTTTCCTTCCTGGCGGCATCGAGCTCACCCTCCAAACCCTTGATCTTCTCAGCAAGAATCACCATCTCGTCCGCGTGCTTAAGATCCAGCTTGTCTCACTCTGCCAGTTGGGCCTGGAGCTCCTTCACCTTCCTATCCGTCAATATGTAGTTCTTGTGATAGGATGTGCATTTCATGAACAGGCTCCGGAAGAATGTTAAGGCCTACAAAGTCGTGCAAAGTTATTCGGGTTCGAACATTAGAGCCGATCCAAGAATACGAGATTACCTGCAGCTGGGCATGGACGCCATACTCCTCGATCCTAATAGGGTTGTTCGTCACCAAAGAACTCTGGTTGCGGAGGGAGGTGAAAGAGTTATACAGGTCGAAAGTTTCCCCCCTGCTTTCGAGAAGAGCACCGTGCTGGAAGAGCAATCCCACCTAGGAGTCGTTCGATCTCCCTGAGGTTCAGACGAATGCGACTGAGGGCCCCTTATGACTTCCCGGGTCTCCTCCCAATGCGAAGCGAGCTGTTCCAACCTCAGGAACCTTTCTCGCTCGTCCGCTTGACTAGTCTTGTCCGCAGCTTCCCTAGCCATCCTACTCAATGCCCTAGGCCGATGAGATTTAAATTTTAAAGAACCAGAGGGTTCCATCAGTTCTTTCTCCTTCGGATCTTTCCCCTACCCCTGCTTTTGCGAGACCCGCTTCCTTTCTTCGATCTTTCCCCACTATCGCGATCCAATTTCTCAGACTCACCCCCTTGATCTCCACTTGCATTGTCCAGGTTCAACTCTAAATCGCTAGAGTTATATCCATAGAGAGGTTGGGAAGGAGTCTCTTCGCTGTCAACTTAGATGGGCTGACAATTTGCAGGGCTCGCAGGCTCGCGGGGTCTCGAAGGAATAGGCGCAGGAGGAAGGTCATTAAAAGGCGCGACTTGCTTTCCCTTGGCCTTGCCCTTAGCCATTTTATATTCAGCCGCCTTCAGTGATAGAGCATTACGAGAACTCATGATGATACTACCTGAAAAAATCAAAGCGTGTAAGCGAATTCGAGCAGAGCGACAGAAGAAAACATCATGTCAGAAAGAAAAATCACCTAAAGACTCTTCGATGTGGAGGGACGCTGGAGAGAGCCCAGACAGTTGCAAAACCTTCTCAGTGAGAAGCTTCTTGGGGTCGTATTTAAAAGCCGTTAGGCTATTTATCTGATCGCCCTCCAACCCCCCTCCACTTGTTTTCGAAACGGGTTTATATTTAGACTATTCGGTTTTAAAGGGCCAGACACTTCTAGGAGGTCGAATAAAAATATAGCGATCTAACCAGACACATTCGACTTCAGAGTACTCAGATATCTACAGTCAGGCTTGGCCGAAAGGTAAAATAAACCTCTATCACCGGATCGTTTGGAAGTGGTGAAAGAGTACAAGCTCCAAAAATTGTCAAACTGGGTTCTATGTCTAAGTATTGCATTATTATGACAAAAAGGACAATATGACAAATAAAATTGGGAGAGAGTTGCATAGGGCACAACTCCAGTTTATTCAAAATCGAAGCTACAGGAGAAGCCAAAGGAAATCGCAGTCCAGCGTCAAGATGCTTGATAGAAAAAGCGCAGAAACCAAAAGGAGAACGGTGCATGCAATCAAAAGTGGCAGGAAGGATAATTTCATACTCAGGCGGTATGTAATATTTTTCCCTAATCTTAAGAACAGGGGTTCTAACACTACTGACCACAGCTTCCCAAGGGTTTCTAGCAAGCCTATTCTGGAATTTTGAGAGAGTAGAAGGTACGGCTTGTTTGTCAGAGATTTTGGAAACCGAGAACTTTTTGTTGCTTTTTGGGGAAGTAGAGAAGGAACCAAGAGCAGACCCAGAAGCAGACCCAAAAGGGGTCGCAGACAACCCAGAACCAAAGCTCGACTTAGAATTCGAACTAAAGCTAGAAGACATTGTACCTTAGAACAGGATGGCTCTGGAAGCTGTAGATCGAATGCGAACGTTGAATTATAAACACTGGTCGCTAAAAGTCTATATAGGAGGTAGGAAGAAGTGTTTGAATGAGTGGGGTATTTATAGACTTACTCCTCTGGAGATTCGGGCGCAGATCAACCCATGAGATGACGCCACGTCTCCACAGACCTACAGATCGACGGACGCGACCGTTCAACTTCTTCAAAGGCAAACGCATTTCACTTTGAAAAAGTGGGGGAGTAATGATGGGTAGCTACAGTAATCTGCTGGGAAATGACAAAAACACCCTTCATTAAGGGCATTAGGGTCCATTCGCATGGAATCCGCGCTTTCTGCAACGGGCGGGTCACGGAGCACCCGACCCGGATCGAACAATGGACTTGAAAACCTAGACAATGACAACCATCCGATCAGGACGCAAGCCAGCGGGATAAGACCACGTGGCCCAGCCAACAGTATCCAGCTGTGCTCTATAAATAGACCCAAAACGCCGTAATTAAGGTAATTGTTCTGAGATCGAACTTTGAGATAACACACTTTTCTCTTGATCAACCTAACTTGAGCGTCGGAGGGTCATTATCGGGGACGTGCCCGACGAGCTCACAGTTCTTGTTTTATTCTCAAGGAACCCAAAATCTGGTCTTGGAAGAGTTAGCTGTCTGAGTTGAGATCGTTTCACAAGATTGCTGAATTTGACCCGGATCAACTGTAAATCCATGTCAAAAAGGAGTTTTCCACTTCAAGAGTTTTGTGGGTGTTCTATTGATCAAAAAAGTTGTTGTAAGCATTGCATCTCCCCAAAATTTTATGGGAAGAGATGCCTGGAATAACAAGGCCCTAGCTACATTCAACAAGTGTCCATGTTTCATTCCAACTCGACCATTTTATGGAGAGGTGCATGTACATGAGGTTTGATGTATGATTCCTAAGTTGGAACAAAGTGTTTGACATTCATGATAGATGAATTCTGCACCATTATTAGACCTTTATGTCTTTATCTTTCAATTGAACTGATTGGAAATCAAGGAACAAACATGTTTCAAAATAGCAGGTGCTTGGGATTTTTGTTTTAGGATGAAAGTCCATAAGCATCTTTAGTGGTCATCGAACAAAGTTAAAACGTAGGTTCCCCCCAGAGAGATTATAGGTAGCATCAAGACCCCATAAATCCATTTGGAGAAGTTCGAAAGGAATATCATACTATGATACACTGATTGGAAAAGGAATGCGAGTATGCATAGCTTTGTGACAGATTTCACAAGGGATGTTATCATTATCAAGACCATAATGAATGTTCAATATATGTTTTATTGCCTATAAAACAGCATGACCTAGATGTTTATGCTATATATTTGAGGTACAACAGACAGAATTGGAACAAGACATAGTATGATCAGTACTCTTAATAGCAACAACAAAAGTGAGACAGAGGGAACTTGGTTTAAAGATGTATAAATTCTTGAATAGTTGGCCTATAGCCAGATTCGCTCTACTGCCCTGGTCCTGCAATAAACATATGTCTTTAGCAAACTGAAACTGATAATTTTTATGGCCACAAAGTTGGCTGACAGATATCAAGTTGACAGAGCATTGAGGAATACTGAACACATTCTCCAAAGCAATATCATCATTCAATTTAACTCTGCCTACATATTGAACTGAATTCTTTAAACCATCAGGCAGGTGGATATAGTGAGGATTAGTGGGTTTGACAAATGAGTGGAATAATACAATGTTTTCAATACAAATATCTAGCAATCCAAATCAATACAAGTAAGTTTAGCGGCATTACCTGCAAACTCCTCGTCAAATTGTGCAAAGTTTGCATAGTTGGTAATGGGATCTAAGGGAGTGTTTGCCTTTGTATAGCTGGTAATGGGATTTGAGGGTGTGTTTGCCTTCTGCAGCAGCTTAATCAATTCATTCATCATTTCTGCAGTGTTTCCCATAGAGGTGCCCTACATACCTTCACTTTTGACATCGACATTGGCAGCAAAAGCTCTCCCCTTCTTCCTTCGCTCATTCAGAGATTTATACCAATCAAGTATGCCATGCAATTGAAAATATGTATCTTTTTCATGTCCTAGTCTTCGACAATGTGAGCATAACAAATTTCCTTTATCTGCAATGAACTTCTTTTTCTGCACATACTTATCATCATCTCTCTTAGTTCCTTTCATAGTCAGTTGATACCCACATTGTTTGTACTTATCTTCGTAGATGTTTGTATTGCTCTTTGTTGTTCAACGGTGTAAAGCAAAGAGAAAGGCTTTTCCACACTGGGCAGTGGATCAAGCATAAGTATCTGACTTCCTTCGTTGTTGAAGGTTTCATAAACGCCCATAAGAAATTGCATTAGTTGAGTCAATAAAGTGAGTTCATCAATTTGTTTGTTAATACCACTAGTACAATCTCCACGCTTACACTTTGGGATAACCATACCTAGGTTCTCACTCTTTTACCAGTTGGAAAGAAACACATTGGATGAATGTGGGTAGTTAAGACAAAGTTGTGTGAGGATGGTTCTTTGGAGTGTTATAAAGCTCGTCTAGTAGAAAAGGAATTTACTCAGATTGCAAGGGTGGATTACATTGACAACTTCTCACCTATTGCCTAACTTATTACAGTACATGTGTTCGTCTCACTAGCTGCTTCCCAAAGCTGGCCATTATAGCAAATGGACGTCAACAGCGCCCTCCTCCACGGTTGTTTGGATGAATATATGTACATGGAGCTGCCTGTGGGTTATTCTACCAAGCCTGGCCTCGTATGCAAACTCCAACAATCCCTCTGTGGGTTGAAGCAAGCCTCTCGTCAATGAAATGTAGAGCTCACCCTCAAGCTCACTGAGTTTGGATTTACGCAATCTGCTTATGACCATTGCTTCTTCACCAAAATGACTAATACTGACCTCCTAGCTCTTCTCATCTATATTGATGATATAGTGGTTACAGCATCATCTTTGGATCTTATTCAATTTGTTAGACTTTACTTGCATTCCTTATTAAGGATCTTGGAGACGCAAGGTATTTCCCAGGGCTCAAGATTGCTCGAAATTCTAATGGTCTTTATCTAGCCCAGACAAAGTATGTTTAAGACATCATGCGAGATATTGGTATGCTCTCTGCCAAGTCTGTGTCTACTCCATTTCCTTTGGAACTTAAACTCAGTGACAATTGTGGCCCCTTACATCCTCAACCTATTCAATACAGAAGGTTAATTGGGCGTCTATTGTATCTAGGCTTCACACACCCCGACATATCACATTATGTGCAGTAGCTTAGCCAATTCCTTAATCACCCCTGTGATGTCCATTGCAGGGCTGCCTTACGTTTTAACGTTATCTCAAAGGTGAGCAGTCGAAAGGTTTGTTCTTTCATTCTCAGTCATCCTATGAGCTTACTGCGTACAGCGACGCAGATTGGGCGTCATGTACTGATTCCCGCCGTTCCCTTACTGGATATTGTACCTTCCTTGGAGTTGCCTTAGTTTCTTTGAAGACCAAGAAATAATCTACTGTTTCCCGTTCCACTCCGAGGCGGACTATAGGAGCATGGTTGCAACTTTCTATGAGTTAATATGGTTGTCCTATTTGCTCTCCGATTTAGGCATTCACTTGTCTCTTCCAGTTCGTTTTTTTTGCGACAACCAAGCGGCCCTGCATCATGGCGAATCCCGTATTCCATGAGCGCATGAAACACAATGAGATTGATTTCCATGTGGTAAGAACTACTTATAAAGATAGTTTTATTGCTCCTTCGCACATTCGCAGTTCCCTTCAACTTGTTAATTTATTTACTACGTCACTGCCTCTGGAAACCTTCGTTTCCTTACTTGCCAACTTGGGTCTGGTTTCTTTGCATCCTTGTCCCACTTGTGGGGGGGCGGTTGAGAATGTTCCAGCTTTGGAGATGAAGCTCGCCATTTTCGCTGCAGAACATCGACAGGGAGATGTTTGGAAAGATGATAATGTTGCTGTTTTTTTTTTATTTGAAGCGGGATAGAAGTCATGTTTTATAGCTACGCGATTTTTGGTTGTCTTTGTGTTATTTACTGAGTTATCATGTGAGTACTTATTCGGCTCCTGACTGACCCATGTAATATAAGGAAGTAATTTACTCATTTTTTAAAATACAAGTGATAAATTGCTATTTATATTTTAAGAAATGGAGAGGAATAGAAGATTCATGTGAAGAACAACCAACGCTATAGACACCAACAAATCATAACTGAAGAAAGGTGAAGAGCACTGTGTTGATGGGAGAGTTGTCGCAGCAATTAAAGAATTACATCATGCACTTCGACCAAAAAAGATGTAATTCTCATAAAAAATGAGGTAGGCTGAGAAATTCATGCGACAAAGTTGATGACATAAAGCAGAGCAAAATACAATCCCAAATGGACTGCTCTTTTCGACTTGTAACCAGTCATAATTATTAAATATAAAAATCGCCCTAATTTGTTGTTCAATGTCGGACCAACCCACTAAATAACAAGCTGACCAAAATACTAATAAATACACCACAAAATGAGATTATGAAGAATATCACCTCTTATACACTAATGTAAACTTATGCTTTGCTCTAAAGCAAACACACCAATACATGTGCTTGTTAGCCCTATCCTATTCTATCACAAAACCACAATCAAAAGTTAATGTAAAGGCGGATTAGTCCATACGAGTTAGTGAACATGGTCGATAAGTCCCTAGACCCAAACTCAATGTTTTGGATTCAATTTTTAGGTCGAGTGGGACCCATATCATTTTTTTTTTGTTTTTTAGCGCTATCAATAATTCTTGTCATTTTTACTCAAGACAAGATCATTGAAAATTTTAAATGCAATTATTAGCCTTCTTTACATGGTTGTGAGTAAATAAATATATTTAACAAATGGGAAAAATGCAAGTAACCTGCGTGTGATATTACAAATGAGTAAATTACCCTTTTATGAAAAAATGAATAGCGATTTACTTCCTTATATTTTTTAAAATACAATCAATTATCCCCCTATGATTTTTAAAATGAAGCAATTTACCTCCTTGTATAAGGAGGTAAATTGCTTCATTTTAAAAAGTTTAGGAGGATAAATTGCTATATTTTTTTATCATAAAGGGGTAATGTGCTTATTTTTAATATGACAAGGGAATAAATTGCTATTCACCCTTTAACAAATCAATTAGAAACTTATCAATTGTAAAAATTGAATTAGGATAGCTCAATGAATCCATAAAATCTTATTTGAGAAATAAAGTTTAAGTTCATTATATTACCAAAAATAAACGTACGATAATATGATTTACAGTATTATCCTTAAAAATAATTGTATCACGTGCATACTTAGCTGAATAGGAAAATTGAAAGAAATAATGGTATGTAATGAGATCCAACGTAAAATTAGGAATGTTTATTTTCTATTTTTCTATATTTGTAGTCAACATAAGATCTACATATTTGTTATTCACCTAACAATTTCTTAAACTGCCCTTCTTACCTCTAATTTGTCAACTTTTATTTCCAATTTAGCTAATTCATTAATGTTTTAATCTTTAATTTGATTTCTGATTACACAAATTATTAATGTTTTGTAAATTTAATTGACAAAATGTTTAAATTGTATATGTTTCATTGGTTGTATTGGCATGGCCAAACGCTTATAAAAAGGAACTTCGGAGATGAAAATTAGCAAACATCTTCAGCTATCACATCACTAAAATGAAGTACACCATAATTAAAATCCTCTTGCTATTTCTCGGCATGGAAGTCGAGATTATCCAAGCATGTGTTACACAACAAGAAACTGTTTACGTTATTAATAATCTCCCTCCGAATTCTGCGCCGTTGAAACTGCATTGTGCTTCTAAAGATGATGACTTGGGATATCATACCCTTTCCACAAACCAAGATTATCATTGGAGTTTTTGCGATGATGTCATCCCGAAAACTTTGTATTTTTGTCATCTCTGGTGGGGTTCTAAGAATCAAGCTTTTGACGCTTATAAACAAACATGGGTGAGACCTGGAAGCAATCAGCACTATTGGGTGGCAAAAAGTGATGGAATTTATTTTTCAGAGCAAAATACTCCGAGTTCGCTCATCAAAAAATATAATTGGAACAATTAGAGGCCATGAAAAATTGTTCCACAAGGATGTTTTTAAATATTAAATATGAATGAAGTTCGACTCTCTCTCTAGTTTTATTTGTGTGCTATTATAGTAATTGGGTTAAAAAAGAAACACTTTTACAAAAGACTGCGGAATATAAAGATAATTCTTTTTGCAAATATATATCTTCATTTCTTTACTGTCTTTCAACAAAAGTACCACATATTTTTATCTCCACCATTTTGATCATCCGAAATAGATTTACATAAATAGCCCCAATTTTTTTCTTAATACAAGTCAAGATTCAGTGCTATAAAATCCAAATATCAAGTTAGATAACTAAACGCTACATCTAAAGTTAGAGGGACAAAATTGTCGACCCCTTAAAGATGAAGGACCAAAGTTGCAATATAAAAATTACAACTCGAACTTCCACTTCATCAAATTCGCCAAAACCCTCAATTTAGAAGGTGAGGCGGCCGACAGCGTGGAATTTTCAGGCCAAATCAGTGGGATAAAGGACTAAAATTTCCAAATTCTTTAAAGTTACAACACTAAAATGCCAATTTTAATTTGAATAGGATCAGAATTTCCAACTCCCGGCTTTATAGGACTAAAATTGCATTTCTTTCCTATTTGATGGAAGAATATTTAATTTGTCACAATAATGAAATTCATGATCCTAATAATTACTATTAATTTTTAAAAAAATTATTATTAATAAGAATTAGTTACAAAAATATGTTGCCACTAAATATAATTATTCACATGTAAAGTGACGATCTAGTGACAATAAATAATAATTATCACTATATTGTATTGTCTTGAAATTTTCATTTCAAATGTGTGACTAACTGTATTTAGTGACAACTTTATACATAATTAATGATAAAATTTATTGTCACTAATATATATTTTAATGATAATTTTAAAATCATTACCAAATATAGTCTATAGTCTTTCGTAAAGGATAAGAGGTTTGTGCAGTGAAAATTCTCTATGAAAAGTATATTATCTTTTCGAATTAGTGTGCGTCATAAAATGTATTAAACTTATTATTTTTATTTACATGTGAAAGTAGTCTTTTAATTTATAGTAAGATGATATTCACATATTAATTAGCGACATACTATCCATCATAACAGGGTTGTGTGAAAAAAATATATTTAAAAAAAATAATTATAAATTTTATAATTGTAAAAATTAAATCAATATAGTTCAATGGATTTATAAAATCTTATTACAAAACCAAGTCTAAATTCGTTGTTTGGGGTAATGTATTATCTATACTACATATAAAAAGAAGCCCATTAAATATGGGAGTAAGGCCTCCTTTACTTTATTGGATGGGATTAAATGATGATAGATAATTTCATGATTAATATTGGAATATTTGGTGACATGATAATTTAATAACTTATTTATTTTGTATGAATGATTGTGCGATTATTATTAATAGTCTAACAATATATTTATTTATATAGTTGTTAAAAGGGATAAAATGTGTAATTGACAAAATTACTTTATAATAAGAAAAAAATATCAATGTCACGTTGTGAGATCGTAAAATATAAAATATCTAAAATTATTTAAACTTTTTATATATACATTTTATATCAATATCATTTTTCCACACCACCATATTCATCTTCATAAAAAATATTAATATATAATAATATAAAATGTAGGTAAAATTACACTTTTGGTCCTCTAACTTACTTTATTTACACATTTATTCCTTTTTGACGAATTTAGTCCTGAGCATCTCACGTCATTATTTGACAAATTTAGTTCTTGATTGAAACATATCTTACTATGGAGAGGTGCATGTACATGGGGTTTGATGTATGATGCCTAAGTTGGAACAAAGTGTTTGACATTCATGATTGATGAATTCTGCACCATTATCAGACCTTTAGGTCTTTATCTTTCAATTGAACTGATTGGAAATCAAGGAACAAACATGTTTCAAAATAGCAGGTACTTGGGATTTTTGTTTTAGGATGAAAGTCCATAATTTTCTTGAGTGGTCATCGAACAAAGTTAAAACATTGGTTCCCCCTGAGAGATTATAGGTAGTATCAAGACCCCATAAAATCCATCTGGACAAGTTCGAAAGGAATATCATACTATGATACACTGATTGAAAAAGTATGCGAGTATGCGTAGCTTTGTGACAGATTTCACAAGGGATGTTATCATTATCAGCACCATAATGAATGGTCAATATATGTTTTATTGCCTGTAAAGAAGCATGACCTAGATGTTTATGCAATACATTTGAGGTAGAATAGACAGAATTGGAACAAGACACAGTATGATTAGTACTCTTAGTAGCAACAACAAAAGTGAGATAGAGGAAACTTGGTTTAAAGATGTATAAATTCTTGAATAGTTGGCCTACAGCCAGGTTCGCTCTATTGCCCTGGTTCTGCAAGAAACATGTGTCTTTAGCGAACTGAAACTGATAGTTTGTATGGCCACAAAGTTAGCTGAAAGATATCAAGTTGACAGAGAATTGAGTAATACGAAATACATTCTCCAAAGTAATATAATCATTCAATTTAACTCTGCCTACATATTAAACTGAATCTTTGAACCATCAGACAGGTGGATGAAGAGAGGATTAGTGGGTTTGACAAATGAGTGGAATAATACAATGTTTTCACATACATGATTGATGGCCCTACTGTAAATTATCTAGCAATCCAAATCAATACAAGTAAGTTTAGCGGCATTATCTGCAAATGCCTCGTCGAATTGTGCAAAGTTTGCATAGTTGGTAATGGGATCTAAGGGAGTGTTTGCCTTTGCATAGCTGGTAATGGGATTTGAGGGAGTGTTTACCTTCTGCAGCAGCTTAATCAATTCACTCATCATTTCTGCAGTGTTTCCTAAAGAGGTGCCCTACATACCTTCACTTTTGACATCGACATTGGTAGCAAAAGCTCTCCCCTTCTTCCTTCGCTCATTCAGAGATTTATACCAGTCACATATGCAATGCAATTAAAAATACGTATCTTTTCCATGTCCTAGTCTTCGACAATGTGAGCATAGGAAATTTCCTTTATCTGCAATGAACTTCTTTTTCTGCACATACTTATCATCATCCCTCTTAGTTCCTTTCATAGTCAGTTGATAGGCCACATTGTTTGTACTTATCTTCGTAGATATTTGTATTGCTCTTTGTTGTTCAACGGTGTAAAGCATAGAGAAAGCCTTTTCCAGAATGGGCAGTGGATCAAGCATAAGTATCTGACTTCCTCAATTGTTGAAGGTTTCACAAATGCCCATAAGAAATTGCATTAGTTGAGTCAATGAAGTGAGTTCATCAATTTCTTTGTTAATACCACTAGTACAATCTCCACACTTACACATTGGCGCAGGTGCCAAACAATTGAGCTCATTCCAAAGCTTTGTCACGTTTGTTAGATATGTTGTAAGACTTAAACCTTGTTGTACCATTGATGACAATTTCCTCTATAACTGGTAAATTAACGGCCCGTTAGTCCACCCATACCTCGCCTGTATCACGAGCCACAGTTCTCACGAAGTATTCAAATGCATGAATGATTCCACCATGTCCTTGGACACGGAATTCCAGATCCATGATGTCACTATCAGATTAACGCGCCTCCATTTCTCAAAATTGATTGATCTAAGAGCTGGTGTTGGAAATATTCGTTTCAAAAGAGACGTAAATTGCTCGTTTTCATACCAGAAAGTTGGTGCCATCCAAAGGAGAAGATGTCAATGTGAGCTGCGAATGCCCAGAAGGATGAACAAACAACATATGCTTCTCATATTGAGACGCAGTTTCACCCGATCTCTGTCCCATCGTCGACGAAGCTACTTCGTCCTCCATGAAGAGAGAGGTATACATTGTAGTGTGGATATACAGAGACCTTCACGAAAAAGGCTTTGATACCATGTTAAAACTTGCAAAAGACAACAAGCACACATAATCCATTATCAAAGATAAATTGCAGACAGAATACCCTGTTTTTGATTAATGGAAAAATAAAAAAACTGACCGAGAGGGGTTCGAATCCAGGTTAAATACAAAGAAGAGCAATTGCCTGAAACTGCTGTAACAAACTAACTAACCCTCCATATTATATGGACCAATCAGGAGACGAATAAATGATTCACATATTGAAAGAATGGTTAGATGCCATGAAGGCTGAAATTGCTGCTTTTGGGATAACCATACCTAGGTTCTCACTCCTTTACTAGCTTGGAAGAAACACATTGGATGAATGTGGGTATTTAAGACAAAGTTTTGTGAGGATGGTTCTGTGGAGTGTTATAAAGCTTGTCTAGTAGAAAAGGGATTTACTCACATTGCAAGGGTGGATTGCATTGACAACTTCTCCCTTATTGCCAAGCTTATTACAGTGCATGTGTTCTTCTCACTAGCTACTTCCCATAGCTGGCCCTTATAGCAAATGGACGTCAACAGCGCCTTCCTGCACGGTAGTTTACATGAATATATGTACATGGAGCTGCCTGTGGGTTATTCTACCAAGCCTGGCCTTGTTTGCAAACTCCAACAATCCCTCGATGGATTGAAGCAACTTTCTCGTCAATGAAATGTAGAGCTCACCCTAAAGCTCACTGAGTTTGGATTTACGCAATTTGCTTATGACCATTGCTTCTTCACCAAAATGACTAATACTGACCTCCTAGGTCTTCTCATCTATATTGATGATATAGTGGTACAACATTATCTTTGGATCTTATTCAATTTGTTAGACTTTACTTGCATTCCTTATTTACTATTAAAGATCTTGGTGACGCAAGGTACTTCCCTCGGCTCAAGATTGCTCGAAATTCTAATGGTCTTTATCCAACCCAGACAAAGTATGTTTAGGACATCATTCGAGATATTGGCATGCTCTCTACCAAGTCTGTGTCTACTCCATTTCCTTTGGGACTTAAACTCAGTGACAATTGTGGCCCCTTGCATCCTCAAGCTATTCAATACAGAAGGTTAATTGGGCGTCTATTGTATCTAGGCTTCACACGCCCTGACATATCACATTTTTTGCAGTAGCTTATCCAATTCCTCAATCACCCCTATGATGCCCATTGGAGGGCTGCCTTACGTGTTTTACGTTATCTCAAAGTTGAGCAGTCGAAAAGTTTGTTCTTTCATTCTTAGTCGTCCTTTGAGCTTACTGCGTATTGCGACGCAGATTGGGCGTCATGTACTGCTTCCCGCTGTTCCCTTACTCGATATTATATCTTCCTTGGAGCTGCCTTAGTTTCTTGGAAGACCAAGAAATAATCTATTGTTTCCCGTTCCACTTCGAGGCGGAATATAGGAGCATGGTTGCAACTGTCTGTGAATTAAAATGGCTGTCCTATCTGCTCTCCGAATTTGGCATTCACTTGTCTCTTCCAGTTCGTCTTTTTTGCGACAACCAAGTGGCCCTACATCATGGCGAATCTCCTATTCCATGAGAGAATGAAACACAATGAGATTGATTGCCATGTGGTCATAACTGCTTACAAAGATGGTTTTATTGCTCCTTCGCACATTCGCAGTTCCCTTTAGCTTGTTTATTTATTTACTAAGTCTTTGCCTCTGGAAACCTTCGATTTCTTACTTGCCAACTTGGGTATGGTTTCTTTGCATCCTTGTCCCACTTGTGGGGGGCCTGTTGAGAATGTTCCAGCTTCGGAGATGAAGCTCGCCATTTTTGCTGCAGAACATCCACAGGGAGATGTTTGGGAATATGATGACGTTGGGGTTTTTTTTTTTTATATTTGAAGCGGGATAGAAGTCGTGTCTTATAGCTATGCGATTTTTGGTTGTCTTTGTGTTATTTACTGAGTTGTCATGTGAGCCATTTATTCGGCTCCTGACTGACCCATGTAATATAAGGAGGCAATTTACCATTTTTTAAAATACAAGTGATAAGTTGCTATCTATTTTTTATTGAAAAGTAATTTACTCATTTTTTAAAATACAAGTGGTAAATTGCTATTTATTTTTTAGTGGGAGGCAATTACTCATTTTCAATATCACAGAAGGGTAAACTGTATTAAATCCCAAAAATACATTAAATCGGAGAGAGAGAGATAGAGAGAGAGAGAAACTTTAATAGACAACATAGAACAATATGCAGTGCTAAAATCTTCATATATCGAATATTATTATTATTTAAGAAATGGACAGGAATAGAAGATTCGTGTGAAGAAGAACCAACGCTATAGACACCAACAAATCATAACTAAAGAAAGGTGAAGAGCACTGTGTTGATGGGAGAGTTGTCGCAGTAATTAAAGAATTACATCATGCACTTCGACCAAAAAAGATGTAATTCTCATTAAAAATGAGGTAGGCTGAGAAATTCATGCGACAAAGTTGATGACATAAAGGAGAGCAAAATACAATCCCAAATGGACTGCTCTTTTCGACTTGTAATCAGTCATAATTATTAAATATTAAAATCGCCCAAATTTGTTGTTCAATGTCGAACCAACCCACTAAATAACAAGCTGACCAAAATACTAATAAACACACCACGAAATGAGATTATGAAGAATATCA
This sequence comes from Sesamum indicum, assembly GCF_026168435.1. NCBI lineage: Eukaryota > Viridiplantae > Streptophyta > Magnoliopsida > Lamiales > Pedaliaceae > Sesamum > Sesamum indicum. The sequence continues at coordinate 5,641,413 of NC_142661.1, read as the reverse complement.
CCTCTTATACACTAAAGTAATCTTATGCTTTGCTCTAAAGCAAACACACCAATACATGTGCTTGTTAGCCCTACCCTATTCTATCACAATCACAATGTAAAGGCTTATTCCATACCAGTTAGTGAACATGGTCGATAAGTCTCTGGACCAAACTCAATGTTTTGGATTCAATTTTAAGGTTGAGTGGGACCCATATCTATTTTTTTTTGTTTTTTAGCTTTATCAATAATTCTTGTCATTTTTACTCAAGACAAGATCATTGAAAATTTTAAATGCAATTATTATCCTTCTTTACATGGTTGTGAGTAAATAAATATATTTAACAAATGGGAAAAATGCAAGTAACCTGCTTGTGATATTGCAAATGAGTAAATTACCCTCTTATGAAAAAATAAATAGCGATTTACTTCCTTATATTTTTTAAAATACAATCATTTATCCCTCTATGATTTTAAAATGAAGCAATTTACCTCCCTGTATAAGGAGGTAAATTGCTTCATTTTAAAAAGTATAGGAGGATAAATTGCTATATTTTTTTATCATAAAAGGGTAATGTGCTTATTTTTAATATGACAAGGGAATAAATTGCTATTCACCCTTTAACAAATCAATTAGAAACTTATCAATTGTAAAAATTGAATTAGGATAGCTCAATGAATCCATAAAATCTTATTTGGGAAATAAAGTTTAAGTTCATTGTATTACCAAAAATAAACGTAAGATAATATGATTTACAGTATTATCCTTAAAAATAATTGTATCACGTGCATACTTAGCTGAACAGGAAAATTGAAAGAACCAATGGTATGTAATGAGATCCAACGTAAAATTAGGAATGTTTATTTTCTGTTTTTCTATATTTGTAGTCAACATAAGATCTACATACTTGTTATTCACCTAACAATTTCTTAAATTGCCCTTCTTACGTCTAATTTGTCAACTTTTATTTTCAATTTAGCTAACTCATTAATGTTTTAATCTTTAGTTTGATTTCTGATTACACAAATTATTAATGTTTTGTAAATTTAATTGACAAAATGTTTAAATTGTATATGTTTCATTGGTTGTATTGGCATAGCCAAACGCTTATAAAAAGGAACTTCGGATATGAAAATTAGCAAACATCTTCAGCCATCACATCACTAAAATGAAGTACACCTTAAATAATCTCCCTCTTGCTATTTCTCGGCATGGAAGTCGAGATTCTCCAAGCATGTGTTACACAACAAGAAACTGTTTACGTTATTAATAATCTCCCTCTGAATTCTGCGCCGTTGAAACTGCATTGTGCTTCTAAAGATGATGACTTGGGATATCATACGCTTTCCATAGACCAAGATTATCATTGGAGTTTTTGCGATGATGTCATCCCGAAAACATTGTATTTTTGTCATCTCTGGTGGGGTTCTAAGAATCAAGCTTTTGATGCTTATAAACAAACATGGGTGAGACCTGGAAGCAATCAGCACTATTGGGTGGCAAAAAGTGATGGAATTTATTTTTCAGAGCAAAATACTCCGAGTTAGCTCATCAAAAAATATAATTGGAACAATTAGAGGCCATGAAAAATTGTTATCCAACAAGGATGTTTTTAAATGTTAAATATGAATGAAGTTCAACTCTCTCTCTAGTTTTATTTGTGTGCTATTATAGTAATTGGGTTAAAAATGAAACAGTTTTACAAAAAGAATGCATAATATAAAGATAATTCTTTTTGCAAATATATATCTTCATTTCTTTACTGTCTTTCAACAAAAGTACCACATATTTTTATCTCTACCATTTTGATCATCCGAAATAGATTTACATAAATAGCCCCAATTTTTTTTCTTAATACAAGTCAAGATTTAGTGCTATAAAATCCAAATATCAAGTTAGATAACTAAACGCTACATCTAAAGTTAGAGGGACAAAATTGTCAACCGCTTAAAGATGAAGGACTAAAGTTGCAATATAAAAATTACAACTCGAACTTTCACTTCATCAAATTCACCAAAACCCTCAATTTAGAAGGTGAGGTGGCCGACAGCGTCGAATTTTTAGGCCAAATCAGCGGGATAAAGGACTAAAATTTCCAAGTTCTTTAAAGTTACAACACTAAAATGCCAATTTTAATTTGAATAGGACCAGAATTTCCATCTCCCGGCTTTATAGGACTAAAATTGCATCTTTTTCCTATTTTATGGAAGAATATTTAATTTTTCACAATAATGAAATTTATGATCCTAAGAATTACTATTATTTTTAAAAGAATTATTATTAATAAGAATTAGTGACAAAAATATGTGCATAAAATTGTCACTAAATATGATTATTCACACGTATAGTGACGTTCTAGTGAAAATAAATAATAAATATCACTATATTGTATTGTCTTGAAGTTTTCATTACAAATGTGCAACTAACTGTATTTAGTGACAACTTTATACATAATTAATGATAAAATTTATTGTCACTAATATATATTTTTAATGATAATTTTAAAATCATTACCACATATCTAGTAATTAATATTTTGTTCACTTGTAGTATATAGTCTTTCATGAAGGAGAAGAGGTTCGTACAGTGCAAATTCTCTATGAAAAGTATATTATCATTCGTAATTAGTGTGCGTCATAAAATGTATTAAACTTATTATTTTTATTTACATGTGAAAGTAGTCTTTTAATTTATAGTAAGATGATATTCACATATTAATTGACGACATACTATCCATCATAACAGGGTTGCGTGAAAAAAATAGATTTTAAAAAAGTAATTATAAATTTTATAATTGTAAAAATTAAATCAATATAGTTCAATGGATTTATAAAATCTTATTACAAAACCAAGTGTAAATTTGTTGTTTGGGGTAATGTATTATCTATACTACATATAAAAAGAAGCCTATTAAATATGGGAGTAAGGCCTCCTTTACTTTATTGGATGGGATTAAATGATGATAGATAATTTCATGATTAATATTGGAATATTTGGTGACATTTTAATTTAATAACTTATTTATTTTGTATGAATGATTGTGCGATTATTATTAATAGTCTAACAATGTATTTATTTTTGTAGTTGTTAAAAGGGATAAAATGTGTAATTGACAAAATTACTTTATAATAAGACAAAAATATCGAGGTCACGTTGTGAGATCGTAAAATATAAAATATCTAAAATTATTTAAACTTTTTATATATACATTTTATATCAATATCATTTTTCCACACCACCATATTCATCTTCATCAAAAACATTTAATATATAATAATATAAAATGTAGGTAAAATTACACTTTTGGTCCTGTAACTTACTTTATTTACACATTTATTTCTTTTTGACTAATTTAGTCTTGAGCATCTCACGTTTAGTCATTTTTTAACAAATTTAGTTCTTGATTCAAACATTTCTCACGTTTGGTCATTTTTTGAAAAATTTAGTTCTTGATTGAAACATATGCTCATAAAATTGTACATCTCTGAAAAATAAAATGGACTATAAATCCATATCAAAAAGGAGTTTTCCACTTCAAGAGTTTTGTGGGTGTTCTATTGATCAAAAAAGTTATTGTAAGGATTGCATCTCCCCAAAATTTTATGGGAAAAGATGCCTAGAATAACAAGGCCCTAGCTACATTCAACAAGTGTCCATTTAACATTTCAACTCGACCATTTTATGGAGTGGTGCATGTACATGAGGTTTGATATATGATGCCTAAGTTGGAACAAAGTGTTTGACATTCATGATTGATGAATTCTACACCATTATTAGACCTTTTTAGGTCATTATCTTTCAATTGAACTGATTGGAAATCAAGGAACAAACATGTTTCAAAATAGCAGGTACTTGGGACTTTTGTTTTAGGATGAAAATCCAAAAGCATCTTGAGTGGTCATTGAACAAAGTTAAAACGTAGGTTCCCCCAGAGAGATTATAGGTAGCATCAACACCCCATAAATCCATTTGGACAAGTTCGAAAGGAATATCATACTGTGATACACTGATTGAAAAAGGAATGCAAGTATCCGTAGCTTTGTGACAGATTTCACAAGGGATGTTATCATTATCAACACCAATGAATGGTCAATATATGTTTTATTGCCTGTAAAGAGGCATGACCTAGACGTTTATGCTATACATTTGAGGTACAATAGACAGAATTGGAACAAGACACAGTATGATCAGTACTCTTAGTAGCAAGAAAACAATAAAGACAAGAAACAAACTTTGTTTAATAAAACCGTGCAAAAGAGCTAAATTTTGAACGTTCTCAGAATTCGACGAAACTTGACCCAAACGTTGGTCTAGACCCAAGCATTTGTGTTGTAAATTTGCTACACGTAATAATAACTACAAATTAGCATAAAAAGAAAAATAAACTTGCTTTAATAAAACCATGCAAAACAGTTAAATTTTGAACGCTCTCAGAATTCGACGAAACCTGTCCCAAACGTTGGTCTAGCCCCAAGCATTAGTGTGGTAAATTTTCTAAACATAATAATAACTACAAGTTAGTATAAAAGGGAAACAAACTTGTTTTAATAAAACCGTGCAAAACAGCTAAATTTTGAGCATTCTCAGAATTGGACGAAACTTGACCCAAACGTAGGTCTAGACCCAAGAGTTTGTGTTTAAATTTTCTAAGCGTAGTAATAACTACAAGTTAGTATAAAAGGGAAACAAGCTTGTTTTAATAAAACCGTGCAAAACGGCTAACTTTTGAACGTTTTCAGAATTCAACGAAACTTGACCCAATCGTAGTCTAGACCCATCCATTTGTGTTGTAAATTTGCTAAGCTAATAGTAACTACAAGTTAGTATAAAAGGGAAACAAACTTGTTTTAATAAAACTGTGCAAAACAGTTAAATTTTGAGCATTCTCAGCATTGGACGATACTTGACCCAAACGTAGGTCTAGACCCAAACGATACGGCTCTGTTAGAATTTTGTAGTGAACTATCGAAATTAACATTGGCATTACTGGAAATTGAATTTTAGTATTTTTTTTTATCTAATTGTTTAGGATAAAAATGCCCTTATGGATTAAAATGTAAGAATTTTAATGTGTTATGTATTTAAATGTTGAGTTTGTACCTAATATATGGAAAAATTGTTGAAAATGGCCCTTTCTTTAATATATAAGAAGATTATATTTTATTACTATTAGACATTCTTTGTAGGCAATTTCAAGCATAGAAGAGGTAATTGCAGTCTTAAAAATTAAATTTCAATAATATATGCTAGAATCATTATAAACATAAGAAAGTTTAAATATCACTAGATCATGCTTAACATTTTACAAGTCAAAAGTGACAATTTGCCAACCTGACATATGATCCACAAAAACTACATATTCAAAGTCACAATATGCCAACATGACATAATGATTGATAAAAACTACGTGTCCAAAGTCACAATATGCCCACCCGACATAATGATGCACAAAAACTACATGTTCAAAGTAATAATATGCCAACAAAAATACAACCAACAAACAAACACTACTGTCACATTTGTGGGCAATTACTAGGATTTTTTTTTGGTTCACTTGGAGATGATCACTACAAAAGATGGTGGAATTTGGCACGGATAAAAAAAGCTTTCCGAAACCCGTTTCATATTAGAATGTGTTTTGGAACACATGAGGATTGAAACTTAATAGATGACATCATGATCCCTATTTCTTTGGGTTATAATTTTGGAATGGCCAAACTGTTCCAATATGTGTTCCAAACAAACAATTACAATATCCGTTGCAAAGACCATTCTAAAATAGTAATGGTAAATAGTTGGAACTCTGTTTGGAACACATTAATAGAATTAGGGACGGTCTTGCAATGAACATTCCTATATCTATGATAATTGATGTCCAAAAGATGATAGTTAGTAAATATATTCGAAAATGATGTATAATTTGGAAAGGTCTAAGTACACACATAATGAATTATGCGAAAAATTATTCCTAATTATGAGTTTTACTTAAGACGGAATGTGTTTCAAATACCATTCCAAAATTTGATATACATTGAAATGGTATTTTTTATTTTATTAATATTGTATTACTAATACTGCTCCTAATAAAAGTAAAATGGCTATAATTCAATGATCGAAAAAGCCGTTCCTATAGCCGTCCCAATGACATTTCAAAAATCTAAATTTCGACTTGTATATGAAGGATTTTATACCGGATTATAATTGAATTTCTCAAATGGGACATCCACCTGTATTACACGGGCCCTCCCACGCACGTTTATATGGTAGATGCTCAATCTAGTAACGATTTTGCCATACCACCTTCCATTGCTCTTAAGTGCCAATACCCATTCCTACATTGCACGGGCTCTGGATAGGTAGGGGAATTCGTGCAAACCCCTAATTTTTGTGTAGTGTTAATTAAGAATAATTTTAGATTGTACTTAAATTAGTTTAAATATATTGTTTAGTTAATTTAAAATAATTTTAGATAATTATAATAATTATTGTATTTAAATTAGTTTATAACTTATAATTATTATAATTGCTTAATATTTATATTCATCTACATATCTAAATTTGAAAAATAAAATTTAGTATATTAGTCTTTATAATATAATTTTTTTATTTTGATGTTTAAAAGTAAAAGAATATATATTTCTAGAAGAGAGAAAAATACAAAAAAAAATTAAAAAGTCAATTTGATAGAATAATTTTAGATACAATATAGAGGTATTTTAGCCAATTAAAAGCAATAAAATGTCAAAATACGCAAAAATCAAGCCAAAACGCACTTCATGCGAGTGCCTCCCCATTCCATTAGAAACTCTTTTGCTGATTTTATTAAAACACACGGGGGTTTTAGCCGATTTCTAAAATAAAGTGGGATTTTTAGCTATTTTAAAAAAATACAGGGTGTAATATGAAATTTAGCCTAATCTTTTAATTATTCCTTGAACATTATAACAAAATTTGTTATAATATTAAGGGTTAATTACAATATGCTATCCAAATTATGACCGTTTTTATACTTTGGCATCTAAACTTTATTTTTTTTTTGTCAACTTACCATCTCAACTTTATGAAATTTTGCACTTTGTCATGTACAACTAATTTTCAATCAAGTTTTTATCGAAAAAATATCACATGCAGTTCACATATGATATTTAACAGTTAAGTGATATGATACGTTTTACATATAAACAACATGTGATATTTTTCGAGAGAACAATCAACAAGCATATATGACAAAGTGCAAATTCCACAAAATTGAGATGTTAAGTTGATACAAAAACTTTTTGCCGATAAAAGTGTAAAAATATATATAATTTGGATGACAAAATGTAATTTTTCCTAATATATATCAACATAAAATCATAAAAAAAAAAATAAAAAGAGAATTAAACTCTAGTTATATTTATTTTAAAAGGATAATTACACTCCCCTCTCCATAGTTTTGGTGTAATTACATGTAGACCCCTTGTGATTTGAAAAATTACATTCTAGCACCCCTGAGGTTTGCTTCTGTCAAACAAATAAGTCCTTCTGTTAGTCAAAATTCACTGAATTTGTTGATATTAATAGAATGAAAGTTGATATTTATCCTTAATTGACTTAAAACTTGACTTACTATAGGTTAAACAATTCTTTTTATACGAAACTACCCTTATAATGGTGAATATATATCTTCTCACATGTATTAACGTGTGAAGATGTATGAGAATAATTTGGTCATAAAAAGATTTATTTAATTTTCTATAAGTTAGTAGTAAGTCAATCAGGGGTAAATATAATTTTTTTCAATTTTTTTATTAATATCAGCAAATTCAGTGAATCTTGACTAACTGGGGACTTATTTGTTTGATGGAAGCAAACATCAGGGGTGCTAGATATAATCTTTCAAACTACAAAAAATCTATATATCGTTACGCCAAACCTTGGAAAAGAAGAGAGTAATTATCCCTATTTTAAAACATCCTCAGTTAGCTAACAAATTTTCATTGTCTCTAACTGATCCAATCATAATTTTTGGTCAACAAAACTTGAAGAGTCCTTTGAATAGTAAACTTGAACGCTAGACGTCTTGCCCATGAGGTGAAATGGCATTTCTGGTCAAAATAGCATTTCAGGTGGGCAAATGACTCTTTGTTTTTATTTTTCAGGTCTGCCTCTTCTTTCGAGACTAAGTCAAGTAGCATGGTTGCATATATCCAGTCTTTACCTACATTGTCTCCTATAAGTCTGCATATAGTAGCACTAATGCCCAGAATCCCTTGGATCAAGCATCCCCTGGCAGCACTCCACAGAGCCCTCTTGAAAGCCAACCCCTTAAATTAAATTCTGCAGTTTTTATATTTCTATGTAGATGTTTGACACAAAACCTATTGTCGGCACTTGGGAATGTTTTTCAAATGTAGGAAGTGGGCCTTTCTATTTATCTAATATAAAAATATGTATATATGATCTATTAAATAATCAAGCTAATGGAAATAAATAGTTGCTAGGGTCCATTATATGGATCCGTAAGGTCCGTCCACCAACTTCTATTATAGGTCTAGAATCAGATATGAAGCCTTATTTTGTGCCTAGAAATGGAAAAATGATATTTTTCGTACGTCTTATAATTTAGGGGTTTTTTTATTTTTGGTTCCATTGATTACGAAATTCTTATTTTGGTTCTATAATTTTAAAATAATTGCACTTTTGGTCCTGTAACACCTTTTTGTTACATATTTCACGGAAACACACATGATCATTAAGTGCATGGGACAAAAAATGCTACTTTTTTAAAGTTATGGGATCAAAAGTAAGAATCCAATAGTATATGAGACCAAAAGTGTAAAAGCTCTAACAACCACGTGCTCATGTTCTGTTAAAATACATAATGGAAATGTATCATGAGACAAAAAATACTATTTCTTAAAAGTTAGTGGACACAAAAAGTGAGAATCCCGTAATCAATAAAATTAAAAATAAAAAGACCCTAAATTACTGAACGAGAAATGACATTTCCCCTCCTGAAAACAGACATACTGCCTGTCAAATTTTCTTTCCGTCACTAGCATCAATTTCTTCATCATTTAATCATGTTAGCACTATGAGCCATATATGGGGTTTTAACTATTATGTTATTTTGATGAAGAAAATAATTAAATTTATATTCTACATTCTTATAGTGTCAATCTTTATCTTCAATCAATTTTTAGCAATAAACTCACATTGAACCTAAGAAAAAATCATAGGAAAAGGATATAGATTAAACATCATTAATATTTATTTAAGTATACCTAGTTATGATAGAAGAGAAAAGGGTAAAATTGCAATCTATCTACTTGTGTTATGAAAAATAGGCAAACGGTTCTCTTATGAAAAAAAAAATAACAATTTATTCCCCTATGTTTTTTAAAATGTAGCAATTAGAAATTCATCATACTTAAACATTTAAAAGCATCCATTTGTTAAATAACAATTTTGCATTGCCTCTAATTCTTCCAATCATATTTTTTGGTCAAGGAACTTGTAGGAGAAATATCTAAATAGTAAATTCCATCACTCTTTGCTACCCAATAATGCTGACCATTAGCCGGTCTTATCCATGTTTCTTTAAAGGCATCAAAAGCTTGATCCTTTGGTCCCCACCAAAGATGGCAGAAATATAAAGTTTTTGGGATAAAATCATCGCAGAAACACCAATTCAAATCTGAACGGGTAGAAAGCGTGTGGTATCCCAGATCATCATCTTTGGATGCACAATGTAGGGTCAGCGGCGCGGAATTTGGAGGGAGATTATTAATGACATGAACAGTTTCTTTCTGTGTGAAAGAACATGCTTGGAGAATCTCGACATCCATACCGAGAAATAGCAAGAGGAATATGATCATGGTGTATCTTATTTTAGTAATGTGATGGCTGAAGATGTTCGCTAGTTTTCATCTTCGGAGTTCCTTTCATAAGCATTCGGCCATGCCCATACAACCAATGAGAGTTGTAATTCACATTCATAATGAAATATGTGCACAATAAAACATTTATCAATAAAATTTATAGAACATTTGTGTAATCAGAAAATCAAAACAAAGATCAATATGAATGCATTATCTAAATCGAATAATAAAGGTGTATATCTTCTCAAATTGAGTATAAATTGTGCAGATGTATCATAAAAGAAACATTCGTAATTTTACGTTGGATCACAAATTTCAATAGAGCTGTAATGTAAACAAGTTCGATTACAAAATAGCTACCAATGCTTTTTCGAATTTTCTATTAAACTAATTATTAATGTGATACAATTATTTTTATGGGTAATACTGTATTAATCTTGAATTAGGGGTGGCATTTTTTGTAATTATGAATATAATTTTTGTTATTTAGTCTTGTAACTTTATAATTTTAATAATTTTAGTTATTTTTCGGTAATTTGGCCAGAATATTGCATGTGACTTTTGCATGATCCAATTAAACTGCAATTTTAGTCTTTTAAATCAATTTATTTAGGATAAAAAATTCCAACTCCCTACGTACGTTACAGGACTAAAAAGGTCAATGCTCTCTTAAATTACAAGATTAAAATTTTTGTGGGTCATGTAGAAGTTGGATGCAATTTTCCAGCCAAATTACCCGGAGAAAGATGAAAATCGCCAAACTTTTAAAACTACATAACTAAATTGTGAAAATAATTCATACAAAATATATTTGTCATTGTGTACGTAATTTAGAAAAAAGGATGGACACAACCGATATTCTCTCTTCTCACACACACACTCCCACACCCTACAAAACACACACTCACACACATGGTAGCCATGGAGAAGTCTTGGCAGATGATGATGAGGGAGAACCGGCGGTTGTTGCTGACGACGACGGGGATCCACCGGTTGGCGGGAACACTATAGACAGTTTGGATGTGGAGGATGGTACCCATGGCTCCAACGAGATAGCCGTCGCGCGTATAGAAGGGGTACCAGCGAGGATTGATTTATGAATTTCTGAATTTCTGGTATTAGCTAATCATGCCATAGATAAGGGCGATGCTGAATCAGTCGCAGCATTGAAGGAGCTACAACGACGATGGACGAAGAAATATGGCGATGATGTTATGAATCGATGCCTTTGATGATGTACAGACCACTGCGTTCTCTACAGCAGGTGATGAGACTGCCACGACGCACGTTGTAGCCAAAGGTGCCTGAGCAAACCAGTTAGGTTGCTGCGATTACGGAGGCACCCCCGGCGGAGCCCTAGGGCCGGATAGTAGGGTTTCTACAACTTCAACGGCGGCGCTGAAGGTTTTGCCGTGGACACTGCATGAATCTGTTCCTGACTCGTTGTTGGCTATTTGTGCGCTGAAAAATAGTGAGTGGGGATGGGAGTACACTTCTCAGTGCGCGAGTCGCTGTTGGGCCATTGAAGGAGGCATGTGCACCAACTATTACTGTTGCCGATGAATCTGTTACAGCGTAAACTATTTCCACTAAATCTGTTGCTGCTGAACTGCTGGCTGTTGTTCACATTGATGCTAAAGCAGACTCAATTGCTGCACAGAATTAGAAGCCGGAACCGAGCTATTTGCGCAGCCATCTATCGCGACTGGGAAAACTGCAGCTATGCACAGTCAGCCGCCACTGGTTCGTGGAGTCGTCCACGCTGCAGAATCTGGAAAAACTACTGCTCATGGGTACATTCCGACGGCATCGCCTACCAGAATTTTTGTCGGTAATGTACCGCTTCAACCATGCTTCAATTTCATGAATTATGATGATAAAATGGTCAATATTTTTCATGATTCGACTCACAAGATATAGACTTATGTGCCTCCTATAATGTAAAATGGCGAAATTATCTTGCAACCCACATTGGACACTATTTGCGAGGGTTCCCGTCGATAGAATGCGGCAACAGTGGGGTATTTCTTGGGCAAATGGTCGTATTTTCACCACTTAAAGGAATACGTTAAATCAATTTGGCCAATGCTAACGGAGGTCATGGGCACGGTTAATGTTTATGTGCAGAAGGCACGAGTTCAGCAACCCATAGCCAAATCGGATAAGATTGGGGAGGAAGATACGGACCTATCAACACATGGAAACATCACTCAACAGCCTATCGTATCTGAACCTCAAGGTACAACTGATGCACGAGGAGACACTGAAGGAGAGAGTAAGGGTAATGAGGTGGTCATCTTTAATACTTTTGATGCACTTAATCACCTTGATGATGCAGATGATATTACCGGGGGTCCTAATGCAAGCAGCCCCCCCACTAGTGACCCATCTTGAATGCTGCTGTGTGAAACATGAGGGGCCTAAACAAAAGGGACCATCAGTTGGCACTTAAAGACTTAGTAGCTGAGTTCAGGTAACACTTTATTGGTCTTCTTGAAACGTGTGTTCGCATTACTAATATTGATCGCATGCAATCTTTTATTCTACCTCAATGGAAATGGTTTGTTGATTCTGTGACTATTGGTAATCGTATATGGGTTGCATGGGATGATGACATACTTGATATTCATGTGATTGCATTTGGTGACGAATATATACATTGCCGTGTGATTGTTAGAGCAACGCATGTGAATGTGGTTATTTACTATTATTCATGGTGCTAATGATATAGCTCAGTGTTGAGAGTTGTGGCGATCTTTGGAGATACTTGAGGGTCAGTGTGTGGATGATCCATGCTTCGTAGGGGGTGATTTTAATGCTATACGTATCCTCGGTGAGGTTTGTGGTATTTCTAGTGAAATAAGGGTGGTCATGGAGGAGTTTAATGCATGTAATCAGGATACGGGATTGCTCCCACTTCCTATGCAGGGTGAGAAAGTCACGTGGCATAATCGTAGCTCCAGCTTGAGTAGCCTATGGAAGAGGTTGGACCGTATCCTCAATAATGATGCTTGGCTAGAGCGATTCCCAACCTTGTACTATTATAGTCTCACTCCACGCACATTATTAATCTGGTTTATCGCGTGTTACTGGCTTCATGTGTGTATCATATTTGGAAAGAACGAAACTTGAGACGTTTTGATCAGTTTGAGCGAGAACCGACCGCACTTACTGGACTCATTTTGGAAGATGTTAGACAGAGGACTCTTAGTGCTTCTTTAGCTCGCTCTGTTAGTTCTTGTGCATTATATAGACTCTGACGTATCCCTTGGTCTGTCGAGGGAGACGCCACTAATTGAGCAGTGTTGTATTGTACGATTGTACTATTTATTTAATGAAAATTACATTTACCTAAAAACAAATAATTCATACCGAACCAAAAAATCCACCCCAATAAGTTACAGCACCAAAATTTCATTTTTCTCTTTTATAATAACACCTTATGAATTCAATGAACTATACTAAAATATATTACGGAAATGTATCATGAGTCCAGAAGTGCTATTTTTTAAAACTTATTGGACACAAAAAAAATCGTAATCAATAAGACTAAAAATAAAAAGACTCTAATTTACTAGATAAAAAATTACATTGCCCAGCCTGGAAACAGACACATTACCCGTTAATTTTTTTTCTTCACCAACATCAATTTCATCATATAATCATGTTTTAACTATGAGTCATATATCGGTTTTTAACATTTATGTTATTTCGATGAAGAAAATAATCATAATGTTTGGTTTCAATTTTGCTTCATCTTTGAGATGGGCCAAAACATGGACAATGTTTACTTTGATTTGTTTTGAAAGTTTTGATGGTGTTTTTAGATGTTTTGAAACAGTGCCTCATTTATTTTTTTATCAAAATAAGTCTACACTAATTATAAGCTCTACAACTAAATAAATTATATACATACTCATACATATATATAAATATATATAAAAGAGACGTGATTTGACAATGAACAATAGTTTTTGTCCCCTACTAAATAACATCAAACATATCATACTTATTTTATATTATCCAAAAATAAATCCAAACATACATACTATCTTTAAGACATACTTATTTATCTTTATTTTTCTCTCTCTATCTGCACAAAACACATCAAAATAAGTTAAAAATAAAACCAAACATAGTGAATTAAATTTGTATTCTACATTCTTATAGTGTCAATCTTTATTCTTTCATGCAATTTTTAGACATAACTCACGTTGAACGTAAGACAAAATCATAGGAAAAGGATATAGAGATTAATATTCATTAATATTTTTTTAAGTATACCTTGTTAAGATAGAGAAGAAGAGTGTAAAATTGCTATCTACCTACTTGTGTTATGAAAAATAGACAACCAGTTTTTTTATGAAAAATAAAATAGTAATTTATTCCTTTGTGTTTTTCAAAATGTAGCAATTAGAACTTCATTCATACTTAACATTTAAAAGAATCCATTGGTTAAATAACTATTTTGCATTGCCTCTAATTCCTCCAGTCATATATTTTGGTCAAAGAACTTTTAGGAGAAACCTCTGAATAATAAATTCCATCACTCTTTGCCACCCAATAATGCTGACCACCAGTCGGTCTTGTCCCTGTTTCTTTAAAGGCATCGAAAGCTTGATCCTTTGGTCCCCACCAAAGATGACATAAATATAAAGTTTTTGAGATAAAATCATCACAGAAACTCCAATTAAAATCTTGATTTGTAGAAAGCGTATGATATCCCAAATCATCATCTTTGGATGTATAGTGCAGGTTCAACGGCGGAGAATTTGGAGGGAGATTATTATTGACGTGAACAGTTTCTTTTGCTGTGAAAGAACATGCTTGGAGAATCTAGACTTCCATACCAAAAAATAGCAAGAGGAATATAATTATGGTGTATCTCATTTCAGTAATGTGATGGCTGAAGATGTTCGTCAGTTTTCATCTTCGAAGTTTCTTTTATAAGTATTCGGCCATGCCGTTACAACCAATGGGAGTTGTAATTCACATTCAATAATGAAATATGTACACTGTAAAACATTTATCAATAAAATTTATAGAACATTTGTGTAATCAGAAAATCAAAACAAAGATCAACATAAATGTATTATCCAAATCGAAACTAAAAGTTGACAGATTATAGGTAAAAAGGCCAATTATGAAATACAGTCAGGTGAATAATAAAGTTGTATATCTTCTCAAATTGAGTATAAATTGCGTAGATGTATCATAAAATAAACATTTGTAATTTTACGTTGGATCACAAATTTCAATGGAGCTACCAATGTAAAAAAGTTCGATTACAAAATAGCAACCAATGCTTTTTCGATTTTTCTGTTAAACTAATTATTAATGTGATACAATTATTTTTATGGGTAATACTATAAATCAATTAATCTTGAATTAGGGGTGGCATTTTTTGTAACCATGAATGTATTATTTGTAATTTAGTCTTGTAACTTTATAATCTTGATAATTTTAGTTATTTTTCAGTAATTTGGCCAGAATATTGCATGTGACTTGTACATGACCGCATTAAATTATAATTTTAGTCTTGTAAATCAATTTATTTAGGATAAAAAATTTCAACTCCCCAACGTACGTTACAGGACTAAAAAGGTCAATACCCTCCTGATGAGAGTAGTTTTCAAAAGACCAAATTGCCCTTGTATTTTAAAGAAATTTGTAGTTAAGGACAAGATCCGCGCATAAGAAATGCGGGTCTGGTCGCCCGACCCGACCCTCCCGTCTTGACAGTCGGTGGATCACCTGATTACCATGCAGTACTGTACACTTGAAATACTTGCATTTATGAATATTTACGTTTTCTGATATCATAAGCTCTCCACTGATCACTTTCGACCCCATTTTTCTAACTTTAGCACTGGAGGGTCTTAGCTAGGGGCTACCCATCAAGCTTAAAGTGTGTTCTGCTCTTATGATCCACTTGTAGGAAGCTCGAAGAGGGATTCAACGATCAGATCTCAAGGTACCAGGTTCAGCAACTCGACCCGAATTGTGTAACCTTCATCATTTTGGCGCCGTCAGTGAAAAATCTAAGAGCAAGTGGGTTTGAAATGGAATGATCATCGAGGAGAAACCAACACTTAGAGAAAACTCAAGTAGGGAAAGAAGAACAAATGATTGTGGAAGCAAGTAGGAAGGCTATAGTTGAATATGAGAGGAGGACAGTGACACTTGCTCGTGAAGGTGTTTGAAGACAATTATTCAAGGACGTCGAAAGGGAGCAAGAGCATGAGATCTCAAGGGCACTTGAAAAAGGTCCCGAAAGAACGATGTCAAATGAGGTAACGAGTAAGAAAATGATCTCACGGCAGCCAGGCATCCCTAGGGCAGAGGTAGATAATGTTAATCGACAGATAAAGAAGCTAGGAAAGCAAATTGAGGAATTGAAGAAGTGAGGGGAGATCGTCTCTCAGAATATTAGTTCTTCTTTCACAAACAGGATTCTTTTGGAGATCGTGGATAGTGGCTTTCGGTTTCAAGATCTTCCCATGTATGATGGGACCAAGGATCCAAGAGAGCATGTTGTAGCTTTTGACCTGGTGATGAATTTGTACGGTCAGACCGAACAAATCAAAGCCAAGCTATTTGTAACTACTATGAAAGGTAAAGCACAAGAATTGGTTCACTAATTTGGGAAGTGGAACCATTGACTCTTATGAATAATTGGTTCAGAAATTTTCTTTTTATTTTGCGAGTAAGAGGAAAGACAAATGGTCGGCTACATACCTCTTTACTATCAGGCAGAGAGATGATGAAATACTTAAGAGCTCCATTGGGGGATTCAGTAATGAAATATTGGAGGTTCAAGATCTAAGAATCGACATGATGGTTAGCATATTAATTCTTGGGCTAAAAAAAGGGCTTTTTGCGTCAGCTTTGGCTCGGGACCCACCAGGAGGAACGGAACAGTTGATGGAGCTAGCACAGAAATACATAGATGAAGAAGAAATGAATGCTATGAAAGACAATGAATGGACTAGGGATCAAGGTCGCATGAAGGGCGAACGATCCAAAGAGGGTAAGAGTCGATCTAAGAAAGATCGAGAGAGAAGGGGGTTGTTCGAACCTAGATATCACAAATATACTCTATTGAACACCATCATAGAAAGAGCCATGCTGATGGTGGAAAAGGAAGGGTTTATTCAATGGCCATGTAAGACGCGAGATACACCTGCCAAAAAACTCTAACAAATACTGCAGGTTGATACGGAAGAATGCTTCCAACTTAAAGATGAGATCGAGAGGCTGATAAGGTAGGATTATTTCTAGCATTTAATTGAGAGAAGTGGTGTTTCAAGAAACATAAGCAAATCGTGAAGCAGGGAACGAAGTCGAAAGGATGATGTAGGCAAGAGTGGAGCCCGCGATAACGCGCACCTACGAAAGGAATCCTTCATACTATATCGAGTGGTCCTACAGGGGATGACTCATCGAGGGCTCGCAAGAGGTATGCAAGGGAAAGTAGATACAGGTATGGAGGACAGGTCCTATGCGTGGAACCTCAAGACGATATTGTCTTTGGGGATAAGGACTTGGGTTTGAGCGCGGTATATCAAAACGACCCAATGGTAATTCGGATGGTCATTGTGAACTACCAGGTGCATAAACTATTAATGGATAATGGTAGTTCTATAGATATTATCTTTACTAACATGCTCAGGAAAATGGAGCTGGGCGAGCTAAAATTGAAGCCTGTACATACCCCACTAGTCGGATTTGGAGGAAGCGAGGTCGTTCCAGAAGGGTGATTGATTTGCCTGTATCCATTAGAGAGGAACCTCGAAGGAAAACTTGTATGATCCAGTTTTTGCTTGTGGATAGCCCATTTGCATATAATGTTGTGTTAGGGCGACACGAGTTAAATAAATTTAGAGCAGTGGTGTCCACATATCATTTGAAGATGAAGTTCCCCATGAAATATGGGATAGGGGAAGCGCGATGTGATGGGCATGTAGCATGGCAGTGTTACAATCTTTCCATAAAGCAGGTAGAGGCTATGAAGAAGGAGAAAAGAAAAGATAAGCAGGGTCAGAATGAAGTGGTAAAAAGAGGAAAGATGGAAAGGTTGGAGCCCGTGGAACAGTATAAGGAAGTAGAGCTCATCCCTGGTGAGTTCCATAAAACTACACGCATACGATTGCAAATAACGAAAGAGATGGAGATGATGACAATAGATTTTTTTAGGAACAATAATGACATGTTTGCATGGAGCCTGTCCGACTTCAAAGGTTGATCCTAGTTATAGTGCACCAACTTAACATCGATCCTAAAAAACCGGTGAAATAAAAGAAAATGATGTTTGGGGTTGAACGGAATAAAATAATCAAAGCAGAGGTGAAGAAGCTGTTGCGAGCTGGGTTTGTAATGGAGATTCATTACACAACCTGGCTCTCAAATGTTGTCATCATCCCAAAGGCAAAAGGGAAATGGCGCATGTGCACGGATTTCATGGATCTCAACAAGACATGTCCAAAGGATCCTTACCCGCTACTGCGAATAAACTTATTGGTAGACTCAACAGCAGGGTGTGCTTTGTTTAGTATGAAGGACGCCTATCAAGGTTATCATCAAATATTCATGCCAAAGGAGGATAGAGAGAAGACGGCCTTTGTGACAGAGAAAGGAGTATATTGCTATAATGTTATACCCTTTGGTCTCAAGAATGCTGGAGCGACCTATCAGAGGTTAGTTAAAAAAATGTTCAAGGACAAAATAGGGACCACTATGGAGGTATATATTGATGACATGCTGGTGAGAAGCAAGAAAGAGGGCGACCACCTGGAGCACTTGGAGGCGGCCTTCAACATCATGCGATCTTATGGAATGAGGCTTAGTCCTGCCAAGTGCACCATTGGAGTAAGGGATGGAAATTTTCTTGGTTATATTGTAAGTGAAAGGGGATCAAGGCAAACCCAGAAAAGATACAGGCAATCATGCAGTTGGGATCGCCAAAATTAGTGAACGATGTCCAGAAGCTGACGGGGAAGTTTGTGGCGTTGAACCGGTTTATTGCCAGGTTAGCTAATCGCAACTTACCTTTCTTTAAAATTTTACGTACAGTAAAAGATTTTAAATGGATAGAAAAATGCAAAAAAGCTCTTCAAGAGCTAAAAGCATATTTGACTACCCCACCCCTTCTTGCTAATCCTTTGGTTGGGGAGAAGATGTATATTTATTTGGTAGTATCAGATGAGGCGGTGAGCTCGATCATGGTTCGCAAAGTGGAAGGAAAGCAAAGCCCTATATATTATGTGAGCAAAATATTATAACGGGCAGAGAAGAAGTACATCCAGATTGAGAAGTTGATTTTGGCCTTAGTAACGATAGTCAGGAAATTGGAACCTTATTTCCAGTCTCATCTGACCGTGGTGTTGACAAATCATCTATTGAAGCAGGTCATGTCGAAACTGGATGTATGGGGAAGGATGGTTAAATGAGCAGTGGAACTAGGAGAGTTTGATATTTAGTTTCAAAGTTTCAAACTATTTGCTGATTTTCTAGTCCAAGTTGTGGGAGAGACGCATAAAGAGGAGGGAAGATGGCTATTACATGTTGATGGATCCTCGAATGCTAAAAATGGAGGCGCAGGAATATTTCTACAAGGACCTGATGGAATTGAGATCGAGATCGCGATAAAATTATCTTTTCCACTGACTAACAATGAAGCGGAATACAAGGCCCTTATTCAAGGGCTCCAGACAATATTAGATGGGGAGTGAAACAGTTAGATGTTTATACAGACTCCCAATTGGTAGCAATACAGGTGCAGGGATCCTAGGAGATCCAGGAATGGACGATGACACAGTACCTGGCCAAGGTAAAAGAGATGATGGGCAAGTTTGACAGGTGTGCGATCCATCAGATTCCACGAGACGAGAATGTGAGAACGAATGCTTTATACAAATTTTGGGCTATGGTTGAAGGGATAAAGGAGAGGAGGATCACAGTAATGATTAGAGAAGCCCCAAATATCGATGAAAAAGTTATCCATGTAGTGGAAGAGGCAAACTCATAGAAAATGCCCTTTATTCAATACTTGAAAGAAAGAAAGCTTCCTAACGATCCGATGGCAGCTAGGAGATTGCAATTCAAAGTGAATAGTTATACATTGTTAGGGGAAGAGTTGCATAAAAGAATTGCAGAAGGGGTATTATTAAAATGCTTGGATGATCAGAGACCGCAATATGTGATGAGAGAGGTTCATGAAGGAAGTTGTGGGAATCATTTTGGAGGAAGATCGCTCGCTAAAAAAATTTTAAGGCAAGGATACTTCTAGCCCACTCTGGTCGAGGATGCCAAGAAATTTGTGAAGAAGTGTGAAAGCTGCCAAAAATTTACAGGACTGCTACATTCACCAGTGACCCCATTGGAAGCTCTTAAGGTCGCATGTCCATTTTACCAATGGAGAATCGACATTGTTGGCGCTTTTTCCTAAGCTGCAGCTCAAAAGAAGCTCTTGATTGTGCCAGTAGAGTATTTTTCCAAATGGGTGGAAGGGGAAGCGTTGGCAAAGATCTCTGAAAAAGAGGTAATAAACTTTATTTGGAAAAATATTATTTGCTGGTTTGGGATTCCCTGGATACGGGTGTCGGATAATGGTACCCAGTTCCAAGGTAGGAACATCGTAGCATGGTGCAAAGAGCTCAAGGTCCAGTAGAACTTCACTGCAGTAGGAAATCCTCAAGCTAATGGCCAGGTCGAGGTAACAAACAGGATCTTATTGTAGCACTTGAAGACACAACTTAAAGGAGTAGAGGGGTCGTGGGTTGAGGAGCTTCCCGATGTACTTTAAGTTTACAAAACTATGCCAACATCTGCCGTTGGAGAAATAACTTTCTGCTTGGTATACATAAGCGAAACAATCATACCAGTGGAGATCAATGAAGAAACAACGCAGGTAAGCCAGTACGATCCGCAAGAAAATGTGCAAAGGAGGTCTTTCGATCTTAGTGTGATCGAAGTAGGTACAGATCGCACTTAAGCAAAGCTTTACACTGACAACTTCTTCGTATAGCCAAACTTATTACAATACGTGTGTTATTCTCACTAGCTGTTTCCCATGGCTGGGCTCTTACAGCAAATGGACGTCAACAGCGCCTTCCTGCACGGTTGTTTGGATGAAGATAAGTACATGGAGCTGCTTGAGGGTTATTCTACCATGCTTGGCCTTGTATTCAAACTCTGACAATCCCTCTATGGGTTGAAGCAAGCCTCTCGTCAATGGGATGTAGAGCCCTCCCTCAAGCTCACAGAGTTTGGATTTACGCAATCTGCTTATGACCATTGCTTCTTCACCAAAATGACTGATACTGACCTCCTAGCTCTTCTCGTCTATGTTGATAATATAGTGGTTACAGCCCCATCTTTGGATCTTATTTAATCTATTAAACTATACTTGCATTCCTTATTATTAAGGATCTTGGAGACGCAAGGTATTTCCATGGGCTTGAGATTGCTCGAAATTCTGATGATCTTTATCTAGCCCAAACAAAGTATGTTCAAGATATCATTCGAGATATTGGCATGCTATCTACCAAGTCTGTGTCTACTCCATTTCCTTTAGGACTTAAACTCAGTGACAATTGCGGCCCCTTGCATCCTCAACCTGATCAATATAGAAGGTTAATTGGGCGTCAATTGTATCTAGGCTTCACACGCCCTGACATATCACATTCTATGCAGTAGCTTAGGAAATTCCTCAATCACCCCTGTGTTGTCCATTGGAGGGCTGCCTTACATGTTTTAGGTTATCTCAAAGGTGAGCAGTCGAAAGGTTTGTTCTTTCCTTCTCAGTCATCCTTTGAGCTTACTGTGTATTGCGACGCAGATTAGGCGTTATGTACTAATTCCCGCCATTCCCTTGTTAGATACTATATCTTCTTTGGAGCTGCCTTAGTTTCTTGAAAGACCAAGAAACAATCTGCTGTTTCCGTTCCACTCCTAGGTGGAATATAGGAGCATGGTTGCAACTGTCTGTAAATTAAAATGGCTGTCCTATTTGCTCTCCGATTTTGGCATTCACATGGCTCTTCCAGTTCATCTCTTTTGCGACAACCAAGCGGCCCTGCATCATGTAGAATCTCGTATTCCATGAGCGCATGAAACACAATGAGATTGATAGCCATGTGGTCAGAACTGCTTATAAAGATGGTTTGATTGCTCCTTTGCACATTCGCAGTTCCCATCAGCTTGTTGATTTATTTACTAAGTCACTACCTCTGAAAACCTTAGCTTTCTTACTTGCCAAGTTGGGTGTGGCTGCCTTGCATCATTATCCCACTTGTGGGGGGCTGTTGAGAATGTTCCAGCTTCGAAGATGAAGCTCGCCATTTTTGCTGCAGATCTTTGGGAAGATGATGACATTGCCATTTTTTTTTGTATTTGAAGCGGGATGGAAGTCGTGTTTAATAGCTACGCGATTTTTGGTTTTCTTTGTGTTATTTATTGAGTTGTCATGTGAGTCGTTTATTCGGCTCCTGATTGGCCCATGTAATAATAGGGAAGTAATTTGCTCATTTTTTAAAATACTAGTGGTTAATTGCTATTTATATTTTATAGGTAGGTAAGGTCTCATTTTTTTAAAATACAAGTGGTAAATTGCTATTATTTTTTATAGGGAGGTAATTTACTCATTTTCAATATCAGAGAAGGGTAAATTGTATTAAACCCCAAAAACACATTAAATCGGAGAGAGAGAGAGAGACTTTAATAGACAATATAGAACAATATACAATGCTAAAATCTTCACATATGGAATATTTTTATTATTTAAAAAATGAAGAGGAATAGAAGATTCATGTGAAGAAGAATCAACACTATAGACACCAACAGACCATACCTGAAGAAAGGTGAAGAGCACTGTGCTGATGGGGGTGTTGTCACAGCAATTAAGGAATTACATCATGCACTTGACCAAAAAAGATGTAATTCTCATTAAAAATAAGGGTAGGCTGGGAAATTGATGCGACAAAGTTGATGACATAAAGAGGAGCAAAATACAATCCCAAATGGGCGGCTCTCTTCGACTTGTAATCAGTCATAATTATTATTTCTTAAAATCGCCCAAATTTGTGGTCCAATATCGGACCAGCCCACTCAATAAGGAGCTAACCAAAATACTAATAAACACACCACGAAATGAGATTATGAAGAATATCGCCTCTTATACACTAAAGTAAACTTATGCTTTGCTCTAAAGCAAACACACCAATACATGTGCTTGTTAGCCCTATTCTATTCTATCACAAAAGCACAATCAAAAGTTAATGTAAAGGCTTATTAGTCCATACGAACTAGTAAACATGGTCGATAAGTCTCTTGACCCAAACTCAATGTTTTAGATTCAATTTTTTGGGTTGAGTAGGACCCATATCCATTTTTTTATTTTTTTTATTCTTTTTAGCGCTATCAATAATTCTTATCATTTTTAATCAAGACAAGGTAATTGCAAAACTTAAATGCAATTATTAACCTTCTTTACATGGTTGTGAGTAAACAAATATATTTAAGAAATGGGAAAAATGCAAGTAACCCCCTTGTGATATTGCAAATAAGCAAATTACCCCCTTATTAAAAAATAAATAGCGATTACCTCACTATATTTTTTAAAATACAACAATTTATCCCTCTATGATTTTTAAAATGAAGCAATTTACCTCCTTGTATAAGGAAGTAAATGGCTTATTTTAAAAAGTATAGAGAGGGTGAATTATGATTCTTTTTTTTCATAAGTGGGTAATGTGCTTATTTTTAATATTATAAGGAAATAAATTGCTATTCACCCTTTAAAAAATCAATTAGAAACTTATCAATTGTAAAAATTGAATTAGTATAGTTCAATGTATTCATAAAATCTTATTTGCGAAAAAAAGTTTAAGTTCATTGTCCAAGCATGTGTTACGCAACAAGAAATTGTTTACGTCTTTAACAGACTTCGTCCGAATTCTGTGTTGTCGAAACTGTATTGTTCATCCAAAGATGATGATTTAGGGTATCATACGCTTTCTACAAACCAAGATTTTCATTGGAGTTTTTGCGACGATGTCGTCCCGAAAATTTTATGTTTTTGTCATCTCTGATGGGGTTCTAAGGATCAAGCTTTTGACACTTATAAACAAACATGGGTGAGACCTGGAAGCGATCAGCACTATTGGGTTACAAAAAGTAATGGAATTTATTATTCAAAGCAAAATACTCCGAGTTCGTTGATCAAAAAATACAATTGGAACAATTAGAGGCCATGAAAAAATTGTTATCTAACATGGATGTTTTTAAATATTAAATATGAATGAAATTCAATTCTCTCTCTAGTTTTATTTGTGTGCTATTATAGTAATTGGTTCAAAAAGAAATACTTTTACTAAAAGAATGCAGAATATAAAGATAATTCTTTTTTTTCTTTTACACCAAAATAAATCAATTTTACTCAAATCCCACTACTTATTTTCAGACATATTCCTTAAAATAATTTTATTGTTGCATATATATAGGAAAAGGTCAAAACACATTTCAACTTTTGATTAGAAGTTCGAAAAAATCTCAAATTCTATACCTTATAATGTTCAAGGATATATATAAAATATTATATGCCTGTGATTAAATTTTGTAGACATCAAATATTTATTTTTTAATATGAATAGTTTTATTTTATTAACTAGAAATAATAATTATTATTGACTATAGTATTAGTAGCTATAGTTAAAAATTATGGTAGCTGACTACTATTAAAAGTTGCATACGACTTTTCAGGTAGCTGGTTACTCAGTTGTATTTTTAAAATTTTTTTGTGGGTCATGTAGAAGTCGCATGCAACTTTTTCAGCCAAATTACCAGATAAAAGATGAAAATCGCAAAACTTTTAGAATTACAAAAATAAATTGTAAAAATAATTCGTAGGAACCAAAAAATCCACCCCTATAAATCACAACACTAAAATTTCATTTTTCTGTTTTATAATGACTATACTAATCCAATATTTATAATTGATAAGTTTGTATGATTAGTTAAATATATTTGTTTACAGAGTTTGCCATCTTTAATATTTCTCACCAAGATCGACCAACATTGATCATTTGTTTACAAAACTACGCTACCAAAAAAAATTAAATATCAATTTAGGCCCTGTTTACATATCGTGGTTAATAACAAATAGTCACAGTAAATAATTATAAACTACGACCACGCAATGATTGTTAATCGTAGTTTTTTCGAGGGTAGCTAAAATATTTGCCATGGCTAAAAGCCATGATAAACGTTTTGACCATAGCTCAGGTCCATAACAGATAATTTTTTCATGATAAAAAAATTAATTTTTTATATCGATTATATTTAACCAAAATGAAAAAATTAATATGTCTGAAAATAAGTAGTGGGATTTGAGCAAAATTGCTTTATTTTGGTGTAAAAGAAAAAAATAGAATTATTTTTATATTCTGCATTCTTTTAGTAAAAGTGTTTCTTTTTGAACCAATTACTACAGTAGCACACAAATAAAACTAAAGAGAGAATTGAACTTCATTCATATTTAATATTTAAAAACATCCTTGTGGGATAACAATTTTTCTTGGCCTCTAATTGTTCCAATTATATTTTTGGATGAGCGAACTCAGAGTATTTTGTTCTGAAAAATAAATTCCTATCACTTTTTGCCACCCAATAGTGTTGATCGCTTCCAGGTCTCACCCATGTTTGTTTATAACCGTCAAAAGCTTGATTCTTAGAACCTCACTAGAGATGACAAAAATACAATGTTTTCGGAATGACATCA
This sequence comes from Sesamum indicum, assembly GCF_026168435.1. Lineage (NCBI taxonomy): Eukaryota > Viridiplantae > Streptophyta > Magnoliopsida > Lamiales > Pedaliaceae > Sesamum > Sesamum indicum. The sequence goes on along the minus strand of NC_142661.1, from coordinate 5,615,793 downwards.
TCACAAAACTCCAATGATAATCTTGGTTTGTGGAAAGCATCTGACATCCCAAGTCATCATCTTTGGAAGCACAATGCAATTTCAACCGCACAAAATTTGGAGGGAGATTATTAATAACGTAAAACAGTTTCTTGTTGTGTAACACATGCTTGGAGAATCTCGACTTCCATGCCGAGAAATGGCAAGAGAATTTTAATTATGGTGTACTTCATTTTAGTGATATGGGCTGAAGATGTTCGCTAGTTTTCATCTCCAAAGATCCTTTTTATAAGCGTTTGGCCATGCCAATACAACCAATGAAACATATACAATTTAAAACATTTTGTCAATTAAATTTACAAAATATTAATAATTTGTGTAATCAGAAATCAAATTAAAGATTAAAACATAAATGAATTAGCTAAATCGAAAATAAAAGTTGACAAATTAGAGGTAAGTAGGGCAATTTACGAAATTGTTGGGTGAATAATAAATATGTAGATCTTATGTTGACTACAAATATAGAAAAATAGAAAATAAGCATTCATAATTTTATGTTGGATCTCATTACATACCATTGTTTCTTTGAATTTTCCTGTTCAGCTAAGTATCTACGTGATACAATTATTTTCAAGTATAATACTGTAAATCATATTATCTTACATTTATTTTTGGTAATACAATGAACTTAAACTTTATTTCGCAAATAAGATTATATGAATTCATTGAACTATACTAATTCAATTTTTACAATTGATAAGTTTCTAATTGATTTGTTAAAGGAGAATAGCAATTATCCCCTTATGATATTAAAAATGAACACATTACACCATATGAAAAAAAAATATAGTAATTTACCTCTCTATTCTTTTTTATGAAGCCATTTACTTCCTTATACAGGTAGGTATATTGCTTTATTTTAAAAATCATAAGGGGATAATTATTATATTTTAAATAATATAAAGAGGTAAATCGCTATTTATTTTTTTCATAAGTGGGTAATTTGCTTATTTGCAATATCACAAAGGAGTTACTTGCATTTTTCCCATTTGTTAAATATATTTGTTTACTCACAACCATGTTAAGAAGTTTAATAATTGCATTCCAATTTTGCAATTACCTTTTCTTGATTAAGAATGACAAGAATTATTGATAGCGCTAAAAAAAAATAAAAACAAAAAAATGGATATGAGTCCCACTCGACCCAAAAAATTTAATCTAAACGAGTTTGGGTCCAGAGACTTATCAACCATGTTCACTAGTTCATATGGAATAATAGGCCTTTACATTAACTTTTGATTGTGGTTTTGTGATAGAATAGGATAGGGCTAACAAGCACACGTAATGGTGTGTTTGCTTTAGAGAAAAGCATAAGTTTACTTTAGTGTATAAGAGGTGATATTCTTCATAATCTTATTTCGTGGTGTGTTTATTAGTATTTTGGTCAGTTTGTTATTGAGTGGGCTGGTCCGATATTGAACCAAAAATTTGGGCGATTTTAATATTTAACAATTATGACTAATTACAAGTCAAAGAGAGCAGTCCATTCCGGATTATATTTTGCTCCCCTTTATGTCATTAATTTTGTCGCATGAATTTCTCAGCCTACCCTCATTTTTAATGAGAATTACATCTTTCTTGGTCAAGTGCATGATGTAATTCCTTAATTGTTGCGACAACTCTCCCATCAACATAGTGCTCTTCACCTTTCTTCAGGTATGGTTTGTTGGTGTGTATAGCGTTGGTTCTTTTTCACATGAATCTTCTATTCCTCTCCATTTCTTAAATAATAATAATATTCGATATGTGAAGATTTTAGCATTGCATATTGTTCTATGTTGTCTATTAAAGTCTCTCTCTCTCTCTCTCTCTCTCTCTCTCTATCTGATTTAATGTATTTTTGGGATTTCATACAATTTACCCTTCTATGATATTGAAAATGAGTAATTACCTCCCTATAAAAAATAAATAGCAATTTACCACTTGTATTTTAAAAAATAAGTAAATTACCTCCCAATAAAAAATAAATAGCAATTTATCACTTGTATTTTAAAAAATGAGTAAATTACCTCCTTATATTACAACCAAAAATCGCGTAGCTATAAAACACGACTTCTAGCCCGCTTCAGATACAAAAAAAATAGCAACGTCATCATCTTCCCAAACATCTCCCAATTGATGTTCTACAGCAAAAATGGCGAGCATCATCTCCGAAGCTGGAACATTCTCAACAGCCCCCCCCCCCACAAGTGGGACAATAATGCAAAGAAATCATATCCAAGTTGGCAAGTAAGAAAGCGAAGGTTTCCAAAGGCAGTGACTTAGTAAATAAATTAACAAGCTGAAGGGAACTGCGAATGTGCAAAGGAGCAATAAAACCATCTTTATAAGCAGTTCTGACCACATGGCAATCAATCTCCTTGTGTTTCATGCGCTCATGGAATACGGGATACGCCATGATGCTGGGCCGCTTGGTTGTCGCAAAAAAGACGAACTGGAAGAGGCAAGTGAATGCTAAAATCGAAGAGCAAATAGGACAGCCATTTAACTCACAGACAGTGGCAACCATGCTCCTATATTCCGCTTCGGAGTGGAACGGGAAACAGTAGATTATTTCTTGGTCTTCTAAGAAACTAAGGCAGCTCCAAGGAAGATAGTAAGGGAGCAGCAGGAATTTGTACATGACGTCCAATCTGCGTCGCAATACGTAGTAAGCTCAAAGGATGACTGAGAAGGAAAGAACAAACCTTTTGAATGCTCACCTTTGAGATAGTGTAAAATACGTAAGGCAGCCCTTCAATGGTCATCACATGGGTGATTGAGGAATTGGCTAAGCTACTGAACAGAATATGATATGTTAGGGCGTGTGAACCCTAGATACAATAGACGCCCAATTAACCTTCTGTTTTGATCAGGTTGAGGATGCAAGGGGCCACAATTGTCACAGAGTTTAAGTCCCAAAGGAAATGGAGTAGACACAGACTTGGCAGAGAGCATGCCAATATCTGGGATAATATCTTAAACATACTTTGTCTGGGCTAGATAAAGACCATCAGAACTTCGAGCAATCTTTAGCCCAGGGAAATACCTTGTGTCTCCATGATCCTTAATAGTAAATAAGGAATGCAAGTAAAGTCTAACAAATTGAATAAGATCCAAATATGATGTTGTAACCAGTATATCATCAATATAGATGAGAAGAGCTAGGAGGTCAGTATTAGTCATTTTGGTGAAAAAGTAATGGTCATAAGTAGATTGTGTAAATCCAAACTCAGTGAGCTTGAGGGAGAGCTCTACATTTCATTGACAAAAGGCTTGCTTCAACCCATAGAGGGATTGTTGGAGTTTGCATACAAGGCCAAGCTTGGTAGAATAACCCATAGGCAGCTCCATGTACATATATTCATCCAAACAACCGTGCAGGAAGGCACTGTTGACGTCCATTTGCTGTAAGGGCCATTTATGGGAAGCAGCTAGTGAGAAGAACACACACACTATAATAAGTTTGGCAATAGGGGAGAAGTTGTCAATGTAATCTACCCTTCCAATCTGAGAATCCCTTTGCTACTAGACGAGCTTCATAACACTCCACAGAACCATCCTCACACAACTTTATCTTAAATACCCACATTCATCCAATGTGTTTCTTCCCAGCTAGTAAAGGAGTGAGAACCTAGGTATGGTTATCCCAAAAGCAGTAATTTCAGCCTTCCTGGCATCTAACAATTCTTGCAAAATGTGAATCATTTATTCGGCTCGTGATTGGTCCATATAATATGGAGGGTTAGTTAGTTTGTTACAGCAGTTTCAGGTAATTGCCCTTCTTTGTAATTAACCTGGATTCGAACCCCTCCCGGTCATTTTTTTCATTTTTCCATCAATGAGAAATAGGGTATTCTATCTGTAATTTATCTTTGATAATGGATTCTGTGTGCTTGTTGTCTTCTAAAAGTTTTAACATGGTATTAGAGCCTTTTTCGTGAATACCTCTCTCTTCATGGAGGATGAAGTAGCTTCATCGACGATGGGACAGAGACCTGGTGAAACTGCGTCTCAATATGAGAAGCATATGTTGTTTGTTCGTCCTTCTGGGCATTCACAGCTCACATTGACATCTTCTCCTTTGGATGGAACCAACTTTCTGGTACGAAAACGAGCAATATATGTCTCTCTTGAAATGAATCTTTCCAACACCAGCTCTTAGTTCAGTCAATTTTGAGCAATGGAGGCGCGTTAAATCTGATAGTGATGTCATGGATCCGTAATTCCATGTCCAAGGACATAGTTGAATCATTCATGCATTTTAATACTTTGTGAGAACTGTGGCTCACGATACAGTCGAGGTATGGGTGGAGTAACATGCCGTAAATTTACTAGTTACAAAGGGAATTGTTTTCAATGGTACAACAAGATTTAAGTCTTACAGCATATCTAACAAACGTGACAATGCTCTGGAATGAGCTCAATTGTTTGGCACCTGTGCCAAAGTATATGTATGGAGATTCTACTAGTTGTATTAACAAAGAAATTGATGAATTCACTTCACTCACTCAACTAATGCAATTTATTATGGGCATTCATGAACCCTTCAACAACGAAGGAAGTCAGATACTTATGCTTGATCCACTGCCCTAGTGTGGAAAAGGTTTTCTCTATGATTTACACCGTTGAACAACAAAGAGCAACACAAACATCTACGAAGATAATTACAAACAATGTGGCCTATCAACTGACTATGAAAGGAACTAAGAAGATGATAAGTATGTGCAGAAAAAGAAGTTCATTGAAAATAAAGAAAATTTGGTATGCTCACATTGTCAAAGACTAGGACATGGACAAGATACATATTTTCAATTGCATGGCATACCTAACTAGTATAAATCTCTGAATGAGCGAAGGAAGAAGGGGAGAGCTTTTGGTGCCAATGTCGATGTCAAAAGTGAAGGTATGCAGGGCACCTCTATGGGAAGCACTGCAGAAATGATGTGTGAATTGATTAAGTTGTTGCAGAAGGCAAACACTCCCTCAAATCCCATTACCAGCTATGCAAAGGCAAACACTCCCTTAGATCCCATTACCAACTATGCAAACTTTCCACAACTCGACGAGGAGTATGCAGGTAATGCCGCTAAAATTTCTTGTATTGATTTGGATTGCTACATAATTCAGAGTAGGGCCATCAATCATGTATGGGCCACAATTCCACTCATTTGTCAAACCCACTAATCCTCACCTCATCCACCTACCTGATGGCTCAAAGAATTAAGTTCAATTTGTAGGCAGAGTTAAATTGAATAATGATATTACTTTGGAGAATGTATTCGGTATTCCTCAATTCTCTGTCAACTTGATATCTGTCAGCCAACTTTATGGCCATACAAATTACCAGTTTTAGTTCGCTAAAGACACATGTTTCTTGCAGGACCAGGGCAATAGAGCGAACCTGGCTGTAGGCTAACTATTCAAGAATTTATACATCTTAAAACCAAGTTCCCTCTGTCTCACTTTTGTTGTTGGTACTAAGAGTACTGATCATACTGTGTCTTGTTGCAATTCTGTCTATTGTACCTCAAATGTATAGCATAAACACTGATCAAACTGTGTCTTGTTCCAATTCTATCTATTGTACCTCAAATGTATAGCATAAACGTCTAGGTCATGCTTCTTTAAAGGTAATAAAACATATATTGACCATTCATTATGATGTTGATAATGATAACATCCCTTGTAAAATCTGTCACAAAGCTACTCATACTCGCATTCCTTTTCCAATCAGTGTATCATAGTATGATATTCCTTTCGAACTTGTCCACATGGATTTATGGGGTCTTGATGCTACCAATAATCTCTTTGGGGAAACCTACGTTTTAACTTTGTTCGATGACCACTCAAGATGCTTATGGACTTTCATCCTAAAACAAAAATCCCAAGTACCGGCTATTTTGAAACATGTTTGTTCCTTGACTTCCAATCAGTTCAGTTGAAAGACAAAGACCTGAAGGTCTGATAATGGTGCAGAATTCATCAATCATGAATGTCGAACACTTTGTTACAACTTAGGGATCATACATCGAACCTCATGTACATGCACCTCTCCATAAAATGCTCGAGTTGAAATGAAACATGGACACTTGTTGAATGTAGCTAGGGCCTTGTTATTCTAGGCATCTCTTCCCATAAAATTTTGGGGAGATGCAATCCTTACAACAACTTTTTTTATCAATAGAACACCCACAAAACTGTTGAATTGGAAAACTCCTTTTTGACATGGATTTATAGTCCATTTTATTCTTCAGAGATGTACAATTTTATGAGGATATGTTTCATTCAAGAACTAAATTTGTCAAAAAATGACCAAACGTGAGATGCTCAGACTAAATTCGTCAAAAAAAAATAAATGTGTAAATAAAGTACGTTACAGGAGCAAAAGTGTAATTTTACCTACATTTTATATTATTATATATTAAATGTTTTTGATGAAGATGAATATGGTGGTTCTGGAAAAATGATATGGATATAAAATGTATATATAAAAAGTTTAAATAATTTTAGATATTTTATATTTTACGATCTCACAACGTGACATTCGTATTTTTGTCTTATTATAAAGTAATTTTGTCAATTACACATTTTATCCCTTTTAACAACAACAAAAATAAATACATTGTTAGACTACTAATAATAATCGCACAATCATTCATACAAAATAAATAAGTGATTAAATTATCATGTCACCAAATATTCCAATATTAATCATGAAATTATCTATCATCATTTAATCCCATCCAATAAGTAAAGGAGGCCTCACTCCCATATTTAATAGGCTTCTTTTTATATGTAGTATAGATAATACATTACCCCAAACAACAAATTTAGACTTGGTTTTGTAATAAGATTTTATAAATCCATTGAACTATATTGATTTAATTTTTACAATTATAAAATTTATAATTATTTTTTTAAATATATTTTTTTCACACAATTCGTTAATTAATATGTGAATATCATCTTACTATAAATTAAAAGACTACTTTCACATTTAAATAAAAATAATAAGTTTAATACATTTTATGACGCACACTAATTCGGAAAGATAATATACTTTTCATAGAGAATTTGCACTGTATGAACCTCTTCTCCTTTACGAAAGACTGTATACTACAAGTGAACAAAATATTAGTTACTAAATATTTGGTAATCATTTTAAAATTATCATTAAAAATATATATTAGTGATAATAAATTTTAACATTAATTATGTTTAAATTTGTCACCAAATACAGTTAGTCGCACATTTGTAATGAAAATTTCAAGACAATACAATATAGTGATAATTATTATTTCTTGTCTTTAGATCATCACTATACAAGTGAATAATTATATTTAGTTACAACTTTATGCACATATTTTTGTCACTTATTCTTATTTATAATAATTTTTTAAAAATAATAGTAATTATCAGGATCATGAATTTCATTATTGTGACAAATTAAATATTCTTCCATCAAATAGAAAAAAGGATGCAATTTTATTCCTATAAAGCCGGGAGTTGGAAATTCTGGTCCTATTCAAATTAAAATTGGCATTTTAGTTTTGTAACTGTAAAGAATTTGGAAATTTTAGACCTTTCTCCGACTGATTTGGCCTGAAAGTTCCACGCTGTTGGCCGTCTCACCATCTAAATTGAGGCTTTTGGTGAATTTGATGAAGTAGAAGTTCGAGTTGTAGTATTTATATTGCAACTTTGGTCCTTCATCTTTAAGGGGCTGACAATTTTGTCCCTCTAACTTTAGATGTAGCATTTAGTTATCTAACTTGATATTTGGATTTTATAGCACTGAATCTTGACTTGTATTAAGAAAAAAATTGGGGCTATTTATGTAAATCTACTTCGGATGATCAAAATGGTAGAGATAAAAATATGTTGTACTTTTGGTGAATTCTGCATTCTTTTTGTAAAAGTGTTTCTTTTTTAACCCAATTACTATAATAGCACACAAATAAAACTAGAGAGAGAGTTGAACTTCACTCATATTTAATATTTAGAAACATCCTTGTGAGATAACAATTTTTCATGGCCTCTAATTATTCCAATTATATTTTTTGATGAGCGAACTCGGAGTATTTTGCTCTGAAAAATAAATTCCATCATTTTTTGCCACCCAATACCAATAGTGCTGTTTGCTTCCAGGTCTCACCCATGTTTGTTTATAAGCGTCAAAAGCTTGATTCTTAGAACCCCACCAGAGATGACAAAAATACAAAGTTTTTGGGATGACATCATCGCAAAAACTCCAATGATAATCTTGGTTTGTGGAAAGCGTATGATATCCCAAGTCATCATTTTTGGAAGCACAATGCAGTTTCAATGGCGCAGAATTCGGAGGGAGATTATTAATAACATAAACAATTTCTTGTTGTGTAACACATGCTTGGAGAATCTCGACTTCCATGCCGAGAAATAGCAAGAGGATTTTAATTATGGTGTACTTCATTTTAGTGATGTGATGGCTGATGATGTTCGCTAATTTTCATCTCCGAAGTTCCTTTTTATAAGCGTTTGGCCATGCCAATACAACCAATGAAACATATACAATTTAAACATTTTGTCAATTAAATTTACAAAAGATTAATAATTTGTGTCATGAGAAATCAAATTAAAGATTTAAAAATTAATGAATTAGCTATATCGAAAATAAAAGTTGACAAATTAATTATTTGTGTCATTTTCAATATCACAAGCAGGTTACTTGCATTTTTTCCTTTTCTTAAATATATTTATCTACTCACAACCATGTAAAGAAGGCTAATAATTGCATTTAAAATTGACAAGAATTATTGATAGCGCTAAAAAAAAAAAATAGATATGGGTCCAACTCGACCTAGAAATTGAATCCAAAACATTGAGTTTTGGTCCAGAGATTTATCGACCATGTTCACTAGCTCGTATGGACTAATAAGCCTTTACATTAACTTTTGATTGTGGTTTTGTGATAGAATAGGGCTAACAAGCACATGTATTGGTGTGTTTGCTTCAGAGCAAAGCATAAGTTTACTTTAGTGTATAAGACGTGATATTCTTCATAATCTCATTTCGTGGTGTGTTTATTAGTATTTTGATCAGCTTGTTATTGAGTGGGCTGGTCCGACATTGAACCACAAATTCGGACAATTTTAATATGTAATAATTATGATTGGTTACAAGTCGAACAGAGTCGTCCATTTGGGATTGTATTTTGCTCCCCTTTATGTCATCAACTTTGTCGCATGAATTTCTCAGCCTACCTCATTTTTAATGAGAATTACATCTGTTTTGGTCGAAGTGCATGATGTAAGTCCTTAATTGCTGCGACAACTCTCCCATCAACACAGTGCTCTTCACCTTTCCTCAGTTACGGTTTGTTGGTGTCTACAGCGTTCGTTCTTCTTCACATGAATCTTCTATTCCTCTCCATTTCTTAAATAATAATAATATTTTATATGTGAAGATTTTAGCATTGCATATAGTTCTATGTTGTCCATTAAAGTTTCTCTCTCTCTCTCTTAATGTATTTTTGGGATTTAATACAATTTACCCTTCTGTGATATTGAAAATGAGTAATTACCTCCCACTAATAATTAAATAGCAATTTGCCACTTGTATTTTAAAAAATGAGTAAATTACCTCCCAGTTAAAAATAAATAGCAATTTATCACTTGTATTTTAAAAAATGAGTAAATTACCTCTCAATTAAAAGTAAATAGCAATTTATCACTTGTATTTTAAAAAATGAGTAAATTACCTCCTTATATTACATGGGTCAGTGAGGAGACGAATAAATGACTCACATGACAACTCAGTAAATAAAACAAAGACAACCAAAAATTGCGTAGCAATAAAACACGACCTCTATCCCGCTTGGAATTCAAAAAAAAAAACAACAACATCATCATCTTCCCAAACATCTCCCTGTGGATGTTCTCCAGCAAAAATGGCGAGCTTCATCTCCAAAGCTGGAACATTCTCAATAGCTCCCCTACAAGTGGGACAAGGATGCAAAGAAACCAGACCCAAGTTGGCAAGTAAGAAACCGAAGGTTTCTAGAGGCAGCGACTTAGTAAATAAATTAACAAGCTGAAGGGAACTGCGAATGTGCGAAGTAGCAATAAAACCATCTTTATAAGCAGTTCTGACCACATGGCAATCAATCCCATTGTGTTTCATGCGCTCATGAAATACGGGATTCGCCATGATGCAGGGTCGCTTGGTTGTCGCAAAAAAGACGAACTGGAAGAGGCAAGTGAATGCCAAAATCGGAGAGCAAATAAGACAACCATTGTAACTCACAGACAGTTGCAACCATGCTCCTATATTCCGCCTCGGAGTGGAACGGGAAACAATACATTATTTGTTGGTCTTCCAAGAGTAATACAAACATCTACAAAGATAAGTACAAACAATGTGACCTATCAACTGACTATGAAAGGAACTAAGAGAGATGATGATAAGTATGTGCAGAAAAAGAAGTTCATTGCAGATAAAGGGATTTCCTATGCAAACATTGTCGAAGACTAGGACATGGAAAAGATACATATTTTCAATTGCATGGCATACATGACTGGTATAAATCTCTGAATGAGCGAAGGAAGAAGGGGAGAGCTTTTGCTGCCAATGTCGATGTCAAAAGTGAACGTATGCAGGGCACCTCTATGGGAAATGAATTGATTAAGCTGCTGCAGAAGGCAAACACTCCCTCAAATCCCATTACCAGCTATGCAAAGGCTTTGCACAATTCGAAGAGGAGTTTGCAGGTAATGCCGTTAAACTTACTTGTATTGATTTTGATTGCTAGATAATTCAGAGTAGGGCCATCAATCATGTATGTGAAAGCATTGTATTATTTCACTCATTTGTCAAACCCACTAATCCTCACTTCATCCACCTGCCTGATGGTTCAAAGAATTCAGTTCAATATGTAGGCAGAGTTAAATTGAATGATGATATTACTTTGGAGAATGTATTCGGTATTCCTCAATTCTCTGTCAACTTGATATCTGTCAGCCAAATTTGTGGCCATACAAATTATCAGTTTCAGTTCGCTAAAGACACATGTTTCTTGCAGGAGGTCTTGGTGGATGAGATCGAGAAAATGGAAGAAGGCAAGGCAAATTAATAGGTTTTAGGGTTTTTAAAACTTGTAATTATTTGACTTTTATTTAGATCGTCTTCCATCTTGTTTCTATACTAGCGATATCCTCTATGTTCCCAGATCTCGTAAATCATTTCTTAGATCAATGATGACTTTTTTATTTATATGAAATCCCCTTTCATACCTGCAAACTTTGAAGAATTCCATTGAGCAAACAAAATCAATAAAGTTCCATTGAATATAATCGACCATAAGTCGAAATGATTGGTTATGTTCAAGTCTATCTTTTTAGACAGATCTTTTTTAGATACCCTTTCAGATTGCAAGGTTTTCAGTTCGCACGATACTACCTTTTCCAGGTCGCGTAATCGCCAAATCTTTTCCGGACATGATCTTCACCTTTGTTAGGATATCTCAGGTCGCAGTCATTTTAAGACAAATTTTAACCTTTTTTATGTTGCAATCTTTTTCAAACAAATCCAAACCTTTTTCAGGTTGCAGTCTTTTTCAGACTCAGTTTCTACCTTTTTTAGGCCGTAGTCTTTTTCAGAATCAATTTGTACCTTTTTCAGGTTGTAGTCTTTTTCAAATCCAATTTGTACCTTTTTTAGGTTGTAGCCTTTTTCAGACTCAATTGTACCTTTCTCAGGTCATAGTCTTCTTCTGACCCAGGCCGAGCCTTTCTCAGGTCAGTAATAATTCGTTGCAATGCTAGTTATCCCGAAAGTGCTTTTATTTCATGCGAGCATTTTTACATAGAGTGTAACCAATTTCTCAAAATATTACAGTAATATGCATAATCATTTACTTCTATCACTAGTAAAAAGACTGCTCCTGCAAAAGTTAAATATCCACGGTGAAAAGTTAACGAACATACAAACATATCTATATTTTCAAGTTGTTGTCTTCTTCACCAAATAACTCTACTGTTGCATCGTGTTTTTCCTTCGTTCCCTCGAGCTCGAACTCCTCACTGCTCCTTCATCTACTAGGAGATGTTCGATCTCTTCCTCCTCATATTTGCCTATCTCGATCTCGACCTCTATCCCATTCTCTGTCCTTGTTTCCATTAATTTCCTCGTCGATATACTTTTGAGCTACGTACATCAGCTGTTCTACGTCTCCAGGAGGATCTCCAGCTAATGCTGACGCAAACAATCCCTTCTTCAACCCATGTATCAATATGCTCTTCATCATATCAATCCACAAATCCTGTACCTCTAGGGTCTCGTTGTTAAATCTCCCTATGAAACTTTTTAGGGATTCATCGCTCCTTTTCTGGATCGTGATAAGATAGGTCGCCGACCTCTTCAATCTCCTTTCGCTAGTAAAGTGAAATGCAAACTTCTGCGTCAGTTGTCCATATGATTCGATTATACCACTCGCAAGCTAGTAAACCACTCTTGCGCTTTTCCTGTCAAAGTTGTCACAAATAATTTTACGTTAATAGAATCCGTTTGTCTGCACAAGTTCATTACTAGTTCGAAGGCAGAAATGTGTTCCTGCGGATCCTTCGACCTATCATATTTGGGTAGATCGGGTACTCAAAAATTTGGACCGACAATTTCGGTCAGAATCTTATTGGCAAAACGCGAGTCCCTATTTTGCTTCACTAGGTCGCCTCGTTTCATCAAGTCGTCTATCTGTTGCTTTAGTTTTTCTATCTGCTTCCCTAAACTTTCCACTTCAGCTCTGGAGATCCTTGGTGCCCTCATCCTGATATTGCTAAATGTTATGTCTAAACTCTTTCTTGCTAGGCTGGTTTCAAGTGTTTGTCGCATATTGCTCCTCGTGCGATTGGTTCCTTCCATGTGGTCATTTGCAATCACCTTTCTCTGCTTTTTGATCAACCTCCTCCTCTCTGATTCAGCCTGTGTAACCATTTTCCTTTCATTTTCCACCATCACATTCCTGCTTGCTATTTCTATCATCTGCCATTCTTCATTTGTTAGATGCAATCTTCTTCCCTCTTGTCGTGGAAGGATTCGTTCTTCTTGCTCGTGCCTTGATGACTCCGACATGGTGAATTATCTTTGCTGGATACCTAAATCCTTCAACCACCTTGAAACCCAATCAAACCGAATTAAAGGCCTCTTCTCAAGATTCCCACAGCCGACGTCAAATGATCTGGGTTAAAATCTATGCGACCTCCTTGGTTGGGTGAACTGTCCTCCAAGCGGTTCGAGGTTGCTACCTTTTCCAGACTAGTAATTGGGCCCTGAGAAAAGTGAAGCAAATTGTTAGGCTTGCTGGAGTGACCCCCAGCTAAGACCCTCCGATGCTTAAGTTAGTATATTTTTGAGGTGGTGAAAGCAGGTCGTTGGCGAGCTGATGAGCCGAAGCGACCAAAAAGTAAAGAATGGTAAAGTGAGCATACCATAAATGCACTAACTATGGAGTATTTATAGCGTAAGACAGGGGGTCTTGTTGGTCTGATAGACTTCTTCCACGTGTCTCCGGTTGCCAGGGTCGGGTCGCCAGATCCAACCCAGGGGTAATGACCTGACTTGATAAAAAATGCGTAGATCCTTCAGGTAAAATTGTAATTTTTTGATCTTCCAGGAACAAATTAGTCTTTTATTGACAAAATTAAGGCTTTCCACATCATGGCCAGTATGCTTAATCAATTTAATATATAATAATATAAAATGTAGGTAAAATTACACTTTTGGTCCTATAACTTACTTTATTTCCACATTTATTCCTTTTTGACGAATTTAGTCCTGAGCCTTTTTCTTAAATTAGAAGTCGAGAATTTTTTTAAAATAGTTGAACAAATTGAATTATTAGTTAAAAATTCAATAAATTAATTTATTCAAAATCTCAATGATCGAACATCAAAATATAAAAAAATTAATTTCTATTTGCCCTTCTTTTAACATCTTCAGTAAAAGAAGAAAACAGTAGAATGTCTATATTTTCACTGCATTATCAATTTTATTAGAAACATGAATCAGTAAAGCTTAATTGTTCCTTATTGGAAATAAAAAGAATCAAGAAAAGCTAAAGAAGAATGATGATATATGCATCTTTCTCTCTACTGCATTATGTCTTTTAATTTCTTTCTTTTCAAAGACCGGTCAACTGTGGCCCTTTCAGAAAGAATTTCATTGAGTGGAGAATCATATTCTCATTTTTCAATATTCAAGAAATCCTACTAAATACATACCTTCGAAATCCAATCAAAAGATGATCAGTTTGGTTCACCACTTTGAGTCTAATTCTTTGAACCCATCAAACGAAATTAGACTTGTGAACCCCATACTAAATTTTTGTGTTTTGGTGACTTACAAATATCACACCAGATCCAATCCAATGTGCAACTGATAAGCTCATTTTGACCTACAAAATAGCTTTTGTGGTCTTTCTCATTCTCAGAAAAGATTTTGAAAGCTAATGGATCCAAATCGCCTATTTCTAAAGCTCTTTGAATCCATCACTCTTTCTCATCCTCAGCTAGCAGAGATTGTCCAACCAGAACAGTAAGTTTCATTCTTGATTATGCATAATCCAATTATGTGATAATATAAATTTTATATTTCACCCAATAGACATCTCCCATTTAATGTTACATAAAAGACTTTATTGACCAATATACGTAATCAAAATTGTCCAACAATAATTGAAATCACTATTTCGACCATGCTAGGTTACATAAACGCTATACTAACATGATCACCACTAAGCCTAACTAAGTCCCTAGTCGTAATAGCCCCTCTATCGCTAAGCCCTAGGACCTTCTTGTTTCAACTTTTCTATTCCTCATCATCACCTGCAAACCATTCACAGATTATGTATTTAGTGGTAACCAATACCAAGAGTAGAATGGTGATTATGTTAATACTCAATTAAAGATTTTACCTTCATCAGAGTGGAGATTAGGACACTCCCTATTTCAATGGCCATTCTCTCAACAATAAATGCAAACATCATTCAGTATCCTTGACTGACGAACAATATTCCTTTTTCCCGTACCCCTGCCTGACAGCGTAACAGGATCACTTTATGTGCTAGAAGCAATAGAAGAAGTCTCATCACTCATTCTCTCCCCCATTTGGCACCCTTGCCCTTCGCTTTAGAGATTGAAGCCTCTCCCACTAGTACTGGTTGATGCAGATTTTTCAACCGTTATCTTATATTGGACCAACATATTGATCAACTCATGAAGGTTTTTCTCAATCCCATTCACGTTATAGTTGATAATAAATTGATCAAAAAAGGGTGGTAGTGATTCTAAGATCACGTTCATTCTCAAAATCAACCAGGAGGTCTTTCAGCTTTTGTATTAGGGATAGTATCATCACACGATACTCTTATACGGACAATCCCTCAACTATTCTAGAACGTAAGAATTCCTTCATATGGTATCGCATAAAGTTCATTCATGCGGTGCATTATTGACCATACATCTTTGTACCTCTCTTACTATTTCTGGATCTTATTACTCATCATGCCCAGTATGATACTGCGTACTGTCCATTGATCCTCATGCCACTGAGTAAATTTCTCGAGCGTCAAACATTTTCCTAGCAAGAACCCATTTGGCAAAGTACGAGGTAGACTTATCCAGAACATAAGTTTAGTTCTCGAAATCTTGGATTATCCTCAGATTTCTCAGCCAATTTGAATAGTTTGTTCCATCAAATTTATTATCCTCAAGTATGCCGTTAAGTGGATTCTTAGACATCTACAATAAATACAAAAATTACTAGATTTTATAAAACTATGTTCAAGTTAAGAATTTGGACTTCAATCATTAACCCTCCCACTATTTCTATAAAAACCATCGCTCTCAAATGGATTTTCGAAAAACCTTTACTTAGTGGGCTTAGGGTCCACAAGCAAAATTCACGATGTTTATTTCCATTTTTGTGTCTAATATTTTAACTTGGTCCAACTAAGTGAGGGTTATTTGTTATTTATATGACCGAGACCACATCACCTTTAATATTTTTCATGAATAATATTCTAAATATTAAAAACCTTAATTAAAATGCATGGAACGCAAAAATAAAAGTCTAGCACGCCACTATTCGATAGTCAAAAGCCGCCTATGAGATCTACTGAGCTCATAGTAGATCTATGGTCAGTCTAGAGTAGGCCCATTAACATACTATGGGCTTTGTAATCTCTCCTTATTTCTTTATCTCCTTCGTGGGCTCCGTCCTTTGGACCTCTTCTCCATGAACCAACCCATGGCTCCTCCATATACCTCTATTGCCTGAGCTAGTTTTTTCAATTATTACAAAAAATAAAACTAAATCTCCCTAACCTGCTACACTTATTACGACTAAAAAGAAACCCCAAACAGAAGTAGCGAGAAGTACATGAATAGGGAGAAAATATGCCTTAAATAATTAGGCTAAAAACAAAGAGATAAGAAAATAAGTGGCATGCATGCCATAACCCAACAGAAAATAAACCATCCAATGGGTTTTGTGATCATCCATATTAATCAAATTAACAAAAAAACACATTTATTTTCAAAATAAACATGCACAAAAAATATAATACTAACCATGCATTATAATAATAATATCCAAGGTCATATATTAATCACATATCTAATCCAAGGGTTTTTTTATTAAAAATAATGCAACTTATTTATGGACATAAGTGCAACCGATACAAAAAATAAATTCTTGTTTGAGAACCCATTTAAATTAATTTTAGTAATTTAATTTTAGAAAATACCACATCTCAACCAAAAATTAAATTCCCAAAAATTTATTGTTTCAGAATAATATGCAGAAAATTCAGAAAAAATAAAAATTTTGAAAAAACATAAAGCAGACATGAGCAAACAATGCGCGGACCTCGCTCGTCGATCTGGTTTCAGTGCATGCCTGCGCGTGCCAGCGCAGACATGCATGCACCCTTGCTAGCACGCATGCTTGCAGGAGCGCGCGCCCGGACGTGCGCTTGTCGGCACATCTACTGCTATTTTTTTTTTAAACTTTTTGTTTTTATTCTACATTTCAAAGAATCAATTATATTTTAGATATTCCAAAATTTATGAAAAATTCTCAATCCCAAAATTAAATCTTGACCAATGGGTGTACCCTTAATCTTTTCCTCGACCTTCGGTGTAAAAATAAAACAAAGAAGGCCAATAATTAGGACAAAAAATAAATAAGAGAGACAAAAATCCACATTATGTTTGACTACAAGCGTTGATTCCTCATTCTGTATCGTTCACAGTGAGATCTCGATTTCGAGACCCTCCAAAGACTAACACACCACCACTAAAGGATATGGAGATTTTGTACTAGCAAAAACTCAACAAATGTGCAAAGAATCAACAACGTTATTGTTTAACATTTAATCATTTCTTCCTCTTTGGATCTCTAAGATCTTAAGAGGGTTTTTGGAGAGAAAATAGGAGTGAAATTTTATGGGTATGTTTTTGCTGCAGGTGCTGGTCGGCTATCAGTATTTTAGAAACTTTATATGTGACCTAGTCACAAGATACCAATGAGCTTTAACCTAGAAAGATTTCTTCAACCATCTAATACCTCTATGCCACACCACACCCAAGGAGGAGTTTTGACTCCTTAACCTAGCCATGGTCTAACAAAGGACTTGGGCTTGCATTTTAATGGAACGAGCTTGATTAATTAAAACTAAATCAAGCCCACGTCTAATGCACTTTAAAACAAATCTAATTTAATTTATAATCCCAATATTAAAATATACTTTGATCCAATTAAAGGATCCAAGCCTTCTATTTTCTCGCTTTTAACTTATAAAACCAATTCATAAATCAAACGAAGCCCAGTAAAATTAATCCAATTAATTTGAATAGCTAACTTGAAATTCTAATTAATCCAATTAATTAAACTAAAGTCATGCATCGAATGTATTGGTCTAAATAAATGATCCAATCATTAATTCTCTCTAAGATTTAATTTAATTCAATTAAATTAATCCGACTCTCTAGAATTAATTCCGAATTAATTTCATCCCATTATAGTGGTAGGGTGTGAATCTTTAAGTTCACCCTCGACTAGACTTGGGCATGTGCGACCAACAAAATTAACTTAATCTAATTTAATTAATTATTTTGAATTATCCCATAATCAGAAATAGCTCGTTACCATAGGTGGTCGTGTAACAACGGTCCATGGTACTAGAAACTAGGTGAATAGCAGCTTGAACATGTAGGCTCCGAATCTGTACGAGTACGGTCCTACTGTCAACCATCTCCCGGTCTTAGAATTGGGCATGGAATTGGGTGTCGGTTCCCATCCTTGACTAGAAAACAATGCTTAATACTCGAGATGCATTTACTCTACTGATCTGATCTTAAACCTATCCCTAATCAATCAATCATTTTGGCTAAATACTTGTAGAGTCTAAAGTATCTCAGAGCGCAAAGGAGAACTCACTGACATATACTAATAGGGGATAGATCCTCTGGTGGAATCCACCGTCCTTGCTACATACTCAGTGCACTGGATAAGGCTTACGACGATCATGTCTCACGACACAATCACCGCTCGCCATATCCAAGATACATTCTTCATATGCACGTGACTAGCATGATTACTCAAGTCCGAGAACTAATCTCGTACAATTACAACCAAAAAATCCCAGTCATGCTGATCAAGCCTTAATAGTTTTCATATGACAATTCCTACAAGTCATTTTAGTCAGTCAACTACCTTCTGAACTAATCCACTAAAATAGCAAAGAAGGCCTACGTCTCCTGCCGACGAAACACAGATACAATACTTAGTGCAAGACACTATAGGACCTTTGATGCCCTATTTTCAGGTTCTCGACTTGGAACGCATCAGGCCGAGACCCTCATGAGTTGGTTTCATAGCTGCCAAATCTATGCGTAGCCCAACTCCACGAGTTTCACCTTTCGATCTGTGGGCATTTGGTGTGATATTGAAAACCCCATTCAATATGAGTGGTAAACAAAATAAAACACACTGCCAACTTGATGAACTCTTACCGTATTCATCAATCTAATATTATTCCATAAAGATTGGAGAATGATTAACAACCAATCTAACTGCCTTTTTGTCATTCATTCCAACAATGTTATGGCTCGTTTGGATTGTACATGTGCAAACTCAGGGTGGTCTACCTGATCAAATGCAAAAGTAGACGTGATCCCGATTCTATTGTCTGACCATGCTCCTTTAATTATAAGTATGACTCTAAATCAACAATTTTCACGACAACTGCTCTAAGGTGTAGCGCTTTGGGGCAATGTGGTTGAAGGTAGACGAGTGTGTGAAGATCATTTCTGATAGTGGGAAGGTTGTTTGTACCTGTGTTAACATTAAACATCTACTTAGCGAGTCTAAAGCTGTAGGATATAACTGGCTAGATAGAATAAGTGCTCATTTGGACACTTGAAATGGATGATTAAAGAGCTTGAAGAAAGGATTAAATTTCTAGAGTCTTAACCATTGATTGAAAATGCTGAAAAAATGTTTAGATGAAATTGAGAGATGTTTTATGGAAGATGAGAGAATCTAGAAACAAAGAGACAAAGAAGATTGGTTATTCCAGGTCGATTAATATCTATTAATATTTTTCATACTTATGATGCTAATCACTTCTTGAAATCTGAGACAGGAGGAAAGAAAGGCTATTTAATAATGAAGCTTGACATGAGCAACGTCTAGGACCTGGTTGAGTGGCTCTTCTTGGAATCTATCTTATTAGACTAAGGTTTAAGTACTCTTTTGTCCGTCTTCTTTTGATGCTTGTTTTGTACTATTAGTTATTCTTTTGTTCTTAATGGTGAGAATTTTGGACTAGTAAAGCTGTCTAGGGGAGTCGAACAAGGAGACCCCCGATCGCTTTACCTATTCTTATTTTGTGGAGAAGTTCTCAGTGGAATGTTAAAAGCGGCTAAATCAATAGGTTTGATCCAGGGTGTTTGAATGGCAACCGTGGCACCCTGAATATCTAACCTATTCTTGGTTGAAGATACGCTTGTGTTTTTTGCAACGCCACATTGTCATCTTTCCATGGTATCATACTATACCGATACACACAAGCATCGGGGTAGATTATTAATCTTAAAAAATCAAGCACGGGGTTTAGTAGGAACATATGCAATGAATACCACTTGGCCCTAGCGAAAGTCAACACTTGGGGTAACCGGCGGTGGGTGGACTCTTGAAGAAAGAAATATTAATGTGCTAGAATTAAGGATAAGATTTGACAAAGAGTACAAGACTGGAAGAAGAAGATGCTCTCCCAAGCGCGTAAGGAGATTCTCCTAAAGGCAATTATTCAATCTATCCCAATGCATCCTATATCATGCTTAAAATTTCCCTCATCACCTATTCATGATGTCTAAATTTGTTTTAGGATGTATTTTTGCATCAATGATCAACTCGCAAGAATCAAGCATGATCCTAGCCTAAACCGTAAAATCTCTCTCTCCTATCTTCGCCAGGTAATTTCAATTATTTTTAGCTTATTTAGTTTTTAATTATTTTTTTTTATCGTCAAATCTCCTCCCATTATTTTCTTTTTGTTAAAGAAATCAACTTATACCAGTCCCTGTGGAATCGACCCTACCCCCACTTTCACAAGTTTTGTACGAATTATTTTTAGTGATCTCGACACTCACCAAATTTTGGCACCGTTGCCGGGGCTGGTGTTTTTAAGAAGATTTCTTTTCTTGTTACTTGATTTTTTTTTGGTTACTTGGTTTAATACTATAATCTTCTCGTACATGTGAACTTGATCTGATTCAAGATTGAGAAGACTGGACGGAGATTTTGAAAGGAAATCAAGCAATAAGTTGAAAGGATACCCACTTCTTCCGAGCCATAGTTAGCACAAGAGATATTAGACACTTGGAGTGAACCATAACACACAACCCAATTGCAATCATGTGGGCCAATACTCTTTAGTTTGGGACTAGATACGGCAATCCTCCGGTGAATGAGGTAAATGTATCTTCCATTTATGATCGTTTTGATAAACTTTTGTCCCTTGTTGAAAGAGTTGTCGAAGAAGAATTCCAACGAATGAAGGCTTTTCGTTTGTCTAATTCTATGGCACATCCCACCGATTTGTGCCCTATGCTTCAAGAAGAAACCATCAAGCATGCCAATGTTGTTGGAGGACTTTTTGGAACACCACAAAAAGGATATGATCCTCATTTCAACATGTATAATCCAGGAAGGACAACTTACCCCAGTCTTAGCTATATTTCGCAATCTCAAAACTGGCCACCAACTCCTTCGCCTAATCCCACACCTGGTCCATCTCTCGAAGACATGATAAAAAGACTAGTGACCAAAACACAGTAATTCCAACAACAAATACAATAGTTCCAACAACAGTTCCAACAGCAGACCCAGACGAGCATTCAAAATTTGGAATCTCAAATCAGTCAACTGGCGTCATCTATTAGTAAATTGGAATCCTAAGGTAAATTACATTCCCAGTCTGTTGTTGACACCAAATAAAATGCTGTTGTTTTTGTTGGGTCCTAGGGGTTACCTATATTATTTGTGATAATATCTAATCAGACTGAATGGGTCAAAGTTGAAATAGTGAAGCTTTTGCAATAATAATTTTGTTCCAAAAACTTGTTTATATAACTTATCTGTTTCTGGATAAACTTATATCCCAATAGTGTGATTTTGCCTAGTTTATTTAATAACTATAACTAATATTTATCTTTTATGGTAAACTAAAGGTACTTTAAGATTGGTTTACAAGTAGTGTCTCTATTGTACTAAAGTGAGCAGCACACAAAGTAATGTAACTCTTAAGGAAAAAATTGCACCTTTTGTTCCGTAAGGGCCTTTTTCAATTTAGTTCCATTTATTGCAATTTTCTCATATTGCATCTCATGAGTGGTCGTATTAATATTATACCAAAATGACGTCATTTCGAAACAAATGACATTGATTATTTGGGAACGGTTATTTGGAATGGCTAAACAATAGGAACGACTTTTTAAATATTGCTTGTCAATAGAAATAATATTTTTTTTTTTTTTGCAAAGAGAGGTCTTACGAATGGATTTTTAAAAATTGTCGGTTCCAAAGCCCCCTTAAAAAATCGGTATACGTACAAAACTTAGAAGATTTTTTTATTTCACCCTCCCTCTTCCTCCTTCACTCTCCCTCCCTCACTCTGTCCGACCGACTGCCTCCCTCACCTGCTACTTAGCTCCATTACCGTCAGCCATCCGCCGTCGTCTAGAGGTAAGTGGAATCAAATGGTTGGGTTTCCTTTTTCTTTTTTTGGACCCCCCAACCTTTTTCTTTGATACCCCCACCCCCCACCATTTTTCTTCTTCTTTTCACCACACTTTTCTTCCTTTTTTCCTCCACTTTCGTATAAAATAAAACACCAATTAACTTATAAAAGTTCTGTTTTTAAAACATTTTGGCTACTTTTCGAAAAAAATATTTGGGCATTTAACTATATAAAAGTTCTGTTTTTTGAAAAAAATTTCTAAAATTTTTTTGAAAAAACTAATTACGGTTTTCTGAACATTTTCTGATATTTTTGTATTTTTTTAATTTTCCTAATTTTATATAATGTTTTTGTAATTTTTCTAATTTTTTTATATAATTTTTAAAAATTTTCTATAAATTTTTGGTACTTTTTTAAGTTTTTTTTATTTTTAAAAAATTGACAGAAAACTTTTGTTAATTTTAATTTTTTTTTTGTTATCTTTTTCTAATTTTTGGTCATTTCCACAATTTGTGTAATTTATGCAACTTATCTATAATTTTTTGAGTAATTTATGCAATTTATGTTTATTTCATTGTGTAATTTACGCAATTTATATTTAACTTATAAAAAAATATTTGACAAATTTCACCAATATTACATTTCTATATAATAAATATAAATAATTAAAAAAATTGAGAATTTGTTCCAAATAATAATTTCTTACATAATAATCTAATTAATAAAAAAAATTTCACCAAATTCCCCATACTAACATTTTTACATAATAAATGTAAATAATCACAAAAATTGGACCAATATTTCCATTAATAATTTTTTACATAATAATCACATTAACATAAATTAGGCTGATATTCCCAATGTCAACAATCCAAAATTAGAAAATATTCCTAATAATAATATTTTTACATAATAATGTCAATAATCACAAAATTAGATCAATAATTCCAATAATAATATTATTTAGAAAATAATATCAACAATAACAATATTGAGGTAATATTTCAAATTAAAATACAATTAACAATTAATAATTATTTAAAAAATATATAGTTTGTTTGTAACCATGTACAAACAGATTACACATGCCTTTAAGTTTTTGCCCATCAAGTGAATTTTGTCAGTAGAACTGTTTAGGTTTATCCATCTTCGTTTGTCAACGGAAGACAATGTTGATAAATAAGATGTTAACTGTTTTTTTCTTTTATTAGAGGCAGAGCTCGATCAGCCGCCCAAGCAGATGGAGTTATTTGAAAGGTGCTACACAAAAAAGGAGGATGGTGGCTGGAGTGGGCTGAGGTGGCGGTAAGTAGATTATTGATATTCTTTGTTTTAGAAAAAATAATTCTTGGTTAGAAGTACTAATAATTTTTTATGTTTTGCAGTAGACGTTCTAGAATTGCCTTCAACAGACCCCCCAGCTTCAAACCAGGACAATATTGATGTCGCTGAAGAGGACGGCTTAGATTTGGTTTAATTTTTTTTTTCATTTTTTTAATTAGATAATTTTTCATATTAATATAATATTTTTTCTTAATTATTCATGTTTCATAATATTTATTAAATTTCATTATATCAATTTTAGTTAATTAATTAAATTCATAAATATAGTTAGTTAAAAAATTATTAAATTAATTTAATTATATATTAAAATAAATAAATTTATTTATTTATTGCAATATATTAAATATATGAATAAATTATAAAATATAAATAAACTATAGAATTAAAACATTAGGAACGGTTTTAGTAATGATAAAGAAATATTATAAATCTAAATAAATGACCGTTCCAAATATCATTACTGAAATAGTTCCAAACCCCTGTTCCTAAACTTCACTGACTGTTTCAAATACCATTGCTAAAATCATTTCTAATAAGTGAAAATAGTGGCTGATCGTTCTTAATACCATTGCTATTTCAATTTTAAGTACGTGTTCTCAAAAACACCATTGCTAATACCATTATTAAAACAGTTTTATATATGTGTTCCTAAATACGACTGACAATTCCTAAAACCGTTCCAATTGAAAAAATAAATTTTTCTTGACAAATTTGATATTAGGAATGGTTTTCGTAGTGTGTTACAGTTCCCGTCCCAAATAGAAATGGTCTTGCCAGAACCATTTTTGTAACGCGAGTTGTAAGGATGAATTTCCAACCGTTTCAAAAATCACCCCAAATAAGTTCAATGTCCTGCAAACCGTTCCAAACCCAAAAAAACCATCCTAAAATTGCTTCAAATTTCGCCTTTTTTTATAGTGATAGTACCTTAAGCTAGCTTGTTAAACTAAAAAACTTGCGGACCCCATTTCTTGTGCTATGATCGGATCCTAGATCTTGTGCTCCGCCAACCAGTTTTATTGATGGGATTTGGTTAGAGTACTTCACCACACTATAAAAAAAGGTGGGATTTGGCATGATCAGGGCAACCGTTCCTAAACCCGTTCCATCTTGAAACGGTCTTTGGAACACATAATGAACGGATATTGAAAGATGATGTCAATGATCTACATTTTTTTTTGTTATAATTTTGGAACAGGCATACCATTCCAACATGAGTTCCGAACAAACAATTACAAAATCTGATCCAAATACCATTACGAAATAGTAATGGTAGATGATTGTAACTCTATTTGGAACATAATATTAGAATTAGGGACGGTCTTGAGTTGACCGTTCCTATATGTGTGACAAAGGATGTCCAAAAGATGATAGTTAGAAAATGTATTCGAAAATAAGGTACAATTTGAAACGATTTTGGAACACCCTTAATCAATTATGCGGGAAACCATTCCAAATTATTAGTTTTATTTAAGAAGTAATGGTTTCAACAATCGTTCCAAAATTCGGTGCAAATTGGAACTGTTTTTTTGTATTATTTATTTAGTATTACTGAGACTGTTCCAAATGAAATACAATGGCTATATTTCAACGGTAAAAAAATGTTCCTAAACTCGTCGAAAGGACCGTTTCAAAATCTAAATCAACGGCTAATTTTTATCAGCCAAATTTGTGTGCTCTTTCCATTTAATGTCACTATCTTCTTCGATTCTTATTTTCTCTCTATTTCCTCAATCTCTCTCGAATTTTTTTGATCTCTCACTATCTCACAAATATTTTTCTACTCTTGATCGTCAGCCTGTCTCAAATTTTTAATGATATTTGAAGTTATTTGTCAATTGATTATATTTGTTGCAATTTTATCATTTAAATTTAATGTTACAATAATATATACATATATATATGTGTGTGTGTGTTTCAGTGTTTATGTATGACTCATCGTAATCTTATGACAGTTGAGTAGATGGATGTATGAGAAGATCCTTGCAAATAGGGCGGGTCTTACGCCGTTGAGGATGGTGTTAGTACATTTATAGAATGACCCAAATCTCAACATGCATTATGGATGGTGAGAAAATTAAGTGTCCTTTTTGGAAGTGCATAAATGAAGTTTTCAAAACCACGGATGAGGTAAAGTTATACTTATTTACGAAAGGTTTTATGTCGAAGTATTATAATTGGACTTCTCATGGCGAGGAAAGGGTGCAAGAGTATTTTGAGGCCATTACCACGACCCAATTGTAGGAGGAGAAACCTCCCATTTTTTATGTTATGGAGGGCACCAGTACGCCTTTGGATGATGCGGTGCAAATGGATTTGACATAGAGAATGGTTTTTGATGCCGCCAGGCCGGATGTCTGGTCTTCTAAGTATAACCGGGATGGTGTGCCTCATAAAGGTATGAGGTCGTGTCCTACTAATATAGGGTGTAGTTTATATTATGGTAGGTGGTACGATTATGTGTCTGTGCTGGCAGATCGGTTTCACAATGTAGTGGATGCAGTTGAGCAGCCGTTGTAGAATGGTTGCACCCAATCTCAATTGAGGTTGTTGCTGAGTTGTTGAATATCAAGGTCGTTGGCCATTTTCTCAACATATATGTGAGCAAATATCCCAATGGGCTAATCATATAGTGACCCACAACCACACCCTGCCCCAAGATTACTATAGTATGAAGAAATTGTTAAGAAACTTGGATTTACCTATTGAGAAGATTGATGTATGTAAAAATGGCTGCATGTTGTACAAGAAGGACAACATTGATTTGGATTATTGGAAGTTTTGCGGAGATGCTAGGTACAAGTCAATCAGGGAGCAAAATCCTAATCACAAAAAGACATTGTATAACATTCTTAGGTACCTGCTGGTTACCCCTAGCCTGCAAAGGTTGTATGCTTTAGAACCGACTGCCGGGCAAATAACATGGCATGCCAACAATCGAACGGAAGAGGGATCCAAGTGCCATCCGTCTGATTCAAATGCATCGAGGTATTTTGACCGGACATATCCTCATTTTGCAGTAGAGCTCCGTAATGTTAGACTAGGTTTGTGCACGGATGGGCTTGCAATGCACGGGCAGTACGATGGTACATACTCATGTTGACCTGACCGGGGAACTTTAAATTTGATGATGAGTCTGATGAGGATAACTTTCATGAGGATTACGAGACTGAAGAAGACAATAATTATGATTGACATTTACCATTTTCTGTTTAAATTAAAAAAATACCGATAATAATTCATAAAAATAGTTTACCAGCTAATTTAGAAGTACAATTTGCAAACTATTTGTCCATACCAATAATTTCTTTTTTCAGAAAAAACAAAACACATTTTTTTCGTATTTACGAAATGTCAAAAAATTAGGAAGTCGATCCAAAACCCTTTCCAACTTTGGACGACATTAATAAAATAAACCGTTCAATATATTACAATGTACTAAATAAAAAGGAGGAAAAATTAAAATATAGGAACCGTTAATTTATTTTGACCGTTACAAAATAAGTTCCAACAAATTGTGTTTCGCACCAAAAGAAAACTGGAGGAAAAATCAAACCTAGGAATTATTATTTAATATTTGACCGTTGCAAAAATATGAAATTTAAATAAAATCGTTCATAAATGTATAAAATATCTTTTTCTGAAATTAGTAAAATACTTTTCTAAATGTGTTCCAAAAACTGTCCCTAAATATGCCCATAGATTGCTCGTTCACCTCTCGATTACAGTGTCTCAATATCCAGGTCCCTGATTAATATCAAATTTAAACTCATAACAATACTTTTCATATGTGAACATATCTAGTGGTCTGATCTAAAATCAAATTGTCTGATGGTCAGTTTCATCATTTTTTCAACCTCATTGATTGTGTATCGGATACGATATCTTAGTATCCGTATAACAAAAATGTCAAAAACTTCATAGAATGTAGTATTTTATTGATTTAATACTATCCAATGGTTTGATAAAAAATTTAACGGTCTGATTAGACGATCCAATGGAACAGTGTGAGATGTTACTTACATCTACGTAAGACTAGCGATCTTATATATACAAATATATTTGATCTTTTGAACATGTATCAATTTAATTCGTTGCATTATATGTTTCCAATGACCATAACTAATTTATAGTCTACTTTTTCTGATCATTCACATGTTTGGGACAATTTATCCTTTATTTTTTATTTTCTTAATTTTTTGGTGTAAAATAAAACATTTTAAAAAACTTTCGGCAATTTAAAAATAATTACTTAATTTTGCTGTAATTTTTAAAAAAATTATACATTTATGAAATTTTAAAAAATTTCATAATTTTTGGTAATTCTAATATTTTTCTATAAATTTTTGAAAATCTTAAAAACAAAATTGTAAATTTTATGTAATTTTAAAAAATTTCATAATTTTTGGTAATTCTAATATTTTTCTCTTAATTTTTGGGGATTTTTAAAAATTCTCTGTCAATTTCTTTTTATTTTTAAAAAAATTCTGTTAAAAAGTTATTTTATGTAAGTTTTGCAAATATATAAGAATATCTGAAATTATAGAAATTTATTTTATGTAATTTCTGCAATTATAGAAATTTTGTGTAATTTTTCAAAAGAAATTGTATAGTTGTGTAATTTATGCAATTATTGTGTAATTTAGTAATTGTATAGTGTAATTATTTGTGCAATTTACTGTAATATTCTATATGAAGATATGCACTGACTAATTTCAATAAATAGAATTTTTGAATTTTTTGTTCTTTTTACTTTTTTCTTTCGTGTTAAATATTTCAAATATTCAAATCAAGATATTACAATTGGTCAAATCATATGAAAGAAAGAGATTAGTTACTAGTCTCCTTCGAATTTGAAAATTCAAGTCAAATGAGGCCTATTTTTCCCTTTATGCAATTCTTATTTGTATTATATTATATTGCTTAAATTTTTTGCCATATTTATTGTATACATGTGCAATTTATTTTATAAAGAGGCTAATTTTTTACATCATAATGTAAATAACCATAAAAAATTGGACAAATATATAATCCCAATAGTAAAGTTATTTAAATAATAATGTAAATAATTAAAAATAATTGGACTAATATTTCCAATAAAATAATTTTGACATCATAATGTAAACAATCACAAAAATTAGACCAATAGTAAATCCCAATAATAACATTATTTAAATAATAATGTAAATAATAGAAAAAATTAAATCAATAATTCCAATAATAATCTTTTCAAATAGTAATGTAAATAATCACAAAAATTACACCAATATTCCTAATAATAATAACATTTTTACATAATAATGTCAACAATCACAAAAGGTAGACTAATATTCCCAGTAATAACATTATTTTCATAACAATGTCAATTATTGCAAAATTATAAAATATTTCCAAAAATAACATTTTTACATAATAAAGTCAATAATCACAAAATTAGACCAATAATCCCAATAATAATATTATTTACAAAATAATGTCAACCATAATAATATTAAGGTAATATTTCAAATTAAGGTACAATTACATAATCATTTGAAATAGAAAACAAATTGAGAACATTATTTCCAATAATTAATAATTATTTAAAAATGTATATTTCTTTGGTAATAGCGTACAAACAGATCACGCATGCCTTTAATCTTGTTTAACCCATCAATTGAATTTTGCCAGTAGAACTTGTTATGTTTATCCATTTTCATTTGTCAGCAAAAGAAATGTTGATAGATTAAAATTGATAAATATAACAAATACTACGATAAAAAGTTCATGTGATAGGCTGGAATTATACATTTTTAAATAATTAATGAGTACAATAATCATGACTTCATGATAATTTTTCCGATGTGTAAGAATTAGTATATTCTTTTTTATTTACATATTAATGTGAATAATCGTAAAATTTAGACAAATACTTCTCAATAGTTTTTTAGATCATATTTAGTGGTACGCCTCCTATATCACGTGGTCGAGGAAGTGGTCATGGTCGTGGCCCGCCACTTCTACCAGTTTTGTCAGATGCTTCCCAAGTTGGGGAAGCAGTTCTTCGACCACCCACACCACCTGACACGACCACACCGTCCCCCATCCCCCGTCCCGCAGACTCTAGATGATGCTGGAGCATCTAGAGCTGCACCGGCAGCTAATGAGACAATACACCAGTGTGGCACCCCGACGGCTGCTCCACCACTACTATCAATTCCACCCACCATCAGCGCGCCAAATACATCAGCCACGACGGCGCAAGGTAAATTTGATTATCAATTTTTTTTTACTATTATTTTATACTGAAAATGTCTAATATAGCATGTCCTTTTAGATCTGACTGTCGATTTCAAGAGTGCATCAATGCAGTGGTGACGGGGACACTTTCCCTACCCATCGCCATATCTGAGGTAGGTGCCGGAAGAGTACCAGCATTTGTGATATGAGAGCATGAAGGTAATAAAATTTAAATTAATTTTGTTTTATCTAATAATCTAATTATTTAATGAAATTTATTGACATTTTGTTTACTTTTATTATTGTAGATGACCTACTGGTGGGACTGTAACAAATAAGTCCATTTTCTGGGTGATCCACGTGTTGACCGATAAGTAAATCCGGAAGATACTTTCCATCATCCTATCCAGCCTGGTCAGACCACTTTGACTGGCCAACAAGGTTTGGCTCCAGCTCCAAACGTACTGGGCCAGAGTCGACTTCCAGCGGGAGTCCTTATAGAAGGCTAACCGGGCAGAAAACTCCATTGTGTCCTCAATTGTGTATCCGGGGGGGGGGGGTCTTCCTCTATTAGCATGCAGAAGAGAAAGTTGGTAAGTAAATAATAGTATTTTAAATGCTTTACCATATTTTATAAATAAGATGCTAAATTTTTTTTCTTCTACAGGAAGCAAAGCTCGATCACCCCCCCCCCCCCAAGCAAAAGGAATTATTGGAGAGGGGCTGCAGGAAAAAAGTGAACGACGGCTGGAGCGGGCTGAGGGCGTTGGAGGTGGAGGTAAGTAGCTACAATATTAATATTATTTTTTTAAAAAAAAATTAATTCTTGCTTAAAAGTGTTAATAATTTTGTTTGTTTTGCAGGAAACGTTCCGGAAGCTGTTAGAGGATGGTTGACCTTAGAGGGTTGGATATTCCAGAAGGTGCTTTATTTTTTGTAATATCCAACCCTCTAGTATTTGTTATTCTTTTTCTTTTTGTAAGTATTGATTATATATATATATTTATATATATATTGGGATTAATGGATTCAAAAGGGTCAGTTTATTTTTCTTTTCGAAATATTTGAAAGTGATATGTTCTATGGTGGCAAAGAACCAAATAAATTAATGCAAAAAATTCTTACACACATTAGTATATCTATATAACTTTAATATAATTGCAATTCAGTTTTAAACTTAAATTACTATTCTTCAGTTCATCAATGAAATCCAGATCTCAAAGTGTCATAATCACTAAAATTATGAAGCAAGTGACATTAGTCTATACCTATCTTTATATATGAAACTATTAATTACATTTTTCAGATTAAAACACACCGAATTTCATAAATATTGTCAAATTTCAATAGATCCTTCGTTAAATATATTGTCAAATTTGAATAAACGCAAAACAATGAACTTACAAGAAATGTTTATACTTCATTTTTTAGTGTCAACTTTTGAGTGTCTATTTTTACTTCATCACTACTTTAAGTTTTTCAATTTTACTCAAAAATTGGAGTTGTATATAAAGAACTTTGTAAAGACAAATGGTTGATTACAATATAACAATAAGTACATATTGATGAACTCTTTAATTAATTTTCATAAATATTATCTCTTTCTTTTTCTGCCTTTTATGGAGGAATCTAATATAGAAAATAGTTTATTGTATTGTATTCATAGATAGCATCAAATATATACATTTCCTTCTAAAAATACTTTCTGTCTAATTATTACATAATATTAAGTAAAGAAAAACCAAAAAAGAAGATATTAATAGGAAAATATTATTAGAAAAAAACAGAACGTAACTTCCAACGCTTCTGCTACCTCCTGTCGAGCTTTCTTTTTTGAAACACTCACACATACGCAGACAACATTTACGCACACTCTCTCACTCAACCACTTACACTTCACATTTGCTCATGCCTTTTATCCCTCAACACTCTTACTACAGAACACTATTCAAGTCCATAAAGTATTACGCTTAGAGAGCCCTAGGAACATTACATCTGAATCCTTTAGTAGCCAAAAATTGCGGAAAACTCTAGAAATGTAAGATGAATTTTATGCAGGCAACTCCATTATTTCTTGTCTCAATCATTTGATTCTTTCTTTTTCCTTCTTTAATTCTTTTTACTGAATCGATTTGTTAATTCGTCATTACCATATAATTTGCCAACAGAATTCTTCAAGAACATACACTAACGATTTTGGCCGGATTATTTCATCCGACCAAAATTCAAATTCATCTTGTGAAGATTCCGGTGATGTGCTATCGCCAGATCCCATATCTTGTGCTCTGTCGGCAAGATTAATGGAGCCTCAGGTACTAATTTAATTATTTTTCTTTTTGTTTCTTCAATTTGTTTGTATTTAATTTCCTTTCTCGTCAAAGTTTAAAAAAATAAATATTTAATTTTTTAATATATTAAGAAATCTTTTTCCATAATTAAGGTTAAACAAGAAATTTAACTTTACTTATTTGATAAATGTTTTAAAATAAACTTTTGTGGAACCCATTCCTGAGGCTATAGAAATCATGCTCAATAAAACTTGTCTTTTCTTTTTCCTTATTTTTTGATATATTTTCTTACCAAGACCAGTAGCTGCAATGACTAAACTCATATTTGAAAACAATAATTTTTATTTCACTAATTTTACCTTAAATTAAGCATAAAACGGCTCAAACCAAACCTGATTGTGCCTGTTTTTTTTTCTTTCTTTTTTTTAACGAAGATTAGATACTTTTTTAACAAACTTAAAAAATTTAGGCTTTTATTTTAAATAAATAAATTATAAATTAAACCAAACAATAAAAAACTACAAAAAGAAATAGCTAAGACCACATAAAGACCAAAAAAGATTTAAAATTCATTTTTAAAAAAATAGCAATGAATTTTAGTGAATTGTTGTAATAATATAGAAGTAGAAGAAATAAAGGTAAAATTTTTAGAGTTCAAAAGTATAAAGAATATAGAATAGTTTAAGCTAAAAAATAAAATAAAACTTATATGTCATGTATGATTTAAAAAAAAATAATATAGAAGTCGGCCCGCTAACTTGACCCAGGGTTGGAGATCCTAGGCCATTGGGTTGGGCCTATCCCAAGTATTCATAATTGGAATTAGCTAAGGATTGGCCTAGATTGGACCAACCAATCTCATTGTTTCATGTTTGGAAGCGCAATAAGGTATTAATTGTTGCAAATATTATATATTCTCTCTTCATCACAATACATATATTATTTTTTTCGTAATAAGTCTTTTAGTTCACAACAATAGTTTTCCATGAAATGATTTAGAAGGCGTTAATTCCCTTACATTATCATACATGGCACAAAATTGGATCTCTTGGTATGTCGTTTTTCATACTTAGGACAATAAATGTTACTTTTAGTATTTCGGGTCTCGGCTCTCTGATCCATCTGTCTATTTAGTGTTCTATACATCTTTCTCAATTTGCCAACTTTTTTCATATCCAAAGCATATTTTCTTTAAAAATTCCAATCAGGATATCTTACTTATGATTACATTTTTGAACGTTTCAACGTAACCAATTTTTGTTCATATATAGATCCAAATTACTCTATACAAATAATATAATCCAACAACGGAAATTTGGTCAATATAACTTATTTTCCTTTCAAATTTGCTCATGTAGATAAGCTAGTAATACTTTATACTAAGCATGAGATAAAGTAGCATCTCAGTATGCTTGATTTTTTAATCACTTCATAACAAGTTGAAGAGAAATTCAAACTTTTACAAAGGTTAGTTAGCACTGAAGTCTGTCAATAAAGAAATAACCCATGACCAAGATTGGAGCTGTTGCAAGTTGAAAGAGCCATTTATAATACTAGATAGAGGACCGCTGTCATGAAGTATTTCATGTGGATTTGGAATGAAAGATATCGGGTAAGAAAGGCAGCAATGCATCGATCACTATCTACAGATACAAATGGTGGTGCAACATGTCATTATGCATCAAGAACAATGCTTTATCCATGTAGCATGGTGATGATGCAATTTGTGATGAAGATGTTAGTGACCAAAATCTAAAGTGGCCAACTTAGAGAGTGACAATATTGAAAGAACTCTATTTGGGCATGCACATAGGGTGGAAAAGATACTACAAAAGTGGTTGTGGGGAAGCTAAGAGGATTAAATGACCACAAAAAAAATTCATATTGATGATGGTGGGTTCCATGATATACCAAATACAGGCAGATTTTGCATAGGGCTATGCAGTACAGTGGTTTTTGAATTAGGGTGATGTCATCTATGTCAATTCTAATAGTTATAACCATTGGTGAGATGATGGTATAAATACAAAAATGACATACTGGTAACTCATGTAAACTCTTTTCTAAAACAAACATTTTATGTCGGGGTAATGTTAAATTAGAATTCTACAGGCATGTGGTTTAGCGGCCCTCATATGATAGGGAACTTTTGATTAATGTCACTTTGCATTTAGTTTGTGATGCAACGGTTCTTCAACATTAATGTTTCCAACAGCCTACTATTATACCTTCAGGGGAAAGGACAGATTTAGTCCCGTAGGATAGGGTAGTTCTCACTTTCGGTCCCTTGCTTTTCGGGGTCAACAATCTTAGTCCATTAGTTTTATGAAATTAACACATTTAGTCCCATTTCATCTCTAAATGGTATGAAAATATCCAGCTTGCGAAAAATGGTATCAAAGCCTAGGTTTATTGAAAAAATATATGATTATATTACATTTTGATATTATCCACTAATGGAGGAGACTCTTTGAGAGAAAATGGAACCGAACGAAGGTTCGAGTTATCATAAAAACAGGGAATATTTCCAGA
Organism: Sesamum indicum; assembly: GCF_026168435.1. Lineage (NCBI taxonomy): Eukaryota > Viridiplantae > Streptophyta > Magnoliopsida > Lamiales > Pedaliaceae > Sesamum > Sesamum indicum. The sequence continues at coordinate 5,581,110 of NC_142661.1, read as the reverse complement.
TTCTGAAAATACAGAGAAGAGAATTTCTTATGGAAATTCTTGACAAGTGTGACAATAGTTCCAAGAGGATTGACCCAAAATTTCTTACGCCGAAAGTTAAACAAGAGTGGCTGAGAAACTTTGAAGTCCGACAAGTTCTACCAGGGAATGTAGTGAGGCGTCTACACTCCACTGAAGTTCATGGTAGAATCCCAACCAGGAGAAGCGGAACGGGTAAATTCCTACATAATTTCAGTTCTAAAAATTATGATTGATTGGAAGGAACTCTAGCCGGATACATCAAAGATCTCTCAAGATCTGAGGGAGATGTTCAAAACTATGGACATAGGTTAATCCATATACCTATGAAAATAGAATTTATGAGCCAAAGGGTGGACGAGGTCCTTAAGATCCTTCCCGATCTACACAAGGGTCTTACAGATCTAAAGGCAAAAATTAAAGATCTGAAGAGAAGTCAACGAGAGAACCCTGAGACATCTAGATCCAGACAGGAACGAATCAGGGACGCCCTTGGAATAGTACCTCTTCCACACAAAAAGGGGAAGGCCACGAAGATTCCAAAGCCGAAGTCAAGAGAAGATCTGATTATTGCTTCTATTAGATCTATAAAATAATGGAATTAACAAGAGGCGGATCTATCAGATCTACAAGAATTGGTAGAATCCTTTTTCCAACTCGGGATCATGGATTTAGTAAATATCCAAACAAATGAGATCACTCCAGCACTACCACCGCCTGAGGGAAGTACATGCTCTAATGATCCTCCGCAGGATCAACCGATGAGAGAAAGTGCGGAATTCCACACTAATGCCACTCCAACTTTTGTGAGAACCAGGCTAAAGGAAAATCCAGGAAGAAATCCAAAAAGAGTGCCGGAGAATACACCTTCGGCAAGGACCATGTTCCAGCCCTTACATCCATATGGCGCTATACTGAACCTGGATATTATCGATTTCTAAAATACCGATAAATTGATAGACGAATGGGTTGCAGCAATCCAGATAGCAGCAACTACCCTAGAGCTCGATAAAGAAAACTTTATAAAACTTGTGGAATTGAGCTTAGAGGGAACTGTAAAGATCAGATGGGATAACACCCCAGAAGATACCAAGGCCAGCATCCTTGCAGGAGATTCAAAAGGTGCGATAGTAGACCGGCTAGGAAGGCTTATCAAAATACACTTCATCGGAGACGGATACTTCGAAGGAAGTAGAGCACAAAAGGCTAGAGAATATGCACAGGCTCTCTTCAGCCTTGAACTTAGAAGTATTGGTTTCGCAAGTATTTCTTTTAGAGTGGAGTAGCAACGAAAGTAGCAGCTCCAATGTTCTTTGCAAAAATATGTAGTCCATGGAGGGAAATGTAGATCTAGTCATACAAAGTACCTGAGGACAGCTACATTCAGTGGCGCAAAGAATGTCTTTCCTTAAAGACAAACTAAAGGAGTGGTGTTATCAAGCATCCATCCAAAAGAATATGAAAAGACTGAGAGGTAAAATCAAACGAACCCCTCTCTATTGTGATAATAATAATTTTTCAACTATTATAGGAGAATCAAGTGAGCCAAGAAAAAGGGAGAAGCAGAATAGTGACTCCTACCGTAGGAGTTCAAGAAGAACCTTTCCGGTGAGATCATGGTAGTCCAAGTCCAAGGCTACAAATCTGGACAGAGAACAGGACCAACAAGGGTTTCATCCCAAGGATCTAGACGAGCAGATGCAAGATCCATTGAAAGAACCCATACAAGAAGAACTTTTAGACGGGCCCATACCCGAGCCAATGAAAGTTTCAAAGACTGCAATTGCTGGACTTGCGGAGCAAAAGTACATATATCTCCCGACTGCCCATAGAAACGTGGTGAATTGAGAAAATTTTAAGCCATGGATGATATCCTAGATGCAGTATACTATGGCGATTTGGTACCCATCTACCAATTCGAAGATCTTCCTTCAAATGAAAGCGTCTATGAAGAAGAAATAGAGACTGATTCGGATGGATCTTCAACCGAGTCAGAATAAATACAACGAGAAAAGATAGGCTTCAAACTTCTAAAAGCCTATCAGGATTCTTTTCCAGAATGCGGTGTCAAACAAAACCATGGAGAGAATCATGCGGCAAGATTCCAACCTTAGCCCATACGATGGATTTAGGATTGGAGGAATTGGGAAAGTCCTGAACCAGATAGGATTAAACCAAAGGAAGCATCACATAATCTACAAAGTGAGTTCAGGTGAGTTTGCTATACCTATGGAACTTACTGGTAATGTGATGAGATGCAATTAATTCCTAAAGAAGAAATTCTTGATGAATTAAGTAAGCTTAGATAAGAAGTAGTTGTTACTATGAAATGGATCCACATAGGAACTATTGAACTAGTAATAAAAGCAACATTTAAGGAAGAATTGATTCAGAAATACATTTATCGATAATAGATAGAAGAATCAATAACTTAAGAGATGGTTGTTTTGGAACAATGATAGTTAATTTGTATGCAGGCAAATTGATGTTTGACATTCATCCTAGAATTCCATACAACTTAGCAGACCAAAATTTTAGTAGAGTCTTAACCCTTCATCAAGATTTCAAAAGGAAAGATTTAATGAAAGAAGGTAATAGACCATATTATATAACTTATAGAATAGCTTATGTCATTTCCAATACACATCATTCAAATTTATTTCTTAGGAAAGAGTATATTGAGATTCCTAGAATTTTCAAGGAATTCGCCAAGGTAAGGACACCAGATCCTATTAGGATACCTAGAATAGGTGGTGTCGATATTGTTATAAAAGATCACCTAGTCTTAGATCGAACACCTAGCTCTAGGACTGAGTTTAGTAGTCGGATGTCCTTTTCAGAAGATAGGATTATAAGCTACAAAGGAAAGGAAAAAGAGTTATTAAAAGCTTTAACTCCTCAAGAGATTAGGGTAGATAACGTAAAACTTAGATTCCCTTAAGGATGGAAAGAAATACAAGTTATATTCGACATCACTAAGAAAGAGAATTATTTCCCTTGTGATGACTTATATCATTTACAACAACCTATTGTTGGAAAATATGAAGGCATGCTAGAAATAGCAGGCCATGAAATTTTAGTTGCAGGTGTTGAGGAAGAGAAAATGGGAGTATGACTTTGGGGTTAAGTTTCCTCAAAGATCATAAACCATGGGGAAGAAAAGGTAACGGAATGGAATTTAGTCTTGATGGTGTTACCACAAGGATTGAATGACGAATCCCTTTTCGATATACATATCTGTTGGTATGTTGTATGATCAATATAAGACAGAGTATTTTGCAGCTTATTTTGATTCAGGATCAGTAATTTGCATGGCAAAACCTAGAGTTTTCCAAAGGAAGCAAGGGGGAAACCTTACCCGTTTTATTGCAGGAAGGGATTTTTCACAAAAAATCCTGATACTCAATAAGGGAATACGAGATGCCAAAATCATGATTGGAGGAGCATTCGGATCACCCTGTTTTAGGGTAAAAACACCTCCTATATACTTTCATGATACAGGTGCCGATATCCTGCTAGGCAACAATTTCATTCAAACATTTGCAAGATATATGCAGGATAATCAGAGAAATCTGTTAATCTTTACTACTAATTGTCGTAGTAAGATACAGGTGTTGCTAAGAGAAAAGACATTTAACAGGATAATGCTAATAAATTTTCGCAGCAAACGTGGTGATTTTGATGCCAGATTAACTAATCCAAAAATGCAGGATAAGAGAAAATTTGGTAAAATCCTTTTGACTTTCAGGCAGCAGGGACTCATAAACAGCAATAGCTTCTATAAGGAAACCGAGGAGGAAATTCTGTACCTTAAAGAAGCACTATTGGAAATGAAATCGCTAGACATCAGCGAAGAAGCAGGCCTTCTCTTGAAAATGTCAAGAGGCTTATTCAAAGGAACTTCAGCGAAAATCCTCTGGCTTGGTGGGATATGAACAAGATCGAAGCTACTCTGAAGGTCAAAGATGAGTGCAAATACGAGTATGTTCGATACAAGCCTATCCAGATGAACATGGTGGATAAGAAAGATATGCAGATGATAATCAAAGAGCATATCAGTCTTGGACTTATTGAACCCGGAGTTTCTACCTACAGTAGCCCTGGAATTATGGTATGAAACCATGGTGAGATTAAAAGAGGTAAACCCAGGTTGCTTATTAACTATCAAGGTATTAATAAGATATTAGAATTTGATGGTTATTACATTCCTAGTAGAGAACACTTAATTGATTACATAGGAGCAAAAGTGTTTTCTAAATTCGATTGAAAATCTGGTTTGTACCAATATATCTAATATTCCTATCAGGAATCGTACAAGCTTCGACCATGTGAAGCATTATTGATGGAACGTTTTCTAGCCTATCATATTGCTTTTGGATGTCATTGGTCATTGAAGCTAATATGATATTGCGTCCTTGTTGTTGTCCTCATGCTACATCTCGAACGTCACACGTTCTTCGGGCGAAAACCCTTTTGGTAAAGTCGCCGGGAGTAGCTTGTCCAAGACATAGCCTGGTTCTTGCAACCTCGGGCAATCATTAGATTTTGCAGCTAGTTGTTGTAGCTCGTGCCATTAAATCTATTAATCTCCATTATCAGGGTTAAGGGGTTCTTAGATATGTTCTACAATATAGAATGAAATAGATTTCAACATATGATAGTAATATTATTGATAAGTTCAAGACATGGTGTTTTAGTCTTTAACTCTCTCACTATTCATATGAAAGCCCACCACTCTCAAGTGGGGTATTGGGAAGTCATTACCTAGTGGGATTGGGATCCACAAGAACAGTTTACCATGCCTGCTTTTACAGTTCACATGGAAAATGTCTCGTGGGAGGCAATCGATGATATTCTCATTCCATGAGATTCCCAAGATATTTTGCCTCACCTCTTCACATGATCCTGAGGACTGCAATAGAATCATGTTACTCAATGTTAGGCTTGACCCATCAACAAAATCACACCTCAGTCGTTGCCCTCCATGACTTGTGAGATAGAAAAATGCTGAATTTGTTCTTTCTTCACAACAACGGTGTAGCTTTCCTATATTCCAACTGTGCCAAGACTCGTGAGACCACACTTGAGTAACGGTAGCTTCCTCACCATATTTTTGTGGATGGAAGGCTTGGTCAAATCAAGACAATCTTGATCTAAGTCCATTTTGGGCCTAATATTTAATTTGGTCCAACCAAGCAAGAGTTAATATTTCGGTGTTTGACCGAGACCTCATCACATAATTTTATTGCATGCAAAACATCAAATGCTAAAGCAATAAAGAAATCACCTCATGCAACATAATTAAGCATACCCCTGTGGGATGATCACAAGCGCTACCTATGCGACTTTATTGTGCCCGGAGTGAGTCTATGGTAGGTCTAAGGTGGTCCTTTGCTATTACAAAGTAATTTACCCATCAAAATGTAGATTAGCCTTGTAACATCTTCGTGGACCACCTTATCCTTGGACCTTCCTCTCCATGAGCTAGCTTTAAAATAAAAAACCTCATAAAAAATATTCCTATACTGCTCTCATTACAACTGAAAAGAAATCCCAATCAGAACTTGGGGGGAATGCATAAGGAGGGAGATAGCAGGCCTCATTATTCCAAGGTTAAAAACGAGAGGGAGAGAGAAGAAACATTACAAGGGCATACGAGGTGAACCATAAACTCAATCTTACAAGAGGTCGTGGGCTCCGAGATCATCCATCCATACACCACATAATATACATCCCATGTAATATTGTACTCCAGGATATCTAATATAACAAAAAATAATTTTACGAAGAAAACACAAGCTCACAATTTGCAATCAAAACGATGATAAAAGAATAGGTGTATTGGCCAATTAATTATACAATTTTAATTTTAGAAAAAATTCAATTTTGTCCCAAAAAATTAAAACATATAATTAATACTGAATAAAATTTCAGAAAATCAAATCTTCGAATTACGGGCAAAAAACATCCGAGCCGTTGGTTGTCAGTCCTGTAGCACGTACTGTCGTCGTTGCCTGTGCGTGCGCTCTGGCCCTCTCCCAACATTCGCGCGCATGGCTGCATTGCAGGTTGCTCACACGCGCTTGCTCTCTGCTAGCTCTCGCGCATCCAGGCTCCCTTGCTTGCGCTAGTCTGGTTGGGTGAATACTGTGCCCCAACAGCGGCAGTGCTGCTGCAATGTTTTTCCTATACAATTACTTATCGAAATGCGTTAAAACATACTTCAAAAGCTGTGAAAGCACATTAACATGATGTTCAAGAAAATTCACGTTAACATGGTTGTCAAGTGGTCTATGGGCTTTGTCATGATGTTCAAGAAAATGCAAACATACAAAATAAGAACAAAAAAGTAGATGCCAAAATAAGCGAATATTCATTTTATTTTCTTAAAAATAATATTACATAATGTCGATTAATTGTTAGAATAAAATACATCTAGGCCAATCTAATTGGATTTTTTGTCATTTATTCTAACATTCTCCCACTTGACCTAAGGCCAATCACCCATCGGCCTCAAACGTATCTTATCAAGATGTTGAATATGAGCAATTTGTTACACCGGTTTAGTTAGTGGATCTACTTTGTTTTGTGCTGAGTTGACTAGGTCCATCCGCACCCCACCTCTGCTCACCATCTCTTCAAAGTAGATAGAAGCGTCTAAGAATATGTTTGCAATGGTGATGAGATCTCGGTTCCTTTGCTTATGCTACTGCTCCATTGTTATCAGAGAAGATAACTATGTCAGCAATGCTAGACGATACAACCAAGTCTCCGATGTAGTTTTTCATCCAAATCGCTTCCTTAGCTGCTTCTAAAGTTGCATTGTTTTCAAATTACGTTGTGGAAATGAAAGCAACAAAAATGCTAGTGGATCAGCCTGGAAACGGGCAAGTAGAACCGGTAATATAAAATTCATAAATTAAAATCGAAACGTAATAAAACTAAGATTCCCAGGGGTGTATCCTTGGAGTTCCCGGGCGTTCGATGTAGTTAATAATAACAATAATAAAACTAAATGGGACTTATAGTGAAATTAAAACAAGACGTGCAAAAAACGTAAATCAATTATTACCTTTCTCTTGATTTGTTTCGAAGTTCACATAAGACATCAATGTAGTAGCCCTCTAAAGACACGTATACACCACACCAGAATATGAGATCCCCATGTTATCTCTGCTAGAAGAAAATTAGGGAGAAAGAACACACCAAGTGTGCTTGTGAGAGGGCAGCCGAATTAGAAGCTTCTAGGGTAGGATCATTTTTGTGTTATGTTTTTATTAGTTATTCCAAATAACTAATTTACATATATATATACCTTGTATAGATGTACTAATCCAAGATGCAAGCATCGCATACACGTGATTGTCGTGATTTCTCAATTCTAAGGATTACTCCCGTACTATCAAAGCTAGGGACTTAAGTTATTCCGACCAAGCATCTAAGGCTTCCATATGACGATCCCCGTGTGTTAGTTCAGTCAGTTGACCACCTTGTCAACTAACCCACTAAAATTTCATAGATGTCCAATGCCTGTCGCGGATGAAACACGGCACTCATCCAATGAATGCAATACTCAGTACAGGTCTTAGTAGGACTCTCAATGCCCAGATTCGAGGTCTTCGACTTAGAATATTTCAGGCCAACCCATAGAATTTGCCTTCATAGCCACCATCCAATGCGCAACCCAACTACATGGGTTACAAAGTGGTCTATGGCATGTGTTGTGACATCAAAGTTGTAGTTGATGTAATTTGGTAAGCACAATACTTACATGTGCCAAAGATGAATATTTATTATATTCGTCAAGAAAATATTGCTTAAATAAAGATTGCTTGAATAGTTCTCAAAATCGCCAATCTAATTGGCTTTTTGGCCATCTATTCCAACAATTTCCCACTTGACCTTAAAGCGAATTGCTCATGTTTTTAGATTAATCTGATTATGACTAATCTGCGATACCGGCTAGGTCTTATGGGTCTACTCTAGTTTTTGCCGATGTTCTGCGGTCCAACCGCACGTTACATCTTTCTATCATCGCTCCTAGCAGATGAAGGTGTCTAAGATTTTTCCTTAGACTTGTGATGAGATCTTGGGCCTTTTATATTGTGCCATAGCCGAGATGTCATCCTCCAAGGTGACGACTAGCACGGCTCTGCTAGGTAGAACACCCAATAATTGAGCGTTGGTTTTTGATCCTAACCTTTTTCCAGTATAACTTTCAAAGTTTACCATACATTAAATGTTTCATGATTAGGTTCTTTGTGATATTCCAGTTGGAACCTTTTCAATATTACCACATTATCATTAAACCTCGAATGTACATTCATTTTTTAGATTAAATATTATTCATATGATGCTGGAAGCTACTATTGGGTACAGCCTTCCAAAACCAACCTCCATTAATATGCATCAAGAGCTCTTGTCTAATCCTTATTTAGGTATTAAAGATTGCCCTTTCAACAGCTGTTTGTTGCCTCATTGGTGCACACTCGATATACATTTTTATGCTTAAAAAGCATGAGCAACATCGGGCTTAATGCACCGAATAACATTCCATGCAGCTTACAACAAAGACGTAGGGGATAACAAATATCTAAGCAACTCATTAGTCTACCATGGCTGAATCTTGGATAGCTTATCCTTAGATAGGAGTCCAATTCCTATTATAGAAAATTTGATAAACAATGTTCGTGTTTTAGACTTTCAAGATGTCTTTATATCATTCCAAATGATCGAGACATTCTGCACCTCTAAAACACTTGGAACACAATTGGGCTCCCATTAATTTTCCACCTTGTTTTTGACCAAGTCATGTACCTCATGAACTTGTCCAAATAACTATGTAGGGCATTCAAACCTAGTTTGAACTCCATAGCATATTTATGTCTCCAAGCCATTTATTCGGATAGATGTCCTACATCGCTTCCTCTTGTCCGATTTCAAGAACTCAAACCTATCAGGTAACTGGTGTTTTCTGACTATCCTTTGGAGAACTTAGACATGTTCAGTTAAGTTCCGATTACAATTGATGTTTGTATTATTTCATAACGAACTTGTATAAATTAGATTCTGAGTCAAATTTTCCTCCCACTAGTCTTTTAATGTATGCAGGACCATTTCTCATACTCGAGACTTTGGTTCGACACAGGTTTACCTAACCATATCAAGTATATGTCTGTATTACGACTTTAAGAAAACACAATGTTTTACAACTGGACGGTTTTTCAAAAGTCCACATCTAGTGAAGCACCGATTGAACCATGTTCAATCAAGGTTCAATTTCTTCCTTACCAGAAACAGTTCAACATCTTCTCTTTCGGTGGAATTTTACTGAATGAGAATTCCATTCTCATTTAGGATGTTACAAGAAATCCCACTAAATATGCACTACCTCGATCCCACTGAATGGATTATCTCCGTAACCAGTTTGGTTCTCCACCTCAAGTCTAATTTCTCCGAACTTTCCAGAAGTCCTTAGACTTGTGAACCCACTACTGGTATTTTTGTATTTACTAACTTACAAATGTCTATTTTGGATCCAATCCAATTGATTGTTTTTTAAAACTATTCTTTGTCCCATAAAGTGCTTTCATGGTTTCTTCCTTCTGAGAAAAGATTCATAAATTAGTAAACTCAAATCATATATTGTGGAACTCTTTGAATCTACCAACCTATTTATCCTAACTAGAGGGATATGGCCTAGTTCATGTATATCATTTTCTATAAGTTATGTTCTTGATCATCTGTTTTAGTCATTTGTTTTCATTGTGCATAATCTAATTATGTAGTACGACAATTTAATAACTTAGCAGACTCGAAAAAATCTTTTATTGATCAATTTTGTAGTCTAATTTGTCTAACAATTGACTAACGACTTGATCATGCTAGGTTACATAAACGTAAACTATTTCAATATCAATACTATTAGCTAAGTTTATGTAGTCTTATTGCTTTTGCACTAATGGCCTAGCCATTGCTTATCTTTAAGAGTAGTTGTCTTGGAGCTCTATTCCATTCATTTCTGTAAACTATTTCCATAAAAGCATTTTGGGAGCAAGTGTCTAACACTGGGGAATACGAACAGTAATCATGCTTACCCGACAAATGCCATAGTTTGGGTGAAGGGGATTTCACGATACTCCCTCATCTAATACCCTTTGACAGTTATATGTAAACATCATAAGTGAATTTTGACTATCGAACCATTATCCTATTTTTCCTTTTACATTCGCTCATTAAGGTGACTGGAGCACTCAAAGTGCTTGAAGTAGCTGACTTTGCTTCATCTTTCTTTCTCATTCAAGTCCGGTTCCATTGCCTTTTGCTTTTGAGGTTGAAGCCTCCAAATCTAATACAGTCTGTGCAGATTCTTCAATCGTTGCCTCTTATTGGTCCAGCCATTTTATAAACTGATGAAATGGTCTTATCAAGCCCATTTAGAGTTTATGATAAGTAGGACGAAGGAGTGATGAAGTACATTCCTATTAAGATCAACATTGGGGTTTTAGAGCTTCTCCATAAGGCATTGCATCTTAGCCCAATGTTTTTGTACAGACAACCTTCAGTCATTTACGCTCACAAAAATGCTTTTATCTTGGCTTATCCAATATGCGGGTTCAGTGCCACATAAATATGATTTATGTGGAGCATTTATTGAACCAACAACATCTCGCCTATCATACTGCTCATAGATGATAGAAGTAGGTATGATGTTGCGGACCTTGAGATTGTCCTTATGCTTAAATCCTGAGCGTCACGCATTCCTTAAGCAAGGACTCCTTTCGCAAGTCCGATGGATGTAGCTTTTCCATGACATATGCCTAGGTTCGAAAATCGAGGACAATCCTTCGATTTTCACATTCAACTTTAATTGATTGTATTCCATTAAATAAGTCTCAAAAATAAAGAAAATGGAAAATGGTATCTAAGATATGCATTCTAAATACAAAGTAGAAAATAAGTAGATTATAGCAATGTTGAGTTTGAGTAAAGACTCAGTCTTTTAGTCGTTAACTTCTCCCACTATTTCTATAAAATCCCAGCACTCTCAAGTGGGGTTTCAAAAAATCCTTTCATAGTGGGCTTGGGATCCACAAGAACAATTTACCATACCCCGCTTTTATAATTCACATGGAAAAAGCCTTGCGGGAGGCAACCGAGGCCATTCTAATTCCACGAGATTCCCAAGATATTTTTTCTTACCTCTTTACATGATCCTGATGAATCCAAGCGAATCATGTTATTCTGTGTTATACCCGACCCATCAACCAAATCATACCTCAATTATCGAGTTGTTTGATCGAGACCTAATCAAAGAATAGCTTTGCATGCATAAATATCAGATATTTCAAGCATTAGGTAAACACATCGCATGCAATGAAACCTAGCATACCCCTGTTGGATGCTCACAGCCCAGCCTATGTGACCTACTGAGCTCGCAGTGAGTCTAAGGTAGCCCTATGCTATTAGAAAAAATGTTTTACCCTTCAACATATAGATGTGCCTTGTAATATTTTTGTGGGCCGCCTTCTCCATAGACCTTCTTCCATGGGCTCAATTAAAATAAAAACCTCACCAAAATAATCTATACTACTGTTATTACAATTTAACAAGAAACTCTGATCAGAGGTCGGAGAGAGTACATTAGGAGGGAGATAGCAAGCTGTATCATTCCAAGACTAAAAACGAGAAGGAGGGAGAAAATAAATCACAAGGGCACACTGGCCCACCTAATAAAATTATAAGACATAAATGCGGTCTAGGGCTCCGTGATCATCCACCATATTCAACTATCACATAATATCAATTAAGCATGCTAGATAAGAAAATGAAAATCCCAAGAAAATATCGTGATATCCAATATCATGATAAAAAATTATATGCAGAAAACAAAAAGTTTAAAAGTTTTAATTCAAAGGGATGATAAAGCCCCATGTATCCAATGCACGCAAATCAACCATATTAATTAAAGCAATTTAATTAAAAAAAATCCAATTTTTTCAAAATTAAATCAACAAAAAGTAATATTTTTCAGAAAATATTCAGAAATTAGAAAAACGATAAAAAATGACCCAGACGTCGGCCATCAACTGGAACAACAGCCGCACTGCCTGCACGCAAGGCCTGTGCTATCTAGGCTGCGTGCAAGCTCTTGCCCGCACGCACGCGCTATGCACTGCCGATCTGTAGTGCACTGCTACAACACTATATTTCTTTTCACACATTAAACTAAAACTAAAATCAAGTATTTTTACCAGAAAATTCAATTTTCTTAAAATACTTCAATCATTCAAAATTGCAAAAACTAAACATGTTGATTTTCTCATATAATCATTCAAGAATAAGCATACATAAATATCATGCTTCAAAAACAATAAAATCATATTATCAAGCTTATTTACATAAATATATAGCCCCTACATCGAAGCGGGCTCTAATACCACTTGAAAGCAAAACAAATGCGAGTGGATTGGCCTGAAACCAGCAAGTGGAAGCGATACTATAAAATTCAAAAATTAAAATCTAAACGTAATAAAATCATGATTTCAAGGATTACCTTTTTCTTGATTTGTTTCGAACTCCATTTCATTGATCCATTCACATGAGATTCAAGGTAGATACCTCTGTCATTGATCCACTCCCGAGATTCAATTTCATTACGCCAAATTGCTCGACATAGGAACCTCATTTCCTATTCGATCAATGACTATGATCACAGGTTTATAAAACATAAACACACCTCATTTCCTATTCGATCATTTCCTATTCGGAGATACCTCTGTCACGTTTTGACAGGTGACAAATCCTCTTCTTAGACCTCACCGTCCTCTCTACATTTACCTGCACTGGACATGGCTTGTGATGACAATGCCTCTGACACGATCACCTCTTGCATAAATCAAAGATACAGTCATCACATGTACGTAACTATTGTGATTCCTCAAGTTTGAGGACTACTCCCATACTACTGAAGCTAGGGACTTAAGTCATACTGACCAAGCCTCTAAGGTTTTCATATGACGACCTTATCAACTAACCCACATAAATTTCATATGCGCCAACTACAGGGGTTACAAAGTGGTATGAGAGCATCTATTGTGATGTGAAACCAATACTTGATATAATTTGGTAAGCACAACAGCTACATACGCCAGGACGAATACTTTTCATATTCGTCGGGACAACATTGTTGAAATAAATATTGCTTGAATAGTTCCGAAAACAACCAATCTAATTGGTGTTTTGGTCACTTGTTCCAACAAGAATCTGCTGTGGTAGCTTGCTTGTAACTTTTCAAGTAACCACACCACCATTTAGCTTGATTACAAAACCTGACTGAGAGTTGGCATCATTATCTCCGATTGGAAGTTAGCATCGCTGTAGTATTCCATTATAAATTATCCACGACTTTATATATCAAGAACATATCTTTAGTCCTTTTCAGGTACATAAGTATGGTCTTGACCGCACTCTAGTGTTGCTTCACCAACACACACCTGATGTTTGGTAGTTACGCTTATAGCGTAGGCGAATCGGGCCTACTGCATTAAACATCAAACTGAATACTGCCCACAGCTGAATCATATAGAATGTCTGACATCCATTTAAGTTTCTCATCAGTCTTGGGAGACTGTTTCTTGGACAACTTAATCCCATGCTTCATTGGAAGGTATCCTCATTTTGAGTTTTCCATCTTGAATCTCTTCAAGACTTTCTCAATGTACAAGGATTGAGTTAATCCTAACATCCTTTTGGATCTATCCCTGTAGATCTCGATGCCAAGATGTAGGAAGCCTCATCCATATGTTTCATGGAAAATTGAGTGGACAACTATGCTTTTATGTTTCCTAATATCTTGACATCATTCCTAATGAGCAACAAATTGTCAACATAAAGTAGAGGGTATGTAACCGAGCTCCCTCTGATCTTCGTGTTCCAGCAACCGAAAGCTTGTTTGGAGCCAGAGATGGACCTCTAGATGGACCAACTTTATATTTTTCTACAGAAGAGGTGAAACCTTCTGGTTGATCCATGTAGATCACTAACTCGATGAAATCGTTCAAGAAGGCCATTTTAACGTCCATCTGCCATATTTCATAGTCATACCACGTTGCTATAGCAAGCAGTATCCTAACGGACCTAGTCATTGCCACGGGCGAATCGATTTTCTCAAAGTTGACCTCGGGTATTTGAGTGTATCTTTTTGCCACGAACCTAGCTTTGATGGCAGTAACCTCCCCGCTAGCTCTAAGCTTATGTTTGTATACCCATTTGCAACCAACTGGCTTAACACCTTTAGGTGGGCGCACGAGGGTCCAAACTTGATTCGAACAATCGAGTCCATTTCGGATTTCATGGCCTCAAACCACTTATCCGAGTTGATGTCATACATCGCTTCTCTGTATGTTATTGGATCACCGTCTAATTGGCTAGACAAGCCTAAGAATTCATACCTATCAGGACGTTGAGATATTCTAGTTGACCTACAGAGAACTAGAGCACTAACACTGGGATTCGTAGGTATGGATGGTGTTGCATTATCTTGAAAAGGTATCTCATATGAATCTTCAAGCAGTTCCTCATCACATTGGCTATCCATTGGAAAACCCTTTTCCAAGAATATTACGTTTCTCGACACAAAAATCTTTAGTCTTGATTGGTCATAGAAATAATACCCAGTAACTTTTTTTGAATAACCGACAAACCTGGATAGATTAGACGTTGATTCTAGTTTGTCTCCTACTAGCCTCTCGATGTATGTCGGGCTACCATATACTTTCAAGTACTTGTAGAATGCTGGCTTGCTGTGCCATATCTCATATGGCGTTTGGGGGCATAGCGTTAGATGGCGCCATGTTGAGCAACTTGGCGGCTGTCTCTAGAGCGTATTCCCAATAAGACAAGGGTAGTTGAATAAAACTCATTTGGATCGAACCATGTCCAATAGGGATTGATTTCTCTTTTCTGCCATGCCGTTTAGCTACAGCGTTCCAGGAGGAGTCCACTGATAGATAATTCCATTTTCTTTTAGGTAATCCATGAACTCACTACTTCAATATTTCCCACCTCGGTCTGACATAATGGTTTTGATCTTACGAATTGTTTGATTCTCTACTTCAAGTCTGAATTCTTTAAATCTTCCAAAGGTCCCAAACTTGAACCTCATGAGTTAAACATAACCATAAGTGGAGTGATCATCAATAAAGGTTATGAGTATTCTCCTTTAGCCGGAGTATTTAGTGGTCCACAGACATTTGTGTAGATTAAGTCCAACAGACCAGTGGCAAGGGTACTTTGTCCAACAAAAGGTTTCTTAGTCATTTTATCTTTTGGACAAGATTCGAAAGTTTATTTTTATCCAAGTCCTCTACCTCTAGACTCCTTAATATCTGCCAACTTCCTCATCCTTTCTATGGAGATATGACCTAACCTTGCATGCCAAATCTGTGTGTTTTCAAGGTTATCTAATTTTCATTTGTGTTGAGCAATAATACTTCAATTTAACTGTTGCAGAATATAAAGACCGTTTGTTAATGTATTAAGCAGCTGAAGGTTATAATCAATCATCAAATAAAATTTTTTGTTGATCTTAAACGCATAACCATTGTCTAAAACTGGAGTGAAAATAATATTTTTTATTGTGCTCAATATATAATAACAGTTCTTTAATTCTATCCGAATATGATTACTAATAGCTAAGTTGAGTGATCCCACAATTTCAGCTGCTACGGCCTTGCCATCACAAAGCCTTAGGACCATTTCATCCTTATGTAGCCTTCTATTTCTTTTCAGCACTTGCAAACCATTGCAGATGTGAGCACAACCGGAATCCAATACCTAAAAGCAGAATTAGTCATCATATTTACTTGAATCACAGAGTGTCTTGGTTGGAGCGGAGTTGTGGGCACTTTCTCTTCCAATGCTCCTTTACTTGACAATGAATGCAAACATCATTTTCCTTAATCGTTGTGAACCGCCGTTCTTCCCTTTCCCTTTTTCCTTTTACACTGGAGCAACAGGGGTGCTTGGAGCGCTAAAAGTGGCTACAACGAATTTTCCTTTTCCCTTCTCCCTTTTCCAGCTTCCGGCCTTCTTACCTTTTGCCTTGGAGGTCAAAGTTCCTCCTATCAATACTGATGGCACAAACTTGTGGGTCGTTTCCTCGTATTGGACAAACATATTAATTAACTCATGACTAGACTTCTCAAGTCCATTCATGTTGTCGTTAATGATAATTGTGTTACAAGAGGGAGGAAGTAATTGGAGGATCACATTGATGTACGTGACATTGTCAAGCCTAGCTTTGAGGTTTTCGAGGTTCTCCACGAGGGAAGCATTTTGACCCCATGTCTTTGCACAGAAAATCCTTCAGTCATCTTGGTCCCGAAAAATGCTTTTGTAGCGGCATATCTAATATGCCTATCAGGAGTTGCATAAACTTCCTCTATGCGAAGCATTATCGTGGGAACGTCTTCCAACCTATCATATTGCTTTTGGAAGTCATTGATCACCAAAACTTATATGATACTGCGGACCTTGCAGTTGTTCTCATGCCACCTCTCGAACGTCACACGTTCTTCGGGCAAGGAGCCTTTCAGTAATGTCGCTAGGAGCGGCTTGTCGAAGACATAGCCCTAATTCTCGAAATTTAGGTCAATCTTTAGATTTTTCAGCCATCGTTGTAGTTTGCGCCATTAAATTTATTAGTCTCCATTATCAGGGTTAAGGGGTTCTTAGACATTTTTTACATGATAGAATTAAACAGAAATATGCAAACGATAGTAATATTATTGATAAGCTCAAGACATGGTCTTGAAGGGGATCGCATGGTACGACCTGGGAACGTGCTAGCAGAAGTGATAAATAAAACGCATAATAGCAAAAATTAAATACAGAAAATAAATGAGTTCAAGGGATGTACCCTTGGAGTTCCTGGGCATTCAATGTACTAAAAATAAAACGTACATAAGGCTGATGTTGGATTACCAAAATCGAAAAAATTATCAGGGTGAAAAATGATACCTTGAAAATGCTCCTCATTTGAGTCTTCAACATAGGAACCGTCTAATTCTTCCACATCACACTGTAGTCGGGATCTCTACGTCCTCTTTCTAGATGAGAATGAGAGAAGAAAATTACACCAAGTGCACAAAGAGAGAAGGGGGTGGCCAAATGGTTTTTGGGGGAAGGAGGAGATTTTTTTTTTTTTTTGTGTAATGATCATCATAATTATTTACCAAATAACTAAATTTCATATATATATATTATATATATATATTGTTTAGATAATTAAGAATATTTCTAAATATATTCTATTATCTACAAGGTATATTTCTTTTATTCCAAATAAAGAGATCCCCAAAAATGGGTAGAATTGAACTTTCCTAAACTGCAATTTGCTAGCCATTTATTTCCTTCCATGGAATTTTCCTTGGCTCAAAATATTTGAGCTTGAACAATTCTTACCCTTATAAAAATACAAGCAAATGAATTTTTATTAAATCTTTAATAAAAATCCAATCTAATTGAGCTCAACTTCTATTTAATCTAATTAAATACTTATAACCCAAATTATCTTTATTCTTAATAAGATCCAACTTATTAAATTATAGGGACAAACCAAATATATATTAATGCCATTAATTTATTCTTGGCCTTTTTCCATTCAATGGATCCCTCTTTGTAAGTAATTAAATTATTTATGGAATTAATTCTAAATTAATTCTATGCTCATTTTCAGTGATTGTGTGTGATTCTTTAAGTTCACCTTTCAGTTAGATTTGGGATAGTGTCTAATAATATTATTAATTAGTATTTCTTGATTAACCCTTAATCAAGAAAGCCCGTCACTATAGGTGGCTGTGTAGCATTGGTCCATGGCATTAGAGATTATCTGAATTTCCGTATGAGCATTGGATTTCTGAGTCCATACTGGTACGGTCCTTCAGTCAACGTTCTTTTTTAGTAAGGACTCCATTCACAAGTCTGATGGAAGTGGCTTAACCATGACATAAACCAGGTTTGAAAATCGAGGACAATCCTTCGATTTTTTCAGCCAATTTAATTCTTTGCATTCCATTTAATGTAATAAATCTCAAAAAATGAATTGGAAAATGTTTCTAAGACATGCGTTCTAAACGCAGAGTAGAATGAATAAGTAGATTATTCCAATATTATTTTGTGTTAAGACTTGGTCTTTTAGTCTTTCAATTATCCCACTATTTCAACAAAATCCCACCACTCTTGAGTGGAGTTCTGTACATCCCTTCCTAGTGGGCATGGGATCCACAAGAACAATTTACCATGTCCACTTTTATGATTCACATGGAAAATGCTTTTTGGGAGGCAACCAATGCGATTCTCATTCTATGAGATTCCCAAGATATTTTGTCTCACCTCTTTACACTGTCCCGAGGACTCCAAATGAACTATGCTACCGGTGTTAAGCCCGACCCATCTACCAAATCACACCTCAATTGTCACTCCCCATGACTCATGAGATAGGGAAACAACGACCGTGTTCCGTTGTTCATAGCGATAATGCAGCTTGCCTTCTATTCCAAATGTCCCACGACTCGCGAGACCATATTTGGGTAATGGTGAAAGGGCACTGGAAACTGCAAGTGGATCGGCCCGGGAACGCACAAGTGGAAGCGGTTAAAATAAATTGCGTAAATAAAACCAAATCGCAATGAGACCATAATTCCAAGGGGTGTACCCTTGGAGTTGCAGAGAGTTCGATGTAGTTAATAAAATAAACGACAATAATAAAATTAATAGAGCTATTGGTTGAATGAAACAAGAGGTACATAAATGTAAATCCAGAATAACCTTTCATTTGTTTATTTTGAACCTTGTTCGTTTACTCCGTTCACGAAAGGCTTCAACGTAGAAACCTTCTAAAGATACGCCCACTCCACACCGGAACTTGAGATTCCTCAGCTTAATTTGCTAGAAAAAAATTGACGAGAAAAAACACACCAAGTGTGTACAAGAGGGGGTTAGGCCGAGAGGTGGAATTGGAGAGAAGGAAATTATTTTCTTGCTTTTTTATGTATTCATTAGTTATTCCAAATAACTAATATACATATATATACCTTTTACGGATGAAATAAAATATGCTTAGGTTCATTTGACCATCCATAAGTTAATAAGATCCGTTATTCGAAATAAAGAATCACTAACATGACACTTTCCAAAAGTAAATTTGATACTCAATATTTTCCTTTCCAAATCATTTCCACCAAGATAATTAATGGTGATGGGGCTTATTTTAATTAATTAAAATACAAGGCCCAATCAATCTTAATTAAATCTAATGAGTCCATCATAAAGTTAATCCATTTAAATATATGAACCCAATAAGCCTTTACTAAATAATAAGTCCAACTTATTAAGTGCTAAGGACAAGGCTAATTTAAATTAATCCAAATAATTTATCCTTGAGCTTATCCATCCAATGGATCCCTCTCAATTGCTTATGAAATTAATTCTCCATTAATTACTCGTCCCTTCTTAGTGATTTATGTGTGACTGTATAGGTTCACCTTTCAGCTAGACTTGAGCTAGTGTCCACCATTATTATTAATTAATTATTATTAATTGATAATTATTGATCAATCCTTGAGCAAGAAAGCCTATCATCATTTTGACCTTCTAGCAACAGTCCATGACACTAGAGACTAGGTGAATACCCATGTGAGCTTTTAGGCCACGAGTCTATACGAGTACGGTCATTCCATCTACCGTCTCCTGGCCATAGTCTACAACATGGAATTGGGTGTCAGTTCCCATCCTAGACTACGTGTCTATGAATAATACTTAAGGTCGCGTCACGTCAAATTGCTCGAACGAGGAACCTATTTTTCCTATTTGACCAATGACTGTGGCCGCAGGTTTCTAGAGCATTAACACATCTCCAAGTGCATACGAGATGCTTTTGTCATGTTTTGACAGGAGATTGATCCTCTTCTTGGAACTAACCGTCCTCTCTACATACTTTGAAAGTACAAGACAAGGCCTATGATCACCTCTCACACAAATCTATGATACAGTCATCGCATGCACGTGACTGTCGTGATTCCTCAAGTCTGAGGACTGGTCCCGTACTATCGAAGCTAGGGACTCAAGTCATACCGACCAAGCCTCCAAGGCTTCCGTATGACGATCCCCGTGAGTTAATCGACCCATTAAGATCACCATTAACTTCCCACGTCTGCCCCTAATGAAACACATAACTCATCAAATGAATGTGACTCATAATGGAAGTCTCCATAGGACACTTCGATGCCCATTCTGAGGTCCTTGATTCGGAATATTTCTAACCAAACCCTAAATAGTTGGTTTCATGACCGCCATCTAATAAACATTTCTAACTATTGCACAGTTGTTCAATGTGGTCTGTGGGCTTTGATGTGATGTTTGAAAGAAGTGCAAACATAAATGTAATGAGCAAAACAAAAGAAATGCCAAAAGCGAAAACTCATTTTGTTTATTGAATAATATTACATAAGATCGAGTCATTGCCTAGATAGATTACAAACATTCCAATCCAATTATCTTTCAAGTCACTTATTTTAATAATCTCCCACTTGACCTAAATAAATAAACCATCAACCTCAAACCCGTCTAGATGCCCAACATGGGCAATTTGAGACATTGGCTTAATAAGTGGATCCACTGTGTTTTCTGTTGAGCTGACTCGGTCTATCCTGACGTCACCTATGCTCACCATCTCTCTAAGCAGATGGTAGCATTTAAGAATATGATTAGAACGGTGATGAAATCTCGATTTCTTTGCTTGTGCTATTACCCCGTTGTTATACCAGAAGATAACTATGAGCTCAACAATTATAGGTACCACACCCAACTCTTGGTTGTACTTTTTCATCGAAATCGCTTCCTTCAGCTGCTTCCGAAATTACTATGTATTCAGGTTTCATGCTGGAAGCCGTTGTGGAATCGTACTTGGTACACACCACCATTCAGCTTGAATACAAAACCCGATTGAGAGTTGGCATCATCATCGTCCGATTGCAAGCTAGCATTATTGTAGCCTTCCAATATCGATTCTCCACTACCGTAAATCAAGAACACATCTTTAGTCCTTTTCAGGTACTTAAGTATTGTCTTGATTGCGCTCTAGTGCGCCTCCCTGGCACATGCCTGATATCTGTTCGTAACGCTCAAAATGTACGCGACATTTGGCCTGGTGTACTAGACAACATACTGAATGCTTCCTATGGTGGAAACATAAGGATGTTCGACATCCTTTTAAGTTCCTGATCAGTTTTGGGAGACTACTTCCTGGACATCTTAATCCCATGGCTCATGGGAAGAAATCCTTGTTTTGAGTTCTACATCTTGAATCTCTTCAAGACTTTCTCAATATATGAGGATTGGGTTAGTCCTAACATCCTTCTAGATCTATCCCTATAACTCTTGATGCCAAGAATGTAAGAGGATCACCCATATCCTTTATAGAAAATTATGTGGACAACCATGCTTTAATGTTGTCTAACATCTTAACACCACTCCCAATGAGTAAGATATCATATACATAAAACACAACGTACACAACTGCGCTCCCACTGATCTTCCTGAATATACAAGGATCAAATTCATTCTTGCTGAAATCATAACCCCGTATGACTTCATCAAAACGTGTGTTGCAGCTTTAGAAAGCTTATTTGAGGCCATATATTGACATTTGGAGATGATAGGCCTTCTGTTCTTCTCATGGGAAGTGAAATCCTCCGGCTGATCAATGTAGACCTCTTCCTCAACGAAACCGTTGAGAAATGTCGTTTTCACGTCTATCTGTCATATTTCATTGTCAGACCTTATTCCTATGGCAAGCAGAATCCGAATGGACTTGGCCATGTCTACGGGCGAATAGGTTTCTTCGAAATCAATCCCAAGTCCTTGAGTGTATCCTTTTCCACAAGCCCAACCTTGAAGATTGTAACCTTTCCATCAGCTCCAAGCTTGTATTTGTAGACCCATTTGCACCCAACTGGTTTAACACCTTTAGGTGGGTGTACGAGGGTTAAAACTTTATTTGAACCTATTGAGTCCATTTCATATTTTATGGCCTCAAGCCACATTTCTGAATCGATGACCGACATCGCTTCTCAGTACGTCCTTAGATCATTATCCAATTGACTAGATAGTCCCAAGAATCTGTACCTATTAGGTGGTCGCGATTCCCTGGTTGACCTACGAGGATTAGTGGGAACTATAGGCTCAAAATGTTCTTTTGTTCTGCTGGGGTGTTTGACTTGTTTCCTTAAGTTGTACCAAATTGCATCGAGTATCTGCAGAAAAACCCTTTTCCAAGAGCACAATGCTCCTTGAGATAAAAACTTTTTGCTTAGATGGATCATAGAAGTAGTATCTCGCAGTTCCTTTTGGATATTCGACAAACTTGAACAGATTAGACCTCCAGTCTAGTTTGCTGCCCACTAGCCTCTTGACGTATGCGGGACTACCCTACACTCTCAAGTACTTGTAGGACGTAGGCTTGCCATATCCCATATGGCGTCTGGAGCACTGTTTTAGATGGCACCATGGTAAGTAATTAAGCCATCGTTTCAAGAGCGTGACCCTAGAGAGAAGGGGGAGATTCCGTAAAAGTCATGTGGATAGAACTATGTCCAACAGGGTTCGATTCCTCCTTTCAGCCACGCCATTCAGTTGTGGCATTCCAATAGAAGTCTATTAAGAGAGAATTCCATTTTTCTTTAAATACTCAATGAACTCACCATTTAAATACTCTCCACCTTGGTCCGACCGAAGGACTTTAATTTTACGGTTAGTTTGATAAAGGTTATGAAGTACGAGAATCCTCCTCTAGCCGGAGTATTTAATGATCCACAAATGTCTGTATGGATCAAATCAAAAAGACTGTTGGCAAGCGCACTTTGTCCAACAAAATGCTTCTTGGTCATTTTCCCTTTTAGATGGGATTCGCAAGTTTGAGTTTACTAACTTTCTCATCCTATCTTTTGAGATATGGCCTAACTTTGCATGCCGAAACTGTGCATTTTCATGATTACCTAATTTTTGTTTATGTTGGGCAGGCATAATCCAATTAGACTCTTGGAGAATATAAAGACCTTTTACCAATGTACCAAGCAGATGATAGTTATTATCAATCATCAAATAAAACTATTTTTATTTTTTGCAAATAAATAACCATCATTGTGTAAAACAGGAATGGAAATAATATTCTTCATCATGCTCGGAACATAATGACAATTTTTTATTCTACCGAATATGACCACTAATAACTAACTGGAGAGATCCCACGGCTTCCGCTGCGACGGCCTTCCCATGGCCTAGCCATAGAATTATCTCATCCTTAGTTTTCTGCTTCTTTCGAACACCTGCAAGTTATTGTAGATGTGAGCTCCACAGCCGGTATCCATACCCAAGAAGCAGAATTAGTTATCATAGTCACTTAATCACAAATGTACCTAGGTTGGAGAGGAGTTGCGGGCACTCCCTCTTCTAATGCCCCTTTTCTTGGCAATGAATGCAGATATCATTTGCCTTCAACCGCTAAGAACCGCCAACCTTCCCTTTCCCTTTTCCCATTCTAACGAAAGCAGTAGGAGTGCTCAAAGAACTTGTAGCAGGTGCGATCTCTTTTCCCTTACCCTTCTTTCTCTTCCAATGTCCAGCCCTCTTGCCTTTCGCTTTGGAGGCTGAAATCTCTCTTATCAATTCCATCGGTATAGGTTTATGGGTCGTCGCCTCGTAATGGACTAACATATTAAATAACTCATGAATAGACTTCTCAAGTCCGTTCATGTTGTAGTTAATAATAAACGGGTTGTAGGACGAAGGAAGTGACTGAAAAATCATATCAATATATGTGTCATTTCAAGCCCAGCTTTAAGGTCTTCGAGTTTCTCCACTAGGGATAGCATCTTAACCCTATGACTTTGTACAGACAATTCTTCGGTTGTCTTGGTCCCTAAGAATACTTTCGTGGTAGCATATCTAATATGCCTATCAGGAACCACATAAACTTCCTTCATGCAGAGCATTATCGAGGGAACATCATCCAGCCTATCATATTGCTTTTGGATGTCATTGGACATCGAAACCAATATGACAGGTTCTTCCAAAGAGGACCTTTCCAGCAAAGCCGTTGGGAATGGCTTGTCAAAAACATAGCCCTAGTTCTCAAAATATAGGGCAATCCTCAGATTTCGCAGCCATTCATTGTAGTTAGTACCATTGGATTTATTAGTCTTCATTATCATGGCTAAAGAATTCATAGACATTTTCTACACAATAGAAAATTAAATAGAAATCAGCCAATGATTGTAATATTATGAGTAAACTAAAAGACTTGGTCTTTAGTCTTTAAGACTACCACTATTTATAATAAAGCTCACCACTCTCAAGTGGGGTTTAAGGAATAGCCTTTCCTAGTGGGCTTGGAGTCCACAAGCGAATTTGCCACGCCCTGCTTTTATGATTCACAAGGTAAAAACCTCGTGGGAGTTATCCAGTACCATTGTCATCCCATGAGATCCCCAAGATCTTTTGCCTCACCTCTTCATATGATTCCGAGGACTCCAAGCGAATCATATTACTCGGTGTTAGGCCAAACCCATCAACCAAATCACATTTCATTCGTCAGCCCCCATGACTCGTTAGACAAGAAAATGGTGAAAATGATCCTTTGTTCACAACTATGGTGCAACTCTCCTCTATTCCAAGTGTGCCACAACTCGTGAGACCACACTTCATCAACGGTAGCTTCCTCACCACATTGCTTTGGATGGAAGACTTGGCTCGATCAAAACTCTTTTGATCTAGGTGCATTATGGCCCTAATATTCAACTTGGTCCAACCAAGTGAGAGTAATTTTGAGTTAAGACCGAGACCGAGACCTCATCATATGTAAACATTGCATGCATAAATATAAATCATTAACTAAACGCATCGCATGTAACCTAGCATACCCCTGTTGGATGATCACGAGCCCAACCTATGTGACCTACTAAGCCCGCAGTGAGTTTATGGTCTGTCTAAGGTGGTCATATGCTATTACAAAGTAATATTACCCATCAACATATAGATAGGCCTTGTGATTTCTCCATGGGCCGCCGTCTCCGTGGACCTCCTCCGTCGTGGGCCTTATTCTCCATAGTTTTGCTAGAAATGAAAAAGTATCTCCAAAGGTCCAATACTACTCATTTTACAATTTGAATAAGAAACTCCGATCAGAAGTTGGATGGAGTATATTAAGAGGGAGATAGCAAGCCTTAATATTCCAAGGCTAAATATGAGAAGGGGGGACAAAAAAAAAATCACAAGGGCACATGGGCCCACCCAACAAAAATTAGAAGGCATACATGCGGTCTAGGGCTCCGTGATCATCCCGTGACATTCGTTCTAACATAGAATAACAATTAATCATGATAGACAAAAATATGAACATCCCAAAAATATCGTGATATCCAATATCACAACAAACAATTATATGTAGAAATTAATAAGCTTAAAATTTGCAACTCATATGGATGATTAATCCTTGTACATCCAATGCACACAATTAAAGCAAATTAATTAAATCAATTTAATTCTCAAAAAATTTCAGTTTTTTCCAAAATTAAGTCAGCAACGATAAATATTTTTCACAAAATATGTACAAATTAGAAAATTCAATTTTTCGCAAAAACGGTGAAAAACGGCCTAACCACACAACTGCCCTCGCGCACACCCAGCAGCGTGCACGCTGTGCATTGCAGATCAGTAGTTCACTGCTACAGTACCAATTTTTTTTTATTATTTTCACACATTCAACTGAGATTAAAATAACTATTTTATGAGAAAATTCAAATTTTATAAAATACTTAAATCATCCAAAATCGCAAAAATTAAAAGAATTACTTTTCTCACATAATTATCAAAGAATAAGTTAAAAAAATATATCAAGCTTCAAAAGAAATAAAGAACACATTTTCATGCTTATTCACACAGTACCATAGCCCCTACATGGTAACTAGGCTCTGATACAACTTGGAAGGGCACCTGAAAGTGCGAGTGGATCAGCCTGGCTACGCGCAAGCGGAAGAGGTTAAAATAAATTTCTTAAATAAAATGAAATCGTAAGGAAACCATGAAATCATGAGGTGTACCCTTCGAGTTCCCGGGCGTTCGATGTGGTATATTAGTTGAATGAAAAACGAGAGGTACATAAATATAAATTAAGAGTCACCTTTGATTTGGTTTATTTCGAACCTCGTTCGTTTGATCCATTCACGCAAGGATTCAATGTAGAAACTCTCTAAAGGTACGTCCTCAGCACACCAGAACTTGGGATTCCACAACTCTATTTGCTAGAAAAAAATTAAGGAGCAAAACCGCACCAGGTATGCACAAGAGGGAGTTCGGCCGAGAGGTGGAACTGGAGAGAAGGAAATTATTTTCTTGCTTTGTATTCACTAGTTATTCTAAATAACTAATATACATATATATACCTTGTCTGGATGCATTACAATATATCTAGGTTCATTTAACTATCCACTAAGTAATAAGATCCTTTATTCCAAATAAAGGATCAGTAAGATGGCATTTTCAAAAGTGAATTTGTTAGTCAATAATTTCCTATTCTAATCATTTCCACCAACTTAATTAATGGGCTTCACTGATTTTAATTAATTAAAATACATGGTCCAATCAATCTTAATTAAATCTAATTTAATTAAAGTTCACTAATTAAGTCCATCATATATTTACTTCAATTAAATATAGGAAAAAAGATTAATTTGGTCCAATGAAATTTGGTAAGGTCCTTTTGACTTTTAGGCAACAGGGACTCATAGACAGGGATAACTTCTATAAGAAATTCGAGGAAGAGATTGTGAACCTTAAAGAAGCACTAATGAAAATCAGATTGGGTAAGGTTCATTAGTGCTTCTTTAAGGTTCATAGTCCAATTGCAAATCTGGGTTTTATCAGATTAAGATGAATCAAAGAAATTTACTACATTCTCCACACCATAGGGACAATATATCTGTATTGTGCTTCCAATCGGTTTAGCTAATGCACTCCAGATATTTAAAAAAAAATAGATATTTTTTTTTAAAGATTATTTCAAATTCATGTTTTTCTATATTGACGACATATTGATTGCATCTAAAAATATGAAACAACATATTAAACATCTTGAAATGTTTTCTGATGCATGCCATAAAGAAAGTTTGGTACTTTCGAAAAAGAAAGCTACTATTATTGTCAATAAAATTGAATTTCTAGGACTTTTTATTGACGAGACCGGAATTAAGTTTCAAGATCATATTGTGGAGAAAATTCATAATTTTCCAGATGTACTCAAGGACAAGAAGCACTTATAGAGCTTCTTGGGAGTTGATAATTTTGCAGGTATCTTCATTAAAGATTTTACAAGATATAGGAAGAATTTCCGACCACTTCTGAAAGAACGGAAAGTTCAAAGTAGAAATGGGAAGAAAGCCACACAAAATGGGTTCGTGAGCTGAAACAGGTTTGCAATAGCCTGCCAAAACTTGCTATACCGCAGGACAAGGATGAATTGGTACTCTATACAAACGCCAATGATTACAGATGGCCAGCAGTGCTCATGAAAAAGACAACTACATGGAAAGAACCTTGTAGATATACAAGAGGGTTGTTCTCAGAACAACAAGCCAAACTTTGGCACATCAACGAGAAATAATTCTTTACGGTTTGGAAGGCTTTTAAAAAATGGCCTTTATTTTTACTTGCCAAAGAATTTACTTTAAAAGTTGATAATACTAACGTCATAGCTTTCTTAAAGAATTAATTAGAATAAAAAATAGAGAAAGCTCGTATTATCAGATGGCAAGCTGAATGCTAATATTATTGTTATAATATTGTTGTTATAAAATCTAATGAAAACGTTCTTGCAGATTTTCTGACGAGAGATGGAGGCATCTGAAGCAAACTCCATCATGTTGAGACTCAGGCACCTTCGGGAAAACCTCGAGTAGCTTGACATAAAGTTCGGACAGCTATCGGTTAATGCACAAGTTGCTGGACAAATCCAAAGGGATCTAGACATTGTCTAGGTCGCAATAAGGAATTCCTTATTAGCATCCACCTCGCTATGGAACGACCTATGAGAACATATTCGGAAGGCATCACCTTCTGGGATGACTTACGAGTTGAGGGACCATGACCCAAAACATGCCTTTAGAGTCTAGAGCTCTAGACCTGTAGTGTCGGATTCGAGTCCATACGGGTACGGTCCTTTCATCTACCGTCTCTCGGTCTTAGTCTTGGACATGGAATTGGGTGTCAGTTCCCATCCTGGACTATGCGTCTATGCTAATATACTTTAGATCCCATTACGCCAAATTGCTCGACCTAGGAACCTCTTTTTCCTATCCGACCAATTACTGTGGCCTGAAGTTTATAAAGCATTAACATATCTCCATGTACATAGGAGATACCTCTGTCACATTTAGACAGGGGACGGATCCTCATTTTGAAACTCACCATCCTCGCAACATAGTTTGAATGCACTAAACAAGGTTTATGATGACCATGTCTGAGACACAATCATCTCCCACACAAATCTAAGATACAATCATCGCATACACGTGACTGCCGTATTTCTTCAATTCTGAGGAGTACTCCAGTACTATCAGAGCTAGAGACTCAAGTCATACCGACCAAGCCTGAAAGGCTTCCATATGACGATCCCCGTGAGTTAGTTCAGTTGATTTGACACCTAGTCAATCGACCCATTAAGATCGCATAAACGTCCCACATCTATTGCAAATGAAACATGACACTCATCAAATGAATGCGACTCTTAATGCAAGTCTACATCGGACACTTCGATGTCCATTTTCGAGGTCCTCAACTTGGAACATTTCAGACCCAACCCTAAACAGTTAGTTTCATGACCGCCTTCCAATGTGCAGTCCAACTGTTGCACGATTGTTCAAGGTGGTCTGTGGGTTTTGTTGTGATGTTTGAAAGAAATGCAAATATAGATGTAATGAGCACAGCAATGAAATACCAATATCGAATACTCATTTTATTCACTGAATAATATTGCACAATATCGACTTATTGTTAGAATAGATTACAAGAATGCCAATCCAATTAGCTTTCAGGTCACCTATTCTAAGAAGTGGTAGCTTCCTTATGATATTATTATGGATGGAAGCCCTGGACAAATTGAAATGCCATTTCGATCCATGTCCATTATGGACTTAATATTTAATTAGTATCGTGCTCAACCCATCAACCAAATCATACCTCAACTTTCGCCCCCCATGACTATTGTGTCCGAATAACGGTGAGCGTGTTCCTTTATTCACAATATTGGTGGACCTTGCCTCTAATCAGAATGTGCCACGACTCGCGGACCACACTTGGGTAGTGGTAGTTTCCTCACCACATTATTGTGGATGAAAGCCTTGCACAGATCAAACAATTTTTATCCAAGTCCATTTTGGATCCCAACACTTTAATTTGGTCCAACCACTTGCGAGTTAAATTTTTTAGTGTTTGACTGAGACCTCATCACATTAAATTTTGCACGCACAAATATCAAATATTTAAACGAATATAAATACAAACATTAAACGCATCACATGCAACAAAATTAAGCATACCCCTGTTGGATGATCTCTAGTCCAAGCTATGCGGCCCACTAAGACTGTAGTCAGTCTAAGGTACAAGGTGGCCGTAAGCTATTAGAAATGTAATTTACTCATTAACATATAGATGGGCCTTGTAAGTCCTCCATGGGGCTCCTTCTCTGTCGGCCTCCTCCTCCGTGGACCTTCTTCTCCATGGACTTGCTTCTGTAAAACTAAAACTTCCACCAAAAATATATTCTAGTCTCATTACAATTTAAAAACAAATCCTGATCAATTCTTCAGGAGAGTACACAATGGGAGGAAAGCAAGTCTTATTTCCAAGGCAAAAACGAGTGAAGGAGGAAGATAATAAAAAGGCATATGGGCCCACAAAACGTAAACAAAATAAATAAATACATTCAAATGGTCAAGGGCTCCATGATCATCCATTTTTGTCCAACTAGCAAAATAATCCAATTAAACATGCTTGACATAAAATAATGCATTCCATGCATTAGAAAAATCATGATATTGAACATTACAAAAAAAAATTATATGCAGAAAATACAAGTTTAAAATTGCAATCGAAAGGATGATAAAAATATGTGCATCCAATGCACAAAAATAAACCATATTAAGAAAAAAATTTAATTTTATCCTTCATATGCGAACGGGCGGCTGTGCAGCACCGACCGACAGTTGCTGCTATAGCGCTTAAATTATTTTTTTGATTCCACACATTAAACTAAAAAAATAACCAAGTTTTACAGAAAAATTCAAATTTTCTTAAATACTAAAATCATCCAATTAATCACAAAATTATACAAGTTAATTTCCACACATAATTATCAATAAAATAATCAATAAAACATGCTTTAAAAATATTAAAACACGTTGACATGTTTATTTGACATAAAATCGTTGAACATTCATAAGAGATTCCAACATAGGAATTCTCTAAAGATGATCCATATCACACCAAAAAATGAGACCTTGATTCCTTTGTTAGAAGGAATCAGGATGATATAATTCACCCAAGGTAAGATGAAGGGGGCAACCGAATTATGATGGAGAAGGAGAGGGAATTTTTCTATTGTATTTTGTAATGAATTATTACCCTAATAATCATACACAAAATATATTTATATACCTTGAATAGATAAACAAGAATGTGTCAAGATACATTCTGTTATCTATAAGGTAACTCTTCAATCCGTTCCAAATAGAGAAGAGCTAATTATGACCAAACTAACAATTTCTAAAATGCAATTCTTTGGTCAACTTTTCCTCCATCAATTTTGCTAGTGCGCCTTAGTTATTGGGCCGATGTTATGTAAAGTAAATTCAAACCCAATGAATTTTAATTAAATCTAATATAAAACAATTCATTTAATTCATCCCACTAGGTATTTAATCTAATTAAATATTCAAGATGAAATTGTCTCTTATTCATTAATGGAATCCAATTCATTAAACTAATAAAGACAAGAACAATTTCAATTAATTTAATTAGTTTAAACTTGGGCTATCCATCCATTGTACCCTCATGTGTGAGTAATCAAATTACTTACATCTTATGGAATTAATTTCAAATTAGTTCCTTATTCTTTCTCGGTTATTCTTTCAAGAAAGTCCGTTACCATGGATGGTCGTCTAGCAACGGTCCATGGCACTAGAGACTAGATGAATTTTTGTGCAAACATTTATTTTCACCAGTCCGTACGGGTACGGTCCTTTCTTCTATCATCTCCTAGGCTTAGTTGAGGGCATGGAATTAGGTGTCAGTTCCCATCTTGGACCAGGCATCTATGCTTAATACTTGAGATCATTTTATACCAAGTTTCTTGACATAGGAACCTCCTTTTCCTATTCGATCAACGACTGTGGCTAGAGATTCAAAAGACGTGAATGCATCTCCAAGTGAATAGGAGATACCTCTATCACATACTGATAGGGGATGGATCCTCTTCTCGGAACTCACCGTCCTCACTACACACTTCGACTACACTTGATAAGGCTTATGATAATTACGTTTGTGACACAATCACCTCTTCCACATATCTAAGATACAGTCATCGTATGTATATGACTACTGTGATTCCTCAAGTTTGAGAACTACTCCCTTACTATCTGAGCCAAGGACTCAAGTATACTGACTAAGCTACTGAGGCTTCCATATAACGATCCCCACGAGTCAGTTCAGTTAGTTGACCACCTTGTCAACAAATCCACTGAAATTGCAAAGATGTCCAACGTCTTTCGCCGATGAAACGCAACACTCATCAAATGAATGCAATACTCAGTGCAAGTCTCTGTAGGACTCTCGATGCCTAGTCTTGAGGTCATTGACTTGGAATGTTTTAGACCAACCCTCAAAAGTTAGTTTCATAGCTGCCATCCAAAATGCACAACCAAACTACATGGGTTATTGAGTGGTCTGTGGGCATCTGTTGTGACGTCAAAGACGTGATTGACGTAATATGACAAGGACAACAGACACATGTGGTAAAGTCAAATAAGATATCTTGGTATCCGTTTAACAAAAATTTCAAAAACTTCATCGAATGTAGTATTTTGTCGATTTTATACTATCAAACGGCTTGATAAAAATTTTATCAGTCTGATTAGACGATGCAATAGAACAGAATAAGATGTCACTTACATCTACATAAGAGTAACAATCTTTTATATACAAATATACTTGATCTTCTGAACATGTATCAATTTAATTTATAGCATTATATGTTTCCAATAACCTTAATTCATTCTGTAATTATAGAATGTCTGTAATTTTTCAAAATTAATTGTATAGTTGTGTAATTGATGCAAGTATTGTTAAATTTAGTGCAATTTACTCATGTAACATTCCATAATTTTTGCAATTCTTATGTGTATTATATCATATTGCTTTTTTTTGTGAAATTTATTGTATACATGTGCAATTTATTTTATAAATATGCTACTATTTACATCTTAATGTAAGTAACCAAAAAAAATAGACAAATATATAATCTCAATAGTAACATTATTTAAATAATAAAAAGTATTGGACCAATATTTTCAAACAATATAATTTTTACATCATAATCTAAACAATCACAAAAATTAGACCAATAGTTTATCCCAATAATAGTATTATTTAAATAATAATGTAAATAACAAAAAAATTAGATCAATATTTCCAATAATAAAAATTTTAAGAAGTAATGTAAACAATCAAAAAAATTACACCAATATTCCTAATAATAATGTTTTTACATAATAATGTCAATAGTAAAAATATTAGACCAATTTTTTCAATAATAACGTTTACATAATAATATCAATAATCACAAAATTAGACCAATAATCCCTATAATAATATTATTAACAAAGTAATATCAACAATAACAATATCAAGGTAATATTTCAAATTAAAATACAATTACATAACCATTAGAAATAGAAAACAAATTGAGGACAATATTTTCAATAATTAATAATTATTTAAAAATGTATAGTTCTTTGGTAACTGCGTACAAACAAATCACGCATGCCTTTCTTGTTAGCCCATTCATTGAATTTTGCCTGTAGAACTTGTTATGTTTATCCATCTTCATCTGTCAACAAAATATAATGTTAATAGATTAAAATGTATAAATGTAACGAATACTACAATAATAAGTTCATGTGATAGGGTAAACAAGCTTAAATCAATACTTGACCCATTTGTATATATGCAATTATACATTTTAAATAATTAATGAGTACAATAATTATAACTTCATGATAATGTTTTCGATGTGTAAGAATTAGAATATGCTTTTTTATTTAAATATTAATGTCAATAACCATAAAATTTAGACTAATACTTCTGAATAATTTGTTTAGATCTTGTTTAGTGGTATGCCTCCTATACCACATGGTCGTGGTCGTGCCCCGCCACTTCTACCATTTTCGGGGGATGCTTCCCAATTTGGGAAGCAGTTCTTCAACCACCCACACCACCTGTCACGACTGCACCGTACCCCGCCTTGCAGACTCCAAATGAGGCTAAAGCATCTAGAGCTGGACCGGCAGCGGAAGAGAGGATATAGCAGTCTGTAACCCCGACGGTTGCTCCACCACTACCATCAGCGCGCCCAATACATCAGCCTCGATGACGCGAGGTAAATTTGTTTAACAATTTTTTTTTAGTATTATTTTATATTAAAAATGTCTAATATAGCATGTAATTTTAAATCTGACCGCCACTTTCACGAGTGCATCAATGCAGCCGTGACGGGGACATTTTTCCCACCTGTCGCCATACTGAGGTAGGTGCCGCCAGAGTACCAGCATTTCTGGTTTGACAGCGCAAAGGTAACCAATTTTAAATTAATTTTGTTTTATCTAATAATCTAATTATTTAATGAATTTTACTAATGTTTTATTTAATTTTATTATTGTAGATGACCTACTGGTGGGACTGTGACGATGAGTTAATGTTCTTGGTTTTCAACATGTTGGCCGATAAGTGAATCTGGAAGATATTTTCTATCACCCTGTCCAGCCTCGTCAGGCCACTCTGGCTGGCCAACAAGATTTGGCTCCAGCTCCAGACGTACTGGGCCAACGTGGACTTCCAGCGGGAGTCCTCAAAGAATATGGCAACCGGGCGGCAAACTCTACGGTGTCCTCAATTGTGTATCAGGGGGAGGGGGTCGTCCTCTATCGGCATGCACAAGAGGAAGTTGGTAAGTAAATAATATTTAAATGCTTTACCATTATTTTATAAACAAGATGCTAAATATTTTTTCTTCTACATGAGGCAAAGGTCGGTCGCCCCCAAGCAGATAGAATTATTGGAGATGTGCTACAAGAAAAAAGTAGACGGTGGCTGGAGTGGGCTGAGGGCATTCGAGGTGGCAGTAATAGATACATTATTAATATTATTTTCTTAAAAAAATTAATTCTTGCTTAAAAGTATTTATAATTTTGTTTGTTTTGCAGGAGACGTTCCAGAAGTTACTAGAGGATAGTCAGCCTTAGAGGGGTGGATATTCCAATTTATTTTTTGCAATATCCAACCCTCTAGTCTTTGTTATTCTTTTAGCTTTTTTAAGTGTCTATTATACATATGTATATATATATATATAGGAATTAATGGATTCAAATGTGTCAATTGATTTTTCTTTTCAAAATATTTGAAAGTGATATGTTCTGTGGTGGCAAAGAACCAAATAAATTGGTGCAAAAAAGTCTTACACACATTAGTTTATGTGTATAACTTTAATATAATTGCAATTCAATTTCAAACATAAATTACTAGACTGCAGTTCATCAATGAAATCCAGTCCTCAAAGTGTAATAAATGACATTAGTCTATATCTATCTTTATGTACCAAACCATTAATTACATCTTTCAGATTAAAACACACCTACCACATATATTTCGCTCTAATATCCAGCCTTTGAAACCGAATTCCAAACCGATAGTTAAAAGTATTGCCAAATTTTAATAAACACAAAATGATTGAACTTGCAAGAAAGGTATACATGATTAATTTTTCTGTTTTGAGTATCAATTTTAACTTCATCACTACTTTAAGTTTTTTAATTTTAGTCAGAAACTGTAGTTGTATACAATTAAGTAAAGACAAATGGTTGATTACAATACAATAATATGTACAGATTGATGAACTCTTTAATTAATTTTCATAAATGTTGTCTCATTTTTTTTTTTTTTTTTGCTTTTTCTGGACCAATTAATAGAGAAAATAATTCATTGTATTGTATTCATAGATAGAATCAATATATACATTTCTTTCTAAAAATGCTTTTTGTCTTATTATTACAATAATATTATGTAACGACAAACCAACAAAGAAGAAATTAACAGGAAAATATTATGACAAAAAGACAGGACGTAACATCCGAGGCTTCTGCTACCCCCTATCGAGATTTGTTGTTTGAAACACTCGCACATACACACACAACATTTACTCACACTCTCTCAGTCAACCACTCACACTTCAGATTTTCTCACGCCTTTTCTCCCTCAACACACTCACTGCAGAACACTGTTCAAGTCCATAAAGTACTACGCTCAGAGAGCGCTAGGGACGTTACATCTGATTCCTTTGTTAGCCAAGAAATGGCGAAAAACTCCATAAATGTAAGATGAATTCTATCCAGGCAACTGCATTATTCCTTTTCTCAAACATTTGATTCTTTCTTTTTCCTTCTTTAATTCTTCTTTTTGAATCAATTTGTTAATTCGTCATCGTTATAATTTGCCAACAAAATACTTCAAAAACATACACTAAAGATTTTGGCCGGATTATTTCATCCGACCCAAATTCAAATTCATCTTGTGAAATCTATCGTCAGATCCCATCTCTTGTGCTCTTCATGCAAGATTAATGGAGCCTCAGGTACAGATTTAATTATTTGTCTTTTTGTTTCTCCAATTTTTTTTAATTAATTTCTTTTCTTGTCAAAGTTTAAAAAAGTAAATATTTAATTTTTGAATATATTAAGAATTTCTTTTCCATAATTAGGGTTCAACAAGAAATTCAACATTATCTTCACAATCAATAAAATAAAATAAGAATTTTACAAACTAACCTTGTGAATAGTTGTTTTGGGAGTGCTATCTTTTGAAGGAGCTCCCATCCTTCATCTTCATCCAAACACTTCATATTGTGGACGTATCCTGTGGAAGCAATGTTTTGATTTCTGGTTGTGAGCAAAACTTTGCTATCTGCCTCTCCAATGGGAAAAGCGTGCCTTAAGCAATTCCAGTGATCAACTTCCCAAACGTCATCCAAAACTAGGAGACATTTTCTGTCTCTTTGTACTTGGTACAACTTTCTGATCAATGTATCTTCATCTTGCTCCTCACTTTCATTGGGAATAAGTTGTTTTAATAGTCATTGGAAAATAGTGTTGGGTTGAAATTGTTGGCTTACACAAACCCAAGCACGATATTTGAAGCACCGCTGCACGGCCTCCCCATTGTAAATTTTAGTAGCAAGAGTGGTCTTCCCCAAGCCTCCCATGCCACATATGGAAATCACTCCATTTGATTTGTCATCAGTTGTCAGAACTGATTCTAA
The DNA here is from genome assembly GCF_026168435.1 of Sesamum indicum. Classification (NCBI taxonomy): domain Eukaryota; kingdom Viridiplantae; phylum Streptophyta; class Magnoliopsida; order Lamiales; family Pedaliaceae; genus Sesamum; species Sesamum indicum. The sequence continues at coordinate 5,544,395 of NC_142661.1, read as the reverse complement.
CTGTTTAATATCCTCCTTCATTCCTACAAAATACTTTTCAACCTCATGCCCATACGTTCTTCTTGACCAATCGTTATCATCTACCAATCTTGATGAGTTGTCTCCTACACTCATGGACTCCGACTGATTGGTGAGGTCGGACATACGAGACTTGATATCTTTAACGTCTTCTCCAATTTGGTGCATTATCAACCACTCGCTCAATATACAAGTGAGTCGAAAACACTAATTTTGATACCTTATATTTAGCACAAAACGGGGGATGAAGAGAAAGTGCAATGGCAGTGGTGATGGCTCAAACCAAACCCGATTGTGCCTATTTTCTTTTCTTTCTTTTTAAATGAAGATGAGATACTTTTTTCAACAAATTTAAATAATTTATGATTTTATTTTAAATAAATAAATCATAAATTAAACCAAACAAATAATCAAAACTACAAAAAAAAAAGTAGCTAAGACCGCATAAAGAACTTAATAACAATTGAACCAACTAGCTACAAATAATAAACTTAAATAATGGCAAGCCCAAAAAAAATTTAAAATACATTTTAAAAAAAATAACAATGAGTTTTAGTGAATTGTTGTACTAATATAGAAGTATAAGAATAAAGGTAAAACTTTTTAAAGTTTCCAAAGTATATAAAATATAGAATAGTTAAGCTACAATAATAAAATAAAACTTCTATGTCATATATTATTAAAAAAAAAAAGAAGTGGCTCGATTAGGTCAGCCCGCTAACTTGACCCAGGGTTAGGAGGTCCTAGGTCATTGAGCTGGGCCTATCCCAAGTATTGATACTTGGAATCAGCCTTGGTTTGGCATGGATTGTACCAACCAATTCTTTTTGAATGGGCCAATCAGATCCTAGGTTGAGTCCCTCTTGATCCCGACTCTTTAGGCATCTTGATCACCCACTAGAAACCATGTGTTTAGTCCATGACCATTGAATTAGCATTAGTTTGGTGGATGTTTCTCAATTACAAGATATAATGTGAAATTCCTATGACAAATAAAACTGAAATAATAGTAATTCTTTATTTTTGGGTCGCAAGCTAGGTTTATATATCCAAATCATTTGAAGATTAGAAATTCGTTTGCTATTATGATTTATTGATTACGAGTACTGAAGTAATCTTTATCTCATCTTATTAATTTTTATTCTAATATTTAGTTATTTTCTTGGTAATTTTTTATTTGCTCTTTAATCTACATATAACACTTTGTTTGTAGATTTTTTGACCATTCCTAAATAGAAAATAAAATGTGTTTTGTTTTTTTAAAAAAGAATATTGGTATGGACAAATAGTTTGAAAGTTGTAATTCTAAATTAGCTGGTAAACTATTTTTATAAATTATTATCGGTAATTTTTTAATTTATACTAATTTCTATCGGCAAAATACACAGACACTTGATATAGAAAATGCTAAATGTCAATTAGAATTTTTGTCTTCTTCAGTCTCGTAATCCTCATCAAAGCTATCGTCGTCAGACTCGTCATAAGATTTACAGTTCCCCGATCGGGATGTACCTGCTCCTTGTTGATTAGCAATATAAAGCTCAACGACTAATAGTGTACCATTTGGGTTATGCAGGTTATAATTATGGTTGTCCGTCGGAACTTCGAGGTATTCCCACAACTTCTTGAAACGCAATGTCGGTCCATTGAGAGTCAGGGTGTATACGGCTTTATGCATCACGTTCATCCTCCTTTTGTCCAGCTCAAGCTTCTGTCAGTTACATATGATTTTCAGGTCCTTCCATGTATTCAGAGTATCCTTCGTTGTTCCTTTTATATCCATCACGGTATTGAATATAATGTCAAGCATGTTTTATCAATGTGCATGACACCAAGATTGCATCATATGAGATGCATCAACCAGTAGTCGAGCTCCCAAAAGATGCTTTTCTTTGTCCACTTATACTCGCTACCTTACCCGTCCGCAAGTGACAACGACACTTCAACCGCAGGGCTAAACTCTCCAACCCATTTGCGGATCTGTTCTCCCATCAATCTTGGTTGTGCAACATTCCTTTCTACTCGGTTCTTATTGAATGCTTTCTTGTTCCAACGGTTTGGATGGTCCATGTGGAAGAACTGCCTGTAATAGTCAAAGCAGCATGACTTTCTACTGTTCTGTAGGTAGAATGAATGTGCGTCTTCCATACAAACTGGACACCGCATAGCACCAGTGGAACTCCATCCAGAGGCCAATCTATAAGCGGGTAGGTCGTTCACAGTCCACATCAACATGGCGTGCATTGCGAATAACTCGCTTTTCAGTGTCGCACGTTAGTACACCTACATGCCGCAAATTCTGCAAATCCTCGATCAAAGGCTCCAGATAAACATTGATGAAACGTTTAGGATTGGAAGGATCGAGGATCACCATTATCACCTCAGCAGTCATGCACATTCCCAGTGGGGATTGTATGGTGTAAGTATAATGGGGCGACCTGAGTTCGTACGACCGTACTGCCCGTGCGGTGCGCGCCAATCCGTCCACAAACTCAATCTAACATTACGGGGCTCTACTACAAAATGAGGATATGTTCGATCAAAATGCCTCCATGCATCTGCATCAGACGGATTGAATACGGATCCCTCTTTCGTTAGATTATTAGCATGCCACGTCATTTGCTCGTCAATCGCTTTTGAAGCATACAACCGTTGTAAGCGAGGGGTAATCGGTAGGTACCTAAGACTGGTATACGCTGTCTTTTTGCGATTAGGATTTCGTGCCCTGGTTGACTTGTACCTAGCTTCTCCACAAAACATGCAATAGTCAAAGATCACCTTCCAGTATAACAGGCAACCATTTTACACACATCAATCTTCCAATAGGTAAACCTAAGTTTCTTATCAATTTCTTCATAGTATAGTAATCCTGGGACAAGGTATGGTTGCGTTACTATATGATCAACCCACTGGGATATTTGGTCACATATATGCTAAGAAAATGGCCAACGACCTTCATATTCACCAACTCAGCAACAATCTTCAATTGAGATTGGGTGCAACCGTTCCCCAATGGCTGCTCTGCTGCATGCACTACATCGTGAAACTGATTTGCTAGCCCAGACACATAATCGTACCACCTACCGTAATATGAACTAGGTCCTACATTAGTAGGATACGACCCCATAGCATTATCAGGCACACTATCCCGGTTATACTTAGAACCATCCTCCATGCCGAATCATCTGCACTACATCACCCCAAGGCGTACTGGTACCCTCCATAATATTAGAAATGGGAGTTTGCTCCTCCTGCAATGGGGCCGCAGTGACGGCCTCAAAATACTCCTACACCCTCTCCTCGCCTCAAAAGCTTTCGAAAAGGCAAAAGATCTTCGAATTTAAAATTTCCTTTTTAATTATATATGTTGACAAAATAATAGAAAAATAATAATGAGAAAATTTACTGGCTATAAATCAATTAAAGTGCAAGTAATGATCTCCAACACTTCATTATCCATTTTATTTGGATTTTCATTGCCCGGATCTGATAGAATGTCTATTAAGATAAGAACAAATAACAAAGATAAGAGTTAAAAACATGAATGTTTAGGAAGTTTTAATATGCATCCTGACAAAATGACATAATAGTTCATTCATTTTTTATAATCTTCTATAGTTGAAAAGTTATAAAATAAAACATATCCACATAAATTTTGATCAAAGATAAAATGAATTTATAGATTTTGAATTAACTTGTTCCAGCACTAGATCACTCCTCGGACAACTATAGAGTATAAAAGCTGCAACCTCTTTTAAAGAGCGGAAGTTTTCAGAAACTCTATCATGAATATAGTACTATTGCATGAAAATTTGGTTGAAGAATGTTAGTTATATTATATTACTTTTGCATAACTCAGAAATTAAAGATTATTTAGGTAAAGTATTAAATAATTACTACCTTATCAGTAGCATTTGAGGCTCCTCTAATCATTCCTGTAGGGGTAACTTGGATCTTGGTTGGATTTTTATTGTCTAAATAATTTTCGGTAGAGGGTCCACGTCTTGTTGGAGAGGCACTTTCTTCACCTTTACGTCCAACTTGTCTTCAATTTCTTGTACAATTATGTAATACATGTCCATTTCCCGTACTTCAACCTGCCATACATATATACGTTAGTAGAATAAATGAGTTTAGATTTTTCTCACTATTCTAAGTTGAGGATATGGATGAATTAACTATCTTTGATTTGCTTTTTTTCATAATGTTGATACTGTTTGTTCTTTATATTCACCAATGAAATAACCAATTTTATTGGAAAATGTCACGTGCATATTATGTGCATGGCAACTGTAACTAGGGAAAATTTTCAGAGACAAATGTCCGCAATGTGCTGCTTTTTTTTTTTTTTTTTCTTAAATTATTGTCCTTCGTTGCTAGAATAAATTTTAAGTGGGCCAAAAGTGTTACCTTCCATACTTATAGAACGAAAATTATAATTTTTCCAAGAAAAAAAGAAGTTGAGTTCATTGAACTATTAATTTGTATTAATGTTGTAACAAGCTGTCAATATCTTTTAAATTATGCTAGTTATTCGTCGTGGCACGTCATTCTTGCGTGCATATAAAAATAATTTTTCATATTTTAAAATATATTATATATAATTAAGAACAAAATATATAAACTAACAAATCACATTTCAAAAAAAAAAAATTAAGGTATTCTCGACACAATAAAAAAAGTTAGTGTAGTAGTAATAAAATGATGCTAATCACTTTTGTAAACAAAAAAAGAGCAGTAATTAAAATTAATTTTGAAATTAATTTAACTAGGGGTGCAATTGTGATATTCAAAAATTGGTGCGATGGTGTCATTAACTGTCTTTTGTGAGTGTAGATGGCATTTTTTTTTCAAATACTAGCTATTATAGCACGTCTTTCCTGTAGGAGTAGGGCTTATTTGTCTCTATGGAGGAAGGCTCGTGTGCCTCCATCAATTAAGGCTTAATGGTTGTCTACTCAAGTTTAGGGCTTTATTTTTCTAAAAGAAAATATTAATAATGGAGATATATCTATTATGAACAGAAGTTGTGTGTTTGCACGGAGCAAAATATGTTTGCCTCATCAAAAGAGGATAATTTTGGGGTGCCTACTCAAACAAAGACTTAAGGGCCTTGCTAGAGGAGCGATAAAGTGTCTAGTCAGAGCAAGTTTATATGCCTTCACATAGGAGGGTTCAAGTGCATGCACAAAACTTACAAGAATCGCTAGAGAAGGACCTAGATTTACCTCCTTATATAATCTAAAATACACCAATCTACCTCCCTATCTTTTTTTTTTTTTTGCTATAAAAGACTAATTTACTCATTTGTAATATCACAGGGTGCAAATTTCTATTCACCCATTCATTATATATTTGAAGTTTAGATCAATAATTAATAATAATAGATATACGTATTCAGAATATCCCACCGTAATACAAATGTAGTTAATTAATTCTTGATGCAAGTTATCTTTGAACTACTTAATTTTTATGTCATTGCAGGACGGGGACGAGGTCTACTACCGGTTTCCCCTCGACAAGAGACTACAACACTTATTTACATCTTATTGTAAGCAGAAGAAATTAAACTACGACGCAATAGCATTTGTGTACAATGGCCAACGCATCAAAGCTTCAAAAACTCCCCTGGAGGTAACGTCTATTGATACTTTCGCGTAACATCTTTATTTCCGTCTTTGATGCTAGAATTTAATGTTAACTGTGATTTTGTAACGATATGCAAAAATTGCTGCACAAATAGGAAATATGCAATTTACCTCCGTGATATGAGAAATGAAAAAAAAAAAAAAACTGTTCCGAATAAAATAGCAAATTACCCCATGTGTCTTGAAAAATGAAACCAATTACCCCCCACCCCCACCCATCTAAATAGTGGGGTAATTTGCAATTTTTTTTTCATAGAAAATATTTGTTCATTTCACATATCACATGGGGTAAACTGCATTTAACCCCTTTTTTACGATATAAGTAAAATTTTTGTTCCTAGCATTGTAAGATCAAAGAAAACAACGATGAAATATGCCGAAAAATAACATTTTGATAGCGGAAATATAATCATTCCCTTGCATTTGCATTTGTTTGCGTTGATGTATTATCATTCGTAAGTATAGTTTAGTTTTGAAGTTGTAATGCATAGTAATGTTTTTGTGCTTATGATGCATGGCTGATTTTCGGACCGAAAGGTCACGTGCACATAAGTCTTGCTTATCGCTTGCTTTTGCTAACGTAAACATCTAATAACTATGAAACTTTTTTATTTGTATTGCTACTTTTGACTTTATACATAGATGGAAATGGAGGACGGAGATTCTATAGATGCCATGATGCATTAGGACGGAGGTGGCTATGCACTCGTGATGACTTGATCAAGAGTGAAGAAAGTTAATACAACGATCAACCAAATAGACATTTATGTTGTTGGTTTGCTTTTATCTTGTTTGTTTATTAGACTAAATGCTACAACGTGTGGGAGTTTGTCTATTTGGATGAGTACTAGAGGTATATGATGACAATGATTTTTCTCACTATTCCTAAGTTGAGGATATATATGGATGAATTATCTATCGTTCTTGATTAATGAAAAAATCCTTGGCAAATGCTTTTGCAGTGGGCAACTTTAAGGAGTCCCCATTCCACCAATACAGAGGTGCTAGCTAGAAGCAGGAGAGAGTAGGTGAGAGCAGGTAAGAACACAGAAGTCTGAAGGATTTTTTCACATACCCGTTACAAAATATCCATTCCAAATCGAGTTTTTTTTTTTGCAGTGCCACATACACAATCACACAAGTTTCTCCCACTAAGACAAAGTCGACGATGCAGATTCATGAGTTACATAAAGCCAGATTAGGATCCACAGTTCAAAAATATACCGTAAAAGAGTTATTTGATTTGACAAAGTTGTGTTATGGAAAGCATAGAGATTTTCACCAGAGAGAAGCCAAGCCAACCATCGAATGGACTTTTGCCTGTGATGTACTCACAAAGGACGCTATGTACTCTTCTAAATATGTGTAGCATAGGACAAGAATGTTGGATTTCAAACAATCACAACTATTCATTTATAGCAGATTTTATATGTAAATTATCATATAGTTTAAATTTTCTTATTTATAAGGTACTTTAAGTTATCATGCTCTATTTCAGTATCATGTAATAGTCCAAGACTTATATTTTTTAGACTAGAGTTGTATTACTTCTAAAAGTCATTTTGCACACTCCTCATCATCATTTTTCGATGTCGTAAACGTTCTATTTGTTGGATGTAGCTCAAATTGGGTGAGCCATGTACGTCTTATGTTATTAATTTTTCTTATTTTTATGTTTAAGATGGATGTGAATTCATAGATTTGTTTAACATTCTTTTAAATGAATAAAAAATGCATAGCAATTGAAATATCTTAACTTTTCCCATAGACTGATTGTAGTCCATGTGCTTCACACTTAAGTGCATTTTGGCATCCACGTCTTATTCTTTTGGGGGGGGGGGGCTAGAAAGCATTTGAGTTACTTATATAATATAGATTGAAGGATCAATGCGGATCATGGTACTAATCATTATTAAAACCCGAACATAATTTTTTTTAATAAATTGATTATAATTATATTATGCAATCATCAATAATTAATATCAAATATATATAATTAATTAAAATTAGTATTATAGTTAATCAATCACTAATTTGATATGGATACATTAATAGTATAGGGGTGTCAATGGATAGGGTGAGACCCTACTCAGACTCATACTCACATCCAATAAATATTACTAAACCTATGTCCAAATCCAAATCCATTAAAAAATATAAATTATATTTGGATTGAGTCAATACCCATCAATAAAATTTTGTGAAAGAGGAGAAAAGAATTTGTACCTATGAGTAGAATTTAAATTAAATCTGAAAGGGATTTCTTGAACTTGTGTTATGAGTAGCCGATTCTTTTGCTTTAACTTAAATTAAAAGTGAGAATCAAGAAAGTGTGAAATATGGGAGAAAGAATCTAAAACTTCGAATTTAAAATAAAAGATAAGAGGAGAAAAGAATTTGTAGCATGCGTAGAATTTGTGTCAAGTAGGGATAGAAGTTGGTATGCGCATATATAAAATGAAGTCAGTTGGTGAATTAAAAAGATCAATAACATCCATCCACTTTGCAATTAGCCGCTACTGATCCAACACATTTCTCCAGAAAATCACCCAAATATAAAGTAAAATGGTTAATTCTATTGCAACAATTGCACTTGAAATACTTCGGGACTTATTGATTGAGGAAGCCAAGTTTCTATCGAGTGTGGGTGGTGAGGTTGAGGAAGTCCGTAGGCAGCTCAACATCATGCACTGTTTCTTGAAGGATGCTGATAGGAGGCATGATCGGTACAATTCACAGACAGTCCAGAATTGTATCGCTGAACTTCGCGATTTGTCCATTCAAGTTGAGAATGTGCTAGAAAGATATGTCATTGAAGTGGTGTCCAGAAGAAAAGGAAAAGGCCTTAAAATGGTTCTAAAAAGATTCACTTGTATATTGAGCGAGTAGTCAAGAATGCACCAAATCGGAGAAGACATTAAAGATATCAAGTCTCGAATGTCCGTCCTCACCAAACAGTCGGAGTCTATGAGTGTAGGAGACAACTCATCAAGATTGGTAGATGATACCGATAGGTTAAGAAGAACGTATGGGCATGAGGTTGAAAAATATTTTGTAGGAATGAAGGAGGATATTAAACAGTTGGAATCAGTTCTGACAACTGATGACAAATCAAATGGAGTGATTTCCAGATGTGGCATGGGAGGATTGGGAAAGACACTCTTGCTACTAAAATTTACAATGGGGAGGCCGTGGAGCGGTGCTTCAAATATCGTGCTTGGGTTTGTCTAAGTCAGCAATTTCAACCTAAAACTACTTTCCAACGACTATTAAAGCAACTTCTTCCGAATGAAAGTGAAGAGCAAGACGAAGATACATTGGTCAGAAAGTTGTACCAAGTACAAAGAGACAGAAAATGTCTCCTAGTTTTTGATGACGTTTGGGAAGTTGATCACTAGAATTGCTCAAGGCGTGCCTTTCCCATTGCAGAGGCAGATAGCAAAGTTTTGCTCACAACTAGAAATCAAAACATTGCTTCCAGAGGATACGTCCACAATCTCAAGTGTTTGGATGAAGATGAAGGATGGGAGCTCCTTCAAAAGATAGCATTCCCGAACAACTATTCACAAGGTTAGTTTGAAAAATTTCTTGTTTTATTTTATTGATTTTGAATCTTCTTTCTCTAGTTAGTGACAAAAGAAAAAAGAGTAATGATACTAAAGATATCCTTAATAGTATATATTTAGCGAAAAAGATTATTTTGTTAAGTCTAATGTTTTTTTATAGTTTTCATGATGACAAGATTGTTTGAATTTTCTTATGTAAATTTCAAGTTGATCTATATGTATAAAATGCTATTGAATAGCAATTTAAAATTTATTTTTTGATACAAAATTTGTTTAAAACGTAAAAGGAATCAAACATTTAGAAAGTCATACGAAGAAATGGATTCAGCAATATAAAGTTATGCTTTCAGATTTTATTTCTATTTTTTATTTGTTGAAAGTATAGGGCGAAATTCTCTTGTTTTGATTTGTTTTAATTACTATACATATTTATAAGAAATTCAAATTATATAATATTTTGAATTAACTGACATTCATTGATTATGTATTCAGAGATACCTACAACTGAAATAAAGTTGTTGAAAGAATATGGAAGGGAAATAGTAGAAAAATGTGGTTATTTACCATTACCCATTTCAGTTATTGGAGGAACTCTTCATTATGAAAAGGCATCAATAGAATGGAAAAATGTGTGTAGAAATCTTGATTCGTACCTTCTACATGGGAGAGGTTTGGAGAATGACAAAGGAGTAAATCAAATACTAGATTTGAGTTACAATGTGCTCCCTTACAATCTGAAACCATGTTTTTTGTATTTGGCTTGTTTTAAAGAAGATGAAGAAATAGATATAGAAAAACTATATTTACTATGGATGGCTGAAGGTATGATTTGTTCCGAAGATAAGGGAAGAGGAGAAAGTTTGAGAGATGTGGCAGTACGGTATTTATTCGAGCTAGCAAATAGGTGTATGGTTGAAGTGGAAACAGACAAGTTGCCGCTATATAATAGATTTAAGTCATGCCGGCTTCATGATATGATACGAGATTTGTGTTTGTCAAAAGGAAAAAAAGAAGGATTTCTGGAGGTTATAGATAAAAAGATGGGAGGAGAAGAGTCTTCAATTTGTAAAACAAATAGATTGGCTATCCATATGGAGGGAGTGGATAACGATGTTAGTTACAGGATTGGGGAAAATAAGAACATAAGATCTTTTCTATTCCTCAAAACGGACTGGCGAGATACATTTTTGTATAATTACATTACGTTTGGGATTTTCAAATCTCTCAAAGTCTTAGTATTGGAAGGTTATACATTTGAGAATCTGAAATTGCCCAAAGGAATCGAAAAATTGAAGCTGTTGAAGCTATTGAGTCTCGAAAATAGTGGTGTGGAAGAATTGCCACCATCTATATGCAAGCTACCTTATTTGCAGACATTGAATGTGCAAAATACAATTAGATTACCTAATTACATATACAAAATGAGGCACTTGAGGCATCTATTTCTGGGATTTCTTCATGAGAGCGTTGGAGGTGAAAAATTGAAATTAGAAGGGTTGAATGAGTTGGAGATGATAACTGGGTTCAACAGTTTGGTTGATGACATCACTCATCTTCTTAAATTGCCGAAGCTCCGAGTATTGGGAGGAAGAATTTTTTATGAAGAAAGTTTGTCAATGATTGTTGATCACATCTTAAATTATCAAGAACAATTTCGCGACGTACAACTTAATATTGACATCGGTGTTAATATGGATTCGGAAGATGGCTCAACTCTTTTCAAAAGTTTGGTGATGTGTCACTCACTATATTACTTGAGTATTGCATATTGTCGAGTGAGCAAATTACCAACTTATGAAGTTCAACTATATCAAAATGTGATAGAATTGCAGCTTGTGGATACAAGGATTGAGGAAGATCAAATGAAAATACTAGAGAAGCTTCCCATGTTAAGAGTTCTTGGCTTAAGGCACAATCCATATGTGGGCAGCGAGATGGTTTGTGAGGCAACTGGATTTCCTCAACTCAGAGAGCTTTCCTTGAATGATTTGAGGAATTTAGTAGAGTGGAGAGTGGAGAGTGGAGAAAGGAGCAATGCCCAATCTCTCTCATCTAGTTATTGCAAAATGCAGTAAATTGAAGATGATTCCTGATGGATTGGAATTCATTAATACTCTAAAAACACTGATTATAATTATGCCAGAAGAGTTGGTGAAGAGGGTAGGAGTGGTGGATGGTGAAGAAGGAGAAGATTATCACAAAATCAAACACATACCCTTCATTGACATTTATTATTACGACTAACAATGGTGAGACAGTAGTAGTTACATTCCTCATCATCCTTTAATATTGTGTTCATGTGCTTTGGCCTCCATTGATTGTCAATTGCTTCTTGTTATCTCTGTTTGAATCATACATGGCTTTTGAATCTGTTACATTTGTGTCTTTGGTTTTTCTTTTGATTTATAGATCTCACCTTTTGTCACTACTAGTAGGAATCACGTGCGTTGTACGTGATACTTATAATCTTGACAAAATTTAGAAGTTTAATTAAGCAAAAATATAAAATACTTCATAAATGAATACATATTATTTTAAAATTTGATATGCACTTTATTAATGAAAAGATTTTATTCATTAAGTTTAATGAATTTGAAATTTTAATAATTACTGCAAATATATTCAATGAAAATTCAAAAGTTAATTAACAATAGAACTCATTAAGTTGTCATGTAAACATATGGTTCCATTATTCATTTGCTAGTTTGATTTTGTTGGAGGAGAAATCCTCTTGCTTGGCTTCATGAGTTTATTGAGTTTTTTTTTATATATATATAATTATTTATCATCTACCCACTACTAATCGTTGGAGTTTCAATATCAATTTTCTTATTCATTATTAACTATTTTCATTGTCTTCTCAAATATACTGCACACATATTTCTTATCAATTTGATGTATTTACTTTATGAACTTTACATGGAATTTTGAGCCAATCAAAATTAAGTGATTTAATTTATGTTTTATTTTCGATTTTCTTTTGAAATAGGGAACGTATCCTACTTTTATAGATACACCCGTGTCTATGTGGACGGTCAACATCTATCTTATTTTTTATTAATTTTGTAAAAGATATTTATAAAAATTATAAACATATTATAAACTTTGGATTATTTTGAAAAATATAATTCGTAATAACTATTTGTTTAAGAATTAATACAATAATTTTTTATATGGCGTATAATAGTTGCTACTTATTAAGATGTTTTTCAGAAATGTCCTTAATGAATCTATAGTTTCTCTAGGGTTGTTCATTCTATTTTTCAATTTTCTTGCTTGAACTTTTTCTGTTTTCGTATCATTAAGTTAATTATTTTGATGCAATTATTCAAAATATTCTTAGATTGTGTAGGTTGTAGTAAATTATATGCATGAGTGAAGATGAAGGGTGGGAGCTCCTTCAAAAGATAGCACTCCCAAATAGTTATTCACAAGGTTAGTTTGTAAATATTTTTGTTTTTGTTTTATTGATTTTGAATCTTCTTCTCTAGTTAGTGACAAAAAGAAAAAAGAGTAATGATGCTAAAAATATCATTAATAGTATATATTAGGTGAAAAAGATTATTTTAATATGTTCTAATATTTTTTTATAGTTTACATGACGACAATATGTGTGAAAAAACTATCTTTAAAAATTATTAGTGACAAAAAAATTGTCATTATGAATAATTAGTGACAAATTCATTACAATACAAACATAACAACAATTCTCTTTTTATTTGTTTTAAGTATGGGGCAAAATTCTCTTATATTTGTTTTAATTACACAAATTTAATATATTGAATTAACAAACGTAAATAACTAACATTAATTCATTATGTATACAGAGCTACCTACAACTGAAATAAAGTTATTGGAAGAATATGGAAGGAAAATAGTAAAAAAATGTGGTTATTTACCATTACCCATTTCAGTTATTGGGGGAACTCTTCGTCATGAAAAGGCATCAATAGAATGGAAAAATGTGTGTAGAAATCTTGATTCGTACCTTCAACATGGAGAGGTTTGGAGACTGACAAAAGAGTAAATCAAATACTGGATTTGAGTTACAATATGCTCCCTTACAACCTGAAACCGTGTTTTTTGTATTTGGCATGTTTTAAAGAGGATCAAGAAATAGATACAGAAAAACTACATTTACTATGGATGGCTGAAGGAATGATTTCTTCAGAAGACAAGGGAAGGGGAGAAAGTTTGAGAGATGTGGCAGAACGGTATTTATTTGAGCTAGCAAATAGGTGTATGGTTCAAGTGGAAATAGACGAGTTGCCGCTGTATAATAGGTTTAAGTCATGCCGGCTTCATGATATGATTAGAGATCTATGTTTGTCAAAAGGAAAAAGACAAGGATTTCTGGAGGTTATGGATAGAGTGATGGGAGGAGACTCTTCCATTTGCAAAACAAATAGATTGGCTATTCATGCGGTGGGAGTGGATAACGATCTTAGTCAAAGGATTGGGGAAAATAAGAACATAAGATCTTCTGTATTCAAAGGTTATCAATTTGAGAATTGGAAATTGCCCAAAGGAATCGCAAAATGGAAGCTGTTGAAGCTATTGAGTCTCGAAAATAGTATTGTGAAAGAATTGCCACCATCTATATGCAAGCTACCTTGTTTGCAGATATTGAATGTGAAAAATACAATGAGATTACCTAATTGCATATACAAAATGAAGCGCTTGAGGCATCTATTTATGAAAGATGATCATGAGAGGGTTGGAGCAAAAAATTGAAATTTGAAGGGTTGAGTGAATTGGAGATGGTTGATGATATCTGGATTGGTGATGTGGTTGATGATATCACTCATCTTCTTAAATTGCCCAAGATGGACATGGATGTCAATACGAATCGGGAAGATGGCTCAACTCTTTTCAGGAGGTTGGTGATGTGTCACTCACTACATTACTTGAGAATCACACATTGTCGAGTGAGCAAATTACCAGCTTATGAAGTTCAACTATATCAAAATGTGATAGAATTGCAGCTTGTGGGTACAAGGATTGAGGAAGACCCAATGGAAATACTAGAGAAGCTTCCCATGTTAAAAGTTCTTGGCTTGTGGAGCAATCCATATGTGGGCAGAGAGATGGTTTGTCGGGCAGCTGGATTTCCTCAACTCAGGGAACTTGTTTTGCATAGGTTGTTGAATTTAATGGGTTGGAGAGTGGAGAAAGGAGCAATGCTCAACCTCTCCAGTCTACTTATTGCAGAATGCAGTAAATTGAAGATGATTCCAGATGAATTGGAATTCATTAATACTATCCAAGAACTGAGAATTATATCTATGCCAGAAGAGTTTGTGAAGAGGGTAGGAGTGGTGGATGGTGAAGGAGAAGATTATCACAAAATCAAACACATTCCAAATATTTTCATTTATACCAATTAATACCAATTATAGGTGTCACTTATTTATAACTATAATTGATGAATGTATAATTAACTAGCATGTGTTCCGTGTAATGTAATGTACGCATTAATTAAAATCACAATTCGTAACTTTTTTTTTTTTTGTTCTGGTTATTTCATAACTTTTTTAATTTTGTGAAAGTCAATCGAAATATTAAATGGTGTACATTAGTAATGCAAATAAATTTTGTTCTTTAAGTTACAATACATCGATATAAATAAAAAGTTCATAATAATAACAATATATATAAATGTAATGTTCTCTGTTTGAATAATTACCATGCAACCTTTGATTCTAACATTGGTGCAATAATTAGTCCAATTAATTTATTTTTGTGGTAAACTGACTAAAATATTCTTGTGAATTTTGAATTATAATTTTAGTTATTTTTAAAAATTTTCTAAAAAATTTTTATGGACTAAGTTGATAATATTTCATCCACTATGTATGTTTTTTTTTCTCATTATTTAATTTTTTTAGAAAAAAAGATAAAAATACATCAAGGGCAAAGTTGATAATTTTAAACCTCCATCCAAGGATTATATAATTTTATCAAATATTAAGGGGGAATTTATAATTTTTCAAACAATGAGGAGTTATTCGTAATTATGTCAAATCTCACTATATAGCAAATTTATACTAATTTTTACCAAATCCGCTCAGTTTATATATTTGTTTCTAACTTTTCATGTTTTAGTGTTAATTACTAATTATGTTAATTAATATATTTGACCAATTAGACCTACAAATCCTCTTCTATTTGTAAATCAAAATAATGGTTATTATTCAACTTCAATGTGGTGTTGCTTTATAATCTTCTTCATATTTATAATATATTTTAAAATATAAATAATTATTTATTATATGAACGCAGAGACCGTGTACCATAACGACTAATACTATTATAAAGGGAAGAGGGTCTATTGACTCAAAGTGGCAGTTTTGATACTAGTACACTAAATTATTTTAATACCAAAAATACCCCTCAACTTCCCTATTCATGTTAAAATTAATTACTGATCAATCTAGTTCCTTGGGAAAATTAATTTGCATAAAATACATATTGATGACAATGACAAATTTTAATATAAAGGAATAAACTATGAGCTTCAATAAAATAAAACTATTACTAAAACTTATGTGCTCAGATGTTGCATGTCACTGTATCTAGTTACTAATAAGCTCGTAAGAGCTTATTAAGGAGGCAACACAAAAGTTATAATTATTAATTCAGTAAATACTACATTTGGTACCTTGAGTTTTTATTTAGAATTATTTTAGTCCTACAAGTTTATTTCTTGACTTTAGCATCCCTAAACTTTAAATTCTGTTTAGTTTTGATCCCTTTGATCATTTTTCGACGAAATTGTTGTTGGATTTTGACTTTTTGGTGATTAGAATGGTCAATTTAAGTTTGATTGTATCAGTTTAGTCTCTTAAATTGGTAAGACTGTCAAATTAATTATTTTTTAGAAAGAAAAGTATTTTTTTAATATTTATATAGTGAATATGATGTAATTATCTTGTGCGAATAATGAAAACTCTAGACTCTTATAAACATAATAATAATATATTGCTCAATTTAAAATAAAACAGTCTTTTTTTTTGCATTTTCAAAAGTGTAAAAAAAAACTTATCTAAATTTATGTGGTAAAATCAAACTTAAATGGACTATTTTACCCTCCAAAAAGTTAAAATTCAGCCACGTATTCAACAAAAAATAGCTTGATGGACCAGACTGAGACAAAAATTGTAAATATTTTGAAATTTTCGTAATTTTTTATATTTTTTAAATTTTTTCTGTAAATTTTTTGTATTTCTAAAATTTTTCTGTAAATTTCTGAAAATACTTTTTCAAAATTTTCTAATTTCCTGTATATTTTTGGTATTTTAAATTTATATGGGTTTCCTATTTCCTATAGGTAAGAAAGAAAATACTTTTTTCAAGATAGTAATCGCTATCTAATAAATTCAAGGGTTCCAGTATAAATGAAAGAAAAAAGGAATGATATCATAATAAGATCCTAATCTCAAAACAAAAGGAAGGGGGCCAATTAGGCAGTCAGTCACTTGCCCGAACACTGTATTTAGTCGTTCGGCTGCCTCACTCGATTTAGCTCAAAACTTCAAAAACAAGCATCCCGGAGGTGAATTAAAGCAGAGTTTGACCCTCGCTCCTTCACGATTCGGTTTGTGGTCCACCGGGGTCGGTGTTCAACCTTGACGATCCTAGAACAACTTAAGCACTTCCTACCTTACTGGCAGATACTTTGGTATAGTAGGAAACCTGTGCCTAAAGAATAAAAAGCGGCTGAAGCTGAACTCAGAGATAGGTTATTTATACTTGCCCGAGTTGACGAAGTGAAGGAGCGATTACTCTTCATAAAGATAAGTGACTAGTCTGGGAAAATCGCTGACGATAGTGGCATCTCATTTCATTTATTAGTTTTTCCCTTTTCTATATGACGGAAGCCAGCTCAAAGCAGGTATTAGCCAGAACCGAATCTCATGTCTTAGCAAGAAGATTTCCAACTCTCGAATCAAAGAGGAACGGGCTCCTATATAAGAAATTGGAGGATCCGTCTTTATCCGTGAGCTTTCATCCAATCTACCCTCTCTTAAACAGAAAAAGAAGAAGTTAGCTAGAGTTATAAACAAATAGGCTCATCAAGTTTTTTTGTAAATTTTTGGTCTTTTAAAAAAAATTCTATATGAATTTTCAGAAAAAAATTCTGAGATAATATTTCAAAAAATTTCGAAAATATTTTCGAAAAATATTTTTTCAAAATTTCTAATTTTCTGTAAATTTATACAATTTATGTAATTTATGTGCAACTTATGTGTAATTTATGCAGTACATGTGTAACTTATGCAATTTATAGTTTTTATGTGTAATTTCTACAATTTCTGTGTAATTTAGCAATATGTGTAATTTATGCAATTTATAATTTGTATGTGTAATTTATGAAATACATGTGTAATTTATGTAATTTATAATTTTTATGTGTAGTTTATGCAATTTATGTGTAATTTACACAAATTTATGGAGTTTATGTAATTTAATGAAATTTTACACCATAATCACATTAATAAAGAATTTTGAAACAATTAATGCAATATCAACAATATTACATTAATATATATAATTAATTATAAATTACATAATAATCATAGAAAAATAAATTACAACAATATTCCCAGTACATACTAACATTGTTAATGTACATAATCATAAAATTTGTTAAAATGTATAAATTTATTTATTTGTTCAAAATTATTAAATATATTAATAATTCATAAAAAATTATAACATTCAAAAATTAGGAACGGGTTTAGTAATGCTAAAGAAAAAATTAAAAGTTTTAGCAAAACTCGTTCCAGAATCCGTTACAAAGATTGTCCCAAAAAAGTGTTCCAAAACTAGACGAATTGTTCCAAATTAATATATAATCGTTCCAAATAGAATTACTAATCAGTATCTAATATGTGTTCCAAATTATATGAACCGTTCCTAATTCTATTCCTAAAATAATTCTACAAGTGTGTTCCAAATTCAATAACTCGTTGCAAAAAGAATATTTCAAAAATCATTCCTAAATTCATCCCAATTAGAAAGAAGAAATAGTTTCAAAATAAAATTATGATTATAAATATCGTTCCAAAATTTCACCTAAAAAATATAAGTAACCATTAGAAAGACAATCCCCAACCGTTTCAATTCTTAAATTAAAATTTTTTGGGCTAAATCGATATTAGGAACGATTTTCAACGACCGATACAATTACCATCCCTAGTTGCAACTGTTTTTCATAAACCGTTCCAACATTTTTGTAACGCCAACAGCAGGGGCGGATTTCCATCCATTCCAAACTCCAGTCCAAATAGGTTTTGTGATCTTGAAATCATCCAAAGTTAAACATTACAAAATCTACCTAAATCCTGCCTTTTTTTGTAGTGTTACCATCAAGTTGAGTCAAAAGTTTGGCGTGTCAAAAAATTTTTATCACATCGTCAATTAGCAATGAATTTATCTCAACTTGAATCCTTCAGATTATTTGTTGGAGGTACCTGCAACAAAAAATCAAACAAACCAACACAGCCAGAAAAGAAGGGCACCTTAGTTTTAAGGCTGGACAAAAGAGAGCATAAGCGGGGTAAAATCCACTAACATTTGTCAACAACAATAAAACTCAAGTAGAGACTAAGGAGTACAACTTACAAACAATAAAAATTTCCAAGATATGCAATGCAATGGAGGACACCTCCCAAATATAGTTAAGTAGCAAAATAAACATGACCCCGTTATACACCAAACAGACAAGCATAGTGGAGGATAGAACAGTCTGCCCATGGATCCTCATAAGCACCTATAGGTATGGTTAGTATTGACAATTCAATACAACTAAGGATAAATAAAGCATAATTGGGAGTGCAACTCCCTCACGTCTCTGCATAGTTCTGATGTTGGGGAAGCCATAAGTGTCAAGTTTGGTGATTCCTATAATCTTGCCTCGCATGTGATTGTTAGTTAGTAGAGCGTAACACAGGCTTGGTTAGCAAGCAAATCTGCAGCTTGTTTGTCTTCTCTATAGATATGAGATTTCTTGATCTCATATTTGAATACAAGATTTCTCATAATTTTTTTTTAACTATATACATAAAATAAATGTATAAAATATTAGTACAATATTATACCAATAAATAATAGTATTTATGTTAGAAATAAACGTGAAAAAATATTTGAAAATTGAAAGAAAGAAATTGAAGGAAAAAAGTCCTTTTACAGTCAAAAAGATCAATTTTGTGCCTAGATTTTATTCCATATGAAGACTAATTAAATAATGTGGAGCAATTTATTCTATATTGTAAGTTTAAATGAATATAAAAATGTGAATAATAAATTATATTAAAAATTAAAGATATAACTTCTATTAGACAAACAATTATTTAGGTCCAACTTCCAATCAACCGATAGTCTCCTAATTTAATCGTCGGAGTGATTTTTTTGGGTGTACCCCAACACTTTTGACTTGTTGGTTTGATTTCAGACTTATTTTCTATGAAAACCCCGAGGACCTAGGGCGATTCCACCGACCTCGTCATTATACAGTTATCATAACAAATAAAAGCATAATCATGTTTATTGTGGAGTAGCACAAAATTATTGAACTAAAAATATTACCTTCGGTTGCAATCAGTTTCGTTGTAATTATTACTTTTAAGAATAATAACAATATTATTACAACTATATTTACCATAAATATATTAAAAAAAATAAAAGAAGTACTCGACTTGGTTCATGAATTGCTCAACATTTATAATCTGATTCGAGCTCGAATCGTGAAGGAGCTCAAGTTAAAAAAGAATTAGCTGAAAGATTTTAAAGCTCGCTTACTCTACATTCCTAGATCCGAACTAAACTAATGCCTAAATAACATTTAATTGGTAACGAAATTATGTATACGATTCGACAGTGTATACATATCTAAAAGTTCGAATATAGTTAAAATTAACATATAAACCATATAAACGGTCGAAAGTTAATTGTATTACATGATCATTGAATACGTGAGGAGAGGGTGTTTACGAAAGAATAACGTTAAATATTCATGTTAGGAAATTTAATTTTATTTTTGGGAATTGATTCTTAAAAAAACCAAAATATATTATAAACTCATTACAATTTACATAGTTCAAGTAAAATTTTAAATCACTAAATTTGAATATATTTCTAAAAAATGGAGATAAAACAATGTTATTTCCTCTGCTATTTGTAATTTTGGAGTCTCCAATTTGATTAAATTCCATATCGGACTTTATTATATTTTATTTTTCCAGATACTTACTATACAATGTATTTCCATTTTAGAGAAAGGAAGACACACAAAATTAAAGTGTATAAAGACAGAAGTGGTTCAATGCTTTAACTCAAACAGCAACGAAAGGAGAATCAAAGGAGGCGTTCTTATTTGTATTTGTGTTTGTGTTCGAACACACACACACACCCACACACACACACTGAAATTGAGGCTGAAAGAAAATGAGACCAGGAGAGACTTCCAACGGCAAGAAACCAAATCATGACCAATCCATTGTTTCTAAAATTGCCCTCTCCATCAAATCTCAAGTACATTTCTTCTTTAATTTCCCTTTCTTTTTTTTTTTAATTGTTACTTATATATATATATATATATTCTCCTTTTTGTGTATGGTTAGATTAGTTTGATTTGATGTTAATCCATTTGAAAATTTATAACCAAGAAACGATTTTTATGTGTTTTTTTTATATTTGTTTATGGGATTTGAAAAATTTATAACCAAGAACTAGTGATTCGGCATGTTTGTGGACTCGGTTCTTTTTGTAATTCTTGATGTACTCCAAATCAAGAATCTTTCCCATTGATAATCCCAAGAACCAAGATTGATAAACATTGCAATAATAATAGTATTATATAATAATAATAATAATATGAAATTGAAGTATTCCCTTCAACCAAAGTTGTAGCACTGGGGCTCACTATTTATAGGTAATCATAAGTTGATTGGAGAAGATCGAATCCACCTGTGACTCGGTGGAGAATTTTCATAGATTTGATGGAGCATCATCTCAAAATGGTTGGATAAAGCTAAATCTTGCTAGATTTTGTAGAGGTCATCTCCCAACAGTTAGGAGTTCTCCACCGGACTAGGTGGAGGGTTATTTCTTGGAAGTGGAAGACCCCCGATTCTTGGGGGGACGAGATTGGAGTCCGTTGCAGGTGAAACTATCTTTTAGAGATAAGAATGTTTTCCAAAATTTTACATTAAGTAATTGAGGAGATACCTTATTCCAACCGGAGTTCAAGCTTTTAGGTTTTAAGGTTACTTCTGGTTGGAGGCACCATGTGTCCTCGAGGGGGCTGCTCGTCTTTATTTGATTTTGTGATATGTGCCTTTAGAGATCCGACATGAATGCCTTGTACTATGAATTTTGACTTTGCCTAGGGGATTTCAAGTATCTAAACTTTCTTATGGGCCTGTGAGGACTTCTTGGGTCTGGGCCTTCTTGGATTTTAGCCAATTTGAGTTTCTTTTGGCCAATTTATGTTTTTAGAAGCATTTCATGCTAGACTCCTTGGGGGCTTTACCCGAACTAAATTTTCATAGGGCATTCTAAGCTCTTACTCGAACTGGGCCCCTTGGGCTCCACTTCGGCTTTGCATTCTTCTGAGTTTTGAAGATCTCTTTTTTTTTTTGGACAACTTGGGCCTCTTTAGGCCAGTGTATTTTTATGGGCATCATTCTACTCCTCAATCTAATAGATGGAAACTTCAAAACTTATTAGAATAACTATCTCAGAGGCAAGAGACTAGCTTGAAGAGGGAGCCACTTTTTTTTCTTACAGGAAAATATTAGTGGCATAAACATGCTTAGAGAAAGAAGAGCTTACTTCATGCTATATGGAGCAGGAATTTTCTGAACCAGCCCATTAGGAGTAGGGCTTATCTGTCTCTATGGAGGAAGGCTCGTGTGCCTCCATGGATTAAGGCTTAATGGTTGTCTACTCAAGTGTAGGGCCTTATTTTTCTAAAAGAAAATGTGCATAATAGAGATATATCTATTATGAACAGAAGTTGTGTGCTTGCACGGAGCAAAATATGTGTGCCTCATTAAAAGAGGATAATTTGGGGGTGCCTACTCAAAGAAAGACTTAAGGGCCTTGCTAGAGGAGCGATAAGGTGTCTGGTCAGAGCAGGTTTATATGCCTTCACATAGGAGGGTTCAAGTGCATGCACAAAACTTACAAGCATCGCTAGAGAAGGACCTAGATTTACCTTCTTATATAATCTAAAATACACCAATCTACCTCCCTATTTTTTTTTTTCATAAAGGACAAATTTACTCATTTATAATATCATAGGGTGTGATTTGCTATTCACCCATGAATTATATATTTTGAAGTTTAGATCAATAATTAATAATAATAGATATACCTATTTAGAATATCTCACAGTAATACGAATGTAGTTAATTAATTCTTGATGCAAGTTATCTTTGAACTACTTAATTTTTATGTCATTGCAGGATGGGGACGAGGTCTACTACCGGTTTCCGCGCGACAAGAAACTACAATACTTATTTACATCTTACTGTAAGCAGAAGAAATTAAACTACGATGCAATAGCATTTGTGTACGATGGCCAACGCGTCAAAGCTTCAAAAACTCCCCTCGAGGTAACGTCTGTCTATACTTTCACGTAACATCTTTATTTCAGTCTTTGATGCTAGAATTTAATGTTAAATGTGATTCTGTAACGATATGCGCAAATTGCTGCACAAATAGGAAATGTGCAATTTACCTCCGTGATACGAGAAATGAAAATAAATAAATAAATAAATAAAGTGTTGTGAAATAAAATAGCAAATTACACCATGTGTTTTGAAAAATGAAACCAATTACCCCCCACCCATCTAAATAGTGCAATTTGCAAGTCTTTTTTTCATAGAAAATATTTGTTCATTTCACATATCAAATGGGGTAAACTGCATTTAACCCCTTTTTTACTGTATAAGTAAAATATTTGCTCCTAACATTATAAGATCAAAGGAAACAATTATGAAATCTGCAAAAAAAATAACATTATGATAGCGGAAATGTAATTATTCTCTTGCATTTGCATTAGTTTGCTTGGATATATTACCATACGCAAGTATAGTTTAGTTTTTAAGTTCTAATGCATAGTAACGTTTTTGTCCTTATGTTGCATGGCTGATTTTCGGACCGAAAGGTCCCACGTGCACATATGTCTTGCATATCGCTTGGTTTTGCTAACGTAAACATCTAATAACTATGAAATTTTTTTATTTGTATTGCTACTTTTGAGTTTATACATAGATGGAAATGGAGGACGGAGATTCTGTAGATGCCATGATGCATCAGGACGGAGGTGGCTACGCTCTAGTGATGACTTGATCAAGAGTGAAGAAAGTAGATACAACGATCAACCAAATAGACCGTAGAGACACTTACGTTGTTGGTTTGCTTTATCTAGTTTGTTTATTAGACTAAATGCTACAACGTGTGGGAGTTTGTCTATTTGGATGAGTACTGGAGGTATATGATAACAATGATTTTTCTCACTATTCTAAGTTGAGGATATGGATGAATTAACTATCTTTGATTTGTTTTTTTTCATAATGTTGATACTGTTTTTTCTTTATATTCACCAATAAAATAACCAATTTTATTGGAAAAGTCACGTGCATATTATGTGCATGGCAACTGTAACTAGGGAAAATTTTCAGAGACAAATGTCCGCAATGTTCTTCTTTTTTTTTTTTTCTTAAATTATTGTCCTTCGTTGCTAAAATAAATTTTAAGTGGACCTAAAGTGTTACCTTCCATTCTTATGGAACGAAAATTACAATTTTTCCAAGAAAAAAAGAAGTTGAGTTCATTGAACTATTAATCTGTATTAATATTGTAACAAGCTGTCAATATCTTTTAAATTATGCTAGTTATTCGTCGTGGCACGTCATTCTTGCGTGCATATAAATATAATTTTTTATATTGTAAAATATATTATATATAATTAAGCACAAAATATATAAACCAACAAATCACATTTTAAAAAAAAAAACTTAAGGTAATATCGACACAATAAAAAAGTTAGTGTAGTAGTATTAAAATGATGCGTAATCACTTTTGTAAACAAAAAAAGAGGAATAATTAAAATTAATTTAACTAGGGGTTCAATTCCGATATTCAAAAATTGGTGCGATGGTGTCATTAACTGCCTTTTGTGAGTGTAGATGGCATTTTTTTTCTTTAATACTAGCTATTATAGCACATCTTTCCTGTAGGAGTAGGGCTTTTTTGTCTCTATGGAGGAAGGCTCGTGTGCCTCCATGGATTAAGGCTTAATGGTTGTCTACTCAAGTGTAGGGCTTTATTTTTCTAAAAGAAAATGTTAATAATGGAGATATATCTATTATGAACAGAAGTTGTGTGCTTGCACAGAGCAAAATATGTGTGCCTCATCAAAAGAGGATAATTTGGGGGTGCCTACTCAAAGAAAGACTTAAGGGCCTTGCTAGAGAAGCGATAAAGTGTCTGGTCAGAGAAGGTTTATATGCCTTCACATAGGAGGGTTCAAGTGCATGCACAAAACTTACAAGAATCGCTAGAGAAGGACCTAGATTTACCTCCTTATCAAATCTAAAATACACCAATCTACTTCCCTATCTTTTCTTTTTCCTATAAAAGACTAATTTACTCATTTATAATATCAAAAGGCGCAAATTGCTATTCACCCATGAATTATATATTTGAAGTTCAGATCAATAATTAATAATAATAGATATACATATTTAGAATATCTCACAGTAATACAAATGTAGTTAATTAATTCTTGATGCAAGTTATCTTTGAACTACTTAATTTTTATGTCATTGAAGGACGGGGACGAGGTCTACTACCGGTTTCCGCTCGACAGGAGACTACAACACTTATTTACATCTTACTGTAAGCAGAAGAAATTAAACTACGACGCAATAGCATTTGTGTACGATGGCCAACGCGTCGAAGCTTCAAAAACTCCCCTGGAGGTAACGTCTACTGATACTTTAGCGTAACATCTTTATTTCCGTCTTTGATGCTAGAATTTAATGTTAAATGTGATTCTGTAACGATATGCACAAATTGCTGCACAAACACAAAATATGCAATTTACCTCCGTGATATGAGAAATTGAAAAAAAAAAAAAACTGTTGTGAATAGAATAGCAAATTACCCCATGTGTCTTGAAAAATGAAACGAATTACCCACCACCCCCCACCCCCCACCCATCTAAATAGTGGGGTAATTTGCAATTTTTTTTCCCTAGAAAATATTTGTTCATTTCACATATCACATGGGGTAAACTGCATTTAACCCCTTTTTTACTATATAAGTAAAATTTTTGTTCCTACCATTGTAAGATCAAAGAAAACAATGATGAAATTTGACGAAAAATAACATTATGATAGGGGAAATGTAATTACTCTCTTTCATTTGCATTAGTTTGCGTTGATGTATTATCATTCGCAAGTATAGTTTAGTTTTGAAGTTCTAATGCATAGTAATGTTTTTGTGCTTATGATGCATGGCTGATTTTCGGATGGAAAAGTCACGTGCACATAAGTCTTGCATATCGCTTGCTTTTGCTAACATAAACATGTAATAACTATGAAACTTTTTTATTTGTATTGTTACTTTTGACTTTATACATAGATGGAAATGGAGGACGGAGATTCTATAGATTCCATGATGCATCAGGACGGAGGTGGCTATGCATTCGTGATGACTTGATCAAGAGTGAAGAAAGTTAATACAATGATCAACCAAATAGACATTTATGTTGTTTTTCGTCTATTTGGATGAGTACTAGAGGTATATGATAACAATGATTTTTCTCACTATTCCTAAGTTGAGGATATATATGGATGAATTATCTATCGTTCTTGATTAATGAAAAAATCCTTGGCAAATGCTTTTTCAGTCGGCAACTTTAAGGAGTCCCCATTCCACCAATACAGAGGTGCTAGCTCGAAGCAGGAGAGAGTAGGTGAGAGCAGGTAAGAACACAGAAGTCTGAAGGATTTTTCACATACCCGTTATAAAATTTCCATTCCAAATCGAGTTTCTTTTTTTGCAGTGCCACATTCACAATCACACAAGTTTCTCCCACGAAGACAAAGTCGACGATGCAGATTCATGAGTTACATAAAGCTGGATCAAGATCCACAGTTCAAAAACATACCGTAAAAGAGTTATTTGATTTGACAAAGTTGAGTTATGGAAAGCATAGAGATTTTCACCAGAGAGAAGCCAAGCAAACCATCGAATGGACTTTTGCCTGTGATGTACTCACAAAGGACGCTATGTACTCTTCTAAATATGTGTAGCATAGGACAAGAATGTTGGATTTCAAACAATCAAACTATTCATGTATCGCAGATTTTATATGTAAATTATTATATAGTTTAAATTTTCTTATTAATAAGGTACTTTAAGTTATCATGCTCTATTTCAGTATCATGTAATAGTCCAATGCTTATATTTTTTAGACTAGAGTTGTATTACTTCTGAAAGTCATTTTGCACACTCCTCATCATTATTTTTCGATGTCGTAAACGTTCTATTTGTTGGATGTAGCTCAAATTGGGTGAGCCATGTACGTCTTATGTTATTAATTTTTCTAATTTTTATGTTTAAGATGGATGTGAATTCATAGATTTATTTAACATTCTTTTAAATGAATAAAAAATGCATAGCAATTGAAATATCTGATACTTTTCCCATAGACTGATTGTAGTCCATGTGCTTCACACTTAAGCGCATTTTGGCATCCACATCTTATTCTTTGGGGGGGGGGGGGAGAAAGCATTTGAGTTACTTATATAATATAGATTGAAGGATCAATGCGGATCATGGTACTGATCATTATAAAACCCGAACATAATTTTTTTTAATTAATTGATTATAATTATATTATGCAATCATCAATAATTAATATCAAATATATATAATTAATTAAAACTAGTATTATAGTTAACCAATCACTAATTTGATATGGATACATTGATAGTATAGGGGTGTCAATGGATAGGGTGAGACCCTACTCAGACTCATACTCAAATCCAATAAATATTACTAAACCTAGGTCCAAATGCAAACCCATTAAAAAATATAAATTATATTTGGATTGAGTCAATACCCATCAATAAAATTGTGTGAAAGAGGAGAAAAGAATTTGTACCTATGAGTAGAATTTAAATTAAATCTGAAAGGGATTTCTTGAACTTGTGTTATGAGTAGCCGATTCTTTTGCTTTAACTTAAATTAAAAGTGAGAATCAAGAAAGTGTGAAATATGGGAGAAAGAATCTATGAGTGCACCAAATCGAAGAAGACATTAAAGATATCAAGTCTCGTATGTCCGACCTCACCAAACAGTCGGAGTCTATGAGTGTAGGAGACAACTCATCAAGATTGGTAGATGATACCGATAGGTCAAGAAGAACGTATGGGCATGAGGTTGAAAAATATTTTGTAGGAATGAAGGAGGATATTAAACAGTTAGAATCAGTTCTGACAACTGATGACATATCAAATGGAGTGATTTCCATATGTGGCATGAGAGGATTGGAAAAGAAAGTCTTGCTACTAAAATTTACAATGGGGAGGCCGTGGAGCGGTGCTTCAAATATCGTGCTTGGGTTTGTGTAAGTCAGCAATTTCAACCCAAAACTACTTTCCAACGACTATTAAAGCAACTTCTTCCGAATGAAAGTGAAGAGCAAGACGAAGATACATTGGTCAGAAAGTTGTACCAAGTACAAAGAGACAGAAAATGTCTCCTAGTTTTGGATGACGTTTGGGAAGTTGATCACTGGAATTGCTTAAGGCATGCCTTTCCCATTGCAGAGGCAGATAGCAAAGTTTTGCTCACAACCAGAAATCAAAACATTGCTTCCAGAGGATACGTCCACAATCTCAAGTGTTTGGATGAAGATGAAGGATGGGAGCTGCTTCAAAAGATAGCATTCCCGAACAACTATTCACAAGGTTAGTTTGTAAAATTTCTTGTTTTATTTTATTGATTTTGAATCTTCATTCTCTAGTTAGTGACAAAAGAAAAAAGAGTAATGATACTAAAGATACCATTAATAGTATATATTTAGCGAAAAAGATTATTTTGTTACGTCTAATGTCTTTTTATAGTTTTCATGATGACAAGATTGTTTGAATTTTCTTATGTAAATTTCAAGTTGATCTATATGTATAAAATGCTATTGAATAACAATTTAAAATTTATTTCTTGATACAAAATTTGTTTAAAACGTAAAAGGAATCAAATATAAAGTTATGCATTCAGATTTATTTCTATTTTTTATTTGTTGAAAGTATAGGGCGAAATTCTCTTGCTTTGATTTGTTTTAATTACTATACATATTTATAAGAAATTCAAATTTTATAATATTTTGAATTAACTGACATTCATTGATTATGTATTCAGAGATACCTACAACTGAAATAAAGTTGTTGGAAGAATATGGATGGAAAATAGTAAAAAAATATGGTTATTTACCATTACCCATTTCAGTTATTGGAGGAACTCTACATCATGAAAAGGCATCAATAGAATGGAAAAATGTGTGTAGAAATCTTGATTCATACCTTCTACATGGGAGAGGTTTAGAGAATGACAAAGGAGTAAATCAAATACTAGATTTGAGTTACAATGTGCTCCCTTACAATCTGAAATTATATTTTTTGTATTTGGCTTGTTTTAAAGAAGATGAAGAAATAGATATAGAAAAACTATATTTACTATGGATGGCTGAAGGTATGATTTGTTCGGAAGATAAGGGAAGAGGAGAAAGTTTGAGAGATGTGGCAGAACGGTATTTATTCGAGCTAGCAAATAGGTGTGTGGTTGAAGTGGAAACAGACAAGTTGCCGCTATATAATAGATTTAAGTCATGCCGGCTTCATGATATGATACGAGATTTGTGTTTGTCAAAAGGAAAAAAAGAAGGATATCTGGAGGTTATAGATAAAAAGATGGGAGGAGAAGAGTCTTCAATTTGTAAAACAAATAGATTGGCTATCCATATGGAGGGAGTGGATAATGATCTTAGTTACAGGATTGGGGAAAATAAGAACATAAGATCTTTTCTATTCGTCAAAACAGACTGGCTAGATACATTTTTGTATAATTACATCACGTTTGGGATTTTCAAATATCTCAAAGTCTTAGTATTGGAAGGTTATACATTTGAGAATCTGAAATTGCCCAAAGGAATCGAAAAATTGAAGCTGTTGAAGCTATTGAGTCTCGAAAATAGTGGTGTGGAAGAATTGCCACCATCTATATGCAAGCTACCTTGTTTGCAGACATTTAATGTGAAAAATACAATTAGATTACCTAATTACATATACAAAATGAGGCACTTGAGGCATCTATTTCTGGGATTTCTTCATGAGAGCGTTGGAGGTGAAAAATTGAAATTCGAAGGGTTGAATGAGTTGGAGATGATAACTGGGTTCAACAGTTTGGTTGATGACATCACTCATCTTCTTAAATTGCCGAAGCTCCGAGTATTGGAAGGAAGAATTTTTTATGAAGAAAGTTTGCCAATGATTGTTGATCACATCTTAAATCATCAAGAACAATTTCGTGACGTACAACTTAATATTGACATGGTTGTTAATATGGATTCGGAAGATGGCTCAACTCTTCTCAAAAGGTTGGTGATGTGTCACTCACTATATTACTTGAGTATTGCATATTGTCGAGTGAGCAAATTACCAACTTATGAAGTTCAACTATATCAAAATATGATAGAATTGCAGCTTGTGGATACAAGGATTGAGGAAGACCAAATGAAAATACTAGAGAAGCTTCCCATGTTAAGAGTTCTTGGCTTGTGGAGCAATCCATATGTGGGCAGAGAGATGGTTTGTCGGGCAACTGGATTTCCTCAACTCAGGGAACTTGTTTTGCATGGGTTGTTGAATTTAATGGGGTGGAGAGTGGAGAAAGGAGCAATGCTCAACCTCTCTAGTCTACTTATTGCAGAATGCAGTAAATTGAAGATGATTCCAGATGAATTGGAATTCATTAATACTTTCCAAGAACTGAGAATTATATCTATGCCAGAAGAGTTTGTGAAGAGGGTAGGAGTGGTGGATGGTGAAGGAGAAGATTATCACAAAATCAAACACATTCCTGATATTTTCATTTATACCAATTAATACCAATTATAGGTCTCACTTATTTATAACTATAATTGATGAATGTATAATTAAATAGCATGTGTTCCGTGTAATGTAATGTACGCATTAATTAAATTAATTAATTAAAATCACAATTGGTACCTTTTTTTTTTTTTTGTTCTGGTTATTTCATAACGTTTTTAATTTTTTGAAAGTCAATCGAAATATTAAATGTTGTACATTAGTAATGCAAATAAATTTTGTTCTTTAAGTTACAATACATTGATATAAACAAAAAGTTCATAATAATAACAATATATATAAATGTAATGTTCTTTATTTGAAAAATTACCATGCAACCTTTGATTCTAACATTGGTGTAATAATTAGTCCAATTCATCTATTTTTGTGGTAAACTGACTAAAATATTCTTGTGAATTTTGAATTATAATTTTAGTTATTTTGTAAAATTTTCTAAAAATTTTTTATGGACTAAGTTGATAATATTTCATCCACTATGTATGTTTTTTTTTCCATTATTTATTTTTTTTAGAAAAAAAGATAAAAATACATCAAGGGCAAAGTTGATAATTTTAAACCTCCATCCAAGGATTATATGATTTTATCAAATATTAAGGGGAAATTTATAATTTTTCAAACAATGAGGAGTTATTCGTAATTTTTCAAACAAAGTTGAGAATAAGAAATATAATTAAAAAAAAAATTGACACACCAAAAAAAGTGAGACACCAAAATAGTGCTCTTAATTAGTAATAAAGATAGATTGTTAAGGTTTAACTTTTAGACTTATCTTTAATTTTTGAAATAAAAAATTACTGACTTCAATTTTTTATATAACTTTTCGCAAAAGGTAAATTCATAAAATTTATCATAATTTTGGATTTTTTTTATTGCAATAAAAAAAGAGAAAATAGAGTAGACTGTTTTTTTTTTAAGTTAAATAATATATTATTATTATGTTCACAAGAGTGCAAATATTTTGTTATTCATAAAAGATAATTTTAATATATCAACATAAAAAATATAGATACGTTTTTTTTCCTTTGAAAAAAGCAGGAATTTGACAATGTTATAAATTTAAGGGACTAAAGTGGTAAAATCAAACTTCAATGGACTATTTCAACCTCCAAAAAGTTAAAATTCAGCCACGTATTCAACAAAAAATAGCTTGAGGGACCAGACTAAGACAAAAATTATAAATATTTTGAAATTTTCGTAATTTTTTATATTTTTTAAATTTTTTCTGTAAATTTTTTGTATTTCTAAAATTTTTCTGTAAATTTCTGAAAATACGTTTTCAAAATTTTCTAATTTTCTGTATATTTTTGGTATTTTAATTTTTTTTTGTAAATTTTTGGTATTTTAAAAAAAAAATCTGTATGAATTTTCAGAAAAAAATTCTGAAATAATTTTTCAAAAAATTTCGAAAATATTTTCGAAAAATATTTTTACAAAATTTCTAATTTTCTGTAAATTTATACAATTTATGTAATTTATGTGCAATTTATTTTTAATTTATGCCCTTACATAATACGTAAATAACCGAAAAACATTAGACCAATATATAATCTCAATAGTAAAATTTATTTAAATAATAATGTAAATAATAAAAAATATTGGACCAAAATTTTCAATAAAACAATTTTAACATCATAATGTACACAATCACAAAAATTAGACCAATAGTTAATCACAATAATAACATTATTTAAATAATAAAAAAAATTAGATCAATATTTTCAATAATAATACTTTTAAAAAGTAATGTAAATAATCACAAAAATTGTACCAATATTCCTAATAAAAACATTTTTACATAATAATGTCAATAACAAAAAAAATTAGACCAATTTTTCCTGTAATAATATTTTTAAATAATAATTTCAATAATCTTGAAAAATAGCTAATATTCCCTGTAATAACATTATTTACATAACAATGTCAATTATCGCAAAATTAGAGAATATTCCCAACAATAACATTTTTACATAATAATGTCAGTAATCACAAAATTAGACCAATAATTCCAGTAATAATATTATATACAAAATAATATCAACAATAATGAACTTTTTGGTTCAAAGGCAAATTGAAGTTCATCCAAATAAGACATCCTAGTATAAGTACCAACACACATACACAAACTCCAGTTGAATAACATAGGTATTATGAATATTTAGCAGTCAGGACATACATGCAACTCCAAAATAGCACTTGCATCTAACGAAATCAGTTTTGTGAAACATAAACACAAAAATAGAGTGGTAAGCTCAATGAACAGATATTCTTTTTTATATACATATTAATGTGAATATTCGTAAAATTTAGACTAATATTTCTCAATAATTTGTTTAGATCATGTTTCGTGGTACACCTCCTGTGCCATGTGGTCGAGGACATGGTCGTTGTCGTGGCTTTCAACTTCTGCAAGTTTCGTCCCATGTTGGGGAAGTAGTTCTTCGACCACCCCCACCACTTGACACAACCGCACCGTCCCCTGCTCCGCGGACTCCGAATGATGTTGGAGCATCTAGAGCTACACCGACAGCTAATGACACGATACAACAGTCTGCCACCCCGACGACTGCTCACCACTACCATCAGTACCCCCACCATTAGCACGCCCAGTACATCAGCATCGATGACACGAGTTAAATTTAGTTTTCAAATTTTTTTATTATTATTTTATCTTCAAAATATCTAATATAGCATGTCCTTTTTAGGTCTGATCGCCGCTTTCACGAGCGCATCAATGCAATCGTGACGGGGACACTTTCCCCACCTGTCCCTATGTCTGAGCAGATGCTGCCAGAGTACCAGCATTTCTGGTTTCAGACCATGAAGGTAATCAATTTTAAATTAATTTGGTAATATCTAATAATCTAATTATTTAATGAATTTTACTAATGTTTGATTTAATTTTATTATTGTAGATGACCTACTTGTGGGACTGTGACAATGAGTTCATGTTCAGGGTCTTCTACATGTTGGCTGATAAGTAAATCCAAAAGGTACTTTCCATGGACGTCCATCCTAGTCAGGCCACTCCTAGGTGAACCGGGCGGCGAACTCTACGACGTCCTCAATTATGTATTGGAGGGGGGTCTTCCTCTATCGACATGCACAAGAGGAAGTTCGTAAGTAAATAATTGTATTTTAAATGCTTTACCATTATTTTATAAATAAGATGCTAAATGCCTTTTCTTCTACAGGACGCAAAGCTCGATAGGCCCCCCAAGCAGATGAAATTATTGGAGAACTGCTACAAGAAAAAAGTGGACGGCGGCTGGAGCTGGCCGAGGGCATTGGAGGTGGCGGTAAGTAGGTATTATTTTATAAAAAAAATTAATTCTTGCTTAAAAGTGTTAATAATTTTATTTGTTTTACAGGAGACATTCCAGAACCTGCTAGAGGATTGTCAGCCTTAAAGGGTTGGATATTCCAGAATCTGCTTTATTTTTTGTTATATCCAACACTCTAGTCTTTGTTATTCTTTTAGCTTTTTTTATGTGTCTATTACATATGTGTATATATATATATATATTGGGATTAATGGATTCAAAAGTGTCAATTCATTTCTGTTTCCAAAATATTTGAAAGCGATATGTTCTGTGGTGGCAAAGAACCAAATAAATTGGTGCAAAATATTCTTACACACATTTGTATATCTGTATAACTTTAATATAATTGCAATTCAATTTCAAACTTAAATTACTACAACATTATTTCAGCAATGAAATCTAATCCTCAAAGTGTAATAATCACTAACATTATCAATCAAGTGACATTAATCTATACCTTTATTTATATACCAAACCATTAATTATATTTTTCAGATTAAATCACACCTACCACATATATTTCTTTCAGTATTGAGTATCAATTTTAACTTCATCACTACTTTATGTTTTCAATTTTACTCAAAAACTGGAGTTGTATATAAAGAATTTTGTAAAGACAAATGGTTGATTACAATACAACAATACGCATAGATTGATGGACTCTTTAATTAATTTTCAAAAATATTATCTCTTTCTTTTTTATTTTTTTTGCCTTTTCTGGACGAATCTAATGTAGAAATTTTTTTCCATAATTAGGGTTCAACAAGAAATTGAACTTTCGCTATTTGATAAATATTTTAAAATAAATTGATGTGGAATCCATTCTTGAGGCTATAGAAATCATGCTCAATAAAGCTTTTTTTTTTTACCTTATTTTTTATATATTTTCTTACCATATTTGAAAACACTAATTTTTATACCTCAAACCAAATAAGTTTTCTTTCCTTTCTTTTTTAATGAAGATGAGATACTTTTTTCAACAAACTTAAATAATTTATGCTTTGATTTTTAAATAAATAAATCATAAATTAAACCAAACAAAAAGTCAAAACTACAAAAAAAAAAGTAGCTAAGACCGCATAAAGATCATTATAACAATTTAACCAACTAGCTTCAAATAATAAACTTAAATAATGACAAGCCCAAAAAATATTTAAAATACATTTTTAAAAAAATAACTATGAGTTTTAGTAAATTATTGTACTAAGATAGAAGTAGAAGAATAAAGGTAAAACTTTTTAGAGTTTCAAAAGTATAAAAAATATAGAATAGTTAAGGTATAAGAATAAAATAAAACTTATATGTCATGTATTATTAAAAAAAAAAAAAAAAGAAGTAGCTACAATTAGATTGGCCCGCTAACTCGACCGAGGGTTAGGAGGTCCTAGGTCATTGGGCTGGGCCTATCCTAAGTATTGATACTTGGAATCAACCCATGATTGGTCTGGATTGGACCAACCAACTTTCCTGGATTAGGTCAATCAAATTCTAGATTGACTCCCTCTTGAGCCCAACTCTTTAGGCATCTTTAGGTCAATCAATCTGCGACTAGCAACCATGAATTTAGTCCATGACCAATAGTTTAACATTAGTTTGGTGGAAGTTTCTCAATTACAAGATATAATGTGAGATCCCTATGACGAATAAAACTAAAATAATAGTAATTCTATATTTTTGGGACGCAAGCTAGGTTTTTATATCCAAATCATTTGAATATTAGAAATCCGTTTGTTAATATGATTTACTGATTTATAGTACTGAAGTAATCTTTTTCTCATCTTATTACTTTTTATTCTAAAATTTAATTATTTTCTTGGTAATTACTTATTTGTTCTTTAATCTACATATAACACTTTGTTTGTAGAAAGCTTATGCAATCACTTTACTTATCTCTAGCACCTCATGCACTAAAAAACAGAAAATAAAATTAGATATTAGTGTGCAATCACGTGCATTTTTGTTATTATGCACTTTTACATTTCTTTATCTAAAAAATGTGATATTATAATTTACATATGTATGGCAGATTGAAGTAGGAAAAAGGGAAATGTATCACATAATTGTACAAGATAATGAAGACAAGTTGGACGTAAGAGTGAAGAAAGTCCATCTCCAACAAGACGTGGACCTTCTACTGGAAATTATTGAGACAGTAAAAATCCAACCAAGATACAAGGTTCGGATATTACAAAAGAGAAAGCGCAATTTTTGAGTTATGCAAAACTAATGTAATATAACTAACATTCTTCAACCAAATTTTCATGCAATAGTACTATATTCATGATAGAGTCTCTCAAAACTTCCGCTCTTTAAAGGAGGTTGCAACTTTTATGCTCTATAGCTGTCGGAGGAATGATCTAGTGCTCGAACAGGTAAATTCTGAATCCATAAATCCATTTTATCTTTGACCAAAATTTATGTGGATATGTTTTATTTTCTATCTTTTT
The DNA here is from genome assembly GCF_026168435.1 of Sesamum indicum. Taxonomy (NCBI): domain Eukaryota; kingdom Viridiplantae; phylum Streptophyta; class Magnoliopsida; order Lamiales; family Pedaliaceae; genus Sesamum; species Sesamum indicum. The sequence goes on along the minus strand of NC_142661.1, from coordinate 5,508,205 downwards.
AACTATAGAAGATTATAAAAAATGAATGAACTATTATGTGATTTGTTCATGGCACATATTAAAACTTCCACAACATTCATGTAAGTGGAAGTAGTACAAGAAATATTACTGAGATAAAAAAGGAAATAGAAGGTATGTAGAATGTTCTACTTTAAATCATATTCATTTCTTACCAACATAATTGGTTTAGATTTGGTTGAATGTTAACTCTTATCTTTGTTATATGCTGTTATCTTAATAGGCATTCCATCAAATCCGGGCAATGAAAATCCAAATAAACATTTATAGTTAAAAAGATGGAGAGTTAGAGATCTTTGCTTGCGCTATAAACAACCCAATAATTTATTTATAGCCAATCAATTTTCTCTTTATTCTTTTCTTATTATTTTGTCAACATTTATAATTAAAAAGGAAATCTTAAATTTTGACATCTTTTCAATTTGATTAACTAATTTTTAATATCAATAAAATGATTAACTACTTATTATATTTGTTAATCAATGAAAAGTTTAATTGACTTAAATTTATTTCATTAAACAAATTCAATGGTTCGATTAAATACTTTTTCAATTACTTTAACTATAGATCAAATTATGTCTCAAACTAAGTGAGCTCGTCAATTAAATTTTTAATTCAATCTTCATTTTGAATTATCAAAAACCAAAACAAATTTATAATCATTGGAAGGGAGTAATATGATCAACTTTTTTTCTTTTGTTATGTTAAGGGACATTTTTTTTTACTATATTAATAGTATGATTTAATATTCTAAAATTCATTATTAATTATTATATACTTGCAATTCATGAAAACCTAAATATAAGTAAATTATTTTTATTGAAAATAGTTTAATAAATTATCGATATATATAGATACATAATTTCAAATTAAATCATACATTAAATAAAAATTACTAAAAGCAAGAAACTACTATAAAAGTAGACCAAATACCCATATTTATAAAACTCAAACTAAAATAAGCATGTCTTGCATCGAAATATTAATACCTCTCGTACTGTTTCTAGATCTTGTTACTCATCGTGCCCAATGCAATACTGCGTACATTTCGATTGTCCTCATGCCACTGACGAACGTCAAATATTCTCATTGCAGGAGCCCTTCCACCAAATTCCGAGGTAGAGACTAATCCAGCACATTAGTCAGGTTCTTGAAATCGATGACTATCACTTAGTGTATTTCCCATCCAATTTCAATAGTTTGTTCCACTAAATTTATTAGAATCAAGTATGATTTTCAGTGGATTCTTAGGCATCTATTAATAAATAGAAAAATTAGTAGATTATCATAATATTATGTTCAAGTTAAGGACTTGGACTTCAGTCATTAACCCTCTCATTATTTCTATGAAAGACCATCACTCTCAAATGGTGTTTTCGGAAACTTTTTCCTAGTGGGCTTGGGGTTCACAAACAAAGTTCTCCATACCCCACGTTTAGGATTCACATGGAAATAACAATGTAGGACACATCAAATACCATTCTTGACCTATGAGATCCCCAAGATATTTAGCCTCACCTTTTTCAAGTGATTACGAGGACTCCAAGCGAGTGACCTTACAAAGTGTCATACTCGACCCATCAACCGAATCATAGTGTAGACTATCTATCCCCACGACTCATGACACTAGGAAATAGGTGTGTGTTCGTTCACGACAATAGTGCAGGTTCATTTCAGTCCAAATGTGCTAGGACTCTTAAGACCACGTATGGATGAAATCACCTTCCTCATTACCTTATCGTGGATGGAAGAAATGGTATAACAATCTTTTGTTTATTTTCATTTTATGGTCTAATATTTTAACTTGGTTAAACCAAGTGATAGTCATTTGTTATTTATATGACCCAGACATTGTCACATTTTAGTATTTTGTATGCATAATATTCTAAATATTAACAACATTAATTAAAATGCATCGCATGTGAAAAAAAGCGTACACGCCTGTTGGATGATCACAAGCCCAATAACCTATGCGGTGCACTGAGCCCGTGGTGGATCTTTGGTAGTCTAGGGTAGGCCCTACGCTATTACAAAATATTAAAACCCATTAACATATTACAGGCCTTGTAATCTTTCTTTATTTCTTCATCTACTTCGTAGGCACCATCCTTCAGGCTTCTTTTCGATGGATTTCTATGGGCCAACCTATGGCCTATTTCATGGGCCTTCATCATATGGGCTTGCTCTCTTCGATTATTATAAAAAATAAAAGTAAACGTCTCTCTAACCTATTGAAATGAAACCTCAAACAAAAGTTAGGGGGAGTACATAAATAAGGAGAAAGCAAGTCTTAAAATAGTTAGGCTAAAAATGAAGAGATAAGAAAATAATATATGTAGGCCCCAAAATAATAGAAAAGAAACCATCCATAAGGTCCAAATGGCTTTGTGATCATCCATGTTACCAATTAACAAAAAAACACATTTATTTCGAAAATAAACAAGCACAAAAACAACGCAAACCATGCATTATAATAATGATATCCAATATCATATATTAATCACATATCCAATTCAATGAATTTTACATTAAAAATAATGCAACTTAACTATGGATATAAGTGCAACCCCATGCAAACAAATAGTTCTTGTTCGAAAATCCATTAAAATTAATTTTACAAATTTAAGGTTGGAGAATACCAAATTTTAAAAAAAATTAAATACGCCAAAATTAACTATTTTCGAAAAATATGCAAAAATTCTGAAAAAACATAAACATGTAGTCCAGATGACCAACCGACCCAACCTGCCGTAGCTAGGCTCACGCACGCAGACACCCCTGCCAGATGTGCTCGTGTCATAGCCGGCATTAGCAGACAGGGCTCCGCGCACGTGTTGTGTGTACGCCCGCACGCATAGGCCCGCTCCTACCAGCATTCACGCTGACAAGAACGCTGGCCAAATTGCGTGAGCAAGGCTCTCGCTGCCAGCTGCACCTTGCCAGCCAGTAATCGGCCAGTAGACAGCAACACATCTACTGCTGTTTTTTTATTTTTGTGAAACTTTTTATTTTTCTTTTTCTGGAATACTTGAAACAACAAAAATCAATTATATTTGAAAATTTTCAAATTTCAAAAAATTCTCCTGCCCAAAATCAAATGCATAGTTAAAACATCTAAAACCTTAGTTCTAGAGATGTAATTAAGACCAAAAATCAAGCTTCCAAAGCCGATCAAAATATATTATCATGCACATCCGTATTAAACATGTTAAATTCTAGGTCTATACACCGATTCGTGCTCTGATACCACTTCAAGAGCGAAAGCTCAAAAAGTTAAAAAATAATAATTTAACATACAATTAAATCTCAAAAAAGGGGTGTACCCATAATCTTTTTTAGGGCATCTGGTGTAAAAACAAAACAAAGGAGGCAAGAGTTCTGCTAAAAATAAATAAGAGGGACGAAAATACTAAATGAGATTTTTACACCTTTCTATTTTTATCATTCAGCTAAAAGCTTTGATTCGTTGTTCCGGATCCGTTCATAGTGATATCTCGATCTGGAGACCATCTAAACACTAACGCACCAACAATGTGGAGATTTTGTTCTAGAAAAACCTCCATGGAAGTGCAAAGAATCCACAATGTTATTGATTAACGTCTGATCTCTTGTTCCTCTTTCTATCTTTGAGATCTTGCGCGGTTTTTTTGAGAGAAAATACGAGAAAAATTTTCATGGGTATGCGTGTGCAGCAGCTGCTGGTTGGCTATAAGGATTTCAGAGGCTTTATATGTGACATATGCACAAGATACAGAGGAGTCTTGATCTAGCAAGACTCCAACTACCATCTAACACATCTAAGCTACCTTGTGGTTGATTGGTGCACCGTAGGACACGAATTCGGCCAAACCACACCCAAGGAGGTGTTTCCTCCTTAACTTAGCCATGGTCTAACCAAGGTCTTGGGCTTGCATTTGAATGGACTGGCTCTAGATTAATTAAAATTAAATCAAGTCCACTGTAATGGACTTTAAATCAAACCTAGTTTAATTTATAAGCTAACATTAAAATATCTTTTAATCCAATTAAAGGATCCAACCCTTTTATTATCTCTCTATCAATTTATAAATTAGACCAGGTCCAATAAAATTAGTCCAATTAATTTTAATGGCTAACTTGAAATTCTAATTAATCTAATTTATTAAACTTTATGTGATCCATCCAATGGATATATCTACATAAATAAGCTTTGTCATTATTTGCTAGAAACGTAACCCTGGGAACACCTGTATACTAAAAAAAAAAGAAACAAATTTTGTTGAAGCGAGTGACCTTACTTAGTGTCAGACTCGACCTATCAACCGAATCGTAGTGTAGACTATCTCCCCCCACGACTTATGATACTAGGAAATAAGTGTGTATTCACTTTGTTAACAATAATAGTGCAGCTTCATTTTACTCTAAACGTGCCACAACTCGTGAAACCACGTATGGATGAAATCAACTTCCTCATTACATTATCGTGGATGAAAGGAATGAAATAACAATCCTTTGTTTATTTTCATTTTCGGGTCTAATATTTTAACTTGGTCAAACCAAGCGATAGTCATTTGTAATATATATGACCCAAACCTCATCATGTTTTAGTATTTTGTATGCATAATATTCTAAATATTAACACCATTAATAATGCATGGCATCCGAAAAAAAACGTACACGCCTGTTGGTAATTTTGTCGGAAAATATTCCATCCTCACCAGAATTTGGTAATTTTGTTATTTGTTCACTAGGATGCATATTCCGATAGTTTCTTTGGTTTCTGGTCAATGGTTCTTTCGAGAAAACCATCGGAATTTATTTCCGAAGCCTAATTTTCAGATTGAAGCTTTTTCCGTTGGCAAAACCATTGAAACCTGTGTCAAGCCGTCTAAAATTCCACCGCTATAAATATATGAACTCATAGTGTAAAGAGCTCAAAAGTAACTTTGTCAAATAAAATAAAATAAAAGTTAATTGAGTCTTTTGAAATGAAAATTTCATTGCATGGATTTTTTAAATTACAAAACTCAGTCCCTTTAAAATACCAGCCCTTCTAATTAGCATAGGGGACTAAAAATATTTTAGTCCAATTTTTTCTTTTGTGTTCCAATGAAAAAATTGTAGCAATTGAATCGTCCTTATTGTTTTAGCATTTTTTAAGTATCTATTATATATATATATATATATTGCGATTAATGGATTCAAAAGTGTATTGATTTTTCTTTTCAAAATATTTGAAAGTGATATATATTTCTTGCACACATTAGTTTATCTGTATAACTTCAATATAATTGCAATTAAATTTCAAACTTAAATTTCTGGAATCTAGTTCATGAATGAAATCCAATCTTCAAAGGGTAATAATCATTAAAGTTATGAATTAGGTAAGTGACTTTAATTTATACCTATCTTTTATATACCAAACCATTAATTATATACCACATATATTTGTTTCAAAATTTCCACCCTTTGAAACCGAATTCCAAAAGATCCTTAGATAAAAATATTGTCCAATTTCAACAAAACCCAGAATGGTTGAACTGTTAAGAAAGGTATACATGATTAATTTTTCATTTTTGAGTATCGATTTTAACTTCATCACTACTTTAAGTTTTCAATCTTACTAAAAATTTGAGTTGTATATAAGAATTTTGTAAAGATAAATGGTTGATTACAATACAACAATATGTACAAATTGATGAACTCTCTAATTAATTTTCATAGATATTATCTCTCATGTTTTTTGCCATTTCTGGAGGAATCTGATATAGAATATAATTTATTGTATTGTATTCATAGATAGCATGAATATATATTTTCTTTCTGAAAATGATTCATGTCTAATTATTACAATAATATTAAGTAAAGACAAACCAAAAAAGAAGAAATTAGTAGAAAAATATTATGAGAAAAAGACAGAACGTCAATTCCAAGGCTTCTGCTATCCCGAATCGAGTTTTGTTATTTGAAACACTCACACATACACACACAACATTTACTCACACTCTCTCATTCAACCACTCACACTTCACATTTGCTCACACCTTTTCTCCCTCAACACACTCACTGCAAAACATCGTGCAAGTCCATAAAGTACTACGCTCAAGAGCCCTAGGAATGTTACATCTGATTCCTTCGGTATCCAAGAAATGGCAGAAACTCCATAAATGTAAGATGAATTCTACGCAGGCAACTCCATTATTCCTTTTCTCAAGCATTTGATTCTTTATTTTTCCTTCTTTAATTCCTTATTCTGAATCGATTTGTTAATTCGTCATCATGTATAATGTGCCAACAGAATTCTTCAAGAACATACACTAAAGATTTTGGCCGGATAATTTCATCCAACCCAAATTCAAATATATCATGTGAAGATTCCGGTGTGCTATCGCCGGATCCCATCTCTTGTGCTCTGTGAGCAAGTTTAACGGAGCCTCAGGTACATATTTAATTATTTTAAATTAACTTTCTTTGCGGTCAAAGTTTTAAAAAATAAATATTTAAATTTTAATATATTAAGAAGTATTTTCCGTAATTAGGGTTCAGCAAGAGATTCAACTTTATTTATTTGATAAATATTTTAAAATAAATTCATGTGGAACTCCTTGTTGAGGCTGTACAAATCATACTCAGTAAAACTTGTCTTTTTCTAATTTACCTTATGTTTTGATATATTTTCTTACCATGACCGTGCCATATCTTATATAGCGTATGGGGTACAGCTCTGGATGGCGCCATGTTGAAGAACTTGGCCGCTGTCTCAAGAGCGTATCCCCAGAAGGACATGGGCAATTCAATAAACCTCTTCATGGATTTAACCATGTCCAACAGGGTTCGACTTCTCCTTTCGGCCACGCCGTTAAGCTGTGGCGTTCTAGGAGTCCATTGAGAGAGAATTCCATTCTTTGTTAAGTAATCCATGAAATCACCACTTAAATATTCTCCACCTCGGTCAGACTCAATGAAAGGCTTTGATCTTATGGCAAGTGTGATTATCTACTTCAAGTCTGAATTCTTTAAATATTCCAAATGCCTTAAACATGTACCTCATGAGCTAAAAATAACCATACCGTGAGTGAATATAGATAAAGGTTACGGAGTACGAGTATCTTCTTATAGCCAGAATATTTAGTGGTGCACAGACGTCTGTGTGGATTAAGTCCAACAAACTAATGGCAAGCGTGACAAACAAAAAGTTTCTTGGTCATTTTGCCTTTTAGTCAGGACTCACAAGTTGATAGTTTTCCCAAGTCATTTACCTCTAGACTCCTTCATTCTACCAACTTCCTCATGCTTTCTATGGAGATATGACCTAACTTATATGCCAAATCTGTGCATTTTCATGATTATCTAAGTTTTGTTTGTGTTGGGTAGTTATAATCCAATTTAACTATTGGAAAATATAAAAACCATTCGTTAATGTATCAGGCAGATGAAGGTTATTATCAATCATCAAATAAATATTATTTTTATTAATCTCAAATGCATAACAATCATTGTCCCAAACAAGAATGGAACTAATAATTTTTATCATGATTTGTACATAATAACAGTTCTTTAATGCTATCCCAATATGATCACTTATACCTAAGTTGAGAGATCCCACCGATGTCACAGCAACGACCTTGTCATCACCGAGCCTTGGATCATCTCATCCTTACTTAGCCTTCTGCTTCTTTCCAACACCTGCAAATTATTGCAGATGTTAGCTCCACAACCAGTATGCAATACTCAAGAACCAGAATTAGTTTTCATATTTATTTCAATACAAACGTACTTGGGTTGGAGAGAAGTTGTGGGTACTCCCTCTTCTAATGCCCCTTTCCCTCTTCTAATGCCCCTTTGCCCTCGACCGCTGTGAACTGTTGTTCTTCATTTTCCTTTGCTCTTTCTCACCGGTGCAACAGGGGCGGTTGGAGCGCTAGCAGTGGCTGCGATGGCTTTTCTTTTTCCTTCTTCCTCTTCCACCGCCCGGCCCTCTTGCCTTTCGCCTTGGAGGTTGAAGCCTCTCCTATTGGTAACATAGGTGCAGACTTGTAGGTCATTGCCTCGTATTAGACCAGCATATTAATTAACTCATGAATAGACTTTTTAAGTCAATTCATGTTGTAGTTTATGATAAATGGGTCATAGGAGGGAGGAAGTGATTGGAGGATCACATGGATATACGTGTCATTGTCAAGCCCAGCTTTGATGTCTTCGTGCTTCTGCCCGAGGGATAACATCTTGATCGCATGACTTTGCATAGAAGATCCTTCAGTCATCTTTGTCCTAAAAAATATTTTTCTAGCAGCACTCAAATATTACTATCAGGAATCATACAAACTTCGATCATGTGAAGCATTATCGAGGGAACGATTTCCAGCCTATCATATTGCTTTTGGATGTCATTGGTCAGTGAAGCTAATATGTTACTGTGACCTTGTTGTTGTCCTTATGCAACTTCTCGAACGTCACATGCTCTTTGGGCGAAGACCCTTCCGGTAAGGTCATCGGGAGCGACTTGTCCAAGATATAGTCTGGTTCTCGAAACCTAGGACAATCGTTAGATTTTGCAGCCAGCTGTTGTAGTACGTGCTATTGAATTTATTAGTCTCCATTATCAGGGTTAGGGGTTCTTAGACATGTTCTACAATATAGAATTAAATAGATTTCAACATATAATAGTAATATTATTGATAAGTTCAAGACATGGTCTTTTAGTCTTTAACTCTCTCATTATTTATAAGAACGTCCACCACTCTCAAGTGGAGTTTTGGGAAATCCTTTCCTAGTGGGCTTGGGATCCAGAAGAACAATATACCATGCCCTTACCTCTTCACACGATCCTGAGGAGGGCAAGCAAATCATGTTACTCAATGTTAGGCTCGACCTATCAACCAAATCACACCTCAATCGTCGCCCCCCACGACTCGTGAGAAAGGAAAATGCTGAACATGTTCTTTGTTCACAATAATGTTGTACCTTTCCTCTATTCCAAACTATGCCAGGGCATGTGAGACCACACATGGGCAACTGTATCTTCCTCACCACATTTTTGTGGATGGAAGGCTTGGTCAGATCAAGACAATCTCGATCCAAGTCCATTTTGGGCCTAATATTTAACTTGGTCCAATCAAGTAAGAGTTAATGTTTGGGTGTCTGACCAAGACCTCATCACATAATTTTATAGCATGCAAAACATCAAATGCTAAAGCAATAAAGAAATCACCGCATGCAACATAATTAAGCATACCCGCCTGGGATGATCACAAGCGCTACCTATGCGACTTACTGAGCCCGCAGTGAGTCTATGGTCAGTCTAAGGTGGCCCTATCCTATTACAAAGTAATATTACCCATTAACATTAGATGGACCTTGTAATTTCTTCTTGGGCCTCCTTATCCTTGGACCTTCTTCTACATGGGCTAGCTTTAAAATAAAAATCCCTACAAAAAAATTCCTATATTACTCTTATTACAACTGAAAAGAAACCCCAATCAGGAGTTGGGGTGAGTGCGTAAGGAAGGAGATAGCAGTCCTCATTATTCCAAGATTAAAAATGAGAGGGAGAGAGAAGAAACATTACAAGGGCATACGAGCCCAACCATAAACTTAAATTTACAAAAGGTCGAATGTAATATTATACTCCAGGATATCCAATATCACAAAAATTAATTTTACGAAGAAAACAGAAGCTTCAAATTTGCAATCAAAACGATGATCGAAAAATATGTGCATTGGCCAATTAATTATTAAATTTTAATTTTAGAAAAAAAATCACTTTTGTCCCAAACAATTAAAACAGTCGTTTGTCAGCCCCGCAGCACGCACTATCGTCGTTGCCTGCGCGTGTGCTCTAGCCCTCTCCCAGCATGCGCGCACGTGGCTGCAGTGCAGGGTGCTCATGCGCGCGCTTCCTCTCTGCTTGCGCAAGTATGGTCGCGTAAACACTATGCCCCAGCAACGGCAGTGCTGGGGCGATTTTTTTCCTATATTTTGTGTTGAATGTAAAACAACAAAAAAAAAGCATAAATACAGAAAATTTCAACTTTTCACATGCTTGAATCATCCAATTAATTGCAAAAACCAAACGAGCTATTTTCATTATATAAATTATTAACGAAAAGACTTACAACATGCTTCAAAAACCGTGAAAGTTAACAACATGCAAACATCACATAACCATCAGCCCCTACATCGAACCGTGCTCTAATCGAAAGAATCAGCATGGCCCGGGAATGCGGCGGAAGGGTGAAATAAAAAAACTAAAACGGTTCAAAAGGGTCTTCCCTTTGTAATTCTCTGGCGTTCAGTGTTTGTCAAAAGCATAATAATCAACACATAAACATGCTAGAAAAGTGGCTAGGGGATGAAACAAAAAAGCATAGAAATAAAATATGAAACTTTACCTTTTTATTTCTATATTTGAGCGGCAACATGCGTTGTTCCCTTTACGTTCTCCCGTTCCATTCACTGGAGAATTTAAACGGGAATTCCTCTAAATTGTCCACACCACAAAATGTAATAGATATAATTCAAACTAGGATTCCTATACACACTCATGCATATAACCTTCAAACATGAAGAATTAACCACTCCATTAAGTTCATCATGGTAAAGAGTTTCAACTCCTTAACTTGCTCCAACCTCCCTCGAATGGGGTTGGACTTCAAGTATGCACCGAACAAAATTTAATCAAATTAAATCAAGCCCAACCAAAGTCCATTGGATAATAATTAATTAAGTTAATTTTAGCCCAACAAAGTCCAAAGATTCATTTAATCCAATTAAATAAATCTAAACAGAAATACTAATTAATTGATCGAATCAATTAATTAAGCCAAACCTAATAAATTAATGTAATTAATTTAAAGGTGCTAATTCCAAAATTAGTTAATCCTATTAATTAGTTTTTTAGCAATCCATCAAATGAATTATTAAATAAATGATCGAATCGTTTATATATTCTCCTTGAATTTAATTTAATCCAATTAAATTAATTCATTTCTTCTCAAATTAATTCTAAATTAATTTTACCAATTCCATAGTGATTTGTGTCTGACTCTTTAGATTCACCCTCAGCTAGACTTGAGAATTATGTCAAACACAATTAATTAATTAAATCTATTTTGATTAATTATTTTTAATTGACCATTAATAAAAAACGCCCGTCACCATGGGTGGCCGTTTAGCAACAATCCATGGCACCAGAGACTAGGTGAATGTTGGCGTGAACATTTAGGCTCTTGAGTTCCATACAGGTATGGTCCTTCCATCGACCATCTCTCGACCTTAGTATAGGGCATGGAATTGGGCGTCGGTTCCCATCCTAGGCCAGGCAACTATGTAGAATATTTGAGATGTCTATACTCTATTGATCGACAAAAGAAACTATTTTCTATTCGACCAATCATTATGGTCACAGACTTGGAGAGTCTAAACCATCTTAGAGCGTGTAGAAGATATATCCGGATAGATTCTATCTTCAAATCCACCATCCTCAATATATAATGCGACTATACCGGATAAGGCTTATAATGACTACATCGAAGACACAGTCATTTCTCGTCAGATTCAAGATATAGCCATCATATATATGCAGCTGCCATGATTCCTCAAGTCCAATGATTAGTGCAAGTCTTTATAGGCCTCTCGATGCCCAGTCTCGAGGTCCTCGACGAACGCTTCAAACCAACCCTCAGAAGTTGATTTAATAGCTGCCATCCAATGCGCAGTCCAACTGCATGGGTTATTCAATTAATCTGTGGGCATTGTTCTGACGTTAAAACACCGTTTAACATAAATAGTGAGCACAAAAAACACATGGTTCCATAGATGTATGCTTACTACATTCATAGAGATTGCTAAATGGTTCTCAAAACTGTCAATCTAATTGGCTTTCGGGTCACCATTTCAAACATTGATACTACTTGAAGGATCCTGTGGTACGGTCCACGAACACGCTAGCGAAGCGGCAAATAAGAAGCATAATAACAAAATTTAAACACATAAAATAACGAATTCAAGGGGTGTAACCTTGGAGTTCACGGACGTTTTATGTATAGTAAAAAAAATCATAAATGAGGCTAATCTGGAATCACAAAAATCAAAAAATAGAAAGGGTGGAAAACGTTACCTTTGTTTTTCTAACATTTGGTTGAAATGTTCTTCACTTGAGACTCTAATACTGGAACCCTATAATTCGTTAATACCGCATCGGAATTGGAATCTCAATATTCTCTTTACTAGAAGAGAACAAGAGAAAAAATCACTCCAAGTGCAAGAGAGAGAGGGGCGGCCGAGAGGTAGGTGAGGAACGAATGGACCTTTTTGTGTTGTGTAATAATGTGATAATAAAATATTTTTCAAATATTATGTATCATATATATATATCTATATCTTGTATTGATAATGAAAAATATTTCTAGATTTATTCTTTTATCTACAAGGCATATTTCTCTTTATTCCAAATAAAGAGATCCCCAATAATGGCTACAATTGCACTTTCCAGAATTAAAATTTGTTGACCATTTGTTTCCTTCTATGGAATTTTCATGGGCTCAAAATTAATGGGCTTGGCCAATTTTTACAAAGAAAAATACGAGTCCAATGAATTGTTAAATCCAATTTTAATAAAAATCCATTTAGTTGAGCCAACTTGTGTTTAATATAATTAAATAGATAAGCCCAAATTGTCTTTATTAATTAATAAGATCCAACTTATTACATAATAAGGACAAACTGAATATAAATTAATGTCATTAATATATGGTTGAGTCTAATCCATCCAATCAATCTCTCTTTATAAGGAATCCAATTAGTTGTGGAATTAATTCAAAATTAATTTCTTGTTTCTTTTCGGTGATTTGTGTGTGACTCTTTAGGTTCACCTTTCAGCTAGACTTGGGCTAGTGTCTAACAGTATTATTAATTAAATCTAATTTAATTAATAACTCACCGTCCTCACTACATACTCCGACTGCACTGGGCAAGGCTTATGATGATCATGTCTATGACACAATCACCTCTTGCTCAGATACCAGAGATAGTCTTCGTATGCACGTGACTGCAATGATTCTTCAAGTCTGAGGACTACTCTCGTACTATAGAAGCCGGTCATTCAAGTCATACCGTCCAAGCCTCCAAAGCTTTCATATAACGATCCCGCCAGTCAGTTCAGTTGATTCAATAGCTAGTCAATCAACCCATCAGATCGCATAGATGCCCCGCGTCTATCACCGATGAAATGCGGTACTCACCAATTGAATGCGACTCTTAATGCAAGTCTCCATAGGACTCTCGATGCCCATTCTAAAACTCCTCGACTTGCAACGTTTCAGACACAACCTTTTGGTTGTTGGTTTCATGACCGCCATCCAATGCTCGGCCTAAACACACGGTTGTCAAGTGTTCTATGGGCTTTGTCGTGATGTTCAAGAAAATGCAAACATACAAAATGAGAACAAAAAAGTAGATGCCAAAATAAGCAATTACTCATTTTATTTACTTAAAAAAATATTACATAATCGATTAAATGTTAGAATAAAATACATCTAGGCCAATCTAATTGGCTTTTTGGTCATTTATTCTAACAATCTCCCACTTGACCTACGGCCAATCACCCATCGGCCTCAAACCTATCTTATCAAAATGGTGAATATGAGTAATTTGCGACACCGGTTTAGTCAGTGGATCTACTGTGTTTTGTGCTGAGTTGACTCGGTCCATCCACACGTCACCTCTACTCACCATCTCTCAAAGTAGATAGTAGCATCTAAGAATGTGTTTGCAACGGTGATGAGATCTTGGTTTCTTTTCTTATGCTATTGCCCCATTGTTATCACAGAAGATAACTATGTCAGCAATGCTAGGCAATACACCCAAGTGCCGGATATAGTTTTTCACCCAAATTGCTTCCTGAGCTGCTTCTAAAGTTGCATTGTTTTCAACTTATGTGGTGGAACTGAAAGCAACAAAAATGCGAGTGGATCGGCCTGGAAACGTGCAAGTAGAAGCGATAATATAAAGTTCGTAAATTAAAACCGAAACGTAATAAAACTATGATTGCAAGGAGTGTACCCTTGGAGTTCCCGGGCGTTCGATGTAGTTTATAATAACAACAATAAAACTAAACGGGTCTTATCATGAAATTACAACAAGAGGTGCAACAAACATAAATCAAGGATTACCTTTCTCTTGATTTGTTTCGAAGTTCACACGAGACTTCAACGTAGAACCCCTCTAAAGACACGTATACACCAAACCGGAATATGAGATCCCCAAGTTCTCTCTGCTAGAAGAAAATTAGGGAGAAAGAACACACCAAGTGTGCTTGTGAGGGAGGCGGCTGAATTAGGTGCTTCTAGGGTAGGATTTTTTTTTTGTTATGTTTTCATTAGTTATTCCAAATAACTAATATACATATATATACCTTGTATGGATGTACCAATCCAAGATGCAGTCATATCATGCACGTGACTACCGTGATTCCTCAATTCCTCAATCCAAGAGCCAGAGACTTAAGTTATTCCAACCAAGCATATAAGACTTCCATTTCAGACCAAACCTACAGAAGTTGCTTTCATAGCGACCATCCAATGCGCAACCCAACTACATGGGTTACAAAGTGGTCTATAGGCATGTGTTGTGACGTCAAAGCTGTAGTTGATGTAATTTGGTAAGCACAATACTTACATGCGCCAAAGACGAATACTTATCATATTCGTCAGGACATTATTTCTTAAATATAGAAAATGGTTCTCCAAACCACCAGCCTAATTAACATTTTGGTCACCTATTCCAACAATTTCTCACTTGAACTTAAAACAAATTACTCATACTTCTAGATTAATCTAATTATGACCAATCTGTGATACCGTCGAGGTCTTGTGGGTCTACTCTTGTTTCTACCGATGTTCTTCGGTCCAACCGAACGTTACATCTTCCTATCATCGCTTCAAGCAGATGATGGTGTCTAAGATTTCTCCTTAGACCTGTGATGAGATGTCGGACCTTTTATATTGTACCATAGCCCTGTTCTCATCCTCCAAGGTGACTATTGGCGCGTCCTAGGTAAAACACCCAATAATTGAACGTTGTTTTTCGGTCCTAGCCTATTTTCAATATAACTTTTAAAACTTGCCATACATTCAATTTTTGCTGATTAGGTTCTTTGTAATATTCCACTTGGAACCTTTCCAATATTACCACATTATCATTAAACTTCGAATGTGCATTCTTTTATGATATTATACATTATTCATATGATGCTGGAAGCTACTATTGCTATAGCCTTCCAAAATCAACCTGCATTAATGTGCGTAATGAGCTCTTCTTTAATCCTTATTCAGGTATTAAAGATAGCCCTTCAACAACAGTCTGTTGCCTCGTCGTTGCACAGTCGATATATGTTTTTATACTTAAAAATCATGAACAACATCGGGCTTAATGCACCGAATTGCATTCCATGCTGCTTACAATAAAGACGTAGGGGATGTCAAATATCTAAGCTCCTCATCAGTCTACCATGATTGAATCTTGGATACCTTGTCCTTATATAGGAGTCCAGTTCCTAATATGGAAAATTTGATAAAGAATGTTCGTGTTCCAAACATCCAAGACGTCTTTATATCATTCCAAATGATCAAGACACTCTGAACCTCTAAAACACTTTGAACATAATTGGGCTCCAATTGACTTTCCACATTGTTCTTGACCAAGTCGTGTACCTCATGAACTTGTCAAAATAATTATGTAGGCCATCCGAACCTAGTTTGAACTCCATAGCGGATTTTATGGCCCCAAGCCATTTCTCCGGATAGATGCCCTACATCGCTCCTTCTTGTCCGATTTCAGAAACTCGAACCTTTCAGGTAACCGGAGTTTTTTTACTGTCCTTTGAAGAGCTTAGACATGTTCAGTTAAGTTCCGATTACAAGTGATGTTTGTATTATTCCATAAAGAACCTGTATAAATTAGATTCCTAGTCTAATTCTCCTCCCACTAGTCCTTTAAAGTATGCAGGACCATTTCTCATACTCAAAACTTTTGTACGACACAGGTTTGCCAAACCATATCAAATATAGTGTCTGAATTACGACTTTAAGAAAACACAATGTTTTACAACTGGGCGGTTTTTCAAAAGTCCACATCTAGTGAAGCATTGATCGAACCATGTTCAATCAAGGTTCAATTTCTTCCTTACCAGAGACAGTTGCACAAATCGTCTCTTCCGGTGGAATGTCACTGAATGAGAATTCCATTTTTATTTTGGATGTTACAAGAACTCCCACTAAATATGCTCTACCTCGATCCCATCGAAGGGATTATCTTCGTAACCAGTTTGGGTCTCCACCTCAAGTCTAATTTCTCAGAACTTTCCAGAAGTCCTTAGACTTGCGGACCCTCTATTGGTATTTTTGTATTTAGTAACTTAGAAATGTCTATTTAGGATCCAATCCAATATATTGGTTTTGAAAATCATTCTTTGTCCTGCAAAGTGCTTTCATGGCTTTCTTCCTTCTCAAAAAGGATTCATAAGTTAGTAAACTTAAATCATCAATTGCTGGACTCTTTGAGTCTACCAATCTATTTATCCTGACTAGAGAGATATGGCCTAGTTCATGCATGTCATTTTCTGTAATTTATGCTATTGATCATCCATTTTAGTCATTTGTTTTTAGTGTGCATAATCTAATTATGTAGTACGATAATTTAATAACTTATCAGACTCGAAAAAATCTTTTATTGATCAAGTTTGTAGTCTAACTTGTCCAATAATTAACTAACAACTTGATCATTTTGAGTTACATAATTGTATACTATTTCAACATGAATACTATGAGCTAAGTTTATTTAGACTTATTGGTTTTGTAGTAATGGCCTAGCCATTGCTTTGCTTTAAGAATACTTGTCTTAGATTTTTATTCTTTTTCATTTCTATAAACCATTTGCACAAATGCATTTTGAGAGCAAGTGTCTAACACTTGGAAATATGAATAGTAATCATGTTTTGTCGACAAATGCCATAGTCTGGGTGAAGGGGTGTTCACGATACTCCCTCTTCTTATGCCCTTTGGCAATTATATGTAAACATCATAAGTAAATTTTGACTGTCGAACCATTATCCCATTTTTCCTTTTACATTCGCTCATTAAGGTGACAGGAGCACTCAAAGCGCATGAAGCGGCTGATTTTGCTTCATCCTTCTTTCTCATTGGACATCTGGCTCCCTTGCCTTTTGCTTTTGAGGTTGAAGTCTCCAAATCCAATACCATCTGTGCAGATTCTTTAATCATTGCCTCGTATTACTCCAACCATTTTATCTATTGATGAAATGGTTTCTCAAGCCCATTTAGAGTTTATGATAAATAGGACGAAGGAGGGATGAAGTACATTACTTTTAAGATCAACATTTGAGCTTCTCCACAAGGGATTGCATCTTAGCCCAATGTTTGTCTACAGACAACCTTCAGTCGTTTAGGCCTCACAAAAATGCTTCTATCGTGGCATGTCTGATGTGCCAGTTCAGTGCCACATAAATACGATTTATGTGGAGCATTTATTGAACCAACAACGTCTCGCGTGTCATACTGCTCATGGATGATAGAAGCATGTATAATTCTCCAGACCTTGCGATTGTCCTTATGCTTCAATCCTGAGCGTCAAGCATTCCTTAAGCAAGGACTCCTTTTGCATTTCCGATGGAAGTGGCTTTTCCATGATATATGCCTAGGTTCAGAAATTGAGGACAATCCTTGGATTTTCACATTCAACTTTGATCGATTGTATTCCATAAAGTAAATCTCAAAAATAAAGAAAATGGAAAATGGTATCTAAGACATGCATTCTAAATGCAAAGTAGAAAATAAGTAGATTATAGCAATGTTGAGTTTGAGTAAAGACTCAGTCATTCAGTCGTTAACTTCTCCCACTATTTCTACAAAATTCCACTACTCTCAAGTGGGGTTTCAAAAAATCCTTTCGTAGTTGGCTTGGGATCCACAAGAACAATTTACCATGCCCCACTTTTATAATTCCAATGGAAAAAGCATTGTGGGAGGCAACCGATGCCATTCTCATTCCATGAGATTCCCAAGATATTTTTCTTCACCTCTTCACATGTTCCTGAGGGGTCCAAGCGAATCATGTTATTCTGTGTTAAACCCGATCCATTAACAAAATCATACCTCAATTATCGCCCCCCACGACTCGTGAGACAGGGAAACAACCAGCGTATTCCTTTGTTCAAAACAATAATATAGCTTGCCTTCTATACCCAATGTGTCACGACTCATGAGACCAAATTTGTATAGTGGTAGCTTCTTCATGACATTGATGTGGATGGAAGGCCTCGATAGATCGAAATGCCATTTACGGTCGTAATATTTGAATTCGTGTTGGTTACAACCCATCAATCAAGTCACACCTCAACTGTCGCCCCCAACGACTCGTGAGACAGGGAAACAGTGAGCATGTTCCTTTGTTCACAATAATGGAGCAGCTTGCATCTAGTCCAAATGTGCCACGACTCGTGAGAGCACACTTAGGTAGTGGCCGCTTCCTCACCTTATTATTGTGGATGGAAACATTGGACAGATTGAATCATTTTGATGCAAGTCCATTTTGGGCCCTAAAACAGTTAATATTAAGTTGTTTGATCGAGCCCTCATCACAAAATAGCATTGCATGCATAAATATCAAATATTTAAAGCATTAGGTAAACGCATTGCATGCAATGAAAACTAGCATACCCTTGTTGGATGATCACGAGCCCAGCCTATGCGACCCACTGAGCCTGCAGTGAGTCTAAGGACTGTGTAAGGTGGCCCTATGCTATTACAAAAAATGTTTTAACCTTCAACATATAGATGGGCCTTGTAATATCTTCGTGAGCCACCTTCTCCATGGGCCTCCTCCTCCATGGACCTTCTTCTATGGGCTCAATTAGAATAAAAAATCACTGAAATATTCTATACTGCTCTCATTAAAATTTAACAATAAACCCCGATCAGAGGTCGAACGGAGTACACTAGGAGGGAGATAGCTAAAAACGAGAAAGAGGAAGAAAATAAATCACAAGGGCACACAGATCCACCCATAAAATTAAAAGACATACATGCGGTGTAGGGCTCCGTGATCATCCATCCATATTCAACTGTCACATAATATCAATTAAGCATTCTAGATAAGAAAATGAAAATCCCAAGAAAATACCGTGATATCCAATATCATGAAAAAAAATTACATGCAGAAAACAACAGGTTTAAATTTTTTAATTCAAAGGAATGATAAAGCCCCATGCATCCAATGCCTGTAAATCAACCATATTAATTAAAGCAATTTAATTCTAAAAAAATTCAATTTTCTCCAAAATTAAATCAACAAAAATTAATATTTTTCAGAAAATGTGCAAAAATTAGAAAATTCAATTTTTCGGATAATGGCCCAAACGTCGGCCGTCAACTGGATAGCAGCCGCACTGCCTGCACGTAGGGCCTGCGCTATCCAGGCTAGGTTGCAAGCTCTTGCCCACGCGCGCACACTGTGCACTGTCGGTCGGCAATGCACTGCTACCACACTAATATTTTTTCACACAATAAACTCAAACTAAAACCAAGTATTTTTACTAGAAAATTCAATTTTCTTAAAATACTAAAACCATTCAAAATTACAAAAACTAAACATGTTGATTTTCTCATATAATCATTCAAGAATACGCAAAAATAAATATCATACTTCAAAAGCAATAAAAATATATCGTCATGCTGATTCACATAAATATATAGCCCCTACATCGAATTGGGCTCTGTTACCACATGAAAGGAAGGAAAATGCTAGTAGATCGACTTGGAAACCAGCAAGTGGAAGCTGTAATATAAAATTCATAAATTAACACCTAAACGTAACAAAATCATGATTCCAAGGTATGACCCTAGGAGTTCCTGGGCGTCCGATGTAGTTAATAATAACAACAATAAAACTAAATGGGGCTTATGGTAAAATCAAAACAATAAGTGGAATAAACATAAATCGAGGATTACCTTTTTCTTGATTTGTTTTGAACTCCATTTCGTTGATCCATTCACATGAGATTCAATGTAGAAGCTGTCTAAAGGCACATCCACACTACACCGGAATATGGGATCCCTCATTTCTCTGTGCTAGATGAAAATTAGGTAGAAAGACGACACCGAGTGTGTTTGCGAGAGAGGTGGCCGAATTAGGAGCTTCTAGGGTAGGATTTTTATTTTTTTCAAAATAACAAATATACAGATATATACCTCGTATGAATGTACTAGAATATGTCTAGGTTCACTCTACAATCAATAAGGTGATAAATCCTTTATTCCAAATAAAGGATGACTGGCATAGCACTTTTCGAAAGTGAAATTGCTAGTCAATAATTTCCTTTTCTAGATTTTCCAACAACTTAATTACGTTTGCAATGGCTGATTTCATTAAAAATAAAATACAAGGCTCAATTAATTTTTATTAAATCCAATTTAATTGAAATTCACCTAATTAAACCGATCATATATTTAATCAATTAAATACATGAGCCCAATAAATTTTTATTAATTAATAAGTCCAACTTATTAAATAATAAGGGCAAGCCCAACATAAATTAATCCTATTAGTTTATTTTTAGGCTCCTCCATCCAATGGATCCCTCTCATTTATAAGTAATCCAATTAACGATGAAATTAATTCTCAATTAATTCCTCGTCCTTTTCGGTGATTTGTGTTTGACTTTTTTAGGTTCACCTTTCAACTGGACTTGAGCTAGTGTCAAACACTATTATTAATCAAATTTAATTAATAATTCTCGATCAATCTACGATCAAGAAAGCCCGTCACAATAGGTTGCTGTCTAGTAACGGTCCATGGGATTAGAGACTAGGCGAATATCCATGTGAACTTTTAGGCACTCGTGTCCTTACGGGTATTGTCCTTCTGTCTACCATCTCTTGCGTTAGTCTAGGTCATGAAATTGGTTATCGGCTCCCATTCTGGACTAGGCATCTATCTGAATACTTTAGATTGCGTTACCCCAAGTTGCTCGACATAAGAACCGCATTTGCTATTCGACCAATGACTATGACAGGGGACAGATCCTCTTCATAGAACTCACCATCCTCTCTATATGCTTTGACTGCATTGGACATGGCTTATGATGACCATGCCTTAGACACAATCACCTCTCGCACCAATCAAAGATACAGTCATCGCATGTACATGACTGTTGTGATTTCTCAAGTCCGAGGACTACTCACATACTATCGAAGTCGGGGACTCAAGTCATAACGGCCAAGCCTCTAAGACTTTCATATGACGATCCCCGGGAGTCAGTTTAGTCAGTTGACCACCTTGTCAACTAACCCACAGAAATTTCAAATACGCCAACTACATGACTTACAGTGTGGTATGTGGGCATTTGTTGTGATGTGAAAGCAGTGCTTGATGTAATTTGGTAAGCACAACGCATACATGCGCCAGGATGAATACTTTTCATAGTCGTCGAGACTACATTGTTTAAATAAAGATTGCTTAAATGGTTTTGAAAACAACTAATCTAATTGACTTTTTGGTCACCTGTTCCAACAGGAATCCTTTGTGGTAGCTAGCTTGTAAGTTTTCCAAGTAATCACACCATCGAGTACAAAACCTAATTGAGAGTTGGCATCAATATGCCCAACTCCAAGTTAGCATCGCTGTAGTCTTTCAGTATAAATTATCCACCATCGTAGATCAAGAACATATCTTTAGTCCTATTCAAGTACATAAGGACCGCACTCCAGTGTGCTTCACCAGCACACACCTAATATTTGCTAGTTACGCTTAAAGCGTATGCGAATCGGGCCTAGTGCATTAGACATCATACTGAATACCGCCCACGGCTGAATCATAAAGAATGTCTGACATCCATTTATGTTCCTATCAGTCTTGGGAGACAGTTTCTTGGATAGCTTAATCCCATGCTTTATTGTAAGGAATCCTCGTTTTGAGGTTTTCATCTTGAATCTCTTCAAGCCTTTCCCAATGTAAAAAGATTGAGTTAATCCTAACATCCTTTTGGATCTATCACTGTAGATCTTGATATCAAGGAGGTAGGAAGCCTCACTCATATCCCTCATGTAAAATTGAGTGGAAAACCATGCTTTTATGTTTTCTAATATCTTGACATCATTCCCAATGAGCAACAAACTTTCAACATAAAGTACGTTGATAGAGAATTCCATTCTCTTTTAGATAATCCATGAACTCACTACTTAAATATTCCCCACCTCAGTCTGACACAAGGGCTTTGATCTTACGGCTAGTTTGATTCTCTACTTCAAGAAGAGCAAATAGGACAGCCATTTAACTCACAGACAGTGGCAACCATGCACCTATATTCTGCCTCGGAGTGGAACGGGAAACTGTAGATTATTTCTTGGTCTTCTAAGAAACTAAGGCAGCTCTAAGGAAGATAGTAAAGGAACAGCGAGAATCAGTACATGACGCCCAATTTGCGTCGCTATACGTAGTAAGGTCAAAGGATGACTGAGAAGGAAAGAAAAAACCTTTCGACTGCTCACCTTTGAGATAGCGTAAAACACGTAAGGCAGCTCTTCAATGGTCATCATAGGGGTGATTGAGGAATTGGCTAAGCTACTGAACAAAATATCATATGTTAGGGCGTGTGAAGCCTAGATACAATAGACGCCCAATTAACCTTCTGTTTTGATCAGGTTGAGGATGCAAGGGGCCACAATTGTCACAGAGTTTAAGTCCCAAAGGAAATTGAGTAGACACAGACTTGGCAGAGAGCATGCCAACATCTGGGATGATATCTTAAATATACTTTGTCTGGGCTAGATAAAGACCATCAGAACTTCGAGCAATCTTTAGCCCAAGGAAATACCTTGTGTCTCCAAGATCCTTAATAGTAAATAAGGAATGCAAGTAAAGTCTAACAAATTGAATAAGATCCAAATATGATGTTGTAACCAGTATATCATCAATATAGATGAGAAGAGCTAGGAGGTCAGTATTAGACATTTTGGTGAAAAAGTAATGGTCATAAGCAGATTGCATAAATCCAAACTCAGTGAGCTTGAGGGAGAGCTCTACATTTCATTGACAAAAGGCTTGCTTCAACCCATAGAGGGATTGTTGGAGTTTGCATACAAGGCCAAGCTTGGTAGAATAACCCACAGGCAGCTCCATTTACATATATTCATCCAAACAACCGTGTAGGAAGGCGCTGTTGACGTCCATTTGCTGTAAGGGCCATCTATGGGAAGCAGCTAGTGAGAAGAACACACACACTGTAATAAGTTTGGCAATAGGGGAAAAGTTGTCAATGTAATCTACCCTTCCAATCTGAGAATCCCTTTGCTACTAGACGAGCTTTATAACACTCCAC
Organism: Sesamum indicum; assembly: GCF_026168435.1. Taxonomy (NCBI): domain Eukaryota; kingdom Viridiplantae; phylum Streptophyta; class Magnoliopsida; order Lamiales; family Pedaliaceae; genus Sesamum; species Sesamum indicum. The sequence goes on along the minus strand of NC_142661.1, from coordinate 5,484,816 downwards.
AAAACCATCTCACACAACTTTATCTTAAATACCCACATTCATCTAATATGTTTCTTCCCAGCTAGTAAAGGAGTGAGAACCTAGGTATGGTTATCCCAAAAGCAGTAATTTCAGCCTTCCTGGCATCTAACAGTTCTTACAAAATGTGAATCATTTATTCAGCTCGTGATTGGTCCATATAATATGGAGGGTTAGTTAGTTTGTTACAGCAGTTTCATGCAATTTCCCTTCTTTGTATTTTAACCTGGATTTGAACCCCTCCCGATATTTTTTTTATTTTTCCATTAATGAGAAATAGGGTATTCTATCTGTAATTTATCTTTGATAATGGATTCTGTGTGCTTGTTGTCTTCTTATGGTTTGAACATGGTATCAGAGCCTTTTTCGTGAATGTCTTTGTATATACACACTACAATGCATACCTCTGTCTTCATGGAGGATGAAGTAACTTCATCGACGATGGGACAGTGACCTGGTGAAACTGCGTCTCAATATGAGAAGCATATGTTGTTTTTTCGTCCTTCTGGGCATTCGCAGCTCACATTGACATCTTCTCCTTTGGATGGAACCAACTTTCTGGTACGAAAACGAGCAATATATGTCTCTCTTGAAACGAATCTTTCCAACACCAGCTCTTAGATCAGTCAATTTTGAGCAATGGATGCGCGTTAAATTTGATAGTGACGTCATGGATCCGGAATTCCATGTCCAAGGACATAGTTGAATCATTCATGCATTTTAATACTTCGTGAGAACTGTGGCTCGCGATACAGTCGAGGTATGGGTGGAGTAACATACCGTAAATTTACTAGTTACAAAGGGAATTGTCTTCAATGGTACAACAAGATTTAAGTCTTACAGCATATCTAACAAACGTGACAATGCTCTGAAATGAGCTCAATTGTTTGGCACCTGTGCCAAAGTGTATGTGTGGAGATTCTACTAGTTGTATTAACAAAGAAATTAATGAATTCACTTCACTCACTCAACTCATGCAATTTGTTATGGGCATTCATGAAACCTTCAACAATGAAGGAGCTAGTGTGGAAAAAGGTTTTCTCTATGATTTACATCGTTGAACAACAAAGAGCGACACAAACATCTACGAAGATAATTACAAACAATGTGGCCTATAAACTGACTATGAAAGGAACTAAGAGGGAAGATGATAAGTATGTGCAGAAAAAGAAGTTCATTGAAAATAAAGAAAATTTGCTATGCTCACATTGTCAAAGACTAGGACATGGACAAGATACATATTTTCAATTGCATGGCATACCTAACTAGTATAAATCTCTAAATGAGCGAAGGAAGAAGGGGAGAGCTTTGGGTGCCAATGTCGATGTCAAAAGTGAAGGTATGCAGGGCACCTCTATGGGAAGCACTGCAGAAATGATGTGTGAACTGATTAAGTTGTTGCAGAAGGCAAACACTCCCTCAAATCCCATTACCAGCTATGCAAAGGCAAACACTCCCTTAGATCCCATTACCAACTATGCAAACTTTGCACAACTCGACGAGGAGTATGCAGGTAATGCCTCTAAAATTTCTTGTATTGATTTGGATTGCTACATAATTCAGAGTAGGGCCATCAATCATGTATGGGCTACACTTCCACTCATTTGTCAAACCCACTAATCCTAACTTCATCCACCTACCTGATGGCTCAAAGAATTCAGTTCAATTTGTAGGCAGAGTTAAATTGAATAATGATATTACTTTGGAGAATGTATTCGGTATTCCTCAATTCTCTGTCAACTTCATATCTGTCAGCCAACTTTATGGCCATACAAATTATCAGTTTTAGTTCGCTAAAGACACATGTTTCTTGCAGGACCAGGGCAGTAGAGCGAACCTGGCTGTAGGCTAACTATTCAAGAATTTATACATCTTAAAACCAAGTTCCCTCTGTCTCACTTTTGTTGTTGGTACTAAGAGTACTGATCATACTGTGTCTTGTAGCAATTCTGTCTATTGTACCTCAAATGTATAGCATAAACACTGATCATACTGTGTCTTGTTCCAATTCTGTCTATTGTACCTCAAATGTATAGCATAAACATCTAGGTCATGCTTCTTTAAAGGTAATAAAACATATATTGACCATTCATTATGATGTTGATAATGATAACATCCCTTGTGAAATCTGTCACAAAACTACGCATACTCGCATTCCTTTTTCAATTAGTGTATCACAGTATGATATTCCTTTCGAACTTGTCCACATGGATTTATGGGGTCTTGATGCTACCAATAATCTCTTTGGGGAAACTTACATTTTAACTTTGTTCGATGACCACTCAAGATGCTTATGGACTTTCATCCTAAAACAAAAATCCCAAGTACCTGCTATTTTGAAACATGTTTGTTCCTTGACTTCAATCAGTTCAGTTGAAAGACAAAGACCTGAAGGTCTGATAATGGTGCAGAATTCATCAATCATGAATGTCGAACACTTTGTTCCAACTTAGGGATCATACATCAAACCTCATGTACATGCACCTCTCCATAAAATGGTCGAGTTGAAATGAAACATGGACACTTGTTGAATGTAGCTAGGGCCTTGTTATTCTAGGCATCTCTTCCCATAAAATTTTGGGGAGATGCAATCCTTACAGCAACTTTTTTGATCAATAGAACACCCACAAAACTCTTGACATGGAAAACTCCTTTTTGACATGGATTTACAGTCCATTTTATTCTTCAGAGATGTACAATTTTATGAGGATATGTTTCATTCAAGAACTAAATTTGTCAAAAAATGACCAAACGTGAGATGCTCAGACTAAATTCGTCAAAAAAGAATAAATGTGTAAAAAATGTAAGTTACAGGAGCAAAAGTGTAATTTTACCTACATTTTATATTATTATATATTAAATGTTTTTGATGAAGATGAATATGGTGCTTCTGGAAAAATGATATTGATATAAAATGTATATATAAAAAGTTTAAATAATTTTAGATATTTTATATTTTACGATCTCACAACGTGACATGCATATTTTCGTCTTATTATGAAGTAATTTTGTCAATTACACATTTTATCCCTTTTAACAACAACAAAAATAAATACATTGTTAGACTACTAATAATAATCGCACAATCATTCATACAAAATAAATAAGTGATTAAATTATCATGTCACCAAATATTCCAATATTGATCATGAAATTATCTATCATCATTTAATCCCATCCAATAAGTAAAGGAGGCCTCACTCCCATATTTAATAGGCTTCTTTTTATATGTAGTATAGATAATACATTACCCCAAACAACAAATTTAGACTTGGTCTTGTAATAAGATTTTATAAATCCATTGAACTATATTTATTTAATTTTTACAATTATAAAATTTATAATTATTTTTTTGAATATATTTTTTTCACACAATTCGTTAATTAATATGTGAATATCATCTTACTATAAATTTAAATAAAAATAATAAGTTTAATATATTTTATGACGCACACTAATTCGGAAAGATAATATACTTTTCATAGAGAATTTGCACTGTACGAACCTCTTCTCCTTTACGAAAGACTGTATACTACAAGTGAACAAAATATTAGTTACTAAATATTTGGTAATCATTTTAACATTATCATTAAAAATATATATTAGTGACAATAAATTTTAACATTAATTATGTTTAAAGTTGTCACCAAATACAGTTAGTCGCACATTTGTAATAAAAATTTCAAGACAATACAATATAGTGATAATAATTATTTCTTGTCTTTAGATCATCACTATACAAGTGAATAATTATATTTAGTGACAACTATAAGCACATATTTTTGTCACCTATTCTTATTTATAATAATTTTTTTAAAAATAATAGTAATTATTAGGATCATGAATTTCATTATTGTGACAAATTAAATATTCTTCCATCAAATAGGAAAAAGGATGCAATTTTATTCCTATTCAAATTAAAATTGGCATTTTAGTGTTGTAACTGTAAAGAATTTGAAAATTTTAGACCTTTCTCTGACTGATTTGGCCTGAAAGTTTCACGCTGTCGACCGTCTCACCATCTAAATTGAGGCTTTAGGTGAATTTGATGAAGTAGAAGTTCGAGTTGTAATATTTATATTGCAACTTTGGTCCTTCATCTTTAAGGGGCTGACAATTTTGTCCCTCTAACTTTAGATGTAGCGTTTAGTTATCTAACTTGATATTTGAATTTTATAGCACTGAATCTTGACTTGTATTAAGAAAAAAATTGGGGCTATTTATGTAAATCTATTTCGGTTGATCAAAATGGTAGAGATAAAAATATGTGGTACTTTTGCTGAAAGACAGTAAAGAAATGAAGATACATATTTGCAAAAAGAATTATCTTTATACTCTGCATTCTTTTTGTAAAAGTGTTTCTTTTTAACCCAATTACTATAATAGCATACAAATAAAACTAGAGAGAGAGTTGAACTTCATTCATATTTAATATTTAAAAACATCCTTGTGAGATAACAATTTTTCATGGCCTATAATTGTTCCAATTATATTTTTTTATGAGCGAACTCGGAGTATTTTGCTCTGAAAAATAAATTCCATCATTTTTTGCCACCCAATAGTGCTGATTGCTTCCAGGTCTCACCCATGTTTGTTTATAAGCGTCAAAAGCTTGATTCTTAGAACCCCACCAGAGATGACAAAAATACAAAGTTTTTGGGATGACATCATCGCAAAAACTCCAATGATAATCTTGGCTTGTGGAAAGCGTATGATATCCCAAGTCATCATCTTTGGAAGCACAATGCAGTTTCAGTGGCGCAGAATTCGGAGGGAGATTATTAATAACATAAACAGTTTCTTGTTGTGTAACACATGCTTGGAGAATCTCGACTTCCATGCCGAGAAATAGCATGAGGATTTTAATTATGGTGTACTTCATTTTAGTGATGTGATGGCTGATGTTTGTTCGCTAATTTTCATCTCCGCAGTTCCTTTTTATAAGCGTTTGGCCATGCCAATACAACCAATGAAACATATACAATTTAAACATTTTGTCAATTAAATTTACAAAACATTAATAATTTGTGTCATGAGAAATCAAATTAAAGATTTAAAAATAAATGAATTAGCTATATCGAAAATAAAAGGTGACAAATTAGAGGTAAGAAGGGCAATTTAAGAAATTGTTAGGTGAATAACAAATATGTAGATCTTATGTTGTCTACAAATATAGAAAAACAGAAAATAAATATTCCTAATTTTACGTTGGATCTCATTACATACCATTGTTTCTTTGAATTTTCCTATTCAGCTAAGTATGCACGTGATGCAATTAGTTTTAAGGATAATACTGTAAATCATATTATCTTACGTTTATTTTTGGTAATACAATGAACTTAAACTTTATTTCGCAAATAAGCTTTTATGGATTCATTGAGCTATCCTAATTCAATTTTTACAATTGATAAGTTTCTAATTGATTTGTTAAAGGGTGAATAGACATTTATTCCCTTGTGATATTAAAATGAGCACATTACCCCTTTATAATAAAAAATATAGCAATTTATCCTCCTATAATTTTTAAAATGAAGCAATTTTCATTTTAAAAATCATAGGGGGATAAATGATTGTATTTTAAAAAATATAAGGAGGTAAATCGCTATTCATTTTTTTATAAGAAGGTAATCTACTCATTTTCAATATCACAAGCAGGTTACTTGCATTTTTTCCTTTTGTTAAATATATTTATTTACTCACAACCATGTAAAGAAGGCTAATAATTGCATTTAAAATTTTGAATGATCTTGTCTTGAGTGAAAATGACAAGAATTATTGATAGCGCTAAAAAAAAAAAAAATAGATATGGGTCCAACTCGACCTAGAAATTGAATCCAAAACATTGAGTTTTGGTCCAGAGACTTATCGACCATGTTCACTAGCTCGTATGGACTAATAATCCTTTACATTAACTTTTGATTGTGGTTTTGTGAAAGAATAGGATAGGGCTAACAAGCACATGTATTGGTGTTTCCTTCAGAGCAAAGCATAAGTTTACTTTAGTGCATAAGAAGTGATATTCTTCATAATCACATTTCGTGGTGTGTTTATTAGTATTTTGGTCTGCTTGTTATTGAGTGGGCTGGTCCGACATTGAACCACAAATTTGGACAATTTTAATATGTAATAATTATGACTGATTACAAGTTGAAGAGAGCAATCCATTTGGGATTGTATTTTGCTCCCCTTAATGTCATCAACTTTGTCGCATGAATTTCTCAGCCTACCTCATTTTTAATGAGAATTACATCTGTTTTGGTCGAAGTGCATGATGTAAGTCCTTAATTGCTGCGACAACTCTCCCATCAACACAGTGCTCTTCACCTTTCTTCAGTTACGGTTTGTTGGTGTCTATAGCGTTGGTTCTTCTTCACATGAATCTTCTATCCCTCTCCATTTCTTAAATAATAATAATATTTGATATGTGAATATTTTAGCATTGCATATAGTTCTATGTTGTCTATTAAAGTTTCTCTCTCTCTCTCTCTCTCTTCGATTTAATGTATTTTTGGGATTTAATACAATTTACCCTTCTGTGATATTGAAAATGAGTAATCACCTCCCACTAAAAATTAAATAGCAATTTGCCACTTGTGTTTTAAAAAATGAGTAAATTACCTCCCAATTAAAAATAAATAGCAATTTATCACTTGTATTTTAAAAAATGAGTAAATGACCTCCTTATATTACATGGGTCAGTCAGGAGACGAATAAATGACTCACATGACAACTCAGTAAATGAAACAAAGACAACCAAAAATTGCGTAGCAATAAAACACGACCTCTATCCCGCTTGAAATACAAAAAAAGAAAACAACAACATCATCATCTTCCCAAACATCTCCCTGTGGATGTTCTCCAGCAAAAATGGTGAGCTTCATCTCCAAAGCTGGAACATTCTCAATAGCCCCCCTACAAGTGGGACAAGGATGCAAAGAAACCAGACCCAAGTTGGCAAGTAAGAAAGCGAAGGTTTCTAGAGGCAGCGACTTAGTAAATAAATTAACAAGCTAAAGGGAACTGCGAATATGCGAAGGAGCAATAAAACCATCTTTATAAGCAGTTTTGACCACATGGCAATCAATCTCATTGTGTTTCATGCGCTCATGAAATACGGGATTCGCCATGATGTAGGGCCACTTGGTTGTCGCAAAAAAGACGAACTGGAAGAGGCAAGTGAATGCCAAAATCGGAGAGCAAATAGGACAACCATTGTAACTCACAGACAGTTGCAACCATGCTCCTATATTCCGCCTCAGAGTGGAATGGGAAACAATACATTATTTCTTGGTCTTCCAAGAAACTAAGGCAGCTCTAAGGAAGATACAATATCCAGTAAGGGAATGGCGGGAATCAGTACATGACGCCCAATCTGCATCGCAATATGCAGTAAGCTCAAAGGATGACTGAGAATGAAAGAACAAACCTATCGACTGCTCACCTTTAAGATAACGTAAAACACGTAAGGCAGCCCTCCAATTGACATCATAGGGGTGATGGAGGAATTGGCTAAGCTACTGCACAGAATGTGATTTGTCAGGGCGTGTGAAGCCTAGATACAATAGATGCCCAATTTACCTTCTGTAATAAACAAGTTGAGGATGCAAGGGGCCACAATTGTCACAAAGTTTAAGTCCCAAAGGAAATGGAGTAGACACAGACTTGGCAGAGAGCATGCCAATATCTTGGATGATGCCTTAAACATACTTTATCTGGGCTGGATAAAGACCATTAAAATTTCGAACAATCTTGAGCCCAAGGAAATACCTTGCGTCTCTAAGATCCTTAATAGTAAATAGGGAATGCAAGTAAAGTCTAACAAATTGAATAAGATCCAAAGATGATGCTGTAACCACTATATCATCAATATAGATGAGAAGAGCTAGGAGGTCAGTATTATTCATTTGGGTGAAGAAGAAATGATCATAAGCAGATTACGTAAATCCAAACTCAGTGAGCTTGAGGGTGAGCTCTACATTTCATTAACGAGAGGCTTGCTTCAACCCATAGAGGGATTGTTGGAGTTTTCATAGAAGGCCAAGCTTGGTAGAATAACCAACAGGCAGCTCCGTGTACATATATTCATCCATATTCATCCAAACAACCGTACAGGAAGGCGCTGTTGACGTCCATTTGCTATAAAGGCCAATTATGGGAAACAGCTAGCGAGAAGAACACATGCACTGTAATAAGATTGGTAATAGGGGAGAAGTTGTCAATGTAATCCACCCTTGCAATCTGAGTAAATCCCTTTTCTACTAGACGAGCTTTATAACAATGAACAGAAACATCATCATACAACTTTGTCTTAAATACCCACATTCATCCAATGTGTTTCTTCCCAGCTGGTAAAGGAGTGAGAACATAGGTATGGTTATCCCAAAAGTAGTAATTTCAGCCTTCATGGCATCTAACTATTCTTTAAAAATGTGAATCATTTATTCGGCTCCTGATTGGTCCAAATAATATGGAAGGTTTATTTAGTTTGTTACAGCAGTTTTAGGCAATTTCTCTTCTTTATGTTTAATATGGATTCGAACCCCTCCCGGTCATTTTTTTCATTTTTCAATTAATGAGAAACAGGGTATTATGTCTGCAATTTATCTTTGATAATTGATTCTGTGTGCTTGTTGTCATCTGCAAATTTTACCATGGTATCAGAGCCTTTTTCGTGAAGGTCTCTGTATATACACACTACAATGCATACCTCTCTCTTCATTGAGGACGAAGTAGCTTCGTCGACGATGGGAAAGAGACCTGGTGAAACTGCGTCTCAATATGAGAAGCATATGTTGCTTGTTCATCTTTCTGGGCATTCGCAGCTCGCATTGACATCTTCTCCTTTGGATGGCACCAACTTTTTGGTATGAGAATGATCAATATACGTCTCTTTTGAAACGAATCTTTCCAACACCAGCTCTTTGATCAATCAATTTTCAGCAATGAAGGCTCGTTAATCTAATAGTGAGATCATGGATCTGGAATTCCATGTCCAAGGACATGGTGGAATCATTCATGCATTTTAATACTTCGTGAGGACTGTGGCTCGCGATACAGGCTCGGTATGGGTGGAGTAACGGGCCGTTAATTTACCAGTTACAGAGGGAATTATCGTCAATGGTACAAGAAGATTTAAGTCTTACAGCATATCTAACAAACGTGACAAAGCTCTGGAATGAGCTCAATTGTTTGGCACTTGCGCCAAAGTGTAAGTGTGGAGATTGTACTAGTGGTATTCACAAAGAAAGTGATGAACCCACTTCATTGACTCAACTGATACAATTTCTTATAGGCGTTTATGAAACCTTCAACAATGAAGGAAGTCAGATACTTTTGCTTGATCGACTGCCCAGTGTGAAAAAGGCTTTCTCTATGCTTTACACCGTTGAACAACAAAGAGCAATACAAACAACTACGAAGATAAGTACAAACAATGTGGCCTATCAACTGACTATGAAAGGAACTAAGAGGGATGATGACAAGTATGTGCAGAAAAAGAAGTTCATTGCAAATAAAGAAAATTTGCTATGCTCCCATTGTCGAAGACTAGGACATGGAAAATATACATATTTTCAATTGCATGGCATATGACTGGTATAAATCTCTGAATGAGCGAAGGAAGAAGGGTAGAGCTTTTGCTGCCAATGTCGATGTCAAAAGTGAAGGTATGCAGGGCACCTCTATGGGAAACACTGCAGAAATGATGAGTGAATTGATTAAGCTGCTTTAGAAGGCAAACACTCCCTCAAATCCCATTACCAGTTGTGCAAAGGCAAACACTCCCTTAGATCGCATTACCAATTATGCAAACTTTGCAAAATTTGGATTGGTAGATAATTCACAGTAGGGCCATCAATCATGTATGTGAAAACATTGTATTATTCAACTCATTTGTCAGACCCCCTAATCCTCACTTCATCCACCTGCCTGATCGTTCAAAGAATTCAGTTCAATATGTAGGTAGAGTTAAATTGAATGATGATATTACTTTGGAGAATGTATTCAGTATTCCTCAATTCTCTGTCAACTTGATATCTGTTAGCCAACTTTGTGGCCATACAAATTATAAGTTTCAGTTCGCTAAAGACACATGTATCTTGCAGGACCAGAGCAGTAGAGAATTTGTCACCTATTCAAGAATTTATACATCTTAAAACCAAGTTCCCTCTGTCTCATTTTTGTTGTTGCTACTAAGAGTACTAATCATACTGTGTCTTGTTCCAGTTCTGTCTATTGTACCTCAAATGTATAGTATAGACACTGATCATACTGTGTGTTGTTCCAATTCTGTCAATTGTACCTCAAATGTATAGCATAAACGTCTAGGTCATGCTTCTTTACAGGTAATAAAACATATATTGACCATTCATTATGGTGTTGATAATGATAACATCCCTTGTGAAATCTGTCACCAAGCTACGCATACTCGCATTCCATTTCCAATCAGTGTATCACAGTATGATATTCGTTTCGAACTTGTCCACATAGATTTATGGGGTCTTGATGCTACCTGTAATCTCTCTGGCTGAACCTACGTTTTAACTTTGTTCAATGACCACTCAAGATGCTTATGGACTTTCATCCTAAAACAAAAATCCCAAGTACCTGCTATTTTAAAACATGTTTGTTCCTTGATTCCCAATCAGTTCAATTGAAAGATAAAGACCTAAAGGTTTGATAATGGTGCAAAATTCATCAATCATGAATGTCAAACACTTTGTTCCAACTTAGGCATCATACATCAAACCTCATGTACATGCACCTCCCCATAAAATGGTCGAGTTGAAATTAAACATGGACACTAGTTGAATGTAGCTAGGGCCTTGTTATTCTAGGCATCTCTTCCCATTAAATTTTGGGGAGATGCAATCCTTACAACAACTTTTTTGATCAATAGAACACGCACAAAACTCTTGAAGTGGAAAACTCCTTTTTGACATGGATTTATAGTCCATTTTATTCTTCAGAGATGTACAATGTGATGAGGATATGTTTCAATCAAGATACTAAATTTGTCAAAAAATGACCAAACATGAGATACTCAGGACTAAATTCGTCAAAAAGGAATAAATGTGTAAATAAAGTAAGTTACAGGACTAAAAGTGTAATTTTACCTACATTTTATATTATTATATATTAAATGTTTTTGATGAAGATGAATATGGTGGTGTGGAAAAATGATATTGATATAAAATGTATATATAAAAAGTTTAAATAATTTTAAATATTTTATATTTTACGATCTCACAACGTGACATTGATATTTTTGTCTTATTATAAAGTAATTTTGTCAATTACACATTTTATCTCTTTTAACAACTACAAAAATAAATACACTGTTAGACTATTAATAATAATCCCACAATCATTCATACAAAATAAATAAGTTATTAAATTATCATGTCACCAAATATTCCAATATTAATCATGAAATTATCTATAATCATTTAATCCCATCCAATAAAGTAAAGGAGGCCTTACTCCCATATTTAATAGGCTTCTTTTTGTATATAGTATAGATAATTCATTACCCCAAACAACGAATTTAGAGTTGGTTTTCTAATAAGATTTTATAAATCCATTGAACTATATTGATTTAATTTTTACAATTATAAAATTTATAATTATTTTTTTAAAATATATTTTTTTCACACAATCCTGTTATAATGGATAGTATGTCGTTAATTAATATGTGAATATCATCCTACTATAAATTAAAAAACTACTTTCACATGTAAATAATAATAATAAGTTTAATACATTTTATGACGCACACTAATTCGGAAAGATAATATACTTTTCATAGAGAATTTGCACTGTACGAACCTCTTCTCCTTTACGAAAGACTATATACTACAAGTGAACAAAATATTAGTTACTAAATATTTGGTAATGATTTTAAAATTATCATTAAAAATATATATTAATGACAATAAATTTTATCATTAATTATGTATAAAGTTGTCACTAAATACAGTTAGTCGCACATTTGTAATGAAAACGTCAAGACAATACAATAGAGTGATAATTATTATTTATTGTCACTAGATCGTCACTGTACATGTGAATAATAATATTTAGTGACAACTTTATGCACATAGTTTTGTCACTAATTCTTATTAATAATAATTTTTTTAAAAATAATAGTAATTATTAGGATCATGAATTTCATTACTGTGACAAATTAAATATTCTTCCATCAAATAGGAAAAAAATACAATTTTAGTCCTATAAAGTCGGGAGTTGGAAATTCTGATCCTATTCAAATTAAAATTGGCATTTTACTGTTGTAACTTTAAAGAATTTGGAAATTTTAGTCGTTTATCCGACTGATTTGGCCTGAAAATTCCACGCTATCGACCGTCCCACCATCTAAATTGAGGCTTTTGGTGAATTTGATGAAGTAGAAATTCGAGTTGTAATTTTTATAGTGCAACTTTGGTCCATCATCTTTAAGGGGCTGACAATTTTGTCCCTAATTTTAGATGTAGCGTTTAGTTATCTAACTTGATATTTGGATTTTATATTACTGAATCTTGACATGTATTAAGAAAAAAATTGGGACTATTTATGTAAATCTATTTCGGATGATCAAAATGGAAGAGATAAAAATATGTGGTACTTTTGTCTAAAGACAGTAAAGAAATGAAGATATATATTTGCAAAAAGAATTATCTTTATATTCTGCATTTTTTTTGTAAAAGTGTTTCTTTTTTAACCCAATTACTATAATAGCACACAAATAAAACGAGAGAGAGTTGAACTTCATTCATATTTAATATTTAAAAACATCCTTGTGGGATAACAATTTTTCATGGCCTCTAATTGTTCCAATTATATTTTTTGATGAGCGAACTCGGAGTATTTTGCTCTGAAAAATAAATTCCATCATTTTTTGCCACCCAATAGTGCTGATTGCTTCCAGGTCTCACCCATGTTTGTTTATAAGCATCAAAAGCTTGATTCTTAGAACCCCACCAGAGATGACAAAAATACAAAGTTTTCGGGACGACATCATCGCAAAAACTCAAATGATAATCTTGATTTGTGGAAAGCGTATGATATCCCAAGTCATCATCTTTGGAAGCACAATGCAGTTTCAATGGCGCAGAATTCGGAGGGAGATTATTAATAACGTAAACAGTCTCTTGTTGTGTAACACATGCTTGGAGAATCTCAATTTCCATGCCGAGAAATAGCAAGAGGATTTTAATTATGGTGTACTTCATTTTAGTGATGTGATGGCTGAAGATGTTCGCTAATTTTCATCTCCGAAGTTCCTTTTTATAAGCGTTTGGCCATGCCAATACAACCAATGAAACATATACACTTTAAACATTTTGTCAATTGAATTTACAAAACATTAATAATTTGTATAATCAGAAATCAAATTAAAGATTAAAACATTAATGAATTGGCTAAATCGAAAATAAAAGTTGACAAATTAGCGGTAAGAAGGGCAATTTAAGAAATTGTTAGATGAATAACAAATATGTAGATCTTATAGACTACAAATATAGAAAAACAGAAAATAAACATTCCTAATTTTACGTTGGATCTTATTATATACAATTGTTTCTTTTAATTTTCTTGTTTAGCTAAGTATGCACGTGATACAATTATTTTTAAGGATAATACTGTAAATCATATTATCTTACGTTTATTTTTGGTAATACAATGAACTTAAACTTTATTTCGCAAATAAGATTTTATGATTCATTGAGCTATCCTAATTCCCTTGATTCGTTAAAGAGTGAATAGCATATTATTCCTTTGTGATATTAAAAATGAGCACATTACCCCTTTATGATAAAAAATATAGCAATTTATCCTCCTATACTTTTTAAAATGAAGCAATTTACCTCCTTATATAGGGAGGTAAATTGCTTCATTTTAAAAATCATAGGAGGATAAATGATTGTATTTTAAAAAATGTAAGGATGTAAAAATCGCTATTCATTTTTTCATAAAAGGGTAATTTACTCATTTACAATATCACAAGTAGGTCATTTGCATTTTTTTCATTTGTTACATATATTTATTTACTCACAAGCATGTAAAGAAGGCTAATAATTGCATTTAAAATTCTCAATGATCTTGTCTTGAGTAAAAATGACAAGAATTATTGATAGTGCTAAAAAATAAAAAAAATTAGATATGGGTCCCACTCGGCCTAAAAATTGAATCCAAAACATTGAGTTTGGGTCCAGAGAGTTATCGACCATATTCACTAGCTCGTATGGACTAATAAGCCTTTACATTAACTTTTGATTGTGGTTTTGTGATAGAATAGGATAGGGCTAACAAGCACATATATTGGTGTGTTTGCTTTAGAGCAAAGCATGAGTTTACTTTAGTGTATAAGAGGTGATATTCTTCATAATCTCATTTTGTGGTGTGTTTAATAGTATTTTGGTCAGCTTGTTATTCAGTTGGCTGGTCCGACTTCAAACCACGAATTTGGGCGATTTTAATATTTAATAATTATGACTAATTACAAGTCAAAGAGAGCCGTCCATTTGGGATTGTATTTTGCTCCCCTTTATGTCATCAATTTTGTCGCATGAATTTCTCAGCCTACCTCATTTTTAATGAGAATTACATCTGTTTTGGTCGAAGTGCATGATGTAAGTCCTTAATTGCTGCGACAACTCTCCCATCAACACAGTGCTCTTCACCTTTCTTCAGTTATGGTTTGTTGGTGTCTGTAGCATTGGTTCTTCTTCACATGAATCTTCTATTCCTCTCCATTTCTTAAATAATAATAATATTCGATATGTGAAGATTTTAGCATTGCATATTGTTCTAGGTTGTCTATTAAAGTTTCTCTCTCTCTCTCTCTCTCTCTTTGATTTAATGTATTTTTGGGATTTATTATAATTTACCATTCTATGATATTGTAAATGAGTAATTACTTCCCAATAAAAAGTAAATAGCAATTTATTACTTGTATTTTAAAAAATGAGTAAATTACATCCTTATATTACATGAGTCAGTCCGGAGGCTAATAAATGACTCACATGACAACTCAGTAAATAACACAAAGACAACAAAAAAATTGCGTTGCTATAGAACACGACTTCTATCCCTCTACAAATACACAAAAAAAAAACAACGTCATCATCTTCCCAAACATCTCCTTGTGGATGTTTTGCAGCAAAAATGGCGAGCTTCATCTCTGAAGTTGGAACATTCTCAATAGCCCGCCTACAAGTGGGACAAGGATGCAAAGAAACCAGACCCAAGTTGGCAAGTAAGAAAGGGAAGGTTTCCAGAGGCAGTGACTTAGTAAATAAATTAACAAGCTGAAGGGAACTGCGAATGTGCGAAGGAGCAATAAAACGATCTTTATAAGCCGTTCTGACACATGGCAATCAATCTCATTGTGTTTCATGCGCTCATGGAATATGGGATTTGCCATGATGCAGGACCGCTTGGTTGTCGAAAAAAAGATGAACTGGAAGAGGCAAGTGAATGCCAAAATCGGAGAGTAAATTGGACAGCCATTTTAACTCACAGACAGTTGCAACCATGCTCCTATATTCCGCCTCGGAGTGGAACGGGAAATAGTAGATTATTTCTTAGTCTTCCAAGAAATAAGGCAGCTCCAAGGAAGATACAATATCCAGTAAGGGAACGGCGGGAATCAGTACATGACGTCCAATCTGCGTCACTATACGCAGTAAGCTCAAAAGATGACTGAGAATGAAAGAACAAACCATTCGACTGCTCACCTTTGAGATAACGTAAAACACGTAAGGCAACCCTCCAATGGACATCACAGGGGTGATTGAGGAATTGGCTAAGCTACTACACAAAATCTAATATGTCAGGGCGTGTGAAGCCTAGATACAATAGACGCCCAATTAACCTTCAGTATTGAACGGGTTGAGGATGCAAGGGGCCACAATTGTCACTGAGTTTCAGTCCCAAATGAAACGGAGTAGACACAGACTTGGCAGAGAGCATGCTAATATCTCGGATGATGTCTTAAACATACTTTGTCTGGGCTAGATAAAGACCATTAGAATTTCAAGCAATCTTGAGCCTAGGGAAATACCTTGCGTCTCCAAGATCGTTAATAGTAAATAAGGAATGCAAATAAAGTCTAACAAATTGAATAAGATCCAAAGATGATGCTGTAACCACTATATCATCAATATAGATGAGAAGCGCTAGGAGGTCAGTATTAGTCATTTTGGTGAAGAAGTAATGGTTATAAGCAGATTGCGTAAATCCAAACTCAGTGAGCTTGAGGGTGAGCTCTACATTTCATTGACGAGAGGCTTGCTTCTACCCATAGAGGGATTGTCGGAGTTTGCATACGAGGCCAAGCTTGGTAGAATAACCCATAGGCAGCTCCATGTACATATATTCATCCAAAAACCGTGCAGAAAGGCGCTGTTGACGTCCATTTGCTATAAGGGCCAGCTATGGGAAGCAGCTAGTGAGAAGAACACATGCACTTGAATAAGTTTGGTAATAGAGGAGAAGTTGTCAATGTAATCCACCCTTGCAATTTGAGTAAATCCCTTTTCTACTAGACGAGCTTTATAACACTCCACAGAATCATCCACACACAACTTTCTCTTAAATACCCACATTCATCCAATGTGTTTCTTCCCAGCTAGTAAAGGAGTGAGAACCTAGGTATGGTTATCCCAAAAGCAGTAATTTCATGTGACGCCTCAAAAATTATAATACATAATTGAGAGATTAATTGGTAAATTTTTATGAAACTTAGTTAATTGGTAAATAAATTATGGGCCATAATTGGAATATAATAGAACTTGGACGGGTTAAATTGGAGCTCATTATAATATTTGAGAGCAAACTATATTAATTAAAAAATTAGGAAGGACGTAATGGGTATTTTGAGAAAAGTTTAATAAAAAAAATATTATATATAATAATAATATTATGTATATAATAATATAATATATATATATATAAAGTGAAGAGAGAGAGAGAGAGTGAGTGGCCACCGCCTCAACTCTCTCTCTCCTCTCTTTATTGCACACACACACCCATACACAATTCACACACAAACAATTGGAAATTTGAAATTCTCTCGGCGAAAAGGAAAAAAAAACAGAGATAAGAATTTATATTTTAAAAATTATAATAATTTATATAATGATGTTGTTTAATTAGTCCGTTTATTAAATGTTGTTTATACTAAGCGATGTACTATTTAACCGGAATATTTTACGGGTTTGACTATTTAAAATAGTGTCTAATTAAATATAGAATCGGATATAAAAATGATGTCGTTGGTTAATTAGATTATTAAATTCGTTAGATTTGAATATTACTATAGCTAATTTATACAATTTCATCGGAATTATTAACCAAATACGCAATTCTATGTATTATTGTTCAATTAAAGATTATAATAGTTTAGAAATTGATAGAAAATTCATAGAAATACTCCGAAAATTATATTTAATAAATGGTATGTTAATAAAGAGGAAAAATGAAGATTTGTATTTTGGTAGAAATGAAATATTGAAGAATTATTAGAAATCGTACGAATAATATTTAATATTATATTTAAAAGAAATTACGATATTCTCGATATATTAATTGTATGTGGTATAACTCATTATAGGATACGGAGGTGAGGTGAAAGGACTGACAATTAGCGATTGAGTAGAAAGAAACGTTGTGAGATTGATGTAAGTAAATAATTAGTATTATCTATATATGATTTCTGTATTTGTGGTTTTACTGTTATATGAATTTGTGGTTCGTGCTGATATTAATTTATCTGAAGTATATGAGTGATGGATGATTTGATTTGATTGACGATATTGTATACGTGGAATGAGAAAATACGTGGAAATATTATGTTTGTTGTTTGATGTGTTGTGGATGTCTGAAAATGAGAATATGTTAATATATTGTTTTACGTTACTAGTTGCTTACAAGAATGGTGATATGTGGAAATGAGGGAGTGGTGAAAATTGAATATAATTGTGGTGTGAATACCCCTTGATGTGTTGAAAAGCCTATAATGCGAAAACATGATATGAAAGAGCTATGTGCGAAATGAAAGAACTATGTTCGATATGAAAGAGCTATATGCTAAATGAAAATGCTATGTGCGAAATGAGATTGATGAGCTGGCTGTCAAGGTGGTTCACTTAAATTTATATAACATTCAGATTGAGTTGGCGGGAAAAACACAATATCACCTTCTGGTAAGCAAACTAGGAAAAATGGAGTTTGGTTGGTTGTCATATTATGAGACAGTCATGTGGTGTAATAAAGCTGATTATGTCGGAATTAAATTGATTGTATTCCATGCGTGTTGCTTGTTTATCTTGTTTGAGTTGTGTTTGACATGCATATATAGATAGGGCTGGTTATTTACTTACTGAGTGGCAGGCTCATCCCTCTGCTGACATTTTCTTTCAGGAGTTGACTTTGAGGCGTCTGACTGTTGAAGACTAGGACTACGCATTATACTTAGGTAGGTCGGGCCAGTATGTTGTTTTCTCCTCTTTGTCAGTTAGAGTACAAATCACATTTTGTTGTATAGAGAGAACTTAAGCGTGGAGATTACTTATGATGGACTACTTATGGTGTTTGATGTGCATATATGATATTGTAGGTTGATTACGCTTGTTATGACGTTGGGGTTACGTATACATATGAATTAAATTATTTTGTGCATTTATATTTGTAAACACAGGGATTACTATAAGTATAATGTTTAGCGTAGATATAGCCTTGTAGCGATGGGGGTGCTACATTTCAGCCTTCATGGCATCTAACCATTCTTTCAAAATGTGAATCATTTATTCGGCTCCTGATTGGTCCATATAATATGGAGGGTTAGTTAGTTTGTTACAGTAGTTTCAGGTAATTGCTCTTCTTTGTATTTAACCTGGATTCGAACCCCTCCCGGTCATTTTTTTCATTTTTCCATGAATGAGAAACAAGGTATTTTGTCTGCAATTTATCTTTGATAATGAATTCTGTGTGCTTGTTGTCTTCTGCAAGTTTTAACATGGTATCAGATCCTTTTTCGTGAAGGTCTCTATATATACACACTACAATGCATACCTCTCTCTTCATGGACGACGAAGTAGCTTCATCGACGATGGGAAAGAGACCTGGTGAAACTGCATCTCAATATGAGAAGCATATGTTGTTTGTTCATCCTTCTGGGCATTCAAAGCTAACATTGACATCTTCTCCTTTGGATGGCACAAACTTTCTGGTATGAAAACGAGCAATATACGTCTCTTTTGAAACGAATCTTTCCAACACCAGCTCTTAGATCAATCAATTTTGAGCAATAGAGGCGCGTTAATCTGATAGTGACATCATGGACCTGGAATTCCATGTCGAAGGACATGGTGGAATCATTCATGCATTTTAATACTTCATGAGGACTGTGGCTCGTGATAAAGGCAAGGTATGGGTGGAGTAACGGGCCGTTAATTTACCAGTTACAGAGGGAATTGTCTTCAATGGTACAACAAAGTTTAAGTCTTACGACATATCTAACAAACGTGACAAAGCTCTGGAATGAGCTCAATTGTTTGGCACCTGCGCCATACTGTAAGTGTGGAGATTGTACTAGTTGTATTAACAAAGAAATTGATGAACTCACTTCATTGACTCAACTAATGCAATTTCTTATGGGCGTTTATGAAACCTTAAACAACGAAGGAAGTCAGATACTTATGCTTGATCGACTGCCCAGTGTGGAAAAGGCTTTCTCTATGCTTTACACCGTTGAACAACAAAGAGTAATACAAACATCTACAAAGATAAGTACAAACAATGTGTCCTATCAACTGACTATGAAAGGAACTAAGAGAGATGATGATAAGTATGTGCAGAAAAAGAAGTTCATTGCAGATAAAGGGAATTTCCTATGCAAACATTGTCGAAGACTAGGACATGGAAAAGATACATATTTTCAATTGCATGGCATACGTGACTGGTATAAATCTCTGAATGAGCGAAGGAAGAAGGGGAGAGCTTTTGCTGCCAATGTCGATGTAAAAAGTGAAGGTATGCAGGGCACCTCTATGGGAAATGAATTGATTAAGCTGCTGCAGAAGGCAAACACTCTCTCAAATCCCATTACCAGCTATGCAAAGGCTTTGCACAATTCGACGAGGAGTTTGCAGGTAATGCCGCTAAACTTACTTGTATTGATTTGGATTGCTAGATAATTCACAGTAGGGCCATCAATCATGTATGTGAAAGCATTGTATTATTCCACTCATTTGTCAAACCCACTAATCCTCACTTCATCCACCTGCCTGATGGTTCAAAGAATTCAGTTCAATATGTAGGCAGAGTTAAATTGAATGATGATATTACTTTGGAGAATGTATTCGGTATTCCTCAATTCTCTGTCAACTTGATATCTGTCAGCCAAATTTGTGGCCATACAAATTATCAGTTTCAGTTCGCTAAAGACACATGTTTCTTGCAGGAGGTCTTGGTGGAAGAGATCGAGAAGACGGAAGAAGGCAAGGCAAATTAATAGGTTTTACGGTTTTCAAAACTTGTAATTATTTGACTTTTATTTAGATCGTCTTCCATCTTGTTTCTATACTAGCGATATCCTCTATGTTCCCAGAACTCGTAAATCATTTCTTAGATCAATGATGACTTTTTTATTTATATGAAATCCCCTTTCATACCTGCAAACTTTGAAGAATTCCATTGAGCAAACAAAATCAATAAAGTTCCCTTGAATATAATCGACCATAAGTCGAAATGATTGGTTATGTTCAAGTCTATCTTTTTCAGATAGATCGTTTTCAGATACCCTTTCAGATTGCAAGGTTTTTAGTTCGCACGATACTACCTTTTCCAGGTCTCGTAATCGCCTAATCTTTTCTGGACATGATCTTCACCTTGTTAGGATATCTCAGGTCGCAGTCGTTTTTAGACAAATTTTAACCTTTTTTAGGTTGCAATCTTTTTCAAACAAATCCAAACCTTTTTCCGGTCGCAGTCTTTTTCAGACTCAGTTTCTACCTTTTTCAGGCCGTAGTCTTTTTTAGAATCAATTTGTACCTTTTTCAGGTTGTAGTCTTTTTCAAATCCAATTTGTACCTTTTTTAGGTTGTAGCCTTTTTCAGACTCAATTGTACCTTTTTCAGGTCGTAGTCTTCTTCTGACCCAGGCCGAGCTTTTCTCAGGTCAGTAATAATTCGTTGCAATGCTAGTTATCCCGAAAGTGCTTTTATTTCATGCGAGCATTTTTACATAGAATGTAACCAATTTCTCAAAATATTACAGTAATATGCATAATCATTTACTTCTATCACTAGTAAAAAGACTGCTCCTGCAAAAGTTAAATATCCACGGTAAAAAGTTAACGAACATACAAACATATCAATATTTTCAAGTTGTTGTCTTCTTCACCAAATAACTCTACTGTTGAATCGTGTTTTTCCTTCGTTCCCTCGAGCTCGAACTCCTCACTACTCCTTGATCTACTAGGGGATGTTCGATCTCTTCCTCCTCATATTTGCCTATCTCGATCTCGACCTCTATCCCATTCTCTGTCCTTGTTTCCATTAATTTCCTCGTCGATATACTTTCGAGCTAAGTACATCAATTGTTCTATGTCTCCAGGAGGATCTCTAGATAATGCTGACGCAAACAATCCCTTCTTCATCCCATGTATCAATATGCTCTTCATCATATCAATCCGCAAACCCTGTACCTCTAGGGTCTCGTTGTTAAATCTCCCTATGAAACTTTTTAGGGATTCATCGCTCCTTTTCTGGATCGTGAAAAGATAAGTCGCCGACCTCTTCGATCTCCTTTCGCTAGTAAAGTGAAATGCAAACTTCTGCGTCAGTTGTCCATAGGATTCGATGATACCACTCGCAAACTAGTAAACCACTCTTGCGCTTTTCCTATCAAAGTTGTCACAAATAATTTTACGTTAATAGAATCCGTTTGTCCGCACAAGTTCATTACTAGTTCGAAGGCAGAAATGTGTTCCTGCGGATCCTTCGACCTATCATATTTGGGTAGATCGGGTACTAAACAATTTGGACCGACAATTTCGGTCAGAATCTTATTGGCAAAACGCGAGTCCCTATTTTGCTTCACTAGGTCACCTCGTTTCTTCAAGTCGTCTATCTGTTGCTTTAGTTTTTCTATCTACTTCCCTAAACTTTCCACTTCAGCTCTGGAGATCCCTGGTTCCCTCATCCTGATATTGCTAAATGTTGTGTCTAAACTCTTTCTTGCTAGGATAGTTTCTAGTGTTTGTCGCATATTCCTCCTCGTGCGATTGGTTCCTTCCATGTGGTCATTTGCAATCACCTTTCTCTGCTTTTTGACCAACCTCCTCCTCTCTCATTCAGCCTGTGTAACCATTTTCCTTTCGTGCTCCACCATCACATTCCTGCTTGCTATTTCTATCTTCTGCCATTCTTCATTTGTTAGATGCAATCTTCTTCCCTCTCGTCATGGAAGGATTCGTTCTTCTTGCTCGTGCCTTGATGACTCCGACATGGTGAATTATCTTTGCTGGATACCTAAATCCTTCAACCACCTTGAAACCCAATCAAACCGAACTAAAGGACCTCTTCTCAAGATTCCCACAGCCGACGTCAAATGATCTGGGTTAAAATCTATGTGACCTCCTTGGTTGGGTGAACTGTCCTCCAAGCGGTTCGAGGTCGCTACCTTTTCCAGACTAGTGATTGGGCCCTGAGAAAACTGAAGCAAATTATTAGGCTTGCTGGAGTGGCCCCCAGCTAAGACCCTCCGATGCTTAAGTTAGTATGTTTTTAAGGTGGTGAAGCAGGTCGTTGGCGAGCTGATGAGCCGAAGCAACCAAAAAGTAAAGAATGGTAAAGTGAGCATACCATAAATGCACTAACTATGTAGTATTTATAGCGTAAGACAGGGGGTCTTGTTGGTCCAATAGACTTCTTCCACGTGTCTCGGGTTGCCAGGGTCGGGTCGCCAGATGCAACCCTGGGGTAATGACCTGACCTGATAAAAAATGCGTAGATCCTTCAGGTAAAATTGTTATTTTTTGATCTTCCAGGAACAAATTAGTCTTTTATAGACAAAATTAAGGCTTTCCACATCATGGCTAGTATGCTTAATCAATTTAATATATAATAATATAAAATATAGGTAAAATTACACTTTTGGTCCTGTAACTTACTTTATTTCCACATTTCTTCATTTTTGAAGAATTTAGTCCCGAGCCTTTTTCTTAAATTAGAAGTCGAGAATTTTTTAAAATAGTTGGACAAATTGAATTATTAGTTAAAAATTCAATAAATTAATTTATTCAAAATCTCAATGATCGAACATCAAAATATAAAAAAATTAATTTCTATTTGCCCTTCTTTTAACATCTTCAGTACAAGAATAAAACAGTAGAATGTCTATATTTAACTGCATTATCAATTTTATTAGAAACATGAATCAGTAAAGCTTAATTGTTCCTTATTGGAAATAAAAAGAATCAAGAAAAGCTAAAGAAGAATGATGATATATGCATCTTTCTCTCTACTGCGTTATGTCTTTTAATTTCTCTCTTTTCAAAGACCGGTCAACTGTGGCCCTTTCAGGAAGAATTTCATTGAGTGGAGAATCATATTCTCATTTTTCAATATTCAAGAAATCCTACTAAATACATACCTTCAAATATCACACCAGATCCAATCCAATGTGCAACTGATAAGCTCATTTTGACCTACAAAATAGCTTTGTGGTCTTTCTCATTCTCAGAAAAGATTTTGAAAGCTAATGGATCCAAATCGCCTATTTCTAAAGCGCTTTGAATCCATCACTCTTTCTCATCCTCAGCTAGAAGAGATTGTCCAACCAGAACGGTAAGTTTCATTCTTGATTATGCATAATCCAATTATGTGATAATATAAATTTTATATTTCACCCAATAGACATCTCGCATTTAATGCTACATAAAAGACTTTATTGACCAATATACGTAATCAAAATTGTCCAACAATAATTGAAATCACTATTTCGACCATGCTAGGTTACATAAACACAACACTAACAGGATCACCACTAAGCCTAACTAAGTCCCTAGTCGTAATAGCCCCTCTATTGCTAAGCCCTAGGACCTTCTTGTTTCAACTTTTCTATTCCTCATCATCACCTGCAAACCATTCACAGATTATGTATTTAGTGGTAACCAATACCAAGAGTAGAATGGTGATTATGTTAATACTCAATTAAAGATTTTACCTTCATCATAGTGGAGATTAGGACACTCCCTCTTTCAATGGCCATTCTCTCAACAATAAATGCAAACATCATTCAGTATCCTTGACTGACGAACAATATTCCTTTTTCCCGTACCCCTGCCTGACAGCGTAACAGGATTACTTGATGTGCTAGAAGCAATAGAAGAAGTCTCATCACTCATTCTCTCCCCCATTTGGCACCTTTGCCCTTCGCTTTAGAGATTGAAGCCTCTCCCACTAGTACTGGTTGATGCAGATTTTTCAACCGTTGTCTTATACTGGACCAACATATTGATGAACTCATGAAGGTTTTTCTCAATCCCATTCATGTTATAGTTGATAATAAATTGATCAAAAAAGGGTGGTAGTGATTCTAAGATCACATTCATTCTCAAAATCAACCTGGAGGTCTTTCAGCTTTTCTACCAGGGATAGAATCATCACTCGATACTCTCATACGGACAATCCCTCAACTATTCTAGCACGTAAGAATTCCTTCATATGGTATCGCATAAAGTTCATTCATGCGGTGCATTATTGACCATACATCTTTGTACCTCTCTTACTATTTCTGGATCTTGTTACTCATCATGCCCAGTATGATACTGCGTATTGTCCAGTTGTGCTCATGCCACTGAGTAAATTTCTCGAGCGTCAAACATTTTCCTAGCAAGAACACATTTGGCAAAGTACGAGGTAGACTTATCTAGAACATAAGTTTAGTTCTCGAAATCTTGGAATATCCTCAGATTTCTCAGCCAATTTGAACAGTTTGTTCCATCAAATATATTATCCTCAAGTATGCCGTTAAGTGGATTCTTAGACATCTACAATAAATAGAAAAATTACTAGATTATTATAAAATTATGTTCAAGTTAAGAATTTGGACTTCAATCATTAACCCTCCCACTATTTCTATAAAAACCACCGCTCTCAAATGGATTTTCGAAAAACCTTTACTTAGTGGGCTTAGGGTCCACAAGCAAAATTCACGATGTTTATTTCCATTTTTGTGTCTAATATTTTAACTTGGTCCAACTAAGTGAGGGTTATTTGTTATTTATATGACCGAGACCACATCACATTTAATATTTTTCATGCATAATATTCTAAATATTAAAAACCTTAATTAAAATGCATGGAACGCAAAAATAAAAGTCTAGCACGCCACTATTCGATAGTCAAAAGCCGTCTATGAGATCTACTGAGCTCATAGTAGATCTATGGTCAGTCTAGGGTAGGCCCATTAACATACTATGGGCCTTGTAATCTCTCCTTATTTCTTTATCTGCTTCGTGGGCTCCGTCCTTTGGACCTCTTCTCCATGAACCAACCCATGGCTCCTCCATATGCCTCTATTGTCTGAGCTAGTTTTTTCAATTATTACAAAAAATAAAACTAAATCTCCCTAACCTACTACACTTATTACGACTAAAAAGAAAGCCCAAACAGAAGTAGCGAGAAGTACATGAATAGGGAGAAAATATGCCTTAAATAATTAGGCTAAAAACAAAGAGATAAGAAAATAAGTGGCATGCATGCCACAACCCAACAGAAAATAAACCATCCAATGGGTTTGTGATCATCCATATTAATCAAATTAACAAAAAAACACATTTATTTTCAAAATAAACATGCACAAAAAATATAATACAAACCATGCATTATAATAATAATATCCAATGTCATATATTAATCACATATCTAATCCAAGGGTTTTTTCATTAAAAATAATGCAACTTATTTATGGATATAAGTGCAACCGATACAAAAAATAAATTCTTGTTTGAGAACCCATTCAAATTAATTTTAGTAATTTAATTTTAGAAAATACCACATCTCAACCAAAAATTAAATTCCCAAAAATTTATTGTTTCAGAATAATATGCAGAAAATTCAGAAAAAATAAAAATTTTGAAAAAACATAAAGCAAACATGAGGAAACAATGCACGGACCCCGCTCGTGGATCTGGTTTCAGTGCATGCCTGCGCGTGCCAGTGCAGACATGCATGCACCCTTGCTAGCACGCATGCCTGCAGGAGCCCGCGCCCGGACGTGCGCTTGTCGGCACATCTACTGAGATTTTTTTTTTAAACTTTTTGTTTTTATTCTACATTTCAAAGAATCAATTATATTTTAGATATTCCAAAATTTATGAAAAATTCTCAATCCCAAAATTAAATCTTGACCAATGGGTGTACCCTTAATCTTTTCCTCGACCTTTGGTGTAAAAATAAAACAAAGAAGGCCAATAATTAGGAGAAAAAATAAATAAGAGAGACAAAAATCCACATTATGTTCGACTACAACCGTTGATTCCTCATTCTGTATCGTTCACAGTGAGATCTCGATTTCGAGACCCTCCAAAGACTAACACACCACCACTAAAGGATATGGAGATTTTGTACTAGCAAAAACTCAACAAATGTGCAAAGAATCAACAACGTTATTGTTTAACATTTGATCATTTCTTCCTCTTTGGATCTCTAAGATCATAAGAGGGTTTTTGGAGAGAAAATAGGAGTGAAATTTTATGGGTATGTTTTTGCTGCAGCTGCTGGTCGGCTATCAGTATTTTAGAAACTTTATATGTGACCTTTTCACAAGATACCAATGAGCTTTAACCTAGAAAGATTTCTTCAACCATCTAACACCTCTATGTCACACCACACCCAAGGAGGAGTTTTGACTCCTTAACCTAGCCATGGTCTAACAAAGGACTTGGGCTTGCATTTTAATGGAACGAGCTTGATTAATTAAAACTAAATCAAGCCCACATCTAATGGACTTTAAAATAAATCTAATTTAATTTATAAGTCCAATATTAAAATATACTTTGATCCAATTAAAGGATACAAGCCTTCTATTTTCGTGCTTTTAACTTATAAAACCAATTCATATCAAACGAAGCCCAGTAAAATTAATCCAATTAATTTGAATAGCTAACTTGAAATTCTAATTAATCCAATTAATTAAACTAAAGTCATCCATCGAATGTATTAGTCTAAATAAATGATCCAATCATTCATTCTCTCCAAGATTTAATTTAATTCAATTAAATTAATCCGACTCTCTGGAATTAATTCCAAATTAATTTCATCCCATTATAGTGGTAGGATGTGAATCTTTAAGTTCACGCTCGACTAGACTTGGGCATGTGCGACCAACAAAATTAACTTAATCTAATTTAATTAATTATTTTGAATTATCCCATAATCAGAAATAGCTCGTTACCATAGGTGGTCGTGTAACAACGGTCCATGGTACTAGAAACTAGGTGAATAGCAGCTTGAACATGTAGGCTCCGAATCTGTACGAGTACGGTCCTACTGTCAACCATCTCCCGGTCTTAGAGTTGGGCATGGAATTGGGTGTCGGTTCCCATTCTTGACTAGGAAACAATGGTTAATACTCGAGATGCATTTACTCTACTGATCTGATCTTAAACCTATCCCTAATCAATCAATCATTTTGGCTAAATACTTGTAGAGTCTAAAGTATCTCAGAGCGCAAAGGAGAATTCACTGACATATACTAATAGGGGATAGATCCTCTGGTGGAATCCACCGTCCTTGCTACATACTCAGAATGCACTGGATAAGGCTTACGACGATCATGTCTCACGACACAATCACCGCTCGCCATATCCAAGATACATTCTTCGTATGCACGTGACTAGCATGATTACTCAAGTCCGAGAACTAATCTCGTACTATTACAACCAAAAAATCCCAGTCATGCTGATCAAGCCTTAATAGTTTCCATATGACAATTCCTACAAGTCATTTTAGTCAGTCAACTACCTTCTGAACTAATCCACTAAAATAGGAAAGAAGGCCTATGTCTCCTGCCGACGAAACACAGATACAATACTTAGTGCAAGACTCTATAGGACATTTGATGCCCTATTTTCAGGTTCTCGACTTGGAACACATCAGGCCGAGACCCTCATGAGTTGGTTTCATAGCTGACAAATCTATGCGTAGCCCAACTCCACGAGTTTCACCATTCGATCTGTGGGCATTTTGTGTGATATTGAAAACCCCATTCAATATGAGTGGTAAACAAAATAAAACACACTGCCAACTTGATGAACTCTTACCGTATTCATCAATCTAATATGATTCCATAAAGATTGGAGAATGATTAACAACCAATCTAACTGGCTTTTTTTCACTCATTCGAACAATGTCATGGTTCGTTTGGATTGTACATGTGCAAACTCAGGGTGGTATACCTGATCAAATGCAAAAGTAGACGTGATCCCGATTCTATTGTCTGACCATGCTCCTTTAATTATAAGTATGACTCGAAATCAGCAATTTTCACGACAACTGCTCTAAGGTGTAGTGCTTTGGGGCAATGTGGTTGAAGGTAGACGAGTGTGTGAAGATCATTTCTGATAGTGGGAAGGTTGTTTGTACCTGTTTTAACATTAAACATCTACTTCGCGAGTCTAAAGCTGTAAGATATAACTGGCTAGATAGAACAAGTGCTCCTTCGGACACTTGAAATGGATGATTAAAGAGCTTGAAGAAAGGATTAAATTTCTAGAGTCTTAACCATTGATTGAAAATGCTGAGAAAATGTTTAGATGAAATTGAGAGATGTTTTATGGAAGATGAGATCATCTAGAAACAAAGAGACAAAGAAGATTGGTTATTCCAGGTCGATTAATATCTATTAATATTTTTCTTACTTATGATGCTAATCACTTCTTGAAATCTGAGACAGGAGGAAAGAAAGGCTATTTAATAATGAAGCTTGACATGAGCAACGTCTAGGACCTGGTTGAGTGGCTCTTCTTGGAGTCTATCTTATTAGACTAAGGTTTAAGTACTCTTTTGTCCGTCTTCTTTTGATGCTTGTTTTGTACTATTAGTTATTCTTTTGTTCTTAATGGTGAGAATTTTGGACTAGTAAAGCTGTCTAGGGGAATCGAACAAGGAGACCCCTGATCGCTTTACCTATTCTTATTTTGTGGAGAAGTTCTCAGTGGAATGTTAAAAGCGGCTAAATCAATAGGTTTGATCCAGGGTGTTTGAATGGCAACCGTGGCACCCCGAATATCTCACCTATTCTTGGTTGAAGATACCCTTGTGTTTTTTGCAAGGCCACATTGTCATCTTTCCATGGTATCATACTATACCGATACACACAAGCATCGGGGTAGATTATTAATCTTAAAAAATCAAGCACGGGGTTTAGTAGGAACATATGGAATGAATACCACTTGGCCGTAGCGAAAGTCAACACTTGGGGTAACCGGCGGTGGGTGGACTCTTGAAGAAAAAAATATTAATGTGCTAGAATTAAGGATAAGATTTGACAAAGAGTACAAGGCTGGAAGAAGAAGATGCTCTCCCAAGCACGTAAGGAGATTCTCCTAAAAGCAATTATTCAATCTATCCCAATGTATCCTATATCATGCTTAAAATTTCCCTCATCACCTATTCATGATATCTAAATTTGTTTTAGGATGTATTTTTGCATCAACGATCAACTCGCAAGAATCAAGCGTGATCCTAGCCTTAACCGTAAAATCTCTCCCTCCTATCTTCGCCAGGTAATTTCAATTATTTTCTAGCTTATTTAGTTTTTAATTATTTTTTTTTATCGTCAAATCTCCTCCCATTATTTTCTTTTTCTTAAAAGAAATCAACTTATACCAGTCCCTGTGGAATCGACCCTACTCCCACTTTCACAAGTTTTGTAGGAATTATTTTTTGTGATCTCGACACTCACCAAATTTTGGCACCGTTGCCGGGGCTGGTGTTTTTAAGAAGATTTATTTTCTTGTTACTTGATTTTTTTTTTGGTTACTTAGTTTAATACTATAATCTTCTCGTACATATGAACTTGATCTGATTCAAGATTGAGAAGATTGGACGGAGATTTTGAAAGGAAACCAAGCAATAAGTTGAAAGGATACCCACTTCTTCCGAGCCATAGTTAGCACAAGAGATATTGGACACTTGGAGTGAACCATAACACACAACCCAATTGCAATCATGTGGGCCAATACTCAATAGTTTGGGACTAGATACGGCAATCCTCCGGTGAATGAGGTAAATGTATCTTCCATTTATGATCGTTTTGATAAACTTTTGTCCCTTGTTGAAAGAGTTGTCGAAGAAGAATTCCAACGAATGAAGGCTTTTCGTTTATGTAATTCTATGGCACATCCCACCGATTTGTGCCCTATGCTTCAAGAAGAAACCATCGAGCATGCCAATGTTGTTGGAGGACTTTTTGGAACACCACAAAGAGGATATGATCCTCATTTCAACATGTACAATCCAGGAAGGACAACTTACCCCAGTCTTAGCTACATTTCACAATCTCAAAACTGGCCACCAACTCCTTCGCCTAATCCCACACCTGGTCCATCTCTCGAAGACATGATAAAATCACTAGTGACCAAAACACATTAATTCCAACAACAAACACAATAGATCCAACAACAGTTCCAATAGCAGACCCAGACGAGCATTAAAAATTTGGAATCTCAAATCAGTCAACTGGCGTCATCTATTAGTAAATTGGAATCCTAAGGTAAATTACATTCCCAGTCTATTGTTGACCCCAAATAAAATGCTGTTGTTTTTGTTCTTCCAAGTGAAAAAGAGTTGCAACCAAACATGGACGAAAATGACACTAAGCATGCGCATGACCAGCACGATGAACCAGACCAAAAGATGGAGATTTCTCAAAAACAGACCAACAAATCGAAAACGACCGATAGTGAACATCACATGGTGTTGATGGTCAAACCTCCATTACTTATTCCTAATCGAATTATTTTAGCCCCTTATCTAAACTGTGCCGATGAGTATCAATTTCCTGTATGTCACTTGGTTACTATCTATTGGAATATCTAAATCACCGCAACAAGTGTTTGATGGAGTCATCAAGTTCTCACACTGTGGAGATAATACACCAGTCAGCAATCCCTCTTCCCGAGTTCATGAATTGTTACCAGAGTCTTCGTACAATACGGAATCAAGCTCAAACAAATCAGTCGTATCCTCCACCTACTGATTCAGTAAAAGTTCACTTTGATGGTGCAAATTCTCATGAACAATCATCTATGCGTGTAGGGGTTATTCCAAGAAACTCTAAGGACATCTATTTAGCAAGGTGGATGAAATATTTCTCTTTTCCTACTACACCAGACCATCTTGGAATGAAAGGAAGCAGTGGAAACACTGCAGGAGTGTTCTTATTGAAGGTGATTGCTTATCCATCATAAATTGGTCTCCTTATCACTAGGACCAATTTCTGAAGGTATCAAGTCATTAGCAGTGGCTTTTCATTCCATCACTTTTGTGCATGTTCATCAACAAGCGAACAGTCTTGCACATCGATTGGCAAGAAATGCTCACTACAGCACTGAGGGGGTTGAATTATTACTTACATGTATTATATAGCTCTTCGTGGCAAACATATGATATGATTTTCGTATCCAAGAAAGAAAAAAAAAGTAAAAGAATACATATTAACCACTTATTGTGTCCTAGCAATAGCTAATATTACGAAGTTAGATTTAACCAAATGTTGGGTCCTAGGGGTTACCTATATTATTTGTGATAATATCTAATCAGACTGAATGGGTCTAAGTTGAAATAGTGAAGCTTTTGCAATAATAATTTTGCTCCAAAAACTTGTTTATATAACTTATTTGTTTCTGGATAAACTTATATCCCAATAGTGTGATTTTGCCTAGTTTATTTAATAACTATAACTAATATTTATCTTTTATGGTAAACTAAAGGTACTTTAAGATTGGTTTACAAGTAGTGTCTCTATTGTACTAAATTGGGCAGCACACAAAGTAATGTAACTATTAAGGAAAAAATTGCACCTTTTGTCCCGTAAGGGCCTTTTTCAATTTAGTTCCATTTATTGCAATTTTTTCATATTGCATCTCATGAGTGGTCGTATTAATATTATACCAAAATGACGTCATTTCGAAACAAATAACATTGTTTTTTTGGGAACGGTTATTTGGAATGGCTAAACAATAGGAACGACTTTTTAAATATTGCTTGTCAATAGAAACAATGTTTTTTTTTTTTTTTTTGCAAAGAGAGGTCTTACGAATGGTTTTTTAAAAATTGGCGATTCCAAAGCCCGCTTCAAAAATCGGTATACATACAAAACTTAGAAGATTTTTTTATTTCACCCTCCCTCTTCCTCCTTCACTCTCCCTCCCTCACTCTCCTCGACCGACTGCCTCCCTCACCTGGTACTTAGCTCCACTACCGTCAGCCGTTCGTCGTCGTCTAGAGGCAAGTGGAATCAAATGGTTGGGTTTCCTTTTTCTTTTTTTGGACCCCCCAACCTTTTTCTTTGATACCCCCACCATTTTTCTTCTTCTTTTCACCACACTTTTCTTCCTTTTTTCCTCCACTTTCATATAAAATAAAACACCAATTTTTTAAAAACATTTTGGCTACTTTTCGAAAAAAACATTCGGGCATTTAACTATATAAAAGTTCTATTTTTTTAAAAAAATTTCTAAAATTTTTTTGAAAAAACTAAATACGGTTTTCTGATATTTTTGTATTTTTTTAATTTTCCTAATTTTATATAATGTTTTTGTAATTTTTCTAATTTTTTGTAAATTTTTTAGGTAATTTTTAAAAATTTTCTATAAATTTATGCAATTTATGTATAATTTTTTGAGTAATTTATGCAATTTATGTTTATTTCATTGTGTAATTTACGCAATTTATATTTAACTTATAAAAAATATTTGACAAATTTCACCAGTATTACATTTCTATATAATAAATATAAATAATTAAAAAAATTGAGAATTTGTTCCAAATAATAATTTCTTACATAATAATCTAATTAATAAAAAAAATTTCACCAAATTCCCCATACTAACATTTTTACATGATAAATGTAAATAATCACAAAAATTGGACAAATATTTCCATTAATAATTTTTTTACATAATAATCACATTAACATAAATTAGGCTAATATTCCCAATGTCAACAATCCAAAATTAGAAAATATTCCTAATAATAATATTTTTACATAATAATGTCAATAATCACAAAATTAGATCAATAATTCCAATAATAATATTATTTAAAAAATAATATCAATAATAACAATATTGAGGTAATATTTCAAATTAAAATACAATTAACAATTAATAATTATTTAAAAATATATAGTTTGTTTGTAACCATGTACAAACAGATTACACATGCCTTTAAGTTTTTGCCCATCAAGTGAATTTTGTCAGTAGAACTGTTTAGGTTTATCCATCTTCGTTTGTCAACGGAAGACAATGTTCATAAATAAGATGTTAATTGTTTTTTTCTTTTATTAGAGGCAGAGCTCGATCAGCCGCCCAAGCAGATGGAGTTATTTGAAAGGTGCTACACAAAAAAGGAGGATGGTGGCTGGAGTGGGCTGAGAGCGGCTGAGGTGGCGGTAAGTAGATTATTGATATTCTTTGTTTTAGAAAAAATAATTCTTGGTTAGAAATACTAATAATTTTGTATGTTTTGCAGTATACGTTCCAGAATTGCCTTCAACAGACCCCCCAGCTTCAAACCAGGACAATATTTACGTCACTGAAGAGGAGGGCTTAGATTTGGTTTTAATTTTTTTTTCATTTTTTAATTAGATAATTTTTCATATTAATATAATATTTTTTCTTAATTATTCATGTTTCATAATATTTATTAAATTTTATTAAATCAATTTTAGTTAATTAATTAAATTCATAAATATAATTAATTAAAAAATTATTAAATTAGTTTAATTATATATTAAAATAAATTAATTCATATATTAAATATATGAATAAATTATAAAATATAAATAAATTATAGAATTAAAAAATTAGGAACGGTTTTAGTAATGGTAAAGAAATATTATAAATCTAAATAAATGACCGTTCCAAATATCATTACTGAAATAGTTCCAAACCCCTGTTCCTAAACTGCATTGACTGTTTCAAATACCATTGCTAAAATCATTTCTAATAAGTGTTCCTAAATAGTGGCTGACCGTTCCTAATACCATTGCTATTTCAATTTTAAGTACGTGTTCTCAAAAACACCATTGCTAATACCATTATTAAAACAGTTTTATATATGTGTTCCTAAATACGACTGACAATTCCTAAAATCGTTCCAATTGAAAAAATAAATTTTTCTTGATAAATTTGATATTAGGAATGGTTTTCGTAGTGTGTTACAGTTCCCGTCCCAAATAGAAATGGTCTTGCCAGAACCGTTCCTAAAATTTTGTAACGCCAGTTGTAAGGATGAATTTCCAACCATTTCAAAAATCACCTCAAATAAGTTCAATGTCCTGCAAACCCTTCCAAACCCAACATTCTAAAATCGCTTCAAATTCCGCCTTTTTTTATAGTGATAGTACCTTAAACTAGCTTGTTAAACTAAAAAACTTGTGGACCCCATTTCTTGTGCTATGATCGGATCCTAGATCTTGTGCTCCGCCAACCAGTTTTATTGATGGGATTTGGCTAGAGTACTTCACCACACTATAAAAAAAGGTGGGATTTGGCATGGTCAGGGCAACCGTTCCTAAACCCGTTCCATCTTGAAACGGTCTTTGGAACACATAATGAACGGATAAAGATGATGTCAATGATCTACATTTTTTTTTGTTATAATTTTGGAACAGGCATACCATTCCAACATGAGTTCCGAACAAACAGTTACAAAATCTGATCCAAATAGCATTACAAAATAGTAATTGTAGATGGTTGTAACTCTATTTGGAACATAATATTAGAATTAGGGACGGTCTTGAGTTGACCGTTCCTATATGTGTGACAAAGGATGTCCAAAAGATGATAGTTAGAAAATGTATTCGAAAATAAGGTACAATTTGAAACGACTTTGGAACACCCTTAATCAATTATGCGGAAAACCATTCCAAATTATTAATTTTATTTAAGAAGTAATGTGTTTCAACAATCGTTCCAAAATTCGGTGCAAATTGGAACTGTTTTTTTGTATTATTTATTTAGTATTACTGAGACTGTTCCAAATGAAATACAATGGCTATATTTCAACGGTAAAAAAATGTTCCCAAACTCGTTGAAAGCACCGTTTCAAAATCTAAATCAACGGCTAATTTTTAACAGCCAAAAATTTGTGTGCTCTTTCCATTTAATGTCACTATCTTCTTCGATTCTTATTTTCTCTCTATTTCCTCAATCTCTCTCGAATTTTTTTAATCTCTCACTATCTCACAAATATTTTTCTAGTCTTGATTGTCAGCCTGTTTCAAATTTTTAATGATATTTGAAGTTATTTTGATCAGGTAACAACTTTAACCCTTTATTTGTCAATTGATTATATTTGTTGCAATTTTGTCATTTAAATTTAATGTTATAATAATATATACATATATATATGTGTGTGTGTGTTTCTGTGTTTGTGTATGACTCATCATAATCTTAAGACAATTGAGTAGATGGATGTATGAGAAGATCCTTTCAAATAGGGCGGGTCTTACGCCATTGAGGATGCTGTTAGTACATTTATAGAATGACCCAAGTCTCAATATGCATTATGGATGGTGAGAAAATTAAGTGTCCTTTTTGGAAGTGCATAAATGAAGTTTTCAAAACCACGGATGAGGTAAAGTTATACTTATTTATGAAAGATTTTATGTCGAAGTATTATAATTGGACTTCTCATGGCGAGGAAAGGGTGCAAGAGTATTTTGAGGCCATCACCACGGCCCAATTGTAGGAGGAGCAACCTCCCATTTTTAATGTTATGGAGGGCACCGGTACGCCTTTGGATGATGCAGTGCAAATGGATTTGACATAGAGAATGGTTTTTGATGCCGCCAGGCCGGATATCTGGTCTTCTAAGTATAACCAGAATGGTGTGCCTCATAAAGGTATGAGGTCGTGTCGTACTAATATAGGGTGTAGTTTATATTATGGTAGGTGGTACGATTATGTGTCTGTGCTGGCGATCGGTTTCACAATGTAGTGCATGCAGTTGAGCAGCCGTTGTAGAATGGTTGCACCCAATCTCAATTGAGGTTGTTGCTGAGTTGTTGAATATCAAGGTCGTTGCCCATTTTCTCAACATATATGTGACCAAATATCCCAATGGGCTAATCATATAGTGACCCACAACCACACCCTGCCCCAAGATTACTATAGTACGAAGAAATTGTTAAGAAACTTGGATATACCTATTGAGAAGATTGATGTATGTAAAAATGGTTGCATGTTGTACAAGAAGGACAACATTGATTTGGATTATTGGAAGTTTTGCGGAGAAGCTAGGTACAAGTCAATCAGGGAGCAAAATCTTAATCACAAAAAGACATTGTATAACATTCTTAGGTACTTGCCGGTTACCCCTAGCCTGCAAAGGTTGTATGCTTTAGAAGCGACTGCCGAGCAAATAACATGGCATGCTAACAATCGAACGGAAGAGGGATCCAAGTGCCATCCGTCTGATTCAAATGCATCGAGGTATTTTGACCGGACATATCCTCATTTTGCAGTAGAGCTCCGTAATGTTAGACTAGGTTTGTGCACGGATGGGCTCGCAATGCACGGGCAGTACGATGGTACATACTCATGTTGACCTGACCGGGGAACTTTAAATTTGATGACGAGTCTGATGAGGATAGCTTTGATGAGGATTACGAGACTGAAGAAGACAATAATTATGATTGACATTTACCATTTTCTGTTTAAATTAAAAAAGTACCGAGAATAATTCATAAAAATAGTTTACCAGCTAATTTAGAAGTACAATTTGCAAACTATTTGTCCATACCAATAATTTCTTTTTTCAGAAAAAACAAAACACATTTTTTTTTTGTATTTAGGAAATGTCAAAAAATTAGGAAGTCGATCCAAAGCCCTTTCCAACTTTGAACGACCTTAATAAAATAAATCGTTCAATATATTACAATCTACTAAATAAAAAGGAGGAAAAATTAAAATATAGGAACCGTTAATTTATTTTGACCGTTCCAAAATAAGTTCCAACAAATTGAGTTTCGCACCAAAAGAAAACTGGAGGAAAAATCAAACCTAGGAATGATTATTTAATATTTGACCGTTGCGAAATATGAAATTTAAATAAAATCGTTCGTAAATGTATAAAATATCTTTTTCTGAAATTAGTAAAATACTTTTCTAAATGTGTTCCAAAAACTGTCCCTAAATATGCTCATAGATTGCTCGTTCACCTCCCGATTACAGTGTCTCAATATCCGGGTCCCTGATTAATATCAAATTTAAACTCATAACAATACTTTTTATATGTGAACATATCTAGTGGTCTGATCTAAAATTAAATTGTCTGATGGTCAGTTTCATCATTTTTTCAACCTCATTGATTCTGTATATCTTAGTATTCGTATAGCAAAAATGTCAAAAACTTCATAGAATGTAGTATTTTATTGATTTAATACTATCCAAAGGTTTGATAAAAATTTTAACGGTCTGATTAGACGATCCAATGGAACAGTGTGAGATGTTACTTACATCTACGTAAGACTAACAATCTTATATATACAAATATATTTGATCTTTTGAACATGTATCAATTTTAATTCATTGCATTATATGTTTCCAATGACCATAATTAATTTATAGTCTACTTTTTCTGATCATTAACATGTTTGGGACAATTTATCCTTTATTTTTTATTTTCTTAATTGTTTGGTGTAAAATAAAACATTTTAAAAAACTTTCGGCAATTTAAAAATAATTACTTAATTTTGCTGTAATTTTTAAAAAAATTATACATTTATGAAATTATAAAAAATTTCATAATTTTTGGTAATTCTAATATTTTTCTATAAATTTTTTAAAATCTTCAAAAAAATTGTAAATTTTATGTAATTCTCCAAATTTTTGTATATTTTTGGTTATTTTAATAATTTTCTCTTAATTTTGGTAATTTTTAAAAATTCTCTGTCAATTTCTTTTTATTTTTAAAAAAATTCTGTTAAAAAGTTATTTTATGTAAGTTTCGCAAATATAGAAATATTTAGTTGTATAAGAATATCTGAAATTATAGAAATTTATTTTATGTAATTTCTGCAATTATAGAAATTTTGTGTAATTTTTCAAAACTAATTGTATAGTTGTGTAATTTATGCAATTATTGTGTAATTTAGTAATTGTATAGTGTAATTATTTGTGCAATTTACTGTAATATTCTATATGAAGATATGCACTGACTAATTTCAATAAATTGAATTTTTGAATTTTTCGTTCTTTTTACTTTTTTCTTTCTTGTTAAATACTTCAAATATTCCAATCAAGAAGTTATAATTGGTCAAATCATATGAAAGAAAGAGATTAATTACTAGTCTCCTTCGAATTTGAAAATTCAAGTCAAATGAGGCCTATTTTTCCCTTTATGCAATTCTTATGTGTATTATATTATATTGCTTAAATTTTTTGCCATATTTATTGTATACATGTGCAATTTATTTTATAAATAGGCTAATTTTTTACATCATAATGTAAATAACCACAAAAAATTGGACAAATATATAATCCCAATAGTAAAGTTATTTAAATAATAATGTAAATAATAAAAAATATTGGACTAATATTTCCAATAAAATAATTTTGACATCATAATGTAAACAATCACAAAAATTAGACCAATAGTAAATCCCAATAATAACATTATTTAAATAATAATGTAAATAATAGAAAAAATTAAATCAATATTTCCAATAATAATCTTTTCAAATAGTAATGTAAATAATCACAAAAATTACACCAATATTCCTAATAATAATAACATTTTTACATAATAATGTCAACAATCACAAAAGGTAGACTAATATTCCCAGTAATAACATTATTTTCATAACAATGTCAATTATCGCAAAATTATAAAATATTCCCGAAAATAACATTTTTAGATAATAAAGTCAATAATCACACAATTAGACCAATAATCCCAATAATAATATTATTTACAAAATAATGTCAACCATAATAATATTAAGGTAATATTTCAAATTAAGGTACAATTACATAATCATTTGAAATAGAAAACAAATTGAGAACATTATTTCCAATAATTAATAATTATTTAAAAATGTATATTTCTTTGGTAACAACGTACAAACAGATCACGCATGCCTTTAATCTTGTTTAGCCCATCAATTGAATTTTGCCAGTAGAACTTGTTATGTTTATCCATTTTCATCTGTCAGCAAAAGAAAATGTTGATACATTAAAATGGATAAATATAACAAATACTACGATAAAAAGTTCATGTGATAGGCTAAATAAACTTAAAGCAATACTTGGCCCGTTTGTATATGTGCACAAGAGAATTATACATTTTTAAATAATTAATGAGTACAATAATCATGACTTCATGATAATTTTTCCGATGTGTA
Source organism: Sesamum indicum (assembly GCF_026168435.1). Taxonomy (NCBI): domain Eukaryota; kingdom Viridiplantae; phylum Streptophyta; class Magnoliopsida; order Lamiales; family Pedaliaceae; genus Sesamum; species Sesamum indicum. Next base: position 5,445,156 of record NC_142661.1, on the reverse strand, counting down.
AGAATTAGTGTATTCTTTTTTATTTACATATTAATGTGAATAATCGTAAAATTTAGACAAATACTTCTCAATCGTTTTTTAGATCATGTTTAGTGGTACGCCTCCTATATCACGTGGTCAAGGAAGTGGTCATGGTCGTGGCCCGCCACTTCTACCAGTTTTGTCAGATGCTTCCCAAGTTGGGGAAGCAGTTCTTCGACCACCCACACCACCTGACACGACCACACCGTCCCCCGTCCCTCGTCCCGCAGACTCCAGATGATGCTGGAGCATCTAGAGCTGCACCGGCAGCTAATGAGACAATACACCAGTTTGGCACCCCGACGGCTGCTCCACCACTACTATCAATTCCACCCACCATCATGTCGCCCAATACATCAGCCACGACGGCGCAAGGTAAATTTGATTATCGATGTTTTTTTAGTATTATTTTATATTGAAAATGTCCAATATAGCATGTCCTTTTAGATTTGACTGCCGATTTCACGAGTGCATCAATGTAGTGGTGACGGGGACACTTTCCCCACCCATCGCCATGTCTAAGGTAGGTGCCGAAAGAGTACCAACATTTGTGATATGAGAGCATGAAGGTAATAAAATTTAAATTAATTTTGTTTTATCTCATAATCTAATTATTTAATGAAATTTACTGAAATATTGGGCCAAACGTATTGGGCCAGAGTCGACTTCCAGCGGGAGTCCTTATAGAAGGCGAACCGGGCAGAAAACTCCATTGTGTCCTCAATTGTGTATCCGGAGGGGGGGGGTCTTCCTCTATTAGCATGCAGAAGAGAAAGTTGGTAAGTAAATAATAGTATTTTAAATGCTTTACCATATTTTATAAATAAGATGCTAAATTTTTTTTCTTCTACATGAAGCGAAGCTCGATCATCCCCCCCCCCCCCCCCAAGCAAAAGGAATTATTGGAGAGATGCTGCAAGAAAAAAGTGAACGGCGGCTGGAGCGGGCTGAGGCCATTGGAGGTGGAGGTAAGTAGCTACAATATTAATATTATGTTTTTAAAAAAAATTAATTCTTGCTTAAAAGTGTTAATAATTTTGTTTGTTTTGCAGGAAACGTTCCGGAAGCTGTTAGAGGATGGTTGACCTTAGAGGGTTGGATATTCCAGAAGGTGCTTTATTTTTTGTAATATCCAACCCTCTAGTATTTGTCATTCTTTTTCTTTTTTTAAATGTCTATTATATATATATATATATTGGGATTAATGGAGTCAAAAGGGTCAGTTTATTTTTCTTTTCGAAATATTTGAAAGTGATATGATCTGTGGTGGCAAAGAACCAAATAAATTAGTGCAAAAAATTCTTACACACATTAGTATATCTGTATAACTTTAATATAATTGCAATTCAATTTTAAACTTAAATTACTATTCTTCAGTTCATCAATGAAATCCAGTCCTCAAAGTGTAATAATCACTAAAATTATGAAGCAAGTGACATTAGTCTATACCTATCTTTATATATGAAACCATTAATTACATTTTTCATATTAAAACACACCGAATTTCATAAATATTGTCAAATTTCAATAGATCCTTCGTTAAAAGTATTGTCAAATTTGAATAACGATGAACTTACAAGAAATGTTTATACTTCATTTTTTAGTGTCAACTTTTGAGTGTCTATTTTTACTTCATCACTACTTTATGTTTTTCAATTTTACTCAAAAATTGGAGTTGTATATAAAGAACTTTGTAAAGACAAATGGTTGATTACAATATAACAATACGTACATATTGATGAACTCTTTAATTAACTTTCATAAATATTATCTCTTTCTTTTTCTGCCTTTTATGGAGGAATCTAATATAGAAAATAATTTATTGTATTGTATTCATAGATAGCATCAAATATATACATTTCCTTGTAAAAATACTTTCTGTCTAATTATTACATAATATTAAGTAAAGAAAAACCAAAAAAGAAGAATATTAGAAAAAAACAGAACGTAACTTCCGACGCTTCTGCTGCCTCCTATCCAGCTTTCTTTTTTGAAACACTCACACATACGGAGACAACATTTACGCACACTCTCTCACTCAACCACTTACACTTCACATTTGCTCATGCCTTTTATCCCTCAACACTCTTACTACAGAACACTGTTCAAGTCCATAAAGTATTACGCTTAGAGAGCCCTAGGAACATTACATCTGAATCCTTCGGTAGCCAAAAATTGCGGAAAACTCTAGAAATGTAAGATGAATTTTATGTAGGCAACTCCATTATTTCTTGTCTCAATCATTTGATTCTTTCTTTTTCGTTCTTTAATTCTTTTTACTGAATCGATTTGTTAATTCGTCATTACCATATAATTTGCCAACAGAATTCTTCAAGAACATACACTAACGATTTTGGCCAGATTATTTCATCTGACCAAAATTCAAATTAATCTTGTGAAGATTCCGGTGATGTGCTATCGCCAGATCCCATCGCTTGTGCTTTGTCGGCAAGATTAATGGAGCCTCAGGTACTAATTTAATTATTTTTGTTTTTGTTTCTCCAATTTATTTGTATTTAATTTCCTTTCCCATCAAAGTTTAAAAAAATAAATATTTAATTTTTTAATATATTAAGAAATCTTTTTCCATAATTAAGGTTAAACAAGAAATTCAACTTTACTTATTTGATAAATGTTTTAAAATAAATTTTTGTGGAACCCATTCTTGAGGCTATAGAAATCCTGCTCAATAAAACTTCTCTTTTCTTTTTCCTTATTTTTTGATATATTTTCTTACCAAGACCAGTAGCTGCAATGACTAAACTCATATTTGAAAACAATAATTTTTATTTCACTAATTTTACCTTAAATTAAGCACAAAATGGGGGATGAAGAGAAAGTGCAAAAGCAGTGGTGATGACCTGGCCTAGGCTCAAACCAAACCTGATTGTGCCTGTTTTTTTTTTTCTTTCTTTTTTTTAACGAAGATTAGATACTTTTTTAACAAACTTACAAAATTTAGGCTTTTATTTTAAATAAATAAATTAGAAATTAAACCAAACAATAAAAACTACAAAAAAAAGTAGCTAAGACCACATAAAGACCAAAAAAGATTTAAAATTCATTTTTAAAAAAATAGCAATGAATTTTAGTGAATTGTTGTAATAATATAGAAGTAAAAGAAATAAAGGTAAAACTTTTAGAGTTCAAAAGTATAAAGAATATAGAATAGTTTAAGCTAAAAAATAAAATAAAACTTATATGTCATGTATGATTTAAAAAAACATAATATAGAAGTCGGCCCGCTAACTTGACCCAGGGTTAGGAGATCCTAGGTCATTTGGTTGGGCCTATCCCAAGTATTCATACTTGGAATTAGCTAAGGATTGGCCTAGATTGGACCAACCAATCTCATTGTTTCATGTTTGGAAGTGCAATAAGGTATTAATTGTTGCAAATATTATATATTCTCTCTTCATCACCATACATATATTATTTTTTTCGTAATAAGTCTTTTAGTTCACAACAATGATTTTCCATGAAATGATTTAGAAGGCGTTAATTCCCTTACATTATCATACATGGCACAAAATTGGATCTCTTGGTATGTCGTTTTTCATACTTAGGATAATAAATGTTACTTTTAGTATTTCTGGTCTCGGCTCTCTGATCCATCTGTCTATTTAGTGTTCTATACATCTTTCTCAATTTGCCAACTTTTTTCATATCCAAACCATATTTTCTTTAAAAACTCCAATCAGGATATCTTACTTATGATTACATTTTTGAACGTTTCAACGTAACCAATTTTTGTTCATATATAGATCCAAATTACTCTATACAAATAATATAATCCAACAACGAAAATTTGATCAATATAACTTATTTTCCTTTCAAATTTGCTCATGTAGATAAGCTAGTAATACTTTACTCTAAGCATGAGATAAAGTAGCATCTCAGTATGCTTGATTTTTAATCACTTCATAACAAGTTGAAGAGAAATTCAAAGTTTTACAAAGGTTAGTTAGCACTGAAGTCTGTCAATAAAGAAATAACCCATGACCAAGATTGGAGCTGTTGCAAGTTGAAAGAGCCATTTATAATACTAGATAGAGGACCGCTGTCATGAAGTATTTCATGTGGATTTGGAATGAAAGATATCGGGTAAGAAAGGCAGCAATGCATCGATCACTATCTACAGATACAAATGGTGGTGCAACATGTCATTATGCGTCAAGAACAATGCTTTATCCATGTAGCATGGTGATGATGCAATTTGTGATGAAGGTGTTAGTGACCAAAATCTAAAGTGGCCAACTTAGAGAGTGACAATATTAAAAGAACTCTATTTGGGCATGCACATAGGGTGGAAAAGATACTACAAAAGTGGTTGTGAGGAAGCTAGGAGGATTAAATGACCACAAAAAAAATTCATATTGATGGTGGTGGGTTCCATGATATACCAAATACAGGCAGATTTTGCATAGGGCTATGCAGTACAGTGGTTTTTGAATTAGGGTGATGTCATCTATGTCAATTTTATTAGTTATAGCCATTGGTGAGATGATGGTATAAATACAAAAATGACATACTGGTAACTCATGTAAACTCTTTTCTAAAACAAACAATTTATGTCGGGGTAATGCTAAATTAGAATTCTACAGGCATGTGGTTTAGCGGCCCTCATATGATAGGAATCTTTTGATTAATGTCACTTTGCATTTAGTTTGTGATGTAACGGTTCTTCAACATTAATGTTTCCAACAGCCTGCTATTATACCTTCAGGGGAAATGACAGATTTAGTCCCGTAGGATAGGGTAGTTCTCACTTTCGGTCCCTTGCTTTTTGGGGTCAACAATCTTAGTATATTAGTTTTATGAAATTAACACATTTAGTCCCATTTCATCTCTAAATGGCATGAAAACATCCAGCTTGCGAAAAATGGTATCAAAGCCTAGGTTTATTGAAGAAATATATGATTATATTACATTTTGATATTATCCAATAATGGAGGAGACTCTTTGAGAGAAAATGAAACCGAACGAAGGTTCGAGTTATTATGAAAACAGGGAATATTTTCAGATTCTGGAAATACTGAGAAGAGAATTTCTTATGGAAATTCTTGACAAGTGTGACAATAGTCCCAAGAGGATTGACCCAAAATTTCTTACGCCGAAAGAAAAACAAGAGTGGCTGAGAAACTTTGAAGTCCGACAAGTTCTACCAGGGAATGCAGTGAGGCGTCTACACTCCACTGAAGTTCATGGTAGAATCCCAACCAGGAGAAGCGGAACGGGTAAATTCCTGCATAATTTCAGTTCTAAAAATTATGATTGATTGGAAGGAACTCTAGCCGGATACATCAAAGATCTCTCAAGATCTGAGGAAGATCCAAAAGACAGTTCAAAACTATGGACATATGTTAATCCATATACCTATGAAAATAGAATTTATGAGCCAAAAGGTGGACGAGGTCCTTAAGATCCTTCCCGATCTACACAAGGGTCTTACAGATCTAAAGGCAAAAATTAAAGATCTGAAGAGAAGTCAATGAGAGAACCCTGAGACATCTAGATCAGATAGGAACGAATCAGGGACGCCCTTGGAACAGTACCTCTTCTACACAAAAAGGGGAAGGCCACGGAGATTCCAAAGCCGAAGTCAAGAGAAGATCTGATTATTGCTTCTATTAGATCTATAAAATAATGGAAGTAACAAGAGCGGATCTATCAGATCTACAAGAATTGGTAGAATCCTTTTTCCAACTCGGGATCGTGGATTTAGTAAATATCCAAACAAATGAGATCACTCCAGCACTACCACTGCCTGAGGGAAGTACATGCTCTAATGATCCTCCGCAGGATCAACCGATGAGAGAAAGTGCGGAATTCCACACTAATGCCACTCCAACGTTTGTGAGAACCAGGCTAAAGGAAAATCCAGGAAGAAATCCAAAAAGAGTGTCGGAAAATACACCTTGGGCAAGGACCATGTTCCAGCCCTTACATCCATATGGCGCTATACTGAACTTGGATATTATCGATTTCCAAAATACCGATAAATTGATAGACGAATGGGTTGCAGCAATCAAGATAGCAGCAACTACCCTAGAGCTCGATAAAGAAAACTTTATAAAACTTGTGGAATTGAGCTTAGAGGGAACTGTAAAGATCAGATGGGATAACACCCCAAAAGATACCAAGGCCAGCATCCTTGCAGGAGATTCAAAAGGTGCGATAGCAGACCGGCTAGGAAGGCTTATCAAAATACACTTCATCGGAGATGGATACTTCGAAGGAAGTAGAGTAGAAAAGGCTAGAGAATATGCACAGGCTCTCTTCAGCCTTGAACTTAGAAGTATTGGTTTCGCAAGTATTTCTTTTAGAGTGGAGTAGCAACGGAAGTAGCAGCTCCAATGTTCTTTGCAAAAATATGTAGTCCATGGAGGGAAATGTAGATCTAGTCATACAAAATACCTGAAGGACAGCTAGATTCAGTGGCGCAAAGAATGTCTTTCCTTAAAGACAAACTAAAGGAGTGGTGTTATCAAGCATCCATCCAAGGAAAAGGAACCCCTCTCGATTGTGATAATAATGATTTTTCAACTATTATAGGAGAATCAAGTGAGCCAAGGAAAAGGGAGAAGCAGAATAGTGACTCCTACAGTAGGAGTTCAAGAAGAACCTTTTCCCGGCGGAGGTCATGGTAGTCCAAGTCCAAGGCCAGAACATACAAATCTGGACAGAGAATAGGACCAACAAGGTTTCATCCCAAGAATCTAGACGAGCACATGCAAGATCTACTAAAAGAACCCATACAAGAAGAAATTTTAGACGGGCCCATACCCGAGCCAATGAAACTTTCAAAGACTGCAATTGCTGGACTTGCGGAGCAAAAGGACATATATCTCTCGACTGCCCGTAGAAACGTGGTGAATTGAGAAAATTTGAAGCCATGGATGATATCCTAGATGCAGTATACTATGGTGATTTGGTACCCATCTACCAATTCGAAGATCTTCCTTCAGATGAAAGCGTCTATGAAGAAGAAATAGAGACTGATTCGTATGGATCTTCAACCGAGTCAGAATAATTACAACGAGAAAGATAGGCTTCAAACTTCTGAAAGCCTATCAGGATTCTTTTCCAGAATGACGGTGTCAAACAAAACCATGGAGAGAATCATGTGGCAAGATTCCAACCTTAGAACATACGATGGATTTAGGATTGGAGGAATTGGGAAAGTCCTGAACCAGATAGGATTAAACCAAAGAAAGCATCACATAATCTACAAAGTGAGTTCAGGTGAGTTTGCTATACCTATGGAACTTACTGGTAATGTGATGGAGATGCAATTAATTCCTAAAGAAAAAATTCTTGATGAATTAAGCAAGCTTAGAGAAGAAGTAGTTGTTACTATGAAATGGATCCACATAGGAACTATTGAACTAGTAATAAAAGCAACTTTTAAGAAAGGAATTGATTCAGAAATACATTTATCGATAATAGATAGAAGAGTCAATAACTTAAGAGATGGTTATCTTGGAACAATGATAGGTAATTTGTATGCAGGCAAATTGATGTTTGACATTCATCCTAGAATTCCATACAACCTAGCAGACCAAGATTTTAGTAGAGTCTTAACCCTTCATCAAGATTTCAAAAGGAAAGATTTAATGAAAGAAGGTAATAGACCATATTCTATAACTTATAGAAGAGCTTATGCCATTTCCAATACACATCATTCAAATTTATTTCTTAGGAAAGAGTATATTGAGATTCCTAGAATTTTCAAGGAATTCGCCAAGGTAATGACACCAGATCCTATTAGGATACCTAGAATAGGTGGTGTCGATATTGTTATAAAAGATCACCTAGTCTTAGATCGAACACCTAGCTCTAGGACTGAGTTTAGTAGTCGGATGTCCTTCTCAGAAGATAGGATTATAAGCTACAAAGGAAAGGAAAAAGAGTTATTAAAAGCTTTAACTCCTCAAGAAATTAGGGTAGATAACGTAGAACTTAGATGCCCTGAAGGATGGAAAGAAATACAAGTTATATTCGACATCACTAAGAAAGAGAATTATTTCCCTTGTGATGACTTATATCATTTACAACAACCTGTTGAAAAATATGAAGGCATGCTAGAAATAGCAGGCCATGAAATTTTAGTTGCAGGTGTTGTAGGAAGAGAAAATGGGAGTGACTTTGGGGTTAAGTTTTCTCAAAGATCATAAACTATGGGGAAGAAAAGGTAACGGAATGGAATTTAGTCTTGATGATGTTACCATAAGGATTGAATGACGAATCCCTTTTCGATATACATATCTGTTGGTATGTTGTATGATCAATATAAGACAGAGTATTTTGCAGCTTAGATTGATTCAGGATCAGGAATTTGCACGGCAAAACCTAGAGTTTTCCAAAGGAAGCAAGGGGGAAACCTTACCCGTTTTATTGCAGGAAGGGATTTTTTACAAAAAATCCTGATACTCAATAAGGGAATACGAGATGCCAAAATCATGATTGGAGGAGCATTCTGATCACCCTGGTTTAGGGTAAAAACACCTCCTATATACTTTCATGATACAGGTGCCGATATCCTGCTAGGTAACAATTTCATTCAAATATTTGCAAGATATATGCAGGATAATCAGAGGAATCTGTTAATCTTTACTACTAATTGTGATAGTGAGATACAGGTGTTGCTAAGAGAAAAGACATTTAACAGGATAATGCTAATAAATTTTCGCAGCAAACGTGGTGATTTTGATGCCAGATTAACTAATCCAAAAATGCAAGATAAGAGAAAATTTGGTAAAATCCTTTTGACTTTCAGGCAGCAGGGACTCATAGATAGCAATAGCTTCTATAAGGAAACCGAGGAGGAAATTCTGTACCTTAAAGAAGCACTACTGGAAATGAAATCGCTTGACATCAGCGAAGAGAGCAGGCCTTCTCCTGAAAATGTCAAGAGGCTTATTCAAAGGAACTTCAGCGAAAATCCTCTGGCTTGGTGGGATAGGAACAAGATCGAAGCTACTCTGAAGGTCAAAGTTGAGTGCAAATACGAGTATGTTCGATACAAGCCTATCCAGATGAACATGGTGGATAAGAAGGATATGCAGATGATAATCAAAGAGCATATCAGTCTTGGACTCATTGAACCCGGAGTTTCTACCTACAGTAGCCTTGGATTTATGGTATGAAACCATGGTGAGATTAAGAGAGTTAACCCAGGTTGGTTATTAACTATCAAGGTATTAATAAGATATTAGAATTTGATGGTTATTACATTCCTAGTAGAGAACACTTAATTGATTACTAAAGGAGCAAAAGTGTTTTCTAAATTCGATTGAAAATCTGGTTTGTACCAGTATGTCTAATATTCCTATCAGGAATCGTACAAGCTTCGACCATGTGAAGCATTATTGATGGAACGTTTTCTAGCATATCATATTGCTTTTGGATGTCATTGGTCATTGAAGCTAATATGATATGTGTCCTTGTTGTTGTCCTCATGCTACATCTCGAACGTCACACGTTCTTCGGGCGAAAACCCTTCTGGTAAAGTCGCTGGGAGCAGCTTGTCCAAGACATAGCCTGGTTCTTGCAACCTCGAGCAATCGTTAGATTTTGCAGCTAGTTGTTGTAGCTCATGCCATTAAATCTATTAATCTCCATTATTAGGGTAAAGGGGTTCTTAGATATGTTCTACAATATAGAATTAAATAGATTTCAACATATGATAGTAATATTATTGATAAGTTCAAGACATGGTCTTTTAGTCTTTAACTCTCTCACTATTCATATGAAAGCCCACCACTCTCAAGTGGGGTATTGGAAAGTCATTTCCTAGTGGGATTGGGATCCACAAGAACAGTTTATCATGCCTGCTTTTACAATTCACATGGAAAAAGTCTCGTGGGAGGCAATCGATGCTATTCTCATTCCAAGAGATTCCCAAGATATTTTGCCTCACCTCTTCACATGATCCTGAGGACTGCAATAGAATCATGTTACTCAATGTTAGGCTTGACCCATCAACAAAATCACACCTCAATCGTTGCCCTCCATGACTTGTGAGATAGAAAAATGCTGAATTTGTTCTTTGTTCACAACAACGGTGTAGCTTTCCTATATTCCAACTGTGCCAAGACTCGTGAAACCACACTTGGGTAACGGTAGCTTCCTCACCATATTTTTGTGGATGGAAGGCTTGGTCAAATCAAGACAATCTTGATCTAAGTCCATTTTGGGCCTAATATTTAATTTGGTCCAACCAAGCAAGAGTTAATATTTCGGTGTTTGACCGAGACCTCATCACATAATTTTATTGCATGCAAAATATCAAATGCTAAAGCAATAAAGAAATCACCGCATGCAACATAATTAAGCATACCCCTGTGGGATGATCACAAGCGCTACCTATGCGACTTTTGTGTGCCCGGAGTGAGTCTATGGTAGGTCTAAGGTGGTCCTTTGCTATTACAAAGTAATTTACCCATCAAAATGTAGATGGGCCTTGTAACATCTTCGTGGGCCACCTTATCCTAGGACCTTCTTCTCCATGAGCTAGCTTTAAAATAAAAAACCTCATAAAAAATATTCCTATACTGCTCTCATTACAACTGAAAAGAAATCCCAATCAGAACTTGGGGGGAATGCATAAGGAGGGAGATAGCAGGCCTTATTATTCCAAGGTTAAAAACGAGAGGGAGAGAGAAGAAACATTACAAGGGCATACGAGAGGTCGTGGGCTCCGAGATCATCCATCCATACATCACATAATATACATCCCATGTAATATTATATTCCAGGATATCTAATATAACAAAAAATAATTTTACGAAGAAAACACAAGCTCACAATTTGCAATCAAAACGCTGATAAAAAAATAGGTGTATTGGCCAATTAATTATGCAATTTTAATTTTTGAAAAAATTCAATTTTGTCCCAAAAAATTAAAACATATAATTAATATTGAATAAAATTTCAGAAAATCAAATCTTTGAATTACGAGCAAAAAATATCCGAGTCGTTGGTTGTCAGCCCTGTAGCACGTACTGTCGTCGTTGCCTGTGCGTGCGCTCTGGCCCTCTCCCAACATTCGCGCGCATGGCTGCATTGCAGGTTGCTCACACGCGCTTGCTCTCTGCTAGCTTCAGCGCATGCAGGCTCCCTTGCTTGCGCTAGTCTGGTTGGGTGAATACTGTGCCCCAACAGCGGCAGTGCTGCTGCAATGTTTTTCCTATATTTTGTGTGTTTAACATAAAACAACATAAAAAAGCATAAATATAGAAAATTTCAACTTTTCACATGCTTGAATCATCCAATTAATTTCAAAACTCAAACGAGCTATTTTCACCATACAATTACTTATCGAAATGCGTTAAAACATACTTCAAAAGCTGTGAAAGCACGTTAACATGATGTTCAAGAAAATTCACGTTAACATGGTTGTCAAGTGGTCTATGGGCTTTGTCATGATGTTCAAGAAAATGCAAACATACAAAATAAGAACAAAAAAGTAGATGCCAAAATAAGCGAATACTCATTTTATTTCCTTAAAAATAATATTACATAATGTCGATTAATTGTTAGAATAAAATATATCTAGGCCAATCTAATTGGATTTTTTGTCATTTATTCTAACATTCTCCCACTTGACCTAAGGCCAATCACCCATCGGCCTCAAACGTATCTTATCATGATGTTGAATATGAGCAATTTGTGACACCGGTTTAGTTAGTGGATCTACTTTGTTTTGTGCTGAGTTGACTAGGTCCATCCGCACCCCACCTCTGCTCACCATCTCTTCAAAGTAGATAGAAGCGTCTAAGAATATGTTTGCAATGGTGATGAGATCTCGGTTCCTTTGCTTATGCTACTGCTCCATTGTTATCAGAGAAGATAACTATGTCAGCAATGCTAGACGATACAACCAAGTCTCCGATGTAGTTTTTCATCCAAATCGCTTCCTTAGCTGCTTCTAAAGTTGCATTGTTTTCAAATTACGTTGTGGAAATGAAAGCAACAAAAATGCTAGTGGATCGGCCTGGAAACGGGCAAGTAGAACCGGTAATATAAAATTCATAAATTAAAATTAAAACGTAATAAAACTATGATTCCCAGGGGTGTACCCTTGGAGTTCCCGGGCGTTCGATGTAGTTAATAATAACAATAATAAAACTAAATGGGGCTTATAGTGAAATTAAAACAAGACGTGCAAAAAATGTAAATCAATGATTACCTTTCTCTTGATTTGTTTCGAAGTTCACATAAGACATCAATGTAGTAGCCCTCTAAAGACACGTATACACCACACCAGAATATGAGATCCCCAAGTTATCTCTGCTAGAAGAAAATTAGGGAGAAAGAACACACCAAGTGTGCTTGTGAGAGGGCAGCCGAATTAGAAGCTTCAAGGGTAGGATCATTTTTGTGTTATGTTTTCATTAGTTATTCCAAATAACTAATTTACATATATATATACCTTGTATAGATGTACTAATCCAAGATGCAAGCATCGCATACACGTGATTGTCGTGATTTCTCAATTCTAAGGATTACTCCCGTACTATCAGAGCTAGGGACTTAAGTTATTTCGACCAAGCATCTAAGGCTTCCATATGACGATCCCCGCGTGTTAGTTCAGTCAGCTGACCACCTTGTCAACTAACCCACTAAAATTTCATAGATTTCCAATGCCTGTCGCGGATGAAACATGGCACTCATCCAATGAATGCAATACTCAGTGCAGGTCTCAGTAGGACTCTCAATTCCAGATTCGAGGTCTTCGACTTAGAATATTTCAGGCCAACCCATAGAATTTGGCTTCATAGCCACCATCCAATGCGCAACCCAACTACATTGGTTACAAAGTGGTCTATGGGACGTCAAAGTTGGAGTTGATGTAATTTGGTAAGCACAATACTTACATGCGCCAAAGATGAATACTTATTATATTCGTCAAGAAAATATTGCTTAAATAAAGATTGCTTGAATGGTTCTCAAAATTGCCAATCTAATTGGCTTGTTGGCCATCTATTCCAACAATTTCCCACTTGACCTTAAAGCGAATTGCTCATGTTTTTAGATTAATCCGATTATGACTAATCTGCAATACCGGCTAGGTTTTATGGGTCTACTCTAGTTTCTGCCGATGTTCTGCAGTCCAACCGCACGTTACATCTTTCTATCATCGCTCCTAGCAGATGATGGTGTCTAAGATTTTTCCTTAGACTTGTGATGAGATCTCGGGCCTTTTGTATTGTGCCATAGCCCAGATGTTATCCTCCAAGGTGACTATTAGCACGGCTCTGCTAGGTAGAACACCCAATAATTGAGCGTTGTTTTTCAATCCTAACCTTTTTCCAGTATAACTTTCAAAGTTTACCATACATTAAATTTTTCATGATTAGGTTCTTTGTGATATTCCAGTTGGAACCTTTCCAATATTACCACATTATCATTAAACCTCGAATGTACACTCATTTTTTAGATTAAATATTATTCATATGATGGTGGAAGCTACTATTGCTATAGCCTTCCAAAACCAACCTCCATTAATATGCATCAAGAGCTCTTGTTTAATCCTTATTTAGGTATTAAAGATTGCCCTTTCAACAGCTGTTTGTTGCCTCATCGGTGCACACTCGATATACATTTTTATGCTTAAAAAGCATGAGCAACATCGGGCTTAATGCACCAAATTACATTCCATGCAGCTTACAACAAAGACGTAGGGGATAACAAATATCTAAGCAACTCATTAGTCTACCATGGCTGAATCTTGGATAGCTTATCCTTAGATAGGAGTCCAATTCGTATTATAGAAAATTTGATAAACAATGTTCGTGTTTTAGACTTTCAAGATGTCTTTATATCATTCCAAATGATCGAGACATTCTGAACCTCTAAAACACTTGGAACACAATTGGGCTCCCATTGAATTTCCACCTTATTTTTGACCAAGTCATGTACCTCATGAACTTTTCCAAATAACTATGTAGGGCATTCAAACCTAGTTTGAACTCCATAGCGTATTTATATCTCCAAGCCATTTATTCGGATTGATGTCCTACATCGCTTCCTCTTGTCCGATTTCAAGAACTCGAACCTTTCAGGTAACTGGAGTTTTCTGACTATCCTTTGGAGAACTTAGACATATTCAGTTAAGTTCCTACAATTGATGTTTGTATTATTTCATAACGAACTTGTATAAATTAGATTCTGAGTCAAATTTTCCTCCCACTAGTCTTTTAATGTATGCAGGACCATTTCTCATATCAAGACTTTGGTACGACACAGGTTTACTTAACCATATCAAGTATATGTCTGTATTACGACTTTAAGAAAACACAATGTTTTACAACAGGACGGTTTTTCAAAAGTCCACATCTAGTGAAGCACCGATTGAACCATGTTCAATCAAGGTTCAATTTCTGCCTTATCAGAAACAGTTCAACATCTTCTCTTTCGGTGGAATTTTACTGAATGAGAATTCCATTCTCATTTAGGATGTTACAAGAAATCCCACTAAATATGCACTACCTCGATCCCACCGAATGGATTATCTCCGTAACCAGTTTGGTTCTCCACCTCAAGTCTAATTTCTCCGAACTTTCTAGAAGTCCTTAGACTTGTGAACTCTACTGGTATTTTTGTATTTACTAACTTACAAATGTCTATTTTGGATCCAATCCAATTGATTGTTTTTTAAAATTATTCTTTGTCCCATAAAGTGCTTTCATGGTTTCTTCCTTCTGAGAAAAGATTCATAAGTTAGTAAACTCAAATCATATATTGTTGAACTCTTTGAATCTGCCAACCTATTTATCCTAACTAGAGGGATATGGCCTAGTTCATGTATGTCATTTTCTATAAGTTATGTTCTTGATCATCTGTTTTAGTCATTTGTTTTGATTGTGCATAATCTAATTATGTTGTACGGCAATTTAATAACTCAATAGACTCGAAAAAATTTTTTATTGATCAATTTTGTAGTCTAATTTGTCTAACAATTGACTAACGACTTGATCATGCTAGGTTACATAAACGTAAACTATTTCAACATCAATACTATTAGCTAAGTTTATGTAGTCTTATTGCTTTTGCACTAATGGCCTAGCCATTGCTTAGCTTTAAGAGTAGTTGTCTTGGAGCTCTATTCCATTCATTTCTGTAAACTATTTCCATAAATGCATTTTGGGAGCAAGTGTCTAACACTGGGGAATACGAACAGTAATCATGTTTACCCGACAAATGCCGTAGTTTGGGTGAAGGGGATTTCACGACACTCCCTCATCTAATGCCCTTTGACAGTTATATGTAAACATCATAAGTGAATTTTGACTATCGAACCATTATCCCATTTTTCCTTTTACATTCGCTCATTAAGGTGACAGGAGCACTCAAAGTGCTTGAAGCAGCTGACTTTGCTTCATCTTTCTTTCTCATTCAAGTCCGGCTCCATTGCCTTTTGCTTTTGAGGTTGAAGCCTCCAAATCTAATACAGTCTGTGCAGATTCTTCAATCGTTGCCTCTTATTGGTCCAGCCATTTTATCAACTGATGAAATGGTCTTATCAAGCCCATTTAGAGTTTATGATAAGTAGGACGAAGGAGTATTGAAGTACATTCCTATTAAGATCAACATTGGGGTTTTAGAGCTTGTCCATAAGGCATTGCATCTTAGCCCAATGTTTGTGTACAGACAACCTTCAGTCATTTAAGCTCAGAAAAATGCTTTTATCTTGGCTTATCCAATATGCGGGTTCGGTGCCACATAAATATGATTTATGTGGAGCATTTATTGAACCAACAACATCTCGCCTATCATACTGCTCATAGATGATAGAAGTAGGTATGATGTTGCGGACCTTGAGATTGTCCTTATGCTTAAATCCTGAGTGTCAAGCATTCCTTAAGCAAGGACTCCTTTCGCAAGTCCGATTGAAGTAGCTTTTCCATGACATATGCCTAGATTCGAAAATCGAGGACAATCCTTCGATTTTCACATTCAATTTTAATTGATTGTATTCCATTAAATAAGTCTCAAAAATAAAGAAAATGGAAAATGGTATCTAAGATATGCATTCTAAATACAAAGTAGAAAATATGTAGATTGTAGCAATGTTGAGTTTGAGTAAAGACCGAGTCTTTTAGTCATTAACTTCTCCCAGTATTTCTATAAAATCCCAGCACTCTCAAGTGGGGTTTCAAAAAATCCTTTCATAGTGGGCTTGGGATCCACAAGAACAATTTACCATACCCCGTTTTTATAATTCACATGGAAAAAGCCTTGCGGGAGGCAACCGAGGCCATTCTAATTCAATGAGATTCCCAAGATATTTTTTCTTACCTCTTTACATGATCCTGATGAATCCAAGCGAATCATGTTATTCTGTGTTAAACCCGACCCGTCAACCAAATCATACCTCAATTATCGAGTTGTTTGATTGAGACCTAATCAAAGAATAGCTTTGCATGCATAAATTTCAAATATTTAAAGCATTAGGCAAACACATCGCATGCAATGAAACCTAGCATACCCCTGTTGGATGTTCACAGCCCAGCCTATGTGACCTACTGAGCTCGCAGTGAGTCTAAGGTAGCCCTATGCTATTACAAAAAGTATTTTACCCTTCAACATATAGATGTGCCTTGTAATATTTTTGTGGGCCGCCTTCTCCATAGGCCTCCTCCTCCATGGACCTTCTTCTATGGGCTCAATTAAAATAAAAACCTCACCAAAATAATCTATACTACTCTTATTACAATTTAACAAGAAACTCTGATCAGAGGTCGGAGAGAGTACATTAGGAGGGAGATAGCAAGCTGTATCATTCGAAGACTAAAAACGAGAAGGAGGGAGAAAATAAATCACAAGGGCACACTGGCCCACCTAATAAAATTATAAGACATAAATGCGGTCTAGGGCTCCGTGATCATCCACCATATTCAACTATTACATAATATCAATTAAGCATGCTAGATAAGAAAATGAAAATCCCAAGAAAATATCGTGATATCCAATATCATGATAAAAAATTATATGCAGAAAACAAAAAGTTTAAAAGTTTTAATTCAAAGGGATGATAAAGCCCCATGCATCCAATGCACGCAAATCAACCATATTAATTAAAGCAATTTAATTAAAAAAATCCAATTTTTTTCAAAATTAAATCAGCAAAAAATAATATTTTTCAGAAAATAGTCAGAAATTAGAAAAACGACAAAAAATGACCCAGACGTCGGCCGTCAACTAGAACAACAGCCGCACTGCCTCCACGCAAGGCCTGTGCTATCTAGGCTGCGTGCAAGCTCTTGCCCGCACGCACGCGCTATGCACTGCCGATATGTAGTGCACTGCTACAACACTATATTTCTTTTCACACATTAAACTAAAACTAAAACCAAGTATTTTTACCAGAAAATTCAATTTTCTTAAAATACTTCAATCATTCAAAATTGCAAAAACTAAACATGTTGATTTTCTCATATAATCATTCAAGAATAAGCATACATAAATATCATGCTTCAAAAACCATAAAATCATATTATCAAGCTTATTTACATAAATATATATCCCCTACATCGAAGCAGGCTCTAATACCACTTGAAAGCAAAAAAAATGCGAGTGGATTGGCCTGAAAACCAGCAAGTGGAAGTGATACTATAAAATTCAAAAATTAAAATCTAAACGTAATAAAATCATGATTCCAAGGATTACCTTTTTCTTGATTTGTTTCGAACTCCATTTCATTGATCCATTCACATGAGATTCAAGGTAGAAGCAGTCTAAAGACACGTCCACACCACACCGAAATATGGGATCCCTCATTTCTCTTTGCTAGAAGAAAATTAGGCAGAAAAAACACACCAAGTGTGCTTGTGAGAGAGGCGGCCGAATTAGGAGCTTCTAGGGTAGGATTTTTTTTTTCAAATAACTAATATATAGATATATACCTCGTATGGATGTACTAGTATGTGTCAAGGTTCATTCTACAATTCATAAGGTAATAAATCCTTTATTCCAAATAAAGGATGACTAACATAGCACTTTTCAAAAGTGCAATTGTAAGTCAATAATTTTCTTTTCTGTATTTTCCAACAACTTAATTAGGGTTGCAATGGCTGATTTTATTAAAAATAAAATACCAGGCTCAATTATTTTTTATTAAATCTAATTTAATTAAAATTCACCTAATTAATCTCATCATATATTTAATCCAATTAAATACATGAGCGCAATAAGTTTTAATTAATTAATAAGTCCAACTTATTACATAATAAGGGCAAGCCCAATATAAATTAATCCTATTAATTTATTTTTAGGCTCCTTCATCCAATGATCCCTCTCATTTATAAGTTATCCAATTAATTATAAAATTAATTCCTAA
The DNA here is from genome assembly GCF_026168435.1 of Sesamum indicum. Classification (NCBI taxonomy): domain Eukaryota; kingdom Viridiplantae; phylum Streptophyta; class Magnoliopsida; order Lamiales; family Pedaliaceae; genus Sesamum; species Sesamum indicum. Next base: position 5,426,789 of record NC_142661.1, on the reverse strand, counting down.
TTAATTTCTCGTCCCTTCTCGGTGATTTGTGTTTGGCTCTTTAGGTTCACCTTTCAGCTAGACTTGGGTTAGTGTCAAACACTATTACTAACCAAATTTAATTAATAATTTTTTATGAATCCTTGATCTAGAAAGCCCATCACCATAGGTTGTGGTCTAGCAACGGTCCATGGCACTAGAGACTAGGCTAATATCCATGTGAACTTTTAGGCGCTCGAGTCCATACGGGTACTGTCCTTCCGTCTACCATCTCCTAGCCTTAGTCTAGGGCATTAAATTGGGTGTCGGCTCCAATTCTAGACTAAGCGTCTATGCTTAATTCTTCAATTTCGTTACGCCAAATTGCTCGACATAAGAACCTCGTTTCCTATTCGATCAATGACTATGATCACAGGTTTATAAAACATAAACACATCTCCAAGTGCATCGGATATACCTCTGTCACGTTTTGACAAGTGACAAATCCTCTTCTTAGACCTCACCGTCCTCTCTACATTTACCTGCACTGGACATGGCTTGTGATGACAATGCCTCTGACACGATCACTTCTTGCACAAATCAAAGATACAGTCATCACATGTACGTAACTATTGTGATTGCTCAAGTTTGAGGACTACTCCCATACTATCGAAGCTAGGGACTCAAGTCATACCGACCAAGCCTCTAAGGTTTTCATATGACGACCTTGTCAACTAACCCACAGAAATTCCATATGCGCCAACTACAGGGGTTACAAAGTGGTATGAGAGCATCTATTGTGATGTGAAAGCAGTACTTGATATAATTTGGTAAGCACAACAGCTACATACGCCAGGACGAATACTTTTCATATTCGTCGGGACAACATTGTTGAAATAAATATTGCTTGAATAGTTCTGAAAACAACCAATCTAATTGGTGTTTTGGTCACTTGTTCCAACAAGAATCTGTTGTGGTAGCTTGCTTGTAACTTTTCAAGTAACCACACCACCATTTAGCTTGATTACAAAACCTGACTGAGAGTTGGCATCATTATCTCCGATTGGAAGTTAGCATCGCTGTAGTATTCCATTATAAATTATCCACGACTTTATATATCAAGAACATATCTTTAGTCCTTTTTAGGTACATAAGTATGGTCTTGACCGCACTCCAGTGTGCTTCACCAACACACACCTGATGTTTGGTAGTTACGCTTATAGCGTCGGCGAATCGGGCCTACTGCATTACACATCAAATTGAGTACTGCCCACAGCTGAATCATAGAGAATGTCTGACATCCATTTAAGTTTCTCATCAGTCTTAGGAGACTGTTTCTTGGACAACTTAATCCCATGCTTCATTGGAAGGTATCCTAATTTTGAGTTTTCCATCTTGAATCTCTTCAAGACTTTCTCAATGTACAAGGAATGAGTTAATCCTAACATCCTTTTGGATCTATCCCTGTAGATCTCGATGCCAAGATGTAGGAAGCCTCATCCATATGTTTCATGAAAAATTGAGTGGACATGTATGCTTTTATGTTTCCTAATATCTTGACATCATTCCTAATGAGCAACAAATTGTCAACATAAAGTAGAGGATATGCAACCGAGCTCCCTCTGATCTTCGTGTTCCGGTAACCGAAAGCTTGTTTGAGGCCAGAGATGGACCTCTAGATGGACCAACTTTATATTTTTCTACAGAAGAGGTGAAACCTTCTGGTTGGTCCATGTAGATCACTTACTCGATGAAATCGTTCAAGAAGGCCATTTTAACGTCCATCTGCCACATTTCATAGTAATACCACGCTGTTATAGCAAGCAGTATCCTAACAGAATTAGTCATTGCCACGGGCGAATCGATTTTCTCAAAGTTGACCTCGAGTCGTTGAGTGTATCTTTTTGCCACGAACCTAGCCTTGATGGCAGTAGCCTCCCCGCTAGCTCTAAGCTTACGTTTGTATACCCATTTGCAACCAACTGGCTTAACACCTTTAGGTGGGCGCACGAGGGTTCAAACTTGATTCGAACAATCGAGTCCATTTCGGATTTCATGGCCTCAAGCCACTTATCCGAGTTGATGTCATACATCGGTTCTCTGTATATTGTTGGATCACCATCTAATTGGCTAGACAAGCTTAGAATTCATACCTATCAGGACGTTGAGATATTCTAGTTGACCTACAGAGAACTAGAGCACTAACACTAGGATTCGTAGGTACAAACGGTGTTGCATTATCTTGAAAAGGTATCTCATATAAATCTTCAAGCAGTTCCTCATCACATTGGCTATCCATTGGAAAACCCTTTTCCAAGAATATTACGTTTCTCGACACAAAAATCTTTAGTCTTGATGGGTCATAGAAATAATACCCAGTAACTTTTTTTGAATAACCGACAAACCTGGATAGATTAGTCGTTGATTCTAGTTTGTCTCCTACTAGTCTCTTGATGTATGTTCGGGCTACCATATACTTTCAAGTACTTGTAGAATGCTGGCTTGCTGTGCCATATCTCATATGTCGTTTGGGGGCATAGCTTTAGATGGCGCCATGTTGAGCAACTTGGCCGCTGTCTCTAGAGCGTATTCCCAAAAAGACAAGGGTAGTTGAATAAAACTCATTTGGATCGAACCATGTCCAATAGGGATCGATTTCTCTTTTCTGCCATGCCGTTTAGCTAAAGCGTTCCAGGAGGAGTCCACTGATAGATAATTCCATTTTCTTTTAGGTAATCCATGAACTCACTACTTCAATATTTCCCACCTCGGTCTGACATAATGGTTTTGATCTTACGAATTGTTTGATTCTCTACTTCAAGTCTGAATTCTTTAAATCTTCCAAAGGGCCCAAACTTGAACCTCATGAGTCAAACATAACCATACAGTGGACTGATCATCAATAAAGGTTACGAGTATTCTCCTTTAGCCGGAGTATTTAGTGGTCCACAGACATTTGTGTAGATTAAGTCCAACAGACCAGTGGCAAGCGTACTTTTCCAACAAAAGGTTTCTTAGTCATTTTCTCTTTTGGACAAGATTCGAAAGTTTATTTTTATCCAAGTCAAATCTGTGTGTTTTCAAGATTATCTAATTTTCATTTGTGTTGAGCAATAATACTTCAATTTAACTGTTGGAGAATATAAAGACCGTTTGTTAATGTATTAAGCAGCTGAAGGTTATAATCAATCATCAAATAAAAATTTTTGTTGATCTTAAACGCATAACCATTGTCTAAAATTGGAGTGGAAATAATATTTTTTATTGTGCTCAATATATAATAACAGTTCTTTAATTCTATCCGAATATGATTACTAATAGCTAAGTTGAGTGATCCCACAATTTCAGCTGCTACAGCCTTGCCATCACCAAGCTTTAGGACCATTTCATCCTTACGTAGCCTTCTATTTCTTTTCAGCACTTGCAAACCATTGCAGATGTGAGCTCCACAACCAGTATCCAATACCTAAAAGCAGAATTAGTCATCATATTTACTTGAATCACAAAGTGTCTTGGTTGGAGGGGAGTTGTGGGCACTTCCTCTTCCAATGCTCCTTTACTTGACAATGAATGCAAACATCATTTTCCTCAATCGCTGTGAACCGCCGTTCTTCCCTTTCCCTTTTTCCTTTTACACTGGAGCAACAGGGGTGCTTGGAGCGCTAAAAGTGGCTACGATGAATTTTCCTTTTCCCTTCTCCCTTTTCCAGCTTCCAGCCTTCTTACCTTTTGCCTTGGAAGTCAAAGTTCCTCCTATCAATACTGATGGCACATACTTGTGGGTCCTTTCCTCGTATTTGACAAACATATTAATTAACTCATGACTAGACTTCTCAAGTCCATTAATGTTGTAGTTAATGATAAATGTGTTACAAGAGGGAGGAAGTAATTGGAGGATCACATTGATGTACGTGACATTATCAAGCCTAGCTTTGAGGCTTTCGAGCTTCTCCACGAGGGAAGCATTTTGACCCCATGTCTTTGCATAGAAAATCCTTCAGTCATCTTGGTCCCGAAAAATGCTTTTGTAGCGGCATATCTAATATGGCTATCAGGAGTTGCATAAACTTCCTCTATGCGAAGCATTATCGTGGGAACGTCTTCCAACCTATCATATTGCTTTTGGAAGTTATTGATCACCAAAACTTATATGATACTGCGGACCTTGCAGTTGTTCTCATGCCACCTCTCGAACGTCACACGTTCTTCGGGCAAGGAGCCTTTCAGTAATGTCGCTGGGAGCGGCTTGTCGAAGACATAGCCCTGATTCTCGAAATTTAGGTCAATCTTTAGATTTTTCAGCCATTGTTGTAGTTTGTGCCATTAAATTTATTAGTCTCCATTATCAGGGTTAAGGGGTTCCCAGACATTTTTTACACGATAGAATTAAACAGAAATATGCAAACGATAGTAATATTATTGATAAGCTCAAGACATGGTCTTGAAGGGGATCGCATGGTACGACCTGGGAACGTGCTAGCGGAAGCGATAAATAAAACACATAATAGCAAAAATTAAATACAGAAAATAAATGAGTTCAAGGGATGTACCCTTGGAGTTCCTGGGCATTCAATGTACTAAAAATAAAACGTACATAAGGCTGATGTTGGATTACCAAAACCGAAAAAACTATAAGGGTGAAAAATGATACCTTGAAATGCTCCTCATTTGAGTCTTCAACATAGGAACCGTCTAATTCTTCCACATCACACTGTAGTCGGGATCTCTACGTCCTCTTTCTAGATGAGAATGAGAGAAGAAAATTACACCAAGTGCACAAAGAGAGAAGGGGGTGGCCAAATGGTTTTTGGGGGAAGGAGGAGATTTTTTTTTTTTTTTGTGTAATGATCATCATAATTATTTACCAAATAACTAAATTTCATATATATATTATATATATATATTTTTTAGATAATTAAGAATATTTCTAAATATATTCTATTATCTACAAGGTATATTTCCTTTATTCCAAATAAAGAGATCCCCAAAAATGGGTAAAATTGAACATTCCTAAACTGCAATTTGCTAGCCATTTATTTCCTTCCATGGAATTTTCCTTGGCTCAAAATATTTGAGCTTGAACAATTCTTACCCTTATAAAAATACAAGAAAATGAATTTTTATTAAATCTTTAATAAAAATTCAATCTAATTGAGCTCAACTTCTATTTAATCTAATTAAATCTTACACCCAAATTATCCTTATTCTTTAATAAGATCCAACTTATTAAATTATAGGGACAAACCAAATATATATTAATGCTATTAATTTATTCTTGTCTTTTTCCATTCAATGGATCCCTCTTTGTAAGTAATCAAATTATTTATGAAATTAATTCTAAATTAATTCTATGTTCATTTTCAGTAATTTGTGTGTGATTCTTTAGGTTCACCTTTCAGTTAGACTTGGGATAGTGTCTAACAATATTATTAATTAGTATTTCTTGATTAACCCTTAATCAAGAAAGCCCGTCACTATAGGTGGCTGTGTAGCATTGGTCCATGGCATTAGAGATTAGCTAAATTTCCGTATGAGCATTGGATTTCTGAGTCCATACTGGTACGGTCCTTCAGTCAACATTCTTTTTTAGTAAGGACTCCATTCACAAGTCTGATGGAAGTGGCTTAACCATGACATAAATCAGGTTTGAAAATCGAGGACAATCTTTCGATTTTTTCAGCCAATTTTATTCTTTGCATTCCATTTAATGAAATAAATCTCAAAAAATGAATTGGAAAATGTTTCTAAGACATGCGTTCTAAACGCATAGTAGAAAGAATAAGTAGATTATTCCAATATTATTTTGTGTTAAGACTTGGTCTTTTAGTCTTTCAATTATTCCACTATTTCAACAAAATCCCACCACTCTCGAGTGGAGTTCTGTACATCCCTTCCTAGTGGGCATGGGATCCACAAGAACAATTTACCATGCCCACTTTTATGATTCACATGGAAAAAGCTTTTTGGGAGGCAACCAATGCGATTCTCATTCTATGAGATTCCCAAGATATTTTGTCTCACCTCTTTACATTGTCCCGAGGACTCCAAATGAACGATGCTACCCGGTGTTAAGCCCGACCCATCTACCAAATCACACCTCAATAGTCACTCCCCATGACTCATGAGATAGGGAAACAACGACCGTGTTCCTTTGTTCATAGAAATAATGCAGCTTGCCTTCTATTCCAAATGTCCCACGACTCGCGAGACCATATTTGGATAGTGGTGAAAGGGCACCAGAAACTGCGAGTAGATTGGCCCGGGAACGCGCAAGTAGAAGCGGTTAAAATAAATTGCATAAATAAAACCAAATCGCAATGAGTCCATAATTCCAAGGGGTGTACCCTTGGAGTTGCAGGGAGTTCGATGTAGTTAATAAAATAAACGACAATAGTAAAATTAACAGAGCTATTGGTTGAATGAAAACAAGAGGTACATAAATGTAAATCAAGAATAACCTTTCATTTGTTTATTTTGAACCTTGTTCATTTACTCCGTTCACGCAAGGCTTCAACGTAGAAACCTTCTAAAGATACGCCCACTCCACACCGGAACTTGAGATTCCTCAGCTTAATTTGTTAGAAAAAAATTGACGAGAAAAAACACACCAAGTGTGTACAAGAGGGGGTTAGGCCGAGAGGTGGAATTGGAGAGAAGGAAATTATTTTCTTGCTTTTTTATGTATTCATTAGTTATTCCAAATAACTAATATACATATATATATCTTTTACAGATGAAATAAAATATGCTTAGGTTCATTTGACCATCCATAAGTTAATAAGATCCTTTATTCGAAATAAAGAATCACTAACATGACACTTTCCAAAAGTAAATTTGATACTCAATATTTTCCTTTCCAAATCATTTCCACCAAGATAATTAATGGGCTGGGGCTTATTTTAATTAATTAAAATACAAGGCCCAATCAATCTTCATTAAATCTAATGAGTCCATCATAAAGTTAATCCATTTAAATATATGAACCCAATAAGCCTTTACTAAATAATAAGTCCAACTTATTAGATGCTAAGGACAAGCCTAATTTAAATTAAGCCAAATAATTTATCCTTGGGCTTATCCATCCAATGTATCCCTGTCATATATAAGTTTTTCAATTACTTATGAAATTAATTCTCAATTAATTACTCGTCCCTTCTTAATGATTTATGTGTGACTGTATAGGTTCACCTTTCAGCTACACTTAAGCTAGTGTCCACCACTATTATTAATTAATTATTATTAATTAATAATTATTGATCAATCCTCGAGCAAGAAAGCCTATCATCATTTTGACCTTCTAGCAACAGTCCATGGCACTAGAGACTAGGTGAAAACCCATGTGAGCTTTTAGGCCACGAGTCTATACGAGTACGGTCATTCCATCTACCATCTCCTGGCCATAGTCTACAACATGGAATTGGGTGTCGAATCCCATCCTAGACTACGTGTCTATGCATAATACTTAAGGTCGCGTCACGTCAAATTGCTCGAACGAGGAACCTATTTTTCCTATTTGACCAATAACTGTGGCCGCAGGTTTCTAGAGCATTAACGCATCTCCAAGTGCATACGAGATGCCTTTGTCATGTTTTGACAGGAGATTGATCCTCTTCTTGGAACTAACCGTCCTCTCTACATACTTTGAAAGTACAAGACAAGGCCTATGATCACCTCTCACACAAAACTATGATACGGTCATCGCATGCACGTGACTGTCGTGATTCCTCAAGTCTGAGGACTGGTCCCGTACTATCGAAGCTAGGGACTCAAGTCATACCGACCAAGCCTCCAAAGCTTCCATATGACGATCCCCGCGAGTTAATCGACCCATTAAGATCACCATTAACTTCCCACGTATAGCCCCTGATGAAACACATAACTCATCAAATGAATGTGACTCATAATGCAAGTCTCCATAGGACACTTCGATGCCCATTCTCGAGGTCCTTGATTCGGAATATTTTTAACCAAACCCTAAATAGTTGGTTTCATGACCGCCATCTAATAAACATTTCTAACTATTGCACAATTGTTCAATATGGTCTGTGGGCTTTGATGTGATGTTTGAAAGAAGTGCAAACATAAATGTAATGAGCAAAACAAAAGAAATGCCAAAAGCGAAAACTCATTTTGTTTATTGAATAATATTACATAAGATCGAGTTATTGCCTAAATAGATTACAAACATTCCAATCCAATTATCTTTCAAGTCACCTATTCTAATTATCTCCCACTTGACCTAAATAAATAAACCATGAACCTCAAACCCGTCTTATCCAGATGCCCAGCATGGGCAATTTGAGACATTGGCTTAATAAGTGGATCCATTGTGTTTTCTGTTGAGCTGACTCGGTCTAGCCTGACGTCACCTCTGCTCACCATCTCTCTAAGCAGATGGTAGCGTTTAAGAATATGTTTAGAACGATGATGAAATCTTGATTTCTTTGCTTGTGCTATTACCCCGTTGTTATCCCAGAAGATAACTATGAGCTCAACAATTCTAGGTACCACACCCAACTCTTGGTTGTACTTTTTCATCGAAATCGCTTCCTTCAGCTGCGTCCGAAATTACTATGTATTCAGGTTTCATGATGGAATCCGTTGTGGAATCGTACTTGGTACACACCACGATTCAGCTTGAATACAAAACCCGATTGAGAGTTGGCATCATCATCGTCCGATTGCAAGCTACCATCATTGTAGTCTTGCAATATCGATTCTCCACTACCGTAAATCAAGAACACATCTTTAGCCCTTTTCAGGTACTTAAGTATTGTCTTGATTGCGCTCTAGTGCGCCTCCCTAGCACATGCCTGATATCTCCTCGTAACGCTCAAAACGTACGCGACATCTGGCCTGGTGTACTGGACAACATACTGAATGCTTCCTACGGTGGAAACATAAGGATGTTCGACATCCTTTTAAGTTCCTCATCAGTTTTGGGAGACTACTTCCTGGACATCTTAATCCCATGCCTCATGGGAAGGAATCCTTGTTTTGAGTTCTACATCTTGAATCTCTTCAAGACTTTCTCAATATATGAGGATTGGGTTAGTCTTAACATCCTTCTAGATCTATCCCTATAACTCTTGATGCCAAGAATGTAAGAGGATCACCCATATCCTTTATGGAAAATTGTGTGGACAACCATGCTTTCATGTTGTCTAACATCTTAACACCACTCCCAATGAGTAAGATATCATATACATAAAACACAACGTACACAACTACGCTCCCACTGATCTTCCTGAATACACAATGATCAAATTCATTCTTGCTGAAATCATAACCCCGTATGACTTCATCAAAATGTGTGCTGCAGCTTTAGAATGCTTATTTGAGGCCATATATTGACATTTGGAGATGATAGGCCTTCTGTTCTTCTCATGGGAAGTGAAATCCTCCGGCTGATCAATGTAGACCTCTTACTCAACGAAACCATTGAGAAATGTCGTTTTCACGTCTATCTGTCATATTTTATTATCAGACCTTATTCCTATGGCAAGCAGAATCTGAATGGACTTGGCCATGTCTACGGGCGAATAGGTTTCCTCGAAATCAATCCCAAGTCCTTGAGTGTATCCTTTTCAACAAGCCCAGCCTTGAAGATTGTAACCTTTCCGTCAGCTCCAAGCTTGTATTGGTAGATCCATTTGCACCCAATTGTTTTAACACCTTTAGGTGGGTGTACGAGGGTTAAAACTTTATTTGAACCTATTGAGTCCATTTCATATTTTATGGCCTCAAGCCACTTTTCTGAATCGATGACCGACATCGCTTCTCAGTACGTCCTTAGATCAATATCCAATTGATTAGATAGTCCCAAGAATCCGTACCTATTAGGTGGTCGCGATTCCCTGGTCGACCTACGAGGATTGGAGCACCATTAGTGGGAACTATAGGCTCAAAATGTTCTTCTGTTCTGCTGGGGTGTTTGACTTGTTTCCTTAAGTTGTACCAAATTGCATCGAGTATCTGCAGAAAAACCCTTTTCCAAGAGCACAATGTTCCTTGAGATAAAAACCTTTTGCTTAGATGGATCATAGAAGTAGTACGTATGTTCGACAATGTTCCTTTTGGATATTCGACAAACTTCACCTCGAGTCTAGTTTGCTGCCCACTAGCCTCTTGACGTATGCGGGACTACCCTACACTCTCAACTACTTGTAGGACGTATGCTTGCCATATCTCATATGGCGTCTGGAGCACTGTCTTAGATGGCACCATGTTAAGTAATTGAGCCATCGTTTCAAGAGCGTGACCCTAAAGAGAAGGGGGAGATTCCGTAAAAGTCATGTGGATAGAACTATGTCCAATAGGGTTCGATTCCTCCTTTCAGCCACGCCATTCAGTTGTGGCATTCCAGTAGGAGTCTATTAAGAGAGAATTCCATTTTTCTTTAAATAATCAATGAACTCACCATTTAAATACTCTCCACCTTGGTCCGATCGAAGGACTTTAATTTTACGATTAGTTTGATAAAGGTTATGAAGTACGAGAATCCTCCTCTAGCCGGAGTATTTAATAATCCACAAATATCTGTATGGATCAAATCAAAAAGACTGTTGGCAAGCGCACTTTGTCTAACAAAAGGCTTCTTGGTCATTTTCCCTTTTAGATGGGTTTCGCAAGTTTGAGTTTACTAACTTTCTCATCCTATCTTTTGAGATATGGCCTAACTTTGCATGCTGAAACTGTGCATTTTCATGATTATCTAATTTTTGTTTATGTTGGGCAGGCATAATCCAATTAGACTCTTGGAGAATATAAAGACCTTTTATTATCAATCATCAAATAAAAACTATTTTTATTTTTTGCAAATAAATAACCATCATTTTGTAAAACAGGAATGGAAATAATATTCTTCATCATGCTCGGTACATAATAACAGTTTTTTATTCTACCGAATATGACCACTAATAACTAACTGGAGAGATCCCATGACTTCCGCTGCGACGGCCTTCCCATGGCCTAGCCATAGAATTATCTCATCCTTACTTAGTTTTCTGCTTCTTTCCAACACCTGCAAGTTATTGTAGATGTGAGCTCCACAGCCGGTATCCATACCCAAGAAGCAGAATTAGTTATCATAGTCACTTAATCACAAATGTACCTAGGTTGGAGAGGAGTTGTGGGCACTCCCTCTTCTAATGCCCCTTTCCTTGGCAATGAATGCAGATATCATTTGCCTTCAACCGCTAAGAACCGCCAACCTTCCCTTTCCCTTTTCCCATTCTAACGAAAGCAGTAGGAGTGCTCAAAGAACATGGAGCAGATGCGATCTCTTTTCCCTTACCCTTCTTTCTCTTCCAATGTCCGGCCCTCTTGCCTTTCACTTTGGAGGCTGAAATCTCTCCTATCAATTCCGTCGGTATAGGTTTATGGGTCGTCGCCTCGTATTGGACTAGCATATTAAATAACTCATGAATAGACTTCTCAAGTCCGTTCATGTTGTAGTTAATAATAAACGGGTTGTAGGACGTAGGAAATGACTAAAAAATCATGTCAATATATGTGTCATTTCAAGCCCAGCTTTAAGGTCTTCGAGCTTCTCCACTAGGGATAGCATCTTAACCCTATGACTTTGTACAGACAATTCTTCGGTCGTCTTGGTCCCTAAGAATACTTTCGTGGTAGCATATCTAATATGCCTATCAGGAACCACATAAACTTCCTTCATGCGGAGCATTATCGAGGGAACATCATCCAGCCTATCATATTGCTTTTGGATGTCATTGGACATCGAAACCAATGTGACAGGTTCTTCCAACAAAGACCCTTCCAGCGAAGCCGTTGGGAATGGCTTGTCAAAAACATAGCCCTAGTTCTCAAAATATAGGGCAATCCTCAGATTTCGCAGCCATTCATTGTAGTTAGTACCATTGAATTTATTAGTCTTCATTATCATGGCTAAAGAATTCATAGACATTTTCTACACAATAGAAAATTAAATAGAAATCAGCCAATGATTGTAATATTATGAGTAAACTAAAAGACTTGGTCTTTAGTCTTTAAGACTACCACTATTTATAATAAAGCTCACCACTCTCAAGTAGGGTTGAAGGAATAGCCTTTCCTAGTGGGCTTGGAGTCCACAAGCGAATTTGCCACGCCCTGCATTTATGATTCACAAGGTAAAAACCTCGTGGGAGGTATCCAGTACCATTGTCATCCCATGAGATCCCCAAGATCTTTTTCCTCACCTCTTCATATGATTCCGAGGACTCCAAGCCAATCATGTTACTCGGTGTTAGGCCAAACCCATCAACCAAATCACAGCTACCGAACTGCATCGCTTGGTATGTAATTGCACACTAAGCTTCTTTCATTTCCATCACTCTTATTGATTCATGTGCAGCTACTTCTTTCTTCGCTCTTCCTTCGTCTTATAAAGTTGCTTGAGCCCACAGTCCTCGAAGCTGTACGATAAGTACCAGCTGAATGTCCCGATAGATAAGTCACATACACAATCTGTGACTCTGAGTACAAGATTTCCGGGATCAAGAAACTCGCAAACAAATATGCTATCAAGGGGTAGTTCATACTTTATAACTCGAATATTGACTCGATTAAAAAAAAAGAAAAGAATAACGGGGCGAAGGGTTCCAAACCTCGGAATTGCGAACATCGTTGATGGCGCGTTCACTGCATCGCACTGGCGCATACAAATAGTCGAACTTTTACGTTCAGTAGTTCAGCACTCATTCGTCAGCCCCCATGACTCGTTAGACAAGAAAATGGTGAAAATGATCCTTTGTTCACAACTATGGTGCAACTCTCCTCTATTCCAGGTGTGCCACAACTCGTGAGACCACACTTCAGCAGCGGTAGCTTCCACACCACATTGCTTTGGATGGAAGACTTGGCTCGATCAAAACTCTTGTGATCTAGGTGCATTATGGGCCTAATATTCAACTTGGTCCAACCAAGTGAGAGTAATTTTGAGTTAAGACCGAGACCTCATCATATGTAAACATTGCATGCATAAATATAAATCATTAACTAAACGCATCGCATGTAATGAACCTAGCATACCCCTGTTGGATGATCACGAGCCCAACCTATGTGACCTACTAAGCCCGTAGTGAGTTTATGGTCTGTCTATGGTGGTCATATACTATTACAAAGTAATATTACCCATCAACATATAGATGGGCCTTGTGATTTCTCCATGGGCCGCCTTCTCCGTGGACCTCCTCCGTCGTGGGCCTTATTCTCCATAGGCTTGCTAGAAATGAAAAAGTATCTCCAAAGGTACTATACTACTCAATTTACAATTTGAATAAGAAACTCTGATCAGAAGTTGGAGGGAGTATATTAAGAGGGAGATAGCAAGCCTTAATATTCCAAGGCTAAATAAGAGATATCAAGAAACTCTGATCATCCCTTGACATTCGTTCTAACATAGGATAACAATTAATCATGATAGACAAAAATATGAACATCCCAAAAATATCGTGATATCCAATATCACAACAAACGATTATATGTAGAAAATAATAAGCTTAAAATTTGCAACTCATATGGATGATTAAGCCTTGTACATCCAATGCACACAATTAAACCAAATTAATTAAATCAATTTAATTCTCAAAAAATTTCAATTTTTTCCAAAATTAAATCAGCAACGATAAATATATTTCACAAAATATGTAGAAATTAGAAAATTCAATTTTTCGCAAAAACGGTGAAAAACGGCCTAAACACACAACTGCCCTCGCGCGCACCCAGCAGCGTGTATGTTGTGCATTGCAGATCAGTAGTGCACTGCTGCAGTACCAATTTTTTTTTTATTATTTTCACACATTCAACTGAAATTAAAATAACTATTTTATCAGAAAATTCAATTTTTATAAAATACTTAAATCATCCAAAATCGCAAAAATTAAAAGAATTACTTTTATCACATAATTATCAAAGAATAAGTAAAAAAATATATCAAGCTTCAAAAGAAATAAAGAACACATTTTCATGCTTATTCACACAATACCATAGCCCCTACATGGTAACTAGGCTCTGATACAACTTGGAAGGACACCTGAAAGTGCGAGTGGATCAGCCTGGCTACGCGCAAGCGGAAGAGGTTAAAATAAATTTCTTAAATAAAATGAAATCGCAAGGAAACCATAAAATCATGAGGTGTACCCTTGGAGTTCCCGGGCGTTCGATGTGGTATATTAGTTTAATGAAAAACGAGAGGTACATAAATATAAATTAAGAATCACCTTTGATTTAGTTTATTGCGAACCTCGTTCGTTTGATCCATTCACGCAAGGATTCAATGTAGAAACTCTCTAAAGGTACGTCCTCAGCACACCAGAACTTGGGATTCCACAACTCTATTTGCTAGAAAAAAATTAAGGAGCGAAACCGCACCTGGTATACACAAGATGGGGTTCGGCCGAGAGGTGGAACTGGAGAGAAGGAAATTATTTTCTTGCTTTGTATTCACTAGTTATTCTAAATAACTAATATACATATATATACCTTGTCTGGATGCATTACAATATATCTAGGTTCATTTAACCATCCACTAAGTAATAAGATCCTTTATTCCAAATAAAGGATCAGTAAGATGGCATTTTTCAAAAGTGAATTTGTCAGTCAATAATTTCCTATTCTAATCATTTCCACCAACTTAATTAATGGGCTTCGCTGATTTTAATTAATTAAAATACATGGTCCAATCAATCTTAATTAAATATAATTTAATTAAAGTTCACTAATTAAGTCCATCATATATTTACTTCAATTAAATATAGGAAAAAAGATTAATTTGGTCCAATGAAATTTGGTAAGGTCCTTTTGACTTTCAGGCAATAGGGACTCATAGACAGGGATAACTTCTATAAGAAATTCAAGGAAGAGATTGTGAATCTTAAAGAAGCACTAATTAAAATGAGATTGGGTAAGGTTCATTAGTGCTTCTTTAAGGTTCATCGTCCAATTGCAAATCTGGGTTTTATCAGATTAAGATGAATCAAAGAAATTTACTACATTCTCCACACCACAGGGACAATATATCTGTATTGTGCTTCCAATCGGTTCAGCTAATGCACTCCAGATATTTAAAAAAAAAATAGATAATTTTTTTTAAAGATTATTTCAAATTCATGTTTTTCTATATTGATGACATATTGATTGCATCTAAAAATATGAAACAACATATTAAACATCTTGAAATGTTTTCTGATGCATGCCATAAAGAAAGTTTGGTACTTTCGGAAAAGAATGCTACTATTATTGTCAATAAAATTGAATTTCTAGGAGTTTTTATTGATGAGACAGGAATTAAGTTTCAAGATCATATTGTGGAGAAAATCCACAATTTTCCAGATGTACTCAAGGACAAGAAGCACTTATAGAGCTTCTTGGGAGTTGATAATTTTGCAGGTATCTTCATTAAAGATTTTACAAGATATAGGAAGAATTTTCGACCACTTCTGAAAGAACGAAAAGTTCAAAGTGGAAATGGGAAGAAAGCCACACAAAATGGGTTCGTGAGCTGAAACAAGTTTGTAGTAACCTGCCAAAACTTGCTATACCGCAGGACAAGGATGAATTGGTACTCTATACAGACGCCAATGATTACAAATAGCCAGCAGTGCTCATGAAAAAGACAACTACATGGGAAGAACCTTGTAGATATACAGGAGGGTTGTTCTTAGAACAACAAGCCAAAGTTTGGCACATCAACGAGAAATAATTCTTTACGGTTTGGAAGGCTTTTAAAAAATGGCCTTTATTTTTACTTGCTAAAGAATTTACTTTAAAAGTTGATAATACTAATGTCAAAGCTTTCTTAAAGAATTAATTAGAATACAAAATAGAGAAAGCTCGTATTATCAAATGGCAAGCTGAATGCCAATATTATTGTTATAATATTGTTGTTATAAAATCTCATGAAAACGTTCTTGCAGATTTCTTGACGAGAGATGGAGGCATCTGAAGCAAACTCCATCATGTTGAGACTCAGGCACCTTCGGGAAAACCTCGAGTAGCTTGACATAAAGTTCGGACAGCTATCGGTTAATGCCCAAGTTGCCGGACAAATCCAAAGCGATCTAGACATTGTCTAGGTCGCAATAAGGAGTTCCTTATTAGCATCCACCTCGCTATGGAACGACCTATGAGAACATATTCGGAAGGCGTCACCTTCTGGGATGACTTACGAGTTGAGGGACCATGACCCTAAACATGCCTTTAGAGTACAGAGCTCTAGACCTGTAGTGTCGGATTCGAGTCCATACGGGTATGGTCCTTCCATCTACCGTCTCTCGGTCTTAGTCCTGGACATAGAATTGGGTGTCAGTTCCCATCCTGGACTATGCCTCTATGCTTAATATACTTTAGATCCTATTACGCTAAATTGCTCGACCTAGGAACCTCTTTTTCCTATCCGACCAATTACTGTGGCCTCAAGTTTATAAAGCATTAACGTATCTCCATGTACATAGGAGATACCTCTGTCACATTTAGACAGGGGACGGATCCTCATTTGGAACTCACCATCCTCGCAACATAGTTTGAATGCACTAAACAAGGTTTATGATGACCATGTCTGAGACACAATCATCTATCACACAAATCTAAGATACAATCATCGCATACACGTGACTGCCGTATTTCTTCAATTTTGCGGAGTACTCCAGTACTATCAGAGCTGGGGACTCAAGTCATACCGACCAAGCCTGAAAGGCTTCCATATGACGATCCCCGTGAGTTAGTTCAGTCGATTTGACACCTAGTCAATCGACCCATTAAGATCGCATAAACGTCCCACGTCTATTGCAAATGAAACATGACACTCATCAAATGGATGCGACTCTTAATGCAAGTCTACATCGGACACTTCGATGTCCATTCTGGAGGTCCTTAACTTGGAACATTTCAGACCCAACCCTAAACAGTTAGTTTCATGACCGCCTTCCAATGTGCAGTCCAACTGTTGCACGGTTGTTCAAGGTGGTCTGTGGGTTTTGTTGTGATGTTTGAAAGAAATGCAAATATAAATGTAATGAGCATAACAATGAAATGCCAATATCGAATACTCATTTTATTCACTGAATAATATTGCACAATATCGACTTATTGTTAGAATAGATTACAAGAATTCCAATCCAATTAGCTTTCAGGTCACCTATTCTAAGAAGTGATAGCTTCCTTATGATATTATTATGGATGGAAGCCCTGGACAGATTGAAATGCCATTTCGATCCATGTCCATTATGGACTTAATATTTAATTAGTATCGTGCTCAACCCATCAACCAAATCATACCTCAACTTTCGCCCCCCACGACTATTGTGTCCGAATAACGGTGAGCGTGTTCCTTTATTCACAATATTGGTGGACCTTGCCTCTAATCAGAATGTGCCACGACTCGCGAGACCACACTTGGGTAGTGGTAGTTTCCTCACCACATTATTGTCGATGAAAGCCTTGCACAGATCAAACAATTTTTGTCCAAGTCCATTTTGGATCCCAACACTTTAATTTGGTCCAACCAATTGAGAGTTAAATTTTTTAGTGTTTGACTCAGACCTCATCACATTAAATTTTGCATGCACAAATATCAAATATTTAAACGAATTTAAATAAAAACATTAAACGCATCACATGCAACAAAATTAAGCATACCCTTGTTGGATGATCACGAGCCCAAGCTATGCGGCCCACTAAGACCGTAGTCAGTCTAAGGTACATCTAAGGTGGCCGTAAGCTATTAGAAATGTAATTTACTCATTAACATATAGATGGGCCTTCTAAGTCCTCCATGGGGCTCCTTCTCCGTCGGCCTCCTCCTCCGTGGACCTTCTTCTCCATGGACTTGCTTCTGTAAAACTAAAAATTCCACCAAAAATATATTCTAGTCTCATTACAATTTAAAAACAAATCCTGATCAATTGTTCAGGAGAGTACACAATGGGAGGAAAGCAAGTCTTATTTTCAAGGCAAAAACGCATATGGGCCCACCAAACGTAAACAAAATAAATAACCAAAAGCCATATGGGCCCACCAAACCTAAACAAAATAAATAAATACATTCAAATGGTCAAGGGCTCCATGATCATCTATTTTTATCCAACTAGCAAAATAATCCAATTAAACATGCTGGACATAAAATAAAGCATTCCATGCATTAGAAAAATCATGATATCGAACATTACAAAAAAAAATTATACGCAGAAAATACAAGTTTAAAATTGCAATCGAAAGGATGATAAAAATATGTGCATCCAATGCACAAAAATAAACCATATTAAGAAAAAAATTAAATTTTTTCCTTCTTATGCGAACGGGCGGCTGTGCAGCACCGTCCGACAGTTGCTGCTACAGTGCTTAAATTATTTTTTTGATTCCACACATTAAACTAAAAAAATAACCAAGTTTTATAGAAAAATTCTTTAAGACTAAAATCATCTAATTAATCACAAAATTATACAAGTTAATTTATACACATAATTATTAATAAAATAATCAATAAAACATGCTTTAAAAATATTAAAACATGTTGACATGTTTATTTGACATAAAATCATTGAACGTTCACAAGAGATTACAACATAGGAATTCTCTAAAGATGATCCATATCACACCAAAAAATGAGACAACAAAGGAATCAGGATGATAAAACTCACCCAAGGTAAGATGAAGGGGGCAATCGAATTATGATGGAGAAGGAGAGGGAATTTTTCTATTGTATTTTGTAATGAATTATTACCCTAATAATCATGCACAAAATATATTTATATACCTTGAATAGATAAACAAGAATGTGTCTAGATACATTCTATTATCTATAAGGTAACTCTTCAATCCGTTCGAAATAGAGAAGAGCTAATTATGACCAAACTAACAATTTCAAAAATGCAAATCTTTGGTCAACTTTTCCTCCATCAATTTTGCTAGTGCGCCTTAGTTATTGGGCCGATGTTATGTAAAGTAAATTCAAGCCCAATGAATTTTAATTAAATCTAATATAAAATAATTCATTTAATTCATCCCACTAGGTATTTAATCTAATTAAATATTCAAGATGAAATTGTCTCTTATTCATTAATGGAATCCAATTCATTAAACTAATAAAGACAAACACAATTTCAATTAATTTAATTAGTTTAAACTTGGGCTATCCATCCATGTGTGAGTAATCAAATTACATACATCTTATGGAATTAATTTCAAATTAGTTCCTTATTCTTTCTCGGTTATTCTTTCAAGAAAGTCCGTTACCTTGGATGGTCGTCTAGCAACGGTCCATGGCACTAGAGACTAGATGAATTTTTGTGCGAACATTTACTTTCACCAGTCCGTACGGGTACGGTCTTTTCTTCTATCATCTCCTAGGCTTAGTTGAGGGCATGGAATTAGGTGTCAGTTCCCATCTTGGACCAAACATCTATGCTTAATACTTGAGATAACTTTACACCAAGTTTCTTGACATAGGAACCTCCTTTTCCTATTCGATCAATGACTGTGCTAGAGATTCATAAGACGTGAATGCATCTCCAAGTGAATAGGAGATACCTCTATCACATTCTGATAGGGGATGGATCCTCTTCTCGGAACACACCGTCCTCACTACACACTTCGACTACACTTGATAAGGCTTATGATAATCACGTTTGTGACACAATCACCTCTTCCACAGATCTAAGATACAGTCATCATATGTATATGACTACTGTGATTCCTTAAGTTTGAGAACTACTCCCCTACTATCCGAGCCAAGGACTCAAGTATACTGACTAAGCTACTGAGGCTTCCATATAACGATCCCCACGAGTCAGTTCACTCAGTTGACCACCTTGTCAATAAATCCACTGAAATTGCAAAGATGTCCAACGTCTTTCGCCGATGAAACGCAGCACTCATCAAATGAATGCAATACTCAGTGCAAGTCTCTGTAGGACTCTCGATGCCTAGTCTTGAGGTCATTGACTTGGAATGTTTTAGACCAACCCTCAAAAGTTAGTTTCATAGCTTCCATCCAAAATGCACAACCAAACTACATGGGTTATTGAGTGGTTTGTGGGCATTTGTTGTGACGTCAAAGTAGTGATTGACGTAATATGACAAGGACAACAGACACATGTGCTAAAGTCACTTACCATATTCGTCGGAACAATATTGATTAAATAAAGATTTCTAGAATAATTCTCAAAACCGCCAATATTGGCTTTTCACCTTTTTCAACAGTTCAGTTACTAATAAACTGATTAAAAATTTAAGTGTGGTTGCATCCACTACAAGTGAATACGTTTCAGTATAATTAATTTTTGGCCTTTGAGTAAAGCCTTGGTCAACAAGTCTAGCCTTGTATCTTACAACTTCATTTCATTCATTTCTCTTTGGTACAAACAACCACTTATAGCCAACTGGCTTGAACATCTTGTGGTGCTGGAATAATAGTTCCAAATACTTCTCGCTTATTTTTAATTTTTTTCAATTATTTGTGTTAGCATTCTCTACAGTTTGAGAATCATTTTCATTTTCATCCATGTTTTCGACGGCTACAAAATAGGCAAAAATCTCATTCATTTCAATTTCTATTCAAGGATAAATTTCATTTTTGGTCCAATAAGTGGACTCGTTTTCAATTTTGGCCGATAAGGATCTAAAAGTACCAATCCTTCCGTAGTAACAAAGAACTTCTCCATTTGCATCAGTGTTTTATACTTTTTTCCTACTAAATGGGAGAGACAAGAAAAAAAATTAGCTATTCATATATGGTAGAAGAACAAATAAACCTTTTCCACCAAATTTTCATTTATTAGTATAATTTCCCTCCAAATTTTCACCCACCTAACGGAAAAATAATCTGTCATTAGCAACTTAATGATTGCTCCTCTTGTGTACTGACATTGGAAAAGAAATGCACATATTGGATGGAATGTGTAAATCATCTACAGTATGGTACCAAAATTAAAAACAGGTCCATTTATGCGACCAAAAATGCAATTTACCCTCTTTTCGGTAATAACCTAAACTGTTGTAAAGATAATTAATAGACATCTCGTAACTGACCTTGAGATCTTGCTCGTTACATTTAGGTAAATCAGTTCAAGAATTTTATCCTTAGAGACATTACGTGGTCACATTAGCATTGTGATTAATAGAGACGGCATGCTCCTTTCTCTTTCGAGGATTTGCTTCTTTAGAGCCACGTGTTCTAGCACGCTATTTGATTTACTAGAATATTATGTGTAACCTTGTTTCTTCAGGTAATCATATAGTAGTTCTTCCAGAGCCCTCAATAAGATTACTAACTCCGAAAATAATATTCACAGTTGGTCTTGTCATTAACAAGTTTGAAAACAAAATCTTGTGTCTTAGAATGGTATGTGTAGTGGCACTCTCAAGAAAACAATGCTCCTTGCCATTGAGAATTGTAATGGGGTACAATATGAGAAAATGGTAATAAATGGGAAGAAATTGGAAAATTCCCTAAATAGTATCTTAAGCTAGCCTGTAAAACCAAAAATCTTGCGGATCCCATCTCTTGTGCTATTATCGTATCCTAGATCTTGTGCTCCGCCAACCACCTTTATGGATGAGATTTGGCTAGAGAACATCATCATACCATAAAAAAAGGTGGGATTTGGCACTGTCAAGACAACCATTCCTAAGCCCCTTCCATGTTGGAACGGCCTTTGGAACACATAATGAATGGATATGAAAAGATGATGTCATGATCTATATTTTTTTTAGGTTATAATTTTTGAACGGGCAAACCGTTCCAACATGTGTCCCAGACAATTAGTTACAAAATCTGATCCAAATACTGTTACAAAATAGTAAGGATAAATGGTTGGAACTCTATTTGGAACATAATATTAGAATTAGGTACGGTCTTGAATTGACCATTCCTATATGGGTGACAAAGGATGTCCAAAAGATGACAGTTAGAAAATATATGCCAAAATGAGGTACAATTTCGAATGATTTTGGAACACCCTTAATCAATTATGCAAGAACCATTCCAAATTATTAGTTTTATTTAAAAAGTAATGTGTTTCAAAAATCGTTCCAAAACTTGTTACAGATTGCAACTATTTTTTTGTATTATTTATTTACTATTACTGAGACTGTTCCAAATTAAATACAACGACTACATTTCAATGGTTAAAAAAAAGTGTTCCTAAACTCCTTGAAAGAACCATTTCAAAATCTAAATCAACAGCTATTTTTAACAACTAAATATGTGTGCTCTTTCCATTTAATGCCACTATTTTCTTCCATTCTTATTTTCTCTCTATTTCCTCAATCTCTCTCGATTTTTTTTGATCTCTCACTAACCCACAAACAGTTTTCTACTCTTGTTCGTCAACCTATCTCAATTTTTTGTTGATATTTAAAGTTATTTTGATCAGGTAAAAACTTTAACCCTTTACTTGTCAATTGATTATATTTTTTGTAATTTTATAAATTAATTTAATATCATAATATATGTATATATCAGTGTGTGTTTGTGTGTCTATGTAGAACTCACTGTCATGTTAAGATAGTTGAGAAGATGGATGTATGAGAAGGACCTTCCAAATAAGGTGGGTCTTACTCTATTGAGGATAGTGTTCCTACATTTATAGAATTATCCAAGTGTCAACATGCATATATGGATGGTGAGAAAATTAAGTGTCCTTGTCGTAAGTGCAAAAATGATGTTTTCAAAACCACGGACGAGGTAAATTTTGACTTATTTATGAAAGATTTTATGCCGGAGTATTATAATTAGACTTCTCATGGCGAGTAGAGTGTGTAGGAGTATTTTGAAGCCGTCACCGTGGCCCCATTTCAAGAGGAGCAAACTCCCATTTCTAATGTTATGGAGGGTACTAGTACGCCTTGTGGTGATGCGGTGCAGATGGATTCTCGGCACAAACGATGGTTTTTTATTCCGCGAGGCTGGCTGTCTGGTCTTCTAAGTAAAACCAGGATGTTGTGCCTGATAATCGTCCGAGGTCGTGTCTTACTAATACAGGGCCTAGTTCATATTATGGTAGAGGGCCCTAATTATGTGTCTGGGCTAGCAGATCAATCTCACGATATAGTGCATGCATCCAAGCAGCCGTTGTGAAACGGTTGCACCCAATCTTAATTGAAGGTTGTTGCTGAGTTGGTGAGTATCAAGGTCGCCGACCATTTTCTCAGCATATGTATGACCAAATATCTTAGTGGGCTGATCATATAATGCCCCGCAACCACACCCTGCCCCATGATTACTATAGTACAAAGAAATTAATAAGAAATTACTATAGTACCTATTTAGAAGATTAATGCGTGTAAAAATGGTTGCATGTACAGGAAGGACAACATTGATCTGCACTGCTGCAAGTTTTGTGGAGAAGCTAGGTAAGCGAAATCCTAATCGTAAAAAGACACTATATGCCATTCTTAGGTACCTATCAATTACCCCTCGCCTGGAAAAGTTGAATGCTTCAGAAGCGACTGCCGAGCGAATAACGTGGCATGCCAAGAATCAAACGGAAGAGGGATCCATGTGCCATTCGTCCGATCCAGATGCATGGAGGCATTTTGATCGGACACATCCTCATTTTGCAGTAGATCCCCGTAATGTTAGATTGGATTTCTGCACGGATGGGCTAGCACCGCACGGGCAGTACGGTGCTACGTACTTATGTTGGCCCGTTATACTTATACCGTACAGTCTCCCATTGGGAATGTGCATGAGTGCTGAGTATATGTTCGTGATGATGGTGATCCCCAGTCCTTCCAATCCAAAACGTCTCATTAATGTTTACCTGGAGTCGTTGATCGAGGAGTTGCAGAATCTGTAGTATGCAGGTGTACTAACGTGTGACACTAAGAAATGGGATATTCCCAATGCAGAGCTGTTGATGTGGACTTTGAACGACCTACCCGCTTATGGAATGGCGTCTGGATGGAGTTCCACTAGTATTATGTGGTGTGCAGTTTGTATGGAAGACACACATTCATTCTACCTGTAGACCGATACGAAGGTGTGCTGGTTTGACTGCCACAGACAGTTCCTGCCCCTAGACCATCCGTTCCGTAGGAATAAGAAAGCATTCACAAGGAATCGAGTAGAAAGGAATGTTCCACAGTCAAGATTGATGGGAGAAGATCCGCAAATGGGTTGAAGAGTTTAGCCCTGCGGTTGAAGTTTCGTTGTCACTCCCGGACGGGAACAGTAGCGAGCATAAGTGGACAAAGAAAAATACGACATCTTCTGGGAGCTCGAGTACTGGTCGGTACATCTAATACGACATAATCCTGATGTCATGCACATTGACAAGAACGTGTTTGACAATATATTCAATACCTTTATGGATATAAAAGAAACAAAGAAGGATACTTTGAATACATGGAAGGACCTGAAGATCATATGTGATTGGCCGGAGCTTGAGTTGGATGAAAGGAGGCTGAACGTGATGCCCAAAGCTGTATATAACCTGACTCTCGATAGACCGACATTGCATTTCAAGAGATTGAGACAATACCTACTCCATAAGTTGTGACGGACAATTAGTCGTTCAGCTTTCTATTGCTAATCAACAAGGAGCAGGTACATATTGATCGAGGAACAATAAACTGATGATGAGTTTAACGAGGATAGCTTTGATGAGGATTACGAGAAGACAATAATTATGATTGACATTTACCATTTTCTGTATCAAGTGTCTGTGTATTTTGCCAATAGAAATTAGTATAAATTAAACAATTACCGATAATAATTTAGAAAAATAGTTTTCCAGCTAATTTAGAAGTATAACTTGCAAACTATTTTGTTCATACCAATAAATTTTTTTTTAAAAGCAAAACACAATTTTTGTCTATTTAGGAATGGTTAAAGAATTAGGAAGTTGATCCAGAGCCCATTCCAATTTTGAACCGACATTAATAAAATAAACCGTTACATATATTACAATTTCCCAAATAAAAAAGAGGAAAAATTAAAATAGAGGAACGGTCTATTTATTTTGACCGTTTCAAAATAAGTTCAAACAAATTTAATTTCGCGCCAAAAGAAAACTGGAGGAAAACTCAAACCTAGGAATGGTTATTTAATATTTGACTGTTGCAAAATATGAAATTAAATAAAATCATTCGTATAAAATATTTGTTTCTAAAATGATTAAACTGTCCCTAAATATTCCATAGATTGCTCGTTCACTTTCCGATTATAATGTCTCAACATCTGGGACAGTTTCATCATTTTTAACCTCGTTGATTGTGTATCAAATATGATATCTTGGTATCCGTTTAACAAAAATTTAAAAAACTTCATCGAATGTAGTATTTTGTCGATTTTATACTATCCAACGGCTTGATAAAAATTTTATCAGTCTGATTAGACGATGCAACAGAACAATATAAGATGTCACTTACATCTACATAAGAGTAACAATCTTATATATACAAATATACTTGATCTTCTGAACATGTATCAATTTAATTTATAGCATTATATGTTTCCAATAACCTTAATTCATTCTGCAATTATAGAATGTTTGTGTAATTTTTTAAAATTAATTGTATAGTTGTGTAATTGATGCAAGTATTGTTAAATTTAGTGCAATTTACTCATGTAACATTCCATAATTTTTGCAATTCTTATGTGTATTATATCATATTGCTTTTTTTTTTGTGAAATTTATTGTATACATGTGCAATTTATTTTATAAATATGCTGCTATTTACATCTTAATGTAAGTAACCAAAAAAATTAGACAAATATATAATCTCATTAGTAACATTATTTAAATAATAAAAAGTATTGGACCAATATTTTCAAATAATATAATTTTTACATCATAATCTAAACAATCACAAAAATTAGACCAATAGTTAATCCCAATATTAGTATTATTTAAATAATAATGTAAATAACAAAAAAATTAGATCAATATTTCCAATGTAAACAATCAAAAAAATTAATGTTTTTACATAATAATGTTTTTACATAAAAATTAATTTTTTACATAATAATGTTGTGATAAGAAGTAATGTAAACAATCAAAAAAATTACACCAATATTCCTAATAATAATGTTTTTACATAATAATGTCAATAGCAAAACTATTAGACCAATTTTTTCAATAATAACATTTACATAATAATATCAATAATCACAAAATTAGACCAATAATCCCTATAATAATATTATTAACAAAGTAATATCAACAATATCAATATCAAGGTAATATTTCAAATTAAAATACAATTACATAATCAATAGAAATAGAAAACAAATTGAGGACAATATTTCAAATAATTAATAATTATTTAAAAATGTATAGTTCTTTGGTAACTGCGTACAAACAAATCACGCATGCCTTTCTTGTTAGCCCATTCATTGAATTTTGCCCGTAGAACTTGTTATGTTTATCCATCTTCATCTGTCAACAAAATATAATGTTAATAGATTAAAATGTATAAATGTAACGAATACTACAATAATAAGTTCATATGATAGGGTAAACAAGCTTAAATCAATACTTGGCCCGTTTGTATATATGCAGAAGAGAATTATACATTTTAAATAATTAATGAGTATAATAATCATAATTTCATGATAATGTTTTCGATGTTTAAGAATTAGAATATGCTTTTTTATTTAAATATTAATGTCAATAACAATAAATTTTAGACTAATACTTCTGAATAATTTGTTTAGATCTTGTTTATTGGTATGCCTCCTATACCACATGGTCGTGCTCGTGCCCCGCCACTTCTACCATTTTCGTGGGATGCTTCCCAATTTGGGAAGCAGTTCTTCAACCACCCACACCACCTGACACGACTGCACCGTACCCCGCCTCGCAGACTCCAGATGACGCTGAAGCATCTGGAGCTGGACCGACAGCGGAAGAGAGGATATAGCAGTCTGTCACCCCGGCGGTTGCTCCACCACTAACATCAGCACGCCCAGTACATCAGCCTCGATGACGCGAGGTAAATTTGTTTAACAATTTTTTTTAGTATTATTTTATATTAAAAATGTCTAATATAGCATGTTATTTTAAATCTGACCGCCACTTTCACGAGTGCATCAATGCAGTCGTGACGGGGACATTTTCCCCACCTGTCGCCATATCTGAGGTAGGTGCCGCCAGAGTACCAGCATTTCTGGTTTGACAGCGCAAAGGTAATCAATTTTATGTTTTATCTAATAATCTAATTATTTAATGAATTTTACTAATGTTTTATTTAATTTTATTATTGTAGATGACCTACTGGTGGGACTATGACGATGAGTTAATGTTCTTTGTTTTCAACATGTTGGTCGATAAGTGAATCTGGAAGATATTTTCTATCACCCTATCCAGCCTCGTCAGGCCACTCTGGCTGGCCAACAAGATTTGGCTCCAGCTCCAGACGTACTGGGCCAACGTGTACTTCCAGCGGGAGTCCTCAAAGAATAAGGCAACCGGGCGGCGAACTCTACGGTGTCCTCAATTGTGTATCAGGGGGAGGGGGTCGTCCTCTATCGGCATGCACAAGAGGAAGTTGATAAGTAAATAATATTTAAATGCATTACCATTATTTTATAAACAAGATGCTAAATGTTTTTTCTTCTACATGAGGCGAAGGTCGGTCGCCCCCCAAGTAGATAGAATTATTGGAGATGTGCTACAAGAAAAAAGTAGAAGGTGGCTGGAGTGGGCCGAGGGCGTTGGAGGTGGCAATAATAGATACATTATTAATATTATTTTCTTAAAAAAATTAAATCTTGCTTAAAAGTATTTATAATTTTGTTTGTTTTGCAGGAGACGTTCCAGAAGCTACTAGAGGATAGTCAACCTTAGAGGGGTGGATATTCCAGAAGCTGCTTTATTTTTTGCAATATCCAACCCTCTAGTCTTTGTTATTCTTTTAGCTTTTTTAAGTGTCTATTATACATATGTATATATATATAGGAATTAATGGATTCAAATGTGTCAATTGATTTTTCTTTTCAAAATATTTGAAAGTGATATGTTCTGTGGTGGCAAAGAACCATATAAATTGGTGCAAAAAATTCTTACACACATTAGTTTATGTGTAAAACTTTAATATAATTGCAATTCAATTTCAAACATAAATTACTAGACTGCAGTTCATTAATGAAATCCAGTCCTCCAAGTGTAATCAATGACATTAGTCTATACCTATCTTTATATACCAAACCATTAATTACATCTTTCAGATTACAACACACCTACCACATATATTTCGCTCTAATATCCAGCCTTTGAAACCGAATTCCAAACCGGTGGTTAAAAGTATTGCCAAATTTTAATAAACACAAAATGATTGAACTTGCAAGAAAGGAATACATGGTTAATTTTTCAGTTTTGAGTATCAATTTTAACTTCATCACTACTTTAAGCTTTTCAATTTTAGTCAGAAACTGTAGTTGTATACAAAGAAGTAAAGACAAATGGTTGATTACAATACAACAATATGTACAGATTGATGAACTCTTTAATTAATTTTCATAAATGTTGTCTCATTTTTTTTTTTTTTTGCTTTTTCTGGACCAATTAATATAGAAAATAATTCATTGTATTGTATTCATAGATAGAATCAATATATACATTTCTTTCTAAAAATGCTTTTTGTCTTATTATTACAATAATATTATGTAACGACAAACCAACAAAGAAGAAATTAACAGGAAAATATTATGACAAAAAGACAGGACGTAACTTCTGAGGCTTCTGCTACCCCCTATCGAGATTTGTTGTTTGAAACACTCGCACATACACACACAACATTTACTCACACTCTCTCAGTCAACCACTCACACTTCAAATTTTCTCACGCCTTTTCTCCCTCAACACACTCACTGCAGAACACTGTTTAAGTCCATAAAGTACTACGCTCAAAGAGCCCTAGGGACGTTCCATCTGATTCCTTCGTTAGCCAAGAAATGGCGAAAAACTCCATAAATGTAAGATGAATTCTATCCAGGGAACTGCATTATTCCTTTTCTCAAACATTTGATTCTTTCTTTTTCCTTCTTTAATTCTTCTTTTTGAATCAATTTGTTAATTCGTCATCGTTATAATTTGCCAACAAAATACTTCAAGAACATACACTAAAGATTTTCGCCGGATTATTTCATCCGACCCAAATTCAAATTCATCTTGGAAATTTCGGTCATGTGCTATCGTCAGATCCCATCTCTTGTGCTCTTCATGCAATATTAATGGAGCCTCAGGTACAGATTTAATTATTTGTCTTTTTGTTTCTCCAATTTATTTTTAATTAATTTCTTTTCTTGTCAAAGTTTAAAAAAGTAAATATTTAATTTTTGAATATATTAAGAATTTCTTTTCCATAATTAGGGTTCAACAAGAAATTCAACATTATTTTCACAATCAATAAAATAAAACAAGAAATTTTACAAACTAACCTTGTGAATAGTTGTTTGGGAGTGCTATCTTTTGAAGGAGCTCCCATCCTACATCTTCATCCAAACACTTCATATTGTGGACGTATCCTGTGGAAGCAATGTTTTGATTTCTGGTTGTGAGCAAAACTTTGCTATCTGCCTCTCCAATGGGAAAAGCGTGCCTTAAGCAATTCCAGTGATCAACTTCCCAAACGTCATCCAAAATTAGGAGACATTTTCTGTCTCTTTGTACTTGGTACAACTTTCTGATCAATGTATCTTCGTCTTGCTCCTCACTTTCATTGGGAAGAAGTTGTTTTAATAGTCGTTGGAAAATAGTGTTGGGTTGAAATTGTTGGCTTACACAAACCCAAGCACGATATTTGAAGCACCACTGCACGGCCTCCCCATTGTAAATTTTAGTAGCAAGAGTGGTCTTTCCCAAGCCTCCCATGCCACATATGGAAATCACTCCATTTGATTTGTCATCAGTTGTCAGAACTGATTCTAACTGTTTAATATCCTCCTTCATTCCTACAAAATACTTTTCAACCTCATGCCCATACGTTCTTCTTGACCAATCGTTATCATCTACCAATATTGATGAGTTGTCTCCTACACTCATGGACTCCGACTGTTTGGTGAGGTCAGACATACGAGACTTGATATCTTTAACGTCTTCTCCGATTTGGTGCATTCTCAACCACTCGCTCAATATACAAGTGAGTCGAAAACACTAATTTTGATACCTTATATTTAGCACAAAACGGGGGATGAAGAGAAAGTGCAATAGCAGTGGTGATGGCTCAAACCAAACCTGATCGTGCCTATTTTCTTTTCTTTCTTTTTAAATGAAGATGAGATACTTTTTTCAACAAATTTAAATAATTTATGATTTTATTTTAAATAAATAAATCATAAATTAAATCAAACAAATAATCAAAACTACAAAAAAAAAAGTAGCTAAGACCGCATAAAGAACTTAATAACAATTGAACCAACTAGCTACAAATAATAAACTTAAATAATGGCAAGCCCAAAAAAAATTTAAAACACATTTTAAAAATAACAATGAGTTTTAGTGAATTGTTGTACTAATATAGAAGTATAAGAATAAAGGTAAAACTTTTTAGAGTTTCCAAAGTATATAAAATATAGAATAGTTAAGCTAGAAGAATAAAATAAAACTTCTATGTCATATATTATTAAAAAAAAAGAAGTGGCTCGATTAGGTCAGCCCGCTAACTTGACCCAGGGTTAGGAGGTCCTAGGTCATTGGGCTGGGCCTATCCCAAGTATTGATACTTGGAATCAGCCTTGGTTTGGCCTGGATTGTACCAACCAACTCTTTTTGAATGGGCCAATCAGATCCTAGGTTGAGTCCCTCTTGATCCCGACTCTTTAGGCATCTTGATCACCCACTAGAAACCATGTGTTTAGTCCATGACCATTGAATTAGCATTAGTTTGGTGGATGTTTCTCAATTACAAGATATAATGTGAAATTCCTATGACAAATAAAACTAAAATAATAGTAATTCTTTGTTTTTGGGTCGCAAGCTAGGTTTATATATCCAAATCATTTGAAGATTAGAAATCCGTTTGCTATTATGATTTATTGATTCCGAGTACTGAAGTAATCTTTATCTCATCTTATTAATTTTTATTCTAATATTTAGTTATTTTGTTGGTAATTTTTTATTTGCTCTTTAATCTACATATAACACTTTGTTTGTAGATATTTTGACCATTCCTAAATAGAAAAAAAAATATGTTTTATTTTTTTAAAAAAAAATATTGGTATGGACAAATAGTTTGAAAGTT
Organism: Sesamum indicum; assembly: GCF_026168435.1. Classification (NCBI taxonomy): domain Eukaryota; kingdom Viridiplantae; phylum Streptophyta; class Magnoliopsida; order Lamiales; family Pedaliaceae; genus Sesamum; species Sesamum indicum. The sequence continues at coordinate 5,395,643 of NC_142661.1, read as the reverse complement.
GGCAAACTATTTTTATAAATTATTATCGGTAATTTTTTAATTTATACTAATTTCTATCGGCAAAATACACGGACACTTGATATAGAAAATGCTAAATGTCAATTAGAATTTTTGTCTTCTTCAATCTCGTAATCCTCATCAAAGCTATCATCGTCAGACTCGTCATAAAATTTATAGTTCCCCGATCGGGATGTACCTGCTCCTTGTTGATTAGCAACATAAAGCTCAGCGACTAATTGTGTACCATTTGGGTTATGCAGGTTATAATTATGGTTGTCCGTCGGAACTTGGAGGTATTCTCTCAACTTCTTGAAACGCAATGTCGGTCCATCGAGAGTCAGGGTGTATACGGCTTTAGGCATCACGTTCATCCTCCTTTTGTCCAGCTCAAGCTTCTGTCAGTTACATACGATCTTCAGGTCCTTCCATGTATTCAGAGTATCCTTCGTTGTTCCTTTTATATCCATCACGGTATTGAATATAATGTCTAAGCATGTTTTCTCAATGTGCTTGACACCAAGATTGCATCATATCAGATGCATCAACCAGTAGTCGAGCTCCCAAAAGATGCTTTTCTTTGTCCACTTATACTCGCTACCTTACCCGTCCGCAAGTGACAACGACACTTCAACCGTAGGGCTAAACTCTCCAACCCATTTGCGGATCTGTTCTCCCATGAATCTTGGTTGTGCAACATTCCTTTCTACTCGGTTCTTATTGAATGCTTTCTTGTTCCTACGGTTTGGATGGTCCAGGGGGAAGAACTGTCTGTAATAGTCAAAGCAGCATGACTTTCTACTGTTCTGTAGGTAAATGAATGTGCGTCTTCCATACAAACTGAACACCGCATAGCACCAGTGGAACTCCATCCAGACGCCAATCTATATGCGGGTAGGTCGTTCACAGTCCACATCAACATGGCGTGCATTGCGAATAACTCGCTTCTCAGTGTCGCACGTTAGTACACCTACATGCCGCAAATTCTACAAATTCTCGATCAAAGGCTCCAGATAAACATTGATCAAATGTTTAGGATTGGAAGGATCGAGGATCACCATTTCACCTCAGCACTCATGCACATTCCGAGTGGGGATTGTATGCTGTAATTATAATGGGGCGACATGAGTACGTACGACCGTACTGCCCGTGCGGTGCGCGCCGATTCGTCCACAAACTCAATCTTACATTACGGGGCTCTACTACAAAATGAGGATATGCTCGATCAAAATGCCTTCATGCATCTGCATCAGACGGATTGAATACGGATCCCTCTTTCGTTAGATTATTAGCATGCCACGTCATTTGCTCGTCAATCGCTTCTGAAGCATACAACCTTTGTAGGCGAGGGGTAATCGGCAGGTACCTAAGACTGAAATACACTGTCTTTTTGCGATTAGGATTTCGCGTCCTGGTTGACTTGTACCTAGCTTCTCCACAAAACATGCAATAGTCAAAATCACCTTCCAGTATAACATGCAACTATTTTTACACACATCAATCTTCCAATAGGTAAACCTAAGTTTCTTATGAATTTCTTCGTAGTATAGTAATCCTGGGACAAGGTGTGGTTGCGTTACTATATGATCAACCCACTGGGATATTTGGTCATATATATGCTGAGAAAATGGCCAACGACCTTGATATTCACCAACTCAGCAACAATCTTCAATTGAGATTGGGTGCAACCGTTCCCTAATGGCTGCTCTGCTGCATGCACTACATTGTGAAACTGATTTGCCAGCCCAGACACATAATCGTACCACCTACCGTAATATGAACTAGGTCCTACATTAGTAGGATACGACCTCGTAGCATTATCAGGCACACTATCCAGGTTATACTTAGAAGACCAGACAGCCAGCCTGGCAACATCAAAAACCATCCTCTATGCCGTATCATCTGCACTGCATCACCCAAGGCGTACTGGTACCCTCCATAATATTAGAAATGGGAGTTTGCTCCTCCTGCAATGGGGCCGCGGTGACAGCCTCAAAATACTCCTACATCCTCTCCTCGCCTCAAAAGCTTTTGAAAAGGCAAAAGATCTTCGAATTTAAAATTTCCTTTTTAATTATATATGTTGACAAAATAATAGGAAAATAATAATGAGAAAATTTACTGGCTATAAATCAATTAAAGTGCAAGCAATGATCTCCAACACTTCATTATCCATTTTATTTGGATTTTCATTGCCCGGATCTGATAGAATGCCTATTAAGATAAGAACATATAACAAAGATAAGAGTTAAAAACATGAATATTTAGGAAGTTTTAATATGCATCCTGACAAAATGACATAATAGTTCATTCATTTTTTATAATCTTCTATAGTTGAAAAGTTATAAAATAAAACATATCCACATAAATTTTGATCAAAGATAAAATGAATTTATAGATTTTGAATTAACTTGTTCCAGCACTAGACCACTCATCGGACAACTATAGAGTATAAAAGCTGCAACCTCCTTTAAAGAGCGGAAGTTTTCAGAAACTCTATCATGAATATAGTACTATTGCATGAAAATTTGGTTGAAGAATGTTAGTTATATTATATTATTTTTGCATAACTCAGAAATTTAAAGATTATTTAGGTAAAGTATTAAATAATTACTACCTTATCAGTAGCATTTGAGGCTCCTCTAATCGTTCCTGTAGGGGTAACTTGGATCTTGGTTGGATTTTTATTATCTCAATAATTTTCGGTAGAGGGTCCACGCCTTGTTGGAGAGGCACTTTCTTCACCCTTACGTCCAACTTGTCTTCAATTTCTTGTACAATTATGTAATACATGTCCATTTCCCCTACTTCAACCTGCCATACATATATACGTTAGTAGAATAAATGAGTTTAGATTTTTCACACTATTCTAAGTTGAGGATATGGATGAATTAACTATCTTTGATTTGCTTTTTTTCATAATGTTGATACTGTTTCTTCCTTATATTCAGCAATGAAATAACCAATTTTATTGAAAAATGTCACGTGCATATTACGTGCATGGCAATTGTAACTAGGGAAAATTTTCAGAGACAAATGTCCGCAATGTGCTGTTTTTTTTTTTTTCTTAAATTATTGTCCTTCATTGCTAGAATAAATTTTAAGTGGACCGAAAGTGTTACCTTCCATTCTTATAGAACGAAAATTACAAATTTTCCAAGAAAAAAAGAAGTTGAGTTCATTGAACTATTAATCTGTATTAATGTTGTAACAAGCTGTCAATATCTTTTAAATTATGCTAGTTATTCGTCGTGGCACGTTATTCTTGCGTGCATATAAATATAATTTTTTATATTTTAAAATATATTATGTATAATTAAGAACAAAATATATAAGCCAACAAATCACATTTAAAAAATAAAAAAAACTTAAGGTATTATCGACACAATAAAAAAAGTTAGTGTAGTAGTATTAAAATGATGCGTAATCACTTTTGTAAACAAAAAAAGAGGAGTAACTAAAATTAATTTTTAAATTAATTTAACTAGGGGTGCAATTGCGTTATTCAGAAATTGGTGCGATGGTGTCATTAACTGCCTTTTGTGAGTGTAGATGGCATTTTTTTTCTTTAATACTAGCTATTATAGCACGTCTTTCCTGTAGGAGTAGGGCTTATTTGTCTCTATGGAGGAAGGCTCGTGTGCCTCCATGGATTAAGGCTTAATGGTTGTCTACTCAAGTGTAGGGCTTTATTTTACTAAAAGAAAATGTTAATAATGGAGATATATCTATTATGAACAGAAGTTGTGTGCTTGCACGAAGCAAAATATGTGTGCCTCATCAAAGAGGATAATTTGGGGGTGCCTACTCAAAGAAAGACTTAAGGGCCTTGCTAGAGGAGCGATAAAGTGTCTGGTCAGAGCAGGTTTATATGCCTTCACATAGGAGGGTTCAAGTGCATGCACAAAACTTACAAGAATCGCTAGAGAAGGATCTAGATTTACCTCCTTATATAATCTAAAATACACCAATCTACCTCCCTATCTCTTTTTTTTTTTTCCTATAAAAAACTAATTTACTCATTTATAATATCACAGGGTGCAAATTGCTATTCACCCATGAATTATATATTTGAAGTTCAGATCAATAATTAAAAATAGTAGATATACGTATTCCGAATATCTCACAGTAATACAAATGTAGTTAATTAATTCTTGATGCAAGTTATCTTTGAACTACTTAATTTTTAGGTCATTGCAGGATGGCGACGAGGTCTACTATCGGTTTCCGCTCGAAAAAAGACTACAACACTTATTTACATCTTACTGTAAGCAGAAGAAAGTAAACTACGACGCAAGAGCATTTGTGTACGATGGCCAACGCGTCAAAGCTTCAAAAACTCCCCTGGAGGTAACGTCTATTGATACTTTCGCGTAACATCTTTATTTCCGTCTTTGATGCTAGAATTTAATGTTAAATGTGATTTTGTAATGATATGCACAAATTGCTGCACAAATAGGAAATATGCAATTTACCTCCGTGATATGAGAAATGAAAAAAGAAAAAAACTGTTGTGAATAAAATAGCAAATTACCCCATGTGTCTTGAAAAATGAAACCAATTACCCCCCACCTCCCACCCATCTGAATAGTGGGGTAATTTGCAATTTTTTTCCCTAGATAATATTTGTTCATTTCACATATCACATGGGGTAAACTGCATTTAACCCCTTTTTTACTATATAAGTAAAATTTTTGTTCCTAGCATTGTAAGATCAAAGAAAACAATGATGAAATTTGTCGAAAAATAGCGGAAATGTAATTATTCTTTTGCATTTGCATTAGTTTGCGTTGATGTATTACCATTCGCAAGTATAGTTTAGTTTTGAAGTTCTAATGCATAGTAATGTTTTTGTGCTTATGATGCATGGCTGATTTTCGGACGGAAAAGTCACGTGCACATAAGTATTGCATATCGCTTTCTTTTGCTAACGTAAACATGCAATAACTATGAAACTTTTTAATTTGTATTGCTACTTTTGACTTTATACATAGATGGAAATGGAGGACGAAGATTCTATAGATGCCATGATGCATCAGGACGGAGGTGGCTATGCATTCGTGATGACTTGATCAAGAGGGAAGAAAGTTAATACAATGATCAGCCAAATAGACATTTATGTTGTTGGTTTGCTTTTATCTAGTTTGTTTATTAGACAAAATGCTACAACGGGTGTGAGTTTGTCTATTTGGATGAGTATAAGAGGTATATGATAACAATGATTTTTCTCACTATTCCTAAGTTGATGATATATATGGATGAATTATATATCGTTCTTGGTTAATGAAAAAATCCTTGGCAAAGGATTTTGCAGTCGGCAACTTTAAGGAGTCCCCATTCCACCAATACAGAGGTGCTAGCTAGAAGCAGGAGAGAGTAGGTGAGAGCAGGTAAGAACACAAAAGTCTGAAGGATTTTTCACATACCCGTTACAAAATATCCATTCCAAATCACACAAGTTTTTTTTTTTGCAGTGCCACATTCACAATCACACAAGTTTCTCCCACTAAGACAAAGTCGACGATGCAGATTCATGAGTTACATAAAGTCGAATTAGGATCCACAGTTCAAAAACATACCGTAAAAGAGTTATTTGATTTGACAAAGTTGAGTTATGGAAAGCATAGAGATTTTCACTAGGGAGAAGCCAAGCAAACCATCGAATGGACTTTTGCCTGGATGTACTCACAAAGGACGCTATGTACTCTTCTAAATATGTGTAGCATAGGATAAGAATGTTGGATTTCAAACAATCACAACTATTCATGTATCGCAGATTTTATATGTAAATTATCATATAGTTTAAATTTTCTTATTAATAAGGTACTTTAAGTTATCATGCTCTATTTCAGTATCATGTAATAGTCCAAGACTTATATTTTTTAGACCAGAGTTGTATTACTTCTGAAAGTCATTTTGCACACTCCTCATCATCATTTTTTGATGTCGTAAACGTTCTATTTGTTGGATGTAGCTCAAATTGGGTGAGCCATGTATGTCTTATGTTATTAATTTTTCTAATTTTTATGTTTAAGATGGATGTGAATTCATAGATTTATTTAACATTCTTTTAAATGAATAAAAAATACATAGCAATTGAAATATCTGATACTTTTCCCATAGACTGATTGTAGTCCATGTGCTTTACACTTAAGTGCATTTTGGCATCCACATCTTATTCTTGGGGAGGGGGGTGGGGGCGAGAAAGCATTTGAGTTACTTATATAATATAGATTGAAGGATCAATGCGGATCGTGGTACTGATCATTATTAAAACCCGAACATAATTTTTTTTAATAAATTGGTTATAATTATATTATGCAATCATCAATAATTAATATCAAATATATATAATTAATTAAAATTAGCATTATAGTTAACCAATCACTAATTTGATATGGATACATTGATAGTATAGGGGTGTCAATGGATAGGGTGAGACCCTACTCAGACTCATACTCAAACCCAATAAATATTACTAAACCTAGGTCCAAATCCAAACCCATTAAAAAATATAAATTATATTTGGATTGAGTCAATACCCATCAATAAAATTGTGTGAAAGAGGAGAAAAGAATTTGTACCAATGAGTAGAATTTAAATTAAAACTGAAAGGGATTTCTTGAACTTGTGTTATGAGTAGCCGATTCTTTTGCTTTAACTTAAATTAAAAGTGAGAATCAAGAAAGTGTGAAATGTGGGAGAAAGAATCTAAAACTTCCAATTTACAAGAAAAGATAAGAGGAGAAAAGAATTTGTAGCATGCGTAGAATTTGTGTCGAGTAGGAATAGAAGTTGGTATGTGCATATATAAAATGAAGGCAGTTGGTGAATTAAAGAGATCAATAACATCCATCCACTTTGCAATTAGCCGCTACTGATCCAACACATTTCTCCAGAAAATCACCCAAATACAAAGTAAAATGGTTGATTCTGTTGCAACAATTGCTCTTGAAACACTTCTGGACTTATTGATTGAGGAAGCAAAGTTTCTATCGAGTGTGGGCGGTGAGGTTGAGGAAGTCCGTAGGCAGCTCAACATCATGCACTGTTTCTTGAAGGATGCTGATAGGAGGCAAGATCGGTACAATTCACAGACAGTCCGGAATTGGATCGCTGAACTTCACGATTTGTCCATTCAAGCTAAGAATGTGCTAGAAATATATGTCATTGAAGTGGTGTCCAGAAGAAAAGGAAAAGGCCTTAAAATGGTTCTCAAAAGATTCACTTGTATATTGAGCGAGTGGTCAAGAATGCACCAAATCGGAAAAGACATTAAAGATATCAAGTCCCGTTTGTCCGACCTCACCAAACAGTCGGAGTCTATGAGTTTAGGAGACAACTCATCAAGATTGGTAGATGATACCGATAGGTAAAGAAGAACGTATGGGCATGAGATTGAAAAATATTTTTAGGAATGAAGGAGGATATTAAACAGTTAGAATCAGTTCTGACAACTGATGACAAATGAAATGGAGTGATTTCCATATGTGGCATGGGAGGATTGGGAAAGACCACTCTTGCTACTAAAATTTACAATGGGGAGACTGTGGAGCGGCGCTTCAAATATCGTGCTTGGGTTTGTGTAAGTCAGCAATTTCAACCCAAAACTACTTTCCAACGACTATTAAAGCAACTTCTTCCGAATGAAAGTGAGGAGCAAGACGAAGATACATTGGTCAGAAAGTTGTACCAAGTACAAAGAGACAGAAAATGTCTCCTAGTTTTGAATGACGTTTGGGAAGTTCATCACTGGAATTGCTTAAGGCGTGCCTTTCCCATTGCAGAGGCAGATAGCAAAGTTTTGCTCACAACCAGAAATCAAAGCATTGCTTCTAGAGGATACGTCCACAATCTCAAGTATTTTGATGAAGATGAAGGATGGGAGCTCCTTCAAAAGATAGCATTCCCGAACAACTATTCACAAGGTTAGTTTGTAAAATTTCTTGCTTTATTTTATTGATTTTGAATCTTCTTTCTCTAGTTAGTGACAAAAGAAAAAAGAGTAATGATACTTAAGATATCATTAATAGTATATATTTAGCGAATAAGATTATTTTGTTAAGTTTAATGTTTTTTTATAGTTTTCATGATGACAAGATTGTTTGAATTTTCTTATGTAAATTTCAAGTTGATCTATATGTATAAAATGCTATTCAATAGCAATTTAAAATTTATTTCTTGATACAAAATTTGTTTAAAACGTAAAAGGAATCAAACATTTAGAAAGCCATATAAAGAAATGGATTCAACAATATAAAGTTATGCTTTCAGATTTTATTTCTATTTTTTATTTGTTGAAAGTATAGGACAAAATTCTCTTGTTTTGATTTGTTTTAATTACTATACATATTTATATGAAATTCAAGTTTTATAATATTTTGAATTAATTGACATTCATTGATTATGTATTCAGAGATACGTACAACTAAAATAAAATTGTTGGAAGAATATGGAAGGGAAATAGTAAAAGAATGTGGTTATTTACCATTACCCATTTCAGTCATTGGAGGAACTCTTCGTCATGAAAAGGCATCAATAGAATGGAAAAATGTGTGTAGAAATCTTGATTCGTACCTTCTACATGGGAGAGGTTTGGAGAATGACAAAGGAGTAAATCAAATACTAGATTTGAGTTATAATGTGCTCCCTTACAATCTGAAACCATGTTTTTTGTATTTGGCTTGTTTTAAAGAAGATGAAGAAATAGATATAGAAAAATTATATTTACTATGGATGGCTGAAGGTATGATTTGTTCCGAAGATAAGGGAAGAGGAGAAAGTTTGAGAGATGTGGCAGAACGGTATTTATTCGAGCTAGCAAATAGGTGTATGGTTGAAGTGGAAACAGACAAGTTGGCACTATATAATAGATTTAAGTCATGCCGGCTTCATGATATGATACGAGATATGTGTTTGTCAAAAGGAAAAAAAGAAGGATTTATGGAGGTTATAGATAAAAAGATGGGAGGAGAAGAGTCTTCAATTTGTAAAACAAATAGATTGGCTATCCATATGGAGGGAGTGGATAACGATCTTAGTTACAGGATTGGGGAAAATAAGAACATAAGATCTTTTATATTCCTCAAAACGGACTGGCGAGATTCATTTTGGTACAATTACATTACATTTGGGATTTTCAAATCTCTCAAAGTCTTAGTATTGGAAGGTTATACATTTGAGAATATTAAATTGCCCAAAGGAATCGAAAAATTGAAGCTGTTGAAGCTATTGAGTCTCGAAAATAGTGGTGTGGAAGAATTGCCACCATCTATATGCAAGCTACCTTGTTTGCAGACATTGAATGTGAAAAATACAATGAGATTACCTAATTGCATATACAAAATGAAGCGCTTGAGGCATCTATTTATGAAAGATGATCATGAGAGAGTTGGAGGCGAAAAATTGAAATTTGAAGGGTTGAATGAATTGGAGATGGTTGATGATATCTGGGTTGGTGATGTGGTTAATGATATCACTCATCTTCTTAAATTGCCAAAGATGGACATGGATGTCAATACGAATCGGGAAGATGGCTCAACTCTTTTCAGGAGGTTGGTGATGTATCACTCACTACATTACTTGAGAATCACACATTGTCGAGTGAGCAAATTACCAGCTTATGAAGTTCAACTATATCAAAATGTGATAGAATTGCAGCTTGTGGGTACAAGGATTGAGGAATACCCAATGGAAATACTAGAGAAGCTTCCCAATCTATATGTGGGCAGAGAGATGGTTTGTCGGGCAACTGGATTTCCTCAACTCAGGGAACTTGTTTTGCAAAGGTTGTTGAATTTAATGGGGTGGAGAGTGGAGAAAGGAGCAATGCTCAACCGCTCCAGTCTACTTATTGCAGAATGCAGTAAATATTAAATGGTGTACATTAGTAATGCAAATAAATTTTGTTCTTTAAGTTACAATACATCGATATAAACAAAAAGTTCATAATAATAACAATATATATAAATGCAATGTTCTCTGTTTGAATAATTACCATGCAACCTTTTATTCTAACATTGGTGTAATAATTAGTGCAATTAATCTATTTTTGTGGTAAACTGACTAAGATATTCTTGTGAATTTTGAATTATAATTTTAGTTATTTTTAAAAATTTTCTAAAAAATTTTTATGGACTAAGTTGATAATATTTCATCCACTATGTATGTTTTTTTTTTCCATTATTTAATTTTTTTAGAAAAAAAGATAAAAATACATCAAGGGCAAAGTTGATAATTTTAAACCTCCACCCAAGGATTATATAATTTTATCAAATATTAAGGGGGAATTTATAATTTTTCAAACAATGAGGAGTTATTCGTAATAATGTCAAATCTCACTATATAGCAAATTTATGCTAATTTTTACCAAATCCGCTCAGTTTATATATTTGTTTCTAACTTTTCATGTTTTAGTGTTAATTACTAATTATGTTAATTAATATATTTGACCAATTAGACCTACAAATCCTCTTCTATTTGTAAATCAAAATAATGGTAATTATTCAACTTCAATGTGGTGTTGCTTTATAATATATTTTAAAATATAAACAATTATTTATTATATGAACGCAGAGACCGTGTACCATAACGACTAATACTATTATAAAGGGAAGAGGGTCTATTGACTCAAAGTGGCAGTTTTGATACCAGTACACCAAATTATTTTAATGCCAAAAATACCCCTCAACTTCCCTATTCATGTTAAAATTAATTACTGATCAATCTACTTCCTTGGGAAAATTAATTTGCATAAAATACGTATTGATGACAATGACAAATTTTAATATAAAGGAATAAACTATGAGCTTCAATAAAATAAAACTATTACTAAAACTTATGTGCTCAGATGTTGCATGTCACTGTATCTAGTTACTAATAAGCTCGTAAGAGCTTATTAAGGAGGCAACACAAAAATTATAATTATTAATTCAGTAAATACTACATTTGGTATCTTGAGTTTTTATTTAGAATTATTTTAGTCCTACAAGTTTATTTCTTGACTTTAGCATCCCTAAACTTTAAATTCTGTTTAGTTTTGACCCCTTTGATCATTTTTCGACGAAATTGTTGTTGGATTTTGACTTTTTGGTGAATAGAATGGTCAATTACTGGCTTCAATTTTTTATATAACTTTTCGCAAAAGGTAAATTCATAAAATTTATCATAATTTTGAATTTTTTTATTGCAATAAAAAAAGAGAAAATAGAGTAGACTGTTTTTTTAAGTTAAATAATATATTCTTATTATGTTTACAACAGTGCAAATTTTTTGTTATTCATAAAAGATAATTTTAATATATCAACATAAAAAATATAGATACAATTTTTTTCCTTTGAAAAAAGGAGGAATTTGACAATGTTATAAATTTAAGGGACTAAAGTGGTAAAATCAAACTTAAATGGACTATTTTACCCTCCAAAAAGTCAAAATTCAGCCACGTATTCAACAAAAAATAGCTTGAGGGACCAGACTGAGACAAAAATTGTAAATATTTTGAAATTTTCATAATTTTTTATATTTTTTAAATTTTTTCTGTAAATTTTTTGTATTTCTAAAATTTTTCTGTAAATTTCTGAAAATACTTTTTCAAAATTTTCTAATTTTTTGTACATTTTTGGTATTTTAAATTTTTTTTGTAAATTTTTGGTATTTTAAAAAAAAAAATCTGTATGAATTTTCAGAAAAAAATTCTGAAATAATTTTTCAAAAAATTTCGAAAATATTTTTTCAAAATTTCTAATTTTCTGTAAATTTATACAATTTATGTAATTTATCTGTAATTTATGCAGTACATGTGTAACTTATGCAATTTATAGTTTTTATGTGTAATTTCTACAATTTCTGTGTAATTTTAGCAATATATGTGTAATTTATGCAATTTATAATTTGTATGTGTAATTTATGAAATACATGTGTAATTTATGTAATTTATAATTTTTATGTGTAGTTTATGCAATTTATGTGTAATTTACACAAATTTATGGAATTTATGTAATTTAATAAAATTTTACACAATAATCACATTAATAAAGAATTTTGAAACAATTAATGCAATATCAACAATATTACATTAATAAATATAAATAATTATAAATTACATAATAATCATAAAAAAATAAATTACAACAATATTCCGAGTACATACTAACATTGTTACATAATAATGTACATAATCATAAAATTTGTTAAAATGTACAAATTTATTTATTTGTTCAAAATCATTAAATATATTAATAATTTATAAAAAAAATTATAACATTCAAAAATTAGGAACGGGTTTAGTAATGCTAAAGAAAATATTAAAAGTTTTAGCAAAACTCGTTCCAGAATTCGTTACAAAGACTGTCCCAAAAAAGTGTTCCTATACTAGATGAATTGTTCCAAATTAATATATAATCGTTCCAAATAGAATTACTAATCAGTATCTAATATGTGTTCCAAATTATATGAACCGTTCCTAATTCTATTCCTAAAATAATTCTACAAGTGTGTTCCAAATTCAATAACTCGTTGCATAAAAAATATTTCAAAGACTGTTCCTAAATTCATCCCAATTAGAAAGAAGAAATAGTTTCAAAATAAAATTATGATTATAAATACCGTTCCAAAATTTCACCTAAAAAATATAAGTAACCATTAGAAAGACAATCCCCAACCGTTCCAATTCTTAAATTAAAATTTTTTGGGCTAAATCGATATTAGGAACGGTTTTCAACGACCGATACAATTACCATCCCTTGTTGCAACTATTTTTCATAAACTGTTCCTACAATTTTGTAACGCCAACTGCAGGGGTGGTTTTCCATCCATTCCAAACTCCGGTCCAAATAGGTTTTGTGATCTTGAAATCGTTCAAAGGTAAACATTCCAAAATCTACCCAAATGCTGCCTTTTTTTGTAGTGTTACCATCAAGTTGAGTCAAAAGTTTGGCGTGTCAAAAAATTTTTATCACAACGTCAATTAGAAATGAATATATCTCAACTTGAATCCTTCAAATTATTGGTTGAGGTACCTGCAACAAAAAATCAAACAAACCAACACAGCCAGAAAAGATAGCACCTCAGTTTTATGGCTAGACAAAAGAGAGCATAAGCGGGGGTACAATCCCCTAACATCTGTCAACAACAATAAAACCCAAGTAGAGACTAAGGAATACAACTTACAAATAAGAAGAATGTCCAAGATATGCAACGCAATGGAGGACACCTCCCAAACACAGTAAAGTAGTAAAATAAACATGAGTACATTATACATCAAACAGACAAGCATAAAATTGTTCGAAAATCTGTCAGTGGACTAAAAGTAAGCAATTTCGTAAGTTACTAGACCTAAATAAAAATGGACATAGTTATCGGACTAAACTTAAAATTAGGCATACTTAGCGTACTAAAATAATACTTTTCCCTAATAATAATAATATGAAATTGAACTATTCCCTTCAACCAAAGTTGTAGCTCGGGGCTCTCTATTTATAGGTAATCATAAGTTGATTGGAGATGATCGAATCTATCAGTGACTTGGTGGAGGATTTTCATAGATTTGATGGAGCATCATCTCAAAATGGTTGGATAAAGCTAAATCTTGCTAGATTTTGTAGAGGTAATCTCCCAACAGTTAGGAGTTCTCCACCGGACTAGGTTGAGGGTTATTTCTTGAATGTTGGAGACCCCCGACTCTTGGGGGGGGGGGTTGGAATTAGAGTCCGTTGCAGGTGAATGTATCTTTTAGAGATAAGAATGTTTTCCAAAATTTTACATAAGTAATTGAGGAGATACCTTATTCCAGAATCCAAGCTTTTAGGTTTTAAGGTTACTTCTGGTTGGAGGCACCACGTGTCCTCGAGGGGGCTGCTCGTCTTTATTTGATTTTGTGATATGTGCCTTTAGAGATCCGACATGAATGCCATGTACTATGGATTTTGACTTTGCCTAGGGGATTTCAAGTATCTAAACTTCCTTATGGGCGTGTGAGGACTTTTTGGGTCTGGGCCTTCTTGGATTTTAGCCAATTTGGGTTTCTTTTGGCCACTTTATGTTTTTAGAAGCATTTCCATCCAGACTCCTTAGGTGCTTTACCCGGACTAAATTTTCATAGGGCATTCTAAGCTCTTACTCGAACTGGGCCCATTGGGCTCCACTTTGGCTTTGCATTCTTTTGAGTTTTGAAGATCTCTTTCTTTTTTTTTTTGGACAACTTGGGCCTCATTAGGCGATTGTATTTTTATGGGCATCATTATACTCCTCAATCTAATAGATGGAAACTTCAAAACTTATTAGAATAGCCATCTCAAAGGCAAGAGACTAGCTTGAAGAGGAAGCCACTTTTTCTTCTTACAGAAAAATATTAGTGGCATAAACATGCTTAGAGAAAGAAGAGCTTACTTCATGCTATATGGAGCAGGAATTTAGCCCATTAGGAGTAGGGCTTATCTGTCTCTATGAAGGAAGGCTCGTGTGCCTCCATGAATTAACGCTTAATGGTTGTCTACTCAAGTGTAGGACTTTATTTTTCTAAAAGAAAATGTTTATAATAGAGATATATCTATTATGAACAGATGTTGTGTGCTTGCACGGAGCAAAATATGTGTGCCTCATCAAAAAAGGATAATTTGGGGGTGCCTACTCAAAGAAAGACTTAAGGGCCTTGCTAGAGGAGCGATAAGGTGTCTGGTCAAAGAAGGTTTATATGCCTTCACATAGGAGGGTTCAAGTGCATGCACAAAACTTACAAGCATTGCTAGAGAAGGACCTAGATTTACCTCCTTATATAATCTAAAATACAGTAACCTACCTCCCTATTTTTTATTTTTTTTTCATAATGGACTAATTTACTCATTTATAATATCACAGGGTGTGAATTGCTATTCACCCATAAATTATATATTTGAAGTTTAGATCAATAATTAATAATAATAGATATACGTATTCAGAATATCTCACAGTAATACGAATGTAGTTAATTAATTCTTGATGCAAGTTATCTTCGAACTACTTAATTTTTATGTCATTGCAGGACGGGGATGAGGTCTACTACCGATTTCCGCACGACAAGAAACTACAACACTTATTTACATCTTACTATAAGCAGAAGAAATTAAACTACGATGCAATAGCATTTGTGTATGATGGCCAACACGTCAAAGCTTCAAAAACTCCCCTCGAGGTAACGTCTGTCGATACTTTCGCGTAACATCTTTACTTTCGTCTTTGATGCTAGAATTTAATGTTAAATGTGATTCTGTAACGATATGCACAAATTGCTGCACAAATAGAAAATGTGCAATTCACCTTCGTGATATGAGAAACGAAAAAAAAATAAATAAATAAATAAACTGTTGTGAAATAAAATAGCAAATTACCCCATGTGTTTTGAAAAATGAAACCAATTATCTCGCCCCCCCACCCATCTAAATAGTGGAATTTGCAAGTTTTTTTTCATAGAAAATATTTGTTCATTTCCCATATCAAATGGGGTAAACTACATTTAACCCCTCTTTTACTGTATAAGTAAAATATTTGTTCCTAGCATTATAAGATCAAAGGAAACAATGATGAAATCTGCCAAAAAAATAACATTATGATAGCGGAAATGTAATTATTCTCTTGCATTTGCATTAGTTTGCGTTGATGTATTATCATACGCAAGTATAGTTTAGTTTTTATGTTCTAATGCATAGTAACATTTTTTTGCTTATGATGCATGGCTGATTTTCGGACCGAAAGGTATCACGTGCACATAAGTTTTGCACATCGCTTGCTTTTGCTAATGTAAACATGTAATAACTATGAAAATTTTGTATTTGTATTTCTACTTTTGACTTTATACATAGATGGAAATGGAGGACGGAGATTCTATAGATGCCATGATGCATCAGGACGGAGGTGGCTACGCACTCGTGATGACTTGATCAAGAGTGAAGAAAGCCAACACAACGATCAACCAAATAGACATTTATGTTGTTGGTTTGCTTTATCTAGTTTGTTTATTAGACTAAATGCTACAACGTATGGGAGTTTGTCTATTTGGATGAGTACTGGAGGTATATGATAACAATGGTTTTTCTCACTATTCCTAAGTTGAGGATATATATGGATGGATTAACTATCGTTCTTGATTAATGAAAAAATGCTTGGCAAATGCTTTTGCAGTCGGCAACTTTAAGGAGTCCCCATTCCACCAATACAGAGGTGCTAGCTAGAAGCAGGAGAGAGTAGGTGAGAGCAGGTAAGAACTCTGAAGGATTTTTCACATATCCATTACAAAATATCCATTCCAAATCGAATTTTTTTTTTTGCAGTGCCACATTCACACACAAGTTTCTCCCACTAAGACAAAGTCGACGATGCAGATTCATGAGTTACATAAAGCCGGATCAGGATCCACAGTTCAAGATCATACCGTAAAAAGAGTTATTTGATTTGACAAAGTTGAGTTATGGAAAGCATAGAGATTTTCACCAGAGAGAAGCCAAGCAAACCATCGAATGGACTTTTTCCTGTGATGTACTCACAAAGGACGCTATGTACTCTTCTAAATATGTGTAGCATAGGACAGGAATGTCGGATTTCAAACAATCACAACTATTCATATATTGCAGATTTTATATGTGAATTATCATATAGTTTTTCTTATTAATAAGGTACCTTAAGTTATCATGCTCTATTTTAGTATCATGTAATAGTCCAAGACTTATATTTTTTAGACTAGAGTTGTATTACTTCTGAAAGTCATTTTGCACACTCCTCATCATTTTTCGATGTGGTAAACGTTCTATTTGTTGGATGTAGCTCAAATTGGGTGAGCCATGTACGTCTTATGTTATTAATTTTTCTAATTTTTGTGTTTAAGATGGATGTGAATTCATAGATTTATTTAACATACTTTTAGGTGAATAAAAAATACGTAGCAATTGAAACATCTTATAATTTTCCCATAGACTGATTGTAATTCATGTGCTTCACACTTCAGTGCATTTTGGCATCCACATCTTATTCTTGGGTGGGGGGGGGGGGGGACAAGAAAGCATTTGAGTTACTTATACAATATAGATTGAAGGATCAGTGCAGATCGTGGTACTGTTCATTATTAAAATCCCAACACAATTTTTTTTAATAAATTGATTATAATTATATTATGCAATCATCAATAACTAATATATTTCAATTATTAATATCAAATATATATAATTAATTAATAACTAGTATTATAGTAAACCAACCACTAATTTAATATGGATACATTGATAGGATTAGGGGTGTCAATGGATAGGGTGAGACTCTACTCAAATCCATGCTCAAACCTAATAAATATTATTAAACCTAGGTCCAAATCCAAATCAATTAAAAAATATAAATTGTATTTGAATTGGTTCTGTACCCATCAATAAATTTGTGTGAAAGAGGAGAAAAGAATTTGTACCTAGGATTAGAATTTAAATTAAATATGAAAGGGATTTCTTGAACTTGTGTTATGAGTAGTCGATTCTTTTGCTTTAACTTAAATTAAAAGTGAGAATCAAGAAAGTGCGAAATATGGGAGAAAGAATCTAAAACTTCCAATTTGCAAGAAAAGATAAGAGGAGAAAAGAATTTGTACCATGCGTAGAATTTGTGTCAAGTAGGGATAAAAGTTGGTATGCGCATATATAAAATGAAGCCAGTTGGTGAATTAAAAAGATCAATAACATCCATCCACTTTACAATTAGCTGCTACTGATCCAACACATTTCTCCAAAAATCACCCAAATACAAAGTAAAATGGTTGATTCTGTCGCAACAATAGCTCTTGAAACACTTCGGGACCTGTTGATTGAGGAAGCAAAGTTTCTATTAAGTGTGGGCGGTGAGGTTGAGGAAGTCCGTAGGCAGCTCAACATCATGCACTGTTTCTTGAAGGATGCTGATAGAAGGCAAGATCGGTATAATTCACAGATAGTCCAGAATTGGGTCGCTGAACTTCGCGATTTGTCCATTCAAGCTGAGATTGTACTAGAAAGATATGCTATTGAAGTGGTGTCCAGAAGAGAAGGAAAAGGCCTGAAAAAGGTTCTCAAAAGACTCACTTGTATATTGAGCGAGTGGTTGAGAATGCACCAAATCGGAGAAGACGTTAAAGATATCAAGTCTCGTATGTCCGACCTCACCAAACAGTCGGAGTCCATGAATGTCAGAGACAACTCATCAAGATTGGTAGATGATAACGATTGGTGAAGAAGAACGTATGGGCATGAGGTTGAAAAGTATTTTGTAGGAATGAAGGAGGATATTAAACAGTTAGAATCAGTTCTGACAACTGATGACAAATCAAATGGAGTGATTTCCATATGTGGCATGGGAGGCTTGGGAAAGACCACTCTTGCTAGTAAAATTTACAATGGGGAGGCCGTGCAGCGGTGCTTCAAATGTCGTGGTTGGGTTTGTGTAAGTCAGCAATTTGAACCCAAAACTATTTTCCAACGACTATTAAAGCAACTTCTTCCGAATGGAAGTGAGGAGCAAGACGAAGATACATTGGTCAGAAAGTTGTACCAAGTACAAAAAGACAGAAAATGTCTCCTAGTTTTGGATGACATTTGGGAAGTTGATCACTAGAATTTCTTAAGGCATGCTTTTCCCGTTGGAGAGGCAGATAGCAAAGTTTTGCTCACAACCAGAAATCATAACATTGTTTCCATAGGATATGTCTACAATCTGAAGTGTCTGAGTGAAGATGAAGGATGGGAGCTCCTTCAAAAGATAGCACTCCCAAACAACTATTCACAAGGTTAGTTTGTAAATATTTTTGCTTTTGTTTTATTGATTTTGAATCTTCTTCCTCTAGTTAGTGACAAAAAGAAAAAAGAGTAATGATGCTAAAAATATCATTAATAGTATATATTAGGCGAAAAAGATTATTTTAATATGTCTAATATTGTTTTATAGTTTTCATGACGACAATATGTGTGAAAAATTATCTTTAAAAATTATTAGTGACAGAAATGTTGTTATTATGAATAATTAGTGACAATTTCATGACAATACAAACATAATAACAATTCTCTTTTTATATGTTTTAAGTATGGGGCCAAATTCTCATATATTGATTTGTTTTAATTACACAAATTCATATGAAATTCAAATTTTGTAATATTTTGAATTAACAAACGTAAATAACTGACATTAATTCATTATGTATGCAGAGCTACCTACAACTGAAATAAAGTTATTGGAAGAATATGGAAAGGAAATAGTAAAAAAATGTGGTTATTTACCATTACCCATTTCAGTTATTGGAGGAACTCTTCGTCATGAAAAGGCATCAATAGAATGGAAAAATGTGTGCAGAAATCTTGATTCGTACCTTCAACATGGGAGGGGTTTGGAGAATGACAAAGGAGTAAATCAAATACTAGATTTGAGTTACAATGTGCTCCCTTACAATCCGAAACCATGTTTTTTGTATTTGGCATGTTTTAAAGAGGATAAAAAAATAGATACAGAAAAACTATATTTACTATGGATAGCTGAAGGAATGATTTCTTCAGAAGATAAGGGAAGGGGAGAAAGTTTGAGAGATGTGGCAGAACGGTATTTATTCGAGCTAGCAAATAGGTTTATGGTTCAAGTGGAAATAGACGAGTTGCCGCTATATAACAGGTTTAAGTCATGCCGGCTTCATGATATGATTAGAGATTTGTGTTTGTCAAAAGGAAAAACGAAGGATTTCTAGAGGTTATAGATAAAGAGATGGGAAGTGAAGAGTCTTCAATTTGCAAAACAAATAGACTAGCTATCTATATGGACAGATTGGATAATGATCTTAGTTACAGGATTGGGGAAAATAAGAACATAAGATCTCTTCTATTCCTCCAAACGGACTGGAGAAATATAGTTTGGTACAATGACATTACATTTGGGATTTTCAAATCTCTCAAAGTCTTAGTATTGGAAGGTTATACATTTGAGAATCTGAAATTGCCCAAAGGAATCGAAAACTTGAAGCTGTTGAAGCTATTGAGTCTCGAAAATAGTGTTGTGAAAGAATTCCCACCATCTATATGCAAGATACCTTGTTTGCAGACATTGAATTTGGACATTGAAGAACTTAGATTACCTAATTACATATACAAAATGAGGCACTTGAAGCATCTATTTTTGGGATTTCTTCATGAGAGCGTTGGAGGTGAAAAATTGAAATTTGAAGGGTAGAATGAGTTGGAGATGATAACTGGGTTCAACAGTTTGATTGATGACATCACTCATCTTCTTAAATTGCCGAAGCTCCGAGTATTGGAAGGAAGAATTTTTGATGAAGAAAGTTTGTCAATGATTGTTGATCACATCTTAAATCATCAAGAACAATTTCGCGACGTACAACTTAATATTGACATGGGTGATAATATGGATTTGGAAGATGGCTCAACTCTTCTCAAAAGGTTGCTGATGTGTCACTCACTACATTACTTGAGTATTGCATATTGTCGAGTGAGCAAATTAGCAGCTTATCAAGTTCAACTATATCAAAATGTGATAGAATTGCAGCTTACGGATACAAGGATTGAGGAAGACCCAATGAAAATACTAGAGAAGCTACCCATGTTAAGAGTTCTTGGCTTATGGCGCAGTCCATATGTGGGCAGAGAGATGGTTTGTGAGGCAACTGGATTTCCTCAACTCAGAGAGCTTTCCTTGAATGATTTGAGGAATTTAGTAGAGTGGAGAGTGGAGAAAGGAGCAATGCACAATCTCTCTCATCTAGTTATTGCAAAATGCAGTAAATTGAAGATGATTCCGGATGGATTGGAATTCATTAATACTCTAAAAACACTGATTATAATTATGCCAGAAGAGTTCGTGAAGAGGGTAGGAGTGGCGGATGGTGAAGGAGAAGATTATCACAAAATCAAACATATTCCAGATATTTTCATTTATACCAATTAATACCAATTATAGGTCTCACTTATTTATAACTATAATTGATGAATGTATAATTAAATAGCATGTGTTCCGTGTAATGTAATGTACGCATTAATTAAATTAATTAATTAAAATCAGAATTGGTACCTTTTTTTTTTTTCTTCTGGTTATTTCATAACTTTTTTAATTTTGTGAAAGTCAATCGAAATATTAAATGTTGTACATTAGTAATGCAAATAAATTTTGTTCTTTAAGTTACAATACATCGATATAAACAAAAAGTTCATAATAATAACAATATATATAAATAGGTTTGACATAATTATAAATACACCCTCTTTATTTAAAAAATTACCATGCAACCTTTGATTCTGACATTGGTGTAATAATTAGTCCAATTCATCTATTTTTGTGGTAAACTGACTAAAATATTCTTGTTAATTTTGAATTATAATTTTAGTTATTTTTAAAAATTTTCTAAATAATTTTTATGGACTAAGTTGATAATATTTCATCCACTATGTATGTTTTTTTTTTCCATTATTTAATTTTTTCACAAAAAAAGATAAAAATACATCAAGGGCAAAGTTGATAATTTTAAACCTCCATCCAAGGATTATATGATTTTATCAAATATTAAGGGGGAATTTATAATTTTTCAAACAATGAGGAGTTATTCGTAATTTTTCAAACAAAGTTGAGAATAAGAAATATAATTAAAAAAAAAAATTGACACACCAAAAAAAGTGAGACACCAAAATAGTGCTCTTAATTAGTAATAAAGATAGATTGTTAAGGTTTAACTTTTAGACTTATCTTTAATTTTTGAAATAAAAAATTACTGACTTCAATTTTTTATATAACTTTTCGCAAAAGGTAAATTCATAAAATTTATCATAATTTTGGATTTTTTTATTGCAATAAAAAAAGAGAAAATAGAGTAGACTGTTTTTTTTTTTAAGTTAAATATATTATTATTTCACAAGAGTGCAAATTTTTTGTTATTCATAAAAGATAATTTTAATATATCAACATAAAAAATATAGATACATTTTTTTTCCTTTGAAAAAAGGAGGAATTTGACAATGTTATAAATTTAAGGGACTAAAGTGGTAAAATCAAACTTAATGGACTATTTTACCCTCCAAAAAGTCAAAATTCAGCCACGTATTCAGCAAAAAATAGCTTGAGGGACCAGACTGAGACAAAAATTGTAAATATTTTTAAATTTTCGTAATTTCTTATATTTTTTAAATTTTTTCTGTAAATTTTTTGTATTTCTAAAATTTTTCTGTCAATTTTTGAAAATACGTTTTCAAAATTTTCTAATTTTCTGTATATTTTTGGTATTTTAAATTTTTTTTGTAAATTTTTGGTATTTTAAAAAAAAAATCTGTATGAAAAAAATTCTGAAATAATTTTTCAAAAAATTTCGAAAATATTTTCGAAAAATATTTTTTCAAAATTTTAATTTTCTGTAAATTTATACAATTTATGAAATATATGTGCAATTTATGTGTAATTTATGCCCTTACATAATACGTAAATAACCAAAAAACATTAGACCAATATATAATCACAATAGTAAATTTATTTAAATAATAATGTAAATAATAAAAAATATTGGACCAAAATTTTCAACAAAACAATTTTAACATCATAATGTAAACAATCACAAAAATTAGACCAATAGTTAATCCCAATAATAACATTATTTAAATAATAAAAAAAATTAGATCAATATTTTCAATAATAATACTTTTAAAAAGTAATGTAAATAATCACAAAAATTGCACCAATATTCCTAATAAAAACATTTTTACATAATAATGTCAATAATAAAAAAATTAGACCAATTTTTCAAGTAACAATATTTTTAAATAATAATTTCAATAATCTTGAAAAATAGCTAATATTCCCAGTAATAACATTATTTACATAACAATGTCAATTATCGCAAAATTAGAGAATATTCCCAACAATAACATTTTTACATAATAATGTCAGTAATCACAAAATTAGACCAATAATTTCAATAATAATATTATATACAAAATAATGTCAACAATAACAATATTAAGGTAATATTTCAAATTAAAATATAATTACATAATCATTAGAAATAGAAAACAAATTGAGGACAATATTTCCAATAATTAATAATTATTTAAAAATATATAGTTCTTTGGTAACAGCATACAAACAGATCACGTATGCCTTTAATCTTGTTTATCCTATTAATTGAATTTTGCTAGTAAAACTTGTTATGTTTATCCATCTTCATCTGTCAACAAAAGACAATGTTGATAGATTAAAATGGATAAATGTAACAAATACTACAATAAAAAATTCATGTGATAGGCTACAGGCTTAAAACAATACTTGGCCCGTTTTTATACGTGCAAAAGATAATTATATATTTTTAAATAATTAATGAGTACAATACTCATAACTTCATGATAATATTTCCGATATGTAAGCATTAGTATATTCTTTTTTATATACATATTAATGTGAATATTCCTAAAATTTAGACTAATATTTCTCAATAATTTGTTTAGATCATGTTTAGTGGTACGCCTCCTGTGCCATGTGGTCGAGGACATGGTCGTCTACAAGTTTCGCCTCATGTTGGGGGAAGTAGTTCTTCGACCACCCCCACCACCTGACACAACCGCACCGTCCCCCGCCCCGCGGACTCCGAATGACGCTGGAGCATCTGGAGCTGCACCGACAGCTAATGACACGATACAACAGTCTGCCACCCCGACGGCTGCTCAACACTACCATCAGTACCCCCACCATTAGCACGCCCAGTACATCAGCATCGATGACGCGATTTAAATTTATTTTTCAAATTGTTTTATTATTATTTTATCTTCAAAATATCTAATATAGCATGTCCTTTTTAGGTCTGATCGCCGCTTTCACGAGCGCATCAATGCAATCGTGACGGGGACACTTTCCCCACCTATCCCCATATCTGAGCAAATGTCGCCAGAGTACCAGCATTTCTGGTTTCAGATGATGAAGGTAATCAATTTTAAATTAATTTAGTTTTATCTAATAATCTAATTATTTAATGAATTTTACTAATGTTTGATTTAATTTTATTATTGTAGATGACCTACTTGTGGGACTGTGACAATGGGTTCATGTTCTGAGTCTTCCACATGTTAGCTGATAAGTAAATCCAAAAGGTACTTTCCATCGTCCTGTCCATCCTGGTCAGGCCACTCCTAGGTGAACCGGGCGGCGAACTCTACGACGTCCTCAATTATGCATTGGAGGGGGTCTTCCTCTATCGACATGCACAAGAGGAAGCTGGTAAGTAAATAATTGTATTTTAAATGCTTTACCATTATTTTATAAATAAGATGCTAAATGCTTTTTCTTCTACAGGAGGCAAAGCTCGATAGGCCCCCCAAGCAGATGAAATTATTGGAGAAGTGCTACAAGAAAAAAGTGGACGGCGGCTGGAGCTGGCCGAGGGCATTGGAGGTGGCGGTAAGTAGGTATTATTTTGTAAAATAAATTAATTCTTGCTTAAAAATGTTAATAATTTTATTTATTTTACAGGAGACATTCCAGAAGCTGCTAGAGGATTGTCAGCCTTAGATGGTTGGATATTCGAGAATCTGCTTTATTTTTTGTTATATCCAACACTCTAGTCTTTGTTATTCTTTTAGCTTTTTTTTATGTGTCTATTACATATGTGTATATATATATTGGGATTGATGGATTCAAAAGTGTCAATTCATTTTTGTTTCCAAAATATTTGAAAGCAATATGTTCTGTGGTGGCAAAGAACCAAAGAAATTAGTGCAAAAAATTCTTACATACATTTGTATATATGTATAACTTTAATATAATTGCAATTCAATTTCAAACTTAAATTACTACAACATTATTTCAACAATGAAATCTAATCCTCAAAGTGTAATAATCACTAACATTATCAATCAAGTGACATTCGTCTATACCTTTATTTATATACCAAACCATTAATTACATTTTTCAGATTAAATCACACCTACCACATATATTTCTTTCCGTTTTGAGTATCAATTTTAACTTCATCACTACTTTAAGTTTTCAATTTTACTCAAAAACTGGAGTTGTATATAAAGAATTTTGTAAAGACAAATGGTTGATTACAATACAACAATACGTACAGATTGATGGACTCTTTAATTAATTTTCAGAAATATTATCTCTTTCTTTTTTATTTTTTGCCTTTTCTGTACGAATCTAATGTAGAAATTTTTTTTCATAATTAGGGTTCAACAAGAAATTGAACTTTCGCTATTTGATAAATATTTTAAAAGAAATTGATGTGGAATCCATTCTTGAGGCTATAGAAATCATGCTCAATAAAGCTTGTCTTTTTTTTTTACCTTATTCTTTTATATATTTTCTTACCATATTTGAAAACACTAATTTTTATACCTTAAATAATTTTTATACCTCAAACCAAATAAGTTTTCTTTCCTTTCTTTTTTAATGAAGATGAGATACTTTTTTCAACAAACTTAAATCATTTATGCTTTGATGTTTAAATAAATAAATCATAAATTAAATCAAACAAAAAGTCAAAACTACAAAAAAAAAAGTAGCTAAGACCGCATAAAGATCATTATAACAATTTAACCAACTAGCTACAAATAATAAACTTAAATAATGACAAGCCCAAAAAATATTTAAAATACATTTTTAAAAAAATAACAATGAGTTTTAGTAAATTATTGTACTAAGATAGAAGTAGAAGAATAAAGGTAAAACTTTTTAGAGTTTCAAAAGTATAAAAAATATAGAATAGTTAAGCTATAAGAATAAAATAAAACTTATATGTCATATATTATTAAAAAAAAAAAAAGAAGTAGCTATGATTAGATTGGCCCGCTAACTCGACCGAGGGTTAGGAGGTCCTAGGTGATTGGGCTAGGCCTATCCCAAGTATTGATACTTGGAATCAGCCCATGATTGGTCTAGATTGGACCAACCAACTTTCCTGTCAATCAAATTCTAGATTGAGTCCCTCTTGAGCCCAACTCTTTAAGCATCTTGATTTGCGACTAGCAACTATGAATTTAGTCCATGACCAATAATTTAACATTAGTTTGGTGGAAGTTTCTCAATTACAAGATATAATGTGAGATCCCTATGATGAATAAAACTAAAATAATAGTAATTCTATATTTTTGGGACGCAAGCTAGGTTTATATATCCAAATCATTTGAATATTAGAAATCCGTTTGGTATTATGATTTACTGATTTGTAGTACTGAAGTAATCTTTTTCTCATCTTATTACTTTTTATTCTAAAATTTAATTATTTTCTTGGTAATTATTTATTTGTTCTTTAATCTACATATAACACTTTGTTTGTACAAAACTTATGCAATTACTTTACTTATCTCTAGCACCTCATGCACTAAAAAACAGAAAACAAGATTAGATATTAGTGTGCAATCACGTGCATTTTTGTTATTATGCACTTTTACATTTCTTTATCTAAAAAATGTGATATTATAATTTATAAAAAATGTGATATTATAATTTACATATGTATGGCAGATTGAAGTAGGAAAAAGGGAAATGTATCACATAATTGTACAAGATAATGAAGACAAGTTGGACGTAAGAGTGAAGAAAGTCCATCTCCAACAAGACGTGGACCTTCTACTGGAAATTATTGAGATAGTAAAAATCCAACCAAGATACAAGGTTTGGATATTACAAAAGAGAAAGCGCAATTTTTGAGTTATGCAAAACTAATGTAATATAACTAACATTCTTCAACCAAATTTTCATGCAATAGTACTATATTCATGATAGAGTCTCTCAAAACTTCCGTTCTTTAAAGGAGGTTGCAACTTTTATGCTCTATAGCTGTCGGAGGAATGATCTAGTGCTCGAACAGGTAAATTCTGAATCCATAAATCCATTTTATCTTTGACCAAAATTTATGTGGATATGTTTTATAAAAAATGAATGAACTATTATGTGATTTGTTCATGATGTAAGTGGAAGTAGTACAAGAAAAATTACTGAGATAGAAAAGGAAATAGAAGGTATATAGAATGTTCTACTTTAAATCATATTCATTTCTTACCAACATAATTTGTTTAGGTTTGGTTGAATTTTAACTCTTATCTTTGTTATATGCTCTTATCTTAATAGGCATTCCATCAAATTCGGGCAATGAAAATCCAAATAAATATTTATAATTAAAAAGATGGAGAGTTAGAGATCTTTGCTTGCGCTTTAAACAACCCAATAATTTATTTATAGCCAATCAATTTTCTCTTTATTCTTTTCTTATTATTTTGTCAACATTTATAATTAAAAAGGAAATTTTAAATTTTGACATCTTTTTAATTTGATTAACTAATTTTTAATATCAATAAAATGATTAATTACTTATTATTTTTGTTAATCAATGAAAAGTTTAATTGACTTAAATTTATTTCATTAAACAAATTCAATGGATCGATTAAATACTTTTTCAATTACTTTAACTATAGATCAAATTATGTCTCAAACTAAGTGAGCTCGTCAGTTAAATTTTTAATTCAATCTTCATTTTGAATTATCAAAAACCAAAACAAATTTATAATCATTGGAAGGTAGTAATGATGAACTTTTTTTCTTTTGTTATGTTAAGGGGCATTTTTTTTTACTATATTAAAAGTATGATTCAATATTCTAAAATTCATTATTAATTATTATATACTTGCAATTCATGAAAACCTAAATATAAGTGAATTTTTTTATTGAAAATAGTGTAATAAATTATCGATATATATAGATACATAATTTCAAATTAAATCATACATTAAATAAAAATTACTAAAAGCAGGAAACTACTATAAAAGTAGACCAAATACCCATATTTATAAAACTCAAACTAAAATAAGCATGTCTTGCATCGAAATATTAAATACCTCTCGTACTGTTTCTAGATCTTGTTACTCATCGTGCCCAGTGCAATACTGCGTACATTTCGACTGTCCTCATGCCACTGACGAATGTCAAATATTCTCATTGCAGGAGCCCTTCCGAAAAATTCCGAGGTAGAGACTAATCCGGCACATTAGTCAGGTTCTTGAAATCAATGACTATCACTTAGTGTATTTCCCATCCAATTCCAATAGTTTGTTCCACTAAATTTATTAGAATCAAGTATAGTTTTCAGTGGATTCTTAGGCATCTATTAATAAATAGAAAAATTAGTAGATTATCATAATATTATGTTCAAGTTAAGGACTTGGACTTCAGTCATTAACACTCTTATTATTGCTATGAAAGCCCATCACTCTCAAATGGTGTTTTTCAAAACTTTTTCCTAGTGGGCTTGGGGTCCACAAACGAAGTTCTCCATACCCCACATTTATGATTCACATGGAAATAACAATGTAGGACGCATCAAATACCATTGTTGACCTATGAGATCCCCAAGATATTTAGTCTCACCTTTTTCAAGTGATTACGAGGACTCCAAGCGAGTGACCTTACTTAGTGTCATACTCGACCCATCAACCGAATCATAGTGTAGACTATCTCCCCCCACGACTCATGACACTAGGAAATAGGTGTGTGTTCACTTCGTTCACGATAATAGTGCAGGTTCATTTCAGTCCAAATGTGCCAGGACTCTTAAGACCACGTATGGATGAAATCAACTTCCTCATTACATTATTTTGGATGGAAGAAATGGTATAACAATCTTTTGTTTATTTTCATTTTAGGGTCTAATATTTTAACTTGGTTAACCAAGTGATAGTCATTTGTTATTTATATGACCCAGACATTGTCACATTTTAGTATTTTGTATGCATAATATTCTAAATATTAACAACATTAATTAAAATGCATCGCATGTGAAAAAAAGCGTACACGCCTGTTGAATGATCACAAGTCCAATAACCTATGCGGTGCATTGAGCCCGCGGTGGATCTTTGGTAGTCTAGGGTAGGCCCTACGCTATTACAAGATATTTAAACCCATTAACATATTACAGGCCTTGTAATCTTTCTTTATTTCTTCATCTACTTCGTAGGCACCATCCTTCAGGCCTCTTTTCCATGGATTTCTATGGGCCAACCTATGGACTATTTCATGGGCCTAATCACATAAATTGGACCAATATTCCGATTAATAAATTTTTACATAATATCACATTAGTAATATTCCCAATAATAACATTATTTACGTAACAATGTCAATAATCACAAAATTAGAAAATATTTTCAATAATAATATTTTTACATAATAATGTCAATAATCATAAAATTAGACAATAATCCTAATTATAATATTATTTAGAAAATAATATCAACAATAACAATATTGAGGTACTATTCCAAATTAAAATACAATTAATAATTAATAATTATTTAAAAATATATAGTTCCTTTGTAACCACGTACAAACATATGACACATGCCTTTAAGCTTGTTTAGCCCATCAAGTGAATTTTATCAGTAGAAATAATTAGGTTTATCCATCTTCATCTGTTAACGAAAGACAATGTTGATAAATAAGATGCTAACTATTTTTTTCTTTTATGAGGGGCAGAGCTCGATCAGCCGCCTAAGCGGATGGAGTTATTTGAAATGTGCTACAAGAAAAAGGAGGACGGCGGTTGGAGTGGGATGAGAGCGGCTGAGGTGGCGGTAAGTAGATTATTAATATTTATTTTTTTAAAAAAAATAATTCTTGGTTAAAAGTACTGATAATTTTGTTTGTTTTGCAGGAGACATTCCAACATCGCCTTCGACAGACCTCCCGACCTCAAACTAGGACGATATTGATGTCGTTGAGGAGGAGGGCTTAGATTAGGTCTTATTTTATTTTTTTTACTTTTTTAATTAGATAATTTTTCACATTAATATAATGTTTTTTTTAATTATTCATGTTCCATAATATTTATGAAATTTCATTATTTCATTTTTAGTTAATTAATTAAATTCGTAAATATAACTAATTAAAAATTTATTAAATTAATTTAATTATATATTAAATTATATAAACTTATTTGCTTATTACAATTTATTATATATATGAACAAATTATAAAATTAAAAAATTAGGAACAGTTGGGATTTAGCATGGTCAGGCAACCGTTCCTAAAACCGTTCCATCTTGGAACGGTCTTTGGAACACATAATGAACGGATAATGAAAGAACATGTCATGATCTACGTTTTTTTGGGTTATTATTTTGGAACAGGCAAATCGTTCCAACATGAGTTCCAAACAAATAGTTACAAAATTCGATCCGAATACCGTTCATAATAGTAACGGGAAATGGTTGGAACTCTGTTTGAACATAATATTAGAATTAGGGACGGTCTTGAGTTGACCATTCCTATATGTGTGACAGAGGATGTCCATAAGATGACAATTAAAAAATGTATTCCAAAATGAGGTACAATTTGGAATGATTTTGAAACACCCTTAATCAATTATGCGAAAAATCGTACCAAATTGTTAGTTTTATTTAAGAAGTAATGTGCTTTAAAAATTGTTCCAAAATTTGGTACAAATTGTAACTATTTTTTTGTATTGTTTATTTAGTATTACTGAGACTGTTCCAAGTGAAATACAACGACTATATTTCAAAGGTGAAAAAAATGTTCCTAAACTCGTAGAAAGGATCATTTCAAAATCTAAATCAACGGCTTATTTTTAACAGCTAAATATGTGTGCTCTTTCCATTTAATGACACTATCTTCTTCCATTCTCATTTTCTCTATATTTTCTCAATCTCTCTCAAATATTTTTGATCTCTCACTATCCCGAAAATATCATTCTGCTCTTGTTCATCAACTTGTCTCAAATTTTTATTGATATTTGAAGTTATTTTGATCAGGTAACAACTTTAACCCTTTATTTGTCAATTGATTATATTTGTTGTAATTTTTTCAATTAAATTTAATGTTATAATATATATATATATGTGTGTGTGTGTCTGTGTGTGTGTGTCTGTGTAGGACTCAAAGTCATATTAAGACAGTTGAGGAAATGGATTTATGAGAAGAACTTTTGAAATAAGGCAGGCCTTAATCCGCTGAGGATGGTGTTGCTACATGCATAGAATGAACCAAGTCTCAACAAGCATATATGAATAGTGAGAAAATGAAGCGTCCTTGTTGGACGTGGAAAAATAAGGTTTCAAAACCATGGACGAGGTAAATTTTGACTTATTTTTGAAAGGTTTTATGCTGGAGTATTAAAATAGAATTTCTCGTGGCGAGAGGGTGTAGGAGTATTTGGGGGCCGTCACCGCGGCCTCATTGCAGGAGAAGCAAACTCTCATTTCTAATGTTATGGAGGGTACTAGTACGCCTTGGGGTGATGCGATGCAGATGGATTCGGCACAAAAGATGATTTTTGATGCCGCCAGGCTGTCTGTCTGGTCTTCTAAGTATAACCAGCATGGTGTGCCTGATAATGGTACGAGGTCATGTCCTACTAATGTAGGGCCTAGTTTATATCATGATAGGGGGTACGATTATGTGTCTGGGTTGAT
Source organism: Sesamum indicum (assembly GCF_026168435.1). NCBI lineage: Eukaryota > Viridiplantae > Streptophyta > Magnoliopsida > Lamiales > Pedaliaceae > Sesamum > Sesamum indicum. The sequence goes on along the minus strand of NC_142661.1, from coordinate 5,364,213 downwards.
AGATTGGTTTTACGATGTACTGCATGCAGCTGAGATGCTGTTGTGGAACGATTGCACCCAATCTCAGTTCAGGGTTGTTGTTGAGTTGGCGAATATCTAGGTCGTATGCCATTTTCTCAGCATATATGCGACCAAATATCCCAGTGGGCTGATCATATAGTGACCCGCAACCACACCCTGCCCCAAGATTACAATAGTACGAAAAAATTGATAAAAAACTTGGGTTTACCTATTGAGAAGATTGATGTGTGTAAAAATAATTGCATGTTATACTGAAAGGACGACATTGATCTGGATTACTGCAAGTTTTGCAGAGAAGCTAGGTACAAGTCAACCAGGTTGCAAAATCCTAATCTCAAAAAGACACCGTATGCCATTTGCTTAGGTACCTGCCGATTACCCCTCACCTACAAATGTTGTATACTTTAGAAGCGACTGCCAAGCAAATGACGTGGCATGTCAACAATCAAACGGAAGAGGGATCCATGCGCCATTCATCTGATGCAGATGCATGGAGGCATTTTGACCGAATCTATCCTTATTTAGACTAGGTTTGTGCAAAGATGGGCTTGCACTACACGGGTAGTACGATCGTACGTACTCATGTTGGCCCCTATGCTTACACCGTACAATCTCCCACTGGGAATGTGCATGAGTGGTGAGTATATATTCGTGATGATGGTGATCCCCGATCCTTCCAATCTGAAACGTCTCACCGATGTGTACCTGGAGCCGCTGACCGAGGAGTTGCAAAATCTGCGGCATGTAGGTGTACTAACGTGCGACACTGAAAAATGAGATATTCCAAATGTGCGCCTTGTTGATGTGGACTATGAACGACCTTACCGCTTACAGAATACCGTTTGGATGGAGTTCCACTGGTGTTTAATACTGAATACCGAATACTGTTTGGATGGAAGATACACGTTCAATCTACCTATAGAACGGTAGGAAGAAAGTAGTCACTAAGAACTGAGAAGAAAGGAATGTTGCACGTCCAAGATTGATGGGAGAACAGATCCCCAAATGGGTTGAAGAGTTTAGTCCTGCGAGTTGAAGTGTTGTTGTCACTCCCGGACAGGTATGGTAGCGAGCATAAGTAGATAAAGAAAACCATCTTCTGAGAGCTCAAGTATTGGCAAATGCATCTAATACGACACAATCTTGATGTCATGCACATTGAGAAGAACGTATTTGCCAATATATTCAATACATTGATGAATATAAAAGAAACAATGAAGGATACTCTAAATACACGGAAGGACCTGAAGATCGTATGTAATTGATTGGAGCTTGAGTTGGACGAAAGGAGGCCAAACGTGATGCCCAAAGCCGTATATACCCTGACTCTTGATGGACCGACATTGCGTTTCAAGAGGTTGAGACAGTAGCTACTCGACAAGTTGCGATGGACAATCATAATTATGACTTGCATGACCCGAATGGTATACATTTAGTGGTTGAGCTTTCCATAGCTTATCAAGAAGGAACAGATACATCCCGATCAGGGAACTGTAAATGTAATGGCGAATCTGACGAGAATAGCTTTGATGAGGATTACGAGACTGAAGAAGACAATAATTGTGATTGACATTTAGCGTTTTCTATATCAAGTGTCTGTGTATTTTGGCAATAGAAATGAGTATAAATTAAAAAATTATCGATAATAATTTATAAAAATAGTTAACCAGCTAACTTAGAAGTACAACTTAGGAACTATTTGTCCATACCGATATTTTGTTTTTAAAAATGAAACACATTTTTTTTTTATTTAGGAATGGTCAAAAAATTAGAAAGTCAATCCAGAGCCCGTTAACCGACATTAATAAAAAAAACGGTTCAATATATTACAATGTCCCAAATAAAAAAGAGAAAAAATTAAAATATAGGAATGGTCTATTTATTTTGACTGTTTCAAAGTAAATTCCAACAAATTTAATTTCGCACCAAATGAAAACTAGAGGGAAAATCAAACATAGGAATGATTATTTAATATTTGATAGTTGGAAAATATGAAATTAAATAAAATCATTTCTAAATGTATAAAATATCTGTTTCTAAAATGATTAAAGAAAATCATTTGCAAATGAGTCCCAAAAACCGTCCCTAAATATTCCCATAGATTGCTCGTTCACTTGCCGATTACAATGTCCCAACATTCGGGACCCTGATTAATTCCAAACTTAAACTCATAATAATACTTTCCATATATCAACATATCTAGTGGTCGGATCTATAATTAAATTGTTTGATGGACAATTCCATCGTTTTTAACCTCGTTGATTGTGTATCAAATACGATATCTTAGTATCCGTATAACAAAAGTTTCGAAAACTTCATCCAATGTAGAATTTTGTCGATTTAAAACTATGCAATGGTGTGATGAAAATTTTAACGGTCTGATTAGACGATCTAATACAATAGTATAAGATGCCATTTACATCTATGTAAGACTAACAATCTTATATATACAAATATACTTGATCTTCTGAACATGTATCAATTTAATTCGTAGCATTATATGTTTTTAATGACCTTAATTAATTTATGGTCTACTTTTTTCGGGTCATTGACATGTTTGGCACGGTTTTTGCTACATTTTTTATTTTATTCACTTTTTGGTGTAAACTAAAACATTTTAAAAAACTTTCAGCAATTCAAAAATTTTTCTTAGTTTTTCTGTAAATTTTAAATTTTTTTATACATTTCTGAAATTTTAAAATATTTCCTAATTTTTTTGTAATTTTTATAATTTTCTGTAAATTTTTTTGGTAATTTTAAAAATTTTCTATTAATTTTGCGTGATTTTTTAAAATTTTCTGTCAATTTTTTGTACTTTTTAAAAAAATTCTCTCAAAAAAGATATTTTATGCAATTTTTTTAATTATAGAAATATATAGTTGTATAAGAATTTTTGCAAATATAGAAATTTATTTTATGTTATTTCTGCAATTATAGAAAATTTTCTGTAATTTTTCAGAATTAATTCTATAGTTGTGTAATTTATGCAATTATTGTGTAATTTAGTAATTGTATAGTGTAAATATTGGTGCATTTACTGTAGTATACTATAATTTATGTAATTCTTATGTGTATTATATCGTATTGCTTAAATATTTTGTGAAATTTATTGTATACATGTGCAATTTATTTAATAGGCTAATTTTTACATCATAATGTAAATAACCAAAAAAAATTAGATCAATATATAATTCAATAGTAAAGTTTTTAAATAATAATGTAAATAATCAAAAACATTGGACCAATATTTTCAATAAAATAATTTTTACATCATAATGTAAACAATCAGAAAAATTAGACCAATAGATAATCCCAATAATAACATTATTTAAATAATAAAAAAAATTAGATCAATATTTTGAATAATAACATTTTTAAATAATAGTGTACATACTCACAAAAATTACACCAATAGTCCTAATAATAACATATTTAGGTAATAATGTCAATAATAAAAAAATTTTCCAGTAATAACATATTTCATAATAATGTCAGTTATCGTAAAATTAGAAAATATTCCCAACAATTACATTTTTATTAGACTAATAATCCCAATAATAATATTATTTACAAAATAATATCAACAATAACAATATTAAGGTAATATTTTAAATTAAAATACAATTACATAATCATTAGAAATGGAAAACAAATTGAGGATAATATTTTCAATAATTAATAATTATTTAGAAATGTATAGTTCTTTTGTAACAGCGTACAAACAGATCACGTATGCCTTTAATCTTGTTTAGCCTATTAATTTAATTTTGCCAATAGAACTTGTTATATTTATCTATCTTAATCTGTCAACAAAAGATAATGTTGATAGATTAAAATGGATAAATGTAACGAATACTATAACAAAAAGTTGATCTGATAGGCTAAACAAGCTTAAAGCAATACTTGGCCCATTTGTATATGTGCACAAGAGAATTATACATTTTTAAATAATTAATGCGTAAAATAATCATAACTTCTTGATAATATTTCTGAGGTGTAAGAATTAGTATATTGTTTTTATTTACATATTAATGTCAATAATCGTAAAATTTAGACTAATACTTCACAATAATTTGTTTAGATCATGAATAGTGGTACGCCTCCTATACCATGTTGTCGAGGACGTGGTCATATTCGTGGCCTGCCACTTCTACCAGTTTTGTCGGATGCTTCCCATGTTGGGGAAGCAGTTCTTCGACCACCTGACCCGATCACACTGTCCCCTGCCCTGCAGACTCCAGATGATAGTGGAGTATCTGGAACTGCATCGGCAGCTGATGAAATGATACAGCAATCTGCCAGCCTGACGGCTGCTCCACCACTACCATCAGTCTCCCCACCATTTGCACTCCTAGTACATCAGTTTTGATGACTCGAGGTAAATTTATTTATGAAATTTTTTTTAGTATCATTTTATCTTGAAAATGTCTAATATAGCATGTCCGTTTAAGTATGACTGCCGCTTTCACGAGTGCATTTATGCAATTGTGACGGGGATATTTTCTCCACCGGCGCCATGTCTGAAGTAGGTGCTGCCAGTGTACCAGCATTTATAGTTTGAGAGCATGAAGGTAATCAATTTTAAATAAATTTAGTGTTATCTAATAATCTAATTGTTTAATGAATTGTACTAATGTTTTATTAAATTTTATTATTGTAGATGACCTACTGGTGGACTGTGACTATGAGTCCATGTTCTGGGTCTTCCACATGTTGGCTGATAAGTAAACCTAGAAGATACTTTCCTTCGCCTTGTCCAGCCTGATTAGGCCACTCTGGCTAGCAAACAAGGTTTGGCTCCAGCTCCAGATGTACTGGTCCAGCGTGGACTTCCAGCGGGAGTCCTCAAAGAATAAGGTGAAATGGACGGCATCCTCAATTGTGTATCGAGGGGGGGGGGTTCTTTCTTTATCAGTATGCACAAGAAGAAGTTGGTAAGTAAATATGAAGCTTTTAAATGTTTTACCATTATTTGATGAATAAGATGCTAAATCTTTTTACTTCTATAGGAGGCAAAGCTCGATTGGCCCCCCAAGCAGGTGGAACAAAAAAAAAATTGAACGGCGGCTGGAGCGGGCCGAGGGCGTTAGGTACAGTATTAATATTATTTTTTTAAAAAAATTAATTCTTGCTTAAAAGTACTAAAATAATTTTGTTTATTTTGTAGGAGACGTTCCAAAAGCTACTAGAGGATAGTCAGCCTTGGAGGGTTGTATATTCTCGAAGCTGCTTTAAATTTTATAATATCCAACCCTCTGGTCTTTGTTATTCTTTCAGCTTTTTTTAAGTGTCTATTATATACATGTATCTATATATATATTGGGATTAATGGATTCAAAAGTGTCAATTGATTTTTCTTTTCAAAATATTTGAAAGTGATATGTTTAGTGGTGGCAAAGAACCAAATAAATTGGTGCAAAAAATTCTTACACACATTAGTATATCTGTATAACTTTAATATAATTACAATTCAATTTCAAACTTAAATTACTAGACTCAAGTTCATCAATGAAATCCAATCCTCAAAGTGTAATAATCACTAAAATTATGAATCAAGCAAGTGACATTAGTCTATACCTATCTTTATATACCAAACGATTAATTACATTAATCTAAGTGGTCCACTGAGCCCGTGGCGGATCTTTGGCAGTCTAGAGTAGGCCCTATGCTAACACAAGATATTTAACCCATTAACATATTATAGGCCTTGTAATCTCTCTTTATTTCTTCATCTCTTTCGTAGGCACCGTCCTTCGGGCACCTTCTCCATGGATCTCTATAGGCCAACCCATGGTCTCTTTCATGAGCCTTCATCATCTGGGTTTGCTCTCTACAATTATTATAAAAAATAAAAATAAACCTCTCTCTAACCTATTGGAAAGAAACCTCAAACAAAAATTAGGGGGAGTACATAAATAAGGAGAAAGCAAGCTTTAAAATAGTTAGGATAAAAATGAAGAGATAAGAAAACAAAAGGTATGCAGGCTCATAAATAATAGAAAAGAAACCATCCACAAGGTTCAATGGGCTTTGTGATAATCTATGTTACCAATTAACAAAACAACACATTTATTTTCAAAATAAACATGCACAAAAACTATAACTTAAACCATGCATTACAATAATGATATCCAATATCATAAATTAATCCCATATCCAATTCAATGAATTTTACATTAAAAATAATGCAACTTAACTATGGACATAAGTGCAACCCCATGCAAACAAATAGTTCTTATTTGAAATCCATTAAAATTAATTTTACTAGTTTGATTTTGGCTAATACCAAATTTAAAAAAAAATTAAATACCCAAAAATTAACTACTTTCAAAAAATAAACAAAAAATTCTGAAAAAACTGAAAAAATAAGTCCAGATGACCAACCGGCCCAAACTGCCGCCAGATAGGCTTGCGCACGCAGACACCCCTTCCAAATGTGCTAGTGTCACAGCCGGCATTAGGAGACAGCGCTCCGCACCGCGTGTTGTGTGAACGCCTGCACGCATAGGTTCGCGCTTACCAGCATACACGCCAACAAGTGCTTTGCCCAAGCTGCGTGAGCAATGCTCTCGCTGCCAACTATACCTTGCCAACCAGTGATCGGCCGGCAGGCAGCAACACATCTACTGCTGTTTTATTATTTTTCTAAAACTTTTTGTTTTTATTTCTGCAATACTTGAAACAACAAGAATCAATTATATTTGATAATTCTCAAATTTCAAAAAATTCTCTTTACCAAAATTAAATGTATAATTAAATCATCTAAAACCTTAGTTCTAGATTTCCAATTAAGACCAAATATCAAGCTTCCAAAATCTATTAAATTTATTCTCATTTAAATCAGCATTAAACATGTTAAATTCTAGGCCTATACACTGAATCGGGCTTTGATACCGCTTGAAGGGCGGAAGCTAGAAAAATAAAAAATAATAATTTAACAAACAATTAAATCTCGAACAAGGGGTGTACCCTTGATCGTTATTTTAGCGTTTGGTGTAAAAACAAAACAAAGGAGGCTACGAGTTCCGATAAAAATAAATAAATGACTAACGTTTGGTGTAAAATACTAAATGAGATTTTTGCACCTTGTTGTTTTTAACATTCGGCTACAAGCGTTGATTCCAAATTCTGGATCCGTTCACAGTGATATCTCGATCTAGAGACCATCCAAAGACTAACGCACCAAGAATGTGGAGATTTTGTGCTAGCAAAACCTCCATGAAAGTGCAAAGAATCAACAACGTTATTGATTAACGTTCGATCACTTGTTCCTCTTTCGATCTTTGAGATCTTGAAAGGGATTTTTAAGAGAAAATAGGAGAAACATTTTCATGGGTATGCGTGTGCAGCAGATGTTGGTTGGCTATAAGGATTTCAGAGGCTTTATATGTGACCTATGCACATGATACCAAGGACTCTTGACCTAGCAAGACTCCAACGACCATCTAACACCTCTAAGCTACCTTGTGGTGCACCCTAGGACACCAATTAGGGCAAACCACACCCAAGGAGGAGTTTCCTCCTTAACTTAGCCATGGTCTAACCAAGACCTTGGGCTTGCATTTTTATGTACCGGCTCTTGATTAATTAAAATTAAATCAAGCACACATCTAATGAACTTTAAATCAAATCTAGTTTGATTTATAAGCCAGCATTAAAATATCCTTTAATCTAATTAAAGGATTCAACCCTTTTATTATCTCTCTATGAATTTATAAATTAGACCAAATCCAATAAAATTAGTCCAATTAATTTTAACGGCTAACTTGAAATTCTAATTAATCTAATTTTTTAAACTTTAAGTCATCCATCCAATGAATTGGTCTAAATAAATAAATTTGGCACGGTTTGCTAGAAACCTAACCTTGAGAACATCTATATACTCAAAAAAAATTAAAAAAAAAAAAATTGTCGGAAAATATTCCATCCTTACTGGAATTTGGTAATCTTGTTAATCATTCACTAGGATGCATATTCCGATGGTTTTTTTGGTTTCTGTCTAGAAAACCATCGGAAATTGTTTTCGAAGCCTAATTTTCAGAATGAAGCTTTTCCCGTTGGCGAAACCATTGAAACTTGTGTCAAGCCATCTAAAATTCCACCGGTATAAAACATCTTTTTTTTAATGGTAGTGATTGCTTTCAACATTTTTCTCAAAAAACTTAAATAAACAGTTAATTTAAATTGGATTGAGCCAACGAAAAGATTGAAAATTTATAAAGTTGAAAACTTAAATTTTGTAAAAGAGTTTTACAGGAAATGAATGAATATTATTAGAAATAACTAATCAATTCTATAATTGAATCTTCAACAAATATATGAACTCATAATGTAAAAAGATCAAAAGTAACTTTGTCCAATAAAATAAAAGTTAATAATTGAGTCTTTTGAAATGAAAATTTCATTGCATGGATTTTTTAAATTACAAACTCACGCCCTTTATAATACCACCCCTTCTAATTAGTATAGGGGACTAAAAATATTTTAGCCCAATTTTTTCTTGTGTGTTCCAATAAAATAATTCTAGCAATTGAATCTTCGTTATTGTTTTAGCTTTTTATAAGTATCTATTATATATATATATATTACGATTATAGGATTCAAAAGTGTCGATTGATTTTTCTTTCCAGATAGTTTATCTGTATAACTTTAATATAATTTCAATTCAATTTCAAACTTCAATTACAGTTCTTGAATGAAATCCAATACTCAAAGTGTAATAATCACTCAAAGTGACATTAATTTATACCTATCTTTTATATACCAAACCATTAATTAAATTTTCAGATTCAGACACACCTACAGATCCAGCCTTTGAAACCGAATTTCAAAAGATCCTTACATAAAAATATTGTCAAATTTAAACAAAACCCAAAATTGTTTAACTGCCAAGAAAGGTATACATCGCTTTTATAGATATAATCTATCCTTTTTTGCCATTTCTGGAGGAATCTAATGTAGAATATAATTTATTGTATTGTATTAATAGATAGCATGAATATATATTTTCTTTTTAAAAATGATTCTTGTTTAATTATTACAATAATATTAAGTAAAGACAAACCAAAAAGGAAGAAATTAGCAGGAAAATATTATGAGAAAAAGACAAAATGTCAATTCCAAGGCTTCTGCTACCCCCAATCGAGCTTTGTTATTTGAAACACTCACAGATACACACACAACATTTACTCACACTCTCTCACTCAACCACTCAAATTTCACATTTACTCACACCTTTTCTCCCTCAACACGCTTACTGAAAAACATTGTTCAAGTTAATAAAGTACTACGCTCAAGAGCCCTAGGAACGTTACATTTGGTTCCTTCGGTATCCAAGAAATGGTAGAAAACTCCAAAAATGTACGATGAATTCTATGCAGGCAACTCAATTATTCCTTTTCTCAAGCATTACATTTTTTCTTTTTCCTTCTTTAATTCCTTTTTCTGAATCGATTTGTTAATTTATCATCGTGTATGATTTGCCAACAGAATTCATCAAGAACATACACTAAAGTTTTTGGCCAGATTATTTCATCTGACCCAAATTCAAATTCATCTTGTGAAGATTCCAGTGTGCTATCGCCGGATGCCATCTCTTGCGCACACGAGCAAGTTTAATGGAGACTCAGGTACATATTTAATTATTTTTCTTTTTATTTCTCCAATTTGTTTTAAATTAATTTTCTTTCCTGTCAAAGTTTTAAAAAATAAATATTTAAATTTGAAAATATTAAGAATTTTTTTTGCGTAATTAGGGTTCAACAAGAGATTCAACTTTATTTATTTTATAAATATTTTTAAATAAATTCATGTGGAACTCGTTGTTGAGACTGTAGAAATCATGCTCAATAAAACTTGTCTTTTCCTTTTTACCTTAAGTTTTGATATATTCGCTTACCATGACCGTGCCATATCTTATATAGCACCTGGGGTACAGCTTTGGACGGCGCCACGTTGGGAACTTGGCCATTGTCTCAAGAGCGTATCCACAGAAGGACAGGGGCAATTCAGTAAAACTCTTCATGAATTGAACCATGTCCAACAGGGTTCAACTTTTTCTTTTAGCCACGCCGTTAAGCTGTGGCATTCTAGGACGAGTCCATTGAGAGAGAATTCCATCCTTTGTTAAATAATCATGAACTAACCACTTAAATATTCCCCATTTCGGTCTGACTGAAAGGCTTTGATCTTATGGCTAGTCTGATTATCTACTTCAACTCTGAATTCCTTAAATATTCCAAATGCCTTAAACTTGTACCTCATGAGTGAAACATAACCATACTGTGAGTGATTATAGATAAAGGTTATGAGTGATTTTAGCCGAAGTATTTAGTGGTCCATAGACGTCTGTGTGGATTAAGTCCAACAGACCAGTGGCAAGCGTGACAAACAAAAAGTTTCTTGGTTATTATTCCTTTTAGACAGGACTCGCAAGTTGATAGTTTACCCAAGTTATCTACCTCTAGACTCATTGATTCTACCTACTTCCTTATCCTTTCTATGGAGATATGACCTAACCTTACATGTCAAATCTATGCATTTTCATTATTATCTAATTTTTATTTTTGTTGGGCAATTATAATCCAATTTGACTATTGAAGAATCTAAAAACCGTTCGTTAATGTACCAAGCAGATGAAGGCTATTATCAATAATCAAATAAAAACTACTTTAATTAATCTTAAGTGCATAACCATCATTGTCTCAAACAAGAACGGAAATAATATTTTGATCATGATTGGTACATAATAACAGTTCTTTAATTCTATCCAAATATGATCACTAATACCTAAGTTGAGAGATCCCACCGATTCCGCCGCAACGACCTTGTCATCATCGAGCCTTGGATCATCTTGTCCTTACTTAGCCTTCTGTTTCTTTCCAACACCTACAAATCATTGCAGATGTGAGCGCCACAGCCAGTATGCGACACCCAAGAAGCAGAATTAGTTATCATATTACTTCAATAGAAACGTACCTGGGTTGGATAGAAGTTGTGGGTACTCCCTCTTCCAATGCCCCTTTTAACGGCAATGAATACCAACATTATTTGCCCTTGACCCCTGTGAATCGCCGTACTTCCCTTTCCCTTTGCTCTTTCCCACCGGAGCAACAGGGGCGCTTGGAGCGCTAGCAGTGGCTGCGATGGCTTTTCCTTTTCCTTCTTCCTTTTCTAGCGCTCGGCTCTCTTGCCTTTCGCCTTGGAGGTTGAAGCCTTTTCTATTAGTAACATAGGTGCAGACTTGTAGGTCATTGCCTCGTATTAGATCACCATATTATTTAACTTATGAATAGACATTTTAAGTCAATTCATATTGTACTTTATGATAAACGGGTCATAGGAGGGAGGAAGTGATTGGAGGATCACATCGATATGCATGTTATTGTCTAGCCCAACTTTAAGGTCTTCGGGTTTCTCTACGAGGGATAGCATCTTGATCGCATGACTTTTCATAGAAGATCCTTCAGTCATCTTTATCCTAAAAAATGTTTTTTGTAGCGGCATATCTAATATTTCTTTCAGGAATCGTATAAACTTCGATCATGTGAAGCATTATCGAGGGAATGTCTTCCAGCCTGTCATATTGCTTTTGGATGTTATTGGTCATCGAAGCTAATGTGGTACTGCGACCTTGTTGGATTCCTCATGCTACTTTTAGAATGCCACACGTTCTTCTGGCGAAGATCCTTCCGGCAAGGTCGCTGGGAACGACTTGTCCGAAACATAGCCGGGTTCTTGAAACCTAGGAAAATCATTAGATTGTGTAGCCAATTATTGTAGTTCGTGCCATTGAATTTATTAGTCTCTATTATTAGGGTTAAGGAGTTCTTAGACATGTTCTACAATATAGAATTAAACAAATTTCAACATATGATAGTAATATTATTGATAAGTTCAAGACATGTCTTTTAGTCTTTAACTCTCACACTATTTATATGGAAGCCTACCACTCTCAAGTGGGTTTCGGGAAGTGATTTCTTAGTGGGTTTGTGATCCACAAGAACAATTCACCCTGCCTTGCCTTTATGATTAACATGGAAAAAGCCCCGTGGCAGGCAACCGATGCTATTCTCATTCCATGAGATCCCAAGATATTTTGCCGCACCTCATCACATGATCCTGAGGACTGCAATCGAATTATGTTTCTCAATGTAAGGCTCGACCCATCAACTAAATCACACCTTAGTTGTCACCCCCCACGACTCATGAGATAGGAAAATGCTCAACGTACTCTTTGTTTATAATAATGGTGTAGCTTTCCTCTATTCCAACTGTGCCAAGACTCGTGAGACCACACTTAGGTAACAGTAGCTTCCTCACCACATTTTTGTGGATGGAAGGCTTGATCTGATCAAGACAATCTCGATTCATTTCCATTTTGGGCCTAATATTTAACTTGGTCTAACAAGTAAGAGTTAATGTTTGAGTGTCTGGCCGAGACCTCATCACATAATTTTATAGCATGCAAAACATCAAATGCTAAAACAATAAAGAAATCACCGCGTGCAACATAATTAAGCATACCCCTCTTGGATAATCACAAGCGTTAATGCGACTTATTGAGCTCGTAGTGAGTCTATGGTCAATCTAAGGTGGCCCTATGCTATTACAAAGTAATTTACCCATCAACATGTAGATGGGCCTTGTAACTTCTTCATGGGCCTCCTTATCCTTGGAACTTCTTCTCCATGGGCCAACTTTAAAATAACAAACCTCAGTAAAAAATTCCGATACTCTCATTACAACTGAAAAAAAACCCCAATCAGAAGTTGGGGGGAGTGTATAAGGAGGGAGATAGCAGGCCTCATCATTTCAAGGTTAAAAACGAGAGGGAGAGAGAAGAAACATTACAAGGGCATATGAGCCCAACCATAAACTTAAAACCTACAAGAAGTCATGGGCTCCGGTATCATCCATCCATACATCACATAATATACATCCCATGTAATAATATACTCCAGGATATCCAATATTACAAAAGTGAATTTTACGAAGAAAACACAAGCTTCAAATTTGCAATCAAAAGGATGATCCAAAAATATGTGCATTGGCCAATTAATTATGCAATTTTAATTTTAGAAAAAAATATATTTTGTCCCAAAAAATTAAAACAGTTAACTAATACTGAAGAAAATTCCAGAAACTGAAAGCTTCAAATTACGGGTAAAAACCAGCCTAGTCGTTAGCTGTTAGCCCTACAGCAAGCACTTCCGTTGTTACCAGCGCGTGTGCTCTAGCCCTCTCCCAGTATGCGCGCATGTGGCTGCATTACAGTGTGCTCACACGTGCACTTGCACTCTTTTTTTTTTTTTTTTTTTGGGGTAAATGCACTTGCACTCTTCCAGCTTGCACACGTGCAGGCTCCCTTGCTTGCTCAAGCTACGTTGGGCGCACACTATACCCCAGCAGCAACAGTGCTGCTGTGATTTTTTTTCCTATATTTTGTGTGTTCAACATAAAACAGCAAAAAAAAGCATAAATACAAAAAATTTCAACTTTTCACATGCTTCAATCATCCAATTACTTACAAAAATCAAATGAGCTATTTTCATCCTATAATTACTTAATGAAAAGCACAAAAACATGGTTTGAAAGCTGTGAAAGGACGTTAACATGCAAATATCACATAACCATCAGCCCCTACATCGAACCGTGCTCTGATTGAAAGAATCAGTATGACCCAGGAATGCGGCAGAAGCGTGAAATAAAGAATTAAAATACTTCAAAAGGGTGTTTCCTTTGAAATTTTATGGCGTTTGGTGTTTGTCAAAAGCACAATAATCAACACATAAATATGCTAGAAAGTGGCTAGAGAATTAAACAAAGTATAGAAACAAAACATGAAACTTTACCTTTTTATTTCTATAGTTGAGCAGCAACTTGCATTGTTCCCTTTACGTTCTCCCGTTTCGTTCACTTGAGAATTCAAACTAGAATTATTCTATGTTGTCCACACCACAATGGAATAGATATAGTTTTTTTTTCTAATGCTAGATAGAACAAAGAATAAGAACAAAAATAACTCCAAACTAAAATAATTGTTTAGTGCTTTTGATTGTTTATGTTCTAACATGAATCCAATTCAATATTGCACAAAAAGAGGAATATTTTTTAGAGAGAAAATGAGCAAATTTCGTGGCTCATCTCATGGTCATGCTTGATATGTGTGTAGTTTTGTATATTACATATAATTGAATTCAAAATTCAATAACTATAAAGTTTGACTCCAAGGCAATCTATACACACACATGCATATAACCTTCAAGCATAAAGAAATAACCACTGCATTATGTTTATTATGGTGAGGAGTTTCAACTCTTTCTTAACTTACTCTAACCTCCCTCAAATGGAGTTGGACTTCAAGTACGCACCACTTAATCAAATTAAATCAAGCCCAACCAAAGTCCATTGGATAATAATTAATTAAGTTAATTTTAGCCCAACAAAATTCAAAGATTCATTTAATACAATTAAATAAATTTAAGTCGAAACACTAATTAATTAATCCAATTAATTAATTAAGCAAAACCTAATAAATATATCCAATTAATTTAAAGGTGCTAAGCCCAAAATTAGTTAATCCAATTAATTAATTTTTGAGCAATCCATCAAATGAATTATTAAATAAATGATCCAACCGTTTATATATTCTCCTTGAATTAATTTAATTCAATTAAATTAATTCATTTCATTCGAATTAATTCTAAATTAATTCCACCAATTCCATAGTGATTTGTGTTTGATCTTTAGTTTCACACTCAGCTAGACTTGGTCATTGTATTCAACACAATTAATTAATGAAATCTAATTTAATTAATTATTTTTAATTAACCATTAATAAAAACCGCCCGTCACCATGGGTGGCCGTCTGGCAATGGTCCATGACACTAGAAACTAGGTAAATATTGGCGTGAATATTTAGGCTTTCGAGTTCCATACAGGTATGGTCCTTTCGTCGACCATCACCCAAACTTAGTCTAGGGCATGAAATTGGGTGTCGGTTTCCATCTTGGACCAAGCAACTATGCATAATGCTTGAGATGCATTTACTATAATGATCAACAAAGGAAACCATTTCCTATTGGACCAATCATTATGGCCATAGACTTGGAGAGTTTAAACCATCTCAGAGCGCATAGAAGATATATCCATCATATACTGATAGGGGACAGATTCTATCTTAAAGTTCACCATCCTCAATGCATACTGCGACTACACTGGATAAGGCTTACAATGACCACATCGAAGACACATTCATCTCTCACCAGATTCAAGATATAGCCATCATATGCATGCGATTGCCATGATTTCTCAAGTCTAATGACTAATCTTGCACTACCGGAGTTGGGAATTCAAGTCATACCATCAAGGCCTCCAAGGCTTCCATATGACGATTCCCACGAGTCAGTTCAATCAGTTAACAACTTTGTCAACTAAGCCACTGAAATTGTATAGAGATCCCATGTCTGTCACCGATGAAACACGGCACTCATCCAATGAATGCAATACTTAGTGAAGTCTTTATAGGACTCTCGATGCCCAGTCTCGAGGTCCTCGATGAACGTTTTAGACCAATCCTCATAAGTCGGTTTCATAACAGTCATCTAATGCGCAGTCCAACTACATGGGTTATTCAATTGGTCTGTGCGCATTTGTTGTGACGTTGAAACACCGTTCAACATAAATAGTAATCACAAAAAATATATGGTGCCATAGATGAATGCTTACTACATTCATAAAGATTGCTAAATGGTTCTCAAAACCGCCAATCTAATTGGTTTTCTGGTCACCATTTCGCACATTGATACCACCTGAAGGATCCTGTGGTATGGTCCGGGAACACGCTAGCGAAGCGGCGAATAAAAAGCATAATAACAAAATTAAAACACATAAAATAACAAATTCAAGGGGTGTAACCTTGGAGTTCCCGCACGTTTGATGTATAATAAAATAAAACATAAATGAGGCTAATATGGAATCACGAAAACCAAAAAATAGAAGGGTGAAAAACGATAGCTTCATCTTCCTAACATTCGGTTGTAAGGTTACTTCACTTGAGGCTCCAATACTGGAACCCTATAATTCGTCCATACCGCATCAAAATCGGAATCTCAATATTCTCTTAGCTAGAAGAGAACAAGAGAAAAATCACTCTAAGTGCAAGAGACAGAGGGGCGGCCGAGAGGTAGGTGAGGAAGGGACTTTTTTGTGTTGTATGATAATGTGATAATAAAATATTGCCCAAATATTATGTATCAATATATATATATATATATATCTTGTATTGATAATGAAAAATATTTCTAGATTCATTCTTTTATCTAGAAGGTATATTTATCTTTATTCCAAATAAGGAGATCCCAAATAATGGCTAGAATTGCACTTTTCAAAATTAAAATTTGCTAGCCATTTGTTTCCTTCTATGAAATTTTCATGGCCTCAAAATTAGTGGGTTTGGCCAATTTTTACAAAGAAAAATACAAGCTCAATGAATTTTTAAATCCAATTTTAATAAAAATCCATTTGATTGAGCCAACTTGTGTTGAATATAATTAAATAGATAAACCCAAATTGTCTTGATTAATTAAGAAGATCCAACTTATTAAATAATAAGGACAAGCCCAATATAAATTAATGTGATTAATATATGCTTGAGTCTAATCCATCCAATTCATCTCTTGTTGTAATTAATCTAATTAGTTGTCGAGTTAATTCGAAATTAATTCCTTGTTTCTTTTCGGTGATTTGTGTGTGACTCCTTAGGTTCACCTTTCAGCTAGACTTGGGTTAGTGCCTGACACTATTATTAATTAAATCTAGTTTAATTAATAATTTTTTATTAACCTTTAATCAAAAAAGCCCATCACTATGGGTGGCCGTCTAGCAATGGGGGATGACACTAGAGACTAGGTAAATTTTTGTGTGAACATATAGGCTCTTGAGTCCATACGGATACAGCCCTTCTGTCTACCATCTCCCGACTTTAGTCTAGGCCATGGAATTAGGTGTTGGTTCCCATCTTGGACTAGGCGTCTATGCTTAATACATGAGATCGCATTACACCAAGTTTCTCTACATGGGAACCTCTTTTTCCTATTCGGTCAACTACTGTGGCTATAGGTTCATAGAGCGTGAATGCATCTCCAAATGCATAGGAGATACTTCTGTCACATACTCACAAGGGACGGATCCTCTTCTAGAAACTCATCGTCCTCGTTACATACTCCGACTACATTAGATAAGGCTTATGATGATCATGTCTATGACCCAATCACCTCTTGCGCAGATACAAAACATAGTCATTGTATGCACATGACTGCCATGATTCCTCAAGACTGAGGACTACTCTCGTACTTTAGAAGCCGATGATTCAAATTATACCGACTAAGCCTCCAAGGCTTCCATATAATGATCCTGCCAGTCAGTTCGGTAGATTCTATACCTAGTCAATCAATCCACTAAGATAGCAAAGACGCCCTATGTCTGTCACCGATGAAACACAGTACTCAACAATTGAATGCGAATCTTAATGCAAGTCTCCGTAAAACTCTCGATGCCCATTCTAAAGTCCCCGACTTGGAACGTTTCAGACCCAATCTTTTGGCAGTTGGTTAAATGACCGCCAATGTGCGGCCTAAATGCACGATTGTCAAGTGGTCTGTGAGCTTTATCGCGATGTTCAAGAAAATACAAACATACAAAATGAGAACAAAAACGTAGATGCCAAAATAAGTGAATACTCATTTTATTTACTTAAAAATAATATTACATAATATCGATGAATTCTCAGAATAAAATACATCTAGGCCAATCTAATTCGCTTTTTAGTTATTTATTCTAACAATCTCCCACTTGACCTAAGGCCAATCACCCATCGGCCTCAAACCTATCTTATCAAAATGTTGAATATGAGCAATTTGCGACATCGGTTTACTCAGTAGATCTACAGTGTGTGTGCTGAGTTGACTCGGTCCATCCACACGTCACCTCTGCTCACCATCCCTTAAAGTAGATAGTAACGTCTAAGAATGTGTTTGGAACGGTGATGAGATCTCAGTTCCTTTACTTATGATACTGCCCCGTTGTTATGGCAGAAGATAACTATCTCAGTAATGCTAAGCAATACACCCAAGTCTCGGATGTAGTTTTTCATCCAATCCGCTTCCTTAGATGCTTCTAAAGTTGCATTGTTTAAAAACTTACATGGTTGGAATTGAAAGCAACAAAAATGCGAGTGGATCAGCCTGAAAATGGGCAACTAGAAGCGGTAATATAAACTTCATAAATTAAAATCGAAACGTAATAAAACTATGATTCCAAGGGGTGTATACCCTTGGAGTTCCCGAGCGTTCGATGTAGTTAATGATAACAACGATAAAACTAAACGGGCTTATGATGAAATTAAAACAAGAAGTGCAAAAAATGTAAATGAAGGATTACCTTTCTCTTGATTTGTTTCTATGTTTACGCGAGACTTCAACGTAGAAGCCCTCTAAAGACAGGATCGTGCTTAATTCCACGGTTGATCATAGATGCAAAGGTAACAATTATTCATAATTGATAAATTGGTTATGGCCATTGGTACGACCTAACGACCTCACCTTTCCTTACCTTGTGGATAATCAAGGAACGTCCGTTGATTAAATCTCTAATCAGTAAACAACCTTGGGAACATACTCAAGATTTAATTTACCAACAGCATTAAGAATTAAATGCCCAATTCTAACCAATAAATTCCTACAAGGATTTATTTAAGTTAGATTGTGCATTTCCCACAACATAATCGAAAACTTCTACATAATTAATTATGTTGTGTTACCACTAGTTATTGAACTAAACAAACAATTATGGATTTGCCAGTTCAATTGGCTAGGCAAATATTCTTGACAATGAATCAGATTATTTGTAATAAAAGCACAGAGAACAACACTAATACCAATATGAATAAAAGTAGAAAGCATAAATTAGATCTCACAACTTGTTGGATTTAAGCATTCACCAAGTCTTCAATCGGAATAAGAGAACTAGCTAGACATGCTAATAGAAAAACGCATGAAAAGCAAAATAAGAAAATATTATAAAAACGTAGAGAAATTATAAAAGTTCAAAAGTTGTCTCTTAAAGTTAATTACATCACCTATTTATAATAGCTAGATACCTAGTTCTACTAGGATTAAAAGTAGATTCCTAGTTGAACTAAAAGACTTATAGAGATAAAATTATAATCTTAGTTAAACTCTTCCTTCACCAGAGGTAATCCAAGCAGCTCCAAACTCTTGTCAAAAATTGAGTTTGAGTCTTGTTTGAATTTCCATTTTGGTGCTTTTCTTCATTGCTGCAAAATAATATTTAATTAGAAGCATTTGGTCACAAAATAGGCTAAAATATTATATGAAATAAGCACAAAATGCGATCCTATCAAATATCTTCGTGGGCCGCCTTCTCCATGGGGCTCCTCCTTCCATGGGCTCAATTAAAATAAAAACCTCAACAAAATAATCTATACTACTCTCATTACAATTTAACAAGAAACCCAGTTCAGAAATCAGAGGGAGTACATTAGGAGGGAGATAGCAAGGTCTATTATTCCAAGGTTAAAAACGAGAAGGAGGGACAAAATAAATCACAAGGGCACACAAGCCCACCCAATAAAATTAAAAGACATACTTGCGGTCAAGGGCTCCGTGATCATCCACCCATAGTCAACTAGCACATAGTATCAATTAAGCATGCTAGATAAGAAAATGAAAATTCCAAGAAAATATGATGATATCCAATATCATGAAAAAATATTATGTGCAGAAAACAACAGGTTTAAAATTTAACAAGTTTAAATTTTTTAATTCAAAGGGATTATAAAGCCTTGTGCATCCAATGCATGCAAATCAACCATATTAATTAAAGCAATTTAATTCTAAAAAAAATCAAATTTTCTCCAAAATTAAATCAGCAAAAATTAATATTTTTCAGAAAATGTGCAAAAATTAGAAAATCCAATTTTTGGGAAAAAACAATGAAAAATGGCCCAGTCGTCGGCCCTCAACTGGAGCAGCAGTCGCATTGCCTGCATGCAGGGCGTGCGCTATCCAGGCTGCATGCAAGCTCTAACCTGCGCATGCACGCTGTACACTGCCGGTCGGTAGTGCACTACTACAGCACTAACTTTCTTTTTTCACACGTTAAACTAAAACTAAAACCAGGTATTTTGACCAGAAAATTCAATTTTTTTAAAATACTTAAATCATTTAAAATTGTTAACACTAAACATGTTGATTTTCTCATATAATCATTCAAGAACAAGCAAAAAAAGATATCATGTTTCAAAAGCAATAAAATCATATTATCATACTTATTCACATAAATACATAGCCTCTACATCGAACCGGGCTCTGATACCACTTGAAAGCAAAAGGTATGCGAGTGGATTGGCCCGAAAACTAGCAAGTGGAAGCGGAACTATAAAATTCGTAAATTAAAACCTAAACGTAATAAAATCATGATACCAAAGTGTGACCCTTGGAGTTCACGGGCCTCCAGTGTAGTTAATAATAGCAACAATAAAACTAAACGGGGCTTATACTAAAATAGAAATAATAAATGTAAGAAACGTACATCAAGGATTACCTTTTTCTTGGTTTGTTTCGAACTCCATTTCACATGAGACTTCAACGTAGAAGCTCTCTAAAGACACATCCACACCACATTGGAATATGGAATCCCTCATTTCTCTTTTCTAGAAGAAAATTAAGGAGAAAGAACACACCAAGTGTGCTTGTGAGAGAGGCGGCAGAATTAGGAGCTTCTAGGGTTGGATATTTTTTCTTCCAAATAACTAATATATAGATATATACCTTATATGGATGTACTAGAATGTATCTAGCTTCATTCTACATTCCATAAGGTAATAAATCCTTTATTTGAAATAAAGGATGACTAACATAGCATTTTCTAAAAGTGAAAATGTTACTCAATAATTTTCTTTCCTAGATTTTTCCAATAACTTAATTAGTGTTTCAATGCCTGATTTTATTAAAAATAAATACAAGGCTCAATTAATTTTTATTAAATCCAACTTAATTAAAATTCACCTAACTAAGCCCATTATATATTTAATCCAATTAAATACATGGGCCCAATAAGCTTTTATTAATTAATATGTCCAACTTATTAAATAATAAGGGCAAGCCCAATATAAATTAATCCTATTAATTTATTTTTAGGCTCCTCCATGTAATGGATCCCTCTCATTCTAAGTACCATTTAATTATGAAATTAATTCTCAATTAATTCCTGGTCCCTTCTCGGTGATTTGTGTGTGACTCATTAGGTTCACCTTTCAGCTTGGCTTAGGCTAGTGTGAAACACTATTATTAATTAAATTTAATTAATAATTTTCGATCAATCCTAGATCAAAAAAGGCCGTCACCATAGGTTTCAATCTAGTAACTGTCCATGGCACTAGGCACTAAGCGAATATCCATGTGAACTTTTAGGCTCTTGAGTCCATACGGGTATTGTCCTTCCATCTACCGTCTCCCTATCTTACTCTAGGGCATAAAATTGGGTGTCGGCTTTAATCCTGGACTAGGCGTCTATGCTTAATACTTGAAATTGCGTCACGACAAATTGCTTGACATAGGAACCTCATTTCCTATTCGACCAATGACTGTGGGCACAGGTTTATAGAGCATAAACGCATCTCCAAGTGCATCGGAGATGCCTCGGTCACATTTTAAAAGGGGATGGATCCTCTTCTTAGAAGTCACCGTCCTCGCTACATGCTATGACTACACTAGACATGGCTCATGATAACCATGCCTGAGACACGATCACCTCTCACAGAAATCAGAGATACAGTCATCGCATGCACGTGATGTCGTGATTCCTTATGTTTGAGGACTACTCCCGTACTATCGGAGCCGAGGACTCAAGTCATACCTACCAAGCCTGTAAGGCTTTCATATGACGATCCTCATAAGTCGGTTCAGTCAGTTGACCACCTTGTCAACTAACCCACAGAAATTTCATAGACGCCAACTACATAGGTTACAAAGTGGTCTGTACGCATCTGTTGTGATGTCAAAGCAGTGCTTGATGTAACTTTGTAAGCACAACATATATATGCGCTAGGACGAATACTTTTCATATTCGTTGGGACAATAGTTTTTTAAATCAAGATGCTTGAATGGTTCTCAAAACAACCAATCTAATTGGCTTTTTGGTCACCTATTCCAATAGGAATCCATTGTGGTAGCATGCTTGGAACTTTTTCACGTAACCACACCACCATTTAGCTTGAATACAAAACCTGATTGAGAGTTGGCATCATTATCGTCCAAACTGAAAGTTAGCATCGCTGTAGTCTTCCAGTATCAATTATCCACCACCGTAGATCAAGTACATATCTTTAGTCCTTTTTAGGTACATAAGTATGGTTTTGACTGCACTCCAGTGTGCTTCACTAGCACACGCCTGATATTTTCTAATTACGCTTAAAGCATATCTGACATTGGGCTTAGTACATTAGACATCATACTGAATACTGCCCACAGCTGAATCATAAAGAATGTCTGACATGCATTTATGTTCTTCATCAGTCTTGGGAGACTGTTTCTTGGACAGCTTCCCATGCCTCATTGGAAGGAATCCTCATTTTGAGTTTTCCATCTTGAATCTCTTCAAAACTTTCTCAATGTACAAGAATTGGGTTAATCCTAACATGCTTTTGGATCTATCCCTGTAGATCTTGATGCCAAGGATGTAGGAAGTCTCACCCATATCCTTCATGGAAAATTGAGTGGAAAACCATGCTTTTATGTTTCCTAACATATTGACGTCATTTCTAATGAGCAACAATCTGTCAACATAAAGTAGAGGGTACATAATCGAGCTCCCTCTGATCTTTTTGTATACACATGGATTAGATTCATTTTTGATGATATTATATCCCAAGTGACTTCATCAAAATGCGTGTTCCAACAACGGGAAGCTTGTTTTAGGCTAGAGATGGACCTCTAGAGACGACAGACTTTCTATTTTTCTCCAGAAGACGTGAAGCCTTTTGGCTGATCTATGTAGATCTCTTACTCGATGAAACCGTTCAAAAAGGCCGTTCTAACATCCATCTGGCATATTTCATAGCCATTGCCACGGGCAAATAGGTAGTTGACCCCTAGTCGTTGAGTGTATCTTTTGCCACGAACCTAGACCTGAACGCAAGTAACCTCCTCGCTAGCTCCAAACTTATGTTTGTAGACCCATTTGCAACCACCTGGCTTAGCGCCTTTAGGTGGGTCCACGAGGGTCCAAACTTGATTCAAACCATCGAGTCTATTTCGGATTTCATAGCCTGAAGCCATTTATCCGAGTCGATGTTATGCATCGCTTCTCTGTATGTTGTTAGATCATCGTCTAATTGGCTAGTCAAGCCTAAGAATTCATACCTATTAGGATGTTGAGATATTCTAGTTGACCTATAGAGAACTAAAGCACTATTACTGGGAACCGTAGGTACATATGGTGTTGCATTATCTTGATGAGGTAACTCACTTGACTCTTCAAGCAGTTCCTCATCACAATGGCTATCTACGGGAAAACCCTTCTACAAGAAAACTGCATTTCTCGAGATAAAAATCTTTTGTTCCGACAAACCTTTACAGACTAAACATTGATTCTAGTTTGTCTCCTACTAGCCTCTTGACGTTTGTCGGGCTACCATATACTCTCAAGTACTGGTAGAATACTTGCTTGCCGTGCCATATCTCATATGGGGTTTGGGGCATAGCTATGTACGGCTCCATGTTGAGCAACTTGGCCACCGTCTCAAGAGCGTATTCTCATCATGGATCGAACGATGTCCAATGGGGTTCAATTTCTCTTTTCGGCTACACCGTTGAGCTACAGAGTTCCAGGAAGAGTCCATTGAGAGATAATTCCATTCACTTTTAGGTAATCCATGAACTCACTACTTAAATATTCCCCACCTTGGTTTGACAAAAGGGCTTTGATCTTACGACTAGTATGGTTCTCTATCACATATTCATAAAGCTTGAACATATCTCCAAGTGCATAAGAGATACCTCTATCACATACTGAAAGAGCACAGATCCCCTTCTTGGAACTCACCGTCCTCGCTACATACTCTGACCATACTGAAAAGGTTTATGATGATCATATCTGTGATAAAATCACCTTTCACGTAGATCTAAAATACAGTTATTGTACGCACGTAAATGCTGTGATTCCCCAAGTCTGAGGACTACTCGCATACTATCACAGCCGGCGACTCAACTCATACCAACCAAGCCTCCAAGACTTCTATATGATGATCCCCGGGAGTCAGTTCAGTTACTTGATCACCTTGTGAATTAACCTACTGAAATTGTATAGACGTCCAATGCCTATCGCTGATGAAATGCGGCACTAATTTAATGAATGTAATACTTAGTGCATGTCTCAGTAGGGCTCTCGATGCTCAGTCTCGAGGTCCTCGACTTGGAACCACAGACCAACCTTCAGAAGTTGGTTTCATAGTTGACATCCAATCCGCAGCCAAGTACATAGGTTATTAAGTGGTTTGTGAGCATTTGTTGTCACGTCAAAGCAGTCCTTAACATAATTTGTTCATCACAAAGACACACGTGCCAAACAAGAAGACTTACCATATTCGATGGGATAATATTGTTTAAATAAAAATTGCTTGGATGGTTCTCAAAAACCGCTAATCTAATTGGCTTTTGGCCACCTGTTCCAACAATCTTCCAATTGACAATAGAGCCAATTACACATGTTTCCAGATTATTCTGATCATGAGCAATCTGCGATATCGGCTAGTTGTTGTGGGTCTACTATAGTTTGTACTGATGTCCTACGGTCCAACTGCACGTCACACTTCCTATCATCGGTCCAAGTAGATGACGGTGTCTAAAATTTTTTCTTGGATCTGTGATGAGATCTCGGGCCTTTAACCTTCTACCATAGCCTAGTTGTCATCCTTCAAGGTGACTACTAGCGCGGATATGTTAGGTGGCACACCCAACAATCAGGTGTTGTTTTCAATCCTAACCGTTTTTCAATATAACTTTTAAAGTTGTCATACATTCAATTTTATTTTATTTTAGCTTTTGATGATCTTCCTTGTGGTATTCCACTTAGAACCTTTCTAATATTACCACATCATCATTAAAGATAAAATATTATTCATATGCTGGAAGCTACCATCTCTATAGCCTTCCAGAATCAATTCTCCATTAATATGCGTTAAGACCTCTTCTTTAATCCTTATATATGCATTATTAATGATAGCTATTCAACAGCCATTTGTTGTCTCATCAGCGCACACTCGATATCTGTTGTTATGCTTTAAAAGCATAAGCAACATCGGGCTTAGTACACCGAACAACACTTCTATGTTGATTACAGCAAAGACGTAAGAGATGTCAAATATCTAAGCTCCTCATCAGTTTTCCAAGACTGAATCTTGGATAACTTATCCCTATATAAGAACCATATTCCTATATGGAGAAATTTATGAATAGTATTTGTATTTTAGAGTTTCACAATATCTTTCTATCATTCCAAAGTATCATATATGTTTTTAACATCTAAAACACTAGGAACATAATTGAGCTCCCACTAACCTTCCACCTATTTCGTGACCGGTCATGTACCTCACGAACTTGTTGAAACAAGAATTCTAGATGCAGGATGGTCAAACCTAGTTTGAACTCCATTGCGGATTTTATGGATCCAAGCCATTTATCCTGATCGATGTCTTATATTGCTTCTCCTTGTCCAGTCAGATTTAGAAACTTGTACCTTCCAAGTAACTCCAGCTTTCTGATTGTCCTTCGGAGAACTTAGATATGGTCAGTGAAGTTTTGTTTACTAATGATGTTTGCATTGTTCCATGACGAACCTGTATATATTAAACTTTGAGTCTTATTTGCCTCCTTGTAGAACTTTCACGTATGAATGACCAATCCTCATACTCAAGACTTTTGTAGGACACAGGTTTGTCAATTCATTTCAAATATGGTGTCTAGATTACGGTCTTAAGAAAACACCATATTTTTCAACTTGACGATTATCGAAAGTCCACATCGAACCAATCAAACCATGTCCTATCAAGTTTTGATTTCTTCCTAACAAAATACAGTTCAACATCGTCTCTTCCAGGAAAATTTCTTTGAATGAGAATTCCAT
Organism: Sesamum indicum; assembly: GCF_026168435.1. Classification (NCBI taxonomy): domain Eukaryota; kingdom Viridiplantae; phylum Streptophyta; class Magnoliopsida; order Lamiales; family Pedaliaceae; genus Sesamum; species Sesamum indicum. The sequence goes on along the minus strand of NC_142661.1, from coordinate 5,337,987 downwards.
TCTCATTTTGATATTTCAAGAACTCTCACTAAATACACACCACCTCAATTTAATCAAAGGTTTTGTCTCCATAATCAGTTTGACTCTCCACCTGATGTATAATGTCTCCGAACTTTTCAGAAGCCGTTAGACTTGTGAACCCTCTACTGGCATTTGTGTATTTTGTGACTTATAGGTTTCCATTTTGGATCCGATCCAATAGATCATTTTTTACAAGCATTATTTGTCCTAAAAAGTGCTTTCATGGATTTTTTCTTTTTCAGGAAGGATTCATATGTTAGTTTACTCAAATCATCTATTTCTAGACACTTTGACTCTACCAACCTACTCATCCTAACTAGAGTGATATGGCCTAACTCAGGCATGCCATTCTCTAAAAGTTTATTCTTGACTATCCATTTTAGTCATTGGTTTTAAGCATGAATAATCAAATTATGACATGAAGTACGACAATTTAATAACTCACCAGACTCAAAAGAATCTTTTATTGATCATGTTTGTAGTCTAATTTGTCCAATAATTGACTAACAACTTGATCATGCTGGGTTATATAATTGTATACTATTTTAACATGAATACAAATGGCTAAGTTTAATTAATTTTATTGCTTTGCAGTAATGGCCTAACCATCCCCTAGCTTTAAGACTCTATGTCTTAGCGTTCTATTCCTTTTCATTTATGCAAACTATTTGCAGAAATGCAGTTCGAGAGCAAATGTCCAACACTTAGGGAATATAAATAGTACTCATTTTTGCTGAACAAATGCCATAGCTTGGGTGAAGGGGAGGTAATGACTCCCTCTTCCAACCCCCTTTGGCAATTTTATGCAAACAACATATGTAAATTTTGACTGCTGAACTATTTTTCCATTTTCCTATTACACTCGCCCATCAAGGCGATAGGAGCACTCAAAACGCTTGCAACGACTCACTTTGCTTCATCCATTTTTGTCATTCGGCGCCTGACGCCCTTGTCTTTCGCTCTTAAAGTCGAAACCTCCAAATTCAACAACTCATGAATGGTCGACTTAAGCTCATTTGGAGTTCATCGTAAATAGGTTGAAGGGAGGAATGAAGAGACTGGAGGGTTACTTCAATGTACATCTCCTTTTAAGATCAAACATTGACGTCTAAATCTTCTCCACGAGGGATAGCATCTTAATCCAATGTTTATGTGTAGATGACCTTCAGTCATTTTGGCTTCGAAAAATGCTTCTGTAGCGGCATATCCAATATGCCGGTTCTGTGTGGCATAAATTTGATTTATGTGGAGCATTATTGGGCCAACAACATCCAACCTGTCATACTGCTCATGAACGATAGAAGCAGGTATGATGCTGCCAACCTTGCGATTATTCTTATGTCTTAATCCCAAACATCAAACGTTCTTTAAGTAATGACTCCTTTTGCAAGTCCGATGAAAGTGGCTTTTCCAAGACATAAGCCAAGTTCAAAATGGAGGACAATTCTTTGATTTTCCCAGCTAATCTAATTGGTTGTGTTCCATTAAATATATCTAAAAAATAAAATTGTAAAACGGATTTAAGACGTGCATTCTAAATGCAGAGCAGAAACAATTAGTAGAATATAAAAATATTGAATTTTAGTTAAGACTCGGTGATTTAGTCATTCACCCCTCCCACTATTTTTACAAAATCCCACCACACTCAAGTGGGGTTTAGGAAAATCCTTTCCTAGTGAGTTTGGGATCCACAAGATCAATTTACCATGCCACGCTCTTATGATTCACATGAAAAAGGCCTTGGGAGAAGCAACCGATCCCATTCTCATTTCATGAGATTCCCAAGATGTTTTCCATTACCTCTTCACATGATCCCGAGGACTCCACGCGAATCATGCTACTTGGTGTTAAGCCTGACTCATCAACCAACCACACCTCAATTGTTGCGCCCCACGACTTGTGAGATAGGGAAACAACGAGTGTGTTCCTTTGTTCATATCAATAATGCAGCTAGCATTCTACTCCAAATACGCCATGACTCGTAAGACCATATTTGCATAGTGGTAGCTTACTCATGTTATTGTTATCTATGGAAGGCCTGGACAGATCGAAATGCGATTCTGATCCAAGTCCATTATGGGCTTAATATTTAATTAATGTTGGGCTGAACCTATCAACCAAATCACACATCAACTGTGGCCCACCACGACTCATGAGATACGGAAAAAATGAGCGTTTTTATTTATTCATAATAATGGTGCAACTTTCCTTTATTCCAAGTGTGCACGACTCATGAAACCACACTTGGATAGCGGCAGCTTCCTCACCATATTATTCTGGATGGAAACCTTGGATAGATCAAACTATTTTAATGCAAGTCCATTTTGGACCCTAACAATTTAACTTGATCTAACTATGTGAGATATAATGTTTGAGTAGTTTGATTACGACTTCACCGCATAATTATGTTGCATGCATAACATCAAATGCTATAACAATAAATAAATCACCTCATGTAACGCAACTAAGCATACCGCTATAGGATGATCATGAGTCCAACCTATGCTACTCACTGAGCCCGCAGTGAGTCATTGGTGAGTTTATGGTGGCCTTATGCTATTAGAAAAGCAATTTATCCATCAATATGTAGATGGGCCTTGTAACTTCTTCGTGGGCCTTTGCCTCTGTAGATCTTCTCCATCGGCTTGCTTTAAAATAAAAAAACTCATAAAAAATTCCTATGCTACTCTCAATACATCTTAAATACAAATCCCGATTAGAAGTCGAGGGGAGTACATAAGGACGGAGATAGCAAGTCTTATTATTCCAAATTTAAAAATGAGAGGGAGAGAGAGAGAGAAGATAGCATTACAAGGGCATACGAGCCCAACCATAAACATAACCATACAAGAGGTCGTGGGCTCCATAATCATCCTTCCATACATCACATAATATACATCCCGCCCCCTACAACTCGTGAGACAGGAAAACGGCCTCTATTCCATGTGTGCCATGACTAGGCAGACCACACTTAGGTAGCAATAGCTTCTTCACCAATTGTTGTGGATGGAAGACTTGGACAAATCAAGAAAATCATGATGCAAGTCTATTTTGGGCCTAATATTAAACTTGGTGCAACACAGTGCGAGTTAATTTTGGAGTGTTTGACTGAGACCTCATCAAATAATTATATTGCATGCAAAACATCAAATGCTAAAGGAATAAATAAATAACCGCATGCAACACGATTAATCATACCTCTGTGGAAAGATCATGAGCCAACCTATGCGACTCATTGAGTCCGGAGTGAGTCTATGGTCAGTCTAAAGTTTATGCAATTACCCTGACCGCGCATTGCCTACCTTCCTTGCGTGCAATGCGCACGCTGGCACAGACTGCACATAGGCAACCTTGCCTGTGCGCGCGCCTCGCCGTGCACACATTATGCACTGGCAGGGGAAGTGCTGCTGTGATTTTTCTTTCTTTTTTATGTGTTTAACATAAAAAAGCAAAAACAAGCATAAACACAGAAAATCCAAATCTTCACAACCTTGAATACCCAATTGATTGCAAAAATCAAACAAGCTATCTTCATCATAAATTTAATAAACAAAAAGCGATAAAACCTACCTCAAAAGTCGGAAAAAATATGTTAACATGCAAATATCACGTAACCATTAGCCCTTATATCGAACCGGGTTCTGATACCATTTGAAGGATCCCGTGGTAAGGCCCGACAACAAGCTAGTGGAACTGGTGAATAAAAACACAAAATAAAAGAAATAATACGCAAGAAATAACGAATCCAAAAGGCGTAACCTTGGAGGTCTAGGGCTTTTTATGTATAATAAAATAAAATATAAATGGGGCTGATGTGGATTTACAAATTCGAAGAATAAAAGTATTGAAAAATGGACCTTTGTTTTTCTAACGTTCGGTTAAAATGTTCTTCACTTGAAGCTCTAACGCAGAAACCCTCTATTTCGTCCACACCACCACGAAATCAGAATCTGAATGTTCTCTTTGTTACAAGAGAACAACAGAAAAATTACTCCAAGTGCAAGAGAGAGAGGGGCAGCTGGGAGGTAGGTGTGGAAGAAGGGACATTTTGTTGTTGCGTAACAATCTAATAATAAAATATTTTCTGAATAATTATGTATCATATATATACATATATCTTATATTGATAATTAAGAATGGCTAGAATTACCCTTTTCAATATTGCAATTTGCTAGCCGTTTGTTTTCTTTTCATGGAATTTTCATGGGCTCAAAATTAGCGGGCTTGGCCGATTTTTATAAAAAAATTACAAGCCCAACGTATTTTTATTTAAAGAAAATTTTAATAAAAATCCATTTAATTGAAGCCAACTTGTATTTAATCTAATTAAATTCATAGTCCTAATGTCTTTAATAATTAATAAGATCCAACTTTTTAAATAATCAGGACAAGCCCAATACAAATTAATGCTATGAATTTATTCTTCGGTCTTTTCTATCCAATGGATATCTCTTTGTAAGAAATCCAATTACTTGTGGAATTAATTCCAAATTAATTCTTTGTTCCTTTTTGGTTTTTTGTGTGTGATTCTTTAAGTTAACCTTTCAACTAGACTTGCGCTAGTGTCTAAAACTTTTATTAATTAAATTAAATTTAATTAATAATTCTTGATTAATCCTTATTCAAGAAAGCCCGTCATTATGGATGGCCGTCTAGCAACGGTCCATGGCACTAGAGACTAGGTGAATTTTCTTGTGAATATTCAGGCTCTCAAGTCCATATGGGTACGGTCCTTCTGTCTACCGTCTCTCATCCTTAGTCTATGGTATGGAATTAGGTGTTGGTTCCCATCCGGGACTAGGTGTCTATGTTTAATACATGAGATCACATTACGCCAAGTTTCTCAACATAGGAACCTCTTTCACCTATTCAATCAATGACTGTGGCCAAAGGTTCATAGTTTGTGAACGCATCTCCATGTGCATAGCAGATACCTCTGTCACATAATGACATGGGATGGATCCTCTTTTTGAAACTCACCGTCCTCGCTACACACTCTGACTGCACTAGGTAAGGCTTATGATGCTCATGTCTGTGACACAATCCCCTCTTGCATAGATCCAAGACACAATCATCATATGCATGTGACTGCAATGATGCCTCAAGTCTGAGAACTACTCTCGTACTATCGAAGTAGGGGATTCAAGTCATATCGATCAAGCCTTCAAGGCTTCCATATGACGATCCCGCTAGTCAGTTCAGTTGATACGACACCTAGTCAATCAACCCACCTGGATCGCATAGACGCCCCGTGTTTGTCAATGATGAAAAATGGTACTCACCAATTGAATGCGACTCTTAGTGCAAAATTTCATAGGACTCTTGATGCCCATTCTCGATGTCCTTGACTTGGAACATTTCAGACTCAACCTTTTGGCAGTTGGTTTCATAACCACCATCCAATGAGCAACCTAACTGGATGGTTGTCAATTGGTGTGTGGGCTTTGTTGTGATATTCAAGTAAATGCAAACATACAAAATGAGCATAGCAAAATAGATACCGAATAAACGAATACTCATTTTATTGACTTCAAAATAATATTACGTGACATCTATTAATTATCATAATAAAATACATCTCGGCAAAGAAGAAGGCCGTAGGTCATTGGGCTGTGCCTATCCCAAGTATTAATAGTTGGGATCAGCCTAGGATTGGCTTGGATTGGACCAACCCACTTTTCTTTATTGGGTCAATCAGATCCTAGGTTGGGTCACTCTTGAGCCCAACTCTTTAGGCATCTTGATCATTGACTAGCAACCATGTATGTAGTCCATGACCGTTGAATTAACATTAGTTCGGTGAAAGTTTCTCAATTACAAGATATAATGTGAGATCCCTAGGACCAATAAAACTAAAATAATATTAATTATTAATTTATGGGTGCAAGAATGTGAATTCTCTATGCGCAATGAACAAAAATAAAGGGAAAAAATAGTGGACACATGTCATACACCAATATCCAATATAATTCATTGTTTAATGATGATAATATGATTAAGAAACCAAATGATTATTGCATCTCTTTGACTCGAAACCTGAAGATTTGATTAGTTAAAGAATTCATATTTTAAACATAAGGAGAACATCCCAAATTTGGATATCTACTTGGCCAACTTTCTTTTCTGGACAATGTAAACGTTTGAGGGCACTGTGGAGAAAATAGTATATCAAAAAGGAGGAAATATTTTTTGGTAAAGATAAAAGTACGAAAGGAGGAAAAATAATAGTAAATAAATAAATGAAATTAAAATTAGTAAAAAATAAAATCACCAGAAAAGATTTTGACCTCAACTTAGAGTATGAACTACCATGGCTCACTGTTTAATATCCCTATTTACATTAATGGAGAAGAAAAGAAATTAATTATGGTATCTTCCATAATTATATACATTTTTTCTTAATTACTATGATTTGTTGATAAAAACGTTTCTTTGTCTCGCTTGTTTGGAAGCCCCACAAGGTACTAATTGTTGCAACTATTATATATGCTCTCTTCATCACCATAAGTATGTATATAATTTTTTTCTTGTAATAAGTCTTACTGCAAAACATTGGTTTTCCATGCAATGATTTGGAATGCGTTAATTTCCTTATATTATCCTACTCGGCACAAAATTCTATCTCTTGGTATGTTGTTTGTCATACTTGGGACAATAAATGTTACTTTTTGTGTTTTTGGTCTTGGCGCTCTAATCCATCTATTTATTTAGTATTCTCTACATCTTTCTCAATTTGCCAACTTTTTTCATATTCAGAGAATATTTCCTTTAAAAACTCCAAATCATGATTATCTTACATAAAATTACTTTTTTCAGCCTTCCAACCAGTCTAGTTTTTGTTTATATAAATGGAGGTCCACCGCTTACTGAAATATTTAGATCAAATTACTCTATACAAATTATATAATCCAACAATAGAAATTTGATCAATGTAACTTCTTTTCCTTTCAAATTTTCTCTTGCGGACAAGCTAGCAATAATTAAACTGAGTATGAGATAAAGTAGCATCTCAGTACCCTTGATATTTAATCTCTTCATAACAAGTTGAAGAGAAATTCAAACTTTTACTAAGGTTTAGTTAGCATTGAATACTGTCAACAAAGAAATCACCCATGACCAAGATTGGAGGTGGTGCAAGTTGAAAGAACCATTTATAATACTAGGTAGAGGAACTTTGTCATGAAGTATTTCATATGGTTTGGAACGAAAGATATCGGGTAAGAAAGGCGGCAATGCATCGATCACTGGATGCAGATACAAATGGTGGTGCAACATGTCATTATGCGTCAAGGTGTTAGTGCCCAAATCTGATGTGGGTACCATGGTATACCAAATACAAGCAAATTTTGCATAAGACTATGCAATACTTTGGTTTTTTAATCATGGTGATGTCATCTATGTCAATTGTAATAGTTATAACCATTAATGAGATGATGGTACAAATACAAAGAAGACATACTGGTAACCCGTGTAAATTCTTTTCTAAAATAAATATTTTATGTCGCAGTAATTAATGCTAAATGAGAAGTCTACAGACAAGTGGTTTAGCGGCCCTCATATGATAGGGATCTTTTCATTAATACCATTTGGCATTCAGTTTGTGAAACAACGATTCTTCAATATTTTTTATGGTTTCTAGTAGCCTACAATTAAACCTTCAATACCAATATTATCGTCACAATTGATAAATAACTGGTTGCAGGTCAAAAAACGATTACAATGGCATTTAAATGCTAGTGGTGTTCCCATATTAAGACTATTGCACATGTGTTCTTCCGGAGTTTTAAGGTGCGAAGGTGTTGGAACTCTTTGCTAGTTTTTTTTCCAGCCGTAGCTTTTAATAGCAGATTTGGCGATAATAATAGTTCACCATTAATAGAAGCGAACAACAACTTTCTTGACTGTGGGACATATATGTATCCTTGTACAGTTTCTTGTTCTATGGTTTGCTGGGACAACATGAAACAAACCAAACACCTCGATCATTATTTTTAAACTTAAACGGTCATGTTTAGGATGTATCACCAATTATAGTTGTTCCCAAATCAAGTGTACTTAAAAGACAACAAAGGATAGGTGATTTAAATATTGATGACACATGGATTCACTTCCCATACCATCTTCCTACCATGGTGCATGCAAGGTTGTGCAAAATAACCAAGAAGATGTAGTATTTATGGTTTTGAGTATTTACATTATCAAATGATCATTTTATTAAGGTTTTAAATTGGTTGAAGAATATGCTTTTTAAAGTATCTAGATCGAAATTGATGCTAAAAATATTTCAGCACTAATGAAGTCACAACATAGAGGCAACTAGTGGTTGCGGCATATTCTGGCGAAAATTCATGCAATCAAAAGAAGTTTGAGATGTATCTTTCTTGTGCACTTTCAGAGAAGGGGATAATGTGGTGGACCAGCTAACAAATGAAGATGTGACAGGAAGATAAACTACATATTTCATGTGAGTGAGATATCCACTCGAAAGATGTATCCACTCAAAAGTTTAGCTATCTTTTTCTCAGTCATCAATAAATGGGTCTTACCTAATCCATTGCCTAGATAGAAATGGCTAGGCACTAAAGAATTAATGTTGAGTGTTCAACCATTTCTCAATAAATGAAGCTTGTTACTATTACCTTATCAATATAATAAAATAGTAAAGTTTTTAGAACCTTTACTCAAAAAAATCTTCATAGATCTTCCAACAGTATTACCGATTTGCAAGCACATTCTAGGAGATATCAAGAAATGTACACTATATTTGTTTTTATTTTCAAGTTATCTCTGGGAAAAGTCAAAACATACCCAATATTTGCCATCATTCAAAAACACCATATCTGAGTGTTTTTAACAATTTTAGCATAAATGCATTCATATACACACACACACACATATACATAAATATATAAAAAACAGACATGATTTGACAATTATTTGATAATGAATAGAAATTTTTGTCTCCCAAAACACAACATTAAACATACAATACTTATTTTGTATTATCTCCAAAAATAAATTCAAATGTGCCCCTCTAGCACGCACTTATTTATCTTTATTTTTCTCTCTCTATCTCCATAAAACACAATAACACACTCAGAGAACGAATCCAAACATTGTGGTAAGGTTTTTTCCTCTATAATAATGAAAAGTTTCAATATCTTATTTTCATGTATTTGTTGTATTATGACCTTTACAAAATATCTTTCCTGTTTTTGAGATCATTTCCAATTTGTTGAACACAATGATTAAAGATTTCTGTGGAACATGTCACGCCTTAGGCCCTTGAGCCCATTGGACGTCTGAATTGCCTCCTCACCATGTGAATCCTAAAATTCTGTTATGGCAACATGCCGAAAAGAGATAACAAAAGGATACACTTGAATTCTTTGCCCAATGCTTATATGTTGCTATCTTATTAGTTTCTAATTTATATGGAATGGGTTATCACAATCACCACTTTAGCTTTCGACTTTGCTTGGTGATTGACATTGATACCGTTTGGTCATGCCCTAGGCCCACCGGCTGCTAGAATTGCCTCAAACCCACTAAGTGCACAGTCAAATTTGATTATGACAGCAAACTAAAAAGGGATATCCAATGGATGCACTTGAGTTATTTGGCCAATCCTTATATGTTGCTGATCTTTTAATTCAAAATCCACGTGGGACGGGGTATCATTAAACAAATGTTCTCTTTTCAACTTTACGCATTGTTGTCCTGTAAATTCACAGTATTAAGGCATCGTATCTTCTACTTATTTTCATGCCTTTTATTTTGCATATTATACTTACTTAATTTTCACATGCACATATATTGTTGGATATATAACTATCGTTGGACTAAATGTTAATACTTCCTATTTTGCATATTTTTAGCGATCTTGTTTCCAAAATATATTTTTCCTTGAATATTTTGAACCATATATAAGTACATTAAATTATGCAACAATGAAGTTATTTTTGTTATAGGATTGTTATGATCACTATATGAAGAAATTCCAAATCAATATATGTTGCTTTGTTTGGTTTGGATGGACTTTATCCATAGAGATCACTTGCAGTGGCTTAGTTATTGAAATTATTCCTTGAGAATAGGATGGTTATCAAATGATTGATTATTAGCAACTTATTCTATTTAGTTAAATCTACTACTGTAAATTGTAAAGATGCAAAAGTAGGATATAACCTAACTTTTACAATGACCATTACGAGGATTAAAAAATATTTGCTAATTAGAATAATGTTTTGGTAGTTACTTGATCTCATTAAATGTACTTGAGAAAAGGGAGTTGTTCACTAATTTTGGTATTCTAGTATAGAAAAAGATCCTGTAATAGAAAAAGATACAATGCATCAAGAATTACTTTGTTTTTGATGACTATATAATATTGATAGAGACAAATGCAAAAAATGATATTATTGAATTAGAAAATTATTTATTGATTGAAATTTTGTGGTGAAGGTGTGTTCTTTGCAATATAAGGTAATATGTCTCACTATTTCACTAAAACTTAGATGGTCACTTTCATATTTTATTAAAAGTTTCAGTTGAAGTTTATAAGCTTTCCTTCATACACGGACACTTCTGATTCATTGGTTATTGGAGTTTGTTTATCTCTTTAATCTAATATGCTTAGGCTTTTTACTTTATTTGTACTTAGTTTATACTATTTATATTTTAATATGCTTGTTCTTTTGGTGCAGGATCAAACTGGATCAAGTAGTAGATATTCAATTAAAAAGAGAAATGGAGACAGGTGTGCAGTTGGATGGTCTCTTTTGGACTTTCCCGACATCATCAACGAGGCTGCAACTATATTCTTGAAATTCATAGTAAAATTGAATTGTAATGGAAAATAAAAACGCTGAAATAAGATGGGAATTGAAAATGTTGAAAAATCATTCCTTATACTTAAAGTATCACAAATAATTGTCCCATGCGGGTCCTCAGAGATTTAATGAAGTAAACATAAATTAAAAAAACTATTAAATTATAAATAACTTAATTATGAAATAAAGGTTTTGACCCCTTATTTTTTATGGATTATAAGTAGTGTATCTGTTGCACTGCAATAGATGAAAACGAATTTAAACAAAAAATTGTAAGATATATCCATCTAACAAGTACACAAAGTAATCTAACTCTAATTAAGTTAATAAAAACTACCGTATATATACATGAATAAGTGAGTGATGTAAAACTCTAATGTATTATTCAACACTCATTTACCAATGAAAATAAAAATGATTTTATAAGGACATATCGCTATGAATAATTAGGTTAATTAGGCTGATTTTAATTCTTTCATCAACTTTCCTTCATCAGTTTTGCTAGTGCGCCTGAATCATTGGGCCGATTTTATGTAAAATAAATTCAAGGCCAAATGAAATTCAATTAATCCAATTTAATAAAATTTATTTAATTGAGCCCACTAGGTATTTAATCCAATTAAATACTCAAGCCCAAATTGCCTCTTATTAATTAATGAAATCCAATTCATTAGTTAAATAAAGACAAGCCCATTTTAAATTAATCCAATTAATTTAAACTTGGGCTATCCATCCAATGGACCCCATGCGTGAGTAATTCAATTACTTACACATTGTGCAATTCATTCAAAATTAATTGCTCGCTCTTTCTTATTGATTTGTGTGCTACTCTTTAGGTTCATCTTTTATATAGACTTGGGCTAGTGTCCAATACTATTATTAATTAATATTTTTTAGTTAACCCTTAATCAAGAAAGCCCGTCACTACAGGTGGTCGTCTAGCAATCGCTTAGAGACTAGGTGAATTTTCGTGTGAACCTAAGTCCATATGGGTACGGTCATTCAATCAACGTTCTTTTTCAGTAAGGACTCCATTCGCAAGTCCGATGGAAGTGGATTATCCATGACATAAGCCAGGTTCGAAAACCGAGGACAATCCTTCGATTTTCCCAGCAAATTAATTATTTGCGTTCAATTAATTGAAGTAAATCTTAAAAAATAAATTGAAAATTGTATCTAACACATGCATTCTAAACACAGAGTAGAAAGAATAAATAGATTATTTCAATATTATTTTATTTTAAGACTTGGTCTTTTTTAGTCATTCAATTCTCCCACTATTTCTACAAATTCCACCACTCTCAAGTGGAGTTTTGAGACATCCTTTCCTAGTGAGCTTGGGATCCACAAGAACAATTTAACCCGTCCACTTTTACGATTCATATGGAAAAAGCCTTGTGGGAGGCAACTAATGCGATTCACATTCCATGAGATTCTTAAGATATTTTGTCTCACTTCTTTACATGATCCCGAGGACTCCAAAAGAACCATGCTACCTAGTGTTAAGCCCGACCCATCAATCAAATCACACCTCAATTGTCATCCCCCCCGACTTGGGAGATAGGGACAACGAGCGTGATTCTTTATTCATAACAATAATGCAGCTCGTCTTGTGTTTCAAATGTGCCACGACTCGTGAGACCATATTTGGGTAGCGGCGAAAGGGCACCAGAAACTGCGAGTGGTTCATTTAACCATCCATAAGGTAATAAGATCCTTTATTCCAAATAAAGGATCACTAACATGGTACTTTCCAAAAGTGAATTTGTTAGTCAATTTTTTTCTTTTCTAATCATTTTCACAAACTTAATTAATGAGCTTGGGCCGATTTTATTTAATTAAAATACAAGGCCCAATCAATCTTAATTAAATCTCACTTAATTAAGTCCATAATATATTTAATTCATTTAAAACTATAAACCCAATAAGCCTTTATTAAATAATAAGTCCAACTTATTAAATAATAAGGACAAGCCTAATATAAATTAATGCAATTAATTTATCCTTGGACTTATCCATCCAATAGATCCCTCTCAATATAAGTAATCCAATTACTTATGGAATTAATTCTCAATTAATTACTCGTCCCTTCTTAGTGATTTATGTGTGACTCTATAGGTTCACCTTTTAGCTAGACTTCGACTAGTGTCCAACGCTGTTATTAATTAAATTTAATTTAATTAATAATTATTGATCAATCCTTGATCTATAAAGCCTATCATCATGGGTGGTCGTTTAGCAACGGTCCATTGCATTAGAGACTGGGCGAAAATCCATGTGAACTTTTAGGCTCCAGAGTCTATACGAGTATGGTCTTTCCGTCTACCATCTCCTGGCCATAGTCTACGGTATGGAATTGGTGTCGGTTCCCATCCTGGACTAGGTGTCTATATTTAATACTTAAGATTGCGTCACGCCAAATTGCTCGAATGAGGAACCTCTTTTTTCTATTCGACCAATGACTGTGACCACAGGTTTATAGAGCGTTAACGCATCTCCAAGTGCACAGCAGATACCTCTGTCACGTTTTGAGAGTGTACGGATCCTCTTCTTCGAACTCACCATCCTCGCTACATACTTTGAATGCACTAGACAAGGCTTAAGATGACCATGTCTGAGACACGATCCCCTATTGCACAAATTTAGTCGTCGCATGCACGTGACTACCGTGATTCCTTGAGTCTGAGGACTACTCCCGTACTATCGGAGCTGGGAGCTCAAGTCATACTGATCAAGCCTTCGATGCTTTAATATGATGATCCCCCCAAGCCAGCTCAGTCGGTTCAATACCTAGTCAATCCAGCGATTAAGATCGCATTGATGTCCCAGGTCTATCGCAGATGAAACACGAAACTCATCAAATGAATGTGACTCATAATGCAAGTCACCGTAGGACACTTTCTTGACCATTCTCAAGGTCCTCGATTTGTAATATTTATGACTGAACCCTAAATAGTTAGTTTGTTGACCGCCATCCAATACGCAGTTCAATTGTTGCACGGTTGTTCAAGGTGTTCTATAGGCTTTGTTATGATGTTTGAAAGAAATACAAACATAAGTGTAATGAGCAAAACAAAGAAAATGCCAATAGTGAATACTCATTTTAATCATTGAAAAAAAAATTACATAAAATCGAGTTATTGCCTGAATAGATTACAAGCATGCCAAAACAATTAGGTTTCGGGTCACCTATTCTAATAATCTTCCACTTGACCTAAAGTCAATAACCCATCTTATATAGATGCCGAGCATGGGCAATTTCCTAAATTGGCTTAATAAGTGGATCCGTTGTGTTTTCTGCTGAGCTGAATCGATCCATCCTAACGCCACCTCTGCTCACTATCTTGCTAAGCAGATGGTAGCATTTAAGAATATATTCGGAACGGTGATGAGATCTCAATTTCTTTGTGTGTGCTATTGCCCCGTTGTTATCGCAAAAGACAACTACGGGTTCAGTAGTTTTAGGTACCACACCCAACTCTTGGATATACTTTTTCATTGAACCGCTTCCTTAGCTGCTTTGGAAGCCAATATGTATTCAGCTTCCAAGATGGAATGCGTTGTGGTATCCTACTTGGTACTTTTTCCAAGCAACCACACCACCATTCAACTTGAATACAAAACCCAATTGAGACTTGGCATCATCATCGTCCGATTGGAAGATACCGTTGGTATAGCCTTCCAATATTAATTCTCTACTACTGTAAATCAAAATCACATCTTTAGTCCTTTTTAGGTATTTAAGCATTGTCTTGACTGTGCTCTAGTGCGCTTCCCTATTGCATGCCTGATATCTGTTCGTCACGCTCAAAGCGTACGCAACATCGGGCCTGGTGCACTGGACAACATACTCAATGCTTCGTGAAACATAAGGGATGTTCGACATTCTATTAAGTTCCTCATCAGTCTTGGGTGACTGCTTCTTGGACATCTTAATCCCATGCCACATTGGAAGGAATTATCGTTTTGAGTTCTGCATCTAGAATCTCTTCAAGATTTTCTGAATATACAAGGATTGCGTTAGTCCTAACATCCTTCTAGATTTATCCCTATAGATCTTGATGCCAAGAATGTAAGAGGATCACCTATATCCTTTATGGAGAACTGTGTGGAAAACCATGCTTTAATGTTGCCTAACATCTTAACACCATCTCTAATGAGTAAGATATTGTCTACATACGACACAAGGTACGCAACCGTGCTCCCACTGATCTTCTTGTATACACAACAATCAAATTCATTCTTGATTCAAACTTGTAACACCATCTCTAACCCCGTATGACTTCATTCAAACTTGTGTTCGAGCTTCGAAAAGCTTATTTGAGGCTGTAGATGGACATTTGGAGACGACAGACCTTCTATTCTTCTCTAAGGGAAGTGAAACCCTCTGACTTATCAATGTAGATCTCTTCCTCAATGAAACCGTTGAGAAATGCCATTTTCACGTCCATCTGCTATATTTTATAGTAAGACCATGCTGCTATGGCAAGCAAAATCCGAATGGATTTGGCCATGGCTACAGACGAATAGGTTTCCTCGAAATCAACCCCGTGTTGTTGAGTGTATGCTTTTCCACAAGCACAGCCTTGAAGGTTGTAACCTTTACGTCAGCTCCAAGCTTACGTTTGTAGACCTATTTGCACCCAACAGATTTAACACCTTTAGTGGGGTCTATGAGGGTTCAAAATTAATTTGAACCCATCGAGTCCATTTCGGATTTCATGGCCTCAAGCCACTTATCTGAATTGATGTCTGACATTGCTTCTCAGTACGTCCTTGAATCATTATCCATTTGACTGGTCGGTCCCAAGAATCCACACCTATTAGGTGGTCGCGATTCCCTGGTCGTCTTACGGAGGACTGGAGCACCATCAGTGGGAACTATAGGTTCAAATGATGTATTTCGTTCTACTGAGGTATCTGACTTGTTTCCTTATGTAGCACCTCATTGCATCCGCTATCCGCAGGAAAACCCTTTTTCAAGAACACTACGTTTTTTGGGATAAAAACCTTTTGCTCAAATGGATCATAGAAGTAGTATCTCGCAGTTTCTTTCAGATATCCGACAAACTTGCACAGACTAGACCTCCTTTCATGGATAGAACCATGTCCAATAGGTTCGATTCCTCTTTTCAGCCACGGCATTTAGTTGTGGTGTTGCAGGAGGAGTCCATTGATAGAGAATTTGATTCTCCTTTAAATAATCAATGAATTCACCACTTAAATACTCTCAGCCTCAGTCCGACCGAATGGCATTAATTTTACGACCAATTTGATTCTTGACTTCAAGTTTGTATTCCTTCAACCTTCCAAAGGCCTGAGACTTGTACCTCATTAGGTAAAAATAACCATATTGTGAGTGATCATTAATAAAGGTTATGAAGTATAAGAATCCTCCTCTAGCCGGAGTATTTAATGTTTCACAAACGTCTGTATAGATCAAATCCAAAAGTCCGTTGTCAAGCGCACTTTGTCCAACAAAAAAGCTTTTTGGTCATTTTTTCTTTTAGATAGGATTCGCAAGTTGGTAGGTTCTCCAAATTCTCTACCTCTAGACTCTTTGAGTCTACCAAGTTTCTCATCCTATCTTTTGGGATATGGCCTAACCTTCTATGACATAATTGTGCGTTTCATGATTATCTAACTTTCGTTTGTGTTGGGCAGTAATAATCCAATTAGACCGTTGGAGAATATAAAGACCATTTACCAATGTACCAAGAAGATGATAGTTATTATCAATAATCAAATAAAACCAATTTTATTGATTGCAAATTTATAACCATCATTGTCTAAAATAATATCTTGATCATGCTCGGTACATAATAACAGTCTTTTAATTTGATCCAAATATGATCACTAATAACTAACTGGAAAGATCCTATGGCTTATTCGCTGCGACAGCCTTCCCATCACCTAACCTTAGATCATCTCATCCTTACTTAGCTTTCTACTTCTTTCCAACACTTGCAAGTTATTGTAGATGTGAACTCCACAGTCGGTATCCAATACCCAAGAAGCAGAATTAGTTAGCATAGTCACTTCAATCACAAGTGTACCTAGGTTGGAGAGGAGTTGTGGGCACTCCCTCTTCTAATGCTCCTTTTCTTGGCAATGAATGCAGATATCATTTGCTTTCGACTGTTGGGAACTGCCAACCTTCCCTTTCCCTTTGCTCAAAGTGCTAGCAATGACTCGAATGGCTTTTCCCTTACCCTTGTTCCTCTTTCAGGGTCCGGCCCTCTTGCCTTTCGCTTTAGAGATTGAAATCTCTCCTACCAATACGGTCGGCGTAGATTTTGTGGGTCATCGCCTTGTATTGTACCAACATATTAATTAATTGAGGAATAGGTTCTCAAGTCCATTCGTATTGTAGTTAATAATAAATGGGTCGTAGAACGGAGGAAATGACTGAAGAATCACTTCAATGTACGTGTCATTGTGAAGCCCAACTTTAGGGTTTTCGAGCTTCTCCATTAGGGATAGCATCTTAACCCCATGACTTTTTACAGACGAACCTTCAGCCATTTTTGTCCCTAAGAAGACTTTCGTGGCAGCATATCTAATATGTCTATTAGGAAGTGCATAAACTTCTTTCATGTGGGGCATTATCGAGGGAACATCATCCAGCCTATCATATTGCTTTTGGATGTCATTGGACATTGAAGCTAATATGATACTACGGATCTTGTGGTTATCCTCAAGCCACTTCTTCAATGTGACACATTCTTTAGGCGAGGACCCTTCCAGTAAGGCCGTTGGGAATGACTTGTCCAAAACATAGCCCTGGTTTTTAAAATTTAGGACAATCCTTAGATTTTACAGCCAGTCGTTGCAGTTAGTGCCATTGAATTTATTAGCCTCTATTATCATGGCTAAAAATGATTCTTAGATATTTTCTAGACAATAGAAAATTAAAGAGAAATGAACAAATGATTGTAATATTATGATTAAGCTTAAAGACTTGATCACTTGTGTTTAACTCTCCCACTATTTATATAAAAGCCCACCAGTCTCTAGTGAGTTTGGGATCCACAAGCGAATTTTTCATACCCTGCTTTTACGATTCACATGGCAAAAAACTCGTGGGAGGTATCCAGTAACATTCTCATCCCATCAGATCCCCAAGATCTTTTCCAACACCTTTTTCACATGATTCCGAGGACTCCAAGCGAATCATGTTACTCGATGTTAGGCCTAATCCATAAACCAAATCACATTTCATTAGTCGCCCCCCATGACTCGTGAGATAGGGAAATGGTGAACATATTCCTTTGTTCACAACAATGGTGCAGCTTTTCTCTATTCCAAATGTACCACGACTCGTGAGACCACACTTCAGATCGGTAGCTTCCTCACCACATTGCTGTGGATGGAAGGCTGGGACAGATCAAAACCATTTTGATCTGAGTCCATTATGGGCCTAATAATCAACTTGATCGAACCAAGTGAGAGTTATTTTGAGTTTAGACCGAGACCTCATCATATATAAATATTGCATGCATAAATATAAAGCATTAAATAAACGCATCGCTTGTAATGAACCTAGCATACCGTTATTGGATGATCCAAGCGCAACCTACGTGACCCACTAAGCCCGCAGTGAGTCTATGGTCTATCTAATGTGGTTCTATGCTATTACAAAGTAATATTACCATTCAACATATAGATGGGCTTTGTGATATCTCCATGGGCCGCCTTCTCCGTGGGCCTCTTCCTTCATGGGCCTTCTTCTCTGTAGGCTTGCTGGAAATGAAAAAATATCTCCAAAGGTCCTATACTACTCTCGTTACAATTTGAATAAGAAACCCTGAAGAAAAGTTGGGGGAGAGTACATTCGGAGGAAGATACCAAGCCTTGATCGAAAAGAAATATCTCCAAAGGCTAAAATCGAAAAGGGAGGAGAAAATAAAAAGAAATACATGCAGTCTAGGGCTCCGTGATCACCCCTTCACATTCATTGTAGCACAGAATAACAATTAATCATTCTAGACAAGAAAATGAATATCCCAAAAATGTTGTGATATGCAATATCACGACAAATAATTATATGTAGAAAACAATAAGTTTAAGATTTGCAACTCATATGGATGATTAAGCCTTGTGCATCCAATACACGCAATTAAACCAAATTAATTAAAACAATTTAATTCTAGAAAAATTCCAATTTTCTCCAAAATTAAATCAGCAACAATAAATATTTGTCAAAAAATGTGCAAAAATTGGAAAATTCAATTTTCCGCAAAAATGGCGAAAAACAGCCAAGCCGTCAGTCGTCAGCAGCAGCAACAGCGCAGCGACCACACAGCCGCTCATACGGGCGATGGCTTCCCCGGTCAGTTGTTCAGTGCTACAATACCATTTGTTTTTCACACATTAAACTGAAATTAAAATAAGTATTTTATTAGAAAATCCAATT
Organism: Sesamum indicum; assembly: GCF_026168435.1. Lineage (NCBI taxonomy): Eukaryota > Viridiplantae > Streptophyta > Magnoliopsida > Lamiales > Pedaliaceae > Sesamum > Sesamum indicum. The sequence goes on along the minus strand of NC_142661.1, from coordinate 5,318,718 downwards.
TTCATAAAATACTTAAATCATCCAAATTGCAAAAATTAAATAAATTAATTTTCTCATATAATTATCAAAGAATAAGTATAAAATATATCATGCTTCAAAAGCAATAAAGAACACATTTTCATGCTTATTCACAAAATACGACAGCACCTACATCGTAATCAGGCTCTGATATAACTTGGAAGGACAGAGTCCTTCCCTCTATCGTCTCTCAGCCTTAGTCGAGGGCATGGAAAGTGCGGATTTTCATTTTGGACTAGACATCTATGCTTAATATTTGAGATCGTGTTACGCCAAGTTTCGTGACATAGGAACCTCCTTTTTCTATTCGATCAACGACTCTGGCCAGAGATTCATAAGGCGTGAATGCATCTCAAAGTGCATAGTAGATACCTCTGTCACATACAGATAGGGGACGAATCCTCTTCTTGGAACTCACCGTATTCACTACATACTTAGTCAGCACTGGATATGACTTATGATGATCATGTTTGTGGCACAATCACCTCTCGCACAGATCCAAGATACAGTCATCATATGTACGTGACTGCTGTGATTCCTCAAGTTTGAGGACTAGTTTCGTACTATAAGAGCTGGGGACTCAAGTATACCGATCAAGTCTCTAAGGCTTCCATATGACGATCCCCACGAGTCAGTTCAGTCAATTGACCACCTTGTCAACTAATCTACTAAAATTGCATAGACGTCTAACGTCTGTAGCCGATGAAATGCAGCAATCATCCAATAAATGCAATACTCAATGCAAGTCTCTATAGGACTCTTGATACCCAGTCTCGAGGTCATCGACTTGGAACATTTCAAACCAACCCTCAAAAGTTAGTTTCATAGCCTCCATCCAATGCGCAACCCAACTACATGGGTCATTGAGTGGTCTGTGGACATCTATTGTGACATCAAAGTAGTGCTTAACGTAATATGACAAGCATAACAGACACATGTGCCAAAGTTGAATACTTACCATATTCGTCGGGACAATATTGATTTAATAAAGATTATAAGAATGGTTCTCCAAACCGCCAATCTAATTGACTTTTGGTCACCTATTCCAACAATTCAATTACTAATAAATTGATTAATAATGTAAGTATGGTTTCATCCACTACATGCTAATACGTTTCAGTATAATTAATTTTAGGCCTTTGGATAAAGTCTTGGGCCACAAGTATAGCTTTGTACCTTACAAGTTCAGTTCATTCATTTCTCTTTTGTACAAATAACCACTTATTACTAACTGGCTGAACACATATTGGTGCTGGAGTAATAGGTCCAAATACTTCTCGCTTAATTTCAATTTTTTCAATCATTTAAGTGTTAGCGTTCCTCCATAGTTTTAGGATCCTTTTTATTTTCATCTATGATTTCGGCGGCTACAAAATAGGCAAAAATCTCATTTATTTCAATTTCTATTCGATGGTAAATTGCATTTTTGGTCTAAAAGTGGACTTGTTTCCAATTTTGGTCCCATACTGTAGATGATTCGCATATTGCATCCTATATGTATTTTCTGTTCCAATTTCGAGACACAAGAGGAGCAGTTGTTAAGTTGCTAACGGCGGATGCGTTTTCATTAGGTGGGTGCAAATTTGAAGGGAAAATGTAATATTAAATGAAAGGGACAAAGATTATTTTAGTCCATTAAGGGGTATTTCTTTTTTTACTATATGAAAAGTATGATTCAATATTCTAAAATTCATTCATTAATTATTAAATACTTGTGATTCATGAAAACCTAAATATAAGTGATTTGTTTTTATTGAAAACAGTGTATTAAATTATCGATATATATAGATAAATAATTTCAAATTAAAACATACATTAAATAAAAATTACTAAACGCAAGAAACTACTGTAAAAATAGACCAAATAACCATATTTATAGAACTCAAACCGATGACCTATTGGTTGTAAGATGTAACCACGCAATTTGAACAAGATCTAAACTTCCAATTTAATTTAGAACTTCAAACATTTCATGAGAATTTTTTTTTCTAGTTATTATGTGCTGCACCAATAAGTTTTAGACAAATTTATCAATCTATATATATATCTACATATCTATAAAATTATGAATCTCATAAAAAGTTTTTTCTTTTTTTGGTTGGACTAAATTAACCTTAAAAATATTTATTTTTTAAGGATACAAATGTAAAATAATATACTTATTATTTCTTATTAACTCCTCTAGACATTACACTTATACTCTTATTAATTACTTCTTACATTATTCACATTTATTCCTAATAATTACTTTTCACATTATACTTATTTAATCATATAATTTTTTTGTATATTATATTCATAGTATATCGCATTACTAGGTTTTCCCCTATCATATAACATCTATAAAAATCACAAAAATTGAAATGATTTAATGTTGAAAATTTAACTAGCATACATATAAATGAGAATTAGTTAAATCACTTAACATATCAAAATAGGTTAGATGACGAATGAAAATCAATTAAATGAATTGTCATGTAAGATAACAATTTGAAGAGTAACATACAAATGCTAAAAAAATAATGAGAATAAATTAAATCACTTATTATGTAAAGTGAATACTTTTTGTTGTAAGATAGATTAAAATGTAAATTGGGATTTGACATGTAATTACTATGTATGTTATAGAATATATTTATTATCTTTAAGATAATAGAATAAAATATAAGTGTACAAGTTTTGATCTTTTCATAATGTACGATGGAAATTGTCGATCCTTGTAAAACAATATTAAAATGTGTAAATGCTATTCTTAAACCATCACCACATATATCCATTTTCAAAAAGAAAAAGTAGAAAAAAATGGCATAAAACCATAGATAAACACTGTCTATACAAGGTTTCCTTGATTGCTGCTAGAGTACAAGGTTAGATATATCAAAAGTAGAAAATATTTTTTCTAATATTTGTTCATTGTCAAATGCAGTTTGGCAACAAGGACCCACAATAGATAGTTTATTGCAGAAATATCAAGAGCACTGAAATCCAATTTTGTGAGATTGGCCATTAAGCTACAACAAGTTAATATGCACTTTTAGCATAAAATTCAACATATACATTTAAGTAGAATCAAATGTATTGCACATTATAAAGTAAAAGTGACATAAAAATATTACTAGCAATAAGGAACATATAAGTTACCATGTAATTAAATTGAATTATTATGACATGCATACATGGAATTAAATATATTTAAGTTTGGCTTAAATCTTAAAATGTTACAAAAACTGGAAATTAAATGGTATTCATGTCAATTTGTTTTGTCAGTAAGTAAATTTTATTGCATATAAATATGCTAGGAAACATTCAAAATAGACATATGAAAAAAAAATATATAGGTAAAGTAAATTAATTAAATTAACTTCAAGTTAGTCATATTTTAATTATAATATCTATAATATGGTATCAAAGAAATTATAATGGATCAATTAAATAAATAAAGAAGCTTTAGGCTTCTTGATTAAGCCATTACCTCAAAATACTTCAAGTGGTGAGAGAATCAAATATTATAGTTATCATCGCTACAGGGATAATATTGAAAATGATTGGTATAAAATAGTTTACATACTACTAGAGGTAATGTAACTCATTACTTACTTCAGAAAGCAATGGAATTTTATAAAACAAGTCCACTTCGGGCGATGAAATAAAGAAATGTGTGTTTACTCTGGAGGCAATATCAATTAACATAGAACTTTTTATTTATATATGTCCACTTCAGGAGACATTGAAATGTATAAAAACATGATTATTAATATGTCATTATTAAATAAACAAGAATAAAAATAACTACGATATTGTAGAGGTAAACCAATAAAGAATAAAAATAATACAACGAAAAATAACATTCTATCTTGATTGAGCATAAAGTCTTGTTGATAACGTGTTATAAACTTAGAAAAATTTTAAGTTTTTTAGGCTATTACTTCTAATAGTATATAAGAAAACAATATATGTATTCTCTCCAAATCTCTTTTCGTCTAATTCTTCGAAAAGATTTTGTACAAATGAATTACATATGGTATTTGTAAACCACGAAAATTGTGGTTACAAACTATACTACTAACGAATATAATTACAAAACATCATGGGGGATACAAAAGGTTATAAGAGTTAGGGCAAATTATATTTTTCCATCCAAGCTATGCTCGTTTTTACTTTCGCCATTGAATTTTTTTTTTTTTGTATTAACTTACCATTACAATTTTGCAAAATTTGCAATTTTCCATATATGATTGTCTTTTTCTTGATTTTTTGTCCGAAAAACCATCACATGTTGTGCATATGTGAAAAATATCATATTACATAACCTTTAAACATCACATGTGTACTGCATGTGATGTTTTATTTGACAAAAAAATTGGTTGAAAAATAGGTATAAATGATTAAAGGTAAAATGTTGTAAAGTTGAGATGGTAAGTTAAAACAAAAACAATAACAATTTAAATGCCAATATATAAATATGCTCATAGTTCGGATGGAAAAGTATAAGTAACACTAAACATTACGAGAGAATACTAAGAAATCTATGCATTCAAATTACATGTACAATAGAAGGTGATTTCATTGAAGATAAATGACTACAATTATATCTCTCCAGCTTGTGTTGTTTTATTTAGTAGTACTTTTTTAATTTTCTAACCATTAATTTCTTAACCATTTTTTATGAAAACAAGTTATTAATTAAAAGAAGTAATTTGATAATTTTAAATTAAAAACAATCTAAGTATAAGGAACTACAAAAGTAAAAACAATTCAATAATACGTAATTTAGTGAATTTGAAATTAGTTATGTTATATATAGTTTCATATTAGATAACTATATTAACTACTTATATGCTAACATATCTTAAAACATTATTCATTAATATTGAGTACCAACTTTATAAATTCAAATTTTAAACAATTTATGTGCATTTCATATACGTATATAGAAAATGTGCATACATTACAACGGATTTATAGTACTCTTTTTCTAAATAAGAAGTTGAAAATATTATAAAATAGTTGAACATATCGAAATATTAGTTAAAAATTCAATAAATTAATTTTTTAAAAGTCTCAATGATCGAGCATCAAAATATAAAAAAATTAATTTCAATTTGCCCTTCTTTTAACATCTTCAATAAAAGAAGAAAAGAGTAGAATGTCTATATTTTCACTGCATTATCAATTTTATTACAATCATGAATCAGTAAAGTTTAATTGTTCCTTTCTGGAAATAAAAAGAATAAAGAAAAGCTAAGGAAGAAAGATGATATATGCATCTTTCTCTCTACTTCGTTATATCTTTTAAGCTGTTTAGTTTAATTTTTTTCTTATCAAAGACTGGTCAACTGTGGCCCTTTCAGGAAGAATTTCATCGAGTACGAATCATATTCTCATTTTTCAATATTCAAGAACTCCACTAAATACTTCTCGATCCAATCAAAGGGTGATCAGTTTGGTTCATCACTACGAGTCTAATTCTTTGAACCTCATCAAACAGAATTAGACTTGTGAACCCCATACTGATTTTGTGTGTTTTGGTGACTTACAAATATCACACTACATCCAATCCAATGTGCAACTGATAATCTCATTTTGACCTACAAAATAGCTTTTGGGGTCTTTCTCCTTCTTAGAAAAGGTTTTGAAAGCTAATGGATCCAAATTACCTATTTCTAATGCTCTTTGAGTCCATCACTCTTTCTCATCCTTAACTAGAAGAGATTATCCAACCAGAATGGTAAGTTCATTCTTGATTATCATTTTATTCTTTATTTCAGTATGCATAATCCAATCATAAGATAATATAAATTTTATGTTTTACCCAATAGACATGAATCCCATTTAATGTTACATAAAAGACTTTACTGATTAAAATACGTAATCAAAATTGTCCAACAATAATTGAAATCACTATTTCAATCATGCTAGGTCACATAAACATTATACTAATATGATCACCACTAAGCATAACTAAGTCCCTAGTCTTTACAATAGCAGCCCCTCTATCTCTAAGCCGTAGGATCATCTTGTTTCAACTTTTCTTTTCCTCTTCATCACTTGTCTCATAGATTATGAATTCAGTGGTATCCAATACCATGGGTAGAATGGAGATTATGTTAATACTCAATTAAAGATTTTACCTTCATCGGAGAGGAGCTCAGGACAGTCCCTCTTCTAATAGCCCTTCACTCAGTAATAAGTGAAAACATCATTCGTAATCCTTGACTGACAAACAATCTTCCTTTTTCCTTTACCCCCGCCTGATAGCATAACATGATCACTTGAAATTGTAGAAGCACTAGAAGAACTCTCATCACTCTTCCTCTTCCCCCCTTTGCCACCCTAGCACATAACTTTAAAGGTTGAAGCCTCTCCCACTAGTACCGCCAGATGCAGATTTGTCAATCGTTGCCTCGTACTGGACCAATATATTAATCAACTCATGAAGGTTTTTCTCAATTACATTCATGTTATAGTTGATAATAAAATGATGGAAAAGGGGAGGTAGTGATTGTAAGTTCACGTTCATTCTCCAAATCAGCCAGGAGGTCTTTCAACTTTCCTACTTGGGATACGATCATCACTTGATGCTTTCGTATGGACGATCCCTCAACTATTGTGCATCACCTTTTCCACGTGATTCAGAGGATTCCAAGCGAATCACGTTGCTTGATGTTAGACCCAACTCATCAACCAAATCATAGGGCAGACTACCACCGCCCCACGACTCATGAGATTGAGAAATAGGTATGTATTAACTTCGTTCACAATAATAATGCAACTTCATTTCAATCCAAATGTGCCATGACTCATGAGACCACGTATGGGTTAAATAAACTTCCTCACTATATTATCGTGGATGGAAGACATGTAATAACAATCCTTTGTTTATTTCCATTATGGGTCTAATATTTTAACTTGGTCCGACCAAGTGAGGGTTATTTGTTATTTATATGACCGAGACCTGATCACATTTAATATTTTTTATGCATAATATTCTAAACATTAAAAGCATTAATCAAAATGCATGACACGCAAAAATAAAAGTTTAGCACGCCACTATTGGATAATCACAAGCCCAATAGCCTATGCGATATACTGAACTCATAGTAGAGCCATGGACAATCTAGGGTAGGCCCGTTAACATACTATGGGCTTTGTAATCTCTCTTTATTTCTTCATCTCCTTCATGGGTTTCGACCTTTGGGCCTCTTTTCCATGGGCCAACCGATGGATTTCTCCATAATCCTCCATCGTTAGAGCTAAACCTCCCTAACTATTACACTTATTATACAACTAAAAAGAAACCCCAAACAGAAGTTGCGGGAGTTATATAAATAGGGAGAAAACATGCCTTAAATAATTAGGCTAATAATAGAGAGATAAGAAAATAAGTGGCACGCATGCCACAACCCAACAGAAAATAAACCATCCAATGGGTTTTGTGATCATTCATGTTAATCCAATTAATAGAACAACACATTTATTTTCAAAATAAACATGCACAAAAAAATATAACACAAACCATGCATTATAATAATGATATCTAATATCATATATTAATCACATACACAATCCAAGGGCTTCTATATTAAAAATAATGCAACTTAATTATAGAATGAAGTTTTTTGTTTTTTTTTTCTGCATTTCCAAGAATCAATTATATTTTAGATATTCCAAAATTTAAGAAAAATTCTCAAGCCCAAAATTAAATGCAAAATTATAATATCTAAAACCCTAGATTTAGATATGCAATTAAAATAAAAATCATGCTTCCAAAGTCGATTAAAACATGTTATCATGTAAATCCACATTAAACATGTTAGATTCTAGGCCTATACACCGAACCGGGCTCTGATAACACTTGAAGTGAACGGATGAGCCCAGAAACCGCGGCGGAAGCTCAAAAAATCAAAAATAGTGATTTAACATACAATTAAATCTTGATCAATGGTGTACCCGTGATCTTTTCTTTGACCTTCAGTGCTAAAATAAAACAAAGAAGGCCAATAATTACGAGAAAAATAAATAAGAGGGATGAAAATACTAAATGAGATTTTTTCCATTGTTGTTTTTTTTTGTTCGACTACAATCGTGGATTCCTCATTCTGTATCGTTCACAGTGAGATCTCGATCTAGAGAGCCTCCAAAGACTAACACACCACCACTAAAGGATGTGGATATTTGAGCTAGCAAAAAAACTCCACACATGTGCAAAGAATCAATAACGTTATTGTTGAACATTTGATCCTTTGTTCCTCTTTGGATCTCTAAGATCTTAAGAGGGTTTTTGGAGAGGAAATAGGAGAGAAATTTCATGAGTATATTTTTGCAGCAGCTGCTGGTCGGTTGTGAGTATTTTAGAGGCTTTATATGTGACCTAGTGACAAGATACCAAGGAGCCTTAACCTAGCAAGCCTCCTTAAACCATCTAATACGACTATGCCACACCACACCCAAGGAGGAGTTTTGACTCCTTAACCTAGCCATGGTCTAACAAAGGACTTGGTTTGACTCCTTAATTAAAATAAATCAAGCCCATGTTTAATGGACATTGTATCAAACATAATTTAATTTATAAGTCTAATATTTAAATATACTTTAATCCAATTAATTTTAATAGCTAACTTGAAATTCTAATTAATCCAATTAATTAAACTAAAGTCATCCATCGAATGGATTGGTCTAATTAAATGATCCAATCAGTTATTGTCTTGAAGATTTAATTTAATTCAATTAAAGTAATCCGACTCTTCTAGAATTAATTCCAAATTAATTCCAACCCTTTATAGTGGTAGGGTGTGACTCTTTAAGTTCACCCTCAGCTAGACTTGGGCGTGTGCGACCAACAAAATTAATTAAATCTAATTTAATTAATTATTTTGGATTATCCCATAATCGAAAATAGCTCATTACAATGAGTGGTCCTGTAGCAATGGTCCATGGTACTAGAAACTGGGTGAATAGCGGCATGAACATATAGGCTCTGAACCTGTACAAGTACGGTCCTACTTTTAACCGTCTCCTGATCTTAGAATTGGGCATGGAATTAGGCATCGGTTCCCATCTTTGACTAGGCAACAATGCTTAATACTCGAGACGCATTTACTCTACTAATCTGATATTAAAAACCTATCCCTGATCGACTAATCATTTTGGCTAAATACTTTTATAGTCTAAACCATTTTAGAGCGCTTAGAAGAACTCACTGACATATACTAACAGGGGACAGATACTCTAGATATCCACCGTCCTTGCTACATACTCGGAATGCACTGGATAAGGCTTATGACGATCATGTCGCACGACACAATCACCACTCGCCATATCCAAGATACAGTCTTCATATGCACGTGACTGGCATGATTACTCAAGTCCGATGATTAATCGTGTACTATCAGAACCAAAAAATCCCAGCCATACCGATCAAGCCTTAATAGTTTTTTATGACGATTCCCGGAAGTTAGTTTAGTCAGTCGAGTACTTTTCCATCTAATCCACTAAAACAACAATGGAAACCTATGTCTCCTGCCAACGAAACACAAATGCAATACTTAGTGCAAGTCTCTATAGGACTTTGATACCCTGTTTTCAGGTTCTCGACTTGGAACGTATCAAGCCGGGACCCATATGAGTTGGTTTCATAGTTGCCAAATCTATGCGTACCCCAACTCCACGAGTTTCACCTTTTGATGTGTGGTCATTTGGTTATGACATTGAAAACTCCGTTCAATATCAATGGTAAACACAATAAAACCCCGTTCATGAACTCTTACCATATTCATCAATCTAATATTATTCGATAAAGATTGAAGAATGACTAACAGCCAATCTAACTGGCTTTTTGTCATTCATTCCAACAATCTCATGGCTCGTTTGGAATGCAATTGATTCATGTATTTGGACATTTTGTGGTCCATGATTAATATGAAAGTAAGTAAGTTGCAGTATTCATCCGGCGATGATACTGATTGCATCCATTTATTTTATTTTATTTTGTTTTAGTATTGTAATAACGCTATTGTATGTAGTAGTAAATCAGTTTCCTGAATTTTTTAACATGAATTCTTCATTATATGTTACAGGAATTAATTACACAACTTATTCCTCATTAATATTCAAGGATATAGCAATGATTAATACACTTTTATTGATACCACAAATGTTAACATACGATTACAATTTGTGTTAGTCGTCTTATATTAATATATTCGCATTATACATTCATTCATAAATCTCAAATGCAATCGCGAACAATTTGATTTAATTTATCCCTATGCACATCAACAAGAAATATATATAATCCTATTTTGCGACTAGTTAAAACTTGCCGATACATTTAGTATGATCAACAAACTTAATTAATACTCACTTCCATATGAGTATGATCAACGAAGGTGTAATCCGTACTCAAACTAAATTAATACTTACTTCCATATGATGCTTCTACATATGTACGAACAAAATTTATTATCTCTACTTATACCAATTAAACTAGTGTTTGAGCAGTTAGTATAAATTACTAAAATTATCAAAATTATAAATTTTGGTCATTCATATGTAGAAGCATCATATGGAAGTAAGTACAAATTTAGTTTGAGTACGGATTACCTCTTTCGTTGATAATATCCATATGGAAGTGAGTATTAATTTAGTTTGAGTAGTGTAGAGTGGAAATCACTAGAACATCATATCCAACTATTACAAAAATTGGAGTACGAAACTCCTTAAGATTATTGCAGGCCAATATACAACTTAAATAATAATAACAAATGAAAGAAATAATGATATAATTAAATCAACAGTATAGTGATTAACTAGCTCAGAGTAGCCAGATCCAACATCTCGATAAAGGAATATGGTCACAAGGCACTGTTTCCACAATGAATCGACTCACAGTAACTCTACAAACCCAGAACCCGACCACAACCCCGATCACTCAGATCTCAGTATCACACGGTCACAAAGACCCCAACTCAATATTTCAAAATGAACTTTGGTGAATGGTAAAGGAGATAAACAACTTTTATTCATGTTTTAGCCGAAAGGGAGAATCCCCTATTTAAAGGGGTGAAAACTGTGGTAGAGAAGGAAAACCTTGGTGGTTTTCCTAAACCTATTAGATTGGTTTAGGAAAGTCGCCATGGCTCACGAAAAAGAGAAGGAAGAAATTCATAGAGAGGATTTGGAGAGAAGAGGAAGTAGACGGCGCAGAAAAAATAGAGAAGAGGAAAATTGAGATTTAGGGTTATGAATGTGATATAAGTAGGTAGACAGAATTGATTGGGTTACCGGGTCGGTTGTGGGCTACCAAGTGGGTCAGGTAATTGGGCTGCCAAGGTCAGCCTTTTAATAAGTCATTGGACTACAAATTATAACAAGTAGGGATTACATCGATCGTACTAGATGTATCGGCAAGTTTTAAGTAGTTGCAAATAGGATTATATATATTTCTGGTTGATCATGTTAATCGCACGGACATGAGTTTTGATTGGTATAAAAAGGATTACATATATATTTCGTTGATCAAAGCATTGACTATTCATTCTTTCATACTAATTGTAGCACCATGAATTTTAACTCAATGTATCAGTAGGACTACATAATTTTGTTGATCATACTAATTGTTCATATGCAGGAAGGTACATATATATTTTGTTAGTAAAAGCATCACATAATGCTTGTACCCTAATTGTACGGACATTGATTTTAGACTGAATCAACATAATAACTTCTTTGGTAGACCACAGTAATTGCACGTACATGATTTTTCACTTGATTATCATAAAAAATACATGGAACATGAATTTTTACTTGGTATAAATAGGATCATATAAGACTATATTATACTTTTTTTATACAAACATCATTAATATATTCACATTTACAATTAAGAGAATTTGGAACTATTCTTGATCATATTAATTGTACTGAAATGAGCTTTAAATTGATATGAGTAGGATTATATTTCAAAAATAATTCTATAAAAAAAGTTTAATTTGGTAATTAGGACTAAATATTTCGTTGATGGAAGCACCATAAATGTACGGATATGAGTTTTATTAACTTAGATAAATGTTACAAGAGTCAAACACACATCTTATTCCTTGTTCATATTCAAGAATATAGCGATGATTAATACGCTTCTATAGATATCATAAATGTTAACATGCGATCACAATTCGTGCTCTTTGTCTTATACTAATATATTCGTATTACACATTTATTCATCAACCTCAAATGCAATCGCAAATAATTTGATTTAATTTTCAACTTTATTCAAGAACACCGGATGTATATGTGTATATATACATCCACCTACACACCCATAGTATTTTTACATATATTTTATTGAAAACACTAATTATTTTAGTAATTTTAATTTTACTAATTTTATAATTTTGATAATTTTAGTCTTGAAAAAACTAATTTTCATAATTTGTATAGGACAAAAAAAGACACCCCCTCATAAATTACAAGACATAAACTCTATTTTTATACGTATACAAATAAGTAGGATTTAATATTTTAATGTTCACACTAACTGCTCGAACACTAGTTTAATTGGAATAAGTAGAGATAATAAATTTTGGTCATACATATGTAGAAGCATCATATGGAAGTAAGTATTAATTTAGTTTGAGTACAGATTATATCCTTCGTTGATCATACTCATATGGAAGTGAGTATTAATTTAGTTTGAGTAGGGATTACATCTTTCATTGATCGTACTAAATGATTCGACAAGTTTTAACTAGATGCAAATAGGATTATATGTATATCTTGTAGATAATGCTAATCAAACGGACATGATTTTAAATTGGTATAAATTGGATTACATATATATTTTGCTGATCAAAGTATTGAATATTAATGCTTTCACACTAATTGTATCGCCATAAATTTTAAGTCAGTATATTAGTTGGACTACAAAATTTTGTTGATCATACTAATTGTTCATATGCACGAAGGTACATAATTGATTATACTAATTGTTCATATGCAGTCGATTTCGGATCTATGTTTTCTTTGCAAATGAAACGAGCCACAATGTTCGTACTAGACTCCAGCACCACTTTCTCCCATGCTTCATTGGCATCTCCACCACGTCGAAGGAATACCTCTGTGGCGTTCAACCGATGGATTTTCCACCCGAATTCCTCCCTCATCCTCAAAATCTTTTCAACTTGACGGCAAGCTAATTTGCAAGTGTTTATCTTAATTTCATCAATAGCTGCCTTAAATAGCTTAGCCCTAATTTCACCATCGGCAAGACCCTCACTCCTAAAGAACTCATCCATCTCGGCGACCCCAATGGCACGCCTAATCCCATAATCGTAGTCACGAATTTTGGGATAAAAAAATGCCTTACCTTCCTCCACCAACCCCTATCCACCATCTGATCAACCCTGTTCGACACGTACGAATGCAAGACCGGGATCGCCACGTCCATCCACAGAAAGCAACACTCGTACTTGGAGAGAAACTCAGTGTTGTCATTGAAAAGTGCCTGTATGAAGGAATTAGACCCTCCAGCAATGATTGGCAACCGATTCTTTTGAACGATGGCATCGGCAGCCAGCAATGCCTGATCCACAAAATCATGTACAATGAAATCCGCCTCGGGATCAATGATTCCGAGCAAATGGTGTGGCACACTGTGGTATTCCTCATTGCTCACCTTATTTGTTACTACGTCTAGGCCCTTGTAGAATTGAATTTTGTCCGAGTTGATGACCTCTGCCCCTAAACGGGTGGCCAGGTCTATCGCCAGGCGCGATTTGCCTGTGCCAATTGCACCCAGTACCACCACCACCTTATCCTTCCCGTGTTGTTTGTTCATCATGCCCCTAACTAAAAAGTTCGTCATGCTGGATTGTGCTGGCTTTCAGGAGGAGATTGACATTCTAATTGGTATTTATTTTTACTTTTTTTAACACCTGTCAATTTCATCACACAAATTAAAAGGAAAAAGAAAGTGGCCACGTGTTAGAATTCTCTCAAACAAAACAAACAAAATATGTGCCAAATACAATCTACTATTTTAGAATATATATCTATCATAGAGAGACAAGCCCTTTTCAATTCTTGGATTAATTTCTCTTCTTCAAAAGGATTTGTTTGAAGAAAAACTTCAAACATTTGTGGGCTCTAGAGAGAATCACGAACAAGTTTCATTGATGTGAAAGAAACTACCTAGACAATTGTTTGAAACATGAAAAAACATAGGATATGTAGGGGGTATTTATACATACATACATACACACAATGTGGAACAAATCAAGCCATGCATAGTAATAACTTCACCCCTAACCCTATCCACTTACTATATAACCATTTAAATAAATCATAAGCAAGGCTCTGTCCAAATTACTGTATCTTTTACTGTATTTACAAAATAGGAAAAGAATCATCAAAAGATAATACAAATACTAATCATAATTAAGATGTCAAAATCTGCACAATGCAGGTACCATAAGAGATGCAATAAGTTCATCAATAATTACTTTTTGTAAAAAAATTATTTTTGGGATGTATAATGAGTAATTTTACCATATCGAATGAGAAAAAAATTATGAGAAATTAGAAGATAATGATGAAGAACTTGGTGATTATCCATATCTTACGTAGGATTTGCTTTTGAGTAAAATCGAGTGAGTTTAAGTATTCTCATTAATTCGTCTACCTACTATATCTGAAAAAACATATATTATAATGACAAAATCTATAATAATTGAAGGTTCATAAATCTGGTCTACAAATTTTATATCTTTTTTAGATTAACTGAAATTTAATTGAAGCATATTCTGAATGTTAATTATACTATTCTTGTAATTGTTACTATATGCAATTGATTCATGTATTTGGACATTTTGTTGTCCATGATTAATATGAAAGTAATTAAGTTGCACTATCCATCTGTTGATGATACTGATTGCATCCATTTATTTTATTTTATTTTGTTTTAGTTTTGTAATAACGCTATTGTATGCAGCAGTAAATCAGTTTCCTGAGTTATTTTACATGAATTCTTCATTATATGTTACAAGAATTAATCACACAACTTATTCCTTGTTAATATTCAAGAATATAGCAATGATTAATATGCTTTAATAGATATCATAAATATTAACATGCGATCACAATTCATGTTAGTCGTCTTATATTAATATATTCGCAATATAGATTTATTCATTAATTTCAAATGCAATCGTGAACAATTTAATTTAATTTATCCCTATGCACATCAACAATAAATATATATAATCCTATTTGCGACTAGTTAAAACTTGCCAATACATTTAGTACGATCAACAAAAGATGTAATCCACTAGTTGTTTGTAGTAGCTACTGCAATGGCACTGGATGGTGTACTGACAGTCGGTTTTGGATCTATGTTTTCTTTGCAAATGAAACGTGCCAGAATGTTCGTACTAAGCACCAACACCAATTTCTCCCATGCTTCATTGGCATCTCCACCACATCGAAGGAATACCTCTGTGCCGTTCAACCGATGGATTGCCACCCGAATTCCTCCCTCATCCTCAAAATCTTTTCAACTTGATGGCAAGCTAATTTGCAAGTGTTCATCTTAATTTCATCAATAGTTCCCTTAAGAAGCTTAGCCCTATTTTCACCATCGACAAGACCCTCACTCCTGAAGAACTCATCCATCTTGACGACCCCAATGGCACACCTAATCCCATAATCATAGTCACGAATTTTGGGATAAAAAAACCTTACCCTCCTCCACCAACCCGCTATCGACCATCTGATCAACCCTATTCGACACGTACAAATGCAAGACTGGGATAGCCATGTCCATCCAGAGAAAGCAACACTCGTACTTGTAGGGAAACTCAGTGTTGTTGCTGACAAGTACCTTTACAAAGGAATTGGACCCTCCATCAATGATCGGCAACCGATTCTTTCGTACAATGGCATCAACAGCCAGCAATGTATGATGCACAAAATCATGTACAGTGAAATCCACCTCGGGACCAATGATTTCAAGCAAATGGTGTGACACATCGCAACATTTTTCATTGCTCACCTTATTGGTTACTATGTCTAGGCCCTTGTGGACCTGAATTTTGTCTGAGTTGATGACATCTGCCTCGAAAAAACTAATGTTTCAAACAATTGCCTGGCGATAGACCTGGCCGCCCATTTCGGGGCAGATGTCATTAACTCGGACAAAATTCAGGTCTACAAGGGCAAAAAATTCGTGACTATGATAATGGGATTAGGTGTGCCATTGGAGTCCCCAAGATGGATGAGTTCTTCAGGGGTGAGGGTCTTATCGATAGTGAAACTAGGGCTAAGTTTCTTAAGGCAACTATTGATGAAATTAAGATGAACACTTGCAAATTAGCTTGCCGTCAAGTTGAAAAGATTTTGAGGATGAGGGAGGAATTCGGGTGGCAAATCCATCGGTTGAGCGCCACATAGGTATTCCTTCGATGTGGTTGAGATGCCAATGAAGCATGGGAGAAATTGGTGCTGGTGCCTAGTACGAACATTATGACTCGTTTTCATTTGCAAAGAAAATATATATCCAAAATCGATTGTCGGTACTCCATCCAGTGCCACTGCAGTAGCTACTACAAACAACTAGTGGATCAGAACAATTGTCGGCCTTTTAATAAGTCATTGTGCTACAAATTATAACAAGTAGGGATTACATTTTTTGTTGATCGTACTAAATGTATCAGCAAGTTTTAACTAGTTGCAAATAGGATTATGTATATTTCTTCTTGATCATGCTAATCGCACGGACATGAGTTTTAATTGGTATAAATAGGAATAAATATATATTTCGTTGATCAAAGCATTGAATATTTATGCTTTCATACTAATTGTACCGCTATGAATTTTAACTTAGTATATCAGAAGGACTACATAATTTTATTGGTCATACTAATTGTTCATTATGCGTGAAGATACATATATATTTTGTTTGTAAAAGCATCAGATAATGCTTGTACCTCAACTGTACGGACATTGGTTATAGACTAGATCAACATAATAACTTCTTTAGTAGACCTTACAAGTACACGATCTTTTCTTTAATGATCATAATAAATACACGGGACATGAATTTTTACTTGATATAGATAGGATTGCACAAGATAATATTATACTTTATTGATACAAGAATCATTTATTATATTCACATTTATAATTAAGATAATTTGGAACTATTCTTGATCATATTAATTGTACTGATTCTATAAACAAAGTTTAATTTGGTAACTAGGACAAAATATTTTGCTGCTGGAAGCACCATAAATGTACGTATATGAGTTTCATTACCTTACATAAATGTTACAAGAATTAATCACACATCTTATTCCTCGTTCATATTCAAGAATATAGTGATGATTAATACGCTTCTATAGATATCATAAATGTTAACATGTGATCATAATTCGTGTTAGTCGTCTTATACTAATATATTTGTATTACACATTTATTCATCAACCTCAAATGCAATTGCGAATAAATTGATTTAATTTTCAACTTTATACAAGATCTCTGGATATATGTGTGTTCATATATATCCACCGACACACCCATAGTATTTTTACTTATATTTTATTGATAAACTAATTATTTTAGTAATTTTAATTCTATTAATTTTATAATTTTGATAATTTTAGTCTTGTAAAAACTAATTTTCATAATTCTTGTAGGATAAAAAATGACACTCCCTCATAAATTATAAGACAGAAACTGTATTTTTATCCTTATATACATAAGTAGGATTTAACATTCTAATGCTCACACCAACTGCTCGAACACGAGTTTAATTGGTATAACTAGAGATAATAATTTTTTTTCATACATATGTCGATGCATCATATGTAAGTAATTATTAATTTAGTTTGAGTACGGATTACGTCCTTCGTTGATCGTACTCTTATGGATGTGAGTATTAATTTAGTTTGAATAGGGATAACATCTTTTATTGATCATACTAAATGTATCTGCAAGTATTAACTAGTTGCAAATAGGATTATATATATATCTTGTTGATCATGCTAATCGCACGGACATCACTTAATGCTTGTACACTAATTGTACGGACATTTTTTTTAGATTGGATCAATATAATAACTGCTTATGTCGACTACAGTAATTGCACGTACACAATTTTTCACTTAATGATCATAATAAATACACGGGACATGAATTTTTACTTGGTATAGATAGGATCACACAATAATATAATATACTTTATTGATACAAACATCATTAATATATTCACATTTATAATTAAGATAATTTGCAGGTATTCTTGATCATTTTAATTGTACTGACATGAGCTTTAAATTGATATGAGTTGCTTTATATTTCAAAATAATTCTAAGGCATAATTGCAAAATTGGTTCTGTAAGTATGGGGGGGTGGCAGAATTGGGACTGTAACTACAGAACTGGCAATTCTAGTCCTGTAAGTATTGATTTTTCTAGTAATTTTAGTACTTCCGACCAAAATTGACAAAAAACGCAGCTGAGAGGTTTGGGGCTTAAGGTTCCAACGTCCACGTGCACAACATAAACTTTTAGGAGCTTGCGTTGCGAATGACGTAGCTAATGACGTGGCTTTAGGGGGGAAAATTAGGACAACTGTGCAAAAATTTCATAGTCAGCCGCACACGTGGCCTGACACGTGGGAAAAAAATAATGACGTGGCAACAATGTGAAAAACTGAGGAGTTAAAAAAGAAAGCTGTAAAACAAAAGCAGCAACAATTCACCCCCAAATCACAATTCGTTTAAATCGAAAGAACCCTAAAAACCCTTCTTTCAACTCCCACAAACAATTGATCGTCGATTTAGGAGGAAGAAACCCAATTGAAGTAATTGCACTTCGGGATCCTGAGTTTAACTATTTTCTTCCAACATCTTACGGTAACGTTTCTATGTCTTCAAAAAAAAATGACTTTTGGGGTCCCAAAAAATGAAAGTGGTCCATTGTGTTTTTGTTCCGAAATCTCCAACACTATGGTCCCATTGTGTTGTTACTGTCTTGAAAGGAACAATGGACCATTTTCTTTTTTTTTTCCCTATTTGTCTGCTGAATATTTTATGTTTCCCATGTGCGTGTAAATGTGTTCATGTTCTGAAATTATGTGTAAATGTATCCATTATGTTTTTTTTCTATGATTTGTTAGGAACTTTTCTGTGATTAAACATTTTAACTTGTTAACTTTTCTGCTTTGACTTGTTCTCTTTTGTTTTTTTGTATGATTTTGTATGAATTTTAACTTGTTCTGTTTTGTGTTTGTTTGTTTGTGTTCCCTTTTTTTGTCTTTCAGATAATAATGACACTAAGTTAGCAACCATTACATTACATTGTTGGGAGAATGCAATGTACAAATTTGATTATGAGGATGTTTATGAAATATCTATTTTAAAACTGAATGAAATGGCTAGTGAGGTGGGCTATTTTGGTAATAGGACATATTTACAAAGCTTGGAGATGTGTATTACAAAGTAAATAATGATGATTTTTTGTTTGATGTGTGTATTGGTATTGCTCCTCAAAAAGAAATCGTATATATGTTGAAGTTGATAGAAATGTTATGGGTAGTCAGGTTGGTGAATGTAGTACACAACCTCAGGAGGGTGGGTTCACTAAAGAGGGTAAAAATTTAAAAGAATCTAAATCCTTTGAAAGTAGTGACTATGATTTGAGAAATGATGAGATGAAAACTCAAAAAACAGGAAAGTGCATTGATGAAGATGCTTTGGAAAAACAAATAGAAAGAGAGGTTGAAGAAACTAATATGAAAGAAAAGAAAGAAACAATAAAGATCATGACAAGGTAGCAATGAAGAGGGAGAAAAAGACCTGTTTGGGAGGGAGGATGACTTTCAGAGTGAAAAGGGGTCTGGTGATGATGGAAGAAGAGAGCCAAATATTGTTTTCAATAATGTGGAACAATATGATCCTACCTTTGAATTAGGTATGATATTCAACAATAAATTTGAATTTAGAAATGCCATTCACAGTCATGCAATGAAATCAGGAAGGCATTTGAAAATCACCAAGAATGATAAGAACAGAATGTATGCTAGATGTGCTAAGGAAGATTTTCAGTGGATGATAAATACACACAAAGTGGTTGATGAATGCACATTTCAGATAAGAGAATACTCCAATCACACTTGTGGAAGGGACTATCATGTAAAAAATTTAAATTCAAAGTAGCTTGCAGAAAATTACATTAAAAAATTCAGAAGTGATCCAAAAAGAAATGTTAAGGGTTTTAGGGTTGATCTCATTCAGGATTTAAGAGTCAACGTATCACGAGATCAAACGTATAGAGCCAAAAAAAAGGCACTAAATCAATAGAGGGCGCTCTTCAGGTACAATATTCAATAATGCAAGATTATGCACATAAATTGCTAAAATCTAACCAAGGCTCCACAGTGGTGGTAGGGGTAGATACTGATCAGAAATTTGATAAATTTTATCTGTGTTTTGGTGCCTTGAAAAATGATTTAATGGGGGGTGTTGACAAGTGGTAGGTGATGATTGATGTTATCTATAGGTCCTTTTGGGGTGTTCTGTTAACAGCAGTAGGCATTGATCTGAATGACAATATTTGTCCTATTGCATATGCTGTTGTTGGAAACGAAATGAGGGTTACTTGGGAGTGGTTTTTAATGCTTCTGAAATCTGATTTGAGGGTGCTTAGAGATGATCAGTGGTGTTTCATATCTGATAAGAAAAAAGGTTTAGTTCAAGCATTTAAGGATGGGTTTCCTGCTTCAGATGATAGGTATTGTGTAAGACATCTATGTTCTAACTTGAAGAATGCAGGCTTCAAGGGTTTGGCATTTAAAAACTGTTTGTGGAAGGGTGCAGGGGATACTACCCTTAATGAATTCAGATTGTGTATGAAACAAATGTCAGTACTTGATAAAACTACTGCAGAATGGTTTGATGATAAACACCCTACACAGAGAAGCCTATTATCACTATGCTTGAATTGATTAGAGAGTATTTAATGAGAAGATTGCAGGATAATAGGGATAGGGCAGAACTGAAATAGACTGGTGTTATATGTTCTAGAATTCTTAAAATTGTTGATAAAAATGTTGAAAAGTCTGCAGATTGTATCCCATAAAGGCTGATTCATCTCATTATCAATTAAACTGTTTTGATGGTTCAAAACATTCATTTGATTTGGATAAGAGAAGTTGTTCTTGTAGGAAATGTGATTTGAATGGCATCCCATGTAAACATGCTTGTAGTACCTTATTTTGTAAATGTGATGATCCTATTAGGTATGTGAATGAGTGCTGTAGTGTGGCATCTTACAAGAATGTTTATAAGACTGCAATTATGCCTATAGTTGGTAGAGAATTGTGGACTGCTACACAATTCATCCCTCATTTGCCACCAAACTTTGATAGGGGGGTTGGTAGGCCTCCAAAATCTAGAAGGAGGGAACCTGATGAGATAATGTCAAAGCAGAAGAAAAATGGTAAAGGAAAATCGCAGAACAGGTTGAAAAGAGTGCAGAAGACTGTCAAGTGCAGCAACTACGGTGAGGAGAAACACAATGTCCAAAGATGTCCATTGAAGAATCTGCAAAAAGATAAACAAGTCACTGATACATTTAGTCAAGTGATACAAGAAATCAAAGAAAAAGAGGCTCATTCAACCAAGAAAAGAAGGGTAAGACTGAATATCTAAATTTGATTTTGGTGTGTTGAACTGATACTTATCTAAATCTAATTTTGTTGCAGGTTGAAAACGAGGCAGGTGACAAGGACATTTTGACTAAAAATGATGCGTTTCAGGAAGACAACTCTATGGTAAGAAACATCATCACCCATTCCATTTTAACTTGCAATTCATTATTACTAAATAACTTTTTTGCAGGGGATGCAAGAACAAATTTCAACTGACAAGATGACTAAAGCTGATGCATTTGAGGAGAACAAGTCTGGTAAGAAACTTCAGCAACCATTGTTTCCATTTTAATTATACATTTTCTAATACTTAATATTGACTGTTTTTCAGGGCATGAAGGAGGAAGAGCTTTCAAGTGCTGCAGTCCATCATACAAGCCAACAAACTGCAGCTTCAATAAGTAATTTCAAGAATTTTGTTTATCATTCACTTATTCGGTTTATTTCATTCTCCTTGTAGGTAATAACCAAACCATTCAAGCCACCCCGGTATAAACAAAAAGTTGCACACAAACAACCATGGAAGCCATCATACAAGTCTTCCACATCCCAACAACAAGATGCAGCTCAAAACTCTAAGCCTCCTCCACCAACTCAACAAAGTCATCTGCAGCCACCAATCCCAAAAGTTAATATTAGAGCTCCCCCAAGATGGACAAGAAGACAAGAGGTATTTCCAAAACAGCATTTACAACCAGAGATCAAATCTCTTCTGTCAATATGTACATTTTTCGAGAAGGATAGTAAGAAGTATGTTACATTATCATGATTGAACAACGTGTAATCACAATCGAAGGACAAGGGAGATGAAGGCAACAAGAAAGATGGGAGGAATTCACCTTTTGTAAGGGCAACAAGATAAGGGCAAATGATTGAAACATTTTTTGTTTGTGTAAAATTTCAAGCGGAAGCAATGATAGAGTACGAACTCATTTGGAGAGATAGCAAAATGAATCAGAGGTGAAAGTAAAAGAACTTAGCTCACAAAATTTCTGTAAAGGACTGCTCTGTTCTTTTTTGTTTTGAAGAACAAGAAGGTGAAAATATATATACACGTTTATACTCTAACTGCCATAACCAACACGCTTCTTCTTTCATCACAAAAGAAAGTCATTAATGACTTATAGAAGCGCAAATGCGCTTCTCAGAGTAAACTGAGCTAAAGAAAGCATAACGAAAACTAAAACCGCAATCTCCAGTAAAAGGAAAACACGTGTGAGTACAAGTGCGACTTCCTACAACAGCTAAATTCTTCATCAGAATTTCTACAGCTAGGTTTCTACTGCAGATGTTGTCACCATGGTTTCTTTACATGCCCCCTTCAAGTGGAGCTTGTCATCAAGTTGACATGTCTCAACTTGGATAACAAATATGTGAATCTGGGGCCTGGTAGTATCTTTGTGAACAAATCTGCAGGCTGTTCCTCTATAGAGATGTGTTTTAGATCAATGAATCCCTCTTTGAACTTATACCTCACCAAGTAGCAATCTATTTCAATGTGTTTTGTTCTTTCATGAAAAACTAGTTTGCCGTAGTATATAAGGCAGCTTGATTATCACAAAAGAATCAGATAGGAGTAGGCATATTGACGTGGAAATCCTTCAGTAAATTATACATCCATGTGAGCTCACATTTGGCAGTTCCCATGCTTCTATACTCTGCCTCTAATCAAGATCATGATACTGTGGTTTGCTTTTTAGTTTTCCACGATATCAGGAAATCTCCAAGGAGGACACAGTAGCCAATTAAAGAACTTAGTGTATCCTAGCAGGCTGCCCAATCAGCATTAACAAATGCCTTGAGCTCAAAATTAGGTTGTGAGTTGAAGAACAGGCCTCTATTTATGCTGCCCTTTAGATACTTAACTAAGTGTACTGCTGCATTCCAGTGCCTTTTGCAAGGAGACTGCATGTATTGGCTTAACTATTGCGTTCCATAGCATATGTCTGGTCTAGAAAATCCAAGGTACAACAATCTTCCATCAGCCTTCTATATGGACCTGGATCTGTCAATTTTTCTCCTCCAACTGAATGCAGCTCTATACCTGCTGACAATGGAGTGCTTGTTGGTTTTGCTTGATTTAATCCTAGGTCTGATATGATGTCCCTGATGTATTTATTTTGGGATATGACAATTCCTAATTTAGACCTGCAAATCTGTAAACCAACAAAAATTCTGGCCCTTCCCATATCCTTAATGGTGAATAGGCTATGTAAATGAGCTTTTATTTCTGTTATTGTTCTTTAACATGGTCTAGTGAGCAATACATCATCTACACAGACTAGGAGGCAAAATAATCCCTTTCCAGTGGTTTTTGTAAGGAGACAGTAATCAAATTTGGACTGCCTGAAGCCATACTTCTCTAATTGTGAAGTGAATTCTTGGTTCGATTGTCTAGATGCTTGTTTAAGGCCATACAATGATCTTTTCAATCCACTCACATGATTCTTAGGGACAGAATAACCTTTAGGGGGATCCATATAAATTTCTTCATCTAAGAAACCATGTAAAAAGGCATTATTAATACCTAACTGATGCAAGTGTCAATGTTGTTTTGCAGCCAAAGTTAAAAGGATTCTGATGGTTACAGCATTCGCAACAGGTGAGAAACTATCTATATAATCTATCCCTTCAATTTGATGGAATCCTTCGGCTACAAGTCTAGCCTTATATCTATATATAGCACCATTTGGTTTTAGTTTCAACTTATATATCTACTTAGATCCTATCACTCTTTTGTTCTTTGGTAATTGAGTGATTTCCAATG
Source organism: Sesamum indicum (assembly GCF_026168435.1). Taxonomy (NCBI): domain Eukaryota; kingdom Viridiplantae; phylum Streptophyta; class Magnoliopsida; order Lamiales; family Pedaliaceae; genus Sesamum; species Sesamum indicum. Next base: position 5,294,231 of record NC_142661.1, on the reverse strand, counting down.
TATTATTGGTTTCTAATGCATTAATATCATTGTTCATAGCTTTTATCCATTCCTCATTTTTTACAGCATCTTCATAACATTTAAGTTCTTATGGATTTTCAGTAGCAGCAACAAAACATTTATGAACTAAGGATGAATAAGTAATGCTGGGTAAGTCAGTGTTGAAAAAGCATAAATAGTCATCTAATCTAGCTGGTCTGTAGGTTTGTCTAGTGGATCTTCTAGGGACTATGTTTTCATTATGTTCAGGGTCAGGAGGTTTCATTATGTCATCTGCAAGTTCTGTAGTTGGTTCTACATCATCATGCTCTTCAGAATCTAAATCTGTCACAGGTTTAGAAATAGTGCAAGTAATAGGGTCTGTCAACTGATTTCCATAAGGAAATATGTTCTCTTCAATAGTGACATCTCTAGAAATAGTTATATTTCTTTTGTTTATATCATAAATCTTATAACCTTTTTAGTTTGGGGCATATCCAACAAATACACATTTTGAGGCCCTAGCTTAAATATAGATTTATGAGGGATATTATTAGTGGCAACGCACAAACATCCAAAGGTTATTAAGACATAATAATTCACAGGTTTTTTAAAGAATATTTAATAAGGGGTTTTCGAATTCAACACACTAGAAGGTATTTTATTTATTAATAAAGTAGAGGTTAAAATAGCCTCACTCCAAAACATCTTAGGCAAGTTGGCTTGAAACATTAATGATCTAGCCATTTGAAGTAAGCGTTTATGCTTTCGTTCTACAACTCCATTTTGTAGTGGAGTATATGTGCATGTGGTTTGGTGTATGATGCCTTCATCTCTAAACAGTTTTTGTGCTTGTTCTGCTAGAAGTTCTGTGCCATTGTGTCACGGGTTGCCCATTCACTAGGCCCCGTGACGCGCACTTCGGCCACTCAACCGTTCTACATGGCCTACCACTCAGCCTTCATCGACAGACGCTGGACAACCAACTAGTCTTAGAGTCCTAGGTGTAGGCCTTTTGTTGCTTTGTTACTGCTTTGTTATTTGCTTTCTGTTGTTTAGATTCCTCAAGGGGACGTTATGCCTCTTGAGTTGCAAATTTCAGCTTTTCTAGTGTCTAGTGTAGACAATATGATTTATTTTTTTAAGCCTATTATAGGGGGGAATGAGTTCAAGAAGCTTGGTTTAGTGACGTGTTGGAGTCCCCCTCAAGGCGAACCCCTTGCTCTAGCATCGTTGATCATTGTATACGCATTTTCAGTTCAATGCAATTTGGTTTTCTGAATCCGCGTGCGCAATTTACTGTTTTGTGATTTGTTCCTCCCGACTCTGATATATTCGGCGCGCTGCATTTGTGCCGAGCGGAGGTATTGGCGGACGTAGTCAGCGGACTACTAGCCACACGACGCGCTGTGTGATAGGCGCCTCGTGAGAGGTGGTATCAGAGCCTCGTGCCACGATGGGGCCGAGGCGCACCGCTACTGCTGCGAAGGCATCGGGGCAAGATCCGGAAAGCCCGCGACATGCCGCAGCTTCATCCAGCGAGAGAGCTGAGAACCCGGAGGACGGACACTCCCGGTTGGTGGAATTGGAGACGAAGGTCTCTTCCCTGGAATCTGAGATCACGGTGCTGAATTCGGAGTTGGACGAATGTCGGCAGGTGATTCAGGAGATGGCTGGCGTATTCGGAAACGACAGCATTGCCGATATGCGGCGTGACATGGAGCAAATGTCCATTCAGATTGGGTTGCTCCAGCGTGCAGTGGGTAGCACGCCTATGGTTGCTCACGACCCCGGTGCTAGGCTTCGAATACCAGAACCGAAGGCCTATAGCGGTGAGCGTGATGCGAAGGAGGTCGAGAACTTCCTCTTCGACATGGAGCAGTACTTCCTTGCGGCAGACGTGCGGGACGAGGCAAGGAAGGTTGCGACTGCGACCATGTACCTGACTGGTGACGCAAAGCTATGGTGGCGGACCAAGTTTCCGGAAATCCAGGCTCATCAAATACAGCTCGACACGTGGGCTCTTCTACGGGAGGCGATCAGAGAGCAGTTCTTCCCCGAGAATGTGGAGTACAATGCCAGGAGGGCATTGCGAAAGCTTGAACATACGGGTTCCGTGCGGGAATATGTCAAAGCTTTCTCAGCGCTGATGCTGAACATCCGAGACATGTCGGAGGCAGACAAGCTGTTCACTTTCATGGAAGGCTTGAAACAGTGGGCGAGAAACGAGTTGCAGAGGCAACGAGTGACTGATTTGAGTTCGGCTATCATCGCGGCCGAACGCCTGGCCGATTTCAACCTAGAGACTCAAAAGGATAGGCTGGCGACGCCTAGTCCTGAGCGGGAGAAGTCGAATAGGACGAGATGGTTCAGGAATAACTTCAACAGAGGTGGGGGAGACCAGAGGCCCCATGCTCAGAATGGTTCACAGGGCGGTTCGGACAGGAACAGGCCCCAGGAGAACAGGCAGGGAGCACCCAAGAGGAGGAGAGGGTGTTTGATCTGCGATGGTCCGCATATGTATCGGGATTGCCCGAAGAGACAGGTGTTGAACGCATTGGCGACGACCTTTACCGACAAGGTGTCATCCTCGAAGGGTGTGGAGCCACAAGCAGAGGCAGGTGGTGAGAATGACACGGAGGAGGATGAGGACAACTTGGGGGCTGTAAACCAATGGTGCAACACATTCTCTACGGTGGCGGCGAAGAGAGTTGTGCCACCCCTTGCGAAAAAGACCATCCCGGCTCTTACTATGGAGCAGCTGGAGAAGAAAGAAGAAGATGTTCAGCCCCGGATTCCTCGGAAGAAAGGGTTGATGTTCGTTGATGTGAAGATTCATGGCAAGCCGATTCGAGCCATGATCGACACTGGAGCCTCTCACAACTACCTTGCGAGCGCCGAAGTGGCGAGACTCGGGCTCGTGCTGGAGAAGGGAGTTGGGCGTGTGAAGGCGATCAACTCGGCTGCACAACCCATTGCCGGTGTAGCCAAGTCTGTGCTGATTAAGGTTGGTGCTTATGAGGGCAAGACCAATCTTTCTGTCGTGGCAATGGACGACTTCAAGCTTATCCTTGGGCTTGAATTTCTACGGGATACACGCACTGCTGTCTTACCTCATGCCGATTCGCTGATGATGTTGGGGGCGAAGCCGTGTGTCATTCCTACCTTGGCCGGACGTACTGGAGAGAAGAACTTGTCGGCCATGCAGGTTGAGAAGGGGCACAAGCAGGATGAGATATCCTACTTGGGTACCCTTTGTTTTGAAGAGATGGAAGAGGTGTCAGGGCCCACCCCGGGCGGTAGTAAGGAACTGTTGGGGGAGTCTGAAGACGTGATACCAGACGAGCTGCTTCGGAAGCTACCACCGAAGAGGGCAGTGGATCACGAGATCGAGTTGGTGCCTGGCACGAGACCGCCCGCTAGGGCACCGTACAGAATGCCGCAACCTAAGCTTGTGGAGCTTAGGAAGCAGTTAGCAGACGCCTTGAGCCGCAGGCGGACTTGGCGAACTTGGAGTCGATAGCAGCGCTCTCTTCTAGCGCGGCTGCTATCTCTACGAAGGATCAGGTGCGGGAGTTACTACCGAGAGATCCCGCAGCGCGACGCCTGATTCGGCTTGTCGAGCAGGGCAAGGCTCGACACTTTTGGATCGAGAATGGATTGCTGATGACCAAGGGAAACCGCGTATACGTTCCGAGAGGCGGGGACCTACGGAAATCACTTCTTTCCGAATGCCACGACACACTTTGGGCGGGACACCAAGGACAGGAGCGCACGTTTGCTTCGGTGCGGAGGGCCTATCATTGGCCACAAATGCGGGACGATGTCGAGACGCATGTCCGCACTTGTTCGATTTGTCAGCAGGACAAGGCAGACCATCAGAAGAAGGCCGGTCTGCTGCAACCACTTCCCATCCCAAAGCGTCCATGGGAGAGCGTCTCCATGGATTACATCTCTGGATTGCCTAAGGTCGAGAACTTAGGCTCTATCATCGTCGTGGTAGATCGTTTGTCAAAATATGCTACATTTATCGCAGCACCCAAACACGTTACAGCAGAAGGGACAGCTCATCTCTTTTTCAAGCACATCGTCAAGCATTGGGGACTGCCAAAAGATATTGTCAGTGATCGTGACCCCCGATTCACTGGCGTCTTCCGGACCGAGTTGTTCAAACTTCTCGGGTCCACACGTTCCATGAGCTCGAGCTATCATCCACAGTCCGATGGTCAGACAAAATGCTTTAATTCTACGTTGAAGGACTACCTTCGGCACTTTGTGCGAAGTACGCAGAAGGATTGGGTGAAGCTCCTGGATGTCGCTCAGCTATATTTCAATGTTCAAAAGAGCTCTTCCACCATCAACAAGAGCGCTTTTGAAATCGTTACTGGGCAGCAGCCGCTCCTTCCTCATAGTCTTGACATCTCCCAAAGTGTGAGATCCCCTCTTACTCGACGTTTCTCCCAGGAGTGGAAGAAGAATGTTGATATCGTTAGAAGTTGCCTAGAGACAGCTCAGAAGCGGATGAAGAAGTATGCAGATCAGAATCGCCGCTTCATTGAGTTCAATGCGGGAGACCTGGTGCTGGTGAAGGTCCCGAATCCGAAATTGTCAAAGTCATCAAGGTGGAGAGATCCTCGGTTGATGCAGAAATATGTTGGTCCTTTGCCTGTCCGTAGGCGTATTGGGACGGTGGCGTACAAGGTGGAGTTGCCGCCGTGGTGGAAGATCCACAACGTTTTCCATGTCAGCCAATTGAAGAAGTATTCAGCAGACAAGGAAGACGATACCCGCAATCAACCCAGCCGCCCACAACTCGAATTGAAGAAGACGAAGGAGAAGGTGGCTGAAGCAATCCTAGATCACCGAGTGACGAGTACCGCGAAGAAAGACCACACAGAGTACTTGGTGAAATGGAGGGGATGCAGCAGCGAGGAGAACACTTGGGAGCGAGTGACAAACCTAAAGGCGTTTCTACCTCTTGTCGAAGCGTACCATGCTTCCGTAGCGCCAGGGACGTCGCTATCTCAGGTGGGGGAGAATGTCACGGGTTGCCCATTCACTAGGCCCCGTGACGCGCACTTCGGCCACTCAACCGTTCTACATGGCCGACCACTCAGCCTTCATCGACAGACGCTGGACAACCAACTAGTCTTAGAGTCCTAGGTGTAGGCCTTTTGTTGCTTTGTTACTGCTTTGTTATTTGCTTTCTGTTGTTTAGATTCCTCAAGGGGACGTTATGCCTCTTGAGTTGCAAATTTCAGCTTTTCTAGTGTCTAGTGTAGACAATAGGATTTATTTTTTTAAGCCTATTATAGGGGGGAATGAGTTCAAGAAGCTTGGTTTAGTGACGTGTTGGAGTCCCCCTCAAGGCGAACCCCTTGCTCTAGCATCGTTGATCATTGTATACGCATTTTCAGTTCAATGCAATTTGGTTTTCTGAATCCGCGTGCGCAATTTACTGTTTTGTGATTTGTTCCTCCCGACTCTGATATATTCGGCGCGCTGCATTTGTGCCGAGCGGAGGTATTGGCGGACGTAGTCAGCGGACTACTAGCCACACGACGCGCTGTGTGATAGGCGCCTCGTGAGACATTGTCACTCCTTATTACCTTAATCCTTTTATTGAATTGGGTTAGAACCATTTTATGAAAATTTCTTAGAAGTTTTCCAGTCTGTGATTTATGTTGCATCAAATAGGTCCATGTACATCTACTTTTATCTTCTACAACAGTCAACATAAATATGGATTTTGAATATAGAAAATTCATTATAAGGATCCCATATGTCCACATGTAGTAGATGAAAGCATTCACTTGAAATAGAAGAACTTAAAGGGAAAGGCAATCTTTGTTGCTTTGCTTGTGGGCAAATTTCACAGTGAACAGAATAATCTTTATTGCTTTTAACCAATCGAGTATGTAACATAACATTCTGTGACAAATGCCCTAGTCTTCTATGCCATAACCCTGGTGATACATGTGAGGTAATTAGGCTAAAATCAGTACAGTTATGCTGTGTTTATTGTACATGTTTGCTGTCAAAACTCTGTCTATTCAAGACATATAGTTTCCCTATTAAACAAGCAACTGCAAATCTCTAGTCCTATGGTCCTGCATGATACAACAAGATTTGGTGAATTTTAATTCAATGTGAGATGAATTGCCTAATTTACTCATAGATAGGAGGTTAAAATGCAAATCTGGCACATATAAAATATTTTCTATTATTATGCCATCAATCAGTTTAATACTACCTAAACTTTACACATTTTGTTCAGTTCCATCAGCAAGATCGACATTCATATTAGAATTAACAGTTCTCTTATCAGTGAATAATAGTACATTGTTACACATATGACTGGTAGAGCCATTGTCCATAATCCAATTATCAAGTAGATTGGAGTTCAAACATAAAGACTCACAAGATATACCTGATAAATCATTCTATCCTGTGTCAGTAAGTGCCAAGGTCTGTGGCTTGAATCCAACAAGGAACATGTTTGTTTCTGTCTTCAGTACCTGAGCAATGACATTACTGTCAACAACATTATTAGCACTTTCAATAAGATCACTCACTGTAGTTGCCCTTGCATTGTTAGACATGGTTTTCTTCCTTTGTTCTAAGAGAGTTTTATACCAATCCGGGTAACCGTGGATTTCAAAACAAACCTCCTCCAAATGCCTTGATTTATCACATTCTTTGCAAATTTGATTTCTTTTATCCACTGTGTTTTTCTTATTTTGGAAAGGTTTTTGTATCTCAAGCCTTTTGAATGCCTGCATAGCCACATTAGGAACGCACCATTGTTGCCCGTAGTTGACTTCCTTTTGTTTCTCCACTCCGAGGACAATGGCATAGGCCTTAATAATATTAGGAAGGGGTTCCACTATAAGAATTTGTCCTCTGACATGATCATACACCTCATTCAATCCCATGAGGAATTGAATGGCATGATCATGAATCTTGATTCCTGCAGTTTCTTTGGTTGCTTCATATGTGCACTCAGGTGTTCTTGTGATACACGCCAGTTCCTCCCAAAGCTTCTTCAATCTTGCAAAATATGTTGACACTGTTATAGATCCTTGAGAAGTGGAGGCCAATTCCTTTTTCAACTGATATTCTAGAGGACCATTACTTTGTCCAAATCAGTTTTACAGCTCCACCCAAAGGTCTGTAGATGTATTGCTATACATGAAACTTTCAACAACTTCTTTTGAGATGGAATTTAGAATCCATGAAGACACCATGTAATCTGTTCTAATCCATTGTTCAAGGTCTTTTGTGTTTTCTTGTAGTTGCTGATTATCATTTTAGCTCATAGAGCCAGTTTGATGGATATGCTCCAGGAAAGAAAGTTCGAACCATTGAGTAAGGTAGTGACAAGGCTCAAATCGGGGTTGTCTCCAGGTTCTAGCTTCAAGATCTCCGATCCTCGGCCATATCTTGTTTCTTGTGCACAATTCTTGAATTTCAAGAATCCGTAAGGTTTTGGATTTCTTTATCAGATAAATCAGACACCATCAAAAGATGGCTCTGATACCATGTAAAATTTCAAGTAGAAGCAATGATAGAGTATGAACTTTTTTAGAGAGATAGCAAACGAATCATAGGTGAAAGTAAAAGAACTTAGCTCACAAAATTTCTTTAAAGGAATGCCCTGTTCTTTTCTGTTTTGAAGAATAAAAAGCTGCAAATATATAGACGTTTATACTCAAACTGCCATAACCAACACGCTTCTTCTTTCTTCACTAAAGAAAGTCGTTAATGACTTATAGAGGCACGAATGCGCTTCTCAGAGTAAAGAGAGCTAACGAAAGTGTAAAGAAAAATAAAAGCGCATTCTCTAGTAAAAGACAAATGGGTGGGAGTACAAGTGCGACTTCCTACAACGGCTAACTTCTTCAGCAGAGTTTTTGCAGCTAGGCTTCTACTGCAGATGTTGTCACCATGGTTTCTCTACAGTTTGTAATCTCAAAATACTTGAGAAACTTGAGGAATCCGTTGTGATTGCATATGTTATGAATTAGGTGGTTTTGTGGATAGGTTGTTGTTGAAGAAATGTTGTAAATGGATGTTCATATTTTTTGTGAAGACAGGCTGTAAATTGTGGACAGCATATTGTAAATTGTTGATGTGAGTATGAAATGAATATTTCTCATTAAGATGTTGAAAATGGTGCAGAAATGAATGTTTTATTTTCATTATACAGCTAAAATTCCTTATATTGTTCAAAATGGTGTAGAAATGGCTGAAAATGGTGCAGAAATGTTGCTTAAAATTCCTTATATTGTTGAAAAGGGTGCAGAAATGGCTGAAAATTCATTTTCCCTTTTATTCTATTACTAAATTAATTAACAACTGCAATTTTAGGTTTTAGTGTTATTCTTAAAATTTACTAACATAATTCTTTAACAATATAACACATAATTCACAAAAGCTTAAAACTTGAGGCTTTCAATTTCATTATCAAAACCACAAAATGCCATTACAATTTCCATCTTATGTTTACCCATATCTAACAACATAATGTAAGTCCCTACAAATCTAGCACTCTGGAACGATTCATCCAAACACCACCATCCGTTTACCCATCCAAAAACCGACCAACACAAACCATGATGCCACCAAGCAAACTTTAAGCCAAAATATCTTCTTTAGCAGTTTTGCTTCGGTTTCCATTGCTTGAAACTTGCGAACCGGGTATGACACACAAAGCTCTAGCACACATAGGCAGGTCATACCATGTAAAAAGTTGACATCCTCCACTCTGCAATTGATCAAAAAATAAGCCAACATTTTAAAGACTAAAATTATGAAAATTATAAAATTAATAAAATTCAAATTACTAAAATAATTAGTGTTATGAATAAAATATAAGTAAAAATACTATGGGTGTGTAAGTAGATATATATGTACACATATATATCCGGAGTTCTTGAATAAAGTTAAAAATTAAATCAAATTATTTGCGGTTGCATTTGAGGTAGATGAATAAATGTGTACCACGACAATATTAGTATAAGACGACTGAACGAACTATTATCGCATGTTAACATTTATGATATCTATAGAAGCGTATTAATTGTCGCTATATTCTTGAATATGAACGAGGAGTAAGATGTGTGATTAATTCTTGTAACATTTATCTAAGTTAATGAAGCTCATATATGAACATTTATGGTGCTTCCATCAATGAAATACTTAGTCGTAGTTAACATTTAAAACTTTATTTTTAGAATTAGGCAAAATTTCAAATTGGTCCCGTAAGTATGGGAGGTGGCAGAATTGGGACTGTAACTACAGGACTGGCAATTTTAGTCATGTAAGTATTGATTTTTTGGAATTGCCCAAAAATGCGGCGTAGAGATTTGGGGCTTAAGTTCCGACATCAATGTGCGCAACATAAACACATAGGAGCTTGCGTGGCGAATGATGTGGCTTTAATCGGGAAAATTAGGACAACTGGGCAAAAATTACACAGTCAACAGCACACGTGGCCTGACACCTGGGAAATAATGACATGGAAACAATGTAAAAAACTGAGGAGTTAAAAAAGAAAGCTGTAAAACAAAAGCAGTAAAAATTCAACCGCAAATCGAAATTCACCCAAATTAATAGGACCCTAAAAACCTTTCTTTCAACTCCCACAAACAATTGATCGTCGATTGAGGAGGAAGAAACCTGATTAATGATTTTACGGTAAGTTTTCTATGTTTTAAAAAAATTTGACTTTTAGCGTGAAATGTAGTGTTTTTTGTGGTCTCGAAAAATGAAAGTGGTCCATTGTGTTTTTGTTCCGAAATCTCCAACACTATGGTCCTATTGTGTTGTTATTGTGTTGAAAACAACAATGGTCGATTTTTTATTTTTTCCCTACTAGTCTGCTGAATATTTTATGTTGCCCATGTGCGTGTAACCGCGTTCATTGTTTGAAATTATGTGTAAATGTATCAATTAAATTTTCTTTTTTGTATGAATTTTTTTGAATTTTTCTGTGATTAAACTTTTTAACTTGTTAACTTGTTCTGCTTTGACTTATTCAATGTTGTTTTGTTGTATGATTTTGTATGAATTTTAACTTGTTCTGTTTTGTGTTTGTTTGTTTGTGTTCCTTTTTTTTCTTTCAGATAATAATGACACTATGTTAGCAAACATTACATTACATTTTTGGGGGAATCTAATGTACAAATTTGATTATGAGGATATTTATGAATTGTCTATTTCAAACCTAAATGAAATGGCTCGTGAGGTGGACTATATTGGTAATAGGACATATTTCACAAAGCTTGCATATTGTATTACAAAGTAAATAATGATGATGTTTTGTTTGATGTGTGTACTGGTATTGCTCCTCAAAAGAAATCGATATATATGTTGATGTTGATGGAAATGTCATTGGTAGTCAGGTTGGTGAATATAGTACACAACCTCAGGAGGGTGGGTTAACTAAAGAGGGTGAAAATTTGAAATAATCTGAATCCTTTGAAGATAGTGACTATGATTTGGGAAATGATGAGATTAATACTCAAAAAATAGGAGAGTACTTTATTGAAGAGGCTCTGGAAAAACAAATAGAAAGAGAGGTTAAAGAAACTAATATGAAAGAAAAGAAAGAAAAAAATAAAGATCATGACAAGGGTAGCAATGAAGAGGGAGAAGAAGACATGCTTGGGAGTGAGGATGACTTTAAAAGTGAAAAGGGGTCCGATGATGATGAAACAAGAGAGCCAAATATTATTTTCAATCCTTTAGAACAATATGATCCTACCTTTGAATTAGGTATGATATTTAGCACTAAATCTGAATTTAGAAATGCCATTCACAATCATGAAATAAAATCACCAAGTATGATAAGATTAGAATGTATGCTAGATGTGCTAAGGAAGATTGTCAGTGGAGGATAAATACACCCAAAGTGGCAGATGAATGCACATTTCAGATAAGAGAATACAATTCAAATCACACTTGTGGAAGGGACTATCATGTTAAAAATTTAGAGTCAAAGTGGCTTGCAGAAAAGTACATTAAAAAATTCAGAAGTGGTCCAAAAAGAAATGTCAAGGGTTTTAGGGTTGATGTTATTCAGGACTTAAGAGTCAACATATCACGAGATCTAGTGTATAGAGCCAAAAGAAAGGCACTAAAATCAATAAAGGGTGCTCCTAAGGTACAATATTCAATGATGCAAGATTATGCACATGAATTACTGAAGTCTAACCCAGGATCCAAAGTGCTGGTAGGGGTAGATACTGGTCAGAAATTCAATAAATTTTATGTGTGTTTTCGTGCCTTGGAAAATGGGTTTAATGGGGGGTGTAGACAGGTGGTAGGTGTTGATGGATGTCATCTAAAAGGTCCTTTTGGGGGTGTTCTGTTAAAGCAATAGGCACTGATCCGAATAACAATATTTATCCTGTTGCATATGCCGTTGTTGAAAAAGAAATGAGGATTACTGGGGAGTTGTTTTTAAGGCTTCTGAAATCTGATTTGGGGGTGGTTAAAGATGATTAGTCATGTTTCATATCTGATAAGCAAAAGGGGTTAGTTCAAACATTTGAGAAAGTGTTTCCTGCTTCAGATCATAGGTTTTATGTAAGACATCTAGATTCTGCCTTGAAAAATGAAGACTTCAGGGGTTTGGCATTTTAAAACTGTTTTTGGAGGGCTGTAAGGGCTACTACCCTTAATGAATTCAGATTGTATATGAAACAAATGTCAGTACTTGATAAAACTGCTGCAGAATGGTTTGATGATAAACCCCCTACACAGTGGAGTAGACCACACTTCAACACTTATATTAAGTGTGATGTTTTATTGAATAATTGTTGTGAAACATTTAACTCGAACATTTTGGAGGCTAGGGAGAATCCTATTGTCACTAAGCTTGAATGGATCAGAGAGTATATAATGAGAACATTGCAGGAGAATAGGGATAGGGCAAAACTGAAATGGATTGGTGTTATATGTCCTAGGATTTTGAAAATTGTTGAGAAAAATGTTGATTTCAAGAATTTTGTTTATCATTCACTTATTCGGTTTATTTCATTCTCCTTATAGGTATTACCCTAATCATTCAAGGCACCCCGGTATAACCAAAAAGTTGCACACAAACAACCATGGAAGCCATAATACAAGTCTTCCACATCCCAGCAACAAGATGTAGCTCAAAGCTCTAGGCCTCCTACACCTGCTTAACCAAGTCATCTGCAGCCATCAATCCCAAAAAAATTAATATTAGATCTCCACCACGATGGATAAGGAGACAAGAGGTATTTCCAAAACAGCCTTTACAACCAGAGACCAAATTTCTTCTATCAACATGTACATTTTTTAAAAAGGATGGCAAGAAGTATGTTACATTATCACGATTGAACAATGTGTTTTCACAATCGAAGGACAAGGGAGACAAGGGCAAGAAGAAAGATGGGAGGAATTCACCTTTTGTTTAAGTACCTTTTTATTTTGATTGAAGCATTTATTTTTGTAATCTCAAGATACTTGAGAAACTTGAGGAATCAGTTGTGATTGCATATGTTATGAATTAGGGGGTTTTGTGAACAGGTTGTTGTTGAAGAAATGTTATAAATGGATGTTCATGTTTTTTGTGAAGACAGGCTGTAAATTGTGGACAAGATGTTGTAAATTATTGATGTTAGTATGAAATGAATGTTTCACATTAACATGTTGAAAATAGTGCATAAATGAATGTTTTCATTTTCATTATACTGCTGAAAATTCCTTATATTGTTGAAAAGGGTGCAGAAATGGCTGAAAATTCATTTTCATTTTTTTTCAATTACTAAATTAATTAACAAGTGCAATTTTAGGCTTTTAGTTTCATTCTTAAAATTCATTAACAGAATTCTTTATCAACATAACACAAAATTCGCAAAAGCTTCAAATTTGAGGCTTTCAATTTCATTATCAAAACCACAAAATGCCATTACAATTCCTCCATCTTATCTTTACCCATATCTAACAACATAATGTAAGTCCCTACAAATCTAGCATCCTGAAACAATTCATCCCACGATTCATCCAAAGACCACCATCCGTTTACACATTCAAAAACCGACAAACACAAACCATGATGCCACCAAGCAAACTTTAAGCCAAAATATCTTCTTTTTCAGCAGTTTTGCTTCAGTCTCCATTGCTTGAAGCTTGCGACGTAAACCGGGTATGACACACAAAGCTCTAGCAAACATATGTGGGTCATACCATGTAAAAATTCGACATCTTCCCCTCTGCAATTGAACAAACAATAAACCAACATCTACAAAACTTAAACTTAAACTTCAATTCTTACCTTATAGTTTGAGCAATAATAAAACCTCGTTCCAGGATTGTCATTGGTCCAAGAAGTTCTCAATGGAACCCTAATGCCACAAAAGCAGTTTACCATAGTGGTGGAGTAATTTCATGATGATAAAGAAAATATTTTCGCTGTTTTTCTTCACCTACAACTTCATTTGCAGCAGTAGAAATGAAAAAGAGAGAGAGCTCTTACATACGATTAAAAAAGCGGGAAGAGGGACTCTTTTTCCCGCCTAAAGCCACGTCATTCGCCACGCAAGCTCCTATGTGATTGAATTTTCAACTTTATTCAAGAACTCCGGATATATATGTGTACATATATACAAACCTATACATCAATAGTATTTTTACTTATATTTTATTGATAAAACTAATTATTTCAGTAATATTAATTCTATAATTATATAATTTTGATAATTTTAGTCTTGTAAAAACTAATTTTCATTATTTGTGTAGGATAAAAAATGACACCCCCTCATAAATTACAAGACAGAAACTGTATTTTTATCCTGATATACATAAGTAGGATTTAACATTTTAATGATCACACTAACTGCTCGAACAAGAGTTTAGTTGGTATAAATCAAGATAAAAAATTTTGTTCGTACATATGTAGAAGCATCATATGGAAGTAAGTATTAATTTAGTTTGAGTACGGATTACATTCTTCGTCGATCATACTCATATGGAAGTGAGTATTAATTTAGTTTGAGTAGGGGTTACATCTTTTGTTCATCGTACTAAATGAATCATCAATTTTTAACTAGATGCAAATAGGATTATATATATTTCTTGTTGGTAATGCTAATCCAACGGACATGAGTTTAAATTGGTATAAATTGGATTACATATATATATTTCGCTGATCAAAGCCTTGAATATTAATGCTTTCACACTTTGTACAGCCATGAATTTTAACTCAATATATCAGTAGGATACATAATTTTGCAGATCATACTAATTGTTCATATGCATGAAGGTACTTAATTATTTTGTTAGTAAAAGCATCACATAATTCTTGTACACTAATTTTACAGACATTAGTTTTAGACTGGATCAATATAATAACTTCTTTTGTAGACCACAGTAATTGCACGTGCACGATTTTTCCTTTAATGATCATAATAAATACACGGGACATGAAGTTTTACTTGGTATAGATAGGATCTGCACAAGACTATATTATACTTTATTAATACAAACATCATTAATATATCCACATTTATAATTAAGATAAGTTGCAACTATTCTTAATCATATTAATTGTGCTGACATGAGCTTTAAATTGATATAAGTTGGATTATATTTCACAATAATTCTAGAAACAAAGTATTAATTTGTAACTATGACTAAATATTTCGTTAATGGAAGTACCATAAATGTACGTATATGAATTTTATTAACTTAGACAAATGTTATAAGAATTAATCACACAACTTATTCCTCGTTCGTATCCTAGAATATAGCAATGATTAATACGCTTTTATAGATATCATAAATGTTAACATGCGACTATTCGTGTTAGTCTTCTTATACTAATATATTCGTATTATACATTTATTCATCAACCTCAAATGGAATCGCGAACATTTTGATTGAATTTTCAACTTTATTCAAGAACTCTAGATATATATGTGTACATATATACACACCTATACGTTAATAGTATTTTTACTTATATTTTATTGTTATTTTAGTAATATTAATTCTATGATTTTATAATTTTGATAAATTTAGTCTTGTAAAAACTAATTTTCATTATTTGTGTAGGATAAAAAATGACACCCTCTCATAAATTACAAGACAGAAACTGTATTTTATCCTTATACACATAAGTAGGATTTAACATTTTAATGATCACACTAATTGCTCGAACATGAGTTTAGTTGGTATAAATCGAGATAATAAATTTTGTTCGTATATATGTAGAAGCATCATATGGAAGTAAGTATTAATTTAGTTTGAGTACGGATTACATCCTTCATTGATCATACTCATATGGAACTGAGTATTAATTTACTTTCAGTAGGGATTACATCTTTTGCTGATCCTACTAATTGCATCAGCAAGTTTTAACTAGCCGCAAATTGGATTATATATATTTCTTGTAGATCATGCTAATCGCACGAACATAAGTTTTAAGTGGTATAAATAAGATTAAATATATATTTCGTTGATCAAAACATTGAATATTAATGCTTTCATACTAATTGTACCGGCATGAATTTTAGACCTACATGTCGCAGATTCTGCAACTCCTCGATCAACAACTCCAGGTAAACATCGATGAATGTTTTGGATTGGAAGGTCCGGGGATCACCATCATTACGAACATATACTCAACATTCATGCACATTCCCAGTGGAAGATTGTACGGTGTAAGTATAACGGGCCAACATGAGTATGTACGACCGTACTACCCGTGCATTGCGAGACTATCCGTTGAACAAGCCAAGTCTACCATTACAGGGCTCTACTTCAAAATGAGGATATTTCCGGTCAAAATACCTCGATGCATCTGAATTAGACGTATGGCACATGAATCCATCTTTCTTTTGATTGTTGGCTTGCCCCATTATTTGCTCGACAATCGCTTTTGAAGCATACAACCTGCGCAGGCGAGGGGTAACCGGCAGGTACCTAAGAATAGTATACGATGTCTTTTTGCGATTAGGATTTTTTGCTCCCTGGTTGACTTGTACCTAACCACACCCAATCTTGTACAACATGCAACTATTTTTACACACATCAATCTTCTCAATAGGTAAACCCAAGTTTCTTATCAATTTCTTCATACTATAGTAATCTTGGGGCAGGGTGTGGTGTTACGGGTCACTATATGATCAGCCTATTGGGATATTTGGTCACATATATGCTGAGAAAATGGCCAACGACCTTGATATTCAACAACTCAGCAACAACCCTCAATTGAGATTGTGTGCAACCATTCCACAATGGCTGCTCAACTGCATGCACTATATTGTGAAACCAATCTACAAGCCCAGACACATATTCGTATCACCTACCATAATATAAACTAGGCCCTACATTAGTAGGACACGCCCTCGTATCATTTTCAGGCACACCATCCTGGTTGTACTTAAAAGACCAGACAGCCAGCCTGGCGGCATCAAAAACCATCCTCTGTGCCGAATCCATCTGCACCGCATCACTCCAAGGCATATTGGTACTCTACATAACATTAGAAATCGGAGTTTGCTCCTCTTGCAATGGGGCCACGGTGACGGACTCAAATACTCCTACACCCTCTCGTCGCAATAAGAAGTCTAATTATAATACTTCAGCATAAAACCTTTCATAAATAAGGCAAAATTTACCTCGTCCGTGGTTTTGAAAACTTCATTTTCGCACTTCTGAAAAGGGCACTTAATTTTCTCACCATCTATACATGCATGTGGAGACTTAGGTCATTCTATAAATGTAGCAACACCATCCTCAACAGAGTAAGACCCGCCCTATTTGAAAGGTTCTTCTCATACATCAATTTTCTCAACTTTCTTAACATGACGATGAGTCCTACACAAACACAGAAACACATATATTATAGCATTAAATTTAATTGATAAAATTACAACAAGTATAATCAATTGACAAATAAAGCGTTAAAGTTGTTACCTGATTAAAATAACTTCAAATATCGATAAAATTTTGAGACTGGTTGACGAACAAGAGTAGAAAAATATTTGTGGGATAGTGAGAGATCAAAAAAATTCAAGAGAGATTGAGGAAATAGATAGAAAATAAGAATGGAAGAAGATAGTGACATTAAATGGAAAGAGCATACATATTTAGCCATATTAAGGAGTTTTTAGGTGCTAGAATAGTTGAGGGATTGTCCGTATGAGAGCATCGAGTTATGATACTGTCCCTAGTAGAAAAGCTAAAAGACCTTTCGAGAATGAATGTGATCTTACAATCACTACCACCCTTTTTTGATCAATTATTATCAACTATAACATGAATGGGATTGAGAAGAACCTTCATGAGTTAATTAAGATGTTGGTCCAGTACAAGGTCACGATTGAAAAATCTACATCAGCCAGTACTAATGGGAGAGGCTTCGATCTCTAAAGCGAAGGGCAAGGGTGCCAAATAGGGGAGAGAAAGAGTGATGAGACTTCTTCTACTGCTTCTAGCACTTCAAGTGATCCTATTAAACTGTTAGGCGGGAGTAAAGGAAAAAGGAAGATTGTTTGTCAGTCAAGGATATCGACTATGGAGCTCACATCTGCAATGATTTCCAGGTGCTGGAAAGAAGTAGAAAGCTATGTAAAGACAAGGAGGTCCCAAAGTTTGGCGATGGCATGGCTGTTGCTGCTGAAGCTGTAGGGAAAGTCTGCTTAGTTGTTAGTGATCAAGTTAGGATAGAATTAAAAATTTGCTATTATGTAGCTAGCATGATCAAGAATACCATTTCCACTTCATTGTTGGATAATGCTGGTTTTAAGTTTATGATCAATAAAAATTGTTTTTATTTGTTGAAGAATGGTTCTTCACATTTACTAGGAATACTTCATAATGGTCTTTATATTGGCCAACAACATGATTTAATCATGACCGCTCAAAACAAACATAAAATGGAAAATCAAGAAAACGCACTAACCTCGTATGCAAGGCTAGGTCACATCTCTCAAGATAGGATTAAAAGGTTGGTAGACGAAAAAAGTCTAGACATAGACGATTTGGATCACCTACCAGCCTACGAGTCTTGTTTGAAAGGGATGATGACCAAGAAGCCTTTTGTAGGACAAAGTAATCTTGCTAGTGGTGTGTTCGATTTGATCCATTTAGACATCTGTGGGCCACTGAATACACAAGCCAGAGGTGGATTTTCCTACTTCATAACCTTTACCTATGATCACTCACGATATGGTTATGTTTACCTAATGAGGTACAAGTCTGAGGCCTTTGGAAGGTTTAAAGAGTTCAGACTTGAAGTTGAAAACCAAACTGGTCGCAAAATAAAAACCCTTCAGTTGGACTGAGGTGGTGAGTATTTAAGTGGGGAATTCTTAGATTACCCAAACGAGAATGAAATTCTCTCTTAGGACTCCTCCTGAAACGCCACAACATAACTGTGTCTCTAAAAGAAGGAGCAGAACCTTGTTGAACATGGTTCGATCTATGGTGAGTTTTACCGAACTACCCTTATCCTTCTAGGGATATGCTCTTGAGATGGCATCCAAGCTGTTGAACAGTTAGCCTTCTAAGACCGTAACCCAGAAATTATATTAGATATGGCACGGCAAGCCTGAGTTACAAGTACTTGATAGTGTGGGGTAGCCCTGCATTGGTCAAGAGACTAGTGGGAGACAAAACTGAGCTTAGTAGATCACATAGACTATTGGGCTTGTGATTTTATCCAATAGTGGCGTGCTAGAATTGTATTTTTGCATCCATGCATTTTATTAATATTTTTAATATTTAGAATATTATGCATGAAAAATATTAAATGCGATGGGGTCTCGGTCATATAAATAACAAATAACCCTCACTTGGTGGGACAAAGTTAAAATATTAGACCCAAAAATAGAAATAAAAAAAGGATTGTTATTACATGTCTTTCATCCACTATAATATAGTGAGGAAGTTGATTTCACTCATACGTGGTCTCATGAGTCGTCGCACGTTTGGAATGAAATGAAGCTACACTATTATTGTGAATGAAGTGAATACACACCTATTTCTCTATCTCATGAGTCGTGGGGCGATAGTAGTCTGCCCTAGGATTTGATTGATGGGTTGCATCTAACACCAAGCAACATGACTCGCTTGAAGTCCTCGGAATCACGTAAAAAGGATGATGCAAAATATCATAGGGATCTAGTAGGTCAAGAATGGTATTTGGTACCTCCTACAAGGCTATTTTCATGTGAACTGTGAAAGCGCAACATCAAGAATTTCGCCTGTGGACCCTAAGCCCATTAAGAAAAGATTTTTCGAAAACCCATTTGAGAGTGATGGTTTTTGTACAAATAGTGGGAGGTTAACGACTGAAGTTCAAGTCCTTAACTTGAACATAATTTTATGATAATATACTAATTTTTCTATTTATCGTTGATGTCTAAGAATCCACTTAACACCATACCTGAGGATAATAAATTTGATGGAAAAACTATTCCAGTTGGCTGACAAATCTGAGGATAATCCAAGATTTCGAGAACTAGACTTATGTTATAGATAAGTCTCTATCTTGCAATTTTCCAGAAGGGTAAGGAGAAGATGTGACGTTTGAGCAATTTACTGAGTGGCATGAGGACAACTGCGCAGTACACAGTATCGTACTGGGGCATGATGATTAACAAGTTCATTAATATGTTGGTCCACTACGAGGCAACGATAGAAAAATTTGCATCCGGCGGTACTAGTGGGAGAGGCTTCGACCTCTAAAGTGAAGGGCAAGGGTGCTAAATAGGGGAAGAGGAAGAGTGATGAGACTCCTTCTACTGCTTCTACTACTTCAAGTAATCGTGTAACGCTTGTAGGAAGGGTAAAAGAAAAAGGAAGATTGTTCATCAGTCAAGGGTACTGAATGATATTTGTATTTATTGCTGAGAGAAGGGCTATTGGAAGAGGGAGTGTCTTGAGCTCCTCCTCGATGAAGGTAAAAATCTTTAATTGAGTATTAACATAATCACCATCCTACTCATGATATTGGATACCACTGAATTCATAATCTGCGAATGATTTGCAGGTGATGATCCGGAATAGAAACGTTGAATCAAGAAGGTCCTAAGGATTAGCAATACAAGGGCTATTATTGTAACGACTAGGGACTTAGTTAGGCTTAGTGGCGATCATGTTAGTATAGCGTTTATGTAACCTAGCATGATTAAAATAGTGATTTCAATTATTGTGGGACAATTTTGATTACGTATATTGGTCAATAAAGTCTTTTATGTAACATTAAATGGGAGAAGTCTATTCGGTCAAATATAAAATTTGTATTATCTCATAATTGGATTATGCATACATTTCTTAGTATTCTCTCATAATGCTTAGGGTTAATTACATTTTGCCATCTGAACTATGACCATTTTCATATATTGGTATTTAATTTGTTTTGTGTGAATTTACCATCTCATCTTTACAAAATTTTACACTTAGTCATTTATAACTATTTTTCAACCAATTTTTTTGTCAAAAGAAACATCAGATGTAGTGTGCACATGTGATTTTTAATGTAATATGATATTTTTCACATATGCACAACATGTGATGTTTTTACGCGCAAAAAATCTAGAAAAAGACAATCATATATAGAAAAATGCAAATTTTCGCAAAGTTGAGATGGTAAGTTGATACAAAAAAAAAATTAATGGCGAAAGTAAAAACGGGCATAGTTTGGATGGAAAATTGTAATTTGCCCTAATGCTTATAACCTTTTGTTTCCCCCATGATGTTTTTTAATTATATTCTTTAATAGTATAGTTTATAACAACAATTTTGATGGTTTATAAATACCACTATGTAATTCATTTATAAAAAATTCTTTGGAAGAATTATAAGGAAAGAGATTTGGAGAGAATACGTATATGTTGTTTTCCTATATACTATTATGTGTAATAACCTAAGAAATTTAGAATTTTTATAAGTTTATAACACGTTATCAACACGACTTTATGCTCAATCAAGGTAGATATTGGGAAAAAATGTGTTTTGTTACAATTTAAAAAGGTCAGTTTGGTTTTCGGTACTACAAATTTTGCAAGTTCAGGTTTGGGTACCATTAAATAAAAAAATTAAGCATTTTTTGTACCAACTTAACGGCAGAGCCCATGTGCCGTGCACATGGGCCGTAATAGCCGTCAACCCCACAATTTTGGCGGGAAAAGTCACGTGAGTATGAGAAAAAGAAGGAAAAATTGGTCTTCCAATATTTCATAGTATTTTGGTACTATTAAACCTAAAAATAAGCCTTTTTAGCCCCATAAAGTCAAGTATGATGCAAAATAAGTAATACAACACATTCCAAAATAAAAGATAGAATCCATAAGCATGAAGCAAAATATATTGGTTATAAATACACAATTTTAACTAATTGAAACTTGGTTAAACAAAACTTTGAGAAAACCCACTTGACAAAATATATGCATGGCAATGCACTATTTTTCGCTAATTGAAACCTGTCAAAAGACTTCAACCTACATATTTAGTATATGGCTTTGAAAATTTTAAATAAAGTGATAAAGGTATTGATTAACATATATAAAAATATATCACATAAAATTTTGTCAAGTGGGTTTTGTATAAAATATATTTAGTATATGGCTTTGTATGACTGGATCGACATTTCCCTCCATGGACTGCATATCATTGTGAATAACATTGGAGATGCTACTACTATTGCCACTCAACTTTGGAAAAAGTACTTACGAGGCCAATAGATACATTCATCTACTAGGCAAATACTTCTTGCTTCAAGGCTAAAGAGAGATTGTGTATATTCATTATCCTTTTTTGCTCTACTTCCTTCGAAGTAACCATCTCCTATGAAGTCTATCTTGATGAGCCTTCCTATCCTGTCTGCTATCGCACCCTTTGAATCTCCGGCAAGGATGCTGATTTTTGTATCTTCTGGGTTATTGTCCTATCTGATCTTTACAAATCCCACCAAGCTC
Organism: Sesamum indicum; assembly: GCF_026168435.1. NCBI lineage: Eukaryota > Viridiplantae > Streptophyta > Magnoliopsida > Lamiales > Pedaliaceae > Sesamum > Sesamum indicum. The sequence goes on along the minus strand of NC_142661.1, from coordinate 5,272,293 downwards.
AACTCAACAAGTTTTATGATGTTTTCCTTGTCGAGCTCTACGGTAGTTGCTGCTTTCTTGATGGCTGCAACCCATTCGTCTATCAATTTCTCGATATTTTGAAAATCGATAATATCCAGATTAAGCATAGCGTCATATGGTTGTAAGGGCTGGAGCATGGTCCTTGCCCAAGATGTATTTTCAAGCACTTTCTTTGAATTTCTTCCTAGATTTTCCTTTAGCCGGGTTCCCACAAACGTTGGAGTGGCATTAGTGTGGAAATCCGCACTTTCTCTCCTCGGTTGATCCTGTGAAGAATCATTAGAGCATGTACTCCCATCTGGTGGTGGTAGTGCTGGAGTTATTTCATTTGTTTGGATATTGAGTAAATCCACAATCCCAAGTTGGGAAAAGTATTCCGCCAATTCTTATAGATCTGTGCTCTTGTTACTTCCATTATTTTACAGATCTGATAGATGCGATAATCAGATCTTCTCTTGATTTTGGCTTTCGAATCTCCATGGCCTTCCCCTTCTGCTGTAGAAGAGTTACTATTCCAAGGGCGTCCCTAATTCGCTTTTATCTGGATTTAGATGTCTCAGGGTTCTCCCTTTGGTTTCTCTTTAGATCTGTATGTCTACCTTTATATCCATAAGATCCTTGTGCAGATCAAAAAGGATCTTAAGGACCTCCTCAGCCTTCTGGCTCAAAGATTCTATTTTCATAGGTACATGGATCAACCTATATCTATAGTCTTCAACTGTCATTTGTATCTCTCTCAGAACTTTGGAGATCTTTAATGTATCCGGCTCGAGCTCTTTCCCGTAAGTTTCTTTAATCATAATTTTTAGAATCGTAATTATACAGGAGTTTACCCGTTCCGCTTCTCCTGGCTGGGATTCTACCATGGACTTCAGTGGAGTGTAGACACCTCACTACATTTCCTAGCAGTACCTGTCGAATATCAAAATTTCTTCTAACATGAGAAGTTTTGGATCAATCCTCTTGGGGCCGTTGTAACACTTGTCAAGAATTTCCATGAAAAATTCCCTTCTCTATATTTCCAGAATCTGGAAATATTCAATGTTTACATCGTAACTCGAACTTTCATTCGGCTCCATTTTCTCTCAAGTAAGTTTCCTCCATTAGTGAAAAAATAATATCAAAATGTAATATAATCATATATTTCTTCAATAAACCTAAGCTCTAATACCATTCTAGGGGAGCGTCTACAAAAATATGCATTAGAATGAAAAATAATTGAAAATGGATTAAACTGCTTATTTTAAAGCTATTGAGGGATGAAATTGTCTAATATTAGTTCAGATCTAGATGGAGGGCAGGAATCACCATATTCTTTAAAGCTACGGGGCATATTTTGCCAGGGTCTAAATTGCAGTTCTTAAAATGCTACCACCTTATGTTATGGGTCCGTCTTTGCTATTAACCTTTTGGTTAAATATTTAGATGCAAGACATGCTTATTTTAGATTTTATTTGATATTTTTCATATGTCATATTTTAATTTTATGAGAAACTAAGAACATATATAATAACAATTATATCGTTTATAGGAGTGTGAGTGCCATTTTCTGTTTTAATATTTTTAAAGTTTTCGTGTGGCAATGTCTGTTCGTATCTTGTCCCTGTCACCGTGTCCGTAGCCATTCATCATAGATAACTATAATGGTATAGATAGTGTTTATCTATGGTTTCATGCGATTTTTTACTACTTTTTCTTTTCGAAAATGGATGTGTGGTGATGGTTTAGGAGTAGCATTTACACATTTTTATATGTTTTTACAAGGATCGTACATTATCGAAAAGATCAAAACTTGTACACTTAACATTTTATTCTATTATATTAGAGATAATAAAAATGTTCTATAACGTACATAGTAATTACATGTCAAATCTCAATTTACATTTTAATCTATCTTACAACAAAAAAGTGTTCACTTTACATAATAAGTGATTTAATTTATTCTCATCAATTCTTTTAGGATTCGTATTTTACTCTTTAGTTTCTTACATGACAATTCATTTAATTGATTTTCATTCGTCATCTAACCTATTTTGATTTATTAAGTCATTTAAGTAATTCGCATTTATATGTATTCTAATAAAATTTTCAACATTAAATCATTTCCATTTTTGTGATTTTTTGACTGTTTTATATGATAGGGGGAACCTAGTAAATGCGATATATTATGAATGTAATATACAAAAAAATTATATGATTAAATAAGTATAATGTGAAAAGTAATCAGTAAGAATAAATGTGAATAAAATGTGAAAAGTAATTAATAAGAGTATCTGTGTAGTGTCAAAAATAGTTAATAAGAAACAATAACTATATTATTCTACATTTGTATCCTTAAAAAATAATATTTGTAAGGTTAATTTAGTCCAATGAAAAAAACAAAAAATTTTTAGGTGATTCATAATTTTATCGACATAAATTTGTCTAAAATTTATTGGTGCCCCACATAATAACTAGAAAAAATGTTTTCTCACGAAATCTATTCGAAATTCTAAATTAAATTGAAAATTTAGATATTATTCAAATTGTATGGTTACGTTTTACAACCAAAAGGTCACTGATTTGAGTTCTTTAAATATGGGTATTTGGTGTACTTTTATAGTAGTTTTTTGCATTTAGTAATTTTTATTTAATGTATGCTTTAATTTGAAACTATTTATCTATATATCGATAATTTAATACACTGTTTTCAATAAAAATAAATCACTTATATTTAGCTTTCCATGAATCACAATTATTTAATAATTAATGAATGAATTTTAGAATATTGAATCATACGTTTGATATAGTAAAAAAAAAAGAAATGCTCAATATAAGGATTCACATGAATAAATTAATTTTGGTTTATGATAATTGAAAATGAAGATTGAATTAAAAAATTTACAGATTATTTTGGTAAAGTATTAAAGAATATTACCTTATCACTTCCATTTGAGGCATTGTGGATTATTTTGCACACTAATATCTAATCTTGTTTCCTTTTTTTAGTGCGTGAGGGGTAGAGATAAGTAAAATGATTGTATAAGCTTTCTACAAACAAAGTGTTATATGTAGATTAAAGAACAAATAAAAAATTACCAAGAAAATAATTAAATTTTAGACTAAAAATTAATAAGATGAGATAAACATTACTTCAGTACTTGGTATCAATAAATCATAATAGCAAACGGATTTCTAATCTTCAAATGATTTGGATATATAAACCTAACTTGCGTCCCAGAAATAAAGAATTACTCTTATTTTAGTTTTATTGGTCATAGGAATTTCACATTATATCTTGTAATTGAGAAACTTCCACCAAACTTATGCTAATTCAATGGTTTCTAGTCGCTGATCAAGATGCCTAAAGAGTCGGGCTCAAGAGGGACTCAACCCAGGATGTGATTGACCAAATCAAGAAAAGTTGGTTGGTCCAATCCAGGCCAATCCTGGGCTGACTCCAAGTATCAATACTTGGGATAGGCCCAGCCCAATGACCTAAGACATCCTGACCCTGGGTCGAGTTAGCGGGCCGACCTAATCAAGCCACTTCTTTCTTTTTAATAATATATGACATATAAGTTTTATTTTATTCTTGTAGCTTAATTATTCTATATTTTTTATACTTTTGAAACTCTAAAAAGTTTTACCTTTATTCTTCTACTTCTATATTAGTACAATAATTCACTAAAATTCATTGTTAATTTTTGAAAAATGTATTTTAAATCTTTTTTGGGCTTGCCATTATTTAAGTTTAATATTTGTAGCTAGTTGGTTAAATTGTTAAGTTCATTATGCGGTCTTAGCTACTTTGTTTTGAAAGTTTTGATTTTTTGTTTGGTTTAATTTATGATTTATTTAGTTAAAATAAAAGCATAAATTATTTAAGTTTGTTCAAAAAAGTATCTCATCTTCATTTAAAAAAAAAAGAAAAGAAAACAGGCACAATCAAGTTTGGTTTGAGCCTAGGCCAGGTCATCACCACCGCTATTGCACTTTCTCTTCATCCCCCATTTTGTGCTTAATTTAAGGTATCAAAATTAGTATTTTCAAATATGAGTTGTGACTACTAGTCATGGTAAGAAAATATATCAAAAAATAAGGTAAAAAAAAAAAAGACAAGCTTTCTTGAGCATGATTTCTATAGCCTCAGGAATGGTTTCCACATGAATTTATTTTAACATATTTATCAAATAACAAAGTTGAATTTCTTGTTGAACCCTAATTATGGAAAAGAATTTCTCAATATATTAAAAAATTAAATATTTATTATTTTAAACTTTAACAGGAAAAGAAATTAATTAAAAACAAATTGTAGAAACAAAAAGAAAAATAATTAAATCTGTACCTGAGGCTCCATTAATCTTGCCGACATAGCACAAGAGATGGGATCTGATGATAGCATATCACCGGAATCTTCACAAGATGAATTTGAATTTGAATTGGATGAAATAATCCGGCCAAAATCTTTAGTGTATGTTCTTCAAGAGTTTTGTTGGCAAATTATACAATGATGACGAATTAACAAGTCATTCAAAAAAAAAGAATTAAAGAAGGAAAAAGAAAGAATCAAATGCTTGGAAAAGGAATAATTAAGTTGCGTGGATAGAATTCATCTTACATTTATGGAGTTTTCCGTGATTTCTCTCTAAGTGTAGTACTTTATGGACTTGAATAGTGTTCTGCAGTGAGTGTGTTGAGGGAGAAAAGGCGTGAGCAAATCTGAAGTGTGAGTGGTTGAGTGAGAGAGTGTGAGTAAATATTGTGTGTGTATGTGTGAGTGTTTCAAACAACAAAGCTGGACAGGGGGTAGCAGAAGCCTCGAAAGTTATGTTGTGTCTTTTTCTCATAATATTTTCCTATTAATTTCTTCTCTGTTGGTTTGTCTTTACTTAATATTATTGTAATAATTAGACAAAAGCATTATTAGAAAGAAAGGTATATATTGATGCTATCTATGAATACAATAAAACAATAAATTATTTTCTACATTAGATTCGTCTAGAAAAGGCAAAAAGAAAAATAGAGAGACAATATTTATGAAAATAAATTAAAGAGTTCATCAATCTGTACATATTTTTGTATTGTAATCAACCATTTGTCTTTACAAAATTCTTTATATACAACTCCAGTTTTTGAATAAAATTGAAAAACTTAAAGTAGTATGAAGTTACAATAGATACTCAAAACTGAAAAATTAATCATGTACACCTTTCTTGCAAGTTCAATCATTTTGCGTTTATTGAAATTTGACAATACTTTTAACTAAGGATCTATTGAAATTCAGTTTCAAAGGCTAGATATTTTGAGAGAAATATATGTGGTAGGTGTGTTTTAATCTGAAAAATATAATTAATGGTTTGGTATATAAAGATAGGTATAATTTTAGTGATTATTACACTCTGAGGATTAGATTTCATTGATGAACTGTAATTCAAGTTATATGAAAGTGATACAGATATAGAAATGTGTGTAAGAATTTTTTGCACCAATTTATTTGGTTCTTTTCCACCATAGAGCATATCGCTCTCAAATATTTTAAAAAGAAATATCAATTGACACTTTTGAATCCACTAATCCCCACATATATATATGCATACATATATATAATAGACACTTAAGAAAAACTAAAAGAATAACAAAGACTAGAGAGTTGGATATTACGAAATATAAAGCAGCTTGTGGAATATCCAACCCTTTAAGGCCGACTATCCTCTAGCAGCTTGTGGAATATCCAACCGCCATCCACTTTTTTCTTGTAGCACATCTCCAATAACTCCATCTGCTTAGGGGGCGACGGACCTTTGCCTCCTGTAGAAGAAAAACTTTTAGGGCCCATTTGGTTGTGTTTTCATTTTCATTTTCAGTTTCCAACATTTGGAAATGGGTAGAAATGCTTTATTGGTTTTTGTGCGAAAACTGAGAATATGTTTGGATTAGTTGTTTCCAAATATAGGTATATAGGTGTGAGAATGTTGAATATAGGTATATGTATTTTTGATGTGACAGATGACCAAATTCATTGAATATGTGAAATTATAAAATAATCAAAGTGAGTCTTGCCATTTGGAATAATTTTAATTGATTTGAAATAAAAAAAGACATGTTGACAAGATAAGACAAGTATGACAAACCCATGTGACCTATAATTTCAAAAATTTGAGAATTAAAATAAGAATGCATTCTCAATGAAAATGGCTTGACCAAACAAAATCCCAACCACCCAAATAGTGAAAAGTGGAAAAAATCTCATTAAAAACACAACCAAACAGGCCCTTAGCATCTTTTTTATAATATAATGGTAAAGCATTTAAAATACTATTATTTACTTACCAACTTCCTCTTGTGCATGTCAATAGAGGAAGACCCCCTCCCACTGATACACAGTTGAGGACACTGTAGAGTTCGCCGCACGATTCGACTTATTCTTTGAGGACTCTCGTTGGAAGTCCACGCTGGCCCAATACGTCTAGAGCATGTGCCAGACCTTGTTTGCCAGCAAGAGTGGCCCGACCAGGCTGGACAGGGCGACAGATAGTATCTTCCAGATTTACTTATCGGCCAACATGTGGAAGACCAAGAGCATTGACTCATCGTCACAGTCCCACCAGTAGGTCATCTACAATAATAAAATTAAATAAAACATTAGTAAAATTCATTAAGTAATTACATTATTATATAATACCAAATTAATTTAAAATTGATTATTTTCATGCTCTCAAATTAGAAATATTGGTACTCTGGCGGCACCTACCTTAGACATGGCGACGGGTGGGGAAAATGTCCCTGTCACGACTGCACTGATGCGCTCGTGGAAGCAGCAGTCAGATTTAAAATTACATGCTATATTAGACATTTTCACTATAAAATAATACTAAAAAAATGGTAAACAAATTTACCTCGTGTCATCGAGGCTGATGTACTGGGCGACCTGATGGTGGGGGCACTGATGCTAGTGGTGAAGCATCCGCACGGTGGTAGACTGCTATATCATCTCATCAACTATCGATGCAGCTCCAGATGCTGCAGCATCATCTGGAGTCTGCGGAGTGGGGCACGGTGCCGTAGTACCAAGTGGTGTGGGTGGTCGAAAAATTGCTTCCCAACTAGGGTAATATCCCACGAAATTGGTAGAACTGGCGGGCCACGGCCATGGCCACGTCCTCGACCACGTGGTACAGGAGACGTACCACTAAACATGATCTAAACAAATTATTGAGAAGTATTAGTCTAAATTTTACGATTATTGACATTAATATATAAATAGAAAAGAATATACTAATTCTTACACATCAAAAATATTATCATGAAGTTATGATTATTGTACTCATTAATTATTTAAAAATATATAATTCTCTTGTGCACATATACAAACGGGCCAAGTATTTCTATAACCTTGTTTGGCCTATCACACGAACTTTTTATTGTAGCATTCGTTACATTCCTCCATTATCAACATTAGTCTTCACAAAACTTGCAATAGTCTAGATCAATGTCGTCCTTCCTGTACAACATGCAACCATTTTTACATACATTGATCTTCTCAATAGGTAAACCCAAGTTTACTATTAATTTCTTTTAACTATAGTAATCCTGGGGCAGGGTATGGTTGCGGGGCACTATATGATCAGCCTATTGAGATCTTTGGTCATATATATGCTGAGAAAATGGCAGGCGACCTTGATATTCACCTGCTCAGCAACAATGCTCAATTGATATTAAGTGCAACCGTTCCACAACGGCTGCATGGCTGCATGCACTACATTATGAAACTGATCTGCTAGCCCAAACACATAATTAGGGCCCTCTACCATAATATGTACTAAAGCCTTCATTAGTAGGACATGACCTCATACTATTATCAAGCACAACATCCTGGTTATACTTAGAAGACCAAACAGCCGGCCTGGCCGCATCAAAAACCATCCTCTATGCCGAATCCATCTGCACCGCATCACCCCAAGGCGTACTGGTACCCTACATAACATTAGAAATGGGAGTTTGCTCCTCCTAAAATGGGGCCGTGGTAACGGCCTCAAATACTCCTACACCCTCTCCTCTCGAGAAGAAGTCCAATTATAATAGTCCGGCATAAAATCTTTCATAAATAAGTCAAATTTACCTCATCGTGATTTTGTAAACTTCATTTTTGCACTTCTGACATGGACACTTAATTTTCTCATCATCCATGTATGCATGTTGTGACTTGGATCATTCTATAAATGTAGCAACATCATTCTCAACAGAGTAAGACTTGTCCTATTTGGAAGGTTCTTCTCATACATCCATCTTCTCAACTATCTTAATATGACTATGAGTCCTACACAGAGACACAAGCACACACAAATATATATATTTATATATTATTATTATTATAATATTAAATTAATTGATAAAATTACAAAAAATATAATTAATTGACAAATAAAGGGTTACAGTTGTTACATGATCAAAATAACCTCAAATATCAACAAAAAATCGAGACAGGTTGACGAACAAGAGTAGAAAAATATTTGTCGGATAGTGAGAGAACAAAAAAATTCGAGAGAGATTGAGGAAATAGAGAGAAAATAAGAATGTAAAAAATAGGGAGATTAAATGGAAAGAGCACACATATTTACCTGTTAAAAATAGCTATTGATTTAGATTTTGAAAGGGTCCTTTCGACGAGTTTAGGAACATTTTTTCTACCGTTTAAATGTAACCGTTGTATTTCATTCGGAAAAAGCTCAATAATACTAAATAAATAATAAAAAAAGTAGTTCCAATTTCTATTGAATTTTGGAATGATTTTTGACATATATTACTTCTTAAATAAAACTAATAATTTGGAACGTTTTTCACATAACTAATTAAGGGTGTTCGAAAAACGTTCCTAACTGTACCACGTTTTGGCATACATTTTCTAACTGTCATCTTTTGGACATCTTTTGTCACACATATAGGAATGGTCAACTCAAGACCGTCCCTAATTGTAATATTATGTTCCAAACAGAATTCCAATCATTTACCGTTGCTAATTTGTAACAGTATTTGGATTGGATTTTCTAACTATTTGTCTGGAACTCATGTTGGAACAGTTTGCCTGTTCAAACATTATAACCCAAAAAAAATATACATCCTGACATCATCTTTTAATATCCATTCGTTATGTGTTCCAAAGACCGTCCCAAGATAGAAGGGATTTAGGAATGGTTGCCATGACCGTGCCAAATCCCGCCTTTTTTTATGGTGTGGTGATGTGCTCTAGCCAAATCCAATCCATAAAGGTGGTTGGCGAAGCACAAGATCTAGGATCCGATCATAGCACAAGAGATTATCCGCAAGATTTTTAGTTTTACAAGCTAGCTTAAGATACTATTTAGGGCCATTTCCAATTTCTTCCCATTTGTTACGGTTTTCTCATATATTACCCCATTACAATTCTCAATGGCAAGGAGCATTGTCTTGTTGATAGTGACACTACACATACCATTCTAAGACACAAGAGTTTTTTCTGAAACTTGTTAATGACAAGACCAATTGTGAATACTATTTCAGGAGTTAGTAATCTTATTGAGGTCTTCGAAAGAACTACTATATTGTTACTTGAAGGAACAAAGTTACACATAATATTCTAGTAAATCACAAAGCGTGCTAGAACACTTGGCTCTAAAGAAGCAAATCCTCGAAAGAGAAAGGAGCATGCCGTCTCAATTACTAACAATTCTTATGTGACCACTAGTAATGTCCCTAAGGATAAAATTCTTGAACTGATTTATCTAAATACGAGCAAGATATCGAGATCAGTTACAAGATGTCGATTAATTATGTTTACAACACTTTAGGTTGTTACTTAAAAGAGGGTAAATTGCATTTTTTATCACATAAATGGACCTATTTTTAATTTTGATCGCATACTATAGATGATTTACACATTCCATCCAATATGTGCATTTCTTTTCCAATGTCATGACACAAGAGGGGCAATCATTAAGTTGCTAATGGCAAATGATTTTTCTGTTAGGTTGGTACAAATTTGGAGGGAAAATGTACAGATAAATGAAAATTTTATGGGGATGGTTTATTTCTTCTTCTACCGTATACAAATAGCTAATTTGTTTTCTTCTCTCTCCCATTTAGTAGGAAAAAATATAAAATACGGATGCAAATGGAGTAGTTCTTTGTCACTGTGGAAGAATTGCAAGTTTGAGAACCTTATGGACCAAAAATTAAAAATAAGTCCACTTATTGGACCAAAAATGAAATTTACCCTCGAATAGAAATTGAATCAAATGAGATTTTTGCCTATTTTGTAGCCGTCGAAATCATGGATGAAAATGAAAATGATTCTCAAACTATAGAGGAATGTTAAAACTTGAATAATTCAAAAACATTGAAAATAAGCGAGAAGTATTTGAACCTATTACTCCAGCACCAAAAGGTGTTCAAGCCAGTTGGCTATAAGTGGTTGTTTGTACGAAAGAGAAATGAATGAAATGACGTTTTAAGGTAAAAGGCTAGACTTGTGGACCAAGGCTTTACTCAAAGGCCAGAAATTAATTATACTGAAACGTATTCACCTCTAGTGGATGCAACCATACTTAGATTTTTAATCAGTTTATGACTAATTAAACTGTTGGAATAGGTGACCCAAAACCAATTAGATTGCCAGTTTTGAAAACCATTCTAGCAATCTTTATTTAATCTATATTACTTTGACGAATATGGTAAATAATCAACTTTGGTGCATGTGTCTGTTGTTCTTGTCATATAACATTAAGCACTACTTTTACGTCACAACAAATGCCCACAGACCACTCAATAACCCATGTAGTTGGGTTGCGCATTGGATAGCGGCTATGAAACTAAGTTTTGAGGGTTGGTTTGAAACGTTCCAAATCGAGGACCTCAAGACTAGGATTTGAGAGTCCTACAGAGACTTGCACTGAGTATTGCATTCATTCGATGAGTTCTGCGTTTCATCAGTGACAGATGTTAGACGTCTATGCAATATCAGTGGATTAGTTGACAAGGTGGTCAACTAACTGAACTGACTCGTGGGGATCATCATATGGAACCCTTAGAGGGTTGGTCGGTATATTTGTGTCCTTGGCTCGAATAGTAAGGGAGTAGCCCTCATACTTGAGGAATCACTACAGTCATTTACATATGATAACAGTATCTTCGATCTGTCTAAGAGGTGATTGTGTCATAAACGTGATCATTATAAGCCTTATCCAGTACAATCAAAGTATGTAGCGAGGATGGTGAGTTCCAAGAAGAGGATCAATCCCCTATCAGTATGTGATAGAGGTATCTCCTATGCATTTGGAGATGCATTCACATCTTATGAATCTCTGGCCACAATCGTTGATCGAATAGAAAAAGGAGGTTCCAATGTCAAGAAACTTGGCGTAACGCGATCTCAAGTATTAAGCATAGATGCCTAGTCCAAGATGGGAACTGACACTTAATTCCATGCCCTCAACTAAGCCTGGGAGACAATAGACGAAAGGACGGTACCCGTATGGACTCTGAAACATAAATATTCACACGGAAATTCACCTAGTCTCTAGTGTCATGGACTGTTGCTAGACAACCATCTATGGTAACGGACTTTCTTGATTAAGGGGTAATCAAAAAAATATTAATTAATAATAATATTGGACACTAGCCCAAGTCTAGCTGAAAGGTGAATGTAAAGAGTCACACACTATTCACCAAGAAAGAATAAGAAATTAATTTTAAATTAATTTCATAAGATGTAAGTAATTGGATTACTCACACATAAGGGTATATTGGATGGATAACCCAAGTTTAAATTAATTACATTAATTGAAATTGTGCTTGTCTTTATTAATGGAATTGGATTCCATTAATTAACAAGAGTCAATTTGAGCTTGAATATTTAATTGAATTAAATACCTAGTGGGCTGAATTAAATGAATTTTTTAAAATGAGATTTACTTAAAATTCATTGGGCCTTGAATTTACTTTACATAAAATCGGCCCAATGATTAACGCCCACTAGCAAAATTGATGGAGGAAAAGTTGACCAAAGATTGCATTTTTGGAAAGTGCTAGCTTGGTTATAATTAGACTCTTCTCTATTTGGAAAGAGTTACCTTATAGATAACAGAATGTATCTAGACACATTCTTGTTTATCTATTCAAGGTGTATAAATATATTTTGTGTATGATTGTTAGGGTAATAATTCATTACACAATACAATACAAAAACTCCCTCTCCTTCTCCATCATAATTCGACTGCCCCCTTCATCTCAGCTTTGGTGAGTTATTCGATCTTAATTCCTTCTAGTAAAGGAATCAAGGTCTAATTTTTCGGTGCGATGTGGATCATCTTTAGAGGATTCCTATGTTGGAATCTCTTGTGAACGTTCAACGAAACTTGCCGGTTGGAAGCTCAAAATTTAAGAGGTACATTTCGATTTTAATTCTCGCTTCAATATTTATTTTTCCATCCATAGCCTCGTATGATTATAATTTATTGTTGCGTAATTTTTCATACTACATCAAACGCCCAGGAACTCCAAGGGAACACCCATTGAATTCAATTGTTTTTACACTTCAAATTATACTATGATGCGTTTTAATTTATCGCTTCCGCTAGAGCATTTTCCGGCTGTAACATGCGATCTCTCAAGTGGTATCAGAGTCCGGTTCAATATAGAGGCTATCGATTTTATGTGAATAAACATGCCAACGTGTTTTAATATTTTTTAAAGCATGTTTTATTGCTTATTTTATTGATAATTATGTGTAGAAATTAACTTATTTAATTTTGTGATTAATTGAATAATTTTAGTATTTAAGAAAATTTGAATTTTTCTGTAAATACTTGGTTTTAAGCCCATAATGTTGTGATTAATTGGATGGTTTTAATTTCTCACTTGGTTGGACGAAATTAAAGTGTTGGGACCCAAAATGGACTTGGATCAAAATGGTTTGTTCTGTGCAAGGTCTTCATCCACAATAATGTGCTAAGGAAACTACCACTACCTAAGTGTGGTCTCACGAGTCGTGGGACATTTGGATTAGAGGCAAGTTGCAACATTATTATGAACAAAGGAACACGCTCACTGTTTCCCTTTCTCACGAGTTGTGGGGGAAAAAGTTGAGGTGTAATTTGGTTGATAGGTTGAGCACGACAGTGATTAAATATTAAGACCATAATGGACTTGGATCCAAATGGCATTTCAATTTGTCCAGGCCTTTACATAACAATATCATGATGAAGCTACCACTTGTTAGAATAGGTGACCTGAAAGCGAATTGGATTGACATTCTTCTAATTTATTCTGACAATAACTCAATTTTATGTAATATTATTTAGTGAATTAATGAGTATTTGCTATTGTCATTTCATTGTTATGCTCATTACATTTATGTTTCCATTTCTTTCAAACATCACAACAAAACCCATAGACCACCTTGAACAACCGTGCAACAGTTGGACTGCGCATTTGAAGGCGGCCATGAAACCAATTGTTTAGGTTTAGGTCTGAAATGTTTCATGTTAAGGACCTCGAGAGCCGGCATCGAAGTGTCCTATGGAGATTTGCATTAAGAGTCGCATTCATTTGATGAGTGTCGTGCTTCATTTGCGATAGATGTGGGACGTCTATGCGATCTTAATGGGTCGATTGACTAGGTGTTGAATTGACTGAAGTGACTCACGGGATGGAAGCCTTGGAGGCTTGGTCGGTACGACTTGAGTCCCCGACTCTGATAGTACGGGAGTAGTACTCAGACTTGAAGAAATACGGCAGTCACGTGCATGCGATGACTGTATCTTAGATTTGTGGGAGAGGTGATCGTGCCTCAGACATGGTCATCATAAGCCTTGTCTAGTCCATTCAAAGTATTTAGCGAGGACGGTGAGTTCCAAGAATAGGTTCCATCCCATGTCTAATGTGGCCGAGGTATCTCCTATGCACTTGGAGATGTGTTAACGCTCTATAAGCCTGTGGCCACAGTCATTGGTCGGATAGCAAAAAGAGGTTCCTAGGTCCAGCAATTTGGTATAACGCAATCTAAAGTATTAAGCTTAGATGCCTAGTCCAGAATGAGAACTGACACCCAATTCCATGCCTTAGAATAAGGCCAAGAGGCCGTACACGGAAGGACCATACTCGTATAGACTCGGGAGTCTAAAATTTCACATGGATTTTCGCCTAGTCTCTAGTGCCAACTATTGCTAGATGACCACCTATGGTAATGGAAGAATTAGTAATTAAATTGAATTTAATTAATAATAGTGTTGGATACTAGCCCAAGTTTAGCTGAAGGTGAACCTAAAAAGTCACACACAAATCATCGAGAAGGGATGAGGAATTATTGAGAATTAATTCCACAAGTAATTGGATTACTTATATATGAGAGGGATCAATTGGATGGATTAGCCCAAGGATAAATTAATTGGATTATTTTATAATTGGCTTGCCCTTATTATTCAATAAGTTGCACTTATTATTTAATAAAGGTTTATTGGGTTCATATATTTAATTAGAGTAAATATATAATGGACTTAATTAAGTGGGCTTTAATTAAATTGGATTTAATTAAGATTGATTGGCCCTTGTATTTTAATTAATTAAAATCGGTCAAGCCCATTAATTAAGTTGGTGGAAATGATTAGAAAGGAAATTATTGACTAACAAATTTACTTTTGAAAAATGTCATGTTAGTCCTTTATTCCAAATAAAGGATCTTATTACCTTATGGATGGTTAAATGAACCTAGATATATTGTAATGCATCCATATAAGGTATATATATGTATATTAGTTATTTAGAATAACCAGTGAATACAAAGCAAGAAAATAATTTTCTTCTCTCCAGTTCCACCTCTCCTCCGAACACCTCTTGTGCATACTTTGTGTGTTTTTTCTCCTCAAATTTTTTCTAGCAAATAGAGTTGAGGAATCCCAAGTTCCGGTGTGCTATGGACGTAGCTTTAGAGAATTTCAACATTGAAGCCTTGTGTGAACGGATCAAACAAACGAGGCTCGAAATAAATCAAATGAAAAGTGGTCTTGATTTGTATTTTTGTATCTCTCGTTTTTCATTCAACTAATTGCCCCATTAATTTTATTATTTTTGTTTATTATATTAACCACATCGAACACCCGGGAACTCCAAGGGTACACCTCATGATTTTATGATTTCATTGCGATTTCATTTTACTTAAGCAATTTATTTGAACTGCTTCCGCTTAGGCGTTGCCGGGCTGATCCACTCGCACTTTCTGGTGCCCTTACAAGTTGTATCAGAGCCCAGTTACAATGTAGGGGCTTTGGTATTGTGTGAAAAAGCATTGAAATGTGTTCTTTATTGCTTTTGAAGAATGATATACTTTTTTACTTATTCTTTGATAGTTATATGAGAAAATTAATTTGTTTATTTTTTGTAATTTTGGATGATTTAAGTATTTTATGAAAGTTAAATTTTCTGATAAAATACTTATTTTAATTTTAGTTTAATGTGTGAAAATAAAAAAAAATTGTAGTGTAGCAGTGCACTGCTGATCGTCAACGCATAGCATACGCGCTGCCGGGCGGTTGTGTGGCCGTTGTGCTGCTGCTGCTGACGACTGACGGCTAGGCCGTTTTTGTGGAAAATTGAAGATTCCAATTTTTGCATATTTTAATTTTGGAGAAAATTAGAATTTTTGGAGAATTAAATTGCTCTAATTAATTTTTTAAATTGCGTGCATTAGATGTACAAGGCTGAATCATCCATATGAGTTGCAAATTTTAAGCTTATTATTTTCTACATATAATTGTTTGTCGTGATATCGGATATCGCGATATTTTAGGGATGTTCATTTCTTGTCTAGCATGATTAATTGTTATTCTGTGCTAGAATGAATGTGAAGGGATGATCAAGGAGCTCTAGATCGCATGGATATCTTTTAATTTTTGTTGGGTGGGCCCTTGTAATTTTATTTTCTTCTCTCTTCTCGATTTTAACCTTGGATAATAAGGCTTGCTATCTTCCTCTTAATATATTCCCCCCAACTTCTGATCGGGGTTTTTTATTCAAATTGTAATGAGAGTAGTATACAACCTTTGGAGATACTTTTTGATTTCTAGCAAGCCTATGGAGAAGAAGGCCCACGAAGGAGGAGGCCCACTGAAAAGGCGACCCATGGAGATATCACAAGGCCCATCCACATGTTGATGGACAATATTACTTTGTAATAGCATGGGACCACCTTAGATAGACCATAGACTCACTGCGGGCTCATTGAATTATGCCTGCCCCACATAAACGAAAATTAGATCATCATAAAAATGCACAGTATCGGCATGCAAAGTTAGGCCATATCTCAAAAGATAGAATGAGAAAGTTGGTAAACTCAAAGAGTCTAGAGGTAGACGATTTGGACAACCTACGAACTTGCGAGTCCTGTCTAAAAGGGAAAATGATCAAGAAGCCTTTTGTTGGACAAAGTGTGCTTGCCAATGGTCTTTTGGATTTGATCCATATAGACGTTTGTGGATCACTAAATACTCCGGCTAGAGGAGGATTGTTGTACTTCATAACTTTATCGATGATCACTCATGATATGGTTATGTTTACATAATGAAGTACAAGTCTGAGGACTTTGGAAGGTTCAAGGAATACAGACTTGAAGTCGAGAATCAAACTGACCGTAAAGATAAAGTGCTTTGGTCGGACCGAGGCGGAGAGTATTTAAGTGGTGAGTTCATTGATTACTTATAGGGAAAAGGAATTCTATCTTAATAGACTCCTACCGGAATGCCACAACTGAATGATGCGGCTAAAAGGAGGAATCGAACCCTGTTGGACATGGTTCTATCAATGATGACTTTTGCGGAATTGCCCCCTTCTTTCTAGGGTCACGCAATTGAGAGGGCGGCCTAATTACTTAACATGGAGCCATCTAAGACAGTGCTCCAGACTTCATATGAGATATGGCATGGCAAGCCTACGTCCTACAAGTACTTGCGAGTGTGGGGTAGTCCTGCATACATCTAGAGGCTAGTGGGAGGCAAACTAGACTCGAGGTCCAATCTGTGCAAGTTTGTTGGATATCCGAAAGAAACTGCGACATACTACTTCTATGATCCATCTTAGCAAAAGGCTTTTATCTCAAGGAACGCAATGTTCATGGAAAAAGGTTTTTCTGTGGATAGTTGATGCGATGAGGTACTACTTAAGGAAACAAGTCAAACACCTCAACTAAACGAAAGAACATCATTTGAGCTTATAGTTCCCACTGATGGTGCTCCAATCCTCATTTGGTCGACCAGGGAATCGCGACCACCTAATAGGTATCGCTTCTCGGGACTTACTAGTCAATTGGATAATGATCCAAGGACGTACTGAGAAGCAATGTTGGACATCGATTCAGATAAGTCGCTTGTGGTCGTGAAATCTGAAATGGACTCAATGGGTTAAAGTCATGTTTGAACCTCATAGACCCACCTAAAGGTGTTAAACCTTTTGGGTGGAAATGGGTTTACAAATGTTACAACCTTCAAGGCTAGGCTCGTGGAAAAGGATACACTCAACAACCCGGGGTTAATTTCGAGGATATCTATTACCCCATAGACATGGCCAAGTCCATTTGGATTCTGCTTGCACTAGCAACATGGTATGACTATGAAATATGGCAGATGGACGTGAAAACAACATTTCTCAATAGTTCCATTGAGAAGAGATCTACATTGATTAGCCAGAGGGTTTCACTTCCCTGAAGAAGAACAGATGGTCTATCGTCTTCAAATGTCCATCTATGGCCTCAAATAAGCTTTCTAAAGCTAGAACACACTTTTTCATGAAGCCATACAGGGTTATGATTTCATCAAGAAAGAATTTGATCCTTGTGTATTCAAGAAGATCAGTAGGAGCGCGATTGCGTACCTTGTGTTTTATGTAGACGATATCTTACTCATTGCGAATGGTGTTAAGATGTTAGGCAACGTTAAAGCATGGTTATCCACACAATTTTCCATAAAGGATATGGGTGATCCTCTTACATTCTTTGATTAAAAGTCATAGGGATAGATCTAGAAGGATGTTAGGACTAACCCAATCCTCATATATCGAGAATGTCTTGAAGTGATTCAAGATGCAGAACTCAAATTGAGGATTCCTTCCCATGAGGCATGGGATTAAGATGTCCAAGAAGCAGTCTCCCAAGACTGATGAGCAATTTAAAAGGATGTCAGACATCCGTTATGTTTCAGCCGTAGGAAGCATTCAGCATGTTGTCAGTGCACGAGGCCCGATGTCGCGTATGCTTTGAGTGTGACGAGCAGATATTAGGCATGCACCATGGAGGAGCACCGGAGCGCAGTCAAGACAATACTTAAGTACCTGAAAAGGACTATAGATGTGTTCTTGATTTACGGTAATGGAGAATTGATATTGGAAGGCTACAACGATGCTAGCTTGCAGTTGGACGATGATGATGCCAAGTTTCAATCGGGTTTTGTATTCAAGCTGAACAGTGGTGTAGTTGCTTGGAAAAACTACCAAGTTGCATACACAATGGATTCCACGACGGAAGCGGAAGACATAGTGATTTCGGAAGCAGCTAAGGAAGCGATTTCGATGACAAAGTACATCCAAGAGTTGGGTGTGGTACCTAGAATTGTTGAGCCCGTAGTTATCTTCTACGATAACAACGGGGAAATAGCACAAGCAAAGAAACAGAGATCTCATCACCGTTCGAAACATATTCTTAAATGCTACCATGTGCTTAGAGAGATGGTGACAAGAGATAACGTCAGGATGGACTGAGTCAGCTAAACAGAAAACATAGCGGATCCACTTACTAAGCCGATGTCTCAAATTGCCCATGCTCGGTATTTGGATAAGATGGGTTTGAGGTCGATGGGTTATTGGCTTTAGGTCAAGTGGGAGATTGTTATAATAGGTGACCTGAAAGCCAATTGGAGTGGCATGTTTGTAATCTATTCAGGCAATAATTCAATTTTATATAATAATATTTAATGAATAAAATGAGTATTTGCTATTGGCATTTCATTTGTTTTGCTCATTACATTTATGTTTGAACTTCTTTCAAATATCATAACAAAGTCCATAGACCACCTGGAACAATAGTTCAACAGTTAGAAATGTGCATTAGATGGCGGTCATGAAACCTACTATTTAAGGTTTGATCAGAAATGTTCCGAATCGAGGACCTCGAGAATGGGCATCGAAGTGTCCTATGGAGACTTGCATTAATAGTCACATTCATTTGATGTGTTCTGTGTTTCATCAGGGACAGATGTGGGATGTCAATGCGATCTTAATTGGTTGATTGACTAGGTATCGAATTGACCGAGCTAACTCGCAGGGATTGTCATATGGAAACCTTGGAGGCTTGGTTGGTATGACTTACGTCCCCAACTCTGATAGTATGGGAGCAGTCCTAAAACTTGAGGAATCATGGCAGTAATTTGCATGCGATGACTGTATCATAGATTTGTGCGAGAGGTGACTCGGACATGGTCATCATAAGCCTTCTCTTGTGCATCCAATGTACGTAGTGAGGACGGTGAGTTCAAGGAAGAGGATCCATTCCTGTCAAAACGTGAAAAAGGCATCTCCTATGCACTTGGAGATGTGTTAACGCTCTATAAGCCTGTAGCAACAGTCATTGGTGAAATAGGAAAAATAGGTTCCTCGTTTGAGCAATTTGGCGTGACGCGATTTTAAGTATTAAGTATAGACGTCTTATCTAGGATGAAACCGACACCCAATTTCATGTTGTAGACTATGGCCAGGAGACGGTAGATGGAAGGACCGTACTCGTATAGACTCGGGAGCCTAAAAGTTCACATGGATTTTCACCTAGTCTCTAGTTCCATGGACCGTTGCTAGATGGCCATTAGGATGATAGGCTTTCTTGATCAAGGATTGATCAATAATTATTAATTAAATTGAATTTAATTAATAATAGTGTTGGACACTAGCCCAAGTCTAGCTGAAAGGTGAACCTATATAGTCACACATAAATCACTAAGAAGGGACGACTAATTAATTGAGAATTAATTTTATAAGTAATTGGAATACTTATATATGAGAGGGATTCATTGGATGGATAAGCCCAAGGATAAATTAATTAGATTAATTTATATTAGGCTTGCCCTTAGTATTTAATAAGTTGGACTTATTGTTTACAAAAGACTTATCGGGTTCATATATTTAAATGGATTAAATATATGATGGACTTAATTAAGTGAAATTTAATTAAATTAAATTTAATTAAGATTGATTAGGTCTTGTATTTTAATTAATTAAAATAAGCCCAAGCCCATTAATTAAGTTGGTCGAAATGATTAGAAAAGGAAAATATTGACTAAAAATTCACTTTTGGAAAGTGCCATGATTAGTGATTCTATATTGTAATAAAGGATCTTATTACCTTATCGATGATTAAATGAACTTAAATATATTTTATTGCATCCATAAAAGGTATATATATGTATATTAGTTATTTGGAATAACTAATGAATACATAAAAAAGCAAGAAAATAATTTTCTTCTCTCCAATTCTACCTCTCGGCCTAACCCCCTCTTGTACACACTTGGTGCATTTTTTCTCGTCAATTCTTTTTTAGCAAATTAAGTTGAGGAGTCTCAAGTTCCGGTGTAGTGTGGGCGTAGCTTTAGAGGGTTTTTATGCTTAGGCCTTGCATGAACGGACCAAACGAACGAGGTTCAAAATAAACAAATCAAAGGTTATTCTTGATTTACATTTATGTACCTCTCGTTTTCATTCAACGAATAGCTTTGTTAATTTTATTATTGTCGTTTATTTTATTAACTACATCGAATGCTCATGAACTCCAAGGGTACACCCCTTGGAATTATGCTTTCATTGCGATTTTATTTTATTTACGTAATTTATTTTAACCGCTTCAACTTACGCGTTCTTGGGCCGATCCATTCGTAGTTTCCAGTGCCCTTTCACCACTATCCAAATATGGTCTCACAAGTCATGGGGGGTGACAATTGAAGTGTGATATGGTAGATGGGTCGGGCTTAACACTACGTAGCATGGTTCGCTTGGAGTCTCTGGGATCATGTAAAGAGGTGAGACAGAATATCTTGGGAATCTCATGGAATGAGAATGGCATTGGTTGCCTCCCATAAGGCTTTTTCCATGTGAATCGTAAAAGTGGGTATGGTAACTTGTTCTTGTGGATCCCAAGCCCACTAGAAAAGGATGTACCAAAACCCCACTTGAGAGTGGTGGTATTTGGTTGAAATAGTGGGAGAATTGAATGACTAAAAAATCAAGTCTTAACACAAAATAATATTGGAATAATCTAATTATTCTTTCTACTCTATGTTTAGAACACATGTCTTATATACGTTTTTCAATTTATTTCTTGAGATTTATTTCATTTAATAGAATGCAAACATTTAAATTGGCTGGAAAAATCGAAGGATTATCCTTGATTTTCAAACCTGGCTTGTGTATTGGATAAGCCACTTCTATTGGACTTGTGAACGGAGTCCTTAGTAAAAAAGAACGTCGACTGAAGGACCATACCAATATGGACTCAAGAACCTAAATGTTCACACGAAAATTCACCTAGTCTCTAATACCATGGACCGTTGCTAGACGGCCACCTATTGTGACGGACATTCTTGATTATACTAATTAATAATAGTGTTGGACACTAACCCAAATCTAGCTAAAAGGTGAACCTAAAGAGTCACACACAAATCACTAAGAAAGAGCAAGGAATTAATTTTGAATTAATTGCATAATATGTAGTAATTGGACTAGTCACACATGGGGTCCATTGGATGGATAGCTCAAGTTTAAATTAATTGAATTAATTTAAATTGGATTTGTCTTTATTTAACTAATAAATTGAATTTCATTAATTAATAAGAGACAATTTGGGATTGAGTATTTAATTGGATTAAATGCCTAGTGGGCTCTATTAAATGAATTTTATAAATTAGATTTAATTAAATTTCATTGGGCCTTGAATTTATTTTTCATAAAATCGGCCCAATAATTAAAGCCCACTAGCAAAATTTATGGAGGAAAAGCTGACCAAAGAATTAAATTTTTGAAAAGTGCTAGTTAGTCATAATTAGACTCTTCTCTATTTGGAATGGATTGAAGAATTACCTTATAGATAATAGAATGTATCTAGAAACATTCTTGTTTATCTATTCAAGGTATATAAATATATATTCTGTATGATTAGACAATATGAATTAGGGTAACATTTCATTACACAATACAACAAAAGAAAAAAGAAAAAAACTCTCCCTCCTCCATGAAATTTCGGCGGCCCCTCCCTCTCTCTCAAAGGATGAGTTTTTTATCTTGATTCCTCCTAGCAAAGGAATCAAGGTCTCATTTTTTTGTGCGGTCTGGATCATCTTTGGACGATTCCTACGTTGGAGTCTTGGGTGAACATTCAACAAAACTAACCAGTTGGAAGCTTGAAATTTAAAAGGTAAATTTCGGTTTTAAGTTTACGCTTCTACTTTTATATTTCAAACCATAGCCTCGTATGATTAACTTTTATTGTTGCGTAATTTTCATAGTACATCGAACACCTGGGAGCTCAAATGGTACACCACTTGTATTCGTTTACTTTGCGCTTTAATTTTAATTGTTATATGTGTTTTCATTACCACTTTTTCTAGCGCGTTACTAGGCCGTAGCATGAAAATCCCTTCATTTACATGTTGCCGCTAAGTAATTTTTTCTCGGAAGAAAAAATGACTGTTTTTTCAATAGTAGCATATGAGTGTTTCATTTGGCCTATTTGATTTACTTGTGAAAGACATGATTTTCTATGTTGCTTCTACTTGGTTTTAACTTATAGAAATATGGAAGGATAGAATTCAATTTTTGTGACAGAAAAGGGAAATCACTACATTTTTGCCCTAATTTCTTTCAAAATTTATTTTTTCTCCTCAAATGTAGTTATATTTTTCCTAAAAAATTGTATCAAGCTTAAAAAAAAAAAACAATTATCTCTGTAGTCAAAAGTACTTAACGATCACATGCTAGGCACGTGAATTGCACCATTAAATTGTAGACAAAAATGTAGATGAGGACCAAAAGTACTAATTTCTGTAAGTTACCGGACTAAATGTGCTAATCCTGTAATGAATGGCACCAAATGTGAAACGTACCAAACTTATGAGACCAAAAATGTTATTTTCCCTCATATGGATTTTACTGTGAGTGCCATTTAAAAGTACATTCGTATTTGCAAAACTGGAGGAATACTATGTACATCATGCATGCTTATATATACATACAAAAAGTGGTCTTTTCTTACTACAAACTTGAGTAAAAGTATTTCTTGAAATTGTTCTTAGACAAATGAAAATGAATATGATATTCGGTTATCTATTGGATTTGAGCGGACCTTCTGAGCTCTATGGAGCTTATTGCTACAACATGATTAGAATGTTGATCATACGAATTTTTGCATTCAATATCGGCTTCCTTTGGGAGCCACCTCTAGAATCCGTATGAGTATCCAGGAGGTCCGATTATATTGATATTGCTCAGTTCGTCATAATATTCAATATGCTCATGGTCTGTAAATATTCGATTTTCTATATGGTGGCTCGATTGGATTTTTCAAAACTTGATCATGTGCTTCTTGCTAAGTAGTCAATGGGCCGGGAGTTGGACAGTTCGCAAGGGATGCTGGGGTAGCATTAGGCTTCCAATTGAGGCTTCGTTGCTCAATTCCCACTTTTGTGTCTTTTCATTGGCAAGCTAGGTTGCCTGTGTGTTATTAGTGTTGCCATGTACCTAGGCGTTGCAAATTATATGCGATCGTTTGTTTAATCTCTATATGAAAGATAAGGTAATAAATGGTCTTTCGGGAGACATAAGGTGGAAATCTCATAATTTGGTCATTGCCTGATATGATCTTCATTGGCTTGATTGTTATTTTAGCTAGCCCATATGATGTGTTTAACCTATTTTGATAAATTTTTCTATATTCATTATTTTCTTCCACGTGCACCCTTACATGGCCTCACAAAGAAAGAGATCAAGGTGGTGCGAAAGAGGTTTACTTTTTAGGAGATGTGATTGGTTTGGCCATTATACTATTATTATGGTGATTTTATGGTTCTTATGATATTTGTTAGGTCACATCCCCGGAATAGGTATAAAAAGTGGGACCTTCTTCGATAAAATGCATAAAACCCCCATGTGGTTTAAATAGTCTGCAAAAAATACCCTCCTGTTATGAGAATAGGCTAACAACCCCTTTGTGTTTTGTAAAACTCAGCAACAAACACCTTTTTCGTTAGTAATTAACGGAAGGTGCATTATACGCGCTTTTTGTGCATGTGGGGGTATTCTTTTAACTTCTTTTTGCCTTGAGTGTTTTTTTTTTACTAAAATGCCCTTTTTGTTTTTAAATGGTTTTTGTATTTTTTTATAATTTAAATTAAAATGTTAAATTATATTTAATTTATTTAATATTAAGTATTAAATTAAATTATATTTAATTGAAATAATTTTATAATTATTAATTGTTAAATCTAAAATCATTCTTATTAATTAAAATATATATTTAATTACAATAATTATTATCATAATTATTCTTCATTAGCTAAAATATTTAATTATTATAATTATTTAAAATATTCTTAATTAACTAAAATATACTTTAATTAATATAATTAAAATTATTTAAAAAACTAAAAGAAAAAAAGAAAAACCAAACAATTTTCGCCCTTTTTTTGCTAGAAACTTGTTTCCAAGTTCGGCGCCGGACGAGTTTCCGATGGAAAATGTACCATTTGAATCCTCTCTTCAAGATGAATATTTTCATACCTTCAATTTGAGTTTTCGTCAATTGTAAAGATTGGGCTCAAGCCACGACCACCGAATATATTTGTTGTCGATTCATCATCGTCCGGTCAAATCTCGAACTCAGACCACCACCATCAGACTCACCTCTTCAAGACGATTCTGATGAGACCGTCTCGCTCAATTTGTTAAATAATTTATGGAGATAGGATGATTTTAAGAAACTGCGCCGCCATGATGGGATGGTGATAGGGTTGGGGGGGGGGGGGCAGCGGCGGTAAGGGGGTGGGTGGGTTAGTTAGCTTTTTTTTTTCTCATGTATAATAATAATATATTTTTTAATATTAAATTATTTATATATAATATAAGGTAAATGATTTGTTGAATCTAAACCTTTTATGTTTTTAAAATCCAATGGTTGAGATTAATTGATTAGATCTAATGATCAATATTTGATCAAAGAGGATCCATCGATCATTAAAATAAGAAATAATATATTTTAAGTAGGGGTATAACGATCATTTTCTAAAAATTTAACACGGTTAGTTGCATTTAACTATGAGGGGGCGATTGAGCCGAGTTTTACAAAACACAGGCGGACTTTTAACCTATTCTCATAACATGAGGATTTTTTTGTAAACTTTTTAAAGCACACGGGAGTTTTATGAATTTTGTCCTGACCTTCTTTTGAGGTGTGGCAGTTTTTATCATGGCTATAAATTTAAAGCTGATCGTTACAAAAGTCGTTCCAATCAAATATGTTCCAATCAGGTGGTGTGGGTAGTCGAAGAACTGCTTCCCTTAAATTGGAAGCATCTGACGAAATTGGTAGAAGTGGTGGGCCACGAGCATGTGCTCGACCTCGTGGTACAGGAGGCGTACCACTAAACATGATCTAAAGAAATTATTGAGAAGTATTAGTCTAAATTTTACGATTATTCACATTAATATGTAAATAAGAAAGAATATACTAATTCTTACACATCGGAAATATTATCATGAAGTTATGATTCTTGTACTCATTAATTATTTAAAAATATATAATTCTCTTGTGCACATATACAAACGGGCCAAGTATTGCTTTAAGCTTGTTTAGCCTATCACATGAACTTTTTATTGTAGTATTCGTTACATTTATCCATTTTAATCTATCAACATTGTTTTTTATTGACAGATGAAGATGGATGAACATAACAAGTTTTACTGGCAAAATTCAATTAATGTGCGAAACAAGATTAAAGGCATGCATGATCTGTTTGCACACTGTTACCAAATACAGTTTTAAATAATTATTAATTATTGGAAATATTGTCCTCAATTTGTTTTCTATTTCTAATTATTATCTAATTATATTTTAATTTAAAATATTACCTTAATATTGTTATTCTTTACATTATTTTATAAATAATATTATTATTGGGATTATTGGTCTAATTTTTTGATTATTGACATTATTATGTAAAAATGTTATTGTTGGGAATATTTTCTAAGTTTGTGATAATTGACATTGTTATGTACATAATGTTATTACTGGGAATATTAGCCTATTTTTCGTGATTATTGACATTATTATGTAAAAATATTATTACTGAAAAATTGGTCTAATTTTTTTATTGTTGACATTATTATGTAAATATGTTATTATTCGGAAGATTTGTGTAACTTTTGTGATTATTTACATTACTATTTAAAAATGTTATTATTGGAAATATTGATCTAATTTTTTTTATTATTACGTTATTATTTAAATAATGTTATTATTGGGATTAACTATTGGTCTAATTGTTGTGATTGTTTACATTATGATGTAAAAATTATTTTATTTAAAATATTGGTACAATATTTTTTATTATCTACATTATTATTTAAATAACTTTACTATTGGGATTATATATTGTTCTAATTGTTTTTGATTATTTACATTATGATGTGAAAATTAGCCTATTTATAAAATAAATTGTACATGTATACAATAAATTTTGTAAAAAAATTAAAGAAATATGATATAATACACATACGAATTGCATAAATCATAGAAAATTACAGTAAATTGCACAAATAATAACGCAAAATTACTAAATTGCACAAATAATAAAATTACACTATACAATTACTAAATTACATAATAATTGCATAAATACACGACTATACTATTAATTTTGAAAAATAACACAAAATTTCTATAATTGCAGAAATTACATAAAATAAATTTATATAATTTTATAAATTCTTATACAACTATATATTTCTATAATTGCATAAATTGCATAAAATAATTTTTGTGCAGAATTTTTTTAAAAATAACACAAAATTGACAGAATTTTTAAAAATCACCCAAAAATAAGAGAAAATTTTTTAAATCACCAAAAAATTAATAAAATTTGGATAATTAAATAAAATTTACAATCTTTTTTTAAAATTTTCAAATATTTACAGAAAATTATGAAAATTATCAAAAAATATGAATTTTTTTAAAATTTTAGAAATGTATAAAAATTTTAAAAAATTAGAGAAAAAATAAGAAACTATTTTTAAATCGCCGAAAGTTTTTTAAAATATTTTATTTTACAGTAAAAAATCAAAAAATAAAAAGTATAGCAAAGACCGTCCCAAACATGTTAATGCTAAGAAAAAAGTAGACCATAAATTAATTAAGGTCATTGGAAACATATAATGCTACGAATTAAATTGATACATGTTAGAAGATCAAGTATATTTGTGTGTATAAGATTGTTAGTCTTATGTAGATGTAAGTTGTATCTTATACTATTGTATTGAATCGACAAAATACTACATTCAATGAAGTTTTTGACATTTTCGTTATATGGGTACTAAGATATCGTATCTGATACACAATCAACGAAATTAAAAATGATAGAATTATCCATCAGACAATTAGATTTTAGATCAGACAGCTAGATATGTTCATATATGGAATTAATTAGAGTCCCGGATGTTGAGATTTGTAATCAGGAAGTGAACGAGCAATCTATGGGAATATTTATGGACTGTTTTTGTAAATCATCTGGAAATGGTTTTTATTAATCATTCTAGAAACATATATTTTATACATTTAGGAACGATTTTATTTAATATCATATTAGCAACGGTCAAATATTAAATAACCGTTCCTAGGTTTGACTTTTCCTCCAGTTTTCTTTTGGCGCGAAATTGAATTTGTTGGAACTTATTTTGAAACGATCAAAATAAATAGAGCGTTCCAATATTCTAATTTTCCCTCTTTTTTATTTGCGACATTGTAATATATTGAACAGTTTATTTTATTAATGTTGGTTCAAAGTTGGAACGGGCTTCGGATCGACTTCCTAATTTTTTGACCGTTCCTAAATAGAAAAAACAATGTGTTTTGTTTTTAAAAAATTTTTATTGGTATGAACAAATAGTTTGCAAGTTGTACGTCCAAATTAGCTGGTAAAATATTTTCATAAATTATTATCGTAATTTTTTAATTTATACTAATTTGTATTCAGCAAAATACACAGACACTTGATATAGAAAACGCTAAATGTCAATCAGAATTATTGTCTTCTTCAGTTTGTAATCCTCATCAAAGCTATCGTCGTCAAATTCGTCATAAGATTTACAGTTCCCTGATCGGGATGGACCTGCTCCTTGTCGATTAGCAACAGAAAGCTCAACAACTAGTTGTATACCATTTGGGTCATGCAGGTTATAATTATGGTTGTCCGTCGCAACTTGTAGGTATTGTCTCAACCTCTTGAAACGCAATGTCGGCCCAAAAAGAGTCAGGGTATATATGGCTTTGGGCATCACGTTCAGCCTTCTTTCGTCCAGCTCAAGCTTCGGTCAATTACATATGATCTTCAGGTCCTTCCGTGTACTTAGAGTAACCATCATTGTTCCTTTTATATCCATTACAGTATGAAATATATTTTCAAACATGTTCTTCTCAATCTGAATGACATCAATATTGTGTCATATCAGATGCATCAATCAGTACTCAAGCTCCCTAAAGATGCTTTTCTTTGTCCACTTATGCTCGCTACCATACCCGTCCGCGAGTGACAACAACACTTCAACCAAGGGCTAAACTCTTCAACCCATTTGCGGATCTGTTCTCCCATCAATCTTGGCCGTGCAACATTCTTTCTACTTGGTTGTTAGTGAATGCTTTCTTGTTCCAACAGTTCAGATAGTCCAGCGGGAGGAACTGTCTGTGGCAGTCAACAAAGCAAGCCTTTCTACCGTTCTGCGCATAGAATGAACGTATGTCTTCCATACAAACTGGACACTGCATAGGCCCAGTGGAACTCCATCTAGACGTCATTCCATAAGCGGGTAGGTTGTTCACAGTCCAAATCAGCACGGCGTGCATTATCTCTTTTCTAAATGTCACACGTTAGTACACCTACATGACGCAAATTGTGCAACTCCTCGATCAATGGCTCTAAGTAAAGATCGATGAGACGTTCCGGATTGGAAGGATCGAGGATCACCATCATCACGAACATATACTCAGCACTCATGCACATTACCAGTGGGAGATTGTACGGTGTAAGTATAATGAGCCAACACGAGTACGTACGAGCGTACTGCCAGTGTGGTGCAAGCCCATCCTTGCACAAACCCAGCCTAACATTATGGGGCTCTACGGCAAAATGAGGATACGTCCGGTCAAATGCCTCCATGCATCTGCATCAGACGGATTGAACATGGATGCCTCTTTCGTTTGATTGTTGGCATGCCACGTCATTTCTTCGGCAGTCGCTTCTGAAGCATACAACCTTTGCAGGCGAGTGATAATCGGTAGGTACTTAAGAATGGCATGTGGTGTCTTTTTTACGACTAAGATTTCGCTTCCTGGTTGACTTGTACCTAGCTTCTCCACAAAACGTGTTGTAGTCAAAGATCAATGTCGTTCTTCCAATACAACATGCAACCATTTTTACACACATCAATCTTCTCAATAGGTAAAACCAAGTTTCTTATTAATTTCTTCGTAGTATAGTAATCCTGTGCAGGGTGGTTGTGGGGCACTATATGATCAGCCCATTGAGATATTTGGTCATATATATGTTGAGAAAATGGCTACCGACCTTGATATTCACCAACTCAGTAACAACCCTCAATTGAAATGGTTGCTCGACTTCATGTACTACATCATGAAATCGATCTGCCAGCCCAGACACATAATTAGGACCCTCTACCGTAATATGAACTAGGCCCTGCATTAGTAGAACATGACCTCGTACCATTATCAGGCACAGCATCCTTGGTTTTACATAGAAGACCAGACAGTCGGCCTGGCGGCATAAAAAACCATCCTCTGTGCCGAATCCATCTGCACCGCATCACCCCAAGGCATATTGGTACCCTCCATAACATTAGAAATGGGAGTTTGCTCCTCCTACAATCGGGCCACGGTGACGGCCTCAAAATACTCCTACACCCATTTCTCATCATGAGAAGTCCAATTATAATACTCCGGCATAAAACTTTTTATAAATAAGTCAAAATTTACCTCATCCGTGGTTTTGAAAACTTCATATTTGCACTTCCGACAAGGACACTTAATTTTCTCACCATCGATATATGCATGTTGAGACTTTGGTTATTCTATAAATGTAGTAACACCATCCTCAACGGAGTAAAAACCGCCCTATTTCGAAGGTTCATCTCATACATCCATCTCCTCAACTGTCTAAACATGATGATGAGTCCTACACACACACAAACACACACATATATATATATTAGTATAACATTAAAGTTAATTGACAAAATTACAAAAAACATTCAATAGATAAATAAAGGCATAAAGTTGTTACCTAATCAAAATGACTCCAAATATCAACATAAATTTGAGACATAACGAACAAGAGTAGAAAAATGTTTGTGGGATAGTGAGAGATCAAAACAATTCGAGAGGGATTGATGAAATAGAGAGAAAATAAGAATGAAAGAAGATAGTGACATTAAACGAAGAGAGCACACATATTTAGCTATTAAGAAATAGCCGTTGATTTAGATTTTGAAATATTTTTTTTACCGTTGAAATACAACCATTGTATTTCATTTGGATTAGTCTCAGTAATACTAAAGAAATAATACAAAAAAACAGTTCCAATTTTTATTGAATTTCAGAATGATTTTTGAAACATATTACTCTTAAATAAAACTAATAATTTGGAATGATTTTTCGCGTAATTGATTAAGGGTGTTCCAAAATCATTACAAATTGTACCTCATTTTGAAATACATTTTCGAACTGTCATCTTTTGGACATCCTTTGTCACACATATAGGAATGGTCAACTCAAGACCCTCCCTAATTCTAATATTATGTTCCAAATAGAGTTTCCACCATTTACCATTACTATTTTGTAACAGTATTTGCATCGAATTTTGTAAAAATTGTTTGGAACTCATGTTGAAATGATTTGCCCATTCAAAAATTATAACAAAAAAAAATGTAGATCATAACATCTTCTTTCAATATCCGTTCATTATGTGTTTCAAAGACCATTCGAAGATGGAATGGGTTTAGAACGGTTGCCCTAATCGTGCCAAATCCTGCCTTTTCTTTTATTGTGGTGATGTGCTGTAGCCAAATCCCATCCATAAAGGTGGTTTGCGGAGCACAAGATCTAGGATCCGATCATAGAACAAGAGATGGGATCCGCAAGATTTATAGTTTTACAAGCTAGCTTCGGTACTATCACTATAAAAAAAGGCCGACTTGGAGCGGGTTTAGGAATGATGTTTTTTGGGTTTGGAACGGTTTGCAGGACCCCGAACTTCTTTGGGATAATTTTTGGAACGATTTGAAATCTGTCCTTAAAAAATGGCATTACAAAATTTTAGGAATGGATAAGGTAAGACCATTCATATGGGACATCAACTGTTACAAACTATGAAAATCGTTCCTAATATTAAATTTGTCAAGAAAAGTTTATTTTTTAATTGGAATGGTCAGTTTTATTTAGGAACACGTATATAAAATTATTTTAGTAATGGTATTAGCAACCGTTTTCTGAGTTTGGGACACGAACTTAGAACTGAAATAGCAATGGTAATAGGAACGGTCGGCCACTATTTAGGAACACTTATTTGAAATGGTTTTAACAATGGTATTTGTAACAGTCAATGCAGTTTAGGAACACGCGTTTGGAACTATTTTAATAACGGTATTTGGAACGGTCATTAATTTAGACTTATAACATTTCTTTACCATTACTAACATCGTTCCTAATTTTTTAATTTTATAATTTATTTAGATTTTGTAATTTATTCATATATTTAATAAATTGTAATAGATAAATAAAATATATTTAAATATATAATTAAATTAATTGAATAAATTTTTAATTAATTATATTTATGAATTTAATTAATTAATTTAATATGAAATAATGGAATGTAATAAACATTATGTAACATGAATAATTAAGAAAATATATTATATTAATATGAAAAATAATCTAATTACAAAAATGAAAAAAGAAAATTAAAACGTAATATAACCCCTCCTCTTCAACGACATCAATATTATCCTGGTTTGAGGCTTGTCGAAGGTGGTTCGGGTACGTCTCCTGCAAAACAAACAAAATTATTAGTACTTTTAACCAAGAATTATTTTTTTCTTAAAAAAAATATTAATAGTCTACTTACGCTACCTCAGCCGCCCTCAACCCACTCCAGTTGTCATCCTCCTTTTTGTTGTAGCACCTTTGAAATAACTCAAATCCTCTTGTGCGGCTGATCGAGCTCTACCTTTTGTAAAAGAAAAAAACAGTTAGCATTGTATTTATCAACATTATGTTTTGTTGACAAATAAAGATGGATAAACCTAGCCAGTTCTACTGACAAAATTTACATGATGGGTTAACCAAGCTTATAGGTATGTGTGATCTGTTTGTACGTGGTGAAAGCAATTGTATATTTTTAAATAATCATTAATTGTTAATTGTATTTTAATTTAAAATATTACCTCAATATTGTTATTGTTGATATTATTTTCTAAATAATATTATTACTGGGATTATTGATCTAATTTTATAATTATTGACATTATTATGTAAAAATATTTTTATTTGGGAATATTTTCTAATTTTGTGATTATTGACATTATTATGTAAATAATGTTATTGTTGGAAATATTATCCTAATTGTTGTTAATGTTATTATTATCTAAAAATTTATTAATGGGAATATTCATACAATTTTTGTGATTATTTACATTTATCATGTAAAAATGTTAATATTGGGGAAATTGGTCAAAAAATTTTTATTAGTGTGATTATTATGTAAAATTTATAAATTGGAGTGAATTTCAAATTTTTTTAATTATTTATATTTATTATGTAAAAATATTACACATAAATTGCATAAATTACACAATGAAATAAACATAAATTGCATAAATTACTCAATTAAATTGAACATAAATTGCATAAATTACACATAAATTGTAGAAATAACAAAAAACCAGAAAAAATTGACAATAAAATTTTTAAAAGTATCAAAAAATTTAAAAAAATTAAAAATGTTTTTAAAAAATATAAAAAAATTACAGAAAAATTTTATAAATTACCTAAAATTTACAAAAAAAATTTGAAAATTACAAAAAACGTTACAGAAAATTAGGAAAATGAAAAAAAATTACAAAATAACCAGACAATTTTTGAAAAACCGAAATTAGTTTTTTCAAAATAATTTCAGAAAATTATTTCAAAAACTGGCCAAAATATTTCAAAAAAATTGTTGTTTATTTATATGAATGTGGGGGAAAATAGAAGAAAAGTGTGGTAAAAAAAGAAGAAAAATGGGTGGGGGGGGGGGGAGGGGGATCAAAGAATAAAGGAGGGGGGGGGGGGGGGAGGGTAAAAAAAAAGAAAACCGAGCTATTTGATTCCAGTTACCTGTAGACAGCGTCGGTGGAGCTGAGTACCCAGTGAGGGAGGTAGTCGGTGGAGGAGAGTGTGGGAGGGAGAGTGAAGGCGGAAGAGGGAGGGAGAAATGAAAAAATCTTTTAAGTGTTGTATATATACTAATTTTTGAAGTGGGCTTTGGATCGGGCAATTTGTAAAAAACCGTTCCTAAGACTATTCCTAGCAAAAAAAAGATGTCGTTTCTATTGACGAGGATTATTTAAAAAATCGTTCCTATTGTTTAACCATTCCAACAAAAACAAAACATTGTTGCTTTTTTTCGAAATGAAATTATTTTGGTATAATATTAATACGACCATTCGCAATGATTACAAACAGTTCCTAATTGTGTCTCAATATTATTTTCCTAAAAAATTCAGAAAAGTAAAAAATATAGGAAAAATCGTCGCAGACGTGTTGATGATCAGAATAAAGTAGATCATTAATTTTTTAAGGTCATTGAAAACATATCATGCATTGAATTAAATTGATATAAGTTCGAAGATCAAGTGCATTTGTATATATAAGATTGTTACTCTTACCTAAATGTAAGTAGTATCTTATCTGTTGTATTATTAAATCACCTAATCAGACAGTTAGAATTTTAATCTGACCGTTTGATATTATTAAATCGACTAAATACTACATTCGATGAAGTTGTGGACATTTTTTTTATACGAATACTGAGATATCGTATCTGATACACAATAAATGATGTTAAAAACGACACAATTGTCCATTAAACCATTTAATTTTAGATCAGACCGCTAAATATGTTCACGTATAGAAAGTATTGGTATGCGTTTAAATTTGGAATTATTGAGGGTCCCGGATTGAAATATCGTAACCAGAAACTGAACTAGGAATCTATGGACATATTTAGGAACGGATAGTTTATAAATTTAGGCACGATTTAAATTTATTTTAGGAATGGTCATATATTTAAAAATCGTTCATAAGTTTGATTTTTACACCACTTTTAATTTGGCGCGAAATTAAAATTTTTGAACTCATTTGGCACGAAATTAAAATAAATTGACCGTTCCTAAATTTTGATTTTTCCTCATATTTTATGTAAGATATTGTAATGTATTTAGGAATGATATTCTTAAAGTCCCTTCAATAATTTCTGGACAGTTCCTAAACAGGATAATTTGTTTATTACTTTCAAAAATAATTTTATTTGTGTGGGAACATTATTTTTCAAATTGTCCACAAAATCCGCTCCAAAAATCGTTTCAATTTGTAGCGGGTTTTGGAACAGATTTTGAAACACATTACTTCTTAAGTAAAACTCATAATTTGGAATGGTTTTTAGCATAATTCATTAAGTGTGTACTAAAACCGTTACAAATTGTACCTTATTTTGGAATATGTTTTCCAACTATCATCTTTTGGACATCCATGTCAATGCAAGAACGTTCCTAATTTTAATAATCTGTTCCAAACAGAGTTCTGAATATTAACCGTTACTATTTTTTAGCAGTCTTTGGAAGGATTTTGTAACGGTTAGTTTGGAACACATATTGAAACGATTTTGCTGTTTGAAAATTATAACCCGAAAAAAAGTGGATCATGACGTCATCTAGCAATATCCATTCCTCATGTCTTCCAAAGCCCGTTCCAATATGGAATAGGTTTTGGAATGGTTCTCTTACCCTTGCCATCTAGCAATATCCGTTCCTCATGTCTTCCAAAGCCCGTTCCAATATGGAATGGGTTTTGGAATGGTTCTCTTACCCTTGCCAAATCCCGCATTTTTTTGTATATATAGGGTTTTTTCTAATTTCTTCCCATTTATTATGGTTTTCTCATATTGTATCCCATAAGATGAAAATATTATTTAATTTTTGTCCTCCCATCTATTTTCCATCCAATAATGAATTTAGCCTTTAGCAATCTCACGTGCAATTTTTTTTTTATTTTTTGTGAATTATTAGACAAAAAATGCACTAGAGGACTACAGTTCAGAAGCTTATCAACTCGTGAGATACAATGTGAGAAAATTGAAATAAATGGAACTAAGTTGAAAAGTGCTCTTACGGTACAAAAAGTGCAATTTTTTCCATAGAGTTACATTACTTTGTGTGCTTGTTAGATGGATACATCCAACCATTTTTTGTTTCAATTCATTTTAATCCAACATAGTGTGCCGCCCAATTCAGTACAATAGAGTCACTAATTGTTAACCAATCTTAAAGTACCTTTAGTTTACCATAAAATATAAATAATAGTTGTAGTTATTAAACGAGTTTATCCAAAGACTGATAAGTTATATTAAACGAGTTTTTGGAACAAAAGTATTATTCCAAAAGCTTCTCTATTTCAACTTTGACCCCTTCAGTCTGATTAGATATTATGACAAATAATATAGGATGCACCATTTGGTTAAATCTAACTTCATGATATTAACTATTGCTAGGACACAATAATCAATTAATATGCATTCTTTTTCTTTTGTTTTTTTCTTGGATACGAAAATCATAACATAAATTTGCCACCAAGAGCTATATAATACATTTCTCTTTATCAATGATCAGCGCTGTAGTGAGCATTTCTTGCCAATTAATGTGCAAGACTGTTCGCTTGTTGATGAACATGCACAAAAGTGATGGAAAGAAAAGCCACTGCTAATGTTTTGATATCTTCAGAAATTGGTCCTAGTGGTAAGCAGACCAATTCAACAACCTTAAGTTTATTGATGATGGATAAGCAATCACCTTCAATAAGAACACTCCTTTGCTTCCAGGATGGTCTGGTGTAGTAGAAAAAGAGAAATATATCATCTGCTAAGCAGATGTCTTTAGAGTTTCTTGCAATAACCCCTATACCCATAGATGATTGTTCTTGAGAATTCGCACCATCAAAATGAACTTTTACTGAATCAGTAGGTGGAGGATACCACTAATTTGTTTGAGCTTGATTCTCTATTGTACTAAGGCTCTAATAACAATTCATGTAGTCGGAAAGATGGATTGTTGACTGATGTATTATCTCCATAGGGTGAGAACTTGATGACTCCATCAAACACTTTGTGCGGTGATTTAGATATACCAACAGATAGTAACAAATAAATCAACTTCTGAGTGCCGAAGTGACATACAAGAATTTGATACTAGTCGGCACAGTTTAGATAAGGGCCTAAAATAATTCGATTTGGAAGAAGTGACAATAGCCATATTCGCCTGAAAAATGTGTACTTTCAGAGATCATAGTTGAGTGTTTCGTCCTCGGCTTTACACAGGGCAAACATTACAGACTTCAACCTTATGCTTTACCAGATTGCTCAATGTGGGTAATGCATTATCGCAAAATTTACCAGCTAAAAAACATAGTGTTTAAAACCCATACCACAGTATTCGAAATTCTGTTAATAAGGGTTGCAGGATGATGACGGGATGGCATTCACGAATTTGTACTAAGTGATGTGCACTTGTAATCAAAAACTTGCATTTGGTGTTGAAAAGTCAGATTATACGATCTATGGAGTGTTTACTAACAAAATGTTCTATTTGCACTTAATTTTGGAAGGAGAAAATAAGGCTTGGAGGTTAGGCTCCTTCCACTCGGCATTTCTCGCTAAACAAATTCGTATTTCGGAAATTATTTTGCTTTAAACATGCGTCCAACAAACGATGTCGTCAAAAGGGCATCATTGAAGCCCTCAAGTGTTTACAACCCAAACCACTGTCCTTTCTTTCATGCACAAAGTGTTCTCTCCTGTCGCCTTTCTTCTCCCACCAGAAGTTAGACATCACTCCTCCAATCTCATGAATAGGTGATGAGGAAAATTTTAAGCATGACATAGCATACATTGGGATAGACTGAATAATTGCCTTTAGGAGAATCTTTTTACCCGCTTGGGAGAGCTTCTTCTTCTTCCAGCCTTGTACACTTTGTCAAATCTTATCCTTAATTCTAGGACATTAATATTTCTTTCTTCAAACATCCACCCACCGCAGGTTAACCCAAGTGTGGACTTTCGCTATGGCCAAGATATCTACCAGATGCCTTTGGTGTTCATTTCACATGTTTCTACTAAACCCCGTGCTTGATTTTTTTAGATTAATAATCTGCCTTGATGCTTGTGTGTATAGGTATAGTATGGTACCATAGAAAGATGACGATGTGGCCTTGCAAAAGACACAAGGGTATCTTCAACCAAGAATAGTGAGATATTCGGGGTGCCACGATTGCCATTCAAACACCCTAGATCAAACCTAGAAATTCAGCCGCTTTTAACATTCCACTGAGAGCTTCTCCAAAAAATAAGAATAGGTAAGGCGATAAGGGGCCAGTTAGCTTGGTTGTTAGTCATTATCCAATGTTTATCGAATAATATTAGATTGATGAATACGGTAATAGTTCATCAAGTTGGCAGTGTGTTGTATTTGGTTTACTATTGATATTGAACAGAATTTTCAATGTCACAACCAAATGCCCACATATCGATAGGTAAAACTCGTGGAGTTGGGCTACGCATAGATTTGGCAGCAATGAAACCAACTTATGAGGGTCCTGGCCTGATACATTCCATATGTGACCAAATATCCTAATGGGCTAATCATATAATACCCGGAACCACACCCTGCCCTAAGATTACTATAGTATGAAGAAATTGTTAAGAAACTTGAGTTTACCTGTTGAGAAGATTGATGTGTGTAAAAATGCCTGCATGTTGTACAAGAAGGACAACATTGATTTGGACTACTGCAAGTTTTGCGGAGAAGCTAAGTACAAGTCAACCAGGGAGCAAAATCCTAATCACAAAAAGACATCGTATAGCATTCTTAGCTACTTGACTGTTACCCCTCGCCTGCAAAGGTTGTATGCTTCAGAAGCGACTGCCGAGCAAATAACGTTGCATGCCAACAATCGAATGGAAGAGAGATCCATGTGCCATCCGTTTGATTCAGATGCATCGAGGCATTTTTACCGGACATATCCTTGTTTTGCAGTAGAGCTCCATAATGTTAGACTATGTTTGTGCACGGATGGGCTCGCAACGCACGGGCAGTACGGTCGTACGTACTCATGTTGGCCCGACGGGGAACTTTGAATTTGATGACGAGTCTGACGAGGATAGCTTTGAGGAGGATTATGAGATTGAAGAAGACAATAATTATGATTGACATTTACCATTTTCTGTATAAATTAAAAAATTATCAATACTAATTTATAAAAATAGTTTACCAGCTAATTTAGAAGTACAATTTGCAAACTATTTGTCCATACCAATAATTATTTTTTTTAAAAAAAAACACATTTTTTTTGTATTTAGGAACGGTCAAAAAATTAGGAAGTCGATCCAAAGCCCTTTCCAACTCTGAACTAACATTAATAAAATAAACCGTTCAATATATTACAATGTTCTAAATAAAAAGGAGCAAAAATTAAAGTATAAGAACTGTTAATTTATTTTTGACCGTTCCAAAATAAGTTCCAACAAATTGAGTTTCGCACCAAAACAAAACTGGAGGAAAAAACAAATCTGGGAACGGTTATTTAATATTTGACCGTTGCGAAATATGAAATTTAAATAAAACCGTTCATAAATGTATAAAATATCTTTTTTCTGAAGTTATTAAAAAAATGTTTCCAATAACCCAAAAAAAATAGACCAATATATAATCCCAATAGTAAAGTTATTTAAATAATGATGTAAATAATAAAAAATATTCTCAACCAATATTTTCAATAAAATAATTTTTACATCATAATGTAAACAATCACAAAAATTAGACCAATAGTTAATCCCAATAATAACATTATTTAAATAATAATGTAAACAATCAAAAAAATTAGATAATATTTCCAATAATAATATTTTCAAATAGTAATGTAAATAATCACAAAAATTAGACCAATATTCCTAATAATAATAACATTTTTACATAGTTTACCAGAAAAAAAAAATAACATTTTTACATAATAATATCAATAATAAAAAAAATTAGACCAATTTTTCTAGTAATAACATTTTTACATAATAATGTCAATAATCAGAAAAGATAGGCTAATATCCCCAGTAATAACATTATTTACATAACAATGTTTATCGTATAATTAGAAAATATTCCCAACAATAACATTTTTACATAATAAAGTCAATAATCACAAAATTAGACCAATAATCCCAATAATAATATTATTTACAAAATAATGTCAACAATAACAATATTAAGGTAATATTTCAAATTAAAATACAATTACATAATCATTAGAAATAGATAACAAATTGGGAACAATATTTTCAATAATTGATAATTATTTAAAAATGTATATTTCTTTAGTAACAACATACAATAGTATTTTCAATATTTTCACGCATGCCTTTAATCTTGTTTAGCCCATCAACTGAATTTTTTCAGTACAACTTGATATGTTTATCCATCTTCATCTATCAACAAAAGATAATGTTGATAGATTAAAATGGATAAATATAACGAATACTACAATAAAAAGTTCATGTGATAGGCTAAATAAGATTAAAGCAATACTTGGCCCGTTTGTATATGTGCACAAGAGAATTATACATTTTTAAATAATTAATGAGTACAATAGTCATAACTTCATTATAATTTTTCTGATGCGTAAGAATTACTATATTCTTTTCTATTCACATATTAATGTGAATAATCGTAAAATTTAGACTAATACTTCTCAATAATTTGTTTAGGTCATGTTTAGTGGTATGCCTCCTATACCACATGGTCGAGGATGTAGTCATGGTCGTGGCCCGCCACTTCTACCAGTTTCATTGGATGCTTACCAAGTTGAGGAAGCAATTCTTCGACCACCCACACCACTTGACACGACCACACCGTCCCCCGCCCTGCAGACCCCAGATGATGCTGGAGCATCTAGAGCTGCATCGAAAGCTGATGAGACAATACAACAGTCTGCCACCTTGACGGCTGCTCCACCACTACTATCAGTCCCCCCACCATCAGCGCCCAGTACATCAGCCTTGATGATGCAAGGTAAATTTGTTATCAATTTTTTTATGTTATTTCATATTCAAAATGTCTAATGTAGCATGTCATTTTAGATCTAACCGTCGATTTCACGAGCGCATCAACGGAGTCGTGACAAGGACTCTTTCCCCACCCGTCGCCATGTCTGAGGCAGGTGCCGGAAGAGTACCAGCATTTCTGGTTGTATCTAATAATCTATTTATTTAATGAAATTTACTAACATTTTGTTTAATTTTATTATCGTAGATGACCTACTGGTGGGACTGTAACAATGAGTATATGTTCTGGGTGTTCCACATGTTGGCCGATAAGTAAATCCGAAAGATACTTTCCGTCGCCCTGTCCATCCTGGTCAGGCCACTCTTGCTGGCCAACAAGGTTTGGCTCTGGCTCCAGCTCGAGATGTATTGGGCCAGATTCGACTTTCAGCGGGAGTCCTTATAGAATAAGGCGAACCGGGTGACAAAACTTCGTGGTGTCCTCAACTGTATATCCGGGGGGGGGGGGGGGGGGGGGGCTTCCTCTATCGACATGCACAAGAGGAAGTTGGTAAGTAAATAATAGTATTTTAAATGCTTTACCATTATTTTATAAATAAGATGCTAAATGTTTTTTCTTCTACAGGAAGCAAAGCTCGGCCGGCCCCCCAAGCACATGGAATTATTAGAGAGGTGCTGCAAGAAAAATTGGACGGCGGTTGGAGTGGGCCGAGGGCGTTGGTGGTGGAGGTAAGTAGCTACAGTATTAATATTATTTTTTTAAAAAAAATAATTCTTGCTTAAAAGTGTTAATAATTGTTTGTTTTGCAGGAAATATTGCAGAAGTTGCTAGAGGATGGTCAGCCTTAGAGGGTTGGATATTCCAGAAGGTGCTTTATTTTTGTAATATCCAACCCTCTAGTCTTTGTTATTTTTTTTTTTAAGTGTCTATTATATATATGTGTATATATATATATATATTGGGATTAATAGATTTCAAAAGTGTCAATTGATTTTTCCTTTCAAAATATTTGAAAGTGATATGTTCTGTGGTGGCAAAGAACTGAATAAATTGGTGCAAAAAATTCTTACACACATTAGTATATCTGTATAACTTTAATATAATTGCAATTCAATTCCAAACTTAAATTACTAGACTACAGTTCAGCAATGAAATCCAATCCTCAAAGTGTAATAATCACTAAAATTATGAATCAAGTAAGTGACATTTATCTGTACCTATCTTGATATACCAAATCATTAATTACATTTTTCAGATTAAAACACACCCACCATATATATTTCTTTCAAAATATCCGAATTTCAGTAGATCCTTCGGTAAAAGTATTGTCAAATTTCAAGAAATTCAAAATGATTGAACTTGCAAGAAAGGTATACTTCATTTTTGAGTGTCAACTTTTGAGTGTGAATTTTAACTTCATCACTACTTTAAGTTTTTCAATTTTACTCAAAAACTGGAGTTGTATATAGAGAATTTGTAAAGACAAATATTTGATTACAATATAACAATACATACATATTGATGAACTCTTTAATCAATTTTCATAAATAGTATCTCTTTTTTTTTTTTGCCTATTATGGAGGAATCTAATATACAAAATAATTTATTGTATTGTATTCATAGATAGCATCAATATATACATTTGTTTCTAAAAATGCTTTTTGGCTAATTATTACTTAATAGTAAGTAATGACAAACCAAAAAAGAAGAAACTAATAGGAAAAAATTATCAGAAAAAGACAGAACGTAACTTCCGAGGCTTCTGCTACCTCCTGTTGAGCTTCGCTTTTGAAACACTCACACATACGGAAACAGCATTTACGCACACTTTCTCACTCAACCACTCACACTTCACATTTGCTCACGCTTTTCTCCCTCAACACTCTCACTGCAGAACACTATTCAAGTCCATAAAGTACTACGCTTAGAGAGCCCTAGGAACGTTACATCTGAATCCTACGGTAGCCAAAATTGGCGAAAAACTCCATAAATGTATATGAATTTTGTGCAGGCAACTCCATTATTCCTTTTCTCAATCATTTGATTCTTTCTTTTTCCTTTAATTTTTTTTACTGAATCGATTTGTTAATTCGTCATTGCCATATAATTTTCCAACAGAATTCTTCAAGAACATACACTAACGATTTTGGCCGGATTATTTCATCCGACCCAAATTCAAATTCATCTTGTGAAGATTCCGGTGATGCGCTATCGCTGGATCCCATCTCTTGTGCTCTGCCGGCAAGATTAATGGAGCCTCAGGTACATAGTTAATTATTTTTCTTTTTGTTTCTCCAATTTATTTCTATTTAATTTCCTTTCCTGTCAAAGTTTAAAAAATAAATATTTAATATTTTAATATATTAAGAAATTGTTTTCCATAATTAAGGTTAAACAAGAAATGTGGAACCCATTCTTGAGGCTATAAAAATCATGCTTAATAAAACCTGTCTTTTCTTTTTTCCTTATTCTTTGATATATTTTCTTACCATGACCAGTAGCTGTAGTGACTAAACTCATATTTGAAAACAATAATTTTTATTTCACTAATTTTACCTTAAATTAAGCACAAAACGGGGGATGAAGAGAAAGTGCAAAAGCAGTGGTGATGACCTGGCCTAGGCTCAAACCAAACCTGATTGTGCCTGTCTTTTTTTCTTTTTTTTTTTAATGAAGATGAGATACTTTTTTAACAAACTTAAATAATTTATGCTTTTATTTTAAATAAATAAATTATAAATTAAACCAAACAATCAAAACTACAAATAGAAGTAGCTAAGACCACATAAAGACCAAAAAAGATTTAAAATACATTTTTAAAAAAATAACAATGAATTTTAGTGAATTGTTGTACTAATATAGAAGTAGAAGAATAAAGGTAAAATTTTTAGAGATTCAAAAGTATAAAAAATATAGAATAGCTAAGCTAAAAAAATAAAATAAAACTTATATGTCATGTATTATTTTAAAAAAGGAAGTGGCTCGATTAGGTCGGCCCGCTAACTTGACCCAGGGTTAAGAGATCCTAGGTCATTGGGTTGGGCCTATCCCAAGTATTGATACTTGGAATTAGCCTAGGATTGGCCTAGATTCGACCAACCAACTTTTCTTTATTGGGTCAATCACATCCTAGGTTGAGTCCCTCTTGAGCCCGACTCTTTAGGCATCTTGATCAGCAACTAGCAACCATGTGTTTAGTCCATGACCATTGAATTAACATTAGTTTGGTCGAAGTTTCTCAATTACAAGATATAATTGAGATCTCTATGACCAACAAAACAAAATTATTAGTAATTTTTATTTTGGGAAGCACGAATATGAATTCTCTACGCACAATGAACAAAAATAAAGGAAAAAAATAGTTGAGCACATTTCATACATCAATAACCATTATAATTGATTGTTGAATGATGATAATATGATTAAGAAACCAAATGATTATTGCATCTCTTTGACTCGAAACCTGAAGATTTGATTAATTAAATAATTCAAATTTGAAACTTCGGGAGAACATCCCAAATTATATCTACTTGACCAACTTTCCTTTTGAGAAAATATAAACGTTTGAGGGTATTGTAGAGAAAATAGAATATCATAAATGCCGAAATGTTTTTTGGTAACGAAAAGAGTACGAAAGGAGGAAAAAGAATAGTAAATAAATAAATAAAATTAAAATTGAGAAAAAAAATAAAACCACAAGAAAAGATTGCGACCTCAACTTAGAGTACTTACTTCCATGGCTCACGGTATAATATCTTTAATTACATTAATGGAGAGGAGAAGACATTAATTAGGGTATCTTCCATAATTATTTACAGTTTTTCTTATTTACTATGATTTGTTGATAAAAAACTTTCTCATTCTGTCATGTTTGGAAGCCCCATAAGTTATT
Organism: Sesamum indicum; assembly: GCF_026168435.1. Lineage (NCBI taxonomy): Eukaryota > Viridiplantae > Streptophyta > Magnoliopsida > Lamiales > Pedaliaceae > Sesamum > Sesamum indicum. The sequence continues at coordinate 5,227,705 of NC_142661.1, read as the reverse complement.
AATTGTTTCCACTATTATATATTCTCTCGTCATTACCATACATATATTTTTTTTTTTTTGTAATAAGTCTTTTAGTTCACAACATTGGTTTTCCATGCAATGATTTAGAAGGCGTTAATTCCCTTACATTATCCTACTTGGCACAAAATTGGATCCCTTGGTATGTTGTTTTTCATACTTTGGACAATAAATATTACTTTTAGTATTTCTGGTCTCGGGTCTCTGATCCATCTGTCTATTTAGTGTTCTATACATCTTTCTCAATTTGCCAACTTTTTTCATATCCAAAGTATATTTTCTTTAAAAACTCCCAATCAGGATATCTTACTTATAATTACATTTTTGAACCTTTCAACGTAACCAATATTTGTTGATATATAGATCCAAATTACTCTATACAAATAATGTAATCCAACAACGGAAATTTGATCAATGTAACTTATTTTTCTTTCAAATTTGCTCATGTAGATAAGCTAGTAATACTTTACACTAAGCATGAGATAAAGTATCATCTCAGCACGCTTGATTTTCAATCACTTCATAACAAGTTGAAGAATAATTCAAACTTTTACAAAGGTTTAGTTAGCACTGAAGTCTGTGAATAAAGAAATAATCCATGACCAAGATTGGAGCTGTTGCAAGTTGAAAGATCCATTTACAATACTAGGTAGAGGACCGCTGTCATGAAGTATTTCATGTGGATTTGGAACGAAAGATATCGGGTAAGAAAGGAGGCAATGCATCGATCACTACCTGCAGATACAAATGGTGGTGCAACATGTCATTATGCGTCAAGAACAATGATATATCCATGTAGCATGGTGATGATGCAATTTGTGATGAAGGTGTTAGTGACCAAAATCTAAAGTGGCCAACTTAGAGAGTGACAATATTGAAACAACTCTATTTGGGCATGCACATAGGGTGGTAAAGATGCTACAAAAGTGGTTATGGGGAAGCTAAGACGATTAAATGACCACAAAAAAATTCATATTGATGGTGGTGGGTTCCATGATATACCAAATACAGGTATATTTTGCATAGGGCTATGCAGTACAATGGTTTTTGAATCAGGGTGATGTCATCTATGTCAATTCTAATAGTTATAACCATTGGTGAGAAGATGGTATAAATACAAAAATAACATACTGGTAACCTATGTAAACTCTTTTCCAAAACAAACATTTTATGTCGCAGTAATGCTAAATGAGAATTCTACAGACAAGTGGCTTAGCGCCCTCATATGATAGGGATCTTTTGATTAATGTCACTTTGCATTTAGTTTGTGATGCAACTGTTCTTCAACATTTATTATAGTTTCCAACAACCTACTATTATACCTTCAATATCAACAGTTTCATGGCAATTGTTGAATGACTGATTGCAGGCAACAAACGATAGCAGTGGCATTTAATTGCTAGTGTTGTTCCCATATTAAGACCATTCCACATATGTTCTTTCGAAGTTTTAAAGTGCGAAGGTATTGGAATTCCATGCTAGTTTTTTCTAGTTGTAGCTTCTAATAGCGGATTTGGCGATAATGATAGTTCGTCGTTAACGGAAGCCGACAACAACCTCCTTGACTGAGGGACATATACATATCCTTGTATCATAGCTTGTTCTATGATTTACTAGGACGACATGAAACAATCCAAACACCTCAGTCATTGTTATTGAGCTTGAACGATCATCTTTAGGGTGCATCACCAGTTATAGTTGTTGCCAAATGAAGTGTATTTAAAAGATAATAAAGGATAAATGATTCAGATGTTGATGACACATGGATTCACTTCCCAAACGAACTTCCTTCCATAGTGCGGCTTAAGAGAATCTTAAGAGGTGGGAGCATGAAAAGTTGTGCATAATAACCAAGGAGATGTAGTATTTCTAGTTTTGAGTATTTACATTATCAAATGATCATTTTATTAATGTTTTAAATAGGTTCAAGCATATGCTTTCGAAAGAATCTAGATAGAAATCGATGCTAAAAATATTTCTTTACTGACAATGTCACAACATAGAGGAAACTAGTGGTTGCGGCATATTTTGGCTTAAATTCATGCTATGAAAAGCAGATTGAAATATAATTTTGTGTACACTTTCAGAGAAAGGGATAATGTGGTGGACCTCCTAACAAATGAAGCGTGTTATAGAAAGATAAATTAAATATTTCATGGGAGTGAGATATCCATGCCACTCAAAAGATCTATCCACTCAAAAGTTTTGATATCTTTTTCCCGATCATCAATAAATGAAAACCTATCTTGCCTAATCCCCTGCCTAGATAGAAGTGGCCTAGGCACTAATAATTAATGTTGAGTGTTCAATCACTTCTCAGTAAATAAAGCTTGTTACTATTACCTTATAAATACAAATAAAATATTAGAGTCTTTAGAATCTTTACTCACAAAAATCTTCACAGATCTTCCAACAGTATCACCAATTTGCATGCACAATCTAAGAGATATCAAGAAAATTAAGATTTTTTCCTCTGTAATGATTCTTCTCCTGGTGATTCATATTTCAATTACCATTGAGATTACGAAAATGACTCTCACAATGTAAATAAGTTACATACAATATATTTGGCTACCTTTAGAATTATAAACTTCATGAGGTTAAAATTGTGTTTGCATCATTCACAAAATCAATTTATTTTCCAATTGAATACATTTTTCTTTTATGCGACCTCTTATGGTCAAATGACTGATGAACAGTTTCAATATCTTTTGTTCATGTATTTGTTGTATTATGACCTCTACAAAACATCTTCGGTAATTTTGAAAGCATCACTTCCAATTTGTTAAACACAATGATCAAAACATTCTATGGAACATGTCTCGCCTTGAGCCCGTGAGCCCGTTGGACGTAAGAATTGCCTCCAAACTCACCATGTGCATCCTAAAATTCGGTAATGGCAATATGCCGAAACGGGATTGCAAATGGATATACTGTAATTTTTCTTTGCCCAATGCTTATATGTTGCTATATCTTATTAGTTTCTAATGTATATGGAACGTGATATTACAATCACCGTTCATAAAAATGTGACATCCTCAATGTGGAGTGACTTATTCCATGATTGGTCGTTATGTATCAAGATTCTAGAGGTCATTCGCATGTATGTAGCATTTTGTCCCGCATGTTCAAGAGGTGGCTGCCCACGCACATTACACTTTGTCTCCCATATACTTAGCTTTCGACTTAACTTGGTGATTGATTTTCATACTATTTGGTCCTGCCCTGGGCCCTAGGCCCACAAGCCCATTGGGCCCTAGAATTGCCTCAAACCCATCGTGTGCATTTTGGAATTTGATTATGACAACAAACCGAAAAGGGATATCGAATGGATGCACTCGAGTTCTTTCTCCAATGTTTATATGTTGCTTATCTTTTTAATTCATAGTCCATGTGGGACGGGCTAGCATAAAATACATCTACTCTTTTCAACTTTACGCATTGTTGTCCTGTAAATTCTAAGTATTAAGACAAATATTTTCTATATATTTTCATGCCTTTTATTTTGCATATTATACTTATCTTACTTAATTTTCACATGCACATATAATGGTGGACATGTAACTATCGTTGAACTAAATGATAAGGCTTCTTACTTCGCATATTTTTAGCGATCTTGTTTCCAAATTGGTTTTCCCTTGAATGTTTTGAAAAATATACAAATACATTCATTTATAAAACAATATTTAGGTAGTTACTTAATCTCATTAATTCTACTTGAGAAAAGGGAGTTGTTCATTAATTTTGATATTTCTAATATAAAAAAAGCTCCTATAATAGAAAAACATAACAATGCATCAAGAAAATTATTTATCCATTGAAACTTGGTGGTGAAGGTATGTACTTTGCAATATAAGGAAATATGTCTCACTTTAATTTTTTGTTAAAAGTTTCAGTTGAAGTTTATAAGCTTTCCTTCATACCTGACTGATTGGTTAATGGAGTTTGTTTATTTCTTTAATCTAATGTGCTTATACTTTTTACTTTATCTATGGCTTAATTTATACTCTTTTTATACTAATGTGCTTGTGCTTTGGTGCAGGATCAACCTGAATCAAACAATCGATATTTAATTAAAAAGAGAAGTTGAGACATGTGTGTAGTTCAAGGCACTTGGAAGGTCTCTTTTGGACTTTTCCGACATCATCAATGAGGCCGCAACTATATTCTGGAAATGCATAAGGTATGTCCACTTGTCAATTTGAATTTATATCTATACATATTTGAACCAAATACTCCACGTAATGCAAGCTAGGTTTATATACTCAAATCATATTAAGATTAGAAATCTGTTTGCTATTATGTATTACTGATTTTGAGTACTTATTACTTTTTATTCTAATATTTAATTACTTTCTTGGTAATTATTTATTTGTTCTTTAATTTACATATAACATTTAATTTATAGAAAGCTTATGAATTCACTTACTCATCCACTAAGAAAATGAAAACAAAATTAGATATTAGTGTCCAATCACGTGCATTTTTACTATTATGCACTCTGATGTTTCTTTATCTAGAAAATGTGAAATTATAATTTATAAAATAAACTCATCTATTCTACTAACATACATATGTATGGCAGGTTGAAGTAGGGGAAAGGGACATGTATCAGATAATTGTACAAGATAATGTAGGCAAGTTAGACGTAAGAGTGAAAAAATTCCCTCTCGAACAAGATATGGACCCTCTACCAGAAATTATTGAGACAATAAAAATCCAACCAAGATATAAGTTATCCCTACAGGAACAACTAGTGGGTTGGATATTACAAAAGAGAAAGCGCAACTCCTCGAATTCAAGTGATAAGGTAATAATTTTTTAATACTTTACATAAATAATCTGTAAATTTTTGAGTTATACAAAACTAATGTAATATAATTAATATTCTTCAACCAAATTTTCATGCAATAGTACTATATTCAATAGAGAGTCTCTCAAAACTTCCGCTCTTTAAAGGAGGTTGCAACTTTTATACTCTATAGCTGTCGGAGGAGTGATCTAGTGCAGGAACAGGTAAACTCAAAATCCATAAAACCATTTTATCTTTGACCAAAATTTATGTGGATATGTTTTATTTTTTAACTTTTCAACTATAGAAGATTATAAAAAATGAATGAACTATTATGTCATTTGTTCATGACGCATATTAAAACTTCCACAACATTTAGGTTGGGGATGGAAGTGGAACTCATACATGAAATATTACTGAGATAGAAAACAAAATAGAAGGTATGTAGAACGTTCTACTTTAAATTATATTCATTTCTTACCAACATAATTGGGTTTGGTTTGGTTGAATTTTAACTCTTATCTTTGTTATATGCTCTTATATTAATAGGCATTCCATCAGATTCGGGCAATGAAAATCAAAATAAAATGGATGATCAAGAGTTGGAGATCTTTGCTTGCGCTTTAAACAACCCAATAATTGATTTATAGCCAATCGTTTTACTCATTATTCTTTTCTTATTATTTTGTCAACATTTATAATTAAATAGAAAATTCAAATTCGAACATCTTTTTCCTTTCCAAAAGCTTTTGAAAAATTCGAACATCTACTTCCACTTTTTTTTTTCTTTTGTTATGTTAAGGGGTATTTTTTTTTTACTATATTAAAAGTATGATTAAATATTCTAAAATTCATTCATTAATTATTACATAAATAATTTTAAATTAAAGCATACATTAAATAAAAATTACTAAACGCAAGAAACTACTATAAAAGTACACCAAATACCCATATTTATAAAAGTTCACAAAACCATGCAATTTGACAATATCTAAACCATGTGCAAAACCATTGAAACTTTTTTTTTTTTATGGTAGTGATTGCTTTCAATATTTTTCCCAAAAACGTTATATAAACAGTAAATTTAAATTGGATGGAGCAAACGAAAAAATTGAAAATTTATAAAGTTGAAAAATTAAATTGTGTAAAAGAGTTTTACAACAAATGAATGAATATTATTAGAAATAGCTAATCAATTATATAATTGAATATCAATAAATATATGAACTCATAATGTAAAAAGATCAAAAGTAACTTTGTCCAATAAAATAAAAGTTAGTTGAGTCTTTTTAAATTACAAACTCACTCCCTTTGAAATACCACCCCTTCTAATCAGCATAGGGGACTAAAAATATTTTAGCCCAATTTTTTCTTGTGTGTTCCAATAAAAAAATTGTAGCAATTGAATCTTCGTTATTGTTTTAGCTTTTTTAACTATATATTTATTATATATATATATATATATATTGCAATTAATGGATTCAAAAGTGTTGATTGATTTTTCTTTTCAAAATATTTTAAAATGATATATTTTATGGTGGCAAAGAACCAAATACATTGGTGTAAATAACTTGAATATCATTGCAATTAAATTTCTTGAATCAAGTTCATGAAAGAAATCCAATCCTCAAAGTGTAATAATCACTAACATTATAAATTAGGTAAGTGACATTAATTTATACCTATCTTTTATATACCAAACCATTAATTATACTTTTAGATTCAGACACACCTACCACATATATTTCTTTCAAAATTTTCATCCTTTGAAACCGAATTTCAAAAGATCCTTAGATAAAAATATTGTCGAATTTCAATCTTACTAAAAACTTGAGTTGTATATAAAGAAAGGTATACATGATTAATTTTTCATTTTTGAGTATCGATTTTAACTTCATCACTACTTTAGGTTTTTCAATCTTACTAAAAACTTGAGTTGTATATAAAGAATTTTGTAAAAATAAATGGTTGATTACAATACAACAATATGTACATATTGATGAACTCTCTAATTAATTTTCGTAGATGTTATCTCTCCTTTTTTCGGCCATTTCTAGAGGAATCTGATGTAGAATATAATTTATTGTATTGCATTCATAGATAGCATGACTATATACTTTCCTTCTGAAATTGATTCTTGTCTAATTATTACAATAACATTAAATAAAGACAAACCAAAAAAGAAGAAATTAGTAGATAAATATTATGAGAAAAAGACAGAACGTCAATTTCAAGGCTTCCGCTAAACCCAATCGAGCTTTGTTATTTGAAACACTTACACAAACACGCACAACATTTACTCACACTCTCTCACTCAACCACTCCCACTTCACATTTGCTCACGCCTTACTCATTGCAAATTACTGTTCAAGTCCATAAAGTACTACGCTCAAGAGACCTAGGAACGTTACATTTGATTCCTTCGGTATCATAGAAATGGTAGAAAACTCTAGAAATCTATGATGATTTCTATGCAGGCAACTCCATTATTCCTTTTCTCAAGCATTTGATTCTTTCTTTTTCCTTCTTTAATTCCTTTTTCTTAATCGATTTGTTAATTCGTCATCGTGTATAATTTGCCAACAGAATTCTTCAAGAACATACACTAAAGATTTTGGCCGGATTATTTCATCCGACCCAAATTCAAATTCATCTTATGAAAATTCTGGTGTGCTATCGCCGAATCCCATTTCTTGTGCTCTGCGGGCAAGTTTAATTGAGTCTCAGGTACATATTTAATTATTTTTCTTTTTGGTTCTCCAATTTGTTTTAAATTAATTTTCTTTCCTATCAAAGTTTTAAAAAATAAATATTTAAATTCGAATATATTAAGAATTTTTTTTTCCGTAATTAGGGTTCAACAAAAGATCCAACTTTATTTATTTGATAAATATTTTAAAATAATTTTATGTGGAACTCCTTGTTGAGGCAGTAGAAATCATGCTCATTAAAACTTATCCCTTTCTATTTCACCTTATGCTTTGATATATTTTCTTACCATGACTGTGCCATATCATATATAGCGTCAGGGGTACAGATTTGGACGGATCCATGTTGAGGAACTTGGCCATTGTTTTAAGAGCTCCCCAGAACGATAGGGGCAATTCAGTAAACCTCTTCATGGATTGAACCATGTCCAACATGATTCGACTTCTCCATTAGGCCACGCCGTTAAGTTGTGGCGTTCTAGGAGGAGTCCATTGAGAGAGAATTCTATTCTTTCTGAAGTTATCCATGAACTCACCACTTAAATATTCCCCACCTCAATCTGACTGAAAACCTTTGATCTTATGGCTAGTTTGATATCTACTTCAAGTTTGAATTCCTTAAATAATCCAAATGCCTTCAACTTGTACCTCATGAGCTAAACATAACCATACCATGAGTGATTATAGATAAAGGTTATGAAGTATGAATATATCCTCTTTTAGCTGGAGTATTTAATGGTCCATAGACGTCTGTGTGGATTAAGTCCAATAGACCAGTGACAAGCATGACAAACAAAAAGTTTCTTGATCATTTTCCCTTTTAGACAGGACTGGCAAGTTGATAGTTTACCCAAGTCATCTACCTCTAGACTCCTTGATTCTATCAACTTCCTCATCCTTTCTATGGAGATATGACCTAACCTTACATGCCAAATTTATGCATTTTCATGATTATATAATTTTTGTTTGTGCTGGGCAGTTACAATCCAATTACTGTTGGAAAATATAAAAACCATTCGTTAATATACCAAGTACATGGAGGTTGTTATCAATCATCAAATAAAAACTATTTTTATTAATCATAAATGCATAACCATCATTGTCTCAATAAGGAATGGAAATAATATTTTTTATCATGATTGGTACATATTAATAGTTCTTTAATATTATACGAATATGATCACTAATACCTATGTTGAGAGATCCCACTGATTCCATAGGAACGACCTTGTCATCACCGAGCCTTGGATCATCTTGTCTTTACTTAGCCTTCTGCTTCTTTTCAATACCTGCAAATCATTGCAAATGTGAGATAAGTATGCAATACCCAAGAAGAAGAATTACTATCATATTTACTTCAATACAAACGTAGCTGGATTGGAGAGAAGTTGTGGGTACTCCCTCTTCCAATACCCCTTTTCACAGCAATGAATGCAAACATCCTTTGCCCTCGACCGCTGTGAACCACCGTTCTTCCCTTTCCCTTTGCTCTTTCCCACCGGAGCAAAAAGGGTGCTTGGAGCGCTAGTAGTGGCTGCGACAGCTTTTCCTTTTCCTTCTTCCTCTTCTAGGGCCTGGCCTCTTGCCTTTCGGTTTGGAGGTTGAAGCCTCTCCTATTAGTAACATAGGTGCAGACTTGTATGTCATTGCCTCTTATTAGACCAGTATATTAATTAACTCATGAATAGACTTTTTAAGTCAATTCATATTGTAGTTTATGATAAACGGCTCATAGGAGGGAGGAAGTGATTGGAGGATCACATCGATGTACATCTCATTATGAAGCCCAGCTTTGAGGTCTTCTTCACGAGGAATAGCATCTTGATCGCATGACTTTGCATAGAAGATCCTTCAGTCATATTTGTCCTAAAAAATATATTTGTACAAGTATATCTAATATTCCTATCAGGAATCGTAAAAACATCGATCATGTGAAGCATTATTGAGGGAACGTTTTTCAGCCTTTCATATTGCTTTTGGATGTCATTGGTCATTGAAGCTAATATGATACTGCGACCTTCTTGTTGTCCTCATGCTACTTCTCGAACGTCACACGTTCTTCGGGCGAAAACCCTTCTGGTGAAGTCGCCAGGAGCGGCTTGTCCAAGACATAGCCTGGTTCTTGAAACCTCGGACAATCATTAGATTTTGCAGTTAGTTGTTGTAGTTCGTGCCATTGAATCTATTAATCTCCATTATCAGGGTTAAGGGGTTCTTAGACATGTTCTGCAATATAGAATTAAACAGATTTTAACATATGATAGTAATACTATTGATAAGTTCAAGACATGGTCTTTTAGTCTTTAATTCTCTCACTATTTATATAGAAGCCCACCACTCTCAAGTAGGGTTTTGGGAAGTCATTTCCTAGTGGGCTTTGGATCCACAATAACAGTTTACCATGCCTGCTTTTACGATTCACATGGAAAAGGTCCCGTGGGAGGCAATCGATGCTATTCTCATTCTATGAGATTCTCAAGATATTTTGCCTCACCTCTTCACATGATCCTGAGGACTGCAAGAGAATTATTTTACTCAATGCTAGGCTTGACCCATCAACCAAATCACACCTCAGTCATCGCCCCCCATGACTTGTGAGATACGAAAATGCTGAACATGTTCTTTATTCACAACAATGGTGTAGCTTTCTTTTATTCCAACTGTGCCAAAACTTGTGAGACCACACTTGGGTAAGGTAGCTTCCTCACCACATTTTTGTTGATGAAAGGCTTGGTCAAATCAAGACAATCTCGATCTAAGTCAATTTTAGGCCTAATATTTAACTTGCTCCAACTAAGTAAGAGTTAATGTTTTCATGTTTTACCGAGACCTCATCACATAATTTTATTACATGCAAAACATCAAATGCTAAAGCAATAAAGAAATCACCGCATGCAACATAATTAAGCATACCCATGTGGGATGATCACAAGCGCTACCTATGCGACTTTACTGTGCCCGGAGCGAGTCTAGGGTCAGTCTAAGGTGGCCCTATGCTATTACAAAGTAATTTACCCATCAAAATATAGATGGGCCTTGTAATTTCTTCGTGGGCCTCCTTATCCTTGGACCACCTTCTCCATGAGCTAGCTTTAAAATAAAAAATCTCATAAAAAAATTCCTATACTACTCTCATTACAACTGAAAAGAAATCCCAATTAGAAGGTGGGGGGAATGCATAAGGAGGGAGATACCAGGCCTCATTATTCCAAGGTTAAAACAAGAGGGAGAGAGAAGAAACATTACAAGAGCATACAAGCCAAACCATAAACTCAAACTTACAAGAGGTCGTGGGGTCCGAGATCATCCATCCATACATCATATAATATACATCCCATGTAATATTATACTCCAGGATGTCCAATATAACAAAAATTAATTTTACGAAGACAACACAAGCTGGAAATTTGCAATCAAAAGGATGATAAAAAAGTAGGTGTATTGGCCAATCAATTATGCAATTTTAATTTTAGACAAAATTCAATTTTGTCCCAAAAAATTAAAACAGTTAACTAATACTAAAGAAAATTCTAGAAAATCAAATGTTCGAATTACGGGCAAAATACATCCTAGCCATTGGTTGTCAGCCCTATAGCACTCCTTATCGTCCTTGTCTTCACGTGCGCTCTGGTCCTCTACAAGAGGCGGCCAAATTAGAAGCTTGGACGGTAGGATCATTTTTGTGTTATGTTTTCATTAGTTATTTCAAATAACTAATATACATATATATACCTTGTATGGATGTACTAATCCAGGATGCAATCATCGCATATACGTGATTGCTGTGATTTCTCAATTCTAAGGACTACTCTAGTACTATCGGAGCTAAGGACTTAAGTTATTACGACCAAGCATCTAAGGCTTCCACATGACGATCCCTGCGTGTAAGTTCAGTCAGTTGACCACCTTGTCAACTAACCCACTGAAATTTCATAGACATCCAATGCCTCTCGCCGATGAAACACTGCACTCATCCAATGAATGCAATACTTAGTGCAGGTCTCAATAGGGCTCTCAATGCCTAGATTTGAGGTCTTCGACTTAGAACATTTCAGACCAACCCACAGAAGTTGCCTTCATAGCCAACATCCAATGTGCTGCCCAACTACATGGGTTACAAAGTGGTCTATGGGCATGTGTTGTGATGTTAAAGTTGTAGTTGATGTAATTTGGTAAGCACAATAGTTACATGCGCCAAAGATGAATACTTATTATATTCGTCAGGAAAATATTGCTTAAATAAAGATTGTTTGAGTGGTTCTCAAAACCGCCAATCTAATTGGCTTTTTGGTCACCTATTACAACAATTTCCCACTTGACCTTAAAGCAAATTGCTCATATTTTTAGATTAATCTGATTATGACTAATCTGCGATACCGACTAGGTCTTTTGGGTCTACTCTCGTTTCTGCTGATGTTCTGCGATCCAACCACATGTTACATCTTTCTATCATCGCCCCTAGCAGATGATGGTGTCTAAGATTTTTCCTTAGACCTGTGATGAGATCTCAGGCCTTTTATATTGTGACATAGCCCAGATGTCATCCTCCAAGGTGACCACTAGCGTGGCTATGCTAGGAAGAAAACACAATTATTTAGCATTGGTTTTTTGATCCTAACCTTTTTCCAAAAATAACTTTCAAAGTTTGCCATACATTCAATTTTTCATGAATAGGCTCTTTGTGATATTCCAGTTGGAACCTTTCCAATATTACCACATTATCATTAGACCTTGAAGCTCTTTGAGAAGCTCTTTTAGATTAAATATAATTCATATGATGGTGGAAGCTACTATTGCTATAGCCTTCCAAAACCAACCTCCATTAATATGCGTGAAGAGTTCTTGTCTAATCCTTATTCAGGTATTAAAGATAGCCCTTCAACAACTGTCTGTTGCCTCATCGGTGCACACTCGATATACGTTTTTATGCTTAAAAATTATGAGCAACATCGGGCTTAATGCACCGAATAACATTCCATGCAGCTTACAATAAAGACGTAGGGGATATCAAATATCTAAGCTCCTCAGTAGTCTACCATGACTGAATTTTGGATAGGTTATCCTTAGATAGGAGTCCAATTCATAATACAGAAAATTTGATAAATAATGTTCGTGTTTTAGACTTTCATGTCTTTATATCATTCCAAATAATCGAGACATTCTGAACCTCTAAAACACTTGGAACACAATTCGGCTCCCATTGACTTTCCACCTTGTTTTTGACCAAGTCATGTACCTCATGAACTTGTCAAAATAAGTATGTAGGGCATCCAAACCTTGTTTGAACTCCATAGCGTATTTTATGGCTCCAAGCCATTTATTTGGATAGATGTCCTACATCTCTTCCTCTTGTCCGGTTTCAAAAACTCGAATCTTTTAGGTAACAGGAGTTTTCTAACTATCCTTTGGAGAACTTAGACATGTTCACTTAAGTTCCAATTACAATTGATGTTTGTATTATTCCGTAACGAACTTGTATAAATTAGATTCTGAGTCAAAGTTTCTTCCCACTAGTCCTTTAACGTATGCAGGACCATTTCTCATAGCCAAGACTTTTGTACGACACAGGTTTGCCAAGACATACCAAGTATACTGTCTGGATTACGACATTAAGAAAGCACAATGGTTTACAACTGGATGATTTTTCAAAAGTCCACATCTAGTGAAGCACCGATCGAACCATGTTCAATCAAGGTTCAATTTCTTCCTTACCAAAGACAGTTCAACATCATCTCTTTCGGTGGAATTTCATTGAATGAGAAGTCCTTTCTCATTTAGGATGTTACAAGAAATCCCACTAAATATGCACTACTTCGATCTGACCGAATGGATTATCTCCGTAACCAGTTTCATTCTCCACCTCAAGTCTAATTTCTCCAAACTTTCCAGAAGTCCTTAGACTTGTGAACCCTCTACTGGTATTTTTGTATTTACTAACTTACAAATGTCTATTTTGGATCCAATCCAATTGGTTGTTTTTGAAAATCATTCTTTATCCCACAAAGTGCTTTAATGGCTTTCTTTCTTCTGAGAAAGGATTCATAAGTTACTAAACCTAGATCATCTACTGCTAGACTCTTTGAATCTGCCAACCTATTTATCCTAACTAGAGGGATATGGCCTAGTTCATGTATGTCATTTTTTGTAAGTTATGATGTTCTTGACCATCTGTTTTAGTCAGTTGTTTTGATTGTGCGTAATCTAATTATGTAGTACGACAATTTAATAACTTAGCAGACTCGAAAAAATATTTTATTGATCAATTTTGGAGTCTAATTTGTCCAACAATTGACTAACGACTTTATCATGCTAGGTTACATAAACGTAAACTATTTCAACATGAATACTATTAGCTAAGTTTATTTAGTCTTATTACTTTTGCACTAATAGCCTAGCCATTGCTTAGCTTTAAGAGTAGTTGTCTTAGAGTTCTATTCCATTCATTTCTGTAAACCATTTCCACAAATGCATTTTGGGAGCAAGTGTCTAACACTTGGGAATACGAACAGTAATCATGTTTGCCCGACAAATGCCATAGTTTGGGTGAAGGGGAGTTCACGATACTCCCTCTTCTAATGCTCTTTGATAATTATATGTAAATATCATAAGTCAATTTTGACTATCGAACCATTATCCCATTTTTCCTTTTACATTCGCTCATTAAGGTGACAGGAGTGCTCATAGCGCTTGAAGCGGCTGACTTTGCTTCATCTTTGTTTCTCATTCAACGTCCGGCTCCCTTTCCTTTTGTTTTTGAGGTTGAAGCCTCCAAATCCAATACCGTCTATGCAGATTCTTCAATCGTTGTCTTGTATTGGTCCAACAATTTTATCAACTGATGAAATGGTCTTCTCAAGCCCATTTAGAGTTTATGATAAGTAGGAGGAAGGAGTAATGAAAATACATTCCTTTTAAGATCAACATTAGGGTCTTAGAGCTTCTCCACAATGCATTGCATCTTAACCCAATGTTTGTATACAGACAACCTTCAGTCATTTAGGCTTCACAAAAATGCTTTTGCCGTGGCATATCCAATATGCCGGTTCGGTGCCACAAAAATATGATTTATGTGGAGCATTGATTGAACTAACAACGTCTCGCCTATCATACTTCTCATGGATGATAGAAGCAGGTATGATGTTGCTGGATCTTGCGATTGTCCTTATGCTTTAATCCTGAGTGTCAAGCATTCCTTAAGCAAGGACTCCTTTCGCAACTCCGATGGAAGTGGCTTTTCCATGACATATGTCTAGGTTCAGAAATCGAGGACAATCCTTCGATTTTCATATTCAACTTTAATCGATTGTATTCCATTAAATAAATCTTAAAATTAAAGAAAATGAAAAATGTTATCTAAGATATGCATTCTAAATACAAAGTAGAATACAAGTAGATTATAGCAATGTTCAGTTTGAGTAAAGACTCAGTCTTTTACTCGTTAACTTCTCCCACTATTTCTCAAAATCGCAGCACTCTCGAGTGGGGTTTCAAAAAATCCTTTCGCAGTGGGCTTGGGATCCACATGAACAATTTACCATACCCCGCTTTTATAATTCACATGGAAAAAGCCTTGTGGGAGGCAACCTAGGACATTCTAATTCGATGAGATTCCCAAGATAATTTTCTGCACCTCTTTACATGATCCTGAGGACTCCAAGCGAATCATGTAATTTTGTGTTAAACCCGACCCATCAACCGAATCATACCTCAATTATCCCCCCCCCCATAACTCGTGAGATAGGCAAACAACCACCGTATTCCTTTGTTCATAATAATAATACAGCTTGCCTTATATTCCAAATGTGCCACGACTTATAAGACCATATTTGGATAGTGGTAGCCTCTTTACTGATATTGCTATGGATGGATTGGACCAATCGCAATGCCATTTTGATCCAAGTCCATTTATGGGCGTAATATTTTAGTTCGTGTTAGTTTCAACCCATCAATCAAGTCACACCTCAACTGTCGCCCCCCACGACTCGTGAGACAGGAAAACAGGGACCGTGTTCCTTTGTTCACAATAATGGTGCAGCTTGCCTCTAGTCCAAATGTGCCACGACTTGTGAGAGCACACTTTAGGTAGTGGCAGCTTCCTCACCACATTATTGCGGATGGAAATGTTGGACAGATCAAATAATTTTGATTCAAGTCCATTTTGGGCCCTAAAACTTTAACTTGGTCTAACCAAGTGAGAGTTAATATTGAGTTGTTCGATCGAGACCTAATCGAAGAATAGCTTTGCATGCATAAATATCAAATATTTAAAGCATTAGGTAAACACATCGCATGCAATGATGCCTAGCATATCCCTGTTGGATGATCACAAGCCCAGTCTATGCGACCCACTGAACCCGCAGTGAGTCTAAGGACTGTTTAAGGTAGCCCTATGCTATTACAAAATTTTACCCTATGCTATTAATGTCTTCGTCGGCCGCCTTCTCCATAGGCCTCCTCCTCCATGGACCTTCTTCCATCAACACAATTAAAATAAAAACCAGAAAAAAATAATCCATACTACTCCTATTACAATTTAACAAGAAACTCCGATCAAAGGTCGGAGGGAGTACATTAGGAGGGAGATAGCAAGCTTTATTATTCCAAGACTAAAAACGAGAAGGAGGGAGAAAATAAATCACAAGGGCACACGGGCCCACCCAATAAAATTATAAGACGTACATGCGGTGTAGGGCTCCGTGATCATCCACAATATTCAACTAGCACATAATATCAATTAAGCATGCTAGATAAGAAAATAAAAATCCCAAGAAAATACTGTGATATCCAATATCATGATAAAAAATTATATGCAGAAAACAAAAAGTTTAAAATTTTTAATTCAAAGCGATGATAAAGCCCCATGCATCTAATGTATGCAAATCAACCATATTAATTAAAGCAATTTAATTCTAAAAAAATCCAATTTTTTCCAAAATTAAACTAGCAAAAAATAATTTTTTTTAGAAAATGTGCAGAAATTAGAAACATGACGACAAATGACCCAGACATCGGCCGTCAACTGGAACAATAGCCGCACTACCTGCACGTAGGGCCTGCATTATCCAGGCTGTGTGCAAGCTCTTGCCCGCGCGCACGCGCTGTGCACTGCAGACCGGCAGTGCAGTGCCGGTCTGCAGTGCACTACTACAACACTATATTTCTTTTCACACATTAAACTAAAACTAAAACCAAGTATTTTAACCAGAAAATTCAATTTTCTTAAAATACTTAAATCATTCAAAATTGCAAAAACTAAATATGTTGATTTTCTCATATAATCATTCAAGAATAAGCATAAATAGTATCATGCTTCAAAAATAATAAAACAATATTATCATGCTTATTCACATAAATATATAGCCCCTACATCGAAGCGGGCTCTGATACCACTTGAAAGCAAAAAAAAATGCGAGTCGATTGGCCTGGAAACCAGTAAGTGGAAGTGATACTATAAAATTCGAAAATTAAAATCGAAACGTAATAAAATCATGATTCCAAGGATTACCTTTTTCTTGATTTGTTCCGAACGCCATTTCAATGATCCATTCACATGAGATTCAAGGTGGAAGCTATCTAAAGACACGTCCACACCACACTGAAATATGGAATCACTTATTTCTCTTTGTTAGAAGAAAATTAGACAGAAAAAACACACCAAGTGTGCTTGTGCGAGAGAGGCCGAATTTAGGAGCTTCAAGGGTAGGATTTTCTTTTTCCAAATAACTAATATATAGATATATACATCGTATGGATGTACTAGTATGTGTCTAGGTTCATTCTACAATTCATAAGGTAATAAATCCTTTATTCCAACAACTTAATTAGGGTTGCAATGGCTGATTTTATGAAAAATAAAATACCAAGCTCAATTATTTTTTATTAAATCTACTTTAATTAAATATCGCCTAATTAAGCACATCATATATTTAATCCAATTAAATACATGAGCCCAATAAGCTTTTATTAATTAATAAGTCCAACTTATTAAATAATAAGGGCAAGCCCAATATAAATTAATCCTATTATTTTATTTTTAGGCTCCTCGATCCAATGGATCCCTCTCATTTATAAGTTATCCAATTAATTATGAAATTAATTCCCAATTAATTTCTCGTCACTTCTCGGTGATTTATGTTTGACTCTTTAGGTTTACCTTTCCGCTAGACTTGGGCTAGTATCAAACACTATTACTAACCAAATTTAATTAATAAGTTTTTATCAATCCTTGATCTAGAAAGCCCGTCACCATAGGTTGTCGTCTAGCAACGACCCATGGCACTAGAGACTAAGTGAATATCCATGTGAACTTTTAGGTGCTTGAGTACATACAGGTATTGTCCTTCCGTCTACCATCTCCTGGCCTTAGTCTGGGGCATGAAATTGGGTGTCGGCTCCAATTCTGGACTAGGTCTATGCTTAATTCTTCAATTTCGTTACGCCAAATTATTCGACATAGGAACCTCGTTTCCTATTTGACGAATGACTATGATCACAAGTTTATAGAATATAAACAACATCTACAATTGCATCGGAGATACCTTTGTCACGTTTTGACAGGTGACAAATCCTGTTCTTAGACCTCACCATCCTCTCTACATGTTTTGACTGCACTGGACATGGCTTGTGATGACCATGCCTCTGACACGATCACCTCTCGCACAAATCAAAGATACAACATCGCCAGTACATGACTATTGTGATTCCTCAAGTCTGAGGACTAATCCCATACTATTGAAGCCAGGGACACTCCAGTCATACAGACCAAGCCTTTAAGGCTTTCATATAACGACCTTGTCAACTAACCCACAGAAATTTCATATATGCCAACTACAGGGGTTACAAAGTGGTACGTGAGTATCTATTGTGATGTGAAAGCAGTGCTTGATGTAATTCGTTAAGCACAACAGATACATACGCCAGGACGAATACTTTCATATTCGTTGGGATAACATTGTTTAAATAAATATTGCTTGAATGCTTCTGAAAGAAACCAATCTAATTGGTTTTTTGGTCACTTGTTCCAACAGGAATCTGCTGTGGTAGCTTGCTTGTAACTTTTCAAGTAATTAGCTTGATTACAAAACCTGATTGAGAATTGGCATCATTCTGTCCAACTGAAAGTTAGCATCACTATAGTATTCCATTATAAATTATCCACCACTGTATATATCAAGAACATATGTTTAGTCCTTTTCAGGTACATAAGTATGGTCTTGACTGCACTCCAGTGTGCTTCACCAGCACACACCTGATATTTGGTAGTTAGGCTTAAAGCGTACGCGAATCGGGTCTACTGCATTAAACATCATACTGAATACTGCCCATAACTGAATCATAGAGAATGTCTTACATCCATTTAAGTTCCTCATCAGTCTTGGGAGACTATTTCTTGGACAGCTTAATCCCATGTCTCATTGGAAGGAATCCTCATTTTGAGTTTTCCATCTTGAATCTCTTTAAGATTTTCTCAATGTACAAGGATTGAGTTAATCCTAACATCCTTTTGGATCTATCCTTGTAGATCTCGATGCCAAGAGGTAGGAAGCCTCATCCATATGCTTCATGGAAAATTGAGTGGACAACCATATATTTATATTTCCTAATATCTTGACATCATTCCCAATGGGCAACAAATTGTCAACATAAAGTAGAGGGTACGTAACCGAGCTCCCCCTGATCTTCATGTTCCAGCAACAGGAAGCTTGTTTGAGGCCAGAGATAGACCTCTAGAGATGACAAACTTTCTATTTTCTACAGAAGAGGTGAAACCTTCTGGCTGATCCATGTAGATCAATTACTCGATGAAATTGTTCAAGAAGGCCATTTTAATGTCAATCTGCCATATTTCATAGCCATACCACGCTGCTATGGCAAGCAGTATCCTCACGGAGTTAGTAATTACCACGGGCGAATCAGTTTTCTCAAAGTTGACCTCGGGTCGTTGAGTGTATGTTTTTGCCATGAACCTAGCCTTGAAGGCAGTAACCTCCCCTCTAGCTCCAAGCTTATGTTTGTATACTCATTTGCAACCAACTTGCTTAACACCTTTAGGTGGGTGCACGAGGGTCCAAACTTGATTCGAACCATTGAGTCCATTTCAGATTTCATGGCCTCAAGCCACTTATCCGAGTTGATGTCATACATCGCTTCTCTGTATGTTGTTGGATCACCGTCTAATTGGATAGTCAAGCCTAAGAATACATACCTATCAGGACGTTGAGATAATCTAGTTGACCTACAGAGAACTAGATCACTAATACTGCGAATCGTAGGTACAGATGGTGTTGCATTATCTTGATGAGGTATCTCAGATGAATCTTCAAGCAGTTCCTCATCACATTGGCTAACCATTGGAAAACCCTTTTTCAAGAATATTGCGTGTCGCGAGACAAAAATCTTTTATCTTGATGGTCATAGAAATAATACCCAGTAGCTTTTTTTGGATAACCGAAAAACCTGGACAGAGTAGACCTTGATTCTAATTTGTCTCCTACTAGCCTCTTGATGTATGTCGGGCTACCATACTCTCAAGTACTTATAGAATGCTGGCTTTCCATGCCATACCTCATATGGCGTTTGGGGGCACAGCTTTAGATGGCGCCATGTTTACGACTTGTTTAATTCTCTACTTCAAGTCTGAATTCTTTAAATCTTCCAAATGGCTCAAACTTGAACCTCATAAGGTAAACATAACCATACAGTGATTGATCATCAGTAAAGGTTATGCAATACGACTATCCTCCTTTAGCAGGAATATTTAGTGGTCCACAGACATCTGTGTAGATTATGTCCAACAGACGAGTAGCAAGCGTACTTTGTCCAACAAAAGGTTTCTTTGTCATTTTATCTTCTGGACAAGATTCAGAAGTTTATTTTTATCCAAGTCCTCTACTTCTGGACTCCTTAATTCGGCCAACTTCCTCATCCTTTGTATGGATATATGACTTAACCTTGCATGCCAAATCTGTGTCTTTTCATGATTATCTACTTTTCATTTATGTTGGGCAATAATAATTTAATTTAACTATTGGAGAATATAAACACCATTTGTTAATGTATTAAGCAGATGAAGGTTATCATTAATCATCAAATAAAAACTATTTTTATTGATCTTAAACGCATAACCATTGTCTAAAACAGGAATGAAAATAATATTTTTTATTGTGCTCAATATATAATAACAATTCTTTAGTTCTATCCGAATACAATTACTAATAGCTAAGTTGAGTGATCCCATAGTTTCAGTTGCTACGGCCTTGCCATCACCAAGCTTTAGGACCATTTCGTCCTTTCGTAGACTTCTGTTTCTTTCCAGCACTTGCAAATTATTACAGATGTGAGCTCCACAACCGATATCCAATACCTAAGAAGCAGAATTAGTTATCATATTTACTTGAATCACAAAGTGCCTTGGTTGGAGAGGAGTTGTGGGCACTCCCTCTTCTGGTGCTCCTTTACTTGACAATGAATTCAAACATCATTTTTCCTTGATCGCTATGAACCACCGTTCTTCCCTTTCCCTTTTTCCTTTTACACTGGAGCAACAGGGGTACTTGGAGCGCTAAAAGTGGCTACGGTGAGTTTTCCTTTTCCCTTCTTCCTCTTCCAGCTTTCGGCATTCTTGCCTTTGGCCTTGGAGGTCAAAGTTTCTCCTATCAATACTGATGGCACAAACTTGTGGGTCGTTGCCTCGTATTGGACCAACATATTAATTAACTCATAACTAGACTTCTCAAGTCCATTCATGTTGTAGGTTAATGATCAATGGGTCACAAGATGGAGGAAGTAATTGGAGGATCACATTGATGTACGTTACATTGTCAAGCCCAGCTTTGAGGCCTTCGAGCTTCTCCGCAAGGGAAGCATTTTGACCCCATGTCATTGCGCAGAAAATCCTTCAGTCATCTTTGTCCCGAGAAATGCTTTTGCAGCGGCATATCTAATATGCCTATCAGGAGTTGCATAACTTCCTTTATGCGAAGCATTATCGAGGGAACGTACTCCGACCTATCATATTGCTTTTGGAAGTCATTGATCATCAAAGCTAATATGATACTGCGGACCTTGCAGTTGTTTTCATGCCACCTCTCAAATGTCGCACGTTCTTCGGGCAAGGAGCCTTTCACTAATGTCGTTGGGAGCGGCTTGTCGAAGACATAGCCCTGATTCTCGAAATTTAGGACAATCTTTAGATTTTGCAGCCAATCATTGTAGTTTGTGCCATTAAATTTATTAGTCTCCATTATCAGGGTTAAGGGGTGCTTAGACATTTTCTACATGATAGAATTAAACAGAAATATGCTGATGATAGTAATATTATTGATAAGTTCAAGACATGGTCTTGAAGGGGATCGCGTGGTACAGCCCGGGAACGTGCTAGCAGAAGCGATAAATAAAATGCATAATATAAAAAATTAAATACAAAAAATAAATGAGTTCAAGGGGTGTACCCTTGGAGTTCCTGGGCGTTCGATGTACTAAAAATAAAACGTACATAGGGCTAATGTTGGATTACCAAGACCCCAAAAACTAAAAGGGTGAAAAATGATACCTTGAAATGCTTTTCATTTGAGTCTTCAACATAGGAACCCTCTAATTCTTCTGCATCACACTGCAGTCGGGATCTCTACGTCCTCTTTCTGGATTAGAATGAGAGAAAAAAATTACACCAAGTGCACAAAGAGAGAAGGGGATGGCCAAATGGTTTTTGGGGGGAAGGAGGAGATTTTTTGTGTTTTTTTTTGTGTAATGATCATCATAATTATTTTCCAAATAACTATATTTCACATGTATAAATATATCTTGTTTAGATAATTAAGAATGTTTCTAAATATATTCTATTATCTACAAGGTATATTTCTCTTTATTCGAAATAAAAAGATTCCCAAAAATAGTTAGAATTGAACTTTCCAAAACTGCAATTTGCTAGCCATTTATTTCCTTCCATGGAGTTTTTCTTGGCTCAAAATAATTGAGCTTGAACAATTCTTACCCTTATAAAACTACAAGCCAATGAATTTTTATTAAATCTTTAATAAAAATCCAATTTAATTGAGCTCAATTTCTATTTAATCTAATTAAATACTTATACCCAAATTATCCTTATTCTTTAATAAGATCCAACTTATTAAATTATAAGGACAAACCAAATATATATTAATGCCATTAATTTATTATTGGGCCTTTTTCCATTCAATGGATCCCTCTTTCTAAGTAATCAAATTATTTATGGAATTAATTCTATGTTCATTTCCAATGATTTGTGTGTGATTATTTAAGTTCATCTTTCAGTTAGACATGGGATAGTGTCTAACACTATTATTAATTAGTATTTCTTGATTAATCCTTAATCAAGAAAGCCCGTCACCATAGGTGGCCATGTAGCAACAGTCCATGGCACAGAGACTAGCTGAATTTCTGTATGAGCATTTAGATTTCTGAGTCCATACTGGTACGGTTCTTCAGTCAACGTTCTTTTTTAGTAAGGACTCCATTCACAAGTCTGATCGAAGTGGCTTAACCATGACATAAGCTAGGTTTGAAAATCGAGGAAAATCCTTCAATTTTTTCAGCCAATTAAATCTTTACATTCCATTAATGAATTAAATCTCAAAAAATGAATTTGAAAACGTTTCTAAGGCATGCTTTCTAAACGCAGAGTAGAAAGAATAAGTAGATTATTCCAATATTATTTTGTGTTAAGACTTGGTCTTTTAGTCATTCAATTCTCCCATTATTTCAACAAAATCTCACCACTCTCGAGTGGGGTTTGTCTACATCCCTTCCTAGTGGATTTGGGATCCACAAGAACAATTTACCATGCCTACTTTTAGATTCACATGGAAAAAACCTTCTGGGAGGCAAGCAATGCGATTTTCATTCTATGAGATTCCCAAGATATTTTGTCTTACCTCTTTACATTAATCCAAGGACTCCAAATGAACCATGCTACCCGGTGTTAAGCCCGACCCATCTACCAAATTACACCTCAGTTCTCACCCCCCATGACTCGTGAGATAGGAAAACAACGATCGTGTTCTTTTGTTCATAACAATAATGCAGCTTGCCTTCTATTCCAAATGTTCTACGACTCGCGAGACCATATTTGGGTAGTGGTGAAAGGTCACCAAAAACTGCGAGTGGATCGGCCCGAGAAAAATGCGCAACCCTTGGAGCTGCAGGGAGTTCGATGTAGTTAATAAAATAAAAGACAATAATAAAATTAACAAAGCTATTGGTTGAATAAAAATGAGTGGTACATAAATGTAAATCAAGAATAACCTTTCATTTATTTATTTTGAACCTCGTTCGTTAATTCGGTTCATTCAAGGCTTCAGCGTAGAAACCTTCTAAAGTTATGCCCACACCACATTGGAACTTGAGATTCCTCAACTTAATTTGTTAGGAAAGAATTGATGAGAAAAAACACACCAAGTGTGTACAAGAGGGGGTTAGTCCGAGAGGTGGAATTGGATAGAAGGAAATTATTTTCTTGCTTTTTTATGTATTCATTAATTATTCCAAATAACTTATATACATATATACCTTTTATGGACGAAATAAAATATGTTTAGGTTCATTTAACCATCCATAAGTTAAATCCTTTATTCGAAATAAAGAATCACTAACATGACATCATTTCCACCAACTTAATTAATGGGCTTGGACTTATTTTAATTAATTAAAATAGAAGGCCCAATAAATCTTAATTAAATCTAATTTAATAAGTCCATCATAAAGTTAATCCATTTAAATATATGAACCAAATAAACCTTTATTAAATAATAAGTCCAACTTATTAAATGCTAAGGGCAAGCCTGCTTTAAATTAATCCAATATAATTTATCCTTGGGCTTATCCATCCAATGGATCCCTCTCATATATAAGTATTCTAATTACTTATGAAATTAATTCTCAATTAATTACTCGTCCCTTCTTAGTGATTTATGTGTGAATGTATAGGTTCACCTTTGAGCTAGACTTGAGCTAGTGTCCACCACTATTATTAATTAAATTAAATTTAATTAATAATTATTGATCAATCCTTGAGCAAGAAAGCCTATCATCATGGTGACCTTCTAACAATGGTTTATGGCACTCGAGTCAGGTGAAAATTCTTGTGAACTTTTAAGCCCCGAGGCTATACGAGTACGGTCATTCCATCTACCGTCTCCTGGCTACAGTCTACAACATGGAATTGGGTGTCAGTTTCCATCCTAGACTAAGCGTCTATGCTTAATACTTAAGGTCGCATCACGCCAAATTGCTCGAATGAGGAACCTATTTTTTCTATTCGACCAATGACTGTAGCCACAGGTTTCTAGAGCATTAACATATCTCCAAGTGCATAGGAGCTGTCTCTGTCACGTTAGACAGAGGATGGATCCTCTTCTTAGAACTAACCACCCTCTCTACATATTTTGGATGCATTAGACAAGGCTTATGATGACTATGTCTGACACCCAATCACCTCTCGCACAAATTTAAGATACAGTAATCGCATGCAAGTGACTGTCGTATTTCTTCAAGTATGAGAACTATTCCCGTACTATCAGAGCCGGGGACTCAAGTCATACCGAACAAGCCTCTAAGGCTTCCATATGACGATCCCGTGAGTCAGTTTAGTCAATTCAGACACCTAGTCAATCGACCCATTAAGATCGCATAGACGTCCCAGGTCTGTCGCAAATGAAACATGACACACATCAAATGAATGCGACTCTTAATGCAAGTCTACATGGGATACTTCGATGCCCATTCTCGAGGTCCTCGATTTAGAACATTTCTTACCAAACCCTAAACAGTTGGTTTCATGACCTCCTTCCAATGCTCAGTCCAACTGTTGCACGGTTGTTTAAGGTGGTCTGCGGTTTTGTTGTGATGTTTGAAAGAAATGCAAACATAAATGTAATGACCACAATAATGAAATGCCAATAGGGAATACTCATTTAATTCACTGAATAATATTACATAAAATCGAGTTATTGTCAGAATAGATTACAAGAATGCCAATCCAATTGACTTTCAGGTCACCTATTCTAACAAGTGGTAGCTTCCTCATGATATTATTATGGATGGAAAGACTGGACCGATTGAAATGCCATTTCGATCCAAGTCCATTATGGGCTTAATATTTAATTCGTGTGAAGCTCAACGCATCAACCAAATCACACCTCAACTTTCATCCCCCACGACTCATGAGATAGGACAACAGTAAGTGTGTTCCTTTCTTGCAAAATGGTACAGCTTGCCTCTAATCCAAATATGACACGACTCGCGAGACCACACTTGGGTAGTGGTAGTTTCCTCACCACATTATTGTGGATGAGAACCTTGCAGAGATCAAATCATTTTGATCCAAGTTGATTTTGAGTCCCAACACTTTAATTTGGTCCAACCAAGTGAGAGTTAAATTTTTTAGTGTGTGACCGAGACCTCATCAGACTAAAGTTTGCATGCACAAATATCAAATATTTAAATTGATTTAAATAAACACATTAAACGCATCGCATGCAACAAAATTAAGCATACCCCTATTGGATGATCACGAGCCCAACCTATGCGACCCACTATAACCGCAATGAGTTTACGGTATATCTAGGGTGGCCCTAAGCTATTAGAAATGTAATTTACTCATTAAGATATAGATGGGCCTTGTAAGTCCTCCATGGGACTCCTTCTCCTTCAGCCTCCTCCTCCCTGGACCTTCTTCTCCATGGGATTGCTTCTGTAAAAATAATAATTCTCACCAAAAACATATTTTAGTCTCATTACAATTTAAAAGCAAATCCTGATCAGCTGTCAGGGAGAGTACATAATAGGGAGGAAAGCAAGCCTTATTTCCAAGGCAAGAACGAGAAAATGAGGGAGATAATAAAAGGGCACATGGGCCCACCCAACATAAATTAAATAAATAAATACATTCAAACGGTCAAGGGCTCCATGATCGTCCATTTTTATCCAACTAGCACAATAATCCAATTAAACATGCTTGACATAAAATAATACATTCCATGCATAAGAAAAAACATGATATCCAACATTACAAGAAATAATTATATGTAGAAAATACAAGTTTAAAATTACAATCGAAAGGATGATAAAAATATGTGCATCCAATGCACAAAAATAAATCATATTAAGAAAGCAATTTAATTTTAGCCTACCTGTGCGAATGGGCGGCTGTGTAGCGCCGGCCGACAGTTGCTACTATAGTGCTTAAATTATTTTTTTGATTCCACACATTAAACTAAATACTAAAAACCAAGTATTTACAGAAAAATTCAAACTTTCTTAACTAAAATCATTCAATTAATCACAAAATTAAACAAGTTAATTTCTACACATAATTATCAATAAAATAACCAATAAAACATGCTTTAGAAAACATTAAAACACGTTGGCATGTTTATTCATATAATATCGATAGCCTCTATATTTCATCGGACTCTGATACCACTTGAAAGATCGCGTGTTAAGGCCCGAAAATGCTCTAGCGGAAGCGATAAAGTAAAACGCATAATAATAAAATCTGAAGCGTAAAAACAAATGAATCAGAAGGGTGTACCCTTGGAGTTCCGGGCATTAGATGTAGTATGAATGTAAAATTAATCATACGAGGCTATGGATGGAAAAATAAATGTAGAAGCAAAATTAAAATCGAAATGTACTTCTTAAATTTTTGAGCTTCCAACCGGCTAGTTTCGTTGAACATTCACACAAGATTGCGACATAGGAATCCTCTAAAGATGATCCACAT
Organism: Sesamum indicum; assembly: GCF_026168435.1. Taxonomy (NCBI): domain Eukaryota; kingdom Viridiplantae; phylum Streptophyta; class Magnoliopsida; order Lamiales; family Pedaliaceae; genus Sesamum; species Sesamum indicum. Next base: position 5,200,428 of record NC_142661.1, on the reverse strand, counting down.
CACACCCAAAAATAAGACCTTAATTCCTTTTCTAGAAGGAATCAAGATCGAATAACTCACCAAAGCTGAGATGAAGGGGGTAGTCGAATTATGATGGAGAAGAAGGAATTTTTGTATTGTATTGTGTAATGAATTATTACCCTAATTATCATACACAAAATATATTTATATTCCTTGAATAGATAAACAAGCATGTGTCTAGATACATTATATTATCTATAAGGTAACTCTTCAATCTGTTCCAAATAGAGAAGAGTCTAATTATGACCAAGCTAGCACTTTCCAAAAATGCGATTCTTTGGTCAACTTTCCCTCCATTAATTTTGCTAGTGGGCCTTAATCATTGGGCCGGTTTTATGTAAAGTAAATTCCAGGCTCAATGAATTTTAATTAATTCTAATTTAAAAAAATTCATTTAATTCAGCCCACTAGGTATTTAATCCAATTAAATATTCAAGCTCAAATTGTCTCTTATTATTTAATGGATTCCAATTCATTAAATTAATTAAGACAAGCACAATTTTAATTAATGTAATTAATTTAAACTTGGGCTATCCATCCGATGTACCCTTATTTTTGAGTAATCCAATTACTTACATCTTATGGAATTAATTCTAAATTAGTTCCTTATTCTTTCTTGGTGATTAGTGTGTGACTCTTTACATTCACCTTTCAGCTAGAGTTGGACTAGTGTCCAACACTATTATTAATTAATATTTTCTTGATTAGCCCTCAATCAAAAAAGTCCATTACCATAGATAATCGTCTAGCAACGGTCATTGACACTAGAGACTAGGTGAATTTTCGTGTGAACATTTATGTTTCCGAGTCCATATGGGTACGGTCCATTAGTCTATCATCTCCCAAGCTTAGTTAAGGGCATGGAATTAGGTGTCGGTTCCCATCTTTGACTAGACATCTATGCTTAATAATTCAGATCGTGTTATGCAAAGAGAGAAGAAAATAAATTAGCTATTTGTATACGGTAGAAGAAGAAATAAACCTTTCCCACCAAATTTTTACTTATCGGTACATTTTCCCTCCAAATTTGTTCCCACCTAATGAAAAAACCACCTATCATTAGCAACTTAATGATTGCCCCTCTTGTGTCCTGACATTGGAAAATAAATACACATATTGGATGGAATGTGTAAATCATCTACAGTATGGGACCAAAATTAAAAATAGATCCATTTATGCGACAAAAATACAATTTACCCTTTTTCCTATAACAGCCTAAACTGTTGTAAGCATAATTGACATCTCGTGACTGGTCTCGAGATCTAGCTCATTACATTTAGATAAATCTGTTCAAGAATTTTAATATTAGAGACATTACTAGTGGTCACATTAGCATTGTGATTAATTGAGACGGCATGCTCCTTTCTCTTTCGAGGATTTGCTTCTTTAGAGCCAAGTGTTCTAGCACGCTTTGTGATTTACTAGAATATTATGTGTAACCTTGTTCCTTCAAGTAATAATATAGTGGTTCTTCTGAAGCCCTCCATAAGATTACTAACTCCTGAAATAGTATTCACTGTTGGTCTTGCCATTAACAAGTTTCAGAAAACCGTATGTGTCTTAGAATGGTATGTGTAGTGGCACTATGAACAAGACAATGCTCCTTGCCATTGAGAATTGTAATGGGGTACAATATGAGAAAACCGTAACAAATGGGAAGAAATTCGAAAAAGCCCTAAATAGTATCTAAAGCTAGCTTGTAAAACTAAAAATCTTGCGGATAATCTGTTGTGCTATGATCAGATCTAGATCTTGTGCTCCGCCAACCACCTTTATGGATGGGATTTGGCTAGAGCGTATCACCACACCATAAAAAAAGGCGGAATTTGGCACAGTCAGGGCAACCATTCCTAAACCCCTTCCATCTTGGAACGATCTTTGGAACACATAATGAACGGATATTAAAAGATGATGTCATGATTTATATTTTTTTTGGGTATTAATTTTTGAATGGACAAACCGTTCCAACATGAGTTCTCAACAAACAGTTACAAAATTCGATCGAAATACAGTTTCAAAATAGTAATGGTAATTGGTTGGAACTCTATTTGGAACATAATTTTAGAATTAGGGACGGTCTTGACTTGACCATTCCTATATGTGTGACAAAGAATGTCCAAAAGATGACAGCTAGAAAATGTATGCCAAAACGAGGTACAATTTGTAACGATTTTGGAACATCTTTAATCAATTATGCGAAAAATCGTTCCAAATTATTAGTTTTATTAAGAAATAATGTGTTTCGACCTGTTTGTCAACCTGTCGCGAATGTTTTTTAATATTTAAAGTTATTTTGATCAGGTAACAATTTTAACCCCTTATTTGTCAATGGATTATATTTGTTTTAATTTTATCAATTAATTTAATATCATAATTATATGTATATATATAAGTATCTGTGTGTGTTTGTGTTTCTGTGTAGGACTCATCGTCATGTTAAGATTGTTGAGGAGATGGATGTATGAGAAGAACCTTCCAAATAGGGCGGGTTTTACTTTGTTGAGGATAGTATTGCTACATTTATAGAATGATCCAAAACTCAACATGCATATATAGATAGTGAGAAAATTAAGTGTCCTTGTCAGAAGTGCAAAAATGAAATTTTCAAAACCACGGACGAGGTAAATTTTGGACTTATTTATGAAAGGTTTTATGCCTGACTATTATAATTGGACTTCTCAAGGCGAGGAGAGGGTGTAGGAGTATTTTGAGGCGGTCACCGCGGCCCCTTTTTAGGAGGAGCAAACTCCCATTTCTAATGTTATGTAGGGTACCAGTATGCCTTGCGCTGATGCGGTGCAGATGGATTCGGCATAGAGAATTATTTTTGATGCCGCCAGTTCGGCTGTCTGGTCTTCTAAGTATAACCAGGATATTGTGGCTGATAATAGTACGAGGTCATGTCCTACTAATGCAGGGCTTAGTTTATATTATGGTAGAGGGCCTTAATTATGTGTTTGGGCTAGCAGACCAGTTTTGTGATGTAGTGCATGCAGCCAAGCAGCCGTTGTGGAGCGGTTGCGCCCAATCTCAATTGAGGGTTATTGTTGAGTTGGTGAATATCAAGGTCGCCTGCCATTTTCTTAGCATATATATTACCAAATATCTCAGTGGGCTGATCATATAGTACCCTACAACCACACTCTGCTCCAGGATTACTATAGTACAAAGAAATTAATAAGAATTTTAGTTCACGAAATCTTGGATTATCCTCACATTTATCAGCTAATTTGAATAGTTTGTTCAATTAAATTTATTATCCTCAAGTATGTTGTTGAGTGGATTCTTAGACATCTACAATTAATAGAAAAATTAGTAGATTATAATAAAATTATGTTCAAGTTAAGGACTTGGACTTCAGTCATTAACCCTCCTACTATTTCTATAAAAATCATCACTCTCAAATGGGTTTTCAAAAACCCTTGACTTAGTGGGTTAGGGTCCACAAGCAAAATTCTCGTTGTTGCGCTTTTACGATTCACATGGAAATAACCTTGTGGGAGGTATCAAATACCATTCTGGACCTACTAGATCCCTAAGATATTATGCATCACCTTTTTCACGTGATTCCGGGGACTCCAACCGAATCACCTTGCTTATTGTTAGACTCAACCCGTCAACCAAATCATAGAGCAGACTACCACTGCCCCATGACTCAAGAGATAGAGAAACAGGTGTGTATTCACTTCGTTCACAACAATAATGCAGGTTCATTTTAATCCCAACGTGCCACGACTCGTGAGACCACGTATGGGTGAAATCAACTTCCTAACTACATTATAGTGGATGGAAGACATGTACTAACAATCCTTTGTTTATTTCCATTTTTGGGTCTAATATTTTAACTTGGTCCAACCAAGTGAGGGTCATTTGTTGTTTATATGACCGAGACCTCATCACATTTAATATTTTTCATGTGTGATATTCTAAATATTAAAAAAATTAATTAAAATTCATGGAACATAAAAATAAAAGTGTAGCATGCCACTATTGGATAATTAAAAGCCGCCTATGCGATCTATTGAGCTCATAGTAGATCTATGGTCAGTCTAAGGTAGGCCCATTAACATACTATGGGCTTTGTAATCTCTCTTTATTTCTTCATCTCCTCCGTGGGCTCCGTCGTTCGGACCTCTTCTCTACGAGCCAACCTATGGCTCCTCCATAGGCCTCTATTGTCTGAGCTAGTCCTTTCAATTGTTACAAAAAATAAAACTTAACCTTCCTAACCTATTACACTTACTACAACTAAAAAGAAACCCCAAATAGAAGTTGCGGGAAGTACATAAATAGGGAGAAAGCATGCCTTAAATAATTAGGCTAATACAGAGAGATAAGAAAATAAGTGGTACGCATGCCACAACCCAACAGAAAATAAACCATCCAAAGGATTTTGTGATTATCCATGTTAATCGAATTACCAAAAAAACATATTTATTTTCAAAATAAACATGCACCACAAATATAAAACAAACCATGCATTATAATAATAATATCCAATATCATATATGAATCACATATCCAATCCGAGGGTTTTTATATTAAAAATAATGCAACTTATTTATGGACATAAGTGCAATCGATACAAAAAATTAATTCTTGTTTGAGAACCCATTCAAATTAATTTTAGTACTATAATTTTGGAAAATAGCACACCTCAACCAAAAATTAAATTTCCCAAAATTTACTGTTTCAGAAAAATATGCAGAAAATTTTGTAAAACAAAATTCTAAAAAAACATAAAGCATACATCAGCAAACAATCCGCGCACCCCGCTCGTGGATCTACTTCCAATGCATGCCCGCGCATTCCAGCAGAGACGTGCATGCGCCCTTGCCAGCACGCATGGCCGCAGGCGTGCACTTGTCGGCACATCTACTGCCATTTTTTTATTTTTTTGAAACTTTTTTTTTGTTGGACTTTAAATCAAACCTAATTTATTTTATAAGTCCAATAATAAAATATACTTTGATCCAATTAAAGGATCCAAGCCTTCTATTTTAATAGCTAACTTGAATTTCTAATTAATTCAATTAATTAAATTAAAGTCATCCATCGAATGAATTGGTCTAAATAAATGATCCAATTATTTATTTTCTCCAAGATTTGATTTAATTCAATTAAATTAATCTGACTCTTCTGGAATTGATTCCATCCCATTATAGTGGTAGGATGTGACTCTTTAAGTTCACCCTCAGCTAGGCTTAGGTGTGTGCAACCAATAAAATTAATTGAATCTAATTCAATTAATTATTTTAAATTATCTCATAATCAGAAATAGCTCGTTACCATGGGTGGTCGTGTAGCAACGAGCTATGGTACTTAAAACTAGGGGAATAGCGGTGTGAGAATGTAGGCTCTAAATATGTACGAGTACGGTCCTACTGCCAACCATCTCACGGTCTTAGAATTGGGCATCCAATTGGGTGTCGGTTCTCATCCTTGACTAGGCAACGCTATTTAATACTTGAGACACATTTACTCTATTGACCTGATCTTAAAAACTATGCCTAATCGATCTATCATTTTGGCTAAATACTTTTAGAATATAAACTATCTACTGACAGGGGATAGATCCTCTCTTGGAATCCATCGTCCTTGCTACATATTGGAAATGCATTGGATAAGGCTTATGATGATCATGTCTCACGACACAGTCACCGCTAGCCATATCCAAGATGCAGTCTTCACATGCATGTTACTGGCATGATTACTCAAGTCCGAGGACTAATCTTGTACTATCAGAACCAAAAAATCTCAGTTATACCGATCAAGCCTTAATAGTTTCCATATGACGTTTCCCGCAAGTCAGTTTAGTCAATCGACTACCTTCTCAACTAATCCACTAAAATAGCAAAGAAGATCTACTTCTCCTACCGACGAAACACGACTGCAATACTTAGTGCAAGTCTCTATAGGACCTTTGACGGCCTATTTCCAAGTTCGCCCCTTGGAACGTATCAGGCTGAGACCCTCATGAGTTGGTTTCATAGTTACCAAATCTATGCATAGCCCAACTCCACGAGTTTCACCTTTCGATCTGTGGGCATTTGGTTGTGACACTGAAAATCCCGTTCAACATCAGTGGTAAAAAAAATAAAATACACTGCCAACTTCATGACCTCTTACTGTATTCATCAATCTAATATTATTCGATAAAGATTGGAGAATGATTAACAACTAATCTAACAAGCTTTTTGTCATTCATTCCAACAACGTCATGGCTTGTTTGTATTGTACATGTACAAACTCAAGGTGGTCTGCTCGATCAAATGCAAAAGTGGATGTCATCCAGATTCTCTTTCCGACCATGCTCCTTTAATCATAAGTATGACTCTAAATTAGTAATTTTCACAACAACTGCTCTAAGGTGTGGTACTTTGGGGCAATGTGGTTGAAGGTAGAAGAGTGTGTGATCATTTCTTATTGTGGGAAGGTTGTTTGTATCTCTTTTAACATTAAACATCTACTTAGCGAGTCTAAAGCTATAGGATGTAACTGGCTAGATAGACCAAGTGCTCATTTGGACACTTGAAAAGGATGATTAAAGAGCTTGAAGAAAGGATTAAATTTCTAATGTCTTGACCATTGACTAAAAATGCTGAAAAAATGTTGAGAGGAAATTGAGAGATGTTTTATGGAAGATGAGATCATCTAGAAACGAAGAGGCAAAGAAGATTGGTTAACAGAGGATGATTGAGACTCAAGGCTATTTCATTTGAAACTATCTCATAGGCATCAACTGAAGAAGATCGATGGACTGGAAAATGATGAGTGTACATGGTGTCAAGAAAAAGAGTAGTTGAGAGCATCTCATAGCATCAATCCTTTCGATGAATTATTCACCTTGGCATACCCCTCTCCAACGATCATTGACGAGGTAGTAAACACAGGTGAACGTAAGGTATCAAAGGAGATGAAATGACCGTTCAAAGAACCCTACAAAGAGAAGGAGATTGTAGACGTTATCTCACAAATGTCTCCTTTGAAATCACCCAGACCCAATGGTATGCCCCAGATCTTTTGTCACAAATTTTAGCATATCATAAGAAAAAAATATCTCTTTTGTCATTCTTAACTTGTTGCATAATCAATGCTTTGATCCTTCGTTGAATCTTACTCATATACTTTAATTCCAAAATGTGATAAGCTTGATTTAGTTTAATGTTTTCGACCTATTAGCTTTTGCAATGTCATTTATAGAGTGCATAAAAAACCATAGCTAGATTAAACATTTTCTTTTTTAATTATCTCATAATCACAATTGGCCTTTATTCCAGGTGGATTAATATCTATTAATATTTTTTCTTACTTATGATGCTAATCACTTCTTGAAATATGAGACAAGAGGAAAGAAAGGCTATTTAACAATGAAAGTTGACATGAGCAACATCTAGGACCTGGTTGAGTGGCTCTTCTTGGAATCTATCTTATTAGACTAGGGCTTGATTACACTTTTGTCCATCTCCTTCTGATGCTTGTTTTGTACTGTTAGTTAGTCTTTTGTTCTTAAGGGTGAGAATTTTGGACTAGTACATCGCCTATTTCTAATGCTCTTTGAGTCCATCACTCTTTCTCATCCTCAGCTCGAAGAGATTGTCCGACCAGAACGGTAAGTTTCATTCTTGATTATGCATAATCCAATTATGAGATAATATAAATTTTATATTTCACCTAATAGACATCTCTCATTTAATCTTACATAAAAGACTTTATTGACCAATATACATAATCAAAATTGTCCAACAATAATTGAAATCACTATTTCGATCATGCTAGGTTACATAAATGCTATACTAACATGATAACCACTAAGCCTAACTATGTCCCTAGTCGTTACAATAGTAGCCCCTCTATCGCTAAGCCTTAGGACCTTCTTGTTTCAACTTTTTATTCCTCATCATCACCTGCAAACCATTCACAGATTATGAATTCAGTGGTATACAATACTATGAGTAGAAGGGTGATTATGTTAATACTCAATTAAAGATTTTACCTTCACCAGAGAGGAGCTCAGGACACTCCCTCTTTCAATGTCCCTTCTCTCACCAATAAATGCAAACATCAATTGGTATCCTTGACTGATGAACAATCTTCCTTTGTCCTTTACCCTTGCCTATCAACGTAACAGGATCACTTGAAGTGCTAGAAGCAGTGGAAGAAGTCTCATCACTCTTTCTCTCCCCCATTTGGCACCCTTGCCCTTCGCTTTAGAGATCGAAGCCTCTCCCACTAGTACTGGCTGATGCAGATTTTTCAACCGTTGTCACAAACCAACGTATTAATCAACTCATGAACGTTTTTCTCAATCCCATTCATGTTATAGTTGATATTAAATTGATCAAGAAAGGGTGGTAGTGATTGTAAGATAACGTCCATTCTCGAAATCAGCCTGGAGGTCTTTAAGCTTTTCTACTAAGGATAGTATCATCACTCGATGCTCTCATATGGACAATCCCTCAACTATTCTAGCACGTAACAATTCCTTCATACGGTATCGCATAAAGTTCATTCATGCGGTGCATTATTGACCATACATCTTTGTGCCTCTCGTACTGTTTCTGGATCTTGTTACTCATCACGCCCTGTATGAGAGGTACAAAGAACCCTCTGGTAAAGTATGAGGTAGACTTATCCAGAACATAAGTTTAGTTCTCGAAATCTTGGATTATCCTCAGATTTCTCAGCCAATTTGAATAATTTGTTCCATCAAATTTATTATCTTCAAGTATGTTGTTAAGTGGATTCTTAGACATCTACAATAAATACAAAGATTACAAGATTATTATAAAATTATGTTCAAGTTAACGATTTGGACTTCAGCCAATAACCCTCCCACTATTTCTATAAAAACCATCACTCTCAAATGGGTTTTCGAAAAACCTTTATTTTGTGGGTTTACGGTCCACAAGCAAAATTCTAGATGTTTATTTCCATTTTAGGGTCTAATATTTTGACTTGGTCCAACCAAGTGAGGATTTTTTGTTATCTCTATGACCGAGACCTCATCACATTTAATATTTTTCATGCATAATTAAAAATATTAATTAAAATGCATTGAACGCAAAAATAAAACTCTAGCAAGGTACTATTGGATAATCAAAAGCCGCCTATGTGATCTACTGAGCTCATAGTAGATCTATGGGCAGTCTAGGGTAGGCCCATTAACATACTATGGGCTTTGTAATCTCTCTTTATTTCTTCATCTCTTTCGTGGGCTCCGTCCTTTGGACCTCTTCTCCATAAGCCAACCCATGGCTCCTCCATAGGCCTCTATTGTCTGAGCTAGTTTTTTCAATTGTTACAAAAAATAAAACTAAATCTCCCTAACCTACTACATTTATTACGACTAAAAAGAAACCCCAAACAGAAGTAGCGGAAAGTACATTCAATTGTTACAAAAAATAAAACTAAATCTCCCTAACCTACTACACTTATTACGACTAAAAAGAAACCCCAAACAGAAGTAGCGGAAAGTACATAAATAGGGAGAAAACATGCCTTAAATAATTAGGCTATAAACAGAGAGATAAGAAAATAAGTGGCACGCATGCCACAACCCAGCAGAAAATAAACCATCCAATGGATTTTGTAATCATCCATGTTAATCAAATTAACAAAAACACACATTTATTTTCAAAATAAACATGCACAAAAAATATAACACAAACCATGCATTATAATAATAATATCCAATGTCATATATTAATCACATATCCAATCCAAGGGTTTTTCTATTAAAAATAATGCAACTTATTTATGGACATAAGTGCAATCGATACAAAATATTAATTCTTGTTTGAGAACCCATCAAATTAATTTTAGTAATTTAATTTTAAAAAATACCACATCTCAAGCAAAAATTAAATTTCCCAAAATTTACTTTTCAGAAAGATATGCAGAAAATTCAGAAAAAATATAAATTTTGAAAAAACATAAAGCAGATATGAGCAAACAATGCGCGCACCCCGCTCGTGGATCTGCTTCCAGTGCACGCCCGCGCGTGCCAGTGCAGACATGCATGCACCCTTCCTAACACGCATGCTCGCTGGAGTGCACGCTCGGCCGTGCGCTTGTCGACACATCTATTGCCATTTTTTTTATTTTTTTTGAAACTTTTTGGTTTTTTTCTACTTTTCCAAGAATCAATTATATTATAGATATTCCAAAATTAAGAAAACTTCTCATGCCCAAAATTAAATGCAAAATTAAATCTTGACAAATGGGTGTACCCTTAATCTTTTCCCCGACCTTCGATGTAAAAATAAAACAATGAAGGCCAATAATTTGGAGAAAAAGTAAATAAGGGGGACAAAAATCCACATTATGTTCGACTACAAGCATTGATTCCTCATTCTGTATCATTCGCAGTGAGATCTCGATTTAGAGACCCTCCAAAGACTAATACACCACCACTAATGGATATGGAGATTTTGTACTAGAAAAAACTCAACAAATGTGCAAAGAATCAACAACGTTATTGTTTAACATTTGATCCTTTGTTCCTCTTTGGATCTCTAAGATCTTAATCTCTAAGATCTTAAGAGGGTTTTTGGAGGGAAAATAGGAGTGAAATTTCATGGGTATATTTTGCTGTAGCTACTGGTCGGCTGTGAGTATTTTAGAAACTTTATATGTGACCTAATCACAAGATACCAAGGAGCTTTAACCTAGAAAGATTTCTTCAACCATCTAACACCTCTATGCCACACCACACCCAAGGAGGCGTTTTGACTCTTTAACCTAGCCATGGTGTAACAAAGGACTTGGGCTTGCATTTTAATATACCGAACTTGATTAATTAAAACTAAATCAAGCCCACGTCTAATGGACTTTAAACCAAACCTAATTTAATTTATAAGTCCAATATTAAAATATACTTTGATCCAATTAAAGGATCCAAGCCTTCTATTTTCTCGCTTTTAACTTATAAATCCAATTCATAAATCAAACCAAGCCAAGTAAAATTAATCCAATTAATGTTAATAGCTAATTTGAAATTCTAATTAATCCAATTAATTAAACTAAAGTCATCCATCGAATGAATTGGTCTAAATAAATGATCCAATCATTCATTCTCTCCATGATTTAATTTAATTCAATTAAATTAATCCGACTCTCGGGAATTAATTTCATCCCATTATAGTGGTAGGGTGTGACTCTTTAAGTTCACCCTCAGCTAGACTTGGGCATGTGCGAACAACAAAATTAATTAAATCTAATTTAATTAATTACTTTGAATTATCCCATAATCAGAAATAGCTCGTTACCATGGGTGGACGTATAACAACTGTCCATGGTACTAAAAACTGGGTGAATAACAGCGTGAACATGTAGGCTCCGAATCTGTACGAGTACGGTCCTACTGTTAACCATCTCCCCGTCTTAGAATCAAGCACTGAATTGGATTTCGGTTCCCATCCTTGACTAGGAAATAATGCTTAATACTCGAAACGCATTTACTCTACAGATCTGATCTTAAAACTATCCATGATCGATCAATCATTTTGGCTACATACTTTTAGAGTCTAAACTATCTTAGACTGCATAAGAGAACTCATTGACATATACTGACAGGGGATAGATCCTCTGTTGGAATCCACCATCTTTGCTACATACTCAGAATGCACTAGATAAGGCTTATGACGATCATGTCTCACGACACAATCACCGCTCGCCATATCCAAGATACAGTCTTCATATGCACGTGACTAGCATGATTACTCAAGTCCGAGGACTAATATCATACTATCAGAACCAAAAAATCCCAGTCATACTGATCAAGCCTTAATAGTTTTCATATGATGATTCATAAAAGTCAGTTCAGTTAGTCAACTACCTTCCGAACTAATACACTAAAATAGCAAAGAAGACCTACTTCTCCTGCCGACGAAACATGGCTGCGATACTTAGTGCAAGACTCTATAGGACCTTTGATGCCCTATTTTCAGGTTCTCGACTTGGAACGCATCAGGCCGAGATCCTCATGAGTTGGTTTTATAACTACCAAATCTATGCGTAGCCTAACTCCACGAGTTTCACCTTTCGATCTGTGGGCATTTGGTTGTGATATTGAATACCCCATTTAATATCAGTGGGACCAATTAAAGAGAAAGACCTGAGGGCATTAAACAAAATAAAACACACTGCCAACTTGATGAATTCTTACCGTATTCATCAATCTAATATTATTCGATAAAGATTGGACAATGATTAACAACTAATCTAACTGGCTTTTTGTCATTCATTCCAACAATGTCACGGCTCGTTTGGATTGTACATTTGCAAACTCAAGGTGGTCTACCTAATCAAATGCAAAAGTAGACGTCATCCCGATTCAATTGTCTGACTATGCTCCTTTAATTATAAGTATGACTCTAAATCAAAAATTTTCACGACAATTGCTCTAAGGCATAGTGCTTTGGGGCAATGTGGTTGAAGGTAGACGAGTGTGTGAAGATGATTTTCGATAGTGGGAAGGTTGTTTGTACCTCTTTTAACATTAAACATCTACTTAGCGGGTCTCAAGCTGTATGATGTAACTGGCTAGACAGAGCAAATGCTCATTTGGACACTTGAAATGGATGATTAAAGAGCTTGAAGAAAGGATTGTATTTCTAGAGTCTTGACCATTGATTAAAAATGCTGAAAAAATATTGAGAGGAAATTGAGAGATGTTTTATGGAAGATGAGATCATCTAGAAACAAAAAGGCAAAGAATATTGGGTAAAAGAGGATGATTGAAGCTCAAGGCTATTTCATTTGAAAGCATCTCATAGCCATCAGTTGAACAAGATTGATGGACTGCAAAATGATGAGTGTATATGGTGTCAAGAAAAAGAGTAGATTGTGAGCATCATTATCAATTTTTTTGATGAATTATTTTCCTTGGCATACCCCTCTCCAACGATCATTGACGAGGTAGTAAACACAGGTGAACGTAAGGTATCAAAGGAGATGAAATGACCATTCAAAGAACCCTACAAAGAGAAGGAGATTGTAGAAGCTATCTCACAAATGTCTCCTTTGAAATCACCCAGACCCAATGGTATTTCCCAAATCTTTTGTAACAAATTTTAGCATATCATAAGAAAAAAATATCTCTTTTGTCATTCTTAACTTGTTGCATAATCAATGGTTTGATCCTTCACTGAATCTTACTCATATACTTCTAATTCCAAAATGTGATAAGCTTGATTCAGTTCAATGTTTTCGACCTATTAGCTTTTGCAATGTCATTTATAGAGTGCATAAAAAATCATAGCTAGATTAAACCTTTTCTGTTTTAATTATCTCATAATCACAATTATCCTTTATTCCAGGTCGATTAATATCTGTTAATATTTTTCTTACTTATGATGCTAATCACTTCTTGAAATATGAGACAGGAGGAAAGAAAGGCTATATAATAATGAAGCTTGACATGAGCAACGTCTAGGACCGGTTTGAGTGGCTCTTCTTGGAGTCTATCTTATTAGACTAGGGTTTGAGTACTCTTGTGTCCATCTTCTTTTGATGCTTGTTTTGTACTGTTAGTTATTCTTTTGCTCTTAATGGTGAGAATTTGGACTAGTAAAGCTGTCTAGGGGAATCGAACAAGAAGACCCCCTATCGCCTCTCCTATTCTTATTTTCTGGAGAAGTTCTCATTGGAATGTTAAAAGCAGCTAAATCACTGGGTTTGATCCTGGGTGTGTGAATGGCAACTGTGGCACCCCAAATATTTCACCTATTCTTGGTTGAAGATACCCTTGTGTTTTTTGCAAGGCCTCATCGTCATCTTTCCATGGTACCATACTATACCGATACATACAAGCATCGGGGTAGATTATTAATCTTAAAAAATCTAGCTCGGGGTTTAGTAGGAACATATGTAATGAACACCACTTGGCCGTAGCGAAAGTCAACACTTGGGGTAACCGGTGGTGGGTGGACGCTTGAAGAAAGAAATATTAATGTGCTTGAATTAAGGATAAGATTTGACAAAGAGTACAAGGTTGGAAGAAGAAGATGCTCTCCCAAGCGCGTAAGGAGATTCTCCTAAAGGCAATTATTCAATCTATCCCAATGTATCCTATATCATGCTTAAAATTTCGCTCATCACCTATTCATGAGATTGAAGGCATGATGTCTAACTTCTGGTGGGACAAGAAAGGCGACAGAAGAGAGCATTAGGTATCGTGGAACACTTTGTGGATTTTGCGATAATGCATTACCCACATTGAGCAATCGGGTAAAGCATAAGGTTGAAGTCTGTAAAGTTTGCCCTGTGTAAAGCGGAGGACGAAACACTCTACTATGCCTCTTAAAGTACACATTTTTCAGGCAGATCTTGGCATTGTCACTTATTCCTAATCTAATTATTTTTGCCCCTTATCTAAACTGTGCCTACTAGTATCAAATTCCTATATGTCACTTTGGTGTTTAGAAGCTGATTCATTTGTTACTATCTGTTGGAATATCTAAATCACTGCAACAAGTGTTTGATGGAGTCATCAAGTTCTCACCCTATGGAGATAATACGTCAGTCAACAATCCATCTTCCCGACTTCATGAATTGTTACCAAAGTCTTAGTACAATACAGAATCAAGCTCAAACATATCAGTGGTTTCAGTAAAAGTTCATTTTGATTGCGGAAATTCTCAAGAACAATCATCTATGCGTATAGGGGTTATTGCAAGAAACTCTAAAGACATCTGTTTAGCAGGGTGGATGAAATATTTCTCTTTTCCTACTACACCGGACCATCTTGGAAGGAAAGGAAGCAGTGGAAACACTCAAGAGTGTTCTTATTGAATGTGATTGCTTATCCACCATCAATAAGCTTAAGGTTGTTGAATTGGTCTCCTTATCACTAGGACCAATTTTTGAAGATATCAAGACATTAGCAGCGGCTTTTCATTCATCACTTTTGTGCATGTTCATCAACAAGTGAACAGTCGTGCATATCAATTGGCAAGAAATGCTCACTACAGCACTGAGGGGGTTGAATTATTACTTACATGTAGTATATAGCTCTTCGTGGTAAATATATGATATGATTTTCGTATCTAAGAAAAAAAAAGAAAAGTAAAAGAATGCATATTAATCACATATTGTGTCCTAGCAATTGCTAATATCATGAAGTTAGGTTTAACCAAATAGTGGGTCCTAGGAGTTACCTATATTATTTGTGATAATATCTAATCAGACTTAATGGGTCAAAGTTGAAATCGTGAAGCTTTTGGAATAATAATTTTGTTCCAAAAACTTGTTTATATAATGTATCAGTTTGTGAATGAACTTATATCCCAATAGTGTGATTCTGCCTAGTTGATTTAATAACTATAACTAATATTTATATTTTATGGTAAACTAAAGGTATTTTAAGATTAGTTTACAAGTAGTATCTCTATTGTACTTGGGCGGCACACAAAGTAAAGTAACTCTAAGGAAAATATTGCACCTTTTGTCCCGTAAGGGCCCTTTTCTATTTAGTTCCATTTATTGCAATTTTCTCATATTGCATCTCATGAGTTGATAAGTTTCTAAACTATAGTCCTCAAGTGTAGTTTTTGGCTAATAATTGACAAAATATAAATGAAAATGCACGTGAGATTGCTAAAGGCTAAATTCATTATTGGATGGCAAATAGATGTGCAGACAAAAATTAAATAATATTTTCATCTAATGAGATACAATATGAGAAAACCGTAACATATGGAAAGAAATACCCCTACTTTTATAAGTCTTTATGTGATGAGGGTAATTTCCAAAAGACCAAAATATCTCTACTTTTATAAGAAATTTGCAGCTAAAGACATGATTCGCGCATGAAGACGTGGGTCGGGTCGCCACACCCTACCCGCCTTACCTGAATCCATGGATCCGCCCACTTGGATAACCGTCAGATTATCTGACACCAGGACACTCAGATGATGCCATGTGGCGCCACACCATACGGTACCGTACACTATAAATACTAACATTTATGAATATTTTGCAAGTGCATTAAACACATTTTCTTGATCTCACTCGCTCTACACTGATCGCTTTTGATCCCATTTTCTAACTTAAGCATCGGAGAGACTTAGGTAGGGGCTACCCGGCAAGCCTAACATTTGTTCTGTTCTCATAATCTATTCGTAGGGAGCTCATCGAACATAGGACTGGTATGACATGATGACTTTTATAATGGATATATTTAAAAATTTGGAACGGTTCTTGCTTTTCGATATTTGGAACTGGCCAGTTACACATTTTGGAATGAATTTTTGAATAATGAACAGTCACCATATTTTTTATTTTTTAGGCGAAACAAAATAAGTTGGAACGGCATTATAGAATAATCATTCCAAATTTTGGACATGGCACCAGTTATATTTTGCTTTGTAACAAGCTTTGGAATGGTTTGTTTTTTTCTTTTTTTCCCAAAAAGAATGTTGATTAAAAATTTAGTATTCTGAACAAGAAATTATATTTTGGGCTAAATATAGTTCTGTTCCCTACGTCTTTTGGAATGGATTTGTTATATAAACCATCATATTTTTTGGTATGAGATGATAACTTTTCTAACAGGTTTATTTAAAATTTTTGAACTATTCTTGCATATTTCTAGTTATACATTTTGGAATAAAATTTTTAAAAATGGACAACCACCAAATTTTTTATTTTTTGCTCCAATCAAAATAAGTTGGAACGGCATTGGAAACGGTATTATAGAAAAACCGTTCCAAAATTTGAATTTTCTGCCAAATTTCGGACGTGGCGATGTTTAAACTTTTTCTTTGTAACATTCCCCTTAACAATCAAACAATTTCTGCTAAATATAATTCTATTTCCTACGTCTTTTGGCCATCTTCCCCAGTCTCGTAGCCATCAAAACAATCTTCTTCATCCTCATCATCTTCAACGTTGGATTCAACATGGTATGAACGGGATGTCCCAGCTCCTTGTTGAATTGCCATAGAAAGGTCAACGACTAGTTGTATACCATCTGGTTCAGGCATGTCATACGACTATTTGTCTATAGCAACTTACTGAACCGAAAAGACTTCCTTATGATCAGGCTGATATGCGATATCAGTCCATATCGAGAGTCATCAACTACTGTTTGAGCTTTATTTTTGCAAACAATCACCCAATCAACTTTGTTTCTCCTTATGCTTGGATACGCTTCGCAGTAAACTTGGACTGTTTGTTGTGCTAATATGAATAGATTCGTCTTCTTGGTACACTTTATGAAATGAACATCAACGAGGTGATAATGAGGATGTAAATTCATACCTCTGACCGGATCTACCCAACGACACTTGAACAGAACGACATGCAAGTCCGAAATTGTGGCAATCAAATTGAATTATCTCTTTGAGAGTCCTATAGAAGTCACTATTTGTGTCTGTATATGATGAGTTTCTCACACACAACCCACTATTCATAGTTGACTTGCATTGTGACGCTCAAAATGATAAAATTGTGGCAATTCACAAACTAACACGGGAACATCATTACCTCTACGTTAGGACCCCATAATGACAATTCAAAAACTTGTTGTCCGTGTAGTTTATCGAGGGATAAACCCGCAGTTCATATCAAGTTGAAGTATAAGAATGCCTAATCCTTTCAAAGTTAAAAATCAAAGTCATCAACTTTTACACGATGTTTGAATCAATCCTTGAAATCAGTAGATCAATTATTTGGGTCCTCGAAATGGTGGTGCTCGTATAGTCCATCAAGAATTACGTGTTTGCAAATCCCGTTAATTACAAATATATTTATATATGTTCACAATCACAATGTACAAAAATACATATATTCTTACTCGTAATATGACGTGACTACTTCATAGTAGCACAAACACATAAGTCTCGATGATGTGGCGTTTTGAACCCGTAGAGCCATCTATTCTTTAACACTTGCCCGACAAGGATGGTTGAAAATAGACCGATGAATTCTATTATTGATCCTTTTAAGATCATCATTTCTACCATGCCTGCTTCACTTGCAAAGAACGTGCAGCTCAAAGTGATGGGAAGTAAATAGTCCGATTGTTTCGATAACGTATGCTTGGACAATGGACGCCCCGATAATTAGTTTGTTCTTCACCTTTCTTTTCAAGTCACGAAGGAATTTGTTCAAATAGTTATAAAGTGGTCAACAAATTATGGAATTATGGAAATTCAAAATTCTGTGAAACTAAATTCATTTTTCCAATCATATCCAAATAAAAACTCTAACAAATGTATCGAGCAAAACAGATGTTTGATACTATGATTTGGGGTGGGGGCTGCGTGAACGCAAGCCCCAGTTATCACAAATTATGACGTAGGCCCCACCATTTAGGCAGACCTTAGGCGACCACCCCTCCAAAGTGCAATGGAGGTCACCAACCTAGGCCATGGGCCTTTTTGATCGCCCATCGACCCCGTCCAAGTAAGTATATTTCAAAATGGGATTCCTTTGGCTAATATGCGCTTCTCTCCTACTACTCACACAATGCTCATTCGATGTGCGATGCATGTGGAAAAAACTTAATTTGCAGTTTGTTAATGAGAAATGAATTACTGCTGCTCAATCTCACATTGACAATGACGATGATGCTGCTCTAGGTTTCTGTTTGACAATGATGATGATGCTGCTCTAGGTTTCTGTTTGACAATGATGATGATGCTGCTCTAGGTTTCTGTTTAGTGAAGAGTAAGACATGTAGACTAGAATTGGTGAGGTGCACCAGGCCAAGGCAATAGTGCAACGCCAAGGCGACGCTTGAGAGCCCCAGCAGCAAGCTGCCGTGATGGGCTCCCCACCTAGAAAAATTAATTTAATATCATGTGGACCGATGGTCCACGTATCAGATATTAAACTGATAAGAACAGATACTACACTTGATCTTAGCCAAAAGGCCGAGAAAGGTATGATTAACTCAGTGCTGGAGCCTAATCTTTTGTAGCACACACAACCCTTCTGTATGCTCTGTTCATTTCCGATGAGGGAGGTCAGAATCAGATTTTTGAGCTGACTATAAATATACCTCATTAAGTACAATTGCAATTAGTTAAGAAAAGAAATCAATATCTCTGATGCTATCACATTTGATTTCTATTTATGAGCTGCTGCTGCAGCATTAATCAGCTTCCATTTCTACTGAATAATATGTATGTATGTTTCAGCAATTTCTTATAACAACTTAAAAACCCAAAATTCCAACATATATTATATTATAGGGGCCGAGACCTTTTACAGTTTCAGACCCTCCAAAAATTAGAGTATGCAGTTGAATGAGGCAAGCACACTGTATTCTTTAGTAAAAGGCGAAAGAATAGTTCGCTCTGTGCTTACCTCACGGCTCCTTAATTTCTCTCCACATCTCCTCATTACCTTTTTCTATGCTACTAAATCTGCCAATCCTTTATGCTTTCTCCATGTGGGAACAAATTAATTAGTCGATGCCCGTCTCCTCCTCGTCCTCGATGCTCGTCTCTCCCGTCTAGTCCTCGTCTGCGTCTTGTTAATTCATTTGTATTAATACTCAAGGCTGTGCATGGTTTGGTTTCAATCAACATTGTCTCTCGCCTACTGAAAATTAGTCTTATTATTCAGATATATTCATTGAAATAGAACACTACTGTAGTTGCAGGCATGTGTCTTCCAAAAGCTGTGAGTGTAAGAGAAAATACAAGTTTTAATTTTCCCTCATGTACCAATATATGAACAATAATATTCAGCATCCTCATCATGTTTCTTCCAGTATTCCGCATTAGTCTTAACCAATTTTTGACTCTACATAATTCATTATTTATTTTATTATATATAAATATGTGTATTCTGCAAACTATTCTCTTTTTATATTTAGAAGGCATTCTTAACCTTATTTAATACTCTTCTTAGTAGAGAAGCCCATTTATACTTCAATGTGATTAAATTTTTAGGAGATATTCTATCATAAACTTATGATAACGTTTGATGATAAAGTTTTAAGGGTTCGTTTGGTTCAAATGAGATGAAAAGGAACACAGAAAAGATGATAGTTTTTCTTCAAGTTGTTTGCTATTATTAAAAATTGCATTTAAACGCAATTTTATAAATAATAAAAGATCCTTAATCTAAACTTAAATCGTCCACTCCATCTACAGTGTCTGCAATTTATTGTGCATTGTCGTTGGAGGCTATGGAATTAGCTAGAGTTTGGATCTATCAGGAATTAGTTAGTAAAATTATTTGTCAAACAAAAACAAAAATATTTTTTATTAACAAAATATTCTATGAAATGAGTATTATGCATTTAATTGTAGCTACTCAATTTAAGTAAAATAAAAATTAATACAAACGATCGACGGCGTAGTTATTTTTCAAATTATTTGCTTAATATTTTCTAAAAATACCTATATTACCAGCAAAAAGGAAAAATGAATTAGAGGGAAGTTATATATATGGGTAATAAAGTAAATAAAAATAAAATATGTATTTTTTTAGTCTTTTTTGCTCTATACTTTCACTTTTCCACCCAAGTTTTGACCAAAACGAAATTGGACCCCCAGGGATTTTATCTACATCCAGTTTTACTTTCCGTCTAACTATTCTTCGTAGTCAAATACCAAACTTTTTCTTATACATCTATTTTTACTTTCATTTTCTATTACATGCATGTTTCGATCCCAACCAAACAAATCCTAGGTGAATTGCATAAGAATAATGTAAAAGAAAATATTAAGCTAAAACTTGAAGTGAATAGGAAAACATATTGAAGAACAATAGTAATAAAACTTGAAATTAATATTCATAAACATTATTAAATTAAAATTACTTATGAAAAGATTCCGCATAAGCCATTAGGATTCAGGTAATGTCTGCAAGGTTAGCTTCAGAATCCTTGCTATCTTCTGATACAGTATCAGAATGTAGCACCTTCTCTGGTACGCTGGAGATCAATCCCTGCTGAAAAGGTGTGGAGCCTTTCTCTTCGTTTGATAACCGGAACATCATCAAATGTGAACCTCGAGTTAGGCCAGGGTTATGTTTTGTTTTTATTTTCAATTTTGTATTAGTTTTCATGAAAAATTGAGAATATGTTTATATTAGTTGATGGATTATATTATATTTTGTTAGCAGTATCAGATCAAAATATTTTGTTTTTATTTGATAAAAAGGATAGTTTTATTTTTTTCATTATTCTTTTATCAAAATAAATTTATAATCTCCTTATTTTAGTGGTGAAACTGAATACTTGAAATTCAACAGATCCTCTATTTTCTTCGTTGGCATAGGGATAGAGGAAGAGGAAAAAACCGAAGATTTCACATAGTACTTTTGATCGAAAAATCAATCTGATTGATTTCGTACCCTTCGTTCAATGCTAAACCGATTGTATACCACCACCGATAAACACCAGAACAAGCGATATTCACTGGGCCAAGAGCACCCCCTAAAGTAAAAGCTTCCACGGCTGGTTGACCAAAAACCACTCATACCCGGTAATGCAAAGGAGGCCAGCGAAAAGCTACTGAACATCGTGAATATTTTTGGCAATGGGATAGCTATTCCGCAGTTCTACGTCTAAGTAAATACTCAATACCCAAGTCAGCTTACAAAGCCGATCATGATATGATCAAGTGCTTTCTGGGTCGTCTCAGACTTCACGATTACTATGTTATCTCCAAAATAGTTGGAGATACACACACAAAAGGTTTACTTGTTACTAATTTAGTCGTGAAGGAAGAGCTTCAATATCTTACATGATCAGGAACTTGCTTTCATTACATTAAGCACTTGAAAGGCACATCAGGGCCTACCTTCGATAGACACAATACAATGTCTCACTTACCTGTCTTTGTGAAAGTCATCTAGACTCCCATCTCCTGACAAATATCCTAAGTGAATAATCTTAGGGTGATCCTTTTGTCGACGGATGCTTCTATTACACTCGTAGTTTCTTATTGCTCAGTGATAGGAGGTAGGGGTGCAGAGACAGCCAGGAGGTTTGCCTAGAAGCAGCCACCCTTGAAAGAGTGCGTAATAACTCACTGATCGAGCGCTCTTGCGCTGAAGATGAATGGGGCTTCGGTGTTATCTTTTAACAGATGTGCCGCCCCAGCCATTATAAATTCAAGTACGTACACCGTTCAAGTTCTTGATTTATTTTTTTTGGCAATTTAATGTAATGTTCTTTCTTTTTTCTTTTTCTATTTATCATTATTTTATTCAAATTTTTTTATTGCATGTTACGAAGGCTCAAATCAAAGGGAAACTCCTAGAGAAGACGGTTCATCAGCTTGACATTAACAACGCCTTCCTCCATGGGCGTTTGGATGAGGAGGTATACATGACGCCTCCTGAAGGATATGCTGTGCAACCTGGCATGGTTTGCAAATTACACAAATCACTTTACGGTTTGAAACAGGCCTCACGCCAATGGAACCATGAATTCACTCAGAAGTTAAGTGCTTTCGAATTTCTCCAGTCTGCCCACGATAATTGCCTGTTCATTAAACTCACTAGTGGTGGTTTTTTAGCTTTGCTCGTTTACGTGGATGATATTCTCATCATGGGTCCTGCGGAGGGACTAATCATAGAGGTTAAGGCTTACTTGGATGATCTTTTTACAATCAAGGATCTTGGGTATGCAAAATATTTTTTGGGTTTGGAGATTGCCCGCTCCTCTGACGGAATGAGTGTTACACAAAGGAAATATATCAGTGATATTATCACTGATACTGGGATGACTGATGCACATCCAGTCTTGACTCCTCTTCCTCACGGTATTAAATTCAGTTCTGAACTTGGATCCCCTGTTCCTGATCCTGAAAAATATAGAAGGCTGATAGGGCGCCTATTGTACCTTGGTTTCACGCGTCCTGATCTATCGTTTGCAGTACAGCAACTAAGCCAATTCCTGCAGCATCCCACTGATCAACATTGGTCTGCGGCTTTGCACGTTGTGAAGTATCTTAAGGGCTCTTTGACTAATGGTATATTCTTTCCTTCATCCTCTAATTTTCAGCTTGCAGCTTATACTGATGCTGATTGGGGCTCCTGTATGGATACACGTCGCTCCGTTACTGGTTTTTGCATCTTTCTTGGCTCTTCCCTCATCTCCTGGAAGACCAAAAAACAGCACACCGTCTCACGTTCTTCAGCCGAAGCGGAATATCGTGCCATGGCTACCTCTGTTTGTGAACTTCAATGGATCTCTTTCTTGCTCAAAGATTTCCAGATTTCAGTTTCGACTCCTATTCCATTTTGGTGTGACAATCAGGCCGCTTTACACATCACAGCTAATCCGGTGTTTCATGAACGTACGAAACACCTCGACATTGATTGTCACGTGGTTCGCGACAAGTATAAAGAAGGTTTCATTCTACCTTCTTTTATCTCCAACAATTTACAAGTTGCTGATGTCTTCACGAAATCACTTCCCAGTGCTGCCTTTCTCAAATTCATGTCCAAGCTGGGTTTGCTTCGTCCTCCAGACCTAGCTTGAAGGGGGGGTGTTGAAGTGGAGCTGCTGCTGCAGTTTCTTCATGTGCAGCACAGCAGCAGAAAACAAAAACAGAGCATCTCGCATTCTCGCAATCACGATTTATCCGAGTGCTTTTGCACTTTTCTTTCTTTCTTAGTTATTAGCAATTTCTTCATTGTACATATTGCTTTTCTCTTTTAGCGTTTCTCATTAGTTATTAGCGTTTTTCTACCAGAATAGCTGAGGTGGCTGAAGTTTGTTTTTTCTTCACCCGCATTGTACCTCTGTATATTTAAATGGATATCCACACCCACTTTCAATTCAATAAAATTCTTCCTCTCAGATTTTATTCCTGCTTGCAAAGATGCTCTCCATGAATGGAGATTTTTGAAGCTTCTCAGCAATATTATTGCTGCAGCCCTCTACACCTTTCTTTTTTCATTATTATTATTACTTACCTTTGCGTTTCAAAATCAATCACCTTTACACTTTACTCTCCTATAAACTCATACATATATATATATGTATTCAGTCCAGGTTCAATGCACCTAGCTTCTGATTCCCCCTCCCCAACTTCTCTTTTATGTCTTCCGCCGACTAAGACCCACACGCTTCTTCTCCCCTTTTTCTTTGATACCCCCCCCCCCCCCCAACCATTTTTCTTCTTCTTTTATTTATACCACACTTTTCTTCCATTTCCCCCCAAATTTCGTATAAAATAAACACCAATTTCTTTAAAAACATTTTGGCCAGTTTTTGAAAAAACAATTCGCCCATTTTTTGATATAAAATTTCGGTTTTTTTCAAAAAAATTCTGAAATTATTTTCAAAAAAGTTTTCTGAAAATTTTCTGATTTTTTTGTAATTTTCTTAAAGTTTCCTAATTTTCAGTAATGTTTTTTGTAATTTTTCTAATTTTTTTTAAATTTTAAGTAATTTAAAATATTTTCGGTAAATTTTTGGTATTTTTTATTTTTTTTAAATTTTAAAAATTGACAGAAAAGTTTTGTTAAGTTTAAAAATATTTTGTGAATTTTTTCTTGTTATTGGTCATTTCTACAATTTATGTGTAATGTATGCAATTCATTTGTAATTTATTGTGCAATTTATGCAATTTATGTATAATTTATTGAGTAATTTATGCAAATTATGTTCATTTGATTGTGTAATTTATGCAATTTATGTGTAATTTATTCAAAAAATTCGACCAATTTAACCAATATTAAAAGAATTGGAAATTTATTCCAATTAATAAATTTTTACATAATAATCACATTAATAAAAAAAATTTGACCAATTTTTTCAATAGTAATATTTTTACATAATAAATGTAAACAATCACAAAAATTGGAACAGTATTCCCATTAATAATTTTTATATAATAATCACATTAACAGAAATTAGGCTAATATTCCCAATAATAACATTATTTACATAACAATTTCAATAATCACAAAATTAGAAAATATTCTTATAATGATATTTTTACATAATAATGTCAATAATAAAAAAATTAGATCAACAATCCCAATAATATTATTATTTAGAAAATAATATCAACAATAACAATATTAATGTAATATTTTAAATTAAAATACAATTTACAATTAATAATTATTTAAAAATATACAGTTTCTTTATAACCATGTACAAACAGATCACAAATGTCTTTAAGCTTGTTTAGCCCATCAAGTAAGTTTTTTCAGTAGAACTAGTTAAGTTTATACATCTTCATCTATCAACAAAAGACAATGTTGATAAATAAAATACTAACTGTTCTTTTCGTGTACAAGAGGCAGAGCACGGTCAGCCGCCCAACCGGATGGAGTTATTGAAAGGTGCTAGAAGAAAATGGAGATGGCGGCTGCAGTGAGTTAAGGGCGGCTGAGGTGGTGGTAAGTAGATTATTATATTATTTTTTTTAGAAAACATAATTCTTGGTTAAAAGTACTAATAAGTTTTGTTTGTTTTGCAGGAGATGTTCCAGATCCGACTTCGACAGACCCCCTCGGCCTCAAACCAGGACGATATTGATGTCGCTGAAGAGGAGGGATTAGGTTAGGTTTTATTTTTTTTATTTTTGTAATTAGATAATTTTTCATATTAATAATATTTTTTTTCTTAATTATTCATGTTCCATAATGTTTATTACATTCTATTATTTCATATTTAGTTAATTAATTAAATTTATAGATATAATTAATTAAATAATTATTAAATTAATTTAATTATATATTAAAATATATAAATTAATTTATTTATTACAATTTATTAAATATATGAATAAATTATAAAACTAAAAAATTAGGAACGGTTTTAGTAATTGTAAAGAAATGTTATAAATCTAAAAACTAATGACCGTTCCAAATACCATTACTAAAATAGTTCCAAACGCGTGTTCTTAAACTGCATTGATTGTTCGAAGTACCATTGTTAAAACCATTTCAAATAAGTGCTCCTAAATTGTGGTTGATTGTTCCTAATACCATTACTATTTCAGTTTTAAGTACGTGTTCCGAATTCTGAAAAACCGTTGCTAATACCATTACTAAAACAGTTTTATGTATGTGTTCCTAAATAAGACTAACCGTT
This sequence comes from Sesamum indicum, assembly GCF_026168435.1. Taxonomy (NCBI): domain Eukaryota; kingdom Viridiplantae; phylum Streptophyta; class Magnoliopsida; order Lamiales; family Pedaliaceae; genus Sesamum; species Sesamum indicum. The sequence continues at coordinate 5,174,381 of NC_142661.1, read as the reverse complement.
TCATTTAAAAAAATAAATTTTTCTTGACAAATTTAATATTAGGAATGGTTTTCATAGTGTGCTACAGTTCCCGTCCCAAATAGGAATGGTCTTGCCTAAACCATCTCTAAAATTTTGTAATGCAATTTGTAAGGACGGATTTCCGACCGTTCCAAAAATGGCCCCAAATAAGTTCAGTATCTTGCAAACCGTTCCAACCCCAAAAAAAACAGTTCCTAAACCCGCTCCAAATCCCACCTTTTTTTATAGTGATAGTACCTTAAGCTAGCTTGTAAAACTAAAGTTCGAGCGGATTCCATCTCCTGTGCTATGATCGGATCCTAGATCTTGTGCTCCGCCAACCACCTTTATGAATGGGATTTGGCTAGAGCACATCACCACACTAATAAAAAAGGCGGGATTTGCTATGGTCAGGGGAACTGTCCCTACACCCGTTCTATCTTGGAACAGTCTTTGGAACACATAACGAACAGATATTGAAAGATGATGTCATGATCTATATTTTTTTTTGGGTTATAAGTTTGGAATGGGCAAACCGTAGCAACATGAGTTCCGAACAAACAGTTACAAAATCCGATCCAAATACCATTACAAAATAGTAGCGGTAAATGATTGAAACTCTGTATGTAACATAATATTAGAATTAGGGACGGTCTTGAGTTGACCATTCCTATATGTGTGACAAAGGATGTCCAAAAAATGACAGTTAGAAAATGTATTCCAAAATGAGGTACAATTTGGAATGATTTGGAACACCCTTAATCAATTATGCGAAAAACCGTTCCAAATTATTAATTTTATTTAAGAAATAATTTGTTTAAAAAATTATTCCAAAATTCGGTACAAATTGGAACCTATATTTTTGTATTATTTATTTAGTATTACTGAGACTGTTCCAAATGAAATACAACGACTATATTTCAACGGTAAAAAAAAATGTTCCTAAACTCGTCGAAAGGACCGTTTCAAAATCTAAATCAACAGCTATTTTTTTACAGCTAAATATGTGTGCTCTTTCTATTTAATGTCACTATCTTCTTGCATTCTCATTTTCTTTCTATTTTCTGAATCTCTCTCGAATTGTTTTGATCTTTCACTATCCCACAAACATTTTTCTACTCTTGTTTGTCAACCTGTCTCGAATTTTTGTTGATATTTGAAGTTATTTTGATCAGGTAACAACTTTAACACTTTATTTGTGAATTGATTATATTTGTTGTAATTTTGTCGATTATTTTTAATGTTATAATAATATACATATATATATATATGTGTGTGTGTGTTTATGTGTCTGTGCAGGAGTCATCGTATGTTAAGACAGTTGATGAGATGGATGTATGAGAAGAACCTTCCAAGTACGGTGGGTCTTACTCCGTTGAGGATGGTGTTGCTACATGTATAGAATGACCCAAGTCTCAACACGCATATATAGATGGTAAGAAAATTAAGTGTCCTTGTCAGAAGTGCAAAAATGAAGTTTTCAAAACCATAGACGAGGTAAATTTTGACTTATTTATGAAAGGTTTTATGCTGGAGTATAAAAATTGGACTTCTCATAGTGAGGAGAAGGTGTAGGAGTAATCAAACCTAGGAACGGTTATTTAATATTGACCGTTGCAAAATACAAAATTAAATAAAATCATTCCTAAATGTATAAAATATCTGCTTCTAAAATGATTAAAGAAAAACATTTCCAAATGAGTTCCCAAAACCGTCCTTAAATATTCCCATAGATTGCTCGTTCACTACCCAATTACAATGTCCCAACATCCGGGACCCTGATTAATTCAAAACTTAAACTCATAACAATAATTTTCATATGTGAACATATCTAGTGGTCTAATCTAAAATTAAATTGTCTGATGGACAGTTCCATCATTTTTAACCTTGTTGATTGTGTATCAGATATGATATCTTATTATCCGTATAACAAAAATTTCAAAAACTTCATCAAATGCAGTATTTTGTCAATTTAATACTATCCAATGGTCTGATAAAAATTTTAACGGTCTGATTAAACTCTCTCAACAGTGTAAGATGCCACTTACATCTACGTAAGACTAACAATCTTATATATTCAAATAACTTGATCTTCTGAACATGTATCAATTTAACTCGTAGCATTATATGATTCCAATGACCTTAATTAATTTATGATCTACTTTTTTCTGATCATTAACATGTATGGGACGGTTTTTGCTACAATTTTTTATTTTCTTGACTTTTTAGTGAAAAATAAAACATTTTAAAAAACTTTCGCCAATTTAAATTTTTTTTTTCTTAATTATAGTTTTTAAAAAAATTTATACATTTCTGAAGTTTTAAAAAATTTTAAATTTTTTTTGTAAATTTTATGTAATTCTCAAAATTTTTGTAAATTTTTGGTAATTTTAAAAATTTTCTCTTAATTTTGGGTGATTTTTAAAAATTTTCTGTCAATTTTTAGTTATTTTTAAAATTCTGTTAAAAAAATTATTATGCAATTTTTGCATTTATAGAAATATATAGTTGTATAAGAAGTTATGAAATTATAGAAATTTATTTTATGTAATTTATGTAATTACAGAAATTTTCTGTAATTTCTCAAAATTAATTGTATAGTTGTGTAATTTAGCAATTGTATATTGTAATTATTTGTGCAATTTACTTTAGTATTCTATAATTTATGCAAGTCTTATGTGTATTATATCGTATTTGCTTAAAATTTTTGTGAAATTTATTGTATACATGTGCAATTTATTTTATAAATAGGTTAATTTTTACGTCATAATGTAAATAAAAAAAAAAAATACACCAATATAAAGTTATTTAAATAATGATGTAAATAATAAAAAATATTGGACCAATATTTTCAATAAAATAATTTTCACATTATAATGTAAACAATCACAAAAATTAGACCAATAGTTAATCCCAATAATAATATTATTTAAATAATAATGTAAATAATAAAAAAAATTAGATCAATATTTCCAAAAATAACAGTTTTATATAATAATGTAAATAATCAAAAAAATTACACTAATATTCCTAATACTAACATGTTTACATAATACTGTCAATAATAAAAAAATAGACCAATTTTTCCAGTAATAACATTTTTACATAATAATGTCAATAATTACAAAAAATAGGCTAATATTCCCAGTAATAACATTATTTACATAACAATATCAATTATCGCAAAATTAGAAAATATTCCCAATAGTAACATTTTTATTAGACCTATAAACCCAATAATAATATTATTTACAAAATAATATCAACAATAACAATATTAAGGTAATATTTCAAATTAAAATACAATTACGTAATCATTACAAATAGAAAATAAATTGAGGACAATATTTCCAATAATTAATAATTATTTAAAAATGTATAGTTCTTTGGTAACAGCATACAAACAGATCACGCATGCCTTTAATCTTGTGTAGTCCATTAATTGAATTTTGGCAGTAGAACTTGTTATGTTTATCCATCTTCATCTGTCAACAAAAGACAATGTTGATAGATGAAAATGAGCAAATGTAAAGAATACTACAATAAAAAGTTCAAGTGATAGGCTAAACAAGCTTAAGCAATACTTGGCCCTTTTGTATATGTGCACAAGAGAATTATATATTTTTAAATAATTAATGAGTACAATAATCATAACTTCATGATAATATTTCCGTTGTGTAAGAATTAGTGTATCCTTTTTTATTTACATATTAATATCAATAACTGTAAAATTTAGACTAATACTTCTCAATAATTTGTTGAGATCATGTTTAGTAGTACGCCTCCTGTAACATATGGTCGAGAACGTGGTCGTGGTCGTGGCCGTGGCCTGCCACTTCTACCAATTTCGTCGGATGCTTCCCAAGTTGGGGAAGCAGTTCTTCGACCACCCACACCACCTGACACGACCGCACCGTCCCCCTCCCCGTAGCCTCCAGATGATGCTAGAGCATCTGGAGCTGCACCAGCAGTTGATGAGATGATACAGCAATCTGCCACCTCGACGGCTGCTCCACCACTACCATCAGTGCCCCCACCATCAGGGCGCCCAGTACACCAGCCTCGATGACACGGGGTAAATTTGTTTATGAAACTTTTTTAGTACCATTTTATCTTGAAAATGTCTAATATAGCATGTCCTTTTAAGTTTGTGTGATGCCCCAAAAATTATAATATATAATTGGGGGATTAATTGAAATTTTTTTATGTAAATAGGTTAATTAGTAAATAAATTATAGATTGAATTTGGGATATAATAACACTTGAATGAATTAAATTGGAGTTCGTTATAATATTTTGGGATAATTTATATTAATTAAGAAAATTAGGAAGGATGTAAATGGTATTTTGAGAAAAGTCTAATTAATTAAATAATATAATAATAATATTATATATATATAAATAACATATATAAGTAAGTAATATAATGTAAATATATATATGTAAGTTATATATATATATATATATATTAGTAAGTGATATATATATATATATATATATATATGAGAGAAAGAAAAAAAAATTGAGGGTGGGCCCACCAGCCCACCGCCTCTCCTCTTTCTTTTATTTTGTTGTTTTTAATCAAGACACACACACATAATTGCAAATTACAATTCGGTCTTGGCGGAAAAAATTGAAAACAGAGGTACGAAAAATTACTATTTTGATTTATATTAATTTATATAAATATATTATTTAATTAATCCATTTATTAAATATTATTTATACTAAGCGATGTACTATTTAATCGGAATATTTTACAGGTTTGGCTATTTAAAATAGTGTCTAATTAAATATAAAATCGGATATAAAAATGATGTCGTTGGTTGATTAGATTATTAAATTTATTAGATTACTATAGCCAATTTATATAATTCTATCAGAATTGTTAACTAAATACGCAATTCTACATATTGTTATTTAATTAAATTATATAATAGCGAGAAATTGATAAGAAATCCGTAGAAATATTCCGAAAATTATATTTAATAAATGGTATGTTAATAAAGAGGAAAAATGAAGATTTGTACTTCGATAGAAGTAAATTATTAAAGAATTAGTAGAAATTATACGAATAATATTTAATATTATATTTAAAAGAAATTATGATATTATCGATATATTAATTGTATGTGGTATAACTCATTATAGGATACGGGGGTGAGGTGAAAGGACTGACAATTAGCGATTGAGTAGAAAGAAACGTTGTGAGGTTGAGGTAAGTAAATAATTAGTATTATCTATATATGTTCTTTTTATTTGTAGTATTACTATTATATGACTTTGTGGTTCATGCTGATATTGTTTTATCTGAAAATATATGCGTGGTGAATGATTTGAATTGATTGATGGCATTGTGTACGTGGAATGAGAAAATATGTTGAAATATCATGTTTGTTGTATGTTATGTTGTGGGTGTCTGAAAATGAGAATGTATTGATATATGGTTTTACGTTACTAGTTGCTTACAAGAATGGTGATATGTGGAAATGAGGGAGTAGTGGAAATTCAATATAATTGTGGTGTGAATACCCCTTGATATGTTGAAAAGCCTATAAGGCGAAATGAGATGAAAAGAGCTTTGATGCAATATAAAAAGAGCTTTGATGCGATATGAAAGAGCTATGTGCGAAAAGAAAATGCTATGTGCGAAATGAGATTGATGAGCCGGCTATCAAGGGGATTCACTTAAATTTAATAATGGTGAGATTGAGTTGGTGGGAAAAACACAATATCACCTTCTGGTAAGCAAACTAGGAAAAAGAAAGTTTAATTGATTGTCTTATTGCGTGATAACTATGTGGTGTAATAAAGATGGTTATGTGGAAGCAAATTGACTATATATTCTATGCATATTGCCTATGTATCTTGTTTGAGGTTATATTTGGTATACATATATAGATAGGACTGGTTATTTGCTTACTGTCACTCCCCTCCTGACATTTTCTTTCAGGAGTAGACTTTGAGGTGTCTCACTGTTGAAGTATAGGTCCACGCGCTATACTCAGGCAGGTCGGGCCAGTATGCAGTTTTCTCCTCTTTGTCAGTTAGAGTACAAACCACATTTTGTTGTATAGAGAGAGCGTAAGCATGGAGATTACTTATGATGGACTAATTGTGGTGCTTGATGTGCCTATATGATATTGTAGGTTGATTACGCTTGTTATGACGTTAGGGTTATGTATACATATGGATTAAATTATTATGTGCATTTATATCTATAAACACAAGGATTACTATACGTATGATGTTTAGGGTAGATATAGCCCTTGTAGCGAAGGGGGTGCTACAGTTTGACTGCCGCTTTCACGAGAGCATTAATGCAGTCGTGACGGGGACACATTCCCCACCCATCGCCATGTTTGAGGCAGGTGTCGCAAGTGTACCAGCATTTCTGGTTTCAGAGCATGAGAATAATCAATTTTAAATTAATTTGATTTTATCTAATAATCTAATTATTTAATGAATTTTACAAATATTTTATTTAATTTTATTATTGTAGATGACCTACTGGTGGGACTGTGACGATGAGTCTATGTTCTAGGTCTTCCACATGTTAGCCGATAAGTAAATCCAAAAGATACTTTCCGTCGCCCTGTCCATCCTGGTCAAGCACTCTGGCTGGCCAACAAGGCCTGGCTCCAGCTCCAGACGTACTAGGCCAGCGTGGTCTTCCAGCGGCAGTCCTCAAAGAATAAGGTGAAATGGGCGGCGAACTCTACGTCGTCCTCAATGGTATATCGGGGGGGGGGGGGGGGAAGGTCTTCCTTTATCAGCATACACAGGAGAAAGTTGGTAAGTAAATAATAGTATTTTAAATGCTTTACCATTATTTTATAAATAAGATGCTAAATATTTTTTCTCTATAGGATGCAAAGCTCGGTCGGCCCCTCAAGAAGATGGGATTATTGGAGAGGTGCTACAAGAAAAAAGTGGACGGCGGCAGGCGCGGGCCGAGGGCCGTAGAGATGGCGGTAAGTAGATATAGTATTAATATTATTTTAAAAAAAAAATAATTCTTGCTTAAAGATTGTCATCCTTAGATGATTGGATATTTCAGACGCTGCTTTATTTTTTGTAATATCCAACCCTCTAGTCTTTGTTATTCTTTTAACTTTTTTGAAGTGTCTATTATATACATGTATATATATATATTAGGATTAATGGATTCAAGTGTTAAACCTGCTGGGTGCAAATGGATCTACAAATACAAGCTTGGAGCTGACGGAAAGGTTACAACCTTCAAGGCTGGGCTCGTGGAAAAGGATATACTCAATGACTCGGAGTTGATTTCAAGGAAACCTATTTGCCCGTAGACATGGCCAAGTCCATTTGGATTCTGCTTGCCATAGGAACAAGGTCTGACTATGAAATATGGAAGATGGACGTGAAAACGACATTTTTCAACGGTTTCACTTCCCATGAGAAGAACAGAAGGCCTGTCGTCTCCAAATGTCCATCTATGGCCTCAAATAAGCTTTCTAAAGTTGGAACACATGTTTTGATGAAGTCATACGGGTTATGATATCATCAAGAATGAATTTGATCATTGTGTATTCAAGAACATCGATGGGAGAGCGGTTGCGTACCTTGTGTTTTATGTATATGATATCTTACTCATTGGGAATGGTGTTAAGATGTTAGGCAACATTAAAGCATGGTTGACCACACAATTTTTCATAAAGGATATGGGTGATCCTCTTACATTCTTGGCATCAAGAGTTATAGGGATAGATCTAGAAGGATGTTAGGACTAACCAAATCTTCATATATTGAGAAAGTCTTGAAGAGATTCAAGATGCAGAACTCAAAACAAGGATTCCTTCCCATGAGGCATGGGATTAAGATGTCCAAGAAGCAGTCTCCCAAAACTGATGAGGAACTTAAATGGATGTCGGACATCCCTTATGTTTCAACCGTAGGAAGCATTCAGTATGTTGTCCAGTACACCAGGCCAGATGTCGCGTACGCTTTGAGCGTCACGAGCAGATATTAAGCATGCGCCAGAGAGGCGCACTGGAGCGCAGTCTAGACAATACTTAAGTACCTGAAAAGGACTAAAGATGTGGTCTTGATTTACGGTAGTGGAGAATTGATATTGGAAGGCTACAACGATGCTAGCTTGCAATCAGACGATGATGATGCAAAGTCTCAATCGAGCTTTGTATTCAAGCTGAATGGTGGTGTGGTTGCTTAGAAAAAGTACCAAGTAGGATACCACAACGGATTCCACCATGAAAGCTGAATACATAGTAATTTCGGAAGCAGCTGAGGAAGCGATTTCGATGAAAAAGTACATCCAAGAGTTGGGTGTGATATGTAGAATTGTTGAGCCCGTAGTTATCTTCTGGGATAACAATGGGGTAACCTGAAAAGGACTAAAGATGTGGTCTTGATTTACGGTAGTGGAGAATTGATATTGGAAGGCTACAACGATGCTAGCTTGCAATCAGACGATGATGATGCAAAGTCTCAATCGAGCTTTGTATTCAAGCTGAATGGTGGTGTGGTTGCTTAGAAAAAGTACCAAGTAGGATACCACAACGGATTCCACCATGAAAGCTGAATACATAGTAATTTCGGAAGCAGCTGAGGAAGCGATTTCGATGAAAAAGTACATCCAAGAGTTGGGTGTGATATGTAGAGTTGTTGAGCCCGTAGTTATCTTCTGGGATAACAATGGGGTAATAGCACAAGCAAAGAAATCAAGATCTCATCACCATTCCAAACATATTCTTAAACGCTACCATCTTCTTAGAGAAATGGTGAGTAGAGGTGACGTTAGGATAGACCGAGTCAGCTCAACAAAAAACACAGCGGATCCACTTATTAAGCCATTGTCCCAAATTGCCCATGCTCGGCATTTGGATAAGACGGGTTTGAGATTGATGGTTTATTGGATTTAGGTCAAGTGGGAGATTGTTAGAATAGGTGACATGAAAGCTAATTGGATTGGAATGTTAATCTATTCAGGCAATAACTGGATTTTATGTAATATTATTCAATGAATAAAATGAGTATTCGCTATTGGCATTTCTTTTATTTTGCTCATTACATTTATGTTTGCACTTCTTTTAAACATCACAACAAAGCCCACAGACCACATTGAACAACCGTGCAATAGTTAGAAACGTGCATTAGATGGCGGTCATGAAACCAACTATTTAGGGTTTGGTTAGAAATATTCTGTATCAAGGACCTCGAGAATGGGCATCGAAGTGTCCTATGGAGACTTGCATTATGAGTCACATTCATTTGATGAGTTCCGTGTTTCATTAGGGCCAGACGTGGGATGTTAATTGTGATCTTAATGGGTCGGTTGACTCGCGGGAATCGTCATATGGAAGCCTTGGAGGCTTATTCGGTATGACTTGAGTCTCTAGCTCCGATAGTACGGGACCAGTCCTCAGACTTGAGGAATTACGGCAGTCACGTGCATGCGATAACTGTATCATACATTTGTGTGGAGGTGATCGTATCTCAGACATGGTCATCATAGGTCTTGTCTTGTGCTTTCAAAGTATGTAGAGAGGACGGTTAGTTCCAAGAAGAGGATCCATCCCCTGTCAAAACGTGACAGAGGCATCTCCTATGCACTTGGAGATGCATTGACGCTCTAGAAACCTGTGGCCACAGTCATTGGTCGAATAGGAAAAATAGGTTCCTCGTTCGAGCAATTTGGCGTGACACAACCTTAAGTATTAAGCAAAGACGCCTAGTCCAGGATGGGAACTGACATCCAATTCCATGTTGTAGACTATGGCTAGGAGACGGTAGATGGAATGACCGTACTCGTATAGACTCGGGGCCTAAAAGTTCACATGAATTTTCACCTAGTCTCTAGTGCCATGGACCGTTGCTAGAAGGTCACCATGATGATAGGCTTTGTTGCTCAACGATTGATCAACAATTATTAAGTAAATTTGATTTAATTAATAATAGTGGTGGACACTAGCTCAAGTCTAGCTGAAAGGTGAACCTATACAGTCACACATAAATCACTAAGAAGGGACGAGTAATTAATTGAGAATTAATTTTATAAGTAATTGCAATACTTATATATGAGATGGATCCATTGGATGGATAAGCCCAAGGATGAATTATTTGGAGTAATTTAAATTAGGCTTGCACTTAGTATTTAATAAGTTGGACTTATTATTTAATAAGGCTTATTGGGTTCATATATTAAAATGGATTAACTTTATGATGGACTAAATTAAGTAGGATTTAATTAAATTAGATTTAATTGAGATTGACTTTTGGAAAGTGTCATGCTAGTGATTCTTTATTTCGAATAAAGGATTTTATTAACTTATGGATGGTTAAATGAACCTAAACATATTTTATTTCATCCATAAAAGGTATATATATGTATATTAGTTATTTGGAATAACTAATGAATACATAAAAAGGCAAGAAAATAATTTCCTTCTCTCCAATTCCACCTCTCGGCCTAACCCCCTCTTGTACACACTGGGTGTGTTTTTCCTCGTTAATTCTTTTCTAGCAAATTAAGTTGAGGAATCTCAAGTTCCAGTGTGGTGTGGACGTAGCTTTAGAAGGTTTCTACACTGAAGCCTTGCGTGAACGGATTAAATGAACGAGGTTCAAAATAAACAAATGAAAGGTTATTCTTGAGTTATATTTATGTACCTCTCGTTTTCATTCAACCAATAGCTCTGTTGATTTTATTATTTTCGTTTATTTTATTAACTACATCGAACTCCCTGCAACTACAAGGGTACACCCCTTCGAATTATGGTCTCATTGCGATCTCGTTTTATTTACGCAATTTATTTTAACCGCTTCCACTTGCGTGTTCCTGGGCCGATCCACTCGCAGTTTCCGGTGCCCTTTCACCACTACCCAAAATATGGTCTCGCGAGTCGTGGCACATTTGGAATAGAAGGCAAGCTGCATTATTGTTATGAAAAGAGGTGACAGTTGTTTCCCTATCTCACGATTCATAGGCGGTGACAGTTGAGGTGTGATTTGGTAGATGAGTCGGGTTTAACACCAAGAAGCATGGTTCATTTGGAGTCGTCGGGATCATGTAAAGAGGTGAGACAAAGTATCTTGGTAAATCTCATAGAATGAGAATCGCATTGGTTGACTCCCAGAATGCTTTTTCCATGTGAATCATAAAAGTGGGCATGGTAAATTGTTCTTGTGGATCCCATGCCCACTAGGAAGGGATGTACCAAAACCCCACTCGAGAGTGGTGGGATTTTGTTGAAATAGTGGGAGAATTGAATGACTAAAAGATCAAGTCTTAACACAAAATAATGTTGGAATAATCTACTTATTCTTTCTACTCTGCGTTTAGAACGCATTTCTTAGAAACGTTTTCCAATTCATTTTTTGAGATTTATTTCATTATATGGAATGCAAAGAATTAAATTGGCTGAAAAATCGAAGGATTGTCCTCGATTTTCAAACCTGGATAATGTCATGGTTAAGCCACTTCCATCAGACTTGTGAATAGAGTCCTTACTAAAAAATAATGTTAACTGATGGACCTATCCCAAGTCTAAACGAAAGGTGAACCAAAAGAATCACACACAAATCACTGAAAATGAGCATAGAATTAATTTGGAATTAATTCCATAAATAATTTGATTACTTACAAAGAGGGATCCATTGAACAAAAAAAGGCGCAAGAATAAATTAATGGCATTAATATATATTTGGTTTGTCCTTATAATTTAATAAGTTGGATCTTATTAAAGAAGAAGGATAATTTGGGTATAAGTATTTAATTAGATTAAATAGAAGTTGAGCTCAATTAAATTGAATTTTTATTAAAGATTTAATAAAAATTCATTGGCTTGTATTTTCATAAGAGTAAGAATTGTTCAAGCTCAATTATTTTGAGCCAAGGAAAATTCCATAGCAGGAAAATTGCAGTTTTGAAAAGTTCAATTCTAGCCATTTTTGGGGATCTTTTTATTTGGAATAAAGAGAAATATACCTTGTAGATAATAGAATATATTTAGAAACATTCTTAATTATCTAAACAAGATATATATACATATATGAAATATAGTTATTTGGAAAATAATTATGATGATTATTACACAAAAAAAAAAAAAATCTCCTCCTTCCCCCAAAAACCATTTGGCCACCCCCTTCTCTCTTTGTGCACTTGGTGTAATTTTCTTCTCTCATTCTCATCTAGAAAGAGGACGTAGAGATCCCGACTGCAGTGTGATGTGGAAGAATTGGAAGATTCCTATGTTGAAGACTCAAATGATGAGCATTTCAAGGTGTCATTTTTCACCCTTTTAGTTTTTTCGATTTTGGTAATCCAACATCAGCCCAATGTACGTTTTATTTTTAGTACATCGAACGCCCAGGAACTCCAAGGGTACACCCCTTGAACTCATTTATTTTTTTGTATTTAATATTTGCTATTATGCGTTTTATTTATCGCTCCCGCTAGCACGTTCCCGGCCCGTACCACGCGATCCCCTTCAAGAGCATGTCTTGAGCTTATCAATAATATTACTATCGTCTGCATATTTTTGTTTAATTCTATCATGTAGAAAATGTCTAAGAATCCCTTAACCCTGATAATGGTGACTAATAAATTTAATGGCACAAACTAAAACGGTTGGCTGCAAAATCTAAAGATTGTCCTAAATTTCGAGAATCAAGGCCATGTCTTCGATAAGCCGCTCCCGACGACATTATTGAAAGCTCCTTACCCGAGGAACGTGTGACGTTCGAGAGGTGGCATGAGAACAACTGCAAGGTCCGTAGTATCATATTAGCTTTGATGATCAATGACTTCAAAAAGCAATATGATAGGTTGGAAGACGTTCCATCGATAATGCTTTGCATAAAGGAAATTTATGCAACTCCTGATAGGCATATTAGATATGCCGCTACAAAAGAATGTTTCAGGACAAAGATGACTGAAGGATTTTCTGTGAAAAGACATGGGGTTAAAATGCTTCCCTCGCGGAGAAGCTCGAAGACCTCAAAGCTGGGCTTGACAATGTCACGTACATCAATGTGATCCTCCAATTACTTCCTCCCTCTTATGACCCGTTTATCATTAATTACAACATGAATGGACTTGAGAAGTCTAGTCATGAGTTAATTAATATGTTGGTCCAATACGAGCCATCGACCCCCAAGTTTGTGTCATCAGTATTGATAGGAGAAACTTTGACCTCCAATGCAAAAGGCACGAAAGCCGAAAGCTGGAAGAGGAAGAAGGAAAAAGGAAAAGTCGTCGTAGCCACTTTTAGCGCTCCAAGCACCCCTGTTGCTACACTATAAAAGGAACAAGGGAAAGGGAAGAACGACGGTTCACAACGATCAAGGAAAAATAATGTATGCATTCATTGTCAAGTAAAGGAGCATTGGAAGAGGGAGTGCCCACAACTCCTCTCCAATCAAGGCACTTTGTGATTCAAGTACATATGATAACTAGTTCTGCTTTTTAGGTATTGGATACCGGCTGTAGAGCTCACATCTGCAATGATTTGCAAGTGCTGGCAAGAAGTAGAGGGCTACATAAGAAAGAAATGGTCCTAAGGCTTGGTGATGGCAAGGCCATAGCAGCTGAAACTATCCAACAAACAGTCTCCCAAGACTGATGAGGAACTTAAATGGATGTCAGACATTCTCTATGATTTAGCTGTGGGCAGTATTCAGTATGATGTTTAATGCAGTAGGCCCGATTAGCATACGCTATAAGCGTAACAACCAAATATCAGGTGTGTGCTGGTGAAGCACACTGGAGTGCGGTCAAGACCATACTTATGTACCTGAAAAGGACTAAAGATATGTTCTTGATATATATAGCGGTGGATAATTTATAATGGCATACGACAGCGATGCTAACTTTCAATTGGACATAATGATGCCAACTCTCAATCAGGTTTTGTAATCAAGCTAAATGGTAGTGTGGTTACTTGAAAAGTTACAAGCAAGCTACCACAGCAGATTTCTGTTGGAACAAGTGACCAAAATGCAAATTTGATTGGTTTTTTTCAAGACCATTCAAGCAATATTTATTAAAACAATGTTGTCCCGACGAATATGAAAAGTATTCGTCCTGGCATATGTATCTGTTGTGCTTACCAAATTACATCAAGCACTGGGTTCACATCACAACAGATGTTCACATACCACTTTGTAAGCCCTGTAGTTGGCCTATATGAAATTTCTGTAGGTTAGTTGACAAGGTCATCATATGAAAGCCTTAGAGGCTTGGTCGGTATGACTTGAGTCCTTGGCTTCGATAGTATGGGAGTAGTCCTCAGACTTGAGGAATCACAATAGTCATGTACAGGCAATGACTGTATCTTTGATTTGTGCGGGAGGTGATCGTGTCAGAGGCATGGTCATCATAAGCCATGTCCAGTGCAGTTAAAGCATGTGGAGAGGACGGTGAGGTCTAAGAAGAGGATTTGTCACCTTCAAAACGTGGCAGAGGTATTTTTGATGCACTTGGAGATGTGTTTATGTTCTATAAACCTGTGATCACAGTCATTGGTCGAATAGGAAACGAGATTCCTATGTTGAGCAATTTGGCGTAACGAAATTGAAAAATTAAGCATAGATGCCTCGTCCAAAATTGGAGTCGACCCCAATTTCATGCCCTAGACTAAGGCCAACAGATGGTAAATGGAAGGACAGTACCCGTATGGACTCGAGTGCCTAAAAGTTCACATGGATATTCGCCTAGTGTCTAGTGCCATGGACCGTTACTAGACGACCACCTATGGTGACGGGCTTTCTAGATCAAGAATTGATTGAAAATTATTAATTAAATTTGGTTAGTAATAGTCTTTGATACTAGCCCAAGTCTAGCTGAAAGGTGAACCTAAAGAGTCAAACACAAATCACCGAGAAGGGACGAGAAATTAATTGAGAATTAATTTCATAATTAATTGGATAACTTATAAATAAGAGGGATCCATTGGATGGAGTAGCCTAAAAATAAATTAATAGGATTAATTTATATTAGGCTTGCCCTTATTATTTAATAAGTTGAACTTATTAATTAATAAAAGCTTATTGGGCTCATGTATTTAATTGGCTTAAATATATGATGGGCTTAATTAGATGAATTTTAATTAAATTAGATTTATTAAAAAATAATTGAGCCTGGTATTTTATTTTTAATAAAATCAGCAATTGCAACCCTAATTAAGTTGTTGTAAAATCAAGGAAAGAAAATTATTGACTAACAATTTCGCTTCTGAAAAGTGGTATGCTACTCATCCTTTTGTTTGGAATAAAGGATTTATTACCTTATGAATTGTAGAATGAACCTAGACACATACTAGTACATCCATACAAGGTATATATCTATATATTAGTTATTTGGGAAAAAAAAATCCTACCCTAGAAGCTCCTAATTCGGCCGCCTCTCTCAGAAGCACACTTGGTGTGTTTTTTCTTCCTAATTTTCTTCTAGCAAAGACAAATGAGGGATCCCATATTTCGGTGTGGTGTGGACGTGTCTTTAGAGAGCTTCTACCTTGAATCTCATGTGAATGGATCAATGAAATGGAGTTCGAAACAAATCAAGAAAAAGGTAATCCTTGGAATCATGATTTTATTATGTTTAGATTTTAATTTACGAATTTTATAGTATTGCTTCCACTTGTTGGTTTCCAGGCCAATCCACTCGCATTTTTTATGCTTTCAAGTGGGATCAGGGCCTGCTTCGGTGTAGCGGCTATATATTTATGTGAATAAGCATGATAATATGATTTTATTGTTTTTGAAGTATGATATTTATTTATGTTTATTCTTGAATGATTATATGAGAAAATCAACATGTTTAGTTTTTGCAATTTTGAATGATTTAAATATTTTAAGAAAATTGAATTTTCTGGTAAAAATACTTGGTTTTAGTTTTAGTTTAATGTGTGAAAAGAAATATAGTGTTATAGCAGTGTACTGCAGACTGGCAGTGCATAGCGCATGAGCGCGGGCAAGAGCTTGAACGCAACCTGGATAGCGCAGGCCCTGCGTGCAGGTAGTGCGGCTGTTGATCCAGTTGACGGCCGACGTCTGAGTCACTTTTCGCCGTTTTTCTAATTTCTGCACATTTTTTGAAAAATATTATTTTTTGCTGATTTAATTTTCAAAAAACTTGGATTTTTTTAGAATTAAATATCTTTAATTAATATGGTTGATTTACGTGCATTGGATGCATGGGGCTTTATCATCCCTTTGAATTAAAACATTTAAACTTTTTGTTTTCTGTATATAATTTTTTAACATGATATTGGATATCACGGTATTTTCTTGGAATTTTTATTTTCTTATCTAGCATGCTTAATTGAGAGTATGTGCTAGTTGAATATAGTGGATGATCACGGAGCTCTACACCGCATGTACATCTTATAATTTTATTGGGTGGGCCCGTGTGCCCTTGTGATTTATTTTCTCTCTCATTTTCGTTTCTAGTCTTGGAATAATAAAGCTTGCTATCTCCCTCCTAATGTACTCCCTCCGACCTCTGATCGGAGTTTGTTGTTAAATTGTAATAAGAGTAGTATAGATTATTTTGGTGAGGTTTCTATTTTAATTGAGCCCATGGAAGAAGGTCCACGGAGGAGGAGGCCTATGGATAAGGCGGCCCACGAAGATATTACAAGGCACATCTTGTAACACCCCAAAGATTATAATATATAATTGGGAGATTAATTGGTAAATTTTTATGAAACTTAGTTAATTAGTAAATAAATTATGCACCGTAATTAGAATATAATAAAACTTGAACGAGTTAAATTGGAGCTCGTTATAATATTTGAGAGAAAATTATATTAATTAAGAAATTAAGAAGGACGTAATTAGCATTTTGTGAAAAATTTAATTAAATAAATAAAATAATAATAATATTATATATATAATAATATATATAAAACATATATATAATAATATGTATATAGATATATACATATAAAATTATGAGAAAAGAGAGTGGATGAGAGTGGAGGCCAAGCCCACCTCACTTCTCTCTCCTCTCTCTCATTACACACATATATAATATACACATATGTAGATTTCTACTTCAGAATTTGTAATTTCTCACTGCGGGCCAAGAAGAAATCGAAAGGTATGAATTTATGTTTTAATTTATATTAATTTATATAATTATATTATTTATTTAGTTCTTTTACTAAATATAATTTAGATTAAGCGATGTATTATTTAGTCAGAGTATTTTATAATTTTGGCTATTTAAATTAGTGTCGAGTTAAATATCACAATTGCTATAAAAATGATATAGTTGGGTAATTAAAATATTAGATTTGTTAGATTTAATTATTACTATAGCTAACACAATTTCATCGGAATGATTAACCAAATATGTAATTCTATGTATTATTGCCTAATTAAATTGTATAGCAGCGAGAAATCGATAGAAAATTCATAGAAATATTATGAGAATTATATTTAATAAATGGTATGTTAATAAAGAGGAAAAAAACGAAGATTTGTACTTCGATAGAAGTGGAATATTAAAGAATTATTAGAAATTGTACGAATAATATTTAATATTGTATTTAAAAGAAATTATGATATTCTCGATATATTAACTTTATGTGGTATAACTCATTATAAGATACGGGGTGAGGTGAAAGGACTGACAATTAGCGATTGAGTAGAAAGAAACGTTGTAAGGGCGAGGTAAGTAAATAATTAGTATTATCCATATATGCTTTCTATATTTGTGGTTTTACTGTTATATGAATTTGTGGTTCGTGCTGACATTGATTTGTCTGAAAGTATATGAGTGATGGATGGTTTGATTTGATTGACAGTATTGTGTACGTAGAATGAGGAAATGCGTTGGAATATTATGTTTATTGTTTGATGTATTGTGGATGTATGAAAATGAGAATATGTTAATATATTATTTTACGTTACTAGTTGCTTACAAGAATGGTGATATGTGGAAATGAGGGAGTGGTGGAAATTGAATATAATTGTGGTGTGAATACCCCTTGATGTGTTGAAAAGCCTATAAGGCGAAATGAAATGAAAAGAGCTTTGATGCGATATGAAAGAGCTATGTGCGAAAGGAAAATGGTATGTGCGAAATGAAACAGGTATGTGCGAAAAGAAAATGCTATGTGCGAAATGAGATTGATGAGCCGGCTGTCAAGGGGATTCACTTGAACTTATATAACAGTGAGATTGAGTTGACGGGAAAAACACAATATCACCTTTTGGTAAGCAAACTAAGAAAAATGGAGTTTGATTGATTGTCTTGTTATGAGATAGTCATGTGGTGTAATAAAGCTCATTAAGTTGGAATTAAATTGATTGTATTCCATGCGTGTTGCCTGTTCATCTTGTTTGGGTTGTGTTTGATATACATATATAGATAGGACTGGTTATTTGCTTACTGAGTGGCAGGCTCATCCCTCTGCTGACATTTTCTTTTAGGAATAGACTTTGAGGTGTTTGACTGTTGAAAAATAGGTCCACGTGCTATACTCAGACAGGTCGGGCCAGTATGCAGTTTTCTCCTCTTTATCAGTTAGAGTACAAATCTTATTTTGTTTGTATAAAGAGAACATAGGCGTAGCGATCAACTGTGGTGGATCACCTGTGGTGTTTGATTTGTATATGTGTGATGTTGTGGGTTGATAATAACTATTATGACGTGTTGGGATTACGTATGCGAATTGATTAGACGATTATGTGCAAATGTGTATATATGAACACAAGGATTGCTATAAATATGACGTTTAGGGTAGATATAGCCATTGTAGCGAAGGGGGTGCTACACATCTATATGTTGAAGGGTAAAACATTTTTTATAATAGCATAGGGCTACCTTAGACGGTTTTTAGACTCACTGCAGGCTTAGTGGATCGCATAGGCTGGGCTTGTGATCATCTAACAGGGGTATGCTAGGTTTCATTGCAAGCGATGTGTTTACCTAATGCTTTAAATATTGGATATTTATACATTCAAAGCTATTCTTTGATTAGGTCTCGATCAAACAACTCAATATTAACTCTCACTTGGTTGGACCAAGTTAAAGTTTTAGGATCCAAAATGGACTTGCATTAAAATTATTTGATCTGTCCAACATTTTCATCCACAATAATGTGGTGAGGAAGCTGCCACTACCTAAATGTGCTCTCACAAGTTGTGTCACATTTGGACTAGAGGCAACCTGCAACATTATTGTGAACAAAGGAACACGGTCACTATTTTCCTGTCTCACAAGTCATGGGGGGGGACAGTTGAGGTGTGACATGATTGATGGGTCGAAACTAACACGAATTAAAATATTACGCTCATAAATGGACTTGGATCAAAATGGCATTTCGATCTGTCTAATCCATCTATAGCAATATCATGAAGAAGCTACCACTATCCAAATATGGTCTCATAAGTCGTGACACATTTGGATTATAAGGCAAGCTGTATTATTATTATGAACAAAGGAATACGCTGGTTGTTTCCGCGTCTCACGGGTCGTGGGGGCAATAATTGAGGTATGATTTGGTTGATGGGTCGGGTTTAACACAGAATAACATGATTCGCTTGGTGTCCTCAGGATGATGTAAAGAGGTGCGGAAAAGTATCTTGGGAATCTCATGGAATTAGAATGGCCTTGGTTGCCTCTCACAAGGCTTTTTCCATGTGAATTATAAAATCGGGGCATGGTAAATAGTTCTTGTGGATCCCAAGCCCACTACGAAAGGAATTTTTGGAACCCCACTTGAGAGTGCTGGAATTTTGTAGAAATAGTGGGAGAAGTTAACGACTAAAAGACTGAGTCTTTACTCAAACTCAACATTGCTATAATCTACTTATTTTCTACTTTTGTATTTAGAATGCATATCATAGATACCATTTTTCATTTTCTTTATTTTTGAGACTTATATAATGGAATACACAATCGATTAAAGTTTAATGTGAAAATCGAAGGATTGTCCTCGATTTCCGAATCTAGACATATATCATGGAAAAGCCACTTCCATTGGACTTGCGAAAGGAGTACTTGCTTAAGGAATGCTTGACGCTCAGGATTAAAGCATAAGCACAATCGCAAGGTCCACAACATCATACCTGCTTCTATCGTCCATGAATAGTATGATAGGCGAGACGTTGTTAGTTCAATAAATGCTCCATATAAATCATATTTATGTGGCACCGAACCGGCATATTGGATATGCCACGACAAAAGCATTTTTGTGAAGCCTAAATGACTGAAGGTTGTCTGTACACAAACATTGGGCTAAGAAGCAATGCCTTGTGGAGAAGCTCTAAGACCCAATGTTGATCTTGAAAGGAATGTACTTCATCACTCCTTCGTCCTACTTATCATAAACTCTTAATGGGCTTGAGAAGACCATTTCAACAGTTGATAAAATGGTTGGACCAATACGAGGCAACGATTAAAGAATCTGCATAGACGGTATTGGGTTTGGAGGCTTCAACCTCGAAAGCAAAACGCAAGGGAGCCGGAGGTTGAATGAGAAAAAAAGATGAAGCAAAGTCAGTCACTTCAGGCGCGTTAAGTGCTCCTGTCACCTTAATGAGCGAATGTAATAGGAAAAATGGGATAATGGTTCGATAGTCAAAATTGACTTATGATGTTTACATATAATTGTCAAAGGGCATTAGAAGAGGGAGTATCGTGAAATCCCCTTCACCCAAACTATGGCATTTGTCGGGCAAACATGATTACTGTTCGCATTCCCAAGTATTAGGCACTTGCTCCAAAAATGCATTTATGGAAATGGTTTACAGAAATGAATGGAATAGAACTCTAAGACAACTACTCTTAAAACTAAGCAATGGCTAGGCCATTAGTACAAAAGCAATAAGACTAAATAAACTTAGCTATTAGTATTCATGTTGAAATAATTTACGTTTATGTAACCTAGCATGATCAAGTCGTTAATCAGTTGTTGGACCAATTAGACTACAAAATTGATCAATAAAAGATTTTTTCGAGTCTGCTGAGTTATTAAATTGTTGTACTACATAATTATATTATGCACAATCAAAACAAATGACTAAAATGGATGATCAAGAACATAACTTACAGAAAATGACATACATGAACTAGGCCATGTCCCTCTAGTTAGGATAAATAGGTTGGCAGATTCAAAGAGTCTAGCAATAGATGATTTGAGTTTACTAACTTACGAATCCTTTCTCAGAAGGAAGAAAGCCATTAAAGCACTTTGTGGGACAAAGAATGATTTTCAAAAACAATTAATTGGATTAGATCCGCAATAGACATTTGTAAGTTAGTTAATACAAAAATACCAGTAGAGGGTTCACAAGTCTAAGGACTTGTGGAATGTTCGGAGAAATTAAACTTGAGGTGGAGAACCAAACTGGTTACGGAGATAATCCATTCGGTGGATCGAGGTAGTGCATATTTACTGGAATTTTTTGTAACATCCTCAATGAGAATGGAATTCTCATTCAGTGAAATTCCACTGAAAGAGAAGATATTGAACTTTCTTTGGTAAGGAAGTAATTGAACCTTGTTTGAAGATGGTTCGATGATGCTTCACTAGATGTGGGGTTTTGAAAAACTGTCCAGTTGTAAAACATTGTGTTTTCTTAAAATCGTAATCCAGATAATATACTTGATAAGGTTAGGCAAACCTGTGTCGAACAAAAGTTTTGACTATGAAAAATGGTTTTGCAACATTAAAGGACTAGTGGGAGCAAAATTTGACTCAGAATCTAATTTATACAAGTTCGTTATGGAATAAAACAAACATCAATTGTAATCGGAACTTAACTTAACATGTCTATATTCTCCAAAGGACAGTCAAAACACTCTAGTTATCTGAAAGGTTTGAGTTTTTGAATCGGACAAGAGGAAGCGATGTAGGACATCTATCCAAATAAATGGCTTGGAGCCATAAAATACGCTATGGAGTTCAAACTAGGCTTGGATGCCCTACATACTTATTATGAGAAGTTCATGAGGTACATGACTTGGTCAAAAACAAGGTGGAAAGTCAATGGGAGCCCAATTGTGTTCCAAGTATTTTAGATGATATAAAGACATCTTGAAAGTCTAAACCATGAACATTGTTTATCAAATTTTCTATAATAGGAATTGGACCCTATCTAAGGATAAGCTATCAAAGATTCAATCATGGTAGACTATTAAGGAGCTTAGATACTTGATATCCCCTACATCTTTGTGGTAAGCTGCATGGAATGTTATTCGGTGTATGAAGCCCGATGTTGCTCGTTCTTTTTAAGCATAAAAATGTATATCGAGTGTGCACCGATGAGGCAACAGACAATTGTTGAAGGGCTATCTTTAATACCTGAATAAGGATTAGACAAGAGCTCTTGACGCATATTAATGGAGGTTGGTTTTGGAAGGCTATAGCAATAGCAGCTTCCAGCATCATATGAATAATATTTAATCTAAAAAATGAATGTACATTTGAGGTTTAATGATAATGTGGTAATATTGGAAAGGTTCGAACTGGAACATCACAAAGAACCTAATCATGAAAAATTGAATGTATGGCAAACTTTGAAAGTTATATTGGAGAAAGATTAGGATAAAAAAGCAACGCTCAATTATTGGGTGTTCTACCTAGCATAGTCGCGCTAGTAGTCAGCTTGGAGGATGACATCTGGGCTATGACACAATATAAAAGGCCCGAGATCTCATCACAGGTCTAAGGAAAACCCTTAGACACCATCATCTGCTAGGAGCGATGATAGAAAGATGTAACGTGCGGTTGGACCGCAGAACATTGACAAAAATGAGAGTAGACCCATAAGACCTAGCCGGTATAGTAGATTAGTCATAATCAGATTAATCTAAAAACATGAGCAATTCGCTTTAAGGTCAAGTGGGAAATTGTTGGAATAGGTAACGAAAAAGCTAATTAGATTGGCGGTTTTGAGAACCGTTCAAGCAATCTTTATTTAAGTAATATTTTACTGACAAATATAATAAGTATTCATCTTTGGCGCATGTAACTATCTTACTTACCAAATTACATCAACTACAACTTTGACATCACAACACATGCCCATAGACCACTTTGTAACCCATGTAGTTGGGTTGTGCATTGGATGGTGGCTATGAAGGCAGCTTCTGTAGGTTAGTCTGAAATGTTCTAAGTCGAAGACCTCGAATCTGGGCATTGAGAGTCCTACTGAGACCTGCACTGAGTATTGCATTCATTGGATGAGTATAGTGTTTCGTCGGCGAGAGGCGTTGGACGTCTATGAAATTTCAGTGGGTTGGTTGACAAGGTGGTCAGCTGACTGCATTAACACACGGCGATCGTCATATAGAAGCTTTAGATGCTTGGTCGGAATAACTTAAATCCCTAGCTCTGATAGTAAGCGAGTAGTCCTTAGAATTGAGAAATCACGGCAATCACGTGTATGCAATGATTGCATCTTGGATTAGTACATCCATACAAGGTATATATATGTATATTAGTTATTTGGAATAACTAATGAAAACATAACACAAAAATGATCCTACCCTAGAAGCTTCTAATTCGGCCACCTCTCTCACAAGCACACTGGGTGTGTTCTTTCTACCTAATTTTCTTCTAACAAAGATATTTTGGGGATGTCATATTTTGGTGTGGTGTATACGTGTCTTGAGAGGGCTACTACGTTGAAGTCTTATATGAACTTCGAAACAAATCAAGAGAAAGGTAATCATTGATTTTCATTTTTTGCATTTCTTATTTTAATTTCACCATAAGACCATTTAGTTTTATTGTTGTTATTATTAACAACATCGAACGCCAGGAACTCCAAGAGTACACCCCTTGGAATCATAGTTTTATTACGTTTTGATTTTAATTTACTAATTTTATATTACCTATTCTACTTGTGCATTCCAAGCCGATCCACTCGCATTTTTGTTGCTTTCAGTTCCACCACGTAATTTGAAAACAATGCAACTTTAGAAGCAGCCAAGGAAGCAGTTTGGATGAAAAACTACATCCGACACTTGGTTGTATCGTCTAGCATTGCTGACATAGTTATCTTCTGTGATAACAACGAGGCAGTAGCATAAACAAAGGAACCGAGATGTCATCACCATTGCAAACACATTCTTAAACACTACTATCTACTTTGAGAGATGGCGAGCAGAGGTGGCGTGCGGATGGACCAAGTCAACTCAGCACAAAACAAAGTAGATCCACTAACTAAACCGGTGTCGCAAATTGCTCATATTCAACATCTTGATAAGATACGTTTGAGGCCGATGGGTGATTGGCCTTAGGTCAAGTGGGAGATTGTTAGAATAAATGACAAAAAATCCAATTAGCTTGGCCTAGATGTATTTTATTCTATCAATTGATCGACATTATGTAATATTATTTTTAAGAAAATAAAATGAGTATTCTTTTATTTTGGCATCTACTTTTTTGTTCTAATTTTGTATGTTTGCTTGAACATCACGATAAAGCCCATAGACCACTTGACAACCATGTTAACGTGCATTTTCCTGAACATCATGTTAACGTGCTTTCACGGCTTTTGAAGTATGTTTTAACGCATTTCGATAAGTAATTGTATGATGAAAATAGCTCGTTTGATTTTTTAAATTAATTGGATGATTCAAGCATGTGAAAAGTTGAAATTTTATATATTTATGCTTTCTTTTGCTGTTTTATGTTAAACACACAAAATATAGGAAAACAATTGCAGCAACACTGCCGCTGTTGGGGCACAGTGTGCACCCGACCAGACTTGCGCAAGCAAGGGAGCCTGCATGCGCAGACGCTAGTAGAGAGCAAGCGCGTGTGTGAGCAACCTGCAATGTAGCCACGCGCGTGAATGTTGGGAGAGGGCCAGAGCGCATGCGCAGGCAACAAGGACAGTGCATGCTATAGGGCTGACAGCCAATGGCTGGGATGTTTTTTACCCGTAATTCGAAGATTTGATTTTTTGGAATTTTCTTCGGTATTAGTTAACTGTTTTAATTTTTTGGGACAAAATTTAATTTTTCCTAAAATTAAAATTGCATAATTAATTGGCCAATTCACCTATTTTTTATCATCCTTTTGATTGCAAATTTCCAGCTTGTGTTTTCTTCGTAAAATTAAATTTTGTTATATTGGATATCTTGGAGTATAATATTACATGGGATGTATATTATGTGATGTATGGATAGATGATCTCGGGGCCCACAACCTCTTGTAAATTTGAGTTTATGGTTCGGCTCGTATGCCCTTGTAATGTTTCTTCTCTCTCCCTCTCGTTTTTAACCTTGGAATAATGAGGCCTGCTATCTCCCTCCTTATGCATTCCCCCCAACTTCCGATTAGGATTTCTTTTCAGTTGTAATGAGAGTATTATAAAAAAAATTTTATGAGGTTTTTTTATTTTAAAGCTAGCTCATGGAGAAAAAGGTCCAAGGATAATGAGGCCCACGAAGAAATTACAAGGCCCATCTACATTTTGATGGGTAAATTACTTTGTGATAGCATAGGGCCACTTTAGACTGACCATAGACTCACTCCGGGCACAGTACAATCGCATAGGCAGCACTTGTGATCATCCCACAGGGGTATGCTTAATAATGTTGCATGCGGTGATTTCTTTATTGCTTTAGCATTTGATGTTTTGCATGTAATAAAATTGTGTGATGTGGTCTCGGTCAAACACCGAAATATTAACTCTTACTTGGTTGAACCAAGTTAAATATTAGGCTCAAAATGGACTTAGATCGATATTGTCTTGATTTGACCAAGCCTTCTGATAGGATCGCATTTTGTGCTTATTTCATATAATATTTTAGCCTATTTTGTGACCAAATGCTCCTAATTAAATATTAGTTTGCAGCATTAGGACAAAAGAAATGGAAAATCAAGAAAAGCATCAAAATGGAAATTCAAACAAGACTCAAACTCAATTTTTGGCAAGAGCTTGGAGCTGCTTGGACTACATCTGATGAAGGAAGAGTTTAACTAGGATTATAATTTTATCTCTATAAGTCTTTTTGTTCAACTAGGAATCTAGCTATTAGAAATAGGTGATGTAATTCACTTTAAGAGACAACTTTTGAACTCTTTTATTTCTCTACATTTTTATAATATTTTCTTACTTTGCTTTTCATGCATCCTTCCATGAGCATGTCTAGCTAGTTCTCTTATTCCGGTTGAAGACTTGGTGAATGCTTAAATCCAACGAGTTGTGAGATCTAATTTATGCTTTCTATTTTTATTCATATTGGTATTTGTGTTGTTCTCTGTGCTTTTATTATAAATAATCTGATTCATTGTCAAGAATATTTGCCTAACCAATTGAACTTGCAAATCCGTAATCGTTTGTTTAGTTCAATAACTAGTGGTAACACAACATAATTGATTATGTAGAAGTTTTCGATTATGTTGTGGGGAATGCACAATCTAACTTAAATAAATCCTCCTAGAAATTTATTGGTTAGAATTGAGCCTTTCTAATTCTTAATGCTGTTGGTAAAAATCTTGAGTACGTTCCCAAGGTTGTTTACTGATTTGGGATTTAGTTAACAGACGTTCCTTAATTATCCACAAGGTAAGGAAAGGTGAGGTCGTTAGGTCGTACCAATGGCCATTTAGAATTTTAGTGATTGGATTTCTTTCATGAACTTGATTCAAGAAATTTAATTGCAATTATATTGAAGTTATTTACACCAATGTATTTGGTTCTTTGCCACCATAAAACATATCATTTTCAAATATTTTGAAAAGAAAAATCAATCAACACTTTTGAATCCATTAATCGCAATATATATATATATATAATATATATACTTAAAAAAAGTTAAAACAATAACGACGATTCAATTGCTACAATTTTTTTATTGCAACACACAAGAAAAAATTGGGCTAAAATATTTTTAGTCCCCTATGCTAATTAGAAGGGGTAGTATTTCAAAGGGAGTGAGTTTGTAATTTAAAAAGACTCAACTAACTTTTATTTATTGGACAAACTCTTTTAATCTTTTTACATTATGATTTCATATATTTATTGATATTCAATTATATAATTGATAAGTTATTTCTAATAATATTCATTCATTTGTTGTAAAACTCTTTTACAAAATTTAATTTTTTAACTTTATAAATTTTAAATTTTTTCGTTTGCTCCATCTAATTTAAATTAACTGTTTATATAACTTTTTTGGGAAAAATGTTGAAAGCAATCACTACCATAAAAGAAAAAGAAGTTTCAATGGTTTTGCCCATGGTTTAGATATTGTTCAAATTGCATGGTTTTATCAACTTTTATAAATATGGGTATTTGGTCTACTTTTATAGTAGTTTCTTGCGTTTAGTAATTTTTATTTAATGTATGCTTTAATTTAAAATTATTTATCTTTATATATCGATAATTTAATACACTATTTTCAATAAAAATAAATCACTTATATTTTGGTTTTCATGAATCACAAGTATTTAATAATAAATGAATGAATTTTAGAATATTGAATCATACTTTTAATATAGTAGAAAAAAATAATACCCCTTAACATAACAAAAGAAAAAAAAAGTGGAAGTAGATGTTCGAATTTTTCATTGGACAACCATATCAAGAGCTTTTGGAAAAGAAAAAGATGTTAGAATTTGAATTTCCTTTTTAATTATAAATATTGACAAAATAATAAGAAAAGAATAAAGAGTAAATCGATTGGCTATAAATCAATTATTGGATTGTTTAAAGCGCAAGCAGAGATCTCCAATTCTTGATCATCCATTTTATTTTGATTTTCATTGCCCGGATTTGATGGAATGCCTATTAAGATAAGAGCATATAACAAAGATAAGAGTTAAATTCAACCAAACCAAAAGCAATTATGTTGGTAAGAAATGAATATGATTTAAAGTAGAACATTCTACATACCTTCTATTTTCTTTTCTATCTCAGTAATATTTCTTGTATGACTTCCACTTCCATCCCCAACCTGAATGTTGTGGAAGTTTTAATATGAGTCATGAACAAATGACATAATAGTTCATTTATTTTCTATAATCTTCTATAGTTGAAAAGTTAGAAAATAAAACATATCCACATAAATTTTGGTCAAAGATAAAACGGATTTATGGATTTTGAGTTTACCTGTTCCAGCACTAGATCACTCTTTTGACAACTATAGAGTATAAAAGTTGCAACCTCCTTTAAAGAGCTGAAGTTTTGAGAGACTCTATCATGAAAAATTGGTTGAAGATTGTTAGTTATATTATATTAGTTTTACATAACTCAAAAATTTATAGATTATTTATGTAAAGTATTAAAAAATTATTACCTTATCAGTTGCATTTAAGGCATCGCGCTTTCTCTTTTGTAATATCCAACCCTCTAGCCCACATCTTGTTGGAGAGGGACATTTTTCACTCTTACGTCCAACTTGCTTTCATTATCTGGTACATGTCCAATTATGTGATACATGTTCCTTTCCCATACTTCAACCTGCCATACATATATATGTTAGTAGAATAGACGAGTTTATTTTATAAATTATAATATCACATTTTTTAGATAAAGAAACATAAGAGTGCATAATAGCAAAAATGCACGTGATTACACACTAATATCTAATTTTGTTTCCATTTTTTAGTGGATGAGTAAATGAATAATTACCAAGAAAATATGAGTAAATGAGTAAACAAAGTGTTATATGTAGATTAAAGAACAAATAAATAATTACCAAGAAAATAATTAAGTTTAGAATAAAAAATAATAAGATAAGGATTACTCAGTACTCGAAATCAGTAAATCATAATAGCCAACGGATTTCTAATCTTAATATGATTTGGATATATAAACCTAGCTTTTATTACGTGGAATATTTGGTTCAAATATGTATAGATATAAATTCAAATTGACAAGTGGACATACCTTATGCATTTCCAGAATATAGTTGCGGCCTCGTTGATAATGTCGGAAAAGTCCAAAAGAGACCTTCCAAGTGCCTTGAACTACACACCTGTCTCGACTTCTCTTCTTAATTGAATATCTATTATTTGATTCAAGTTGATCCTGCACCAAAACACAAGCACATTAGAATAAAAAAAGTAGAAATTAAGCCACAGATAAAGTAAAAAGTCTAAGCATATTAGATTAAAGAGATAAACAAACTCCATTAACCAATCAGTCGGAAGTGGCCGTGTATGAAGGAAAGCTGATAAACTTCAATTGGAACTTTTAACAAAAAATTAAAGTGAGACATATTTCCTTATATTGCAAAGTACATACCTTCACCACCAAATTTCAACGGATAAATAATTTTCTTGATGCATTGTTATGTTTTTCTATTACAGGAGCTTTTTTTATATTAGAATACCAAAATTAATGAACAACTCCCTTTTCTCAAGTACAATTAATGAGATCAAGTAACTACATAAACATTGTTTTATAGTTTGGAAAATCAATTTGGAAACAAGATCGCTAAAAATATGCAAAGTAAGAAACCTTATCATTTAGTTCCACGATAGTTACATGTCCACCATTATATGTGCATGTGAAAATTAAGATGAGTATAATATGCAAAATAATAGGCATGTAAATATGTAGAAAATATGTCGTCTTAATACTTAGAATTTACAGGACAACAATGCGTAAAGTTAAAATGAGTAGATGTGTTTTATGCTAGCCCGTCCCAATGGACTATGAATTAAAAAGATAAGCAATATATAAATATTGGCGAAAAACTCGAGCGCATCCATTCGATATCCCTTTTCGGTTTGCTATCATAATCAAATTCCAAAATGCACTCGGTGGATTTGAGACAATTCTAGGGCCCAACAGGATTGTGGGCCCAGGGCCCAGGGCATGACATAATAGTATGAAAATCAATCACCAAGTTGAGTAGGAAGTTAAGTATATGGGAGACAAAGTGGAATGCGCGTGGGGAGCCACGTCTTGAACATGCGGGACAAAATGCTACATACATGGGAATCACCTCTAGAATCTTGATACATAACGACCAATCATGGGATAAGTCACTCCACTTTGAGGATGTCACATTTTTATGAACGGTGATTGTAATATCACATTCCATATAAATTAAAAACTAATAAGATAAGCAACGTATAAGCATTGGGCAAAGAAAATTATAGTGTATCCATTTGCAATCCCTTTTCGGCATATTGCCATAACCAAATTTTAGGATGCACATGGTGACTTTGGAGGCAATTCTTACATCCAACGGGTACACGGCCCAGAGATTGACAAGTTCTATAGAAATCTTTGATCATTGTGTTTAACAAATTGGAAATGATGCTTTCAAAAATACGGAAGATGTTTGGTAGAGGTCATAATACAAGAAATACATGAACAGAAGATATTGAAACTTTTCATTATTCATTTGACCATAAGAGGTCGCATAAAAGAAAAATGTATTCAAGTGGAAAATAAATTGATTTTTTTGTGAATGATGCAAACACTATTTTGACCTCATGAAGTTTATAATTCTAAAGCCAGCCAAATATATTATATGTAACTTATTTTCAGTGTGAGAGTCATTTTCGTAATCTCAATGGTAATTGAAATATAAATCACCAGGACAAGAATCATTACAGAGAAAAAAATCTTAATTTTCTTGATATCTCTTAGATTGTGCATGCAAATTGGTGATACTATTGGAAGATCTATGAAGATATTTGTGAGTAAAGATTCTAAAGACTCTAATATTTTATTGTATTTATAAGGTAACAGTAACAAGCTTTATTTACTCAGAAGTGATTGAACACTCAACATTAATTATTAGTGCCTAGGCCACTACTATCTAGGCAGGGGATTAGGCAAGATAGGTTTCCATTTATTGATGATCGGGAAAAAGATATCAAAACTTTTGAGTGGATAGATCTTTTGAGTGGCATGGATATCTCACTCTCAAGAAATATGTAATTTATCTTTCTGTCACACGCTTCATTTGTTAGGAGGTCCACCACATTATCCCTTTCTCTGAAAGTGTACACAAAATTACATTTCAAACTGCTTTTCATAGCATGAATTTAAGCCAAAATATGCCGCAACCACTAGTTGCCTTTATGTTGTGACATTGTCAGTAAAGAAATATTTTTAGCATCGATTTCTATCTAGATTCTTTCGAAAGCATATTCTTCAACCTATTTAAAACATTAATAAAATGATTAGTTGATAATGTAAATACTCAAAACTACAAATACTACATCTCCTTGGTTATTATGCACAACTTTGCATGCTCCCACCTCTTAGGATTCTCTTAAGCCGTACTATGGCAGGAAGTTCGTTCGGGAAGTGAATCCATGTGTCATCAACATTTGAATCACTTATCCTTTGTTGTCTTTTAAATACACTTGATTTGGCAACAACTATAACTGGTGATGCACCCTCAAGATGATCGTTCAAGCTAAGAAACAATGACTGAGGTGTTTGGATTGTTTCATGTCGTCCCAGTAAATCATAGAACATGCTACGATACAAGGATATGTATATGTCCCTCAGTCAAGGAGGCTGTTGTCGGCTTCCGTTAATGATGAACTATCATTATCGCCAAATCCGCTATTAGAAGCTACAACTAGAAAAAACTAGCAAGGAATTCCAACACCTTCGCACTTTAAAACTTCGAAAGAACATATGTGCAATGGTCTTAATATGGGAACAATTGCCATGAAAATGTTGATATTGAAGGTATAATAGTAGGTTGTTGGAAACTATAATAAATGTTGAAGAATAGTTGCATCACAAACTAAATGCAAAGTGACATTAATCAAAAGATCCCTATCATATGAGGGCCGCTAAGCCACTTGTCTGTAGAATTCTCACTTAGCATTACTGCGACATAAAATGTTTATTTTGGAAAAGAGTTTACATGGGTTACCAGTATGTTATTTTTGTATTTATACCATTATCTCACCAATGGTTATAACTATTAGAATTGACATAGATGACATCACCCTGATTCAAAAACTATTGACACTGCATAGCCCTATGCAAAATATACCTATATTTGGTATGTCATGGAACCCACCACCATCAATGAATTCTTTTTGTGGTCATTTAATTGTCTTAGCTTCCCCACAACCACTTTTGTAGTATCTTTACCACCCTATGTGCATGCCCAAATAGAGTTGTTTCAATATTGTCACTCTCTAAGTTGACCACTTTAGATTTTGGTCACTAACACCTTCATCACAAATTGCATCATCACCATGCTATATGGATATAGCATTGTTCTTGACGCATAATGACAGGTTGCACCACCATTTGTTTCTGCAGGTAGTGATCGATTTGCTGTCTTTCTTACCTGATATGTTTCATTCATAATCCACATGAAATACTTCATGACAGCG
Organism: Sesamum indicum; assembly: GCF_026168435.1. Taxonomy (NCBI): domain Eukaryota; kingdom Viridiplantae; phylum Streptophyta; class Magnoliopsida; order Lamiales; family Pedaliaceae; genus Sesamum; species Sesamum indicum. The sequence goes on along the minus strand of NC_142661.1, from coordinate 5,142,093 downwards.
GTCCTCTACCTAGTATTATAAATGGCTCTTTCAACTTGCAACAGCTCCAATCTTGGTCATGGGTTATTTCTTTATTGACAGACTTCCGTGCTAACTAAACCTCTGTAAAAGATTGAATTTTGTCGTCAACTTGTTATGAAGTGATTAAAAATTAAGCGCATTGAGATGCTACTTTATCTCATGCTTAGTGTGAAGTATTACTAGCTTATCTACATGAGCAAATTTGAATGGAAAATAAGTTACCTTGATCAAATTTTCGTTGTTGGATTATATTATTTGTATAGAGTAATTTGGATCTATATATCAACAAAAATTGGTTACGTTGAAAGGTTCAAAAATGTAATTATAAGTAAGATATCCTGATTGGGAGTTTTTAAAGAAAACATACTTTGGATATGAAAAAAGTTGGCAAATTGAGAACGATGTATAGAACACTAAATAGACAGATGGATCAGAGAGCCGAGACCAAAAATACTAAAAGTAACATTTATTGTCCTAAGTATGAAAAATGACATACCAAGAGATCCAATTTTGTGCCAAGTAGGACAATGTAAGGGAATTAACGCCTTCTAAATTATTGTATGGAAAACTAATGTTGTGAACTAAAAGACTTATTACAAAAAAATAATATATGTATGGTGATGAAGAGATAATATATAATAATTGAAACAATTACCACCTTATGGGGCTTCCAAACATGACACAATGAGAAACTTTTTTATCAACAAATCATACTAAATAAGAAAAACTGTAAATAATAATGGAAGATACCCTAATTAATGTCTTCTTCTCTCATTAATGTAATTAAAGATATTATACCGTGAGCCATGGTAGTTAGTACTCTAAGTTGAGGTCGCAATCTTTTCTTGTGGTTATATTTATTTTTTCAATTTTAATTTTATTTATTTATTTACTATTCTTTTCCCTCCTTTGGTACTCTTTTCATTACTACAAAATATTTCGATATTTGTGATATTCTATTTTCTCCACAATACCCTGAAACGTTATATTTTCTCAAAAAGAAAGTTGGTCAAGTAGATATTTATATTTGGGATGTTCTCCCCAAGTTTTAAATTTGAATTATTTAATTAATCAAATCTTCAGGTTTCGAATCAAAGAGATGCAATAATCATTTGGTTTCTTAATCATATTATCATCATTCAACAATCAATTATAATTGATATTGATGTATAAAATGTGTTCAACTATTGTTTTTCTCTATTTTTGTTCATTGTGCATATAGAATTCATATTCATGCTTCCCAAAATAAAAATTACTATTATTTTGTTTTATTGGTCATAGGGATCTCACATTATATCTTGAAATTGAGAAACTTCCACCAAACTAATGTTAATTCAATGACCATGGACTAAACACATGGTTGCTAGTTGCTGATCAAGATGCCTTAAGAGTCGGGCTCAAGAGGAACTCAACCTAGGATGTGATTGACCCAATAAAGAAAAGTTGGTTAATCCAATCTAGGCCAATCCTGGGCTAATTCCAAGTATCAATACTTGGGATAGGCCCAACCCAATGACCTAGGACCTCTTAACCCTGAGTCAAGTTAGCGGGCCGAACTAATGGAGCCACTTCTGTTTTTTTAAATAATACATGACATATAAGTTTTATTTTATTTTTGTAGCTTAACTATTCTATATTTTTTATACTTATGAAACTCTAAAAATTTTACCTATATTCTTCTACTTCTATATTAGTACGACAATTCAATAAAATTCAGTGTTATTTTTTTAAAAATGTATTTTAAATCGTTTTTGGTCTTTATATGGTCTTAGCTACTTCTATTTGTAGTTTTGATTGTTTGGTTTAATTTTTATTTAAAATAAAAGCATAAATTATTTAAGTTTGTTAAAAAAGTATCTCGTCTTCATTAAAAAAAGAAAAAGAAAAGAAAACAGGCACAATCAGGTTTGGTTTGAGCCTAGGCCAGGTCATTACCACTGCTTTTGCACTTTCTCTTCATCTCCCGTTTTGTGCTTAATTTAAGGTAAAATTAGTGAAATAAAAATTACTGTTTTCAAATATGAGTTTAGTCACTACAGCTACTGGTAATGGTAAGAAAATATATCAAAAAATAAGAAAAAAGAAAAGACAAGTTTTATTGAGCATAATTTCTATAGCCTTCAGAATGGGTTCCACAAAAATTTATTTGGAAACATTTATCGAATAAGTAAAGTTGAATTTCTTGTTTAACCTTAATTATGGAAAAAATTTTCTTAATATATTAAAAAATTAAATATTTATTTTTTAAATTTTGACAAGAAAGGAAATTAAATACAAACAAATTGGAAAAATAAAAAGAAAAATAATTAAATATGTACCTGAGGCTCCATTAATCTTGTCGGCAGAGCACAAGAGATGGGATCCGGCAATAGCACATCACCGGAATCTTCACAAGATGAATTTGAATTTGGGTCGGATTAGTGTATGTTCTTGAAGAATTATGTTGCCAAATTATACGGCAATAACGAATTGACAAATCGATTCAGTAAAAAGAATAAAAGAAGGAAAAAGAAAGAATCAAATGATTGAGAAAAGGAATAATGGAGTTGCCTACATAAAATTCATCTTACATTTCTGGAGTTTTCCGCCATTTTTGGCTACCGAATGATTCAAATGTAACGTTCCTAGGGCTCTCTAAGAGTAGTACTTTATGTCCTTGAACAGTTTTCTATAGTGAGAGTGTTGAGGGAGAAAAGGCGTGACCAAATGTGAAGTGTGAGTGGTTGAGTGAAAAATTGTGCGTAAATGTTGTCTGCGTATGTGTGAGTGTTTCAAAAAATAAAGCTCGACAGGAGGTAGCAGAAGCCTCGAAAGTTATATTCAGTCATTTTTTGATAATATTTTCCTATTAATTTCTTCTTTTTTGGTTTGTTTTTACTTAATATTATGTAATAAATAGACAGAAAGCATTTTTAGAGAGAAATGTATGTATTGATGCTATCTATGAATATAATACAATAAATTATTTTCTATATTAGATTCCTCCATAATAGGCAAAAAAAAAAAAGAGATAATATTTATGAAAATTGATTAAAGAGTTCAATAATATGTACGTATTGTTATATTGTAATCAACCATTTGTCTTTACAAAATTCTTTATATTCAACTCCAGTTTTTGAGTAAAATTGAAAAACTTGATGAACTTAAAATTGACACTCAAAAGTTAAAATTGGAATTGAATTGTAATTATATTAAAGTTATACAGATATACAATGTGTGAAAGAATTTTTTGCACCAATTAATTTGGTTCTTTGCCACCACAGAACATATCACTTTCAAATATTTTGAAAACAAAAATGAATTGACACTTTTGAATCCATTAATCCCAATATATATATATATATAGACTTAAAAAAAAACAAAAAGAATAACAAATACTAGAGGGTTGGATATTACAAAAAATAAAGCACCTTCTGGAATATCCAGCCCTCTAAGGCTGACGATCCTCTAGCAGCTTTTGGAACGTTTCATGCAAAACAAACAAAATTATTAACACTTTAAAACAAGAATTATTTTTTTTTAAAAAAATAATATTAATACTGTAGCTACTTACCTCCACCTCCAACACCCTCGGCCCGCTCCAGCCGTCGTCCATTTTTTTCTTGCAGCACCTCTCCAATAATTCCATCTGCTGGGGGGCTGGCCGAGCTTTGCTTCCTGTAGAAGAAAAAATATTTAGCATCTTATTCTATAAGGACTCCCGCTAAAAGTCGAATCTGGCCCAATATGTCTGGAGCTGGAGCCAGATCCAAACCCCTGTTGGCCAGCCAGAGTGGCCTGACCAGGCTGGACAGGGCGACGGAAAGTATCTTCCGGATTTACTTATCGACCAACATGTGGAACACCCAGAACATGGACTCATCATTACAGTCCCACTAGTAGGTCATCTACAATAATAAAAATTTAAACAAAATATTAGTAAATTTCATTAAAAAAATAGATTATTACATAAAATCAAATTAATTTAAAATTGGTTACCTTCATGCTCTCAAACCACAAATGTTGGTACTCTTCCGGCACCTGCCTCAAACATGGCGATGGGTGGGTAAAGTGTCCCCGTCATGACTGCATTGATGGGCTCGTGAAAGCGGCGGTCAGATCTAAAAGGACATGCGATATTAGACATTTTCAATATAAAATAATACTAAAAAAATTGATAAACAAATTTACCTTGCGTCATCGAGGCTAATATACTGGGCGCGCTGATGGTGGGGGAAGTGATAGTAGTGGTGGAGCAACCGCCGGGGTGGCAGACTGTTGTATCGTGTCAGGTGGTGTGGGTTGTCGAAAAACTGCTTCCCCAACTTGGGAAGCATCCGACGAAACTGGTAGAAGTAGTGTGCCACGACCATGACCACGCCCTCGACCACGTGGTATAGGAGGCGTACCACTAAACATGATCTAAACAAATTATTGAGAAGTATTAGTCTAAATTTTACGATTATTCACATTAATATGTAAATAAAAAAGAATATACTAATTCTTACACATCAGAAAAATTATAATGAAGTTATGATTATTGTACTCATTAATTATTTAAAAATGTATAATTCTCTTGCACATATACAAACAGGCCAAGTATTGCTTTAAGCTTATTTAGCCTATCACATGAACTTTTTATTATAGTATTCGTTATATTTATCCATTCTAATCTATCAATTGATGGGCTAAACAAGATTTAAGGCATGCGTGATCTGTTTGTATGCTGTTACTAAACAAATATACATTTTTAAATAATTATTAATTATTGAAAATATTATTCTCAATTTCTTTTCTATTTCTAATGATTATATAATTGTATTTTAATTTGAAATATTACCTTAATATTGTAATTGTTGATATTATTTTGTAAATAATATTATTATTGGGATTATTGGTCTAATTTTGTGATTATTGACTTTATTATGTAAAAATGTTATTGTTGGGAATATTTTCTAATTTTACAATAATCGACATTGTTATGTAAATAATGTTATTACTGGGGATATTAGCCTATCTTTTGTGATTATTGACATTATTATGTAAAAATATTATTATTGGAAAACTTGGTTTAATTTTTTTTATTATTGATATTATTATGTAAAAATGTTATTTTTTTTCCGGTAAACTATGTAAAAATGTTAATATTCTTAGGAATATTGGTGTAATTTTTGTGATTATTTACATTACTATTTGAAAATATTATTATTGAAAATATTGATCTAATTTTTTTGATTGTTTACATTATTATTTAAATAATGTTATTATTGGGATTAACTATTGGTCTAATTTTTGTGATTGTTTACATTATGATGTAAAAATTATTTTATTGGAAATATTGGTCCAATATTTTGATTATTTACATAATTATTTAAATAACTTTACTATTGGGATTATATGTTGGTCTAATTTTTTTGGGTTATTTACATTATGATGTAAAAAACTAGTCTATTTGTAAAATAAATTGACAATATATTTCACAAAAAAATTAAGCAATATAATATAATACACATAAGAATTGCATAAAGGGAAAAATAGGCCTCATTTGACTTGAATTTTCAAATTCGAAGGAGACTAGTAATTAATCTCTTTCTTTCATATGATTTGACCAATTATAACTTCTTGATTGGAATATTTGAAGTATTTAACAAGAAAGAAAAAAGTAAAAAGAACGAAAAATTAAAAAATTCTATTTATTGAAATTAGTTAGTGCATATCTTCAAAATTTCAAACCGTTAAAATTTGTAAGTATCCTCTTATACTGTTGTATTGGATTGTCTAATCAGACCGTTAAAATTTTTATCAAACCGTTGGATAGTATTAAATCAATAAAATGCTAAATTCTGTGAAGTTTTTGACATTTTTTTTATATGGATACTAAGATGTCGTATCTGATACACAATCAATGAGGTTGAAAAAATGATGGAACTGTCCATCAGAGAATTTGATTTTAGATCAGACCACTAGATATGTTAACATATAAAAAGTATTGCGATGAGTTTAAATTTGGAATTAATCAGGGTCCTGAATATTGAGACATTGTAATCGGGAATTGAACGAACAATCTTAGAGACGATTTTTGGAACACATTTAGAAATATTTTTTTAATAATTTCAGAGAATCATATTTTATACATTTAGGAATGGTTTTATGTAAATTTCATATTTCACAGCGGTCAATATTAAATAACCATTCCTAGGTTTGATTTTTCTTCCAGTTTTCTTTTGGCGCGAAATTCCATTAGTTGGAACTTATTTTTGAACTGTCAAAATAAATTAACCATTCCTATATTTTAATTTTTTTCTCTTTTTTATTTAGGACATTGTAATATATTGAACGGTTTATTTTATTCATATCGGTTCAAAGTTTGAACGGGCTTTGGATCGACTTCCTAAGTTTTTGACCGTTCCTAAATAGAAAAAAATGTGTTTTCTTTTTTTAAAAAAAATTATTGGTATGGACAAATAGTTTGCAAATTGTACTTCTAAATTAGATGGTAAACTATTTTTATAAATTATTATCCATAATTTTTTAATTTATACTAATTTCTATCGGCAAAATACACAGACACTTGATATAGAAAATTGTAAATGTCAATCATAATTATTGTCTTCTTCAGTCTCGTAATCCTCATCAAAGCTATCCTCGTCAGACTCATCATCAAATCTAAAGTTCCCAAATTGAGATGTACATGCTCCTTGTTGATTAGCAATAGAAAGCTCAACAACAAATTGTATATCATTTGGGTCATGCAGAGCATAATTAGGATTGTCCGTCGCAACTTGTGGGGTAAGTATTGTCTCAACCTCTAGAAGCACATTGTCGGTCCATCGAGAGTCAGGTAATATACTGCTTTTGGGCATCACGTTCGGCTTCCTTTCGTCCAACTCAAGCTCCTATCAGTTACATATGATCTTCAGGTCCTTCCGTGTATTTAGAGTATCCTTCGTTGTTCCTTTTATATCCATCACGATATTGAATATATTGTCAAGCATGTTCTTCTCAATGTGTATGACATCAAGATTGTTTCGTATCAGATGCATCAACCAGTACTTGAGCTCCTAGAAGATGTTTTTATTTGTCCACTTATGCTCGCTACCGTACCCATCCGGGAGTGACAACAACACTTGAACTGAAGGATCAAACTCTTCAACCTATTTGCAGATCTGTTCTCCCGTCAATCTTAGCCGTGCAACATTCCTTTCTACTCAGTTCTTAGTGAATACTTTCTTCCTACAATTCAGATGGTACAAGGGGAGGAACTGTCTATGGCAGTCAAAGCAGCACGCCTTCCTACCGTTCTGCAGATGCCATTCCATAACTGGGTAGGTGCTTACAATCCACATCAACACATCGTGCATTGGGAATATCTCGCTTCTCAGTGTCGCATGTCAGTATACCTACATGTCACAGATTCTGCAACTCCTCGATCACCAGCTCCAAGTAAACATCGATGAGATGTTTTGGATTGGAAGGATCGGTGATCACCATCACCACAAACATATACTCAGAACTCATGCACATTCCCAGTGGGAGATTGTATGGTGTAAGTATAATGGGCCAGCATGAGTACGTACGACCGTATTGCTCGTGCGTTGCGAGCCCATCCGTGCACAAACCTAGTCTAACATTATGGGGCTCTATTGAAGAATGAAGATATGTCCGTTCCAAATGCCTCCATTCATCTGAATCAAATGGATGGAACATGGATCTCTCTTCGGTTTGATTGTTGGCATGCCACGTTATTTGCTCGCCAGTCGCTTCTGAAACATACAACCTTTGCAGGCGAGGGGTAACCGGCAAGTACCTAAGAATTGCATACGGTGTCTTTTTGCGATTATAATTTTGCTATTTGTACCTAGCTTCTCAGTAAAACTTGCAGTAGCCTAGATCAATGGTGTCCTTCCAGTACAACTTTCAATCATTTTGACACACATCAATCTTCTCAATAGGTTAACCCAAGTTTCTTATCAATTTCTTCGTACTATAGTAATCTTGTCTTGGGGCAGGGTGTGGTTGCGGGTCACTATATTTTAAGCCCACTAGGATACTTGGTCACATACATGCTGAGAAAATCATGATATCCACCTACTCAGCAACAACCCTCAATTGAGATTGGGTCCAACCGTTCCACAACGGCTGCTCACTGTATGCACTACATCGTGAAACCGATCTGCCAGGCCAGACACATAATCGTACCACCTCCCCGTACATTAGTCGGACACGACCTCCTACCACTATCAGGTACACCATCCCGGTTATACTTAGAAGACCAAACAACTGGCCTGGCGGCATAAAAAACCATCCTCTGTGCCGAATCCATCTACACCGCATCACCCCAAGGCATATTGCTACCCTCCATAACATTAGAAATCGGAGTTTGCTCCTCCTACAATGGAGCCGCGATGACGGCCTCAAAAGACCCAATAAATTCATACCTTGCTTTGACCGGTTGGCTTTCGGGTATTCCATGTCGTCGATTTTACAGATTTCCTCGAACCACACTACCGCAACAGATGGTTTGCAGATACTTTGCTCCTTCAGCAACAAACAACATAGTCCTATTTCGTCATCATCTTCTCTCTTTCGAATGACGTCACTGTTTCGTCATTACCTCGTCTTGTATAGCTGTTGGTCATAATGGCTTGTCGGCCATGTGATTTCCCGCTGACATTCTTGCTTTGCTGACTGTTGGCCTTTGTCGTTTTCTACGGACAGTCTTCTCCTCGATCTTTTACATTCTTTAATTTTTACTTGTTTTTGTAAAAAATTTTCTTTTTCCCTTGTCATGGTCTAGTTCGAGATTATTTTGTGCAACCCGAATTTTTGTCCCCAACAGGGGCTTCTTTTGTTTTTCACAGCAAGGGCATAAATGGTTATGCCATTGCCCAACATTCAACATGTTGCACGTCTTCATCCTTGTAGCTTTGATCGTTGGCTGATAACTCTGCAATTATCATGATTTTATAGCAATTTAATCTTTCTTGTTAAGCCAAAATATCCCTAATTATGTGATTTTATTTCATATTCAGCAAAAAAGGAAGATTACAAGAAAATTTCTGCAGAATTGACAAAGCGTGCCCACGCTTAGTGGAGTGGTCAACTCGGGATAAGGATAAGCACGAACGATTTCCGCAAAAGATAAAGGAATGAAGTGTTTAAGTTTAGAAAGGATTCTTTAATACTTATCTCTTGTGATTTATTTACCTTTTTAGAGTTAATCACGTATTTATTTCCCCCGTATGTCTAGATTCGTAGGAAATTTTTATTATAAATAGGGGGGTCTCTTCATTCGAAAGATTCAATTATTGATTAGAACTCTATAGAATTCTTTGTTCGTCCCTTCTCTTTTATTTTTATTTTACTACCGGAATTAATGGAATTCCACTTTCTAGTGTGTTCTTCCATTAATATGTCCGGCTAAATTCCTTATTTTCTAGTTAAGGTGTAGTGATTGCTTGATTCCCATCATGTTGTGAGATCTAATCTGCGCTCTACACTTCTTAAACAAATATTCATGCTATTCTCTGTGCTCTTATTACAACCGTCTGATTTATGAATGATTCGGCCGGTTGTTCACTATCAAGAAGGTTTGTTTAGATAATTGGACTTTATAAATCCGTGTAATTATTTATTTAGTTCAATGCTTAGTGGCAACGTAGCATGATTAATTATGTCATAGTAATTAGTTATGCTATGGGGAATGTATGATCTAGTTTAAATGAATTATCCTCGTTGGAGTTTGTTGATTAAAATCAGGCCTTTCTAATTCTTAATGTTGTTAATAGATTAAATCTTGTGGAAGTTTTCAGGGTTGTCTGTTAATTAGGGATCTAGCCAACAGTTGTACCTTGACTGACGAAAAGGTAAGGAAAGGTGAGGTTGTTAGGTCGTACCAACAACCATAACTGGTTTATTTGTCTATACATGTGTTATTCTTGCATCAATGATCAACTCACAAGAATCAAGCATAACCCTAGCCTTAATCGGAAAATCTCCCTCTTATATCCTCATCAGGTATTTTTAATTATTTATTTAGTTTTCAATCACTTCTTTTCATCAGTCAAATCAAATCTTTCCATCACACTTCAAAATCTTTGATCGATATTTTCTTTTTATCTTTCTCAGCTCATCCACAGCAACTTCAAATCCGCCAAGAACTCTTCTTCTCTCTCAACAATGCCATCTCACCGGAAAAGCTCCCTGCCGTCGTTTACCGTCGTCGCTCACCGGAAATTTGAACACTTCGGGCTGACTCCAAGGCAACCACCCACACCATGACCTTTTTGCGACTTGCACTCAGCGACGCTTCCTTAAACTCTCTCCTTTTAATTTTTCCTTGAAATACATGTCATAGTCCACATTGAGGGCAATGTGGATTTTAAGTGTGGGGGTATTATTGTTGAGCATGTTCCTTGAATTGGGTGTTGTTGGTTGCGTGTTGAAAATAGTTGTTGCTCTTGTTGATTGTTGAAACCACTTGAAAAGATATTTTTGTGCTTAATTTTCTTGACGTTTGAAGATTGAGTCTTGTGGAAATTTTTAGTAAAAATTGCTTGGTTTTGAAAAATTTTGGCATGATAAAACTCTTTCAATTTTGGATTAATCTTGGTTTGATGATGTTATGTGTAAAAAGAATACATGTTTTATGTTTGAGGATAATTCACTAGTTGAAAGCTTGTTTTCACCAAAATGACTCGAGTTAAAACCTTCTGATGTAGGATTAGTGGACTAAAACATAGCTCGTGAGATTTTGAGCTTGATATGTCCAAAACAAAAAAAAAAAATTCTTCATTCTTGCTTGAGAGAATAACACTTTTATGGCTTTAACTTCCTAGAACTTGCCTTGAACCTCGAGGCCACACAAATGTGCATTTTATTTGGATATGATAAAGGCATTAGAAACCACTTTCGGCCTTCTTTAACCACCCAACACACTTTAACTTTAGAGAACCCCTTTGAGCCCTTTTGATATTTTGTTGAATAACCCGTCATATACAAACCTATCCCATCGTTTGTTTAAAACCTTGATTTTGATCCCTCTAAAGAACTATTAGAGTATCAAGGGAAATGGGTTTATGTTCAAAAGAACAAGTTCTCAAAATGGGAGATTTTCAAAACCTTTGTGATTTACATGCTTAAAAGATGTATCTCAAAATGAGTGTGGGGGTTCCAAAAATTGTGGTCTTCTTTACTTTGTGGGAACCGACATCAATTTTCTTGGTCTATGCCTATCACAAAAAATGGAGAGGAGAAAAAAAAAAGAAAAAAAAAAGAAAAAAATCAGAAAATGAACCCTCCAAAAGGAATAAGAAACGCATAGTTCAAGGAATTGTCGAAAGATCTTGAAGGGAGATGAGTAAACTTTGAGAGCTTCGAAAGTATTGTTCACTAAAATTTTTTGGTGCTCTAATTAGTTTCCTGGAATTTAACCTCATTATCCTTTTATCCTAACCCAAACCAAAGCCCCATTACAACCAAAATTAAAGACCTTTTGATCCATATATGTGCATATTTCAAAAGTGGTGGAGATATGGTGTATAGGCAAGCCTATGGTGAAGCATTGTCGTAGTAAGTGTCGAGAGATACACTTGAGCCATATATACACTTGAGAGAATGGAAAGTGGAGAGAAAATAGTCCACTAGTTTTATGCGATTGATTTTGATAATGGTCATCACGTGAAAACTTGTTTGATACATCTTGAATTATCTCCTTCATAAAGTATGTCATTTACTTTGCACATGATTACAAATTGCCTTGAGTAGTTTAAAATTTGGGGGGAATTTTTTAATATATCTTGATTTTGCTTGAGGACAAGCAAATAGCTAAGTGTGGGGGTATTTGATAACTCTGCAATTATCATGATTTTATAGCAATTTAATCTTTCTTTTTAAGCCAAAATATCCCTAATTATGTGATTTTATTGCATATTCAGCAAAAAAGGAAGATTACAAGAAAATTTCTGCAGAATTGACAAAGCGTGCCCACGCTTAGTGGAGTGGTCAACTCGGGATAAGGATAAGCACGAACGATTTCCGCAAAAGATAAAGGAATGAAGTGTTTAAGTTTAGAAAGGATTCTTTAATACTTATCTCTTGTGATTTATTTACCTTTTTAGAGTTAATCACGTATTTATTTCCCCCGTATGTCTAGATTCGTAGGAAATTTTTATTATAAATAGGGGGGTCTCTTCATTCGAAGGATTCAATTATTGATTAGAACTCTATAGAATTCTTTGTTCGTCCCTTCTCTTTTATTTTTATTTTACTACCGGAATTAATGGAATTCCACTTTCTAGTGTGTTCTTCCATTAATATGTCCGGCTAAATTCCTTATTTTCTAGTTAAGGTGTAGTGATTGCTTGATTCCCATCATGTTGTGAGATCTAATCTGCGCTCTACACTTGTTAAACAAATATTCATGCTATTCTCTGTGCTCTTATTACAAACGTCTGATTTATGAATGATTCGGCCGGTTGTTCACTATCAAGAAGGTTTGCTTAGCTAATTGGACTTTATAAATCCGTGTAATTGTTTATTTAGTTCAATGCTTAGTGGCAACGTAGCATGATTAATTATGTCACAGTAATTAGTTATGTTATGGGGAATGTATGATCTAGTCTAAATGAATTATCCTCGTAGATGTTTGTTGATTAGAATCAGGCCTTTCTAATTCTTAATGCTGTGAATAGATTAAATCTTGTGGACGTTCCCAGGGTTGTCTGTTAATTAGGGATCTAGCCAACGGTCGTACCTTGACTGACGAAAAGGTAAGGAAATGTGAGGTTGTTAGGTCATACCAACAACCATAACTGGTTTATTTGTCTATACAGGTGTTATTCTTGCATCAATGATCAACTCACAAGAATCAAGCATAATCGTAGTCTTAATCGGAAAATCTCCCTCTTATATCCTCATCAGGTATTTTTAATTATTTATTTAGTTTTTAATCACTTCTTTTTATCATCAATGTTCCCCCATTATTTTCTATTTTCCTTAAAGAAATCAACTTAAAACCAATCTTTGTGGATCGACCTTACTCCCACTTTCACAAGTGTAGTAGGAATTATTTTTGGTGACTTCGACACTCATCACTGGCAGCTTATTCTCCCAAATTAACATTCTCTTCTTCTCAAATAAGCTCTCTACGAACTCAGTGCTTTTTCTTGTCATGGAATTTAAGAGGAATGATTCATTCACTTTGTTGGAGAAGATTAATGGATACTTAACGTTGTCCATCTAATGAGACAGAACCATAATCCCCAATCTCTTACTGATGGCTGATACCAGGGTAGCTTCTCCTGAGGCAGCTTTGATTTTATTGAAAGCCACCATGTCTGGCCTCTGTAACTTCATGAAATGAAATGCTAGATGAGATCAATTTCTTGTAGTTTCTGGTGCTACTAATGCAAATTTTATCACCAGAATATCACCTCTGTTTAACTGGGAGTTTTTTTGCCATGAATCAAAGACAGCCCCACTAATCCATTCTGGAAGTTTTGAAATCTCCGGAAAACTTGGTGACACAGTATGAACTGAAACAAGAGCTCCAAAATCATACCATTCTCAGACATCTTCTTGTTTCGACCCTTCAAACATCCGAATCCTATTATAGTTTTCGAATGTTTCGATAATGGTCTTGCCTGTGTTTACTCCTTTGCGAGAAATTAATTTTTCCCACATGTGTTGATAGTCCTGCCAAGTAGAAGAACATATCAATTCGTTAGTATTAACCTTAGAAGAGCCTGTCATTGGCCTAAGGCTAATCTCTCCCTCTTTGACCCCAGAGGTGCTGAGTTGACTTGAATCAATAGGAGTTTGGACTTCCTATGACCCAATTGTTGCTGTTTCACCAGAGTCTGGTGTTGGTTTTGTCCAATCAGTACTTGAATCCGACGCTACAAGTCTAGTGCCCTGTACTCAAAAGGCATGTTTAGGGTCATGCTCCCTCAACTCATGAGTCATCCCTAAAGGCGATGGCTTGCAAATTGGCTCTCATAAGTCGTTCCATAGCGATGTGGATGCTAATAAGGAACTCCTTACTGCGACCTAGACTGTGTCTAGATCAGCTCTTTAGATTTGTCCAGCAACTTTGGCATTCATCGCTAGCTGCCTGAACTTTCTGTCAAGCTCCTCGAGATTTTCTTGGAGGTGCCTGAGCCTCAACATGATAGAGTTTGCTGCAGATGCTTCCATCTCTTGTCAGAAAATCTGCAAGAATATTTTCATGAGATTTTATAACGACAATATTATAACAATAATACTGGCATTCAGGTTGTCATCTGATAATACGAGCTTTCTCTATCTTTGATTCTAATTTATTTTTTAAGAAAGCCCTAACATTAGTATTTCAATCTTTAAACTAAATTCTTTAGCAAATAAAAATAAAGGACATTTCTTAACAGCCTTGCAAACTGCAACAATTATAAGGATTCACATTGATAAATTAATTTTGGTTATGATAACTAAAAATGAAGATTGAATAAAAAATTAATTGACGAGATCACTTAGTTTGAGGTATAATTTGATCTATAGTTAAAGTAATTGAAAAAGTATGTAATCAATCCAATGAATTTGTTTAAAGGAATTAATTTAAGTCAATTAAACTTTTCACTGAATGAACCAAATTAAAAAGTAGTTAATCATTTGATTGATATTAAAATAGTTTTATTGATTTGTATGAGCTTAATCAAAATTTTCAATTTACAACCATATCAAAAGCTTTTGGAAAGGGTGTTCCAATTTAAACTTTCCTTTTTAATTATAAATATTGACAAAATAATAGGAAAAGAATAACGTGAAAGTTGATAAAGTGCAAGCAAAGATCCAGCTCTTCATCATCCATTTTATTTGAATTTTCATTGCCCGTATGATGGAATGCCTATTAAACTTTCCTTTTTAATTATAAATATTGACAAAATAATAGGAAAAGAATAATGTGAAAGTTGACTGGCTATAAATCAATTATTGGGTTGTTTAAAGTGCAAGCAAAGATCCAGCTCTTCATCATCCATTTTATTTGGATTTTCATTGCCCGGATATGATGGAATGCCTATTAATTAGAGCATATAACAGAGATAAGAGTTAAAATTCAACTAAATCAAAACTAATTATGTTGGTAACAAATGAATATGATTTAAAGTAGAACATTCTAGATACCTTCTATTTTCTTTTCTATCTCAGTAACAACGTTGACATTTCTTGTATTACTTCCACTTCCATCTCCAACCTGAATGTTGTGGAAGTTTTAATATGCATCATGAGAAAATGACATAATAGTTCATTCATTTTTTCTTCTTCTATAGTTCAAAAGTTAGAAAATAAAACATATCCACATAAATTTTGGTCAAAGATAAAATGAATTTATGGACTTTGAATTAACATGTTCATGCACTAGATCATTCCTCCTACAACTATAGAGTATAAAAGTTGCAACCTCCTTAAAGAGCGAAAGTTTTGAGAGACTCTATCATAAATATAGTATTATTACATGAAAATTTGGTTGAAGAATGTTAGTTATATTACATTAGTTTTGCATAACTCAGAAATTTACAGATTATTTAGGTAAAGTATTAAACAATTATTACCTTATCACTTGCATTTGAGGCCTTGCACTTTCTCTTTTGTATTATCCAACCCTCTAGTCCTTCTTGTAGGGATAACTTGTATCTTGGTTGGATTTTTATTATCCCAACAATTTTCGGTAAAGGGTCCATGTCTTGTTGGAGGGGGACTTTCTTCACCCTTACGTCCAACTTGTTTTCATTTTCTTGTACAATTGTGTGATACATGTCCCTTTCCCCTACTTCAACCTGCCATACATATGTATGTTAGTAGAATAGATGAGTTTATTTTATAAAGTCAAAATATCACTTTTGGTTCCACTAGATAGGGCCTTCTCACCAGCAGTCCCATGCTTTATGTGTTCAACACCTTTAGTACCAAAACTCTATTTTTTTAACAAAAATGGTCCTACTCCTTTAACAACTAACGCAAACGGCACATGACTTGTTAGTCAACTGGGCAAAATATCACTTTTGGTCCCACTAGATAGGGCCCTTCTCTCTTGCAGTCCCACGCTTTACGTGTTCATCACCTTTAGTCCCAAAATCCTATTTTTCTAACAGAAATAGTTCTGTTTTGTTAACAACTAACGGAAACGGCATGTGAGTTGTCACGTACCGTTAGTCAACTGGCAGCTGGCGAAAGAAACAAAGACTAGGCTTGTGTTCACTTTTTGGAGGGAAAAAAAGGCGCCAAAAAAATATTTTTTTGCTATTTATATATGTAAATAACCCACATACACAACACAACATTTTCATCTTTTTTTCATCACTTAATCTTGAGAGCAATAGGCCAAAAGATGTTACAAACATCTCAAAATACTTCAAATAATTAATACTATTGCTCTCAAGATTAAGTGATGAAAAAAAAGATAAAAATATTATGTGGTATTTGTGGGTTATTTACAAATATAAATAGCAAAAAAATATTTTTTTGGCGCCTTTTTTCTCCCTCCAAAAACTAAATACAATCATGGTCTTCTGTTTTTTTTTCGCTAGTTGTTAATAGAACAGGACCATTTCTGTTAAAAAAATAAAGTTTTGGGACTAAAGGTGTTGAACACTTAAAGCGTGGGACTGCAAGTGAGAAGGGCCCTATCCAGTGAGACCAAAAGTGATATTTTGCCCAATTAACTAAAGGAATAGGACCATTTCTGTTAAAAAAATAGGACTTTGGGACTAAAGGTATGGAACACATAAAGCGTAGGACTGCAAGTGAGAACGGCTCTATCTAGTGGGACCAAAAGTAATATTTTGTCTTTTATAAATTATAATATCACATTTTTTAGATAAAGAAATGTAAAAATGCATAATAGCAACAATGCACATGATTGCACACGAATATTTAATCTTGTTTCCTTTTTTTAGTGCGTGGGGCTAGAGATAAATAAAATGATTGCATAAGCTTTCTACAAACAAAGTGTTATATGTAGATTAAAGAACAAATAAAAAATTACCAAGAAAATAATTAAATTTTAGAATAAAAATTAATATGATGAGATAAAGATTGCTTTAGTACTTGAAATCTTTAAATCATAATAGCAAACGGATTTCTAATCTTCAAATGATTTGGATATATAAACCTAGCTTGCGTCCCAAAAATAAAGAATTATTATTATTTCAGTTTTATTGGTCATAGGAATTTCACATTATATCTTGTAATTGAGAAACTTCCACCAAACTATTGCTGATTATATGGTCATGGACTAAACACATGGTTTCAAGTCGCTGATCAATTTGCCTAAAGAGTCGGGCTCAAGAGGGACTCAACCTAGGATGTGATTGACCCAATCAAGAAAAGTTGGTCGGTCCAATCTAGGCCAATCTTGAGCTGATTCCAAGTATCAATACTTGGGATAGGCCTAGCATAATGACCTAGGACCTCCTAACCCTGGGTCGAATAAGCGGGCTGACCTAATCGAGCCACTTCTTTTTTTTTAATAATATATGACATAGAAGTTTTATATTAATCTTGTAGCTTAACTATTCTATATTTTTTATACTTTTGAAACTCTAAAAAGTTTACAACAATTCACTAAAACTTATTGTTAATTTTTTAATAATGTATTTTAAATAGTTTTTGGGCTTGACATTATTTAAGATTATTATTTGTAGCTGGTTGGTTAAATTGTTATTAAATTCTTTATGCGGTCTTAGCTACTTTTTTTTTTAAGTTTTAATTTTTTTTTGATTTAATTTATGATTTATTTATTTAAAATAAAAGCATAAATTATTTAAGTTTGTTCAAAAGAGTATCTCATCTTCATTGAAAAAGAAAGACAAGAAAACAGGCACAATCAGGTTTGGTTTGAGCATAGGCCAGGTCATCACCACTGCTATTGCACTTTCTCTTCATCCCCCATTTTGTGCTTAATTTAAGGTATCAAAATTAGTGTTTTCAAATATGAGTTTAGTCACTACAACTACTGGTCATGGTAGGAAAATATATCAAAAAAATAAGGTAAAAGAAAAAGACAAGCTTTCTTGAGCATGATTTCAATAGCCTCAAGAATCGGTTCCACATGAATTTATTTTAAAACATTTATCAAATAACAAAGTTGAATTTCTTGTTGAATCCTAATTATGGAAAAAAAATTCTTAATATATTAAAAAATTAAATATTTATTTTTTAAACTTTGATAGGAAAAGAAATTAATTAAAAGCAAATTGGAGAAACAAAAAGAAAAATAATCAAATATGTACATGAGGCTCCATTAATCTTGTCGGCAGAGCACAAGAGATGGGATCTGACGATAGCACATCACCAGAATCTTCACAAGTCGGATAAAATAATCCGGCCAAAATCTTGAGTGCATGTTCTTGAAGAATTTTGTTGGCAAATTACACAACGATGACGAATTAACAAATCATTCAAAAAAAAAAAAAGAATTAAAGAAGGAAAAAGAAAGAATAAAATGCTTGAGAAAAGGAATAATGGAGTTGCCTGGATAGAATTCATCATACATTTATGGAGTTTTCCGCCATTTCTTGGCTAAAAAAAGAATCAGATGTAACGTTCCTAGGGCTCTCTGAGCATAGTACTTTATGGACTTGAACAGTGTTCTGCAGTCAGTGTGTTGAGGGAGAAAAGGCGTGACCAAATCTGAAGTGTGAGTGATTTAGTGACTGAGTATGAGTAAATGTTGTGTGTGTATGTATGAGTGTTTCAAACAACAAAGCTCCACAGGGGGTAGCAGAAGCCTCGAATGTTACGTTCTGTCTTTTTCTCATACTATTTTCCTGTTAATTTCTTCTTTGTTGGTTTGTCTTTTCATCATATTATTGTAATCATTAGACAGAAAGAAATGTATATCTATGAATATATTGATGCTATCTATGAATACAATAATACAAAAAATTATTTTCTACATTAGATTCGTCCAGAAAATGCAAAAAAGAAAAGAAAAAAGAGACAGTATTTAGGAAAATTAATTAAATAGTTCATCAATCTGTACATATTGTAGTATTGTAATCAACCAGTTGTCTTTACAAAATTCTTTATATACAACTCCTGTTTTTTAGTAAAATTGAAAAACATAAAGTAGTCATGAAGTTAAAATTGATACTCAAAACTGAAAAATTAATCATGTATACCTTTCTTGCAAGTTCAATCATTTTGCATTTATTGAAATTTGACAATACTTTTAACTAAGGATGTTAAAATACATAAAGAAGAACACAACAATGCTGCAGAGTATGAACTTCTTCTTCTTCTGTCAAACGAGCAACAGACCTGCAAATGTGATGAAGAAACGTAAAAAGGGGTTCGCGCCTTTATTTGTAGTATATGCGACTTTATTAAGTTGTAGCAGTAAAATAGAAGTCGCAAGTGTTATTTCATTGCTGTACCGTTTTTATTAGTGGCAAGTATGACAGTTATGGAAGTTACAACTTGAAATGCTATATAAACGTTTATATAACATCTACCTACAGAAGAAGCAAGAAACAAAGCTGAAATATCTTCTGCAAGTTATACAGTTTTCTTCAAGAATTCGAACTCGAACTTTCAATCATGATTTCTACACCTTTCTTTATCCTTTCCATTCAAGTTTTTACATGGTACCAGAGCCAATTTTAATGGTCTCTAATTAGTTCAAACAAAGAAAATCTTGACCACAAGATTCATAAAGAAAATCAAGAATGGCAAAAGATCTTGATACCCTCAAACTGCATCCCAGTGACAATCCTGGATTAAGTTTATTCACTACCCTCTTGGACGGCTCAAATTTCTTATCATGGAGCAGATCAATAGAATTAGTTTTGACAGCCAAAACGAAGATGAGTTTCATAAGTAAAGATGCAAAAATACCAGAAAGAAATACAAAGGAATTCGAGCAGTGATTAAGGTAGACAGCATGGTTACCTTATGGATCTTGAATTCTATTTCAAGAGATATAGTGGAGAGCTTCATGTACACAAAAACATCAAAAGAACTATGGATTGAACTTGAAAACGAATATGGATAAAGCAATGGTCCAATGGAATATAGGCTAAAGAGGGAACTTGCATCACTGTCACAACGTTCTTCGAATCTCTCTACATATTTTTCAAAATTAAAAAGGTTATGGGACGAATTAGCCTGCAGTATAGCTACTCCAAATTGCACGTGTACTTGCACATGTACTGCAACAAGGGAAAATGCAGATATCAAGAGCTCAGATCAACTTATGCAGTTCGTAATGGGGCTGAATGACTCCTACGACCACGTGAGGAGTCAAATTCTTATGATGGAGCCCTATCCTAATGTGAGCAAAGCCTTTTCCATGGTACTTAGAATTGAAAAACAGAAAGAAGTAAATACAGAACCTCAGTATGCATCTCAAAATATGGCGATGTAAGCTTTCAAGAAACAAGAGTTTTCAAGAACCTTTCAAAAGAAAAGAAACTTTGTTGACAAGAGGTCTCAAGTATGTAAGGAGTGTGGTAAGACAGGGCACCTCAAGGAAGTATGTTTTGAGATCCATGGGTACCGTGACTAATACAAGAACTTAATGGAACAAAGAAAGAAGAATGCTACTGGAATCAACAAAGCTGTTGTTGTCATAGAGATAAAGGAAGAAACCAACATGACGATTGATGAGAAAGCAATAGCTCATGTCTTGAAGTATGAATTGCACAAGATTCTAGGAGGATTCAAACCTCAAACACTAGCACTCACTAATGGAAACTACGTTGATTATTTAGGTAAAATGACTGAACACTTTACCATCAGTTCTGAAATTTCTTGCACAATAGATAGTGGCACCACCACTCACATGTCTAATAATGATCTACTACTAACCAATAAAAGGACTAAAATAGGTAATAAATATATCCATCTTGTTAATGGAACAGAACATAAAGTGATATGTATGGGGGACATGAAGCTTAATGATAAACTAATCTTGAAAAACATCTTATATGTCCCAAGTTTACATTTCAATCTGTTGTCTGTTAGTAGTTTATGTGCATCATCAAACATCAAATTTGAATTTCTTGAATCTTATTGTCTGATGCAGGACTACAAGACTAAGGATACTAGTGCAGTGGCCCTTCTTATAGGGAAACATTACATTTTGAATAAACAATCCTTTGACAGCAAAATTATAATGGATATTATGTGTAGCTTTAGTACTTTTGGATTTAATGCCTCACATATTTCTGTAGAAACTTGGCATAAGAGGCTAGGCCACTTATCTCACAATATATTGATCCACATTGGTCTAGTAAAAAATGACAAACATGCTACATCTTGTGAAATTTGCCAACAGGCAAAACTGCAGAGGCTGCCTTTTTCTTTAAGCACTTCTTTTTCAAAGGAATGCTTTGATCTTTTACATATTGATTTAGGGCGCCCCTATAATGAGTAGTCAATATCTAGATGCACTCATATGTTAACTATTGTGGATGACTGTGGAGATCTACATGGACATACCTTATGCATTATAAGTCACAAGCTCTAGAATTGCTAAAGAACTTCCCAAAGATGATTCTTACCCAATTTAATAAAAGAATCAAAACAATTAGAAGTGATAATGGACCTAAATTGTTACGTGAACAATGTCAAAATTTTTTCAAGGAAGAAGGAATAATCCACAAAACTACTCGCACTTACACTCCATAACAAAATGGTGTAGTTGAAAGAAAGTATAAACACCTGTTACAAGTAGCAAGACGTCTAATCTTCGAAGCTAATTTACCTAAGATTTTCTGGACAGAAGTTGTTCTAACATCTAGCTTCTTAATAAACAGAACACCTACCCCTATATTAAAATGGAAACCCTTTATGAAGTCTTGTTCAACAAACTTGTAGATTATTCATTGTTCAGAACCTTTGGATGTATGTGTTTTGCTGCTAATAATCAACCACACAAGTCTAAGTTTGATTTGAGAGGTATAAAATGTGTTTTCCTTGTTTGCACCTAATCAAAAGGGTTATAAAGTCTATGATCTTAATAAGAAGATTATGATAGTATCTAGAGATGTTATTCTTAATGAGAATGTTTTTCCTTTTGCTAGTCAACCTACTGATCCCAGCTACTCTTTGCCTAACATACTGTCTGATAATAACATAGACTATCAACAAGAAACAGACATAATGGAAACAAACACTGATATTAATACTAATGAAATACAAGAAAATGAGGCTGACCATTTACCTGTTTCTAGAAGATCAAATAGACACAATAACAGACCTATTAGGTTTAATGGTTATGTATGCACTCGTGTACAAACAAAAACTGATATACATGTTGTTTTGCATTCTCCTTACCTGCATAAATCTCTTCTTACTGCTGCTAAGAATCCTGCAGAGCCTAAGAATTTCAATGAAGCCATTAAAACAAAAAAATGGGTTGATGCAATGAATAATGAGATTAAGGCCTTAGAAGATAATCAAACATGGGAAATTACTGTACTTCCAAAAGAAAAAAGAGCTATAGGATGTAAATGGGTATACAAATTAAAACTTAAACAAGATGGGACTATACATAGATATAAAGCTAGGCTTGTAGCCAAGGGATACAACCAAATAGAAGGGGTAGATTATCTAGATAGTTTTTCTCCTGTGGCTAAGGCAGTCACAATTAGAACCCTACTTGCTATAGTTGCAAAATATCATTGGCATCTACACCAACTAGATATTAATAAGGCATTCTTACATGGATTTTTGGATGAAAAAATTTACATGTTACCCCCTGAGGGTTATTCTATTCCTAAAGATCATGTTTATAAGTTAAAGAAATCTTTGTATGGTCTTAAGCAAGCCTCTAGGCAATGGAATCAATCTAAGCTTGATCATTGTCTATTTACCAAACAAACTGAAAAAGGTTTCTTTTGTCTACTAGTATATGTAGATGATGTTTTGTTAGTAGGACCATGTAAAGATACTATCTTTGAAAAAATTACCTGCATACTCTATTCACTATAAAAAATCAGGGAGAAGCCAAATTTTTCCTTGGTGTTGAAATCTACAGGTCAAAAACGGGCATTGTCATATCTCAAACAAAGTATATCAAGGATATAATTGATGATGTTGGGCTATTAGAAGCAAAGGCAACAGGTACACCTTTACCTATGGGAATAAAACTCAGCAGCTCACAAGAAGAACAACTGAAAAATCCTGAATGTTTCAGGAGATTACTAGGAAGATTGCTATACTTAGGATTTACCAGGCCAAATATTTGTCATGGGACACAACAACTAAGTCAATACATGAAATTTCCATGTAAGGCACATTGGAATGCAGCACTTCACCTAGTTAGATATCTCAAAACAACCATGAACAGAGGACTGCAACTAAACACAGATGACAGCTTTGAACTTAACGCATTCTGCATTGCAGATTGGGCAAGTTGCAAGGACTCAAGGAAATTACTCACTAGATATTGTGTATTTCTCGGAGGATCATTCATTTCCTGCAAAACTAAAAAGCAAACAACCGTGTCAAGATCATCAACTGAAGTAGAAAATAGGAGTATGGGGACAACCACATGTGAACTTATATGGATTTTCAACTTGCTACAGGATTTCAAAATCATCCACCTATCAAGTTTTATTATGAAAACCAGGCTACATTATACATCACGGTTAATCCGATTTTCCATGAAAGAACCAAACATATTGAGATTGATTGCCACTTGGTAAGAGAAAAATACAAACAGGGATTTATTTAATCCTATGCATATTTCCTCCAAAGTTCAGCCGGCAGATGTGTTTACTAAAACCTTACCATGGCCAAGGTTCATGTTTCTTATCTCCAAGTTGAATCTTGTTAGTATCTCAACAAGCTTCACTTGAGGAGGGCATGTTAAAATACATCAAGAAGAACACAACATTGCTGCAGAGTATGAACTTCTTCTTCTTCTGTCAAACGAGCAACAAACCTGCAAATGAGATGAAGAAACGTAAAAAGGGGTTCGCGCCTTTATTAGTAGTATATACGACTTTATTAAGTTTCAGCAGTAAAATAGAAGTCGCAAGTGTTATTTCATTGCTGTAAAGTTTTTATTAGTGGCAAGTATGACAGTTATGGAAGTTAGAAATTGAAATTCTAATAAACGTTGGTGTAACATCTACCTACAGAAGAAGCAAGAAACAGAGCTGAAATATCTTTTGCAAGTTATACAATTTTCTTCAAGAATTTGATCTAAACCTTTTAATAATGATTTCTGCACCTTTCTTTATCCTTTCCATTCAAGTTTTTACAAAGGATCTATTGAAATTCAGGTTCAAAGGCTGGATATTTGAAAGAAATATATGTGGTAGGTGTGTCTTAATCTGAAAAATGTAATTAATGGTTTGGTATATAAAGATAGGTATAGAGTAATGTCACTTGATTCATAATTTTAGTGATTATTACACTTTTAGGATTGGATTTTATTTAGGAACTGCAGTCTAGTAATTTAAGTTTGAAATTGAATTGAAACTATATTAAAGTTATACAGATAAACTAATGTGTGTAAGAATTTTTTGCACCAATTTATTTGGTTCTTTGCCACCATAGAACATATCACTTTCAAATATTTTGCAAAGAAAAATCAATAGACCCTTAAAAAAACTAAAAGAATAACAAAGAGTAGAGGGTTGGATATTACAAAAAATAAAGCATCTTCTGGAATATCCAACCCTCTAAGGCTGACTATCCTCTAGCAGCTTCTACAACGTCTCCTGCAAAACAAACAAAATTATAAATACTTTTTAGCAAAGATTAAGTTTTTTAAGAAAATAATATTAATATTGTGCCTACTTATTGCCACCTCCAACGCCCTCGGCCCGCTCCAGCCACCGTCCACTTTTTTCTTGTAGCACTTCTCCAATAATTCCATCTGCTTGGGGGGCGACCGACCTTTGCCTCCTGTAGAAGAAAAACTATTTTGCATCTTATTTATAAAATAACGATAAAGCATTTAAAATACTATTATTTACTTACCAACTTCCTCTTGTGCATGTTGATAGAGGAAAGACCCCTTCCTCCTGATACACAATTGAGGACACCATAGAGTTCGCCGCACGATTTGGCTTATTCTTTAAGGACTGTCGCTGGAAGTCTACGCTGGCCCAGTACGTCTACAGCTGGAGCTAGACCTTGTTGGCCAGCCAGAGTAGCCTGACCAGGCTGGACAGGGAGACAAATAGTATCTTCCACATATACTTAGAGGCCAACATGTGGAAGACCAAGAACATTGACTCATCGTCACAGTGCCACCAGTAGATCATCTACAATAATAACATTAAATAAAATATTAGTAAAATTCATTAAATAATTAGATTATTAGATAAAATCAAATTAATTTGAAATTGATTACCTTCATGCTCTCAAACTAGAAATATTGGTACTCTGGCGACACCTACCTCAAACATGGTGACGGGTGGGGAAAATGTCCCCGTCACGACTGTATTGATGCGCTCATGAAAGCGATTGTCAAATTTCAAATTACATGCTATATTAGACATTTTCAATATAAAATAATACTAAAAACATTAATAAACAAATTTATCTTGCATCATCAAGGCTGATGTACTGAGCTCGCTGATGATGGGGGACTCATGGTAGTGGTGGAGCAGCCGCCGAGGTGGCAGACTGCTATATCGTCTCATCAGCTGCGGGTGTAGATCCAGATGCTCCAGCATCATCTGGAGTCTGCAGGGCGGGGGACGGTGCGGTCGTGTCAGGTGGTGTGGGTGGTCGAAGAACTTCTTCCCTTGTGGTGCGAGCCACGACCACGACCACGTCCTCAATCACGTGGTACAAGAGGCGTAAACATGATCTAAACAAATTATTGAGAAGTATCAGTCTAAATTTTACGATTATTAATATTAATATATATAAATAAAAAAGAATATACTAATTCTTACACATCGAATATATTATCATGAAATTATGATTATTGTACTCATTAATTATTAAAAAATGTATAATTCTCTTGTGCACATATACCAACGAGCCAAGTATTTCTTTATGCTTGCCTAGCCTATCACATGAACTTTTTATTGTAGTATTCGTTACATTTATCCATTTTAATCTATCAACATTATCATTTATTGACAAATGAAGATGGATAAACATAACAAGTTCTACTGGAAAAATTCAATTAATGGACTAAATAAAAAAGGCATGCGTGATGTGTTTGTACGCAGTTACCAAAGAACTATACATTTTTAAATAATTATTAATTATTGCAAATATTATCCTCAATTTGTTTTCTATTTCTATTGATTTTGTAATTGTAATTTAATTTGAAATATTACATTGATATTGTTATTGTTGACATTATTTTGTTAATAACATTATTATTGGAATTATTGGTCTATTTTTCGGATTATCGACATTATTATATAAAAATGTTATTGTTGGGAATATTTTCTAATTTTACGATAATTGACAGTTTTATGTAAATAATGTTATTACTAGGAATATTAGTCTATTCTTTTGTGATTAATGATATTATTATCTAAACATGTTAATATTGGAAAAATTGGTCTAATTTTTTTTATTATTGACATTATTATGTAAAAATGTTATTATTAGGAATATTGGTGTAATTTTTGTGATTATTTAGATTACTATTTAAAATTGTTATTATTGGAAATATTGATCTAATTTTTTTATTATTTACATTATTATATAAATAATGAAATTATTGGGATTAACTATTGGTCTAATTTTTGTGATTGTTTACATTATGATGTAAAGATAATTTTATTTGAAAATATTTGTCCAATACTTTTTATAATTTACATTATTATTTAAATAATGTTACTATTGAGATTATATATTCATCTAATTTTTTTGGCTTATTTACATTATGATGTAAAAATTAGCCTATTTATAAAATAAATTGCACATCTATACAATAAATTTCACAAAATAATTAAGCAATATGATATAATACACATAGGAATTGCATTAATTATAGAATCAATATGATATAATACACATCTATAATTATAGAACGTTACATGACTAAATTGTGAATTTTCTCCACAATATGGTCCTGAAAGTTAATTCCTTTCTCGTCAATAAAATCTCCTAGAAATTCAATTTTATTGACAATAATAGTAGCTTTCTTTTCAAAAAGTACTAAACCTTCTTTGTGTCATGCATCAGAAAACATTTCAAGATGTTTAATATGTTCTTTCATATTTTTAGATGCAATCAATATGTCGTCAATATAGAAAAACATGAATTCGAAATAAAAACATAGAAAAAAAAACATGAATTAGAAAAACATTTCATATTTTCTTTGAAGTATCTTGGGTGCATTAGCTAAACCCATTGGAAGCACAATCCAGATATACTGTCCTTGTGGTGTGGAGATTGTAGTCAATTTCTTTGATTCATTCTCCATCTTAATATGATAAAATCCAGATTGCAATCGAATTTAGAAAACACTTTTGCCCCTTTAATGCAATCGAGTAAGTGCTCTCTACTAGGAATTTAATAACCATCAAACTCTAATATCTAATTAATGTCTTGATAGTCAATTACCAACCTGGGTTTACCTCTCTTAATCTCGCCATGGTTCCATACCAAAAAACCAGGGCTGCTGTAGGTAGAGACTCCAGGTTCGATGAGTCCAAGATCGATATGCTCTTTGATAATCATCTGCATATCTTTTTTGTCTTTCATGTTCGTCTGGATAGGTTTGTATCGAACGTATTCATACTTGCACTCTTCCTTGAGCTTTAGAGTAGCTTTGATCTTGTTCCTATCCCACCATGCTAGAGGGTTTTCACTAAAGTTCCTCTGGATAAGCCTCTTGACATTCTCAAGAGAAATCCTGCTTTCCTCGCTAATATCTAGCGATTTCATTTTCATTAGTGCTTCTTTAAGGTTCACAATCTCCTCCTCGGATTCCTTATAGAAGCTATCGCTGTCTATGAGTCCCTGTTGCCTGAAAGTCATAAGGACCTTACCAAATTTCCTCTTATCCTGCTTTTTTTGATGAGTTAATCTGGCATCAAAATCACCACTTTTGTTGCAAAAATTTATTGGCATTATCCTGTTAAATGCCTTTCTCTTTGCAACACCTGTATCTCACTACCATAGTTAGTGGTAAAGATTAACAGATTCCTCTAGTTATCTTGCATATATCTTCCAAATATTTGAATGAAATTGTTACCTAGCAAGATATCGGCACATGTATCATGAAAGTAAATTGAATGTGTTTTTACCCTAAACCCGGGCGATCCGAATGCTCCTTCGATCATGATCTTGCCTTCTCATATTCCCTTATTGAGTATTAGGATTTTTTTGTAAAAAATCTCTTACTGCTATAACGGTTAAGGTTTTCCTTGCTTCTTTAGGGAAAACTCCAGGTTTTTCTGTGCAAATTTCTGATCCTGAATCAATATACGCTGCAAAATACTCTGTCTTATATTGGGTAACCTAATATCTCGTGTCATTACCTTGATAAATTTTTCGAAAATTCTAAGAATCTCAATATACTCTTTACTAAGAAACAAATATGAATGATGCGTAATGGAAAGGGCATAAGCTATTCTACATGTTAAAGAATATGGTCTGTTACCTTCTTACATTAGATCTTTTCTCTTAAAATCTTGATGAAGGGTTAAAGGTCTGCTGAAATCTTGGTCTGCTAGGTTGTATGCAATCCTAGGATGAATGTCAAACATCAATTTTCCTGCATACAGAATTTTTCTATTATTGTTCCAAGACAACCATCTCTTAAGTTATTGATTCTTCTATCCATTTTCGATAAATGTTTCTGAATCAATTCCTTCCTTAAAATTGGCTTTTATTAATACTTCAATAGTTTCTATGTGGATCCAGTTCATAGTAACAGCTACGTCTTCTTTAAGCTTATTTAATTCTTCAAGAATTTCTTCTTTAGGAATTAATTGCATCTCCATCACATTACAAGTAAGTTCCATATGTATAGAAAACTCACATTAACTTACTTTGAAGATTATGTGATGCTTCATTTGGTTCAGTCCTATCTGGCTCAGGATTTTCCCAATTCCTCCAATCCTAAATCCATTATATGGGTTGAGATTGGAATCTTGTCGCATGATTCTTTCCATGGTTTTGTTTGACACCGTCATTCTGGAAAAGAATCCTCATAGGCTTTCGAAAGTTTAAATCCTATCTCCCTCGTTGTAATTATTCTGAGTCGGTTGAAGATCCATCCGAATCAGTCTGTATTTCCTCCTCATAGACATTTTCGTCTAAAGGAAGATCTTCGAATCGGTAGATGGGTACCAAATCGCCATAGTAAACTGCATCTAGAATATCATCCATGGCTTTAAATTTTCTCAATTCACCACATTTCTACTGGCAATCAAGGGATACATGTCCTTTTGCTCCGTAGGTCCAGCAATTACAGTGTTTGAAACCTTCATTGGCTCGGGTATGTGCTCGTCTGAATGTTCTTCTTGTACGGGTTCTTTCGGTGGATCTTGCATATGTTCGTCTAGATCCTTGGGATGAAACCCTTGTTGGTCTTATTCGTTGTCCAGATTTATATTTTCTGGCTTTCGAATTGGACCACCATGATCTCCGTTGGGAAAAAGTTCTCGTAGAACTCTTGCGGTAGGAGTTACTACTTTGCTTCCTCCTTTTCCTTGGCTCGATTGATTGTCCTGTAACAGTTGGAAAATCATTGTTATCTCAACAAAGAGGAGTTCGTTTGATTTTACCTCTTAGTCTTTTCATGTTCTTCTGGATGGATGCTTGATAACACCAATCCTTCAGTTTGTCTTTAAGGAAGGACATTCTTTGCGCCACTGAATCTAGCTGTCCTTCAGGTACTTTCTGTGACTGAATCAACATTTCCCTCCATGGACTGCATATTTTTGCGAAGAACATTGGAGCTGCTACCTCTGTTGCTACTCCACTTTGGACAAAATACTTGCGGAACAAATAGATATATTCATCTACTGCGCAAATACTTGTTAATTCAAGGCTGAAGAGAGCCTGTGCATATTCTCTAGCCTTTTCTGCTCCACTTCCTTCGAAGAATCCATCTCCAATGACGTGTATCTTAATAAGCCTTCCCAGCCGGTCTGCTATCGTGCCTTTTGAATCTCCGGCAAGGATACTGGCTTTGGTATCTTCTGGTATATTATCCCATCCGATTTTCGCAGATCCCTCCAAGCTCAACTCAACAAGCTTTATGAAGTTTTCCTTGTTGAGCTCTAAGGTACTTGTTGCTATCTTGATGGCTGCAATCCATTCGTCTATCAATATCTCGGTATTTCGAAAATCGATAATATTTAGGTTCAGTGAAGCGCCAGATGGATGTAAGGGCAAGGTGTTTATTCAGGCACTCTTTTTGGATTTCTTCCTGGATTTTCATTTAGCCTTGTTCCCACAAACGTCGGAGTGGCATTAGTCTGGAAATCCGCACTTCCTCTCATCGGTTGATCCGGTGGAGGATCATTAGAACATGTACTTCCCTCCGGCTGTGGTGTGCTGAAGTGATTTCATTGGTTTGGATATTGACTAAATCCACAATCCCAAGTTAGGAAAAGGATTATGCCAATTCTTGTAGATCTAATAGATGTGCCCTTGTTACCTCCATTATTTTATAGATCTGATAAATGCGATAATCAGATCTTCTCTAGACTTTGACTTTGAAATCTCCGTGGCTTTTTCCATCTGGTGTAGAAGAGGTACAATATGTAGAAAATATGTAAAATAAAAGGCATGAAAATATGTAGAAAATATGTTGTCTTAATACTGAGAATTTACAAGACAACAATGCGTAAAGTTGAAAAGAGTAAATGTGTTTTATGCTACCTCGTCCCATATGGACTATGAATTAAAAAGATAAGCAACATATAAGCATTAGCGAAATAACTCGAGTTTGTTGTCATAATCAAATTCCAAAATGCACTCGGTGGGTTTGAGGCAATTCTAGAACCCAACAGGCTTGTGGGCCCAGGGCATGACCAAATAGTATGGAAGTTAATCACCAAGCTGAGTCGGAAGCTAAGTATATGGGAGACAAAGTGGAATGTGCGTGGGGAGCGACCTCTTGAACATGCGGGACAAAATGATACATATATGCGTATCACCTCTAGAATCTTGATACATAATGACCGATAATGGGATAAGTCACTCCACGTTGAGGATGTCACATTTTTATGAACCGTGATTGTAATATCACATTCCAGATACATTAGAAACTAATAAGATAAGCAACATATAAGCATTGGGCAAAGAAATATTATAGTGTATCCATTTGCAATCCTTTTTCGGCATATTGCCACCCAATTTTAGGATACACATGGTGAGTTTGGAGGCATCTCTTAAATCCAACGGTCTCACGGGCCCAGGAAGTCACATGTTCCGTAAAAATCTTTGATCATTGTATTAACAAATTGGAAATGATCCTTTCAGAAATACGAAAGATGTTTTGCAAAGGTCATAATACAACAAATACATGAACAGAAGATATTGAAACTTTTCATTATTGATTTGACCATAAGAGATGGCACAAAAGAAAAATGTATTCAAGTGGAAAAAGAATTGATTTTGTTGTGAATGATGAAAACACTATTTTTGCCTCATGATGTTTATAATTCTAAAGCCAGCCAAATATATTGTATGTAACTTATTTTAATTGTAATTGAAATATAAATCACCAGGAGAAGATTCACTACAGAGGACAAAATCTTAATTTTCTTGATATCTCTTAGATATGCTTGCAAATCGGTGATACTGTTGGAAGATCTGTGAAGATTTTTGTGAGTAAAGATTCTAAAGACTCTAATATTTTATTGTATTTATAAGGTAATAGTAACAACCTTTATTTACAGAGAAATAATTGAACACTCAACATCAGTTATTAGTGCCTAGGCCACTTCTATCTAGGCAGGGGATTAGGCAAGATCGGTTCCCATTTATTGATGACCGCAAAAACGATATCAAAACTTTTGAGTGGCATGGATATCTCACTCCCATGAAATATGTAATTTATCTTTCTGTCACACGCTTCATTTGTTAGGAGGTCCACCACATTATCCCTTTCTCTGAAAGTGTACACAAAATTACATATCAAACTTCTTTTGAAGCATGAATTTACGCCAAAATATGCCGCAACCACTAGTTGCCTCTATGTTGCGACTTTGTCAGTACGGAAATACTTTTAGCATCAATTTCTATCTAGATTCTATCGAACGCATATTCTTCAACCTATTTAAAACTTTAATAAAATGATCATTTGATAAGTAAATACTCAAAACTACAAATACTACATCTCCTTCTTTATTATGCAGAACTTTGCATGCTCCCACCTCTCAGGGTACTCTTAAGCCGCACTATGGCAGGAAGTTGGTGTGGAAAGTGAATCCATGTGTCATCAACATTTGAATCACCTATCCTTCATTGTCTTTTAAATACACTTGCTTTGGCAACAACTATAATTGGTGATGCACCCTTAAGACGATCGTTCAGGCTAAAAAACATTGACCCTAGTGTTTGGATTGTTTCATGTCGTCCTAGCAAATCATAGAACAAGCTACGATACAAGGATATGTATATGTCCCTGAATCAAGGAGGCTGTTAATGGCTTCTGTAAATGATGAACTATCATTATCGCCAAATCCGCTATTAGAAGCTAGAATCGGAAAAAACTAGGAAGGAATTCCAACACCTTCGTACTTTAAAACTTCGAAAGAACATATGTGCAATGGTCTTCATATGGGAACAACAGTAACACTTAAATGCCACTGCAATCATTTGTT
This sequence comes from Sesamum indicum, assembly GCF_026168435.1. NCBI lineage: Eukaryota > Viridiplantae > Streptophyta > Magnoliopsida > Lamiales > Pedaliaceae > Sesamum > Sesamum indicum. The sequence goes on along the minus strand of NC_142661.1, from coordinate 5,109,340 downwards.
GACCTATAACCAGTGATTCAGCAATTGTCATGAAAATGTTGATATTGAAGGTACAATAGTTGGCTGTTGGAAACCATAATAAATGTTGAAGAACCGTTGCTTCACAAACTAAATGCCAAGTGACATTAATCAAAAGATCCTTATCATATGAGGACCGCTAAACCACTTGTCTGTAGAATTCTCATTTAGCATTAATTACTGCGACATAAAATGTTTGTTTTAGAAAAGAGTATACATGGGTTACCTGTATGTCATTTTTGTATTTATACCATCATCTCATCAATGGTTATAAGAATTAGAATTGATATAAATGAGATCACCCTGATTCAAAAACCACTGTACTGGATATCTCTATGCAAAATCTACCGGTATTTGGTATATCATGGAACCCACCACCATTAATATGAATTTTTATTTGTGGTCATTTAATCGTCTTACCTTTCACACAACTACTTTTGTAGTATCTTAACACCCTATGTGCATGCCCAAATTTAGTTGTTTTAATATTACCACTCTCTAAGTTCGCCACTTTAGATATTGTGACAACGACACTTCAACCAAAGGACCAAACTCTTCAACCATTTGCGGATTTGTTCTCCCATCAATCTTGGTCCTGCGACATTCTTTTCTACTCGGTTCTTAGTGAATACTTTCTTCCTATGATACGGATGGTCCAGGGGGGAGGAACTATCTATGGCAGTCAAAGCAGCACGCCTTCATACCGCTCTGCAAGTAAAATGAACGTGTGTCTTTCATACAAACTGAAAACCGCATAACACCAGTGGAACTCCATCTAGACGCCATTCCATAAGTGGGTAGGTGCTTACAGTTTGCATCAACACGGCATCCATTGGGAATATCTCGCTTCTCAGTGTCACATGTCGGTATACCTACATGTCGATTTTGTAACTCGTATCAGCGGCTCCAGGTAAACATCGATGAGATGTTTTGGATTGAAAGGACCGGAGATCACCATCTTCACGAACACATACTCAGCACTCATGCACATTCCTAGTGGGAGATTGTACGGTGTAAGTATAACGGGCTAACATGAGTACGTATGACCGTACTACCTGTGCGTAGCGAGCCCATTCGTGCACAAACCTAGTCTAACATTAAGGGGCTCTACTGAAAAATGAGCTTATATCCGGTCAAAATTCCTCCATGCATCTGAGTCAAACGGATGGTACATGGATCCCTCTTCTATTTGAGTATTAGCATGCCATGTTATTTTCTCGCTAGTCGCTTCTAAAACATACAACCTTTGCAGACGTATAATTATGTTACAACCCCATGTAGTCTTTATAGGATATATAATCAATTATACAATAGCTTTCATTTTTAATTCATTAGTCGTTTTCTTACTTTCTCTTATCATATTTTTTTTTAGTTATCTTGAAACAAAACAAATTTGTGCAATTATAGTGTTAAATTTTTTTTTCATCATTATGAGTGAAAGTTCTGCATCGTAACTTATGTCCTAAGACAATATCAACAAACGTTTCAAGGTACAAAATATGAAAGTTAGTAATGAATCAAACCTACATTTTTTTATAATTCTATTTAAGTTATCGAACATAGTAAAACTATATACCATGATTAACCTATTTATCTCATATTATTTTTTTATTTACAATAACTAATTTTTATGTCCTTATAAAATTATTTTTAGTTTCATTAATAAACGAGTATCAAATAATACATTAGAGTTTACAGCACGTTTATGAGTACTTCTTAGATGGACATATCTTTCAATTTTTTGTTTAAATTCATTTTGGATACACTACTTGTAAACCCATAAAAGACAAGGGGAAGAACCTTCATTTCATAATTAACTTATTTACAATTTAATATTTTTTAGATTTATGTTTACTTCATTAGATTTTTGAGTACCCGAATGAGACAATTATTTGTGATGCTTTAAGTAAAAGAAAAGATTTTTCAACATTTTCAACTCCCATTTTATTTCAGCGTTTTTATTTTCCATTACAATTCAATTTCCTGTTACTATATTAAAAAGGGAAGTTATTTGTTCATCTATCAGTTCACAATCTATTAGTATTAAAGTAATACTTTAGTTTAAACTTGAAATAAAATTTGTCTGTAATAGAAACTAATCAATTTCATTAAAGAGCTTAGTCATGTATTGCCTTGCTATCTTAATCAACTTAGATATTATCAGAAATATTATAGGTAACCACATGAACCATTATGTATTATATAGCTAAATTCAAGATATTAGCTAAAGATAGACCACATCAATGATTGATTAACATGTGTCTACAATTACTGAGAAACACAAAAAAAAAAAAAAAAAACAAAAATGAGAACACCTGAGTGATTTAAGGTTCAAATATGTAATGGATATAAATTCAAATTGACAAGTGGACATACCTTATGCATTTCTAAAATATAGTTCTGGCCTCGTTGAAGATGTCGGAAAAGTCCAAAAGAGACCTTCCAAGTGCCTTGAACTACACACCTGTCTCAATTTCTCTTTTTACTTGAATATCTACTACTTGATTTAGGTTGATCCTGTACCAAAAAAACAGGCACATTAAAATAAAAATAGTATTAAATAAGTCACAGATAAAGTAAAAAGTCTAATTATATTAGATTAAAGAGATAAAAAAACTCCAATAACCAATCAGTCGGAAGTGGCCGTGTATGAAAGAAAACTTATAAACTTCAACTGAAACTTTTAACAAAAAAATAAAGTGACCATCTATTTTTTATTGATATAGTGAGACATATTGCTTTATATTACGAAGTGCATACCTTCACCACCAAATTTCAATCGATAAATAATTTTCTTATTCAATAAAAACACTTCTTGCATTTGTCTCTATCAATATAATATAGCCATCAAATGCAAAGTAATTCTAGATGCATTGTTACAGTTTTTCTATTACAGGAGCTTCTTTTATACCAGAAAACAAAAATTAGTGAACAACTCTCTTTTCTCAAGTAGAATTAATAAGCAAGTAACTACCAAAATATTGTTCTAATGTTTAATGTAATTAGCGAATATTTTTTCATCCTCATAATTGTCATTGTAAGAGCTAGGATATATCCTATTGTCGCATTTTTACAGTTTATAGTAGTACATTTAACAAAATAGAGTAAGTTGTTAGAACTAAATCTTTTGATGACTACCCTATTCTCAAGGAATAATTTCAATAATTAAACCATTACAAGTGATCTCTATGGATAAAGTCCATCGTAACCCAATAAGGCAACATATGTTGATGTGGAATTTCTTCATTTAGTGATCATAACAATCCTCTAACAAAAATAACTTCATTGTTGCATAATTTAATTACTTGTATATCCTTCAAAACATTCAGGGAAAAACATTTTTTGTAAACAAGATCGCTAAAAATATGCAAAATAGAAAGTATTATCATTTAGATCAACGATAGTTATATATCCAACAATATATGTGCATGTGAAAATTAAGTAAGATAAGTATAATATGCAAAATAAAAGACATGAAAATAAGTAGAAGATGTGATGTCTTAATACTGAGAATTTACAGGACAACAATGCGTAAAGTTGAAAAGAGTACATGTGTTTTATAATACCCCGTCCTACATAGATTATGAATTAAAAGATAAGCAATATATAAGTATTGGCCAAATAACTCAAGTGCATCCATTGAATATCCCTTTTTAGTTTGTTGTCATAATCAAATTTCAAGATGCACTTGGTGGGTTTGAGGCAATTCCAACAGCCAATAGGCTGGTGGCATGACCAAACGGCATCAATGTCAATCACCAAGCAGCATCGGAAGCTAAACCGATGATTGTGATGTCCCATTCCATATAAATTAAAAACTAATAAGATAGCAACATATAAGCATTGGGCAAAGAATTCAAGTATATCCATTTGTTATCTCTTTTCGGCTTGTTGCCATAATAAAATATTAGGATTCACATGGTGACTTTAGAGGCAATTCTTACGTCGAATGGGCTCAACGGGCTAGGGCTTGACATATTCCACTGAATTGTTTAATCATTCTGTTCAACAAATTGGAAATGATGTTCTCAAAAATAGGAAAGATGTTTTGCGGAGGTCATAATACAACAAATACATGAACAGAAGATGTTGAAACTTTTCATTATTACAGAGGAAAAAATCTTACCATAGTGTTTGGATTCGTTCTCTGAGTGTGTTGTTCCGTTTTGTGGAGATAGAGAGAGAATAATAAAGATAAATAAGTGTGTTAGAGATATTATGTATGCTTGGATTTATTTTTGGAGATAATACAAAATAAATATTGTATGTCTAATGTTATGTTTTGGGAGACAAAAATTACTATTCATTATCAAATCAAGTCTTTTTTTTATATATTTATGTATATGTGTGTATACATATAAGATTATATTTTTGAGTGGATAGATCTTTCGAGTGGCATGGATATCCCACTCGCATAACATATGTAGTTTATCTTCCTGTCATACGCTTCATTTGTTAGGTGATCCACCACATTATCCCCTTCTCTGAAAGTGGAAAAAGAATTACATCTTAAGCTTCTTTTGATTGAATGAATTTTTGCCAAAATATGCCGCAACCACTAGTTGCCTCTAATTTGTGGCTTCATCAGTGCTGAAATATTTTTAGCATTGATTTCGATCTAGATACTTTAAAAAGCATATTCTTCACCCAATTTGAAACTTTGATAAAATGATCATTTGATAATGTAAATACTCAAAAACCACAATTACCACATCTCCTTGGTTATTTTGCACAACCTTGCATGGTCCCACCTCTTAGGATTCTCTTCAGATGCACCATGGTACGAAGTTGTTGTGGGAAGTGAATCCATGTGTCATCAACATTTAAATCACCTATCCTTTTTGGTCTTTTAAATACACTTGCTTTAGCAACAACTATAATTGGTGATGCACACTCAAGATGATCGTTTAAGTTTAAAATCAATGACCGAGGTGTTTGGCTTGTATCAAGTTGTCCTAGAAAACCATAGAACAAGAAACTATACAAGGATACGTATATGTCCCTCAATCAAGAAGGCTGTTGTTCGCCTCCATTAATGGTGAACTATCATTATCACCAAATCCGCTATTAAAAACTACAGCTGGAAGAAACTAGCAAATAATTCCAAAACCTTCGCACCTTAAAACTCCGAAAAAACACATGTATAATCTTCTTAATATGAGAACACCACTAGAATTTAAATGCTATTGCAATTGTTTGTTGACCTACAACCAGTTATTCATCAATTCCGACGATAATATTGATATTCAAGGTTTAACTGTAGGCTACTAGAAACCATAAAAAATGTTGAAGAATCGTTGCTTCACAAACTGAATGCCAAATGGTATTAATTAAAAGATCCCTATCATATGAGGGCCGCTAAATCACTTGTCTATAGACTTCTCATTTAGTATTAGTTACTGCACATAAAATATTTGTTTTAGAAAAGAATTTACATGGGTTACCAGCATGTCTTTATTGTACTTGTACCATCATCTCACCAATGGTTATAGCTATTACAATTGACATAGATGACATCACCCTGATAAAAGCCATAGTATTGATAGCCTATGCAAAATTTGCCTGTATTTGGTATACCATGGAACCTACCACCATCAATATGAATTTTTTTGGTAGTCATTTAATCATCTTAGCTTCCCCACAACCAATTTTGTAGTATCTTTACCACCCTATGTGCATGCCCAAATTTAGTTGTTTCAACATTGTCACTCTCCAATTTGGCCACTTCAGATTTTGGGCACTAACACCTTGACGAATAATGACATGTTGCACCACCATTTGTATTTGCATCCGGTGATCGATGCATTGCCTCCTTTCTTACCCGATATCTTTCATTCCAAATACACATGAAATACTTCATGACAAAGGTCCTCTCCCTAGTATTATAAATGGCTCTTTCAACTTGCACCACCTCCAATCTTGGTCATGGGTGATTTCTTTGTTGACAGTCTTCAATGATAACTAAACCTTAGTAAACGTTTGAATTTCTCTTCAACTTGTTATGAAGAGATTAAGTATCAAGCGTATTGAGATGCTACTTTATCTCATACTTGGTTTAAGTATTGCTAGCTTCTCCACAAGAGCAAATTTGAAAGGAAAAGAAGTTACATTCATCAAATTTCTGTTGTTGGATTATATAATTTTTATAGAGTAATTTGAATCTAAATATTTTAGTATGCAGTGGACCTTCAATTATATAAACAAAAATTGGATTGGATTAAAGGCTGGAAAAAGTAATTTTATGTAAGATAATCGTGATTGGGAGTTTTTAATGGAAATATAGTCTGAATATGTAAGAAGTTGGCAAGTTGAGAAAGATGTAGAGAATATACTAAATAGATATATGGATCAGAGAGCCATGACCAGAAACACAAAATGTAACATATATTGTCCCAAGTATGAAAAACAAAATACTAAGAGACACAATTTTGTGCCTTGTAGGATAATACAAGGGAATTAACGCATTCAAAATCATTGCATGGCAAACCAATGTTGTGCACTAAGACTTATTACAAAAAAAAAAATGTATGCATATTTAATAAGGTGATGAAGAGAGAATATGTAATAGTTGCAACATTTAGTTTCTTGTGGGGCTTCCAAACATGAAACACAGAGAAACTTTTTTATCAACAAATCAGAGTAAATAAGAAAAAATGTATATAATTATGGAAGATACCGTAATTAATGTCTTCCCTTCTCCATTAATATAGTTAAGAATATTAAACCGTGAGCCATGGTAGTTAGTACTCTAAGTTGCGGTCAGAATCTTTTCTTGTGATTTTATTTTTTTTGTAATATTAATTTTATTTATTTATTTACTATTCTTTGTCCTTATTTCATACGCTTATCTTTACCACAAAATATTTCCACCTCTTTGATATTCTATTTTCTCCACAATACCCTCAAACATTTTTATTTGCAGAAACGAAAGTTGGCCAAGTAGATACCAAAATTTGGGATGTTCTCTCTATGTTTTAAATATGAATTCTTTAACTAATCAAATCTTCAGGTTTCGAGTCAAAGAGATGCAATAATCATTTGGTTTCTTGATCATATTATCATCATTCAACAATCAATTATATTGGATAATTGATGTATGCCATAGATAATTTTTTTCCTCTATTTTTGTTCATTACGCATAGATAATTCATATTCTTGCACCCAAAAATTAAGAATTAGTACTATTTTAGTTTTATTGGTCATAGGGATCTCACATTATATCTTGTAATTGAAAAACTTTCACCGAACTAATATTAATTCAACTGTCATGGACTACATACATGGTTGCTAGTCGATGATCAAGATGCCTAAAAAGTCGGGCTCAATGGGGACCCAACCTAGGTCTGATTGACCCAATAAAGAAAAGTGCATTGGTCTAATCCAAGCCAATCCTAGGTTGATCCCAACTATCAATACTTGGGATAGGCCCAACCCAATGACCTACAACCTTTTTATTAGAATAAATGACCAAAAAAAAATTAGATTTGTCGAGAGGTATTTTATTCTGATAATTAATAGATGTCATGTAATATTATTTTGAAGCATAAAATGAGTATTCTCTTATTTTCCATCTACTTTGTTATGCTCATTTTGTATATTTGCATTTACTTGAACATCACAACAAAGCCTACATAGCAATTAACAATCGTCCAGTTCGGCTGCGCATTGGATGGCGGTCATGAAATCAACTGCCAAAAGGTTGGGTTTGAAATGTTTCAAGTCGAGGACCTCGAGAATGGGCATCAAGAGTCCTATGGAATCTTGCACTAAGAGTAGCATTCAATTGGTGAGTACCGTTTTTCATCATTGACAGACGCGGGCCGTCTATGCGATCCTAGTGGATTGATTGATGAGGTGTTATATAAACTGAACTGACTAGTGGGATCGTCATATGGAAGCCTACGAGGCTTGATCGGTATGACTTGAATTCCCTACTTCGGTAGTACGAGAGTAGTCCTCAGACTTGAGGCATCATTATAGTCACATGCATATGATGACTGTGTCCTGGATCTATGAGAGAGGGGATTGTGTCACAGACATGATCATAATAAGCCTTACCTAGTACAGTCAGAGTATGTAGCGAGGACGGTGAGTTCGAAGAAGAGGATCCGTACCCTATCAATATGTGACAGAGGTATATGCTATGCACTTGGAGATGTGTTCACACACTATGAACCTTTGGCCATAATCATTGATCGAATATGAAAAAGAGGTTCCTATGTTGAGAAACTTGGCGTAACATGATCTCAAGTATTAAGCATAGACGCTTAGTCCTTAAGTATTAAGCATAGACGTTTAGTCTAGGATGGAAACCGAAATCTAATTGGGTACCGTAGACTATGGCCAGAAGACATAGATAGGAGGACTGTACCCGTATAGACTCGAGTGCCTAAATATTCACACAAAAATTCACCTAGTCTCTAGTGCCATGGACCGTTACGAGACGGCAACACATAATGACGGGCTTCCTTGAATAAGGGTAAATCAATAATTATTAATTAAATTATATTTAATTAATAAAACTATTAAACACTAGCCCAAGTCTAGCTTAAAGATGAACCTAAAAAGTCATACACAAAAAAATTAGAAAGAAATAAAGGAGTTAGTTTGGAATTAATTCCACAAGCAATTGGATTACTTACAAAGAGATATCCATTGGATAGAAAAGACCGAAGAATAAATTCATGACATTAATTTGTATTAGGCATGTCCTTATTATTTAAAAAGTTGGATCGTATTAATTAATAAAGACATTAGGATTATGAATTTAATTAGATTAAATACAAGTTGGCTTCAATTCAATGTATTTTTATTAAAATTTGATTTAAATAAAAATTCATTGGGTTTGTAATTTTTTTTGTAAAAATCAGCCAAAGCCCCTAATTTTGAGCCCATGAAAGTTCCATGGAAAGAAACAAACGGCTAGCAAATTGCAATTTTTGGAAGGGTAATTCTAGCCATTCTTAAGCATCAATACAAGATATATATATATATATGATACATAATTATTTAAAAAATATTTACTATCACATTATTACACAACACAAAAAATTTCCCTTCTTCCTCACCTACCTCTTGACTGCCCCTCTCTCTCTTGCACTTGGAGTAATTTTTTCTCTTGTTCTCTCTAACAAAGAGAACATTGAGATTTCGATTCAAGTTGCGGTGTGGACGAATTAGAGGGTTCATTCGTTAGAGCCTCAAGTGAAGATCATGTAAACTGAACATTAGAAAATGAAGGTCCATTTTTCACCCCTTTTATTTTTTGGATTCTTTGATCCCACATCAGCCCATTTATTATTTTTTGGATTTTGTGGTCAAGTAACTGAACTGACTCACGGGGATCATCATATGGAAGCCTTGGAGGCTTGATCGGTATGCCTTCAGTCGCCGGCTCCGATAGTATGGGAGTAGTCCTCAGACTTGTGAAATCACGGCAGTTCCGTGCATAACATGACTGTATCCCAGATCTGTGAAAGAGGTATAAGTATTTAATTAGATTAAATAGAAGTTGGGCTCAATTAAATTGAATTTTTATTAAATTATATTTAAATAAAAGTTCATTGGCTTGTACTTTTTTAAGGGTAAAAATTGTTCAAGCTCAATTATTTTGAGCCAAGGGAAATTCCATGGAAGGAAATAAATGGCTAGCACATTGTAGTTTTGGAAGAATTAGAGGGTTCCTGCGTTGAAGCCTCAAATGAGGAGCATTTCAAGCAGTGTAAAAAACAAAGGTATCATGTTTCAGCCATTTATTTTTTTCTGTATTGGTAATACAACATCAGCCCCATGTTCTTTTTATTTTTAGTACATCAAACACCGGGAAACTTTAAGGGTACACCGTTTGAACTCATTTATTTTCTGCATTTAATTTTTTCTATTATGCATTTTATTTATTTCTTCCATTAGCACATTCCCCAGCCATACCACGCGATTCCCTTCAAGACCATGTCTTGAACTTATCAATAATATTACAATCGTTTGTATATTTCTGTTTAATTCTATCATGTAGAAAATGTCAAAGAACCCCTTAAGCCTGATAATGGAGACTAATAAATTCAATGGCACAAACTACAATGATTTGCTGCGAAATCTAAAGATTGCCCTAGATTTCGAGAACCAGGGCAATGTCATTGACAAGCCGCTCCCGGCGACATTGCTGAAAGGGTCCTCGCCTGAAAAACATGTGACATTTGAGAGGTGGTATGGGAACAACTACAACGTCCGCAGTATCATATTAGCTTTGATGACCAATGACATCCAAAAATAATATGATAGGTTGGAAGACGTTCCCTCGATAATGCTTCGCACAAAGGAAGTTTATGTGATTCCTGAAAGGCATATTAGATATGCCGCTACAAAAGCATTTTTCTAGACGAAGATGATTGAAGAATCTTCTGTGCAAAGTCATTGGATCAAAATGCTTCCCTGGTGGAAAAGCTCACAGACCTCAAAGCTAGGTTTGACAATATTACGTACATCGATGGGATCCTCCAATTAATTCCTCCCTTCGATGACCCGTTTATCATTAACTACAAGGGAAAAAGAAAACTTTAGTACATTAACTTTGTCTCCGTTCAATTTTGGTACACTCACTTTTGCAATATCAATTTTAGTACACTATCTTTCAAATTCGAGTAAATCTGGTCGATCAGCTAATTTTATGACATTTTTACCCTTTCAATGGAAATAGCTAGATAATCCATTTTTCATGCTCTTAAAATGGCCCAACATGCTTTCGACATAAATTAAGACCTCATAAATTTAGAACTTGCTTTGACTGCTCTATTTTCGGGTATTCCAAGTCTCGGTTTAACGGACTTCTTCCAACCACAATACCGCAGTAGATGGTTCGCAGGAACTTGGCTCCTTTAGTAATAATACATCACAACCCTATTTCGTTTCCTATCTTACGACATAAAAGGGACTCCAATATAGGGAATTAATAGAATTTTGGATAAACAAGTTGAAGAGAAGCCTAACTTTTATTGAAAAAATATATAGAATATTACATAGATATTATTCCTCCATTGGAGGAGATAACTATTTAGCATCTCATGGTGTAGAGGACTTGACTTATTGGGGAAACCCCCATAAACTGAAAAATTAAAATATTACAGAAAATTGAAAAAGACTCAGAACTCTAATACTTTGAAGAGTAGGGGAAGTTTTTCTTGTGTCTCTCTTCTGCTTCATTGAATCTTTATTTATAGGCATCCGCGGACTTCAAATTCAAACTCCAACCTTCTTTTGTGATGACGTCATTGCATTCATCATCGCCTCGTAATTTCCAATTGTTGGTCATAATGATTTGTCGATCACATGATTTCCAGCTATCTTTCCTGCTTTTTTGACTGTTGGCCTTTATCGTTTACTGCCGACAGTCTGATCCTTGCTTGTTCATATTTTTTAATTTTTACTTGTTTTTGTAAAAATGTTTTTCTTTCCCTTGTCTTGGTCTGGTTCGGGTTTATACGTGACCAGAATTTTTGTCCCGAACAGGGGCTTCTCTTGTTTCTCACAGCAAGGGCATAAATGATTATGCCATTGCCCAACATGCAACATGTTGCACATCTTCATCCTCGTTGCTTTGGTCGTCGGAAGCTTATTTTTCCAAATTAAAATCCTCTTCTTTTCAAATAAGTTTTCTGCGAAGTAAGTGCTTTTTCCTGTCATGGAGCTTAACAACAACGATCCATTCACTTTGTTTGAGAAAATCTTGAATGGATACTTGACTTTGTCCATCTCTGTGAGGTAGACCCATAATCTCCAAGCTCTCCTGGTAGAGATACTGTCTTCACTAATGGACAATACCAAGGGAGCTTCTCCTAAGGCAGGTTTGATCTTGTTGAAAGCTACCATATCTGGCGTCTGCAGCTTAATAAAATAGAATGCTGGATGAGACCCATTTCCAGCAGTTTTTGAAGCTACTAAAACGAATTTTATCTCCAGAACGTCCCCTCTCTTTTGCTATGAATCAAAGACCGCCCCACTAATCCGCTCCGGAAGTTTTGAGAGTTCCAGAAAACTCGGCCACATAGTATGAACTAAAGCAAGAGCTCCAAAATCATACCATTCTCGGACATCTTCTGGTTTAGACCCCTCTAACATCCAGACTCTGTTATATTTTCTGGATGTTTCGATAATGGACTTGCCTGGGTTCACTCCTTTGCGGGAAATTAATTTTTCCCACATGTATTGATAATCCTGCCAAGCAGAAGAAGATATCAATTCGTTAGCATTAGCCTTAGAGGTTGCTGTCATTGGCCTAAGACTAATCTCTCCCTATTTAACCCTAGAGGTGCTGGGTTGACTTGAATCTACAGGAGTTTGTACTTCCTGTGATTCAATTATTGTCGTTTCACCAGAATCTGATAATGGCCTTTGTGCAATCGGTACTTGTATCCGATGCTACAGGTCTAGAGCCTTGTACTGTAAAGGCATGTTTTGGGTCATGCTCCCTCAACTCGTGAGTTATCCCCGAAGGTGACACCTTCCGAATTTGTTCTCGTAAGTCGTTCCATAGCGAGGTGGATGCTAATAAGGAACTTCTTATTGCTACATGGACTGTGTCTTGATCAGCTCTTTGGGTTTGTCCAGTAACCTGGGCATTAACCGCTAACTGTCCGAACTTTCTGTCTGTCTCCTCGAGGTTTTCTCGGAGGTTCCTGAGTCTCAACATGATGGAGTTTGCGTCAGATGCCTCCAACTCGTCAAAAAATCTGCAAGAATATTTTCATGAGATTTTATAACGATAATATTATAGCAATAATATTGGCATTCAGCTTGCCATCTGATAATACGAGTTTTCGCTATTTTCGATTCTAATTTATTTTTTAAGAAAGCCGTAACATCAGTATTATCAACTTTTAAAGTAAATTCTTTAGTAAATAAAAATAAAGGCCACTTCTTAAAAGCCCTTCAAACTGTAGAATTATTTCTCGTTAATATGCCAAACTTTGGCTTGTTCTAAGAACAACCCTCCTGTGTATCTACAAGGTTCTTCCCCTGTAGTTGTCTTCTTCATGAGCACTGCTGCCCATCTGTAGTCATTAGCGTCTGTGGTATAGCAAGCTTTGGAAGATTCCAGCAAACCTGTTTTAGGTCACGAACCCTTTTTGTGTGGATTTCTTTCCATTTCCACTTTGAACTTTCTGTTTCATTCAACAGTGGTCGGAAATCTTTTCTGTATCTTGCAAGATCCTTAATGAAGATATCTGCAACATTAACAACTCCCAAGAAGCTCTGTATATGCTTCTTGTCTTTGAGTATGTATGGAAAATTGCGAATTTTCTCCACAATATGGTCCTGTAACTTAATCCCTGTTTCGTCAATAAGAATTCGTAGAAATTCAATTTTATTGACAGCAATAGTAGCTTTCTTTTCAGAAAGTACTAAACCTTCTCTGTGGCATGCATTAGAAAATAACTCTAGATATTTAATATGTTCTTTCATATTTTTAGATGCAATTAGTATATCGTCGATATAGACAAACATGAATTTTAATAATCCTTAAAAAGATTATCCATTTTTATTTGAAATATTTGGGATGCATTAGCTAAATCCATTTGAAGCACATTCTAGATATATTGTCCCTGTGGTGTGGAGAATGCAGTGAATTTCATTGATTCATTTTTTATCTTAATCTAATAAAAACCAGATCTGCAATCAAATTTAGAAAACACTTTCGCTCCTTTGATGCAATCAATTAAGTGTTCTCTACTAGGAATGTAATAACCATCAAATTCTAATATTTTGTTTATACCTTGATAGTTAGTAACCAACCTGGGTTTACCTCTCTTAATCTCACCATGGTTTCTTACCAAAAATCCAGGGCTACGGTAGGTAGAGACTCCAGGTTCAATGAGTCCAAGACTGATATGCTCTTTGATTATCATCTGCATATCCTCTTATCCTCCATGTTCATCTGGATAGGTTTGTATCCAACATACTCGTATTTGCATATATCTTTGACCTTCAGAGTAGCTTCGATCTTGTTCCTATCCCACCAAGCCTGAGGATTTTCACTGAAGTTCCTCTGGATGAGCCTCTTCACATTCTCAAAAGAAAGCTTGCTCTTTTTGCTGATGTCTAGTGATTTCATTTCCAGTAGTGCTCCTTTAAGGTTCAGAATTTCCTCCTCGGATTCCTTATAGAAGATATCGGTCTCTATGAGTCCCTGCTGCCTGACAGACAAAAGGACCTTACCAAATTTTCTCTTATCCTGCAATTTTGGATGAGTTAATCTGGCATCAAAATCACCACGTTTGATGAAAAAATTTATTGGCATGATCCTGTTAAATGCATTTTCTCTTCGCCTCACCTGTATCTCACTACCACAGTTAGTAGTAAAGATTAACAGATTCCTTTCATTATCCTGCATATATCTTGCAAATATTTGAATAAAATTGTTACCCAGCAAGATATCGGCAGCTATATCATTAAAGTAAATAAGAGGTGTTTTTACCCTAAACCAGGATGATCCAAATGTTCCTCCAATCATGGCTTCTCGTATTCTCTTATTGAGTATCAGGATTTTTTGTGAAAAATCCCTTCCTGCAATAACGGGTAAAGTTTCCCTTGCTTTCTTAGGGAAAACTCCAAGTTTTGTCGTGCAAATTCCTGATCCTGAATCAATATAAGCTGCAAATACTCCGTCTTATATTGATCATACAACATACCAACATATATGTATATAGAAAAGGGACTCGTCATTCAATCCTTGTGGTAACACCATCGAAGCTGAATTCCATTCCGTTACCTTTTCTTCCCCAAGATTTATTATCTTCAAGAAAAGTTAACCCCAAAGACATATTTTCATTTTCTCGTCATACAACACCTGTAACTAAAATTTCATGGCATGTTATTTCTAGCAGGCCCTCATATATTCCACAACAGGTTGCTGCAAATGATATAAGTAATCATAAGGAAAAAAATCTCTTTCTTAGTAATGTCAAATATAACTTGTATTTTTCATTCCATCATTCAGGGCATGTAGGTTTTATGTTATGTACCCTAATCTCTTGAGGAGTTAAAGCTTTTAATAACTCGTTCTCCTTTCCTTTGTAGCCTGTAATCCTATCTTCCGAAAATGACATCTGACTACTAAACTCAGTTCTAGAGCTAAGTGTTCTATCTAAAACTGGGTGATCTTTTATGATGATATTAACACCACCTATTCTAGGTATCCTAATAGGATCTGGTGTCATTACTTTGGTGAATTCCTTGAAAATTCTAGGAATCTCAATGTACTTTTTCTTAAGAAATAAATCTGAATGATGCGTATTGGAAAGGGCTTAAGCTATTCTATAAGTTATAGAGTATGGTCTATTACCTCCATTTCTTAGATCTTTTCTTTTGAAATATTGATGAAGGGCTAAGACTCTACTAAAATTTTGGTATGCTAGATCGTATACAATCTTAGGGTTAATGTCAAACATAAGTTTTCCTGCATACAAATTTCCTATCATTATTCCAAGACAAACATCTCTCAGGTTTTTGATTCTTCTATCCATTATCGATAAATGTATTTCTGAATCAATTCCTTCCTTAGAAGTCGCTTTTATTACTAATTCAGTAGTTCCTATGTGGATCCATTTCATAGTAATAGCTACTTCTACTCTAAGCTTACTTAATTCTTCAAGAATTTCTTCTTTAAGAATTAGTTGCATTCACATCACATTACCAGTAAGTTCCATACGAATAGCAAACTCACCTGAACTTACTTTATAGATTATGTGATGCTTCCTTTGGTTCAATCCTCTCTGGTTCAGGACTTTCCCAATTCCTCCAATCCTAAATCCATCGTATGGGCTGAGGTTGGAATCTTATCTCATGATTCTTTCCATAGTTTTGTTTGACACCATCATTCTAGAAAAGAACCCTAATAGGCTTTCGGAAGTTTGAAGCCTATCTCCCTCATTGTAATATTCTGACTTGGTAGAAGATCCATCCGAATCAGTCTATATTTCCTCCTCATAGACGCTTTCGTCTGAAGGAAGATCTTTGAATTGGTAGATGGGTACCAAATCGCCATAGTAAACTGCATCTAGAATATCATCCATGGCTTCAAATTTTCTCAATTCACCACGTTTCTACAGGCAATAGGAGGATACATATCCTTTTGATCCACAAGTCCAGCAATTGCAGTCTTTGAAACTTTCATTGGCTCAGGTATGGGCCCGTCTGAAAGTTTTTCTTATAGGGGTTCTTCCAGTGGATCTTGTATTTGATCCTCTAGATCCTTGGGATGAAACCCTTGTTGGTCCTGTTCTCGGTCCAGATTTATATGTTCTAGCTTGCGTCTTGGACCACCATGATTTTTGTCGGGAAAAGGTTCTTCTGGAACTTTTGGGGTAGGAATTACTATTTTGCTTCCTCCTTTTCCTCGGCTCGCTTGATTCTCCTATAATAGTCGTTTCAATCATTGTTATCACAACAGAGAGGAGTTTGTTTGATTTTACCTCTCAGTCCTTTTTCATATTCTTTTGGATGGATGCTTGATAATATCAATCCTTCAGTTTGTCTTTAAGGAAAGACATTTTTCGCGCCACTGAATCTAGTTGTCCTCCAGGTACATTGTATGATTGGATCAACATTTCCCTCCATGGACTGCATATCTTTGCAAAGAACATTAGAGATGCTACTTCTGTTGCTACTCCACTCTGCAACAAATACTTGCGTATCCAATAGATATATTCATCTACTGCGCAAATACTTCTTAATTCAAGGCTGAAGAGAGCGTGCGCATATTCTATTGCCTTTCTGCTCTACTTCCTTCGAAGTACCCACCTCCTATGAAATGTATCTTGATAGGCCTTCCTAGCCAGTCTGCTATCGCGGCTTTTGAAAATCCTGCATGGATGTTGGCTTTGATATCTTCTGGGGTATTATCCCATTCGATCTTCATAGATCCCTCCAAGCTCAACTCCACAAGCTTTATGAGGCTTTCTTTGATGAGCTCTAGGGTAGTTGTTGCTATCTTGATGGCTGCAACCCGTTCGTCAATCGATTTCTCGGTATTTCAGAAATCGATATATCCAGGTTTTGGTATAGCCTCATATGGATGTAAGGGCTGGAGCATGGTCTCGCCTAAGGTGTATTTTCAGGCAGTCTTTTTGGATTTCTCCCTGGATTTTCCTTTAGCCTAGTTCCCACAAACGTTGGAGTGGCATTAGTGTGAAAATCCGTGCTTTCTATCATTGGTTGATCCTGTGGAGGATCATTAGAACATGTGCTTCCCTCCGACGGTTGTAGTGATGGAGTGATTTCATTTGTTTGGATATTGACAAAATCTACAATCTCGAGTTGGGAAAAGTGTTCTGCCAATTCTTGTAGATCTAATAGATCGCTCTTGTTACCTCCATTATTTTATTGATCTGATAGATGTGATAATCAGATCTTTTCTGGACTTCAACTTTGGAATTTCCGTGGCCTTCCCTTTCTGGTGTAGAAGAGGTACTTACTAAGGGCGTCCCTAATTCGCTCCTATCTAGATCTTGATGTCTCAAGGTTCTCCCATTTGTTTCTTTTCAGATCTGTAATTTCTGCCCTTAGATCTATAAGGCCCTTGTGTAGATCGGGAAGGATCTTAAGGACCTCGCCCACCTTTTGGCTCAAAAATTCTATTTTCATAGGTATATGCATTAACCTATGTCCATAGTTTTGAACTGTCTTTTGTATCTCCATCAGATCTTGGAAGATCTTTGATGTATCCGGATCGAGTTCTTTCCAATCTGTCATAATTTTTAGAACTAAATTATGAAGCAATTTACCGGTTCCGCTTCTCCTGGCTAGGATTTTACCATGAATTTCAATGGAGCGTAAAAGCTTCACTGCATTCCCTGGTAGTACTTGTCGAACCTCAAAATTTCTCAGCCATTCTTGTTTTTCTTCCAGCGTGACAAGTTTTGGATTAATCCTCGTGGGACCATTGTAACAAGAATTTCAATGAAAAATTCTCTTCTTTCTGTTTCCGGAATCTGGAAATATTCCCTTTTTTTAGAGTAACTCGAAGGTTTGTTTAGTTCCATTTTCTCTCGGAGGGTCTCCTCCATTAGTGGATAAATAATATAAAAATGCAATGTAATCATATATTTCTTCAATAAACCTAGGCTTTGATACCATTTTGGTGAGCATAGATGAAAATTTAGAATTTTAGTGTAAATGGACTAAAACAGCTCTTTTTAAGTCTACTTAGTGGTAAAAATGTTCCAAAATTGTCCCAAAATCCGTCTGTGGACCTAATTTAAGCGATTCTGCAAGTTACTATACTTAACTGGAAAATGCATAAACATAATGGACTAAAATTCAATGCGGGGAAACTTATTGGACCAAATTAATCTTTTTTCCTTAACTACAACATGAATGGACTTGAGACGTCTATTTATCTATTAATTAATGTGCTCGTCTAATATGAGGTAACGACCCACAAGTTTGCTCGAGCAGTATTGATAGGAGAGACTTTGACCTCCAAGGCGAAAGGCAAGAAGGTCGGATGCTGGAAGAGGAAAAATGGAAAAGGAAAGGTCATCGTAGCCACTTCTAGCACTCCAAGTGCCGATGTTGCTCCGGTGTGAAAGAAGAAAGGGAAAGGGAAGAATGACGGTTCACAGCGATCAAGGACAAATGATGTTTGCATTCATTGTCATGAAAGGCGGCATTGGAAGAGGGAGTACCCACAACTCCTCTCCAACCAAGCCACGTTTGTGATTCAAGTAAATATGATAACTAATTTTTATTCTTAGGTAGTGGATACTGGCTGTGGAGCTCAAATCTGCAATGATTTACAGGTGCTGGAAAGAAGCAGAAGGCTGTGTATGGACGAGATGCTCCTAAAGGCTTGGTGAGGGCAAGGTCGTAGCTGCGGAAATTGTGGGATCTCTCAACTTAGCTATTAGTGATCGTATTCAGATAGAATTCAAGAACTGTTATTATACACTGAACATGATCAAAAATATTATTTTCATTCATGTTTTAGACAATGATGGTTATGCATTTAAGATCAATAAAAATAGTTTATATTTTATGATTGATGGTAACCTTCATCTGCTTAGTACATTAACAAATGGTCTTTATATTTTCCAACAATAAAATTGGATTATTACTGCCCCACACAAATGAAAATTAAAAAATCATGAAAACGCATAGATTTGGCATGCAAGGTTAGGTCATATCTCCATAGAATAGATGACGAAGTTGGCAGAACTAAAGAGTCTAGAGGTAGACGAAT
Organism: Sesamum indicum; assembly: GCF_026168435.1. NCBI lineage: Eukaryota > Viridiplantae > Streptophyta > Magnoliopsida > Lamiales > Pedaliaceae > Sesamum > Sesamum indicum. The sequence continues at coordinate 5,090,091 of NC_142661.1, read as the reverse complement.
TGGATAACATATCAACTTGCGAATCCTGTCTAAAAGAGAAAATGATCAAGAAAGCTTTTGTTGGACAAAGTATGCGTGCTACTGGTCTGTTGGAATTAATCTACACAGATGTCTGTTGACCACTAAATATTTTGGCTAAAGGAGGATACTTTTGTTACATAACATTTACAGATAATCACTCACGGTATGGTTATGTTTACCTCATGAGGTAAAGGACTGAGCCCTTTGGTAGATTTAAGGAATTCAAACTTGAAGTACAGAATCAAAGTAGTCGTAAGATCAAAACTCTTGTGTCAAATAGAGGTGGGGAATATTTAAGTAGTGAGTTTATGGATTACCTAAAAGAGAATGGAATTCTCTCTCAGTTGACTCCACCTGAAATGCCGCAGCTTAATGACGTGGCTGAAAAGAGAGATCGAACTCTATTGGACATGGTTCGATCCATCATGAGTTTTACCTAACTACCCTTGTGCTTCTGGAGTACGCTCTTGAGACAGCGGCCAAGTTGCTTAACATGGCGCCGTCCATAGCTGTGCCTTAAACGCCATTTGAGATATGGCACGGCAAGCCAACATTCTACAAGTTCTTGAGAGTATATGGTAGCCCGACAAACATCAAGGGGCTAGTAGGAGACAAACTAGAATCAAGGTCTAGTTTGTACAAGTTTGTCGGTTATCCAAAAGAAACTGCGGAGTTTTATTTCTATCACCCATAAACAAAATATTTTTATCTCGAGAAACGCAGTATTTTTGGAAAAGAGTTTTCCCATGGATAGCCAATGTGACGAGGAACTGCTTGAAGAGTCAAGTGAGATGCCTCATCAAAATAATGCAACATCATCTGTACCTACGGTTCCCACTAGTAGTGCTCTAGTTCTCTGTAGGTGAACTAGAATACCTCAATGTCCTAATAAGTTGGATTCTTAGGATTGCCTAGCCAATTAGATGGTGATCTAACAACATACAGAGAAGTGGTGTTTGACATTGACTCGGATAAGTGGCTTGAGGCCGTGAAATCTGGAATGGACTCTACACTTCGAATCAAGATTGTACCCTCATGGACCCACCTAAAGGCGTTAAGCCAGTTGGTTGCAAATGGGTCTACAAACATAAGCTTGGAGCTAATGGGGAGGTTATTGCGTTCAAGGATAGGCTCGTGGCAAAAAGATATACTCAACGACCCGGGGTCAACTTTAAGAAAACCTATTCACCCGTGGCAATGGGTAAGTACAATGGGATAGTGTTTGCCATTGCAGTATTTTATGACAATGATTTATGGCAGATGGACGTTAAAACAGCCTTTTTAAACGGTTTCATCGAGTAAGAGATCCACATAGATCAGCCAGAAGGTTTCACATCTTCTGCAGAAAAACAGTAAGTATGTCATCTCCAGAGGTCCATCCATAGCCTCAAACAAGCTTCCCATTGCTGGAACACTCATTTTAATGAACTCATAGGGAGATATGATTTCTTCAAAAATGAATCTAATCCTTGTGTATACAAGAAGATCAGAGGGAGATCGGTTACGTACCTGTACTTTATGTTGAAACTATGTAGCTCATTTGGAATGATGTCAAGATATTAGCAAACATAAAAGCATGGTTGTCCACTGAATTTTCCATTAAGGATATGGCTGAGGCTTCCTACATCCTTGGCATCAAGATCTACAGGGATATATCCAAAAGGATGTTAGGATTTACCCAATCCTTGTACATTGATAAAGTCTTGAAGAGATTCAAATACGAGGATTCCTTCCAATGAGGTATAGGATTAAGCTGTCCAAGAAACAGTCTTCCAAAATTGATGAGGAACTTAAATGGATGTCAGACATTCTCTATGATTGAACCATAGGCAGTATTCAGTACGATGTCTTATGCACTAGGCCCAATTTCGCATAAGCTTTAAGCGTAACTACCAAATATCAGGCGTGTGCTGGTGAAGCACACTGTTGTGCGGTCAAGACCATACTTATGTACCTGAAAAGGACTAAAGATATGTTCTTGATCTATGGTGGTGGATAATTGATATTGGAAGACTACAACGATGCTAACTTCCAGTCGGACGATAATGATGCCAACTCTGAATCAGGTATTGTATTCAAGCTAAATGGTGGTGTGGTTACTTGAAAAAGTTCCAAGCAAGCTACCACAGCTGATTCCTGTTGGAATAGGCGACCAAAAAGTCAATTAAATTGGTTTTTTTTAGAACCATCAAGCAATCTTTATCTAAATAAAGTTGTCCCGATGAATATGAAAATTATTCATCCTGGCGCATGTATTTGTTGTGCTTATAAAATTACATCAAGCACTGCTTTCACATCACAACAGATGCCCATAGACCACTTTGTAACCCATGTAGTTAGCGTCTATGAAATTTTGTGGGTCAGTTGATCAGGTGGTCAATTGACTGAACTGACTCGCGAGGATCGCCATATGAAAGTCTTGGAGGTTTGGGTAAGTATGACTTGAGTCCCCGACTCTGATAGTACGGGAGTAATCCTCATACTTGAGAAATCACGACAGTCACGTGCATGCGATGACTATATCTTTAATTTGTGCGAGAGGTGATCGTGTCTTAGGCATCGTCATCATAAGCCATGTCTAGTGCAGTCAAAGCATGTAGCGAGGATGGTGAGTTCTAAGAAGAGGATCCGTCCCCTTTAAAATGTGACAGAGGTTCTCCGATGCACTTGGAGATGCTTTTATGCTCGATAAATCTGTGGTCACACTCATTGGTCGAATAGGAAACGAGGTTCCTATGTCAAGCGATTTGGCGTAACGCAATCTCAAGTACTAAGCATAGACGCCTAGTGCAGGATGGGAGCCGACACCTAATTTCACGCCCTAGACTAAGGCCTCGAGACGGTAGACGGAAGGACAGTACCTCTATGGACTTGAGAGCCTAAAATTTCACATGGATATTCGCTTAGTCTCTGGTACCATGGACCATTGCTAGACGGAAACGTTTGGTGATGGGCTTTCTTGAGTTAAGGTTGATCGAGAATTATTAATTAAATATAATTAATAATAGTGTTTGACACTAGCCTAAGTCTAGCTGAAAGATGAACCTAAAGAGTCACACACAAATCACTGAGAATGGACTAGGAATTAATTGAGAATTAATTCCATAATTAATTGAATTACTTATAAATGAGAGGGATCCATTGGATTGAGGAGCCTAAAAATAAATTAATAGGATTAATTTATATTGGGCTTGCCCTTATTATTTAATAAATTGGACTTATTAATTAATAAAAGCTTATTGGGCACATGTATTTAATTGGATTAAATATATGATGGAATTAATTAGATGAATTTTAATTAAGTTGGATTCAATAAAAATTAATTGAGCCTTGTATTTATTTTTAATAAAATCGGACATTGCAACCCTAATTAAGTTGTTGGAAAAATCTGAAAAACAAAATTTCACTTTTGGAAAGTGCTATGTTAGTCATCCTTTATTTCGAATAAAGGATTTTTGATTTTATGGATTGTAGAATGAACCTAGACATTTTCTAGTACATCCGTACGAGGTATATATTTGTATATTAGTTATATGGAGAAAAAAATTCCTACCCTAGAAGCTCCTAATTCGACCGCCTCTCTCACAAGCACATTTGGTGTGTCTTTCTCCCTAATTTTCTTCTTGCAAAGAGAAATGAGGGATCCCATATTCTGGTGTGGTGTGGATGTCTCTTTAGAGAGTTTCTACGTTGAAGTCTCATGTGAATGGATCAACGAAATGGAGTTTCAAACAAATCAAGAAAAAGGTTATCCTTGATTTACGTTTCTTGCACTTATTGTTTAAATTTCACCATAAGCCCCGTTTAGTTTTATTATTGTTATTAGTAACTGTAATGGACGCCCGGGAACTCCAAAGGTCACACCTTGGTATCATGATTTTATTACGTTTAGGTTTTAATTTACGAATTTTATAGTTACGCTTTACTTGCTGGTTTCCTGGCCGATCCACTCGCATTTTTCTTGCTTTTAAGTGGTATCAGAGCCCGATTCGATGTAGGGGCTATGTATTTATGTGAATAAGCATGATACTATGATTTTATTATTTTTGAAGCATGATATTTATTTTTGCTTATTCTTGAATAATTATATGAGAAAATCAACATGTTTAGTTTTTGCAATTTTGAATTATTTAAGTATTTTAATAAAATTGATTTTTCTGCTTAAAATACTTGGTTTTAACTTTAGTTTAATGTGTGAAAAAAAATTATTGTTATAGCAGTGCACTACCGGCCTGTAGTGCACATTGTGGGCACGCGGGCAAAAGCTTGCACCCAGCCTAGATAGCTTAGGCCCTGCGTGCAGGTAGTGCGGCTGCTCCAGTTGACGGTTGAATGTTGGGCCATTTTTCATCGTTTTCCCGATAAGTTGAATTTTCTAATTTCTGCACATTTTTTGAAAAATATTAATTTTGGAGAAAATTGGATTTTTTCTATAATTAAATTGCTTTAAATAATATGGTTGATTTGCGTGCATTACATGCAGAGGGCTTTATCATCTCTTTGAATTAAAAATTTTAAACTTGATGCAATCAAACCTTAGCCCAGCAACGCTAAAAATCTTGTTGCTCGATTGCATCTTTACTCTACTGGTCCACCTGAAAACGTTTTCCCACCTAACACATATCGTTATGATTCGTTGGCAGAAATGAAAAACCACAAGTCAAATATTGCAGTAAGGAGCAGATAGACCTTACGCCACACGGTCAATAAAATTTTTTAAAGAAGAATTTAGGACTACATTGTCGGACCTTCTCCAAAGAGAGAAAACTCCTCCAAAAAGTGCTTTATGCTCTTCTCCTCCAAAAATTTACGTATGCTGCTCAATTGCGACGAACACAAGGCGGAAGAATAGTTTGCCATGTGCTCACCGTGCAGCTGCGTGGGTGAGGACGAGTTCCCTACGTAGTCTTGTACGAGAGGCTTCCAGTCAAGTCGTATTCTTTCTACGATGTGGGAAAGTTTCGAACTCAAAATTAAAGTTGAAAATTACTCGAGACTGAACCGTCTTATCTTTTCAAATTGCTATTGGGCCCCTACTGCTATCCGACTGATGCTTAGACATAAAGTCTGAAAACGTTTACCATAATATCAATGTTTGCTATGGTAGCTAATTTTTCAATACCAACACAATTAGTAGCGAACAATAAGCATCCAAGCAAGAAGAATTTGGATTAGAATTGGGCAGGGGCCGCGCGAACGCAGGCCCCCTCTATCACAAATTATGACGTAGGCTCGACCACTTGAGCCGACCTTAGGCGAGCGCCCCTCCCAAGTGCAATGGAAGTCGCCAACCTAAGCCATAGGCCTTGTTGATCACCCATTGACCCCGTCCAGGTAAGTATGGAGCTTTGACTACCTCATTCTCGTCATATTCCCTTCTGGTCACTAATTAAGTTTATTTTTCTTTCGATGTGGGATACTCATTGTTTGTCTTTCTACTTCAACTTCTTGCAGCTTCCAACATGTCGTAAATAAACAATTGAAGCAATCTATAGTAAACTCTTTCATAGAACTAATGTGGTGAAACATAAATTTAGCAGTTAATAGTTTTCAACATTTCTAACTAGCAACGATATGAAAGAAAAAGTATGCTGTGACGGGTCTAAGAACATTGCTTCAGATCCTCTATTTTGATTTAATGTTTCACCTTCTATTCAATTTGCTTGAAATTGACACGGAGCAGTGCATCCTCAGGTTCATGGTTTTGTGACACGAGATGTTAACATGTTTATTAGGTGAACGGACAAGGATGATGTGACTATAGTGGGCCGATAAATCTTGTTTTCATGATAATAATCTTGCAGTAGTTGAATTATTTCATTTTATGTTAAAATACACTTGCATTTTACTGTTCAATGTTCTCTATTCTTATCCAAGTTTGGGTGGAATGGTGGCTAGTCTATTTTCAGCAACCATAGACTAAAGTCATAGACCATTTTATGGCTTTTTCGTAACATGGCAACAGCTTTCTATAAAGTAAAACTCATTTTGCTTTTGAGTTTCTTTCTTCAAGGAAATGAGTTTCGTGATAACTTCCTTACAACAGTCGATAGAAGAACTCAAAAGTCTTGCAAGTAGACAGCCGCCTGACAAGCAATCGATAGTACTAAATTGCCACCAGACGAGGATGCTACAAAGCGAAAACAAACTCCCTTAAATTATAGTTCACTACTTTAAGGCCAAGACGTCAAACTGGGCTAAGGTTTGATTGTCAGTGGAGAGGTGGACAATACCAGGAGAGTAAAGATGCAATCGAGCAACAAGATTTTAAACTTGTTTTCTGCATATAATTTTAAACTTGGGATTTTCATCTTCTCTAGCATGCTTAATTGATATTATGTGCTAGTTGAATATGGATGGATAATCATGGAGCCCCAGACCGCATGTTTGTCTTTTAATTTTACTTAGTAGGCCCGTGTGCCCTTGTGATTTATTTTCTCCCTCCTTCTCGTTTTTAGTCTTGGAATAATAAAGTTTGCTATCTCCCTCATAATGTACTCCCTCCCACCTATGATCGGAGTTTCTTTTTAAATTGTAAGAATAGTATAGAATATTTTGGTGAGGTTTCTATTTTAATTGAGCCCATGGAAGAAGTTCCATGGAGGAGAAGACCCATGGAGAAGGCGGCAAACGAAGATATTACAAGGCTCATCTATATGTTGAAGGGTAAGACATTTTTTGTAATAGCATAGGGCCACCTTAGGCAATCCTTAGACTCACTGCGGGCTCAGTGGGTCGCATAAGCTGGGCTCGTGATCATCCAACAGGGGTACGATATGTTTCATTACATGCGATGCGTTTACCTAATGCTTTAAATATTTGATATTTATGCATGCAATGCTATTTTGTGATGAGGTCTCGATCAAACAACTCATTATTAACTCTCACTTGGTTGGACCAAGTTAATGTTTTAAGGCCCAAAATGGACTTGCATCAAAATAATTTAATCTATCCAACGTTTCCATCCACAATAACGTGGTGAGGAAGCTGCCACTACCCAAGTATGTTCTCACGAGTCGTGGCATATTTGGACTAGAGGCAAGGTGCACCATTAATGTGAACAAAGGAACACACTCACTGTTTCCCTGTCTCACGAGTCGTGGGGTGCGACGGTTGAGGTGTGACTTTATTGATGGGTTGAACCCAACACTAATTAAAATATTAACCCCATAAATGGACTTGGATCAAAATCGCATTTCGATCTATCCAGGCCTTCCATCCATAGCAATATCATGAAGAAGCTACCATCCAAATATGGTCCAATGAGTCGTGACATATTTGGAATAGAAGGCAAGTCGTGGGAGGCGATAATTGAGGTATGATTTGGTTGATGAATTGAGTTTAACACAGAATAACATGATTCGATTGGAGTACTCAGGATCATGTGAAGGGCTGAGGAAAAACGTCTTATGAATCTCATGGAATGAGAATGGCATCGGTTGCCTCCCATAAGGCTTTTTCCATGTGAATCATTAAAGCAGGCCATGATAAATTGTTCTTGTGGAACCCGAGCCTGCTAGGAAAGGATTTTTTGGAACCCCACTTGAGAGTGGTGGGATTTTGTAGAAACAGTGGGAGAAGTTAACGATTAAAAGACCGAGTCTTTACTTAAATTCAACATTGTTATAATCTACTTATTTTCTACTTTGTATTTAGAATGCATGTCTTGGATACCATTTTCCATTTTCTTTATTTTTGAGATTTATTTAATGGAATAAAATCGATTAAAGTTAAATGTGAAAATCGAAGGATTGTCCTCAATTTCCGAACCTAGAAATATGTCATGGAAAAGCCACTTCCATCAGACTTGTGAAAGTAGTCCTTGCTAAAGGAATGCTTGACGCTCAGGATTAAGGCATAAGGACAATCGCGAGGTCCGCAGCATCATACATACTTCTATCATCCATGAGCAGTAATGAATCTTTAGACTTTGTTAGGCTAAATTTAACTTAATCAATTATTATCCAATGAACTTTAGTTGGGCTTGATTTAATTTGATTAAATTAAGCTTGGTGCATACTTGAAGTCTAACCCCATTTAAGGGTGGTTGGAGCAAGTTAAGAAGGAGTTGAAACTCCTCACCATGATGAACATAATGGAGTGGTTATTTCTTTATGCTTGAAGGTTATTTGCGTGTGTGTGTATAGGTTGTCTTGGAGGCAAACTTGGTAATTATTGAAATTTGAATTCAATTATATGTAATATACAAACCTATAAACATATCAAGCATAACCATGAGATGAGCCAAGAAATTTGCTCATTTTCTCTCTAAAAAATATTGTCCTTTTTTGTTCTATATTGAATTGGATTCATGTTAGAACATAAAACAATCCAAAAGCACTAAAAAAGTTGCAGTTATTTTTCTTCTTGCTCTTTGTTCTATCTAGCAATAGAAAAAGAGCTACATCTATTCCATTTTGTGTTATGGACAACATAGAGGAATTCTAGTTTGAATTGTCAAGTGAATGAAATGGGAGAACATAAACAGAACAACGCACGTTGATGCTCACTTATAGAAATAAAAAGGTAAAGTTTGGTGTTTTGTTTCCATGCTTTTTGATTCATCCTCTGGCCACTTTTCTAGCATCTTTATATATTGGTTAGTATGCTTTTGACAAACACCAAACGCTAGAAAATTTCAAAGGGAACACCCTTTGAACCATTTTTAATTTTTTATTTCATACTTCTGTCACGTTCTTGGGCCATACTGATTCTTTTAATCAGAGCATAGTTTGATGTAGGGGCTGATGGTTATGTGATATTTGCATGTTGACTTGCTTTCACGGCTTTTGAAGCATGTTTTATCGCTTTTCGTTAAGTAATTATATGATGAAATTACCTTGTTTGATTTTTGCAATTAATTGGATGATTCAAGCGTTTGAAAAGTTGAAAATTTCTGTATTTATGCTTTTTTTGTTGTTTATGTTGAATAGACAAAATATAGGAAAAGAAATCGCAGTAGCACTGCCGCTGCTGAGACACAGTAGCAGGCTTGCGCAAGCAAGGGAGCCTGCACAAGCGGAAGCTGGCAGAGTGCAAGCGCGCGCATGAACACCCTGCAATGCAGCCACGCACGCGCATGCTGGCAGAGGGCCAGAGCGAATGCAACGGCGACAGTGCGTGCTGCAAGGCTGACAACCAATGGCTGGGCTATTTTTTGCCCGTAATTCGAAGATTTGATTTTACAGAATATTCTTCTATATTACTTAACTGTTTTAATTTTTTCGGACAAAATTGAAGTTTTTCTAACATTAAAATTGCACAATTGATTGGCCAATGCATATATTTTTTTATCATCCTTTTGATTGAAAATTTCAAGCTTGTGTTTTCTTCGTAAAATTAAGATTTGTGATATTGGATATCCTGGAGTATAATTTACATGGGATGTATATTATGTGATGTATGGATAGATGATCACGAAGCCCACGACCTCTTGCAAGTTTAAGTTTATGGTTGGGCTCGTATGCCTTGTAATATTTCTTCTCTCTCCCTCACGTTTTTAGCCTTGGAATAATGAGGCTTGCTATCTCCCTCATTATGCACTCCCCCCAACTTTTAATTGGGTTTCTATTCAGTTGTAATGACAGTAGTATAGGAATTTTTAGTGAGGTTTTTTATTTTAAAGCAAGCCGATGGAGAAGAAGGTCCAAGGATAAGGAGGCCCACAAAGAAGTTACAAAGCCCATCTACATGTTGATGGGTAAATTACTTTGTAAAAGCATACGGCCACCTTAGACTGACCATAGACTCACTGCGGGCTTAGTAAGTCAGATAGGTAGCGCTTGTGATCATCCCACAGGGGTATGTTTAATTATGTTGCATGCGGTGATTTCTTTATTGCTTTAGCATTTGACGTTTTGCATGCAATAAAATTATGTGATGAGGTCTCGGTCAAACACTCAAACATTAACTTTTACTTGGTTGGACCAAGAATATTAGTCCCAAAATGGACTTAGATCAAGATTGTCTTAATCTGACCAAGCCTTCCATCCACAAAATTATGGTGAGGAAGCTACCGTTACCAAAGTGTGGTCTCACGAGTCCTGTTCACTTGGAACAGAGGAAAGCTACACCATTGTTGTGAACAAAGAACACGTTCAACATTTTCCTATCTCACGAGTCGTGGGGGCGACGATTGAGGTGTGATTTAGTTGATGGGTCAAGCCTAACATTGAGTAACATGATTCGCATGCTACTCAGTATCATGTGAAGAGGTGAGGTAAAATATCTTGGGAATACCATGGAAAAAGAATAGCATCGGTTGCCTCCCACGGGGCTTTTCCCATGTGACTCGTAAAAGCTGGGCATGGTGAACTGTTCTTGTAGATTCCAAGCTCACTAGGAAATGTCTTCCCAAAATCCCACTTGAGAGTGGTGAGCTTTCATATAAATACTGAGAGAGTTAAAGACTAAAGACCATGTTTTGAACTTATCAATAATATTACTATCATATGTTGATTTCTATTTAATTCTATCGTGTAGAACATGTCTGAGAACCTATTAACCCTGACAATGGAGACTAATAAAGTCAATGGCACAAACTACAACAACTGGTAGCAAAATCTAAGGATTCTTCTAGGTTTCAAGAACCAGGCTATGTCTTGGACAAGCCGCTCCCGGAGACCTTGCTTGAAAAATGTGTGACGTTCGAGAAGTAGCGTGAGACAACAAGGTTGCAATATAATATTAGCTTTGATGACTAATGACATCCAAAAGCAATATGATAGGCTAGAAGGCATTCCCTCGATAATGCTTCACATGATCGAACTTTATGCGATTCCTGATAGGAATATTAGATATGCCGCTACAAACACATTTTTTAGGACAAAGATGACTGAAGGATCTTCTATGCAAAGTCATGCGATGAAGATGCTATCCCTCGTGGAGAAGTACGAAGACCTCAAAGCTGGGTTTGACAATGACACGTACATCGATGTCATCCTCCAATCACTTCCTCCCTCCTATGACACTGTTTATCATAAACTACATCGAGGCATTGACCCATAAGTTTGCCCCTATGTTACTGATAGGAGAGGCTTCAACCTCCATGACAGGCGCTAGAAGAGGAAGAAGGGAAAAGGAAAAGCCGTCGTAGCCACTGCTAGCACTCCAAGCGCCCCTGTTACTCCAGTGGGAAAGAGCAAACAGAAAGGGAAGAACAGCAGTTCACAGTGGTCAAGAGCAAATGATGTTTGCATTCATTGCCATGAAAAGGGGCATTAGAAGAGGGAGTACCCGCAACTTCTCTCCAACCCAGGTACGTTGGTATTCAAGTAAATATGATAACTAATTCTACTTCTTGGGTATTACGTACTAGCTGTGGTGCTCACATCTGCAATGATTTGCAGGTGCTGAAAAAAAGCAGAAGGCTAAGTAAGGACGAGATGGTCCAAGGCTCTGTGATAACAAGGTCGTTGCTACGGAATCGGTGGGATCTCTCAACTTAGTTATTAGTGATCATATTCTGATAGAACTAAAGAACTGTTATTATGTACTAATCATGATAAAAAATATTATCTCCATGCTTGTTTGGGACAATGATGGTTATGCATTTAAGATTAATAAAAATAGCTTTTATTTGATGATTGATAATATCCTTCATCTACTCGGTACATTAATGAACGGTATTTATATTTTTCAACAGTCAAATTGGATTATAACTGCCCAACACAAACTAAAATTAGATAATCATGAAAATGCACAGGTTTGGCATGTAAGAGTTAGGTTATATCTCCATAGAAAGGATGAGGACATTGGTAGAATCAAGGAGTCTAGAGGTGGATGACTTGGGTAAACTATCAACTTGCGAGTCCCGTCTAAAAGGAAAAATAACAAAGAAACCTTTTGTTGGACAAAGTACGCTTACCACTGGTCTATTGGACTTAATCCACACAGACGTCTGTGGACCAATAAATACTCCGTCTAAAAGAGGATACTCGTACTTCATAACCTTTATCTATAATCAGTCATGGTATGGTTATGTTTACCTCATGAGGTACAAGTCTAAGGCATTTGGAATATTTAAGGAATTCAAACTTGATGTGGAGAATCAAACTAGCCATAAGATCGAAGCCTTTCAATCAGACCGAGGTGGAGAATATTTAAGTGGTGAGTTCATGGATTACTTAACAAAGAATGAAATTCTCTCTTAATGGACTCCTCCTGGAACTACACAGCTTAACGGTGTGGCCGAAAGGAGAAGTCGAACCCTATTGGACATGGTTCAATCTATGATGAGTTTTACTAAATTGCCCCTATCCTTCTGGGAATACAATCTCGAGACAGCGGCCAAGTTCCTCAGCATGGCGCCGTCCAAAGCTGTACCCCAGATGCTATATAAGATATGACACGGTTATGGTAAGAAAATATATCAAAACATAAGGTCAAAAGGAAAAAGACAAGTTTTATTGAGCATGATTTCTACAGCCTCAACAAGGAGTTCCACATGAATTTATTTGAAACATTTATCAAATAAATAAAGTTGAATTTCTTGTTGAACCCTAATTATGGAAAAAAGTTTCTTAATATATTTAAAAAATAAATATTTTTTAAAACTTTGACAGGAAAGGAAATTAATTAAAAATAAATTGGAGAAACAAAAGAAAAATAATTAAATATTTACCTGAGGCTCCATTGATCTTGTCGGCAGAGCACAAGAGATGGGTTCCGGTGATAGCACATCATCGGAATCTTCACAAGATGAATTTGAATTTGGGTCGGATGAAATAATTTGGCCAAAATCTTTAGTGTATGTTCTTGAAGAATTCTATTGGGAAATTATACGACAATGACGAATTAACAAATCAATTCAGTAAAAAGAATTAAAGAAGGAAAAAAGAAAGAATCAAATGATTGAGAAAAGGAATAATGGAGTTTCCTGCATAAAATTCATCTTACATTTCTGGAGTTTTCAGCCATTTTTTTGCCACCGAAGAATCAGATGTAATGTTCCTAGGGCGCTCTATGGACCTGAACAGTGTTCTGTAGCGAGTGTGTTGAGGGAGAAAAGGCGTGAGCAAATGTGAAGTGTGAGTGGTTGAGTGAAAGAGTGTGAGTAAATGTTATGTGTGTATGTGTCAGTTTTTCAATTAACAAAGCTCGACAGGGGGTAGCAGAAGTCTCAAAAGTTACGTTCTGTCTTTTTGTGATAATATTTTCCTATTAATTTCTTCTTTTTTGGTTTGTCTTTACTTAATATTATGTAATAATTAGATAGAAAGCATTTTTAGACAGAAATGTATATATTGATGCAAGAATACAATACAATAAATTATTTTCTACACTAGATTCCTCCATAAAAGGTAAAAAAAAAAAAGAGATAATATTTATGAAAAATAATTAAAGAGTTCATTAATATGTACATATTGTTATATTGTAATCAACCATTTATCTTTAAAAAATTCTTTATATTAAACTCCAATTTTTGAGTAAAATTGAAAAACTTAAAGTAGTGATGAAGTTAAAATTGACACTCAAAAATGAAAAATTAATCATGTATACCTTCATGCTCTCAAACCATAAATGCTGGTACTCTTCTGGCACCTGCCTCAAACATGGCGACGAGTGGGGAAAGTGTCCCCATCACGACTGCATTGATCCGCTCGTGAAAGCAGCGGTCAGATCAAAAAGGACATGCTATATTAGACATTTTCAGTATAAAATAATACTAAAAAAAATTGATAAACAAATTTACCTTGCGTCATCGAGGCTGATGTACTACGCGCATTGATGGTGGGGGGACTTATAGTAGTGGTGGAGCAGCTGTCGGTGGGGCAAACTGTTGTATCGTCTCATCAACTGCTAGTGCAGCTCCAGATACTCTAGCATCATCTGGAGTGTGCGGGGCCGGGGTGGTCATGTCAGGTGGTGTGGGTCATCGAAGAACTGCTTCCCCAACTTGGGAAGCATCCGACGAAACTGGTAGAAGTGGCGGGCCACGACCATGTCCACGTCCTCGACCACGTGGTATAGGAGGCGTACCACTAAACATGATCTAAACAAATCATTGAGAAGTATTAGTCTAAATTTTACAATTGTTCACAATAATATGTAAATAAAAAAGAATATACTAATTCTTACACATCGGAAAAATTATCATGAAGTTATGATTATTGTACTCATTAATTATTTAAAAATATATCATTTATCTTGTGCACATATACAAATGGGCCAAGTATTGCTTTAAGCTTATTTAGCCTATCACATGAACTTTTTAATGTAGTATTCGTTATATTTATCCATTTTAATCTATAAACATTATCTTTTGTTGACAGATGAAGATGGTTAATATAACAAGTTCTACTGGCAAAATTCAATTCATGGCTAAACAAGATTAAAGGCATGCGTGATCTTTTTGTACGTTGTTACCAAAGAAATATACATTTTTAAATAATTATTATTTATTGAAAATATTGTGCTCGATTTGTTTTCTATTTCTAATTATTATGTAATTGTATTTTAATTGGCATTATTACCTTAATATTGTTATTGTTGACAATATTTGTAAATAATATTATTATTGGGATTATTGGTTTAATTTTGTGCTTATTGACTTTATTATGTAAAAATGTTATTGTTGGGGATGTTTTCTGATTTTGTGATAATTGACATTGTTATGTAAAGCATGTTATTACTGGGAATATTAGCCTATCTTTTGTGATTATTGATATTATTATTTAAAAATGTTATTCTTGGAAAAATTGGTCTAATATTTTAATTATTCATATTATTATGTAAAAATGTTATTTTTTTCCAGTAAACTATGTAAAAATGTTATTATTATTAGGAATATTGGTGTAATTATTGTGATTATTTACAGTACTATTTAAAAATATTATTATTTTAAAATATTGATCTAATTTTTTGATTATTTACATTATTATTTAAATAATATTATTATTGGGATTAACTATTGGTCTAATTTAATTTTGAGATTGTTTACATTATGATGTAAAAATTATTTTATTGGAAATATTGGTCCGATATTTTTTATTATTTACAATATTATTTAAATAACTTTACTATTGGGATTATAAATTGATCTAACTTTTTTTGGTTATTTACACTATGATGTATACAATAAATTTGGCAAAAAATTTAAGCAATATAATATAATACATATAAGAATTGCATAAAGGGAAAAAAGGAATTGAATTTTCAAATTCGAATGAGACTAGTAATTAATCTCTTTCTTTCATATGATATGACCAATTGTAACTTCTTGATTCGAATATTTGAAGTATTTAACAAGAAAGAAAAAAGTAAAAAGAACGAAAAATTCAAAACTTCTATTTATTGAAATTAATTAGTGCATATCTTCATATAGAATATTTCAGTAAATTGCACAAATAATTACACTATACAATTACTAAATTACACAACTATACAATTAGTTTTGAAAAATTACACAAAATTTCTATAATTGCAGAAATTACATAAAATAAATTTCTATAATTGCAGAAATTCTTATACAATTAAATATTTCTATAATTGCAAAACATACATAAAATAATTTTCTTTACAGAATTTTTTTGAAAATAACAAAAAATTGACAGAGGATTTTAAAAATCACCCAAAATTAAGAGAAAATTATAAAAATAACCAAAAATATACAAACATTTTGAGAATTACATAAAATTTACAATTTTTTTTTAAGATTTTCAAAATTTCAGAATGCATAAAAAAATTTAAAAATTACAGCAAAATTAAGATTTTTTTTTTAAATTGCCGAAAGTTTTTTAAAATGTTTTATTTCACACCAAAAAATTAAGAAAATAAAAAATATAGGTAATCCATCCCAAACATGTTAATGATCAGAAAAAGTAGACTATTAATTAATTATGGTCATTGGAAACATATAATGCTACGAATTAAATTGATACATGTTCGAAAAATCAAATATATTTGTACACATAAGATTGTTAGTCTTACGTAGATGTAAGTAACATCTTATACTGTTGTATTGGATCATCTAATCAGACTGTTAAAATTTTTATCAAACCGTTGGATAGTATTAAATCGATAAAATACTACATTCTATAAAGTTTTTGACATTTTTGTTATACGGATACTAAGATATCGAATTTGATATACAATTAATGAAGTTGAAAAAATGATGGAAGTGTCCATCAGACAATTTGATTTTAGATCGGACCACTAGATATGTTCACATATGAAAAGTATTGTTATGAGTTTAAATTTGGTATTAATTAGGGTCCTGGATATTGGGACATTGTAATCAGGAAATGAATGAGCAATCTATGGGCATATTTAGGGACGGTTTTTGGAACACATTTAGAGACGTTTCTCTAATAATTTCAGAGAAAGATACTTTATACATTTAGGAATGGTTCTATTTAAATTTCATATTTCGCAACAGTCACTATTAAATAACCGTTCTTAGGTTTGATTTTTCATCGAGTTTTCTTTTGGCGCGAAATTCAATTTGTTTGAACTTATTTTGGAACGGTGAAAATAAATTAACCAT
The DNA here is from genome assembly GCF_026168435.1 of Sesamum indicum. Classification (NCBI taxonomy): domain Eukaryota; kingdom Viridiplantae; phylum Streptophyta; class Magnoliopsida; order Lamiales; family Pedaliaceae; genus Sesamum; species Sesamum indicum. The sequence goes on along the minus strand of NC_142661.1, from coordinate 5,073,584 downwards.
TCCTATATTTTAATTTTTCCTCTTTTTTATTTTGGACATTGTAATATTGAACGGTTTATTTTATTAATTTCGGTTCAAAGTTCGAACAAGCTTTGGATTGACTTCCTAATTTTTTGACCGTTCCTAAATAGAAAAAAAATGTGTTTTGTTTTTTAAAAAAAAATATTGATAGGGACAAATTATACTTCATTGATTGTATATCAAATACGATATCTTAGTTTGCAAATTGTAGTTCTAAATTAGCTGGTAAACTTTTTATAAATTATTATCAGTAATTTTTTAATTTATACTAATTTCTATCGGCAGAATACATAGACACTTGATATAGAAAACGGTAAATGTCAATCATAATTATTGTCTTCTTGACTCTCGTAATCCTCATCAAAGTTATCCTCGTCAGACTCGCCATCAGATTTAAAGTTCCCCGATCAGGATGTACCTGCTCCTTGTTTATTAGCAACAGCTCAACGACTAATTGTATACTATTTGGATCATGCAGGTCATAATTATGGTTGTCCATCGCAACTTATGAAGTAGGTATTATCTCAACCTCTTGAAATGCAATGTCGGTCCATCAAGAGTCAGGTTATATATGGCTTTGGGCATCACATTCGGCCTCCTTTCGTCCAGCTCCAGCTCTGGGCAATTACATATGATCTTTAGGTCCTTCCATTATTCAGAGTATCCTTCGATATTTTTTTTATATCCATCACGGTATTGAATATATTTTCAAACACGTTCTTCTCAATGTGCATGACATCAGGATTGTGTCGTATCAGATGCATCAACCAGTACTCGAGCTCCCAAAAGATGCTTTTTATTGTCCACTTTTGCTCGCTACTGTTCCCATCCGGGAGTGACAACGACACTTCAACCGAAGGACCAAACTCTTCAACTCATTTGCAGATCTGTTCTCCCATCAGTCTTGGCCGTGCAACATTCCTTTCTACTAAATTCTTAGTGAATACTTTCTTCCTACGGTATGGATGGTCCAGGGGGAGGAACTGTCTATGGCAGTCAAAGCAGCATGCCTTCCTACCGTTGTGCAGGTAAAATGAACGCGTGTCTTTCATACAAACTGGACACTGCATAACATCAGTAGAACTCCATCTAGACGCCATTCCATAAGCGGGTAGGTGTGTACAATCCACATCAAGACGGCGTGGATTGGGGATATCTCGCTTCTCAATTCGCATGTAAGTATACCTACATGTCGCAGATTCTGCAACTCCTCGATCAGCGGCTCTAGGTAAACATCAATGAGATGTTTTGGATTGGAAGGACCAGGGATCACCATCATCACAACATATACTCAACACTCATGCACATTCCCAGTAGGAGATACAGTGTAGTATAACGGGCCAACATGAGTACGTACAACCGTACTGCCCGTGCGTTGCTAGCCCATTCGTGCACAATCCTAGTCTAACATTACGGGGCTTTACTGCAAAATGAGGATATGTTCGGTCGACATATTTGCTCGGTAGTCTAACATTACAGGGCTTTACTGCACAAACCTAGCCTCCATGCATTTGAATCAGACGGATGGCACATGGATCCCTCTCCCATTTGATTGTTGTCATGGCACGTTATTTGCTCGGGAAGTCGCTTTTGAAGCATACAACCTTTGCAGGCGAGGGATAACTGGCAGGTACCTAAAATTTCATACGATGTCTTTTTGCTATTAGGAATTTGCTCCATGGTTGACTTGTACCTAGCTTCTCTACAAAACTTGCACTAGTGCAGATCAATGTCGTCCTTCCAGTACAACATGCAACTATTTTTACACACATCAATATTCTCAATAGGTAAACCCAAGTTTCGTATCAATTTCTTCGTACTATAGTAATCTTGGGGCAGGGTGTGGTTGCGGGTCACAATATGATCAGCCTACTGGGATATTTGGTCACATATATGCTGAGAAAATAGCCAACGACCTTGATATTCACCAACTCAGCATCAACCCTCAATTGAGATTAGATTCAACTATTCCTCAACGTCTGCTCAACTGCATGCACTACATCGTGAAACCGATCTGCCAGCCCAGACACATAATCCTACCACCTATCATAATATAAACTAAACCTTACATTAGTAAGACACGACCTCGTACCATTATCAGGCACACCATCCCGGTTATACTTTGAAGACCAGAGAGCCGGCCTGGCGGTATCAAAAACCATCCTCTATGCCAAATCCATCTCCACCGCATCACCCCAAGGCGTACTGCAATGGGGCCACGGTGACGGCCTCAAAATACTCCTACACCCTCTGCTCGCCATGAGAACTTTAATTATAATACTATGACATAAAACCTTTCATAAATAAGTCAAAATTTACCTCGTCCGTGGTTTTGAATATTTCATTTTTGCACTTACGAAAAGGACACTTAATTTTCTCACAATCCATATATGCATGTTGAGACTTAGGTCATTCTATAAATGTAGCAGCACAATTCTCAACGGAGTAAGACCGCCCTATTTGAAAGGTTTTCTCATACATGCATTTCTCAAATGTCTTAACATGACGATGAGTCCTACACAAACATAGAAACACTCACACATATATGTGTGTATATATATATATATAATATTATAACATTAAATTTAATTAACAAAATTACAACAAATATAATCAATTACAACTAAAAGGGTTAAAGTTGTTACCTGATCAAAATAACTTCAAATATCAATAAAAATTTGAGACAGGTTGACGAACAAGGGTAGAAAAATATTTGTGGGATAGTGAGAGATCAAAAAAATTCGAGAGAGATTGAGGAAATAGAGAGAAAATAAGAATGAAAGAAGATAGTGATATTAAATGGAAAGAGAACACATATTTAGCTGTTAAAAAATAACCGTTGTTTTAGATTTTGAAACAGTCCTTTCTACGAGTTTAGGAACGTCTTTTTTTACCATTGAAATATAGCCATTGTATTTCATTTGGAACAGTCTCAGTAATACTAAATAAATAATACAAAAAAACAGTTCCAATTTGCACCGAAATTTGGAATGATTTTTGAAACACATTACTTCTTAAATAAAACTAATAATTTGGAACAGTTTTTCACATAATTGACTAAGGGTGTTCCAAAATCGTTCCAAATTGTACCTCATTTTTGAATAAATTTTCTAACTGTCATATTTTGGACATCCTTTGCCACACATATAGGAACGGTCAACTCATGACCGTCCTAATTCTAATATTATGTTCCAACCATTTACCGTTACTATTTTATAATGGTATTTGGATCGAATTTTATAATTGTTTGTTTGGAACTCATCTTCGAATGGTTTGCCTGTTCCAAAATAATAACCCAAAATAAATATAGATCATGCATCATCTTTCAATATCCGTTCATTCTGTGTTCCAAAAACCGTTGCAAGATGGAACGGGTTCAGAAACGGTTACCCTGACTGTGCCAAATCCCCTTTTTTTTATAGTGTAGTGATATGCTCTAGCCAAATCCCATCCATAAAAGTGGTTGGCGGAGCACAAGATCTAGGATCCGATAATAGCACAAGAAATGGGATCTGCAAGATTTTTAGTTTTACAAGCTAGCTTAAGGTACTATCACTATTAAAAAAAAGGCGGGATTTGGAGCGATTTTACGAACTGCTTTTTTTGGGGTTTGGAACAGTTTGCAGGACATCAAACTTATTTAGGGCGATTTATGGAATGATTGGAAATTCATCCTTACAAATGACGTTACAAAATTTAGACCATTCCTATTTGGGATGGGAACTGTCACACACTACAAAAATCGTTTCTAATATTAAATTTGTCAAGAAAAAATTATTATTTTAATTGAAACGGTTTTAGAAACTATGGGTCTTATTTAGAAACACGTATATAAAACCATTTTAGTAATGGTATTAGCAACGGTCTTTCTGAGTTTGGAACACGTACTTAAAACTGAAATAGCAATGGTATTAGGAACGGTCAGCCACTATTTAGGAACACTTATTTGAAATAGTTTTAGCAATGGTATTTGGAAAAGTCTATGCAGTTTAGGAATGTACTTTTGAAACTATTTTAGTAATGGTATTTCGAACGGTCATTTATTTAGATTTATAACTTTTCTTTACCAATACTAAAACCGTTCCTAATTTTTTAATTTTAAATTTATTCATATATTTTAATATATAATTAAATTAATTTAATAAATTTTTAATTAATTACATTGACGAGTTTAATTAATTAATTAAAAATGAAATAATGAAATTTAATAAATATTATGAAACATGAATAATTAAGAAAAAATATTATATTAATATGAAAAATAAAAAAAACCTAATCTAAGCCCTCCTCTTCAGCGACATTAATATCGTTTTGGTTTGAGGCTGGGGGTCTGTTAGGCAATTCTGGAACATCTCCTGCAAAACATATAAAATCATTAGTACTTTTAACCAAGAATTAATTTAACTAAAGCAAAGAATATTAATAACCTAGTTACCGCCACCGTAGCCGCTCTTAGCCCACTCCAGCCGTCGTCCTCGTTTTTCGTGTAGCACCTTTCAAATAACTCCATCCGCTTGGGCGGCTGATCGAGCTCTGCCTCTCGTAAAAGAAAAAAATAATTAACATCTTTTTTATCAACATTGTCTTCCATTGACAAATGAAGATGAATAAACCTAAATAGTTTTACTAACAAGATTCACTTGATGAGCTAAACAAGTTTAAAGTCATGTGTGATCTGTTTGTACATGATTACAAAGGAACTATATAGTTTTAATTATATTTTAATTTGAAATATTACCTCAATATTGATATTGTTGATATTATTTACTAAATAATATTATTATTGGGATTATTGATCTAATTTTGTGAGTATTGGCATTATTATGTAAAAATATTATTATTAGGAAAATTTTCTAATTTTGGATTATTGACATTGTTATGTAACTAATGATATTATTGGGAATATTAGCCTAATATTTGTTAATGTGATTATTATGTAAAAATTTACTAATGGAAATATTGGCCCAATTTTTGTGATTATTTACATTTATTATGTAAAAATGTTAATATTGGGGAAATTGGTAAAAAAAAATTTATTAATGTGATTATTATATAAAAATTTATTATTTGGAATAAATTTTAAATTTTTCTAATTATTTATATTTATTATGTAAAAATGTAATATTGGTGAAATTGGTTAAATCTTTTGTATAAATTAAATATAAATTGCCTAAATTACACAATGAAATAAACATTATTGCATAAATTACTGAATAAATTGTACATAAATTGCATAAATTACTCAAATAAATTACACATAAAGTACATATATTAGAGAAATTTTAGAAATGACCAAAAATCAAAATAAAATAACAAAAAAATTTAAAATTAACAAAAGTTTTCTGTCAAATTTTTAAAAATTAAAAAAAAATTTAGAAAATACAAAAATTTACAGAAAATTTTTAAAAATTCCTAAAATTTAGAAAAATTAAAAAAATATTACAGAAAATTAAAAAAAATTACAAAAAAGTCAGAAAACTTTTAGAAAACTGAAATTAGTTTTTTCAAAAAAAATTTAGAAATTTTTTTCAAAAAACCAAAATTTTATAAAGTTAAATGGTTGAATTTGTTTTTAGAAAACTAACCAAAATGTTTTAAAAAAATTGGTGTTTATTTTTATACGAAAGTGGGGGAAAAACTGAAGAAAAGTGTGGTAAAAAAAAAAGAAGAAAAATGGTGGGAGGGGGGTCCAAAAAAAAAACGGAAACCCAACCATTTGATTCCACTTACCTCTAGGCAGCGACCGTGGATGCCTGACGACAGTGGAGCTAAGTACCAAGAGGCAGTTGGTCGAGGATAGTGAGGAAGGGATAGTGAAGGAGGAAGAGGGAAGGAGAAATGAAAAAATCTTCTAAGTATTGTATGTATACCAATTTTTGGAGCTGGCTTTGGAACGGACAATTTTTAAAAAACCATTCCTAAAACCTTTCCTAGCAAAAAAAAAAAAAACGTTGTTTCTGTTGACAAGCAATATTTAAAAAATCATTCTTATTGTTTAACAATTCCAACAAAAACAAAACAATGTCGTTTTGTTTCGAAATGACGTCATTTTGGTATAATATTAATACGACCATTCCAAATGCTTACAAACAGCTCCTAACTGTGTCTCAAAATTAGTTTTCCAAAAAATTCAGAAAAGTAAAAAATAAAAGAAAAGCTGTCCCCGACATATAAATGATCAGAAAAAAGTAGACCATTGGAAACATAAAATGCATTCAATTAAATTGAAATATGTTCGAAGATCAAATGTATTTGTATATATAAGATTGTTAGTCTTACATAAATGCAAGTAGCACCTTATACTGTTGTACTGCATCGCCTAATTAGACTGTTGGATATTACTAAATCGACAAATATTGCATTCAATGAAGTTTTGGACATTTTTGTTATACAGATACTGAGATATCGTAGCTGATACACAATTAAAAATGTTAAAAACGATGCAACTGGCCATCAGACCATGTGATTTTAGTCAGACCGCTAGGTATGGAAGCATTGGTATTTGTTTAAATTTGTGATTAATCAGGGTCATGGATTTGCAATATCGTAACCGGGAAGTGAACTAGGAATCTGTGGACATATTTGGGAAGGGATAGTTTATAAAATGAGGCACGATTTTATTTAAATTCATTTTATGAACGGTCAAATATTTAAAACCGTTTCTAAGTTTGATTTTCCAACTACTTTTCATTTGGCGCGAAATTAAAATTTTGAACTGATTTTGGAACGATCAAAATAAATTGGCCGTTCCTAAATTTTATTTTCCCTCCTATTTTATTTAGGATATTGTAATGTATTTAGAAATAATTTTCTTAAAGTCAGTTCAAAGTTGGAACGGTCTTTGGAACAACTTGTTGGTTTATGGACGGTTCCTAAACAGGAAAATTTGTCTTTTGTTTTCAAAAATAATTTTATTTTGTGTGAGAACATTATTTTCTAAATTGTCTACAAAATCCGCTCCAAAAATCATTCCAATTTGTAGCGGGTTTTGGAAAAGTTTTCTGAAACACATTACTTCTTAAGTAAAACTCATAATTTGGAACGATTTTTTACCTAATTCATTAAGTGTATACTAAAACCGTTCCAAATTATACCTTATTTTGGAATACGTTTTCTAACTATCATCTTCTGTACATTCATTGTCACACATATAGGAACGGTCAATGCAAGACCCTTCCTAATTTCAATGGCAAGTGATTGTTCTTTACCTGGTAGATTGTTCTCCGATGTGGCAAGTGATTCAGGTGCATGTACATGAGAAATTGGAAATTCAACATCAGTAGTATTAATATTAATATCTTCAGCACATACTTTCCCAGTGTTTTCGGTTTGTATTTGATCACCATTTTGATCAATGTTCTCAATAGAAACTGTAGCAGGGACACTAGCAATCAACATATTATTACCCTATCTTATGTTATTAATAATTTCTCTAAAATCCTTAGTCTCCTCATTATGATTCAATAATATATCCGTGAGCTTTGGTTCCAATTCAGCTTGACTTTTTTCATTATTGTGTTTAACAATGTAAGTGGCAATGTCATGTCCAAGGTGATTACATGATGAGCAATAAGGTGGGTAGTTTTTGTAGAGAATTTGTTGTCTATAAGTTTTTCCCTCAATATTCAGATAAACAGCTTGCACTTTCGGGGATGTATGGTCTAGTTTAACTTAAACACGAGCTAAGTCTAGCCTAGAGAGGTCTGCAGTAGCTTCATCCATTCTTAAAGGTTTTCCAATTTTAGATGCAAGGGTGAATAGAGAATTTTTCTCAAATAGGTGGACAGGAAGCTCTAGTAATCTAATCCAAACTGGTGCAATAGATAATTCAATTTTAGGATCAAAACTCGTTGTCCATTTTAACACTCTCATATGACAGTTATCAAAGATCCATTCACCTCTCAGCCAAATTCTAGCAAAATCTTCTTCATTAGACAATGGGATCAAAACATGCTAAAGATTAAGTATACCCACAATCACATTACCTTTTTAAACTATGTCTGATAATTCTAAGGTGCAAAAAGGTAATACTCGGGAGGCCGTGAGAGAACTTACACCAAGGTAAATTTCACCCTTGAGGCTAGTTGAGCCGTTTCCTCAGATGAATAGATAATACTTGTTGGGCTTTGAAGCTCGAGTCTGATCCAATCGTGTGGATTACATCATCCTAGAAGGTTTTCTTGGCGGATCGTACTGGGTCATGCTGAAAATGCGATGCTGATGGGTTTTGAACAATCTTGGCATAGGATTTCTTAGTGGTAGCTCTTTGATTTGAGATGAGGTGGGGATTGAGATTGGTGAAGCTGTAGTTTGCTCCTCCATTTTCAGAAATTCAAGCTTCCATCAGAGTTGACGAGGCAGAAAATTCCTGGCAACGAAGGTGGGTGTCCGCCGCCGAATCGGTTCAGAGTGGACCTATTTGGGGGAAAAGGGACGAAAGCGGGAGAATGGGCTGTCGGGGAGCTGATTGCTAGCGAAAATAGAGTGTATAGGTGCGCAGCGATGATGAGGTTCCAATGCCGGCAAGAGCTGTCGTCACCGATGCCAGACGGCGGAGATCAGAGTTGAGGAAATGAGCAAAGAGGGGGGAGGAGGTGTTGTTATGGAATGCGCGTGAGGGCTGGTGGGTTGCCGGAAAAGGGACCAGAAAAAAGTGGGTGATCTGGCTCGTATTCCGCGATCTCGGGAAACGATCTCCACGTAGATAACAGACTCTGCCAAGATCAGATTTTGGGTTCCCTAAGAATAAAACAAGAACAGTGAGCTCGTCGGGCACGTCCCCGACAATGACCCTCCGACGCTCAAGTTACGTTGATCGAGAGAAAAGTGTGCGATCACAAAGTTCGATCATAATTAATACGTAACAGTTACCTTTAATGACGGCGTTTCGGGTCTATATATAGGGCTCAGCAGGGCAGAGTTTGTTAGCCACGTGCCCCCATCCTGCTGGCCAGCGTCCACGATCAGACGACCAAAATTGTCTGGGTCTTCAAAGGCAGATGGATCCGGGTCGGGTTTATTCGACCCGACCGATGAAAAAGGCGCGGATCCTTTCTTAAATGATAGAAATGCCCATAATGAAGGGGTTTTCTGGTATTTTCATAGCATCCCCTCTTAATCACATATCATTACTCCAGCACTTATTGAAAAGTGAGGGTATCACTTTTGGAGAAGTTTACCGGTCGCGTCTGTTGATCCGCCAGCTGCATGTACACGTGTCGCCATCTCATGGGTCCATCTGCAGCGCGCTTCCCTAGAGGGTTGGGCCTACATATAGCCCCCTCATTCAAATGTACTTCTCTAACGCACATACAAGCTTCTAGCGACCAGCACTACTGCTCTTGAGTTCGCATTCGACCTGCTGCTTCCCAAGCCATCCTGTTCTAAGGTACGATGACTTCTAACTCTTCTTCAAATTCTGGTTCGAGCTACGGCTCCAGGTCGACTGCGACCCCCTCTGGGTCTGCACATGGTTCTTTCTCCACTTCCCCTAAGAGGAATAAAAAATTCAAAACCTCCCAAAACCCTTCCGACAAGCAGGCAGGGCCTTCTACTTTAGAGAAATTCCAAGATAGGCTCGCTAGGAATCCATGGGAGGGAGTAGTTAGCAGCGTTAGGACTCCCATTGAAAAAATTAGGGCAAAATATTTCATACCCCCTCAGTACGAGATCATAATTCCTAGGGCTTTCGATCGTATGCATCGTCCTCCTTTTGGTTTTTGTGCCTTTTCTATTAAGCATTTCGATTACAGGTTGAGGTTTTCCTTAGCCCCTCCTCTAGCCAGAATTTTGAATAAACTGGAGTTGTGCCCTATGCAACTCTCTCCTAACTCTATTTCTCATATTGTTCTTTTCATCATAATAATGCAATATTTAGACATAGAACCCAGTTTTGATAACTTTTGGACTTTGTACTCTTTCACCACTTTCAAGCGATCCGGTGAAAGAGGTTTTCTTCTATCTCTCTGCCAAGCCTCACTGTAGATATTTAGATACATTAAAATCGAACATAGGGGCCTGGTTAGATCGTTACATTTTCATTCGACCTCCCACGGCTTAGACCTTTAACACGGAATGGAGTAAGTATAAACCCATTCCCAAGACAAGTGGAGGGGGGCTGGAGGGCGATCAGATAAATAGCCTAACAGCTTTTAAATACGACCCCAAGAGGCTTCTCACTGAGAAGGTTTTGCGACTGTCCGGACTGTCTCCAGCGCCCCTCCACATTGACGAGTCTTTAGGTGATCTCTTTTTCTCGTTATCGTATGTTCCTCTTTGCTCTGTTCAAGTTCGCTAACCCCTCTGTTTTGCAGGTAGTTTGATCATGAGTTCCCGTAATGCTCTGCGGATAAAGGCGGCCCAAAATAAATTGAGGAAGGGGAAGCCGGTCGCTCCTCCTGCAGACCCTTCCCCGATCGCACCAGCATCGACCCCCTCTCTCGCACCTAAAGCCGCGAGCCCTGCCGACGATCATCCTATCCAGGTCGACAGCGAGGAGACCCCTCCTCTTCCCTTGCACGGATACAACTCCTCTGATCTCGACCTCAACCTAGACGATCTGAGCGAGGGTCAAGGAGAGGAAACTGCTGAGAGGCCTGATCGCGATAACGGCCAGAAATCTAAGAAGCGAAAAAGGTCCTCACGAAAGGAGGGGGATGAGGAGAAGGGGAAGGGGCCAGTAGGACCTTCGGTATCCTCTAAGTCTTCGCCATCCAACGTGCCTGCTGGCTAAAATAAGAGGGCCAAAACATTGAGCAGGATGGCTCGGGACACTGCGGAAAAGGCTGACCAGCCAGATGAGCGAGATCGGCTCCAACGATTAGATCGTCTTTCTGCTAGTTGGGAGCAGATGCGTGCCGAACTGAAGGGGCCAGCGGAGCCCTCCGAGCTTAAAGGAGATAGGGTGGCTCCCATGTGGAACATCTCTGCCTTAAGCTCTATCCTCTACTCGGAGCCTGGGGAGGATTCTTGGGAGTTGTACGAAGCAGGCATTCTCCCCCGCGACAAGGCTCAATAGTTTCAAACACTCTTGCCAGGCTAGAGGAACATGTTGCTCATTCATTGATGCAGGTACTCCATCCGATGCTTATCTATTTTGAATTTTTTCAGGGCTTGTTCACTCTGCTCACTTTTGCAGGTGGGTACCTTCCTTCGCGGCCTCTTGATGAGGTGCATGAGCTATCGTTGGAACCACATGGTTTCCGAGAAGAAGGTGAAGGAGCTTTCCACCGAGCTGGAGAAGAGGGATGCAATGGACCTTAAGCATGCAGATGACATGCTGGTCCTAGCTGAGAAAGTTAAAGACTTGGAGGGTCGCCTAGCAGAAGCTGAGAAGGCAAAGGAGGTTGCCCTCACTGAAGGGAAGAAGAAAGGGTTCGAAGCTGGGAGGGAGGTCGGCCTCGTTGAAGGCCATAAGCAGGGATTAGAGGAAGGCCAAGCGGGTCGCATCACTGTCGAAGAGCATCATCAAGCCTTGGCCGACTCTAGGATGTCCGCAGTTCGTGATTTTCTGAAGATCGACACTTTTACGACTGCTCATGAAATCAAATCTGCGGATTCCTTCGCCAAGGGTTATCACCTGCCAGGCCCATATTGAGAAACTTAGCGGATTTCAAGAGTCCTTCAATCGCGATCAGTTGGACATCACGCTCGATGGCGACCTCCAGCCCTATCCTGCTGAGCCGGACCTCAAGGATGATGAGTTCATGGCTCTGAGGGAAGAATTGGAAGCCGAGGCTGACGCTTGAGGAGTCCCGGTTTTCTAGCTTTTTCCCATAGGATTTTGATTTTGTTCGAACAATCTTTCTGAATTGTAAATCCTGGGGGTCGATTTTTGACATGTAATTTTTTGGGAACTGAACATTGGGGTATGGGTTTTTGACTGCTCCTGTAAATGATACTTCATCAATGGAAATGTTTTATATCTTTTGGCAGCTCGCGTATTTGCTTCTCTCTATCTCTGTTTATTGAATGCTTTCCTTTTATTTGAAGATTGCATCTCTTTATTTCAGATCGTAATGATTGGTCTTTCTCAGATCACATTTTGTTGAACGCGTCTTTTTCAGTTCCCGTGTAGTTGAGTGCCTCTTTTTAAGTTGGCACAGATAATGCATCTTTTCCAGAACGCATATCAGGCTGCATCTTTCTCAGATCGCAGTTTTGTTGGACGCGTCTTTTTCAGTTCACGTGTAGTTGAGTGCCTCTTTATCAGTGGGCACAGATAATGCGTCTTTCTCAGATCGCAGTTTAGGCTGCATCTTTCTCAGATCGCAGTTTTGTTGAACGCGTCTTTTTCAGTTCGCGTGTAGTTGAGTGGCTCTTTTTCAGTTGGAACAGATAATGCGTCTTTTTCAGATCGTATGAGTTGAACGCGTCTTTTTCAGCTCGCATGTGTTGAACGCGTCTTTTTCAGTTCTCGTTTGTCGAATGCGTCTTTTTCAGATCGCATGTCGTATTTCAAAGAATTTCATAGCAGATAAAGACAGTCTTTCACAGGCTCCCAATGCTGCGCTCCCGTTGCAGTTAATGGCCTTTCACAGGCTCCTTATTGTGCGATCTCGTCGCAGTTGATGGCCTTTCACAAGCTCCTTTGTCTTCGGATGGTGGCCTTTCACAGGCTCCTTGTTCGAACTCATGAGCTCATGCATAAAACCTCTTCAAATTCTGTATGTTCCAAGGGCGCAGCAGATTTCGTCCCTGCATGTCCTGCAGCCTATATGTCCCTTTTTTCTTGATCTCGGTCACCTTGTATGGCCCTTCCCATGGTTGTTCCATCTTCCCTACATGCTTGGAGGCCTTCACCTTTTTGAGCACGAGATCTCCCACCTGGAGCTGCCGTGGTCGAATTCTGCGATCATGGCTTCTCATCATCAACCCCTTGTGGTGCAGGATTCTAGTATATGCGGCGTCTCTCTTCTCTTCGATCACTGTGAGGTCGAAGCTTCGCTCGTGCTGGTTTGTTTTGGGGTCATACGTTGCACCCTTTGAGATTCCTCGCCGATCTCTGTTGGGATAATAGCCTCTGTTCCATACACTAGGCAGAAAGGAGTCTCACTCGTAGCAGTTCGTGGTGTCGTTCGATAAACCCATAGCACTCCAGGCAGTTCATCAACCCACAATCCTTTATTTTCTAGTCGTGTTTTCAAGTGCTGGAGGATCGTTCTGTTAGTCACCTCTATCTGCCCGTTGGCTTGCGGATTCACGACCGCTGTGAAGTGCTGCGCGATCTTAATTTCCTTGCACCATTCTGTGATTTTTCTCCCATGAAATTGAGTACCATTGTCAGAAATTAAAACACTGGGTAAACCAAACCTGCAGATGATGTTCTTCCAGATGAAATTGATGAATTCTTTTTCAGATATTTTCGCGACAGCCTCTTCTTCGACCCACTTGGTGAAGTATTCAACTGCCACGATGATGAATTTCTTCCGAGCGTGTGCTAGGGGGAAGGGTCCGACAATGTCGATCCCCCATTGGTCAAACGGGCAGGCTGTCTTTGTCGGCTCCATCGGGGTCACAGGTTGGTGTATCAAGGACGCGTATCTTTGGCAACTTTCACATTTTTTCACCAGTTCTTTGGAGTCTTTTGCCAATGTGGGCCAGTAGAATCCTTGTCGCACTATCTCTGAGCTAGCGACCTGGCACTTGAGTGATTACCATAGCTCCCTTCGTGGATCACGCGCATCACGTATAACTCTCTCTCCTCGTCTAAACACTTCAAGAGGGGCCCATCCACTGTTCGTTTGTAAAGCTGACCTGATACCATAGTGAATCGGGTGGCTCGAAATTTGACTCTTTTTGCAGCAATGGGATCGGCAGGCAGGGTGCCGTCCTCGAGATACTTGACAATTTCGTCTTTCCATGACTTGGCTTCCGCGACCATCTGTACCTCTGCTTTTTTCGCGAGACTTGATCGCTCACGGACCAGGGCTGTGATCTTGCAATCTCTGATTCTGTCCATCACAGCTCTAAATTTTGATAGGGCGTCTGCCTTATCGTTTTCTGTTCTAGGAACCTGCAAAATTGAGCATTTGTCAAATTTATTCATCAATTGTTTTAGAATTTCCTTGTAAGATGTCATTGTTTTCTCCTTTATCTCATAGGTCCCTTCGATTTGTAAAGCGATCAGCTGGGAATCTATAAAAACCTCTAAATCTCTTGCTCCAGCCTCGTACGCGAGCTCTAGTCCAAGTATGAGTGCCTCGTACTCCGCCTCGTTATTGGTCACGAGAAAGGATAAGCGAGCTGCTACCTCGATCTCAACTCCCTTCGGCCCCTGAATCAGTATACTTGCTCCTCCGTTATTAGCGTTCAAAGCACCATCCACGTGCAGCATCCATTTTGAGGTCTGCTCTTCAGCGACCGGAGGATATTTGGGATCGCTCGAGAGTTCCATCACGAAGTTCGCCAACACTTGTGCTTTCTGTGCGGTCCTGGGCTGATAATCCACGTCGTACTGTCCCAGTGCCACTGCCCATTTAATCAACCTGCCTGAGGCCTCAGGTCGCGACATCACATGCTTAAGGGGATGGTTTGTCAACACTACCACCCTGTGCGAACTGAAAGTACGGTCGCAGTTTTCGAGCAATGATAACCAATGTGAGTGCTAGTTTTTCCATCTCCGTGTACCTTAATTCTGCGCCTTGGAGCATCTTACTCACATAGTAAATTTGATTCTGTTGGCCTCCTTCTTCTCTGACCAATACTGAACTAACGACATTCTCCGATGCGCTCAGGTACAGGAATAGTGCCTCTCCGTCTTTCGGATTTGCGAGTAAGGGGGGTGTTGTCAGGTATTCCTTCAGTTCCTGCAATGCCTTCTCACATTCTTCGGCCCACTCGAAGTTCTTGGGTTTTCGCAGGACCTTAAAGAAGGGAAGACTCCTATCCGCCAATCGCGAGATGAACCTACTCAACGAGGCGATCTTTCCTGTCAGCTTCTGTACGTCCTTGATCGTGGTAGGTGATTGCAAGTTTATGATGACCTGGATCTTCTCTGGGTTAGCTTCGATCCCATGCTCGCTGACCATATACCCCGAAAATTTTCCTCCGCCTACCCAGAAAGTGCACTTGTTCGGGTTTAGTTTCATTCCGTATGATCTCATGATGCCGAATGCGTGTGTGAGATCTGCGAGGTGATCCCGCGACCTCTTGCTCTTGACGAGCATGTCATCGACATAAGCCTCCATTGTTTTTCCGAGCAGGTCGCCGAACATCTTATTCACCAGCCGCTGGTATGTTGCTCCTGCATTCTTCAAACCGAAAGGCATCATGTTATAGCAATAAATTCCCTTTTCCGTAATGAAAGAGGTCTTATCTCTGTCCTCTTCCGCCATATAGATCTGGTGATACCCTTGGTAAGCGTCCATCATTGAGAACATTTCTAACCCGTCTATGGAATCCATCATGACATCGATTCTGGGCAACGGGTACGGGTCTTTCGGGCAGGCTTTGTTCAAGTCTGTAAAGTCCACACACATTCGTCATTTCCTGGAGGATTTGGGAACAAGCACTACGTTAGAAAGCCAATCAGTGTATTGAATTTCTGATACATACCCGGCTTTGAGCAGTTTGTCCACCTCCTTCCGTATGATCTCATTTTTCTCGCTCCCAAACGACCTCTTTTTCTGTTGTACCGGTCGCATGTTTGGATCTACATTTAGCCTATGTACGATCACCTCAGGTTGATACCTGTGAAGTCAGACGGGCTCCATGTGAACACATCCATGTTCTCCCTCAAGAAACTGATCATGGCCATTTCCTTTTCCTTCATGCTCGTTCCTATTCTGGTAGTTTTGTCCGGCTCATCAGGTGCGAGCTGCACAACCTTGTACTCATCGCTGTGTTTCAGGTGTTCAGCTTCATAGGGTCGAGGCTCCGCGTCCTCCTTAACCTTCATTTTCTTCTATCCCGACTCTCCCTTCAACGACAAGTTGTAGCATTTACGAGCCTCCTTCTGATCGCATGCGACCTCACCGATTCCATGCTCCGTTGGAAATTTCACTTTCATGTGGTAAGTGGAGATGACTGTCCTGAACAAATTCAAACCTGGTCTGCCTAAAATTACATTGTATGCAAACGACGTGTCCACTACCCAGAATTTCACCATCGTAGTTTTTCGTTTCGGTTCGTCACCCATGGACACTGGCAATTCGACCATCCCTAAGGACGCCACTTCGCTTCCCCCGAAACCAACTAGTGGAGTTCTCACTGGCTCTAACCAAATGTTCTCTAAGCCCATCTTATCAATCACACTCTTGAAGATGATGTCTGCAGAACTTCCACTGTCGACCAGGACTTTGTGAACCGTAAAATTTGCAATATCCAATTTGATGACTATGGGGTCGTTCATCTCTCCACCTTCTTCGGGCTTGTCCGCACTGTTGAAAGAAATTGCTTCCTCTTCCTCGACCTTCAACACGAACTCCCTTTCTCGGCTCGAGCTCATGGTTCTAGCACATCGTTTTCAATCCCTTCCCGAGCTACAACCTCCCGCGATAGTGTAGATGACCCCTTTCATTGGCGCGTTATTTTCGGTGGGCTGGACCTGGGTCGACCTCGAGGACCCAGGATTTCGATCTCGGCTCCTCGACCTACTTCTCCTTGTTTCCTCCTTACTAATTTTGCAGCTCGGGGGGACCCGGTCCCGGAAGTATCCTTGCCTCACCAATCTCTCAATTTCATCTTTGAGCTGGAAGTACTCCTCCGTATTGTGTCCTCTCTCCCTGTGGAACCTGCAATACTTGTTAGAAAATTTCTTGGAGGGGGTGTACCTGGTGTGCCTTGGCAACGGGGTGTAATTGTGGTATTTGGGGTGTAATTGTGGTATTTGGGCTGATACTTTGCCTCTTTGGGCTTATCTTGCTTCGGCTTACTCCCTCCCCCTTCCCTTGTATCGTTCGGTCGCTTGTACAACTGCTCGCGTTCCCTTCGCTCATAATGTTTCATCGCGTTCATCTCTTCCTCATCAATATATTTCTGAGCTAGAGCCATCAGCTGATGCGCAAATCCTGGATTTCTATCATCTCGTTGTTACATCTCCCCACGAAACTCTTCAACGTCTCATCTTCCCTTTGCTGTATAGTAAAGAGATGGGTGGCCGACCTCTTTTGCTTTGTCCGGCTTGCGAAATGGAAAGAGAATTTTTGAACAAGTTGCTCGTGCGAATCGATGCTTCCTCAGGGCAAGTTAGTGAACCATTCTTGCGCCTTCCCTATCAGCATAGTAGCGAATAATTTGGCCATTATGGGACCCGGCTGTCCGTACAGATTCATCACCATGTCAAAAGCTACCACGTGTTCATAAGGATCTTTCGTTCCGTCGTATCTTGGCAAATCCAGCACTCTAAACCCTGGTTCCACTACTTGAACCAGAATATCATTGTTGAAAGGGGAGTTTTTGTTGTGCGCGACTATCTCTCCTCACTTCTTCAATTCGTCGATTTGCTTGTTCAGGCTTTCTATTTGTTTCCCCACGCTCTCCACCTCTGCTCGCGAGATCATGGGTTCTCTTCTCTTTGACCGAGCATGACTGTTGGACCCCGCATCTGATGAGACCGGCTTCTTGGTTCTGCGCTCTGGCCGCCATGCACCCGCGACTCTCTTTGGGGCTTGGTGTTTTCGAACAATTGTCTTCTTGCGGTTTCTTTGGCCACCGGGGTCGCGGTTCTCCTCTCATACTCCACAATGGCATTTCGCATAGCTTCTTCTATCATTCTCTGCTGCTCTTCTTTCGTTAATTGAATAGTCGTTCCTCCTTTTCTCGATGCTCCTCCTCTCCGGCGTTTCTCCTCGATGAACCTTCCATGATAATAATTCTCAGACTTTCCCACAGACGGCGCCAACTGATCTAGCTCGAATTCCGCGATCTCGGAAAACGATCTCCATGTAGATAACAGACTCTGCCAAGATCAGATTTTGGGTTTCCGGAGAATAAAACAAGAACAGTGAGTTCGTTGGGCACGTCCCCGACAATGACCCTCCGACGCTCAAGTTAGGTTGATCGAGAGAAAAGTGTCCGATCACAAAGTTCGATCTCAATTAATGCGTAACAGTTACCTTTAATGACGGCATTTCGGGTCTATATATAAGTCTCAGCAGGGCAGAGTTTGCCAGCCATGTGCCCCCATCCTGTTGGCCAGCGTCCACGATCGGACGGCCACAATTGTCCGGGTCTTCAAAGGCAGATGGATCCGGGTCGGGTTTATTCGACCCGATCGATGAAAAAGGCGCGGATCCTTGCTTAAATGATAGAAATGCCCTTAATGAAGGGTTTTTTTGGTATTTTCATAGCATCCCCTCTTAATCACATATCAGTGGGGAAGTCGTAGGCCGCTGGGGAGTCCGTCGCCGGCAAGAGTTGCTGGCGACAGTGGCTGAGGATGGTGGCGGCAGTATGTGTCTGAAAACCGCACACAGTGGAGGTGGGATGCTGCTGGGTTTGGTTCGTAGGGAGAAGGGGCGGAGAGCGGCGGAGCAGCTACGTGAGAAGCGAGTCTTCGCTACTAAGCTGAAGAGTTTCCATTTTCGTTCTCATGTAGCAGCACCTCAAGTCGCCATTTGCGCTCTACTTCAGTCTGTTCTTCTTTTCGGTCGCCTGCTGCTGTTTACTCTCTTTTCTAATGAGAGTATTGAAGATGTTAAAAGAAGGGCAAATTGAAATTATTTTTTTTATATTTTGATGTTCGATAATTGAGATTTTTAATAAATTAATTATTGAATTTTTAACTAATAATTCGATATGTTCAACTATTTTAAAAATTTCTCAACTTCTTATTTAAAAAAAAAAGTACTATAAATACGTTTTAATGTATGCATATTTTGTATATAAGTATATGAAATGCACATAAATTGTTCGAAATTTTGAATTTTTAAAGTTGGTTCTCAATATTAATAAATAATGTTTTAGGATATGTTTCAATATAAATAGTTAATGTGGTTATTTAATATGAAGATATATTTAACATAATTAATTTAAAATTCAGTAAATTACGCATTGTTGAATTATAGTTATTTTTGTAGTTCCTTTTAGTTTGAAATTATCAAATTACTTCTTTTAATTAATAACTTGTTTTCATAAATAATGGTTATGAAATTAATGACCCTTTGTTTATAAAATTAAACAAATACTACTAAATAAAACAAAACAAGGCAGAGAGATATAATTGTAGTCATTTATCTTGAATGAAATCACCTTCTATTGTACATGTAATATGAATGCATAGATTTCTTAGTACTCTCTCATAATGCTTAGGTTAATTAAATTTTGCCATTCGAATTATGACAATTTTTATATATTGGTATTTAATTTCTTTTGTGTCAACTTAACAAAATTTTACCATCTCAACTTGTCTTTTATAACTATTTTTCAACCAATTCTTTTATCAAAAAAGCATCACATGCAGTACACATTTGATGTTTAAAAGGTTATGTAATATGAATTTTTCACTTATGCATAACATGTGATTTTTCGCTAATTAAAACCTGCCAAAAGATAGAATCCATAAACATGAATGAAAATATATTGGTTATAAATACAAGATTTGAGCTAATTAAAACCTGATTTGACAAAAAATTGACAAAACCCACTTGACAAAATATATGTATTGTAATGCACAAATTTTCGCTAAATTGAAACCTGCCAAAAGACATTATTGACATTATTATGTAAAAATGTTATTGGGTTATGTAAATAATGTTATTACTAGGAATATTAACCTATTTTTCGTTAGTATTGACATTATTATGTAAAAATATTATTACTGGAAAAATTGGTCTAATTTTTTTATTATCGACATTATTATGTAAATATGTTATTACTAGGAAGGTTGCTGTAATTTTTGTGATTATTTACATTACTATTTAAAAATGTTATTATTGAAAATATTGATCTAATTTTTTTTATTATTTACATTATTATTTAAATAATATTATTATTGGGTTAACTATTGGTCTAATTGTTGTGATTGTTTACATTATGATGTAAAAATTATTTTATTGAAAATATTGGTCCAATATTTTTGTTTATTTACATTATTATTTAAATAACTTTATTATTGGGATTATATATTGGTCTAATTTTGTTTGGTTATTTACATTATGATGTAAAAATTAGCCTATTTATAAAATAAATTGTACATGTATACAATAAATTTCATAAAAAATTTAAGCAATATGATATAATACAAATAAGAATTGCATAAATTATAGAATATTACAGTAAATTGCACAAATAATTACACTATACAATTACTAAATTACACAATAATTGCATAAATTACACAACTATACAATTAATTTTGACAAATTACACAAAATTTATATAATTGTAGAAATTACATAAAATAAATTTCTATAATCCCATAAATTCATATATAACTATATATTTCTATAATTGTAAAAATTGCTTTTTTTGCAGAATTTTTTAAAAATAACAAAAAATTGACAGAATTTTTAAAAATCACCCAAAATTAAGAGAAAATTTTTAAAATCACAAAAAATTTACAAAAAATTGGAGAATTACATAAAATTTACAATTTTTTTTTAAATTTTCAAAAGTTTACAGAAAATTATTAAAATTACCAAAACTTATGAATTTTTTAAAAATTTCAGAAATGTATAAAAATTTTAATAAATTCCAGCAAAATTAAGAAAATATTTTAAATTGCCGAAAGTTTTTTTAAATGTTTTGTTTTACGCTAAAAAATCAAAAAAATAAAAAATATAGGAACAACTGTCCCAAACATGTTAAAGCTAAGAAAAAGGTAGACCATAAATTAATTAAGGTCATTGGAAACATATAATGCTACGAATTAAATTTATATATGTTAGAAGATCAAATATATTTGTATATATAAGATTGTTAGTCTTACGTAAATGGAAGTGGCATCTTATACTATTTTATTGGATATTATTAAATCGATAAAATACTACATTGAATGAAGTTTTTGACATTTTTGTTATATGGAAACTAAGATATCGTATTTGATACACAATCAATGAGGTTGAAAATGATGGAATTGTCCATCAGACAATTTGATTTTAAATCAGGCCACTAGATATGTTCACATATGAAAAGTGTTGTTCTGAGTTTAAGTCCGAAATTAATCAGGGTCCTGGATGTTGAGACATTGTAATCGGGAAGTGAACGAGCAATTTATGGGAATATTTAGTGAATGTTTTTGGAACACATTCGGAAATGATTTTTTTAATCATTTTAGAAGCAGATCTTTTATACATATTTAGCAACGGTCAAATATTAAATAACTATTCCTAGGTTTGATTTTTCCTCTAGTTTTCTTTTGGCGCGAAAATAAATTTGTTTAAACTTATTTTGAAATATCAAAATAAATAGATCGTTCCTATATTTTAATTTTTCCTTCTTTTTAATTGGGACATTGTAATATATTGAACGATTTATTTTATTATTGTCGGTTCAAAGTTGGAATAGGCTTTGAATCGACTTCCCAATTTTTCGACCGTTCGTAAATAGAAACAAAAAATGTGTTTTGTTTTTAAAAAAAATATATTGGTATGGACAAATACTTTGCAAGTTGTACTTCTAAATTAGCTAGTGAACTATTTTTATAAATTATCATCAGTAAGTTTTAATTTATACTAATTTATATTCAAAAAAATACACAGACACTTGATATAAGAAATGCTAAATGTCAATCGGATATTGTCTTCTTCAGTCTCATAATCCTCATCAAAGCTATCGTCATCAGACTCGTCATAAGATTTATAGTTCCCCGATTGGGATATACCTGATTCTTATTGATTAGCAACAGAAAGCTCAACGACTAATTATATATCATTTGGGAATGCAGGTCATAATAATGGTTGTCCGTCGAAACTTGTGGAATATCTATTGTCTCAACTTCTTGAAATCCAATGTCGGTCGATCGGGAATCAGGTTATATACAGCTTTGGGCATCACGTTTGGCCTCCTTTCATCCAACTGAAGCTCCGGTCAATTACATATGATCTTCAGGTCCTTTCGTGTATTCAGGGTATCCTTCGTTGTTTCTTTTATATCCATCACAATGTTGAATATATTGTTAAACAAGTTCTTCTCAATGTGCATGACATCAGGATTGTGTCGTATCAGATGCATCGACCAGTACTCAAGCTCCCAGAAGATGTTTTTCTTTGTCCACTTATGCTTGCTATTATACCTGTCCGGGACTCACAACAACACTTCAACCTCAGGGCTTAACTCTTCAACCCATTTGCGGATCTATTCTCCCATCAATGTTGACTGTGCAACATTCCTTTCTACTCTATTCTTTGTGAATGCTTTCTTGTTTCAACGGAACGGATGGTCCAGGGAGAGGAACTGTCTGTGGCAGTCAAAGCAGTACGCCTTCCTACCGTTCTATAGGTAGAACAAACGTGTGTCTTCTATACAAACTGGACATCGCATAACACCAGTGGAACACCATCCATACGCCATTCCATAAGCGGGTAGGTCGTTCATAGTCCACATCAACAGGATGTGCACTGGTAATATCTCATTTCTCAGTGTCGCGCGTTAGTACACCTACATGCTGCAGATTCTACAACACCTTGATCAGCGGCTCTAGGTAAACATTAATGAGACGTTTCGAATTGGAAGTACTGGGGATCACCATCATCACGAACATATACTCAGCACTCATGCACATTCCCAATGGGAGATTGTACGATGTAAGTATAAAGGGCCAGCATGAGTACGTACCACCGTACTGCCCGTGCGGCGTGAGCCCATCCGTGCATAAATCCAGTCTAACTTTACGGGGCTTTACTGCAAAATGAGGATGTGTCCGGTGAAAATGCCTACATGCATCTGCATCAGACGAATGGCACATGGATCCCTCTTCCGTTTGATTGTTGGCATGCCACGCCATTTGCTCGGTAGTAGCTTCTAAAGCATACAACTTTTCCTGGCGAGAGGTAATCCACAGGTACCTAAGAATGGCATACGGTGTCTTTTTGCGATTAGGATTTCGCTCCCTGATTGACTTGTACCTAGCTTCTCCACAAAACATGTATTAGTCCAGATCCAAAAAAGCCCTCTACCATAATATGAACTAAACCCTGCATTAGTAGGACACGACTTCATACCATTATCAGGCACAACATCCTGGTTATACTTAGAAGACCAAGACAGCCTGCCTAGCGGCATCAAAAACCATCCTCTATGCCGAATCCATCTGCACCGCATCACCCCAAGGCATACTGGTACTCTCCATATCATTAGAAATGGGAATTTTCTCCTTCTGAAATGGGGCCGCGGTGACGGCCTTAAAATACTCCTACACCCTGTCATCGGCTTGAGAAGTCCAATTATAATACTCCGGCATAAAACCTTTCATAAATAAGTCAAAATTTAACTCGTCCGTGCTTTTAAAAACTTTATTTCTGTACTTCTGACAAGGTCACTTAATTTTCTCACCATCCATATATGCATGTTGAAACTTGGATCATTCTATAAATATAGCAACACCTTCCTCAACAGATTAAGATCCACCCTATTTGGAAGGTTCTTCTCAAACATCCATATCTTTAACTGTCTTAACATGACGACGAGTCCTACAAAGACACACAAACACACACACACACACACACACACATATATATATATATACTATGATATTAAATTAATTGATAAAATTACAACAAAAACAATAAATTACAAATAAAGGGTTAAAGTTGTTACCTGATCAAAATAACTTCAAATATCAACAAAACTTTGAGATAGGTTGAGGAACAAGATTAGAAAAATATTTGTGGGATAGTGAGAGATCAAAAAAATAGACAGATTGAGGAAACAGAGAGAAAATAAGAATGGAAGAAAATAGTGACATTAAATGGAAAGAGCACACATATTTAATTGTTAAAAATAGCTGTTGATTTAGATTTTGTATCGATCCTTTCGACGGGTTTAGGAACCTTTTGTTTTTACCGTTGAAATGTAGCCGTTGTGTTTCATTTGGGACAGTCTCAGTAATACTAAATAAATAATACAAAAAAAAGTTCCAATTTGTACTGAATTTTGAAATGATTTTTGAAACACATTATTTCTTAAATAAAACTAATAATTTGGAACGGTTTTCGCATAATTGATTAAGGGTGTTCCAAAATCGTTCCAAATTATACCTCGCTTTGGCATACATTTTCTAACTGTCATCTTTTGGACATCCTTTGTCACATATATAGGAGTGGTCAACTCAAGACCGTCCCTAATTCTAATATTATGTTCCAAACAGAGTTCCAACCTTTTACCGTTACTATTTTGTAGTAGTATTTGGATCGGGTTTTGTAACTGTTTGTCTGGAACTCATGTTGGAATGGTTTACCCGTTCAAAAATTATAACCCAAAAAAAGTATAGATGATGCCATCATCTTTTAATATCCGTTCATTATGTGTTCCACAGACCGTTCCAAGATGGAAGGGGTTTAGGAACGGTTTCCTTGACCGTGCCAATTCCCAACTTTTTTTATTATGTGGTGATGTGCTCTAGCCAAATCCCATCCATAAAGGTGGTTGGCGGAGCACAAGATCTAGGATCCGATCATAGCACAAGAGGTGGGATCCGCAACATTTTAGTTTTACAAGCTAGCTTAAGATACTATTTAGGACCTTTTCCAATTTCTTCCCATTTGTTACAATTTTCTCATATTGTACCCCGTTACAATTCTCAATGGGCAAGGAGCATTGTCTTGTTGATAATGCCACTACACATACCATTCTAAGACACAAGAGTTTTTTCTCAAACTTGTTAATGACAAGACCAATTGTGAATACTATTCCAGGAGTTACTAATCTTATTGAGGGCTACGGAAGAACTACTATATTGTTACCTGAAAGAATAAGGTTACACAAAATATTCTAGTAAATCACAAAGCGTGTTAGAACACTTGGCTTTAAAGAAGCAAATCCTCGAAAGACAAAGGAGCATGCCGTCTCAATTAATCACAATGCTAATGTGACCACTAGTAATGTCTCTAAGGATAAAATTCTTCAACTGATTTATCTAAATGTAGCGAGCAAGATCTCGAGGTCAGTTACGATATGTCTATTAATTATGCTTACAACAGTTTAGGTTTTTACCGAAAAGAGGGTAAATTGCATTCTTGGTCGCATAAAATGGACCTGTTTTTAATTTTGGACCCATACTGGTAGATGATTTACACATTCCATCCAATATGTGCATTTCTTTTCCAATGTCAGGACACAAGACGACAATCATTAAGTTGCTAATGACATATGATTTTTCCGTTAGGTGGGTACAAATTTGGAGGGAAAATGTATTGATAAATGAAAATTTTGTGGGTAAGGTTTATTTCTTCTTCTACCGTATACAAATAGCTAATTTGTTTTCTTCTCTCTTCCATTTAGTAGGAAAAAAATATAAAATACGGATGCAAACGGAGAAGTTCTTTGTCACTATGGAAGGATTGCAAGTTTGAGTACCTTATGGACCAAAATTGAAAACAAGTCCACTTAATGGACCAAAAATGAAATTTACCCTCGAATAGAAATTGAAATGAATGAGATTTTTCCCTATTTTGTAGCCGTCAAAATCATAGATGAAAATGAAAATGATCCTCAAACTATAGAGGCTAACACTTAAACAATTGAAAAAATTAAAAATAAGCGAGAAGTATTTGGACCTATTACACCAGACCAAAAGGTGTTCATGCCAGTTGGCTATAAGTGGTTGTTCGTACGAAAGAGAAATGAATGAAATTAAGTTTTAAGGTACAAGGCTAGACTTGTGGACCAAGGCTTTACTCAAAGGCCAGAAATTAGTTTATTACTAATTGAACTGTTGGAATTGGTGACCAAGAGCTAATTAGATTGGCGGTCTTGAGAACCACTCTAGCAATCTTTATCTAATCAATATTATTCTGACATATATGGTAAGTATTCTACTTTGGAGCATGTGCTTGTTTTGCTTCTCTGATTATGTTAATCACTACTTTGGCGTCACAACAGATGCCCACAGACCACTCAATAACCCATATAGTTGGGTTGCGCAATAGATGGCGGTTATGAAACTAACTTTTGAGGGTTGGTTTGGAATGTTCCAAGTCACGGACCTCAAGACTAGGCATTAAGAGTCCTACAGACACTTGCACTGAGTATTACATTTATTCTATGGATGTTGCGTTTCATTGGCGACAAATGTTGGACGTCTATGCAATTTCAGTGGATTAGTTGACAAGGCGATCAACTGACTAAACTGACTCGTAGGGATCGTCATATGGAAGCCTTAGAGGCTTGGTCAGTATGCTTGAGTTGTTGGCTCGGATAGTAACGGAGTAGTCCTCAAACTTCAGGATTCATTGTAGTCACGTACATACAATGACTATATCTTGGATCTGTGCAAGAGCTGATTGTGTTACAAATGTGATCATCATAAGCCTTATCCACTGCAGTTGAAGTATGTAGTGAGGACGGTGAGTCCAAAAAGAGGATCCGTCCCCTATCAGTATGTGATAGAGGTATTGTGTTCGTGTCTTATAAATCATTAGCCACAGTCGTTGATCGAATAGGAGAAGGAGGTTCCTATGTCAAGAATCTTGGCGTAACGCGATCTCAAATATTAAGCATGGATGCCCAGTCGAAGATAGTGTAGCACCCCCATCGCTATAAGGGCTATATCTACCCTAAACGTCATACTTATAGTAATCCCTGTGTTTATCTATATAAATGCACATAATAATCTAATCCATATGCATACGTAACCCCAACGTCATAACAGGCGTAACTAACCTACGACATCATATATATATATACTTATCAAACACTGTAAGGTGATTCCTCACAAGTAATCCGCACGCTTATATTCTCTCTTTACAAAGAAAATGTGATTTGTACTCTAACTGACCAAGAAGAGAAAAACAGCATACTGGCCCGACATGCCTGTGTATAGCGCGTAGACCTATTCTTCATTAGTGATACAACTCAAAGTCTACTCCTGAAAGAAAATGTCAGCAGAGGAATGAGCCTGCCACTTAGTAAGTAAATAACCAGCCCTATCTATATAGGTATATCAAACACAACCAAAATAAGATAAGTAGGCAACATGCATGGAATACAGTCAATTCAATTCCAACATAATCAGTTGTAGTATACCACGTAGCTATCTCACAATAAGATAATCAACTAAACTTCCTTTTTTCTAGTTTGCTTACCAGAAGGTGATATCGTATTTTTTCCGTCAACTCAATCTCACCGTTATATAAATTTAAGTAAATCCCCTTGACAGCTGGCTCATAAATCTCATTCCGCACATTGCTCTTTCATTTCGCACATATCTCTTTCATATTGCACATAGCTCTTTCATATCGCACATAGGTCTTTCATTTTGCACATAGCTCTTTTCATAGTCACATCTTTTTCATATCACAACATCGCTCTTTTCATATCATTTTTTCACCTTATAGGCTATTCAACACATCAAGGGGTATTCACACCACAATTATATTTAATTTTCAGCACTCTCTCCTTTCCACATATGACCATTCTTGTAATCAACTAGTAACGTAAAATAATATCTCAACATATTCTCACTCCAGACATCCACAATACATCAAACAACAAACATAATATTTCAACGCATTTTCTCATTCCACATACACAATACCGTCAATCAAATCAAATCATCCATCACTCATATACTTTCAAATAAATAAATGTCAGCATGAACCACAAATTCATATAACAGTAAAATCACAAATAAAGGGGACATATATAGATAATACTAATTATTTACTTACCTCGACCTTAACGCTTTTATCTATCCAATAGGTAGTGGTTCGGTCTTTTCACTTTACTTTTGTATCCTATAATGAGTTATACCACATACAGTTAATATATCGAGAATATCGTAATTTTTTTTAAATATAATATTGAATATTATTCGTACAATTTCTAATAATTCTTTAATATTTTATTTCAATCGAAACACAAATATTCGTTTTTCCTCTTTATTAACATACCATTTATTAAATATAACTTTCAGAATATTTCTATCAATTTTCTATCAATTTCTCGCTATTATACAATTTAATTAAACAACAATACATAGAATTGAGTATTTGGTTAATAATTCCGATGAAATTGTATAAATTAGCTATAGCAATATTCAATTCTAATAAATTTAATAATGTAATTGACCAACGATATCATTTTTATATCCAATTTGATTTTTAATTCTACACTATTTTAAATAGCCAAACTCGTAAAATATTTTCGTTAAATAGTACACGCTTAGTATAAACAATATTTAGTAAACGGACAAATTAAATAATATAATTATATAAATTTATAAAAATGTTAATTATAATTCGTACCTCTGTTTCTTCCTCTTTTTTCTTTCTGCCGAAAATTGTGCGTGTGTGTTGTGCAATGTGTGTGTATATACAAGAAAAAGAAACAAAAGAAAAAGAGAGAGTGAGGCGGTGGGGTGGGCCACAGCCCACTCTCAACTCTTTCTCTCTACTCTTTTCAATATATATATGTATATATATCTTATTACTAATATATATATATTATTATTATTATTTTATTTATTTAATTAGACTTTTATCAAAATACCCATCACGTCCCTCCTAATTTTCCTTAATTAATATAAGTTGTCCCCAAATATTATAACGATCTCCAATTTAATTTGTTCAAATTTTATTATATTCCAATTATAACCTATAATTTATTTATCAATTAACTAAGTTTTATAAAAATTTACCAATTAATCCTCCCAATTATATATTATAATCGTTGGGGCATCACAGATAGAAACTAACACATAATTCCATGCCCTCAAGTAAGCCTGGGAGATGATAGACGAAAGGACCATACCCGTATGGACTTGGGAACATAAATGTTCACACGAAAATTTACCTAGTATCCAGTGCCATGGATCGTTGCTAGATGACCATTCATGATAACGGACTTTCTTGATTAAGGGTTAATCAAGAAATAATAATTAGTAATAGTGTTGGACACTAGCCAAGTCTAGCTGAAAGGTAAACGTAAAGAGTCAGACACTAATCACCAAGAATGAATAAGGAATTAACTTAGAATTAATACCATAAGATGTAAGTAATTCGATTACTCACACATGAGGGTACATTGTATGGATAGCTCAAGTTTAAATTAATTACATTAATTGAAATTGTGCTTGTCTTTATTAATCTAATGAATTGGATTCTACTTATTAATAAGAGACAATTTGAGCTTGAATATTTAATTGGATTAAATACCTAGTGGGCTGAATTAAATGAATTTTTTTAAATTAATTTTAATTAAAATTCTTTGGGCCTTGAATTTACTTTACATAAAATAGGCCTACTAGCAAAATGATGGAAGGAAAGTTGACCAAAGAATTGCATTTTTGGAAAGTGCTAGCTTGATCATAATTAAACTCTTATCTATTTCAAATGGGTTAAAGAGTTACCTTATAGATAATAGAACGTATCTAGACACATTCTTGTTTATCTATTCAAGATATATAAATATATTTTGTGATGATTATTAGGTTAATAATTCATTACAGAATACAACACAAAAACTCCCTCTCCTCCATCATAATTTTACGACCCTCTTCATCTCACCTTAGGTGAGTTTTTCGATCTTGATTCCTTCTAGCAAATGAATCAAGGTCTCATTTTTCGTGTGGTGTGGATCATCTTTAGAGAATTTTTATGTTGGAATCTCTTCTGAATGTTTAATGAAACTAGCTAGTTGGAAGTTCAAAATTTAAGAGGTACATTTCAATTTTAATTCTCGCTTCTACATTTATTTTTCCATCCATAGCCTCGTATGATTATATTTTATTGTTGCATAATTTTTCATATTCCATCAAACGCCTGCAAACTCGAAGGGTACACCCATTGGATTCGTTTGTTTTTACATTTCAGATTTTATTATTATGCGTTTTAATTTATTGCTTCCGCTATAGCGTTTTCGGGCTGCAGCATGCGATCTTTCAAGTGGTATCAGAGTCCGGTTGAATATAGAGGCCATTGATTTTATGTGAATAAACATGACAACGTGTTTTAATGTTTTTTAAAGCATGTTTTATTGCTTATTTTATTGATAATTATGTGTAGAAATTAACTTGTTTAATTCTGTGATTAATTAGATTATTTAAGTATTTAAGAAAATTTGAATATTTCTATAAATACTTGATTTTTATTTTTTTAGTTTAATGTATGGAATAAAAAAAACAATTTAAGCACTATAGCACCAACTGCCGGCCGGCGCTGTACAACCGCCCGTTCGCACAGACAGGCTAAAATAAAATTGCTTTCTTAATATGGTTTATTTTTGTGCATTGGATGCACATATTTTTATCATCCTTTCGGTTGCAATTTTAAACTTGTATTTTCTACATATAATTATTTTTTGTAATGTTGGATATCATGATTTTTCTTATGCATGGAATGTATTATTTTATGTCAAGCATGTTTAATTGGATTATTTTGCTAGTTGGATAAAAAGAGATGATCATGGAGCCCTTGACCATTTGAATGTATTTATTTATTCTGTTTATGTTGGGTGGGCCTATATGCCCTTTTATTATCTCCCCCCTTCTCTCGTTTTTGTCTTGGGAATAAGGCTTGTTTTCCTCCCTATTGTGTACTCCACCTGACAGCTGATTAAGATTTCTTTTTAAATTGTAATGAGACTAGAATATGTTTTTGGGTGAGAATTTTTATTTTACCGACGGAGAAGGAGTCCCATGGAGGACTTACAAGGCCCATCTATATGTTAATGAGTTAATTACATTTGTAATAGGTTAGGGCCACCCTAGATATACCTTAGACTCACTGTGGTCTCAGTCGGTCGCATAGGTTGGGCCCGTGATCATTCAACAGGGGTATGCTTAATTTTGTTGCATGCGATGCGTTTAATATTTTTAATTAAATCCGTTTAAATATTTGATATTTTTGCATGCAAACTTTAATGTGATGAGGTCTCGGTCAAACACTCAAAAATTTAACTCTCACTTGGTTGGATCAAATTAAAGTGTTGGGATCCAAAATGGACTTAGATCAAAATGGTTTGATCTATGCAAGATTTTCATCCACAAATAATGTGGTGAGGAAAATACCACTACACAAGTGTGATCTCGCAAGTCGTGGCACATTGGAATTAAAGGCAAGCTGCACCATTATTGTGAACAAAGGAACACGCTCACTGTTTCTCTATCTCACGAGTCATGGGGGCGGAAAGTTGAGGCGTGATTTGATGAGTTGAGCACGACACTAATTAAATATTAAACCCATAATGAACTCAGATCAAAATGGCATTTCAATCTATCTAGGCGCTCTATCCATAACAACATCATGAGGAAGCTACCACTTGTTAGAATAGGTGACCTGAAAGCCAATTGGATTGGCATTCTTGTAATCTATTAGGACAATAACTTGATTTTATGTAATATTATTCAGTGAATAAAATGAGTATTCTCTATTGGCATTTCAGTGTTGTGCTCATTACATTTATGTTTGCATTTCTTTCAAACATCACAACAAAACCCAACGACCACCTTAAACAACCGTGCAACAGTTGGACTGCGCATTGGAAGAAGATCATGAAACCAACTGTTTAGGGTTGGGTCTGACATATTCTGAGTTGAGGACCTCGAGAATGGAGACTTGCATACGAGTCGCATTCATTTGATGAGTGTCGTGTTTCATTTGTGATAGACGTGGGACGTCTATGGGATCTTAATGGGTCGATTGAATAGGTGTAGAATTGACTGAACTGAATCACGGGGATCGTTAAACTCTGATAGTACGGGAGTAGTCCTCATACTTGAAGAAATTCGACAGTCACGTCCATGCGATGACTATATCATAGATTTGTGTGAGAGGTGATCCTGTTTTAGACATGGTTATCATAAGCTTTGTCTAGTTCATTCAATGTATGTAGCGAGAACGGTGAGTTTCAAGAATATGGTCCGTCACCTGCCTAAATGTGACAGAGGTATCTCCTATGCACTTGGAGATGCATTAACTCTCTATAAACCTGTGGCCACAGTCATTGGTCGGATAGGAAAAAGAGGTTCCTAGGTCGAGCAATTTGGCCGTAACGCGATTTAAGTATTAAGCATAGACGCCTAGTCCGGGATGGGAACTGACACCCAATTTCATGCCCTAGACTAACACCGAGAGACGGTAGATGGAAGGACCATACCTGTATGGACGCGGGAGTCTAAAAGTTCACATGGATTTTCGCCTTCGCACTAGTGCCATGGACCCTTCCTAGATGACCACCTGTGATAATGGGCTTTCTTGATCCAGATCACAATTATTAATTAAATTGAATTTAATTAATAATAACGTTGGATACTAGCACAAGTCTAGCTGAAAGGTGAACCTAAAGAGTGTCCCACAAATTACCAAGATGGGACAAGGAATTAATTGAGAATTAATTCCATAAGTAATTGGATTACTTATCTATGAGAGGGATCAACTTGATGGATAAGCCCAAGCATAAGTTAATTGGATTATTTTATATTGGTCTTGCCCTTATTATTTAATAAGTTGAACTTATTATTTAATAAAGGTTTATTGGGTTCATATATTTAATTGGAGTAAATATATGATGCACTTAATTAAATGGACTTTTATTAAATTGGATTTAATTAAGATTGACTGGGCCTTGTATTTTAATTAATTAAAATCAGCCAAGCCCATTAATTAAGTTGGTGGAAATGATTAGAAAAGAAAATTATTGACTAACAAATTCACTTTTGAAAAATGTCATGTTAGTGATCCTTTACTTGGAATAAAGGATCTCATTACTTTATAAATAATTAAATGAACCTAGATATATTGTAATGCATCCATACAAGGTATATTTATGTATATTAGTTATTTGGAATAACCAGTGAATACAAAGCAAGAAAATAATTTCCTTCTCTCCAGTTCCACTGCTCGGCCAAAACCCCTCTTGTGCATACTTGGTGTGTTTATTTCTCCTCAATTCTTTTCCAGCAAATAGAGTTGACAAATCTCAAGTTTTAGTGTACTGTGGACATAGCTAGAGGGTTTCTACATTTAAGAACGAACGAGGTTCGAAATTAATCAAAT
The DNA here is from genome assembly GCF_026168435.1 of Sesamum indicum. NCBI lineage: Eukaryota > Viridiplantae > Streptophyta > Magnoliopsida > Lamiales > Pedaliaceae > Sesamum > Sesamum indicum. Next base: position 5,040,471 of record NC_142661.1, on the reverse strand, counting down.
CAAAGGTGATTCTTGATTTATATTTATGTACCTCTCATTTTTCATTCAATTAAATGCCCTATTAATTTTATTATTTTTGTTTATTTTATCAACCACATCGAACGCCCGATAACTCAAAATGTACACCCCATGATTTTATGGTTTCATTGCGATTGTATTTTATTTAAGCAATTTATTTTAACAGCTTCCACTTGCGCGTTGTCGGGCTGATCCACTCGCACTTTTCGGTGCCCTTCCAAGTTGTTTCAGAGCCCAGTTACCATGTACGGGCTATGGTATTGTAGGCTATGGTATTGTGTGAATAAGCATGAAAATGTGTTCTTTATTGCTTTTGAAGCATGATATATTTTTTTACTTATTCTTTGATAATTATATGAGAAAATTAATTTTTTTAATTTTTGCGATTTTGGATGATTTAAGTATTTTATTCAAATTGAATTTTCTGATAAAGTACTTCTTTTAATTTCAATTTAATGTGTGAAAAAAGAATTGGTACTGTAGGAATGCACTGCTGATCGACAATGCACAGCATGCGCGCAACCGAGCGCGCGCGGGGGGTTGTGTGGCCGCTGCGCTGCGGCTGCTGCTGATGACTGACGGCAAGTCCATTTTTTGCCGTTTTTGCGGAAATTGATTTTTTTCTAATTTCTGCATATTTTTTTTGAAAAATATTTATTGTTACTGATTTAATTTGGGAGAAAATTAGATTTTTTTGATAATTAAATTGCATTAATTTAATTTGTTTAATAGTGTGCATTGGATGTATAAGGCTTAATCATCCATATGAGTTGCAAATTTTAAACTTATTATTTTCTGCATATAATTGTTTGTCGTGATATTGGATATCGCGATATTATTGGGATGTTCATTTTCTTGTCTAGCATGATTAATTGTTATTCTATGATAGAATGTTATTCTATGATAGAATGAATGTGAAGGGATGATCACGGAGCCCTTGACCGCATGTATGTCTTTTATTTTTTGTTGGGTGGGCCCACGTGCCCTTGTGATTTTTATTTGTCCTCCCTTCTCATTTTTAGCCTTGGAATAATAAGGTTTGCTATCTCCCTCTTAATATACTCCCCCCGACTTCTGACCGGGATTTCTTTATTCAAATTATAATGAGAGTAGTATAGCACCTTTCGAGATACTTTTTCATTTCTAGCAAGCCTATGGAGAATAAGCCACAAAAAGGAGGAGGCCCACGCAAAAGGCGACCCATGGAGATATCACAAGGCCCATCTATATGTTGATGGGTAATATTACTTTGTAATAGCATAGAACCACCTTAGACAGACCATACAGTCACTGCAGGCTCAATAGGTCACATAGGTTGGGCTTGTGATCATCCAACAGGGTATGCTAGGTTCATTGCATGCGATGCGTTTGTTTAATGCTTTATATTTATGCATGCAATGTTTACATATGACGAGGCCTCGGTCTAAAGTCAAAATAACTCTCACTTCGTTGGACCAAGTTGAATATTAGGCCCATAATGGGCTTAGATCAAAATAGTTTTGATCTATCCAAGTCTTCCATCCACAACAATGTGATAAGGAAGCTACTGATGCTGAAGTGTGGTCTCACGAGTGGTGGCACACTTGGAATAGAGGAGAGTTGCACCATTGTTGTGAACAAAGGAACATGTTCACCATTATTCTGTCTCACGAGTCATGGGAGGTGACGAATAAAAGGTGATTTGGTTGATGGGTTTAGCCTAACACCGAGTAACATGATTCGCTTGAAGTCCTCGGAATCATGTAAAGAGTTGAGGCAAAAGATCTTGGGGATCCCATGGGATGAGAATGGTACTGGATACCTCCCACGAGGTTTTTGCCTTGTGAATCGTAAAAGTGGGGTATGACAAATTCGCTTGTGGACCCCAAGCCCACTAAGAAAGGCTATTCCTTAAACCCCACTTGAGAGTGGTGAGTTTTCGTATAAATAGTGGGAGACTTAAAGACTAAAGAACAAGTCTTTAAGCTTACTCATAATATTACTATCATTGGCTGATTTCTATTAAATTTTTTATTGTCTAGAAAATGTCTAACAATCCTTTAACCATGATAATGGAGACTAACAAATTCTATGACACTAACTACAGCGAATGGCTATGAAATCTGAGGATTGCCCTATATTTCGAGAACCAGGGCTATGTTTTGGATTAGCCACTCCCAACGGCCTTGCCGGAAGGGTCCTCTCCCAAAAAACGTGTCACATTCGAGAAGTTGCTTGAGGATAATCGCAAGGTCCACAGTATCATATTGGCTTCGATGTCCAATGACATCCAAAAGCAATATGATAGGTTGGATGATGTTCCCTCGATATTGCTCCCTCACTTAGCATACAGTGAAGATGAAGTAAGCATGTCCCACAATTAGCATACAGTGAAAAGAACTAAGAATCCAAATCCCAACTGACCCAGATAGCATACAGTAAAGCAGATGCTGAATTCTTTCCAATAAATATATCCTAAGAGGTGTATGCATTCAGTAAAGATGCAGTAAGCATGTCCCTTCTTTGGCAAAGACTACTCGCTCGCGGTAGAGCTGTTTTTGCTATCTTTATTGCTGGCTCTAAGCCTACCTCCTTGAAAAAGGGATCTGCAAGAAGGAAGTTTATGTGGTTCCTGATAGGCATATTAGATATGCTGCCATGAAAGTATTCTTAGGGACCAAGATGGCCGAAGGATCGTCTGTACAAAGTCATGGGGTTAAGATGCTATCCCTAGTGGAGAAGCTCGAAGACCTTAAAGTTGGGCTTGACAATAACACATACAATTGACGTGACTTTTCAATCACTTCCTTCATCCTACGACCTGTTTATTATTAACTATAACATGAACGGACTTGATAAATCTATTCATGAGTTATTTAATATGCTGGTCCAATACGAGGCGACCACAAATCTATGCCGACGGTATTGGTAGGAAAGATTTCAACCTCCAAAGCAAAAAGCAAGAGGGTCGGACACTAGAAGAGGAAGAAGGGTAAGGGAAAAGCCATCGCAGCCGCTCCTAGCGCTTTGAGCGCTCCTGCTGCTCTTATTAGAATGGGCAAAGGGAATGGGAAGGTTGGTGGTTCTCAATGGTCGAAAGCAAATGATATTTGCATTCATTGCCAAGGAAATGGGCATTAGAACAGGGAGTGCCCGCAACTCCTCTCCAACCTAGGTACATTTGTGATTGAAGTGACTATGATAACTAATTCTGCTTTTTGGGTATTGGATACTAGCTGTGGAGCTCACATCTGCAATAACTTGCAGGTGTTGGATAGAAGCAGAAAGCTAAGTAAGGATGAGACGATTCTAAGGCTAGGCGATGGGAAGGCCGTCGCAGCGGAAGACGTGGGATCTCTCCAGTTAGTTATTAGTGATCATATTCGGATAGAATAAAAGAGTGTTATAATGTACCGAGCATGATCAAGAATATTATTTCCATTCTTGTTTTAGACATTCATGGTTATATATTTCCAATCAATAAAAATAGTTTTTATTTGATGATTGATAATAACTATCATCTGCTTGGTACATCGGTAAATGGTCTTTATATTCTCCAACAGTCTAGTTGGATTATGCTTGCCCAACATAAATGAAAATTAGATAATCATGAAAAATACACAGTTTTGGCATGCAAAGTTGGGCCATATCTCAAAAAGATAAGATGAGAAAGTTGGTAAACTCAAAGAGTCTAAAGGTAGACAATGTTGTAAAACTCATCAACAAACACCTTTTCCATTAGTAATTAACAGAAGGTCCATTATAAGCACTTTTTGTGCATGTGGGGGTATTTTTTTAACATTTTTTTACCTTTTTCTTATGTGTTTTTTTTTTACTAAAATGCCCTTTTTTGCTTTTGTTTGGTTTTTGTATTTTTTATAATTAAAATTAAAATATTAAATTAAACTATATTTAATTATTTTTAATTATTAAATCTAAAATTATTTATAATTAATTGAAATATATATTAATTACAATAATTATTATTATGATTATTCTTAATTAGATAAAATATTTAATTATTATAATTCATAAAAATATTCTTAATTAACTGAAACATATTTTAATTAATACTAAATTAATTAAAAAAATGAAAAACCAACAATTTTCGCCCCTTTTTTGCTGGAAATTTGTTTTTAAGTTTTCGTTGCCGTTCGGACGAATTTCCTACAGACAATGCTACCATTCGAATCCTCTCTTCAGGACGAATATTTTCGTACCTTCAATTTGAGTTTTCATCAATCATAAAGATTGGACTCCAACCACGACCGCCAAATATGTTTGTTGTCGATTCGTCATCATCTAGTCAAATCTCAGACTCAGACCACCACCATCAGACTTGTCTCTTCAAAACGATTCTAATGCGATCTGCCTCACTTAATTTGGTAAAAAATTTATGGAGATAGGACGATTTTAAGAAACTGCGCCGCCATGACGGAGATGGTGGTGGGGTGGGTTAGCTAGCTTTTTTTTTAATATAATTTGTAAATTTTAAATTATTTAAATATGGTATAAGTTAAATGATTTGTTGAATATAGACCTTTTATTTTTTAAAAATCTAGCGATTCAAATTAATTGATTAGATCTAACAATAAATATTTGATCAAAGAAGATCCAACGATCATTAAAATAAGAAATAATATATAATAAGTAAGGGTATAACGGTTCTTTTCTAAAAAATTAACACTATTAGTAAGATTTAACAGAGAGGGGGGGGATTGCGATGAGTTTTACAAAACACAGGGGGACTTTAACCTATTCTCATAATAAGACAGTTTTTTTTTTTCAAACTTTTTAAAACACAGGGGGGTTTATGCATTTTGTCCGGACCTTCTTTTGAGGCGTGACGGTTTTTATCATGGCTAGAAATCTAAAGCTGATCGTTACAAAAGTCGCTCCAAAAAAATATGTTTTTTGCAGTGTTTGTGCAATTCGATATATCTTTTTGGGAAGACTTTAGCTTAATAATTGTTAGTTACTTTGTTTATAAGAAAACCAGTTTATTTGAATCCGCAAAGACCTTTGATAAATTTATGATGGACACATAGATATTGCAAAATAAAATAAAATAAGAAGCGAAATAAGAATGGTTGGTCAATTGTGGTTTATTTAAATTTTAATATGTGCCATGTTAGTAATTCTTATATCTGTGTCAATAATTTACCAAATGACCTAATTAATAATTATTTAAACATTATCTATTATAATTTTGTTAGTAACTATATATAGTGCACGAATACATAAAAAAATTACTCAGTGCAGCGTCAGACATGACTCATACATGCCTCGGCCACTTGTCAGACACAACATCCACATGTGTAAAAATATACAGTAAAAAATAAAAAATAGGACACAGTATAGACACTATTTATCTACGGTTTTATGCCATTTTTTCGACTTTTTCTTTTCTTTTCTTTTTTTGGAAACTGGATATGTGTGGTGATGGTTTGGAAGTAGCATTTACACATTTTTATATTTTTTTACAAGGATCAATAATTTCTATGGTGGATTATTGAGAATATTAAAACTTGTGCACTTACCTTTTTTCTATTATATTAGAGATAATAAAAATGTTATACAATGTACATAGTAATTACATGTCAAATCTCAAATTACATTTTAATCTATCTTACAACAAAAATTGTTCACTTTATATAATAAATAATTTATTCTCAGTTTTGTTTAAGCATACGAATGCTACTCTTCAAATTGTTTTCCTACATGACAATTCATTTAATTGATTTTCATTCGTCATCTAACCTATTTTGATATGTTAAGTGATTTAACTAATTCTCATTTATATCTTTGCTAGTAAAACTTTCAACATTAAATCATTTCTATTTTTCTAATTTTTATAGGTGTTATATGATAGGGGGAACCTAGTAAATGAGATATATTATTATATACAAAAAAATTATGAGTAAATAAGTATAATGTCAAAAGTAATAAGTAGGAATAAATATGCATAATATGAGGTTCCAAGTCGAGGACCTCAAGACTGGGCATCGAAAGTCCTATTGTGACACGCACTGAGTATTACATTCATTAGATGAGTGCTGCGTTTCATCAGCTACAAGAAGGTCAACTAACTAAACTAACTCGCGGGGATCATCATATGAAAGCCTTGGAGGCTTGGTTGGTATGGCTTGAGTCGCCATCTCCGATAGTATGGGAGTAGTCCTTAGACTTGGGGAATCACGTCAGTCACGTGCATATGATGACTGTATCTTGGGTCTGTGTGAGAGGTGATTGTGTCACAGACATGATCATTATAAGCCTTGTCCAGTACAGTCGGAGTATGTGGCGAGGAAGGTGAGTTCATAAATGAGGATCCATCCTCTCTCAGTATGTGACAGAGGTATCTCCTATGCACTTGAAGATACGTTCAAGCTTTATGAATATGTGGCCATAGTCGTCGATCAAATAGAAAATAGAGGTTTCTTGTCGAGAAACTTGGCTTAACGCGATCTCAAGTATTAAGCATAGAGGCCTAGTCAAAGATGGGAACCGACCCCTAATTTCATGCCCTAGACTAAGGTTGACAGATAGTAGACGGAAGGACAGTACTCATATGGACTCGAGAGCCTAAATGTTCACATGGCAATTCACCTAGTCTCTAGTGCCAGTTATCATTACTACACGGCCACCCTTGATGGCTTTCTAGATTAAGGGTTAATGAAGAATTATTATTTAAATTGGATTTAATTAATAATAGTGTTAGACACTAGCCCAAGTCTAGTTGAAAGGTGAACCTAAAGAATCACACACAAATCACTAAAAATGAACATAGAATTAATTTGGAACTAATTCCATAAGTAATCAGATTCCTTAAAAAGAATAAATTAATGACATTAATTTATATTTAGTTTGTCCTTATAATTTAATAACTTGGATCTTATTAAAGAATAAGGATTATTTGGGTAAAAGTATTTAATAGATTAAATAGAAGTTGAGCTCAATTAAATTGGATTTTTATTAAATTAGATTTAAATAAAAATTCATTGGCTTGTATTTTTATAAGCGTAAAAATTGTTCAAGCTCAATTATTTTGAGCCAAGAAAAATTCCATGTAAGGAAATAAATGGCTAGCAAATTGAAGTTTTGAAAACTTCAATTCTAGCCATTTTTGAGGATCTTTTTATTTGGAATAAAGAGAAATATACTTTGTAGATAATAGAATATATTGAAAAACATTCTTAATATATAAACAAGATATATATATGTATATGAAATATAATTATTTGGGAAGTAATTATGATGATCATTTTACAAGAAAAAAAAAAAAAACTCTCCGCCTTCCTCCAAAAACCATTCGGCCGCCCCCTTCTCTCTTTGTGCACTGGATGCAATTTTATTCTCTTTTTCTCATCTAGCAAAGAGGACTTAGAGATCCCGACTCTAGTGTGATGTGGAAAAATTAGAGGGTTCCGGTGTTGAAGCCTCAAATGAGGAGCATTTCAAGGTATTATTTTTGTCCTTTTTATTTTTTTCGGTTTTGGTAATCCATCATCAACCCCATGTTCGTTTTATTTTTAGTACATTGAATGCCCCGAAATTCCAAGGATAAACCCCTTGAACTTATTTATTATCTGTATTTAATTTTTGCTATTATGCGTTTTATTTATTGCTTCCGGTAGCACGTTCCCAGGCCGTGCCATGCGATCCCCCTTCAAGGCTATGTCTTGAACTTATCAACAATATTACTATTGTTTGCATATTTCTGTTTAATTTTATCATGTAGAAAATGTCTAAAAACTCCTTAACCCTAATAATAGAGACTAATAAATTTAATGGCACAAACTACAACGATTGGCTGCGAAATCTAAAGATTGTCCTAAATTTCGAGAACTAGGGCTATGTCTTCAACAAGCCGCTCCTAGCGACATTGCTGAAAGGCTCCTCACCCGAAGAACGTGTGACGTTCGAGAGGTGGCATGAGACAACTGCAAAGTCAGCAGTATCGTATTAGTTTCGCATAAAGGAAGCTTATGCAATTCCTGATAGGCATATTAGATATACCGCTACAAAAGCATTTTTTGGGACAAAGTTGACTGAAGGATATTCTGTGCAAAGACACGGGGTAAAAACTCTTCCCTCGCGGAGAAGCTCGAAGACCTCAAAGTTGGGTTTGACAATGGCACGTACATCATTGTGATCCTCCAATTACTTTCTGCCTCTTGTGTCCTACTTATCATTAACTACAACATGAATGGATCTGAGAAGTCTATTGACGAGTTAATTAATATGTTGGTCTAATACGATGCAACGACCCACAATTTTGCTCCAGCGGTATTGATAGGAGAAACTTTGACCTCCAAGATAAAAGGCAAGAAGGCCGGACGCTGGAAAAGGATGAAGGGAATAGGAAATTTTTTCATAGCCACTTCTAGCGCTCTAAGCACCCTTGTTGCACCAGTGCAAAAGGAAAAAGGGAAAGGGAAAAATGACGGTTCAAGGACAAATGATGTTTGCATTCATTGTCATGGAAAGGGGCATTGGAATAGGGAGTGCCCACAACTCCTCTCCAACCAAGGCACGTTGATGATTCAAGTAAATATGATAACTAATTCTGCTTCTTAGGTATTGGATATTGGTTGTGGAGCTCACATCTGCAATGATTTGCAGGTGCTGGAAAGTAGCAGAAGGCTACGTAAGGACGAGATGGTCCGAAGGCATGGTGATGGAAAGGCCATAGCAGCGGAACTGTAGGATCACTCAACTTAACTAGTAGTGATCGTATTTGGATAGAATTAAAGAACTGTTGTTATATACTGAGCACAATCAAAACTATTATTTTCATTCCTGTTTTAGACAATGGTTATGCGTTTAAGACCAAAGTCCTTGTGTCAGACCGAGGTTGGGAATATTTAAGTAGTGAGTTCATGGATTACCTAAAAGAGAATGAAATTCTCTATCAATGGACTCCTCCAGGAAAGCCGCAGCTTAATGGCGTGGCCGAAAAGAGAAATCGAACCCTATTGGATATGGTTCAATCCATGATGAGTTTTATCCAACTACCTTTGTCCTTTCGGGAATACACTCTTGAGACAACGGCCAAGTTGCTCAACATGGCACCATCCAAAGCTATGCCCCAAAACACCATATGACATATGGAACAAGAAGCCAGCATTCTACAAGTACCTGAGAGTATATGGTAGCCCGACATACGTCAAGAAGCTTGAAGGAGACAAACTAGAATCAAGCTCTAGTCTGTACAGATTTGTCGATTATCCAAAAGAAGCTGCGTGGTATTATTTCTATGACCCATCGGGACAAATGATTTTTGTCTTGAGAAACACAATATTCTTGGAAAAGGGTTTTCCCATGGATAGCTAATGTGATGAGGAATTGCTTGAAGATCCAAGTGAGATACATCATCAAGATTATGCAACACCGTCTGTACCTATGATTCCCCGTAATAGTGCTCTAGTTCTCTGTAGGTCAATTAGAATATCTCAATGTCCTGATAGGTATGGATTCTTTGGCTTGACTAGCCAATTAGATGGTGATCCAACAACATACACAGAAGCGATGTATGACATCGACTCGGATAAGTGGCTTGAGGCCATAAAATCTGAAATGGACTCGTTGGTTCGAATCAAGTTTGGACTCTCGTGCACCCACCTAATGGTGTTAAGCTAGTTGGTTGCATATGGGTATACAAACATAAGCTTGGATCTAGCGGGGAGGTTACTGCCTTTAAGGCCAGGTTCGTGGCAAAAAGATACACTCAACGACTTGGGGTCAACTTTGAGAAAAATTATTCGCCCGTGTCAATGGCTAAGTCCGTTAGTATACTGCTTGCCATAGCAGTGTGGTAAGACTATCAAATATTGCAGATGGACGTTAAAACGACCTTCTTGAATGATTTCATCAAGTAAGTGATCTGCATGGATCAGCTAGAAGGTTTCACCTCTTGTGTAGAAAAATAGAAAGTTTGTCATCTCCAGAGGTACATCTCTGGCCTCAAACAAGCTTTCTGTTGCTGGAACATGCATTTTAAAGAAGTCATGCGGGATTTCATCAAAAATGAATCTGATCCAAGAAGATTAGAGGGAGCTCGGTTATGTACCCTCTACTTTATGTTGACAATTTGTTGCTCATTGGGAATGATGTCATAGTATTAGGAAACATAAAAGCATGGTTGTCCACTTAATTTTCCATGAAGGATATGGGTGAGGCTTCCTACATACTTGGCATCAAGATCTACAGGGATAGATCTAAAAGGATGTTAAGATTAACTCAATCCTTGTACATTGAGAAAGTCTTGAAGAGATTCAAGATGGAAAACTCAAAACAAGTATTCCTTCCAATGAGGAATGAGATTAAGTTGTCCAATAAACTATCTCCCAAGACTGATTAGGAACTTAAATGGATGTCAAACATTCTCTACAATTCACCCTTGGGCAATATTTAGTACGACGTCTAATGTACTAGACCTAATTCGCATACGCTTTAAGCGTAACTAGCAAATATCAGGTGTGTGCTGGTGAAGCACACTGGAGTGCGGTCAAGACCATACTTATGTACCTGAAAAGGACTAAACATATGTTCTTGATTATAGTGGAGGTTAATTTATATTGGAAGACTACAACGATGCTAACTTTCACTCAGACATAATGATGCCAACTCTCGATCAGGTTTTGTATTCAAGCTAAATGGTGGTGCGGTTACTTGAAAAAGTTACAAGCAAGCTACCACAACAAATTCCTGTTGGAACAGGTCACCAAAAAACCAATTAGATTTGCTGTTTTCAGATCCATTCAAGCAATCGTTATTTAAACAATGTTTTCCCAACGAATATGAAAAGTATTCGTTCTGGCACATGTATTTGTTGTGCTTAGTAAATTACATGAAGCATTGCTTTCACATTACAACAGATGCCCACAAACCACTTTGTAACCCATGTAGTTGGCGTTTATGAAATTTCTGTGGGTTAGTTGATAAGGTGGTAAACTGACTGAACTGATTCTCGGGGACCGTCATATGAAAGCCTTAGAGGCTTGGTCGGTATGACTTGAGTCCACGGCTTTGATAGTATGGGAGTAGTCCTCAGACTTAAGGAATCACAACAGTCACGTGCATGCGATGACTATATCTTTGAATTGTGCGAGAGATGATCGTGTCTGAGGCATGGTCATCATAAGCCATGTCCACTGCAGTCAAAGTATGTAGAGAGGACAATGAGTTCTAACAAGAGGATCTATCCCTTGTCAAAACGTGACAAAAGTATCTTCGATGCACTTGGAGATTCGTTACGCTCTATAAACCTGTGGTCATAGTCATTGGTCGAACAGGAAACGAGGTTCCTATGTCGAGCGATTTTGCATAACGCAATCTCAAGTATTAAGCATAGACGCCTAGTCCAAAAGTAGAGCCGACACCAAATTTCATGCACTAGACTAAGGACACGAGATGGTAGACGGAAGGACAACACCCGTATGGACTTGAGCACCTAAAAGTTCACATGGGTATTCGCCTAGTCTCTATTGGCATGGATTGTTGCTAGACAGCAACCTATGGTGATGGGCAAGGATTGATTGAGAATTATTAATTAAATTTGATTAATAATAGTGTTTGACACTAGCCCAAGTCTAGCTCAAAGGTGAACGTAAAGAGTCAAACACAAATCACCAAGAAGGGACAAGGAATTAATTGGGAATTAATTCGATAATTAATTGGATTACTTATAAATGAGAGGGATCCATTGGATGGAAGAGCCTAAAAATAAATAAATAGGATTCATTTATATTGGGAGTTGGACTTATTAATTAATGAAAGCTTATTGGGCTCATGTATTTAATTGGATTAAATATATGGCGGGCTTAATTAGGTGAATTTTAATTAAATTAGATTAAATAAAAATTAATTGAGCCTTCTATTTTTTTTTTAATAAAATCAGCCATTGCAACCCTAATTAAGTTATTGGAAAATCTAGAAAAGGAAATTATTGACTAACAATTTCACTTTTGAAAAGTGCTATATTAGTCATCCTTGATTTGGGATAAAGGATTTATTATATTTTGGATTGTATAATGAACCTAGACTCATTCTATTACATCCATACGAGGTATATTTCTGTATATTAGTTATTTGGAAAAAACAAAATCCTACCATAGAAGCTCCTAATTCGGCCACCTCTCTCACAAGCACACTTGGTGTGTTCTTTCTGCCTAATTTTCTTCTAGGGAAGAGAAATGAGAGATCCCATATTCTGGTGTGGTGTGAACATGTCTTTAGACAGCTTCTGCGTTGAATCTCATGTGAATGGATCAACGAAATAGTGCTTGAAACAAATCAAGAAAAAGGTAATCTTCGATTTACGTTTCTTCCACTTATTGTTTTGATATTACCATAAGCCCCATTTAGTTTTATTGTTGTTATTATTAACTACATCGGATGCCCGAGAACTCCAAGGGTCACACCTTGGAGTCATTATTTTATTACGTTTAGGTTTTAACTTACAAACTTTATAGTACCGCTTTTGCTTGCTGGTTTCCAGGTCGATCCACTCGAATTTGTTTTCCTTTCAAGTGGTATTAGAGCCCGGTTCGATGTAGGGGCTATGTATTTATGTGAATAAGCATGATAATATGATTTTATTGCTTTTGAAGGATGATATTTATTTTTTTTCTTATTCTTGAATTATTATATGAGAAAATCAACATGTTTAGTTTTTACAATTTTGAATGATTTAAGTATTTTAAGAAAATTGAATTTTTTAGTAAAAATACTTGGTTTTAGTTTTAGTTTAATTTGTGAAAAAAAAAATAGTGTTGTAGTAGTGCACTGCCGATCGGCATTGTACAGCATGCGCGCGTGAGCAACAGCTTGCACACAGCCTGGATAGCGCGGGCCCTGCGTGCAGGCAGTGCGGCTACTGCTCCAGTTGACGGCCGACGTCTGGGCTATTTTTCGTCATTTTTTCAAAAAATTAGATTTTTTAATTTCTGCACATTTTTTGAAAAATATTAATTTTTGCTGATTTAATTTTGGAATAAATTATATTTTTTAGAATTTAAATTGCTTTAAGTAATATGGTTGATTTGCGTGCATTAGATGCATGGGGTTTATCATCCCTTTGAATTAAAAATTTTAAACTTATTGTTTTCTACATATAATTTTTTGTCATGATATTGGATATCACGGTATTTTCTTGAGATTTTTATTTTCTTATCTAGCATGCTTAATTGATATTATGTGCTAGTTGAATATGGATGTATGATCTCGGAGCCCTAGATCGCATGTATGTCTTTGAATTTTATTGGGTGGGCCCATGTGCCCTTGTGATTTATTTTCTTCCTCCTTCTTGCTCTTAGCCTTGGAATAGTAAAGTTTGCTATCTCCCTCCTAATATACTCCCTCCGACCTCTGATTGGGGTTTCTTATTAAATTATAATGAGAGTGGTATAGAATATTTTGGTGAGGTAAATACTTTAATTGAGGCCATGGAAGAAGGTCCACGGAGGAGGAGGCCTATGGAGAAGGCGACCCACGAAGATATTACAAGGCCCATCTATATGTTGAAGGGTAAAACATTTTTTGTAATAGCATAGGACCACCTTAGACAGTCCTTAGACTCACTGCGGGCTAAGTGGGTCACATAAGTTGGGCTCGTGATTATCCAACAGGGGTATGCTAGGTTTCATTGCCTGCGATGCATTTACCTAATGCTTTAAATATTTAATATTTATGCATGCAATGCTATTTTGTGATGAGCTCTCGATCAAACAACTCAATATTAACTCTCACTTGGTTGGACCAAGTCAAAGCTTTAGGGTATAAAATGCACTTGCATCAAAATGATTTGATTTGCCCAACGTTTCCATCAACAGTAATGTGGTAAGGAAGTTGTCCCTACCTATGTGTGCTCTCACGAGTTGTGGCACATTTGGACTAGAGGCAAGCTGCACCATTATTGTGAACAAAGGAATACACTGATTGTTTCCCTGTCTCACGAGTTGTGGGGGCGACAATTGAGGTGTGACTTAATTGATGGGTTGAAACAAACACGAATTAAAATATTATGCCCGTAAATGGACTTGGAGGCATTTCGATCTGTCCAATCCATCCATAGCAATATCCTGAATAAGGTACCACTATCCAAATATGGTCTCATGAGTCGTGACATATTTGGAATAGAAGGCAAGCTTTAATATTATTATGAACAAAGGAATATGCTGGTTGTTTCCCTGTCTCACGAGTCGTGGGGGGCGATAATTGAGGTATGATTTGGTTGATAGGTCGAGTTTAACACAACATAACATGATTCGCTTAGAGTCTTCCGGATCAGATGAAGAGGTGAGGAAAAAAATATCTTGGGAATCTCATGAAATGAGAATGGCATCGGTTGCCTCCCACAATGCTTTTTCCATGTGAATTATAAAAGCGGAAAATGGTAAATTATTTTTTTGGACCCAAGACGACTACAAAAGGATTTATTGAAACCCCACTTGAGAGTGGTGGGTTTTTATGAAATAGTGGGAGAAGTTAACGACTAAAAGTTTGAGTCTTTACTCAAACCCAATATTGATAATCTGCTTATTTTACTTTGCGTTTAGAATGAATATCTTAGATACAATTTTTTATTTTCTTTATTTTTGAGATTTATTTAATGGAATACAGTCGATTAAAGTTTGAATGTGAAAATCGAAGGATTGTCCTCGATTACCGAACTTGCATATGTCATGCAAAAGCCACTTCCATGGGACATGCGAAAGGAGTCCTTGTTTCAGGAATGCTTGACACTAAGGATTAAAGCATAAGGACAATCGCAAGGTCTGCAGTATCATACCTGCTTCTATCATCCATGAGCAGTATGAGAGGCCTGACGTTGTTCGTTCAATAAATGCTCCACATAGATCATATTTATGTGGCACCAAACTGGCATATTGGATATGCCATGACAAAAGCAGTTTTGTGAAGCCAAAATGACTGAAGGTTGTCTGTACACAAACATTGGGCTAAGATGCAATCCCTTGTGGAGAAGCTCTAAGACCCCAATGTTGATTTTAAAAGGAATGTACTTCATCCCTCCTTCATCCTATTTATCATAAACTCTAAATGGGCTTGAGAAAACCATTTCATCAGTTGATAAAATGGTTGGATCAATACAAGAAAACTATTGAAGAATCTGCACAGACGGTATTGGATTTGGAGGCTACAACCTGAAAAGCAAAATGCAAGGGAGCCGGACATCGAATTAGAGAGAAGGACGAAGCAAATTCAGCCTCTTCAAGCGATTTGAGTGCTCCTGTCACCTTAATGAACGAATGTAAAAGGAAATATGGGATAATGATTCGACAGTCAAAATTTATTTATGGTGTTTACATATATTTGCCAAAGGGCATTAGAAGAGGGAGTATCGTGAACTCCCCTTCACCCAAACCATGGCATTTCTCGAGCAAATATGATTACTTTCATATTCCCAAGTGTTAGACACTTGCTCTCAAAATGCAGTTATGGAAATGGTTCACAGAAATGAAAATGAATAGAACTCTAAGACAAGTACACTTAGCTAAGCAATGTCTAGGCCATTACTGCAAAAGCAATAGGACTAAATAAACTTATCTAATAGTATTCATGTCGAAATAGCATACGATTATGTAACCCAGCATGATCAAGTCGTTAGTTAATTATTAGACAAATTGGACTACAAACTTGATCAGTAAAAGAATTTTTCGAGTCTGCTGAGTTATTAAATTGTCGTACTACATAATTAGATTATGAACACTCAAAACAAATGACTAAAACGGATGATCAAGAACATAACTTACAGAAAATGACATGCATGAACTAGGCCATATCCCTCTAGTTAGGATAAATAGGTTTATAAATTCAAAGAGTCTAGCAATAGATGATTTGAGTTTACTAACTTATGAATCCTTTCTATGAAGGAAGAAAGCCATGAAAGCACTTTGTGGAACAAAGAATGATTTTCAAAAATAATCTATTGGATTGGATCCAGACACTATACTTAATATGGTTTGGCAATCCTTTGTCGTACAAAAGTATTGAGTATGAGGAATGGTCCTGCATACATTAAGGACTAGTAAGAGGAAAATTAGACTCAAAATCTAATTTATATAGGTTCGTTAAGGACTTAATACAAACATCACTTTTAATCGGAACTTAACTGAACATATCTAACTTCTCCAAAGGATAGTCAGAAAACTCCAGTTACCTGAAAGGTTCGAGTTTCTAAAATTGGACAAGAGGAAACGATGTAGGACATCTATCCAGATAAATGGCTTGGAGCCATAAAATCTGCTATGGAGTTCAAACTAAGTTTGGATGCCCTACAAGGTGCAAAGTCAATGGGAGCCCAATTGTGTTCCTAGTATTTTAGAAGTTCAGAATGTCTCGATCTTTTGGAATAATATAAAGATGTCTTGGAAGTCTAAAACACTAACATTGTTTATCAAATTTTTCATAATACGAATTGGATTTTTATCTAAGGATAAGCTATCCATGATTCAATCATTGTAGACTGATGATTAGCTTAGATATTTGATATCCCCTACGTCTTCATTGTAAGTGGCAAGGAATGCTATTGGATGCATTAAGCCTCATGTTGCTCATGCTTTTTAAGCATCAAAACGTATATCGAGTGTGCACCGACGAGGCAACAGACAGCTGTTGAAGGGCTATCTTTAATACTTGAATAAGGATTAAAGAAGAGATCTTGACACACATTAATGGAGGTTGATTTTGGAAGGCTATAGCAATAGTAGCTTCTAACATCATATGAATAATATTTAATCTCAAAAGTGAATGCACATTCGAGGTTTAATGATAATGTGGTAATACTGGAAAGGTTCCAAGTGGAATATCAGAAGGAACCTAATCATGAAAAATTGAATGTATGGCAAACTTTAAAAGCTATATTGGAAAAAGGTTAGGACCAACAAACAATGCTCAATTATTGGGTGTTCTACCTAGTATAGTCGCGCCGGTAGTCACCTTGGAGGATGAAAACAGGGATATGGCACAATGTATAAGGCCCGAGATCTCGTCACAGGTTTAAGGAATAATCTTAGTCACCATCATCTGCTAGGAGCGATGATAGGAAGATGTAACATGCGGTTGGACCGCAGAACATCGGCAAAAACGAGAGTAGACCCATAAGACCTAGCCAGTATCGCAGATTGGTCATAATCAGATTAATCTAAAAATATGAGTAATTCGCTTTAAGGTCAAGTGGAAAATTGTTAGAATAGGTGACCAAAAAGCCAATTAGATTGGCGGTTTTGAGAACCATTGAAGCAATCTTTATTTAAGCAATATTTTCCTCACAAATATAATAAGTATTTACCTTTGGCGCATGTAACTATTGTGCTTACCAAATTACATCAACTACAGCTTTGACGTCACAACACATGCCCATAGACCACTTTGTAACCTACGTAGTTGTGGCTATGAAAGCAACCTCTGTGGGTTGGTCTGAAATGTTCCAAGTCGAAGACCTCGAATCTTGGCATTGAGAGTCCTACTGAGACCTGCACTGAGTATTGCATTCATTGGATGAGTGCCGCGTTTCATCAGCGAGAGGCGTTAGACGTCTATGAAATTTCAGTAGGTTAGTTGACAAGGTGGTCAGCTGACTGAACTATCTCGCGGGGATCATCATGTGGAAGCCTAAGATGCTTGGTCAGAATAACTTAAGTCCCTGGCTCCAATAGTACAGGAGTAGTCCTTAGAATTGAGGAATCACGGTAGTCACGTGCATGCGATGACTGCATCTTGGATTAGTACATCCATACAAGGTATATATAAGTATATTAGTTATTTTCAATAACTAATGAAAACATAACACAAAAAAGATCCTACTCCTAATTCGGCCGCCTCTCTCACAAGCACACTTGGTGTGTTCTTTCTCCCTAATTTTCTTCAAGCAGAGAGAACTTGGGGCTCTCATCTTCCGTTGTGATGTATACGTGTCTTTAGAGGGATTCTACGTTGAACTCTCATGTGAACTTTGAAACAAATCAAGAGAAATGTATTCCTTGATTTATGTTTTTTGCACTTCTTGTATTAATTTTACTCAAAGCCCCGTTTAATTTTATTTTTGTTATTACTAACTACATCGAACGCTCGGGAATTCCAAGGGTACATCCCTTGGAATCATAGTTTTATTACGTTTTGGTTTTAATTTATGAATTTTATATTACCGCTTCTACTTGCGAGTTTCCAGGCCGATCCACTCACATTTTTGTTGCTTTAAGTTCCACCACGTATGTTGAAAACATTGCAACTTTACAAGCAGCTAAGGAAGCAGTTTGGATGCAAAACTACATCCGCGACTTGGGTGTATCGCCTAGCATTGCTAAGATAGTTATCTTCTGTGATAACAACGAGGCAGTAGCATAAGCAAAGGAACCGAGATCTCATCACCGTTTCAAACACATTCTTAGATGCTACTATCTACTTTGAGAGATGGTGAGCAGAGGTGACGTGCGGATGACCGAGTCAACTCAGCACAAAACACAGTAGATCTACTGACTAAACCGGTGTCGCAAATTACTCATACTCAACATCTTGGTAAGATAGGTTTAAGGCTGATGGGTGATTGGCCTTAGGTCAAGTGGGAGACTATTTGAATAAATGACCAAAAAGCCGCCTAGTTGTATTTTATTCTAACAATTAATCGATATTATGTAGTATTATTTTTAAGTAAATAAAATGAGTACTCGCCTATTTTGCCATCTACTTTTTTGTTTTCATTTTGTATGTTTCCAGTTTCTTGAACATCACGACAAAGCCCATAGAGCACTTGACAACCATGCGTTTAGGCCGCGCATTGGATGGTGGTCAAGAAACCAACTCCCAAAAGATTGGGTCTGAAACGTTGCAAGTCGAATACTTTTTGAATGGGCATCGAGAGTCCTATGGAGACTTGAATTAAGAGTCGCATTCAATTTGTTAGTACCGCATTTCATCGGTGACAGACGCGGGGCGTCTATGCGCTGTTGGTGTGTTGATTGACTAGGTGGAATCAACTGAACCGACTGGCAGGATCGTCTTATGGAAGCCTCGGAGGCTTGGTCGGTTTAACTTGAATCCCCGACTTCTATAGTATGAGAGTAGTCCTCAGACTTGAAGAATCATGGCAGTCAAGTGCATACGATGACAATGTCTTGTATCTGCGCAAGAGGTGATTGTGTCATAGACATGATCATCTTAAGGCTTACCCAGTGCAGTCAGAGTATGTAGCAAGGACGGTGAGTTCCAAGAAGAGGATCCGTCCCCTGTGAGTATGGGATAGAAGTATCTCCTATGCATTTGGGGATGCATTCATGCTCTATAGCCACAGTCCTTGATCGAATAGGAAAAAGAGGTTCCCATGTCGAGAAACTTGGTGTAATGCGATCTCATGTATTAACCATAGACGCCTAGTCCATTATGGGAACCGACACCTAATTCGATGACCTAGAATAAAGCCGAGAGATGGTAGATAGTAGACGGAAGGACGTATCGGCGGACTAGAGAGCTTACATGGTCACACAAAAATTTACTTAATCTCTAGTGCCATAAACCGTTGCTAGACGACCACCCATGGTGATGGGCTTTCTTGATTAAGGGTTAGCTAGAATTATTAACTAAATTAAATTAAATTAATAATAGTGTTAGACTATAGCCCAAGTCTAGCTGAAAGGTGAACCTAAAGTGTCACACATAAATCACCGGAAAAAAACAAGGAATTCATTTTGAATTAATTCCACAGCTAAATGGATTACTTACAAAGAGAGATCAATTGGATGGATTAGACTCAAGCATATATTAATAACATTACTTTCTATTGGGCTCGTCCTTATTATTTAATAAATTGGATCTTATTAATTAATAAATACAATTTGGACTTATCTATTTAATTATATTAAACACAAGTTGGCTCAATTAAATGAATTATTATTAAAATTAGATTTAAAAATTCATTGGGCTTGTATTTTTCTTTGTAAAAATTGGTCAAGCCCACTAATTCTGAGCCCATGAAAATTCCATAGAAGGAAACAAAGGGCTAGAAAATTTTAATTTTGGAAAGTGCAATTCTAGCCATTATTGGGGATCTCTTTATTTGGAATAAAGAGAAATATATCTTGTAGATAAAAGAATGAATCTAGAAATATTTTTCATTAACATTACAAGATATAGATATATGTACATATATGATACATAATATTTAGGAAATATTTTACTATCACATTATTACACAACACAAAAGAGTCCCTTCCTTCCTCACCTACCTCTCGGCCGCCCCTCTCTCTCTTGCACTTGGAGTGATTTTTTCTCTTGTTCTCTTCTAGAAAAGAAAATAATGAGATTCCAATTCCAATGCGGTATGGACGAATTATAGGGTTCCAGTATTGGAGCCTCAAGTGAAGAACATTTCAACCGAACATCGGAAAAACGAAGGTATCGTTTTTCACCCATTCTATTTTTTGGGTTTTGTGATTCCACATTAGCCTCATTTCAACCAAACATCCGAGAACTCCAAGGTTACACCCCTTGAATTCATTATTTTATGTGTTTTAATTTTGTTATTATGCTTTTTATTCGCCGCTTCGCTAGCGTGTTCCTGGATCATACCACATGATCCTTCAACTGGTATCAATGTTGGAAATGGTGACCATAAAGACAATTAGATTGGCGGTTTTGGGAACCATTAAGCAATCTTTATTAGTGTAGCAAGCATTCATCTATGGAACCATGTGTTATTTGTGCTCACTATTTATGTTGAAAGGTATTTTAACGTCAGAACAAATGCCCACAAACTAATTGAATAACCCATTTAGTTGGACTGTGCATTGGATGGCAGCTACGAATTCAACTTCTCAGGGTTGGTCTGAAACGTTCATCGAGGACCTTGAGACTGGGCATCGAGAGTCCTATAAAGACTTGCACTAAGTATTGCATTCATTGGAAAAATATCGTGTTTGACCAGGGACAGTCATGGGATGTCTATGCAATTTTAGTGGATTAGTTGACAAGGTTGTTAACTGATTGAACTGACTCGTCGGAATCGTCATATTGAAGCCTTGGAGGCTTGGTCAGTATGACTTGAATTCCCAGCTCCGATAGTACATGATTAGTTATTGGACTTGAGGAATCATGGCAGTCGCATGCAAATGATGGCTATATCATGAATCTGTACTATGTCTTCGATTTGGTTATTACAAGCCTTATCCAGTGTAGTCGAATTATGGATTGAGAATGGTGGATTTCAAGATAGAATCTATCCCCTATCAGTATATGATGGATATATCTTCTACACGCTCTGAGATGGTTTAAACTCTCTAAGTCTATGGCCATAATAATTGGTTAAATAGGAAATAATTTCCTTTGTCGATCAATAGAGTATACATATCTCAAGTATTCTGCATAGTTTCTTAATCCAACATGAGAACCAATCCCCAATTCCATACCCTATACTAAGGTTCGGAGATGGTTGACGGAAGGACCGTACCTGTATGAAACTCGAGAGCCTAAATGTTCACGCCAACATTCACCTAGTCTCTAGTGCCATGGACCATTGCTAGACGACCAACCATGGTGACGGGCGTTTCTGATTAATTGTTAATCGAAAATAATTAATGAAATTAGATTTAGTTAATTAATTATGTTGGACACAATGCCCAAGTCTAGTTGATGGTGAATCTAAAGAGTCAGACACAAATCAATATGGAATTGGTGGAATTAATTTAGAATTAATTCGAGAAGAAATTAATTAATTTAATTGGATTAAATTAATTCAAGGAGAATATATAAACGATTGGATCATTTATTTAATAATCTATTTGATAGGTTGCTAAAAAATTAATTAATTGGATTAACTAATTTTGGCTCAATTTATTAGGTTTGGCTTAATTAATTAATTGGATTAACTAATTTTGGATCAATTTATTAGGTTTAGCTTAATTAATTAATTGGATCAATTAATTAGTGTTTGGATTTAAATTTATTTAATTAGATTAAATAAATCTTTGGACTTTGTTGGGCTAAAATTAGTTTAATTAATTATTATCCAATGAACATTAGTTGAGCTTGATTTAATTTGATATAATTAAGCTTCGTGCATACTTGAAGTCCAACCCCATTTGAGGGAGGTTGGAGGAAGTTAAGGAGTTGAAACTCCTCACCATGATGAACATAATTGAGTGGTTAGTTCTTCATACTTGAAAGTTATATGCATGCGTGTGCATAGGTTGCATTGGAGGCAAAATTGATAGTTATTGAATTTTCAATTCAATTATATGTAATATAGAAAACTACACACAGATCAAGTATAACCATGAGATGAGCCACGAAATCTGCTCCTTTTCTCTCTCAAAGATATTCTCCTTTTTATTTTATATTGAATTGGTTTCATGTTAGAACATAAACAATCAGAAAACACTAAACAATAGTGTTAGTTTGGAGTTATTTTTGTTCTTGTTTTTTGTTCTATCTAGCATTAGAAAAGAACTACATCTTTTCCATTTTTTGGTGTGGGCAACTTAGAGGAATTCTAGTTTGAATTCTAAAGTGAACGGAATGGGAGAACGTAAAGGGAACAACGCATGTTGCTGCTCAACTATAGAAATAAAAAGGTAAAGTTTCATGTTTTGTTTCTATGCTTTTTGTTTCATCCTCTAGCCACTTTTCCAGTATGTTTATTTTTCATTATTATGCTTTTGACAAACACCAAACACCACAGAATTTCAAAGGGAACATCCTTTTGAACCGTTTTAATTTTTTTTATTTCACCCTTCCGCCGCATTCCCGAGCCATACTCATTTATTCAATCAAAGCACAGTTCGATGCGGGGGCTGATGGTTATGTGATATTTGCATGTTAACATGCTTTCACGAATTTTGAAGCATGTTTTAACGCTTTTCGTTAAGTAATTTTGAAGCATGTGTTTTCTTTGTAAAATTAAGTTTTGTGATTGGATATCCTGGAGTATAATATTACATGGGATGTATATTAGGTGATGTATGGATGTTGATCATGGAGCCCACGACATCTTGTAAGTTTAAGTTTATGGTTGGGCTTGTATGCCCTTGTAATGTTTCTTCTTTCTCCCTCTCGTTTTTAACCTTAGAATAATGGGGCCTGCTATCTCCCTCCTTATGCACTCCCCGAAACTTCTGATTGGGGTTTCTTTTCATTTGTAATGGGAGTAGTATCGGAATTTTTTTTGTGAGGGTTTTTATTTTAAAGCTAGCCCATGGAGAAGAAGGTCCAAGTATAAGGAGGCCCACGAAGAAATTACAAGGCCCATCTACATGTTGATGGGTAAATTGCTTTGTAATAGCATAGGGCCACCTTAGACACACCATGGATTCACGGGCTCAGTAAGTCGCATAGGTAGCACTTGTGATCATCCCACAGGAGTATGCTTAATTATGTAGCATGTGGCGATTCCTTTATTGCTCTTTAGCATTTGATGTTCTGCATGCAATCAAATTATGTGATGAGGTCTCAGTCAAAACACTCAAACATTAACTCTTACTTGGTTGGACCAAGTTAAATATTAGGCCTAAAATGGACTTGGATCAAAATTGTCCTGATCTGACCAAGCCTTCCATCCACAAAATATGGTGAGGAAGCTACCGTTACGCAAGTGTGGTCTCATGAGTCCTGGCACAGTTGGAATAGAGGAAAGCTACAACATTGTTGTGAACAAACAACACGTCCATCATTTTCCTATCTCAGGAGTTGTGGGGGGCGACGACTGAGGTGTAATTTGGTCGATGGGTCGAGCCTAACATTGAGTAACATGATTCACTTGCAGTCCTCAAGATCATGTGAAGAGGTGAGGCAAAATATCTTGGGAATCTCATGGAATGAGAATAGCATAAGTTGAATCCCATGGGGCTTTTTCCATGTGAATAGTAAAAGCAGAGCATGGTAAACTGTTCTTGTGGATACCAAGCCCACTAGGAAATGACTTCCGAAAATCCTAATTGAGAGTGGTGGGCTTTAATATACATAGTGAGAGACTCAAAGACTAAAACACCATGTCTTGAACTTATTAATAATACTACTATCATAAGTCGAAATCTGTTTCACTTTTTATCGTATAACATGTTTAAGAACCCCTTAACACTAATAATGAAGACTAATAAATTTAATGGCATGAACTACGACAACTAGCTGGAAAATCTAACGATTATCCTAGGCTTCAAGAACCAGGCTATGTCCTCGACAAATCGCTTCCGGCGATGTTGCAGGAAGGGTCTTCGCCAGAAGAACGTGTGACGTTCGAGAAGTAGCATGAGGACAACAACAAGGTCGCAGTATCATATTAGCTTCGATGACCAATGACATCCAAAAGCAATATGTTAGGCTGGAAAACGTTCCCTCGATAATGCTTCACATGATCGAAATTTGTACAATTCCTGATAGGAATAATAGATATTAAAATATATTTTAGGACAAGTTGACTGAAGGATCTTCTATGCAAAGTCATGCAATCAAGATGCTATCTCTCGTGTAGAAGCAAGAAGACCTCAAAACTGGGCTTGATAATGACACGTAAATCAATGTAGTTCTCCAATCACTTCCTGCCTCCTATGACCCGCTTATCATAAACTACAACATGAATTGAAATAAAAAGTCTATTAATGAGTTAATTAATATGCGGGTCTAATATGAGGCAATGACCTACAAGTCTGCACGAATATTACTAATAGGAGAGGCTTCGAAAGGCAAGAGGGCCGAGCGCTGGAAGAGGAAGAAGGAAAAGCAAAAGCTGTCGCAGCCACTGCTAGCGCTCCAAGCGCCCCTGTTGCTCTGGTCGAAAAGAATAAAGGGAAAGGGAAGAACGGCGATTCACAGCGGGTCGAGGGCAAATCATGTTTCCATTCATTGCCGAGAAAAGGGGCATTGCAAGAGG
This sequence comes from Sesamum indicum, assembly GCF_026168435.1. NCBI lineage: Eukaryota > Viridiplantae > Streptophyta > Magnoliopsida > Lamiales > Pedaliaceae > Sesamum > Sesamum indicum. The sequence continues at coordinate 5,015,597 of NC_142661.1, read as the reverse complement.
GAGTACCCATAACTTCTCTCCAACACAGGTATGTTTGTATTGAAGTAAATTTGATAACTAATTCTGCTTCTTGGGTATTGCATACTAGCTGTGGAGCTCACATCTGCAATGATTTGCAGGTGTTGGAAAGAACCAGAAGACTAAATAAGGTTGAGATGATCCAAGGCTCGGTGATGACAAGGTCGTTGCTGCAGAATCGGTGGGATCTCTCAACTTAGGTATTAGTGATCATATTAGGATAGTATTAAAGAATCGTTATTATGTACCAATCATGATCAAAAATATTATTTTCGTTCTTGTTTGAGACAATGATGGTTATGCATTTAAGATTAATAAAAATAGTTTTTTATTTGATGATTGATAATAACCATCATCTGCACGGTACATTAACGAACGGTTTTAACATTTTCCAACAGATAAATTGTATTATAACTGCCTAACACAAACAAAAATTAGATAATCATGAAAATGCATAGAGTTTGCATGTAAGGTTAGGTCATATAAACATAGAAAGGATGAGGAAGTTGGTGGAATCAAGGAGTCTAGAGGTAGATGACTTGGGTAAACTATCAACTTGCGAGTCTTGTCTAAAAGGGAAAATGACCATGAAAATTTTTGCTTGTCATGCCTGCCACTGGTCTGTTGGGCTTAATCCACACAGACATCTGTGGAACAATAAATACTCCGGCTAAAAGAGGATAGTCGTACTTCATAACCTTTACCTATAATCACTCACGGTATGGTTATGTTTAGCTGATGAGATACAAGATAAAGGCATTTGGAATATTTAAGTAATTCAGACTTGAAGTAGATAATCAAACTAGCCATAAGATCAAAGCCTTTCAGTCAAACTGAGGTGGGGAATATTCAAGTGGTGAGTTCATGAATTATTTAACAAAGAATGGAATTCTCTCTCAATGGACTCCTCCTAGAACGCCACAGCTTAACGGCGTGGCCGAAAGGAGAAGTTGAACCCTGTTGGACATGGTTCAATATATGAAGAGTTTTACTGAATTGCCCCTATCCTTTTGGGGATACGCTTTTGAGACAGCGGCCAAGTTCCTCAACATGGCACCGTCCAAAGCTGTACCCCAGACGCTATATAAGATATGGCACAGTTATGGTAAGAAAATATATCAAAACATAAGGTAAAAAAGAAAAAGACAAGTTTTGCTGAGCATGATTTTTACAGCCTCAACAAGGAGTTCGACATAAATTTATTTTAAAATATTTATCAAATAAATAAAACTGAATCTCTTGTTGAACCCTAATTACGGAAATTTTTTTTTAATATATTCAAATTTAAATATTTATTTTTTAAAACTTAGACAGAAAAGAAAATTAATTAAAAACAAATTGGAGAAATAAAAAGAAAAATAATTCAATATGTACCTGAGGCTCCACTAAACTTGCCCACAGAGCACAAGAGATGGGATCCGGCGATAGCACACTGGAATCTTCACAAGGCGAATTCGAATTTGGGTCAGATGAATAATCCAGCCAAAATCTTCAGTGTATGTTCTTGAAGAATTCTGTTGGCAAATTATACACGATGATGAATTAACAAATCGATTCACAAAAGGAATTAAAGAAGGAAAAAGAAAGAATCAAATGCTTGAGAAAAGGATTTGCCTGCATAGAATTCATCTTACACTGGAATCAAATGCTTGAGAAAAGGAAAAAGGAGTTGTCTCCATAGAATTCATCTTACATTTCTGGAGTTTTCCGCCATTTTTTGGCTACCGAAGGATTCAGATGTAACGTTCGTAGGGCTCTCTAACTGTAGTACTTTATGGACTTGAACAGTGTTCTATAGTGAGTGTGTTGAGGGAGAAAAGGCGTGAGCAAATGTAAAGTGTGAGTGGTTGAGTGAGATAGTGTGCATAAATGTTGTATGCGTATGTGTGAGTGTTTCAAAAAACAAAGCTCGACGGGATGTAGCAGAAGCCTCGAAAGTTACGTTCTGTCTTTTTCTGATAATATTTTCCTATTAATTTCTTCTTTTTTGGTTTGCCTTTACTTAATATTATGTAATAATTAGACAGAAAGCATTTTTAGAAAGAAATGTATATATTGATGCTAGAATACAATACAATTAATTATTCTCTATATTAGATTCCTCCAATAAAGGCAAAAAAAAAAAAAGAGATAATATTTATGAAAATCAATTAAAGAGTTCATCAATATGTACATATTATTATATTGTAATCAACCATTTGTCTTTACAAAATTCTTTATATACAACTCCAGTTTTTGAGTAAAATTGAAAAACTTAAAGTAGGATGAAGTAAAAATTGACACTCAAAAATGAAAAACTAATCATGTATACCTTTCTTGCAAGTTCAATCATTTTTTGCGTTCATTGAAATTTGACAATACTTTTAACTAAGGATCTATTGAAATTTGGTTTCAGAGGCTGGATATATTGAAAGAAATATATGTGGTGGGGTGTTTTAATCTGAAAAATGTAATTAATGGTTTGGTATATAAAGATAGGTACAGATTAATGTCACTTGATTCATAATTTTAGTGACTTTGAGAATTGGATTTCATTGATGAACTGTAGTCTAGTAATTTATGTTTGGAATTGAATTGCAATTATATTAACGTTATGCAGATAAACGAATGTGTGTAAGAATTTTTTGCACCAATTTATTTGGTTCTTTGCCACCACAGAACATATCACTTTCAAATATTTTGAAAAGAAAAATCAATTGACACTTTTGAATCCATTAATCACAATATATATATATATATACATATATATAATAGAAACTTCAAAAAACAAAAAGAAAAATAAAGACTAGAGGGTTGGATATTACAAAAAATAAAGCACCTTCTAGAATATCTAACCATCTAGGGTTGACCATCCTCTAGCAGCTTTTGGAACGTCTTCTGCAAAACAAACAAAACTATTAACACTTTTAAGCAAGAACTAATTTTTTTTTAAAAATAATAATATTAATACTGTAGCTACTTACCTCCACCTCCAATGCCCTCCGCCCGTTCCAGCCACTATTCACTTTTTTCTTGTAGCACCTCTCCAATAATTCCTTCTGCTTTGCTTCCTACAGAAGTAAAAACATTTAGCATCTTATTTATAAAATAATGGTAAAGCATTTAAAATACTATTATTTACTTACCAACTTTCTCTTGTGCATGCCGATAGAGGAAGATCCTCCCCCCCTCCCAAGATACACAATTGAGGACACCATGGAGTTTGGCGCCCGGTTCGCCTTCTATAAGGACTCCCGCTAGAAGTCGACTCTGGCCCAGTACGTCTGGAGCTGGAGCCAAACTTTGTTGGCCAGTCAGAGTGGCCTGACCAGGCTTGACAGGGCAATGGAAAGTATCTTCCAGATTTACTTATTGGTCAACATGTGGGACACACAGAACATGGACTCATCCTTGCAGTCCCACCAGTAGGTCATCTACAATAATAAAATTAAAGAAAATGTTAGAAAATTTCATTAAATAATTAGATTATTGCATAAAACCAAATTAATTAAAAATTGATTACCTTCATGCTCTCAAACCACAAATTCTGGTAGTATTCCGGCACCTACCTCAGATATGACGACGGGTGGGGAAAGTGTCCCCATCACCACTTGATGAGCTCGTAAAATCGGGGGTAAGATCTAAAAGGACATGCTATATTAGACATTTTCAATATAAAATAATACTAAAAAAAATTGATAAACAAATTTACCTTGCGTCATCGAGGTTGATGTACTGTGTGCGCTGATGGTGGGGGGACTGATAGTAGTGGTGGAGCAGTCGGGGTGGCAGACTGGTGTATCGTCTCATCAGCTGCCGGTGCAACTCTAGATGCTCCAGCATCATCTGGAGTCTGCGAGGCGGGAGACGGTGTGATCGTGTCAGGTGGTGTGGGTGGTCGAAGAACTGCTTCCCCAACTTGGTAAGCATCGGACAAAACTTGTAGAAGTGGCGGGCCACGACCATGACCTCTTGCTCGACCACGTCGTATAGGAGGCGTACCACTAAACATGATCCAAATAAATTATTGAGAAGTATTAGTCTAATTTTTACGATTATTCACATTAATATGTAAATAAAAAAGAATATACTAATTCTTACACATCGAAAAAATTATCATGAAGTTATGATTATTGTACTCTCAGTTATTTAAAAATATATAATTCTCTTGTGCACATATACAAATGGGCCAAGTATTGCTTTAAGCTTATTTAGCCTATCACATGAACTTTTTATTGTAGTATTCGTTATATTTATCCATTTAAATCTATCAACACTATCTTTTGTTGACAGATGAAGATGGATAAACATAACAAATTTTATTGCCAAAATTGAATTGATGGGCTAACAAGATTAAAGGCATGCGTGATCTGTTTGTACACTGTTTCCAAAGAAATATACATTTTTGAATAATTATTAATTATTGAAAATATTGTTCCCAATTTGTTTTCTATTTCTAATGATTATGTAATTGTACTTTAATTTGAAATATTACCTTAATATTGTTATTGTTGACATTATTTTGTAAATAATATTATTATCGGGATTATTGGTCTAATTTTGTGATTATTGAGATAGTTGACATTGTTATGAAAATAATGTTATTACTGGGAATATTAGCCTATCTTTTGTGATTGTTGACAATATTATGTAAAAGTATTATTATTGGAAAAATTGGTCTAATTTTTTTATTATTGACATTATTATGTAAAAATGTTATTATTATCAGGAATATTGGTGTAATTTTTGTGATTATTTACATTACTATTTAAAAAGATTATTATTGGAAATATTGATCTATTTTTTTTATTATTTACATTATTATTTAAATAATTTTATTATTGGGATTTACTATTGGTCTAATTTTTGTGATTGTTTACATTATGATGTAAAAATTATTTTATTGGAAATATTAGTCCAATATTTTTGATTATTTACATTATTATTTAAATAACTTTACTATTCGGATTATATATTGGTCCAATTTTTTTTTTGGTTATTTACATTATAATGTAAAAAATTAGCCTATTTATAAAATAAATTACACATGTATACAATAAATTTGGCAAAAAATTTAAGCAATATAATATAATACACATAAGAATTGCATAAAGGGAAAAATTTTCAAATTCAAAGGAGACTAGTAATTAATCTCTTTCTTTCATATGATTTGACCAATTATAAATTCTTAATTTGAATATTTGAAGTATTTAACAACAAAGAAAAAGTAAAAGAAGGAAAAATTAAAAAATTCTACTTATTGAAATTAGTTAGTGCATATCTTCATATAGAATGTTACAGTAAATTGCACAAATAATTACACTATACAATTACTAAATTACACAATAATTGCATAAATTACATAACTATACAATTAATTTTGGAAAATTACACAAAATTTCTACAATTGCAGAAATTACATAAAATAAATTTCTATAATTGCAGAAATCTTATACAACTAAATATTTCTATATTTGCAAAACTTACATAAAATAACTTTTTTACAGAATTTTTTTAAAAATAAAAAAAAATTGACAGAGAATTTTTAAAAATAAAAAAAAATTAAGAGAAAATTATGAAAATAACAAAAAATATACAAAAATTTGGAGAATTACATAAAATTTACAAATTTTTTTTAGATTTTCAAAAATCAATAGAAAATTATTAAAATTACCAAAAATTATGAAATTTTTTATAATTTCATAACTGTATAAATTTTTTTAAAAATTACAGCAAAATTAGGTAATTATTTTAAAATTTCGGAAAGTTTTTTAAAATATTTTATTTTACACCAAAAAATTAAGAAAATAAAAAATATATGAAAAATTGTCCCAAACATGTTAATGATCAGAAAAAGTAGACTATAAATTAGTTATGGTCATTGGAACATATAATGCTATGAATTAAATTGATACATGTTCAGAAGATCAAATATATTTATATATATAAGACTGTTAATCTTACGTAGATTTAAGTAACATCTTATATTGTTGTATTGGATTGTCTAATCAGACCGTTAAAATTTTTGTCAAACTGCTGGATAGTATTAAATCGATAAAATGCTACATTCTATGAAGCTTTTTACATTTTTGTTATATGGATACTAAGATATCGTATCTAATACACAATCGATGAGGTTGAAAAAATGATGGAACTGTCCATCAGATAATTTGATTTTAGATCAGACCACTAGATATGTTCACATATGAAAAGTATTGTTATGAGTTTAAATTTGGAATTAATCAAGGTCCTTGATATTGAGACATTGTAATTGGGAAGTGAAAGAGCAATCTATGGGCATATTTAGGGACGATGATTGGAACACATTTCGAAACGTTTTTTTAATAATTTAAGAAAAAGATATTTTATACATTTACGAACGGTTTTATTTAAATTTCGTATTTCGCAACGGTCAAATATTAAATAACCGTTCCTAGGTTTGATTTTTCCTCCAGTTTTCTTTTGGTGCGAAACTCAATTTGTTGTAACTTATTTTGGAACGGTCAAAATAAATTAACGGGTCTTATATGTTAATTTTTCTTCCATTTTATTTAGGACATTGTAATATATTGAATGGTTAATTTTATTAATGTCGGTTCAAAGTTGGAAATGGCTTTGGATCGACTTCCCAATTTTTTGACCGTTCCTAAACAGAAAAAAATGTGTTTTGTTTTTTAACAAAAAAATTATTGGTATGGACAAATAGTTTGGAAATTGTACTTCTAAATTAGCTGGTAAACTATTTTTATAAATTATTATCAATAATTTTTTAATTGATACAGAAAACAGTAAATGTCAATCAGAATAATTGTCTTTTTCAGTCTCGTAATCCTCATCAAAGCTATCCTCGTCAGACTCGTCATCCAATTTAAAGTTCCCCGATCGGGATGTGCCTGCTCCCTTTTGATTAGCAATAGAATGGTCAATGGCTAATTGTATACCATTTGTGCATGCAGGTCATAATTATAATTGTCTGTCACAAATTGTGGAGTAAGTATTGTCTCAACGTATTTAAGTGCAATGTCGGTCCCATCGAGAGTCAGGTTATATATGTCTTTGCGCATCACGTTCGGCCTCCTTTCGTCCAGCTCAAGCTCCGGTCAATTACATATGATATTCAGATCCTTCCGTGTATTTAGAGTATCCTTCGTTGTTCCTTTTATATCCATCACGATATTGAATATATTGTCAGCATGTTCTTCTCAATGTGTATGACATCAAGATTGTGTCGTACCAGATGCATTGACCAATACATCGAGCTCCCAAAAGATGCTTTTCATTGTCCACTTATGCTTGCTACCATACCCATCCGGGAGTGACAACGATACTCCAACAGAAGGACCAAACTCTTCAACCTATTTGCGGATCTATTCTCCCATTAATCTTGGCCGTGCAACATTCCTTGTCACTCAGTTCTTAGTGAACACTTTCTTCCTACCGTGCAGATGGTCCAAGGGAAGGAACTGTCTATGGCAGTCAAAGCAGCACGCCTTCCTACCGTTTTGCAGGTAAAATGAACATATGTCTTTCATACAAACTGGACATCGCATAACACCAGTGGAACTCCATCTAGACGCCATTCCACAAGCGAGTAGGTGCTTACACTCCACATCAACACGGCGTGCATTGGGAATATCTCGCTTCTCAGTGTCGCATGTCAGTATACCTACATGTCGCAGATTCTGCAACTCCCCAATCAGTGGCTCCAGGTAAACATCGATGAGATGTTTTGAATTGGAACGACTGGGGATCACCATCATCACGACATATACTCAGCACTCATGCACATTCCCAATGGGAGATTGTACGGTGTAAGTATAACGGGCCAACATGAGTACGTATGACCGTACTCTCCGTGCGTTGCGAGCCCATCCGTGCACAAACCTAGTCTACAATTACGGAGCTCTACTGCAAAATGAGGAAATGTCCGGTAAAAATGCCTCAATGCATCTGAATCGGACGGATGGCACATGGTTCCCTTTTCCGTTTGATTGTTGGCATGCCATGTTATTTGCTCGGCAGTCGCTTCTGAAACGTACAACCTATGCAGCCAAGGGGTAACCAGCAGGTACATAAGAATGGTATACGATGTCTTTTTGTGATTAGGATTTTGCTCCCTGGTTGACTTGTACCTAGCTTCTCTCCAAACCTTGCAATAGTCCAGATCAATGTTGTCCTTCTTTTACAACATGTAGCCATTTTTACACACATCAATATTCTGAATAGGTAAACCCAAGTTTCTTAACAATTTCTTCATACTATAGTAATCTTGGGGCAGGGTGTGGTTGCGGGTCACTATATGATTAGCCCATTGGGATATTTGGTCACATATATGCTGAGAAAATGGCCAATGACCTTGATATTCAACAACTCAGCCACAACCTCAATTGAGATTGGGTGCAACCATTCCACAATGGTTGCTCAACTGCATGCACTACATTGTGAAACTGATCTGCCAACCCAAACACATAATCGTACCACCTACCATAATATAAACTAGGCCCTATATTAGTAGGACACGACCTTGTACCTTTATGAGGCACACCATCCCGATTATACTTAGAAGACCAGACAGCGGGCTTGGCGGCATAAAAAACCATTCTCTTTGTCGAATCCATCTCCACGGCATCACCACCAAGGCATACTGGTACCCTCCATAACATTAGAAATGGGAGTTTGCTCCTCCTACAACTAGGCCGCGGTGATGGCCTCAAAATACTCCTACACCCTCTCCCACCATGAGAAGTCCAATTATAATACTCCGGCATAAAATCTTACATAAATAAGTCAAAATTTACGTCGTCCGTGCTTTTGAAAATTTCATTTTTGCACTTCCAAAAAGGACACTTAATTTTCTCACCATCCATATATGCATGTTGACTTGGGTCATTCTATAAATGTAGCAACACCATCCTCAACGGAGTAAGACCCGCCCTATTTCAAAGATTCTTCTCACACATGCCTATACTCAACTGTCTTAACATGAAGATGAGTCCTACACAAACACAGAAACACACACACATATATATATATATTATAACATTAAATTTAATTGATAAAATTATAACAAATATAATAAATTGACAAACAAAGTGTTAAAGTTGTTACCTGATCAAAATAACTTCAAATATCAATAAACTTTGAGATAGGTTGACGAACAAGAGTAGAAAAATATTTGTGGGATAGTGAGAGATCAAAAAAATTCGAGAGAGATTGAGGAAATAGAGAGAAATTAAGAATTGAAGAACATAGTGACCTTAAATGGAAAGAGCACACATATTTAGATGTTAAAAATAGCCGTTGATTTAGATTTTGAAACGGTCCTTTCGACAAGTATAGGAACATTTTTTTTAACCGTTGAAATCTAGCCATTGTATTTCATTTGGAACAGTCTCAGTAATACTAAATAAATAATACAAGAAAATAGTTCCAATTTGCACCGAATTTTGGAACGATTGTTGAAACACATTACTTCTTAAATAAAACTAATAATTTGGAATGGTTTTTCGCATAATTGATTAAGGGTGTTTAAAAATCGTTCCAAATTGTATCTCATTTTCGAATACATTTTCTAACTATAATCTTTGGACATCCTTTGTCACACATATAGGAACGGTCAACTCAAGACCGTCCCTAATTCTAATATTATGTTCAAATAGAGTTCCAACCATTTACCGTTTCTATTTTATAATGGTATTTGAATCGAATTTTGTAACTGTTTGTTCGGAACTCATGTTGGAATGGTATGCCTGTTCCAAAATTATAACAAAAAAAAATATAGATCATGACATCATCTTTCAATATCCGTTCATTATGTGTTCCAAAAATCGTTCCAAGATGGAATGGTTTTAGGAACGTGACCATGCCAAATCTTACCTTTTTTTATAGTGTGGTGATGTGCTCTAGCCAAATCCCATCCATAAAAGTGGTTGGCGGAGCACAAGATCTACGATCCGATCATAGCACAAGAAATGGGGTCCGCAAGTTTTTTAGTTTTACAAGCTAGCTTAAGGTACTATCACTTTAAAAAGGTGGAATTTGGAGCGAGTTTAGGAACAGTTTTTTTGGGTTTGGAATGGTTTGCAGGACATCGAACTTATTTGGGGCGATTTTTGGAACGGTTGGAAATTCATCCTTACAAATGGCGTTACAAAATTTTAGGAACGGTTCTGGCAAGACCATTCCTATTTGTGAAGGAAACTGTAACACACTACGAAAAACGTTCCTAATATTAAATTTGTAAAGAAAAATTTTATTTTCAATTGGAAAGATTTTAGGAATCATCAGTCGTATTTAGGAACACATATATAAAACCGTTTTAGTAATGATATTAGCAACGGTCTTTCTGATAACACATACTTAAAATCGAAATAGCAATGGTATTAGGAACAGTCAACCACTATTTAGGAACACTTATTAGAAATGATTTTAGCAATGGTATTTGGAACAATCAATGCAGTTTAGGAACAGGGGTTTGGAACTATTTTAGTAATGGTATTTGGAACAATCATTTATTTAGATTTATAACACACTACTAAAATCGTTCCTAATTTTTTAATTTTTTAATTATATTTTATAATGAATTCATATATTTAATAAATCGTAATAAATAAATAAAATTATATACTTTAATATATAATAAAATTAAGTTAATAATTTTTTAATTAATTATATTTACAAATTTCATTAATTAACTAAAATTGAAATATAGAAAACACATTATATCAATATAAAAATTATCTAACTAAAAAAATGAAAAAAAATTAAAACCAAATCTAAACCCTCCTTTTCAACGACATCAATATTGTCTTGATTTGAGGCTGAGGGGTCTGTTGAAGGCAATTCTGGAACGTCTCCTGCAAAACATACAAAATTATTAGTACTTCTAACCAAGAATTATTTTTTCTAAAACAAAGAATATGAGTAATCTACATACCGCTACCTCAGCCGCTCTCAGCCCCCTCAAGTGGCCGTCCTCCTTTTTTGTGTAGCACCTTTCAAATAACTCCATTCGCTTGGGTAGCAGATCGAGCTCTGCCTCTCGTAAAAGAAAAAAATAGTTAACATCTTATTTATCAACATTGTCTTCAGTTGACAAATGAAGATGGATAAACCTAAATAATTCTACCGACAAAATTCACTTGATAGGCTAAACAAGCTTAAAGGCATGTGTATCTGTTTGTACATGGTTACAAAGGAACTATATATTTTTAAATAATTATTAATTTTTAATTGTATTTTAATTTGAAATATTACCTCAATATTGTTATTGTTGATATTATTTTCTAAATAATATTATTATTGGAATTATTGATCCAATTTTGTGATTACTGGCATTATTATCTAAAACTATAATTATTAGGAATATTTTCTAATTTTTGATTATTGACATTGTTATGTAAATAATGATATTATTGGGAATATTAGCCAAATTTATGTTAATGTGATTATTATGTAAAAAATTATTAATGGAAATATTGGTCTAATTTTTGTGATTATTTACATTTATTATGTAAAAATGCTAGTATTGGGGAAATTGGTCAAAACAAATTTATTTATGTGATTATGATGTAAAAATTTATTAATTGGAATCAATTCTCAATTGTTTTAATTATTATATTTATTATGTAAAAATGTAATATTGGTGAAATTGGTCAAATCTTTTGTATAAATTAAATATAAATTGCATAAATTACACAATAAATTACATATAAATTGCATAAATTACACAAATTGTAGAAATGACCAAAAATTAGAAAAAAAATAACAAAAAAAAGTTAAAATTAACAAATGTTTTTTGTCAATTTTGAAAAATAAAAAAAATATTAAAAAAGTACCAAAAATTTACAGAAATTTTTTAAAAATTACTTAATAAATTTACAAAAAATTAGAAAAATTACAAAAACATTACCAAAAATTAGGAAAATTAAAAAAAATTACAAAAAAATCAGAAAATTTTCAGAAAACCGTAATTCGTTTTTTCAAAAAACAGAAATTTTATATAGTTAAATGGCCAATTTTTTTTTCGAAAACTAGCCAAAATGTTTTAAAAAAATTGGTGTTTTACTTTATATGAAAGTGGGGGAAAAATGGAAGAAAAGTGTGGTAAAAAAAAAAAGAAGAAAAATGGTTGAGGGGAGGGTACAAAAAAAAAAAAAAAGGAAACCCAACCATTTCATTTGATTCCACTTACCTCTAGACGGCGGCGGTGGATGCCTGACGGTAGTGGAGCTAAGTACCAGATGAGGGAGGTAGTCGGTCGAGGAGAGTGAGGGAGGGCGAGTGAAGGAGGAACAGGGAGGGAGAAATGAAAAAATCTTCTAAGTTTTGTACGTATACCGATTTTTGGAGCGGGCTTTGGAACCGGCAATTTTTTAAAAACCATTCCTAAGACCTCTCCTAGAAAAAAAAATCATTTTTATTGACAAGCTATATTTAAAAACTCGTTCCTATTGTTTAACCATTCCAAATAACCGTTTCAAAATAAAAAAACAATGTCGTTTTGTTACGAAATGACGTCATTTTGGTATAATATTAATACTACCACTCCTAATGCTTACAAACAGTTCCTAATTCTGTCTCAAAATTATTTTCCCAAAAAATTCAGAAAAGTTAAAAATAGAAGAAAGCTGCCCTAGATATGTTAATGATCAGAAAAAAAATAGACCATAAATTAATAAGGCCATTGGAAACATATAATGCATTGAATTAAATTGAACTATGTTCGAAGATCATGTGTATTTGTATATATAAGATTGGTAGTCTTACATAAATGCAAGTAACATCTTATACTGTTGTATTGGATAGCTAATTAGACCATTGGATATTATTAAACTGACAAATACTGCATTCGTTGAAGTTTTGGACATTTTTGTTATACAGATACTGAGATATCGTATCTAATACACAATTAACGATGATAAAAACGACACAACTGGCCATCAAACCATGTAATTTTAGTCAGACTGCTAGGTATGTTCACCTATGGAAAGTATTGGTATGCGTTTAAATTTGGGATTAATCAGGGTCACGAATTGCATATCGAACCGAGAAGTGAATTAGGAGTCTGTGGACGTATTTTGGAATGGATAGTTTATAAATTGGAATTAATTTCATAAGATGTAAGTAATTCGATTACTCACACATGAGGGTACATTGGATGGATATCCCAAGTTTAAACTAATTTCATTAATTAAAATTGTGCATGTCTTTATTAATTTAATGAATTGGATTCCACTAATTAATAAGAGACAATTTGATCTTGAATATTTAATTGGATTAAATACCTAGTGGGATGAATTAAATGAATTTTTTTAAATTAGATTTAATTAAAATTCATTGGGCTTGAATTTACTTTACATAAAATCGGCCCAATGATTAAGGCCCACTAGCAAAATTGATGGAGGAAAAGTTGACCAAAGAATTGCATTTTGGAAAGTGTTAGTTTGGTCATAATTAGCTCTTCTCTATATGGAAATGATTGAAGAGTCGCCTTGTAGATAATAGAATGTATCTAAACACATTTTATTTATCTATTCAAGGTATATAAATATATTTTGTGTATGATTATTACGGTAATAATTCATTACACAATACAACACAAAAATTCCCTCTTCTTCTCCATCATAATTCGACTGCCCCCTTCATCTCACCTTGGGTGAGTTTTTTGATCCTGATTCCTTCCAACAAAGGAATCGAGGTCTCATTTTTCGGTGTGATGTGGATCATCTTTAGAGGATTCCTATGTTGGAATCTCTTGTGAACGTTAAACGATTTCATGTCAAATAAACATGTAAACATGTTTTAATATTTTTAAATCATGTTTTATTAATTATTTTATTGATAATTATGTGTAGAAATGAACTTGTTTAATTATGTGATTAATTGGATGATTTTAGTATTTAAGAAAATTTGAATATTTCTGTAAATACTTGAACTTTTTTTATTTTTTTAGTTTTATGTGTGGAATCAAAAAAATAATTTAAGCACTGTAGCAGCAACTGTCGGCCGGTGCTGCACAGTCGCCCGTTCGCATAGGCAGGATAAAATTAAATTTCTTTCTTAATGTAGTTTATTTTTGTGCATTGGATGCACATATATTTATCATCCTTTTGATTACAATTTTAAACTTGTGTTTTCTGCATATAATTATTTTTTGTAATGTTGGATATCATGATTTTTCTTATGCATGGAATGTTGGATTATTTTGCTAGTTGGATAAAAATAAATGATCATGGAGCCCTTGACAATTTGAATTTATTTATTTATTTTGTTTATGTTTGGTGGGCCAATGTGCCTTTTTATTATCTTCCTCCTTCTCTCGTTTTTTCCTTGGAAATAAGACTTGCTTTCCTCCCTATTGTGTACTCCCCTGGACAATTGATCAGGATTTCTTTTTAAATTGTAATGAGACTAGAATATATTTTACGTGAGAATTTTTAGTTTTAAATGGAGAAGAAGGTCCACGGAGGAGGAGGCCAACGGAGAAGGAGCCCCATGGAGGACTTACAAGGCCCATCTATTGTTAATGAGTAAATTAGATTTCTAATAGCTTAAGAACACCTTAGATATCCTTAGACTCACTGCGGTCTTAGTGGGTCGCATAGGTTGGGCTCGTGATCATCCAACAGGGGTATGCTTAATTTTGTTGCATGTGATGTGTTTAATATTTTTATTTAAATTAGTTTAAATATTTGATATTTGTGCATGCAAACTTTAATGTGATGAGGTCTCAGTCAAACACTAAAAAATTTAACTCTCACTTGGTTGGACCAAATTAAATTATTGGGACCCAAAAAGGACTTGGATCAAAATGGATTGATCTTTGATTAGTGCAAGGTTTTCATCCACAATAATGTGGTGAGGAAACTACCACTACCCAAGTATGGTCTCGCGAGTCGTGGCACATTCTGATTAGAGGGAAGTTCCACCATTATTGTGAACAAAGGAACACGTTCACTGTTTTTCAGTCACACGAGTCGTGAGGAGTGAAAATTGAGGTGTGATTTGGTTGATGGGTTGAGCACGATACTAATTAAATTTTAAGCCTATTGTGCTCTTGGATCAAAATGGCATTTCAATCTGTCCAGGCCTTCCATCCATAATAATGTCGTAAGGAAGTTACCACTTGTTACAATAGGTGACCTGAAAGCTAATTGATTGTCATTCTCGTAATCTATTCTGATAATAACTCAATATTATGTAATATTATTCAGTAAATAAAATGAGTATTCGCTATTGGAATTTCATTGTTGTGCTCATTACATTTATGTTTGCATTTCTTTCAAACATCACAACAAGACCCACAGACCACCACGAACAACCGTGCAACAGTTGGACTGCGCATTGGAAGGCAATCATGAAACTAACTGTTTAGGGTTTGGCCTGAAATGTTTCAAGTTGAGGACTTCAAAAATGGGCATCGAAGTGTCCTATGGAGACTTGCATTAAGAGTCTCATTCATTTGATGAGTGTCGTGTTTCATTTGCGACAGGCGTGGGACGTTTATGCGAACTTAATGGCTCGATTGACTTGGTGTCAAGTCAACTGAGCTAACTCACGTGGATCGTCATATGGAAGCCTTTGAGGCTTGATCGGTATGACTTGAGTCCCTGGCTCTGATAGTACGGGAGTAGTTCTCAGACTTGAAGAAATACAACAGTCACGTATATGCAATGATTCTATCTTAGATTTGTGTGAGAGGTGTTTGTGTCTTAGACATGGTCATCATAAACTTTGTTTAATCCATTCAAACTATATTGCAAGAACGGTGAGTTCCAAAATGAGGATCCGTCCCCTGTCTAAATGTGATAGAGGTATCTCCTATGCACGTGAGATACGATAGCGCTCTATAAACCTGTGGCCATAGTAATTGGTCGGATAGGAAAAAGAGGTTACTAGGTCGAGCAATTTGGTCTAACGCGATCTAAAGTATTAAGAATAGACATATAGTCCAGGATGGGAACTGACACCCAATTCCATGTCCAAAACTAAGGCCGAGAGACAGTAGATGGAAGGACCATACCCGTATAGACTCAGATCTAATGCTGCAGATTTAGAGCTCTGTACTCTAAAGGCATGTTTTGGGTCATGCTCCCTCAACTCGTGAGTCATCCTCGAAGGTGGCCTTCCGAATATGTTCTCATAGGTCGTTCCATAGCGAGGTGGATGCCAATAAGGAGCTACTTATTGCGACCTGGACATTATCTAGATTAACTCTTCGGAGTCCGACAACTTGGGCATTAACCGCTAGCTGTCCAAACTTTCTGTCAGGCCACTCGAGGTTTTCTCGAAGGTGCCTGAGTCTCAACATGATGGAGTTTGCTTCAGATGCCTCCATCTCTTGTCAGGAAATCTGCAAGAACGTTTTCATGAGATTTTATAGCGACAATAATATAACAATAATATTGGTATTCAGCTTGCTATCTGATAATATGAGGATTTTCTATTTTCTATTCTAATTTATTCTTTAAGAAAGCTTTGACATTAGTATTATCAACTTTTAAAGTAAATTCTTTGACAAGTAAAAATAAAGGCCATATTTTAAAAGCCTTCCAAATCCGCAAAGAATTCTTTGTCGTTGTTGTGCCAAACTTTGGCTTCTTGTTTTGAGAACAACCCTTCTGTATATCTACTAGGTTCTTCCCCTGTAGTTGTCTTCTTCATGAGTACTGATGCCCATCTGTAATCATTTGCATTTGTTTAGACTACCAATTCATCCTCGTTCTGCGGTATAGCAAGCTTTGGCAGGGTACTGCAAACCTGTTTCAGCTCACGAACCGTTTTTGTGTGGCTTTCTTCCCATTTCCACTTTGAACTTTCCGTTGTTTCAGAAGTGGTCGGAAATCCTTCTTGTATCATGCAAGATCTTTAATGAAGATACCTGCAAAATTAACAACTCCCAAGTAGCTCTGTAAGTGCTTCTTATCCTTGATTACAACTGGAAAATTATGGATTTTCTCCCCAATATGGTCCTGAAACTTAATTCCTGTCTCGTCAATAGAAACTCCTAGAAATTCAACTATATTGACAATAATAGTAGCTTTCTTTTCAAAAAGTACGAAACCTTCTTTGAGGCATGCATCAGAAAATATTTCAAGATGTTTAATATGTTCTTTTATATTTTTAGATGCAATCAATATGTCGTCAATATAAACAAACATGAATTCGAAATAATCTTAAAAAAGATTATCTATTTTTCTTTGAAATATCTGGGGTGCATTAGCTAAACCAATTGGAAGCACAATCCAGATATATTGTCCCTGTGGTGTGGAGAATGCAGTAAATTTCTATGATTCATTCTCCATCTTAATCTAATAAAACCCAGATTTGCAATTAAATTTAGAAAACACTCTTGCCCCTTTAATTAAATCAACTAAGTGTTCTCTACTAGGAATGTAATAACCATCAAACTCTAATATCTTATTAATGCGTTGATAGTTAATTACCAACCTGGGTTTACCTCTCTTAATCTCGGCATGGTTCCTTACCAGAAAACCAGGGCTGCTGTAGCTAGAGATTCCAGGTTCGATGAGTCCAAGATCGATATGCTCTTTGATAATCATCTACATATCTTTCTTGTCTTTCATGCTCGTCTGGATAGGTTTGTATCGAACGTACACGTACTTGCACTCTTCCTTGAGCTTTAGAGTAGCTTTGATCTTGTTCCTATCCCACCATGCCAGAGGGTTTTCACTGAAGTTCCTCTAGATAAACCTCTTGACATTCTCAAGAGAAATCCTGCTTTCCTCACTAATATCTAGCGATTTCATTTTTATTAGTGCTTCTTTAAGGTTCACAATCTCCTCCTTGGATTTCTTATAGAAGCTATCATTGTCTATGAGTCCTTGTTGTGAGTCCTTGTTGCCTGAAAGTCAAAAGGACCTTACCAAATTTCCTCTTATCCTGCATTTTTGGATGAGTTAATCTGACATCAAAATGACCACGTTTGCTGCAAAAATTTATTGGCATTATCCTTTTAAATGCCCTTTCTCTTCGCAACACCTGTATCTCACTACCACAGTTAGTGGTAAAAGATTAACAGATTCCTCTAGTTATCTTGCATATATCGTGCAAATGTTTGAATGAAATTGTTACCTAGCAAGACATCAGCACCTATATCATGAAAGTAAATAGGAGGTGTTCGAAGTGTCCTATTGAGACTTGCATTATGAGTCACATTCATTTGATGAGTTCCGTGTTTCATTATGGCCAGACATGGGATGTTAATTGTGATCTTAATGGGTCAATTGACTCGCGGAAATCGTCATATGGAAGCCTTGGAGGCTTGGTCGGTATGACTTGAGTCCCTAGTTCCGATTGTACGGGACCAGTCCTCAAACTTGAGGAATTACGGCAGTCACGTACGTGCGATACCTGTATCATACATTTGTGTGAGAGGTGATCGTATCTCAGACGTGGTCATCATAGGCCTTGTCTTGTACTTTCAAAGTATGTAGAGAGGACGGTTAGTTCCAAGAAGAGGATCCATCCCCTGTCAAAACGTGACAGAGGCATCTCCTATGCACTTGGAGATGCGTTAACGCTCTAGAAACCTGTGGCCACAGTCATTGGTCGAATAGAAAAAATAGGTTCCTCGTTTGAGCAAATTTGGCATGACGCGACCTTAAGTATTAAGCAAAGACGCCTAGTCCAGGATGGGAACTGACATCCAATTCCATGTTGTAGACTATGGCTAGGAGACAGTAGATGGAATGACTGTACTCGTATAGACTCGGGGCCTAAAAGTTCACATGGATTTTCGCCTAGTCTCTAGTGCCATGGACCGTTACTAGAAGGTCACCATGATGATAGGCTTTCTTGCTCAAGGATTGATCAATAATTATTAATTAAATTTGATTTAGTTAATAATAGTGGTGGACACTAGCTCAAGTCTAGCTGAAATGTGAACCTATATAGTCATACATAAATCACTAAGAAGGGACGAGTAATTAATTGAGAATTAATTTTATAAGTAATTGGAATACTTATATATGAGATGGATCCATTGGATGGATAAGCCTAAGGATGAATTATTTGGATTAATTTAAATTAGGCTTGCCCTTAGCATTTAATAAGTTGGACTTATTATTTAATAAAGGCTTATTGGGTTCATATATTTAAATGGATTAACTTTATGATGGACTTAATTAAGTAGGATTTAATTAAATTAGATTTAATTAAGATTGACTTTTGGAAAGTGTCATGTTAGTGATTCTTTATTTCGAATAAAAGATCTTATTAACTTATGGATGGTTAAATGAACCTAAACATATTTTATTTCATCCATAAAAGGTATATTTATGTATATTAGTTATTTGGAATAACTAATGAATACATAAAAAGGCAAGAAAATAATTTTCTTCTCTCCAATTCCACCTCTCGGCCTAACCCCCTCTTGTACACACTGGGTGTGTTTTTCGTCGTCAATTCTTTTCTAGCAAATTAAGTTGAGGAATCTCAAGTTCAAGTGTGGTGTGGACGTAGCTTTAGAAGGTTTCTACACAGAAGCCTTGCGTGAACGGATTAAATGAACGAGGTTCAAAATAAACAAATGAAAGGTTATTCTTGAGTTACATTTATGTACCTCTCGTTTTCATTCAACCAATAGCTCTGTTAATTTTATTATTGTCGTTTATTTTATTAACTACATCGAACTCCCTGCAACTCCAAGGGTACACCCCTTGGAATTATGGTCTCATTGCGATTTCGTTTTATTTACACAATTTATTTTAACCGCTTCCACTTGCGCGTTCCTGGGCCGATGCACTCGCAGTTTCCGGTGCCCTTTCACCACTATCCAAAATATGGTCTCGCGAGTCGTGGCACATTTGGAAAAGAAGGCAAGCTGCATTATTGTTATGAAAAGAGGTGACAGTTGTTTCCCTATCTCATGATTCATGGGGGGTGACAGTTGAGGTGTGATTTGGTAGATGGGTCGGGCTTAACACCGGGAAGCATGGTTCATTTGGAGTCGTCGGGATCATGTAAAGAGGTGAGACAAAGTATCTTGGGAATCTCACAGAATGAGAATCGCATTGGTTGCCTCCCAGAATGCTTTTTCCATGTGAATCATAAAAGTGGGCATGGTAAATTGTTCTTGTGGATCCCAAGCCCACTAGGAAGGGATGTACCAAAACCCCACTCGAGAGTGGTGGGATTTTGTTGAAATAGTGGGACAACTGAATGACTAAAAGATCAAGTCTTAACACAAAATAATATTGGAATAATCTACTTATTCTTTCTACTCTGCGTTTAGAACGCATTTCTTAGAAACGTTTTCCAATTCATTTTTTGATATTTATTTCATTATATGGAATGCAAAGAATTAAATTGGCTGAAAAATCGAAGGATTGTCCTCGATTTTCAAACCTGGATAATGTCATGGTTAAGCCACTTCCATCAGACTTGTGAATGGAGTCCTTACTAAAAAAGAATGTTAACTGAAGGACCGTACCAGTATGGACTCAGAAAATCTAAATGCTTATACGGGAATTCAGCTAGTCTCTAATGCCATAGATCGTTGCTACACGGCCACCTATGATGACGGGCTTCTTGATTAAAGGTTAATCAAGAAATACTAATTAATAATAGTGTTAGACACTATCCCAAGTCTAACTGAAATGTGAACCTAAAGAATCACGCACAAATCACTGAAAATGAGCATAGAATTAATTTGGAATTAATTCCATAAATAATTTGATTACTTACAAAGAGGGATCCATTGAGCAGAAAAAGGCCCAAGAATAAATTAATGGCATTAATATATATTTGGTTTGTCCTTATAATTTAATAAGTTGGATCTTATTAAAGAAGAAGGATAATTTGGGTATAAGTATTTAATTAGATTAAATAGAAATTGAGCTCAATGTAAATTGGATTTTTATTAAAGATTTAATAAAAATTCATTGGCTTGTATTTTTATAAGGGTAAGAATTGTTTAAGCTCAATTATTTTGAGCCAAGGAAAATTCCATGGAAGGAAATAAATGGCTAGCAAATTGCAGTTCTAGAAAGTTCAATTCTAGCCATTTTTGGGGATCTTTTTATTCGTAATAAAGAGAAATATACCTTGTAGATAATAGAATATGTTTAGAAACATTCTTAATTATCTAAACAACATATATATATATATATGAAATATAGTTATTTGGAAAATAATTATGATGATTATTACACAAAAAAAAAATAAAATCTCCTCCTTCCCCTAAAAACCATTTGGCCACCCCCTTCTCTCTTTGTGCACTTGGTGTAATTTTCTTCTCTCATTCTCATCTAGGAAGAGGACGTAGAGATCCCGACTACAGTGTGATGTGGAAGAATTGGAAGATTCCTATGTTGAAGACTCAAATGAGGAGCATTTCAAGGTATCATTTTTCACCCTTTAAGTTTTTTCGGTTTTGGTAATTCAACATCGGCCCAATGTACGTTTTATGTTTAGTACATCGAACGCCCAGGAACTCCAAGGGTACACCACTTGAACTCATTTATTTTCTGTATTTAATATTTGCTATTATGCGTTTTATTTATCGCTCCCGCTAGCACGTTCCCGGGCCGTACCACGCGATTCCCTTGAAGACCATGTCTTGAGCTTATCAATAATATTACTATCGTCTACATATTTCTGTTTAATTCTATCATGTAGAAAATGTCTAAGAATCCCTTAACCCTGATAATGGAGACTAATAAATTTAATGGCACAAACTACAACGGTTGGCTGCAAAATCTAAAGATTGTCCTAAATTTCGAGAATTAGGGCCATGTCTTCGGCAAGCCGCTCCCGACGACATTATTGAAAGGCTCCTTACCCGAGGAACGTGTGACATTCGAGAGGTGGCATGAGAACAATTGCGAGGTCCGCAGTATCATATTAGCTTTGATGATCAATGACTTCAAATAGCAATATGATAGGTTGGAAGACGTTCCATCGATAATGCTTCGCATATTAGATGTGCCGCTACAAAAGTATTTTTCGGGACAAAGATGACTAAAGGATTTTATGTGCAAAGACATGGGGTCAAAATGCTTCCCTCGCGGGCTCGAAGACCTCAAAGATGGGCTTGACAATGTCAAGTACATCAATGTGATCCTCCAATTACTTCCTCCCTCTTATGACCCGTTTATATTAACTACAACATGAATGGACTTGAGAAGTCTAGTCATGAGTTAATTAATATGTTCGTCCAATACGAGCCATCGATCCACAAGTTTGTGCCATCAGTACTGATAGGAGAAACTTTAACCTCCAATGCAAAAGGCAAGAAGGCCGAAAGCTGGAAGAGGAAGAAGGGAAAAGGAAAAGTCCAAGCACCCCTGTTGCTCCAGTGTAAAAGGAACAAGGGAAAGGGAAGAACGGCAGTTCACAACGATCAAGGAAAAATGATGTTTCCATTTATTGTCAAGTAAAGGAGCATTGGAAGAGGGAGTGCCCACAACTCCTCTGTAATCAAGGCACTCTGTGATTTAAGTAAATATGATAACTAATTCTGCTTTTTAGGTATTGGATACCGGCTGTAGAGCTCACATCTGCAATGATTTGCAAGTGCTGGAAAGAAGCAGAAGGCTACGTAAGGAAGAAATGGTCCTAAGGCCTGGTGATGGCAAGGCCGTAGCAGCTGAAACTGTCGGATCACTCAAGTTAGCTATTAGTAATCGTATTCGGATAGAATTAAAAGAACTGTTATTATATATTGAGCACAATAAAAAATAATATTTTCATTCTTGTTTTAGACAATGGTTATGCGTTTTAAGATCAAGAAAAATAGTTATTATTTGATGATTGATGATAACCTTCATCTGCTTAATACATTAAGAAACGGTCTTTATATTCTCCAACAGTTAAATTGAATTATTATTGCTCAATACAAATAAAAATTAGATAATCATGAAAACACACAGATTTGGCATGCAAGGTTAGGTCATATCTCCATAGAAAGGATGAGGAAGTTGGCAGAATTAAGGAATCTAGAGGTAGAGGACTTGGATAAAAATAAACTTTCGAATCTTGTCCAAAAGAGAAAATGACGAAGAAACCTTTTGGTTGACAAAGTACGCTTGCCACTGGTCCGTTGGACTTAATCCACACAGATGTCTGTGGACCACTAAAGACTTTGGCTAAAGGAGGATACTCGTATTTAATAACCTTTACTGATGATCAATCACTATATGGTTATGTTTACCTCATGAGGTTCAAGTTTGATCCCTTTGGAAGATTTAAAGTATTCAAACTTGAAGTAGAGAATCAAACAAGTTGTAAGATCAAAACCCTTATGTTCAGACCGAGGTGGGGAATATTTAAGTAATGAGTTCATTGATTACCTAAAAGAGAATGGAATTATCTATCAGTGGACTCCTCCTGGAATGCTGCAGCTTAACAGCGTGGCCGAAAAGACAAATGAGTTTTAGCCAACTACCCTTGTCTTTTGGGTATACGCTCTAGAGACAGCGGCCAAGTTGCTCAACATGGCTCCATCTAAAGCTGTGCCCCCAAACGCCATATGAGATATGGCACAGCAAGCCAGCATTCTACAAGTACTTGAGAGTATATGGTCGCCAACACACAACAAGAGGCTAGTAGGAGACAAACTAGAATCAAGGTCCAGTCTGTCCAGGTTTGCCGGTTATCCAAAAAAAGCTACTGGGTATTATTTCTATGACCCATCATGAAAAAAAGATTTTTATCTCGAGAAACACAATATTCTTGGAAAAGGGTTTTACCAATGGATAGCCAATGTGATGAGGAACTGCTTGAAGATTCATGTGAGATACCTCATCAAGATAATGCAACACCATCTGTACCTCCGATTCCTAGTATTAGTGCTCTAGTTCTCTGTAGGTCAACTAGAATATCTCAACATCCTGATAGGTATGGATTCTTAGGCTTGACTAGCCAATTAGACGATTATCCAACAACATACAGAGAAGCGATATATGACATCAACTCGAATAAGTGGCTTGAGGCCATGAAAATCCGAAATGGACTCGATGGTTCGAATCAACTTTGGAGCCACCCAGCTAAAGGTGTTAAGCCAACAGGTTGCAAATGGGTATACAAACATAAGCTTCAAGCTAGCGGGTGGTTACCGCCTTCAAGGCTAGGTTCGTGGTTAATAGATACACACAACGACCCGAGGTCAACTTTGAGAAAATCGATTTGCCCGTGGCAATGACTAAGTCCGTTAGGATACTGCTTGCCACAACAACATGGTATGACTATGAAATATGGCAGATGGATATTAAAATGTTTTTCTTGAACGATTTCATCGAGTAAGTGATCTACATGGATCAGCCAGAAGGTTTCACCTCTTTTGTAGAAAAATAAAAAGTTTGTCATCTCTAGAGGTCCATCTTTGGCCTCAAACAAGCTTCCCGTTGCTGGAACATGAAGATCAGAGGGAGCTCGGTTACGTACCCTCTACTTTATGTTGACAATTTGTTGCTTATTGGGAATGATGTCAAGATATTAGGAAACATAAAAGCATGGTTGTCCAGTCCATTTTCCATGAAGCATATGGATGAGGCTTCCTTCATCTTGGCATCGAGATCTACAGGGATAGAACCAAAAGGATGTTAGGATTAACTCAATCTTTGTACATTGAGAAGGTCTTGAAGAGATTCAAGATGGAAAACTCAAAATGAGGATTTCTTCCAATGAGGCATGGGATTAAACTGTCCAAGAAACAGTCTCCCAAGATTGATGAGGAACTTAAATGGATGTCAGACATTCTCTATGATTTAGCTGTGGGCAGTATTCAGTATGATGTTTAATGCAGTAGGCCCAATTCGCATACACTATAAGCGTAACTACCAAATATCTGGTGTGTGCTGGTGAAGCACACTGGAGTGTGGTCAAGACCATACTTATGTACCTGAAAAGGACTAAAGATATGTTCTTAATATATACATGGGTGGATAATTTATAATGGAATACGATAGCGATGCTAACTTTCAGTTGGACATAATGATGCCAACTCTCAATCTGGTTTTGTAATCAAGGTAAATGGTAGTGTGGTTACATAAAAAGTTACAAGCAAGCTACCACAGCAGATTCCTGTTGGAACAAGTGACCTAAAAGCAAATTAGATTGGTTGTTTTCAGAACCATTCAAGCAATATTTATTAAAACAATGTTGTCCCGACGAATATGAAAAGTATTCGTCCTGGCATATGTATCTGTTGTGCTTACCAAATTACATCAAGCATTGTGTTCACATCACAACAGATGTTCACATACCACTTTGTAACCCCTGTAGTTGGCGTATATGAAATTTATGTGGGTTAGTTGACAAGGTCATCATATGAAAGCCTTAGAGACTTGATCGGTATGACTTAAGTCCTTGGCTTCGATAGTATGGGAGTAGTCCTCAGACTTGAGGAATCACAATAGTCACTTACAGGCAATGACTGTATCTTTGATTTGCCCGAGAGGTGATCGTGTCAGAGGCATGGTCATCACAAGCCATGTCCAGTGCAGTTAAAGCATGTAGAGAGGACGGTGAGGTCTAAGAAGAGGATTTGTCACCTTCAAAACGTGGCAGAGGTATTTCTGATGCACTTGGAGATGTGTTTATGTTCTATAAACCTGTGATCATAGTCATTGGTCGAATAGGAAACGAGATTTCTATGTTGAGCAATTTGGTGTAACGAAATTGAAGAATTAAGCATAAATGCCTAGTCCAAAATTGGAGTCGACCCCAATTTCATGCCCTATACTAAGGCCAGCAGATGGTAAATGGAAGGACAGTACCCGTATGGACTCGAGTGCCTAAAAGTTCACATGGATATTCGCCTACTGTCTAGTGCCATGGACCGTTACTAGACGACAACCTATGGTGATGGGTTTTCTAGATGAAGAATTGATCGAAAATTATTAATTAAATTTGGTTAGTAATAGGCTTTGATACTAGCCCAAGTCTAGCTGAAAGGTGAACCTAAAGAGTCAAACACAAATCACCGAGAAGGGACGAGAAATTAATTGAGAATTAATTTCATAATTAATTGGATAACTTATAGATAAGAGGGATCCATTGGATGGAATAGCCTAAAAATAAATTAATAGGATTAATTTATATTAGGCTTGCCCTTATTATTTAATAAGTTGAACTTATTAATTAATAAAAGCTTATTGGGCTCATGTATGTAATTGGCTTAAATATATGATGGGCTTAATTAGATGAATTTTAATTAAATTAGATTTATTAAAAAATAATTGAGCCTGGTATTTTATTTTTAATAAAATTATCCATTGCAACCCTAATTAAGTTGTCGGAAAATTAAGGAAAGGAAATTATTGACTAACAATTTCACATCTGAAAAGTGCTATGCTAGTCATCCTTTATTTGGAATGAGGGATTTATTACCTTATGAATTGTAGAATGAACCTAGACACATACTAGTACATCCATACAAGGTATATATCTATATATTAGTTATTTGGGAAAACAAAATCCTACCCTAGAAGCTCCTAATCGGCCGCCTCTCTCACAAGCACACTTGGTGTGTTTTTTCTTCCTAATTTTCTTCTAGCAAAGACAAATGAGGGATTCCATATTTCGGTGTGGTGTGGACGTGTCTTTAGAGAGCTTCTACCTTGAATCTCATGTGAATGGATCAATGAAATGGAGTTCGAAACAAATCAAGAAAAAGGTAATCCTTGGAATCATGATTTTATTATGTTTAGATTTTAATTTACGAATTTTATAGTATTGCTTCCACTTGCTGGTTTTCAGGCCAATCCACTCGCATTTTTTTGGCTTTCAAGTGGTATCAGAGCCTGCTTCGGTGTAGGGGCTATATATTTATGTGAATAAGCATGATAATATGATTTTATTGTTTTTGAACCATGATATTATTTATGTTTATTCTTGAATGATTATATGAGAAAATCAACATGTTTAGTTTTTGCAATTTTGAATGATTTAAATATTTTAAGAAAATTGAATTTTCTGGTAAAAATACTTGGTTTTAGTTTTAGTTTAATGTGTGAAAAGAAATATAGTGTTATAGCAGTGGACTGCAGACCGGCAGTGCATAACGCATGAGCGCGGGCAAGAGCTTGCACGCAACCTGGATAGCGCAGGCCCTGCGGGTGCAGGCAGTGCGACTATTGTTCCAGTTGACGGCCGACGTCTGGGTTACTTTTTGTCGTTTCTCTAATTTCAGCACATTTTTTGAAAAATATTATTTTTTGCTGATTTAATTTTGGAAAAAATTATATTATATTTAGAATTAAATTGCTTTAATTAATATGGTTGATTTACGTGCATTAGATGCATGGGGCTTTATCATCCCTTTGAATTAAAACTTTTAAATTTTTTGTTTTCTGTATATAATTTTTTATCATGATATTGGATATCACGGTATTTTCTTGGGATTTTTATTTTCTTATCTAGCATGCTTAATTGATAGTATGTGCTAGTTGAATATGGTAGATGATCACGGAGCCCTAGACCGCATGTACGTCTTATAATTTTATTGGGTGGACCTGTGTGCCCTTGTACCCTTGTGCCCTTGTGATTTATTTTCTCTCTCATTTTCGTTTCTAGTCTTGGAATAATAAAGCTTGCTATCTCCCTCCTAATGTACTCCCTCCGACCTGATCGGAGTTTCTTGTTAAATTGTAATAAGAGTAGTATAGATTATATTGGTGAGGTTTTTATTTTAATTGAGCCCATGGAAGAAGGTCCACGGAGGAGGAGGCCTATGGATAAGGCGGCCCACGATGATATTACAAGGTACATCTATATGTTGAAGGGTAAAACATTTTTTGTAATAGCATAGGGCTACCTTAGACAGTTTTTAGACTCACTACAGGCTTAGTGGATCGCATAGGCTGGGCTTGTGATCATCCAACAGAGGTATGCTAGGTTTCATTGCAAACAATGTGTTTACCTAATGCTTTAAATATTGGATATTTATGCATTCAAAGCTATTCTTTGAATTGGTCTCGATCAAACAACTCAATATTAACTCTCACTTGGTTGGACCAAGTTAATGTTTTAGGATCCAAAATGGACTTGCATCAAAATTATTTGATCTGTCCAACATTTCCATCCACAATAATGTGGTGAGGAAGCTGCCACTACCTAAATGTGTTCTCACAAGTTGTGGCACATTTGGACTAGAGGCAACCTGCACCATTATTGTGAACAAAGGAACACGGTTACTATTTTCCTGTCTCACAAGTCATTGGGGGGACAGTTGAGGTGTGACATGATTGATGGGTTGAAAGTAACACGAAATAAAATATTACGCTCATAAATAGACTTGGATCAAAATCGCATTTCGATCTGTCTAATCCAGCCATAGCAATATCATGAAGAAGCTACCACTATCAAAATATGGTCTCATAAGTCGTTACACATTTGGATTATAAGGCAAGCTGTATTATTATTATGATCAAAGGAATACGCTGGTTGTTTCCCCATCTCACGGGTCGTGGGGGCGATAATTGAGGTATGATTTGGTTGATGGGTCGGGTTTAACACAGAATAACATGATTCGCTTGGTGTCCTCAAGATCATGTAAAGAGGTGCGAAAAAAAATCTTGGGAATCTCATGGAATTAGAATGCCTCAGTTGCCTCTGACAAGGCTTTTTCCATGTGAATTATAAAACTGGGGCATGGTAAATAGTTCTTGTAGATCCCAAGCTCACTACGAAAGGATTTTTTGGAACCCCACTTGAGAGTGCTGGGATTTTGTAGAAATAGTGGGAGAAGTTAACGACTAAAAGACTGAGTCTTTACTCAAACTCAACATTGCTATAATCTACTTATTTTCTACTTTTGTATTTTGAATGCATATCATAGATACCATTTTCCATTTTCTTTATTTTTGAGACTTATTTAATGGAATACATAATCGATTAAAGTTTAATGTGAAAATCGAAGGATTGTCCTCGATTTCCGAACCTAGGCATATATCATGAAAAAGCCACTTCCATCGGACTTGCGAAAGGAGTACTTGGTTAAGGAATGCTTGACGCTCAGGATTAAAGTATAAGGACAATAGCAAGGTCCGCAACATCGTACATGCTTCTTTCATCCATGAATAGTATGATAGGCGAGACATTGTTGGTTCAATAGATGCTCCACATAAATCATATTTATGTGGCACCGAACAGGCATATTGGATATGCCACGACAAAAGTATTTTTGTGAAGCCTAAATGACTGAAGGTTGTCTGTACACAAACATTGGGCTAAGATGCAATGCCTTGTGGAGAAGCTCTAAGACCCCAATGTTGATCTTAAAAGGAATGTACTTCATCACTCCTTTGTCCTACTTATCATAAACTCTAAATGGGCTTGAGAAGACCATTTCAACAGTTGATAAAATGGTTGGACCAATATGACGCAACGATTAAAGAATCTGCACAGACGGTATTGGATTTGGAGGCTTCAACCTCAAACGCAAAACGCAAGGGAGCTGGACGTTGAATGAGAAAAAAAGATGAAACAAAGTTAGCCGCTTCAGGCGCGTTGAGTGCTCCTGTCACCTTATTGAGCGAATGTAAAAGGAAAAATGGGATAATGGTTCAATAGTCAAAATTGACTTATGATGTTTACATATAATTGTCAAAGGGCATTAGAAGAGGGAGTATCGGAAATCCCCTTCACCCAAACTATGGCATTTCTCCGGCAAACATGATTACTGTTCGTATTCCTAAGTGTTAGACACTTGCTCCTAAAATGCATTTATGGAAATGGTTTACAGAAATGAATGGAATAGAACTCTAAGACAACTAATCTTAAAGCTAAGCAATGGCTAGGCCATTAGTGCAAAAGCAATAAGACTAAATAAACTTAGCTATTAGTATTCATGTTGAAGTAGTTTACGTTTATGTAACCTAGCATGATCAAGTCGTTAGTCAATTGTTGGACCAATTAGACTACAAAATTGATCAATAAAAGATTTTTTCGAGTCTGCTGAGTTATTAAATTGACGTACTACATAATTAGATTACGCATAATCAAAACAAATGACTAAAATGGATGATCAAGAATATAACTTACAAAAAATGACATACATGAACTAGGCCATATCCCTCTAGTTAGAATAAATAGGTTGGCAGATTGAAAGAGTCTAGCAATAGATGATTTGAGTTTACTAACTTATGAATCCTTTCTCAGAAGGAAGAAAACCATTAAAGCACTTTGTGGGACAAAGAATGATTTTAAAAAACAATCAATTGGATAGATCCACAATAGACATTTGTAAGTTAGTAAATACAAAAATACCAGTAGAGGGTTCACAAGTCTAAGGACTTGTGGAAAGTTCGGAGAAATTCAATTTGAGGTGGAGAACCAAACTGGTTACGGAGATAATCCATTCGGTGGGATTGAGGTAGTGTATATTTACTGGAATTTTTTGTAACATCCTAAATGAGAATGGAATTCTCATTCAGTGAAATTCCACTGAAAGAGACGATGTTGAACTTTCTTTGGTAAGGAAGTAATTGAACCTTGATTGAAGATGGTTCGATGGTGCTTCACTAGATGTGGAGTTTTGAAAAACTGTCGAGTTGTAAAACATTGTGGTTTCTTAAAGTCGTAATCCAGACAGTATACTTGATATGGTTAGGCAAACCTGTCTCGAACAAAAGTCTTGGCTATGAGAAATGGTCCTGCAACGTTAAAGGACTAGTAGGAGGAAAATTTGACTCAGAATCTAATTTATACAAGTTCGTTATGGAATAAAACAAACATCAATTGTAATCGAAACTTAACTTAACATGTCTATATTCTCCAAAGGATAGTCAGAACAATCCAATTACCTGAAAGGTTCGAGTTTTTGAAATCGGACAAGAGGAAGCGATGTAGCACATCTATCCAAATAACTGGCTTGGAGCCATAAAATACGCTATGGAGTTCAAACTAGGTTTGGATGCCCTACATACTTATTATGAGAAGTTGATGAGGTACATGACTTGGTCAAAAACAAGGTGGAAAGTTAATGGGAGCCCAATTGTGTTCCAAGTATTTTAGAGGTTCAGAATGTCTCGATCATTTGGAATGATATAAAGACATCTTGAAAGTCTAAAACTAGAACATTGTTTATCAAATTTTCTATAATAGGAATTGGACCCTATCTAAGGATAAGCTATGAAAGATTCAGTCATGGTAGACTAATGAGGAGCTTAGATATTTGATATCCCCTACGTCTTTGTTGTAAGCTGCATGGAATGTTATTCGGTGTATTAAGCCCGATGTTGCTCATGCTTTTTAAGCATAAAAATGTATATCGAGTGTGCACCGATGAGGCAACAGACAGCTATTGAAGGGCTATCTTTAATACCTGAATAAGGATTAGACAAGAGCTCTTGAAGCATATTAATGGAGGTTGGTTTTGGAAGGCCATAGCAATAGTAGCTTCCAGCATCATATGAATAATATTTAATCTAAAAAATGAATGCACATTTGAGGTTTAATGATAATGTGGTAATATTGGAAAGATTCGAACTGAAACATCACAAAGAACCTAATCATGAAAAATTGAATGTATGGCAAACTTTGAAAGTTATATTGGAAAAAGGTTAGGATTGAAAAACAACGCTCAATTATTGGGTGTTCTACCTAGCATAGTCGCGCTAGTAGTCAGCTTGGAGGATGACATCTGGGCTATGACACAATATAAAAGGCCCGAGATCTCATGACAGGTCTAAGAAAAAATCTTAGACACCATCATCTGCTAGGAGCGATGATAGAAAGATGTAACGTGCGGTTGGACCGCAGAACATTGACAAAAACGAGAGTAGACCCATAAGACCTAGCCGGTATACCAGACTAGTCATAATCAGATTAATCTAAAAACATGAGCAATTCTCTTTAAGGTCAAGTGGGAAATTGTTGGAATAGGTAACAAAAAAGCCAATTAGATTGGCGGTTTTGAGAACCATTCAAGCAATCTTTATTTAAGCAATATTTTACTGACGAATATAATAAGTATTCATCTTTGGTGCATGTAACTATCGTGCTTACCAAATTACATCAACTACAACTTTGACATCACAACACATGCCCATAGACCACTTTGTAACCCATGTAGTTGGGTTGCGCATTGGATGGTGGCTATGAAGGCAACTTCTGTAGGTTGGTCTAAAATGTTCTAAGTCGAAGACCTCGAATCTGGGCATTGAGAGTTCTACTGAGACCTGCACTGAGTAATAGCATTCATTGGATGAGTGTTGTGTTTCATCGGCGAGAGGCGTTGGACGTCTATGAAATTTCAGTGGGTTGGTTGACAAGGTGGTCAGCAGACTGCACTAACACCCGGGGATCATCATATGGAAGCCTTAGATGCTTGGTCGGAATAACTTAAATCCCTAGCTCCGATAGTAAGCGAGTATTCCTTAGAATTGAGAAATCGCGGCAATCACGTGTATGTGATGATTGCATCTTGGATTAGTACATCCATACAAGGTATATATATGTATATTAGTTATTTGGAATAACTAATGAAAACATAACACAAAAATGATCCTACCCTAGAAGCTTCTAATTCGGCCACCTCTCTCACAAGCACACTTGGTGTGTTCTTTCTACCTAATTTTCTTCTAACAGAGATATCTTGGGGATGTCATATTTTGGTGTGAAGTATACGTGTCTTGAGAGGGCTACTACGTTGAAGTCTTATGTGAACTTCAAAACAAATCAAGAGAAGGGTAATCATTGATTTTTGTTTTTTGCATTTCTTGTTTTAATTTCACCATAAGCCCCATTTAGTTTTATTGTTGTTATTATTAACTACATCGAACGCTCGGGAACTCCAAGAGTACACCCCTTGGAATCATAGTTTTATTACGTTTTGATTTTAATTTACTAATTTTATATTACCGATTCTACTTGCGCATTCCAAGCGGATCCACTCGCATTTTTGTTGCTTTCAGTTCCACCACGTAATTTGAAAACAATGCAACTTTAGAAGCAACTAAGGAAGCAGTTTGGATGAAACACTACATCCGAGACTTGGTTGTATCGTCTAGCATTACTGACATAGTTATCTTCTGTGATAACAACAGGGCAGTAGCATAAACAAAGGAACCGAGATGTCATCACCGTTGCAAACACGTTCTTAGACACTACTATCTACTTTGAGAGATGGTGAGCAGAGGTGGCGTGCGGATGGACCAAGTCAACCCAGCACAAAACAATGTAGATCCACTAACTAAATCAATGTCGCAAATTGCTCATATTCAACATCTTGATAAGATACATTTGAGGCCGATGGGTGATTGGCCTTAGGTCAACTGGGAGATTGTTAGAATAAATGACAAAAAATCCAATTAGCTTGGCCTAGATGTATTTTATTCTATCAATTAATCGACATTATGTAATTATTATTTTTAAGAAAATAAAATGAGTATTCTCTTATTTTGGCATCTACTTTTTTTTTCTCATTTTGTATGTTTGCATTTTCTTGGACGTCACGATAAAGCCCATAGACCAATTGACAACCATGTTAACATGCATTTTCTTTTGAACATCATTTAACATGATTTCACGGCTTTTGAAGTATGTTTTAACGCATTTCGATAAGTAATTGTATGATGAAAATAGCTCGTTTCATTTTTGAAATTAATTGGATGATTGAAGCATGTGAAAAGTTGAAATTTTATATTTTTGTGCTTTTTTTTGCGTTTTATGTTAAACAAACAAAATATAGGAAAAAATTTGCAGCAGCACTGCCGCTGTTGGGGCACAGTGTTCACCCGACCAGACTTACGCAAGCAAGGGAGCCTGCATGCGCGGAAGCTGGCAGGGAGCAAGCGCGCGTGTGAGCAACCTGCAATGCATCCACGCGCGTGAATGTTGGGAGAGGGCCAGAGTGCATGCGCAGGCAACGAGGACAGTGCGTGCTACAGGGCTGACAGCCAATGGCTGGGATGTTTTTTGCCCGTAATTCAAAGATTTGATTTTTTGGAATTTTCTTTAGTATTAGTTAACTGTTTTAATTTTTTGGGACAAAATTGAATTGTTTCTAAAATTAAAATTGCTAATTGGCCTATTCACCTATTTTTTTAACCTTGGAATAATGAGGCCTGCTATCTCCCTCCTTATGCATGCCCCCCAACTTCTGATTAGGATTTCTTTTCAGTTGTAATGAGAGTATTATAGGAATATTTTTATGAGGTTTTTTGTTTTAAAGCTAGCTCATGGAGAAAAAGGTCCAAGGATAAGGAGGCCCACGAAGAAATTACAAGGCCCATCTACATTTTGATGGGTAAATTACTTTGTAATAGCATAGGGCCACCTTAGACTGACCATAGACTCACTTCGGGCACAGTAAAGTCGCATAGGTAGCGCTTGTGATCATCCCACAGGGGTATGCTTAATTATGTTGCATGCGGTGATTTCTTTATTGCTTTAGCATTTGATGTTTTGCATGTAATAAAATTGTGTGATGAGGTCTCGGTCAAACACCAAAATATTAACTCTTACTTGGTTGGACCAAGTTAAATATTAGGCCCAAAATGGACTTAGATTGATATTGTCTTGATTTGACCAAGCCTTCCATCCACAAAAATGTGGTGAGGAAGCTACCGTTATCCAAGTGTGGTCTCATGAGTCTTGGCATAGTTGGAATGAAGGAAAGATACACCATCGTTGTGAACAAAGAACACGTTCAGCATTGTCCTATCTCACAAGTCATGGGGGGCGACGACTGGGGTGTGATTTGGTTGATGGGTAGAACCTAACATTGAGTAACATGATTCTCTTGTAGTTCTCAGAATCATGTGAAGATGTGAGGCAAAATATCTTGGAAATCTCATGGAATGAGAATAGCATCGATTGCCTCCCACAGGACTTTTTCCATGGGACTAGTAAAAGCAGGCATGGTAAACTGTTTTTTTGGATATCAAGCCCACTAGGAAATGACTTCCCAAAACTCCACTCGAGAATGGTGGGATTCATATAAATAGTGAGAGAGTTAAAGACTAAAAGACCATGTCTTGAACTTATCAATAATATTACTATCATATGTTGAAATCTGTTTAATTCTATATTGTAGAACATGTCTAAGAACCTCTTAACCCTAATAATGGAGATTAATAGATTCAATGGCACGAACTGGAACAACTAGCTGCAAAATGTAACGATCGTTCGAGGTTTCAAGAACCAGGCTATGTCTTGGAAAAGCCGCTCCTGGCGACTTTACCAGAAGGGTTTTCGCCCGAAGAACGTGTGATGTTCGAGAAGTAGCATGAGAACAACAACAAGGTCGTAGTATCATATTAGCTTCAGTGACCCATGACATCCAAAAGCAATATGATAGGCTGGAAAGCATTCCCTCAATAATGCTTCACATGATCCAAGTTTGTACAATTCATGATAGGAATATTAGATATACTGGTACAAAAATATTTTTTAGGACAAAGATGACTGAAAGATCTTCTATGCAAAGTCATGCGATCAAGATGCTATCCCTCGTGCAGAAGACCTCAAGGCTGGGCTGTTGGGCTTGATAATGAGACGTACATCAATGTGATCCTCCAATCATTCCTCCCTCCTATGACCCGTTTATCATAAACTACAGCATGAATTGACTTAAAAAGTCTATTCATGAGTTAAATAATATGTTGGTCTAATACGAGGCAATGACATACAAGTCTGCACCTATGCTACTAATAGGAGAGGCTTCAACCTCCAAGGTGAAAGGCAAGAGGGCCGAGCGCTAGAAGAGGAAGAAGGAAAAGGAAAAGCTGTCGTAGCCACTACTAGTGCTCCAAGCTCCCCTGTTGCTCTGGTGGGAAAGAGCAAAGGGAAAGGGAAGAACGGCGGTTCACAGCGGTCGAGGGCAAATGATGTTTGTATTCATTGCTGTGAAAAGGGACATTCGAAGAGGGAGTACCCACAACTTCTCTCCAACCCAGGTACGTTTGTATTGAAGTAAATATGACAAGTAATTGTTCTTCTTGGGTATTGCATATTGGCTATGGAGCTCACATTTGCAATGATTTGCAGGTAGTGGAAAGAAGCAGAAGGATAAGTAAAGACAAGATGATCCAAGGGTCGGTGATGACAAGGTCGTTGCTGTGGATCATAAAATTACTTTTTTCTTCTCATTTTGTATGTTTGCATTTTCTTGGATGTCACGACAAAGCCCATAGACCACTTGACAACCATGTTAACGTGCATTTTCTTTTGAACATCATTTAACATGCTTTCACGGCTTTTGAAGTATGTTTTAACGCATTTCGATAAGTAATTGTATGATGAAAATAGCTCGTTTGATTTTTGAAATTAATTGGATGATTGAAGCATGTGAAAAGTTGAAATTTTATATATTTATGCTTTTTTTTGCATTTTATGTTAAACACACAAAATATAGGAAAAAAATTGCAGCAGCACTGCCGCTGTTGGGGCACAGTGTTCAACCGACCAGACTTGCGCAAGCAAGGGAGCCTGCATGCGCGGAAGCTGGTAGGGAGCAAGCGCGCGTGTGAGCAACCTGCAATGCAGCCACGCGCGTGAATGTTGGGAGAGGGCCAGAGTGCATGCGCAGGCAACGAGGACAGTGCGTGCTACAGGGCTGACAGCCAATGGCTGGGATGTTTTTATGAGGTTTTTTGTTTTAAAGCTAGCTCATGGAGAAAAAGGTCCAAGGATAAGGAGGCCCACGAAGAAATTACAAGGCCATAGTAAGGTTAGGTCATATCTCCATAGAAAGGATGAGAAAGTTGGTAGAATCAAGGAGTCAAGAGGTAGATGACTTGGGTAAACTATCAACTTGCGAGTCCTGTCTAAAAGGGAAAATGATCAACTTTTTGTTTGTCACGCTTGTCACTGGTCTGTTGGACTTAATCCACACAGACCTCTGTGGACCACTAAATACTCCAGCTAAAAGAGGATATTCATACTTCATAACCTTTATCTGTAATCACTCATAGTATGGTTATGTTTAGCTCATGAGGTACAAGTTTAAGGCATTTCGAATATTTAAGGAATTCAAACTTGAAGTAGATATCAAACTAGCCATAAGATCAAAGGCTTTCAGTCAGATCGAGGCGGGGAATATTGAAGTGGTGAGTTCATGGATTACTTAACAAAGAATAGAATTCTCTCTCAATGGACTCCTCCTAGAATGCCACAACGTAACGGCGTGGCCGAATGGAGAAGTTGAACCATGTTGGACATGGTTAAATCCATTAAGAGTTTTACTGAATTACCCCTGTCCTTTTGGGGATACGCTCTTAAGACAGCGGCCAAGTTCCTCAACATGGCGCCATCCAAAGCTGTACCCCTAATGCTATATATGATATGGCACGGTTATGGTAACAAAATATATCCAAACATAAGGTGAGACAGAAAAAGACAAGTTTTAATAAGCATGATTTCTATTGCCTCAACAAGGAGTTCCACATGAATTTATTTTAAAATATTTATCAAATAAATAAAAAGTAGGATCTCTTGTTGAACCCTAATTACGGAAAGAAAATTCTTAATATATTCAAATTTAAATACTTATTTTTTAAAACTCTGATAGGAAAGAAAAATAATTTAAAACAAATTGGAGAAACAAAAAGAAAAATAATCAAATATGTACCTGTGACTCAATTAAACTTGCCCGCAGAGCACAAGAGATGGGATCCGGCGATAGCACACCAGAATCTTCACAAGATGAATTTGAATTTGGGTCGGATGAAATAATCCGGCCAAAATCTTTAGTGTATGTTCTTGAAGAATTCTGTTGGCAAATTATACACGATGACGAATTAACAAATCGATTTAGAAAAAGGAATTAAAGAAGGAAAAAGAAAGAATCAAATGCTTGAGAAAAGGAATAATGGAGTTGCCTGCATAGAAATCATCTTCGATTTCTAGAGTTTTCTACCATTTCTTGGATACCGAAGGAATCAAATGTAACGTTCCTAGGGCTCTTGAGTGTAGTACTTTATGGACTTGACCAGTGATTTGCAGTGAGTGTGTTGAGGGAGAAAAGGCGTGAGCAAATGTGAAGTGTGAGTGGTTGAGTGAGAGAGTGTGAGTAAATGTTGTGTGTGTTTGTGTGAGTGTTTCAAATAACAAAGCTTGATTGCGTTTAGCGGAAGCCTTGGAATTGACGTTCTGTCTTTTTCTCATAATATTTATCTACTAATTTCTTCTTTTTTGGTTTGTCTTTATTTAATGTTATTATAATAATTAGACAAGAATCAATTTTTGAACGAAAGTATATATTCATGCTATCTATGAATGCAATACAATAAATTATATTCTACATCAGATTCCTCCAGAGGCCAAAAAAAGCAGAGATAACATCTACGAAAATTAATTAGAGAGTTCATCAATATGTACATATTGTTGTATTGTAATCAACCATTTTTCTTTACAAAATTCTTTATATACAACTCAAGTTTTTAGTAAGATGAAAAACCTAAAGTAGTGATGAAGTTAAAATCGATACTCAAAAATGAAAAATTAATCATGTATACCTTTCTTTATATACAACTCAAGTTTTTAATAAGATTGAAATTCGACAATATTTTTATCTAAGGATCTTTTGAAATTCGGTTTCAGACGATGAAAATTTTGAAAGAAATATATGTGGCAGATGTGTCTGAATTTGAAAATATAATTAATGATTTGGTATATAAAAGATAGGTATAAATTAATGTCACTTACCTAATTTAGAATTTTAGTGATTGGATTTCATTCATGAACTTGATTCAAGAAATTTAATTGCAATTATATTGAAGTTATTTACACCAATGTATTTGGTTCTTTGCCACCATAAAACATATCATTTTAAAATATTTTGAAAAGAAAAATCAATCAACACTTTTGAATCCATTAATCGCAATATATATATAATATATATATATATATATATATATACTTAAAAAAAGCTAAAACAATAACGAAGATTCAATTACTACAATTTTTTTATTGGAACACACAAGAAAAACTTGGGCTAATGTATGTCTACTTTTATAGCAGTTTCTTGCGTTCAGTAATTTTTATTTAATGTATGCTTTAATTTAAAATTATTTATCTATATATATCGATAATTTAATACACTATTTTCAATAAAAATAAATCACTTATATTTAGGTTTTCATGAATCACAAGTATTTATTAATTAATGAATGAATTTTAGAATATTGAATCATACTTTTAATATAGTAAAAAAAAATACCCCTTAACATAAGAAAAGAAAAAAAAAAGTGGACGTAGATGTTCAAATTTTTCATTGGACAACCATATCAGAAGCTTTTGGAAAGGAAAAAGATGTTCGAATTTGAATTTCCTTTTTAATTATAAATGTTGACAAAATAATAAGAAAAGAATAAAGAGTAAATCAATTGGCTATAAATCAATTATTGGATTGTTTAAAGCGCAAGCAAAGATCTCCAATTCTCGATCATCCATTTTATTTTAATTTTCATTGCCCGGATCTGATGGAATGCCTAATAAGATAAGAGCATATAACAAAGATAAGAGTTAAAATTCAACCAAGCCAAAACCAATTATTTGGTAAGAAATGAATATAATTTAAAGTAAAACATTCTACATACCTTCTATTTTCTTTTCTATCTCAGTAATATTTCTTGTATGACTTCCACTTCCATCCCCAACCTGAATGTTGTGGAAGTTTTAATATGCGTCATGAACAAATGACATAATAGTTCATTCATTTTCTATAATCTTCTATAGTTGAAAAGTTAGAAAATAAAACATATCCACATAAATTTTGGTCAAAGATAAAACGGATTTATGGATTTTGAGTTTACCTGTTCCAACACTAGATCACTCCTCCGACAGCTATAGAGTATAAAAGTTGCAACCTCCTTTAAAGAGCGGAAGTTTTGAGAGACTCTATCATGAATATAGTACTATTGCTTGAAAATTTGGTTGAAGAATGTTAGTTATATTACATTAGTTTTACATAACTCAAAAATTTACAGATTATTTATGTAAAGTATTAAAAAATTATTA
This sequence comes from Sesamum indicum, assembly GCF_026168435.1. Lineage (NCBI taxonomy): Eukaryota > Viridiplantae > Streptophyta > Magnoliopsida > Lamiales > Pedaliaceae > Sesamum > Sesamum indicum. Next base: position 4,975,670 of record NC_142661.1, on the reverse strand, counting down.
CCTTATCACTTGCATTTAAGGCGTTTCGCTTTCTCTTTTGTAATATCCAACCCTCTAGTCGTTCCTGTAGGGATAACTTATATCTTGGTTGGATTTTTATTGTCTCAATAATTTTCGGTAGAGGGTCCACCTCTTGTTGGAGACGGACTTTTTTCACTCTTACGTCCAACTTGCTTTTATTATCTGGTACATGTCCAATTATGTGATACATGTCCCGTTCCCATACTTCAACCTGCCATACATATATATGTTAGTAGAATAGACAAGTTTATTTTATAAATTATAATATCACATTTTTTACATAAAGAAACATAAGAGTGCATAATAGCAAAAATGCACGTGATTACACACTAATATCTAATTTTGTGTCCATTTTTTAGTGGATGAGTAAGTGAATGCATAAGCTTTCTATAAACAAAGTGTTATATATAGATTAAAGAATAAATAAATAATTACCAAGAAAATAATTAAATTTTAGAATAAAAAGTAATAAGATAAGGATTACTCAGTACTCGAAATCAGTAAATCAAATAGCCAACGGATTTCTATTCTTAATATGATTTGGATATATAAACCTGGCTTGCATTACGTGGAGTATTTGGTTCAAATATGTATAGATATAAATTCAAATTGACAAGTGGACATACCTTATGCATTTCCAGAATATAATTGCGGCCTCGTTGATGATGTCGGAAAAGTCCAAAAGAGACCTTCCAAGTGCCTTGAACTACACACCTGTCTTGACTTCTCTTTTTAATTGAATATCTATTGTTTGATTCAGGTTGATCCTGCACTAAAATACAAGCACATTAGAATAAAAAAAGTATAAATTAAGCCACAGATAAAGTAAAAAGTCTAAGCATATTATATTAAAGAGATAAACAAACTCCATTAACCAATCAGTAGGAAGTGGCCGTGTATGAAGGAAAGCTTATAAACTTCAACTGAAACTTTTAACAAAAAATTAAAGTGAGACATATTTCCTTATATTGCAAAGTACATACCTTCACCACCAAATTTCAATGGATAAATAATTTTCTTGATGCATTGTTATGTTTTTCTATTACAGGAGCTTTTTTTATATTAGAATACCAAAATTAATGAACAACTCCCTTTTCTCAAGCAGAATTAATGAGATCAAGTAACTACATAGACATTGTTTTATAATTTAATGTACTTGTATATTTTTCAAAACATTCAAGGGAAAACCAATTTGAAAACAAGATCGCTAAAAATATGCAAAGTAAGAAGCCTTATCATTTAGTTCCACAATAGTTACATGTCCACCATTATATGTGCATGTGAAAATTAAGATGGTTATAATATGCAAAATAAAAGGCATGTAAATATGTAGAAAATATGTTGTCTTAATACATAGAATTTATAGGACAACAATGCGTAAAGTTGAAAAGAGTAGATGTGTTTTATGCTAGCCCGTCCCACATGGACTATGAATTAAAAAGATAAGCAATATATAAATATTGGCGAAAAACTCTAGTGCATCCATTCGATATCCCTTTTCGGTTTGCTGTCATAATCAAATTCCAAAATGCACTCGGTGGGTTTGAGATAATTCTAGGGCCCAACAGGCTTGTGGGCCCAGGGCATGACATAATAGTATGAAAATCAATCACCAAGTTGAGTAGGAATCTAAGTATATGGGAGACAAAGTGGAATGCGCGTGGGGAGCCACGTCTTGAACATGCGGGACAAAATACTACATACATGGGAATCACCTCTAGAATCTTGATACATAACGACCAATCATGGGATAAGTCACTCCACGTTGAGATTGTCACATTTTTATGAACGGTGATTGTAATATCACATGCCATATACATTAGAAACTAATAAGATAAGCAACATATAAGCATTGGGCAAAGAAAAATTTATTTTCAGTGTGAGAGTCATTTTCGTAACTTATTGTATGTAACTTATTTTCAGTGTGAGAGTCATTTTCGTAATCTCAATGGTAATTGAAATATAAATCACCAGGAGAAGAATCATTACTGAGGAAAAAATCTTAATTTTCTTAATATCTCTTAAATTGTGCATGCAAATTGGTGATACTGTTAGAAGATCTATGAAGATTTTTGTGAGTAAAGATTCTAAAGACTCTAATATTTTATTGTATTTATAAGGTAATAGTAACAAGCTTTATTTACTGAGAAGTGATTGAACACTCAACATTAATTATTAGTGCCTAGGCCACTTCTATCTAGGCAGGGGTTTAGGCAAGATAGGTTTCCATTTATTGATGATCGGGAAAAAGATATCAAAACTTTTGAGTGGATAGATCTTTTGAGTGGCATGGATATCTCACTCCCATGAAATATTTAATTTATCTTTCTGTAACACGCTTCATTTATTAGGAGGTCCACCACATTATCCCTTTCTCTGAATGTGTACACAAAATTACATTTCAAACTGCTTTTCATAGCATGAATTTAAGCCAAAATGTGCCGCAACCACTAGTTGCCTCTGTGTTGTGACATTGTCAGTAAAGAAATATTTTTAGCATCGATTTCTATCTAGATTCTTTCGAAAGCATATTTTTCAACCTATTTAAAACATTAATAAAATGATCATTTGATAATGTAAATCCTCAAAACTAGAAATACTACATCTCCTTGGTTATTATGCACAGCTTTGCATGCTCCCACATCTTAGGATTCTCTTAAGCCGCACTATGGAAGGAAGTTCGTTTGGGAAGTGAATCCATGTGTCATCAACATTTGAATCACTTATCCTTCGTTGTCATTTAAATACACTTCATTTGGCAACAACTATAACTGGTGATGCACCCTCAAGATGATCGTTCAAGCTCAAAAACAATGACTGAGGTGTTTGGATTGTTTCATGTCGTCCCAGTAAATCATAGAACAAGCTACGGTAGAAGGATATGTATATGTCCCTCAGTCAAGGAGGTTTTTGTCGGCTTCCGTTAATGATGAACTGTCATTATTGCCAAATCCGCTATTAGAAGCTACAACTAGAAAAAACTAGCAAGGAATTCCATCACCTTCGCACTTTAAAACTTCGAAAGAACATATGTGCAATGGTCTTAATATGGGAACAACACTAACAATTAAATGCCACTGCTATCATTTGTTGACCTGAAATCAGTCATTCAGCAATTGCCATGAAAATGTTGATATTGAACGTATAATAGTAGGTTGTTGGAAACTATAATAAATGTTGAAGAACAGTTGCATCACAAACTAAATGCAAAGTGACATTAATCAAAAGATCCCTATCATATGAGGACGCTAAGCCACTTGTCTGTAGAATTCTCATTTAGCATTACTGCGACATAAAATGTTTGTTTTGGAAAAGAGTTTACATGGGTCACCAGTATGTTATTTTTGTATTTATACCATCTTCTCACCAATGGTTATAACTATTAGAATTGACATAGATGACATCACCCTGATTCAAAAACCATTGTACTGTATAGCCCTATGCAAAATATACCTGTATTTGGTATATCATGGAACCCACCACCATCAATATGAATTTTTTTTGTGGTCATTTAATCGTCTTAGCTTCCCCAAAACCACTTTTGTAGTTTCTTTACCACCCTATGTGCATGCCCAAATAGAGTGTTTTCAATATTGTCACTCTCTAAGTTGGCCACTTTAGATTTTGGTCACTAACACCTTCATCACAAATTGCATCATCACCACGCTACATGGATATAGCATTGTTCTTGACGCATAATGACAGGTTGCACCACCATTTGTATCTGCAGGTAGTGATCGATTTGTTGCCTTTCTTACCCGATATCTTTCATTCATAATCCACATGAAATACTTCATGACAGCAGTCCTCTACCTAGTATTATAAATGGTCTTTCAACTTGCAACAGCTCCAATCTTGGTCATGGATTATTTCTTTATTGACAGACTTCAGTGCTAACTAAACCCTTCTAAAAATTTGAATTTCTTGTCAACTTGTTATGAAGTGATTAAAAATCAAGCGTATTGAGATGCTACTTTATCTCATGCTTAGTGTAAAGTATTACTAGCTTATCTACATGAGCAAATTTGAAAGGAAAATAAGTTACATTGATCAAATTTCCGTTGTTGGAGTATATTATTTGTATAGAGTAATTTGGATCTATATATCAACAAAAATTGGTTACGTTGAAAGGTTCAAAAATGTAGTTATAAGTAAGATATCCTGATTGGGAGGTTTTAAAGAAAATATACTTTGGATATCAAAAATATTGGCAAATTGAGAAAGATGTATAGAACACTAAATAGACAGATGGATCAGAGAGCCGAGACCAAAAATACTAAATGTAACATTTATTGTCCTAAGTATGAAAAACGACATACCAAGAGATCCAATTTTGTGCCAAGTAGGATAATGTAAGGGAATTAATGCCTTCTAAATTATTGTATGGAAAACCAATGTTGTGAACTAAAAGACTTATTACAAAAAAGTAATATATGTATGGGGATGAAGAGAGAATATATAATAATTGCAACAATTAATACCTTATGGGGCTTCCAAACATGACACAATGAGAAACTTTTTTATCAACAAATCATACTACATAAGAAAAACTTTAAATAATTATGGAAGATACCCTAATTAATGTCTTCTCCTCTCCATTAATGTAATTAAAGATATTATACCGTGAGCCATGGTAGTTAGTACTCTAAGTTGAGGTCGCAATCTTTTCTTGTGGTTTTATTTTTTTTTTCAATTTTAATTTTATTTATTTATTTACTATTCTTTTTGTTCCTTTGGTACTCTTTTCATTACCACAAAATATTTCGACATTTGTGATATTCTATTTTTCTCCATAATACCCTCAAACGTTTATATTTTCTCAAAAAGAAAGTTGGTCAAGTAGATATTTATATTTGGGATGTTCTCCCTAAGTTTTAAATTTGAATTATTTAATTAATCAAATCTTCAGGTTTCGAGTCAAAGAGATGCAATAATCATTTGGTTTCTTAATCATATTATCATCATTCAACAATCAATTATAATGGATATTGATGTATAAAATGAGCTCAACTATTTTTTTTCTTTATTTTTGTTCATTGAGCATAGAGAATTAATATTCGTGCTTCCCAAAATAAAAATTACTATTATTTTTATTTTATTGGTCATAAGGATCTCACATTATATCTTGTAATTGAGAAACTTCCACCAAACTAATGTTAATTCAACGATCATGGACTAAACACATGGTTGCTAGTCGCAGATCAAGATGCCTTAAGAGTCCGGCTTAAGAGGGACTCAACCTAGGATGTGATTGACCTAATAAAGAAAAGTTGGTTGATCCAATCTAGGCCAATCTTGGGCTAATTCCAAGTATCAATACTTTGGATAGGCCCAACCCAATGACCCAGGACCTCTTAACCCTGAGTCAAGTTAGCGAGCCGACCTAATCGAGCCACTTCTTTTTTTAAATAATACATGACATATAAATTTTATTTTATTTTTGTAGCTTAACTATTCTATATTTATTATACTTATGAAACTCTAAAAATTTTACCTTTATTCTTCTACTTCTATATCAGTACAACAATTCAATAAAATTCAGTGTCATTTTTTTAAAAATGTATTTTAAATCTTTTTTGGTCTTTATGTGGTCTTAGCTACTTCTATTTGTAGTTTTGATTGTTTGATTTAATTTATAATTTATTATTTAAAATAAAAGCATAAATTATTTAAGTTTGTTAAAAAAGTATCTCATCTTCATTAAAAAAAAAAAAAAAAGAACAGAAAACAGGCACAATCAGGTTTGGTTTGAGCTTAGGCCAGGTCATTACCACTGCTTTTACACTTTCTCTTCATCTCCCGTTTTGTGCTTCATTTAAGGTAAAATTAGTGAAATAAAAATTACTGTTTTCAAATATGAGTTTAGTCACTGCAGCTACTGGTCATGGTAAGAAAATATATCAAAAAATAAGGAAAAAGAAAAGACAAGTTTTATTGAGCATAATTTCTATAGCCTCCAGAATGGATTCCACAAAAATTTATTTGAAAACATTTATCAAATAAGTAAAGTTGAATTTCTTAACCTTAATTATGGAAAAAAAATTCTTAATATATTAAAAAATTAAATATTTATTTTTTAAATTTTGACAGGAAAGGAAATTAAATACAAACAAATTGGAAAAACAAAAAGAAAAATAATTAAATATGTACCTGAGGCTACATTAATCTTGTCGGCAGAGCACAAGAGATGGGAACCGGCAATAGCACATCACCGGAATCTTCACAAGATGAATTTGAATTTGGGTCGGATTAGTGTATGTTCCTAAAGAATTTTGTTGCCAAATTATACGGCAATGACGAATTAACAAATCGATTCAGTAAAAAAAATTAAAGAAGGAAAAAGAAAGAATCAAATGATTGAGAAAAGCAATAATGGAGTTGCTTACATAAAATTCATCTTACATTTCTGGATTTTTCCGCCATTTTTGGCTACCGAATGATTCAAATGTAATGTTCCTAGGGCTCTCTAAGCGTATTACTTTATGTACTTGAACAATGTTCTATAGTGAGAGTGTTGAGGGAGAAAAGGCATGAGCAAATGTGAAGTGTGAGTGGTTGAGTGAGAAAATGTGCGTAAATGTTGTTTGCGTATGTGTGAGTGTTTCAAAAAATAAAGCTCGACAGGAGGTAGCAGAAGCATCGGAAGTTATATTCTGTCTTTTTTTGATAATATTTTCCTATTAGTTTCTTCTTTTTTGGTTTGTCTTTACTTAATATTATGTAATAATTAGACAGAAAGCATTTTTAGAAAGAAATGTATATATTGATGCTATCTATGAATATAATACAATAAATTATTTTCTATATTAGATTCCTCAATAATAGGCAAAAAAAAAAAAAGAGATAATATTTATGAAAATTGATTAGAGAGTTCAATAATATGTACGTATTGTTATATTGTAATCAACCATTTGTCTTTACAAAATTCTTTATATTCAACTCCAGTTATTGAGTAAAATTGAAAAACTTGATGAAGTTAAAATTCACACTCAAAAGTTAAAATTGGAATTGAATTGCAATTATATTAAAGTTATACAGATATACAAATGTGTGAAAGAATTTTTTGCACCAATTTATTTGGTTCTTTGCCACCACAGAACATATCACTTTCAAATATTTTGAAAAGAAAAATGAATTGACACTTTTGAATCCATTAATCCCAATATATATATATATAGACACTTAAAAAAAACAAAAAGAATAACAAAGACTAGAAGGTTGGATATTACAAAAAATAAAGCACCTTCTGGAATATCCAACCCTCTAAGGCTGACCATCCTCTAGCAGCTTTTGGAACGTTTCCTGCAAAACAAACAAAATTATTAACACTTTAAAACAAGAATTTATTTTTTTAAAAAAAATAATATTAATACTGTAGCTACTTACCTCCACCTCCAATGCCCTCGGCCCGCTCCAGCCGCCGTCCACTTTTTTCTTGCAGCACCCTCCAATAATTCCATCTGCTTGGGGGCTGGCCGAGCTTTGCTTCCTGTAGAAGAAAAAACATTTAGCATCTTATTCTATAAGAATCTGGCCCAATACGTCTGGAGCTGGAGCCAGATCCAAACCCTGTTGGCCAGCCAGAGTGGCCTGACCAGGCTGGACAGGGCGACGGAAAGTATCTTCCGGATTTACTTATCGGATAACATGTGGAACACCCAGAACATCGACTCATCATTACAGTCCCACCAGTAGGTCATCTACAATAATAAAATTAAATAAAATATTAGTAAATTTCATTAAATAAATAGATTATTAGATAAAATCAAATTAATTTAAAATTGGTTACCTTCATGCTCTCAAACCACAAATGCTGGTACTCTTCCGGCACCTGCCTCAAACATGGGGACGGGTAGGGAAAGTGTCCCCGTCACGACTGCATTGATGGGCTCGTGAAAGCGGTGGTCAGATCTAAAAGGACATGCTATTAGACATTTTCAATATAAAATAATACTAAAAAAATTGATAAACAAATTTACTTTGCGTCATCGAGGCTAATGTACTGGGCGCGCTTATGGTGGGGGAAGTGATAGTAGTGGTGGAGCAGCCGCCGGGGTGGCAGACTGTTGTATCATCTCATCAGCTGTCGGTACAGCTCTAGATGCTCCAGCATCATCTGGAGTCTGCGAGGCGGGGGACGGTGTGGTCGTGTCAGGTGGTGTGGGTTGTCGAAGAACTGCTTCCCCAACTTGGGAAGCATCCGACGAAACTAGTAGAACTGGCGTGCCACGACCATGACCACGTCGTCGACCACGTGGTATAGGAGGCTTACAACTAAACATGATCTAAACAAATTATTGAGAAGTATTAGTTTAAATTTTACGATTATTCACATTAATATGTAAATAAAAAAGAATTTACTAACTCTTACAAATCAGAAAAATTATAATGAAGTTATGATTATTGTACTCATTAATTATTTAAAAATGTATAATTCTCTTGTGCACATATACAAACGGGTCAAGTATTGCTTTAAGCTTATTTAGCCTATCACATGAACTTTTTATAGTATTCGTTATATTTATCCATTTTAATCTATCAATTGATGGGCTAAACAAGATTTAAGGCATGCGTGATCTGTTTGTATGTTGTTACTAAACAAATATATATTTTTAAATAATTATTAATTATTGAAAATATTGTTCTCAATTTGTTTTCTATTTCTAATGATTATATAATTGTATTTTAATTTGAAATATTACCTTAATATTGTAATTTTTGATATTATTTTGTAAATAGTATTATTATTGGGATTATTGGTCTAATTTTGTGATTATTGACTTTATTATGTAAAAATGTTATTGTTGGGAATATTTTCTAATTTTACAATAATTGACAATGTTATGTAAATAATGTTATTACTGGGGATATTAGCCTATATTTTGTGATTATTGACATTATTATGTAAAAATGTTATAATTGGAAAAATTGGTCTAATTTTTTTTATTATTGATATTATTATGTAAAAATGTTATTTTTTTTCCGGTAAACTATGTAATAATGTTATTATTATTAGGAATATTGGTGTAATTTTTGTGATTATTTACATTAGTATTTGAAAATATTATAATTGGAAATATTGATCTAATATTTTTGATTGTTTACATTATTATTTAAATAATGTTATTATTGGGATTAACTATTGGTCTAATTTTTGTGATTGTTTACATTATGATGTAAAAATTATTTTATTGGAAATATTGGTCCAATATTTTGATTATTTACATTATTATTTAAATAACTTTACTATTGGGATTATATGTTGGTCTAATTTTTTTTTGGGTTATTTACATTATGATGTAAAAAGCTAGTCTATTTTTGAAATAAATTGACAATATATTTCACAAAAAAACTAAGCAATATAATATAATACACATAAGAATTGCATAAAGGGAAAAATAGGCCTCATTTGACTTGAATTTTCAAATTCGGAGGAGACTAGTAATTAATCTCTTTCTTTCATATGATTTGACCAATTGTCACTTCTTGATTTGTATATTTGAAGTATTTAACAAGAAAGAAAAAAGTAAAAAGATTGAGAAATGCAAAAATTCTATTTATTGAAATTAGTTAGTGCATATCTTCATATTGAAAAAATTGGTCTAATTTTTTTTATTATTGACATTATTATGAAAAAATGTTATTATTAGAAATTTTTGTGTAATCTTTGTAATTATTTACATTACTATTTAAAATTGTTATTATTGGAAATATTGATCTAATTTTTTTATTATTTACATTATTATTTAAATAATGTTATTATTGGGATTAACTATTGGTCTAATTTTTGTGATTGTTTACATTATGATGTAAAGATTATTTTATTTAAAAATATTCATCCAATACTTTTTATAATTTACATTATTATTTAAATCATGTTACTATTGAGATTATATATTCATCTAATTTTTTTTGCTTATTTACATTCTGATGTAAAAATTAGCCTATTTATAAAATAAATTGCACATCTATACAATAAATTTCACAAAATAATTAAGCAATATGATATAATACATATAGGAATTGCATTAATTATAGAACGTTACATGACTAAATTGCACAAATACACACTATACAATTACTAAATTTCACAATAATTGCATAAATTACACAACTATACATTTAATTCTGAAAACTTATACAAACTTTCTATAATTACATAGATTACATAAAATAAGTTTCTATAATTGCAGAAATTCTCATACAACTATATATTTCTATAAATGCAAAAATTGCATAAAATAATTTTTTTACAGAATTTTTTAAAAATAACTAATAGACAGAATTTTTTTAAAAATAACCCAAAATTAAGATAAAATTTTTAAAATTACCAAAAAATTTACGAATTTTGGAGAATTACATAAAATTTACAAAAAAAATTAAAATTTTCAAAAATTTAAAGAAAATTATTAAAATTACCAAAAATTATGAAATTTTTTAACAATTTCAGAAATGTATAAAATTTTTTAAAAAATTACATAAAAATTAAGAATTTTTTTTTAAATTTCCGAAAGTTTTGAATTAACCTGTTCCAGCACTAGATCATTCCTCCGACAACTATATAGTATAAAAGTTGCAATGTCCTTTTAAAGAGCGGAAGTTTTGAGAGACTGTATCATGAATATAGTATTACCAAATAATGTTAGTTATATTACAATAATTTTGTATAACTCAAAAATTTACAAATTATTTAGGTAAAGTAATAAACAATTATTACCTTATCACTTGCATTTGAGGCATTGCGCTTTCTCTTTTGTAATATGCAACCCTCTAGTCATTTTCTTGTACAATTTTATGATATATGTCCTTTCCCCCTATTTCAACCTGCCATACATATGTAAGCTACTAGAATAGATGATTTTATTTTATAAATTATAATATCACATTTTTTAGATAAAGAAACGTAAAAGTGCATAATAGCAAAAGTGGACGTGATTGCACACTAATATGTAATCTTGTTTCCTTTTTTTAGTGCGTGAGGGGCTAGAGATAAGTAAAATGATTGCATAAGCTTTCTACAAACAAAGTGTTATATGTAGATTAAAGAACAAATAAAAAATTACCTAGAAAATTAATTAAATTTTAGAATACAAATTAATAAGATGAGATAAAGATTACTTCAGTACTTGGAATCAATAAATCGTAATAGCAAATGGATTTCTAATCTTCAAATGATTTGCATATATAAGGAATTACTATTATTTTAGTTTTATTGGTTATAGGAATTTCACATTATATCTTGTAAATGAGAAACTTCCACCAAATTAATGCTAATTCAATGGTCATGGACTAAACACATGGCTTCTAGTCACTGATCAAGATGCCTAAAGAATCGGGCTCAAGAGGAACACGACCTAGGATCTGATTTACCCATTGAAAAAAAGCTGGTTCGTCCAATCCAGGCCAATTCTGGACCGATTCCAAGTATCAATACTTGGGATAGGCCCAACCCAATGACTTAAGAACTCCTAACCCTAGGTCGAGTTAGCGGGCGACCTAATCGAGCCACTTCTTTTTGTTTAATAATATATAACATATAAGTTTTATTTTATTCTTGTAGCTTAACTATTCCATATTTTTTATAGTTTTGAAGCTCTAAAAAGTTTTACCTTTATTCTTCTACTTCTATATTAGTACAACAATTCACTAAAACTCATTGTTAATTTTTTAAAATGTATTTTAAATCTTTTTTAGGCTTGCCATTATTTAAGTTTATTATTTGTAGCTGGTTGGTTAAATTGTTATTAAGTTCTTTATGCGGTCTTAGCAACTTTATTTTCTTTAAGTTTTGATTTTTTGTTTGGTTTAATTTATGATATTTATTTAAAATAAGCATAAATTTTTTAAGTTTGTTCAAAAAAGTATCTCATCTTCATTAAAAAAGAAAGAAAAAAAAACAGGCATAATCAGGTTTGGTTTGAGCCTAAGCCAGGTCATCACCACTGCTATTGCACTTTCTCTTCATCCCCCGTTTTGTGCTAAATTTAAGGTATCAAAATTAGTGTTTTCAAAAATGAGTTTAGTCACTACAGCTACTGGTCATGGTAAGAAAATATATCAAAATTTAAGGTAATAAAGAAAAGACAAGCTTTCTTGAGCACAATTTCTATAGCCTCAAGAATAGGTTTCACATGAATTTATTTTAAAACATTTATCAAATAACAAAGTTGAATTTCTTGTTGAACCCTAATTATGGAAAAAAGTTTCTTAATATATTCAAAAATTAAATATTTCGTTTTTGAAACTTTGACAGGAAAAGAAATTAATTAAAAGCAAAAAGAAAAATAATTAAATCTGTACCTAAGGCTCCATTAATCTTGCCGGCAGAGCACAAGAGATGGGATCTGACGATCACACATCATCGGAATCTTCACAAAATGAATTTGAATTTGGGTCGGATGAAATAATCTGGCCAAAATCTTTGGTGTATGTTCTTGAAGAATTTTGTTGGCAAATTATACAACGATGAAGAATAACAAATCATTCAAAAAAAAAGGAATTAAAGTAGGAAAAAGATAGAATCAAATGCTTGAGAAAAGGAATAATTGAGTTGCCCGGACAGAATTCATCTTACATTCATGGAGTTTTCTGCCATTTCTTGGCTAACGAAGGAATCAAATGTAACGTTCCTAGGGCTCCCTAAGCGTAGTACTTTATGGACGTGAACAGTGTTCTGCAGTGAGTGTGTTGAGGGAGAAAAGGAGTGAGCAAATCTGAAGTGTGAGTGGTTGAGTGAGAGAGTGTGAGTAAATGTTGTGTGTATATATGTGAGTGTTTCAAACAACAAAGCTCGACAGGGGATAGCAAAAGCCTCGAAAGTTACGTTCTGTCTTTTTCTCATAATATTTTCCTATTAATTTCTTTTTTGTTGGTTTGTCTTTACTTAATATTATTGTAATAATTAGACAGAAAGCATTTTTAGAAAGAAATGTATATATTGATGCTATCCATGATACAATAAAACAATAAATTATTTTCTAAAAAACAAAGAGATAGTATTTATGAAAATTAATTAAAGAGTTCATCAATCTGTAAATATTTTTGTATTGTAATCAACCATTTTTCTTTACAAAATTCTTTATATACAACTCCAGTTTTTGATTAAAAATGAAAAGCTTAAAGTAGTGATGAAGCTAAAATTGATACTCAAAACTGAAAAATTAATAAGCAATTTGTCTGGGACTCATGTTGGAACAGTTTGCCTGTTAAAAAATTATAACCCAAACAAAATATAGATCATGACATCATCTTTTAATATCCATTCATTATGTGTTCCAAAGACCGTTTCATGATGGAAGGGGTTTAGGAACGGTTGTCCTGACGGTGCCAAATCCTGCCTTTTTTATGTTGTGATGATGTGCTCTACCAAAACTCCTTTACAAGAACTAGGATCCGATAATAGCACAAGAGATGGGATCCGCATGATTTTTGGTTTTACAGGCTAGCTTAAGATACTAGTTAGGGCCTTTCCAATTTCTTTCCATTTGTTACAATTTTCTCATATTGTACCCCATTACAATTCTCAGTGGCAAGGAGCATTGTTTTCTTGATAGTGCCACTACACATACCATTCTAAGACACAAGAGTTTTTACCAATTGTGAATACTATTTCAAGAGTTAGTAATTTTATTGAGCGATTCGGAAGAACGACTATATTATTACCTAAAGGAACAAGGTTACACATAATATTCGAGTAAATCACAAAGCGTGTTAGAACACTTGGCTCTAAAGAAGCAAATCCTCGAAAGAGAAAGGAGCATGCCGCCTCTATTAATCACAATGCTAATGTGACCACCAGTGATGATTTATCTAAATGTAACGACCAAGATCTCGAGATCAATTACGAGATGTCTATTAATTATGCTTACACAGTTTAGGTTGTTACCGAAAAGAGGGTAAATTGCATTTTTGATTTTCATAAATGGACCTATTTTTAATTTTGGACCCATACTATAGATGATTTACACATTCCATCCAATATGTGCATTTCTTTTCCAATGTCAGGACACAAGAGGGGCAATCATTAAGTTGCTAATGTCAGATTATTTTTTCGTTAGGTGGGTACAAATTTGGAGGGAAAATGTAATGATAAATGAAAATTTGGTGGGAAAGGTTTATTTCTTCTTCTACCGTATCCAAATAGCTAATTTCTTTTCTTATCTCTTCCATTTAGTAGGAAAAAAGTAAAAAACACGGATGCAAATGGAGAAGTTCTTTGTCACTGTGGAAGGATTGAAAGTTTGAGAACCTTATGGACCAAAATTGAAAATGAGTCCACTTATTTGACCAAAAATGAAATTTACCCTCGAATGGAAATTGAAATGAATGATATTTTTGCCTATTTTGTAGCAATCGAAATCATGGATGAAAATGAAAATGATCCTCAAACTATAGAGGAATATTAACACTTAAATAATTGAAAAAATTAAAAATAAGCGAGAAGTATTTGAACATATTACTCCAGCACCACAAGATGTTCAATCCAGTTGGCTATAAGTGGTTGTTTGTACGAAAGAGAAATGAATGAAATGAAGTTGTAAGGTACAAAGCAAGACTTGTAGACCAAGGCTTTATCCGTGTCATATTACGTCAACCACTACTTTGACGTCACAACATATGCCCACAGACCACTCAATAACCCATGTAGTTAGGTTGCGCATTGGGCGGCTATGAAACTAACTTTTGAGGGTTGGTCTGAAACGTTCCAAGTCAAGGACCTCAAGACTAGGCATCGAGAGTCCTACAGAGACTTGCACTCAGTATTGCATTCATTTGATGAGTGTTGCATTTCATCGGCGACAGACTTTGGACGTCTACGCAATTTCAGTGGATTAGTTGACAAGACGATCAACTGACTGAACTGACTTAACTGACTCGTGGGGATCGTCATATGGAAGCCTTAGAGGCTTGGTCAGTATACTTGAGTAGTCCTCAAACTTGAGGAATCACGGTAGTCACGTACATACGATGACTGTATCTTTGATCTGTGCAAGAGGTGATTGTGTCACAAACGTGATGATCATAAGCTTTATCAAGTGTAGTCGAAGTATGTGAGTTCCAAGAAGAGGATCCATCCCCTATCACTATGTGATAGAGGTATCTCCTATTCACTTGAAGATGCATTCCTGTCTTATGAATCTCTAGCCACAATCGTTGATCGAATAGGAAAAGGAGGTTCCTATGTCAAGAAACTTGGCGTAATTCAATCTCAAGTATTAAGCATAGATGCCTAGTCCAAGATGGGAACTGACACCTAATCCCATGCCCTCAACTAAGCCTAGGAGATGATAGACGAAAGGACCATACCCGTACGGACTTGGGAACATAAATGTTCGCACGAAAATTCATCTAGTCTCTAGTGCCATGGACCGTTGCTAGACGACCATCCATGGTAACTGACTTTCTTGAAAGAATAACCAAGAAAGAATAAGGAACTAATTTGGAATTAATTCGATAAGATGTAAGTAATTCGATTACTCACACATGAGGGTACGTTGGATGGATAGCCCAATTTTAAACTAATTACATTAATTGAAATTGTGCTTGTCTTTATTAATTTAATGAATTGGATTCCATTAATTAATAAGAGACAATTTGATTTTGAATATTTTAGTTGGATTAAATACCTAGTGGGATGAATTAAATGAATTTTTTTAAATTAGAATTAATAAAAATTCATTGGGCTTGAATTTACTTTACATAAAATCGGCCCAATGATTAAAGCCCACTAGCAAAATTGATGGAGGAAAAGTTGACCAAAGAACTACATTTTAGAAAGTGTTAATTTGCTCATAATTAGCTCTTCTCTATTTGGAACGGATTGAAGAGTTACCTTATATATAATAGAATGTATCTAGACACATTCTTATTTATCTATTCCAGGTATATAAAATATTTTGTGTATGATTATTAGGATAATAATTTATTACACAATATAATACAAAAATTCCCTCTCCTTCTCCATCATAATTCGACTGCCCCCTTTATCTCACCTGGGGTGAGTTTTTTTATCCTGATTCCTTCTAACAAACGAATCAAGGTCTATTTTTTGGTGTGATGTGGATCATCTTTAGAGGATTCCTATGTTGGAATCTCTTGTGAACGTTCAATGATTTTATTTCAAATAAACATGTCAACGTCTTTTAATATTTTTAAAGCATGTTTTATTGATTATTTTATTGATAATTATGTGTAGAAATTAACTTGTTTAATTTTGTGATTAATTGGATGAATTTAGTATTTAAGAAAATTTGAATTTTTCTGTAAATACTTGGTTTTTATTTTTATAGTTTAATGCGTGGAATCAAAAAAATAATTTAAGCACTGTAGCAGCAACTCTATGTCGGCACTGCACAGCACCCCGTTCGCATAGGCAGGATAAAATTAAATTTCTTTCTTAATATGGTTTATTTTTTAGCATTGGATACACATACTTTTATCATCCTTTGGATTGCAATTTTAAACTTGTGTTTTCTGCATATAATTATTTTTTGTAATGTTGGATATCATGATTTTTCTTCGGCAAAATATCACTTTTGGTCCCACTAGATAGCGCCCTTCTCACTTGCAGTCCCACGCTTTACGTGTTCAACATATTTAGTCCCAAAATCCTATTATTTTAACAGAAATGGTCATACTCCGTTAACACTAACGGAAACGGCAGGCGACAAGTCACGTGCCGTTAGTCTACTGGGGCCAAATATCACTTTTGGTTCCACTAGATAGGGCCCTTCTCACTTGCAGTCCCACGGTTTGAGTGTTCAACACCTTTAGTCCCAAAACTCTATTTTTTAATAGAAATGATCATGTTCTAACAACTAATGGAAACGGCACGTGACTCAACTGGCAGCTAGCGAAAAAAACAGAAGACCATGCTTGTATTTAGTTTTTGGAGTGAAAAAAAGGCGCCAAAAAAATATTTTTTCTCTATTATATATGTAAATAACCCACAATAACCAAACAACATTTTTATCTTTCTTTCATCACTTAATCTTGACAGCAATAGGCTAAACGATGTCACAAACATCTCAAAATACTTCCAATATTGAGTGATGTTTTAAGGAACAAAATATTGCAAGGTATTATAAGATTTTTGGGGGATGTTTTGGCACATTTTGGGTTTGTAAAGTGGTAATATTTGGCAGATTTAAAGCATGCAAAGTTGCACTTTACAACACATTTCAATAATGATCAAAATCAGTGGATTTCAGTATATTTTTTGTTTTTTTGCAATTTAGTGTTTTTGTGCAATTTTAGTTTCCATTTTTATTGCTTTCAAGATTTATGCTTACACATTTAAACACAACATAAAATATAATTACTTGCAAAAAAGGCATATCCATTAGTCCTTTTGCACATAACTAAAAGGTCATCTAGTAATATATAAGAACATCCTTTTACACATAATTCACCATTACAATAGCATTCAATATTTGAAGTATTTTGAGATGTTGGTGCCATCTTTTAGCCTATTGCTCTCAAGAATAAGTGATGAAAATGTTGTGTGGTGTTTGTGGGTTATTTACATATATAAATAGGAAAAAGATATTTTTTTGGCGCCTTTTTTCCCCTCCAAAAACTGAACACAAGCCTGGTCTTTGTTTTTTCGCCAGCTGCCAGTTGACTAACGGCACGTGATAGCTTACATGCCGTTTTCGTTAGTTCTTAGCGGAACAGAACTATTTCTGTTAAAAAAATAGGGTTTTAGGACTAAAGGTGTTGAACACGTAAAGCATGGGACTACAAATGAGAAGGACTCGATCTAATGGGACCAAAAGTGATATTTTGACCCAGTTGACTAACGGGTCACGTGCCATTTTCGTTAGTTGTTAACGGAATAGGACCATTTCAGTTAAAAAAGTAGGATTTTGGGACTGAAGGTGTTGAACACGTAAAGCATGGGACTGCAAGTGAGAAGGGCCATATCTAGTGGGACCAAAAGTGATATTTAGCCTTTTTCTTATGCTTGGAATGTATTATTTTATGTCAAGCGTGTTTAATTGGATTATTTTGCTAGTTGGATAAAAATGGATGATCATGGAGCCCTTGACCGTTTGAGTGTACTTATTATTTTGTTTATGTTTGGTGGGCCCAAGTGCCTTTTTATTATCTTCCTCCCTCTCTCGTTTTTGCCTTGGAAATAAGACTTGCTTTCCTCCCCTATGTGTACTCCCCTGTACAATTGATCAGGATTTCTTTTTAAATTGTAATGGGACTAGAATATATTTTTGGTGAGAATTTTTAGTTTTATAGAAGCAAATCAATGGAGAAGAAGGTCCACGAAGAAGGAGGCCGGCGGAGAAGGAGCCTAATGGAGGACTTACAAGGCCCATCTGTATGTTAATGACTAAATTACATTTCTAATAGCTTACGGCCACCTTAAATATACCTTAGACTCACTGCGGTCTTAGTGCGTCGCATAGGTTGGGCTCGTGATCATCCAATAGGGGTATACTTAATTTTGTTGCATGTGATGCATTTAATATTTTTATTTAAATTCGTTTAAATATTTGATATTTGTGTACGCAAACTTTAATGTGATGAGGACTCAATGAAACACTAAAAATTTAACTCTCACTTGGTTGGACCAAATTAAAGTGTTGGGACTCAAAATGGACTTGGATCAAAATGATTTGACCTGTTCAAGGTTTTCATCCACAATAACGTGGTGTGGAAACTACCACTACCGAAGTGTGGTCTCGCGAGTCGTGGCACATTCTGATTAGAGGCAAGCTCCATCATTATTGTGAACAAAGAAACACGCTCACTGTTTTTTGGTCACACGAGTCGTGGGGGCGAAAGTTGAGGTATGATTTGGTTGATGGGTTGAGCATGATACTAATTAAATATTAAGCCCATAATGAACTTGGATCGAAATGGAATTACAATCTGTCCAGGCCTTCCATCCATAATAATATCATAAGGAAGCTACCACTTGTTACAATAGGTGACCTGAAAGCTAATTGGATTGGCAATCTTGTAATCTATTCTGACAATAACTCGATATTGTGTAATATTATTCAGTGAATAAAATGAGTTTTTTCGCTATTGGCATTTCATTGTTGAGCTCATTACATTTATACTTGCATTTCTTTCAAACATCACAACAAAACCCACAGACCACCTTGAAAAATCGTGCAACAGTTGGACTGCGCATTGGAAAGCGGTCATGAAACTAACTATTTAGGGTAGGATCTGAAATGTTCCAAATTGAGGAGTGTCATGTTTCATTTGCGACAGACGTGGGACGTTTATGCGATCTTAATGGGTTGATTGACTAGGTGTCAAATCGAATGAACTAAGTCACGAGGATCGTCATATGGAAGCCTTTGAGGCTTGGTCAGTATGACTTGAGTCCCTAGCTCTGATAGTATGGGAGTAGTCCTCAGACTTGAAAAAATACGGCAGTCACGGGTATGCATTGATTGTATCTTAGATTTGTGTGAGAGGTGATTGTGTCTCAGACATGGCCATCATAAACATTGTTTAGTGCATTCAAACTATGTTTCCAGGATGGTGAGTTCCAAAATGAGGATCCGTCCCCTGTCTAAATGTGACAGAGGTATGTCCTATGCACTTGGAGATATGTTAACGCTCTATAAACCTATGGCCAGAGTAATTGGTCGGATAGGAAAAAGAGGTTCCTACGTCGAGCAATTTGACGTAATGCGATCTAAAGTATTAAGCATAGACGCATAGTCCAGGATGGGAACTGACACCCAATTCCATGTCCAAGACTAAGGCCGAGAGACGGTAGATGGAAGGACCATACACGTGTGGACTCGAATCCGATGCAAAAGGTCTAGAGCTCTGTACTCTAAAGGTATGTTTTGGGTCATGCTCCCTCAACTCGTGAGTCATCCCAGAAGGTGACGCCTTCTGAATATGTTGTCATAGGTCGTTCCGTAGCGAGGTGGATGCTAATAAGGAACGCCTTATTGCGACTTGGACAGTGTCTAGATCAGCTCTTTGGATTTGTCCGACAATTTGGGCATTAACCGCTAGCTGTCCCAACTTTCTGTCAAGCTATTCCAGGTTTTCCTGAAGGTGCCTGATTCTCAACATGATAAAGTTTGCTTCAGATGCCTCCATCTGTCGTCAGGAAATCTGCAAGAACGTTTTCATGAGATTTTATAACGGCAATATTAATAGAATAATATTGGCATTCAACTTGTCATCTAATAATACTAGTTTTCTCTATTTTTTATTCTAATTTATTCTTTAAGAAAGCTTTGACATTGGTATTATCAACTTCTAAAGTAAATTCTTTGGCAAGTAAAAATAAAGGCCATTTTTTAAAAGTCTTCCAAATCGCAAGGAATTATTTCTCGTTGATGTGCCAAACTTTGACTCGTTGTTCTGAGAACAACCCTCCTGTATATCTACAAGGTTCTTCCCCTGTAGTTATCTTCTATATGAGCACTGCTGCCCATCTGTAATCATTGGCGTCTTTATAGACTAACAGTTCATTCTCGTCCTGCGGTATAGCAAGCTTTGGCAGGTTACTGCAAACCTATTTCAGCTCACGATCCCTTTTTGTGTGGCTTTCTTCCCATTTCCACTTTGAACTTTCCATTCTTTTAGAAGTGGTCGGAAATCCTTCCTGTATAATGCAAGATCCTAATGAAGATACCTGCAAAATTAACAACTCCCGAGAAGCTCAGTAAGTGCCTCTTGTCCTTGAGTACATCTGGAAAATTGTGGATTTTCTCCACAATATGGTCTTGAAAGTTAATTCCTGTCTCGTCAATAAAATCTCCTAGAAATTCAATAATAATAGTAGCTTTCTTTTCAGAAAGTACTAAACCTTCTTTGTGGCATGCATCAGAAAACATTTCAAGATGTTTAGTATGTTCTTTCATATTTTTAGATGCAATCAATATGTCGTCAATATAGACAAACATTAATTTGAAACAATCTTTAAAAAGATTAACCACTTTTCTTTGAAATATCTATGGTGCATTAGCTAAACCCATTGGAAGCACAATCCAGATATACTGTTCTTGTGGTGTGGAGAATGTAGTCAATTTCTTTGATTTATTCTCTATCTTAATCTGATTAAAGCCAGATTTGAAATCGAATTTAGAAACACTTTTTCCCCTTTAATGCAATCGACTAAGTGTTCTCTACTAGGAATGTAATAACCATCAAACTCTAATATCTAATTAATGCCTTGATAGTTAATTACCAATCTGAGTTTACCTCTCTTAATCTCGCCATGGTTCCTTACCAAAAGACAAGGGCTGCTGTAGGTAGAGACTCCAGGTTCGATGAGTCCAAGACCGATATGCTCTTTGATAATCATCTGCATATCTTTATTGTCTTTCATGTTCGTCTGGATAGGTTTGTATCGAACGTACTCATACTTGCACTCTTCCTTGAGATTTAGAGTAGCTTTGATCTTCTTCTTATCCCACCATGCCAGAGGGTTTTCACTAAAGTTACTCTAGATAAGCCTCTTGACATTCTTAAGAGTAATCCTGCTTTCCTCGCTAATATCTAGTGAATTCATTTTCATTAGTGCTTCTTTAAGGTTCACAATCTCCTCCTCGGATTCCTTATAGAAGCTATCGCTGTCTATGAGTCCCTGTTGCCTGAAAGTCAAAAGGACCTTACCAAATTTCCTCTTATCCTGCTTTTTTGGATGAGTTAATCTGGAATCAAAATCACCACGTTTGTTGCAAAAATTTATTGGCATTATCATGTTAAATGTCTTTTCTCTTTGCAACACCTGTATCTCACTACCATAGTTAGTGGTAAAGATTAACAGATTCCTCTAGTTATCTTGCATATATCTTCCAAATGTTTCAATGAAATTGTTACCTAGCAAGATATCACCGCATGTATCATGAAAGTAAATAGAATGTGTTTTTACCCTAAACCCGGGGGATCCGAATGCTCCTCCGATCATGATCTTGCCTTCTCGTATTCCCTTATTAAGTATTAGGATTTTTTTGTGAAAAATCTCTTCCTGCTATAACGGGTAAGGTTTTCCTTGCTTCTTTAGGGAAAACTCCAGGTTTTTCTGTGCAAATTTCTGATCCTGAATCAATATAAGATGCAAAATACTCTGTCTATATTGGGTATCCTAATAGGATCTCGTGTCATTACCATGGCGAATTCTTTGAAAATTCTAGAAATCTCAATATACTCCTTCCTAAGAAACAAATATGAATGATGCGTAATGGAAAGGGCATAAGCTATTCTATAAGTTATAGAATATGGTCTGTTACCTTCTTTCATTAGATTTTTTCTCTTAAAATCTTGATGAAGGGTAAAAAGTCTACTGAAATCTTGGTCTGCTAGGTTGTATGCAATCCTAGGATGAATGTCAAACATCAATTTTCCTGCATACAGATTTCCTATTATTGTTCCAAGACAACCATCTCTTAAGTTATTGATTCTTCTATCCATTTTCGATAAATGTTTCTGAATCAATTCCTTCCTTAAAAGTTTCTTTTATTAATACTTCAATAGTTTCTATGTGGATCCAGTTCATAATAACAGCTACGTCTTCTTTAAGCTTATTTAATTCTTCAAGAATTTCTTCTTTAGGAATTAATTGCATCTCCATCACATTACAAGTAAGCTCCATATGTATAGAAAACTCACAATAACTTACTTTGAAGATTATGTGATGCTTCATTTGGTTCATTCCTATCTGGCTCAGGACTTTCCCAATTCCTCCAATCCTAAATCCATCATATGGGTTGAGATTGGAATCTTGTCGCATGATTCTTTCCATGATTTTGTTTGACACCGTCATTCTGAAAAAGAATCCTCATAGGCTTTCGAAAGTTTAAAGCCTATCTCCCTCGTTGTAATTATTCAGACTCGGTTGAAGATCCATCCGAATCAGTCCGTATTTCCTCCTCATAGACGTTTTCGTCTGAAGGAAGATCTTCGAATCGGTAGATGGGCACCGAATCGCCATAGTAAACTGCATATAGAATATCATCCGTGGCTTCAAATTTTCGCAATTCACCACATTTCTGCTGGCAATCGAGGGATATATGTCCTTTTGCTCCGTAGGTCCAGCAATTACAGTGTTTGAAACCTTCATTGGCTCCGGTATGTGCTCGTCTGAATGTTCTTCTTATAGGGGTTCTTCCAGTGGATCTTGTTCGTCTAGATCCTTGGGATGAAACCCTTGTTGGTCCTGTTCGTTGTCCAGATTTATATTTTCTGGCTTTGGACTTGGATCACCATGATCTCCGTCGGGAAAATGTTCTCCTAGAACTCCTGCGGTAGGAGTTACTACTTTGTTTCCTCCTTTTCCTTGGCTCGCTTGATTCTCCTGTAACAGTTGGAAAATCATTGTTATCTCAACAAAGAGGAGTTCGTTTCATTTTACCATTTAGTCTTTTCATGTTCTTTTGGATGGATGCTTGATAACACCAATCCTTCAGTTTGTCTTTAAGGAAAGACATTCTTTGCGCCACTGAATCTAGCTGTCCTTCAGGTACTTTCTATGACTGAATCAACATTTCCCTCCATGGACTGCATATTTTTGCGAAGAACATTAGAGCTGCTACCTCTGTTGCTACTCCACTTTGGACAAAATACTTGCGGAACAAATAGATATATTCATCTACTGCGCAAATACTTGTTAATTCAAGGCTGAAGAGAGCCTGTGAATATTTTCTAGCCTTTTCTGCTTTACTTCCTTCGAAGTATCCATCTCCGATGAAGTGTATCTTAATAAGCCTTCCTAGCCGGTCTGCTATGGCGCCTTTCGAATCTCCGGCAAGGATACTGGCTTTGGTATCATCTAGGGTATTATCCCATCCGATTTTCGCAGATCCCTCCAAGCTCAACTCAACAAGCTTTATAAAGTTTTCCTTGTTGAGCTCTGAGGTAGTTGTTGCTATCTTGATGGCTGCAACCCATTCGTCTATCAATATCTCGGTATTTCGAAAATCGATAATATTCAGGTTCAGTCAAGCGCCAGATAGATGTAAGGGCAAGGCGTTTATTCAGGCACTCTTTTTGGATTTCTTCCTGGATTTTCATTTAGCCATGTTCCCACAAACGTCGGAGTGACATTAGTGTGCAAATCCGCACTTTCTCTCATCGGTTGATTCTGTGGAGGATCATTAGAATATGTACTTCCCTCCGGCTGTGGTGTGCTGAAGTGAATTCATTAGTTTCGATATTGACTAAATCCACAATCCCAAGTTAGGAAAAGGATTCTGCCAATTCTTGTAGATCTAATAGATCTGCTCTTGTTACGTCCATTTTTTATAGATCTGATAAATGCGATAATTAGATCTTCTCTAGACTTAAACTTTGAAATCTCCGTGGCTTTTCCCATCTAGTGTAGAAAAGGTACTGTTCCAAGGGCGTCCCTGATTCAGTCCTGTCTGAATTTTGATGTCTCATGGTTCTCCCTTTGATTTCTCATCAGATCTATAATTTCTGCCCTAAAATCTCTAAGGCCCTTGTGTAGATCGGGAAAGATCTTAAGGACCTCATCCACCTTTTGACTCAATGATTCTATTTTCATAGGTATATGGATTAACCGATGTACATAGTCTTGAACCGTCTTTTGGATCTCCCTCATATCTTGAGAGATCTTTGGTGTATCCGGCTCGAGTTCCTTCCAATCAGTCATAATTTTTAGAACTGAAATTATATAGGAATTTACCCGTTTAACTTCTCCTGGCTCGGATTCTATCATGAACTTCAGTGGACTATAGACGCCTCACTGCATTTCCTAGTAGTACTTGTCGAACCAAAAATTTTTCAACCACTCTTGTTCTTCTTCTAGCGTGAGAATTTTTGGACCAATCATCTTGGGACCGTTGTAACACTAGTCAAGAATTTCCATGAGAAATTCTCTTCTTTGTATTTCTAGAATCTGAAAATATTCCCTATTTTCAGAGTAACTCGAACTTTTGTTCGGTTTCATTTTCTCTTAAAGAGTCTCCTCGCTTAGTGGATAAATAATACCAAAATATAATATAATCATATATTTTTTCAATAAACCTAGGCTCTGATACCATTTTGTCGAGTATGGATGAAAAATTAGAATTTTACTGTAAATGGACTAAAACAGCTCTTTTAAATCTGCACAGGGGTAAAAATGTCCTAAAATTATCCAAAAACCCGTATGTGGTTCTAATTTAAGCGACTCTACAAGTTACTGGACTTAATTGAAAATACGTAAACATAATGGACTAAAATTGAACGCCGAGAAACTTATTGGACAAAATTAATCTTTTTCCCTATATTTAATTGGAGTAAATATATGATGGACTTAATTAAGTGGACTTTAATTAAGTTAGATTTAATTAAGATTGATTGGACCATGTATTTGAATTAACTAAAATCGGTCAAGCCCATTAATTAAGTTAGTGGAAATGATTTGAATAGGAAATTATTGACTAACAAATTCACTTTTGAAAAATGTCATCTTACTAATCCTTTATTTGGAATAAAGGATCTTATTACCTAGTGGATGGTTAAATGAACCTAGATATATTGTAATGCATCCATACAAGGTATATATATGTATATTAGTTATTTAGAATAACTAGTGAATACAAAGCAAGAAAATAAATTCCTTCTCTCCAGTTCCACCTCTCGGCCGAACCCCCTCTTGTGCATACTTGGTGTGGTTTTGCTCCTCAATTATTTTCTAGCAAATAGAGTTGTGGAATCCCAACTTCTAGTGTGCTGTGGACATACCTTTAGAGAGTTTCTACATTGAAGCATTGCGTGAACGGATCAAACGAATGAGGTTCGAAATAAATCAAATCAAAGGTGACTCTTGATTTATATTTATATACCTCTCGTTTTTCATTCAACTAACTGCCTTGTTAATTTTATTATTTTTGTTTATTTTATTAACCACATCAAACGCCCGGAAACTCCAAGGGTACACCCCACGATTTTATGGTTTACTTGCTATTTCATTTTATTTAAGCAATTTATTTTAACCGCTTCAGCTTGCGCGTTGTCAGGCTGATCCACTCGCACTTTCCGGTGCCCTTCCAAGTTGTATCAGAGCCCAGTTACCATGTAGGGGCTATGGTACTGTGTGAATAAGCATGAAAATGTGTTCTTTATTTCTTTTGAAGCATGATATATTTTTTTACTTATTCTTTGATAATTATATGAGAAAAGTAATTCGTTTAATTTTTGTGATTTGGATGATTTAAGTATTTTATGAAAATTGAATTTTCTGATAAAATACTTATTTTAATTTTAGTTGAATGTGTAAAAATAAAAATAAAAAATTGGTACTATAGCACGTAGTACTGATCTGCAATGCACAGCATGTGCGCAGCCGGGCACGCGCGAGGGCAGTTGTGTGGCCATTGCGCTGCTGCTGCTGACGATTGACTGCTAGGCCGTTTTTCACCGATTTTGCAGAAAATTGAATTTTCTAATTTCTGCATATTTTTTGAAAAATATTTATCGTCGCTGATTTAATTTTTAAAAAAATTGGAATTTTTTGAGAATGAAATTGATTTAATTAATTTAGTTTAATTATGTCCATTGGATGTACAAGGCTTAATCATCCATACGAATTGCAAATTTGAAGCTTATGTTTTCTGCATATAATTGTTTGTCGTGATATTGGATATCGCGATATTTTTCGGATGTTCATTTTCTTGTATGGCATGATTAATTGTTATTCTATGTCAAAACGAATGTGAAAGGATCATCACGGAGCCCTAGACCGCATATATGTCTTTTAATTTTTGTTGGGTGGGCCCATGTGCCCTTGTGATTTTATTTTGTCCCCCCTTCTCGTTTTTAGCCTTGGAATAATAAGGTTTGCTATCTCCCTCTTAAATACTCCCTCCAACTTCCGATCGGGGTTTGTTATTAAAATTGTAATGAGAGTAGTATAGGACCTTTGGAGATACTTTTTTATTTCTAGCAAGCCTATGGAGAATAAGACCCATGAAGGAGGAGGTCCACGGAGAAGACGGCTCATGGAGAAATCACAAGGCCCATCTATATGTTGATGGGTAATATTACTTTGTAATAGGATTGGACCACCTTAGACAGACCATAGACTCACTGTGGGCTTAATAAGTCACATAGGTTGGGCTCGTGATCATCCAACAAGCGTATGCTAGGTTCATTACATGCGATGCGTTTATATATTGCTTTATATTTACGCATGCAATGTTTACATATGATGAGGTCTCGGTCTAAACTAAAAATAACTCACTTGGTTGGACCAAGTTGAATATTAGGCCCATAATGGGCTTAGATCAAAACAATTTTGATCTAGCCAACTCTTCCATCCAAAGCAATGTGGTGACGAAGCTACCGTTGCTGAAGTATGGTCTCACGAGTTGTGGCACACTTGTGATAAAGGAGAGTTGCACCATAGTTGTGGAAAAAGGAACATTTTCACCATTTTCCTGTCTAACGAGTCATGGGGGGTGATGAATGAAATGCGATTTGGGTGATTGGTTTGGCCTAACACCGAGTCACATGATTCGCTTGGATTCCTAAGAATCATATAAAGAGGTGAGGGAAAAGATCTTGGGAATCTCATGGGATGAGAATGGTCTGGATACCTCCCACGAGGTTTTTGCCTTGTGAATCATAAAAGCGGGGCATGGCAAATTCGCTTGTGGACTCCAAGCCCACTAGGAAAGGCTATTCCTTAAAACCCACTTGAGAGTGGTGAGCTCTCGTATAAATAGTGGGAGAGTTAAAGACTAAAGACCAAATCTTTTAGCTTACTCATAATATTACAATCATTGGCTGATTTCTATTTAATTTTCTATTGTGTAGAAAATGTCTATGAATCTTTTAACCATGAAATTTGAGGATTGCCCTATTTAATTTTAACTACAACGAATAGCTGTAAAATTTGAGGATTGCCCTATATTTCGAGAACTAGGGCTATGTTTTGGACAAGCCATTCCCAACGGCCTTGCTGGAAGGGTCCTCGCTGGAAGAACGTTTCACATTGGTTTCAATGTCCAATGACATATAAAAGCAATATGATAGGCTGGATGATGTTCCATCGATAATGCTCCGAAAGGAAGTTTATGTGGTTCCTGATTCACATATTAGATATGCTACCACGAAAGCATTCTTAGGGACCAAGACGGCCGAAGAATTGTCTGTACAAAGTCATAGGGTAAGATGCTATCCCTAGTGGAGAAGCTCAAAAACCTTAAAGCTGGGCTTGAGAATGACACATACATTGACATGATTTTTCAGGCACTTCCTTCGTCCTACAACCCGTTTATTATTAACTACAACATGAACGGACTTGAGAAGTCTATTCATGACTTATTTAATATGCTGGTCGAATGCGAGGTGACAACTCACAAATCTATACCGTTGGAATTGGTAGGAGAGATTTCAGCCTCCAAAGCGAAAGGCAAGAGAGCCGGACATTGGAAGAGGAAGAAGGGTAAGGGAAAGAGATCGCATCTGCTGCCAGTTCTTTGAGCGCTCCTACTGCTTTCGTTGGAATGGGCAAAGGGAAAGGTAAGGTTGGCAGTTCTTAGCCGTTGAAGGCAAATGATATCTGCATTCATTCCAAGGAAAGGGGCATTAGAAGAGGGAATGCCCGCAACTCCTCTCCAACCTAGGTACATTTATGATTGAAGTGACTATGATAACTAATTCTGCTTTTGGGTATGGATACCGGCTATGGAGCTCACATCTGCAATAACTTGCAGGTGTTGGAAAGAAGCAGAAAGCTAAGTAAGGATGCGATGATTCTAAGGCTAGGCGATGGGAAGGCCGTCACAGCGGAAACCGTGTGATCTCTCCAGTTAGTTATTAGTGGTCATATTCGGATAGAATAAAAGACTGTTATTATGTACCGAGCATGATCAAGAATATTTTTTCCATTCCTGTTTTACACAATGATGGTTATATATTTGCAATAAATAAAAATATTCTTTATTTGATGATTGATAATAAATATCATCTGCTTGTTACATTGGTAAATGGTCTTTATATTCTCCAAGAATCTAACTGGATTATGCCTGCCCAACATAAACAAAAATTAGAAAATCATGGAAATGCATAGTTTCGCCATGCAAAGTTGGTAAACTCAAACTTGAGAATCCCGTCTAAAAGGAAAAATGACAAAGAAGCCTTTTGTTGGACAAAGTGCGCTTGACAATACAAACGTCTGTGGATCATTAAATACTCCAGCTTGAGGAGGATTCTCGTACTTCATAACCTTTATCAAACTGACCGTAAAATTAAAGTCCTTCGGTCGGCCGAGGCAGAGAGTATTTAAATGGTGAGTTCATTGGTTATTTAAAGAGAAATGGAATTCTCTCTTAATAGACTCCTACTGGAATACCACAACTGAATGGCGTGGCTGAAAGGAGGAATCGAACCCTGTTGGACATGGTTCTATCCATGCTGACTTTTACGGAATTGCCCCTTTCTTTCTAGGGTCACGCTCTTGAGACGGTGGCTTAATTACTTAACATGGTGCCATCTAAGACAGTGCCCCAGACGCCATATGAGATATGGCAAGCCTACGTCCTACAAGTACTTGAGAGTGTGGGGTAGTCTCGCATACGTCAAGAGGTTAGTGGGAGGTAAACTAGACTCGAGGTCTAATCTGTTCAAGTTTGTCGGATATCCAAAAGGAACTGCAAGATACTACTTCTATGATCCATCTAAGCAAAAGGTTTTTATCTCAAGGAACGCAGTGTTCTTGGAAAAGGGTTTTTCTGCGGATAGTCGATGCAATTTGTTACTACTTATGGAAACAAGTCAAACATCTCAGTAGAACAAAAGAACATCATTAGAGCCTATAGTTCCCACTGATTGTGCTCCATTCCTCGTAGGTCGACCAGGGAATCGCGACCACCTAATAGGTACGGATAATGATCTAAGGACGTACTGAGAAGCGATGTCGGTTATCGGTTCAGATAAGTGGCTTGAGTTCATGAAATCTTAAATGGACTCAATGGGTTCAAATAGAGTTTTAAGCCTCGTACTCTCACCTAAAGGTGTTAAACCTGTTGGGTGCAAATGGGTCTACAAATACAAGCTTGGAGCTGACGGAAAGGTTACCACCTTCAAGGCTGGGCTCGTGGAAAAGGATACACTCAACTACTCGGGGTTGATTTTGAGAAAACCTATTCGCCCGTAGACATGGCCAAGTCCATTCGGATTCTGCCTGCCATAGGAACAAGGTCTGACTATGAAATATAGCAGATGGACGTGAAAACGACATTTCTCAACGGTTTCGTTGAGGAAGAGATCTACATTGATCAGCCCGAGGGTTTCACTTCCCACGAGAAGAACAGAAAGCCTATCATCTACAAATGTCCATCTGTGGCCTCAAATAAGCTTTCTAAAATAGGAACACACGTTTTGATGAAGTCATACGGGGTTATGATTTCATCAAGAATGAATTTGATCCTTGTGTATTCAAGAAGATCAATGGGAGTGCGGTTGCATACCTTGTGTTTTATGTATATGATATATTACTCATTGGGAATGGTGTTAAGATGTTAGGCAACATTAAAGCATGGTTGTCCACTCAATTTTTCATAAAGGATATGGGTGATCCTCTTACATTCTTGGCATCAAGAGTTATAGGGATAGATTTAGAAGGATGTTAGGACTAACCCAATCCTCATATATTTAGAAAATCTTGAAAAGATTCAAGATGCAGAACTCAAAACAAGGATTCCTTCCCATGAGGCATGGGATTATGATGTCCAAGAAGCAATCTCCCAAAACTATTGAGGAACTTAAAAGGATGTCAGACATCCCTTATGTTTCAACCGTACGAAGCATTCAGTATGTTGTCCAGTACACCAGGCCAGATGTCGCGTACGCTTTGAGCGTGACAAGCAGATATCAGGCATGCGGCCGGGAGGAGCACTGGAGCGTAGTCAAGACAATACTTAAGTACCTGAAAAGCACTAAAGATGTGTTCTTGATTTACAGTAGTGGAGAATTGATATTGGAAGGCTACAATGATGCTAGCTTGCAATCGGATGATGGTGATGCCAAGTCTCAATCGAGTTTTGTATTGGAGTTGAATGGTGGTGTGGTTGCTTGGAAAAAGTACCAAGTATGATACCACAATGGATTCCATTATGCAAGCTGAATACATAATAATTTCGGAAGAAGCTGAGGAATCAATTTCGATGAAAAAGTACATCCAAGAGTTGGGTGTGGTACCTAGAATTGTAGAGCCTGTAGTTATCTTCTGGGATAACAACGGGGTAATAACACAAGCAAAGAAATCGAGATCTCATCACCGTTCCAAACATATTCTTAAACATTACCATATGCTTAGAGAGATGGTGAGCAGAGGTGATGTCAGGATAGATTGAGTCAGGTCAACAGAAAACACAGCGGATCCACGTACTAAGCTAATGTCTCAAATTTCCCATGCTCGGCATCTGGATAAGACGAGTTTGAGGTCGATGGTTTACTGGATTTAGGTCAAGTGGAAGATTGTTAGAATAGGTGACCTGAAAGCTAATTGGATTAGAATGTTTGTAATTTATTCAGGCAATAACTCAATTTTATGTAATATTATTCAATGAATAAAATGAGTATTCGCTATTGGCATTTGTTTTGCTCATTACATTTATGTTTGCACTTCCTTCAAACATCACACAAAGACCACAGACCATATTGAACAACCGTGCAATAGTTAGAAATGTGCAGTAGATGGCGGTCATGAAACCAACTGTTTAGGGTTTGGTTAGAAATATTCCGAATCAAGGACCTCGAGAATTGGCATCAAACTGTCCTATGGAGACTTGCATTATGAGTCACATTTATTTGCTGAGTTCCATGTTTTATCAGGGCAGACGTGGGGCGTTAATGGTGATCTTAATGGGTCGATTGACTCGCGGGGATCGTCATATGGAAGCCTTGGAGGCTTGGTCGGTATGACTTCAGTTCCTAGCTCCGATAGTACGGGACCAGTCCTCAGAGATGAGAAATCACGGTAGTGACGTGCATGCGATGACTGTATCATAGATTTGTGTGAGAGGTGATCGTATCTCAGACATGGTCATCATAGGCCTTGTCTTGTGCATTCAAAGTATGTAGAGAAGACCGTTAGTTCCAAGAAGAGGATCCATCCCCTGTCAAAACATTACAGAGGCATCTCCTATGCACTTGGAGATATGTTAACACTCTTGAAATCTGTGGCAACAGTCATTGGTCGAATAGGAAAAAGAGGTTCCTCGTTTGAGCAATTTGGCGTGACGCGACCTTGAGTATTAACCATAGACACCTAGTCTAGGATTGGAACTGACACCCAATTCCATGTTGTAGACTATGGCCAGGAGACGGTAGATGGAATGACCGTATTCGTATACACTCCGGACCTAGAAGCTCACATGGATTTTCACCTAGTCTCTAGTGCCATGGACCGTTGCTAGAAGTTAACCATGATGATAGACTTTTTTGCTCAAGGATTGATGAATAATTATTGATTAAATTTGATTTAATTAATAATAGTGGTGGACACTAGCTCAAGTCTAGCTGAAAGGTGAACCTATACAGTCGCAGATAAATCACTAAGAAGGGACGAGTAATTAATTGAGAATTAATTTCATAAGTAATTGGAATACTAATGTATGAGAGGAATCCATTGGATGGATAAACCCAAGGATAAATTATTTTGGATTAATTTAAATTAGGCTTGCCCTTAGTCTTTAATAAGTTGGACTTATTATTTAATAAAGGTTTATTGGGTTCATATATTTAAATGGATTAACTTTATGATGGACTTAATTAAATAGGATTTAATTAAATTAGATTTAATTAAGATTGATTGGGGCTTGTATTTTAATTAATTAAATAAGCCCAAGCCCATTAATTAAGTTGGTGGAAATGATTTCTAAAGGAAAATATTGAGTAACAAATTCACTTTTGGAAAGTGTCATGTTAGTGATTCTTTATTTTAAATAAAGGATCTTATTATGGATGGTTAAATGAACCTAAATATATTTTATTTCATCCATAAAAGGTATATATATTTATATTATTTATTTGGAATAACTAATGAATAGATAAAAAGCAAGAAAATAATTTTCTTCTCTCCAATTCCACCTCTCGGCCTCACCCCCTCTTGTACACACTCGGTGTGTTTCTTTATCGTCTATTCTTTTCTAGCAAATTAAGTTGAGGAATCTCAAGTTCCGATGTGGTGTGGGCGTAGCTTTAGAAGGTTTCTACGCTAAAGCCTTGCCTGAACGGATTAAACGGAACGAGGTTCAAAATAAACAAATGAAAGGTTATTCGTGATTTACATTTATATACCTCTCGTTTTAATTCAACCAATAGCTCTGTTAATTTCATTATTGTCATTTATTTTATTAATTACATCGAACTCCCTGCAACTCCATGGGTACACCCCTTGGAATTATGGTCTCATTGAGATTTCGTGTTTTTTACGCAATTTATTTTAATCGCTTCCACTTGCGCGTTCCCCGGCCGATCCAGTCGCAGTTTCTGGTGCCCTTTCACCACTACCTAAATATGGTCTCGCGAGTCGTGGCACATTTGGAATAGAAGGCAAGCTGCATTATTGTTATGAACAAAGGAACACGGTCATTGTTTCCATATCTCACGAGTCATGAGGGGTGACAAATTGAGGTGTGATTTGGTAGATGGGTTGGGCTTAACACCGGGTAGCATGGTTCATTTGGAGTCCTCGGGATCATCTAAAGAGGTGCGGCAAAATATCTTGGGAATCTCATAGAATGAGAATCGCATTGCTTGCCTTCCAGAAGGCTTTTCCATGTGAATCTAAAAGTGGGCATGGTAAATTGTTCTTATGGATCCCAAGCCCACTAGGAAGGGATGTACCAAAATTCCACTCGAGAGTGGTGGATTTTGTTGAAATAGTGGGAGAATTGAATGACTAAAAGACCAAGTATTAACACAAAATAATATTGAAATAATCTACTTATTCTTTCTACTCTACGTTTAGAACGCATATCTTCGAAACATTTTCCAATTCATTTTTTCAGATTTATTTCATTAAATGGAATGCAAAGAATTAAATTGGCTGAAAAATCGAAGGATTGTCCTCGATTTTCAAACCTGGCTTATGTCATGGTTAAGCCCCTTCCATCAAACTTGTGAATGGAGTCCTTACTAAAAAGAACATTGACTAAAGGACCGTACCAATATGGACTCAGAAATCTAAATGCTCGTATGGAAATTCAGCTAGTCTCAAATTCTATGGACCGTTGCTACACGGCCACCTGTAGTGACAGGCTTTCTTAATTAAGGGTTAATCAAGAAATACTAATTAAAAATAGAGTTAGACATATCCCAAGTCTAACTGAAAGGTGAACCTAAAGAATCACATACAAATCACTGAAAATGAACATAGAATTAATTTGGAATTAATTCCATAAATAATTTGATTACTTACAAAGAGGGATCCATTGAATGGAAAAAGGCCCAAGAATAAATTAATGGCATTAATATATATTTGATTTGTCCTTATAATTTAATAAGGATAATTTAGGTATAAGTATTTAATTAGATTAAATAGAAGTTGAAATTGGATTTTATTAAAGATTTAATAAAAATTCATTGGCTTGTATTTTTATAAGGGTAAGAATTGTTCAAGCTCAATTAGTTTGAGCCAAGGAAAATTCAATGGAAGGAAATAAATGGCTAGCAAATTGCAGTTTTGGAAAGGTCAATTCTAGCCATTTTTGGGGATCTTTTTATTTGGAATAAAGAGAAATACACCTTGTAGATAATAGAATATATTTCGAAACATTCTTAATTATATAAACAAGATATATATATATGAAATATAGTTATTTGGGAAATAATTATGATGATCATTACACAAAAAAAAAAAATCTCCTCCTTCTCTCATTCTCATCTAGAAAGAGGACGTAGAGATCCCGAGTGCAGTGTGATGTGGAAGAATTAGAGGGTTCCTATGTTGAAGACTCAAATGAGGAGCATTTCAAGGTATCATTTTTCACCCTTTTAGTATTTTCGGTTTTGGTAATCCAACATCAGCCCTATGTACGTTTTATTTTTAGTACATCGAACGCCTAGGAACTCCAAGGGTACACCCCTTGAACTCATTTATTTTCTGTATTTAATTTTTGCTATTATGCGTTTTATTTATCGCTTCCGCTAGCACGTTCCCAGGCCGTACTAAGTGATCCCCTTCAAGACCTTGTCTGGAGCTTATCAATAATATTACTATCATCTGCATATTTCTGTTTAATTCTATCATGTAGAAAATATCTAAGAACCCCTTAGCCCTGATAATGGAGACTAATAAATTTAATGGCACAAACTACAACGATTGGCTGCAAAATCTAAAGATTGTCCTAAATTTTGAGAATCAGGGCTATGTCTTCGACAAGCTGCTCCCGGCGACATTACTGAAAGGCTCCTTGCTCGAAGAACGTGTGCCGTTCGTAAGGTTGCATGAGATCAACTGCAAGGTCCGCAGTATCATATTAGCTTTGATGATCAATGACTTCCAAAGCAATATGATAGGTTGGAAGATGTTCCCTCGATAATGCTTCGCATAAAGCAAGTTTATGCAACTCCTGATAGGCATATTAGATACGCCGCTACAAAAGCATTTTTCAGGACAAAGATGACTAAAGGGTTTTCTGTGCAAAGACATGGGGTCAAAATGTTTCCCTCGCGGAGAAGCTCGAAGACTTCAAAGCTGGGCTTGACAATGTCACGTACATCAATGTGATCCTCCAATTACTTCCTCCCTCTTGTAACCCATTTATCATTAACTACAACACGAATGGACTTGAGAAGTCTAGTCATGAGTTAATTAATATGTTGGTCGAATACGAGGCAAAGACCCACAAGTTTGTGCCAATTGATAGGAGAAACTTTGACCTCCAAGGCAAAAGGCAAGAAAGCTGATAGCTGAAAGCTGCAAGAGGAAGAAGGAAAAAGGAAAAGTCGTCGTAGCCACTTTTAGAGCTCCAAGCACCCCTGTTGCTCCAGTGTAAAAGGAAAAAGGCAAAGGGTAGAACGGCGGTTCATAGCGATCAAGGAAAAATGATGCGTGCATTCATTGTCAAGTAAAGGAGCATTGGAAGAGGGAGTGCCCACAACTCCTCTCCAACTAAGGCACTTGGTGATTCAAGTAAATATGATAACTAATTCTACTTCTTAGGTATTGGATACCGACTGTGGAGCTCACATCTGCAATGATTTGCAAGTGCTGGAAAGAAGCAGAAGGCTACGTAAGGACAAAATGGTTCTAAGGTTTGGTGATGCCAAGGCTGTAGCAGCTGAAACTGTGGGATCACTCAACTTAGCTATTAGTAATCGTATTCGGATAGAATTAAAGAACTGTTATTATATATTGAGCACAATAAAACACATTATTTTCATTCTTGTTTTAGACAATAGTTATGCGTTCAAGATCAATAAAAATAGTTTTTATTTGATGATTGATGATAGCCTTCATCTGCTTAATACATTAACAAACGCTTTTTATATTCTCTAATAGTTAAATTGAATTATTATTGCCCAACACAAATGAAAATTAGATAATCATGAAAACACACAGATTTGGCATGCAAAGTTAGGTCATATCTCTATAAAAAGGATGAGGAAGTTGGCAGAATTAAGGAGTCTAGAGGTAGAGGACTTGGATAAAAATAAACTTTCGAATCTTGTCCAGAAGAGAAAATGACCAAGAAACCTTTTGTTGGAAAAGTACGCTTGCCACTGATCTGTTGGACTTAATCTACACAGATGTCTGTGGACCTCTAAATACTACGTCTAAAGGAGGATACTCGTATTTTATAACCTTTATTAATGATCACTCATTGTATGGTTATGTTTACCTCATGAGGTTCAAGTTTGAGCCCTTTGGAACATTTAAGAAATTCAAACCTGAAGTATAGAATCAAACAAGTTGTAAGATCAAAACCCTTATGTCAGACCGAGGTGGAGAAATATTTAAGTAGTGAGTTCATGGATTACCTAAAAGAGAATGGAATTATCTATCAGTGGACTCCTCCTGGAATGCTGCAGCTTAATGGCATGGCTGAAAAGAGAAATCGATCCCTATTGGACATGGTTCGATCCAAATGAGTTTTAGCCAACTACCCTTGTCTTTATGGGAATACACTCTAGAGACAGCGGCCAAGTTGCTCAACATGGAGCCATCTAAAGCTGT
The DNA here is from genome assembly GCF_026168435.1 of Sesamum indicum. Lineage (NCBI taxonomy): Eukaryota > Viridiplantae > Streptophyta > Magnoliopsida > Lamiales > Pedaliaceae > Sesamum > Sesamum indicum. The sequence continues at coordinate 4,938,514 of NC_142661.1, read as the reverse complement.
GCCTCCAAACGCCATATGAGATATGGCACGACAAGCCAACATTCTACTAGTACTTGAGAGTATATGGTAGCTTGACATACATCAAGAGGCTAGTAGGAGACAAACTAGAATCAAAGTCTAGTCTGTCCAGGTTTGTCAGTTATCCAAAAAAAGCTACTGGGTATTATTTCTATGACCCATCAAGACAAAAGATCTTTATCTCGAGAAAAGCAATATTCTTGGAAAAGGGTTTTTCAATGGATATCCAATGTGATGAGGAACTGCTTGAAGATTCATGTGAGATACCTCATCAAGATAATGCAACACCATCTGCAACTACGATTCCCAGTAATATTACTCTAGTTCTCTGTAGGTCAACTAGAATATCTTAACGTCCTAATAGGTATGGATTCTTAGGCTTGACTAGCCAATTAGACGGTGATCCAACAACATACAGAGAAGCGATGTATGACATCAACATCGATAGGTGGCTTGAGGCCATGAAATCCGAAATGGACTCGATGGTTCGAATCAAGTTTGGACCCTCGTGCACCCATCTAAAGGTGTTAAACCAGTTGGTTGCAAATGGGTATACAAACATAAGCTTGCAGCTAGCGGGGAGGTTACTGCCTTCAAGGCTAGGTTCGTGGCAAAAATATACACTCAACGACCCGAGGTCAACTTTGAGAAACCGATTCGCCTGTGCCAATGACTAAGTCCGTTAGGATACTGCTTGCAATAGCAGCGTGGTATGACTATGAAATATGGTAGACGGACGTTAAAACGGCCTTCTTGAACGATTCCAACGAGTAAGTGATCTACATGGATCAGCTAGAAGGTTTCACCTCTTCCGTAGAAAAATAGAAAGTTTTTTATCTCTAGAGGTCCATCTCTGGCCTCAAAGAAGCTTCCTGTTGCTGGAACACGAAGATCAGAGGGAGGTCGGTTACGTACCCTCTATTTTATGTTGACAATTTGTTGCTCATTGGGAACGATGTCAAGATATTAGGAATCATAAAAGAATGGTTGTCCACTCAATTTATCATGAAGCATATGGATGAGGCTTCCTACATCTTGGCATCAAGATCTACAGGGATAGATCCAAAAGGATGTTAGGATTAACTCAATCCTTGTACATTGAGAAAGTCTAGAAGAGATTTAAGATGGAAAACTCAAAATGAGGATTCCTTCCAATGAGGCATGGGATTAAGCTGTTTAAGAAACAGTCTCCCAAGATTGATGAGGAACTTAAATGGATGTCAGACATTCTCTATGATTCAGCTGTGGGCAGTATTCAGCATGATGTTTAATGCAGTAGACCCGATTCGTATACGCTTTAAGCGTAACTACCAAATATCAGGTGTGTGCTAGTGAAGCACACTGGAGTGCAATCAAGCCCATACTTATGTACCTGAAAAGGACTAAAGATATGTTCTTGCTATATACAGTGGTGGATAATTTATAATGGAATACTAAGCGATGCTAACTTTCAGTCGGACACAATGATGCGAACTCTCAATAAGATTTTGTAATCAAGCTAAATCGTGGTGTGGTTACTTGAAAAGTTACAAGCAAGCTACCACAGCAGATTCCTGTTGGAACAAGTGACCAAAAAGCTAATTAGATTGGTTGTTTTCAGAACTATTCAAGCAATATTTATTTAAACAATGTTCTCTCGACGAATATGAAAAGTATTCGTCCTGGCGTATGTATCTGCTGTGCTTACCAAATTATATCAAGCACTGCTTTCACATCAGAACAGATGTTCACATACCACTTTGTAACCCCTATAGTTAGCATATATGAAATTTCTGGGGGTTAGTTGACAAGGTCGTCATATGAATCTTAGAGGCTTGGTCGGTATGACTTGAGTCCTTGGCTTTGATAGTATGGGAGTAGTCCCCAGACTTAAGGAATCACAATAGTCACGTACAGACAATGACTGTATCTTTGATTTGTGCGAGAGGTGATCGTGTCAGAGGCATGGTCATCACAAGCCATGTCCAGTGCAGTCAAAGCATGTAGAGAGGACGGTGACGTCTAAGAAGAGGATTTGTCACTTGTCAAAACGTGACAGAGGTATCCCGGATGCACATGGAGATGTGTTTATGTTCTATAAACCTGTGATTATAGTCATTGTTCGAATAGGCAACGCGGTTCCTATGTCGATCAATTTGGCGTAACGAAATTCAAGAATTAAGCAATAGACGCCGAGTCCGGAATTGGAGCCGCAACCCAATTCCATGCCCTAGACTAAGGCCGAGAAATGGTAGATGGAAGGACAGTACCCGTATGGACTCAAGCGCCTAAAAGTTCACATGGATATTCGCCTAGTCTCTAGTGTAATGGACCGTTGCTAGACGACAACCTATGGTGACGGGCTTTCTAATTCAAGGATTGATCGAAAATTATTAATTAAATTTGGTTAGTAATAGTGTTTGATACTAGCCCAAGTCTAGCTGAAAGGTAAACCTAAAGAGTCAAACACAAATCACCGAGAAGGGATGAGAAATTAGTTGGGAATTAATTTCATAATTACTTGGATTACTTATAAATGAGAGGGATCTATTGGATGGAGGAGCCCTAAAATAAATTAATAGGATTAATTTATGTTGGGCTTACCTTTATTATTTAATAAGTTGGACTTATTAATTAATAAAAGCTTACTGGGATCATGTATTTAATTGGATTAAATATATGATGGGCTTAATTAGGTGAATTTTAATTAAATTAGATTTAATAAAAAATAATTGAGCCTGGTATTTTATTTTTAATAAAATCAGCAATTGCAACCCTAATTAAGTTGTTGGGAAATCCAAAAAAGGAAATTATTGACTAACAATTTCACTTTTGAAAAGTGCTATGGTAGTCATCCTTTATTTGGAATAAAGGATTTATTACCTTATGAATTGTAGAATGAACGTAGACACATACTAGTACATCCACACGAGGTATATATCTATATATTAGTTATTTGGGAAAAACAATCCTACCCTAGAAGCTTCTAATTCGGCCGCCTCTCTCACAAGCACATTTGGTGTGTTTTTTCTGCATAATTTTCTTCTAGCATAGAGAAATGAGGGATCCCATATTTCGATGTGGTGTGGACGTGTCTTTAGATAGCTTCTACCTTGAATCTCATGTGAATGGGTCAATGAAATGGAGTTCGAAACAAATCAAGAAAAAGGTAATCCTTGGAATAATGATTTTGTTACGTTTAGATTTTAATTTACGAATTTTATAGTATCGCTTCCACTTGCTGGTTTTCAGGCCAATCCACTCGCATTTTTTTTGCTTTCAAGTGGTATCAGAGCCCGCTTCGATGTAGGGGCTATATATTTATGTGAATAAGCATGATAATATGATTTTATTATTTTTTAAGCATGATATTAATTTATGTTTATTCGTGAATGATTATATGAGAAAATCACCATGTTTAGTTTTTGCAATTTTGAATGATTTAACTATTTTAAGAAAATTGAATTTTCTGCTAAAAATACTTGGTTTTAGTTTTAGTTTAATGTGTGAAAAGAAATATAGTGTTGTAGCAGTGCATAGCGCGCGCGTGCGGGCAAGAGCTTGCACGCAGCCTGGATAGCGCCGGCCATGCGTGCAGGCAGTGCGGCTGTTGTTCCAGTTGACGGCCGACGTCTGGGTCATTTTTCGTCGTTTTTCTAATTTCTGCACATTTTCTAAAAAAAATTATTTTTTGCTGATTTAATTTTGGAAAAATTGGATTTGTTTTAGAAATTGCTTTAATTAATATGGTTGATTTGCGTGCATTGGATGCATGGGGCTTTATCATCCCTTTGAATTAAAAATTTTAAACTTTTTATTCTTCATATAATTTTTTATCATAATATTAGATATCATGGTATTTTCTTGGGATTTTCATTTTCTTATCTGCATGCTTAATTGGTATTATGTGCTAGTTGAATAAGGTGAATGATCACGGAGCCCTAGATTGTATGTACGTCTTATAATCTTATTGGGTGGGCCCGTGTGTCCTTGTGATTTATTTTCTCCCTCCTTCTCGTTTTTAGTCTTGGAATAATAAAGCTTGCTATCTCCCTCGACCTCTGATCGGAGTTTCTTGTTAAATTGTAATAGAGTAGTATAGATTATTTTGGTAAGGTATTTATTTTAATTGAACCCATGGAAGAAGGTCCACGGAGGATGAGGACTATGGAGAAGGCAGCCCACAAAGATATTACAAGGCACATCTATATGTTGAAGGGTAAAGCAATTTTTGTAATATCATAGGGCTACCTTAGACAGTCCTTAGACTCACTGCGGGCTCAGTGGGTCTCATAGGCTGGGTTTGTGATCATCCAATAGGGGTATGCTAGGCTTCATTGCATGCGATGTGTTTACCTAATGCTTTAAATATTTGATATTTATGCATGCAAAGCTATTCTTTGATTAGGTCTCGATCAAACAACTCAATATTTACTCTCACTTGGTTGGACCAAGTTAAAGTTTTAGGGCCCAAAATGGACTTACATCAAAATTATTTGATCTGTCCACCATTTCCATCCACAATAATGTGGTGAGGAAGCTACCACTACCTAAGTGTGCTCTCACAAGTCGTTGCACATTTGGACTAGAGTTAAGCTGCACCATTATTGTGAATAAAGGAACACGGTCACTGTTTTTTTGTCTCATGAGTCGTGGGGGGTGACAGTTGAGATGTGACTTGATTGATGGGTTGAAACTAACACGAATTAAAACATTATGCCCGTAAATGGACTTGGATCAAAATGGCATTTCGATCTGTCCAATCCATCCATAGCAATATCATGAAGAAGCTACCACTATCCAAATGTGGCCTCATAAGTCGTGACACATTTGGAATATAAGGCAAGCTGTATTATTATTATGAACAAAGGATTACGCTAGTTGTTTCCCTATCTCACGAGTCGTAGGGGTCGGTAATTGAGGTATGATTTGGTTGATGGGTGGGGTTTAACACAGAATAACATGATATGCTTGGAGTCCTTAGGATCATGTAAAGAGGTGAGGAAAATATCTTGGGAATCTCATGGAATTAGAATGCCCTCAATTGCCTCCCTCAAGGCTTTTTCCATGTGAATTATAAAAGCGGGGCATGGTGAATTGTTCTTGTGGATCCCAAGCCCACTATGAAAGAATTTTTTGAAACCCCACTTGAGAGTGCTGGGATTTTGTAGAAATAGTGGGAGAAGTTAACAACTAAAAGACTGAATCTTTACTCAAACTCAACATTGCTATAATCTACTTATTTTCTAGTTTGTATTTAGAAAGCATATCTTAGATACCATTTTCCATTTTCTTTATTTTTGAGATTTATTTAATGGAATACAATCGATTAAAGTTGAATGTGAACATCGAAGGATTATCCTCGATTTCTGAACCTAGGCATATTTCATGGAAAATCCACTTCCATCGGACCTGCAAAAGGAGTCCTTACTTAAGGAATGTTTGGCACTCAGGATTAAAGCATAAGGATAATCACAAGGTCCGTAACATCATACCTGCTTCTATCATTCATGAGTAGTATGATAGGTGAGAAGTTGTTTGTTCAATAAATGCTCCACATAAATCATATTCATGTGCCACTCAACCGGCATATTGGATATGCCACAACAAAAGCATTTTTGTGAAGCCTAAATGATTGAAGGTTGTCTGTACACAAACATTGGGCTAAGATGCAATGCCTTGTGGAGAAGTTCTAAGACCCGAATGTTGATCTTAAAAGGAATGTATTTCATCACTCCTTCATCCTACTTATCATAAACTATAAATAGGCGTGAGAAGACCATTTCTATGTTGATAAAATGGTTGGACCAATACAAGGCAACGATTGAAGAATCTGCACAGACGGTATTGGATTTGGAGGCTTCAACATCAGAAGCAAAAGGCAAGGGAGCTCGACGTTGAATGAGAAAGAAAGATGAAGCAAAGTCACCCGCTTCAAGCGCAATGAGTGTACCTGTCACCTTAATGAGCGAATGTAAAATGGTTCGATAGTCAAAATTGACTTATGATGTTCACATATAATTGTCAAAGGGCATTAGAAGAGGGAGTATCGTGAACTCCCCTTCACCCAAACTATGGCATTTGTTGGGCAAACATGATTACTGTTTATATTCTCAAGTGTTAGACACTTGCTCTGAAAATGCATTTATGGAAATGGTTACAGAAATGAATGGAATAGAACTCTAAGACAACTACTCTTCAAGCTAATCAATGGCTAAGCCATTAGTGCAAAAGCAATAAGACTAAATAAACTTAGCTAATAGTATTCATGTTGAAATAGTTTACGTTTATGTAACCTAGCATGATCAAGTCATTAGTCAATTGTTGGACAAATTAGACTACAAAATTGATCAATAAAAGATTTTTTCGACTCTGATGAGTTATTAAATTATCGTACTACGTAATTAGTTTATGCACAATCAAAACAAATGTCTAAAACGGATGATCAAGAACATAACTTATAGAAAATGACATACATGAACTAAGCCATATCCCTCTAGTTAGGATAAATAGGTTAGCAAATTCAAAGAGTCTAGCAATTGATGATTTGAGTTTCCTAACTTATGAATCCTTTCTCAGAAGGAAAAAAGCAATGAAAGCACTTTATGGGACAAAGAATGATTTTCAAAAACAATCAATTGGACTGGATCCAAAATAGACATTTGTAAGTTGTAAATACAAAAATACCAATAGAGGGTTCACAAGTCTAAGTACTTTTGCAAAGTTTGGAGAGATTAGACTTGAGGTGGAGAACCAAACTGATTACGGAGATAATCCATTCGATGGGATCGAGGTAATGCATATTTAGTGGGATTTCTTGTAACATCCTAAATGAGAATGGAATTCTCATTCAGTGAAATTCCACTGAAAGAGACGATGTTGAACTGTCTCTGGTAAGGAAGAAATTGAACCTTGATTGAACATGGTTCGATCGGTGCTTCACTAGATGTGGACTTTTGAAAAACCGTCCAGTTGTAAAACATTGTGTTTTCTTAAATTCGTAATCCAGACAGTATACTTGATATGGTTAGGCAAACATGTGTCGTACAAAAGTCCTGACTATGAGAAATGGTCCTACATACGTTAAAGGACTAGTGGGAGGAAAATTTGACTCAGAATCTAATTTATACAAGTTCATTATGGAATAATACAAACATCAATTGTAATCAGAACTTAACTGAACATGTCTATGTTCTCCAAAGGACAGTCAAAAAACTCCAGTTACCCAAAAGGTTCGAGTTTTTGAAATCAGACAAGAGGAAGCAATGTAGGACATCTATTAGCTTGGAGCCATAAAATACGCTTTGGAGTTCATACTAGGTTTGGATGCCCTACATACTTATTTTGATGAGTTCATGAGGTACATGACTTGGTCAAAAACAAGGTGGAAAGTCAATGAGAGCTCAATTGTGTTCCAAGTGTTTTAGAGGTTCAGAATGTCCCGATCATTCGGAATGATATAAAGACATCTTGAAAGTCTGAAACCCAAACATTGTTTATCAAATTTTCTATAATAGGAATTGGACTCCTATCTAAAGATAAGCTATCCAAGATTCAGTCATGGTACACTAATGAAGAGCTGAAATATTTGATATCCCTAACATCTTTGTTGTAAGCTGCATTGAATATTATTCGGTGCATTAAGCCCGATGTTGCTCATTATTTTTAATCATAAAAACGTATCTCGAGTGTGCACAAATGAGGCAACAGACAACTGTTGAAGGGCTATCTTTAATACCTGAATAAGGATTAGACAAAAGCTCTTGACGCGTATTAATGGAGGTTGGTTTTGAAAGGCTATAGCAATAGTAGCTTCCAGTATCATATGAATAATATTTAATCTAAAAAATAAATGTATATTTGAGGTTTACTGAATGTGGTAATATTAGAAAGGTTCCAATTGGAATATCACAAAGAACCTAATCATGAAAAATTAACTGTATGGCAAACTTTGAAAGTTATATTGGAAAAAGGTTAGGATCAAAAAACAAAGCTAAATTATTGGGTGTTCTACCAAGCATAGCTGCGCTAGTAGTCACCTTGGAGGATGACATCTGGGCTATGGCACAATATAAAAGGCCCGAGATCTCAACACAGGTCTAAGGAAAAATCTTAGACACCATCATTTGCTAGGAGCGATGATAGAAAGATGTAATGTGCGGTTGGACCGCAGAACATCGGCAGAAACGAGAGTAGACCCATAAGACCTAGCTAGTGTCGCAGATTAGTCATAATCAGATTAATCTAAAAACATGAGCAATTCGCTTTAAGATCAAGTGAGAAATTGTAGGAATAGGTGACCAAAAAGCCAATTCGATTGGCGTATTGAGAACCATTCAAGCAATCTTTATTTAAGCAATATTTTCCTGACGAATATAATAAGTATTCATCTTCGGTGCATGTAACTATTGTGCTTACCAAATTACGTCAACTACAAGTTTGACATCACAACACATGCCCAAAGACCACTTTGTAACCCATGTAGTTGGGCTGCGCATTGGATGGTAGCTATGAAGGCAACTTCTGTGGGCTGGTCTGAAATGTTCTAAGATGAAGACCTCGAATCTGGGCATTGAGAGTCCTACTGAGACCTGCACTGAGTATTGCATTCATTGGATGACTTCCGTGTTTCATCGGCGAGAGGCGTTGGATGTCTATAAAATTTTAGTGGGTTAGTTGACAAGGTGGTCAGCTGACTGAACGAACACGCGGGGATCGTAGTATGGAAGCCTTAGATGCTTGGTCGGAATAACTTAAGTCCCTAGCTCCGATAGTACGGGAGTAGTCTTTAGAATTCAGAAATCACGGCAATCACGTGTATGCGATGATTGCATCTTTGATTAGTACATCCAAACAAGGTATATATATGTATATTAGTTATTAAACATAACACAAAAATGATCCTACCCTAGAAGCTTCTAATTTGGCCGCCTCTCTCACAAGCACACTTGGTGTGTTCTTTCTACCTAATTTTCTTCTATCAGAGATATCTTGGGGATCTCATATTCTGGTGTGGTGTATATGTGTCTTTAGAGGGCTACTACGTTGAAGTCTTATGTGAACTTCAAACAAATCAAGAGAAAGGTAATCATTGATTTTCGTTTTTTCCACTTCTTGTTTTAATTTCACCATAAGCCCCATTTAGTTTTATTCTTGTAATTATTAACTACATCGAACGCCAAAGAATTCCAAGGGTACACCCCTTGATATCATAGTTTTATTACGTTTCGATTTTAATTTACGAATTTTATATTACCGATTCTACTTGCGCGTTTCCAGGCCGATCCACTCGCATTTTTGTTGCTTTCAATTCCACCACGTAATTTGGAAACAATGCAACTTTAGAAGCAGCTAAGGAAGCGGTTTGTATGAAAAACTACATCCGAGACTTGGTTGTATCGTTTAACATTGCTGACATAGTTATCTTCTGTGATAACAACGGGGCAGTAGCATAAGCAAAGGAACCGAGATCTCATCACCGTTGCAAACACATTCTTAGACGCTACTATCTACTTTGGGAGATGGTGAGCAGAGGTGGGGTGCGGATGGACCGAGTCAACTCAGCACAAAATAAAGTAGATCCACTAACTAAACTGGTGTCCCAAATTGCTCATTGTCAACATCTTGATAAGATACGTTTGAGGCCGATGGGTGATTGGCCTTAGGTCAAGTGGGAGATTGTTAGAATAAATGACAAAAAATCCAATTAGATTGGCCTAGATGTATTTTATTCTAAGAATTAATCGACATTATGTAATATTATTTTTAAGGAAATAAATGAGTATTCGCTTATTTTGGCATCTACTTTTTTGTTCTCATTTTGTATGTTTGCATTTTCTTAAATATCACGACAAAGCCCATACACCACTTGACAACCATGTTAACATGCATTTTCTTGAACATCATGTTAACTTGCTTTCATGGATTTTGAAGTATGTTTTAACGCATTTTGATAAGTATTTGTATGATGAAAATAGCTCGTTCGATTTTTGAAATTGATTGGATGATTCAAGCATGTGAAAAGTTCAAATTTTCTATATTTATGCTTTTTTTTGTTGTTTTATGTTAAACACACAAAATATAGGAAAAAGATTACAGCAGCACTGCCGCTGTTGGGGCACAGTGTTCACCCAACCAGGTTTGTGCAAGCAAGGGAGCCTGCATGCGCGGAAGCTGGTAGAGAACAAGCGCGCGTGTGAGCAGCCTGCAATGCAGCCACACGCGTGCATGCTAGGAGAAGACCAGAGCGCACACGCAGGCAACGACGACAGTGCGTGCTATAGAGCTAACAGCCAACGACTGGGATGTTTTTTCCCTGTAATTCAAAGATTTGATTTTCTTGAATTTTCTTCAGTATTAGTTAACTGTTTAATTTTTTGGGACAAAATTTAATTTTTTCTAAAATTAAAATTGCATAATTAATTGGCCAATGCACCTATTTTTTTATCATCCTTTTGATTGCAAATTTCCAGCTTGTGTTTTCTTCGTAAAATTAATTTTTGTTAAATTGGATATCCTGGACTATAATATTACATGGGATGTATATTATGTGATGTATGGATGGATGATCTTGGAGCCTACGACCTCTTGTAAGTTTGAGTTTATGGTTCGGCTCGTATGCCCTTGTAATGTTTCTTCTCTCTCCCTCTCGTTTTTAACCTTGGAATATGAGGCGTGCTATCTCCCTCCTTATGCATTCCCCCAAACTTCTGATTGGGATTTCTTTTCAGTTGTAATGAGAGTAGTATAGGAATTTTTTTTATGATGTTTTTTATTTTAAAGCTAGCTCATGGAGAAGAAGGTCCAAGGATAAGGTGTCCCACGAAGAAATTACAAGGTCCATCTACATTTTGATGGGTAAATTACTTTATAATAGCATAGGGCCACCTTAGACTGACCATAGACTCACTCCAGGTAAAATATCTTGGGAATCTCATGGAATGAGAATAGCATCGATTGCCTCCCACGGGATTTTTTCCATGTGAATCGTAAAAGCAGGCAATGTAAAATGTTCTTGTGGATCCCAAGCCTACCAGGAAATGACTTCCCAAAACCCCAATTGAGAATGGTGGGCTTTCATATAAATAGTGAGAGAGTTAAAGACTAAAAGACCATATTTTGAACTTATCAATAATATTACTATCATATGTCGAAATCTATTTAATTCTATATTGTAGAACATGTCTAAGAACCCATTAACCTTGGTAATGGAGATTAATAGATTCAATGGCACGAACTACAACAACTAGCTGCAAAATCTAACGATTGTCCGAGGTTTCAAGAACCAGGCTATCTCTTGGACAAGCCTCTCCCGGCGACTTTACCAGAAGGGTTTTCGCCCGAAGAACGAGTGACGTTTGAGAAGTAGCACGAGGAAAACAACAAGGTTGCAGTATCATATTAGCTTCAATAACCAATGACATCCAAAAGCAATATAATAGGCTGAAAATGTTCCCTCAATAATGCTTCACATGATCGAAATTTGTACGATTCCTGATAGGAATATTAGATATACTGGTACAAAAATATTTTTTAAGACAAAGATGACTGAAGGATCTTCTATGCAAAGTCATCGATCAAGATGCTATTCCTCGTGCAGAAGACCTCAAAGTTGGGCTTGGTAATGAGACGTACATCGATGTGTTCCTCCAATCACTTCCTCCCTCCTATGACCCGTTTATCATAGACTACAACATGAATTGACATAAAAGGTCTATTCATGAGTTAATTAATATGCTGGTCAAATACGAGGCAATGACATATAAGTCTTCACCTATGTTACTAATAGGAGAGGCTTCAACCTCCAAGGCGAAAGGCAAGATGGCCAGGCGCTAGAATAGGAAGAAGGAAAAGGAAACGCTGTTGCAGCCACTACTAGCGCTCCAAGCACCCCTATTGCTCCGGTGGGAAAGAGCAAAGGGAAAGGGAAGAACGACGATTCAGAGCGGTCGAGGGCAAATGATGTTTGCATTCATTGCTGTGAAAAGGGCCATTGGAAGAGGGAGTACCCACAACTTCTCTTCATCCCAGGTAAGTTTGTATTGAAGTAAATATGATAAGTAATTTTGCTTCTTGGGTATTGAACTGGCTATGGATCTCACATTTTCAATGAATTGCAGGTATTGGAAAGAAGCAGAAGGCTAAGTAAAGACAAGATGATCCAAGGCTCGGTGATGACAAGGTCGTTGATGTGGAATCGGTGGGATCTCTCAACTTAGGTATTAGTGATCATATTCGGATAGTATTAAAAAACTAATAATATGTACCAATCATGATAAAATATATTATTTCCATTCCTTATTGAGACAATGATGGTAATGCATTTAAGATTAATAAAAATAATTTTTATTTGATGATTGATAATAACCTTCATCTACTTGGTACATTAATGAATGATTTTTATAGTTTCCAATAGTCAAATTGGATTATAACTGCCCAACACAAACAAAAATTAGATAATCATGAAAATGAATAAATTTGGCATGTAAGGTTAGGTCATATATCGATAGAAAGGATAAGGAAGTTGGTAGAATCAAGGAGTCTAGAGGTAGATGACTTGGGTAAACTGTCAACTTGCGAGTCTTGTCTAAAAGGGAAAACGATCAAGAAACTTTTTGTTTGTCACGCTTGTCACTGGTCTGTTGGACTTAATCCACACAGACGTCTGTAGACCACTAAATACTCCAACTAAAAGAGGATATTCATACTTCATAACCTTTATCTATAATCACTCATGGTATGGTTATGTTTAGCTCATGAGGTACAAGTTTAAGGCATTTGGAATATTTAGGGAATTCAAACTTGAAGTAGATATCAAACTAGCCATAAGATCAAAGGCTTTCAGTCAGATCGAGGTGGGGAATATTTAAGTGGTGAGTTCATGGATTACTTAACAAACAATAGAATTCTCTCTCAATGGACTCATCCTAGAACGCCACAACTTAACGGTGTGGCGGAATGGAGAAGTCGAACCATGTTGGACATGGTTCAATCTATGAAGAGTTTTACTGAATTGCCCTTGTCCTTCTGGGGTTATGCTCTTAAGACAGCGACCAAGTTTCTCAACATGGCGCTGTCCAAAGCAGTACCCTTGACGCTATATATGATATGGCACGGTCATGGTAAGAAAATATATCAAAACAAAAGGTGAAACAGAAAAAGACAAGTTTTAATGAGCATGATTTCTACTACCTCAACAAGGATTTCCACATGAATTTATTTTAAAACATTTATCAAATAAATAAAGTTGGATCTCTTGTTGAACCCTAATTACAGAAAAAAAATTCTTAATATATTCAAATTTAAATATATATTTTTTAAAACTTTGATAGGAAAGAAAATTAATTTAAAACTAATTGGAGAAATAAAAAGAAAAATAATTAAATATGTACCTGAGGCTCCATTAAACTTGCCCGCAGAGCACAAGAGATGGTATCCGGCGATAGCACACCGGAATCTTCATAAGATGAATTTGAATTTGGGTCGGATGAAATAATCCGGCCAAAATATTTATTGTATGTTCTTGACAAATTCTGTTGGCAAATTATACACGATGACGAATTAACAAATCGATTCAGAAAAAGGAATTAAAGAAGGAAAATGAAACAATAAAATGCTTGAGAAAAGGAATAATGGAGTTGCCTGCATAGAAATCATCTTAGATTTCTGGATTTTTCTGCCATTTCTTGGATACCGAAGGAATCAAATGTAACGTTCCTAGGGCGCTTGATTATAGTACTTTATGGACTTGAACAATGATTTGCGGTGAGTGTGTTGAGGGAGAAAAGGCGTGAGCAAATGTGAAGTGTGAGTGGTTGAGTGAGAGAGTGTGAGTAAATATTGTGTGTGTTTGTGTGAGTGTTTCAAATAACAAAGCTCGATTGCGGGTAGTAGAAGCCTTGGAATTGACGTTCTGTCTTTTTCTCATAATATTTCCTAGTAATTTCTTCTTTTTGGTTTGTCTTTATTTAATATTATTGTAATAAATTAGACAAGAATCATTTTTAGAATTATATGTGGTAGGTGTGTCTGAATCTGAAAAATTAATGGTTTGGTATATAAAAGATAGGTATAAATTAATGTCACTTACCTAATTTAGAATTTTAGTGATTGGATTTCATTCATGAACTTGATTCAAGAAATTTAATTGCAATTATATTGATGTTATTTACACCAATGTATTTGGTTCTTTGCCACCATAAAACATATCATTTTCAAATATTTTGGAAAGAAAAATCAATCAACACTTTTGAATCCATTAATTGCAATATATATATAAAAAGACTCAATTATTAACTTTTATTTTATTGGACAAAGTTACTTTTGATCTTTTTTACATTATGAGTTCATATATTTATTGATATTCAATTATACAATTGATTAGTTATTTCTAATAATACTCATTCATTTGTTGTAAAACTCTTTTACAAAATTTAATTTTTCAACTTTATAAATTTTCAATTTTTTCGTTTGCTCCATCCAATTTAAATTAACTGTTTATATAACTTTTTTGGGAAAAATGTTGAAAGCAATCACTACCATAAAAAAAAAAAAAAGTTTCAATGGTTTAGCCCATGGTTTAGATATTGTTCAAATTGCATGGTTTTGTCTTCCAACATAAAGGTCTAATTTTATAAATATGGGTATTTGGTCTACTTTAATATTAGTTTCTTGCATTTAGCAATTTTTATTTAATGTATGCTTTAATTTAAAATTATTTATCTATATATATCGATAATTTAATACACTATTTTCAATAAAAACAAATCACTCATATTTAGGTTTTCATGAATCACAAGTATTTAATAATTAATGAATGAATTTTTGAATATTGAATCATACTTTTAATATAGTAAAAAAAAAAAATACCCCTTAACATAACAAAAGAAAAAAAATAGATGTTAGAATTTTTCATTGGACAACCATATCAAAAGCTTTTGAAAAGGAAAAAGATGTTCGAATTTGAATTTCCTTTTTAATTATAAATGTTGACAAAATAATAAGAAAAGAATAAAGAGTAACTCGATTGGCTATAAATCAATTATTAGATTGTTTAAAGCGCAAGCAAAGATCTCCAACTCTTGATCATCCATTTTATTTTGATTTTCATTGCCCGGATCTGATGGAATGCCTATTAAGATAAGAGCATATAACAAAGATAAGAGTTAAAATTCAACCAAACCAAACCCAATTATGTTGGTAAGAAATGAATATAATTTAAAGTAGAACGTTCTACATACCTTCTATTTTCTTTTCTATCTCAGTAATATTTCTTGTATGACTTCCACTTCCATCCCAACCTGAATGTTGTGGAAGTTTTAATATGCGTCATGAACAAATGACATAATAGTTCATACATTTTCTATAATCTTCTATAGTTGAAAAGTTAGAAAATAAAACATATCCACATAAATTTTGGTCAAAGATAAAACGGATATATGGATTTTGAGTTTACCTGTTCCAGCACTAGATCACTCCTCCGACAGCTATAGAGTATAAAAGTTGCAACCTCCTTTAAAGAGCGGAAGTTTTGAGAGACTCTATCATGAATATAGTACTATTGCATGAAAATTTGGTTGAAGAATGTTAGTTATATTACATTAGTTTTGCATAACTCAAAAATTTACAGATTATTTATGTAAAGTATTAAAAATTATTACCTTATCACTTGAATTCGAGGCGTTGCGCTTTCTCTTTTGTAATATCCAACCCACTAGTCGTTCCTGTAGGGATAACTTATACCTTGGTTGGATTTTTATTGTCTCAATAATTTTCGGTAGAGGGTCCAGATCTTGTTCGAGAGGGACTTTTTTCACTCTTACGTCCAACTTGCCTACATTATCTTGTACAATTATGTGATACATGTCCCTTTCCCCTACTTCAACCTGCCATACATATGTATGTTAGTAGAATAGATGAGTTTATTTTACAAATTATAATTTCACATTTTTTAGATAAATAAACATAAGGGTGCATAATAGCAAAAATGCACGTAATTACACACTAATATCTAATTTTGTTTCCATTTTTTTAGTGGATGAGAAACTGAATGCATAAGCTTTCTATAAACGAAATGTTATATGTAAATTGAAGAACAAATAAATAATTACCAAGAAAATAATTAAATTTTAGAATAAAAAGTAATAAGATAAGGATTACTTCAGTACTCGAAATTAGTAAATCATAATAGCAACGGATTTCTAATCTTAATATGATTTGGATATATAAACCTAGCTTGCATTACGTGGAGTATTTGGTTCAAATATGTATAAATATAAATTCAAATTGACAAGTGGACATACCTTATGCATTTCCAGAATATAGTTGCGGCCTCGATGATGTCGGAAAAGTCCAAAAGAGACCTTCCAAGTGCCTTGAACTACACACCTGTCTCGACTTCTCTTTTTAGTTAAATATCTATTGTTTGATTCAGGTTGATCCTACACCAAAACACAAGCACATTAGAATAAAAAGAGTATAAATTAAGCCACAGATAAAGTAAAAAGTCTAAGCATATTAGATTAAAGACATAAACAAACTCCATTAACCAATCAGTCAGAAGTGGTCGTGTATGAAGGAAAGCTTATAAACTTCAACTGAAACTTTTAACAAAAAATTAAAGTGAGACATATTTCCTAATATTGCAATGTAAATACCTTCACCACCAAGTTTCAATGGATAAATAATTTTTTTGATGCATTGTTATGTTTTTCCATTAGAGGAGCTTTTTTTATATTAGAATACCAAAATTAATGAACAACTCCCTTTTCTCAAGTAGAATTAATGAGATTAAGTAACTACCAAAACATTGTTTTATAATTGAATGTATTTGTATATTTTCCAAAACATTTAAGGGAAAACCAATTTGGAAACAAGATCACTAAAAATATGCGAAGTAAGAAGCCTTATCATTTAGTTCAACGATAGTTACATGTCCACCACTATATGTGCATGTGAAAATTAAGTAAGATAAGTATAATATGCAAAATAAAAAGGCATGAAAATATATAGAAAATATATTGTCTTAATACATAGAATTTACAGGACAACAATGCGTAAAGTTGAAAAGAGTAGATGTGTTTTATGCTAGTCCATCCCACATGGACTATGAATTAAATAGATAAGCAACATATAAACATCGCGAAAGAACTCGAGTGCATCCATTTGATATCCCTTTTCGGTTTGCTGTCATAATCAAATTCTAAAATGCACTCGATGGGTTTGAGGCAATTCTGGGGCCCAACGGGCTTGTGGGCCTAGGGCCCAGGGCATGACCAAATAGTATGAAAATCAATCACCAAGTTGAGTCGAAAGCCAAGTATATGGGAGACAAAGTGTAATGTGCGTGGTCAGCCACCTCTTGAACATGCGGGACAAAATGCTACATACATGCGAATCACCTCTAGAATCTTGATACATAACGACCAATCATGGGATAAGTCACTCCACATTGAGGATGTCACATTTTTATGAACGGTGATTGTAATATCACATTCCATATACATTAGAACTAATAAGATATAGCAACATATAAGCATTGGGCAAAGAAAAATTATAGTGTATCCATTTGCAATCCCTTTTCGGCATATTGCCATAACCGAATTTTAGGATGCACATGGTGAGTTTGGAGGCAATTCTTACATCCAACAGGCTCAAGGGCCCAAGGCGAGACATGTTCTATAGAAATCTTTGATCATTGTGTTTAACAAATTGGAAATGATGCTTTCAAAATTACCGAAGATGTTTTGTAGAGGTCATAATACAACAAATACATGAACAGAAGATATTGAAACTTTTCATTATTTATTTGACCATAAGAGGTCGCATAAAAGAAAAATGTATTCAATTGGAAAATAAGTTGATTTTGTGAATGATGCAAACACTATTTTAACCTCATGAAGTTTATAATTCTGAAGCTAGCCAAATATATTGTAACTTACTTACATTGTGAGAGTCATTTCCGTAATCTCAATGGTAATTGAAATATAAATCACCAGGAAAAGAATCATTATAGAGGAAAAAATCTTAATTTTCTTGATATCTCTTAGATTGTGCATGCAAATTGGTGATACTGTTGGAAGATTTGTGAAGATTTTTTTGAGTAAAGATTCTAAAGACTCTAATATTTTATTGTATTTATAAGGTAATAGTAACAAGCTTTATTTACTGAGAAGTGATTGAACACTCAACATTAATTAGTAGTGCCTGGGCCACTTCTATCTAGGCAGGGGATTAGGCAAGATCGTTTCCCATTTATTGATGATCGGGAAAAAGATATCAAAACTTTTGAGTGGATACATCTTTTGAGTGGCATGGATATCTCACTCCCATGAAATATGTAATTTATCTTTCTGTCACACGCTTCATTTGTTAGGAGGTCCACCATATTATCCCTTTCTCTGAAAGTGTACACAAAATTATATTTCAAACTTCTTTTCATAGCATGAATTTAAGCTAAAATATGCCGCAACCACTAGTTGCCTCTATGTTGTGACATTGTCAGTAAAGAAATATTTTTAGCATTGATTTCTATCTAGATTCTTTCGAAAGCATATTCTTCAAATTATTTAAAGCATTAATAAAAAGATCATTTGATAATGTAAATACTCAAAACTACCAATACTGCATCTCCTTGGTTATTATGCACAACTTTGCATGCTCCCACCTCTTAGGATTCTCTTAAGCCACACTATGGCAGGAAGTTCGTGTGGGAAGTGAATCCATCTGTCATCAACATTTGAATCACTTATCCTTCGTTGTCTTTTAAATACATTTGCTTTGGAAACAACTATAACTGGTGATGCACTCTCAAGATGATCGTTCAAGCTCAAAAACAATGACCGAGGTGTTTGGATTGTTTCATGTCGTCCCAGCAAATCATAGAACAAGCTACGATACAAGGATATGTATATGTCCCTCAGTTAAGGAGGATGTTGTCGGCTTCCGTTAATGATGAACTTTCATTATCGCCAAATCCGCTATTAGAAGCTACAACTGGAAAAAACTAGCAAGGAATTCCAACACCTTCGCACTTTAAAACTTCGAAAGAACATATGTGCAATGGTATTAATATGGGAACAACACTAGGAATTAAATGCCACTGCTATCGTTTGTTGACCTGTAATCATTCATTCAGGAATTGCCAGGAAAATGTTGATATTGAAGGTATAATAGTAGGTTCTTGAAAACTATAATAAATGTTGAAGAACCGTTGCATCACAAACTACATGCAAACTGACATTAATCAAAAGATCCCTATCATGTGAGGGCCGCTAAACCACTTGTCTGTAGAATTCTCATTTAGCATTACTACGACATAAAATGTTTGTTTTAGAAAAGAGTTTACATGGGTAACCAGTATGTCATTTTTGTATTCATACCATCATCTCACCAATGGTTATAACTATTAAAATTGACATAGATGACATCACCCTGATTCAAAAACCACTGTACTGCATAGCCCTATCCAAAATCTGCCCATATATGGTATATCATGGAAACCAACACCATCAATATGAATTTTTTTTGTGGTCATTTAATCATCTTAGCTTCCCCACAACCACTTTTGTAGCATCTTTATCACCCTATGTGCATGCCCAAATAGAGTTGTTTCAATATTGTCACTCTTTAAGTTGGCCACTTTAGATTTTGCTCACTAACACCTTCATCACAAATTGCATCATCACCATGCTACATGGATATAGCATTGTTCTTGACGCATAATGACATGTTGCACCAGCATTTGTATCTGCATGTAGTGATCGATGCATTGCCGCCTTTCTTACCCGATATCTTTCATTCCAAATCCACATGAAATACTTCATGACAGCGGTCCTCTACCTAGTATTATAAATGGCTCTTTCAACTTGCAACAACTCCAATCTTGGTCATGGGTTATTTCTTTATTGACAGACTTCAGTGATACTTGCAACAGCTCCAATCTTGGTCATGGGTTATTTCTTTATTGACAGACTTCAATGCTAACTAAACTTTTGTAAAATATTGAATTTCTCTTCAACTTGTTATCAAGTGATTAAAAATCAAGCGTGCTGAGATGCTACTTTATCTCATGCTTAGTGTAAAGTATTACTAGCTTATCTACATGAGCAAATTTGAAAGAAAACTAAGTTACATTGATCAAATTTCCGTTGTTGGATTATATTAGTTGTATAGAGTAATTTGGATCTATATATCAACAAAAATTGGTTACGTTGAAAGGTTAAAAAATGTAATTATAAGTAAGATATCCTGATTGGGAGTTTTCTAAAATGTAATTATAAGTAAGATATCCTGATTGGGTGTTTTTAAAGAAAATATACTTTGGATATGAAAAAAGTTGGCAAATTGAGAAAGATGTATAGAACACTAAATAGACAGATGGATCAGAGAGCCGAGATCAGAAATACTAAAAGTAACATTTATTGTCCAAAGTATGAAAAACGACATACCAAGAGATCCAATTTTGTGCCAAGTAGGATAATGTAATGGTGTTAACGCCTCCTAAATCATTGCATCGAAAACCAATGTTGTGAACTAAAAGACTTATTACAAAAAAAATAATATATGTACGGTGATGAAGAGAGAATATATAATAGTGGCAACAATTAATAACTTATGGGGCTTCCAAACATGACAAAATGAGAAAGTTTTTTATCAGCAAATCATAGTAAATAAGAAATCTGTAAATAATTATGGAAGATACCCTAATTAATGTCTTCTCCTCTCCATTAATGTAATTAAAGATATTATACCGTGAGCCATGGTAGTTAGTACTCTAAGTTGAGGTCGCAATCTTTTATTGTGGTTTTATTTTTTTTTTCAATTTTAATTTTATTTATTTATTTACTATTCTTTTTCCTCCTTTCGTACTCTTTTCATTACACAAAATATTTCGGCATTTGTGATATTCTATTTTCTCCACAATACCCTCAAACATTTATATTTTCTCAAAAAGAAAGTTGGTCAAGTAGATATCCAAATTTGGGATGTCCTCCCAAAGTTTTAAATTTGAATTATTTAATTAATCAAATTTTCAGGTTTCGAGTCAAAGAGATGCAATAATCATTTGGTTTCTTAATCATATTATCATCATTCAACAATCAATTATAATAGTTATTGATGTATGAAATGTGCTCAACTATTTTTTTCCTCTTTTTTTGTTCATTGTGCATAGAGAATTCATATTCATGCTTTCCAAAATAAAAATTACTAATAATTTTGTTTTGTTGGTCATAGGGATCTCACATTATATCTTGTAATTGAGAACTTCCACCAAACTAATGTTAATTCAATGGTCATGGACTAAACACATGGGTGCTAGTCGCTGATCAAGATGCCTAAAGAGTTGGGCTCAAGAGGGACTCAACCTAGGATGTGATTGACCCAATAAAGAAAAGTTGGTTGGTCGAATCTAGGCCAATTCTGGGCTAATTCCAAGTATCAATACTTGGGATAGGCCCAACCCAATGACCTATGAGCTCTTAGCCCTGCGTCAAGTTAGCGGGCCGACCTAATCGAGCCACTTCTTTTTTTTAAATAATACATGACATATAAGTTTTATTTTATTTTTTTAGCTTAGCTATTCTATATTTTCTATACTTTTGAAACACTAAAAATTTTACCTTATTCTTCTACTTCTATATTAGTACAACAATTCACTAAATTCATTGTTATTTTTGTAAAAATGTATTTTAAATCTTTTTTGGTCTTTATGTGGTCTTAGCTACTTCTATTTGTAGTTTTGATTGTTTGGTTTAATTTATAATTTATTTATTTAAAATAAAAGCATAAATTATTTAAGTTTGTTAAAAAAGTATCTCATCTTCATTAAAAAAAAAAAAGAAAAAAAAAACAGGCACAATCAGGTTTGGTTTGAGCCTAGGCCAGGTCATCACCACTGCTTTTGCACTTTCTCTTCATCCCCCGTTTTGTGCTTAATTTAAGGTAAAATTAGTGAAATAAAAATTACTGTTTTAAAATATGAGTTTAGTCACTGCAGCTATTGGTCATGGTAAGAAAATATATCAAAAAATAAGGAAAAAAGAAAAGACAGGTTTTATTAAGCATGATTTCTATAGCCTCAAGAATGGGTTCCACATTTCTTATTTAACCTTAATTATGGAAAAAAAATTCTTAATATATTAAAAAATTAAATATTTATTTTTTAAACTTTGAAAGGAAAGGAAATGAAAAAGATACAAATTGGAGAAACAAAAAGAAAAATAATTAACTATGTACCTGAGGCTCCATTAATCTTGCCGGCAGAGCACAAGAGATGGGATCCGGCGATAGCACATCACCGGAATCTTCACAAGATGAATTTGAATTTGGGTCGGATGAAATAATCTGACCAAAATCGTTAGTGTATATTCTTGAAGAATTCTGTTGGAAAATTATATGGCAATGACAAATTAACAAATCGATTCAGTAAAAAGAATTAAAGAAGGAAAAAGAAAGAATCAAATGATTGGGAAAAGGAATAATGGAGTTGCCTGCACAAAATTCATCTTACATTTCTGGAGTTTTCCTCCATTTTTGGCTACCGAAGGATTCAGATGTAACGTTCCTAGGGCTCTCTAAGCGTATTACTTTATGGACTTGAACAGTGTTCTGTAGTGAGAGTGTTGAGGGAGAAAAGCGTGAGCAAATGTGAAGTGTGAGTGGTTGAGTGAGAAAGTGTGCGTAAATGTTGTTTCCGTATGTGTGAGTGTTTCAAAGCACAAAGCTTGACAGGAGGTAGCAGAAGCCTCAGAAATTACATTCTCTCTTTTTCTGATAATTTTTTCCTATTAATTTCTTCTTTTTGGTATGTCACTACTTAATATTATGTAATAATTAGACAGAAAGCATTTTTAGAAACAGATATATATATTGATGCTATCTATGAATACAATACAATAAATTATTTTCTATATTAGATTCCTCCATAATAGGCAAAAAAAAAAAAGAGATAATATTTATGAAAATTGATTAAAG
Organism: Sesamum indicum; assembly: GCF_026168435.1. Classification (NCBI taxonomy): domain Eukaryota; kingdom Viridiplantae; phylum Streptophyta; class Magnoliopsida; order Lamiales; family Pedaliaceae; genus Sesamum; species Sesamum indicum. The sequence continues at coordinate 4,915,543 of NC_142661.1, read as the reverse complement.
AGTTCATCAATATGTATGTATTGTTATATTGTAATCAAACATTTGACTTTACAAATTCTTTATACACAACTCCAGATTTTGAGTAAAATTGAAAAACTTAGAGTAGTGATGAAGTTAAAATTGACACTCAAAAGTTGACACTCAAAAATGAGGCATACCTTTCTTGCAAGTTCAATCATTTTGAATTTTTTGAAATTTGACAATACTTTTACCCAAGGATCTATTGAAATTTGGATATTTTGAGAGAAATATATATGGTGGGTGTCTTTTAATCTGAAAAATTTAATTAATGATTTGGTATATCAAGATAGGTATAGATAAATGTCACTTACTTGATTCATAATTTTAGTGATTATTACACTTTCAGGATTGGATTTCATTGATGAACTGTAGTCTAGTAATTTAAGTTTGGAATTGAATTGCAATTATATTAAAGTTAAACAGATATACTAATGTGTGTAAGAATTTTCTGCACCAATTTATTTGGTTCCTTGCCACCACATAACATATCACTTTAAAATATTTTGAAAGGAAAAATCGATTGACACTTTTTAATCTATTAATCCCAATATATATATATATATACACACACATATATAATAGTCACTTGAAAAAAACAAAAACAATAACAAAGACTAGAGGGTTGGATATTACAAAAATAAAGCACCTTCTGGAATATCCAACCCTCTACGCTGACCATCCTCTAGCAGCTTCTGCAACATTTCCTGCCAAACAAACAAAATTATTAACACTTTTAAGCAAGAATTATTTTTTATAAAAAATAATATTGATATTGTAGCTACTTACCTCCACCACCAACGCCCTCGGCCCACTCCAGCCGCCGTCCACTTTTTTCTTGCAGCACCTTTCCAATAATTCCATGTGCTTGGGGGGCCGGCCGAGCTTTGCTTCCTGTAGAAGAAAAAACATTTAGCATCTTATTTATAAAATAATGGTAAAGCATTTAAAATACTATTATTTACTTACCAACTTCCTCTTGTTTATGTCGATAGAGGAAGCCCCCCCCCCCCCGGATATACAGTTGAGGACACCACGGAGTTTGCCGCCCAGTTCGCCTTATTCTATAAGGACTCTCGCTGAAAGTCGAATTCGGCCCAGTACGTCTGGAGCTGGAGCCGGAGCCAAACCTTGTTGGCCAGCCAGAGTGGCCTGACCAGGATGGACAGGGCGACGGAAAGTATCTTCCGGATTTACTTATCGGCCAACATGTGGAACACCCAGAACATGGACTCATCGTTACAGTCCCACCAGTAGGTCATCTACAATAATAAAATTAACCAAAATGTTAGTAAATTTCATTAAATAAATAGATTATTAGATACAACAAAATTAATTTAAAATTAGTTACCTTCATGCTCTCAAACCACAAATGCTGGTACTCTTCTGGCACCTGCCTCAGACATGGCGACGGGTGGGGAAAGAGTCCCCGTCACGACTCCGTTGATGTGCTCGTGAAAGCGGCGGTCAGATCTAAAATGACATGCTACATTAGACATTTTGAATATGAAATAATACTAAAAAAATTGATAAACAAATTTACCTTGCATCATCGAGGCTGATGTACTGGGCGCACTGATGGTGGGTGGACTGATAGTAGTGGTGGAGCAGCCGCCAGGGTGGCAGACTGTTGTATCGTCTCATCAGCTCTCGGTGCAGCTCCAGATGCTGCAGCATCATCTGGAGTTTGCAGAGCGGGGGACGGTGTGGTCGTGTCAAGTGGTGTGGGTGGTCGAAGAACTGCTTCCCCAACGTAGTAAGCATCTAATGAAACTGGTAGAAGTGGCGGGCCACGACCATGACTACGTTCTTGACCACGTGGTATAGGAGGCGTACCACTAAACATGACCTAAACAAATTATTGAGAAGTATTAGTCTAAATTTTATGATTATTTACATTAATATGTGAATAAAAAAGAATATACTAATTCTTACACATCGGAAAAATTATAATGAAGTTATGATTATTGTACTCATTAATTATTTAAAAATGTATAATTCTCTTGTGCACATATACAAACGGGCCAAGTATTGCTTTAATCTTATTTAGCCTATCACATGAACTTTTTATTGTAGTGTTCATTATATTTATCCATTTTAATCTATCAACATTATCTTTTGTTGACATATGAAGATGGATAAACATAACAAGTTCTACTGAAAAAATTCAATTGATGGGCTAAACAAGATTAAAGGCATGCGTGAAAATATTGGAAATACTATTGTATGTTGTTACTAAAGAAATATACATTTTTAAATAATTATCAATTATTGCAAATATTGTTCTCAATTTGTTATCTATGTCTAATGATTATGTAATTGTATTTTAATTTGAAATATTACCTTAATATTGTTATTGTTGACATTATTTTGTAAATAATATTATTATTGGGATTATTGTTCTAATTTTTTGATTATTGACTTTATTATGTAAAAATGTTATGTTGGGAATATTTTCTAATTTTATGATAATTGACATTGTTATGTAAATAATGTTATTACTGGGGATATTAGCCTATCTTTTGTGATTATTGACATTATATCTAAAAATGTTATTATTAGAAAAATTGGTCTAATTTTTTTTATTATTGATATTATCATGTAAAAATATTATTTTTTTCCGGTAAACCATGTAAAAATGTTATTATTATTAGGAATATTGGTGTAATTTTTGTGATTATTTACATTACTATTTGAAAATATTATTATTGGAAATATTATCTAATTTTTTTGATTGTTTACATTATTATTTAAATAATGTTATTATTGGGATTAACTATTGGTCTAATTTTTGTGATTGTTTACATTATGATGTAAATTTTATTGGAAATATTGGTCCAATATTTTTTATTATTTACATTATTATTTAAATAACTTTACTATTGGGATTATATATTGGTCTAATTTTTTTGGGTTATTGGAAACATTTTTTTAATAATTTCAGAAAAAAGATATTTTATACATTTACAAATGGTTTTATTTAAATTTCATATTTCGTAACGGTCAAATATTAAATAACCGTTACTAGATTTGTTTTTTCCTCCAATTTTCTTTTGGTGCGAAACTCAATTTGTTGGAACTTATTTTGGAACGGTCAAAATAAATTAACGGTTCCTATATTTTATTTTCCTCCTTCTTATTTAGGACATTGTAATATATTGAACGGTTTATTTTATTAATGTCAGTTCAAAGTTGGAAAGGGCTTTGGATCGACTTCCTAATTTTTTGACCGTTCCTAAAATACAAAAAAAATATGTTTTTTTTTAAAAAAATAATTATTAGTATGGACAAATAGTTTGCAAATTATACTTCTAAATTAGATGGTAAACTATTTTTATAAATTATTATCGATTAATTTTTTAATTTATATAGAAAATGGTAAGTCTCAATCATAATTATTGTCTTCTTCAGTCTCATAATCCTCCTTAAAGCTATCCTCGTCAGACTCGTCATCAAATTTAAAGTTCCCTATCGGGCCAACATGAGTACGTACGGCCGTACTACCCGTGCGTTCCGAGCCCATCCGTGCACAAACATAGTCTAACATTACGGAGCTCTACTGCAAAACGAGGATATGTCTGGTAAAAATGCCTCGATGCATCTGAATCAAACGGATGGCACATGGATCTCTCTTCCGTTTGATTGTTGGCATGCCACGTTATTTGCTCGGCAGTCGCTTCTGAAGCATACAACCTTTGCAGGCGAGGGGTAACCGGCAGGTAGCTAAGAATGCTATACGATGTGTTTTTGTGATTAGGATTTTGCTCCCTGGTTGACTTGCACATAGCTTCTCCGCAAAACTTGCAGTAGTCCAAATCAATGTTGTCCTTCTTGTACAACATGCAAGCATTTTTACACACATTAATCTTCTCAATAGGTAAACCCAAGTTTCTTACCAATTTCTTTATACTATAGTAATCGTGGGGCAGGGTGTGGTTGCGGGTATTATATGATTAGCCCATTAGGATATTTGGTCACATATATGCGCTGAGAAAATGGCCAACGACCTTGATATTTAACAACTCAGCAACAATCTAAATTGAGATAGGGTGCAACCATTCCACAACGGCTGCTCAACTCCATGCACTACTTTGTGAAACCGATCTGCCAGCCTAAACACATAATCGCAGGCCTGGCGGCATAAAAAATCATTCTCTGTGTCGTATCCATCTGCACCGTATCACCCCAAGGCGTACTGGTGCCCTCCATAACATTAGAAATGAGAGTTTGCTCCTCCAACAATTGGGCCGCGGTAATAGCCTCAAAATACTCCTACACCCTCTCCTCGCCATGAGAAGTCTTATTAGAATACTCCGGCATAAAACATTTCATAAATAAATAAAAATTTACTTTGTCCGTGGTTTTGAAAACTCTTTTGGGAATTGGACCGGTTTTAGGAATTGTCAGTCGTATTTAGGAACACATATATATAACCATTTTAGTAATGGTATTAGCAACAATCTTTCAGAGAACACATACTTAAAATTGAAATAGCAATGGTATTAGGAATGGTCAGCCACTATTTAGGAACAATAATTAGAAATGATTTTAGCAATGGTATTTGAAACAGTCAATGCAGTTTAGGAACAGGGGTTTGGAACTATTTTAGTAATAGTATTTGGAATGGTCATTTATTTAGATTTATAATATTTCTTTACCATTACTAAAACCGTTCCTAATTTTTTAATTCTATAATTTATTTATACTTTATAATTTATTCATATATTTAATAAATTATAAAAAATAAATAAATTTATATATTTTAATATATAATTAAATTAATTTAATAAATTTTAATTAATTATATTTACAAATTTACTTAATTAACTAAAATTGAAATAATGAAATTCAATAAATATTATGAAACATGAATAATTAAGAAAAAATATTATATTAATATGAAAAATTATCTAATTAAAAAAATCAAAAAAAATAATACCAAATCTAAGTCCTCCTCTTGAGCGACATCAATATCGTCCTGGTTTGAGGCTGGGGGGTCTGTTGAAGGCAATTTTGGAACATCTCCTGCAAAACATAAACTACTATTAGTACTTCTAACCAAGAATTATTTTTTCTAAAACAAAGAATATCAATAATCTACTTACCGGCACCTTAGCCGCTCTCAGCCCACTCCAGCCACCGTCCTCCTTTTTCGTGTAGCACCTTTCAAATAACTCCATCCGCTTAGGCGGCTGATCGAGCTCTGCCTCTCGTAAAAGAAAAAAAATAGTTAACATCTTATTTATCAACATTGTCTTCCGTTGACAAATGAAGATTGATAAACCTAAATAGTTCTACTGACAAAATTCACTTGATGGGCTAAACAAACTTAAAGGCATGTGTGATATGTTTGTACATGGTTATAAAGAAACTATATATTTTTAAATAATTATTAATTGTTTTTTTAAATAATTATTAATTATTTTTTTAAATAATTATTAATTGTTTTTTTAAATAATTATTAATTGTTTTTTAAATAATTATTAATTGTTAGTTGTATTTTAATTTGAAATATTACCTCAATATTGTTATTGTTTATATTATTTTCTAAATAATATTATTATTAGGAATATTTTCTAATTTTGGATTATTGACATTGTTATGTAAATAATAATATTATTGGGAATATTAGCCTAATTTATGTTAATGTGATTATTATGTAAAAAATTATTAATGAAAATATTGGTCCAATTTTTGTGATTATTTACATTTACTATGTAAAAATGTAATATTGGTGAAATTGGTCAAATCTTTTGTATAAATTAAATATAAATTGCATAAATTACACAATGAAATAAACATAAATTGCATAAATTACTCAAAAAATTATACATAAATTGCATAAAATACACAATAAATTACACATAAATTGCATAAATTACACAAATTGTAGAAATGACCAAAAATTAGAAAACAATAACAAAAATTTTTAAAATTACCTAAAAAATTTTACAAAAAATTAGAAAAATTACAAAAATATTATAAAAAATTAGAAAAATTAAAAAATACAAAAAAATCAGAAAAATTTCAGAAAACCGAAATTAGTTTTTTCAAAAAAATTTAGAAAATGCTTTCAAAAAACAGAAATTTTATATAGTTAAATGGCCGAATTATTTTTTTCAAAAAATAGCCAAAATGTTTTAAAAAAATTGGTGTTTTATTTTATACGAAAGTGAGGAAAAAAAGGAAGAAAAGTGTGGTGAAAAAAAAGAAGAAAAATGGTGGGGGGGGGGGGTATCAAAGAAAAAAGATGGGGGGGTCCAAAAAAAAAAGGAAACCCAACCATTTGATTCCACTTACCTCTGGACGGTGGCGGGCGGCTGACGGTAGTGGAGCTAAGTACCAGGTGATGGAGGCACTCGGCCGAGGAGAGTGACGGAGGGAGAGTGAAGGAGGAAGAGGGAGGGAGAAATGAAATAATTTTCTAAGTTTTGTATGTATACCGATTTTTAAAGAGGGCTTTGGAACTAGCAATTTTTAAAAAACCATTCCTAAGACCTCTCCTAGAAAAATAAAATAAACCATCGTTTCTGTTGACAATCAATATTTAAAAAGTCGTTCCTATTGTTTAGCCATTCCAAATAACCGTTCCCAAAAAAACAATGTCATTTGTTTCGAAATGACGTCATTTTGGTATAAAATTAATACGACCACTCCTAATGCTTACTAACAGTTCCTAATTGTTTCTCAAAATTATTTTCCCAAAAAAATTAGAAAAGTAAAAAATAAAAGAAAAACTATCCTAGACATGTTAATGATCAGAAAAAAGTAGATCATAAATTAATTAAGGCCATTGGATAATGCATTAAATTAAATTGAAATATGTTCGAAGATCAAGTGTATTTGTATATATAAAATTGTTAGTCATACATAAATGCAAATAACATCTTATACTGTTGTATTGGATAGCATAATTAGACCATTGGATATTATTAAATCGACAAATACTGTATTCATTGAAGTTTTGGGTATTTTTGTTATACAGATACTGAGATATCGTATCTGATACACAATTAATGATGATAAAAACGACGCAACTGGCCATCAGACCATGTAATTTTAGTCAGACCACTAGGTATGTTCACCTATGGAAAGTATTGGTATGCGTTTAAATTTGGGATTAATCAGGGTCACGGATTGCAATATCGTAACCGGGAAGTGAATTAGGAATCTGTGGACATATTTGGGAATTGATAGTTTATAAATTTAGGCACGATTTTATTTAAATTCTTTTTATGAATGGTCAAATATTTGAAAACCGTTCCTAAGTTTGATTTTTCCACCACTTTTCATTTGGTGCGAAATTAAAATTTTTTAACTGATTTTGGAACGATCAAAATAAATTGGCCGTTCCTAAATTTTTATTTTCCCTCCTATTTTAATTAGGGTATTGTAATGTATTTAGGAATGATTTTCTTAAAATCCGTTCAAAGTTGGAATGACCTTTGGAACAGTTTGTTGGTTTCTGAACAGTTAGTAAACAGGAAAATTTCTTTTTCTGAACAGTTTTGTAGTGTATATAGGGCCTTTTCCAATTTCTTCCCATTTCTTACAGTTTTCACATATTGTATCTCATTAGATGAAAATATTATTTAATTTTTGTCCTCACATCTATATGCCATCCACTAATGAATTTAGCCTTTAGCAATCTCACGTGCATTTTCAATTATATTAGGACTATAGTTGAGAAACTTATCAACTCATGAGATGCAATGTGAGAAAGTTGCAATAAATGGAATTAAATTGAAAAGGGCCCTTACGGAACAAAATGTGAAATTTTTTCCTTTAGTGTTACATTACTTTGTGTGCCGCCCAATTTAGTACATAGAGACATTACTTGTAAACCAATCTTAAAGTACCTTTAGTTTACCATAAATGATAAATATTAGTTATAGTTATTAAATAAACTAGGCAGAATCACACTATTGGGATATAAGTTTATCCAGAAACAGATAAGTTATATAAACAAGTTTTTGGAAAAAAATTATTATTCCAAAAGCTTCACTATTTCAACTTTGACCCATTCAGTCTGATTAGATATTATCACAAATATTATAGGTAACCCCTAGGACCCACCATTTGGTTAAATCTAACTTCATGATATTAGCTATTGCTAGGACACAATAATTGACTAATATGCATTTTTTTTCTTTTGATTTTTTTCTTGGATACGAAAATCATATCATACATTTGCCACGAAGAGCTATATAATACATGTAAGTAATAATTCAACCCCCTCGGTGCTATAGTGAGCATTTCTTGCCAATCGATGTGCAAGACTGTTCGCCTGTTGATGGAATGAAAAGCCATTGCTAATGTCTTGATATCTTCAGAAATTGGTCCTAGTGATAAGGAGACCATTTCAACAACCTTAAAATTATGGATGATGGATAAGCAATCACCTTCAATAAGAACACTCCTGTAGTGTCATTTTACCGTGCTGGTCATGCGCATGCATAGTGTCATTTTCGTCCTTGTTTGGTTGCAACTCTTTTTCACTACGAAAGACAAAAACAACAACATTTTGTTTGGGGTCAACAAGAGACTGGGAAGGTAATTTACCTTGGGATTCGAATTTACTAATAGATGACGCCAGTTGACTGATTTGAGATTCCAGATTTTGAATGCTCGTCTGGGTTTGCTGTTGGAACTGCTGTGTTTGTTGTTGGAATTACTATGTATTGGTCACTAGTGCTGTTATCCTGTCTTCGAGAGATGGACCAGGTGTGGGATTAGGCGGAGGAGGTGGTGGCCAGTTTTGAGATTGCGAAACGTAGCTAAGACTAGGGTAAGCTGTCCTTCCTGGATTGTACATGTTGAAATGAGGACCATATCCTCTTTGTGGTGTTCCAAAAAGTTCTCCAACAACATTGGCATGCTCGATGGTTTCTTCTTGAAGCATAGGGCACAAATCGGTGGGATGTGCCATAGAATTACATATTCGACAAGCTTTCATTCGTTGAAATTCTTCTTCGACAACTCTTTCAATAAGGGACAAAAGTTTATCAAAACGATCATAAATGGAAGATACATTTACCTCATTCACCGGAGGATTGCCGTATCTAGTCCCAAACTATTAAGTATTGGCCCACATGATTGCAATTAGGTTGTGTGTTATGGTTCACTCCCAGTGTCCAATATCTCCTGTGCTAACTATGGCTAAAAAGAAGTGGGTATCCTTTCAACTTGTTACTTGGTTTCCTTTCAAAACATTCGTTTAGTCTTCTCAATCTTGAATCAGATTCAAGTCACATGTACGAGAAGATTATAGTATTAAACCAAGTAACCAAAAAAAAAATCAAGTAACAAGAAAAGAAATATTCTTAAAAACATCTGTCCCCGGGCAACGGTGCCAAAATTTGGTGGGTGTCGAGATCACCAAAAATAATTCGTACAAAACTTGTGAATGTGGGAGTAGGGTCGATTCCACAGGGACTGGTATAAGTTAATTTCTTTAAGAAAAAAAAATAATGGGGGAGATTTGACAATAAAAAGAAATAATTAAAAACTAAATAAGCTAGAATAAAATTGAAGTTACCTGGCGAAGATATGAGAGAGAGATTTTACGGTTAAGGCTAGGATCATGCTTGATTTCTACGAGTTGATCATTGATGCAAAAATACACATATATAAACAAATAAATCAGTTATAGTGTTGGTACGACCTAACACCTTACCTTTTCGTCAGCTAAGGTACGACCGTTGGCTTGATCCCTAATTAATAGACAACCCTGGGAATGTCCACAAGATCTAATCTATTAACAACATTAAGAATTAGAAAGGCCTGATTCTAATCAACAAATTCGCATGAGGATAATTCGTTTAAACTAGATCATGCATTCCGCATAACACAACTAATTACTATGACATAATTAATCATGCTACGTTAGTACTAAGCATTGAACTAAATAAACAATTACATAGATTTATAAAGTCCAATTAGCTAAGCAAACCTTCTTGATAATGAACAATTGGCCATATTATTTAAAAATCAGACGTTTGTAATAAAAGCATAGAGAATAGCATGAATATTCATTTAACAAGAGTAAAGACTAGATTAGGTCTCACAACATATTACGAATCAAGCACTCACCATACCTTAATCAGAAAATAAGGGATTTAGCCGGACATATTAATGGAAGAACACACTAAAAGGTGGAATTCCATTAACTCCGATTATAAATAAAGAATAAGGAGAGAAGATGATATAAGCTGGAATAAAGTATTCTATTGAACTCCAACGACTAACGAACCCCCTTCAAATGAAGAGACCCCCTCCTTTTTATAATAAACGTCTCCTACGAATCTAGACATAGGGGGTAAGTACATATTTAATTCTAAAAAGGTAAATAAATCACAAATGACATGTTTTAAAGAATCATTTCCAAATCTAAGCACATCGTTCCTTTTTCTCTTGCGGAAATCACTCATTTTCCTTCATTCACCCGAATTGAACACTCCACTGAGCGTAGGCACGTTTAGTCAATGTTGCAAAAATTACCTTGTAATCTCTTTTTTCCATTTTGATGCTTTCAATTCCGATTTTAGCTTGTTTTTTGCCGTTTTTCTCTCATATCTTCCCCTTTGGCTACATATTCAATAAAATCACATGATTAGGAATGTTTTAGCTTAAAAAGGAAGATTAAATCGCTACAAAATCGTGACAATTGCAGAGTTATCAAATACCCCCACACTTAGCTTTTTGCTTGTCCTCAAATAAAATCAAGATGAATTATGCATTCAAAAACTCCCTCCAAATTTCGAGTATACTCAAGGAAAATTGTAATCATGTGCAAAGTAAATAACATACTTTATGAAAAAGATAATTCAACATGTGTCAAACAAGTTTTCACGTAATGATTATCATCAAAACCGATCGTATAAAACTAGTGGACTATTTTTCTCTCTGCTTTCCACTCTCTAAGTGTATATATGGCTCAAGTGTATCTCTCGACACTTATTACGACAACGCTTCACCATAGGCTTTCCTATACCCCATATCTCCACCACTTTGAAATATGCACATACATGGATCAAAAGGTCTTTGGATTTTGGTTGTAATGGGGCTTCGGTTTGGGTTAGGATAAAAGGATAACAAGGTTAAATTCCAAAAAACTAATTAGAGCACCAAAAAATTTGAGTAAACAATAATTCGAAGCTCTCAAAGTTTACTTATCTACCTTTATTCTCTTTTTCTTTTCTTTTTTCTCTCTTTTATTTTTGGTGGCAAGAAATTGCTCTCTTTTTTTTTCTCTTTTTTGCCACTTGGGTTTTCCGCCTTTTTTTTTTCTTTTCTTTTTCTCCTCTCTATTCTTTTTTTCTTTTTGTGATAGGCATAGAACAAGAAAATTGATGTCGGCTCCCATAAAGTAAAGAAAGCCACAATTTTGGAACCCTCACACTCATTTCGAGATATATCTTTTGAGCACATAAATCACAAAAGTCAATCCCCCAATTTGAGAACTTATTCTTTGGAATATAAACTCATCTCCCTTGATGTTCTAATAATTCTTGGAAATGTCAAAATCACGGGATTAAACAAATGACGGGATAGGTTCGTATATGACGGGTTATATCAACAAAATAAGTCAAAAAGGCTCAAAGGGGTTCTCTAAAGTTAAAATGTGTTGTGGTGGGTATTGAAGATCGAACGTGGTTTCTAATGCCTTTATCATATCCAAATAAATGCATATTTGTGTAGCCTCGATGAGGTTCAAGGCAAGTTCTAGGAAGACAAAGTTATAGAAGTGTTTTTCTCTCACAAAAGAAGGAAATTCCACATGAATGAATATATATCAAGCTCAAAATCTCACGAGGTATGTTTTAGTCAACTAATCCTATATCAAAATATTTTAACTCAAGTCATTTTGGTAAAAATAAGTTTTCAACTTGTGAATTATCCTTAAATATAAAACATGGATTCTTTTGTATGTAACGTCATTAAGCCAAGAGTGGTCCAAAATTTAAAGGGGTTTTCATCATGCCAAAATTTTCCACAAAAATTAGTCAAAGAATTCCTCATTTCACGTCAAAAAGAAAAGAAAAACTTGTCACAAGATTCATTCCTCAAAAGTTTTGATGAAGCATTTCCACCAAGCATCTAGCACAAAACATCTTTTCAAGTATATTCAACAACCAACAAGACCAATAACAACCAAATTCAACAAGCATGCTCAACAACTATACCCCCACACTTAAAATTCACATTATCCTCAATATGGACATTAACGTGCAACTCAAGGATATATGACATTAAAATTGAGAGGGTTAAGAAAACGTCCCTGTGTGCATGCTGTCAAGCGGTCAAGGAGTTGGTGGATTGTCATTGCGTCTCGCTGGCGGTGGAGTTGTGGGAAGGAAGACCTTGAGCTTTTTGGAGGACTTTGTCAAAGTAGTCTCCTGAATGTGGAAAATTAAGTTAGAAAGAATATGCATAATTTCCCTTTTTATTTATTTGAATTTTTTATTTTTCAATTTATTTTTTGATTAATTAAAATATAAAGATAAATAAATAAAAGTGGGTGTGTGGAAGTGTTTTTGACAGCCTACTAAGTTGCAGTAAGCGTGGGCGTGCTTAATGAAATCAACAAATCTGTTCGGTTTGGGATTCCAGAAAGATTCGAATGCTTCATTGAACTTGGGCATGCTTCGTAAAACTCAATAAAAACACTAATACTGAAATGAAATGAAATGAAAAAGAGGAGAAGGGATAGAAATTCATGGGTTGCCTCCCATGTACCGCCTTTCTTTAATGTCTTTGGCTAGACATTGTTGCGCCTCAACTTGAATATGTTGGGCACTTTAAATCCACTCCTTTTTCGTCGTAGTGCACCTAGAGATGGTGTGGACCGAGGAAAACTTTGAGGTTCATAAGAGAATTCTTCTTCGAACTTATTTTGTCGGGAAATGCTTTGTTCTTATAAGTTCTCGGACCAGAGACCTTGACGAACATTGCATAGTGAGGTACTCTTTTGATTGCGTCGATCAATGGAATGTTTACCACCACTTTGCTAACAGTTTCAAATGTTCCCTTCATTTTCCTTTCTTCCTTTTCAGCAAATCCTTTCGGTAATGGAGGTTTGACCATCAACACCTTGTGATGTTCCCTATCGGTAGTTTTGGGTTTGTTGGTCTGTTTTTGAGAAATCTCCATCTTTGGGTCTGGTTCACCTTGCTGTTCATGCGCATGCTAAGTGTCATTTTCGTCCATGTATGGTTGCAACTCTTTTTCACTGTGAAGGACAAAAACACCAAAATTTTGTTTGGGGTCCACAACAGACTGGGAAGGCAATTTACCTTGGGAATCCAATTTACAAATATATGACGCCAGTTGACTCGTTTGAGATCCAGATTTTGAATGCTCGTCTGTGTCTGTTGTTGGAATAGCTGTGTTTGTTGTTGGAACTGTTGTGTTGGTTGTTGGAAATGCTATGTATTGGTCACTAGTGCTTTTATCAGGTCTTCGAGAGATGGACCAAGTGTGGGATTAGGCGGATTTTGAGAATGCGAAACGTAGATAAGAATGGGGTAATCTGTCCTTCCTCGATTGTACATGTTGAAATGAGGATCATATCCTCTTTGTGGTGTCCCAAAAAGTCCTCCAACAACATTGACATGCTCGATGGTTTCTTCTTGAAACATAGGGCACAAATCGGTGGGATGTGCCATAGAATTACATATTTGACAAGTCTTCATTCGTTGGAAGTCTTCTTCGACAACTCTTTCAATAAGGGAAAAACTTTATCAAAACGATCATAAATGGAAGATACATTTACATCATTCACCAGAGGATTGCCGTATCTAGTCCCAAACTATGGAGTATTGGCCCACATGATTGCAATTGGGTTGTGTGTTATGGTCCATCCAAGTGTCCAATATCTCTTGTGCTAACTATGGCTCGGAAGAAGTGGGTATCCTTTCAGCTTGTTCATTGGTTTCCTTTCAAAATCTCTGTCCAGTCTTCTCAACCTTGAATCAGATTCAAGTTCACATGTACGAGAAGATTATAGTATTAAACCAAGTAACAAAAAAAAAATCAAGTAGCACGAAAAGAAATCATATGAAAAACACCAGTCCCCGGCAACAATGCCAAAATTTAATAGGTGTCGAGATCACCAAAAATAATTCGTACAACACTTGTGAAAGTGGGAGTAGGGTCGATTCCACAGGGACTGGTATAAGTTGATTTTTTTAAGAAAAAGAAAATAATGGGGGGATATTGATGATAAAAAGAAATAATTAAAAACTAAATAAGGTAGAAAATAATTGAAATTACCTAGCGAAGATAGGAGAGAGAGATTTTCCGGTAAAAGCTAGGATCATGCTTGATTCTTCCGAGTGATCATTGATTCAAAAATACACATGTATAAACAAATAAATCAGTTATAGTGTTGGTACGACCTAACACCTTACCCTTTCTTACCTTTTCGTCAGCCAAGATACGACCGTTGGTTAGATCCTAATTAGCAGACAACCCTGGAAACGTCCAAAAGATTTAATTTATTAACAGCATTAAGTATTAGAAAGGCCTGATTCTAATCGACAAATTCCAACGAGGATAATTCGTTTAAACTAGATCATGCATTACCCATAACACAACTAATTACTATGACATAATTAATCATGCTATGTTGCTACTAAGCATTGAACTAAATGAACAATTACACAGATTTATAAAGTCCAATTAGCTAAGCAAACCTTCTTGATAATGAACAATTGGCCATACTATTCAAAAATTAGACGTTTGTAATAAAAGCATAGAGAATAGCATGAATATTCATTTAACAAGTATAAAGAGAAAATTAGATCTCACAACATATTACGAATCAAGCAATCACCATACCTTAATCAGAAAATAAGGAATTTAGACGGACATGTTAATGGAAGAACACACTAAAAAGTGGAATTCCATTAACTCCGGTTATAAATTAAAAATAAGGAGAGAGGATGAAATAAGCTAGAATAAAGTATTCTATTGAACTCCAACGAATAACAAACCCCGTTCATATGAAGAGACCCCCTCCTATTTATAATAAATGTCTCCTACGAATATAGACATGGGAGGTGGGGTAAGTACATAATTAATTCTAAAAAAGTAAATAAATCACAAATAACATGTTTGAAAGAATCATTTCCAAATCTAAGCACATCATTCCTTTTTCTCTTGTAGAAATCACTCATTTTCCTTCCTTCACTCGAATTGAACACTCCACTAAGCGTGGGCACGTTTAGTTAATGCTGCAGAAATTGCCTTGTAATCTCCTTTTTATTTTCCGATGCCTTCAATTTCGATTTTAGCTTGATTTTTGCCATATTTGCCTCATATCTTCCCTTTTGGCTGAATATGCAATAAAATCACATGATTAGGAATGTTTTGGCTTAAAAAAGAAGATTAAATCACTATAAAATCATAACAATTGCAGAGTTATCAATGGCCAAGTGGTGTTGATTGCACATGTTCCTACTAAACCCCGTGCTTGATTTTTTAAGATTAATAATCTACCCCGATGCCTGCGTGTATCGGTAGAGTATGGTACCATGGAAAGATGACAATGTGGCCTTGCAAAAAACACAAGGGTATCTTCAACCAAGAATAGGTGAGATATTTGGGGTGCCATGGTTCCCATTCAAACACCTTGGATCAAACCCAGTGATTTAGCTGCTTTTAACATTCCACTGAGAACTTCTCCACAAAATAAGAATAGGTAAGGCGATAGGGGGTCTCCTTGTTCGATTCCCCTAGACAGCTTTACTAGTCCAAAATTCTCACCATTAAGAACAAAAGAATAACTAACAGTACAAAACAAGCATCAAAAGGAGATGGACAAAAGAGTACTTAAACCCTAGTCTAATAAGATAGACTCCAAGAAGAGCCACTCAACCAGGTCCTAGACGTTGCTCATGTCAAGCTTCATTATTAAATAGACTTTCTTTCCTCCGGTCTCAGATTTCAAGAAGTGATTAGCATCATAAGTAAGAAAAATATTTACAGATATTAATCGACCTGGAATAAAGGCCAATTGTGATTATGAGATAATTAAAAACGAAAAGGTTTAATCAAGCTAAGGTTTTTTATGCACTCTATAAATGACATTGCAAAAGCTAATAGGTCGAAAACATTAAACTGAACCAAGCTTATCACATTTTGGAATTCGAAGTATATGAGTAAGATTCAACGAAGGATCAAACCATTGATTATGCAACAAATTAAGAATGACAAAAGAGAAATTATTTTCTTATGATATGCTAAAATTTGTTACAAAAGATTTGGGGCATACCATTGGGTCTGGGTGATTTCAAAGGAGACATTTTTGAGATAGCTTCTACAATCTCCTTCTCTTTGTAGGGTTCTTTGAACGGTAATTTGATCTACTTTGATACCTTACGTTCACCTGTGTTTACTACCTACTCACTGATCGTTGGAGAGGGGTATGCCAAGGTGAATAATTCATCAAAAAAATTGATAATGATGCTCACAATCTACTCTTTTTCTTGACACCAAGTACACTCATCATTTTGCAGTCCATCAATCTTGTTCAGCTGATGCCTATGAGATGCTTTCAAATGAAATGGTCTTGAGTCTCAATCATCCTCTTTTAACCAATCTTCTTTGCCTCTTTGTTTCTAGATGATCTCATCTTCCATAAAATATCTCTTAATTTCCTCTTGACATTTTTTCAGAATTTTCAATCAATGGTCAAAACTCTAGAAATTTAATCCTTTCTTCAAGCTCTTTACTCATCCATTTCAAGTGTCCAAATGAGCACTTGCTCTATCTAGCCTGCTACATCCTACAACTTTAGACTCGCTAAGTAGATGTTTAATGTTAAAACAAGTACAAACAACCTTCCCACTATCAAAAATGATCTTCACACACTCGTCTAGCTTCAACCACATTGCCCCAAAGCGCTACACCTTAGAGTAGTTTTCGTGAAAATTGCTGATTTAGAGTCATACTTATAATTAAAGGAGCATGGTCAGACAATAGAATCAGGATGACGTCTACTTTTGCATTTGATCAGGTAGACCACCTCGAGTTTGCACACGTAGCATCCAAACGAGCCATGACATTGTTGGAATGAATGACAAAAAGCCAATTAGATGGGTTGTTAATCATTCTCCAATCTTTATCGAACAATATTAGATTGATGAATACGGTAAGAGTTCATCAAGTTGGCAGTGTGTTTTATTTTGTTTACCACTGATATTGAACGGGGTTTTCAATATCACAACCAAATGCCCACAGATCAAAAGGTGAAACTCGTGGAGTTGGGCTATGCATAGATTTGGCAGCTATTAAACCAACTCATGAGGGTCTCGGCCTGATGCGTTCCAAGTCGAGAACCTGGAGATAGGGCATCAAAGGTCCTATAGAGTCTTGCACTAAGTATTGGAACCGTGTTTTGTCGGCAGGAGACGTAGGTCTTCTTTGCTATTTTAGTGGATTAGTGCGGAAGGTAGTTGACTGACTGAACTGACTTGCATGAATCGTCATATAGAAACTATTAAGGCTTGATCAGTATGACTTGGATTTTTTGGTTCGGATAGTATGAGATTAGTCCTCGAACTTGAGTAATCATGCTAGTGACGTGCATATGAAGAATGTATCTTGGATATGGCGAGCGGTGATTGTGTCATGAGACATGATCGTCATAAGCCTTATCTAGTGCATTTTGAGTATGTAGCAAGGACGGTGGATTCCAACAGAGGATCTATCCCCTGTCAGTATATGTCAGTGAGTTCTCCTATGCACTCTAAGATAGTTTAGACTGTAAAAGTATTTAGCCAAAATGATTGATCGATTAGTGATAGTTTTAAGATCAGATCAGTAGAGTAAATGCGTCTCGAGTATTAGGCATTGTTGCCTAGTCAAGTATGGGAACTGACACCCAATTCCATGCCCAATTCTAATATCAGGAGATGGTTGACAGTAGGACCGTACTTGTACAAATTCGGAGCTTACATGTTCACATTGCTATTCACCTAGTTTCTAGTACCATGGACCGTTGTTACACGAGCACCTATGGTAACGAGCTATTTCTGATTATGGGATAATTCAAAATAATTAATTAAATTAGATTTAATTAATTTTGTTGGTCGCACATGCCCAAGTCTAGCTGAGGGTGAACTTAAAGAGTCACACCCTACCACTACAATGGGATGAAATTAATTTGGAATTAATTCCAGTGAGTCGGATTAATTTAATTGAAGTAAATTAAATTTTGGAGAGAATGAATGATTGGAACATTTATTTAGACCAAATCATTCGATGGATGACTTTTTAATTAATTGAATTAATTAGAATTTCAAGTTAGCTATTAAAATTAATTGGATTAATTTTATTGGGCTTGGTTTGATTTATGAATTGGATTTATAAGTTAAAAGCGAGAAAATAGAAGGCTTGGATCCTTTAATTGGATCAAAGTATATTTTAATATTGGACTTATAAATTAAATTAGATTTGATTTAAAGTCCATTAGACATGGGCTTCATTTAGTTTTAATTAATCAAGCTCGGTCCATTAAAATGCAAGCCCAAGTCCTTTATTAGACCATGGCTAGGTTAAGGAGTCAAAACTCCTCCTTGGGTATGGTGTGGCATATAGGTGTTAGATGGTTGAAGAAATCTTTGTAGGTTAAAGCTCCTTGGTATCTTGTGACTAGGTCACATATAAAGTTTTTAAAATACTCACAGCCGACCAGCAGCTGCAGCAAAAACATACCCATGAAATTTCACTTTTATTTTCTCTCCAAAAACCCTCTTATGATCTTAGAGATCCAAAGAGGAACAAATGATCAAATGTTAAACAGTAACGTTGTTGATTCTATGCACATTTGATGAGTTTTTGCTAGTACAAAATCTCCACATCCTTAAGTGGTGGTGTGCTAGTCTTTGGAGGGTCTCTAACTCAAGATCTCACTGTGAACGATACAGAATGAGGAATCAACGCTTGTAGTCAAACATAATGTGGATTTTTGTCCCTCTTATTTATTTTTTCTCCTAATTATTTGCCTTCTTTATTTCATTTTGACACCAAAGGTCGGGGAAAGGATTAAGGGTACACCCATTGGTCAAGATTTAATTTTACATTTAATTTTGGGGTTGAGAATTTTTTCTAAATTTTAGAATGTCTAAAATATAATTGATTCTTGGAAATGTAGAAAAAAAGAACAAAAATGTTTCAAAAAAAATAAAAAAAAATGGCAGTAGATGTGTCGACAAGCGCACTGCCGGGCGCGCACTCCTGCGGGCATGCGTGCAAGCAAGGACGCATGCAGGTCTGCGCTGGCACGCGCAGACGTGCACTGGAAGCAGATCCACGAGCGGGGTGCGCGCATTGTTTGCTCATGTCTGCATTATGTTTTTTCAAAATTTTTATTTTTTCTGAATTTTCTGCATATTTTCTTGAAACAGTAAATTTTGGGGAATTTAATTTTTGGTTGAGATGTGGTATTTTCTAAAATTATATTATTAAAATTAATTTGAATGGGTGCTCAAACAAGAATTAATTTTTTGTATCGGTTGCACTTATGTCCATAAATAGGTTTTACTGTTTTTAATAGAAAAACCCTTGGATTGGATATGTGATTAATATATGACATTGGATATTATTATTATAATGCGTGGTTTGTATTATATTTTTTCTGCATGTTTATTTTGAAAATAAATGTGTTTTTCTATTAGTTTGATTGACATGGATGATCACAAAATCCATTGGATGGTTTATTTTCTATTGGGTTGTGGCATGCGTGCCACTTATTTTATTATCTCTCTGTTTTTAGCCTAATTATTTAAGGCATGTTTTCTCCCTATTTATGTACTTCTTGCTACTTTTGTTTGGGGTTTCTTTTTAGTCGTAATAAGTGTAGTAGATTAGGGAGATTTAGTTTTAATTTTTGTAGCAATTGAAAAAACTAGCTCAGACAATGGAGGCTATGGAGGAGCCATGGGTTGGCTCATGGAGAATAGGTCCAAAGGACGGAGCCGATGAAGAAGATGAAGAAATAAAGAGAGATTACAAAGCCCATAGTATGTTAATGGGCCTACCCTAGACTGACCATAGATCTACTATGAGTTCAGTAGATCGCATAGGCGGCTTTTGATTATCCAATAGTGGCGTGCTAGACTTTTATTTTTGCGTTCCATGCATTTTAGTTAATGTTTTTAATATTTAGAATATTATGCATGTAAAATATTAAATGTGATGAGGTCTCGGTCATATAAATAACAAATAACCCTCACTTGGTTGGACAAAGTTAAATTATTAGCCCCTAAAATGGAAATAAACATCGAGAATTTTGCTTGTGGACCCTAAGCCCACTAAGTAAAGGTTTTTCGAAAACCCATTTGAGAGTGATGGTTTTTATTGAAATAGTGAGAGGGTTAATGACTGAAGTCCAAATCCTTAACTTGAACATAATTTTATAGTAATCTAGTAATTTTTGTATTTATTGTAGATGTCTAAGAATCCACTTAATAGCATACTTGAGGATAATAAATTTGATGGAACAAACTATTCAAATTGGCTGAGAAATCTGAGGATAATCCAAGATTTCGAGAACTAAATTTATGTTCTGGATAAGTCTACCTCGTACTTTGCCAGAAGGGTTCTTGCTAGGAAAACGTTCTGCTCAATAAATTTACTCAGTGGCATGAGGACAACTGGACAGTACGCAGTATCGTACTAGGAATGATGCATAACAAGATCCAGAAACAGTACGAGAGGTACAAATATGTATGGTCAATAATGCACCGCATGAATTAACTTTATGCGATACCGTATGAAGGAATTCTTAAGTGCTAGAATAGTTGAGGGATTGTCCATATGAGAGCATCGAGTGATGATACTATCCCTAGTAAAAAACCTGAAAGACCTCCAGGCTGATTTCGAGAATGAACATGATCTTACAATCACTACCACCCTTCTTCGATCAATTCATTATCAACTATAATAGGAATGGGATTGAGAAAAACCTTCATGAGTTGATTAATATGTTGGTCCAGTACAAGACAATGGTCGAAAAATCTGGATCAGCAAGTACTAGTGGGAGAGGCTTCAATCTCTAAAGCGAAGGGCAAGGGTGCCAAATGGGGGAGAGAAAGAGTGATGAGACTTCTTCTACTGCTTCTAGCACATCAAGTGATCCTGTTTTACGCTGTTAGGTGGGGGTAAAGGAGAAAGGAACATTGTTCGTCAGTCAAGGATTCCGAATGATGTTTGCATTTATTGCTGAGAGAAGGACCATTGGAAGAGGGAGTGTCCTGAGCTCCTCTCCAATGAAGGTAAAATATTTAATTGAGTATTAACATAATGACCATTATACTCATGGTATTGGATACCACTTAATTCATAATCTATGAATGGTTTGCAGGTGATGATGAGGAATACAAAAGTAGAAACAAGAAGGTCTTAAGGCTTAGCGATGGAGGGGCTATTATTGTAACGACTAGGGACTTAGTTAGGCTTAGTGGTGATCATGTTAGTATAGCTTTTATGTAACCTAGCATGATCGAAATAGTGATTTCAGGTATTGTTGGACAATTTTGATTACGTATATTGGTCAATAAAGTCTTTTAGGTAACATTAAATGGTAGATGTCTATTGAGTGAAATATAAAATTTATATTATCTCATAATTGGATTATGCATAATCAAGAATGAAACTTACTGTACTGGTTGGACAATCTCTTCTAGTCGAGGATAAGAAAGAGTGGTGGGCTCAAAGAACATTAGAAATTGGCGATTTGGATCCATTAGCTTTCAAAACCTTTTCTGAGAATGAGAAAGACCACAAAAGCTATTTTGTAGGTCAAAATGAGCTTATCAGTTGCACATTGGATTGGATCTAATGTGATATTTGTAAGTCACCAAAACACACAAATTCAGTATGGGGTTCACAACTCTAATTCCGTTTGATGGGTTCAAAGAATTAGACTTAAAGTAGTGAACCAAACTGATCACCTTTTGATTGGATCAAGAAGGTATGTATTTAGTGGAAGATCTTGAATATCGAAAAATGAGAATATGATTCTCTGCTCAATAAAATTCTTCCTAAAAGGGCCACAGTTGACCAGTCTTTGATAAGAAAGAAATTAAAAGACATAACAAAGTAGAGACAAAGATGCATGTATCATCATTCTTCGTTAGCTTTTCTTGATTCTTTTTATTTCCAGTAAGGAACAATTAAACATTACTGATTCATGATTGTAATAAAATTGATATACTTTGAAAATATAGACATTCTACACTTTTCTTCTTTTAGTGAAGATGTTAAAAGAAGGGCAAATTGAAATTAATTTTTTTATATTTTGATGTTCGATCATTGAGATTTTGAATAAATTAATTTATTGAATGTTTAACTAATAATTCGATTTGTTCAACTATTTAAAAAAATTCTCAACTTCTTATTTAAAAAAAAAGGTACTATAAATACGTTATAATGTATGCATATTTTCTATATACGTATATGAAATGCACATAAATTGTTTGAAATTTTGAATTTATAAAGTTGGTACTCAATATTAATAAATTTTGAAATCGTGTTTTAGTACCATTAAAAAAGGTAGGTTTTGTTTTAGGTATTACAAATTTTGCAAGTTCAGGTTTTGGTACCATTAAATAAAAAAATAAGCATTTTTTGTACCAACTTAACGGCAGAGCCCATGTGCCACGCACATGGGCCTTAACAGCCGTCAGCCGCAAAATTTTGGTAGGAAAAGTCACGTGAGTCTGAGAAAAAGGAGAAAAAATTGGTCTTCCAACATTCCATAGTGTTTTGGTACCATTAAACCTAAAAATAAGCCTTTTTAGTCCTATAAAGTCATGTACGGTGCAAAATAAGTAATACAACACATTCCAAAATAAAAGATAGAATCCATAAGCATGAAGCAAAATATATTGGTTATGAATACACAAGTTGAACAAACTGAAATCTTTGACAAAACCCACTTGGCAAAATATATGCATTGCAATGCAACAATTTTTCGCTAATTGAAACCTGCCAATAGACTTCAACCTATATAAGTATTTAACCTATTTCTAGATGTCTTTTCGTTATGAAACTTTTATAAACTTTTATTACATGATATATACAATACTTGTTAATTTTTAGAATTTTTGGAAATTTGGGTAAATTTATAATGTTCCTTGAATTATGCTATACGGTAGTGCCCTTCTCCGAAGAACCGTACTCTTTCTAAAATTATATGATAATTTTAAATAGTTCTGTAACGATTTATTATTTTCTGTATTAACTAATATGAGTCTTGAGTAACAAAAAAATTTCTAAGAATTTTCTATGGACGGTCGAATTTTAAAAATCCATCCAAGTAAACTGTGAGTCTGTATTATAGTTATTCTTCAACTTGATTTTGCAAATTCTTACACCTATTTGTTCAACTAAATTTTATCTGCTATATTTTTATGTATGTTAATCAATACCTTTTATCAGTCTATTTAAAATTTTCAAAGCCATATACTAAATATATAGGTTGAAGTCTTTTGGCAGGTTTCAATTAGCGAAAAATTGTGCATTGCAATGCATATGTTTTGTCAAGTGGGTTTTGTCAAATTTTTGTCACACCAGGTTTCAATTAGCTCAAATCGTGTATTTATAACCAATATATTTTGTTTCATGTTTATGAATTCTATCTTTTATTTTGGAATGTGTTGTATTACTTATTCTACGCCGCACATGACTTTATGGAACCAAAAAGGCTTATTTTTTAGGTTTAATGGTACCAAAACACTATGGAATGTTGAAAGACCAATCTTTCCTCCTTTTTCTCAAACTCACGTGACTTTTCCTGCCAAAATTGTCGGATTGATGGCCGTTAAGCACATGGGCTTTGTCATTAAGTTGGTACCAAAATTGTTTATTTTTTGGTTTAATGGTACCAAAACTCGAACTTGCAAAATTTGTGGTACCAAAAACAAAACTGATATTTTTTAAAGTTACCAAAACATGATTTTGCCCTATAATATTTAGGGAAAAGAATTATTTTAGTCCGCTAAGTATGCTTAATTTTAATTTTAGTCCAATAATTATGTCCATTTTTGTTTAGTTTTAGTCATCTGACAATTTTTGTCCTATGTAACTTTTGAAAGACTTTTTTAGTCCATATGCACTCATAGGGGTAAAATTATCCGAAAATCTGGCAGAGGACTAAAAGTAAGCAATTTCATAAGTTACTGGACCTAAACAAAAATGGACATAGTTATCGGACTAAAGTTAAAATTAGGCATACTTAGCGGACTAAAATAATACTTTTCCCTAATATTTATTCTTTATTGATATACCTCTACAATATCTTAGTTACTTTTATTCTTGATTATTTAATAATGACATACTAATAATCGTATTTTATACATTTCAATGTCTCCTGAAGTGAACATATATAAATAAAAAGTTCTATTATAATTGATATTGTCTCCAGAAGTAGGAACACAATTCTTGATTTCATCCCTTGAAGTTTACATGACCTCCAGTAGTAGGAAAACTATTTTATACCAATTATTTTTTATATTATCCCTAAAACGATGATAAGTATAATATTTGATTTTCTCACCACCTGAAGTATTTTGAGATAATGGCTTGATCAAGAAGCCTAAAGCTTCTTCATTTATTTAAATGATCCATAATAATTTCTTTGATATCATAGTTTAGATATTGTGATTATAATATTACTAACTTGAAGTTAATTTAATTAATTTACTTTACCTACATAGTTTTCTTTCATATGCCTATGTAGTATTTTGAATGTTTGCTAGCATATTTACATGCAATAAAATTTAATTAGTGACAAAAGAAATTGACATGAATACCATTTAATTTCTATTTGTAACATTTTAAGATTTAAGCCAAACTTAAATACATTGAATTTCATGTATGCATGTCATAAAAATTCAATTTAATTGCATGGTAACTTATCTGTTCCTTATTGCTAGTAATATTTTTATGTCACTTTTACTTTACATTCATGTGTAATACATTTGATTCTACTTAAATATATATGTTGAATCTTATGCTAAAAGTGCTTCTTAACTTGTTGTAGCTTAATGGCCAATCTCACAAAATTAGATTTCAGTACTCTTGATGTTTATGAAACAAACTATCTATTGTGGGTCCTTGATGCCGTACTACATATGGAGGAAACAATAAAATAAAATACTAATGCTTTCAAGCAAGACTTTGCTAAAGAGATAATTTTCTTTTTCATCATCTCCATGAAGACTAAAGTCTCACTATTTAACCGTGAAAAGTCCTTTTTAACTCTAGAAGAGTTAAAAGGATCGATTTTAAGCACAAAAAAAACTATAATATTACCACGTGCGAGATATGAGTGGATACAATTGCAATTGAAAGATTTCAAGTCAATTGCTGAATATAATTCTGATATGTTTCAAATTGTATCAAAACTGAGATTACGTGGAGATGATGTGACAATGAACAAATGTTAGAAAAAATATTTTCTACTTTTGATGTATCTAACATTGTACTCTAGCAGTAATAAAGGAAACGTGGGTTCAAAACCTATTTAGAGTTGATTTGATGCCTACTTGTTGAGACAGATAATAGTCAGCTTTTTGTTGAATGATAATCACACATGACCCATTGGTTCCAAACTACTTCCTAAAAATTCAGCAACATTTCTTGAAGTAAATGCTACTTCTTCATAAAAGGGGCATGGTCGATACCATGGCTCACCACGCGGCATTCTCATAGATGTGGTCTTTGCCATGGAGGTCATAGTCGTG
The DNA here is from genome assembly GCF_026168435.1 of Sesamum indicum. Classification (NCBI taxonomy): domain Eukaryota; kingdom Viridiplantae; phylum Streptophyta; class Magnoliopsida; order Lamiales; family Pedaliaceae; genus Sesamum; species Sesamum indicum. The sequence continues at coordinate 4,889,771 of NC_142661.1, read as the reverse complement.
ATTGTGGTAATAGTCGTGGACATCATCATAATGTTTGGATTAATTCCAACATTCAGAAGAACAATGGGAACAAGGCAAAGAATCAACAAGAGAAAACTATAAATGGAGAGCTTTGCCATAGATGTGGAATGTCTAAACATTGGTCCCGTACCTGTAGTATGGCACAACATTAAGTCAAGCTCCCTTCTGCCGTTGCACTCGAAGGCCAATCTTCGTCCGACCCGAGGAAACCTGTGCACGCCTCCGTTACCTTTTGGGAGGCCTACGCCTCATAGAAATTGTCTACCTGAGACAGTCCCTTGGCCCGTGGGTCCCGACACAAGGTTAGAATTCTAGCTCTTCCAGAGTGGTATCTCACTGATGGCTTGGGCCCCCACGGAACGAATCCTTCTTCGCCTTCTACCTAAGCTGTGCAGGAAAGGTCCAAACCCAATCCCAGGGAACAGTCAAGCTCCATAGGGTCTTTCTGTCCAGGTGCAGGTAGTCCGCATCTCAACAGACATGTCTATTTCACCGATCATCTCTTCGAGACAGTACCCATATCATTACGCCTTTTGTGTGGGTCGGAACTTTCCCGACAAGGAATTTTGCTACCTTAGTACCGCTATAGTTACGGCCGCCGTTCACCGGGCTTCGGTTGCCGGTTCCCCAGTCATTAGGTCACCAACTTCCTTGACCTTTCGGCACTAGGCTGGCTTCAATCATTATATACCGCTTTTGGGCAACATTCTCAACAACTAAGAGATCCATTCGAAGAACACATGGACTAGTTGAAGTAATGAGCCTACCAATATAAAGAAAATGTTAAAGAAGTTGAGACTAATTTTGTTGAGGCTGGAATCTCAAATTTTTTTAGTCCATTGAAAATGATGAAAAAGGTCTCCCTAAGCTTCCCTTAAAGTTTGGTGACATTCCTGAGGATTTCAACAAAGCTTGTTTATTAGGTATTATCTCATATGTTACTAGAATGTTTCCATAATTAAGGTATGTTTACTTTAATCAATAAGGTACTTTTTTTAAAATATTGTAATGTCTTTTATATTTTTATGAATGAAGTTTTTGCTTCCTTATTATATGTCTATTTCATTTATATGGAATAGATCAAGCCATGAAATTCTCAATGACAAGGAGCATTGTCTTGTTGATGTGCCACTACACAAACCATTCTAAGAAACAAGAGTTTTTCTCAAACTTGTTAATGACAAGAAAAATAGTGAATACTATTTCATAAATTAGTAATCTTATTGAATGCTCTGTAACAAGGTTACACATTATATTCTAGTAAATCACAAAGCGTGGTAGAATACTTGGTTAAAGAAGCAAATCCTTGAAAGAGAAAGGAGCATGTCATCTCAATTAATCACAACGCTAATGTGACCACAAGTAATGTCTCTAAGGATAAAATTGTTGAACCGATTTATCTAAAGACTCTAAATGTAACGATCAAGATCTCGAGGACAGTTAAGAGATGTCTACTAATTATGCTCACAAAAGTTTAGGTTGGTACGGCAAAGAGGTATATTGCGTTTGTTATTCCATAAATGGACCTAATTTTAATTTTTGTCCCATACTGTAGATGATTTGCACATTACAGCCCATATATGCATTTGTTTTTCCAATTTCACGACATAAGAGGGGCAACCATTAAGTAGCTAACGAATTTTGATTTTTCTGTTAAGTGGGTGCAAATTTCGAGGAAAAATGTACCGATTTATGAAAATTTGGTGGAAAAGGTTTATTTATTCTTCTTCGTCATATAAATAGCTATTTTGTTTTCTTCTCTCTTCCATTTAGTAGGAAATAAGTTTTAAAACACGGCTGCAAATGGAGAAGCTCTTTGTCACCGTGGAAGGATTACAAGTTTGAGAACTCTATGGACTGACGACAACACAGGTAGGAGATTTCTTTGGTGTTCGAAAAAAAGAAGTTGGTGTGCTTTTTTTTATCACACATCAATTGGTTAGTATTAACCTTAGAAGTGCATGTCATTGGTCTAAGGCTATTTCTCCCTTTTTGACCCCAGAGGTGTTGGGTTGACTTGAATGAATAGGAATTTGCACCTACTATAACTCAATTGTTGTCGTTTCACCAGAGTCTGGTGATGGCCTTGTGCAATCGGTACTTGAATCCGACGCTACAGGTCTAGTGCTCTGTACTCTAAAGGCATGTTTATGGTCATGCTCCCTCAACTCGTGAGTCATCCTTGAAGGTTAAGTATAGCGCCGTATGGCTGGAGAATGGTCCTTGCCCAAGGTGTATTTTAAAGCACTCCCTTTGGATTTCTTCCTAGATTTTTCTTTAGTCGGGTTCCCATAAACTTTGGACTGACATTAGTTTGAAAATCCGCACTTTCTCTTATTGATTGATCCTGGGAAGGATCATTAGAGTATGTACTCTCCTCCGGCGATGGTCGTGCTGGAGTGATTTCATTTGTTTGGATATTAACTAAATCCACAATCCCGAGTTGGGAAAAGGATTCTGCCAATTCTTATAGATCTGTGCTCTTGTTACTTCCATTATTTTATAGATTTGATAGATGGGATAATCAGATCTTCTCTAAATTTTGGCTTTGGAATCTCCATAGCCTTCCCCCTCTAGTGTAGAAGAGGTACTATTCCAAGGGCGTCCCTAATTCTCTCTTGTTTGTATTTAGATGTCTCAAGGTTCTCCCTTTGGTTTATCTTCATATCTATAATGTCTGCCTTCAGATCTGTAAGGTCCTTGTGCAGATCGGGAAGGATCTTAAGGACCTCCTCCACCTTCTGGCTCAAAATTCTATTTTTTTAGGTATATGGATTTACCTATGTCCGTAGACTTGAACTGTCTTTTGTATCTCCCTCAGATGTTGGGAGATCTTTGATGTATCAGGCTCGAGTTCTTTCCAGTCAGTTTCTTTAATCATAATTTTTAGAACTGCAATTATGCAGAATTTACCCGTTCCGCTTCTTCTGGCTGGGATTCTACCATAGACTTCAGTGGAGTATAGACGTCTCACTGCATTTTTTGGTAGTACCTGTCGAACTTCAAAATTTCTCAACCATTTTGTTCTTCTTCTGGAGTGAGAAGTTTTGGATCAATTCTTTTGGGACTGTTGTAACACTTGTCAACAATTTCCATGAAAAATTCTCTTATCTATATTTCCACAATATGGAAATATTCACTATTTTCATTGGAACTTGAACTTTCGTCCGGTTCCATTTTCTCTCAAGAGAGTCTCTTCCATTAATAGATTTATAATATAAAAATATAATATATAATATATTTGTTCAATAAACCTAAGCTCTGATACCATTCTAGGGGAGCATGTACAAAAATATGCATTAGAATGAAAAATAATTGAAAGTGGACTAAACTGCTCATTTTAAAGCTGTTGAGGAGTATAATTGTCTAAAATTTGATCAGATCTAGTCGAAGGGTAGGAATCGCAATATTTTTTAAAGCTACGGCGCATATTTTGCCAGGGTCTAAATTATAGTCCTTAAAATGCTACCCCCTTAAATTACGGGTCAGGATTTGCGATTAACCCTTTGGTTAAATGTTTAGATACAAGACATGGTTATTTTAGGTTTTATTTGATATTTTTCATATGTCATATTTTAATTTTATGAGAAACTAAGAACACATATAATAATAATTATATAGTTTATAGCAGTGTGAGTGCCATTTTCTATTCTAATATTATTAAATTTTCCATGTAGCCTTGTGTGTTCGTATCTTGTGTCTGTCACCGTGTCCGTAGCCACGCATCATAGATAACTATAATAGTATAGACAGTGTTTATCTATGGTTTCATGCCATTTTTACGACTTTTTCTTTTGGAAAATGGATATGTGTGGTGATGGTTTAGGAGTAGCATTTACACTAGGATCGATAATTTCTATCGTGCATTATTGAAAAGATCAAAACTTGTACGCTTATATTTTATTCTATTATATTAGAGATAATAAAAATGTTCTATAACATATATAGTAATTACATGTCAAATCTCAATTTACATTTTAATCTATCTTACAACAAAAGGTGTTCAATTTACATAATAAGTGACTTAATTTATCCTCATTAATTCTTTTAGCATTTGTATTTTACACTTCAAATTATTATCTTACATGAGAATTCATTTAATTGATTTTCATTCGCCATCTAACCTATTTTGATTTGTTAAGTCATTTAACTAATTCTCAATTATATCTATGCTAATAAAAATTTCAACATTAAATCATTTTAATTTTTGTGATTCTTTGTAGGTGTTGTATGATTGAGGGAAACCATTATAAATGCAATATATTATGAATATAATATACAAAAAAATTATATGATTAAATAAGTATAATGTGAAAAGTAATTAGTAGGAATAAATCTGAATAATGTAAAAAGTAATTAATAAGAGTATGTGTAATTGCAAAAGTAGTTAATAAAAAATAATAACTATATTATTTTACATTTTTATCCTTCAAAAATAATATTTGCAAGGTTAATTTAGTCCAACCAAAAAAAAAAAAAAAACTTTTTAGGTGATTCGTAATTTTATATATATGTAGATATAGATATAGATTGATAAATTTGTCCAACCAAAAGGTCACCAGTTTAAATATGGTTATTTGGTCTACTTTTATAGTAGTTTCTCGCGCTACTAAATTTTTATTTAATGTATGCTTTAATTTGAAATTATCTATCTATATATCGATAATTTAATACACTATTTTCAATAAAAACAAATCACTTATATTTAGGTTTTCGTGAATCACAATTATTTAATAATTAATCAATTAATTTTAGAATATTAAATCATAATTTTAATATAACAAAAGAAAAAAAGTTGATCATACTTTTCATTGACTTAACCAAAATAAAAAGTAGTTAATCATTTGATTGATATTAAAATAGTTTTACTGATTTGTACGAGCCTAATCAAATTTTTCATTGGACAACCATATCAAAAGCTTTTAGAAAGGAAAAGATGTTCGAATTTAAAATTTTCTTTTTAATTATAAATGTTGACAAAATAATAGGAAAAGAATAACGAGAAAATTGACTGGCCATAAATCAATTATTGGGTTGTTTAAAGCGCAAGCAAAGATCTCCAGTCCATTTTATTTGGATTTTCATTGCTTGGAACAAAGATAAAATGGATGGTGAAGAGCATATAACAAAGATAAGAGTTAAAATTCAAGCATATAACCCAAACCAAAACCATATCAAAGATAACAAAGATAAGAGTTAAAACTGATTAACAAAGATAATAGGAAAAGAATAACGTTGGTAAGAAAGATAAGAGCATATAACAAAGATAAGAGTTAAAATTCAACAAAACCAAAACCAATTACGTTGGTAAGAAATAAATATGATTTAAAGTAAACCATTCTACATACCTTTTATTTTCTTTTCTATCTTAGTAATATTTCTTGTACGACTTCCACTTCCATCCCAAAAAATGACATAAGTTCATTCATTTTCTATAATCTTCTATAGTGGAAAACTTAGAAAATCAAACATATCCACATAAATTTTGGTCAAAGATAAATTGGGTTTATGGATTTTGAATTTACATGTTCCAGCAGTAGATCATTCCTCCGACAGCTATAGAGTATAAAACCAACCTCCTTTAAAGAGCGGAAGTATTGAGAGACTCTATCATGAATATAGTACTATTGCATGAAAATGTGGTTGAAGAATGTTAGTTATATTACATTAGTTTTGCATAACTAAAAAATTTACAGATTATTTATGTAAAGTATCAAAAAAATTAGTACCTTATCACTTGCATTCGAGGCGTTGCGCTTTCTCTTTTGTAATATCCAACTCTCTAGACGTTCCTATAGGGATAACTTATATCTTGGTTGAATTTTTATTGTCTCAATAATTTCTGGTAGAGGGTTCACATCTTGTTGGAGAGGGACTTTTTTCACTCTTACGTCCAACTTGCCTTCATTATCTTGTACAATTATGTGATACATGTCCCTTTCCCCTATTTCAACCTGCCATACATATGTATGTTAGCAGAATAGACAAGTTTATTTTATAAATTATAATATCACATAATAGCAAAAATGCACGTTATTGCACACTAATATCTAATCTTGTTTCCATTTTTTTAGTGGATGAGTAAGTAAAGTGATTGCATAAGCTTTCTACAAACAAAGTGTTACATGTAGATTAAAGAACAAATAAATAATTAGCAAGAAAATGTATTCAAGTGGAAAATAAATTGATTTTGTTGTGAATGATGCAAAACACTATTTTTGCCTCATGAAGTTTATAATTCTAAAGCCAGCCAAATATATTGTATGTAGCTTATTTTCATTGTGAAAGTCATTTCCTTAATCTCAATTGTAATTGAAATATAAATCACCAGGAGAAGATTCACTGCAGAGGAAAAAATCTTAATTTTCTTGATATCTCCTAGATATGCTTGCAAATTGGTGATATTGTTGGAAGATCTGTGAAGATTTTTGTGAGTAAAGATTCTAAAGACTCTAATATTTTATTGTATTTATAAGGTAATAGTAATAACCTTTATTTACAGAGAAATGACTGAACACTCAACATTAGTTATTAGTGCCTAGGCCACTTCTATTTAGGCAGGGGATTAGGAAAGATCAGTTCTCATTTATTGATGACTGAAAAAAAGATATCAAAACTTTTGAGTGGCATGGATATCTCACTCCCATGAAATATATAATTTATCTTTCTGTCACACACTTCATTTGTTAGGAGGTCCACCACATTATCCCTTTCTCTGAAAGTGTACACAGAATTACATATCAAACTTCTTTTGATAGCATAAATTTACGCCAAAATATGCCGCAACCACTAGTTGCCTCTATGTTGCGACTTTGTCAGTACTGAAATACTTTTAGCATCGATTTCTATCTAGATTCTATTGAAAGCATATTCTTCAACCAATTTAAAACCTTAATAAAATGATCATTTGATAAGTAAATACTCAAAACTACAAATACTACATCTCCTTCTTTATTATGCAGAACTTTGCATGCTACCACCTATCAGGGTTCTCTTAAGCCGCACTATGGCAGGAAGTTGGTGTGGAAAGTGAATCCATGTGTTATCAACATTTGAATCACCTATCCTTTGTTGTCTTTTCAATACACTTTCTTTGGTAACAACTATAAATGGTGATGCACCCTCAAGACGATCATTCAAGCTCAGAAACATTGACTGAGGTGTTTGGATTGTTTCATGTCGTCCCAGCAAATCATAGAACAAGTTACGATACAAGGATATGTATATCTCCCTGAATCAAGGAGGCTGTTAACGGCTTCTATTAATGATGAACTATCATTATCGCCAAATCCGCTATTAGAACCAGAATCAGAAAAAACTAGGAAGGAATTTCAACACCTTCGTACTTTAAAACTTCGAAAGAACATATGTGCAATGGTCTTAATATGGGAACAATAGTAGCACTTAAATGCCACTGCAATCGTTTGTTGACCTACAACCAGTGATTCAACAATTGTCATGAGAAGGTTGATATTGAAGGTACAATAGTTGGCTGTTGGAAACCATAATAAAGGTTGAATAACCGTTGCTTCACAAACTAAATGCCATGTGACATTAATCGAAAGATCCCTATCATATGAGGGCCGCTAAACCACTTGTCTGTAGAATTCTCATTTAGCATTAATTACCGCGACATAAAATGTTTGTTTTAGAAAAGAGTTTACATGGGTTACCTGTATGTCATTTTTGTATTTGTACCATTATCTCATCAATGGTTATAAGTATTAGAATTGATATGAATGACATCACCCTGATTGTCTGTTTTACGATACCCCATCCTACATAGATTATGAATTAAAAGATAAGCAATATATAAGTATTAGCCAAATAACTCAAGTGCATCCATTGGATATCCCTTTTTAGTTTGCTGTCATAATCAAATTTCAAGATTCACTTGGTGGGTTTGAGGCACTTCTAACAGCCGACGGGCTGGTGGGCCTAGGGCATGACCAAACGGTATCAATGTCAATCACCAAGTAGCATCGGAAGCTAAACCAATGATTGTGATGTCCCATTCCATATAAATTAGAAACTAATAACATAGCAACATATAAGCATTGGGCAAAGAATTCAAGTGTATCCATTTGTTATCTCTTTTCGGCTTGTTGCCATAATAGAATATTAGGATTCACATGGTGACTTTAGAGGCAATTCTTACATCCAATTGGCTCAACGGGCTAGGGCGTGACATGTTCCACTGAATTGTTTAATCATTCTGTTCAACAAATTGAAAATGATGTTCTCAAAAACAGGAAAGATGTTTTGCGGAGGTCATAATACAACAAATACATGAACAGAAGATGTTGAAACTTTTCATTATTACAGAAGAAAAAATCTTACCATAGTGTTTGGATTCATTCTCTGAGTGTGTTGTTCTGTTTTGTGGAGATAGAGAGAGAATAATAAAGATAAATAAGTGTGTTAAAGATAGTATGTATGCTTGGGTTTATTTTTGGAGATAAGACAAAATAAATATTGTATGTCTAATGTTGTGTTTTGGGAGACAAAAATTACTATTCATTATCAAATCATTGTCAAATCATGTCTTTTTATATATATATATATTTATGTATATGTGTGTGTATATATATGAATATATTTTTGAGTGGATAGATCTTTCGAGTGGCATGGATATCCCACTCCCATGACATATGTAGTTTATCACCCTGTCACACGCTTCATTTGTTAGGTGGTCCACCACATTATCCCCTTCTCAGAAAGTCGAAAAAGAATTACATCTTAAACTTCTTTTGATTGAATGAATTTTTGCCAAAATATGCTGCAACCACTAGTTGCCTCTATGCTGTGGCTTCATCAGTGCTGAAATATTTTTAGCATTGATTTCGATCTAGATACTTTAAAAATTATATTCTTCACCCAATTTGAAACTTTGATAAAATGATCATTTGATAATGTAAATACTCACAACCACAATTACCACATCTCCTTGGTTACTTTGCACAACCTTGCATGCTCCCACCTCTTAGGATTCTCTTAAGATGCACCATGGTACGAAGTTGTTGTGGGAATGAATCCATGTGTCATCAACATTTAAATCACCTTTCCTTTTTTGTCTTTTAAGTACACTTGCTTTAGCAACAACTATAATCGGTGATGCACCCTCAAGATGATCGTTTAAGTTGAAAAACAATGACCCAAGTGTTTGGCTTGTTTCAAGTTGTCCCAGAAAACCATAGAACAAGAAACTATACAAGGATACGTATATGTCCCTCAATCAAGAAGGCTGTTGTTCGCCTCCATTAATGGTGAACTATCATTATCACCAAATCTGCGATTAAAAACCACAACTGGAAGAAACTACCAAATAATTGCAACACCTTCGCACCTTAAAACTCCAAAGGAACACATGTATTATCTTCTTAATATGGGAACACCACTTGCATTTAAATGTTATTGCAATCGTTTGTTGACCTGCAACCAGTTATTCATCAATTCCGACGATCATATTGATATTGAAGGTTTAATTGTAGGCTACTAGAAACCATAAAAAATGTTGAAGAATCATTGCTTCACAAACTGAATGCCAAACGGTATTAATTAAAAGATCCCTATCATATGAGCGCCGCTAAACCACTTGTCTATAGACTTCCCATTTAGTATTAGTTACTGAACATAAAATGTTTGTTTTAGAAAAGAATTTACATGGGTTACCATTATGTCATCATTGTACTTGTACCATCATCTCACTAATGGTTATAACTATTACAATTGACATAGATGACATCACCCTGATAAAAGCCATAGTATTGCATAGCTTATGCAAAATTTGCCTGTATTTGGTATACCATGGAACCTACCACCATCAATATGAATTTTTTTGGTAGTCATTTAATCATCTTAACTTCCCCACAACCACTTTTGCAGTATCTTTACCACCCTATGTGCATGCCCCAATTTAGTTGTTTCAACATTGTCACTCTCCAATTTGGCCACATCAGATTTTGGGCACCTTGATGAATAATGACACGTTGCACCAACATTTGAATTTGCATCCTGTGATCGATGCATTGCCTCCTTTCGTACCCGATATCTTTCGTTCTAAATACACATGAAATACTTCATAATAAAGGTCTTCTCCCTAGTATTATAAATGTCTCTTTCAACTTGCACCACCTCCAATCTTGGTCATGGGTGATTTCTTTGTTTACAGTCTTCAATGATAACTAAACCTTAGTAAAAGTTTGATTTTCTCTTCAACTTGTTATGAAGAGATTAATTATCAAGCGTATTGAGATGCTACTTTATGTCATACTTGATTTAAGTATTGCTAGCTTCTCCATAAGAGCAAATTTGAAAGGAAAAGAAGTTACATTCATCGAATTTCTGTTGTTGGATTATATAATTTGAATAGAGTACTTTTAATCTAAATATTTTAGTAAGCAGTGGACCTTCAATTATATAAACGAAAATTGGATTGGTTTGAAGGCTGGAAAAAGTAATTTTATGTATGATAATCGTGAATGGGAGTTTTAAATGGAAATATACACTGGATATGAAAAAAGTTGGCAAGTTGAGAAAGATGTAGAGAATATACTAAATAGATAGATGGATCAGAGAGCCAAGACCAGAAACACAAAATGTAACATATATTGTCCCAAGTATGAAAAATAAAATACTAAGAGATACAATTTTGTGCCTTGTAGGATAATATAAGGGAATTAACGCATTCAAAATCATTGCATGGCAAACCAATGTTGTGCACTAAGACTTATTACAAGAAAAAAAAATGTGTACATATTTATGGTGATGAAGAGAGAATATATAATAGTTAAAACAATTAGTACCTTGTGGGGCTTCCAAACATGAAAAACAGAGAAACTTTTTTATCAACAAATCATAGTAAATAAGAAAAAATGTATATAATTATGGAAGATACCGTAATTAATGTCTTCTCTTCTCCATTAATATAGTTAAGGATATTAAATCGTGAGCCATGGTAGTTAGTACTCTAAGTTGCGGTCACAATCCTTTCTTTTGATTTTATTTTTTTTGTAATATTAATTTTATTTATAAATTTACTATTCTTTGTCCCGATTTCATACTCATATCTTTACCACAAAATATTTCCACCTCTTTGATATTCTATTTTCTCCACAATACCCTCAAACAATTATATTTTGCAGAAAATAAAGTTGGTCAAGTAGATACCCAAATTTGGGATGTTCTCCCTATGTTTTAAATATGAATTCTTTAACTAATCAAATCTTCAGGTTTCGAGTCAAAGAGATGCAATAATCATTTGGTTTCTTGATGATATTATCATCATTCAACAATCATTTATATTGGATATTGATGTATGCCATGTCTCCGACTATTTTTTCCTCTATATTTATTCATTACACATAGATAATTCATATTCTTCAACCAAAAATTAAGAATTAGTACTATTTTAGATTTATTGGTCATAGGGATCTCACATTATATCTTGTAATTGAAAAACTTTTACCGAACTAATGTTAATTCAACTGTCGTGGACTACACACATGGTTTCTAGTCGATGATCAAGATGCCTAAGAAGTCGGGCTCAAGAGGGACCCAACCTAGGTCTGATTGACCCAATAAAGAAAAGTACATTGGTCCAATCCAAGCCAATCTTAGGCTGATCCCAACTATCAATTCTTGGGATAGGCCCAACCCAATGACCTACAACCTTTTTATTAGAATAAATGACCAAAAAACCAATTAGATTTGTCGAGAGGTATTTTATTCTGATAATTATAGATGTCATGTAATATTATTTTGAAGTGAATAAAATGAGTATTCTCTTATTTTCCCTCTACTTTGTTATGCTCATTTTGTATATTTACATTTACTTGAACATCACAACAAAGCCTACACACCAATTGACAATCGTCCAGTTGGGTTGCGCATTGGATGGCGGTCATGAAACCAACTGCCAATCATATGAGGGCCGCTAAACCACTTGTCTATAGAATTCTCATTTAGCATTACTGCGACATAAAATGTTTGTTTTAGAAAAGAGTTTACATGGGTTACCAGTATGTCATTTTTGTATTCATACCATCATCTCACCAATGGTTATAACTATTAAAATTGACATAGATGATATAACCCTGATTCAAAAACCACTGTACTGCATAGCCCTATCCAAAATCTGCCCGTATTTGGTATATCATGGAACCCACCACCATCAATATGAATTTTTTTGTGGTCATTTAATCGTCTTAGCTTCCCCACAACCACTTTTGTAGCATCTTTACCACCCTATGTGCATGTCCAAATAGAGTTGTTTCAATATTGTCACTCTCTAAGTTGGCCACTTTTTAGATTTTGGTCACCAACACCTTCATCACAAATTGCATCATCACCATGCTACATGGATATAGCATTGTTCTTGCCGTATAATGATATGTTGCACCACCATTTGTATCTGCAGGTAGTGATTGATGCATTGCCGCCTTTCTTACCCGATATCTTTCATTCCAAATCCACATGAAATACTTCATGATAGCGGTCCTCTACCTAGTATTATAAATGGCTCTTTCAACTTGCAACAGCTCCAATCTTAGTCATGGGTTATTTGTTTATTGACAGACTTCAGTGCTACTTGCAACAGCTCCAATCTTGATCATGGGTTATTTCTTTATTGACAGACTTAAGTGCTAACTAAACCTTTGTAAAAGTTTGAATTTATCTTCAACTTGTTATGAAGTGATTAAAAATCAAGTGTGCTGAGATGCTACTTTATCTCATGCTTAGTGTAAAGTATTACTAGCTTATCTACATGAGCAAATTTGAAAGAAAATAAGTTACATTGATCAAATTTTCGTTGTTGGATTATATTATTTGTATAGAGTAATTTGGATCTATATATCAACAAAAATTGGTTATGTTGAAAGGTTCAAAAATGTAATTATAAGTAAGATATCCTGATTGAGAGTTTTTAAAGAAAATATACTTTCGATATGAAAAAAGTTGGCAAATTGAGAAAGATGTATAGAACACTAAATAGCCAGATGGATGGATCAGAGAGTCGAGATCAGAAATTCTAAAAGTAACATTTATTGTCCAAAGTATGAAAAACGACATACCAAGAGATCCAATTTTGTGCCAAGTAGGATAATGTAAGGGAATTAACGCCTTCTAAAATCATTGCATGGAAAACCAATGTTGGGAACTAAAAGACTTATTACAAAAAAAATAATATATGTATGGTGATGAAGAGAGAATATACAATAGTGGCAACAATTAATAACTTATGGGACTTCCAAACATGACAGAATGAGAAAGTTTTTTGTCAACAAATCATAGTAAATAAGAAAAACTGTAAATAATTATGGAAGATACCCTAATTAATGTCTTCTCTTCTCCATTAATGTAATTAAAGATATTATACCATGAGCATGCTAGTTAGTACTCTAAGTTGAGGTCGCAATCTTTTCTTGTAATTCCAAGTATCAATACTTCGGATAGGCCCAACCCAATGACCTAGGAGCTCTTAACCCTGGGTCAAGTTAGCGGACCGACCTAATCGAGCCACTTCTTTTTTAAAATAATACATGACATATAAGTTTTATTTTATTTTTTTAGCTTAGCTATTCTATATTTTTTATACTTTTGAAACTCTAAAAATTTTACCTTTATTCTTCTACTTCTATATTAGTACAACAATTCACTAAAATTCATTGTTATTTTTTTAAATTTATTTTAAATCTTTTTTGGTCTTTATATGGTCTTAGCTACTTCTATTTGTAGTTTTGATTGTTTGGTTTAATTTATAATTTATTTATTTAAAATAAAAGCATAAATTATTTAAGTTTGTTAAAAAAGTATCTCATCTTGATTAAAAAAAAAAGAAAAAAAAAACAGGCAGAATCAGGTTTGGTTTGAGCCTAGGTCAGGTCATCACCGCTGCTTTTGCACTTTCTCTTCATCCCCCGTTTTGTGCTTAATATAAGGTAAAATTAGTGAAATAAAAATTACTGTTTTCAAATATGAGTTTAGTCACTGCAGGTACTGGTCATGGTAAGAAAATATATTAAAAAATAAGGAAAAAAGAAAAGACAAGTTTTATTAAGCACGATTTCTATAGCCTCAAGAATGGGTTCCAGATTTCTTGTTTAACCTTAATTATGGCAAAAAAATTCTTAATATATTAAAAAATTAAATATTTATTTTTAAACTTTGACAGGAAAGGAAATTAAATAGAAACAAATTGGAGAAACAAAAAGAAAATTAATTAACTATGTACCTGAGGCTACATTAATCTTGCCGGCAGAGCACAAGAGATGGGATCCGGCGATAGCACATCACCGGAATCTTCACAAGACGAATTTGAATTTGGGTCGGATGAAATAATCCGGCCAAAATCGTTAGTGTCTGTTCTTGAAGAATTCTGTTGGAAAATTATATGGCAATGACGTATTAACAAATCGATTCAGTAAAAAGAATTAAAGAAGGAAAAAGAAAGAATCAAATGATTGAGAAAAGGAATAATGGAGTTGCCTGCACAAAATTCATCTCACATTTTTGGAGTTTTCTTCCATTTTTGGCTACCGAAGGATTCAAATGTAACGTTCCTAGGGCTCTCTAAGCGTAGTACTTTATGGACTTGAACAGTGTTCTGTAGTGAGAGTGTTTGAGGGAGAAAAGCGTGAGCAAATGTGAAGTGTGAGTGGTTGACTGAGAAAGTGTGCGTAAATGTTGTTTCCGTATGTGTGAGTGTTTCAAAAAACAAAGCTCGACAGGAGGTAGCAGAAGCCTCGGAAGTTACGTTCTGTCTTTTTCTGATCATTTTTTCCTATTAATTTCTTCTTTTTTAGTTTGTCATTGCTTAATATTATGTAATAATTAGACAGAAAGCATTTTTAGAAACAAATGTATATATTGATGCTATCTATGAATACAATACAATAAATTATTTTCTATATTAGATTCTCCCATAATAGGCAAAAAAAAAAAAAGAGCTAATATTTATGAAAATTGATTAAAGAGTTCATCAATATGTACGTATTGTTATATTGTAATCAAATATTTGTCTTTATTATATACAACTCCAGTTTTTGAGTAAAATTGAAAAACTTAAAGTAGTGATGAAGTTAAAATTGACACTCAAAAGTTGACACCCAAAAATGAAGTATACCTTTCTTGCAAGTTCAATCATTTTAAATTTCTTGAAATTTGACTATATTTTTACCGAAGGATCTATTGAAATTCGGATATTTTGAAAGAAATATGTATGGTGGGTGTGTTTTAATCTGAAAAATATAATTAATGATTTGGTATATAAAGATAGGTACAGATAAATGTTACTTACTTGATTCATAATTTTAGTGATTATTACACTTTGAGGATTGGATTTCATTGATGAACTGTAGTCTAGTAATTTAAGTTTGGAATTGAATTGCAATTATATTAAAGTTATACAGATATACTAATGTGCGTAAGAATTTTTTGTACCAATTTATTTGGTTCTTTGCCACCATAGAACATATCACTTTCAAATATTTTGAAAGGAAAAATCAATTGACACTTTTGAATCTATTAATCTCAATATATATATATATATATATACACACATATATATAATAGACACTTACAAAAAAAACAAAAACAATAACAAAAACTAGAGGGTTGGATATTACAAAAATAAAGCACCTTCAGGAATATCCAACCCTCTAAGGCTGACCATCCTCTAGCAGTTTCTACAACATTTCCTGCAAAACAAACAAAATTATTAACACTTTTAAGCAAGAATTATTTTTTTTAAAAAAATAATATTAATACATTAGCTACTAACCTCCACCACCAACGCCCTCGGCCCGCTCCAACCGCCGTCCACTTTTTTCCTCCAATACTATTATTTACTTACCAACTTCCTCTTGTGCATGTCGATAGAGGAAGCCCCCCCCCCCCCCGGATATACAGTTGAGGACACCACGGAGTTTGCCGCCCGGTTCGCCATATTCTATAAGGACTCCCGCTGAAAGTTATCTGGTCCAATACGTCTGGAGCTGGAGCCGGAGCCAAACCTTGTTGGCCAGCCAGAGTGGCCTGACCAGGATGGACAAGGCGACGGAAAGTATCTTCCGGATTTACTTATCGGCCAACATGTGGAACACCCAGAACATGGACTAATCGTAACAGTCCCACCAGTAAGTCATCTACAATAATAAAATTAAACAAAATGTTAGTAAATTTCATTAAATAAATAGATTATTAGATACAACATAATCAATTTAAAATTGGTTACCTTCATGCTTTGAAACCACAAATGTTGGTACTCTTCCGGCACCTACCTCAGACATGGCGACGGATGGGGGAAGAGTCCCTGTCACGACTCCGTTGATGTGCTCGTGAAAGCGGCGGTCAGATCTAAAATGACATGTTACATTAGACATTTTGAATATGAAATAATACTAAAAGAATTGATAAACAAATTTACCTTGCATCATCGAGGCTGATGTACTGGGCGCGCTGATAGTGGGGGGACTGATAGTAGTGGTGGAGCACCCGCCAGGGTGGCAGACTGTTGTATCGTCTCATCAGCTATCGGTGCAGCTCCAGATGCTCCAGCATCATCTGGAGTCTGCAGGGCCGGGGACGGCTTACAAATATCACACTAGATCCAATCTAATGTGCAACTGATAAGCTCATTTTGACCTACAAAATGCTTTTGTGCTCTTTGTCTTTCTCAGAAAAGGTTTTGAAAGCTAATGGATCCAAATCGCCTATTTCTAATGCTCTTTGAGTCCATCACTCTTTCTCATCCTCAGCTAGAAGAGATTGTCCAACCAGAACGGTAAGTTTCATTCATGATTATGCATAATCCAATTATGAGATAATATAAATTTTATATTTCACCCAGTAGACATCTCCCATTTAATGTTACATTAAAGACTTATTGACCAAAATACGAAATCAAAATTGTCCAACAATAATTGAAATCACTATTTCGATCATGCTAGGTTACATAAATAGTATTCTAACATGATCACCACTAAGCCTAACTATGTCCCTAGTCTTACAACAACAGCCCTTCTGTCGCCAAGGCTTAGGACCTTCTTGTTTCAACTTTTATATTCCTCATCCTCACCTACAAACCATTCGCAGATTATGAATTCAGTGGTATCCAATACCATTAGTAGAATAGAGATTATGTTAATACTCAATTAAAGATTTTACCTTCATCGGAGAGGAGCTCAGGATACTCCCTCTTCCATTGGCCAGCAATAAATTCAAACATCATTTAGTATCTTTGACTGACGAACTATCTTCGTTTTTCCTTTACCCCCGCCTCACAGCGTAATAGGATGACTTGAAGTGCTAGAAGCAGTCGAAGAAGTCTCATCACTCTTCCTCTTCTCCCATTTGGCACCCATGCCCTTTGCTTTAGAGGTCGAAGCCTCTCCCACCAGTACTCCCAGATATAGATTTTTCAATCGTTGTCTCGTACTGGACCAACATATTAATCAACTCATGAAGATTTTTCTCAATCCCATTCATGTTATAATTGTTAATAAATTGATCAAAAAATGGCGTAGTGATTGTAAGATCACGTTCATTCTCGAAATCAGCCTGGAGGTCTTTCAGCTTTTCTATTAGGGATAGCATCATCACTCGATGCTCTCGTACGGACAATCCCTCTGCTATTCTAGCACCTAAGAATTCCTTTGTCACGGCATTCTGATATGCCAGTACGGTATCACATAAAGTTCTTTCATTCGGTACATTATTGACAATACATCTTTGTACCTCCCGTACTGTTTCTTGATCATGTTACTCATCATGCCCAGTATAATACTGCGTACTATCCAGTTGTCCTCGTGCTACTAAGTACATTTCTCGAACGTCAGATGTTCTCCTAGCAGGAACCCTTATGCCAAAGTGCGAGATAGAGACTTACCCAGAACATAAATTTAGTTCTCGAAATCTTAGATTATCCTTAGATTTCTCAGCAAATTTGAATAGTTTGTTCCATCAAATTTATTATCCTCAAGTATGATGTTAAGTGGATTCTTAGACATCTACAATAAATAGAAAAATTTGTAGATTATCATAAAATTATGTTCAAGTTAAGGACTTGGACTTCAGTCATTAACCCTCCCAATATTTCTACAAAAACCATCACTCTCAAATGGGTTACCGAAAACACTTTTCTTAGTGGGCTTAGGATCGACAAGCGAAATTCTTGATGTCGAGCTTTTGCGATTCACATGGAACTAGTGGGCTTGTGGGTTTGTGGGAGGTATCAAATACCGTTCTCGACCTACTAGATTCCTAAGATATTGCGAATCACCTTTTTCACGGGATTTCGAGAACTCCAAGCGAATCACTTTGCTTGGTGTTAGACCCGACCCATCAACCAAATCATAGGGCAGACTACCACTGCCTCACGACTAATGAGATAGAGAAATAGGTGTGTATTCACTTTGTTCACAATAATAGTGCAGCTTCATTTCAATCCAAACGTGCCACGACTCGTGAGACCATGTATGGGTGAAATCAACTTCCTCACTACATTATAGTGGATGAAAGACGTTTAATAACAATCCTTTGTTTATTTCCATTTTTGGGTCTAATAATTTAACTTGGTCCAACCAAGTGAGGGTTATTTGTTATTTATATGACCGAGACCTCATCATATTTAATATTTTTCATGCATAATATTCTGAATATTAAAAATATTAATTAAACGCAAGGCACGCAAAAATAAAAGTCTAGCACGCCACTATTGGATAATCATAAGCCCAATAGCCTATGCGATCTACTGAGCTCATAATAGATCTATGGTTAGTCTAAGATAGGCCCATTAACATAGTATGGGCTTTGTAATCTCTCTTTATTTCTTCATCACCTTCGTGGGCTCCGTCCTTCGGGCCTGTTCTCCATGGGCCAACCCATGGGGTCCTCCATAGGCCTCCATCGTCTGTGGTAGTTCTTTCAATTGTTACAAAAAATAAAACTAAACCTCCCTAACCTATTACACTTATTACAACTAAAAAGAAACCCAAAACAAAAGTTGCGGGAAGTACATAAATAGGGAGAAAGAAAGCCTTAAACAATTAGGCTAAAACAGAGAGATAAGAATATAAGTGGCACGCTTGCCACAACCCAATAGAAAATAAACCATCTAATGGGTGATCATCCATGTTAATTCAATTAACAAAACAACACATTTATTTTCAAAAGAAACATGCAGAAAAAATATAATAGAAATCATGCATTATAATAATGATATCCAATATCATATATTAATCACATATCCAATCAAAGGGTTCTTATGTTAAAAATAATACAACTTAATTATGGACATAACTACAGTACAAAAAATTAATTCTTGTTTGAGAACCCATTCAAACTAATTTAAGTTATTTAATTTTTGAAAATATCACATCACAACAAAAAATTAAATTCCCCAGAATTTACTATTTTAGAAAAATATGCAAAAAAATCAGAAAAAATAAAAATTCTGAAAAAATAGAAAGCAGACATCAGCAAACAATGCGTGCACCCCGCTGATCGATCTTCTCGCTGTGCAAGCCCACGTGTGCCAGCGCAGACGTGCATTCGCCCTTGCAAGCGTGCGCGTCAGGCCGTGCGCTTGTCGGCATGTCTACTGCCATTTTTTATTTTTTTTGAAACTTTTTGTTTTTTTTTTTTTTTTTTTTGCATTTTGAAGAATGAATTATATTTTAGATATTCCAAATTTCAAAAAAAATTCTCAAGCCCAAAATTAAATGCAATATTAAAATATCTAAAACCCTAGATTTAGATATGCAATTAAAACAAAAATCATGCTTTCAAAGTCGATTAAAACATGTTATCATGTAAATCCACATTAAACATGTTAGATTGAAGGCCTATACACCGAACTGGGCACTAATAACACTCGTGGGAAATGGATCGGCCCAGGAAGCGTGGCGGAAGCTCAAAAAATTGATAATAACGATTTAACATACAATTTAATCTTGATCAAGGGGTGTACCCTTAATCTTTTCTCCGACCTTCGGTGTAAAAATAAAACAAAGAAGGCCAAGAAGTAGGAAAAAAATAAATAAGACTGACGAAAATACTAAATGAGATTTTTACCCTTTTTTTTTGTTTGACTACAAGCGTTGATTCCTCATTCTGTATCGTTCACAGTGAGATTTCGGTCTAGAGACCCTCCAAAACTATCACACCATCACTAAAGGATGTGGAGATTTTGTGCTAGCAAAAACTCCACAAATGTGTAAAGAATCAACAACGTTATTGTTTAACATTTGATCCTTTGTTCCTCTTTCGATCTCTAATATCTTAAGAGGGTTTTTGGAGAGAAAATATAAGAGAAATTTCATTGGTATGGTTTTGCAACAGCTGCTGGTTGGCTGTGAGTAATTTTTAGAGGCTTTATATGTGGCCTAGTCACAAGATACCAAGGAGCCTTAACCTAGAAAGACTCCTTCAACCATCTAACACCTCTCTGCCACACCACACCCAAGGAGGAGTTTTGACTCCTTAACCTAGACATAGTCTAACAAAGAACTTGGGCTTGCATTTTAATGGACCGAGCTCGATTAATTAAAATTAAATCAAGCCACGTCTAATGGACTTTAAATAAAATCTAATTTAATTTATAAGTCCAATAATAAAATGTACTTTAATCCAATTAAAGGATCCAAGCCTTTCATTATATCTGTTTTAACTTATAAATCCAATTCATAAATCGGACCATGCCAAGTAAAATTAATCTAATTAATTTTAATAGCTAACTTCAAATTCTAATTAATCCAATTAATTAAACTCAAGTCATCCGTTGAGTAGATTGGTCTAAATAAATGATGCAATCATTTATTCTGTTCAATATTTAATTTAATTCAATTAAATTAATCCGACTCTTTTGGAATTAATTCCAAATTAATTGCATCCCATTATAGTGGTAGGGTGTGACTCTTTAGGTTCACCGTCAGCTAGACTTGGGCCTGTGTGACCAACAAAATTAATTAAATCTAATTTAATTAATTATTTTGGATTATCCCATAATCGGAAATAGCTCGTTACTATGAGTTCTCGTGTAGCAATGGTCTATGGTACTAGAAACTAGGTGAATAGCAGCGTGAACAGAAAGAAAGAAAGGACTGTGGTTTGGGTTTTAAACACTTGAGAGCTTCAATGATGCCCTTTTGACGACATCTTTTGTTGAACGCATGTTTAAAGCAAAATAATTTCCAAAATACGAATTTGTATAGCGAAAAACTAGGTGGCCAGTCATGATACTGCCGAGTGGAAGGAGCCTAACCTCCAAGCCTTATTTTCTCCTTCCAAAATTAAGTGCAAATTGGCCATTTTGTTAGTTAAACACTCCATAGATCGTATAATCTGACTTTTCAACACCAAATGCAAGTTTTCAATTACAAGTGCACATCACTTAGTACAAATTCGTGAATGCAATGCCGTCATCATCCTGCAACCTGATTAATAGAATTTCGAATATTGTGGTATGGGTTTTAAACACCATGTTTTTCAGCTGGTAAATTTTGCGAAAATGCATTACCCACATTGAGCAATCTGGTAAAGCATAAGGTTGAAGTCTTCAACGTTTGCCCTGTGTACAGCGGAGGACGAAACACTCAACTATGATCTCTTAAAGTACACATTTTTCAGGCGAATATAGCTATTGTCACTTCTTCCAAATCGAAATTATTTTAGGCCCTTATCTAAACTGTGCCGACTAGTATCAAATTCTTGTATGTCACTTCGGCGCTCAGAAGGTGATTTATTTGTTACTATCTGTTGGTATATCTAAATCACTGCAACAAGTGTTTGATGGAGTCATCAAGTTCTCACCTTATGGAGATAATATATCAGTCAACAGTCCATCTTCCTGACTACATGAATTGTTATTAGAGTCTTAGTACAATAGAGAATCAAGCTCAAACAAATTAGTGGTATCCTCCACCTACTGATTCAGTAAAAGTTCATTTTGATGGTGCGAATTCTCAAGAACAATCATCTAAAGAAACTCTAAAGACATCTGCTTAGCAGATGATATATTTCTCTTTTTCTACTACACCAGAGCATCCTGGAAGCAAAGGAGTGTTCTTATTGAAGGTGATTGCTTATCCATCATCAATAAACTTAAGGTTGTTGAATTGGTCTCCTTACCACTAAGACCAATTTATGAAGATATCAAAACATTAGCAGTGGCTTTTCATTCCATCACTTTTGTGCATGTTCATCAAAAAGCGAATAGTCTTGCACATTAATTGGCAAGAAATGCTCACTACAGTGCTGATCATTGATGAAGAGAAATGTATTATATAGCTCTTGGTGGCAAATTTATGTTATGATTTTCGTATCCAAGAAAAAAAAAGAAAAAGAATGCATATTAATTGATTATTGTGTCCTAGCAATAGCTAATATCATGAAGTTAGATTTAACCAAATGGTGCATCCTATATTATTTGTCATAATATCTAATCAGACTGAAAGGTCAAAGTTCAAATAGAGAAGCTTTTGGAATAATACTTTTGTTCCAAAAACTCGTTTAATATAGCTTATCAGTCTTTGGATAAACTCATTTAATAACTACAACTATTATTTATCTTTTATGGTAAACTAAAGGTACTTTAAGATTGGTTAACAATTAGTGACTCTATTGTACTGAATTGGGCGGCACACTATGTTGGATTAAAATGAATTGAAACAAAAAATGGTTGGATGTATCCATCTAACAAGCACACAAAGTAATGTAACTTTATGGAAAAAAAATTGCACTTTTTGTACCGTAAGAGCACTTTTCAACGTAGGTCCATTTATTTCAATTTTCTCACATTGCATCTCACGAGTTGATAAGTTTCTCAACTATAGTCCTCTAGTGCATTTTTTGTCTAATAATTGACAAAAAATAAAAAAAAAATTGCACGTGAGATTGCCAAAGGCTAAATTCATTATTGGATGGAAAATAGATTGGGAGGACAAAAATTAAATAATATTTTCATCTAATGGGATACAATATGAGAAAATCGTAACAAATGGGAAGAAGTTAGAAAAGGCCCTATATATACAAAAAAATGCGGGATTTGGCAAGGGTAAGAAAACCGTTCCAAAACTCATTCCATATTGGAACGGGCTTTGGAACACATGAGGAACGGATATTGCTAGATGACGTCATGATCCAATTTTTTTTGGGTTATAATTTTCAAATGGCAAAATCGTTCCAATATGTGTTCCAAACTAACCGTTACAAAATCCTTCCAAAGACTGCTAAAAAATAGTAATGGTTAATATTTAGAACTCTGTTTGGAACAGATTATTAAAATTAGGAAAGTTCTTGCATTGACCGTTCCTATATGTGTGACAATGGATGTCCCAAAAATGATAGTTGGAAAACATATTCCAAAATAAGGTACAATTTGTAACGGTTTTAGTACACACTTAATGAATTATGCTAAAAACCGTTCCAAATTATGACTTTTACTTAAGAAGTAATGTGTTTCAAAATCTGTTCCAAAACCCACTACAAATTCAAACAATTTTTGGCGCGGATTTTGTGGACAATTTGGAAAATAATGATCCCACACAAATAAAATTATTTTTGAAAGTAATAAACAAATTTTCCTGTTTAGGAACTGTCCAGAAACCCACAAAACGCTCCAAAGACTATTCCAACTTTGAAAGGACTTTAAGAATATCATTCCTAAATACATTACAATATCTTACATAAAATAGGAGGGAAAATCAAAATTTAGGAATGGTCAATTTATTTCAATTTCGTGCCAAATGAGTTCAAAAATTTTAATTTCGCGCCAAATTAAAAGTGGTGTAAAAATCAAACTTATGAACGATTTTTAAATATTTGAGCATTCCTAAAATGAATTTAAATCGTGCCTAAATTTATAAACTATCCGTTTCTAAATATGTCGACAGATTCCTAGTTCAGTTTCCGGTTACGATATTTCAATCCGGGACCCTCAACAATTCAAAATTTAAACGCATACCAATACTTTCTATACGTGAACATATTTAGCGGTCTGATCTAAAATTAAATGGTTTGATGGACAGTTGCGTCGTTTTTAACATCATTAATTGTGTATCAGATACGATATCTCAGTATTCGTACATCCAAAACTTCATCGAATGTAGTATTTTGTCGATTTAATAATATCAAATGGTCTAATTAAAATTCTAACTGTCTGATTAGGCGATTCAATACAACAGATAAGATACTACTTACATTTAGGTAAGAGTAACAATCTTATATATACAAATGCACTTGATCTTCGAACATATATCAATTTAATTCAATGCATGATATGTTTTCAATGACCTTAAGAAATTAATGATCTACTTTATTCTGATCATTAACATGTCTGCGACGATTTTTCCTATATTTTTTACTTTTCTGAATTTTTTAGAAAAATAATTTTGAGACAAAATTAGGACCTGTTTGTAATCATTGCGAATGGTCGTATTAATATTATACCAAAAATAATTTCATTTCGAAAAAAAGCAACAATGTTTTGTTTTTGTTGGAATGGTTAAACAATAGGAACGATTTTTTAAATAATGCTCGTCAATAGAAACGACGTCTTTTTTTTTGCTAGGAATAGTCTTAGGGAACGGTTTTTTAAAAATTGCCCGATCCAAAGCCCACTCCAAAAAATTTTTCATTTCTCCCTCCCTCTTCCGCCTTCACTCTCCCTCCCTCACTCTCCTCCACCGACTACCTCCCTCACCGGGTACTCAGCTCCACCGCCGCTGTCTAGAGGTAATTGGAATCAAATGGCTCAGTTTTCTTTTTTTTTTCACCCTCCCCCCCCCCCCTCCTTTATTCTTTGATACCCCTCCCCCCCCACCCATTTTTCTTCTTCTTTTTTACCACACTTTTCTTCTATTTTCCCCCACATTCATATAAATAAACAACAATTTTTTTGAAATATTTTGGCCAGTTTTTGAAATAATTTTCTGAAATTATTTTGAAAAAACTAATTTCGGTTTTTCAAAAATTGTCTGGTTTTTTTGTAATTTTTTTTCATTTTCCTAATTTTCTGTAATGTTTTTTGTAATTTTCTAATTTTTTTTGTAAATTTTAGGTAATTTATAAAATTTTTCTGTAAATTTTTTATATTTTTTAAAAACATTTTCAATTTTTTTAAATTTTTTTTAATAAAAATTAATTTTTTTAAATTTTTAAAAAATTGAAAGAAAAGTTTTGATACTTTTAAAAATTTTATTGTCAATTTTTTCTGGTTTTTGGTCATTTCTACAATTTATGTGTAATTTATGCAATTTATGTTCAATTTAATTGAATAATTTATGCAATTTATGTATAATTTATTGAGTAATTTATGCAATTTATGTTTATTTCACTGTGTAATTTATGCAATTTATGTGTAATATTTTTACATAATAAATGTAAATAATTAAAAAAAATTGAAATTTACTCCAATTTGTAAATTTTACATAATAATCACACTAATAAAAAATTTTTGACCAATTTCCCGAATATTAACATTTTTACATGATAAATGTAAATAATCACAAAAATTGTATGAATATTCCCATTAATAAATTTTTACATCATAATAACATTAACAACAATTAGGATAATATTTCCAATAATAACGTTATTTACATAATAATGTCAATAATCACAAAATTAGAAAATATTCCCATATAAAAGTATTTTTACATAATAATGTCAATAATTATAAAATTAGATCAATAATCCTAATAATAATATTATTTAGAAAATAATATCAACAATAACAATATTGAGGTATTATTTTAAATTAAAATAGAATTAACAATTAATAATTATTTAAAAATATACAATGCTTTCACCACGTACAAACAGATCACACATGCCTATAAGCTTGGTTAACCCATCAAGTAAATTTTGTCAGTAGAACCGGCTAGGTTTATCCATCTTTATTTGTCAACAAAAGATAATGTTGATAAATACAATGCTAACTGGCTTTTTGTTTTACAAAAGGTAGAGCTCGATCAGCCGCACAAGCGGATTTGAGTTATTTCAAAGGTGCTACAACAAAAAGGAGGACGACAACTGGAGTGGGTTGAGGGCGGCTGAGGTAGCGTAAGTAGATTATTAATATTTTTTTTTTAAAAAATAATTCTTGATTAAAAGTACTAATAATTTTGTTTGTTTTGCAGGAGACGTACCCGAACCACCTTCGACAAGCCTCAAACCAGGATGATATTGATGTCGTTGAAGAGGAGGGGTTATATTACGTTTTAATTTTCTTTTTTCATTTTTGTAATTAGATTATTTTTCATATTAATATAATACATTTTCTTAATTATTCATGTTCTATAATGTTTATTACATTCCATTATTTCATATTAAATTACTTAATTAAATTCATAATTATAATTAATTAAAAATTTATTCAATTAATTTAATTATATATTTAAATATATTTTATTTATCTATTACAATTTATTAAATATATGAATAAATTATAAAATTAAAAAATTAGGAACGACGTTAGTAATGGTAAAGAAATGTTATAAATCTAAATTAATGACCGATCAAAATACCATTACTAAAATAGTTCTAAACGCGTGTTCCTAAACTGCATTGACTGTTACAAATACTATTGTTAAAACCATTCCAAATAAGTGTTCCTAAATAGTGGCCGACCGTTCCTATTACCATTGCTATTTCAGTTTTAAGTTCGTGTCCCAAACTCAGAAAACGGTTGCTAATACCATTACTAATACGTGTTCCTAAATAAGACTAACCATTCCAATTATAAAATAAATTTTTCTTGACAAATTTAATATTAGGAACGATTTTCATAGTTTGTAACAGTTGACGTCCCAAATGAATGGTCTTGCCTTATTCGTTCCTAAAATTTTGTAATGCCATTTTTTAAGGATAGATTTCAAACCGTTCCAAAAATGATCCAAAAGAAGTTCGGGGTCCTGCAAACCACTCCAAACCGAAAAAAAATCGTTCCTAAACCCGCTCCAATTCGACCTTTTTTTATAGTGATAGTACCTTAAGCTAGCTTGTAAAACTAGAGATCTTACGGATCCCATCTCTTGTGCTATGATCGGATCCTAGATCTTGTGCTCCGCCAACCACCTTTATGGATGGGATTTGGCTACAGCACATCACCACAATATAAAAAAAGACAAGATTTGGCACGGTCAGGGCAACCGTTCTAAACCGATTCCATCTTCGAACGGTCTTTGTAACACATAATGAACGGATATTGAAAGAAGATGTTATGATCTACATTTTTTTTGTTATAATTTTGGAATGGGCAAATCATTCCAGCATGAGTTCCAAACAAACAGTTACAAAATTCGATCCAAATACCGTTACAAAATAGTAATGGTAAATGGTTGAAACTCTATTTGGAACATAATATTAGAATTAGGGAGGGTCTTGAGTTGACCATTCCTATATGTGTGACAATGGATGTCCAAAAGATGACAGTTCGAAAATGTATTCCAAAATGAGGTACAATTTGGAATGATTTTGGAACACCATTAATCAATTATGCGAAAAATCATTCCAAATTATTAGTTTTATTTAAGAATAATATGTTTCAAAAATCATTCCGAAATTCAATAAAAATTGGAACTGTTTTTTTGTATTATTTCTTTATTATTACTGAGACTGTTCCAAATGAAATACAATGGTTGTATTTCAACGGTAAAAAAAATATTTCAAAATCTAAATCAACGGTTATTTCTTAACAGCTAAATATGTGTGCTCTCTTCGTTTTATGTCACTATCTTCTTTCCTTCTTATTTCTCTCTATTTCATCAATCCCTCTCGAATTTTTTTGATCTCTCACTATCCCACAAACATTTTTCTACTCTTGTTCGTTATGTCTCAAATTTATGTTGATATTTGGAGTCATTTTGATTAGGTAACAACTTTAACCCTTTATTTATCTATTGAATGTTTTTTGTAATTTTGTCAATTAACTTTAATGTTATACTAATATATATATATATGTGTGTGTGTGTGTGTGTGTTTGTGTAGGACTCATCGTCATGTTAAGATAGTTAAGGAGATGGATGTATGAGATGAACCTTCGAAATAGGGTGGGTTTTACTCCGTTGAGGATGGTGTTGCTACATTTATAGAATAACCCAAGTCTCAACATGCATATATGGATGGTGAGAAAATTAAGTGTCCTTGTCGTAAGTACAAAAATGAAGTTTTCAAAACCACGGACGAGGTAAATTTTGACTTATTTATAAAAAGTTTTATACTCGAGTATTATAATTGGACTTATCATGATGAGAAAAGGGTGTAGGAGTATTTTGAGGCCGTCACCGTGGCCCCATTGTAGGAGGAGCAAACTCCCATTTCTAATGTTATGGAGGGTACCAATACGCCTTGGGGTGATGCGGTGCAGATGGATTCGGCACAGAGGATGGTTTTTTATGCGGCCAGGCCGGCTGTCTAGCCTTCTAAGTAAAACCAGGATACTGTGCCTGATAATGGTACGAGGTCATGGCCTACTAATGTAGGGCCTAGTTCATATTACGGGAGGGGGTCCTAATTATGTGTCTGGGCTGACAGATCGATTTCATGATGTAGTGCATGAAGTCGAGCAACCATCTCAATTGAGGGTTGTTATTGAGTTGGTGAATATCAAGGTCGGCAACCATTTTCTCAAACATATATATGACCAAATATCTCAATGGGCTGATCATATAGTGCCCCACAACCACCCTGCACAGGATTAGTATACTACGAAGAAATTGATAAGAAACTTGGGTTTACCTATTGAGAAGATTGACGTGTGTAAAAATGGTTGCATGTTGTACTGGAAGAACGACATTGATCTTTGACTACTACACATTTTTTGGAGAAGCTAGGTACAAGTCAACCAGGAAGCGAAATATTAGTCGTAAAAAAGACACCGCATGCCATTCTTAAGTACGTGCCGATTATCCCTCGCCTGCAAAGGTTGTATGCTTCAGAAGCCACTGCCGAAGAAATGACGTGGCATGCCAACAATGAAATGAAAGAGGCATCCATGTTCAATCCGTCTGATGCAGATGCATGGAGGCATTTGACCGGACGTATCCTCATTTTGCAATAGAGCCCTATAATGTTAGGCTGGGTTTGCACCACACTGCAGTACGCTCGTACGTACTCGTGTTGGCTCGTTATACTTACACCGTAGAATCTCCCACTGGTAATGTGCATGAGTGCTGAGTATATGTTCATGATGATGGTGATCCTCGATCCTTCCAATCCGGAACGTCTCATCGATGTTTACCTAGAGCCATTGATCGATGAGTTGCAGAATTTGCGTCATGTTGGTGTACTAATGTGTGACATTAAGAAAAGAGATAATGCACGCCGTGTTGATTTGGACTATGAACAACCTACCCGCATATGGAATGACGTCTAGATGGAGTTCCACTGGAGCTATGCAGTGTCCAATTTGTATGGAAGACACACGTTCATTCTACGCGCAGAACGGTAGAAAGGCTTGCTATGTTGATTGTCACAGACAGTTCCTCCCGCTGGACCATCTGAACTATTGGAACAAGAAAGCATTCATTAACAACCAAGTAGAAAGAATGTTGCACGGCCAAGATTGATGGGAGAACAGATTCGCAAATGGGTTGAAGAGTTTAGCCCTATGGTTGAAGTGTTGTTGTCACTCGCTGACGGGTATGGTAGCGAGCATAAGTGGACAAAGAAAAGCATCTTTAGGGAGCTTGAGTACTAATTGATGCATCTGATATGACACAATATTGATGTCATTCACATTGAGAAGAACATATTTTGACAATATATTCAATACTGTAATGGATATAAAAGGAACAATGATGGTTACTCTGAATACACGAAAGGACCTGAAGATTATATGTAATTGACCGAAACTTGAGCTGGACGAAAGAAGGCTGAACATGATGCCCAAAGCCATATATACCCTGACCCTTTTTGGGCCGACATTGCATTTCAAGAGGTTGAGACAATACCTACAAGTTGCGACGGACAACCATAATTATAACCTGCATGACCCAAATGGTATACAATTAGTTGTTGAGCTTTCTGTTGCTAATCAATAAGGAGCAGGTACATCCCGTCAGGGAACTGTAAATCTTATGATGAATTTGACGACGATAGCTTTGATGAGGATTACAGACTGAAGAAGTCAATAATTCTGATTGACATTTAGCGTTTTCTATATCAAGTGTCTGTGTCTTTTGCCGAATACAAATTAGTATACATTAAAAAATTACGATAATAATTTATAAAAATATTTTACCAGCTAATTTGGACATACAACTTGCAAACTATTTGTTCTTACCAATAAAATTTTTTTAAAAACAAAACACATTGTTTTTTCTATTTAGGAACAGTCAAAAAATTAGGAAGTCGATCCCAAGCCCGTTCCAACGTTGAACCGACATTAATAAAATAAATTGTTCAATATATTACAATGTCCCAAATAAAAAATAGGAAAAATTAGAATATAGGAACGCTCTATTTATTTTGATCATTTCAAAATAAGTTCCAACAAATTCAATTTTGCGCCAAAAGAAAACTGGAGGAAAAATCAAACCTAGGAACGGTTATTTAATATTTGACCATTGCTAATATGATATTAAATAAAATCGTTCCTAAATGTAGAAAACATCTGTTTCTAAAATGACTAATAAAAACCATTTCCAGATGAGTTACAAAAACCGTCCATAAATATTCCCATAGATTGCTCGTTCACTTCCCGATTACAAATCTCAACATCCGGGACTCTGATTAATTCCATATGTGAACATATCTAGTGGTCTGATCTAAAATTAAATTGTCTGATGGATAGTTCTATCGTTTTTAATTTCGTTGATTGTGTATCAGATACAATATCTTAGTATCCATATAACAAAAATGTCAAAAACTTCATTGAGTGTAGTATTTTGTCGATTCAATACAATAGTATAAGATACCACTTACATCTACGTAAGACTAACAATCTTATACACACAAATATACTTGATCTTCTAACATGTATCAATTTAATTCGTAGCATTATATGTTTCCAATGACCTTAATTAATTTATGGTTTAGTTTTTTCTTAGCATTAACATTTTGGGACGGTCTTTCCTATATTTTTTATTTTTTTATTTTTTAGTGTAAAATAAAATATTTTAAAAAACTTTCGGCGATTTAAAAATATTTTCTTAATTTTTCTGTAATTTTTTAAAATTTTTATACATTTCTAAAATTTTAAAAAAATTCATACTTTTTGGTAATTTTCATAATTTTCTGTAAATAATTGAAAATTTTAAAAAAAAATTGTAAATTTAATTTAATTCTCCAATTGTTTTTAATTTTTTGTTGATTTTAAAAATTTTCTCTTATTTTTGGGTGATTTTTAAAAATTCTGTCAATTTTTTGTTATTTTAAAAAACTTTCTGCAAAAAATTATTTTATGCAATTTTTGAAATTATAGAAATATATAGTTGTATAAGAATTTATAAAATAATAGAATTTTATTTTATGTAATTTCTGCAATTATAGAAATTTTGTGTTATTTTTCAAAATTAATTGTATAGTCGTGTATTTATGCAATTATTATGTAATTTAGTAGTTGTATAGTGTAACTATTTGTGCAATTTACTGTAATTTTCTATGATTTATGCAATTCTTATGTGTATTATATCATATTTCTTTAATTTTTTACAAAATTTATTGTATACATGTACAATTTATTTTATAAATAGGCTAATTTTCACATCATAATGTAAATAATCAAAAAAAATTAGAACAATATATAATCCCAATAGTAAAGTTATTTAAATAATAATGTATATAATAAAAAATATTGTACCAATATTTTAAATAAAATAATTTTTACATCATAATGTAAACAATCACAACAATTAGACCAATAGTTAATCCCAATAATAACATTATTTAAATAATAAAAAAAATTAGATCAATATTTCCAATAACAACATTTTTAAATAGTAATGTAAATAATCACCAAAGTTACACCAATCTTCCTAATAATAACATATTTACATAATAATGTCAACAATAAAAAAATTAGACCAATTTTTTCAGTAATAATATTTTTACATATTAATGTCAATAATCACGAAAAATAGGCTAATATTCCCAGTAATAACATTATGTACATAACAATGTCAATTATCACAAAATTAGAAAATATTCCCAACAATAACATTTTTATATAATAATGTCAATAATCACAAAATTAGACCAATAAACCCAATAATAGTATTATTTATAAAATAATGTAAAGAATAACAATATTAAGGTAATATTTTAAATTTAAATATAATTAGATAATAATTAGAAATAGAAAACAAATTGAGGACAATATTTCTAATAATTAATAATTATTTAAAAATGTATTTGGTAACAGTGTGCAAACAGATCACGCATGCCTTTAATCTTGTTTAGCACATTAATTGAATTTTGCCAGTAAAACTTGTTATGTTCATCCATCTTCATCTGTCAATAAAAGACAATGTTGATAGATTAAAATGGATAAATATAACGAATACTACAATAAAAAGTTCATGTGATAGGTTATACAAGCTTTAAGCAATACTGGGCCCGTTTGTATATGTGCACAAGAGAATTATATATTTTTAAATAATTAATGAGTACAAGAATCATAACTTCATGATAATATTTCCGATGTGTAAGAATTAGTATATTCTTTCTTATTTACATATTAATGTGAATAATCGTAAAATTTAGACTAATACTTCTCAATAATTTGTTTAGATCATGTTTAGTGGTATGCCTCCTGTACCACGAGGTGGAGCACGTGGTCGTGGTCGTGGCCCACCACTTCTACCAATTTCGTCAGATGCTTCCGATATTGGGGAAGCAGTTCTTCGACTACCCACACCACCTAACACAACCGCACCGTCCCTCGCCCTGCAAATTCCAGATGATGCTCACCCCGACGGCTGCTCACCACTACCAACAGTCCCCCCACAATCAGCGCGCCAGTACATCAGCCTCGATGACGCGAGGTAAATTTGTTTATCAAATTATTTTAGTATTATTTTATCTTGAAAATGTCTAATATAGCATGTCATTTTTAGGTCTCACCGCCGGTTTCACGAGCGCGTCAATGTAGTCGTGACGGGGACGCTTTCCCCACCTATCCCTATATCTAAAGGCAGGTGCTACTAGAGTACTAGCATTTCTGGTTTGAGAGCATGAAGGTAATCAATTTTAAATTTATTTGGTTTTATCTAATAATCTAATTATTTAATGAATTTTACTAATGCTTTATTTAATTTTATTATTGTAGATGACTTACTGGTGTGACTGTGACGATGAGCCCATGTTTTGAGTCTTCCACATGTTGGTCGATAAGTAAATCCAGAAGATACTTTCCGTCGCCCTGTCTATCCTGGTCAGGCCACTCTAGTTGGCCAACAAGGTCAGGCCCTAGCTCCAGACCTACTGGGCCAGCGTGCACCTCAAGTTGGAGTTCTCAAAGAATAAGGCGAATCGGGCGGGGAACTCTACGGCGTCCTCAATTGTGTATCCGAGGGGGGGGGGTCTTCCTCTATCGGCATGCACAAGAGGAAGTTGATAAGTAAATAAAAGTACCAAGCCTCTAAGGCTTTCATATGGCGATCTCCACGAGTCAATTCAGTCAGTTGACCACCTTGTCAACTAACCCACAGAAATTTCATATACGCGAACTACATGGGTTACAAAGTGGTATGTAGGCATCTGATGTGATGTGAAAGCAATGCTTGATGTAATTTGGTAAGCACAACAGATACATGCACTAGGACAAATACTTTTCATATTCGTCGAGACAACATTGTTTAAATAAAGATTGCTTAAATAGTTCTGAAAACAACTAATCTAATTGGCTTTTTGGTCACCTGTTCCGACAGGAATCCAATGGTAGCTAGCTTGTAACTTTTCTAAGTAACCACACCACTATTTAGCTTGAATACAAAACCTGATTGAGGGTTGGCATCATTATGCCCGACTGAAAGTTAGTATCGTTGTAGTCTTTCAGTATAAATTATCCACTACCGTAGATCAAGAACATATCTTTAGTCCTTTTCAGGTGGATAACTATAGTCCTGACCGCACTCCAGTATGCTTCACCAGCATACACCTAATATTTGCTAGTTACGCTTAAAGTGTATGCGAATCGGGCCTAGTGCATTAGATATCATACTGAATACTGCCCACGGTTGAATCATAGAGAATGTCTGACATCCATTTAAGCTCCTTATTAGTCTTGGGAGACTGTTTCGTGGACAGCTTAATCCCATGCCTAATTGTAAGGAATCCTCATTTTGAGTTTTCCATTTTGAATCTATTCAAGAGTTTCTCAATGTACAAGGATTGAGTTAATCCTAACATCCTTTTGGATCTATCCCTGTAGATCATGATGCCAAGGATGTAGGAAGTCGTCAGCCATATCCTTCATGTAAAATTGAATGGACAACCATGCTTTTATGTTTCCTAATATCTTGGCATCATTCCCAATGAGCAACAAATAGTCAACATAAAGTAGAGGGTACGTATTCGGGCTCCCTCAAATGATCAGATTCATTTTTTATAAAATCATATCCCGCATGACTTCATCAAAATGTGTGTTCCAGCAATGGGGAAGCTTGTTTGAGGCTAGAGATGGACCTCTGGAGGCGACAAACTTTCTATTTTTCTGCAGAAGATGTGAAACCTACTAGTTGATCCATGTAGATCAGTTACTCGATGAAATCATTCAAGAAGGCCGTTTTAATGTCCATCTGTCATATTTCATAGTCATACTACGCTGCTATGGCAGGCAATATCCTAATGAGCTTAGCCATTGCCACGAGCAAATAGGTTTTCTCAATGTTGACCCCGGGTCATTGAGTGTATCTTTTTGCCATGAACCTAGCCTTGAAGGCAGTAACCTCCCCGCTAGCTCCAAGCTTATGTTTGTATACCAATTTTCAATCAACTGGCTTAACACCTTTAGGTGGGTGCACGAGGGTCCAAACTTGATTCGAACCATCGAGTCTATTTCGGATTTCATGGCCTCAAGCCACTTATCTGTGTTGATGTCATACATTGCTTCTCTGCATTTTGTTGGGTCACCATCTAATTAGCTAGTCAAGCCTAACAATCCATACCTATCAGGACGTTGACATATTCTAGATGACCTATAGAGAACTAGAGCACTTTTACTGGAAATCCTAGGTACAGATGGTGTTGTATTATCTTGATGAGGTATCTCACTTGGATCTTCAAGCAGTTCCTCATCACATCGGCTATCTATGGGAAAACCCTTTCCCAAGAATATTGTGTTTCTCAAGATAAAAATCTTTTGTCCTAATAAGTTGTAGAAATAATACCCCATAGTTTCTTTTGGATAACCGACAAACCTTTATAGACTAGACCTTGATTCTAATTTCTCTCCTACTAGCCTCTTGACATATGTCGGGCTACCATATACTCTCAAGTACTTGCAGAATGCTGGCTTGCCGGGCCATATCTCTTATGGCGTTTTTGCGCACAACTTTGGATGGTGCCATGTTGAGCAACTTGTCCGCTGTCTCAAGAGCGTATTCCCAAAAGGACAAGGATAGTTAGGTAAAACTCATCATAGATCGAAGCATGTCCAATAGGTTCGATTTCTCTTTCCGGCCACGCCGTTAAGTTGCTGCGTTCCAGGAGGAGTCCATGAATAGAGAATTCCATTTTGTTTTGGGTAATCCATGGACTCACCACTTAAATATTCCCCACCACGGTCTGACATAAGGGCTTTGATCTTACAACTAGTTTGATTCTCTGCTTCAAATCTGAATTCCTTAAATCTTCCAAAGGGCTCAAACTTGAGCCTCATGAGGTAACATAACCATACTGTGAGTGATCATCAGTAAAGGTTATGAAATACGAGTATCCTCCTTTAGCCACAGTATTTAGTGGTCTACAGACATTTGTGTAGATTAAGTTCAACAGACCAGTGACAAGCCTACTTTGTCCAGCAAAAGGTTTCTTGGTAATTTTCTCTTTTGGACAGGATTCGCAAGTTGATTTTTATCCATGTCGTCTACCTCTAGACTCCTTAATTCTGCCAACTTCCTCATCCTTTCAATGGAGATATGACCTAAACTTACATGCAAAATCTATGTGTTTTGATGATTATCTAATTTTTGTTTGTGTTGGACAATAATAATCCAATTTAACTGTTGGAGAATATAAAGACCGTTCATTAATGTATTAAGCAAATGAAGGTTATCATCAATCATCAAATAAAAACTATTTTTATTGATCTTAAATGCATAACCATTGTCTAAAATAGGAATGAAAATAATGTTTTTGATTGTGCTCAGTATATAATAATAGCTCTTTAATTCTATATGAATACGATCACTAATAGCTAATTTGAGAGATCCCACAGTTTCCGCTGCTACGGCCTTCCCATCACCAAACCTTAGGACCATCTCATCCTTATGTAGCCTTCTACTTCTTTTCAGCACCTGCAAATCATTGCAGATGTGAGCTCCACAGCCGGTATCCAATACCTAAGAAGCATAATTAGTTATCATATTTACTTCAACCATAAACGTGCCTTGATCGGAGAGGAGTTGTGGGCACTCTCTCTTATAATGCCCCTTTTCATGACAATGAATGCAAACATCATTTCTCCTTCATGGTTGTGAACCACTGTTCTTCCCTTTCCCTTTTTCCTTTTGCACTGGAGCAACAGAGGTGCTTGGAGAGCTAGAAGTGGCTACAACGACTTCTCCTTTTCCCGTTTTCCTCTTTTAGTGTCCGGCTTTCTTACCTTTTTCCTTGGAGGTCAAAGTTTCTCCTATCAATGCCATTGGCGTAAACTTATGGGTCGTTGCCTTGTGTTGGACTAGCGTATTAATTAACTAATGAATAGACTTCTCAAGTCTATTTATGTTGTAGTTATTGGTAAAAGGGTCACAAGATGGAGGAAGTAATTATAGGATCACATTGATGTATGTGACATTGTCAAGCCCCAGATTTGAGGTCTTCGAACTTCTTCGCATGGGAAGCATTTTGACACCATGTCTTTGCACAAAAGATCCTTAAGTTATCTTTGTCCCGAAAAATGCTTTTGTAGCGGCATATCTAATATGCCTATCAGGAATTGCATTAACTTCCTTTATGCGAAGCATTATCGAGGGATCGTCTTCCAACCTATCATATTGCTTTTGAATGTCATTGATCATCAAAGCTAATATAATACTGCGACCTTGCAGTTGTTCTCATGCCACCTCTCGAACGTCACACGTTCTTCGGGCGAGGAGCTTTCCAACAATGTCAGCGGGAGCAGCTTGTCGAAGATATAGCCTGGTTCCCAAAATTTAGGACAATCTTTAGATTTCGCAGTCAATCATTGAAGTTTGTGCCATTAAATTTATTAGTTTCCATTATCAAGGTTAAGCGGTTCTTAGACATTTCCTACATGATAGAATTAAACAGAAATATGCAAACGATAGTAATATTATTGATATTACTAGTCTCCATTATCAGGGTTAAAGGGATCGCGTGGTACGACCTGGGAACGTGCTGGCGGAAGCGATAAATAAAATGCATAATAGAAAAAATTAAATACAAAAAATAAATGAGTTCAAGGGGTGTAGCCTTGGAGTTCTCGGGCGTTCGAGGGACTAAAAATAAAATGAACATTGGGCTGATGTTGGATTACCAAAATCGAAAAAAATAAAAGGGTGAAAAGTGATACCTTGAAATGCTCCCCGATTGAGGCTTCAATACAGGAACCCTCTCATTCTTCCACATCATAATGGAGTCAGGATCTCTACTTCCTCTTTGCTAGATGAGAAAGAATAAAGAAAATTGCACCAAGTGCACAAAGAGAGAAGGGGGCGGCCGAAGGGTTTTTGGTGGAAGGAGGAGATTTTTTTATTTTTATTTTTTTGTGTAATGATCATCATAATTATTTCCCAAATAATTATATTTCATATATATATCTTGTTTAGATAATTAAGAATATTTCTAAATATATTCTATTATCTACAAGGTATATTTCTCTTTATTCCAAATAAAAAGATCCCCAAAAATGGCTAGAATTGAACTTTCCAAAACTGCAATTTGCTAGTCATTTATTTCCTTCCATGGAATTTTCCTTGGCTCAAAATAATTGAGCTTGAACAATTTTTACCCTTATAAAAATACAAGACAATGAATTTTGTTTAAATCTAATTTAATTGAGCTCAAGTTCTATTTAATCTAATTAAATACTTATACCCAAATTATCCTTATTCTTTAATAAGATCCAACTTATTAAATTATAAAGACAAACCAAATATAAATTAATATCATTAATTTATTCTTGGGCCTTTTTCTATCCAATGGATCTCTTTTTGCAAGTAATCCAATTAGTTATGGAATTAAGTCCAAATCAATTCTATGTTCATTTTCAGTGATTTGTATGTGATTATTTAGGTTCACCTTTCAGCCAGACCTGGGCTAATGTCTAACACTATTATTAATTCAATCCAATTTAATTAATAATTCTTCATTAACCCTTAATCTAGAAAGCCTGTCACCAAGGGTGGCCATGTAACAACGATCCATGGCACTAGAGACTAGGTGAATTGCAATGTGAACATTTAAGCTCTAGAGTCCATATGAGTATGGTCCTTTCGTCTACTGTCTCTCAGCCTTAATCTAGGGCATGAAATTAGGGGTTGGTTCCCATCTTTGACTAGGCGTCTATGCTTAATACTTGAGATCGCATTACTCCAAATTTCTTGACATAGAAACCTCTTTTTCCTATTTGATCGACGACTATGGCATCAAATTCATAAAGTTTGAATGTATCTCCAAGTGCATAGGAGATACCTCTGTCACATACTGAGAGAGGATGGATCCTCTTCTTGGAACTTACTATCCTCGCTATATATTCCGACAGTACCGGACAAGTCTTATGATGATCATGCCAGTGACACAATCACCTCTCATGCATACCCAAGATACAGT
Source organism: Sesamum indicum (assembly GCF_026168435.1). NCBI lineage: Eukaryota > Viridiplantae > Streptophyta > Magnoliopsida > Lamiales > Pedaliaceae > Sesamum > Sesamum indicum. The sequence goes on along the minus strand of NC_142661.1, from coordinate 4,850,795 downwards.
CATCGTACGCACGTGACTGCCGTGATTACCCAAGTCTAAGGACTACTCCCATACTATCGGAGCCAGCTGCTCCAGTCATACCGACGAAGTCTCCAAGGCTTTTATATGATGATCTCCGCGAGTCCGTTCAATTAGTTAACCAGCTTGTGAACTAACCCACTGAAATTGCACAGACGTCCAAAGTTATTCGCTGATGAAACACGACACTCATCTAATGAATGTAATTAGTGTGAGTCTTAGTAGGACTCTCGATGTCCAGTCTCGAGATCCTCCACTTGGAACCTCATATTATACTTATTACTTTTCACATTATACTTATTTACTCTTATTTTTTTTGGTATATAATATTCATAGTGTATCACATTTACTAGGTTTCCCCTATCATATAACACCTACAAATAATTAGAAAAATTTAAATGATTTACTGTTGAGAGTTTTACTAGCATAGATATAAATGAGAATTAGTTAAATCACATAACATATGAAATAAATTAAATGAATCGTCATATAAGAAAACAATTTGAAGAGTACCGTACGTATGCTAAAACAAAAATGAGAATAAATTAAATTATTTATTATGTAAAGTGAACACTTTTTGTTATAAGATAGATTAAAATGTAATTTGAGATTTGACTTGAAATTACTATGTACATTGTATAACATTTTTATTATCTCTAATATAATAGAATAAAATGTATGTGTACAACTTTTGATCTTCTCAATAATCCATGATAGAAATTATCGATCCTTGTAGAAAAATATAAAAATTTGTAAATGCTACTCCCAAACCATCACCACAAATATCCATTTTCCAAAAAAAGAAAAGAAAAAGTAGAAAATATAGATAAACAAGTGTGAATAATAAAAAGATATTCAAATTTTTCTTTATATACATGTTATAATTTTACTAATATAGTTATCTATATATGAAGCATCAGACACGCCGATAGGGACAGATATGAACGGACACAGCCACACGAGAAATTTAAAATATTAGAACAGAAAATGGAACTGACACTGCTATAAACGATATAATTTTTATTATATGTTTTCAGTTTTTCATAAAATTAAAATATGTAATTTGAAACATATCAAATTAAATCTAAAATAAACATGTCTTACATCTAAACTATTTAACCAATTGTGGCTTAAAAAGTATTACAGAATAAGTTTATTTTAAGAAATACACAACGAAAATTTCTAATAATCTAAAATTGTGAAATCATCAAGACCATCTCTCAAATTTTTAGTAAATTTATCCTAAAATATTTCGTACGAGAGGAGGGAATTATTATTTTTTTTTAAGTCCAAAACTCTTATTTTTTTAAGACAGCCCAAGACTTTTTGGAATTATAGAAAAATATTAAATATCAAAAACGTGTCGCACACACCATAATACAATAGTGTGTCCTTTTTTTTTTTTTACTTTATATTTTTCCGCATGCGGATGTTGTGTCTGACAAGTGGCTGAGCCATGTACGAGTCATGTCCAACGCTGCACTGAGTAATTTTTTGAAGTAATCGTGCATTATATATAGTTACTAACAAGATTATAGTAGATAATGTTAACACAATTATTAATTAGGTCATTCAGTAAATTATTGACACAGATATAAGAATTACTAACTCGGCACATATTAAGATATAAATAAACCACAATTGACCAGTCATTCTTATTTCTCTTATTGTTTTATTTTATTTTGTAATATCTATGTGTCCATCTTAAATTTATCAAAGGTCTTTCGGGATTCAAATAAACTGGTTGTCTTATAAACAAAGTAACTAACAATTATTAAGCTAAAGCCTTACCAAAAACGCATATCGAATTGCACAAACATTACAAAAAACATATTTGATTGGAACGGCTTTTGTAACGACCAGCTTTAAATTTACAACCATGATAAAAACTGCCACGCCTCAAAAGAAGGTCAGGACAAAATTCATAAAACTCCCGTGTGCTTTAAAAAGTTTGCAAAAAAACCCTCATGTTATGAGAATAGGTTAAAAGTCCGCCTGTGTTTTGTAAAACTCAGCTCAATCGCCCCTCACAGTTAAATGCAACTAACCGTGTTAATTTTTTAGAAAATGACCGTTATACCCTTACTTAATATATATTATTTCTTATTTTAATGATCGTTGGATCCTCTTTGATCAAATATTGATCATTAGATCTGATCAATTAATCTCAACTATTGGATTTTAAAAACATAAAAGTTTAGATTCAACAAATCATTTACATTATATTATATATAAATAATATAAAATTAAAAAAAATATTGTTATTATACATGAAAAAAAAAAAAAGCAAACTAACCCACCCCACCCCCTTATCGCCGCTGGCCCCCCCAACCCTATCACCATCACATCATGGCGACGCAGTTTCTTAAAATCAGCCTATCTCCATAAATTATTTAACAAATTGAGTGAGGTCGGTCTCATCAGAATCGTCTTGAAGAGGTGAGTCTGATGGTGGTGGTCTGAGCTCGAGATTTGACCGGACGATGATGAATCAACAACAAATATGTTCGGTGGTTGTGAACTTGGAAACAAGTTTCCAGCAAAAAAAGGGCGAAAATTGTTTGGTTTTTCTTTTTTTTAATTTTTTAAATAATTTTAATTATATTAATTAAAATATATTTTAGTTAATTAAGAATATTTTAAATAATTATAATAATTAAATATTTTAGCTAATGAAGAATAATTATGATAATAATTATTGTAATTAAATATATATTTTAATTAATAAAAATAATTTTACATTTAACAATTAATAATTATAAAATTATTTCAATTAAATATAATTTAATTGAATACTTAATATTAAATAAATTAAATATAATTTAACATTTTAATTTACTTATAAAAAAATACAAAAACCAATTAAAAACAAAAAGGGCATTTTAGTAAAAAAACACCCAAGAAAAAGGTCAAAAAAAAGTTAAAAGAATACCCCCACATGCACAAAAAGCGCGTATAATGCACCTTCCTTTAATTACTAACGAAAAAGGTGTTTGTTGCTGAGTTTTACAAAACACAAAGGGGTTTTTAGCCTATTCTCATAACATGAGGGTATTTTTTGCAGACTATTTAAAACACATGGGGGTTTTATACATTTTATCCAAGAAGGTCCCACTTTTTATACCTATTCCGGGGATGCGACCTAACAAATATCATAAGAACCATAAAATCACCAAAATAATAATATAATGGCCAAACCCATCACATCTCCTAAAAAGTAAACCTCTTTCCCACCACCTTGATCTCTTTCTTTGTGAGGCCATGTAAGGGTGCATGTGGAAGAAAATAATGAATATAGAAAAATTTATCAAAATAGGTTAAACACATCATATGGGCTAGCTAAAATAACAATCAAGCCAATGAAGATCATATCAGGCAATGACCAAATTATGGGATTACCACCTTATGTCTCCCGAAAGACCATTTACTACCTTATCTTTCATATAGAGATTAAACAAACGATCGCATATAATTTGCAATGCCTAGGTACATGGCAGCACTAATAACACACAGGCAACCTAGCTTGCCAATGAAAAGACACCAAAGTGGGAATTGAGCGACGAAGCCTCAATTGGAAGCCTAATGCTACCCCAGCATCCCTTGCGAACTGTCCAACTCCGGGCCCATTGACTACTTAGCAAGAAACACATGATCAAGTTTTGAAAAATCCAATCGAGCCACCATATAGAAAATCGGATATTTATAGACCATGAGCATATTGAATATTATGACAAACTAAGCAATATCAATATAATCGGACCTCCTAGATACTCATACGGATTCTAGAGGTGGCTCCCAAAGGAAACCGATATTGAATGCAAAAATTCGTACGATCAACATTCTAATCATGTTGTAGCAATAAGCTCCATAGAGCTCAGAAGGTCCGCTCAAATCCAATAGATAACGGAATGTCATATTCATTTTCATTTGTCTAAGAACAATTTCAAGAAATACTTTTACTCAAGTTTGTAATAAGAAAAGACCACTTTTTGTATGTATATATAAGCATGCACGATGTACATAGTATTCCTCCAGTTTTGCAAATTCGAATGTACTTTTAAATGGCACTCACAGTAAAATCCATATGAGGGAAAATTACATTTTTGGTCCCATAAGTTTGGTACGTTTCACATTTGGTGCCATTCATTACAGGATTAGCACATTTAGTCCGGTAATTTACAGAAATTAGTACTTTTGGTCCTCATCTACATTTTTGTCTACAGTTTAATGGTGCAATGCACGTGCCTAGCATGTGACCGTTAAGTACTTTTGACTACAGAGATAATTATTTTTTTTCTAAGCTTGATACAATTTTTGAGGAAAAATATAACTACATTTGAGGAGAAAAAATAAATTTTGAAAGAAATTACGGCAAAAATGTAGTGATTTCTCTTTTCTGTCACAAAAATTGAATTCTATCCTTCCATATTTCTATAAGTTAAAACCAAGTAGAAGCAACATAGAAAATCATGTCTTTCACAAGTGAATCAAATAGGCCAAATGAAACAAGCGGTAATGAAAACGCATATAACAATTAAAATTAAAGCGCAAAGTAAACGAAGACAAGCGGTGTACCATTTGAGCTCCCAGGTGTTCGATGTAGTATGAAAATTACGCAACAATAAAAGTTAATCATACGAGGCTATGGTTTGAAATATAAAAGTAGAAGCGAAACTTTAAACCGAAATTTACCTTTTAAATTTCAAGCTTCCAACTGGTTAGTTTCGTTGAATGTTCATCCAAGACTCCAATGTAGGAATCCTCCAAAGATGATCCATACCGCACAAAAAACGAGACCTTGATCCCTTTGCTAGGAGGAATCAAGATAAAAAACTCATCCTTTGGAGAGAGGAAGGGGCCGCCGAAATTTCATGGAGGAGGGTTTTTCTTTTTTCTTTTGTTGTATTGTGTAATGAAATATTACCCTAATACATATTGTGTAATCATACACAATATATATTTATATACCTTGAATAGATAAACAAGAATGTTTCTAGATACATTCTATTATCTATAAGGTAAATTCTTCAATCCATTCCAAATAGTGAAGAGTCTAATTATGACTAACTAGCACTTTCCAAAAATTTAATTCTTTGGTCAACTTTTCCTCCATAAATTTTGCTAGTGGGCCTTATTCATTGGGCCGATTTTATGTAAAGTAAATTCAAGGCCCAATGAATTTTAAGTAAATCTCATTTTAAAAAATTCATTTAATTTAGCCCACTAGGTATTTAATCCAATCTAGCTTTAGATAGCTTATTTGAGGCCATAGATGGACATTTGAAGACAACAGACCATCTGTTCTTCCTAAGGGAAGTGAAACCCTCTGGCTAATCAATGTAGATCTCTTCTCAATGGAACTATTGAGAAATGTTATTTTCACGTCCATCTGCAATATTTCATAGTCATACCATATTGCTCGTGCAAGCAGAATCCGAATGGACTTGGCCATGTCTATGGGCTAATAGATTTCCTCAAAATTAACCCCGGGTTGTTGAGTGTATCCTTTTCCACGAGCCTAGCCTTGAAGGTTGTAACCTTTACGTCAGCTCCAAGCTTACATTTGTAAATCCATTTCCACCCAAAAGGTTTAACACCTTTAGATGGGACTACGAGGTTCAAAAATGATTTTAACCCATTGAGTCCATTTTAGATTTTACGACCGAATCGATGTCCAACATTGCTTCTCAGTACGTCCTTGGATCATTATCCAATTGACTAGTCAGTCCCGAGAAGTGATAGCTATTAGGTGGTCGAGATTCCCTGGTCGACCTACTGAGGATTGGAGCACCATCAGTGGGACCTACTGATGTTCTTTCGTTCAGTTGAGGTGTTTGACTTGTTTCCTTAAGTAGTACCTCATCGCATCAACTATCCGCAGAAAAACCCTTTTCCATGAACATTGCGTTCCTTGAGATAAAAACCTTTTGCTAAGATGGATCATAGAAGTAGTATGTCGCAGTTTCTTTCGGAGATCCAACAAACTTGCACAGGTTGGACCTCGAGTCTAGTTTGCCTCCCACTAGCCTCTAGACTTATGCGGGACTACCCCACACTCGCAAGTACTTGTAGGACGTAGGCTTGCCATGCCATATCTCATATGACGTCTGGAGCACTGTCTTAGATGGCACCATGTTAAGTAATTAGGCCGCCCTCTCAATTGTGTGACCCTAGAAAGAAGGGGGAAATTCCGTAAAAGTCATCATTGATAGAACCATGTTCAACAGGGTTTGATTCCTCCCATCATTCAGTTGTGGCATTCCAGTAGGAGTCTATTAAGAGAGAATTCCTTTTCCCTATAAGTAATCAATGAACTCACCACTTAAATACTCTCCGCCTCGGTCCGACCGAAGGGCTTTATCTTTACGGCCAGTTTGATTCTCGACTTCAAGTCTGTATTCCTTGAACCTTCCAAAGTCCTCAGACTTGTACTTCATTATGTAAACATAACCATATCATGAGTGATCATCGATAAAGGTTATGAAGTACAACAATCCTCCTCTAGCCGGAGTATTTAATGATCCACAAACGTCTGTATGGATCAAATCCAAAAGACCGTTGGCAAGCGCACTTTGTCAAACAAAAGGTTTCTTGATCATTTTTCCTTTTAGACAGGACTCGCAAGTTCGTAGGTTGTCCAAATCGTCTACCTCTAGACTCTTTGAGTTTACCAACTTTCTCATTTTATCTTTTGAGATATGGCCTAACTTTGCATGCCGATACTGTGCATTTTTATGATTATCTAATTTTCGTTTATGTTGGGGCAGGCATAATCCAATGAGCCCGCAGTGAGTCTATGGTCTATCTAAGGTGGTCCTATGCTATTACAAAGTAATATTGTCCATCAACATATGGATGGGCCTTGTGATATCACCATGGGTTGCCTTCTCCGTGGGCCTCCTCCTTCATGGGCCTTCTTCTCCATAGACTTGCTAGAAATGAAAAAGTATCTCGAATGGTCGTGTACTACCCTCATTACAATTTGAATAAGAAATCCCGATCAGAAGTTGGGGGGAATATATTAAGAGGATAGCAAGCCTTATTATTCCAAGGTTAAAATCAAGAAGAGAGGAGAAAATAAAATCACAAGGGCCCACCCAACAAAAATTAAAAGACATACATGCGATCTAGAGCTCCTTGATCATCCCTTCACATTCATTCTAGCATAGAATAACAATTAATCATGCTAGACAAGAAATGAACATCCTAAAAATATCGTGATATCCGATATCACGACAAAAAATTATATGTAGAAAAAAATAAGCTTAAAATTTGCAACTCATATGGATAATTAAGCATTGTACATCTAATGCACGCAATTTAAAAAATTAATTAAAGCAATTTAATTCTCCAAAAATTCTAATTTTCTCCAAAATTAAATCAGCAACAATAAATATTTTTCAAAAATTATGCAAAAATTGGAAACTTCAATTTTCCACAAAAACGGCCTAGCCGTCAGTCAGCAGCAGCAGCGCAACGGCCACACAACCGCTCGGCAGCGCGTATGCTGTGCATTTTCGATCAGCAGTGCACTGCTACACTACCATTTTTTTTTATTTTCACACATTAAACTAAAATTAAAATAAGTATTTTATTAGAAAATTTAACTTTCATAAAATGCTTAAATCATCCAAATTACAAAAATTAAACAAATTAATTTTCTCATATAACTATGAAAGAATAAGTAAAAAAATATATCATTCTTCAAAAGCAATAAAGAACACATTTCAATACTTTTTCACACAATACCATAGCCCCTACATTGTAACTGGGCTCTGATACAACTTTTAAGGGCACCAGAAAGTGCGAGTGGATCAGCTCGGCAACACCTAAGCGGAAGCGGTTCAAATAAATTGCTTAAGTAAAATGAAATCGCAATGAAATCATAAAATCATGGGGTGTACCCTTGAAGTTCCCGGGCGTTCGATGTGGTTAATATAATAAACAAAAATAATAAAATTAATGGGGCAATTAGTTGAATGAATAACGAGAGATACATAAATACAAATCAAGAATCACTTTTGATTTGATTTATTTCGAGCCTCGTTCGTTTGATCCGTTCACACAAGGTTTCGATGTAGAAATTCTCTAAAGCTACATCCATAGCACACTGGAACTTGGGATTCCTAAACTCTATTTGCTAGAAAAAAATTGAGGAGAAAAAACACACAAAGTATGCACAAGAGGGGTTCGGAGGAGAGGTGGAATTGGAGAGAAGAAAATTATTTTCTTGCTTTGTATTCACAGGTTATTCTAAATAACTAATATACATATATATACCTTGTATGGATGCATTACAATATATCTAGGTTTATTTAACCATCCATAAGGTAATAAGATCCTTTATTACAAATAAAGGATCACTAACATGACATTTTTCAAATGTAAATTTGTTAGTCAATAATTTCCTTTCTAATCATTTCCACCAACTTATTTAATGGGCTTGGCCGGTTTTAATTAATTAAAATACAAGGCCCAATCAATCTTAATTAAATTCAATTTAATTAAAGTTCACTTAATTAAGTCCATCATATATTTACTCCAATTAAATATATGAACCCAATAAACTTTTATTAAATAATAAGTGCAACTTATTAAATAATAAGGGCAAGCCCATTATAAAATAATCCAATTAATTTATCCTTGGGCTAATCCATCCAGTTGATCCCCCTCATATATAAGTAATCCAATTCCTTGTGTCATTAATTCTCAATAATTCCTCGTTCCTTCTCGATGATTTGTATGTGACTTTTTAGGTTCACCTTCAGCTAAACTTGGGCTAGTATTCAACACTATTATTAATTAAATTCAATTTAATTACTAATTCTTGATCAACCCTATCAAGAAAGCCCATTACCATAGGTGGCCATCTAGCAATAGTTGACACTAGAGACTAAGCGAAAATCCATGTGAAATTTTAGACTCCCGAGTCTATACGAGTATGGTCCTTCCGTCTACCGCCTCTCGGCCTTATTCTAAGGCATGGAATTGGGTGTCAGTTCCCATCCTAGAGTAGGCATCTAAGCTTAATACTTTAGATTGCGTTATGCCAAATTGCTCGACCTAGTAACCTCTTTTTGCTATCCGACCAATGACTGTGGCCACAGGTTTATAGAGCGTTAACACATCTCCAAGTGCATAGGAGATACCTCTGTCACATTAGACATGGGATGGATCCTATTCTTGGAACTCACCGTCCTCGCTACATACTTTGAATGCACTAGATAAGGCTTATGATGACCATGTCTGAGGCACGATCACCTCTCGCACAAATCTAAGATACAGTCATCGCATGCACGTAACTGCCGTATTTCTTCAAGTCTGAGTACTGCTCCCGTACTATCAGAGTTGGGTCTTAAGTTGTACCGACCAAGCCTCCAAGGCTTCCATATGACGATCCCGTGAGTCACTTCAGTCAATTCGACACCTAGTCAATTGACTCATTAAGATCGCATAGACGTCCCACATCTATCGCAAATAAAACACGACACTCATCAAATGAATGCGACTCTTAATGCAAGTCTCCATAGGACACTTCGATGCCGGCTCTCAAGGTGCTTAACATGAAATATTTGAGACCTAACCCTAAACAGTTGGTTTCATGGCCGCCTTCAAATGTGCAGTCCAACTGTTGCACGGTTGTTCAAGGTGGTATATGGGTTTTGTGGTGATGTTTGAAAGAAATGCAAACATAAATGTAATGATCACAACAATGAAATGCCAATAGCGAAAACTCGTTTAATTGACTAAATAATATTACACAAAATTGAGTTATTGTCAGAATAAATTAGAAGAATGTCAATCCAATTGGCTTTCAGGTCACCTACTCTAACAAGTGGTAGCTTCCTCATGATATTGTTATGTAAAGGCCTAGACAAATTAAAATGCCATTTCGATCCAAGTCATTTATGGTCTTAATATTTAATCAGTGTCGTGCTCAATCTATCAACCAAATTACACCTCAACTTTTGTCCCCCACAATTCATGAGACAGGGAAACAGTGAGCGTGTTCCTTTGTTCACAATAATGTTGCAACTTGCCTCTAATCCAAATATGCCATGACTATGAGACCACACTGGGTAGTGGTAGTTTCCTTAGCACATTATTGTGGATGAAAAACTTGCACAGAATAAACCATTTTGATCCAAGTCCGTTTTGGGTCCCAACACTTTAATTTCATCCAACCAAGTGAGAAATTAAAACCATTCAATTAATCACAAAATTATGGGCTTAAAACCAAGTATTTACAGAAAAATTCAAATTTTCTTTAATACTAAAATCATTCAATTAATCACAAAATTAAACAAGTTAATTTATACACATAATTATCAATAAAATAAGCAATAAAACATGCTTTAAAAAACATTAAAACATGTTGGCATGTTTATTCACATAAAATCGATAGCCTCTATATTGAACCGGATACTGATACCACTTGAGAGATCGCATGTTACAGTTGGGAAACGCTATAGCGGAAGCGATAAATTAAAACGCATCATAGTAAAATTTAAAGTGTAAAAACAATTGAATTCAATGGGTGTTCCCTTGAAGTTTTCGGGCGTTTGATGTAGTATGAAAAATTACCTATGGATGGAAAAATAAATGTTGAAGCGAGAATTAAAATCGAAATGTACCTCTTAAATTTTGAGCTTCCAACCGGCAAGTTTCCTTGAACGTTCACAAGAGATTCCAACATAGGAATCCTCTAAAGATGATCCACATCACACCGAAAAAATTTTTCTTGATTCATTTGCTAGAAGGAATCAAGATCAAAAAACTCACCAAAGGTGAGATGAAGGGGGCAGTCGAATTATGATGGAGAAGGAGAGGAATTTTTTGTGTTGTATTGTGTAATGAATTATTATCCTAACAATATACACAAAATATATTTATACACCTTGAATAGATAAACAAGAATGTGTCTAGATACATTCTGTTATTTATAAGGTAACTCTTTCCAAATAGAGAAGAATCTAATTATAACCAAGCTAGCACTTTCCAAAAATGCAATCTTGGGTCAACTTTTCCTCCATCAATTTTGCTAGTGGGCCTTATTCATTGGGCCGATTTTATGTAAAGTAAATTCAAGGCCCAATGAATTTTAAGTAAATCTCATTTTAAAAAATTCATTTAATTTAGCCCACTAGGTATTTAATCCAATTAAATATTCAAGCTCAAATTGACTCTTGTTAATTAATGGAATCCAATCCATTAAATTAATAAAGACAAGCACAATTTCAATTAATGTAATTAATTTAAACTTGGGTTATCCATCCAATGTCCCTCATGTGTGAGTAATCCAATTACTTACATCTTATGAAATTAATTTCAAATTAATTTCTTATTCTTTCTTGGTGAATAGTGTGTGACTCTTTACATTCACCTTTCAACTAGACTTAGGCTAGTGTCCAATATTATTATTAATTAATATTTTTTTGATTATCCCTTAATCAAGAAAGTCCGTTACCATGGATGGTTATCTAGCAACGGTCCATGGCACTAGAGACTAGGTGAATTTCCGTGTGAATATTTATGTTCCCGAGTCCATACGGGTATGGTCCTTTCGTCTATTGTCTCCCAGGCTTAGTTGAGGGCATGGAATTAAGTGTCAGTTCCCATCTTAGACTAGGAATCTATGCTTAATACTTGAGATCGTGTTACACCAAGTTTCTTGACATTGGAACCTCCTTTTCCTATTCGATCAACGATTGTGGCCAGAGATTCATAAGATGTGAATGCATCTCCAAATGCATAGGAGATACCTCTATCACATACTGATAGGGGATTGATCCTCTTCTTGGAACTCACCATCCTCGCTACATACTTCGATCGTACTGGATAAGGCTTATGATGATCACGTTTATGACACAATCACCTCTTAGACAGATCCAAGATACTGTTATCATATGTACATGACTATAGTGATTCCTCAAGTATGAGGGCTACTCCCTTACTATTCGAGCCAATGACTCAAATATACCGACCAAGGCTCTAAGGCTTCCATATGACGATCCCCACGAGTCAGTTCAGTTAGTTGACCACCTTGTCAACTAATCCACTGATATTGCATAGACGTCTAACATCTATCGTTGATGAAACGCAGCACTCATCGAATGAATGCAATACTCAGTGCAAGCCTCTGTAGGACTATCAATTCCTAATCTTGAGGTCCTCAACTTGGAACGTTTCAAACCAACCCTCAAAAGTTAGTTTCATAGCCGCTATCCAATGCGCAACACAACTACATGGGTTATTGAGTGGTTTGTGGGCATCTGTTGTGACGTAAAAGTAGTGCTTAATGTTATATGACAAGCACAACAGACACATGCGCCAAAGTTGCATATTTACCATATTCGTCAAAGTAATATAGATTAAATAAAGATTGCTAGAATGGTTTTCGAAATCGGCAATCTAATTGGCTCTTGGTCACCTATTCCAACAGTTCTATTAGTAATAAACTGATTAAAAATCTAAGTACGGTTGCATCCACTAGAGGTGAATACATTTTAGTATAATTAATTTCTAGCCTTTGAGTAAAGCCTTGGTCCACAAGTCTAGCCTTGTACCTTAAAACATCATTTCATTCATTTCTCTTTTGTACAAACACCACTTATAGCCAACTGGCTTGAACACCTTTTGGTGCTGGAGTAATAGGTCCAAATACTTCTCGGTTATTTTCAATGTTTTCAATTATTCAAGTGTTAGCGTTGCTCTACAGTTTGAGGATCATTTTCATTTTCATCCATGATTTCGACGGCTATAAAATAGGGAAAAATCTCATTTGTTTCAATTTCTATTCGAGGGTAAATTTCATTTTTGGTCTAATAAGTGGACTTGTTTTCAATTTTTGGTCCATAAGGTTCTCAAACTTTCAATTCTTCCACAGTGACAAAGAACTTCTCCATTTGCATCCGTCTTTTATATTTTTTTCCTACTAAATGGGAGAGAGAAGAAAACAAATTAGCTATTTGTATACGGTAGAAGAAGAAATAAACCATCCCCACAAAATTTTCATTTATCTGTACATTTTCTCTCCAAATTTATACCCACCTAACAGAAAAATCATCTGTCATTAGCAACTTAATGATTGCCCCTCTTGTTTCCTGACATTGGAAAAGAAATGCACATATTGGATGGAATGTGTAAATCATCTATAGTATGCGACCAAAATTAAAAATAGGTCCATTTATGTGATAAAAAATGCAATTTACCCTCTTCTTAGTAACAACCTAAAGTGTTGCAAACATAATTAATAGACATCTTGTAACTGATCTCGAGATCTTGCTCGTATTTAGATAAATCAGTTCAAGAATTTTATCCTTGGGGACATTACTAGTGGTCACAATAGCATTGTTATTAATTGAGACGGCATGCTCCTTTCTCTTTCGAGGATTTGCTTCTTTAGATCCAAGTGTTCTAGCATGCTTTGTGATTTACTAGAATATTATGTGTAACTTTGTTCCTTCAAGTAACAATATAGTAGTTCTTTCGAATACCTCAATAAGATTATTAGCTCCTGAAATAGTATTCACAATTGGTCTTGTCATTAACAAGTTTCAGAAAAAACTCTTGTGTCTTAGAATGGTATGTGTAGTGTCACTATGAACAAGACAATGCTCCTTGCCATTGAGAATTGTAATGGGGTACAATATGAGAAAACCGTAACAAATGGGAAAAAATTGGAAAAGGCCCTAAATAATATCTTAAGCTAGCTTGTAAAACTAAAAATCTTGCGGATAATCTCTTGTGCTATGATCGGATCCTAGATCTTGTGCTCCGCCAACCACCTTTATGGATTGGATTTGGCTAGAGCACATCACCACACTATAAAAAAAGGCGAGATTTGGCACGGTCATGGCAACCATTCCTAAATCCCTTCCATCATGGAACGGTCTTTGGAACACATAATGAATGAATATTAAAAGATGATGTCAGGATGTATATTTTTTTTTGGTTATAATGTTTGAACAGGCAAACTGTTCGAACATGAGTTCCAGACAAATAGTTACAAAATCCGATCCAAATACTGTTACAAATTAGCAACGGTAAATGATTGGAATTCTATTTGGAACATAATATTATAATTAGGGATGGTCTTGAGTTGATCATTCCTATATGTGTGACAAAGGATGTCAAAAAGATAACAATTAGAAAATGTATGCCAAAACGAGGTACAGTTCGGAACGATTTTCGAACACCTTAATCAGCTATGCGAAAAACGTTCCAAATTATTAGTTTTATTTAAGAAGTAATGTATGTGAAAAATCATTCCAAAATTCAGTACAAATTGGAACTGCTTTTTTTAATATTTATTTAGTATTATTGAGCTTGTTCCAAATGAAATACAACGGTTACATTTAAATGGTAGAAAAAAATGTTCCTAAACTCGTCGAAAGGACCATTTCAAAATCTAAATCAACAGCTATTTAACAGGTAAATATGTGTGCTCTTTCCATTTAATGTCCCTATTTTTTTACATTCTTATTTTCTCTCTATTTCCTCAATCTCTCTCGAATTTTTTTGTTCTCTCACTATCCGACAAATAATTTTCTACTCTTGTTCGTCAACCTGTCTCAATTTTTTGTTGATATTTGAAGTTATTTTGATCATGTAACAATTTTAACCCTTTATTTGTCAATTAATTATATGTTTTGTAATTTTATCAATTAATTTAATATAATAATATATATATATATATATATATATATTTGTGTGTGCTTGTGTCTCTGTGTAGGACTCATCGTCATATTAAGATAGTTAAGAAGATGGATGTATTAGAAGAACCTTCCAAATAGGGCAAGTTTTACTCTGTTGAGAATGATGTTGCTACATTTATAGAATGATCCAAGTCACAACATGCATACATGGATGATGAGAAGATTAAGTGTCCTTGTCAGATATGCAAAAATGAAGGTTACAAAACCACGGATGAGGTAAATTTGACTTATTTATGAAAGATTTTATGTCGGACTATTATAATTGGACTTCTCCTCGAGTGGAGAGGGTGTAGGAGTCTTTTGAGGCCGTTACCACGGCCCCATTTTAGGAGGAGCAAACTCCCATTTCTAAAGTTATGTAAGGTACCAGTACGCCTTGAGGTGATGCGGTGCAGATGGATTCGGCATAGAGGATGGTTTTGATGCGGCCAGGCCGACTGTTTAGTCTTCTAAGTATAACCAGGATGCTGTGCCTAATAGTAGTATGAGGTCGTGTCCTACTAATGAAGGCTTTAGTACATATTATGGTAGAGGGCCCTAATTATGTGTTTGGGCTAACAGATCAGTTTCATGATGTAGTGCATGCAGCCATGCAGTCATTGTGGAACGGTTGCACCTAATCTCAATTGAGCATTGTTGCTGAGTAGGTGAATACCAAGGTCGCCTACCATTTTCTCAGCATATATATGACCAAAGATCTCAGTAGGCTGATCATATAGTGCCCCGCAACCATACCCTGCCCCAGGATACTATAGTTAAAAAAAATTAGTAATAAACTTGGGTTTACCTATTGAGAAGATCAATGTATGTAAAAATGGTTGCATGTTGTACAGGAAGGATGACATTGATCTAAACTATTGCAAGTTTTGTGAAGACTAATGTTGATAATGGAGGAATGTAACGAATACTACAAAGTTCGTGTGACACTAGGTAAATTTGTTTATCATTCTTTTAGTATTATTTTATAGTTAAAATGTCTAATATAGCATGTAATTTTAAATCTGACCGTTGCTTTCACGAGCGCATCAGTGCAGTCGTGACGGGGACATTTTCCCCACCCGTCGCCATGTCTAAGGTAGGTGCCGCCAGAGTACCAATATTTCTGGTTTGAGAGCATGAAAATAATCAATTTTAAATTAATTTGGTATTATATAATAATGTAATTACTTAATGAATTTTACTAATGTTTTATTTAATTTTATTATTGTAGATGACCTACTGGTGGGACTGTGACGATGAGTCAATGCTCTTGGTCTTCCACATGTTGGCCGATAAGTAAATCTGGAAGATACTATATGTCGCCCTGTCCAGCCTGGTCGGGCCACTCTTGCTGGCAAACAAGGTCTGGCACATGCTCTAGACGTATTGGGCCAGCGTGGACTTCCAGCGAGAGTCCTCAAAGAATAAGTCGAATCGTGTGGCGAACTCTACAGTGTCCTCAATTGTGTATCAGTGGGAGGGGGTCTTCCTCTATTGACATGCACAAGAGGAAGTTGGTAAGTAAATAATAGCATTTTAAATGCTTTTCCATTATATTATAAAAAAGATGCTAAATGTTTTTCTTCTACAGGAGGCAAAGGTCCGTTGCCCCCTAAGCAGATGGAGTTATTTGAGATGTGCTACAAGAAAAAAGTGGATGGCGGTTGGAGCGGGCCGAGGGCGTTGGAGGTGGCAGTAAGTAGGTTTTGTTTTACAGGAGACATTCCAGAAGCTGCTAGAGGATAGTCGGCCTTAGAGGGTTGGATATTCCACAAGCTGCTTTATTTTTTGTAATATCCAACTCTCTAGTCTTTGTTATTCTTTTAGTTTTTTTTAAGTATCTATTATATATATGTATGCATATATATATGTTAGGATTAGTGGATTCAAAAGTGTCAATTGATTTTTCTTTTCAAAATATTTGAGAGCGATATGTTGTATGGTGGCAAAGAACCAAATAAATTGGTGCAAAAAATTCTTACACACATTTCTATATCTATATAACTTTCATATAACTTAAATTACAGTTCATCAATGAAATCCAATCCTCAAAGTGTAATAATCACTAAAATTATACCTATCTTTATATACCAAACCATTAATTATATTTTTCAGATTAAAACACACCTACCACATATATTTCTTTCAAAATATCCAGCCTTTGAAATCGAATTTCAATAGATCCTTTTTTTTTTTTTTTTAACCAAAACCACCTAGAGGTGGGGGGAGCTTTTCGGAGTCCCCAGTCCTTCTATATTAAAACGCCCAAAATAGTTACAACGGGGAGGGCTACCTCCCTAGAATTTCTAGTAAAGCTATAAACAAGGAGTACTACTCCCTTACAAATAGAGCAACAAAAAAACAAGGGGTACTACTCCCTTACAGCAAAAAACCCGAACAGGTGTCGTATAAAAATTATGGTGAGTCAAAAAGGTTTTTGTTATCCCACCACGTCGTGGATCGCACAGCACCTGCGAATAAATCTGTACAAAAAGGCCAAGCCAGAGTGTGTGTAATGTTCCAAATAAACAATGAACATAAGTATTAACGCGGGGGTCATGTCTGTATGGCTGTCAGCCTTTGTACCTGTGAGAGGAGTTCATAAGACCTGCGAAAGATATAGCAACTAAAAACTAGATAAAGGAGTGGAAGGTAACAAGAGAAGAATTGGTCCCAACGTCAACCGTATGGGAGAGTAACCTCGAAGGAATCCATATAGGGACAATCACAAAAACAACACAGAAAAGCTTAGATAGGACAACATGAATCAGCGAAGAACTAGTCAGTAACGAAGTACCCCTAATTTCATGAAAAGATATTTTAACTGAAATTAAAAGTATTAGTACTTCTAATTCTAATAGCAGGCAAGGAGCAGGCGTCAAGTCTAATCAAACCTTTAGGAATACCAGTGATATTATCAGGAGATAAAATGATGAGATGTTGGCTAAAACAGGCTTGGTTAGCAAAATAATCGGCCACTTGGTTACCCTCTCTAAAGATGTGTGATATCTTGAACTCAGTTTGGGATAGAAGCTCTCTAATTTGTTGCAGCAAGTTCTGAAGGTGCCATGGCCCTTTGGGGGAAGAGGAAATAAGCTTGATGGCGATGTTAGCATCTGTTTCCACCCAAATTTTTCTAATGTTGTTATCAATGCACAATTTAACGCCTCTATATATAGCATTTAGTTCTGCTGCTGTGTTGGACATGAGGCCAAGATGTTCTTGGAATGCAAAGACGGTCTGACCTAGATGATTTCTGATGATGCCGCCTGCTCCTGCAATGCCTGGATTTCCTTTTGAGGCCCCATCCGTGTTCAATTTGAACCATCCCCTATCTGGCTTAATCCACTTAACAATATAGATTTTAGAAGAATCTTCTGAGGCGGAAGCGAAATTTTAAAAAGGGAGGCAACAGATCTGTCCCCTTTCCAGTGTATAGCTCGCATGAGGTTGGTTTTACCAAGAAGATGAAGATAATTGAGGGTTTGGGAGATAATACGATTAGGTTTGAAAGGATCCCCCTCAAATATGGCAGCATTCCTACAAGTCCAAGTGTTCCACATGATCAGCGGGGGAAGAATATCTCTGATGTGAAGCTGATTAGAAATATTACTTCTCCAGGCTTGAAGGATCATGAAAAAATTGTCCGTGATTGGAATATTGAGTTGAAATTTGGAGGCAAAGAAGCTCCAGACTTCAAGGGAGACCTTGTTATGAAGGAAAAGGTGAGGGATAGTCTCCTCCTTCAAGCAGCAAACGCATCTAGAGGCCAGAGATATGCCCTTTGTTTGAGTCTACTGTCGACTGGTATCCAGTTATGGAGGACTTTCCAAATGAAGATAGAAATAGTAGGCCTGACAAGGGGAGACCAGAGATTTTTGAAGATGGGAAGGGAAGGTTTGTGATCTCTAGTAATCTCCCGAGCTGATTTGGTAGAGAAGAAACCATGGGGGGATGGTTTCCAATGCATAAAATCTTGGTGCTGAGGATTAATGGGGATTTGCAAAATAAGCTCTATGATATGCTGAGGAACAACCTCCTTCAATTTACTAATATCCCATGTGTGGTTGTTCCAGAAGTTATTGACCAGGGCATTGGATGCTCTGTTGGGTTGTATAAGGGATTGAAGGGTGCCAGCAGGGAGCCAACAATCATACCATAAAGATACATTACCAGCTCCCAGGCTCCAAAAAATGTTCTCCTGAGAGATAGATTTAATGCTACAAATTCTTCTCCAAATATTAGAGTCATTCGGTTTATCTTTAGTAGAGGCAGGAGTAGACTTTTTACAATATCTACTGATAGTGAAGCTGGCCCATAGAGAATTGTTCTGTCTCAACCGCCACCAGAGTTTATGGGAAAAGGCTGTGACGGTATCCCTAATGTTTCTGATACCCAAGCCCCCTTCTTCACAAGGATAGCATATGAAAGCCCATTTAGTCCAATGAATTTTCCTGTGGTCAGTAGTGGTTCCCCAAAAGAATTTGGCAAACAGCTGTTCGATTTTCTGCATAGTGCCAATAGGAGGGCTCAAAACTTGAAGAAGATAAACAGGCATAGAGGACAGGACACTTTTAATAAGTTGAAGTCTGCCCCCTTGTGAAAGATGGATATGCTCCCATCCATTGATCCTGTTTCTGATTTTGTCAATAAGGGGTTCAAAAAGAATTTTCTTCTTATGACCTTTATGCAATGGAGCTCCAAGATAGGTGATAGGAAGACACTTGAGGTTGAAGCCAGTAATGCATTTGATTCTGTGGGCAATGTTATTGGCCTTCTTACCAGGGATAAAGAAGCTCTTGGAATGATTGATTTTTTGGCCAGATTGGTCCTCATAAAGCTCCAGGAATTGCATCAGTTTAGTCAAAGAGTGTTCTTCACATCTGGTGAAAATAATGATATCATCCGCATAGGCCAGGTGAGACACTCTAGTTTTACAGCTCGTCTGATAGAACATATCAGGATTCTGAGAGAAAAGGTGATTAAGCCCTCTGGAAAGAACCTCTGCAGCAAGGATGAATAAAGCAGGGGATTGGATCACCTTGTCTAAGTCCTTGAGATGATTTGAAGAAACCAGATGGTTCTCCATTAACCAGAATGGTAAACCAGCAATGTTCAATAGCGTGCTTGATGAGAATAATAAATCTGGTAGGGAAACCCATCTTCTCAAGAATCATATAGAGAAATTTCCAGTTCACCCTGTCATAAGCCTTAGACATATCCAATTTTAAAATAAGATTCCCTTTGCTATGACTCATGTCAAGATGATGTGTCATTTCTTGGGCTAGAAGGATATTGTCGGCAATGAGCTTACCAGGTACAAAGCCACTCTGAGATGGGGAAATAAGGTCAGGCAGAGCTTGGGAAATTTTAGTGTAAAGAAGCTTGGACAAGATCTTATTGGTAACATTGCAGAGGAAGATATGTCTGAACTCAGACCAGGATTGGGGTGAGTCCATCAGGCCCAGCTACACTGTCTTTATTAATAGAAAAGACAACCTCTTTGATATCATCATGGGAGGGTGGCTGACAGAGGTTAGAGAGGACATCTTGATGAATTTGAGGAAATTGGAATGGAAAATCATGAGGAAGAGAGGTGGCAGAGGTATCACTTAAGAGACTTTCAAAGAAGTGAACCGCAGAATCCTTAATTTGAGCAGAGTCAGTGATTTCTTGTTGATTGTCCATCACTCTGGAGATTCTGGATTTCAACCTTTTCTTCTTGACAGAGGCGTGAAAGAATTTGGTGTTCCTTTCTCCCGCTTCAAGCCATTTGCAGTTGCTTTTCTGCCTCCAAAACTCAGACTCAAGTTTTAGAGCATGGACCAGAGCAGCATTTTGTCTGTTTAGGTTGGTCAAATTGGCTTCGGAAGGCAGCCTATCAAACTGTTTCTTAGCTTCATTAGCAGCAGCCTTAGCTTGGTCTACCAGAGAGAAGATATTGCCAAAAGTATCCTTGTTCCACTGCTTTAGGTGATCCTTCAGCCTATAAAGCTTTTGTTGCAGCCTATACATACCATATCCCTAGATTGGGGCACCCCAGGATTGTTTGACCATGTCTTGGAAGTTGTGGTGCATAATCCACATATGCTGAAATCTGAAAGAGGAGGGGACTTTGTCCTCTGTTCTAGTGGCAGTAATTAACAGAGGGTGGTGATCTGACAGTCTTCTAGGGAGATGTGAAACTCTGGTGGAATTGAATAAATCAGTCCATTCTTGAGAATATAAGACTCTATCTAAGCGCCTCCAAACCCTTTTGTTAGTCCACGTGAAAGGCTCCCTTTCAAATCCTGCATCAGTTAATCCACTATCCATGACCATATCATTAAAGTCCTCAATAGAGCCCAAGCTACTGATAGTGCCTCCTTGATTTTCATGGGTATGCAGCATAGTGTTGAAATCTCCTCCAATAATCCAAGGTACCTTGTTGAGGGACAGTCTTTTAAGCTCTTCCCACAAGGCTCTCGTGGGATTCCTATAACATTTGGCATATACAAAACTACAAAAAATGTCCTCTTGAAGAAGAATAGAACATATTTTAACATGAAGCAGTTGATTAGTGTTCTGAACTACCTGAACATCAAAACCAACCTGAGCAAGACACCAAATTTTGTTGGAAATGTTAGAGAAGACGGAATGAAAACCAAACCTTTGAATGAAAGAAGCGTCTTCAACGTGAATAAAAGGTTCCAGCAAAACCAAAATATGAGGTCTATGAGTTAAAAGCATGTCAAAGAGAATTTTCTGTTTATCTATCTTACCAATACCACGAACATTCCAAATCATAATTTTGGTCATTTAAAACTGTAGAGAGGAAGAGGAAACAGACCTGGTGTACCTTTTAGGGAGGGTCCTAGTAGTACTGTTACCTTTGTTGTTTTTTCTTTTGCCTCCACCTTTGCCTGTTTTAAGAGAGTTATCTTCCATGGAGTTTCTCTTTAACTTGTTAGACATAGTAGAGTCTTCCAAAATGTGCTCCTAGAGGTTAGCTTCCAGTGCTGTGTCGTTGGCCATTTGATAGATCTCCTGTTCTCTTGCTTGTACTTGTGGCTGGAGCTCAGTGTCAAGCTCCAGAAGTGAGTCACTGTCATCCAGGCTTTGAAATCTGTTGTAGATTGGTGTGACTGTCTCCTCTATGTCACTACTTTCTTTGGTGTCTTGGGCTTCACTTTCACTAGTTTCCTGGGTAGCTTGAATCTCCATGATATCCATCTCAGAAAAGAGCTTATTTCTTTGTTTTTTGTTGCTACATTCTCCTCTTAAAAGGATTCTAGTTCCTGTTGCTTTTGTTGAAGTGCTACCCTTGTCACCACTTTTTGGGGTCTTCTTAGCTTTTCCTCTGGCTTTCAGCTTGCTTGTGGAACTAAGTTCATGGCTTTCAGCATTCCAATCCTTGTCCAATAATTCTGTGTTGTCCATCTTTAAGTTCCCCTGTTTTCCATGGATGTGAATCTGTCCTGCACCATTGTCATTCTCCTGTTGATCTTTGTCCCCCTTTTCTGGCTCGTCAGCTATTGAACGTTCCACTTCTTCAGCGAGAAGTGGTGCTTTGCTTCCTTCCGAATTTTGATCGGCAGTAGGATGGCCTACTGACACAGTCATCTTTGTACCTCTATCACGGGCTTGTTTTGTCTCAATTCCTGCAAATTGTCGATGCCAAGGGTTGATCTTATTACGGGGTGGGGGTTTTGGGGCATTACCTTTCGAAAAACAATCAGAATCCTTATGTCCCACGTGCTTGCACAAAGAACAATATTCAGGTAGATATTCAAAAACAACTTTCTGTACTATGGTAACACCATTAATATGCAAGTCAAATTCTTCAATGATAGGTTTTAATAGGTCTATTTCGACACAGACTCTGGCTTGTGATAGTTTAGACTTGTTAAGAGTTAAAGCATCAATTTGTAAAGGTGAACCAACCATGCTAGCGACAGAAAAAAGAGCTTCCTTACGAAATAAATGAGCAGGGAGTTCAGGAAAGCAAACCCAAATAGGAACGACAGATGATTCTTGCGTCGGAGTAAATGTAGGCGTCCATTTAAAAATTCTCATTGGGAAGCCTTGAAGAAACCAAATGCGCCGTAGCCACAGGCGGGAGTAGTCTGACTCGCATGAAAGGGAGATGAGAGTGTGTTTGGAGTTGATCATGCTGACAGTAAACGCGCCTTGAATGCCCAATCTAGCAATAAGTTGATGCATTAGACTGTAAGGGGGTGCT
This sequence comes from Sesamum indicum, assembly GCF_026168435.1. Taxonomy (NCBI): domain Eukaryota; kingdom Viridiplantae; phylum Streptophyta; class Magnoliopsida; order Lamiales; family Pedaliaceae; genus Sesamum; species Sesamum indicum. The sequence continues at coordinate 4,827,860 of NC_142661.1, read as the reverse complement.
CCATGTGAGAATTTTCCAACAAGGGAAAATCGAAAGGGGGCCGCGAGCTCCTCCGTCTCAGTATCTGCGAATGAAAGGGTGGGTCGGCCTTGGTTAACGGACTTGATACCGAGTGATTAGGGATTATGATCGGCCAGAAAAAATTTTCTGAGATCGGAGGGATGTTGATGGATACTCCGATTCCCTGACGAATTAGTAACAGCTTCAGCAAATGATTTCACAAGAGGAGCTGATTTCTGCTGTTCGATCTGTTTCTGCGATTTCTGAGTTGACTCGTCAGAGTTGGAACCGGATTCGTCCGAGTTGGCTACCAAAGTCTCCATCGGCATCGTGGTTCCGTTGGTGGAAGCTGATTGGAGGGGCTGGTCGGCCATGGGAAGGCGAGTCCACCAGTCGTTTTCCGGCAGTCAGCTCCCATCGGACGGCGGAGAAGGGATGCGCAACAGGCGGCGTTTGGGAATTACGTGATCTACGCAATGGCTTGATGGAAATTGATGGGAGGTGGCTCGTTCGACTCGCACGGAGGAGACGAGTCGATTGGTGGTGGTCCGCGATCGGGAGGCGCTCCGGTGACGGAGAATCGGCGACGGGAAGGTTCCACGGTTAAGGAGAAAGCCCAACCTCTCTCGTTGATGAAACCCAAAATTGATTTGTGGGAAATGTTCGCCTCGTGATGGGGATTCAGATGGTATGAGCTTCGGACGGTGTCTCGTCGGAACGTCGCCGGAATTTGAGCAAGACGGTGGCGAGTCGAAAATGGGGCGAAAAATCGCGACCTTCAGCTGGCGATTGGCGGCGCGTCAGGGCCAGATTCCGATCACGCGCAGCACGGCTGGATAGATCGTCGAACGGCGGTTCTGAATCTGTTGCGCGTGGCCGGAAACGCGCCAGAGAATTCCGGCGGCCGGCCGGCGGTGGCGCGGTGGTGGAGCCGCGACGGAAACGGTGGCAGGTGTCGGCGCCGAGATGGAAGATCCCCCAGCTCAGTCTTTCTCCTCCCTCAAATTTCAATAAACGCAAAATGATTGAACTTGCAAGAAAGGTGTACATGATTAATTTTTCAGTTTTGAGTATCAATTCTAACATCGTCACTACTTTAAGTTTTTCAATTTTATTCAAAAACTGGAGCTGTATATAAAGAATTTTGTAGAGACAAATGGTTGATTACAATACAAAAATATGAACAGATTGATGAACTCTTTAAATAATTTTCATAAATATTGTCTCTCTTTTTTTCTTTTTGCCTTTTCCAGACGAATCTAATGTAGAAAATAATTTATTGTTTTACTGTATTCATAGATAGCATCAATATATACCTTTCTTTCTAATAATGCTTTTGTCTAATTATTACAATAATATTAAGTAAAGACAAACCAATAGAGAAGAAATTAATAGGAAAATATTATGAGAATAAGACAGAACATAACTTTCGAGGCTTCTGCTACCCCCTGTCCAGCTTTGTTTTTTGAAACACTCACACATACACACACAACATTTACTCATACTCTCTCACTCAACCACTCACACTTCAGATTTGCTCACGCCTTTTCTCCCTCAACACACTCACTGCAGAACACTATTCAAGTCCATAAAAAACTACACTTAGAGAGAAATCACGGAAAACTCCATAAATGTAAGATGAATTCTATCCAGGGAACTTAATTATTCCTTTTCTCAAGCATTTGATTCTTTCTTTTTCCTTCTTTAATTCTTTTTTTTGATTGACTTGTTAATTCGTCATCGTTGTATAATTTGCCAACAAAATTCTTTCATCCGATCCAAATTCAAATTCATGTTGTGAAGATTCCGGTGATATGCTATCGTCAGATCCCATCTCTTGTGCTATGTCGGCAAGATTAATGGAGCCTCAGAGGTACAGATTTAATTATTTTTCTTTTTGTTTCTACAATTTGTTTTTAATTAATTTCTTTTCCTGTTAAAGTTTAAAAAACTAAATATTTAATTTTTTAATATATTAAGAATTTTTTTTCCATAATTAGGGTTCAACAAGAAATTCAACTTTGTTATTTGATAAATATTTTAAAATGAATTCATGTGGAAACCATTCCTGAGGCTATAGAAATCATGCTCAAGAAAGCTTGTCTTGTTTTTTTTTTTTTTTACCTTATTTTTTGATATATTTTCTTACCATGACAAGTAGTCAAAACTCATATTTGAAAATACAAATTTTGATACCTTAAATTAAGCACAAAATGGGGGATGAAGAGAAAGTGCAATAGCGGTGGTGATGACTTGGCCTAGGCTCAAACCAAACTTGATTGTGCCTGTTTTCTTTTCTTTTTTTTTTTAAATGAAGATGAGATACTTTTTTAAACAAACTTAAATAATTTATGCTCTTATTTCAAATAAATAAATCATAAATTAAACCAAACAAAAAACCAAAACTTCCAAAACAAAGTAGCTAAGACCGCATAATGAACTTAATAACAATTTAACCAACTAGCTACAGATATTAAACTTAAATAATGAAAAGCCAAAAAAAGATTTAAAATACATTTTTCAAAAATTAACAATGAATTTTAGTGAATTATTGTACTAATATAGAAGTAGAAGAATAAAGGTAAAACATTTTAGAGTTTCAAAAGTATAAAAAAATATAGAATAGTTAAGCTACAAGAATAAAATAAAACTTATATGTCATATATTATTAAAAACAAAGAAGTGGCTCGATTAGGTCGGCCCACTAACTCGACCCAGGGTCAGGATGTCCTAGGTCATTGGGCTGGGCCTATCCCAAGTATTGATACTTGGAGTCACCCAGGATTGGCCTAGATTGGACCAACCAACTTTTCTTGATTTGGTCAATCACATCCTAGGTTGAGTCCCTCTTGAGCCCGACTCTTTAGGCATCTTGATCAGTGAGTAGAAACCATTGAATTAGCATAAGTTTGGTGGAAGTTTCTCAATTACAAGATATAATGTGAAATTTCTATGACCAATAAAACTAAAATAAGAGTAATTCTTTATTTTTGGGACGCAAGTTAGGTTTATATATCCAAATCATTTGAAGATTAGAAATCCGTTTGCTATTATGATTTATTGATACCAAGTACTGAAGTAATGTTTATCTCATCTTATTAATTTTTAGTCTAAAATTTAATTATTTTCTTGGTAATTTTTTATTTGTTCTTTAATCTACATATAACACTTTGTTTGTAGAAAGCTTATACAATCATTTTACTTATCTCTACCCCCTCACGCACTAAACAAAGGAAACAAGATTAGATATTAGTGTGCAAAATAATCCACAATGCCTCAAATGCAAGTGACAAGGTAATAATTGTTTAATACTTTACCAAAATAATCTGTAAATTTTTTAATTCAATCTTCGTTTTCAATTATCATAAACAAAAATTAATTTATTCATGTGAATCCTTATATTGAGCATTTCTTTTTTTTACTATATCAAACGTATGATTCAATATTCCAAAATTCATTCATTAATTATTAAATAATTGTGATTCATGGAAAGCTAAATATAAGTGATTTGTTTTTATTGAAAACAGTGTACTAAATTATCGATAATAGATAAATAGTTTCAAATTAAAGCATACATTAAATAAAAATTACTAAACGCAAGAAACTACTATAAAAATAAACCAAATACCCATATTTATAGAACTGAAATCGGTGACCTTTTGGTTGTAAGACATAACCATGCAATTTGAACAATATCTAAACTTTCAATTTAATTTAGAATTTCGAATACATTTCGTGAGAAAACATTTTTTCTAGTTATTATGTGGGGCACCAATAAATTTTAGACAAATTTATGTCGATAAAATTATGAATCACCTAAAAAGTTTTTTCTTTATTTGATTGGACTAAATTAACCTTACAAATATTATTTTTTAAGGATACAAATGTAAAATAATATAGTAATTGTTTCTTATTAACTTTTTTGACACTACACAGATACTCTTATTAATTACTTTTTACATTATTCACATTTATTCTTACTAATTACTTTTCACATTATACTTATTTAATCATATAATTTTTTTGTATATTACATTCATAATATATCGCATTTACTAGGTTACCCCTATCATATAACACCGTCAAAAAATCACAAAAATGGAAATGATTTAATGTTGAAAATTTTATTAGAATACATATAAATGCGAACTACCTGAAGGACTTAATAAATCAAAATAGGTTAAATGACGAATGAAAATCAATTAAATGAATTGTCATGTAAGAAACTAAAGAGTAAAATACGAATGCTAAAAGAATTAATGAGAATAAATTAAATCACTTATTATGTAAAGTGAACACGTTTTGTTGTAAGATAGATTAAAATGTAAATTGAGATTTGACATGTAATTCCTATGTACGTTATAGAACATTTTTATTATCTCTAATATAATAGAATAAATTGTTAAGTGTACAAGTTTTGATCATTTCAATAATGTACAATCCTTGTAAAAAAATATAAAAATGTGTAAATGCTACTCCTAAACCATCATCACATATATCCATTTTTCAAAAGAAAAAGTAGTAAAAAATCGCATGAAACCATAGATAAACACTATCTATACCATTATAGTTATCTATGATGAGTGGCTACGGACACGGTGACAGGGACCAGATACGAACAGACATTGCCACATGGAAAATTTAAAAATATTAAAATAGAAAATGGCACTCACACTCCTATAAACGATATAATTGTTATTATATATGTTCTTAGTTTCTCATAAAATTAAAATATGACATATGAAAAAACTCAAATAAAACCTAACATAACCATGTCTTGCATCTAAATATTTAACCAAAGGGTTAATTGCAAAGACTGACCCATAACATAAGGTGGTAGCATTTTAAGAACTGCAATTTAGACCCTGGCAAAATATGCCCCATAGCTTTAAAAAATATGGTGATTCCTGCCCTCCGTCTCGATCTGAACAAATATTAGACAATTTCATCCCTCAACAGCTTTAAAATAAGCAATTTAGTCCATTTTCAATTATTTTTCATTCTAATGCATATTTTTGTACACGCTCCCCTAGAATGGTATCAGAGCTTAGGTTTATTGAAAAAATATATGATTATATTATATTTTGATATTATTTATCCACTAATGGAGGAAACTTACTTTAGAGAAAATGGAACCGAATGAAATTTCGAGTTATGATGAAAACATTGAATATTTCCATATTCGGGAAGTGTTACAACGGTCCCAAGAGGATTGATCCAAAACTTCTCAGGCCAGAAGAAATTTTGATATTCGACAGGTACTACTAGGAAATGCAGTGAGGTGCCTACACTCCACTGAAGTCCATGGTAGAATCCCAGCTAGGAGAAGCGGAACGGGTAAACTCCTGCATAATTACGATTCTAAAAATTATGATTAAAAAAACTGACGGGAAAGAGCTCGAGCCGGATACATCAAAGATCTCCAAAGATCTGAGGGAGATACAAACGACAGTTCAAGACTATAGACATAGGTTAATCCATGTACCTATTAAAATAGAATCTTTGAGCCAGAAGGCTAAGGAGGTTCTTATGATCCTTCTTGATCTGCACAAGGATCTTATAGATATAAAGGTAGACATTGCAGATCTGAAGAGAAACCAAATGGAGAACCCTGAGACATCTAAATCCAGACAAGAGCGAATTAGGGACGCCCTTGGAATAGTAATTCTTCTACAGCAGAAGGGGAAGGTCATGGAGATTCCAAAGCCAAAATCAAGAGAAGATCTGATTATCGCATCTATCAGATCTGTAAAATAATGGAAGTAACAAGAGCACAGATCTATAAGAATTGGCGGAATACATTTCCCAACTCGAGATTGTGGATTTAGTCAATATCCAAACAAATGAAATAACTCCAGCACCACCACCACCGGATGGGAATACATGCTCTAATGATCCTTCGTAGGATCAACCGAGGAGAGAAAGTGCGGATTTCCACACTAATGCCACTCCAACGTTTGTGGGAACCGGCTAAAGAAAAATCTAGGAAGAAATTCAAAAGAGAGTGCTTGAAAAAACATTTTGGGCAAGGACCATGCTTCAGCCCTTACAACCATACGACACTATACTTAACATGGATATTATCGATTTCCAAAATACCGAGAAGTTGATAGACGAATGGGTTGCAGCCATCAAGAAAGCAGCAACTACCGTGGAGCTCGACAAAGAAAACATCATAAAACTTGTTGAGTTGAGCTTGGAGGGATTTGTAAAGATCATATGGGACAATAACCCAGAAGATACAAAAACCAGCACCCTTTCCGGAGATTCAAAGGGCGCGATAGCAGACAGGCTAGGAAGGCTCATCAAGATAGACTTCATAGGAGATTGTTACTTCGAAGGAAGTAGAGCAGAAAAGGATAAAGAATATACACAATCTCTCTTTAGCCTTGAACCAAGAAGTATTTGCCTAGTAGATGAATATATCTATTGGCCTCGTAAGTACTTTTTCCAAAGTTGAGTGGCAACAGAAGTAGCATCTCCAATGTTCTTCGCAAAGATATGCAGTCCATGGAGGGAAATGTTGATCCAGTCATACAAAGCCATATACTAAATATTTTTTATATGAAACCCACTTGACAAAATTTTATCTGATATATTTTTATATATGTTAATCAATACCTTTATCACTTTATTTAAAATTTTCAAAGCCATATACTAAATATATAGGTTGAAGTCTTTTGGCAGTTTCAATTAGCGAAAAATAGTGCATTTCAATGTATATATTTTGTCAAGTGGGTTTTCTCAAAGTTTTGTTTAACCAGGTTTCAATTAGTTCAAATTGTGTATTTATAACCAATATATTTTTCTTCATGCTTATGGATTCTATCTTTTATTTTAGAACGTGTTGTATTACTTATTTTGCATCATACTTGACTTTCTGCGACTAAAAAGGTTTATTTTTAGGTTTAATAGTACCAAAATACTATGAAATATTGGAAACCAATTTTTCCTTCTTTTTCTCAGACTCACGTGACTTTTCCCGCCAAAATTGTGGGGTTGACGGCTATGACGGCCCATGTGCACGGCACATGGGCTCCGCCGTTAAGTTGGTACAAAAAATGCTTATTTTTTTATTTAATGGTACCCAAACCTGAACTTGCAAAATTTGTAGTACCTAAAACCAAACTGACCTTTTTTAATTGTAACAAAACACAATTTTTCCCAATATTATACATGAAAAAATTTAACATTCTACCTTGAGTGAGCATAAAGTCGTGTTGATAACGTGTTATAAACTTATAAAAATTCTAATTTTCTTAGGTTATTACTCCTAATAGTATATAAGAAAACAACATATACATATTCTCTCCAAATCTCTTTCCTTATAATTCTTCCAAATAATTTTTTACAAATGAATTACATAGTGGTATTTATAAACCATCAAAATTGTTGTTATAAACTATACTATTAAAGAATATAATTAAAAAACATCATGGGGGATACAAAAGGTTATAAGCATTAGGGCAAATTACAGTTTTCCATCCAAACTATGCTTGTTTTTACTTTCGCCATTGAATTTTTTTTTGTATGAACTTACCATCTCAACATTACAAAAATTTGCACTTTTCTATATATGATTGTCTTTTTCTTGATTTTTTGCGTGGGAAAACATCACATGTTGTGCATATGTGAAAAAATATCATATTACATTAAAAATCACACGTGCACTACATCTGATGTTTCTTTTGACAAAAAAATTGGTTGAAAAAAGTTAAAAATGACTAAGTGTAAAATTTTGTAAAGTTGAGATGGTAAGTTGACACAAAATAAATTAAATACCAATATATAAAAATGGTCATAGTTCAGATGGCAAAATGTAATTAACCCTAAGCATTATGAGAAAATACTAAGAAATGTATGCATAATCCAATTATGAGATAATATAAATTTTATATTTCACCCAATAGACATCTCCCATTTAATGTTACATTAAAGACTTTATTGACCAATATAAGTAATCAAAATTGTCCCACAATAATTGAAATCGCTATTTCAATCATGCTAGGTTACATAAACGCTATACTAACATGATCACCACTAAGCCTAACTAAGTCCCTAGTCGTTACAATAATAGCCCCTCTATTTCTAATCCTTAGGACCTTCTTGTTTGAACTTTTCTATTCCGAATCATCACTTGCAAACCATTCGCAGATTATGAATTCAGTGGTATCCAATACCATGAGTAGAATGGTGATTATGTTAATACTCAATTAAAGATTTTTACCTTCATCGGAGAGGAGCTCAGGACACTCCCTCTTCCAGTGGCCCTTCTCTCAGCAATAAATACAAATATCATTCAGTACCCGTCACTGATGAACAATCTTCCTTTTACTTTTACCCCCGCCTAAAAGCGTAACACGATTACTTGAAGTAGTAGAAGCAGTAGAAGAAGTCTCATCACTCTTCCTCTTCCCCTATTTAGCACCTTTGCCCTTCACTTTAGAGGTAGAAGCCTCTCCCACTAGTACAGCCGGATGAAAATTTTTCTATCGTTGCCTCGTAGTGGACCAACATATTAATCAACTCAGGAAGCTTTTTTTCAATCCCATTCATGTTATGGTTGACAATAAATTGATCAAAAAAGAGAGGTAGTGATTGTAAGATCATGTTCATTCTCAAAATATGCCTGGAGGTCTTTTAGCTTTTCTACTAGGGATAGCATCATCACTCGATGCTCTCATATGGCCAATCCTTCAGCTATTCTAGCACCTAAGAATTCCTCAATCACGGCATATCTGATACGTTGGTATGGTATCGCAAAAAGTTTTGACCATACATCTTTGTACCTCTCATACTACTTCTGGATCTTGTTAATCATCATGCCCTAGTACGATACTGTGTACTGCCCAGTTGTCCTCATGCCACTGAGTAAATTGTTCAAACGTCAAATCTTCTCCTTACCCTTCTGGCAAAGTGCAAGATAGAGACTTATCCAGAATATAAGTCTAGTTCTCGAAATCTTGGATTATCCTCAGATTTGTCAGCCAACTGGAATAGACATCAACGAGAATAAATTCATCAAATTTATTATCCTCAAGTATGGTGTTAAGTGGATTCTTAGACATCAACGATAAATAGAAAAATTATTATATTATCATAAAATTATGTTCAAGTTAAGGACTTGAACTTCAGTCATTAACCTCCCACTATTTGTACAAAAACCATCACTCTCAAATGGGTTCTCGAAAAATCTTTTCTTAGTGGGCTTAGGGTCCATAGGCGAAATTCTTGATGTTGTGCTTTCACAATTCACATGAAAATAGCCTTGTAGGAGGTACCAAATACCATTCTTGACCTACTTCCCTAAGATATTTTGCATCACCCTTTTTACGTGATTCCGAGGACTTCAAGCGAATCACGTTGCTTGGTGTTAGATGCAACCCATCAATCAAATCATAGGGCAGACTACTATTGCCCCACGACTCATGAGATAGAGAAATAGGTGTGTATTCACTTCGTTCACAATAATAGTGTAGCTTCATTTCATTCCAAATGTGCCACGACTCATGAGACCACGTATGAGTGAAATCAACTTCCTCACTGTATTATAGTGGATGAAAGACATGTAATAACAATCCTTTTTTTATTTCTATTTTTGGGTCTAATATTTTAACTTTGTCCCACCAAGTGAGGGTTATTTGTTATTTATATGACCGAGACCCCATCCCATTTAATATTTTTCATGCATAATATTCTCAATATTAAAAATATTAATAAAATGCATGCATGCAAAAATAAAAGTCTAGCACGCCACTATTGGATAAAATCACAAGCCCAATAGCCTATGTGATCTACTAAGCTTAGTTTTGTCTCCCAAGTGTCTCTTGACGAATGTAGGGCTATCCCACACTATCAAGTACTTGTAACTCAGGCTTGCCGTGCCATATCTGATATAATGTCTGGGTTACGGTCTTAAAAGGCTCCATGTTCAACAACTTGGATGCCATCTCAAGAGCATATCCCCAGAAGGATAAGGGTAGTTCGGTAAAACTCACCATAGACCGAACCATGTTCAACAAGGTTCTGCTCCTTCTTTTAGAGACACAGTTAAGTTGTGACGTTTCAGGAGAAGTCCACTAAGAGAGAATTTCATTCTCGTTTAGGTAATCTAAGAATTCCCCACTTAAATACTCACCACCTTGGTCCAACCGAAGGGTTTTAATTTTGCGACCAGTTTGGTTTTCAACTTCAAGTCTGAACTCTTTAAACCTTCCAAAGGCCTCAGACTTGTACCTCATTAGGTAAACATAACCATATCCTGAGTGATCATAGGTAAAGGTTATGAAGTAGGAAAATCCACCTCTGGCTTGTGTATTCAGTGGCCCACAAACATCTAAATGGATCAAATCCAACACACCACTGGCAAGATTACTTTGTCCTACAAAAGGCATCTTGGTCATCATCCCTTTCAAACAAGACTCGTAGGCTGGTAGGTGATCCAAATCGTCTATGTCTAGACTTTTTTAGTCTACCAACCTTTTAATCCTACCTTGAGAGATGTGACCTAGCCTTGCATACGAGGTTTGTGCGTTTTCTTGATTTTCCATTTTACGTTTGTTTTGAGCCGTCATGATTAAATCATGTTGTTGGCGAATATAAAGACCATTATGAAGTATGCCTAGTAGATGTGAAGAACCATTCTTCATCAAATAAAAACAATTTTTATTGATCATAAACTTAAAACCAACATTGTCCAACAATGAAGTGGAAATGGTATTCTTGATCATGCTAGCTACATAATAGCAAATTTTTAATTCTATCCTAACTTGATCACTAACAGCTAAGGGGACTATCCCTACAGCTTCAGCAGCAACAGCCTTGCCGTCGCCAAACTTTAGGACCTCCTTGTCTTTACATAGCTTTCTGCTTCTTTCCAGCACCTGGAAATCATTGCAGATGTGAGCTCCATAGCCGGTATCCTTGACTGACGAACAATCTTCCTCTTTCCTTTACTCCCGCCTAACAGTGTAATAGGATCACTTGAAGTGCTAGAAGCAGTAAAAGAAGTCTCATCACTCTTTCTCTCCCCCATTTGTCACCCTTGCCCTTCCCTTTAGAGATCGAAGCCTCTCCCATTAGTATTGGATGATGTAGATTTTTCAATCGTGGCCTTGTACTGGACCAACATCTTAATCAACACATGAAGGTTTTTCTCAATCCCATTCATGTTATAGTTGACAATAATAGATCAAAAAAGGGTGGTAGTGATTGTAAGATCACGTTCATTCTCGAAATCAGCCAGGAGGTCTTTTAGCTTTTCTACTAGGGATAGTATCATCACTTGATGCTCTCATACGGACAATCCCTCAACTATTCTATCACCTAAAAATTCCTTAATACGGCTAAATATGTGTGCTCTTTCCATTTAATGTCACTATCTTCTTCCATTCTTATTTTCTCTCTATTTCCTCAATCTCTCTTGAATTTTTTTGATCTCTCACTATCCCACAAATACTTTTCTACTCTTGTTCGTCAACCAGACTCAAATTTTTAATCGATATTTGAAGTTATTTTGATTAGCTAACAACTTTAACCCTTTATTTGTCAATTGATTATATTTGTTGTAATTTTATCAATTAAATTTAATGTTATAATAATATATACATATATATGTGTATGTGTGTGTTTCTGTGTTTGTGTAGGACTCATCGTCATGTTAAGAACGTTGAGAAAATGGATGTATGAGAAGAACCTTTGAAATAGGGCGGGTCTTACTCTGTTGAGGATGGTGTTGCTACATTTATACAATGACCCTCCACATGCATGTATAGATGGTGAGAAAATTAAGTGTCCTTTTCGAAAGTTTGAAAATGAAGTTTTCAAAACCACGGACAAGGTAAATTTTGGCTTATTTATGAAAGGTTTTATGCTGGAGTATTATAATTGGACTTCTCATTGCGACGAGAGGGTGTAGGAGTATTTTGAGTCCGTCACCGCGGCCCCATTGCAAGAGGAGCAAACTTCGATTTCTAATATTAAGTAGAGTACCAGTACGCCTTGGAGTGATGCGGTGCGGATGGATTCGGCACAGAGGATGGTTCTTGATGCCGCGAGGCCGGCTGTCTGGTCTTTTAAGTACAATCGGGATGGTGTGCCTGATAATGGTACGAGGTCGTGTCCTACTAATGTAGGGCCTAGTTTATATTATGGTAGGTGATACGAATATGTGTCTGGGCTGGTAGATTGATTTCACAATGTAGTGCATGTAGTTGAGCAGCCATTGTGGAATGGTTGCACACAATCTCAATTGAGGGTTGTTGCTGAGTTGTTGAATATCAAGGTCGTTGGCCATTTTCTCAGCATATATGTGACCAAATATCCCAATGTGCTGATCATATAGTGACCCATAACCACACCCTGCCCCAAGATTACTATAGTATGAAGAAATTGATAAGAAACTTGGGTTTACCTATTGAGAAGATTGATGTGTGTAAAAATTGTTGCATGTTGTACAAGATTGGGTGTGGTTAGGTACAAGTCAAACAGGGAGCAAAATCTTAATCGCAAAAAGACATCGTATACTATTCTTAGGTACCTGTCGGTTACCCCTCGCCTGTAAAGGTTGTATGCTTCAGAAGCGACTGTCGAGCAAACAACGGGGCAAGCCAAAAATCAAACAAAAGATGGATCCATGTGCCATCCGTCTAATTCAGATGCATCGAGGCATTTTGACTGGAAATATCCTCATTTTGAAGTAGAGCCCCGTAATGTTAGACTTGGCTTGTTCAACAGATAGTCTCGCAATGCACGGGCAGTACGGTCGTACTTACTCATGTTGGCCCATTATACTTACACCGTACAATCTCCCACTGGGAATGTGCATGAATATTGAGTGTATGTTCGTAATGATGGTGATCCCCGGACCTTCCAATCCAAAATATCTCATCGATGTTTACCTGGAGCTGTTGATCGAGGAGTTGCAGAATCTGCGACATGTAGGTATAAAATTCATGCCAGTACAATTAGTATGAAAGCATTAATATTCAATGCTTTGATCAACGAAATATATATTAATCCTATTTATACCACTTAAAACTGATGTTCGTGCGATTAGCATGATCTACAAGAAATATATATAATCCAATTTGCGGCTAGTTAAAACTTGTCGATGCGTTTAGTACAATCAACAAAAGATGTAATCCCTACTGAAACTAAATTAATACTCACTTACATATGAGTATGATCAACGAAGAATGTAATCCATACTCAAACTAAATTAATACTTACTTCCGTGTGATGCTTCTACATATGTACGAACAAAATTTATTATCTCGATTTATTCCAACTAAACTCATGTTCGAGCAATTAGTGTGATCATTAAAATGTTAAATCCTACTTATGTGTATAAGGATAAAAATACAGTTTCTGTCTTGTAATTTATGAGGGGGTGTCATTTTTTATCCTACACAAATAATGAAAATTAGTTTTTACAAGACTAAATTTATCAAAATTATAAAATTATAGAATTAATATTACTAAAATAATTAGTGTTATCAATAAAATATAAGTAAAAATACTATTAATGTACAGGTGTGTATATATGTACACATATATATCTAGAGTTCTTGAATAAAGTTGAAAATTCAATCAAATTGTTCGCCGATTGCATTTGAGGTTGATGAATAAATGTATAGTATGAATATATTAGTATAAGAAGAGTAACACGAATAGTATTCGCATGTTAACATTTATGATATCTATAGAAGCGTATTAATCATTGCTATATTCTAGGGTACGAACGAGGAATAATTTGTGTGATTAATTCTTGTAACATTTGTCTAAGTTAATAAAACTCATATACGTACATTTATGGTACTTCCATCAATGAAATATTTAGTCATAGTTACAAATTAATACTTTATTTCTAGAATTATTGGGAATTATAATCCAACTCATATCAATTTAAAGCTCATGTCAGCACAATTAATATGATCAAGAATAGTTGCAAATTATCTTATTTATAAATGTGAATATATTAATGATGTTTGTATTAATAAAGTATAATATAGTCTTGTGCGATCCTATCTATACCAAGTAAAAATTCATGTCCCGTGTATTTATTATGATCATCAAGGGAAAAATCGTGCACGTGCAATTACTGTGGTCTACGAAAGAAGTTATTATATTGATCCAGTCTAAAACTAATGTCAGTAAAATTAGTGTACAAGAATTATGTGATGCTTTTACTAACAAAATAATTATGTACCTTCATCCATATGAACAATTAGTATGATCAGCAAAATTTTGTATCCTACTAATATATTGAGTTAAAATTCATGGCTGTACAATTAGTGTGAAAGCATTGATATTCAAGGCTTTGATCAGCGAAATATATATGTAATCCAATTTATACCAATTTAAATTCATGTCCGTTTGATTAGCATTACCAACAAGAAATATATATTATCCTATTTGCATCTAGTTAAAAATTGATGATTCATTTAGTACGATCAACAAAAGATGTAATACCTACTCAAACTAAATTAATACTCACTTCCATATGAGTATGATCGACGAAGGATGTAATCTGTACTCAAACTAAATTAATACTTACTTCCATATGATGCTTCTACATATGTACGAACAAAATTTTTTATCTCGATTTATACTAACTAAACTCTTGTTCGAGCAGTTAGTGTGATCATTAAAGTATTAAATCCTACTTATGTGTATAAGGATAAAAATACAGTTTTTGTCTTGTAATTTATGAGGGGGTGTCATTTTTTATCCTACACAAATAATGAAAATTAGTTTTTAGAAGACTAAAATTATCAAAATTATATAATTATAGAATTAATATTACTGAAATAATTAGTGTTATCAATAAAATATAAGTAAAAATACTATTGATGTATAGGTTTGTATATATGTACACATATATATCCGGAGTTCTTGAATAAAGTTGAAAATTCAATCGGATTGTTCGCGATTGCATTTGAGGTTGATGAATAAATGTATAATAGGAATATATTAGTATAAGATGACACGGATTGTGATCTCATGTTAACATTTATGATATTTATAGAAGCGTATTAATCATTGCTATATTCTAGAATATGAACGAGGAATAAGTTGTGTGATTAATTCTTGTAACATTTATCTAAGTTAATAAAACTCATATACGTACATTTATGGTGCTTCCATTAACGAAATATTTAGTCATAATTACCAATTAAAACTTTTTTTTAAGAATTAGGCAAAATTGCAAAGTTGGTCCCGTAAGTATGGGGGGGTGGGTGGGTGGCAGAATTGGGTCTGTAACTGCAGGACTGGCAATTTTAGTCTTGTAAGTATTGATTTTTTTTGTAATTTTGGTCCTAACGACCAAAATTGCCCCAAAATGCGGCGGAGAGATTTCTGCCTTAGGGTTCCGTCGTCCACGTGCGCAGCTTAAACACATAGGAGCTTGCGTGGCGAATGACGTGGCTTTAGACGGGAAAAGAAGGCCCTCTTCCCGCTTTTTTCATCGTATGTAAGAGCTCTCTCTCTTTTTCATTTTTACTGCTGCAAATGAAGTTGTAGGTGAAGAAAAACAGCAAAAATATCTTCTTTCTCCTCGCGAAATTACTCCACCACTGTGGTAAACTGCTTTTGTAGCATTAGTGTTCCATTGAGAACCTCTTGGACCAATGACAATCCTGGAAGGAGGTTTTATTATTGCTCAAATTATAAGGTTAGAATTGAAGTTTAAGTTTAAGTTTTGTAGATGTTGGTTTATTTTTTGTTCAATTGCAGAGTGGAGGATGTCGATTTTTTACATGGTATGACCCACCTATGTTTACTAGAGCTTTGTGTGTCATACCCGGTTTGCATCGCAAGCTTCAAGTAATGAAAACTGAAGCAAAACTGCTGAAGAAGAAGATATTTTGGTTTAAAGTTTGCTTGGTGGCATCATGGTTTCTGTTGGTCGGTTTTTGAATGGGTAAACGGATGGTGGTATATGGATGAATCGTTTGATGAATTGTTTCACGTTGCTAGATTTGATTGAAAACAAAAAAAATCGGATTGTATGTGATAGAATTTTTTGAATTGTATAGGACTTAAATTATGTTGTTAGATATGGGTAAACATAAGATGGAGGAATTGTAATGGCATTTTGTGGTTTTGATAATGAAATTGAAAGCCTCAAATTTGAAGCTTTTGCGAATTTTGTATTATGTTGATAAAGAATTCTGTTAATGAATTTTAAGAATGAAACTAAAAGCCTAAAATTGCAATTGTTAATTAATTTAGTAATTGAAAAAAATGAAAATGAATTTTCAGCCATTTCTGCACCATTTTCAACAATATAAGGAATTTTCAGCAGTATAATGAAAATGAAAACATTCATTTATGCAGTATTTTCAACATGTTAATGTGAAACATTCATTTCATACTAACATCAACAATATACAACATCTTGTCCACAATTTACAGCCTGTCTTCACAAAAAACATGAACATCCATTTACAACATTTCTTCAACAACAACCAGTTCACAGAACCCCCTAATTCATAACATATGCAATCACAACTGATTCCTCAAGTTTCTCAAGTATCTTGAGATTACAAAAAACAAAATGTTTCAATCAAAATAAAAAGGTACTTAAACAAAAGGTGAATTCCTCCCATCTTTCTTCTTGCCCTTGTCTCCCTTGTCCTTCGATTGTGATAACAC
This sequence comes from Sesamum indicum, assembly GCF_026168435.1. Classification (NCBI taxonomy): domain Eukaryota; kingdom Viridiplantae; phylum Streptophyta; class Magnoliopsida; order Lamiales; family Pedaliaceae; genus Sesamum; species Sesamum indicum. Next base: position 4,811,201 of record NC_142661.1, on the reverse strand, counting down.
ATTGTTCAATCATGATAATGTAACATACTTCTTGCCATCCTTTTCCAAAAATGTACATGTTGACAGAAGAGATTTGGTCTCTGGTTGTAAAGTCTGTTTTGGAAATACCTCCTATTTTCGAGATTTGGTATATTAACTTTTGGGATTGGTGGCTGGAGATGACTTGGTTGAGCAGGTGTAGGAGGCCTAGAGCTTTGAGCTGCATCTTGTTGCTGGGATGTGGAAGACTTGTATGATGGCTTCCATGGTTGTTTGTGTGCAACTTTTTGTTTATACCGGGGTGCCTTGAATGGTTAGGGTATTACCTATAAGGAGAATGAAATAAATAAGTGAATGATAAACAAAATTCTTGAAATTACTTGAGAATTACTTACTAAAGCTGCAGTTTGTTGGCTTTTATGATGGACTACAGTACTTGAAAGCTTTTGTTCCTTCATGCCCTAAAAAAACAGACAATATCAATTATTACAAAATGTATAATTAAAATGGAATGAATGGTTGCTGAAGTTTCTTACCACAAACTTGTTCTCCTCAAATGCATCAGCTTTAGTCATCTCGTCAGTTGAAATTTCTTCTTACATCCCCTACAAAATAGTTATTAAGTAATAATGATTGGTAAGTTAAAATGGAATGGTACTGATGTATCTTAACATAGAGTTGTCTTCCTGAAACGCATCATTTTTAGTCAAAATGTCCTTGTCACCTACCTCCTTTTCAACCTACACAAAATCAGATTTAGATAAGTATGAAATGAACTCACCAACATCAGATTTAGATATTCAGTCTCGCCATTCTTTTCTTTCTTGCATGAGCCTCTTTTTCTTTGATTTCTTGTATCACTTGATTAAATGTGTCAGTAACTTGTGTGTCTTCTTGCAGGTTCTTCAATGGACATCTTCGGGCATTATGTTTCTCCTCACCGCATTTGTTCCACTTGACAGTCTTTTGCACTTTTTTCAACCTGTTCTGTTGTTTCCCTTTACCATTTTTCTTCTGCTTTGACACTATATCATCAGGTTCCCTCTTCTAGATTTTGGAGGCCTACTAGCCCCCCTACCAAAGTTTGGTGGCAAATGAGGGATGAATTGTATAGCAGTCCACAATTCTCTACTAACCATAAGCACAATTGTAGTCTTATAAACATTCTTATAAGATGCCACACTATAGCACTCATTCACATACTTAATAGGATCATCACCTTTACACAATATGGCACTACAAGGATGTTTACATGGAATGTCATTCAAATCCCATTTCCTGCAAGAACAGCTTCTCTTGTCCAAATCAACTGAATGTTGTGAACCATAAAAACAGGTTAATTGATAATGTGATGAATCAGCCTCTATGGGAATGCAATCTGCGGACTTTTCAATATTTTTCTCAACAATTTTCAGAATCCTAGGACATATAACACCAGTCCATTTCAGTTCTGCCTTATCCCTATTCTCCTGCAATCTTCTCATTATATACTCTCTGATCCATCCAAGCGTAGTGACATTAGGCTTCTCCCTAGCCTCCAAAATGTTCGAGTTAAATGTTTCACAACAATTATTCATTAAAACATCACACTTAATATCAGTTTTGAAGTGTGGTCTACTCCACAGTGTAGGGGGTTTATCATCAAACCATTCTGCAGCAGTTTTATCAAGTACTGACATTTGTTTCGTACACAATCTGAATTCATTAATGGTAGTAGCCCTTACAGCCTTCCAAAAATAGTTTTAAAATGCCAAACCGCTGAAGCCTGCATTCTTCAAGGTAGAATCTAGATGTCTTACATAAAATCTATGATATGAAGCAGGAAACACTTTCTCAAATGTTTGAACTAACCCCTTTTTCTTATTAGATATGAAACACCACTAATCATCTCTAACCACCCCCAAATCAGATATCAGAAGCCTTAAAAACAACTCCCAAGTAATCCTCATTTCATTTCCAACAACGGCATATGCAACAGGATAAATATTGTTATCGGGATCAGTGCCTATTGCCTATTGCTTCAAGGACTTTGTTGGGATAAAATTAGTTTAATTAATTATTATCCAATGAACATTAGTTGAGCTTGATTTAATTTGATTAAATTAAGCTCCGTGCATACTTGAAGTCCAACCCCATTTGAGGGAGGTTGGAGGAAGTTAAGGAGTTGAAACTCCTCACCATGATGAACATAATTGAGTGGTTATTTCTTCATGCTTGAAGGTTATATGCATGCGTGTGCATAGGTTGCATTGGAGGCAAAATTGATAGTTATTGAATTTTCAATTCAATTATATGTAATATAGAAAACTACACACATATCAAGTATAACCATGAGATGAGCCACGAAATTTGCTCCTTTTCTCTCTCAAAGATATTCTCCTTTTTATTTTATATTGAATTGGTTTCATGTTAGAACATAAACAATCAGAAAACACTAAACAATAGTGTTAGTTTGGAGTTATTTTTGTTCTTGTTTTTTGTTCTATCTAGCATTAGAAAAGAACTACATCTATTCCATTTTTTGGTGTGGGCAACTTAGAGGAATTCTAGTTTGAATTCTAAAGTGAACGGAATGGGAGAACGTAAAGGGAACAACGCATGTTGCTGCTCAACTATAGAAATAAAAAGGTAAAGTTTCATGTTTTGTTTCTATGCTTTTTGTTTCATCCTCTAGCAACTTTTCCAGTATGTTTATGTTTTCATTATTATGCTTTTGACAAACACCAAACACCACAGAATTTCAAAGGGAACATCCTTTTGAACCGTTTTAATTTTTTTTATTTCACCCTTCCGCCGCATTCCCGGGCCATACTCATTCATTCTATCAAAGCACAGTTCGATGTGGGGGCTGATGGTTATGTGATATTTGCATGTTAACATGCTTTCACGAATTTTGAAGCATGTTTTAACGCTTTTCGTTAAGTAATTTTGAAGCATGTGTTTTCTTTGTAAAATTAAGTTTTGTGATTGGATATCCTGGAGTATAATATTACATGGGATGTATATTAGGTGATGTATGGATGTTGATCACGGAGCCCACGAAATCTTGTAAGTTTAAGTTTATGGTTGGGCTTGTATGCCCTTGTAATGTTTCTTCTTTCTCCCTCTCGTTTTTAACCTTAGAATAATGGGGCCTGCTATCTCCCTCCTTATGCACTCCCCGAAACTTCTGATTGGGGTTTCTTTTCATTTGTAATGGGAGTTGTATCGAAATTTTTTTTGTGAGGGTTTTTATTTTAAAGCTAGCCCATGGAGAAGAAGGTCCAAGGATAAAGAGGCGCACGAAGAAATTACAAGGCCCATCTACATGTTGATGGGTAAATTGCTTTGTAATAGCATAGGGCCACCTTAGACTCACCATGGATTCACGGGCTCAGTAAGTCGCATAGGTAGCACTTGTGATCATCCCACAGGAGTATGCTTAATTATGTTGCATGTGGTGATTCCTTTATTGCTTTAGCATTTGATGTTCTGCATGCAATCAAATTATGTGATGAGGTCTCAGTCAAACACTCAAACATTAACTCTTACTTGGTTGGACCAAGTTAAATATTAGGCCTAAAATGGACTTGGATCGAAATTGTCCTGATCTGAACAAGCCTTCCATCCACAAAAATATGGTGAGGAAGCTACCGTTACGCAAGTGTGGTCTCATGAGTCCGGGCACAGTTGGAATAGAGGAAAGCACAACATTATTGTGAACAAACAACACGTCCATCATTTTCCTATCTCACGAGTTGTGGGGGGGACGACTGAGGTGTAATTTGGTTGATGGGTCGAGCCTAACATTGAGTAACATGATTCACTTGCAGTCCTCAAGATCCTGTGAAGAGGTGAGGCAAAATATCTTGGGAATCTCATGGAATGAGAATAGCATCGGTTGAATCCCATGGGGCTTTTTCCATGTGAATCGTAAAAGCAGAGCATGGTAAACTGTTCTTGTGGATACCAAGCCCACTAGGAAATGACTTCCGAAAATCCTAATTGAGAGTGGTGGGCTTTAATATACATAGTGAGAGACTCAAAGACTAAAACACCATGTCTTGAACTTATTAATAATACTACTATCATAAGTCGAAATCTGTTTCACTTTTTATCGTATAACATGTTTAAGAACCCCTTAACACTAATAATGAAGACTAATAAATTTAATTGCATGAACTACGACAACTAGCTGGAAAATCTAAAGATTGTCCTAGGTTTCAAGAACCAGGCTATGTCCTCGACAAGTCGCTCCCGGCGATGTTGCAGGAAGGGTCTTCGCCAGAAGAACGTGTGATGTTCGAGAAGTAGCATGAGGACAACAACAAGGTCGTAGTATCATATTAGCTTCGATGACCAATGACATCCAAAAGCAATATGTTAGGCTGGAAAACTTTCCCTCAATAATGCTTCACATGATCGAAATTTGTTCGATTCCTGATAGGAATAATAGATATGCTGCTACTAAAATATTTTTTAGGACAAAGTTGACTGAAGGATCTTCTATGCAAAGTCATGCAATCAAGATGCTATCTCTCGTGTAGAAGCAAGAAGACCTCAAAACTGGGCTTGATAATGACACGTAAATCGATGTAGTTCTCCAATCACGTCCTGCCTCCTATGACCCGCTTATCATAAACTACAACATGAATTGAAATAAAAAGTCTATTAATGAGTTAATTAATATGCGGGTCTAATATGAGGCAATGACCTACAAGTCTGCACCAATATTACTAATAGGAGAGGCTTCGAAAGGCAAGAGGGCCGAGCGCTGGAAGAGGAAGAAGGAAAAGCAAAAGCTGTCGCAGCCACTGCTAGCGCTCCAAGCGCCCCTGTTGCTCTGGTCGGAAAGAATAAAGGGAAAGGGAAGAACGGCGATTCACAGCGGGTCGAGGGCAAATCATGTTTCCATTCATTGCCGTGAAAAGGGGCATTGCAAGAGGGAGTACCCATAACTTCTCTCCAACACAGGTATGTTTGTATTGAAGTAAATTTGATAACTAATTCTGCTTCTTGGGTATTGCATACTGGCTGTGGAGCTCACATCTGCAATGATTTACAGGTGTTGGAAAGAACCAGAAGACTAAATAAGGTTGAGATGATCCAAGGCTCGGTGATGACAAGGTCGTTGCTGCAGAATCGGTGGGATCTCTCAACTTAGGTATTAGTGATCATATTAGGATAGTATTAAAGAATCGTTATTATGTTCCAATCATGATCAAAAATATTATTTTCGTTCTTGTTTGAGACAATGATGGTTATGCATTTAAGATTAATAAAAATAGTTTTTTATTTGATGATTGATAATAACCATCATCTGCACAGTACATTAGCGAACGGTTTTAATATTTTCCAACAGATAAATTGTATTATAACTGCCTAACACAAACAAAAATTAGATAATCATGAAAATGCACAGAGTTTGCATGTAAGGTTAGGTCATATAAACATAGAAAGGATGAGGAAGTTGGATGACTTGGGTAAACTATCAACTTGCAAGTCTTGTCTAAAAGGGAAAATGACCATGAAAATTTTTGCTTGTCATGCCTGCCACTGGTCTGTTGGACTTAATCCACACAGACATCTGTGGAACAATAAATACTCCGGCTAAAAGAGGATACTCGTACTTCATACCCTTTCTCTATAATCACTCACGGTATGGTTATGTTTAGTTGATGAGGTACAAGGTTAAGGCATTTGGAATATTTAAGTAATTCAGACTTGAAGTAGATAATCAAACTAGCCATAAGATCAAAGCCTTTCAGTCAGACTGAGGTGGGGAATATTCAAGTGGTGAGTTCATGAATTATTTAACAAAGAATGGAATTCTCTCTCAATGGACTCCTCCTAGAACGCCACAGCTTAATGGCGTGGCCGAAAGGAGAAGTTGAACCCTGTTGGACATGGTTCAATCCATGAAGAGTTTTACTGAATTGCCCCTATCCTTTTGGGGATATGGTTTTGAGACAGCGGCCAAGTTCCTCAACATGGCACCGTCCAAAGCTGTACCCCAGACACTATATAAGATATGGCACAGTCATGGTAAGAAAATATATCAAAACATAAGGTAAAAAAGAAAAAGACAAGTTTTGCTGAGCATGATATTTACAGCCTCAACAAGGAGTTCCACATAAATTTATTTTAAAATATTTATCAAATAAATAAAATTGAATCTCTTGTTGAACCCTAATTACGGAAAAAAATTCTTAATATATTCAAATTTAAATATTTATTTTTTAAAACTTAGACAGGAAAGAAAATTAATTAAAAAAAATTGGAGAAATAAAAAGAAAAATAATTCAATATGTACCTGAGGCTCCACTAAACTTACCCACAGAGCACAAGAGATGGGATCCGGCGATAGCACACTGGAATCTTCACAAGGCGAATTCGAATTTGGGTCAGATGAATAATCCAGCCAAAATCTTTAGTGTATATTCTTGAAGAATTCTGTTGGCAAATTATACACGATGATGAATTAACAAATCAATTCACAAAAGGAATTAAAGAAGGAAAAAGAAAGAATCAAATGCTTGAGAAAAGGATTTGCCTGCATAGAATTCATCTTACACCGGAATCAAATGCTTGAGAAAAGGAAAAAGGAGTTGTCTGCATAGAATTCATCTTACATTTCTGGAGTTTTCTGCCATTTTTTGGCTACCGAAGGATTCAGATGTAACGTTCGTAGGGCTCTCTAAGCGTAGTACTTTACGGACTTGAACAGTGTTCTATAGTGAGTGTGTTGAGGGAGAAAAGGCGTGAGCAAATGTAAAGTGTGAGTGGTTGAGTGAGATAGTGCGCGTAAATGTTGTCTGCGTATGTGTGAGTGTTTCAAAAAACAAAGCTCGACGGGATGTAGCAGAACCCTCGAAAGTTACGTTCTGTCTTTTTCTGATAATATTTTCCTATTCATTTCTTCTTTTTTGGTTCTTTACTTAATATTATGTAATAATTAGACAGAAAGCATGTTTAGAAAGAAATGTATATATTGATGCTAGAATACAATACAATTAATTATTTTCTATATTAGATTCCTCCAATAAAGGCAAAAAAAAAAAAAAGAGATAATATTTATGAAAATCAATTAAAGAGTTCATCAATATATACATATTGTTATATTATAATCAACCATTTGTCTTTATAAAATTCCTTATATCCAACTCCAGCTTTTGAGTAAAATTGAAAAACTTAAAGTAGGATGAAGTTAAAATTGACACTCAAAAATGAAAAACTAATCATGTATACCTTTCTTGCAAGTTCAATCATTTTTTGCGTTTATTGAAATTTGACAATACTTTTAACTAAGGATCTATTGAAATTTGGTTTCAAAGGCTGGATATATTGAAAGAAATATATGTGGTGGGGTGTTTTAATCTGAAATGTAATTAATGGTTTGGTATATAAAGATAGGTACAGATTAATGTCACTTACCTGATTCATAATTTTAGTGATTATTACACTTTGAGAATTGGATTTCATTGATGAACTGTAGTCTAGTAATTTAAGTTTGGAATTGAATTGCAATTATATTAACGTTATGCAGATACACGAATGTGTGTAAGAATTTTTTGCACCAATTTATTTGGTTCTTTGCCACCACAGAACATATCACTTTCAAATATTTTGAAAAGAAAAATCAATTGACACTTTTGAATCCATTAATCACAATATATATATATATACATATATATAATAGAAACTTAAAAAAACAAAAAGAAAATTAAAGACTAGAGGGTTGGATATTACAAAAAATAAAGCACCTTCTAGAATATCTAACCATCTAGGGTTGACCATCTTCTAGCAGCTTCTGGAACGTCTTCTGCAAAACAAACAAAACTATTAACACTTTTAAGCAAGAATTAATTTTTTTTAAAAATAATAATATTAATACTGTAGCTACTTACCTCCACCTCCAACGCCCTTGGCCCGTTCCAACCACTGTTCACTTTTTTCTTGCAGCACCTCTTCAATAATTCCTTCTGCTTTGCTTCCTATAGAAGAAAAAACATTTAGCATCTTATTTATAAAATAATGGTAAAGCATTTAAAATACTATTATTTACTTATCAACTTTCTCTTGTGCATGCCGATAGAGGAAGCCCCCCCCCCCAAGACACACAATTGAGGACACCATGGAGTTTGGCGCCCGGTTCGCCTTCTATAAGGACTCCCGCTGGAAGTCGACTCTGGCCCAGTACTTCTGGAGCTGGAGCCAAACTTTGTTGACCAGGCTTGACAGGGCAATGGAAAGTATCTTCCGGATTTACTTATCGGTCAACATGTGGGACACACAGAACATGGACACATCCTTGCAGTCCCACCAGTAGGTCATCTACAATAATAAAATTAAAGAAAATGTTAGAAAATTTCATTAAATAATTAGATTATTGCATAAAATCAAATTAATTAAAAATTGATTACCTTCATGCTCTCAAACCACAAATGTTGGTAGTCTTCCGGCACCTACCTCAGATACGGCGACAGGTGGGGAAAGTGTCCCCATCACCACTTGATGAGCTCGTAAAATCGGGGGTATGATCTAAACGGACATGCTATATTAGACATTTTCAATATAAAATAATACTAAAAAAAATTGATAAACAAATTTACCTTGCGTCATCGAGGCTAATGTACTGCGTGCGCTGATGGTGGGGGGACTGATAGTAGTGGTGGAGCAGTCGGGGTGGCAGACTGGTGTATCGTCTCATCAGCTGCTGGTGCAGCTCTAGATGCTCCAGCATCATCTGGAGTCTGCGGGGCAGGAGATGGTGTGATCGTGTCAGGTGGTGTGGGTGGTCGAAGAATTGCTTCCCCAACTTGATAAGCATCAGACAAAACTGGTAGAAGTGGCGGGCCACGACCATGACCTCTTGCTCGACCACGTCGTATAGGAGGCGTACCACTAAACATGATCCAAATAAATTATTGAGAAGTATTAGTCTAAATTTTACGATTATTCACATTAATATGTAAATAAAAAACAATATACTAATTCTTACACATCGAAAAAATTATCATGAAGTTATGATTATTGTACTCTCAGTTATTTAAAAATATATAATTCTCTTGTGCACATATACAAATGGGCCAAGTATTGCTTTAAGCTTATTTAGCCTATCACATGAACTTTTTATTGTAGTATTCGTTATATTTATCCATTTTAATCTATCAACATTATCTTTTGTTGACAGATGAAGATGGATAAACATAACAAATTTTATTGGCAAAATTCAATTGATGGGCTAAACAAGATTAAAGGCATGCGTGATCTGTTTGTACACTGTTTCCAAAGAAATATACATTTTTGAATAATTATTAATTATTGAAAATATTGTTCTCAATTTGTTTTCTATTTCTAATGATAATGTAATTGTACTTTAATTTGAAATATTACCTTAATATTGTTATTGTTGACATTATTTTGTAAATAATATTATTATTGGGATTATTGGTCTAATTTTGTGATTATTGACTTTATTATGTAAAAATGTTATTTTTGGAAATATTTTATAATTTTGAGATAGTTGACATTGTTATGAAAATAATGTTATTACTGGGAATATTAGCCTATCTTTTGTGATTGTTGACATTATTATGTAAAAATGTTATTATTGGAAAAATTGGTCTAATTTTTTTATTATTGACATTATTATGTAAAAATGTTATTATTATCAGGAATATTGGTGTAATTTTTGTGATTATTTACATTACTATTTAAAAAGATTATTATTGGAAATATTGATCTAATTTTTTTTATTATTTACATTATTATTTAAATAATGTTATTATTGGGATTTACTATTGGTCTAATTTTTGTGATTGTTTACATTATGATGTAAAAATTATTTTATTGGAAATATTAGTCCAATATTTTTTATTATTTACATTATTATTTAATTAACTTTACTATTCGGAATATATATTGGTCCAATTTTTTTTTGGTTATTTACATTATAATGTAAAAAATTAGCCTATTTATAAAATAAATTACACATGTATACAATAAATTTGGCAAAAAATTTAAGCAATATAATATAATACACATAAGAATTGCATAAAGGGAAAAATTTTCAAATCCAAAGGAGACTAGTAATTATAAATTCTTTTGAATATTTGAAGTATTTAACAACAAAGAAAAAGTAAAAAGAAGGAAATATTAAAAAATTCTACTTATTGAAATTAGTTAGTGCATATCTTCATATAGAATGTTACAGTAAATTGCACAAATAATTACACTATACAATTACTAAATTACACAATAATTGCATAAATTACATAACTATACAATTAATTTTGGAAAATTACACAAAATTTCTACAATTGCAGAAATTACATAAAATAAATTTCTATAATTGCAGAAATCTTATACAACTAAATATTTCTATATTTGCAAAACTTACATAAAATAACTTTTTTACAGAATTTTTTTATAAATAAAAAAAATTGACAGAGAATTTTAAAAAATAAAAAAAATTAAGAGAAAATTATTAAAATAACAAAAAATATACAAAAATTTGGAGAATTACATAAAATTTACAAATTTTTTTTAGATTTTAAAAAATCTATAGAAAATTATTAAAATTACCAAAAATTATGAAATTTTTTTATAATTTCATAACTGTATAAACTTTTTTAAAAATTACAGCAAAATTAGGTAATTATTTTTAAATTGCCGAAAGTTTTTAAAATGTTTTATTTTACACCAAAAAATTAAGAAAATAAAAAATATATGATAAATTGTCCCAAACATATTAATGATCAGAAAAAGTAGACTATAAATTAGTTATGGTCATTGGAACATATAATGCTATGAATTAAATTGATACATGTTCAGAAGATCAAATATATTTATATATATAAGACTGTTAGTCTTACGTAGATGTAAGTAACATCTTATATTGTTGTATTGGATTGTCTAATCAGACCGTTAAAATTTTTGTCAAACTGTTGGATAGTATTAAATCAATAAAATGCTACATTCTATGAAGCTTTTTACATTTTTGTTATATGGATACTAAGATATCGTATCTAATACACAATCGATGAGGTTGAAAAAATGATGGAACTGTCCATCAGATAATTTGATTTTAGATCAGACCACTAGATATGTTCACATATGAAAAGTATTATTATGAGTTTAAATTTGGAATTAATCAAGGTCCTTGATATTGAGACATTGTAATTGGGAAGTGAAAGAGCAATCTATGGGCATATTTAGGGACGATGATTGGAACACATTTAGAAACGTTTTTTTAATAATTTAAGAAAATGATATTTTATACATTTACGAACGGTTTTATTTAAATTTCGTATTTCGCAACGGTCAAATATTAAATAACCGTTCCTAGGTTTGATTTTTCCTCCAGTTTTCTTTTGGTGCGAAACTCAATTTGTTGTAACTTATTGTGGAACGGTCAAAATAAATTAATGGGTCTTATATGTTAATTTTTCTTCCATTTTATTTAGGACATTGTAATATATTGAACGGTTTATTTTATTAATGTCGGTTCAAAGTTGGAAATGGCTTTGGATCGACATCCTAATTTTTTGACCGTTCCTAAACAGAAAAAAATGTGTTTTGTTTTTTAACAAAAAATTATTGGTATGGACAAAGTTTGGAAATTGTACTTCTAAATTAGCTGGTCAACTATTTTTATAAATTATTATCAATAATTTTTTAATTGATACAGAAAACAGTAAATATCAATCAGAATAATTGTCTTTTTCAGTCTCGTAATCCTCATCAAAGCTATCCTCGTCAGACTCGTCATCCAATTTAAAGTTCCCCGATCGGGATGTGCCTGCTCCCTTTTGATTAGCAATAGAATGGTCAATGGCTAATTGTATACCATTTGGGCATGCAGGTCATAATTATAATTGTCCGTCGCAAATTGTGGAGTAAGTATTGTCTCAACGTATTTAAGTGCAATGTCGGTCCCATCGAGAGTCAGGTTATATACGTCTTTGCGCATCACGTTCGGCCTCCTTTCGTCTAGCTCAAGCTCCGGTCAATTACATATGATATTCAGATCCTTCCGTGTATTTAGAGTATCCTTCGTTGTTCCTTTTATATCCATCACGATATTGAATATATTGTCAGCATGTTCTTCTCAATGTGTATGACATCAAGATTGTGTCGTACCAGATGCATTGACCAATACATCGAGCTCCCAAAAGATGCTTTTCATTGTCCACTTATGCTTGCTACCATACCCGTCCGGGAGTGACAACGATACTCCAACAGAAGGACCAAACTCTTCAACCTATTTGCGGATCTATTCTCCCATTAATCTTGGCCGTGCAACATTCCTTGTCACTCAGTTCTTAGTGAACACTTTCTTCCTACGGTGCAGATGGTCCAGGGGAAGGAACTATCTATGGCAGTCAAAGCAGCACGCCTTCCTACCGTTTTGCAGGTAAAATGAACATATGTCTTTCATACAAACTGGACATCGCATAACACCAGTGGAACTCCATCTAGACGCCATTCCACAAGCGAGTAGGTGCTTACACTCCACATCAACACAGCGTGCATTGGGAATATCTCGCTTCTCAGTGTCGCATGTCAGTATACCTACATGTCGCAGATTCTGCAACTCCCCGATCAGTGGCTCCAGGTAAACATCGATGAGATGTTTTGAATTGGAACGACTGGGGATCACCATCATCACGAACATATACTCAGCACTCATGCACATTCCCAATGGGAGATTGTACGGTGTAAGTATAACGGGCCAACATGAGTACGTATGACCGTACTCTCCGTGCGTTGCGAGCCCATCCGTGAACAAACCTAGTCTACAATTACGGAGCTCTACTGCAAAATGAGGATATGTCCGGTCAAAATGCCTCAATGCATCTGAATCGGACGGATGGCACATGGTTCCCTTTTCCGTTTGATTGTTGGCATGCCATGTTATTTGCTCGGCAGTCGCTTCTGAAACGTACAACCTTTGCAGGCAAGGGGTAACCAGCAGGTACATAAGAATGGTATACGATGTGTTTTTGTGATTAGGATTTTGCTCCCTGGTTGACTTGGACCTAGCTTCTCCGCAAAACTTGCAGTAGTCCAGATCAATGTTGTCCTTCTTTTACAACATGTAGCCATTTTTACACACATCAATATTCTCAATAGGTAAACCCAAGTTTCTTAACAATTTCTTCGTACTATAGTAATCTTGGGGCAGGGTGTGGTTGCGGGTCACTATATGATTAGCCCATTGGGATATTTGGTCACATATATGCTGAGAAAATGGCCAATGACCTTGATATTCAACAACTCAGCCACAACCTCAATTGAGATTGGGTGCAACCATTCCACAATGGTTGCTCAACTGCATGCACTACATTGTGAAACTGATCTGCCAACCCAAACACATAATCGTACCACCAACCATAATATAAACTAGGCCCTATATTAGTAGGACATGACCCTGTACCTAGGCACACCATCCCAATTATACTTAGAAGACCAGACAGCGGGCTTGGCGGCATAAAAAACCATTCTCTATGTCGAATCCATCTCCACGGCATCACCACCAAGGCATACTGGTACCCTCCATAACATTAGAAATGGGAGTTTGCTCCTCCTACAACTGGGCCGCGGTGATGGCCTCAAAATACTCCTACACTCTCTCCCGCCATGAGAAGTCCAATTATAATACTCTGGCATAAAATCTTACATAAATAAGTCAAAATTTACCTCGTCCGTGCTTTTGAAAATTTCATTTTTGCACTTCCAAAAAGGACACTTAATTTTCTCACCATCCATATATGCATGTTGACTTGGGTCATTCTATAAATGTAGCAACACCATCCTCAACGGAGTAAGACCCGCCCTATTTCAAAGATTCTTCTCATACATGCCTATACTCAACTATCTTAACATGAAGATGAGTCCTACACAAACACAGAAACACACACACATATATATATATTATAACATTAAATTTAATTGATAAAATTACAACAAATATAATAAATTGACAAACAAAGGGTTAAAGTGGTTACCTGATGAAAATAACTTCAAATATCAATAAGAATTTGAGATAGGTTGACGAACAAGAGTAGAAAAATATTTGTGGGATAGTGAGAGATCAAAAAAATTCGAGAGAGATTGAGGAAATAGAAAGAAATTAAGAATTGAAGAACCTAGTGACCTTAAATGGAAAGAGCACACATATTTAGATGTTAAAAATAGCCGTTGATTTAGATTTTGAAACGGTCCTTTCGACAAGTATAGGAACATTTTTTTTAACCGTTGAAATCTAGCCATTGTATTTCATTTGGAACAGTCTCAGTAATACTAAATAAATAATACAAGAAAATAGTTCTAATTTGCACCGAATTTTGGAACAATTGTTGAAACACATTACTTCTTAAATAAAACTAATAATTTGGAATGGTTTTTCGCATAATTGATTAAGGGTGTTTAAAAATCGTTCCAAATTGTACCTCATTTTCGAATACATTTTCTAACTATCATCTTTGGACATCCTTTGTCACACATATAGGAACGGTCAACTCAAGACCGTCCCTAATTCTAATATTATGTTCAAACAGAGTTCCAACCATTTACCGTTTCTATTTTTTAATGGTATTTCGATCGAATTTTATAACTGTTTGTTCGGAACTCATGTTGGAATGGTATGCCTGTTCCAAAATTATAACAAAAAAAAATATAGATCATGACATCATCTTTCAATATCCGTTCATTATGTGTTCCAAAAATCGTTCCAAGATGGAATGGTTTTAGGAACATGACCATGCCAAATCTCACCTTTTTTTATAGTGTGGTGATGTGCTCTAGCCAAATCCCATCCACAAAAGTTGTTGGCGAGCACAAGATCTAGGATCCGATCATAGCACAAGAAATGGGGTCCGCAAGTTTTTTAGTTTTACAAGCTAGCTTAAGGTACTATCACTTTAAAAAGGTGGAATTTGGAGCGAGTTTAGGAGCGGTTTTTTTGGGTTTGGAACGGTTTGCAGGACATCGAACTTATTTGGGGCGATTTTTGGAACGGTTGAAAATTCATCCTTACAAATGGCGTTACAAAATTTTAGGAACGGTTCTGGCAAGACCATTCCTATTTGTGATGGAAACTCTAACACACTACGAAAAACGTTCCTAATATTAAATTTGTAAAGAAAAATTTTATTTTCAATTGGAAAGATTTTAGGAATCGTCAGTCGTATTTAGGAACACATATATAAAACCGTTTTAGTAATGATATTAGCAACGGTCTTTCTGATAACACATACTTAAAATCGAAATAGCAATGGTATTAGGAACAGTTAACCACTATTTAGGAACACTTATTAGAAATGATTTTAGCTATGGTATTTGGAACAATCAATGCAGTTTAGGAACAAGGGTTTGGAACTATTTTAGTAATGGTATTTGGAACAATCATTTATTTAGATTTATAACACACTACTAAAATCGTTCCTAATTTTTTAAATTTTTAATTATATTTTATAATGAATTCATATATTTAATAAATCGTAATAAATAAATAAAATTATATACTTTAATATATAATAAAATTAAGTTAATAATTTTTTAATTAATTATATTTACAAATTTCATTAATTAACTAAAATTGAAATATAGAAAACACATTATATCAATATAAAAATTATCTAATTAAAAAAATGAAAAAAAATTAAAACCAAATCTAAACCCTCCTTTTCAACGACATCAATATTGTCTTGATTTGAGGCTGAGGGGTCTGTTGAAGGCAATTCTGGAACGTCTCCTGCAAAACATACAAAATTATTAGTACTTCTAACCAAGAATTATTTTTTCTAAAACAAAGAATATGAATAATCTACATACCGCTACCTCAGCCGCTCTCAGCCCCCTCAAGTGGCCGTCCTCCTTTTTTGTGTAGCACCTTTCAAATAACTCCATCCGCTTGGGTAGCAGATCGAGCTCTGCCTCATGTAAAAGAAAAAAATAGTTAACATCTTATTTATCAACATTGTCTTCAGTTGACAAATGAAGATGGATAAACCTAAATAATTCTACCGACAAAATTCACTTGATAGGCTAAACAAGCTTAAAGGCATGTGTGATCTGTTTGTACATGGTTACAAAGGAACTATATATTTTTAAATAATTATTAATTTTTAATAAATTTTATTTTAATTTGAAATATTACCTTGTTATTGTTGATATTATTTTCTAAATAATATTATTATTGGAATTATTGATCCAATTTTGTGATTACTGGCATTATTATGTAAAACTATAATTATTAGGAATATTTTCTAATTTTGGATTATTGACATTGTTATGTAAATAATGATATTATTGGGAATATTAGCCAAATTTATGTTAATGTGATTATTATGTAAAAAATTATTAATGGAAATATTGGTCTAATTTTTGTGATTATTTACATTTATTATGTAAAAATGCTAGTATTGGGGAAATTGGTCAAAAAAAATTTATTTATGTGATTATGATGTAAAAATTTATTAATTGGAATCAATTCTCAATTGTTTTAATTATTATATTTATTATGTAAAAATGTAATATTGGTGAAATTGGTCAAATCTTTTGTATAAATTAAATATAAATTGCATAAATTACACAATAAATTACATATAAATTGCATAAATTACACAAATTATAGAAATGACCAAAAATTAGAAAAAAAATAACAAAAAAAAAGTTAAAATTAACAAATGTTTTTTGTCAATTTTGAAAAATAAAAAAATAATAAAAAAGTACCAAAAATTTACAGAAATTTTTTAAAAATTACTTAATAAATTTACAAAAAATTAGAAAAATTACAAAAACATTACCAAAAATTAGGAAAATTAAAAAAAATTACAAAAAAATCACAAAATTTTCAGAAAACCGTAATTCGTTTTTTCAAAAAACAGAAATTTTATATAGTTAAATGGCCAATTTTTTTTTTTCGAAAACTAGCCAAAATGTTTTAAAAAAATTGGTGTTTTACTTTATATGAAAGTGGGGGAAAAATGGAAGAAAAGTGTGGTAAAAAAAAAAAGAAGAAAAATGGTTGAGGGGAGGGTACAAAAAAAAAAAAGGAAACCCAACCATTTCATTTGATTCCACTTACCTCTAGACGGCGGCGGTGGATGCCTGACGGTAGTGGAGCTAAGTACCAGATGAGGGAGGTAGTCGGTCGAGGAGAGTGAGGGAGGGAGGGAGAGTGAAGGAGGAACAGGGAGGGAGAAATGAAAAAATCTTCTAAGTTTTGTACGTATACCGATTTTTGGAGCGGGCTTTGGAACCGGCAATTTTTTAAAAACCATTCCTAAGACCTCTCCTAGAAAAAAAAATCATTTTTATTGACAAGCTATATTTAAAAACTCGTTCCTATTGTTTAACCATTCCAAATAACCGTTTCAAAATAAAAAAACAATGTCGTTTTGTTTCGAAATGACGTCATTTTGGTATAATATTAATACGACCACTCCTAATGCTTACAAACAGTTCCTAATTCAGTCTCAAAATTATTTTCCCAAAAAATTCAGAAAAGTTAAAAATAGAAGAAAGCTGCCCTAGATATGTTAATGATCAGAAAAAAAAATAGACCATAAATTAATAAGGCCATTGAAAACATATAATGCATTGAATTAAATTGAAATATGTTCGAAGATCATGTGTATTTGTATATATAAGATTGGTAGTCTTACATAAATGCAAGTAACATCTTATATTGTTGTATTGGATCGCTAATTAGACCATTGGATATTATTAAACTGACAAATACTGCATTCGTTGAAGTTTTGGACATTTTTGTTATACAGATACTGAGATATCGTATCTAATACACAATTAACGATGATAAAAACGACACAACTGGCCATCAAACCATGTAATTTTAGTCAGACTGCTAGGTATGTTCACCTATGGAAAGTATTGGTATGCGTTTAAATTTGGGATTAATCAGGGTCACAAATTGCAATATCGAACCGAGAAGTGAATTAGGAGTCTGTGGACGTATTTTGGAATGGATAGTTTATAAATTGGAATTAATTTCATAAGATGTAAGTAATTCGATTACTCACACATGAGGGTACATTGGATGGATAGCCCAAGTTTAAACTAATTTCATTAATTAAAATTGTGCATGTCTTTATTAATTTAATGAATTGGATTCCATTAATTAATAAGAGACAATTTGATCTTGAATATTTAATTGGATTAAATACCTAGTGGGATGAATTAAATGAATTTTTTTAAATTAGATTTAATTAAAATTCAATGGGCTTGAATTTACTTTACATAAAATCGGCCCAATGATTAAGGCCCACTAGCAAAATTGATGGAGGAAAAGTTGACCAAAGAATTGCATTTTGGAAAGTGTTAGTTTGGTCATAATTAGCTCTTCTCTATTTGGAAATGATTGAAGAGTCGCCTTGTAGATAATAGAATGTATCTAAACACATTTTTATTTATCTATTCAAGGTATATAAATATATTTTGTGTATGATTATTACGGTAATAATTCATTACACAATACAACACAAAAATTCCCTCTTCTTCTCCATCATAATTCGACTGCCCCCTTCATCTCACCTTGGGTGGGTTTTTTGATCCTGATTCCTTCCAACAAAGGAATCGAGGTCTCATTTTTCGGTGTGATGTGGATGATCTTTAGAGGATTCCTATGTTGGAATCTCTTGTGAACGTTCAACGATTTTATGTCAAATAAACATGTAAACATGTTTTAATATTTTTAAATCATGTTTTATTAATTATTTTATTGATAATTATGTGTAGAAATGAACTTGTTTAATTATGTGATTAATTGGATGATTTTAGTATTTAAGAAAATTTGAATATTTTTGTAAATACTTGATTTTTTTTATTTTTTTAGTTTTATGTGTGGAATCAAAAAAATAATTTAAGCACTGTAGCAGCAACTGTCGGCCGGTGCTGCACAGTCGCCCGCTCGCATAGGCAGGATAAAATTAAATTTCTTTCTTAATATAGTTTATTTTTGTGCATTGGATGCACATATATTTATCATCCTTTTGATTACAATTTTAAACTTGTGTTTTCTGCATATAATTATTTTTTGTAATGTTGGATATCATGATTTTTCTTATGCATGGAATGTATTATTTTATGTCAAGCATGTTTAATTGGATTATTTTGCTAGTTGGATAAAAATGAATGATCATGGAGCCCTTGACAATTTGAATTTATTTATTTATTTTGTTTATGTTTGGTGGGCCTATGTGCCTTTTTATTATCTTCCTCCTTCTCTCGTTTTTGCCTTGGAAATAAGACTTGCTTTCCTCCCTATTGTGTACTCCCCTGGACAATTGATCAGGATTTCTTTTTAAATTGTAATGAGACTAGAATATATTTTTCGTGAGAATTTTTAGTTTTAAATGGAGAAGAAGGTCCACGGAGGAGGAGGCCAACGGAGAAGGAGCCCCATGGAGGACTTACAAGGCCCATCTATTGTTAATGAGTAAATTAGATTTCTAATAGCTTATGAACACCTTAGATATCCTTAGACTCACTGCGGTCTTAGTGGGTCGCATAGGTTGGGCTCGTGATCATCCAACAGGGGTATGCTTAATTTTGTTGCATGTGATGTGTTTAATATTTTTATTTAAATTGGTTTAAATATTTGATATTTGTGCATGCAAACTTTAATGTGATGAGGTCTCAGTCAAACACTAAAAAATTTAACTCTCACTTGGTTGGACCAAATTAAATTATTGGGACCCAAAAAGGACTTGGATCAAAATGGATTGATCTTTGATCAGTGCAAGGTTTTCATCCACAATAATGTGGTGAGGAAACTACCACTACCCAAGTATGGTCTCGCGAGTCGTGGCACATTCTGATTAGAGGGAAGTTCCACCATTATTGTGAACAAAGGAACACGCTCACTGTTTTTCAGTCACACGAGTCGTGGGGAGTGAAAATTGAGGTGTGATTTGGTTGATGGGTTGAGCACGATACTAATTAAATTTTAAGCCTATAATGGTCTTGGATCAAAATGGCATTTCAATCTGTCCAGGCCTTCCATCCATAATAATGTCGTAAGGAAGCTGCCACTTGTTAGAATAGGTGACCTGAAAGCTAATTGAATTTTCATTCTTGTAATCTATTCTGATAATAACTCAATATTGTGTAATATTATTCAGTAAATAAAATGAGTATTCGCTATTGGCATTTCATTGTTGTGCTCATTACATTTATGTTTGCATTTCTTTCAAACATCACAACAAGACCCACAGACCACCATGAACAACCGTGCAACAGTTGGACTGCGCATTGGAAGGCGATCATGAAACTAACTGTTTAGGGTTTGGCCTGAAATGTTTCAAGTTGAGGACCTCAAAAATGGGCATCGAAGTGTCCTATGGAGACTTGCATTAAGAGTCTCATTCATTTGATGAGTGTCGTGTTTCATTTGCGACAGGCGTGGGACATTTATGCGAACTTAATGGCTCGATTGACTAGGTGTCAAGTCAACTGAGCTAACTCACGTGGATCGTCATATGGAAGCCTTTGAGGCTTGGTCGGTATGACTTGAGTCCCTGGCTCTGATAGTACGGGAGTAGTTATCAGACTTGAAGAAATACAACAGTCACGTGTATGCAATGATTCTATCTTAGATTTGTGTGAGAGGTGACTGTGTCTTAGACATGGTCATCATAAACTTTGTTTAATCCATTCAAACTATATTGCAAGGACGGTGAGTTCCAAAATGAGGATCCGTCCCCTGTCTAAATGTGACAGAGGTATCTCCTATGCACGTGAGATACGTTAGCGCTCTATAAACCTGTGGCCATAGTAATTGGTCGGATAGGAAAAAGAGGTTACTAGGTCGAGCAATTTGGCGTAACGCGATCTAAAGTATTAAGAATAGACATATAGTCCAGGATGGGAACTGACACCCAATTCTATGTCCAAAACTAAGGCCGAGAGATAGTAGATGGAAGGACCATACCCATATAGACTCAAATCTAATGCTGCAGATTTAGAGCTCTGTACTCTAAAGGCATGTTTTGGTCATGCTCCCTCAACTCGTGAGTCATCCTCGAAGGTGACGCCTTCCGAATATGTTCTCATAGGTCGTTCCATAGCGAGGTGGATGCCAATAAGGAGCTACTTATTGCGACTTGGACATTATCTAGATCAACTCTTCGGAGTCCGACAACTTGGGCATTAACCGCTAGCTGTCCAAACTTTCTGTCAGGCCACTCGAGGTTTTCTCGAAGGTGCCTGAGTGTCAACATGATGGAGTTTGCTTCAGATGCCTCCATCTCTTGTCAGGAAATCTGCAAGAACGTTTTCATGAGATTTTATAACGACAATAATATAACAATAATATTGGTATTCAGCTTGCTATCTGATAATACGAGGATTTTCTATTTTCTATTCTAATTTATTCTTTAAGAAAGCTTTGACATTAGTATTATCAACTTTTAAAGTAAATTCTTTGGCAAGTAAAAATAAAGGCCATATTTTAAAAGCCTTCCAAATCCGCAAAGAATTCTTTGTCATTGTTGTGCCAAACTTTGGCTTCTTGTTTTGAGAACAACCCTCCTGTATATCTACAAGGTTCTTCCCCTGTAGTTGTCTTCTTCATGAGTACTGATGCCCATCTGTAATCATTTGCGTTTGTTTAGACTACCAATTCATCCTCGTTCTGCGATATATCAAGCTTTGGCAGGGTACTGCAAACCTGTTTCAGCTCACGAACCGTTTTTGTGTAGCTTTCTTCCCATTTCCACTTTGAACTTTCCGTTGTTTCAGAAGTGGTCGGAAATCCTTCTTGTATCATGCAAGATCTTTAATGAAGATACCTGCAAAATTAACAACTCCCAAGAAGCTCTGTAAGTGCTTCTTATCCTTGATTCCAACTGGAAAATTATGGATTTTCTCCCCAATATGGTCCTGAAACTTAATTCCTGTCTCGTAAATAGAAACTCCTAGAAATTCAACTATATTGACAATAATAGTAGCTTTCTTTTCAAAAAGTACGAAACCTTCTTTGTGGCATGCATCAGAAAATATTTCAAGATGTTTAATATGTTCTTTTATATTTTTAGATGCAATCAATATGTCGTCAATATAAACAAACATGAATTCGAAATAATCTTAAAAAACATTATCTATTTTTTTTTGAAATATCTGGGGTGCATTAGCTAAACCCATTGGAAGCACAATCCAGATATATTGTCCCTGTGGTGTGGAGAATGCAGTAAATTTCTATGATTCATTCTCCATCTTAATCTGATAAAACCCAGATTTGCAATTAAATTTAGAAAACACTCTTGCCCCTTTAATTAAATCAACTAAGTGGTCTCTACTAGGAATGTAATAACCATCAAACTCTAATATCTTATTAATGCGTTGATAGTTAATTACCAACCTGGGTTTACCTCTCTTAATCTCGCCATGGTTCCTTACCAGAAAACCAGGGCTGCTGTAGCTAGAGATTCCAGGTTCGATGAGTCCAAGATCGATATGCTCTTTGATAATCATCTACATATCTTTCTTGTCTTTCATGCTCGTCTGGATAGGTTTGTATCGAACGTACACGTACTTGCACTCTTCCTTGAGCTTTAGAGTAGTTTTGATCTTGTTCCTATCCCATCATGCCAGAGGGTTTTCACTGAAGTTCCTCTGGATAAACCTCTTGGCATTCTCAAGAGAAATCCTGCTTTCCTCACTAATATCTAGCGATTTCATTTTTATTAGTTCTTCTTTAAGGTTCACAATCTCCTCCTTGGATTTCTTATAGAAGCTATCATTGTCTATGAGTCCTTGTTGCCTGAAAGTCAGAAGGACCTTACCAAATTTCCTCTTATCTGCATTTTTGGATGAGTTAATCTGACATCAAAATGACCACGTTTGCTGCAAAAATTTATTGGCATTATCCTTTTAAATGCCCTTTCTCTTCGCAATACCTGTATCTCACTACCACAGTTAGTGGTAAAAGATTAACAGATTCCTCTAGTTATCTTGCATATATCTTGCAAATGTTTGAATGAAATTGTTACCTAGCAAGACATCAGCACCTATATCATGAAAGTAAATAGGAGGTGTTTCTACCCTAAACCAGGGCGATCCGAATGCTCCTCCGATCATGATCTTGGCTTCTCGTATTCCCTTATTGAGTATTAGGATTTTTTTGTGAAAAATCTCTTCGTGCAATAACGGGTAAGGTTTCCCTTGCTTCTTTAGGGAAAACTCCAGGTTTTGCCGTGCAAATTCCTGATCCTGAATCAATATAAGTTGCAAAATACTCTATCTTATATTAATCATACAACATACCTACAAATATGTATATAGAAAAGGGACTCGTTATTCAATCCTTATGGTAACACCATCAAGACGGAATTCCATTCCGTTACCTTTTCTTCCCCATAGTTTATGATCTTTGAGGAAACTTAATCCCAAAGTCGTACTCCCAGTTTTCTCTTCCTGAAATGATATAAGTCATGGCCTACTATTTCTTGCATGCCTTCATTTCCCAACAATAGGTTGCTGCAAATGATATCAGTCATAAGGTAAAAAATTTTCTTTCTTAATGATGTCAAATATAACTTGTATTTCTTTCCATCCTTCAGGGCATTTATGTTTTATGTTATCTACCCTAATCTCCTGAGGAGTTAAAGCTTTTAATTCATCTTTCTCCTTTCCTTTATAGCCTGTAATCCTATCTTCCGGAAAGTACATTCTGCTACTGAATTAAGCTCTAGAGCTAAGTGTTCTATCTAAAACTGGGTGATCTTTTATGATGATATCAACACCACCTATTCTGGATATCCTAATAGGATCTGGTGTCATTACCTTGGCGAATTCCTTGAAAATTCTAAGAATCTCAATATACTCCTTCATAAGAAACAAATATGAATGATGCGTAATGGAAAAGGCATAAGGTATTCAATAAGTTATAGAATATAGTCTGTTACGTTCTTTCATTAGATCTTTTCTCTTAAAATATTGATGATGGGTTAAAATTCTACTGAAATCTTGGTCTGCTAGGTTGTATGCAATCCTAAGATGAATGTCAAACATCAATTTTCCTGCATACAGATTTCTTATCATTGTTGCAAGACAACCATCTCGTAAGTTATTGATTCTTCTATCCATTTTCGATAAATGTTTCTAAATCAATTCCTTCCTTAAAAGTTGCTTTTATTACTACTTTGATAGTTCCTATGTGGATCCATTTCATAGTAACAGCTACGTCTTCTTTAAGCTTACTTATTTCTTCAAGAATTTCTTCTTTAGGAATTAATTGCATCTCCATCACATTACCAGTAAGTTCCATAGGTATAGAAAACTCGCATGAACTTACTTGGTAGATTGTGATGCTTTCTTTGGTTCAGTCCTATCTGGCTCAGGACTTTCCCAATTCCTCAATCCTAAATCCATCGTATAGGTTGAGGTTGGAACCTTGTCGCATGATTCTTTCCATGGTTTTGTTTGATACCGTCATTCTCTCGTTGTAATTATTCTGACTCAGTTGAATCCATCCGAATCAGTATGTATTTCCTCCTCATAGACGTTTATCGTCTGAAGAAAGATCTTCGAATTGGTAGATGGGTACGAAATCTCCATGGCTTCAAATTTTCGCAATTCACCACGTTTCTGGCGAAAATCGGCGGATTTATGTCCTTTTGCTCCGTAGGTCCAGCAATTGCAGTGTTTGAAACTTTCATTGGCTCGGGTATGTGCTCGTCTGAATGTTCTTCCTGTAGGGCTTCTTCCAGTGGATCTTGCATCTATTCGTCTAGATCCTTTAGATGAAGCCCTTGTTGGTGTTGTTCTTTGTCCAGATTTATATGGTCTGGATTTAGACTTGGACCACCATGATCTCCGCCGGGAAAAGGTTCTCCTAGAACTCCTAGGGTAGGAGTTACTACTTTGCTTCCTCATTTCCTTGGCACGCTTGATTCTCCTACAACAGTTGCAAAATCATTGTTATCACAACAAAGAGGAGTTCGTTTGATTTTACCTCTTAGTCTTTTCATGTTCTTCTAGATGGATACTTGATAACACCATCCTTCAGTTTGTCTTTAAGGAAAGACATTCTTCGCGCCATTGAATCTAGCTGTCCTTCACGTACTTTCTATGACTGAATCAACATTTTCCTTCATGGACTGCATATTTTTGCGAAGAACATTGGAGCTACTACCTCCCCATTACTCCACTTTAGAAAAAATACTTGTGGAACAAATAGATATATTCATCTAATGTGCAAATACTTGTTAATTCAAGGTTGAAAAAAGCTTGTGCATATTCTCTAACCTTTTCTTCTCTACTTGCTTCGAATTATTCATCTCCAATAAAGTGTATCGTGATAAGCCTTCCTAGCCGGTCTGCTATCACTCCTTTCGAATCTCCGGCAAGGATACTGGCTTTGGTATCTTCTGGGGTATTATCCCATCCGATCTTCATAGATCCCGTCCAAGCTCAACTCAACAAGCTTTATGATGTTTTCTTTGTTGAGCTCTAAGGTAGTTGCTACTATCTTGACGGTTGTAACCCATTCGTCTATCAATTTTTCGGTATTTCGAAAATCGATAATATCCAGGTTGAGTATAGCGCCATATGGATGTAAGGGCTGGAGTATGATCCTTGCCCAAGGTGTTTTTTCAGGCACTCTTTTTGGATTTCTTCCTGGATTTTCCTTTAGCCTTGTTCCCACAAACGTCGGAGTGACATTAGTCTAGAAATCCGCACTTCCTCTCATCGGTTGATCTTGTGGAGGATCATTAGAACATGTACTTTCCTCCGACTGTGGTAGTGCTGAAGTGATTTCATTGGTTTGGATATTGACTAAATCCACAATCCCGAGTTAGGAAAAGGATTCTGCCAATTCTTGTAGATCTGATAGATCTACTCTTATTACCTCCATTATTTTATAGGTCTGATAGATGCGATAATCAGATCTTCTCTAGACTTTGGCTTTGAAATCTCCGTGCCCTTCCCCTTCTGGTGTAGAAGAGGTACTGTTCCAAGGGCGTCCCTGTTTTGCTCCTGTCTAGATTTTTATGTCTCAGGGTTCTCCCTTTGATTTCTCTTCAAATCTGTACTTTCTGCCGTCTGATCTCTAAGGCCTTTGTGTAGATCGGGAAGGATCTTAAAGACCTCGCCACCTTTTGGCTCAAAGATTCTATTTTCATAGGTATATGGATTAACCTATGTCCATAGTCTTGAACCGTCTTTTCTATCTGCCTCATATCTTGAGAGATCTTTGATGTATCGGGCTGAAGTTCCTTCCAATCAGTCATAATTTTTAGAACTGAAATTATGCCGGAATTTACCCGTTCCGCTTCTCTTAGCTGGGATTCTACCATGGACTTCAGTGGAGTGTAGATGCCTCACTGCATTTCCTCGTAGTACTTCTGGAACCTCAAAATTTTTCAGCCACTCTTGTTCTTCTTCTGGCGTGAGAGGTTTTGGATCAATCCTCTTGGAATCTGGAAATATACCGTGTTTTCAGAGTAACTCGAACTTTCGTTCGGTTCTATTTTCTCTTAAAGAGTCTCCTCCGTTAGTGGATAAATAATATCAAAATATAATATAATCATATATTTCTTCAATAAACCTAGGCTCTGATACCATTTTGTTGAGTATGGATGAAAAATTAGAATTTACTGTAAATGGACTAAAACAACTCTTTTAAATTTGCACAGGGGTGAAAATGTCCTAAAATTGTCCAAAAACCCGTCTGTGGTCCTAATTTAGGCGACTCTACAATTTACTGGACTTAATTGGAAATGCGTAAACATAATGGACTAAAATTGATCTTGGGGAAACTTATTGGACCAAACTAATCTTTTTCCCTGTATTTAATTGGAGTAATTATATGATGGACTTAATTAAGTGGACTCTAATTAAAATAGATGTAATTAAGATTGATTGGACCATGTATTTTTAATTAATTAAAATCGGCCAAGCCCATTAATTAAGTTGGTGGAAATGATTAGAATATGAAATTATTAACTAACAAATTCACTTTTGAAAAATGCCATCTTACTGATCCTTTATTTGGAATAAAGGATCTTATTACCTAATGGATGGTTAAATGAACCTAGATATATTGCAATGCATCCATACAAGGTATATATATGTATATTAGTTATTTAGAATAACTAGTGAATACAAAGCAAGAAAATAATTTCCTTCTTTCCAGTTCCACCTGTCGGCCGAACCCCCTCTTTTGCATACTTGGTGTGGTTTTGCTCCTCAATTTTTTTCTAGCAAATAGAGTTGTGGAATCCCAAGTTCTGGTGTGCTGTGGACATACCTTAAGAGAGTTTTTACATTGAAGCCTTGCGTGAACGGATCAACCAAATGAGGTTCAAAATAAGTCAAATCAAAGGTGACTCTTGATTTATATTTATGTACCTCTCGTTTTTCATTCAACTAATTGCCTTGTAAATTTTATTATTTTTTTTATTTTATTAACCACATTGAACGCCCGGGAACTCCAAGGGTACACCCCATGATTTTATGGTTTCCTTGCGATTTCATTTTATTTAAGCAAGTTATTTTAACCTCTTCCGCTTGCGCGTTGCCAAGCTAATCCACTCGCACTTTCCGGTGCCCTTCCAAGTTGTATCAGAGCCCAGTTACCATGTAGGGGCTATGGTACTGTGTGAATAACCATGAAAACGTGTTCTCTATTTCTTTTGAAGCATGAAATAGTTTTTTACTTTTTCTTTGATAATTATATGAGAAAAGTAATTCATCTAATTATTGCGATTTTTGGATGATTTAAGGATTTTATGAAAATTCAATTTTTTGATAAAATACTTATTTTAATTTCAGTTGAATGTGTGAAAATTAAAAAAAAAAATTGGTACTATAGCAGTGCACTACTGATCTACAATGCAAAGCATGCGCGCAGCCGGGCGCGCGCGAGGGCGGTTGTGTGGCCGCTGTGCTGCTGCTGCTGACGACTGACGGCTAGCCCGTTTTTCACAGTTTTTGCAGAAAATTAAATTTTCTAATTTCTGCATATTTTTTGAAAAATATTTATTGTTGCTGATTTAATTTTGGAAAAAATTGGAATTTTTTGAGAAGTAAATTGATTTAATTAATTTAGTTTAATTGTGTTCATTAGAAGTACAAGGCTTAATCATCCATATTTATTGCAAATTTTAAGCTTATTGTTTTCTGTACATAATTGTTTGTCATGATATTGGATATCACGATATTTTTTAGATGTTCATTTTCTTGTCTATCATGATTAATTGTTATTCTATGTTAGAACGAATGTGAAGGGATGATCACGGAGCCCTAGACCGCATGTATGTCTTTTAATTTTTGTTGGGTGGGCCCATGTGCCCTTGTGATTCTTTTTTGTCCCCCCTTCTCATTTTTAGCCTTGGAATAATAAAGCTTGCTATCTCCCTCTTAATATACTCCCTCCAACTACTGATCGGGGTTTCTTCTTCAAATTGTAATGAGAGTAGTATAGGACCTTTGGAGATACTTTTTCATTTCTAGCAAGTCTATGGAGAATAAGGCCCAAAGCAATATGGTGAGGAAGCTACCGTTGCTGAAGTGTGGTCTCACGAGTTGTGGCACACTTGGAATAGAGGAGAGTTGCACCATAGTTGTGAACAAAGGAACATTTTCACCATTTTCTTGTCTAACGAGTCATGGGGGGTGATGGATGAAATGTGATTTGGTTGATGGTTTGGCCTAACACCGAGTAACATGATTCGCTTGAAGTCTTGGGAATCATATGAAGAGGTGAGGCAAAAGATCTTGGGGATCTCATGGGATGAGAATGGTACTGGATACCTCCCACGAGCATGGCAAATTTGCTTGTGGACTCCAAGCCGACTAGGAAAGGCTATTCCTTAAACCCCACTTGAGAGTGGTGAGCTTTTGTATAAATAGTGGGAGAGTTAAAGACTAAAGACCAAGTCTTTTAGCTTACTCATAATATTACAATCATTGGCTGATTTCTATTTAATTTTCTATTGTGTAGAAAATGTCTATGAATCCTTTAACCATGATAATGAAGGCTAATAAATTCAAGGGCACTAACTACAATGAATGGCTGCTAAATCTGAGGATTGCCCAATATTTCAAGAATAAGGGCTATGTTTTGGACAAGATATTCCCAATGGTCTTGCTGGAAGAACGTATCACATTGGTTTCGATATCCAATGACATCCAATAGCAATATGATAGGCTGGATGATGTTCCCTAGATAATGCTCTGCTCTGCATGAAAGAAGTTCATGTGGTTCCCGATAGGCATATTAGATATGCTACCACGAAAGTATTCTTAGGGACCAAAACGGCCGAAGAATTGTCTGTACAAAGTCATAGGTTTAAGATGCTATCCCTAATGGAGAAGCTCGAAGACCTTAAAGCTGGGCTTGACAATGACACATACATTAACATGATTTTCCAATCACTTCCTTCGTCCTACAACCCGTTTATTATTCACTACAATATGAACGGACTTGAGAAGTCTATTCATGAGTTATTTAATATGCTGGTACAATACGAGGCGACGACCCAGAAATCTATATCGACGGAATTTGTAGGAGATATTTCAGCCTCCAAAGCGAAAGGCAAGAAGGCTGGACATTGGAAGAGGAAGAAGGGTAAGGGAAAAGAGATCGCATCTGCTGCTAGTTCTTTGAGCGCTCCTACTGGTTTGTTAGAATGGGCAAAGGGAAAGGGAAGGTTGGCGGTTCTTAGCGGTTGAAGGCATATGATATCTGCATTCATTGTCAAGGAAAGGGGCATTAGAATAGGGAGTGCCCGCAAGTCCTCTCCAACCTAGGTAAATTTTTGATTGAAGTGACTATGATAACTAATTCTGCTTCTTGGGCATGGATACCGGCTATGGAGCTCACATCTGCAATAACATGCAAGTGTTGGAAAGAAGCAGAGAGCTAAGTAAGGATGAGATTATTGTAAGGTTAGGCGATGGGAAGGCCATCGCAGCGAAAGCCGGGGGTTCTCTCCAGTTAGTTTTTAGTGGTCATATTCGCATAGAATAAAAGACTGTTATTATGTACCGAGCATAATCAAGAATATTATTTCCATTCCTATTTTACAGAATGATGGTTATATATTTGCAATAAATAATAATAGTTTTTATTTGATGATTGATAATAACTATCATGTGCTTGGTACATGGGTAAATGGCCTTTATATTCTGCAAGAGTCTAATTGGATTATGCCTGCCCAACATAAACAAAAATTAGATAATCATGAAAATGCATAGTTTCGGCATGCAAAGTTAGGCCATATCTCAAAAGATAGGATGAGAAAGTTGGCAAACTCAAACTTGCGAATCCCGTCTAAAAGTGAAAATGACCAAAAAGCCTTTTGTTTGGACAAAGTGTGCTTGCCAACGGCTTTTTTTATTTGATTCATACAGACGTCTGTGGATCATTAAATACTTCGGCTAGAGGAGAATTCTCATACTTCGTAACCTTTATCAAACTGACTATAAAATTAAAGTCTTTTGGTCGGACCGAGGCGGAGAGTATTTAAATGGTGAGTTCATTGAGTACTTAAAGGAAAATGGAATTTCCCCCTTCTTTCTCGGGTCACACTCTTGAGACGGTGGCTTAATTACTTCACATGGTGCCATCTAAGACAGTGCCCTAGACGATATATGAGATATGGCAAGCCTACGTCCTACAAGTACTGTAGAGTGTGGGGTAGTTCCGCATACATCAAGAGGTTAGTACTCGAGGTCTAATCTGTTCAAGTTTGTTGGATATCCAAAAGGAGCTGCGAGATACTACTTCTATGATCTATCTAAGCGAAAGGTTTTTATCTCAAGGAAGGCAATGTTCTTGGAAAAAGGTTTTTCCGCGGATAGTAGATGCAATTTGGTACTACTTAAGGAAACAAGTCAAACACCTCAGCAGAATAAAAGAACATCATTTGAGCCTATAGTTCCCACTGATGGTGCTCCAATCCTCGTAGGTCGACCAGAGAATCACGACCACCTAATAGGTACGGATTCTTGGGACTAACTAGTCAATTGGATAACGATCTAAGGACGTACTCTGAAATGGACTCAATAGGTTCAAATAAAGTTTTAACCCTCGTACACCCACTTAAAGGTGTTAAACCTTCTGGGTGCAAATGGGTCTACAAATACAAGCTTGGAGCTGACAGAAAGGTTACAAGTTTCAAGGCTGGGCTCGTGGAAAACGATATACTCAATGACCCGGAGTTGATTTCAAGGAAACCTATTTGCTAGTTAGACATGGCCAAGTCCATTTGGATTCTGCTTGCCATAGGAACAAGGTCTGACTATGAAATATGGAAGATGGACGTGAAAATGACATTTTTCAATGGTTTCACTTCCCATGAGAAGAACAGAAGGCCTGTCGTCTCCAACTGTCCATCTATGGCCTTAAATAAGCTTTCTAAAGCTGGAACACATGTTTTGATGAAGTCATACGGGTTATGATATCATCAAGAATGAATTTGATCATTGTGTATTCAAGAACATCAGTAGGAGAGCGGTTGAATACCTTGTGTTTTATGTATATGATATCTTACTCATTGGGAATGGTGTTAAGATGTTAGGAAACATTAAAGCATGGTTGTCCACACAATTTTTCATAAAGGATATGGGTGATCCTCTTACATTCTTGGCATCAAGAGTTATAGGGATAGATCTAGAAGTATGTTAGGACTAACCAAATCTTCATATACTGAGAAAGTCTTGAAGAGATTTAAAATACAGAATTCAAAACAAGGATTCCTTCCCATGAGGCATGGGATTAAGATGTCCAAGAAGTAGTCTTCCAAAACTGATGAGGAACTTAAATGGATGTCGGACATCCCTTATGTTCCAACCGTAGGAAGCATTCGGTTTGTTGTCCAGTACACCAGGCCAGATGTCGCGTACGCTTTGAGCGTGACGAGCAGATATCAGGCATGTGCCAGAGAGGCGCACTGGAGCGCAGTCAAGACAATACTTAAGTACCTGAAAAGGACTAAAGATGTGTTTTTGATTTACGGTAGTGGAGAATTGATATTGGAAGGCTACAACGATGCTAGCTTGCAATCAGACGATGATGGTGCAAAGTCTCAATCAGGCTTTGTATTCAGGCTGAATGGTGGTGTGGTTGCTTAGAAAAAGTACCAAGTAGGATACCACAACGGATTCCACCATGAAAGCTGAATACATAGTAATTTCGGAAGCAGCTGAGGAAGCGATTTCGATGAACAAGTACATCCAAGAGTTCGGTATGGTACATAGAATTGTTGAGCCCGTAGTTATCTTCTGGGATAACAACGGGGTAATAGCACAAGCAAAGAAACCAAGATCTCATCATCGTTCCAAACATATTCTTAAACGCTACCATCTTCTCAGAGAGATGGTGAGCAGAGGTGACATTAGGATAGACCGAGTCAGCTCAACAGATAACATAGCGGATCCACTTATTAAGCCAATGTCCCAAATTGCCCATGCTCGACATCTGGATAAGACGGGTTTGAGGTTGATGGTTATTGGATTTAGGTCAAGTGGGAGATTGTTAGAATAGGTGACCTGAAAGCTAATTGGATTGGAATGCTTGTAATCTATTCAGGCAATAACTGGATTTTATGTAATATTATGCAATGAATAAAATGAGTATTTGCTATTGGCATTTCTTTTGTTTTGCTCATTACATTTATGTTTGAACTTCTTTTAAAAATCACAACAAAGCCCACAGACCACATTGAACAACCGTGTAATAGTTAGAAATGTGCATTAGATGGCGGTCATGAAACCAACTGTTTAGGGTTTGGTTAGAAATATTCCGTATCAAAGACCTCGAGAATGGGCATCGAAGTGTCCTGTGGAGACTTGCATTATGAGTCACATTCATTTGATGAGTTCCGTGTTTCATTATGGCCAGACATGGGATGTTAATTGTGATCTTAACGGGTCAATTGACTCGCGGGAATCGTCATATGGAAGCCTTGGAGGCTTGGTCGGTATGAGTTGAGTCCCTAGTTCCGATTGTACGGGACCAGTCCTCAGACTTGAGGAATTACGGCAGTCACATACGTGCGATACCTGTATCATACATTTGTGTGAGAGGTGATCGTATCTCAGACATGGTCATCATAGGCCTTGTCTTGTACTTTCAAAGTATGTAGAGAGGACGGTTAGTTCCAAGAAGAGGATCCATCCCCTGTCAAAACGTGACAGAGGCATCTCCTATGCACTTGGAGATGCGTTAACGCTCTAGAAACCTGTGGCCACAGTCATTGGTCGAATAGGAAAAATAGGTTCCTCGTTTGAGCAAATTTGGCATGACGGGACCTTAAGTATTAAGCAAAGACGCCTAGTCCAGGATGGGAACTGACATCCAATTCCATGTTGTAGACTATGGCTAGGAGACAGTAGATGGAATGACTGTACTCGTATAGACTCGGGGCCTAAAAGTTCACATGGATTTTCGCCTAGTCTCTAGTGCCATGGACCGTTGCTAGAAGGTCACCATGATGATAGGCTTTCTTGCTCAAGGATTGATCAATAATTATTAATTAAATTTGATTTAGTTAATAATAGTGGTGGACACTAGCTCAAGTCTAGCTGAAATGTGAACCTATATAGTCACACGTAAATCACTAAGAAGGGACGAGTAATTAATTGAGAATTAATTTTATAAGTAATTGGAATACTTATATATGAGATGGATCCATTGGATGGATAAGGCCAAGGATGAATTATTTGGATTAATTTAAATTAGGCTTGCTCTTAGCATTTAATAAGTTGGACTTATTATTTAATAAAGGCTTATTGGGTTCATATATTTAAATGGATTAACTTTATGATGGACTTAATTAAGTAGGATTTAATTAAATTAGATTTAATTAAGATTGACTTTTGGAAAGTGTCATGTTAGTGATTCTTTATTTCAAATAAAAGATCTTATTAACTTATGGATGGTTAAATGAACCTAAACATATTTTATTTCATCCATAAAAGGTATATTTATGTATATTAGTTATTTGGAATAACTAATGAATACATAAAAAGGCAAGAAAATAATTTCCTTCTCTCCAATTCCACCTCTCGGCCTAACCCCCTCTTGTACACACTGGGTGTGTTTTTCCTCGTCAATTCTTTTCTAGGAAATTAAGTTGAGGAATCTCAAGTTCAAGTGTGGTGTGGACGTAGCTTTAGAAGGTTTCTACACTGAAGCCTTGCGTGAACGGATTAAATGAACGAGGTTCAAAATAAACAAATGAAAGGTTATTCTTGAGTTACATTTATGTACCTCTCGTTTTCATTCAACCAATAGCTCTGTTAATTTTATTATTGTCGTTTATTTTATTAACTACATCGAACTCCCTGCAACTCCAAGGGTACACCCCTTGGAATTATGGTCTCATTGCGATTTCGTTTTATTTACACAATTTATTTTAACCGCTTCCACTTGCGCGTTCCTGGGCCGATGCACTCGCAGTTTCCGGTGCCTTTTCACCACTATCGAAAATATGGTCTCGCGAGTCATGGCACATTTGGAATAGAAGGCAAGCTGCATTATTGTTATGAAAAGAGGTGACAGTTGTTTCCCTATCTCATGATTCATGGGGGGTGACAGTTGAGGTGTGATTTGGTAGATGGGTCGGGCTTAACACCGGGAAGCATGGTTCATTTTGAGTCGTCGGGATCATGTAAAGAGGTGAGACAAAGTATCTTGGGAATCTCATAGAATGAGAATCGCATTGGTTGCCTCCCAGAATGCTTTTTCCATGTGAATCATAAAAGTGGGCATGGTAAATTATTCTTGTGGATCCCAAGCCCACTAGGAAGGGATGTACCAAAACCCCACTCAAGAGTGGTGGGATTTTGTTGAAATAGTGGGACAACTGAATGACTAAAAGATCAAGTCTTAACACAAAATAATATTGGAATAATCTACTTATTCTTTCTACTCTGCGTTTAGAACGCATTTCTTAGAAATGTTTTCCAATTCATTTTTTGATATTTATTTCATTATATGGAATGCAAAGAATTAAATTGGCTGAAAAATCGAAGGATTGTCCTCGATTCTCAAACCTGGATAATGTCATGGTTAAGCCACTTCCATCAGACTTGTGAATGGAGTCCTTACTAAAAAAGAATGTTAACTGAAGGACCATACCAGTATGGACTCAGAAAATCTAAATGCTTATACGGGAATTCAGCTAGTCTCTAATGCCATAGATCGTTGCTACACGGCCACCTATGATGACGGGCTTCTTGATTAAAGGTTAATCAAGAAATACTAATTAATAATAGTGTTAGACACTATCCCAAGTCTAACTGAAATGTGAACCTAAAGAATCACGCACAAATCACTGAAAATGAGCATAGAATTAATTTGGAATTAATTCCATAAATAATTTGATTACTTACAAAGAGGGATCCATTGAGCAGAAAAAGGCCCAAGAATAAATTAATGGCATTAATATATATTTGGTTTGTCCTTATAATTTAATAAATTGGATCTTATTAAAGAAGAAGGATAATTTGGGTATAAGTATTTAATTAGATTAAATAGAAATTGAGCTCAATTAAATTGGATTTTTATTAAAGATTTAATAAAAATTCATTGGCTTGTATTTTTATAAGGGTAAGAATTGTTTAAGCTCAGTTATTTTGAGCCAAGGAAAATTCCATGGAAGGAAATAAATGGCTAGCAAATTGCAGTTCTGGAAAGTTCAATTCTAGCCATTTTTGGAGATCTTTTTATTCGTAATAAAGAGAAATATACCTTGTAGATAATAGAATATGTTTAGAAACATTCTTAATTATCTAAACAACATATATATATATATGAAATATAGTTATTTGGAAAATAATTATGATGATTATTACACAAAAAAAAAACTCCTCCTTCCCCTAAAAACCATTTGGCCACCCCCTTCTCTCTTTGTGCACTTGGTGTAATTTTCTTCTCTCATTCTCATCTAGGAAGAGGACGTAGAGATCCCGACTACAGTGTGATGTGGAAGAATTGGAAGATTCCTATGTTGAAGACTCAAATGACGAGCATTTCAAGGTATCATTTTTCACCCTTTATGTTTTTTCGGTTTTGGTAATCCAACATCGGCCCAATGTACGTTTTATGTTTAGTACATCGAACGCCCAGGAACTCCAAGGGTACCCCACTTGAACTCATTTATTTTCTGTATTTAATATTTGCTATTATGCGTTTTATTTATCGCTCCCGCTAGCACGTTCCCGGGCCGTACCACGCGATTCCCTTGAAGACCATGTCTTGAGCTTATCAATAATATTACTATCGTCTGCATATTTCTGTTTAATTCTATCATGTAGAAAATGTCTAAGAATCCCTTAACCCTGATAATGGAGACTAATAAATTTAATGGCACAAACTACAACGGTTGGCTGCAAAATCTAAAGATTGTCCTAAATTTCGAGAATTAGGGCCATGTCTTCGACAAGCCGCTACCGACGACATTATTGAAAGGCTCCTTACTCGAGGAACGTGTGACATTCGAGAGGTGGCATGAGAACAATTGCGAGGTCCGCAGTATCATATTAGCTTTGATGATCAATGACTTCAAATAGCAATATGATAGGTGGGAAGACGTTCCATCGATAATGCTTCGCATATTAGATGTGCCGCTACAAAAGTATTTTTCGGGACAAAGATGACTGAAGGATTTTATGTGCAAAGACATGGGGTCAAAATGCTTCCCTCGCGGGCTCGAAGACCTCAAAGATGGGCTTGACAATGTCACGTACATCAATGTGATCCTCCAATTACTTCCTCCCTCTTATGACCCGTTTATCATTAACTACAACATGAATGGACTTGAGAAGTCTAGTCATGAGTTAATTAATATGTTGGTCCAATACGAGCCATCGATCCACAAGTTTGTGCCATCAGTACTGATAGGAGAAACTTTAACCTCCAATGCAAAAGGCAAGAAAGCCGAAAGCTGGAAGAGGAAGAAGGGAAAAGGAAAAGTCCAAGCACCCTTGTTGCTCCAGTGTAAAAGGAACAAGGGAAAGGGAAGAACGGCAGTTCACAACGATCAAGGAAAAATGATGTTTCCATTTATTGTCAAGTAAAGGAGCATTGGAAGAGGGAGTGCCCACAACTCCTCTGTAATCAAGGCACTCTGTGATTTAAGTAAATATGATAACTAATTCTGCTTTTTAGGTATTGGATACCAGCTGTAGAGCTCACATCTGCAATGATTTGCAAGTGCTGGAAAGAAGCAGAAGGCTACGTAAGGAAGAAATGGTCCTAAGGCTTGGTGATGGCAAGGCCGTAGCAGCTGAAACTATGGGATTACTCAAGTTAGCTATTAGTAATCGTATTCGGATAGAATTAAAGAACTGTTATTATATATTGAGCACAATAAAAAATAATATTTTCATTCTTGTTTTAGACAATGGTTATGCGTTTTAAGATCAACAAAAATAGTTTTTATTTGATGATTGATGATAACATTCATCTGCTTAATACATTAACAAACGGTCTTTATATTCTCCAACAGTTAAATTGAATTATTATTGCTCAACACAAATAAAAATTAGATAATCATGAAAACACACAGATTTGGCATGCAAGGTTAGGTCATATCTCCATAGAAAGGATGAGGAAGTTGGCAGAATTAAGGAATCTAGAGGTAGAGGACTTGGATAAAAATAAACTTTCGAATCTTGTCCAAAAGAGAAAATGACGAAGAAACCTTTTGGTTGACAAAGTACGCTTGCCACTGGTCCGTTGGACTTAATCTACACAGATGTCTGTGGACCACTAAAGACTTTGGCTAAAGGAGGATACTCGTATTTCATAACCTTTATTGATGATCAATCACTATATGGTTATGTTTACCTCATGAGGTTCAAGTTTGATCCCTTTGGAAGATTTAAAGTATTCAAACTTGAACTAGAGAATCAAACAAGTCGTAAGATCAAAACCCTTATATTCAGACCGAGGTGGGGAATATTTAAGTAATGAGTTCATTGATTACCTAAAAGAGAATGGAATTATCTATCAGTGGACTCCTCCTGGAACGCTGCAGCTTAACAGCGTGGCCGAAAAGACAAATGAGTTTTAGCCAACTACCCTTGTCTTTTGGGTATACGCTCTAGAGACAGCGGCCAAGTTGCTCAACATGGCTCCATCTAAAGCTGTGCCCCCAAACGCCATATGAGATATGGCACAGCAAGCCAGCATTCTACCAGTACTTGAGAGTATATGGTAGCCAACACACAACAAGAGGCTAGTAGGAGACAAACTAGAATCAAGGTCCAGTCTGTCCAGGTTTGTCGGTTATCCAAAAAAAGCTACTGGGTATTATTTCTATGACCCATCATGAAAAAAAGATTTTTATCTCGAGAAACACAATATTCTTGAAAAAGGGTTTTACCAATGGATAGCCAATGTGATGAGGAACTGCTTGAAGATTCATGTGAGATACCTCATCAAGATAATGCAACACCATCTGTACCTTCCTATTCCTAGTATTAGTGCTCTAGTTCTCTGTAGGTCAACTAGAATATCTCAACATCCTGATAGGTATGGATTCTTAGGCTTGACTAGCCAATTAGACGATTATCCAACAACATACAGAGAAGCGATATATGACATCGACTCGAATAAGTGGCTTGAGGCCATGAAAATCCGAAATGGACTCGATGGTTCGAATGGGTATACAAACATAAGCTTCAAGCTAGCGGGTGGTTACCGCCTTCAAGGCTAGGTTCGTGGTTAATAGATACACTCAACGACCCGAGGTCAACTTTGAGAAAACCGATTTGCCCGTGGCAATGACTAAGTCCATTAGGATACTGCTTGCCACAACAACATGGTATGACTATGAAATATGGCAGATGGATATTAAAATGTTTTTCTTGAACGATTTCATCGAGTAAGTGATCTACATGGATCAGCTAGAAGGTTTCACCTCTTTTGTAGAAAAATAGAAAGTTTGTCATCTCTAGAGGTCCATCTTTGGCCTCAAACAAGCTTCCCGTTGCTGGAACACGAAGATCAGAGGGAGCTCGGTTACGTACCCTCTACTTTATGTTGACAATTTGTTGCTTATTGGGAATGATGTCAAGATATTAGGAAACATAAAAGCATGGTTGTCCACTCCATTTTCCATGAAGCATATGGATGAGGCTTCCTACATCTTGGCATCGAGATCTACAGGGATAGAACCAAAAGGATGTTAGGATTAACTCAATCTTTGTACATTGAGAAGGTCTTGAAGAGATTCAAGATGGAAAACTCAAAATGAGGATTTCTTCCAATGAGGCATGGGATTAAGCTGTCCAAGAAACAGTCTCCCAAGATTGATGAGGAACTTAAATGGATGTCAGACATTCTCTATGATTTAGCTGTGGGCAGTATTCAGTATGATGTTTAATGCAGTAGGCCCAATTCGCATACACTATAAGCGTAACTACCAAATATCTGGTGTGTGCTGGTGAATCACACTGGAGTGTGGTCAAGACCATACTTATGTACCTGAAAAGGACTAAAGATATGTTCTCGATATATACAGTGGTGGATAATTTATAATGGAATACGATAGCGATGCTAACTTTCAGTTGGACATAATGATGCCAACTCTCAATCAGGTTTTGTAATCAAGGTAAATGGTAGTGTGGTTACATAAAAAGTTACAAGCAAGCTACCACAGCAGATTCCTGTTGGAACAAGTGACCTAAAAGCAAATTAGATTGGTTGTTTTCAGAACAGAACCATTCCAGCAATATTTATTAAAACAATGTTGTCCCGACGAATATGAAAAGTATTCGTCCTGGCATATGTATCTGTTGTGCTTACCAAATTACATCAAGCATTGTGTTCACATCACAACAGATGTTCACATACCACTTTGTAACCCCTATAGTTGGCGTATATGAAATTTATGTGGGTTAGTTGACAAGGTCATCATATGAAAGCCTTAGAGGCTTGATCGGTATGACTTGAGTCCTTGGCTTCGATAGTATGGGAGTAGTCCTCAGACTTGAGGAATCACAATAGTCACGTACAGGCAATGACTGTATCTTTGATTTGTGCGAGAGGTGATCGTGTCAGAGGCATGGTCATCACAAGCCATGTCCAGTGCAGTTAAAGCATGTAGAGAGGACGATGAGGTCTAAGAAGAGGATTTGTCACCTTCAAAACGTGGCAGAGGTATTTCTGATGCACTTGCAGATGTGTTTATGTTCTATAAACCTGTTATCATAGTCATTGGTCGAATAGGAAACGAGATTCCTATGTTGATCAATTTGGCTTAATAAAATTGAAGAATTAAGCATAGATGCCTAGTCCAGAATTGGAGTCGACCCCAATTTCATGCCCTAGACTAACGCCAGCAGATGGTAAACGGAAGGACAGTACCCATATGGACTCGAGTGCCTAAATGTTCACATGGATATTCGCCTAGTCTCTAGTGCCATGGATCGTTGCTAGACGACAACCTACGGTGACGGGCTTTCTAGATCAAGAATTGATCGAAAATTATTAATTAAATTTGGTTAGTAATAGTCTTTGACACTAGCCCAAGTCTAACTGAAAGGTGAACCTAAAGAGTCAAACACAAATCACCAAGAAGGGACGAGAAATTAATTGGAAATTAATTTCATAATTAATTGGATAACTTATAAATGAGAGGGATCCATTGGATGGAGGAGCCTAAAAATAAATTAATAGGATTAATTTATATTGGGCTTGCCTCTATTATTTAATAAGTTGAACTTACTAATTAATAAAAGCTTATTGGGCTCATGCATTTAATTGGCTTAAATATATGATGGGCTTAATTAGATGTATTTTAATTAAATTAGATTTATTAAAAAATAATTGAGCCTGGTATTTTATTTTTAATAAAATTATCCATTGCAACCCTAATTAAGTTGTTGGAAAATCAAGGAAAGGAAATTATTGACTAACAATTTCACTTCTGAAAAGTGCTATGCTAGTCATCCTTTATTTGGAATGAGGGATTTATTACCTTATGAACTGTAGAATGAACCTAGACACATACTAGTACATCCATACAAGGTATATATCTATATATTAGTTATTTGGGAAAACAAAAATCCTACCCTAGAAGCTCCTAATCGGCCGCCTCTCTCACAAGCACACTTGGTGTGTTTTTTCTTCCTAATTTTCTTCTAGCAAAGACAAATGAGGGATTCCATATTTTGGTGTGGTGTGGACGTGTCTTTAGAGAGCTTCTACCTTGAATCTCATGTGAATGGATCAATGAAATGGAGTTCGAAACAAATCAAGAAAAAGGTAATCCTTGGAATCATGATTTTATTATGTTTAGATTTTAATTTACGAATTTTATAGTATTGCTTCCACTTGCTGGTTTCCAGGCCAATCCACTCGCATTTTTTTTGCTTTCAAGTGGTATCAGAGCCTGCTTCGGTGTAGGGGCTATATATTTATGTGAATAAGCATGATAATATGATTTTATTGTTTTTGAACCATGATATTTATTTATGTTTATTCTTGAATGATTATATGAGAAAATCAACATGTTTAGTTTTTGCAATTTTGAATGATTTAAATATTTTAAAAAAATTGAATTTTCTGGTAAAAATACTTGGTTTTAGTTTTAGTTTAATGTGTGAAAAGAAATATAGTGTTATAGCAGTGCACTGCAGACCGGCAGTGCATAGCGCATGAGCGCGGGCAAGAGCTTGCACGCAACCTGGATAGCGCAGGCCCTGCGGGTGCAGGCAGTGCGACTGTTGTTCCAGTTGACGGCCGACGTCTGGGTTACTTTTCGTCGTTTCTCTAATTTCGGCACATTTTTTGAAAAATATTATTTTTTGCTGATTTAATTTTGGAAAAAATTATATTATTTTTAGAATTAAATTGCTTTAATTAATATGGTTGATTTACG
Source organism: Sesamum indicum (assembly GCF_026168435.1). NCBI lineage: Eukaryota > Viridiplantae > Streptophyta > Magnoliopsida > Lamiales > Pedaliaceae > Sesamum > Sesamum indicum. Next base: position 4,769,373 of record NC_142661.1, on the reverse strand, counting down.
TGCATTGGATGCATGGGGCTTTATCATCCCTTTGAATTAAAACTTTTAAACTTTTTGTTTTCTGTATATAATTTTTTATCATGATATTGGATATCACGGTATTTTCTTGGGATTTTTATTTTCTTATCTAGCATGCTTAATTGATAGTATGTGCTAATTGAATATGGTAGATGATCACGGAGCCCTAGACCGCATGTACGTCTTATAATTTTATTGGGTGGGCCGGTGTGCCCTTGTACCCTTGTGCCCTTGTGATTTATTTTCTCTCTCATTTTCGTTTCTAGTCTTGGAATAATAAAACTTGCTATCTCCCTTGTTAAATTGTAATAAGAGTAGTATAGATTATATTGGTGAGGTTTTTATTTTAATTGAGCCCATGGAAGAAGGTCCACGGAGGAGGAGGCCTATGGATAAGGCGGCCCACGAAGATATTACAAGGTACATCTATATGTTGAAGGGTAAAATATTTTTGTAATAGCATAGGGCTACCTTAGACAGTTTTTAGACTCACTACAGGCTTAGTGGATCGCATAGGCTGGGCTTGTGATCATCCAACAGAGGTATGCTAGGTTTCATTGCAAGCAATGTGTTTACCTAATGCTTTAAATATTGGATATTTATGCATTCAAAGCTATTCTTTGATTAGGTCTCGATCAAACAAATCAATATTAACTCTCACTTGGTTGGACCAAGTTAATGTTTTAGGATCCAAAATGGACTTGCATCAAAATTATTTGATCTGTCCAAAATTTCCATCCACAATAATGTGGTGAGGAAGCTGCCACTACCTAAATGTGCTCTCACAAGTTGTGGCACATTTGGACTAGAGGCAACCTGCACCATTATTGTGAACAAAGGAACACGGTTACTATTTTCCTGTCTCATAAGTCATTGGGGGGACAGTTGAGGTGTGACATGATTGATGGGTCGAAAGTAACACGAAATAAAATATTACGCTCATAAATAGACTTGGATCAAAATCGCATTTCGATCTGTCTAATCCATCCATAGCAATATCATGAAGAAGCTACCACTATCGAAATATGGTCTCATAAGTCGTGACACATTTGGATTATAAGGCAAGCTGTATTATTATTATGATCAAAGGAATACGCTGGTTGTTTCCCCGTCTCACAGGTCGTGGGGGCGATAATTGAGGTATGATTTGGTTGATGGGTCGGGTTTAACACAGAATAACATGATTCGCTTGGTGTCCTCAAGATCATGTAAAGAGGTGCGAAAAACAATCTTGGGAATCTCATGGAATTAGAATGCCTCAGTTACCTCTGACAAGGCTTTTTGCATGTGAATTATAAAACTAGGGCATGGTAAATAGTTCTTGTAGATCCCAAGCCCACTACAAAAGGATTTTTTGGAACCCCACTTGAGAGTGCTGGGATTTTGTAGAAATAGTGGGAGAAGTTAATGACTAAAAGACTGAGTCTTTACTCAAACTCAACATTGCTATAATCTACTTATTTTCTACTTTTGTATTTAGAATGCATATCATAGATACCATTTTTCATTTTCTTTATTTTTGAGACTTATTTAATGGAATACATAATCGATTAAAGTTTAATGTGAAAATCAAAGGATTGTCCTCGATTTCCGAACCTAGGCATATATCATGAAAAAGCCACTTCCATCGGACTTGCGAAAGGAGTACTCGGTTAAGGAATGCTTGACGCTCAGGATTAAAGCATAAGGACAATAGCAAGGTCCGCAACATCGTACCTGCTTCTATCATCCATGAATAGTATGATAGGCGAGACGTTGTTGGTTCAATAAATGCTCCACATAAATCATATTTATGTGGCACCGAACAGGTATATTGGATATGCCACGACAAAAGTATTTTTGTGAAGCCTAAATGACTGAAGGTTGTCTGTACACAAACATTGGGCTAAGATGCAATGCCATGTGGAGAAGCTCTAAGACCCCAATGTTGATCTTAAAAGGAATGTACTTCATCACTCCTTCGTCCTACTTATCATAAACTCTAAATGGGCTTGGGAAGACCATTTCAATAGTTGATAAAATGGTTGGACCAATACGACGCAACGATTAAAGAATCTGCACAGACGGTATTGGATTTGGAGGCTTCAACCTCAAACGCAAAACGCAAGGGAGCTAGACGTTGAATGAGAAAAAAAGATGAAACAAAGTTAGCCGCTTCAGGCGCGTTGAGTGCTCCTGTCACCTTATTGAGCGAATGTAAGTGTCAAAGGGCATTAGAAGAGGGAGTATCGGAAATCCCCTTCACCCAAACTATGGGATTTCTCCGAAAAACATGATTACTGTTCGTATTCCTAAGTGTTACACACTTGCTCCTAAAATGCATTTATGGAAATGGTTTACAGAAATGAATGGAATAGAACTCTAAGACAACTACTCTTAAAGCTAAGCAATGGCTAGGCCATTAGTGCAAAAGCAATTAGACTAAATAAACTTAGCTATTAGTATTCATGTTGAAATAGTTTACGTTTATGTAACTTAGCATGATCAAGTCGTTAGTCAATTGTTGGACCAATTAGACTACAAAATTGATCAATAAAAGATTTTTTCGAGTCTGTTGAGTTATTAAATTGTCGTACTACATAATTAGATTACGCATATTCAAAATAAATGACTAAAATGGATGATCAAGAACATAACTTACAAAAAATGACATACATGAACTAGGCCATATCCCTCTAGTTAGGATAAATAGGTTGGCAGATTCAAAGAGTCTAGCAATAGATGATTTGAGTTTACTAACTTATGAATCCTTTCTCAGAAGGAAGAAAACCATTAAAGCACTTTGTGGGATAAAGAATGATTTTAAAAAACAATCAATTGGATAGATCCACAATAGACATTTGCAAGTTAGTAAATACAAAAATACCAGTAGAGGGTTCACAAGTCTAAGGACTTGTGGAAAGTTCGGAGAAATTCAACTTGAGGTGGAGAACCAAACTGGTTACGGAGATAATCCATTCGGTGGGATTGAGGTAGTGCATATTTACTGGAATTTTTTGTAACATCCTAAATGAGAATGGAATTCTCATTCAGTGAAATTCCACTGAAAGAGACGATGTTGAACTTTCTTTGGTAAGGAAGTAATTGAACCTTGATTGAAGATGGTTCGATGGTGCTTCACTAGATGTGGAGTTTTGAAAAACTGTCGAGTTGTAAAACATTGTGGTTTCTTAAAGTCGTAATCCAGACAGTATACTTGATATGGTTAGGCAAACCTGTCTCGAACAAAAGTCTAGAAATGGTCCTGCAATGTTAAAGGACTAGTAGGAGGAAAATTTGACTCAGAATCTAATTTATACAAGTTCGTTATGGAATAAAACAAACATCAATTGTAATCAAAACTTAACTTAACATGTATATATTCTCCAAAGGACAGTCAGAACAATCCAATTACCTGAAAGGTTCGAGTTTTTAAAATCGGACAAGAGGAAGCGATGTAGGACATCTATCCAAATAACTGGCTTGGAGCCATAAAATACGCTATGGAGTTCAAACTAGGTTTGGATGCCCTACATATTTATTATGAGAAGTTGATGAGGTACATGACTTGGTCAAAAACAAGGTGGAAAGTCAATGGGAGCCCAATTGTGTTCCAAGTATTTTAGAGGTTCAGAATGTCTCGATCATTTGGAATGATATAAAGACATCTTGAAAGTCTAAAACACGAACATTGTTTATCAAATTTTCTATAATAGGAATTGGACCCTATCTAAGGATAAGCTATGAAAGATTCAGTCATGGTAGACTAATGAGGAGCTTAGATATTTGATATCCCCTACGTCTTTGTTGTAAGCTGCATGGAATGTTATTCGGTGTATTACGCCCGATGTTGCTCATGCTTTTTAAGCATAAAAATGTATATCGAGTGTGCACCAATTAGGCAACAGACAGCTATTGAAGGGCTATCTTTAATACCTGAATAAGGATTAGACAAGAGCTCTTGAAGCATATTAATGGAGGTTGGTTTTGGAAGGCCATAGCAATAGTAGCTTTCAGCATCATATGAATAATATTTAATCTAAAAAATGAATGCACATTTGAGGTTTAATGATAATGTGGTAATATTGGAAAGATTCGAACTGAAACATCACAAAGAACCTAATCATGAAAAATTGAATGTATGGAAAACTTTGAAAGTTATATTGAAAAAAGGTTAGGATTGAAAAACAACGCTCAATTATTGGGTGTTCTACCTAGCATAGTCGCGCTAGTAGTCAGCTTGGAGGATGACATCTGGGCTATGACACAACATAAAAGGCCCGAGATCTCATGACAGGTCTAAGGAAAAATCTTAGACACCATCATCTGCTAGGAGCGATGATAGAAAGATGTAACGTGCGGTTGGACCGCAGAACATTGACAAAAACGAGAGTAGACCCATAAGACCTAGCCGGTATACCAGACTAGTCATAATCAGATTAATCTAAAAACATGAGCAATTCTCTTTAAGATCAAGTGGGAAATTGTTGGAATAGGTAACAAAAAAGCCAATTAGATTGGCGGTTTTGAGAACCATTCAAGCAATCTTTATTTAAGCAATATTTTACTGACGAATATAATAAGTATTCATCTTTGGTGCATGTAACTATCGTGCTTACCAAATTACATCAACTACAACTTTAACATCACAACACATGCCCATAGACCACTTTGTAACCCATGTAGTTGGGTTGCGCATTGGATGGTGGCTATGAAGGCAACTTCTGTAGGTTGGTCTGAAATGTTCTAAGTCGAAGACCTCGAATCTGGGCATTGAGAGTTCTACTGAGACCTGCACTGAGTATTGCATTCATTGGATGAGTGTTATGTTTCATCGGCGAGAGGCGTTGGACGTCTATGAAAATTTCAGTGGGTTGGTTGACAAGGTGGTCAGCAGACTGCACTAACACCCGGGGATCGTCATATGGAAGCCTTAGATGCTTGGTCGGAATAACTTAAATCCCTAGCTCCGATAGTAAGAGAGTAGTCCTTAGAATTGAGAAATCACGGCAATCACGTGTATGTGATGATTGCATCTTGGATTAGTACATCCATACAAGGTATATATATGTATATTAGTTATTTGGAATAACTAATGAAAACATAACACAAAAATGATCCTACCCTAGAAGCTTCTAATTCGGCCACCTCTCTCACAAGCACACTAGGTGTGTTCTTTCTACCTAATTTTCTTCTAACAGAGATATCTTGGGGATGTCATATTTTGGTGTGGTGTATACGTGTCTTGCGAGGGCTACTACGTTGAAGTCTTATGTGAACTTCAAAACAAATCAAGAGAAGGTAATCATTGATTTTTGTTTTTTGCATTTCTTGTTTTAATTTCACCATAAGCCCCATTTAGTTTTATTGTTGTTATTATTAACTACATCGAACGCTCGGGAACTCCAAGAGTACACCCCTTGGAATCATAGTTTTATTACGCTTTGATTTTAATTTACTAATATTATATTACCGATTTTACTTGCGCATTCCAAGCCGATCCACTCGCATTTTTGTTGCTTTCAGTTCCACCACGTAATTTGAAAACAATGCAACTTTAGAAGCAACTAAGGAAGCAGTTTGGATGAAAAACTACATCCGAGACTTGGTTGTATCGTCTAGCATTACTGACATAGTTATCTTCTGTGATAACAACGGGGCAGTAGCATAAACAAAGGAACCGAGATGTCATCACCGTTGCAAACACGTTCTTAGACACTACTATCTACTTTGAGAGATGGTGAGCAGAGGTGGCGTGCAGATGGACCAAGTCAACCCAGCACAAAACAATGTAGATCCACTAACTAAATCGATGTCGCAAATTGCTCATATTCAACATCTTGATAAGATACATTTGAGGCCGATGGGTGATTGGCCTTAGGTCAACTGCGAGATTGTTAGAATAAATGACAAAAAATCCAATTAGCTTGGCCTAGATGTATTTTATTCTATCAATTAATCGACATTATGTAATATTATTTTTAAGAAAATAAAATGAGTATTCTCTTATTTTGGCATCTACTTTTTTTTTCTCATTTTGTATGTTTGCATTTTCTTGGACGTCATGACAAAGCCCATAGACCACTTGACAACCATGTTAACGTGCATTTTCTTTTGAACATCATTTAACATGCTTTCACGGCTTTTGAAGTATGTTTTAACGCATTTCGATAAGTAATTGTATGATGAAAATAACTCGTTTGATTTTTGAAATTAATTGGATGATTGAAGCATGTGAAAAGTTGAAATTTTATATATTTATGCTTTTTTTTGCGTTTTATGTTAAACACACAAAATATAGGAAAAAAATTGCAGCAGCACTGCCGCTGTTGGGGCACAGTGTTCACCCGACCAGACTTGCGCAAGCAAGGGAGCCTGCATGCGCGGAAGCTAGCAGGGAGCAAGCGCGCGTGTGAGCAACCTGCAATGCAGCCACGCGCGTGAATGTTGGGAGAGGGCCAGAGTGCATGCGCAGGCAACGAGGACAGTGCGTGCTAAAAGGCTGACAGCCAATGGCTGGGATGTTTTTTGCCCGTAATTTGAAGATTTGATTTTTTTGAATTTTCTTTAGTATTAGTTAACTGTTTTAATTTTTTGGGACAAAATTGAATTTTTTCTAAAATTAAAATTGCATAATTAATTGGCCTATTCATCTATTTTTTTAACCTTGGAATAATGAGGCCTGCTATCTCCCTCCTTATGCATGCCCCCCAACTTCTGATTAGGATTTCTTTTTAGTTGTAATGAGAGTATTATAGGAATATTTTTATGAGGTTTTTTGTTTTAAAGCTAGCTCATGGAGAAAAAGGTCCAAGGATAAGGAGGCCCACGAAGAAATTACAAGGCCCATCTACATTTTGATGGGTAAATTACTTTGTAATAGCATAGGGCCACCTTAGACTGACCATAGACTCACTCCGGGCACAGTAAAGTCGCATAGGTAGCGCTTGTGGTCATCCCACAGGGGTATGCTTAATTATGTTGCATGCGGCGATTTCTTTATTGCTTTAGCATTTGATGTTTTGCATGTAATAAAATTGTGTGATGAGGTCTCGGTCAAACACCGAAATATTAACTCTTACTTGGTTGGACCAAGTTAAATATTAGGCCCAAAATGGATTTAGATTGATATTGTCTTGATTTGACCAAGCCTTCCATCCACAAAAATGTGGTGAGGAAGCTACCGTTATACAAGTGTGGTCTCATGAGTCTTGGCATAGTTGGAATGAAGGAAAGATACACCATTGTTGTGAACAAAGAACACGTTCAGCATTGTCCTATCTCACAAGTCATGGGGGGCGACGACTGGGGTGTGATTTGGTTGATGGATAGAACCTAACATTGATTAACATGATTCTCTTGTAGTTCTCAGAATCATGTGAAGATGTGAGGCAAAATATCTTGGAAATCTCATGGAATGAGAATAGCATCGATTGCCTCCCACGGGACTTTTTCCATGGGACTAGTAAAAGCAGGCATGGTAAACTGTTTTTTTGGATATCAAGCCCACTAGGAAATGACTTCCCAAAACTCCACTCGAGAATGGTGGGCTTCATATAAATAGTGAGAGAGTTAAAGACTAAAAGACCATGTCTTGAACTTATCAATAATATTACTATCATATGTTGAAATCTGTTTAATTCTATATTGTAGAACATGTCTAAGAACCTCTTAACCCTAATAATGGAGATTAATAGATTCAATGGCACGAACTGGAACAACTAGCTGCAAAATGTAACAATCGTTCGAGGTTTCAAGAACCAGGCTATGTCTTGGACAAGCCGCTCCTGGCGACTTTACCAGAAGGGTTTTCGCCCGAAGAACGTGTGATGTTCGAGAAGTAGCATGAGAACAACAACAAGGTCGCAGTATCATATTAGCTTCAGTGACCCATGACATCCAAAAGCAATATGATAGGCTGGAAAGCATTCCCTCAATAATGCTTCACATGATCCAAGTTTGTACAATTCATGATAGGAATATTAGATATACTGGTACAAAAATATTTTTTAGGACAAAGATGACTGAAAGATCTTCTATGCAAAGTCATGCGATCAAGATGCTATCCCTCGTGCAGAAGACCTCAAGGCTGGGCTGCTGGGCTTGATAATGAGACGTACATCAATGTGATCCTCCAATCATTCCTCCCTCCTATGACCTGTTTATCATAAACTACAACATGAATTGACTTAAAAAGTCTATTCATGAGTTAAATAATATGTTGGTCTAATACGAGGCAATGACATACAAGTCTGCACCTATGCTACTAATAGGAGAGGCTTCAACCTCCAAGGTGAAAGGCAAGAGGGCCGAGCGCTAGAAGAGGAAGAAGGAAAAGGAAAAGCTGTCGTAGCCACTACTAGCGCTCCAAGCTCCCCTGTTGCTCTGGTGGGAAAGAGCAAAGGGAAAGGGAAGAACGACGGTTCACAGCGGTCGAGGGCAAATGATGTTTGTATTCATTGCTGTGAAAAGGGGCATTCGAAGAGGGAGTACCCACAACTTCTCTCCAACCCAGGTACGTTTGTATTGAAGTAAATATGACAAGTAATTCTTCTTCTTGGGTATTGCATATTGGCTATGGAGCTCACATTTGCAATGATTTGCAGGTAGTGGAAAGAAGCAGAAGGATAAGTAAAGACAAGATGATCCAAGGGTCGGTGATGACATGGTCGTTGCTGTGGAATCGGTGGGATCTCTCATCTTAGGTATTAGTGATCATTCAGATAGTATTAAAGAACTATTAATATGTACCAATCATGATCAAAATATTATTTCCATTCCTTATTGAGAGTAATGAGGGTTATGCATTTAAAATTAATAAAAATAGTTTTTATTTGATGATTGATAATAACCTTCATCTACTTGGTACATTAACGAACATCTTTTATATTTTCCAGCAGTCAAATTGGATTACAAGTGCCCATCACAAACAAAAAGTAGATAATCATGTAAATGCATAAATTTGGCATGTAAGGTTAGGTCATATCTTCATAGAAAGGATGAGAAAGTTGGTAGAATCAAGGAGTCAAGAGGTAGATGACTTGGGTAAACTATCAACTTGCGAGTCCTGTCTAAAAGGGAAAATGATCAACTTTTTGTTTGTCACGCTTGTCACTGGTCTGTTGGACTTAATCCACACAGACCTCTGTGGACCACTAAATACTCCAGCTAAAAGAGGATATTCATACTTCATAACCTTTATCTGTAATCACTCATAGTATGGTTATGTTTAGCTCATGAGGTACAAGTTTAAGGCATTTCGAATATTTAAGGAATTCAAAGTTGAAGTAGATATCAAACGAGCCATAAGATCACAGGCTTTCAGTCAGATCGAGGTGGGGAATATTTAAGTGGTGAGTTCATGGATTACTTAACAAAGAATAGAATTCTCTCTCAATGGACTCCTCCTAGAATTCCACAACGTAACGACGTGGCCGAATGGAGAAGTTGAACCATGTTGGACATGGTTAAATCCATTAAGAGTTTTACTGAATTGCCCCTGTCCTTTTGGGGATACGCTCTTAAGACAGCGGCCAAGTTCCTCAACATGGCGCCATCCAAAGCTGTACCCCTAATGCTATATATGATATGGCACGGTTATGGTAAGAAAATATATCCAAACATAAGGTGAGACAGAAAAAGACAAGCTTTAATGAGCATGATTTCTATTGCCTCAACAAGGAGTTCCACATGAATTTATTTTAAAATATTTATCAAATAAATAAAAAGTAGGATCTCTTGTTGAACCCTAATTACGGAAAGACAATTCTTAATATATTCAAATTTAAATACTTATTTTTTAAAACTCTGATAGGAAAGAAAATTAATTTAAAACAAATTGGAGAAACAAAAAGAAAAATAATCAAATATGTACCTGTGACTCAATTAAACTTGCCCGCAGAGCACAAGAGATGGGATCCGGCGATAGCACACCAGAATCTTCACAAGATGAATTTGAATTTGGGTCGGATGAAATAATCCGGCCAAAATCTTTAGTGTATGTTCTTGAAGAATTCTGTTGGCAAATTATACACGATGACGAATTAACAAATCGATTCAGAAAAAGGAATTAAAGAAGGAAAAAGAAAGAATGAAATGCTTGAGAAAAGGAATAATGGAGTTGCCTGCATTGAAATCATCTTAGATTTCTAGAGTTTTCTCCCATTTCTTGGATACCGAAGGAATCAAATGTAACGTTCCTAGGGCTCTTGAGTGTAGTACTTTATGGACTTGACCAGTGATTTGCAGTGAGTGTGTTGAGGGAGAAAAGGCGTGAGCAAATGTGAAGTGTGAGTGGTTGAGTGAGAGAGTGTGAGTTAATGTTGTGTGTGTTTGTGTGAGTGTTTCAAATAACAAAGCTTGATTGGGTTTAGCGGAAGCCTTGGAATTGACGTTCTCTCTTTTTCTCATAATATTTATCTACTAATTTCTTCTTTTTTGGTTTGTCTTTATTTAATTTTATTGTAATAATTAGATAAGAATCAATTTTTGAACGAAAGTATATATTCATGCTATCTATGAATGCAATACAATAAATTATATTCTACATCAGATTCCTCCAGAGGCCAAAAAAAGGAGAGATAACATCTACGAAAATTAATTAGAGAGTTCATCAATATGTACATATTGTTGTATTGTAATCAACCATTTTTCTTTACAAAATTCTTTATATACAACTCAAGTTTTTAGTAAGATTGAAAAACCTAAAGTAGTGATGAAGTTAAAATCGATACTCAAAAATGAAAAATTAATCATGTATACCTTTCTTTATATACAACTCAAGTTTTTAGTAAGATTGAAATTCGACAATATTTTTATCTAAGGATCTTTTGAAATTCGGTTTCAAACGATGAAAATTTTGAAAGAAATATATGTGGTAGGTGTGTCTGAATTTGAAAATATAATTAATGGTTTGGTATATAAAAAATAGGTATAAATTAATGTCACTTACCTAATTTAGAATTTTAGTGATTGGGTTTCATTCATGAACTTGATTCAAGAAATTTAATTGCAATTATATTGAAGTTATTTACACCAATGTATTTGGTTCTTTGCCACCATAAAACATATCATTTTCAAATATTTTGAAAAGAAAAATCAATCAACACTTTTGAATCCATTAATCGCAATATATATATAATATATATATATATATATACTTAAAAAAAGCTAAAACAATAACGAAGATTCAATTACTACAATTTTTTTATTGGAACACACAAGAAAAACTTGGGCTAATGTATGTCTACTTTTATAGCAGTTTCTTGCGTTTAGTAATTTTTATTTAATGTATGCTTTAATTTAAAATTATTTATCTATATATAGCGATAATTTAATACACTATTTTCAATAAAAACAAATCACTTATATTTAGGTTTTCATGAATCACAAGTATTTATTAATTAATGAATGAATTTTAGAATATTGAATCATACTTTTAATATAGTAAAAAAAAATACCCCTTAACATAACAAAAGAAAAAAAAAAGTGGACGTAGATGTTCGAATTTTTCATTGGACAACCATATCAGAAGCTTTTGGAAAGGAAAAAGATGTTCGAATTTGAATTTCCTTTTTAATTATAAATGTTGACAAAATAATAAGAAAAGAATAAAGAGTAAATCGATTGGCTATAAATCAATTATTGGATTGTTTAAAGCGCAAGCAAAGGTCTCCAATTCTCGATCATCCATTTTATTTTAATTTTCATTGCCCGGATCTGATGGAATGCCTAATAATATAAGAGCATATAACAAAGATAAGAGTTAAAATTCAACCAAGCCAAACCCAATTATTTGGTAAGAAATGAATATAATTTAAAGTAGAACATTCTACATACCTTCTATTTTCTTTTCTATCTCAGTAATATTTCTTGTATGACTTCCACTTCCATCCCCAACCTAAATGTTGTGGAAGTTTTAATATGCGTCATGAAAAAATGACATAATAGTTCATTCATTTTCTATAATCTTCTATAGTTGAAAAGTTAGAAAATAAAACATATCCACATAAATTTTGGTCAAAGATAAAACGGATTTATGATTTTGAGTTTACATGTTCCAACACTAGATCACTCCTCCGACAGCTATAGAGTATAAAAGTTGCAACCTCCTTTAAAGAGCGGAAGTTTTGAGAGACTCTATCATGAATATAGTACTATTGCTTGAAAATTTGGTTGAAAAATGTTAGTTATATTACATTAGTTTTACATAACTAAAAAATTTACAGATTATTTATGTAAAGTATTAAAAAATTATTACCTTATCACTTGCATTTAAGGCGTTTCGCTTTCTCTTTTGTAATATCCAACTCTCTAGTCGTTCCTGTAGGGATAACTTATATCTTGGTTGGATTTTTATTGTCTCAATAATTTTCGGTAGAGGGTCCACCTCTTGTTGGAGACGGACTTTTTTCACTCTTACGTCCAACTTGCTTTTATTATCTGGTACATGTCCAATTATGTGATACATGTCCCGTTCCCATACTTCAACCTGCCATACATATATATGTTAGTAGAATAGACAAGTTTATTTTATAAATTATAATATCACATTTTTTACATAAAGAAACTTAAGAGTGCATAATAGCAAAAATTCACGTGATTACACACTAATATCTAATTTTGTGTCCATTTTTTAGTGGATGAGTAAGTGAATGCATAAGCTTTCTATAAACAAAGTGTTATATGTAGATTAAAGAACAAATAAATAATTACCAAGAAAATAATTAAATTTTAGAATAAAAAGTAATAAGATAAGGATTACTCAGTACTCGAAATCAGTAAATCATAATAGCCAATGGATTTCTAATCTTAATATGATTTGGATATATAAACCTGGCTTGCATTACGTGGAGTATTTGGTTCAAATATGTATAGATATAAATTCAAATTGACAAGTGGACATACCTTATGCATTTCCAGAATATAATTGCGGCCTCGTTGATGATGTCGGAAAAGTCCAAAAGAGACCTTCCAAGTGCCTTGAACTACACACCTGTCTTGACTTCTCTTTGTAATTGAATATCTATTGTTTGATTCAGGTTGATCCTGCACCAAAATACAAGTACATTAGAATAAAAAAAGTATAAATTAAGCCACAGATAAAGTAAAAAGTCTAAGCATATTATATTAAAGAGATAAACAAACTCCATTAACCAATCAGTCGGAAGTGGCCGTGTATGAAGGAAAGCTTATTAACTTCAACTGAAACTTTTAACAAAAAATTAAAGTGAGACATATTTCCTTATATTGCAAAGTACATACCTTCACCACCAAATTTCAATGGATAAATAATTTTCTTGATGCATTGTTATGTTTTTCTATTACAGGAGCTTTTTTTATATTAGAATACCAAAATTAATGAACAACTCCCTTTTCTCAAGTAGAATTAATGAGATCAAGTAACTACATAGACATTGTTTTATAATTTAATGTACTTGTATATTTTTCAAAACATTCAAGGGAAAACCAATTTGAAAACAAGATCGCTAAAAATATGCAAAGTAAGAAGCCTTATCATTTAGTTCCACAATAGTTACATGTCCACCATTATATGTGCATGTGAAAATTAAGATGAGTATAATATGCAAAATAAAATTCATGTAAATATGTAGAAAATATGTTGTCTTAATACTTAGAATTTATAGGACAACAATGCGTAAAGTTGAAAAGAGTAGATGTGTTTTATGCTAGCCCGTCCCACATGGACTATGAATTAAAAAGATAAGCAATATATAAATATTGGCGAAAAACTCGAGTGCATCCATTCGATATCCCTTTTCGATTTGCTGTCATAATCAAATTCCAAAATGCACTCGGTGGGTTTGAGATAATTCTAGGGCCCAACGGGCTTGTGGGCCCAGGGCATGACATAATAGTATGAAAATCAATCACCAAGTTGAGTAGGAATCTAAGTATATGGGAGACAAAGTGGAATGCGTGTGGGGAGCCACGTCTTGAACATGCGGGACAAAATACTACATACATGGGAATCACCTCTAGAATCTTGATACATAACAACCAATCATGGGATAAGTCACTCCACGTTGAGATTGTCACATTTTTATGAACGGTGATTGTAATATCACATTCCATATACATTAGAAACTAATAAGATCAACATATAAGCATTGGGCAAAGAAAAATTTATTTTCAGTGTGAGAGTCATTTTCGTAACTTATTGTATGTAACTTATTTTCAGTGTGAGAGTCATTTTCGTAATCTCAATGGTAATTGAAATATAAATCACCAGGAGAAGAATCATTAGAGAGGAAAAAATCTTAATTTTCTTAATATCTCTTAAATTGTGCATGCAAATTGGTGATACTTTTAGAAGATCTATGAAGATTTTTGTGAGTAAAGATTCTAAAGACTCTAATATTTTATTGTATTTATAAGGTAATAGTAACAAGCTTTATTTACTGAGAAGTGATTGAACACTCAACATTAATTATTAGTGCCTAGGCCACTTCTATCTAGGCAGGGGATTAGGCAAGATAGGTTTCCATTTATTGATGATCGGGAAAAAGATATCAAAACTTTTGAGTGGATAGATCTTTTGAATGGCATGGATATCTCACTCCCATGAAATATTTAATTTATCTTTCTGTAACACACTTCATTTATTAGGAGGTCCACCACATTATCCCTTTCTCTGAATGTGTACACAAAATTACATTTCAAACTGCTTTTCATAGCATGAATTTAAGCCAAAATATGCCGCAACCACTAGTTGCCTCTGTGTTGTGACATTGTCAGTAAAGAAATATTTTTAGCATCGATTTCTATCTAGATTCTTTCGAAAGCATATTCTTCAACCTATTTAAAACATTAATAAAATGATCATTTGATAATGTAAATCCTCAAAACTAGAAATACTACATCTCCTTGGTTATTTTGCACAACTTTGCATGCTCCCACATCTTAGGATTCTCTTAAGCCGCACTATGGAAGGAAGTTCGTTTGGGAAGTGAATCCATGTGTCATCAACATTTGAATCACTTATCCTTTGTTGTCATTTAAATACACTTCATTTGGCAACAACTATAACTGGTGATCCACCCTCAAGATGATCATTCAAGCTCAAAAACAATGACTGAGGTGTTTGGATTGTTTCATGTCGTCCCAGTAAATCATAGAACAAGCTACGGTACAAGGATATGTATATGTCCCTCAGTCAAGGAGGTTTTTCTCGGCTTCCGTTAATGATGAACTATCATTATTGCCAAATCCGCTATTAGAAGCTACAACTAGAAAAAACTACCAAGGAATTCCATCACCTTCGCACTTTAAAACTTCGAAAGAACATATGTGCAATGGTCTTAATATGGGAACAACACTAACAATTAAATGCCACTGCTATCGTTTGTTGACCTGAAATCAGTCATTCAGCAATTGTCATGAAAATGTTGATATTGAAGGTATAATAGTAGGTTGTTGGAAACTATAATAAATGTTGAAGAACAGTTGCATCACAAACTAAATGCAAAGTGACATTAATCAAAAGATCCCTATCATATGAGGGCGCTAAGCCACTTGTCTGTAGAATTCTCATTTAGCATTACTGCGACATAAAATGTTTGTTTTGGAAAAGAGTTTACATGGGTTACCAGTATGTTATTTTTGTATTTATACCATCTTCTCACCAATGGTTATAACTATTAGAATTGACATAGATGACATCACCCTGATTCAAAAACCATTGTACTGTATAGCCCTATGCAAAATATACCTGTATTTGGTATATCATGGAATCCACCACCATCAATATGAATTTTTTTTGTGGTCATTTAATCGTCTTAGCTTCCCCAAAACCACTTTTGTAGTATCTTTACCACCCTATGTGCATGCCCAAATAGAGTTGTTTCAATATTGTCACTCTCTAAGTTGGCCACTTTAGATTTTGGTCGCTAACACCTTCATCACAAATTGCATCATCACCACGCTACATGGATATGGCATTGTTCTTGACGCATAATGACAGGTTGCACCACCATTTGCATCTGCAGGTAGTGATCGATTTGTTGCCTTTCTTACCCGATATCTTTCATTCATAATCCACATGAAATACTTCATGACAGCAGTCCTCTACCTAGTATTATAAATGGCTCTTTCAACTTGCAACAGCTCCAATCTTGGTCATGGGTTATTTCTTTATTGACAGACTTCAGTGCTAACTAAACCCTTCTAAAAATTTGAATTTGTTGTCAACTTGTTATGAAGTGATTAAAAATCAAGCGTATTGAGATGCTACTTTATCTCATGCTTAGTGTAAAGTATTACTAGCTTATCTACATGAGCAAATTTGAAAGGAAAATAAGTTACATTGATCAAATTTCCGTTGTTGGAGTATATTATTTGTATAGAGTAATTTGGATCTATATATCAACAAAAATTGGTTACGTTGAAAGGTTCAAAAATGTAATTATAAGTAAGATATCCTGATTGGGAGGTTTTAAAGAAAATATACTTTGGATATCAAAAATATTGGCAAATTGAGAAAGATGTATAGAACACTAAATAGACAGATGGATCAGAGAGCCGAGACCAAAAATACAAAATATAACATTTATTGTGCTAAGTATGAAAAACGACATACCAAGAGATCCAATTTTGTGCCAAGTAGGATAATGTAAGGGAATTAACGCCTTCTAAATTATTGTATGGAAAACCAATGTTGTGAACTAAAAGACTTATTACAAAAAAGTAATATATGTATGGTGATGAAGAGAGAATATATAATAATTGCAACAATTAATACCTTATGGGGCTTCCAAACATGACACAATGAGAAACTTTTTTATCAACAAATCATACTAAATAAGAAAAACTGTAAATAATTATGGAAGATACCCTAATTAATGTCTTCTCCTCTCCATTAATGTAATTAAAGATATTATACCGTGAGCCATGGTAGTTAGTACTCTAAGTTGAGGTCGCAATCTTTTCTTGTGGTTTTATTTTTTTTTTTCAATTTTAATTTTATTTATTTATTTACTATTCTTTTTCTTCCTTTGGTACTCTTTTCATTACCGCAAAATATTTCGACATTTGTGATATTCTATTTTTCTCCATAATACCCTCAAACGTTTATATTTTCTCAAAAAGAAAGTTGGTCAAGTAGATATTTATATTTGGGATGTTCTCCCCAAGTTTTAAATTTGAATTATTTAATTAATCAAATCTTCAGGTTTCGAGTCAAAGAGATGCAATAATCATTTGGTTTCTTATTCATATTATCATCATTCAACAATCAATTATAATGGATATTGATGTATAAAATGAGCTCAACTATTTTTTTTCTTTATTTTTGTTCATGGTGCATAGAGAATTCATATTCGTGCTTCCCAAAATAAAAATTACTATTATTTTTATTTTATTGGTCATAGGGATCTCACATTATATCTTGTAATTGAGAACTTCCACCAAACTAATGTTAATTCAACGATCATGGACTAAACACATGGTTGCTAGTCGTAGATCAAGATGCCTTAAGAGTCCGGCTTAAGAGGGACTCAACCTAGGATGTGATTGACCTAATAAAGAAAAGTTGGTTGATCCAATCTAGGCCAATCTTGGGCTAATTCCAAGTATCAATACTTTGGATAGGCCCAACCCAATGACCCAGGACCTCTTAACCCTGAGTTAAGTTAGCGAGCCGACCTAATCGAGCCACTTCTTTTTTTAAATAATACATGACATATAAATTTTATTTTATTTTTGTAGCTTAACTATTCTATATTTTTTGTACTTATGAAACTCTAAAAATTTTACCTTTATTCTTCTACTTCTATATCAGTACAACAATTCAATAAAATTCAGTGTTATTTTTTTAAAAATGTATTTTAAATCTTTTTTGGTCTTTATGTGGTCTTAGCTACTTCTATTTGTAGTTTTGATTGTTTGATTTAATTTATAATTTATTATTTAAAATAAAAGCATAAATTATTTAAGTTTGTTAAAAAAGTATCTCATCTTCATTAAAAAAAAAAAAAAAGAACAGAAAACAGGCACAATCAGGTTTGGCTTGAGCTTAGGCCAGGTCATTACCACTGCTTTTACACTTTCTCTTCATCTCCCGTTTTGTGCTTAATTTAAGGTAAAATTAGTGAAATAAAAATTACTGTTTTCAAATATGAGTTTAGTCACTGCAGCTACTGGTCATGGTAAGAAAATATATCAAAAAATAAGGAAAAAGAAAAGACAAGTTTTATTGAGCATAATTTCTATAGCCTCCAGAATGGATTCCACAAAAATTTATTTGAAAACATTTATCAAATAAGTAAAGTTGAATTTCTTAACCTTAATTATGGAAAAAAATTTCTTAATATATTAAAAAATTAAATATTTATTTTTTAAATTTTGACAGGAAAGGAAATTAAATACAAACAAATTGGAAAAACAAAAAGAAAAATAATTAAATATGTACCTGAGGCCACATTAATCTTGTCGGCAGAGCACAAGAGATGGGAACCGGCAATAGCACATCACCGGAATCTTCACAAGATGAATTTGAATTTGGGTCGGATTAGTGTATGTTCTTGAAGAATTTTGTTGCCAAATTATACGGCAATGACGAATTAACAAATCGATTCAGTAAAAAGAATTAAAGAAGGAAAAAGAAAGAATCAAATGATTGAGAAAAGCAATAATGGAGTTGCCTACATAAAATTCATCTTACATTTCTAGAGTTTTCCGCGATTTTTGGCTACCGAATGATTCAAATGTAATGTTCCTAGGGCTCTCTAAGCGTAGTACTTTATGTACTTGAACAGTGTTCTATAGTGAGAGTGTTGAGGGAGAAAAGGCATGAGCAAATGTGAAGTGTGAGTGGTTGAGTGAGAAAATGTGCGTAAATGTTGTTTGCGTATGTGTGAGTGTTTCAAAAAATAAAGCTCGACAGGAGGTAGCAGAAGCATCGGAAGTTATATTCTGTCTTTTTTTTATAATATTTTCCTATTAATTTCTTCTTTTTTGGTTTGTCTTTACTTAATATTATGTAATAATTAGACAGAAAGCATTTTTAGAAAGAAATGTATATATTGATGCTATCTATGAATATAATACAATAAATTATTTTCTATTTAGATTCCTCAATAATAGGCAAAAAAAAAAAAGAGATAATATTTATGAAAATTGATTAGAGAGTTCAATAATATGTACGTATTGTTATATTGTAATCAACCATTTGTCTTTACAAAATTCTTTATATTCAACTCCAGTTATTGAGTAAAATTGAAAAACTTGATGAAGTTAAAATTCACACTCAAAAGTTAAAATTGGAATTGAATTGCAATTATATTAAAGTTATACAGATATACAAATGTGTGAAAGAATTTTTTGCACCAATTTATTTGGTTCTTTGCCACCACAGAACATATCACTTTCAAATATTTTGAAAAGAAAAATGAATTGACACTTTTGAATCCATTAATCCCAATATATATATATATATAGACACTTAAAAAAAAACAAAAAGAATAACAAAGACTAGAGGGTTGGATATTACAAAAAATAAAGCACCTTCTGGAATATCCAACCCTCTAAGGCTGACCATCCTCTAGCAGCTTTTGGAACGTTTCCTGCAAAACAAACAAAATTATTAACACTTTAAAACAAGAATTTATTTTTTTAAAAAAAATAATATTAATACTATAGCTACTTACCTCCACCTCCAATGCCCTCGGCCCGCTCCAGCCGCCGTCCACTTTTTTCTTGCAGCACCCTCCAATAATTCCATCTGCTTGGGGGCTGGCCGAGCTTTGCTTCCTGTAGAAGAAAAAACATTTAGCATCTTATTCTATAAGGACTCCCGCTAAAAGTCGAATCTGGCCCAATACGTCTGGAGCTGGAGTCAGATCCAAACCCTGTTGGCCAGCCAGAGTGGCCTGACCAGGCTGGACAGGGCGACGAAAAGTATCTTCCGGATTTACTTATCGGATAACATGTGGAACACCCAGAACATCGACTCATCATTACAGTCCCACCAGTAGGTCATCTACAATAATAAAATTAAACAAAATATTAGTAAATTTCATTAAATAAATAGATTATTAGATAAAATCAAATTAATTTAAAATTGATTACCTTCATGCTCTCAAACCACAAATGCTGGTACTCTTCCGGCACCTGGCTCAAACATGGGGACGGGTAGGGAAAGTGTCCCCGTCACGACTGCATTGATGGGCTCGTGAAAGCGGTGGTCAGATCTAAAAGGACATGCTATTAGACATTTTCAATATAAAATAATACTAAAAAAATTGATAAAAAAATTTACTTTGCGTCGAGGCTAATGTACTGGGCGGGCTTATGGTGGGGGAAGTGATAGTAGTGATGGAGCAGCCGCCGGGGTGGCAGACTGTTGTATCATCTCATCAGCTGTCGGTACAGCTCTAGATGCTCCAGCATCATCTGGAGTCTACGAGGCGGGGGACGGTGTGGTCGTGTCAGGTGGTGTGGGTTGTCGAAGAACTGCTTCCCCAACTTGGGAAGCATCCGACGAAACGAGTAGAACTGGCGTGCCACGACCATGACCACGTTGTCGACCACGTGGTATAGGAGGCTTACAACTAAACATGATCTAAACAAATTATTGAGAAGTATGAGTTTAAATTTTACGATTATTCACATTATTATGTAAATAAAAAAGAATTTACTAACTCTTACAAATCAGAAAAATTATAATGAAGTTATGATTATTGTACTCATTAATTATTTAAAAATGTATAATTCTCTTGTGCACATACACAAACGGGTCAAGTATTGCTTTAAGCTTATTTAGCCTATCACATGAACTTTTTATAGTATTCGTTATATTTATCCATTTTAATCTATGAATTGATGGGCTAAACAAGATTTAAGGCATGCGTGATCTGTTTGTATGCTGTTACTAAACAAATATATATTTTTAAATAATTATTAATTATTGAAAATATTGTTCTCAATTTGTTTTCTATTTCTAATGATTATATAATTGTATTTTAATTTGAAATATTACCTTAATATTGTAATTGTTGATATTATTTTGTAAATAATATTATTATTGGGATTATTGGTCTAATTTTGTGATTATTGACTTTATTATGTAAAAATGTTATTGTTGGGAATATTTTCTAATTTTACAATAATTGACAATGTTATGTAAATAATGTTATTACTGGGGATATTAGCCTATCTTTTGTGATTATTGACATTATTATGTAAAAATGTTATAATTGGAAAAATTGGTCTAATTTTTTTTATTATTGATATTATTATGTAAAAATGTTATTTTTTTCCGGTAAACTATGTAAAAATGTTATTATTATTAGGAATATTGGTGTAATTTTTGTGATTATTTACATTACTATTTGAAAATATTATTATTGGAAATATTGATCTAATATTTTTGATTGTTTACATTATTATTTAAATAATGTTATTATTGGGATTAACTATTGGTCTAATTTTTGTGATTGTTTACATTATGATGTAAAAATTATTTTATTGGAAATATTGGTCCAATATTTTGATTATCTACATTATTATTTAAATAACTTTACTATTGGGATTATATGTTGGTCTAATTTTTTTTGGGTTATTTACATTATGATGTAAAAAGCTAGTCTATTTTTAAAATAAATTGACAATATATTTCACAAAAAAACTAAGCAATATAATATAATACACATAAGATTGAGAAATGCAGAAATTCTATTTATTGAAATTAGTTAGTGCATATCTTCATATTGGAAAAATTGGTCTAATTTTTTTATTATTGACATTATTATGTAAAAATGTTATTATTAGAAATTTTGGTGTAATCTTTGTGATTATTTACATTACTATTTAAAATTGTTATTATTGGAAATATTGATCTAATTTTTTTATTATTTACATTATTATTTAAATAATGTTATTATTGGAAATATTGGTCTAATTTTTGTGATTGTTTACATTATGATGTAAAGATTATTTTATTTGAAAATATTCATCCAATACTTTTTATAATTTACATTATTATTTAAATCATGTTACTATTGAGATTATATATTCATCTAATTTTTTTTGCTTATTTACATTATGATGTAAAAATTAGCCTATTTATAAAATAAATTGCACATCTATACAATAAATTTCACAAAATAATTAAGCAATATGATATAATACATATAGGAATTGCATTAATTATAGAACGTTACATGACTAAATTGCACAAATACACACTATACAATTACTAAATTTCACAATAATTGCATAAATTACACAACTATACATTTAATTCTGAAAACTTATACAAACTTTCTATAATTACATAAAATAAGTTTCTATAATTGCAGAAATTCTCATACAACTATATATTTCTATAATTGAAAAAATTGCATAAAATAATTTTTTTACAGAATTTTTTAAAAATAATTAATAGACAGAATTTTTTTAAAAATAACCCAAAATTAAGAGAAAATTTTTAAAATTACCAAAAAATTTACGAATTTTGGAGAATTACATAAAATTTACAAAAAAATTTAAAATTTTCAAAAATTTAAGAAAATTATTAAAATTACCAAAAATTATGAAATTTTTTACAATTTCAGAAATGTATAAAATTTTTAAAAAAATTACATAAAAATTAAGAATTTTTTTTTAAATTTTCGAAAGTTTTGAATTAACCTGTTCCAGCACTAGATCATTCCTCCGACAACTATATAGTATAAAAGTTGCAATGTCCTTTTAAAGAGCGGAAGTTTTGAGAGACTGTATCATGAATATAGTATTACCAAATAATGTTAGTTATATTACAATAATTTTGTATAACTCAAAAATTTACAAATTATTTAGGTAAAGTAATAAACAATTATTACCTTATCACTTGCATTTGAGGCATTGCGCTTTCTCTTTTGTAATATGCAACCCTCTAGTCATTTTCTTGTACAATTTTATGATATATGTCCTTTCCCCCTACTTCAACCTGCCATACATATGTAAGCTAGTAGAATAGATGAGTTTATTTTATAAATTATAATATCACATTTTTTAGATAAAGAAACGTAAAAGTGCATAATAGCAAAAGTGGACGTGATTGCACACTAATATGTAATCTTGTTTCCTTTTTTTAGTGCGTGAGGGGCTAGAGATAAGTAAAATGATTGCATAAGCTTTCTATAAACAAAGTGTTATATGTAGATTAAAGAACAAATAAAAAATTACCTAGAAAATAATTAAATTTTAGAATACAAATTAATAAGATGAGATAAAGATTACTTCAGTACTTGGAATCAATAAATCGTAATAGCAAATGGATTTCTAATCTTCAAATGATTTGCATATATAAGGAATTACTATTATTTTAGTTTTATTGGTTATAGGAATTTCACATTATATCTTGTAAATGAGAAACTTCCACCAAATTAATGCTAATTCAATGGTCATGGACTAAACACATGGCTTCTAGTCACTGATCAAGATGCCTAAAGAATCGGGCTCAAGAGGAACTCGACCTAGGATCTGATTTACCCATTGAAAAAGAGTTGGTTCGTCCAATCCAGGCCAATTCTGGACTGATTCCAAGTATCAATACTTGGGATAGGCCCAACCCAATGACTTAAGAACTCCTAACCCTAGGTCGAGTTAGCGGGCGACCTAATCGAGCCACTTCTTTTTGTTTAATAATATATAACATATAAGTTTTATTTTATTCTTGTAGCTTAACTATTCCATATTTTTTATACTTTTGAAGCTCTAAAAAGTTTTACCTTTATTCTTCTACTTCTATATTAGTACAACAATTCACTAAAACTCATTGTTAATTTTTTAAAATGTATTTTAAATCTTTTTTAGGCTTGCCATTATTTAAGTTTATTATTTGTAGCTGGTTGGTTAAATTGTTATTAAGTTCTTTATGCGGTCTTAGCAACTTTATTTTCTTTAAGTTTTGATTTTTTGTTTCGTTTAATTTATGATATTTATTTAAAATAAAAGCATAAATTTTTTAAGTTTGTTCAAAAAAGTATCTCATCTTCATTAAAAAGGAAAGAAAAAAAAACAGGCATAATCAGGTTTGGTTTGAGCCTAAGCCAGGTCATCACCACTGCTATTGCACTTTCTCTTCATCCCCCATTTTGTGCTAAATTTAAGGTATCAAAATTAGTGTTTTCAAAAATGAGTTTAGTCACTACAGCTACTGGTCATGGTAAGAAAATATATCAAAATTTAAGGTAATAAAGAAAAGACAAGCTTTCTTGAGCACGATTTCTATAGCCTCAAGAATAGGTTTCACATGAATTTATTTTAAAACATTTATCAAATAACAAAGTTGAATTTCTTGTTGAACCCTAATTATGGAAAAAAGTTTCTTAATATATTCAAAAATTAAATATTTAGTTTTTGAAACTTTGACAGGAAAAGAAATTAATTAAAAGCAAAAAGAAAAATAATTAAATCTGTACCTAAGGCTCCATTAATCTTGCCGGCAGAGCACAAGAGATGGGATCTGACGATCACACATCATCGGAATCTTCACAAAATGAATTTGAATTTGGGTCAGATGAAATAATCTGGCCAAAATCTTTGGTGTATGTTCTTGAAGAATTTTGTTGGCAAATTATACAACGATTAAGAATAACAAATCATTCAAAAAAAAAAGGAATTAAAGTAGGAAAAAGATAGAATCAAATGCTTGAGAAAAGGAATAATTGAGTTGCCCGGACAGAATTCATCTTACATTCATGGAGTTTTCTGCCATTTCTTGGCTAACGAAGGAATCAAATGTAACGTTCCTAGGGCTCCCTAAGCGTAGTACTTTATGGACGTGAACAGTGATCTGCAGTGAGTGTGTTGAGGGAGAAAAGGAGTGAGCAAATCTGAAGTGTGAGTGGTTGAGTGAGAGAGTGTGAGTAAATGTTGTGTGTATATATGTGAGTGTTTCAAACAACAAAGCTCGACAGGGGATAGCAAAAAGCCTCGAAAGTTACGTTCTGTCTTTTTCTCATAATATTTTCCTATTAATTTCTTTTTTGTTGGTTTGTCTTTACTTAATATTATTGTAATAATTAGACAGAAAGCAGTTTTAGAAAGAAATGTATATATTGATGCTATCCATGATACAATAAAACAATAAATTATTTTCTAAAAAACAAAGAGATAGTATTTTTGAAAATTAATTAAAGAGTTCATCAATCTGTAAATATTTTTGTATTGTAATCAACCATTTTTCTTTACAAAATTCTTTATATACAACTCCAGTTTTTGATTAAAAATGAAAAGCTTAAAGTAGTGATGAAGCTAAAATTGATACTCAAAACTGAAAAATTAATAAGCAATTTGTCTGGGACTCATGTTGGAACAGTTTGCCTGTTAAAAAATTATAACCCAAAAAAAATATAGATCATGACATCATCTTTTAATATCCATTCATTATGTGTTCCAAAGACTGTTTCATGATGGAAGGGGTTTAGGAACGGTTGTCCTAAGGGTGCCAAATCCTGCCTTTTTTATGTTGTGATGATGTGCTCTACCAAAATTCCACCCATAAAGGTGGTTGGCGGAGCACAAGAACTAGGATCCGATAATAGCACAAGAGATGGGATTCGCAAGATTTTTGGTTTTACAGGCTAGCTTAAGATACTAGTTAGGGCCTTTCCAATTTCTTTCCATTTGTTACAATTTTCTCTTATTGTACCCCATTACAATTCTCAGTGGCAAGGAGCATTGTTTTCTTGATAGTGCCACTACACATACCATTCTAAGACACAAGAGTTTTTACCAATTGTGAATACTATTTCAAGAGTTAGTAATTTTATTGAGCGATCCGGAAGAACGACTATATTATTACCTAAAGGAACAAGGTTACACATAATATTCGAGTAAATCACAAAGCGTGTTAGAACACTTGGCTCTAAAGAAGCAAATCCTCGAAAGAGAAAGGAGCATGCCGCCTCTATTAATCACAATGCTAATGTGACCACCAGTGATGATTTATCTAAATGTAACGACCAAGATCTCGAGATCAATTACGAGATGTCTATTAATTATGCTTACACAGTTTAGGTTGTTACCGAAAAGAGGGTAAATTGCATTTTTGATTTTCATAAATGGACCTATTTTTAATTTTGGTCCCATACTATAGATGATTTACACATTCCATCCAATATGTGCATTTCTTTTCCAATGTCAGGACACAAGAGGGGCAATCATTAAGTTGCTAATGTCAGATTATTTTTTCGTTAGGTGGGTACAAATTTGGAGGGAAAATGTAATGATAAATGAAAATTTGGTGGGAAAGGTTTATTTCTTCTTCTACCGTATCCAAATAGCTAATTTGTTTTCTTATCTCTTCCATTTAGTAGGAAAAAAGTAAAAAACACGGATGCAAATGGAGAAGTTCTTTGTCACTGTGGAAGGATTGAAAGTTTGAGAACCTTATGGACCAAAATTGAAAACGAGTCCACTTATTTGACCAAAAATGAAATTTACCCTCGAATGGAAATTGAAATGAATGAGATTTTTGCCTATTTTGTAGCAATCGAAATCATGGATGAAAATGAAAATGATCCTCAAACTATAGAGGAATGTTAACACTTAAATAATTGAAAAAATTAAAAATAAGCGAGAAGTATTTGAACATATTACTCCAGCACCACAAGATGTTCAATCCAGTTGGCTATAAGTGGTTGTTTGTACGAAAGAGAAATGAATGAAATGAAGTTGTAAGGTACAAAGCAAGACTTGTAGACCAAGGCTTTATCCGTGTCATATTACGTCAACCACTACTTTGACGTCACAACATATGCCCACAGACCACTCAATAACCCATGTAGTTAGGTTGCGCATTGGGCGGCTATGAAACTAACTTTTGAGGGTTGGTCTGAAACGTTCCAAGTCAAGGACCTCAAGACTAGGCATCGAGAGTCCTACAGAGACTTGCACTCAGTATTGCATTCATTTGATGAGTGTTGCATTTCATCGGCGACAGACTTCGGACGTCTATGGAATTTCAGTGGATTAGTTGACAAGACGATCAACTGACTTAACTGACTCGTGGGGATTGTCATATGGAAGCCTTAGAGGCTTGGTCAGTATACTTGAGTCGTTGGCTCGGATAGTAACGGAGTAGTCCTCAAACTTGAGGAATCACGGTAGTCACGTACATACGATGACTGTATCTTTGATCTGTGCAAGAGGTGATTGTGTCACAAACGTGATGATCATAAGCTTTATCAAGTGTAGTCGAAGTATGTGAGTTCCAAGAAGAGGATCCATCCCCTATCACTATGCGATAGAGGTATCTCCTATTCACTTGAAGATGCATTCCTGTCTTATGAATCTCTAGCCACAATCGTTGATCGAATAGGAAAAGGAGGTTCCTATGTCAAGAAACTTGGCGTAATGCAATCTCAAGTATTAAGCATAATGCCTAGTCCAAGATGGGAACTGACACCTAATCCCATGCCCTCAACTAAGCCTAGGAGATGATAGACGAAAGGACCGTACCCGTACGGACTTGGGAAAATAAATGTTCGCACGAAAATTCATCTAGTCTCTAGTCCCATGGACCGTTGCTAGACGACCATCCATGGTAACTGACTTTCTTGAAATAATAACCAAGAAAGAATAAGGAACTAATTTGGAATTAATTTGATAAGATGTAAGTAATTCGATTACTCACACATGAGGGTACGTTGGATGGATAGCCCAATTTTAAACTAATTACATTAATTGAAATTGTGCTTGTCTTTATTAATTTAATGAATTGGATTCCATTAATTAATAAGAGACAATTTGATTTTGAATATTTAGTTGGATTAAATACCTAGTGGGATGAATTAAATGAATTTTTTTAAATTAGAATTAATAAAAATTCATTGGGCTTGAATTTACTTTACATAAAATCGGCTCAATGATTAAAGCCCACTAGCAAAATTGATGGAGGAAAAGTTGACCAAAGAACTACATTTTAGAAAGTGTTAATTTGCTCATAATTAGCTCTTCTCTATTTGGAACGGATTGAAGAGTTACCTTATATATAATAGAATGTATCTAGACACATTCTTATTTATCTATTCCAGGTATATAAAATATTTTGTTTATGATTATTAGGGTAATAATTTATTACACAATATAATACAAAAATTCCCTCTCCTTCTCCATCATAATTCGACTGCCCCCTTTATCTCACCTGGGGTGAGTTTTTTTATCCTGATTCCTTCTAACAAACAAATCAAGGTCTATTTTTTGGTGTGATGTGGATCATCTTTAGAGGATTCCTATGTTGGAATCTCTTGTGAACGTTCAATGATTTTATGTCAAATAAACATGTCAACGTCTTTTAATATTTTTAAAGCATGTTTTATTGATTATTTTATTGATAATTATGTGTAGAAATTAACTTGTTTAATTTTGTGATTAATTGGATGAATTTAGTATTTAAGAAAATTTGAATTTTTCTGTAAATACTTGGTTTTTATTTTTATAGTTTAATGCGTGGAATCAAAAAAATAATTTAAGCACTGTAGCAGCAACTCTATGCCGGCATTGCACAGCACCCCGTTCGCATAGGCAGGATAAAATTAAATTTCTTTCTTAATATGGTTTATTTTTTAGCATTGGATACACATACTTTTAACATCCTTTGGATTGCAATTTTAAACTTGTGTTTTCTGCATATAATTATTTTTTGTAATGTTGGATATCATGATTTTTCTTAGGCAAAATATCACTTTTGGTCCCACTAGATAGCGCCCTTCTCACTTGCAGTCCCACGCTTTACGTGTTCAACATATTTAGTCCCAAAACCCTATTATTTTAACAGAAATGGTCATATTCCGTTAACACTAACGGAAACGGCAGGTGACAAGTCACGTGCCGTTAGTCTACTGGGGCAAAATATCACTTTTGATCCCACTAGATAGGGCCCTTCTCACTTGCAGTCCCACGGTTTGAGTGTTCAACACCTTTAGTCCCAAAACTCTATTTTTTAATAGAAATGATCATGTTCTAACAACTAATGGAAACGGCACGTGACTCAACTGGCAGCTAGCGAAAAAAACAGAAGACCATGCTTGTATTTAGTTTTTGGAGTGAAAAAAAGGCGCCAAAAAAATATTTTTTCTCTATTATATATGTAAATAACCCACAAAAACCAAACAACATTTTTATCTTTCTTTCATCACTTAATCTTGACAGCAATAGGCTAAACGATGTCACAAACATCTCAAAATACTTCCAATATTGTGTGATGTTTTAAGGAACAAAATATTGCAAGGTATTATAAGATTTTTGGGAGATGTTTTGGCACATTTTGGGTTTGTAAAGTGGTAATATTTGGCAGATTTAAAGCATGCAAAGTTGCACTTTACAACACATTTCAATAATGATCAAAATCAGTGGATTTCAGTATATTTTCTGTTTTTTTGCAATTTAGTGTTTTTGTGCAATTTTAGTTTCCGTTTTTATTGCTTTCAAGATTTATGCTTACACATTTAAACACAACATAAAATATAATTACTTGCAAAAAAGGCATATCCATTAGTCCTTTTACACATAACTAAAAGGTCATCTAGTAATATATAAGAACATCCTTTTACACATAATTCACCATTACAATAGCATTCAATATTTGAAGTATTTTGAGATGTTGGTGCCATCTTTTGGCCTATTGCTCTCAAGAATAAGTGATGAAAATGTTGTGTGGTGTTTGTGGGTTATTTACATATATAAATAGGAAAAAGATATTTTTTTGGCGCCTTTTTTCCCCTCCAAAAACTGAACACAAGCCTGGTCTTTGTTTTTTCGCCAGCTGCCAGTTGACTAACGGCACGTGACAGCTTACATGCCGTTTTCGTTAGTTGTTAGCGGAACAGAACTATTTCTGTTAAAAAAATAGGGTTTTAGGACTAAAGGTGTTGAACACGTAAAACATGGGACTACAAATGAGAAGGACTCGATCTAATGGGACCAAAAGTGATATTTTGACCCAGTTGACTAACGGGTCACGTGCCGTTTTCGTTAGTTGTTAACGGAATAGGACCATTTCAGTTAAAAAAGTAGGATTTTGGGACTGAAGGTGTTGAACACATAAAGCATGGGACTGCAAGTGAGAAGGGCCATATCTAGTGGGACCAAAAGTGATATTTAGCCTTTTTCTTATGCTTGGAATGTATTATTTTATGTCAAGCGTGTTTAATTGGATTATTTTGCTAGTTGGATGATCATGGAGCCCTTGACCGTTTGAGTGTACTTATTATTTTGTTT
The DNA here is from genome assembly GCF_026168435.1 of Sesamum indicum. Lineage (NCBI taxonomy): Eukaryota > Viridiplantae > Streptophyta > Magnoliopsida > Lamiales > Pedaliaceae > Sesamum > Sesamum indicum. The sequence continues at coordinate 4,739,151 of NC_142661.1, read as the reverse complement.
ATGTTTGGTGGGCCCATGTGCCTTTTTATTATCTTCCTCCCTCTCTCGTTTTTGCCTTGGAAATAAGACTTGCTTTCCTCCCCTATGTGTACTCCCCTGTACAATTGATCAGGATTTCTTTTTAAATTGTAATGGGACTAGAATATATTTTTGGTGAGAATTTTTAGTTTTATAGAAGCAAATCCATGGAGAAGAAGGTCCACGAAGGAGGAGGCCGGCGGAGAAGGAGCCTAATGGAGGACTTACAAGGCCCATCTGTATGTTAATGAGTAAATTACATTTCTAATAGCTTACGGCCACCTTAAATATACCTTAGACTCACTGCGGTCTTAGTGCGTCGCATAGGTTGGGCTCGTGATCATCCAATAGGGGTATACTTAATTTTGTTGCATGTGATGCATTTAATATTTTTATTTAAATTCGTTTAAATATTTGATATTTGTGTACGCAAACTTTAATGTGATGATGTCTCAATGAAACACTAAAAATTTAACTCTCACTTGGTTGGACCAAATTAAAGTGTTGGGACTCAAAATGGACTTGGATCAAAATGGTTTGACCTGTGCAAGGTTTTCATCCACAATAACGTGGTGTGGAAACTACCACTACCCAAGTGTGGTCTCGCGAGTCGTGGCACATTCTGATTAGAGGCAAGCTCCATCATTATTGTGAACAAAGAAACACGCTCACTGTTTTTTGGTCACACGAGTCGTGGGGGCGAAAGTTGAGGTATGATTTGGTTGATGGGTTGAGCATGATACTAATTAAATATTAAGCCCATAATGAACTTGGATCGAAATGGAATTACAATCTGTCCAGACCTTCCATCCATAATAATATCATAAGGAAGCTACCACTTGTTACAATAGGTGACCTGAAAGCTAATTGGATTGGCAATCTTGTAATCTATTCTGACAATAACTCGATATTGTGTAATATTATTCAGTGAATAAAATGTGTTTTTTCGCTATTGGCATTTCATTGTTGAGCTCATTACATTTATACTTGCATTTCTTTCAAACATCACAACAAAACCCACAGACCACCTTGAACAACTGTGCAACAGTTGGACTCGCATTGGAAAGCGGTCATGAAACTAACTGTTTAGGGTAGGATCTGAAATGTTCCAAATTGAGGAGTGTCATGTTTCATTTGCGACAGACGTGGGACGTTTATGCGATCTTAATGGGTTGATTGACTAGGTGTCAAATCGAATGAACTAACTCACGAGGATCGTCATATGGAAGCCTTTGAGGCTTGGTCAGTATGACTTGAGTCCCTAGCTCTGATAGTATGGGAGTAGTCCTCAGACTTGAAAAAATACGGCAGTCACGGGTATGCATTGATTGTATCTTAGATTTGTGTGAGAGGTGATTGTGTCTCAGACATGGTCATCATAAACATTGTTTAGTGCATTCAAACTATGTTTCCAGGATGGTGAGTTCCAAAATGAGGATACGTCCCCTGTCTAAATGTGACAGAGGTATGTCCTATGCACTTGGAGATACGTTAACGCTCTATAAACCTATGGCCAGAGTAATTGGTCGGATAGGAAAAAGAGGTTCCTACGTCGAGCAATTTGACGTAATGCGATCTAAAGTATTAAGCATAAACGCATAGTCCAGGATGGGAACTGACACCCAATTCCATGTCCAAGACTAAGGCCGAGAGACGGTAGATGGAAGGACCATACACGTATGGACTCGAACCCGATGCAAGAGGTTTAGAGTTCTGTACTCTAAAGGTATGTTTTGGGTCATGCTCCCTCAACTCGTGAGTCATCCCAGAAGGTGACGCCTTCTGAATATGTTGTCATAGGTCGTTCCGTAGCGAGGTGGATGCTAATAAGGAACTCCTTATTGCGACTTGGACAGTGTCTAGATCAGCTCTTTGGATTTGTCCGACAATTTGGGCATTAACCGCTAGCTGTCCCAACTTTCTGTCAAGCTATTCCAGGTTTTTCTGAAGGTGCCTGATTCTCAACATGATAAAGTTTGCTTCAGATGCCTCCATCTGTCGTCAGGAAATCTGCAAGAATGTTTTCATGAGATTTTATAACGGCAATATTAATAGATTAATATTGGCATTCAACTTGTCATCTGATAATACGAGTTTTCTCTATTTTTTATTCTAATTTATTCTTTAAGAAAGCTTCGACATTAGTATTATCAACTTCTAAAGTAAATTCTTTGGCAAGTAAAAATAAAGGCCATTTTTTAAAAGTCTTCCAAATCGCAAAGAATTATTTCTCGTTGATGTGCCAAACTTTGACTTGTTTTTCTGAGAACAACCCTCCTGTATATCTACAAGGTTCTTCCCCTGTAGTTATCTTCTATATGAGCACTGCTGCCCATCTGTAATCATTGGCGTCTTTATAGACTAACAGTTCATTCTCGTCCTGCGGTATAGCAAGCTTTGGCAGGTTACTGCAAACCTATTTCAGCTCACGATCCCTTTTTGTGTGGCTTTCTTCCCATTTCCACTTTGAACTTTCCATTCTTTTAGAAGTGGTCGGAAATCCTTCCTGTATCTTGCAAGATCCTAATGAAGATACCTGCAAAATTAACAACTCCCGAGAAGCTCAGTAAGTGCCTCTTGTCCTTGAGTACATCTGGAAAATTGTGGATTTTCTCCACAATATGGTCTTGAAAGTTAATTCCTGTCTCGTCAATAAAATCTCCTAGAAATTCAATAATAATAGTAGCTTTCTTTTCAGAAAGTACTAAACCTTCTTTGTGGCATACATCAGAAAATATTTCAAGATGTTTAGTATGTTCTTTCATATTTTTAGATGCAATCAATATGTCGTCAATATAGACAAACATTAATTTGAAACAATCTTTAAAAAGATTAACCACTTTTCTTTGAAATATCTATGGTGCATTAGCTAAACCCATTGGAAGCACAATCCAGATATACTGTCCTTGTGGTGTGGAGAATGTAGTCAATTTCTTTGATTTATTCTCTATCTTAATCTGATAAAAGCCAGATTTGAAATCGAATTTAGAAACACTTTTTCCCCTTTAATGCAATCGACTAAGTGTTCTCTACTAGGAATGTAATAACCATCAAACTCTAATATCTAATTAATGCCTTGATAGTTAATTACCAATCTGAGTTTACCTCTCTTAATCTCGCCATGGTTCCTTACTAAAAGACCAGGGCTGCTGTAGGTAGAGACTCCAGGTTCGATGAGTCCAAGACCGATATGCTCTTTGATAATCATCTGCATATCTTTCTTGTCTTTCATGTTCGTCTGGATAGGTTTGTATCGAACGTACTCATACTTGCACTCTTCCTTGAGATTTAGAGTAGCTTTGATCTTCTTCTTATCCCACCATGCCAGAGGGTTTTCACTAAAGTTACTCTAGATAAGCCTCTTGACATTCTCAAGAGAAATCCTGCTTTCCTCGCTAATATCTAGTGAATTCATTTTCATTAGTGCTTCTTTAAGGTTCACAATCTCCTCCTCGGATTCCTTATAGAAGCTATCGCTGTCTATGAGTCCCTGTTGCTTGAAAGTCAAAAGGACTTTACCAAATTTCCTCTTATCCTGCTTTTTTGGATGAGTTAATCTGGCATCAAAATCACCACGTTTGTTGCAAAAATTTATTGGCATTATCATGTTAAATGTCTTTTCTCTTTGCAACACTTGTATCTCACTACCATAGTTAGTGGTAAAGATTAACAGATTCCTCTAGTTATCTTGCATATATCTTCCAAATGTTTCAGTGAAATTGTTACCTAGCAAGATATCACCGCATGTATCATGAAAGTAAATAGAATGTGTTTTTACCCTAAACCCGGGGGATCTGAATGCTCCTCCGATCATGATCTTGCCTTCTCGTATTCCCTTATTAAGTATTAGGATTTTTTTGTGAAAGATCTCTTCCTGCTATGACGGGTAAGGTTTTCCTTGCTTCTTTAAGGAAAACTCCAGGTTTTTCTGTGCAAATTTCTGATCCTGAATCAATATAAGATGCAAAATACTCTGTCTATATTGGGTATCCTAATAGGATCTCGTGTCATTACCATGGCGAATTCTTTGAAAATTCTAGAAATCTCAATATACTCCTTCCTAAGAAACAAATATGAATGATGCGTAATGGAAAGGGCATAAGCTATTCTATAAGTTATAGAATATGGTCTGTTACCTTCTTTCATTAGATCTTTTCTCTTAAAATCTTGATGAAGGGTAAAAAGTCTACTGAAATCTTGGTCTGCTAGGTTGTATGCAATCCTAGGATGAATGTCAAACATCAATTTTCCTGCATACAGATTTCCTATTATTGTTCCAAGACAACCATCTCTTAAGTTATTGATTCTTCTATACATTTTCGATAAATGTTTCTGAATCAATTCCTTCCTTAAAAGTTTCTTTTATTAATACTTCAATAGTTTCTATGTGGATCCAGTTCATAATAACAGCTACGTCTTCTTTAAGCTTATTTAATTCTTCAAGAATTTCTTCTTTAGGAATTAATTGCATCTCCATCACATTACAAGTAAGCTCCATATGTATAGAAAACTCACAATAACTTACTTTGAAGATTATGTGATGCTTCATTTGGTTCAGTCCTATCTGGCTCAGGACTTTCCCAATTCCTCCAATCCTAAATCCATCATATGGGTTGAGATTGGAATCTTGTCGCATTATTCTTTCCATGGTTTTGTTTGACACCGTCATTCTGGAAAAGAATCCTCATAGGCTTTCGAAAGTTTAAAGCCTATCTCCCTCGTTGTAATTATTCTGACTCGGTTGAAGATCCATTCGAATCAGTTCGTATTTCCTCCTCATAGACGTTTTCGTCTGAAGGAAGATCTTCGAATCGGTAGATGGGCACCGAATCGCCATAGTAAACTGCATATAGAATATCATCCGTGGCTTCAAATTTTCGCAATTCACCACATTTCTGCTGGCAATCGAGGGATATATGTCCTTTTGCTCCGTAGATCCAGCAATTACAGTGTTTGAAACCTTCATTGGCTCGTGTATGTGCTCGTCTGAATGTTCTTCTTATAGGGGTTCTTCCGGTGGATCTTGTTCGTCTAGATCCTTGGGATGAAACCCTTGTTGGTCCTGTTCGTTGTCCAGATTTATATTTTCTGGCTTTGGACTTGGATCACCATGATCTCCGTCGGGAAAAAGTTCTCCTAGAACTCCTGCGGTAGGAGTTACTACTTTGTTTCCTCCTTTTCCTTGGCTCGCTTGATTCTCCTGTAACAGTTGGAAAATCATTGTTATCTCAACAAAGAGGAGTTCGTTTCATTTTACCATTTAGTCTTTTCATGTTCTTCTGGATGGATGCTTGATAACACCAATCCTTCAGTTTGTCTTTAAGGAAAGACATTCTTTGCGCCACTGAATCTAGCTGTCCTTCAGGTACTTTCTATGACTGAATCAACATCTCCCTCCATGGACTGCATATTTTTGCGAAGAACATTAGAGCTGCTACCTCTGTTGCTACTCCACTTTGGACAAAATACTTGCGGAACAAATAGATATATTCATCTACTGCGCAAATACTTGTTAATTCAAGGCTGAAGAGAGCCTGTGAATATTTTCTAGCCTTTTCTGCTTTACTTCCTTCGAAGTATCCATCTTCGATGAAGTGTATCCTAATAAGCCTTCCTAGCCGGTCTGCTATGGCGCCTTTCGAATCTCCGGCAAGGATACTGGCTTTGGTATCATCTAGGGTATTATCCCATCCGATTTTCGCAGATCCCTCCAAGCTCAACTCAACAAGCTTTATAAAGTTTTCCTTGTTGAGCTCTGAGGTAGTTGTTGCTATCTTGATGGCTGCAACCCATTCGTCTATCAATATCTCGGTATTTCGAAAATCGATAATATTCAGGTTCAGTCAAGCGCCAGATAGATGTAAGGGCAAAGCGTTTATTCAGGCACTCTTTTTGGATTTCTTCCTGGATTTTCATTTAGCCATGTTCCCACAAACGTCGGAGTGACATTAGTGTGCAAATCCGCACTTTCTCTCATCGGTTGATTCTGTGGAGGATCATTAGAATATGTACTTCCCTCCGGCTGTGGTGTGCTAAAGTGAATTCATTAGTTTCGATATTGACTAAATCCACAATCCCAAGTTAGGAAAAGGATTATGCCAATTCTTGTAGATCTAATAGATCTGCTCTTGTTACGTCCATTTTTTATAGATCTGATAAATGCGATAATCAGATCTTCTCTAGACTTAAACTTTGAAATCCCCGTGGCTTTTCCCATCTAGTGTAGAAAAGGTACTGTTCCAAGGGCGTCCCTGATTCAGTCCTGTCTGAATTTTGATGTCTCATGGTTCTCCCTTTGATTTCTCATCAGATCTATAATTTCTGCCCTAAAATCTCTAAGGCCCTTGTGTAGATCGGGAAAGATCTTAAGGACCTCGTCCACCTTTTGACTCAATGATTCTATTTTCATAGGTATATGGATTAACCGATGTACATAGTCTTGAACCGTCTTTTGGATCTCCCTCATATCTTGAGAGATCTTTGGTGTATCCGGCTCGAGTTCCTTCCAATCAGTCATAATTTTTAGAACTGAAATTATATAGGAATTTACCCGTTTAGCTTCTCCTGGCTCGGATTCTATCATGAACTTCAGTGGACTATAGACGCCTCACTGCATTTCCTGGTAGTACTTGTCGAACCTAAAATTTTTCAACCACTCTTGTTCTTCTTCTAGCGTGAGAATTTTTGGACCAATCATCTTGGGACCGTTGTAACACTAGTCAAGAATTTCCATGAGAAATTCTCTTCTTTGTATTTCTAGAATCTGAAAATATTCCCTATTTTCAGAGTAACTCGAAATTTCGTTCGGTTTCATTTTCTCTTAAAGAGTCTCCTCGCTTAGTGGATAAATAATACCAAAATATAATATAATCATATATTTTTTCAATAAACCTAGGCTCTGATACCATTTTGTCGAGTATGGATGAAAAAGTAGAATTTTACTGTAAATGGACTAAAACAGCTCTTTTAAATCTGCACAGGGGTAAAAATGTCCTAAAATTGTCCAAAACCCGTATGTGGTTCTAATTTAAGCGACTCTACAAGTTACTGGACTTAATTGAAAATGCGTAAACATAATGGACTAAAATTGAACGCCGAGAAACTTATTGGACAAAATTAATCTTTTTCCCTATATTTAATTGGAGTAAATATATGATGGACTTAATTAAGTGGACTTTAATTAAGTTAGATTTAATTAAGATTGATTGGACCATGTATTTGAATTAATTAAAATCGGTCAAGCCCATTAATTAAGTTGGTGGAAATGATTTGAATAGGAAATTATTGACTAACAAATTCACTTTTGAAAAATGTCATCTTACTAATCCTTTATTTGGAATAAAGGATCTTATTACCTAGTGGATGGTTAAATGAACCTAGATATATTGTAATGCATCCATACAAGGTATATATATGTATATTAGTTATTTAGAATAACTAGTGAATACAAAGCAAGAAAATAAATTCCTTCTCTCCAGTTCCACCTCTCGGCCGAACCCCCTCTTGTGCATACTTGGTGTGGTTTTGCTCCTCAATTATTTTCTAGCAAATAGAGTTGTGGAATCCCAACTTCTGGTGTGCTGTGGACATACCTTTAGAGAGTTTCTACATTGAAGCATTGCGTGAACGGATCAAACGAATGAGGTTCGAAATAAATCAAATCAAAGGTGACTCTTGATTTATATTTATATACCTCTCGTTTTTCATTCAACTAATTGCCTTGTTAATTTTATTATTTTTGTTTATTTTATTAACCACATCGAACGCCCGGAAACTCCAAGGGTACACCCCACGATTTTATGGTTTCCTTGCTATTTCATTTTATTTAAGCAATTTATTTTAACCGCTTCAGCTTGCGCATTGTCAGGCTGATCCACTCGCACTTTCCGGTGCCCTTCCAAGTTGTATCAGAGCCCAGTTACCATGTAGGGGCTATGGTACTGTGTGAATAAGCATGAAAATGTGTTCTTTATTTCTTTTGAAGCATGATATATTTTTTTACTTATTCTTTGATAATTATATGAGAAAAGTAATTCGTTTAATTTTTGTGATTTGGATGATTTAAGTATTTTATGAAAATTGAATTTTCTGATAAAATATTTATTTTAATTTTAGTTGAATGTGTAAAAATAAAAATAAAAAATTGGTACTATAGCACGTAGTACTGATCTGCAATGCACAGCATGTGCGCAGCCAGGCACGCGCGAGGGCAGTTGTGTGGCCATTGTGGTGCTGCTGCTGACGATTGACCGCTAGGCCGTTTTTCACCGATTTTGCAGAAAATTGAATTTTCTAATTTCTGCATATTTTTTGAAAAATATTTATCGTCGCTGATTTAATTTTTAAAAAAATTGGAATTTTTTGAGAATGAAATTGATTTAATTAATTTAGTTTAATTATGTCCATTGGATGTACAAGGCTTAATCATCCATACGAATTGCAAATTTGAAGCTTATGTTTTCTACATATAATTGTTTGTCGTGATATTGGATATCGCGATATTTTTCGGATGTTCATTTTCTTGTCTGGCATGATTAATTGTCTGGCATAAGGTTTGCTATCTCCCTCTTAAATACTCCCTCCAACTTCCGATCGGGGTTTGTTATTAAAGTTGTAATGAGAGTAGTATAGGACCTTTGGAGATACTTTTTTATTTCTAGCAAGCCTATGGAGAATAAGACCCATGAAGGAGGAGGTCCACGAAGAAGACGGCTCATGGAGAAATCACAAGGCCCATCTATATGTTGATGGGTAATATTACTTTGTAATAGGATTGGACCACCTTAGACAGACCATAGATTCACTGTGGGCTTAGTAAGTCACATAGGTTGGGCTCGTGATCATCCAACAAGCGTATGCTAGGTTCATTACATGCGATGCGTTTATATATTGCTTTATATTTACGCATGCAATGTTTACATATGATGAGGTCTCGGTCTAAACTAAAAATAACTCACTTGGTTGGATCAAGTTGAATATTAGGCCCATAATGGGCTTAGATCAAAACAGTTTTGATCTAGCCAACTCTTTCATCCAAAGCAATGTGGTGACGAAGCTACCGTTGCTGAAGTATGGTCTCACGAGTTGTGGCACACTTGTGATAAAGGAGAGTTGCACCATAGTTGTGGAAAAAGGAACATTTTCACCATTTTCCTGTCTAACGAGTCATGGGGGGTGATGAATGAAATGCGATTTGGGTGATTGGTTTGGCCTAACACCGAGTCACATGAGTCGCTTGGATTCCTAAGAATCATATGAAGAGGTGAGGGAAAAGATCTTGGGAATCTCATGGGATGAGAAGGGTCTGGATACCTCCCATGAGGGTTTTGCCTTGTAAATCATAAAAGTGGGGCATGGCAAATTCGCTTGTGGACTCCAAGCCCACTAGGAAAGGCTATTCCTTAAAACCCACTTGAGAGTGGTGAGCTCTCGTATAAATAGTGGGAGAGTTAAAGACTAAAGACCAAATCTTTTAGCTTACTCATAATATTACAATCATTGGCTGATTTCTATTTAATTTTCTATTGTGTAGAAAATGTCTATGAATCTTTTAACCATGAAATTTGAGGATTGCCCTATTTAATTTTAACTACAACGAATAGCTGCAAAATTTGAGGATTGCCCTGTATTTCGAGAACTAGGGCTATGTTTTGGACAAGCCATTCCCAACGGCCTTGTTGGAAGGGTCCTCGCTGGAAGAACGTTTCACATTGGTTTCAATGTCCAATGACATATAAAAGCAATATGATAGGCTGGATGATGTTCCATCGATAATGCTCCGAAAGGAAGTTTATGTGGTTCCTGATTCACATATTAGATATGCTACCACGAAAGCATTCTTAGGGACCAAGACGGCCGAAGAATTGTCTGTACAAAGTCATAGGGTAAGATGCTATCCCTAGTGGAGAAGCTCAAAAACCTTAAAGCTGGGCTTGAGAATGACACATACATTGACATGATTTTTCAGGCACTTCCTTCGTCCTACAACCCGTTTATTATTAACTACAACATGAACGGACTTGAGAAGTCTAATCATGACTTATTTAATATGCTGGTCGAATACGAGGTGACGACTCACAAATCTATACCGTTGGAATTGGTAGGAGAGATTTCAGCCTCCAAAGCGAAAGGCAAGAGAGCCGGACATTGGAAGAGGAAGAAGGGTAAGGGAAAGAGATCGCATCTACTGCCAGTTCTTTGAGCGCTCCTACTGCTTTCGTTGGAATGGGCAAAGGGAAAGGTAAGGTTGGCAGTTCTTAGCAGTTGAAGGCAAATGATATCTGCATTCATTCCAAGGAAAGGGGCATTAGAAGAGGGAATGCCTGCAACTCCTCTCCAACCTAGGTACATTTATGATTGAAGTGACTATGATAACTAATTCTGCTTTTGGGTATGGATACCGGCTATGGAGCTCACATCTGCAATAACTTGCAGGTGTTGGAAAGAAGCAGAAAGCTAAGTAAGGATGCGATGATTCTAAGGCTAGGCGATGGGAAGGCCGTCACAGCGGAAACCGTGTGATCTCTCCAGTTAGTTATTAGTGGTCATATTCGGATAGAATAAAAGACTGTTATTATGTACCGAGCATGATCAAGAATATTTTTTCCATTCCTGTTTTACACAATGATGGTTATATATTTGCAATAAATAAAAATATTTTTTATTTGATGATTGATAATAAATATCATCTGCTTGTTACATTGGTAAATGGTCTTTATATTCTCCAAGAATCTAATTGGATTATGCCTGCCCAACATAAACAAAAATTAGAAAATCATGGAAATGCATAGTTTCGCCATGCAAAGTTGGTAAACTCAAACTTGAGAATCCCGTCTAAAAGGAAAAATGACAAAGAAGCCTTTTGTTGGACAAAGTGCGCTTGACAATACAAACGTCTGTGGATCATTAAATACTCCAGCTTGAGGAGGATTCTCGTACTTCATAACCTTTATCAAACTAATCGTAAAATTAAAGTCCTTCGGTCGGCCGAGGCAGAGAGTATTTAAATGGTGAGTTCATTGGTTATTTAAAGAGAAATGGAATTCTCTCTTAATAGACTCCTACTGGAATGCCACAACTGAATGGCGTGGCTGAAAGGAGGAATCGAACCCTGTTGGACATGGTTCTATCCATGATGACTTTTACGGAATTGCCCCTTTCTTTCTAGGGTCACGCTCTTGAGACGGTGGCTTAATTACTTAACATGGTGCCATCTAAGACAGTGCCCCAGACGCCATATGAGATATGGCAAGCCTACGTCCTACAAGTACTTGAGAGTGTGGGGTAGTCTCGCATACGTCAAGAGGTTAGTGGGAGGTAAACTAGACTCGAGGTCTAATCTGTTCAAGTTTGTCGGATATCCAAAAGGAACTGCAAGATACTACTTCTATGATCCATCTAAGCAAAAGGTTTTTATCTCAAGGAACGCAGTGTTCTTGGAAAAGGGTTTTTCTGCGGATAGTCGATGCAATTTGGTACTACTTATGGAAACAAGTCAAACATCTCAGTAGAACAAAAGAACATCATTAGAGCCTATAGTTTGCACTGATTGTGCTCCATTCCTCGTAGGTCGACCAGGGAATCGCGACCACCTAATAGGTACGGATAATGATCTAAGGACGTACTGAGAAGCGATGTCGGTTATCGATTCAGATAAGTGGCTTGAGTTCATGAAATCTTAAATGGACTCAATGGGTTCAAATAGAGTTTTAAGCCTCGTACTCTCACCTAAAGGTGTTAAACCTGTTGGGTGCAAATGGGTCTACAAATACAAGCTTGGAGCTGACGGAAAGGTTACAACCTTCAAGGCTGGGCTCGTGGAAAAGGATACACTCAACTACTCGGGGTTGATTTTGAGAAAACCTATTCGCCCGTAGACATGGCCAAGTCCATTCGGATTCTGCCTGCCATAGGAACAAGGTCTGACTATGAAATATAGCAGATGGACGTGAAAACGACATTTCTCAACGGTTTCGTTGAGGAAGAGATCTACATTGTTCAGCCGGAGGGTTTCACTTCCCATGAGAAGAACAGAAAGCCTATCATCTACAAATGTCCATCTGTGGCCTCAAATAAGCTTTCTAAAATAGGAACACACGTTTTGATGAAGTCATACGGGGTTATGATTTCATCAAGAATGAATTTGATCCTTGTGTATTCAAGAAGATCAATGGGAGTGCGGTTGCATACCTTGTGTTTTATGTATATGATATGTTACTCATTGGGAATGGTGTTAAGATGTCAGGCAACATTAAAGCATGGTTGTCCACTCAATTTTTCATAAAGGATAAGGGTGATCCTCTTACATTCTTGGCATCAAGAGTTATAGGGATAGATTTAGAAGGATGTTAGGACTAACCCAATCCTCATATATTTAGAAAATCTTGAAAAGATTCAAGATGCAGAACTCAAAACAAAGATTCCTTCCCATGAGGCATGGGATTATGATGTCCAAGAAGCAATCTCCCAAAACTATTGAGGAACTTAAAAGGATGTCAGACATCCCTTATGTTTCAACCGTACGAAGCATTCAGTATGTTGTCCAGTACACCAGGCCAGATGTCGCGTACGCTTTGAGCGTGACGAGCAGATATCAGGCATGCGCCCGGGAGGAGCACTGGAGCGCAGTCAAGACAATACTTAAGTACCTGAAAAGCACTAAAGATGTGTTCTTGATTTACAGTAGTGGAGAATTGATATTGGAAAGCTACAATTATGCTAGCTTGCAATCGGATGATGGTGATGCCAAGTCTCAATCGAGTTTTGTATTGGAGTTGAATGGTGGTGTGGTTGCTTGGAAAAAGTACCAAGTATGATACCACAATGGATTCCATTATGCAAGCTGAATACATAGTAATTTCGGAAGAAGCTGAGGAATCAATTTCGATGAAAAAGTACATCCAAGAGTTGGGTGTGGTACCTAGAATTGTAGAGCCTGTAGTTATCTTCTGGGATAACAACGGGGTAATAACCCAAGCAAAGAAATCGAGATCTCATCACCGTTCCAAACATATTCTTAAACATTACCATATGCTTAGAGAGATGGTGAGCAGAGGTGATGTCAGGATAGACTGAGTCAGGTCAATAGAAAACACAGCGGATCCACGTACTAAGCTAATGTCTCAAATTTCCCATGCTCGGCATCTGGATAAGACGAGTTTGAGGTCGATGGTTTACTGGATTTAGGTCAAGTGGAAGATTTTTAGAATAGGTGACCTGAAAGCTAATTGGATTGGAATGTTTGTAATTTATTCAGGCAATAACTCAATTTTTATGTAATATTATTCAATGAATAAAATGAGTATTCGCTATTGGCATTTCTTTTGTTTTGCTCATTACATTTATGTTTGCACTTCTTTCAAACATCACACAAAGACCACAGACCATATTGAACAACCGTGCAATAGTTAGAAATGTGCAGTAGATGGCGATCATGAAACCAACTGTTTAGGGTTTGGTTAGAAATATTCCGAATCAAGGACCTCGAGAATTGGCATCAAACTGTCCTTTGGAGAGTTGCATTATGAGTCACATTTATTTGCTGAGTTCCATGTTTCATCAGGGCAGACGTGGGGCGTTAATGGTGATCTTAATGGGTCGATTGACTCGCGGGGATCGTCATATGGAAGCCTTGGAGGCTTGGTCGGTATGACTTCAGTTCCTAGCTCCGATAGTACGGGACCAGTCCTCAGAGATGAGAAATCACGGTAGTGGCGTGCATGCGATGACTGTATCATAGATTTGTGTGAGAGGTGATCGTATCTCAGACATGGTCATCATAGGCCTTGTCTTGTGCTTTCAAAGTATGTAGAGAGGACCGTTAGTTCCAAGAAGAGGATCCATCCCCTGTCAAAACATTACAGAGGCATCTCCTATGCACTTGGAGATATGTTAACACTCTAGAAATCTGTGGCAACAGTCATTGGTCGAATAGGAAAAAGAGGTTCCTCGTTCGAGCAATTTGGCGTGACGCGACCTTGAGTATTAACCATAGACACCTAGTCTAGGATTGGAACTGACACCCAATTCCATGTTGTAGACTATGGCCAGGAGACGGTAGATGGAATGACCGTATTCGTATAGACTCCGGACCTAGAAGCTCACATGGATTTTCACCTAGTCTCTAGTGCCATGGACCGTTGCTAGAAGCTAACCATGATGATAGACTTTTTTGCTCAAGGATTGATGAATAATTATTGATTAAATTTGATTTAATTAATAATAGTGGTGGACACTAGCTCAAGTCTAGCTGAAAGGTGAACCTATACAGTCGCACATAAATCACTAAGAAGGGACGAGTAATTAATTGAGAATTAATTTCATAAGTAATTGGAATACTAATATATGAGAGGAATCCATTGGATGGATAAACCCAAGGATAAATTATTTTGGATTAATTTAAATTAGGCTTGCCCTTAGTCTTTAATAAGTTGGACTTATTATTTAATAAAGGTTTATTGGGTTCATATATTTAAATGGATTAACTTTATGATGGACTTAATTAAATAGGATTTAATTAAATTGGATTTAATTAAGATTGATTGGGGCTTGTATTTTAATTAATTAAATAAGCCCAAGCCCATTAATTAAGTTGGTGGAAATGATTTGTAAAGGAAAATATTGAGTAACAAATTCACTTTTGGAAAGTGTCATGTTAGTGATTCTTTATTTTAAATAAAGGATCTTATTATGGATGGTTAAATGAACCTAAATATATTTTATTTCATCCATAAAAGGTATATATATTTATATTATTTATTTGGAATAACTAATGAATAGATAAAAAGCAAGAAAATAATTTTCTTCTCTCCAATTCCACCTCTCGGCCTCACCCCCTCTTGTACACACTCGGTGTGTTTCTTTATCGTCTATTCTTTTCTAGCAAATTAAGTTGAGGAATCTCAAGTTCCGATGTGGTGTGGGCGTAGCTTTAGAAGGTTTCTATGTTAAAGCCTTGCCTAAACGGATTAAACGGAACGAGGTTCAAAATAAACAAATGAAAGGTTATTCGTGATTTACATTTATATACCTCTCGTTTTAATTCAACCAATAGCTCTCATTATTGTCATTTATTTTATTAATTACATCGAACTCCCTGCAACTCCAAGGGTACACCCCTTGGAATTATGGTCTCATTGAGATTTCGTGTTTTTTACGCAATTTATTTTAACCGCTTCCACTTGCGCGTTCCCCGGCCGATCCAGTCGCAGTTTCTGGTGCCCTTTCACCACTACCTAAATATGGTCTCGCGAGTCGTGGCACATTTGGAATAGAAGGCAAGCTGCATTATTGTTATGAACAAAGGAACACGGTCATTGTTTCCATATCTCACGAGTCATGAGGGGTGACAAATTGAGGTGTGATTTGGTAGATGGGTTGGGCTTAACACCGGGTAGCATGGTTCATTTGGAGTCCTCGGGAACATGTAAAGAGGTGCGGCAAAATATCTTGGGAATCTCATAGAATGAGAATCGCATTGCTTGCCTTCCAGAAGGCTTTTCCATGTGAATCTAAAAGTGGGCATGGTAAATTGTTCTTGTGGATCCCAAGCCCACTAGGAAGGGATGTACCAAAATTCCACTCGAGAGTGGTGGATTTTGTTGAAATAGTGGGAGAATTGAATGACTAAAAGACCAAGTATTAACACAAAATAATATTGAAATAATCTACTTATTCTTTCTACTCTACGTTTAGAACGCATATCTTCGAAACATTTTCCAATTCATTTTTTCAGATTTATTACATTAAATGGAATGCAAAGAATTAAATTGGCTGAAAAATCGAAGGATTGTCCTTGATTCAAACCTGGCTTATGTCATGGTTAAGCCCCTTCCATCAAACTTGTGAATGGAGTCCTTACTAAAAAGAACATTGAAAAAAAGGACCGTACCAATATGGACTCAGAAATCTAAATGCTCATATGGAAATTCAGCTAGTCTCAAATTCTATGGACCGTTGCTACACGGCCACCTATAGTGACAGGCTTTCTTAATTAAGGGTTAATCAAGAAATACTAATTAAAAATAGTGTTAGACATATCCCAAGTCTAACTGAAAGGTGAACCTAAAGAATCACATACAAATCACTGAAAATGAACATAGAATGAATTTGGAATTAATTCCATAAATAATTTGATTACTTACAAAGAGGGATCCATTGAATGGAAAAAGGCCCAAGAATAAATTAATGGCATTAATATATATTTGATTTGTCCTTATAATTTAATAAGGATAATTTAGGTATAAGTATTTAATTAGATTAAGTAGAAGTTGAAATTGGATTTTATTAAAGATTTAATAAAAATTCATTGGCTTGTATTTTTATAAGGGTAAGAATTGTTCAAGCTCAATTAGTTTGAGCCAAGGAAAATTCCATGGAAGGAAATAAATGGCTAGCAAATTGCAGTTTTGGAAAGGTCAATTCTAGCCATTTTTGGGGATCTTTTTATTTGGAATAAAGAGAAATACACCTTGTAGATAATAGAATATTTCGAAACATTCTTAATTATATAAACAAGATATATATATATGAAATATAGTTATTTGGGAAATAATTATGATGATCATTACACAAAAAAAAAAAAAATCTCCTCCTTCCTCCAAAAACCATTTGGCCACCACCTTCTCTCTTTGTACACTTGGTGTAATTTTCTTCTCTCATTCTCATCTAGAAAGAGGACGTAGAGATCCCGAGTGCAGTGTGATGTGGAAGAATTAGAGGGTTCCTATGTTGAAGACTCAAATGAGGAGCATTTCAAGGTATCATTTTTCACCCTTTTAGTATTTTCGGTTTTGGTAATCCAACATCAGCCCTATGTACGTTTTATTTTTAGTACATTGAACGCCCAGGAACTCCAAGGGTACACCCCTTGAACTCATTTATTTTCTGTATTTAATTTTTGCTATTATGCGTTTTATTTATCGCTTCCGCTAGCACGTTCTCAGACCGTACTAAGTGATCCCCTTCAAGACCTTGTCTTGTACTTATGAATAATATTACTATCATCTGCATATTTCTGTTTAATTCTATCATGTAGAAAATATCTAAGAACCCCTTAGCCCTGATAATGGAGACTAATAAATTTAATGGCACAAACTACAACGATTGGATGCAAAATCTAAAGATTGTCCTAAATTTTGAGAATCAGGGCTATGTCTTCAACAAGCTGCTCCCGGCGACATTACTGAAAGGCTCCTTGCTCGAAGAACGTGTGCCGTTCGTAAGGTTGCATGAGATCAACTGCAAGGTCCGCAGTATCATATTAGCTTTGATGATCAATGACTTCCAAAGCAATATGATAGGTTGGAAGATGTTCCCTCGATAATGCTTCACATAAAGCAAGTTTATGCAACTCCTGATAGGCATATTAGATACGCCGCTACAAAAGCATTTTTCAGGACAAAGATGACTAAAGGGTTTTCTGTGCAAAGACATGGGGTCAAAATGTTTCCCTCGCGGAGAAGCTCGAAGACTTCAAAGCTGGGCTTGACAATGTCACGTACATCAATGTGATCCTCCAATTACTTCCTTCCTCTTGTAACCCATTTATCATTAACTACAACACGAATGGACTTGAGAAGTCTAGTCATGAGTTAATTAATATGTTGGTCGAATACGAGGCAAAGACCCACAAGTTTGTGCCAATTGATAGGAGAAACTTTGACCTCCAAGGCAAAAGGCAAGAAAGCTGAAAGCTCCAAGAGGAAGAAGGAAAAAGGAAAAGTCGCCGTAGCCACGTTTAGAGCTCCAAGCACCCCTATTGCTCCAGTGTAAAAGGAAAAAGGGAAAGGGTAGAACGGCAGTTCATAGCGATCAAGGAAAAATGATGTGTGCATTCATTGTCAAGTAAAGGAGCATTGGAAGAGGGAGTGCCCACAACTCCTCTCCAATTAAGGCACTTGGTGATTCAAGTAAATATGATAACTAATTCTACTTCTTAGGTATTGGATACCGGCTGTGGAGCTCACATCTGCAATGATTTGCAAGTGCTGGAAAGAAGCAGAAGGCTACGTATGGACAAAATGGTTCTAAGGTTTGTTGATGCCAAGGCTGTAGCAGCTGAAACTGTGGGATCACTCAACTTAGCTATTAGTAATCGTATTCGGATAGAATTAAAGAACTGTTATTATATATTGAGCACAATAAAACACATTATTTTCATTCCTGTTTTAGACAATAGTTATGCGTTCAAGATCAATAAAAATAGTTTTTATTTGATGATTGATGATAACCTTCATCTGCTTAATACATTAACAAACGCTTTTTATATTCTCTAATAGTTAAATTGAATTATTATTGCCCAACACAAATGAAAATTAGATAATCATGAAAACACACAGATTTGGCATGCAAGGTTAGGTCATATCTCTATAAAAAGGATGAGGAAGTTGGCAGAATTAAGGAGTCTAGAGGTAGAGGACTTGGATAAAAATAAACTTTCGAATCTTGTCCAGAAGAGAAAATGACCAAGAAACCTTTTGTTGGAAAAGTACGCTTGCCACTGGTCTGTTGGACTTAATCTACACAGATGTCTGTGGACCTCTAAATACTACGTCTAAAGGAGGATACTCGTATTTTATAACCTTTATTAATGATCACTCATTGTATGGTTATGTTTACCTCATGAGGTTCAAGTTTGAGCCCTTTGGAACATTTAAGAAATTCAAACCTGAAGTATAGAATCAAACAAGTTGTAAGATCAAAACCCTTATGTCAGACCGAGGTGGAGAAATATTTAAGTAGTGAGTTCATGGATTACCTAAAAGAGAATGGAATTATCTATCAGTGGACTCCTCCTGGAATGCTGCAGCTTAATGGCATGGCTGAAAAGAGAAATCGATCCCTATTGGACATGGTTCGATTCAAATGAGTTTTAGCCAACTACCCTTGTCTTTATGGGAATACACTCTAGAGACAGCGGCCAAGTTGCTCAACATGGAGCCATCTAAAGCTGTGCCTCCAAACGCCATATGAGATATGGCACGACAAGCCAACATTCTACTAGTACTTGAGAGTATATGGTAGCTTGACATACATCAAGAGGCTAGTAGGAGACAAACTAGAATCAAAGTCTAGTCTGTCCAGGTTTGTCAGTTATCCAAAAAAAGCCACTGGGTATTATTTCTATGACCCATCAAGACAAAAGATCTCTATCTCTAGAAAAGCAATATTCTTGGAAAAGGGTTTTTCAATGGATATCCAATGTGATGAGGAACTGCTTGAAGATTCATGTGAGATACCTCATCAAGATAATGCAACACCATCTGCAACTACGATTCCCAGTAATATTACTCTAGTTCTCTGTAGGTCAACTAGAATATCTTAACGTCCTAATAGGTATGGATTCTTAGGCTTGACTAGCCAATTAGACGGTGATCCAACAACATACAGAGAAGCGATATATGACATCAACATCGATTGGTGGCTTGAGGCCATGAAATCCGAAATGGACTCGATGGTTCGAATCAAGTTTGGACCCTCGTGCACCCATCTAAAGGTGTTAAACCAGTTGGTTGCAAATGGGTATACAAACATAAGCTTGCAGCTAGCGGGGAGGTTACTGCCTTCAAGGCTAGGTTCGTGGCAAAAATATACACTCAACGACCCGAGGTCAACTTTGAGAAACCGATTCGCCCGTGCCAATGACTAAGTCCGTTAGGATACTACTTGCAATAGCAGCGTGGTATGACTATGAAATATGGTAGACGGATGTTAAAACGGCCTTCTTGAACGATTCCAACGAGTAAGTGATCTACATGGATCAGCTAGAAGGTTTCACCTCTTCCGTAAAAAAATAGAAAGTTTTTTATCTCTAGAGGTCCATCTCTGGCCTCAAAGAAGCTTCCTGTTGCTGGAACACGAAGATCAGAGGGAGGTCGGTTACGTACCCTCTATTTTATGTTGACAATTTGTTGCTCATTGGGAACGATGTCAAGATATTAGGAATCATAAAAGAATGATTGTCCACTCAATTTATCATGAAGCATATGGATGAGGCTTCCTACATCTTGGCACCAAGATCTACAGGGATAGATCCAAAAGGATGTTAGGATTAACTCAATCCTTGTACATTGAGAAAGTCTTGAAGAGATTTAAGATGGAAAACTCAAAATGAGGATTCCTTCCAATGAGGCATGGGATTAAGCTGTTTAAGAAACAGTCTCCCAAGACTGATGAGGAACTTAAATGGATGTCAGACATTCTCTATGATTCAGCTGTGGGCAGTATTCAGCATGATGTTTAATGCAGTAGACCCGATTCGCATACGCTTTAAGCGTAACTACCAAATATCAGGTGTGTGCTAGTGAAGCACAATGGAGTGCAATCAAGACCATACTTATGTACATGAAAAGGACTAAAGATATGTTCTTGCTATATACAGTGGTGGATAATTTATAATGGAATACTAAGCGATGCTAACTTTCAGTCGGACATAATGATGCGAACTCTCAATAAGATTTTGTAATCAAGCTAAATCGTGGTGTGGTTACTTGAAAAGTTACAAGCAAGCTACCACAGCAGATTCCTGTTGGAACAAGTGACCAAAAAGCTAATTAGATTGGTTGTTTTCAGAACTATTCAAGCAATATTTATTTAAACAATGTTCTCCCAACGAATATGAAAAGTATTCGTCCTGGCGTATGTATCTGCTGTGCTTACCAAATTATATCAAGCACTGCTTTCACATCATAACAGATGCTCACATACCACTTTGTAACCCCTATAGTTAGCATATATGAAATTTCTGTGGGTTAGTTGACAAGGTCGTCATATGAATCTTAGAGGCTTGGTCGGTATGACTTGAGTCCTTGGCTTTGATAGTATGGGAGTAGTCCCCAGACTTGAGGAATCACAATAGTCACGTACAGACAATGACTGTATCTTTGATTTGTGCGAGAGGTGATCGTGTCAGAGGCATGGTCATCACAAGCCATGTCCAGTGCAGTCAAAGCATGTAGAGAGGACGGTGACGTCTAAGAAGAGGATTTGTCACTTGTCAAAACGTGACAGAGGTATCTCGGATGCACATGGAGATGTGTTTATGTTCTATAAACCTGTGATTATAGTCATTGTTCGAATAGGCAACGAGGTTCCTATGTCGATCAATTTGGCGTAAAGAAATTCAAGAATTAAGCAATAGACGCCGAGTCCGGAATTGGAGCCGCAACCCAATTCCATGCCCTAGACTAAGGCCGAGAAATGGTAGATGGAAGGACAGTACCCGTATGGACTCAAGCGCCTAAAAGTTCACATGGATATTTGCCTAGTCTCTAGTGTAATGGACCGTTGCTAGACGACAACCTATGGTGACGGGCTTTCTAATTCAAGGATTGATCGAAAATTATTAATTAAATTTGGTTAGTAATAGTGTTTGATACTAGCCCAAGTCTAGCTGAAAGGTAAACCTAAAGAGTCAAACACAAATCACCGAGAAGGGATGAGAAATTAATTGGGAATTAATTTCATAATTACTTGGATTACTTATAAATGAGAGGGATCTATTGGATGGAGGAGCCTAAAAATAAATTAATAGGATTAATTTATGTTGGGCTTACCTTTATTATTTTTAATAAGATGGACTTATTAATTAATAAAAGCTTACTGGGATCATGTATTTAATTGGATTAAATATATGATGGGCTTAATTAGGTGAATTTTAATTAAATTAGATTTAATAAAAAATAATTGAGCCTGGTATTTTATTTTTAATAAAATCAGCAATTGCAACCCTAATTAAGTTGTTGGGAAATCCAAAAAAGGAAATTATTGACTAACAATTTCACTTTTGAAATGTGCTATGGTAGTCATCCTTTATTTGGAATAAAGGATTTATTACCTTATGAATTGTAGAATGAACCTAGACACATACTAGTACATCCACACGAGGTATATATCTATATATTACTTATTTGGGAAAAACAATCCTACCCTAGAAGCTTCTAATTCGGCCGCCTCTCTCACAAGCACATTTGATGTGTTTTTTCTGCATATTTTTCTTCTAGCATAGAGAAATGAGGGATCCCATATTTCGATGTGGTGTGGACGTGTCTTTAGATAGCTTCTACCTTGAATCTCATGTGAATGGGTCAATGAAATGGAGTTCGAAACAAATCAAGTAAAAGGTAATCCTTGGAATAATGATTTTGTTACGTTTAGATTTTAATTTACGAATTTTATAGTATCTCTTCCACTTGCTAGTTTTCAGGCCAATCCACTGGCATTTTTTTTGCTTTCAAGTGGTATCAGAGCCCGCTTCGATGTAGGGGCTATATATTTATGTGAATAAGCATGATAATATGATTTTATTATTTTTTAAGCATGATATTAATTTATGTTTATTCGTGAATGATTATATGAGAAAATCACCATGTTTAGTTTTTGCAATTTTGAATGATTTAACTATTTTAAGAAAATTGAATTTTCTGCTAAAAATACTTGGTTTTAGTTTTAGTTTAATGTGTGAAAAGAAATATAGTGTTGTAGCAGTGCATAGCGCGCGCGTGCGGGCAAGAACTTGCACGCAGCCTGGATAGCGCCGGCCATGCGTGCAGGCAGTGCGGCTGTTGTTCCAGTTGACGGCCGACGTCTGGGTCATTTTTCGTCGTTTTTCTAATTTCTGCACATTTTCTAAAAAGAATTATTTTTTGCTGATTTAATTTTGGAAAAATTGGATTTGTTTTAGAAATTGCTTTAATTAATATGGTTGATTTGCGTGCATTGGATGCATGGGGCTTTATCATCCCTTTGAATTAAAAATTTTAAACTTTTTATTCTTCATATAATTTTTTATCATAATATTAGATATCATGGTATTTTCTTGGGATTTTCATTTTCTTATCTGCATGCTTAATTGGTATTATGTGCTAGTTGAATAAGGTGAATGATCACGGAGCCCTAGATTGCATGTACGTCTTATAATCTTATTAGGTGGGCCCGTGTGCCCTTGTGATTTATTTTCTCCCTCCTTCTCGTTTTTAGTCTTGGAATAATAAAGCTTGCTATCTCCCTCGACCTCTGATCGGAGTTTCTTGTTAAATTATAATAGAGTAGTATAGATTATTTTGGTAAGGTATTTATTTTAATTGAACCCATGGAAGAAGGTCCACGGAGGATGAGGACTATGGAGAAGGCAGCCCACAAAGATATTACAAGGCACATCTATATGTTGAAGGGTAAAGCAGTTTTTGTAATAGCATAGGGCTACCTTAGACAGTCCTTAGACTCACTGCCGGCTCAGTGGGTCTCATAAGCTGGGTTTGTGATCATCCAATAGGGGTATGCTAGGCTTCATTTCATGCGATGTGTTTACCTAATGCTTTAAATATTTGATATTTATGCATGCAAAGCTATTCTTTGATTAGGTCTCGATCAAACAACTCAATATTTACTCTCACTTGGTTGGACCAAGTTAAAGTTTTAGGGCCCAAAATGGACTTACATCAAAATTATTTGATCTGTCCACCATTTCCATCCACAATAATGTGGTGAAGAAGCTACCACTACCTAAGTGTGCTCTCACAAGTCGTTGCACATTTGGACAAGAGTTAAGCTGCACCATTATTGTGAATAAAGGAACACGGTCACTGTTTTTCTGTCTCATGAGTCGTGGGGGGTGACAGTTGAGATGTGACTTGATTGATGGGTTGAAACTAACACGAATTAAAATATTATGCCCGTAAATGGACTTGGATCAAAATGGCATTTCGATCTGTCTAATCCATCAATAGCAATATCATGAAGAAGCTACCACTATCCAAATGTGGCCTCATAAGTCGTGACACATTTGGAATATAAGGCAAGCTGTATTATTATTATGAACAAAGGATTACGCTAGTTGTTTCCCTATCTCACGAGTCGTAGGGGTCGGTAATTGAGGTTTGATTTGGTTGATGGGTGGGGTTTAACACAGAATAACATGATATGCTTGGAGTCCTTAGGATCATGTAAAGAGGTGAGGAAAATATCTTGGGAATCTCATGGAATTAGAATGCCCTCAATTGCCTCCCTCAAGGCTTTTTCCATGTGAATTATAAAAGCGGGGCATGGTGAATTGTTCTTGTGGATCCCAAGCCCACTATGAAAGAATTTTTTGAAACCCCACTTGAGAGTGTTGGGATTTTGTAGAAATAGTGGGAGAAGTTAACAACTAAAAGACTGAATCTTTACTCAAACTCAACATTGCTATAATCTACTTATTTTCTAGTTTGTATTTAGAAAGCATATCTTAGATACCATTTTCCATTTTCCTTATTTTTGAGATTTATTTAATGGAATACAATCGATTAAAGTTGAATGTGAACATCGAAGGATTATCCTCGATTTCTGAACCTAGGCATATTTCATGGAAAATCCACTTCCATCAGACCTGCGAAAGGAGTCCTTGCTTAAGGAATGTTTGGCACTCAGGATTAAAGCATAAGGATAATCACAAGGTCCGTAACATCATACCTGCTTCTATCATTCATGAGTAGTATGATAGGTGAGAAGTTGTTTGTTCAATAAATGCTCCACATAAATCATATTCATGTGCCACTGAACCGGCATATTGGATATGCCACAACAAAAGCATTTTTGTGAAGCCTAAATGATTGAAGGTTGTCTGTACACAAACATTGGGCTAAGATGCAATGCCTTGTGGAGAAGTTCTAAGACTCGAATGTTGATCTTAAAAGGAATGTATTTCATCACTCCTTCATCCTACTTATCATAAACTATAAATAGGCGTGAGAAGACCATTTCATTAGTTGATAAAATGGTTGGACCAATACAAGGCAACGATTGAAGAATCTGCACAGACGGTATTGGATTTGGAGGCTTCAACATCAGAAGCAAAAGGCAAGGGAGCTCGACGTTGAATGAGAAAGAAAGATGAAGCAAAGTCATCCGCTTCAAGCGCTATGAGTGTACCTGTCACCTTAATGAGCGAATGTAAAATGGTTCGATAGTCAAAATTGACTTATGATGTTCACATATAATTGTCAAAGGGCATTAGAAGAGGGAGTATCGTGAATTCCCCTTCACCCAAACTATGGCATTTGTCGGGCAAACATGATTACTGTTCATATTCTCAAGTGTTAGACACTTGCTCTGAAAATGCATTTATGGAAATGGTTTACAGAAATGAATGGAATAGAACTCTAAGACAACTACTCTTCAAGCTAATCAATGGCTAGGCCATTAGTGCAAAAGCAATAAGACTAAATAAACTTAGCTAATAGTATTCATGTTGAAATAGTTTACATTTATGTAACCTAGCATGATCAAGTCGTTAGTCAATTGTGGGACAAATTAGACTACAAAATTGATCAATAAAAGATTTTTTCGACTCTGATGAGTTATTAAATTATCGTACTACGTAATTAGTTTATGCACAATCAAAACAAATGACTAAAACGGATGATCAAGAACATAACTTATAGAAAATGACATACATGAACTAAGCCATATCCCTCTAGTTAAGATAAATAGGTTAGCAAATTCAAAGAGTCTAGCAATTGATGATTTGAGTTTACTAACTTATGAATCCTTTCTCAGAAGGAAAAAAGCAATTAAAGCACTTTATGGGACAAAGAATGATTTTCAAAAACAATCAATTGGACTGGATCCAAAATAGACATTTGTAAGTTGTAAATACAAAAATACCAATAGAGGGTTCACAAGTCTAAGGACTTTTGCAAAGTTTGGAGAGATTAGACTTGAGGTGGAGAACCAAACTGATTACGAAGATAATCCATTCGATGGGATCGAGGTAATGCATATTTAGTGGGATTTCTTGTAACATCCTAAATGAGAATGGAATTCTCATTCAGTGAAATTCCACTGAAAGAGACGATGTTGAACTGTCTCTGGTAAGGAAGAAATTGAACCTTGATTGAATATGGTTCGATCGGTGCTTCACTAGATGTGGACTTTTGAAAAACCGTCCAGTAGTAAAACATTGTGTTTTCTTAAATTCGTAATCCAGACAGTATACTTGATATGGTTAGGCAAACCTGTGTCGTACAAAAGTCTTGACTATGAGAAATGGTCCTACATACGTTAAAGGACTAGTGGGAGGAAAATTTGACTCAGAATCTAATTTATACAAGTTCATTATGGAATAATACAAACATCAATTGTAATCAGAACTTAACTGAACATGTCTATGTTCTCCAAAGGACAGTAAAAAAACTCCAGTTACCCGAAAGGTTCGAGTTTTTGAAATCAGACAAGAGGAAGCAATGTAGGACATCTATTGGCTTGGAGCCATAAAATACGCTTTGGAGTTCATACTAGGTTTGGATGCCCTACATACTTATTTTGATGAGTTCATGAGGTACATGACTTGGTCAAAAACAAGGTGGAAAGTCAATGAGAGCTCAATTGTGTTCCAAGTGTTTTAGAGGTTCAGAATGTCCCGATCATTCGGAATGATATAAAGACATCTTGAAAGTCTGAAACGCAAACATTGTTTATCAAATTTTCTATAATAGGAATTGGACTCCTATCTAAAGATAAACTATCCAAGATTCAGTCATGGTACACTAATGAAGAGCTGAAATATTTGATATCCCTAACATCTTTGTTGTAAGCTGCATGGAATGTTATTCGGTGCATTAAGCCCGATGTTGCTCATTATTTTTAATCATAAAAACGTATCTCGAGTGTGCACAAATGAGGCAACAGACAACTGTTGAAGGGCTATCTTTAATACCTGAATAAGGATTAGACAAAAGCTCTTGACGCGTATTAATGGAGGTTGGTTTTGAAAGGCTATAGCAATAGTAGCTTCCAGCATCATATGAATAATATTTAATCTAAAAAATAAATGTATATTCGAGGTTTACTGAATGTGGTAATATTAGAAAGGTTCCAACTGGAATATCACAAAGAACCTAATCATGAAAAATTAACTGTATGGCAAACTTTGAAAGTTATATTGGAAAAAGGTTAGGATCAAAAAACAAAGCTAAATTATTGGGTGTTCTACCAAGCATAGCTGCGCTAGTAGTCACCTTGGAGGATGACATCTGGGCTATGGCACAATATAAAAGGCCCGAGATCTCAACACAGGTCTAAGGAAAAATCTTAGACACCATCATTTGCTAGGAGCGATGATAGAAAGATGTAATGTGCGGTTGGACCACAGAACATTGACAGAAACGAGAGTAGACCCATAAGACCTAGCCAGTGTCGCAGATTAGTCATAATCAGATTAATCTAAAAACATGAGCAATTCGCTTTAAGGTCAAGTGAGAAATTGTAGGAATAGGTGACCAAAAAGCCAATTCGATTGGCGATATTGAGAACCATTCAAGCAATCTTTATTTAAGCAATATTTTCCTGACGAATATAATAAGTATTCATCTTTGGTGCATGTAACTATTGTGCTTACCAAATTACATCAACTACAAGTTTGACATCACAACACATGCCCAAAGACCACTTTGTAACCCATGTAGTTGGGCTGCGCATTGGATGGTAGCTATGAAGGCAACTTCTGTGGGCTGGTCTGAAATGTTCTAAGATGAAGACCTCGAATCTGGGCATTGAGAGTCCTACTGAGACCTGCACTGAGTATTGCATTCATTGGATGATTGCATCTTTGATTAGTACATCCAAACAAGGTATATATATGTATATTAGTTATTAAACATAACACAAAAATGATCCTACCCTAGAAGCTTCTAATTTGGCCGCCTCTCTCACAAGCACACTTGGTGTGTTCTTTCTACCTAATTTTCTTCTATCAGAGATATCTTGGGGATCTCATATTCTGGTGTGGTGTATATGTGTCTTTAGAGGGCTACTACGTTGAAGTCTTATGTGAACTTCAAACAAATCAAGAGAAAGGTAATCATTGATTTTCGTTTTTTCCACTTCTTGTTTTAATTTCACCATAAGCCCCATTTAGTTTTATTCTTGTAATTATTAACTACATCGAACGCCAAAGAATTCCAAGGGTACACCCCTTGATATCATAGTTTTATTACGTTTCGATTTTAATTTACGAATTTTATATTACCGATTCTACTTGCGCGTTTCCAGGCCGATCCACTCGCATTTTTGTTGCTTTCAATTCCACCACGTAATTTGGAAACAATGCAACTTTAGAAGCAGCTAAGGAAGCGGTTTGTATGAAAAACTACATCCGAGACTTGGTTGTATCGTCTAACATTGCTGACATAGTTATATTCTGTGATAACAACGGGGCAGTAGCATAAGCAAAGGAACCGAGATCTCATCACCGTTGCAAACACATTCTTAGACGCTACTATCTACTTTGGGAGATGGTGAGCAGAGGTGGGGTGCGGATGGACCGAGTCAACTCAGCACAAAATAAAGTAGATCTACTAACTAAACTGGTGTCCCAAATTGCTCATTGTCAACATCTTGATAAGATACGTTTGAGGCCGATGGGTGATTGGCCTTAGGTCAAGTGGGAGATTGTTAGAATAAATGACAAAAAATCCAATTAGATTAGCCTAGATGTATTTTATTCTAAGAATTAATCGACATTATGTAATATTATTTTTAAGAAAATAAATGAGTATTCGCTTATTTTCGCATCTACTTTTTTGTTCTCATTTTGTATGTTTGCATTTTCTTAAATATCACGACAAAGCCCATACACCACTTGACAACCATGTTAACATGCATTTTCTTGAACATCATGTTAACTTGCTTTCATGGATTTTGAAGTATGTTTTAACGCATTTTGATAAGTATTTGTATGATGAAAATAGCTCGTTCGATTTTTGAAATTGATTGGATGATTCAAGCATGTGAAAAGTTCAAATTTTCTATATTTATGCTTTTTTTTGTTGTTTTATGTTAAACACACAAAATATAGGAAAAAGATTACAGCAGCACTGCCGCTGTTAGGGCACAGTGTTCACCCAACCAGGTTTGTGCAAGCAAGGGAGCCTGCATGCGCGGAAGCTGGTAGTGAATAAGCGCGCGTGTGAGCAGCCTGCAATGCAGCCACACGCGTGAATGCTAGGAGAAGACCAGAGCGCACACGCAGGCAATGACGACAGTGCGTGCTACAGTGCTAACAGCCAACGACTGGGATGTTTTTTGCCTGTAATTCAAAGATTTGATTTTCTTGAATTTTCTTCAGTATTAGTTAACTATTTAATTTTTTGGGACAAAATTTAATTTTTTCTAAAATTAAAATTGCATAATTAATTGGCCAATGCACCTATTTTTTTATCATCCTTTTGATTGCAAATTTCCAGCTTGTGTTTTCTTCGTAAAATTAATTTTTGTTAAATTGGATATCCTGGAGTATAATATTACATGGGATGTATATTATGTGATGTATGGATGGATGATCTTGGAGCCTACGACCTCTTGTAAGTTTGAGTTTATGGTTCGGCTCGTATGCCCTTGTAATGTTTCTTCTCTCTCCCTCTCGTTTTTAACCTTGGAATATGAGGCGTGCTATCTCCCTCCTTATGCATTCCCCCAAACTTCTGATTAGGATTTCTTTTCAGTTGTAATGAGAGTAGTATAGGAATTCTTTTTATGATGTTTTTTATTTTAAAGCTAGCTCATGGAGAAGAAGGTCCAAGGATAAGGTGTCCCACGAAGAAATTACAAGGTCCATCTACATTTTGATGGGTAAATTACTTTATAATAGCATAGGGCCACCTTAGACTTACCGTAGACTCACTCCAGGTAAAATATCTTGGGAATCTCATGGAATGAGAATAGCATCGATTGCCTCCCACGGGATTTTTTCCATGTGAATCGTAAAAGCAGGCAATGTAAAATGTTCTTGTGGATCCCACGCCTACCAGGAAATGACTTCCCAAAACCCCAATTGAGAATGGAGGGCTTTCATATAAATAGTGAGAGAGTTAAAGACTAAAAGACCATATTTTGAACTTATCAATAATATTACTATCATATGTCGAAATCTATTTAATTCTATATTGTAGAACATGTCTAAGAACTCCTTAACCTTGGTAATGGAGATTAATAGATTCAATGGCACGAACTACAACAACTAGCTGCAAAATCTAACGATTGTCCGAGGTTTCAAGAACCAGGCTATCTCTTGGACAAGCCGCTCCCGGCGACTTTACCAGAAGGGTTTTCGCCCGAAGAACGAGTGACGTTTGAGAAGTAGCACGAGGACAACAACAAGGTTGCAGTATCATATTAGCTTCAATAACCAATGACATCCAAAAGCAATATAATAGGCTGGAAATGTTCCCTCAATAATGCTTCACATGATCGAAATTTGTACGATTCCTGATAGGAATATTAGATATACTGGTACAAAAATATTTTTTAAGACAAAGATGACTGAAGGATCTTCTATGCAAAGTCATCGATCAAGATGCTATTCCTCGTGCAGAAGACCTCAAAGTTGGGCTTGATAATGAGACGTACATCGATGTGTTCCTCCAATCACTTCCTCCCTCCTATGACCCGTTTATCATAGACTACAACATGAATTGACATAAAAGGTCTATTCATGAGTTAATTAATATGCTGGTCAAATACGAGGCAATGACATATAAGTCTTCACCTATGTTACTAATAGGAGAGGCTTCAACCTCCAAGGCGAAAGGCAAGATGGCCGGGCGCTAGAATAGGAAGAAGGAAAAGGAAAAGCTGTTGTAGCCACTACTAGCGCTCCAAGCACCCCTGTTGCTCCGGTGGGAAAGAGCAAAGGGAAAGGGAAGAACGGCGATTCAGAGCGGTCGAGGGCAAATGATGTTTGCATTCATTGCTGTGAAAAGGGGCATTGGAAGAGGGAGTACCCACAACTTCTCTTCATCCCAGGTAAGTTTGTATTGAAGTAAATATGATAAGTAATTTTGCTTCTTGGGTATTGAACTGGCTATGGATCTCACATTTTCAATGAATTGCAGGTATTGGAAAGAAGCAGAAGGCTAAGTAAAGACAAGATGATCCAAGGCTCGGTGATGACAAGGTCGTTGATGTGGAATCGGTGGGATCTCTCAACTTAGGTATTAGTGATCATATTCGGATAGTATTAAAAAACTAATAATATGTACCAATCATGATAAAAAATATTATTTCCATTCCTTATTGAGACAATGATGGTAATGCATTTAAGATTAATAAAAATAGTTTTTATTTGATGATTGATAATAACCTTCATCTACTTGGTACATTAATGAATGGTGTTTATAGTTTCCAATAGTCAAATTGGATTATAACTGCCCAACACAAACAAAAATTAGATAATCATGAAAATGAATAAATTTGGCATGTAAGGTTAGGTCATATATCCATAGAAAGGATAAGGAAGTGGGTAGAATCAAGGAGTCTAGAGGTAGATGACTTGGGTAAACTGTCAACTTGCGAGTCTTGTCTAAAAGGAAAAACGATCAAGAAACTTTTTGTTTGTCACGCTTGTCACTGGTCTGTTGGACTTAATCCACACAGACGTCTGTAGACCACTAAATACTCCAACTAAAAGAGGATATTCATACTTCATAACCTTTATCTATAATCACTCATGGTATGGTTATGTTTAGCTCATGAGGTACAAGTTTAAGGCATTTGGAATATTTAAGGAATTCAAACTTGAAGTAGATATCAAACTAGCCATAAGATCAAAGCCTTTCAGTCAGATCGAGGTGGGGAATATTTAAGTGGTGAGTTCATGGATTACTTAACAAACAATAGAATTCTCTCTCAATGGACTCATCCTAGAACGCCACAACTTAACGGTGTGGCGGAATGGAGAAGTCGAACCATGTTGGACATGGTTCAATCTATGAAGAGTTTTACTGAATTGCCCTTGTCCTTCTGGGGTTATGCTCTTAAGACAGCGACCAAGTTTCTCATCATGGCTGTCCAAAGCAGTACCCTTGACGGTATATATGATATGGCACAGTCATGGTAAGAAAATATATCAAAACAAAAGGTGAAACAGAAAAAGACAAGTTTTAATGAGCATGATTTCTACTACCTCAACAAGGATTTCCACATGAATTTATTTTAAAACATTTATCAAATAAATAAAGTTGGATCTCTTGTTGAACCCTAATTACAGAAAAAAAATTCTTAATATATTCAAATTTAAATATATATTTTTTAAAACTTTGATAGGAAAGAAAATTAATTTAAAACAAATTGGAGAAATAAAAAGAAAAATAATTAAATATGTATCTGAGGCTCCATTAAACTTGCCCGCAGAGCACAAGAGATGGTATCCGGCGATAGCACACCGGAATCTTCATAAGATGAATTTGAATTTGGGTCGGATGAAATAATCCGGCCAAAATATTTATTGTATGTTCTTGACGAATTCTGTTGGCAAATTATACACGATGACGAATTAACAAATCGATTCAGAAAAAGGAATTAAAGAAGGAAAATAAAACAATAAAATGCTTGAGAAAAGGAATAATGGAGTTGCCTGCATAGAAATCATCTTAGATTTCTGGATTTTTCTGCCATTTCTTGGATACCGAAGGAATCAAATGTAACGTTCCTAGGGCGCTTGATTATAGTACTTTATGGACTTGAACAATGATTTGCGGTGAGTGTGTTGAGGGAGAAAAGGCGTGAGCAAATGTGAAGTGTGAGTGGTTGAGTGAGAGAGTGTGAGTAAATATTGTGTGTGTTTGTGTGAGTGTTTCAAATAACAAAGCTCGATTGCGGGTAGTAGAAGCCTTGGAATTGACGTTCTGTCTTTTTCTCATAATATTTCCTAGTAATTTCTTCTTTTTGGTTTGTCTTTATTTAATATTATTGTAATAAATTAGACAAGAATCATTTTTAGAATTATATGTGGTAGGTGTGTCTGAATCTGAAAAATTAATGGTTTGGTATATAAAAGATAGGTATAAATTAATGTCACTTACCTAATTTAGAATTTTAGTGATTGGATTTCATTCATGAACTTGATTCAAGAAATTTAATTGCAATTATATTGATGTTATTTACACCAATGTATTTGGTTCTTTGCCACCATAAAACATATCATTTTCAAATATTTTGGAAAGAAAAATCAATCAACACTTTTGAATCCATTAATTGCAATATATATATAAAAAGACTCAATTATTAACTTTTATTTTATTGGACAAAGTTACTTTTGATCTTTTTTACATTATGAGTTCATATATTTATTGATATTCAATTATACAATTGATTAGTTATTTCTAATAATACTCATTCATTTGTTGTAAAACTCTTTTACAAAATTTAATTTTTCAACTTTATAAATTTTCAATTTTTTCGTTTGCTCCATCCAATTTAAATTAACTGTTTATATAACTTTTTTGGGAAAAATGTTGAAAGCAATCACTACCATAAAAAAAAAAAAAGTTTCAATGGTTTAGCCCATGGTTTAGATATTGTTCAAATTGCATGGTTTTGTCAACATAAAGGTCTAATTTTATAAATATGGGTATTTGGTCTACTTTAATATTAGTTTCTTGCATTTAGCAATTTTTATTTAATGTATGCTTTAATTTAAAATTATTTATCTATATATATCGATAATTTAATACATTATTTTCAATAAAAACAAATCACTCATATTTAGGTTTTCATGAATCACAAGTATTTAATAATTAATGAATGAATTTTTGAATATTGAATCATACTTTTAATATAGTAAAAAAAAAAATACCCCTTAACATAACAAAAGAAAAAAAATAGATGTTAGAATTTTTCATTGGACAACCATATCAAAAGCTTTTGAAAAGGAAAAAGATGTTCGAATTTGAATTTCCTTTTTAATTATAAATGTTGACAAAATAATAAGAAAAGAATAAAGAGTAAATCGATTGGCTATAAATCAATTATTGGATTGTTTAAAGCGCAAGCAAAGATCTCCAACTCTTGATCATCCATTTTATTTTGATTTTCATTGCCCGGATCTGATGGAATGCCTATTAAGATAAGAGCATATAACAAAGATAAGAGTTAAAATTCAACCAAACCAAACCCAATTATGTTGGTAAGAAATGAATATAATTTAAAGTAGAACGTTCTACATACCTTCTATTTTCTTTTCTATCTCAGTAATATTTCTTGTATGACTTCCACTTCCATCCCCAACCTGAATGTTGTGGAAGTTTTAATATGCGTCATGAACAAATGACATAATAGTTCATACATTTTCTATAATCTTCTATAGTTGAAAAGTTAGGAAATAAAACATATCCACATAAATTTTGGTCAAAGATAAAACGGATATATGGATTTTGAGTTTACCTGTTCCAGCACTAGATCACTCCTCCGACAGCTATAGAGTATAAAAGTTGCAACCTCCTTTAAAGAGCGGAAGTTTTGAGAGACTCTATCATGAATATAGTACTATTGCATGAAAATTTGGTTGAAGAATGTTAGTTATATTACATTAGTTTTGCATAACTCAAAAATTTACAGATTATTTATGTAAAGTATTAAAAAATTATTACCTTATCACTTGAATTCGAGGCGTTGCGCTTTCTCTTTTGTAATATCCAACCCACTAGTCGTTCCTGTAGGGATAACTTATACCTTGGTTGGATATTTATTGTCTCAATAATTTTCGGTAGAGGGTCGAGATCTTGTTCGAGAGGGACTTTTTTCACTCTTACGTCCAACTTGCCTACATTATCTTGTACAATTATGTGATACATGTCCCTTTCCCCTACTTCAACCTACCATACATATGTATATTAGTAGAATAGATGAGTTTATTTTACAAATTATAATTTCACATTTTTTAGATAAATAAACATAAGGGTGCATAATAGCAAAATGCACGTGATTACACACTAATATCTAATTTTGTTTCCATTTTTTTAGTGGATGAGAAAGTGAATGCATAAGCTTTCTATAAACGAAATGTTATATGTAAATTGAAGAACAAATAAATAATTACCAAGAAAATAATTAAATTTTAGAATAAAAAGTAATAAGATAAGGATTACTTCAGTACTCGAAATTAGTAAATCATAATAGCAACGGATTTCTAATCTTAATATGATTTGGATATATAAACCTAGCTTGCATTACGTGGAGTATTTGGTTCAAATATGTATATATATAAATTCAAATTGACAAGTGGAAATACCTTATGCATTTCCACAATATAGTTGCGGCCTCGTTGATGATGTCGGAAAAGTCCAAAAGAGACCTTCCAAGTGCCTTGAACTACACACTTGTCTCGACTTCTCTTTTTAGTTAAATATCTATTGTTTGATTCAGGTTGATCCTACACCAAAACACAAGCACATTAGAATAAAAAGAATATAAATTAAGCCACAAATAAAGTAAAAAGTCTAAGCATATTAGATTAAAGACATAAACAAACTCCATTAACCAATCAGTCAGAAGTGGTCGTGTATGAAGGAAAGCTTATAAACTTCAACTGAAACTTTTAATAAAAAATTAAAGTGAGACATATTTCCTAATATTGCAAAGTAAATACCTTCACCACCAAGTTTCAATGGATAAATAATTTTTTTGATGCATTGTTATGTTTTTCTATTAGAGGAGCTTTTTTTATATTAGAATACCAAAATTAATGAACAACTCCCTTTTCTCAAGTAGAATTAATGAGATTAACTACCAAAACATTGTTTTATAATTGAATGTATTTGTATATTTTTCAAAACATTTAAGGGAAAACCAATTTGGAAACAAGATCACTAAAAATATGCGAAGTAAGAAGCCTTATCATTTAGTTCAACGATAGTTACATGTCCACCATTATATGTGCATGTGAAAATTAAGTAAGATAAGTATAATATGCAAAATAAAAGGCATGAAAATATATAGAAAATATATTGTCTTAATACATAGAATTTACAGGACAACAATGCGTAAAGTTGAAAAGAGTAGATGTGTTTTATGCTAGCCCATCCCACATGGACTATGAATTAAATAGATAAGCAACATATAAACATCAGCGAAAGAACTCGAGTGCATCCATTTGATATCCCTTTTCGGTTTGTTGTCATAATCGAATTCTAAAATGCACTCGATGGGTTTGAGGCAATTTTGGGGCCCAACGGGCTTCTGGGCCTAGGGCCCAGGGCGTGACCAAATAGTATGAAAATCAATCACCAAGTTGAGTCGAAAAGCTAAGTATATGGGAGACAAAGTGTAATGCGCGTGGTCAGCCACCTCTTGAACATGCGGGACAAAATGCTACATACATGCGAATCACCTCTAGAATCTTGATACATAACGACCAATCATGGGATAAGTCACTCCACATTGAGGATGTCACATTTTTATGAACGGTGATTGTAATATCACATTCCATATACATTAGAACTAATAAGATATAGCAACATATAAGCATTGGGCAAAGAAAAATTATAGTGTATCCATTTGCAATCCCTTTTCGGCATATTGCCATAACCCAATTTTAGGATGCACATGGTGAGTTTGGAGGCAATTCTTACATCCAACAGGCTCATGGGCCCAAGGCGAGACATGTTCCATAGAAATCTTTGATCATTGTGTTTAACAAATTGGAAATGACGCTTTCAAAATTACCGAGATGTTTTGTAGAGGTTATAATACAACAAATACATGAACAGAAGATATTGAAACTTTTCATTATTTATTTGACCATAAGAGGTCGCATAAAAGAAAAATGTATTCAATTGGAAAATAAATTGATTTTGTGAATGATGCAAACACTATTTTAACCTCATGAAGTTTATAATTCTAAAGCTAGGCAAATATATTGTAACTTATTTACATTGTGAGAGTCATTTCCGTAATCTCAATGGTAATTGAAATATAAATCACTAGGAAAAGAATCATTATAGAGGAAAAAATCTTAATTTTCTTGATATCTCTTAGATTGTGCATGCAAATTGGTGATACTGTTGGAAGATTTGTGAAGATTTTTTTGAGTAAAGATTCTAAAGACTCTAATATTTTATTGTATTTATAAGGTAATAGTAACAAGCTTTATTTACTAAGAAGTGATTGAACACTCAACATTAATTATTAGTGCCTGGGCCACTTCTATCTAGGCAGGGGATTAGGCAAGATCGGTTCCCATTTATTGATGATCGGGAAAAAGATATCAAAACTTTTGAGTGAATAGATCTTTTGAGTGGCATGGATATCTCACTCCCATGAAATATGTAATTTATCTTTCTGTCACACGCTTCATTTGTTAGGAGGTCCACCACATTATCCCTTTCTCTGAAAGTGTACACAAAATTATATTTCAAACTTCTTTTCATAGCATGAATTTAAGCTAAAATATGCCGCAACCACTAGTTGCCTCTATGTTGTGACATTGTCAGTAAAGAAATATTTTTAGCATCGATTTCTATCTAGATTCTTTCGAAAGCATATTCTTCAACTTATTTAAAGCATTAATAAAAAGATCATTTGATAATGTAAATACTCAAAACTACCAATACTGCATCTCCTTGGTTATTATGCACAACTTTGCATGCTCCCACCTCTTAGGATTCTCTTAAGCCGCACTATGGCAGGAAGTTCGTGTGGGAAGTGAATCCATCTGTCATCAACATTTGAATCACTTATCCTTCGTTGTCTTTTAAATACATTTGCTTTGGAAACAACTATAACTGGTGATGCACTCTCAAGATGATTTTCAAGCTCAAAAACAATGACCGAGGTGTTTGGATTGTTTCATGTCGTCCCAGCAAATCATAGAACAAGCTACGATACAAGGATATGTATATGTCCCTCAGTTAAGGAGGATGTTGTCGGCTTCCGTTAATGATGAACTTTCATTATCGCCAAATCCGCTATTAGAAGCTACAACTGGAAAAAACTAGCAAGGAATTCCAACACCTTCGCACTTTAAAACTTCGAAAGAACATATGTGCAATGGTATTAATAAACACTAGGAATTAACTGCCACTGCTATCGTTTGTTGACCTGTAATCAGTCATTCAGCAATTGCCATGAAAATGTTGATATTGAAGGTATAATAGTAGGTTGTTGAAAACTATAATAAATGTTGAAGAACCGTTGCATCACAAACTACATGCAAAGTGACATTAATCAAAAGATCCCTATCATATGAGGGCCGCTAAACCACTTGTCTGTAGAATTCTCATTTAGCATTACTACGACATAAAATGTTTGTTTTAGAAAAGAGTTTACATGGGTAACCAGTATATCATTTTTGTATTCATACCATCATCTCACCAATGGTTATAACTATTAAAATTGACATAGATGACATCACCCTGATTCAAAAACCACTGTACTGCATAGCCCCATCCAAAATCTGCCCGTATTTGGTATATCATGGAACCCACCACCATCAATATGAATTTTTTTTGTGGTCATTTAATCGTCTTAACTTCCCCACAACCACTTTTGTAGCATCTTTACCACCCTATGTGCATGCCCAAATAGAGTTGTTTCAATATTGTCACTCTTTAAGTTGGCCACTTTAGATTTTGCTCACTAACACCTTCATCACAAATTGCATCATCACCATGCTACATGGATATAGCATTGTTCTTGACGCATAATGACATGTTGCACCAGCATTTGTATCTGCAGGTAGTGATCAATGCATTGCCGCCTTTCTAGCCCGATATCTTTCATTCCAAATCCACATGAAATACTTCATGACAGCGGTCCTCTACCTAGTATTATAAATGGCTCTTTCAACTTGCAACAACTCCAATCTTGGTCATGGGTTATTTCTTTATTGACAGACTTCAGTGCTACTTGCAACAGCTCCAATCTTGGTCATGGGTTATTTCTTTATTGACAGACTTCAGTGCTAACTAAACCTTTGTAAAAGTTTGAATTTCTCTTCAACTTGTTGTCAAGTGATTAAAAATCAAGCGTGCTGAGATGCTACTTTATCTCATGCTTAGTGTAAAGTATTACTAGCTTATCTACATGAGCAAATTTGAAAGAAAACTAAGTTACATTGATCAAATTTCCGTTGTTGGATTATATTAGTTGTATAGAGTAATTTGGATCTATATATCAACAAAAATTGGTTACGTTGAAAGGTTAAAAAATGTAATTATAAGTAAGATATCCTGATTGGGAGTTTTCTAAAATGTAATTATAAGTAAGATATCCTGATTGGGAGTTTTTAAAGAAAATATACTTTGGATATGAAAAAAGTTGGCAAATTGAGAAAGATGTATAGAACACTAAATAGACAGATGGATCAGAGAGCCGAGATCAGAAATACTAAAAGTAACATTTATTGTCCAAAGTATGAAAAACGACATACCAAGAGATCTAATTTTGTGCCAAGTAGGATAATATAATGGTGTTAACGCCTCCTAAATCATTGCATGGAAAACCAATGTTGTGAACTAAAAGACTTATTACAAAAAAAATAATATATGTACGGTGATGAAGAGAGAATATATAATAGTGGCAACAATTAATAACTTATGGGGCTTCCAAACATGACAAAATGAGAAAGTTTTTTATCAGCAAATCATAGTAAATAAGAAATCTGTAAAAAATTATGGAAGATACCCTAATTAATGTCTTCTCCTCTCCATTAATGTAATTAAAGATATTATACCGTGAGCCATGGTAGTTAGTACTCTAAGTTGAGGTCGCAATCTTTTATCGTGGTTTTATTTTTTTTTTCAATTTTAATTTTATTTATTTATTTACTATTCTTTTTCCTCCTTTCGTACTCTTTTCATTACACAAAATATTTCGGCATTTGTGATATTCTATTTTCTCCACAATACCCTCAAACGTTTATATTTTCTCAAAAAGAAAGTTGGTCAAGTAGATATCCAAATTTGGGATGTCCTCCCAAAGTTTTAAATTTGAATTATTTAATTAATCAAATTTTCAGGTTTCGAGTCAAAGAGATGCAATAATCATTTGGTTTCTTAATCATATTATCATCATTCAACAATCAATTATAATAGTTATTGATGTATGAAATGTGCTCAACTATTTTTTTTCCTCTTTTTTTGTTCGTTGTGCATAGAGAATTCATATTCATGCTTTCCAAAATAAAAATTACTAATAATTTTGTTTTGTTGGTCATAGGGATCTCACATTATATCTTGTAATTGAGAACTTCCACCAAACTAATGTTAATTCAATAGTCATGGACTAAACACATGGGTGCTAGTCGCTGATCAAGATGCCTAAAGAGTTGGGGTCAAGAGGGACTCAACCTAGGATGTGATTGACCCAATAAAGAAAAGTTGGTTGGTCGAATCTAGGCCAATTCTAGGCTAACTCCAAGTATCAATACTTGGGATAGGCCCAACCCAATGACCTATGAGCTCTTAGCCCTGCGTCAAGTTACCGGGCCGACCTAATCGAGCCACTTCTTTTTTTTAAATAATACATGACATATAAGTTTTATTTTATTTTTTTAGCTTAGCTATTCTATATTTTCTATACTTTTGAA
The DNA here is from genome assembly GCF_026168435.1 of Sesamum indicum. NCBI lineage: Eukaryota > Viridiplantae > Streptophyta > Magnoliopsida > Lamiales > Pedaliaceae > Sesamum > Sesamum indicum. The sequence continues at coordinate 4,698,797 of NC_142661.1, read as the reverse complement.
ACTCTAAAAATTTTACCTTATTCTTCTACTTCTATCTTAGTACAACAATTCAATAAAATTCATTGTTATTTTTTTTAAAATGTATTTTAAATCCTTTTTGGTCTTTATGTGGTCTTAGCTACTTCTATTTGTAGTTTTGATTGTTTGGTTTAATTTATAATTTATTTATTTAAAATAAAAGCATAAATTATTTAAGTTTGTTAAAAAAGTATCTCATCTTCATTAAAAAAAAAAAAGAAAAAAAAAACAGGCACAATCAGGTTTGGTTTGAGCCTAGGCCAGGTCATCACCACTGCTTTTGCACTTTCTCTTCATCCCCCGTTTTGTGCTTAATTTAAGGTAAAATTAGTGAAATAAAAATTACTGTTTTCAAATATGAGTTTAGTCACTGCAGCTATTGGTCATGGTAAGAAAATATATCAAAAAATAAGGAAAAAAGAAAAGACAGGTTTTATTAAGCATGATTTCTATAGCCTCAAGAATGGGTTCCACATTTCTTATTTAACCTTAATTATGGAAAAAAAATTCTTAATATATTAAAAAATTAAATATTTATTTTTTAAACTTTGAAAGGAAAGGAAATGAAAAAGATACAAATTGGAGAAACAAAAAGAAAAATAATTAACTATGTACCTGAGGCTCCATTAATCTTGCCGGCAGAGCACAAGAGATGGGATCCGGCGATAGCACATCACCGGAATCTTCACAAGATGAATTTGAATTTGGGTGGGATGAAATAATCCGACCAAAATCGTTAGTGTATATTCTTGAAGAATTCTGTTGGAAAATTATACGGCAATGACGAATTAACAAATCGATTCAGTAAAAAGAATTAAAGAAGGAAAAAGAAAGAATCAAATGATTGAGAAAAGGAATAATGGAGTTGCCTTCACAAAATTCATCTTACATTTCTGGAGTTTTCCTCCATTTTTGGCTACCGAAGGATTCAGATGTAACGTTCCTAGGGCTCTCTAAGCGTATTACTTTATGGACTTGAACAGTGTTCTGTAGTGAGAGTGTTGAGGGAGAAAAGCGTGAGCAAATGTGAAGTGTGAGTGGTTGAGTGAGAAAGTGTGCGTAAATGTTGTTTCCGTATGTGTGAGTGTTTCAAAGCACAAAGCTCGACAGGAGGTAGCAGAAGCCTTGGAAGTTACGTTCTCTCTTTTTCTGATAATGTTTTCCTATTAATTTCTTCTTTTTTGGTATGTCACTACTTAATATTATGTAATAATTAGACAGAAAGCATTTTTAGAAACAAATATATATATTGATGCTATCTATGAATACAATACAATAAATTATTTTCTATATTAGATTCCTCCATAATAGGCAAAAAAAAAAAAAAGAGATAATATTTATGAAAATTGATTAAAGAGTTCATCAATATGTATGTATTGTTATATTGTAATCAAACATTTGACTTTACAAATTCTTTATACACAACTCCAGATTTTGAGTAAAATTGAAAAACTTAAAGTAGTGATGAAGTTAAAATTGACACTCAAAAGTTGACACTAAAAAATGAGGTATACCTTTCTTGCAAGTTCAATCATTTTGAATTTTTTGAAATTTGACAATACTTTTACCCAAGGATCTATTGAAATTTGGATATTTTGAAAGAAATATATATGGTGGGTGTCTTTTAATCTGAAAAATTTAATTAATGATTTGGTATATCAAGATAGGTATAGATAAATGTCACTTACTTGATTCATAATTTTAGTGATTATTACACTATGAGGATTGGATTTCATTGATGAACTGTAGTCTAGTATTTTAAGTTTGGAATTGAATTGCAATTATATTAAAGTTAAACAGATATACTAATGTGTGTAAGAATTTTCTGCACCAATTTATTTGGTTCCTTGCCACCACATAACATATCACTTTCAAATATTTTGAAAGGAAAAATCGATTGACACTTTTTAATCTATTAATCCCAATATATATATATATACACACATATATAATAGTCACTTAAAAAAAACAAAAACAATAACAAAGACTAGAGGGTTGGATATTACAAAAATAAAGCATCTTCTGGAATATCCAACCCTCTAAGGCTAACCATCCTCTAGCAGCTTCTGCAATATTTCCGGCCAAACAAAATAAATTATGAACACTTTTAAGCAAGAATTATTTTTTTTTAAAAAATAATATTGATATTGTAGCTACTTACCTCCACCAGCAACGCCCTCGGCCCACTCCAGCCGCCGTCCACTTTTTTCTTGCAGCACCTCTCCAATAATTCCATGTGCTTGGGGGGCCGGCCGAGCTTTGCTTCCTGTAGAAGAAAAAACATTTAGCATCTTATTTATAAAGTAATGGTAAAGCATTTAAAATACTATTATTTACTTACCAACTTCCTCTTGTTCATGTCGATAGAGGAAACCCCCCCCCCCCCCCGGATATACAGTTGAGGACACCACGGAGTCTGCCGCCCAGTTCGCCTTATTCTATAAGGACTCCCGCTGAAAGTCGAATCCGGCCCAGTACGTTTGGAGCTGGAGCCGGAGCCAAACCTTGTTGGCCAGCCAGACTGGCCTGACCAGGATGGACAGGGCGACGGAAAGTATCTTCCGGATTTACTTATCGGCCAACATGTGGAACACCCAGAACATGGACTCATCGTTACAGTCACACCAGTAGGTCATCTACAATAATAAAATTAAACAAAATGTTAGTAAATTTCATTAAATAAATAGATTATTAGATACAACAAAATTAATTTAAAATTGGTTACCTTCATGCTCTCAAACCACAAATGCTGGTACTCTTCTGGCACCTGCCTCAGACATGGCAACGGGTGGGGAAAGAGTCCCCATCACGACTCCGTTGATGTGCTCGTGAAAGCGACGGTCAGATCTAAAATGACATGCTACATTAGACATTTTGAATATGAAATAATACTAAAAAAATTGATAAACAAATTTACCTTGCATCATCGAAGCTGATGTACTGGGCGCGTTGATGGTGGGTGGACTGATAGTAGTGGTGGAGCAGCCGCCAGGGTGGCAGACTGTTGTATCGTCTCATCAGCTCTCGGTGCAGCTCCAGATGCTCCAACATCATCTGGAGTTTGCAGAGCGGGGGACGGTGTGGTCGTGTCAAGTGGTGTGGGTGGTCGAAGAACTGCTTCCCCAACTTGGTAAGCATCTAATGAAACTGGTAGAAGTGGCGGGCCACGACCATGACTACGTTCTCGACCACGTGGTATAGGAGGCGTACCACTAAACATGACCTAAACAAATTATTGAGAAGTATTAGTCTAAATTTTATGATTATTCACATTAATATGTGAATAAAAAAGAATATACTAATTCTTACACATCGGAAAAATTATAATGAAGTTATGATTATTGTACTCATTAATTATTTAAAAATGTATAATTCTCTTGTGCACATATACAAACGGGCCAAATATTGCTTTAATCTTATTTAGCCTATCACATGAACTTTTTATTGTAGTGTTCATTATATTTATCCATTTTAATCTATCAACATTATCTTTTGTTGACAGATGAAGATGGATAAACATAACAAATTCTACTGGAAAAATTCAATTGATGGGCTAAACAAGATTAAAGGCATGCGTGAAAATATTAGAAATACTATTGTATGTTGTTACTAAAGAAATATACATTTTTAAATAATTATCAATTATTGCAAATATTGTTCTCAATTTGTTATCTATTTCTAATGATTATGTAATTGTATTTTAATTTGAAATATTACCTTAATATTGTTATTTTTGACATTATTTTGTAAATAATATTATTGTTGGGATTATTGTTCTAATTTTTTGATTATTGACTTTATTATGTATAAATGTTATGTTGGGAACATTTTCTAATTTTATGATAATTGACATTGTTATGTAAATAATGTTATTACTGGGGATATTAGCCTATCTTTTGTGATTATTGACATTATATGTAAAAATGTTATTATTAGAAAAATTGGTCTAATTTTTTTTATTATTGATATTATTATGTAAAAATATTATTTTTTTCCGGTAAACTATGTAAAAATGTTATTATTATTAGGAATATTGGTGTAATTTTTGTGATTATTTTACATTACTATTTGAAAATATTATTATTGGAAATATTATCTAATTTTTTTGATTGTTTACATTATTATTTAAATAATGTTATTATTGGGATTAACTATTGGTCTAATTTTTGTGATTGTTTAGATTATGATGTAAATTTTATTGGAAATATTGGTCCAATATTTTTTATTATTTACATTATTATTTAAATAACTTTACTATTGGGATTATATATTGGTCTAATTTTTTTGGGTTATTGGAAACATTTTTTTAATAATTTCAGAAAAAAGATATTTTATACATTTGCAAATGGTTTTATTTAAATTTCATATTTCGTAACGGTCAAATATTAAATAACCGTTCCTAGATTTGTTTTTTCCTCCAGTTTTCTTTTGGTGCAAAACTCAATTTGTTGGAACTTATTTTGGAACGGTCAAAATAAATGAACAGTTCCTATATTTTATTTTCCTCCTTCTTATTTAGGACATTGTAATATATTGAACGGTTTATTTTATTAATGTCAGTTCAAAGTTGGAAAGGGCTTTGGATCGACTTCCTAATTTTTTTACCGTTCCTAAAATACAAAAAAAATATGTTTTTTTTAAAAAAAATAATTATTAGTATGGACAAATAGTTTGCAAATTATACTTCTAAATTAGCTGGTAAACTATTTTTATAAATTATTATCGATTAATTTTTTAATTTATATAGAAAATGGTAAGTTTCAATCATAATTATTGTCTTCTTCAGTCTCAAAATCCTCCTTAAAGCTATCCTCGTCAGACTCGTCATCAAATTTAAAGTTCCCTATCGAGCCAACATGAGTACGTACGGCTGTACTACCCGTGCGTTGCGAGCCCATCCATGCACAAACATAGTCTAACATTACGGAGCTCTACTGCAAAACGAGGATATGTCTGGTAAAAATGCCTCGATGCATCTGAATCAAACGGATGGCACATGGATCTCTCTTCCGTTTGATTGTTGGCATGCCACGTTATTTGCTCGGCAGTCGCTTCTTAAGCATACAACCTTTGCAGGCGAGGGGTAACCGGCAGGTAGCTAAGAATGCTATACGATGTCTTTTTGTGATTAGGATTTTGCTCCCTGGTTGACTTGTACATAGCTTCTCCGCAAAACTTGCAGTAGTCCAAATCAATTTTGTCCTTCTTGTACAACATGCAAGCATTTTTACACACATTAATCTTCTCAATAGGTAAACCCAAGTTTCTTAACAATTTCTCTTTATACTATAGTAATCTTGGGGCAGGGTGTGGTTGCGGGTATTATATGATTAGCCCATTAGGATATTTGGTCACATATATGCGCTGAGAAAATGGCCAACGACCTTGATATTCAACAACTCAGCAACAATCTCAATTGAGATTGGGTGCAACCATTCCACAACGGCTGCTCAACTCCATGCACTACTTTGTGAAACCGATCTGCCAGCTCAAACACATAATCGCAGGCCTGGCGGCATCAAAAACCATTCTCTGTGTCGTATCCATCTGCACCGCATCACCCCAAGGCGTACTGGTGCCCTCCATAACATTAGAAATGGGAGTTTGCTCCTCCAACAATTGGGCCGCGGTAATAGCCTCAAAATACTCCTACACCCTCTCCTCGCCATGAGAAGTCCTATTAGAATACTCCGGCATAAAACATTTCATAAATAAATAAAAATTTACTTTGTCAGTGGTTTTGAAAACTTTTTTAGGAATTGGACCGGTTTTAGGAATTGTCAATCATATTTAGGAACACATATATATAACCATTTTAGTAATGGTATTAGCAACAATCTTTCAGAGAACACATACTTAAAATTGAAATAGCAATGGTATTAGGAATGGTCAGCCACTATTTAGGAACAATAATTAGAAATGATTTTAGCAATGGTATTTGAAATAGTCAATGCAGTTTAGGAACAGGGGTTTGGAACTATTTTAGTAATAGTATTTGGAACGGTCATTTATTTAGATTTATAATATTTCTTTACCATTACTAAAACCGTTCCTAATTTTTTAATTCTATAATTTATTTATACTTTATAATTTATTCATATATTTAATAAATTATAAAAAATAAATAAATTTATATATTTTAATATATAATTAAATTAACTAAAATTGAAATAATGAAATTCAATAAATATTATGAAACATGAATAATTAAGAAAAAATATTATATTAATATGAAAAATTATCTAATTAAAAAACTGAAAAAAAGTAATAATACCAAATCTAAGTCCTCCTCTTGAGCGACATCAATATCGTCCTGGTTTGAGGCTGGGGGGTCTGTTGAAGGCAATTCTGGAACATCTCCTGCAAAACATACAAAACTATTAGTACTCTAACCAAGAATTATTTTTCCTAAAACAAAGAATATCAATAATCTACTTACCGGCACCTCAGCCGCTCTCAGCCCACTCCAGCCACCGTCCTCGTTTTTCGTGTAGCACCTTTCAAATAACTCCATCCGCTTAGGCGGCTGATCGAGCTCTGCCTCTCGTAAAAGAAAAAAAATAGTTAACATCTTATTTATCAACATTGTCTTCCATTGACAAATGAAGATGGATAAACCTAAATAGTTCTACTGACAAAATTCACTTGATGGGCTAAACAAACTTAAAGGCATGTGTGATATGTTTGTACATGGTTACAAAGAAACTATATATTTTTAAATAATTATTAATTGTTTTTTTAAATAATTAGTAATTATTTTTTAAAATAATTATTAATTGTTTTTTTAAATAATTATTAATTGTTTTTTAAATAATTATTAATTGTTAGTTGTATTTTAATTTGAAATATTACCTCAATATTGTTATTGTTTATATTATTTTCTAAATAATATTATTATTAGGAATATTTTCTAATTTTGGATTATTGACATTGTTATGTAAATAATAATATTATTGGGAATATTAGCCTAATTTATGTTAATGTGATTATTATGTAAAAAATTATTAATGAAAATATAGGTCCAATTTTTGTGATTATTTACATTTACTATGTAATAATGTTAGTATGGGGGAAATTGGTCAAAAAAAATTTATTAATGTGATTATTATGTAAAAATTTAATAATTGGAATAATTTCTTAATTTTTTTAATTATTTATATTTATTATGTAAAAATGTAATATTGGTGAAATTGGTCAAATCTTTTGTATAAATTAATTATAAATTGCATAAATTACACAATGAAATAAACATATATTGCATAAATTACTCAAAAAATTATACATAAATTGCATAAATTACACAATAAATTACACATAAATTGCATAAATTACACAAATTGTAGAAATGACCAAAAATTAGAAAAAAATAACAAAATTTTTTAAAATTACCTAAAAAATTTTACAAAAAATTACAAAAATTACAAAAATATTATAGAAAATTAGAAAAATTAAAAAAAATACAAAAAAAAATCAGAAAAAATTCAGAAAACCGAAATTAGTTTTTTCAAAAAAATTTAGAAAATGCTTTCAAAAAACAGAAATTTTATATAGTTAAATGGCCGAATTATTTTTTTCAAAAAATAGCCAAAATGTTTTAAAAAAATTGGTGTTTTATTTTATACGAAAGTGAGGAAAAAAAGGAAGAAAAGTGTGGTGAAAAAAAAGAAGAAAAATGGTGGGGGGGGGGGAGGTATCAAAGAAAAAAGATGGGGGGGTCCAAAAAAAAAAAGGAAACCCAACCATTTGATTCTACTTACCTCTGGATGGTGGCGGGCGGCTGACGGTAGTGGAGCTAAGTACCAGGTGATGGAGGCAGTCGGCCGAGGAGAGTGAGGGAGGGAGAGTGAAGGAGGAAGAGGGAGGGAGAAATGAAATAATTTTCTAAGTTTTGTATGTATACCGATTTTTAAAGAGGGCTTTGGAATTGGCAATTTTTAAAAAACCATTCCTAAGACCTCTCCTAGAAAAACAAAATAAACCATCGTTTCTGTTGACAAGCAATATTTAAAAAGTCGTTCCTATTGTTTAGCCATTCCAAATAACCGTTCCCAAAAAAACAATGTCATTTGTTTCGAAATGACGTCATTTTGGTATAAAATTAATACGACCACTCCTAATGCTTACTAACAGTTCCTAATTGTTTCTCAAAATTATTTTCCCAAAAAAATTAGAAAAGTAAAAAATAAAAGAAAAACTATCCTAGACATGTTAATGATCAGAAAAAAGTAGACCATAAATTAATTAAGGCCATTGGAAACATATAATGCATTAAATTAAATTGAAATATGCTCGAAGATCAAGTGTATTTGTATATATAAGATTATTAGTCATACATAAATGCAAATAACATCTTATACTGTTGTATTGGATAGCATAATTAGACCATTGGATATTATTAAATCGACAAATACTGTATTCATTGAAGTTTTGGGTATTTTTGTTATACAGATACTGAGATATCGTATCTGATACACAATTAATGATGATAAAAACGACGCAACTGGCCATCAGACCATGTAATTTTAGTCAGACCACTAGGTATGTTCACCTATGGAAAGTATTGGTATGCGTTTAAATTTGGGATTAATCAGGGTCACGGATTGCAATATCGTAACCGGGAAGTGAATTAGGAATCTGTGGACATATTTGGGAATTGATAGTTTATAAATTTAGGCACGATTTTATTTAAATTCTTTTTATGAATGGTCAAATATTTGAAAACCGTTCCTAAGTTTGATTTTCCCACCACTTTTCATTTGGCGCGAAATTAAAATTTTTGAACTGATTTTGGAACGATCAAAATAAATTGGCCGTTCCTAAATTTTTATTTCCCTCCTATTTTAATTAGGGTATTGTAATGTATTTAGGAACGATTTTCTTAAAATCCGTTCAAAGTTGGAATGACCTTTGGAACAGTTTGTTGGTTTCTAAACAGTTAGTAAACAGGAAAATTTCTTTTTCTGAACAGTTTTGTAGTGTATATAGGGCCTTTTCCAATTTCTTCCCATTTCTTACAGTTTTCTCATATTGTATCTCATTAGATGAAAATATTATTTAATTTTTGTCCTCACATCTATATGCCATCCGGTAATGAATTTAGCCTTTAGCAATCTCACGTGCATTTTCAATTATATTAGGACTATAGTTGAGAAACTTATCAACTCATGAGATGCAATGTGAGAAAGTTGCAATAAATGGAATTAAATTGAAAAGGGCTCTTACGGAACAAAATGTGAAATTTTTTCCTTTAGTGTTACATTACTTTGTGTGCCGCCCAATTTAGTACATAGAGACACTACTTGTAAACCAATCTTAAAGTACCTTTAGTTTACCATAAATGATAAATATTAGTTATAGTTATTAAATAAACTAGGCAGAATCACACTATTGGGATATAAGTTTATCCAGAAACAGATAAGTTATATAAACAAGTTTTTGGAAAAAAATTATTATTCCAAAAGCTTCACTATTTCAACTTTGACCCATTCAGTCTGATTAGATATTATCACAAATATTATAGGTAACCCCTAGGACCCACCATTTGGTTAAATCTAACTTCATGATATTAGCTATTGCTAGGACACAGTAATTGACTAATATGCATTTTTTTTCTTTTGATTTTTTTCTTGGATACGAAAATCATATCATACGTTTGCCACAAAGAGCTATATAATACATGTAAGTAATAATTCAACCCCCTCGGTGCTGTAGTGAGCATTTCTTGCCAATCGATGTGCAAGACTGTTCGCCTGTTGATGGAATGAAAAGCCATTGCTAATGTCTTGATATCTTCAGAAATTGGTCCTAGTGATAAGGAGACCATTTCAACAACCTTAAAATTATGGATGATGGATAAGCAATCACCTTCAATAAGAACACTCCTGCAGTGTCATTTTACCGTGCTGGTCATGCGCATGCATAGTGTCATTTTCGTCCTTGTTTGGTTGCAACTCTTTTTCACTACGAAGGACAAAAACAACAACATTTTGTTTGGGGTCAACAAGAGACTGGGAAGGTAATTTTCCTTGGGATTCCAATTTACTAATAGATGACGCCAGTTGACTGATTTGAGATTCCAAATTTTGAATGCTCGTCTGGGTCTGCTGTTGGAACTGCTGTGTTTGTTGTTGGAACTGTTGTGTTTGTTGTTGGAATTACTATGTATTGGTCACTAGTGGTGTTATCCTGTCTTCGAGAGATGGACCAGGTGTGGGATTAGGCGGAGGAGGTGGTGGCCAGTTTTGAGATTGCGAAACGTAGCTAAGACTAGGGTAAGCTGTCCTTCCTGGATTGTACATGTTGAAATGAGGATCATATCCTCTTTGTGGTGTTCCAAAAAGTCCTCCAACAACATTGGCATGCTCGATGGTTTCTTCTTGAAGCATAGGGTACAAATCAGTGGGATGTGCCATAGAATTACATATTCGACAAGCTTTCATTCGTTGGAATTCTTCTTCGACAACTCTTTCAATAAGGAACAAAAGTTTATCAAAACGATCATAAATGGAAAATACATTTACCTCATTCACCGGAGGATTGCCGTATCTAGTCCCAAACTATTGAGTATTGGCCCACATGATTGCAATTAGGTTGTGTGTTATGGTTCACTCCAAGTGTCCAATATCTCCTGTGCTAACTATGGCTCAAAAGAAGTGGGTATCCTTTCAACTTGTTACTTGGTTTCCTTTCAAAATATCCGTTTAGTCTTCTCAATCTTGAATTAGATTCAAGTCACATGTACGAGAAGATTATAGTATTAAACCAAGTAACCAAAAAAAAAAATCAAGTAACAAGAAAAGAAATATTCTTAAAAACACCTGTCCCCAGGCAACGGTGCCAAAATTTGGTGGGTGTCGAGATCACCAAAAATAAATCGTACAAAACTTGTGAATGTGGGAGTAGTATCGATTCCACAGGGACTGGTATAAGTTAATTTCTTTAAGAAAAAAAAATAATGGGGGAGATTTGACGATAAAAAGAAATAATTAAAAACTAAATAAGCTAGAAAAAAATTGAAGTTACCCGGCGAAGATACGAGAGAGAGATTTTATGGTTAAGGCTAGGATCATGCTTGATTCCTACGAGTTGATCATTGATGCAAAAATACACATATATAAACAAATAAATCAGTTATAGTGTTGGTACGACCTAACACCTTACCTTTTCGTCAGCTAAGGTACGACCGTTGGCTTGATCCCTAATTAATAGACAACCTTGGTAATGTCCACAAGATCTAATCTATTAACAACATTAAGAATTAGAAAGGCCTGATTCTAATCAACAAATTCGTATGAGGATAATTCGTTTAAACTAGATCATGCATTCCGCATAACACAACTAATTACTATGACATAATTAATCATGCTACGTTGGTACTATGCATTGAACTAAATAAACAATTACACAGATTTATAAAGTCCAATTACCTAAGCAAACCTTCTTGATAATGAACAATTGGCCATATTATTTAAAAATCAGACGTTTGTAATAAAAGCATAGAGAATAGCATGAATATTCATTTAACAAGAGTAAAGACTAGATTAGGTCTCACAACATGTTACGAATCAAGCACTCACCATACCTTAATCAGAAAATAAGGAATTTAGCCGGACATGTTAATGGAAGAACACACTAAAAGGTGGAATTCCATTAACTCCGATTATAAATAAAGAATAAGGAGAGAAGATGATATAAGCTGGAATAAAGTATTCTATTGAACTCCAACGACTAACGAACCCCCTTCAAATGAAGAGACCCCCTCCTATTTATAATAAACGTCTCCTATGAATCTAGACATAGGGGGGGTAAGTACATATTTAATTCTAAAAAGGTAAATAAATCACAAATCACATGTTTTAAAGAATCATTTCCAAATCTAAGCACATCGTTCCTTTTTCTCTTGCGGAAATCATTCATTTTCCTTCATTCACCCGAATTGAACACTCCACTGAGCGTAGGCACGTTTAGTCAATGTTGCAAAAACTACCTTGTAATCTCTTTTTTCCATTTTGATGCTTTCAATTCCGATTTTAGCTTGATTTTTGCCGTTTTTGTCTCATATCTTCCCCTTTAGCTGAATATTCAATAAAATCACATGATTAGGAATGTTTTAGCTTAGAAAGGAAGATTAAATCGCTATAAAATCGTGACAATTGCAGAGTTATCAAATACCCCCACACTTAGCTTTTTGCTTGTCCTCAAGCAAAATCAAGATGAATTATGCATTCAAAAACTCCCTCCAAATTTCGAGTATACTCAAGGCAAATTGTAATCATGTGCAAAGTAAATAACATACTTTATGAAAAAGATAATTCAACATGTATCAAACAAGTTTTCACGTAATGACTATCATCAAAACCGATCGTATAAAACTAGTGGACTATTTTTCTCTCTGCTTTCCACTCTCTCAAGTGTATATATGGCTCAAGTGTATCTCTCGACACTTATTACGACAACGCTTCACCATAGGCTTGCCTATACACCATATCTCCACCACTTTGAAATATGCACATACATGGATCAAAAGGTCTTTGGATTTTGGTTGTAATGGGGCTTCGGTTTGGGTTAGGATAAAAGGATAACAAGGTTAAATTCCAAGAAACTAATTAGAGCACCAAAAAATTTGAATAAACAATAATTCGAAGCTCTCAAAGTTTACTTATCTACCTTCAAGATTTTTTGACAAAACCTTGAACTATGCCTTTCTTATTTCTTTTGGAAAGTTCATATTTTTTTCTTCTTTTATTCTCTTTTTCTTTTCTTTTTTCTCTCTTTTATTTTTGGTGGCAAGAAATTGCTCTCTTTTTTTTTCTCTTTTTTGCCACTTGGGTTTTCCGCCTTTTTTTTTTCTTTTCTTTTTCTCCTCTCTATTCTTTTTTTCTTTTTGTGATAGGCATAGAACAAGAAAATTGATGTCGGCTCCCATAAAGTAAAGAAGGCCACAATTTTGGAACCCTCACACTCATTCCGAGATATATCTTTTGAGCACATAAATCACAAAAGTCAATCCCCCAATTTGAGAACTTATTCTTTGGAATATAAACTCATCTCCCTTGATGCTCTAATAATTCTTGGAAATGTCAAAATCAAGGGATTAAACAAATGACGGGATAGGTTCGTATATGACGGGTTATATCAACAAAATAAGTCAAAAAGGCTCAAAGGGGTTCTCTAAAGTTAAAATGTGTTGTGGTGGGTATTGAAGATCGAACGTGGTTTCTAATGCCTTCATCATATCCAAATAAATGCATATTTGTGTAGCCTCGATGAGGTTCAAGGCAAGTTCTAGGAAGACAAAGTTATAGAAGTGTTTTTCTCTCACAAAAGAATGAAATTCCACATGAATGAATATATATCAAGCTCAAAATCTCACGAGGTATGTTTTAGTCAACTAATCCTATATCAAAATATTTTAACTCAAGTCATTTTGGTAAAAATAAGTTTTCAACTTGTGAATTATCCTTAAATGTAAAACATGGATTCTTTTGTACGTAACGTCATTAAGCCAAGAGTGGTCCAAAATTTAAAGGGGTTTTCATCATGCCAAAATTTTCCACAAAAATTAGTCAAAGAATTCCTCATTTCACGTCAAAAAGAAAAGAAAAACTTGTCACAAGATTCATTCCTCAAAAGTTTTGATGAAGCATTTCCACCAAGCATCTAGCACAAAACATCTTTTCAAGTATATTCAACAACCAACAAGACCAACAACAACCAAATTCAACAAGCATGCTCAACAACTATACCCCCACACTTAAAAATTCACATTATCCTCAATGTGGACATTAACGTGCAACTCAAGGATATATGACATTAAAATTGAGAGGGTTAAGAAAACTTCCCTGTGTGCATGCTGTCAAGCGGTCAAGGAGTTGGTGGATTGTCATTGCGTCTCGCTGGCGGTGGAGTTGTGGGAAGGAAGACCTTGAGCTTTTTGGAGGACTTTGTCAAAGTAGTCTCCTGAATGTGGAAAATTAAGTTAGAAAGAATATGCATAATTTTCCTTTTTATTTATTTGAATTTTTTATTTTTCAATTTATTTTTTGATTAATTAAAATATAAAGATAAATAAATAAAAGTGGGTGTGTGGAAGTGTTTTTGACAGCCTACTAAGTTGCAGTAAGCGTGGGCGTGCTTAATGAAATCAACAAATCTGTTCGGTTTAGGATTCCAGAAAGATTCGAATGCTTCATTGAACTTGGGCACGCTTCGTAAAACTCAATAAAAACACTAATACTGAAATGAAATGAAATGAAAAAGAGGAGAAGGGATAGAAATTCATGGGTTGCCTCCCATATACCGCCTTTCTTTAATGTCTTTGGCTAGACATTGTTGCGCCTCAACTTGAATATGTTGGGCACTTTAAATCCACTCCTTTTTCGTCGTAGTGCACCCAGAGATGGTGTGGACCGAGGAAAACTTTGAGGTTCAAAAGAGAATTCTTCCTCGAACTTATTTTGTCGTGAAATGCTTTGTTCTTATAAGTTCTCGGACCAGAGACCTTGACGAACATTGCATAGTGAGGTACTCTTTTGATTGCGTCGATCAATGGAATATTTACCACCACTTTGCTAACAGTTTCAAATGTTCCCTTCATTTTCCTTTCTTCCTTTTCAGCAAATCCTTTCGGTAATGGAGGTTTGACCATCAACACCTTGTGATGTTCACTATCGGTAGTTTTGGGTTTGTTGGTCTGTTTTTGAGAAATCTCCATCTTTGGGTCTGGTTCACCTTGCTGTTCATGCGCATGCTTAGTGTCATTTTCGTCCATGTTTGGTTGCAACTCTTTTTCACTGTGAAGGACAAAAACACCAACATTTTGTTTGGGGTCCACAACAGACTGGGAAGGCAATTTACCTTGGGAATCCAATTTACAAATAGATGACGCCAGTTGACTCGTTTGAGATTCCAGATTTTGAATGCTCGTCTATGTCTGCTGTTGGAATAGCTGTGTTTGTTGTTGGAACTGTTGTGTTGGTTGTTGGAATTGCTATGTATTGGTCACTAGTGCTTTTATTAGGTCTTCGAGAGATGGACCAGGTGTGGGATTAGGCGGAGATGGTGGTGGCCAATTTTGAGAATGCGAAACATAGATAAGAATGGGGTAATCTGTCCTTCCTGGATTGTACATGTTGAAATGAGGATCATATCCTCTTTGTGGTGTCCCAAAAAGTCCTCCAACAACATTGACATGCTCGATGGTTTCTTCTTGAAACATAGGGCACAAATCGGTGGGATGTGTCATAGAATTACATATTTGACAAGCCTTCATTCGTTGGAAGTCTTCTTCGACAACTCTTTCAATAAGGGAAAAACTTTATCAAAACGATCATAAATGGAAGATACATTTACATCATTCACCAGAGGATTGTCGTATCTAGTCCCAAACTATGGAGTATTGGCCCACATGATTGCAATTGGGTTGTGTGTTATGGTCCATCCAAGTGTCCAATATCTCTTGTGCTAACTATGGCTCGAAAGAAGTGGGTATCCTTTCAGCTTGTTGATTGGTTTCCTTTCAAAATCTCTGTCCAGTCTTCTCAAACTTGAATCAGATTCAAGTCCACATGTACGAGAAGATTATAGTATTAAACCAAGTAACAAAAAAAATCAAGTAACAAGAAAAGAAATCATCTGAAAAACACCAGTCCCCAGCAACAATGCCAAAATTTAGTAGGTGTCGAGATCACCAAAAATAATTCGTACAACACTTGTGAAAGTGGGAGTAGGGTCGATTCCACAAGGACTGGTATAAGTTGATTTTTTTAAGAAAAAGAAAATAATGGGGGGATATTGATGATAAAAAGAAATAATTAAAAACTAAATAAGGTAGAAAATAATTGAAATTACCTAGCGAAGATAGGAGAGAGAGATTTTTCGGTTAAAGCTAGGATCATGCTTGATTCTTCCGAGTTATAAACAATTAAATCAGTTATAGTGTTGGTACGACCTAACACCTTACCCTTTCTTACCTTTTCGTCAGGCAAGATACGACCGTTGGTTAGATCCTAATTAGCAGACAACCCTGGAAACGTCCAAAAGATTTAATTTATTAACAGCATTAAGAATTACAAAGGCCTGATTCTAATCGACAAATTCCAACGAGGATAATTCGTTTAAACTAGATCATGCATTACCCATAACACAACTAATTACTATGACATAATTAATCATGCTATGTTGCTACTAAGCATTGAACTAAATGAACAATTACACAGATTTATAAAGTCCAATTAGCTAAGCAAACCTTCTTGATAATGAACAATTGGCCATACTATTCAAAAATTAGACGTTTGTAATAAAAGCATAGAGAATAGCATGAATATTCATTTAACAAGTGTAAAGAGAAAATTAGCACGAATCAAGCAATCACCATACCTTAATCAGAAAATAAGGAATTTAGACGGACATGTTAATGGAAGAACACACTAAAAAGTGGAATTCCATTAACTCCGGTTATAAATTAAAAATAAGGAGAGAGGATGAAATAAGCTAGAATAAGGTATTCTATTGAACTCCAACGAATAACAAACCCCGTTCATATGAAGAGACCCCCTCCTATTTATAATAAATGTCTCCTACGAATCTAGACATGGGAGGTGGGGTAAGTACATAATTAATTCTAAAAAAGTAAATAAATCACAAATAACATGTTTGAAAGAATCATTTCCAAATCTAAGCACATCATTCCTTTTTCTCTTGTAGAAATCAATCATTTTCCTTCCTTCACTCGAATTGAACACTCCACTAAGCGTGGGCACGTTTAGTTAATGCTGCAGAAATTGCCTTGTAATCTCCTTTTTATTTTCCGATGCCTTCAATTTCGATTTTAGCTTGATTTTTGCCATCTTTGCCTCATATCTTCCCTTTTGGCTGAATATGCAATAAAATCACATGATTAGGAATGTTTTGGCTTAAAAAAGAAGATTAAATCACTATAAAATCATAACAATTGTAGAGTTATCAATGGCCAAGTGGTGTTGATTGCACATGTTCCTACTAAACCCCGTGCTTGATTTTTTAAGATTAATAATCTACCTCGATGCCTGTGTGTATCGGTAGAGTATGGTACCATGGAAAGATGACAATGTGGCCTTGCAAAAAATACAAGGGTATCTTCAACCAAGAATAGGTGAGATATTTGGGATGCCACGGTTCCCATTCAAACACCCTGGATCAAACCCAGTGATTTAGCTGCTTTTAACATTCCACTGAGAACTTCTCCACAAAATAAGAATAGGTAAGGCGATAGGGGGTCTCCTTGTTCGATTCCCCTAGACAGCTTTACTAGTCAAAAATTCTCACCATTAAGAACAAAAGAATAACTAACAGTACAAAACAAGCATCAAAAGGAGATGGACAAAAGAGTACTTAAACCCTAGTCTAATAAGATAGACTCCAAGAAGAGCCACTCAACCAGGTCCTAGACGTTGCTCATGTCAAGCTTCATTATTAAATAGACTTTCTTTCCTCCGATCTCAGATTTCAAGAAGGGATTAGCATCATAAGTAAGAAAAGTATTTACAGATATTAATCGACCTGGAATAAAGGCCAATTGTGATTATGAGATAATTAAAAACGAAAAGGTTTAATCTAGCTAAGGTTTTTTATGCACTCTATAAATGACATTGCAAAAGCTAATAGGTCGAAAACATTAAACTAAACCAAGCTTATCACATTTTGGAATTCGAAGTATATGAGTAAGATTCAACGAAGGATCAAACCATTGATTATGCACCAAATTAAGAATGACAAAAGAGAAATTTTTTTCTTATGATATGCTAAAATTTGTTACAAAAGATTTGGGGCATACCATTGGGTCTGGGTGATTTCAAAGGAGACATTTTTGAGATAGCTTCTACAATCTCCTTCTCTTTGTAGGGTTCTTTGAATGGTAATTTCATCTACTTTGATACCTTACGTTCACCTGTGTTTACTACCTACTCACTGATCGTTGGAGAGGGGTATGCCAAGGTGAATAATTCATCAAAAAAATTGATAATGATGCTCACAATCTACTTTTTCTTGACACCAAGTACACTCATCATTTTGCAGTCCATCAATCTTGTTCAGCTGATGCCTATGAGATGCTTTCAAATGAAATGGTCTTGAGTCTCAATCATCCTCTTTTAACCAATCTTCTTTTCATCTTTGTTTCTAGATGATCTCATCTTCCATAAAATATCTCTTAATTTCCTCTTGACATTTTTTCAGAATTTTCAATCAATGGTCAAAACTCTAGAAATTTAATCTTTTCTTCAAGCTCTTTAATCATCCATTTCAAGTGTCCAAATGAGCACTTGCTCTATCTAGCCTGCTACATCCTACAACTTTAGACTCGCTAAGTAGATGTTTAATGTTAAAACAAGTACAAACAACCTTCCCACTATCAAAAATGATCTTCACACACTCGTCTAGCTTCAACCACATTGCCCCAAAGCGCTACACCTTAGAGCAGTTTTCGTGAAAATTGCTGATTTAGAGTCATACTTATAATTAAAGGAGCATGGTCAGACAATAGAATCAGGATGACGTCTACTTTTGCATTTGATCAGGTAGACCACCTCGAGTTTGCACACGTAGCATCCAAACGAGCCATGACATTGTTGGAATGAATGACAAAAAGCCAATTAGATGGGTTGTTAATCATTCTCCAATCTTTATGGAATAATATTAGATTGATGAATACGGTAAGAGTTCATCAAGTTGGCAGTGTGTTTTATTTTGTTTACCACTGATATTGAACGGGGTTTTCAATATCACAACCAAATGCCCACAGATCAAAAGGTGAAACTCGTGGAGTTGGGCTATGCATAGATTTGGCAGCTATTAAACCAACTCATGAGGGTCTCGGCCTGATGCGTTCCAAGTCGAGAACCTGGAAATAGGGCATCAAAGGTCCTATAGAGTCTTGCACTAAGTATTGGAACCGTGTTTTGTCGGCAGGAGACGTAGGTCTTCTTTGCTATTTTAGTGGATTAGTGCGGAAGGTAGTTGACTGACTGAACTGACTTGCATGAATCGTCATATACAAACTATTAAGGCTTGATCAGTATGACTTGGATTTTTTGGTTCGGATAGTATGAGATTAGTCCTCGAACTTGAGTAATCATGCTAGTGACGCGCATATGAAGAATGTATCATGGATATGGCGAGCGATGATTGTGTCATGAGACATGATTGTCATAAGCCTTATCTAGTGCATTTTGAGTATGTAGCAAGGACGGTGGATTCCAACGGAGGATCTATCCCCTGTCAGTATATGTCAGTGAGTTCTCCTATGCGCTCTAAGATAGTTTAGACTGTAAAAGTATTTAGCCAAAATGATTGATCGATTAGCGATAGTTTTAAGATCAGATCAGTAGAGTAAATGCGTCTCGAGTATTAAGCAATGTTGCCTAGTCAAGGATGGGAACTGATACCCAATTCCATGCCCAATTCTAATATCAGGAGAGATGGTTGACAGTAGGACCGTACTTGTACAAATTCGGAGCCTACATGTTCACATTGCTATTCACCTAGTTTCTAGTACCATGGACCGTTGTTACACGAGCACCTATGGTAACGAGCTATTTCTGATTATGGGATAATTCAAACTAATTAATTAAATTAGATTTAATTAATTTTGTTGGTCGCACATGCCCAAGTCTAGCTGAGGGTGAACTTAAAGAGTCACACCCTACCACTACAATGGGATGAAATTAATTTGGAATTAATTCCAGTGAGTCGGATTAATTTAATTGAAGTAAATTAAATCTTGGAGAGAATGAATGATTGGAACATTTATTTAGACCAAATCATTCGATGGATGAGTTTAGTTTAATTAATTGAATTAATTAGAATTTCAAGTTAGCTATTAAAATTAATTGGATTAATTTTATTGGGCTTGGTTTGATTTATGAATTGGATTTATAAGTTAAAAGCGAGAAAATAGAAGGCTTGGATCCTTTAATTGGATCAAAGTATATTTTAATATTGGACTTATAAATTAAATTAGGTTAGATTTAAAGTCCATTAGACGTGGGCTTCATTTAGTTTTAATTAATCAAGCTCGGTCCATTAAAATGCAAGCCCAAGTCCTTTATTAGACCATGGCTAGGTTAAGGAGTCAAAACTCCTCCTTGGGTGTGGTGTGGCATATAGGTTTTAGATGGTTGAAGAAATCTTTGTAGGTTAAAGCTCCTTGGTATCTTGTGACTAGGTCACATATAAAGTTTCTAAAATACTCACAGCCGACCAGCAGCTGCAGCAAAAACATACCTATGAAATTTCACTCTTATTTTCTCTCCAAAAACCCTCTTATGATCTTAGAGATCCAAAGAGGAACAAATGATCAAATGTTAAACAATAACGTTGTTGATTCTATGCACATTTGATGAGTTTTTGCTAGTACAAAATCTCCACATCCTTAAGTGGTGGTGTGCTAGTCTTTGGAGGGTCTCTAACTCGAGATCTCACTGTGAACGATACAGAATGAGGAATCAACGCTTGTAGTCAAACATAATGTGGATTTTGTCTCTCTTATTTATTTTTTCTCCTAATTATTTGCCTTCTTTATTTCATTTTGACACCAAAGGTCGGGGAAAGGATTAAGGGTACACCCATTGGTCAAGATTTAATTTTGCATTTAATTTTGGGGTTGAGAATTTTTTCTAAATTTTAGAATGTCTAAAATATAATTGATTCTTGGAAATGTAGAAAAAAAGAACAAAAAAGTTTCAAAAAAAATAAAAAAAAATGGTAGTAGATGTGTCGACAAGCGCACTGCCGGGCGCGCACTCCTGCGGGCATGCGTGCAAGCAAGGGCACATGCAGGTCTGCGCTGGCACGCGCGGGCG
This sequence comes from Sesamum indicum, assembly GCF_026168435.1. NCBI lineage: Eukaryota > Viridiplantae > Streptophyta > Magnoliopsida > Lamiales > Pedaliaceae > Sesamum > Sesamum indicum. The sequence goes on along the minus strand of NC_142661.1, from coordinate 4,677,942 downwards.
TGCACTGGAAGCAGATCCACGAGCGGGGTGCGCGCATTGTTTGCTCATGTCTGCATTATGTTTTTTCAAAATTTTTATTTTTTCTGAATTTTCTGCATATGTTTTTGAAACAGTAAATTTTGGGGAATTTAATTTTTGGTTGAGATGTGGTATTTTCTAAAATTATATTACTAAAATTTATTTGAATGGGTGCTCAAACAAGAATTAATTTTTTGTATCGGTTGCACTTATGTCCATAAATAGGTTTTATTGTTTTTAATAGAAAAACCCTTGGATTGGATATGTGATTAATATATGACATTGGATATTATTATTATAATGCATGGTTTGTGTTATATTTTTTCTGCATGTTTATTTTGAAAATAAATGTGTTTTTCTATTAGTTTGATTGACATGGATGATCACAAAATCCATTGGATGGTTTATTTTCTGTTGGGTTGTGGCATGCGTGCCACTTATTTTCTTATCTCTCTGTTTTTAGCCTAATTATTTAAGGCATGTTTTCTCCCTATTTATGTACTTCTTGCTACTTTTGTTTGGGGTTTCTTTTTAGTCGTAATAAGTGTAGTAGATTAGGGAGATTTAGTTTTAATTTTTGTAGCAATTGAAAAAACTAGCTCAGACAATAGAGGCTATGGAGGAGCCATGGGTTGGCTCATGGAGAATAGGTCCAAAGGACGGAGCCGATGAAGGAGATGAAGAAATAAAGAGAGATTACAAAGCCCATAGTATGTTAATGGGCCTACCCTAGACTGACCATAGATCTACTATGAGTTCAGTAGATCGCATAGGCGGCTTTTGATTATCCAATAGTGGCATGCTAGACTTTTATTTTTGCATTCCATGCATTTTAGTTAATGTTTTTAATATTTAGAATATTATGCATGAAAAATATTAAATGTGATGAGGTCTCGGTCATATAAATAACAAATAACCCTCACTTGGTTGGACTAAGTTAAATTATTAGCCCCTAAAATGGAAATAAACATCGAGAACTTTGCTTGTGGACCCTAAGCCCACTAAGTAAAGGTTTTTCGAAAACCCATTTGAGATGATGGTTTTTATTGAAATAGTGAGAGGGTTAATAACTAAAGACCAAATCCTTAACTTGAACATAATTTTACAGTAATCTAGTAATTTTTGTATTTATTGTAGATGTCTAAGAATCCACTTAATAGCATACTTGAGGATAATAAATTTGATGGAACAAACTATTCAAATTGGCTGAGAAATCTGAGGATAATCCAAGATTTCGAGAACTAAATTTATGTTCTGGATAAGTCTACCTCGTACTTCGCCAGAAGGGTTCTTGCTAGGAAAACGTTCTGCTCAATAAATTTACTCAGTGGCATGAGGACAACTGGACAGTACGCAGTATCGTACTAGGAATGATGCATAACAAGATCCAGAAACAGTACGAGAGGTACAAATATGTATGGTCAATAATGCACCGCATGAATTAACTTTATGCGATACCGTATGAAGGAATTCTTAAGTGCTAGAATAGTTGAGGGATTGTCCGCATGAGAACATCGAGTGATGATACTATCCCTAGTAAAAAACCTGAAAGACCTCCAGGCTGATTTCGAGAATGAACATGATCTTACAATCACTACCACCCTTTTTCGATAGTATAGCTTTTATGTAACCTAGCATGATCGAAATAGTGATTTCAGGTATTGTTGGACAATTTTGATTACGTATATTGGTCAATAAAGACTTTTAGGTAACATTAAATGGGAGATGTCCATTGAGTGAAATATAAAATTTATATTATCTCATAATTGGATTATGCATAATCAAGAATGAAACTTACTGTTCTGGTTGGACAATCTCTTCTAGTCGAGGATAAGAAAGAGTGGTGGGCTCAAAGAACATTAGAAATTGGCGATTTGGATCCATTAGCTTTCAAAACCTTTTCTGAGAATGAGAAAGACCACAAAAGCTATTTTGTAGGTCAAAATGAGCTTATCAGTTGCACATTGGATTGGATCTAATGTGATATTTGTAAGTCACCAAAACACACAAATTCAGTATGGGGATCACAAGTCTAATTCCGTTTGATGGGTTCAAAGAATTAGACTTAAAGTAGTGAACCAAACTGATCACCTTTTGATTGGATCGAGAAGGTATGTATTTAGTGGAAGATCTTGAATATCGAAAAATGAGAATATGATTCTCTGCTCAATAAAATTCTTCCTAAAAGGGCCACAGTTGACCAGTCTTTGATAAGAAAGAAATTAAAAGACATAACAAAGTAGAGAGAAAGATGCATGTATCATCATTCTTCGTTAGCTTTTCTTGATTCTTTTTATTTCCAGTAAGGAACAATTAAACTTTACTGATTCATGATTGTAATAAAATTGATATACTTCGAAAATATAGACATTCTACACTTTTCTTCTTTTAGTGAAGATGTTAAAAGAAGGGCAAATTGAAATTAATTTTTTTATGTTTTGATGTTCGATTATTGAGATTTTGAATAAATTAATTTATTGAATGTTTAACTAATAATTCGATTTGTTCAACTATTTAAAAAAATTCTCAACTTCTTATTTAAAAAAAAAGGTACTATAAATACGTTATAATGTATGCATATTTTCTATATACGTATATGAAATGCACATAAATTGTTTGAAATTTTGAATTTATAAAGTTGGTACTCAATATTAATAAATTTTGAAATCGTGTTTTAGTACCATTAAAAAAGGTAGGTTTTGTTTTAGGTATTACAAATTTTGCAAGTTCAGGTTTTGGTACCATTAAATAAAAAAATAACCATTTTTTGTACCAACTTAACGGCAGAGCCCATGTGCCACGCACATGGGCCTTAACAGCCGTCAACCCCAAAATTTTGGTAGGAAAAGTCACGTGAGTCTGAGAAAAAGGAGAAAAAACTGGTCTTCCGACATTCCATAGTATTTTGGTACCATTAAACCTAAAAATAAGCCTTTTTAGTCCTATAAAGTCATGTACGGTGCAAAATAAGTAATACAACACATTCCAAAATAAAAGATAGAATCCATAAGCATGAAGCAAAATATATTGGTTATGAATACACAAGTTGAACAAACTGAAATCTTTGACAAAACCCACTTGGCAAAATATATGCATTTCCATGCAACAATTTTTTGCTAATTGAAACCCGCCAATAGACTTCAACCTATATAAGTATTTAACCTATTTCTAGATGTCTTTTCGTTATGAAACTTTTTATAAACTTTTATTACATGATATATACAATACTTGTTAATATTTAGAATTTTTGGAAATTTGGGTAAATTTATAATGTTCCTTGAATTATGCTATACGGTAGTGCCTTTCTCCGAAGAACCGTACTCTTTCTAAAATTATATGATAATTTTAAATAGTTCTGTAACGATTTATTATTTTCTGTATTAACTAATATGACTCTTGATTAACAAAAAAATTTCTAAGAATTTTCTATGGACGGCCGAATTTTAAAAATCCATCCAAGTAAACTGTGAGTCTGTATTATAGTTATTCTTCAACTTGATTTTGCAAATTCTTACACCTATTTGTTCAACTAAATTTTATCTGCTATATTTTTATGTATGTTAATCAATACCTTTTATCACTCTATTTAAAATTTTCAAAGCCATATACTAAATATATAGGTTGAAGTCTTTTGGCAGGTTTCAATTAGCGAAAAATTGTGCATTGCAATGCATATGTTTTGTCAAGTGGGTTTTGTCAAATTTTTGTCACACCAGGTTTCAATTAGCTCAAATCGTGTATTTATAACCAATATATTTTGTTTCATGTTTATGAATTCTATCTATTATTTTAGAATGTGTTGTATTACTTATTCTACGCCGCACATGACTTTATGGATCAAAAAGGCTTATTTTTTAGGTTTAATGGTACCAAAACACTATGGAATGTTGAAAGACCAATTTTTCCTCCTTTTTCTCAAACTCACGTGACTTTTCCTACCAAAATTGTCGGATTGACGGCCGTTAAGGTACATGTGCATGGCACATGGGCTTTGTCATTAAGTTGGTACCAAAATTGTTTATTTTTTGGTTTAATGGTACCAAAACTCGAACTTGCAAAATTTATGGTACCAAAAATAAAACTGATATTTTTTAAAGTTACCAAAACATGATTTTTCCCTATAATATTTAGGGAAAAGAATTATTTTAGTCCGCTAAGTATGCTTCATTTTAATTTTAGTTCAATAATTATGTTCATTTTTGTTTAGTTTTAGTCATCTGACAATTTTTGTCCTTGTAACTTTTGAAAGACTTTTTTAGTCCATATGCACTCATAGGGGTAAAATTATCCGAAAATCTGGAAGAGGACTAAAAGTAAGCAATTTCATAAGTTACTGGACCTAAACAAAAATGGACATAGTTATCGGACTAAAGTTAAAATTAGGCATACTTAGCGGACTAAAATAATACTTTTCCCTAATATTTATTCTTTATTGATATACCTCTACAATATCTTAGTTACTTTTATTCTTGATTATTTAATAATGACATACTAATAATCGTGTTTTATACATTTCAATGTCTCCTGAAGTGAACATATATAAATAAAAAGTTCTATTATAATTGATATTGTCTCCAGAAGTAGGAACGCAATTCTTGATTTCATCCCTTGAAGTTTACATGACCTCCAGTAGTAGGAAAACTATTTTAACCAATTATTTTTTATATTATCCCTAAAACGATGATAAGTATAATATTTGATTTTCTCACCACCTGAAGTATTTTGGGATAATGGCTTGATCAAGAAGCCTAAAGCTTCTTCATTTATTTAAATGATCCATAATAATTTCTTTGATATCATAGTTTAGATATTGTGATTAAAATATTACTAACTTGAAGTTAATTTAATTAATTTACTTTACCTACATAGTTTTCTTTCATATGCCTATGTAGTATTTTGAATGTTTGCTAGCATATTTACATGCAATAAAATTTAATTAGTGACAAAAGAAATTGACATGAATACCATTTAATTTCTATTTGTAACATTTTAAGATTTTAGCCAAACTTAAATACATTTAATTTCATGTATGCATGTCATAAAAATTCAATTTAATTGCATGGTAACTTATCTGTTCCTTATTGCTAGTAATATTTTTATGTCACTTTTACTTTACATTCATGTGTAATACATTTGATTCTACTTAAATGTATATGTTGAATCTTATGCTAAAAGTGCTTGTTAACTTGTTGTAGCTTAATGGCCAATCTCACAAAATTAGATTTCAGTACTCTTGATGTTTCTGAAACAAACTATCTATTGTGGGTCCTTGATGCCGTACTACATATGGAGGAAACAATAAAATAAAATACTAATGCTTTCAAGCAAGACTTTGCTAAAGAGATAATTTTCTTTGTCATCATCTCCATGAAGACTAAAGTCTCACTATTTAACCGTGAAAAGTCTTTTTTAACTCTAGAAGAGTTAAAAGGATTGATTTTAAGCAAAAAAAAACTATAATATTACCACGTGCGAGATATGAGTGGATACAATTGCAATTGAAAGATTTCAAGTCAATTGCTGAATATAATTCTGATATGTTTCAAATTGTATCAAAACTGAGATTACGTGGAGATGATGTGACAATGAACAAATGTTAGAAAAAATATTTTCTACTTTTGATGTATCTAACATTGTACTCTAGCAGTAATAAAGAAAACGTGGGTTCAAAACCTATTTAGAGTTGATTTGATGCCTACTTGTTGAGACAGATAATAGTCAGCTTTTTGTTGAATGAATCACACATGACCCATTGGTTCCAAACTACTTCCTAAAAATTCAGCAACATTTCTTCAAGTAAATGCTACTTTCTTCATAAAAGGGGCATGGTCGATACCATGGCTCACCACGCGGCATTCTCATAGATGTGGTCTTAGCCATGGAGGTCATAGTCGTGATCGTGGTAATAGTCGTGGACATCATCATAATGTTTTGATTTATTCCAACATTCAGAAGAACAATGGGAACAAGGCAAAGAATCAACAAGAGAAAACTATAAATGGAGAGCTTTGCCATAGATGTGGAATGTCTAAACATTGGTCCCGTACCTGTAGTATGGCACAACATTAAGTCAAGCTCCCTTCTGCCGTTGCACTCGAAGGCCAATCTTCGTCCGACCCGAGGAAACCTTTGCACGCCTCCGTTACCTTTTGGGAGGCCTACGCCTCATAGAAATTGTCTACCTGAGACTGTCCCTTGGCCCGTAGGTCCCGACACAAGGTTAGAATTCTAGCTCTTCCAGAGTGGTATCTCACTGATGGCTTGGGCCCCCACGGAACGAATCCTTCTTCGCCTTCTACCTAAGCTGTGCAGGAAAGGTCCAAACCCAATCCCAGGGAACAGTCAAGCTCCATAGGGTCTTTCTGTCCAGGTGCAGGTAGTCCGCATCTCAACAGACATGTCTATTTCACCGATCATCTCTTCGAGACAGTACCCATATCATTACGCCTTTTGTGTGGGTCGGAACTTTCCCGACAAGGAATTTTGCTACCTTAGTATCGCTATAGTTACGGCCGCCGTTCACCGGGCTTCGGTTGCCGGTTCCCCAGTCATTAGGTCACCAACTTCCTTGACCTTTCGGCACTAGGCTGGCTTCAATCATTATATACCGCTTTTGGGCAACATTCTCAACAACTAAGAGATCCATTCGAAGAACACATGGACTAGTTGAAGCAATGAGCCTACCAATATAAAGAAAATGTTAAAGAAGTTGAGACTAATTTTGTTGAGGCTGGAATCTCAAATTTTTTTAGTCCATTGAAAATGATGAAAAAGGTCTCCCTAAGCTTCCCTTAAAGTTTGGTGACATTCCTGAGGATTTCAACAAAGCTTGTTTATTAGGTATTATCTCATATGTTACTAGAATGTTTCCATAATTAAGGCATGTTTACTTTAATCAATAAGGTACTTTTTTTAAAATATTGTAATGTCTTTTATATTTTTATGAATGAAGTTTTTGCTTCCTTATTAGATGTCTATTTCATTTATATGGAATAGATCAAGCCATGAAATTCTCAATGACAAGGAGTATTGTCTTGTTGATGTGCCACTACACAAACCATTCTAAGAAACAAGAGTTTTTCTCAAACTTGTTAATGACAAGAAAAATAGTGAATACTATTTCATAAATTAGTAATCTTATTGAATGCTCTGTAACAAGGTTACACATTATATTCTAGTAAATCACAAAGCGTGGTAGAATACTTGGTTAAAGAAGCAAATCCTTGAAAGAAAAAGGAGCATGTCATCTCAATTAATCACAACGCTAATGTGACCACAAGTAATGTCTCTAAGGATAAAATTGTTGAACCGATTTATCTAAAGACTCTAAATGTAACGATCAAGATCTCGAGGATAGTTAAGAGATGTCTACTAATTATGCTCACAAAAGTTTAGGTTGGTACGGCAAAGAGGTATATTGCATTTGTTATTCCATAAATGGACCTAATTTTAATTTTTGTCCCATACTGTAGATGATTTGCACATTACAACCCATATATGCATTTGTTTTTCCAATTTCACGACATAAGAGGGGCAACCATTAAGTAGCTAACGACTTTTGATTTTTCTGTTAAGTGGGTGCAAATTTCGAGGAAAAATGTACCGATTTATGAAAATTTGGTGGAAAAGGTTTATTTATTCTTCTTCGTCATATAAATAGCTATTTTGTTTTCTTCTCTCTTCCATTTAGTAGGAAATAAGTTTTAAAACACGGCTGCAAATGGAGAAGCTCTTTGTCACCGTGGAAGGATTGCAAGTTTGAGAACCCTATGGACTGACGACAACACAGGTAGGAGATTTCTTTGGTGTTCGAAAAAAAGAAGTTGGTGTGCTTTTTTTTATCACACATCAATTGGTTAGTATTAACCTTAGAAGTGCATGTCATTGGTCTAAGGCTATTTCTCCCTTTTTGACCCCAGAGGTGTTGGGTTGACTTGAATGAATAGGAATTTGCACCTACTATAACTCAATTGTTGTCGTTTCACCAGAGTCTGGTGATGGCCTTGTGCAATCGGTACTTGAATCCGACGCTACAGGTCTAGTGCTCTGTACTCTAAAGGCATGTTTAGGGTCATGCTCCCTCAACTCGTGAGTCATCCTTGAAGGTTAAGTATAGCGCCGTATGGATGTGATGGTTGGAGAATGGTCCTTGCTCAAGGTGTATTTTAAAGCACTCCCTTTGGATTTCTTCCTAGATTTTTCTTTAGTCGGGTTCCCATAAACTTTGGACTGACATTAGTGTGAAAATCCGCACTTTCTCTTATTGATTGATCCTGGGAAGAATCATTAGAGTATGTACTCTCCTCCGGCGATGGTCGTGCTGGAGTGATTTTATTTGTTTGGATATTAACTAAATCCACAATCCCGAGTTGGGAAAAGGATTCTGCCAATTCTTATAGATCTGTGCTCTTGTTACTTCCATTATTTTATAGATTTGATAGATGGGATAATCAGATCTTCTCTAAATTTTGGCTTTGGAATCTCCATAGCCTTCCCCTTCTAGTGTAGAAGAGGTACTATTCCAAGGGCGTCCCTAATTCTCTCTTGTTTGTATTTAGATGTCTCAGGGTTCTCCCTTTGGTTTATCTTCATATCTATAATGTCTGCCTTCAGATCTGTAAGATCCTTGTGCAGATCGGGAAGGATCTTAAGGACCTCCTCCACCTTCTGGCTCAAAATTCTATTTTTTTAGGTATATGGATTTACCTATGTCCGTAGACTTGAACTGTCTTTTGTATCTCCCTCAGATGTTGGGAGATCTTTGATGTATCAGGCTCGAGTTCTTTCCAGTCAGTTTCTTTAATCATAATTTTTAGAACTGCAATTATGCAGAATTTACCCGTTCCGCTTCTTCTGGCTGGGATTCTACCATAGACTTCAGTGGAGTATAGACGCCTCACTGCATTTTTTGGTAGTACCTGTCGAACTTCAAAATTTCTCAACCATTTTGTTCTTCTTCTGGAGTGAGATGTTTTGGATCAATTCTTTTGGGACTGTTGTAACACTTTTCAACAATTTCCATGAAAAATTCCCTTATCTATATTTCCACAATATGGAAATATTCACTATTTTCATCGAAACTTAAACTTTCGTCCGGTTCCATTTTCTCTCAAGAGAGTCTCTTCCATTAATAGATTTATAATATAAAAATATAATATATAATATATTTGTTCAATAAACCTAAGCTCTGATACCATTCTAGGGGAGCATGTACGAAAATATGCATTAGAATGAAAAATAATTGAAAGTGGACTAAACTGCTCATTTTAAAGCTGTTGAGGAGTAAAATTGTCTAAAATTTGATCAGATCTAGTCGGAGGGTAGGAATCGCAATATTTTTTAAAGCTACGGCGCATATTTTGCCAGGGTCTAAATTATAGTCCTTAAAATGCTACCCCCTTAAATTACGGGTCAGGATTTGCGATTAACCCTTTGGTTAAATATTTAGATACAAGACATGGTTATTTTAGGTTTTATTTGATATTTTTCATATGTCATATTTTAATTTTATGAGAAACTGAGAACACATATAATAATAATTATATAGTTTATAGCAGTGTGAGTGCCATTTTCTATTCTAATATTTTTAAATTTTTCATGTAGCCTTGTCTGTTCGTATCTTGTGTCTGTCACCGTGTCCGTAGCCATGCATCATAGATAACTATAATAGTATAGACAGTGTTTATCTATGGTTTCATGCCATTTTTATGACTTTTTCTTTTGGAAAATGGATATGTGTGGTGATGGTTTAGGAGTAGCATTTACACAATTTTATATTTTTTTACAAGGATCGGTAATTTCTATCGTGCATTATTGAAAAGATCAAAACTTGTACGCTTATATTTTATTCTATTATATTAGAGATAATAAAAATGTTCTATAACATATATAGTAATTACATGTCAAATCTCAATTTACATTTTAATCTATCTTACAACAAAAGGTGTTCAATTTACATAATAAGTGACTTAATTTATCCTCATTAATTCTTTTAGCATTTGTATTTTACACTTCCAATTATTATCTTACATGACAATTCATTTAATTGATTTTCATTCGTCATCTAACCTATTTTGATTTGTTAAGTCATTTAACTAATTCTCAATTATATCTATGCTGATAAAAATTTCAACATTAAATCATTTTAATTTTTGTGATTCTTTGTAGGTGTTGTATGATTGAGGGAAACCATTATAAATGCAATATATTATGATTATAATATACAAAAAAATTATATGATTAAATAAGTATAATGTGAAAAGTAATTAGTAGGAATAAATCTGAATAATCTAAAAAGTAATTAATAAGAGTATGTGTAATTGCAAAAGTAGTTAATAAAAAATAATAACTATATTATTTTACATTTTTATCCTTAAAAAATAATATTTGCAAGGTTAATTTAGTCCAACAAAAAAAAAAAAAAACTTTTTAGGTGATTCGTAATTTTATATATATGTAGATATAGATATAGATTGATAAATTTGTCCAACCAAAAGGTCACCGGTTTAAATATGGTTATTTGGTCTACTTTTATAGTAGTTTCTCGCGCTACTAAATTTTTATTTAATGTATGCTTTAATTTGAAATTATCTATCTATATATCGATAATTTAATACACTATTTTCAATAAAAACAAATCACTTATATTTAGGTTTTCGTTAATCACAATTATTTAATAATTAATGAATTAATTTTGGAATATTGAATCATAATTTTAATATAACAAAAGAAAAAAAGTTGATCATACTTTTCATTGACTTAACCAAAATAAAAAGTAGTTAATCATTTGATTGATAATAAAATAGTTTTACTGATTTGTATGAGCCTAATCAAATTTTTCATTGGACAACCATATCAAAAGCTTTTAGAAAGGAAAAGATGTTCGAATTTAAAATTTTCTTTTTAATTATAAATGTTGACAAAATAATAGGAAAAGAATAACAAGAAAATTGACTGGCCATAAATCAATTATTGGGTTGTTTAAAGCGCAAGCAAAGATCTCCAGTCCATTTCATTTGGATTTTCATTGGTTGAAACAAAGATAAAATTGATGGTGAAGAGCATATAACAAAGATAAGAGTTAAAATTCAAGCCTATAACCCAAACCAAAACCATATCAAAGATAACAAAGATAAGAGTTAAAACTGATTAACAAAGATAATAGGAAAAGAATAACGTTGGTAAGAAAGATAAGAGCATATAACAAAGATAAGAGTTAAAATTCAACTAAACCAAAACCAATTACGTTGGTAAGAAATAAATATGATTTAAAGTAAACCATTCTACATACCTTTTATTTTCTTTTCTATCTTAGTAATATTTCTTGTACGACTTCCACTTCCATCCCAAAAAATGACATAAGTTCATTCATTTTCTATAATCTTCTATAGTGGAAAACTTAGAAAATCAAACATATGCACATAAATTTTGGTCAAAGATAAATTGGGCTTATGGATTTTGAATTTACATGTTCCAGCAGTAGATCATTCCTCCGACAGCTATAGAGTATAAAACCAACCTCCTTTAAAGAGCGGAAGTATTGAGAGACTCTATCATGAATATAGTACTATTGCATGAAAATGTGGTTGAAGAATGTTAGTTATATTACATTAGTTTTGCATAACTAAAAAATTTACAGATTATTTATGTAAAGTATCAAAAAAATTAGTACCTTATCACTTGCATTCGAGGCGTTGCGCTTTCTCTTTTGTAATATCCAACTCTCTAGACGTTCCTATAGGGATAACTTATATCTTGGTTGAATTTTTATTGTCTCAATAATTTCCGGTAGAGGGTTCACATCTTGTTGGAGAGGGACTTTTTTCACTCTTACGTCCAACTTGCCTTCATTATCTTGTACAATTATGTGATACATGTCCCTTTCCCCTATTTCAACCTGCCATACATATGTATGTTAGCAGAATAGCAAAATAGCAAAAATGCACGTTATTGCACAATTATAATATCACATTTTTTATATAAAGAAACCTACAAGTGTATAATAGCAAAAATGCACGTTATTGCACACTAATATCTAATCTTGTTTCCATTTTTTTAGTGGATGAGTAAGTAAAGTGATTGCATAAGCTTTCTACAAACAAAGTGTTACATGTAGATTAAAGAACAAATAAATAATTAGCAAGAAAATGTATTCAAGTGGAAAATAAATTGATTTTGTTGTGAATGATGCAAAGCACTATTTTTGCCTCATGAAGTTTATAATTCTAAAGCCAGCCAAATATATTGTATGTAGCTTATTTTCATTGTGAAAGTCATTTCCTTAATCTCAATTGTAATTGAAATATAAATCACCAGGAGAAGATTCACTGCAGAGGAAAAAATCTTAATTTTCTTGATATCTCCTAGATATGCTTGCAAATTGGTGGTACTGTTGGAAGATCTGTGAAGATTTTTGTGAGTAAAGATTCTAAAGACTCTAATATTTTATTGTATTTATAAGGTAATAGTAATAACCTTTATTTACAGAGAAATGACTGAACACTCAACATTAGTTATTAGTGCCTAGGCCACTTCTATTTAGGCAGGGGATTAGGAAAGATCAGTTCCCATTTATTGATGACTGGAAAAAAGATATCAAAACTTTTGAGTGGCATGGATATCTCACTCCCATGGAATATATAATTTATCTTTCTGTCACACACTTCATTTGTTAGGAGGTCCACCACATTATCCCTTTCTCTGAAAGTGTACACAAAATTACATATCAAACTTCTTTTGATAGCATAAATTTACGCCAAAATATGCCGCAACCACTAGTTGCCTCTATGTTGCGACTTTGTCAGTACTGAAATACTTTTAGCATCGATTTCTATCTACATTTTATCGAAAGCATATTCTTCAACCAATTTAAAACCTTAATAAAATGATCATTTGATATGTAAATACTCAAAACTACAAATACTACATCTCCTTCTTTATTATCCAGAACTTTGCATGCTACCACCTATCAGGGTTCTCTTAAGCCGCACTATGGCAGGAAGTTGGTGTGGAAAGTGAATCCATGTGTTATCAACATTTGAATCACCTATCCTTTGTTGTCTTTTCAATACACTTTCTTTGGTAACAACTATAACTGGTGATGCATCCTCAAGACGATCATTCAAGCTCAGAAACATTGACTGAGGTGTTTGGATTGTTTCATGTCGTCCCAGCAAATCATAGAACAAGTTACGATACAAGGATATGTATATGTCCCTGAATCAAGGAGGCTGTTAACGGCTTCTATTAATGATGAACTATCATTATCGCCAAATCCGCTATTAGAACCAGAATCAGAAAAAACTAGGAAGGAATTTCAATACCTTCGTACTTTAAAACTTCGAAAGAACATATGTGCAATGGTCTTAATATGGGAACAATAGTAGCACTTAAATGCCACTGCAATCGTTTGTTGACCTACAACCAGTGATTCAACAATTGTCATGAGAAGGTTGATATTGAAGGTACAATAGTTGGCTGTTGGAAACCATAATAAAGGTTGAATAACCGTTGCTTTACAAACTAAATGCCATGTGACATTAATCGAAAGATCCCTATCATATGAGGGCCGCTAAACCACTTGTCTGTAGAATTCTCATTTAGCATTAATTACCGCGACATAAAATGTTTGTTTTAGAAAAGAGTTTAGATGGGTTACCTGTATGTCATTTTTGTATTTGTACCATTATCTCATCAATGGTTATAAGTATTAGAATTGATATGAATGACATCACCCTGATTGTGTGTTTTACGATACCCCATCCTACATAGATTATGAATTAAAAGATAAGCAATATATAAGTATTAGCCAAATAACTCAAGTGCATCCATTGGATATCCCTTTTTAGTTTGTTGTCATAATCAAATTTCAAGATTCACTTGGTGGGTTTGAGGCACTTCTAATAGCCGACGGGCTGGTGGGCCTAGGGCATGACCAAACGGTATCAATGTCAATCACCAAGTAGCATCGGAAGCTAAACCAATGATTGTGATGTCCCATTCCATATAAATTAGAAACTAATAAGATAGCAACATATAAGCATTGGGCAAAGAATTCAAGTGTATCCATTTGTTATCTCTTTTCGGCTTGTTGCCATAATAGAATATTAGGATTCACATGGTGACTTTAGAGGTAATTCTTACATCCAATTGGCTCAACGGGCTAGGGCGTGACATGTTCCACTGAATTGTTTAATCATTCTGTTCAACAAATTGGAAATGATGTTCTCAAAAACAGGAAAGATGTTTTGCGGAGGTCATAATACAACAAATACATGAACAGAAGATGTTGAAACTTTTCATTATTACAGAAGAAAAAAATCTTACCATAGTGTTTGGATTCATTCTCTGAGTGTGTTGTTCTGTTTTGTGGAGATAGAGAGAGAATAATAAAGATAAATAAGTGTGTTAGAGATAGTATGTATGCTTGGGTTTATTTTTGGAGATAAGACAAAATAAATATTGTATGTCTAATGTTGTGTTTTGGGAGACAAAAATTACTATTCATTATCAAATCATTGTCAAATCATGTCTTTTTTTATATGTATATATTTATGTATATGTGTGTGTATATATATGAATATATTTTTGAGTGGATAGATCTTTCGAGTGGCATGGATATCCCACTCCCATGACATATGTAGTTTATCACCCTATCACACGCTTCATTTGTTAGGTGGTCCACCACATTATCCCCTTCTCAGAAAGTGGAAAAAGAATTACATCTTAAACTTCTTTTGATTGAATGAGTTTTTGCCAAAATATGCTGCAACCACTAGTTGCCTCTATGCTGTGGCTTCATCAATGCTGAAATATTTTTAGCATTGATTTCGATCTAGATACTTTACAAATTATATTCTTCACCCAATTTGAAACTTTGATAAAATGATCATTTGATAATGTAAATACTCACAACCACAATTACCACATCTCCTTGGTTACTTTGCACAACCTTGCATGCTCCCACCTCTTACGATTCTCTTAAGATGCACCATGGTACGAAGTTGTTGTGGGAAGTGAATCCATGTGTCATCAACATTTAAATCACCTTTCCTTTTTTGTCTTTTAAGTACACTTGCTTTAGCAACAACTATAATCGGTGATGCACCCTCAAGATGATCGTTTAAGTTGAAAAACAATGACCCAAGTGTTTGGCTTGTTTCAAGTTGTCCCAGAAAACCATAGAACAAGAAACTATACAAGGATACGTATATGTCCCTCAATCAAGAAGGTTGTTGTTCGCCTCCATTAATGGTGAACTATCATTATCACCAAATCTGCTATTAAAAACTACAACTGGAAGAAACTACCAAATAATTGCAACACCTTCGCACCTTAAAACTCCAAAGGAACACATGTATAATCTTCTTAATATAGGAACACCACTTGCATTTAAATGTTATTGCAATCGTTTGTTGACCTGCAACCAGTTATTCATCAATTCCGACGATCATATTGATATTGAAGGTTTAATTGTAGGCTACTAGAAACCATAAAAAATGTTGAAGAATCGTTGCTTCACAAACTGAATGCCAAACGGTATTAATTAAAAGATCCCTATCATATGAGCGCCGCTAAACCACTTGTCTATAGACTTCCCATTTAGTATTAGTTACTGAACATAAAATGTTTGTTTTAGAAAAGAATTTACATGGGTTACCATTATGTCATCATTGTACTTGTACCATCATCTCACTAATGGTTATAACTATTACAATTGACATAGATGACATCACCCTGATAAAAGCCATAGTATTGCATAGCCTATGCAAAATTTGCCTGTATTTGGTATACCATGGAACCTACCACCATCAATATGAATTTTTTTGGTAGTCATTTAATCATCTTAACTTCCCCACAACCACTTTTGTAGTATCTTTACCACCCTATGTGCATGCCCAAATTTAGTTGTTTCAACATTGTCACTCTCCAATTTGGCCACATCAGATTTTGGGCACCTTGATGAATAATGACACGTTGCACCAACATTTGTATTTGCATCCTGTGATCGATGCATTGCCTCCTTTCGTACCCGATATCTTTCGTTCTAAATACACATGAAATACTTCATAATAAAGGTCTTCTCCCTAGTATTATAAATGGCTCTTTCAACTTGCACCACCTCCAATCTTGGTCATGGGTGATTTCTTTGTTGACAGTCTTCAATGATAACTAAACCTTAGTAAAAGTTTGATTTTCTCTTCAACTTGTTATCAAGAGATTAATTATCAAGCGTATTGAGATGCTACTTTATGTCATACTTGGTTTAAGTATTGCTAGCTTCTCCACAAGAGCAAATTTGAAAGGAAAAGAAGTTACAGTCATCGAATTTCTGTTGTTGGATCATATAATTTGAATAGAGTACTTTTAATCTAAATATTTTAGTAAGCAGTGGACCTTCAATTATATAAACGAAAATTGGATTGGTTTGAAGGCTGGAAAAAGTAATTTTATGTATGATAATCGTGAATGGGAGTTTTAAATGGAAATATACACTGGATATGAAAAAAGTTGGCAAGTTGAGAAAGATGTAGAGAATATACTAAATAGATAGATGGATCAGAGAGCCAAGACCAGAAACACAAAATGTAACATATATTGTCCCAAGTATGAAAAACAAAATACTAAGAGATACAATTTTGTGCCTTGTAGGATAATATAAGGGAATTAACGCATTCAAAATCATTGCATGGCAAACCAATGTTGTGCACTAAGACTTATTACAAGAAAAAAAATGTATACATATTTATGGTGATGAAGAGAGAATATATAATAGTTAAAACAATTAGTACCTTGTGGGGCTTCCAAACATGAAAAACAGAGAAACTTTTTTATCAACAAATCATAGTAAATAAGAAAAAATGTATATAATTATGGAAGATACCGTAATTAATGTCTTCTCTTCTCCATTAATATAGTTAAGGATATTAAATTGTGAGCCATGGTAGTTAGTACTCTAAGTTGCGGTCACAATCCTTTCTTTTGATTTTATTTTTTTTGTAATATTAATTTTATTTATATATTTACTATTCTTTGTCCTGATTTCATACTCATATCTTTACCACAAAATATTTCCACCTCTTTGATATTCTATTTTCTCCACAATACCCTCAAACAATTATATTTTGCAGAAAATAAAGTTGGTCAAGTAGATACCCAAATTTGGGATGTTCTCCCTATGTTTTAAATATGAATTCTTTAACTAATCAAATCTTCAGGTTTCGAGTCAAAGAGATGCAATAATCATTTGGTTTCTTGATGATATTATCATCATTCAACAATCATTTATATTGGATATTGATGTATGCCATGTGTCCGACTATTTTTTCCTCTATATTTATTCATTACACATAGATAATTCATATTCTTCAATCAAAAATTAAGAATTAGTACTATTTTAGATTTATTGGTCATAGGGATCTCACATTATATCTTGTAATTGAAAAACTTTCACCGAACTAATGTTAATTCAACTGTCGTGGACTACACACATGGTTGCTAGTCGATGATCAAGATGCCTAAAAAGTCGGGCTCAAGAGGGACCCAACCTAGGTCTGATTGACCCAATAAAGAAAAGTACATTGGTCCAATCCAAGCCAATCTTAGGCTGATCCCAACTATCAATTCTTGGGATAGGCCCAACCCAATGACCTACAACCTTTTTATTAGAATAAATGACCAAAAAACCAATTAGATTTGTCGAGAGGTATTTTATTCTGATAATTAATAGATGTCATGTAATATTATTTTCAAGTGAATAAAATGAGTATTCTCTTATTTTCCCTCTACTTTGTTATGCTCATTTTGTATATTTACATTTACTTGAACATCACAACAAAGCCTACACACCAATTGATAATCGTCCAGTTGGGTTGCGCATTGGATGGCGGTCATGAAACCAACTGCCAATCATATGAGGGCCGCTAAACCACTTGTCTATAGAATTCTCATTTAGCATTACCGCGACATAAAATGTTTGTTTTAGAAAAGAGTTTACATGGGTTACCAGTATGTCATTTTTGTATTCATACCATCATCTCACCAATGGTTATAACTATTAAAATTGACATAAATGACATAACCCTGATTCAAAAACCACTGTACTGCATAGCCCTATCCAAAATCTGCCCGTATTTGGTATATCATGGAACCCACCACCATCAATATGAATTTTTTTGTGGTCATTTAATCGTCTTAGCTTCCCCACAACCACTTTTGTAGCATCTTTACCACCCTATGTGCATGCCCAAATAGAGTTGTTTCAATATTGTCACTCTCTAAGTTGGCCACTTTTTAGATTTTGGTCACCAACACCTTCATCACAAATTGCATCATCACCATGCTACGTGGATATAGCATTGTTCTTGCCGTATAATGATATGTTGCACCACCATTTGTATCTGTAGGTAGTGATTGATGCATTGCCGCCTTTCTTACCCGATATCTTTCATTCCAAATCCACATGAAATACTTCATGACAGCGGTCCTCTACCTAGTATTATAAATGGCTCTTTCAACTTGCAACAGCTCCAATCTTAGTCATGGGTTATTTGTTTATTGACAGACTTCAGTGCTACTTGCAACAGCTCCAATCTTGATCATGGGTTATTTCTTTATTGACAGACTTCAGTGCTAACTAAACCTTTGTAAAAGTTTGAATTTCTCTTCAACTTGTTATGAAGTGATTAAAAATCAAGTGTGCTGAGATGCTACTTTATCTCATGCTTAGTGTAAAGTATTACTAGCTTATCTACATGAGCAAATTTGAAAGAAAATAAGTTACATTGATCAAATTTTCGTTGTTGGATTATATTATTTGTATAGAGTAATTTGGATCTATATATCAACAAAAATTGGTTATGTTGAAAGGTTCAAAAATGTAATTATAAGTAAGATATCCTGATTGAGAGTTTTTAAAGAAAATATACTTTCGATATGAAAAAAGTTGGCAAATTGAGAAAGATGTATAGAACACTAAATAGACAGATGGATCAGAGAGCCGAGATCAGAAATACTAAAAGTAACATTTATTGTCCAAAGTATGAAAAACGACATACCAAGAGATCCAATTTTGTGCCAAGTAGGATAATGTAAGGGAATTAACGCCTTCTAAATCATTGCATGGAAAACCAATGTTGGGAACTAAAAGACTTATTACAAAAAAAATAATATATGTATGGTGATGAAGAGAGAATATACAATAGTGGCAACAATTAATAACTTATGGGACTTCCAAACATGACAGAATGAGAAAGTTTTTGTCAACAAATCATAGTAAATAAGAAAAACTGTAAATAATTATGGAAGATACCCTAATTAATGTCTTCTCTTCTCCATTAATGTAATTAAAGATATTATACCATGAGCATGCTAGTTAGTACTCTAAGTTGAGGTCGCAATCTTTTTTTGTGGTTTTATTTTTTTTTCAATTTTAATTTTATTTATTTATTTACTATTCTTTTTCCTCCTTTCGTACTCTTATCATTACCACAAAATATTTCGGCATTTGTGATATTCTATTTTCTCTATAATACCGTCAAACGTTTATATTTTCTCAAAATGAAAGTTGGTCAAGTAGATATCCAAATTTGGGATGTTCTCCCCAAGTTTTAAATTTTAATTATTTAATTAATCAAATCTTCAGATTTCGAGTCAAAGAGATGCAATAATCATTTGGTTTCTTAATCATATTATCATCATTCAACAAGCAATTATAATGGTTGTTGATGTATGAAATGTGCTCAACTATTTTTTTTTTCCTCTATTTTTGTTCATTGTGCATAGAGAATTCATATTCGTGCTTCCCAAAATAAAAATTACTAATAATTTTGTTTTGTTGGTCATAGGGATCTCACATTATATCTTGTAATTGAGAAACTTCCACGAAACTAATGTTAATTCAATGGTCATGGACTAAACACATGGTTGCTAGTCGTTGATCAAGATGCCTAAAGAGTCGGGCTCAAGAGGGACTCAACCTAGGATGTGATTGACCCAATAAACAAAAGTTGGTTGGTCGAATCTAGGCCAATCCTGGGCTAA
Organism: Sesamum indicum; assembly: GCF_026168435.1. Taxonomy (NCBI): domain Eukaryota; kingdom Viridiplantae; phylum Streptophyta; class Magnoliopsida; order Lamiales; family Pedaliaceae; genus Sesamum; species Sesamum indicum. Next base: position 4,657,884 of record NC_142661.1, on the reverse strand, counting down.
TTCCAAGTATCAATACTTCGGATAGGCCCAACCCAATGACCTAGGAGCTCTTAACCCTGGGTCAAGTTAGCGGACCGACCTAATCGAGGCACTTCTTTTTTAAAATAATACATGACATATAAGTTTTATTTTATTTTTTTAGCTTAGCTATTCTCTATTTTTTATACTTTTGAAACTCTAAAAATTTTACCTTTATTCTTCTACTTCTATATTAGTACAACAATTCACTAAAATTCATTGTTATTTTTTTAAATTTATTTTAAATCTTTTTTGGTCTTTATATGGTCTTAGCTAGTTCTATTTGTAGTTTTGATTGTTTGGTTTAATTTATAATTTATTTATTTAAAATAAAAGCATAAATTATTTAAGTTTGTTAAAAAAGTATCTCATCTTGATAAAAAAAAAGAAAAAAAAACAGGCACAATCAGGTTTGGTTTGAGCCTAGGTCAGGTCATCACCACTGCTTTTGCACTTTCTCTTCATCCCCCGTTTTGTGCTTAATATAAGGTAAAGTTAGTGAAATAAAAATTACTGTTTTCAAATATGAGTTTAGTCACTGCAGGTACTGGTCAGGGTAAGAAAATATATTAAAAAATAAGGAAAAAAGAAAAGACAAGTTTTATTAAGCATGATTTCTATAGCCTCAAGAATGGGTTCCAGATTTCTTGTTTAACCTTAATTATGGAAAAAAATTCTTAATATATTAAAAAATTAAATATTTATTTTTAAACTTTGACAGGAAAGGAAATTAAATAGAAACCAATTGGAGAAACAAAAAGAAAATTAATTAACTATGTACCTGAGGCTACATTAATCTTGCCGGCAGAGCACAAGAGATGGGATCCGGCGACAGCACATCACCGGAATCTTCACAAGATGAATTTGAATTTGGGTCGGATGAAATAATCCGGCCAAAATCGTTAGTGTATGTTCTTGAAGAATTCTGTTGGAAAATTATACGGCAATGACGAATTAACAAATCGATTCAGTAAAAAGAATTAAAGAAGGAAAAAGAAAGAATCAAATGATTGAGAAAAGGAATAATGGAGTTGCCTGCACAAAATTCATCTTACATTTCTGGAGTTTTCTTCCATTTTTGGCTACCGAAGGATTCAAATGTAACGTTCCTAGGGCTCTCTAAGCGTAGTACTTTATGGACTTGAACAGTGTTCTGTAGTGAGAGTGTTTGAGCGAGAAAAGCGTGAGGAAATGTGAAGTGTGAGTGGTTGACTGAGAAAGTGTGCGTAAATGTTGTTTCCGTATGTGTGAGTGTTTCAAAAAACAAAGCTCGACAGGAGGTAGCAGAAGCCTCGGAAGTTACGTTCTGTCTTTTTCTGATCATTTTTTCCTATTAATTTCTTCTTTTTTAGTTTGTTATTACTTAATATTATGTAATAATTAGACAGAAAGCATTTTTAGAAACAAATGTATATATTGATGCTATCTATGAATACAATACAATAAATTATTTTCTATATTAGATTCTTCCATAATAGGCAAAAAAAAAAAAAAAAGAGCTAATATTTATGAAAATTGATTAAAGAGTTCATCAATATGTACGTATTGTTATATTGTAATCAAACATTTGTCTTTATTATATACAACTCCAGTTTTTGAGTAAAATTAAAAAACTTAAAGTAGTGATGAAGTTAAAATTGACACTCAAAAGTTGACACCCAAAAATGAAGTATACCTTTCTTGCAAGTTCAATCATTTTAAATTTCTTGAAATTTGACTATATTTTTACCGAAGGATCTATTGAAATTCGGATATTTTGAAAGAAATATGTATGGTGGGTGTGTTTTAATCTGAAAAATATAATTAATGATTTGGTATATAAAGATAGGTACAGATAAATGTTACATACTTGATTCATAATTTTAGTGATTATTACACTTTGAGGATTGGATTTCATTGATGAACTGTAGTCGAGTAATTTAAGTTTGGAATTGAATTGCAATTATATTAAAGTTATACAGATATACTAATGTGCGTAAGAATTTTTTGTACCAATTTATTTAGTTCTTTGCCACCATAGAACATATCACTTTCAAATATTTTGAAAGGAAAAATCAATTGACACTTTTGAATCTATTAATCTCAATATATATATATATATATATATATACACATATATATAATAGACACTTACAAAAAAAACAAAAACAATAACAAAGACTAGAGGGTTGGATATTACAAAAATAAAGCAGCTTCAGGAATATCCAACCCTCTAAGGCTGACCATCCTCTAGCAGTTTCTACAACATTTCCTGCAAAACAAACAAAATTATTAACACTTTTAAGCAAGAATTATTTTTTTTAAAAAAATAATATTAATACATTAGCTACTAACCTCCACCACCAACGCCCTCGGCCCGCTCCAACCGCCGTCCACTTTTTTCCTCCAATACTATTATTTACTTACCAACTTCCTCTTGTGCATGTCGATAGAGGAAGCCCCCCCCGGATATACAGTTGAGGACACCACGGCGTTTGCCACCCGGTTCGCCATATTCTATAAGGACTCCCGCTGCAAGTTATCTGGTCCAATACGTCTGGAGCTGGAGCCGGAGCCAAACCTTGTTGGCCAGCCAGAGTGGCCTGACTAGGATGGACAAGGCGACGGAAAGTATCTTCCGGATTTACTTATCGGCTAACATGTGGAACACCCAGAACATGGACTAATCGTAACAGTCCCACCAGTAAGTCATCTACAATAATAAAATTAAACAAAATGTTAGTAAATTTCATTAAATAAATAGATTATTAGATACAACATAATCAATTTAAAATTGGTTACCTTCATGCTTTGAAACCACAAATGTTGGTACTCTTCCGGCACCTACCTCAGACATGGCGACGGATGGGGAAAGAGTCCCCGTCACGACTCTGTTGATGTGCTCGTGAAAGCGGCGGTCAGATCTAAAATGACATGTTACATTAGACATTTTGAATATGAAATAATACTAAAAGAATTGATAAACAAATTTACCTTGCATCATCGAGGCTGATGTACTGGACGCGCTGATAGTGGGGGGACTGATAGTAGTGGTGGAGCAGCCGCCAGGGTGGCAGACTGTTGTATCGTCTCATCAGCTATCGGTGCAGCTCCAGATGCTCCAGCATCATCTGGAGTCTGCAGGGCCGGGGACGGCCCACAAATATCACATTAGATCCAATCCAATGTGCAACTGATAAGCTCATTTTGACCTACAAAATGCTTTTGTGCTCTTTGTCTTTCTCAGAAAAGGTTTTGAAAGCTAATGGATCCAAATCGCCTATTTCTAATGCTCTTTGAGTCCATCACTCTTTCTCATCCTCAGCTAGAACAGATTGTCCAACCAGAACGGTATGTTTCATTCATGATTATGCATAATCCAATTATGAGATAATATAAATTTTATAATTCACCCAGTAGACATCTCCCATTTAATGTTACATTAAAGACTTATTGACCAAAATACGAAATCGAAATTGTCCAACAATAATTGAAATCACTATTTCGATCATGCTAGGTTACATAAATAGTATTCTAACATGATCACCACTAAGCCTAACTATGTCCCTAGTCTTACAACAACAGCCCTTCTGTCGCCAAGGCTTAGGACCTTCTTGTTTCAACTTTTATATTCCTCATCATCACCTGCAAACCATTCGCAGATTATGAATTTAGTGGTATCCAATACCATTAGTAGAATAGAGATTATGTTAATACTCAATTAAAGATTTTACCTTCATCGGAGAGGAGCTCAGGATACTCCCTCTTCCATTGGCCAGCAATAAATTCAAACATCATTTGGTATCTTTGACTGACGAACTATCTTCGTTTTTCCTTTACCCCCGCCTCACAGCATAATAGGATGACTTGAAGTGCTAGAAGCAGTCGAAGAAGTCTCATCACTCTTCCTCTTCTCCCATTTGGCACCCTTGCCATTTGCTTTAGAGGTCGAAGCCTCTCCCACCAGTACTCCCAGATATAGATTTTTCAATCGTTGCCTCGTACTGGACCAACATATTAATCAACTCATGAAGATTTTTCTCAATCCCATTCATGTTATAATTGTTAATAAATTGATCAAAAAATGCCGTAGTGATTGTAAGATCACGTTCATTCTCGAAATCAGCCTGGAGGTCTTTCAGCTTTTCTATTAGGGATAGCATCATCACTTGATGCTCTCGTACGGACAATCCCTTAGCTATTCTAGCACCTAAGAATTCCTTTGTCACGGCATTCTGATATGCCAGTACGGTATCACATAAAGTTTTTCATTAGGTACATTATTGACCATACATCTTTGTACCTCCCGTACTGTTTCTTGATCATGTTACTCATCATGCCCAGTATAATACTGCATACTATCCAGTTGTCCTCGTGCTACTAAGTACATTTCTCGAACGTCAGATGTTCTCCTAGCAGGAACCCTTATGCCAAAGTGCGAGATAGAGACTTACCCAGAACATAAATTTAGTTCTCGAAATCTTAGATTATCCTTAGATTTCTCAGCAAATTTGAATAGTTTGTTCCATCAAATTTATTATCCTCAAGTATGATGTTAAATTTGTAGATTATCATAAAATTATGTTCAAGTTAAGGACTTGGACTTCAGTCATTAATCCTCCCAATATTTCTACAAAAACCATCACTCTCAAATGGGTTACCGAAAACACTTTTCTTAGTGGGCTTAGGATCGACAAGCGAAATTCTTGATGTCGAGCTTTTGCAATTCACATGGAACTAGTGGGCTTGTGGGTTTGTGGGAGGTATCAAATACCGTTCTCGACCTACTAGATCCCTAAGATATTGTGAATCACCTTTTTCACGTGATTTCGAGAACTCCAAGCGAATCACTTTGCTTGGTGTTAGACCCGACCCATCAACCAAATCATAGTGCAGACTACCACTGCCTCACGACTAATGAGATAGAGAAATAGGTGTGTATTCACTTCGTTCACAATAATAGTGCATCTTCATTTCAATCTAAACGTGCCACGACTCGTGAGACCATGTATGGGTGAAATCAACTTCCTCACTACATTATAGTGGATGAAAGACGTTTAATAACAATCCTTTGTTTATTTCCATTTTTGGGTCTAATAATTTAACTTGGTCCAACCAAGTGAGGGTTATTTGTTATTTATATGACCGAGACCTCATCATATTTAATATTTTTCATGCATAATATTCTGAATATTAAAAATATTAATTAAACGCAAGGCACGCAAAAATAAAAGTCTAGCACGCCACTATTGGATAATCATAAGACCAATAGCCTATGCGATCTACTGAGCTCATAATAGATCTATGGTTAGTCTAAGATAGGCCCATTAACATAGTATGGGCTTTGTAATCTCTCTTTATTTCTTCATCTCCTTCGTGGGCTCCGTCCTTCGGGCCTGTTCTCCATGGGCCAACCCATGGGCTCCTCCATAGGCCTCCATCGTCTGTGGTAGTTCTTTCAATTGTTACAAAAAATAAAACTAAACCTCCCTAACCTATTACACTTATTACAACTAAAAAGAAACCCGAAACAAAAGTTGCGGGAAGTACATAAATAGGGAGAAAGAAAGCCTTAAACAATTAGGCTAAAACAGAGAGATAAGAATATAAGTGGCACGCATGCCACAACCCAATAGAAAATAAACCATCTAATGGGTGATCATCCATGTTAATTCAATTAACAAAACAACACATTTATTTTCAAAAGAAACATGCAGAAAAAATATAATAGAAATCATGCATTATAATAATGATATCCAATATCATATATTAATCACATATCCAATCAAAGGGTTCTTATGTTAAAAATAATACAACTTAATTATGGACATAACTACAGTACAAAAAATTAATTCTTGTTTGAGAACCCATTCAAATTAATTTAAGTTATTTAATTTTTGAAAATATCACATCACAACAAAAAATTAAATTCCCCAGAATTTACTATTTTAGAAAAATATGCAAAAAATTCAGAAAAAATAAAAATTCTGAAAAAATAGAAAGCAGACATCAGCAAACAATGCGTGCACCCCGCTGATCGATCTTCTCGCTGTGCAAGCCCACGTGTGCCAGCGCAGACGTGCATTCGACCTTGCAAGCATGCGCGTCAGGCCGTGCGCTTGTCGGCATGTCTACTGCCATTTTTTATTTTTTTTGAAACTTTTTGTTTTTTTTTATTTTGCATTTTGAAGAATGAATTATATTTTAGATATTCCAAATTTCAAAAAAAATTCTCAAGCCCAAAATTAAATGCAATATTAAAATATCTAAAACCATAGATTTAGATATGCAATTAAAACAAAAATCATGCTTTCAAAGTTGATTAAAACATGTTATCATGTAAATCCACATTAAACATGTTAGATTGAAGGCCTATACACCGAACTGGGCACTAATAACACTTGTGGGAAATGGATCGGCCCAGGAAGCGTGGCGGAAGCTCAAAAAATTGATAATAACGATTTAACATACAATTTAATCTTGATCAAGGGGTGTACCCTTAATCTTTTCTCCGACCTTCGGTGTAAAAATAAAACAAAGAAGGCCAAGAAGTAGGAAAAAAATAAATATGACGGACGAAAATACTAAATGAGATTTTTACCCTTTTTTTTTTGTTTGACTACAAGCGTTGATTCCTCATTCTGTATCGTTCACAGTGAGATTTCGGTCTAGAGACCCTCCAAAACTATCACACCATCACTAAAGGATGTGGAGATTTTGTGCTAGCAAAAACTCCACAAATGTGTAAAGAATCAACAACGTTATTATTTAACATTTGATCCTTTGTTCCTCTTTCGATCTCTAATATCTTAAGAGGGTTTTTGGAGAGAAAATATAAGAGAAATTTCATTGGTATGGTTTTGCAACAGCTGCTGGTTGGCTGTGAGTACTTTTTAGAGGCTTTATATGTGGCCTAGTTACAAGATACCAAGGAGCCTTAACCTAGCAGGACTCCTTCAACCATCTAACACCTCTCTGCCACACCACACCCAAGGAGGAGTTTTGACTCCTTAACCTAGACATAGTCTAACAAAGAACTTGGGCTTGCATTTCAATGGACCGAGCTCGATTAATTAAAATTAAATCAAGCCACGTCTAACGGACTTTAAATAAAATCTAATTTAATTTATAAGTCCAATAATAAAATGTACTTTAATCCAATTAAAGGATCCAAGCCTTTCATCATATCTGTTTTAACTTATAAATTCAATTCATAAATCGGATCATGCCAAGTAAAATTAATCTAATTAATTTTAATAGCTAACTTGAAATTCTAATTAATTCAATTAATTAAACTCAAGTCATCCGTTGAGTAGATTGGTCTAAATAAATGATGCAATCATTTATTCTCTTCAATATTTAGTTTAATTCAATTAAATTAATCCGACTCTTTTGGAATTAATTCTAAATTAATTGCATCCCATTATAGTGGTAGGGTGTGACTCTTTAGGTTCACCGTCAGCTAGACTTGGGCGTGTGTGACCAACAAAATTAATTAAATCTAATTTAATTAATTATTTTGGATTATCCCATAATCGGAAATAGCTCGTTACTATGAGTTCTCGTGTAGCAATGGTCTATGGTACTAGAAACTAGGTGAATAGCAGCGTGAACAGAAAGAAAGAAAGGACTGTGGTTTGGGTTTTAAACACTTGAGAGCTTCAATGATGCCCTTTTGACGACATCTTTTGTTGAACGCATGTTTAAAGCAAAATAATTTCCAAAATACGAATTTGTATAGCGAAAAACTAGGTGGCCAGTCCTGATACTGCCGAGTGGAAGGAGCCTAACCTCCAAGCCTTATTTTCTCCTTCCAAAATTAAGTGCAAATTGGCCATTTTGTTAGTTAAACACTCCATAGATCGTATAATCTGACTTTTCAACACCAAATGCAAGTTTTTGATTACAAGTGCACATCACTTAGTACAAATTCGTGAATGCAATGCCGTCATCATCCTGCAACCTGATTAATAGAATTTCGAATATTGTGGTATGGGTTTTAAACACCATGTTTTTCAGCTGGTAAATTTTGCGATAATGCATTACCCACATTGAGCAATCTGGTAAAGCATAAGGTTGAAGTCTGTAACGTTTGCCCTGTGTACAGCGGAGGACGAAACACTCAACTATGATCTCTTAAAGTACACATTTTTCAGGCGAATATAGCTATTGTCACTTCTTCCAAATCGAAATTATTTTAGGCCCTTATCTAAACTGTGCTGACTAGTATCAAATTCTTGTATGTCACTTCGGCGCTCAGAAGGTGATTTATTTGTTACTATCTGTTGGTATATCTAAATCACCGCAACAAGTGTTTGATGGAGTCATCAAGTTCTCACCCTATGGAGATAATATATCAGTCAACAATCCATCTTCCTGACTACATGAATTGTTATTAGAGTCTTAGTACAATAGAGAATCAAGCTCAAACAAATTAGTGGTATCCTCCACCTACTGATTTAGTAAAAGTTCATTTTGATGGTGCGAATTCTCAAGAACAATCATCTAAAGAAACTCTAAAGACATCTGCTTAGCAGATGATATATTTCTCTTTTTCTACTACACCAGACCATCCTGGAAGCAAAGGAGTGTTCTTATTGAAGGTGATTGCTTATCCATCATCAATAAACTTAAGGTTGTTGAATTGGTCTCCTTACCACTAAGACCAATTTATGAAGATATCAAAACATTAGCAGTGGCTTTTCATTCCATCACTTTTGTGCATGTTCATCAAAAAGCGAACAGTCTTGCACATTAATTGGCAAGAAATGCTCACTACAGTGCTGATCATTGATGAAGAGAAATGTATTATATAGCTCTTGGTGGCAAATTTATGTTATGATTTTCGTATCCAAGAAAAAAAAAGAAAAAGAATGCATATTAATTGATTATTGTGTCCTAGCAATAGCTAATATCATGAAGTTAGATTTAACCAAATGGTGCATCCTATATTATTTGTCATAATATCTAATCAGACTGAAGGGTCAAAGTTCAAATAGAGAAGCTTTTGGAATAATACTTTTGTTCCAAAAACTCGTTTATTATAACTTATCAGTCTTTGGATAAACTCGTTTAATAACTACAACTATTATTTATCTTTTATGGTAAACTAAAGGTACTTTAAGATTGGTTAACAATTAGTGACTCTATTGTACTGAATTGGGCGGCACACTATGTTGGATTAAAATGAATTGAAACAAAAAATGGTTGGATGTATCCATCTAACAAGCACACAAAGTAATGTAACTCTATGGAAAAAAAATTGCACTTTTTGTACCGTAAGAGCACTTTTCAACGTAGGTCCATTTATTTCAATTTTCTCACATTACATCTCACGAGTTGATAAGTTTCTCAATTATAGTCCTCTAGTGCATTTTTTGTCTAATAATTGACAAAAAATAAAAAAAAAATTGCACGTGAGATTGCCAAAGGTTAAATTCATCATTGGATGGAAAATAGATTGGGAGGACAAAAATTAAATAATATTTTCATCTAATGGGATACAATATGAGAAAATCGTAACAAATGGGAAGAAATTAGAAAAGGCCTTATATATACAAAAAAATGCGGGATTTGGCAAGGGTAAGAAAACCGTTCCAAAACTCATTCCATATTGGAACGGGCTTTGGAACACATGAGGAACGGATATTGCTAGATGACGTCATGATCCACTTTTTTTTGGGTTATAATTTTCAAATGGCAAAATCGTTCCAATATGTGTTCCAAACTAACCGTTACAAAATCCTTCCAAAGACTGCTGAAAAATAGTAATGGTTAATATTTAGAACTCTGTTTGGAACAGATTATTAAAATTAGGAAAGTTCTTGCATTGACCGTTCCTATATGTGTGACAATGGATGTCCAAAAGATGATAGTTGGAAAACATATTCCAAAATAAGGTACAATTTGTAACGGTTTTAGTACACACTTAATGAATTATGCTAAAAACCGTTCCAAATTATGACTTTTACTTAAGAAGTAATGTGTTTCAAAATCTGTTCCAAAACCCACTACAAATTCAAATAATTTTTGGAGCGGATTTTGTGGACAATTTGGAAAATAATGTTCCCACACAAATAAAATTATTTTTGAAAGTAATAAACAAATTTTCCTATTTAGGAACTGTCCAGAAACCCACAAAACGCTCCAAAGACTATTCCAACTTTGAAGGGACTTTAAGAATATCATTCCTAAATACATTACAATATCTTACATAAAATAGGAGGGAAAATCAAAATTTAGGAACGGTCAATTTATTTCAATTTCGTGCCAAATGAGTTCAAAAATTTTAATTTCGCGCCAAATTAAAAGTGGTGTAAAAATCAAACTTATGAACGATTTTTAAATATTTGAGCATTCCTAAAATGAATTTAAATCGTGCCTAAATTTATAAACTATTCGTTCCTAAATATGTCGACAGATTCCTAGTTCAGTTTCCGGTTACGATATTTCAATCCGGGACCCTCAACAATTCAAAATTTAAACGCATACCAATACTTTCTATACGTGAACATATTTAGCGGTCTGATCTAAAATTAAATGGTTTGATGGACAGTTGCGTCGTTTTTAACATCATTAATTGTGTATCAGATACGATATCTCAGTATTCGTACAACAAAAATGTCCAAAACTTCATCGAATGTAGTATTTTGTCGATTTAATAATATCAAACGGTCTAATTAAAATTCTAACTGTCTGATTAGGCGATTCAATACAACAGATAAGATACTACTTACATTTAGGTAAGAGTAACAATTTTATATATACAAATGCACTTGATCTTCGAATATATATCAATTTAATTCAATGCATGATATGTTTTCAATGACCTTAAGAAATTAATGATCTACTTTATTCTGATCATTAACATGTCTGCGACGATTTTTTCTATATTTTTTACTTTTCTGAATTTTTTAGGAAAATAATTTTGAGACACAATTAGGAACTGTTTGTAATCATTGCGAATGGTCGTATTAATATTATACCAAAAATAATTTCATTTCGAAAAAAAGCAACAATGTTTTGTTTTTATTGGAATGGTTAAACAATAGGAACGATTTTTTAAATAATGCTCGTCAACAGAAATGGCATCTTTTTTTTTGCTAGGAATAGTCTTAGGGAACGGTTTTTTAAAAATTGCCCGGTCCAAAGCCCACTCCAAAAAATTTTTCATTTCTCCCTCCCTCTTCCGCCTTCACTCTCCCTCCCTCACTCTCCTCCACCGACTATCTCCCTCACTGTGTACTCAGCTCCACCGCCGCTGTCTAGAGGTAATTGGAATCAAATGGCTCAGTTTTCTTTTTTTTTTCACCCCCCCCCCCCTCCTTTATTCTTTGATACCCCTCCCCCCCCCCCCCCCACCCATTTTTCTTCTTCTTTTTTACCACACTTTTCTTCTATTTTCCCCCACATTCATATAAATAAACAACAATTTTTTTGAAATATTTTGGCCAGTTTTTGAAATAATTTTCTGAAATTATTTTGAAAAAACTAATTTCGGTTTTTCAAAAATTGTCTGGTTTTTTTGTAATTTTTTTTCATTTTCCTAATTTTCTGTAACGTTTTTTGTAATTTTCTAATTTTTTTTGTAAATTTTAGGTAATTTATAAAATATTTCTGTAAATGTTTTATATTTTTTAAAAACATTTTCAATTTTTTTAAATTTTTTTTAAAAAAAATTAATTTTTTTAAATTTTTAAAAAATTGAAAGAAAAGTTTTGATACTTTTAAAAATTTTATTGTCAATTTTTTCTGGTTTTTGGTCATTTCTACAATTTATGTGTAATTTATGCAATTTATGTTCAATTTAATTGAATAATTTATGCAATTTATGTATAATTTATTGAGTAATTTATGCAATTTATGTTTATTTCATTGTGTAATTTATGCAATTTATGTGTAATATTTTTACATAATAAATGTAAATAATTAAAAAAAATTGAAATTTACTCCAATTTGTAAATTTTACATAATAATCACACTAATAAAATTTTTTTGACCAATTTCCCGAATATTAACATTTTTACATGATAAATGTAAAAAATCACAAAAATTGTATGAATATTCCCATTAATAAATTTTTACATAATAATAACATTAACAACAATTAGGATAATATTTCCAATAATAACGTTATTTACATAATAATGTCAATAATCACAAAATTAGAAAATATTCCCATATAAAAATATTTTTACATAATAATGTCAATAATTATAAAATCAGATAAATAATCCCAATAATAATATTATTTAGAAAATAATATCAACAATAACAATATTGAGGTATTATTTTAAATTAAAATAGAATTAACAAATAATAATTATTTAAAAATATACAATGCTTTCACCACGTACAAACAGATCACACATGCCTATAAGCTTGGTTAACCCATCAAGTAAATTTTGTCAGTAGAACCGGCTAGGTTTATCCATCTTTATTTGTCAACAAAAGATAATGTTGATAAATACAATGCTAACTGGCTTTTTGTTTTACAAAAGGTAGAGCTCGATCAGCCGCACAAGCGGATTTGAGTTATTTCAAAGGTGCTACAACAAAAAGGAGGACGACAACTGGAGTGGGTTGAGGGCGGCTGAGGTAGCGTAAGTAGATTATTAATATTTTTTTTTTAAAAAATAATTCTTGATTAAAAGTACTAATAATTTTGTTTGTTTTGCAGGAGACGTACCCGAACCACCTTCGACAAGCCTCAAACCAGGATGATATTGATGTCGTTGAAGAGGAGGGGTTATATTACGTTTTAATTTTCTTTTTTCATTTTTGTAATTAGATTATTTTTCATATTAATATAATACATTTTCTTAATTATTCATGTTCCATAATGTTTATTACATTCCATTATTTCATATTAAATTACTTAATTAAATTCATAATTATAATTAATTAAAAATTTATTCAATTAATTTAATTATATATTTAAATATATTTTATTTATCTATTAAAATTTATTAAATATATGAATAAATTATAAAATTATAAAATTAGGAACGACGTTAGTAATGGTAAAGAAATGTTATAAATCTAAATTAATGACCGATCAAAATACCATTACTAAAATAGTTCTAAACGCGTGTTCCTAAACTGCATTGACTGTTACAAATACTATTGTTAAAACCATTTCAAATAAGTGTTCCTAAATAGTGGCCGACCGTTCCTATTACCATTGCTATTTCAGTTTTAAGTTCGTGTCCCAAACTCAGAAAACGGTTGCTAATACCATTACTAAAATAATTTTATATACGTGTTCCTAAATAAGACTAACCATTCCAATTATAAAATAAATTTTTCTTGACAAATTTAATATTAGGAACGATTTTCATAGTTTGTAACAGTTGACGTCCCAAATGAAGTTCTTGCCTTATTCGTTCCTAAAATTTTTGTAATGCCATTTTTTAAGGATAGATTTCAAACCGTTCCAAAAATGATCCAAAAGAAGTTCGGGGTCCTGCAAACCACTCCAAACCGAAAAAAAATCGTTCCTAAACCCGCTCCAAGTCGACCTTTTTTTATAGTGATAGTACCTTAAGCTAGCTTGTAAAACTAGAGATCTTACGGATCCCATCTCTTGTGCTATGATCGGATCCTAGATCTTGTGCTCCGCCAACCACCTTTATGGATGGGATTTGGCTACAACACATCACCACAATATAAAAAAAGACAAGATTTGGCACGGTCAGGGCAACCGTTCTAAACCGATTCCATCTTCGAACGGTCTTTGTAACACATAATGAACGGATATTGAAAGAAGATGTTATGATCTACATTCTTTTTGTTATAATTTTGGAATGGGCAAATCATTCCAGCATGAGTTCCAAACAAACAGTTACAAAATTCGATCCAAATACCGTTACAAAATAGTAATGGTAAATGGTTGAAACTCTATTTGGAACATAATATTAGAATTAGGGAGGGTCTTGAGTTGACCATTCCTATATGTGTGACAATGGATGTCCAAAAGATGACAGTTCGAAAATGTATTCCAAAATGAGGTACAATTTGGAATGATTTTGGAACACCATTAATCAATTACGCGAAAAATCATTCCAAATTATTAGTTTTATTTAAGAGTAATATGTTTCAAAAATCATTCCGAAATTCAATAAAAATTGGAACTGTTTTTTTGTATTATTTCTTTATTATTACTGAGACTGTTCCAAATGAAATACAATGGTTGTATTTCAACGGTAAAAAAAATATTTCAAAATCTAAATCAACGGTTATTTCTTAACAGCTAAATATGTGTGCTCTCTTCGTTTTATGTCACTGTCTTCTTTCCTTCTTATTTTCTCTCTATTTCATCAATCCCTCTCGAATTTTTTCGATCTCTCACTATCCCACAAACATTTTTCTACTCTTGTTCGTTATGTCTCAAATTTATGTTGATATTTGGAGTCATTTTGATTAGGTAACAACTTTAACCCTTTATTTATCTATTGAATGTTTTTTGTAATTTTGTCAATTAACTTTAATGTTATACTAATATATATATATATATATGTGTGTGTGTGTGTGTGTTTGTGTAGGACTCATCGTCATGTTAAGATAGTTGAGGAGATGGATGTATGAGATGAACCTTCGAAATAGGGTGGGTTTTACTCCGTTGAGGATGGTGTTGCTACATTTATAGAATAACCCAAGTCTCAACATGCATATATGGATGGTGAGAAAATTAAGTGTCCTTGTCGGAAGTACAAAAATGAAGTTTTCAAAACCACGGACGAGATAAATTTTGACTTATTTATAAAAAGTTTTATACTCGAGTATTATAATTGGACTTATCATGATGAGAAAAGGGTGTAGGAGTATTTTGAGGCCGTCACCGTGGCCCCATTGTAGGAGGAGCAAACTCCCATTTCTAATATTATGGAGGGTACCAATACGCCTTGGGGTGATGCGGTGCAGATGGATTCGGCACAGAGGATGGTTTTTTATGCGGCCAGGCCGGCTGTCTAGCCTTCTAAGTAAAACCAGGATACTGTGCCTGATAATGGTACGAGGTCATGGCCTACTAATGTAGGGCCTAGTTCATATCACGGTAGGGGGTCCTAATTATGTGTCTGGGCTGACAGATCGATTTCATGATGTAGTGCATGAAGTCGAGCAACCATCTCAATTGAGGGTTGTTACTGAGTTGGTGAATATCAAGGTCAGCAACCATTTTCTCAAACATATATATGACCAAATATCTCAATGGGCTGATCATATAGTGCCCCACAACCACCCTGCACAGGATTAGTATACTACGAAGAAATTGATAAGAAACTTGGGTTTACCTATTGAGAAGATTGATGTGTGTAAAAATGGTTGCATGTTGTACTGGAAGAACGACATTGATCTTTGACTACTACACATTTTTTGGAGAAGCTTGGTACAAGTCAACCAGGAAGCGAAATATTAGTCGTAAAAAAGACACCGCATGCCATTCTTAAGTACGTGCCGATTATCCCTCGTCTGCAAAGGTTGTATGCTTCAGAAGCCACTGCCGAAGAAATGACGTGGCATGCAAACAATGAAATGAAAGAGGCATCCATGTTCAATCCGTCTGATGCAGATGCATGGAGGCATTTGACCGGACGTATCCTCATTTTGCAATAGAGCCCTATAATGTTAGGCTGGGTTTGCACCACACTGCAGTAGGCTCGTACGTACTCGTGTTGGCTCGTTATACTTACACCGTAGAATCTCCCACTGGTAATGTGCATGAGTGCTGAGTATATGTTCGTGATGATGGTGATCCTCGATCCTTCCAATCCGGAACGTCTCATCGATGTTTACCTAGAGCCATTGATCGATGAGTTGCAGAATTTGCGTCATGTTGGTGTACTAATGTGTGACATTAAGAAAAGAGATAATGCACGCCGTGTTGATTTGGACTATGAACAACCTACCCGCATATGGAATGATGTTTAGATGGAGTTTCACTGGAGCTATGCAGTGTCCAATTTGTATGGAAGACACACGTTCATTCTACGCGCAGAACGGTAGAAAGGCTTGCTATGTTGATTGCCACAGACAGTTCCTCCCGCTGGACCATCTGAACTATTGGAACAAGAAAGCATTCATTAACAACCAAGTAGAAAGAATGTTGCACGGCCAAGATTGATGGGAGAACAGATTCGCAAATGGGTTGAAGAGTTTAGCCCTATGGTTGAAGTGTTGTTGTCACTCGCTGACGGGTATGGTAGCGAGCATAAGTGGACAAAGAAAAGCATCTTTAGGGAGCTTGAGTACTGATTGATGCATCTGATATGACACAATATTGATGTCATTCACATTGAGAAGAACATATTTTGACAATATATTCAATACTGTAATGGATATAAAAGGAACAATGATGGTTACTCTGAATACACGAAAGGACCTGAAGATTATATGTAATTGACCGAAACTTGAGCTGGACGAAAGAAGGTTGAACATGATGCCCAAAGCCATATATACCCTGACCCTTTTTGGGCCGACATTGCATTTCAAGAGGTTGAGACAATACCTACAAGTTGCGACGGACAACCATAATTATAACCTGCATGACCCAAATGGTATACAATTAGTTGTTGAGCTTTCTGTTGCTAATCAATAAGGAGCAGGTACATCCCGTCAGGGAACTGTAAATCTTATGATGAATTTGACGACGATAGCTTTGATGAGGATTACAGACTGAAGAAGTCAATAATTCTGATTGACATTTAGCGTTTTCTATATCAAGTGTCTGTGTCTTTTGCCGAATACAAATTAGTATACATTAAAAAATTACGATAATAATTTATAAAAATATTTTACCAGCTAATTTGGACATACAACTTGGAAACTATTTGTTCATACCAATAAATTTTTTTTAAAAACAAAACACATTGTTTTTTCTATTTAGGAACAGTCAAAAAATTAGGAAGTCGATCCCAAGCCCGTTCCAACGTTGAACCGACATTAATAAAATAAATTGTTCAATATATTACAATGTCCCAAATAAAAAATAGGGAAAATTAGAATATAGGAACGCTCTATTTATTTTGATCGTTTCAAAATAAGTTCCAACAAATTCAATTTCGCGCCAAAAGAAAACTGGAGGAAAAATCAAACCTAGGAACGGTTATTTAATATTTGACCATTGCTAATATGATATTAAATAAAATCGTTCCTAAATGTAGAAAACATCTGTTTCTAAAATGATTAATAAAAACCATTTCCAGATGAGTTACAAAAACCGTCCATAAATATTCCCATAGATTGCTCGTTCACTTCCCGATTACAAATCTCAACATCCGGGACTCTGATTAATTCCATATGTGAACATATCTAGTGGTCTGATCTAAAATCAAATTGTCTGATGGATAGTTCTATCGTTTTTAATTTCGTTGATTGTGTATCAGATACAATATCTTAGTATCCATATAACAAAAATGTCAAAAACTTCATTGAGTGTAGTATTTTGTCGATTCAATACAATAGTATAAGATACCACTTACATCTACGTAAGACTAACAATCTTATACACACAAATATACTTGATCTTCTAACATGTATCAATTTAATTCGTAGCATTATATGTTTCCAATGACCTTAATTAATTTATGGTTTAGTTTTTTCTTAGCATTAACATTTTGGGACGGTCTTTCCTATATTTTTTATTTTTTATTTTTTAGTGTAAAATAAAATATTTTAAAAAACTTTCGGCGATTTAAAAATATTTTCTTAATTTTTCTGTAATTTTTTTAAAATTTTTATACATTTCTAAAATTTTAAAAAAATTCATATTTTTTGGTAATTTTCATAATTTTCTGTAAATATTTGGAAATTTTAAAAAAAAATTGTAAATTTAATTTAATTCTCCAATTTTTTTTAATTTTTTGGTGATTTTAAAAATTTTCTCTTATTTTGGGTGATTTTTAAAAATTCTGTCAATTTTTTGTTATTTTAAAATTAATTCTGCAAAAAATTATTTTATGGAATTTTTGAAATTATAGAAATATATAGTTGTATAAGAATTTATAAAATTATAGAAATTTATTTTATGTAATTTCTGCAATTATAGAAATTTTGTGTTATTTTTCAATCTTAACTGTATAGTCGTGTATTTATGCAATTATTATGTAATTTAGTAGTTGTATAGTGTAACTATTTGTGCAATTTACTGTAATTTTCTATGATTTATGCAATTCTTATGTGTATTATATCATATTTCTTTAATTTTTTACAAAATTTATTGTATACATGTTCAATTTATTTTATAAATAGGCTAATTTTCACATCATAATGTAAATAATCAAAAAAAAATTAGAACAATATATAATCCCAATAGTAAAGTTATTTAAATAATAATGTATATAATAAAAAATATTGTACCAATATTTTAAATAAAATAATTTTTACATCATAATGTAAACAATCACAACAATTAAACCAATAGTTAATCCCAATAATAACATTATTTAAATAATAAAAAAAATTAGATCAATATTTCCAATAACAACATTTTTAAATAGTAATGTAAATAATCACCAAAGTTACACCAATCTTCCTAATAATAACATATTTACATAATAATGTCAACAATAAAAAAATTAGACCAATTTTTTCAGTAATAATATTTTTACATAATAATCTCAATAATCACGAAAAATAGGCTAATATTCCCAGTAATAACATTATGTACATAACAATGTCAATTATCACAAAATTAGAAAATATTCCCAACAATAACATTTTTATATAATAATGTCAATAATCACAAAATTAGACTAATAAACCCAATAATAGTATTATTTATAAAATAATGTAAAGAATAACAATATTAAGGTAATATTTTAAATTTAAATATAATTAGATAATAATTAGAAATAGAAAACAAATTGAGGACAATATTTCTAATAATTAATAATTATTTAAAAATGTATTTGGTAACAGTGTGCAAACAGATCACGCATGCCTTTAATCTTGTTTAGCACATAATTGAATTTTGCCAGTAAAACTTGTTATGTTCATCCATCTTTATCTGTCAATAAAAGACAATGTTGATAGATTAAAATGGATAAATATAACGAATACTACAATAAAAAGTTCATGTGATAGGCTATACAAGCTTTAAGCAATACTGGGCCCATTTGTATATGTGCACAAGAGAATTATATATTTTTAAATAATTAATGAGTACAAGAATCATAACTTCATGATAATATTTCCGATGTGTAAGAATTAGTATATTCTTTCTTATTTACATATTAATGTGAATAATCGTAAAATTTAGACTAATACTTCTCAATAATTTGTTTAGATCATGTTTAGTGGTACGCCTCCTGTACCACGAGGTCGAGCACGTGGTCGTGGTCGTGGCCCACCACTTCTACCAATTTCGTCAGATGCTTCCGATATTGGGGAAGCAGTTCTTCGACTACCCACACCACCTAACACAACCGCACCGTCCCTCACCCTGCAAATTCCAGATGATGCTCACCCCGACGGCTGCTCACCACTACCAACAGTCCCCCCACAATCAGCACGCCAGTACATCAGCCTCGATGACGCGAGGTAAATTTGTTTATCAAATTATTTTAGTATTATTTTATCTTGAAAATGTCTAATATAGCATGTCATTTTTAGGTCTCACCGCCGGTTTCACGAGTGCGTCAATGTAGTCGTGACGGGGACGCTTTCCCCACCTATCCCTATCTCTAAAGGCAGGTGCTGCTAGAGTACTAGCATTTCTGGTTAGAGAGCATGAAGATAATCAATTTTAAATTTATTTGGTTTTATCTAATAATCTAATTATTTAATGAATTTTACTAATGCTTTATTTAATTTTATTATTGTAGATGACTTACTGCTGTGACTGTGACGATGAGCCCATGTTTTGAGTCTTCCACATGTTGGTCGATAAGTAAATCCAGAAGATACTTTCCGTCGCCCTGTCTATCCTGGTCAGGCCAATCTAGTTGGCCAACAAGGTCAGGCCCTAGCTCCAGACCTACTGGGCCAGCGTGCACTTCAAGTGGGAGTTCTCAAAGAATAAGGCGAATCGGGCGGGGAACTCTACGACGTCCTCAATTGTGTATCCGGGGGGGGGGGGGGTCTTCCTCTATCGGCATGCACAAGAGGAAGTTGGTAAGTAAATAAAAGTACCAAGCCTCTAAGGCTTTCATATGGCGATCTCCACGAGTCAATTCAGTCAGTTGACCACCTTGTCAACTAACCCACAGAAATTTCATATACGCGAACTACATGGGTTACAAAGTGGTATGTAGGCATCTGATGTGATGTGAAAGCAGTGCTTGATGTAATTTGGTAAGCACAACAGATACATGCACTAGGACAAATACTTTTCATATTCGTCGAGACAACATTGTTTAAATAAAGATTGCTTAAATAGTTCTGAAAACAACTAATCTAATTGGCTTTTTGGTCACCTGTTCCGACAGGAATCCGATGGTAGCTAGCTTGTAACTTTTCTAAGTAACCACACCACTATTTAGCTTGAATACAAAACCTGATTGAGGGTTGGCATCATTATGCCCGACTGAAAGTTAGAATCGTTGTAGTCTTTCAGTATAAATTATCCACTACCGTAGATCAAGAACATATCTTTAGTCCTTTTCAGGTGGATAACTATAGTCCTGACCGCACTCCAGTATGCTTCACCAGCATACACCTAATATTTGCTAGTTACGCTTAAAGTGTATGCGAATCGGGCCTAGTGCATTAGATATTATACTGAATACTGCCCACGGTTGAATCATAGAGAATGTCTGACATCCATTTAAGCTCCTTATTAGTCTTGGGAGACTGTTTCGTGGACAGCTTAATCCCATGCCTAATTGTAAGGAATCCTCATTTTGAGTTTTCCATTTTGAATCTATTCAAGAGTTTCTCAATGTACAAGGATTGAGTTAATCCTAACATCCTTTTGGATCTATCCCTGTACATCATGATGCCAAGGATGTAGGAAGTCGTCACCCATATCCTTCATGTAAAATTGAATGGACAACCATGCTTTTATGTTTCCTAATATCTTGACATCATTCCCAATGAGCAACAAATAGTCAACATAAAGTAGAGGGTACGTATCCGGGCTCCCTCAAATGATCAGATTCATTTTTGATAAAATCATATCCCGCATGACTTCATCAAAATGTGTGTTCCAGCAATGGGGAAGCTTGTTTGAGGCTAGAGATGGACCTCTGGAGGCGACAAACTTTCTATTTTTCTACAGAAGATGTGAAACCTACTAGTTGATCCATGTAGATCAGTTACTCGATGAAATCATTCAAGAAGGCTGTTTTAATGTCCATCTGCCATATTTCATAGTCATACTACGCTGCTATGGCAGGCAGTATCCTAATGAGCTTAGCCATTGCCACGAGCAAATAGGTTTTCTCAAAGTTGACCCCGGGTCATTGAGTGTATCTTTTTGCCACGAACCTAGCCTTGAAGGCAGTAACCTCCCCGCTAGCTCCAGGCTTATGTTTGTATACCAATTTTCAATCAACTGGCTTAACACCTTTAGGTGGGTGCACGAGGGTCCAAACTTGATTCGAACCATCGAGTCTATTTTGGATTACATGGCCTCAAGCCACTTATCTGTGTTGATGTCATATATTGCTTCTCTGTATTTTGTTGGGTCACCATCTAATTAGCTAGTCAAGCCTAACAATCCATACCTATCAGGACGTTGACATATTCTAGATGACCTATAGAGAACTAGAGCACTTTTACTGGAAATCCTAGGTACAGATGGTGTTGTATTATCTTGATGAGGTATCTCACTTGGATCTTCAAGCAGTTCCTCATCACATCGGCTATCTATGGGAAAACCCTTTCCCAAGAATATTGTGTTTCTCAAGACAAAAATCTTTTGTCCTAATAAGTTGTAGAAATAATACCCCATAGTTTCTTTTGGATAACCGACAAACCTTTATAGACTAGACCTTGATTCTAATTTCTCTCCTACTAGCCTCTTGACATATGTCGGGCTACCATATACTCTCAAGTACTTGCAGAATGCTGGCTTGCCGGGCCATATCTCTTATGGCGTATTTGCGCACAACTTTGGATGGTGCCATGTTGAGCAACTTGTCCGCTGTCTCAAGAGCGTATTCCCAAAAGGACAAGGATAGTTAGGTAAAACTCATCATAGATCGAAGCATGTCCAATAGGGTTCGATTTCTCTTTCCGGCCACGCCGTTAAGTTGCTGCGTTCCAGGAGGAGTCCATGAATAGAGAATTCCATTTTGTTTTGGGTAATCCATGGACTCACCACATAAATATTCCCCACCACGGTCTCACATAAGGGCTTTGATCTTACAACTAGTTTGATTCTCTGCTTCAAATCTGAATTCCTTAAATCTTCCAAAGGGCTCAAACTTGAGCCTCATGAGGTAACATAACCATACTGTGAGTGATCATCAGTAAAGGTTATGAAATACGAGTATCCTCCTTTAGCCACAGTATTTAGTGGTCTACAGACATTTGTGTAGATTAAGTTCAACAGACCAGTGGCAAGCCTACTTTGTCCAGCAAAAGGTTTCTTGGTAATTTTCTCTTTTGGACAGGATTCGCAAGTTGATTTTTATCCAAGTCGTCTACCTCTAGACTCCTTAATTCTGCCAACTTCCTTATCCTTTCAATGGAGATATGACCTAAACTTACATGCAAAATCTATGTGTTTTGATGATTATCTAATTTTCGTTTGTGTTGGACAATAATAATCCAATTTAACTACTGCAGAATATAAAGACCGTTCATTAATGTATTAAGCAAATGAAGGTTATCATCAATCATCAAATAAAAACTATTTTTATTGATCTTAAATGCATAACCATTGTCTAAAATAGGAATGAAAATAATGTTTTTGATTGTGCTCAGTATATAATAACAGCTCTTTAATTCTATATGAATACGATCACTAATAGCTAATTTGAGAGATCCCACAGTTTCCGCTGCTACGGCCTTCCCATCACCAAACCTTAGGACCATCTCATCCTTATGTAGCCTTCTACTTCTTTTCAGCACCTGCAAATCATTGCAGATGTGAGCTCCACAGCCGGTATCCAATACCTAAGAAGCATAATTAGTTATCATATTTACTTCAACCATAAACGTGCCTTGATCGGAGAGGAGTTGTGGGCACTCTCTCTTATAATGCCCCTTTTCATGACAATGAATGCAAACATCATTTCTCCTTGATGGTTGTGAACCACTGTTCTTCCCTTTCCCTTTTTCCTTTTGCACTGGAGCAACAGAGGTGCTTGGAGAGCTAGAAGTGGCTACAACGACTTCTCCTTTTCCCGTTTTCCTCTTTTAGTGTCCGGCTTTCTTACCTTTTTCCTTGGAGGTCAAAGTTTCTCCTATCAATGCCATTGGCGTAAACTTATGTGTCGTTGCCTTGTGTTGGACTAGCGTATTAATTAACTAATGAGTTGACTTCTCAAGTCTATTTATGTTGTTGTTATTGGTAAAAGGGTCACAAGATGGAGGAAGTAATTATAGGATCACATTGATGTATGTGACATTGTCAAGCCCCAGATTTGAGGTCTACGAACTTCTCCGCATGGGAAGCATTTTGACACCATGTCTTTGCACAAAAGATCCTTAAGTTATCTTTGTCCCGAAAAATGCTTTTGTAGCGGCATATCTAATATGCCTATCAGGAATTGCATTAACTTCCTTTATGCGAAGCATTATCGAGGGATCGTCTTCCAACCTATCATATTGCTTTTGAATGTTATTGATCATCAAAGCTAATATAATACTGCGACCTTGCAGTTGTTCTCATGCCACCTCTCGAACGTCACACGTTCTTCGGGCGAGGAGCTTTCCAACAATGTCACCGGGAGCAGCTTGTCGAAGACATAGCCCTGGTTCCCAAAATTTAGGACAATCTTTAGATTTCGCAGTCAATCATTGAAGTTTGTGCCATTAAATTTATTAGTTTCCATTATCAAGGTTAAGTGGTTCTTAGACATTTCCTACATGATAGAATTAAACAGAAATATGCAAACGATAGTAATATTATTGATATTACTAGTCTCCATTATCAGGGTTAAAGGGATCGCGTGGTACGGCCTGGGAACGTGCTGGCAGAAGCGATAAATAAAATGTATAATAGAAAAAATTAAATACAGAAAATAAATGAGTTCAAGGGGTGTAGCCTTGGAGTTCTCGGGCGTTCGAGGGACTAAAAATAAAATGAACATTGGGCTGATGTTGCATTACCAAAATCGAAAAAAATAAAAGGGTGAAAAGTGATACCTTGAAATGCTCCCCGATTGAGGCTTCAATACAGGAACCCTCTCATTCTTCCACATCATAATGGAGTCAGGATCTCTACTTCCTCTTTGCTAGATGAGAAAGAATAAAGAAAATTGCACCAAGTGCACAAAGAGAGAAGGGGGCGGCCGAATGGTTTTTGGTGGAAGGAGGAGATTTTTTTATTTTTATTTTTTTGTGTAATGATCATCATAATTATTTCCCAAATAATTATATTTCATATATATATATATATCTTGTTTAGTAATTAAGAATATTTCTAAATATATTCTATTATCTACAAGGTATATTTCTCTTTATTCCAAATAAAAAGATCCCCAAAAATGGCTAGAATTGAACTTTCCAAAACTGCAATTTGCTAGTCATTTATTTCCTTCCATGGAATTTTCCTTGGCTCAAAATAATTGAGCTTGAACAATTTTTACCCTTATAAAAATACAAGGCAATGAATTTTGTTTAAATCTAATTTAATTGAGCTCAAGTTCTATTTGATCTAATTAAATACTTATACCCAAATTATCCTTATTCTTTAATAAGATCCAACTTATTAAATTATAAAGACAAATCAAATATAAATTAATACCATTAATTTATTCTTGGGCCTTTTTCTATCTAATAGATCTCTTTTTGCAAGTAATCCAATTAGTTATGGAATTAAGTCCAAATCAATTCTATGTTCATTTTCAGTGGTTTGTATGTGATTATTTAGGTTCACCTTTCAGCCAGACCTGGGCTAATGTCTAACACTATTATTAATTCAATCCAATTTAATTAATAATTCTTCATTAACCCTTAATCTAGAAAGCCTGTCACCAAGGGTGGCCGTGTAACAACGACCCATGGCACTAGAGACTAGGTGAATTGCAATGTGAACATTTAAGCTCTAGAGTCCATATGAGTATGGTCCTTTCGTCTACTGTCTCTCAGCCTTAATCTAGGGCATGAAATTAGGGGTTGGTTCTCATCTTTGACTAGGCGTCTATGCTTAATACTTGAAATCGCATTACTCCAAATTTCTTGACATAGAAACCTCTTTTTCCTATTTGATCGACGACTATGGCATCACATTCATAAAGTTTGAATGTATCTCCAAGTGCATAGGAGATACCTCTGTCACATACTGAGAGAGGATGGATCCTCTTCTTGGAACTTACTATCCTCGCTATATATTCCGACAGTACCGGACAAGTCTTATGATGATCATGCCAGTGACATAATCACCTCTCATGCATACCCAAGATACAGTCATCGTATGCACGTGACTGCCATGATTACCCAAGTCTAAGGACTACTCCCATACTATCGGAGCCGGCTGCTCCAGTCATACCGACCAAGTCTCCAAGGCTTTTATATGATGATCTCCGCGAGTCCGTTCAATTAGTTAACCAGCTTGTGAACTAACCCACTGAAATTGCACAGACTTCCAAAGTTATTCGCTGATGAAACACGACACTCATCTAATGAATGTAATTAGTATGAGTCTTAGTAGGACTCTCGATGTCCAGTCTCGAGGTCCTCCACTTGGAACCTCATATTATACTTA
Source organism: Sesamum indicum (assembly GCF_026168435.1). Taxonomy (NCBI): domain Eukaryota; kingdom Viridiplantae; phylum Streptophyta; class Magnoliopsida; order Lamiales; family Pedaliaceae; genus Sesamum; species Sesamum indicum. Next base: position 4,632,071 of record NC_142661.1, on the reverse strand, counting down.
TTACTTTTCACATTATACTTATTTACTCTTATTTTTTTGGTATATAATATTCATAGTGTATCACATTTACTAGGTTTCCCCTATCATATAACACCTACAAATAATTAGAAAAATTTAAATGATTTACTATTGAGAGTTTTACTAGCACAGATATAAATGAGAATTAGTTAAATCACATAACATATCAAAATAGTTTAGATGACGAATGAAAATAAATTAAATGAATCGTCATATAAGAAAACAATTTGAAGAGTACCGTACGTATGCTAAAACAAAAATGAGAATAAATTAAATTATTTATTATGTAAAGTGAACACTTTTTGTTATAAGATAGATTAAAATGTAATTTGAGATTTGACTTAAAATTACTATGTACATTGTATAACATTTTTATTATCTCTAATATAATAGAATAAAATGTATGTGTACAACTTTTGATCTTCTCAATAATCCATGATAGAAATTATCGATCCTTGTAGAAAAATATAAAAATTTGTAAATGCTACTCCCAAACCATCACCACAAATATCCATTTTCCAAAAAAAGAAAAGAAAAAGTAGAAAATATGGCATAAAACCATAGATAAACAAGTGTGAATAATAAAAAGATCTTCAAATTTTTCTTTATATACATGTTATAATTTTACTAATATAGTTATCTATATATGAAGCATCAGACACGCCGATAGGGACAGATATGAACGGACACAGCCACACGAGAAATTTAAAATATTAGAACAGAAAATGGAACTGACACTGCTATAAACGATATAATTTTTATTATATGTTTTCAGTTTTTCATAAAATTAAAATATGTAATTTGAAACATATCAAATTAAATCTAAAATAAACATGTCTTACAACTAAACTATTTAACCAATTGTGGCTTAAAAAGTATTACAGAATCAGTTTATTTTAAGAAATACACAACGAAAATTTCTAATAATCTAAAATTGTGAAATCATCAAGACCATCTCTCAAATTTTTAGTAAATTTATCCTAAAAAATTTCGTCCGAGAGGAGGGAATTATTATTTTTTTTTAAGTCCAAAACTCTTTTTTTTTTAAGACAGCCCAAGACTTTTTGGAATTATAGAAAAATATTAAATATCAAAAACGTGTCGCACACACCATAATACAATAGTGTGTCCTTTTTTTTTTTTACTTTATATTTTTACGCATGCGGATGTTGTGTCTGAAAAGTGGCTGAGCCATGTACGAGCCATGTCCAACGCTGCACTGAGTAATTTTTTGAAGTAATCATGCATTATATATAGTTACTAACAAGATTACAGTAGATAATGTTAACACAATTATTAATTAGGTCATTCAGTAAATTATTGACACAGATTAAGAATTACTAACTCGGCACATATTAAGATTTAAATAAACCACAATTGACCAGTCATTCTTATTTCTCTTATTGTTTTATTTTATTTTGCAATATCTATGTGTCCATCTTAAATTTATCAAAGGTCTTTCGGGATTCAAATAAACTGGTTGTCTTATAAACAAAGTAACTAACAATTATTAAGCTAAAGCCTTACCAAAAACACATATCGAATTGCACAAACATTACAAAAAACATATTTGATTGGAACGGCTTTTGTAACGACCAGCTTTAAATTTACAGCCATGATAAAAACTGCCACGCCTCAAAAGAAGGTCAGGACAAAATTCATAAAACTCCCGTGTGCTTTAAAAAGTTTGCAAAAAAACCCTCATGTTATGAGAATAGGTTAAAAGTCCGCCTGTGTTTTGTAAAACTCAGCTCAATCGCCCCTCATAGTTAAATGCAACTAACCGTGTTAATTTTTTAGAAAATGACCGTTATACCCTTACTTAATATATATTATTTCTTATTTTAATGATCGTTGGATCCTCTTTGATCAAATATTGATCATTAGATCTAATCAATTAATCTCAACTATTGGATTTTAAAAACATAAAAGGTTTAGATTCAACAAATCATTTACCTTATATTATATATAAATAATATAAAATTAAAAAAAATATTGTTATTATACATGAAAAAAAAAAGCAAACTAACCCACCCCACCCCCTTATCGCCGCTGCCCCCCCCAATCCTATCTCCATAAATTATTTAACAAATTGAGTGAGGTCGGTCTCATCAGAATCGTCTTGAAGAGGTGAGTCTGATGGTGGTGGTCTGAGTTCGAGATTTGACCGGACGATGATGAATCAACAACAAATATGTTCGGTGGTTGTGAACTTGGAAACAAGTTTCCAGCAAAAAAAGGGCGAAAATTGTTTGGTTTTTCTTTTTTTTAATTTTTTAAATAATTTTAATTATATTAATTAAAATATATTTTAGTTAATTAAGAATATTTTAAATAATTATAATAATTAAATATTTTAGCTAATGAAGAATAATTATGATAATAATTATTGTAATTAAATATATATTTTAATTAATAAAAATAATTTTAGATTTAACAATTAATAATTATAAAATTATTTCAATTAAATATAATTTAATTTAATACTTAATATTAAATAAATTAAATATAATTTAACATTTTAATTTACTTATAAAAAAATACAAAAACCAATTAAAAACAAAAAGGGCATTTTAGTAAAAAAAACCCCCAAGAAAAAGGTCAAAAAAAAGTTAAAAGAATACCCCCACATGCACAAAAAGCGCATATAATGCACCTTCCGTTAATTACTAACGAAAAAGGTGTTTGTTGCTGAGTTTTACAAAATACAAAGGGGTTTTTAGCCTATTCTCATAACAGGAGGGTATTTTTTGCAGACTATTTAAAACACATGAGGGTTTTATACATTTTATCCAAGAAGGTCCCACTTTTTATACCTATTCCGGGGATGCGACCTAACAAATATCATAAGAACCATAAAATCACCAAAATAATAGTATAATGGCCAAACCAATCACATCTCCTAAAAAGTAAACCTCTTTCCCACCACCTTGATCTCTTTCTTTGTGAGGCCATGTAAGGGTGCATGTGGAAGAAAATAATGAATATAGAAAAATTTATCAAAATAGGTTAAACACATCATATGGGCTAGCTAAAATAACAATCAAGCCAATGAAGATCGTATCAGGCAATGACCAAATTATGGGATTACCACCTTATGTCTCCCGAAAGACCATTTACTATCTTATCTTTCATATAGAGATTAAACAAACGATCGCATATAATTTGCAATGCCTAGGTACATGGCAGCACTAATAACACACAGGCAACCTAGCTTGCCAATGAAAAGACACCAAAGTGGGAATTGAGCGACGAAGCCTCAATTGGAAGCCTAATGCTACCCCAGCATCCCTTGCGAACTGTCCAACTCCGGGCCCATTGACTACTTAGCAAGAAACACATGATCAAGTTTTGAAAAATCCAATCGAGCCACCATATAGAAAATCGGATATTTACAGACCATGAGCATATTGAATATTATGACAAACTAAGCAATATCAATATAATCGGACCTCCTGGATACTCATACGGATTCTAGAGGTGGCTCCCAAAGGAAACCGATATTGAATGCGAAAATTCGTACGATCAACATTCTAATCATGTTGTAGCAATAAGCTCCATAGAGCTCAGAAGGTCCGCTCAAATCCAATAGATAACCGAATGTCATATTCATTTTCATTTGTCTAAGAACAATTTCAAGAAATACTTTTACTCAAGTTTGTAATAAGAAAAGACCACTTTTTGTATGTATATATAAGCATGCACGATGTACATAGTATTCCTCCAGTTTTGCAAATTCGAATGTACTTTTAAATGGCACTCACAGTAAAATCCATATGAGGGAAAATTACATTTTTTGTCCCATAAATTTGGTACGTTTCACATTTGGTGCCATTCATTACAGAATTAGCAAATTTAGTCCGGTAACTTACAGAAATTAGTACTTTTGGTCCTCATCTACATTTTTGTCTACAGTTTAACGGTGCAATGCACGTGCCTAGCATGTGACCGTTAAGTACTTTTGACTAGAGAGATAATTGTTTTTTTTCTAAGCTTGATACAATTTTTGAGGAAAAATATAACTACATTTGAGGAGAAAAAATAAATTTTGAAAGAAATTACCGCAAAAATGTAGTGATTTCTCTTTTCTGTCACAAAAATTGAATTCTATCCTTCCATATTTCTATAAGTTAAAATCAAGTAGAAGCAACATAGAAAATCATGTCTTTCACAAGTGAATCAAATAGGCCAAATGAAACACTCATATGCTACTATTGAAAAAACAGTCAATTTTTCTTCCGAGAAAAAATTACTTAGCGGGAACATGTAAATGAAGGGATTTTCATGCTACGGCCCAGTAACGCGCTAGAAAAAGTGGTAATGAAAACGCATATAACAATTAAAATTAAAGCGCAAAGTAAACGAAGACAAGCGGTGTACCATTTGAGCTCCCAGGTGTTCGATGTAGTATGAAAATTACGCAACAATAAAAGTTAATCATACGAGGCTATGGTTTGAAATATAAAAGTAGAAGCGAAACTTTAAACCGAAATTTACCTTTTAAATTTCAAGCTTCCAACTGGTTAGTTTCGTTGAATGTTCATCCAAGACTCCAATGTAGGAATCCTCCAAAGATGATCCATACCGCACAAAAAAACGAGACCTTGATCCCTTTGCTAGGAGGAATCAAGATCAAAAACTCATCCTTTGAGAGAGAGGGAGGGGCCGCCGAAATTTCATGGAGGAGGGTTTTTCTTTTTTCTTTTGTTGTATTGTGTAATGAAATATTACCCTAATACATATTGTGTAATCATACACAATATATATTTATATACCTTGAATAGATAAACAAGAATGTTTCTAGATACATTCTATTATCTATAAGGTAATTCTTCAATCCATTCCAAATAGAGAAGAGTCTAATTATGACTAACTAGCACTTTCCAAAAATTTAATTCTTTGGTCAACTTTTCCTCCATAAATTTTGCTAGTGGGCTTTAATTATTGGGCCGATTTTATGTAAAATAAATTCAAGGCCCAATGAAATTTAATTAAATCTAATTTATAAAATTCATTTAATAGAGCCCACTAGGCATTTAATTAAATACTCAATCCCAAATTGTCTCTTATTAATTAATGAAATCCAATTTATCAGTTAAATAAAGACAAACCCAATTTAAATTAATCCAATTAATTTAAACTTGAGCTATCCATCCATTGGACCCCATGTGTGAATAGTCCAATTACTTACATATTATGCAATTAATTCAAAATTAATTCCTTGCTCTTTCTCAGTGATTTGTGTGTGACTCTTTAGATTCACCTTTTAGCTAGATTTGGGCTAGTGTCCAACACTATTATTAATTAGTATAATCAAGAATGTCCGTCACAATAGGTGGCCGTCTAGCAACGGTCCATGGTATTAGAGACTAGGTGAATTTCCGTGTGAACATTTAGGTTCTTGAGTCCATACTGGTATGGTCCTTCAGTCGACGTTCTTTTTTACTAAGGACTCTGTTCACAAGTTCAATGGAAGTGGCTTATCCATGACATAAGCCAGGTTTGAAAATCAAGGATAATCCTTCGATTTTTCCAGCCAATTTAAATGTTTGCATTCTATTAATGAAATAAATCTCAAGAAATAAATTGAAAAACGTATATAAGACATGTGTTCTAAACATAGAGTAGAAAGAATAATTAGATTATTTCAATATTATTTTGTGTTAAGACTTGATTTTTTAGTCATTCAATTCTCCCACTATTTCAACCAAATACCACCACTCTCAAGTGGGGTTTTGGTACATCCTTTCCTAGTGGGCTTGGGATCGACAAGAACAAGTTACCATGCCCACTTTTACGATTCACATGGAAAAAGCCTTATGGGAGACAACCGATGCCATTCTCATTTCATGAGATTCCCAAGATATTCTGTCTCACCTCTTTACATGATCCCAAAGACTCCAAGCGAAACATGCTACGCAGTGTTAAGCCCGGCCCATCTACCAAATCACACCTCAATTGTCACCCCCCATGACTCGTGAGATAGGCAAACAACGACCGTGTTCCTTTGTTCATAAAAATAATACAGCTTGCCTTCTATTTCAAATATGCCATGACTCGTGAAACCATATTTGGATAGTGGTGAAAGGGCACTGCAAACTACCAATGGATCGGCCCAGGAACGCGTAAGTTGAAGCGGTTAAAATGAATTATGTAAATAAAATGAAATCGCAATGAAAGCATAATTCCAAGGGGTGTACCCTTGGAGTTCACGAGCGTTCGATGTAGTTAATAAAATAAACGACAATAATAAAATTAACAAAGCTATTCGTTGAATGAAAACGAGAGGTACATAAATGTAAATCAAGAATAACCTTTGATTTGTTTATTTTGAACCTCGTTCGTTTGGTCCGTTCACGCACGGCCTAAGCATAGAAACCCTCTAAAGCTACGCCCACACTACACCGGAACTTGAGATTCCTCAACTTAATTTGCTAAAAAAGAATTGATGAGAAAAAATGCACCAAGTGTGTACAAGAGGGGGTTAGCCGAAAGGTAGAATTGGAGAGAAGAAAATTATTTTCTTGCTTTTTTATGTATTCATTAGTTATTCCAAATAACTAATATACATATATATACCTTGTATGGATGCAATAAAATATGTTTAAGTTCATTTAATCATCCATACGGTAATAAGATCCTTTATTACAAATATAGAATCACTAATCATGGCACTTTCCAAAAGTAAATTTTTAGTCAATATTTTCCTTTTCTAATCATTTCGACCAACTTAATTAATGGGCTTGGGCTTATTTTAATTAATTAAAATACAAAGCCTAATCAATCTTAATTAAATTTAATTTAATTAAATCCCACTTAATTAAGTCCATCATATATTTAATCCATTTAAATATATGAACCCAATAAGCCTTAAACAATAAGTCCAACTTATTAAATACTAAGGACAAGCCTAATATAAATTAATCCAATTAATTTATTCTTGGGCTTATCCATCCAATGAATCCCTCTCATATATAAGTATTCCAATAACTTATAAAATTAATTCTCAATTAATTAGTCGTCCCTTCTTAGTGATTTATGTGTGACTATATAGGTTCACCTTTCAGCTACACTTGGGCTAGTGTCCAACACTATTATTAATTAAATTAAATTTAATTAATAATTATTGATCAATCCTTGATCAAGAAAGCCTATCATCCTAATGGCCGTCTAGCAACGGTCCATGGAACTAGAGACTAGGTGAAAATCCATATGAACTTTTAGGCTCCCGAGTCTATACGAGTACGGTCCTTCCATCTACCGTCTCCGGGCCATAGTCTACAATATGGAATTGGGTGTCGGTTCTCATCCTACATAAGGCGTCTATACTTAATACTTAAAATCGCGTCACGCCAAATTGCTCGAACGAGGAACCTATTTTTCCTATTTCACTAATGACTGTTGCCACAGGCTTATAGAGCGTTAACACATCTCCAAGTGCATAGGAGATGCCTTTGTCACGTTTTGACAGGGAATGGATCCTCTTCCTTGAACTCATTGTCCTCACTACGTACTTTGAATGCACAAGAGAAGGCTTATGATGACCATGTCTGAGTCACCTCTCGCACAAATCTATGATACAGTCATCGCATGCAAATTACTGCCATTATTCATCAAGTTTTAGGACTGCTCCCATACTATCAGAGTTGGGGACTCAAGTCATACCGACCAAGCCTCCAAGGCTTCCATATGACAATCCCTGCGAGTTAGCTCGGTCAATTCGATACCTAGTCAATCAACCAATTAAGATCGCATTGACATCCCACATCTGCCCTTGATGAAACACAGAATTCATCAAATGAATGTGACTCTTAATGCATGTCTCCATAGGACACTTCGATGCCCATTCTCGAGGTCCACGATTCGGAACATTTCTGACCAAACCCTAAATAGTAGGTTTCACGACCGCCATCTAATGCACATTTCTAACTATTGAACAGTTGTTGCAGGTGGTCTGTGGGCTTTGTTGTGATATTTGAAAGAAGTGCAAACATAAATGTAATGAGCAAAACAAATGAAATGCCAATAGCAAATACTCATTTTATTCATTAAATAATATTACCTAAAATTGAATTACTGCCTGAATAGATTACAAACATGCCACTCCAATTGGCTATCAGGTCACCTATTCTAACAATCTCCCACTTGACCTAAAGTCAATAACCCATCGACCTCAAACCCATCTTATCCAAATGTCGAGCATGGGCAATTTGAGACATCGGCTTAGTAAGTGGATCCACTGTGTTTTCTGTTGAGCTGACTCAGTCCATCCTGACGTTATCTCTTCTCACCATCTCTCTAAGCAGATGGTAGCGTTTAAGAATATGTTTCGAACGGTGATGAGATCTCTGTTTCTTTGCTTGTGCTATTGCCCCGTTGTTATCGTAGAAGATAACTACGGGCTCAACAATTCTAGGTACCACACCCAACTCTTGGATGTACTTTGTCATCAAAACCGCTTCCTTAGCTGCTTCCAAAATCACTATGTCTTCCGCTTCCGTCGTGGAATCCATTGTGGTATCCAACTTGGTAGTTTTTCCAAACAACTACACCACCGTTCAACTTGAATACAAAACCCGATTGATACTTGGCATCATCATCGTCCGATTGCAAGCTAGCATCGTTGTAGCCTTCCAATATCAATTCTCCATTACCGTAAATCAAGAAAACATCTTTAGTCCTTTTCAGGTACTTAAGTATTGTCTTGACTGCGCTCCAGTGCTCCTCCATGGTGCATGCCTAATATTTGCTCGTCACACTCAAAGCGTACGTGAAATCGGGCCTCGTGCACTGACAACATGCTGAATGCTTCCTACGGCTGAAACATAAGGGATGTCTGACATCCTTTTAAGTTCTTCATCAGTCTTGGGAGACTGCTTCTTGGACATCTTAATCCCATGCCTCATGGGAAGGAATCCTCAATTTGAGTTCTGCATCTTGAATCTCTTCAAGGCTTTCTTGATATATGAGGATTGGGTTAGTCGTAACATCCTTCTAGATCTATCTCTATGAATTTTTATCAAAGAATGTAAGAGGATCACCCATATCCTTTATGGAAAATTGTGTGGATAACCATGCTTTAATGTTGCCTAACATCTTAACACCATTCGCAATGAGTAAGATATCGTCTACATAAAACACAAGGTATGCAATCGCGCTCCCACTGATCTTCTTGAATACATAAGGATCAAATTCTTTCTTGATGAAATCATAACCCTGTATGGCTTCATGAAAACGTGTGTTCTAGCTTTAGATAGCTTATTTGAGGCCATAGATGGACATTTGAAGACAACAGACCATCTGTTCTTCCTAAGGGAAGTGAAACCCTCTGGCTAATCAATGTAGATCTCTTCTCAATGGAACTATTGAGAAATGTTATTTTCACGTCCATCTGCCATATTTCATAGTCATACCATATTGCTCGTGCAAGCAGAATCCGAATGGACTTGGCCATGTCTATGGGCTAATAGATTTCCTCAAAATTAACCCCGGATTGTTGAGTGTATCCTTTTCGACGAGCCTAGCCTTGAAGGTTGTAACCTTTACGACAGCTCCAAGCTTACATTTGTAAACCCTTTTCCACCCAAAAGGTTTAACACCTTTAGATGGGACTACGAGGTTCAAAAATGATTTTAACCCATTGAGTCCATTTCAGATTTTACGACCTCAAGCCACTTATCCCAATCGATGTCCAACATTGCTTCTCAGTACGTCCTTGGATCATTATCCAATTGACTAGTCAGTCCCGAGAAGTGATAGCTATTAGGTGGTCGAGATTCCCTGGTCGACCTACTGAGGATTGGAGCACCATCAGTGGGAACTATAAGCTCAAATGATGTTCTTTCGTTCAGTTGAGGTGTTTGACTTGTTTCCTTAAGTAGTACCTCATCGCATCAACTATCCGCAAAAAAACCCTTTTCCATGAACATTGCGTTCCTTGAGATAAAAACCTTTTGCTAAGATGGATCATAGAAGTAGTATGTCACAGTTTCTTTCGGAGATCCAACAAACTTGCACAGATTGGACCTCGAGTCTAGTTTGCCTCCCACTAGCCTCTAGACTTATGCGGGACTACCCCACACTCGCAAGTACTTGTAAGACGTAGGCTTGCCATGCCATATCTCATATGACTTCTGGAGCACTGTCTTAGATGGCACCATGTTAAGTAATTAGGCCGCCCTCTCAATTGTGTGACCCTAGGAAGAAGGGGGAAATTCCGTAAAAGTCATCATTGATAGAACCATGTTCAACAGGGTTTGATTCCTCCCATCATTCAGTTGTGGCATTCCAGTAGGAGTCTATTAAGAGAGAATTCCTTTTCCCTATAAGTAATCAATGAACTCACCACTTAAATACTCTCCGCCTCGGTCCGACCGAAGGGCTTTATCTTTACGGCCAGTTTGATTCTCGACTTCAAGTCTGTATTCCTTGAACCTTCCAAAGTCCTCAGACTTGTACTTCATTATGTAAACATAACCATATCATGAGTGATCATCGATAAAGGTTATGAAGTACAACAATCCTCCTCTAGCCGGAGTATTTAATGATCCACAAACGTCTGTATGGATCAAATCCAAAAGACCGTTGGCAAGCGCACTTTGTCCAACAAAAGGTTTCTTGATCATTTTTCCTTTTAGACAGGACTCGCAAGTTCGTAGGTTGTCCAAATCGTCTACCTCTAGACTCTTTGAGTTTACCAACTTTCTCATTTTATCTTTTGAGATATGGCCTAGCTTTGCATGCCGATACTGTGCATTTTTATGATTATCTAATTTTCATTTATGTTGGGGCAGGCATAATCCAATGAGCCCGCAGTGAGTCTATGGTCTATCTAAGGTGGTCCTATGCTATTACAAAGTAATATTGTCCATCAACATATGGATGGGCCTTGTGATATCACCATGGGTCGCCTTCTCCGTGGGCCTCCTCCTTCATGGGCCTTCTTCTCCATAGGCTTACTAGAAATGAAAAAGTATCTGGAAAGGTCGTGTACTACCCTCATTACAATTTGAATAAGAAACCCCGATCAGAAGTTGGGGGGAATATATTAAGAGGATAGCAAGCCTTATTATTCCAAGGTTAAAATCAAGAAGAGAGGAGAAAATAAAATCACAAGGGCCCACCCAACAAAAATTAAAAGACATACATGCGATCTAGAGCTCCTTGATCATCCTTTCACATTCATTCTAGCACAGAATAACAATTAATCATGCTAGACAAGAAATGAACATCCTAAAAATATCGCGATATCAGATATCACGACAAAAAATTATATGTAGAAAAAAATAAGCTTAAAATTTGCAACTCATATGGATAATTAAGCATTGTACATCTAATGCACGCAATTTAAAAAATTAATTAAAGCAATTTAATTCTCCAAAAATTCTAATTTTCTCCAAAATTAAATCAGCAACAATAAATATTTTTCAAAAATTATGCAAAAATTGGAAACTTCAATTTTCCACAAAAACGGCCTAGCCGTCAGTCAGCAGCAGCAGCGCAACGGCCACACAACCGCTCGGCAGCGCGTATGCTGTGCATTTTCGATCAGCAGTGGACTGCTACACTACCATTTTTTTTTATTTTCACACATTAAACTAAAATTAAAATAAGTATTTTATTAGAAAATTTAACTTTCATAAAATGCTTAAATCATCCAAATTACAAAAATTAAACAAATTAATTTTCTCATATAACTATGAAAGAATAAGTAAAAAAATATATCATTCTTCAAAAGCAATAAAGAACACATTTCAATACTTTTTCACACAATACCATAGCCCCTACATTGTAACTGGGCTCTGATACAACTTTTAAGGGCACCAGAAAGTGCGAGTGGATCAGCTCGGCAGCACCTAAGCGGAAGCGGTTCAAATAAATTGCTTAAGTAAAATGAAATCACAATGAAATCATAAAATCATGGGGTGTACCCTTGGAGTTCCCGGGCGTTCGATGTGATTAATATAATAAACAAAAATAATAAAATTAATGGGGTAATTAGTTGAATGAATAACGAGAGATACATAAATACAAATCAAGAATCACTTTTGATTTGATTTATTTCGAGCCTCGTTCGTTTGATCCGTTCACACAAGGTTTCAATGTAGAAATTCTCTAAAGCTACGTCCATAGCACACTGGAACTTGGGATTCCTAAACTCTATTTGCTAGAAAAAAATTGAGGAGAAAAAACACACAAAGTATGCACAAGAGGGGTTCGGAGGAGAGGTGGAATTGGAGAGAAGAAAATTATTTTCTTGCTTTGTATTCACTAGTTATTCTAAATAACTAATATACATATATATACCTTGTATGGATGCATTACAATATATCTAGGTTTATTTAACCATCCATAAGGTAATAAGACCCTTTATTACAAATAAAGGATCACTAACATGACATTTTTCAAATGTAAATTTGTTAGTCAATAATTTCCTTTCTAATCATTTCCACCAACTTATTTAATGGGCTTGGCCGGTTTTAATTAATTAAAATACAAGGCCCAATCAATCTTAATTAAATTTAATTTAATTAAAGTTCACTTAATTAAGTCCATCATATATTTACTCCAATTAAATATATGAACCCAATAAACTTTTATTAAATAATAAGTGCAACTTATTAAATAATAAGGGCAAGCCCATTATAAAATAATCTAATTAATTTATCCTTGGGCTAATCCATCCAGTTGATCCCCCTCATATATAAGTAATCCAATTCCTTGTGTAATTAATTCTCAATAATTCCTCATTCCATCTCGATGATTTGTATGTGACTTTTTAGGTTCACCTTCACCTAAACTTGGGCTATTATTCAACACTATTATTAATTAAATTCAATTTAATTACTAATTCTTGATCAACCCTATCAAGAAAGCCCATTACCATAGGTGGCCATCTAGCAATAGTTGGCACTAGAGACTAAGCGAAAATCCATGTGAAATTTTAGACTCCCGAGTCTATACGAATATGGTCCTTCCGTCTACCGCCTCTCGGCCTTATTCTAAGGCATGGAATTGGGTGTCAGTTCCCATCCTGGAGTAGGCATCTAAGCTTAATACTTTAGATTGCGTTATGCCAAATTGCTCGACCTAGGAACCTCTTTTTGCTATCCGACCAATGACTGTGGCCATAGGTTTATAGAGCGTTAACACATCTCCAAGTGCATAGGAGATACCTCTGTCACATTAGACATGGGATGGATCCTATTCTTGGAACTCACCGTCCTCGCTACATACTTTGAATGCACTAGACAAGGCTTATGATGACCATGTCTGAGGCACGATCACCTCTCGCACAAATCTAAGATACAGTCATCGCATGCACGTAACTGCCGTATTTCTTCAAGTCTGAGTACTGCTCCCGTACTATCAGAGTTGGGGTCTTAAGTTGTACCGATCAAGCCTCCAAGGCTTCCATATGACGATCCCGTGAGTCACTTCAGTCAATTCGACACCTAGTCAATTGACTCATTAAGATCGCATAGACGTCCCACATCTATCGCAAATGAAACACGACACTCATCAAATGAATGCGACTCTTAATGCAAGTCCCCATAGAACACTTCGATGTCGGCTCTCAAGGTGCTTAACATGAAATATTTCAGACCTAACCCTAAACAGTTGGTTTCATGGCCGCCTTCAAATGTGTGCAGTCCAACTGTTGCACGGTTGTTCAAGGTGGTATATGGGTTTTGTGGTGATGTTTGAAAGAAATGAAAACATAAATGTAATGAGCACAACAATGAAATGCCAATAGCGAAGACTCATTTAATTGACTAAATAATATTACACAAAATTGAGTTATTGTCAGAATAAATTAGAAGAATGTCAATCCAATTGGCTTTCAGGTCACCTACTCTAACAAGTGGTAGATTCCTCATGATATTGTTATGTAAAGGCCTGGACAAATTAAAATGCCATTTCGATCCAAGTCATTTATGGTCTTAATATTTAATCAGTGTCGTGCTCAATCTATCAACCAAATTACACCTCAACTTTTGTCCCCCACAATTCGTGAGACAGGGAAACAGTGAGCATGTTCCTTTGTTCACAATAATGTTGCAACTTGCCTCTAATCCAAATATGCCACGACTCGTGAGACCACACTGGGTAGTGGTAGTTTCCTTAGCACATTATTGTGGATGAAAAACTTGCACAGAACAAACCATTTTGATCCAAGTCCGTTTTGGGTCCCAATACTTTAATTTCGTCCAACCAAGTGAGAAATTAAAACCATTCAATTAATTACAAAATTATGGGCTTAAAACCAAGTATTTACAGAAAAATTCAAATTTTCTTTAATACTAAAATCATTCAATTAATCACAGAATTAAACAAGTTAATTTCTACACATAATTATCAATAAAATAAGCAATAAAACATGCTTTAAAAAACATTAAAACATGTTGGCATGTTTATTCACATAAAATCGATAGCCTCTATATTGAACCGGATACTGATACCACTTGAGAGATCGCATGTTACAGCTGGGAAATGCTATAGCGGAAGCGATAAATTAAAACGCATCATAGTAAAATTTAAAGTGTAAAAACAATTGAATTCAATGGGTGTTCCCTTGGAGTTTCTGGGCGTTTGATGTAGTATGAAAAATTACCTATGGATGGAAAAATAAATGTTGAAGCGAGAATTAAAATCGAAATGTACCTCTTAAATTTTGAACTTCCAACCGGCAAGTTTCGTTGAACGTTCACAAGAGATTCCAACATAGGAATCCTCTAAAGATGATCCACATCACACCGAAAATTTTTTTCTTGATTCCTTTGCTAGAAGGAATCAAGATCAAAAAAACTCACCAAAGGTGAGATGAAGGGGGCAGTCGAATTATGATGGAGAAGGAGAGGAATTTTTTGTGTTGTATTGTGTAATGAATTATTATCCTAACAATCATACACAAAATATATTTATACACCTTGAATAGATAAACAAGAATGTGTCTAGATACATTCTGTTATTTATAAGGTAACTCTTTCCAAATAGAGAAGAGTCTAATTATAACCAAGCTAGCACTTTCCAAAAATGCAATCTTTGGTCAACTTTTCCTCCATCAATTTTGCTAGTGGGCCTTATTCATTGGGCCGATTTTATGTAAAGTAAATTCAAGGCCCAATGAATTTTTAGTAAATCTCATTTTAAAAAATTCATTTAATTTAGCCCACTAGGTATTTAATCCAATTAAATATTCAAGCTCAAATTGACTCTTGTTAATTAATGGAATCCAATCCATTAAATTAATAAAGACAAGCACAATTTCAATTAATGTAATTAATTTAAACTTGGGTTATCCATCCAATGTACCCTCATGTGTGAGTAATCCAATTACTTACATCTTATGAAATTAATTTCAAATTAATTTCTTATTCTTTCTTGGTGAATAGTGTGTGACTCTTTACATTCACCTTTCAGCTAGACTTGGGCTAGTGTCCAATATTATTATTAATTAATATTTTTTTGATTATCCCTTAATCAAGAAAGTCCGTTACCATGGATGGTTATCTAGCAACGGTCCATGGCACTAGAGACTAGGTGAATTTCCGTGTGAATATTTATGTTCCCGAGTCCATACGGGTACGGTCCTTTCGTCTATTGTCTCCCAGGCTTAGTTGAGGGCATGGAATTAAGTGTCAGTTCCCATCTTAAACTAGGAATCTATGCTTATACTTGAGATCATGTTACACCAAGTTTCTTGACATTGGAACCTCCTTTTCCTATTCGATCAACGATTGTGGCCAGAGATTCATAAGATGTGAATGCATCTCCAAATGCATAGGAGATACCTCTATCACATACTGATAGGGGATTGATCCTCTTCTTGGAACTCACCATCCTCGCTACATACTTTGATCGTACTGGATAAGGCTTATGATGATCACGTTTATGACACAATCACCTCTTAGACAGATCCAAGATACTGTTATCATATGTACATGACTATAGTGATTCCTCAAGTATGAGGGCTACTCCCTTACTATTCGAGCCAAGGACTCAAATATACCGACCAAGGCTCTAAGGCTTCCATATGACGATCCCCACGAGTCAGTTCAGTTAGTTGACCACCTTGTCAACTAATCCACTAATATTGCATAGACGTCTAACATCTATCGTTGATGAAACGCAGCACTCATCGAATGAATGCAATACTCAGTGCAAGCCTCTGTAGGACTATCAATTCCTAGTCTTGAGGTCCTCAACTTGGAACGTTTCAAACCAACCCTCAAAAGTTAGTTTCATAGCCGCTATCCAATGCGCAACACAACTACATGGGTTATTGAGTGGTTTGTGGGCATCTTTTGTGACGTAAAAGTAGTGCTTAATGTTATATGACAAGCACAACAGACACATGCGCCAAAGTTGCATATTTACCATATTCGTCAAAGTAATATAGATTAAATAAAGATTTTGCTAGAATGGTTTTCGAAATCGGCAATCTAATTGGCTTTTGGTCACCTATTCCAACAGTTCAATTAGTAATAAACTGATTAAAAATCTAAGTACGGTTGCATCCACTAGAGGTGAATACATTTTAGTATAATTAATTTCTAGCCTTTGAGTAAAGCCTTGGTCCACAAGTCTAGCCTTGTACCTTAAAACGTCATTTCATTCATTTCTCTTTTGTACAAACACCACTTATAGCCAACTGGCTTGAACACCTTTTGGTGCTGGAGTAATAGGTCCAAATACTTCTCGGTTATTTTCAATGTTTTCAATTATTCAAGTGTTAGCATTGCTCTATAGTTTGAGGATCATTTTCATTTTCATCCATGATTTCGACGGCTATAAAATAGGGAAAAATCTCATTTGTTACAATTTCTATTCGAGGGTAAATTTCATTTTTGGTCTAATAAGTGGACTTGTTTTCAATTTTTGGTCCATAAGGTTCTCAAACTTGCAATTCTTCCACAGTGACAAAGAACTTCTCCATTTGCATCCGTGTTTTATATTTTTTTCCTACTAAATGGGAGAGAGAAGAAAACAAATTAGCTATTTGTATACGGTAGAAGAAGAAATAAACCATCCCCACAAAATTTTCATTTATCTGTACATTTTCTCTCCAAATTTATACCCACCTAACAGAAAAATCATCTGTCATTAGCAACTTAATGATTGCCCCTCTTGTTTCCTGACATTGGAAAAGAAATGCACATATTGGATGGAATGTGTAAATCATCTATAGTATGCGACCAAAATTAAAAATAGGTCCATTTATGTGATAAAAAATGCAATTTACCCTCTTCTTAGTAACAACCTAAAGTGTTGCAAACATAATTAATAGACATCTTGTAACTGATCTCGAGATCTTGCTCGTATTTAGATAAATCAGTTCAAGAATTTTATCCTTGGGGACATTACTAGTGGTCACAATAGCATTGTTATTAATTGAGACGGCATGCTCCTTTCTCTTTTGAGGATTTGCTTCTTTAGAGCCAAGTGTTCTAGCACGCTTTGTGATTTACTAGAATATTATGTGTAACTTTGTTCCTTCAAGTAACAATATAGTAGTTCTTTCGAAGACCTCAATAAGATTATTAACTCCTGAAATAGTATTCACAATTGGTCTTGTCATTAACAAGTTTCAGAAAAAACTCTTGTGTCTTAGAATGGTATGTGTAGTGTCACTATGAACAAGACAATGCTCCTTGCCATTGAGAATTGTAATGGGGTACAATATGAGAAAACCGTAACAAATGGGAAGAAATTGGAAAAGGCCCTAAATAATATCTTAAGCTAGCTTGTAAAACTAAAAATCTTGCGGATAATCTCTTGTGCTATGATCGGATCCTAGATCTTGTGCTCCGCCAACCACCTTTATGGATTGGATTTGGCTAGAGCACATCACCACACTATAAAAAAAGGCGAGATTTGGCACGGTCATGGCAACCATTCCTAAATCCCTTCCATCATGGAACGGTCTTTGGAACACATAATGAATGAATATTAAAAGATGATGTCAGGATGTATATTTTTTTTGGGTTATAATGTTTGAACAGGCAAACTGTTCGAACATGAGTTCCAGACAAATAGTTACAAAATCCGATCCAAATACTGTTACAAATTAGCAACGGTAAATGATTGGAATTCTATTTGGAACATAATATTATAATTAGGGACGGTCTTGAGTTGACCATTCCTATATGTGTGACAAAGGATGTCAAAAAGATAACAATTAGAAAATGTATGCCAAAACGAGGTACAGTTCGGAACGATTTTCGAACACCTTAATCAGCTATGCGAAAAACGTTCCAAATTATTAGTTTTATTTAAGAAGTAATGTATGTGAAAAATCGTTCCAAAATTCAGTACAAATTGGAACTGCTTTTTTTATTATTTATTTAGTATTATTGAGCTTGTTCCAAATGAAATACAATGGTTACATTTAAATGGTAGAAAAAAATGTTCCTAAACTCGTCGAAAGGACCGTTTCAAAATCTAAATCAACAGCTATTTTTAACAGGTAAATATGTGTGCTCTTTCCATTTAATGTCCCTATTTTTTTACATTCTTATTTTCTCTCTATTTCCTCAATCTCTCTCGAATTTTTTTGTTCTCTCACTATCCGACAAATAATTTTCTACTCTTGTTCGTCAACCTGTCTCAATTTTTTGTTGATATTTGAAGTTATTTTGATCATTAAACAACTTTAACCCTTTATTTGTCAATTAATTATATGTTTTGTAATTTTATCAATTAATTTAATATAATAATAATAATATATATATATATATATATATTTGTGTGTGCTTGTGTCTCTGTGTAGGACTCATCGTCATATTAAGATAGTTAAGAAGATGGATGTATTAGAAGAACCTTCCAAATAGGGCAAGTCTTACTCTGTTGAGAATGATGTTGCTACATTTATAGAATGATCCAAGTCACAACATGCATACATGGATGATGAGAAGATTAAGTGTCCTTGTCAGAAGTGCAAAAATGAAGGTTACAAAACCACGGATGAGGTAAATTTGACTTATTTATGAAAGATTTTATGTCGGACTATTATAATTGGACTTCTCCTCGAGTGGAGAGGGTGTAGGAGTATTTTGAGGCCGTTACCACGGCCCCATTTTAGGAGGAGCAAACTCCCATTTCTAAAGTTATGTAAGGTACTAGTACGCCTTGAGGTGATGCGGTGCAGATGGATTCGGCATAGAGGATGGTTTCGATGCGGCCAGGCCGGCTGTTTGGTCTTCTAAGTATAACCAGGATGTTGTGCCTAATAGTAGTATGAGGTCGTGTCCTACTAATGAAGGCTTTAGTACATATTATGGTAGAGGGCCCTAATTATGTGTTTGGGCTAACAGATCAGTTTCATGATGTAGTGCATGCAGTTATGCAGTCGTTGTGGAACGGTTGCACCTAATCTCAATTGAGCATTGTTGCTGAGTAGGTGAATACCAAGGTCGCCTGCCATTTTCTCAGCATATATATGACCAAAGATCTCAGTAGGCTGATCATATAGTGCCCCGCAACCATACCCTGCCCCAGGATACTATAGTTAAAAAAAATTAATAATAAACTTGGGTTTACCTATTGAGAAGATCAATGTATGTAAAAATGGTTGCATGTTGTACAGGAAGGATGACATTGATCTAAACTATTGCAAGTTCTGTGAAGACTAATGTTGATAATGGAGGAATGTAATGAATACTACAAAGTTCGTGTGACACTAGGTAAATTTGTTTATCATTCTTTTAGTATTATTTTATAGTTAAAATGTCTAATATAGCATGTAATTTTAAATCTGACCGTTGCTTTCACGAGCGCATCAGTGCAGTCGTGACGGGGACATTTTCCCCACCCGTCGCCATGTCTAAGGTAGGTGCCGCCAGAGTACCAATATTTCTGGTTTGAGAGCATGAAAATAATCAATTTTAAATTAATTTGGTATTATATAATAATGTAATTACTTAATGAATTTTACTAATGTTTTATTTAATTTTATTATTGTAGATGACCTACTGGTGGGACTGTGACGATGAGTCAATGCTCTTGGTCTTCCACATGTTGGCTGATAAGTAAATCTGGAAGATACTATATGTCGCCCTGTCCAGCCTGGTCGGGCCACTCTTGCTGGCAAACAAGGTCTGGCACATGCTCTAGACGTATTGGGCCAGCGTGGACTTCCAGCGCGAGTCCTCAAAGAATAAGTCGAATCGTGCGACGAACTCTACTGTGTCCTCAATTGTGTATCAGTGGGAGGGGGTCTTCCTCTATTGACATGCACAAGAGGAAGTTGGTAAGTAAATAATAGTAATTTTAATGCTTTACCATTATATTATAAAAAAGATGCTAAATGTTTTTCTTCTACAAGAGGCAAAGGTCTGTTGCCCCCTAAGCAGATGGAGTTATTTGAGATGTGCTACAAGAAAAAAGTGGATGGCGGTTGGAGCGGGCCGAGGGCGTTGGAGGTGGCAGTAAGTAGGTTTTGTTTTACAGGAGACATTCCAGAAGCTGCTAGAGGATAGTCGGCCTTAGAGGGTTGGATATTCCACAAGCTGCTTTATTTTTTGTAATATCCAACTCTCTAGTCTTTGTTATTCTTTTAGTTTTTTTTAAGTATCTATTATATATATGTTAGGATTAGTGGATTCAAAAGTGTCAATTGATTTTTCTTTTCAAAATATTTGAGAGCGATATGTTCTATGGTGGCAAAGAACCAAATAAATTGGTGCAAAAAATTCTTACACACATTTCTATATCTATATGACTTTCATATAACTTAAATTACAGTTCATCAATGAAATCCAATCCTCAAAGTGTAATAATCACTAAAATTATACATATCTTTATATACCAAACCATTAATTATATTTTTCAGATTAAAACACACCTACCACATATATTTCTTTCAAAATATCCAGCCTTTGAAACCGAATTTCAATAGATCCTTAATTAGAAGTATTGTCAAATTTCAATAAACGCAAAATGATTGAACTTGCAAGAAAGGTGTACATGATTAATTTTTCAGTTTTGAGTATCAATTCTAACATCGTCACTACTTTAAGTTTTTCAATTTTATTCAAAAACTGGAGCTGTATATAAAGAATTTTGTAAAGACAAATGGTTGATTACAATACAAAAATATGAACAGATTGATGAACTCTTTAATTAATTTTCATAAATATTGTCTCTCTTTTTTTCTTTTTGCCTTTTCCAGACGAATCTAATGTAGAAAATAATTTATTGTTTTATTGTATTCATAGATAGCATCAATATATACCTTTCTTTCTAATAATGCTTTTGTCTAATTATTACAATAATATTAAGTAAAGACAAACCAATAGAGAAGAAATTAATAGGAAAATATTATGAGAAAAAGACAGAACATAACTTTTGAGGCTTCTGCTACCCCCTGTCCAGCTTTGTTTTTTGAAACACTCACACATACACACACAACATTTACTCATACTCTCTCACTCAACCACTCACACTTCAGATTTGCTCACGCCTTTTCTCCCTCAACACACTCACTGCAGAACATTATTCAACTCCATAAAAAACTACACTTAGAGAGAAATCACGGAAAACTCCATAAATGTAAGATGAATTCTATCCAGGGAACTTAATTATTCCTTTTCTCAAGCATTTGATTCTTTCTTTTTCCTTCTTTAATTCTTTTTTTTGAATGACTTGTTAATTCGTCATCGTTGTATAATTTGCCAACAAAAATCTTTCATCCGATCCAAATTCAAATTCATGTTGTGAAGATTCCGGTGATATGCTATCGTCAGATCCCATCTCTTGTGCTATGTCGGCATGATTAATGGAGCCTCAGAGGTACAGATTTAATTATTTTTCTTTTTTTTCTACAATTTATTTTTAATTAATTTCTTTTCCTGTTAAAGTTTAAAAAACTAAATATTTAATTTTTTAATATATTAAGAAATTTTTTTCCATAATTAGGGTTCAACAAGAAATTCAACTTTGTTATTTGATAAATATTTTAAATGAATTCATGTGGAAACCATTCCTGAGGCTATAGAAATCATGCTCAAGAAAGCTTGTCTTGTTTTTTTTTTTTTTACCTTATTTTTTGATATATTTTCTTACCATGACAAGTAGTCAAAACTCATATTTGAAAATACAAATTTTGATACCTTAAATTAAGTACAAAATGGGGGATGAAGAGAAAGTGCAATAGCGGTGGTGATGACCTGGCCTAGGCTCAAACCAAACTTGATTGTGCCTATTTTCTTTTCTTTTTTTTTTAAATGAAGATGAGATACTTTTTTGAACAAACTTAAATAATTTATGCTTTTATTTCAAATAAATAAATCATAAATTAAACCAAACAAAAAATCAAAACTTCCAAAACAAAGTAGCTAAGACCGCATAATGAACTTAATAACAATTTAACCAACTAGCTAGCGATATTAAACTTAAATAATGAAAAGCCAAAAAAAGATTTAAAATACATTTTTCAAAAATTAACAATGAATTTTAGTGAATTATTGTACTAATATAGAAGTAGAAGAATAAAGGTAAAACTTTTTAGAGTTTCAAAAGTATAAAAAAATATAGAATAGTTAAGCTACAAGAATAAAATAAAACTTATATGTCATATATTATTAAAAACAAAGAAGTGGCTCGATTAGGTCGGCCCACTAACTCGACCCAGGGTCAGGATGTCCTAGGTCATTGGGCTGGGCCTATCCCAAGTATTGATACTTGGAGTCACCCAGGATTGGCCTAGATTGGACCAACCAACTTTTCTTGATTTGGTCAATCACATCCTAGGTTGAGTCCCTCTTGAGCCCGACTCTTTAGGCATCTTGATGAGTGACTAGAAACCATTGAATTAGCATAAGTTTGGTGGAAGTTTCTCAATTACAAGATATAATGTGAAATTCCTATGACCAATAAAACTAAAATAAGAGTAATTCTTTATTTTTGGGACGCAAGTTAGGTTTATATATCCAAATCATTTGAAGATTAGAAATCCGTTTGCTATTATGATTTATTGATACCAAGTACTGAAGTAATGTTTATCTCATCTTATTAATTTTTAGTCTAAAATTTAATTATTTTCTTGGTAACTTTTTATTTGTTCTTTAATCTACATATAACACTTTGTTTGTAGAAAGCTTATACAATCATTTTACTTATCTCTACCCCCTCACGCACTAAACAAAGGAAACAAGATTAGATATTAGTGTGCAAAATAATCCACAATGCCTCAAATGCAAGTGATAAGGTAATAATTGTTTAATACTTTACCAAAATAATCTGTAAATTTTTTAATTCAATCTTCGTTTTCAATTATCATAAACAAAAATTAATTTATTCATGTGAATCCTTATATTGAGCATTTCTTTTTTTTACTATATCAAACGTATGATTCAATATTCCAAAATTCATTCATTAATTATTAAATAATTGTGATTCATGGAAAGCTAAATATAAGTGATTTGTTTTTATTGAAAACAGTGTATTAAATTATCGATATATAGATAAATAGTTTCAAATTAAAGCATACATTAAATAAAAATTACTAAATGCAAGAAACTAGTATAAAAATAAACCAAATACCCATATTTATAGAACTGAAATCGGTGACCTTTTGGTTGTAAGACATAACCATGCAATTTGAACAATATCTAAACTTTCAATTTAATTTAGAATTTCGAATACATTTAGTGAGAAAACATTTTTTCTAGTTATTATGTGGGGCACCAATAAATTTTAGACAAATTTATGTCGATAAAATTATGAATCACCTAAAAAGTTTTTTCTTTATTTGATTGGACTAAATTAACCTTACAAATATTATTTTTTAAGGATACAAATGTAAAATAATATAGTAATTGTTTCTTATTAACTTTTTTGACACTACACAGATACTCTTATTAATTACTTTTTACATTATTCACATTTATTCTTACTAATTACTTTTCACATTATACTTATTTAATCATATAATTTTTTTGTATATTACATTCATAATATATCGCATTTACTAGGTTACCCCTATCATATAACACCGTCAAAAAATCACAAAAATGGAAATGATTTAATGTTGAAAATTTTATTAGAATACATATAAATGCGAACTACCTGAAGGACTTAATAAATCAAAATAGGTTAAATGACGAATGAAAATCAATTAAATGAATTGTCATGTAAGAAACTAAAGAGTAAAATACGAATGCTAAAAGAATTAATGAGAATAAATTAAATCACTTATTATGTAAAGTGAACACTTTTTGTTGTAAGATAGATTAAAATGTAAATTGAGATTTGACATGTAATTCCTATGTACGTTATAGAACATTTTTATTATCTCTAATATAATAGAATAAATTGTTAAGTGTACAAGTTTTGATCATTTCAATAATGTACAATCCTTGTAAAAAAATATAAAAATGTGTAAATGCTACTCCTAAACCATCATCACATATATCCATTTTTCAAAAGAAAAAGTAGTAAAAAATCGCATGAAACCATAGATAAACACTATCTATACCATTATAGTTATCTATGATGAGTGGCTACGGACACGGTGACAGGGACAAGATACGAACAGACATTGCCACATGGAAAATTTAAAAATATTAAAATAGAAAATGGCACTCACACTCCTATAAACGATATAATTGTTATTATATATGTTCTTAGTTTCTCATAAAATTAAATTATGACATATGAAAAAACTCAAATAAAACCTAACATAACCATGTCTTGCATCTAAATATTTAACCAAAGGGTTAATTGCAAAGACTGACCCATAACATAAGGTGGTAGCATTTTAAGAACTGCAATTTAGACCCTGGCAAAATATGCCCCATAGCTTTAAAAAATATGGTGATTCCTGCCCTCCGTCTAGATCTGAACAAATATTAGACAATTTCATCCCTCAGCAGCTTTAAAATAAGCAATTTAGTCCATTTTCAATTATTTTTCATTCTAATGCATATTTTTGTACACGCTCCCCTAGAATGGTATCGAGCTTAGGTTTATTGAAAAAATATATGATTATATTATATTTTGATATTATTTATCCACTAATGGAGGAAACTTACTTTAGAGAAAATGGAACCGAATGAAATTTCGAGTTATGATGAAAACATTGAATATTTCCATATTCTGGAAATACAGAGAACGGAATTTTTCATGGAAGTTCTTGACAAGTGTTACAACGGTCCCAAGAGGATTGATCCAAAACTTCTCAGGCCAGAAGAAATTTTGATATTCGACAGGTACTACTAGGAAATGCAGTGAGGTGCCTACACTCCACTGAAGTCCATGGTAGAATCCCAGCTAGGAGAAGCGGAACGGGTAAACTCCTGCATAATTACGATTCTAAAAATTATGATTAAAGAAATTGACGGGAAAGAGCTCGAGCCGGATACATCAAAGATCTCCAAAGATCTGAGGGAGATACAAACGACAGTTCAAGACTATAGACATAGGTTAATCCATGTACCTATTAAAATAGAATCTTTGAGCCAGAAGGCTAAGGAGGTTCTTATGATCCTTCTTGATCTGCACAAGGATCTTATAGATATAAAGGTAGACATTGTAGATCTGAAGAGAAACCAAAGGGAGAACCCTGAGACATCTAAATCCAGACAAGAGCGAATTAGGGACGCCCTTGGAATAGTAATTCTTCTACAGCAGAAGGGGAAGGTCATGGAGATTCCAAAGCCAAAATCAAGAGAAGATCTGATTATCACATCTATCAGATCTGTAAAAATAATGGAAGTAACAAGAGCACAGATCTATAAGAATTGGCGGAATACTTTTCCCAACTCGAGATTGTGGATTTAGTCAATATCCAAACAAATGAAATAACTCCAGCACTACCACCGCCGGATGGGAATACATGCTCTAATGATCCTTCGTAGGATCAACCGAGGAGAGAAAGTGCGGATTTCCACACTAATGCCACTCCAACGTTTGTGGGAACCGGCTAAAGGAAAACCTAGGAAGAAATTCAAAAGAGAGTGCTTGAAAATACATTTTGGGCAAGGACCATGCTCCAGCCCTTACAACCATACGACACTATACTTAACATGGATATTATCGATTTCCAAAATACCGAGAAGTTGATAGACGAATGGGCTGCAGCCATCAAGAAAGCAGCAACTACCGTGGAGCTCGACAAAGAAAACATCATAAAACTTGTTGAGTTGAGCATGGAGGGATCTGTAAAGATCATATGGGACAATAACCCAGAAGATACAAAAACCAGCACCCTTTTTGGAGATTCAAAGGGCGCGATAGCAGACAGGCTAGGAAGGCTCATCAAGATAGACGTCATAGGAGATTGTTACTTCGAAGGAAGTAGACCAGAAAAGGATAAAGAATATACACAATCTCTCTTTAGCCTTGAACCAAGAAGTATTTGCCTAGTAGATGAATATATCTATTGGCCTCGTAAGTACTTTTTCCAAAGTTGAGTGGCAACAGAAGTAGCATCTCCAATGTTCTTCGCAAAGATATGCAGTCCATGGAGGAAAATGTTGATCCAGTCATACAAAGCCATATACTAAATATTTTTTATACAAAACCCACTTGACAAAATTTCATCTGATATATTTTTATATATGTTAATCAATACCTTTATCACTTTATTTAAAATTTTCAAAGCCATATACTAAATATATAGGTTGAAGTCTTTTGGCAGTTTCAATTAGCGAAAAATAGTGCATTTCAATGTATATATTTTGTCAAGTGGGTTTTCTCAAAGTTTTGTTTAACCAGGTTTCAATTAGTTCAAATTGTGCATTTATAATCAATATATTTTGCTTCATGCTTATGGATTCTATCTTTTATTTTAGAATGTGTTGTATTACTTATTTTGCATCATACTTGACTTCTGCGACTAAAAAGGTTTATTTTTAGGTTTAATAGTACCAAAATACTATGAAATATTGGAAGACCAATTTTTCCTTCTTTTTCTCAGACTCACGTGACTTTTCCCGCCAAACTTGTGGGGTTGACGGCTATGACGGCCCATGTGCACGGCACATGGGCTCTGCCGTTAAGTTGGTACAAAAAATGCTTATTTTTTTATTTAATGGTACCCAAACCTGAACTTGCAAAATTTGTAGTACTTAAAACCAAACTGACCTTTTTTAATTGTAACAAAACACAATTTTTCCCAATATTATACATGAAAAAATTTAACATTCTACCTTAATTGAGCATAAAGTCGTGTTGATAACGTGTTATAAACTTATAAAAATTCTAATTTTCTTAGGTTATTACTCCTAATAGTATATAAGAAAACAACATATACATATTCTCTCCAAATCTCTTTCCTTATAATTCTTCCAAATAATTTTTTACAAATGAATTACATAGTGGTATTTATAAACCATCAAAATTGTTGTTATAAACATACTATTAAAGAATATAATTAAAAAATATCATGGGGGATACAAAAGGTTATAAGCATTAGGGCAAATTACAGTTTTCCATTCAAACTATGCTTGTTTTTACTTTCGCCATTGAGTTTTTTTTTGTATGAACTTACCATCTCAACTTTGCAAAAATTTGCACTTTTCTATATATGATTGTCTTTTCTTGATTTTTTGCATTGGAAAACATCACATGTTGTGCATATGTGAAAAAATATCATATTACATTAAAAATCACACGTGCACTACATCTGATGTTTCTTTTGACAAAAAAATTGGTTGAAAAAAGTTAAAAATGACTAAGTGTAAAATTTTATAAAGTTGAGATGGTAAGTTGACACAAAATAAATTAAATACCAATATATAAAAATGATCATAGTTCAGATGGCAAAATGTAATTAACCCTAAGCATTATGAGAAAATACTAAGAAATGTATGCATAATCCAATTATGAGATAATATAAATTTTATATTTCACCCAATAGACATCTCCCATTTAATGTTACATTAAAGACTTTATTGACCAATATAAGTAATCAAAATTGTCCCACAATAATTGAAATCGCTATTTCAATCATGCTAGGTTACATAAACGCTATACTAACATGATCACCACTAAGCCTAACTAAGTCCCTAGTCGTTACAATAATAGCCCCTCTATTTCTAATCCTTAGGACCTTCTTGTTTGAACTTTTCTATTCCGGATCATCACCTGCAAACCATTCGCAGATTATGAATTCAGTGGTATCCAATACCATGAGTAGAATGGTGATTATGTTAATACTCAATTAAAGATTTTTACCTTCATCGGAGAGGAGCTCAGGACACTCCCTCTTCCAGTGGCCCTTCTCTCAGCAATAAATACAAATATCATTCGGTACTCGTGACTGATGAACAATCTTCCTTTTACTTATACCCCCGCCTAAAAGCGTAACACGATTACTTGAAGTAGTAGAAGCAGTAGAAGAAGTCTCATCACTCTTCCTCCTCCCCTATTTAGCACCCTTGCCCTTCACTTTAGAGGTAGAAGCCTCTCCCACTAGTACCGCCGGATGAAAATTTTTCTATCGTTGCCTCGTAGTGGACGAACATATTAATCAACTCAGGAAGCTTTTTTCAATCCCATTCATGTTATGGTTGACAATAAATTGATCAAAAAAGAGAGGTAGTGATTGTAAGATCATGTTCATTCTCAAAATCCGCCTGGAGGTCTTTAGCTTTTCTACTAGGGATAGCATCATCACTCGATGCTCTCATATGGCCAATCCTTCAGCTATTCTAGCACCTAAGAATTCCTCAATCACGGCATATCTGATACGTTGGTATGGTATCGCAAAAAGTTTTGACCATACATCTTTGTACCTCTCATACTACTTCTGGATCTTGTTAATCATCATGCCCCAGTACGATACTGTGTACTGCCCAGTTGTCCTCATGCCACTGAGTAAATTGTTCAAACGTCAAATCTTCTCCTTACCCTTCTGGCAAAGTGCAAGATAGAGACTTATCCAGAATATAAGTCTAGTTCTCGAAATCTTGGATTATCCTCAGATTTGTCAGCCAACTGGAATAGTTTTTTTCATCAAAGTTATTATCCTCAAGTATGGTGTTAAGTGGATTCTTAGACATCAACGATAAATAGAAAAATTAGTATATTATCATAAAATTATGTTCAAGTTAAGGACTTGAACTTCAGTCATTAACCTCCCACTATTTGTACAAAAACCATCACTCTCAAATGGGTTCTCGAAAAATCTTTTCTTAGTGGGCTTAGGGTCCATAAGCGAAATTCTTGATGTTGTGCTTTCACAATTCACATGAAAATAGCCTTGTAGGAGGTACCAAATACCATTCTTGACCTACTAGATCCCTAAGATATTTTGCATCACCCTTTTTACGTGATTCCGAGGACTTCAAGCGAATCACGTTGCTTGGTGTTAGATGCAACCCATCAATCAAATCATAGGGCAGACTACTATTGCCCCACGACTCATGAGATAGAGAAATAGGTGTGTATTCACTTTGTTCACAATAATAGTGTAGCTTCATTTCATTCCAAATGTGCTACGACTCATGAGACCACATATGAGTGAAATCAACTTCCTCACTGTATTATAGTGGATGAAAGACATGTAATAACAATCCTTTTTTTATTTCTATTTTTGGGTCTAATATTTTAACTTTGTCCCACCAAGTGAGGGTTATTTGTTATTTATATGACCGAGACCCCATCCCATTTAATATTTTTCATGCATAATATTCTCAATATTAAAAATATTAATAAAATGCATGCATGCAAAAATAAAAGTCTAGCACGCCACTATTGGATAAAATCACAAGCCCAATAGCCTATGTGATCTACTAAGCTCAGTTTTGTCTCCCAAGTGTCTCTTGACGAATGTAGGGCTATCCCACACTATCAAGTACTTGTAACTCAGGCTTGTCGTGCCATATCTGATATAATGTCTGGGTTACGGTCTTAAAAGGCTCCATGTTCAACAACTTGGATGTCATCTCAAGAGCATATCCCCAGAAGGATAAGGGTAGTTCGGTAAAACTCACCATAGACCGAACCATGTTCAACAAGGTTCTGCTCCTTCTTTTAGAGACACAGTTAAGTTGTGGCGTTTCAGGAGGAGTCCACTAAGAGAGAATTTCATTCTCGTTTAGGTAATCTAAGAATTCCCCACTTAAATACTCACCACCTTGGTCCAACCGAAGGGTTTTAATTTTGCGACCAGTTTGGTTTTCAACTTCAAGTCTGAACTCTTTAAACCTTCCAAACGCCTCAGACTTGTACCTCATTAGGTAAACATAACCATATCCTGAGTGATCATAGGTAAAGGTTATGAAGTAGGAAAATCCACCTCTGGCTTGTGTATTCAGTGGCCCACAGACATCTAAATGGATCAAATCCAACACACCACTGGCAAGATTACTTTGTCCTACAAAAGACTTCTTGGTCATCATCCCTTTCAAACAAGACTCGTAGGCTGGTAGGTGATCCAAATCGTCTATGTGTAGACTTTTTTAGTCTACCAACCTTTTAATCCTACCTTGAGAGATGTGACCTAGCCTTGCATACGAGGTTTGTGCATTTTCTTGATTTTCCATTTTACGTTTGTTTTGAGCCGTCATGATTAAATCATGTTGTTGGCGAATATAAAGACCATTATGAAGTATGCCTAGTAGATGTGAAGAACCATTCTTCATCAAATAAAAACAATTTTTATTGATCATAAACTTAAAACCAACATTGTCCAACAATGAAGTGGAAATGGTATTCTTGATCATGCTAGCTACATAATAGCAAATTTTTAATTCTATCCTAACTTGATCACTAACAGCTAAGCGGACTATCCCTACAGCTTCAGCAGCAACAGCCTTGCCATCGCCAAACTTTAGGATCTCCTTGTCTTTACATAGCTTTCTGCTTCTTTCTAGCACCTGGAAATCATTGCAGATGTGAGCTCCATAGCCGGTATCCTTGACTGACGAACAATCTTCCTCTTTCCTTTACTCCCGCCTAATAGTGTAATAGGATCACTTGAAGTGCTAGAAGCAGTAGAAGAAGTCTCATCACTCTTTCTCTCCCCCATTTGTCACCCTTGCCCTTCCCTTTAGAGATCGAAGCCTCTCCCATTAGTATTGGATGATGTAGATTTTTCAATCGTGGCCTTGTACTGGACCAACATCTTAATCAACTCATGAAGGTTTTTCTCAATCGCATTCATGTTATAGTTGATAATAATTGATCAAAAAAGGGTGGTAGTGATTGTAAGATCACGTTCATTCTCGAAATCAGCCAGGAGGTTTTTTAGCTTTTCTACTAGGGATAGTATCATCACTTGATGCTCTCATACGGACAATCCCTCAACTATTCTAGCACCTAAAAATTCCTTAATATGGCTAAATATGTGTGCTCTTTCCATTTAATGTCACTATCTTCTTTCATTCTTATTTTCTCTCTATTTCCTCAATCTCTCTTGAATTTTTTTGATATCTCACTATCCCACAAATACTTTTCTACTCTTGTTCGTCAACCAGACTCAAATTTTTAATCGATATTTGAAGTTATTTTGATCAGCTAACAACTTTAACCCTTTATTTGTCAATTGATTATATTTGTTGTAATTTTATCAATTAAATTTAATGTTATAATAATATATACATATATATGTGTATGAGTGTGTTTCTGTGTTTGTGTAGGACTCATCGTCATGTTAAGAACGTTGAGAAAATGGATGTATGAGAAGAACCTTTGAAATAGGGCGGGTCTTACTCTGTTCAGGATGGTGTTGCTACATATATACAATGACCCTCCACATGCATGTATAGATGGTGAGAAAATTAAGTTTCATTTTCGAAAGTTTGAAAATGAAGTTTTCAAAACCACGGACAAGGTAAATTTTGGCTTATTTATGAAAGGTTTTATGCTGGAGTATTATAATTGGACTTCTCATTGCGACGAGAGGGTGTAGGAGTATTTTGAGGCCGTCATCGCGGCCCCATTGCAAGAGGAGCAAACTTCAATTTCTAATATTAAGTTGAGTACCAGTACGCCTTGGAGTGATGCGGTGCGGATGGATTCGGCACAGAGGATGGTTCTTGATGCCGCGAGGCCGGCTGTCTGGTCTTTTAAGTACAATCGGGATGGTGTGCCTGATAATGATACGAGGTCGTGTCCTACTAATGTAGGGCCTAGTTTATATTATGGTAGGTGATACGAATATGTGTCTGGGCTGGTAGATTGATTTCACAATGTAGTGCATGTTGTTGAGCAGCCATTGTGGAATGGTTGCACACAATCTCAATTGAGGGTTGTTGCTAAGTTGTTGAATATCAAGGTCGTTGGCCATTTTCTCAGCATATATGTGACCAAATATCCCAATGTGCTGATCATATAGTGACCCATAACCACACCCTGCCCCAAGATTACTATAGTATGAAGAAATTGATAAGAAACTTGGGTTTACCTATTGAGAAGATTGATGTGTGTAAAAATTGTTGCATGTTGTACAAGATTGGGTGTGGTTAGGTATAAGTCAAACAGGGAGCAAAATCTTAATCGCAAAAAGACATCGTATACTATTCTTAGGTACCTGTCGGTTACCCCTCGCCTGTAAAGGTTGTATGCTTCAGAAGCGACTGTCGAGCAAACAACGGGGCAAGCCAAAAATCAAACAAAAGATGGATCCATGTGCCATCCGTCTAATTCAGATGCATCGAGGCATTTTGACTGGAAATATCCTCATTTTGAAGTAGAGCCCCGTTATGTTAGACTTGGCTTGTTCAACAGATAGTCTCGCAATGCACGGGCAGTACGGTCGTACGTACTCATGTTGGCCCGTTATACTTACACCGTACAATCTCCCACTGGGAATGTACATGAATATTGAGTGTATGTTCGTAATGATGGTGATCCCCGGACCTTCCAATCCAAAACATCTCATCGATGTTTACCTGGAGCTGTTGATCGAGGAGTTGCAGAATCTGCGACATGTAGGTATAAAATACATGCCAGTACAATTAGTATGAAAGCATTAATATTCAATGCTTTGATCAACGAAATATATATTAATCCTATTTATACCACTTAAAACTGATGTTCGTGCGATTAGCATGATCTACAAGAAATATATATAATCCAATTTGCAGCTAGTTAAAACTTGTCGATGCGTTTAGTACGATCAACAAAAGATGTAATCCCTACTGAAACTAAATTAATACTCACTTCCATATGAGTATGATCAACGAAGAATGTAATCCGTACTCAAACAAAATTAATACTTACTTCCGTATGATGCTTCTACATATGTACGAACAAAATTTATTATCTCGATTTATTTCAACTAAACTCATGTTCGAGCAATTAGTGTGATCATTAAAATGTTAAATCCTACTTATGTGTATAAGGATAAAAATACAGTTTCTGTCTTGTAATTTATGAGGGGGTGTCATTTTTTATCCTACACAAATAATGAAAATTAGTTTTTACAAGACTAAATTTATCAAAATTATAAAATTATAAAATTAATATTACTAAAATAATTAGTGTTATCAATAAAATATAAGTAAAAATACTATTAATGTACAGGTGTGTATATATGTACACATATATATCTAGAGTTCTTGAATAAAGTTGAAAATGCAATCAAATTGTTCGCGATTGCATTTGAGGTTGATGAATAAATGTATAATATGAATATATTAGTATAAGAAGAGTAACACGAATAGTATTCGCATGTTAACATTTATGATATCTATAGAAGCGTATTAATCATTGCTATATTCTAGGATACGAATGAGGAATAATTTGTGTGATTAATTCTTGTAACATTTGTCTAAGTTAATAAAACTCATATACGTACATTTATTGTACTTCCATCAATGAAATATTTAGTCATAGTTACAAATTAATACTTTGTTTCTAGAATTATTGTGAATTATAATCCAACTCATATCAATTTAAAGCTCATGTCAGCACAATTAATATGATCAAGAATAGTCTCCTATCAATTTAAAGCTCATGTCAGCACAATTAATATGATCAAGAATAGTTGCAAATTATCTTAATTATAAATGTGAATATATTAATGATGTTTGTATTAATAAAGTATAATATAGTCTTGTGCGATCCTATCTATCCCAAGTAAAAATTCATGTCCCGTGTATTTATTATGATCATCAAAGGAAAAATCGTGCACGTGCAATTACTGTGGTCTACGAAAGAAGTTATTATATTGATCCAGTCTAAAACTAATGTCAGTAAAATTAGTGTACAAGAATTATGTGATGCTTTTACTAACAAAATAATTATGTACCTTCATGCATATGAACAATTAGTATGATCAGCAAAATTTTGTATCCTACTAATATATTGAGTTAAAATTCATGGATGTACAATTAGTGTGAAAGCATTGATATTCAAGGCTTTGATCAGCGAAATATATATGTAATCCAATTTATACCAATTTAAATTCATGTCCGTTTGATTACCATTACCAACAAGAAATATATATTATCCTATTTGCATCTAGTTAAAAATTGATGATTCATTTAGTACGATCAACAAAAGATGTAATACCTACTCAAACTAAATTAATACTCACTTCCATATGAGTATGATCGACGAAGGATGTAATCCGTACTCAAACTAAATTAATACTTACTTCCATATGATGCTTCTACATATGTACGAACAAAATTTTTTATCTCGATTTATACTAACTAAACTCTTGTTCGAGCAGTTAGTGTGATCATTAAAGTATTAAATCCCACTTATGTGTATAAGGATAAAAATACAGTTTCTGTCTTGTAATTTATGAGGGGGTGTCATTTTTTATCCTACACAAATAATGAAAATTAGTTTTTAGAAGACTAAAATTATCAAAATTATATAATTATAGAATTAATATTACTGAAATAATTAGTGTTATCAATAAAATATAAGTAAAAATACTATTGATGTATAGGTTTGTATATATGTACACATATATATCCGGAGTTCTTGAATAAAGTTGAAAATTCAATCAGATTGTTCGCGATTGCATTTGAGGTTGATGAATAAATGTATAATAGGAATATATTAGTATAAGATGACACGGATTGTGATCTCATGTTAACATTTATGATATTTATAGAAGCGTATTAATCATTGCTATATTCTAGAATATGAACGAGGAATAAGTTGTGTGATTAATTCTTGTAACATTTATCTAAGTTAATAAAACTCATATACGTACATTTATGGTGCTTCCATTAACGAAATATTTAGTCATAATTACCAATTTAAAATTTTTTTTAAGAATTAGGCAAAATTGCAAAATTGGTCCCGTAAGTATGGGGGGGTGGGTGGATGGCAGAATTGGGTCTGTAACTGCAGGACTGGCAATTTTAGTCTTGTAAGTATTGATTTTTTTTGTAATTTTGGTCCTAACGACCAAAATTGCCCCAAAATGCGGCGGAGAGATTTTGGCCTTAGGGTTCCGTCGTCCACGTGCGCAGCTTAAACACATAGGAGCTTGCATGGCGAATGACGTGGCTTTAGGCGGGAAAAGAAGGCCCTCTTCCTGCTTTTTTCATCGTATGTAAGAGCTCTCTCTCTTTTTCATTTTTACTGCTGCAAATGAAGTTGTAGGTGAAGAAAAACAGCAAAAATATCTTCTTTCTCCTCGCGAAATTACTCCACCACTGTGGTAAACTGCTTTTGTGGCATTAGCGTTCCATTGAGAACCTCTTGGACCAATGACAATCCTGGAAGGAGGTTTTATTATTGCTCAAATTATAAGGTTAGAATTGAAGTTTAAGTTTAAGTTTTGTAGATGTTGGTTTATTTTTTGTTCAATTGCAGAGTGGAGGATGTCGATTTTTTACATGGTATGACCCACCTATGTTTACTAGAGCTTTGTGTGTCATACCCGGTTTGCGTCGCAAGCTTCAAGCAATGAAAACTGAAGCAAAACTGCTGAAGAAGAAGATATTTTGGTTTAAAGTTTGCTTGGTGGCATCATGGTTTCTGTTGGTCGGTTTTTGAGTGGGTAAACGGATGGTGGTATATGGATGAATCGTTTGATGAATTGTTTCACGTTGCTAGATTTGTAGGGACTTAAATTATGTTGTTAGATATGGGTAAACATAAGATGGAGGAATTGTAATGGTATTTTGTGGTTTTGATAATGAAATTGAAAGCCTCAAATTTGAAGCTTTTGCGAATTTTGTATTATGTTGATAAAGAATTCTGTTAATGAATTTTAAGAATGAAACTAAAAGCCTAAAATTGCAATTGTTAATTAATTTAGTAATTGAAAAAAATGAAAATGAATTTTCAGCCATTTCTGCACCATTTTCAACAATATAAGGAATTTTCAGCAGTATAATGAAAATAAAAACATTCATTTATGCACTATTTTCAACATGTTAATGTGAAACATTCATTTCATACTAACATCAACAATATACAACATCTTGTCCACAATTTACAGCCTGTCTTCACAAAAAACATGAACATCCATTTACAACATTTCTTCAACAACAACCAGTTCACAGAACCCCCTAATTCATAACATATGCAATCACAACTGATTCCTCAAGTTTCTCAAGTATCTTGAGATTACAAAAAAAAAATGTTTCAATCAAAATAAAAAGGTACTTAAACAAAAGGTGAATTCCTCCCATCTTTCTTCTTGCCCTTGTCTCCCTTGTCCTTCGATTGTGATAACACATTGTTCAATCATGATAATGTAACATACTTCTTGCCATCCTTTTCCAAAAATGTACATGTTGACAGAAGAGATTTGGTCTCTGGTTGTAAAGTCTGTTTTGGAAACACCTCCTATTTTGGAGATTTGGTCTAATATTAACTTTTGGGATTGGTGGCTGGAGATGACTTGGTTGAGCAGGTGTAGGAGGCCTAGAGCTTTGAGCTGCATCTTGTTGCTGGGATGTGGAAGACTTGTATGATGGCTTCCATGGTTGTTTGTGTGCAACTTTTTGTTTATACCGGGGTGCCTTGAATGGTTAGGGTATTACCTATAAGGAGAATGAAATAAATAAGTGAATGATAAACAAAATTCTTGAAATTACTTGAGAATTACTTACTGAAGCAGCAGTTTGTTGGCTTTTATGTTGGACTACAGTACTTGAAAGCTTTTGTTCCTTCATGCCCTCAAAAAACAGACAATATCAATTATTACAAAATGTATAATTAAAATGGAATGAATGGTTGCTGAAGTTTCTTACCACAAACTTGTTCTCCTCAAATGCATCAGCTTTAGTCATCTCGTCAGTTGAAATTTGTTCTTACATCCCCTACAAAATAGTTATTAAGTAATAATGATTGGTAAGTTAAAATGGAATGGTACTGATGTTTCTTACCATAGAGTTGTCTTCCTGAAACGCATCATTTTTAATCAAAATGTTCTTGTCACCTACCTCCTTTTCAACCTACACAAAATCAGATTTAGATAAGTATGAAATCAACTCACCAAAATCAGATTTAGATATTCAGTCTCGCCATTCTTTTCTTTCTTGCATGAGCCTCTTTTTCTTTGATTTCTTGTATCACTTGATTAAATGTGTCAGTAACTTGTGTATCTTCTTGCAGGTTCTTCAATGGACATCTTCGGGCATTATGTTTCTCCTCAACGCATTTGCTCCACTTGACAGTCTTCTGCACTTTTTTCAACCTGTTCTGTTGTTTCCCTTTACCATTTTTCTTCTGCTTTGACACTATATCATCAGGTTCCCTCTTCTAGATTTTGGAGGCCTACTAGCCCCCCTACCAAAGCTTGGTGGCAAATGATGGATGAATTGTATAGCAGTCCACAATTCTCTACTAACCATAAGCATAATTGCAGTCTTATAAACATTCTTATAAGATGCCACACTATAGCACTCATTCACATACTTAATAGGATCATCACCTTTACACAATATGGCACTACAAGCATGTTTACATGGAATGTCATTCAAATCCCATTTCCTGCAAGAACAACTTCTCTTGTCCAAATCAACTGAATGTTGTGAACCATAAAAACAGGTTAATTGATAATGTGATGAATCAGCCTCTATGGGAATGCAATCTGCGGACTTTTCAATATTTTTCAACAATTTTCAGAATCCTAGGACATATAACACCAGTCCATTTCAGTTCTGCCCTATCCCTATTCTCCTGCAATCTTCTCATTATATACTCTCTGATCCATCCAAGCGTAGTGACATTAGGCTTCTCCCTAGCCTCCAAAATGTTCGAGTTAAATGTTTCACAACAATTATTCATTAAAACATCACACTTAATATCAGTTTTGAAGTGTGGTCTACTCCACAGTGTAGGGGGTTTATCATCAAACCATTCTGCAGCAGTTTTATCATGTACTGACATTTGTTTCGTACACAATCTGAATTCATTAATGGTAGTAGCCCTTACAGCCTTCCAAAAACAGTTTTAAAATGCCAAACTGCTGAAGCCTGCATTCTTCAAGGTAGAATCTAGATGTCTTACATAAAATCTATGATATGAAGCAAGAAACACTTTCTCAAATGTTTGAACTAACCCCTTTTTCTTATCAGATATGAAACACCACTAATCATCTCTAACCACCCCCAAATCAGATATCAGAAGCCTTAAAAACAACTCCCAAGTAATCCTCATTTCTTTTCCAACAACGCAATATGCAACAGGATAAATATTGTTATTGGGATCAGTGCCTATTGCCTATTGCTTCAAGGACTTTGTTGGGCTAAAATTAGTTTAATTAATTATTATCAAATGAACATTAGTTGAGCTTGATTTAATTTGATTAAATTAAGCTCCGTGCATACTTGAAGTCCAACCCCATTTGAGGGACATAATTGAGTGGTTATTTCTTCATGCTTGAAGGTTATATGCATGCGTGTGCATAGGTTGCATTGGAGGCAAAATTGATAGTTATTGAATTTTCAATTCAATTATATGTAATATAGAAAACTACACACATATCAAGTATAACCATGAGATGAGCCACCAAATTTGCTCCTTTTCTCTCTCAAAGATATTCTCCTTTTTATTTTATATTGAATTGGTTTCATGTTAGAACATAAACAATCAGAAAATACTAAACAATAGTGTTAGTTTGGAGTTATTTTTGTTCTATCTAGCATTAGAAAAGAACTACATCTATTCCATTTTTTGGTGTGGGCAACTTAGAGGAATTCTAGTTTGAATTCTAAAGTGAATGGAATGGGATAACGTAAAGGGAACAACGCATGTTGCTGCTCAACTATAGAAATAAAAAGGTAAAGTTTCATGTTTTGTTTCTATGCTTTTTGTTTCATCCTCTAGCCACTTTTCCAATATGTTTATGTTTTCATTATTATGCTTTTGACAAACACCAAACACCACAGAATTTCAAGGGGAACATCCTTTTGAACCGTTTTAATTTTTTTTATTTCACCCTTCCGCCGCATTCCCGGGCCATACTCATTCATTCTATCAAAGCACAGTTCGATGTGGGGGCTGATGGTTATGTGATATTTGCATGTTAACATGCTTTCACGAATTTTGAAGCATGTTTTAACGCTTTTCGTTAAGTAATTTTGAAGCATGTGTTTTGTTTGTAAAATTAAGTTTTGTGATTGGATATCCTGGAGTATAATATTACATGGGATGTATATTAGGTGATGTATGGATGTTGATCACGGAGCCCACGAAATCTTGTAAGTTTAAGTTTATGGTTGGGCTTGTATGCCCTTGTAATGTTTCTTCTTTTTCCCTCTCGTTTTTAACCTTAGAATAATGGGGCCTGCTATCTCCCTCCTTATACACTCCCCGAAACTTCTGATTGGGGTTTCTTTTCATTTGTAATGGGAGTAGTATCGAAATTTTTTTTGTAAGGGTTTTTATTTTAAAGCTAGCCCATGGAGAAGAAGGTCCAAGAATAAAGAGGCGCACGAAGAAATTACAAGGCCCATCTACATGTTGATGGGTAAATTGCTTTGTAATAGCATAGGGCCACCTTAGACTCACCATGGATTCACGGGCTCAGTAAGTCGCATAGGTAGCACTTGTGATCATCCCACAGGAGTATGCTTAATTATGTTGCATGTGGTGATTCCTTTATTGCTTTAGCATTTGATGTTCTGCATGCAATCAAATTATGTGATGAGGTCTCAGTCAAACACTCAAACATTAACTCTTACTTGGTCGGACCAAGTTAAATATTAGGCCTAAAATGGACTTGGATCGAAATTGTCCTGATCTGACCAAGCCTTCCATCCACAAAAATATGGTGAGGAAGCTACCGTTACGCAAGTGTGGTCTCATGAGTCCGGGCACAGTTGGAATAGAGGAAAGCACAACATTATTGTGAACAAACAACACGTCCGTCATTTTCCTATCTCACGAGTTGTGGGGGGGACGACTGAGGTGTAATTTGGTTGATGGGTCGAGCCTAACATTGAGTAACATGATTCACTTGCAGTCCTCAAGATCATGTGAAGAGGTGAGGCAAAATATCTTGGGAATCTCATGGAATGAGAATAGCATCGGTTGAATCCCATGGGGCTTTTTCCATGTGAATCGTAAAAGCAGAGCATGGTAAACTGTTCTTGTGGATACCAAGCCCACTAGGAAATGACTTCCAAAAATCCTAATTGAGAGTGGTGGGCTTTAATATACATAGTGAGAGACTCAAAGACTAAAACACCATGTCTTGAACTTATTAATAATACTACTATCATAAGTCGAAATCTGTTTCACTTTTTATCGTATAACATGTTTAAGAACCCCTTAACACTAATAATGAAGATTAATAAATTTAATTGCATGAACTACGACAACTAGCTGGAAAATCTAAAGATTGTCCTAGGTTTCAAGAACCAGGCTATGTACTCAACAAGTCGCTCCAGGCGATGTTGCAGGAAGGGTCTTCGCCAGAAGAACGTGTGATGTTCGAGAAGTAGCATGAGGACAACAACAAGGTCGTAGTATCATATTAGCTTCGATGACCAATGGCATCCAAAAGCAATATGTTAGGCTGGAAAACGTTCCCTCAATAATGCTTCACATGATCGAAATTTGTTCGATTCCTGATAGGAATAATAGATATGCTGCTACTAAAATATTTTTTAGGACAAAGTTGACTGAAGGATCTTCTATGCAAAGTCATGCAATCAAGATGCTATCTCTCGTGTAGAAGCAAGAAGACCTCAAAACTGGGCTTGATAATGACACGTAAATCGATGTAGTTCTCCAATCACTTCCTGCCTCCTATGACCCGCTTATCATAAACTACAACATGAATTGAAATAAAAAGTCTATTAATGAGTTAATTAATATGCAGGTCTAATATGAGGCAATGACCTACAAGTCTGCACCAATATTACTAATAATAGGAGAGGCTTCGAAAGGCAAGAGGGCCGAGCGCTGGAAGAGGAAGAAGGAAAAGCAAAAGCTGTCGCAGCCACTGCTAGCGCTCCAAGCGCCCCTGTTGCTCTGGTCGGAAAGAATAAAGGGAAAGGGAAGAACGGCGATTCACAGCGGGTCGAGGGCAAATCATGTTTCCATTCATTGCCGTGAAAAGGGGCATTGCAAGAGGGAGTACCCATAACTTCTCTCCAGCACAGGTATGTTTGTATTGAAGTAAATTTGATAACTAATTCTGCTTCTTGGGTATTGCATACTGGCTGTGGAGCTCACATCTGCAATGATTTGCAGGTGTTGGAAAGAACCAGAAGACTAAATAAGGTTGAGATGATCCAAGGCTCGGTGATGACAAGGTCGTTGCTGCAGAATCGGTGGGATCTCTCAACTTAGGTATTAGTGATCATATTAGGATAGTATTAAAGAATCGTTATTATGTACCAATCATGATCAAAAATATTATTTTCGTTCTTGTTTGAGACAATGATGGTTATGCATTTAAGATTAATAAAAATAGTTTTTTATTTGATGATTGATAATAACCATCATCTGCACGGTACATTAACGAACGGTTTTAACATTTTCCAACAGATAAATTGTATTATAACTGCCTAACACAAAATAAAATTAGATAATCATGAAAATGCACAGAGTTTGCATGTAAGGTTAGGTCATATAAACATAGAAAGGATGAGGAAGTTGGTGGAATCAAGGAGTCTAGAGGTAGATGACTTGGGTAAACTATCAACTTGCGAGTCTTGTCTAAAAGGGAAAATGACCATGAAAATTTTTGCTTGTCATGCCTGCCACTGGTCTGTTGGACTTAATCCACACAGACATCTGTGGAACAATAAATACTCCGGCTAAAAGAGGATACTGGTACTTCATAACCTTTATCTAT
This sequence comes from Sesamum indicum, assembly GCF_026168435.1. Classification (NCBI taxonomy): domain Eukaryota; kingdom Viridiplantae; phylum Streptophyta; class Magnoliopsida; order Lamiales; family Pedaliaceae; genus Sesamum; species Sesamum indicum. The sequence continues at coordinate 4,589,875 of NC_142661.1, read as the reverse complement.
AATCACTCACGGTATGGTTATGTTTAGCTGATGAGGTACAAGGTTAAGGCATTTGGAATGTTTAAGTAATTCAGACTTGAACTAGATAATCAAACTAGCCATAAGATCAAAGTCTTTCAGTCAGACTGAGGTGGGGAATATTCAAGTGGTGAGTTCATGAATTATTTAACAAAGAATGGAATTCTCTCTCAATGGACTCCTCCTAGAACGCCACAGCTTAACGGCGTGGCCGAAAGGAGAAGTTGAACCCTGTTGGACATGGTTCAATCCATGAAGAGTTTTACTGAATTGCCCCTATCCTTTTGGGGATACGCTTTTGAGACAGCGACCAAGTTCCTCAACATGGCACCGTCCAAAGCTGTACCCCAGACGCTATATAAGATATGGCACAGTCATGGTAAGAAAATATATCAAAACATAAGGTAAAAAAGAAAAAGACAAGTTTTGCTGAGCATAATTTTTACAGCCTCAACAAGGAGTTCCACATAAATTTATTTTAAAATATTTATCAAATAAATAAAATTGAATCTCTTGTTGAACCCTAATTACGGAAAAAAATTCTTAATATATTCAAATTTAAATATTTATTTTTTAAAACTTAGATAGGAAAGAAAATTAATTAAAAAAAATTGGAGAAATAAAAAGAAAAATAATTCAATATGTACCTGAGGCTCCACTAAACTTGCCCACAGAGCACAAGAGATGGGATCCGGCGATAGCACACTGGAATCTTCACAAGGCGAATTCGAATTTGGGTCAGATGAATAATCCAGCCAAAATCTTTAGTGTATGTTCTTGAAGAATTCTGTTGGCAAATTATACACGATGATGAATTAACAAATCAATTCACAAAAGGAATTAAAGAAGGAAAAAGAAAGAATCAAATGCTTGAGAAAAGGATTTGCCTGCATAGAATTCATCTTACACCGGAATCAAATGCTTGAGAAAAGGAAAAAGGAGTTGTCTGCATAGAATTCATCTTACATTTCTGGAGTTTTCTGCCATTTTTTGGCTACCGAAGGATTCAAATGTAACGTTCGTAGGGCTCTCTAAGCGTAGTACTTTATGGACTTGAACAGTGTTCTATAGTGAGTGTGTTGAGGGAGAAAAGGCGTGAGCAAATGTAAAGTGTGAGTGGTTGAGTGAGATAGTGCGCGTAAATGTTGTCTGCGTATGTGTGAGTGTTTCAAAAAACAAAGCTCGACGGGATGTAGCAGAAGCCTCGAAAGTTACGTTCTGTCTTTTTCTGATAATATTTTCCTATTCATTTCTTCTTTTTTGGTTCTTTACTTAATATTATGTAATAATTAGACAGAAAGCATTTTTAGAAAGAAATGTATATATTGATGCTAGAATACAATACAATTAATTATTTTCTATATTAGATTCCTCCAATAAAGGCAAAAAAAAAAAAGAGATAATATTTATGAAAATCAATTAAAGAGTTCATCAATATGTACATATTGTTATATTATAATCAACCATTTGTCTTTATAAAATTCCTTATATCCAACTCCAGCTTTTGAGTAAAATTGTAAAACTTAAAGTAGGATGAAGTTAAAATTGACACTCAAAAATGAAAAACTAATCATGTATACCTTTCTTGCAAGTTCAATCATTTTTTGCGTTTATTGAAATTTGACAATACTTTTAACTAAGGATCTATTGAAATTTGGTTTCAAAGGCTGGATATATTGAAAGAAATATATGTGGTGGGGTGTTTTAATCTGAAATGTAATTAATGGTTTGGTATATAAAGATAGGTACAGATTAATGTCACTTACCTGATTCATAATTTTAGTGATTATTACACTTTGAGAATTGGATTTCATTGATGAACTGTAGTCTAGTAATTTAAGTTTGGAATTGAATTGCAATTATATTAACGTTATGCAGATACACGAATGTGTGTAAGAATTTTTTGCACCAATTTATTTGGTTCTTTGCCACCACAGAACATATCACTTTCAAATATTTTGAAAAGAAAAATCAATTGACACTTTTGAATCCATTAATCACAATATATATATATATATATACACATATATATAATAGAAACTTAAAAAAACAAAAAGAAAATTAAAGACTAGAGGGTTGGATATTACAAAAAATAAAGCACCTTCTAGAATATCTAACCATCTAGGGTTGACCATCTTCTAGCAGCTTCTGGAACATCTTCTGCAAAACAAACAAAACTATTAACACTTTTAAGCAAGAATTAATTTTTTTTTAAAAATAATAATATTAATACTGTAGCTACTTACCTCCACCTCCAACGCCCTCGGCCCGTTCCAGCCACTGTTCACTTTTTTCTTGCAGCACCTCTCCAATAATTCCTTCTGCTTTGCTTCCTATAGAAGAAAAAACATTTAGCATCTTATTTATAAAATAATGGTAAAGCATTTAAAATACTATTATTTACTTATCAACTTTCTCTTGTGCATGCCGATAGAGGAAGACCCCCTCCCCCCAAGATACACAATTGAGGACACCATGGAGTTTGGCGCCCGGTTCGCCTTCTATAAGGACTCCCGCTGGAAGTCGACTCTAGCCCAGTACGTCTGGAGCTGGAGCCAAACTTTGTTGGCCAGTCAGAGTGGCCTGACCAGGCTTGACAGGGCAATGGAAAGTATCTTCCGGATTTACTTATCGGTCAACATGTGGGACACACAGAACATGGACACATCCTTGCAGTCCCACCAGTAGGTCATCTACAATAATAAAATTAAAGAAAATGTTAGAAAATTTCATTAAATAATTAGATTATTGCATAAAATCAAATTAATTAAAAATTGATTACCTTCATGCTCTCAAACCACAAATGCTGGTAGTCTTCCGGCACCTACCTCAGATACGGCGACGGGTGGGGAAAGTGTCCCCATCACCACTTGATGAGCTCGTAAAATCGGGGGTAAGATCTAAACGGACATGCTATATTAGACATTTTCAATATAAAATAATACTAAAAAAAATTGATAAACAAATTTACCTTGCGTCATCGAGGCTAATGTACTGAGTGCGCTGATGGTGGGGGGACTGATAGTAGTGGTGGAGCAGTTGGGGTGGCAGACTGGTGTATCGTCTCATCAGCTGCTGGTGCAGCTCTAGATGCTCCAGCATCATCTGGAGTCTGCGGGGCAGGAGACGGTGTGATCGTGTCAGGTGGTGTGGGTGGTCGAAGAACTGCTTCCCCAACTTGGTAAGCATCAGACAAAACTGGTAGAAGTGGTGGGCCACGACCATGACCTCTTGCTCGACCACGTCGTATAGGAGGCGTACCACTAAACATGATCCAAATAAATTATTGAGAAGTATTAGTCTAAATTTTACGATTATTTACATTAATATGTAAATAAAAAACAATATATTAATTCTTACACATCGAAAAAATTATCATGAAGTTATGATTATTGTACTCTCAGTTATTTAAAAATATATAATTCTCTTGTGCACATATACAAATGGGCCAAGTATTGCTTTAAGCTTATTTAGCCTATCACATGAACTTTTTATTGTAGTATTCGTTATATTTATCCATTTTAATCTATCAACATTATCTTTTGTTGACAGATGAAGATGGATAAACATAACAAATTTTATTGGCAAAATTCAATTGATGGGCTAAACAAGATTAAAGGCATGCGTGATCTGTTTGTACACTGTTTCCAAAGAAATATACATTTTTGAATAATTATTAATTATTGAAAATATTGTTCTCAATTTGTTTTCTATTTCTAATGATAATGTAATTGTACTTTAATTTGAAATATTACCTTAATATTGTTATTGTTGACATTATTTTGTAAATAATATTATTATTGGGATTATTGGTCTAATTTTGTGATTATTGACTTTATTATGTAAAAATGTTATTTTTGGAAATATTTTATAATTTTGAGATAGTTGACATTGTTATGAAAATAATGTTATTACTGGGAATATTAGCCTATCTTTTGTGATTGTTGACATTATTATGTAAAAATGTTATTATTGGAAAAATTGGTCTAATTTTTTTATTATTGACATTATTATGTAAAACTGTTATTATTATCAGGAATATTGGTGTAATTTTTGTGATTATTTACATTACTATTTAAAAAGATTATTATTGGAAATATTGATCTAATTTTTTTTATTATTTACATTATTATTTAAATAATGTTATTATTGGGATTTACTATTGGTCTAATTTTGTGATTGTTTACATTATGATGTAAAAATTATTTTATTGGAAATATTAGTCCAATATTTTTTATTATTTACATTATTATTTAAATAACTTTACTATTCGGAATATATATTGGTCCAATTTTTTTTTTGGTTATTTACATTATAATGTAAAAAATTAGCCTATTTATAAAATAAATTACACATGTATACAATAAATTTGGCAAAAAATTTAAGCAATATAATATAATACACATAAGAATTGCATAAAGGGAAAAATTTTCAAATTCAAAGGAGACTAGTAATTAATCTCTTTCTTTCATATGATTTGACCAATTATAAATTCTTGATTTGAATATTTGAAGTATTTAACAACAAAGAAAAAGTAAAAAGAAGGAAAAATTAAAAAATTCTACTTATTGAAATTAGTTAGTGCATATCTTCATATAGAATGTTACAGTAAATTGCACAAATAATTACACTATACAATTACTAAATTACACAATAATTGCATAAATTACATAACTATACAATTAATTTTGGAAAATTACACAAAATTTCTACAATTGCAGAAATTACATAAAATAAATTTCTATAATTGCAGAAATCTTATACAACTAAATATTTCTATATTTGCAAAACTTACATAAAATAACTTTTTTACAGAATTTTTTTAAAAATAAAAAAAATTGACAGAGAATTTTTAAAAATAAAAAAAATTAAGAGAAAATTATTAAAATAACAAAAAATATACAAAAATTTGGAGAATTACATAAAATTTACAAATTTTTTTTAGATTTTCAAAAATCTATAGAAAATTATTAAAATTACCAAAAATTATGAAATTTTTTTATAATTTCATAACTGTATAAACTTTTTTAAAAATTACAGCAAAATTAGGTAATTATTTTTAAATTGCCGAAAGTTTTTAAAATGTTTTATTTTACACCAAAAAATTAAGAAAATAAAAAATATATGATAAATTGTCCCAAACATATTAATGATCAGAAAAAGTAGACTATAAATTAGTTATGGTCATTGGAACATATAATGCTATGAATTAAATTGATACATGTTCAGAAGATCAAATATATTTATATATATAAGACTGTTAGTCTTACGTAGATGTAAGTAACATCTTATATTGTTGTATTGGATTGTCTAATCAGACCGTTAAAATTTTTGTCAAACTGCTGGATAGTATTAAATCGATAAAATGCTACATTCTATGAAGCTTTTTACATTTTTGTTATATGGATACTAAGATATCGTATCTAATACACAATCGATGAGGTTGAAAAAATGATGGAACTGTCCATCAGATAAATTGATTTTAGATCAGACCACTAGATATGTTCACATATGAAAAGTATTGTTATGAGTTTAAATTTGGAATTAATCAAGGTCCTTGATATTGAGACATTGCAATTGGGAAGTGAAAGAGCAATCTATGGGCATATTTAGGGACGATGATTGGAACACATTTAGAAACGTTTTTTTAATAATTTAAGAAAATGATATTTTATACATTTACAAACGGTTTTATTTAAATTTCGTATTTCGCAACAGTCAAATATTAAATAACCGTTCCTAGGTTTGATTTTTCCTCCAGTTTTCTTTTGGTGCGAAACTCAATTTGTTGTAACTTATTTTGGAACGGTCAAAATAAATTAACGGGTCTTATATGTTAATTTTTCTTCCATTTTATTTAGGACATTGTAATATATTGAACGGTTTATTTTATTAATGTCGGTTCAAAGTTGGAAATGGCTTTGGATCGACTTCCTAATTTTTTGACCGTTCCTAAACAGAAAAAAATGTGTTTTGTTTTTTAACAAAAAATTATTGGTATGGACAAATAGTTTGGAAATTGTACTTCTAAATTAGCTGGTAAACTATTTTTATAAATTATTATCAATAATTTTTTAATTGATACAGAAAACAGTAAATATCAATCAGAATAATTGTCTTTTTCAGTCTCGTAATCCTCATCAAAGCTATCCTCGTCAGACTCGTCATCCAATTTAAAGTTCCCCGATCGGGATGTGCCTGCTCCCTTTTGATTAGCAATAGAATGGTTAATGGCTAATTATATACCATTTGGGCATGCAGGTCATAATTATAATTGTCCATCGCAAATTGTGGAGTAAGTATTGTCTCAACGTATTTAAGTGCAATATCGGTCCCATCGAGAGTCAGGTTATATACGTCTTTGCGCATCACGTTCGGCCTCCTTTCGTCCAGCTCAAGCTCCGGTCAATTACATATGATATTCAGATCCTTCCGTGTATTTAGAGTATCCTTCGTTGTTCCTTTTATATCCATCACGATATTGAATATATTGTCAGCATGTTCTTCTCAATGTGTATGACATCAAGATTGTGTCGTACCAGATGCATTGACCAATACATCGAGCTCCCAAAAGATGCTTTTCATTGTCCACTTATGCTTGCTACCATACCCGTCCGGGAGTGACAACGATACTCCAACAGAAGGACCAAACTCTTCAACCTATTTGCGGATCTATTCTCCCATTAATCTTAGCCGTGCAACATTCCTTGTCACTCAGTTCTTAGTGAACACTTTCTTCCTACGGTGCAGATGGTCCAGGGGAAGGAACTGTCTATGGCAGTCAAAGCAGCACGCCTTCCTACCGATTTGCAGGTAAAATGAACATATGTCTTTCATACAAACTGGACATCGCATAACACCAGTGGAACTCCATCTAGACGCCATTCCACAAGCGAGTAGGTGCTTACACTCCACATCAACACGGCGTGCATTGGGAATATCTCGCTTCTCAGTGTCGCATGTCAGTATACACATGTCGCAGATTCTGCAACTCCCCGATCAGTGGCTCCAGGTAAACATCGATGAGATGTTTTGAATTGGAACGACTGGGGATCACCATCATCACGAACATATACTCAGCACTCATGTACATTCCCAATGGGAGATTGTACGGTGTGAGTATAACGGGCCAACATGAGTACATATGACCGTACTCTCCGTGCGTTGCGAGCCCATCCGTGCACAAACCTAGTCTACAATTACGGAGCTCTACTGCAAAATGAGGATATGTCCGATCAAAATGCCTCAATGCATCTGAATCGGACGGATGGCACATGGTTCCCTTTTCCATTTGATTGTTGGCATGCCATGTTATTTGCGAGGCAGTTGCTTCTGAAACGTACAACCTTTGCAGGCAAGGGGTAACCAGCAAGTACATAAGAATGGTATACGATGTCTTTTTGTGATTAGGATTTTGCTCCCTGGTTGACTTGGACCTAGCTTCTCCGCAAAACTTGTAGTAGTCCAGATCAATGTTGTCCTTCTTTTACAACATGTAGCCATTTTTACACACATCAATATTCTCAATAGGTAAACCCAAGTTTCTTAACAATTTCTTCGTACTATAGTAATCTTGGGGCAGGGTGTGGTTGCGGGTCACTATATGATTAGCCCATTGGGATATTTGGTCACATATATGCTGAGAAAATGGCCAATGACCTTGATATTCAACAACTCAGCCACAACCTCAATTGAGATTGGGTGCAACCATTCCACAATGGTTGCTCAACTGCATGCACTACATTGTGAAACTGATCTGCCAACCCAAACACATAATCGTACCACCTACCATAATATAAACTAAGCCCTATATTAGTAGGAACGACCTTGTACCTTTATGAGGCACACCATCCCGATTATACTTAGAAGACCAGACAGCGGGCTTGGCAGCATAAAAAATCATTCTCTATGTCGAATCCATCTCCACGGCATCACCACCAAGGCATACTGGTACCCTCCATAACATTAGAAATGGGAGTTTGCTCCTCCTACAACTGGGCTGCGGTGATGGCATCAAAATACTCCTACACCCTCTCCCGCCATGAGAAGTCCAATTATAATACTCTGGCATAAAATCTTACATAAATAAGTCAAAATTTACCTCGTCCGTGCTTTTGAAAATTTCATTTTTTCACTTCCAAAAAGGACACTTAATTTTCTCACCATCCATATATGCATGTTGACTTGGGTCATTCTATAAATGTAGCAACACCATCCTCAACGGAGTAAGACCCGCCCTATTTCAAAGATTCTTCTCATACATGCCTATACTCAACTGTCTTAACATGAAGATGAGTCCTACACAAACACAGAAACACACACACATATATATATTATAACATTAAATTTAATTGATAAAATTACAACAAATATAATAAATTGACAAACAAAGGGTTAAAGTTATTACCTGATCAAAATAACTTCAAATATCAATAAAAATTTGAGATAGGTTGACGAACAAGAGTAGAAAAATATTTGTGGGATAGTGAGAGATCAAAAAAATTCGAGAGAGATTGAGGAAATAGAGAGAAATTAAGAATTGAAGAACATAGTGACCTTAAATGGAAAGAGCACACATATTTAGATGTTAAAAATAGTCGTTGATTTAGATTTTGAAACGGTCCTTTCGACAAGTATAGGAACATTTTTTTTAACCGTTGAAATCTAGCCATTGTATTTCATTTGGGACAGTCTCAGTAATACTAAATAAATAATACAAGAAAATAGTTCTAATTTGCACCGAATTTTGGAACGATTGTTGAAACACATTACTTCTTAAATAAAACTAATAATTTGGAATGGTTTTTCGCATAATTGATTAAGGGTGTTTAAAAATCGTTCCAAATTGTACCTCATTTTCTAACTATCATCTTTGGACATCCTTTGTCACACATATAGGAACGGTCAACTCAAGACCGTCCCTAATTCTAATATTATGTTCAAACAGAGTTCCAACCATTTACCGTTTCTATTTTGTAACAGTATTTCGATCGAATTTTATAACTGTTTGTTCGGAACTCATGTTGGAATTGTATGCCTGTTCCAAAATTATAACAAAAAAAAATATAGATCATGACATCATCTTTCAATATCCGTTCATTATGTGTTCCAAAAATCGTTCCAAGATGGAATGGTTTTAGGAACGTGACCATGCCAAATCTCACCTTTTTTTATAGTGTGGTGATGTGCTCTAGCCAAATCCCATCCATAAAAGTGGTTGGCGGAGCACAAGATCTAGGATCCGATCATAGCACAAGAAATGGGGTCCGCAAGTTTTTTAGTTTTACAAGCTAGCTTAAGGTACTATCACTTTAAAAAGGTGGAATTTGGAGCGAGTTTAGGAACGGTTTTTTTGGGTTTGGAACGGTTTGCAGGACATCGAACTTATTTGGGGCGATTTTTGGAACGGTTGGAAATTCATCCTTACAAATGGCGTTACAAAATTTTAGGAACGGTTCTGGCAAGACCATTCCTATTTGTGATGGAAACTCTAACACACTACGAAAAACGTTCCTAATATTAAATTTGTAAAGAAAAATTTTATTTTCAATTGGAAAGATTTTAGGAATCGTCAGTCGTATTTAGGAACACATATATAAAACCGTTTTAGTAATGATATTAGCAACGGTCTTTCTGATAACACATACTTAAAATTGAAATAGCAATGGTATTAGGAACAGTTAACCACTATTTAGGAACACTTATTAGAAATGATTTTAGCAATGGTATTTGGAACAATCAATGCAGTTTAGGAACAGGGGTTTGGAACTATTTTAGTAATGGTATTTGGAACAATCATTTATTTAGATTTATAACACACTACTAAAATCGTTCCTAATTTTTTAATTTTTTAATTATATTTTATAATGAATTCATATATTTAATAAATCGTAATAAATAAATAAAATTATATACTTTAATATATAATAAAATTAAGTTAATAATTTTTTAATTAATTATATTTACAAATTTCATTAATTAACTAAAATTGAAATATAGAAAACACATTATATCAATATAAAAATTATCTAATTAAAAAAATGAAAAAAAATTAAAACCAAATCTAAACCCTCCTTTTCAACGACATCAATATTGTCTTGATTTGAGGCTGAGGGGTCTGTTGAAGGCAATTCTGGAACGTCTCCTGCAAAACATACAAAATTATTAGTACTTCTAACCAAGAATTATTTTTTCTAAAACAAAGAATATGAATAATCTACATACCGCTACCTCAGCCGCTCTCAGCCCCCTCAAGTGGCCGTCCTCCTTTTTTGTGTAGCACCTTTCAAATAACTCCATCCGCTTGGGTAGCAGATCGAGCTCTGCCTCTCGTAAAAGAAAAAAATAGTTAACATCTTATTTATCAACATTGTCTTCAGTTGACAAATGAAGATGGATAAACCTAAATAATTCTACCGACAAAATTCACTTGATAGGTTAAACAAGCTTAAAGGCATGTGTGATCTGTTTGTACATGGTTACAAAGGAACTATATATTTTTAAATAATTATTAATTTTTAATAAATTGTATTTTAATTTGAAATATTACCTCAATATTGTTATTGTTGATATTATTTTCTAAATAATATTATTATTGGAATTATTGATCCAATTTTGTGATTACTGGCATTATTATGTAAAACTATAATTATTAGGAATATTTTCTAATTTTGGATTATTGACATTGTTATGTAAATAATGATATTATTGGGAATATTAGCCAAATTTATGTTAATGGTATTAGGAATATTATGTAAAAAATTATTAATGGAAATATTGGTCTAATTTTTGTGATTATTTACATTTATTATGTAAAAATGCTAGTATTGGGGAAATTGGTCAAAAAAAATTTATTTATGTGATTATGATGTAAAAATTTATTAATTGGAATCAATTCTCAATTGTTTTAATTATTATATTTACTATGTAAAAATGTAATATTGGTGAAATTGGTCAAATCTTTTGTATAAATTAAATATAAATTGCATAAATTACACAATAAATTACATATAAATTGCATAAATTACACAAATTGTAGAAATGACCAAAAATTAGAAAAAAAATAACAAAAAAAAGTTAAAATTAACAAATGTTTTTTTGTCAATTTTGAAAAATAAAAAAAATATTAAAAAAGTACCAAAAATTTACAGAAATTTTTTAAAAATTACTTAATAAATTTACAAAAAATTAGAAAAATTACAAAAACATTACCAAAAATTAGGAAAATTAAAAAAAATTACAAAAAAATCAGAAAATTTTCAGAAAACCGTAATTCATTTTTTCAAAAAACAGAAATTTTATATAGTTAAATGGCCAATTTTTTTTTCGAAAACTAGCCAAAATGTTTTAAAAAAATTGCTGTTTTACTTTATATAAAAGTGGGGGAAAAATGGAAGAAAAGTGTGGTTAAAAAAAAAAGAAGAAAAATGGTTGAGGGGAGGGTACAAAAAAAAAAAAAAAAGGAAACCCAGCCATTTCATTTGATTCCACTTACCTCTAGACGGCGGCGGTGGATGCCTGACGGTAGTGGAGCTATGTACCAGATGAGGGAGGTAGTCGGTCGAGGAGAGTGAGGGAGGGAGAGTGAAGGAGGAACAGGGAGGGAGAAATGAAAAAATCTTCTAAGTTTTGTACGTATACCGATTTTTGGAGCGGGCTTTGGAACCGGAATTTTTTTAAAAACCATTCCTAAGACCTCTCCTAGAAAAAAAAATCATTTTTATTGACAAGCTATATTTAAAAACTCGTTCCTATTGTTTAACCATTCCAAATAACCGTTTCAAAATAAAAAAACAATGTCGTTTTGTTTCAAAATGACGTCATTTTGGTATAATATTAATACGACCACTCCTAATGCTTACAAACAGTTCCTAATTCTGTCTCAAAATTATTTTCCCAAAAAATTCAGAAAAGTTAAAAATAGAAGAAAGCTGCCCTAGATATGTTAATGATCAGAAAAAAAATAGACCATAAATTAATAAGGCCATTGGAAACATATAATGCATTGAATTAAATTGAAATATGTTCGAAGATCATGTGTATTTGTATATATAAGATTGGTAGTCTTACATAAATGCAAGTAACATCTTATACTGTTGTATTGGATCGCTAATTAGACCATTGGATATTATTAAACTGACAAATACTGCATTCGTTGAAGTTTTGGACATTTTTGTTATACAGATACTGAGATATTGTATCTAATACACAATTAACGATGATAAAAACGACACAACTGGCCATCAAACCATGTAATTTTAGTCAGACTGCTAGGTATGTTCACCTATGGAAAGTATTGGTATGCGTTTAAATTTGGGATTAATCAGGGTCACGAATTGCAATATCGAACCGAGAAGTGAATTAGGAGTCTGTGGACGTATTTTGGAATGGATAGTTTATAAATTGGAATTAATTTCATAAGATGTAAGTAATTCGATTACTCACACATGAGGGTACATTGGATGGATAGCCCAAGTTTAAACTAATTTCATTAATTAAAATTGTGCATGTCTTTATTAATTTAATGAATTGGATTCAATTAATTAATAAGAGACAATTTGATCTTGAATATTTAATTGGATTAAATACCTAGTGGGATGAATTAAATGAATTTTTTTAAATTAGATTTAATTAAAATTCATTGGGCTTGAATTTACTTTACATAAAATCGGCCCAATGATTAAGGCCCACTAGCAAAATTGATGGAGGAAAAGTTGACCAAAGAATTGCATTTTGGAAAGTGTTAGTTTGGTCATAATTAGCTCTTCTCTATTTGGAAATGATTGAAGAGTCGCCTTGTAGATAATAGAATGTATCTAAACACATTTTTATTTATCTATTCAAGGTATATAAATATATTTTGTGTATGATTATTACGGTAATAATTCATTACACAATACAACACAAAAATTCCCTCTTCTTCTCCATCATAATTCGACTGCCCCCTTCATCTCACCTTGGGTGAGTTTTTTGATCCTGATTCCTTCCAACAAAGGAATCGAGGTCTCATTTTTCGGTGTGATGTGGATCATCTTTAGAGGATTCCTATGTTGGAATCTCTTGTGAACGTTCAACGATTTTATGTCAAATAAACATGTAAACATGTTTTAATATTTTTAAATCATGTTTTATTAATTATTTTATTGATAATTATGTGTAGAAATGAACTTGTTTAATTATGTGATTAATTGGATGATTTTAGTATTTAAGAAAATTTGAATATTTCTGTAAATACTTGATTTTTTTTTTTTTTAGTTTTATGTGTGGAATCAAAAAAATAATTTAAGCACTGTAGCAGCAACTGTCGGCCGGTGCTGCACAGTCGCCCGTTCGCATAGGCAGGATAAAATTAAATTTCTTTCTTAATATAGTTTATTTTTGTGCATTGGATGCACATATATTTATCATCCTTTTGATTACAATTTTAAACTTGTGTTTTCTGCATATAATTATTTTTTGTAATGTTGGATATCATGATTTTTCTTATGCATGGAATGTATTATTTTATGTCAAGCATGTTTAATTGGATTATTTTGCTAGTTGGATAAAAATGAATGATCATGGAGCCCTTGACAATTTGAATTTATTTATTTATTTTGTTTATGTTTGGTGGGCCTATGTGCCTTTTTATTATCTTCCTCCTTCTCTCGTTTTTGCCTTGGAAATAAGACTTGCTTTCCTCCCTATTGTGTACTCCCCTGGACAATTGATCAGGATTTCTTTTTAAATTGTAATGAGACTAGAATATATTTTTCGTGAGAATTTTTAGTTTTAAATGGAGAAGAACGTCCACGGAGGAGGAGCCCCATGGAGGACTTACAAGGCCCATCTATTGTTAATGAGTAAATTAGATTTCTAATAGCTTAAGAACACCTTAGATATCCTTAGACTCACTGCGGTCTTAGTGGGTCGCATAGGTTGGGCTCGTGATCATCCAACAGGGGTATGCTTAATTTTGTTGCATGTGATGTGTTTAATATTTTTATTTAAATTAGTTTAAATATTTGATATTTGTGCATGCAAACTTTAATGTGATGAGGTCTCAGTCAAACACTAAAAAATTTAACTCTCACTTGGTTGGACCAAATTAAATTATTGGGACCCAAAAAGGACTTGGATCAAAATGGATTGATCTTTGATCAGTGCAAGGTTTTCATCCACAATAATGTGGTGAGGAAACTACCACTACCCAAGTATGGTCTCGCGAGTCGTGGCACATTCTGATTAGAGGGAAGTTCCACCATTATTGTGAACAAAGGAACACGCTCACAGTTTTTCAGTCACACGAGTCGTGGGGAGTGAAAATTGAGGTGTGATTTGGTTGATGGGTTGAGCACGATACTAATTAAATTTTAAGCCTATAATGGTCTTGGATCAAAATGGCATTTCAATCTGTCCAGGCCTTCCATCCATAATAATGTCGTAAGGAAGCTACCACTTGTTAGAATAGGTGACCTGAAAGCTAATTGAATTGTTATTCTTGTAATCTATTCTGATAATAACTCAATATTGTGTAATATTATTCAGTAAATAAAATGAGTATTCGCTATTGGCATTTCATTGTTGTGCTCATTACATTTATGTTTGCATTTCTTTCAAACATCACAACAAGACCCACAGACCACCATGAACAACCGTGCAACAGTTGGACTGTGCATTGGAAGACGATCATGAAACTAATTGTTTAGGGTTTGGCCTGAAATGTTTCAAGTTGAGGACCTCAAAAATGGGCATCGAAGTGTCCTATGGAGACTTGCATTAAGAGTCTCATTCATTTGATGAGTGTCGTGTTTCATTTGCGACAGGCGTGGGACGTTTGTGCGAACTTAATGGCTCGATTGACTAGGTGTCAAGTCAACTGAACTAACTCACGTGGATCGTCATATGGAAGCCTTTGAGGCTTGGTCGGTATGACTTGAGTCCCTAGCTCTGATAGTACGGGAGTAGTTCTCAGACTTGAAGAAATACAACAGTCACGTGTATGCAATGATTCTATCTTAGATTTGTGTGAGAGGTGATTGTGTTTTAGACATGGTCATCATAAACTTTGTTTAATCCATTCAAACTATATTGCAAGGACGGTGAGTTCCAAAATGAGGATCCGTCCCCTGTCTAAATGTGACAGAGGTATCTCCTATGCACGTGAGATACGTTAGCGCTCTATAAACCTGTGGCCATAGTAATTGGTCGGATAGGAAAAAGAGGTTACTAGGTCGAGCAATTTGGCGTAACGCGATCTAAAGTATTAAGAATAGACATATAGTCCAGGATGGGAACTGACACCCAATTCCATGTCCAAAACTAAGGCCGAGAGACAGTAGATGGAAGGACCATACCCGTATAGACTCAAATCTAACTCTGCAGATTTAGAGCTCTGTACTCTAAAGGCATGTTTTGGGTCATGCTCCCTCAACTCGTGAGTCATCCTCGAAGGTGACGCCTTCCGAATATGTTCTCATAGGTCGTTCCATAGCGAGGTGGATGCCAATAAGGAGCTACTTATTGCGACCTGGACATTATCTAGATCAACTCTTTGGAGTCCGAGAACTTGGGCATTAACCGCTAGCTGTCCAAACTTTCTGTCAGGCCACTCGAGGTTTTCTCGAAGGTGCCTGAGTCTCAACATGATGGAGTTTGCTTCAGATGCCTCCATCTCTTGTCAGGAAATCTGCAAGAACGTTTCATGAGATTTTATAACGACAATAATATAACAATAATATTGGTATTCAGCTTGCTATCTGATAATACGAGAATTTTCTATTTTCTATTCTAATTTATTCTTTAAGAAAGCTTTGACATTAGTATTATCAACTTTTAAAGTAAATTCTTTGGCAAGTAAAAATAAAGGCCATATTTTAAAAGCCTTCCAAATCCGCAAAGAATTCTTTGTCATTGTTGTGCCAAACTTTGGCTTCTTGTTTTGAGAACAACCCTCCTTTATATCTATAAGGTTCTTCCCCTGTAGTTGTCTTCTTCATGAGTACTGATGCCCATCTGTAATCATTTGCGTTTGTTTAGACTACCAATTCATCCTCGTTCTGCGGTATATCAAGCTTTGGCAGGGTACTGCAAACCTGTTTCAGCTCACGAACCGTTTTTGTGTGGCTTTCTTCCCATTTCCACTTTGAACTTTCCGTTGTTTCAGAAGTGGTCGGAAATCCTTCTTGTATCATGCAAGATCTTTAATGAAGATACCTGCAAAATTAACAACTCCCAAGTAGCTCTGTAAGTGCTTCTTATCCTTGATTCCAACTGGAAAATTATGGATTTTCTCCCCAATATGGTCCTGAAACTTAATTCCTGTCTCGTCAATAGAAACTCCTAGAAATTCAACTATATTGACAATAATAGTAGCTTTCTTTTCAAAAAGTACGAAACCTTCTTTGTGGCATGCATCAGAAAATATTTCAAGATGTTTAATATGTTCTTTTATATTTTTAGGTGCAATCAATATGTCGTCAATATAAACAAACATGAATTCGAAAGAATCTTAAAAAACATTATCTATTTTTCTTTGAAATATCTGGGGTGAATTAGCTAAACCCATTGGAAGCACAATCCAGATATATTGTCCCTGTGGTGTGGAGAATGCAGTAAATTTCTATGATTCATTCTCCATCTTAACTGATAAAACCCAGATTTGCAATTAAATTTAGAAAACACTGTTGCCCCTTTAATTAAATCAACTAAGTGTTCTCTACTAGGAATGTAATAACCATCAAACTCTAATATCTTATTAATGCGTTGATAGTTAATTACCAACCTGGGTTTACCTCTCTTAATCTCGCCATGGTTCCTTCCCAGAAAACCAGGGCTGCTGTAGCTAGAGATTCCAGGTTCGATGAGTCCAAGATCGATATGCTCTTTGATAATCATCTACATATCTTTCTTGCCTTTCATGCTTGTCTGGATAGGTTTGTATCGAACGTACACGTACTTGCACTCTTCCTTGAGCTTTAGAGTAGCTTTGATCTTGTTCCTATCCCATCATGCCAGAGGGTTTTCACTGAAGTTCCTCTGGATAAACCTCTTGGCATTCTCAAGAGAAATCCTGCTTTCCTCACTGATATCTAGCGATTTCATTTTTATTAGTGCTTCTTTAAGGTTCACAATCTCCTCCTTGGATTTCTTATAGAAGCTATCATTGTCTATGAGTCCTTGTTGCCTGAAAGTCAAAAGGACCTTACCAAATTTCCTCTTATCCTGCATTTTTGGATGAGTTAATCTGACATCAAAATGACCACGTTTGTTGCAAAAATTTATTGGCATTATCCTTTTAAATGCCCTTTCTCTTCGCAACACCTGTATCTCACTACCACAGTTAGTGGTAAAAGATTAACAGATTCCTCTAGTTATCTTGCATATATCTTGCAAATGTTTGAATGAAATTGTTACCTAGCAAGACATCAGCACCTATATCATGAAAGTAAATAGGAGGTGTTTCTACCCTAAACAAGGGCGATCCGAATGCTCCTCCGATCATGATCTTGGCTTCTCGTATTCCCTTATTGAGTATTAGGATTTTTTTGTGAAAAATCTCTTTGTGCAATAACGGGTAAGGTTTCCCTTGCTTCTTTAGGGAAAACTCCAGGTTTTGCCGTGCAAATTCCTGATCCTGAATCAATATAAGTTGCAAAATACTCTATCTTATATTGATCATACAACATACCTACAAATATGTATATAGAAAAGGGACTCGTTATTCAATCCTTATGGTAACACCATCAAGACGGAATTCCATTCCGTTACCTTTTCTTCCCCATAGTTTATGATCTTTGAGGAAACTTAATCCCAAAGTCGTACTCCCAGTTTTCTCTTCCTGAAATGATATAAGTTATGGCCTACTATTTCTTGCATGGCTTCATATTTCCCAACAATAGGTTGCTGCAAATGATATCAGTCATAAGGTAAAAAATTTTCTTTCTTAATGATGTCAAATATAACTTGTATTTCTTTCCATCCTTCAGGGCATTTATGTTTTATGTTATCTACCCTAATCTCCTGAGGAGTTAAAGCTTTTAATTCATCTTTCTCCTTTCCTTTATAGCCTGTAATCCTATCTTCCAGAAAGTACATTCTGCTACTGAATTAAGCTCTAGAGCTAAGTGTTCTATCTAAAACTGGGTGATCTTTTATGATGATATCAACACCACCTATTCTGGGTATCCTAATAGGATCTGGTGTCATTACCTTGGCGAATTCCTTGAAAATTCTAAGAATCTCAATATACTCCTTCATAAGAAACAAATATGAATGATGCGTAATGGAAAAGGCATAAGGTATTCTATAAGTTATAGAATATAGTCTGTTACCTTTTTTCATTAGATCTTTTCTCTTAAAATATTGATGATGGGTTAAAATTCTACTGAAATCTTGGTCTGCTAGGTTGTATGCAATCCTAAGATGAATGTCAAACATCAATTTTCCTGCATACAGATTTCCTATCATTGTTGCAAGACAACCATCTCGTAAGTTATTGATTCTTCTATCCATTTTCGATAAATGTTTCTAAATCAATTCCTTCCTTAAAAGTTGCTTTTATTACTACTTTGATAGTTCCTATGTGGATCCATTTCATAGTAACAGCTACGTCTTCTTTAAGATTACTTATTTCTTCAAGAATTTCTTATTTAGGAATTAATTGCATCTCCATCACATTACCAGTAAGTTCCATAGGTATAGAAAACTCGCATGAACTTACTTTGTAGATTGTGATGCTTCCTTTGGTTCAGTCCTATCTGGCTCAGGACTTTCCCAATTCCTCAATCCTAAATCCATCGTATAGGTTGAGGTTGGAACCTTGTCGCATGATTCTTTCCATGGTTTTGTTTGATACCATCATTCTCTCGTTGTAATTATTCTGACTCGGTTGAATCCATCTGAATCAGTATGTATTTCCTCCTCATAGATGTTTTCGTCTGAAGAAAGATCTTCGAATTGGTAGATGGGTACGAAATCTCCATATTAAACTGCATCTAGAATATCATCCGTGGCTTCAAATTTTCGCAATTCACCACGTTTCTGGCGAAAATCGGCGGATTTATGTCCTTTTGCTCCGTAGGTCCAGCAATTGCAGTGTTTGAAACTTTCATTGGCTCGGGTATGTGCTCGTCTGAATGTTCTTCCTGTTGGGCTTCTTCCAGTGGATCTTGCATCTATTCGTATAGATCCTTAGAATGAAGCCCTTGTTGGTGTTGTTCTTTGTCCAGATTTATATGGTCTGGATTTAGACTTGGACCACCATGATCTCCGCCGGGAAAAGGTTCTCCTAGAACTCCTAGGGTAGGAGTTACTACTTTGCTTCCTCATTTCCTTGGCACGCTTGATTCTCCTACAACAGTTGCAAAATCATTGTTATCACAACAAAGAGGAGTTCGTTTGATTTTACCTCTTAGTCTTTTCATGTTCTTCTAGATGGATACTTGATAACACCATCCTTCAGTTTGTCTTTAAGGAAAGATATTCTTCGCGCCATTGAATCTAGCTGTCCTTCACGTACTTTCTATGACTGAATCAACATTTTCCTGAATGGACTGCATATTTTTGCGAAGAACATTGGAGCTACTACCTCCCCATTACTCCACTTTAGAAAAAATACTTGTGGAACAAATAGATATATTCATCTAATGTGCAAATACTTGTTAATTCAAGGTTGAAAAAAGCTTGTGCATATTCTCTAGCCTTTTCTTCTCTACTTGCTTCGAATTATTCATCTCCAATAAAGTGTATCGTGATAAGCCTTCCTAGCCGGTCTGCTATCACTCCTTTCGAATCTCCGGCAAGGATACTGGCTTTGGTATCTTCTGGGGTATTATCCCATCCGATCTTCGTAGATCCCGTCCAAGCTCAACTCAACAAGCTTTATGATGTTTTCTTTGTTGAGCTCTAAGGTAGTTGCTACTATCTTGACGGTTGTAACCCATTCGTCTATCAATTTTTCGTTATTTCGAAAATCGATAATATCCAGGTTCAGTATAGCGCCATATGGATGTAAGGGCTGGAGTATGATCCTTGCCCAAGGTGTTTTTTCAGGCACTCTTTTTGGATTTCTTCCTGGATTTTCCTTTAGCCTTGTTCCCACAAACGTCGGAGTGACATTAGTCTAGAAATCCGCACTTCCTCTCATCGGTTGATCTTGTGGACGATCATTAGAACATGTACTTTCCTCCGGCTGTGGTAGTGCTGAAGTGATTTCATTGGTTTGGATATTGACTAAATCCACAATCCCGAGTTAGGAAAAGGATTCTGCCAATTCTTGTAGATCTGATAGATCTACTCTTATTACCTCCATTATTTTATAGGTCTGATAGATGCGATAATCAGATCTTCTCTAGACTTTGGCTTTGAAATCTCCGTGCCCTTCCCCTTCTGGTGTAGAAGAGGTACTGTTCCAAGGGCGTCCCTGTTTTGCTCCTCTCTTCAAATCTGTACTTTCTGCCGTCTGATCTCTAAGGCCTTTGTGTAGATCGGGAAGGATCTTAAAGACCTCGCCACCTTTTGGCTCAAAGATTCTATTTTCATAGGTATATGGATTAACCTATGTCCATAGTCTTGAACCGTCTTTTCTATCTCCCTCATATCTTGAGAGATCTTTGATGTATCGGGCTCAAGTTCCTTCCAACCAGTCATAATTTTTAGAACTGAAATTATGCCGGAATTTACCCGTTCCGCTTCTCTTAGCTGGGATTCTACCATGGACTTCAGTGGAGTTTAGATGCCTCACTGCATTTCCTCGTAGTACTTCTAGAACCTCAAAATTTTTCAGCCACTCTTGTTCTTCTTCTGGCGTGAGAGGTTTTGGATCAATCCTCTTGGGACTGTTGTAACACTTGTCAAGAATTTCCATAAGAAATTCTCTTCTTTGTATTTTTAGAATCTGGAAATATACCGTGTTTTCAGAGTAACTCGAACTTTCGTTCGGTTCTATTTTCTCTTAAAGAGTCTCCTCCGTTATTGGATTAATAATATCAAAATATAATATAATCATATATTTCTTCAATAAACCTAGGCTCTGATACCATTTTGTTGAGTATGGATGAAAAATTAGAATTTACTGTAAATGAAATAAAACAACTCTTTTAAATTTGCACAGGGGTGAAAATGTCCTAAAATTGTCCAAAAACTCGTCTGTGGTCCTAATTTAGGCGACTCTGCAACTTACTGGACTTAATTGGAAATGCGTAAACATAATGGACTAAAATTGATCTTGGGGAAACTTATTGGACCAAACTAATCTTTTTCCCTGTATTTAATTGGAGTAATTATATGATGGACTTAATTAAGTGGACTCTAATTAAAATAGATGTAATTAGGATTGATTGGACCGTGTATTTTTAATTAATTAAAATCGGCCAAGCCCATTAATTAAGTTGGTGGAAATGATTAGAATATGAAATTATTAACTAACAAATTCACTTTTGAAAAATGCCATCTTACTGATCCTTTATTTGGAATAAAGGATCTTATTACCTAATGGATGGTTAAATGAACCTAAATATATTGCAATGCATCCATACAAGGTATATATATGTATATTAGTTATTTAGAATAACTAGTTAAAGCAAGAAAATAATTTCCTTCTTTCCAGTTCCACCTGTCGGCCGAACCCCCTCTTTTGCATACTTGGTGTGGTTTTGCTTCCTCAATTTTTTCTAGCAAATAGAGTTGTGGAATCCCAAGTTCTGGTGTGCTGTGGACATACCTTAAGAGAGTTTTTACATTGAAGCCTTGCGTGAACGGATCAACCAAACGAGGTTCAAAATAAATCAAATCAAAGGTGACTCTTGATTTATATTTATGTACCTCTCGTTTTTCATTCAACTAATTGCCTTGTAAATTTTATTATTTTTTTTTATTTTATTAACCACATTGAACGCCCGGGAACTCCAAGGGTACACCCCATGATTTTATGGTTTCCTTGCGATTTCATTTTATTTAAGCAAGTTATTTTAACCGCTTCCGCTTGCGCGTTGCCAAGCTGATCCACTCGCACTTTCCGGTGCCCTTCCAAGTTGTATCAGAGCCCAGTTACCATGTAGGGGCTATGGTACTGTGTGAATAACCATGAAAACGTGTTCTCTATTTCTTTTGAAGCATGATATAGTTTTTTACTTTTTCTTTGATAATTATATGAGAAAAGTAATTCATCTAATTATTGCGATTTTTGGATGATTTAAGGATTTTATGAAAATTCAATTTTTTGATAAAATACTTATTTTAATTTCAGTTGAATGTGTGAAAATTAAAAAAAAAAAAATTGGTACTATAGCAGTGCACTACTGATCTACAATGCAAAGCATGCGCGCAGCCGGGCGCGGGCGAGGGCGGTTGTGTGGCCGTTGTGCTGCTGCTACTGACGACTGACAGCTAGCCCGTTTTTCACCGTTTTTGCAGAAAATTGAATTTTCTAATTTCTGCATATTTTTTGAAAAATATTTATTGTTGCTGATTTAATTTTGGAAAAAATTGGAATTTTTTGAGAAGTAAATTGATTTAATTAATTTAGTTTAATTGTGTTCATTGGAAGTACAAGGCTTAATCATCCATATTTGTTGCAAATTTTAAGCTTATTGTTTTCTGTATATAATTGTTTGTCATGATATTGGATATCACGATATTTTTGAGATGTTCATTTTCTTGTCTATCATGATTTATTGTTATTCTATGTTAGAACGAATGTGAAGGGATGATCACGGAGCCCTAGACCGCATGTACGTCTTTTAATTTTTGTTGGGTGGGCCCATGTGCCCTTGTGATTTTTTTTTGTCCCCCCTTCTCATTTTTAGCCTTGGAATAATAAAGCTTGTTATCTCCCTCTTAATATACTCCCTCCAACTTCTGATCGGGGTTTCTTCTTCAAATTGTAATGAGAGTAGTATAGGACCTTTGGAGATACTTTTTCATTTCTAGCAAGTCTATGGAGAATAAGGCCCACGAAGGAGGAGGTCCACGGAGAAGGCGGCCTATGGAGAAATCACAAGGCCCATCCATATGTTGATGGGTAATATTACTTTGTAATAGCATAAGACCACCTTAGACAGACTATAGACTAATTGCGGGCTTAGTAGGTCACATAGATTAGGCTCATGATCATCCAACAGGGGTAGGCTAGGTTCATTACATGCGATGCATTTATTTATGCTTTATATTTATGCATGCAATGTTTACATATGATGAGGTCTCGGTATAAACTCAAAATAACTCTCACTTGGTTGGACCAAGTTGAATATTAGGCCCATAATGGGCTTAGATCAAAACAGTTTTGATCTAGCCAAGTCTTCCATCCAAAGCAATATGGTGAGGAAGCTACCGTTGCTGAAGTGTGGTCTCACGAGTTGTGGCACACTTGGGATAGAGGAGAGTTGCACAATAGTTGTGAACAAAGGAACATTTTCACCATTTTCTTGTCTAACGAGTCATGGGGGGTGACGGATGAAATGTGATTTGGTTGATGGGTTTGGCCTAACACCGAGTAACATGATTCGCTTGAAGTCCTGGGAATCATATGAAGAGGTGAGGCAAAAGATCTTGGGGATCTCATGGGATGAGAATGGTATTGGATACCTCCCACGAGCATGGCAAATTTGCTTGTGGACTCCAAGCCGACTAGGAAAGGCTATTCCTTAAACCCCACTTGAGAGTGGTGAGCTTTTGTATAAATAGTGGGGGAGTTAAAGACTAAAGACCAAGTCTTTTAGCTTACTCATAATATTACAATCATTGGCTGATTTCTATTTAATTTTCTATTGTGCAGAAAATGTCTATGAATCCTTTAACCATGATAATGAAGGCTAATAAATTCAAGGGCACTAACTACAACGAATGGCTGCTAAATCTGAGGATTGCCCAATATTTCAAGAACAAGGGCTATGTTTTGGACAAGATATTCCCAACGGTCATGCTGGAAGAACGTGTCACATTGGTTTCGATATCCAATGACATCCAATAGCAATATGATAGGCTGGATGATGTTCCCTAGATAATGCTCTGCTCTGCATGAAAGAAGTTCATGTGGTTCCCGATAGGCATATTAGATATGCTACCACGAAAGTATTCTTAGGGACCAAGACGGCCGAAGAATTGTCTGTACAAAGTCATAGGTTTAAGATGCTATCCCTAATGGAGAAGCTCGAAGACCTTAAAGCTGGGCTTGACAATGACACATACATTAACATGATTTTCCAATCACTTCCTTCGTCCTACAACCCGTTATTATTAACTACAATATGACCGGACTTGAGAAGTCTATTCATGAGTTATTTAATATGCTGGTCCAATACGAGGCGACGACCCAGAAATCTATATCGACGGAATTGGTAGGAGATATTTCAGCCTCCAAAGCGAAAGGCAAGAAGGCTGGACATTGGAAGAGGAAGAAGGGTAAGGGAAAAGAGATCGCATCTGCTGCTAGTTCTTTGAGCGCTCCTACTGGTTTGTCAGAATGGGCAAAGGGAAAGGGAAGGTTGGCGGTTCTTAGCGGTTGAAGGCATATGATATCTGTATTCATTGTCAAGGAAAGGGGCATTAGAATAGGGAGTGCCCGCAAGTCCTCTCCAACCTAGGTAAATTTTTGATTGAAGTGACTATGATAACTAATTCTGCTTCTTGGGCATGGATACCGGCTATGGAGCTCACATCTGCAATAACTTGCAAGTGTTGGAAAGAAGCAGAGAGCTAAGTAAGGATGAGATTATTGTAAGGTTAGGCGATGGGAAGGCCATCGCAGCGAAAGCCGGGGGTTCTCTCCAGTTAGTTTTTAGTGGTCATATTTGGATAGAATAAAAGACTATTATTATGTACCGAGCATAATCAAGAATATTATTTCCATTCCTATTTTACAGAATGATGGTTATATATTTGCAATAAATAATAATAGTTTTTATTTGATGATTGATAATAACTATCATGTGCTTGGTACATGGGTAAATGGCCTTTATATTCTACAAGAGTCTAATTGGATTATGCCTGCCCAACATAAACAAAAATTAGATAATCATGAAAATGCATAGTTTTGGCATGCAAAGTTAGGCCATATCTCAAAAGATAGGATGAGAAAGTTGGTAAACTCAAACTTGCGAATCCCGTCTAAAAGTGAAAATGACCAAAAAGCCTTTTGTTTGGACAAAGTGTGCTTGCCAACGGCTTTTTTTATTTGATTCATACAGATGTCTGTGGATCATTAAATACTTCGGCTAGAGGAGGATTCTCATACTTCGTAACCTTTATCAAACTGACTATAAAATTAAAGTCTTTTGGTCGGACCGAGGCGGAGAGTATTTAAATGGTGAGTTCATTGATTAGTTAAAGGAAAATGGAATTTCCCCCTTCTTTCTCGGGTCACACTCTTGAGACGGTGGCTTAATTACTTCACATGGTGCCATCTAAGACAGTGCCCTAGACGCTATATGAGATATGGCAAGCCTACGTCCTACAAGTACTGTAGAGTGTGGGGTAGTTCCGCATACGTCAAGAGGTTAGTACCCGAGGTCTAATCTGTTCAAGTTTGTTGGATATCCAAAAGGAACTGCGAGATACTACTTCTATGATCTATCTAAGCGAAAGGTTTTTATCTCAAGGAAGGCAATGTTCTTGGAAAAAGGTTTTTCCGCGGATAGTAGATGCAATTTGGTACTACTTAAGGAAACAAGTCAAACACCTCAGCAGAACAAAAGAACATCATTTGAGCCTATAGTTCCCACTGATGGTGCTCCAATCCTCGTAGGTCAACCAGAGAATCACGACCACCTAATAGGTACTGATTCTTGGGACTAACTAGTCAATTGGGTAACGATGTAAGGACGTACTCTGAAATGGACTCAATAGGTTCAAATAAAGTTTTAATCCTCGTACACCCACTTAAAGGTGTTAAACCTGCTGGGTGCAAATGGGTCTACAAATACAAGCTTGGAGCTGACAGAAAGGTTACAAGTTTCAAGGCTGGGCTCGTGGAAAACGATATACTCAATGACCCGGAGTTGATTTCAAGGAAACCTATTTGCTAGTTAGACATGGCCAAGTCCATTCGGATTCTGCTTGCCATAGGAACAAGGTCTGACTATGAAATATGGAAGATGGACGTGAAAATGACATTTTTCAACGGTTTCACTTCCCATGAGAAGAACAAAAGGCCTGTCGTCTCCAACTATCCATCTATGGCCTTAAATAAGCTTTCTAAAGCTGGAACACATGTTTTGATGAAGTCATACGGGTTATGATATCATCAAGAATGAATTTGATCATTGTGTATTCAAGAACATCAGTAGGAGAGCGGTTGAATACCTTGTGTTTTATGTATATGATATCTTACTCATTGGGAATGGTGTTAAGATGTTAGGAAACATTAAAGCATGGTTGTCCCCACAATTTTTCATAAAGGGTATGGGTGATCCTCTTACATTCTTGGCATCAAGAGTTATAGGGATAGATCTAGAAGTATGTTAGGACTAACCAAATCTTCATATACTGAGAAAGTCTTGAAGAGATTTAAAATGCAGAATTCAAAACAAGGATTCCTTCCCATGAGGCATGGGATTAAGAGGTCCAAGAAGTAGTCTTCCAAAACTGATGAGGAACTTAAATGGTTGTCGGACATCCCTTATGTTCCAACCGTAGGAAGCATTCGGTATGTTGTCCAGTACACCAGGCCAGATGTCGCGTACGCTTTGAGCGTGACGAGCAGATATCAGGCATGTGCCAGAGAGGTGCACTGGAGCGCAGTTAAGACAATACTTAAGTACCTGAAAAGGACTAAAGATGTGTTCTTGATTTACGGTAGTGGAGAATTGATATTGGAAGGCTACAACGATGCTAGCTTGCAATCAGACGATGATGGTGCAAAGTCTCAATGTATTCAGGCTGAATGGTGGTGTGGTTGCTTAGAAAAAGTACCAAGTAGGATACCACAACGGATTCCACCATGAAAGCTGAATACATAGTAATTTCGGAAGCAGCTGAGGAAGCGATTTTGATGAACAAGTACATCCAAGAGTTCGGTATGGTACATAGAATTGTTGAGCCCGTAGTTATCTTCTGGGATAACAACGGGGTAATAGCACAAGCAAAGAAACCAAGATCTCATCATCGTTCCAAACATATTCTTAAACGCTACCATCTTCTCAGAGAGATGGTGAGCAGAGGTGACATTAGGATAGACCGAGTCAGCTCAACAGAAAACACAGCGGATCCACTTATTAAGCGAATGTCCCAAATTGCCCATGCTCGGCATCTGGATAAGACGGGTTTGAGGTTGATGGTTATTGGATTTAGGTCAAGTGGGAGATTGTTAGAATAGGTGACCTGAAAGCTAATTGGATTGGAATGCTTGTAATCTATTCAGGCAATAACTGGATTTTATGTAATATTATGCAATGAATAAAATGAGTATTTGCTATTGGCATTTCTTTTGTTTTGCTCATTACATTTATGTTTGAACTTCTTTTAAAAATCACAACAAAGCCCATAGACCACATTGAACAACTGTGTAATAGTTAGAAATGTGCGTTAGATGGCGGTCATGAAACCAACTGTTTAGGGTTTGGTTAGAAATATTCCGTATCAAAGACCTCGAGAATGGGCATCGAAGTGTCCTATGGAGACTTGCATTATGAGTCACATTCATTTGATGAGTTCCGTGTTTCATTATGGCCAGACATGGGATGTTAATTGTGATCTGAATGGGTCAATTGACTCGCGGGAATCGTCATATGGAAGCCTTGGAGGATTGGTCGGTATGACTTGAGTCCCTAGTTCCGATTGTACGGGACCAGTCCTCAGACTTGAGGAAATACGGCAGTCACATACGTGCGATACCTGTATCATACATTTGTGTGAGAGGTGATCGTATCTCAGACATGGTCATCATAGGCCTTGTCTTGTACTTTCAAAGTATGTAGAGAGGACGGTTAGTTCCAAGAAGAGGATCCATCCCCTGTCAGAACGTGACAGAGGCATCTCCTATGCACTTGGAGATGCGTTAACGCTCTAGAAACCTGTGGCCACAGTCATTGGTCGAATAGGAAAAATAGGTTCCTCGTTTGAGCAAATTTGGCATGACGGGACCTTAAGTATTAAGCAAAGACGCCTAGTCCAGGATGGGAACTGACATCCAATTCCATGTTGTAGACTATGGCTAGGAGACAGTAGATGGAATGACTATACTCGTATAGACTCGGGGCCTAAAAGTTCACATGGATTTTCGCCTAGTCTCTAGTGCCATGGACCATTGCTAGAAGGTCACCATGATGATAGGCTTTCTTGCTCAAGGATTGATCAATAATTATTAATTAAATTTGATTTAGTTAATAATAGTGGTGGACACTAGCTCAAGTCTAGCTGAAATGTGAACCTATATAGTCACACATAAATCACTAAGAAGGGACGAGTAATTAATTGAGAATTAATTTTATAAGTAATTGGAATACTTATATATGAGATGGATCCATTGGATGGATAAGCCCAAGGATGAATTATTTGGATTAATTTAAATTAGGCTTGCCCTTAGCATTTAATAAGTTGGACTTATTATTTAATAAAGGCTTATTGGTTCATATATTTAAATGGATTAACTTTATGATGGACTTAATTAAGTAGGATTTAATTAAATTAGATTTAATTAAGATTGACTTTTGAAAAGTGTCATGTTAGTGATTCTTTATTTCGAATAAAAGATCTTATTAACTTATGGATGGTTAAATGAACCTAAACATATTTTATTTCATCCATAAAAGGTATATTTATGTATATTAGTTATTTGGAATAACTAATGAATACATAAAAAGGCAAGAAAATAATTTCCTTCTCTCCAATTCCACCTCTCGGCCTAACCCCCTCTTGTACACACTGGGTGTGTTTTTCCTCGTCAATTCTTTTCTAGGAAATTAAGTTGAGGAATCTCAAGTTCAAGTGTGGTGTGGACGTAGCTTTAGAAGGTTTCTACACTGAAGGCTTGCGTGAACGGATTAAATGAACGAGGTTCAAAATAAACAAATGAAAGGTTATTCTTGAGTTACATTTATGTACCTCTCGTTTTCATTCAACCAATAGCTCTGTTAATTTTATTATTGTCGTTTATTTTATTAACTACATCGAACTCCTTGCAACTCCAAGGGTACACCCCTTGGAATTATGGTCTCATTGCGATTTCGTTTTATTTACACAATTTATTTTAACCGCTTCCACTTGCGCGTTCCTGGGCCGATGCACTCGCAGTTTCCGGTGCCCTTTCACCACTATCCAAAATATGGTCTCGCGAGTTGTGGCGCATTTGGAATAGAAGGCAAGCTGCATTATTGTTATGAAAAGAGGTGACAGTTGTTTCCCTATCTCATGATTCATGGGGGGTGACAGTTGAGGTGTGATTTGGTAGATGGGTCGGGCTTAACACCGGGAAGCATGGTTCATTTGGAGTCGTCGGGATCATGTAAAGAGGTGAGACAAAGTATCTTGGGAATCTCATAGAATGAGAATCGCATTGGTTGCCTCCCAGAATGCTTTTTCCATGTGAATCATAAAAGTGGGCATGGTAAATTGTTCTTGTGGATCCCAAGCCCACTAGGAAGGGATGTACCAAAACCCCACTCAAGAGTGGTGGGATTTTGTTGAAATAGTGGGACAACTAAATGACTAAAAGATCAAGTCTTAACACAAAATAATATTGGAATAATCTACTTATTCTTTCTACTCTGCGTTTAGAATGCATTTCTTAGAAACGTTTTCCAATTCATTTTTTGATATTTATTTCATTATATGGATTGCAAAGAATTAAATTGGCTGAAAAATCGAAGGATTGTCCTCGATTTTCAAACCTGGATAATGTCATGGTTAAGCCACTTCCATCAGACTTGTGAATGGAGTCCTTACTAAAAAAGAATGTTAACTGAAGGACCGTACCAGTATGGACTCAGAAAATCTAAATGCTTATACGGGAATTCAGCTAGTCTCTAATGCCATAGATCGTTGCTACACGGCCACCTATGATGACGGGCTTCTTGATTAAAGGTTAATCAAGAAATACTAATTAATAATAGTGTTAGACACTATCCCAAGTCTAACTGAAATGTGAACCTAAAGAATCACGCACAAATCACTGAAAATGAGCATAGAATTAATTTGGAATTAATTCCATAAATAATTTGATTACTTACAAAGAGGGATCCATTGAGCAGTAAAAGGCCCAAGAATAAATTAATGGCATTAATATATATTTGGTTTGTCCTTATAATTTAATAAATTGGATCTTATTAAAGAAGAAGGATAATTTGGGTATAAGTATTTAATTAGATTAAATAGAAATTGAGCTCAATTAAATTGGATTTTTATTAAAGATATAATAAAAATTCATTGGCTTGTATTTTTATAAGGGTAAGAATTGTTTAAGCTCAGTTATTTTGAGCCAAGGAAAATTCCATGGAAGGAAATAAATGGCTAGCAAATTGTAGTTCTGGAAAGTTCAATTCTAGCCATTTTTGGGGATCTTTTTATTCGTAATAAAGAGAAATATACCTTGTAGATAATAGAATATGTTTAGAAACATTCTTAATTATCTAAACAACATATATATATATATGAAATATAGTTATTTGGAAAATAATTATGATGATTATTACACAAAAAAAAAAAAAATCTCCTCCTTCCCCTAAAAACCATTTGGCCACCCCCTTCTCTCTTTGTGCACTTGGTGTAATTTTCTTCTCTCATTCTCATCTAGGAAGAGGATGTAGAGATCCCGACTACAGTGTGATGTGGAAGAATTGGAAGATTCCTATGTTGAAGACTCAAATGAGGAGCATTTCAAGGTATCATTTTTCACCCTTTAAGTTTTTTCGGTTTTGGTAATCCAACATCGGCCCAATGTACGTTTTATGTTTAGTACATCGAACGCCCAGGAACTCCAAGGGTACCCCACTTGAACTCATTTATTTTTTGTATTTAATATTTGCTATTATGCGTTTTATTTATCGCTCCCGCTAGTACGTTCCCGGGCCGTACCACGCGATTCCCTTGAAGACCATGTCTTGAGCTTATCAATAATATTACTATTGTCTGCATATTTCTGTTTAATTCTATCATGTAGAAAATGTCTAAGAATCCCTTAACCCTGATAATGGAGACTAATAAATTTAATGGCACAAACTACAACGGTTGGCTGCAAAATCTAAAGATTGTCCTAAATTTCGAGAATTAGGGCCATGTCTTCGACAAGCCGCTCCCGACGACATTATTGAAAGGCTCCTTACCCGAGGAACGTGTGACATTCGAGAGGTGGCATGAGAACAATTGCGAGGTCCGCAGTATCATATTAGCTTTGATGATCAATGACTTCAAATAGCAATATGATAGGTTGGAAGACGTTCCATCGATAATGCTTCGCATATTAGATGTGCCGCTACAAAAGTAATTTTCGGGACAAAGATGACTGAAGGATTTTATGTGGAATGACATGGGGTCAAAATGCTTCCCTCGCGGGCTCGAAGACCTCAAAGATGGGCTTGACAATGTCACGTACATCAATGTGATCCTCCAATTACTTCCTCCCTCTTATGACCCGTTTATCATTAACGACAACATGAATGGACTTGAGAAGTCTAGTCATGAGTTAATTAATATGTTGGTCCAATACGAGCCATCGATCCACAAGTTTGTGCCATCAGTACTGATAGGAGAAACTTTAACCTCCAATGCAAAAGGCAAGAAAGCCGAAAGCTGGAAGAGGAAGAAGGGAAAAGGAAAAGTCCAAGCACCCCTGTTGCTCCAGTGTAAAAGGAACAAGGGAAAGGGAAGAACGGCAGTTCACAACGATCAAGGAAAAATGATGTTTCCATTTATTGTCAAGTAAAGGAGCATTGGAAGAGGGAGTGCCCACAACTCCTCTGTAATCAAGGCACTCTGTGATTTAAGTAAATATGATAACTAATTCTGCTTTTTAGGTATTGGATACCGGCTGTAGAGCTCACATCTGCAATGATTTGCAAGTGCTGGAAAGAAGCAGAAGGCTACGTAAGGAAGAAATGGTCCTAAGGCTTGGTGATGGCAAGGCCGTAGCAGCTGAAATTGTGGGATCACTCAAGTTAGCTATTAGTAATCGTATTCGGATAGAATTAAAGAACTGTTATTATATATTGAGCACAATAAAAAATAATATTTTCATTCTTGTTTTAGACAATGGTTATGCGTTTTAAGATCAACAAAAATAGTTTTTATTTGATGATTGATGATAACCTTCATCTGCTTAATACATTTAGAAACGGTCTTTATATTCTCCAACAGTTAAATTGAATTATTATTGCTCAACACAAATAAAAATTAGATAATCATGAAAACACACAGATTTGGCATGCAAGGTTAGGTCATATCTCCATAGAAAGGATGAGGAAGTTGGCAGAATTAAGGAATCTAGAGGTAGAGGACTTGGATAAAAATAAACATTCGAATCTTGTCCAAAAGAGAAAATGACGAAGAAACCTTTTGGTTGACAAAGTACGCTTGCCACTGGTCCGTTGGACTTAATCTACACAGATGTCTGTGGACCACTAAAGACTTTGGCTAAAGGAGGATACTCGTATTTCATAACCTTTACTGATGATCAATCACTATATGGTTATGTTTACCTCATGAGGTTCAAGTTTGATCCCTTTGGAAGATTTAAAGTATTCAAACTTGAAGTAGAGAATCAAACAAGTCGTAAGATCAAAACCCTTATGTTCAGACCGAGGTGGGGAATATTTAAGTAATGAGTTCATTGATTACCTAAAAGAGAATGGAATTATCTATCAGTGGACTCCTCCTGGAACACTGCAGCTTAACAGCGTGGCCGAAAAGATAAATGAGTTTTAGCCAACTACCCTTGTCTTTTGGGTATACGCTCTAGAGACAACGGCCAAGTTGCTCAACATGGCTCCATCTAAAGCTGTGCCCCCAAACGCCATATGAGATATGGCACAGCAAGCCAGCATTCTACAAGTACTTGAGAGTATATGGTAGCCAACACACAACAAGAGGCTAGTAGGAGACAAACTAGAATCAAGGTCCAGTCTGTCCAGGTTTGTCGGTTATCCAAAAAAAGCTACTGGGTATTATTTCTATGACCCATCATGAAAAAAAGATTTTTATCTCGAGAAACACAATATTCTTGGAAAAGGGTTTTACCAATGGATAGCCAATGTGATGAGGAACTACTTGAAGATTCATGTGAGATACCTCATCAAGATAATGCAACACCATCTGTACCTTCCTATTCCTAGTATTAGTGCTCTAGTTCTCTGTAGGTCAACTAGAATATCTCAACATCCTGATAGGTATGGATTCTTAGGCTTGACTAGCCAATTAGACGATTATCCAACAACATACAGAGAAGCGATATATGACATCAACTCGAATAAGTGGCTTGAGGCCATGAAAATCCGAAATGGACTCGATGGTTCGAATCAACTTTGGAGCCTCATGCACCCACCTAAAGGTGTTAAGCCAACAGGTTGCAAATGGGTATACAAACATAAGCTTCAAGCTAGCGGGTGGTTACCGCCTTCAAGGCTAGGTTCGTGGTTAATAGATACACTCAACGACCCGAGGTCAACTTTGAGAAAACTGATTTGCCCGTGGCAATGACTAAGTCCGTTAGGATACTGCTTGCCACAACAACATGGTATGACTATGAAATATGGCAGATGGATATTAAAATGTTTTTCTTGAACGATTTCATCGAGTAAGTGATCTACATGGATCAGCTAGAAGGTTTCACCTCTTTTGTAGAAAAATAGAAAGTTTGTCATCTCTAGAGGTCCATCTTTGGCCTCAAACAAGCTTCCCGTTGCTGGAACACAAAGATCAGAGGGAGCTCGGTTATGTACCCTCTACTTTATGTTGACAATTTGTTGCTTATTGGGAATGATGTCAAGATATTAGGAAACATAAAAGCATGGTTGTCCACTCCATTTTCCATGAAGCATATGGATGAGGCTTCCTGCATCTTGGCATCGAGATCTACAGGGATAGAACCAAAAGGATGTTAGGATTAACTCAATCTTTGTACATTGAGAAAGTCTTGAAGAGATTCAAGATGGAAAACTCAAAATGAGGATTTCTTCCAATGAGGCATGGGATTAAGCTGTCCAAGAAACAGTCTCCCAAGATTGATGAGGAACTTAAATGGATGTCAGACATTCTCTATGATTTAGCTGTGGGCAGTATTCAGTATGATGTTTAATGCAGTAGGCCCAATTCGCATACACTATAAGCATAACTACCAAATATCTGGTGTGTGCTGGTGAAGCACACTGGAGTGTGGTCAAGACCATACTTATGTACCTGAAAAGGACTAAAGATATGTTCTCGATATATACAGTGGTGGATAATTTATAATGGAATACGATAGCGATGCTAACTTTCAGTTGGACATAATGATGCCAACTCTCAATCAGGTTTTGTAATTAAGGTAAATGGTAGTGTGGTTACATAAAAAGTTACAAGCAAGCTACCACAGCAGATTCCTGTTGGAACAAGTGACCTAAAAGCAAATTAGATTGGTTGTTTTCAGAACCATTCAAGCAATATTTATTAAAACAATGTTGTCCCGACGAATATGAAAAGTATTCGTCCTGGCATATGTATCTGTTGTGCTTACCAAATTACATCAAGCATTGTGCTCACATCACAACAGATGTTCACATACCACTTTGTAACCCCTGTAGTTGGCGTATATGAAATTTATGTGGGTTAGTTGACAAGGTCATCATATGAAAGCCTTAGAGGCTTGATCGGTATGACTTGAGTCCTTGGCTTCGATAGTATGGGAGTAGTCCTCAGACTTGAGGAATCACAATAGTCACGTACAGGCAATGACTGTATCTTTGATTTGTTAGAGAGGTGATCGTGTCAGAGGCATGGTCATCACAAGCCATGTCCAGTGCAGTTAAAGCATGTAGAGAGGACGGTGAGGTCTAAGAAGAGGATTTGTCACCTTCAAAATGTGGCAGAGGTATTTCTGATGCACTTGGAGATGTGTTTATATTCTATAAACCTGTTATCATAGTCATTGGTCGAATAGGAAACGAGATTCCTATGTTGAGCAATTTGGCGTAATAAAATTGAAGAATTAAGCATAGATGCCTAGTCCAGAATTGGAGTCGACCCCAATTTCATGCCCTAGACTAACGCCAGCAGATGGTAAACGGAAGGACAGTAGCCGTATGGACTCGAGTGCCTAAAAGTTCACATGGATATTCGCCTAGTCTCTAGTGCCATGGATCGTTGCTAGACGACAACCTACGGTGACGGGCTTTCTAGATCAAGAATTGATCGAAAATTATTAATTAAACTTGGTTAGTAATAGTCTTTGACACTAGCCCAAGTCTAACTGAAAGGTGAACCTAAAGAGTCAAACACAAATCCCCGAGAAGGGACGAGAAATTAATTGAAAATTAATTTCATAATTAATTGGATAACTTATAAATGAGAGGGATCCATTGGATGGAGGAGCCTAAAAATAAATTAATAGGATTAATTTATATTGGGCTTACCTCTATTATTTAATAAGTTGAACTTACTAATTAATAAAAGCTTATTGGGCTCATGCATTTAATTGGCTTAAATATATGATGGGCTTAATTAGATGTATTTTAATTAAATTAGATTTATTAAAAAATAATTGAGCCTGGTATTTTATTTTTAATAAAATTATCCATTGCAACCCTAATTAAGTTGTTGGAAAATCAAGGAAAGAAAATTATTGACTAACAATTTCACTTCTGAAAAGTGCTATGCTAGTAATCCTTTATTTGGAATGAGGGATTTATTACCTTATGAATTGTAGAATGAACCTAGACACATACTAGTACATCCATACAAGGTATATATCTATATATTAGTTATTTGGGAAAACAAAAATCCTACCCTAGAAGCTCCTAATCGGCCGCCTCTCTGACAAGCACACTTGGTGTGTTTTTTCTTCCTAATTTTCTTCTAGCAAAGACAAATGAGGGATTCCATATTTCGGTGTGGTGTGGACGTGTCTTTAGAGAGCTTCTACCTTGAATCTCATGTGAATGGATCAATGAAATGGAGTTCGAAACAAATCAAGAAAAAGGTAATCCTTGGAATCATGATTTTATTATGTTTAGATTTTAATTTACGAATTTTATAGTATTGCTTCCACTTGCTGGTTTCCAGGCCAATCCACTCGCATTTTTTTTGCTTTCAAGTGGTATCAGAGCCTGCTTCGGTGTAGGGGCTATATATTTATGTGAATAAGCATGATAATATGATTTTATTGTTTTTGAACCATGATATTTATTTATGTTTATTCTTGAATGATTATATGAGAAAATCAACATGTTTAGTTTTTGAAATTTTGAATGATTTAAATATTTTAAGAAAATTGAATTTTCTGGTAAAAATACTTGGTTTTAGTTGTGAAAAGAAATATAGTGTTATAGCAGTGCACTGCAGACCGGCAGTGCATAGCGCATGAGCGCGGGCAAGAGCTTGCACGCAACCTGGATAGCGCAGGCCCTGCGGGTGCAGGCAGTGCGACTGTTGTTCCAGTTGACGGCCGACGTCTGGGTTACTTTTCGTCGTTTCTCTAATTTTGGCACATTTTTTGAAAAATATTATTTTTTGCTGATTTAATTTTGGAAAAAATTATATTATTTTTAGAATTAAATTGCTTTAATTAATATGGTTGATTTACGTGCATTGGATGCATGGGGCTTTATCATCCCTTTGAATTAAAACTTTTAAACTTTTTGTTTTCTGTATATAATTTTTTATCATGATATTGGATATCACGGTATTTTCTTGGGATTTTTATTTGCTTATCTAGCATGCTTAATTGATAGTATGTGCTAGTTGAATATGGTAGATGATCACGGAGCCCTAGACCGCATGTACGTCTTATAATTTTATTGGGTGGGCCCGTGTGCCCTTGTACCCTTGTGCCCTTGTGATTTATTTTTCTCTCTCATTTTCGTTTCTAGTCTTGGAATAATAAAGCTTGCTATCTCCCTCCTAATGTACTCCCTCCGACCTCTGATCGGAGTTTCTTGTTAAATTGTAATAAGAGTAGTATAGATTATATTGGTGAGGTTTTTATTTTAATTAAGCCCATGGAAGAAGGTCCACGGAGGAGGAGGCCTATGGATAAGGCGGCCCACGAAGATATTACAAGGTACATCTATATGTTGAAGGGTAAAACATTTTTTGTAATAGCATAGGGCTACCTTAGACAGTTTTTAGACTCACTACAGGCTTAGTGGATCGCTAGGCTGGGCTTGTGATCATCCAACAGAGGTATGCTAGGTTTCATTGCAAGCAATGTGTTTACCTAATGCTTTAAATATTGGATATTTATGCATTCAAAGCTATTCTTTGATTAGGTCTCGATCAAACAACTCAATATTAACTCTCACTTGGTTGGACCAAGTTAATGTTTTAGGATCCAAAATGGACTTGCATCAAAATTATTTGATCTGTCCAACATTTCCATCCACAATAATGTGGTGAGGAAGCTGCCACTACCTAAATGTGCTCTCACAAGTTGTGGCACATTTGGACTAGAGGCAACCTGCACCATTATTGTGAACAAAGGAACACGGTTACTATTTTCCTGTCTCACAAGTCATTGGGGGGACAGTTGAGGTGTGACATGATTGATGGGTCGAAAGTAACACGAAATAAAATATTACGCTCATAAATAGACTTGGATCAAAATCGCATTTCGATCTGTCTAATCCATCCATAGCAATATCATGAAGAAGCTACCACTATCGAAATATGGTCTCATAAGTCATGACACATTTAGATTATAAGGCAAGCTGTATTATTATTATGATCAAAGGAATACGCTGGTTGTTTCCCCGTCTCACAGGTCATGGGGGCGATAATTGAGGTATGATTTGGTTGATGGGTCGGGTTTAACACAGAATAACATGATTCGCTTGGTGTCCTCAAGATCATGTAAAGAGGTGCGAAAAAAAATCTTGGGAATCTCATGGAATTAGAATGCCTCAGTTGCCTCTAACAAGGCTTTTTCCATGTGAATTATAAAACTGGGGCATGGTAAATAGTTCTTGTAGATCCCAAGCCCACTACAAAAGGATTTTTTGGAACCCCACTTGAGAGTGCTGGGATTTTGTAGAAATAGTGGGAGAAGTTAACGACTAAAAGACTGAGTCTTTACTCAAACTCAACATTGCTATAATCTACTTATTTTCTACTTTTGTATTTAGAATGCATATCATAGATACCATTTTTCATTTTCTTTAATTTTGAGACTTATTTAATGGAATACATAATCGATTAAAGTTTAATGTGAAAAAATCGAAGGATTGTCCTCGATTTCTGAACCTAGGCATATATCATGAAAAAGCCACTTCCATCGGACTTGCGAAAGGAGTACTTGGTTAAGGAATGCTTGACGCTCAGGATTAAAGCATAAGGACAATAGCAAGGTCCGCAACATCGTACCTGCTTCTATCATCCATGAATAGTAGGATAGGCGAGACGTTGTTGGTTCAATAAATGCTCCACATAAATCATATTTATGTGGAACCGAACAGGCATATTGGATATGCCACGACAAAAGTATTTTTGTGAAGCCTAAATGACTGAAGGTTGTCTGTACACAAACATTGGGCTAAGATGCAATGCCTTGTGGAGAAGCTCTAAGACCCCAATGTTGATCTTAAAAGGAATGTACTTCATCACTCCTTCGTCCTACTTATCATAAACTCTAAATGGGCTTGAGAAGACCATTTCAACAGTTGATAAAATGGTTGGACAAATACGACGCAACGATTAAAGAATCTGCACAGACGGTATTGGATTTGGAGGCTTCAACCTCAAACGCAAAACGCAAGGGAGCTGGACGTTGAATGAGAAAAAAAGATGAAACAAAGTTAGCCGCTTCAGGCGCGTTGAGTGCTCCTGTCACCTTATTGAGCGAATGTAAAAGGAAAAATGGGATAATGGTTCAATAGTCAAAATTGACTTATGATGTTTACATATAATTGTCAAAGGGCATTAGAAGAGGGAGTATCGGAAATCCCCTTCACCCAAACTATTGCATTTCTCCGGCAAACATGATTACTGTTCGTATTCCTAAGTGTTACACACTTGCTCCTAAAATGCATTTATGGAAATGGTTTACAGAAATGAATGGAATAGAACTCTAAGACAACTACTCTTAAAGCTAAGCAATGGCTAGGCCATTAGTGCAAAAGCAATAAGACTAAATAAACTTAGCTATTAGTATTCATGTTGAAATAGTTTACGTTTATGTAACCTAGCATGATCAAGTCGTTAGTCAATTGTTGGACCAATTAGACTACAAAATTGATCAATAAAAGATTTTTTCGAGTCTGCTGAGTTATTAAATTGTCGTACTACATAATTAGATTACGCATAATCAAAACAAATGACTAAAATGGATGATCAAGAACATAACTTACAAAAAATGACATACATGAACTAGGCCATATCCCTCTAGTTAGGATAAATAGGTTGGCAGATTCAAAGAGTCTAGCAATAGATGATTTGAGTTTACTAACTTATGAATCCTTTCTCAGAAGGAAGAAAACCATTAAAGCACTTTGTGGGATAAAGAATGATTTTAAAAAATAATCAATTGGATTGATCCA
Organism: Sesamum indicum; assembly: GCF_026168435.1. Taxonomy (NCBI): domain Eukaryota; kingdom Viridiplantae; phylum Streptophyta; class Magnoliopsida; order Lamiales; family Pedaliaceae; genus Sesamum; species Sesamum indicum. Next base: position 4,550,231 of record NC_142661.1, on the reverse strand, counting down.
CAATAGACATTTGTAAGTTAGTAAATACAAAAATACCAGTAGAGGGTTCACAAGTCTAAGGACTTGTGGAAAGTTCGGAGAAATTCAACTTGAGGTGGAGAACCAAACTGGTTACGGAGATAATCCATTCGGTGGGATTGAGGTAGTGCATATTTACTGGAATTTTTTGTAACATCCTAAATGAGAATGGAATTCTCATTCAGTGAAACTCCACTGAAAGAGACGATGTTGAACTTTCTTTGGTAAGGAAGTAATTGAACCTTGATTGAAGATGGTTCGATGGTGCTTCACTAGATGTGGAGTTTTGAAAAACTGTCGAGTTGTAAAACATTGTGGTTTCTTAAAGTCGTAATCCAGACAGTATACTTGATATGGTTAGGCAAACCTGTCTCGAACAAAAGTCTTGGCTATGAGAAATGGTCCTGCAACGTTAAAGGACTAGTAGGAGGAAAATTTGACTCAGAATCTAATTTATACAAGTTTGTTATGGAATAAAACAAACATCAATTGTAATCAAAACTTAACTTAACATGTTTATATTCTCCAAAGGACAGTCAAAACAATCCAATTACCTGAAAGGTTCGAGTTTTTAAAATCGGACAAGAGGAAGCGATGTAGGACATCTATCCAAATAACTAGCTTGGAGCCATAAAATACACTATGGAGTTCAAACTAGGTTTGGATGCCCTACATACTTATTATGAGAAGTTGATGAGGTACATGACTTGGTCAAAAACAAGGTGGAAAGTCAATGGGAGCCCAATTGTGTTCCAAGTATTTTAGAGGTGCAGAATGTCTCGATCATTTGGAATGATATAAAGACATCTTGAAAGTCTAAAACACGAACATTGTTTATCAAATTTTCTATAATAGGAATTGGACCCTATCTAAGGATAAGCTATGAAAGATTCAGTCATGGTAGACTAATGAGGAGCTTAGATATTTGATATCCCCTACGTCTTTGTTGTAAGCTGCATGGAATGTTATTCGGTGTATTAAGCCCGATGTTGCTCATGCTTTTTAAGCATAAAAATGTATATCGAGTGTGCACCGATTAGGCAACAGACAGCTATTGAAGGGCTATCTTTAATACCTGAATAAGGATTAGACAAGAGCTCTTGAAGCATATTAATGGAGGTTGGTTTTGGAAGGCCATAGCAATAGTAGCTTTCAGCATCATATGAATAATATTTAATCTAAAAAATGAATGCACATTTGAGGTTTAATGATAATGTGGTAATATTGGAAAGATTCGAACTGAAACATCACAAAGAACCTAATCATGAAAAATTGAATGTATGGAAAACTTTGAAAGTTATATTGAAAAAAGGTTAGGATTGAAAAACAACGCTCAATTATTGGGTGTTCTACCTAGCATAGTCGCGCTAGTAATCAGCTTGGAGGATGACATCTGGGCTATGACACAATATAAAAGGCCCGAGATCTCATGACAGGTCTAAGGAAAAATCTTAGACACCATCACCTGCTAGGAGCGATGATAGAAAGATGTAACGTGCGGTTGGACCGCAGAACATTGACAAAAACGAGAGTAGACCCATAAGACTTAGCCGGTATACCAGACTAGTCATAATCAGATTAATCTAAAAACATGAGCAATTCTCTTTAAGATCAAGTGGGAAATTGTTGGAATAGGTAACAAAAAAGCCAATTAGATTGGCGGTTTTGAGAACCATTCAAGCAATATTTATTTAAGCAATATTTTACTGACGAATATAATAAGTATTCATCTTTGGTGCATGTAACTATCGTGCTTACCAAATTACATCAACTACAACTTTGACATCACAACACATGCCCATAGACCACTTTGTAACCCATGTAGTTGGGTTGCACATTGGATGGTGGCTATGAAGGCAGCTTCTGTAGGTTGGTCTGAAATGTTCTAAGTCGAAGACCTCGAATCTGGGCATTGAGAGTTCTACTGAGACCTGCACTGAGTATTGCATTCATTGGATGAGTGTTATGTTTCATCGGCGAGAGGCGTTGGACGTCTATGAAAATTTCAGTGGGTTGGTCTACAAGGTGGTCAAGCAGACTGCACTAACACCCGGGGATCGTCATATGGAAGCCTTAGATGCTTGGTCGAAATAACTTAAATCCCTAGCTCCGATAGTAAGCGAGTAATCCTTAGAATTGAGAAATCACGGCAATCACGTGTATGTGATGATTGCATCTTGGATTAGTACATCCATACAAGGTATATATATGTATATTAGTTATTTGGAATAACTAATGAAAACATAACACAAAAATGATCCTACCCTAGAAGCTTCTAATTCGGCCACCTCTCTCACAAGAACACTTGGTGTGTTCTTTCTACCTAATTTTCTTCTAACAGAGATATCTTGGGGATGTCATATTTTGGTGTGGTGTATACGTGTCTTGCAAGGGCTACTACGTTGAAGTCTTATGTGAACTTCAAAACAAATCAAGAGAAAGGTAATCATTGATTTTTGTTTTTTGCATTTCTTGTTTTAATTTCACCATAAGCCCCATTTAGTTTTATTGTTGTTATTATTAACTACATCGAACGCTCGGGAACTCCAAGAGTACACCCCTTGGAATCATAGTTTTATTACGTTTTGATTTTAATTTACTAATTTTATATTACCGATTCTACTTGCGCATTCCAAGCCGATCCACTCGCATTTTTGTTGCTTTCAGTTCCACCACGTAATTTGAAAACAATGCAACTTTAGAAGCAACTAAGGAAGCAGTTTGGATGAAAAACTACATCCGAGACTTGGTTGTATCGTCTAGCATTACTGACATAGTTATCTTCTGTGATAACAATGGGGCAGTAGCATAAACAAAGGAACCGAGATGTCATCACCGTTGCAAACACGTTCTTAGACACTACTATCTACTTTGAGAGATGGTGAGCAGAGGTGGCGTGCGGATGGACCAAGTCAACCCAGCACAAAACAATGTAGATCCACTAACTAAATCGATGTCGCAAATTGCTCATATTCATCATCTTGATAAGATACATTTGAGGCCGATGGGTGATTGGCCTTAGGTCAACTGGGAGATTGTTAGAATAAATGACAAAAAATCCAATTAGCTTGGCCTAGATGTATTTTATTCTATCAATTAATCGACATTATGTAATATTATATTTAAGAAAATAAAATGAGTATTCTCTTATTTTGGCATCTACTTTTTTTTTCTCATTTTGTATGTTTGCATTTTCTTGGACGTCACGACAAAGCCCATAGACCACTTGACAACCATGTTAACGTGCATTTTCTTTTGAACATCATTTAACATGCTTTCACAGCTTTTGAAGTATGTTTAACGCATTTCGATAAGTAGTTGTATGATGAAAATAGCTCGTTTGGTTTTTGAAATTAATTGGATGATTGAAGCATGTGAAAAGTTGAAATTTTATATATTTATGCTTTTTTTTGCGTTTTATGTTAAACACACAAAATATAGGAAAAAAATTGCAGCAGCACTGCCGCTGTTGGGGCACAGTGTTCACCCGACCAGACTTGCGCAAGCAAGGGAGCCTGCATGCGCGGAAGCTAGCAGGAGCAAGCGCGCGTGTGAGCAACCTGCAATGCAGCCACGCGCGTGAATGTTGGGAGAGGGCCAGAGTGCATGCGCAGGCAACGAGGACAGTGCGTGCTACAGGGCTGACAGCCAATGGCTGGGATGTTTTTTGCCCGTAATTCGAAGATTTGATTTTTTGGAATTTTCTTAAGTATTAGTTAACTGTTTTAATTTTTTGGGACAAAATTGAATTTTTTCTAAAATTAAAATTGCATAATTAATTGGCCTATTCACCTATTTTTTTAACCTTGGAATAATGAGGCCTGCTATCTCCCTCCTTATGCATGCCCCCCAACTTCTGATTAGGATTTCTTTTCAGTTGTAATGAGAGTATTATAGGAATATTTTTATGAGGTTTTTTGTTTTAAAGCTAGCTCATGGAGAAAAAGGTCCAAGGATAAGGAGGCCCACGAAGAAATTACAAGGCCCATCTACATTTTGATGGGTAAATTACTTTGTAATAGCATAGGGCCACCTTAGATTGACCATAGACTCACTCCGGGCACAATAAAGTCGCATAGGTAGCGCTTGTGATCATCCCACAGGGGTATGCTTAATTATGTTGCATGCGGTGATTTCTTTATTGCTTTAGCATTTGATGTTTTGCATGTAATAAAATTGTTTGATGAGGTCTCGGTCAAACACCGAAATATTAACTCTTACTTGGTTGGACCAAGTTAAATATTAGGCCCAAAATGGACTTAGATTGATATTGTCTTGATTTGACCAAGCCTTCCATCCACAAAAATGTGGTGAGGAAGCTACCGTTATCCAAGTGTGGTCTCACGAGTCTTGGCATAGTTGGAATGAAGGAAAGATACACCATTGTTGTGAACAAAGAACACGTTCAGCATTGTCCTATCTCACAAGTCATGGGGGGCGACGACTGGGGTGTGATTTGGTTGATGGATAGAACCTAACATTGATTAACATGATTCTCTTGTAGTTCTCAGAATCATGTGAAGATGTGAGGCAAAATATCTTGGAAATCTCATGGAATGAGAATAGCATCGATTGCCTCCCACGGGACTTTTTCTATGGGACTAGTAAAAGCAGGCATGGTAAACTATTTTTATGGATATCAAGCCCACTAGGAAATGACTTCCCAAAACTCCACTCGAGAATGGTGGGCTTCATATAAATAGTGAGAGAGTTAAAGACTAAAAGACCATGTCTTGAACTTATCAATAATATTACTATCATATGTTGAAATCTGTTTAATTCTATATTGTAGAACATGTCTAAGAACCTCTTAACCCTAATAATGGAGATTAATAGATTCAATGGCACGAACTGGAACAACTAGCTGCAAAATGTAACGATCGTTCGAGGTTTCAAGAACCAGGCTATGTCTTGGACAAGCCGCTCCTGGCGACTTTACCAGAAGGGTTTTCGCCCGAAGAACGTGTGATGTTCGAGAAGTGGCATGAGAACAACAACAAGGTCGCAGTATCATATTAGCTTCGGTGACCCATGACATCCAAAAGCAATATGATAGGCTGGAAAGCATTCCCTCAATAATGCTTCACATGCTCCAAGTTTGTACAATTCATGATAGGAATATTAGATATACTGGTACAAAAATATTTTTTAGGAGAAAGATGACTGAAAGATCTTCTATGCAAAGTTATGCGATCAAGAAGCTATCCCTCGTGCAGAAGACCTCAAGGCTGGGCTGCTGGGCTTGTTAATGAGACGTACATCAATGTGATCCTCCAATCATTCCTCCCTCCTATGACCCGTTTATCATAAACTACAACATGAATTGACTTAAAAAGTCTATTCATGAGTTAAATAATATGTTGGTCTAATACGAGGCAATGACATACAAGTCTGCACCTATGCTACTAATAGGAGAGGCTTCAACCTCCAAGGTGAAAGGCAAGAGGGCCGAGCGCTAGAAGAGGAAGAAGGAAAAGGAAAAGCTGTCATAGCCACTACTAGTGCTCCAAGCTCCCCTGTTGCTCTGGTGGGAAAGAGCAAAGGGAAAGGGAAGAACGGCGGTTCACAGCGGTCGAGGGCAAATGATGTTTGTATTCATTGCTGTGAAAAGGGGCATTCGAAGAGGGAGTACCCACAACTTCTCTCCAACCCAGGTACGTTTGTATTGAAGTAAATATGACAAGTAATTCTTCTTCTTGGGTATTGCATGTTGGCTATGGAGCTCACATTTGCAATGATTTGCAGGTAGTGAAAAGAAGCAGAAGGATAAGTAAAGACAAGATGATCCAAGGGTCGGTGATGACAAGGTCGTTGCTGTGGAATAGGTGGGATCTCTCATCTTAGGTATTAGTGATCATTCAGATAGTATTAAAGAACTATTAATATGTACCAATCATGATCAAAATATTATTTCCATTCCTTATTGAGAGTAATGAGGGTTATGCATTTAAGATTAATAAAAATAGTTTTTATTTGATGATTGATAATAACCTTCATCTACTTGGTACATTAACGAACATTTTTTATATTTTCCAGCAGTCAAATTGGATTACAAGTGCCCAGCACAAACAAAAAAGTAGATAATCATGTAAATGCATAAATTTGGCATGTAAGGTTAGGTCATATCTCCATAGAAAGGATGAGAAAGTTGGTAGAATCAAGGAGTCAAGAGGTAGATGACTTGGGTAAACTATCAACTTGCGAGTCCTGTCTAAAAGGGAAAATGATCAAGAAACTTTTTGTTTGTCACGCTTGTCACTGGTCTGTTGGACTTAATCCACACAGAGGATATTCATACTTCATAACCTTTATCTGTAATCACTCATTGTATGGTTATGTTTAGCTCATGAGGTACAAGTTTAAGGCATTTCGAATAGTTAAGGAATTCAAACTTGAAGTAGATATCAAACTAGCCATAAGATCAAAGGCTTTCAGTCAGATTGAGGTGGGGAATATTTAAGTGGTGAGTTCATGGATTACTTAACAAAGAATAGAATTCTCTCTCAATGGACTCCTCCTAGAATGCCACAACGTAACGGCGTGGCCGAATGAGAAGTTGAACCATGTTGGACATGGTTAAATCCATTAAGAGTTTTACTGAATTGCCCCCTGTCCTTTTGGGGATACGCTCTTAAGACAGCGGCCAAGTTCCTCAACATGGCGCCATCCAAAGCTGTACCCCTAATGCTATATATGATATGGCACGGTTATGGTAAGAAAATATATCCAAACATAAGGTGAGACAGAAAAAGACAAGCTTTAATGAGCATGATTTCTATTGCCTCAACAAGGAGTTCCACATGAATTTATTTTAAAATATTTATCAAATAAATAAAAAGTAGGATCTCTTGTTGAACCCTAATTACGGAAAGAAAATTCTTAATATATTCAAATTTAAATACTTATTTTTTAAAACTCTGATAGGAAAGAAAATTAATTTAAAACAAATTGGAGAAACAAAAAGAAAAATAATCAAATATGTACCTGTGACTCAATTAAACTTGCCCGCAGAGCACAAGAGATGGGATCCGGCGATAGCACACCAGAATCTTCACAAGATGAATTTGAATTTGGGTCGGATGAAATAATCCGGCCAAAATCTTTAGTGTATGTTCTTGAAGAATTTTGTTGGCAAATTATACACGATGACGAATTAACAAATCGATTCAGAAAAAGGAATTAAAGAAGGAAAAAGAAAGAATCAAATGCTTGAGAAAAGGAATAATGGAGTTGCCTGCATAGAAATCATATTAGATTTCTAGAGTTTTCTACCATTTCTTGGATACCGAAGGAATCAAATGTAACGTTCCTAGGGCTCTTGAGTGTAGTACTTTATGGACTTGACCAGTGGTTTGCAGTGAGTGTGTTGAGGGAGAAAAGGCGTGAGCAAATGTGAAGTGTGAGTGGTTGAGTGAGAGAGTGTGAGTAAATGTTGTGTGTGTTTGTGTGAGTGTTTCAAATAACAAAGCTTGATTGGGTTTAGCGGAAGCCTTGGAATTGACGTTCTGTCTTTTTCTCATAATATTTATCTACTAATTTCTTCTTTTTTGGTTTGTCTTTATTTAATGTTATTGTAATAATTAGACAAGAATCAATTTTTGAACGAAAGTATATATTCATGCTATCTATGAATGCAATACAATAAATTATATTCTACATCAGATTCCTCCAGAGGCCAAAAAAAGGAGAGATAACATCTACGAAAATTAATTAGAGAGTTCATCAATATGTACATATTGTTGTATTGTAATCAACCATTTTTCTTTACAAAATTCTTTATATACAACTCAAGTTTTTAGTAAGATTGAAAAACCTAAAGTAGTGATGAAGTTAAAATCGATACTCAAAAATGAAAAATTAATCATGTATACCTTTCTTTATATACAACTCAAGTTTTTAGTAAGATTGAAATTCGACAATATTTTTATCTAAGGATCTTTTGAAATTCGGTTTCAAACGATGAAATTTTGAAAGAAATATATGTGGTAGGTGTGTCTGAATTTGAAAATATAATTAATGGTTTGGTATATAAAAGATAGGTATAAATTAATGTCACTTACCTAATTTAGAATTTTAGTGATTGGATTTCATTCATGAACTTGATTCAAGAAATTTAATTGCAATTATATTGAAGTTATTTACACCAATGTATTTGGTTCTTTGCCACCATAAAACATATCATTTTAAAATATTTTGAAAAGAAAAATCAATCAACACTTTTGAATCCATTAATCGCAATATATATATAATATATATATATACTTAAAAAAAGCTAAAACAATAACGAAGATTCAATTACTACAATTTTTTTATTGGAACACACAAGAAAAACTTGGGCTAATGTATGTCTACTTTTATAGCATTTCTTGCGTTTAGTAATTTTTATTTAATGTATGCTTTAATTTAAAATTATTTATCTATATATATCGATAATTTAATACACTATTTTCAATAAAAACAAATCACTTATATTTAGGTTTTCATGAATCACAAGTATTTATTAATTAATGAATGAATTTTAGAATATTGAATCATACTTTTAATATAGTAAAAAAAAATACCCCTTAACATAACAAAAGAAAAAAAAAAAGTGGACGTAGATGTTCGAATTTTTCATTGGACAACCATATCAGAAGCTTTTGGAAAGGAAAAAGATGTTCGAATTTGAATTTCCTTTTTAATTATAAATGTTGACAAAATAATAAGAAAAGAATAAAGAGTAAATCGATTGGCTATAAATCAATTATTGGATTGTTTAAAGCGCAAGCAAAGATCTCCAATTCTCGATCATAAATTTTATTTTAATTTTCATTGCCCGGATCTGATGGAATGCCTAATAAGATAAGAGCATATAACAAAGATAAGAGTTAAAATTCAACCAAGCCAAACCCAATTATTTGGTAAGAAATGAATATAATTTAAAGTAGAACATTCTACATACCTTCTATTTTCTTTTCTATCTCAGTAATATTTCTTGTATGACTTCCACTTCCATCCCCAACCTGAATGTTGTGGAAGTTTTAATATGCGTCATGAACAAATGACATAATAGTTCATTCATTTTCTATAATCTTCTATAGTTGAAAAGTTAGAAAGTAAAACATATCCACATAAATTTTGGTCAAAGATAAAACGGATTTATAGATTTTGAGTTTACATGTTCCAACGCTAGATCACTCCTCCGACAGCTATAGAGTATAAAAGTTGCAACCTCCTTTAAAGAGCGGAAGTTTTGAGAGACTCTATCATGAATATAGTACTATTGCTTGAAAATTTGGTTGAAGAATGTTAGTTATATTACATTAGTTTTACATAACTAAAAAATTTACAGATTATTTATGTAAAGTATTAAAAAATTATTACCTTATCACTTGCATTTAAGGTGTTTCGCTTTCTCTTTTGTAATATCCAACCCTCTAGTCATTCCTGTAGGGATAACTTATATCTTGGTTGGATTTTTATTGTCTCAATAATTTTCGGTAGAGGGTCCACCTCTTGTTGGAGACGGACTTTTTTCACTCTTACGTCCAACTTGCTTTTATTATCTGGTACATGTCCAATTATGTGATACATGTCCCGTTCCCATACTTCAACCTGCCATACATATATATGTTAGTAGAATAGACAAGTTTATTTTATAAATTATAATATCACAGTTTTTACATAAAGAAACATAAGAGTGCATAATAGCAAAAATGCACGTGATTACACACTAATATCTAATTTTGTGTCCATTTTTTAGTGGATGAGTAAGTGAATGCATAAGCTTTCTATAAACAAAGTGTTATATGTAGATTAAAGAACAAATAAATACTTACCAAGAAAATAATTAAATTTTAGAATAAAAAGTAATAAGATAAGGATTACTCAGTACTCGAAATCAGTAAATCATAATAGCCAACGGATTTCTATTCTTAATATGATTTGGATATATAAACCTGGCTTGCATTACGTGGAGTATTTGGTTCAAATATGTATAGATATAAATTCAAATTGACAAGTGGACATACCTTATGCATTTCCAGAATATAATTGCGGCCTCGTTGATGATGTCAGAAAAGTCCAAAAGAGACCTTCCAAGTGCCTTGAACTACACACCTGTCTTGACTTCTCTTTGTAATTGAATATCTATTGTTTGATTCAGGTTGATCCTGCACCAAAATACAAGCACATTAGAATAAAAAAAGTATAAATTAAGCCACAGATAAAGTAAAAAGTCTAAGCATATTATATTAAAGAGATAAACAAACTCCATTAACCAATCAATCGGAAGTGGCCGTGTATGAAGGAAAGCTTATAAACTTCAACTGAAACTTTTAACAAAAAATTAAAGTGAGACATATTTCCTTATATTGCAAAGTACAGGAGCTTGATGCATTGTTATGTTTTTCAATGGATAAATAATTTTCTTGATGCATTGTTATGTTTTTCTATTACAGGAGCTTTTTTTATATTAGAATACCAAAATTAATGAACAACTCCCTTTTCTCAAGTAGAATTAATGAGATCAAGTAACTACATAGACATTGTTTAATAATTTAATGTACTTGTATATTTTTCAAAACCTTCAAGGGAAAACCAATTTGAAAACAAGATCGCTAAAAATATGCAAAGTAAGAAGCCTTATCATTTAGTTCCACAATAGTTACATGTCCACCATTATATGTGCATGTGAAAATTAAGATGAGTATAATATGCAAAATAAAAGGCATGTAAATATGTAGAAAATATGTTGTCTTAATACTTAGAATTTATAGGACAACAATGCGTAAAGTTGAAAAGAGTAGATGTGTTTTATGCTAGCCCGTCCCACATGGACTATGAATTAAAAAGATAAGCAATATATAAATATTGGCGAAAAACTCGAGTGCATCCATTCGATATCCCTTTTCGGTTTGCTGTCATAATCAAATTCCAAAATGCACTCGGTGGGTTTGAGATAATTCTAGGGCCCAACGGGCTTGTGGGCCCAGGGCATGACATAATAGTATGAAAATCAATCACCAAGTTGAGTAGGAATCTAAGTATATGGGAGACAAAGTGGAATGCGCGTGGGGAGCCACGTCTTGAACATGCGGGACAAAATACTACATACATGGGATTCACCTCTAGAATCTTGATACATAATGACCAATCATGGGATAAGTCACTCCACGTTGAGATTGTCACATTTTTATGAACGGTGATTGTAATATCACATTCCATATACATTAGAAACTAATAAGATAAGCAACATATAAGCATTGGGCAAAGAAAAATTTATTTTCAGTGTGAGAGTCATTTTCGTAACTTATTGTATATAACTTATTTTCAGTGTGAGAGTCATTTTCGTAATCTCAATGGTAATTGAAATATAAATCACCAGGAGAAGAATCATTACAGAGGAAAAAATCTTAATTTTCTTAATATCTCTTAAATTGTGCATGCAAATTGGTGATACTGTTAGAAGATCTATGAAGATTTTTGTGAGTAAAGATTCTAAAGACTCTAATATTTTATTGTATTTATAAGGTAATAGTAACAAGCTTTATTTACTGAGAAGTGATTGAACATTCAACATTAATTATTAGTGCCTAGGCCACTTCTATCTAGGCAGGGGAGTAGGCAAGATAGGTTTCCATTTATTGATGATCGGGAAAAAGATATCAAAACTTTTGAGTGGATAGATCTTTTGAGTGGCATGGATATCTCACTCCCATGAAATATTTAATTTATCTTTCTGTAACACGCTTCATTTATTAGGAGGTCCACCACATTATCCCTTTCTCTGAATGTGTACACAAAATTACATTTCAAACTGCTTTTCATAGCATGAATTTAAGCCAAAATATGCCGCAACCACTAGTTGCCTCTATGTTGTGACATTGTCAGTAAAGAAATATTTTTAGCATCGATTTCTATCTAGATTCTTTCGAAAGCATATTCTTCAACCTATTTAAAACATTAATAAAATGATCATTTGATAATGTAAATCCTCAAAACTAGAAATACTACATCTCCTTGGTTATTTTGCACAACTTTGCATGCTCCCACATCTTAGGATTCTCTTAAGCCGCACTATGGAAGGAAGTTCGTTTGGGAAGTGAATCCATGTGTCATCAACATTGAATCACTTATCCTTTGTTGTCATTTAAATACACTTCATTTGGCAACAACTATAACTGGTGATCCACCCTCAAGATGATCGTTCAAGCTCAAAAACAATGACTGAGGTGTTTGGATTGTTTCATGTCGTCCCAGTAAATCATAGAACAAGCTACGCTACAAGGATATGTATATGTCCCTCAGTCAAGGAGGTTTTTGTCGGCTTCCGTTAATGATGAACTATCATTATTGCCAAATCCGCTATTAGAAGCTACAACTAGAAAAAACTACCAAGGAATTCCATCACCTTCGCACTTTAAAACTTCGAAAGAACATATGTGCAATGGTCTTAATATGGGAACAACACTAACAATTAAATGCCACTGCTATCGTTTGTTGACCTGAAATCAGTCATTCAGCAATTGTCATGAAAATGTTGATATTGAAGGTATAATAGTAGGTTGTTGGAAACTATAATAAATGTTGAAGAACAGTTGCATCACAAACTAAATGCAAAGTGACATTAATCAAAAGATCCCTATCATATGAGGGCGCTAAGCCACTTGTCTGTAGAATTCTCATTTAGCATTACTGCGACATAAAATGTTTGTTTTGGAAAAGAGTTTACATGGGTTACCAGTATGTTATTTTTGTATTTATACCATCTTCTCACCAATGGTTATAACTATTAGAATTGACATAGATGACATCACCCTGATTCAAAAACCATTGTACTGTATAGCCCTATGCAAAATATACCTGTATTTGGTATATCATGGAACCCACCACCATCAATATGAATTTTTTTTGTGGTCATTTAATCGTCTTAGCTTCCCCAAAACCACTTTTGTAGTATCTTTACCACCCTATGTGCATGCCCAAATAGAGTTGTTTCAATATTGTCACTCTCTAAGTTGGCCACTTTAGATTTTGGTCACTAACACCTTCATCACAAATTGCATCATCACCACGCTACATGGATATGGCATTGTTCTTGACGCATAATGACAGGTTGCACCACCATTTGTATCTGCAGGTAGTGATCGATTTGTTGCCTTTCTTACCCGATATCTTTCATTCATAATCCACATGAAATACTTCATGACAGCAGTCCTCTACCTAGTATTATAAATGGCTCTTTCAACTTGCAACAACTCCAATCTTGGTCATGGGTTATTTCTTTATTGACAGACTTCAGTGCTAACTAAACCCTTCTAAAAATTTGAATTTCTTGTCAACTTGTTATGAAGTGATTAAAAATCAAGCGTATTGAGATGCTACTTTATCTCATTCTTAGTGTAAAGTATTACTAGCTTATCTACATGAGCAAATTTGAAAGTAAAATAAGTTACATTGATCAAATTTCCGTTGTTAGAGTATATTATTTGTATAGAGTAATTTGGATCTATATATCAACAAAAATTGGTTACGTTGAAAGGTTCAAAAATGTAATTATAAGTAAGATATCCTGATTGGGAGGTTTTAAAGAAAATATACTTTGGATATCAAAAATATTGACAAATTGAGAAAGATGTATAGAACACTAAATAGACAGATGGATCAGAGAGCCGAGACCAAAAATACTAAATGTAACATTTATTGTGCTAAGTATGAAAAACGACATACCAAGAGATCCAATTTTGTGCCAAGTAGGATAATGTAAGGGAATTAACGCCTTCTAAATTATTGTATGGAAAACCAATGTTGTGAACTAAAAGACTTATTACAAAAAAGTAATATATGTATGGTGATGAAGAGAGAATATATAATAATTGCAACAATTAATACGTTATGGGGCTTCCAAACATGACACAATGAGAAACTTTTTTATCAACAAATCATACTAAATAAGAAAAACTGTAAATAATTATGGAAGATACCCTAATTAATGTCTTCTCCTCTCCATTAATGTAATTAAAGATATTATACCGTGAGCCATGGTAGTTAGTACTCTAAGTTGAGGTCGCAATCTTTTCTTGTGGTTTTATTTTTTTTTCAATTTTAATTTTATTTATTTATTTACTATTCTTTTTCTTCCTTTGGTACTCTTTTCATTACCACAAAATATTTCGACATTTGTGATATTCTATTTTTCTCCATAATACCCTCAAACGTTTATATTTTCTCAAAAAGAAAGTTGGTCAAGTAGATATTTATATTTGGGATGTTCTCCCCAAGTTTTAAATTTGAATTATTTAATTAATCAAATCTTCAGGTTTCGAGTCAAAGAGATGCAATAATCATTTGGTTTCTTAATCATATTATCATCATTCAACAATCAATTATAATGGATATTGATGTATAAAGTGAGCTCAACTATTTTTTTTCTTTATTTTTGTTCATTGTGCATAGAGAATTCATATTCGTGCTTCCCAAAATAAAAATTACTATTATTTTTATTTTATTGGTCATAGGGATCTCACATTATATCTTGTAATTGAGAAACTTCAACCAAACTAATGTTAATTCAACGATCATGGACTAAACACATGGTTGCTAGTCGCAGATCAAGATGCCTTAAGAGTCGGGCTTAAGAGGGACTCAACCTAGGATGTGATTGACCTAATAAAGAAAAGTTGGTTGATCCAATCTAGGCCAATCTTGGGCTAATTCCAAGTATCAATACTTTGGATAGGCCCAACCCAATGACTCAGGACCTCTTAACCCTGAGTCAAGTTAGCGAGCCGACCTAATCGAGCCACTTCTTTTTTTAAATAATACATGACATATAAATTTTATTTTATTTTTGTAGCTTAACTATTCTATATTTTTTATACTTATGAAACTCTAAAAATTTTACCTTTATTCTTCTACTTCTATATCAGTACAACAATTCAATAAAATTCAGTGTTATTTTTTTAAAAATGTATTTTAAATCTTTTTTGGTCTTTATGTGGTCTTAGCTACTTCTATTTGTAGTTTTGATTGTTTGATTTAATTTATAATTTATTATTTAAAATAAAAGCATAAATTATTTAAGTTTGTTAAAAAAGTATCTCATCTTCATTAAAAAAAAAAAAGAACAGAAAACAGGCACAATCAGGTTTGGTTTGAGCTTAGGCCACGTCATTACCACTGCTTTTACACTTTCTCTTCATCTCCCGTTTTGTGCTTAATTTAAGGTAAAATTAGTGAACTAAAAATTACTGTTTTCAAATATGAGTTTAGTCACTGCAGCTACTGGTCATGGTAAGAAAATATATCAAAAAATAAGGAAAAAGAAAAGACAAGTTTTATTGAGCATAATTTCTATAGCCTCCAGAATGGATTCCACAAAAATTTATTTGAAAACATTTATCAAATAAGTAAAGTTGAATTTCTTAACCTTAATTATGGAAAAAAATTTCTTAATATATTAAAAAATTAAATATTTATTTTTTAAATTTTGACAGGAAAGGAAATTAAATACAAAAAAATTGGAAAAACAAAAAAAAAAATAATTAAATATGTACCTGAGGCTACATTAATCTTGTCGGCAGAGCACAAGAGATGGGAACCGGCAATAGCACATCACCGGAATCTTCACAAGATGAATTTGAATTTGGGTCGGATTAGTGTATGTTCTTGAAGAATTTTGTTGCCAAATTATACGGCAATGACGAATTAACAAATCGATTCAGTAAAAAGAATTAAAGAAGGAAAAAGAAAGAATCAAATGATTGAGAAAAGCAATAATGGAGTTGCCTACATAAAATTCATCTTACATTTCTAGAGTTTTCCGCCATTTTTGGCTACCGAATGATTCAAATGTAATGTTCCTAGGGCTCTCTAAGCGTATTACTTTATGTACTTGAACAGTGTTCTATAGTGAGAGTGTTGAGGGAGAAAAGGCATGAGCAAATGTGAAGTGTGAGTGGTTGAGTGAGAAAATGTGCGTAAATGTTGTTTGCGTATGTGTGAGTGTTTCAAAAAATAAAGCTCGACAGGAGGTAGCAGAAGCATCGGAAGTTATATTCTGTCTTTTTTTTATAATATTTTCCTATTAATTTCTTCTTTTTTGGTTTGTCTTTACTTAATATTATGTAATAATTAGACAGAAAGCATTTTTAGAAAAAAATGTATATATTGATGCTATCTATGAATATAATACAATAAATTATTTTCTATATTAGATTCCTCAATAATAGGCAAAAAAAAAAAAAGAGATAATATTTATGAAAATTGATTAGAGAGTTCAATAATATGTACGTATTGTTATATTGTAATCAACCATTTGTCTTTACAAAATTCTTTATATTCAACTCCAGTTATTGAGTAAAATTGAAAAACTTGATGAAGTTAAAATTCACACTCAAAAGTTAAAATTGGAATTGAATTGCAATTATATTAAAGTTATACAGATATACAAATGTGTGAAAGAATTTTTTGCACCAATTTATTTGGTTCTTTGCCACCACAGAACATATCACTTTCAAATATTTTGAAAAGAAAAATAAATTGACACTTTTGAATCCATTAATCCCAATATATATATATATAGACACTTAAGAAAAAACAAAAAGAATAACAAAGACTAGAGGGTTGGATATTACAAAAAATAAAGCACCTTCTGGAATATCCAACCCTCTAAGGCTGACCATCCTCTAGCAGCTTTTGGAACGTTTTCTGCAAAACAAACAAAATTATTAACACTTTAAAACAAGAATTTATTTTTTTTAAAAAAATAATATTAATACTGTAGCTACTTACCTCCACCTCCAATGCCCTCGGCCCGCTCCAGCCGCCGTCCACTTTTTTCTTGCAGCACCCTCCAATAATTCCATCTGCTTGGGGGCTGGCCGAGCTTTGCTTCCTGTAGAAGAAAAAACATTTAGCATCTTATTCTATAAGGACTCCCGCTGAAAGTCGAATCTGGCCCAATACGTCTGGAGCTGGAGCCAGATCCAAACCCTGTTGGCCAGCCAGAGTGGCCTGACCAGGCTGGACAGGGCGACGGAAAGTATCTTCCAGATTTACTTATCGGATAACATGTGGAACACCCAGAACATCGACTCATCATTACAGTCCCACCAGTAGGTCATCTACAATAATAAAATTAAACAAAATATTAGTAAATTTCATTAAATAAATAGATTATTAGATAAAATCAAATTAATTTAAAATTGGTTACCTTCATGCTCTCAAACCACAAATGCTGGTACTCTTTCGGCACCTGCCTCAAACATGGGGACGGGTAGGGAAAGTGTCCCCGTCACGACTGCATTGATGGGCTCGTGAAAGCGGTGGTCAGATCTAAAAGGCCATGCTATTAGACATTTTCAATATAAAATAATACTAAAAAAATTGATAAACAAATTTACTTTGCGTCATCGAGGCTAATGTACTGGGCGCGCTTATGGTGGGGGAAGTGATAGTAGTGGTGGAGCAGCCGCCGGGGTGGCAGACTGTTGTATCATCTCATCAGCTGTCGGTACAGCTCTAGATGCTCCAGCATCATCTGGAGTCTGCGAGGCGGGGGACGGTGTGGTCGTGTCAGGTGGTGTGGGTTGTCGAAGAACTGCTTCCCCAACTTGGGAAGCATCCGACGAAACTAGTAGAACTGGCGTGCCACGACAATGACCACGTCGTCGACCACGTGGTATAGGAGGCTTACAACTAAACATGATCTAAACAGATTATTGAGAAGTATTAGTTTAAATTTTACGATTATTCACATTAATATGTAAATAAAAAAGAATTTACTAACTCTTACAAATCAGAAAAATTATAATGAAGTTATGATTATTGTACTCATTAATTATTTAAAAATGTATAATTCTCTTGTGCACATATACAAACGGGTCAAGTATTGCTTTAAGCTTATTTAGCCTATCACATGAACTTTTTATAGTATTCGTTATATTTATCGATTTTAATCTATGAATTGATAAGCTAAATAAGATTTAAGGCATGCGTGATCTGTTTGTATGCTGTTACTAAACAAATATATATTTTTAAATAATTATTAATTATTGAAAATATTGTTCTCAATTTGTTTTCTATTTCTAATGATTATATAATTGTATTTTAATTTGAAATATTACCTTAATATTGTAATTGTTGATATTATTTTGTAAATAATATTATTATTGGGATTATTGGTCTAATTTTGTGATTATTGACTTTATTATGTAAAAATGTTATTGTTGGGAATATTTTCTAATTTTACAATAATTGACAATGTTATGTAAATAATGTTATTACTGGGGATATTAGCCTATCTTTTGTGATTATTGACATTATTATGTAAAAATGTTATAATTGGAAAAATTGGTCTAATTTTTTTTATTATTGATATTATTATGTAAAAATATTATTTTTTTTCCGGTAAACTATGTAAAAATGTTATTATTATTAGGAATATTGGTGTAATTTTTGTGATTATTTACATTACTATTTGAAAATATTATTATTGGAAATATTGATCTAATATTTTTGATTGTTTACATTATTATTTAAATAATGTTATTATTGGGATTAACTACTGGTCTAATTTTTGTGATTGTTTACATTATGATGTAAAAATTATTTTATTGGAAATATTGGTCCAATATTTTGATTATTTACATTATTATTTAAATAACTTTACTATTGGGATTATATGTTGGTCTAATTTTTTTTTGGGTTATTTACATTATGATGTAAAAAGCTAGTCTATTTTTGAAATAAATTGACAATATATTTCACAAAAAAACTAAGCAATATAATATAATACACATAAGAATTGCATAAAGGGAAAAATAGGCCTCATTTGACTTGAATTTTCAAATTCGGAGGAGACTAGTAATTAATCTCTTTCATTCATATGATTTGACCAATTGTCACTTCTTGATTTGAATATTTGAAGTATTTAACAAGAAAGAAAAAAGTAAAAAGATTGAGAAATGCAAAAATTCTATTTATTGAAATTAGTTAGTGCATATCTTCATATTGAAAACATTGGTCTAATTTTTTTTATTATTGACATTATTATGTAAAAATGTTATTATTAGAAATTTTGGTGTAATCTTTGTGATTATTTACATTACTATTTAAAATTGTTATTATTGGAAATATTGATCTAATTTTTTTATTATTTACATTATTATTTAAATAATGTTATTATTGGGATTAACTGTTGGTCTAATTTTCGTGATTGTTTACATTATGATGTAAAGATTATTTTATTTGAAAATATTCGTCCAATAATTTTTATAATTTACATTATTATTTAAATCATGTTACTATTGAGATTATATATTCATGTAATTTTTTTGCTTATTTACATTATGATGTAAAAATTAGCCTATTTATAAAATAAATTGCACATCTATACAATAAATTTCACAAAATAATTAAGCAATATGATATAATACATATAGGAATTGCATTAATTATAGAACGTTACATGACTAAATTGCACAAATACACACTATATAATTACTAAATTTCACAATAATTGCATAAATTACACAACTATACAATTAATTCTGAAAACTTACACAAACTTTCTATAATTACATAGATTACATAAAATAAGTTTCTATAATTGCAGAAATTCTCATACAACTATATATTTCTATAATTGCAAAAATTGCATAAAATAATTTTTTTACAGAATTTTTTAAAAATAACTAATAGACAGAATTTTTTTAAAAATAACCCAAAATTAAGAGAAAATTTTTAAAATTACCAAAAAATTTACGAATTTTGGAGAATTACATAAAATTTACAAAAAAATTTAAAATTTTCAAAAATTTACAGAAAATTATTAAAATTACCAAAAATTATGAAATTTTTTACAATTTCAGAAATGTATAAAATTTTTAAAAAACTTACATAAAAATTAAGAATTATTTTTTAAATTTCCGAAAGTTTTGAATTAACCTGTTCCAGCACTATATAGTATAAAAGTTGCAATGTCCTTTAAAGAGCGGAAGTTTTGAAAGACTGTATCATGAATATAGTATTACCAAATAATGTTAGTTATATTACAATAATTTTGCATAACTCAAAAATTTATAAATTATTTAGGTAAAGTAATAAACAATTATTACCTTATCACTTGCATTGCGCTTTCTCTTTTATAATATGCAACCCTCTAGTCATTTTCTTGTACAATTTTATGATATATGTCCCTTTCCCCTACTTCAACCTGCCATACATATGTATGCTAGTAGAATAGATGAGTTTATTTTATAAATTATAATATCACATTTTTTAGATAAAGAAACGTAAAAGTGCATAATAGCAAAAGTGGACGTGATTGCACACTAATATCTAATCTTGTTTCCTTTTTTTAGTGCGTGAGGGGCTAGAGATAAGTAAAATGATTGCATAAGCTTTCTACAAACAAAGTGTTATATGTAGATTAAAGAACAAATAAGAAATTACCAAGAAAAATAATTAAATTTTAGAATACAAATTAATAAGATGAGATAAAGATTACTTCAGTACTTGGAATCAATAAATCGTAATAGCAAATGGATTTCTAATCTTCAAATGATTTGCATATTTAAGGAATTACTATTATTTTAGTTTTATTGGTCATAGGAATTTCATATTATATCTTGTAAATGAGAAACTTCCACAAAATTAATGCTAATTTAATGGTCATGGACTAAACACATGGCTTCTAGTCACTGATCAAGATGCCTAAAGAATCGGGCTCAAGAGGAACTCGACCTAGGATCTGATTTACCCATTGAAAAAAAGTTGGTTCGTCCAATCCAGGCCAATTCTGGACTGATTCCAAGTATCAATACTTGGGATAGGCCCAACCCAATGACTTAAGAACTCCTAACCCTAGGTCGAGTTAGCGGGCGACCTAATCGAGCTGCTTCTTTTTGTTTAATAATATATAACATATAAGTTTTATTTTATTCTTGTAGCTTAACTATTCCATATTTTTTATACTTTTGAAGCTCTAAAAAGTTTTACCTTTATTCTTCTACTTCTATATTAGTACAACAATTCACTAAAACTCATTGTTAATTTTTTAAAATGTATTTTAAATCTTTTTTGGGCTTGCCATTATTTAAGTTTATTATTTGTAGCTGGTTGGTTAAATTGTTATTAAGTTCTTTATGCGGTCTTAGCAACTTTATTTTCTTGAAGTTTTGATTTTTTTGTTTGGTTTAATTTATGATATTTATTTAAAATAAAAGCATAAATTTTTTAAGTTTGTTCAAAAAAGTATCTCATCTTCATTAAAAAAGAAAGAAAAAAAAACAGGCATAATCAGGTTTGGTTTGAGCCTAAGCCAGGTCATCACCACTGCTATTGCACTTTCTCTTCATCCCCCGTTTTGTGCTAAATTTAAGGTATCAAAATTAGTGTTTTCAAAAATGAGTGTAGTCACTACAGCTACTGGTCATGGTAAGAAAATATATCAAAATTTAAGGTAAAAAAGAAAAGACAAGCTTTCTTGAGCACGATTTCTATAGCCTCAAGAATAGGTTTCACATGAATTTAGTTTAAAACATTTATCAAATAACAAAGTTGAATTTCTTGTTGAACCCTAATTATGGAAAAAAATTTCTTAATATATTCAAAAATTAAATATTTATTTTTTTAAACTTTGACAGAAAAAGAAATTAATAAAAACAAAACAAAAAATAATTAAATTTGTACCTAAGGCTCCATTAATCTTGCCGGCAGAGCACAAGAGATGGGATCTGACGATCGCACATCATCGGAATCTTAACAAAATGAATTTGAATTTGGGTCGGATGAAATAATCTGGCCAAAATCCTTAGTGTATGTTCTTGAAGAATTTTGTTGGCAAATTATACAACGATGAAGAATTAACAAATCATTCAAAAAAAAAGGAACTAAAGTAGGAAAAAGATAGAATCAAATGCTTGAGAAAAGGAATAATTGAGTTGCCCGGACAGAATTCATCTTACATTCATGGAGTTTTCTGCCATTTCTTGGCTAACGAAGGAATCAGATGTAACGTTCCTAGGGCTCCCTAAGCGTAGTACTTTATGGACGTGAACAGTGTTCTGTAGTGAGTGTGTTGATGGAGAAAAGGAGTGAGCAAATCTGAAGTGTGAGTGGTTGAGTGAGAGAGTGTGAGTAAATATTGTGTGTATATATGTGAGTGTTTCAAACAACAAAGCTCGACAGGGGATAGCAAAAGCCTCGAAAGTTACGTTCTGTCTTTTTCTCATAATATTTTCCTGTTAATTTCTATTTTGTTTGTTTGTCTTTACTTAATATTATTGTAATAATTAGACAGAAAGCATTTTTAGAAAGAAATGTATATATTGATGCTATCTATGAATACAATAAAACAATAAATTATTTTCTAAAAAAAAAAGAGATAGTATTTATGAAAATTAATTAAAGAGTTCATCAATTTGTAAATATTTTTGTATTGTAATCAACCATTTTTCTTTACAAAATTCTTTATATACAACTCCAGTTTTTGATTAAAATTGAAAAATTTAAAGTAGTGATGAAGCTAAAATTGATACTCAAAACTGAAAAATTAATAAGCAATTTGTCTGGGATTCATGTTGGAACGGTTTGCCTGTTCAAAATTATAATCCAAAAAAATATAGATCATGACATCATCTTTTAATATCCATTCATTATGTGTTCCAAAGAACCTTCCAAGATGGAAGGGGTTTAGGAACGGTTGTCCTGACGGTGCCAAATCCTGCCTTTTTTATGGTGTGATGATGTGCTCTACCAAAATTCCACCCATAAAGGTGGTTGGCGGAGCACAAGAACTAGGATCCGATAATAGCACAAGAGATGGGATCCGCAAGATTTTTGATTTTACAGGCTAGCTTAAGATACTAGTTAGGGCCTTTCCAGTTTCTTTCCATTTGTTACAATTTTCTCATATTGTACCCCATTACAATTCTCAGTGGCAAGGAGCATTGTTTTCTTGATAGTGCCACTACACATACCATTCTAAGACACAAGAGTTTTTTTATCAAACTTGTTAATCACAAGACCAATTGTGAATACTGTTTCAAGAGTTAGTAATTTTATTGAGCGCTCCGGAAGAACGACTATATTATTACCTGGAGGAACAAGGTTACACATAATATTCGAGTAAATCACAAAGCGTGTTAGAACACTTGGCTCTAAAGAAGCAAATTCTCAAAAGAGAAAGGAGCATGCTGTCTCTATTAATCACAATGCTAATGTACCACCAGTGATGATTTATCTAAATGTAACGACCAAGATCTCGAGATCAATTACGAGATGTCTATTAATTATGCTTACACAGTTTAGGTTGTTACCGAAAAGAGGGTAAATTGCATTTTTGATTTTCATAAATGGACCTATTTTTAATTTTGGTCCCATACTATAGATGATTTACACATTCCATCCAATATGTGCATTTCTTTTCCAATGTCAGGACACAAGAGGGGCAATCATTAAGTTGCTAATGTCAGATTATTTTTTCGTTAGGTGGGTACAGATTTGGAGGGAAAATATAATGATAAATGAAAATTTGGTGGGAAAGGTTTATTCTTCTTCTACCGTATACAAATAGCTAATTTGTTTTCTTATCTCTTCCATTTAGTAGGAAAAAAGTAAAAAACACGGATGCAAATGGAGAAGTTCTTTGTCACTGTGGAAGGATTGAAAGTTTGAGAACCTTATGGACCAAAATCGAAAACGAGTCCACTTATTTGACCAAAAATAAAATTTACCCTCGAATAGAAATTGAAATGAATGAGATTTTTGCCTATTTTGTAGCAATCGAAATCATGGATGAAAATGAAAATGATCCTCAAACTATAGAGGAATGCTAACACTTAAATAATTGAAAAAATTAAAAAATAAGCGAGAAGTATTTGGACATATTACTCCAGCACCACAAGATGTTCAAGCCAGTTGGCTTAAGTGGTTGTTTGTACGAAAGAGAAATGAATGAAATGAAGTTGTAAGGTACAAAGCAAGACTTGTAGACCAAGGCTTTATCTGTGTCATATTACGTCATATTACGTCAACCACACTTTGACGTCACAACATATGCCCACAGACCACTCAATAACCCATGTAGTTAGGTTGCGCATTGAATGGCGGCTATAAAACAAACTTTTGAGGGTTGGTCTGAAACGTTCCAAGTCAAGGACCTCAAGACTAGGCATCGAGAGTCCTACAGAGACTTGCACTCAGTATTGCATTCATTTGATGAGTGCTGCATTTCATCAGCGACAGACGTTGGACGTCTATGCAATTTTAGTGGATTAGTTGACAAGACGATCAACTGACTGAACTGACTTAACTGACTCGTGGGGATCGTCATATGGAAGCCTTAGAGGCTTGGTCAGTATACTTGAGTCGTTGGCTCGGATAGTAACGGAGTAGTCCTCAAACTTGAGGAATCACGGTAGTCACGTACATACGATGACTGTATCTTTGATCTGTGCAAGAGATGATTATGTCACAAACGTGATCATCATAAGCTTTATCAAGTGTAGTTGAAGTATGTGAGTTCCAAGAAGAGGATCCATCCCCTATCACTATGTGATAGAGGTATCTCCTATTCACTTGAAGATGCATTCCTATCTTATGAATCTCTAGCCACAATCGTTGATCGAATAGGAAAAGGAGGTTCCTATGTCAAGAAACTTGGCGTAATGCAATCTCAAGTATTAAGCATAGATGCCTAGTCCAAGATGGGAACTGACACCTAATCCCATGCCCTCAACTAAGCCTAGGAGATGATAGACGAAAGGACCGTACCCGTACGGACTTGGGAACATAAATGTTCACACGAAAATCATCTAGTCTCTAGTGCCATGGACCGTAACTGACTTTCTTGAAAGAATAACCAAGATAGAATAAGGAACTAATTTGGAATTAATTCCATAAGATGTAAGTAATTCAATTACTCACACATGAGGGTACAATGGATGGATAGCCAAACTAATTACATTAATTGAAATTGTGCTTGTCTTTATTAATTTAATGAATTGGATTCCATTAATTAATAAGAGACAATTTGATCTTGAATATTTAATTGGATTAAGTACCTAGTGGGATGAATTAAATGAATTTTTTTAAATTAGAATTAATTAAAATTCATTGGGCTTGAATTTACTTTACATTAAATCGGCCCAATGATTAAAGCCCACTAGCAAAATTGATGGAGAAAAAGTTGACCAAAGAACTACATTTTAGAAAGTGTTAATTTGCTCATAATTAGCTCTTCTCTATTTGGAACGGATTGAAGTGTTACCTTATATATAATAGAATGTATCTAGACACATTCTTATTTATCTATTCAAGGTATATAAAATAATTTGTGTATGATTATTAGGGTAATAATTTATTACACAATACAATACAAAAATTCCCTCTCCTTCTCCATCATAATTCGACTGCCCCTTTATCTCACCTGGGGTGTGTTTTTTTATCCTGATTCCTTCTAACAAACGAATCAAGGTCTATTTTTTGGTGTGATGTGGATCATCTTTAGAGGATTCCTATGTTGGAATCTCTTGTCAACGTTCAATGATTTTATGTCAAATAAACATGTCAACGTCTTTTAATATTTTTAAAGCATGTTTTATTGATTATTTTATTGATAATTATGTGTAGAAATTAACTTGTTTAATTTTGTGATTAATTGGATGAATTTAGTATTTAAGAAATTTTGAATTTTTCTGTAAATACTTGGTTTTTATTTTTATAGTTTAATGCGTGAAATCAAAAAAATAATTTAAGCACTGTAGCAGCAACTCTATGCCGGCGCTGCACAGCACCCCGTTCGCATAGGCAGGATAAAATTAAATTTCTTTCTTAATATGGTTTATTTTTTAGCATTGGATACACATATTTTTATCATCCTTTGGATTGCAATTTTAAACTTGTGTTTTCTGCATATAATTATTTTTTGTAATGTTGGATATCATGATTTTTCTTAGGCAAAATATCACTTTTGGTCCCACTAGATAGCGCCCTTCTCACTTGCAGTCCCACGCTTTACGTGTTCAACATATTTAGTCCCAAAACCCTATTATTTTAATAGAAATGGTCCTATTCCGTTAGCACTAACGGAAACGGCAGGTGACAAGTCACGTGCCGTTAGTCAACTGGAGCAAAATATCACTTTTGGTCCCACTATATAGGGCCCTTCTCACTTGCAGTCCCACGCTTTGACTGTTGAACACATTTAGTCCCAAAACTCTATTTTTTAATAGAAATGATCATGTTCTAACAACTAATGGAAACGGCACGTGACTCAACTGGCAGCTAGCGAAAAAAACAGAAGACCATGCTTGCATTTAGTTTTTGGAGTGAAAAAAAGGCGCCAAAAAAATATTTTTTCTCTATTATATAGGTAAATAACCCACAAAAATCAAACAACATTTTTATCTTTCTTTCATCACTTAATCTTGAGAGCAATAGGCTAAAAGATGTCACAAACATCTCAAAATACTTCCAATATTGTGTGATATTTTAAGGAACAAAATATTGCAAGGTATTATAAGATTTTTGGGGGATGTTTTGGCACATTTTGGGTTTGTAAAGTGGTAATATTTGGCAGATCTCAAGCATGCAAAGTTGCACTTTACAGCACATTTCAATAATGATCAAAATCAGTGGATTTCAGTATATTTTCTGTTTTTTTGCAATTTAGGGTTTTGTGCAATTTTAGTTTCCGTTTTTATTGGTTTCAAGATTTATGCTTACACATTTAAACACAATTTCAATATAATTACTTGCAAAAAAGGCATATCCATTAGTCCTTTTACACATAATTAAAAGGTCATCTAGTAATATATAAGAACATCCTTTTACACATAATTCACCATTACAAAAGCATTCAATATTTGAAGTATTTTGAGATGTTGGTGCCATCTTTTGGCCTATTGCTCTCAAGAATAAGTGATGAAAATGTTGTGTGGTGCTTGTGGGTTATTTACATATATAAATAGGAAAAACATATTTTTTTGGCGCCTTTTTTCCCCTCCAAAAATTGAACACAAGCCTGGTCTTTGTTTTTTCCGCCAGCTGCCAGTTGACTAACGGCACGTGATAGCTCACATGTCGTTTTCGTTAGTTGTTAACGGAACAGAACTATTTTTGTTAAAAAAATAGGATTTTAGGACTAATGGTGTTGAACATGTAAAGCGTGGGACTACAAATGAGAAGGACCCGATCTAGTGGGACCAAAAGTGATATTTTGACCCAATTGACTAACGGGTCACGTGCCGTTTTCGTTAGTTGTTAACGGAATAGGACCATTTCAGTTAAAAAAGTAGGATTTTGGGACTGAAGGTGTTGAACACGTAAAGCATGGGACTGCAAGTGAGAAGGGCCCTATCTAGTGGGACCAAAAGTGATATTTAGCTTTTTTCTTATGCTTGGAATGTATTATTTTATGTCAAGCGTGTTTAATTGGATTATTTTGCTAGTTGGATAAAAATGGATGATCATGGAGCCCTTGACCGTTTGAGTGTATTTATTATTTTGTTTATGTTTGGTGGGCCTATGTGCCTTTTTATTATCTTCCTCCCTTTCTCGTTTTTGCCTTGGAAATAAGACTTGCTTTCCTCCCCTATGTGTACTCCACTGTACAATTGATCAGGATTTCTTTTTAAATTGTAATGAGACTAGAATATATTTTTGGTGAGAATTTTTAGTTTTATAGAAGCTAATCCATGGAGAAGAAGATCCACGAAGGAGGAGGCCGGCGGAAAAGGAGCCTAATGGAGGACTTACAAGGCCCATCTGTATGTTAATGAGTAAATTACATTTCTAATAGCTTACGGCCACCTTAAATATACCTTAGACTCACTGCGGTCTTAGTGGGTCGCATAGGTTGGGCTCGTGATCATCCAATAGGGGTATACTTAATTTTATTGCATGTGATGCGTTTAATGTTTTTATTTAAATT
Source organism: Sesamum indicum (assembly GCF_026168435.1). Taxonomy (NCBI): domain Eukaryota; kingdom Viridiplantae; phylum Streptophyta; class Magnoliopsida; order Lamiales; family Pedaliaceae; genus Sesamum; species Sesamum indicum. The sequence continues at coordinate 4,522,294 of NC_142661.1, read as the reverse complement.
CGTTTAAATATTTGATATTTGTGTACGCAAACTTTAATGTGATGAAGTCTCAATGAAACACTAAAAATTTAACTCTCACTTGGTTGGACCAAATTAAAGTGTTTGGACCCAAAATGGACTTGGATCAAAATGGTTTGACCTGTGTAAGGTTTTCATCCACAATAACGTGGTGTGGAAACTACCACTACCCAAGTGTGGTCTCGCGAGTCGTGGCACATTCTGATTAGAGGCAAGCTCCATCATTATTGTGAACAAAGGAACACGCTCACCGTTTTTTGGTCACACGAGTCGTGGGGGCGAAAGTTGAGGTGTGATTTGGTTGATGGGTTGAGCATGATACTAATTAAATATTAAGCCCATAATGGACTTGGATCGAAATGGCATTAGAATCTGTCCATCCATAGTAATATCATAAGGAAGCTACCACTTGTTACAATAGGTGACCTGAAAGCTAATTGGATTGGCATTCTTGTAATCTATTCTGACAATAACTCGATATTGTGTAATATTATTCAGTGAATAAAATGAGTTTTTTCGCTATTGGCATTTCATTGTTGTGCTCATTACATTTATACTTGCATTTCTTTCAAACATCACAACAAAACCCACAAACCATCTTGAACAACCGTGCAACAGTTGGACTGCGCATTGGAAAGCGGTCATGAAACTAACTGTTTAGGGTAGGATCTGAAATGTTTCAAATTGAGGAGTGTCATGTTTCATTTGCGACAGACGTGGGACGTTTATGCGATCTTAATAGGTTGATTGACTAGGTGTCAAATCGAATGAACTAACTCACGGGGATCGTCATATGGAAGCCTTTGAGGCTTGGTCAGTATGACTTGAGTCCCCAGCTCTGATAGAATGGGAGTAGTCCTCAGACTTGAAAAAATACGACAGTCACGGGTATGCGATGATTGTATCTTAGATTTGTGTGAGAGGTGATTGTGTCTTAGACATGGTCATCATAAACCTTGTTTAGTGCATTCAAACTATATTGCGAGGACGGTGAGTTCCAAAATGAGGATCCGTCCCCTGTCTAAATGTGACAGAGGTATGTCCTATGCACTTGGAGATACGTTAACGCTCTATAAACCTGTGGCCACAGTAATTAGTCGGATAGGAAAAAGAGGTTCCTAGGTCGAGCAATTTGGCGTAATGCGATCTAAAGTATTAAGCATAGACGCATAGTCCAGGATGGGAACTGACACCCAATTCCATGTCCAAGACTAAGGCCGAGAGACGGTAGATGGAAGGACCATACACGTATGGACTCGAATCCGATGCAAGAGGTCTAGAGCTTTGTACTCTAAAGGCATGTTTTGGGTTATGCTCCCTCAACTCGTGAGTCATCCTCGAAGGTGACGCCTTGCGAATATGTTGTCATAGGTTGTTCCGTAGCGAGGTGGATGCTAATAAGGAACTCCTCATTGCGACTTGGACAGTGTCTAGATCAGCTTTTTGGATTTGTCCGACAACTTGGGCATTAACCGCTAGCTGTCCGAACTTTCTGTCAAGCTATTCCAGGTTTTCCTGAAGGTGCCTGATTCTCAACATGATGAAGTTTGCTTTAGATGCCTCCATCTGTCGTCAGGAAATCTGCAAGAACATTTTCATGAGATTTTATAACGGCATATTAATACAATAATATTGGCATTCAACTTGTCATCTGATAATACGAGCTTTCTCTATTTTTTATTCTAATTTATTCTTTAAGAAAGCTTTGACATTAGTATTATCAACTTCTAAAGTAAATTCTTTGGCAAGTAAAAATAAAGGCCATTTTTTAAAAGTCTTCCAAACCGCAAAGAATTATTTCTTGTTGATGTGCCAAACTTTGGCTCGTTGTTCTGAGAACAACCCTCCTGTATATCTACAAGGTTCTTCCCCTGTAGTTATCTTCTTTATGAGCACTGCTGCCCATCTGTAATCATTGGCGTCTGTATAGACTAACAATTCATTCTCGTCCTGCGGTATAGCAAGCTTTGGCAGGTTATTGCAAACCTATTTCAGCTCACGAACCCTTTTTGTGTGGCTTTCTTCCCATTTCCACTTTGAACTTTCCATTCTTTTAGAAGTGGTCGAAAATCCTTCTTGTATCTTGCAAGATCCTAATGAAGATACCTGCAAAATAAACAACTCCCTAGAAGCTCAGTAAGTGCCTCTTGTCCTTGAGTACATCTGGAAAATTGTGGATTTTCTCCACAATATGGTCCTGAAAGTTAATTCCTGTCTCGTCAATAAAATCTCCTAGAAATTCAATTTTATTGACAATAATAGTAGCTTTCTTTCAAAAAGTACTAAACCTTCTTTGTGGCATGCATCAGAAAACATTTCAAGATGTTTAGTATGTTCTTTCATATTTTTAGATGTAATCAATATGTCGTCAATATAGACAAACATTAATTTGAAATAATCTTTAAAAAGATTATCCATTTTTTTTTGAAATATCTATGGTGCATTAGCTAAACCCATTGGAAGCACAATCCAGATATACTGTCCTTGTGGTGTGGAGAATGTAGTCAATTTCTTTGATTTATTCTCTATCTTAATCTGATAAAACCCAGATTTGCAATCGAATTTAGAAAACACTTTTGCCCCTTTAATACAATCGACTAAGTGTTCTCTACTAGGAATGTAATAACCATAAAACTCTAATATCTAATTAATGCCTTGATAGTTAATTACCAACCTGGGTTTACCTCTCTTAATCTCGCCATGGTTCCTTACCAAAAGACCAGGGCTGCTGTAGGTAGAGACTCCAGGTTCGATGAGTCCAAGACCGATATGCTCTTTGATAATCATCTGCATATCTTTCTTGTCTTTCATGTTCGTCTGGATAGGTTTGTATCGAACGTACTCATACTTGCACTCTTCCTTGAGCTTTAGAGTAGCTTTGATCTTCTTCTTATCCCACCATGCCAGAGGGTTTTCACTAAAGTTACTCTGATAAGCCTCTTGACATTCTCAAGAGAAATCCTGCTTTCCTCGCTAATATCTAGTGATTTCATTTTCATTAGTGCTTCTTTAAGCTTCACAATCTCCTCCTCGGATTCCTTATAGAAGCTATCGCTGTCTATGAATCCCTGTTGCCTGAAAGTCAAAAGGACCTTACAAAATTTCCTCTTATCCTGCTTTTTGGGATGAGTTAATCTGGCATCAAAATCACCACGTTTGTTGCAAAAATTTATTAGCATTATCATGTTAAATGCCTTTTCTCTTCGCAACACCTGTATCTCACTCCCATAGTTAGTGGTAAAGATTAACAGATTCCTCTAGTTATCTTGCATATATCTTCCAAATGTTTCAATGAAATTGTTACCTAGCAAGATATCAGCACATGTATCATGAAAGTAAATAGAATGTGTTTTTACCCTAAACCCGGGGGATTTGAATGCTCCGCCGATCATGATCTTGCCTTCTCGTATTCCCTTATTAAGTATTAGGATTTTTTTGTGAAAAATCTCTTCCTGCTATAACGGGTAAGGTTTTCCTTGCTTCTTTAGGGAAAACTCCAGGTTTTTCCGTGCAAATTTCTGATCTTGAATCAATATAAGCTGCAAAATACTCTGTCTTATATTGGGTATCCTAATAGGATCTCGTGTCATTACCTTGGCGAATTCTTTGAAAATTCTAGGAATCTCAATATACTCCTTCCTAAGAAACAAATATGAATGATGCGTAATGGAAAGGGCATAAGCTATTCTATAAGTTATAGAATATGGTCTGTTACCCTCTTTCATTAGATCTTTTCTCTTAAAATCTTGATGAAGGGTTAAAAGTCTACTGAAATCTTGGTCTGCTAGGTCGTATGCAATCCTAGGATGAATGTCAAACATCAATTTTCCTGCATACAGATTTCCTATTATTGTTCCAAGACAACCATCTCTTAAGTTATTGATTCTTCTATCCATTTTCGATAAATGTTTCTGAATCAATTCCTTCCTTAAAAGTTTCTTTTATTAATACTTCAATAGTTTCTATGTGGATCCAGTTCATAATAACAGCTACATCTTCTTTAAGCTTATTTAATTCTTCAAGAATTTCTTCTTTAGGAATTAATTGCATCTCCATCACATTACAAGTAAGCTCCATATGTATAGAAAACTCACAGTAACTTACTTTGAAGATTATGTGATGCTTCATTTGGTTCAGTCCTATCTGGCTCAGGACTTTCCCAATTCCTCCAATCCGAAATCCATCATATGGGTTGAGATTGGAATCTTGTCGCATGATTCTTTCCATGGTTTTGTTTGACACCGTCATTCTGGAAAAGAATCCTCATAGGCTTCTGAAAGTTTAAAGCCTATCTCCCTCGTTGTAATTATTCTGATTCAGTTGAAGAACCATCCGGATCAGTCTGTATTTCCTCCTCATAGACGTTTTCGTCTGAAGGAAGATCTTGGAATTGGTAGATGGGCACGAAATCGCCATAGTAAACTGCATCTAGAATATCATTTGTGGCTTCAAATTTTCGCAATTCACCACATTTCTGCTGGCAATCGAGGGATATATGTCCTTTTGCTCCGTAGGTCCAACAATTACAGTGTTTGAAACCTTCATTGGCTCGGGTATGTGCTCGTCTGAATGTTCTTCTTATAGGGGTTCTTCCGGTGGATCTTGTTCGTCTAGATCCTTGGGATGAAACCCTTGTTGGTCCTATTCCTTGTCCAGATTTATATTTTCTGGCTTTGGACTTGGACCACCATGATCTCCGTCGGGAAAAAGTTCTCCTAGAACTCCTACGGTAGGAGTTACTACTTTGCTTCCTCCTTTTCCTTGGCTCGCTTGATTCTCCTGTGACAGTTGGAAAATCATTGTTATCTCAACAAAGAGGAGTTCGTTTCATTTTACCTTTTAGTCTTTTCATGTTCTTCTGGATGGATGCTTGATAACACCAATCCTTCAGTTTGTCTTTAAGGAAAGACATTCTTTGCGCCACTGAATCTAGCTGTCCTTCAGGTACTTTCTATGACTGAATCAACATTTCCCTCCATGGACTGCATATTTTTGCGAAGAACATTAGAGCTGCTACCTCTGTTGCTACTCCACTTTGGACAAAATACTTGCGGAACAAATAGATATATTCATCTACTGCGCAAATACTTGTTAATTCAAGGCTGAAGAGAGCCTGTGAATATTCTCTAGCCTTTTCTGCTTTACTTCCTTCGAAGTATCCATCTCTGATGAAGTGCATCTTAATAAGCTTTCCTAGCCGGTCTGCTATGGCGCCTTTCGAATCTCAGGTAAGGATACTGGCTTTGGTATCATCTAGGATATTATCACATCTGATTTTCGCAGATCCCTCCAAGCTCAACTCAACAAGCTTTATAAAGTTTTCCTTGTTGAGCTCTAAGGTAGTTGTTGCTATCTTGATAGCTGCAACCCATTCGTCTATCAATATCTCGGTATTTCAAAAATCGATAATATTCAGGTTCAGTTAAGCGCCAGATGGATGTAAGGGCAAGGCGTTTATTCAGGCACTCTTTTTGGATTTATTCCTGGATTTTCATTTAGCCACGTTCCCACAAACGTCGGAGTGATATTAGTGTGGAAATCCGCACTTCCTCTCATCGGTTGATCCTGTGGAGGATCATTAGAACATGTACTGCCCTCCTGCTGTGGTATGCTGAAGTGAATTCATTGGTTTGGATATTGACTAAATCCACAATCCCGAGTTAGGAAAAAGATTCTGCCAATTCTTGTAGATCTAATAGATCTACTCTTGTTACCTCCATTTTTTATAGATCTGATAAATGCGATAATCAGATCTTCTCTAGACATTGGTTTTGAAATCTCCGTGGCTTTTCCCATCTGGTGTAGAAGAGGTACTGTTCCAAGGGCATCCCTGATTCAGTCATGTCTGGATTTTGATGTCTCATGGTTCTCCCTTTGATTTCTCATCAGATCTATAATTTCTGTCCTAAAATCTCTCAAGGCCCTTGTGTAGATCGGGAAAGATCTTAAAGACCTCGTCCACCTTTTGACTTAATGATTCTATTTTCATAGGTATATGGATTAACTGATGTCCATAGTCTTGAACCGTCTTTTGGATCTCCCTCATATCTTGAGAGATCTTTGGTGTATCTGGCTCGAGTTCCTTCCAATCAGTCATAATTTTCAGAACTGAAATTATATACGAATTTACCCGTTTAGCTTCTCCTGGCTCGGATTCTATCATGAACTTCAGTGGACTATAGACGCCTCACTGCATTTCCTGGTAGTACTTGTAGAACCTAAAATTTTTCAACCACACTTGTTCTTCTTCTAGCGTGAGAATTTTTGGACCAATCCTCTTGGGACCGTTGTAACACTAGTCAAGAATTTCCATGAGAAATTCTCTTCTTTGTATTTCTAGAATCTGAAAATATTCTCTATTTTCAGAGTAACTCGAACTTTCGTTCGGTTTCATTTTCTCTTAAAGAGTCTCCTCGATTAGTGGATAAATAATACCAAAATATAATATAATCATATATTTGTTCAATAAACCTAGGCTCTAATACCATTTTTTCAAGTATGGATGAAAAATTAGAATTTTACTGTAAATGGACTAAAACAGCTCTTTTAAATCTGCACAGGGGTAAAAATGTCCTAAACTTGTCCAAAAACCCGTATGTGGTTCTAATTTAAGCGACTCTACAAGTTACTGGACTTAATTGAAAATGCGTAAACATAATGGACTAAAATTGAACGCCGGGAAACTTATTGGACAAAATTAATATTTTTCCCTATATTTAATTGGAGAAAATATATGATGGACTTAATTAAGTGGACTTTAATTAAGTTAGATTTAATTAAGATTGATTGGACCATGTATTTGAATTAATTAAAATCGGCCAAGCCCATTAATTAAGTTGGTGGAAATGATTTGAATAGGAAATTATTGACTAACAAATTCACTTTTGAAAAATATCATCTTACTAATCCTTTATTTGGAATAAAGGATCTTATTACCTAGTGGATGGTTAAATGAACCTAGATATATTGTAATGCATCCATACAAGGTATATATATGTATATTAGTTATTTAGAATAACTAGTGAATACAAAGCAAGAAAATAAATTCCTTCTCTCCAGTTCCACCTCTCGGCCGAACCCGCTCTTGTGCATACTTGGTGTGGTTTTGCTCCACAATTATTTTCTAGCAAATAGAGTTGTGGAATCCCAAGTTCTGGTGTGCTGTGGACATACCTTTAGAGAGTTTCTACATTGAAGCCTTGCGTGAACGGATCAAACGAATGAGGTTCGAAATAAATCAAATCAAAGGTGACTCTTGATTTATATTTATATACCTCTCGTTTTTCATTCAACTAACTGCCTTGTTAATTTTCATTATTTTTGTTTATTTTATTAACCACATCGAACACCCGGAAACTCCAAGGGTACACCCCACGATTTTATGGTTTCCTTGCTATTTCATTTTATTTAAGCAATTTATTTTAACCGCTTCAGCTTGCGCTTTGTCAGGCTGATCCACTCGCGCTTTCCGGTGCCCTTCCAAGTTGTATCAGAGCCCAGTTATCATGTAGGGGCTATGCTATTATGTGAATAAGCATGAAAATGTGTTCTTTATTTCGTTTGAAGCATGATATATTTTTTTACTTATTCTTTGATAATTATATGAGAAAAGTAATTCGTTTAATTTTTGTGATTTTGATGATTTAAGTATTTTATGAAAATTAAATTTTCTGATAAAATACTTATTTTAATTTTAGTTGAATGTGTAAAAATAAAAATAAAAAATTGGTACTGTAGCACGTAGTACTGATCTGCAATGCACAGCATGTGCGCAGCCGGGCGCGCGCGAGGGCAGTTGTGTGGCCATTGCGCTGCTGCTGCTGACGATTGACTGCTAGGCCGTTTTTCACCGATTTTGCAGAAAATTGAATTTTCTAATTTCTGCATATTTTTTGAAAAATATTTATCATCGCTGATTTAATTTTGAAAAAAATTGGAATTTTTTGAGAATGAAATTGATTTAATTAATTTAGTTTAATTATGTCCATTGGATGTACAAGGCTTAATCATCCATATGAATTGCAAATGTGAAGCTTATGTTTTCTGCATATAATTGTTTGTCGTGATATTGGATATCGCGATACTTTTGGGATGTTCATTTTCTTGTCTGGCATGATTAATTGTTATTTTATGTCAGAACGAATGTGAAAGGATGATCACGGAGCCCTAGACCGCATGTATGTCTTTTAATTTTTGTTGGGTGGGCCCATGTGCTCTTGTGATTTTATTTTGTCCCCCCTTCTCGTTTTTAGCCTTGGAATAATAAGGCTTGCTATCTCCCTCTTAAATACTCCCTCCAATTTCCGATCGGGGTTTGTTATTAAAATTGTAATGAGAGTAGTATAGGACCTTTGGAGATACTTTTTTATTTCTAGCAAGCCTATGGAGAATAAGACCCATGAAGGAGGAGGTCCACGGAGAAGACGGCTCATGGAGAAATCACAAGGCCCATCTATATGTTGATGGGTAATATTACTTTGTAATAGCATTGGACCACCTTAGACAGACCATAGACTCACTGCGGGCTCAATAGGTCACATAGGTTGGGCTTGTGATCATCCAACAGGGTATGCTAGGTTCATTGCATGCGATGCGTTTGTTTAATGCTTTATATTTACGCATGCAATGTTTACATATGATGAGGTCTCGGTCTAAACTAAAAATAACTCTCACTTGGTTGGACCAAGTTGAATATTAGGCCCATAATGGGCTTAGATCAAAACAGTTTTGATCTAGCCAACTCTTCCATCCAAAGCAATGTGGTGACGAAGCTACCGTTGCTGAAGTATGGTCTCACGAGTTGTGGCACACTTGTGATAAAGGAGAGTTGCACCATAGTTGTGGCAAAAGGAACATTTTCACCATTTTCCTGTCTAACGAGTCATGAGGGGTGATGAATGAAATGCGATTTGGTTAATTGGTTTGGCCTAACACCGAGTCACATGATTCGCTTGGATTCCTCAGAATCATATGAAGAGGTGAGGGAAAAGATCTTGGGAATCTCATGGGATGAGAATGGTCTGGATACCTCCCACGAGGTTTTTGCCTTGTGAATCATAAAAGCGGGGCATGGCAAATTCGCTTGTGGACTCCAAGCCCACTAGGAAAGGTTATTCCTTAAAACCCACTTGAAGTGGTGAGCTCTCGTATAAATAGTGGGAGAGTTAAAGACTAAAGACCAAATCTTTTAGCTTACTCATAATATTACAATCATTGGCTGATTTCTATTTAATTTTCTATTGTGTAGAAAATGTCTATGAATCTTTTAACCATGAAATTTGAGGATTGCCCTATTTAATTTTAACTACAACGAATAGCTACAAAATTTGAGGATTGCCCTATATTTCGAGAACTAGGGCTATGTTTTGGACAAGCCATTCCCAACGGCCTTGCTGAAAGGGTCCTCGCTGGAAGAACGTTTCACATTGGTTTCGATGTCCAATGACATATAAAAGCAATATGATAGGCTGGATGATGTTCCATCAATAATGCTCCGAAAGGAAGTTTATGTGGTTCCTGATTGGCATATTAGATATGCTACCACGAAAGCATTCTAAGGGACGAAGACGGCTGAAGAATTGTCTGTACAAAGTCATAGGGATAAGATGCTATCCCTAGTGGAGAAGCTCAAAAACCTTAAAGCTGGGCTTGCCAATGACACATACATTGACATAATTTTTCAGGCACTTCCTTCATCCTACAATCCGTTTATTATTAACTACAACATGAACGGACTTGAGAAGTCAATTCATGACTTATTTAATATGCTGGTTGAATACGAGGTGACGACTCACAAATCTATACCGTTGGAATTGGTAGGAGAGATTTCAGCCTCCAAAGCGAAAGGCAAGAGAGCCGGACATTGGAAGAGGAAGAAGGGTAAGGGAAAGAGATCGCGTCTGCTGCCAGTTCTTTGAGCGCTCCTACTGCTTTCGTTGGAATGGGCAAAGGAAAAGGTAAGGTTGGCGGTTCTTAGCGGTTGAAGGCAAATGATATCTACATTCATTCCAAGGAAAGGGGCATTAGAAGAGGGAATGCCCGCAACTCCTCTCCAACCTAGGTACATTTGTGATTGAAGTGACTATGATAACTAATTCTGCTTTTGGGTATGGATACCGGCTATGGAGCTCACATCTGCAATAACTTGCAGGTGTTGGAAAGAAGCAGAAAGCTAAGTAAGGATGCGATGATTCTAAGGCTAGGCGATGGGAAGGCCGTCGCAGTGGAAACCGTGTGATCTCTCCAGTTAGTTATTAGTGGTCATATTCGGATAGAATAAAAGACTGTTATTATGTACCGAGCATGATCAACAATATTTTTTCCTTTCCTGTTTGACACAATGATGGTTATATATTTGCAATAAATAAAAATATTTTTTATTTGATGATTGATAATAAATATCATCTGCTTGTTACATTGGTAAATGGCCTTTATATTCTCCAAGAATCTAATTGGGTTATGCCTGCCCAACATAAACAAAAATTAGAAAATCATGGAAATGCATAGTTTCGGCATGCAAAGTTGGTAAACTCAAACTTGAGAATCCCGTCTAAAAGGAAAAATGACAAAGAAGCCTTTTGTTGGACAAAGTGCGCTTGACAATACAGACGTCTGTGGATCATTAAATACTCCGGCTAGAGGAGGATTCTCGTACTTCATAACCTTTATCAAACTGACCGTAAAATTAAAGTCCTTCGGTCGGTCGAGGCAGAGAGTATCTAAATGGTGAGTTCATAGGTTATTTAAAGGGAAATGGAATTCTCTCTTAATAGACTCCTACTAGAATGCCACAACTGAATGGCGTGGGTGAAAGGAGGAATCGAACCCTGTTGGACATGGTTCTATCTACGATGGCTTTTACGGAATTGCCCCTTTCTTTCTAGGGTCACGCTCTTGAGATGATGGCTTAATTACTTAACATGGTGCCATCTAAGACAGTGCCCCATACACCATATGAGATATGGCAGGCCTATGTCCTACAAGTACTTGAGAGTGTGGGGTAGTCCCGCATACGTCAAGAGGCTAGTGGGAGGTAAACTAGACTCGAGGTCTAATCTGTTCAAGTTTGTCGGATATCCAAAAGGAACTACAAGATACTACTTCTATGATCCATCTAAGCAAAAGGTTTTTATCTCAAGGAACGTAGTGTTCTTGGAAAAGGGTTTTTCTGCGGATAGTCGATGCAATTTGGTACTACTTAAGGAAACAAGTCAAACACCTCAGTAGAACAAAAGAACGTCATTAGAGCCTATAGTTCCCACTGATTGTGCTCCATTCCTCGTAGGTCGACCAGGGAATCGCGACCACCTAATAGGTACGGATAATGATCTAAGGACGTACTGAGAAGCGATATCGGTTATCGATTCAGATAAGTGGCTTGAGGTCATGAAATCTTAAATGGACTCAATGGGTTCAAATAAAGTTTTAAGCCTCGTACTCTCACCTAAAGGTGTTAAACCTGTTGGGTGCAAATGGGTCTACAAATACAAGCTTGGAGCTGACGGAAAGGTTACAACCTTCAAGGCTGGGCTCGTGGAAAAGGATACACTCAACTACTCGGGGTTGATTTTGAGGAAACCTATTTGCCCGTAGACATGGCCAAGTCCATTCGGACTCTGCCTGCCACAGGAACAAGGTCTGACTATGAAATATGGCAGATGGACGTGAAAACGATATTTCTCAACGGTTTCGTTGAGGAAGAGATCTACATTGATCAGTCGGTGGGTTTCACTTCCCATGAGAAGAACAGAAAGCCTGTCGTCTCCAAATGTCCATCTGTAGCCTCTAATAAGCTTTCTAAAGCAGGAACACACGTTTTGATGAAGTCATACGGGGTTATGATTTCATCTAGAATGAATTTGATTCTTGTGTATTCAAGAAGATCAATGGGAGCGCGGTTGCATACCTTGTGTTTTATGTATATGATATGTTACTCATTGGGAATGGTGTTAAGCATGGTTGTCCACTCAATTTTTCATAAACGATATGGGTGACCCTCTTACATTCTTGGCATCAAGAGTTATAGGGATAGATTTAGAAGGATGTTAGGACTAACCCAATCCTCATATATTGTGAAATCTTGAAGAGATTCAAGATGCAGAACTCAAAACAAAGATTCCTTCCCGTGAGGCATGGGATTATGATGTCCAAGAAGCAGTCTCCCAAAACTATTGAGGAACTTAGAAGGATGTCAGACATCCCTTATGTTTCAACCGTAGGAAACATTCAGTATGTTGTCCAGTACACCAGGCCAGATGTTGCGTATGCTTTGAGCGTGACGAGCAGATATCAGGCATGCGCCCAGGAGGAGCACTGGAGCGCAGTCAAGACAATACTTAAGTACCTGAAAAGCACTAAAGATGTGTTCTTGATTTACGGTAGTGGAGAATTGATATTGGAAGGCTACAACGATGCTAGCTTGCAATCGGACGATGGTGATGCCAAGTCTCAATCGAGTTTTGTATTGAAGTTGAATGGTGGTGTGGTTGCTTGGAAAAAGTACCAAGTATGATACCACAATGGATTCCATTATGCAAGCTGAATACATAATAATTTCGGAAGAAGCTGAGGAATCAATTTCAATGAAAAAGTACATCCAAGAGTTGGGTGTGGTACCTAGAATTGTTGAGCCTGTAGTTATCTTTTGGGATAACAACGGGGTAATAACACAAGCAAAGAAATCGAGATCTCATCACTGTTCCAAACATATTCTTAAACATTACCATCTGCTTAGAGAGATGGTGAGCAGAGGTGATGTCAGGATAGACCGAGTCAGCTCAACAGAAAACACAGCGGATCCACGTACTAAGCTAATGTCTCAAATTTCCCATGCTCGGCATCTGGATAAGACGAGTTTGAGGTCGATGGTTTACTGGATTTAGGTCAAGTGGAAGATTGTTAGAATAGGATACCTGAAAGTTAATTGGATTGGAATGTTTCTAATCTATTCAGGCAATAACTCAATTTTATGTAATATTATTCAATGAATAAAATGAGTATTCGCTATTGGCATTTCTTTTGTTTTGCTCATTACATTTATGTTTGCACTTCTTTCAAACATCACAACAAAGACCACAGACCATATTGAACAATCGTGCAATAGTTAGAAATGTGCAGTAGATGGCGGTCATGAAACCAACTGTTTAGGGTTTGGTTAGAAATATTCCGAATCAAGGACCTCGAGAATTGGCATCAAACTGTCCTATGGAGACTTGCATTATGAGTCACATTTATTTGATGAGTTCCATGTTTCATCAGGGCAGACGTGGGACGTTAATGGTGATCTTAATGGGTCGATTGACTCACGGGGATCGTCATATGGAAGCCTTGGAGACTTGGTCGGTATGACTTGAGTTCCTAGCTCCGATAGTACGGGACCAGTCCTCAGAGATGAGAAATAACGGTAGTGACGTGCATGCGATGACTGTATCATAGATTTGTGTGAGAGGTGATCGTATCTCAGACATGGTCATCATAGGCCTTGTCTTGTGCTTTCAAAGTATGTAGAGAGGACGATTAGTTCCAAGAAGAGGATCCATCCCCTGTCAAAACATTACAGAGGCATCTCCTATGCACTTGGAGATACGTTAACACTCTAGAAATCTGTGGCAACAGTCATTGGTCGAATAGGAAAAAGAGGTTCCTCATTCGAGCAATTTGGCATGACGCGACCTTGAGTATTAACCATAGACACCTAGTCCAGGATTGGAAGTGACACCCAATTCCATGTTGTAGACTATGGCCAGGAGATGGTAGATGGAATGACTGTACTCGTATAGACTCCGGACCTAGAAGTTCACATGGATTTTCACCTAGTCTCTAGTGCCATGGACCGTTGCTAGAAGCTAACCATGATAATAGACTTTTTTGCTCAAGGATTGATGAATAATTATTGATTAAATTTGATTTAATTAATAATAGTGGTGGACACTAGCTCAAGTCTAGCTGAAAGGTGAACCTATACAGTCGCACATAAATCACTAAGAAGGGACGAGTAATTAATTGAGAATTAATTTTATAAGTAATTGGAATACTTATATATGAGAGGAATCCATTAGATGGATAAGCCCAAGGATAAATTATTTTTGGATTAATTTAAATTAGGCTTGCCCTTAGTCTTTAATAAGTTGGACTTATTATTTAATAAAGGTTTATTGGGTTCATATATTTAAATGGATTAACTTTATAATGGACTTAATTAAGTAGGATTTAATTAAATTAGATTTAATTAAGATTGATTGGAGCTTGTATTTTAATTAATTAAATAAGCCCAAGCCCATTAATTAAGTTGGTGGAAATGATTTGTAAAGGAAAATATTGAGTAACAAATTCACTTTTGGAAAGTGTCATGTTAGTGATTCTTTATTTCAAATAAAGGATCTTATTACGGATGGTTAAATGAACCTAAATATATTTTATTTCATCCATAAAAGGTATATATATTTATATTATTTATTTGGAATAACTAATGAATAGATAAAAAAGCAAGAAAATAATTTCCTTCTCTCCAATTCCACCTCTCGGCCTCACCCCCTCTTGTACACACTCGGTGTGCTTTTTTATCGTCTATTCTTTTCTAGCAAATTAAGTTGAGGAATCTCAAGTTCCGATGTGGTGTGGGCGTAGCTTTAGAAGGTTTCTACGCTAAAGCCTTGCGTGAACGGATTATACGGAACGAGGTTCAAAATAAACAAATGAAAGGTTATTCGTGATTTACATTTATATACCTCTCGTTTTCATTCAACCAATAGCTCTGTTAATTTCATTATTGTCATTTATTTTATTAACTACATCGAACTCCCTGCAACTCTAAGGGTACACCCCTTGGAATTATGGTCTCATTGAGATTTCGTGTTTTTTACGTAATTTATTTTGACCGCTTCCACCTGCGCGTTCCTCGGCCGATCCAGTCGCAGTTTCTGGTGCCCTTTCACTACTACCTAAATATGGTCTCGCGAGTCGTGGCACATTTGGAATAGAAGGCAAGCTGCATTATTGTTATGAACAAAGGAACACGGTCATTGTTTCCATATCTCACGAGTCATGGGGGATGACAATTGGGTGTGATTTGGTAGATGGGTCGGGCTTAACACCGGGTAGCATGGTTCATTTGGAGTCCTCGGGATCATGTAAAGAGGTGCAGCAAAATATCTTGGGAATCTCATAGAATGAGAATCGCATTGCTTGCCTTCCAGAAGGCTTTTCCATGTGAATCTAAAAGTGGGCATGGTAAATTGTTCTTGTGGATCCCAAGCCCACTAGGAAGGGATGTACCAAAATTCCACTCGAGAGTGGTGGGATTTTGTTGAAATAGTGGGAGAATTGAATGACTAAAAGACCAAGTCTTAACACAAAATAATATTGGAATAATCTACTTATTTTTTGTACTCTACGTTTGGAACGCATATCTTCGAAACATTTTCCAATTTATTTTTTCAGATTTATTTCATTAAATGGAATGCAAAGAATTAAATTGGCTGAAAAATCGAAGGATTGTCCTCGATTTTCAAACCTGGCTTATGTCATGGTTAAGCCACTTCCATCAAACTTGTGAATGGAGTCCTTACTAAAAAGAACATTGACTAAAGGACCGTACCAATATGGACTCGGAAATCTAAATGCTCATATGGAAATTCAGCTAGTCTCAAATTCTATGGACCATTGCTACACGGCCACCTATAGTGACAGGCTTTCTTAATTAAGGGTTAATCAAGAAATACTAATTAAAAATAGTGTTAGACATATCTCAAGTCTAACTGAAAGATGAACCTAAAGAATCACATACAAATCACTGAAAATAAACATAGAATTAATTTGGAATTAATTCCATAAATAATTTGATTACTTACAAAGAGGGATCCATTGAATGGAAAAAGGCCCAAGAATAAATTAATGGCATTAATATATATTTGATTTGTCCTTATAATTTAATAAGGATAGTTTGGGTATAAGTATTTAATTAGATTAAATAGAAGTTGAAATTGGATTTTATTAAAGATTTAATAAAAATTCATTGGCTTGTATTTTTATAAGGGTAAGAATTGTTCAAGCTCAATTAGTTTGAGCCCAGGAAAATTCCATGGAAGGAAATAAATGGCTAGCAAATTGCAGTTTTGGAAAGGTCAATTCTAGCCATTTTTGGGGATCTTTTTATTTGGAATAAAGAGAAATACACCTTTTAGATAATAGAATATATTTAGAAACATTCTTAATTATATAAACAAGATATATATATGTATGAAATATAGTTATTTTGGAAATAATTATGATGATCATTACACAAAAAAAAAAAAAAATCTCCTCCTTCCTCCAAAAACCATTTGGCCACCACCTTCTCTCTTTGTACACTTGGTGTAATTTTCTTCTCTAATTCTCATCTAGAAAGAGGACGTAGAGATCCCGAGTGCAGTGTGATGTGGAAGAATTAGAGGGTTCCTATGTTGAAGACTCAAATGAGGAGCATTTCAAGGTATCATTTTTCACCCTTTTAGTATTTTCGGTTTTGGTAATCCAACATCAGCCCTATGTACCCAGGAACTCCAAGGGTACACCCCTTGAACTCATTTATTTTCTGTATTTAATTTTTGCTATTATGCGTTTTATTTATCGCCTTACCAAGTGATCCCCTTCAAGACCTTGTCTTGAGCTTATCAATAATATTACTATCATCTGCATATTTCTGTTTAATTCTATCATGTAGAAAATGTCTAAGAACCCCTTAGCCCTGATAATGGAGACTAATAAATTTAATGCCACAAACTACAACGATTGGCTGCAAAATCTAAAGATTATCCTAAATGTCTTCGACAAGCTGCTCCCAGCGACATTACTGAAAGGCTCCTTGCCCGAAGAACGTGTGACGTTCGAAAGGTTGCATGAGAACAACTGCAAGGTCCGCAGTATCATATTAGCTTTGATGATCAATGACTTCCAAAGCAATATGATAGGTTGGAAGATGTTCCCTCGATAATGCTTCGCATAAAGCAAGTTTATGCAACTCCTGATAGGCATATTAGATACGCTGCTACAAAAGCATTTTTAGGACAAAGATGACTAATGGGTTTTCTGTGTAAAGACATGGGGTCAAAATGTTTCCCTCGCGAAGAAGCTCGAAGACTTCAAAGCTGGGCTTGACAATGTCACGTAAATCAATGTGATCCTCCAATTACTTCCTCCCTCTTGTGACCCATTTATCATTAACTACAACACGAATGAACTTGAGAAGTCTAGTCATGAGTTAATTAATATGTTGGTCGAATACGAGGCAAAGACCCACAAGTTTGTGCCAATTGATAGGAGAAACTTTGACCTCCAAGGCAAAAGGCAAGAAAGCCGGAAGCTGGAAGAGGAAGAAGGGAAAAGGAAAAGTCGCCGTAGCCACTTTCAGAGCTCCAAGCACACCTGTTGCTCCAGTGTAAAAGGAAAAAGGAAAGGGTAGAACGGCGGTTCACAGCGATCAAGGAAACATGATGTGTGCATTCATTGTCAAGTAAAGGAGCATTGGAAGAGGAAGTGCCCACAACTCCTCTCCAACTAAGGCACTTGGTGATTCAAGTAAATATACTAACTAATTCTGCTTCTTAGGTATTGGATACCGGCTGTGGAGCTCACATCTGCAATGATTTGCAAGTGCTGAAAGAAGCAGAAGGCTACGTAAGGACAAAATGGTTTTAAGGTTTGGTGATGGCAAGGCTGTAGCAGCTGAAACTGTGGGATCACTCAACTTAGCTATTAGTAATCGTATTCGGATAGAATTAAAGAACTGTTATTATATATTGAGCACAATAAAACACATTATTTTCATTCCTGTTTTAGACAATAGTTATGCGTTCAAGATCAATAAAAATAGTTTTTATTTGATGATTGATGATAACCTTCATCTGCTTAATACATTAACAAACGCTTTTTATATTCTCCAATAATTAAATTGAATTATTATTGCCCAACACAAATGAAAATTAGATAATCATGAAAACACACAGATTTGGCATGCAAGGTTAGGTCATATCTCTATAAAAAGGATAAGGAAGTTAGCAGAATTAAGGAGTCTAGAGGTAGAGGACTTGGATAAAAATAAACTTTCGAATCTTGTCCAGAAGAGAAAATGACCAAGAAACCTTTTGTTGGACAAAGTACGCTTGCCAATGGTCTGTTGGACTTAATCTACACAGATGTCTGTGGACCTCTAAATACTACGTCTAAAGGAGGATACTCGTATTTAATAACCTTTATTGATGATCACTCATTGTATGGTTATGTTTACCTCATGAGGTTCAAGTTTTAGACCTTTGGAACATTTAAGAAATTCAAACCTGAAGTATAGAATCAAAGAAGTTGTAAGATCAAAATCCTTATGTCAGACCGAGGTGGAGAAATATTTAAGTAGTGAGTTCATGGATTACCTAAAAGAGAATGGAATTATCTATTAGTGGACTCGTCCTGGAATGCTGCAGCTTAATGGCATGGCTGAAAAGAGAAATCGATCCCTATTGGACATGGTTCGATCCAATTGAGTTTTAGCCAACTACCCTTGTCTTTTTGGGAATACACTCTAGAGACAGCGGCCAAGTTGCTCAATATGGAGCCATCTGAAGCTGTGCCTCCAAACGCCATATGAGATATGGCACGGCAAGCCAACATTCTACTAGTACTTGAGAGTATATGGTAGCTCGACATACATCAAGAGGCTAGTAGGAGACAAACTAGAATTAAAGTCTAGTCTGTCCAGGTTTGTCAGTTATCCAAAAATAGCTACTGGGTATTATTTTTATCTCGAGAAAAGCAATATTCTTGGAAAAGGGTTTTCCAATGGATAGCGAATGTGATGAGGAACTGCTTGAAGATTCATGTGAGATACCTCATCAAGATAATGCAACACCATCTGCAACTACGATTCCCAGTAATATTACTCTAGTTCTCTGTAGGTCAACTAGAATATCTTAACGTCCTAATAAGTATGGATTCTTAGGCTTGACTAGCCAATTAGACGGTGATCCAACAACATACAGAGAAGTGATGTATGACATCAACATGGATAGGTGGCTTGAGGCCATGAAATCCGAAATGGACTCGATGGTTCGAATCAAGTTTGGACCCTCGTGCACCCATCTAAAGGTGTTAAACCAGTTGGTTGCAAATGGGTATACAAACATAAGCTTGCAGCTAGCGGGGAGGTTACTGCCTTCAAGGCTAGGTTCGTGGCAAAAATATACACTCAACGACCAGAGGTCAACTTTGAGAAACTGATTCGCCCGTGGCAATGACTGAGTCCGTTAGGATACTGCTTGCAATAGCAGCGTGGTATGACTATGAAATATGGTAGATGGACGTTAAAACGGCCTTCTTGAACGATTCCAACGAGTAAGTGATCTACATGGATCAGCCAGAAGGTTTCACCTCTTCCGTAGAAAAATAGAAAGTTTTTTATCTCTAGAGGTCCATCTCTGGCCTCAAACAAGCTTCCTGTTGCTAGAACACGAAGATCAGAGGGAGGTCGGTTACGTACCCTCTACTTTATGTTGACAATTTGTTGCTCATTGGGAACGATGTCAATATATTAGGAATCATAAAAGCATGGTTGTCCACTCAATTTTCCATGAAGCATATGGATGAGGCTTCCTACATCTTGGCAACGAGATCTACAGGGATAGATCCAAAAGGATGTTAGGATTAACTCAATCCTTGTACATTGAGAAAGTCTTGAAGAGATTTAAGATGGAAAACTCAAAATGAGGATTCCTTCCAATGAGGCATGGGATTATGCTGTTTAAGAAACAGTCTCCTAAGACTGATGAGGAACATAAATGGATGTCAAACATTCTCTATGATTCAGCTGTGGGCGGTATTCAGCATGATGTTTAATGCAGTAGACCCAGTTCGCATACGCTTTAAGCGTAACTACCAAATATCAGGTGTGTGCTAGTGAAGCACACTGGAGTGCAATCAAGACCATACTTATGTCCTTGATATATACAGTGGTGGATAATTTATAATGGAATACTACAGTGATGCTAACTTTCAGTCGGACATAATGATGCCAACTCTCAATAAGATTTAGTAATCAAGCTAAATGGTGGTGTGGTTACTTGAAAAGTTACAAGCAAGCTACCACAGCAGATTCCTGTTGGAACAAGTGACCAAAAAGCTAATTAGATTGGTTGTTTTCAGAACTATTCAAGCAATATTTATTTAAACAATGTTGTCTCGACGAATATGAAAAGTATTCTTCCTGGCGTATGTATCTGTTGTGCTTACCAAATTATATCAAGCACTGCTTTCACATCACAACAGATGCTCACATACCACTTTGTAACCCCTATAGTTAGCATATATGAAATTTCTGTGGGTTAGTTGACAAGGTCGTCATATGAATCTTAGAGGCTTGGTCGGTATGACTTGAGTCCCTGGCTTCGATAGTATGGGAGTAGTCCTCAGACTTGAGGAATCACAATAGTTACGTACAGACGATGACTGTATCTTTGATTTGTGCCAGAGGTGATCATGTCAGAGGCATGGTCATCACAAGCCATGTCCAGTGCAGTCAAAGCATGTAGAGAGGACGGTGAGGTCTAAGAAGAGGATTTGTCACTTGTCAAAACGTGACAGAGGTATCTCGGATGCACATGGAGATGTGTTTATGTTCTATAAACCTGTGATTATAGTCATTGTTTGAATAGGAAACGAGGTTCCTATGTCGATCAATTTGGCGTAACGAAATTCAAGAATTAAGCAATAGACGCCTAGTCC
Source organism: Sesamum indicum (assembly GCF_026168435.1). Classification (NCBI taxonomy): domain Eukaryota; kingdom Viridiplantae; phylum Streptophyta; class Magnoliopsida; order Lamiales; family Pedaliaceae; genus Sesamum; species Sesamum indicum. The sequence continues at coordinate 4,501,531 of NC_142661.1, read as the reverse complement.
GGAATTGGAGCCGCAACCTAATTCCATGCCCTAGACTAAGGCCAGGAAATGGTAGATGGAAGGACAGTACCCGTATGGACTCAAGCGCCTAAAAGTTCACATGGATATTCGCCTAGTCTCTAGTGTAATGGACCGTTGCTAGACGACAACCTATGCTGACGGGCTTTCTAATTCAACGATTGATCAAAAATTATTAATTAAATTTGGTTAGTAATAGTGTTTGATACTAGCTGAAAGGTAAACCTAAAGAGTCAAATACAAATCACCGAGAAGGGATGAGAAATTAATTGGAAATTAATTTCATAATTACTTGGATTACTTATAAATGAGAGGGATCTATTGGATGGAGGAGCCTAAAAATAAATTAATAGGATTAATTTATGTTCGGCTTACCCTTATTATTTAATAAGTTGGACTTATTAATTAATAAAAGCTTACTGGGATCATTTATTTAATTGGATTAAATATATGATGGGTTTAATTAGGTGAATTTTAATTAAATTAGATTTAATAAAAAAATAATTGAGCCTGGTATTTTATTTTTAATAAAATCAGCAATTGCAAGCCTAATTAAGTTGTTGGGAAATCCAAAAAAGGAAATTATTGACTAACAATTTCACTTTTGAAAAGTGCTATGTTAGTCATCCTTTATTTGGAATAAAGGATTTATTACCTTATGAATTGTAGAATGAACCTAGACACATACTAGTACATCCACACGAGGTATATATCTATATATTAGTTATTTGGGAAAAACAATCCTACCCTAGAAGCTTCTAATTCGGCCGCCTCACTCGCAAGCACATTTGGTGTGTTTTTTCTGCGTAATTTTCTTCTAGCAAAGAGAAATGAGGGATCCCATATTTCGATGTGGTGTGGACGTGTCTTTAGATAGCTTCTACCTTGAATCTCATGTGAATGGGTCAATGAAATGGAGTTCGAAACAAATCAATAAAAAGGTAATCCTTGAAATAATGATTTTGTTATGTTTAGATTTTAATTAACGAATTTTATAGTATCGCTTCCACTTGCTGGTTTCCAGGCCAATCCACTTGCATTTTTTTTGCTTTCAAGTGGTATCAGAGCCCGCTTCGATGTAGGGGCTATATATTTATGTGAATAAGCATGATAATATGATTTTATTATTTTTTAAGCATGATATTAATTTATATTTTTTTCGTGAATGATTATATGAGAAAATCACCATGTTTAGTTTTTGCAATTTTGAATGATTTAACTATTTTAAGAAAATTGAATTTTCTGCTAAAAATACTTGGTTTTAGTTTTAGTTTAATGTGTGAAAAGAAATATAGTGTTGTAGCAGTGCATAGCGCGCGCGTGCGGGCAAGAGCTTGCACGCAGCCTGGATAGCATCGGCCATGCGTGCAGGCAGTGCGGCTGTTGTTCCAGTTGACGGCCGACGTCTGGGTCATTTTTCGTCGTTTTTCTAATTTCTGCACATTTTCTAAAAAAAATTATTTTTTGCTGATTTAATTTTGAAAAAATTGGATTTGTTTTAGAAATTGCTTTAATTAATATGGTTTATTTACGTGCATTGGATGCATGGGCCTTTATCATCCCTTTGAATTAAAAATTTTAAACTTTTTATTCTTCATATAATTTTTTATCATAATATTAGATATCATGGTATTTTCTTGGGATTTTCATTTTCTTATCTGCATGCTTAATTGGTATTATGTGCTAGTTGAATAAGGTGAATGATCACGGAGCCCTGGATTGCATGTACGTCTTATAATCTTATTGGGTGGGCCCGTATGCCCTTGTGATTTATTTTCTCCCTCCTTCTCGTTTTTAGTCTTGGAATAATAAAGCTTGCTATCTCCCTCGACCTCTGATCGGAGTTTCTTGTTAAATTGTAATAAGAGTAGTATAGATTATTTTGGTGAGGTTTTTATTTTAATTGAACCCATAGAAGAAGGTCCACGGAGGATGAGGACTATGGAGAAGGCAGCCCACAAAGATATTACAAGGCACATCTATATGTTGAAGGGTAAAGCAGTTTTTGTAATAGCATAGGGCTACCTTAGACAGTCCTTAGACTCACTGCGGGCTCAGTGGGTCGCATAGGCTGGGTTTGTGATCATCCAATAGGGGTATGCTAGGCTTCATTGCATGCGATGTGTTTACCTAATGCTTTAAATATTTGATATTTATGCATGCAAAGCTATAATTTGATTAGGTCTCGATCAAACAACTCAATATTTACTCTCACTTGGTTGGACCAAGTTAAAGTTTTAGGGCCCAAAATGGACTTACATCAAAATTATTTGATCTGTCCAACATTTCCATCCACAATAATGTGGTGAGGAAGCTACCACTACCTAAGTGTGCTCTCACAAGTCGTTGCACATTTGGACTAGAGTTAAGCTGCACCATTATTGTGAACAAAGGAACACGGTCACTGTTTTTCTGTCTCATGAGTCGTGGGGGGTGACAGTTGAGATGTGACTTGATTGATTAGTTGAAACTAACACGAATTAAAATATTATGCCCGTAAATGGACTTGGATCAAAATGGCTTTTCGATCTGTCCAATCCATCCATAGCAATATCATGAAGAAGCTACCACTATCCAAATGTGGTCTAATAAGTCGTGACACATTTGGAATATAAGGCAAGTTGTATTATTATTATGAACAAAGGATTACGCTAGTTGTTTCCCTATCTCACGAGTCGTAGGGGTCGGTAATTGAGGTATGATTTGGTTGATGGGTGGGGTTTAACACAGAATAACATGATACGCGTGGAGTCCTCAGGATCATGTAAAGAGGTGTGGAAAAGATCTTGGGAATCTCATGGAATTAGAATGGCCTCAATTGCCTCCCACAAGGCTTTTTCCATGTGAATTATAAAAGCGGGGCATGGTGAATTGTTCTTGTGCATCCCAAGCCCACTATGAAAGGATTTTTTGAAACCCCACTTGAGAGTGTTGGGATTTTGTAGAAATAGTGGGAGAAGTTAACGACTAAAAGACTGAATCTTTACTCAAACTCAACATTGCTATAATCTACTTATTTTCTACTTTGTATTTAGAATGCATATCTTAGATACCATTTTCCATTTTCTTTATTTTTGAGATTTATTTAATGGAATACAATCGATTAAAGTTGAATGTGAAAATTGAAGGATTATCCTTGATTTCTGAACCTAGGCATATGTCATGGAAAATCCACTTCCATCGGACCTGCGAAAGGAGTCCTTGCTTAAGGAATGTTTGGCACTCAGGATTAAAGCATAAGGATAATCACAAGGTCCGTAACATCATACCTGCTTCTATCATTCATGAGTAGTATGATAGGTGAGACGTTGTTGGTTCAAAAAATGCTCCACATAAATCATATTCATGTGCCACCGAACCGGCATATTGGATATGCCACAACAAAAGCATTTTTGTGAAGCCTAAATGATTGAAGGTTGTTTGTACACAAACATTGGGCTAAGATGCAATGCCTTGTGAAGAAGTTCTAAGACCCGAATGTTGATCTTAAAAGGAATGTATTTCATCACTCCTTCATCCTACTTATCATAAACTATAAATAGGCGTGAGAAGACCATTTCATCAGTTGATAAAATGATTGGACCAATACAAGGCAACGATTGAAGAATCTGCACAGACGGTATTAGATTTGGAGGCTTCAACATCAGAAGCAAAAGGCAAGGGAGCTCGACGTTGAATGAGAAAGAAAGATGAAGCAAAGTCATCCGCTTCAAGCGCTATGAGTTCTCCTGTCACTTTATTGAGCGAATGTAAAAGGAAAAATGGGTTAATGGTTCGATAGTCAAAATTGACTTATGATGTTCACATATAATTGTCAAAGGGCATTAGAAGAGGGAGTATCGTGAACTCCCCTTCACCCAAACTATGGCATTTGTCGGGCAAACATGATTACTATTCATATTCTCAAGTGTTAGACACTTGCTCCGAAAATGCATTTATGGCAATGGTTTACAGAAATGAATGGAATAGAACTCTAAGACAACTACTCTTAAAGCTAACCAATGGCTAGGCCATTAGTGCAAAAGCAATGAGACTAAATAAACTTAGCTAATAGTATTCATGTTGAAATAGTTTACGTTTATGTAACCTAGCATGATCAAGTCGTTAGTCAATTGTTGGACAAATTAGACTACAAAATTGATCAATAAAAGATTTTTTCGACTCTGATGAGTTATTAAATTATCGTACTACATAATTAGTTTATGCACAATCAAAACAAATGACTAAAACGGATGATCAAGAACATAACTTATAGAAAATGACATACATGAACTAAGCCATATCCCTCTAGTTAGGATAAATAGGTTAGCAAATTCAAAGAGTTTAGCAATTGATGATTTGAGTTTACTAACTTATGAATCCTTTCTCAGAAGGAAAAAAGCAATTAAAGCACTTTATGGGACAAAGAATGATTTTCAAAAACAATCAATTGGATTGGATCCAAAATAGACATTTGTAAGTTAGTAAATATAAAAATACCAATAGAGGGTTCACAAGTCTAAGGACTTTTGCAAAGTTTGGAGAGATTAGACTTGAGGTGGACAACCAAATTGATTACGGAGATAATCCATTCGATGGGATCGAGGTAATGCATATTTAGTGGGATTTCTTGTAACATCCTAAATGAGAATGGAATTCTCATTCAGTGAAATTCCACTGAAAGAGACGATGTTGAACTGTCTCTGGTAAGGAAGAAATTGAACCTTGATTGAACATGGTCCGATCGGTGCTTCACTAGATATGGACTTTTGAAAAACCGTCCAGTTGTAAAATATTGTGTTTTCTTAAAGTCGTAATCCAGACAGTATACTTGATATGGTTAGGCAAACCTGTGTCGTACAAAAGTCTTGACTATGAGAAATGGTCCTGCATACATTAAAGGACTAGTGGGAGGAAAATTTGACTCAGAATCTAATTTATACAAGTTCGTTATGGAATAATACAAACATCAATTATAATCGGAACTTAACTGAACATGTCTATGTTCTCCAAAGGACAGTAAAAAAACTCCAGTTACCCGAAAGGTTCGAGTTTTTGAAATAAGACAAGAGGAAGCAATGTTGGACATCTATTGGCTTAGAGCCATAAAATACGCTTTGGAGTTCATACTAGGTTTGGATGCCCTACATACTTATTTTGATGAGTTCATGAGGTACATGACTTGGTCAAAAACAAGGTGGAAAGTCAATGGGAGCTCAATTGTGTTTCAAGTGTTTTAGAGGTTCAGAATGTCCCGATCATTCGGAATGATATAAAGACATCTTGAAAGTCTAAAATGCAAACATTGTTTATCAAGTTTTCTATAATAGGAATTGGACTCCTATCTAAAGATAAGCTATCCAAGATTCAGTCATGGTACACTAATGAAGAGCTGAAATATTTGATATCCCTAACATCTTTGTTGTAAGCTGCATGGAATGTTATTCGGTGCATTAAGCCCGATGTTGCTCATGATTTTTAATCATAAAAACGTATGTCGAGTGTGCACGGATGAGGCAACAAACAGCTGTTGAAGGGCTATCTTTAACACCTGAATAAGGATTAGACAAAAGCTCTTGACACATATTAATGGAGGTTGGTTTTGAAAGGCTATAGCAATAGTAGCTTCCAGCATCATATGAATAATATTTAATGTAAAAAATAAATGTATATTCGAGGTTTACTGAATGTGGTAATATTAGAAAGGTTCCAACTGGAATATCACAAAGAACCTAATCATGAAAAATTGACTGTATGGCAAACTTTGAAAGTTATATTGGAAAAAGGTTAGGATCGAAAAACAAAGCTCAATTATTGGGTGTTCTACCAAGAATAGCTGCGCTAGTAGTCACCTTGGCGGATGACATCTGGGCTATGGCACAATACAAAAGGCCCCAGATCTCATCACAGGTCTAAGGAAAAATCTTAGACACCATCATTTGCTAGGAGCGATGATAGAAAGATGTAACATGCGGTTGGACCGCAGAACATCGGCAGAAACGAGAGTAGACCCATAAGACCTAGCTAGTGTCGCAGATTAGTCATAATCAGATTAATCTAAAAACATGAGCAATTCGCTTTAAGGTCAAGTGAGAAATTGTTGGAATAGGTGACCAAAAAGCCAATTATATTGGCGATTTTGAGAACCATTCAAGCAATCTTCACTTAAGCAATATTTCCCTAACAAATATAATAAGTATTCATCTTTGGTGCATGTAACTATTGTGCTTACCAAATTACATCAACTACAAGTTTGACATCACAACACATGCCCAGAGACCACTTTGTAACCCATGTAGTTGGGCTGCGCATTGGATGGTAGCTATGAAGGCAACTTCTGTGGGCTGGTCTGAAATGTTCTAAGTTGAAGACCTCGAATCTGGGCATTGAGAGTCCTATTGAGACCTGCACTGAGTATTGCATTCATTGGATGAGTTCCGTGTTTCATCGACGAGAGGCGATGGACGTCTATGAAATTTCAGTAGGTTAGTTGACAAGGTGGTCAGCTGACTGAACGAACACGCGGGGATCGTCATATGGAAGCCTTAGATGCTTGGTCGGAATAACTTAAGTCCCTAGCTCCGATAGTACGGGAGTAGTCTTTAGAATTCAGAAATCACGGCAATCACGTGTATGCGATGATTGCATCTTTGATTAGTACATCCAAACAACGTATATATATGTATATTAGTTATTAAACATAACACAAAAATGATCCTACCCTAGAAGCTTCTAATTCGGCCGCCTCTCTCACAAGCACACTTGGTGTGTTCTTTCTACCTAATTTTCTTCTATCAGAGATATCTTGGGGATCTCATATTCTGGTGTGGTGTATACGTGTCTTTAGAGGGCTACTACGTTGAAGTCTTATGTCAACTTCAAAACAAATCAAGAGAAAGGTAATCATTGATTTTCGTTTTTTCCACTTCTTGTTTTAATTTCACCATAAGCCCCATTTAGTTTTATTGTTGTAATTATTAACTACATCGAACGCCAAAGAATTCCAAGGGTACACCCCTTGATATCATAGTTTTATTACGTTTCGATTTTAATTTATGAATTTTATATTACCGATTCTACTTGCGCGTTTCCAGGCCGATCCACTCGCATTTTTGTTGCTTTCAATTCCACCACGTAATTTGAAAACAATGCAACTTTAGAAGCAGCTAAGGAAGCGGTTTGTATGAAAAACTACATCCGAGACTTGGTTGTATCGTCTAACATTGCTGACATAGTTATCTTCTGTGATAACAACGGGGCAGTAGCATAAGCAAAGGAACCGAGATCTCATCACCGTTGCAAACACATTCTTAGACGCTACTATATACTTTGGGAGATGGTGAGCAGAGGTGGCGTGCGGATGGACCGAGTCAACTCAGCACAAAATAAAGTAGATCCACTAACTAAACTGGTGTCGCAAATTGCTCATTGTCAACATCTTGATAAGATACGTTTGACGCCGATGGGTGATTGGCCTTAGGTCAAGTGGGAGATTGTTAGAATAAATGACAAAAAATCCAATTAGATTGGCCTAGATGTATTTTATTCTAAGAATTAATCGACATTATGTAATATTATTTTTAAGGAAATAAATGAGTATTCGCTTATTTTGGCATCTACTTTTTTGTTCTCATTTTGTATGTTTGCATTTTCTTAAACATCATGACAAAGCCCATACACCACATGACAACCATGTTAACATGCATTTTCTTGAACATCATGTTAACTTGCTTTCATGGATTTTGATGTATGTTTTAACGCATTTTGATAAGTATTTGTATGATGAAAATAGCTCGTTTGATTTTTGAAATTAATTGGATGATTCAAGCATGTGAAAAGTTGAAATTTTCTATATTTATGCTTTTTTTTGTGATTTTTTGTTAAACACACAAAATATAGGAAAAAAATTGCAGTAGCACTGCCGCTGTTGGGGCACAGTGTTCACCCAACCAGGTTTGAGCAAGCAAGGGAGCCTGCATGCGCGGAAGCTGGTAGAGAATAAGCGCGCGTGTGAGCAGCCTGCAATGCAGCCACACGCGTGAATGGTAGGAGAGGACCAGAGCGCACACGCAGGCAACGACGACAGTGCGTGCTATAGGGCTAACAGCCAACGACTGGATGCTTTTTGCCTGTAATTCAAAGATTTGATTTTCTGGAATTTTCTTCAGTATTAGTTAACTGTTTTAATTTTTTGGGATAAAATTTAATTTTTTCTAAAATTAAAATTGCATAATTAATTGGCCAATGCACCTATTTTTTGATCATTCTTTTGATTGCAAATTTCCAGCTTGTGTTTTCTTCGTAAAATTAATTTATGTTAAATTGGATATCCTGGAGTATAATATTACATGGGATGTATATTATGTGATGTATGGATGGATGATCTTGGAGCCTACGACCTCTTGTAAGTTTGAGTTTATGGTTCGGCTCGTATGCCCTTGTAATGTTTCTTCTCTCTCCCTCTCGTTTTTAACCTTGGAATATGAGGCGTGCTATCTCCCTCCTTATGCATTCCCCCAAACTTCTGATTGGGATTTCTTTTCAGTTGTAATGAGAGTAGTATAGGAATTTTTTTATGATGTTTTATATTTTAAAGCTAGCTCATTGGAGAAGAAGGTCCAAGGATAAGGAGGCCCACGAAGAAGTTACAAGGTCCATCTACATTTTGATGGGTAAATTACTTTATAATAGCATAGGGCCACCTTAGACTGACCATAGACTGACTCTAGGTAAAATATCTTGGGAATCTCATGGAATGAGAATAGCATCGATTGCCTCCCACGGAATTTTTTCCATGTGAATCGTAAAAGCAGGCAATGTAAAATGTTCTTGTGGATCCCAAGCCTACCAGGAAATGACTTCCCAAAACCCCAATTGAGAATGGTGGGTTTTCATATAAATAGTGAGAGAGTTAAAGACTAAAAGACCATGTTTTGAACTTATCAATGATATTACTATCATATGTCGAAATCTATTTAATTCTATATTGTAGAACATGTCTAAGAACCGCTTAACCTTGATAATGGAGATTAATAGATTCAATGGCACGAACTACAACAACTAGCTGCAAAATCTAACGATTGTCCGAGGTTTCAAGAACCAGGCTATCTCTTGGACAAGCCGCTCCCGGCGACTTTACCAGAAGGGTTTTCGCCCGAAGAACGAGTGACGTTTGAGAAGTAGCACGAGGACAACAACAAGGTTGTAGTATCATATTAGCTTCAATAACCAATGACATCCAAAAGCAATATAATATGCTGGAAATGTTCCCTCAATAATGCTTCACATGATCGAAATTTGTACGATTCCTAATAGGAATATTAGATATATTGGTGCAAAAATATTTTTTAGGACAAAGATGACTGAAGGATCTTCTATGCAAAGTCATCGATGAAGATGCTATTCCTCGTGCAGAAGACCTCAAAGTTGGGCTTGGTAATGAGACGTACATCGATGTGTTCCTCCAATCACTTCCTCCCTCCTATGACCCATTTATCATAGACTACAACATGAATTGACTTAAAAGGTCTATTCATGAGTTAATTAATATGCTGGTCTAATACGAGGCAATGACATATAAGTCTTCACCTATGTTACTAATAGGAGAGGCTTCAACCTTCAAGGCGAAAGGCAAGATGGTCGGGCGCTAGAATAGGAAGAAGGAAAAGGAAAAGTTGTTGTAGCCACTACTAGCGCTCCAAGCACCCCTGTTGCTCCGGTGGGAAAGAGCAAAGGGAAAGGAAAGAACGGCGATTCACTGCTGTGAAAAGGGGCATTGGAAGAGGGAGTACCCACAACTTCTCTTCATCCCAGGTAAGTTTGTATTGAAGTAAATATGATAAGTAATTTTACTTCTTGGGTATTGAACTGGCTATGGAGCTCATATTTGCAATGAATTGCAGGTATTGGAAAGAAGCAGAAGGCTAAATAAAGACAAGATGATCCAAGGCTCGGTGATGACAAGGTTGTTGATGTGGAATCGGTGGGATCTCTCAACTTAGGTATTAGTGATCATATTCGGATAGTATTAAAAAACTAATAATATGTACCAATCATGATCAAAAATATTATTAGACAATGATGGTTATGCATTTAAGATTAATAAAAATAGTTTTTATTTGATGATTGATAATAACCTTAATCTACTTGGTACATTAATGAATGGTTTTTATAGTTTCCAACAGTCAAATTGGATTATAACTGCCCAAGACAAACAAAAATTAGATAATCATGAAAATGAATAAATTTGGCATGTAAGGTTAGGTCATATATCCATAGAAAGGATAAGGAAGTTGGTAGAATCAAGGAGTCTAGAGGTAGATGACTTGGGTAAACAGTCAACTTGCGAGTCTTGTCTAAAAGGGAAAACGATCAAGAAACTTTTTGTTTGTCACGCTTGTCACTGGTCTGTTGAACTTAATCCACACAGATGTCTGTAGACCACTAAATACTCCAGCTAAAAGAGGATATTCATACTTCATAACCTTTATCTATAATCACTCATGGTATGGTTATGTTTAGCTCATGAGGTACAAGTTTAAGGCATTTGGAATATTTAAGGAATTCAAACTTGAAGTAGATATCAAAATAGCCATAAGATCAATGGCTTTCAGTCAGATCGAGGTGGAGAATATTTAAGTGGTGAGTTCATGGATTACTTAACAAAGAATAGAATTCTCTCTCAATGGACTCCTCCTGGAACGCCAAAACTTAACGGCATGGCGGAATGGAGAAGTCGAACCATGTTGGACATGGTTCAATCTATGAAGAGTTTTACTGAATTGCCCCTGTCCTTCTGGGGTTATGCTCTTAAGACAGCGACCAAGTTTCTCAACATGGCGCTGTCCAAAGCTGTACCCTTGACGCTATATATGATATGGCACGGTCATGGTAAGACAATATATCAAAACAAAAGGTGAAACAAAAAAAGTCAAGTTTTAATGAGCATGATTTCTACTGCCTCAACAAGGATTTCCACATGAATTTATTTTAAAACATTTATCAAATAAATAAAGTTGGATCTCTTGTTGAACCCTAATTACAGAAAAAAAAATTCTTAATATATTCAAATTTAAATATATATTTTTTAAAACTTTGATAGGAAAGAAAATTAATTTAAAACAAATTGGAGAAATAAAAAGAAAAATAATTAAATATGTACCTGAGGGTCCATTAAACTTGCCCGCAGAGCACAAGAGATGGGATCCGGCGATAGCACACCGGAATCTTCATAAGATGAATTTGAATTTGGGTCGGATGAAATAATCTGGCCAAAATATTTATTGTATGTTCTTGACGAATTCTGTTGGTAAATTATACATGATGACGAATTAACAAATCGATTCAGAAAAAGGAATTAAAGAAGAAAAAAGAAAGAATAAAATGCTTGAGAAAAAGAATAATGGAGTTGCCTGCATAGAAATCATCTTAGATTTCTGGATTTTTCTGCCATTTCTTGGATACCGAAGGAATCAAATGTAACGTTCCTAGGTCGCTTGATTATAGTACTTTATGGACTTGAACAATGATTTGCGGTGAGTGTGTTGAGGGAGAAAAGGCGTGAGCAAATGTGAAGTGTGAGTGGTTGAGTGAGAGAGTGTGAGTAAATGTTGTGTGTGTTTGTGTGAGTGTTTCAAATAACAAAGCTCGATTGCGGGTAGTAGAAGCCTTGGAATTGACGTTCTGTTTTTTTCTCATAATATTTCCTACTAATTTCTTCTTTTTGGTTTGTCTTTATTTAATATTATTGTAATAAATTAGACAAGAATCATTTTTAGAATTATATGTGGTAGGTGTGTCTGAATCTGAAAAATTAATGGTTTGGTATATAAAAGATAGGTATAAATTAATGTCACTTACCTAATTTAGAATGTTAGTGATTGGATTTCATTCATGAACTTGATTCAAGAAATTTAATTGCAATTATATTGATGTTATTTACACCAATGTATTTGGTTCTTTGCCACCATAAAACATATCATTTTCAAATATTTTGAAAAGAAAAATCAATCAACACTTTTGAATCCATTAATTGCAATATATATATAAAAAGGCTCAATTATTAACTTTTATTTTATTGGACAAAGTTACTTTTGATCTTTTTACATTATGAGTTCATATATTTATTGATATTCAATTATAGAATTGATTAGTTATTTCTAATAATACTCATTCATTTGTTGTAAAACTCTTTTACAAAATTTAATTTTTCAACTTTATAAATTTTCAATTTTTTCGTTTGCTCCATCCAATTTAAATTAACTGTTTATATAACTTTTTTGGGAAAAATATTGAAAGCAATCACTACCATAAGAAAAAAAAAAAAGTTTCAATGGTTTAGCCCATGGTTTAGATATTGTTCAAATTGCATGGTTTTGTCTTCCACCTAAAGGTCTAATTTTATAAATATGGGTATTTGGTCTACTTTAATATTAGTTTCTTGCATTTAGCAATATTTATTTAATGTATGCTTTAATTTAAAATTATTTATCTATATATATCGATAATTTAATACACTATTTTCAATAAAAAAAAATCACTCATATTTAGGTTTTCATGAATCACAAGTATTTAATAATTAATGAATGAATTTGTGAATATTGAATCATACTTTTAATATAGTAAAAAAAAAAATACCCCTTAACATAACAAAAGAAAAAAAATAGATGTTAGAATTTTTCATTGGACAACCCTATCAAAAGCTTTTGAAAAGGAAAAAGATGTTCGAATTTGAATTTCCTTTTTAATTATAAATGTTGACAAAATAATAAGAAAAGAATAAAGAGTAAATCGATTGGCTATAAATCAATTATTGGATTGTTTAAAGCGCAAGCAAAGATCTCCAACTCTTGATCATCCATTTTATTTTGATTTTCATTGCCTGGATCTGATGGAATGCCTATTAAGATAAGAGCATATAACAAAGATAAGAGTTAAAATTCAACCAAACCAAACCCAATTATGTTGGTAAGAAATTAATATAATTTAAAGTAGAACGTTCTACATACCTTCTATTTTCTTTTCTATCTCAGTAATATTTCTTGTATGACTTCCACTTCCATCCCCAACCTGAATGTTGTGGAAGTTTTAATATGCGTCATGAACAAATGACATAATAGTTCATACATTTTCTATAATCTTCTATAGTTGAAAAGTTAGAAAATAAAACATATCCACAATAATTTTGGTCAAAGATAAAACGGATATATGGATTTTGAGTTTACCTGTTCCAGCACTAGATCACTCCTCCGACAGTTATAGAGTATAAAAGTTGCAACCTCCTTTAAAGAGCGGAAGTTTTGAGAGACTCTATCATGAATATAGTACTATTTCATGAAAATTTGGTTGAAGAATGTTAGTTATATTACATTAGTTTTGCATAACTCAAAAATTTACAGATTATTTATGTAAAGTATTAAAAAATTATTACCTTATCACTTGAATTCGAGGCATTGCGCTTCCTTTTTTGTAATATCCAACCCACTAGTCGTGCCTGTAGGGATAACTTATACCTTGGTTTGATTTTTATTGTCTCAATAATTTTCGGTAGAGGGTCCAGATCTTGTTCGAGAGGGACTTTTTTCACTCTTACGTCCAACTTGCCTACATTATCTTGTACAATTATGTGATACATGTCCCTTTCCCCTACTTCAACCTGCCATACATATGTATGTTAGTAGAATAGATGAGTTTATTTTATAAATTATAATTTCACATTTTTTAGATAAAGAAACATAAGGGTGCATAATAGCAAAAATGCACGTAAATACACACTAATATCTAATTTTGTTACCATTTTATTAGTGGATGAGAAAGTGAATGCATAAGCTTTCTATAAACGAAATGTTATATGTAAATTGAAGAACAAATAAATAATTACCAAGAAAATAATTAAATTTTAGAATAAAAAGTAACAAGATACGGATTACTTCAGTACTCGAAATTAGTAAATCATAATAGCAACGGATTTCTAATCTTAATATGATTTGGATATATAAACCTAGCTTGCATTACGTGGAGTATTTGGTTCAAATATGTAGAGATATAAATTCAAATTGACAAGTGGACATACCTTATGCATTTCCAGAATATAGTTGCGGTCTCCTTGATGATGTCGGAAAAGTCCAAAAGAGACCTTCCAAGTGCCTTGAACTACACACCTGTCTCGACTTCTCTTTTTAGTTAAATATCTATTGTTTGATTCAGGTTGATCCTGCACTAAAACACAAGCACATTAGAATAAAAAGAGTATAAATTAAGCCACAGATAAAGTAAAAAGTCTAAGCATATTAGATTAAAGAGATAAACAAACTCCATTAACCAATCAGTCAGAAGTGGCCGTGTATGAAGGAAAGCTTATAAACTTCAACTGAAACTTTTAACAAAAAATTAAAGTGAGACATATTTCCTAATATTGCAAAGTAAATACCTTCACCACCAAGTTTCAATGGATAAATATTTTTTTTGATGCATTGTTATGTTTTTCTATTAGAGGAGCTTTTTTTATATTAGAATACCAAAATTAATGAACAACTCCCTTTTCTCAAGTAGAATTAATGAGATTAAGTAACTACCAAAACATTGTTTTATAATTGAATGTATTTGTATATTTTTCAAAACATTTAAGGGAAAACCAATTTGGAAACAAGATCGCTAAAAATATGCGAAGTAAGAAGCCTTATCATTTAGTTCAACGATAGTTACATGTCCACCATTATATGTGCATGTGAAAATTAAGTAAGATAAGTATAATATGCAAAATAAAAGGCATGAAAATATATAGAAAATATATTGTCTTAATACTTAGAATTTACAGGACAACAATGCGTAATGTTGAAAAGAGTAGATGTGTTTTATGCTAGCCCATCCCACATGGACTATGAATTAAATAGATAAGCAACATATAAACATCGGCGAAAGAACTCGAGTGCATCCATTCGATATCCCTTTTCGGTTTGCTGTCATAATCAAATTCTAAAATGCACTCGATGGGTTTGAGGCAATTCTAGGGCCCAACGGGCTTGTGGGCCCAGGGCCCAGGGCATGACCAAATAGTATGAAAATCAATCACCAAGTTGAGTCGAAAGCTGAGTATATGGGAGACAGTGTAATGCGCGTGGTCAGCCACCTCTTGAACATGCGGGACAAAATGCTACATACGTGCGAATCACCTCTAGAGTCTTGATACATAACGACCAATCATGGGATAAGTCACTCCACATTAAGGATGTCACATTTTTATGAACGGTGATTGTAATATCACATTCCATATACATTAGAAACTAATAAGATATAGCAACATATATGCATTGGGCAAAGAAAAATTATAGTGTATCCATTTGCAATCCCTTTTCGGCATATTGCCATAACCGAATTTTAGGATGCACATGGTGAGTTTGGAGGCAATTCTTACATCCAACAGGCTCATGGGCCGAAGGCCAGACATGTTCCATAGAAATCTTTGATCATTGTGTTTAACAAATTGGAAATGATGCTTTCAAAATTACCGAAGATGTTTTGTAGAGGTCATAATACAACAAATACATGAACAGAAGATATTGAAACTTTTCATTATTTATTTGACCATATGAGGTCGCATAAAAGAAAAATGTATTCAATTGAAAAATAAATTGATTTTGTGAATGATGCAAACACTATTTTAACCTCATGAAGTTTATAATTCTAAAGCTAGCCAAATATATTGTAACTTATTTACATTGTGAGAGTCATTTCCGTAATCTCAATGGTAATTGAAATATAAATCACCAGGAAAAGAATCATTATAGAGCAAAAAATCTTAATTTTCTTGATATCTCTTAGATTGTGCATGCAAATTGGTGATACTGTTGGAAGATTTGTGAAGATTTTTTTGAGTAAAGATTCTAAAGACTCTAATATTTTATTATATTTATAAGGTAATAGTAACAAGCTTTATTTACTTAGAAGTGATTGAACACTGAACATTAATTATTAGTGCCTGGGCCACTTCTATCTAGGCAGGGGATTAGGCAAGATCGGTTCCCATTTATTGATGATCGGGAAAAAGATATCAAAACTTTTGAGTGGATAGATCTTTTGAGTGGCATGGATATTTCACTCCCATGAAATATGTAATTTATCTTTTTGTCACACGCTTCATTTGTTAGGAGGTCCACCACATTATCCCTTTCTCTGAAAGTGTACACAAAATTACATTTCAAACTTCTCTTGCAAAGCATGAATTTAAGCTAAAATTGCCGCAACCACTAGTTGCCTCTATGTTGTGACATTGTCAGTAAAGAAATATTTTTAGCGTTGATTTCTATCTAGATTCTTTCGAAAGCATATTCTTCAACTTATTTAAAGCATTAATAAAAGGATCATTTGATCATGTAAATACTCAAAACTACAAATACTGCATCTCCTTGGTTATTATGCACAACCTTGCATGCTCCCACCTCTTAGGATTCTCTTAAGCCGCACTATGGCAGGAAGTTCGTGTGGGAAGTGAATCCATGTGTCATCAACATTTGAATCACTTATCCTTCGTTGTCTTTTAAATACATTTGCTTTGGAAACAACTATAACTGGTGATGCACTCTCAAGATGATCGTTCAAGCTCAAAAACAATGACCGAGGTGTTTGGATTGTTTCATGTCGTCCCAGCAAATCATAGAACAAGCTACGATTCAAGGATATGTCCCTCAGTTAAGGAGCATGTTGTCGGCTTCCATTAATGATGAACTTTCATTATCGCCAAATCCGCTATTAGAAGCTACAACTGGGAAAAACTAGCAAGGAATTCCAACACCTTCGCACTTTAAAACTTCGAAAGAACATATGTGCAATGGTATTAATATGGGAACAACACTAGGAATTAAATGCCACTGCTATCGTTTGTTGACCTGTAATCAGTCATTCAGCAATTGCCATGAAAATGTTGATATTGAAGGTATAATAGTAGGTTGTTGAAAACTATAATAAATGTTGAAGAACCATTGCATCACAAACTAAATACAAAGTGACATTAATCAAAAGATCCCTATCATATGAGGGCCGCTAAACCACTTGTCTGTAGAATTCTCATTTAGCATTACCGCGACATAAAATGTTTGTTTTAGAAAAGAGTTTACATGGGTTACCAGTATGTCATTTTTGTATTCATACCATCATCTCACCAATGGTTATAACTATTAAAATTGACATAGATGACATCACCCTGATTCAAAAACCACTATACTGCATAGCCCTATCGAAAATCTGCCCGTATTTGGTATATCATGGAAACCACCACCATCAATATGAATTTTTTTTGTGGTCATTTAATCGTCTTAGCTTCCCCACAACCACTTTTATAGCATCTTTACCACCCTATGTGCATGCCCAAATAGAGTTGTTTCAATATTGTCACTCTTTAAGTTGGCCACTTTAGATTTTGGTCACTAACACCTTCATCACAAATTGCATCATCACCATGTTACATGGATATAGCATTGTTCTTGACACATAATGACATGTTGCACCACCATTTGTATCTGCAGGTAGTGATCGATGCATTGCCGCCTTTCTTACCCGATATCTTTCATTCCAAATCCACATGAAATACTTCATGACAGCGGTCCTCTACCTAGTATTATAAATGGCTCTTTCAACTTGCAACAACTCCAATCTTGGTCATGGGTTATTTCTTTATTGATAGACTTCAGTGCTACTTGCAACAGCTCCAATCTTGGTCATGGGTTATTTCTTTATTGACAGACTTCAGTGCTAACTAAACCTTTGTAAAAGTTTGAATTTCTCTTCAACTTGTTATGAAGTGATTAAAAATCAAGCGTGCTGAGATGCTACTTTATCTCATGCTTAGTGTAAAGTATTACTAGCTTATCTACATGAGCAAATTTGAAAGAAAACTAAGTTACATTGATCAAATTTCCGTTGTTGGATTATATTAGTTGTATAGAGTAATTTGGATCTATATATCAACAAAAATTGGTTATGTTGAAAGGTTAAAAAATGTAATTATAAGTAAGATATCCTGATTGGGAGTTTTCTAAAATGTAATTATAAGTAAGATATCCTGATTGGGAGTTTTTAAACAAAATATACTTTGGATATGAAAAAAGTTGGCAAATTGAGAAAGATGTATAGAACACTAAATAGACAGATGGATCAAAGAGCCGAGACCAGAAATACTAAAAGCAACATTTATTGTCCAAAGTATGAAAAACGACATACCAAGAGATCCAATTTTGTGCCAAGTAGGATAATGTAAGGGAGTTAACGCCTTCTAAATCATTGCATAGAAAATCAATGTTGTGAACTAAAAGACTTATTACAAAAAAAATAATATATGTACGGTGATGAAGAGAGAATATATAATAATGGCAACAATTAATAACTTATGGGGCTTCCAAACATGACAGAATGAGAAAGTTTTTTATCAACAAATCATAGTAAATAAGAAAATCTGTAAATAATTATGGAAGATACCCTAATTAATGTCTTCTCCTCTCCATTAATGTAATTAAAGATATTATACCGTAAGCCATGGTAGTTAGTACTCTAAGTTGAGGTCGCAATCTTTTATTGTGGTTTTATTTTTTTTTTCAATTTTAATTTTATTTATTTATTTATTATTCTTTTTCCTCCTTTCGTACTCTTTTCATTACACAAAATATTTCGGCATTTGTGATATTCTATTTTCTCCACAATACCCTCAAACGTTTATATTTTCTCAAAAAGAAAGTTGGTCAAGTAGATATCCAAATTTGGGATGTTCTCCCAAAGTTTTAAATTTGAATTATTTAATTAATCAAATTTTCAGGCTTCGAGTCAAAGAGATGCAATAATCATTTGGTTACTTAATCATATTATCATCATTCAACAATCAATTATAATGGTTATTGATGTATGAAATCTGCTCAACTATTTGTTTCCTCTATTTTTGTTGATTGTGCATAGAGAATTCAAATTCATGCTTCCCAAAATAAAAATTACTAATAATTTTGTTTTGTTGGTCATAGGGATCTCACATTATATCTTGTAATTGAGAACTTCCACCAAACTAATGTTAATTCAATGGTCATGGACTAAACACATGGGTGCTAGTCGCTGATCAAGATGCCTAAAGAATTGGGCTCAAGAGGGACTCAACCTAGGATGTGATTGACCCAATAAAGAAAAGTTGGTTGGTCGAATCTAGGCCAATCCTGGGCTAATTCCAAGTATCAATACTTGGGATAGGCCCAACCTAATGACCTATGAGCTCTTAACCCTGGGTCAAGTTAGCGGGCCACCCTAATCGAGCCACTTCTTTTTTTTAAATAATACATGACATATAAGTTTTATTTTATTTTTTTAGCTTAGCTATTCTATATTTTTTATACTTTTGAAACTCTAAAAATTTTACCTTATTCTTCTACTTCTATATTAGTACAACAATTCACTAAAATTCATTGTAATTTTTTTAAAAATGTATTTTAAATCTTTTTTGGTCTTTATGTGGTCATAGCTACTTCTATTTGTAGTTTTGATTGTTTGGTTTAATTTATAATTTATTTATTTAAAATAAAAACATAAATTATTTAAGTTTTTTAAAAAAGTATCTCATCTTCATTAAAGAAAAAAGAAAAAAAAAACAGGCACAATCAGGTTTGGTTTGAGCCTAGGCCAGGTCATCACCACTGCTTTTGCACTTTCTCTTCATACCCCGTTTTGTCCTTAATTTAAGGTAAAATTAGTGAAATAAAAATTACTGTTTTCAAATATGAGTTTAGTCACTGCAGCTATTGGTCATGGTAAGAAAATATATCAAAAAATAAGGATAAAAGAAAAGACAGGTTTTATTAAGCATGATTTCTATATCCTCAAGAATGGGTTCCACATTTCTTGTTTAACCTTAATTATGGAAAAAAATTTCTTAATATATTAAAAAAATTAAATATTTATTTTTTAAACTTTGACAGGAAAGGAAATTAAATAGATACAAATTGGAGAAACAAAAAGAAAAATAATTAACTATGTACCTGAGGCTCAATTAATCTTGCCGGCAGAGCACAAGAGATGGGATCCGGCGATAGCACATCACCGGAATCTTGACAAGATGAATTTGAATTTGGGTCAGATGAAATAATCCGACCAAAATCGTTAGTGTATGTTCTTGAAGAATTCTGTTGGAAAATTATATGGCAATGACGAATTAACAAATCGATTCAGTAAAAAGAATTAAAGAAGGAAAAAGAAAGAATTAAATGATTGAGAAAAGGAATAATGGAGTTGCCTGCACAAAATTCATCTTACATTTCTGGAGTTTTCCTCCATTTTTGGCTACCGAAGGATTCTGATGTAACGTTCCTAGGGCTCTCTAAGCGTATTACTCTATGGACTTGAACAGTGTTCTGTAGTGAGAGTGTTGAGGGAGAAAAGCGTGAGCAAATGTGAAGTGTGAGTGGTTGAGTGAGAAAGTGTGCGTAAATGTTGTTTCCGTATGTGTCAAAACACAAAGCTCGACAGGAGGTAGCAGAAGCCTCGGAAGTTACGTTCTCTCTTTTTCTGATAATTTTTTCCTATTAATTTCTTCTTTTTTGGTTTGTCATTATTAATATTAAGTAATAATTAGACAGAAAGCATTTTTAGAAACAAATGTATATATTGATGCTATCTATGAATACAATACAATAAATTATTTTCTATATTAGATTCCTCCATAATAGGCAAAAAAGAAAAAAGAGATAATATTTATGAAAATTGATTAAAGAGTTCATCAATATGTATGTATTTTTATATTGTAATCAAACATTTGACTTTACAAATTCGTTATACACAACTCCAGATTTTGAGTAAAATTGAAAAACTTAAAGTAGTGATGAAGTTAAAATTGATACTCAAAAGTTGACACTCAAAAATGAGGTATACCTTTCTTGCAAGTTCGATCATTTTGAATTTTTTGAAATTTGATAATACTTTTACCAAAGGATCTATTGAAATTCGGATATTTTGAAAGAAATATATATGGTGGGTGTCTTTTAATCTAAAAAATTTAATTAATGATTTGGTATATCAAGATAGGTATAGATAAATGTCACTTACTTGATTCATAATTTTAGTGATTATTACACTTTGATGATTGGATTTCATTGATGAACTGTAGTCTAGTAATTTAAGTTTGGAATTGAATTGAAATTATATTAAAGTTATACAGATATACTAATGTGTGTAAGAATTTTCTGCACCAATTTATTTGGTTCTTTGCCACCACATAACATATCACTTTCAAATATTTTGAAAGGAAAAATCGATTGACACTTTTGAATCTATTAATCCCAATATATATATATATATATATATACACATATATATAATAGACACTTAAAAAAAAACAAAAACAATAACAAAGACTGGAGGGTTGGATATTACAAAAATAAAGCACCTTCTGGAGTATCTAACCCTCTAAGGCTGACCATCCTCTAGCAGCTTCTGCAACATTTCTTGCAAAACAAACAAAATTATTAACACTTTTAAGCAAGATTTATTTTTTTTTAAAAATAATATTAAAATTGTACCTACTTACCTCCACCACCAACGCCCTCGGCCCACTCCAGCCGCCGTCCACTTTTTTCTTGCAGCACCTCTCCAATAATTCCATGTGCTTGGGGGGCCGGCCGAGCTTTGCTTCCTGTAGAAGAAAAAATATTTAGCATCTTATTTATAAAATAATGGTAAAGCGTTTAAAATACTATTATTTACTTACCAACTTCCTCTTGTGCATGTCGATAGAGGAAGCCCCCCCCCCCCCGGATATACAGTTGAGGACACCACGTAGTTTGCCGCCCGGTTCTCCTTATTCTATAAGGACTCCCGCTAAAAGTCGAATCCGGCCCAGTACGTCTGGAGCTGGAGCCAGAGCCAAACCTTGTTGGCCAGCCAGAGTGCCCTGACCAGGATGGACAAGGCGACGGAAAGTATCTTCCGGATTTACTTATCGGCCAACATGTGGAACACCCAGAACATGGACTCATCGTTACAGTCCCACCAGTAGGTCATCTACAATAATAAAATTAAACAAAATGTTAGTAAATTTCATTAAATAAATAGATTATTAGATACAACAAAATTAATATAAAATTGGTTACCTTCATGCTCTCAAACCACAAATGCTGGTACTCTTCCGGCACCTGCCTCAGACATGGCGACGGGTGGGGAAAGAGTCCCCGTCACGACTCCGTTGATGCGCTCGTGAAAGCGGCGGTCAGATCTAAAATGACATGCTACATTAGACATTTTGAATATGAAATAATACTAAAAAAATTGATAAACAAATTTACCTTGCATCATCGAGGCTGATGTACGGGGCGCGCTGATGGTGGGGGGACTGATATTAGTGGTGGAGCAGCCGCCAGGGTGGCAGACTGTTGTATCGTCTCATCAGCTGTCGGTGCAGCTCCAGATGCTCCAGCATCATCTGGAGTTTGCAGGGCGGGGGACGGTGTGGTCGTGTCAAGTGGTGTGGGTGGTCGAAGAACTGCTTCCCCAACATGGTAAGCATCCAATGAAACTGGTAGAAGTGGCGGGCCACAACCATGACTATGTTCTCGACCACGTGGTATAGGAGGCGTACCACTAAACATGACCTAAACAAATTATTGAGAAGTATTAGTCTAAATTTTATGATTATTCACATTAATATGTGAATAAAAAAGAATATACTAATTCTTACACATCGAAAAAATTATAATGAAGTTATGATTATTGTACTCATTAATTATTTAAAAATGTATAATTCTCTTGTGCACATATACAAACGGGCCAAGTATTGCTTTAATCTTATTTAGCCTATCACATAAACTTTTTATTGTAGTGTTCGTTATATTTATCCATTTTAATCTATCAACATTATCTTTTGTTGACAGATGAAAATGGATAAACATAACAAGTTCTACTGAAAAAATTCAATTGATGGGCTAAACAAGATTAAAGGCATGCGTGAAAATATTGAAAATACTATTGTATGTTGTTACTAAAGAAATATACATTTTTAAATAATTATCAATTATTGCAAATATTGTTCTCAATTTGTTATCTATTTCTAATGATTATGTAATTGTATTTTAATTTGAAATATTACCTTAATATTGTTATTGTTGATATTATTTTGTAAATAATATTATTATTGGGATTATTGTTCTAATTTTGTGATTATTGACTTTATTATATGTTATGTTGGGAATATTTTCTAATTTTATGATAATTGACATTGTTATGTAAATAATGTTATTACTGGGGATATCAGCCTATCTTTTGTGATTATTGACATTATTATGTAAAAATGTTATTATTAGAAAAATTGGTCTAATTTTTTTTATTATTGATATTATTATGTAAAAATGTTATTTTTTTTCGGTAAACTATGTAAAAATGTTATTATTATTAGGAATATTGGTGTAATTTTTGTGATTATTTACATTACTATTTGAAAATATTATTATTGGAAATATTATCTAATTTTTTTGATTGTTTACATTATTATTTAAATAATGTTATTATTGGGATTAACTATTGGTCTAATTTTTGTGATTGTTTACATTATGATGTAAAAATTATTTTATTGGAAATATTGGTCCAATATTTTTTATTATTTACATTATTATTTAAATAACTTTACTATTGGGATTATATATTGGTCTAATTTTTTTTGGGTTATTGGAAACATTTTTTTAATACTTTCAGAAAAGAGATATTTTATACATTTACAAATGGTTTTATTTAAATTTCATATTTCGTAACGGTCAAATATTAAATAACCGTTCCTAAATTTGTTTTTTCCTCCAGTTTTCTTTTGGTGCGAAACTCAATTTGTTGGAACTTATTTTGGAACGGTCAAAATAAATTAACGGTTCCTATATTTTAATTTTCCTCCTTCTTATTTAGGACATTGTAATAGATTGAACGGTTTATTTTATTAATGTCAGTTCAAAGTTGGAAAGGGCTTTGGATCGACTTCCTAATTTTTTGACCGTTCCTAAATACAAAAAAAATGTGTTTTTTTTTTTAAAAAATAATTATTGGTATGGACAAATAGTTTGCAAATTGTACTTCTAAATTAGCTGGTAAACTATTTTTATAAATTATTATCGATAATTTTTTAATTTATACAGAAAATGGTAAATGTCAATCATAATTATTGTCTTCTTCAGTCTCATAATCCTCCTTAAAGCTATCCTCGTCAGACTCGTCAGCCAACATGAGTACGTACGACCGTACTGCCCGTGCGTTGCGAGCCCATCCGTGCACAAACATAATCTACATTACGGAGTTCTACTGCAAAACGAGGATATGTTTGGTAAAAATGCCTCGATGCATCTGAATCAAACGGATGGCACATGGATCTCTCTTCCGTTCGATTGTTGGCATGCCACATTATTTGCTTGGAGTCGCTTCTGAAGCATACAACCTTTGCAGGCGAGGGGTAACCAGCAGGTAGCTAAGAATGCTATACGATGTCTTTTTGTCATTAGGATTTTGCTCCCTGGTTGACTTGCAGTAGTCCAAATCAATGTTGTCCTTCTTGTACAACATGCAAGCATTTTTACGCACATCAATCTTCTCAATAGGTAAACCCAAGTTTCTTAACAATTTCTTTATACTATAGTAATCTTGGGGCAGGGTGTGGTTGCGGATATTATATGATTAGCCCATTATGATATTTGGTCACATATATGCGCTGAGAAAATGGCCAACGACCTTGATATTCAACAACTCAGCAACAACCTCAATTGAGATTGGATGCAACCATTCCACAACGGCTGCTCAACTCCATGCACTACTTTGTGAAACCGATCTACCAGCCCAAACACATAATCGCAGGCCTGGCGGCATCAAAAACCATTCTCTCTGTCGTATCCATCTCCACCGAATCACCACAAGGCGTACTGGTGCCCTCCATAACATTAGAAATGGGAGTTTGCTCCTCCAACAATTGAGCCGCGGTAATAGCCTCAAAGTACTCCTACACTCTCTCCTCGCCATGAGAAGTCGTATTAGAATACGCCGGCATAAAACATTTCATAAATAAATAAAAATTTACTTTGTCCGTGGTTTTGAAAACTTTTTTAGGAATTGGAACGGTTTTAGGAATTGTCAGTCGTATTTAGGAACACATATATATAACCATTTTAGTAATGGTATTAGCAACAATCTTTCGGAGAACACATACTTAGAATTGAAATAGCAATAGTATTAGGAATGGTAAGCCACTATTTAGGAACATTAATTAGAAATGATTTTAGCAATGGTATTTAAAACAGTCAATGCAGTTTAGGAACAGGGGTTTGGAACTATTTTAGTAATAGTATTTGGAACGGTCATTTATTTAGATTTATAATATTTCTTTACCATTAGTAAAACCGTTCCTAATTTTTTAATTCTATAATTTATTCATATATTTAATAAATTGTAAAAAATAAATAAATTTATATATTTTAATATATAATTAAATTAATTTAATAAATTTTTAATTAATTATATTTACGAATTTACTTAATTAACTAAAATTGAAATAATGAAATTCAATAAATATTATGAAACATGAATAATTAAGAAAAAATATTATATTAATATGAAAAATTATCTAATTAAAAAAATGAAAAAAAAATAATACCAAATCTAAGCCCTCCTCTTGAGCGACATCAATATCGTCCTGGTTTGAGGCTGGGGGGTCTGTTGAAGGCAATTCTGGAACGTCTCCTGCAAAACATACAAAACTATTAGTACTTCTAACCAAGAATTATTTTTTCTAAAACAAAGAATATCAATAATCTACTTACCGGCACCTCAGCCGCTCTCAGCCCACTCCAGCCACCGTCCTCCTTTTTCGTGTAGCACCTTTCAAATAACTCCATCCGTTTAGGCAGCTGATCGAGCTCTGCCTCTCGTAAAAGAAAACAATAGTTAACATCTTATTTATCAACATTGTCTTCCGTTGATAAATGATGATGGATAAACCTAAATAGTTCTACTGACAAAATTCACTTGATGGGCTAAACAAACTTAAAGGCATGTGTGATATGTTTGTACATGGTTACAAAGAAACTATATATTTTTAAATAATTATTAATTGTTTTTTTAAATAATTATTAATTTTTTAAATACTTTATTAATTGTTTTTTTAAATAATAATTAATTGTTAGTTGTATTTTAATTTGAAATATTACCTCAATATTGTTATTGTTTATATTATTTTCTAAATAATATTATTATTAGGAATATTTTCTAATTTTGGATTGTTGACATTGTTATGTAAATAATAATATTATTGGGAATATTAGCCTAATTTATGTTAATGTGATTATTATGTAAAAAATTATTAATGAAAATATTGGTCCAATTTTTGTGATTATTATTTACTATGTAAAAATGTTAGTATGGGGGAAATTGGTCAAAAAAAATTTATTAATGTGATTATTATGTAAAAATTTAATAATTGGAATAAATTCTTAATTTTTTTAATTATTTATATTTATTATGTAAAAATGTAATATTGGTGAAATTGGTCAAATATTTTGTATAAATTAAATATAAATTGCGTAAATTACACAATGAAATAAACATAAATTGCATAAATTACTCAAAAAATTATACATAAATTGCATAAATTACACAATAAATTACACATAAATTTCATAAATTACACAAATTGTAGAAATGACCAAAAATTAGAAAAAAATATCAAAAAAAATTTAAAATTAACAAAAGTTTTCTGTCAATTTTTAAAAAATTTAAGAAAAGTACCAAAAATTTACAGAAAATTTTTAAAATTACCTAAAAATTTTACAAAAAATTAGAAAAATTACAAAAATATTATAGAAAATCAGAAAAATTAAAAAAAATACAGAAAAATCAGAAAATTTTCAGAAAACCGAAATTAGTTTTTTCAAAAAAATTTAGAAAATGCTTTCAAAAAACAGAAATTTTATATAGTTAAATGGCCGAATTATTTTTTTCAAAAACTAGCCAAAATGTTTTCAAAAAAATTGATGTTTTATTTTATACGAAAGTGAGGGAAAAAAGGAAGAAAAGTGTGGTGAAAAAAAAGAAAAAAAATGGGGGGGGGGGGAGGTATCAAAGAAAAAAGTTGGGGGGTCCAAAAAAAAAAAGGAAACTCAACCATTTGATTCCACTTACCTCTGGACGGTGGCGGGCGGCTGACGGTAGTGGAGCTAAGTACCAGGTGATGGAGGCAGTCGGTCGAGCAGAGTGAGGGAGGGAGAGTGAAGGAGGAAGAAGGAGGGAGAAATGAAATAATTTTCTAAGTTTTGTATGCATACCGATTTTTAAAGAGGGCTTTGGAACTGGCAATTTTTAAAAAACCATTCCTAAGACCTCTCCTAGAACAACAAAAAACCATCGTTTCTGTTGACAAGCAATATTTAAAAAGTCGTTCCTATTGTTTAGCCATTCCAAATAACCGTTCCCAAAAAAATAATGTCATTTGTTTCGAAATGACGTCATTTTGGTATAAAATTAATACGACCACTCCTAATGCTTACTAACAGTTCCTAATTGTGTCTCAAAATTATTTTCCCAAAAAAATTAGAAAAGTAAAAAATAAAAGAAAAACTATCCTAGACATGTTAATGATCAGAAAAAAGTAGACCATAAATTAATTAAGGCTATTGGAAACATATAATGCATTAAATTAAATTGAAATATGTTCGAACATTAAGTGTATTTGTATATATAAGATTGTTAGTCATACATAAATGCAAATAACATCTTATACTGTTGTATTGGATCACCTAATTAGACCATTGGATATTATTAAATCGACAAATACTGCATTCATTGAAGTTTTGGGTATTTTTGTTATACAGATACTGATATAGAAACGACGCAACTGGCCATCAGACCATGTAATTTTAGTCAGACCACTAGGTTTGTTCACCTATGGAAAGTATTGGTATGCGTTTAAATTTGGGATTAATTAGGGTCACGGATTGCAATATCGTAACCGGGAAGTGAATTAGGAATCTGTGGACATATTTGGGAATTGATAGTTTATAAATTTAGGCACGATTTTATTTAAATTCTTTTTATGAATGGTCAAATATTTGAAAATCGTTCCTAAGTTTGATTTTCCCACCACTTTTCATTTGGCGCGAAATTAAAATTTTCGAACTGATTTTGGAACGATCAAAATAAATTGGCCGTTCCTAAATTTTTATTTTCCCTCCTATTTTAATTAGGGTATTGTAATGTATTTAGGAACGATTTTCTTAAAATCCGTTCAAGTTGGAATGACCTTTGGAATAGTTTGTTGGTTTCTGAACAGTTAGTAAACAGGAAAATTTATTTTTTTGAACAGTTTTGTAGTGTATATAGGGCCTTTTCCAATTTCTTCCTATTTCTTACAGTTTTCTCATATTGTATCTCATTAGATGAAAATATTATTTAATTTTTATCCTCACATCTATATGCCATACAATAATGAATTTAGCCTTTAGCAATCTCACGTGCATTTTCAATTATATTAGGACTATAGTTGAGAAACTTATCAACTCATGAGATGCAATGTGAGAAAGTTGCAATAAATGGAATTAAATTGAAAAGGGCCCTTACGGGACAAAATGTGAAATTTTTTCCTTTAGTGTTACATTACTTTGTGTGCCGCCCAATTTAGTACATAGAGACACTACTTGTAAACCAATCTTAAAGTACCTTTAGTTTACCATAAATGATAAATATTAGTTATAGTTATTAAATAAACTAGGCAGAATCACACTATTGGAATATAAGTTTATCCAGAAACAGATAAGTTATATAAACAAGTTTTTGGAAAAAAATTATTATTCCAAAAGCTTCACTATTTCAACTTTGACCCATTCAGTCTGATTAGATATTATCAAAAATATTATAGGTAACCCCTAGGACCCACCATTTGGTTAAATCTAACTTCATGATATTAGCTATTGCTAGGACAAAATAATTGACTAATATGCATTTTTTTTCTTTTGATTTTTTTCTTGGATACGAAAATCATATCATACGTTTGCCACGAAGAGCTATATAATACATGTAAGTAATAATTCAACCCCCTCGGTGCTGTAGTGAGCATTTCTTGCCAATCGATGTGCAAGACTGTTCGCCTGTTGATGGAATGAAAAGCCACTGCTAATGTCTTGATATCTTCCGAAATTGGTCCTAGTGATAAGGAGCCCAATTCAACAACCTTAAAATTATGGATGATGGATAAGCAATCACCTTCAATAAGAACACTCCTAAAGTGTCATTTTACCGTGCTGGTCATGCGCATGCATAGTGTCATTTTCGTCCTTGTTTGGTTGCAACTCTTTTTCACTACGAAGGACAAAAACAACAACATTTTGTTTGGGGTCAACAAGAGACTGGGAAGGTAATTTACCTTGGGATTCCAATTTACTAATAGATGACGCCAGTTGACTGATTTGAGATTCTAGATTTTGAATGCTCGTCTGGGTCTGCTGTTGGAACTGCTGTGTTTGTTGTTGGAACTGTTGTGTTTGTTGTTGGAATTACTATGTATTGGTCACTAGTGTTGTTATTCTTCGAGAGATGGACCAGGTGTGGGATTAGGCGGAGGAGGTGGTGGCCGGTTTTGAGATTGCGAAACGTAGCTAAGACTAGGGTAAGTTGTCCTTCCTGGATTGTACATGTTGAAATGAGGATCATATCCTCTTTGTGGTGTTCCAAAAAGTCCTCCAACAACATTGGCATGCTCGATGATTTCTTCTTGAAGCATAGGGCACAAATGGTGGGATGTGCCATAGAATTACATATTCGACAAGCTTTCATTTGTTGGAATTCTTCTTCGACAACTCTTTCAACAAGGGACAAAAGTTTATCAAAACGATCATAAATGGAAGATACATTTACCTCATTCACCGGAGGATTGCCGTATCTAGTCCCAAACTATTGAGTATTGGCCCACATGATTGCAATTAGGTTGTGCTAACTATGGCTGAAAAGAAGTGGATATCCTTTCAACTTGTTGCTTGGTTTGCTTTCAAAATATCCGTTCAGTCTTCTCAATCTTGAATCAGATTCAAGTCACATATACGAGAAGATTATAGTATTAAACCAAGTAACCAAAAAAAAAATCAAGTAACAAGAAAAGAAATATTCTTAAAAACACCTGTCCCCGGCAACGGTGCCGAAATTTGGTGGGTGTCGAGATCACCAAAAATAATTCATACAAAACTTGTGAAAGTGGGAGTAGGGACGATTCCACAGGGACTGGTATAAGTTGATTTCTTTAAGAAAAAAAAATAATGGGGGAGATTTGACGATAAAAAGAAATAATTAAAAACTAGATAAGCTAGAAAAAAAATTGAAGTTACCTGGCGAAGATACGAGAGAGAGATTTTACGGTTAAGGCTAGGATCATGCTTGATTCCTACGAGTTGATCATTGATGCAAAAATACACATGTATAAACAAATAAATCAGTTATAGTGTTGGTACGACCTAACATCTTACCTTTTCGTCAGCTAAGGTACGACCGTTGGCTTGATTCCTAATTAATAGACAACCCTGGGAATGTCCACAAGATCTAATCTATTAACAGCATTAAGAATTAGAAAGGCCTGATTCTAATCAACAAATTCGTATGAGGATAATTCGTTTAAACTAGATCATGCATTCCGCATAACACAACTAGTTACTATGACATAATTAATCATGCTACGTTGGTACTAAGCATTGAACTAAATAAACAATTACACAGATTTATAAAGTCCAATTAGCTAAGCAAACCCTCTTGATAATGAACAATTGGTCATATTATTTAAAAATAAGACGTATGTAATAAAAGCATAGAGAATAGCATGAATATTTATTTAACAAGAGTAAAGACTAGATTAGGTATCACAACATATTACGAATCAAGCACTCACCATACCTTAATCAGAAAATAAGGAATTTAGCCGGACATGTTAATGGAAGAACACACTAAAAGGTGGAATTCTATTAACTCCGATTATAAATTAAGAATAAGGAGAGAGGATGAAATAAGCTAGAATAAAGTATTCTATTGAACTCCAACGACTAACGAACCCCCTTCAAATGAAGAGACCCCCTTCTATTTATAATAAACGTCTCTTACGAATCTAGACATAGGGGGGGTAAGTACATATTTAATTCTAAAAAGGTAAATAAATCACAAATCACATGTTTTAAAGAATCATTTCCAAATCTAAGCACATCGTTCCTTTTTCTCTTGCGGAATTCACTCATTTTCCTTCATGCACCCGAATTGAACACTCCACTGAGCGTGGGCACATTTAGTCAATGTTGCAAAAATTACCTTGTATCTCTTTTTTCCATTTTGATGCTTTCAATTCTGATTTTAGCTTGATTTTTGCTGTTTTTGTCCCATATCTTCCCCTTTGGCTGAATATGCAATAAAATCACATGATTAGGAATGTTTTAGCTTAAAAAGGAAGATTAAATTGCTATAAAATCGTAACAATTGCATAGTTATCAAATACCCCCACACTTAGCTTTTTGCTTGTCCTCAAACAAAATCAACATGAATTATGCATTAAAAAACTCCCTCCAAATTTCGAGTATACTCAAGGCAAATTGTAATCATGTGCAAAGTAAATAACATACTTTATGAAAAAGATAATTCAACATGTATCAAACAAGTTTTCACGTAATGACTATCATCAAAACCGATCGTATAAAACTAGTGGACTATTTTTCTCTCCGCTTTCCACTCTCTCAAGTGTATATATGGCTCAAGTGTATCTCTCGACACTTATTACGACAACGCTTCACCATAGGCTTGCCTATACACCATATCTCCACCACTTTGAAATATGCACATACATGGATCAAAAGGTCTTTGGATTTTGGTTGTAATGGGGCTTCGGTTTGGGGTAGGATAAAAAGATAACAAGGTTAAATTTCAAGAAACTAATTAGAGCACCAAAAAATTTGAGTAAACAATAATTCGAAGCTCTCAAAGTTTACTTATCTACCTTCAACATTTTTTTACAAAACCTTGAACTATGCCTTTCTTATTTCTTTTGGAAAGTTCATATTTTTTTCTTCTTTTATTCTCTTTTTCTTTTCTTTTTTCTCTCTTTATTTTTGGTGGCAAGAAATTGCTCTCTTTTTTTTTGTCTTTTTTGCCACTTGGGTTTTCCGACTTTTTTTTTTCTTTTCTTTTTCTCCTCTCTATTCTTTTTTTCTTTTTGTGATAAGCATAGAACAAGAAAATTGATGTCAGCTCCCACAAAGTAAAGAAGGCCACAATTTTGGAACCCCCACACCCATTTCGAGATATATCTTTTCAGCACATAAATCACAAAGGTCAATCCCCCAATTTGAGAACTTATTCTTTTGAATATAAACTCATCTCCCTTGATGCTCTAATAATTCTTGAAGTGTCAAAATCAAGGGATTAAACAAATGACTGGATAGGTTCGTATATGACGGGTTATATCAACAAAATAAGTCAAAAAGGCTCAAAGGGGTTCTCTAAAGTTAAAATGTATTGTGGTTGGTATTGAAGATCGAAAGTGGTTTCTAATGCCTTTATCATATCCAAATAAATGCATATTTGTGTAGCCTCGATGAGGTTCAAGGCAAGTTCTAGGAAGACAAAGTTATAGAAGTGTTTTTCTCTCACAAAAGAATGAAATTCAACATGAATGAATATATCAAGCTCAAAATCTCACGAGGTATGTTTTAGTCAACTAATCCTATATCAAAAGATTCTAACTCAAGTTATTTTGGTAAAAACAAGTTTTCAACTTGTGAATTATCCTTAAATATAAAACATGGATTCTTTTGTACATAACGTTATTAAGCCAAGAGTGGTCCAAAATTTAAAGGGGTTTTCATCATGCCAAAATTTTCCACAAAAATTAGTCAAAGAATTCCTCATTTCACGTCAAAAAGAAAAGAAATTTTTTTCACAAGATTCATTCCTCAAAAGTTTTGATGAAGCATTTCCACCAAGCATCTAGCACAAAACATCTTTTCAAGTATATTCAACAACCAACAAGACCAACAACAACCAAATTCAACAAGCATGCTCAACAACTATACCCCCACACTTAAAATTCACATTATCCTCAATGTGGACATTAACGTGCAACTCAAGGATATATGACATTAAAATTGAGAGGGTTAAGAAAATGTCCCTGTGTGCATGCTGTCAAGCGGTCAAGGAGTTGGTGGATTGTCATTGCGTCTCGCTGGCGGTGGAGTGGTGGGAAGGAAGACCTTGAGCTTTTTGGAGGACTTTGTCAAAGTAGTCTCCTGAATGTGGAAAATTAAGTTAGAAAGAATATGCGTAATTTCCCTTTTTATTTATTTCAATTTTTTTTTTTCAATTTATTTTTTGATTAATTAAAATATAAAGATAAATAAATAAAAGTGGGTGTGTGGAAGTGTTTTTGACAGCCTACTAAGTTTCAGTAAGCGTGGGCGTGCTTAATGAAATCAACAAATCTGTTCGATTTGGGATTCCAGAAAGATTAGAATGCTTCATTGAACTTGGGCACACTTCGTAAAACTCAATAAAAACACTAATACTGAAATGAAATGAAATGAAAAGAGGAGAAGGGATAGAAATTCATGGGTTGCCTCTCATGTACCGCCTTTCTTTAATGTCTTTGGCTAGACATTGTTGCGCCTCAACTTGAATATGTTGGGCACTTTAAATCCACTCCTTTTTCGTCGTAGTGCACCTAGAGATGGTGTGGACCGAGGAAAACATTGTGGTTCGTAAGAGAATTCTTCCTCGAACTTATTTTGTCGTGAAATGCTTTGTTCTTATAGGTTCTCGAACCAGAGACCTTGACGAACATTGCATAGTGAGGTACTCTTTTGATTGCGTCGATCAATGGAATGTTTACCACCACTTTGCTAACAGTTTCAAGTGTTCCCTTCATTTTCCTTTCTTCCTTTTCAGCAAATCCTTTCGGTAATGGAGGTTTGACCATCAACACCTTGTGATGTTCACTATCGGTAGTTTTGGGTTTGTTGGTCTGTTTTTGAGAAATCTCCATCTTTGGGTCTGGTACACCTTGCTGTTCATGCGCATGCTTAGTGTCATTTTCGTCCATGTATGGTTGCAACTCTTTTTCACTGTGAAGGACAAAAACACCAACATTTTGTTTGGGGTCAACAACAGACTGGGAAGGCAATTTACATTGGGATTCCAATTTACAAATAGATGACGCCAGTTGACTCGTTTGAGATTCCAGATTTTGAATGCTCGTCTGAGTCTGCTGTTGGAATAGCTGTGTTTGTTGTTGGAATTGTTGTGTTGGTTGTTGGAATTGCTATGTATTGGTCACTAGTGCTTTTATAATGTTTTCGAGAGATGGACCAGGTGTGGGATTAGGCGGAGATGGTGGTGGCCAGTTTTGAGAATGCGAAACGTAGATAAGAATGGGGTAATCTGTCCTTCCTGGATTTTACATGTTGAAATGAGGATCATATCCTCTTTGTGGTGTCCCAAAAAGTCCTCCAACAACATTGACATGCTCGATGTTTTCTTCTTGAAACATAGGGCACAAATCGGTGGGATGTGCCATAGAATTACATATTGCACAAGCCTTCATTCATTGGAATTCTTCTTTGACAACTCTTTCAACAAGGGAAAAACTTTATCAAAACGATCATAAATGGAAGATACATTTACATCATTCACCAAGGGATTGCCGTATCTAGTCCCAAACTATGGAGTATTGGCCCACATGATTGCAATTGGGTTGTGTGTTATAGTTCATCCAAGTGTCCAATATCTCTTGTGCTAACTATGGCTCGTAAGAAGTGGGTATCCTTTCAACTTGTTGCTTGGTTTCCTTTCAAAATCTCCATCCAGTCTTCTCAAACTTGAATCAGATTCAAGTTCACATGTACGAGAAGATTATAGTATTAAACCAAGTAACAAAAAAAAAAATCAAGTAACAAGAAAAGAAATCATCTGAAAAACACCAGTCCCCGGCAACAACGCCAAAATTTGGTGGTTGTCGAGATCACCAAAATAATTCGTACAACTCTTGTGAAAGTGGGAGTAGGGTCGATTCCACAGGGACTAGTATAAGTTGATTTTTTGAAGAAAAAGAAAATAATGGGCGGATATTGATGATAAAAAGAAATAATTAAAAACTAAATAAGCTAGAAAATAATTGAAATTACCTGGCGAAGATAGGAGAGAGAGATTTTTCGGTTAAAGCTAGGATCATGCTTGATTCTTCCGAGTTGATCATTGATGCAAAAATACACATGTATAAACAAATAAATCAGTTATAGTGTTGGTACGACCTAACACCTTACCCTTTCTTACTTTTTCGTCAGCCAATATACAACCGTTGGTTAGATCCCTAATTAGCAGACAACCCTGAAAATGTCTACAAGATTTAATTTATTAACAGCATTAAGAATTAGAAAGGCCTGATTCTAATCGACAAATTCCAACGAGGATAATTCGTTTAAACTAGATCATGCATTCCCCATAACACAACTAATTACTATGACATAATTAATCATGCTATGTTGCTACTAAGCATTGAACTAAATGAACAATTACAACAGATTTATAAAGTCCAATTAGCTAAGCAAACCTTCTTGATAATGAACAATTGGCCATACTAGTAAAAAATTAGACGTTTGTAATAAAAGCATAGAGAATAGCATGAATATTCATTTAACAAGTGTAAAGAGAAAATTAGATCTCACAACGTATTACGAATCAAGCAATCACCATACCTTAACCAGAAAATAAGGAATTTAGACGGACATGTTAATGGAAGAACACACTAAAAAGTGAAATTCCATTAACTCCGGGTATAAATTAAAAATAAGGAGAGAGGATGAAATAAGCTAGAATAAAGTATTCTATACTCCAACGAATAACAAACCCCCTTCAAATGAAGAGACCCCCTCCTATTTATAATAAATGTCTCCTACGAATCTAGACATGGGAGGTGGGGTAAGTACATAATTAATTCTAAAAAAGTAAATAAATCACAAATAACATGTTTGAAAGAATCATTTCCAAATCTAAGCACATCATTCCTTTTTTTCTTCTAGAAATCACTCATTTTCCTTCCTTCACCCGAATTGAACACTCCACTAAGCGTGGGCACGTTTAGTTAGTGCTGCAGAAATTGCCTTGTAATCTCCTTTTTATTTTTTGATGCCTTCAATTTTGATTTTAGCTTCATTTTTACCATCTTTGCCTCATATCTTCCCTTTTGGCTGAATATGCAATAGAATCACATGATTAGGAATGTTTTGGCTTAAAAAAGAAGATTAAATCACTATAAAATCATAACAATTGCAGAGTTATCAACGGCCAAGTGGTGTTCATTGCATATGTTCCTACTAAACCCCGTGCTTGATTTTTTAAGATTAATAATCTACCCCGATGCCTGTGTGTATCGGTAGAGTATGGTACCATGGAAAGATGACGATGTGGCCTTGTAAAAAACACAAGGGTATCTTCAACCAAGAATAGGTGAGATATTTGGGGTGCCACGGTTGCCATTCAAACACCCTGGATCAAACCCAGTGATTTAGCCGCTTTTAACATTCCACTGAGAACTTCTCCACAAAATAAGAATAGGTAAGGCGATAGGGGGTCTCCTTGTTCGATTCCCCTAGATAGCTTTACTAGTCCAAAATTCTCACTATTAAGAATAAAAGAATAACTAACAGCACAAAACAAGCATCAAAAGGAGATGGACAAAAGAGTACTTAAACCCTAGTCTAATAAGATAGACTCCAAGAAGAGCCAATCAATCAGGTCCTAGACGTTGCTCATGTCAAGCTTCATTATTAAATAGACTTTCCTTCCTCCGGTCTTAGATTTCAAGAAGTAATTAGCATCATAAGTAAGAAAAATATTTACAGATATTAATCGACCTGGAATAAAGGCCAATTGTGATTATGAGATAATTAAAAACGAAATGGTTTAATCTAGCTATGGTTTTTTATGCACTCTATAAATGACATTGCAAAAGCTAATAGGTCGAAAACATTAAACTGAACCAAGCTTATCACATTTTGGAATTCGAAGTATATGAGTAAGATTCAACAAAGGATCAAACCATTGATTATGCAACAAATTAAGAATGACAAAAGAGAAATTTTTTTCTTATGATATGCTAAAATTTGTTACAAAAGATTTGGGGCATACCATTGGGTCTGGGTGATTTCAAAGGAGACATTTTTGAGATAGCTTCTACAATCTCCTTCTCTTTGTAGGGTTCTTTGAACGGTCATTTCATCTACTTTGATACCTTACGTTCACCTGTGTTTACTACCTACTCACTGATCGTTGGAGAGGGGTATGCCAAGGTGAATAATTCATCAAAAAAATTGATAATGATGCTCACAATCTACTCTTTTTCTTGACACCAAGTACACTCATCATTTTGCAGTCCATCAATTTTGTTCAGCTGATGCCTATGAGATGCTTTCGAATGAAATGGCCTTGAGTCTCAATCATCCTCTTTTAACCAATCTTCTTTGCCTCTTTGTTTTAGATGATCTCATCTTCCATAAAACATCTCTCAATTTCCTCTTGACATTTTTTCAGAATTTTCAATCAATGGTCAAAACTCTAGAAATTTAATCCTTTCTTTAAGCTCTTTAATCATCCATTTCAAGTGTCCAAATGAGCACTTGCTCTATCTAGCCTGTTACATCCTACAGCTTTAGACTCGCTAAGTAGATGTTTAATGTTAAAACAGGTACAAACCTTCCCACTATCAAAAATGATCTTCACACACTCATCTAGCTTCAACCACATTGCCCCAAAGCGCTACACCTTAGAGCAGTTTTCGTGAAAATTGCTGATTTAGAGTCATACTTATAATTAAAGGAGCATGGTCACACAATAGAATCAGGATAACGTCTACTTTTGCATTTGATCAGGTAGACCACCTCGAGTTTGCACATGTAGCATCCAAATGAGCCATGACATTGTTGGAATAAATGACAAAAAGCCAATTAGATTGGTTATTAATCATTCTCCAATCTTTAACGAATAATATTAGATTAATGAATACGGTAAGAGTTCATCAAGTTGGCAGTG
The DNA here is from genome assembly GCF_026168435.1 of Sesamum indicum. NCBI lineage: Eukaryota > Viridiplantae > Streptophyta > Magnoliopsida > Lamiales > Pedaliaceae > Sesamum > Sesamum indicum. Next base: position 4,463,464 of record NC_142661.1, on the reverse strand, counting down.
TGTTTTATTTTGTTTACCACTGGTATTGAACGGGGTTTTCAACATCACAACCAAATGCCCACAGATCAAAAGGTGAATAGATTTGGCAGCTATTAAACCAACTCATGAGGGTCTCGGCCTGATGCGTTCCAAGTCGAGAACATGGAAATAGGGCATCAAAGGTCCTATAGAGTCTTGCACTAAGTATTGGAATCGTGTTTTGTCGGCAGGAGACGTAGGTCTTCGACTGACTGAACTGACTTGCATGAATCATCATATAGAAACTATTAAGGCTTGATCAGTATGACTTGGATTTTTTGGTTCGGATAGTATGAGATTAGTCCTCGAACTTGAGTAATCATGCTAGTGACGTGCATATGAAGACTGTATCTTGGATATGGTGAGCGGTGATTGTGTCATGAGGCATGATCGTCATAAGCCTTATCCAGTGCATTTTGAGAATGTAGCAAGGACGGTGGATTCCAACGGAGGATCTATCCCCTGTCAGTATATGTCAGTGAGTTCTCCTATACGCTCTAAGAGAGTTTAGACTGTAAAAGTATTTACCCAAAATTATTGATCGATTAGCGATAGTTTTAAGATTAGATCAGTAGAGTAAATACGTCTCGAGTATTAAGCATTGTTGCCTAGTCAAGGATGGGAACCGACACCCAATTCCATGCCCAATTCTAATATCAGGAGATGGTTGACAGTAGGACCGTACTTGTACAAATTCGGAGCCTACATGTTCACATTGTTATTCACCTAGTTTCTAGTACCATGGACCATTGTTACACGAGCACCTATGGTAACGAGCTATTTCTGATTATGGGATAATTCAAAATAATTAATTAAATTAGATTTAATTAATTTTGTTGGTCGCACATGCCCAACTCTAGCTGAGAGTGAACTTAAAGAGTCACACCCTACCACTATAATGGGATGAAATTAATTTGGAATTAATTCCAGTGAGTCGGATTAATTTAATTGAAGTAAATTAAATCGTGGAGAGAATGAATGATTGGATCATTTATTTAGACCAAATCATTCGATGGATGACTTTAGTTTAATTAATTGAATTAATTAGAATTTCAAGTTAGCTAGTAAAATTAATTGGATTAATTTTATTGGGCTTGGTTTGATTTATGACTTGGATTTATAAGTTAAAAGCGAGAAAATAGAAGGCTTGGATCCTTTAATTGGATCAAAGTATATTTTAATATTGGACTTATAAATTAAATTAGGTTTGATTTAAAGTCCATTAGACGTGGGCTTCATTTAATTTTAATTAATCAAGCTCGGTCCATTAAAATGCAAGCCCATGTCCTTTATTAGACCATGGCTAGGTTAAGGAGTCAAAACTCCTCCTTGAGTGTGGTGTGGCATATAGGTGTTAGATGGTTGAAGAAATCTTTGTAGGTTAAAGCTACTTGGTATCTTGTGACTAGGTCACATATAAAGTTTCTAAAATGCTCACAGCCGACCAGCAGCTGCAGCAAAAACATACCCATGAAATTTCACTCTTATTTTCTTTCCAAAAACCCTCTTAAGATCTTAGAGATCCAAAGAGGAACAAATGATTAAATGTTAAACAATAACGTTGTTGATTCTATGCACATTTGATGAGATTTTGCTAGTACAAAATCTCCACATCCTTTAGTGGTGGTGTGCTAGTCTTTGGAGGGTCTCTAACTCGAGATCTCACTGTGAACGATACAGAATGAGGAATCAACGCTTGTAGTCAAACATAATGTGGATTTTTGTCCCTCTTATTTATTTTTTCTCCTAATTATTTGCCTTCTTTATTTCATTTTGACACCAAAGGTCGGGGAAAGGATTAAGGGTACACCCATTGGTCAAGATTTAATTTTGCATTTAATTTTGGGGTTGAGAATTTTTTCTAAATTTTAGAATATCTAAAATATAATTGATTCTTGGAAATGTAGAAAAAAAGAACAAAAAAGTTTCAAAAAAAATAAAAAAAATGGCAGTAGATGTGTCGACAAGCGCACTGCCGGGCGCGCACTCCTGCGCGCATGCGTGCTAGTAAGGGCGCATGCAGGTCTGCGCTGGCACGCGCGGGCGTGCACTGGAAGCAGATCCATGAGCGGGGTGCGCGCATTGTTTGCTCATGTCTGCTTTATGTTTTTTCAAAATTTTCATTTTTTCTGAATTTTCTGCATATTTTTCTGAAACAGTAAATTTTGGGGAATTTAATTTTTGGTTGAGATGTGGTATTTTCTAAAATTATATTACTAAAATTAGTTTGAATGGGTGCTCAAACAAGAATTAATTTTTTGTATCGGTTGCACTTATGTCCATAAATAGGTTTTATTGTTTTTAATAGAAAAACCCTTGGATTGGATATGTGATTAATATATGACATTGGATATTATTATTATAATGCATGGTTTGTGTTATATTTTTTTTGCATGTTTATTTTGAAATAAATGTGTTTTTCTATTAGTTTGATTGACATGGATAATCACAAAATCCATTGGATGGTTTATTTTCAGTTGGGTTGTGGCATGCGTGCCACTTATTTTCTTATCTCTCTGTTTTTAGCCTAATTATTTAAGGCATGTTTTCTCCCTATTTATGTACTTCTTGCTACTTTTGTTTGGGGTTTCTTTTTAGTCGTAATAAGTGTAGTAGGTTAGGGAGATTTAGTTTTAATTTTTGTAGCAATTGAAAAAACTATCTCAGACAATAGAGGCCTATGGAGGAGCCATGGGTTGGCTCATGGAGAATAGGTCCAAAGGACGGAGCCCATGAAGGAGATGAAGAAATAAAGAGAGATTACAAAGCCCATAGTATGTTAATGGGCCTACCCTAGACTGACCATAGATCTACTATGAGTACAGTAGATCGCATAGGCGGCTTTTGATTATCCAATAGTGGCGTGCTAGACTTTTATTTTTGCGTTCCATGCATTTTAATTAATGTTTTTAATATTTAGAATATTATGCATGAAAAATATTAAATGTGATGAGGTCTCGGTCATATAAATAACAAATAACCTATCACTTGGTTGGACCAAGTTAAATTATTAGCCCCTAAAATGAAAATAAACATCGAGAATTTTGCTTGTGGACCCTAAGCCCACTAAGTAAAGGTTTTTCGAAAACCCATTTGAGAGTGATGGTTTTTATTGAAATAGTGAGAGGGTTAATGACTGAAGTCCAAATCCTTAACTTGAACATAATTTTATAGTAATCTAGTAATTTTTGTATTTATTATAGATGTCTAAGAATCCACTTAATAGCATACTTGAGGATAATAAATTTGATGGAACAAACTATTCAAATTGGCTGAGAATTCTGAGGATAATCCAAGATTTCGATAACTAAATTTATGTTCTGGATAAGTCTACCTCGTACTTTGCCAGAAGGGTTCTTGCTAGGAAAATGTTTTGCTCAATAAATTTACTCAGTGGCATGAGGACAACTGGACAGTACGCAGTATCGTACTGGGAATGATGCATAACAAGATCCAGAAACAGTACGAGAGGTACAAATATGTATGGTCAATAATGCACCGCATGAATTAACTTTATGCGATACCGTATGAAGGAATTCTTAAGTGCTAGAATAGTTGAGGGATTGTCCGTATGAGAGCATCGAGTGATGATACTATCCCTAGTAAAAAAGCTGAAAGACCTCCAGGCTGATTTCGAGAATGAACATGATCTTACAATCACTACCACCCTTTTTCGATCAATTTATTATCAACTATAATAGGAATGGGATTGAGAAAAACCTTCATAAGTTGATTAATATGTTGGTCCAGTACAAGACAACGGTCGAAAAATCTGCATCAGCAAGTACTAGTGGGAGAGGCTTCAATCTCTAAAGCGAAAGGCAAGGGTGCCAAATGGGGGAGAGAAAGAGTGATGAGACTTCTTCTACTACTTCTAGCACATCAAGTGATCCTGTTACGCTGTTAGGTGGGGGTAAAGGAGAAAGGAACATTGTTCATCAATCAAGGATTCCGAATGATGTTTGCATTTATTGTAGAGAGAAGGACCATTGGAAGAGGGAGTGTCCTGAGGCTTAGCGATGGAGGGGCTATTATTGTAACGACTAGGGACTTAGTTAGGCTTAGTGGTGATCATGTTAGTATAGCTTTTATGTAACCTAGCATGATCGAAATAGTGATTTCAGGTATTATTGGACAATTTTGATTACGTATATTGGTCAATAATGTCTTTTAGGTAACATTAAATGGGAGATGTCTATTGAGTGAAATATAAAATTTATATTATCTCATAATTGGATTATGCATAATCAAGAATGAAACTTACTGTTCTGGTTGGACAATCTCTTCTAGTTGAGGATAAGAAAGAGTGGTGGGCTCAAAGAACATTAGAAATTGGCGATTTGGATCCATTAGCTTTCAAAACCTTTTCTGAGAATGAGAAAGACCACAAAAGCTATTTTGTAGGTCAAAATGAGTTTATTAGTTGCACATTGGATTGGATCTAGTGTGATATTTGTAAATCACCAAAACACACAAATTCAGTATAGGGTTCACAAGTCTAATTCCGTTTGATGGGTTCAAAGAATTAGACTTAAAGTGGTGAACCAAACTGATCACCTTTTGATTGGATCGAGAAGGTATGTATTTAGTGGAAGTTCTTGAATATCGAAAAATGAGAATATGATTCTCCACTCAATAAAATTCTTCCTAAAAGGGCCACAGTTGACCAGTCTTCGATAAGAAAGAAATTAAAAGACATAACAAAGTAGAGAGAAAGATGCATATATCATCATTCTTCGTTAGCTTTTCTAGATTCTTTTTATTTCCAGTAAGGAACAATTAAACTTTACTGATTCATGATTGTAATAAAATTGATATACTTTGAAAATATAGACATTCTACACTTTTCTTCTTTTATTGAAGATGTTAAAAGAAGGGCAAATTGAAATTAATTTTTTTATATTTTTATGTTCGATCATTGAGATTTTGAATAAATTAATTTATTGAATTTTTAACTAATAATTCGATTTGTTCAACTATTTTAAAAAATTCTCAACTTCTTATTTAAAAAAAAGGTACTATAAATACGTTATAATGTATGCATATTTTCTATATACGTATATGAAATGCACATAAATTGTTTGAAATTTTGAATTCATAAAGTTGGTACTCAATATTAATAAATTTTGAAATCGTGTTTTAGTACCATTAAAAAAGGTAGGTTTTGTTTTAGGTATCACAAATTTTGTAAGTTCAGGTTTTGGTACCATTAAATAAAAAAAGAAGCATTTTTTGTACCAACTTAACGGCAGAGCCCATGTGCCACGCACATGGACCTTAACAGCCGTCAACCCCAAAATTTTGGTAGGAAAAGTCACGTGAGTCTGAGGAAAAGGAGGAAAAATTGGTCTTCCAACATTCCATAGCGTTTTGGTACCATTAAATCTAAAAATAAGCCTTTTTAGTCCCATAAAGTCATGTACGGTGCAAAATAAAAGATAGAATCCATAAGCATGAAGCGAAATATATTGGTTATGAATACACAAGTTGAACAAACTGAAATCTTTGACAAAACCCACTTGACAAAATATATGCATTGCAATGCAACAATTTTTCACTAATTGAAACCTGCCAATAGACTTCAACCTATATAAGTATTTAACCTATTTCTAGATGTCTTTTCGTTATGAAACTTTTTATAAACTTTTATTACATGATATATACAATACTTGTTAATTTTTAGAATGTTTGGAAATTTGGGTAAATTTGTAATATTCCTTGAATTATGCTATACGGTAGTGCCCTTCTCCGAAGAACCGTACTCTTTCTAAAATTATATGATAATTTTAAATAGTTCTATAACGATTTATTATTTTCTGTATTAACTAATATGAGTCTTGAGTAACAAAAAATTTTCTAAGAATTTTCTATGGACGGCCGAATTTTAAAAATCCATCCAAGTAAACTGTGAGTCTGTATTATAATTACTCTTCAACTTGATTTTGCAAATTCTTACACCTATTTGTTCAACTAAATTTTATCTGCTATATTTTTATGTATGTTAATCAATACCTTTTATCACTTTATTTAAAATTTTCAAAGCCATATACTAAATATATAAGTTGAAGTCTTTTGGCAGGTTTCAATTAGCGAAAAATTGTGCATTGCAATGCATATATTTTGTCAAGTAGGTTTTGTCAAATTTTTATCACACCAGGTTTCAATTAGCTCAAATCGTGTATTTATAACCAATATATTTTGTTTCATGTTTATAAATTCTATCTTTTATTTTTGAATGTGTTGTATTACTTATTCTACGCCGCACATGACTTTATGGAACCAAAAAGGCTTATTTTTTAGGTTTAATGGTACCAAAACACTATGGAATGTTGAAAGACCAATTTTTCCTCCTTTTTCTCAAACTCACGTGACTTTTCCTGCCAAAATTGTGGGATTGATGGCTGTTAAGGTCCATGTGCATGGCACATGGGCTTTGTCGTTAAGTTGGTACCAAAATTGTTTATTTTTTGGTTTAATGGTACCAAAACTCGAACTTGCAAAATTTGTGGTACCAAAAACAAAACTGATATTTTTTAAAGTTACCAAAACATGATTTTGCCCTATAATATTTAGGGAAAAGAATTATTTTAGTCCGCTAAGTATGCTTAATTTTAATTTTAGTCAAATAATTATGTCCATTTTTATTTAGTTTTAGTCATCTGACAATTTTTGTCCTATGTAACTTTTGAAAGACTGTTTTAGTCCATATGCACTCAAAGGGGTAAAATTATCCGAAAATCTGGCAGAGGACTAAAAGTAAGCAATTTCATAAGTTACTGGACCTAAACAAAAATGGACATAGTTATCGGACTAAAGTTAAAATTAGGCATACTTAGCGGACTAAAATAATACTTTTCCCTAATATTTATTCTTTATTGATATACCTCTATAATATCTTAGTTACTTTTATTCTTGATTATTTAATAATGACATACTAATAATCTTATTTTATACATTTCAATGTCTCCTAAAGTGAACATATATAAATAAAAAGATCTATTATAATTGATATTGTCTCCAGAAGTAGGCACACAATTCTTGATTTCATCCCATGAAGTTTACATGACCTCCAGTAGTAGGAAAACTATTTTATACCAATTATTTTTGATATTATCCCTGAAACGATGATAAGTAGAATATTTGATTTTCTCACCACCTGAAGTATTTTGAGATAATGGCTTGATCAAGAAGCCTAAAGCTTCTTCATTTATTTAATTGATCCATAATAATTTCTTTGATATCATAGTTTAGATATTGTGATTAAAATATTACTAACTTGAAGTTAATTTAATTAATTTACTTTACCTACATAGTTTTCTTTCATATGCCTATGTAGTATTTTGAATGTTTGCTAGCATATTTACATGCAATAAAATTTAATTAGTGACAAAAGAAATTGACATGAATACCATTTAATTTCTATTTGTAACATTTTAAGATTTAAGCCAAACTTAAATACATTTAATTTCATGTATGCATGTCATAACAATTCAATTTAATTACATGGTAACTTATATGTTCCTTATTGCTAGTAATATTTTTATGTCACTTTTACTTTACATTCATGTGTAATACATTTGATTCTACTTAAATGTATATGTTGAATGTTATGCTAAAAGTGCATGTTAACTTGTTGTAGCTTAATGGCCAATCTCATAAAATTAGAGCTCAGTACTCTTGATGTTTCTGAAACAAACTATCTATTGTGGGTCCTTGATGCCGTACTACATTTGGAGGAAATAATAAAATAAAATACTAATGCTTTCAAGCAAGACTTTGCTAAAGAGATAATTTTTATTTGTCATCATCTCCATGAAGACTGAAGTGTCAATATTTAACCGTGAAAAGTCCTTTTTAACTCTAGAAGAGTTAAAAGGATCGATTTTAAGCACAAAAAAAACTATAATATTACCACGTGCGAGATATGAGTGGATACAATTGCGATTGAAAGATTTCAAGTCAATTGCTGAATATAATTTTGATATGTTTCAAATTGTATCAAAACTGAGATTACGTGGAGATGATGTGACAATGAAAAAATGTTAGAAAAAATATTTTCTACTTTTGATGTATCTAACATTGTACTCTAGCAGTAATAAAGGAAACGTGGGTTCAAAACCTATTTAGAGTTGATTTGATGCCTACTTGTTGAGACAAAAAATAATCAGTTTTTTGTTGAATGATAATCACACATGACCCATTGGTTCCAAACTACTTCCTAAAAGTTCAGCAACATTTCTTGAAGTAAATGCTACTTCTTCATAAAAGGGGCATGGTCGATACCATGGCTCACCACGCGGCATTCTCATAGATGTGGTCTTAGCCATGGAGGTCATAGTCGTGATCGTGGTAATAGTCGTGGACATCATCGTAATGTTTGGATTAATTCCAACATTCAGAAGAATAATGGGAACAAGGCAAAGAATCAACAAGAGAAAACTATAAATGGAGAGCTTTGCCATAGATGTGGAATGTCTAAACATTGGTCCCGTACCTGTAGTATGGCACAACATTAAGTCAAGCTCCCTTCTGCCGTTGCACTCGAAGGCCAATCTTCGTCCGGCCCGAGGAAACCTTTGCACGCCTCCGTTACCGTTTGGGAGGCCTACGCCTCATAGAAACTGTCTACCTGAGACTGTCCCTTGGCCTGTAGGTCCTGACACAAGGTTAGAATTCTAGCTCTTCCAGAGTGGTATCTCACTGATGGCTTGGGCCCCCACAGAACGAATCCTTCTTCGCCTTCTACCTAAGCTGTGCAGGAAAGGTCCAAACCCAATCCCAGGGAACAGTCAAGCTCCATAGGGTCTTTCTGTCCAGGTGCAGGTAGTCCGCATCTCAACAGATGTCTATTTCACCGATCTTCTCTTCCAGACAGTGCCCATATCGTTACGCCTTTTGTGTGGGTCGGAACTTGCCCGACAAGGAATTTTGCTACCTTAGTACCGCTATAGTTACAACCACCGTTCACCGGGCTTCGGTTGCCGGCTCCCCAGTCATTAGGTCACCAACTTCCTTGGCCTTCTGGCACTAGGCAGGCGTCAATCATTATATACCGCTTTTGGCCAACATTCTCAACAACTAAGAGATCCATTCGAAGAACACATGGACTAGTTGAAGTAATGAGCCTACCAATATAAAGAAAATGTTAAAGAAGTTGAGACTAATTTTGTTGAGGCTGGAATCTCAGATTTTTTTAGTCCATTGAAAATGATGAAAAAGGTCTCCCTGAGCTTCCCTTAAAGTTTGGTGACATTCCTGAGGATTTCAACAAAGCTTGTTTATTATGTATTATCTCATATGTTATTAGAATGTTTCCATTATTAAGGTATGTTTACTTTAATCAATAAGGTACTTTTTTTAAAATATTGTAATGTCTTTTATATTTTTATGAATGAAGTTTTTGCTTCCTTATTATATGTCTATTTCATTTATATAAAATGGATCAAGCCATGAAATTCTCAATGGCAAGGAGCATTGTCTTGTTGATGTGCCACTACACAAACCATTCTAAGAAACAAGAGTTTTTCTCAAACTTGTTAATGACAAGAAAAATAGTGAATACTGTTTCATAAGTTAGTAATCTTATTGAATGCTCTGTAACAAGGTTACACATTATATTCTAGTAAATCACAAAGCGTGGTAGAATACTTGGTTAAAGAAGCAAATCCTTGAAAGAGAACGGAGCATGTCATCTCAATTAATCACAACGCTAATGTGACCACATGTAATGTCTCTAAGGATAAAATTGTTGAACCGATTTATCTAAAGACTCTAAATATAACGATCAAGATCTCGAGGATAGTTAAGAGATGTCTACTAATTATGCTCACAAAAGTTTAGGTTGGTACGGCAAAGAGATGTCTACTAATTACCCGATACTAATTAGGTTGTCTCCATAAATCGACCTAATTTTAATTTTTGTCCCATACTATAGATGATTGGCACATTACAGGCCATATATGCATTTGTTTTTCCAATTTCACGACATAAGAGGGGCAACCATTAAGTAGCTAACGACTTTTGATTTTTCTGTTAAGTGGGTGCGAATTTTGAGGAAAAATGTACTGATTTATGAAAATTTGGTGGAAAAGGTTTAGTTATTCTTCTTCGTCATATAAATAGCTATCTTGTTTTCTTCTCTCTTCCATTTAGTAGGAAATAAGTTTTAAAACACGGCTGCAAAGGGAGAAGCTCTTTGTCACCGTGGAAGGATTGCAAGTTTGAGAACCCTATGGACTGACGACAACACAGGTAGGAGATTTCTTTGGTGTTCGAAAAAAAGAAGTTGGTGTGCTTTTTTTATCACACATCAATTGGTTAGTATTAAACTTAGAAGTGCCTGTCATTGGTCTAAGGCTATTTCTCCCTTTTTGACCCCAGAGGTGCTGGGTTGACTTGAATCAATAGGAATTTGCACCTACTATAACTCAATTGTTGTCGTTTCACCAGAGTCTGGTGATGACCTTGTGCAATCGGTACTTGAATCCGACGCTACAGGTCTAGTGCTCTGTACTCTAAAGGCATGTTTAGGGTCATGCTCCCTCAACTCGTGAGTCCCTGAAGGTTAAGTATAGCGCCATATGGATGTGAAGGATGGAGAATGGTCCTTGCCCAAGGTGTATTTTCAAGCACTCTCTTTGGATTTCTTCCTAGATTTTTCTTTAGTCGGGTTCCCATAAACTTTGGACTGACATTAGTGTGAAAATCCGCACTTTCTCTTATTGATTGATCCTGCGAAGGATCATTAGAGCATGTACTCCCCTCCGGCGATGGTCGTGCTGGAGTGATTTCATTTGTTTGGATATTGACTAAATCCACAATTTCCAGTTGGGAAAAGGATTCAGCCAATTCTTATAGATCTGTGCTCTTGTTACTTCCATTATTTTATAAATTTGATAGATGGGATAATCAGATCTTCTCTAAATTTTGGCTTTGGAATCTCCATAGCCGTCCCCTTCTAGTGTAGAAGAGGTATTGTTCCAAGGGCGTCCCTAATTCTCTCTTGTTTGGATTTAGATGTCTCAGGGTTCTCCCTTTGGTATATCTTCATATCTACAATGTCTGCTTTCAGATATGTAAGATCCTTGTGCAGATCGGGAAGGATCTTAAGGACCTCCTCCACCTTCTGGCTCAAAATTCTATTTTTTTTAGGTATATGGATTTACCTATGTCCGTAGTCTTGAACTGTCTTTTGTATCTCCCTCAGATGTTGGGAGATCTTTGATGTATCAGGCTCGAGTTCTTTCCAGTCAGTTTCTTTAATCATAATTTTTAGAACTGCAATTATGCAGAATTTACCCGTTCCGCTTCTTCTAGCTGGGATTCTACCATAGACTTCAGTGGAGTATAGACGCCTCACTGCATTTTTTGGTAGTACCTATCGAACCTCAAAATTTCTCAACCATTTTGTTTTTCTTCTGGAGTGAGAAGTTTTGAATCAATTCTTTTGAGACTGTTGTAACACTTGTCAACAATTTCCATGAAAAATTCCCTTATCTATATTTCAACAATATGGAAATATTCACTATTTTCATCGGAACTTGAACTTTCGTCCGGTTCCATTTTCTCTCAAGAGAGTCTTCCATTAATAGATTTATAATATCAAAATATAATATATAATATATTTGTTCAATAAACCTAAGCTCTGATACCATTCTAGGGGAGCATGTACAAAAATATGCATTAGAATGAAAAATAATTGAAAGTAGACTAAACTGCTCATTTTAAAGCTATTGAGGAGTAAAATTGTCTAAAATTTGATCAGATCTAGTCGGAGGGTAGGAATCGCAATATTTTTTAAAGCTACGGCGCATATTTTGCCAGGGTCTAAATTATAGTCCTTAAAATGCTACCCCCTTAAATTACGGGTCAGGATTTGCGATTAACCCTTTGGTTAAATGTTTAGATACAAGACATGGTTATTTTAGGTTTTATTTGATATTTTTCATATGTCATATTTTAATTTTATGAGAAACTGAGAACACATATAATAATAATTATATAGTTTATAGCAGTGTGAGTGCCATTTCCTATTCTAATATTTTTAAATTTTCCACGTGGCCATGTCTGTTCGTATCTTGTGTTTGTCACCGTGTCCGTAGCCATGCATCATAGATAACTATAATAGTATAGACAGTGTTTATCTATTATTTCATGCCATTTTTACGACTTATTCTTTTGGGAAATGGATACGTGTTGTGTTGGTTTAGGAGTAGCATTTACACATTTTTATATTTTTTTACAAGGATCGATAATTTCTATCGTGCATTATTGAAAAGATCAAAACTTTTACGCTTATATTTTATTCTATTATATTAGAGATAATAAAAATGTTCTATAACATATATAGTAATTACATGTCAAATCTCAATTTACATTTTAATCTATCTTACAAGAAAAAGTGTTCAATTTACATAATAAGTGATTTAATTTATCCTCATTAATTCTTTTAGCATTTGTATTTTACACTTCAAATTATTATCTTACATGACAATTCATTTAATTGATTTTCATTCGTCATCTAACCTATTCTGATTTGTTAAGTCATTTAACTAATTCTCAATTATATGTATGCTAATAAAAATTTCAACATTAAATCATTTTAATTTTTGTAATTCTTTGTAGGTGTTGTATGATTGAGGGAAACCATTATAAATGCAATATATTATGAATATAATATACAAAAAAATTATATGATTAATTAAGTATAATGTGAAAAGTAATTAGTAGGAATAAATCTGAATAATGTAAAAAGTAATTAATAAGAGTATATGTGTAATTGCAAAAGTAGTTAATAAAAAATAATAAATATATTATTTTACATTTTTATCCTTGAAAAATAATATTTGCAAGGTTAATTTAGTCCAACCACAAAAAGAAAAAGCTTTTTAGGTGATTCGTAATTTTATATATATGTAGATATAGATATAGATTGATAAATTTGTCCAACCAAAAGATCACCGGTTTAAATATGGTTATTTGGTCTACTTTTATAGTAGTTTCTCGTGCTACTAAATTTTTATTTAATGTATGCTTTAATTTGAAATTATCTATCTATATATCGATAATTTAATACACTATTTTCAATAAAAACAAATCACTTATATTTAGGTTTTCGTGAATCACAATTATTTAATAATTAATCAATTAATTTTAGAATATTGAATCATAATTTTAATATAACAAAAGAAAAAAAGTTGATCATACTTTTCATTGACTTAACCAAAATAAAAAGTAGTTAATCATTTGATTGATATTAAAATAGTTTTACTGATTTGTATGAGCCTAATCAAATTTTTCATTGGACAACCATATCAAAAGCTTTTAGAAAGGAAAAGATGTTCGAATTTAAAATTTTCTTTTTAATTATAAATGTTGACAAAATAATAGGAAAAGTATAACGAGAAAATTGACTGGCCATAAATCAATTTTTGGGTTGTTTAAAGCGCAAGCAAAGATCTTCAGTCCATTTTATTTGGATTTTCATTGCTTGGAACAAAGATAAAATGGATGGTGAAGAGCATATAACAAAGATAAGAGTTAAAATTCAAGCATATAACCCAAACCAAAACCATATCAAAGATAACAAAGATAAGAGTTAAAATTGATTAACAAAGATAATAGGAAAAGAATAACGTTGGTAAGAAAGATAAGAGCATATAACAAACATAAGAGTTAAAATTCAACTAAACCAAAACCATTTACGTTGGTAAGAAATAAATATGATTTAAAGTAAAACATTCCACATACTTTTTATTTTCTTTTCTATCTTAGTAATATTTCTTGTACGACTTCCACTTCCATCCCAAACTTGAATGTTGTGCAAGTTTTAATATGCTTCATGAAAAAATGACATAAGTTCATTCATTTTCTATAATCTTCTATAGTGGAAAAGTTAGAAAATAAAACATATCCACATAAATTTTGGTCAAAGATAAATTGGGTTTATGGATTTTGAATTTACCTGTTCCAGCAGTAGATCATTCCTCCGACAGCTATAGAGTATAAAACTTGCAACCTCCTTTAAAGAGCGGAAGTATTGAGAGATTCTATCATGAATATAGTACTATTGCATGAAAATGTGGTTGAAGAATGTTAGTTATATTACATTAGTTTTGCATAACTCAAATATTTACAGATTATTTATGTAAAGTATCAAAAAAATTAGTACCTTATCACTTGCATTCGAGGCGTTGCACTTTCTCTTTTGTAATATCCAACTCTCTAGACGTTCCTGTAGGGATAACTTATATCTTGGTTGAATTTTTATTATCTCAATAATTTCCGGTAGAGGGTTCACATCTTGTTGGAGAGGGACTTTTTTCACTCTTACGTCCAACTTGCCTTCATTATCTTGTACAATTATGTGATACATGTCCCTTTCCCCTATCTCAACCTGCCATACATATGTATGTTAGCAGAATAGACGAGTTTATTTTATAAATTATAATATCACATTTTTTAGATAAAGAAACCTACAAGTGCATAATAGCAAAAATGCACGTTATTGCACACTAATATCTAATCTTGTTTCCATTTTTTTAGTGGATGAGTAAGTAAAGTAATTGCATAAGCTTTCTACAAACAAAGTGTTACATGTAGATTAAAGAACAACTAAATAATTACCAAGAAAATAATTAATTTTTAGAACAAAAAGTAATAAGATAAGGATTACTTTAGTACTCGAAATCAGTAAATCATAACAGTAAACGAATTTCTAATCTTCAAATGATTTGGATATATAAACCAACTTAAAATATAAGATATGGGTGCCTAGCTTATACTACACATCCAATTAAAATAGCCAGATGCTTTGAAGATTACATTATTGTATAATTATGTTACAATACCATGGAGTCTTTATAGGATATATAATCAATTATACAATAGCTTTGGTTTTTAATTTGTTAGTCTTTTTCTTACTTTCTCTTATCATATATTTTTTAGTTCTCTTGAAACAAAAGAAATTTGTGCACTTATAGTGTTAAAATTGTTTTTATCATTATGAGTGAAAATTCAGTACCGTAACTTAAGTCTTGAGACAATATCAACAAATGTTTCAAGGTACAAAAAATGAAAATTAGTAATGAATTCAATTACAATTTTATTTACTTTATCGAACATAGTAAGAAGCCTTATCATTTTGTTCAATGGTAGTTACATATCCAACATTAAATGTGCATATGAAAATTAAATAAGATAAGTATAATATGCAAAATAAAAGGCATGAAAATATGTAGAAAATATGTTGTCTTAATATTGAGAATTTAGAGGACAACAATGCGTAACGTTGAAAAGAGTAAATGTGTTTTATTCTACCCCGTCCGACATGGACTATGAATTAAAAAGATAAGCAACATATAAGCATTGGCGAAATAACTCGAGTTTGTTGTCATAATCAAATTCCAAAATGCACTCGGTGGATTTGAGGCAATTCTAGGACCCAACATGCTTGTGGGCCCAGGGCATGACCAAATAGGAATGAAAGTCAATCACCAAGCTAAGTCGGAAGCTAAGTATATGGGAAACAAAGTGGAATGTGCGTGGGGAACGACCTCTTGAACATGCGGGACAAAATGCTACATACATGGGAATCACCTCTAGAATCTTGATACATAATGACTGATCATGGGATAAGTCACTCCACGTTCAGGATGTCACATTTTTATGAACCGTGATTGTAATATCACATTCCATATACATTAGAAACTAATAAGATAAGCAACATATAAGCATTGGGCAAAGAAAAATTATAGTGTATCCATTTGCAATCCCTTTTTGGCATATTGCCACCGAATTTTAGGATACACATGGTGAGTTTGGAGGCATCTCTTAAATCCAACGGGCTCACGGGCCCAGGGCGTCACGTGTTCCATAGAAATTTTTATCATTGTATTTAACAAATTGGAAATGATCCTTTCAGAAATACGGAAGATATTTTGCAAAGGTCATAATACAACAAATACATGAACATAAGATATTGAAACTTTTCATTATTCATTTGACCATAAGAGATGGCATAAAAGAAAAATGTATTCAAGTGGAAAATAAATTGATTTTGTTGTGAATGATGCAAAATACTATTTTTGCCTCATGAAGTTTATAATTCTAAAGCCAGCCAAATATATTGTATGTAGCTTATTTTCATTTTGAAAGTCATTTCCTTAATCTCAATTGTAATTGAAATATAAATCACCAAGAGAAGATTCACTGTAGAGGAAAAAATCTTAATTTTCTTGATATCTCCTAGATATGCTTGCAAATTGGTGATACTGTTGGAAGATCTGTGAAGATTTTTGTGAGTAAAGACTCTAAAGACTCTAATATTTTATTGTATTTATAAGGTAATAGTAACAACCTTTATTTACAGAGAAATGACTGAACACTCAACATTAGTTATTAGTGACTAGGCCACTTCTATTTAGGCAGGGGATTAGGCAAGATCAGTTCCCATTTATTGATGATTGGAAAAAAGATATCAAAACTTTTGAGTGGCATGGATATCTCACTCCCATGAAATATGTAATTTATCTTTCTGTCACACACTTCATTTGTTAGGAGGTCCACCACATTATCCCTTTCTCTGAAAGTGTACACAAAATTACATATCAAACTTCTTTTGATAGCATGAATTTATGCAAAAATATGCCGCAACCACTAGTTGCCTCTATGTTGCGACTTTGTCAGTACTGAAATACTTTTAGCATCGATTTCTATCTAGATTCTATCGAAAGCAAATTCTTCAACCAATTTAAAACCTTAATAAAATGATCATTTGATAAGTAAATACTCAAAACTACAAATACTACATCTCCTTCTTTATTATGCAGAACTTTGCA
This sequence comes from Sesamum indicum, assembly GCF_026168435.1. NCBI lineage: Eukaryota > Viridiplantae > Streptophyta > Magnoliopsida > Lamiales > Pedaliaceae > Sesamum > Sesamum indicum. The sequence goes on along the minus strand of NC_142661.1, from coordinate 4,446,608 downwards.
TGCTACCACCTCTCAGGGTTCTCTTAAGCCGCACTATGGCAGGAAGTTGGTGTGGAAAGTGAATCCATGTGTTATCAACATTTGAATCACCTATCCTTTGTTGTCTTTTAAATACACTTGCTTTGGTAACAACTATAACTGGTGATGCACCCTCAAGACGATTGTTCAAGCTCAAAAACATTGACTGAGGTGTTTGGATTGTTTCATGTCGTCTCAGCAAATCATAGAACAAGCTACGATACAAGGATATGTATATGTCCCTGAATCAAGGAGGCTGTTAACGGCTTCAATTAATGATGAACTATCATTATCGCCAAATCCGCTATTAGAACCAGAATCGGAAAAAACTAGGAAGGAATTCCAACACCTTCGTACTTTAATACTTCGAAAGAACATATGTGCAATGGTCTTAATATGGGAACAACAGTAGCACTTAAATGCCACTGCAATCGTTTGTTGACCTACAACCAGTGATTCAGCAATTGTCATGAGAAGGTTGATATTGAAGGTACAATAGTTGGCTGTTGGAAACCATAATAAAGGTTGAATAACCGTTGCTTCACAAACTAAATGCTATGTGACATTAATCGAATGATCCCTATCGTATGAGGGTCGCTAAACCACTTATCTGTAGAATTCTCATTTAGCATTAATTACCGCGACATAAAATGTTTGTCTTAGAAAAGAGTTTACATGGGTTACCTGTATGTCATTTTTGTATTTGTACCATTATCTCATCAATGGTTATAAGTATTAGAATTGATATGAATGACATCACCCTGATTGTGTGTTTTACGGTACCCCGTCCTACATAGATTATGAATTAAAAGATAAGCAATATATAAGTATTAGCCAAATAACTCAAGTGCATCCATTGGATATCCCTTTTTAGTTTGTTGTCATAATCAAATTTCAAGATTCACTTGGTGGGTTTGAGGCAATTCTAACAGCCGACGGGCTGGTGGGCCTAGGGCATGACAAACGGTATCAATGTGAATCACTAAGTAGCGTCGGAAGGTAAACCAATGATTGTGATGTCCCATTCCATATAAATTAGAAACTAATAAGATAGCAACATATAAGCATTGGGCAAAGAATTCAAGTGTATCCATTTGTTATCTCTTTTCAGCTTGTTGCCATAATAGAATATTAGGATTCACATGGTGACTTTAGAGGCAATTCTTACATCCAATTGGCTCAACGGGCTAGGGCGTGACATGTTCCACTGAATTGTTTAATCATTCTGTTCAACAAATTGGAAATGATGTTCTCAAAAACAGGAAAGATGTTTTGCGGAGGTCATAATACAACAAATACATGAACAGAAGATGTTGAAACTTTTCATTATTTCAGAAGAAAAAATCTTACCATAGTGTTTAGATTCATTCCCTGAGTGTGTTGTTCTGTTTTGTGGAGATACAGAGAGAATAATAAAGATAAATAAGTGTGTTAGAGATAGTATGTATGCTTGGGTTTATTTTTGGAGATAAGTCAAAATAAATATTGTATGTCTAATGTTGTGTTTTGGGAGACAAAAATTACTATTCATTATCAAATCATTGTTAAATCATGGCTTTTTTTTATATATATTTATGTATATGTGTGTGTATATATATGAATATATTTTTGAGTGGATAGATCTTTCGATTGGCATGGATATCCCACTCCCATTACATATGTAGTTTATCTTCCTATCACATGCTTCATTTGTTAGGTGGTCCACCACATTATCCCCTTCTCAGAAAGTGGAAAAAGAATTACATCTTAAACTTCTTTTGATTGAATGAATTTTTGCCAAAATATGCTGCAACCACTAGTTGCCTCTATGTTGTGGCTTCATCAGTGCTGAAATATTTTTAGCATTCATTTCGATCTAGATACTTTAAAAATCATATTCTTCACCCAATTTGAAACTTTGATAAAATGATCATTTGATAATGTAAATACTCACAACCACAATTACCACATCTCCTTGGTTACTTTGCACAACCTTGCATGCTCCCACCTCTTAGGATTCTCTTAAGATGCACCATGGTATGAAGTTGTTGTGGAAAGTGAATCCATGTGTCATCAATATTTAAATCACCTATCCTTTTTTGTCTTTTAAGTACACTTGCTTTAGCAACAACTATAATCGGTGATGCACCCTCAAGATGATCGTTTAAGTTTAAAAACAATGACCCAAGTGTTTGGCTTGTTTCAACTTGTCCCAGAAAACCATAGAACAAGAAACTATACAAGGATACATATATGTCCCTCAATCAAGAAGGCTGTTGTTCGCCTCCATTAATGGTCAACTATCATTATCACCAAATCCGGTATTAAAAACTACACTGGAAGAAACTAACAAATAATTGCAACACTTCGCACCTTAAAACTCCGAAGGAACACATGTATAATCTTCTTAATATGGGAACACCACTTGCATTTAAATGCTATTGCAATCGTTTGTTGACCTGCAACCAGTTATTCATCAATTCCGACGATCATATTGATATTAAAGGTTTAATTGTAGGCTACTAGAAACCATAAAAAATGTTGAAGAATCGTTGCTTCACAAACTGAATGCCAAATGGTCTTAATTAAAAGATCCCTATCATATGAGGGCTGCTAAACCACTTGTCTATAGACTTCCCATTTAGTATTAGTTACTGCACATAAAATGTTTGTTTTAGAAAAGAATTTACATGGGTTACCATTATGTCATCATTGTACTTGTACCATCATCTCACTAATGGTTATAACTATTACAATTGACATAGATGACATCACCCTGATAAAAGCCATAGTATTGCATAGCCTATGCAAAATTTGCATGTATTTGGTATACCATGGAACCTACCACCATCAATATGAATTTTTTTGATAGTCATTTAATCATCTTAACTTCCCCACAACCACTTTTGTAGTATCTTTACCACCCTATGTGCATGCCCAAATTTAGCTGTTTCAACATTGTCACTCTCCAATTTGGCCACTTCAAATTTTGGGCACCTTGATGAATAATGACACGTTGCACCACCATTTGTATTTGCATCCTGTGATCGATGCATTGCCTCCTTTCTTACCCGATATCTTTCGTTCTAAATACACATGAAATACTTCATAATAAAGGTCCTCTCCCTAGTATTATAAATGGCTCTTTCAACTTGCACCACCTCCAATCTTGGTCATGGGTGATTTCTTTGTTGACAGTCTTCAGTGATAACTAAACCTTAGTAAAAGATTGATTTTCTCTTCAACTTGTTATGAAGAGATTAATTATCAAGCGTATTGAGATGCTACTTTATGTCATACTTGGTGTAAGTATTGCTAGCTTCTCCACAAGAGCAAATTTGAAAGGAAAAGAAGTTACATTCATCGAATTTCTGTTGTTGGATTATATAATTTGTATAGAGTACTTTTAATCTAAATATTTTAGTAAGCAGTGGACCTTCAATTATATAAACGAAAATTGGATTGGTTTGAAGGCTGGAAAAAGTAATTTTATGTAAGATAATCGTGAATGGGAGTTTTAAATGGAAATATACACTGGATATGAAAAAAGTTGGCAAGTTGAGAAAGATGTAGAGAATATACTAAATAGATAGATGGATCAGAGAGCCAAGACCAGAAACACAAAATGTAACATATATTGTCCCAAGTATGAAAAATAAAATACTAAGAGATACAATTTTGTGGCTTGTAGGATAATATAAGGGAATTAACGCATTCAAAATCATTGCATGACAAACCAATGTTGTGCACTAAGACTTATTACAAGAAAAAAAAATGTATACATATTTATGGTGATGAAGAGAGAATATATAATAGTTACAACAATTAGTACCTTGTGGGGCTTCCAAACATGAAAAACAGAGAAACTTTTTTATCAACAAATCATAGTAAATAAGAAAAAATGTATATAATTATGGAAGATACCGTCATTAATGTCTTCTCTTCTCCATTAATATAGTTAAGGATATTAAATCGTGAGCCAGGGTAGTTAGTACTCTAAGTTGCGGTCACAATCCTTTCTTTTGATTTTATTTTTTTTGTAATATTAATTTTATTTATATATTTACTGTTCTTTGTCCTAATTTCATACTCATATCTTTACCACAAAATATTTCCACCTCTTTGATATTCTATTTTCTCCACAATACCCTCAAACAATTATATTTTGCAGAAAATAAAGTTGGTCAAGTAGATACCCAAATTTGGGATGTTCTCCCTATGTTTTAAATATGAATTCTTTAACTAATCAAATCTTCAGGTTTCGAGTCAAAGAGATGCAATAATCATTTGGTTTCTTGATGATATTATCATCATTCAACGATCAATTATATTGGATATTGATGTATGCCATGTGTTCGACTATCTTTTCCTCTATTTTTATTCATTACGCCTAGATAATTCATATTCTTGCACCCAAAAATTAAGAATTAGTACTATTTTAGTTTTATTGGTCATAGGGATCTCACATTATATCTTGTAATTGAAAAACTTTCACCGAACTAATGTTAATTCAACTATCATGGACTACACACATGGTTGCTAGTCGATGATCAAGATGCCTAAAAAGTCGGGCTCAAGAGGACCCAACCTAGGTCTGATTGACCCAATAAATAAAAGTGCATTGGTCCAATCCAAGCCAATCCTAGGCTGATCCCAACTATCAATACTTGGGATAGGCCCAACCCAATGACCTACAACCTTTTTATTAGAATAAATGATCAAAAAACCAATTAGATTTGTCGAGAGGTATTTTATTCTAATAATTAATAGATGTCATGTAATATTATTTTGAAGTGAATAAAATGAGTATTCTCTTATTTGCCCTCTACTTTGTTATGCTCATTTTGTATATTTACATTTACTTAAACATCACAACAAAGCCTACACATCAATTGACAATCGTCCAGTTGGGTTGCGCGTTGGATGGCGGTCATGAAACCAACTGCCAATCATATGAGGGCCGCTAAACCACTTGTCTATAGAATTCTCATTTAGCATTACCGCGACATAAAATGTTTGTTTTAGAAAAGAGTTTACATGGGTTACCAGTATGTCATTTTTGTATTCATACCATCATCTCACCAATGGTTATAACTATTAAAATTGACATAGATGACATCACCCTGATTCAAAAACCACTGTACTGCATAGCCCTATCCAAAATCTGCCCGTATTTGGTATATCATGGAACCCACCACCATCAATATGAATTTTTTTGTGGTCATTTAATCGTCTTAGCTTCCCCACAACCACTTTTGTAGCATCTTTACCACCCTATGTGCATGCCCAAATAGAGTTGTTTCAATATTGTCACTCTCTAAGTTGGCCACTTTTTAGATTTTGGTCACTAACACCTTCATCACAAATTGTATCATCACCATGCTACATGGATATAGCATTGTTCTTGACGTATAATGACATGTTGCACCACCATTTGTATCTGCAGGTAGTGATTGATGCATTGCCACCTTTCTTACGCGATATCTTTCATTCCAAATCCACTTAAAAACTCATGATAGCGGTCCTCTACCTAGTATTATAAATGGCTCTTTCAACTTGCAACAGCTCCAATCTTGGTCATGGGTTATTTGTTTATTGACAGACTTCAGTGCTACTTGCAACAGCTCCAATCTTGGTCATGGGTTATTTCTTTATTGACAGACTTTAGTGCTAACTAAACCTTTGTAAAAGTTTGAATTTCTCTTCAACTTGTTATGAAGTGATTAAAAATCAAGCGTGCTGAGATGCTACTTTATCTCATGCTTAGTGTAAAGTATTACTAGCTTATCTACATGAGCAAATTTGAAAGGAAAATAAGTTACATTGATCAAATTTCCGTTGTTGGATTATATTATTTGTATAGAGGAATTTGGATCTATATATCAACAAAAATTGGTTACATTGAGAGGTTCAAAAAATGTAATTATAAGTAAGATATCCTGATTGGGAGTTTTTAAAGAAAATATACTTTGGATATGAAAAAAGTTGGCAAATTGATAAAGATGTATAGAACACTAAATAGACAGATGGATCAGAGAGCCGAGACCAGAAATACTAAAAGTAACATTTATTGTCCAAAGTATGAAAAACGACATACCAAGAGATCCAATTTTGTGCCAAGTAGGATAATGTAAGGGAATTAACGCCTTCTAAATCATTGTATGGAAAACCAATGTTGTGAACTAAAAGACTTATTACAAAAAAAATAATATATGTATGGTGATGAAGAGAGAATATACAATAGTGGCAACAATTAATAACTTATGGGACTTCCAAACATGACAGAATGAGAAAGTTTTTTATCAACAAATCATAGTAAATAAGAAAAACCGTAAATAATTATGGAAGATACCCTAATTAATGTCTTCTCTTCTCCATTAATGTAATTTAAAGATATTATACCATGAGCATGCTAGTTAGTACTCTAAGTTGAGGTCGCAATCTTTTCTTGTGGTTTTATTTTCTTTTCAATTTTAATTTTATTTATTTATTTACTATTCTTTTTCCTCCTTTCGTACTCTTATCATTACCACAAAATATTTCGGCATTTGTGATATTCTATTTTCTCCATAATACCCTCAAACGTTTATATTTTCTCAAAATGAAAGTTGGTCAAGTAGATATCCAAATTTGGGATGTTCTCCCCAAGTTTTAATTTTGAATTATTTAATTAATTAAATCTTCAGATTTCGAGTCAAAGAGATGCAATAATCATTTGGTTCCTTAATCATATTATTATCATTCAACAATCAATTATAATGGTTGTTGATGTAAGAAATGTGCTCAACTATTTTTTTTCCTCTATTTTTATTCATTGTGCATAGAGAATTCATATTCGTGCTTCCCAAAATAAAAATTACTAATAATTTTGTTTTGTTGGTCATAGGGATCTCACATTATATCTTGTAATTGAGAAACTTCCACCAAATTAATGTTAATTCAATGGTCATGGACTAAACACATGGTTGCTAGTCGCTGATCAAGATGCCTAAAGAGTCGGGCTCAAGAGGGACTCAACCTAGGATGTGATTGACCCAATAAACAAAAGTTGGTTGGTCGAATCTAGGCCAATCCTGAGCTAATTCCAAGTACCAATACTTCGGATAGGCCCAACCCAATGACCTAGGAGCTCTTAACCCTGGGTCAAGTTAGCGGACCGACTTAATCGAGCCACTTCTTTTTTTAAATAATACATGACATATAAGTTTTATTTTATTTTTTTAGCTTAGCTATTCTATATTTTTTATACTTTTGAAACTCTAAAAATTTTACCTTTATTCTTCTACTTCTATATTAGTACAACAATTCACTAAAATTCATTGTTATTTTTTTAAAAATTTATTTTAAATCTTTTTTGGTCTTTATGTGGTCTTAGCTACTTCTATTTGTAGTTTTGATTGTTTGGTTTAATTTATAATTTATTTATTTAAAATAAAAGCATAAATTATTTAAGTTTGTTAAAAAAGTATCTCATCTTGATTAAAAAAAAAAAGAAAAATAAAACAGGCACAATCAGGTTTGGTTTGAGCCTAGGTCAGGTCATCACCACTACTTTTGCACTTTCTCTTCATCCCCCATTTTGTTCTTAATTTAAGGTAAAATTAGTGAAATAAAAATTACTATTTTCAAATATGAGTCACTGCAGGTACTGGTCATGATAAGAAAATATATTAAAAAATAAGGAAAAAAGAAAAGACAGGTTTTATTAAGCATGATTTCTATAGCCTCAAGAATGGGTTCCACATTTCTTGTTTAACCTTAATTATGGAAAAAAAATTCTTAATATATTAAAAAATTAAATATTTATTTTTTAAACTTTGACAGGAAAGGAAATTAAATAGAAACAAATTGGAGAAACAAAAAGAAAAATAATTAACTATGTACCTGAGGCTCCATTAATCTTGCCGGCAGAGCACAAGAGATGGGATCCGGCGATAGCACATCACCGGAATCTTCACAAGATGAATTTGGATTTGGGTCGGATGAAATAATCCGGCCAAAATCGTTAGTGTATGTTCTTGAAGAATTCTGTTGGAAAATTATACGGCAATGACGAATTAACAAATCGATTCAGTAAAAAGAATTAAAGAAGGAAAAAGAAAGAATCAAATGATTGAGAAAAGGAATAATGGAGTTGCCTACACAAAATTCATCTTACATTTCTGGAGTATTCTTCCATTTTTGGCTACCGAAGGATTCAAATGTAACGTTCCTAGGGCTCTCTAAGCGTAGTACTTTATGGACTTGAACAGTATTCTGTAGTGAGGGTGTTTGAGGGAGAAAAGCATGAGCAAATGTGAAGTGTGAGTGGTTGACTGAGAAAGTGTGCGTAAATGTTGTTTCCATATGTGTGAGTGTTTCAAAAAACAAAGCTCGACAGGAGGTAGCAGAAGCCTCGGAAGTTACGTTCTGTCTTTTTCTGATAATTTTTTCCTATTAATTTCTTCTTTTTTAGTTTGTCATTACTTAATATTATGTAATAATTAGACAGAAAGCATTTTTAGAAACAAATGTATATATTAGTGCTATCTATGAATACAATACAATAAATTATTTTCTATATTAGATTCCTCCATAGTAGGGAAAAAAAAAAGAGCTAATATTTAGGAAAATTGATTAAAGAGTTCATCAATATGTACGTATTGTTATATTGTAATCAAACATTTGACTTTACAAATTCGTTATACACAACTCCAGTTTTTGAGTAAAATTGAAAAACTTAAAGTAGTGATGAAGTTAAAATTGACACTCAAAAGTTGACACTCAAAAATGAAGTATACCTTTCTTGCAAGTTCAATCATTTTAAATTTCTTGAAATTTGACTATATTTTTACCGAAGGATCTATTCAAATTCGGATATTTTGAAAGAAATATGTATGGTGGGTGTGTTTTAATCTGAAAAATGTAATTAATGATTTGGTATATAAAGATAGGTACAGATAAATGTTACTTACTTGATTCATAATTTTAGTGATTATTACACTTTGAGGATTGGATTTCATTGATGAACTGTACTCTAGTAATTTAAGTTTGGAATTGAATTGCAATTATATTAAAGTTATACAGATATACTAATGTGCGTAAGAATTTTTTGCACCAATTTATTTGATTCTTTGCCACCATAGAACATATCACTTTCAAATATTTTGAAAGGAAAAATCAATTGACACTTTTGAATCTATTAATCCCAATATATATATATATATATATACATATATATAATAGACAGTAACAAAAAAACAAAAACAATAACAAAGACTAGAGGGTTGGATATTACAAAAATAAAGCACCTTCTGGAATATCCAACCCTCTAAGGGTGACCGTCCTCTAGCAGTTTCTACAACATTTCCTGCAAAACAAACAAAATTATTAACACTTTTAAGCAAGAATTATTTTTTTTAAAAAAATAATATTAATACTGTAGCTACTAACCTCCACCACCAACGCCCTCGGCCCGCTCCAACCGCCGTCCACTTCTTTCGTCCAATACTATTATATACTTACCAACTTCCTCTTGTGCATGTCGATAGAGGAAGCCCCTCCCGGATATACAGTTGAGGACACCACGGAGTTTGCCGCCCGGTTCGCCTAATTCTATAAGGACTCCCGCTGAAAGTCGAATCTGGTCCAATACGTCTCGAGCTGGAGCCGGAGCCAAACCTTGTTGGCCAGCCAGAGTGGCCTGACCAAGATGGACAAGGCGACGGAAAGTATCTTCCGGATTTACTTATCGGCCAACATGTGGAACACCTAGAACATGGACTCATCGTAACAGTTCCACCAGTAGGTCATCTACAATTATAAAATTAAACAAAATGTTAGTAAATTTCATTAAATCAATAGATTATTAGATACAACATAATTAATTTAAAATTGGTTACCTTCATGCTCTCAAACCACAAATGTTGGTACTCTTCCGGCACCTACCTTAGACATGGCGACGGGTGGGGAAAGAGTCCCCATCACGACTCCGTTGATGTGCTCGTGAAAGCGGCGGTCAGATCTAAAATGACATGTTACATTAGACATTTTGAATATGAAATAATACTAAAAGAATTGATAAACATCGAGGCTGATGTACTGGGCGCGCTGATGGTGGGGGGACTGATAGTAGTGGTGGAGAAGCCGCCAGGGTGGCAGACTGTTGTATCGTCTCATCAGTTGTTGGTGCAGCTCCAGATGCTCCAGTATCATCTGGAGTCTGCAGGGCCGGGGACGGTTTACAAATATCACAATAGATCCAATCCAATGTGCAACTGATAAGCTCATTTTGACCTACAAAATGCTTTTGTGCTCTTTTTTTTCTCAGAAAAGGTTTTGAAAGCTAATGGATCCAAATCGCCTATTTCTAATGCTCTTTGAGTCCATCACTCTTTCTCATCCTCAGCTAGACGAGATTGTCCAACCAGAACGGTATGTTTCATTCATGATTATGCATAATCCAATTATGAGATAATATAAATTTTATATTTCACCCAGTAGACATCTCCCATTTAATGTTACATTAAAGAGTTATTGACCAAAATACGAAATCAAAATTTTCCAACAATAATTGAAATCACTATTTCGATCATGCTAGGTTACATAAATAGTATTCTAACATGATCACCACTAAGCCTAACTATGTCCCTAGTCTTACAACAACAGCCCTTCTGTCGCCAAGGCTTAGGACCTTCTTGTTTCAACTTTTATATTCCTCATCATCACCTGCAAACCATTCACAGATTATGAATTCAGTGGTATCCAATACCATCAGTAGAATAGAGATTATGTTAATACTCAATTAAAGATTTTACCTTCATCGGAGAGGAGCTCAGGATACTCCCTCTTCCATTGGCCAGCAATAAATTCAAACATCATTTGGTATCCTTGACTGACGAACTATCTTCATTTTTCCTTTACCCCCGCCTCACAGCGTAATAGGATGACTTGAAGTGCTAGAAGCAGTCAAAGAAGTCTCATCACTCTTCCTCTTCTCCCATTTGGCACCCTTGCCCTTTGCTTTAGAGGTCGAAGCCTCTCCCACCAGTACTCCCAGATATAGATTTTTCAATCATTGCCTCGTACTGGACCAACATATTAATCAACTCATGAAGATTTTTCTCAATCCCATTCATGTTATAATTGTTAATAAATTGATCAAAAAATGGCGGTAGTCAGCCTGGAGGTCTTTCAGCTTTTCTATTAGGGATAGCATCATCAATCGATGCTCTCGTACGGACAATCCCTCAACTATTCTAGCACCTAATAATTCCTTCGTCACAGCATTCTGATATGCCAGTACGGTATCACATAAAGTTCTTTCATGCGGTGCATTATTGACCATACATCTTTGTACCTCCTGTACTGTTTCTTGATCTTGTTACTCATCATGCCCAGTACAATACTGCGTACTATCCAGTTGTCCTCGTGCTACTAAGTACATTTCTCGAACGTCAGATGTTCTCCTAGCAGGAACCCTTCTGCCAAAGTGCGAGATAGAGACTTACCCAGAACATAAATTTAGTTCTCGAAATCTTAGATTATCCTTAGATTTCTAAGCAAATTTGAATAGTTTGTTCCATCAAATTTATTATCCTCAAGTATGGTGTTAAGTGGATTCTTAGACATCTACAATAAATAGAAAAATTTGTAGATTATCATAAAATTATGTTCAAGTTAAGGACTTGGACTTCAGTCATTAACCCTCCCAATATTTCTACAAAAACCATCACTCTCAAATGGGTTTCCGAAACACTTTTCTTAGTGGGCTTAGGGTCGACAAGCGAAATTCTTGATGTCGAGCTTTTGCGATTCACATGGAACTAGTGGGCTTGTGGGCTTGTGGGCTTGTGGGAGGTATCAAATACCATTCTCGACCTACTAGATCCCTAAGATATTGTTAATCACTTTTTTCACGTGATTTCGAGAACTCCAAGCGAATCATTTACTTGGTGTTAGACCCGATCCATCAACTAAATCATAGGGCAGACTACCACTGCCCCACGACTAATGAGATAGAGAAATAGGTGTGTATTCACTTCGTTCACAATAATAGTGCAGCTTCATTTCAATCCAAACGTGCCACGACTCGTGAGACCATATATGGGTGAAATCAACTTCCTCACTACATTATAGTGGATGGAAGACGTTTAATAACAATCCTTTGTTTATTTCCAATTTTGGGTCTAATAATTTAACTTGGTCCAACCAAGTGAGGGTTATTTGTTATTTATATGACCGAGACCTCATCATATTTAATATTTTTCATACATAATATTCTGAATATTAAAAGTACTAATTAAACGCAAGGCATGCAAAAATAAAAGTCTAGCACGCCACTATTGGATAATCACAAGCCCAATAGCCTATGCAATCTACTGAGCTCATAATAAATCTATGGTTAGTATAAGATAGGCCCATTAACATAGTATGGGCTTTGTAATCTCTCTTTATTTCTTCATCTCCTTCGTGGGCTCCGTCCTTTGGGCCTGTTCTCCATGGGCCAACCCATGGGCTCCTCCATAGGCCTCCATCGTCTGTGGTAGTTCTTTCAATTGTTACAAAAAATAAAACTAAACCTCCCTAACCTATTACACTTATTACAACTAAAAAGAAACACGAAACAAAAGTTGCGGGAAGTACATAAATAGGGAGAAAGAAAGCCTTAAACAATTAGGCTAAAACAGAGAGATAAGAATATAAGTGGAACGCATGCCACAACCCAATAGAAAATAAACCATCTAATGGGTTTTGTGATCATCCATATTAATTCAATTAACAAAACAACACATTTATTTTCAAAAGAAACATGCAGAAAAAATATAATAGAAACCATGCATTATAATAATGATATCCAATATCATATATTAATCACATATCCAATCAAAGGGTTCTTATGTTAAAAATAATACAACTTAATTATGGACATAACTACAGTACAAAAAATACCCAAAAAGATGGTGGGGAAAGTGGCTTCTCTCTTCTCTTCCCTGTGCTGTCAAAAGAAGAGAGTCCGCAGACTCTTCATCAAGAGTGATTTGGACATGTCTCCTTGGTTTAGATGCCTATGCGATCAGAACTAGGGCTGAAGATCAAGAGGGCATTGCCAAAAACGAAATGTGAATTGCGCGGAGAGGCCTAAGGGTAAGGGACAGAGTCCATGCTAGCTCAGCAAAGAGCGATTTCTGTAAAATAAAGCCAAGCCCCTTTCCGCCTTCCACCCCATCTATGACGAAACTGCAAGCCAACTTCATTGCCTGCCACGATTTCTAGACCATATGTATGGAACCTTGCTAAAAGCGTCATGGCCCAAATGCTCTAGCTTTCGAGGGAGGGGTACGGGGGGTGCTCTTTCAAACCCCTGGAGTTCTCCTTGTTGTCAAAGGGTGGCGCCTGACCTTCATCGACTAGAGAGCTTATACTTTATGAAAATTTATGAAAAAGTGATCTGAGATATAATCTGTCTAAGTAGATAAAGAATTTTTTGACTAGATCAAAGTTCTCCACTTCTCCAGGGGGAGAAGAGTACACCTCCTAAGGTCTTGTGTCTCTTCTCGGCGCATTCTTCATCGACATTCTTGCCTTCCGAACATAACGAAATAGCTGAGCGAAAGCATTGCAAAATTTTTGAGATAGCTCAAGCTCATGCGCTTTTCGCTAGACCCACCCTCTAGCTATAGAAGCTTTTTTTTGGCCTATCGAAATCATTCGAACCGGCCTTTGATAGACGACAAGCTTGATTTATAGCTAATTCCATAGAATTTTCCTTCCTCAGTCACCGAAAGGCGCAATGTCTAATTTCAATTCCATTTAGCCCCCACTCCCAGCGACCACCTGCGGGGCTAGAGTTTCCTTAGGTTCATGAGAATCTCATGGTCAATCCCTTCATCGGAGGAAGAGAGCTTCTTTTTTTTTTTTGGGTGAATTGTAAGTTTTCATTCATCCAGTAATATTTATAAGGTACTCCGGGCATACCCGGAGAGATACAAAAGGACCCACACTAAAGTTTAAAGAGCAATTAAACCGTGCGGGAAAAGTGACAAGAGTAGCCTATAGACAGTGATCTTCATGGAAATAATAAGGCCCTCGGGGTTGGGTACTGCACCCTCAAATATGAATTCGTTACGATGCCGCCAAAGGGTGTAGACTGTGCATGACAAAGCTAGGTGTCGTGCTTTGGTATGAACGGAGGATCCGGTTTTCTCCTTCTTGAGCCATTTCACCGCGCTGTGCAAGGTGGACATACGTCGGTTGATCCCAAGCCATACTCGGATATGTGACCAAACGTAGTTGCTAAACGGGCACTCAAAGAAAAGGTGTTTGGCCGATTCCTTGGTGTTGATGCAAAGTGAACATAAGTCCTCCTCATGGAGGAACTCGAGTCTGTCCCGTGTAGCCAATCTGTTGCGTAGACCAAGCCACATGATGAACGAGTACTTTGGCGGGATGAAAGCCTTCCAAATAGCTGCTTTCCAAGGCTACCTCGCAAGTTTTGGCCTGAAGTACTCATAGGCTTTCGACGTCTGGAGTCCCTTTAGGGTGGACCATCTCGTCATCTGCTCAATCGCTGCCTCTGAAGACCCAAATTCGGTGATCATCCTGTTGCGGATTTCGGCAAGCCGTTGAAGGAGTGGAGAATCCCCCTTCTTCGATTGCCAGTCCCAGATTGATGCATCTCTGAGGTAGACACCGTTGACCCACTGTACCCACAACGTGTCTGCCTTACGGTGAATGTTCCATAATACACGAGCAAGTAGAGCCACGTTCTAAGACTGTATGTGCCGAATACCGAGTCCCCCTTCTTTCTTGGGATGGCAGATTTCCTCCCAAGCGACCGGCGCCCTCCTAGAATTCCATAGGAAATTCCTACAAAGACGGTGAATTTTCTCGATGACCACCGCTGGAAGAGGAAAAACTTGGAGCCAGAAACACTCCACGCCCTGAATAACCGAACGGACGAGTTCCAGTCGGCCTGCGTAAGATAATGATTTCGACTTCCACTTCGAAATGCATTTGGCAATTTGGTCCACAAGCGGTGAGTAGTTGTTGACTGAAAGTCGTTGTGCCGCTAATGGAATGCCAAGGTATCGGATTGGCATCTCACCTCTCACAAACGCTGTCCTAGCAAGGATTTCATCAAGTTCTTCATTCCGAATGCCTGCCGTAAAAATGCACGATTGGAGGTGTTAACGGAAAGGCCGGATACGTCCCTAAAAACTTTCAGGCATTCCATCAGGATGTGGATAGATGGAAGGTCTCCTCGAGAGAAAAGCATCAAGTCGTCAGCAAAGAGGAGGTGAGTGATTTTCAACTTTTCACATTTCGGGTGATAGTTGAAGTCTGAGTTGGAAGTCTTCCTCTTGATCATGCGGGACAGGTATTCCATGCTAAGTAGGAAGAGGGCCGGCGACATCGGGTCCCCTTGCTGTAGGCCTTTCTTCCCCGGGAAGAATCCGTGTAGGGAACCATTTAAAGATACAGAAAATGATGAGGTGCAGACGCACTCCATTATCCAGGCGATAAACATAGGGGGAAAACCATACCCGTGAAGTACTCGGGAGAGAAATGTCCACGAGACCGAGTCATATGCCTTGCGAAGATCGATGTTGATAGTACATCGAGGTGAAATCCGTTTCCTCGAGTACTGCTGCACCATTTCTTGCGCCAAGAAGATATTGTCGGTGATGTTGCGACCTCCAATAAACGCAGATTGGCAATGGTCGATTAGGTGCTCCAATGCAGGTGCAAGTCTGTCCGATATAATTTTCGTGATGGCTTTGTATATGACATTGCAGCACGAAATCGATCGGTAGTCAGCAACGGAAGAGGAATGCTCTGATTTGGGCACGAGAGCAATGACGGTGTGGTTCAGTTGCCGTAGCATCCGTCCATTCCTAAAGAAATCCAGAACGGCCCTGCATACTTGGTCACCCACCACATTCCATGCTTTCTTGAAAAAGCATGAGGAATATCCATCGGGGCCGGGTGCCTTGTTGTCGTTTATGTTGAATATTGCGTCCTTGACCTCCATTGCTGTGACTTCCCTGCAAAGTTCATCAGTAAGCTCGGAGGAAAGTTTGGGGCCATAATCGAACACTCCATCATCAACTGGGATGGTGTGAGACTCGGTGCCCAAGAGTGTTGTATAGTAATCAACGAACTCTTGGGCAATTGCATCGGCAGACGTAATGATCGTCCCGTCAGCTCTAGTAACTGCCGTGATGGAGTTTCTAGCAGCATTCCTTTTCACCATATCGTGGAAGAATTTCGTGTTTCGGTCCCCCTCTTTGAGGTAGTGAATCTTGGCTTTTTGGTAGAAGAAGTTCCGTTCAGCCTCAGCAAGGAAAACGGTCTTCCTCCTAAGATCTCCCAAAGATTCCCGAAGCCTTACATTTCCTGGGTTGTTTTCAAGCTGGTTCTGAGCATCTTGCAGTGCGAGGTTAGCCTCTTTGGCCCTAGTGGAAATGTGGCTGTAGTGCTGCATGTTGAAAGCCCTCAGTTCAGCTTTAAGTTCTTTCAGCCTCTTGCAAAGAATGAATTGTGGCGTTCCCTCCACATGCAAGTTCCATCGTTGCTCCACAGTGGATAAGAATTCCGGGTGTTCTGCCCACATATTGAAAAACCGGAACGGTTTTGGTTTAGTGGGAGTATGATCAAAGATAGTGACAATACCCGGGGAGTGGTCGGATAGGCATCCCGATGGGTTGAAGTGGGCGCCGCAATGTAAACCGGCCTCAAGCCATTCGTTGTTGTGAAGGACCCGATCAAGTTTACACCACACGGGGTTGCTTTCGTTATTGGAATACCATGTGTAATAGCAACCCGTTGTGGGGACGTCAAGCAGTCCAAGTGCTGCACAGCAGTCCACGAATTAGCCCGCCTGCCGACCCATGAATTTTTCAGAGCGGGGCGGAAGGCCGGGCGTACGGGGACCGTCGAAGAAGTGCTTCAACGCGCCGCAGCCACTACTTTGACTTCTTTTATGCAATTGTGAACTCCACGGAACTTTATCAATTCCAACGCAACTTACGAGAGTTTCGCCTTGTGAAGGGCCAGTCGCGTAGGGCGACCGGGCCAGGCCGAGTCAGAAAGGCTTTGATGACTCAAGGTTCATATTAGGGAAAGGAGAGTGAGGGGAAGAGGGGGCAGCCCTCGGCCCGATCATCCAATTCGCTCTAAGAGACAGGCATGGTTCTGTAGTCAAAGCAACTTCGTCACTTTCGTGTACCCATTAATTCTTGTTTGAGAACCCATTCAAATTAATTTCAGTTATTTAATTTTTGAAAATAACACATCACAACAAAAAATTAAATTCCCCAGAATTTACTATTTTAGAAAAATATGCAAAAAATTCAGAAAAAATAAAAATTCTGATAAAATAGAAAGCAGACATCAGCAAACAATGCGTGCACCCCGCTGATGGATCTGCTCGCTGTGCAAGCCCACGTGTGCCAGCGCAGACGTGCATTCGCCCTTGCAAGCGTGCGCGTCAGGCCGTGCGCTTGTCGGCATGTCTACTGCCATTTTTTTTTTTGAAACTTTTTGTTTTTTTTTTTGCATTTTGAAGAATGAATTATATTTTAGATATTCCAAACTTCAAAAAAAAATTCTCAAGCCCAAAATTAAATGCAATATTAAAATATCTAAAACCCTAGATTTAGATATGCAATTAAAATAAAAATCATGCTTTCAAAGTCGATTAAAACATGTTATCATGTAAATCCACATTAAACATGTTAGATTGAAGGCCTATACACCAAACTGGGCACTAATAACACTTGCGGGAAATGGATCGGCCCAGGAAGCGTGGCGGAAGCTCAAAAAATTGATAATAACGATTTAACATACAATTTAATCTTGATCAATGGGTGTACCCTTAATCTTTTCTCAGACCTTCGGTGTAAAAATAAAACAAAGAAGGCCAAGAAGTAGGAAAAAAATAAATAAGACGGACGAAAATACAAAATGAGATTTTTACCCTTTTTTTTTTGTTTGACTACAAGCGTTAATTCCTCATTCTGTATCGTTCACAGTGAGATTCGGTCTAGAGACCCTCCAAAACTACCACACCACCACTAAAGGATGTGGAGATTTTGTGCTAGCAAAAACTCCACAAATGTGTAAAGAATCAACAACGTTATTGTTTAACATTTGATCCTTTGTTCCTCTTTTGATCTCTAATATCTTAAGAGGGTTTTTGGAGAGAAAATATAAGAGAAATTTCATTGCTATGGTTTTGCAACAGCTGTTGGTTGGCTGTGAGTAATTTTTAGAGGCTTTATATGTGGCCTAGTCACAAGATACCAAGGAGCCTTAACCTAGCAAGACTCCTTCAACCATCTAACACCTCTCTGCCACACCACACCCAAGGAGGAGTTTTGACTCCTTAACCTAGCCATAGTCTAACAAAGAACTTGGGCTTGCATTTTAATGGATCGAGCTCGATTAATTAAAATTAAATCAAGGCACGTCTAATGGACTTTAAATAAAATCTAATTTAATTTATAAGTCCAATAATAAAATATACTTTAATCCAATTAAAGGATCCCAGCCTTTTATTATATCTCTTTTAACTTATAAATCCAATTCATAAATCGGACAATGCCAAGTAAAATTAATCTAATTAATTTTAATAGCTAACTTGAAATTCTAATTAATCCAATTAATTAAACTCAAGTCATCCGTTAAGTAGATTGGTCTAAATAAATGGTGCAATCATTTATTCTCTTCAATATTTAATTTAATTCAATTAAATTAATCCGAGTCTTTTGTAATTAATTCCAAATTAATTGCATCCAATTATAGTGGTAGGGTGTTACTCTTTAGGTTCACCGTCAGCTAGACTTGGGCGTGTGTGACCAAGAAAATTAATTAAATCTAATTTAATTAATTATTTTGGATTATCCCATAATCTGAAATAGCTCGTTACTATGAGTTCTCGTGTAGCAATGGTCTATGGTACTAGAAACTAGGTGAATAGCAGCGTGAATAGAAAGAAAGAAAGGACTATGGTTTGGGTTTTAAACACTTGAGGGCTTCAATGATGCCCTTTTGACGACATCTTTTGTTGGGCGCATGTTTAAAGCAAAATAATTTCCAAAATACGAATTTGTTTAGCGAAAAACTAGGTGGCCAGTCATGATACTGCCGAGTGGAAGGAGCGTAACCTCCAAGCCTTATTTTCTCCTTCCAAAATTAAGTGCAAATTGGCCATTTTGTTAGTTAAACACTCCATAGTTCGTATAATTTGACTTTTCAACACCAAATGCAAGTTTTTGATTACAAGTGCACATCACTTAGTACAAATTCGTGAATGCAATCCCATCATCATCCTGCAACCTGATTAATAGAATTTCGAATATTTTGGTATGGGTTTTAAACACCATGTTTTTTAGCTGGTAAATTTTGCGATAATGCATTACCCACATTGAGTAATCTGGTAAAGCATAAGGTTGAAGTCTGTAACGTTTGCCCTGTGTAAAGCGGAGGACGAAACACTCAACTATGATCTCTTAAAGTACACATTTTTCAGGCGAATATGGCTATTGTCACTTCTTCCAAATCGAATTATTTTAGGCCCTTATCTAAACTGTGCCGGCTAGTATCAAATTCTTGTATGTCACTTCGGCGCTCAAAAGGTGATTTATTTGTTACTATCTATTGGTATATCTAAATCACCGCAACAAGTGTTTGATGGAGTCATCAAGTTCTCACCCTATGGAGATAATACATCAGTCAACAATCCATCTTCCTGACTGCATGAATTGTTATTAGAGTCTTAGTACAATAGAGAATCAAGCTCAAACAAATTAGTGGTATCCTCCACCTACTGATTCAGTAAAAGTTTATTTTGATGGTGCGAATTCTCAAGAACAATCATCTATGGGTATAGGGGTTATTGCAAGAAACTCTAAAGACATCTGCTTAGCAGATGATATATATCTCTTTTTCTACTACACCAGACCATCCTGGAAGCAAAGGAGTGTTCTTATTGAAGGTGATTGCTTATCCATCATCAATAAACTTAAGGTTGTTGAATTGGTCTCCTTACCACTAAGACCAATTTATGAAGATATCAAAACATTAGCAGTGGCTTTTCATTCCATCACTTTTGTGCATGTTCATCAACAAGCGAACAGTCTTGCACATTAATTGGCAAGAAATGCTCACTATAGTGCTGATCATTGATGAAGAGAAATGTATTATATAGCTCTTGGTGGCAAATTTATGTTATGATTTTCGTATCCAAGAAAAAAAAAAGAAAAAGAATGCATATTAATTGATTATTGTGTCCTAGCAATAGCAAATATCATGAAGTTAGATTTAACCAAATGGTGCGTCCTATATTATTTGTCATAATATCTAATCAGACTGAAGGGGTCAAAGTTGAAATAGAGAAGCTTTTGGAATAATACTTTTGTTCCAAAAACTCGTTTAATATAACTTATCAGTCTTTGGATAAACTCGTTTAATAACTACAACTATTATTTATCTTTTATGGTAAACTAAAGGTACTTTAATATAGGTTAACAATTAGTGACTCTATTGTACTGAATTGGGCGGCACACTATGTTGGATTAAAATGAATTGAAACAAAAAATGGTTGGATGTATCCATCTAACAAGCACACAAAGTAATGTAACTCTACCGAAAAAATTGCACTTTTTGTACCGTAAGAGCACTTTTCAACTTAGGTCCATTTATTTCAATTTTCTCACATTGCATCTCACGAGTTGATAAGTTTCTCAACTATAGTCCTCTAGTGCATTTTTTGTCTAATAATTGACAAAAAATAAAAAAAAAATTGCACGTGAGATTGCCAAAGGCTAAATTCATTATTGGATGGAAAATAGATGGGAGGACAAAAATTAAATAATATTTTCATCTAATGGGATACAATATGAGAAAATCGTAACAAATGGGAAGAAATTAGAAAAGGCCCTATATATACAAAAAAATGCGGGATTTGGCAAGGGTAAGAGAACCGTTCCAAAACCCATTCCATATTGGAACGGGCTTTGGAACACATGAGGAACGGATATTGCTAGATGACGTCATGATCCACTTTTTTTTGGGTTATAATTTTCAAACGGCAAAATCGTTCCAATATGTGTTCCAAACTAACCGTTACAAAATCCTTCCAAAGACTGCTAAAAAATAGTAATGGTTTGCCTAAAATTAAATGGTTTTTAAAAATTAAATGCATACCAATACTTTCTATACGTGAACATATTTAAACGCATACCAATACTTTCTATACGTGAACATATTTAGCGGTCTGATCTAAAATTAAATGGTTTGATGGACAGTTGTGTTGTTTTTAACATCATTAATTGTGTATCAGATACGATATCTCAGTATTCGTATAACAAAAATGTCCAAAATTTAATCGAATGTCGATTTAATAATATCAAACGATCTGATTAAAATTCTAACTGTCTGATTAGGCGATTCAATACAACAGATAAGATACTACTTACATTTAGGTAAGAGTAACAATCTTATATATACAAATGCACTTGATCTTCGAACATATATCAATTTAATTCAATGCATGATATGTTTTCAATGACCTTAAAAAATTAATGATCTACTTTATTATGATCATTAACATGTCTACGATGATTTTTCCTATATTTTTTACTTTTCTAAATTTTTTAGGAAAATAATTTTGAGACACAATTAGGAACTGTTTGCAATCATTGCGAATGGTCGTATTAATATTATACCAAAATAATTTCATTTCGGAAAAAAGCAACAATGTTTTGTTTTTGTTGGAATGGTTAAACAATAGGAACGATTTTTTAAATAATGCTCGTCAACAGAAACGACGTCTTTTTTTTGCTAGGAATAGTCTTAGGGAACGATTTTTTAAAAATTGCCCAATCCAAAGCCCACTCCAAAAATTTTTTCATTTCTCCCTCCCTCTTCTGCCTTCACTCTCCCTCCCTCACTCTCCCTCCCTCACTCTCCTCCACCGACTACCTCCCTCACTGGGTACTCAGCTCCACTGTCGCTGTCTAGAGGTAAGTGGAATCAAATGGCTCAGTTTTCTTTTTTTTTTTTACCCTCCCCCCCCCCACCCATTTTTTTTTTTTTTACACTTTTCTTCTATTTTCCCCCACATTGATATAAATAAACAACAATTTTATTGAAATATTTTGGCCAGTTTTTGAAATAATTTTCTGAAATTATTTTGAAAAAACTAATTTCGGTTTTTCAAAAATTGTCTGGTTCTTTTGTAAATTTTTTTCATTTTCCTAATTTTCTGTAACGTTTTTTGTAATTTTCTAATTTGTTTTGTAAATTTTAGGTAATTTATAAATTTTTTCTGTAAATTTTTTATATTTTTTAAAAACATTTTTAATTTTTTTTAAATTTTTTTAAAAAAATTTTTTTTTTTAAATTTTTAAAAAATTGACAGAAAAGTTTTGATACTTTTAAAAATTTTATTGTCAATTTTTTCTGGTTTCTGGTCATTTCTACAATTTATGTGTAATTTATGCAATTTATGTTCAATTTAATTGAATAATTTATGCAAATTTATGTATAATTTATTGAGTAATTTATGCAATTTATGTTTATTTCATTGTGTAATTTATGCAATTTATGTGTAATATTTTTACATAATAAATGTAAATAATTAAAAAAAATTGAAATTTACTCCAATTTGTAAAATTTACATAATAATCACACTAATAAAATTGTTTTGACCAATTTCCCCAATATTAACATTTTTACATGATAAATGTAAATAATCACAAAAATTGTATGAATATTCCCATTAATAAATTTTTACATAATAATAACATTACCAACAATTAGGATAATATTTCCAATAATAACATTATATACATAATAATGTCAATAATCACAAAATTAGAAAATATTCCCATATAAAAATATTTTTACATAATAATGTCAATAATTATAAATTAGATCAATAATCCCAATAATAATATTATTTAGAAAATAATATCAACAATAACAATATTGAGGTAATATTTTAAATTAAAATACAATTAACAATTAATAATTATTTGAAAATATACAATTGCTTTCACCACGTACAAACAGATCACACATGGCTATAAGCTTGGTTAACCTATCAAGTAAATTTTGTCAGTAGAACCGGCTAGGTTTATCCTTCTTTATTTTCAACAAAAGATAATGTTGATAAATACAATGCTAACTGTTTTTTTCTTTTACAAAAGGTAGAGCTCGATCAGCCGCACAAGCGGATTTAAGTTATTTCAAAGGTGCTACAACAAAAAGGAGGACGACAACTGGAGTGGGTTGAGGGCGGCTGAGGTAGCGTAAGTAGATTTTTAATATTTTTTTTCTAAAAAAAATAATTATTGATTAAAAGTAATAATAATTTTGTTTGTTTTGCAGGAGACGTACCCGAACCACCTTCGACAAGCCTCAAACCAGGATGATATTGATGTCATTGAAGAGGAGGGGTTATATTACGTTTTAATTTTCTTTTTTCATTTTTGTAATTAGATTATTTTTCATTATAATATAATACATTTTCTTAATTATTCATGTTCCATAATGTTTATTACATTCCATTATTTCATATTAAATTACTTAATTAAATTCATAATTATAATTAATTAAAAATTTATTCAATTAATTTAAATATATTTTATTTATCTATTACAATTTATTAAATATATGAATAAATTAAAAAATATAAATAAATTATAAAATTAAAAAATTAGGAACGACGTTAGTAATGGTAAAGAAATGTTATAAATCTAAATTAATGACCGATCCAAATACCATTACTAAAATAGTTCTAAACGCGTGTTCCTAAATTGCATTAACTGTTACAAATACCATTGTTAAAACCATTTCAAATAAGTGTTCCTAAATAGTGGCCAACCGTTCCTATTACCATTGCTATTTCAGTTTTAAGTTCGTGTCCCAAACTCAGAAAACGATTGCTAATACCATTACTAAAATAATTTTATATACGTGTTCCTAAATAATACTGACCATTCCAATTAAAAAATAAATTTTTCTTGACAAATTTAATATTAGGAACGATTTTCATAGTTTGTAACAGTTGACGTCCCAAATGAATGGTCTTGCCTTATCCGTTCCTAAAATTTTGTAATGCCATTTTTTAAGGATAGATTTCAAACCGTTCCAAAAATGATCCAAAAGAAGTTCGGGGTCCTACAAACCATTACAAACCGAAAAAAAATCGTTCCTAAACCCGCTCCAAGTCGGCCTTTTTTTATAGTCATAGTACCTTAAGCTAGCTTGTAAAACTAGAGATCTTAGGGATCCCATCTCTTGTGCTATGATCGGATCCTAGATCTTGTGCTCCACCAACCACCTTTATGGATGGGATTTGGCTACAGCACATCACCACAATATAAAAAAAGACAGGATTTGGCACGGTCAGGGCAACCGTTCTAAACCCATTCCATCTTCGAACGGTCTTTGTAACACATAATGAATGGATATTGAAAGAAGATGTTATGATCTACAATTTCTTTGTTATAATTTTGGAATGGGCAAATCATCTAGCATGAGTTCCAAACAAACAGTTACAAGATTCGATCCAAATACCGTTACAAAATAGTAATGGTAAATGGTTGAAACTCTATTTGGAACATAATATTAGAATTAGGGAGGGTCTTGAGTTGACCATTCCTATATGTGTAACAAAGGATGTCCAAAAGATGACAGTTCGAAAATGTATTCCAAAATGAGGTACAATTTGGAATGATTTTGGAACACCCTTAATCAATTACGCGAAAAATCATTCCAAATTATTAGTTTTATTTAAGAGTAATATGTTTCAAAAATCATTCTGAAATTCAATAAAATTGGAACTATTTTTTTGTATTATTTCTTTATTATAACTGAGACTGTTCCAAATAAAATACAATGGTTGTATTTCAACGGTAAAAAAAATGTTTCAAAATCTAAATCAACGGCTATTTCTTAACAGCTAAATATGTGTGCTCTCTTCGTTTAATGTCACTATCTTCTTTCCTTCTTATTTTCTCTCTATTTCATCAATCCCTCTCGAATTTTTTTGATCTCTCACTATCCCACAAATATTTTTCTACTCTTGTTCGTTATGTCTCAAATTTATGTTGATATTTGGAGTCATTTTGATTAGGTAACAACTTTAACCCTTTATTTATCTATTGAATGTTTTTTGTAATTTTGTCAATTAACTTTAATGTTATACTAATATATATATGTGTGTGTGTGTGTGTGTTTGTGTAGGACTCATCGTCATGTTAAGACAGTTGAGGAGATGGATGTATGAGATGAACCTTCGAAATAGGGCGGGTTTTACTCCGTTGAGGATGGTGTTGCTACATTTATAGAATAACCCAAGTCTCAACATGCATATATGGATGGTGAGAAAATTAAGTGTCCTTCTCGGAAGTACAAAAATGAAGTTTTCAAAACCACGGACGAGGTAAATTTTGATTTATTTATAAAAAGTTTTATACTCGAGTATTATAATTGGACTTATCATGGTGAGAAAAGGGTGTAGGAGTATTTTGAGGCCGTCACCGTGGCCCCATTGTAGGAGGAGCAAACTCCCATTTCTAATGTTATGGAGGCTACCAATATGCCTTGGGGTGATGCAGTGTAGATGGATTCGGCACAGAGGATAGTTTTTTATGCGGCCAGGCCGGCTGTCTGGTCTTCTAAGTAAAACCAGGATACTGTGCCTGATAACCGAGGTCATGTCCTACTAATGCAGGGCCTAGTTCATATTACGGTAGGGGGTCCTAATTATGTGTTTGGGCTGGCAGATCGATTTCATGATGTAGTGCATGAAGTCGAGCAACCATCTCAATTGAGGGTTGTTACTGAGTTGGTGAATATCAAGGTTGGCAACCATTTTCTCAAACATATATATGACCAAATATCTCAATGGGCTGATCATATAGTGCCCCACAACCACCCTGCACAGGATTAGTATACTACGAAGAAATTGATAAGAAACTTGGGTTTACCTATTGAGAAGATTGACGTGTGTAAAAATGGTTGCATGTTGTACTGGAAGAACGACATTGATCTTTGACTACTACACGTTTTTTGGAGAAGCTAGGTACAAGTCAACCAGGAAGCGAAATCTTAGTCGTAAAAAAGACACCGCATGCCATTCTTATGTACCTGCCGATTATCCCTCGCCTGCAAAGGTTGTATGCTTCAGAAGCGACTGCCGAAGAAATGACGTGGCATGTCAACAATCAAACGAAAGAGGCATCCATGTTCAATCCATCTGATGCAGATGCATGGAGGCATTTGACCGGACGTATCCTCATTTTGCAATAGAGCCCTATAATGTTAGGCTGGGTTTGTGCAAGGATGGGTTTGCACCACACTGCAGTACGCTCGTACGTACTCGTGTTGGCTCGTTATACTTACACCGTACAATCTCCCACTAGTAATATGCATGAGTGATGAGTATATGTTCGTGATGATGGTGATCCTCGATCCTTCCAATCCAAAACGTCTCATCGATGTTTACCTAGAGCCATTGATCGATGAGTTGCAGAATTTGCGTCATGTTGGTGTACTAATGTGTGACATTGAGAAAAGAGATAATGCACGCCGTGTTGATTTGGACAATGAACGAGATAGAGAGAGAGAGAGAGAGAGAGAGAGAGAGGGAGCTATTGGAGGATAATGCACGTCTAGATGGAGTTCCATTGGAGCTATTGCAGTGTCCAGTTTGTATGGAAGACACACGTTCATTCTACGCGCAGAACGGTAGAAAGGCTTGCTATGTTGATTGCCACAGGCAGTTCCTCCCGCTGGACCATCTGAAATGTTGGATCAAGAAAGCATTCATTAACAACCAAGTAGAAAGAATGTTGCACGGCCAAGATTGATGGGAGAACAGATCCGCAAATGGGTTGAAGAGTTTAGCCCTATGGTTGAAGTGTTGTTGTCACTCGCGGACGGGTATGGTAGCGAGCATAAGCGGACAAAGAAAAGCATCTTTAGGGAGCTTGAGTACTGATTGATGCATCTAATATGACACAATATTGATGTCATTCACATTGAGAAGAACATGTTTGACAATATATTCAATACTGTAATGGATATAAAAGGAATAATGATGGTTACTCTGAATACACGGAAGGACCTGAAGATCATATGTAATTGACTAAAGCTTGAGTTGGACAAAAGAAGGCTGAACGTGATGCCCAAAGCCATATATTCCCTGACTCATTTTGGGCCGACATTGCGTTTCAAGAGGTTGAGACGGACAACCATAATTATAACCTGCATGACCTAAATGGTATACAATTAGTTGTTGAGCTTTCTGTTGCTAATCAACAAGGAGCAGGTACATCCCGTCAGGGAACTGTAAATCTTATGATGAATTTGACGACGATAGCTTTGATGAGGATTACAAACTGAAGAAGACAATAATTCTGATTGACATTTAGCGTTTTCTATATGAAGTGTCTGTGTCTTTTGCGGAATACAAATTAGTATAAATTAAAAAATTACGATAATAATTTATAAAAATATTTTACCAGCTAATTTGGACGTACAACTTGCAAACTATTTGTTCATACCAATAAAATTTTTTTAAAAACAAAACACATTATTTTTTCTATTTAGGAACAGTCAAAAAATTAGGAAGTCGATCCAAAGCCCGTTCCAACTTTGAACCGACATTAATAAAATAAATTGTTCAATATATTACAATGTTCCAAATAAAAAATAGGAAAAATTAGAATATAGGAACGCTCTATTTATTTTGATCGTTTCAAAATAAGTTCCAACAAATTCAATTTCGCGCCAAAAGAAAACTGGAAGAAAAATCAAACCTACGAATGGTTATTTAATATTTGACCGTTGCTAATATGATATTAAATAAAATCGTTCCTAAATGTAGAAAATGTTTCTAAAATGATTAATAAAAACCATTTCCAGATGAGTTACAAAAACCGTCCATAAATATTCCCATAGATTGCTCGTTCACTTCCCGATTACAAATCTCAACATCCGGGACTCTGATTAATTCCATATGTGAACATATCTAGTGGTCTGATCTAAAATCAAATTGTCTAATGGATAGTTCTATCGTTTTTAATTTCGTTGATTGTGTATCAGATACGATATCTTAGTATACATATAACAAAAATGTCAAAAACTTCATTGAGTGTAGTATTTTGTCGATTCAATACAATAGTATAAGATACCACTTATATCTACGTAAGACTAACAATCTTATACACACAAATATACTTGATCTTCTAATATGTATCAATTTAATTCATAGCATTATATGTTTCCAATGACCTTAATTAATTTATGGTCTAGTTTTTACTTAGCATTAACATGTTTGGGACGGTCTTTCCTATATTTTTTATTTTTTTATTTTTTAGTGTAAAATAAAATATTTTAAAAAACTTTCGGCGATTTAAAATATTTTCTTAATTTTTCTGTAATTTTTTAAAATTTTTATACATTTCTAAAATTTTAAAAAAATTCATAGTTTTTGGTAATTTTCATAATTTTCTGTAAATATTTCAAAATTTTAAAAAAAATTGTAAATTTAATTTAATTCTCCAATTTTTTTTTAAATTTTTGGTGATTTTAAAAATTTTCTCTTATTTTTGGGTGATTTTTAAAAATTCTGTCAATTTTTTGTTATTTTAAAAAAAAATCTGCAAAAAAATTATTTTATGCAATTTTTGAAATTATAGAAATATATAGTTGTATAAAAATTTATAAAATTATAGAAATTTATTTTATGTAATTTCTGCAATTATAGAAATTTTGTGTTATTTTTCAAAATTAATTGTATAGTCGTGTATTTATGCAATTATTATGTAATTTAGTAATTGTATAGTGTAACTATTTGTGCAATTTACTGTAATTTTCTATGATTTATGCAATTCTTATGTGTATTATATCATATTTCTATAATTTTTTACAAAATTTATTGTATACATGTACAATTTATTTTATAAATAGGCTAATTTTCACATCATAATGTAAATAATAAAAAAAATTAGAACAATATATAATCCCAATAGTAAAGTTATTTAAATAATAATGTATATAATAAAAAATATTGTACCAATATTTTAAATAAAATAATTTTTACATCATAATGTAAACAATCACAACAATTAGACCAATAGTTAATCCCAATAATAACATTATTTAAATAATAATGTAAATAATAAAAAAAATTAGATCAATATTTCCAATAACAACATTTTTAAATAGTAATGTAAATAATCACCAAAGTTACACCAATCTTCCTAATAATAACATATTTACATAATAATGTCAACAATAAAAAAATTAGACCAATTTTTCCAGTAATAATATTTTTACATAATAATGTCAATAATCACGAAAAATAGGCTAATATTCCCAGTAATAACATTATGTACATAACAATGTCAATTATCACAAAATTAGAAAATATTCCCAACAATAACATTTTTACATAATAATGTCAATAATCACAAAATTAGACCAATAATCCCAATAATAATATTATTTATAAAATAATGTAAAGAATAACAATATTAAGGTAATATTTTAAATTAAAATATAATTAGATAATAATTAGAAATAGAAAACAAATTGAGGACAATATTTCTAATAATTAATAATTATTTAAAAATGTATTTGGTAACAGTGTGCAAACAGATCACGCATGCCTTTAATCTTGTTTAGCACATTAATTGAATTTTGCCAGTAAAACTTGTTATGTTCATCCATCTTCATCTGTCAATAAAAGACAATGTTGATAGATTAAAATGGATAAATATAACGAATACTACAATAAAAAGTTCATGTGATAGGCTAAACAAGCTTTAAGCAATAGTGGGCCCGTTTGTATATGTGCACAAGAGAATTATATATTTTTAAATAATTAATGAGTACAAGAATCATAACTTCATGATAATATTTCCGATGTGTAAGAATTAGTATATTCTTTCTTATTTACATATTAATGAATAATCGTAAAATTTAGACTAATACTTCTCAATAATTTGTTTAGATCATGTTTAGTGGTACGCCTCCTGTACCACAAGGTCGAGCACGTGGTCGTGGTCGTGGCCCACCACTTCTACCAATTTCGTCAGATGTTCCGATATTGGGGAAGCAGTTCTTCGACTACCCACACCACCTGACACGACCACACTGTCCCTCGCCCTGCAAATTCCAGATGATGCTCACCCCGATGGCTGCTCACCACTACCAACAGTCCCCCCACACTCAGCGCGCCAGTACATCAGCCTTGATGATGCGAGGTAAATTTGTTTATCAAATTATTTTAGTATTATTTTATCTTGAAAATATCTAATATAGCATGTCATTTTTAGGTCTCACCGTCGGTTTCACGAGTGCATCAATGCAGTCGTGACGGGGACACTTTCCCCACCGATCCCTATATCTAAAGGCAGGTGCTGCTAGAGTACCAACATTTCTGGTTTGAGAGCATGAAGGTAATCAATTTTAATTTATTTGATTTTATCTAATAATCTAATTATTTAATGAATTTTACTAATGCTTTATTTAATTTTATTATTGTAGATGACTTACTGGTGTGACTGTGACGATGAGCCCATGTTTTGAATCTTCCACATGTTGGTCGATAAGTAAATCCAGAAGATACTTTCCGTCTCCCTATCTATCCTGGTCAGGCCACTCTAGTTGGCCAACAAGGTCAGGCCCTAGCTCCAGACCTACTGGGCCAGCGTTCACTTCAAGTGGGAGTTCTCAAAGAATAAGGCGAATCGGGCGGGGAACTCTACGGCGTCCTCAATTGTGTATTCGGGGGGGGGGGGGAGTCTTCCTCTATCGGCATGCACAAGAGGAAGTTGGTAAGTAAATAATAGTACCAAGCCTCTAAGGCTTTCATATGGCGATCTCCGCGAGTCAATTCAGTCAGTTGACCACCTTGTCAACTAACCCACAAAAATTTCATATACGCCAACTACATGGGTTACAAAGTGGTATGTAGGCATCTGATGTGATGTGAAAGCAGTGCTTGATGTAATTTGGTAAGCACAACAGATGCATGCACTAGGACGAATACTTTTCATATTCGTGGAGACAACATTGTTTAAATAAAGATTGCTTAAATAGTTTTGAAAACAACTAATCTAATTGGCTTTTTGGTCACCTGTTCCGACAAGAATCCGATGGTAGCTAGCTTGTACCTTTTCTAAGTAACCACACCACTATTTAGCTTGAATACAAAACCTGATTGAGGGTTGGCATCATTATGCCCGACTGAAAGTTAGCATCGTTGTAGTCTTTCAGTATAAATTATCCACCACCGTAGATCAAGAACATATCTTTAGTCCTTTTCAGGTGCATAACTCTAATCTTGACTGCACTCCAGTATGCATCACCAGCATACACCTAATATTTGCCAGTTACGCTTAAAGCGTATGCGAATCGGGCCTAGTGCATTAGATATCATACTGAATACTGCCCATGGTTGAATCATAGAGAATGTCTGACATCCATTTAAGCTCCTTATTAGTCTTGGGAGACTGTTTCGTGGACAGCTTAATCCCATGCCTAATTGTAAGGAATCCTCATTTTGAGTTTTCCATTTTGAATCTATTCAAGAGTTTCTTAATGTACAAGGATTGAGTTAGTCCTAACATCCTTTTGGATCTATACCTGTAGATCATGATGCGAAGGATGTAGGAAGTCTCACCCATATCCTTCATGTAAAATTGAATGGACAACCATGCTTTTATGTTTCCTAATATCTTGACATCATTCCCAATGAGCAACAAATAGTCAACATAAAGTAGAGGGTACGTACCCGGGCTCCCTCAAATGATCAGATTCATTTTTGATAAAATCATATCCCGCATGACTTCATCAAAATGTGTGTTTCAGCAATGGGGAAGCTTGTTTGAGGCTAGAGATGGACCTCTGGAGACGACAAACTTTCTATTTTTCTACAGAAGATGTGAAACCTACTAGCTGGTCTATGTAGATCAGTTACTCGATGAAATCATTCAAGAAGGACGTTTTAATGTCCATCTGCCATATTTCATAGTCATACTACGCTGCTATGGCAGGCAGTATCCTAATGAGCTTAGCCATTGCCACGAGCAAATAGGTTTTCTCAAAGTTGACCCCGGGTCATTGAGTGTATCTTTTTGCCATGAACCTAGCCTTGAAGGCAGTAACCTCCCCGCTAGCTCCAAGCTTATATTTGTATACCAATTTGCAATCAACTGGCTTAACACCTTTAGGTGGGTGCACGAGGGTCCAAACTTGATTCGAACCATCGAGTCTATTTCGGATTTAATGCCCTCAAGCCACTTATCTGTGTTGATGTCATACATTGCTTCTCTGTATTTTGTTAGGTCACCATCTAATTGGCTAGTCAAGCCTAAGAATCCATACCTATCAGGACGTTGACATATTCTAGATGACCTACAGAGAACTAGAGCACTTTTACTGGAAATCCTAGGTACAGATGGTGTTGCATTATCTTGATGAGGTATCTCACTTGGATCTTCAAGCAGTTCCTCATCACATCGGCTATCTATGGGAAAACCCTTTCCCAAGAATATTGTGTTTCTCAAGACAAAAACTTTTGTCTTGATAAGTCGTAGAAATAATACCCCATAGTTTCTTTTGGATAACCGACAAACCTTTACAGACTAGACCTTGATTCTAATTTCTCTCCTACTAGCCTCTTGACATATGTCGGGCTACCATATACTCTCAAGTACTTGCAGAATGCTGGCTTGCCGGGCCATATCTCTTATGGCGTTTTTGCGCACAACTTTGGATGGTGCCATGTTGAGCAACTTGGCCGCTGTCTCAAGAGCGTATTCCCAAAAGGACAAGGATAGTTGGGTAAAACTCATCATAGATTGAACCATGTCCAATAGGGTTCGATTTCTCTTTCCTGCCACGCCGTTAAGTTGCTGTGTTCCAGGAGGAGTCCATGAATAGAGAATTCCATTTTGTTTTGGGTAATCCATAGACTCACCACTTAAATATTCCCCACCTCGGTCTGACGTAAGGGCTTTGATCTTACAACTAGTTTGATTCTCTACTTCAAATCTGAATTCCTTAAATCTTCCAAAGGGCTCAAACTTGAGCCTCATGAGATAACATAACCATACTGTGAGTGATCATCAGTAAAGGTTATGAAATACGAGTATCCTCCTTTAGCCACAGTATTTAGTGGTCTACAGACATTTGTGTAGATTAAGTCCAACAGACCAGTGGCAAGCCTACTTTGTCCAGCAAAAGGTTTCTTGGTAATTTTCTCTTTTGGACAGGATTCGCAAGTTGATTTTTATCCAAGTCGTCTACCTCTAGACTCCTTAATTCTGCCAACTTCCTCATCCTTTCAATGGAGATATGACCTAAACTTACATGCAAAATCTATGTGTTTTGATGATTATCTAATTTTCGTTTGTGTTGAGCAATAATAATCCAATTTAACTGTTGCAGAATATAAAGACCGTTCATTAATGTATTAAGTAGATGAAGGTTATCATCAATCATCAAATAAAAACTATTTTTATTGATCTTAAATGCATAACCATTGTCTAAAATAGGAATGAAAATAATGTTTTTGATTATGCTCAGTATATAATAACAGCTCTTTAATTCTATATGAATACGATCACTAATAGCTAATTTGAGAGATCCCACAGTTTCCGCTGCTACGGCCTTCCCATCACCAAACCTTAGAACCATCTCGTCCTTATGTAGCCTTCTACTTCTTTTCAGCACCTGCAAATCATTGCAGATGTGAGCTCCACAGCCGGTATCCAATATCTAACAAGCAGAATTAGTTATCATATTTACTTCAACCACAAACGTGCCTTGGTTGGAGAGGAGTTTTGGGCACTCTCTCTTATAATGCCCCTTTTCATGACAATGAATGCAAACATCATTTCTCCTTGATGGTTGTGAACCACTATTCTTCCCTTTCCCTTTTTCCTTTTGCACTACAGCAACAGAGGTTCTTGGAGCGCTAGAAGTGGCTACAACGACTTCTCCTTTTCCCGTTTTCCTCTTTCAGTGTCCGGCTTTCTTACCTTTTGCCTTGGAGGTCAAAGTTTCTCCTATCAATGCCATTGGTGTAAACTTATGGGTCGTTGCCTTGGGTTGGACTAGCGTATAAATTAACTAATAAATAGACTTCTCAAGTCTATTTATGTTGTAGTTATTGGTAAAAAGGTCACAAGATGGAGGAAGTAATTATAGGATCACATTTATGTATGTGACATTGTCAAGCCCCAGATTTGAGGTCTTCGAACTTCTCCGCATGGGAAGCATTTTGACACCTTGTCTTTGCACAAAAGATCCTTAAGTTATCTTTGTCCCGAAAAATGCTTTTGTAGCGGCATATCAAATATGCCAATCGGGAATTGCATTAACTTCCTTTATGCTAAGCATTATCGAGGGATCGTCTTCCAACCTATCATATTGCTTTTGAATGTCATTGATCATTAAAGCTAATATAATACTGTGACCTTGCAGTTGTTCTCATGCCACCTCTCGAACGTCACACGTTCTTCGGGCGAGGAGC
This sequence comes from Sesamum indicum, assembly GCF_026168435.1. Classification (NCBI taxonomy): domain Eukaryota; kingdom Viridiplantae; phylum Streptophyta; class Magnoliopsida; order Lamiales; family Pedaliaceae; genus Sesamum; species Sesamum indicum. The sequence goes on along the minus strand of NC_142661.1, from coordinate 4,412,068 downwards.
TTTCCAACAATGTCACCGGGAGCAGCTTGTCGAAGACATAGCCCTGGTTCCCGAAATTTAGGACAATCTTTAGATTTCGCAGCGCATCATTGAAGTTTGTGCCATTAAATTTATTAGTTTCCATTATCAAGGTTAAGGGGTTCTTAGACATTTCTTACATGATAGAATTAAACAGAAATATGCAAACGATAGTAATATTATTGATATTACTAGTCTCCATTATCAGGGTTAAAGGGATCGTGTGGTATGGCCCGGGAACGTGCTGGCGGAAGCGATAAATAAAATGCATAATAGAAAAAATTAAATACAGAAAATGAATGAGTTCAAGGGGTGTAGCTTTGGAGTTCTCGGGCGTTCGAGGGACTAAAAATAAAATGAACATGGGGCTGATGTTGGATTAGCAAAATCGAAAAAAATAAAAGGGTGAAAAGTGATACCTTGAAATGCTCCCCATTTGAGGCTTTAATACAGGAACCCTCTCATTCTTCCACATTATAATGGAGTCAGGATCTCTACTTCCTCTTTGCTAGATGAGAAAGAAAAAAAAAAATTGCACCAAGTGCACAAAGAGAGAAGGGGGCGGCCGAATGGTTTTTGGTGGAAGGAGGAGATTTTTTTTTTTTTTTTTTGTGTAATAATCATCATAATTATTTCCCAAATAATTATATTTCATATATATATATATATATCTTGTTTAGATAATTAAGAATATTTCTAAATATATTCTATTATCTACAAGGTATATTTCTCTTTATTCCCAATAAAAAGATCCCCAAAAATGGCTAGAATTGAACTTTCCAAAACTACAATTTGCTAGTCATTTATTTCCTTCCATGGAATTTTTCTTGGCTCAAAATAATTGAGCTTGAACAATTTTTACCCTTATAAAAATACAAGGCAATGAATTTTGTTTAAATCTAATTTAATTGATCTCAAGTTCTATTTAATCTAATTAAATACTTATACCCAAATTATTCTTATTCTTTAATAAGATCAAACTTATTAAATTATAAAGACAAACCAAATATAAATTAATACCATTAATTTATTCTTGGGCCTTTTTCTATCCAATGGATCTCTTTTTGCAAGTAATCCAATTAGTTATGGAATTAATTCCAAATCAAATCTATGTTCATTTTCAGTGATTTGTATGTGATTATTTAGGTTCACCTTTCAGCCAGACTTGGGCTAATGTCTAACACTATTATTAATTCAATCCAATTTAATTAATAATTCTTCATTAACCCTTAATCTAGAAAGTCTGTCACCAAGGGTGGCCGTGTAACAACGATCCATGGCACTAGAGACTAGGTGAATTGCAATGTGAACATTTAAGCTCTAGAGTCCATATGAGTACGGTCCTTTCGTCTACTGTCTCTCAGCCTTAATCTAGGGCATGAAATTAGGGGTTGGTTCCCATCTTTGACTAAGCGTCTATGCTTAATACTTGAGATCGCATTACTCCAAATTTCTTGACATAGAAACCTGTTTTTCCTATTTGATCGACGACTATGGCATCATATTCATAAAGCTTGAATGTATCTTCAAGTGCATAGGAGATACCTCTGTCACATACTGAGAGAGGATGGATCCTCTTCTTGGAACTCACTATCCTCGCTATATATTCCGACAGTACCGGACAAGGCTTATGATGATCATGCCAGTGACACAATCACCTCTCATGCAGACCCAAGATACAGTCATCGACGCACGTGACTGCCGTGATTACCCATGTCTAAGGACTACTCCTATACTATCGGAGCCGGCTGCTCCAGTCATACCGACCAAGTCTCCAAGGCTTTTATATGATGATCTCTGCGAGTCCGTTCAATTAGTTAACCTGCTTGTGAACTAACCCACTGAAATTGCACAGACTTCCAAAGTTATTCGCTGATGAAACACGACACTCATCTAATGAATGTAATTAGTATGAGTCTTAGTAGGACTCTCGATGTCCAGTCTCGAGGTCCTCCACTTGGAACCTCATATTATACTTATTACTTTTCACATTATACTTATTTACTCTTATTTTTTTGGTATATAATATTCATAGTGTATCACATTTACTAGGTTTCCCCTATCATATAACACCTACAAATAATTAGAAAAATTTAAATGATTTACTGTTGAGAGTTTTACTAGCACTGATATAAATGAGAATTAGTTAAATCACATAACATATCAAAATAGTTTAGATGACGAATGAAAATAAATTAAATGAATCGTCATATAAGAAAACAATTTGAAGAGTACCGTACGTATGCTAAAACAAAAATGAGAATAAATTAAATTATTTATTATGTAAAGTGAACACTTTTTGTTATAAGATAGATTAAAATGTAATTTGAGATTTGACTTAAAATTACTATGTACATTGTATAACATTTTTATTATCTCTAATATAATAGAATAAAATGTATGTGTACAACTTTTGATCTTCTCAATAATCCATGATAGAAATTATCGATCCTTGTAGAAAAATATAAAAATTTGTAAATGCTACTCCCAAACCATCACCACAAATATCCATTTTCCAAAAAAAGAAAAGAAAAAGTAGAAAATATGGCATAAAACCATAGATAAACAAGTGTGAATAATAAAAAGATCTTCAAATTTTTCTTTATATACATGTTATAATTTTACTAATATAGTTATCTATATATGAAGCATCAGACACGCCGATAGGGACAGATATGAACGGACACAGCCACACGAGAAATTTAAAATATTAGAACAGAAAATGGAACTGACACTGCTATAAACGATATAATTTTTATTATATGTTTTCAGTTTTTCATAAAATTAAAATATGTAATTTGAAACATATCAAATTAAATCTAAAATAAACATGTCTTACAACTAAACTATTTAACCAATTGTGGCTTAAAAAGTATTACAGAATCAGTTTATTTTAAGAAATACACAACGAAAATTTCTAATAATCTAAAATTGTGAAATCATCAAGACCATCTCTCAAATTTTTAGTAAATTTATCCTAAAATATTTCGTCCGAGAGGAGGGAATTATTATTTTTTTTTAAGTCCAAAACTCTTTTTTTTTTAAGACAGCCCAAGACTTTTTGGAATTATAGAAAAATATTAAATATCAAAAACGTGTCGCACACACCATAATACAATAGTGTGTCCTTTTTTTTTTTTACTTTATATTTTTACGCATGCGGATGTTGTGTCTGAAAAGTGGCTGAGCCATGTACGAGCCATGTCCAACGCTGCACTGAGTAATTTTTTGAAGTAATCATGCATTATATATAGTTACTAACAAGATTACAGTAGATAATGTTAACACAATTATTAATTAGGTCATTCAGTAAATTATTGACACAGATATAAGAATTACTAACTCGGCACATATTAAGATTTAAATAAACCACAATTGACCAATCATTCTTATTTCTCTTATTGTTTTATTTTATTTTGCAATATCTATGTGTCCATCTTAAATTTATCAAAGGTCTTTCGGGATTCAAATAAACTGGTTGTCTTATAAACAAAGTAACTAACAATTATTAAGCTAAAGCCTTACCAAAAACACATATCGAATTGCACAAACATTACAAAAAACATATTTGATTGGAACGGCTTTTGTAACGACCAGCTTTAAATTTACAGCCATGATAAAAACTGCCACGCCTCAAAAGAAGGTCAGGACAAAATTCATAAAACTCCCGTGTGCTTTAAAAAGTTTGCAAAAAAACCCTCATGTTATGAGAATAGGTTAAAAGTCCGCCTGTGTTTTGTAAAACTCAGCTCAATCGCCCCTCATAGTTAAATGCAACTTACCGTGTTAATTTTTTAGAAAATGACCGTTATACCCTTACTTAATATATATTATTTCTTATTTTAATGATCGTTGGATCCTCTTTGATCAAATATTGATCATTAGATCTAATCAATTAATCTCAACTATTGGATTTTAAAAACATAAAAGGTTTAGATTCAACAAATCATTTACCTTATATTATATATAAATAATATAAAATTAAAAAAAATATTGTTATTATACATGAAAAAAAAAAGCAAACTAACCCACCCCACCCCCTTATCGCCGCTGCCCCCCCCAACCCTATCACCATCACATCATGGCGGCGCAGTTTCTTAAAATCATCCTATCTCCATAAATTATTTAACAAATTGAGTGAGGTCGGTCTCATCAGAATCGTCTTGAAGAGGTGAGTCTGATGGTGGTGGTCTGAGTTCGAGATTTGACCGGACGATGATGAATCAACAACAAATATGTTCGGTGGTTGTGAACTTGGAAACAAGTTTCCAGCAAAAAAAGGGCGAAAATTGTTTGGTTTTTCTTTTTTTTAATTTTTTAAATAATTTTAATTATATTAATTAAAATATATTTTAGTTAATTAAGAATATTTTAAATAATTATAATAATTAAATATTTTAGCTAATGAAGAATAATTATGATAATAATTATTGTAATTAAATATATATTTTAATTAATAAAAATAATTTTAGATTTAACAATTAATAATTATAAAATTATTTCAATTAAATATAATTTAATTTAATACTTAATATTAAATAAATTAAATATAATTTAACATTTTAATTTACTTATAAAAAAATACAAAAACCAATTAAAACCAAAAAGGGCATTTTAGTAAAAAAAACACCCAAGAAAAAGGTCAAAAAAAAGTTAAAAGAATACCCCCACATGCACAAAAAGCGCATATAATGCACCTTCCGTTAATTACTAACGAAAAAGGTGTTTGTTGCTGAGTTTTACAAAACACAAAGGGGTTTTTAGCCTATTCTCATAACAGGATGGTATTTTTTGCAGACTATTTAAAACACATGAGAGTTTTATACATTTTATCCAAGAAGGTCCCACTTTTTATACCTATTCCGGGGATGCGACCTAACAAATATCATAAGAACCATAAAATCACCAAAATAATAGTATAATGGCCAAACCAATCACATCTCCTAAAAAGTAAACCTCTTTCCCACCACCTTGATCTCTTTCTTTGTGAGGCCATGTAAGGGTGCATGTGGAAGAAAATAATGAATATAGAAAAATTTATCAAAATAGGTTAAACACATCATATGGGCTAGCTAAAATAACAATCAAGCCAATGAAGATCGTATCAGGCAATGACCAAATTATGGGATTACCACCTTATGTCTCCCGAAAGACCATTTACTATCTTATCTTTCATATAGAGATTAAACAAACGATCGCATATAATTGCAATGCCTAGGTACATGGCAGCACTAATAACACACAGGCAACCTAGCTTGCCAATGAAAAGACACCAAAGTGGGAATTGAGCGACGAAGCCTCAATTGGAAGCCTAATGCTACCCCAGCATCCCTTGCGAACTGTCCAACTCCGGGCCCATTGACTACTTAGCAAGAAACACATGATCAAGTTTTGAAAAATCCAATCGAGCCACCATATAGAAAATCGGATATTTACAGACCATGAGCATATTGAATATTATGACAAACTAAGCAATATCAATATAATCGGACCTCCTGGATACTCATACGGATTCTAGAGGTGGCTCCCAAAGGAAACCGATATTGAATGCGAAAATTCGTACGATCAACATTCTAATCATGTTGTAGCAATAAGCTCCATAGAGCTCAGAAGGTCCGCTCAAATCCAATAGATAACCGAATGTCATATTCATTTTCATTTGTCTAAGAACAATTTCAAGAAATACTTTTACTCAAGTTTGTAATAAGAAAAGACCACTTTTTGTATGTATATATAAGCATGCACGATGTACATAGTATTCCTCCAGTTTTGCAAATTCGAATGTACTTTTAAATGGCACTCACAGTAAAATCCATATGAGGGAAAATTACATTTTTGGTCCCATAAATTTGGTACGTTTCACATTTGGTGCCATTCATTACAGGATTAGCAAATTTAGTCCGGTAACTTACAGAAATTAGTACTTTTGGTCCTCATCTACATTTTTGTCTACAGTTTAACGGTGCAATGCACGTGCCTAGCATGTGACCGTTAAGTACTTTTGACTACAGAGATAATTGTTTTTTTTCTAAGCTTGATACAATTTTTGAGGAAAAATATAACTACATTTGAGGAGAAAAAATAAATTTTGAAAGAAATTACGGCAAAAATGTAGTGATTTCTCTTTTCTGTCACAAAAATTGAATTCTATCCTTCCATATTTCTATAAGTTAAAACCAAGTAGAAGCAACATAGAAAATCATGTCTTTCACAAGTGAATCAAATAGGCCAAATGAAACACTCATATGCTACTATTGAAAAAACAGTCAATTTTTCTTCCGAGAAAAAATTACTTAGCGGGAACATGTAAATGAAGGGATTTTCATGCTACGGCCCAGTAACGCGCTAGAAAAAGTGGTAATGAAAACGCATATAACAATTAAAATTAAAGCGCAAAGTAAACGAAGACAAGCGGTGTACCATTTGAGCTCCCAGGTGTTCGATGTAGTATGAAAATTACGCAACAATAAAAGTTAATCATACGAGGCTATGGTTTGAAATATAAAAGTAGAAGCGAAACTTTAAACCGAAATTTACCTTTTAAATTTCAAGCTTCCAACTGGTTAGTTTCGTTGAATGTTCATCCAAGACTCCAATGTAGGAATCCTCCAAAGATGATCCATACCGCACAAAAAAACGAGACCTTGATCCCTTTGCTAGGAGGAATCAAGATAAAAAACTCATCCTTTGAGAGAGAGGGAGGGGCCGCCGAAATTTCATGGAGGAGGGTTTTTCTTTTTTCTTTTGTTGTATTGTGTAATGAAATATTACCCTAATACATATTGTGTAATCATACACAATATATATTTATATACCTTGAATAGATAAACAAGAATGTTTCTAGATACATTCTATTATCTATAAGGTAATTCTTCAATCCATTCCAAATAGAGAAGAGTCTAATTATGACTAACTAGCACTTTCCAAAAATTTAATTCTTTGGTCAACTTTTCCTCCATAAATTTTGCTAGTGGGCTTTAATTATTGGGCCGATTTTATGTAAAATAAATTCAAGGCCCAATGAAATTTAATTATATCTAATTTATAAAATTCATTTAATAGAGCCCACTAGGCATTTAATTAAATACTCAATCCCAAATTGTCTCTTATTAATTAATGAAATCCAATTTATTAGTTAAATAAAGACAAACCCAATTTAAATTAATCCAATTAATTTAAACTTGAGCTATCCATCCATTGGACCCCATGTGTGAATAGTCCAATTACTTACATATTATGCAATTAATTCAAAATTAATTCCTTGCTCTTTCTCAGTGATTTGTGTGTGACTCTTTAGATTCACCTTTTAGCTAGATTTGGGCTAGTGTCCAACACTATTATTAATTAGTATAATCAAGAATGTCCGTCACAATAGGTGGCCGTCTAGCAACGGTCCATGGTATTAGAGACTAGGTGAATTTCCGTGTGAACATTTAGGTTCTTGAGTCCATACTGGTATGGTCCTTCAGTCGACGTTCTTTTTTACTAAGGACTCTGTTCACAAGTTCAATGGAAGTGGCTTATCCATGACATAAGCCAGGTTTGAAAATCAAGGATAATCCTTCGATTTTTCCAGCCAATTTAAATGTTTGCATTCTGTTAATGAAATAAATCTCAAGAAATAAATTGAAAAACGTATATAAGACATGTGTTCTAAACATAGAGTAGAAAGAATAATTAGATTATTTCAATATTATTTTGTGTTAAGACTTGATTTTTTAGTCATTCAATTCTCCCACTATTTCAACCAAATACCACCACTCTCAAGTGGGGTTTTGGTACATCCTTTCCTAGTGGGCTTGGGAAAACAAGTTACCATGCCCACTTTTACGATTCACATGGAAAAAGCCTTATGGGAGACAACCGATGCCATTCTCATTTCATGAGATTCCCAAGATATTCTGTCTCACCTCTTTACATGATCCCAAAGACTCCAAGCGAAACATGCTACGCAGTGTTAAGCCCGGCCCATCTACCAAATCACACCTCAATTGTCACCCCCCATGACTCGTGAGATAGGCAAACAACGACCGTGTTCCTTTGTTCATAAGAATAATACAGCTTGCCTTCTATTTCAAATATGCCATGACTCGTGAAACCATATTTGGATAGTGGTGAAAGGGCACTGGAAACTACCAATGGATCGGCCCAGGAACGCGTAAGTTGAAGCGGTTAAAATGAATTATGTAAATAAAATGAAATCGCAATGAAAGCATAATTCCAAGGGGTGTACCCTTGGAGTTCACGAGCGTTCGATGTAGTTAATAAAATAAATGACAATAATAAAATTAACAAAGCTATTCGTTGAATGAAAACGAGAGGTACATAAATGTAAATCAAGAATAACCTTGATTTGTTTATTTTGAACCTCGTTCGTTTGGTCCGTTCACGCACGGCCTAAGCATAGAAACCCTCTAAAGCTACACCCACACTACACCGGAACTTGAGATTCCTCAACTTAATTTGCTAGAAAAGAATTGATGAGAAAAAATGCACCAAGTGTGTACAAGAGGGTTAGCCGAAAGGTAGAATTGGAGAGAAGAAAATTATTTTCTTGCTTTTTTATGTATTCATTAGTTATTCCAAATAACTAATATACATATATATACCTTGTATGGATGCAATAAAATATGTTTAAGTTCATTTAATCATCCATACGGTAATAAGATCCTTTATTACAAATATAGAATCACTAATCATGGCACTTTCCAAAAGTGAATTTTTAGTCAATATTTTCCTTTTCTAATCATTTCGACCAACTTAATTAATGGGCTTGGGCTTATTTTAATTAATTAAAATACAAAGCCTAATCAATCTTAATTAAATTTAATTTAATTAAATCCCACTTATTTAAGTCCATCATATATTTAATCCATTTAAATATATGAACCCAATAAGCCTTAAACAATAAGTCCAACTTATTAAATACTAAGGACAAGCCTAATATAAATTAATCCAATTAATTTATCCTTAGGCTTATCCATCCAATGAATCCCTCTCATATATAAGTATTCCAATAACTTATAAAATTAATTCTCAATTAATTAGTCGTCCCTTCTTAGTGATTTATGTGTGACTATATAGGTTCACCTTTCAGCTACACTTGGGCTAGTGTCCAACACTATTATTAATTAAATTAAATTTAATTAATAATTATTGATCAATCCTTGATCAAGAAAGCCTATCATCCTAATGGCCGTCTAGCAACGGTCCATGGAACTAGAGACTAGGTGAAAATCCATGTGAACTTTTAGGCTCCCGAGTCTATACGAGTACGGTCCTTCCATCTACCGTCTCCGGGCCATAGTCTACAATATGGAATTGGGTGTCGGTTCTCATTCTACATAAGGCGTCTATACTTAATACTTAAAATCGCGTCACGCCAAATTGCTCGAACGAGGAACCTATTTTTCCTTTTTCACTAATGACTGTTGCCACAGGCTTATAGAGCGTTAACACATCTCCAAGTGCATAGGAGATGCCTTTGTCACGTTTTGACAGGGAATGGATCCTCTTCCTTGAACTCATTGTCCTCACTACGTACTTTGAATGCACAAGAGAAGGCTTATGATGACCATGTCTGAGTCACCTCTCGCACAAATCTATGATACAGTCATCGCATGCAAATTACTGCCATGATTCCTCAAGTTTTAGGACTGCTCCCATACTATCAGAGTTGGGGACTCAAGTCATACCGACCAAGCCTCCAAGGCTTCCATATGACAATCCCTGCGAGTTAGCTCGGTCAATTCGATACCTAGTCAATCAACCAATTAAGATCGCATTGATATCCCACATCTGCCCTTGATGAAACACAGAATTCATCAAATGAATGTGACTCTTAATGCATGTCTCCATAGGACACTTCGATGCCCATTCTCGAGGTCCACGATTCGGAACATTTCTGACCAAACCCTAAATAGTAGGTTTCACGACCGCCATCTAATGCACATTTCTAACTATTGAACAGTTGTTGCAGGTGGTCTGTGGGCTTTGTTGTGATATTTGAAAGAAGTGCAAACATAAATGTAATGAGCAAAACAAATGAAATGCCAATAGCAAATACTCATTTTATTCATTAAATAATATTACATAAAATTGAATTACTGCCTGAATAGATTACAAACATGCCACTCCAATTGGCTATCAGGTCACCTATTCTAACAATCTCCCACTTGACCTAAAGTCAATAACCCATCGACCTCAAACCCATCTTATCCAAATGTCGAGCATGGGCAATTTGAGACATCGGCTTAGTAAGTGGATCCACTGTGTTTTCTGTTGAGCTGACTCAGTCCATCCTGACGTTATCTCTTCTCACCATCTCTCTAAGCAGATGGTAGCGTTTAAGAATATGTTTCGAACGGTGATGAGATCTCTGTTTCTTTGCTTGTGCTATTGCCCCGTTGTTATCGTAGAAGATAACTACGGGCTCAACAATTCTAGGTACCACACCCAACTCTTGGATGTACTTTGTCATCAAAACCGCTTCCTTAGCTGCTTCCAAAATCACTATGTCTTCCGCTTCCGTCGTGGAATCCATTGTGGTATCCAACTTGGTAGTTTTTCCAAACAACTACACCACCGTTCAACTTGAATACAAAACCCGATTGATACTTGGCATCATCATCGTCCGATTGCAAGCTAGCATCGTTGTAGCCTTCCAATATCAATTCTCCATTACCGTAAATCAAGAAAACATCTTTAGTCCTTTTCAGGTACTTAAGTATTGTCTTGACTGCGCTCCAGTGCTCCTCCATGGTGCATGCCTAATATTTGCTCGTCACACTCAAAGCGTACGCGAAATCGGGCCTCGTGCACTGACAACATGCTGAATGCTTCCTACGGCTGAAACATAAGGGATGTCTGACATCCTTTTAAGTTCTTCATCAGTCTTGGGAGACTGCTTCTTGGACATCTTAATCCCATGCCTCATGGGAAGGAATCCTCAATTTGAGTTCTGCATCTTGAATCTCTTCAAGGCTTTCTTGATATATGAGGATTGGGTTAGTCCTAACATCCTTCTAGATCTATCTCTATGAATTTTTATCAAAGAATGTAAGAGGATCACCCATATCCTTTATGGAAAATTGTGTGGATAACCATGCTTTAATGTTGCCTAACATCTTAACACCATTCGCAATGAGTAAGATATCGTCTACATAAAACACAAGGTACGCAATCGCGCTCCCACTGATCTTCTTGAATACATAAGGATCAAATTCTTTCTTGATGAAATCATAACCCTGTATGGCTTCATGAAAACGTGTGTTCTAGCTTTAGATAGCTTATTTGAGGCCATAGATGGACATTTGAAGACAACAGACCATCTGTTCTTCCTAAGGGAAGTGAAACCCTCTGGCTAATCAATGTAGATCTCTTCTCAATGGAACTATTGAGAAATGTTATTTTCACGTCCATCTGCCATATTTCATAGTCATACCATATTGCTCGTGCAAGCAGAATCCGAATGGACTTGGCCATGTCTATGGGCTAATAGATTTCCTCAAAATTAACCCCGGATTGTTGAGTGTATCCTTTTCGACGAGCCTAGCCTTGAAGGTTGTAACCTTTACGTCAGCTCCAAGCTTACATTTGTAAACCCTTTTCCACCCAAAAGGTTTAACACCTTTAGATGGGACTACGAGGTTCAAAAATGATTTTAACCCATTGAGTCCATTTCAGATTTTACGACCTCAAGCCACTTATCCCAATCGATGTCCAACATTGCTTCTCAGTACGTCCTTGGATCATTATCCAATTGACTAGTCAGTCCCGAGAAGTGATAGCTATTAGGTGGTCGAGATTCCCTGGTCGACCTACTGAGGATTGGAGCACCATCAGTGGGAACTATAAGCTCAAATGATGTTCTTTCGTTCAGTTGAGGTGTTTGACTTGTTTCCTTAAGTAGTACCTCATCGCATCAACTATCCGCAAAAAAACCCTTTTCCATGAACATTGCGTTCCTTGAGATAAAAACCTTTTGCTAAGATGGATCATAGAAGTAGTATGTCACAGTTTCTTTCGGAGATCCAACAAACTTGCACAGATTGGACCTCGAGTCTAGTTTGCCTCCCACTAGCCTCTAGACTTATGCGGGACTACCCCACACTCGCAAGTACTTGTAGGACGTAGGCTTGCCATGCCATATCTCATATGACTTCTGGAGCACTGTCTTAGATGGCACCATGTTAAGTAATTAGGCCGCCCTCTCAATTGTGTGACCCTAGGAAGAAGGGGGAAATTCCGTAAAAGTCATCATTGATAGAACCATGTTCAACAGGGTTTGATTCCTCCCATCATTCAGTTGTGGCATTCCAGTAGGAGTCTATTAAGAGAGAATTCCTTTTCCCTATAAGTAATCAATGAACTCACCACTTAAATACTCTCCGCCTCGGTCCGACCGAAGGGCTTTATCTTTACGGCCAGTTTGATTCTCGACTTCAAGTCTGTATTCCTTGAACCTTCCAAAGTCCTCAGACTTGTACTTCATTATGTAAACATAACCATATCATGAGTGATCATCGATAAAGGTTATGAAGTACAACAATCCTCCTCTAGCCGGAGTATTTAATGATCCACAAACGTCTGTATGGATCAAATCCAAAAGACCGTTGGCAAGCGCACTTTGTCCAACAAAAGGTTTCTTGATCATTTTTCCTTTTAGACAGGACTCGCAAGTTCGTAGGTTGTCCAAATCGTCTACCTCTAGACTCTTTGAGTTTACCAACTTTCTCATTTTATCTTTTGAGATATGGCCTAGCTTTGCATGCCGATACTGTGCATTTTTATGATTATCTAATTTTCGTTTATGTTGGGGCAGGCATAATCCAATGAGCCCGCAGTGAGTCTATGGTCTATCTAAGGTGGTCCTATGCTATTACAAAGTAATATTGTCCATCAACATATGGATGGGCCTTGTGATATCACCATGGGTCGCCTTCTCCGTGGGCCTCCTCCTTCATGGGCCTTCTTCTCCATAGGCTTACTAGAAATGAAAAAGTATCTCGAAAGGTCGTGTACTACCCTCATTACAATTTGAATAAGAAACCCCGATCAGAAGTTGGGGGGAATATATTAAGAGGATAGCAAGCCTTATTATTCCAAGGTTAAAATCAAGAAGAGAGGAGAAAATAAAATCACAAGGGCCCACCCAACAAAAATTAAAAGACATACATGCGATCTAGAGCTCCTTGATCATCCTTTCACATTCATTCTAGCACAGAATAACAATTAATCATGCTAGACAAGAAATGAACATCCTAAAAATATCGCGATATCAGATATCACGACAAAAAATTATATGTAGAAAAAAATAAGCTTAAAATTTGCAACTCATATGGATAATTAAGCATTGTACATCTAATGCACGCAATTTAAAAAATTAATTAAAGCAATTTAATTCTCCAAAAATTCTAATTTTCTCCAAAATTAAATCAGCAACAATAAATATTTTTCAAAAATTATGCAAAAATTGGAAACTTCAATTTTCCACAAAAACGGCCTAGCCGTCAGTCAGCAGCAGCAGCGCAACGGCCACACAACCGCTCGGCAGCGTGTATGCTGTGCATTTTCGATCAGCAGTGGACTGCTACACTACCATTTTTTTTTATTTTCACACATTAAACTAAAATTAAAATAAGTATTTCATTAGAAAATTTAACTTTCATAAAATGCTTAAATCATCCAAATTACAAAAATTAAACAAATTAATTTTCTCATATAACTATGAAAGAATAAGTAAAAAAATATATCATTCTTCAAAAGCAATAAAGAACACATTTCAATACTTTTTCACACAATACCATAGCCCCTACATTGTAACTGGGCTCTGATACAACTTTTAAGGGCACCAGAAAGTGCGAGTGGATCAGCTCGGCAGCACCTAAGCGGAAGCGGTTCAAATAAATTGCTTAAGTAAAATGAAATCATAATGAAATCATAAAATCATGGGGTGTACCCTTGGAGTTCCCGGGCGTTCGATGTGGTTAATATAATAAACAAAAATAATAAAATTAATGGGGCAATTAGTTGAATGAATAACGAGAGATACATAAATACAAATCAAGAATCACTTTTGATTTGATTTATTTCGAGCCTCGTTCGTTTGATCCGTTCATACAAGGTTTCAATGTAGAAATTCTCTAAAGCTACGTCCATAGCACACTGGAACTTGGGATTCCTAAACTCTATTTGCTAGAAAACAATTGAGGAGAAAAAACACACAAAGTATGCACAAGAGGGGTTCGGAGGAGAGGTGGAATTGGAGAGAAGAAAATTATTTTCTTGCTTTGTATTCACTAGTTATTCTAAATAACTAATATACATATATATACCTTGTATGGATGCATTACAATATATCTAGGTTTATTTAACCATCCATAAGGTAATAAGATCCTTTATTACAAATAAAGGATCACTAACATGACATTTTTCAAATGTAAATTTGTTAGTCAATAATTTCCTTTCTAATCATTTCCACCAACTTATTTAATGGGCTTGGCCGGTTTTAATTAATTAAAATACAAGGCCCAATCAATCTTAATTAAATTTAATTTAATTAAAGTTCACTTAATTAAGTCCATCATATATTTACTCCAATTAAATATATGAACCCAATAAACTTTTATTAAATAATAAGTGCAACTTATTAAATAATAAGGGCAAGCCCATTATAAAATAATCTAATTAATTTATCCTTGGGCTAATCCATCCAGTTGATCCCCCTCATATATAAGTAATCCAATTCCTTGTGTAATTAATTCTCAATAATTCCTCATTCCATCTCGATGATTTGTATGTGACTTTTTAGGTTCACATTCACCTAAACTTGGGCTATTATTCAACACTATTATTAATTAAATTCAATTTAATTACTAATTCTTGATTAACCCTATCAAGAAAGCCCATTACCATAGGTGGCCATCTAGCAATAGTTGGCACTAGAGACTAAGCGAAAATCCATGTGAAATTTTAGACTCCCGAGTCTATACAAATATGGTCCTTCCGTCTACCGCCTCTCGGCCTTATTCTAAGGCATGGAATTGGGTGTCAGTTCCCATCCTGGAGTAGGCATCTAAGCTTAATACTTTAGATTGCGTTATGCCAAATTGCTCGACCTAGGAACCTCTTTTTGCTATCCGACCAATGACTGTGGCCATAGGTTTATAGAGCGTTAACACATCTCCAAGTGCATAGGAGATACCTCTGTCACATTAGACATGGGATGGATCCTATTCTTGGAACTCACCGTCCTCGCTACATACTTTGAATGCACTAGACAAGGCTTATGATGACCATGTCTGAGGCACGATCACCTCTCGCACAAATCTAAGATACAGTCATCGCATGCACGTAACTGCCGTATTTCTTCAAGTCTGAGTACTGCTCCCGTACTATCAGAGTTGGGGTCTTAAGTTGTACCGATCAAGCCTCCAAGGCTTCCATATGACGATCCCGTGAGTCACTTCAGTCAATTCGACACCTAGTCAATTGACTCATTAAGATCGCATAGACGTCCCACATCTATCGCAAATGAAACACGACACTCATCAAATGAATGTGACTCTTAATGCAAGTCTCCATAGAACACTTCGATGCCGGCTCTCAAGGTGCTTAACATGAAATATTTCAGACCTAACCCTAAACAGTTGGTTTCATGGCCGCCTTCAAATGTGTGCAGTCCAACTGTTGCACGGTTGTTCAAGGTGGTATATGGGTTTTGTGGTGATGTTTGAAAGAAATGCAAACATAAATGTAATGAGCACAACAATGAAATGCCAATAGCGAATACTCATTTAATTGACTAAATAATATTACACAAAATTGAGTTATTGTCAGAATAAATTAGAAGAATGTCAATCCAATTGGCTTTCAGGTCACCTACTCTAACAAGTGGTAGATTCCTCATGATATTGTTATGTAAAGGCCTGGACAAATTAAAATGCCATTTCGATCCAAGTTATTTATGGTCTTAATATTTAATCAGTGTCGTGCTCAATCTATCAACCAAATTACACCTCAACTTTTGTCCCCCACAATTCGTGAGACAGGGAAACAGTGAGCATGTTCCTTTGTTCACAATAATGTTGCAACTTGCCTCTAATCCAAATATGCCACGACTCGTGAGACCACACTGGGTAGTGGTAGTTTCCTTAGCACATTATTGTGGATGAAAAACTTGCACAGAACAAACCATTTTGATCCAAGTCCGTTTTGGGTCCCAATACTTTAATTTCGTCCAACCAAGTGAGAAATTAAAACCATTCAATTAATTACAAAATTATGGGCTTAAAACCAAGTATATACAGAAAAATTCAAATTTTCTTTAATACTAAAATCATTCAATTAATCACAAAATTAAACAAGTTAATTTCTACACATAATTATCAATAAAATAAGCAATAAAACATGCTTTAAAAAACATTAAAACATGTTGGCATGTTTATTCACATAAAATCGATAGCCTCTATATTGAACCGGATACTGATACCACTTGAGAGATCGCATGTTACAGCTGGGAAATGCTATAGCGGAAGCGATAAATTAAAACGCATCATAGTAAAATTTAAAGTGTAAAAACAATTGAATTCAATGGGTGTTCCCTTGGAGTTTCCGGGCGTTTGATGTAGTATGAAAAATTACCTATGGATGTAAAAATAAATGTTGAAGCGAGAATTAAAATCGAAATGTACCTCTTAAATTTTGAACTTCCAACCGGCAAGTTTCGTTGAACGTTCACAAGAGATTCCAACATAGGAATCCTCTAAAGATGATCCACATCACACCGAAAATTTTTTTCTTGATTCCTTTGCTAGAAGGAATCAAGATCAAAAAAACTCACCAAAGGTGAGATGAAGGGGGCAGTCGAATTATGATGGAGAAGGAGAGGAATTTTTTGTGTTGTATTGTGTAATGAATTATTATCCTAACAATCATACACAAAATATATTTATACACCTTGAATAGATAAACAAGAATGTGTCTAGATACATTCTGTTATTTATAAGGTAACTCTTTCCAAATAGAGAAGAGTCTAATTATAACCAAGCTAGCACTTTCCAAAAATGCAATCTTTGGTCAACTTTTCCTCCATCAATTTTGCTAGTGGGCCTTATTCATTGGGCCGATTTTATGTAAAGTAAATTCAAGGCCCAATGAATTTTTAGTAAATCTCATTTTAAAA
Source organism: Sesamum indicum (assembly GCF_026168435.1). Lineage (NCBI taxonomy): Eukaryota > Viridiplantae > Streptophyta > Magnoliopsida > Lamiales > Pedaliaceae > Sesamum > Sesamum indicum. The sequence continues at coordinate 4,394,865 of NC_142661.1, read as the reverse complement.
AATTCATTTAATTTAGCCCACTAGGTATTTAATCCAATTAAATATTCAAGCTCAAATTGACTCTTGTTAATTAATGGAATCCAATCCATTAAATTAATAAAGACAAGCACAATTTCAATTAATGTAATTAATTTAAACTTGGGTTATCCATCCAATGTACCCTCATGTGTGAGTAATCCAATTACTTACATCTTATGAAATTAATTTCAAATTAATTTCTTATTCTTTCTTGGTGAATAGTGTGTGACTCTTTACATTCACCTTTCAGCTAGACTTGGGCTAGTGTCCAATATTATTATTAATTAATATTTTTTTGATTATCCCTTAATCAAGAAAGTCCGTTACCATGGATGGTTATCTAGCAACGGTCCATGGCACTAGAGACTAGGTGAATTTCCGTGTGAATATTTATGTTCCCGAGTCCATACGGGTACGGTCCTTTCGTCTATTGTCTCCCAGGCTTAGTTGAGGGCATGGAATTAAGTGTCAGTTCCCATCTTAGACTAGGAATCTATGCTTATACTTGAGATCATGTTACACCAAGTTTCTTGACATTGGAACCTCCTTTTCCTATTCGATCAACGATTGTGGCCAAAGATTCATAAGATGTGAATGCATCTCCAAATGCATAGGAGATACCTCTATCACATACTGATAGGGGATTGATCCTCTTCTTGGAACTCACCATCCTCGCTACATACTTTGATCGTACTGGATAAGGCTTATGATGATCACGTTTATGACACAATCTCCTCTTAGACAGATCCAAGATACTATTATCATATGTACATGACTATAGTGATTCCTCAAGTATGAGGGCTACTCCCTTACTATTCGAGCCAAGGACTCAAATATACCGACCAAGGCTCTAAGGCTTCCATATGACGATCCCCACGAGTCAGTTCAGTTAGTTGACCACCTTGTCAACTAATCCACTAATATTGCATAGACGTCTAACATCTATCGTTGATGAAACGCAGCACTCATCGAATGAATGCAATACTCAGTGCAAGCCTCTGTAGGACTATCAATTCCTAGTCTTGAGGTCCTCAACTTGGAACGTTTCAAACCAACCCTCAAAAGTTAGTTTCATAGCCGCTATCCAATGCGCAACACAACTACATGGGTTATTGAGTGGTTTGTGGGCATCTGTTGTGACGTAAAAGTAGTGCTTAATGTTACAGCACAACAGACACATGCGCCAAAGTTGCATATTTACCATATTCGTCAAAGTAATATAGATTAAATAAAGATTTTGCTAGAATGGTTTTCGAAATCGGCAATCTAATTGGCTTTTGGTCACCTATTCCAACAGTTCAATTAGTAATAAACTGATTAAAAATCTAAGTACGGTTGCATCCACTAGAGGTGAATACATTTTAGTATAATTAATTTCTAGCCTTTGAGTAAAGCCTTGGTCCACAAGTCTAGCCTTGTACCTTAAAACGTCATTTCATTCATTTCTCTTTTGTACAAACACCACTTATAGCCAACTGGCTTGAACACCTTTTGGTGCTGGAGTAATAGGTCCAAATACTTCTCGGTTATTTTCAATGTTTTCAATTATTCAAGTGTTAGCATTGCTCTATAGTTTGAGGATCATTTTCATTTTCATCCATGATTTCGACGGCTATAAAATAGGGAAAAATCTCATTTGTTACAATTTCTATTCGAGGGTAAATTTCATTTTTGGTCTAATAAGTGGACTTGTTTTCAATTTTTGGTCCATAAGGTTCTCAAACTTGCAATTCTTCCACAGTGACAAAGAACTTCTCCATTTGCATCCGTGTTTTATATTTTTTTCCTACTAAATGGGAGAGAGAAGAAAACAAATTAGCTATTTGTATACGGTAGAAGAAGAAATAAACCATCCCCACAAAATTTTCATTTATCTGTACATTTTCTCTCCAAATTTATACCCACCTAACAGAAAAATCATCTGTCATTAGCAACTTAATGATTGCCCCTCTTGTTTCCTGACATTGGAAAAGAAATGCACATATTGGATGGAATGTGTAAATCATCTATAGTATGCGACCAAAATTAAAAATAGGTCCATTTATGTGATAAAAAATGCAATTTACCCTCTTCTTAGTAACAACCTAAAGTGTTGCAAACATAATTAATAGACATCTTGTAACTGATCTCGAGATCTTGCTCGTATTTAGATAAATCAGTTCAAGAATTTTATCCTTGGGGACATTACTAGTGGTCACAATAGCATTGTTATTAATTGAGACGGCATGCTCCTTTCTCTTTTGAGGATTTGCTTCTTTAGAGCCAAGTGTTCTAGCACGCTTTGTGATTTACTAGAATATTATGTGTAACTTTGTTCCTTCAAGTAACAATATAGTAGTTCTTTCGAAGACCTCAATAAGATTATTAACTCCTGAAATAGTATTCACAATTGGTCTTGTCATTAACAAGTTTCTGAAAAAACTCTTGTGTCTTAGAATGGTATGTGTAGTGTCACTATGAACAAGACAATGCTCCTTGCCATTGAGAATTGTAATGGGGTACAATATGAGAAAACCGTAACAAATGGGAAGAAATTGGAAAAGGCCCTAAATAATATCTTAAGCTAGCTTGTAAAACTAAAAATCTTGCGGATAATCTCTTGTGCTATGATCGGATCCTAGATCTTGTGCTCCGCCAACCACCTTTATGGATTGGATTTGGCTAGAGCACATCACCACACTATAAAAAAAGGCGAGATTTGGCACGGTCATGGCAACCATTCCTAAATCCCTTCCATCATGGAACGGTCTTTGGAACACATAATGAATGAATATTAAAAGATGATGTCAGGATGTATATTTTTTTTGGGTTATAATGTTTGAACAGGCAAACTGTTCGAACATGAGTTCCAGACAAATAGTTACAAAATCCGATCCAAATACTGTTACAAATTAGCAACGGTAAATGATTGGAATTCTATTTGGAACATAATATTATAATTAGGGACGGTCTTTGAGTTGACCATTCCTATATGTGTGACAAAGGATGTCAAAAAGATAACAATTAGAAAATGTATGCCAAAACGAGGTACAGTTCAGAACGATTTTCGAACACCTTAATCAGCTATGCGAAAAACGTTCCAAATTATTAGTTTTATTTAAGAAGTAATGTATGTGAAAAATCGTTCCAAAATTCAGTACAAATTGGAACTGCTTTTTTTATTATTTATTTAGTATTATTGAGCTTGTTCCAAATGAAATACAATGGTTACATTTAAATGGTAGAAAAAAATGTTCCTAAACTCGTCGAAAGGACCGTTTCAAAATCTAAATCAACAGCTATTTTTAACAGGTAAATATGTGTGCTCTTTCCATTTAATGTCCCTATTTTTTTACATTCTTATTTTCTCTCTATTTCCTCAATCTCTCTCGAATTTTTTTGTTCTCTCACTATCCGACAAATAATTTTCTACTCTTGTTCGTCAACCTGTCTCAATTTTTTGTTGATATTTGAAGTTATTTTGATCATTAAACAACTTTAACCCTTTATTTGTCAATTAATTATATGTTTTGTAATTTTATCAATTAATTTAATATAATAATAATATATATATATATATATATATATTTGTGTGTGCTTGTGTCTCTGTGTAGGACTCATCGTCATATTAAGATAGTTAAGAAGATGGATGTATTAGAAGAACCTTCCAAATAGGGCAAGTCTTACTCTGTTGAGAATGATGTTGCTACATTTATAGAATGATCCAAGTCACAACATGCATACATGGATGATGAGAAGATTAAGTGTCCTTGTCAGAAGTGCAAAAATGAAGGTTACAAAACCACGGATGAGGTAAATTTGACTTATTTATGAAAGATTTTATGTCGGACTATTATAATTGGACTTCTCCTCGAGTGGAGAGGGTGTAGGAGTATTTTGAGGCCGTTACCACGGCCCCATTTTAGGAGGAGCAAACTCCCATTTCTAAAGTTATGTAAGGTACTAGTACGCCTTGAGGTGATGCGGTGCAGATGGATTCGGCATAGAGGATGGTTTTGATGCGGCCAGGCCGGCTGTTTGGTCTTCTAAGTATAACCAGGATGTTGTGCCTAATAGTAGTATGAGGTCGTGTCCTACTAATGAAGGCTTTAGTACATATTATGGTAGAGGGCCCTAATTATGTGTTTGGGCTAACAGATCAGTTTCATGATGTAGTGCATGCAGCCATGCAGTCGTTGTGGAACGGTTGCACCTAATCTCAATTGAGCATTGTTGCTGAGTAGGTGAATACCAAGGTCGCCTGCCATTTTCTCAGCATATATATGACCAAAGATCTCAGTAGGCTGATCATATAGTGCCCCGCAACCATACCCTGCCCCAGGATACTATAGTTAAAAAAAATTAATAATAAACTTGGGTTTACCTATTGAGAAGATCAATGTATGTAAAAATGGTTGCATGTTGTACAGGAAGGATGACATTGATCTAAACTATTGCAAGTTCTGTGAAGACTAATGTTGATAATGGAGGAATGTAATGAATACTACAAAGTTCGTGTGACACTAGGTAAATTTGTTTATCATTCTTTTAGTATTATTTTATAGTTAAAATGTCTAATATAGCATGTAATTTTAAATCTGACCGTTGCTTTCACGAGCGCATCAGTGCAGTCGTGACGGGGACATTTTCCCCACCCGTCGCCATGTCTAAGGTAGGTGCCGCCAGAGTACCAATATTTCTGGTTTGAGAGCATGAAAATAATCAATTTTAAATTAATTTGGTATTATATAATAATGTAATTACTTAATGAATTTTACTAATGTTTTATTTAATTTTATCATTGTAGATGACCTACTGGTGGGACTGTGACGATGAGTCAATGCTCTTGGTCTTCCACATGTTGGCTGATAAGTAAATCTGGAAGATACTATATGTCGCCCTGTCCAGCCTGGTCGGGCCACTCTTGCTGGCAAACAAGGTCTGGCACATGCTCTAGACGTATTGGGCCAGCGTGGACTTCCAGCGCGAGTCCTCAAAGAATAAGTCGAATCGTGCGACGAACTCTACTGTGTCCTCAATTGTGTATCAGTGGGAGGGGGTCTTCCTCTATTGACATGCACAAGAGGAAGTTGGTAAGTAAATAATAGTAATTTTAATGCTTTACCATTATATTATAAAAAAGATGCTAAATGTTTTTCTTCTACAAGAGGCAAAGGTCTGTTGCCCCCTAAGCAGATGGAGTTATTTGAGATGTGCTACAAGAAAAAAGTGGATGGCGGTTGGAGCGGGCCGAGGGCGTTGGAGGTGGCAGTAAGTAGGTTTTGTTTTACAGGAGACATTCCAGAAGCTGCTAGAGGATAGTCGGCCTTAGAGGGTTGGATATTCCACAAGCTGCTTTATTTTTTGTAATATCCAACTCTCTAGTCTTTGTTATTCTTTTAGTTTTTTTTAAGTATCTATTATATATATGTTAGGATTAGTGGATTCAAAAGTGTCAATTGATTTTTCTTTTCAAAATATTTGAGAGCGATATGTTCTATGGTGGCAAAGAACCAAATAAATTGGTGCAAAAAATTCTTACATACATTTCTATATCTATATGACTTTCATATAACTTAAATTACAGTTCATCAATGAAATCCAATCCTCAAAGTGTAATAATCACTAAAATTATACATATCTTTATATACCAAACCATTAATTATATTTTTCAGATTAAAACACACCTACCACATATATTTCTTTCAAAATATCCAGCCTTTGAAACCGAATTTCAATAGATCCTTAATTAGAAGTATTGTCAAATTTCAATAAACGCAAAATGATTGAACTTGCAAGAAAGGTGTACATGATTAATTTTTCAGTTTTGAGTATCAATTCTAACATCGTCACTACTTTAAGTTTTTCAATTTTATTCAAAAACTGGAGCTGTATATAAAGAATTTTGTAAAGACAAATGGTTGATTACAATACAAAAATATGAACAGATTGATGAACTCTTTAATTAATTTTCATAAATATTGTCTCTCTTTTTTTCTTTTTGCCTTTTCCAGACGAATCTAATGTAGAAAATAATTTATTGTTTTATTGTATTCATAGATAGCATCAATATATACCTTTCTTTCTAATAATGCTTTTGTCTAATTATTACAATAATATTAAGTAAAGACAAACCAATAGAGAAGAAATTAATAGGAAACTATTATGAGAAAAAGACAGAACATAACTTTTGAGGCTTCTGCTACCCCCTGTCCAGCTTTGTTTTTTGAAACACTCACACATACACACACAACATTTACTCATACTCTCTCACTCAACCACTCACACTTCAGATTTGCTCACGCCTTTTCTCCCTCAACACACTCACTGCAGAACATTATTCAACTCCATAAAAAACTACACTTAGAGAGAAATCACGGAAAACTCCATAAATGTAAGATGAATTCTATCCAGGGAACTTAATTATTCCTTTTCTCAAGCATTTGATTCTTTCTTTTTCCTTCTTTAATTCTTTTTTTTGAATGACTTGTTAATTTGTCATCGTTGTATAATTTGCCAACAAAAATCTTTCATCCGATCCAAATTCAAATTCATGTTGTGAAGATTCCGGTGATATGCTATCGTCAGATCCCATCTCTTGTGCTATGTCGGCATGATTAATGGAGCCTCAGAGGTACAGATTTAATTATTTTTCTTTTTTTTTCTACAATTTATTTTTAATTAATTTCTTTTCCTGTTAAAGTTTAAAAAACTAAATATTTAATTTTTTAATATATTAAGAAATTTTTTTCCATAATTAGGGTTCAACAAGAAATTCAACTTTGTTATTTGATAAATATTTTAAAATGAATTCATGTGGAAACCATTCCTGAGGCTATAGAAATCATGCTCAAGAAAGCTTGTCTTGTTTTTTTTTTTTTTACCTTATTTTTTGATATATTTTCTTACCATGACAAGTAGTCAAAACTCATATTTGAAAATACAAATTTTGATACCTTAAATTAAGTACAAAATGGGGGATGAAGAGAAAGTGCAATAGCGGTGGTGATGACCTGGCCTAGGCTCAAACCAAACTTGATTGTGCCTATTTTCTTTTCTTTTTTTTTTAAATGAAGATGAGATACTTTTTTGAACAAACTTAAATAATTTATGCTTTTATTTCAAATAAATAAATCATAAATTAAACCAAACAAAAAATCAAAACTTCCAAAACAAAGTAGCTAAGACCGCATAATGAACTTAATAACAATTTAACCAACTAGCTAGAGATATTAAACTTAAATAATGAAAAGCCAAAAAAAGATTTAAAATACATTTTTCAAAAATTAACAATGAATTTTAGTGAATTATTGTACTAATATAGAAGTAGAAGAATAAAGGTAAAACTTTTTAGAGTTTCAAAAGTATAAAAAAATATAGAATAGTTAAGCTACAAGAATAAAATAAAACTTATATGTCATATATTATTAAAAACAAAGAAGTGGCTCGATTAGGTCGGCCCACTAACTCGACCCAGGGTCAGGATGTCCTAGGTCATTGGGCTTGGCCTATCCCAAGTATTGATACTTAGAGTCACCCAGGATTGGCCTAGATTGGACCAACCAACTTTTCTTGATTTGGTCAATCACATCCTAGGTTGAGTCCCTCTTGAGCCCGACTCTTTAGGCATCTTGATGAGTGACTAGAAACCATTGAATTAGCATAAGTTTGGTGGAAGTTTCTCAATTACAAGATATAATGTGAAATTCCTATGACCAATAAAACTAAAATAAGAGTAATTCTTTATTTTTGGGACGCAAGTTAGGTTTATATATCCAAATCATTTGAAGATTAGAAATCCGTTTGCTATTATGATTTATTGATACCAAGTACTGAAGTAATGTTTATCTCATCTTATTAATTTTTAGTCTAAAATTTAATTATTTTCTTGGTAACTTTTTATTTGTTCTTTAATCTACATATAACACTTTGTTTGTAGAAAGCTTATACAATCATTTTACTTATCTCTACCCCCTCACGCACTAAACAAAGGAAACAAGATTAGATATTAGTGTGCAAAATAATCCACAATGCCTCAAATGCAAGTGATAAGGTAATAATTGTTTAATACTTTACCAAAATAATCTGTAAATTTTTTAATTCAATCTTCGTTTTCAATTATCATAAACAAAAATTAATTTATTCATGTGAATCCTTATATTGAGCATTTCTTTTTTTTACTATATCAAACGTATGATTCAATATTCCAAAATTCATTCATTAATTATTAAATAATTGTGATTCATGGAAAGCTAAATATAAGTGATTTGTTTTTATTGAAAACAGTGTATTAAATTATCGATATATAGATAAATAGTTTCAAATTAAAGCATACATTAAATAAAAATTACTAAACGCAAGAAACTAGTATAAAAATAAACCAAATACCCATATTTATAGAACTGAAATCGGTGACCTTTTGGTTGTAAGACATAACCATGCAATTTGAACAATATCTAAACTTTCAATTTAATTTAGAATTTCGAATACATTTAGTGAGAAAACATTTTTTCTAGTTATTATGTGGGGCACCAATAAATTTTAGACAAATTTATGTCGATAAAATTATGAATCACCTAAAAAGTTTTTTCTTTATTTGATTGGACTAAATTAACCTTACAAATATTATTTTTTAAGGAAACAAATGTAAAATAATATAGTAATTGTTTCTTATTAACTTTTTTGACACTACACAGATACTCTTATTAATTACTTTTTACATTATTCACATTTATTCTTACTAATTACTTTTCACATTATACTTATTTAATCATATAATTTTTTTGTATATTACATTCATAATATATCGCATTTACTAGGTTACCCCTATCATATAACACCGTCAAAAAATCACAAAAATGGAAATGATTTAATGTTGAAAATTTTATTAGAATACATATAAATGCGAACTACATGAAGGACTTAATAAATCAAAATAGGTTAAATGACGAATGAAAATCAATTAAATGAATTGTCATGTAAGAAACTAAAGAGTAAAATACGAATGCTAAAAGAATTAATGAGAATAAATTAAATCACTTATTATGTAAAGTGAACACTTTTTGTTGTAAGATAGATTAAAATGTAAATTGAGATTTGACATGTAATTCCTATGTACGTTATAGAACATTTTTATTATCTCTAATATAATAGAATAAATTGTTAAGTGTACAAGTTTTGATCATTTCAATAATGTACAATCCTTGTAAAAAAATATAAAAATGTGTAAATGCTACTCCTAAACCATCATCACATATATCCATTTTTCAAAAGAAAAAGTAGTAAAAAATCGCATGAAACCATAGATAAACACTATCTATACCATTATAGTTATCTATGATGAGTGGCTACGGACACGGTGACAGGGACAAGATACGAACAGACATTGCCACATGGAAAATTTAAAAATATTAAAATAGAAAATGGCACTCACACTCCTATAAACGATATAATTGTTATTATATATGTTCTTAGTTTCTCATAAAATTAAATTATGACATATGAAAAAACTCAAATAAAACCTAACATAACCATGTCTTGCATCTAAATATTTAACCAAAGGGTTAATTGCAAAGACTGACCCATAACATAAGGTGGTAGCATTTTAAGAACTGCAATTTAGACCCTGGCAAAATATGCCCCATAGCTTTAAAAAATATGGTGATTCCTGCCCTCCGTCTAGATCTGAACAAATATTAGACAATTTCATCCCTCAGCAGCTTTAAAATAAGCAATTTAGTCCATTTTCAATTATTTTTCATTCTAATGCATATTTTTGTACACGCTCCCCTAGAATGGTATCGAGCTTAGGTTTATTGAAAAAATATATGATTATATTATATTTTGATATTATTTATCCACTAATGGAGGAAACTTACTTTAGAGAAAATGGAACCGAATGAAATTTCGAGTTATGATGAAAACATTAAATATTTCCATATACTGGAAATACAGAGAACGGAATTTTTCATGGAAATTCTTGACAAGTGTTACAACGGTCCCAAGAGGATTGATCCAAAACTTCTCAGGCCAGAAGAAATTTTGATATTCGACAGGTACTACTAGGAAATGCAGTGAGGTGCCTACACTCCACTGAAGTCCATGGTAGAATCCCAGCTAGGAGAAGCGGAACGGGTAAACTCCTGCATAATTACGATTCTAAAAATTATGATTAAAGAAATTGACGGGAAAGAGCTCGAGCCGGATACATTAAAGATCTCCAAAGATCTGAGGGAGATACAAACGACAGTTCAAGACTATAGACATAGGTTAATCCATGTACCTATTAAAATAGAATCTTTGAGCCAGAAGGCTAAGGAGGTTCTTATGATCCTTCTTGATCTGCACAAGGATCTTATAGATATAAAGGTAGACATTGCAGATCTGAAGAGAAACCAAAGGGAGAACCCTGAGACATCTAAATCCAGACAAGAGCGAATTAGGGACGCCCTTGGAATAGTAATTCTTCTACAGCAGAAGGGGAAGGTCATGGAGATTCCAAAGCCAAAATCAAGAGAAGATCTGATTATCACATCTATCAGATCTGTAAAATAATGGAAGTAACAAGAGCACAGATCTATAAGAATTGGCGGAATACTTTTCCCAACTCGAGATTGTGGATTTAGTCAATATCCAAACAAATGAAATAACTCCAGCACTACCACCGCCGGATGGGAATACATGCTCTAATGATCCTTCGTAGGATCAACCGAGGAGAGAAAGTGCGGATTTCTACACTAATGCCACTCCAACGTTTGTGGGAACCGGCTAAAGGAAAATCTAGGAAGAAATTCAAAAGAGAGTGCTTGAAAATACATTTTGGGCAAGGACCATGCTCCAGCCCTTACAACCATACGACACTATACTTAACATGGATATTATCGATTTCCAAAATACCGAGAAGTTGATAGACGAATGGGCTGCAGCCATCAAGAAAGCAGCAACTACCGTGGAGCTCGACAAAGAAAACATCATAAAACTTGTTGAGTTGAGCATGGAGGGATCTGTAAAGATCATATGGGACAATAACCCAGAAGATACAAAAACCAGCACCCTTTTTGGAGATTCAAAGGGCGCGATAGCAGACAGGCTAGGAAGGCTCATCAAGATAGACGTCATAGGAGATTGTTACTTCGAAGGAAGTAGACCAGAAAAGGATAAAGAATATACACAATCTCTCTTTAGCCTTGAACCAAGAAGTATTTGCCTAGTAGATGAATATATCTATTGGCCTCGTAAGTACTTTTTCCAAAGTTGAGTGGCAACAGAAGTAGCATCTCCAATGTTCTTCGCAAAGATATGCAGTCCATGGAGGGAAATGTTGATCCAGTCATACAAAGCCATATACTAAATATTTTTTATACAAAACCCACTTGACAAAATTTTATCTGATATATTTTTATATATGTTAATCAATACCTTTATCACTTTATTTAAAATTTTCAAAGCCATATACTAAATATATAGGTTGAAGTCTTTTGGCAGTTTCAATTAGCGAAAAATAGTGCATTTCAATGTATATATTTTGTCAAGTGGGTTTTCTCAAAGTTTTGTTTAACCAGGTTTCAATTAGTTCAAATTGTGCATTTATAATCAATATATTTTGCTTCATGCTTATGGATTCTATCTTTTATTTTATAATGTGTTGTATTACTTATTTTGCATCATACTTGACTTCTGCGACTAAAAAGGTTTATTTTTAGGTTTAATAGTACCAAAATACTATGAAATATTGGAAGATCAATTTTTCCTTCTTTTTCTCAGACTCACGTGACTTTTCTCGCCAAACTTGTGGGGTTGACGGCTATGACGGCCCATGTGCACGGCACATGGGCTCTGCCGTTAAGTTGGTATAAAAAATGCTTATTTTTTTATTTAATGGTACCCAAACCTGAACTTGCAAAATTTGTAGTACTTAAAACCAAACTGACCTTTTTTAATTGTAACAAAACACAATTTTTCCCAATATTATACATGAAAAAATTTAACATTCTACCTTAATTGAGCATAAAGTCGTGTTGATAACGTGTTATAAACTTATAAAAATTCTAATTTTCTTAGGTTATTACTCCTAATAGTATATAAGAAAACAACATATACATATTCTCTCCAAATCTCTTTCCTTATAATTCTTCCAAATAATTTTTTACAAATGAATTACATAGTGGTATTTATAAACCATCAAAATTGTTGTTATAAACATACTATTAAAGAATATAATTAAAAAATATCATGGGGGATACAAAAGGTTATAAGCATTAGGGCAAATTACAGTTTTCCATTCAAACTATGCTTGTTTTTACTTTCGCCATTGAGTTTTTTTTTGTATGAACTTACCATCTCAACTTTGCAAAAATTTGCACTTTTCTATATATGATTGTCTTTTCTTGATTTTTTGCATTGGAAAACATCACATGTTGTGCATATGTGAAAAAATATCATATTACATTAAAAATCACACGTGCACTACATCTGATGTTTCTTTTGACAAAAAAATTGGTTGAAAAAAGTTAAAAATGACTAAGTGTAAAATTTTATAAAGTTGAGATGGTAAGTTGACACAAAATAAATTAAATACCAATATATAAAAATGGTCATAGTTCAGATGGCAAAATGTAATTAACCCTAAGCATTATGAGAAAATACTAAGAAATGTATGCATAATCCAATTATGAGATAATATAAATTTTATATTTCACCCAATAGACATCTCCCATTTAATGTTACATTAAAGACTTTATTGACCAATATAAGTAATCAAAATTGTCCCACAATAATTGAAATCGCTATTTCAATCATGCTAGGTTACATAAACGCTATACTAACATGATCACCACTAAGCCTAACTAAGTCCCTAGTCGTTACAATAATAGCCCCTCTATTTCTAATCCTTAGGACCTTCTTGTTTGAACTTTTCTATTCCGGATCATCACCTGCAAACCATTCGCAGATTATGAATTCAGTGGTATCCAATACCATGAGTAGAATGGTGATTATGTTAATACTCAATTAAAGATTTTTACCTTCATCGGAGAGGAGCTCAGGACACTCCCTCTTCCAGTGGCCCTTCTCTCAGCAATAAATACAAATATCATTCAGTACTCGTGACTGATGAACAATCTTCCTTTTACTTTTACCCCCGCCTAAAAGCGTAACACGATTACTTGAAGTAGTAGAAGCAGTAGAAGAAGTCTCATCACTCTTCCTCCTCCCCTATTTAGCACCCTTGCCCTTCACTTTAGAGGTAGAAGCCTCTCCCACTAGTACCGCCGGATGAAAATTTTTCTATCGTTGCCTCGTAGTGGACGAACATATTAATCAACTCAGGAAGCTTTTTTCAATCCCATTCATGTTATGGTTGACAATAAATTGATCAAAAAAGAGAGGTAGTGATTGTAAGATCATGTTCATTCTCAAAATCCGCCTGGAGGTCTTTAGCTTTTCTACTAGGGATAGCATCATCACTCGATGCTCTCATATGGCCAATCCTTCAGCTATTCTAGCACCTAAGAATTCCTCAATCACGGCATATCTGATACGTTGGTATGGTATCGCAACAAGTTTTGACCATACATCTTTGTACCTCTCATACTACTTCTGGATCTTGTTAATCATCATGCCCCAGTACGATACTGTGTACTGCCCAGTTGTCCTCATGCCACTGAGTAAATTGTTCAAACGTCAAATCTTCTCCTTACCCTTCTGGCAAAGTGCAAGATAGAGACTTATCCAGAATATAAGTCTAGTTCTCGAAATCTTGGATTATCCTCAGATTTGTCAGCCAACTGGAATAGTTTTTTTCATCAAAGTTATTATCCTCAAGTATGGTGTTAAGTGGATTCTTAGACATCAACGATAAATAGAAAAATTAGTATATTATCATAAAATTATGTTCAAGTTAAGGACTTGAACTTCAGTCATTAACCTCCCACTATTTGTACAAAAACCATCACTCCCAAATGGGTTCTCGAAAAATCTTTTCTTAGTGGGCTTAGGGTCCATAAGCGAAATTCTTGATGTTGTGCTTTCACAATTCACATGAAAATAGCCTTGTAGGAGGTACCAAATACCATTCTTGACCTACTAGATCCCTAAGATATTTTGCATCACCCTTTTTACGTGATTCCGAGGACTTCAAGCGAATCACGTTGCTTGGTGTTAGATGCAACCCATCAATCAAATCATAGGGCAGACTACTATTGCCCCACGACTCATGAGATAGAGAAATAGGTGTGTATTCACTTTGTTCACAATAATAGTGTAGCTTCATTTCATTCCAAATGTGCTACGACTCATGAGACCACATATGAGTGAAATCAACTTCCTCACTGTATTATAGTGGATGAAAGACATGTAATAACAATCCTTTTTTTATTTCTATTTTTGGGTCTAATATTTTAACTTTGTCCCACCAAGTGAGGGTTATTTGTTATTTATATGACCGAGACCCCATCCCATTTAATATTTTTCATGCATAATATTCTCAATATTAAAAATATTAATAAAATGCATGCATGCAAAAATAAAAGTCTAGCACGCCACTATTGGATAAAATCACAAGCCCAATAGCCTATGTGATCTACTAAGCTCAGTTTTGTCTCCCAAGTGTCTCTTGACGAATGTAGGGCTATCCCACACTATCAAGTACTTGTAACTCAGGCTTGCCGTGCCATATCTGATATAATGTCTGGGTTACGGTCTTAAAAGGCTTCATGTTCAACAACTTGGATGTCATCTCAAGAGCATATCCCCAGAAGGATAAGGGTAGTTCGGTAAAACTCACCATAGACCGAACCATGTTCAACAAGGTTCTGCTCCTTCTTTTAGAGACACAATTAAGTTGTGGCGTTTCAGGAGGAGTCCACTAAGAGAGAATTTCATTCTCGTTTAGGTAATCTAAGAATTCCCCACTTAAATACTCACCACCTTGGTCCAACCGAAGGGTTTTAATTTTGCGACCAGTTTGGTTTTCAACTTCAAGTCTGAACTCTTTAAACCTTCCAAACGCCTCAAACTTGTACCTCATTAGGTAAACATAACCATATCCTGAGTGATTTAGGTAAAGGTTATGAAGTAGGAAAATCCACCTCTGGCTTGTGTATTCAGTGGCCCACAGACATCTAAATGGATCAAATCCAACACACCACTGGCAAGATTACTTTGTCCTACAAAAGACTTCTTGGTCATCATCCCTTTCAAACAAGACTCGTAGGCTGGTAGGTGATCCAAATCGTCTATGTCTAGACTTTTTTAGTCTACCAACCTTTTAATCCTACCTTGAGAGATGTGACCTAGCCTTGCATACGAGGTTTGTGCATTTTCTTGATTTTCCATTTTACGTTTGTTTTGAGCCGTCATGATTAAATCATGTTGTTGGCGAATATAAAGACCATTATGAAGTATGCCTAGTAGATGTGAAGAACCATTCTTCATCAAATAAAAACAATTTTTATTGATCATAAACTTAAAACCAACATTGTCCAACAATGAAGTGGAAATGGTATTCTTGATCATGCTAGCTACATAATAGCAAATTTTTAATTCTATCCTAACTTGATCACTAACAGCTAAGCGGACTATCCCTACAGCTTCAGCAGCAACAGCCTTGCCATCGCCAAACTTTAGGATCTCCTTGTCTTTACATAGCTTTCTGCTTCTTTCTAGCACCTGAAAATCATTGCAGATGTGAGCTCCATAGCCGGTATCCTTGACTGACGAACAATCTTCCTCTTTCCTTTACTCCCGCCTAACAGTGTAATAGGATCACTTGAAGTGCTAGAAGCAGTAGAAGAAGTCTCATCACTCTTTCTCTCCCCCATTTGTCACCCTTGCCCTTCCCTTTAGAGATCGAAGCCTCTCCCATTAGTATTGGATGATGTAGATTTTTCAATCGTGGCCTTGTACTGGACCAACATCTTAATCAACTCATGAAGGTTTTTCTCAATCGCATTCATGTTATAGTTGATAATAATTGATCAAAAAAGGGTGGTAGTGATTGTAAGATCACGTTCATTCTCGAAATCAGCCAGGAGGTCTTTTAGCTTTTCTACTAGGGATAGTATCATCACTTGATGCTCTCATACGGACAATCCCTCAACTATTCTAGCACCTAAAAATTCCTTAATATGGCTAAATATGTGTGCTCTTTCCATTTAATGTCACTATCTTCTTTCATTCTTATTTTCTCTCTATTTCCTCAATCTCTCTTGAATTTTTTTGATATCTCACTATCCCACAAATACTTTTCTACTCTTGTTCGTCAACCAGACTCAAATTTTTAATCGATATTTGAAGTTATTTTGATCAGCTAACAACTTTAACCCTTTATTTGTCAATTGATTATATTTGTTGTAATTTTATCAATTAAATTTAATGTTATAATAATATATACATATATATGTGTATGTGTGTGTTTCTGTGTTTGTGTAGGACTCATCGTCATGTTAAGAACGTTGAGAAAATGGATGTATGAGAAGAACCTTTGAAATAGGGCGGGTCTTACTCTGTTCAGGATGGTGTTGCTACATATATACAATGACCCTCCACATGCATGTATAGATGGTGAGAAAATTAAGTGTCATTTTCGAAAGTTTGAAAATGAAGTTTTCAAAACCACGGACAAGGTAAATTTTGGCTTATTTATGAAAGGTTTTATGCTGGAGTATTATAATTGGACTTCTCATTGCGACGAGAGGGTGTAGGAGTATTTTGAGGCCGTCATCGCGGCCCCATTGCAAGAGGAGCAAACTTCAATTTCTAATATTAAGTTGAGTACCAGTACGCCTTGGAGTGATGCGGTGCGGATGGATTCGGCACAGAGGATGGTTCTTGATGCCGCGAGGCCGGCTGTCTGGTCTTTTAAGTACAATCGGGATGGTGTGCCTGATAATGATACGAGGTCGTGTCCTACTAATGTAGGGCCTAGTTTATATTATGGTAGGTGATACGAATATGTGTCTGGGCTGGTAGATTGATTTCACAATGTAGTGCATGTAGTTGAGCAGCCATTGTGGAATGGTTGCACACAATCTCAATTGAGGGTTGTTGCTAAGTTGTTGAATATCAAGGTCGTTGGCCATTTTCTCAGCATATATGTGACCAAATATCCCAATGTGCTGATCATATAGTGACCCATAACCACACCCTGCCCCAAGATTACTATAGTATGAAGAAATTGATAAGAAACTTGGGTTTACCTATTGAGAAGATTGATGTGTGTAAAAATTGTTGCATGTTGTACAAGATTGGGTGTGGTTAGGTATAAGTCAAACAGGGAGCAAAATCTTAATCGCAAAAAGACATCGTATACTATTCTTAGGTACCTGTCGGTTACCCCTCGCCTGTAAAGGTTGTATGCTTCAGAAGCGACTGTCGAGCAAACAACGGGGCAAGCCAAAAATCAAACAAAAGATGGATCCATGTGCCATCCGTCTAATTCAGATGCATCGAGGCATTTTGACTGGAAATATCCTCATTTTGAAGTAGAGCCCCGTTATGTTAGACTTGGCTTGTTCAACAGATAGTCTCGCAATGCACGGGCAGTACGGTCGTACGTACTCATGTTGGCCCGTTATACTTACACCGTACAATCTCCCACTGGGAATGTACATGAATATTGAGTGTATGTTCGTAATGATGGTGATCCCCGGACCTTCCAATCCAAAACATCTCATCGATGTTTACCTGGAGCTGTTGATCGAGGAGTTGCAGAATCTGCGACATGTAGGTATAAAATACATGCCAGTACAATTAGTATGAAAGCATTAATATTCAATACTTTGATCAACGAAATATATATTAATCCTATTTATACCACTTAAAACTGATGTTCGTGCGATTAGCATGATCTACAAGAAATATATATAATCCAATTTGCAGCTAGTTAAAACTTGTCGATGCGTTTAGTACGATCAACAAAAGAGGTAATCCCTACTGAAACTAAATTAATACTCACTTCCATATGAGTATGATCAACGAAGAATGTAATCCGTACTCAAACAAAATTAATACTTACTTCCGTATGATGCTTCTACATATGTACGAACAAAATTTATTATCTCGATTTATTTCAACTAAACTCATGTTCGAGCAATTAGTGTGATCATTAAAATGTTAAATCCTACTTATGTGTATAAGGATAAAAATACAGTTTCTGTCTTGTAATTTATGAGGGGGTGTCATTTTTTATCCTACACAAATAATGAAAATTAGTTTTTACAAGACTAAATTTATCAAAATTATAAAATTATAAAATTAATATTACTAAAATAATTAGTGTTATCAATAAAATATAAGTAAAAATACTATTAATGTACAGGTGTGTATATATGTACACATATATATCTAGAGTTCTTGAATAAAGTTGAAAATGCAATCAAATTGTTCGCGATTGCATTTGAGGTTGATGAATAAATGTATAATACGAATATATTAGTATAAGAAGAGTAACACGAATAGTATTCGCATGTTAACATTTATGATATCTATAGAAGCGTATTAATCATTGCTATATTCTAGGATACGAATGAGGAATAATTTGTGTGATTAATTCTGGTAACATTTGTCTAAGTTAATAAAACTCATATACGTACATTTATGGTACTTCCATCAATGAAATATTTAGTCATAGTTACAAATTAATACTTTGTTTCTAGAATTATTGTGAATTATAATCCAACTCATATCAATTTAAAGCTCATGTCAGCACAATTAATATGATCAAGAATAGTCTCCTATCAATTTAAAGCTCATGTCAGCACAATTAATATGATCAAGAATAGTTGCAAATTATCTTAATTATAAATGTGAATATATTAATGATGTTTGTATTAATAAAGTATAATATAGTCTTGTGCGATCCTATCTATCCCAAGTAAAAATTCATGTCCCGTGTATTTATTATGATCATCAAGGGAAAAATCGTGCACGTGCAATTACTGTGGTCTACGAAAGAAGTTATTATATTGATCCAGTCTAAAACTAATGTCAGTAAAATTAGTGTACAAGAATTATGTGATGCTTTTACTAACAAAATAATTATGTACCTTGATGCATATGAACAATTAGTATGATCAGCAAAATTTTGTATCCTACTAATATATTGAGTTAAAATTCATGGATGTACAATTAGTGTGAAAGCATTGATATTCAAGGCTTTGATCAGCGAAATATATATGTAATCCAATTTATACCAATTTAAATTCATGTCCGTTTGATTAGCATTACCAACAAGAAATATATATTATCCTATTTGCATCTAGTTAAAAATTGATGATTCATTTAGTACGATCAACAAAAGATGTAATACCTACTCAAACTAAATTAATACTCACTTCCATATGAGTATGATCGACGAAGGATGTAATCCGTACTCAAACTAAATTAATACTTACTTCCATATGATGCTTCTACATATGTACGAACAAAATTTTTTATCTCGATTTATACTAACTAAACTCTTGTTCGAGCAGTTAGTGTGATCATTAAAGTATTAAATCCCACTTATGTGTATAAGGATAAAAATACAGTTTCTGTCTTGTAATTTATGAGGGGGTGTCATTTTTTATCCTACACAAATAATGAAAATTAGTTTTTAGAAGACTAAAATTATCAAAATTATATAATTATAGAATTAATATTACTGAAATAATTAGTGTTATCAATAAAATATAAGTAAAAATACTATTGATGTATAGGTTTGTATATATGTACACATATATATCCGGAGTTCTTGAATAAAGTTGAAAATTCAATCAGATTGTTCGCGATTGCATTTGAGGTTGATGAATAAATGTATAATAGGAATATATTAGTATAAGATGACACGGATTGTGATCTCATGTTAACATTTATGATATTTATAGAAGCGTATTAATCATTGCTATATTCTAGAATATGAACGAGGAATAAGTTGTGTGATTAATTCTTGTAACATTTATCTAAGTTAATAAAACTCATATACGTACATTTATGGTGCTTCCATTAACGAAATATTTAGTCATAATTACCAATTTAAAATTTTTTTTAAGAATTAGGCAAAATTGCAAAATTGGTCCCGTAAGTATGGGGGGGTGGGTGGATGGCAGAATTGGGTCTGTAACTGCAGGACTGGCAATTTTAGTCTTGTAAGTATTGATTTTTTTTGTAATTTTGGTCCTAACGACCAAAATTGCCCCAAAATGCGGCGGAGAGATTTTGGCCTTAGGGTTCCGTCGTCCACGTGCGCAGCTTAAACACATAGGAGCTTGCATGGCGAATGACGTGGCTTTAGGCGGGAAAAGAAGGCCCTCTTCCTGCTTTTTTCATCGTATGTAAGAGCTCTCTCTCTTTTTCATTTTTACTGCTGCAAATGAAGTTGTTACATCCCCTACAAAATAGTTATTACATCCTAATTCTAATTCAACTCAAGACCGTCCCTAATTCTAATATTATGTTCAAACAGAGTTCCAACCATTTACCGTTTCTATTTTGTAACGGTATTTCGATCGAATTTTATAACTGTTTGTTCGGAACTCATGTTGGAATGGTATGCCTGTTCCAAAATTATAACAAAAAAAAATATAGATCATGACATCATCTTTCAATATCCGTTCATTATGTGTTCCAAAAATCGTTCCAAGATGGAATGGTTTTAGGAACGTGACCATGCCAAATCTCACCTTTTTTTATAGTGTGGTGATGTGCTCTAGCCAAATCCCATCCATAAAAGTGGTTGGCGGAGCACAAGATCTAGGATCCGATCATAGCACAAGAAATGGGGTCCGCAAGTTTTTTAGTTTTACAAGCTAGCTTAAGGTACTATCACTTTAAAAAGGTGGAATTTGGAGCGAGTTTAGGAACGGTTTTTTTGGGTTTGGAACGGTTTGCAGGACATCGAACTTATTTGGGGCGATTTTTGGAACGGTTGGAAATTCATCCTTACAAATGGCGTTACAAAATTTTAGGAACGGTTCTGGCAAGACCATTCCTATTTGTGATGGAAACTCTAACACACTACGAAAAACGTTCCTAATATTAAATTTGTAAAGAAAAATTTTATTTTCAATTGGAAAGATTTTAGGAATCGTCAGTGGTATTTAGGAACACATATATAAAACCGTTTTAGTAATGATATTAGCAACGGTCTTTCTGATAACACATACTTAAAATTGAAATAGCAATGGTATTAGGAACAGTTAACCACTATTTAGGAACACTTATTAGAAATGATTTTAGCAATGGTATTTGGAACAATCAATGCAGTTTAGGAACAGGGGTTTGGAACTATTTTAGTAATGGTATTTGGAACAATCATTTATTTAGATTTATAACACACTACTAAAATCGTTCCTAATTTTTTAATTTTTTAATTTTTTAATTATATTTTATAATGAATTCATATATTTAATAAATCGTAATAAATAAATAAAATTATATACTTTAATATATAATAAAATTAAGTTAATAATTTTTTAATTAATTATATTTACAAATTTCATTAATTAACTAAAATTGAAATATAGAAAACACATTATATCAATATAAAAATTATCTAATTAAAAAAATGAAAAAAAATTAAAACCAAATCTAAACCCTCCTTTTCAACGACATCAATATTGTCTTGATTTGAGGCTGAGGGGTCTGTTGAAGGCAATTCTGGGACGTCTCCTGCAAAACATACAAAATTATTAGTACTTCTAACCAAGAATTATTTTTTCTAAAACAAAGAATATGAATAATCTACATACCGCTACCTCAGCCGCTCTCAGCCCCCTCAAGTGGCCGTCCTCCTTTTTTGTGTAGCACCTTTCAAATAACTCCATCCGCTTGGGTAGCAGATCGAGCTCTGCCTCTCGTAAAAGAAAAAAATAGTTAACATCTTATTTATCAACATTGTCTTCAGTTGACAAATGAAGATGGATAAACCTAAATAATTCTACCGACAAAATTCACTTGATAGGTTAAACAAGCTTAAAGGCATGTGTGATCTGTTTGTACATGGTTACAAAGGAACTATATATTTTTAAATAATTATTAATTTTTAATAAATTGTATTTTAATTTGAAATATTACCTCAATATTGTTATTGTTGATATTATTTTCTAAATAATATTATTATTGGAATTATTGATCCAATTTTGTGATTACTGGCATTATTATGTAAAACTATAATTATTAGGAATATTTTCTAATTTTGGATTATTGACATTGTTATGTAAATAATGATATTATTGGGAATATTAGCCAAATTTATGTTAATGGTATTAGGAATATTATGTAAAAAATTATTAATGGAAATATTGGTCTAATTTTTGTGATTATTTACATTTATTATGTAAAAATGCTAGTATTGGGGAAATTGGTCAAAAAAAATTTATTTATGTGATTATGATGTAAAAATTTATTAATTGGAATCAATTCTCAATTGTTTTAATTATTATATTTATTATGTAAAAATGTAATATTGGTGAAATTGGTCAAATCTTTTGTATAAATTAAATATAAATTGCATAAATTACACAATAAATTACATATAAATTGCATAAATTACACAAATTGTAGAAATGACCAAAAATTAGAAAAAAAATAACAAAAAAAAGTTAAAATTAACAAATGTTTTTTTGTCAATTTTGAAAAATAAAAAAAATATTAAAAAAGTACCAAAAATTTACATATTAAAAATTACTTAATAAATTTACAAAAAATTAGAAAAATTACAAAAACATTACCAAAAATTAGGAAAATTAAAAAAAATTACAAAAAAATCAGAAAATTTTCAGAAAACCGTAATTCATTTTTTCAAAAAACAGAAATTTTATATAGTTAAATGGCCAATTTTTTTTTCGAGAACTAGCCAAAATGTTTTAAAAAAATTGCTGTTTTACTTTATATGAAAGTGGGGGAAAAATGGAAGAAAAGTGTGGTTAAAAAAAAAAGAAGAAAAATGGTTGAGGGGAGGGTACAAAAAAAAAAAAAAAAGGAAACCCAGCCATTTCATTTGATTCCACTTACCTCTAGACGGCGGCCGTGGATGCCTGACGGTAGTGGAGCTATGTACCAGATGAGGGAGGTAGTCGGTCGAGGAGAGTGAGGGAGGGAGAGTGAAGGAGGAACAGGGAGGGAGAAATGAAAAAATCTTCTAAGTTTTGTACGTATACCGATTTTTGGAGCGGGCTTTGGAACCGGCAATTTTTTAAAAACCATTCCTAAGACCTCTCCTAGAAAAAAAAATCATTTTTATTGACAAGCTATATTTAAAAACTCGTTCCTATTGTTTAACCATTCCAAATAACCGTTTCAAAATAAAAAAACAATGTCGTTTTGTTTCAAAATGACGTCATTTTGGTATAATATTAATACGACCACTCCTAATTCTTACAAACAGTTCCTAATTCTGTCTCAAAATTATTTTCCCAAAAAATTCAGAAAAGTTAAAAATAGAAGAAAGCTGCCCTAGATATGTTAATGATCAGAAAAAAAATAGACCATAAATTAATAAGGCCATTGGAAACATATAATGCATTGAATTAAATTGAAATATGTTCGAACATCATGTGTATTTGTATATATAAGATTGGTAGTCTTACATAAATGCAAGTAACATCTTATACTGTTGTATTGGATCGCTAATTAGACCATTGGATATTATTAAACTGACAAATACTGCATTCGTTGAAGTTTTGGACATTTTTGTTATACAGATACTGAGATATTGTATCTAATACACAATTAACGATGATAAAAACGACACAACTGGCCATCAAACCATGTAATTTTAGTCAGACTGCTAGGTATGTTCACCTATGGAAAGTATTGGTATGCGTTTAAATTTGGGATTAATCAGGGTCACGAATTGCAATATCGAACCGAGAAGTGAATTAGGAGTCTGTGGACGTATTTTGGAATGGATAGTTTATAAATTGGAATTAATTTCATAAGATGTAAGTAATTCGATTACTCACACATGAGGGTACATTGGATGGATAGCCCAAGTTTAAACTAATTTCATTAATTAAAATTGTGCATGTCTTTATTAATTTAATGAATTGGATTCCATTAATTAATAAGAGACAATTTGATCTTGAATATTTAATTGGATTAAATACCTAGTGGGATGAATTAAATGAATTTTTTTAAATTAGATTTAATTAAAATTCATTGGGCTTGAATTTACTTTACATAAAATCGGCCCAATGATTAAGGCCCACTAGCAAAATTGAAGGAGGAAAAGTTGACCAAAGAATTGCATTTTGGAAAGTGTTAGTTTGGTCATAATTAGCTCTTCTCTATTTGGAAATGATTGAAGAGTCGCCTTGTAGATAATAGAATGTATCTAAACACATTTTTATTTATCTATTCAAGGTATATAAATATATTTTGTGTATGATTATTACGGTAATAATTCATTACACAATACAACACAAAAATTCCCTCTTCTTCTCCATCATAATTCGACTGCCCCCTTCATCTCACCTTGGGTGAGTTTTTTGATCCTGATTCCTTCCAACAAAGGAATCGAGGTCTCATTTTTCGGTGTGATGTGGATCATCTTTAGAGGATTCCTATGTTGGAATCTCTTGTGAACGTTCAACGATTTTATGTCAAATAAACATGTAAACATGTTTTAATATTTTTAAATCATGTTTTATTAATTATTTTATTGATAATTATGTGTAGAAATGAACTTGTTTAATTATGTGATTAATTGGATGATTTTAGTATTTAAGAAAATTTGAATATTTCTGTAAATACTTGATTTTTTTTTTTTTTAGTTTTATGTGTGGAATCAAAAAAATAATTTAAGCACTGTAGCAGCAACTGTCGGCCGGTGCTGCACAGTCGCCCGTTCACATAGGCAGGATAAAATTAAATTTCTTTCTTAATATAGTTTATTTTTGTGCATTGGATGCACATATATTTATCATCCTTTTGATTACAATTTTAAACTTGTGTTTTCTGCATATAATTATTTTTTGTAATGTTGGATATCATGATTTTTCTTATGCATGGAATGTATTATTTTATGTCAAGCATGTTTAATTGGATTATTTTGCTAGTTGGATAAAAATGAATGATCATGGAGCCCTTGACAATTTGAATTTATTTATTTATTTTGTTTATGTTTGGTGGGCCTATGTGCCTTTTTATTATCTTCCTCCTTCTCTCGTTTTTGCCTTGGAAATAAGACTTGCTTTCCTCCCTATTGTGTACTCCCCTGGACAATTGATCAGGATTTCTTTTTAAATTGTAATGAGACTAGAATATATTTTTCGTGAGAATTTTTAGTTTTAAATGGAGAAGAACGTCCACGGAGGAGGAGCCCCATGGAGGACTTACAAGGCCCATCTATTGTTAATGAGTAAATTAGATTTCTAATAGCTTAAGAACACCTTAGATATCCTTAGACTCACTGCGGTCTTAGTGGGTCGCATAGGTTGGGCTCGTGATCATCCAACAGGGGTATGCTTAATTTTGTTGCATGTGATGTGTTTAATATTTTTATTTAAATTAGTTTAAATATTTGATATTTGTGCATGCAAACTTTAATGTGATGAGGTCTCAGTCAAACACTAAAAAATTTAACTCTCACTTGGTTGGACCAAATTAAATTATTGGGACCCAAAAAGGACTTGGATCAAAATGGATTGATCTTTGATCAGTGCAAGGTTTTCATCCACAATAATGTGGTGAGGAAACTACCACTACCCAAGTATGGTCTCGCGAGTCGTGGCACATTCTGATTAGAGGGAAGTTCCACCATTATTGTGAACAAAGGAACACGCTCACAGTTTTTCAGTCACACGAGTCGTGGGGAGTGAAAATTGAGGTGTGATTTGGTTGATGGGTTGAGCACGATACTAATTAAATTTTAAGCCTATAATGGTCTTGGATCAAAATGGCATTTCAATCTGTCCAGGCCTTCCATCCATAATAATGTCGTAAGGAAGCTACCACTTGTTAGAATAGGTGACCTGAAAGCTAATTGAATTGTCATTCTTGTAATCTATTCTGATAATAACTCAATATTGTGTAATATTATTCAGTAAATAAAATGAGTATTCGCTATTGGCATTTCATTGTTGTGCTCATTACATTTATGTTTGCATTTCTTTCAAACATCACAACAAGACCCACAGACCACCATGAACAACCGTGCAACAGTTGGACTGTGCATTGGAAGACGATCATGAAACTAATTGTTTAGGGTTTGGCCTGAAATGTTTCAAGTTGAGGACCTCAAAAATGGGCATCGAAGTGTCCTATGGAGACTTGCATTAAGAGTTTCATTCATTTGATGAGTGTCGTGTTTCGACAGGCGTGGGACGTTTATGCGAACTTAATGGCTCGATTGACTAGGTGTCAAGTCAACTGAACTAACTCACGTGGATCGTCATATGGAAGCCTTTGAGGCTTGATCGGTATGACTTGAGTCCCTGGCTCTGATAGTACGGGAGTAGTTCTCAGACTTGAAGAAATACAACAGTCACGTGTATGCAATGATTCTATCTTAGATTTGTGTGAGAGGTGATTGTGTTTTAGACATGGTCATCATAAACTTTGTTTAATCCATTCAAACTATATTGCAAGGACGGTGAGTTCCAAAATGAGGATCCGTCCCCTGTCTAAATGTGACAGAGGTATCTCCTATGCACGTGAGATACGTTAGCGCTCTATAAACCTGTGGCCATAGTAATTGGTCGGATAGGAAAAAGAGGTTACTAGGTCGAGCAATTTGGCGTAACGCGATCTAAAGTATTAAGAATAGACATATAGTCCAGGATGGGAACTGACACCCAATTCCATGTCCAAAACTAAGGCCGAGAGACAGTAGATGGAAGGACCATACCCGTATAGACTCAAATCTAACTCTGCAGATTTAGAGCTCTGTACTCTAAAGGCATGTTTTGGGTCATGCTCCCTCAACTCGTGAGTCATCCTCGAAGGTGACGCCTTCCGAATATGTTCTCATAGGTCGTTCCATAGCGAGGTGGATGCCAATAAGGAGCTACTTATTGCGACCTGGACATTATCTAGATCAACTCTTTGGAGTCCGAGAACTTGGGCATTAACCGCTAGCTGTCCAAACTTTCTGTCAGGCCACTCGAGGTTTTCTCGAAGGTGCCTGAGTCTCAACATGATGGAGTTTGCTTCAGATGCCTCCATCTCTTGTCAGGAAATCTGCAAGAACGTTTCATGAGATTTTATAACGACAATAATATAACAATAATATTGGTATTCAGCTTGCTATCTGATAATACGAGAATTTTATATTTTCTATTCTAATTTATTCTTTAAGAAAGCTTTGACATTAGTATTATCAACTTTTAAAGTAAATTCTTTGGCAAGTAAAAATAAAGGCCATATTTTAAAAGCCTTCCAAATCCGCAAAGAATTCTTTGTCATTGTTGTGCCAAACTTTGGCTTCTTGTTTTGAGAACAACCCTCCTTTATATCTATAAGGTTCTTCCCCTGTAGTTGTCTTCTTCATGAGTACTGATGCCCATCTGTAATCATTTGCGTTTGTTTAGACTACCAATTCATCCTCGTTCTGCGGTATATCAAGCTTTGGCAGGGTACTGCAAACCTGTTTCAGCTCACGAACCGTTTTTGTGTGGCTTTCTTCCCATTTCCACTTTGAACTTTCCGTTGTTTCAGAAGTGGTCGGAAATCCTTCTTGTATCATGCAAGATCTTTAATGAAGATACCTGCAAAATTAACAACTCCCAAGTAGCTCTGTAAGTGCTTCTTATCCTTGATTCCAACTGGAAAATTATGGATTTTCTCCCCAATATGGTCCTGAAACTTAATTCCTGTCTCGTCAATAGAAACTCCTAGAAATTCAACTATATTGACAATAATAGTAGCTTTCTTTTCAAAGAGTACGAAACCTTCTTTGTGGCATGCATCAGAAAATATTTCAAGATGTTTAATATGTTCTTTTATATTTTTAGATGCAATCAATATGTCGTCAATATAAACAAACATGAATTCGAAAGAATCTTAAAAAACATTATCTATTTTTCTTTGAAATATCTGGGCTGCATTAGCTAAACCCATTGGAAGCACAATCCAGATATATTGTCCCTGTGGTGTGGAGAATGCAGTAAATTTCTATGATTCATTCTCCATCTTAATCTGATAAAACCCAGATTTGCAATTAAATTTAGAAAACACTGTTGCCCCTTTAATTAAATCAACTAAGTGTTCTCTACTAGGAATGTAATAACCATCAAACTCTAATATCTTATTAATGCGTTGATAGTTAATTACCAACCTGGGTTTACCTCTCTTAATCTCGCCATGGTTCCTTCCCAGAAAACCAGGGCTGCTGTAGCTAGAGATTCCAGGTTCGATGAGTCCAAGATCGATATGCTCTTTGATAATCATCTACATATCTTTCTTGCCTTTCATGCTTGTCTGGATAGGTTTGTATCGAACGTACACGTACTTGCACTCTTCCTTGAGCTTTAGAGTAGCTTTGATCTTGTTCCTATCCCATCATGCCAGAGGGTTTTCACTGAAGTTCCTCTGGATAAACCTCTTGGCATTCTCAAGAGAAATCCTGCTTTCCTCACTAATATCTAGCGATTTCATTTTTATTAGTGCTTCTTTAAGGTTCACAATCTCCTCCTTGGATTTCTTATAGAAGCTATCATTGTCTATGAGTCCTTGTTGCCTGAAAGTCAAAAGGACCTTACCAAATTTCCTCTTATCCTGCATTTTTGGATGAGTTAATCTGACATCAAAATGACCACGTTTGTTGCAAAAATTTATTGGCATTATCCTTTTAAATGCCCTTTCTCTTCGCAACACCTGTATCTCACTACCACAGTTAGTGGTAAAAGATTAACAGATTCCTCTAGTTATCTTGCATATATCTTGCAAATGTTTGAATGAAATTGTTACCTAGCAAGACATCAGCACCTATATCATGAAAGTAAATAGGAGGTGTTTCTACCCTAAACCAGGGCGATCCGAATGCTCCTCCGATCATGATCTTGGCTTCTCGTATTCCCTTATTGAGTATTAGGATTTTTTTGTGAAAAATCTCTTTGTGCAATAACGGGTAAGGTTTCCCTTGCTTCTTTAGGGAAAACTCCAGGTTTTGCCGTGCAAATTCCTGATCCTGAATCAATATAAGAATACTCTATCTTATATTGATCATACAACATACCTACAAATATGTATATAGAAAAGGGACTCGTTATTCAATCCTTATGGTAACACCATCAAGACGGAATTCCATTCCGTTACCTTTTCTTCCCCATAGTTTATGATCTTTGAGGAAACTTAATCCCAAAGTCGTACTCCCAGTTTTCTCTTCCTGAAATGATATAAGTTATGGCCTACTATTTCTTGCATGGCTTCATATTTCCCAACAATAGGTTGCTGCAAATGATATCAGTCATAAGGTAAAAAATTTTCTTTCTTAATGATGTCAAATATAACTTGTATTTCTTTCCATCCTTCAGGGCATTTATGTTTTATGTTATCTACCCTAATCTCCTGAGGAGTTAAAGCTTTTAATTCATCTTTCTCCTTTCCTTTATAGCCTGTAATCCTATCTTCCAGAAAGTACATTCTGCTACTGAATTAAGCTCTAGAGCTAAGTGTTCTATCTAAAACTGGGTGATCTTTTATGATGATATCAACACCACCTATTCTGGGTATCCTAATAGGATCTGGTGTCATTACCTTGGCGAATTCCTTGAAAATTCTAAGAATCTCAATATACTCCTTCATAAGAAACAAATATGAATGATGCGTAATGGAAAAGGCATAAGGTATTCTATAAGTTATAGAATATAGTCTGTTACCTTTTTTCATTAGATCTTTTCTCTTAAAATATTGATGATGGGTTAAAATTCTACTGAAATCTTGGTCTGCTAGGTTGTATGCAATCCTAAGATGAATGTCAAACATCAATTTTCCTGCATACAGATTTTCTATCATTGTTGCAAGACAACCATCTCGTAAGTTATTGATTCTTCTATCCATTTTCGATAAATGTTTCTAAATCAATTCCTTCCTTAAAAGTTGCTTTTATTACTACTTTGATAGTTCCTATGTGGATCCATTTCATAGTAACAGCTACGTCTTCTTTAAGATTACTTATTTCTTCAAGAATTTCTTATTTAGGAATTAATTGCATCTCCATCACATTACCAGTAAGTTCCATAGGTATAGAAAACTCGCATGAACTTACTTTGTAGATTGTGATGCTTCCTTTGGTTCAGTCCTATCTGGCTCAGGACTTTCCCAATTCCTCAATCCTAAATCCATCGTATAGGTTGAGGTTGGAACCTTGTCGCATGATTCTTTCCATGGTTTTGTTTGATACCATCATTCTCTCGTTGTAATTATTCTGACTCGGTTGAATCCATCTGAATCAGTATGTATTTCCTCCTCATAGACGTTTTCGTCTGAAGAAAGATCTTCGAATTGGTAGATGGATACGAAATCTCCATATTAAACTGCATCTAGAATATCATCCGTGGCTTCAAATTTTCGCAATTCACCACGTTTCTGGCGGAAATCGGCGGATTTATGTCCTTTTGCTCCGTAGGTCCAGCAATTGCAGTGTTTGAAACTTTCATTGGCTCGGGTATGTGCTCGTCTGAATGTTCTTCCTGTTGGGCTTCTTCCAGTGGATCTTGCATCTATTCGTATAGATCCTTTGAATGAAGCCCTTGTTGGTGTTGTTCTTTGTCCAGATTTATATGGTCTGGATTTAGACTTGGACCACCATGATCTCCGCCGGGAAAAGGTTCTCCTAGAACTCCTAGGGTAGGAGTTACTACTTTGCTTCCTCATTTCCTTGGCACGCTTGATTCTCCTACAACAGTTGCAAAATCATTGTTATCACAACAAAGAGGAGTTCGTTTGATTTACCTCTTAGTCTTTTCATGTTCTTCTAGATGGATACTTGATAACACCATCCTTCAGTTTGTCTTTAAGGAAAGATATTCTTCGCGCCATTGAATCTAGTTGTCCTTCACGTACTTTCTATGACTGAATCAACATTTTCCTGAATGGACTGCATATTTTTGCGAAGAACATTGGAGCTACTACCTCCCCATTACTCCACTTTAGAAAAAATACTTGTGGAACAAATAGATATATTCATCTAATGTGCAAATACTTGTTAATTCAAGGTTGAAAAAAGCTTGTGCATATTCTCTAGCCTTTTCTTCTCTACTTGCTTCGAATTATTCATCTCCAATAAAGTGTATCGTGATAAGCCTTCCTAGCCGGTCTGCTATCACTCCTTTCGAATCTCCGGCAAGGATACTGGCTTTGGTATCTTCTGGGGTATTATCCCATCCGATCTTCGTAGATCCCGTCCAAGCTCAACTCAACAAGCTTTATGATGTTTTCTTTGTTGAGCTCTAAGGTAGTTGCTACTATCTTGACGGTTGTAACCCATTCGTCTATCAATTTTTCGTTATTTCGAAAATCGATAATATCCAGGTTCAGTATAGCGCCATATGGATGTAAGGACTGGAGTATGATCCTTGCCCAAGGTGTTTTTTCAGGCACTCTTTTTGGATTTCTTCCTGGATTTTCCTTTAGCCTTGTTCCCACAAACGTCGGAGTGACATTAGTCTAGAAATCCGCACTTCCTCTCATCGGTTGATCTTGTGGAGGATCATTAGAACATGTACTTTCCTCCGGCTGTGGTAGTGCTGAAGTGATTTCATTGGTTTGGATATTGACTAAATCCACAATCCCGAGTTAGGAAAAGGATTCTGCCAATTCTTGTAGATCTGATAGATCTACTCTTATTACCTCCATTATTTTATAGGTCTGATAGATGCGATAATCAGATCTTCTCTAGACTTTGGCTTTGAAATCTCCGTGCCCTTCCCCTTCTGGTGTAGAAGAGGTACTGTTCCAAGGGCGTCCCTGTTTTGCTCCTCTCTTCAAATCTGTACTTTCTGCCGTCTGATCTCTAAGGCCTTTGTGTAGATCGGGAAGGATCTTAAAGACCTCGCCACCTTTTGGCTCAAAGATTCTATTTTCATAGGTATATGGATTAACCTATGTCCATAGTCTTGAACCGTCTTTTCTATCTCCCTCATATCTTGAGAGATCTTTGATGTATCGGGCTCAAGTTCCTTCCAACCAGTCATAATTTTTAGAACTGAAATTATGCCGGAATTTACCCGTTCCGCTTCTCTTAGCTGGGATTCTACCATGGACTTCAGTGGAGTTTAGATGCCTCACTGCATTTCCTCGTAGTACTTCTGGAACCTCAAAATTTTTCAGCCACTCTTGTTCTTCTTCTGGCGTGAGAGGTTTTGGATCAATCCTCTTGTGACTGTTGTAACACTTGTCAAGAATTTCCATAAGAAATTCTCTTCTTTGTATTTTTAGAATCTGGAAATATACCGTGTTTTCAGAGTAACTCGAACATTCGTTCGGTTCTATTTTCTCTTAAAGAGTCTCCTCCGTTAGTGGATTAATAATATCAAAATATAATATAATCATATATTTTTTCAATAAACCTAGGCTCTGATACCATTTTGTTGAGTATGGATGAAAAATTAGAATTTACTGTAAATGAACTAAAATAACTCTTTTAAATTTGCACAGGGGTGAAAATGTCCTAAAATTGTCCAAAAACTCGTCTGTGGTCCTAATTTAGGCGACTCTGCAACTTACTGGACTTAATTGGAAATGCGTAAACATAATGGACTAAAATTGATCTTGGGGAAACTTATTGGACCAAACTAATCTTTTTCCCTGTATTTAATTGGAGTAATTATATGATGGACTTAATTAAGTGGACTCTAATTAAAATAGATGTAATTAGGATTGATTGGACCGTGTATTTTTAATTAATTAAAATCGGCCAAGCCCATTAATTAAGTTGGTGGAAATGATTAGAATATGAAAAATGCCATCTTACTGATCCTTTATTTGGAATAAAGGATCTTATTACCTAATGGATGGTTAAATGAACCTAAATATATTGCAATGCATCCATACAAGGTATATATATGTATATTAGTTATTTAGAATAACTAGTTAAAGCAAGAAAATAATTTCCTTCTTTCCAGTTCCACCTGTCGGCCGAACCCCCTCTTTTGCATACTTGGTGTGGTTTTGCTTCCTCAATTTTTTTCTAGCAAATAGAGTTGTGGAATCCCAAGTTCTGGTGTGCTGTGGACATACCTTAAGAGAGTTTTTACATTGAAGCCTTGCGTGAACGGATCAACCAAACGAGGTTCAAAATAAATCAAATCAAAGGTGACTCTTGATTTATATTTATGTACCTCTCGTTTTTCATTCAACTAATTGCCTTGTAAATTTTATTATTTTTTTTTATTTTATTAACCACATTGAACGCCCGGGAACTCCAAGGGTACACCCCATGATTTTATGGTTTCCTTGCGATTTCATTTTATTTAAGCAAGTTATTTTAACCGCTTCCGCTTGCGCGTTGCCAAGCTGATCCACTCGCACTTTCCGGTGCCCTTCCAAGTTGTATCAGAGCCCAGTTACCATGTAGGGGCTATGGTACTGTGTGAATAACCATGAAAACGTGTTCTCTATTTCTTTTGAAGCATGATATAGTTTTTTACTTTTTCTTTGATAATTATATGAGAAAAGTAATTCATCTAATTATTGCGATTTTTGGATCATTTAAGGATTTTATGAAAATTCAATTTTTTGATAAAATACTTATTTTAATTTCAGTTGAATGTGTGAAAATTAAAAAAAAAAAAAATTGGTACTATAGCAGTGCACTACTGATCTACAATGCAAAGCATGCGCGCAGCCGGGCGCGGGCGAGGGCGGTTGTGTGGCCGCTGTGCTGCTGCTACTGACGACTGACAGCTAGCCCGTTTTTCACCGTTTTTGCAGAAAATTGAATTTTCTAATTTCTGCATATTTTTTGAAAAATATTTATTGTTGCTGATTTAATTTTGGAAAAAATTGGAATTTTTTGAGAAGTAAATTGATTTAATTAATTTAGTTTAATTGTGTTCATTGGAAGTACAAGGCTTCATCATCCATATTTGTTGCAAATTTTAAGCTTATTGTTTTCTGTATATAATTGTTTGTCATGATATTGGATATCACGATATTTTTGAGATGTTCATTTTCTTGTCTATCATGATTTATTGTTATTCTATGTTAGAACGAATGTGAAGGGATGATCACGGAGCCCTAGACCGCATGTACGTCTTTTAATTTTTGTTGGGTGGGCCCATGTGCCCTTGTGATTCTTTTTTGTCCCCCCTTCTCATTTTTAGCCTTGGAATAATAAAGCTTGTTATCTCCCTCTTAATATACTCCCTCCAACTTCTGATCGGGGTTTCTTCTTCAAATTGTAATGAGAGTAGTATAGGACCTTTGGAGATACTTTTTCATTTCTAGCAAGTCTATGGAGAATAAGGCCCACGAAGGAGGAGGTCCACGGAGAAGGCGGCCTATGGAGAAATCACAAGGCCCATCCATATGTTGATGGGTAATATTACTTTGTAATAGCATAAGACCACCTTAGACAGACTATAGACTAATTGCGGGCTTAGTAGGTCACATAGATTAGGCTCATGATCATCCAACAGGGGTAGGCTAGGTTCATTACATGCGATGCATTTATTTATGCTTTATATTTATGCATGCAATGTTTACATATGATGAGGTCTCGGTATAAACTCAAAATAACTCTCACTTGGTTGGACCAAGTTGAATATTAGGCCCATAATGGGCTTAGATCAAAACAGTTTTGATCTAGCCAAGTCTTCCATCCAAAGCAATATGGTGAGGAAGCTACCGTTGCTGAAGTGTGGTCTCACGAGTTGTGGCACACTTGGAATAGAGGAGAGTTGCACAATAGTTGTGAACAAAGGAACATTTTCACCATTTTCTTGTCTAACGAGTCATGGGGGGTGACGGATGAAATGTGATTTGGTTGATGGGTTTGGCCTAACACCGAGTAACATGATTCGCTTGAAGTCCTGGGAATCATATGAAGAGGTGAGGCAAAAGATCTTGGGGATCTCATGGGATGAGAATGGTATTGGATACCTCCCACGAGCATGGCAAATTTGCTTGTGGACTCCAAGCCGACTAGGAAAGGCTATTCCTTAAACCCCACTTGAGAGTGGTGAGCTTTTGTATAAATAGTGGGGGAGTTAAAGACTAAAGACCAAGTCTTTTAGCTTACTCATAATATTACAATCATTGGCTGATTTCTATTTAATTTTCTATTGTGCAGAAAATGTCTATGAATCCTTTAACCATGATAATGAAGGCTAATAAATTCAAGGGCACTAACTACAACGAATGGCTGCTAAATCTGAGGATTGCCCAATATTTCAAGAACAAGGGCTATGTTTTGGACAAGATATTCCCAACGGTCATGCTGGAAGAACGTGTCACATTGGTTTCGATATCCAATGACATCCAATAGCAATATGATAGGCTGGATGATGTTCCCTAGATAATGCTCTGCTCTGCATGAAAGAAGTTCATGTGGTTCCCGATAGGCATATTAGATATGCTACCACGAAAGTATTCTTAGGGACCAAGACGGCCGAAGAATTGTCTGTACAAAGTCATAGGTTTAAGATGCTATCCCTAATGGAGAAACTCGAAGACCTTAAAGCTGGGCTTGACAATGACACATACATTAACATGATTTTCCAATCACTTCCTTCGTCCTACAACCCGTTATTATTAACTACAATATAAACGGACTTGAGAAGTCTATTCATGAGTTATTTAATATGCTGGTCCAATACGGGGCGACGACCCAGAAATCTATATCGACGGAATTGGTAGGAGATATTTCAGCCTCCAAAGCGAAAGGCAAGAAGGCTGGACATTGGAAGAGGAAGAAGGGTAAGGGAAAAGAGATCGCATCTGCTGCTAGTTCTTTGAGCGCTCCTACTGGTTTGTCAGAATGGGCAAAGGGAAAGGGAAGGTTGGCGGTTCTTAGCGGTTGAAGGCATATGATATCTGCATTCATTGTCAAGGAAAGGGGCATTAGAATAGGGAGTGCCCGCAAGTCCTCTCCAACCTAGGTAAATTTTTGATTGAAGTGACTATGATAACTAATTCTGCTTCTTGGGCATGGATACCGGCTATGGAGCTCACATCTGCAATAACTTGCAAGTGTTGGAAAGAAGCAGAGAGCTAAGTAAGGATGAGATTATTATAAGGTTAGGCGATGGGAAGGCCATCGCAGCGAAAGCCGGGGGTTCTCTCCAGTTAGTTTTTAGTGGTCATATTTGGATAGAATAAAAGACTGTTATTATGTACCGAGCATAATCAAGAATATTATTTCCATTCCTATTTTACAGAATGATGGTTATATATTTGCAATAAATAATAATAGTTTTTATTTGATGATTGATAATAACTATCATGTGCTTGGTACATGGGTAAATGGCCTTTATATTCTACAAGAGTCTAATTGGATTATGCCTGCCCAACATAAACAAAAATTAGATAATCATGAAAATGCATAGTTTTGGCATGCAAAGTTAGGCCATATCTCAAAAGATAGGATGAGAAAGTTGGTAAACTCAAACTTGCGAATCCCGTCTAAAAGTGAAAATGACCAAAAAGCCTTTTGTTTGGACAAAGTGTGCTTGCCAACGGCTTTTTTTATTTGATTCATACAGATGTCTGTGGATCATTAAATACTTCGGCTAGAGGAGGATTCTCATACTTCGTAACCTTTATCAAACTGACTATAAAATTAAAGTCTTTTGGTCGGACCGAGGCGGAGAGTATTTAAATGGTGAGTTCATTGATTAGTTAAAGGAAAATGGAATTTCCCCCTTCTTTCTCGGGTCACACTCTTGAGACGGTGGCTTAATTACTTCACATGGTGCCATCTAAGACAGTGCCCTAGACGCTATATGAGATATGGCAAGCCTACGTCCTACAAGTACTGTAGAGTGTGGGGTAGTTCCGCATACGTCAAGAGGTTAGTACCCGAGGTCTAATCTGTTCAAGTTTGTTGGATATCCAAAAGGAACTGCGAGATACTACTTCTATGATCTATCTAAGCGAAAGGTTTTTATCTCAAGGAAGGCAATGTTCTTGGAAAAAGGTTTTTCCGCGGATAGTAGATGCAATTTGGTACTACTTAAGGAAACAAGTCAAACACCTCAGCAGAACAAAATAACATCATTTGAGCCTATAGTTCCCACTGATGGTGCTCCAATCCTCGTAGGTCAACCAGAGAATCACGACCACCTAATAGGTACGGATTCTTGGGACTAACTAGTCAATTGGGTAACGATCTAAGGACGTACTCTGAAATGGACTCAATAGGTTCAAATAAAGTTTTAATCCTCGTACACCCACTTAAAGGTGTTAAACCTGCTGGGTGCAAATGGGTCTACAAATACAAGCTTGGAGCTGACAGAAAGGTTACAAGTTTCAAGGCTGGGCTCGTGGAAAACGATATACTCAATGACCCGGAGTTGATTTCAAGGAAACCTATTTGCTAGTTAGACATGGCCAAGTCCATTCGTATTCTGCTTGCCATAGGAACAAGGTCTGACTATGAAATATGGAAGATGGACGTGAAAATGACATTTTTCAATGGTTTCACTTCCCATGAGAAGAACAAAAGGCCTGTCGTCTCCAACTATCCATCTATGGCCTTAAATAAGCTTTCTAAAGCTGGAACACATGTTTTGATGAAGTCATACGGGTTATGATATCATCAAGAATGAATTTGATCATTGTGTATTCAAGAACATCAATAGGAGAGCGGTTGAATACCTTGTGTTTTATGTATATGATATCTTACTCATTGGGAATGGTGTTAAGATGTTAGGAAACATTAAAGCATGGTTGTCCACACAATTTTTCATAAAGGGTATGGGTGATCCTCTTACATTCTTGGCATCAAGAGTTATAGGGATAGATCTAGAAGTATGTTAGGACTAACCAAATCTTCATATACTGAGAAAGTCTTGAAGAGATTTAAAATGCAGAATTCAAAACAAGGATTCCTTCCCATGAGGCATGGGATTAAGAGGTCCAAGAAGTAGTCTTCCAAAACTGATGAGGAACTTAAATGGTTGTCGGACATCCCTTATGTTCCAACCGTAGGAAGCATTCGGTATGTTGTCCAGTACACCAGGCCAGATGTCGCGTACGCTTTGAGCGTGACGAGCAGATATCAGGCATGTGCCAGAGAGGCGCACTGGAGCGCAGTTAAGACAATACTTAAGTACCTGAAAAGGACTAAAGATGTGTTCTTGATTTACGGTAGTGGAGAATTGATATTGGAAGGCTACAACGATGCTAGCTTGCAATCAGACGATGATGGTGCAAAGTCTCAATGTATTCAGGCTGAATGGTGGTGTGGTTGCTTAGAAAAAGTACCAAGTAGGATACCACAACGGATTCCACCATGAAAGCTGAATACATAGTAATTTCGGAAGCAGCTGAGGAAGCGATTTTGATGAACAAGTACATCCAAGAGTTCGGTATGGTACATAGAATTGTTGAGCCCGTAGTTATCTTCTGGGATAACAACGGGGTAATAGCACAAGCAAAGAAACCAAGATCTCATCATCGTTCCAAACATATTCTTAAACGCTACCATCTTCTCAGAGAGATGGTGAGCAGAGGTGACATTAGGATAGACCGAGTCAGCTCAACAGAAAACACAGCGGATCCACTTATTAAGCGAATGTCCCAAATTGCCCATGCTCGGCATCTGGATAAGACGGGTTTGAGGTTGATGGTTATTGGATTTAGGTCAAGTGGGAGATTGTTAGAATAGGTGACCTGAAAGCTAATTGGATTGGAATGCTTGTAATCTATTCAGGCAATAACTGGATTTTATGTAATATTATGCAATGAATAAAATGAGTATTTGCTATTGGCATTTCTTTTGTTTTGCTCATTACATTTATGTTTGAACTTCTTTTAAAAATCACAACAAAGCCCATAGACCACATTGAACAACCGTGTAATAGTTAGAAATGTGCGTTAGATGGCGGTCATGCAACCAACTGTTTAGGGTTTGGTTAGAAATATTCCGTATCAAAGACCTCGAGAATGGGCATCGAAGTGTCCTATGGAGACTTGCATTATGAGTCACATTCATTTGATGAGTTCCGTGTTTCATTATGGCCAGACATGGGATGTTAATTGTGAT
Source organism: Sesamum indicum (assembly GCF_026168435.1). NCBI lineage: Eukaryota > Viridiplantae > Streptophyta > Magnoliopsida > Lamiales > Pedaliaceae > Sesamum > Sesamum indicum. Next base: position 4,355,744 of record NC_142661.1, on the reverse strand, counting down.
CTTAATGGGTCAATTGACTCGCGGGAATCGTCATATGGAAGCCTTGGAGGCTTGGTCGGTATGACTTGAGTCCCTAGTTCCGATTGTACGGGACCAGTCCTCAGACTTGAGGAAATACGGCAGTCACATACGTGCGATACCTGTATCATACATTTGTGTGAGAGGTGATCGTATCTCAGACATGGTCATCATAGGCCTTGTCTTGTACTTTCAAAGTATGTAGAGAGGACGGTTAGTTCCAAGAAGAGGATCCATCCCCTGTCAGAACGTGACAGAGGCATCTCCTATGCACTTGGAGATGCGTTAACGCTCTAGAAACCTGTGGCCACAGTCATTGGTCGAATAGGAAAAATAGGTTCCTCGTTTGAGCAAATTTGGCATGACGGGACCTTAAGTATTAAGCAAAGACGCCTAGTCCAGGATGGGAACTGACATCCAATTCCATGTTGTAGACTATGGCTAGGAGACAGTAGATGGAATGACTGTACTTGTATAGACTCGGGGCCTAAAAGTTCACATGGATTTTCGCCTAGTCTCTAGTGCCATGGACCATTGCTAGAAGGTCACCATGATGATAGGCTTTCTTGCTCAAGGATTGATCAATAATTATTAATTAAATTTGATTTAGTTAATAATAGTGGTGGACACTAGCTCAAGTCTAGCTGAAATGTGAACCTATATAGTCACACATAAATCACTAAGAAGGGACGAGTAATTAATTGAGAATTAATTTTATAAGTAATTGGAATACTTATATATGAGATGGATCCATTGGATGGATAAGCCCAAGGATGAATTATTTGGATTAATTTAAATTAGGCTTGCCCTTAGCATTTAATAAGTTGGACTTATTATTTAATAAAGGCTTATTGGTTCATATATTTAAATGGATTAACTTTATGATGGACTTAATTAAGTAGGATTTAATTAAATTAGATTTAATTAAGATTGACTTTTGAAAAGTGTCATGTTAGTGATTCTTTATTTCGAATAAAAGATCTTATTAACTTATGGATGGTTAAATGAACCTAAACATATTTTATTTCATCCATAAAAGGTATATTTATGTATATTAGTTATTTGGAATAACTAATGAATACATAAAAAGGCAAGAAAATAATTTCCTTCTCTCCAATTCCACCTCTCGGCCTAACCCCCTCTTGTACACACTGGGTGTGTTTTTCCTCGTCAATTCTTTTCTAGGAAATTAAGTTGAGGAATCTCAAGTTCAAGTGTGGTGTGGACGTAGCTTTAGAAGGTTTCTACACTGAAGCCTTGCGTGAACGGATTAAATGAACGAGGTTCAAAATAAACAAATGAAAGGTTATTCTTGAGTTACATTTATGTACCTCTCGTTTTCATTCAACCAATAGCTCTGTTAATTTTATTATTGTCGTTTATTTTATTAACTACATCGAACTCCTTGCAACTCCAAGGGTACACCCCTTGGAATTATGGTCTCATTGCGATTTCGTTTTATTTACACAATTTATTTTAACCGCTTCCACTTGCGCGTTCCTGGGCCGATGCACTCGCAGTTTCCGGTGCCCTTTCACCACTATCCAAAATATGGTCTCGCGAGTCGTGGCGCATTTGGAATAGAAGGCAAGCTGCATTATTGTTATGAAAAGAGGTGACAGTTGTTTCCCTATCTCATGATTCATGGGGGGTGACAGTTGAGGTGTGATTTGGTAGATGGGTCGGGCTTAACACCGGGAAGCATGGTTCATTTGGAGTCGTCGGGATCATGTAAAGAGGTGAGACAAAGTATCTTGGGAATCTCATAGAATGAGAATCGCATTGGTTGCCTCCCAGAATGCTTTTTCCATGTGAATCATAAAAGTGGGCATGGTAAATTGTTCTTGTGGATCCCAAGCCCACTAGGAAGGGATGTACCAAAACCCCACTCAAGAGTGGTGGGATTTTGTTGAAATAGTGGGACAACTAAATGACTAAAAGATCAAGTCTTAACACAAAATAATATTGGAATAATCTACTTATTCTTTCTACTCTGCGTTTAGAATGCATTTCTTAGAAACGTTTTTCAATTCATTTTTTGATATTTATTTCATTATATAGATTGCAAAGAATTAAATTGGCTGAAAAATCGAAGGATTGTCCTCGATTTTCAAACCTGGATAATGTCATGGTTAAGCCACTTCCATCAGACTTGTGAATGGAGTCCTAACTAAAAAAGAATGTTAACTGAAGGACCGTACCAGTATGGACTCAGAAAATCTAAATGCTTATACGGGAATTCAGCTAGTCTCTAATGCCATAGATCGTTGCTACACGGCCACCTATGATGACGGGCTTCTTGATTAAAGGTTAATCAAGAAATACTAATTAATAATAGTGTTAGACACTATCCCAAGTCTAACTGAAATGTGAACCTAAAGAATCATGCACAAATCACTGAAAATGAGCATAGAATTAATTTGGAATTAATTCCATAAATAATTTGATTACTTAGAAAGAGGGATCCATTGAGCAGTAAAAGGCCCAAGAATAAATTAATGGCATTAATATATATTTGGTTTGTCTTTATAATTTAATAAATTGGATCTTATTAAGGAAGAAGGATAATTTGGGTATAAGTATTTAATTAGATTAAATAGAAATTGAGCTCAATTAAATTGGATTTTTATTAAAGATTTAATAAAAATTCATTGGCTTGTATTTTTATAAGGGTAAGAATTGTTTAAGCTCAGTTATTTTGAGCCAAGGAAAATTCCATGGAAGGAAATAAATGGCTAGCAAATTGCAGTTCTGGAAAGTTCAATTCTAGCCATTTTTGGGGATCTTTTTATTCGTAATAAAGAGAAATATACCTTGTAGATAATAGAATATGTTTAGAAACATTCTTAATTATCTAAACAACATATATATATATATATGAAATATAGTTATTTGGAAAATAATTATGATGATTATTACACAAAAAAAAAAAAAATCTCCTCCTTCCCCTAAAAACCATTTGGCCACCCCCTTCTCTCTTTGTGCACTTGGTGTAATTTTCTTCTCTCATTCTCATCTAGGAAGAGGACGTAGAGATCCCGACTACAGTGTGATGTGGAAGAATTGGAAGATTCCTATGTTGAAGACTCAAATGAGGAGCATTTCAAGGTATCATTTTTCACCATTTAAGTTTTTTCGGTTTTGGTAATCCAACATCGGCCCAATGTACGTTTTATGTTTAGTACATCGAACGCCCAGGAACTCCAAGGGTACCCCACTTGAACTCATTTATTTTCTGTATTTAATATTTGCTATTATGCGTTTTATTTATCGCTCCCGCTAGCACGTTCCCGGGCCGTACCACGCGATTCCCTTGAAGACCATGTCTTGAGCTTATCAATAATATTACTATTGTCTGCATATTTCTGTTTAATTCTATCATGTAGAAAATGTCTAAGAATCCCTTAACCCTGATAATGGAGACTAATAAATTTAATGGCACAAACTACAACGGTTGGCTGCAAAATCTAAAGATTGTCCTAAATTTCGAGAATTAGGGCCATGTCTTCGACAAGCCGCTCCCGACGACATTATTGAAAGGCTCCTTACCCGAGGAACGTGTGACATTCGAGAGGTGGCATGAGAACAATTGCGAGGTCCGCAGTATCATATTAGCTTTGATGATCAATGACTTCAAATAGCAATTTGATAGGTTGGAAGACGTTCCATCGATAATGCTTCGCATATTAGATGTGCCGCTACAAAAGTAATTTTCGGGACAAAGATGACTGAAGGATTTTATGTGCAAAGACATGGGGTCAAAATGCTTCCCTCGCGGGCTCGAAGACCTCAAAGATGGGCTTGACAATGTCACGTACATCAATGTGATCCTCCAATTACTTCCTCCCTCTTATGACCCGTTTATCATTAACGACAACATGAATGGACTTGAGAAGTCTAGTCATGAGTTAATTAATATGTTGGTCCAATACGAGCCATCGATCCACAAGTTTGTGCCATCAGTACTGATAGGAGAAACTTTAACCTCCAATGCAAAAGGCAAGAAAGCCGAAAGCTGGAAGAGGAAGAAGGGAAAAGGAAAAGTCCAAGCACCCCTGTTGCTCCAGTGTAAAAGGAACAAGGGAAAGGGAAGAACGGCAGTTCACAACGATCAAGGAAAAATGATGTTTCCATTTATTGTCAAGTAAAGGAGCATTGGAAGAGGGAGTGCCCACAACTCCTCTGTAATCAAGGCACTCTGTGATTTAAGTAAATATGATAACTAATTCTGCTTTTTAGGTATTGGATACCGGCTGTACAGCTCACATCTGCAATGATTTGCAAGTGCTGGAAAGAAGCAGAAGGCTACGTAAGGAAGAAATGGTCCTAAGGCTTGGTGATGGCAAGGCCGTAGCAGCTGAAATTGTGGGATCACTCAAGTTAGCTATTAGTAATCGTATTCGGATAGAATTAAAGAACTGTTATTATATATTGAGCACAATAAAAAATAATATTTTCATTCTTGTTTTAGACAATGGTTATGCGTTTTAAGATCAACAAAAATAGTTTTTATTTGATGATTGATGATAACCTTCATCTGCTTAATACATTAACAAACGGTCTTTATATTCTCCAACAGTTAAATTGAATTATTATTGCTCAACACAAATAAAAATTAGATAATCATGAAAACACACAGATTTGGCATGCAAGGTTAGGTCATATCTCCATAGAAAGGATGAGGAAGTTGGCAGAATTAAGGAATCTAGAGGTAGAGGACTTGGATAAAAATAAAAATTCGAATCTTGTCCAAAAGAGAAAATGACGAAGAAACCTTTTGGTTGACAAAGTACGCTTGCCACTGGTCCGTTGGACTTAATCTACACAGATGTCTGTGGACCACTAAAGACTTTGGCTAAAGGAGGATACTCGTATTTCATAACCTTTACTGATGATCAATCACTATATGGTTATGTTTACCTCATGAGGTTCAAGTTTGATCCCTTTGGAAGATTTAAAGTATTCAAACTTGAAGTAGAGAATCAAACTAGTCGTAAGATCAAAACCCTTATGTTCAGACCGAGGTGGGGAATATTTAAGTAATGAGTTCATTGATTACCTAAAAGAGAATGGAATTATCTATCAGTGGACTCCTCCTGGAACGCTGCAGCTTAACAGCGTGGCCGAAAAGATAAATGAGTTTTAGCCAACTACCCTTGTCTTTTGGGTATACGCTCTAGAGACAACGGCCAAGTTGCTCAACATGGCTCCATCTAAAGCTGTGCCCCCAAACGCCATATGAGATATGGCACAGCAAGCCAGCATTCTACAAGTACTTGAGAGTATATGCTAGCCAACACACAACAAGAGGCTAGTAGGAGACAAACTAGAATCAAGGTCCAGTCTGTCCAGGTTTGTCGGTTATCCAAAAAAAGCTACTGGGTATTATTTCTATGACCCATCATGAAAAAAAGATTTTTATCTTGAGAAACACAATATTCTTGGAAAAGGGTTTTACCAATGGATAGCCAATGTGATGAGGAACTACTTGAAGATTCATGTGAGATACCTCATCAAGATAATGCAACACCATCTGTACCTTCCTATTCCTAGTATTAGTGCTCTAGTTCTCTGTAGGTCAACTAGAATATCTCAACATCCTGATAGGTATGGATTCTTAGGCTTGACTAGCCAATTAGACGATTATCCAACAACATACAGAGAAGCGATATATGACATCAACTCGAATAAGTGGCTTGAGGCCATGAAAATCCGAAATGGACTCGATGGTTCGAATCAACTTTGGAGCCTCATGCACCCACCTAAAGGTGTTAAGCCAACAGGTTGCAAATGGGTATACAAACATAAGCTTCAAGCTAGCGGGTGGTTACCGCCTTCAAGGCTAGGTTCGTGGTTAATAGATACACTCAACGACCCGAGGTCAACTTTGAGAAAACCGATTTGCCCGTGGCAATGACTAAGTCCGTTAGGATACTGCTTGCCACAACAACATGGTATGACTATGAAATATGGCAGATGGATATTAAAATGTTTTTCTTGAACGATTTCATCGAGTAAGTGATCTACATGGATCAGCTAGAAGGTTTCACCTCTTTTGTAGAAAAATAGAAAGTTTGTCATCTCTAGAGGTCCATCTTTGGCCTCAAACAAGCTTCCCGTTGCTGGAACACAAAGATCAGAGGGAGCTCGGTTACGTACCCTCTACTTTATGTTGACAATTTGTTGCTTATTGGGAATGATGTCAAGATATTAGGAAACATAAAAGCATGGTTGTCCACTCCATTTTCCATGAAGCATATGGATGAGGCTTCCTGCATCTTGGCATCGAGATCTACAGGGATAGAACCAAAAGGATGTTAGGATTAACTCAATCTTTGTACATTGAGAAAGTCTTGAAGAGATTCAAGATGGAAAACTCAAAATGAGGATTTCTTCCAATGAGGCATGGGATTAAGCTGTCCAAGAAACAGTCTCCCAAGATTGATGAGGAACTTAAATGGATGTCAGACATTCTCTATGATTTAGCTGTGGGCAGTATTCAGTATGATGTTTAATGCAGTAGGCCCAATTCGCATACACTATAAGCATAACTACCAAATATCTGGTGTGTGCTGGTGAAGCACACTGGAGTGTGGTCAAGACCATACTTATGTACCTGAAAAGGACTAAAGATATGTTCTCGATATATACAGTGGTGGATAATTTATAATGGAATACGATAGCGATGCTAACTTTCAGTTGGACATAATGATGCCAACTCTCAATCAGGTTTTGTAATTAAGGTAAATGGTAGTGTGGTTACATAAAAAGTTACAAGCAAGCTACCACAGCAGATTCCTGTTGGAACAAGTGACCTAAAAGCAAATTAGATTGGTTGTTTTCAGAACCATTCAAGCAATATTTATTAAAACAATGTTGTCCCGACGAATATGAAAAGTATTCGTCCTGGCATATGTATCTGTTGTGCTTACCAAATTACATCAAGCATTGTGTTCACATCACAACAGATGTTCACATACCACTTTGTAACCCCTGTAGTTGGCGTATATGAAATTTATGTGGGTTAGTTGACAAGGTCATCATATGAAAGCCTTAGAGGCTTGATCGGTATGACTTGAGTCCTTGGCTTCGATAGTATGGGAGTAGTCCTCAGACTTGAGGAATCACAATAGTCACGTACAGGCAATGACTGTATCTTTGATTTGTTAGAGAGGTGATCGTGTCAGAGGCATGGTCATCACAAGCCATGTCCAGTGCAGTTAAAGCATGTAGAGAGGACGGTGAGGTCTAAGAAGAGGATTTGTCACCTTCAAAATGTGGCAGAGGTATTTCTGATGCACTTGGAGATGTGTTTATATTCTATAAACCTGTTATCATAGTCATTGGTCGAATAGGAAACGAGATTCCTATGTTGAGCAATTTGGCGTAATAAAATTGAAGAATTAAGCATAGATGCCTAGTCCAGAATTGGAGTCGACCCCAATTTCATGCCCTAGACTAACGCCAGCAGATGGTAAACGGAAGGACAGTAGCCGTATGGACTCGAGTGCCTAAAAGTTCACATGGATATTCGCCTAGTCTCTAGTGCCATGGATCGTTGCTAGACGACAACCTACGGTGACGGGCTTTCTAGATCAAGAATTGATCGAAAATTATTAATTAAACTTGGTTAGTAATAGTCTTTGACACTAGCCCAAGTCTAACTGAAAGGTGAACCTAAAGAGTCAAACACAAATCCCCGAGAAGGGACGAGAAATTAATTGAAAATTAATTTCATAATTAATTGGATAACTTATAAATGAGAGGGATCCATTGGATGGAGGAGCCTAAAAATAAATTAATAGGATTAATTTATATTGGGCTTACCTCTATTATTTAATAAGTTGAACTTACTAATTAATAAAAGCTTATTGGGCTCATGCATTTAATTGGCTTAAATATATGATGGGCTTAATTAGATGTATTTTAATTAAATTAGATTTATTAAAAAATAATTGAGCCTGGTATTTTATTTTTAATAAAATTATCCATTGCAACCCTAATTAAGTTGTTGGAAAATCAAGGAAAGAAAATTATTGACTAACAATTTCACTTCTGAAAAGTGCTATGCTAGTAATCCTTTATTTGGAATGAGGGATTTATTACCTTATGAATTGTAGAATGAACCTAGACACATACTAGTACATCCATACAAGGTATATATCTATATATTAGTTATTTGGGAAAACAAAAATCCTACCCTAGAAGCTCCTAATCGGCCGCCTCTCTCACAAGCACACTTGGTGTGTTTTTTCTTCCTAATTTTCTTCTAGCAAAGACAAATGAGGGATTCCATATTTCGGTGTGGTGTGGACGTGTCTTTAGAGAGCTTCTACCTTGAATCTCATGTGAATGGATCAATGAAATGGAGTTCGAAACAAATCAAGAAAAAGGTAATCCTTGGAATCATGATTTTATTATGTTTAGATTTTAATTTACGAATTTTATAGTATTGCTTCCACTTGCTGGTTTCCAGGCCAATCCACTCGCATTTTTTTTGCTTTCAAGTGGTATCAGAGCCTGCTTCGGTGTAGGGGCTATATATTTATGTGAATAAGCATGATAATATGATTTTATTGTTTTTGAACCATGATATTTATTTATGTTTATTCTTGAATGATTATATGAGAAAATCAACATGTTTAGTTTTTGCAATTTTGAATGATTTAAATATTTTAAGAAAATTGAATTTTCTGGTAAAAATACTTGGTTTTAGTTGTGAAAAGAAATATAGTGTTATAGCAGTGCACTGCAGACCGGCAGTGCATAGCGCATGAGCGCGGGCAAGAGCTTGCACGCAACCTGGATAGCGCAGGCCCTGTGGGTGCAGGCAGTGCGACTGTTGTTCCAGTTGACGGCCGACGTCTGGGTTACTTTTCGTCGTTTCTCTAATTTTGGCACATTTTTTGAAAAATATTATTTTTTGCTGATTTAATTTTGGAAAAAATTATATTATTTTTAGAATTAAATTGCTTTAATTAATATGGTTGATTTACGTGCATTGGATGCATGGGGCTTTATCATCCCTTTGAATTAAAACTTTTAAACTTTTTGTTTTCTGTATATAATTTTTTATCATGATATTGGATATCACGGTATTTTCTTGGGATTTTTATTTGCTTATCTAGCATGCTTAATTGATAGTATGTGCTAGTTGAATATGGTAGATGATCACGGAGCCCTAGACCGCATGTACGTCTTATAATTTTATTGGGTGGGCCCGTGTGCCCTTGTACCCTTGTGCCCTTGTGATTTATTTTCTCTCTCATTTTCGTTTCTAGTCTTGGAATAATAAAGCTTGCTATCTCCCTCCTAATGTACTCCCTCCGACCTCTAATCGGAGTTTCTTGTTAAATTGTAATAAGAGTAGTATAGATTATATTGGTGAGGTTTTTATTTTAATTGAGCCCATGGAAGAAGGTCCACGGAGGAGGAGGCCTATGGATAAGGCGGCCCACGAAGATATTACAAGGTACATCTATATGTTGAAGGGTAAAACATTTTTTGTAATAGCATAGAGCTACCTTAGACAGTTTTTAGACTCACTACAGGCTTAGTGGATCGCTAGGCTGGGCTTGTGATCATCCAACAGAGGTATGCTAGGTTTCATTGCAAGCAATGTGTTTACCTAATGCTTTAAATATTGGATATTTATGCATTCAAAGCTATTCTTTGATTAGGTCTCGATCAAACAACTCAATATTAACTCTCACTTGGTTGGACCAAGTTAATGTTTTAGGATCCAAAATGGACTTGCATCAAAATTATTTGATCTGTCCAACATTTCCATCCACAATAATGTGGTGAGGAAGCTGCCACTACCTAAATGTGCTCTCACAAGTTGTGGCACATTTGGACTAGAGGCAACCTGCACCATTATTGTGAACAAAGGAACACGGTTACTATTTTCCTGTCTCACAAGTCATTGGGGGGACAGTCGAGGTGTGACATGATTGATGGGTCGAAAGTAACACGAAATAAAATATTACGCTCATAAATAGACTTGGATCAAAATCGCATTTCGATCTGTCTAATCCATCCATAGCAATATCATGAAGAAGCTACCACTATCGAAATATGGTCTCATAAGTCGTGACACATTTAGATTATAAGGCAAGCTGTATTATTATTATGATCAAAGGAATACGCTGGTTGTTTCCCCGTCTCACAGGTCATGGGGGCGATAATTGAGGTATGATTTGGTTGATGGGTCGGGTTTAACACAGAATAACATGATTCGCTTGGTGTCCTCAAGATCATGTAAAGAGGTGCGAAAAAAAATCTTGGGAATCTCATGGAATTAGAATGCCTCAGTTGCCTCTAACAAGGCTTTTTCCATGTGAATTATAAAACTGGGGCATGGTAAATAGTTCTTGTAGATCCCAAGCCCACTACAAAAGGATTTTTTGGAACCCCACTTGAGAGTGCTGGGATTTTGTAGAAATAGTGGGAGAAGTTAACGACTAAAAGACTGAGTCTTTACTCAAACTCAACATTGCTATAATCTACTTATTTTCTACTTTTGTATTTAGAATGCATATCACAGATACCATTTTTCATTTTCTTTAATTTTGAGACTTATTTAATGGAATACATAATCGATTAAAGTTTAATGTGAAAATCGAAGGATTGTCCTCGATTTCTGAACCTAGGCATATATCATGAAAAAGCCACTTCCATCGGACTTGCGAAAGGAGTACTTGGTTAAGGAATGCTTGACGCTCAGGATTAAAGCATAAGGACAATAGCAAGGTCCGCAACGTCGTACCTGCTTCTATCATCCATGAATAGTAGGATAGGCGAGACGTTGTTGGTTCAATAAATGCTCCACATAAATCATATTTATGTGGAACCGAACAGGCATATTGGATATGCCACGACAAAAGTATTTTTGTGAAGCCTAAATGACTGAAGGTTGTCTGTACACAAACATTGGGCTAAGATGCAATGCCTTGTGGAGAAGCTCTAAGACCCCAATGTTGATCTTAAAAGGAATGTACTTCATCACTCCTTCGTCCTACTTATCATAAACTCTAAATGGGCTTGAGAAGACCATTTCAACAGTTGATAAAATGGTTGGACCAATACGACGCAACGATTAAAGAATCTGCACAGACGGTATTGGATTTGGAGGCTTCAACCTCAAACGCAAAACGCAAGGGAGCTGGACGTTGAATGAGAAAAAAAGATGAAACAAAGTTAGCCGCTTCAGGCGCGTTGAGTGCTCCTGTCACCTTATTGAGCGAATGTAAAAGGAAAAATGGGATAATGGTTCAATAGTCAAAATTGACTTATGATGTTTACATATAATTGTCAAAGGGCATTAGAAGAGGGAGTATCGGAAATCCCCTTCACCCAAACTATGGCATTTCTCCGGCAAACATGATTACTGTTCGTATTCCTAAGTGTTACACACTTGCTCCTAAAATGCATTTATGGAAATGGTTTACAGAAATGAATGGAATAGAACTCTAAGACAACTACTCTTAAAGCTAAGCAATGGCTAGGCCATTAGTGCAAAAGCAATAAGACTAAATAAACTTAGCTATTAGTATTCATGTTGAAATAGTTTACGTTTATGTAACCTAGCATGATCAAGTCGTTAGTCAATTGTTGGACCAATTAGACTACAAAATTGATCAATAAAAGATTTTTTCGAGTCTGCTGAGTTATTAAATTGTCGTACTACATAATTAGATTACGCATAATCAAAACAAATGACTAAAATGGATGATCAAGAACATAACTTACAAAAAATGACATACATGAACTAGGCCATATCCCTCTAGTTAGGATAAATAGGTTGGCAGATTCAAAGAGTCTAGCAATAGATGATTTGAGTTTACTAACTTATGAATCCTTTCTCAGAAGGAAGAAAACCATTAAAGCACTTTGTGGGATAAAGAATGATTTTAAAAAATAATCAATTGGATTGATCCATAATAGACATTTGTAAGTTAGTAAATACAAAAATACCAGTAGAGGGTTCACAAGTCTAAGGACTTGTGGAAAGTTCGGAGAAATTCAACTTGAGGTGGAGAACCAAACTGGTTACGGAGATAATCCATTCGGTGGGATTGAGGTAGTGCATATTTACTGGAATTTTTTGTAACATCCTAAATGAGAATGGAATTCTCATTCAGTGAAATTCCACTGAAAGAGACGATGTTGAACTTTCTTTGGTAAGGAAGTAATTGAACCTTGATTGAAGATGGTTCGATGGTGCTTCACTAGATGTGGAGTTTTGAAAAACTGTCGAGTTGTAAAACATTGTGGTTTCTTAAAGTCGTAATCCAGACAGTATACTTGATATGGTTAGGCAAACCTATCTCGAACAAAAGTCTTGGCTATGAGAAATGGTCCTGCAACGTTAAAGGACTAGTAGGAGGAAAATTTGACTCAGAATCTAATTTATACAAGTTTGTTATGGAATAAAACAAACATCAATTGTAATCAAAACTTAACTTAACATGTTTATATTCTCCAAAGGACAGTCAAAACAATCCAATTACCTGAAAGGTTCGAGTTTTTAAAATCGGACAAGAGGAAGCGATGTAGGACATCTATCCAAATAACTAGCTTGGAGCCATAAAATACGCTATGGAGTTCAAACTAGGTTTGGATGCCCTACATACTTATTATGAGAAGTTGATGAGGTACATGACTTGGTCAAAAACAAGGTGGAAAGTCAATGGGAGCCCAATTGTGTTCCAAGTATTTTAGAGGTGCAGAATGTCTCGATCATTTGGAATGATATAAAGACATCTTGAAAGTCTAAAACACGAACATTGTTTATCAAATTTTCTATAATAGGAATTGGACCCTATCTAAGGATAAGCTATGAAAGATTCAGTCATGGTAGACTAATGAGGAGCTTAGATATTTGATATCCCCTACGTCTTTGTTGTAAGCTGCATGGAATGTTATTCGGTGTATTAAGCCCGATGTTGCTCATGCTTTTTAAGCATAAAAATGTATATCGAGTGTGCACCGATTAGGCAACAGACAGCTATTGAAGGGCTATCTTTAATACCTGAATAAGGATTAGACAAGAGCTCTTGAAGCATATTAATGGAGGTTGGTTTTGGAAGGCCATAGCAATAGTAGCTTTCAGCATCATATGAATAATATTTAATCTAAAAAATGAATGCACATTTGAGGTTTAATGATAATGTGGTAATATTGGAAAGATTCGAACTGAAACATCACAAAGAACCTAATCATGAAAAATTGAATGTATGGAAAACTTTGAAAGTTATATTGAAAAAAGGTTAGGATTGAAAAACAACGCTCAATTATTGGGTGTTCTACCTAGCATAGTCGCGCTAGTAGTCAGCTTGGAGGATGACATCTGGGCTATGACACAATATAAAAGGCCCGAGATCTCATGACAGGTCTAAGGAAAAATCTTAGACACCATCACCTGCTAGGAGCGATGATAGAAAGATGTAACGTGCGGTTGGACCGCAGAACATTGACAAAAACGAGAGTAGACCCATAAGACTTAGCCGGTATACCAGACTAGTCATAATCAGATTAATCTAAAAACATGAGCAATTCTCTTTAAGATCAAGTGGGAAATTGTTGGAATAGGTAACAAAAAAGCCAATTAGATTGGCGGTTTTGAGAACCATTCAAGCAATATTTATTTAAGCAATATTTTACTGACGAATATAATAAGTATTCATCTTTGGTGCATGTAACTATCGTGCTTACCAAATTACATCAACTACAACTTTGACATCACAACACATGCCCATAGACCACTTTGTAACCCATGTAGTTGGGTTGCAGATTGGATGGTGGCTATGAAGGCAGCTTCTGTAGGTTGGTCTGAAATGTTCTAAGTCGAAGACCTCGAATCTGGGCATTGAGAGTTCTACTGAGACCTGCACTGAGTATTGCATTCATTGGATGAGTGTTATGTTTCATCGGCGAGAGGCGTTGGACGTCTATGAAAATTTCAGTGGGTTGGTTGACAAGGTGGTCAGCAGACTGCACTAACACCCGGGGATCGTCATATGGAAGCCTTAGATGCTTGGTCGAAATAACTTAAATCCCTAGCTCCGATAGTAAGCGAGTAATCCTTAGAATTGAGAAATCACGGCAATCACGTGTATGTGATGATTGCATCTTGGATTAGTACATCCATACAAGGTATATATATGTATATTAGTTATTTGGAATAACTAATGAAAACATAACACAAAAATGATCCTACCCTAGAAGCTTCTAATTCGGCCACCTCTCTCACAAGAACACTTGGTGTGTTCTTTCTACCTAATTTTCTTCTAACAGAGATATCTTGGGGATGTCATATTTTGGTGTGGTGTATACGTGTCTTGCAAGGGCTACTACGTTGAAGTCTTATGTGAACTTCAAAACAAATCAAGAGAAAGGTAATCATTGATTTTTGTTTTTTGCATTTCTTGTTTTAATTTCACCATAAGCCCCATTTAGTTTTATTGTTGTTATTATTAACTACATCGAACGCTCGGGAACTCCAAGAGTACACCCCTTGGAATCATAGTTTTATTACGTTTTGATTTTAATTTACTAATTTTATATTACCGATTCTACTTGCGCATTCCAAGCCGATCCACTCGCATTTTTGTTGCTTTCAGTTCCACCACGTAATTTGAAAACAATGCAACTTTAGAAGCAACTAAGGAAGCAGTTTGGATGAAAAACTACATCCGAGACTTGGTTGTATCGTCTAGCATTACTGACATAGTTATCTTCTGTGATAACAATGGGGCAGTAGCATAAACAAAGGAACCGAGATGTCATCACCGTTGCAAACACGTTCTTAGACACTACTATCTACTTTGAGAGATGGTGAGCAGAGGTGGCGTGCGGATGGACCAAGTCAACCCAGCACAAAACAATGTAGATCCACTAACTAAATCGATGTCGCAAATTGCTCATATTCATCATCTTGATAAGATACATTTGAGGCCGATGGGTGATTGGCCTTAGGTCAACTGGGAGATTGTTAGAATAAATGACAAAAAATCCAATTAGCTTGGCCTAGATGTATTTTATTCTATCAATTAATTGACATTATGTAATATTATATTTAAGAAAATAAAATGAGTATTCTCTTATTTTGGCATCTACTTTTTTTTTCTCATTTTGTATGTTTGCATTTTCTTGGACGTCACGACAAAGCCCATAGACCACTTGACAACCATGTTAACGTGCATTTTCTTTTGAACATCATTTAACATGCTTTCACAGCTTTTGAAGTATGTTTAACGCATTTCGATAAGTAGTTGTATGATGAAAATAGCTCGTTTGATTTTTGAAATTAATTGGATGATTGAAGCATGTGAAAAGTTGAAATTTTATATATTTATGCTTTTTTTTGCGTTTTATGTTAAACACACAAAATATAGGAAAAAAATTGCAGCAGCACTGCCGCTGTTGGGGCACAGTGTTCACCCGACCAGACTTGCGCAAGCAAGGGAGCCTGCATGCGCGGAAGCTAGCAGGGAGCAAGCGCGCGTGTGAGCAACCTGCAATGCAGCCACACGCGTGAATGTTGGGAGAGGGCCAGAGTGCATGCGCAGGCAACGAGGACAGTGCGTGCTACAGGGCTGACAGCCAATGGCTGGGATGTTTTTTGCCCGTAATTCGAAGATTTGATTTTTTGGAATTTTCTTAAGTATTAGTTAATTGTTTTAATTTTTTGGGACAAAATTGAATTTTTTCTAAAATTAAAATTGCATAATTAATTGGCCTATTCACCTATTTTTTTAACCTTGGAATAATGAGGCCTGCTATCTCCCTCCTTATGCATGCCCCCCAACTTCTGATTAGGATTTCTTTTCAGTTGTAATGAGAGTATTATAGGAATATTTTTATGAGGTTTTTTGTTTTAAAGCTAGCTCATGGAGAAAAAGGTCCAAGGATAAGGAGGCCCACGAAGAAATTACAAGGCCCATCTAAATTTTGATGGGTAAATTACTTTGTAATAGCATAGGGCCACCTTAGATTGACCATAGACTCACTCCGGGCACAATAAAGTCGCATAGGTAGCGCTTGTGATCATCCCACAGGGGTATGCTTAATTATGTTGCATGCGGTGATTTCTTTATTGCTTTAGCATTTGATGTTTTGCATGTAATAAAATTGTTTGATGAGGTCTCGGTCAAACACCGAAATATTAACTCTTACTTGGTTGGACCAAGTTAAATATTAGGCCCAAAATGGACTTAGATTGATATTGTCTTGATTTGACCAAGCCTTCCATCCACAAAAATGTGGTGAGGAAGCTACCGTTATCCAAGTGTGGTCTCACGAGTCTTGGCATAGTTGGAATGAAGGAAAGATACACCATTGTTGTGAACAAAGAACACGTTCAGCATTGTCCTATCTCACAAGTCATGGGGGGCGACGACTGGGGTGTGATTTGGTTGATGGATAGAACCTAACATTGATTAACATGATTCTCTTGTAGTTCTCAGAATCATGTGAAGATGTGAGGCAAAATATCTTGGAAATCTCATGGAATGAGAATAGCATCGATTGCCTCCCACGGGACTTTTTCTATGGGACTAGTAAAAGCAGGCATGGTAAACTGTTTTTATGGATATCAAGCCCACTAGGAAATGACTTCCCAAAACTCCACTCGAGAATGGTGGGCTTCATATAAATAGTGAGAGAGTTAAAGACTAAAAGACCATGTCTTGAACTTATCAATAATATTACTATCATATGTTGAAATCTGTTTAATTCTATATTGTAGAACATGTCTAAGAACCTCTTAACCCTAATAATGGAGATTAATAGATTCAATGGCACGAACCGGAACAACTAGCTGCAAAATGTAACGATCGTTCGAGGTTTCAAGAACCAGGCTATGTCTTGGACAAGCCGCTCCTGGCGACTTTACCAGAAGGGTTTTCGCCCGAAGAACGTGTGATGTTCGAGAAGTAGCATGAGAACAACAACAAGGTCGCAGTATCATATTAGCTTCGGTGACCCATGACATCCAAAAGCAATATGATAGGCTGGAAAGCATTCCCTCAATAATGCTTCACATGCTCCAAGTTTGTACAATTCATGATAGGAATATTAGATATACTGGTACAAAAATATTTTTTAGGAGAAAGATGACTGAAAGATCTTCTATGCAAAGTCATGCGATCAAGAAGCTATCCCTCGTGCAGAAGACCTCAAGGCTGGGCTTGTTAATGAGACGTACATCAATGTGATCCTCCAATCATTCCTCCCTCCTATGACCCGTTTATCATAAACTACAACATGAATTGACTTAAAAAGTCTATTCATGAGTTAAATAATATGTTGGTCTAATACGAGGCAATGACATACAAGTCTGCACCTATGCTACTAATAGGAGAGGCTTCAACCTCCAAGGTGAAAGGCAAGAGGGCCGAGCGCTAGAAGAGGAAGAAGGAAAAGGAAAAGCTGTCGTAGCCACTACTAGTGCTCCAAGCTCCCCTGTTGCTCTGGTGGGAAAGAGCAAAGGGAAAGGGAAGAACGGCGGTTCACAGCGGTCGAGGGCAAATGATGTTTGTATTCATTGCTGTGAAAAGGGGCATTCGAAGAGGGAGTACCCACAAATTCTCTCCAACCCAGGTACGTTTGTATTGAAGTAAATATGACAAGTAATTCTTCTTCTTGGGTATTGCATGTTGGCTATGGAGCTCACATTTGCAATGATTTGCAGGTAGTGAAAAGAAGCAGAAGGATAAGTAAAGACAAGATGATCCAAGGGTCGGTGATGACAAGGTCGTTGCTGTGGAATCGGTGGGATCTCTCATCTTAGGTATTAGTGATCATTCAGATAGTATTAAAGAACTATTAATATGTACCAATCATGATCAAAATATTATTTCCATTCCTTATTGAGAGTAATGAGGGTTATGCATTTAAGATTAATAAAAATAGTTTTTATTTGATGATTGATAATAACCTTCATCTACTTGGTACATTAACGAACATTTTTTATATTTTCCAGCAGTCAAATTGGATTACAAGTGCCCAGCACAAACAAAAAAGTAGATAATCATGTAAATGCATAAATTTGGCATGTAAGGTTAGGTCATATCTCCATAGAAAGGATGAGAAAGTTGGTAGAATCAAGGAGTCAAGAGGTAGATGACTTGGGTAAACTATCAACTTGCGAGTCCTGTCTAAAAGGGAAAATGATCAAGAAACTTTTTGTTTGTCACGCTTGTCACTGGTCTGTTGGACTTAATCCACACAGAGGATATTCATACTTCATAACCTTTATCTGTAATCACTCATTGTATGGTTATGTTTAGCTCATGAGGTACAAGTTTAAGGCATTTCGAATAGTTAAGGAATTCAAACTTGAAGTAGATATCAAACTAGCCATAAGATCAAAGGCTTTCAGTCAGATTGAGGTGGGGAATATTTAAGTGGTGAGTTCATGGATTACTTAACAAAGAATAGAATTCTCTCTCAATGGACTCCTCCTAGAATGCCACAACGTAACGGCGTGGCCGAATGAGAAGTTGAACCATGTTGGACATGGTTAAATCCATTAAGAGTTTTACTGAATTGCCCCCTGTCCTTTTGGGGATACGCTCTTAAGACAGCGGCCAAGTTCCTCAACATGGCGCCATCCAAAGCTGTACCCCTAATGCTATATATGATATGGCACGGTTATGGTAAGAAAATATATCCAAACATAAGGTGAGACAGAAAAAGACAAGCTTTAATGAGCATGATTTCTATTGCCTCAACAAGGAGTTCCACATGAATTTATTTTAAAATATTTATCAAATAAATAAAAAGTAGGATCTCTTGTTGAACCCTAATTACGGAAAGAAAATTCTTAATATATTCAAATTTAAATACTTATTTTTTAAAACTCTGATAGGAAAGAAAATTAATTTAAAACAAATTGGAGAAACAAAAAGAAAAATAATCAAATATGTACCTGTGACTCAATTAAACTTGCCCGCAGAGCACAAGAGATGGGATCCGGCGATAGCACACCAGAATCTTCACAAGATGAATTTGAATTTGGGTCGGATGAAATAATCCGGCCAAAATCTTTAGTGTATGTTCTTGAAGAATTTTGTTGGCAAATTATACACGATAACGAATTAACAAATCGATTCAGAAAAAGGAATTAAAGAAGGAAAAAGAAAGAATCAAATGCTTGAGAAAAGGAATAATGGAGTTGCCTGCATAGAAATCATATTAGATTTCTAGAGTTTTCTACCATTTCTTGGATACCGAAGGAATCAAATGTAACGTTCCTAGGGCTCTTGAGTGTAGTACTTTATGGACTTGACCAGTGGTTTGCAGTGAGTGTGTTGAGGGAGAAAAGGCGTGAGCAAATGTGAAGTGTGAGTGGTTGAGTGAGAGAGTGTGAGTAAATGTTGTGTGTGTTTGTGTGAGTATTTCAAATAACAAAGCTTGATTGGGTTTAGCGGAAGCCTTGGAATTGACGTTCTGTCTTTTTCTCATAATATTTATCTACTAATTTCTTCTTTTTTGGTTTGTCTTTATTTAATGTTATTGTAATAATTAGACAAGAATCAATTTTTGAACGAAAGTATATATTCATGCTATCTATGAATGCAATACAATAAATTATATTCTACATCAGATTCCTCCAGAGGCCAAAAAAAGGAGAGATAACATCTACGAAAATTAATTAGAGAGTTCATCAATATGTACATATTGTTGTATTGTAATCAACCATTTTTCTTTACAAAATTCTTTATATACAACTCAAGTTTTTAGTAAGATTGAAAAACCTAAAGTAGTGATGAAGTTAAAATCGATACTCAAAAATGAAAAATTAATCATGTATACCTTTCTTTATATACAACTCAAGTTTTCAGTAAGATTGAAATTCGACAATATTTTTATCTAAGGATCTTTTGAAATTCGGTTTCAAACGATGAAATTTTGAAAGAAATATATGTGGTAGGTGTGTCTGAATTTGAAAATATAATTAATGGTTTGGTATATAAAAGATAGGTATAAATTAATGTCACTTACCTAATTTAGAATTTTAGTGATTGGATTTCATTCATGAACTTGATTCAAGAAATTTAATTGCAATTATATTGAAGTTATTTACACCAATGTATTTGGTTCTTTGCCACCATAAAACATATCATTTTAAAATATTTTGAAAAGAAAAATCAATCAACACTTTTGAATCCATTAATCGCAATATATATATAATATATATATATACTTAAAAAAAGCTAAAACAATAACGAAGATTCAATTACTACAATTTTTTTATTGGAACACACAAGAAAAACTTGGGCTAATGTATGTCTACTTTTATAGCATTTCTTGCGTTTAGTAATTTTTATTTAATGTATGCTTTAATTTAAAATTATTTATCTATATATATCGATAATTTAATACACTATTTTCAATAAAAACAAATCACTTATATTTAGGTTTTCATGAATCACAAGTATTTATTAATTAATGAATGAATTTTAGAATATTGAATCATACTTTTAATATAGTAAAAAAAAATACCCCTTAACATAACAAAAGAAAAAAAAAAGTGGACGTAGATGTTCGAATTTTTCATTGGACAACCATATCAGAAGCTTTTGGAAAGGAAAAAGATGTTCGAATTTGAATTTCCTTTTTAATTATAAATGTTGACAAAATAATAAGAAAAGAATAAAGAGTAAATCGATTGGCTATAAATCAATTATTGGATTGTTTAAAGCGCAAGCAAAGATCTCCAATTCTCGATCATAAATTTTATTTTAATTTTCATTGCCCGGATCTGATGGAATGCCTAATAAGATAAGAGCATATAACAAAGATAAGAGTTAAAATTCAACCAAGCCAAACCCAATTATTTGGTAAGAAATGAATATAATTTAAAGTAGAACATTCTACATACCTTCTATTTTCTTTTCTATCTCAGTAATATTTCTTGTATGACTTCCACTTCCATCCCCAACCTGAATGTTGTGGAAGTTTTAATATGCGTCATGAACAAATGACATAATAGTTCATTCATTTTCTATAATCTTCTATAGTTGAAAAGTTAGAAAATAAAACATATCCACATAAATTTTGGTCAAAGATAAAACGGATTTATAGATTTTGAGTTTACATGTTCCAACGCTAGATCACTCCTCCGACAGCTATAGAGTATAAAAGTTGCAACCTCCTTTAAAGAGCGGAAGTTTTGAGAGACTCTATCATGAATATAGTACTATTGCTTGAAAATTTGGTTGAAGAATGTTAGTTATATTACATTAGTTTTACATAACTAAAAAATTTACAGATTATTTATGTAAAGTATTAAAAAATTATTACCTTATCACTTGCATTTAAGGTGTTTCGCTTTCTCTTTTGTAATATCCAACCCTCTAGTCATTCCTGTAGGGATAACTTATATCTTGGTTGGATTTTTATTGTCTCAATAATTTTCGGTAGAGGGTCCACCTCTTGTTGGAGACGGACTTTTTTCACTCTTACGTCCAACTTGCTTTTATTATCTGGTACATGTCCAATTATGTGATACATGTCCCGTTCCCATACTTCAACCTGCCATACATATATATGTTAGTAGAATAGACAAGTTTATTTTATAAATTATAATATCACAGTTTTTACATAAAGAAACATAAGAGTGCATAATAGCAAAAATGCATGTGATTACACACTAATATCTAATTTTGTGTCCATTTTTTAGTGGATGAGTAAGTGAATGCATAAGCTTTCTATAAACAAAGTGTTATATGTAGATTAAAGAACAAATAAATAATTACCAAGAAAATAATTAAATTTTAGAATAAAAAGTAATAAGATAAGGATTACTCAGTACTCGAAATCAGTAAATCATAATAGCCAACGGATTTCTATTCTTAATATGATTTGGATATATAAACCTGGCTTGCATTACGTGGAGTATTTGGTTCAAATATGTATAGATATAAATTCAAATTGACAAGTGGACATACCTTATGCATTTCCAGAATATAATTGCGGCCTCGTTGATGATGTCAGAAAAGTCCAAAAGAGACCTTCCAAGTGCCTTGAACTACACACCTGTCTTGACTTCTCTTTGTAATTGAATATCTATTGTTTGATTCAGGTTGATCCTGCACCAAAATACAAGCACATTAGAATAAAAAAAGTATAAATTAAGCCACAGATAAAGTAAAAAGTCTAAGCATATTATATTAAAGAGATAAACAAACTCCATTAACCAATCAATCGGAAGTGGCCGTGTATGAAGGAAAGCTTATAAACTTCAACTGAAACTTTTAACAAAAAATTAAAGTGAGACATATTTCCTTATATTGCAAAGTACAGGAGCTTGATGCATTGTTATGTTTTTCAATGGATAAATAATTTTCTTGATGCATTGTTATGTTTTTCTATTACAGGAGCTTTTTTTATATTAGAATACCAAAATTAATGAACAACTCCCTTTTCTCAAGTAGAATTAATGAGATCAAGTAACTACATAGACATTGTTTAATAATTTAATGTACTTGTATATTTTTCAAAACCTTCAAGGGAAAACCAATTTGAAAACAAGATCGCTAAAAATATGCAAAGTAAGAAGCCTTATCATTTAGTTCCACAATAGTTACATGTCCACCATTATATGTGCATGTGAAAATTAAGATGAGTATAATATGCAAAATAAAAGGCATGTAAATATGTAGAAAATATGTTGTCTTAATACTTAGAATTTATTGGACAACAATGCGTAAAGTTGAAAAGAGTAGATGTGTTTTATGCTAGCCCGTCCCACATGGACTATGAATTAAAAAGATAAGCAATATATAAATATTGGCGAAAAACTCGAGTGCATCCATTCGATATCCCTTTTCGGTTTGCTGTCATAATCAAATTCCAAAATGCACTCGGTGGGTTTGAGATAATTCTAGGGCCCAACGGGCTTGTGGGCCCAGGGCATGACATAATAGTATGAAAATCAATCACCAAGTTGAGTAGGAATCTAAGTATATGGGAGACAAAGTGGAATGCGCGTGGGGAGCCACGTCTTGAACATGCGGGACAAAATACTACATACATGGGATTCACCTCTAGAATCTTGATACATAATGACCAATCATGGGATAAGTCACTCCACGTTGAGATTGTCACATTTTTATGAACGGTGATTGTAATATCACATTCCATATACATTAGAAACTAATAAGATAAGCAACATATAAGCATTGGGCAAAGAAAAATTTATTTTCAGTGTGAGAGTCATTTTCGTAACTTATTGTATATAACTTATTTTCAGTGTGAGAGTCATTTTCGTAATCTCAATGGTAATTGAAATATAAATCACCAGGAGAAGAATCATTACAGAGGAAAAAATCTTAATTTTCTTAATATCTCTTAAATTGTGCATGCAAATTGGTGATACTGTTAGAAGATCTATGAAGATTTTTGTGAGTAAAGATTCTAAAGACTCTAATATTTTATTGTATTTATAAGGTAATAGTAACAAGCTTTATTTACTGAGAAGTGATTGAACATTCAACATTAATTATTAGTGCCTAGGCCACTTCTATCTAGGCAGGGGATTAGGCAAGATAGGTTTCTATTTATTGATGATCGGGAAAAAGATATCAAAACTTTTGAGTGGATAGATCTTTTGAGTGGCATGGATATCTCACTCCCATGAAATATTTAATTTATCTTTCTGTAACACGCTTCATTTATTAGGAGGTCCACCACATTATCCCTTTCTCTGAAATGTGTACACAAAATTACATTTCAAACTGCTTTTCATAGCATGAATTTAAGCCAAAATATGCCGCAACCACTAGTTGCCTCTGTGTTGTGACATTGTCAGTAAAGAAATATTTTTAGCATCGATTTCTATCTAGATTCTTTCGAAAGCATATTCTTCAACCTATTTAAAACATTAATAAAATGATCATTTGATAATGTAAATCCTCAAAACTAGAAATACTACATCTCCTTGGTTATTTTGCACAACTTTGCATGCTCCCACATCTTAGGATTCTCTTAAGCCGCACTATGGAAGGAAGTTCGTTTGGGAAGTGAATCCATGTGTCATCAACATCGAATCACTTATCCTTTGTTGTCATTTAAATACACTTCATTTGGCAACAACTATAACTGGTGATCCACCCTCAAGATGATCGTTCAAGCTCAAAAACAATGACTGAGGTGTTTGGATTGTTTCATGTCGTCCCAGTAAATCATAGAACAAGCTACGCTACAAGGATATGTATATGTCCCTCAGTCAAGGAGGTTTTTGTCGGCTTCCGTTAATGATGAACTATCATTATTGCCAAATCCGCTATTAGAAGCTACAACTAGAAAAAACTACCAAGGAATTCCATCACCTTCGCACTTTAAAACTTCGAAAGAACATATGTGCAATGGTCTTAATATGGGAACAACACTAACAATTAAATGCCACTGCTATCGTTTGTTGACCTGAAATCAGTCATTCAGCAATTGTCATGAAAATGTTGATATTGAAGGTATAATAGTAGGTTGTTGGAAACTATAATAAATGTTGAAGAACAGTTGCATCACAAACTAAATGCAAAGTGACATTAATCAAAAGATCCCTATCATATGAGGGCGCTAAGCCACTTGTCTGTAGAATTCTCATTTAGCATTACTGCGACATAAAATGTTTGTTTTGGAAAAGAGTTTACATGGGTTACCAGTATGTTATTTTTGTATTTATACCATCTTCTCACCAATGGTTATAACTATTAGAATTGACATAGATGACATCACCCTGATTCAAAAACCATTGTACTGTATAGCCCTATGCAAAATATACCTGTATTTGGTATATCATGGAACCCACCACCATCAATATGAATTTTTTTTGTGGTCATTTAATCGTCTTAGCTTCCCCAAAACCACTTTTGTAGTATCTTTACCACCCTATGTGCATGCCCAAATAGAGTTGTTTCAATATTGTCACTCTCTAAGTTGGCCACTTTAGATTTTGGTCACTAACACCTTCATCACAAATTGCATCATCACCACGCTACATGGATATGGCATTGTTCTTGATGCATAATGACAGGTTCCACCACCATTTGTATCTGCAGGTAGTGATCGATTTGTTGCCTTTCTTACCCGATATCTTTCATTCATAATCCACATGAAATACTTCATGACATCAGTCCTCTACCTAGTATTATAAATGGCTCTTTCAACTTGCAACAACTCCAATCTTGGTCATGGGTTATTTCTTTATTGACAGACTTCAGTGCTAACTAAACCCTTCTAAAAATTTGAATTTCTTGTCAACTTGTTATGAAGTGATTAAAAATCAAGCATATTGAGATGCTACTTTATCTCATTCTTAGTGTAAAGTATTACTAGCTTATCTACATGAGCAAATTTGAAAGTAAAATAAGTTACATTGATCAAATTTCCGTTGTTGGAGTATATTATTGTATAGAGTAATTTGGATCTATATATCAACAAAAATTGGTTACGTTGAAAGGTTCAAAAATGTAATTATAAGTAAGATATCCTGATTGGGAGGTTTTAAAGAAAATATACTTTGGATATCAAAAATATTGGCAAATTGAGAAAGATGTATAGAACACTAAATAGACAGATGGATCAGAGAGCCGAGACCAAAAATACTAAATGTAACATTTATTGTGCTAAGTATGAAAAACGACATACCAAGAGATCCAATTTTGTGCCAAGTAGGATAATGTAAGGGAATTAACGCCTTCTAAATTATTGTATGGAAAACCAATGTTGTGAACTAAAAGACTTATTACAAAAAAGTAATATATGTATGGTGATGAAGAGAGAATATATAATAATTGCAACAATTAATACGTTATGGGGCTTCCAAACATGACACAATGAGAAACTTTTTTATCAACAAATCATACTAAATAAGAAAAACTGTAAATAATTATGGAAGATACCCTAATTAATGTCTTCTCCTCTCCATTAATGTAATTAAAGATATTATACCATGAGCCATGGTAGTTAGTACTCTAAGTTGAGGTCGCAATCTTTTCTTGTGGTTTTATTTTTTTTTCAATTTTAATTTTATTTATTTATTTACTATTCTTTTTCTTCCTTTGGTACTCTTTTCATTACCACAAAATATTTCGACATTTGTGATATTCTATTTTTCTCCATAATACCCTCAAACGTTTATATTTTCTCAAAAAGAAAGTTGGTCAAGTAGATATTTATATTTGGGATGTTCTCCCCAAGTTTTAAATTTGAATTATTTAATTAATCAAATCTTCAGGTTTCGAGTCAAAGAGATGCAATAATCATTTGGTTTCTTAATCATATTATCATCATTCAACAATCAATTATAATGGATATTGATGTATAAAATGAGCTCAACTATTTTTTTTCTTTATTTTTGTTCATTGTGCATAGAGAATTCATATTCGTGCTTCCCAAAATAAAAATTACTATTATTTTTATTTTATTGGTCATAGGGATCTCACATTATATCTTGTAATTGAGAAACTTCAACCAAACTAATGTTAATTCAACGATCATGGACTAAACACATGGTTGCTAGTCGCAGATCAAGATGCCTTAAGAGTCGGGCTTAAGAGGGACTCAACCTAGGATGTGATTGACCTAATAAAGAAAAGTTGGTTGATCCAATCTAGGCCAATCTTGGGCTAATTCCAAGTATCAATACTTTGGATAGGTCCAACCCAATGACTCAGGACCTCTTAACCCTGAGTCAAGTTAGCGAGCCGACCTAATCGAGCCACTTCTTTTTTTAAATAATACATGACATATAAATTTTATTTTATTTTTGTAGCTTAACTATTCTATATTTTTTATACTTATGAAACTCTAAAAATTTTACCTTTATTCTTCTACTTCTATATCAGTACAACAATTCAATAAAATTCAGTGTTATTTTTTTAAAAATGTATTTTAAATCTTTTTTGGTCTTTATGTGGTCTTAGCTACTTCTATTTGTAGTTTTGATTGTTTGATTTAATTTATAATTTATTATTTAAAATAAAAGCATAAATTATTTAAGTTTGTTAAAAAAGTATCTCATCTTCATTAAAAAAAAAAAAGAACAGAAAACAGGCACAATCAGGTTTGGTTTGAGCTTAGGCCAGGTCATTACCACTGCTTTTACACTTTCTCTTCATCTCCCGTTTTGTGCTTAATTTAAGGTAAAATTAGTGAACTAAAAATTACTGTTTTCAAATATGAGTTTAGTCACTGCAGCTACTGGTCATGGTAAGAAAATATATCAAAAAATAAGGAAAAAGAAAAGACAAGTTTTATTGAGCATAATTTCTATAGCCTCCAGAATGGATTCCACAAAAATTTATTTGAAAACATTTATCAAATAAGTAAAGTTGAATTTCTTAACCTTAATTATGGAAAAAAATTTCTTAATATATTAAAAAATTAAATATTTATTTTTTAAATTTTGACAGGAAAGGAAATTAAATACAAAAAAATTGGAAAAACAAAAAAAAAATAATTAAATATGTACCTGAGGCTACATTAATCTTGTCGGCAGAGCACAAGAGATGGGAACCGGCAATAGCACATCACCGGAATCTTCACAAGATGAATTTGAATTTGGGTCGGATTAGTGTATGTTCTTGAAGAATTTTGTTGCCAAATTATACGGCAATGACGAATTAACAAATCGATTCAGTAAAAAGAATTAAAGAAGGAAAAAGAAAGAATCAAATGATTGAGAAAAGCAATAATGGAGTTGCCTACATAAAATTCATCTTACATTTCTAGAGTTTTCCGCCATTTTTGGCTACCGAATGATTCAAATGTAATGTTCCTAGGGCTCTCTAAGCGTATTACTTTATGTACTTGAACAGTGTTCTATAGTGAGAGTG
Source organism: Sesamum indicum (assembly GCF_026168435.1). NCBI lineage: Eukaryota > Viridiplantae > Streptophyta > Magnoliopsida > Lamiales > Pedaliaceae > Sesamum > Sesamum indicum. Next base: position 4,327,878 of record NC_142661.1, on the reverse strand, counting down.
TTGAGGGAGAAAAGGCATGAGCAAATGTGAAGTGTGAGTGGTTGAGTGAGAAAATGTGCGTAAATGTTGTTTGCGTATGTGTGAGTGTTTCAAAAAATAAAGCTCGACAGGAGGTAGCAGAAGCATCGGAAGTTATATTCTGTCTTTTTTTGATAATATTTTCCTATTAATTTCTTCTTTTTTGGTTTGTCTTTACTTAATATTATGTAATAATTAGACAGAAAGCATTTTTAGAAAAAAATGTATATATTGATGCTATCTATGAATATAATACAATAAATTATTTTCTATATTAGATTCCTCAATAATAGGCAAAAAAAAAAAAAAGAGATAATATTTATGAAAATTGATTAGAGAGTTCAATAATATGTACGTATTGTTATATTGTAATCAACCATTTGTCTTTACAAAATTCTTTATATTCAACTCCAGTTATTGAGTAAAATTGAAAAACTTGATGAAGTTAAAATTCACACTCAAAAGTTAAAATTGGAATTGAATTGCAATTATATTAAAGTTATACAGATATACAAATGTGTGAAAGAATTTTTTGCACCAATTTATTTGGTTCTTTGCCACCACAGAACATATCACTTTCAAATATTTTGAAAAGAAAAATGAATTGACACTTTTGAATCCATTAATCCCAATATATATATATATAGACACTTAAGAAAAAACAAAAAGAATAACAAAGACTAGAGGGTTGGATATTACAAAAAATAAAGCACCTTCTGGAATATCCAACCCTCTAAGGCTGACCATCCTCTAGCAGCTTTTGGAACGTTTTCTGCAAAACAAACAAAATTATTAACACTTTAAAACAAGAATTTATTTTTTTTAAAAAAATAATATTAATACTGTAGCTACTTACCTCCACCTCCAATGCCCTCGGCCCGCTCCAGCCGCCGTCCACTTTTTTCTTGCAGCACCCTCCAATAATTCCATCTGCTTGGGGGCTGGCCGAGCTTTGCTTCCTGTACAAGAAAAAACATTTAGCATCTTATTCTATAAGGACTCCCGCTGAAAGTCGAATCTGGCCCAATACGTCTGGAGCTGGAGCCAGATCCAAACCCTGTTGGCCAGCCAGAGTGGCCTGACCAGGCTGGACAGGGCGACGGAAAGTATCTTCCAGATTTACTTATCGGATAACATGTGGAACACCCAGAACATCGACTCATCATTACAGTTCCACCAGTAGGTCATCTACAATAATAAAATTAAACAAAATATTAGTAAATTTTATTAAATAAATAGATTATTAGATAAAATCAAATTAATTTAAAATTGGTTACCTTCATGCTCTCAAACCACAAATGCTGGTACTCTTCCGGCACCTGCCTCAAACATGGGGACGGGTAGGGAAAGTGTCCCCGTCACGACTGCATTGATGGGCTCGTGAAAGCGGTGGTCAGATCTAAAAGGACATGCTATTAGACATTTTCAATATAAAATAATACTAAAAAAATTGATAAACAAATTTACTTTATGTCATCGAGGCTAATGTACTGGGCGCGCTTATGGTGGGGGAAGTGATAGTAGTGGTGGAGCAGCCGCCGGGGTGGCAGACTGTTGTATCATCTCATCAGCTGTCGGTACAGCTCTAGATGCTCCAGCATCATCTGGAGTCTGCGAGGCGGGGGACGGTGTGGTCGTGTCAGGTGGTGTGGGTTGTCGAAGAACTGCTTCCCCAACTTGGGAAGCATCCGACGAAACTAGTAGAACTGGCGTGCCACGACAATGACCACGTCGTCGACCACGTGGTATAGGAGGCTTACAACTAAACATGATCTAAACAAATTATTGAGAAGTATTAGTTTAAATTTTACGATTATTCACATTAATATGTAAATAAAAAAGAATTTACTAACTCTTACAAATCAGAAAAATTATAATGAAGTTATGATTATTGTACTCATTAATTATTTAAAAATGTATAATTCTCTTGTGCACATATACAAACGGGTCAAGTATTGCTTTAAGCTTATTTAGCCTATCACATGAACTTTTTATAGTATTCGTTATATTTATCCATTTTAATCTATGAATTGATAAGCTAAATAAGATTTAAGGCATGCGTGATCTGTTTGTATGCTGTTACTAAACAAATATATATTTTTAAATAATTATTAATTATTGAAAATATTGTTCTCAATTTGTTTTCTATTTCTAATGATTATATAATTGTATTTTAATTTGAAATATTACCTTAATATTGTAATTGTTGATATTATTTTGTAAATAATATTATTATTGGGATTATTGGTCTAATTTTGTGATTATTGACTTTATTATGTAAAAATGTTATTGTTGGGAATATTTTCTAATTTTACAATAATTGACAATGTTATGTAAATAATGTTATTACTGGGGATATTAGCCTATCTTTTGTGATTATTGACATTATTATGTAAAAATGTTATAATTGGAAAAATTGGTCTAATTTTTTTTATTATTGATATTATTATGTAAAAATATTATTTTTTTTCCGGTAAACTATGTAAAAATGTTATTATTATTAGGAATATTGGTGTAATTTTTGTGATTATTTACATTACTATTTGAAAATATTATTATTGGAAATATTGATCTAATATTTTTGATTGTTTACATTATTATTTAAATAATGTTATTATTGGGATTAACTATTGGTCTAATTTTTGTGATTGTTTACATTATGATGTAAAAATTATTTTATTGGAAATATTGGTCCAATATTTTGATTATTTACATTATTATTTAAATAACTTTACTATTGGGATTATATGTTGGTCTAATTTTTTTTTGGGTTATTTACATTATGATGTAAAAAGCTAGTCTATTTTTGAAATAAATTGACAATATATTTCACAAAAAAACTAAGCAATATAATATAATACACATAAGAATTGCATAAAGGGAAAAATAGGCCTCATTTGACTTGAATTTTCAAATTCGGAGGAGACTAGTAATTAATCTCTTTCTTTCATATGATTTGACCAATTGTCACTTCTTGATTTGAATATTTGAAGTATTTAACAAGAAAGAAAAAAGTAAAAAGATTGAGAAATGCAAAAATTCTATTTATTGAAATTAGTTAGTGCATATCTTCATATTGAAAACATTGGTCTAATTTTTTTTATTATTGACATTATTATGTAAAAATGTTATTATTAGAAATTTTGGTGTAATCTTTGTGATTATTTACATTACTATTTAAAATTGTTATTATTGGAAATATTGATCTAATTTTTTTATTATTTACATTATTATTTAAATAATGTTGTTATTGGGATTAACTGTTGGTCTAATTTTCGTGATTGTTTACATTATGATGTAAAGATTATTTTATTTGAAAATATTCGTCCAATAATTTTTATAATTTACATTATTATTTAAATCATGTTACTATTGAGATTATATATTCATGTAATTTTTTTGCTTATTTACATTATGATGTAAAAATTAGCCTATTTATAAAATAAATTGCACATCTATACAATAAATTTCACAAAATAATTAAGCAATATGATATAATACATATAGGAATTGCATTAATTATAGAACGTTACATGACTAAATTGCACAAATACACACTATATAATTACTAAATTTCACAATAATTGCATAAATTACACAACTATACAATTAATTCTGAAAACTTACACAAACTTTCTATAATTACATAGATTACATAAAATAAGTTTCTATAATTGCAGAAATTCTCATACAACTATATATTTCTATAATTGCAAAAATTGCATAAAATAATTTTTTTACAGAATTTTTTAAAAATAACTAATAGACAGAATTTTTTTAAAAATAACCCAAAATTAAGAGAAAATTTTTAAAATTACCAAAAAATTTACGAATTTTGGAGAATTACATAAAATTTACAAAAAAATTTAAAATTTTCAAAAATTTACAGAAAATTATTAAAATTACCAAAAATTATGAAATTTTTTACAATTTCAGAAATGTATAAAATTTTTAAAAAACTTACATAAAAATTAAGAATTATTTTTTAAATTTCCGAAAGTTTTGAATTAACCTGTTCCAGCACTATATAGTATAAAAGTTGCAATGTCCTTTAAAGAGCGGAAGTTTTGAAAGACTGTATCATGAATATAGTATTACCAAATAATGTTAGTTATATTACAATAATTTTGCATAACTCAAAAATTTATAAATTATTTAGGTAAAGTAATAAACAATTATTACCTTATCACTTGCATTGCGCTTTCTCTTTTATAATATGCAACCCTCTAGTCATTTTCTTGTACAATTTTATGATATATGTCCCTTTCCCCTACTTCAACCTGCCATACATATGTATGCTAGTAGAATAGATGAGTTTATTTTATAAATTATAATATCACATTTTTTAGATAAAGAAACGTAAAAGTGCATAATAGCAAAAGTGGACGTGATTGCACACTAATATCTAATCTTGTTTCCTTTTTTTAGTGCGTGAGGGGCTAGAGATAAGTAAAATGATTGCATAAGCTTTCTACAAACAAAGTGTTATATGTTTAAAGAACAAATAAAAAATTACCAAGAAAAATAATTAAATTTTAGAATACAAATTAATAAGATGAGATAAAGATTACTTCAGTACTTGGAATCAATAAATCGTAATAGCAAATGGATTTCTAATCTTCAAATGATTTGCATATTTAAGGAATTACTATTATTTTAGTTTTATTGGTCATAGGAATTTCATATTATATCTTGTAAATGAGAAACTTCCACAAAATTAATGCTAATTTAATGGTCATGGACTAAACACATGGCTTCTAGTCACTGATCAAGATGCCTAAAGAATCGGGCTCAAGAGGAACTCGATCTAGGATCTGATTTACCCATTGAAAAAAAGTTGGTTCGTCCAATCCAGGCCAATTCTGGACTGATTCCAAGTATCAATACTTGGGATAGGCCCAACCCAATGACTTAAGAACTCCTAACCCTAGGTCGAGTTAGCGGGCGACCTAATCGAGCCGCTTCTTTTTGTTTAATAATATATAACATATAAGTTTTATTTTATTCTTGTAGCTTAACTATTCCATATTTTTTATACTTTTGAAGCTCTAAAAAGTTTTACCTTTATTCTTCTACTTCTATATTAGTACAACAATTCACTAAAACTCATTGTTAATTTTTTAAAATGTATTTTAAATCTTTTTTGGGCTTGCCATTATTTAAGTTTATTATTTGTAGCTGGTTGGTTAAATTGTTATTAAGTTCTTTATGCGGTCTTAGCAACTTTATTTTCTTGAAGTTTTGATTTTTTTGTTTGGTTTAATTTATGATATTTATTTAAAATAAAAGCATAAATTTTTTAAGTTTGTTCAAAAAAGTATCTCATCTTCATTAAAAAAGAAAGAAAAAAAAACAGGCATAATCAGGTTTGGTTTGAGCCTAAGCCAGGTCATCACCACTGCTATTGCACTTTCTCTTCATCCCCCGTTTTGTGCTAAATTTAAGGTATCAAAATTAGTGTTTTCAAAAATGAGTTTAGTCACTACAGCTACTGGTCATGGTAAGAAAATATATCAAAATTTAAGGTAAAAAAGAAAAGACAAGCTTTCTTGAGCACGATTTCTATAGCCTCAAGAATAGGTTTCACATGAATTTAGTTTAAAACATTTATCAAATAACAAAGTTGAATTTCTTGTTGAACCCTAATTATGGAAAAAAATTTCTTAATATATTCAAAAATTAAATATTTATTTTTTTAAACTTTGACAGAAAAAGAAATTAATAAAAACAAAACAAAAAATAATTAAATTTGTACCTAAGGCTCCATTAATCTTGCCGGCAGAGCACAAGAGATGGGATCTGACGATCGCACATCATCGGAATCTTAACAAAATGAATTTGAATTTGGGTCGGATGAAATAATCTGGCCAAAATCCTTAGTGTATGTTCTTGAAGAATTTTGTTGGCAAATTATACAACGATGAAGAATTAACAAATCATTCAAAAAAAAAGGAATTAAAGTAGGAAAAAGATAGAATCAAATGCTTGAGAAAAGGAATAATTGAGTTGCCCGGACAGAATTCATCTTACATTCATGGAGTTTTCTGCCATTTCTTGGCTAACGAAGGAATCAGATGTAACGTTCCTAGGGCTCCCTAAGCGTAGTACTTTATGGACGTGAACAGTGTTCTGTAGTGAGTGTGTTGAGGGAGAAAAGGAGTGAGCAAATCTGAAGTGTGAGTGGTTGAGTGAGAGAGTGTGAGTAAATATTGTGTGTATAATTATGTGAGTGTTTCAAACAACAAAGCTCGACAGGGGATAGCAAAAGCCTCGAAAGTTACGTTCTGTCTTTTTCTCATAATATTTTCCTGTTAATTTCTTTTTTGTTTGTTTGTCTTTACTTAATATTATTGTAATAATTAGACAGAAAGCATTTTTAGAAAGAAATGTATATATTGATGCTATCTATGAATACAATAAAACAATAAATTATTTTCTAAAAAAAAAAGAGATAGTATTTATGAAAATTAATTAAAGAGTTCATCAATTTGTAAATATTTTTGTATTGTAATCAACCATTTTTCTTTACAAAATTCTTTATATACAACTCCAGTTTTTGATTAAAATTGAAAAATTTAAAGTAGTGATGAAGCTAAAATTGATACTCAAAACTGAAAAATTAATAAGCAATTTGTTTGGGACTCATGTTGGAACGGTTTGCCTGTTCAAAATTATAATCCAAAAAAATATAGATCATGACATCATCTTTTAATATCCATTCATTATGTGTTCCAAAGACCGTTCCAAGATGGAAGGGGTTTAGGAACGGTTGTCCTGACGGTGCCAAATCCTGCCTTTTTTATGGTGTGATGATGTGCTCTACCAAAATTCCACCATAAAGGTGGTTGGCGGAGCACAAGAACTAGGATCCGATAATAGCACAAGAGATGGGATCCGCAAGATTTTTGATTTTACAGGCTAGCTTAAGATACTAGTTAGGGCCTTTCCAGTTTCTTTCCATTTGTTACAATTTTCTCATATTGTACCCCATTACAATTCTCAGTGGCAAGGAGCATTGTTTTCTTGATAGTGCCACTACACATACCATTCTAAGACACAAGAGTTTTTTTATCAAACTTGTTAATGACAAGACCAATTGTGAATACTGTTTCAAGAGTTAGTAATTTTATTGAGCGCTCCGGAAGAACGACTATATTATTACCTGAAGGAACAAGGTTACACATAATATTCGAGTAAATCACAAAGCGTGTTAGAACACTTGGCTCTAAAGAAGCAAATTCTCAAAAGAGAAAGGAGCATGCTGTCTCTATTAATCACAATGCTAATGTACCACCAGTGATGATTTATCTAAATGTAACGACCAAGATCTCGAGATCAATTACGAGATGTCTATTAATTATGCTTACACAGTTTAGGTTGTTACCGAAAAGAGGGTAAATTGCATTTTTGATTTTCATAAATGGACCTATTTTTAATTTTGGTCCCATACTATAGATGATTTACACATTCCATCCAATATGTGCATTTCTTTTCCAATGTCAGGACACAAGAGGGGCAATCATTAAGTTGCTAATGTCAGATTATTTTTTCGTTAGGTGGGTACAGATTTGGAGGGAAAATATAATGATAAATGAAAATTTGGTGGGAAAGGTTTATTCTTCTTCTACCGTATACAAATAGCTAATTTGTTTTCTTATCTCTTCCATTTAGTAGGAAAAAAGTAAGAAACACGGATGCAAATGGAGAAGTTCTTTGTCACTGTGGAAGGATTGAAAGTTTGAGAACCTTATGGACCAAAATCGAAAACGAGTCCACTTATTTGACCAAAAATAAAATTTACCCTCGAATAGAAATTGAAATGAATGAGATTTTTGCCTATTTTGTAGCAATCGAAATCATGGATGAAAATGAAAATGATCCTCAAACTATAGAGGAATGCTAAGACTTAAATAATTGAAAAAATTAAAAAATAAGCGAGAAGTATTTGGACATATTACTCCAGCACCACAAGATGTTCAAGCCAGTTGGCTTAAGTGGTTGTTTGTACGAAAGAGAAATGAATGAAATGAAGTTGTAAGGTACAAAGCAAGACTTGTAGACCAAGGCTTTATCTGTGTCATATTACGTCATATTACGTCAACCACACTTTGACGTCACAACATATGCCCACAGACCACTCAATAACCCATGTAGTTAGGTTGCGCATTGAATGGCGGCTATAAAACAAACTTTTGAGGGTTGGTCTGAAACGTTCCAAGTCAAGGACCTCAAGACTAGGCATCGAGAGTCCTACAGAGACTTGCACTCAGTATTGCATTCATTTGATGGGTGCTGCATTTCATCAGCGACAGACGTTGGACGTCTATGCAATTTTAGTGGATTAGTTCACAAGACGATCAACTGACTGAACTGACTTAACTGACTCGTGGGGATCGTCATATGGAAGCCTTAGAGGCTTGGTCAGTATACTTGAGTCGTTGGCTCGGATAGTAATGGAGTAGTCCTCAAACTTGAGGAATCACGGTAGTCACGTACATACGATGACTGTATCTTTGATCTGTGCAAGAGATGATTATGTCACAAACGTGATCATCATAAGCTTTATCAAGTGTAGTCGAAGTATGTGAGTTCCAAGAAGAGGATCCATCCCCTATCACTATGTGATAGAGGTATCTCCTATTCACTTGAAGATGCATTCCTATCTTATGAATCTCTAGCCACAATCGTTGATCGAATAGGAAAAGGAGGTTCCTATGTCAAGAAACTTGGCGTAATGCAATCTCAAGTATTAAGCATAGATGCCTAGTCCAAGATGGGAACTGACACCTAATCCCATGCCCTCAACTAAGCCTAGGAGATGATAGACGAAAGGACCATACCCGTACGGACTTGGGAACATAAATGTTCACACGAAAATCATCTAGTCTCTAGTGCCATGGACCGTAACTGACTTTCTTGAAAGAATAACCAAGATAGAATAAGGAACTAATTTGGAATTAATTCCATAAGATGTAAGTAATTCAATTACTCACACATGAGGGTACAATGGATGGATAGCCAAACTAATTACATTAATTGAAATTGTGCTTGTCTTTATTAATTTAATGAATTGGATTCCATTAATTAATAAGAGACAATTTGATCTTGAATATTTAATTGGATTAAGTACCTAGTGGGATGAATTAAATGAATTTTTTTAAATTAGAATTAATTAAAATTCATTGGGCTTGAATTTACTTTACATAAAATCGGCCCAATGATTAAAGCCCACTAGCAAAATTGATGGAGAAAAAGTTGACCAAAGAACTACATTTTAGAAAGTGTTAATTTGCTCATAATTAGCTCTTCTCTATTTGGAACGGATTGAAGTGTTACCTTATATATAATAGAATGTATCTAGACACATTCTTATTTATCTATTCAAGGTATATAAAATAATTTGTGTATGATTATTAGGGTAATAATTTATTATACAATACAATACAAAAATTCCCTCTCCTTCTCCATCATAATTCGACTGCCCCTTTATCTCACCTGGGGTGTGTTTTTTTATCCTGATTCCTTCTAACAAACGAATCAAGGTCTATTTTTTGGTGTGATGTGGATCATCTTTAGAGGATTCCTATGTTGGAATCTCTTGTCAACGTTCAATGATTTTATGTCAAATAAACATGTCAACGTCTTTTAATATTTTTAAAGCATGTTTTATTGATTATTTTATTGATAATTATGTGTAGAAATTAACTTGTTTAATTTTGTGATTAATTGGATGAATTTAGTATTTAAGAAATTTTGAATTTTTCTGTAAATACTTGGTTTTTATTTTTATAGTTTAATGCGTGAAATCAAAAAAATAATTTAAGCACTGTAGCAGCAACTCTATGCCGGCGCTGCACAGCACCCCGTTCGCATAGGCAGGATAAAATTAAATTTCTTTCTTAATATGGTTTATTTTTTAGCATTGGATACACATATTTTTATCATCCTTTGGATTGCAATTTTAAACTTGTGTTTTCTGCAGATAATTATTTTTTGTAATGTTGGATATCATGATTTTTCTTAGGCAAAATATCACTTTTGGTCCCACTAGATAGCGCCCTTCTCACTTGCAGTCCCACGCTTTACGTGTTCAACATATTTAGTCCCAAAACCCTATTATTTTAATAGAAATGGTCCTATTCCATTAGCACTAACGGAAACGGCAGGTGACAAGTCACATGCCGTTAGTCAACTGGAGCAAAATATCACTTTTGGTCCCACTATATAGGGCCCTTCTCACTTGCAGTCCCACGCTTTGACTGTTCAACACATTTAGTCCCAAAACTCTATTTTTTAATAGAAATGATCATGTTCTAACAACTAATGGAAACGGCACGTGACTCAACTGGCAGCTAGCGAAAAAAACAGAAGACCATGCTTGCATTTAGTTTTTGGAGTGAAAAAAAGGCGCCAAAAAAATATTTTTTCTCTATTATATAGGTAAATAACCCACAAAAATCAAACAACATTTTTATCTTTCTTTCATCACTTAATCTTGACAGCAATAGGCTAAAAGATGTCACAAACATCTCAAAATACTTCCAATATTGTGTGATATTTTAAGGAACAAAATATTGCAAGGTATTATAAGATTTTTGGGGGATGTTTTGGCACATTTTGGGTTTGTAAAGTGGTAATATTTGGCAGATCTAAAGCATGCAAAGTTGCACTTTACAGCACATTTCAATAATGATCAAAATCAGTGGATTTCAGTATATTTTCTGTTTTTTTGCAATTTAGGGTTTTGTGCAATTTTAGTTTCCGTTTTTATTGGTTTCAAGATTCATGCTTACACATTTAAACACAATTTAAATATAAGGCATATCCATTAGTCCTTTTACACATAACTAAAAGGTCATCTAGTAATATATAAGAACATCCTTTTACACATAATTCACCATTACAAAAGCATTCAATATTTGAAGTATTTTGAGATGTTGGTGCCATCTTTTGGCCTATTGCTCTCAAGAATAAGTGATGAAAATGTTGTGTGGTGCTTGTGGGTTATTTACATATATAAATAGGAAAAACATATTTTTTTGGCGCCTTTTTTCCCCTCCAAAAATTGAACACAAGCCTGGTCTTTGTTTTTTTCGCCAGCTGCCAGTTGACTAACGACACGTGATAGCTCACATGTCGTTTTCGTTAGTTGTTAACGGAACAGAACTATTTCTGTTAAAAAAATAGGATTTTAGGACTAATGGTGTTGAACATGTAAAGCGTGGGACTACAAATGAGAAGGACCCGATCTAGTGGGACCAAAAGTGATATTTTGACCCAATTGACTAACGGGTCACGTGACGTTTTCGTTAGTTGTTAACGGAATAGGACCATTTCAGTTAAAAAAGTAGGATTTTGGGACTGAAGGTGTTGAACACGTAAAGCATGGGACTGCAAGTGAGAAGGGCCCTATCTAGTGGGACCAAAAGTGATATTTAGCTTTTTTCTTATGCTTGGAATGTATTATTTTATGTCAAGCGTGTTTAATTGGATTATTTTGCTAGTTGGATAAAAATGGATGATCATGGAGCCCTTGACCGTTTGAGTGTATTTATTATTTTGTTTATGTTTGGTGGGCCTATGTGCCTTTTTATTATCTTCCTCCCTTTCTCGTTTTTGCCTTGGAAATAAGACTTGCTTTCCTCCCCTATGTGTACTCCACTGTACAATTGATCAGGATTTCTTTTTAAATTGTAATGAGACTAGAATATATTTTTGGTGAGAATTTTTAGTTTTATAGAAGCTAATCCATGGAGAAGAAGATCCACGAAGGAGGAGGCCGGCGGAAAAGGAGCCTAATGGAGGACTTACAAGGCCCATCTGTATGTTAATGAGTAAATTACATTTCTAATAGCTTACGGCCACCTTAAATATACCTTAGACTCACTGCGGTCTTAGTGGGTCGCATAGGTTGGGCTCGTGATCATCCAATAGGGGTATACTTAATTTTGTTGCATGTGATGCGTTTAATGTTTTTATTTAAATTCGTTTAAATATTTGATATTTGTGTACGGAAACTTTAATGTGATGAAGTCTCAATGAAACACTAAAAATTTAACTCTCACTTGGTTGGACCAAATTAAAGTGTTGGGACCCAAAATGGACTAGGATCAAAATGGTTTGACCTGTGTAAGGTTTTCATCCACAATAACGTGGTGTGGAAACTACCACTACCCAAGTGTGGTCTCGCGAGTCGTGGCACATTCTGATTAGAGGCAAGCTCCATCATTATTGTGAACAAAGGAACACGCTCACCGTTTTTTGGTCACACGAGTCGTGGGGGCGAAAGTTGAGGTGTGATTTGGTTGATGGGTTGAGCATGATACTAATTAAATATTAAAGCCCATAATGGACTTGGATCGAAATGGCATTACAATATGTCCATCCATAGTAATATCATAAGGAAGCTACCACTTGTTACAATAGGTGACCTGAAAGCTAATTGGATTGGCATTCTTGTAATCTATTCTGACAATAACTCGATATTGTGTAATATTATTCAATGAATAAAATGAGTTTTTTCGCTATTGGCATTTCATTGTTGTGCTCATTACATTTATACTTGCATTTCTTTCAAACATCACAACAAAACCCACAGACCATCTTGAACAACCGTGCAACAGTTGGACTGCGCATTGGAAAGCGGTCATGAAACTAACTGTTTAGGGTAGGATCTGAAATGTTTCAAATTGAGGAGTGTCATGTTTCATTTGCGACAGACGTGGGACGTTTATGCGATCTTAATAGGTTGATTGACTAGGTGTCAAATCGAATGAACTAACTCACGGGGATCGTCATATGGAAGCCTTTGAGGCTTGGTCAGTATGACTTGAGTCCCCAGCTCTGATAGAATGGGAGTAGTCCTCAGACTTGAAAAAATACGACAGTCACGGGTATGCGATGATTGTATCTTAGATTTGTGTGAGAGGTGATTGTGTCTTAGACATGGTCATCATAAACCTTGTTTAGTGCATTCAAACTATATTGCGAGGACGGTGAGTTCCAAAATGAGGATCCGTCCCCTGTCTAAATGTGACAGAGGTATGTCTTATGCACTTGGAGATACGTTAACGCTCTATAAACCTGTGGCCACAGTAATTAGTCGGATAGGAAAAAGAGGTTCCTAGGTCGAGCAATTTGGCGTAATGCGATCTAAAGTATTAAGCATAGACGCATAGTCCAGGATGGGAACTGACACCCAATTCCATGTCCAAGACTAAGGCCGAGAGACGGTAGATGGAAGGACCATACACGTATGGACTCGAATCCGATGCAAGAGGTCTAGAGCTTTGTACTCTAAAGGCATGTTTTGGGTTATGCTCCCTCAACTCGTGAGTCATCCTCGAAGGTGACGCCTTGCGAATATGTTGTCATAGGTTGTTCCGTAGCGAGGTGGATGCTAATAAGGAACTCCCCATTGCGACTTGGACAGTGTCTAGATCAGCTCTTTGGATTTGTCCGACAACTTGGGCATTAACCGCTAGCTGTCCGAACTTTCTGTCAAGCTATTCCAGGTTTTCCTGAAGGTGCCTGATTCTCAACATGATGAAGTTTGCTTTAGATGCCTCCATCTGTCGTCAGGAAATCTGCAAGAACATTTTCATGAGATTTTATAACGGCATATTAATACAATAATATTGGCATTCAACTTGTCATCTGATAATACGAGCTTTCTCTATTTTTTATTCTAATTTATTGTTTAAGAAAGCTTTGACATTAGTATTATCAACTTCTAAAGTAAATTCTTTGGCAAGTAAAAATAAAGGCCATTTTTTAAAAGTCTTCCAAACCGCAAAGAATTATTTCTTGTTGATGTGCCAAACTTTGGCTCGTTGTTCTGAGAACAACCCTCCTGTATATCTACAAGGTTCTTCCCCTGTAGTTATCTTCTTTATGAGCACTGCTGCCCATCTGTAATCATTGGCGTCTGTATAGACTAACAATTCATTCTCGTCGTGCGGTATAGCAAGCTTTGGCAGGTTATTGCAAACCTATTTCAGCTCACGAACCCTTTTTGTGTGGCTTTCTTCCCATTTCCACTTTGAACTTTCCATTCTTTTAGAAGTGGTCGAAAATCCTTCTTGTATCTTGCAAGATCCTAATGAAGATACCTGCAAAATAAACAACTCCCAAGAAGCTCAGTAAGTGCCTCTTGTCCTTGAGTACATCTGGAAAATTGTGGATTTTCTCCACAATATGGTCCTGAAAGTTAATTCCTGTCTCGTCAATAAAATTTCCTAGAAATTCAATTTTATTGACAATAATAGTAGCTTTCTTTCAAAAAGTACTAAACCTTCTTTGTGGCATGCATCAGAAAACATTTCAAGATGTTTAGTATGTTCTTTCATATTTTTAGATGTAATCAATATGTCGTCAATATAGACAAACATTAATTTGAAATAATCTTTAAAAAGATTATCCATTTTTTTTTAAATATCTATGGTGCATTAGCTAAACCCATTGGAAGCACAATCCAGATATACTGTCCTTGTGGTGTGGAGAATGTAGTCAATTTCTTTGATTTATTCTCTATCTTAATCTGATAAAACCCAGATTTGCAATCGAATTTAGAAAACACTTTTGCCCCTTTAATACAATCGACTAAGTGTTCTCTACTAGGAATGTAATAACCATCAAACTCTAATATCTAATTAATGCCTTGATAGTTAATTACCAACCTGGGTTTACCTCTCTTAATCTCGCCATGGTTCCTTACCAAAAGACCAGGGCTGCTGTAGGTAGAGACTCCAGGTTCGATGAGTCCAAGACCGATATGCTCTTTGATAATCATCTGCATATCTTTCTTGTCTTTCATGTTCGTCTGGATAGGTTTGTATCGAACGTACTCATACTTGCACTCTTCCTTGAGCTTTAGAGTAGCTTTGATCTTCTTCTTATCCCACCATGCCAGAGGGTTTTCACTAAAGTTACTCTGATAAGCCTCTTGACATTCTCAAGAGAAATCCTGCTTTCCTCGCTAATATCTAGTGATTTCATTTTCATTAGTGCTTCTTTAAGGTTCACAATCTCCTCCTCGGATTCCTTATAGAAGCTATCGCTGTCTATGAATCCCTGTTGCCTGAAAGTCAAAAGGACCTTACAAAATTTCCTCTTATCCTGCTTTTTGGGATGAGTTAATCTGGCATCAAAATCACCAC
Source organism: Sesamum indicum (assembly GCF_026168435.1). Classification (NCBI taxonomy): domain Eukaryota; kingdom Viridiplantae; phylum Streptophyta; class Magnoliopsida; order Lamiales; family Pedaliaceae; genus Sesamum; species Sesamum indicum. The sequence goes on along the minus strand of NC_142661.1, from coordinate 4,312,702 downwards.
GTTTGTTGCAAAAATTTATTAGCATTATCATGTTAAATGCCTTTTCTCTTCGCAACACCTGTATCTCACTCCCATAGTTAGTGGTAAAGATTAACAGATTCCTCTAGTTATCTTGCATATATCTTCCAAATGTTTCAATGAAATTGTTACCTAGCAAGATATCAGCACATGTATCATGAAAGTAAATAGAATGTGTTTTTACCCTAAACCCGGGGGATTTGAATGCTCCGCCGATCATGATCTTGCCTTCTCGTATTCCCTTATTAAGTATTAGGATTTTTTTGTGAAAAATCTCTTCCTGCTATAACGGGTAAGGTTTTCCTTGCTTCTTTAGGGAAAACTCCAGGTTTTTCCGTGCAAATTTCTGATCTTGAATCAATATAAGCTGCAAAATACTCTGTCTTATATTGGGTATCCTAATAGGATCTCGTGTCATTACCTTGGCGAATTCTTTGAAAATTCTAGGAATCTCAATATACTCCTTCCTAAGAAACAAATATGAATGATGCGTAATGGAAAGGGCATAAGCTATTCTATAAGTTATAGAATATGGTCTGTTACCCTCTTTCATTAGATCTTTTCTCTTAAAATCTTGATGAAGGGTTAAAAGTCTACTGAAATCTTGGTCTGCTAGGTCGTATGCAATCCTAGGATGAATGTCAAACATCAATTTTCCTGCATACAGATTTCCTATTATTGTTCCAAGACAACCATCTCTTAAGTTATTGATTCTTCTATCCATTTTCGATAAATGTTTCTGAATCAATTCCTTCCTTAAAAGTTTCTTTTATTAATACTTCAATAGTTTCTATGTGGATCCAGTTCATAATAACAGCTACATCTTCTTTAAGCTTATTTAATTCTTCAAGAATTTCTTCTTTAGGAATTAATTGCATCTCCATCACATTACAAGTAAGCTCCATATGTATAGAAAACTCACAGTAACTTACTTTGAAGATTATGTGATGCTTCATTTGGTTCAGTCCTATCTGGCTCAGGACTTTCCCAATTCCTCCAATCCGAAATCCATCATATGGGTTGAGATTGGAATCTTGTCGCATGATTCTTTCCATGGTTTTGTTTGACACCGTCATTCTGGAAAAGAATCCTCATAGGCTTCTGAAAGTTTAAAGCCTATCTCCCTCGTTGTAATTATTCTGATTCAGTTGAAGATCCATCCGGATCAGTCTGTATTTCCTCCTCATAGACGTTTTCGTCTGAAGGAAGATCTTGGAATTGGTAGATGGGCACGAAATCGCCATAGTAAACTGCATCTAGAATATCATTTGTGGCTTCAAATTTTCGCAATTCACCACATTTCTGCTGGCAATCGAGGGATATATGTCCTTTTGCTCCGTAGGTCCAACAATTACAGTGTTTGAAACCTTCATTGGCTCGGGTATGTGCTCGTCTGAATGTTCTTCTTATAGGGGTTCTTCCGGTGGATCTTGTTCGTCTAGATCCTTGGGATGAAACCCTTGTTGGTCCTATTCCTTGTCCAGATTTATATTTTCTGGCTTTGGACTTGGACCACCATGATCTCCGTCGGGAAAAAGTTCTCCTAGAACTCCTACGGTAGGAGTTACTACTTTGCTTCCTCCTTTTCCTTGGCTCGCTTGATTCTCCTGTGACAGTTGGAAAATCATTGTTATCTCAACAAAGAGGAGTTCGTTTCATTTTACCTTTTAGTCTTTTCATGTTCTTCTGGATGGATGCTTGATAACACCAATCCTTCAGTTTGTCTTTAAGGAAAGACATTCTTTGCGCCACTGAATCTAGTTGTCCTTCAGGTACTTTCTATGACTGAATCAACATTTCCCTCCATGGACTGCATATTTTTGCGAAGAACATTAGAGCTGCTACCTCTGTTGCTACTCCACTTTGGACAAAATACTTGCGGAACAAATAGATATATTCATCTACTGCGCAAATACTTGTTAATTCAAGGCTGAAGAGAGCCTGTGAATATTCTCTAGCCTTTTCTGTTTTACTTCCTTCGAAGTATCCATCTCTGATGAAGTGCATCTTAATAAGCTTTCCTAGCCGGTCTGCTATGGCGCCTTTCGAATCTCAGGTAAGGATACTGGCTTTGGTATCATCTAGGATATTATCACATCTGATTTTCGCAGATCCCTCCAAGCTCAACTCAACAAGCTTTATAAAGTTTTCCTTGTTGAGCTCTAAGGTAGTTGTTGCTATCTTGATAGCTGCAACCCATTCGTCTATCAATATCTCGGTATTTCAAAAATCGATAATATTCAGGTTCAGTTAAGCGCCAGATGGATGTAAGGGCAAGGCGTTTATTCAGGCACTCTTTTTGGATTTATTCCTGGATTTTCATTTAGCCACGTTCCCACAAACGTCGGAGTGATATTAGTGTGGAAATCCGCACTTCCTCTCATCGGTTGATCCTGTGGAGGATCATTAGAACATGTACTGCCCTCCGGCTGTGGTATGCTGAAGTGAATTCATTGGTTTGGATATTGACTAAATCCACAATCCCGAGTTAGGAAAAAGATTCTGCCAATTCTTGTAGATCTAATAGATCTACTCTTGTTACCTCCATTTTTTATAGATCTGATAAATGCGATAATCAAATCTTCTCTAGACATTGATTTTGAAATCTCCGTGGCTTTTCCCATCTGGTGTAGAAGAGGTACTGTTCCAAGGGCATCCCTGATTCAGTCATGTCTGGATTTTGATGTCTCATGGTTCTCCCTTTGATTTCTCATCAGATCTATAATTTCTGTCCTAAAATCTCTCAAGGCCCTTGTGTAGATCGGGAAAGATCTTAAGGACCTTGTCCACCTTTTGACTTAATGATTCTATTTTCATAGGTATATGGATTAACTGATGTCCATAGTCTTGAACCGGCTTTTGGATCTCCCTCATATCTTGAGAGATCTTTGGTGTATCTGGCTCGAGTTCCTTCCAATCAGTCATAATTTTCAGAACTGAAATTATATACGAATTTACCCGTTTAGCTTCTCCTGGCTCGGATTCTATCATGAACTTCAGTGGACTATAGACGCCTCACTGCATTTCCTGGTAGTACTTGTAGAACCTAAAATTTTTCAACCACTCTTGTTCTTCTTCTAGCGTGAGAATTTTTGGACCAATCCTCTTGGGACCGTTGTAACACTAGTCAAGAATTTCCATGAGAAATTCTCTTCTTTGTATTTCTAGAATCTGAAAATATTCTCTATTTTCAGAGTAACTCGAACTTTCGTTCGGTTTCATTTTCTCTTAAAGAGTCTCCTCGATTAGTGGATAAATAATACCAAAATGTAATATAATCATATATTTGTTCAATAAACCTAGGCTCTAATACCATTTTTTCAAGTATGGATGAAAAATTAGAATTTTACTGTAAATGGACTAAAACAGCTCTTTTAAATCTGCACAGGGGTAAAAATGTCCTAAACTTGTCCAAAAACCCGTATGTGGTCCTAATTTAAGCGACTCTACAAGTTACTGGACTTAATTGAAAATGCGTAAACATAATGGACTAAAATTGAACGCCGGGAAACTTATTGGACAAAATTAATATTTTTCCCTATATTTAATTGGAGAAAATATATGATGGACTTAATTAAGTGGACTTTAATTAAGTTAGATTTAATTAAGATTGATTGGACCATGTATTTGAATTAATTAAAATCGGCCAAGCCCATTAATTAAGTTGGTGGAAATGATTTGAATAGGAAATTATTGACTAACAAATTCACTTTTGAAAAATATCATCTTACTAATCCTTTATTTGGAATAAAGGATCTTATTACCTAGTGGATGGTTAAATGAACCTAGATATATTGTAATGCATCCATACAAGGTATATATATGTATATTAGTTATTTAGAATAACTAGTGAATACAAAGCAAGAAAATAAATTCCTTCTCTCCAGTTCCACCTCTCGGCCGAACCCGCTCTTGTGCATACTTGGTGTGGTTTTGCTCCACAATTATTTTCTAGCAAATAGAGTTGTGGAATCCCAAGTTCTGGTGTGCTGTGGACATACCTTTAGAGAGTTTCTACATTGAAGCCTTGCGTGAACGGATCAAACGAATGAGGTTCGAAATAAATCAAATCAAAGGTGACTCTTGATTTATATTTATATACCTCTCGTTTTTCATTCAACTAACTGCCTTGTTAATTTTCATTATTTTTGTTTATTTTATTAACCACATCGAACACCCGGAAACTCCAAGAGTACACCCCACGATTTTATGGTTTCCTTGCTGTTTCATTTTATTTAAGTAATTTATTTTAACCGCTTCAGCTTGCGCTTTGTCAGGCTGATCCACTCGCGCTTTCCGGTGCCCTTCCAAGTTGTATCAGAGCCCAGTTATCATGTAGGGGCTATGCTATTGTGTGAATAAGCATGAAAATGTGTTCTTTATTTCGTTTGAAGCATGATATATTTTTTTACTTATTCTTTGATAATTATATGAGAAAAGTAATTCGTTTAATTTTTGTGATTTTGATGATTTAAGTATTTTATGAAAATTAAATTTTCTGATAAAATACTTATTTTAATTTTAGTTGAATGTGTAAAAATAAAAATAAAAAATTGGTACTGTAGCACGTAGTACTGATCTGCAATGCACAGCATGTGCGCAGCCGGGCGCGCGCGAGGGCAGTTGTGTGGCCATTGCGCTGCTGCTGCTGACGATTGACTGCTAGGCCGTTTTTCACCGATTTTGCAGAAAATTGAATTTTCTAATTTCTGCATATTTTTTGAAAAATATTTATCATCGCTGATTTAATTTTGAAAAAAATTGGAATTTTTTGAGAATGAAATTGATTTAATTAATTTAGTTTAATTATGTCCATTGGATGTACAAGGCTTAATCATCCATATGAATTGCAAATGTGAAGCTTATGTTTTCTGCATATAATTGTTTGTCGTGATATTGGATATCGCGATATTTTTGGGATGTTCATTTTCTTGTCTGGCATGATTAATTGTTATTTTATGTCAGAACGAATGTGAAAGGATGATCACGGAGCCCTAGACCGCATGTATGTCTTTTAATTTTTGTTGGGTGGGCCCATGTGCTCTTGTGATTTTATTTTGTCCCCCCTTCTCGTTTTTAGCCTTGGAATAATAAGGCTTGCTATCTCCCTCTTAAATACTCCCTCCAATTTCCGATCGGGGTTTGTTATTAAAATTGTAATGAGAGTAGTATAGGACCTTTGGAGATACTTTTTTATTTCTAGCAAGCCTATGGAGAATAAGACCCATGAAGGAGGAGGTCCACGGAGAAGATGGCTCATGGAGAAATCACAAGGCCCATCTATATGTTGATGGGTAATATTACTTTGTAATAGCATTGGACCACCTTAGACAGACCATAGACTCACTGCGGGCTCAATAGGTCACATAGGTTGGGCTTGTGATCATCCAACAGGGTATGCTAGGTTCATTGCATGCGATGCGTTTGTTTAATGCTTTATATTTACGCATGCAATGTTTACATATGATGAGGTCTCGGTCTAAACTAAAAATAACTCTCACTTGGTTGGACCAAGTTGAATATTAGGCCCATAATGGGCTTAGATCAAAACAGTTTTGATCTAGCCAACTCTTCCATCCAAAGCAATGTGGTGACGAAGCTACCGTTGCTGAAGTATGGTCTCACGAGTTGTGGCACACTTGTGATAAAGGAGAGTTGCACCATAGTTGTGGCAAAAGGAACATTTTCACCATTTTCCTGTCTAACGAGTCATGAGGGGTGATGAATGAAATGCGATTTGGTTAATTGGTTTGGCCTAACACCGAGTCACATGATTCGCTTGGATTCCTCAGAATCATATGAAGAGGTGAGGGAAAAGATCTTGGGAATCTCATGGGATGAGAATGGTCTGGATACCTCCCACGAGGTTTTTGCCTTGTGAATCATAAAAGCGGGGCATGGCAAATTCGCTTGTGGACTCCAAGCCCACTAGGAAAGGTTATTCCTTAAAACCCACTTGAAGTGGTGAACTCTCGTATAAATAGTGGGAGAGTTAAAGACTAAAGACCAAATCTTTTAGCTTACTCATAATATTACAATCATTGGCTGATTTCTATTTAATTTTCTATTGTGTAGAAAATGTCTATGAATCTTTTAACCATGAAATTTGAGGATTGCCCTATTTAATTTTAACTACAACGAATAGCTACAAAATTTGAGGATTGCCCTATATTTCGAGAACTAGGGCTATGTTTTGGACAAGCCATTCCCAACGGCCTTGCTGAAAGGGTCCTCGCTGGAAGAACGTTTCACATTGGTTTCGATGTCCAATGACATATAAAAGCAATATGATAGGCTGGATGATGTTCCATCAATAATGCTCCGAAAGGAAGTTTATGTGGTTCCTGATTGGCATATTAGATATGCTACCACGAAAGCATTCTAAGGGACGAAGACGGCTGAAGAATTGTCTGTACAAAGTCATAGGGATAAGATGCTATCCCTAGTGGAGAAGCTCAAAAACCTTAAAGCTGGGCTTGCCAATGACACATACATTGACATAATTTTTCAGGCACTTCCTTCATCCTACAATCCGTTTATTATTAACTACAACATGAACGGACTTGAGAAGTCAATTCATGACTTATTTAATATGCTGGTCGAATACGAGGTGACGACTCACAAATCTATACCGTTGGAATTGGTAGGAGAGATTTCAGCCTCCAAAGCGAAAGGCAAGAGAGCCGGACATTGGAAGAGGAAGAAGGGTAAGGGAAAGAGATCGCGTCTGCTGCCAGTTCTTTGAGCGCTCCTACTGCTTTCGTTGGAATGGGCAAAGGAAAAGGTAAGGTTGGCGGTTCTTAGCGGTTGAAGGCAAATGATATCTACATTCATTCCAAGGAAAGGGGCATTAGAAGAGGGAATGCCCGCAACTCCTCTCCAACCTAGGTACATTTGTGATTGAAGTGACTATGATAACTAATTCTGCTTTTGGGTATGGATACCGGCTATGGAGCTCACATTTGCAATAACTTGCAGGTGTTGGAAAGAAGCAGAAAGCTAAGTAAGGATGCGATGATTCTAAGGCTAGGCGATGGGAAGGCCGTCGCAGTGGAAACCGTGTGATCTCTCCAGTTAGTTATTAGTGGTCATATTCGGATAGAATAAAAGACTGTTATTATGTACCGAGCATGATCAACAATATTTTTTCCGTTCCTGTTTGACACAATGATGGTTATATATTTGCAATAAATAAAAATATTTTTTATTTGATGATTGATAATAAATATCATCTGCTTGTTACATTGGTAAATGGTCTTTATATTCTCCAAGAATCTAATTGGGTTATGCCTGCCCAACATAAACAAAAATTAGAAAATCATGGAAATGCATAGTTTCGGCATGCAAAGTTGGTAAACTCAAACTTGAGAATCCCGTCTAAAAGGAAAAATGACAAAGAAGCCTTTTGTTGGACAAAGTGCGCTTGACAATACAGACGTCTGTGGATCATTAAATACTCCGGCTAGAGGAGGATTCTCGTACTTCATAACCTTTATCAAACTGACCGTAAAATTAAAGTCCTTCGGTCAGTCGAGGCAGAGAGTATCTAAATGGTGAGTTCATAGGTTATTTAAAGGGAAATGGAATTCTCTCTTAATAGACTCCTACTAGAATGCCACAACTGAATGGCGTGGGTGAAAGGAGGAATCGAACCCTGTTGGACATGGTTCTATCTACGATGGCTTTTACGGAATTGCCCCTTTCTTTCTAGGGTCACGCTCTTGAGACGGTGGCTTAATTACTTAACATGGTGCCATCTAAGACAGTGCCCCATACACCATATGAGATATGGCAGGCCTATGTCCTACAAGTACTTGAGAGTGTGGGGTAGTCCCGCATACGTCAAGAGGCTAGTGGGAGGTAAACTAGACTCGAGGTCTAATCTGTTCAAGTTTGTCGGATATCCAAAAGGAACTACAAGATACTACTTCTATGATCCATCTAAGCAAAAGGTTTTTATCTCAAGGAACGCAGTGTTCTTGGAAAAGGGTTTTTCTGCGGATAGTCGATGCAATTTGGTACTACTTAAGGAAACAAGTCAAACACCTCAGTAGAACAAAAGAACGTCATTAGAGCCTATAGTTCCCACTGATTGTGCTCCATTCCTCGTAGGTCGACCAGGGAATCGCGACCACCTAATAGGTACGGATAATGATCTAAGGACGTACTGAGAAGCGATATCGGTTATCGATTCAGATAAGTGGCTTGAGGTCATGAAATCTTAAATGGACTCAATGGGTTCAAATAAAGTTTTAAGCCTCGTACTCTCACCTAAAGGTGTTAAACCTGTTGGGTGCAAATGGGTCTACAAATACAAGCTTGGAGCTCACGGAAAGGTTACAACCTTCAAGGCTGGGCTCGTGGAAAAGGATACACTCAACTACTCGGGGTAGATTTTGAGGAAACCTATTTGCCCGTAGACATGGCCAAGTCCATTCGGACTCTTCCTGCTACAGGAACAAGGTCTGACTATGAAATATGGCAGATGGACGTGAAAACGACATTTCTCAACGGTTTCGTTGAGGAAGAGATCTACATTGATCAGTCGGTGGGTTTCACTTCCCATGAGAAGAACAGAAAGCCTGTTGTCTCCAAATGTCCATCTGTAGCCTCTAATAAGCTTTCTAAAGCAGGAACACACGTTTTGATGAAGTCATACGGGGTTATGATTTCATCTAGAATGAATTTGATCCTTGTGTATTCAAGAAGATCAATGGGAGCGCGGTTGCATACCTTGTGTTTTATGTATATGATATGTTACTCATTGGGAATGGTGTTAAGCATGGTTGTCCACTCAATTTTTCATAAACGATATGGGTGACCCTCTTACATTCTTGGCATCAAGAGTTATAGGGATAGATTTAGAAGGATGTTAGGACTAACCCAATCCTCATATATTGTGAAATCTTGAAGAGATTCAAGATGCAGAACTCAAAACAAAGATTCCTTCCCGTGAGGCATGGGATTATGATGTCCAAGAAGCAGTCTCCCAAAACTATTGAGGAACTTAGAAGGATGTCAGACATCCCTTATGTTTCAACCGTAGGAAACATTCAGTATGTTGTCCAGTACACCAGGCCAGATGTTGCGTATGCTTTGAGCGTGACGAGCAGATATCAGGCATGCGCCCAGGAGGAGCACTGGAGCGCAGTCAAGACAATACTTAAGTACCTGAAAAGCACTAAAGATGTGTTCTTGATTTACGGTAGTGGAGAATTGATATTGGAAGGCTACAACGATGCTAGCTTGCAATCGGACGATGGTGATGCCAAGTCTCAATCGAGTTTTGTATTGAAGTTGAATGGTGGTGTGGTTGCTTGGAAAAAGTACCAAGTATGATACCACAATGGATTCCATTATGCAAGCTGAATACATAATAATTTCGGAAGAAGCTGAGGAATCAATTTCAATGAAAAAGTACATCCAAGAGTTGGGTGTGGTACCTAGAATTGTTGAGCCTGTAGTTATCTTTTGGGATAACAACGGGGTAATAACACAAGCAAAGAAATCGAGATCTCATCACTGTTCCAAACATATTCTTAAACATTACCATCTGCTTAGAGAGATGGTGAGCAGAGGTGATGTCAGGATAGACCGAGTCAGCTCAACAGAAAACACAGCGGATCCACGTACTAAGCTAATGTCTCAAATTTCCCATGCTCGGCATCTGGATAAGACGAGTTTGAGGTCGATGGTTTACTGGATTTAGGTCAAGTGGAAGATTGTTAGAATAGGATACCTGAAAGTTAATTGGATTGGAATGTTTCTAATCTATTCAGGCAATAACTCAATTTTATGTAATATTATTCAATGAATAAAATGAGTATTCGCTATTGGCATTTCTTTTGTTTTGCTCATTACATTTATGTTTGCACTTCTTTCAAACATCAGAACAAAGACCACAGACCATATTGAACAATCGTGCAATAGTTAGAAATGTGCAGTAGATGGCGGTCATGAAACCAACTGTTTAGGGTTTGGTTAGAAATATTCCGAATCAAGGACCTCGAGAATTGGCATCAAACTGTCCTATGGAGACTTGCATTATGAGTCACATTTATTTGATGAGTTCCATGTTTCATCAGGGCAGACGTGGGACGTTAATGGTGATCTTAATGGGTCGATTGACTCGCGGGGATCGTCATATGGAAGCCTTGGAGACTTGGTCGGTATGACTTGAGTTCCTAGCTCCGATAGTACGGGACCAGTCCTCAGAGATGAGAAATCACGGTAGTGACGTGCATGCGATGACTGTATCATAGATTTGTGTGAGAGGTGATCGTATCTCAGACATGGTCATCATAGGCCTTGTCTTGTGCTTTCAAAGTATGTAGAGAGGACGATTAGTTCCAAGAAGAGGATCCATCCCCTGTCAAAACATTACAGAGGCATCTCCTATGCACTTGGAGATACGTTAACACTCTAGAAATCTGTGGCAACAATCATTGGTCGAATAGGAAAAAGAGGTTCCTCATTCGAGCAATTTGGCATGACGCGACCTTGAGTATTAACCATAGACACCTAGTCCAGGATTGAAAGTGACACCCAATTCCATGTTGTAGACTATGGCCAGGAGATGGTAGATGGAATGACTGTACTCGTATAGACTCCGGACCTAGAAGTTCACATGGATTTTCACCTAGTCTCTAGTGCCATGGACCGTTGCTAGAAGCTAACCATGATGATAGACTTTTTTGCTCAAGGATTGATGAATAATTATTGATTAAATTTGATTTAATTAATAATAGTGGTGGACACTAGCTCAAGTCTAGCTGAAAGGTGAACCTATACAGTCGCACATAAATCACTAAGAAGGGACGAGTAATTAATTGAGAATTAATTTTATAAGTAATTGGAATACTTATATATGAGAGGAATCCATTAGATGGATAAGCCCAAGGATAAATTATTTTTGGATTAATTTAAATTAGGCTTGCCCTTAGTCTTTAATAAGTTGGACTTATTATTTAATAAAGGTTTATTGGGTTCATATATTTAAATGGATTAACTTTATAATGGACTTAATTAAGTAGGATTTAATTAAATTAGATTTAATTAAGATTGATTGGAGCTTGTATTTTAATTAATTAAATAAGCCCAAGCCCATTAATTAAGTTGGTGGAAATGATTTGTAAAGGAAAATATTGAGTAACAAATTCACTTTTGGAAAGTGTCATGTTAGTGATTCTTTATTTCAAATAAAGGATCTTATTACGGATGGTTAAATGAACCTAAATATATTTTATTTCATCCATAAAAGGTATATATATTTATATTATTTATTTGGAATAACTAATGAATAGATAAAAAAGCAAGAAAATAATTTCCTTCTCTCCAATTCCACCTCTCGGCCTCACCCCCTCTTGTACACACTCGGTGTGCTTTTTTATCGTCTATTCTTTTCTAGCAAATTAAGTTGAGGAATCTCAAGTTCCGATGTGGTGTGGGCGTAGCTTTAGAAGGTTTCTACGCTAAAGCCTTGCGTGAACGGATTATACGGAACGAGGTTCAAAATAAACAAATGAAAGGTTATTCGTGATTTACATTTATATACCTCTCGTTTTCATTCAACCAATAGCTCTGTTAATTTCATTATTGTCATTTATTTTATTAACTACATCGAACTCCCTGCAACTCTAAGGGTACACCCCTTGGAATTATGGTCTCATTGAGATTTCGTGTTTTTTACGTAATTTATTTTGACCGCTTCCACCTGCGCGTTCCTCGGCCGATCCAGTCGCAGTTTCTGGTGCCCTTTCACTACTACCTAAATATGGTCTCGCGAGTCGTGGCACATTTGGAATAGAAGGCAAGCTGCATTATTGTTATGAACAAAGGAACACGGTCATTGTTTCCATATCTCACGAGTCATGGGGGGTGACAATTGGGTGTGATTTGGTAGATGGGTCGGGCTTAACACCGGGTAGCATGGTTCATTTGGAGTCCTCGGGATCATGTAAAGAGGTGCAGCAAAATATCTTGGGAATCTCATAGAATGAGAATCGCATTGCTTGCCTTCCAGAAGGCTTTTCCATGTGAATCTAAAAGTGGGCATGGTAAATTGTTCTTGTGGATCCCAAGCCCACTAGGAAGGGATGTACCAAAATTCCACTCGAGAGTGGTGGGATTTTGTTGAAATAGTGGGAGAATTGAATGACTAAAAGACCAAGTCTTAACACAAAATAATATTGGAATAATCTACTTATTTTTTGTACTCTACGTTTGGAACGCATATCTTCGAAACATTTTCCAATTTATTTTTTCAGATTTATTTCATTAAATGGAATGCAAAGAATTAAATTGGCTGAAAAATCGAAGGATTGTCCTCGATTTTCAAACCTGGCTTATGTCATGGTTAAGCCACTTCCATCAAACTTGTGAATGGAGTCCTTACTAAAAAGAACATTGACTAAAGGACCGTACCAATATGGACTCGGAAATCTAAATGCTCATATGGAAATTCAGCTAGTCTCAAATTCTATGGACCGTTGCTACACGGCCACCTATAGTGACAGGCTTTCTTAATTAAGGGTTAATCAAGAAATACTAATTAAAAATAGTGTTAGACATATCTCAAGTCTAACTGAAAGATGAACCTAAAGAATCACATACAAATCACTGAAAATAAACATAGAATTAATTTGGAATTAATTCCATAAATAATTTGATTACTTACAAAGAGGGATCCATTGAATGGAAAAAGGCCCAAGAATAAATTAATGGCATTAATATATATTTGATTTGTCCTTATAATTTAATAAGGATAGTTTGGGTATAAGTATTTAATTAGATTAAATAGAAGTTGAAATTGGATTTTATTAAAGATTTAATAAAAATTCATTGGCTTGTATTTTTATAAGGGTAAGAATTGTTCAAGCTCAATTAGTTTGAGCCCAGGAAAATTCCATGGAAGGAAATAAATGGCTAGCAAATTGCAGTTTTGGAAAGGTCAATTCTAGCCATTTTTGGGGATCTTTTTATTTGGAATAAAGAGAAATACACCTTTTAGATAATAGAATATATTTAGAAACATTCTTAATTATATAAACAAGATATATATATATGTATGAAATATAGTTATTTTGGAAATAATTATGATGATCATTACACAAAAAAAAAAAAAATCTCCTCCTTCCTCCAAAAACCATTTGGCCACCACCTTCTCTCTTTGTACACTTGGTGTAATTTTCTTCTCTAATTCTCATCTAGAAAGAGGACGTAGAGATCCCGAGTGCAGTGTGATGTGGAAGAATTAGAGGGTTCCTATGTTGAAGACTCAAATGAGGAGCATTTCAAGGTATCATTTTTCACCCTTTTAGTATTTTCGGTTTTGGTAATCCAACATCAGCCCTATGTACCCAGGAACTCCAAGGGTACACCCCTTGAACTCATTTATTTTCTGTATTTAATTTTTGCTATTATGCGTTTTATTTATCGCCTTACCAAGTGATCCCCTTCAAGACCTTGTCTTGAGCTTATCAATAATATTACTATCATCTGCATATTTCTGTTTAATTCTATCATGTAGAAAATGTCTAAGAACCCCTTAGCCCTGATAATGGAGACTAATAAATTTAATGCCACAAACTACAACGATTGGCTGCAAAATCTAAAGATTATCCTAAATTTCGAGAATCAGGGCTATGTCTTCGACAAGCTGCTCCCAGCGACATTACTGAAAGGCTCCTTGCCCGAAGAACGTGTGACGTTCGAAAGGTTGCATGAGAACAACTGCAAGGTCCGCAGTATCATATTAGCTTTGATGATCAATGACTTCCAAAGCAATATGATAGGTTGGAAGATGTTCCCTCGATAATGCTTCGCATAAAGCAAGTTTATGCAACTCCTGATAGGCATATTAGATACGCTGCTACAAAAGCATTTTTAGGACAAAGATGACTAATGGGTTTTCTGTGTAAAGACATGGGGTCAAAATGTTTCCCTCGCGAAGAAGCTCGAAGACTTCAAAGCTGGGCTTGACAATGTCACGTAAATCAATGTGATCCTCCAATTACTTCCTCCCTCTTGTGACCCATTTATCATTAACTACAACACGAATGAACTTGAGAAGTCTAGTCATGGGTTAATTAATATGTTGGTCGAATACGAGGCAAAGACCCACAAGTTTGTGCCAATTGATAGGAGAAACTTTGACCTCCAAGGCAAAAGGCAAGAAAGCCGGAAGCTGGAAGAGGAAGAAGGGAAAAGGAAAAGTCGCCGTAGCCACTTTCAGAGCTCCAAGCACACCTGTTGCTCCAGTGTAAAAGGAAAAAGGAAAGGGTAGAACGGCGGTTCACAGCGATCAAGGAAACATGATGTGTGCATTCATTGTCAAGTAAAGGAGCATTGGAAGAGGAAGTGCCCACAACTCCTCTCCAACTAAGGCACTTGGTGATTCAAGTAAATATACTAACTAATTCTGCTTCTTAGGTATTGGATACCGGCTGTGGAGCTCACATCTGCAATGATTTGCAAGTGCTGAAAGAAGCAGAAGGCTACGTAAGGACAAAATGGTTTTAAGGTTTGGTGATGGCAAGGCTGTAGCAGCTGAAACTGTGGGATCACTCAACTTAGCTATTAGTAATCGTATTCGGATAGAATTAAAGAACTGTTATTATATATTGAGCACAATAAAACACATTATTTTCATTCCTGTTTTAGACAATAGTTATGCGTTCAAGATCAATAAAAATAGTTTTTATTTGATGATTGATGATAACCTTCATCTGCTTAATACATTAACAAACGCTTTTTATATTCTCCAATAGTTAAATTGAATTATTATTGCCCAACACAAATGAAAATTAGATAATCATGAAAACACACAGATTTGGCATGCAAGGTTAGGTCATATCTCTATAAAAAGGATAAGGAAGTTAGCAGAATTAAGGAGTCTAGAGGTAGAGGACTTGGATAAAAATAAACTTTCGAATCTTGTCCAGAAGAGAAAATGACCAAGAAACCTTTTGTTGGACAAAGTACGCTTGCCAATGGTCTGTTGGACTTAATCTACACAGATGTCTGTGGACCTCTAAATACTACGTCTAAAGGAGGATACTCGTATTTAATAACCTTTATTGATGATCACTCATTGTATGGTTATGTTTACCTCATGAGGTTCAAGTTTTAGACCTTTGGAACATTTAAGAAATTCAAACCTGAAGTATAGAATCAAACAAGTTGTAAGATCAAAATCCTTATGTCAGACCGAGGTGGAGAAATATTTAAGTAGTGAGTTCATGGATTACCTAAAAGAGAATGGAATTATCTATTAGTGGACTCGTCCTGGAATGCTGCAGCTTAATGGCATGGCTGAAAAGAGAAATCGATCCCTATTGGACATGGTTCGATCCAATTGAGTTTTAGCCAACTACCCTTGTCTTTTTGGGAATACACTCTAGAGACAGCGGCCAAGTTGCTCAATATGGAGCCATCTGAAGCTGTGCCTCCAAACGCCATATGAGATATGGCACGGCAAGCCAACATTCTACTAGTACTTGAGAGTATATGGTAGCTCGACATACATCAAGAGGCTAGTAGGAGACAAACTAGAATTAAAGTCTAGTCTGTCCAGGTTTGTCAGTTATCCAAAAATAGCTACTGGGTATTATTTTTATCTCGAGAAAAGCAATATTCTTGGAAAAGGGTTTTCCAATGGATAGCCAATGTGATGAGGAACTGCTTGAAGATTCATGTGAGATACCTCATCAAGATAATGCAACACCATCTGCAACTACGATTCCCAGTAATATTACTCTAGTTCTCTGTAGGTCAACTAGAATATCTTAACGTCCTAATAGGTATGGATTCTTAGGCTTGACTAGCCAATTAGACGGTGATCCAACAACATACAGAGAAGTGATGTATGACATCAACATGGATAGGTGGCTTGAGTCCATGAAATCCGAAATGGACTCGATGGTTCGAATCAAGTTTGGACCCTCGTGCACCCATCTAAAGGTGTTAAACCAGTTGGTTGCAAATGGGTATACAAACATAAGCTTGCAGCTAGCGGGGAGGTTACTGCCTTCAAGGCTAGGTTCGTGGCAAAAATATACACTCAACGACCCGAGGTCAACTTTGAGAAACTGATTCGCCCGTGGCAATGACTGAGTCCGTTAGGATACTGCTTGCAATAGCAGCGTGGTATGACTATGAAATATGGTAGATGGACGTTAAAACGGCCTTCTTGAACGATTCCAACGAGTAAGTGATCTACATGGATCAGCCAGAAGGTTTCACCTCTTCCGTAGAAAAATAGAAAGTTTTTTATCTCTAGAGGTCCATCTCTGGCCTCAAACAAGCTTCCTGTTGCTAGAACACGAAGATCAGAGGGAGGTCGGTTACGTACCCTCTACTTTATGTTGACAATTTGTTGCTCATTGGGAACGATGTCAATATATTAGGAATCATAAAAGCATGGTTGTCCACTCAATTTTCCATGAAGCATATGGATGAGGCTTCCTACATCTTGGCAACGAGATCTACAGGGATAGATCCAAAAGGATGTTAGGATTAACTCAATCCTTGTACATTGAGAAAGTCTTGAAGAGATTTAAGATGGAAAACTCAAAATGAGGATTCCTTCCAATGAGGCATGGGATTATGCTGTTTAAGAAACAGTCTCCTAAGACTGATGAGGAACATAAATGGATGTCAAACATTCTCTATGATTCAGCTGGGGGCGGTATTCAGCATGATGTTTAATGCAGTAGACCCGGTTCGCATACGCTTTAAGCGTAACTACCAAATATCAGGTGTGTGCTAGTGAAGCACACTGGAGTGCAATCAAGACCATACTTATGTCCTTGATATATACAGTGGTGGATAATTTATAATGGAATACTACAGTGATGCTAACTTTCAGTCGGACATAATGATGCCAACTCTCAATAAGATTTAGTAATCAAGCTAAATGGTGGTGTGGTTACTTGAAAAGTTACAAGCAAGCTACCACAGCAGATTCCTGTTGGAACAAGTGACCAAAAAGCTAATTAGATTGGTTGTTTTCAGAACTATTCAAGCAATATTTATTTAAACAATGTTGTCTCGACGAATATGAAAAGTATTCTTCCTGGCGTATGTATCTGTTGTGCTTACCAAATTATATCAAGCACTGCTTTCACATCACAACAGATGCTCACATACCACTTTGTAACCCCTATAGTTAGCATATATGAAATTTCTGTGGGTTAGTTGACAAGGTCGTCATATGAATCTTAGAGGCTTGGTCGGTATGACTTGAGTCCCTGGCTTCGATAGTATGGGAGTAGTCCTCAGACTTGAGGAATCACAATAGTTACGTACAGACGATGACTGTATCTTTGATTTGTGCGAGAGGTGATCATGTCAGAGGCATGGTCATCACAAGCCATGTCCAGTGCAGTCAAAGCATGTAGAGAGGACGGTGAGGTCTAAGAAGAGGATTTGTCACTTGTCAAAACGTGACAGAGGTATCTCGGATGCACATGGAGATGTGTTTATGTTCTATAAACCTGTGATTATAGTCATTGTTTGAATAGGAAACGAGGTTCCTATGTCGATCAATTTGGCGTAACGAAATTCAAGAATTAAGCAATAGACGCCTAGTCCGGAATTGGAGCCGCAACCTAATTCCATGCCCTAGACTAAGGCCAGGAAATGGTAGATGGAAGGACAGTACCCGTATGGACTCAAGCGCCTAAAAGTTTACATGGATATTCGCCTAGTCTCTAGTGTAATGGACCGTTGCTAGACGACAACCTATGCTGATGGGCTTTCTAATTTAAGGATTGATCGAAAATTATTAATTAAATTTGGTTAGTAATACTGTTTGATACTAGCTGAAAGGTAAACCTAAACAGTCAAATACAAATCACCGAGAAGGGATGAGAAATTAATTGGAAATTAATTTCATAATTACTTGGATTACTTATAAATGAGAGGGATCTATTGGATGGAGGAGCCTAAAAATAAATTAATAGGATTAATTTATGTTCGGCTTACCCTTATTATTTAATAAGTTGGACTTATTAATTAATAAAAGCTTACTGGGATCATTTATTTAATTGGATTAAATATATGATGGGTTTAATTAGGTGAATTTTAATTAAATTAGATTTAATAAAAAAATAATTGAGCCTGGTATTTTATTTTTAATAAAATCAGCAATTGCAACCCTAATTAAGTTGTTGGGAAATCCAAAAAAGGAAATTATTGACTAACAATTTCACTTTTGAAAAGTGCTATGTTAGTCATCCTTTATTTGGAATAAAGGATTTATTACCTTATGAATTGTAGAATGAACCTAGACACATACTAGTACATCCACACGAGGTATATATCTATATATTAGTTATTTGGGAAAAACAATCCTACCCTAGAAGCTTCTAATTCGGCCGCCTCACTCGCAAGCACATTTGCTGTGTTTTTTCTGCGTAATTTTCTTCTAGCAAAGAGAAATGAGGGATCCCATATTTCGATGTGGTGTGGACGTGTCTTTAGATAGCTTCTACCTTGAATCTCATGTGAATGGGTCAATGAAATGGAGTTCGAAACAAATCAATAAAAAGGTAATCCTTGAAATAATGATTTTGTTACGTTTAGATTTTAATTAACGAATTTTATATTATCGCTTCCACTTGCTGGTTTCCAGGCCAATCCACTTGCATTTTTTTTGCTTTCAAGTGGTATCAGAGCCCGCTTCGATGTAGGGGCTATATATTTATGTGAATAAGCATGATAATATGATTTTATTATTTTTTAAGCATGATATTAATTTATATTTATTCGTGAATGATTATATGAGAAAATCACCATGTTTAGTTTTTGCAATTTTGAATGATTTAACTATTTTAAGAAAATTGAATTTTCTGCTAAAAATACTTGGTTTTAGTTTTAGTTTAATGTGTGAAAAGAAATATAGTGTTGTAGCAGTGCATAGCGCGCGCGTGCGGGCAAGAGCTTGCACGCAGCCTGGATAGCATCGGCCATGCGTGCAGGCAGTGCGGCTGTTGTTCCAGTTGACGGCCGACGTCTGGGTCATTTTTCGTCGTTTTTCTAATTTCTGCACATTTTCTAAAAAAAATTATTTTTTGCTGATTTAATTTTGAAAAAATTGGATTTGTTTTAGAAATTGCTTTAATTAATATGGTTTATTTACGTGCATTGGATGCATGGGCCTTTATCATCCCTTTGAATTAAAAATTTTAAACTTTTTATTCTTCATATAATTTTTATCATAATATTAGATATCATGGTATTTTCTTGGGATTTTCATTTTCCTATCTGCATGCTTAATTGGTATTATGTGCTAGTTGAATAAGGTGAATGATCACGGAGCCCTGGATTGCATGTACGTCTTATAATCTTATTGGGTGGGCCCGTATGCCCTTGTGATTTATTTTCTCCCTCCTTCTCGTTTTTAGTCTTGGAATAATAAAGCTTGCTATCTCCCTCGACCTCTGATCGGAGTTTCTTGTTAAATTGTAATAAGAGTAGTATAGATTATTTTGGTGAGGTTTTTATTTTAATTGAACCCATAGAAGAAGGTCCACGGAGGATGAGGACTATGGAGAAGGCAGCCCACAAAGATATTACAAGGCACATCTATATGTTGAAGGGTAAAGCAGTTTTTGTAATAGCATAGGGCTACCTTAGACAGTCCTTAGACTCACTGCGGGCTCAGTGGGTCGCATAGGCTGGGTTTGTGATCATCCAATAGGGGTATGCTAGGCTTCATTGCATGCGATGTGTTTACCTAATGCTTTAAATATTTGATATTTATGCATGCAAAGCTATTCTTTGATTAGGTCTCGATCAAACAACTCAATATTTACTCTCACTTGGTTGGACCAAGTTAAAGTTTTAGGGCCCAAAATGGACTTACATCAAAATTATTTGATCTGTCCAACATTTCCATCCACAATAATGTGGTGAGGAAGCTACCACTACCTAAATGTGCTCTCACAAGTCGTTGCACATTTGGACTAGAGTTAAGCTGCACCATTATTGTGAACAAAGGAACACGGTCACTGTTTTTCTGTCTCATGAGTCGTGGAGGGTGACAGTTGAGATGTGACTTGATTGATTAGTTGAAACTAACACGAATTAAAATATTATGCCCGTAAATGGACTTGGATCAAAATGGCTTTTCGATCTGTCCAATCCATCCATAGCAATATCATGAAGAAGCTACCACTATCCAAATGTGGTCTAATAAGTCGTGACACATTTGGAATATAAGGCAAGTTGTATTATTATTATGAACAAAGGATTACGCTAGTTGTTTCCCTATCTCACGAGTCGTAGGGGTCGGTAATTGAGGTATGATTTGGTTGATGGGTGGGGTTTAACACAGAATAACATGATACGCGTGGAGTCCTCAGGATCATGTAAAGAGGTGTGGAAAAGATCTTGGGAATCTCATGGAATTAGAATGGCCTCAATTGCCTCCCACAAGGCTTTTTCCATGTGAATTATAAAAGCGGGGCATGGTGAATTGTTCTTGTGCATCCCAAGCCCACTATGAAAGGATTTTTTGAAACCCCACTTGAGAGTGTTGGGATTTTGTAGAAATAGTGGGAGAAGTTAACGACTAAAAGACTGAATCTTTACTCAAACTCAACACTGCTATAATCTACTTATTTTCTACTTTGTATTTAGAATGCATATCTTAGATACCATTTTCCATTTTCTTTATTTTTGAGATTTATTTAATGGAATACAATCGATTAAAGTTGAATGTGAAAATTGAAGGATTATCCTTGATTTCTGAACCTAGGCATATGTCATGGAAAATCCACTTCCATCGGACCTGCGAAAGGAGTCCTTGCTTAAGGAATGTTTGGCACTCAGGATTAAAGCATAAGGATAATCACAAGGTCCGTAACATCATACCTGCTTCTATCATTCATGAGTAGTATGATAGGTGAGACGTTGTTGGTTCAATAAATGCTCCACATAAATCATATTCATGTGCCACCGAACCGGCATATTGGATATGCCACAACAAAAGCATTTTTGTGAAGCCTAAATGATTGAAGGTTGTTTGTACACAAACATTGGGCTAAGATGCAATGCCTTGTGAAGAAGTTCTAAGACCCGAATGTTGATCTTAAAAGGAATGTATTTCATCACTCCTTCATCCTACTTATCATAAACTATAAATAGGCGTGAGAAGACCATTTCATCAGTTGATAAAATGATTGGACCAATACAAGGCAACGATTGAAGAATCTGCACAGACGGTATTAGATTTGGAGGCTTCAACATCAGAAGCAAAAGGCAAGGGAGCTCGACGTTGAATGAGAAAGAAAGATGAAGCAAAGTCATCCGCTTCAAGCGCTATGAGTTCTCCTGTCACTTTATTGAGCGAATGTAAAAGGAAAAATGGGTTAATGGTTCGATAGTCAAAATTGACTTATGATGTTCACATATAATTGTCAAAGGGCATTAGAAGAGGGAGTATCGTGAACTCCCCTTCACCCAAACTATGGCATTTGTCGGGCAAACATGATTACTATTCATATTCTCAAGTGTTAGACACTTGCTCCGAAAATGCATTTATGGCAATGGTTTACAGAAATGAATGGAATAGAACTCTAAGACAACTACTCTTAAAGCTAACCAATGGCTAGGCCATTAGTGCAAAAGCAATGAGACTAAATAAACTTAGCTAATAGTATTCATGTTGAAATAGTTTACGTTTATGTAACCTAGCATGATCAAGTCGTTAATCAATTGTTGGACAAATTAGACTACAAAATTGATCAATAAAAGATTTTTTCGACTCTGATGAGTTATTAAATTATCGTACTACATAATTAGTTTATGCACAATCAAAACAAATGACTAAAACGGATGATCAAGAACATAACTTATAGAAAATGACATACATGAACTAAGCCATATCCCTCTAGTTAGGATAAATAGGTTAGCAAATTCAAAGAGTCTAGCAATTGATGATTTGAGTTTACTAACTTATGAATCCTTTCTCAGAAGGAAAAAAGCAATTAAAGCACTTTATGGGACAAAGAATGATTTTCAAAAACAATCAATTGGATTGGATCCAAAATAGACATTTGTAAGTTAGTAAATATAAAAATACCAATAGAGGGTTCACAAGTCTAAGGACTTTTGCAAAGTTTGGAGAGATTAGACTTGAGGTGGACAACCAAGTTGATTACGGAGATAATCCATTCGATGGGATCGAGGTAATGCATATTTAGTGGGATTTCTTGTAACATCCTAAATGAGAATGGAATTCTCATTCAGTGAAATTCCACTGAAAGAGACGATGTTGAACTGTCTCTGGTAAGGAAGAAATTGAACCTTGATTGAACATGGTTCGATCGGTGCTTCACTAGATATGGACTTTTGAAAAACCGTCCAGTTGTAAAATATTGTGTTTTCTTAAAGTCGTAATCCAGACAGTATACTTGATATGGTTAGGCAAACCTGTGTCGTACAAAAGTCTTGACTATGAGAAATGGTCCTGCATACATTAAAGGACTAGTGGGAGGAAAATTTGACTCAGAATCTAATTTGTACAAGTTCGTTATGGAATAATACAAACATCAATTATAATCGGAACTTAACTGAACATGTCTATGTTCTCCAAAGGACAGTCAAAAAACTCCAGTTACCCGAAAGGTTCGAGTTTTTGAAATAAGACAAGAGGAAGCAATGTGGGACATCTATTGGCTTAGAGCCATAAAATACGCTTTGGAGTTCATACTAGGTTTGGATGCCCTACATACTTATTTTGATGAGTTCATGAGGTACATGACTTGGTCCAAAACAAGGTGGAAAGTCAATGGGAGCTCAATTGTGTTTCAAGTGTTTTAGAGGTTCAGAATGTCCCGATCATTCGGAATGATATAAAGACATCTTGAAAGTCTAAAACGCAAACATTGTTTATCAAGTTTTCTATAATAGGAATTGGACTCCTATCTAAAGATAAGCTATCCAAGATTCAGTCATGGTACACTAATGAAGAGCTGAAATATTTGATATCCCTAACATCTTTGTTGTAAGCTGCATGGAATGTTATTCGGTGCATTAAGCCCGATGTTGCTCATGATTTTTAATCATAAAAACTTATGTCGAGTGTGCACGGATGAGGCAACAAACAGCTGTTGAAGGGCTATCTTTAACACCTGAATAAGGATTAGACAAAAGCTCTTGACACATATTAATGGAGGTTGGTTTTGAAAGGCTATAGCAATAGTAGCTTCCAGCATCATATGAATAATATTTAATGTAAAAAATAAATGTATATTCGAGGTTTACTGAATGTGGTAATATTAGAAAGGTTCCAACTGGAATATCACAAAGAACCTAATCATGAAAAATTGACTGTATGGCAAACTTTGAAAGTTATATTGGAAAAAGGTTAGGATCGAAAAACAAAGCTCAATTATTGGGTGTTCTACCAAGAATAGCTGCGCTAGTAGTCACCTTGGCGGATGACATCTGGGCTATGGCACAATACAAAAGGCCCGAGATCTCATCACAGGTCTAAGGAAAAATCTTAGACACCATCATTTGCTAGGAGCGATGATAGAAAGATGTAACATGCGGTTGGACCGCAGAACATCGGCAGAAACGAGAGTAGACCCATAAGACCTAGCTAGTGTCGCAGATTAGTCATAATCAGATTAATCTAAAAACATGAGCAATTCGCTTTAAGGTCAAGTGAGAAATTGTTGGAATAGGTGACCAAAAAGCCAATTATATTGGCGATTTTGAGAACCATTCAAGCAATCTTCACTTAAGCAATATTTCCCTAACAAATATAATAAGTATTCATCTTTGGTGCATGTAACTATTGTGCTTACCAAATTACATCAACTACAAGTTTGACATCACAACACATGCCCAGAGACCACTTTGTAACCCATGTAGTTGGGCTGCGCATTGGATGGTAGCTATGAAGGCAACTTCTGTGGGCTGGTCTGAAATGTTCTAAGTTGAAGACCTCGAATCTAGGCATTGAGAGTCCTATTGAGACCTGCACTGAGTATTGCATTCATTGGATGAGTTCCGTGTTTCATCGACGAGAGGCGATGGACGTCTATGAAATTTCAGTAGGTTAGTTGACAAGGTGGTCAGCTGACTGAACGAACACGCGGGGATCGTCATATGGAAGCCTTAGATGCTTGGTCGGAATAACTTAAGTCCCTAGCTCCGATAGTACGGGAGTAGTCTTTAGAATTCAGAAATCACGGCAATCACGTGTATGCGATGATTACATCTTTGATTAGTACATCCAAACAACGTATATATATGTATATTAGTTATTAAACATAACACAAAAATGATCCTACCCTAGAAGCTTCTAATTCGGCCGCCTCTCTCACAAGCACACTTGGTGTGTTCTTTCTACCTAATTTTCTTCTATCAGAGATATCTTGGGGATCTCATATTCTGGTGTGGTGTATACGTGTCTTTAGAGGGCTACTACGTTGAAGTCTTATGTCAACTTCAAAACAAATCAAGAGAAAGGTAATCATTGATTTTCGTTTTTTCCACTTCTTGTTTTAATTTCACCATAAGCCCCATTTAGTTTTATTGTTGTAATTATTAACTACATCGAACGCCAAAGAATTCCAAGGGTACACCCCTTGATATCATAGTTTTATTACGTTTTGATTTTAATTTATGAATTTTATATTACCGATTCTACTTGCGCGTTTCCAGGCCGATCCACTCGCATTTTTGTTGCTTTCAATTCCACCACGTAATTTGAAAACAATGCAACTTTAGAAGCAGCTAAGGAAGCGGTTTGTATGAAAAACTACATCCGAGACTTGGTTGTAACGTCTAACATTGCTGACATAGTTATCTTCTGTGATAACAACGGGGCAGTAGCATAAGCAAAGGAACCGAGATCTCATCACCGTTGCAAACACATTCTTAGACGCTACTATATACTTTGGGAGATGGTGAGCAGAGGTGGCGTGCGGATGGACCGAGTCAACTCAGCACAAAATAAAGTAGATCCACTAACTAAACTGGTGTCGCAAATTGCTCATTGTCAACATCTTGATAAGATACGTTTGACGCCGATGGGTGATTGGCCTTAGGTCAAGTGGGAGATTGTTAGAATAAATGACAAAAAATCCAATTAGATTGGCCTAGATGTATTTTATTCTAAGAATTAATCGACATTATGTAATATTATTTTTAAGGAAATAAATGAGTATTCGCTTATTTTGGCATCTACTTTTTTGTTCTCATTTTGTATGTTTGCATTTTCTTAAACATCATGACAAAGCCCATACACCACATGACAACCATGTTAACATGCATTTTCTTGAACATCATGTTAACTTGCTTTCATGGATTTTGATGTATGTTTTAACGCATTTTGATAAGTATTTGTATGATGAAAATAGCTCGTTTGATTTTTGAAATTAATTGGATGATTCAAGCATGTGAAAAGTTGAAATTTTCTATATTTATGCTTTTTTTTGTGATTTTTTGTTAAACACACAAAATATAGGAAAAAAATTTGCAGTAGCACTGCCGCTGTTGGGGCACAGTGTTCACCCAACCAGGTTTGAGCAAGCAAGGGAGCCTGCATGCGCGGAAGCTGGTAGAGAATAAGCGCGCGTGTGAGCAGCCTGCAATGCAGCCACACGCGTGAATGGTAGGAGAGGACCAGAGCGCACACGCAGGCAACGACGACAGTGCGTGCTATAGGGCTAACAGCCAACGACTGGATGCTTTTTGCCTGTAATTCAAAGATTTGATTTTCTGGAATTTTCTTCAGTATTAGTTAACTGTTTTAATTTTTTGGGATAAAATTTAATTTTTTCTAAAATTAAAATTGCATAATTAATTGGCCAATGCACCTATTTTTTGATCATTCTTTTGATTGCAAATTTCCAGCTTGTGTTTTCTTCGTAAAATTAATTTATGTTAAATTGGATATCCTGGAGTATAATATTACATGGGATGTATATTATGTGATGTATGGATGGATGATCTTGGAGCCTACGACCTCTTGTAAGTTTGAGTTTATGGTTCGGCTCGTATGCCCTTGTAATGTTTCTTCTCTCTCCCTCTCGTTTTTAACCTTGGAATATGAGGCGTGCTATCTCCCTCCTTATGCATTCCCCCAAACTTCTGATTGGGATTTCTTTTCAGTTGTAATGAGAGTAGTATAGGAATTTTTTTTATGATGTTTTATATTTTAAAGCTAGCTCATGGAGAAGAAGGTCCAAGGATAAGGAGGCCCACGAAGAAGTTACAAGGTCCATCTACATTTTGATGGGTAAATTACTTTATAATAGCATAGGGCCACCTTAGACTGACCATAGACTGACTCTAGGTAAAATATCTTGGGAATCTCATGGAATGAGAATAGCATCGATTGCCTCCCACGGAATTTTTTCCATGTGAATCGTAAAAGCAGGCAATGTAAAATGTTCTTGTGGATCCCAAGCCTACCAGGAAATGACTTCCCAAAACCCCAATTGAGAATGGTGGGTTTTCATATAAATAGTGAGAGAGTTAAAGACTAAAAGACCATGTTTTGAACTTATCAATGATATTACTATCATATGTCGAAATCTATTTAATTCTATATTGTAGAACATGTCTAAGAACCGCTTAACCTTGATAATGGAGATTAATAGATTCAATGGCACGAACTACAACAACTAGCTGCAAAATCTAACGATTGTCCGAGGTTTCAAGAACCAGGCTATCTCTTGGACAAGCCGCTCCCGGCGACTTTACCAGAAGGGTTTTCGCCCGAAGAACGAGTGACGTTTGAGAAGTAGCACGAGGACAACAACAAGGTTGTAGTATCATATTAGCTTCAATAACCAATGACATCCAAAAGCAATATAATATGCTGGAAATGTTCCCTCAATAATGCTTCACATGATCGAAATTTGTACGATTCCTAATAGGAATATTAGATATATTGGTGCAAAAATATTTTTTAGGACAAAGATGACTGAAGGATCTTCTATGCAAAGTCATCGATGAAGATGCTATTCCTCGTGCAGAAGACCTCAAAGTTGGGCTTGGTAATGAGACGTACATCGATGTGTTCCTCCAATCACTTCCTCCCTCCTATGACCCATTTATCATAGACTACAACATGAATTGACTTAAAAGGTCTATTCATGAGTTAATTAATATGCTGGTCTAATACGAGGCAATGACATATAAGTCTTCACCTATGTTACTAATAGGAGAGGCTTCAACCTTCAAGGCGAAAGGCAAGATGGTCGGGCGCTAGAATAGGAAGAAGGAAAAGGAAAAGTTGTTGTAGCCACTACTAGCGCTCCAAGCACCCCTGTTGCTCCGGTGGGAAAGAGCAAAGGGAAAGGAAAGAACGGCGATTCACTGCTGTGAAAAGGGGCATTGGAAGAGGGAGTACCCACAACTTCTCTTCATCCCAGGTAAGTTTGTATTGAAGTAAATATGATAAGTAATTTTACTTCTTGGGTATTGAACTGGCTATGGAGCTCATATTTGCAATGAATTGCAGGTATTGGAAAGAAGCAGAAGGCTAAATAAAGACAAGATGATCCAAGGCTCGGTGATGACAAGGTCGTTGATGTGGAATCGGTGGGATCTCTCAACTTAGGTATTAGTGATCATATTCGGATAGTATTAAAAAACTAATAATATGTACCAATCATGATCAAAAATATTATTAGACAATGATGGTTATGCATTTAAGATTAATAAAAATAGTTTTTATTTGATGATTGATAATAACCTTAATCTACTTGGTACATTAATGAATGGTTTTTATAGTTTCCAACAGTCAAATTGGATTATAACTGCCCAAGACAAACAAAAATTAGATAATCATGAAAATGAATAAATTTGGCATGTAAGGTTAGGTCATATATCCATAGAAAGGATAAGGAAGTTGGTAGAATCAAGGAGTCTAGAGGTAGATGACTTGGGTAAACAGTCAACTTGCGAGTCTTCTCTAAAAGGGAAAACGATCAAGAAACTTTTTGTTTGTCACGCTTGTCACTGGTCTGTTGGACTTAATCCACACAGATGTCTGTAGACCACTAAATACTCCAGCTAAAAGAGGATATTCATACTTCATAACCTTTATCTATAATCACTCATGGTATGGTTATGTTTAGCTCATGAGGTACAAGTTTAAGGCATTTGGAATATTTAAGGAATTCAAACTTGAAGTAGATATCAAACTAGCCATAAGATCAATGGCTTTCAGTCAGATCGAGGTGGAGAATATTTAAGTGGTGAGTTCATGGATTACTTAACAAAGAATAGAATTCTCTCTCAATGGACTCCTCCTGGAACGCCAAAACTTAACGGCATGGCGGAATGGAGAAGTCGAACCATGTTGGACATGGTTCAATCTATGAAGAGTTTTACTGAATTGCCCCTGTCCTTCTGGGGTTATGCTCTTAAGACAGCGACCAAGTTTCTCAACATGGCGCTGTCCAAAGCTGTACCCTTGACGCTATATATGATATGGCACGGTCATGGTAAGACAATATATCAAAACAAAAGGTGAAACAAAAAAAGTCAAGTTTTAATGAGCATGATTTCTACTGCCTCAACAAGGATTTCCACATGAATTTATTTTAAAACATTTATCAAATAAATAAAGTTGGATCTCTTGTTGAACCCTAATTACAGAAAAAAAAATTCTTAATATATTCAAATTTAAATATATATTTTTTAAAACTTTGATAGGAAAGAAAATTAATTTAAAACAAATTGGAGAAATAAAAAGAAAAATAATTAAATATGTACCTGAGGGTCCATTAAACTTGCCCGCAGAGCACAAGAGATGGGATCCGGCGATAGCACACCGGAATCTTCATAAGATGAATTTGAATTTGGGTCGGATGAAATAATCTGGCCAAAATATTTATTGTATGTTCTTGACGAATTCTGTTGGTAAATTATACACGATGACGAATTAACAAATCGATTCAGAAAAAGGAATTAAAGAAGAAAAAAGAAAGAATAAAATGCTTGAGAAAAAGAATAATGGAGTTGCCTGCATAGAAATCATCTTAGATTTCTGGATTTTTCTGCCATTTCTTGGATACCGAAGGAATCAAATGTAACGTTCCTAGGTCGCTTGATTATAGTACTTTATGGACTTGAACAATGATTTGCGGTGAGTGTGTTGAGGGAGAAAAGGCGTGAGCAAATGTGAAGTGTGAGTGGTTGAGTGAGAGAGTGTGAGTAAATGTTGTGTGTGTTTGTGTGAGTGTTTCAAATAACAAAGCTCGATTGCGGGTAGTAGAAGCCTTGGAATTGACGTTCTGTTTTTTTCTCATAATATTTCCTACTAATTTCTTCTTTTTGGTTTGTCTTTATTTAATATTATTGTAATAAATTAGACAAGAATCATTTTTAGAATTATATGTGGTAGGTGTGTCTGAATCTGAAAAATTAATGGTTTGGTATATAAAAGATAGGTATAAATTAATGTCACTTACCTAATTTAGAATGTTAGTGATTGGATTTCATTCATGAACTTGATTCAAGAAATTTAATTGCAATTATATTGATGTTATTTACACCAATGTATTTGGTTCTTTGCCACCATAAAACATATCATTTTCAAATATTTTGAAAAGAAAAATCAATCAACACTTTTGAATCCATTAATTGCAATATATATATAAAAAGACTCAATTATTAACTTTTATTTTATTGGACAAAGTTACTTTTGATCTTTTTACATTATGAGTTCATATATTTATTGATATTCAATTATAGAATTGATTAGTTATTTCTAATAATACTCATTCATTTGTTGTAAAACTCTTTTACAAAATTTAATTTTTCAACTTTATAAATTTTCAATTTTTTCGTTTGCTCCATCCAATTTAAATTAACTGTTTATATAACTTTTTTGGGAAAAATATTGAAAGCAATCACTACCATAAGAAAAAAAAAAAAGTTTCAATGGTTTAGCCCATGGTTTAGATATTATTCAAATTGCATGGTTTTGTCTTCCACCTAAAGGTCTAATTTTATAAATATGGGTATTTGGTCTACTTTAATATTAGTTTCTTGCATTTAGCAATATTTATTTAATGTATGCTTTAATTTAAAATTATTTATCTATATATATCGATAATTTAATACACTATTTTCAATAAAAAAAAAATCACTCATATTTAGGTTTTCATGAATCACAAGTATTTAATAATTAATGAATGAATTTGTGAATATTGAATCATACTTTTAATATAGTAAAAAAAAAAATACCCCTTAACATAACAAAAGAAAAAAAATAGATGTTAGAATTTTTCATTGGACAACCCTATCAAAAGCTTTTGAAAAGGAAAAAGATGTTCGAATTTGAATTTCCTTTTTAATTATAAATGTTGACAAAATAATAAGAAAATAATAAAGAGTAAATCGATTGGCTATAAATCAATTATTGGATTGTTTAAAGCGCAAGCAAAGATCTCCAACTCTTGATCATCCATTTTATTTTGATTTTCATTGCCTGGATCTGATGGAATGCCTATTAAGATAAGAGCATATAACAAAGATAAGAGTTAAAATTCAACCAAACCAAACCCAATTATGTTGGTAAGAAATTAATATAATTTAAAGTAGAACGTTCTACATACCTTCTATTTTCTTTTCTATCTCAGTAATATTTCTTGTATGACTTCCACTTCCATCCCCAACCTGAATGTTGTGGAAGTTTTAATATGCGTCATGAACAAATGACATAATAGTTCATACATTTTCTATAATCTTCTATAGTTGAAAAGTTAGAAAATAAAACATATCCACAATAATTTTGGTCAAAGATAAAACGGATATATGGATTTTGAGTTTACCTGTTCCAGCACTAGATCACTCCTCCGACAGCTATAGAGTATAAAAGTTGCAACCTCCTTTAAAGAGCGGAAGTTTTGAGAGACTCTATCATGAATATAGTACTATTTCATGAAAATTTGGTTGAAGAATGTTAGTTATATTACATTAGTTTTGCATAACTCAAAAATTTACAGATTATTTATGTAAAGTATTAAAAAATTATTACCTTATCACTTGAATTCGAGGCATTGCGCTTCCTTTTTTGTAATATCCAACCCACTAGTCGTGCCTGTAGGGATAACTTATACCTTGGTTTGATTTTTATTGTCTCAATAATTTTCGGTAGAGGGTCCAGATCTTGTTCGAGAGGAACTTTTTTCACTCTTACGTCCAACTTGCCTACATTATCTTGTACAATTATGTGATACATGTCCCTTTCCCCTACTTCAACCTGCCATACATATGTATGTTAGTAGAATAGATGAGTTTATTTTATAAATTATAATTTCACATTTTTTAGATAAAGAAACATAAGGGTGCATAATAACAAAAATGCACGTAAATACACACTAATATCTAATTTTGTTACCATTTTATTAGTGGATGAGAAAGTGAATGCATAAGCTTTCTATAAACGAAATGTTATATGTAAATTGAAGAACAAATAAATAATTACCAAGAAAATAATTAAATTTTAGAATAAAAAGTAACAAGATACGGATTACTTCAGTACTCGAAATTAGTAAATCATAATAGCAACGGATTTCTAATCTTAATATGATTTGGATATATAAACCTAGCTTGCATTACGTGGAGTATTTGGTTCAAATATGTAGAGATATAAATTCAAATTGACAAGTGGACATACCTTATGCATTTCCAGAATATAGTTGCGGTCTCCTTGATGATGTCGGAAAAGTCCAAAAGAGACCTTCCAAGTGCCTTGAACTACACACCTGTCTCGACTTCTCTTTTTAGTTAAATATCTATTGTTTGATTCAGGTTGATCCTGCACTAAAACACAAGCACATTAGAATAAAAAGAGTATAAATTAAGCCACAGATAAAGTAAAAAGTCTAAGCATATTAGATTAAAGAGATAAACAAACTCCATTAACCAATCAGTCAGAAGTGGCCGTGTATGAAGGAAAGCTTATAAACTTCAACTGAAACTTTTAACAAAAAATTAAAGTGAGACATATTTCCTAATATTGCAAAGTAAATACCTTCACCACCAAGTTTCAATGGATAAATAATTTTTTTGATGCATTGTTATGTTTTTCTATTAGAGGAGCTTTTTTTATATTAGAATACCAAAATTAATGAACAACTCCCTTTTCTCAAGTAGAATTAATGAGATTAAGTAACTACCAAAACATTGTTTTATAATTGAATGTATTTGTATATTTTTCAAAACATTTAAGGGAAAACCAATTTGGAAACAAGATCGCTAAAAATATGCGAAGTAAGAAGCCTTATCATTTAGTTCAACGATAGTTACATGTCCACCATTATATGTGCATGTGAAAATTAAGTAAGATAAGTATAATATGCAAAATAAAAGGCATGAAAATATATAGAAAATATATTGTCTTAATACTTAGAATTTACAGGACAACAATGCGTAAAGTTGAAAAGAGTAGATGTGTTTTATGCTAGCCCATCCCACATGGACTATGAATTAAATAGATAAGCAACATATAAACATCGGCGAAAGAACTCGAGTGCATCCATTCGATATCCCTTTTCGGTTTGCTGTCATAATCAAATTCTAAAATGCACTCGATGGGTTTGAGGCAATTCTAGGGCCCAACGGGCTTGTGGGCCCAGGGCCCAGGGCATGACCAAATAGTATGAAAATCAATCACCAAGTTGAGTCGAAAGCTGAGTATATGGGAGACAGTGTAATGCGCGTGGTCAGCCACCTCTTCAACATGCGGGACAAAATGCTACATACGTGCGAATCACCTCTAGAGTCTTGATACATAACGACCAATCATGGGATAAGTCACTCCACATTAAGGATGTCACATTTTTATGAACGGTGATTGTAATATCACATTCCATATACATTAGAAACTAATAAGATATAGCAACATATATGCATTGGGCAAAGAAAAATTATAGTGTATCCATTTGCAATCCCTTTTCGGCATATTGCCATAACCGAATTTTAGGATGCACATGGTGAGTTTGGAGGCAATTCTTACATCCAACAGGCTCATGGGCCGAAGGCCAGACATGTTCCATAGAAATCTTTGATCATTGTGTTTAACAAATTGGAAATGATGCTTTCAAAATTACCGAAGATGTTTTGTAGAGGTCATAATACAACAAATACATGAACAGAAGATATTGAAACTTTTCATTATTTATTTGACCATAAGAGGTCGCATAAAAGAAAAATGTATTCAATTGAAAAATAAATTGATTTTGTGAATGATGCAAACACTATTTTAACCTCATGAAGTTTATAATTCTAAAGCTAGCCAAATATATTGTAACTTATTTACATTGTGAGAGTCATTTCCGTAATCTCAATGGTAATTGAAATATAAATCACCAGGAAAAGAATCATTATAGAGCAAAAAATCTTAATTTTCTTGATATCTCTTAGATTGTGCATGCAAATTGGTGATACTGTTGGAAGATTTGTGAAGATTTTTTTGAGTAAAGATTCTAAAGACTCTAATATTTTATTATATTTATAAGGTAATAGTAACAAGCTTTATTTACTGAGAAGTGATTGAACACTGAACATTAATTATTAGTGCCTGGGCCACTTCTATCTAGGCAGGGGATTAGGCAAGATCGGTTCCCATTTATTGATGATCGGGAAAAAGATATCAAAACTTTTGAGTGGATAGATCTTTTGAGTGGCATGGATATCTCACTCCCATGAAATATGTAATTTATCTTTTTGTCACACGCTTCAATTGTTAGGAGGTCCACCACATTATCCCTTTCTCTGAAAGTGTACACAAAATTACATTTCAAACTTCTCTTGCAAAGCATGAATTTAAGCTAAAATTGCCGCAACCACTAGTTGCCTCTATGTTGTGACATTGTCAGTAAAGAAATATTTTTAGCGTTGATTTCTATCTAGATTCTTTCGAAAGCATATTCTTCAACTTATTTAAAGCATTAATAAAAGGATCATTTGATCATGTAAATACTCAAAACTACAAATACTGCATCTCCTTGGTTATTATGCACAACCTTGCATGCTCCCACCTCTTAGGATTCTCTTAAGCCGCACTATGGCAGGAAGTTCGTGTAGGAAGTGAATCCATGTGTCATCAACATTTGAATCACTTATCCTTCGTTGTCTTTTAAATACATTTGCTTTGGAAACAACTATAACTGGTGATGCACTCTCAAGATGATCGTTCAAGCTCAAAAACAATGACCGAGGTGTTTGGATTGTTTCATGTCGTCCCAGCAAATCATAGAACAAGCTACGATACAAGGATATGTCCCTCAGTTAAGGAGCATGTTGTCGGCTTCCATTAATGATGAACTTTCATTATCGCCAAATCCGCTATTAGAAGCTACAACTGGAAAAAACTAGCAAGGAATTCCAACACCTTCGCACTTTAAAACTTCGAAAGAACATATGTGCAATGGTATTAATATGGGAACAACACTAGGAATTAAATGCCACTGCTATCGTTTGTTGACCTGTAATCAGTCATTCAGCAATTGCCATGAAAATGTTGATATTGAAGGTATAATAGTAGGTTGTTGAAAACTATAATAAATGTTGAAGAACCATTGCATCACAAACTAAATGCAAAGTGACATTAATCAAAAGATCCCTATCATATGAGGGCCGCTAAACCACTTGTCTGTAGAATTCTCATTTAGCATTACCGCGACATAAAATGTTTGTTTTAGAAAAGAGTTTACATGGGTTACCAGTATGTCATTTTTGTATTCATACCATCATCTCACCAATGGTTATAACTATTAAAATTGACATAGATGACATCACCCTGATTCAAAAACCACTATACTGCATAGCCCTATCGAAAATCTGCCCGTATTTGGTATATCATGGAAACCACCACCATCAATATGAATTTTTTTTGTGGTCATTTAATCGTCTTAGCTTCCCCACAACCACTTTTATAGCATCTTTACCACCCTATGTGCATGCCCAAATAGAGTTGTTTCAATATTGTCACTCTTTAAGTTGGCCACTTTAGATTTTGGTCACTAACACCTTCATCACAAATTGCATCATCACCATGTTACATGGATATAGCATTGTTCTTGACACATAATGACATGTTGCACCACCATTTGTATCTGCAGGTAGTGATCGATGCATTGCCGCCTTTCTTACCCGATATCTTTCATTCCAAATCCACATGAAATACTTCATGACAGCGGTCCTCTACCTAGTATTATAAATGGCTCTTTCAACTTGCAACAACTCCAATCTTGGTCATGGGTTATTTCTTTATTGATAGACTTCAGTGCTACTTGCAACAGCTCCAATCTTGGTCATGGGTTATTTCTTTATTGACAGACTTCAGTGCTAACTAAACCTTTGTAAAAGTTTGAATTTCTCTTCAACTTGTTATGAAGTGATTAAAAATCAAGCGTGCTGAGATGCTACTTTATCTCATGCTTAGTGTAAAGTATTACTAGCTTATCTGCATGAGCAAATTTGAAAGAAAACTAAGTTACATTGATCAAATTTCCGTTGTTGGATTATATTAGTTGTATAGAGTAATTTGGATCTATATATCAACAAAAATTGGTTACGTTGAAAGGTTAAAAAATGTAATTATAAGTAAGATATCCTGATTGGGAGTTTTCTAAAATGTAATTATAAGTAAGATATCCTGATTGGGAGTTTTTAAAGAAAATATACTTTGGATATGAAAAAGTTGGCAAATTGAGAAAGATGTATAGAACACTAAATAGACAGATGGATCAAAGAGCCGAGACCAGAAATACTAAAAGCAACATTTATTGTCCAAAGTATGAAAAACGACATATCAAGAGATCCAATTTTGTGCCAAGTAGGATAATGTAAGGGAGTTAACGCCTTCTAAATCATTGCATAGAAAATCAATGTTGTGAACTAAAAGACTTATTACAAAAAAAATAATATATGTACGGTGATGAAGAGAGAATATATAATAATGGCAACAATTAATAACTTATGGGGCTTCCAAACATGACAGAATGAGAAAGTTTTTTATCAACAAATCATAGTAAATAAGAAAATCTGTAAATAATTATGGAAGATACCCTAATTAATGTCTTCTCCTCTCCATTAATGTAATTAAAGATATTATATCGTAAGCCATGGTAGTTAGTACTCTAAGTTGAGGTCGCAATCTTTTATTGTGGTTTTATTTTTTTTTTCAATTTTAATTTTATTTATTTATTTACTATTCTTTTTCCTCCTTTCGTACTCTTTTCATTACACAAAATATTTCGGCATTTGTGATATTCTATTTTCTCCACAATACCCTCAAACGTTTATATTTTCTCAAAAAGAAAGTTGGTCAAGTAGATATCCAAATTTGGGATGTTCTCCCAAAGTTTTAAATTTGAATTATTTAATTAATCAAATTTTCAGGTTTCGAGTCAAAGAGATGCAATAATCATTTGGTTACTTAATCATATTATCATCATTCAACAATCAATTATAATGGTTATTGATGTATGAAATCTGCTCAACTATTTGTTTCCTCTATTTTTGTTCATTGTGCATAGAGAATTCAAATTCATGCTTCCCAAAATAAAAATTACTAATAATTTTGTTTTGTTGGTCATAGGGATCTCACATTATATCTTGTAATTGAGAACTTCCACCAAACTAATGTTAATTCAATGGTCATGGACTAAACACATGGGTGCTAGTCGCTGATCAAGATGCCTAAAGAATTGGGCTCAAGAGGGACTCAACCTAGGATGTGATTGACCCAATAAAGAAAAGTTGGTTGGTCGAATCTAGGCCAATCCTGGGCTAATTCCAAGTATCAATACTTGGGATAGGCCCAACCTAATGACCTATGAGCTCTTAACCCTGGGTCAAGTTAGCGGGCCACCCTAATCGAGCCACTTCTTTTTTTTAAATAATACATGACATATAAGTTTTATTTTATTTTTTTAGCTTAGCTATTCTATATTTTTTATACTTTTGAAACTCTAAAAATTTTACCTTATTCTTCTACTTCTATATTAGTACAACAATTCACTAAAATTCATTGTAATTTTTTTAAAAATGTATTTTAAATCTTTTTTGGTCTTTATGTGGTCATAGCTACTTCTATTTGTAGTTTTGATTGTTTGGTTTAATTTATAATTTATTTATTTAAAATAAAAACATAAATTATTTAAGTTTTTTAAAAAAGTATCTCATCTTCATTAAAGAAAAAAGAAAAAAAAAACAGGCACAATCAGGTTTGGTTTGAGCCTAGGCCAGGTCATCACCACTGCTTTTGCACTTTCTCTTCATACCCCGTTTTGTCCTTAATTTAAGGTAAAATTAGTGAAATAAAAATTACTGTTTTCAAATATGAGTTTAGTCACTGCAGCTATTGGTCATGGTAAGAAAATATATCAAAAAATAAGGATAAAAGAAAAGACAGGTTTTATTAAGCATGATTTCTATATCCTCAAGAATGGGTTCCACATTTCTTGTTTAACCTTAATTATGGAAAAAAATTTCTTAATATATTAAAAAAATTAAATATTTATTTTTTAAACTTTGACAGGAAAGGAAATTAAATAGATACAAATTGGAGAAACAAAAAGAAAAATAATTAACTATGTACCTGAGGCTCAATTAATCTTGCCGGCAGAGCACAAGAGATGGGATCCGGCGATAGCACATCACCGGAATCTTGACAAGATGAATTTGAATTTGGGTCAGATGAAATAATCCGACCAAAATCGTTAGTGTATGTTCTTGAAGAATTCTGTTGGAAAATTATATGGCAATGACGAATTAACAAATCGATTCAGTAAAAAGAACTAAAGAAGGAAAAAGAAAGAATTAAATGATTGAGAAAAGGAATAATGGAGTTGCCTGCACAAAATTCATCTTACATTTCTGGAGTTTTCCTCCATTTTTGGCTACCGAAGGATTCTG
Organism: Sesamum indicum; assembly: GCF_026168435.1. Taxonomy (NCBI): domain Eukaryota; kingdom Viridiplantae; phylum Streptophyta; class Magnoliopsida; order Lamiales; family Pedaliaceae; genus Sesamum; species Sesamum indicum. The sequence goes on along the minus strand of NC_142661.1, from coordinate 4,274,776 downwards.
ATGTAACGTTCCTAGGGCTCTCTAAGCGTATTACTCTATGGACTTGAACAGTGTTCTGTAGTGAGAGTGTTGAGGGAGAAAAGCGTGAGCAAATGTGAAGTGTGAGTGGTTGAGTGAGAAAGTGTGCGTAAATGTTGTTTCCGTATGTGTCAAAACACAAAGCTCGACAGGAGGTAGCAGAAGCCTCGGAAGTTACGTTCTCTCTTTTTCTGATAATTTTTTCCTATTAATTTCTTCTTTTTTGGTTTGTCATTATTAATATTATGTAATAATTAGACAGAAAACATTTTTAGAAACAAATGTATATATTGATGCTATCTATGAATACAATACAATAAATTATTTTCTATATTAGATTCCTCCATAATAGGCAAAAAAGAAAAAAGAGATAATATTTATGAAAATTGATTAAAGAGTTCATCAATATGTATGTATTTTTATATTGTAATCAAACATTTGACTTTACAAATTCGTTATACACAACTCCAGATTTTGAGTAAAATTGAAAAACTTAAAGTAATGATGAAGTTAAAATTGACACTCAAAAGTTGACACTCAAAAATGAGGTATACCTTTCTTGCAAGTTCGATCATTTTGAATTTTTTGAAATTTGATAATACTTTTACCAAAGGATCTATTGAAATTCGGATATTTTGAAAGAAATATATATGGTGGGTGTCTTTTAATCTAAAAAATTTAATTAATGATTTGGTATATCAAGATAGGTATAGATAAATGTCACTTACTTGATTCATAATTTTAGTGATTATTACACTTTGATGATTGGATTTCATTGATGAACTGTAGTCTAGTAATTTAAGTTTGGAATTGAATTGAAATTATATTAAAGTTATACAGATATACTAATGTGTGTAAGAATTTTCTGCACCAATTTATTTGGTTCTTTGCCACCACATAACATATCACTTTCAAATATTTTGAAAGGAAAAATCGATTGACACTTTTGAATCTATTAATCCCAATATATATATATATATACACATATATATAATAGACACTTAAAAAAAACAAAAACAATAACAAAGACTGGAGGGTTGGATATTACAAAAATAAAGCACCTTCTGGAGTATCTAACCCTCTAAGGCTGACCATCCTCTAGCAGCTTCTGCAACATTTCTTGCAAAACAAACAAAATTATTAACACTTTTAAGCAAGATTTATTTTTTTTTAAAAATAATATTAAAATTGTACCTACTTACCTCCACCACCAACGCCCTCGGCCCACTCCAGCCGCCGTCCACTTTTTTCTTGCAGCACCTCTCCAATAATTCCATGTGCTTGGGGGGCCGGCCGAGCTTTGCTTCCTGTAGAAGAAAAAATATTTAGCATCTTATTTATAAAATAATGGTAAAGCATTTAAAATACTATCATTTACTTACCAACTTCCTCTTGTGCATGTCGATAGAGGAAGCCCCACCCCCCCCCCCCCGGATATACAGTTGAGGACACCACGTAGTTTGCCGCCCGGTTCTCCTTATTCTATAAGGACTCCCGCTAAAAGTCGAATCCGGCCCAGTACGTCTGGAGCTGGAGCCAGAGCCAAACCTTGTTGGCCAGCCAGAGTGCCCTGACCAGGATGGACAAGGCGACGGAAAGTATCTTCCGGATTTACTTATCGGCCAACATGTGGAACACCCAGAACATGGACTCATCGTTACAGTCCCACCAGTAGGTCATCTACAATAATAAAATTAAACAAAATGTTAGTAAATTTCATTAAATAAATAGATTATTAGATACAACAAAATTAATTTAAAATTGGTTACCTTCATGCTCTCAAACCACAAATGCTGGTACTCTTCCGGCACCTGCCTCAGACATGGCGACGGGTGGGGAAAGAGTCCCCGTCACGACTCCGTTGATGCGCTCGTGAAAGCGGCGGTCAGATCTAAAATGACATGCTACATTAGACATTTTGAATATGAAATAATACTAAAAAAATTGATAAACAAATTTACCTTGCATCATCGAGGCTGATGTACTGGGCGCGCTGATGGTGGGGGGACTGATATTAGTGGTGGAGCAGCCGCCAGGGTGGCAGACTGTTGTATCGTCTCATCAGCTGTCGGTGCAGCTCCAGATGCTCCAGCATCATCTGGAGTTTGCAGGGCGGGGGACGGTGTGGTCGTGTCAAGTGGTGTGGGTGGTCGAAGAACTGCTTCCCCAACATGGTAAGCATCCAATGAAACTGGTAGAAGTGGCGGGCCACAACCATGACTATGTTCTCGACCACGTGGTATAGGAGGCGTACCACTAAACATGACCTAAACAAATTATTGAGAAGTATTAGTCTAAATTTTATGATTATTCACATTAATATGTGAATAAAAAAGAATATACTAATTCTTACACATCGGAAAAATTATAATGAAGTTATGATTATTGTACTCATTAATTATTTAAAAATGTATAATTCTCTTGTGCACATATACAAACGGGCCAAGTATTGCTTTAATCTTATTTAGCCTATCACATAAACTTTTTATTGTAGTGTTCGTTATATTTATCCATTTTAATCTATCAACATTATCTTTTGTTGACAGATGAAAATGGATAAACATAACAAGTTCTACTGAAAAAATTCAATTGATGGGCTAAACAAGATTAAAGGCATGCGTGAAAATATTGAAAATACTATTGTATGTTGTTACTAAAGAAATATACATTTTTAAATAATTATCAATTATTGCAAATATTGTTCTCAATTTGTTATCTATTTCTAATGATTATGTAATTGTATTTTAATTTGAAATATTACCTTAATATTGTTATTGTTGATATTATTTTGTAAATAATATTATTATTGGGATTATTGTTCTAATTTTGTGATTATTGACTTTATTATATGTTATGTTGGGAATATTTTCTAATTTTATGATAATTGACATTGTTATGTAAATAATGTTATTACTGGGGATATCAGCCTATCTTTTGTGATTATTGACATTATTATGTAAAAATGTTATTATTAGAAAAATTGGTCTAATTTTTTTTATTATTGATATTATTATGTAAAAATGTTATTTTTTTCCGGTAGACTATGTAAAAATGTTATTATTATCAGGAATATTGGTGTAATTTTTGTGATTATTTACATTACTATTTGAAAATATTATTATTGGAAATATTATCTAATTTTTTTGATTGTTTACATTATTATTTAAATAATGTTATTATTGGGATTAACTATTGGTCTAATTTTTGTGATTGTTTACATTATGATGTAAAAATTATTTTATTGGAAATATTGGTCCAATATTTTTTATTATTTACATTATTATTTAAATAACTTTACTATTGGGATTATATATTGGTCTAATTTTTTTTGGGTTATTGGAAACATTTTTTTAATACTTTCAGAAAAAAGATATTTTATACATTTACAAATGGTTTTATTTAAATTTCATATTTCGTAACGGTCAAATATTAAATAACCGTTCCTAGATTTGTTTTTTCCTCCAGTTTTCTTTTGGTGTGAAACTCAATTTGTTGGAACTTATTTTGGAACGGTCAAAATAAATTAACGGTTCCTATATTTTAATTTTCCTCCTTCTTATTTAGGACATTGTAATAGATTGAACGGTTTATTTTATTAATGTCAGTTCAAAGTTGGAAAGGGCTTTGGATCGACTTCCTAATTGTTTGACCGTTCCTAAATACAAAAAAAATGTATTTTTTTTTTTAAAAAATAATTATTGGTATGGACAAATAGTTTGCAAATTGTACTTCTAAATTAGCTGGTAAACTATTTTTATAAATTATTATCGATAATTTTTTAATTTATACAGAAAATGGTAAATGTCAATCATAATTATTGTCTTCTTCAGTCTCATAATCCTCCTTAAAGCTATCCTCATCAGACTCGTCAGCCAACATGAGTACGTACGACCGTACTGCCCGTGCGTTGCGAGCCCATCCGTGCACAAACATAGTCTAGCATTACGGAGTTCTACTGCAAAACGAGGATATGTTTGGTAAAAATGCCTCGATGCATCTGAATCAAACGGATGGCACATGGATCTCTCTTCCGTTCGATTGTTGGCATGCCACATTATTTGCTTGGAGTCGCTTCTGAAGCATACAACCTTTGCAGGCGAGGGGTAACCAGCAGGTAGCTAAGAATGCTATACGATGTTGACTTGCAGTAGTCCAAATCAATGTTGTCCTTCTTGTACAACATGCAAGCATTTTTACGCACATCAATCTTCTCAATAGGTAAACCCAAGTTTCTTAACAATTTCTTTATACTATAGTAATCTTGGGGCAGGGTGTGGTTGCGGATATTATATGATTAGCCCATTATGATATTTGGTCACATATATGCGCTGAGAAAATGGCCAACGACCTTGATATTCAACAACTCAGCAACAACCTCAATTGAGATTGGATGCAACCATTCCACAACGGCTGCTCAACTCCATGCACTACTTTGTGAAACCGATCTACCAGCCCAAACACATAATCGCAGGCCTGGCGGCATCAAAAACCATTCTCTCTGTCGTATCCATCTCCACCGAATCACCACAAGGCGTACTGGTGCCCTCCATAACATTAGAAATGGGAGTTTGCTCCTCCAACAATTGAGCCGCGGTAATAGCCTCAAAATACTCCTACACTCTCTCCTCGCCATGAGAAGTCGTATTAGAATACGCCGGCATAAAACATTTCATAAATAAATAAAAATTTACTTTGTCCGTGGTTTTGAAAACTTTTTTAGGAATTGGAACGGTTTTAGGAATTGTCAGTCGTATTTAGGAACACATATATATAACCATTTTAGTAATGGTATTAGCAACAATCTTTCGGAGAACACATACTTAGAATTGAAATAGCAATAGTATTAGGAATGGTAAGCCACTATTTAGGAACACTAATTAGAAATGATTTTAGCAATGGTATTTGAAACAGTCAATGCAGTTTAGGAACAGGGGTTTGGAACTATTTTAGTAATAGTATTTGGAACGGTCATTTATTTAGATTTATAATATTTCTTTACCATTAGTAAAACCGTTCCTAATTTTTTAATTCTATAATTTATTTATATTTTATAATTTATTCATATATTTAATAAATTGTAAAAAATAAATAAATTTATATATTTTAATATATAATTAAATTAATTTAATAAAATTTTAATTTATTATATTTACGAATTTACTTAATTAACTAAAATTGAAATAATGAAATTCAATAAATATTATGAAACATGAATAATTAAGAAAAAATATTATATTAATATGAAAAATTATCTAATTAAAAAAATGAAAAAAAAATAATACCAAATCTAAGCCCTCCTCTTGAGCGACATCAATATCGTCCTGGTTTGAGGCTGGGGGGTCTGTTGAAGGCAATTCTGGAACGTCTCCTGCAAAACATACAAAACTATTAGTACTTCTAACCAAGAATTATTTTTTCTAAAACAAAGAATGTCAATAATCTACTTACCGGCACCTCAGCCGCTCTCAGCCCACTCCAGCCACCGTCCTCCTTTTTCGTGTAGCACCTTTCAAATAACTCCATCCGTTTAGGCAGCTGATCGAGCTCTGCCTCTCGTAAAAGAAAACAATAGTTAACATCTTATTTATCAACATTGTCTTCCGTTGATAAATGATGATGGATAAACCTAAATAGTTCTACTGACAAAATTCACTTGATGGGCTAAATAAACTTAAAGGCATGTGTGATATGTTTGTACATGGTTACAAAGAAACTATATATTTTTAAATAATTATTAATTGTTTTTTTAAATAATTATTAAATTTTTAAATACTTTATTAATTGTTTTTTTAAATAATAATTAATTGTTAGTTGTATTTTAATTTGAAATATTACCTCAATATTGTTATTGTTTATATTATTTTCTAAATAATATTATTATTAGGAATATTTTCTAATTTTGGATTGTTGACATTGTTATGTAAATAATAATATTATTGGGAATATTAGCCTAATTTATGTTAATGTGATTATTATGTAAAAAATTATTAATGAAAATATTGGTCCAATTTTTGTGATTATTATTTACTATGTAAAAATGTTAGTATGGGGGAAATTGGTCAAAAAAAATTTCTTAATATGATTATTATGTAAAAATTTAATAATTGGAATAAATTCTTAATTTTTTTAATTATTTATATTTATTATGTAAAAATGTAATATTGGTGAAATTGGTCAAATATTTTGTATAAATTAAATATAAATTGCGTAAATTACACAATGAAATAAACATAAATTGCATAAATTACTCAAAAAATTATACATAAATTGCATAAATTACACAATAAATTACACATAAATTTCATAAATTACACAAATTGTAGAAATGACCAAAAATTAGAAAAAAATATCAAAAAAAATTTAAAATTAACAAAAGTTTTCTGTCAATTTTTAAAAAATTTAAGAAAAGTACCAAAAATTTACAGAAAATTTTTAAAATTACCTAAAAATTTTACAAAAAATTAGAAAAATTACAAAAATATTATAGAAAATCAGAAAAATTAAAAAAAATACAGAAAAATCAGAAAATTTTCAGAAAACCGAAATTAGTTTTTTCAAAAAAATTTAGAAAATGCTTTCAAAAAACAGAAATTTTATATAGTTAAATGGCCGAATTATTTTTTTCAAAAACTAGCCAAAATGTTTTAAAAAAGTTGATGTTTTATTTTATACGAAAGTGAGGGAAAAAAGGAAGAAAAGTGTGGTGAAAAAAAAGAAAAAAAATGGGGGGGGGGGGAGGTATCAAAGAAAAAAGTTGGGGGGTCCAAAAAAAAAAAAGGAAACTCAACCATTTGATTCCACTTACCTCTGGACGGTGGCGGGCGGCTGACGGTAGTGGAGCTAAGTACCAGGTGATGGAGGCAGTCGGTCGAGCAGAGTGAGGGAGGGAGAGTGAAGGAGGAAGAAGGAGGGAGAAATGAAATAATTTTCTAAGTTTTGTATGTATACCGATTTTTAAAGAGGGCTTTGGAACTGGCAATTTTTAAAAAACCATTCCTAAGACCTCTCCTAGAACAACAAAAAACCATCGTTTCTGTTGACAAGCAATATTTAAAAAGTCGTTCCTATTGTTTAGCCATTCTAAATAACCGTTCCCAAAAAAATAATGTCATTTGTTTCGAAATGACGTCATTTTGGTATAAAATTAATACGACCACTCCTAATGCTTACTAACAGTTCCTAATTGTGTCTCAAAATTATTTTCCCAAAAAAATTAGAAAAGTAAAAAATAAAAGAAAAACTATCCTAGACATGTTAATGATCAGAAAAAAGTAGACCATAAATTAATTAAGGCCATTGGAAACATATAATGCATTAAATTAAATTGAAATATGTTCGAACATTAAGTGTATTTGTATATATAAGATTGTTAGTCATACATAAATGCAAATAACATCTTATACTGTTGTATTGGATCACCTAATTAGACCATTGGATATTATTAAATCGACAAATACTGCATTCATTGAAGTTTTGGGTATTTTTGTTATACAGATACTGATATAGAAACGACGCAACTGGCCATCAGACCATGTAATTTTAGTCAGACCACTAGGTTTGTTCACCTATGGAAAGTATTGGTATGCGTTTAAATTTGGGATTAATTAGGGTCACGGATTGCAATATCGTAACCGGGAAGTGAATTAGGAATCTGTGGACATATTTGGGAATTGATAGTTTATAAATTTAGGCACGATTTTATTTAAATTCTTTTTATGAATGGTCAAATATTTGAAAATCGTTCCTAAGTTTGATTTTCCCACCACTTTTCATTTGGCGCGAAATTAAAATTTTCGAACTGATTTTGGAACGATCAAAATAAATTGGCCGTTCCTAAATTTTTATTTTCCCTCCTATTTTAATTAGGGTATTGTAATGTATTTAGGAACGATTTTCTTAAAATCCGTTCAAGTTGGAATGACCTTTGGAATAGTTTGTTGGTTTCTGAACAGTTAGTAAACAGGAAAATTTATTTTTTTGAACAGTTTTGTAGTGTATATAGGGCTTTTTCCAATTTCTTCCTATTTCTTACAGTTTTCTCATATTGTATCTCATTAGATGAAAATATTATTTAATTTTTATCCTCACATCTATATGCCATACAATAATGAATTTAGCCTTTAGCAATCTCACGTGCATTTTCAATTATATTAGGACTATAGTTGAGAAACTTATCAACTCATGAGATGCAATGTGAGAAAGTTGCAATAAATGGAATTAAATTGAAAAGGGCCCTTACGGGACAAAATGTGAAATTTTTTCCTTTAGTGTTACATTACTTTGTGTGCCGCCCAATTTAGTACATAGAGACACTACTTGTAAACCAATCTTAAAGTACCTTTAGTTTACCATAAATGATAAATATTCGTTATAGTTATTAAATAAACTAGGCAGAATCACACTATTGGGATATAAGTTTATCCAGAAACAGATAAGTTATATAAACAAGTTTTTGGAAAAAAATTATTATTCCAAAAGCTTCACTATTTCAACTTTGACCCATTCAGTCTGATTAGATATTATCAAAAATATTATAGGTAACCCCTAGGACCCACCATTTGGTTAAATCTAACTTCATGATATTAGCTATTGCTAGGACAAAATAATTGACTAATATGCATTTTTTTTCTTTTGATTTTTTTCTTGGATACGAAAATCATATCATACGTTTGCCACGAAGAGCTATATATACATGTAAGTAATAATTCAACCCCCTCGGTGCTGTAGTGAGCATTTCTTGCTAATCGATGTGCAAGACTGTTCGCCTGTTGATGGAATGAAAAGCCACTGCTAATGTCTTGATATCTTCCGAAATTGGTCCTAGTGATAAGGAGCCCAATTCAACAACCTTAAAATTATGGATGATGGATAAGCAATCACCTTCAATAAGAACACTCCTAAAGTGTCATTTTACCGTGCTGGTCATGCGCATGCATAGTGTCATTTTCGTCCTTGTTTGGTTGCAACTCTTTTTCACTACGAAGGACAAAAACAACAACATTTTGTTTGGGGTCAACAAGAGACTGGGAAGGTAATTTACCTTGGGATTCCAATTTACTAATAGATGACGCCAGTTGACTGATTTGAGATTCTAGATTTTGAATGCTCGTCTGGGTCTGCTGTTGGAACTGCTGTGTTTGTTGTTGGAACTGTTGTGTTTGTTGTTGGAATTACTATGTATTGGTCACTAGTGTTGTTATTCTTCGAGAGATGGACCAGGTGTGGGATTAGGCGGAGGAGGTGGTGGCCGGTTTTGAGATTGCGAAACGTAGCTAAGACTAGGGTAAGTTGTCCTTCCTGGATTATACATGTTGAAATGAGGATCATATCCTCTTTGTGGTGTTCCAAAAAGTCCTCCAACAACATTGGCATGCTCGATGATTTCTTCTTGAAGCATAGGGCACAAATGGTGGGATGTGCCATAGAATTACATATTCGACAAGCTTTCATTCGTTGGAATTCTTCTTCGACAACTCTTTCAACAAGGGACAAAAGTTTATCAAAACGATCATAAATGGAAGATACATTTACCTCATTCACCGGAGGATTGCCGTATCTAGTCCCAAACTATTGAGTATTGGCCCACATGATTGCAATTAGGTTGTGCTAACTATGGCTGAAAAGAAGTGGATATCCTTTCAACTTGTTGCTTGGTTTGCTTTCAAAATATCCGTTCAGTCTTCTCAATCTTGAATCAGATTCAAGTCACATATACGAGAAGATTATAGTATTAAACCAAGTAACCAAAAAAAAAATCAAGTAACAAGAAAAGAAATATTCTTAAAAACACCTGTCCCCGGCAACGGTGCCGAAATTTGGTGGGTGTCGAGATCACCAAAAATAATTCGTACAAAACTTGTGAAAGTGGGAGTAGGGTCGATTCCACAGGGACTGGTATAAGTTGATTTCTATAAGAAAAAAAAATAATGGGGGAGATTTGACGATAAAAAGAAATAATTAAAAACTAGATAAGCTAGAAAAAAAATTGAAGTTACCTGGCGAAGATACGAGAGAGAGATTTTACGGTTAAGGCTAGGATCATGCTTGATTCCTACGAGTTGATCATTGATGCAAAAATACACATGTATAAACAAATAAATCAGTTATAGTGTTGGTACGACCTAACATCTTACCTTTTCGTCAGCTAAGGTACGACCGTTGGCTTGATCCCTAATTAATAGACAACCCTGGGAATGTCCACAAGATCTAATCTATTAACAGCATTAAGAATTAGAAAGGCCTGATTCTAATCAACAAATTCGTATGAGGATAATTCGTTTAAACTAGATCATGCATTCCGCATAACACAACTAGTTACTATGACATAATTAATCATGCTACGTTGGTACTAAGCATTGAACTAAATAAACAATTACACAGATTTATAAAGTCCAATTAGCTAAGCAAACCCTCTTGATAATGAACAATTGGTCATATTATTTAAAAATAAGACGTATGTAATAAAAGCATAGAGAATAGCATGAATATTTATTTAACAAGAGTAAAGACTAGATTAGGTATCACAACATATTACGAATCAAGCACTCACCATACCTTAATCAGAAAATAAGGAATTTAGCCGGACATGTTAATGGAAGAACACACTAAAAGGTGGAATTCTATTAACTCCGATTATAAATTAAGAATAAGGAGAGAGGATGAAATAAGCTAGAATAAAGTATTCTATTGAACTCCAACGACTAACGAACCCCCTTCAAATGAAGAGACCCCCTTCTATTTATAATAAACGTCTCTTACGAATCTAGACATAGGGGGGGTAAGTACATATTTAATTCTAAAAAGGTAAATAAATCACAAATCACATGTTTTAAAGAATCATTTCCAAATCTAAGCACATCGTTCCTTTTTCTCTTGCGGAAATCACTCATTTTCCTTCATTCACCCGAATTGAACACTCCACTGAGCGTGGGCACATTTAGTCAATGTTGCAAAAATTACCTTGTAATCTCTTTTTTCCATTTTGATGCTTTCAATTCTGATTTTAGCTTGATTTTTGCTGTTTTTGTCCCATATCTTCCCCTTTGGCTGAATATGCAATAAAATCACATGATTAGGAATGTTTTAGCTTAAAAAGGAAGATTAAATTGCTATAAAATCGTAACAATTGCATAGTTATCAAATACCCCCACACTTAGCTTTTTGCTTGTCCTCAAACAAAATCAACATGAATTATGCATTAAAAAACTCCCTCCAAATTTCGAGTATACTCAAGGCAAATTGTAATCATGTGCAAAGTAAATAACATACTTTATGAAAAAGATAATTCAACATGTATCAAACAAGTTTTCACGTAATGACTATCATCAAAACCGATCGTATAAAACTAGTGGACTATTTTTCTCTCCGCTTTCCACTCTCTCAAGTGTATATATGGCTCAAGTGTATCTCTCGACACTTATTACGACAACGCTTCACCATAGGCTTGCCTATACACCATATCTCCACCACTTTGAAATATGCACATACATGGATCAAAAGGTCTTTGGATTTTGGTTGTAATGGGGCTTCGGTTTGGGGTAGGATAAAAAGATAACAAGGTTAAATTTCAAGAAACTAATTAGAGCACCAAAAAATTTGAGTAAACAATAATTCGAAGCTCTCAAAGTTTACTTATCTACCTTCAACATTTTTTTACAAAACCTTGAACTATGCCTTTCTTATTTCTTTTGGAAAGTTCATATTTTTTTCTTCTTTTATTCTCTTTTTCTTTTCTTTTTTCTCTCTTTATTTTTGGTGGCAAGAAATTGCTCTCTTTTTTTTGTCTTTTTTGCCACTTGGGTTTTCCGACTTTTTTTTTTTCTTTTCTTTTTCTCCTCTCTATTCTTTTTTTCTTTTTGTGATAAGCATAGAACAAGAAAATTGATGTCAGCTCCCACAAAGTAAAGAAGGCCACAATTTTGGAACCCCCACACCCATTTCGAGATATATCTTTTCAGCACATAAATCACAAAGGTCAATCCCCCAATTTGAGAACTTATTCTTTTGAATATAAACTCATCTCCCTTGATGCTCTAATAATTCTTGAAGTGTCAAAATCAAGGGATTAAACAAATGACTGGATAGGTTCGTATATGACGGGTTATATCAACAAAATAAGTCAAAAAGGCTCAAAGGGGTTCTCTAAAGTTAAAATGTATTGTGGTTGGTATTGAAGATCGAAAGTGGTTTCTAATGCCTTTATCATATCCAAATAAATGCATATTTGTGTAGCCTCGATGAGGTTCAAGGCAAGTTCTAGGAAGACAAAGTTATAGAAGTGTTTTTCTCTCACAAAAGAATGAAATTCAACATGAATGAATATATCAAGCTCAAAATCTGACGAGGTATGTTTTAGTCAACTAATCCTATATCAAAAGATTCTAACTCAAGTCATTTTGGTAAAAACAAGTTTTCAACTTGTGAATTATCCTTAAATATAAAACATGGATTCTTTTGTACATAACGTTATTAAGCCAAGAGTGGTCCAAAATTTAAAGGGGTTTTCATCATGCCAAAATTTTCCACAAAAATTAGTCAAAGAATTCCTCATTTCACGTCAAAAAGAAAAGAAATTTTTTTCACAAGATTCATTCCTCAAAAGTTTTGATGAAGCATTTCCACCAAGCATCTAGCACAAAACATCTTTTCAAGTATATTCAACAACCAACAAGACCAACAACAACCAAATTCAACAAGCATGCTCAACAACTATACCCCCACACTTAAAATTCACATTATCCTCAATGTGGACATTAACGTGCAACTCAAGGATATATGACATTAAAATTGAGAGGGTTAAGAAAATGTCCCTGTGTGCATGCTGTCAAGCGGTCAAGGAGTTGGTGGATTGTCATTGCGTCTCGCTGGCGGTGGAGTGGTGGGAAGGAAGACCTTGAGCTTTTTGGAGGACTTTGTCAAAGTAGTCTCCTGAATGTGGAAAATTAAGTTAGAAAGAATATGCGTAATTTCCCTTTTTATTTATTTCAATTTTTTTTTTCAATTTATTTTTTGATTAATTAAAATATAAAGATAAATAAATAAAAGTGGGTGTGTGGAAGTGTTTTTGACAGCCTACTAAGTTTCAGTAAGCGTGGGCGTGCTTAATGAAATCAACAAATCTGTTCGATTTGGGATTCCAGAAAGATTAGAATGCTTCATTGAACTTGGGCACACTTCGTAAAACTCAATAAAAACACTAATACTGAAATGAAATGAAATGAAAAGAGGAGAAGGGATAGAAATTCATGGGTTGCCTCTCATGTACCGCCTTTCTTTAATGTCTTTGGCTAGACATTGTTGCGCCTCAACTTGAATATGTTGGGCACTTTAAATCCACTCCTTTTTCGTCGTAGTGCACCTAGAGATGGTGTGGACCGAGGAAAACATTGAGGTTCGTAAGAGAATTCTTCCTCGAACTTATTTTGTCGTGAAATGCTTTGTTCTTATAGGTTCTCGAACCAGAGACCTTGACGAACATTGCATAGTGAGGTACTCTTTTGATTGCGTCGATCAATGGAATGTTTACCACCACTTTGCTAACAGTTTCAAGTGTTCCCTTCATTTTCCTTTCTTCCTTTTCAGCAAATCCTTTCGGTAATGGAGGTTTGACCATCAACACCTTGTGATGTTCACTATCGGTAGTTTTGGGTTTGTTGGTCTGTTTTTGAGAAATCTCCATCTTTGGGTCTGGTACACCTTGCTGTTCATGCGCATGCTTAGTGTCATTTTCGTCCATGTATGGTTGCAACTCTTTTTCACTGTGAAGGACAAAAACACCAACATTTTGTTTGGGGTCAACAACAGACTGGGAAGGCAATTTACATTGGGATTCCAATTTACAAATAGATGACGCCAGTTGACTCGTTTGAGATTCCAGATTTTGAATGCTCGTCTGAGTCTGCTGTTGGAATAGCTGTGTTTGTTGTTGGAACTGTTGTGTTGGTTGTTGGAATTGCTATGTATTGGTCACTAGTGCTTTTATAATGTTTTCGAGAGATGGACCAGGTGTGGGATTAGGCGGAGATGGTGGTGGCCAGTTTTGAGAATGCGAAACGTAGATAAGAATGGGGTAATCTGTCCTTCCTGGATTTTACATGTTGAAATGAGGATCATATCCTCTTTGTGGTGTCCCAAAAAGTCCTCCAACAACATTGACATGCTCGATGTTTTCTTCTTGAAACATAGGGCACAAATCGATGGGATGTGCCATAGAATTACATATTGCACAAGCCTTCATTCATTGGAATTCTTCTTTGACAACTCTTTCAACAAGGGAAAAACTTTATCAAAACGATCATAAATGGAAGATACATTTACATCATTCACCAAGGGATTGCCGTATCTAGTCCCAAACTATGGAGTATTGGCCCACATGATTGCAATTGGGTTGTGTGTTATAGTTCATCCAAGTGTCCAATATCTCTTGTGCTAACTATGGCTCGTAAGAAGTGGGTATCCTTTCAACTTGTTGCTTGGTTTCCTTTCAAAATCTCCATCCAGTCTTCTCAAACTTGAATCAGATTCAAGTTCACATGTACGAGAAGATTATAGTATTAAACCAAGTAACAAAAAAAAAAAATCAAGTAACAAGAAAAGAAATCATCTGAAAAACACCAGTCCCCGGCAACAACGCCAAAATTTGGTGGTTGTCGAGATCACCAAAATAATTCGTACAACTCTTGTGAAAGTGGGAGTAGGGTCGATTCCACAGGGACTAGTATAAGTTGATTTTTTGAAGAAAAAGAAAATAATGGGCGGATATTGATGATAAAAAGAAATAATTAAAAACTAAATAAGCTAGAAAATAATTGAAATTACCTGGCGAAGATAGGAGAGAGAGATTTTTCGGTTAAAGCTAGGATCATGCTTGATTCTTCCGAGTTGATCATTGATGCAAAAATACACATGTATAAACAAATAAATCAGTTATAGTGTTGGTACGACCTAACACCTTACCCTTTCTTACTTTTTCGTCAGCCAATATACAACCGTTGGTTAGATCCCTAATTAGCAGACAACCCTGAAAATGTCTACAAGATTTAATTTATTAACAGCATTAAGAATTAGAAAGGCCTGATTCTAATCGACAAATTCCAACGAGGATAATTCGTTAAAACTAGATCATGCATTCCCCATAACACAACTAATTACTATGACATAATTAATCATGCTATGTTGCTACTAAGCATTGAACTAAATGAACAATTACAACAGATTTATAAAGTCCAATTAGCTAAGGAAACCTTCTTGATAATGAACAATTGGCCATACTAGTCAAAAATTAGACGTTTGTAATAAAAGCATAGAGAATAGCATGAATATTCATTTAACAAGTGTAAAGAGAAAATTAGATCTCACAACGTATTACGAATCAAGCAATCACCATACCTTAACCAGAAAATAAGGAATTTAGACGGACATGTTAATGGAAGAACACACTAAAAAGTGAAATTCCATTAACTCCGGGTATAAATTAAAAATAAGGAGAGAGGATGAAATAAGCTAGAATAAAGTATTCTATACTCCAACGAATAACAAACCCCCTTCAAATGAAGAGACCCCCTCCTATTTATAATAAATGTCTCCTACGAATCTAGACATGGGAGGTGGGGTAAGTACATAATTAATTCTAAAAAAGTAAATAAATCACAAATAACATGTTTGAAAGAATCATTTCCAAATCTAAGCACATCATTCCTTTTTTTCTTCTAGAAATCACTCATTTTCCTTCCTTCACCCGAATTGAACACTCCACTAAGCGTGGGCACGTTTAGTTAGTGCTGCAGAAATTGCCTTGTAATCTCCTTTTTATTTTTTGATGCCTTCAATTTCGATTTTAGCTTCATTTTTACCATCTTTGCCTCATATCTTCCCTTTTGGCTGAATATGCAATAGAATCACATGATTAGGAATGTTTTGGCTTAAAAAAGAAGATTAAATCACTATAAAATCATAACAATTGCAGAGTTATCAACGGCCAAGTGGTGTTCATTGCATATGTTCCTACTAAACCCCGTGCTTGATTTTTTAAGATTAATAATCTACCCCGATGCTTGTGTGTATCGGTAGAGTATGGTACCATGGAAAGATGACGATGTGGCCTTGTAAAAAACACAAGGGTATCTTCAACCAAGAATAGGTGAGATATTTGGGGTGCCACGGTTGCCATTCAAACACCCTGGATCAAACCCAGTGATTTAGCCGCTTTTAACATTCCACTGAGAACTTCTCCACAAAATAAGAATAGGTAAGGCGATAGGGGGTCTCCTTGTTCGATTCCCCTAGATAGCTTTACTAGTCCAAAATTCTCACTATTAAGAATAAAAGAATAACTAACAGCACAAAACAAGCATCAAAAGGAGATGGACAAAAGAGTACTTAAACCCTAGTCTAATAAGATAGACTCCAAGAAGAGCCAATCAATCAGGTCCTAGACGTTGCTCATGTCAAGCTTCATTACTAAATAGACTTTCCTTCCTCCGGTCTTAGATTTCAAGAAGTAATTAGCATCATAAGTAAGAAAAATATTTACAGATATTAATCGACCTGGAATAAAGGCCAATTGTGATTATGAGATAATTAAAAACGAAATGGTTTAATCTAGCTATGGTTTTTTATGCACTCTATAAATGACATTGCAAAAGCTAATAGGTCGAAAACATTAAACTGAACCAAGCTTATCACATTTTGGAATTCGAAGTATATGAGTAAGATTCAACAAAGGATCAAACCATTGATTATGCAACAAATTAAGAATGACAAAAGAGAAATTTTTTTCTTATGATATGCTAAAATTTGTTACAAAAGATTTGGGGCATACCATTGGGTCTGGGTGATTTCAAAGGAGACATTTTTGAGATAGCTTCTACAATCTCCTTCTCTTTGTAGGGTTCTTTGAACGGTCATTTCATCTACTTTGATACCTTACGTTCACCTGTGTTTACTACCTACTCACTGATCGTTGGAGAGGGGTATGCCAAGGTGAATAATTCATCAAAAAAATTGATAATGATGCTCACAATCTACTCTTTTTCTTGACACCAAGTACACTCATCATTTTGCAGTCCATCAATTTTGTTCAGCTGATGCCTATGAGATGCTTTCGAATGAAATGGCCTTGAGTCTCAATCATCCTCTTTTAACCAATCTTCTTTGCCTCTTTGTTTTAGATGATCTCATCTTCCATAAAACATCTCTCAATTTCCTCTTGACATTTTTTCAGAATTTTCAATCAATGGTCAAAACTCTAGAAATTTAATCCTTTCTTTAAGCTCTTTAATCATCCATTTCAAGTGTCCAAATGAGCACTTGCTCTATCTAGCCTGTTACATCCTACAGCTTTAGACTCGCTAAGTAGATGTTTAATATTAAAACAGGTACAAACCTTCCCACTATCAAAAATGATCTTCACACACTCGTCTAGCTTCAACCACATTGCCCCAAAGCGCTACACCTTAGAGCAGTTTTCGTGAAAATTGCTGATTTAGAGTCATACTTATAATTAAAGGAGCATGGTCACACAATAGAATCAGGATAACGTCTACTTTTGCATTTGATCAGGTAGACCACCTCGAGTTTGCACATGTAGCATCCAAATGAGCCATGACATTGTTGGAATAAATGACAAAAAGCCAATTAGATTGGTTATTAATCATTCTCCAATCTTTAACGAATAATATTAGATTAATGAATACGGTAAGAGTTCATCAAGTTGGCAGTGTGTTTTATTTTGTTTACCACTGGTATTGAACGGGGTTTTCAACATCACAACCAAATGCCCACAGATCAAAAGGTGAATAGATTTGGCAGCTATTAAACCAACTCATGAGGGTCTCGGCCTGATGCGTTCCAAGTCGAGAACATGGAAATAGGGCATCAAAGGTCCTATAGAGTCTTGCACTAAGTATTGGAACCGTGTTTTGTCGGCAGGAGACGTAGGTCTTCGACTGACTGAACTGACTTGCATGAGTCATCATATAGAAACTATTAAGGCTTGATCAGTATGACTTGGATTTTTTGATTCGGATAGTATGAGATTAGTCCTCGAACTTGAGTAATCATGCTAGTGACGTGCATATGAAGACTGTATCTTGGATATGGCGAGCGGTGATTGTGTCATGAGGCATGATCGTCATAAGCCTTATCCAGTGCATTTTGAGTATGTAGCAAGGACGGTGGATTCCAACAGAGGATCTATCCCCTGTCAGTATATGTCAGTGAGTTCTCCTATACGCTCTAAGAGAGTTTAGACTGTAAAAGTATTTACCCAAAATTATTGATCGATTAGCGATAGTTTTAAGATTAGATCAGTAGAGTAAATACGTCTCGAGTATTAAGCATTGTTGCCTAGTCAAGGATGGGAACCGACACCCAATTCCATGCCCAATTCTAATATCAAGAGATGGTTGACAGTAGGACCGTACTTGTACAAATTCGGAGCCTACATGTTCACATTGTTATTCACCTAGTTTCTAGTACCATGGACCATTGTTACACGAGCACCTATGGTAACGAGCTATTTCTGATTATGGGATAATTCAAAGTAATTAATTAAATTAGATTTAATTAATTTTGTTGGTCGCACATGCCCAACTCTAGCTGAGAGTGAACTTAAAGAGTCACACCCTACCACTATAATGGGATGAAATTAATTTGGAATTAATTCCAGTGAGTCGGATTAATTTAATTGAAGTAAATTAAATCGTGGAGAGAATGAATGATTGGATCATTTATTTAGACCAAATCATTCGATGGATGACTTTAGTTTAATTAATTGAATTAATTAGAATTTCAAGTTAGCTAGTAAAATTAATTGGATTAATTTTATTGGGCTTGGTTTGATTTATGACTTGGATTTATAAGTTAAAAGCGAGAAAATAGAAGGCTTGGATCCTTTAATTGGATCAAAGTATATTTTAATATTGGACTTATAAATTAAATTAGGTTTGATTTAAAGTCCATTAGACGTGGGCTTCATTTAATTTTAATTAATCAAGCTCGGTCCATTAAAATGCAAGCCCATGTCCTTTATTAGACCATGGCTGGGTTAAGGAGTCAAAACTCCTCCTTGAGTGTGGTGTGGCATATAGGTGTTAGATGGTTGAAGAAATCTTTGTAGGTTAAAGCTCCTTGGTATCTTGTGACTAGGTCACATATAAAGTTTCTAAAATGCTCACAGCCGACCAGCAGCTGCAGCAAAAACATACCCATGAAATTTCACTCTTATTTTCTTTCCAAAAACCCTCTTAAGATCTTAGAGATCCAAAGAGGAACAAATGATTAAATGTTAAACAATAACGTTGTTGATTCTATGCACATTTGATGAGATTTTGCTAGTACAAAATCTCCACATCCTTTAGTGGTGGTGTGCTAGTCTTTGGAGGGTCTCTAACTCGAGATCTCACTGTGAACGATACAGAATGAGGAATCAACGCTTGTAGTCAAACATAATGTGGATTTTTGTCCCTCTTATTTATTTTTTCTCCTAATTATTTGCCTTCTTTATTTCATTTTGACACCAAAGGTCGGGGAAAGGATTAAGGGTACACCCATTGGTCAAGATTTAATTTTGCATTTAATTTTGGGGTTGAGAATTTTTTCTAAATTTTAGAATATCTAAAATATAATTGATTCTTGGAAATGTAGAAAAAAAGAACAAAAAAGTTTCAAAAAAAATAAAAAAAATGGCAGTAGATGTGTCGACAAGCGCACTGCCGGGCGCGCACTCCTGCGCGCATGCGTGCTACTAAGGGCGCATGCAGGTCTACGCTGGCACGCGCGGGCGTGCACTGGAAGCAGATCCATGAGCGGGGTGCGCGCATTGTTTGCTCATGTCTGCTTTATGTTTTTTCAAAATTTTTATTTTTTCTGAATTTTCTGCATATTTTTCTGAAACAGTAAATTTTGGGGAATTTAATTTTTGGTTGAGATGTGGTATTTTCTAAAATTATATTACTAAAATTAGTTTGAATGGGTGCTCAAACAAGAATTAATTTTTTGTATCGGTTGCACTTATGTCCATAAATAGGTTTTATTGTTTTTAATAGAAAAACCCTTGGATTGGATATGTGATTAATATATGACATTGGATATTATTATTATAATGCATGGTTTGTGTTATATTTTTTCTGCATGTTTATTTTGAAATAAATGTGTTTTTCTATTAGTTTGATTGACATGGATGATCACAAAATCCATTGGATGGTTTATTTTCAGTTGGGTTGTGGCATGCGTGCCACTTATTTTCTTATCTCTCTGTTTTTAGCCTAATTATTTAAGGCATGTTTTCTCCCTATTTATGTACTTCTTGCTACTTTTGTTTGGGGTTTCTTTTTAGTCGTAATAAGTGTAGTAGGTTAGGGAGATTTAGTTTTAATTTTTGTAGCAATTGAAAAAACTATCTCAGACAATAGAGGCCTATGGAGGAGCCATGGGTTGGCTCATGGAGAATAGGTCCAAAGGACGGAGCCCATGAAGGAGATGAAGAAATAAAGAGAGATTACAAAACCCATAGTATGTTAATGGGCCTACCCTAGACTGACCATAGATCTACTATGAGTACAGTAGATCGCATAGGCGGCTTTTGATTATCCAATAGTGGCGTGCTAGACTTTTATTTTTGCGTTCCATGCATTTTAATTAATGTTTTTAATATTTAGAATATTATGCATGAAAAATATTAAATGTGATGAGGTCTCGGTCATATAAATAACAAATAACCTATCACTTGGTTGGACCAAGTTAAATTATTAGCCCCTAAAATGAAAATAAACATCGAGAATTTTACTTGTGGACCCTAAGCCCACTAAGTAAAGGTTTTTCGAAAACCCATTTGAGAGTGATGGTTTTTATTGAAATAGTGAGAGGGTTAATTACTGAAGTCCAAATCCTTAACTTGAACATAATTTTGTAGTAATCTAGTAATTTTTGTATTTATTATAGATGTCTAAGAATCCACTTAATAGCATACTTGAGGATAATAAATTTGATGGAACAAACTATTCAAATTGGCTGAGAATTCTGAGGATAATCCAAGATTTCGATAACTAAATTTATGTTCTGGATAAGTCTACCTCGTACTTTGCCAGAAGGGTTCTTGCTAGGAAAATGTTCTGCTCAATAAATTTACTCAGTGGCATGAGGACAACTGGACAGTACGCAGTATCGTACTGGGAATGATGCATAACAAGATCCAGAAACAGTACGAGAGGTACAAATATGTATGGTCAATAATGCACCGCATGAATTAACTTTATGCGATACCGTATGAAGGAATTCTTAAGTGCTAGAATAGTTGAGGGATTGTCCGTATGAGAGCATCGAGTGATGATACTATCCCTAGTAAAAAAGCTGAAAGACCTCCAGGCTGATTTCGAGAATGAACATGATCTTACAATCACTACCACCCTTTTTCGATCAATTTATTATCAACTATAATAGGAATGGGATTGAGAAAAACCTTCATGAGTTGATTAATATGTTGGTCCAGTACACGACAACGGTCGAAAAATCTGCATCAGCAAGTACTAGTGGGAGAGGCTTCAATCTCTAAAGCGAAAGGCAAGGGTGCCAAATGGGGGAGAGAAAGAGTGATGAGACTTCTTCTACTACTTCTAGCACATCAAGTGATCCTGTTACGCTGTTAGGTGGGGGTAAAGGAGAAAGGAACATTGTTCATCAATCAAGGATTCCGAATGATGTTTGCATTTATTGTAGAGAGAAGGACCATTGGAAGAGGGAGTGTCCTGAGGCTTAGCGATGGAGGGGCTATTATTGTAACGACTAGGGACTTAGTTAGGCTTAGTGGTGATCATGTTAGTATAGCTTTTATGTAACCTAGCATGATCGAAATAGTGATTTCAGGTATTATTGGACAATTTTGATTACGTATATTGGTCAATAATGTCTTTTAGGTAACATTAAATGGGAGATGTCTATTGAGTGAAATATAAAATTTATATTATCTCATAATTGGATTATGCATAATCAAGAATGAAACTTACTGTTCTGGTTGTACAATCTCTTCTAGTTGAGGATAAGAAAGAGTGGTGGGCTCAAAGAACATTAGAAATTGGCGATTTGGATCCATTAGCTTTCAAAACCTTTTCTGAGAATGAGAAAGACCACAAAAGCTATTTTGTAGGTCAAAATGAGTTTATCAGTTGCACATTGGATTGGATCTAGTGTGATATTTGTAAATCACCAAAACACACAAATTCAGTATAGGGTTCACAAGTCTAATTCCGTTTGATGGGTTCAAAGAATTAGACTTAAAGTGGTGAACCAAACTGATCACCTTTTGATTGGATCGAGAAGGTATGTATTTAGTGGAAGTTCTTGAATATCGAAAAATGAGAATATGATTCTCCACTCAATAAAATTCTTCCTAAAAGGGCCACAGTTGACCAGTCTTCGATAAGAAAGAAATTAAAAGACATAACAAAGTAGAGAGAAAGATGCATATATCATCATTCTTCGTTAGCTTTTCTAGATTCTTTTTATTTCCAGTAAGGAACAATTAAACTTTACTGATTCATGATTGTAATAAAATTGATATACTTTGAAAATATAGACATTCTACACTTTTCTTCTTTTATTGAAGATGTTAAAAGAAGGGCAAATTGAAATTAATTTTTTTATATTTTTATGTTCGATCATTGAGATTTTGAATAAATTAATTTATTGAATTTTTAACTAATAATTCGATTTGTTCAACTATTTTAAAAAATTCTCAACTTCTTATTTAAAAAAAAGGTACTATAAATACGTTATAATGTATGCATATTTTCTATATACGTATATGAAATGCACATAAATTGTTTGAAATTTTGAATTCATAAAGTTGGTACTCAATATTAATAAATTTTGAAATCGTGTTTTAGTACCATTAAAAAAGGTAGGTTTTGTTTTAGGTATCACAAATTTTGTAAGTTCAGGTTTTGGTACCATTAAATAAAAAAAGAAGCATTTTTTGTACCAACTTAACGGCAGAGCCCATGTGCCACGCACATGGACCTTAACAGCCGTCAACCCCAAAATTTTGGTAGGAAAAGTCACGTGAGTCTGAGGAAAAGGAGGAAAAATTGGTCTTCCAACATTCCATAGCGTTTTGGTACCATTAAACCTAAAAATAAGCCTTTTTAGTCCCATAAAGTCATGTATGGTGCAAAATAAAAGATAGAATCCATAAGCATGAAGCGAAATATATTGGTTATGAATACACAAGTTGAACAAACTGAAATCTTTGACAAAACCCACTTGACAAAATATATGCATTGCAATGCAACAATTTTTCACTAATTGAAACCTGCCAATAGACTTCAACCTATATAAGTATTTAACCTATTTCTAGATGTCTTTTCGTTATGAAACTTTTTATAAACTTTTATTACATGATATATACAATACTTGTTAATTTTTAGAATGTTTGGAAATTTGGGTAAATTTGTAATATTCCTTGAATTATGCTATACGGTAGTGCCCTTCTCCGAAGAACCGTACTCTTTCTAAAATTATATGATAATTTTAAATAGTTCTATAACGATTTATTATTTTCTGTATTAACTAATATGAGTCTTGAGTAACAAAAAATTTTCTAAGAATTTTCTATGGACGGCCGAATTTTAAAAATCCATCCAAGTAAACTGTGAGTCTGTATTATAGTTACTCTTCAACTTGATTTTGCAAATTCTTACACCTATTTGTTCAACTAAATTTTATCTGCTATATTTTTATGTATGTTAATCAATACCTTTTATCACTTTATTTAAAATTTTCAAAGCCATATACTAAATATATAGGTTGAAGTCTTTTGGCAGGTTTCAATTAGCGAAAAATTGTGCATTGCAATGCATATATTTTGTCAAGTAGGTTTTGTCAAATTTTTATCACACCAGGTTTCAATTAGCTCAAATCGTGTATTTATAACCAATATATTTTGTTTCATGTTTATAAATTCTATCTTTTATTTTTGAATGTGTTGTATTACTTATTCTACGCCGCACATGACTTTATGGAACCAAAAAGGCTTATTTTTTAGGTTTAATGGTACCAAAACACTATGGAATGTTGAAAGACCAATTTTTCCTCCTTTTTCTCAAACTCACGTGACTTTTCCTGCCAAAATTGTGGGATTGACGGCTGTTAAGGTCCATGTGCATGGCACATGGGCTTTGTCGTTAAGTTGGTACCAAAATTGTTTATTTTTTGGTTTAATGGTACCAAAACTCGAACTTGCAAAATTTGTGGTACCAAAAACAAAACTGATATTTTTTAAAGTTACCAAAACATGATTTTGCCCTATAATATTTAGGGAAAAGAATTATTTTAGTCCGCTAAGTATGCTTAATTTTAATTTTAGTCAAATAATTATGTCCATTTTTATTTAGTTTTAGTCATCTGACAATTTTTGTCCTATGTAACTTTTGAAAGACTGTTTTAGTCCATATGCACTCAAAGGGGTAAAATTATCCGAAAATCTGGCAGAGGACTAAAAGTAAGCAATTTCATAAGTTACTGGACCTAAACAAAAATGGACATTGTTATCGGACTAAAGTTAAAATTAGGCATACTTAGCGGACTAAAATAATACTTTTCCCTAATATTTATTCTTTATTGATATACCTCTATAATATCTTAGTTACTTTTATTCTTGATTATTTAATAATGACATACTAATAATCTTGTTTTATACATTTCAATGTCTCCTAAAGTGAACATATATAAATAAAAAGATCTATTATAATTGATATTGTCTCCAGAAGTAGGCACACAATTCTTGATTTCATCCCATGAAGTTTACATGACCTCCAGTAGTAGGAAAACTATTTTATACCAATTATTTTTGATATTATCCCTGAAACGATGATAAGTAGAATATTTGATTTTCTCACCACCTGAAGTATTTTGAGATAATGGCTTGATCAAGAAGCCTAAAGCTTCTTCATTTATTTAATTGATCCATAATAATTTCTTTGATATCATAGTTTAGATATTGTGATTAAAATATTACTAACTTGAAGTCAATTTAATTAATTTACTTTACCTACATAGTTTTCTTTCATATGCCTATGTAGTATTTTGAATGTTTGCTAGCATATTTACATGCAATAAAATTTAATTAGTGACAAAAGAAATTGACATGAATACCATTTAATTTCTATTTGTAACATTTTAAGATTTAAGCCAAACTTAAATACATTTAATTTCATGTATGCATGTCATAACAATTCAATTTAATTACATGGTAACTTATATGTTCCTTATTGCTAGTAATATTTTTATGTCACTTTTACTTTACATTCATGTGTAATACATTTGATTCTACTTAAATGTATATGTTGAATGTTATGCTAAAAGTGCATGTTAACTTGTTGTAGCTTAATGGCCAATCTCATAAAATTAGAGCTCAGTACTCTTGATGTTTCTGAAACAAACTATCTATTGTGGGTCCTTGATGCCGTACTACATTTGGAGGAAATAATAAAATAAAATACTAATGCTTTCAAGCAAGACTTTGCTAAAGAGATAATTTTTATTTGTCATCATCTCCATGAAGACTGAAGTGTCAATATTTAACCGTGAAAAGTCCTTTTTAACTCTAGAAGAGTTAAAAGGATCGATTTTAAGCACAAAAAAAACTATAATATTACCACGTGTGAGATATGAGTGGATACAATTGCGATTGAAAGATTTCAAGTCAATTGCTGAATATAATTTTGATATGTTTCAAATTGTATCAAAACTGAGATTACGTGGAGATGATGTGACAATGAACAAATGTTAGAAAAAATATTTTCTACTTTTGATGTATCTAACATTGTACTCTAGCAGTAATAAAGCGAACGTGGGTTCAAAACCTATTTAGAGTTGATTTGATGCCTACTTGTTGAGACAAAAAATAATCAGTTTTTTGTTGAATGATAATCACACATGACCCATTGGTTCCAAACTACTTCCTAAAAGTTCAGCAACATTTCTTGAAGTAAATGCTACTTCTTCATAAAAGGGGCATGGTCGATACCATGGCTCACCACGCGGCATTCTCATAGATGTGGTCTTAGCCATGGAGGTCATAGTCGTGATCGTGGTAATAGTCGTGGACATCATCGTAATGTTTGGATTAATTCCAACATTCAGAAGAATAATGGGAACAAGGCAAAGAATCAACAAGAGAAAACTATAAATGGAGAGCTTTGCCATAGATGTGGAATGTCTAAACATTGGTCCCGTACCTGTAGTATGGCACAACATTAAGTCAAGCTCCCTTCTGCCGTTGCACTCGAAGGCCAATCTTCGTCCGGCCCGAGGAAACCTTTGCACGCCTCCGTTACCGTTTGGGAGGCCTACGCCTCATAGAAACTGTCTACCTGAGACTGTCCCTTGGCCCGTAGGTCCTGACACAAGGTTAGAATTCTAGCTCTTCCAGAGTGGTATCTCACTGATGGCTTGGGCCCCCACAGAACGAATCCTTCTTCGCCTTCTACCTAAGCTGTGCAGGAAAGGTCCAAACCCAATCCCAGGGAACAGTCAAGCTCCATAGGGTCTTTCTGTCCAGGTGCAGGTAGTCCGCATCTCAACAGATGTCTATTTCACCGATCTTCTCTTCCAGACAGTGCCCATATCGTTACGCCTTTTGTGTGGGTCGGAACTTGCCCGACAAGGAATTTTGCTACCTTAGTACCGCTATAGTTACAACCGCCGTTCACCGGGCTTCGGTTGCCGGCTCCCCAGTCATTAGGTCACCAACTTCCTTGGCCTTCTGGCACTAGGCAGGCGTCAATCATTATATACCGCTTTTGGCCAACATTCTCAACAACTAAGAGATCCATTCGAAGAACACATGGACTAGTTGAAGTAATGAGCCTACCAATATAAAGAAAATGTTAAAGAAGTTGAGACTAATTTTGTTGAGGCTGGAATCTCAGATTTTTTTAGTCCATTGAAAATGATGAAAAAGGTCTCCCTGAGCTTCCCTTAAAGTTTGGTGACATTCCTGAGGATTTCAACAAAGCTTGTTTATTATGTATTATCTCATATGTTATTAGAATGTTTCCATTATTAAGGTATGTTTACTTTAATCAATAAGGTACTTTTTTTAAAATATTGTAATGTCTTTTATATTTTTATGAATGAAGTTTTTGCTTCCTTATTATATGTCTATTTCATTTATATAGAATGGATCAAGCCATGAAATTCTCAATGGCAAGGAGCATTGTCTTGTTTATGTGCCACTACACAAACCATTCTAAGAAACAAGAGTTTTTCTCAAACTTGTTAATGACAAGAAAAATAGTGAATACTGTTTTATAAGTTAGTAATCTTATTGAATGCTCTGTAACAAGGTTACACATTATATTCTAGTAAATCACAAAGCGTGGTAGAATACTTGGTTAAAGAAGCAAATCCTTGAAAGAGAACGGAGCATGTCATCTCAATTAATCACAACGCTAATGTGACCACATGTAATGTCTCTAAGGATAAAATTGTTGAACCGATTTATCTAAAGACTCTAAATATAACGATCAAGATCTCGAGGATAGTTAAGAGATGTCTACTAATTATGCTCACAAAAGTTTAGGTTGGTACGGCAAAGAGATGTCTACTAATTACCCGATACTAATTAGGTTGTCTCCATAAATCGACCTAATTTTAATTTTTGTCCCATACTATAGATGATTGGCACATTACAGGCCATATATGCATTTGTTTTTCCAATTTCACGACATAAGAGGGGCAACCATTAAGTAGCTTACGACTTTTGATTTTTCTGTTAAGTGGGTGCAAATTTTGAGGAAAAATGTACTGATATGAAAATTTGGTGGAAAAGGTTTATTTATTCTTCTTCGTCATATAAATAGCTATTTTGTTTTCTTCTCTCTTCCATTTAGTAGGAAATAAGTTTTAAAACACGGCTGCAAAGGGAGAAGCTCTTTGTCACCGTGGAAGGATTGCAAGTTTGAGAACCCTATGGACTGACGACAACACAGGTAGGAGATTTCTTTGGTGTTCGAAAAAAAGAAGTTGGTGTGCTTTATTTATCACACATCAATTGGTTAGTATTAAACTTAGAAGTGCCTGTCATTGGTCTAAGGCTATTTCTCCCTTTTTGACCCCAGAGGTGCTGGGTTGACTTGAATCAATAGGAATTTGCACCTACTATAACTCAATTGTTGTCGTTTCACCAGAGTCTGGTGATGACCTTGTGCAATCGGTACTTGAATCCGACGCTACAGGTCTAGTGCTCTGTACTCTAAAGGCATGTTTAGGGTCATGCTCCCTCAACTCGTGAGTCATCCCTGAAGGTTAAGTATAGCGCCATATGGATGTGAAGGATGGAGAATGGTCCTTGTCCAAGGTGTATTTTCAAGCACTCTCTTTCGATTTCTTCCTAGATTTTTCTTTAGTCGGGTTCCCATAAACTTTGGACTGACATTAGTGTGAAAATCCGCACTTTCTCTTATTGATTGATCCTGCGAAGGATCATTAGAGCATGTACTCCCCTACGGCGATGGTCGTGCTGGAGTGATTTCATTTGTTTGGATATTGACTAAATCCACAATTTCCAGTTGGGAAAAGGATTCAGCCAATTCTTATAGATCTGTGCTCTTGTTACTTCCATTATTTTATAAATTTGATAGATGGGATAATCAGATCTTCTCTAAATTTTGGCTTTGGAATCTCCATAGCCGTCCCCTTCTAGTGTAGAAGAGGTACTGTTCCAAGGGCGTCCCTAATTCTCTCTTGTTTGGATTTAGATGTCTCAGGGTTCTCCCTTTGGTATATCTTCATATCTACAATGTCTGCTTTCAGATAAGTAAGATCCTTGTGCAGATCGGGAAGGATCTTAAGGACCTCCTCCACCTTCTGGCTCAAAATTCTATTTTTTTAGGTATATGGATTTACCTATGTCCGTAGTCTTGAACTGTCTTTTGTATCTCCCTCAGATGTTGGGAGATCTTTGATGTATCAGGCTCGAGTTCTTTCCAGTCAGTTTCTTTAATCATAATTTTTAGAACTGCAATTATGCAGAATTTACCCGTTCCGCTTCTTCTAGCTGGGATTCTACCATAGACTTCAGTGGAGTATAGACGCCTCACTGCATTTTTTGGTAGTACCTATCGAACCTCAAAATTTCTCAACCATTTTGTTTTTCTTCTGGAGTGAGAAGTTTTGGATCAATTCTTTTGAGACTGTTGTAACACTTGTCAACAATTTCCATGAAAAATTCCCTTATCTATATTTCAACAATATGGAAATATTCACTATTTTCATCGGAACTTGAACTTTCGTCCGGTTCCATTTTCTCTCAAGAGAGTCTCTTCCATTAATGGATTTATAATATCAAAATATAATATATAATATATTTGTTCAATAAACCTAAGCTCTGATACCATTCTAGGGGAGCATGTACAAAAATATGCATTAGAATGAAAAATAATTGAAAGTAGACTAAACTGCTCATTTTAAAGCTATTGAGGAGTAAAATTGTCTAAAATTTGATCAGATCTAGTCGGAGGGTAGGAATCGCAATATTTTTTAAAGCTACGGCGCATATTTTGCCAGGGTCTAAATTATAGTCCTTAAAATGCTACCCCCTTAAATTACGGGTCAGGATTTGCGATTAACCCTTTGGTTAAATGTTTAGATACAAGACATGGTTATTTTAGGTTTTATTTGATATTTTTCATATGTCATATTTTAATTTTATGAGAAACTGAGAACACATATAATAATAATTATATAGTTTATAGCAGTGTGAGTGCCATTTCCTATTCTAATATTTTTAAATTTTCCATGTGGCCATGTCTGTTCGTATCTTGTGTTTGTCACCGTGTCCGTAGCCATGCATCATAGATAACTATAATAGTATAGACAGTGTTTATCTATTATTTCATGCCATTTTTACGACTTATTCTTTTGGGAAATGGATACGTGTTGTGATGGTTTAGGAGTAGCATTTACACATTTTTATATTTTTTTACAAGGATCGATAATTTCTATCGTGCATTATTGAAAAGATCAAAACTTTTACGCTTATATTTTATTCTATTATATTAGAGATAATAAAAATGTTCTATAACATATATAGTAATTACATGTCAAATCTCAATTTACATTTTAATCTATCTTACAACAAAAAGTGTTCAATTTACATAATAAGTAATTTAATTTATCCTCATTAATTCTTTTAGCATTTGTATTTTACACTTCAAATTATTATCTTACATGACAATTCATTTAATTGATTTTCAATCGTCATCTAACCTATTCTGATTTGTTAAGTCATTTAACTAATTCTCAATTATATGTATGCTAATAAAAATTTCAACATTAAATCATTTTAATTTATGTAATTCTTTGTAGGTGTTGTATGATTGAGGGAAACCATTATAAATGCAATATATTATGAATATAATATACAAAAAAATTATATGATTAATTAAGTATAATGTGAAAAGTAATTAGTAGGAATAAATCTGAATAATGTAAAAAGTAATTAATAAGAGTATATGTGTAATTGCAAAAGTAGTTAATAAAAAATAATAAATATATTATTTTACATTTTTATCCTTGAAAAATAATATTTGCAAGGTTAATTTAGTCCAACCACAAAAAGAAAAAGCTTTTTAGGTGATTCGTAATTTTATATATATGTAGATATAGATATAGATTGATAAATTTGTCCAACCAAAAGGTCACCAGTTTAAATATGGTTATTTGGTCTACTTTTATAGTAGTTTCTCGCGCTACTAAATTTTTATTTAATGTATGCTTTAATTTGAAATTATCTATCTATATATCGATAATTTAATACACTATTTTCAATAAAAACAAATCACTTATATTTAGGTTTTCGTGAATCACAATTATTTAATAATTAATCAATTAATTTTAGAATATTGAATCATAATTTTAATATAACAAAAGAAAAAAAGTTGATCATACTTTTCATTGACTTAACCAAAATAAAAAGTAGTTAATCATTTGATTGATATTAAAATAGTTTTACTGATTTGTACGAGCCTAATCAAATTTTTCATTGGACAACCATATCAAAAGCTTTTAGAAAGGAAAAGATGTTCGAATTTAAAATTTTCTTTTTAATTATAAATGTTGACAAAATAATAGGAAAAGAATAACGAGAAAATTGACTGGCCATAAATCAATTATTGGGTTGTTTAAAGCGCAAGCAAAGATCTCCAGTCCATTTTATTTGGATTTTCATTGCTTGGAACAAAGATAAAATGGATGGTGAAGAGCATATAACAAAGATAAGAGTTAAAATTCAAGCATATAACCCAAACCAAAACCATATCAAAGATAACAAAGATAAGAGTTAAAACTGATTAACAAAGATAATAGGAAAAGAATAACGTTGGTAAGAAAGATAAGAGCATATAACAAACATAAGAGTTAAAATTCAACTAAACCAAAACCATTTACGTTGGTAAGAAATAAATATGATTTAAAGTAAACCATTCCACAACTATTTATTTTCTTTTCTATCTTAGTAATATTTCTTGTACGACTTCCACTTCCATCCCAAACTTGAATGTTGTGCAAGTTTTAATATGCTTCATGAAAAAATGACATAAGTTCATTCATTTTCTATAATCTTCTATAGTGGAAAAGTTAGAAAATAAAACATATCCACATAAATTTTGGTCAAAGATAAATTGGGTTTATGGATTTTGAATTTACCTGTTCCAGCAGTATATCATTCCTCCGACAGCTATAGAGTATAAAACTTGCAACCTCCTTTAAAGAGCGGAAGTATTGAGAGATTCTATCATGAATATAGTACTATTGCATGAAAATGTGGTTGAAGAATGTTAGTTATATTACATTAGTTTTGCATAACTCAAATATTTACAGATTATTTATGTAAAGTATCAAAAAAATTAGTACCTTATCACTTGCATTCGAGGCGTTGCACTTTCTCTTTTGTAATATCCAACTCTCTAGACGTTCCTGTAGGGATAACTTATATCTTGGTTGAATTTTTATTATCTCAATAATTTCCGGTAGAGGGTTCACATCTTGTTGGAGAGGGACTTTTTTCACTCTTACGTCCAACTTGCCTTCATTATCTTGTACAATTATGTGATACATGTCCCTTTCCCCTATCTCAACCTGCCATACATATGTATGTTAGCAGAATAGACGAGTTTATTTTATAAATTATAATATCACATTTTTTAGATAAAGAAACCTACAAGTGCATAATAGCAAAAATGCACGTTATTGCACACTAATATCTAATCTTGTTTCCATTTTTTTAGTGGATGAGTAAGTAAAGTGATTGCATAAGCTTTCTACAAACAAAGTGTTACATGTAGATTAAAGAACAACTAAATAATTACCAAGAAAATAATTAATTTTTAGAACAAAAAGTAATAAGATAAGGATTACTTTAGTACTCGAAATCAGTAAATCATAACAGTAAACGAATTTCTAATCTTCAAATGATTTGGATATATAAACCAACTTAAAATATAAGATATGGGTGCCTAGCTTATACTACACATCCAATTAAAATAGCCAGATGCTTTGAAGATTACATTATTGTATAATTATGTTACAATACCATGGAGTCTTTATAGGATATATAATCAATTATACAATAGCTTTGGTTTTTAATTTGTTAGTCTTTTTCTTACTTTCTCTTATCATATATTTTTTAGTTCTCTTGAAACAAAAGAAATTTGTGCACTTATAGTGTTAAAATTGTTTTTATCATTATGAGTGAAAATTCAGTACCGTAACTTAAGTCTTGAGACAATATCAACAAATGTTTCAAGGTACAAAAAATGAAAATTAGTAATGAATTCAATTACAATTTTATTTACTTTATCGAACATAGTAAGAAGCCTTATCATTTTGTTCAATGGTAGTTACATATCCAACATTAAATGTGCATATGAAAATTAAATAAGATAAGTATAATATGCAAAATAAAAGGCATGAAAATATGTAGAAAATATGTTGTCTTAATATTGAGAATTTAGAGGACAACAATGCGTAACGTTGAAAAGAGTAAATGTGTTTTATTCTACCCCGTCCGACATGGACTATGAATTAAAAAGATAAGCAACATATAAGCATTGGCGAAATAACTCGAGTTTGTTGTCATAATCAAATTTCAAAATGCACTCGGTGGATTTGAGGCAATTCTAGGACCCAACATGCTTGTGGGCCCAGGGCATGACCAAATAGGAATGAAAGTCAATCACCAAGCTAAGTCGGAAGCTAAGTATATGGGAAACAAAGTGGAATGTGCGTGGGGAACGACCTCTTGAACATGCGGGACAAAATGCTACATACATGGGAATCACCTCTAGAATCTTGATACATAATGACTGATCATGGGATAAGTCACTCCACGTTCAGAATGTCACATTTTTATGAACCGTGATTGTAATATCACATTCCATATACATTAGAAACTAATAAGATAAGCAACATATAAGCATTGGGCAAAGAAAAATTATAGTGTATCCATTTGCAATCCCTTTTTGGCATATTGCCACCGAATTTTAGGATACACATGGTGAGTTTGGAGGCATCTCTTAAATCCAACGGGCTCACGGGCCCAGGGCGTCACGTGTTCCATAGAAATTTTTTATCATTGTATTTAACAAATTGGAAATGATCCTTTCAGAAATACGGAAGATGTTTTGCAAAGGTCATAATACAACAAATACATGAACATAAGATATTGAAACTTTTCATTATTCATTTGACCATAAGAGATGGCATAAAAGAAAAATGTATTCAAGTGGAAAATAAATTGATTTTGTTGTGAATGATGCAAAATACTATTTTTGCCTCATGAAGTTTATAATTCTAAAGCCAGCCAAATATATTGTATGTAGCTTATTTTCATTTTGAAAGTCATTTCCTTAATCTCAATTGTAATTGAAATATAAATCACCAAGAGAAGATTCACTGTAGAGGAAAAAATCTTAATTTTCTTGATATCTCCTAGATATGCTTGCAAATTGGTGATACTGTTGGAAGATCTGTGAGGATTTTTGTGAGTAAAGATTCTA
Source organism: Sesamum indicum (assembly GCF_026168435.1). Taxonomy (NCBI): domain Eukaryota; kingdom Viridiplantae; phylum Streptophyta; class Magnoliopsida; order Lamiales; family Pedaliaceae; genus Sesamum; species Sesamum indicum. The sequence goes on along the minus strand of NC_142661.1, from coordinate 4,240,706 downwards.
AAGACTCTAATATTTTATTGTATTTATAAGGTAATAGTAACAACCTTTATTTACAGAGAAATGACTAAACACTCAACATTAGTTATTAGTGACTAGGCCACTTCTATTTAGGCAGGGGATTAGGCAAGATCAGTTCCCATTTATTGATGATTGGAAAAAAGATATCAAAACTTTTGAGTGGCATGGATATCTCACTCCCATGAAATATGTAATTTATCTTTCTGTCACACACTTCATTTGTTAGGAGGTCCACCACATTATCCCTTTCTCTGAAAGTGTACACAAAATTACATATCAAACTTCTTTTGATAGCATGAATTTATGCAAAAATATGCCGCAACCACTAGTTGCCTCTATGTTGCGACTTTGTCAGTACTGAAATACTTTTAGCATCGATTTCTATCTAGATTCTATCGAAAGCAAATTCTTCAACCAATTTAAAACCTTAATAAAATGATCATTTGATAAGTAAATACTCAAAACTACAAATACTACATCTCCTTCTTTATTATGCAGAACTTTGCATGCTACCACCTCTCAGGGTTCTCTTAAGCCGCACTATGGCAGGAAGTTGGTGTGGAAAGTGAATCCATGTGTTATCAACATTTGAATCACCTATCCTTTGTTGTCTTTTAAATACACTTGCTTTGGTAACAACTATAACTGGTGATGCACCCTCAAGACGATCGTTCAAGCTCAAAAACATTGACTGAGGTGTTTGGATTGTTTCATGTCGTCTCAGCAAATCATAGAACAAGCTACGATACAAGGATATGTATATGTCCCTGAATCAAGGAGGCTGTTAACGGCTTCAATTAATGATGAACTATCATTATCGCCAAATCCGCTATTAGAACCAGAATCGGAAAAAACTAGGAAGGAATTCCAACACCTTCGTACTTTAATACTTCGAAAGAACATATATACTTCGAAAGAACATATGTGCAATGGTCTTAATATGGGAACAACAGTAGCACTTAAATGCCACTGCAATCGTTTGTTGACCTACAACCAGTGATTCAGCAATTGTCATGAGAAGGTTGATATTGAAGGTACAATAGTTGGCTGTTGGAAACCATAATAAAGGTTGAATAACCGTTGCTTCACAAACTAAATGCTATGTGACATTAATCGAATGATCCCTATCGTATGAGGGCCGCTAAACCACTTATCTGTAGAATTCTCATTTAGCATTAATTACCGCGACATAAAATGTTTGTCTTAGAAAAGAGTTTACATAGGTTACCTGTATGTCATTTTTGTATTTGTACCATTATCTCATCAATGGTTATAAGTATTAGAATTGATATGAATGACATCACCCTGATTGTGTGTTTTACGGTACCCCGTCCTACATAGATTATGAATTAAAAGATAAGCAATATATAAGTATTAGCCAAATAACTCAAGTGCATCCATTGGATATCCCTTTTTAGTTTGTTGTCATAATCAAATTTCAAGATTCACTTGGTGGGTTTGAGGCAATTCTAACAGCCGACGGGCTGGTGGGCCTAGGGCATGACAAACGGTATCAATGTGAATCACTAAGTAGCGTCGGAAGCTAAACCAATGATTGTGATGTCCCATTCCATATAAATTAGAAACTAATAAGATAGCAACATATAAGCATTGGGCAAAGAATTCAAGTGTATCCATTTGTTATCTCTTTTCAGCTTGTTGCCATAATAGAATATTAGGATTCACATGGTGACTTTAGAGGCAATTCTTACATCCAATTGGCTCAACGGGCTAGGGCGTGACATGTTCCACTGAATTGTTTAATCATTCTGTTCAACAAATTGGAAATGATGTTCTCAAAAACAGGAAAGATGTTTTGCGGAGGTCATAATACAACAAATACATGAACAGAAGATGTTGAAACTTTTCATTATTTCAGAAGAAAAAATCTTACCATAGTGTTTAGATTCATTCCCTGAGTGTGTTGTTCTGTTTTGTGGAGATACAGAGAGAATAATAAAGATAAATAAGTGTGTTAGAGATAGTATGTATGATTGGGTTTATTTTTGGAGATAAGTCAAAATAAATATTGTATGTCTAATGTTGTGTTTTGGGAGACAAAAATTACTATTCATTATCAAATCATTGTTAAATCATGGCTTTTTTTTATATATATTTATGTATATGTGTGTGTATATATATGAATATATTTTTGAGTGGATAGATCTTTCGATTGGCATGGATATCCCACTCCCATTACATATGTAATTTATCTTCCTATCACATGCTTCATTTGTTAGGTGGTCCACCATATTATCCCCTTCTCAGAAAGTGGAAAAAGAATTACATCTTAAACTTCTTTTGATTGAATGAATTTTTGCCAAAATATGCTGCAACCACTAGTTGCCTCTATGTTGTGGCTTCATCAGTGCTGAAATATTTTTAGCATTCATTTCGATCTAGATACTTTAAAAATCATATTCTTCACCCAATTTGAAACTTTGATAAAATGATCATTTGATAATGTAAATACTCACAACCACAATTACCACATCTCCTTGGTCACTTTGCACAACCTTGCATGCTCCCAACTCTTAGGATTCTCTTAAGATGCACCATGGTATGAAGTTGTTGTGGAAAGTGAATCCATGTGTCATCAATATTTAAATCACCTATCCTTTTTTGTCTTTTAAGTACACTTGCTTTAGCAACAACTATAATCGGTGATGCACCCTCAAGATGATCGTTTAAGTTTAAAAACAATGACCCAAGTGTTTGGCTTGTTTCAACTTGTCCCAGAAAACCATAGAACAAGAAACTATACAAGGATACATATATGTCCCTCAATCAAGAAGGCTGTTGTTCGCCTCCATTAATGGTCAACTATCATTATCACCAAATCCGGTATTAAAAACTACACTGGAAGAAACTAACAAATAATTGCAACACTTCGCACCTTAAAACTCCGAAGGAACACTTGTATAATCTTCTTAATATGGGAACACCACTTGCATTTAAATGCTATTGCAATCGTTTGTTGACCTGCAACCAGTTATTCATCAATTCCGACGATCATATTGATATTAAAGGTTTAATTGTAGGCTACTAGAAACCATAAAAAATGTTGAAGAATCGTTGCTTCACAAACTGAATTCCAAATGGTCTTAATTAAAAGATCCCTATCATATGAGGGCTGCTAAACCACTTGTCTATAGACTTCCCATTTAGTATTAGTTACTGCACATAAAATGTTTGTTTTAGAAAAGAATTTACATGGGTTACCATTATGTCATCATTGTACTTGTACCATCATCTCACTAATGGTTATAACTATTACAATTGACATAGATGACATCACCCTGATAAAAGCCATAGTATTGCATAGCCTATGCAAAATTTGCATGTATTTGGTATACCATGGAACCTACCACCATCAATATGAATTTTTTTGATAGTCATTTAATCATCTTAACTTCCCCACAACCACTTTTGTAGTATCTTTACCACCCTATGTGCATGCCCAAATTTAGCTGTTTCAACATTGTCACTCTCCAATTTGGCCACTTCAGATTTTGGGCACCTTGATGAATAATGACACGCTGCACCACCATTTGTATTTGCATCCTGTGATGGATGCATTGCCTCCTTTCTTACCCGATATCTTTCGTTCTAAATACACATGAAATACTTCATAATAAAGGTCCTCTCCCTAGTATTATAAATGGCTCTTTCAACTTGCACCACCTCCAATCTTGGTCATGGGTGATTTCTTTGTTGACAGTCTTCAGTGATAACTAAACCTTAGTAAAAGATTGATTTTCTCTTCAACTTGTTATGAAGAGATTAATTATCAAGCGTATTGAGATGCTACTTTATGTCATACTTGGTGTAAGTATTGCTAGCTTCTCCACAAGAGCAAATTTGAAAGGAAAAGAAGTTACATTCATCGAATTTCTGTTGTTGGATTATATAATTTGTATAGAGTACTTTTAATCTAAATATTTTAGTAAGCAGTGGACCTTCAATTATATAAACGAAAATTGGATTGGTTTGAAGGCTGGAAAAAGTAATTTTATGTAAGATAATCGTGAATGGGAGTTTTAAATGGAAATATACACTGGATATGAAAAAAGTTGGCAAGTTGAGAAAGATGTAGAGAATATACTAAATAGATAGATGGATCAGAGAGCCAAGACCAGAAACACAAAATGTAACATATATTGTCCCAAGTATGAAAAATAAAATACTAAGAGATACAATTTTGTGGCTTGTAGGATAATATAAGGGAATTAACGCATTCAAAATCATTGCATGACAAACCAATGTTGTGCACTAAGACTTATTACAAGAAAAAAAAATGTATACATATTTATGGTGATGAAGAGAGAATATATAATAGTTACAACAATTAGTACCTTGTGGGGCTTCCAAACATGAAAAACAGAGAAACTTTTTTATCAACAAATCATAGTAAATAAGAAAAAATGTATATAATTATGGAAGATACCGTCATTAATGTCTTCTCTTCTCCATTAATATAGTTAAGGATATTAAATCGTGAGCCAGGGTAGTTAGTACTCTAAGTTGCGGTCACAATCCTTTCTTTTGATTTTATTTTTTTTGTAATATTAATTTTATTTATATATTTACTGTTCTTTGTCCTAATTTCTTACTCATATCTTTACCACAAAATATTTCCACCTCTTTGATATTCTATTTTCTCCACAATACCCTCAAACAATTATATTTTGCAGAAAATAAAGTTGGTCAAGTAGATACCCAAATTTGGGATGTTCTCCCTATGTTTTAAATATGAATTCTTTAACTAATCAAATCTTCAGGTTTCGAGTCAAAGAGATGCAATAATCATTTGGTTTCTTGATGATATTATCATCATTCAACAATCAATTATATTGGATATTGATGTATGCCATGTGTTCGACTATTTTTTCCTCTATTTTTATTCATTACGCCTAGATAATTCATATTCTTGCACCCAAAAATTAAGAATTAGTACTATTTTAGTTTTATTGGTCATAGGGATCTCACATTATATCTTGTAATTGAAAAACTTTCACCGAACTAATGTTAATTCAACTATCATGGACTACACACATGGTTGCTAGTCGATGATCAAGATGCCTAAAAAGTCGGGCTCAAGAGGACCCAACCTAGGTCTGATTGACCCAATAAATAAAAGTGCATTGGTCCAATCCAAGCCAATCCTAGGCTAATCCCAACTATCAATACTTGGGATAGGCCCAACCCAATGACCTACAACCTTTTTATTAGAATAAATGATCAAAAAACCAATTAGATTTGTCGAGAGGTATTTTATTCTAATAATTAATAGATGTCATGTAATATTATTTTGAAGTGAATAAAATGAGTATTCTCTTACCTCTACTTTGTTATGCTCATTTTGTATATTTACATTTACTTGAACATCACAACAAAGCCTACACATCAATTGACAATCGTCCAGTTGGGTTGCGCGTTGGATGGCGGTCATGAAACCAACTGCCAATCATATGAGGGCCGCTAAACCACTTGTCTATAGAATTCTCATTTAGCATTACCGCGACATAAAATGTTTGTTTTAGAAAAGAGTTTACATGGGTTACCAGTATGTCATTTTTGTATTCATACCATCATCTCACCAATGGTTATAACTATTAAAATTGACATAGATGACATCACCCTGATTCAAAAACCACTGTACTGCATAGCCCTATCCAAAATCTGCCCGTATTTGGTATATCATGGAACCCACCACCATCAATATGAATTTTTTTGTGGTCATTTAATCGTCTTAGCTTCCCCACAACCACTTTTCTAGCATCTTTACCACCCTATGTGCATGCCCAAATAGAGTTGTTTCAATATTGCCACTCTCTAAGTTGGCCACTTTTTAGATTTTGGTCACTAACACCTTCATCACAAATTGCATCATCACCATGCTACATGGATATAGCATTGTTCTTGACGTATAATGACATGTTGCACCACCATTTGTATCTGCAGGTAGTGATTGATGCATTGCCGCCTTTCTTACGCGATATCTTTCATTCCAAATCCACATGAAATACTTCATGATAGCGGTCCTCTACCTAGTATTATAAATGGCTCTTTCAACTTGCAACAGCTCCAATCTTGGTCATGGGTTATTTGTTTATTGACAGACTTCAGTGCTACTTGCAACAGCTCCAATCTTGGTCATGGGTTATTTCTTTATTGACAGACTTCAGTGCTAACTAAACCTTTGTAAAAGTTTGAATTTCTCTTCAACTTGTTATGAAGTGATTAAAAATCAAGCGTGCTGAGATGCTACTTTATCTCATGCTTAGTGTAAAGTATTACTAGCTTATCTACATGAGCAAATTTGAAAGGAAAATAAGTTACATTGATCAAATTTCCGTTGTTGGATTATATTATTTGTATAGAGGAATTTGGATCTATATATCAACAAAAATTGGTTACGTTGAGAGGTTCAAAAATGTAATTATAAGTAAGATATCCTGATTGGGAGTTTTTAAAGAAAATATACTTTGGATATGAAAAAAGTTGGCAAATTGATAAAGATGTATAGAACACTAAATAGACAGATGGATCAGAGAGCCGAGACCAGAAATACTAAAAGTAACATTTATTGTCCAAAGTATGAAAAACGACATACCAAGAGATCCAATTTTGTGCCAAGTAGGATAATGTAAGGGAATTAACGCCTTCTAAATCATTGTATGGAAAACCAATGTTGTGAACTAAAAGACTTATTACAAAAAAAATAATATATGTATGGTGATGAAGAGAGAATATACAATAGTGGCAACAATTAATAACTTATGGGACTTCCAAACATGACAGAATGAGAAAGTTTTTTATCAACAAATCATAGTAAATAAGAAAAACTGTAAATAATTATGGAAGATACCCTAATTAATGTCTTCTCTTCTCCATTAATGTAATTTAAAGATATTATACCATGAGCATGCTAGTTAGTACTCTAAGTTGAGGTCGCAATCTTTTCTTGTGGTTTTATTTTCTTTTCAATTTTAATTTTATTTATTTATTTACTATTCTTTTTCCTCCTTTCGTACTCTTATCATTACCACAAAATATTTCGGCATTTGTGATATTCTATTTTCTCCATAATACCCTCAAACGTTTATATTTTCTCAAAATGAAAGTTGGTCAAGTAGATATCCAAATTTGGGATGTTCTCCCCAAGTTTTAATTTTGAATTATTTAATTAATTAAATCTTCAGATTTCGAGTCAAAGAGATGCAATAATCATTTGGTTCCTTAATCATATTATCATCATTCAACAATCAATTATAATGGTTGTTGATGTAAGAAATGTGCTCAACTATTTTTTTTCCTCTATTTTTATTCATTGTGCATAGAGAATTCATATTCGTGCTTCCCAAAATAAAAATTACTAATAATTTTGTTTTGTTGGTCATAGGGATCTCACATTATATCTTGTAATTGAGAAACTTCCACCAAATTAATGTTAATTCAATGGTCATGGACTAAACACATGGTTGCTAGTCGCTGATCAAGATGCCTAAAGAGTCGGGCTCAAGAGGGACTCAACCTAGGATGTGATTGACCCAATAAACAAAAGTTGGTTGGTTGAATCTAGGCCAATCCTGAGCTAATTCCAAGTACCAAAACTTCGGATAGGCCCAACCCAATGACCTAGGAGCTCTTAACCCTGGGTCAAGTTAGCGGACCGACTTAATCGAGCCACTTCTTTTTTTAAATAATACATGACATATAAGTTTTATTTTATTTTTTTAGCTTAGCTATTCTATATTTTTTATACTTTTGAAACTCTAAAAATTTTACCTTTATTCTTCTACTTCTATATTAGTACAACAATTCACTAAAATTCATTGTTATTTTTTTAAAAATTTATTTTAAATCTTTTTTGGTCTTTATGTGGTCTTAGCTACTTCTATTTGTAGTTTTGATTGTTTGGTTTAATTTATAATTTATTTATTTAAAATAAAAGCATAAATTATTTAAGTTTGTTAAAAAAGTATCTCATCTTGATTAAAAAAAAAAGAAAAATAAAACAGGCACAATCAGGTTTGGTTTGAGCCTAGGTCAGGTCATCACCACTGCTTTTGCACTTTCTCTTCATCCCCCATTTTGTGCTTAATTTAAGGTAAAATTAGTGAAATAAAAATTACTATTTTCAAATATGAGTCACTGCAGGTACTGGTCATGATAAGAAAATATATTAAAAAATAAGGAAAAAAGAAAAGACAGGTTTTATTAAGCATGATTTCTATAGCCTCAAGAATGGGTTCCACATTTCTTGTTTAACCTTAATTATGGAAAAAAAATTCTTAATATATTAAAAAATTAAATATTTATTTTTTAAACTTTGACAGGAAAGGAAATTAAATAGAAACAAATTGGAGAAACAAAAAGAAAAATAATTAACTATGTACCTGAGGCTCCATTAATCTTGCCGGCAGAGCACAAGAGATGGGATCCGGCGATAGCACATCACCGGAATCTTCACAAGATGAATTTGGATTTGGGTCGGATGAAATAATCCGGCCAAAATCGTTAGTGTATGTTCTTGAAGAATTCTGTTGGAAAATTATATGGCAATGACGAATTAACAAATCGATTCAGTAAAAAGAATTAAAGAAGGAAAAAGAAAGAATCAAATGATTGAGCAAAGGAATAATGGAGTTGCCTACACAAAATTCATCTTACATTTCTGGAGTATTCTTCCATTTTTGGCTACCGAAGGATTCAAATGTAACGTTCCTAGGGCTCTCTAAGCGTAGTACTTTATGGACTTGAACAGTATTCTGTAGTGAGGGTGTTTGAGGGAGAAAAGCGTGAGCAAATGTGAAGTGTGAGTGGTTGACTGAGAAAGTGTGCGTAAATGTTGTTTCCATATGTGTGAGTGTTTCAAAAAACAAAGCTCGACAGGAGGTAGCAGAAGCCTCGGAAGTTACGTTCTGTCTTTTTCTGATAATTTTTTCCTATTAATTTCTTCTTTTTTAGTTTGTCATTACTTAATATTATGTAATAATTAGACAGAAAGCGTTTTTAGAAACAAATGTATATATTAATGCTATCTATGAATACAATACAATAAATTATTTTCTATATTAGATTCCTCCATAGTAGGGAAAAAAAAAAGAGCTAATATTTAGGAAAATTGATTAAAGAGTTCATCAATATGTACGTATTGTTATATTGTAATCAAACATTTGACTTTACAAATTCGTTATACACAACTCCAGTTTTTGAGTAAAATTGAAAAACTTAAAGTAGTGATGAAGTTAAAATTGACACTCAAAAGTTGACACTCAAAAATGAAGTATACCTTTCTTGCAAGTTCAATCATTTTAAATTTCTTGAAATTTGACTATATTTTTACCGAAGGATCTATTCAAATTCGGATATTTTGAAAGAAATATGTATGGTGGGTGTGTTTTAATCTGAAAAATGTAATTAATGATTTGGTATATAAAGATAGGTACAGATAAATGTTACTTACTTGATTCATAATTTTAGTGATTATTACACTTTGAGGATTGGATTTCATTGATGAACTGTCCTCTAGTAATTTAAGTTTGGAATTGAATTGCAATTATATTAAAGTTATACAGATATACTAATGTGCGTAAGAATTTTTTGCACCAATTTATTTGATTCTTTGCCACCATAGAACATATCACTTTCAAATATTTTGAAAGGAAAAATCAATTGACACTTTTGAATCTATTAATCCCAATATATATATATATATATACATATATATAATAGACAGTAACAAAAAAACAAAAACAATAACAAAGACTAGAGGGTTGGATATTACAAAAATAAAGCACCTTCTGGAATATCCAACCCTCTAAGGGTGACCGTCCTCTAGCAGTTTCTACAACATTTCCTGCAAAACAAACAAAATTATTAACACTTTTAAGCAAGAATTATTTTTTTTAAAAAAATAATATTAATACTGTAGCTACTAACCTCCACCACCAACGCCCTCGGCCCGCTCCAACCGCCGTCCACTTCTTTCGTCCAATACTATTATATACTTACCAACTTCCTCTTGTGCATGTCGATAGAGGAAGCCCCTCCCGGATATACAGTTGAGGACACCACGGAGTTTGCCGCCCGGTTCGCCTAATTCTATAAGGACTCCCGCTGAAAGTCGAATCTGGTCCAATACGTCTCGAGCTGGAGCCGGAGCCAAACCTTGTTGGCCAGCCAGAGTGGCCTGACCAAGATGGACAAGGCGACGGAAAGTATCTTCCGGATTTACTTATCGGCCAACATGTGGAACACCTAGAACATGGACTCATCGTAACAGTCCCACCAGTAGGTCATCTACAATTATAAAATTAAACAAAATGTTAGTAAATTTCATTAAATCAATAGATTATTAGATACAACATAATTAATTTAAAATTGGTTACCTTCATGCTCTCAAACCACAAATGTTGGTACTCTTCCGGCACCTACCTTAGACATGGCGACGGGTGGGGAAAGAGTCCCCATCACGACTCCGTTGATGTGCTCGTGAAAGCGGCGGTCAGATCTAAAATGACATGTTACATTAGACATTTTGAATATGAAATAATACTAAAAGAATTGATAAACATCGAGGCTGATGTACTGGGCGCGCTGATGGTGGGGGGACTGATAGTAGTGGTGGAGCAGCCGCCAGGGTGGCAGACTGTTGTATCGTCTCATCAGTTGTTGGTGCAGCTCCAGATGCTCCAGTATCATCTGGAGTCTGCAGGGCCGGGGACGGTTTACAAATATCACAATAGATCCAATCCAATGTGCAACTGATAAGCTCATTTTGACCTACAAAATGCTTTTGTGCTCTTTTTTTTTCTCAGAAAAGGTTTTGAAAGCTAATGGATCCAAATCGCCTATTTCTAATGCTCTTTGAGTCCATCACTCTTTCTCATCCTCAGCTAGACGAGATTGTCCAACCAGAACGGTATGTTTCATTCATGATTATGCATAATCCAATTATGAGATAATATAAATTTTATATTTCACCCAGTAGACATCTCCCATTTAATGTTACATTAAAGAGTTATTGACCAAAATACGAAATCAAAATTTTCCAACAATAATTGAAATCACTATTTCGATCATGCTAGGTAACATAAATAGTATTCTAACATGATCACCACTAAGCCTAACTATGTCCCTAGTCTTACAACAACAGCCCTTCTGTCGCCAAGGCTTAGGACCTTCTTGTTTCAACTTTTATATTCCTCATCATCACCTGCAAACCATTCACAGATTATGAATTCAGTGGTATCCAATACCATCAGTAGAATAGAGATTATGTTAATACTCAATTAAAGATTTTACCTTCATCGGAGAGGAGCTCAGGATACTCCCTCTTCCATTGGCCAGCAATAAATTCAAACATCATTTGGTATCCTTGACTGACGAACTATCATCATTTTTCCTTTACCCCCGCCTCACAGCGTAATAGGATGACTTGAAGTGCTAGAAGCAGTCAAAGAAGTCTCATCACTCTTCCTCTTCTCCCATTTGGCACCCTTGCCCTTTGCTTTAGAGGTCGAAGCCTCTCCCACCAGTACTCCCAGATATAGATTTTTCAATCATTGCCTCGTACTGGACCAACATATTAATCAACTCATGAAGATTTTTCTCAATCCCATTCATGTTATAATTGTTAATAAATTGATCAAAAAATGGCGGTAGTCAGCCTGGAGGTCTTTCAGCTTTTCTATTAGGGATAGCATCATCAATCGATGCTCTCGTACGGACAATCCCTCAACTATTCTAGCACCTAATAATTCCTTCGTCACAGCATTCTGATATGCCAGTACGGTATCACATAAAGTTCTTTCATGCGGTGCATTATTGACCATACATCTTTGTACCTCCCGTACTGTTTCTTGATCTTGTTACTCATCATGCCCAGTACAATACTGCGTACTATCCAGTTGTCCTCGTGCTACTAAGTACATTTCTCGAACGTCAGATGTTCTCCTAGCAGGAACCCTTCTGCCAAAGTGCCAGATAGAGACTTACCCAGAACATAAATTTAGTTCTCGAAATCTTAGATTATCCTTAGATTTCTAAGCAAATTTGAATAGTTTGTTCCATCAAATTTATTATCCTCAAGTATGGTGTTAAGTGGATTCTTAGACATCTACAATAAATAGAAAAATTTGTAGATTATCATAAAATTATGTTCAAGTTAAGGACTTGGACTTCAGTCATTAACCCTCCCAATATTTCTACAAAAACCATCACTCTCAAATGGGTTTCCGAAACACTTTTCTTAGTGGGCTTAGGGTCGACAAGCGAAATTCTTGATGTCGAGCTTTTGCGATTCACATGGAACTAGTGGGCTTGTGGGCTTGTGGGAGGTATCAAATACCATTCTCGACCTACTAGATCCCTAAGATATTGTTAATCACTTTTTTCACGTGATTTCGAGAACTCCAAGCGAATCATTTGCTTGGTGTTAGACCCGATCCATCAACTAAATCATAGGGCAGACTACCACTGCCCCACGACTAATGAGATAGAGAAATAGGTGTGTATTCACTTCGTTCACAATAATAGTGCAGCTTCATTTCAATCCAAACGTGCCACGACTCGTGAGACCATATATGGGTGAAATCAACTTCCTCACTACATTATAGTGGATGGAAGACGTTTAATAACAATCCTTTGTTTATTTCCAATTTTGGGTCTAATAATTTAACTTGGTCCAACCAAGTGAGGGTTATTTGTTATTTATATGACCGAGACCTCATCATATTTAATATTTTTCATGCATAATATTCTGAATATTAAAAGTACTAATTAAACGCAAGGCATGCAAAAATAAAAGTCTAGCATGCCACTATTGGATAATCACAAGCCCAATAGCCTATGCAATCTACTGAGCTCATAATAAATCTATGGTTAGTATAAGATAGGCCCATTAACATAGTATGGGCTTTGTAATCTCTCTTTATTTCTTCATCTCCTTCGTGGGCTCCGTCCTTTGGGCCTGTTCTCCATGGGCCAACCCATGGGCTCATCCATAGGCCTCCATCGTCTGTGGTAGTTCTTTCAATTGTTACAAAAAATAAAACTAAACCTCCCTAACCTATTACACTTATTACAACTAAAAAGAAACACGAAACAAAAGTTGCGGGAAGTACATAAATAGGGAGAAAGAAAGCCTTAAACAATTAGGCTAAAACAGAGAGATAAGAATATAAGTGGAACGCATGCCACAACCCAATAGAAAATAAACCATCTAATGGGTTTTGTGATCATCCATATTAATTCAATTAACAAAACAACACATTTATTTTCAAAAGAAACATGCAGAAAAAATATAATAGAAACCATGCATTATAATAATGATATCCAATATCATATATTAATCACATATCCAATCAAAGGGTTCTTATGTTAAAAATAATACAACTTAATTATGGACATAACTACAGTACAAAAAATACCCAAAAAGATGGTGGGGAAAGTGGCTTCTCTCTTCTCTTCCCTGTGCTGTCAAAAGAAGAGAGTCCGCAGACTCTTCATCAAGAGTGATTTGGACATGTCTCCTTGGTTTAGATGCCTATGCGATCAGAACTAGGGCTGAAGATCAAGAGGGCATTGCCAAAAACGAAATGTGAATTGCGCGGAGAGGCCTAAGGGTAAGGGACAGAGTCCATGCTAGCTCAGCAAAGAGCGATTTCTGTAAAATAAAGCCAAGCCCCTTTCCGCCTTCCACCCCATCTATGACGAAACTGCAAGCCAACTTCATTGCCTGCCACGATTTCTAGACCATATGTATGGAACCTTGCTAAAAGCGTCATGGCCCAAATGCTCTAGCTTTCGAGGGAGGGGTACGGGGGGTGCTCTTTCAAACCCCTGGAGTTCTCCTTGTTGTCAAAGGGTGGCGCCTGACCTTCATCAACTAGAGAGCTTATACTTTATGAAAATTTATGAAAAAGTGATCTGAGATATAATCTGTCTAAGTAGATAAAGAATTTTTTGACTAGATCAAAGTTCTCCACTTCTCCAGGGGGAGAAGAGTACACCTCCTAAGGTCTTGTGTCTCTTCTCGGCGCATTCTTCATCGACATTCTTGCCTTCCGAACATAACGAAATAGCTGAGCGAAAGCATTGCAAAATTTTTGAGATAGCTCAAGCTCATGCGCTTTTCGCTAGACCCACCCTCTAGCTATAGAAGCTTTTTTTTGGCCTATCGAAATCATTCGAACCGGCCTTTGATAGACGACAAGCTTGATTTATAGCTAATTCCATAGAATTTTCCTTCCTCAGTCACCGAAAGGCGCAATGTCTAATTTCAATTCCATTTAGCCCCCACTCCCAGCGACCACCTGCGGGGCTAGAGTTTCCTTAGGTTCATGAGAATCTCATGGTCAATCCCTTCATCGGAGGAAGAGAGCTTCTTTTTTTTTTTTTGGGTGAATTGTAAGTTTTCATTCATCCAGTAATATTTATAAGGTACTCCGGGCATACCCGGAGAGATACAAAAGGACCCACACTAAAGTTTAAAGAGCAATTAAACCGTGCGGGAAAAGTGACAAGAGTAGCCTATAGACAGTGATCTTCACGGAAATAATAAGGCCCTCGGGGTTGGGTACTGCACCCTCAAATATGAATTCGTTACGATGCCGCCAAAGGGTGTAGACTGTGCATGACAAAGCTAGGTGTCGTGCTTTGGTATGAACGGAGGATCCGGTTTTCTCCTTCTTGAGCCATTTCACCGCGCTGTGCAAGGTGGACATACGTCGGTTGATCCCAAGCCATACTCGGATATGTGACCAAACGTAGTTGCTAAACGGGCACTCAAAGAAAAGGTGTTTGGCCGATTCCTTGGTGTTGATGCAAAGTGAACATAAGTCCTCCTCATGGAGGAACTCGAGTCTGTCCCGTGTAGCCAATCTGTTGCGCAGACCAAGCCACATGATGAACGAGTACTTTGGCGGGATGAAAGCCTTCCAAATAGCTGCTTTCCAAGGCTACCTCGTAAGTTTTGGCCTGAAGTACTCATAGGCTTTCGACGTCTGGAGTCCCTTTAGGGTGGACCATCTCGTCATCTGCTCAATCGCTGCCTCTGAAGACCCAAATTCGGTGATCATCCTGTTGCGGATTTCGGCAAGCCGTTGAAGGAGTGGAGAATCCCCCTTCTTCGATTGCCAGTCCCAAATTGATGCATCTCTGAGGTAGACACCGTTGACCCACTGTACCCACGACGTGTCTGCCTTACGGTGAATGTTCCATAATACACGAGCAAGTAGAGCCACGTTCTAAGACTGTATGTGCCGAATACCGAGTCCCCCTTCTTCCTTGGGATGGCAGATTTCCTCCCAAGCGACCGGCGCCCTCCTAGAATTCCATAGGAAATTCCTACAAAGACGGTGAATTTTCTCGATGACCACCGCTGGAAGAGGAAAAACTTGGAGCCAGAAACACTCCACGCCCTGAATAACCGAACGGACGAGTTCCAGTCGGCCTGCGTAAGATAATGATTTCGACTTCCACTTCGAAATGCATTTGGCAATTTGGTCCACAAGCGGTGAGTAGTTGTTGACTGAAAGTCGTTGTGCCGCAAATGGAATGCCAAGGTATCGGATTGGCATCTCACCTCTCACAAACGCTGTCCTAGCAAGGATTTCATCAAGTTCTTCATTCCGAATGCCTGCCGTAAAAATGCACGATTGGAGGTGTTAACGGAAAGGCCGGATACGTCCCTAAAAACTTTCAGGCATTCCATCAGGATGTGGATAGATGGAAGGTCTCCTCGAGAGAAAAGCATCAAGTCGTCAGCAAAGAGGAGGTGAGTGATTTTCAACTTTTCACATTTCGGGTGATAGTTGAAGTCTGAGTTGGAAGTCTTACTCTTGATCATGCGGGACAGGTATTCCATGCTAAGTAGGAAGAGGGCCGGCGACATCGGGTCCCCTTGCTGTAGGCCTTTCTTCCCCGGGAAGAATCCGTGTAGGGAACCATTTAAAGATACAGAAAATGATGAGGTGCAGACGCACTCCATTATCCAGGCGATAAACATAGGGGGAAAACCATACCCGTGAAGTACTCGGGAGAGAAATGTCCACGAGACCGAGTCATATGCCTTGCGAAGATCGATGTTGATAGTACATCGAGGTGAAATCCGTTTCCTCGAGTACTGCTGCACCATTTCTTGCGCCAAGAAGATATTGTCGGTGATGTTGCGACCTCCAATAAACGCAGATTGGCAATGGTCGATTAGGTGCTCCAATGCAGGTGCAAGTCTGTCCGATATAATTTTCGTGATGGCTTTGTATATGACATTGCAGCACGAAATCAGTCGGTAGTCAGCAACGGAAGAGGAATGCTCTGATTTGGGCACGAGAGCAATGACGGTGTGGTTCAGTTGCCGTAGCATCCGTCCATTCCTAAAGAAATCCATAACGGCCCTGCATACTTGGTCACCCACCACATTCCATGCTTTCTTGAAAAAGCATGAGGAATATCCATCGGGCCCGGGTGCCTTGTTGTCGTTTATGTTGAATATTGCGTCCTTGACCTCCATTGTTGTGACTTCCCTGCAAAGTTCATCAGTAAGCTCGGAGGAAAGTTTGGGGCCATAATCGAACACTCCATCATCAACTGGGATGGTGTGAGACTCGGTGCCCAAGAGTGTTGTATAGTAATCAACGAACTCTTGGGCAATTGCATCGGCAGACGTAATGATCGTCCCGTCAGCTCTAGTAACTGCCGTGATGGAGTTTCTAGCAGCATTCCTTTTCACCATATCGTGGAAGAATTTCGTGTTTCGGTCCCCCTCTTTGAGGTAGTGAATCTTGGCTTTTTGGTAGAAGAAGTTCCGTTCAGCCTCAGCAAGGAAAACGGTCTTCCTCCTAAGATCTCCCAAAGATTCCCGAAGCCTTACATTTCCTGGGTTGTTTTCAAGCTGGTTCTGAGCATCTTGCAGTGCGAGGTTAGCCTCTTTGGCCCTAGTGGAAATGTGGCTGTAGTGCTGCATGTTGAAAGCCCTCAGTTCAGCTTTAAGTTCTTTCAGCCTCTTGCAAAGAATGAATTGTGGCGTTCCCTCCACATGCGAGTTCCATCGTTGCTCCACAGTGGATAAGAATTCCGGGTGTTCTGCTCACATATTGAAAAACCGGAACGGTTTTGGTTTTGTGGGAGTATGATCAAAGATAGTGACAATACCCGGGGAGTGGTCGGATAGGCATCCCGATGGGTTGAAGTGGGCGCCGCAATGTAAACCGGCCTCAAGCCATTCGTTGTTGTGAAGGACCCGATCAAGTTTACACCACACGGGGTTGCTTTCGTTATCGGAATACCATGTGTAATAGCAACCCGTTGTGGGGACGTCAAGCAGTCCAAGTGCTGCACAGCAGTCCACGAATTAGCCCGCCTGCCGACCCATGAATTTTTCAGAGCGGGGCGGAAGGCCGGGCGTACGGGGACCGTCGAAGAAGTGCCTCAACGCGCCGCAGCCACTACTTTGACTTCTTTTATGCAATTGTGAACTCCACGGAACTTTATCAATTCCAACGCAACTTACGAGAGTTTCGCCTTGTGAAGGGCCAGTCGCGTAGGGCGACCGGGCCAGGCCGAGTCAGAAAGGCTTTGATGACTCAAGGTTCATATTAGGGAAAGGAGAGTGAGGGGAAGAGGGGGCAGCCCTCGGCCCGATCATCCAATTCGCTCTAAGAGACAGGCATGGTTCTGTAGTCAAAGCAACTTCGTCACTTTCGTGTACCCATTAATTCTTGTTTGAGAACCCATTCAAATTAATTTCAGTTATTTAATTTTTGAAAATAACACATCACAACAAAAAATTAAATTCCCCAGAATTTACTATTTTAGAAAAATATGCAAAAAATTCAGAAAAAATAAAAATTCTGATAAAATAGAAAGCAGACATCAGCAAACAATGCGTGCACCCCGCTGATAGATCTGCTCGCTGTGCAAGCCCACGTGTGCCAGCGCAGACGTGCATTCGCCCTTGCAAGCATGCGCGTCAGGCCGTGCGCTTGTCGGCATGTCTACTGCCATTTTTTTTTTTGAAACTTTTTGTTTTTTTTTTTGCATTTTGAAGAATGAATTATATTTTAGATATTCCAAACTTCAAAAAAAAATTCTCAAGCCCAAAATTAAATGCAATATTAAAATATCTAAAACCCTAGATTTAGATATGCAATTAAAATAAAAATCATGCTTTCAAAGTCGATTAAAACATGTTATCATGTAAATCCACATTAAACATGTTAGATTGAAGGCCTATACACCAAACTGGGCACTAATAACACTTGCGGGAAATGGATCGGCCCAGGAAGCGTGGCGGAAGCTCAAAAAATTGATAATAACGATTTAACATACAATTTAATCTTGATCAATGGGTGTACCCTTAATCTTTTCTCAGACCTTCGGTGTAAAAATAAAACAAAGAAGGCCAAGAAGTAGGAAAAAAATAAATAAGACGGACGAAAATACAAAATGAGATTTTTACCCTTTTTTTTTTGTTTGACTACAAGCGTTAATTCCTCATTCTGTATCGTTCACAGTGAGATTCGGTCTAGAGACCCTCCAAAACTACCACACCACCACTGAAGGATGTGGAGATTTTGTGCTAGCAAAAACTCCACAAATGTGTAAAGAATCAACAACGTTATTGTTTAACATTTGATCCTTTGTTCCTCTTTTGATCTCTAATATCTTAAGAGGGTTTTTGGAGAGAAAATATAAGAGAAATTTCATTGCTATGGTTTTGCAACAGCTGTTGGTTGGCTGTGAGTAATTTTTAGAGGCTTTATATGTGGCCTAGTCACAAGATACCAAGGAGCCTTAACCTAGCAAGACTCCTTCAACCATCTAACACCTCTCTGCCACACCACACCCAAGGAGGAGTTTTGACTCCTTAACCTAGCCATAGTCTAACAAAGAACTTGGGCTTGCATTTTAATGGATCGAGCTCGATTAATTAAAATTAAATCAAGGCACGTCTAATGGACTTTAAATAAAATCTAATTTAATTTATAAGTCCAATAATAAAATATACTTTAATCCAATTAAAGGATCCCAGCCTTTTATTATATCTCTTTTAACTTATAAATCCAATTCATAAATCGGACGATGCCAAGTAAAATTAATCTAATTAATTTTAATAGCTAACTTGAAATTCTAATTAATCCAATTAATTAAACTCAAGTCATCCGTTAAGTAGATTGGTCTAAATAAATGGTGCAATCATTTATTCTCTTCAATATTTAATTTAATTCAATTAAATTAATCCGAGTCTTTTGTAATTAATTCCAAATTAATTGCATCCAATTATAGTGGTAGGGTGTGACTCTTTAGGTTCACCGTCAGCTAGACTTGGGCGTGTGTGACCAAGAAAATTAATTAAATCTAATTTAATTAATTATTTTGGATTATCCCATAATCTGAAATAGCTCGTTACTATGAGTTCTCGTGTAGCAATGGTCTATGGTACTAGAAACTAGGTGAATAGCAGCGTGAATAGAAAGAAAGAAAGGACTATGGTTTAGGTTTTAAACACTTGAGGGCTTCAATGATGCCCTTTTGACGACATCTTTTGTTGGGCGCATGTTTAAAGCAAAATAATTTCCAAAATACGAATTTGTTTAGCGAAAAACTAGGTGGCCAGTCATGATACTGCCGAGTGGAAGGAGCGTAACCTCCAAGCCTTATTTTCTCCTTCCAAAATTAAGTGCAAATTGGCCATTTTGTTAGTTAAACACTCCATAGTTCGTATAATTTGACTTTTCAACACCAAATGCAAGTTTTTGATTACAAGTGCACATCACTTAGTACAAATTCGTGAATGCAATCCCATCATCATCCTGCAACCTGATTAATAGAATTTCGAATATTTTGGTATGGGTTTTAAACACCATGTTTTTTAGCTGGTAAATTTTGCGATAATGCATTACCCACATTGAGTAATCTGGTAAAGCATAAGGTTGAAGTCTGTAACGTTTGCCCTGTGTAAAGCGGAGGACGAAACACTCAACTATGATCTCTTAAAGTACACATTTTTCAGGCGAATATGGCTATTGTCACTTCTTCCAAATCGAATTATTTTAGGCCCTTATCTAAACTGTGCCGGCTAGTATCAAATTCTTGTATGTCACTTCGGCGCTCAAAAGGTGATTTATTTGTTACTATCTATTGGTATATCTAAATCACCGCAACAAGTGTTTGATGGAGTCATCAAGTTCTCACCCTATGGAGATAATACATCAGTCAACAATCCATCTTCCTGACTGCATGAATTGTTATTAGAGTCTTAGTACAATAGAGAATCAAGCTCAAACAAATTAGTGGTATCCTCCACCTACTGATTCAGTAAAAGTTTATTTTGATGGTGCGAATTCTCAAGAACAATCATCTATGGGTATAGGGGTTATTGCAAGAAACTCTAAAGACATCTGCTTAGCAGATGATATATTTCTCTTTTTCTACTACACCAGACCATCCTGGAAGCAAAGGAGTGTTCTTATTGAAGGTGATTGCTTATCCATCATCAATAAACTTAAGGTTGTTGAATTGGTCTCCTTACCACTAAGACCAATTTATGAAGATATCAAAACATTAGCAGTGGCTTTTCATTCCATCACTTTTGTGCATGTTCATCAACAAGCGAACAGTCTTGCACATTAATTGGCAAGAAATGCTCACTATAGTGCTGATCATTGTTATTATTGGTGGCAAATTTATGTTATGATTTTCGTATCCAAGAAAAAAAAAAAGAAAAAGAATGCATATTAATTGATTATTGTGTCCTAGCAATAGCAAATATCATGAAGTTAGATTTAACCAAATGGTGCGTCCTATATTATTTGTCATAATATCTAATCAGACTGAAGGGGTCAAAGTTGAAATAGAGAAGCTTTTGGAATAATACTTTTGTTCCAAAAATTCGTTTAATATAACTTATCAGTCTTTGGATAAACTCGTTTAATAACTACAACTATTATTTATCTTTTATGGTAAACTAAAGGTACTTTAATATAGGTTAACAATTAGTGACTCTATTGTACTGAATTGGGCGGCACACTATGTTGGATTAAAATGAATTGAAACAAAAAATGGTTGGATGTATCCATCTAACAAGCACACAAAGTAATGTAACTCTACCGAAAAAATTGCACTTTTTGTACCGTAAGAGCACTTTTCGACTTAGGTCCATTTATTTCAATTTTCTCACATTGCATCTCACGAGTTGATAAGTTTCTCAACTATAGTCCTCTAGTGCATTTTTTGTCTAATAATTGACAAAAAATAAAAAAAAAATTGCACGTGAGATTGCCAAAGGCTAAATTCATTATTGGATGGAAAATAGATGGGAGGACAAAAATTAAATAATATTTTCATCTAATGGGATACAATATGAGAAAATCATAACAAATGGGAAGAAATTAGAAAAGGCCCTATATATACAAAAAAATGCGGGATTTGGCAAGGGTAAGAGAACCGTTCCAAAACCCATTCCATATTGGAACGGGCTTTGGAACACATGAGGAACGGATATTGCTAGATGACGTCATGATCCACTTTATTTTGGGTTATAATTTTCAAACGGCAAAATCGTTCCAATATGTGTTCCAAACTAACCGTTACAAAATCCTTCCAAAGACTGCTAAAAAATAGTAATGGTTTGCCTAAAATTAAATGGTTTTTAAAAATTAAATGCATACCAATACTTTCTATACGTGAACATATTTAAACGCATACCAATACTTTCTATACGTGAACATATTTAGCGGTCTGATCTAAAATTAAATGGTTTGATGGACAGTTGTGTTGTTTTTAACATCATTAATTGTGTATCAGATACGATATCTCAGTATTCGTATAACAAAAATGTCCAAAATTTAATCGAATGTCGATTTAATAATATCAAACGATCTGATTAAAATTCTAACTGTCTGATTAGGCGATTCAATACAACAGATAAGATACTACTTACATTTAGGTAAGAGTAACAATCTTATATATACAAATGCACTTGATCTTCGAACATATATCAATTTAATTCAATGCATGATATGTTTTCAATGACCTTAAAAAATTAATGATCTACTTTATTCTGATCATTAACATGTCTACGATGATTTTTTTCCTATATTTTTTACTTTTCTAAATTTTTTAGGAAAATAATTTTGAGACACAATTAGGAACTGTTTGCAATCATTGCGAATGGTCGTATTAATATTATACCAAAATAATTTCATTTCGGAAAAAAGCAACAATGTTTTGTTTTTGTTGGAATGGTTAAATAATAGGAACGATTTTTTAAATAATGCTCGTCAACAGAAACGACGTCTTTTTTTTGCTAGGAATAGTCTTAGGGAACGATTTTTTAAAAATTGCCCAATCCAAAGCCCACTCCAAAAATTTTTTCATTTCTCCCTCCCTCTTCTGCCTTCACTCTCCCTCCCTCACTCTCCTCCACCGACTACCTCCCTCACTGGGTACTCAGCTCCACCGCCGCTGTCTAGAGGTAAGTGGAATCAAATGGCTCAGTTTTCTTTTTTTTTTTTACCCTCCCCCCCCCCCCCCCACCCATTTTTCTTCTTTTTTTTTACCACACTTTTCTTCTATTTTCCCCCACATTGATATAAATAAACAACAATTTTATTGAAATATTTTGGCCAGTTTTTGAAATAATTTTCTGAAATTATTTTGAAAAAACTAATTTCGGTTTTTCAAAAATTGTCTGGTTCTTTTGTAAATTTTTTTCATTTTCCTAATTTTCTGTAATGTTTTTTGTAATTTTCTAATTTGTTTTGTAAATTTTAGGTAATTTATAAACTTTTTCTGTAAATTTTTTATATTTTTTAAAAACATTTTTAATTTTTTTTAAATTTTTTTTAAAAAATTTTTTTTTTTAAATTTTTAAAAAATTGACAGAAAAGTTTTGATACTTTTAAAAATTTTATTGTCAATTTTTTCTGGTTTCTGGTCATTTCTACAATTTATGTGTAATTTATGCAATTTATGTTCAATTTAATTGAATAATTTATGCAAATTTATGTATAATTTATTGAGTAATTTATGCAATTTATGTTTATTTCATTGTGTAATTTATGCAATTTATGTGTAATATTTTTACATAATAAATGTAAATAATTAAAAAAAATTGAAATTTACTCCAATTTGTAAAATTTACATAATAATCACACTAATAAAATTGTTTTGACCAATTTCCCCAATATTAACATTTTTACATGATAAATGTAAATAATCACAAAAATTGTATGAATATTCCCATTAATAAATTTTTACATAATAATAACATTACCAACAATTAGGATAATATTTCCAATAATAACATTATATACATAATAATGTCAATAATCACAAAATTAGAAAATATTCCCATATAAAAATATTTTTACATAATAATGTCAATAATTATAAATTAGATCAATAATCCCAATAATAATATTATTTAGAAAATAATATCAACAATAACAATATTAAGGTAATATTTTAAATTAAAATACAATTAACAATTAATAATTATTTGAAAATATACAATTGCTTTCACCACGTACAAACAGATCACACATGGCTATAAGCTTGGTTAACCTATCAAGTAAATTTTGTCAGTAGAACCGGCTAGGTTTATCCTTCTTTATTTTCAACAAAAGATAATGTTGATAAATACAATGCTAACTGTTTTTTTCTTTTACAAAAGGTAGAGCTCGATCAGCCGCACAAGCGGATTTAAGTTATTTCAAAGGTGCTACAACAAAAAGGAGGACGACAACTGGAGTGGGTTGAGGGCGGCTGAGGTAGCGTAAGTAGATTTTTAATATTTTTTTTCTAAAAAAAATAATTATTGATTAAAAGTAATAATAATTTTGTTTGTTTTGCAGGAGACGTACCCGAACCACCTTCGACAAGCCTCAAACCAGGATGATATTGATGTCATTGAAGAGGAGGGGTTATATTACGTTTTAATTTTCTTTTTTCATTTTTGTAATTAGATTATTTTTCATATTAATATAATACATTTTCTTAATTATTCATGTTCCATAATGTTTATTACATTCCATTATTTCATATTAAATTACTTAATTAAATTCATAATTATAATTAATTAAAAATTTATTCAATTAATTTAAATATATTTTATTTATCTATTACAATTTATTAAATATATGAATAAATTAAAAAATATAAATAAATTATAAAATTAAAAAATTAGGAACGACGTTAGTAATGGTAAAGAAATGTTATAAATCTAAATTAATGACCGATCCAAATACCATTACTAAAATAGTTCTAAACGCGTGTTCCTAAATTGCATTAACTGTTACAAATACCATTGTTAAAACCATTTCAAATAAGTGTTCCTAAATAGTGGCCGACCGTTCCTATTACCATTGCTATTTCAGTTTTAAGTTCGTGTCCCAAACTCAGAAAACGATTGCTAATACCATTACTAAAATAATTTTATATACGTGTTCCTAAATAAGACTGACCATTCCAATTAAAAAATAAATTTTTCTTGACAAATTTAATATTAGGAACGATTTTCATAGTTTGTAACAGTTGACGTCCCAAATGAATGGTCTTGCCTTATCCGTTCCTAAAATTTTGTAATGCCATTTTTTAAGGACAGATTTCAAACCGTTCCAAAAATGATCCAAAAGAAGTTCGGGGTCCTACAAACCATTACAAACCGAAAAAAAATCGTTCCTAAACCCGCTCCAAGTCGGCCTTTTTTTATAGTCATAGTTCCTTAAGCTAGCTTGTAAAACTAGAGATCTTAGGGATCCCATCTCTTGTGCTATGATCGGATCCTAGATCTTGTGCTCCACCAACCACCTTTATGGATGGGATTTGGCTACAGCACATCACCACAATATAAAAAAAGACAGGATTTGGCACGGTCAGGGCAACCGTTCTAAACCCATTCCATCTTCGAACGGTCTTTGTAACACATAATGAATGGATATTGAAAGAAGATGTTATGATCTACAATTTCTTTGTTATAATTTTGGAATGGGCAAATCATCTAGCATGAGTTCCAAACAAACAGTTACAAGATTCGATCCAAATACCGTTACAAAATAGTAATGGTAAATGGTTGAAACTCTATTTGGAACATAATATTAGAATTAGGGAGGGTCTTGAGTTGACCATTCCTATATGTGTGACAAAGGATGTCCAAAAGATGACAGTTCGAAAATGTATTCCAAAATGAGGTACAATTTGGAATGATTTTGGAACACCCTTAATCAATAACGCGAAAAATCATTCCAAATTATTAGTTTTATTTAAGAGTAATATGTTTCAAAAATCATTCTGAAATTCAATAAAATTGGAACTATTTTTTTGTATTATTTCTTTATTATAACTGAGACTGTTCCAAATAAAATACAATGGTTGTATTTCAACGGTAAAAAAAATGTTTCAAAATCTAAATCAACGGCTATTTCTTAACAGCTAAATATGTGTGCTCTCTTCGTTTAATGTCACTATCTTCTTTCCTTCTTATTTTCTCTCTATTTCATCAATCCCTCTCGAATTTTTTTGATCTCTCACTATCCACAAATATTTTTCTACTCTTGTTCGTTATGTCTCAAATTTATGTTGATATTTGGAGTCATTTTGATTAGGTAACAACTTTAATCCTTTATTTATCTATTGAATGTTTTTTGTAATTTTGTCAATTAACTTTAATGTTATACTAATATATATATGTGTGTGTGTGTGTGTGTTTGTGTAGGACTCATCGTCATGTTAAAACAGTTGAGGAGATGGATGTATGAGATGAACCTTCGAAATAGGGCGGGTTTTACTCCGTTGAGGATGGTGTTGCTACATTTATAGAATAACCCAAGTCTCAACATGCATATATGGATGGTGAGAAAATTAAGTGTCCTTCTCGGAAGTACAAAAATGAAGTTTTCAAAACCACGGACGAGGTAAATTTTGATTTATTTATAAAAAGTTTTATACTCGAGTATTATAATTGGACTTATCATGGTGAGAAAAGGGTGTAGGAGTATTTTGAGGCCGTCACCGTGGCCCCATTGTAGGAGGAGCAAACTCCCATTTCTAATGTTATGGAGGCTACCAATATGCCTTGGGGTGATGCAGTGTAGATGGATTCGGCACAGAGGATAGTTTTTTATGCGGCCAGGCCGGCTGTCTGGTCTTCTAAGTAAAACCAGGATACTGTGCCTGATAACCGAGGTCATGTCCTACTAATGCAGGGCCTAGTTCATATTACGGTAGGGGGTCCTAATTATGTGTTTGGGCTGGCAGATCGATTTCATGATGTAGTGCATGAAGTCGAGCAACCATCTCAATTGAGGGTTGTTACTGAGTTGGTGAATATTAAGGTTGGCAACCATTTTCTCAAACATATATATGACCAAATATCTCAATGGGCTGATCATATAGTGCCCCACAACCACCCTGCACAGGATTAGTATACTACGAAGAAATTGATAAGAAACTTGGGTTTACCTATTGAGAAGATTGACGTGTGTAAAAATGGTTGCATGTTGTACTGGAAGAACGACATTGATCTTTGACTACTACACGTTTTTTGGAGAAGCTAGGTACAAGTCAACCAGGAAGCGAAATCTTAGTCGTAAAAAAGACACCGCATGCCATTCTTATGTACCTGCCGATTATCCCTCGCCTGCAAAGGTTGTATGCTTCAGAAGCGACTGCCGAAGAAATGACGTGGCATGTCAACAATCAAACGAAAGAGGCATCCATGTTCAATCCATCTGATGCAGATGCATGGAGGCATTTGACCGGACGTATCCTCATTTTGCAATAGAGCCCTATAATGTTAGGCTGGGTTTGTGCAAGGATGGGTTTGCACCACACTGCAGTACGCTCGTACGTACTCGTGTTGGCTCGTTATACTTACACCGTACAATCTCCCACTAGTAATATGCATGAGTGATGAGTATATGTTCGATGATGGTGATCCTCGATCCTTCCAATCCAAAACGTCTCATCGATGTTTACCTAGAGCCATTGATCGATGAGTTGCAGAATTTGCGTCATGTTGGTGTACTAATGTGTGACATTGAGAAAAGAGATAATGCACGCCGTGTTGATTTGGACAATGAACGAGATAGAGAGAGAGAGAGAGAGAGAGAGAGGGAGCTATTGGAGGATAATGCACGTCTAGATGGAGTTCCATTGGAGCTATTGCAGTGTCCAGTTTGTATGGAAGACACACGTTCATTCTACGCGCAGAACGGTAGAAAGGCTTGCTATGTTGATTGCCACAGGCAGTTCCTCCCGCTGGACCATCTGAAATGTTGGATCAAGAAAGCATTCATTAACAACCAAGTAGAAAGAATGTTGCACGGCCAAGATTGATGGGAGAACAGATCCGCAAATGGGTTGAAGAGTTTAGCCCTATGGTTGAAGTGTTGTTGTCACTCGCGGACGGGTATGGTAGCGAGCATAAGCGGACAAAGAAAAGCATCTTTAGGGAGCTTGAGTACTGATTGATGCATCTAATATGACACAATATTGATGTCATTCACATTGAGAAGAACATGTTTGACAATATATTCAATACTGTAATGGATATAAAAGGAATAATGATGGTTACTCTGAATACACGGAAGGACCTGAAGATCATATGTAATTGACTGAAGCTTGAGTTGGACAAAAGAAGGCTGAACGTGATGCCCAAAGCCATATATTCCCTGACTCATTTTGGGCCGACATTGCGTTTCAAGAGGTTGAGACGGACAACCATAATTATAACCTGCATGACCTAAATGGTATACAATTAGTTGTTGAGCTTTCTGTTGCTAATCAACAAGGAGCAGGTACATCCCGTCAGGGAACTGTAAATCTTATGATGAATTTGACGACGATAGCTTTGATGAGGATTACAAACTGAAGAAGACAATAATTCTGATTGACATTTAGCGTTTTCTATATGAAGTGTCTGTGTCTTTTGCCGAATACAAATTAGTATAAATTAAAAAATTACGATAATAATTTATAAAAATATTTTACCAGCTAATTTGGACGTACAACTTGCAAACTATTTGTTCATACCAATAAAATTTTTTTAAAAACAAAACACATTATTTTTTCTATTTAGGAACAGTCAAAAAATTAGGAAGTCGATCCAAAGCCCGTTCCAACTTTGAACCGACATTAATAAAATAAATTGTTCAATATATTACAATGTCCCAAATAAAAAATAGGAAAAATTAGAATATAGGAACGCTCTATTTATTTTGATCGTTTCAAAATAAGTTCCAACAAATTCAATTTCGCGCCAAAAGAAAACTGGAAGAAAAATCAAACCTACGAATGGTTATTTAATATTTGACCGTTGCTAATATGATATTAAATAAAATCGTTCCTAAATGTAGAAAATGTTTCTAAAATGATTAATAAAAACCATTTCCAGATGAGTTACAAAAACCGTCCATAAATATTCCCATAGATTGCTCGTTCACTTCCCGATTACAAATCTCAACATCCGGGACTCTGATTAATTCCATATGTGAACATATCTAGTGGTCTGATCTAAAATCAAATTGTCTAATGGATAGTTCTATCGTTTTTAATTTCGTTGATTGTGTATCAGATACGATATCTTAGTATACATATAACAAAAATGTCAAAAACTTCATTGAGTGTAGTATTTTGTCGATTCAATACAATAGTATAAGATACCACTTATATCTACGTAAGACTAACAATCTTATACACACAAATATACTTGATCTTCTAACATGTATCAATTTAATTCATAGCATTATATGTTTCCAATGACCTTAATTAATTTATGGTCTAGTTTTTACTTAGCATTAACATGTTTGGGACGGTCTTTCCTATATTTTTTATTTTTTTATTTTTTAGTGTAAAATAAAATATTTTAAAAAACTTTCGGCGATTTAAAATATTTTCTTAATTTTTCTGTAATTTTTTAAAATTTTTATACATTTCTAAAATTTTAAAAAAATTCATAGTTTTTGGTAATTTTCATAATTTTCTGTAAATATTTCAAAATTTTAAAAAAAATTGTAAATTTAATTTAATTCTCCAATTTTTTTTTAAATTTTTGGTGATTTTAAAAATTTTCTCTTATTTTTGGGTGATTTTTAAAAATTCTGTCAATTTTTTGTTATTTTAAAAAAAAAATCTGCAAAAAAATTATTTTATGCAATTTTTGAAATTATAGAAATATATAGTTGTATAAAAATTTATAAAATTATAGAAATTTATTTTATGTAATTTCTGCAATTATAGAAATTTTGTGTTATTTTTCAAAATTAATTGTATAGTCGTGTATTTATGCAATTATTATGTAATTTAGTAATTGTATAGTGTAACTATTTGTGCAATTTACTGTAATTTTCTATGATTTATGCAATTCTTATGTGTATTATATCATATTTCTATAATTTTTTACAAAATTTATTGTATACATGTACAATTTATTTTATAAATAGGCTAATTTTCACATCATAATGTAAATAATAAAAAAAAATTAGAACAATATATAATCCCAATAGTAAAGTTATTTAAATAATAATGTATATAATAAAAAATATTGTACCAATATTTTAAATAAAATAATTTTTACATCATAATGTAAACAATCACAACAATTAGACCAATAGTTAATCCCAATAATAACATTATTTAAATAATAATGTAAATAATAAAAAAAATTAGATCAATATTTCCAATAACAACATTTTTAAATAGTAATGTAAATAATCACCAAAGTTACACCAATCTTCCTAATAATAACATATTTACATAATAATGTCAACAATAAAAAAATTAGACCAATTTTTCCAGTAATAATATTTTTACATAATAATGTCAATAATCACGAAAAATAGGCTAATATTCCCAGTAATAACATTATGTACATAACAATGTCAATTAT
The DNA here is from genome assembly GCF_026168435.1 of Sesamum indicum. NCBI lineage: Eukaryota > Viridiplantae > Streptophyta > Magnoliopsida > Lamiales > Pedaliaceae > Sesamum > Sesamum indicum. Next base: position 4,210,789 of record NC_142661.1, on the reverse strand, counting down.
CACAAAATTAGAAAATATTCCCAACAATAACATTTTTACATAATAATGTCAATAATCACAAAATTAGACCAATAATCCCAATAATAATATTATTTATAAAATAATGTAAAGAATAACAATATTAAGGTAATATTTTAAATTAAAATATAATTAGATAATAATTAGAAATAGAAAACAAATTGAGGACAATATTTCTAATAATTAATAATTATTTAAAAATGTATTTGGTAACAGTGTGCAAACAGATCACGCATGCCTTTAATCTTGTTTAGCACATTAATTGAATTTTGCCAGTAAAACTTGTTATGTTCATCCATCTTCATCTGTCAATAAAAGACAATGTTGATAGATTAAAATGGATAAATATAACGAATACTACAATAAAAAGTTCATGTGATAGGCTAAACAAGCTTTAAGCAATAGTGGGCCCGTTTGTATATGTGCACAAGAGAATTATATATTTTTAAATAATTAATGAGTACAAGAATCATAACTTCATGATAATATTTCCGATGTGTAAGAATTAGTATATTCTTTCTTATTTACATATTAATGAATAATCGTAAAATTTAGACTAATACTTCTCAATAATTTGTTTAGATCATGTTTAGTGGTACGCCTCCTGTACCACAAGGTCGAGCACGTGGTCGTGGTCGTGGCCCACCACTTCTACCAATTTCGTCAGATGTTCCGATATTGGGGAAGCAGTTCTTCGACTACCCACACCACCTGACACGACCACACTGTCCCTCGCCCTGCAAATTCCAGATGATGCTCACCCCGATGGCTGCTCACCACTACCAACAGTCCCCCCACACTCAGCGCGCCAGTACATCAGCCTTGATGACGCGAGGTAAATTTGTTTATCAAATTATTTTAGTATTATTTTATCTTGAAAATATCTAATATAGCATGTCATTTTTAGGTCTCACCGTCGGTTTCACGAGTGCATCAATGCAGTCGTGACGGGGACACTTTCCCCACCGATCCCTATATCTAAAGGCAGGTGCTGCTAGAGTACCAACATTTCTGGTTTGAGAGCATGAAGGTAATCAATTTTAAATTTATTTGATTTTATCTAATAATCTAATTATTTAATGAATTTTACTAATGCTTTATTTAATTTTATTATTGTAGATGACTTACTGGTGTGACTGTGACGATGAGCCCATGTTTTGAATCTTCCACATGTTGGTCGATAAGTAAATCCAGAAGATACTTTCCGTCTCCCTATCTATCCTGGTCAGGCCACTCTAGTTGGCCAACAAGGTCAGGCCCTAGCTCCAGACCTACTGGGCCAGCGTTCACTTCAAGTGGGAGTTCTCAAAGAATAAGGCGAATCGGGCGGGGAACTCTACGGCGTCCTCAATTGTGTATCCCGGGGGGGGGGGGAGTCTTCCTCTATCGGCATGCACAAGAGGAAGTTGGTAAGTAAATAATAGTACCAAGCCTCTAAGGCTTTCATATGGCGATCTCCGCGAGTCAATTCAGTCAGTTGACCACCTTGTCAACTAACCCACAAAAATTTCATATACGCCAACTACATGGGTTACAAAGTGGTATGTAGGCATCTGATGTGATGTGAAAGCAGTGCTTGATGTAATTTGGTAAGCACAACAGATGCATGCACTAGGACGAATACTTTTCATATTCGTTGAGACAACATTGTTTAAATAAAGATTGCTTAAATAGTTTTGAAAACAACTAATCTAATTGGCTTTTTGGTCACCTGTTCCGACAAGAATCCGATGGTAGCTAGCTTGTACCTTTTCTAAGTAACCACACCACTATTTAGCTTGAATACAAAACCTGATTGAGGGTTGGCATCATTATGCCCGACTGAAAGTTAGCATCGTTGTAGTCTTTCAGTATAAATTATCCACCACCGTAGATCAAGAACATATCTTTAGTCCTTTTCAGGTGCATAACTCTAATCTTGACTGCACTCCAGTATGCATCACCAGCATACACCTAATATTTGCCAGTTACGCTTAAAGCGTATGCGAATCGGGCCTAGTGCATTAGATATCATACTGAATACTGCCTATGGTTGAATCATAGAGAATGTCTGACATCCATTTAAGCTCCTTATTAGTCTTGGGAGACTGTTTCGTGGACAGCTTAATCCCATGCCTAATTGTAAGGAATCCTCATTTTGAGTTTTCCATTTTGAATCTATTCAAGAGTTTCTTAATGTACAAGGATTGAGTTAGTCCTAACATCCTTTTGGATCTATACCTGTAGATCATGATGCGAAGGATGTAGGAAGTCTCACCCATATCCTTCATGTAAAATTGAATGGACAACCATGCTTTTATGTTTCCTAATATCTTGACATCATTCCCAATGAGCAACAAATAGTCAACATAAAGTAGAGGGTACGTACCCGGGCTCCCTCAAATGATCAGATTCATTTTTGATAAAATCATATCCCGCATGACTTCATCAAAATGTGTGTTTCAGCAATGGGGAAGCTTGTTTGAGGCTAGAGATGGACCTCTGGAGACGACAAACTTTCTATTTTTCTACAGAAGATGTGAAACCTACTAGCTGGTCCATGTAGATCAGTTACTCGATGAAATCATTCAAGAAGGACGTTTTAATGTCCATCTGCCATATTTCATAGTCATACTACGCTGCTATGGCAGGCAGTATCCTAATGAGCTTAGCCATTGCCACGAGCAAATAGGTTTTCTCAAAGTTGACCCCGGGTCATTGAGTGTATCTTTTTGCCATGAACCTAGCCTTGAAGGCAGTAACCTCCCCGCTAGCTCCAAGCTTATATTTGTATACCAATTTGCAATCAACTGGCTTAACACCTTTAGGTGGGTGCACGAGGGTCCAAACTTGATTCGAACCATCGAGTCTATTTCGGATTTAATGCCCTCAAGCCACTTATCTGTGTTGATGTCATACATTGCTTCTCTGTATTTTGTTAGGTCACCATCTAATTGGCTAGTCAAGCCTAAGAATCCATACCTATCAAGACGTTGACATATTCTAGATGACCTACAGAGAACTAGAGCACTTTTACTGGAAATCCTAGGTACAGATGGTGTTGCATTATCTTGATGAGGTATCTCACTTGGATCTTCAAGCAGTTCCTCATCACATCGGCTATCTATGGGAAAACCCTTTCCCAAGAATATTGTGTTTCTCAAGACAAAAACTTTTGTCCTGATAAGTCGTAGAAATAATACCCCATAGTTTCTTTTGGATAACCGACAAACCTTTACAGACTAGACCTTGATTCTAATTTCTCTCCTACTAGCCTCTTGACATATGTCGGGCTACCATATACTCTCAAGTACTTGCAGAATGCTGGCTTGCCGGGCCATATCTCTTATGGCGTTTTTGCGCACAACTTTGGATGGTGCCATGTTGAGCAACTTGGCCGCTGTCTCAAGAGCGTATTCCCAAAAGGACAAGGATAGTTGGGTAAAACTCATCATAGATTGAACCATGTCCAATAGGGTTCGATTTCTCTTTCCTGCCACGCCGTTAAGTTGCTGCGTTCCAGGAGGAGTCCATGAATAGAGAATTCCATTTTGTTTTGGGTAATCCATAGACTCACCACTTAAATATTCCCCACCTCGGTCTGACGTAAAGGCTTTGATCTTACAACTAGTTTGATTCTCTACTTCAAATCTGAATTCCTTAAATCTTCCAAAGGGCTCAAACTTGAGCCTCATGAAATAACATAACCATACTGTGAGTGATCATCAGTAAAGGTTATGAAATACGAGTATCCTCCTTTAGCCACAGTATTTAGTGGTCTACAGACATTTGTGTAGATTAAGTCCAACAGACCAGTGGCAAGCCTACTTTGTCCAGCAAAAGGTTTCTTGGTAATTTTCTCTTTTGGACAGGATTCGCAAGTTGATTTTTATCCAAGTCGTCTACCTCTAGACTCCTTAATTCTGCCAACTTCCTCATCCTTTCAATGGAGATATGACCTAAACTTATATGCAAAATCTATGTGTTTTGATGATTATCTAATTTTCGTTTGTGTTGAGCAATAATAATCCAATTTAACTGTTGCAGAATATAAAGACCGTTCATTAATGTATTAAGTAGATGAAGGTTATCATCAATCATCAAATAAAAACTATTTTTATTGATCTTAAATGCATAACCATTGTCTAAAATAGGAATGAAAATAATGTTTTTGATTATGCTCAGTATATAATAACAGCTCTTTAATTCTATATGAATACGATCACTAATAGCTAATTTGAGAGATCCCACAGTTTCCGCTGCTACGGCCTTCCCATCACCAAACCTTAGAACCATCTCGTCCTTATGTAGCCTTCTACTTCTTTTCAGCACCTGCAAATCATTGCAGATGTGAGCTCCACAGCCGGTATCCAATATCTAACAAGCAGAATTAGTTATCATATTTACTTCAACCACAAACGTGCCTTGGTTGGAGAGGAGTTTTGGGCACTCTCTCTTATAATGCCCCTTTTCATGACAATGAATGCAAACATCATTTCTCCTTGATGGTTGTGAACCACTATTCTTCCCTTTCCCTTTTTCCTTTTGCACTACAGCAACAGAGGTTCTTGGAGCGCTAGAAGTGGCTACAACGACTTCTCCTTTTCCCGTTTTCCTCTTTCAGTGTCCGGCTTTCTTACCTTTTGCCTTGGAGGTCAAAGTTTCTCCTATCAATGCCATTGGTGTAAACTTATGGGTCGTTGCCTTGGGTTGGACTAGCGTATAAATTAACTAATAAATAGACTTCTCAAGTCTATTTATGTTGTAGTTATTGGTAAAAAGGTCACAAGATGGAGGAAGTAATTATAGGATCACATTTATGTATGTGACATTGTCAAGCCCCAGATTTGAGGTCTTCGAACTTCTCCGCATGGGAAGCATTTTGACACCTTGTCTTTGCACAAAAGATCCTTAGGTTATCTTTGTCCCGAAAAATGCTTTTGTAGCGGCATATCAAATATGCCAATCGGGAATTGCATTAACTTCCTTTATGCTAAGCATTATCGAGGGATCGTCTTCCAACCTATCATATTGCTTTTGAATGTCATTGATCATCAAAGCTAATATAATACTGCGACCTTGCAGTTGTTCTCATGCCACCTCTCGAACGTCACACGTTCTTCGGGCGAGGAGCTTTCCAACAATGTCACCGGGAGCAGCTTGTCGAAGACATAGCCCTGGTTCCCGAAATTTAGGACAATCTTTAGATTTCGCAGCGCATCATTGAAGTTTGTGCCATTAAATTTATTAGTTTCCATTATCAAGGTTAAGGGGTTCTTAGACATTTCTTACATGATAGAATTAAACAGAAATATGCAAACGATAGTAATATTATTGATATTACTAGTCTCCATTATCAGGGTTAAAGGGATCGTGTGGTATGGCCCGGGAACGTGCTGGCGGAAGCGATAAATAAAATGCATAATAGAAAAAATTAAATACAGAAAATAAATGAGTTCAAGGGGTGTAGCTTTGGAGTTCTCGGGCGTTCGAGGGACTAAAAATAAAATGAACATGGGGCTGATGTTGGATTAGCAAAATCGAAAAAAATAAAAGGGTGAAAAGTGATACCTTGAAATGCTCCCCATTGAGGCTTTAATACAGGAACCCTCTCATTCTTCCACATCATAATGGAGTCAGGATCTCTACTTCCTCTTTGCTAGATGAGAAAGAAAAAAAAAATTGCACCAAGTGCACAAAGAGAGAAGGGGGCGGCCGAATGGTTTTTGGTGGAAGGAGGAGATTTTTTTTTTTTTTTTTTGTGTAATAATCATCATAATTATTTCCCAAATAATTATATTTCATATATATATATATATATCTTGTTTAGATAATTAAGAATATTTCTAAATATATTCTATTATCTACAAGGTATATTTCGCTTTATTCCCAATAAAAAGATCCCCAAAAATGGCTAGAATTGAACTTTCCAAAACTACAATTTGCTAGTCATTTATTTCCTTCCATGGAATTTTTCTTGGCTCAAAATAATTGAGCTTGAACAATTTTTACCCTTATAAAAGTACAAGGCAATGAATTTTGTTTAAATCTAATTTAATTGATCTCAAGTTCTATTTAATCTAATTAAATACTTATACCCAAATTATTCTTATTCTTTAATAAGATCAAACTTATTAAATTATAAAGACAAACCAAATATAAATTAATACCATTAATTTATTCTTGGGCCTTTTTCTATCCAATGGATCTCTTTTTGCAAGTAATCCAATTAGTTATGGAATTAATTCCAAATCAAATCTATGTTCATTTTCAGTGATTTGTATGTGATTATTTAGGTTCACCTTTCAGCCAGACTTGGGCTAATGTCTAACACTATTATTAATTCAATCCAATTTAATTAATAATTCTTCATTAACCCTTAATCTAGAAAGTCTGTCACCAAGGGTGGCCGTGTAACAACGATCCATGGCACTAGAGACTAGGTGAATTGCAATGTGAACATTTAAGCTCTAGAGTCCATATGAGTACGGTCCTTTCGTCTACTGTCTCTCAGCCTTAATCTAGGGCATGAAATTAGGGGTTGGTTCCCATCTTTGACTAAGCGTCTATGCTTAATACTTGAGATCGCATTACTCCAAATTTCTTGACATAGAAACCTGTTTTTCCTATTTGATCGACGACTATGACATCATATTCATAAAGCTTGAATGTATCTTCAAGTGCATAGGAGATACCTCTGTCACATACTGAGAGAGGATGGATCCTCTTCTTGGAACTCTATCCTCGCTATATATTCCGACAGTACCGGACAAGGCTTATGATGATCATGCCAGTGACACAATCACCTCTCATGCAGACCAAAGATACAGTCATCGTACGCACGTGACTGCCGTGATTACCCATGTCTAAGGACTACTCCTATACTATCGGAGCCGGCTGCTCCAGTCATACCGACCAAGTCTCCAAGGCTTTTATATGATGATCTCTGCGAGTCCGTTCAATTAGTTAACCTGCTTGTGAACTAACCCACTGAAATTGCACAGACGTCCAAAGTTATTCGCTGATGAGACGCGACACTCATCTAATGAATGTAATTAGTGTGAGTCTTAGTAGGACTCTCGATGTCCAGTATCAAGGTCCTCCACTTGGAACCTTATATTATATTTATTACTTTTCACATTATACTTATTTACTCTTATTTTTTTGGTATATAATATTCATAGTGTATCACATTTACTAGGTTTCCCCTATCATATAACACCTACAAATAATTAGAAAAATTTAAATGATTTACTGTTGAGAGTTTTACTAGCATAGATATAAATGAGAATTAGTTAAATCACTTAACATATCAAAATAGTTTAGATGACGAATGAAAATAAATTAAATGAATCGTCATATAAGAAAACAATTTGAAGAGTACCGTACGTATGCTAAAACAAAAATGAGAATAAATTAAATTATTTATTATGTAAAGTGAACACTTTTTGTTGTAAGATAGATTAAAATGTAATTTGAGATTTGACTTGAAATTACTATATACATTGTATAACATTTTTATTATCTCTAATATAATAGAATAAAATGTATGTGTACAACTTTTGATCTTCTCAATAATCCATGATAGAAATTATCGATTCTTGTAGAAAAATATAAAATTTTTTGTAAATGCTACTCCCAAACCATCACCACAAATATCCATTTTCCAAAAAAAGAAAAGAAAAAGCAGAAAATATGGCATAAAACCATAGATAAACAAGTGTGAATAATTAAAAGATCTTCAAATTTTTCTTTATATACATGTTATAATTTTACTAATATAGTTATCTATATATGAAGCATCAGACACGCCGATAGGGACAGATACGAACGGACACAGCCACACGAGAAATTTAAAATATTAGAACAGAAAATGGAACTGACACTGCTATAAACGATATAATTTTTATTATATGTTTTCAATTTTTCATAAAATTAAAATATAAAATTTGAAACATATCAAATTAAATCTAAAATAAACATGTCTTACATCTAAACTATTTAACCAATTGTGGCTTAAAAAGTATTACATAATCAGTTTATTTTAAGAAATACACAACAAAAATTTCTAATAATCTAAAATTGTGAAATCATCAAGACCATCTCTCAAATTTTTAGTAAATTTATCCTAAAATATTTCGTCCGAGAGGAGGGAATTATTATTTTTTTTTAAGTCCAAAACTCTTTTTTTTTTTAAGACAGCCCAAGACTTTTTGGAATTATAGAAAAATATTAAATATCAAAAACGTGTCGGACACACCATAATACAATAGTGTGTCCTTTTTTTTATTTTTTACTTTATATTTTTACGCATGCGGATGTTGTGTCTGACAAGTGGCTGAGCCATGTACGAGCCATGTCCAACGCTGCACTGAGTAATTTTTTGAAGTAATCGTGCATTATATATAGTTACTAACAAGATTATAGTAGATAATGTTAACACAATTATTAATTAGGTCATTCAGTAAATTATTGACGCAGATATAAGAATTACTAACTCGGCACATATTAAGATTTAAATAAACCACAATTGACCAATCATTCTTATTTCTCTTATTGTTTTATTTTATTTTGCAATATCTATGTGTCCATCTTAAATTTATCAAAGGTCTTTCGGGATTCAAATAAACTGGTTGTCTGATAAACAAAGTAACTAACAATTATTAAGCTAAAGCCTTACCAAAAACACATATCGAATTGCACAAACATTACAGAAAACATATTTGATTGGAACGGCTTTTGTACCGATCAACTATAAATTTATAGCCATGATAAAAACTGCCACGCCTCAAAAGAAGGTCAGGACAAAATTCATAAAACTCCCGTGTGCTTTAAAAAGTTTGCAAAAAAACCCTCATGTTATGAGAATAGGTTAAAAGTCCACCTGTGTTTTGTAAAACTTAACTCAATCGCCCCTCATAGTTAAATGCAACTAACCGTATTAATTTTTTAGAAAATGACCGTTATACCCTTACTTAATATATATTATTTCTTATTTTAATGATCGTTGGATCCTCTTTGATCAAATATTGATCATTAGATCTAATCAATTAATCTCAACTACTGGATTTTAAAGCATAAAAGGTTTAGATTCAACAAATCATTTACCTTATATTATATATAAATAATATAAAATTAAAAAATATATTGTTATTATACATGAAAAAAAAAAGCGAACTAACCCACCCCACCCCCTTACCGCCGCTGCCCCCCCCAACCCTATCACCATCCCATCATCGCGGCGCAGTTTTTTAAAATCATCCTATCTCCATAAATTATTTAACAAATTGAGTGAGGTCGGTCTCATCAGAATCGTCTTGAAGAGGTGAGTCTGATGGTTGTGGTCTGAGTTCGAGATTTCACCGGATGATGACGAATCAACAACAAATAGGTTCGGTGGTTGTGAACTTGGAAACAAGTTTCCAGCAAAAAAAGGGCGAAAATTGTTTGGTTTTTCTTTTTTTTTTAATTTTTTAAATAATTTTAATTATATTAATTAAAATATATTTTAGTTAATTAAGAATATTTTAAATAATTATAATAATTAAATATTTTAGCTAATGAAGAATAATTATGATAATAATTATTGTAATTAAATATATATTTTAATTAATAAAAATAATTTTAGATTTAAAAATTAATAATTATAAAATTATTTCAATTAAATATAATTAAAGTTAATACTTAATATTAAATAAATTAAATATAATTTAACATTTTAATTTACTTATAAAAAAATACAAAAACCAATTAAAAACAAAAAGGGCATTTTAGTAAAAAAAACACCCAAGAAAAAGGTCAAAAAAAAGTTAAAAGAATACCCCCACATGCACAAAAAGCGCGTATAGTGCACCTTCCGTTAATTACTAACGAAAAAGGTGTTTGTTGTTGAGTTTTACAAAACACAAGGAGGTTTTTAGCCTATTCTCATAAGAGGAGGGTATTTTTTGCAGACTATTTAAAACACATGGGGGTTTTATACATTTTATCCAAGAAGATCCCACTTTTTATACCTATTCCGGGGATGCGACCTAACAAATATCATAAGAACCATAAAATCACCAAAATAATAGTATAATGGCCAAACCAATCACATCTCCTAAAAAGTAAACCTCTTTCCCACCACCTTGATCTCTTTCTTTGGGAGGCCATGTAAGGGTGCATGTGGAAGAAAATAATGAATATAGAAAAATTTATCAAAATAGGTTAAACACATCATATGGGCTAGCTAAAATAACAATCAAGCCAATGAAGATCATATCAGGCAATGACCAAATTATGGGATTACCACCTTATGTCTCCCGAAAGACCATTTACTACCTTATCTTTCATATACAGATTAAACAAACGATCGCATATAATTTGCAATGCCTAGGTACATGGCAGCGCTAATAATACACAGGCAATCTAGCTTGCCAATGAAAAGACACCAAAGTGGGAATTGAGCGACGAAGCCTCAATTGGAAGCCTAATGCTACCCCAGCATCCCTTGCGAACTGTCCAACTCCGGGCCCATTGACTACTTAGCAAGAAGCACATGATCAAGTTTTGAAAAATCCAATCGAGCCACCATATAGAAAATCGGATATTTACAGACCATGAGCATATTGAATATTATGACGAATTGAGCAATATCAATATAATTGGACCTCCTGGATGGATACTCATACGGATTCTAGAGGTGGCTCCCAAAGGAAACCGATATTGAATGCAAAAATTTGTACGATCAACATTCTAATCATGTTGTAGCAATAAGCTCCATAGAGCTCAGAAGGTCCGCTCAAATCCAATAGATAACCGAATATCATATTCATTTTCATTTGTCTAAGAACAATTTCAAGAAATACTGTTACTCAAGTTTGTAATAAGAAAAGACCACTTTTTGTATGTATATATAAGCATGCACGATGTACATAGTATTCCTCCAGTTTTGCAAATTCGAATGTACTTTTAAATGGCACTCACAGTAAAATCCATATGAGGAAAAATAACATTTTTGGTCCCATAAGTTTGATACGTTTCACATTTGGTGCCATTCATTACAGGATTAGCACATTTAGTCCGGTAACTTACAGAAATTAGTACTTTTGGTCCTCATCTACATTTTTGTCTACAGTTTAACGGTGCAATGCACGTGCCTAGCATGTGACCGTTAAGTACTTTTGACTACAGAGATAATTGTTTTTTTTTCTAAGCTTGATACAATTTTTGAGGAAAAATATAACTACATTTGAGGAGAAAAAATAAATTTTGAAAGAAATTAGGGCAAAAATGTAGTGATTTCTCTAGTCTGTCACAAAAATTGAATTCTATCCTTCCATATTTCTATAAGTTAAAACCAAGTAGAAGCAACATAGAAAATCATGTCTTTCACAAGCGAATTAAATAGGCCAAATGAAACACTCATATGCTAATATTGAAAAAACAGTCAATTTTTCTTCCGAGAAAAAATTACTTAGCGGGAACATGTAAATGAAGGGATTTTCATGCTACGGCCCAGTAACGTGCTAGAAAAAGTGGTAATGAATATAACAATTAAAATTAAAGCGCAAAATAAACGAATACAAGCGGTGTACCATTTGAGCTCCCAGGTGTTCGATGTAGTATGAAAATTTCGCAACAATAAAAGTTAATCATACGAGGCTATGGTTTGAAATATAAAAGTAGAAGCAAAACTTTAAACCGAAATTTACCTTTTAAATTTCAAGCTTCCAACTGGTTAGTTTCGTTGAATGTTCGTCCAAGACTCCAATGTAGGAATCCTCCAAAGATGATCCATACTGCACAAGAAAACGAGACCTTGATCCCTTTTCTAGGAGGAATCAAGATCAAAAACTCATCCTTTGAGAGAGAGGGAGGGGCCGCCGAAATTTCATGGAGGAGGGAGAGTTTTTTTCTTTCTTCTTTTGTTGTATTGTGTAATGAAATATTACCCTAATACATATTGTGTAATCATACACAATATATATTTATATACCTTGAATAGATAAATAAGAATGTTTCTAGATACATTCTATTATCTATAAATGTAAATCAAGAATAACCTTCGATTTGTTTATTTTGAGCCTCGTTCGTTTGGTCCGTTCACGCAAGGCCTAAGCATAGAAACCCTCTAAAGCTACGCCCACACTACACCGGAACTTGAGATTCCTCAACTTAATTTTCTAGAAAAGAATTGACGAGAAAAAATGCACCAAGTGTGTACAAGAGGGGGTTAGGCCGAGAGGTAGAATTGGAGAGAAGAAAATTATTTTCTTGCTTTTTTATGTATTCATTAGTTATTCCAAATAACTAATATACATATATATACCTTGTATGGATGCAATAGAATATGTTTAAGTTCATTTAATCATCCATAAGGTATAAGATCCTTTATTACAAATATAGAATCACTAATCATGGCACTTTCCAAAAGTGAATTTTTAGTCAAAATTTTCCTTTTCTAATCATTTCGACCAACTTAATTAATGGGCTTGGGCTTATTTTAATTAATTAAAATACAAAGCCTAATCAATCTTAATTAAATTTAATTTAATTAAATCCCACTTAATTAAGTCCATCATATATTTAATCCATTTAAATATATGAACCCAATAAGCCTTTATTAAACAATAAGTCCAACTTATTAAATACTAAGGGCAAGCCTAATATAAATTAATCCAATTAATTTATCCTTGGGCTTATCCATCCAATGAATCCCTCTCATATATAAGTATTCCAATAACTTATAAAATTAATTCTCAATTAATTAGTCGTCCCTTCTTAGTGATTTATGTGTGACTATATAGGTTCACCTTTCAGTTAGACTTGGGCTAGTGTCCAACACTATTATTGATTAAATTTAATTTAATTAATAATTATTGATTAATCCTTGATCAAGAAAGCCTATCATCCTAATGGCCGTCTAGCAACGGTCCATGGAACTAGAGACTAGGTGAAAATCCATGTGAACTTTTAGGCTCCCGAGTCTATACGAGTACAGTCCTTCCATCTACCGTCTCTTGGCCATAGTCTACAATATGGAATTGGGTGTCGGTTCTCATTCTACATAAGGCGTCTATACTTAATACTTAAAATCGCGTCACGCCAAATTGCTCGAACGAGGAACCTATTTTTTCTATTTCACCAATGACTGTTGCCACAGGCTTATAGAGCGTTAACACATCTCCAAGTGCATAGGAGATGCATTTGTCACATTTTGACAGGGAATGGATCCTCTTCCTTGAACTCATTGTCCTCACTACGTACTTTGAATGCACAAGAGAAGGCTTATGATGACCATGTCTGAGTCACCTCTCGCACAAATCTATGATACAGTCATCGCATGCAAATTACTGCCATGATTCCTCAAGTTTTAGGACTACTCCCATACTATCAGAGTTGGGGACTCAAGTCATACCGACCAAGCCTCCAAGACTTCCATATGACAATCTCTGCGAGTTAGCTCGGTCAATTCGATACCTAGTCAATCAACCAATTAAGATCGCATTGATATCCCACATCTGCCCCTGATGAAACACAGAACTCATCAAATGAATGTGAGTCTTAATGCATGTCTCCATAGGACACTTCGATGCCCATTCTCGAGGTCCTCGATTCGGAACATTTCTGACCAAACCCTAAATAGTAGGTTTCATGACCGCTATCTAATGCACATTTCTAACTGTTGAACAGTTGTTCCAGGTGGTCTGTGGGCTTTGTTGTGATATTTGAAAGAAGTGCAAACATAAATGTAATGAGCAAAACAAATGAAATGCCAATAGCAAATACTCATTTTATTCATTAAATAATATTACATAAAATTGAATTAGTACCTGAATAGATTACAAACATGCCACTCCAATTGGCTTTCAGGTCACCTATTCTAACTATCTCCCACTTGACCTAAAGTCATTAACCCATCGACCTCAAACCCATCTTATCCAAACGCCGAGCATGGGCAATTTGAGACATCGGCTTAGTAAGTGGATCCGCTGTGTTTTCTGTTGAGCTGACTCAGTCCATCCTGACGTTATCTCTTCTCACCATCTCTCTAAGCAGATGGTAGCGTTTAAGAATATGTTTCGAACGGTGATGAGATCTCTGTTGCTTTGCTTGTGCTATTGCCCCGTTGTTATCGTAGAAGATAACTACGGGCTCAACAATTCTAGGTACCACACCCAACTCTTGGATGTACTTTGTCATCAAAACCGCTTCCTTTGCTGCTTCCGAAATCATTATGTCTTCTGCTTCCGTCGTGGAATCCATTGTGGTATCCAACTTGGTAGTTTTTCCAAACAACTACACCACCGTTCAACTTGAATACAAAACCCGATTGAGACTTGGCATCATCATCGTCCGATTGCAAGCTAGCATCGTTGTAGCCTTCCAATATCAATTCTCCATTACCGTAAATCAATAACACATCTTTAGTTCTTTTCAGGTACTTAAGTATTGTCTTGACTGCGCTCCAGTGCTCCTCCATGGTGCATGCCTAATATTTGCTCGTCACACTCAAAGCGTACGCGAAATCGGGCCTCGTGCACTGACAACATGCTGAATGCTTCCTACGGATGAAACATAAGGGATGTCTGACATTCTTTTAAGTTCCCCATCAGTCTTGGGAGACTGCTTCTTGGACATCTTAATCCCATGCCTCATGGGAAGGAATCCTCAATTTGAGTTCTGCATCTTGAATCTCTTCAAGACTTTCTTGATATATGAGGATTGGATTAGTCCTAACATCCTTCTAGATCTATCCCTATGAATTTTTATCAAAGAATGTAAGAGGATCACCCATATCCTTTATGGAAAATTGTGTGGATAACCATGCTTTAATGTTGCCTAACATCTTAACACCATTCGCAATGAGTAAGATATCGTCTACATGAAACACAAGGTACGCAATCGCGCTCCCACTGATCTTCTTGAATACACAAGGATCAAATTCTTTCTTGATGAAATCATAACCCTATATGGCTTCATGAAAACGTGTGTTCTAGCTTTAGATAGCTTATTTGAGGCCATAGATGGACATTTAAAGACGACAGACCATCTGTTCTTCCTAAGGGAAGTGAAACCCTCTGGCTAATCAATGTAGATCTCTTCTCAATGGAACTATTGAGAAATGTTATTTTCACGTCCATCTGCCATATTTCATAGTCATACTATATTGCTAGTGCAAGCAGAATCCGAATGGACTTGGCCTTGTCTACGGGCTAATAGATTTCCTCGAAAGTAACCCCGGGTTGTTGAGTGTATCCTTTTCCACGAGCCTAGCCTTGAAGGTTGTAACCTTTACGTCAGCTCCAAGCTTACATTTGTAAATCATTTCCACCCAAAAGGTTTAACACCTTTAGGTGGGTCTACGAGGTTCAAACATGATTTTAACCCATTGAGTTCATTTCAGATTTCACGACCTCAAGCTACTTATCCGAATCGATGTCCAACATTGCTTCTCAGTAGGTCCTTGGATCATTATCTAATTGACTAGTCAGTCCCGAGAAGCGATAGCTATTAGGTGGTCGAGATTCCCTAGTCGACCTATTGAGGATTGGAGCACCATCGGTGGGAACTATAAGCTCAAATGATGTTCTTTCGTTCAGTTGAGGTGTTTGACTTGTTTCCTTAAGTAGTACCTCATCGCATCAACTATCCGCAGAAAAACCCTTTTCCATGAACATTGCGTTCCTTGAGATAAAAACCTTTTGCTAAGATGGATCATAGAAGTAGTATGTCGTAGTTTCTTTTCGGAGATCCAACAAACTTGCACAGATTGGACCTCGAGTCTAGTTTGCCTCCCACTAGCCTCTAGACGTATGCGGGACTACCCCACACTAGCAAGTACTTGTAGGACGTAGGCTTGCCATGCCATATCTCATATGACGTCTGGAGCACTATCTTAGATGGCACCATGTTAAGTAATTAGGCCGCCCTCTCAATTGTGTGACCCTAGAAAGAATGGGGAAATTCCGTAAAAGTCATCATTGATAGAACCATGTTCAACAGGGTTTGATTCCTCCTTTTAGCCCCATCATTTAGTTGTGGCATTCCAGTAGGAGTCTATTAAGAGAGAATTCCTTTTCCCTATAAGTAATCAATGAACTCACCACTTAAATACTCTCCGCCTCGGTCCGACCGAAGGGCTTTATCTTTACGGCTAGTTTGATTCTCGACATCAAGTCTGTATTCCTTGAACCTTTCAAAGTCCTCAGACTTCTACTTCATTATGTAAACATAACCATATCATGAGTGATCATCGATAAAGGTTATGAAGTACAACAATCCTCCTCTAGCCGGAGTATTTAATGATCCACAAACGTCTGTATGGATCAAATCCAAAAGACCGTTGGCAAGCGCACTTTGTCCAACAAAAGGCTTCTTGATCATTTTTCCTTTTAGACAGGACTCGCAAGTTCGTA
Organism: Sesamum indicum; assembly: GCF_026168435.1. Classification (NCBI taxonomy): domain Eukaryota; kingdom Viridiplantae; phylum Streptophyta; class Magnoliopsida; order Lamiales; family Pedaliaceae; genus Sesamum; species Sesamum indicum. The sequence continues at coordinate 4,194,392 of NC_142661.1, read as the reverse complement.
GGTTGTCCAAATCGTCTACCTCTAGACTCTTTGAGTTTACCAACTTTCTCATTTTATCTTTTGAGATATGGCCTAACTTTGCATGCCGATACTGTGCATTTTTATGATTATCTAATTTTCGTTTATGTTGGGGCAGGCATAATCCAATGAGCCCGCAGTGAGTCTATGGTCTATCTAAGGTGGTCCTATGCTATTACAAAGTAATATTGTCCATCAACATATGGATGGGCCTTGTGATATCTCCATGGGCCTCCTCCTTCATGGGCCTTCTTCTCCATAGGCTTGCTAGAAATGAAAAAGTATCTCGAAAGGTCGTGTACTACCCTCATTACAATTTGAATAAGAAACCCCGATCAGAAGTTGGGGGAAATATAATAAGAGGAAGATAGGAAGCCTTATTATTCCAAGGTTAAAATCAAGAAGAGAGGAGAAAATAAAATCACAAGGGCCCACCCAACAAAAATTAAAAGACATACATGCGATCTAGAGCTCCTTGATCATCCCTTCACATTCATTCTAGCACAGAATAACAATTAATCATGCTAGACAAGAAATGAACATCCTAAAAATATCGCGATATCCGATATCATGACAAAAAATTATATGTAGAAAAAAATAAGCTTAAAATTTGCAACTCATATGGATAATTAAGCCTTGTACATCTAATGCACGCAATTTAAAAAATTAATTAAAGCAATTTAATTCTCCAAAAATTCTAATTTTCTCCAAAATTAAATCAGCAACAATAAATATTTTTCAAAAAATATGCAAAAATTGGAAACTTCAATTTTCCACAAAAACGGCCTAGCCGTCAGTCGTCAGCAGCAGCAGCGCGACGGCCACACAACTGCCCGGCAGCGCGTATGCTGTGCATTGACGATCAGCAGTGCACTGCTACACTACCATTTTTTTTATTTTCACAGATTAAACTAAAATTAAAATAAGTATTTTATTAGAAAATTTAACTTTCATAAAATGCTTAAATCATCCAAAATTTCAAAAATTAAACAAATTAATTTTCTCATATAACTATCAAAGAATAAGTAAAAAAATATATCATTCTTCAAAAGCAATAAAGAACACATTTCAATACTTTTTCACACAATACCATAGCCCCTACATTGTAACTGAGCTCTAATACAACTTTTAAGGGCACCAGAAAGTGCGAGTGGATCAGCTCGGCAACGCCTAAGCGGAAGCGGTTCAAATAAATTGCTTAAGTAAAATGAAATCGCAATGAAATCATAAAATCATGGGGTGTACCCTTGGAGTTCCCGGGCGTTCGATGTGGTTAATATAATAAACAAAAATAATAAAATTAATGGGGCAATTAGTTGAATGAATAACGAGAGATACATAAATACAAATCAAGAATCACTTTTGATTTGATTTATTTCGAGCCTCGTTCATTTGATCCGTTCACACAAGGTTTCAATGTAGAAATTCTCTAAAGCTACGTCCATAGCACACCGGAACTTGGGATTCCTAAACTCTATTTGCTAGAAAAAAATTGAGGAGAAAAAACACACAAAGTATGCACAAAAGGGGTTCGGAGGAGAGGTGGAATTGGAGAGAAGAAAATTATTTTCTTTCTTTGTATTCACTAGTTATTCTAAATAACTAATATACATATATATACCTTGTATGGATGCATTACAATATATCTAGGTTTATTTAACCATCCATAAGGTAATAAGATCCTTTATTACAAATAAAGGATCACTAACATGACATTTTTCAAATGTAAATTTGTTAGTCAATAATTTCCTTTCTAATCATTTCCACCAACTTATTTAATGGGCTTGGCCGGTTTTAATTAATTAAAATACAAGGCCCAATCAATCTTAATTAAATCCAATTTAATTAAAGCTCACTTAATTAAGTCCATCATATATTTACTCCAATTAAATATATGAACCCAATAAACCTTTATTAAATAATAAGTGCAACTTATTAAATAATAAGGGCAAGCCCATTATAAAATAATCCAATTAATTTATCCTTGGGCTAATCCATCCAGTTGATCCCTCTCATATATAAGTAATCCAATTCCTTGTGTAATTAATTCTCAATAATTCCTCGTCCCTTCTCGATGATTTGTATGTGACTTTTTAGGTTCACCTTCAGCTAAACTTGGGCTAGTATTCAACACTATTATTAATTAAATTTAATTTAATTACTAATTCTTGATCAACCCTATCAAGAAAGCCCATTACCATTGGTGGCCATCTAGCAATAGTTGGCACTAGAGACTAGGCGAAAATCCATGTGAAATTTTAGACTCCTGAGTCTATACGAGTATGGTCCTTCCGTCTACCGCCTCTCGGCCTTATTCTAAGGCATGGAATTGGGTGTCAGCTCCCATCCTGGAGTAGGCATCTAAGCTTAATACTTTAGATTGCGTTATGCCAAATTGCTCGACCTAGGAACCTCTTTTTGCTATCCGACCAATGACTGTGGCCACAGGTTTATAGAGCGTTAACACATCTCCAAGTGCATAGGAGATACCTCTGTCACATTAGACATGGGATGGATCCTTTTCTTGTAACTCACCGTCCTCGCTACGTACTTTGAATGCACTAGACAAGGCTTATGATGACCATGTCTGAGGCACGATCACCTCTCGCACAAATCTAAGATACAGTTATCTCATGCATGTGACTGCCGTATTTCTTCAAGTCTGAGTACTGCTCCCGTACTATCAGAGTCGGGGTCTTAAGTTGTACCGATCAAGCCTCTAAGGCTTCCATATGACGATCCCGTGAGTCACTTCAGTCAATTCGACACCTAGTCAATCGACTCATTAAGATCGCATAGACGTCCCACATCTATCGCAAATGAAACACGACACTCATCAAATGAATGCGACTCTTAATGCAAGTCTCCATAGGACACTTCGATGCCGGCTCTCGAGGTGTTTAACATGAAATATTTCAGACCTAACCCTAAACAGTTGGTTTCATGGCCACTTTCAAATGTGCAGTCCAACTGTTGCACGGTTGTTGAAGGTGGTATATGGGTTTTGTGGTGATGTTTGAAAGAAATGCAAACATAAATGTAATGAGCACAACAATGAAATGCCAATAGCGAAGACTCATTTAATTCACTAAGTAATATTACATTAAATTGAGTTATTGTCAGAATAAATTAGAAGAATGTCAATCCAATTGACTTTCAGGTCACCTACTCTAACAAGTGGTAGCTTCCTCATGATATTGTTATGTAAAGGCCTGGACAAATTAAAATGCCATTTCGATCCAAGTCCATTATGGTCTTAATATTTAATCAGTGTCGTGCTCAATCTATCAACCAAATTACACCTCAACTTTTGTCCCCCACAACTCGTGAGACAGGGAAACAGTGAGCGTGTTCCTTTGTTCACAATAATGTTGCAACTTGCCTCTAATCCAAATATGCCACGATTCGTGAGACCACACCGGGTAGTGGTAGTTTCCTTAGCACATTATTGTGGATGAAAAACTTGCACAGAACAAACCATTTTGATCCAAGTCCATTTTGGGTCCCAACACTTTAATTTCGTCCAACCAAGTGAGAAATTAAAACCATTCAATTAATCACAAAATTATGGGCTTAAAACCAAGTATTTACAGAAAAATTCAAATTTTCTTAAATACTAAAATCATTCAATTAATCACAAAATTAAACAAGTTAATTTCTACACATAATTATCAATAAAATAAGCAATAAAACATGCTTTAAAAAATATTAAAACACGTTGGCATGTTTATTCACATAAAATCGATAGGCTCTATATTGAACCGGACTCTGATACCACTTGAGAGATCGCATGTTACAGCTGGGAAACGCTATAGCGGAAGCGATAAATTAAAACGCATCATAGTAAAATATGAAGTGTAAAAACAATTGAATTCAATGGGTGTTCCTTTGGAGTTTTCGGGCGTTTGATGTAGTATGAAAAATTACCTATGGATGGAAAAATAAATGTTGAAGCGAGAATTAAAATCGAAATGTACCTCTTAAATTTTGAGCTTCCAACCGGCAAGTTTCGTTGAACGTTCACAAGAGATTCCAACATAGGAATCCTCTAAAGATGATCCACATCACACCGAAAAATTATACCTTGATTCCTTTGCTAGAAGGAATCAAGATAAAAAAACTCACCAAAGGTGAGATGAAGGGGGCAGTCGAATTATGATGGAGAAGGAGAGGGATTTTTTGTGTTGTATTGTATAATGAATTATTATCCTAATAATCATACACAAAATATATTTATACACCTTGAATAGATAAACAAGAATGTGTCTAGATACACTCTGTTATTTATATGGTAACTCTTTCCAAATAGAGAAGAGTCTAATTATAACCAAGCTAGCACTTTCCAAAAATGCAATCTTTGGTCAACTTTTCCTCCATCAATTTTGCTAGTGGGCCTATTCATTGGGCTGATTTTATGTAAAGTAAATTCAAGGCCCAATGAATTTTAAGTAAATCTCATTTTAAAAAATTCATTTAATTTAGCCTTTAATTTAGCCCACTAGGTATTTAATCCAATTAAATATTCAAGCTCAAATTGACTCTTGTTAATTAATGGAATCCAATTCATTAAATTAATAAAGACAAGCACAATTTCAATTAATGTAATTAATTTAAACTTGGGTTATCCATCCAATGTACCCTCATGTGTGAGTAATCCAATTACTTACATCTTATGAAATTAATTTCGAATTAATTTCTTATTCTTTCTTGGTGAATAGTGTGTGACTCTTTACATTCACCTTTCAGCTAGACTTGGGCTAGTGTCCAATATTATTATTAATTAATATTTTTTTGATTATCCCTTAATCAAGAAAGTCCGTTACCATGGATGGTTATCTAGCAACGGTCCATGGCACTAGAGACTAGGTGAATTTCCGTGTGAATATTTATGTTCCCGAGTCCATACGGGTACGGTCCTTTCGTCTATTGTCTCCCAGGCTTAGTTGAGGGCATGGAATTAAGTGTCAGTTCCCATCTTAGACTAGGAATCTATGCTTAATACTTGAGATCGCGTTACACCAAGTTTCTTGACATTGGAACCTCTTTTTCGTATTCGATCAACGATTGTGGCCAGAGATTCATAAGATGTGAATGCATCTCCAAATGCATAGGAGATACCTCTATCACATATTGATAGGGAATTGATCCTCTTCTTGGAACTCACCATCCTCGCTACATACTTCGATTGTACTGGATAAGGCTTATGATGATCACGTTTATGACACAATCACCTCTTAGACAGATCCAAGATACTGTTATCATATGTACATGACTATAGTGATTCCTCAAGTATGAGGGCTACTCCCTCACTATTCGAGCCAAGGACTCAAATATACCGACCAAGGCTCTAAGGCTTCCATATGACGATTCCCACGAGTCAGTTCAGTTAATTGACCACCTTGTCAACTAATCCACTGATATTGCATAGACGTCTAACATCTATCGTTGATGAAACGCAGCACTCATCGAATGAATGCAATACTCAGTGCAAGCCTCTATAGGACTATCAATTCCTAGTCTTGAGGTCCTCGACTTGGAACGTTTCAAACCAACCCTCAAAAGTTAGTTTCATAGCCGCTATCCAATGCGCAACACAACTACATGGGTTATTGAGTGGTCTGTGGGCATCTGTTGTGACGTAAAAGTAGTGCTTAATGTTATATGACAAGCACAACAGACATATGCGCCAAAGTTGAATATTTACCATATTCGTCAAAGTAATATAGATTAAATAAAGATTGCTAGAATGGTTTTCGAAATCGGCAATCTAATTGGCTTTTGGTCACCTATTCCAACAGTTCAATTAGTAATAAACTGATTAAAAATCTAAGTACGGTTGCATCCACTAGAGGTGAATACGTTTTAGTATAATTAATTTCTAGCCTTTGAGTAAAGCCTTGGTCCACAAGTCTAGCCTTGTACGTTAAAACGTCATTTCATTCATTTCTCTTTCGTACAAACAACCACTTATAGCCAACTGGCATGAACACCTTTTGGTGCTGGAGTAATAGATCCAAATACTTCTCGGTTATTTTCAATGTTTTCAATTATTCAAGTGTTAGCGTTGCTTTACAGTTTGAGGATCATTTTCATTTTCATCCATGATTTCGACGGCTACAAATAGGCAAAAATCTCATTTGTTTCAATTTCTATTCAAGGGTAAATTTCATTTTTGGTCTAATAAGTGGACTTGTTTTCAATTTTTGGTCCATAAGGTTCTCAAACTTGCAATTCTTCCACAGTGACAAAGAACTTCTCCATTTGCATCCATGTTTTATATTTTTTTCCTACTAAATGGGAGAGAGAAGAAAACAAATTAGCTATTTGTATACGGTAGAAGAAGAAATAAACCATCCCCACAAAATTTTCATTTATCTGTACATTTTCCCTCCAAATTTGTACCCACCTAACAGAAAAATCATCTGTCATTAGCAACTTAATGATTGCCCCTCTTGTTTCCTGACATTGGAAAAGAAATGCACATATTGGATGGAATGTGTAAATCATCTATAGTATGCGACCAAAATTAAAAATAGGTCCATTTATGTGATAAAAAATGCAATTTACCCTCTTCTCAGTAACAACCTAAAGTGTTGTAAACATAATTAATAGACATCTTGTAACTGATCTCGAGATCTTGCTCGTATTTAGATAAATCAGTTCAAGAATTTTATCCTTGGGGACATTACTAGCGGTCACAATAGCATTGTTATTAATTGAGACGGCATGCTCCTTTCTCTTTCGAGGATTTGCTTCTTTAGAGCCAAGTGTTCTAGCACGCTTTGTGATTTACTAGAATATTATGTGTAACTTTGTTCCTTCAAGTAACAATATAGCAGTTCTTTTGAAGACCTCAATAAGATTATTAACTCCTGAAATAGTATTCACAATTGGTCTTGTCATTAACAAGTTTCAGAAAAAACTCTTGTGTCTTAGAATGGTATGTGTAGTGTCACTATCAACAAGACAATGCTCCTTGCCATTGAGAATTGTAATGGGGTACAATATGAGAAAACCGTAACAAATGGGAAAAAATTAGAAAAGGCCCTAAATAATATCTTAAGCTAGCTTGTAAAACTAAAAATCTTGCGGATAATCTCTTGTGCTATGATCGGATCCTAGATCTTGTGCTCCGCCAACCACCTTTATGGATTGGATTTGGCTAGAGCACGTCACCACACTATAAAAAAAGGCGAGATTTGGCACGGCCATGGCAACCATTCCTAAATCCCTTCCATCATGGAACGGTCTTTGGAACACATAATGAATGGATATTAAAAGATGATATCAGGATGTATATTTTTTTTGGGTTATAATGTTTGAACAGGCAAACTGTTCGAACATGAGTTCCAGACAAATAGTTACAAAATCCGATCCAAATACTGTTACAAATTAGCAACGATAAATGATTGGAATTCTATTTGGAACATAATATTACAATTAGGGACGGTCTTGAGTTGACCATTCCTATATGTGTGACAAAGGATGTCCAAAAGATGACAATTAGAAAATGTATGCCAAAACAAGGTACAGTTCGGAACGATTTTCGAACACCCTTAATCAGTTATGCGAAAAACGTTCCAAATTATTAGTTTTATTTAAGAAGTAATATATGTGAAAAAGGTCGCCTGCCATTTTCTCAGCATATATATGACCAAAGATCTCAGTAGGCTAATCATATAGTGCCCCGCAACCATACCCTGCCCCAGGATACTATAGTTAAAAGAAATTAATAATAAACTTGGGTTTACCTATTGAGAAGATCAATGTATGTAAAAATGGTTGCATGTTGTACAGGAAGGACGATATTGATCTAGACTATTGCAAGTTTTGTGAAGACTAATGTTGATAATGGAGGAATGTAACGAATACTACAAAGTTCGTGTGATAGGCCAAACGAGGTTATAGAAATACTTGGCCTGTTTGTATATGTGCACAAGCGAATTATATATTTTTAAATAATTAATGAGTACAATAATCATAACTTCATGATAATATCTTTGATGTGTAAGAATTAGTATATTCTTTTTGATTTACATATTAATGTCAATAATCGTAAAATTTAGACTAATACTTCTCAATAATTTGTTTAGATCATTTTTAGTCGTACGTCTCCTGTACCACATGGTCGAGGACGTGGTCGTGGCCATGGCCCACCACTTCTACCAATTTCGTGGGATTCTACCCAAGTTGGGAAGCAATTTTTCGACCACCCACACCACTTGGTACTACTGCAACCTCCCCCACTTCGCAGACTCCAGATGATGCTACAGCATCTGGAGCTGCACTGACAGTTGATGAGACGATATAGCAGTCTGCCACCGTGTGGATGCTTCACCACTAGCATCAGTGCCCCCACCATCAGCGCGCCCAGTACATCAGCCTCGATGACACTAGGTAAATTTGTTTATCATTTTTTTAGTATTATTTTATAGTTAAAATGTCTAATATAGCATGTAATTTTAAATCTGACCGCTGCTTTCATGAGCGCATCAGTGCTGTCGTGACGGGGACATTTTCCCCACCCGTCGCCATGTCTAAGGTAGGTGCCGCCAGAGTACCAATATTTCTGGTTTGAGAGCATAAAAACAATCAATTTTAAATTAATTTGGTATTATATAATAATGTAATTACTTAATGAATTTTACCAATGTTTTATTTAATTTTATTATTGTAGATGACCTACTGGTGGGACTGTGACGATGAGTCAATGCTCTTGGTCTTCCACATGTTGGCCGATAAGTAAATCTGGAAGATACTATCTGTCACCCTGTCCAGCCTGGTCGGGCCACTCTTGTTGGCAAACAAGGTCTGGCACATGCTCTAGACGTATTGAGCCAGCGTGGACTTCCAGTGAGAGTCCTCAAAGAATAAGTCGAATCGTGCGGCGAACTCTACAGTGTCCTCAATTGTGTATCAGTGGGAGGGGGTCTTCCTCTATTGACATGCACAAGAGGAAGTTGGTAAGTAAATAATAGTATTTTAAATGCTTTACCATTATATTATAAAAAGGATGCTAAATGTTTTTCTTCTACAGGAGGCAAAGGTCCGTCGCCCCCTAAGCAGATGGAGTTATTTGAGATGTGCTACAAGAAAAAAGTGGACGGCGGTTGGAGCGGGCCGAGGACGTTGGAGGTGGCAGTAAGTAGGTTTTGTTTTACAGGAGACATTCCAGAAGCTGCTAGAGGATAGTCGGCCTTAGAGGGTTGGATATTCCACAGGCTGCTTTATTTTTTGTAATATCCAACTCTCTAGTCTTTGTTATTCTTTTAGTTTTTTTTAAGTGTCTATTATATATATGTATGCATATATATATGTTAGGGTTAGTGGATTCAAAAGTGTCAATTGATTTTTCTTTTCAAAATATTTGAGAGCGATATGTTCTGTGGTGGCAAAGAACCAAATAAATTGGTGTAAAAAATTCTTACACACATTTCTATATCTATATAACTTTCATATAACTTAAATTACAGTTCGTCAATGAAATCCAATCCTCAAAGTGTAATAATCACTAAAATTATACCTATCTTTATATACCAAACCATTAATTATATTTTTCAGATTAAAACACACCTACCACATATATTTCTTTCAAAATATCCAACCTTTGAAACCGAATTTCAATAGATCCTTAATTAAAAGTATTGTCAAATTTCAATAAACGCAAAATGATTGAACTTGCAAGAAAGGTGTACATGATTAATTTTTCAGTTTTGAGTATCAATTCTAACGTCATCACTACTTTAAGTTTTTCAATTTTATTTAAAAACTGGAGTTGTATATAAAGAATTTTGTAAAGACAAATGGTTGATTACAATACAAAAATATGTACAGATTGATGAACTCTTTAATTAATTTTCATAAATACTGTCTCTCTTTTTTTCTTTTTGCCTTTTCTAGACGAATCTAATGTAGAAAATAATTTATTGTTTTATTGTATTCATAGATAGCATCAATATATACCTTTCTTTCTAATAATGCTTTTGTCTAATTATTACAATAATATTAAGTAAAGACAAACCAATAGAGAAGAAATTAATAGGAAAATATTATGAGAAAAAGACAGAACATAACTTTCGAGGCTTCTGCTACCCCCTGTCCAGCTTTGTTGTTTGAAACACTCACACATACACACACAACATTTACTCACACTCTCTCACTCAATCACTCACACTTCAGATTTGCTCACGCCTTTTCTCCCTCAACACACTCACTGCAGAACACTATTCAAGTCCATAAAAAACTACACCTAGAGAGAAATCACGGAAAACTCCATAAATGTAAGATGAATTCTATCCAGGGAACTTAATTATTCCTTTTCTCAAGCATTTGATTCTTTCTTTTTCCTTCTTTAATTCTTTTTTTTGAATGACTTGTTAATTCGTCATCGTTGTATAATTTGCCAACAAAATTCTTCAAGAACATACACTAAAGATTTTGGCCGGATTATTTCATCCGATCCAAATTCAAATTCATGTTGTGAAGATTCCGGTGATATGCTATCGTCAGATCCCATCTCTTGTGCTAAGTCGGCAAGATTAATGGAGCCTTAGAGGTACAGATTTAATTATTTTTCTTTTTGTTTCTACAATTTATTTTTAATTAATTTCTTTTCCTGTTAAAGTTTAAAAAACTAAATATTTAATTTTTTAATATATTAAGAATTTTTTTTCCATAATCAGGGTTCAACAAGAAATTCAACTTTGTTATTTGATAAATATTTTAAAATAATTCATGTGGAAACCATTCCTGAGGCTATAGAAATCATGCTCAAGAAAGCTTGTCTTGTTTTTTTTTTCACCTTATTTTTTGATATATTTTCTTACCATGACATGTAGTCACAACTCATATTTGAAAATACAAATTTTGATACCTTAAATTAAGCACAAAATGGGGGATGAAGAGAAAGTGCAATAGCGGTGGTGATGACCTGGCCTAGGCTCAAACCAAACATGATTGTGCCTGTTTTCTTTTCGTTTTTTTTTTAAATGAAGATGAGATACTTTTTTGAACAAACTTAAATAGTTTATGCTTTTATTTAAATAAATAAATCATAAATTAAACCAAACAAAAAATCAAAACTTCCAAAACAAAGTAGCTAAGACGGCATAATGAACTTAATAACAATTTAACCAACTAGCTACAGATATTAAACATAAATAATGGCAAGCCAAAAAAAGATTTAAAATAAATTTTTCAAAAATTAACAATGAATTTTAGTGAATTATTGTACTAATATAGAAGTAGAAGAATAAAGGTAAAACTTTTTAGAGTTTCAAAAGTATAAAAAATATAGAATAGTTAAGCTACAAGAATAAAATAAAACTTATATGTCATATATTATTAAAAAGAAAGAAGTGGCTCGATTAGGTCGGCCCACTAACTCGACCCCGGGTCAGGATGTCCTAGGTTATTGGGCTGGGCCTATCCCAAGTATTGATACTTGGAGTCACCCAGGATTGGCTTGGATTGGACCAACCAACTTTTCTTGATTTGGTCAATCACATCCTAGGTTGAGTCCCTCTTAAGCCCGACTCTTTAGGCATCTTGATCAGTGACTAGAAACCATTGAATTAGCATAAGTTTGGTGGAAGTTTCTCAATTACAAGATATAATGTGAAATTCCTATGACCAATAAAACTAAAATAAGACTAATTCTTTATTTTTGGGACGCAAGTTAGGTTTATATATCCAAATCATTTGAAGATTAGAAATCCGTTTGCTATTATGATTTATTGATACCAAGTACTGAAGTAATGTTTATCTCATCTTATTAATTTTTAGTCTAAAATTTAATTATTTTCTTGGTAATTTTTAGTCTGAAATCGGTGACCTTTTGGTTGTAAGACATAACCATGCAATTTGAACAATATCTAAAATTTCAATTTAATTTAATACATTTCGTGAGAGAACATTTTTTCTAGTTATTATGTGGGGCACCAATAAACTTTAGACAAATTTATGTCGATAAAATTATGAATCACCTAAAAAGTTTTTTCTTTATTTGATTGGACTAAATTAACCTTACAAATATTATTTTTTAAGGATACAAATGTAAAATAATATAGTAATTGTTTCTTATTAACTATTTTTGACACTACACAGATACTCTTATTAATTACTTTTTACATTATTCACATTTATTCTTACTAATTACTTTTCACATTATACTTATTTAATCATATAATTTTTTTGTATATTACATTCATAATATATCGCATTACTAGGTTCCCCCTATCATATAACACCGTCAAAAAATCACAAAAATGGAAATGATTTAATGTTGAAAGTTTTATTAGAATACATATAAATCAAAATAGGTTAGATGACGAATGAAAATCAATTAAATGAATTGTCATGTAAGAAACTAAAGAGTAAAATACGAATGCTAAAAGAATTAATGAGAATAAATTAAATCACTTATTATGTAAAGTGAACACTTTTTGTTGTAAGATAGATTAAAATGTAAATTGAGATTTGACATGTAATTCCTATGTACGTTATAGAACATTTTTATTATCTCTAATATAATAGAATAAATTGTTAAGTGTACAAGTTTTGATCCTTTCAATAATGTACAATCCTTGTAAAAAAATATAAAAATGTGTAAATGCTACTCCTAAACCATCATTACATATATCCATTTTTCAAAAGAAAAAGTAGTAAAAAATCGCATGAAACCATAGATAAACACTATCTATACCATTATAGTTATCTATGATAAGTGGCTACGGACACGGTGACAGGGACAAGATACGAACAGACATTGCCACATGGAAAATTTAAAAATATTAAAATAGAAAATGGCACTCACACTCCTATAAACGATATAATTGTTATTATATATGTTCTTAGTTTCTCATAAAATTAAAATATGACATATGAAAAAACTCAAGTAAAACCTAAAATAACCATGTCTTGCATCTAAATATTTAACCAAAGGGTTAATTGCAAAGACTGGCCCATAACATAAGGTGGTAGCATTTTTAGAACTGTAATTTAGACCCTGGCAAAATATGCCCCATAGCTTTAAAAAATATGGTGATTCCTGCCCTCCGTCTAGATCTGAACAAATATTAGACAATTTCATCCCTCAACAGCTTTAAAATAAGCAATTTAGTCCATTTTCAATTATTTTTCATTCTAATGCATATTTTTTTGTACACGCTCCCCTAGAATGGTATCAGAGCTTAGGTTTATTGAAAAAATATATGATTATATTATATTTTAATATTATTTATCCACTAATGGAGGAAACTTACTTTAGAGAAAATGGAACCGAACGAAATTTCGAGTTATAATGAAAACATTGAATATTTCCAGATTTTGGAAATACAGAGAACGGAATTTTTCATGGAAATTCTTGACAAGTGTTACAACGGTCCCAAGAGGATTGATCCAAAACTTCTCATGCTAGAGAAATTTTGATATTCGACAGGTACTACTAGGAAATGCAGTGAGGTGTCTACACTCCACTGAAGTCCATGGTAGAATCCCAGCTAGGAGAAGCGGAACGGGTAAACTCCTGCATAATTACGATTCTAAAAATTATAATTAAAGAAACTGACGGGAAAGAGCTCGAGCCGGATACATTAAAGATCTCCAAAGATCTGAGGGAGATACAAACGACAGTTCAAGACTATAGACATAGGTTAATCCATGTACCTATAAAAATAGAATCTTTGAGCCAGAAGGCTGAGGAGGTTCTTATGATCCTTCTTGATCTGCACAAGGATCGTATAGATATAAAGGTAGACATTGCAGATCTGAAGAGAAAACCAAAGGGAGAACCCTGAGACATCTAAATCCAGACAAAAGCGAATTAGGGACGCCCTTGGAATAGTAATTCTTCTACAGCAGAAGGGGAAGGTCATGGAGATTCCAAAGCCAAAATCAAGAGAAGATCTGATTATCACATCTATCAGATCTGTAAAATAATGAAAGTAACAAGAGCACAGATCTATAAGAATTGGCGGAATACTTTTCCCAACTCGAGATTGTGGATTTAGTCAATATCCAAACAAATGAAATAACTCCAGCACTACCACCACCGGATGGGAATACATGCTCTAATGATCCTTCGTAGGATCAACCGAGGAGAGAAAGTGCGGATTTCCACACTAATGCCACTCCAACGTTTGTGGGAACCGGCTAAAGGAAAATCTAGGAAGAATCAAAAGAGAGTGCTTGAAAATACATTTTGGGCAAGGACCATGCTCCAGCCCTTACAACCATACGACACTATACTTAACCTGGATATTATCGATTTCCAAAATACCGAGAAGTTGATAGACGAATGGGTTGCAACCATCAAGAAAGCAGCAACTACCGTGGAGCTCGACAAAGAAAACATCATAAAACTTGTTGAGTTGAGCTTGGAGGGATTTGTAAAGATCATATGGGACAATAACCCAGAAGATACAAAAACCAGCATCCTTTCCGGAGATTCAAAGGGCGCGATAGCAGATAGGCTAGGAAGGCTCATCAAGATAGACTTCATAGGAGATTGTTACTTCGAAGGAAGTAGAGCAGAAAAGGATAAAGAATATACACAATCTCTCTTTAGCTTTGAACCAAGAAGTATTTGCCTAGTAGATGAATATATCTATTGGCCTCGTAAGTACTTTTTCCAAAGTTGAGTGGCAACAGAAGTAGCATCTCCAATGTTCTTCGCAAAGATATGCAGTCCATGGAGGGAAATGTTGATCCAGTCATACAAAGCCATACTCTAAATATTTTTTATACAAAACCCACTTGACAAAATTTTATCTGATATATTTTTATATATGTTAATCAATACCTTTATCACTTTATTTAAAATTTTCAAAGCCATATACTAAATATATTGGTTGAAGTCTTTTGGCAGGTTTCAATTAGCGAAAAATAGTGTATTTCAATGCATATATTTTGTCAAGTGGGTTTTCTCAAAGTTTTGTTTAACCAGGTTTCAATTACTTCAAATTGTGCATTTATAACCAATATATTTTGCTTCATGCTTATGGATTCTATCTTTTATTTTAGAATGTGTTGTATTACTTATTTTGCATCATACTTGACTTTCTGCGACTAAAAAGGTTTATTTTTAGGTTTAATAGTACCAAAATAGTATGAAATATTGGAAGACCAATTTTTCCTTCTTTTTCTCAGACTCACGTGACTTTTCCCGCCAAAATTGTGGGGTTGACGGCTATTACGGCCCATGTGCACGGCACATGGGCTCTGCCGTTAAGTTGGTACAAAAAATGCTTATTTTTTTATTTAATGGTACCCAAACCTGAACTTGCAAAATTTGTAGTACCTAAAACCAAACTGACCTTTTTTAATTGTAACAAAACACAATTTTTCCCAATATTATACATGAAAAAATTTAACATTCTACCTTGATTGAGCATAAAGTCGTGTTGATAACGTGTTATAAACTTATAAAAATTCTAATTTTCTTAGGTTATTACTCCTAATAGTATATAAGAAAACAACATATACATATTCTCTCCAAATCTCTTTCCTTATAATTCTTCCAAATAATTTTTTACAAATGAATTACATAGTGGTATTTATAAACCATCAAAATTGGTGTTATAAACTATACTATTAAAGAATATAATTAAAAAACATCATGGGGGATACAAAAGGTTATAAGCATTAGGGCAAATTACAGTTTTCCATCCAAACAATGCCTGTTTTTACTTTCGCCATTGAATTTTTTCTTGTATGAACTTACCATCTTAACTTTGCGAAAATTTGCACTTTTCTATATATGATTGTCTTTTTCTTGATTTTTTGCACGGGAAAACATCACATGTTGTGCATATGTGAAAAATATCATATTACATTAAAAATCACATGTGCACTACATCTGATATTTCTTTTGACAAAAAAATTGGTTGAAAAAAGTTAAAAATGACTAAGTGTAAAATTTTGTAAAGTTGAGATGGTAAGTTGACACAAAACAAATTAAATACCAATATATAAAAATGGTCATAGTTCAGATGGCAAAATGTAATTAACCCTAAGCATTATGAGAAAATACTAAGAAATGTATGCATAATCCAATTATGAGATAATATAAATTTTATATTTCACCCAATAGACATCTCCCATTTAATGTTACATAAAAAGACTTTATTGACCAATATAAGTAATCAAAATTGTCCCACAATAATTGAAATCGCTATTTCAATCATGCTAGGTTACATAAACGCTATACTAACATGATCACCACTAAGCCTAACTAAGTCCCTAGTCGTTACAATAATTGCCCCTCTATTGCTAATCCTTAGGACCTTCTTGTTTCAACTTTTCTATTCCGGATCTTCACCTGCAAACCATTCGCAGATTATGAATTCAGTGGTATCCAATACCATGAGTAGAATGGTGAATATGTTAATACTCAATTAAAGATTTTTACCTTCATCGGAGAGGAGCTCAGGACACTCCCTCTTCCAGTGGCCCTTCTCTCAGCAATAAATACAAATATCATTCAGTACCCGCGACTGATGAACAATCTTCCTTTTACTTTTACCCCCGCCTAAAAGCGTAACACGATTACTTGAAGTAGTAGAAGCAGTAGAAGAAGTCTCATCACTCTTCCTCTTCCCCTATTTAGCACCCTTGCCCTTCACTTTAGAGGTAGAAGCCTCTCCCACTAGTACCGCCGAATGCAAATTTTTCTATCGTTGCCTCGTAGTGGACCAACATATTAATCAACTTAGGAAGCAATTTTCAATCCCATTCATGTTATGGTTGATAATAAATTGATAAAAAAAGAGAGGTAGTGATTGTAAGATCATGTTCATTCTCAAAATCTGCCTGGAGGTCTTTTAGCTTTTCTACTAGGGATAGCATCATCACTCGATGCTCTCATATGGCCAATCCTTCAGCTATTCTAGCACCTAAGAATTCCTCAATCACGGCACATCCGATACGTTTGTATGGTATCGCAAAAAGTTTTGACCATACATCTTTGTACCTCTCATACTACTTCTGGATCTTGTTAATCATCATGCCCCAGTACGATACTGTGTACTGCCCAGTTGTCCTCATGCCACTGAGTAAATTGCTCAAACGTCAAATCTTCTCCTTACCCTTCTGGCAAAGTGCAAGATAGAGACTTATCCAGAATATAAGTCTAGTTCTCGAAATCTTGGATTATCCTCAGATTTGTCAGCCAACTGGAATAGGTTTTTCCATCAAATTTATTATCCTCAAGTATGGTGTTAAGTGGATTCTTAGACATCAACGATAAATAGAAAAATTAGTATATTATCATAAAATTATGTTCAAGTTAAGGACTTGAACTTCAGTCATTAACCTCCCACTATTTGTACAAAAACCATAACTCTCAAATGGGTTCTCGAAAAATCTTTTCGTAGTGGGCTTAGGGTCCATAGGCGAAATTCTTGATGTTGTGCTTTCACAATTCACATGAAAATAGCCTTGTAGGAGGTACCAAATACCATTCTTGACCTACTAGATCCCTAAGATATTTTGCATCACCCTTTTTACATGATTCTGAGGACTTCAAGCGAATCACGTTGCTTGGTGTTAGATGCAACCCATCAATCAAATCATAGAGCAGACTACTATTGCCCCACGACTCATGAGATAGAGAAATAGGTGTGTATTCACTTCGTTCACAATAATAGTGTAGCTTCATTTCATTCCAAATGTGCCACGACTCATGAGACCACGTATGAGTGAAATCGACTTCCTCACTGTATTATAGTGGATGAAAGACATGTAATAACAATCCTTTTTTTATTTCTATTTTTGGGTCTAATATTTTAACTTTGTCCCACCAAGTGAGGGTTATTTGTTATTTATATAACCGAGACCCCATCCCATTTAATATTTTTCATGCATAATATTCTCAATATTAAAAATATTAATAAAATGCATGCATGCAAAAATAAAAGTCTAGCACGCCACTATTGGATAAAATCACAAGCCCAATAGCCTATGTGATCTACTAAGCTCAGTTTTGTCTCCCACTAGTCTCTTGACGAATGCAGGGCTATCCCACACTATCAAGTACTTGTAACTCAGGCTTGTCGTGCCATATCTGATATAATGTCTAGGTTACGGTCTTAGAAGGCTCCATGTTCAACAACTTGGATGCCATCTCAAGAGCATATCCCCAGAAGGATAAGGGTAGCTCGGTAAAACTCACCATAGACCGAACCATGTTCAACAAGGTTCTGCTCCTTCTTTTAGAGACACAGTTAAGTTGTGGCGTTTCAGGAGGAGTCCACTAAGAGAGAATTTCATTCTCGTTTAGGTAATCTAAGAATTCCCCACTTAAATACTCACCACCTTGGTCCAACCGAAGTGTTTTAATTTTGCGACCAGTTTGGTTTTCAACTTCAAGTCTGAACTCTTTAAACCTTCCAAAGGCCTCAGACTTGTACCTCATTAGGTAAACATAACCATATCCTGAGTGATCATAGGTAAAGGTTATGAAGTAGGAAAATCCACCTCTGGCTTGTGTATTCAGTGGCCCACAGACGTCTAAATGGATCAAATCCAACACACCACTGGCAAGATTACTTTGTCCTACAAAAGGCTTCTTGGTGATCATCCCTTTCAAACAAGACTCGTAGGCTGGTAGGTCATCCAAATCGTCTATGTCTAGAGTTTTTTAGTCTACCAACCTTTTAATCATATCTTGAGAGATGTGACCTAGCCTTGCATACGAGGTTTGTGCGTTTTCTTGATTTTCCATTTTACGTTTGTTTTGAGCCGTCATGATTAAATCATGTTGTTGGCGAATATAAAGACCATTATGAAGTATGCCTAGCAGATGTGAAGAACCATTCTTCATCAAATAAAAACAATTTTTATTGATCATAAACTTAAAACCAACATTGTCCAACAATGAAGTGGAAATGGTATTCTTGATCATGCTAGCTACATAATAGCAAATTTTTAATTCTATCCTAACTTGATCACTAACAGCTAAGCGGACTATCCCTACAGCTTCAGCAGCAACAGCCTTGCCATCGCGAAACTTTAGGATCTCCTTGTCTTTACATAGCTTTCTGCTTCTTTCCAGCACCTAGAAATCATTGTAGATGTGAGCTCCATAGCCGGTATCGTTGACTGACGAACAATCTTCCTCTTTCTTTTACTCCCGCCTAACAGTGTAATAGGATCACTTGAAGTGGTAGAAGCAGTAGAAGAAGTCTCATCACTCTTTCTCTCCCCCATTTGTCACCCTTGCCCTTCCCTTTAGAGATCGAAGCCTCTCCCATTAGTATTGGATGATGTAGATTTTTCAATCGTGGCCTTGTACTGGACCAACATCTTAATCAACTCATGAAGGTTTTTCTCAATCCCATTCATGTTATATATGATATAATTGATCAAAAAAGGGTGGTAGTGATTGTAAGATCACGTTCATTCTCGAAATCAGCCAGGAGGTCTTTTAGCTTTTCTACTAGGGATAGTATCATCACTTGATGCTCTCATACGGACAATCCCTCAACTATTCTAGCACCTAAAAATTCCTTAATACTGCTAAATATGTGTGCTCTTTCCATTTAATGTCACTATCTTCTTCCATTCTTATTTTCTCTCTATTTCCTCAATCTCTCTTGAATTTTTTTGATCTCTTACTATCCCACAAATATTTTTCTACTCTTGTTCGTCAACCAGTCTCAAATTCTTAATCGATATTTGAAGTTATTTTGATCAGCTAACAACTTTAACCCTTTATTTGTCAATTGATTATATTTGTTGTAATTTTATCAATTACATTTAATGTTATAATAATATATACATATATATGTGTATGTTTGTGTTTCTGTGTTTGTGTAGGACTCATCGTCATGTTAAGAACGTTGAGAAAATGGATGTATGAGAAGAACCTTTGAAATAGGGCGGGTCTTACTCTATTGAGGATGGTGTTGCTACATTTATACAATGACCCTCCACATGCATGTATAGATGGTGAGAAAATTAAGTGTCCTTTTCGAAAGTTTGAAAATGAAGTTTTCAAAACCACGGACGAGGTAAATTTTGGCTTATTTATGAAAGGTTTTATGCTGGAGTATTATAATTGGACTTCTCATTGCGACGAGAGGGTGTAAGAGTATTTTGAGGCCGTCACCGCGGCCCCATTGCAAGAGGAGCAAACTTCGATTTCTAATATTAAGTAGAGTACCAGTACGCCTTGGAGTGATGCGGTGCCGATGGATTCGGCACAGAGGATGGTTTTTTATGCCGCGAGGCCGGCTGTCTGGTCTTTTAAGTACAATCGGGATGGTGTGCCTGATAATGGTACGAGGTCCTGTCCTACTAATGTAGGGCCTAGTTTATATTATCGTAGGTGATACGAATATGTGTCTGGGCTGGTAGATTGGTTTCACAATGTAGTGCATGTAGTTGAGCAGCCATTGTGGAATGGTTGCACACAATCTCAATTGAGGGTTGTTGCTGAGTTGTTGAATATCAAGGTCGTTGGCCATTTTCTCAGCATATATGTGACCAAATATCCCAATGGGCTGATCATATAGTGACCCATAACCACACCCTGCCCCAAGATTACTATAGTATGAAGAAATTTATAAGAAACTTGGGTTTACCTATTGAGAAGATTGATGTGTGTAAAAATGGTTGCATGTTGTACAAGATTGGGTGTGGTTAGGTACAAGTCAAACAGGGAGCAAAATCTTAATTGCAAAAAGACATCGTATACTATTCTTAGGTACCTGCCGGTTACCCCTCGCCTGTAAAGGTTGTATGCTTCAGAAGCGACTGTCGAGCAAATAACGGGGCAAGCCAAAAATCAAACAAAAGATGGATCCATATGCCATCCGTCTAATTCAGATGCATCGAGGCATTTTGACTGGAAATATCCTCATTTTGATGTAGAGCCCCGTAATGTTAGACTTGGCTTGTTCAACAGATAGTCTCGCAATGCACGGGCAGTACGGTCGTACGTACTCATGTTGGCCCGTTATACTTACACCATACAATCTCCCACTGGGAATGTGCATGAATATTGAGTGTATGTTCGTAATGATGGTGATCCCCGGACCTTCCAATCCAAAACATCTCATCGATGTTTACCTGGAGCTGTTGATCGAGGAGTTGCAGAATCTGCGACATGTAGGTATAAAATTCATGCCAGTACAATTAGTATGAAAGCATTAATATTCAATGCTTTGATCAACGAAATATATATTAATCCTATTTATACCACTTAAAACTCATGTTTGTGCGATTAGCATGATCTACAAGAAATATATATATAATCCAATTTGCGGCTAGTTAAAACTTGTCGATGCATTTAGTACGATCAACAAAAGATGTAATCCCTACTGAAACTAAATTAATACTCACTTCCATATGAGTATGATCAACGAAGAATGTAATCCGTACTCAAACTAAATTAATACTTACATCCGTATGATGCTTCTATATATGTACGAACAAAATTTATTATCTCGATTTATTCCAACTAAACTCATGTTCGAGCAACTAGTGTGATCATTAAAATGTTAAATCCTACTTATGTGTATAAGGATAAAAATACAGTTTCTGTCTTGTAATGTATGAGGGGGTGTCATTTTTTATCCTACACAAATAACGAAAATTAGTTTTTACAAGACTAAATTTATCAAAATTATAAAATTATAGAATTAATATTACTAAAATAATTAGTGTTATCAATATAATATAAGTAAAAATACTATTAATGTATAGGTGTGTATATATGTACACATATATATCTAGAGTTCTTGAATAAAGTTGAAAATTCAATCAAATTGTTCGCGATTGCATTTGAGGTTGATGAATAAATGTATAATACGAATATATTAGTATAAGAAGACTAACACGAATAGTATTCGCATGTTAACATTTATGATATCTATAGAAGCGTATTAATCATTGCTATATTCTAGGATACGAACGAGGAATAATTTGTGTGATCAATTCTTGTAACATTTGTCTAAGTTAATAAAACTCATATACGTACATTTATGGTACTTCCATCAATGAAATATTTAGTCATAGTTACAAATTAATACTTTGTTTCTAGAATTATTGTGAAATATAATCCAACTCATATCAATTTAAAGCTCATGTCAGCACAATTAATATGATCAAGAATAGTTGTAAATTATCTTAATTATAAATGTGAATATATTAATGATGTTTGTATTAATAAAGTATAATATAGTCTTGTGCGATCCTATCTATACCAAGTAAAAATTCATGTCCCGTGTATTTATTATGATCATCAAGGGAAAAATCGTGCACGTGCAATTACTGTGGTCTACGAAAGAAGTTATTATATTGATCCAGTCTAAAACTAATGTCCGTAAAATTAGTGTACAAGAATTATGTGATGCTTTTGCTAACAAAATAATTATGTACCTTCATGCATATGAACAATTAGTATGATCAGCAAAATTTTGTATCCTACTAATATATTGAGTTAAAATTCATGGCTGTACAATTAGTGTGAAAGCATTGATATTCAAGGCTTTGATCAACGAAATATATATGTAATCCAATTTATACCAATTTAAATTCATGTCCGTTTGATTAGCATTACCAACAAGAAATATATATAATCCTATTTGCATCTAGTTAAAAATTGATGATTCATTTAGTACGATCAACAAAAGATGTAATACCTACTCAAACTAAATTAATACTCACTTCCATATGAGTATGATCAACGAAGGATGTAATCCGTACTCAAACTAAATTAATACTTACTTCCATATGATGCTTCTACATATGTACGGACAAAATTTTTTATCTCGATTTATACTAACTATTCGAGCAGTTAGTGTGATCATTAAAGTATTAAATCCTACTTATGTGTGTAAGGATAAAAATACAGTTTCTGTCATGTAATTTATGAGGGGGTGTCATTTTTTATCCTACACAAATAATGAAAATTAGTTTTTACAAGACTAAAATTATCAAAATTATATAATTATAGAATTAATATTACTGAAATAATTAGTGTTATCAATAAAATATAACTAAAAATACTATTGATGTATAGGTTTGTATATATGTACACATATATATCCGGAGTTCTTGAATAAAGTTGAAAATTCAATCAGATTGTTCGCGATTGCATTTGAGGTTGATGAATAAATGTATAATAGGAATATATTAGTATAAGATGACACGGATTGTGATCTCATGTTAACATTTATGATATTTATAGAAGCGTATTAATCATTGCTATATTCTAGAATATGAACAAGGAATAAGTTGTGTGATTAATTCTTGTAACATTTATCTAAGTTAATAAAACTCATATACGTACATTTATGGTGCTTCCATTAACGAAATATTTAGTCGTAATTACCAATTAAAACTTTTTTTTTAAGAATTAGGCAAAATTGCAAAATTGGTCTCGTAAGTATGGGGGGGGGGGGTGGCAGAATTGGGTCTGTAACTGCAGGACTGGGAATTTTAGTCTTGTAAGTATTGAATTTTTTTTGTAATTTTGGTCCTAACGACCAAAATTGCCCCAAAATGCGGCGGAGAGATTTGGGCCTTAGGGTTCCGTCGTCCACGTGCGCAGCTTAAACACATAGGAGCTTGCGTGGCGAATGATGTGGCTTTAGGCGGGAAAAAGAGGCCCTTTTCCTGCTTTTTTCATCGTATGTAAGAGCTCTCTCTTTTTCATTTTTACTGCTGCAAATGAAGTTGTAGGTGAAGAAAAACAGTGAAAATATCTTCTTTCTCCTCGCTAAATTACTCCACCACTGTGGTAAACTGCTTTTGTGGCATTAGCGTTCCATTGAGAACCTCTTGGACCAATGACAATCCTGGAAGGAGGTTTTATTATTGCTCAAATTATAAGGTTAGAATTGAAGTTTAAGTTTAAGTTTTGTAGATGTTGGTTTATTTTTTGTTCAATTGCAGAGTGGAGGATGTCGATTTTTTACATGGTATGACCCACCTATGTTTGCTGGAGGTTTGTGTGTCATACCCGGTTTGCGTCGCAAGCTTCAAGCAATGGAAACTGAAGCAGAACTGCTGAAGAAGAAGATATTTTGGTTTAAAGTTTGCTTGGTGGCATCATGGTTTCTGTTGGTCGATTTTTGAATGGGTAAACAGATGGTGGTCTATGGATGAATCATTTGATGAATTGTTTCACGTTGCTAGATTTGTAGGGACTTTCATTATGTTGTTAGATATGGGTCAACATAAGATGGAGGAATTGTAAAGGCATTTTGTGGTTTTGATAATGAAATTGAAAGCCTCAAATTTGAAGCTTTTGCGAATTTTGTATTATGTTGATAAAGAATTTTGTTAATGAATTTTAAGAATGAAACTAAAAGCCTAAAATTGCAGTTGTTAATTAATTTAGTAATTGAAAAAAATGAAAATGAATTTTCAGCCATTTCTGCACCCTTTTCAACAATATAAGGAATTTTCAGCAGTATAATGAAAATGAAAACATTCATTTATGCACTATTTTCAACATGTTAATGTGAAACATTCATTTCATACTAACATCAACAATATACAACATCTTGTCCACAATTTACAGCCTGTCTTCACAAAAAACATGAACATCCATTTACAACATTTCTTCAACAACAACCTGTTCACAGAACCCCCTAATTCATAACATATGCAATCACAACTGATTCCTCAAGTTTCTCAAGTATCTTGAGATTACAAAAAAAAATGTTTCAATCAAAATAAAAAGGTACTTAAACAAAAGGTGAATTCCTCCCATCTTTCTTCTTGCCCTTGTCTCCCTTGTCCTTCGATTGTGATAACACATTGTTCAATCGTGATAATGTAACATACTTCTTGCCATCCTTTTCCAAAAATGTACATGTTGACAGAAGAGATTTGGTCTCTGGTTGTAAAGTTTGTTTTGAAAATACCTCCTGTTTTGGAGATTTGGTCTAATATTAACTTTTGGGATTGATGGCTGCAGATGACTTGATTGAGCAGGTGTAGGAGGCCTAGAGCTTTGAGCTGCATCTTGTTGTTGGGATGTGGAAGAGTTGTATGATGGCTTCCATGGTTGTTTGTGTGCAACTTTTTGTTTATACCGGGGTGCCTTGAATGGTTAGGGTATTACCTATAAGGAGAATGAAATAAACTGAATAAGTGAATGATAAACAAAATTCTTGAAATTACTTGAGAATTACTTACTGAAGTTGCAGTTTGTTGGCTTTTATGATGGACTACAGTACTTGAAAGCTTTTGTTCCTTCATGCCCTCAAAAAACAGACAATATCAATTATTACAAAATGTATAATTAAAATGGAATGAATGGTTGCTGAAGTTTCTTACCAGAGACTTGTTCTCCTCAAATGCATCAGCTTTAGTCATCTCATCAGTTGAAATTTGTTCTTACATCCCCTGCAAAATAGTTATTAAGTAATAATGATAGGTAAGTTAAAATGGAATGGTACTGATGTTTCTTACCATAGAGTTGTCTTCCTGAAACGCATCATTTTTAGTCAAAATGTCCTTGTCACCTACCTCCTTTTCAACCTACAACAAAATCAGATTGAGATAAGTATGAAATCAACTCACCAAAATCAGATTTAGATATTCAGTCTCGCCATTCTTTTCTTTCTTGCATGAGCCTCTTTTTCTTTGATTTCTTGTATCACTTGATTAAATGTGTCAGTAACTTGTGTATGTTCTTGCAGGTTCTTCAATGGACATCTTCGGGCATTATGTTTCTCCTCACCGCATTTGCTACACTTGACAGTCTTCTGCACTCTTTTCAACCTGTTCTGTTGTTTCCCTTTACCATTTTTCTTCTGCTTTGACACTATATCATCAAGTTCTCTCTTCTAGATTTTGGAGGCCTACCAGCCCCCCTACCAAAGTTTGGTGGCAAATGAGGGATGAATTGTATAGCAGTCCACAATTCTCTACCAACCATAAGCATAATTGCAGTCTTATAAACATTCTTATAAGATGCCACACTATAGCACTCATTCACATACTTAATAGGATCATCACCTTTACACAATATGGCACTACAAGCATGTTTACATGGAATGTCATTCAAATCCCATTTCCTGCAAGAACAACTTCTCTTGTCCAAATCAACTGAATGTTGTGAACCATAAAAACAGGTTAATTGATAATGTGATGAATCAACCTCTATGGGAATGCAATCTGCGGACTTTTCAACATTTTTCTCAACAATTTTCAGAATCCTAGGACATATAACACCAGTCCATTTCAGTTCTGCCCTATCCCTATTCTCCTGCAATCTTCTCATTATATACTCTCTGATCCATCCAAGCGTAGTGACAATAGGCTTCTCCCTAGCCTCCAAAATGTTCGAGTTAAATGTTTCACAATAATTATTCATTAAAACATCACACTTAATATCAGTTTTGAAGTGTGGTGTACTCCACTGTGTAGGGGGATTGTCATCAAACCATTCTGCAGCAGTTTTATCAATTACTGACATTTGTTTCATACACAATCTGAATTCATTAATGGTAGTAGCCCTTACAGCCTTCCAAAAACAGTTTTAAAATGCCAAACCCCTAAAGCCTGCATTTTTCAAGGTAGAATCTAGATGTCTTACATAAAATCTATGATATGAAGCAGGAAACACTTTCTCAAATCTTTGAACTAACCCCTTTTTCTTATCAGATATGAAACACCACTAATCATCTCTAACCATCCCCAAATCAGATTTCAGAAGCCTTAAAAAGAACTCCCAAGTAATCCTCATTTCTTTTCCAACAATGGCATATGCAACAGGATAAATATTGTTATTGGGATCAGTGCCTATTTCTTTAACAGAACATCCATCAACATCTACCATCTGTCTACACCCCCCATTAAACCCATTTTCCAAGGCACCAAAACACACATAAAATTTATTGAATTTCTGATCAGTATCTACCCCTACCAGCACTTTGGAGCCTGGGTTAGATTTCAGTAATTCATGTGCATAATCTTGCATCACTGAATATTGTACCTCAGGAGCACCCTCTATTGATTTTAGTGCCTTTCTTTTGGCTCTATACACTTAATCTCGTGATACGTTGACTCTTAAATCCTGAATAACATCAACCCTAAAACCCTTTATATTTCTTTTTAGATCACTTCTGAATTTTTTAATGTACTTTTCTACAAGCCACTTTGACTTTAAATTTTTAACATGATAGTCCCTTCCACAAGTGTGATTTGAATTGTATTCTCTTATCTGAAATGTGCATTCATCAGCCACTTTGTGTGTATTTATCCTCCACTGACAATCTTCCTTGGCACATCTAGCAAACATTCTAATCTTATCATACTTGGTGATTTTATTGCATCACTGTGAATGACATTTCTAAATTCAGATTTAGTGCTAAATATCATACCTAATTCAAAGGTAGGATCATATTGTTCTAAAGGATTGAAAATAATATTTGGCTCTCTTGTTTCATCATCATCAGACCCCTTTTCACTCTTAAAGTCATCCTCACTCCCAAGCATGTCTTCTTCTCCCTCTTCATTGCTACCCTTGTCATGATCTTTATTTTTTTCTTTCTTTTCTTTCATATTAGTTTCTTGAACCTCTATTTCTATTTGTTTTTCCAGAGCCTCTTCATTAAAGTACTCTCCTAGTTTTTGAATATTCATTTCATCATTTCTCAAATCATATTCACTATCTTCAAAGGATTCCGATTCTTTCAAATTTTCACCCTCTTTAGTTAACCCACCCTCCTTAGGTTGTGTACTATATTCACCAACCTGACTACCCATAACATTTCCATCAACTTCAACATATATATTGATTTCTTTTTTAGGAGCAATACCAGTACACACATCAAACAAAACATCATCATTATTTACTTTGTAATACAATATCCAAGCTTTGTGAAATATGTCCTATTACCAAAATAGTCCACCTCACGAGCCATTTCATTCAGGTTTGAAATAGACATTACATAAATATCCTCATAATCAAATTTATACATTAGATTCCCCAAAAAATGTAATGTAATGGTTGCTAAGATAGTGTCATTATTATCTGATAGAAAAAAAAACGGAACACAAACAAACAAACACAAAACAGAACAAGTTAAAATTCATACAAAATCATACAACAAAACAACACTGAATAAGTCAAAGCAGAACAAGTTAACAAGTTTAAAAGATTAATCACAGAAAAATTAAAAAAAAATCATACAAAAAAGAAAATATAATTGATACATTTACACATAATTTCAAAAAATGAACATGGTTACACGCATATGGGCAACATAAAATATTCAGCAGACTGGTAGGGAAAAAAAAAAAAAATCGACCATTGTTGTTTTCAACACAATAACAACACAATGGGACCATGGTGTTGGAGATTTCGAAACCAAAACACAATTGACCACTTTCATTTTTTGAGACCACAAACAACACTACATTTCACGCTAAAAGTCAAATTTTTTGAAAACATGGAAAACTTACCGTAAAATCGTTAAACTTAGGATCCCGAAGTGGCATTACCTTAATAAGGTTTCTTCCTCCTCAATCGACGATCAATTGTTTGTGGGAGTTGAAAGAAAGGTTATTAGGTTATTACGATTTGGTGTTGAATTTTTACTGCTTTTGTTTTACAGCTTTTTTTTTAACTCCTCTGTTTTTTACATTGTTTCCACGTCATTATTTTTTTCCCAGGTGTCAGGCCACGTGTGTTGCTGACTGTGTAATTTTTGCCCAGTTGTCCAAATTTTCCCGCTTAAAGCCACATCATTCGCCACGCAAGCTCCTTTGTGTTTATGTTGCGCACATTGACGAAGGTAAGCCCCAAATCTATACGCCGCATTTTTGGGCAATTCAAAAAAATCAATACTTACAGGTCTAAAATTGCCAGTCCTCTAGTTACAATCCCAACTCTGCCACCTCCCATACTTACGGGACCAATTTGCAATTTTGCCTAATTCTAAAAACAAAGTTTTAAATGTTAAATACGACTAAATATTTCATTGATGGAAGCACCATAACAGTTCGTTCAGTCGTCTTATACTAATATTGTCGTGGTACACATTTATTCATCTACCTCAAATGCAATCACAAATAATTTGATTTAATTTTCAACTTTATTCAAGAACTCCGGATATATATGTGTACATATATATCCACTTACACACCCATAGTATTTTTACTTATATTTTATTGATAACACTAATTATTTTAGTAATTTCTATTAATTTTATAATTTTGATAATTTTAGTCTTGAAAATGTTGGCTTATTTTTTGCTCAATTGCAAAGTGGAGGATGTCGATGTTTTACATGATATGACCCGCCTATGTATGCTAGAGCTTTGTGTGTCATACCCGTTTCGCAAGTTTCAAGCAATGGAAACCGAAGCAAAACTGCTAAAGAAGATATTTTGGCTTAAAGTTTGCTTGGTGGCATCATGGTTTGTGTTGGTCGATTTTTGGATGGGTAAACGGATGGTGGTGTTTGGATGAATCGTTCCAGAGTGCTAGATTTGTAGGGACTTACATTATGTTGTTAGATATGGGTAAACATATGGAAATTGTAATGGCATTTTGTGGTTTTGATAATGAAATTGAAAGCCTCAAGTTTGAAGCTTTTGTGAATTATGTGTTATGTTGTTAAAGAATTTTGTTAGTAAATTTTAAGAATAAAACTAAAAACCTAAAATTGCAGTCATTAATTAATTTAGTAATAGAATAAAAAAGAAAATGAATTTTCAGCCATTTCTGCACCCTTTTCAACTATATAAGGAATTTTCAGCAACATTTCTGCACCATTTTCAGCCATTTCTGCACTATTTTCAACAATATAAGGAATTTTAGCAGTATAATGAAAATGAAAACATTCATTTCTGCACCATTTTCAACATGTTAATGAGAAATATTCATTTCATACTCACATCAACAATTTACAATATCCTGTCCACAATTTATAGCCTGTCTGCACAAAAAACATGAACATCAATTTAGAACATTTCTTCAACAACAACCTATCCACAAAACCACCTAATTCATAACATATGCAATCACAACGGATTCCTCAAGTTTCTCAAGTATCTTGAAATTACAAACTGTAAAGAAACCATGGTGACAACATCTCCAATAGAAGCCTAGCTGCAAAAACTCTGCTGAAGAAGTTAGCCGTTGTAGGAAGTCGCACTTGTACTCCTACCCGTTTCCCTTTTACTGGAGAATGCGCTTTTATTTTTCTTTACGCTTTCTTTAGCTCAGTTTACTCTGAGAAGCGCATTTGCGCCTCTATAAGTCATTAACGACTTTCTTTAGTGAAGAAAGAAGAAGCGTGTTGGTTATGGCAGTTAGAGTATAAACGTTTATATATATTTGCACCTTTTTTTTCTTCAAAACAGAAAAGAACAGAGCATTTCTTTAAAGAAATTTTGTGAGCTAGGTTCTTTTACTTTCACCTATGATTCATTTGCTATCTCTCCAAAAATGTTCATACACTATCATTGCTTCTACTTGAAATTTTACATGGTATCAAAGCCATCTTTTGATGGTTTCTGATTTATCTGATAAAGAAATCCAAAACCTCACGGATTCTGGAAATTCAAGAATTGTGCACAAGAAACAAGATATGGTCGAGGATTAGAGATCTTGAAGCTGCAACCTGGAGACAACCCCGATTTGAGCCTTGTCACTACCTTACTCGATGGTTCGAACTTTCTTTCCTAGAGCATATCCATCAAACTTGCTCTAAGAGTTAAAATGATAATCAGCTTCATTAATGAGGATGGACTGAAACCACAAGAAAACACAAAAGACCTTGAACAATGGATTAGAACAGATTGCATGGTGTCTTCGTGGATTCTAAATTCCATCTCAAAAGAAATTATTGAAAGTTTCATGTATACGAATACATCTAGAGACCTTTGGGTGGAGCTGGAAAACAGATTTGGACAAATTAATGGTCGGTGAAAAAGGAATTGGCCTCCACTTCTCAAGGATCTATGACAGTGTCAACATATTTTACAAGATTGAAGAAGCTTTGGGACGAACAGGCGTGTATCACATGAACACCAAAGTGCAAATGTGAAGCAGCCAAAGAAACTGTAGAAATCAAGATTCATGATCAAGTCATTCAATTCTTAATGTGATTGAATGAAGTGTATGATCATGTCAGAGGACAAATTCTTACAGTGGAACCCCTTCCTGATATTAGTAAGGCCTATGCCATGGTCCTCAGAGTGGAGAAAAAAAAGAAAGTCAACTCCGGGCAACAATACTCCATTCCTAATGTGGCTATGCAGGCATTCAAAAGGCATGAGACACAAAAACCTTTCCAGAAGAAGAAAAACATAGTGGATAAAAGAAATCAACTCTATAAAGAATGTGGTAAATCAGGGCATTTGAAGGAGGTCTATTTTCAAATCCGCTGTTACCCGGATTAGTATAAAAATCTCTTAGAACAAAGGAATAAAACCATGTCTAACAATGCAAGGGCAACTACAGTGAGTGATCTTATTGAAAGTGCTAATAATGCTGTTGACAGTAATGTCATTGCTCAGGTACTGAAGATAGAAACAAACATGTTCCTTGGTTAAGTCAAGCTGTGACCTTGGCACTAACTGATATAGGACACAATGATTTTTCGGGTATATCTTGTGACTCTTTATGTATGAACTCCAATCTACATGATAATTGGATTATAGACAATGGCTCTACCAGTCATATGTGTAACAATGAACTATTATTCACTGATAAAAGAATTGTTATTTCTCATATGAATGTCCATCTTGCTGATGGAACTGAACACAAAGTGAAAAGTTTAGGTACTATTAAACTGATTGATGGCATAATACTAGAAAATGTTTTATATGTGCGAGATTTGCATTTTAACCTCCTATCTGTGAGTAAATTATGTAATTCATCTCACATTGAATTCAAATTCATGAAACCTTGTTGTATCATGCCGGACCACAAGACTACAGATGTCATTGCAGCTGCATGTTTAATAGGGAAACTATATGTCTTGAATATAGAGTTTTGACAGCAAACATGTACAAGAAACACTGCATAATTGTACTGATTTTGGCCTCATTTGGTCACATGTATCGCCAGAAATATGGCATAGAAGACTAGGGCATTTTTCATAGAACGTTATGTTATATAGTGGATTGGTTAAAAGCAATAAAGATCAATCTGTTCACTGTGAAATTTGACCCCAAGCAAAGCAACAAAGATTGCCTTTCCCTTTAAGTTCTTCTATTTCAAGTGAATGCTTTTATCTATTACATGTGGACATATGGGATCCTTATAATCAATTTTCTATATCAAAATGCATGTTTATGTTGACTGTTGTAGATGATAAAAGTAGATGTACATGGACCTATTTGATGCAACATAAATCATCGACTGCAGAACTTCTAAGAAGTTTTCATAAAATAGTTCTAACACAATTCAATAAAAGGATTAAGGTAATAAGGAGTGACATTGGTACAGAATTTATAGGAGAACAAACACACAAATAGTTTAGAGATGAAGGCATCAAACACCAAACCACATGCACATAAACAAAATGGAGTTGTAGAACGAAATAAACACTTACATCAAATAGCTAGATCATTAGTGTTTCAAGCCAACTTGCGTAAGATATTTCGGAGTGAGGCTGTTTTAACCTCTACTTTCATAATAAATAGAATACCTTCTATTGTGTTGAATTGGAAAATCCCTTATGAAATATTTTTTAAAAAACCTGTGAACTATTATGTCATTAAAACCTTTGGATGTTTGTGCTTTGCCACTAATAATATCCCTCATAAATCTATATTTGATGCTAGGGCCTCAAAATGTGTATTTGTTAGATATGCCCAAAATAAAAAAGGTTATAAGGTTTATGATATAAACAAAAGAAATATAACTGTTTCTAGAGATGTTACTATTGAAGAGAACATATTTCCTTATACAAATCAGCTGATAGACCCTGTTACTTGCACTATTCCTAAACCTGTGACAGATTTGGATTCTGAAGAGGATGATGATGTAGAACCAACTACAGAACTTGCAGATGGCATAATGAATCCTCCTGACCCTGAATATAATGAAAACATAGTACCTAGAATTTCAACTAGACAAACCTGCAGACCAACTAGATTAGATGACTATGTATGCTCTTTCAACGCTGACTTACCCAGCATTACTTATTCATCCTTGGTTCATAAATATTTTGCTGCTGCTACTGAAAATCCCTAAGAACCTAAATGTAATGAAGATGCTGTAAAAATGAGAAATGGATAAAAGCTATGAACAATGAGATAAAAGCACTAGAAACCAATAATACATGGGAAATCACTCAATTAGCAAAGAACAAAAGAGTGATAGGATGTAAGTGGATATATAAGTTGAAACTAAAACCAAATGGTGCTATAGATATATATAAGGCTAGACTTGTAGCCAAAGAATTCCATCAAATTGAAGGGATAGGCAATATAGATAGTTTCTCACCTGTTGCGAAAGCTGTAACCATCAGAATCCTATTAACTTTGCATGCAACACAACATTGCCACTTGCATCAGTTAGACATTAATAATGCCTTTTTGCATGGTTCCTTAGATGAAGTAATTTATATGGATCCCACTAAAGGGTATTCTGTCCTTAAGAATCATGTGTGTAGATTGAAAAGATCATTGTATGGCCTTAAACAGGCATCTAGATGATGGAACCAAGAATTCACATCACAATTAGAGAAGTATGGCTTCAGTCAGCCCAAATTTCATTATTGTCTCTTTACAAAAACCACTGGAAAGGGATTATTTTGCCTCCTAGTCTATGTAGATGATGTATTGCTCACTGGACCATATGAAAGAACAATAACAGAAATAAAAGCTCACTTACATAGCCTATTCACCAATAAATAAGGGCCATATTTTCTCTTGGTTCGGAGATTTGCTGGTCTGAATTAGGAATTGTCATATCCTAAAATAAATACATCAGGGACATCATATCAGACCTAGGATTAAATCAAGAAAAACTAACAATCACTGCACTGCCAGCAGGTATAAAGTTGCATTCAGTTGAAGGAGAAAAATTGATAGATGCAAGTCCATATTGAAGGCTGCTGAGAAGATTGCTGTACCTTGGACTTTCTAAACCAGACATATGCTATGGGACGCAACAGTTAAGCCAATACATACAGTCCCCTTGCAAAGGGCACTGGAATGCAGCAGTACACTTAGTTAAGTATCTAAAGGGCAGCATAAATAGAGGCCTATTCTTCAACTCACAACTAGATTTTCAGCTCAAGGCATTTTGTTATGCTGATTGTGCAGCCTGCCAGGGTACACGAAGATCATTAATTGGCTACTATATTTTCCTTGGAGATTGCTTGATATCGTGGGAAACTAAAAAGGAAACCACCGTATCATGATCTTCAGTAGAGGAAGTGTATAGAAGCATGGGAACTACAACATGTGAGCTAATATGGATATATAATTTGCTGAAGGATTTCCATTTCAATGTGCCTACTCTTATCAGATTCTTTTGTGATAATCAAGCTGCCTTATATATTACTGCAATCCCAGTTTTTCATGAAAGAACAAAGCACATTGAAATAGATTGCCATTTGGTCAGGGATAAGTTGAAATAGGGATTCATTGATCCAAAACACATCTCTATAGAGAACCAGCCTGCAAATTTGTTCACTAAGATACTGCCAGGCCCCAGATTCACATATCTGTTATCCAAGTTGAGACTTCTCAACTTGATGACAAGCTCCATTTGAAGGGGGCGTGTAAAGCAACCATGGTGACAGCATCTGCAGTAGAAGCCTAGCTGTAGAAATTCTGATGAAGAAGTTAGCCGTTGTAGGAAGTCGCACTTGTACTCACACGCGTTTTCCTTTTACTGGAGATTGCGCTTTTAGTTTTCGTTATTCTTTCTTTAGCTCAGTTTACTCTGAGAAGCGCATTTGCGCTTCTATAAGTCATTAATGACTTTTTTAGTGAAGAAAGAAGAAGCGTGTTGGTTATGGCAGTTAGAGTATAAACGTGTATATATATCTGCACCTTCTTGTTCTTCAAAACAGAAAAGAATAGAGCATTCCTTTACAAAAGTTTTGTGAGCTAAGTTCTTTTACTTTCACCTCTGATTCATTTTGCAACCTGGAGACAACCCCGGTTTGAGATATGTCACTACCTTACTCGATGGCTCGAACTTTCTTTCTTGCAGCAGATCTATCATACTTACTCCAAAGAGCTAAAATGATGATCAGCTTCATTAATGGGGATGGACAGAAACCACAAGAAAATACAAAAGACATTGAACAATGGATTAGAACATATTGCATGGTGTCTTCGTGGATTCTAAATTCCATCTCAAAAGAAGTTGTTGAAAGTTTCATGTATACCAATACATCTAGAGACCTTTGGGTGGAGCTGGAAAACAGATTTGGACAAAGTAATGGTCCTCTAGAATATCAGTTGAAAAAGGAATTGGCCTCCACATCTCAAGGATCTATGACAGTCTCAACATATTTTGCAAGATTGAAGAAGCTTTGGGAGGAACTGGCGTGTATCACAAGAACACCTGAGTGCACTTGTGAAGAAACCAAAGAAACTGCAGAAATCAAGATTCATGATCAAGTCATTCAATTCCTCATGGGATTGAATGAAGTGTATGATCATGTCAGAGGACAAGTTCTTATAGTGGAACCCCTTCCTAATATATTAAAGCCTATGCCATTGTCCTCAGAGTGGTGAAACAAAAGGAAGTCAACTACGGGTAACAATACTGCGTTCTTAATGTGGCTATGCAGGCATTCAAAAGGCTTGAGACACAAAAACCTTTCCAGAATAAGAAAAACACAGTGGATAAAAGAAATGAAATCCGTAAAGAATGTGATAAATCAAGGCATTTGAAGGAGGTCTGTTTTGAAATCCACGGTTACCTGAATTGGTATAAAAATGTCTTAGAACAAAGGAACAAAACCATGTCTAACAATGCAAGGGCAACTACAGTGAGTGATCTTATTGAAAGTGCTAAATAATGCTGTTGACAATAATGTCATTGTTCAGGTACTGAAGACAGAAACAAACATGTTCCTTGTTGGATTCATGCCACAGACCTTGGCACTTACTAACACAGGATAGAATGATTTTTCAGGTATATCTTGTGAGTCTTTATGTTTGAACTCCAATCTACTTGATAATTGGATTACGACAATGGCTCTACCAGTCATATGTGTAACAATGAACTATTATTCACTGATAAAAGAACCGTTAATTCTGATATGAATGTCCATCTTGCTAATGGAACTGAACACAATGTGAAAAGTTTAGGTACTATTAAACTGATTGGCATAATAATAGAAAATGTTTTATATGTCCCAAATTTGCATTTTAACCTCCTATCTATGAGTAAATTATGCAATTCATCTCACATTGAATTAACATTCACCAAATCTTGGTGTATCATGCAGGACCATAGGACTAGAGATTTGCAGTTGCATGTTTAATAGGGAAACTATATGTCTTGAATAGACAGAGTTTTGACAGCAAACATGTACAATAAACACTGCATAACTGTACTGATTTTGGCCTAATTGCCTCACATGTATCACCAGAATTATGGCATAGAAGACTAGGGTATTTGTCACAGAATATTATGTTACATACTCGATTGGTTAAAAGCAATAAAGATCATTCTGTTCACTGTGAAATTTGCCCCCAGGCAAAGCAACAAAGATTGCCTTTCCCTTTAAGTTCTTCTATTTCAAGTGAATGCTTTCATCTACTACATGTGGACATATGGGATCCTTATAATTAATCTATATTCATAATCCATGTTTATGTTGACTGTTGTAGAAGATAAAAGTAGATGTACATGGACCTATTTGATGTAACATAAATCACAGACTGCAAAACTTCTAAGAAATTATCATAAAATGGTTCTAACCCAATCCAATAAAAGGATTAAGGTAATAAGGAGTGACAATGGTACAGAACTTCTAGGAGAACAAGCACAAAAACTGCTTAGAGATGAAGGCATCAAACACCAAACCACATGCACATATACTCCACTACAAAATGGAGTTGTAGAATGAAAGCATAAACACCTACTTCAAATGGCTAGATCATTAATGTTTCATGTCCACTTGCCTAAGATGTTTTGGAGTGAGGCTATTTTAACCTCTACTTTATTAATAAATAAAATACCTTCTAGTGTGTTGAATTTGAAAACCCCTTATGAAATATTCTTTAAAAAACCTGGGAATTATTATGTCTTAAAAACCTTTAGATGTTTGTGCTTTGCCACTAATAATATCCCTCATAAATCTATATTTGATGCTAGGGCCTCAAAACGTGTATTTGTTGGATACGCCCCAAACCAAAAAGATTATAAGATTTATGATATAAACAAAAGAAATATAACTGTTGGTAGAGATGTCACTTTTGAAGAGAACATATTTTCTTATGGAAATCAGCTGACAGGCCCTGTTACTTGCACTATTTCTAAACCTGTGACAGATTTTAGATTTTGAAGAGGATGATGAAGTAGAACCAACTACAGAACTTGCATATGACATAATGAAACCTCCTGACCCTGAACATAATGAAAACATAGTCCCTAGAAGATCCACTAGACAAACCTGCAGACCAGCCAGTTAGATGACTATTTATGCTCTTTAAACACTAACTTACCCAGGATTACTTATTCATCCTTAGTTCATAAATGTTTTGTTGTTGCTACTGAAAATCCCTAAGAACTTAAATGTTATGAAGAAGCTGTAAAAAATGAGGAATGGATAAAAGCTATGAACAATGATATAAATGCATTAGAAACCAATAATACATTGGAAATCACTCAAGCAAAGAACAAAAGAGTGATAGGATGTAAGTGGATATATAAGTTGAAACTAAAACCAAATGGTGCTATAGATAGATATAAGGCTAGACTTGTAGCCAAAGGATTACATCAAATTGAAGGGATAGACTATATAGATAGTTTCTCACCTATTGCGAATGTTGTAACCATCATAATCCTTTTAACTTTGGCTGCAAAGCAACATTGGCACTTGCATCAGTTAGGTATTAATAATGCCTTTTTACATGGTTTCTTAGATGAAGAAATTTATATGATCGCCCTAAAGGGTATTCTGTCCCTAAGAATCATGTGTGTAGATTGAAAAGATCATTGTATGGCCTTAAACAAGCATCCAGACAATGGGACCAAGAATTCACTTCACAATTAGAGAAGTATGGCTTCAGTCAGTCCAAATTTGATTTCTGTCTCCTTACAAAAACCACTGGAAAGGGATTATTTTTCCTCCTAGTCTGCGTAGATGATGTATTGCACACTGGACCATGTTAAAGAACAATAATTGAAATAAAAGCTCATTTACACAGCCTATTCACCATTAAGCATATGGGAAAGCCAGAATTTTTGTTGGTTTGGAGATTTGCAGGTCTAAATTAGGAATTGTCATATCCCAAAATTAATACATCAGGGACTTCATATCAGACCTAGGATTAAATCAAGCAAAACCAACAAGCACTCCATTGCCAGCAGGTATAAAGCTGCATTCAGTTGCAGGAGAAAAATTAACAGATCCAGGTCCATATAGAAGGCTGCTGGAAGATTGTTGTACCTTGGATTTTCTAGACCAAACATATGCTATGGAACGCAATAGTTAAGCCAATACATGTAGTCTCCTTGCAAAAGGCACTGGAATGCAGCAGTACACTTAGTTAAGTATCTAAAGGGCAGCATAAATAGAGGCCTGTTCTTCAACTCACAACCTAATTTTGAGCTCAAGGCATTTTGTAATGCTGATTCGGCAGCCTGCTAGGATACACCAAGTTCTTTAATTGGCTACTGTGTCTTCCTTGGAGAATGCCTGATATCGTGGAAAACTAAAAAGTAAACCACAGTATAATGATCTTCAGCAGAGGCAGAGTATAGAAGCATGGGAACTGCCAAATGTGAGCACACATGGATATATGATTTACTAAAGGATTTCCATGTCAATATGCCTACTCCTATCGGATTCTTTTGTGATAATCAAGCTGCCTTATATACTACTGCAAACCCAGTTTTTCATGAAAGAACAAAGCACATTGAAACAGATAGCTACTTGGTGAGGTATAAGTTCAAAGAGGGATTCATTGATCCTAAACAAATCTCCATAGAGGAACAGCCTGCAGATTTGTTCACAAAGATACTGCCAGGCCCCAGATTCACATATATGTTATCCAAGTTGAGACTTCTCAACTTGATGACAAGCTCCACTTGAAGGGGGCGAGTAAAGATACCATTGTGACAACATCTGCAGTAGAAGCCTAGCTGTAGAAATTCTGATGAAGAAGTTAGCCGTTGTAGGAAGCCGCACTTGTACTCACACGCGTTTGCCTTTTACTGGAGATTGCGCTTTTAGTTTTCGTTATGCTTTCTTTAGCTCAGTTTACTCTGAGAAGCGCATTTGCGCTTCTATAAGTCATTAATGACTTTCTTTAGTGAAGAAATAAGAAGCGTGTTGGTTATGGCAATTAGAGTATAAACGTGTATATATATTTTCACCTTCTTGTTCTTCAAAACAAAAACGAACAGAGCAGTCCTTTACAGAAATTTTGTGAGCTAAGTTCTTTTACTTTCACCTCTGATTCATTTTGCTATCTCTCCAAATGAGTTGCTATTCTATCATTGCTTTCGCTCGAAATTTTACACAAATAAAAAATATTTCTATCATTTGCCCTTATCTTGTTGCCCTTACAAAAGGTGAATTCCTCCCATCTTTCTTGTTGCCTTAATCTCCCTTGTCCTTCGATTGTGATTACACGTTGTTCAATCATGATAATGTAACATACTTCTTGCCTTCCTTCTCCAAAAATGTACATGTTGACAGAAGAGATTTGGTCTCTGGTTGTAAAGTCTGTTTTGGAAATACCTCCTGTTTTGGAGATTTGGTCTAATATTAACTTTTGGGATTGGTGGCTGCAGATAACTTGGTTGAGCAGGTGTAGGAGGCCTAGAGCTTTGAGCTGCATCTTGTTGCTGGGATGTGGAAGACTTGTATGATAGCTTCAATGGTTGTTTGTGTGCAACTTTTTGTTTATACCGGGGTGGATTGAATGGTTTGGGTATTACCTACAAGGAGAATGAAATAAACTGAATAAGTGAACGATAAACAAAATTCTTGAAACTAGTTGAGAATTACTTATTGAAGCTGCAGTTTGTTGGCTTGTATGATGGACTGCAACATTTGAAAGCTCTTGCTCCTTCATGCCCTGAAAAAATAGTCAATATCAAGTATTAGAAAATGTATAACTAAAATTGAAACAATGGTTGTTGAAGTTTCTTACCACAGACTTGTTCTCCTCAAATGCATCAACTTTAGTCATCTCGTTAGTTGAAATTTGCTCTTGCATCCCCTGCAAAAAAGTTATTACGTAATAATGAATTGCAAGTTAAAGTGGAATTGGTGTTGATGTTTCTTACCATAGAGTTGTCTTCCTGAAACGCATCATTTTTAGTCAAAATGTCCTTGTCACCTGCCTCCTTTTCAACCTGCAACAAAATCAGATTTAGATAAGTATCAATTCAACACACCAAAATCAAATTTAGATATTCAGTCTTACCCTTCTTTTCTTGCTTGCATGAGCCTCTTTTTCTTTGATTTCTTGTATCACTTGACCAAATGTATCAGTGACTTGTGTATCTTTTTGCAGATTCTTCAATGGACATCATTGGACATTGTGTTTCTCCTCACCGTATTTGCTGCACTTGACAGTCTTCTGCACTCTTTTCAACCTGTTCTGCGATTTTCCTTTACCATTTTTCTTCTTCTTTGACATTATCTCATCAAGTTCCCTCCTTCTAGATTTTGAAGGCCAACCAACCCCCCTATCAAAGTTTGGTGGCAAATCAGGGATGAATTGTGTAGCAGTCCACAATTCTCTACCAACCATAGGCATAATTGCAGTCTTATAAACATTCTTATAAGATGCCACACTATAGCACTCATTCCCATACCTAATAGGATCATCACCATTACACAATATGGCACTACAGGCATATTTACATGGGATGCCATTCAAATCACATTTCCTACAAGAACAGCTTCTCTTATCTAAATTAGCTGAATGTTTTGAACCATCAAAATAGTTTAATTGATAATGAGATGAATCAGCCTTTATGGGATATAATCTGCAGACTTTTCAACATTTTTCTCAACAATTTTAAGAATTCTATAACATATAAAACCAGTCTATTTCAGTTATGCCCTATCCCTATTCTCCTGCAATCTTCTCATTAAACAATCTCTGATCAATTCAAGCATAGTGATAATAGGCTTCTCTGTGTAGGGTGTTTATCATCAAACCATTCTACAGTAGTTTTATTAAGTACTGACATTTATTTCATACACAATCTGAATTCATTAACGGTAGTATCCCTTGAAGCCTTCCACAAACAGTTTTTAAATGCCAAACCCCTGAAGCCTGCATTCTTCCAGTTAGAATGTAGATGTCTTACACAATACCTATGATCTGAAGCAGGAATCCCATCCTTAAATGCTTGAATTAACCCTTTTTTCTTATCAGATATGATACACCACTGATCATCTCTAAGCACCCCCAAATCAGATTTCAGAAGCATTAAAAACCACTCCCAAGTAACCCTCATTTTGTTTCCAACAACAGCATATGCAACAGGACAAATATTGTCATTCAAATCAATGCCTACTGCTGTTAACAGAACACCCCAAAAGGACCTTTAGATAACATCAATCATCACCTACCACTTATCAACACCCCCCATTAAATCGTTTTTCAAGGCACCAAAACACACATAAAATTATTAAATTTCTGATCAGTTTCTACCCCTACCACCACTGTGGAGCCTTGGTTAGATTTCAGCAATTTATGTGCATAATCTTGCATTATTGAATATTGTACCTCAAGAGCGCCCTCTATTGATTTAGTGCCTTTTTTTTGGCTTTAAACGTTGAATCTCGTGATACGTTGACTCTTAAATCCTGAATGAGATCAACCCTAAAACCTTTAACATTTCTTTTTGGATCACTTCTGAATTTTTTAATGTACTTTTCTGCAAGCTAATTTGACTTTAAATTTTTTACATGATAGTCCCTTCCACAAGTGTGATTGGAATTGTATTCTCTTATCTGAAATGTGCATTCATCAGCCACTTTGTGTGTATTTATCCTCCACTGAAAATCTTCCTTAGCACATCTAGCATACATTCTGTTCTTCTCATTCTTGGTGATTTTCAAATGTCTTCCTGATTTCATTGCATGACTATAAATGGCATTTCTAAATTCAGATTTAGTATCTGAATATCATACCTAATTCAAAGGTAGGATCATATTGTTCCACATTATTGAAAATAATATTTGGCTCTCTTCTTTCATCATCGCCAGACCCCTTTTCACTCTGAAAGTCATCCTTACTCCCAAACAGGTCTTCTTCTCCCTCTTCATTGCTACTTTGT
Source organism: Sesamum indicum (assembly GCF_026168435.1). NCBI lineage: Eukaryota > Viridiplantae > Streptophyta > Magnoliopsida > Lamiales > Pedaliaceae > Sesamum > Sesamum indicum. The sequence goes on along the minus strand of NC_142661.1, from coordinate 4,151,954 downwards.
CATGATCTTTATTGTTTCTTTCTTTTATTTCATATTATTTTCTTCAACCTCTCTTTCTATTTGTTTTTCCAAAGCATCATCATCAATGCACTTTCTTGTTTTTTGAGTATTCATCTCATCATTTCTCAAATCATAGTCACTATTTTCAAAGGTTTCAGATTCTTTCAAATTTTCACCCTCTTTAGTGAACCCACCCTCCTGAGGTTGTGTACTACATTCACCAACCTGACTACCCATAACATTTCTATCAACTTCAACATATATACGATTTCTTTTTGAGGAGCAATACCAATACACACATCAAACAAAACATCATCATTATTTACTTTGTGATACACATCTCCAAGCTTTGTAAAATATGTCCTATTACCAAAATAGCCCACCTCACTAGCCATTTCATTCAGTTTTAAAATAGATATTTCATAAACATCCTCATAATCAAATTTGTACATTACATTTACATTCCCCCAAAAATGTAATGTAATGGTTGCTAACTTAGTATCGTTATTATCTGAAAGGAAAAAAAAAAGGAACACAAACAAATAAACACAAAACAGAACAAGTTAAAATTCATACAAAATCATACAAAAAAACAAAACAGAACAAGTCAAAGCAGAACAGTTAACAAGTTAAAATGTTTAATCACAGAAAAATTCATAAAAAATCATAGAAAAAAAAACATAATGGTTACATTTACACATAATTTCAGAAAATGAACACATTTACTCGCACATAAGAAACATAAAATATTCAGCAGACAGATAGGGGAAAAAAAGAAAATGGTCCATTGTTGCTTTCAAGACAATAACAACACAATGGGACCATAGTGCTGGAGATTTCGGAACAAAAACACAATGGACCACTTTCATTTTTTCGGACACAAAAAAATCCTACATTTCACGCTAAAAGTCAAATTTTTTGAAAACGTAGAAAACTTACCGTAAGGTGTTGGAAGAAAATAGTTAAACTCAGGATCTCGAAGTGGCATTACTTCAATCGGGTTTCTTCCTCCTAAATTGACGATCAATTGTTTGTGGGAGCTGAAAGAAAGGTTTTTAGGGTTCTTTCGATTTGGACAAATTGTGATTTGGGGTTGAATTGTTACTGCTTTTGTTTTACAACTTTCTTTTTTAACTCCTCAGTTTTTTACATTGTTGCCACGTCATTATTTTTTTCCCACGTATCAGGCCACATGTGCTGCTGATCATGAAATTTTTGCACAGTTGTCCTAATTTTTCCCCCTAAAGCCACGTCATTAGCTACGTCATTCGCAACGCAAGCTCCTGCGTGTTTATGTTGTGCACGTGGACGTTGGAACCCTAAGCCCCAAATCTCTCCACCGCGTTTTTTGTCAATTTTGGTTGGAAGGACCAAAATTACCAAAAAAATCAATATAATTCTAGTCCTGTAGTTACAGTCCCAATTCTGCCACCCCCCCATACATACAGAACCAATTTTGCAATTATGCCTTAGAATTTTGAAATATAAAGCAACTCATATCAATTTAAAGCTGAAGTCAGTACAATTCATATGACCAAGAATAGCTGCAAATTATCTTAATTATAAATGTGAATATATTAATGATGTTTGTATCAATAAAGTATATTATATTATTGTGTGATCCTATCTATACAAAGTAAAAATTCTTGTCCCATGTATTTATTATGATCATAAAGTGAAAAATCGTGTACGTGCAATTACTGTAGTCGATATAAGAAGTTATTATATTGATCCAATCTAAAACAAATGTCCATATAATTAGTGTACAAGCATTAAGTGATGCTTTTTCTAACAAAATATATATATGTACCTTCATGCATATGAACAAAAGTTAAACTATGTAGTCCAACTGATATACGAAGTTAAAGTTCATGGCGGTACAATTAGTATAAAAGCATTAATATTCAATACTTTGATCAACGAAATATATAGGTAGTCCTATTTATACCATTTAAAACTGATGTCCGTGCGATTAGCATGATCAACAAGATATATATAATCCTATTTGCAACTAGTTAAAACTTGCCGATACATTTAGTACGATCAACAAAAGATGTTATCCCTATTCAAACTAAATTAATACTCACATCCATAGGAGTACGATCAACGAAGGATGTAATCCGTACTCAAACTAAATTAATAATTACTTACATATGATGCATCGACATGTGTACGAACAAAATTTATTATCTCTACTTATACCAATTAAACTCGTGTTCGAGCAGTTAAATCCTACTTATGTGTATAAGGATAAAAATACAGTTTTTGTCTTATAATTTATGAGGGAGTATCATTTTTTATCCTACACGAATTATGAAAATTAGTTTTTACAAGACTAAAATTATCAAAATTATAAAATTAATAGAATTAAAATTACTAAAATAATTAGTGTTATCAGTAAAATATAAGTAAAAATACTATGGGTGTGTCGGTGGATATATATGAACACACATATATCCAGAGTTCTTGTATAAAGTTGAAAATTAAATCAATTTATTCGCGATTGCATTTGAGGTTGATGAATAAATGTGTAATACGAATATATTAGTATCAGACGACTAACAAGAATTATGATCACATGTTAACATTTATGATATCTATAGAAGCGTATTAATCATCACTATATTCTTGAATACGAACGAGGAATAAGATATGTGATTAATTCTTGTAACATTTATCTAAGTTAATGAAACTCATATACGTACATTTATGGTGCTTCCATCAACAAAATATTTTGTCCTAGTTACCGAATTAAACTTTGTTTATAGAATCAATACAATTAATATGATCAAGAATAGTTCCAAATTATCTTAATTATAAATGTGAATATATTAATGATTCTTGTATCAATAAAGTATAATATTGTCTTGTGCAATCCTATCTATATCAAGTAAAAATTCATGTCCCGTGTATTTACTATGATCATTAAGGAAAAGATCGTGTACTTGTAATTACTGTGGTCTACTAAAGAAGTTATTATGTTGATGTAGTCTATAACCAATGTCCGTACAATTCGGGTACAAGCATTATCTGATGCTTTTACAAACAAAATATATATGTATCTTCATGCATATGAACAATTAGTATGACCAACAAAATTATGTAGCCCTTCTGATATACTGAAAAAATTCATAGTGGTACAATTAGTATGAAAGCATGAATATTCAATGCTTTGATCAACGAAATATATATATAATCCTATTTATACCAATTAAAACTCATGTCCGTGCGATTAGCATGATCAACAAGAAATATACATAATCCTATTTGCAACTAGTTAAAACTTGCTGATGCATTTAGTATGATCAACAAAAGATGTAATCCCTACTTGTTATAATTTCTAGCACATTGACTTATTAAAATGCCGACAATTGTTCCGATCCACTAGTTGTTTGTAGTAGCTACTGCAATGGCACTGGATGGAGTACCAACAGTCGGTTCCGGATATATGTTTTCTTTGCAAATGAAACGAGCTATAATGTTCGTACTAGGCACTAGCACCAATTTCTCCCATGCTTCATTGGCATCTCAACCACATCGAAGGAATACCTCTGTGGCGTTCAACCGATGGATTTGCCACCCGAATTCCTCTCCCATCCTCAAAATCTTTTCAACTTGACGGCAAGCTAATTTGGAAGTGTTCATCTTAATTTCGTCGATAGTTGCCTTAAGAAGCTTAGCCCTAGTTTCACTATCGACAAGACCCTCACTCCTGAAGAACTCATCCATCTTGGGGACCCCAATGGCACACCTAAACCCATTAACATGGTCACAAATTTTTTGCCTTTGTAGACCTGAATTTTGTCCGAGTTAATGACATCTACCCCGAAACGGGCGGCCAGGTCTATCGCTAGGCAATTGTTTGAAACACTAGTTGTTTCGGGCAGATATCATCAACTAAGACAAAATTCAGGTCTATAAGGGCCTAGACATAGTAACCAATAAGGTGAGCAATGAGAAATGCCGCGGTGTGCCACACCATTTGCTCGGAATCATTTGTCCCGAGGTGGATTTCACTGTAGATGATTTTGTGCATCATACATTGCTTGCTGCTGATGCCATTATAAGAAAGAATCGGTTGCCAATCATTGATAGAGGGTCCAATTCCTTCATAAAGGTACTTGTCAATGACAACACTGTGTTTCCCTACAAGTACGAGTGTTGCTTTCTCTGGATGGACATGGCGATCCTGGTCTTGCATTCGTACGTGTCGAATAGGGTTGATCAGATAGTGGATAGCGGGTTGGTGGAGGAGGGTAAGGCATTTTTTTATCCCAAAGTTCGTGACTATGATTATGGGATTAGGTGTGCCATTGGGGTAGCCGAGATGGATGAGTTCTTCAGGAGTGAGGGTCTTGTCGATGGTGAAACTAGGGCTATGCTTCTTTAGGAAACTATTGATGAAATTAAGATGAACACTTGCAAATTAGCTTGCCGCCAAGTTGAAAAGATTTTGAGGATGAGGGAGGAATTCGAGTGGCAATCCATCGGTTGAACGCCACAGAGGTATTCCTTCGATGTGGTGGAGATGCCAATGAAGCATGGGAGAAATTGGTGCTGGTGCCTAGTACGAACATTCTGGCACGTTTCATTTGCAAAGAAAACATAGATCCAAAACCGACTGTCAGTACTCCATCCAGTGCCATTGCAGTAGCTACTACAAACAACTAGTGGATTACATCTTTTGTTGACCGTACTAAATGTATTGGCAAGTTTTAACTAGTCGCAAATAGGATTATATATATTTGTTGTTGCTGTGCATAGGGATAAATTAAATCAAATTGTTCGCGATTGCATTTGAGATTGATGAATAAATGTATAATGCGAATATATTAATATAAGACGACTAACATGAATTGTGATTGCATGTTAACGTTCATGATATCTATAAAAGCATATTAATCATTGCTATATTCTTGAATATTAACAAGGAATAAATTGTGTGATTAATTCCTGTAACATATAATGAATAATTCATGTAATAATTCAGGAAACTGATTTACTGCTGCATACAATAGCGTTATTACAAAACTAAAAAAAAATAAAATAAAATAAATGGATGCAATCAGTATCATCAACGGATGGATAGTGCAACTTAATTACTTTCATATTAATCATGGACCACAAAATGTCCAAATACATGAATCAATTGCATATAGTAACAATTAGAAGAATAGTATAATTAACATTCAGAATTTGCTTCAATTAAATTTCAGTAAATCTAAAAAAGATATAAAATCTGTAGACAAGATTTATGAACCTTCAAATATTATTGATTTTGTCATTATAATATATGTTTTTTCAGATATAGTAGGTAGACGAATTAATGAGAATACTTAAACTCACTCGATTTTACTCAAAAGCAAATCCTACGTAAGATATGGATAATCACTAAGTTTTTCATCATTATCTTCTAATTTCTCATAATTTTTTTCTCATTCGATACGGTAAAATTACTCATTATATATTCCAAGAATAATTTTTTGACAAAAAGTAATTATCGATGGACTTATTGCATCTCTTATGGTACCTGCATGGTGTAGATTTTGACATCTTTAATATGATTAGTATTTGTATTATCTTTTGATGATTCTTTTCCTATTTTGTAAATACAGTAAAAGATACAGTAATTTGGATAGAGCTTTGCTCATGATTTATTTGAATTGTTATATAGTAAGTGGATAGGGTTAGGGTGAAGTTATTACTATGCATGGCTTGATTTGTTCCACATTGTGTGTATGTATATATGTATAAATACCACCCTACGCATCCTATGTTTTTTCATGTTTCAAACAATTGTCTAGGTAATTTCTTTGACATCAATGAAACTTGTTCGTGATTCTCTCTAGAGCCCACAAATGTTTGATGTTTTTCTTCAAACAAATCCTTTTGAAGAAGAGAAATTAATCCAAGAATTTAAAAGGGCTTGTCTCTCTATGATAGATATATATTCTAAAATAGTAGATTTGTATTTGGCACATATTTTGTTTGTTTTGTTTGAGAGAATTCTAACACGTGGCCATTTTCTTTTTCTTTTTAATTTGTGTGATGAAATTGAAAGGTGTTAAAAAAAATAAAAATAAATACCAATTAGAATGTCAGTCTCCTCCTGGAAGCCAGCAGAATCCAGCATGACGAACTTTTCAGTAGGGGGCATGATGAACAAACACCAAGGGAAGGATAAGGTGGTGGTGGTATTGGGTGCCACTGGCACCGGCAAATCGCGCCTGGCGATAGACCTGGCCACCCGTTTCGGGGTAGAGGTCATCAACTCAGACAAACTTCAATTCTACAAGGGCCTAGACATAGTAACAAATAAGGTGAGTAATGAGTAATGCCACGGTGTGCCACACCATTTGCTCGGAATCATTGATCCCGAGGCGGATTTCACTGTACATGATTTTGTGCATCATGTATTGCTGGCTGCTGATGCCATCGTTCAACAGAATCGGTTGCCATCAAGTACGAGTGTTGCTTTCTCTGGATGGACGTGGCGATCCCAGTCTTGCATTCGTGCGTGTCGAACAGGGTTGATCAGATGGTGGATAGCGGGTTGGTGGAGGAAGGTAAGGCATTTTTTGATCCCAAAATTCGTGACTACGATTATGGGATTAGGCGTGCCATTGGGGTCCCCGAGATGGATGAGTTCTCTAGGAGTGATGGTCTTGTCGATGGTGAAACTAGGGCTAAGCTATTTAAGGCAGCTATTGATGAAATTAAGATAAACACTTGCAAATTAGCTTGCCGTCAAGTTGAAAAGATTTTGAGGATGAGGGAGGAATTCGGGTGGAAAATCCATCGGTTGAACACCACAAAGATATTCCTTCGACGTGGTGGAGATGCCAATGAAGCATGGGAGAAATTGGTGCTGGAGTCTAGTACGAACATTGTGGCTCGTTTCATTTGCAAAGAAAACATAGATCCGAAATCGACTGCATATGAACAATTAGTATAATCAATTATGTCCCTTCGTGCATATGAACAATTAGTATGATCAACAGATTTTGTAGTCCAACTGATATACTGACTTAAAATTCATGGCGGTACAATTAGTGTGAAAGCATTAATATTCAATACTTTGATCAGCAAAATATATATGCCCAATTTATACCAATTTAATATCATGTCCGTTTGATTAGCATTATCTACAAGATATACATATAATCCTATTTGCATCTAGTTAAAACTTGTCGAATCATTTAGTACGATCAACGAAAGATGTAATCCCTACTCAAACTAAATTAATACTCACTTCCATATGAGTATGATCAACGAAGGATGTACTCCGTACTCATAATAAATTAATACTTACTTCCATATGATGCTTCTACATATGTACGACCAAAATTTATTATCTCTACTTATTCCAATTAAACTAGTGTTCAAGCAGTTAGTGTGAACATTAAAATATTAAATCCTACTTATTTGCAGTTTTTGTCTTGTAATTGATGAGGGGGTGTCATTTTTTGTCCTATACAAATTATGAAAATTAGTTTTTCCAAGACTAAAATTATCAAAATTATGAAATTAGTAAAATTAAAATTACTGAAATAATTAGTGTTTTCAATAAACTATATGTAAAAATACTATGGGTGTGTAGGTGGATATATATGTACACATATATATCGGGGGTTCTTGAATAAAGTTGAAAATTAAATCAAATTATTCGTGATTGCATTTGAGGTTGATGAATGAATGTGTAGTTCGAATATATTCGTATAAGACAACTAGCACGAATTGTGATCGCATGTTAACATTTATGATATCTATAGAAGCATATTAATCATCGGTATATTCTTGAATATGAACGAGGAATAGGATGTGTGTTTAACTCTTGTAACATTTATCTAAATTAATAAAACTCATATACGTACATTTATGTTGCTTCCATCAACGAAATATTTAGTCCTAATTACCAAATTAAACTTTTTTTATAGAATTATTTTTGAACTATAATCATACTCATATCAATTTAAAGCTCATGTCAGTACAATTAATATGATCAAGAATAGTTCCAAATTATCTTAATTATAAATGTGAATATATTAATGATGTTTGTATCAATAAAGTATAATATAGTCTTGTGCGATCCTATTTATACCAAGTAAAAATTCATGTTCAGTGTATTTTTTATGATAATCAAGTGAAAAATCATGTACGTGCAATTATTGTGGTCTACCAAAGAAGTTATTATGTTGATCCAGTCTAAAATCAATGTCTGTACAATTAGGGTACAAGCATTATGTGATGCTTTTACTAACAAAATATATATGTACCTTCCTGCATATGAACAATTAGTATGATCAACAAAATTATGTAGTCCTACTGATACATTGAGTTAAAATTCATGGCGCTACAATTAGTATGAAAGAATGAATAATGAATGCTTTGATCAACGAAAAATATATGTAATCCTTTTTATACCAATCAAAACTCATGTCCGTGCGATTAACATGATCAACCAGAAATATATATAATCCTATTTGCAACTAGTTAAAACTTGCCGATACATTTAGTACGATCAACAAAAGATGTAATCCCTACTTGTTATAATTAGTAGCCCAATGACATATTAAAAGGCTGACGTTGGCAACCCAATTACCTGACCCACTTGGTAGCCCACAACCGACCCGGTAACCCAATCCATTCGGTCTACCTACTTATATCACATCCATAACCCTAAATCTCACTTTTCTTCTTCTCTGTTTTTTCTGCGCCGTCTACTTCCTCTTCTCTCCATATCCTCTCTATGAATTTCTTCCTTCTCTTCTCAGGGAGCCATAGCGACTTTCCTAAACCAATCTAATAGTTTTAGGAAAGCCACCAAGGTTTTCCTTCTCTACCACAGTTTTCACCCTTTTAAATAGGGATTCTCCCTTTCGGCTAAAACATGAATAAAAGTTATTTATCTCCTTCACGTTCACCAAAGTTCATTGTGAAATATTGAGTTGGGGTCTTTGTGACCGTGTGATACTGAGATCTGAATGATCGGAGTTGTGGTCGGGTTCTGGGATTGTGGAGTTACCGTGAGTCAGTTCATTGTGGAAACAGTGCCTTGTGACCGTATTCCTTTATCGAGATATTGGATCTGGCTACTCTGAGCTTGTTAATCACTACACTGTTGATTTAATTATTTCATTATTTCTTTCATTTGTTATTATCATTTAAGGTGTATATTGGCCTGTAATAATCTTAAGGAGTTTCGTACTCCAATATTCATAATAGTTGGATATGATTTTCTATTGATTTCCACTCTACACTACTCAAACTAAATTAATACTCACTTCCATATGGATATTATCAACGAAGGAGGTAATCCGTACTCAAACTAAATTTATACTTACTTCCATATGATGCTTCTACATATGTATGAACAAAATTTATAATTTTAATAATTTTAGTAATTTATACTAACTGCTCGAACACTAGTTTAATTGGTATAAGTGGAGATAATAAATTTTGTTCGTACATATGTAGAAGCATCATATGGAAGTAAGTATTAATTTAGTTTGAGTATGGATTACACCTTCGTTGATCACACTCATATGGAAGTGAGTATTAATTAAGTTTGAGTAGGTAATACCTCTTTTCTTTGATCATACTAAATGTATCGGCAAGTTTTAACTAGTCGCAAATAGGATTATATATATTTCTTATTAATGTGCATAGGGATAAATTAAATCAAATTGTTCGCGATTGCATTTGAGATTTATGAATGAATGTATAATGCGAATATATTAATATAAGACGACTAACAAGAATTGTGATTGCATGTTAACATTTGTGATATCAATAAAAGTGTATTAATCATTGCTATATCCTTAAATATTAACGAGGAATAAGTTGTGTGATTAATTCCTGTAACATATAATGAAGAATTCATGTAAAAAATTTCAAGAAACTGATTTACTGCTGCATACAATAGCGTTATTACAATACTAAAACAAAATAAAATAAAATGAATGGATGCAATCAATATCATCAACGGATGAATACTGCAACTTACTTACTTTCATATTAATCATGGACCACAAAATGTCCAAACGAGCCATGAGATTGTTGGAATGAATGACAAAAAGCCAGTTAGATTGGCTATTAGTCATTCTTCAATCTTTATCGAATAATATTAGATTGATGAATATGGTAAGAGTTCATGAACGGGGTTTTATTGTGTTTACCATTGATATTGAACGGGGTTTTCATTGTCACAACCAAATGACCACACATCGAAAGGTGAAACTCGTGGAGTTGGGGTACGCATAGATTTGGCAGCTATGAAACCAACTCATATGGGTCCCGGCTTGATACGTTCCAAGTCGAGAACCTGAAAACAGGGCATCAAAGTCCTATAGAGACTTGCACTAAGTATTGCAGTTGTGTTTCGTTGGCAGGAGACATAGGTTTTCATTGTTGTTTTAGTGGATTAGATGGAAAAGTACTCGACTGACTAAACTGACTTCCGGGAATCGTCATATGAAAAACTATTAAGGCTTGATCGGTATGGCTGGGATTTTTTGGTTCTGACAGTACAAGATTAATCCTCGGACTTGAGTAATCATGCCAGTCACGTGCATATGAAGACTGTATCTTGGATATGGCGCGTGGTGATTGTGTCGTCCGATATCATCGTCATAGGCCTTATCCGGTGCATTCCGAGTATGTAGCAAGGACGGTGGATATCTAGAGTATCTGTCCCCTGTTAGTATATGTCAGTGAGTTCTTCTAAGCGCTCTAAAATGGATTAGAGTATAAAAGTATTTAGCCAAAATGATTAGTCGATCAGGGATAGGTTTTTAATATCAGATCATTTGAATGCGTCTCGAGTATTAAGCATTGTTGTCTAGTCAAAGATGGAAACCAATGCCTAATTCCATGCCCAATTCTAAGATCGGGAAACGGTTAAAAGTAGGACCGTACTTGTACAGGTTCGGAGCCTACATGTTCATGTCGCTATTCAGCTAGTTTCTAGTACCATGGACCATTGCTACACGACCAGTCATTGTAACGAGCTATTTCCGATTATGGAATAATCCAAAATAATTAATTAAATTGGATTTAATTAATTTTGTTGGTCGCACACGCCCAAGTCTAGCTGAGGGTGAACTTAAAAAGTCACACCCTACCACTATAAAGGGTTGGAATTAATTTGGAAGTAATTCTAGAAGAGTCGGATTAATTTAATTGAATTAAATTAAATCTTCAAGAGAATAACTGATTGGATCATTTATTTAGACTAATCCATTCAATGGATGACTTTAGTTTAATTAATTGGATTAATTAGAATTTCAAGTTAGCTATTAAAATTAATTGGATTAATTTTACTGGGCTTGGTCCGAATTATGAATTAGATTTATAAGTTAAAAGAGAGATAATAAAAGGCTTGGATCCTTTAATTGGATTAAAGTATATTTAATATTGGACTTATAAATTAAATTATGTTTGATTCAAAGTTCATTAAACATGGGCTTGATTTATTTTAATTAATCAAGCTCAGTCCATTAAAATTGAAGCCCAAGTCCTTTGTTAGACCATGGCTAGGTTAAGGAGTCAAAACTCCTCCTTGGGTGTGGTGTGGCATAGAGGTATTAGGTGGTTGAAGGAGTCTTGCTAGGTTAAGGCTCCTTGGTATCTTGTGACTAGGTCACATATAAAGCCTCTAAAATACTCACAACTCACCAGCAGCTGCTGCAAAAATATATTCATGAAATTTCTCTCCTATTTCCTCTCCAGAAACCCTCTAAAGATCTTAGAGATCCAAAGAGGAACAAAGGATCAAATATTAAACAATAACATTATTGATTCTTTGCACATTTGTGGAGGTTTATTGCTAGCTCAAAAAATCCACATCCTTTAGTGGTGGTGTGTTAGTCTTTGGAGGCTCTCTAGATCGAGATCTCACCGTGAATGATACAGAATGAGGAATCAACGATTGTAGTAGAACAAAAAAAACAACAATGGTAAAAATCTCATTTAGTATTTTCATCCCTCTTATTTATTTTTCTCGTAATTATTGCCCTTCTTTGTTTCATTTTAGCACTGAAGGTCGAAGAAAAGATCACGGGTACACCCATTCATCAAGATTTAATTGTATGTTAAATCACTATTTTTGATTTTTTGAGCTTCCGTGGCGGTTTCTGGGCCGATCCATTCACTTCAAGTGTTATCAGAGCCCGGTTCGGTGTATAGGCCTAGAATCTGACATGTTTAATGTGGATTTATAGGATAATATATTTTAATCGACTTTGGAAGCATGATTTTTGTTTTAATTGCATATCTAAATCTAGGGTTTTAGATATTTTAATTTTTCATTTAATTTTGGGCTTGAGAATTTTTCTTAAATTTTGGAATATCTAAAATATAATTGATTCTTGGAAATGTAGAAAAAAAAAACAAAAAACTTCATTCTATAATTAAGTTGCATTATTTTTAATATAGAAGCCCTTGGATTAGGTATGTGATTAATATATGATATTAGATATCATTATTACAATGTATGGTTTGTGTTATATTTTTTGTGCATGTTTATTTTGAAAATAAATGTATTGTTCTGTTAATTGGATTAATATGGATGATCACAAAATCCATTGGATGGTTTATTTTCTGTTGGGTTGTGGCATGCGTGCCACTTATTTTCTTATCTCTCTATTATTAGCCTAATTATTTAAGGCATGTTTTCTCCCTATTTATATAACTCCCGCAACTTCTGTTTGGGGTTTCTTTTTAGTTGTAATAAGTGTAATAGTTTGGGAGGTTTAGCTCTAACGATGGAGGCCTATGGAGAAATCCATCGGTTGGCCGATGGAAAAGAGGCCCGAAGGTCGAAGCCCACGAAGGAGATGAAGAAATAAAGAGAGATTACAAAGCCCATAGTATGTTAATGGGCCTACCCTAGATTGTCAATGGCTCTACTATGAGTTTAGTATATCGCATAGGCTATTGGGCTTGTGATTATCCAATAGTGGCGTGCTATACTTTTATTTTTGCGTGTCATGCATTTTGATTAATGCTTTTAATATTTAGAATATTATGCATGAAAAATATTAAATGTGATGAGGTCTCGGTCATATAGATAACAAATCACCTTCACTTGGTCTGAGCAAGTTAAAATATTAGACCCAAAATGGAAATAAACAAAGGATTGTTATTACATATCTTCCATCCACGGTAATGCAGTGAGGAAGTTTATTTAACCCATACATGGTCTCACGAGTCATGGCACGTTTGGATTGAAATGAAGTTCACTATTATTGTGGACGAAGTTAATACACACCTATTTCTCAATCTCATGAGTCGTGGGGCAGTGGTAGTCTGCCCTATGATTTGGTTGATGGGTTGGGTCTAACACCAAGCAACGTGATTCACTTGAAATCCTCTGAATCACGTGGAAAAGGTGATGCACAATAGTTGAGGGATCGTCCGTACGAAAGCATCAAAAGATGATCCTATCCCAAGTAGGAAAGTTGAGAGACCTCCTGGCTTATTTCGAGAATGAACGTGATCTTACAATCACTACCTCCCCTTTTCCATCATTTTATTATCAACTATAACATGAATGTGATTGAGAAAAACCTTCATGAGTTGATTAATATATTGGTCCAGTATGAGACAACGATTGACAAATCTGCATCTGGCGATACTAGTGGGAGAGGCTTTAACCTATAAAGTTAAGTGCTAGGGTGGCAAAGGGGGGAAGAGGAAGAGTGATGAGAGTTCTTCTAGTGCTTCTACAATTTCAAGTGATCACGTTATGGTATCAGGCGGGGGTAAAGGAAAAAGGAAGATTGTTCGTCAGTCAAGGATTACGAATGATGTTTTCACTTATTACTGAGTGAAGGGCTATTGGAAGAGGGAATGTCCTGAGCTCCTCTCCGATGAAGGTAAAATCTTTAATTGAGTATTAACATAATCTCCATTCTACCCATGTTATTGGATACCACTGAATTCATAATCTACGAGACAGGTGATGAAGAGGAATAGAAAAGTTGAAACAAGAAGATCCTACGGCTTAGAGATAGAGGGGCTGCTGTTGTAAAGACTAGGGACTTAGTTATGCTCAGTGGTGATCATAATAGTATAATGTTTATGTGACCTAGCATGATTGAAATAGTGATTTCAATTATTGTTGGACAATTTTGATTACGTATTTTAATCAATGAAGTCTTTTATGTGACATTAAATGGGATTCATGTCTATTGGGTAAAACATAAAATTTATATTATCTTATAATTGGATTATGCATATTGAAATAAAGAATAAAATGATAATCAAGAATGAACTTACCATTCTGGTTGGATAATCTCTTCTAGTTGAGGATGAGAACGAGTGATGGACTCAAAGAGCATTAGAAATAGGCGATTTGGAAACATTAGCTTTCAAAACCTTTTCTAAGAAGGAGAAAGACCACAAAAGCTATTTTGTAGGTCAAAATGAGATTATCAGTTGCACATTGGATTGGATCTAGTGTGATATTTGTAAGTCACCAAAACACACAAAATCAGTATGGGGTTCACAAGTCTAATTCCGTTTAATGAGTTTCAAAGAATTACACTCATAGTGATGAACCAAACTAATCACCTTTTGATTGGATCGAGAAGTATTTAGTGGAGTTCTTGAATATTGAAAAATGCGAATATGATTTGTACTCAATGAAATTCTTCCTGAAATGGCCACGGTTGACCGGTATTTGATAAGAAAGAAATTAAACTAAACAGCTTAAAGGACATAACGAAGTAGAGAGCAAGATGCATATATCATCTTTCTTCCTTTGCTTTTCTTTATTCTTTTTATTTCCAAAAAGGAACAATTAAACTTTACTGATTCATGATTATAATAAAATTGATAATGCAGTGAAAATATAGACATTCTACTCTTTTCTTCTTTTATTGAAGATGTTAAAAGAAGGGCAAATTGAAATTAATTTTTTTATATTTTGATGCTCGATCATTGAGACTTTTAAAAAATTAATTTATTGAATTTTTAACTAATATTTCGATATGTTCAACTATTTTATAATATTTTCAACTTCATATTTAGAAAAAGAGTACTATAAATCCGTTGAAATGTATGCATATTTTATATATACGTATATGAAATGCACATAAATTGTTTAAAATTTTGAATTTATAAAGTTGGTACTCAATATTAATGAATAATGTTTTAAGATATGTTAGCATATATGTAGTTAAGTTATTTAATATGAAACTATATTTAACATAACTAATTTAAAATTCACTAAATTACGTATTGTTGAATTGTTTTTATTTTTGTAGTTCCTTTTACTTAGATTTTTTTTAATTTAAAATTATCAAATTACTTCGTTTAATTAATAACTTGTTTTCATAAAAAATGGTTAAGAAATTAATGGTTAGAAAATGGTTATAAAATTAAAAAAGTACTACTAAATAAAACAACACAAGCTGGAGAGATATAATTGTAGTCATTTATCTTCAATGAAATCACCTTCTATTGTACATGTAATTTGAATGCATAGATTTCTTAGTATTCTCTCGTAATGTTTAGGGTTACTTATACTTTTCCATCCGAATTATGAGCATACTTATATATTGGCAGTTAAATTTTTTTTGTTTCAACTTACCATCTCAACTTTACAACATTTTACCTTTAATCATTTATAACTATTTTTTAACCAAATTTTTTGTCAAATAAAACATCACATGCAGTACATATGTGATGTTTAAAGGTTATGTAATATGATATTTTTTACATATGCACAACATGTGATGGTTTTTCGAACAGAAAATCAAGAAAAAGACGATCATATATGGAAAATTAAAAATTTTGCAAAATTGTGATGGTAAGTTGATACAAAAAAAAAAATTCAATGGAGAAAGTAAAAACGGGCATAGTTTGGATGGAAAAATATAATTTGCCCTAACGCTTATAACCTTTTGTATCCCCCATGATGTTTTGTAATTATATTCGTTAGTAGTATAGTTTGTAACCACAATTTTGGTGGTTTACAAATACCACTATGTAATTCATTTGTACAAAATCTTTTGGAAGAATTAGACGAAAAGAGATTTGGAAAGAATACATATATTGTTTTCTTATATACTATTAGGAGTAATAGCCTAAAAAACATAAAATTTTTCTAAATTTATAACAAGTTATCAACAAGACTTTATGCTCAATAAAGACTGAATGTTAATTTTTCTATGTATTATTATTATTCTTTATTGGTTTACCTCTACAATATCATAGTTACTTTTATTCTTGTTTATTTAATAATGACATATTAATAATCATATTTTTATACATTTCAATGTCTCCTGAAGTGGATATATGTAAATAAAAAGTTCTATGTTAATTGATATTGCCTCCAGAAGTAAACACACATTTCTTGATTTCATCGCCCGAAGTGGACTTGTTTTATAAAACTTCATTGCTTTTTGAAATAAGTAATGAGTTACATTACCTCCAGTAGTACGTAAACTATTTTATACCAATCATTTTCAATATTATCCCTGTAGCGATGATAACTATAATATTTGATTCTCTCACCACCTGAAGTATTTTGAGGTAATGGCTTAATCAAGAAGCCTAAAGCTTCTTTATTTATTTAATTGATCCATTATAATTTCTTTGATACCATATTATAGATATTGTAATTAAAATATGAATAACTTGAAATTAATTTAATTAATTTACTTTACCTATATATATTTTTTTTTCATATGCCTATTTTGAATGTTTCCTAGCATATATATATGCAATAAAATTTACTTAGTGACAAAACAAATTGACATGAATACCATTTAATTTCTAATTTGTAACATTTTAAGATTTAAGCCAAACTTAAATATATTTAATTCCATGTATGCATGTCATAATAATTCAATTTAATTACATGGTAACTTATATGTTCCTTATTGCTAGTAATATTTTTATGTCACTTTTACTTTATAATGTGCAATATATTTGATCTACTTAAATGTATATGTTGAATGTTATGCTAAAAGTGCATATTAACTTGTTGTAGCTCAATGGCCATCTCACAAAATTGGATTTCGGTGCTCTTGATATTTCTGAAACAAACTATCTATTGTAGGTCCTTGTTGTCAAACTGCATTAGACAATGAACAAATATTAGAAAAAATATTTTCTACTTTTGATGTATCTAACCTTGTACTCTAGCAGCAATGAAGGAAACCTTGTATAGACAGTGTTTATCTATGGTTTTATGCCATTTTTTTTTCTACTTTTTCTTGTTGAAAATGGATATGTGTGGTGATGGTTTAAGAATAGCATTTACACATTTTAACATTTTCAAGGATCGACAATTTCTATCGTACATTATGAAAACATCAAAACTTGTACACTTATATTTTATTGTATTGTATTAGAGACAATAAAGATATTCTATAACATACATAGTAATTACATGTCAAATCTCAATTTACATTTTAATCTATCTTACAATAAAAAGTATTCACTTTATGTAATAAGTGATTTAATTTATTCTCATTATTTTTTAGCATTTGTGTTACTCTTCAAATTGTTATCTTACATGACAATTCATTTAATTGATTTTCATTCAACATCTAACCTATTTTGATATGTTAAGTGATCTAACGAATTCTCATTTATATGTATGCTAGTTAAATTTTCAACATTAAATCATTTCAATTTTTGTGATTTTTTGTAGGTTTATATGATAGGGGAAAACCTAGTAAATGCAATATACTATGAATATACAAAAAAATTATATGATTAAATAAGTATGATGTGAAAAGTAATTATTAGGAATAAATGTGAATAATGTAAGAAGTAATTATTAAGAGTATATGTGTAATGTCAAGAGGAGTTAATAAGAAATAATAAGTATATTATTTTACATTTGTATCCTTAAAAAATAAATATTTGTAAGGTTAATTTAGTCCAACCAAAAAAAAAAAAAACTTTTTAGGTGATTCATAATTTTATAGATATGTAGATATATATATAGATGGATAAATTTGTCTAAAACTTATTGGTGCAGCACATAATAACTAGAAAAAAAAAATTCTCATGAAATGTATTTGAAGTTCTAAATTAAATTGGAAGTTTAGATCTTGTTCAAATTGCGTGGTTACATCTTACAACCAATAGGTCATCGGTTTGAGTTCTATAAATATGGTTATTTGGTCTACTTTTACAGTAATTTCTTGCATCTAGTAATTTTTATTTAATATATATTTTAATTTGAAATTATTTATCTATATATCGATAATTTAATACACTGTTTTCAATAAAAACAAATCACTTATATTTAGGTTTTCATGAATCACAAGTATTTAATAATTAATGAATGAATTTTAGAATATTGAATCATACTTTTCATATAGTAAAAAAAGAAATTTCCGTTAATGGACTAAAATAATCTTTGTCCCTTTCATTTAATATTACATTTTCCCTTCAAATTTGCACCCATCTAATGGAAAATGCATCCACCGTTAGCAACTTAACAACTGCTCCTCTTGTGTCCCGAAATTGGAACAGAAAATAAATATAGGATGCAATATGCGAATCATCTATAGTATGGGAGCAAAATTGGAAACAAGTCCACTTTTAGACCAAAAATGCAATTTACCATCGAATAGAAATTGAAATAAATGAGATTTTTGCCTATTTTGTAGCCGTCTAAATCATAGATGAAAATAAAAATGATCCTAAAACTATGGAGGAATGCTAACACTTAAATGATTGGAAAAATTGAAATTAAGCGAGAAGTATTTGGACCTATTACTCCAGCACCAATATGTGTTCAAGCCAGTTGGTAATAAGTGGTTGTTTGTACAAAAGAGAAATGAATGAAATGAACTTGTAAGGTACAAAGCTATACTTGTGGCCCAAGACTTTACCCAAAGGCCAAAAATTAATTATACTGAAACGTATTAGCATGTAGTGGATGCAACCGTACTTACATTATTAATCAATTTATTAGTAATTGAACTGTTGGAATAGGTGACCAAAAGCCAATTAGATTGGTGGTTTGGAGAACCATTCTAACAATCTTTACTAAATCAATATTGTCCCGACGAATATGGTAAGTATTCAACTTTGGCACATGTGTCTGTTATGCTTGTCATATTACGTTAAGCACTACTTTGATGTCACAATAGATGTCCACAGACCACTCAATGACCCATGTAGTTGGGTTGCCGCATTGGATGGAGGCTATGAAACTAACTTTTGAAGGTTGGTTTGAAATGTTCCAAGTCGATGACCTCGAGACTAGGTATCAAGAGTCCTACAGAGACTTGCATTGAGTATTGCATTCATTGGATGATTGCCGCATTTCATCGGCTACAGACGTTGGACGTCTATGCAATTTTAGTGAAATTAGTTGACAAGGCGGTCAATTGACTGAACTGACTCGTGGGGATCGTCATATGGAAGCCTTAGAAACTTGATCGGTATACTTGAGTCCCCAGCTCTTATAGTACGAAACTAGTCCTCAAACTTGAAGAATCACAACAGTCACGTACATATGATGACTGTATCTTGGATCTGTGCGGGAGGTGATTGTGCCAAAAACATGATCATCATAAGTCATATCCAGTGCAGTCGAAGTATGTAGTGAATACGGTGAGTTCCAAGAAGAGGATCCGTCCCCTATCTGTATGTGAGAGGTATCTACTTTGCACTTGGAGATGCGTTCACACCTTATGAATCTCTGGCCAGAGTCGTTGATCGAATAGGAAAAGGAGGTTCCTATGTCGCGAAACTTGGCGTAACACAATCTCAAGTATTAAGCATAGATGTCTAGTCCAGAATGAAAACTGGCACCTAATTTCATGCCCTCGACTAAGGCTGAGAGACGATAGACGGAAGGACTGTGTCCTTCCAAGTTGTATCAGAGCCTAGTTACGATGTAGGTGCCGTGGTATTCTGTGAATAAGCATGAAAATGTGTTCTTTATTGCTTTTGAAGCATGATATATTTTATACTTATTCTTTGATAATTATATGAGAAAATTAATTTATTTAATTTTTGCAATTTGGATGATTTAAGTATTTTATGAAATTTGGATTTTCTAATAAAATACTTATTTTAATTTCAGTTTAATGTGTGAAAAACAAATGGTATTGCAGCACTGAACTACTGACTGGGGAAGCCATTGCCCGCGCGGGCGGTTGTGTGGTCGCTGCGCTGCTGCTGTTGCTGACGATTGACGGCTAGGCTATTTTTCATCATTTTTGCAGAAAATTGAATTTTCCAATTTTTGCACATTTTTCGAAAAATATTTATTGTTGCTGATTTAATTTTGGAGAAAATTGGAATTTTTCTAGAATTAAATTGCTTTAATTAATTTGGTTTAATTGCGTGTATTGGATGCACAAGGCTTAATCACCCTATGAGTTGCAAATTTTAAACTTATTGTTTTCAGCATATAATTGTTTGTCGTGATATTGAATATCACGACATTTTTGGGATATTCATTTTCTTGTCTAGAATGATTAATTGTTATTATGTGCTACAAAGAATGTGAAGGGATAATCACGGAGCCCTAGACTGCATGTATTTCTTTTAATTTTTGTTCTATGGGCCCATGTGTCTTCGTGATTTTATTTTCTCCTCCCTTTTCGGTTTTAGCCTTTGAATAATAAGGCTTGTTATCTTCCTCCGAATGTACTCTCCCCCAACTTTTGATCAGGGTTTTTTATTCAAATTATAATGAGAGTAGTATAGGACTTTTGGAGATATTTTTTCATTTCCAGCAAGCCTATGGAGAAGAAGGCCCATGAAGGAGGAGGCCCACGGAGAAGGCGGCCCATAGAGATATCACAAAGCCCATCTATATGTTGAATGGTAATATTACTTTGTAATAGCATAGAACTACCTTAGATAGACCATAGACTCACTGCGAGCTTAGTGGGTCACATAGGTTGGGCTTGTGATCATCCAACAGCGATATGCTAGGTTCATTTCATTCGATGCGTTTATTTAATGCTTTATATTTATGCACGCAATGTTTATATATGATGAGGTCTCGATCTAAACTCAAAATAACTCCCACTTGGTTGGACCAAGTTGAATATTAGGCCCATAATGGTCTCAGATCAAAATGGTTTTGATCTGTCCCAGCCTTCCATCCACAACAATGTGGAGAGGAAGCTACCGATCTGAAGTGTGGTCTCACGAGTCGTGATACATTTGGGATAGAGGAAAACTGCACCATTGTTGTGAACAAAGGAACATGTTCACCATTTTCCTATCTCACGAGTCATGGGGGGAGGCTAATGAAATGTGATTTTGTTTATGGGTTAGGCCTAACATCGAGTAACATGATCCGCTTGGAGTCCTCGGAATCATGTGAAAAGGTGTTGCAAAAGATCTTGGGGATCTGAAGGGATGACAATGTTACTGGATACCTCGCACGAGTTTTGCCATGTGAATCGTAAAAGTAGGGTATGAAAAATTCGCTTGTGGATCCCAAACTCACTAGAGACTGGTGGGCTTTTGTATAAATAGTGGGAGAGTTAAAGACTAGTGATCAAGTCTTTAAGCTTAATCATAATATTACAATCATTTGTCCATTTCTCTTTAATTTTCTATTGTCTAGAAAATATCTAAGAATCATTTTTAACCATGATAATAGAGACTAATAAATTCAATGGCACTAACTACAACGACTGGCTGTAAAATCTAAGGATTGTCCTAAATTTTAAAAACCAGGGCTTTATTTTGGACAAGCCAATCCCAATGGCCTTACTGGAAGGGTCCTCACCTAAAGAACGTGCCACATTGAAGAAGTGGCTTGAGGATAACCACAAGATCCGTAGTATCATATTGGATTCATTGTCCAATGACATCCAAAAGCAATATGATAGGCTGGATGATGTTCCCTTGATAATGCCCCACATGAAAGAAGTTTATGCGCATCCTAATAGGCATATTAGATATGCTGCCACGAAAGTCTTCTTAGGGACGAAAATGGCCAAAGATTCGTCTGTAAAAAGTCATGGGGTTAAGATGCTATCCCTAATGGAGAAGCTCGAAAACCTTAAAGCTGGGCTTCACAATGACACGTACATTGAAGTGATTCTTCAATTATTTCCTCCGTTTTACGACCCATTTATTATTAACTACAATACGAATGGACTTGAGAACCTATTCCTGAGTTAATTAATATGCTGGTACAATACGAGGTGATGACCCACAAAATCTACGTCGACGGTATTGGTAAGAGAGATTTCAATCTCTAGAGCGAAAGGCAAAAGGGCCGGACCCTGGAAGAGGAACAAGGGTAAGGGAAATGCCATTCGAGTCATTTCTAGTGCTTTGAGCGCCCCTACTGCTCTCATGGGAATGTGCAAAGGGAAAGGGAATGTTGGCAGTTCTCAACGGTCGAAAGCAAATGATATCTGTATTCATTGCCAAGAAAAGGAGCATTAGAAGAGGGAGTGCCCACAACTCCTCTCCAACCTAGGTATACTTGTGATTGAAGTGACTATGCTAACTAATTATGCTTCTTGGGTATTGGATACCGACTGTGGAGTTCACATCTGCAATAACTTGCAAGTGTTGGAAAGAAGTAGAAAGCTACGTAAGGATGAGATGATCTAAGGTTAGGCGATGGGAAGGCTGTCGCAGCGAAAACCATAGGATCTTTCCAGTTAGTTATTAGTGATCATATTTGGATCAAATTAAAAGACTATTATTATGTACCAAGCATGATCAAGAATATTATTTTCATTCCTATTTTAGACAATGATGGTTATATATTCGCGATCAATAAAATTGGTTTTATTTGATGATTGATAATAACTATCATCTTCTTGGTACATTGGTAAATGGTCTTTATATTCTTCAACGGTCTAATTGGATTATGACTGCCCAACACAAACGAAAGTTAGATAATCATGAAATGCGCAATTATGGCATAGAAGGTTAGGCCATATCTCAAAAGATAGGATGAGAGACTTGGTAGACTCAAACAGTCTAGAGGTAGAGAATTTGGACAAACTACCAACTTGCGAATCCTGTCTAAAAGAAAAAATGACCAAAAAGCGTTTTTGTTGGACAAAGTGCGCTTGACAATGGTCTTTTGGATTTGATCCATATAGACGTCTGTGAAACATTAAATACTCCGGCTAGAGGAGGATTTTTATACTTCATAACCTTTATCGATGATCACTCACAATATGGTTATGTTTACCTAACGAGGTACAAGTCTCAGGCCTTTGGAAGGTTCAAGGAATACAGACTTGAAGTCAAGAATCAAATTGGCCGTAAAATTAATGCCTTCCGGTCGGACCGAGGCCTAGAGTATTTAAGTCGTGAATTCATTGATTATTTAAAAGAGAATCAAATTCTCTATCAATGGACTCCTCCTGGAACGCCACAACTAAGTGGCGTGGCTGAAGGGAGGAATCGAACCTATTGGACATGGTTCTATCCATGAAAGGAGGTCTAATCTGTGCAAGTTTGACCTCTCCCTATCCCGGCTGTATTGAGTGTATCGCCCACTGGATTCGGAGGATCTAGAACTAGAGCTGGATTCAAGTAGCTTTTGAGCAGCTTCCTCTTCCTTCGGATAGAAGGAGAAAGAAAAGAAGATATTAAAAGGAAAGAGATGCGCTAAGAAGCCAGAAACGAACGAAGAGAAGATTGAATTACAGCATCCGTGCGGTCGTGGGGTGCCCATGATAGGCAGGGCAAAACTTGACTCAACCTTCGAAGGGCTCGATTCAAATACAAGCAACTAGCCATGTTAAACCAATCTCCTCGCTAAGTTCCTGGTGGGCTGGAAGGAAAGAGGTTTCTGAAAGCTACTGCGAGATACTACTTCTATGATCCATTTGAGCAAAAGGTTTTTATCTCAAAAAACGTAGTATTCTTGAAAAAGGTTTTCCTACGGATAGCGGATGCAATGAGGTGCTACTGAAGGAAACAAGTCAGACACCTCAGTAGAACGATGGTGCTCCAGTCCTCCGTAAGACGACCAGGGAATCACGACCACCTAATAGGCGCGGATTCTTGGGACCGACCAGTCAAATGGATAATGATTCAAGGACGTACTGAGAAGCAATGTCTGACATCAATTCAGATAAGTGGCTTGAGGCCATGAAATCCGAAATGGAATCAAAGGGTTCAAATTAATTTTGAACCCTCACAGACCCCACTAAAGATGTCAAAACTGTTGGGTGCAAATGGGTCTACAAACGTAAGCTTGGAGCTGACGTAAAGGTTACAACCTTCAAGGCTGTGCTTGTGGAAAAACATACACTCAACAACCTGGGGTTAATTTCGAGGAAACCTATTCGTCCATAGCCATGGCCAAATCTATTCGGATTTTGCTTGCCATAGCAGCATGATATTACTATAAAATATGGCAGATGGACGTGAAAATGGCATTTCTCAACGGTTTCAATGAGGAAGAGATCTACATTGATAAGTCGGAGGGTTTCACTTCCCTTAGAGAAGAATAGAATGTCTGTCTTCTCCAAATGTCCATCTACGGCCTCAAAAAGGCTTTCCGAAGCTCGAACACAAGTTTTGATGAAGTCATACGGGGTTATGATTTCATCAAGAATGAATTTGATTGTTGTGTATACAAGAAGATCAGTGGGAGCACGGTTGCGTACCTTGTGCTGTATGTAGACAATATCTTACTCATTGGGGATGGTGTTAAGATGTTAGGCAATATTAAAGCATGGTTTTCCACACAGTTTTCAATAAAGGATATAAGTGATCTCTTACATTCCTGGCATCAAGATCTATACGGATAGATCTAGAAGGATGTTAGGACTAACATAATCCTCGTATATTCAGAAAATCTTGAAGAGATTCTAGATGGAGAACTCAAAACGATAATTCCTTCCAATGTGGCATGGGATTAAGATGTCCAAGAAGCAGTCACCCAAGACTGATGAGGAACTTAAAAGAATCTCGGACATCCCTTATGTTTCAAGAAGCATTGAGTATGTTGTCCAGTGCACCAGGCCCGATGTAGCATACACTTTGAGCGTGACAAACAGATGTCAGGCATGCAATAGGGAAGCGCACTAGAGCACAGTCAAGACAATGCTTAAATACCTAAAAAGGACAAGGATGTGGTTTTGATTTATAGTAGTAGAGAATTAATATTGGAAGGCTATACCGACGGTATCTTCCAATCGGATGATGATGATGCCAAGTCTCAGTTGGGTTTTGTATTCAAGTTGAATGGTGGTGTGGTTGCTTGAAAAAAGTACCAAGTAGGATACCACAACGCATTCCATCCTAGAAGCTGAATACATATTGGCTTCGAAAGCAGCTAAGGAAGCGGTTTCAATGAAAAAGTATATCCAAGAGTTGGGTGTGGTACCTAAAACTACTAAACCCATAGTTGTCTTTTGCGATAACAACGGGGCAATAGCACACACAAAGAAATTGAGATCTCATCACCGTTCCAACTATATTCTTAAATGCTACCATCTACTTAGCGAGATAATGAGCAGAGGTGGCGTTAGGATGGATCGATTTAGCTCAGCAGAAAACACAATGGATCCACTTATTAAGCCAATATAGGAAATTGCCCATGCTCAGCATCTAGACAAGATGGGTTATTGACTTTAGGTCAAGTGGGAGATTATTAGAATAGGTGACCTGAAACCCAATTGGTTTGGCATGCTTGTAATCTATTCAGGCAATAACTCGATTTCATGTAATTTTTTTTTCAATGATTAAAATGAGCATTCACTATTGGCATTTCCTTTGTTTTGCTCATTACAGTTATGTTTGCTTTTCTTTCAAACATCATAACAAAGCCTATAGAACACCTTGAACTACCGTGCAACAATTGAACTGCGTATTAGATGGCGGTCAACAAACCAACTATTTAGGGTTCAGTCATAAATATTACAAATCGAGGACCTTGAGAATGGGCATCAAAGTGTCCTATGGTGACTTGCATTATGACTCACATTCATTTGATGTGTTTTGTGTTTCATCGGCGATAGACGTGGGATATCAATGCGATCTTAATCGGTCGATTGATTAGGTATTGAACGGACTGAGCTGACTTGCGGGGATCGTCATATTAAAGCTCGGAGGCTTGATCAGTATGACTTGAGCTCCCTGCTCTGATAGTACAGGAGTAGTCCTCAGACTTGAGAAATCACGATAGTCACGTGCATGCGACGACTAAATTTGTGTAATAGGGGATCGTGTCTCAGATATGGTCATCATAAGCCTTGTCTAGTGCATTCAAAATATGTAGCGAGAATGGTGAGTTCGAAGAAGAGGATCCCTACGCTCTCAAAACGTGACAGAGGTATCTGTTGTGCACTTGGAGATGCGTTAACGCTCTATAGACCTGTGGCCACAGTCATTGGTCGAATACAAAAAAGAGGTTATGATTTCATCAAGAATGAATTTGATTGTTGTGTATACAAGAAGATCAGTGGGAGCACAGTTGCGTACCTTGTGCTGTATGTAGACAATATCTTACTCATTGGGGATGGTGTTAAGATGTTAGGCAATATTAAAGCATGGTTTTCCACACAGTTTTCAATAAAGGATATAGGTGATCTCTTACATTCCTGGCATCAAGATCTATACGGATCGATCTAGAAGGATGTTAGGACTAACACAATCCTCGTATATTTAGAAAATCTTGAAGAGATTCTAGATGGAGAACTCAAAACGATAATTCCTTCCAATGTGGCATGGGATTAAGATGTCCAAGAAGCAGTCACCCAAGACTGATGAGGAACTTAAAAGAATCTCGGACATCCCTTATGTTTCAAGAAGCATTGAGTATGTTGTCCAATGCACCAGGCCCGATGTCGCATACACTTTGAGCGTGACAAACAGATATCAGGCATGCAATAGGGAAGCGCACTAGAGCACAGTCAAGACAATGCTTAAATACCTAAAAAGGACTAAGGATGTGGTTTTGATTTATAGTAGTAGAGAATTAATATTGGAAGGCTAAACCGACGGTATCTTCCAATCGGATGATGATGATGCCAAGTCTCAGTTGGGTTTTGTATTCAAGTTGAATGGTGGTGTGGTTGCTTGAAAAAAGTACCAAGTAGGATACCACAACGCATTCCATCCTGGAAGCTGAATACATATTGGCTTCGAAAGCAGCTAAGGAAGCGGTTTCAATGAAAAAGTATATCCAATAGTTGGGTGTGGTACCTAAAACTACTAAACCCGTAGTTGTCTTTTGCGATAACAACGGGGCAATAGCACACACAAAGAAATTGAGATCTCATCACCGTTCCAAATATATTCTTAAATGCTACCATCTACTTAGCGAGATAATGAGCAGAGGTGGCGTTAGGATGGATCGATTCAGCTCAGCAGAAAACACAATGGATCCACTTATTAAGCCAATATAGGAAATTGCCCATGCTCAGCATCTAGACAAGATGGGTTATTGACTTTAGGTCAAGTGGGAGATTATTAGAATAGGTGACCTGAAACCCAATTGGTTTGGCATGCTTGTAATCTATTCAGGCAATAACTCGATTTCATGTAAATTTTTTTTCAATGATTAAAATGATATTCACTATTGGCATTTCCTTTGTTTTGCTCATTACAGTTATGTTTGCTTTTCTTTCAAACATCATAACAAAGCCTATAGAACACCTTGAACTACCGTGCAACAATTGAACTGCGTATTAGATGGCGGTCAACAAACCAACTATTTAGGGTTCAGTCCTAAATATTACAAATCGAGGACCTTGAGAATGGGCATCAAAGTGTCCTATGGTGACTTGCATTATGACTCACATTCATTTGATGTGTTTCGTGTTTCATCGGCGATAGACGTGGGACATCAATGCGATCTTAATCGGTCGATTGACTAGGTATTGAACGGACTGAGCTGACTTGCGGGGATCGTCATATTAAAGCTCGGAGGCTTGATCAGTATGACTTGAGCTCCCTGCTCTGATAGTACGGGAGTAGTCCTCAGACTTGAGAAATCACGGTAGTCACGTGCATGCGACGACTAAATTTGTGTAATAGGGGATCGTGTCTCAGACATGGTCATCATAAGCCTTGTCTAGTGCATTCAAAATATGTAGCGAGAATGGTGAGTTCGAAGAAGAGGATCCCTACGCTCTCAAAACGTGACAGAGGTATCTGTTGTGCACTTGGAGATGCGTTAACGCTCTATAGACCTGTGGCCACAGTCATTGGTCGAATACAAAAAAGAGGTTCCTCATTCGAATAATTTGGCGTGACGCAATCTTAAGTATTAAATACAGACACCTAGTCTAGGATGGGAACCAACACCAATTCCATACCGTAGACTATGGCCAGGAGATGGTAGATGGAAAGACCATACTCGTATAGACTCCGGAGCCTAAAAGTTCACATGGATTTTCGCCTAGTGTCTAATGCAATGGACCGTTGCTAAACGACCACCCATGATGATAGGCTTTATTGATCAAGGTTTGATCAATAATTCTTAATTAAATTGATTTTAATTAATAATAGCGTTGGACACTAGCCGAAGTCTAGCTAAACGGTGAACCTATAGAGTCACACATAAATCACTAAGAAGGGACGAGTAATTAATTGAGAATTAATTCCATAAGTAATTGGATTACTTATATTGAGAGGGATCTATTGGATGGATAAGTCCAAGGATAAATTAATTGCATTAATTTTTATTAGGCTTGTCCTTATTATTTAATAAGTTGAACTTATTATTTAATAAAGGCTTATTGGGTTTATATTTTTAAATGGATTAAATATATTATTGACTTAATTAAGTGAGATTTTTAATTAAATTAAATTTAATTAAGATTGATTGGGACTTGTATTTAAATTAAATAAAATCGGCCCAAGCCCATTAATTAAGTTTGTGAAAATGATAGAAAAGAAAAAAATTGACTAACAAATTCACTTTTGGAAAGTACCATGTTAGTGATCCTTTATTTGGAATAAAGGATCTTATTACCTTATGGATGGTTAAATGAACCTCTCGCAGTTTTTGGTGCCCTTTCGCCGCTACCCAAATATGGTCTCACGAGTCGTGGCACATTTGAAATAGAAGACAAGCTGCATTATTGTTATGAACAAAGAATCACGCTCGTTGTCCCTATCTCACAAGTCGTGGGGTATGACAATTGAGGTGTGATTTGATTGATGGGTCGGGCTTAACACTAGGTAGCATGGTTCCTTTGGAGTCCTCGGGATCATGTAAAGAAGTGAGACAAAATATGTTAAGAATCTCATGGAATGAGAATCGCATTGGTTGCCTCCCACAAGGCTTTTTCCATATGAATTGTAAAAGTGGGCAGGTTAAATTGTTCTTGTGGATCCCAAGCTCATTAGGAAAGAATGTCTCAAAACTCCACTTGAGAGTGGTGTAATTTTGTAGAAATAGTGGGAGAATTGAATGACTGAAAAAGACCAAGTCTTAACATAAAATAATATTGAAATAATCTATTTATTCTTTCTACTCTGCGTTTGGAATGCATGTGTTAGATACATTTTTCAATTTATTTTTTAAAATTTATTTCAATTAATTGAACGCAAACAATTAATTTGCTGGGAAAATCGAAGGATTGTCCTCGATTTTCAAACCTGGCTTATGTCATGGATAATCCACTTCCATCGGACTTGCGAATGGAGTCCTTACTGAAGAAGAATGTTGACTGAATGACCGTACCCATATAGAGTTAGGTTCACACGAAAATTCACCTAGTCTCTAAGCGATTGCTAGACGACCACCTATAGTGACGGGCTTTCTTGATTAAGGGTTAACTAAAAAATATTAATTAATAATAGTATTGGACACTAGCTCAAGTATATATAAAAGATGAACCTAAAGAGTAGCACACAAATCACTAAGAAAGAGCAAGCAATTAATTTTGAATTAATTGCACAATATGTAAGTAATTGGATTACTCACACATGGGGTCCATTGGATGGATAGCCCAAGTTTAAATTAATTGGATTAATTTAAAATGGGCTTGTCTTTATTTAACTAATGAATTGGATTTCATTAATTAATAAGTGGCAATTTGGGCTGGAGTATTTAATTTGATTAAATACTTAGTGGGCTCAATTAAATGAATTTTATTAAATTGAATTAATTGAATTTCATTTGGCCTTGAATTTATTTTACATAAAATCGGCCCAATGATTAAGGCGCACTAGCAAAACTGATGGAAGGAAAGTTGACGAAAGAATTAAAATCGGCCCAATTAACCTAATTATTCATAGCGATATGTCCTTATAAAATTATTTTTATTTTCATTGGTAAATGAGTGTCGAATAATACATTAGAGTTTTACATCACTCACTTATTCATGTATATATACGGTAGTTTTTATTAGCTTAATTAGAGTTAGATTACTTTGTATACTTGTTAGATGGACATATCTTACAATTTTTTGTATAAATTCGTTTTCATTTATTGCAGTGCAGTAGATACACTACTTGTAATCCATAAAAAATAAGGGGGCAAAACCTTTATTTCATAGTTAAGTTATTTATAATTTAATAGTTTTTTAATTTATGTTTACTTCATTAAATTTCTGAGGACCCGCATGGGACAATTATTTGTGATACTTTAAGTATAAGGAATGATTTTTCAACATTTTCAATTCCCATCTTATTTCAGCGTTTTTATTTTTCATTACAATTAAATTTTACTATGAATTTCAAGAATATAGTTGCAGCCTCGTTGATTATGTCGGAAAAGTCCAAAAGAGACCATCCAAGTGCCTTCACCTGCACACCTGTCTCCACTTCTCTTTTTAATTGAATATCTACTACTTGATTCAGTTTGATCCTGCACCAAAAGAACAAGCATATTAAAATATAAAGAGTATAAACTAAGCCACGAATAAAGTAAAAAGCCTAAGCATATTAGATTAAAGAGATAAACAAACTCCAATAACCAATCAATCAGAATTGTCCGTGTATGAAGGAAAGCTTATAAATTCAACTGAAACTTTTAATAAAATATGAAAGTGACCATCTAAATTTTAGTGAAATAGTGAGACATATTATCTTATATTGCAAAGAACATACCTTCACCTCAAAATTTCAATCAATAAATAATTTTCTAATTCAATAATATCATTTTTTGCATTTGTCTCTATCAATATAATATAGTCATCAAATGCAAAGTAATTCTTGATGCATTGCTATCTTTTTCTATTACAGGATCTTTTTCTATACTAGAATACCAAAATTAGTGAACAAGTCCCTTTTCTCAAGTAGATTTAATAAGATCAAGTAACTACCAGAACATTGTTCTAATGTTTAAAGTAATTAGCAAATATTTTTTAATCCTCATAATTGTCGTTGTAAGAGTTAGGTTATATCCCACTTTTGTATTTTTACAATTTACAGTAGTAGATTTAACTAAATAGAATAAGTTGCTAGTACTCAATCATTTGATAACCATCCTATTCTCAAGGAATAATTCACAAGTGATCTCTATGGATAAAGTCCATCCACACCCA
Organism: Sesamum indicum; assembly: GCF_026168435.1. Lineage (NCBI taxonomy): Eukaryota > Viridiplantae > Streptophyta > Magnoliopsida > Lamiales > Pedaliaceae > Sesamum > Sesamum indicum. Next base: position 4,120,527 of record NC_142661.1, on the reverse strand, counting down.
ACAAAGCAACATATATTGATGTGGAATTTCTTCATATAGTGACCACAACAATCCTATAACAAAAATAACTTCATTGTTGCCCTAACTTAATGTAATTATATATCGTTCAAAACATTCAAGGAATAACATTTTTTGGAAACAAGATCGCTAAAAATATGCAAAATAGAAAGTATTATCATTTAGTTCAACGATAGTTATATATCCAACAATATATGTGCATGTGAAAATTAAGTAAGATAAGTAAAATATGCAAAATAAAAGGCATGAAATAAGTAGAAGATATGATGTCTTAATACTGAGAATTTACAGGACAATAATGCGTGAAGTTGAAAAGAGTACATGTGTTTTATGATACCCCGTCCCACATGGATTTTAAATTAAAAGATAAGAAACATATAAGCATTGGCCAAATAACTCAAGTGCATCCATTGGATATCCCTTTTTAGTTTGCTGTGGTAATCAAATTTCAAGATGCACTTAGTGGGTTTGAGGCAATTCTAGCAGCCAACAGGCTGGTGGGCCTAAGGCATGACCAAACGGTATCAATGTCAATCACCAAGCAGAGTCGAAAGTTAAAGCGATGATTGTGATGTCCCTCCATATAAATTAGAAACTAATAAGATAGCAACGTATAAGCATTGAGCAAAGATTCAAGTGTATAATTTTGTTATCTCTTTTCGGCACGTTGCCATAACAGAAGTTTAGATTTCACATGGTGAGTTTAGAGGCAATTCTTACGTCCAATGGGCTCAAGGGCCTAAGGCGTGACATGTTCCATAGAAATATTTTATCATTGTGTTCAACAGATTGGAAATGATGTTCTCAAAAATAGGGAAGATGTTTTGCGGAGGTCATAATACAACAAATACATGAACAAAAGATGTTGAAACTTTTCATTATTACAGAGGAAAAAACCTTACCATAGTGTTTGGATTCGTTCTCCGAGTGTGTTGTTGTATTTTGTGGAGATAGGGAGAGAAAAATAAAGATAAATAAGTGTGTGTTAGAAATAGTATGTATATTTGAATTTATTTTTGGAGATAATATAAAATAAGTATTGTATGTTTAATGTTGTGTTTTGGGAGACAAAAATTACTATTCATTATCAAATTATTGTCAAATGATGTCTTTTCTTTTATATATTTATGTATATGTGTGTATATATATATGAATGTATTTATGCTAAAACTGTTAAAAACACCCAAATAAGGTGTTTCTGAATGATGGCAAACATTGGGTATGTTTCGACTCGTTCCAGAGATAACTTGAAAATGAAAACAAACATAGTGTACATTTCTTGATATCTCTTAGAATGTGCTTGCAAATTGTTAATACTGTTGGAAGATCTATGAAGATTTTTGTAAAGGTTCTAAAGACTCTACTAGTTTGTTATTTTGATAAGGTAATAATAACAAGCTTCATTTACTGAGAAATGGTTGAACACTCAGCATTAATTATTAGTGCCTAGCCATTTCTATCTAGGCAATGGATTACGTAAGACCCATTTATTCATGATCGAGAAAAAGATAGCTAAACTTTTGAGTGGATAGATCTTTCGAGTGGCATGGATATCTCACTCCCATGAAATCTTTAGTCTATCTTCCTGTCACACGCTTCATTTGTTAGGTGGTCCACCACATTATCCCCTTCTCTGAAAGTGCACAAAAATTACATCTTAAACTTTTTTTTATTGCATGAATTTTCTCCAAAATATGCCGCAACCACTAGTTGCCTCTATGTTGTGACTTCATCAGTGCTGAAATACTTTTAGCATCGATTTCGATCTAGATACTCTAAAAAGCATATTCTTCAACCAATTTAAAACCTTGCTAAAATTATCATTTGATAATGTAAATACTCAAAACCACAAATACTACATCTCCTTGGTTATTTTGCACAACCTTGCATGCTCCCACCTCTTAGAATTCTCTTAAGATGCACTATGGTAGGAAGTTGGTATGGGAAGTGAATCCATGTGTCATCAATATTTAAATCACATATCCTTTGTTGTCTTTTAAGTACACTTGCTTTGGCAACAACTATAATTGGTGATGCACCCTCAAGATGACCGTTTAAGTTTAAAAACAATGATCGAGGTGTTTGGTTTTTTTCATGTTGTCCCAGCAAACCATAGAACAAGAAACTATAGAAGGATACGTATATGTCCCACAGCCAAGAAGGTTGGTGTTCGCTTCCATTAATGGTGAACTATCATTATCGCCAAATCCGCTATTAAAAGCTACAATTAGAAAAAATTAGCAAAGAATTCCAACACCTTCGCACCTTAAAAGTCCGAAAGAACACATGTGCAATAGTCTTAATATGGGAACACCACTAGCATTTAAATATCATTGCAATCATTTGTTGACCTGCAACTAATGCAGTCAGAGTATGTAGCAAGGACGGTGAGTTCCAAGAAGAGAATCTGTCGCTTGTCAATATGTGACAAAGGTATCTGTTATGCACTTGGAGATGAGTTAATGCACTATGGACCTTTGGCCACAGTCATTGATCGAATATGAAAAAGAGGTTCCTATGTTGAGAAACATGGAGTAACTTGATCTCAAGTATTAAGTATACACGCCTAGTCCAGGATGGGAACCGACACCTAATTGCATACCATAGACTAAGGCCGGGAGACGGTAGACAGTAGACAGTAGCCAGGAGGACCGTACTCGTATAAGACTATTGCTCGACGGCCACTCATAATGACAGGCTTTCTTGAATAAGGGTTAATCAAGAATTATTAATTAAATTAGATTTAATTAATAAAAGTGTTGGACACTAGCCCAAGTCTAGTTGAAAGGTGAACCTAAAGAGTTACACACAAAAAACCAGAAAGGAACAAGGAACTAATTCGGAATTAATTCCACAAGTAATTGGATTACTTACATATCCATTGGATAGAAAAGATCAAAGAATAAATTCATGGCATTATTTTGTATTGGGCTTGTTCTTATTATTTAAAAAATTGGATCTTATTAATTAATAAAGACATTAGGATTATGAATTTAATTAGATTAAATACAAGTTGGCTTCAATTAAATGGATTTTTATTTAAATTCGATTTAAATAAAAATTCATTGGGCTTCTATTTTTCTTTGTAAAATTCGGCCAAGCCCCCTAATTTTGAGCCCATGAAAATTCCATGGAAAGAAACAAGCGGCTACAAAATTGCAATTTTCGAAAGGGTAATTCTAGCCAATCTTAATTATCAATACAAGATATATATATGATACATAATTATTTGAAAAATATTTTATTATCACATATTATATATGATACACAACACAAAAAATCCCCTTCTTCCTCACCTACCTCCCGGTTGCCCCTCTCTCTCTTGCACTTGAAGTAATTTTTCTCTTGTACTTTCTAACAAAGAGAACATTGAGATTCCGATTCTGTTGGGTGTGGACAAATTAGATGGTTCCTGCATTAGAGCCTCAAGTGAAGAACATTTAAACTGAACGTTGCAAAAATGAAGGTCCATTTTTCAACCCTTTTCTTTTGCGGATTTTTGGATTCGACATCAACCCCATTTATATTTTATTTTATTACATATCAAAAGCCCTAGAACTCCAAGGTTACGCCTCTTGGATTCGTTATTGCATCTTATTTTAGTTATTATGTGTTTTTATTTACCGTTTCCGCTAGCGCGTTGTCGGGCCTTACCATGGGATCCTTTAAGTGGTATCAGAGCCCGATTCGATGTAAGGGCTGATGGTTATGTGATATTTGCATGATAACATATTTTTTCTGACTTTTGAGGCAGGTTTTATCGCTTTTGTCTATTAATTATATGATGAAAATAGCTTGTTTGAGTTTTGCAATTAATTGGATATTCAAGCTTGTGAAAATTTGGAATTTTCTGTGTTTATGCTTGTTTTTGCTATTTTATGTTAAACACAAAAAAAGGAAGAAAAATCACAGCAGCACTTCCCCTACCGGCGCATAATGTACGAACGGCACGGCGCGCGCACGGGCATGGGAATATATGTGCAGTCTGGGCCGGCGTGCGCATTGTGCACGAGGAAGCTAGGCAATGTGCGGCAGGCTAATTGCATAGGACCACCTTAGACTGACCATAGACTCACTCCGGGCTCAGTAAGTCGCATAGGTTGGCTGATGACCATTCCACAAGGGTATGCTTAATTATGCTGCATGCGGTTATTTATTTATTGCTTTAACATTTGATGTTTTGCATGCAATATAATTATGTGATGAGGTCTCAGTCAAACACTGAAAAATTAACTCGCACTGTGTCGGACCCAATTAAATATTAGGCCCAAAATGGACTTGGATCAAGATTGTGTTGATTTGTCCAAGACTTCCATCCATAGCAATGTGGTGAAGAAGCTACCGCTACCCAAGTGTGGTCTCACTAGTTGTGGCACACTTGGAATAGAGACCGTTTTCCTGTCTCACGAGTCGTAGGGGGCGGGTTGTATATTATGTGAGGAGGAGGCCCACGAAGAAGTTACATGGCCCATCTACATATTGATGGATAAATTGCTTTTGTAATAGCGTAGAGCCCCCATAAACCCATCAATGACTCATTGCGGACTTAGTGAGTTGCATAGGTTTGGACTTGTGATCCATAGTGGTATACTTAACTGCGTTACATGAGGTGATTTATTTATTGTTTTAGCATTTGATGTTCTGCATGCAACATAATTATGTGGTGAAGTCTTGGTCAAACAACTCAAACATTAACTCTCACATAGTTGGACCAAGTTAAAGTGTTAGGGTCCAAAATGGACTTGGATCAAACTAGTTTGATTTGTCCAAGGTTTCCATCCATAATAATATGGTGAGGAAGCTGCCACTACCCAAGTGTGGTCTCACGAGTCATGGCACACTTGGAATAGAGGAAAGAGGCACCATTATTATGAATAAATAAAAAGGCTCACTGTTTCTCTGTCTCACGAGTCGTGGTGGGCGACAGTTGAGGTGTGATTTGGTTTATGGGTTGAGCCCAATACTAATCAAAATATTAAGCCCATAATAGACTTGGATCAAAATGGCATTTCGATCTGTCCAATCCTTCCATCCATAACATTAACATGAGTAATCTACCACTATGCAAATATGGTCTTACGAGTCTTGGCGTATTTGGAGTAGAAGGCAAGCTGCATTATTGTTACGAACAAAGGAACACACTCGTTGTTTCCCTATCTAACAAGTCGTGGGGGACAACAATTGAGGTGTGGTTGGTGATGGGTCGGGCTCAACATCGAGTAGCATGATTCGCGTGGAGTCCTCGGGATCATGTGAGGAGGTAAGGCAAAACATCTTGGGATTTATTTAAAGGAACACAATCAATTAGATTAGCTAGGAAAATCAAAGGATTATCCTTCATTTTTGAACTTGGCTTATGTCTTGGAAAAGCCACTTTCATCGGACTTCTGAAAGGAGTCATTACTAAAGAATGCTTGATGTTCGGGATTAAGACATAAGAATAATTGCAAGGTTGGCAGCATCGTACCTGCTTCTATCATCCGTGATCGGTATAACAGGATGGACGTTGTTGGCTCAATAATGCTCCACATAAATCAAATTTATGTGACACCGAACCCTCATATTGGATATGCCGCAACAGAAGCATTTTTCGAAGCCAAAATGACTGAAGGTCGTCTACACATAAACATTGGTTTAAGATGCTATCCCTTGTGGAGAAGCTTTAGACCTTAATGTTTGATCTTAAAAGGAGATGTACATTGACGTAACCTTTAGTCTCTTCATTCCTCCCTTCATCCTATTTATAATGAACTCCAAATGAGCTTAAGTAGACCGTTCATGAGTTGTTGAATTTGGAGGTTTCGACCTTAAGAGTGAAAGGCAAGGGCGCCACGCCGAATGAGAAAGAAGGATGAAGCAAAGTGAGCTTTTGCAAGCGCTTTGAGTGCTCTTATCGCCTTGATGGGCGAGGGTAACAGGGAAATGGAAAAATGGTTCAGCAGTCAAAATTTACATATGATGTTTGCATAAAATTGCCAAAGGGGGTTGAAAGAGAGAGTATCATGACCTACCCTTCACCCAAGCTATGGCATTTGCTGAGTAAACATGACTACTATTTATATTCCCAAAGTGTTGGACACTTGCTCTCGAAGTGCATTTCAGCAAATGGTTTGCATAAATGAAAAGGAATAGAACGCTAAGACATATAGTCTTAAAGCTAGGGGATGGTTGGGCCATTACTGCGAAGCAATAAGACTAAGTAAACTTAGCCATTTGTATTCATGTTAAAACAGTATACAATTATATAACCCAACATGATCAAGTTGTTAGTCAATTGTTGGACATAAGATTCTTTTGAATCTTCTGAGTTATTAATCGTCGTACTTCATGGTATAATTGGATTACGCATGTTCAAAACAAATGACTAAAACGGATAGTCAAGAACAAAACTTACAGAGAATGGCATGCATGAACTAGGCTATATCCCTCTAGTCAGGATGAGTAGGTTGGTAGAGTCAAAGAGTCTAACAATAGATGATTTGAGTTTACTAACTTATGAATCCTTCCTGAAAAAGAAGAAAGCCATGAAAGCACTTTATGGGACAAAGAATGCTTGTAAAAAATGATCTATTGGATTGGGTCCAAAATGGAAATCTGTAAGTAAAAAATACACAGATTTTCTTAGAGGGTTCATAAGTCTAACGGCTTCGGGATAGTTCGGAGAAATTAGACTTGAGGTGGAGAACCAAACTGATTATAGAGATAAAACCTTCGATTAAATTGAGGTGGTGTGTATTTAGTGGGAGTTCTTGAAATATCCAAATGAGAATGGAATTCTCATTCAATTAAATTTTCTCGAAAGAGACGATGTTGAACTGTCTTTTGTTAGGAAGAAATCGAACCTTGATAGGACATGGTTTGATTGGTGTCTCACTGAATTACACGCCCATCTTGATGTGGACTTTCGAAAATCGTCAAGTTGAAAAATATGCATTATTTTTGGTTTTATTTATGGAGTGTTTTGTTTTGTGTTTTGGAGATAGAGAGAGAAAAATAGAGATAAATAAGTGTGTGTTGGAGATAGAGTGTATGTTTGGATTTGTTTTTAGAGATAATTTAAATAATTTTAAAATAAATAGTGTATGTTTGTTGTTGGGATTTGGGAGACAAAAGTCACTGTTCATCGTCAAATCATATCTCTTTTATACATAAAAATGTATATATATAGATATTGTATATTTAATGTTGTATTTTTTGGAGACAAAAATTACTGTTCATTGTCAAATCATATTTCTTTTATATTATATTTATATATATAAGTGTGTATATATATTACATATATAAAGTTCAAAAATAAATAAAACACACAAACAATGTGTAAAAACAAAGATGCAAACATTAGGTGTGTTTTGTCTTATCTCGAAAATTGTCTGAAAATGAAACCAAACATAGTGATGGTGTTTTGTTAAGACTATAAGCTAGACACCATATTTGATATGAATTGGCAAACCTGTGTCCTACAAAAGTCTCTAGTGCGAGGAATGATCCTGCATACGTGAAAGGACTACAAGGAAGTGATGTAAGACATCGATCAGGATAAATGGGTTGGAGCCATAAAATCCGCTATGGAGTTCAAACTACATTTGGACATCCTGCATGTAGAATACTTGTTTCAACAAGTTCGTGAGGTACATGACCGGTCAAAAAATAGGTGGAAGGTTAATGGGAGCTCAATTGTGTTCCTAGTGTTTTAGATGTTAAAAACATATTTGATCATTTGGAATGATAGAAAGATATTGTGAAACTCTATAATACAAATATTATTCATAAAATTCTCCATATAGGAATATGGATTCTTATCTAGGGATAAGCTATCCAAGATTCAATCTTGGTAAATTGATGGGGAGCTTAGATGTTTGACATCTCTTACGTGTTTGCTGTAAGCAACATGGGAGAGTTGTTCGGTGCACTAAGCCTAATATTTCTTAGGCCTTTTAAGCATAACAACGGATTCGAGTGTGCACCGATGAGATAACAGATGGTTGTTAAATAGCTATCTTAAATACATATATAAGGATTAAAGAAGAGCTCTTGACGCACATTAATGGAGAATTGATTTTAGAAGGTTATAGAGTTGGTAGCTTCCAACATCATATGAATAATATTTAATCTCAAAACAAGCATACATTCAAGCTTTAATGATGATGTGGTAACATTAGAAAGGTTCCAAGTGAATACCACAAGGAACTTCATCAAAAAATAAAATAAAATAAAATTGAATGTATGGCAACTTTAAAAGTTATACTGAAAAACATTTAGGTTCGAAAACAACACTCGATTGTTGGGTGTGCCACCTAACATATCCGCACTAGTAGTCACCTTGAAGGATGACAACTAGGCTAGGTAAAAGGCCCGAGATCTCATCACAGATCCAAGAAAAAATTTTAGACACCGTCATCTGCTTGGAGCGATAATAGGAAGTGTGATGTGCTGTTGGATGGTAGGACATCAGTAGAAACTATAGTAGATCCACAAGAGCTAGCCGATATCGCAAATTACTCATGATCAGAATAATCGAAAAACATGTGTAATTGGCTTTAATGTCAAGTGGGAGATTGTTGGAACAGGTGGACAAAAGCCAATTAGATTGGCGGCTTTGAGAACCATTCAAGCAATCTTTATTTAAGCAATATTATCTTGACAAATATGGTAAGTATTCTTCTTTGGCGTGTGTGTCTGTTGTGCTTAACAAATTATGTTAAGTACTGCTTTGACGTCACAACAGATGTCCATAGACCACTTAATAACCTATGTAGTTGGTTGTGCATTGGATGTCGGCTATGAAACCAATTTCTGAAGGTTGGTCCAAGGTTCCAAGTCGAGGACCTCGAGACTGGCATCGAGAGTCCTACTGAAACTTGCAATGAGTATTACATTGATTAAATCAGTGCCGCATTTCATCAGCGACAGACATTGGACGTGTATACAATTTTAGTGGGTTAGTTGACAAGGTGGTCAACTAACTGAACTGACTCGCGGGAATCATCATATGGAAGTCTTGGAGGCATGGTCGGTATGACTTGAGTCATCGACTCCGATAGTACGGGAGTAGTCCTCAGACTTAGGGAATCACGACAGTCACGTGCATATGATGATTGTATCCTAGATCTACGTGAGAGGTGATTGTGTCACACACATGATCATCATAAGCCTTGTTCAGTACAGCCGAAATATGTAGCGAGGACGGTGAGTTCCAAGTAGAGGATTCGTGCTCTTTCAATATCTGACAGAGATATCTCATATACACTTGGAGATACGTTCAAGCTTGAATATGTGGCCACAGTCGTCGATCAAATAGTAAAAAAGAGGTTCCTATGTCGAGAAACTTGGGAACCGACACCTAATTTCATGCTCTAGACTATGGCTGAGAGACAATACACTGAAGGACCATACTCGTATGGACTCGAGAGCCTAAATATTCACATGGCAATTAACCTAGTCTCTAGTGCTATGGATCGTTGCTAGACGACCACCCTTAGTGACAGGCTTTTTAGATTAAGGGTTAATCAAGAATTATTAATTAAATTAGATTAATTAATAATACTAACCCAAGTCTAGCTGAAAAGTAAACCTAAAGAATCACACACAAATCACTGAAAATGAAAAAAAGAATTAATTTGAATTAATTCCATAAGTAATTGTATTACTTACAAAGAGAGATCCATTGGATTGAAAAAGGCCCAAGAATAAATTAATGGCACTAATTTATATTTGGTTTTTCCTTATAATTTAATAAGTTGGAGCTTATTACATAATAAGGATAATTTAGGTATAAGTACTTAATTCCATTAAATAGAAATTGGGCTCAATTAAATTAGATTTAATAAAAATTCATTGGCTTGTAGTTTTTTAAGGGTAAATTTTGGTCAACCTCAATTATTTTGAGCGAAGAAAAATTCCATGGAAGGAAATAAATGGCTAGAAAATAGCAGTTTTGGAAAGTTTAATTCTAGCTATTTTTGGGGATCTTTTTATTTGGAATAACGAGAAATATACCTTGTAGATAATAGAATATATTTAGAAACATTCTTAATTATCTAAACAAGATATATGTATATGAAATATATGATGATCATTAAACAACAAAAAAAAAAAAAAAATCCCCTCCTTCCACCAAAAACCATTCGGCCGCCCCCTTCCCTCTTTGTGCAATTGGTGCAATTTTCTTCTCTCCTTCTCATCTAGCAAAGAGGATGTAGAGATCCTGACTCCATTGTGATGTGGAAGAATTAGAAGGTTCCTGCGTTGAAGCTTCAAATGAGGAGCATTTCAAGCAACGTAAAAAATTAAGGTATCATTTTTCACCCTTTTATTTTTTTCGGTTTTGGTAATCCAACATCAGCCCCATATTCCTTTTATTTTTAGTACATCGAATGTTTGGGAATTCCAAGGGTACACCCCTTGAATTCATTTATTTTCTGTATTTAGTTTTTGCTATTATGCGGTTTATTTATCGCTTCCGTTAGTACATTCCCGGGTCATACCACGCGTTTCCCTTCAAGACCATGCTTGAACTTATCAATAATATTACGATCGTTTGCATATTTCTGTTTAAATCTATAATGTAGAAAATGTCTAAAAACCCCTTAACCCTAATAATAGAGACTAATAAATTCAATGGCACAAACTACAACAACTAGCTGTGAAATTTAAAGATTGTCCTAGATTTCAAGAACCAGGGTTATGTCATTGACAAGCTGCTCCCAGCGACATTGCTGAAAGGGTCCTCGCCCGAACAACGTGTTACCTTCGAGAGGTGGTATGAGAACAACTGCAAGGTCTGCATTATCATATTAGCTCTGATGACCAATGACATCCAAAAGCAATATGATAGGTTGGAAGACGTTCCCTCGAAAATGCTTCGCATAAAGGAAGTTTATGCGATTCCTGAATAAGCATATTAGATATGCCGCTACAAAAGCATTTTTCGGGACAAAGATGACTAAAGAATCTTCTGTGCAAAGTCATGGGGTCAAATTGCTTCCCTCGTGGATAAGCTCGAAGACCTCAAAGCTGGGCTTGACAATGTTACATACATCGATGTAATCCTCCAATTATTTCCTCCCTCCTTTGACCTGTTTATCATTAACTACAACATGAATGAACTTGCAACGTCTATTCATGAGTTAATTAATATGCTGGTCTAATACGATGCAACGACCCACAAGTTTGCTCCAGCAATATTGATAGGAGAGACTTTGACCTCCAAGGTGAAAGGCAAGAAGGCCGGATGCTGGAAGAGGAAGAAAGGAAAAGGAAAACTCGTCATAGCCACTTCTAGCGCTTTAAGCGCCCCTGTTGCTCCAGTGGAAAAAAAGAAAGGGAAAGGGATGAACGGCGGTTCACAGCGATCGAGGACAAATGATGTTTGCATTCATTGTCGTGAAATGTGGCATTGGAAGAGGGAGTGCCCACAACTCCTCTCCAACCAAGGCACGTTTGTAATTCAAGTAAATATGATAACTAATTCTACTTCTTTGGTATTGGATACTGGCTGTGGAGTTCACATCTATAATGATTTGTAGGTGCTGGAAAGAAACAAAAGGCTATGTACGGACGAGATGCTCCTAAGGTTTGGTGATAACAAGGCCGTAGCTACGGAAACTATGGGATCTGTCAACTTAGCAATTAGTGATCGTATTCGGATAGAATTAAAGAACTGTTATTATATACTGAGCGTTATCAAAAATATTATTTCCATTCCATTTAGACAATGATGCCTATGCGTTTAAGATCAATAAAAATAGTTTTTATTTGATGATTGATCATAACCTTCATCTGCTTAGTACATTAACGAACGGTCTTTATATTCTCCAACAGTCAAATTGGATTATTACTACCCAACACAAACAAAAATTAGATAATCATTAAAACGCACAAATTTGGCATGTAATGTTAGGTCATATCTCAACAGAAATGATGAGGAAGTTGGCAGAATTAAGGAGTGTAGAGGCAGACAACTTAGATAAAATATCAACTTGCGAATCCTGTCCAAAAGAGAAAATGACTAAGAAACCTTTTGTTCGACAAAGTACGCTTGCCACTGGTCTATTGGACTTAATCTACACAGATGTCTATGGAACACTAAATACTCCAGCTAAAGGAGGATACTCGTATTTCATAACCTTTACTCATAATCATTCACGGTATGGTTTCGTTTACCTCATAAGGTACAAATCTGAGCCCTTTGAAAGATTTAAGGAATTCAGACTCGAAATAGAGAATCCAATTAGTCGTAAATCAAAGCCTTTTTGTCAGAACGAGGTGGGGAATATTTAAGTAGTGAGTTCAGACCGAAAAGAGAAATCGAACCCTGTTGGTCATGGTTCGATCCATGATGAGTTAAACCCAACTATCCTTGTCCTTCTGGAAGTACGCTCTTAAGACAGCGACCAAGTTGCTCAACATGGCGTCGCCCATAGCTGTGCCCCAAACACCATATGAGATATGGCACGGCAAGCTAGCATTCTACAGGTACTTGAGAGTATCTGGTAGCCCGCCAAACGTCAAGAGGCTAGTAGGAGACAAACTAGAATCAATGTCTAGTCTGTACAGGTTTGTCGGTTATCTAAAAGAAACTGCGTGGTTTTATTTCTATCACCCATTGGAACAAAAAAATTTTGTCTCGAGAAACGTAATTTTCTTGAAAAAGGATTTTTCCATGGATGCCCAGTGTGATGAGGAATTGCTTGAAGAGTCAAGTGAGATACCTCATCAAGATAATGCAACACCATCTGTACCTACAATTCCCAGTAATAGTGCTTTAGTTCTCCGTAGGTCAACTAGAATATCTCAACGTCCTATTAGGTATGGATTCTTAAGCTTGATTAGCCAATTAGACGGTGATCTAACAACATACAGAGAAGCGATGTATGGCATCGACTCGGATAAGTGGCTTGAGGCCATGAAATCCGAAATACACTTGATGGTACGAATCAAGTTTGGACCCTCGTGGACCCACCTAAAGGCGTTAATCCAGTTGGTTTGCAAATGGGTCTACAAACAAAAGCTTGGAGGTAGCGGGGAGGTTACTGCGTTTAGGGCTAGGCTCGTGGCAAAAGATACACTCAACGACCCGGGGTCAACTTTGAGAAAACCTATTCGCCTGTGGCAATGGCTAAGTCCATTTGATAGCGTTTGCCATTGCAGCATGGTATGACTATGAAATATTGCAGATAGACGTTAAAATGGCTTTTTTGAACGGTTTCATTGAGTAAGAGATCAACATGGACCATCCAGAAGGTTTCACCTCTTCTAGAGAAAAATAGAAAGTCTGTCGTCTCCAGAGGTCCATCTATGGCCTCAAACAAGCTTCTCGTTACTAGAACACGCATTTTAATGAAGTTATGTGGGGATATGATTTCATCAAAAATGAATCTGATCCTTGTGTATACAAGAAGATCAGAGGAAGCTCGGTTACATACCTGTACTTTATGTTGCTCATTGGGAATGATGTCAAGATATTAGGAAACATATAAGTATTCAGTATGATGTCTAATGCACTACATCATTGGCATCAAGATCTACAGGGATAGATCCAAAAAGATATTAGGATTAACCCAATCCTTGTACATTGAGAAAGTCTTGAAAAGATTCAAGATGAAAAACTAAAAACGAGGATTCCTTCCAATGAGGCATGGGATTAAGCTGTACAAAAAACAGTCTCCCAAGAGTGATGAGGAACTTAAATGGATGTCAGAAATTCTCTATGATTTAGCCGTGGGCAGTATTCAGTATGATGTCTCATGCACTAGGCCTTATGTCGCATACACTTTAAACGTAACTAGCAAATATCAGGCGTTGCTGGTGAAGCACAATGTAGTGCGGTCAAGACCATACTTATGTACCTGAAAAGGACTAAAGATATGTTCTTGATCTACGGTGGTGGATAATGGATACTGGAAGATTATAGCGACGCTAACTTCCAGTCGGACGATAATGATACCAACTCTCAATCAGGTTTTGTATTCAAGCTAAATGGTGGTGTGGTTACTTGGAAAAGTTCCGAGCAAGCTACCATAGCGGATTCCTATTGGAATAGGTGACCAAAAAGCCAATTAGATTAGTTGTTTTGAGAACCATTCAAGCAATCTTTATTTAAACAATGTTGTCCCGACGAATATGAAAAGTATTCGTCCTGGCGCATGTATCTGTTGTGCTTACAAAATTACATCAAGCACATTTCACATTACAACAAATGCCCGCAAACCACTTTGTAACCATGTAGTTGGCATCTATGAAATTTTTGTGGGTTAGTTGACAAGGTGGTCAACTGACTGAACCGACTCGTGAGGATCTTCATATGAAAGCCTTAGAGGCTTGGTAGGTATTACTTGAGTCCCCGGCTCCGATGGTACTGGAGTAGTCCTCAAACTTAAGGAATCACGACAATCACGTGCATGCGATGACTGTATCATTGATTTGTGCGAGAGGTGATCCTGTCTCACGCATGGTCATCATAAGCCATGTCTAGTGCAATCAAAGCATGTAGCGAGGAAAGTGAGTTCTAAGAAGAGGATCCATCCCTTGTTAAAATGTGACAGAGGTATCTCCGATGCACTTGGAGATGCGTTTATGCTCTATAAACCTGTGTCCAGAGTCATTGTTCGAATAGGAAACGAGGTTCCTATGTCGAGCAATTTCGCATAACGCAATCTCAAGTATTAAGCATAGATGCCTAGTACACGATGGGAGCCGACATCCAATTTCATGCCTTAGACTAAGGCCGAAAGACGGTAGACGGAAGGACATACTCGTGTGGACTCAAGAGCCCAAGAGTTCACATGGATATTCGTTTAGTCTATAGTGCCATGGACCATTACTAGACGGAAACCTATGTGATGGGCTTTCTTGATCTAGGGTTGATAAAAAAATTATTAATTAAATTTAATTAATAATAGCGTTTGACACTAGCCTAAGTCTAGCTGAAAGATGAACCTAAAGAGTCACGCACAAATCACCGAGAAGGGACGAGGAATTAATTGGGAATTAATTCCATAATTAATTAGATTACTTAAAAATGAGAGGGATCCATTGGATGGAGGAGCCTAAGAATAAATTAATAGGATAAATTTATATTGGGCTTTCCTTTATTATTTAATAAATTGGCTTATCAATGAATAAAAGCTTATGGGTCCATGTATTAAATTGGATTAAATATATTATGGGCTTAATTAGGTGGATTTTAATTAAATTAGATTTAATAAAAATTAATTGAGCATTGTATTTATTTTTAATAAAGTCAGCCATTGCAACCCTAATTAAATTGTTGGAAAAATCTAGGAAAGGAAATTATTGAGTAACAATTTCACTTTTGGAAAGTGCTATGTTAGTCATTCTTTATCTGGAATAAATGATTTATTACCTTATGGATTGTAGAATGAACCTAGTTACATTCTAGTACATCGATACGAGGTATATATCTGTATATTAGTTATTTGGGAAAAAGAATCCTACGCTAGAAGCTATCATTAATACCTAAATAAGGATTAAAGAAGAGCTCTTGACGCGATAGCAATAGTACCTTCCAGCATCATATGGATAATATTTAATCTCGAAAACGAATGTACACTCGACGTTTAATGATAATGTGGTATTATTGGAAAGGTTCTAACTGGAATATCACAAAGAACCTAATCATGAAAAATTAAATGTATGGCAAACTTTAAAAATTATATTGGAAAAAGGCTAGGATCGAAAAAGACAAGGATCGAAAAACAACGTTCAATTATTCGGTGTTCTACCTAGCATAGCCGCACCAGTAGTCACCTTGGAGGATGACAACTGGGCTATGGCACAATATAAAAGGCCCGAGATCTCATCACAGGTCCAAGAAAAAGTCTTAGACACCATCATCTACTAGTAGCGATGTTAGGAAGATGTAACGTCGGTTGGACCGCATGACATCGGCAGAAACGACAGTAGACCACCCATAAAACCTAGCCGGTATTGCAGATTGGTCATAATCAGGTTAATCTAAAGATATGAGTAATTCGCTTTAAGGTCAAGTGGGAAATTGTTGGAATAGATGATCAAAAAGCCAATTAGATTGGCGATTTTGAGAACCATTCAAGTGATCTTTATTTAAGCAATATTGTCCTGACGAATATGATAAATATTCATCATTGGCGCATGTAACTATTGTGCTTACCAAATTACATTAACTACAGCTTGACGTCACAACACATGCCCATAGACCACGTTGTAACCCATATAGTTGGGTTGCGCATTGGATGGCGGCTAAGAAAGCAACTTCTGTGGGTTGGTTTGAAATGTTGCAAGTCGAAGACCTCACTGGGCATCGAAAGTCCTACTGAGACCTGCACTGAGTATTGCATTCATTGGATGAGTGCCACGTTTCATCGGCGAGAGGCATTGGACGTCATGCAATATCAATGGATTAGTTGACAAGGTGGTCAGCTGACTGAACTGACTCGCGGGAATCGTCATATGGAAGCCATAGATGCTTGGCCGGAATAACTTAAATCCCCGGCTCCGATAGTACGGGAGTAGTCTTTAGAATTGAGGAATAACGGCAGTCATGTGCATGAGATGACTGCATCTTAGATTAGTACATCCATACAAGGTAATGAAAACTTAACACAAAAAAAATCCTACCGTACAATCTCCTAATTAGGCCTCCTCTTTTACAAGCACACTTGGTGTGTTCTTTCTCCCTAATTTTCTTCTAGAAGAGAGAACTTGGGGATCTCATATTCCGGTGTGGTGTGTACATATCTTTAGAGGGCTTCTACGTTGAAGTCTCATGTGAACTTCGAAACAAATCAAGAGAAATGTAATTCTTGATTTACATTTTTTGCGCTTCTTGTTTTAATTTCACCATAAGCCCCGTTTAGTTTTATTGTTGTTATTATTAACTACATCGAACGTCTGGGAACTCAAAGGGTACACCCCTTGGAATCATAGTTTTATTACATTTCGGTTTTAATTTACAAATTTTATATTACCGCTTCTACTTGCGCGTTTCCAGGCTAATCCACTCGCATTTTCGTTTGGTTTTAGTTCCACAACGTAAGTTTTTAAACAATGCAACTTTAGAAGCATCTAAGGAAGCAGTTTGGATGAAAAACTACATCCGAGACATGGGTGTATCGCCTAGCATTGCTGAGATAGTTATCATCTGCGATAACAACGGGGCAGTAGCATAAGCAAAGGAACCGAGATCTCATCACCATTCAAAACACATTCTTAGACGCTACTATCTACTTTGAGGGATGGTGAGCAGAGGTGACATGCGGATGGACAGAGTCAACTAAGCACAAAACACAGTAGATGTACTCACTAAACCGGTGTCGCAAATTGCTCATATTCAACATCTTAATAAGATAGGTTTGTGTCCGATAGGCGATTAGCCTTAGGTCAAGTGGAAGATTGTTAGAATAAATGACCAAAAAGCCAATTAGATTGGCCTAGATGTATTTTATTCTGACAATTAATCGATATTATGTAATATTATTTTTAAGTAAATAAAATGAGTATTCACTTATTTTGGCATCTACTCTTTTGTTCTCATTTTGTATGTTTGTATTTTCTTGAACAACACGACAAAGCCCACAGACCACTTGACAACCGTGCATTTAGGCCGCGCATTGATGGCGGTCATTGAACCAACTGCCAAAAGGTTGGGTTTGAAACGTTGCAAGTCGAGGGCTTTTAGAATGGGCATCGAGAGTCCTATTGAGACTTGCATTAGGAGTCGCATTCAATTGGTGAGTACCGTGTTTCATCGGTGACAGACGCGGGGCATCTATGCGATCTTGGTGGGTTGATTGACTAGGTGTCAAATCAACTGAACGGACTGGCGGGATCTTCATATGGAAGCCTTGGAGGGTTGGTCGGTATAACTTGAATCCCCAGCTTCTATAGTACAAGAGTAGTCCTCAGACTCATGACAGTCACTTGCATACGATGAATGTCTTATATCTATGCAAGAGGTGATTGTGTCATAGAATTGAACATCATAAGCCTTATCCAGTATAGTCGGAGTATGTAACGAGAACGGTGAGTTACAAGAAGAGGATTCGTCCCATGTGAGTATGTGACAGAACTATCTCCTATGCATTTGGAGATGCATTCACGCTCTATAAACTATAGCCACAAACATTGATCGAATAGGAAAAAGAGGTTCCTATGTCGAGAAACTTGGTGTAATGCGATCTCATGTATTGAGCATAGAAACCAAGTCCAAGATGGGAACCGACACCTAATTCTATGACCTAGGCTAAAGTCGAGAGATGGTAGACAGAAGGACCATACCCGTATGGACTCGAGAGCCGATATGTTCCCACAGAAATTTTCCTAGTCTCTAGTGCCATGGACTGTTGCTAGACGGCCACCCATGATGATTGGCTTTCTTGATTAAAGGTTAATCAAGAATTATTAATTAAATTAGATTTAATTAATAATAGTGTTAGACACTAGCCCAAGTCTAGCTGAAAGGTGAACCTAAAGAGTCACACACAAATCACCAGAAAAAAAACAAGGAATTTTTTCGAATGAATTCCACAACTAAATGGATTACTTACAAAGAGAGATCAATTGGATGGATTAGACTCAAGCATATATTAAGGGAAAAACATTAATTTAGTCCAATAAGTTTCCCCGCGTTCAATATTAGTCCATTATGTTTATGCATTTCCCAATAAAGTACAGTAACTTGTAGAATCACTTAAATTAGAACCACAAACAGAATTTTGGACACTTTTACCCTTGTGCACATTTTAAAAGAGCTGTTTTAGTCCATTTACACTAAAATTCTAACTTTTCATCCATGCTCGCCAGAATGGTATTAGAGCCTAGGTTTATTGAAGAAATATATGATTACATTATATTTTGATATTATTTATCCACTAATGGAGGAGACACTTTAAGAGAAAATGGAACCAAACGAAAGTTCGAGTTACTCTGAAAATAGAAAATATTTTCATATTTTGGAAATACAAAAAAGAGAATTTTTGATGGAAATTCTTGACAAGTGTTACAACGGTCCCAAAAGGATTGATCCAAAACTTCTCACGCCAGAAGAAGAACAAGAGTGGCTGAGAAACTTTGAGGTTCGACAAGTACTACCAGGAAAGGCAGTGAGGTGTCTACACTCCACTGAACTCCATGGTAGAATCCCAGCCAGGAGAAACAGAACAGGTAAATTCCTACATAATTTCAGTTCCAAAAATTATGATTGATTGGAAAGGACTTGAGTCGGATACACTGAACCTAGATACTATCAATTTCCGAAATACTAAAAAATTGATAGACGAATGGGTTGCAGCCATTAAGATAGCAGCAACTACCCTAGAGCTCGACAAGGAAAACTTCATAAAGCTTGTGGAGTTGTGCTTGGAGGGATCTGTGAAGATCGGATGGGATAATATCGCAGAAGATACTAAAGCCAACATCCTTGCCGGAGATTCGGAAGGCGCAATAGCAGACCGGCTAGGAAGGCTTATTAAGATACACTTTGCTGAAGATGGATACTTCGAAGGAAGTAGAGCAGAAAAGGCAAGAGAATATGCACAGGCTCTCTTCAGCCTTGAACTGGGAAGTATTTGCGCAGTAGATGAATATATATATTGGTTCAGCAAGTATTTCTTCTGAAGTGGAGTAGCAGCTCTAATGTTCTTCGCAAAAATATGCAGTCCATGGAGGAAAATGTTGATCCAGTCATACAAAGTACCTGAAGGATAGCTAGATTCAGTGGTGCGAAGAATGTCTTTCCTTAAAGACAAACTGAAGGATTGGTGTTATTATACATCCATCCAGAAGAACATGAAAACACTGAGCGGTAAAATCAAACGAACTCCTCCTGTTGTGATAATAATGATTTTCCAACTATTATAGGAGAATCAAGCGAGCCAAGGAAAAGGAGGAAGCAAAATAGTGACTCCTACCCTAGGAGATCCAGGAGAACCTTTTCCAAACGAAGATCATAGTGGTCCAAGTTTAAAGCAGAACATACAAATCTGGACAGAGAACAGGACCAGCAAGGGCTTCATCCCAAGGATCTAGACGAACAGATGTAAGATCCACCAGAAGAACCCCTATAAGAAGAACTTTCAAATGAGCCCATACCCGGGCCAATGAAAGTTTCAAAGACTGCAATTACTGGACTTGCGGAGCAAAAGGACATATATCTCCCGATTGCCCGCAGGAACGTGGTGAATTGCAAAAATTGTAGCCACGGATGATATTCTAGATGCAGTTTACTATGGTGATTTGGTACCCATCTACCAATTTTAAGATCTTCCTTCAAACGAAAGCGTCTATGAGCAAGAAATACAGATTGATTCGGATGGATCTTGAACCGAGTCAGAATAATTACAACGAGAGAGATAGGGTTCAAACTTCCAAAAGCGTATCAGGATTCTTTTCTAAAATGACGGTGTCAAACAAAAGCATGGAAAGAATCATGCGATAAGATTCCAACCTCAACCCATATGATGGATTTTGGATTGGAGGAATTGGGAAAGTCCTGAACCAGATAGAACTGAATCAAAGGAAGCATCGCATAATATACAAAGTAAGTTCAGGTCAGTTAGCTATACCTATTGAACTTACTGGTAATGCGATAGAGATACAATTAATTCCTAAAGAAGAAATTCTTGAAGAATTAAGTAAGCTTAGAGAAGAAGTAGCTGTTACTATAAAATGGATCCACATAGGGACTACTGAAGTAGTAATAAAAGCAACTTTTAAGGAAGGAATTGATTCAGAAATACATTTATCGATAATGGATAGAAGAATCAATAACTTAAGAGATGGTTGTCTTGGAACAGTGATAGGAAATCCGTATGCAGTTAAATTGCTGTTTGACATTCACCCTAGGATTGCATACAACCTAACAGACCAAGATTTCATTAGAATTTTAACCCTTCATCAATATTTTAAAAGAAATGATCTAATGAAAGAAGGAAATAGACCGTATTCTATAACTTATAGAGTTGCATATGCCCTTTCCAATACACATCATTCAGATTTATTTCTTAGGAAAGAGTATATTGAGATTCCTAGAATTTTCAAGGAATTCGCCAAGGTAATAACACCAGATCCTATTAGGATACCTAGAATAGCTGGTGTTCATATCATCATAAAAGATCACCGAGTTTTAGATAGAACACTTAGATCTAGAACTGAGTTTAGTAGTTGGATGTCATTTTCGAAAGATAGGATTACAGGCTACAAAGAAAAGGAGAAGGAGTTATTAAAGGCCTTAACTCCTCAAGAGATTAGGGTAGATAACGTAAAACTTAGAAGCCCTGAAGGATGGAAAGAAATACAAGTTATATTTGACATCACTAAGAAAGAAAAATTTTTCCCTCGTGATAACTTATATCATTTGCAGCAACATATTGTTCGAAAGTATGAAGGTATGTTAGAAATAGCAGGCCATTAAATTTTAGTTGCAGGTGTTGCAGGACTAGAAAACGGGAGTATGACTTTGGGGTTAAGTTTCCTCGAAGATCATAAACCATGGGGAAGAAAAGATAACAGAATGGAATTCAGTCTTAATGGTGTTACTATAAGGATTGAATGACGAGTCCCTTTTCTATATACATATCTTTTTGTATGTTCTATGATCAATATAAGATAGAGTATTTTGCAGCTTATATTGGTTTAGGATCAGAAATTTGAATGGCAAAACCTGGAGTTTTACCTAAGGAAGCAAGGGAAACCTTACCCGTTATTGCAGGAAGGGATTTTTCACAAAAAATCCTGATACTCAATAAGGGAATACGAGAAGCTAAAATCATGATTGGAGGAGCATTTGGGTCACCCTGGTTTAGGGTAAAAACAACTCCTATTTACTTTCATGATACAGGTGCCGATATCTTGCTAGGTAACAATTTCATTCAAATATTTGCAGGATATATGCAGGATAATCAAAGGAATTTGTTAATCTTTACTACTAACTGTGGTAGTGAGATACCGGTGTTGCAAAGAGAAAAGGCATTTAACAGGATAATGCTAATAAATTTTCGCAACAAACATGGTGATTTTGATGCCAGATTAACTCATCCAAAAATGCAGGAAAAGAGAAAATTTAGTAAGGTCCTTTTGTCTTTTAGACAACAGGGACTCATAGACAGCGATAGCTTCTATAAGGAATCCGAGGAGGAAAATAACAACTTTAAAGAAGCACAACGGGAAATGAAATCGCTATATATCAGCGAGGAAAGTAGGCTCTCTCTTGAGAATGTCCAGAGACTCATCCAGAGAAACTTCAGTGAAAATCCTCTCGCATAGTGGGATATGAACAAGATCGAAGCTACTCTGAAGGTCAAAGATGAATGCAAGAATGAGTATGTTCGATACAAACCTATCCAGATGAACATGGAGGATAAGAAGGATATCCAGATGACAATCAAAGAGCATATCAGTTTTGGACTCATCGAACCTAGAGTCTCTACCTACAACATCCCTGGATTTGTGGTAAGAAACCATGGTGAGATTAAGAGAGGTAAACCCAGGTTGATAATTAACTAGCAAGGTATTAATAAAATATTAGAATTTGATGGTTATTACATTCCTAGTAGAGCTCGACTCAGGATCTTCGAGCTCGAGCTCGAGCTCGAGCTCGACGAGCTGGCCGAGGTCAAGCTCGAACTCGACCTCGGCAATGCATTCTCGAGCTCGAGCTCGAACTCGAGCTCGGTTTCTCGAGCTCGAGCTCGAGTTCGAGCTGTCGAGCTCGAGCTCAAACTCGAGCTCGCCAAGCTCTCGAGCTCGAGCTCGAGCTCAAACTCGAGCTCGCCAAGCTCGACAGCTCAAGCTCAAACTCGAGCTCGCCAAGCTCGACAGCTCGAGCTCGAGCTCGAGCTCGATTTACCCTGTTTTGAATTATGAGTTTGAGCACATTTATACAATAATTTATTTTTAATCAACTAATCATTTAAAAAGACAAACAAGCCTACTAAATTCATGAAACCAAATAGAAACCACAATATATAAAGATTAAAGTTGTCAATAAATTATTTAAACAAAAATAAATTGGTTACATTTATCAAAATTCAAAAATCTTTCTAAACCAATGTTTGTTCAAAAGTGACAAAGTCCACGTAACGAAGTTGTTCTTGTTGCTATCCTCTCAAACCTACATAAAACAAATGATAATAAATTATATTAGTACCGTATAACACAATTCAACCAATATGTATATATCTCTTTGCAAGTAAATGAGAATAGCACAAGATTATCAATATGGTTTGCTAGAAAATTAGCAAACCCAACAAAAAAGATAAAAAAGTTACAACGTAATTTGATATCAATACCAATTGAAGTATCAACTCCAAACCTCAAATCCACCACATTAAGTCATCTCAAAGATTTTACAACATGATGCAATTTAAAAACAACAATCGAGACAATTATCGGCAGTTGAGTTACATGAAGTTTGCTAGAGAAATTATTATCATTAAAAATTAACCATAAATGCATATCCAAAGACATTATATTCATAAATGCTTGCCAATGATTTTGGATGCTCCAAAATCTAATTAGCAAGCAAATATGTAGACTTGGCTTTGTTGTGAGCAGAGTAATCATTTAATTCTGTATGCTTGCCAATGATTTTGGATGCTCCAAAATTGTTTTAGCAAGCAAATGATTACAAAATCTAATTAGCAAGCAAAATCTAATTACAGAAGTCGGCAATCAACTAATCTGTTACAGAAGCATGCTGAAACATAATCAGGTACAAGGGTATATAATTTGACAATATCAAAATACATAATCAGGTATGCTGAAGCTGAAACATGCAATAACAGAAACAACCCAGCATCTTCAAATACTAATAGTTGTGGAGATAGTGCTTGACCAAAAGAAATGACCAACATGTAGGTACTAGCTCTCTTCTTAATCAACTTGCATTTGCGAATTACACAAGCAATAACATCAGAATTGAAATTGCAGCACGTTACTGATATCATAGACATAGGCTCTTCCCCTCTCTGACTTGAATAAATATGATCAAGACATCATATAATCTCGAACTTACTAAACCCAACACATTTAGCTGTGTTCTTGAAGTTACCAATTATTAGCTAACCAAATTCTCTGGAATATAGTAATAGCAATAGATACATCTTTACGGAGTAATATAGCATATAACAACAATCCCAGTACAAAGATAGGTCATACAAACATATATATCTTCCATTCCCGCATTACAAAAGGCAAATAATCCACAAAAGTGAGAAGTAGGTGTTGAATAACTCAAACTAAAACTTAAGTAAAACTCAAACTTACCGAAGAACAACTCCAAGTAATTGAACGAAGCCGCACTCGTCGTCGTCGGTGTCCTCGTTGCCGACTCCTTTGTTGTTGCCGTGAATTTGGGGGCTAGGGTTCTAAGGGATGGGTTTGCCGTTTGGGGGGAAGAAATAAGGGAAGGAAAAGAACGAGATAGCACGAGAAAGAGAGAGAAAGAAAGAAAAAGGAAGAACAAACGGGAAAAAGAGAGAGAAAGAGGGTTTTTAACTTTTTATTATTATTAACATTATTATTATTATTGATATTATTATTATTATTAATTTATTATCATTATTATTATTATTATTATTATTATTATTATTATTATTATTGCTTTAAATCATGAGATCGAATCATAAAATTTTACATATATATAGTTAATTATGTCCATACCGTCTAATATGATCTAATTGACGCAGTCTTGTTCTTGTATATATTTAAATTTCATTTGAATCGGGTGCCCCGAATTTTAAAATTTCATAATTATTGATTAAACTTTTTTAATCTCATTATATGTATAATAAAATAATGATTAGAATTGTTCAACCATCATCATCATCATTATTATTATTATTATTATTATTATTTTAAATAATAAAATCGAATCATCAAATTTTTACATAGATATAGTTGAAATTAATATATGTTAAGAATTTGCAAAATTTATATATTTATAAATGTTAGTATAACATTGATCTAACTATCATCTTACATTGTTGAAAAATATGGATTAATCTGGCCATCAAAATTCAGATCTGACCGTTAGATATGATAAAACTTACAATAAAATACATTTGGTAAAGTTTTAGATTTATTGGATATACGGATGTTGAGATATCATACTTGAAACATAAGAGTAATCATTCAAGACGGTGTATCGTTGAATCAGACCATGTGATTTTAAATCATACCGTCGGATATGATCTAATGGGCACAGTCTTGTATATATTTAAATTTCTTATGAATCAGGTGCCCGAATTTTAAGATATCGTACTTATTGATTAATTTTTTTAATCTCATTATATATATATATATATATAATAAAATAATAATTAGAATTGTTCAACCACCACCATCATCATCATCATCATTATTATTGTTGTTGTTATTATTATTATTATAATTTTTAGATTAATTCATAGGAATTACTAAATTTTGACATAAATTTATAAATAATAAAAAATTATAAGTGAATTACTTATCAATTTAAGAAAAATATAATGTAAAACAAATATATATTAAAATATAACATAAAATTTATATATGTCATATTAAATAATAATTTTAATTATAAAAAATTATAATTTACTAAGTTGTTGATTAAATTTATTTTTATATAAAGATTAAATGTATAAATAAAAGTAACATAATTTATTACTATCCAAAATAAAATGTATAATATTGATTAACAATTATAATATATGGTCAATTTTAATTATAAAACTAATTGAATATTAAATATAAAATTAAATATATAAAAAATTCAAAAATAAAAAAAATATAAAAAAAAAAAAATATTCACCAGCTCGCGAGCCAGCTCGTGAGCTGGTGAACAACCACATATGAGCTCGAGCTCGAGCTCGATAGGAGCTCGAGCTCGAGCTGGCTCGACTCGAGCTCGAATTTTTCGAGCTCGAGTCGAGCTCAAAGTCGAGCCGGCTCGCCGAGCTCGCGAGCCGGCTCGACTCATCTGCCACCCCTAGGTGGAGCAACCACCAGGGTGGCAGACCGCTGTGTCGTCTCATCAGCTGTCGGTGCAGCTCCAGATGCTCCAGCATCATCTCGAGTCTACGGGGTGGGGGACGGTGCAGTCGTGTCAGGTGGTGTGGGTGGTCGAAGAATTGCTTTCCGAACTTGGGAAGCATCAGACGTGTGACGCCCAAATATTATAATACATAATTGTAGGATTAATTGGTAAATTTTCGTGAAATTTAGTTAATTAGCCACTAAATTATGGGTCATAATTGGAATATAATAACACTTGAATGAATTAAATTGGAGTTTGTTATAATATTTTGGGACAATTTCTATTAATTAAGAAATTTAGGAAGGACGTAATTGGTATTTTGAGAAAAAATTAATTAAATAAATATAATAATAATAATATTATATATATGTAATAATAATATTATATATATGTAAATAATAATATATATATATTTAAGTAATAATATATATATATATGTATGAAAGAGTAGAGAAAAAGATGAGAGTGGGCTGTGGCCCACCTCCCACCGCCTCACCCTCCCTTTCCTTTTCTTTTCTTTTGTTTTGTAGTTGTATACATATACTAATATACACATAACACACACACAAATTCAGCGAAAAGAAAGAGGAAGAAACAGAGGTACGAATTGTAATTTAATTTTTATTAATTTATATAATTATAGTATTTAATTAGTCTGTTTATTAAATGTTGTTTATACTAAGTGATGTACTATTTAATCGGAGTATTTTACGAGTTTGGCTATTTAAAATAGTGTCGAATTAAATATCGAATTGGATACAAAAATGATATCGTTGATTAATTAGATTATTAAATTTACTAGATTTGAATATTACTATAGCTAATTTATACAATTCCATCGGAATTGTTAACCAAATACGCAATTATGTGTATTATTGTTCAATTAAAGTGTATAATAGCGAGAAATTGATAGAAAATTCATAGAAATATTCTGAAAATTATATTTAATAAATGGTATGTTATTAAAGAGGAAGAATGAGGTTTTAATGATAATTTAATTTAAGGTGTTATTAAAAATGATAGTTATAAATGTATAAGGGGTTTCGTTAAATAAATTCCTATGAATCACTTGATAAATTATAAATATTTTTATGAAGGCTATAGTGTCTAGTTATTGAGAAGAACTAGAACGAAGATTTATATTCGAGTGGAGTATTAAAGAATTATTGGAAATCGTACAAATAATATTTAATATTATATTTAAAAGAAGTTACGATATTCTCGATATATGAGTTATATGTGGTATAACTCATTATAGGATATGGGGATGAGGTGAAAGGACTGAAATTAGTGATTGAGTAGAAAGAAACGTTGTAAGGTCGAGGTAAGTAAATAATTAGTATTATCTATATATGTATCTTTATTTATGGTTTTACTGTTATCTGAATTTGTGGTTCATGCTGACATTGATTTGTCTGAAAGTATATGAGTGGTGAATGATTTAATTTGATTGACGATATTGTGTATGTGGAATGCAAAGACACGTTGAAATATCATGTTTGTTGTATGTTGTGTTGTGGGTGTCTGGAATGAGAATATGTTGATATATTGTTTTACATTACTAGTTGCTTACAAGAATGGTGATATGTGGAAATGAGGGAGTGGTGGAAATTGAATATAATTGTGGTGTGAATACCCCTTGATGTGTTGAAAAGCCTATAAGGCGAAATGAAATGAAAAGAGCTTTGATGTGATATGAAAAGAGCTTTGATGCGATATGAAAAGAGCTTTGATGCGATATGAAAGAGCTATGTGCGAAATGAAACAGCTATGTGCGAAAAGAAAATGCTATGTGCGAAATGAGATTGATGAGCCGGCTGTCAAGGGGATTCACTTAAATTTAATAATGGTGAGGTTGAGTTGGTGGGAAAAACACAATATCACCTTCTGGTAAGCAAACTAGAAAAAAGATGAAGTTTAATTGATTGTCTTATTGCGTGATAACTATGTGGTGTAATAAAGATGGTTATGTGGAAGCAAATTGACTATATATTCTATGCATATTACCTATGTATCTTGTTCGAGGTTATATTTGGTATACATATATAGATAGGGCTGGTTATTTGCTTACTGAGTGGCAGGCTCATTCCCCTGCTGACATTTTCTTTCAGGAATAGACTATGAGGTGTTTGACTGTTGAAGAATAGGTCCACGCGCTATAATCAGGCAGGTCGGGCCAGTATGCAGTTTTCTCCTCTTTGTCAGTTAGAGTACAAACCACATTTTGTTTGTACAGAGAGAATATAAGTGTATGGATTACCTGTGACGAATCACTTTGTGATGTGCGATATGTTTATATATATATATAATGTCATGGATTGATAATACCTATTATGACGTGTTGGGGTTACGTATGCAAATTGATTAGATGGTTATGTGCAAATGTATATATATACACACAGGGATTACTATAAGTATGACGTTTAGGGTAAATATAGCCTTGTAGCGAAGGGGGTGCTACAAGACGAAATTGGTAGAAGTGGCGGGCCACAACCATGACACGTCCTCAACCACGTAGTACAGGAGGCGTACCACTAACATGATCTGAACAAATTATTGAGAAGTATTAGTCAAAATTTTACGATTATTGATATTAATATGTAAATAAAAAAGAATATACTAATTCTTACACATTGGAAAAATTATCATGAAGTTATGATTATTGTACTCATTAATTTTTTAAAAATGTATAATTCTCTTGTGCACATATACAAATGGGCCATGTATTACTTTAAGCTTGTTTAGCCTATCACATGAACTTTTTATTGCAATATTTGTTACATTTATCCATTTTAATCTATCGACACTGTCTTTTGTTGACAGATGAAGATGGATAAACATAACAAGTTCGACTGGCAAAATTCAATTAATGGGCTTAACAAGATTAAAGGCATACGTGATCTGTTTTGTACGCGATTACCAAAGAACTATACATTTTTGAATAATTATTAATTATTGAAAATATTATTCTCACAATTATTTAATAATTAATGAATGCATTTTAGAATATTGAATCATCCTTTAAATATAGTAAAAAAAGAAATGCCTCTTAATATAACAAAAGAAAAAAAGTTGATCATTACTACCTTACAATGATTATAACGATTCACATGAATAAATTTATTTCAGTTTATGATAATTAAAAATGAAGATTCAATTAAAAATTTAATTAACGAGATCACTTAGATTGAGGCATAATTTGATCTATAGTTAAAGTAATTAAAAAAGTATTTAATCGATCCAATGAATTTGTTTAATGGAATTAATTTAAGTCAATTAAACTTTTCATTGATTTAACCAAATACTTTTTTAATCATTTAATTGATATTAAAAATTAGTTTTATTGATTTGTATGAGCCTAATCAAATTTTTCATTGGACAACCATATCAAAAGCTTTCGAAATGGAAGAAGATGTTCGACTGGCTATAAATCAATTATTGGGTTGTTTAAAGCGCAAACAAAGATCTCAAGCTCTTCATCATCCATTTTATTTGGATTTCATTGCCCGGATTTGATGGAATGCCTATTAAGATAAGAGCATATAATAAAGATAAGAGTTGAAATTCAACCAAACCAAAATCAATTATGTTGGTAAGAAATGAATATGATTTAAAATAGAACATTCTACATACCTTCTATTTTCTTTTCTATCTCAGTAACAACGTTAACATTTCTTGTATTCCATCCCCAACCTGAATGTTGCAGAAGTTTTAATATGCGTCATGACAAAATGACATAATAGTTCATTCATTTTCTAAAATCTTCTATAGTTGAAAAGTTAGAAAATAAAACATATCCACATAAATTTTGGTCAAAGATCAAACGGATTTATGGATTTTGAGTTTACCTGTTCCAGCACTAGATCATTCCTTCGACAACTATAGAGTATAAAAGTTGCAACCTCCTTTAAAGAGCGGAAGTTTTGAGAGACTCTATCATGAATATAGTATTAATACATAAAAATTTAGTTGAAGAATGTTAGTTATATTACATTGATTTTGCATAAGTAAAAAATTTATAGATTATTTAGGTAAAGTATGAAACAGTTATTACCTTATCACTTGCATTTGAGTCATTGCGCTTTCTTTTTTGTAATATCCAACCCTCTAATCGTTCCTGTAGAGATAACTTGTATGTTGGTTGGATTTTTATTGTCTCAATAATTTTTGGTAGAGGGTCCACATCTTGTTGGAGAGGGACTTTCTTCATTGTTACGTCCAACCTGTCTACAAACAAAGTGTTTATGTAGATTAAAGAACAAATAAAAAATTACCAAGAAAATAATAAAATTTTAGAATAAAAAATAATAAGATGAGATAAAGATTACTTCAGTACTCGAAATCAGTAAATCATAATAGCAAACGGATTTGTAATCTTCAAATGGTTTGGATATGTAAACCTAGATTTCGTCTCAAAAATAAAGAATTACTATTATTTTAGTTTTATTGGTCATAGGGATCACACATTATATCTTGTAATTGAGAAATTCCACCAAACTAATGTTAATTCAATGGTCATGGACTAAACACATGGTGGCTAGTCGCTAGTCAAGATGCCTAAAGAGTCGAGCTCAAGAGGGACTCAACCTAAGATCTGATTAACCCAATCAAGAAAAGTTGGTTGGTCCAATCCAGGCCAACCTAGGCTGATTCCAAGTATCAATACTTGGGATAGCCCAACCCAATGACCTAGGACCTCCTAACCCTGGGTCGAGTTAGCGGGCTGACCTAATCGAGCCACTTCTTTTTTTTTTCTAATAATAGACGACATATACATTTTATTTTATTCTTGTAGCTTAACTATTCTAGATTTTTTATTCTAAAAATTTTTACCTTTATTCTTCTACTTCTATATTAGTACAACAATTCACTAAAACTCATTGTTATTTTTTTTAAAATGTATTTTAAATATTTTTCTTGCCATTATTTAAGTATATTATTTGTAGCTAGTTGGTTATATTGTTATTAAGTTCTTTATGCATTCTTAGCTACTTCTTTTTTGTAGTTTTGATTTTTTGTTTGGTTTAATTTATAATTTATTTATTTAAAATAAAAGCCTAAAATTATTTAAGTTTGTTCAAAAAAGTATATCATCTTCATTAAAAAAGAAAGAAAAGAAAACAGGCACAATCAGGTTTGGTTTGAGCCTAGGCCAGGTCATCACAACTGCTATTGCACTTTCTCTTCATCCCTCGTTTTGTGCTTAATTTAAGGTATAAAAATTAGTATTTTCAAATATAAGTTTAGTCACTACAGCTACTGGTCATGGTAAGAAAATATATAAAAAATAAGGGAAAAAAAAAGGCAAGCTTTATTGAGCTTGATTTCTATAGCCTGAAGAATGCGTTCCACATGAACTTATTTTAAAATATTTATCAAATAACTAAAGTTGAATTTCTTGTTTAACCGTAATTATGGAAAAAAAATTCTTAATATATTCAAAAATTAAATATTTATTTTTTTAAACTTTGATAGGAAAGGAAATTAATCAAAACAAATTGAAGAAACAAAAAGAAAAATAATTAAATATGTAACTGAGGCTCCATTAATCTTGCAGGCAAAGCACAAGAGATGGGATCCGGCCATAGCACTTCACCGAAATCTTCACAAGATGAATTTGAATTTGGGTCGGATGAAATAATTCGGCCAAAATCTTTAGTGTATGTTCTTGAAGAATTCTGTTAGCAAATTATACAACAATGACCAATTAACAAATCGATTCAGAAGAAAGAATTAAAGAAAGAATCAAATTTTTGAGAAAAGGAATAATGGAGTTGCCTGCATAGAATTCATCTTACATTTCTGGAGTTTTCCGCCATTTATTGGCTGCCGAAGGAATCAGATGTAAAGTTCTAGGGCTCTTTGAGCGTAGTACTTTAGGGACTTGAACAGTGTTCGGCAGTGAGTCTGTTGAGGGAGAAAAGGCGTGAGCAAATGTGAAGTGTGAGTAAATATTGTGTGTGTGTGTGAGTATTCCAAACAACAAAGCTCGAAAGGGGGTAGCAGAAGCCTCGAAAGTTACTTTCTGTCTTTTTCTCATAATATTTTCCTTTTAATTTCTTCTTTTTTGGTTTGTCTTTACTTAATATTATTGTAATAATTATACAGAAAGCACTTTTAGAAAGAAATGTATATAGTGATCTATCTATGAATACAATACAATAATTATTTTCTACATTACATTCCTCCAAAAAAGGCAAAAAAAAAAAGGGGAGATAATATTTATGAAAATTAATTAAAGAGTTCATCAATACGTGCATATTATTGTATTGTAATTAACTATTTGTCTTTACAAAATTCTTTATATACAACTCCAGTTTTTGAGTAAAATTCAAAAACTTAAAGTAGTGATGAAATTAAAATTGACACTCAAAAATGAAAAATTAATCATGTATTCCTTCCTTGCAAGTTCAATCATTTTGCGTTTATTGAAATTTGATAATACTTTTAACTAAGGATCCATTTCGGTATCAAAGGCTGGATATTTTGAAAGAAATATATGTGGTAGGTGTGTTTGAATCTGAAAAATGTAATTAATGGTTTGGTATATGAAGATAGGTATAGACTAATGTCACTTATTGGATTTCATTGAAGAACTGGAGTCAAGTAATTTAAGTTTGAAATTGAATTGCAATTATATTAAACTTATACAGATAAACTGCTGTGTGTAAGAATTTTTTGCACCAATTTATTTGGTTCTTTGCCACCACAGAACATATCACTTTCAAATATTTTGAAAAGAAAAATCAATTAAAACTTTTGAATCCATTAATCCCAATATATATATATATATACAAGTATAGAATAGACACTTCAATAAAGCTAAAAAAATAACAAAGACTAGAGGGTTGGATATTACAAAAAATAAAGCAACTTTTGGAATATCCAACCATCTAAGGATGACAATCTTCTAGCAGCTTCTGCAACGTCTCCTGGAAAACAAACAAAATTATTAATACTTTAAGCAAGAATTATTTTTTTAAAAAAATAATATTAATACTGTACCTACTTACCGTCATCTCTAATGCCCTCGGCCCGCGCCTGCCGTCCACTTTTTTCTTGTAGCACCTTTCCAATAATTTTATCTTTTTGAGGGGCCGACCGAGCTTTGTGTCCTGTAGAAAAAAAAACATTTAGCATCTTATTTATAAAATAATGGTAAAGCATTTAAAATACTATTATTTACTTACCAACTTTCTCTTGTGTATGCTAATAAAGGAAGACCTCCCCCCCCCCCCCCCGATATACCATTGAGGACGACATAGAGTTTGCCGCTCATTTCACCTTATTCTTTGTGGACTCCCGCTGGAAGACCACGCTGGCCTAGTACGTCTGGAACTGGAGCCAGGCCTTGTTGGCCAGCTAGAGTGCCTGACCAGGATTGACAGGGCGACAGAAAGTATCTTTCGGATTACTTATCGGCTAACATGTGGAAGACCTAGAACATAGACTCATCGTCACAGTCCCACCAGTGGGTCATCTACAATAATAAAATTAAATAAAACATTAGTAAAATTCATTAAATAATTAGATTATTAGATAAAATCAAATTAATTTAAAATTAATTATTCTCATGCTCTTAAATCAAAAATGCTGGTACACTTGCGGCACCTGCCTCAAACATGGCGACTGGTGGGGAATGTGTCCCCATCACGACTGCATTAATGCTCTCGTGAAAGCGACAGTCAAACCTAAAAGGACATGCTATATTAGATGTTTTTAAGATAAAATGATACTAAAAAAGTTTCATAAACAAATTTACCCCGCGTCATCGAGGCTGATGTACTGGGCACCCTGATGGTGGGGGGATTGATCGTAGTGGTGGAGCAGCCGCTGGGGTGGCAGATTGTTGTATCATCTCATCAACTACCGATGCAGCTCCAGATGATCCAGCATCATCTGTAGTCTACGGGGTGTGGGACGGTGCGGTCGTGTCAGGTGGTGTGGGTGGTCGAAGAACTGATTCCCCAACTTGGGAAGCATCCGACGAAATTGGTATAGTGGTAGGCCACGACCACGACCACGTCCTCGACCATATGTTACAGGAGGCGTACCACTAAACATGATCTGAACAAATTATTGAGAAGTATTAGTCTAAATTTTACGATTATTTACATTAATATGTAAATAAAAAAGGATACACTAATTCTTACACAACGGAAATATTATCATGAAGTTATGATTATTGTACTCATTAATTATTTAAAAATATATAATTCTCTTGTGCACATATACAAAAGGGCCAAGTATTGCTTTAAGCTTGTTTAGCCTATCACTTGAACTTTTTATTGTTGTATTCTTTATATTTATCCATTTTAATCTATCAACATTGTCTTATGTTGACAGATGAAGATGGATAAACATAACAAGTCCTACTGCCAAAATTCAATTAATGGGCTAAACAAGATTAAAGGCATGCGTGATCTGTTTGTATGCTGTTACCAAAGAACTATACATTTTTAAATAATTATTAATTATTGGAAATATTGTCCTCAATTTATTTTCTATTTGTAATGATTACGTAATTGTATTTTAATTTGAAATATTACCTTATTATTGTTATTGTTGATATTATTTTGTAAATAATATTATTATTGGGATTATAGGTCTAATAAAAATGTTACTGTTGGGAATATTTTCTAATTTTGCGACAATTGATATTGTTATCTAAATAATGTTATTACTGGGAATATTAGCCTATTTTTTGTGATTATTGACATTATTATGTAAAAATGTTATTACTAGAAAAATTGGTCTAATTGTTTATTATTGACATTATTATGTAAACATGTTAGTATTAGGAATATTAGTGTAATTTTTGTGATTATTTACATTATTATTTAAAAATTTTATTATTGGAAATATTGATCTGATTTTTTTGATTATTTACATTATTATTTAAATAATATTATTATTGGGATTAACTATTGGTCTAATTTTTGTGATTGTTTACATTATAATGTGAAAATTATTTTATTGAAAATATTGGTCCAATATTTTTTATTATTTACATTATTATTTAAATAACTTTATATTGGTGTAATTTTTTTTTTGTTATTTACATTATGATGTAAAAATTAACCTATTTATAAAATAAATTGCACATGTATACAATAAATTTCACAAATATTTTAAGCAAATACGATATAATACACATAAGACTTCCATAAACTATAGAATATTAAAGTAAATTGCACAAATAATTACAATATACAATTGCTAAATTACAGAATAATTGCATACATTACACAACTATACAATTAATTTTGAAAAATTACAGAAAATTTCTGTAATTACATAAAATAAATTTCTATAGTTTCATAACTTCTTATACAACTATATATTTCAATAATTGCAGAAATTGCATAATAATTTTTTTAACAGAATTTTAAAAATAACTAAAAATTGACAGAAAATTTTTAAAATTACCAAAAATTTACAAAAATTTTGAGAATTACATAAAATTTACCAAAAAAATTTAAAATTTTAAAAAATTAACAGAAAATTATTGAAATAACCAAAAATTATGAATTTTTTTAAAACTTCAGAAAATGTATAAATTTTTTTAAAAACTATAATTAAGAAAAAAAATTTAAATTTGCAAAAGTTTTTTAAAATGTTTTATTTTACACTAAAAAGTCAACAAAATAAAAAATGTAGCAAAAACCGTCCCAAACATGTTAATGATCAGAAAAAAGTAGATCATAAATTAATTAAGGTCATTGGAAACATATAATGCTATGAGTTAAATTGATACATGTTCAGAAGATCAAGTAAGTGGCATCTTATAATTTGGATATATAAGATTGTTAGTCTTATGTACATGTAAGTGGCATCTTATACTGTTGAGATAGTCTAATCAGACCGTTAAAATTTTTATGAGACCATTGGATAGTATTAAATCGACAAAATACTACATTCGATGAAGTTTTTGAAATTTTTGTTGTACGGATAATAAGATATCATATCTGATACACAGTCAACGAGGTTAAAAACGATGGAACTGTCCATCAGACAATTTAATTTTAGATTAGACCACTAGATATATTCACATATGGAAATTATATTTATGAGTTTAAGTTTGGAATTAATCAGGGGCCCGGATGTTGGGACATTGTAATTGGGTAGTGAACGAGCAATCTATGGGAATATTTAGGGACGGTTTTTGGAATTAATTTGGAAATGGTTTTCTTTAATCATTTTAGAAGCAGATATTTTATACATTTAGGGACGATTTTATTTAATTTTGTATTTTGCAACGGTCAATATTAAATAACCGTTCCTAGGTTTGATTACTCCTACACCTTCTCCTCACCATGAGAAGTCCAATTATAATACTCCGGCATAAAACCTTTCATAAATAAGTCAAAATTTACCTCGTCTATGGTTTTGAAAACTTCATTTTTGCACTTCCGACAAAGACACTTAATTTTCTTACCATCTATATATGCATGTTGAGACTTGGGTCATTCTATACATGTAGCAACACCATCCTCAATGGAGTAAGACCCGCCGTACTTGGAAGGTTCTTCTCATACATCCATCTCCTCAACTGTCTTAACATGACGATGACTCCTACACAGACACACAAACACACACACAGACATATATATATATATGTATATTATTATAACAGTAAATATAATCGACAAAATTACAACAAATATAATCAATTCACAAATAAAATATTAAAGTTGAAACTTGATCAAAAAAACTTCAAATATCAACAAAAATTCGAGACAGGTTGAGAAACAAGAGTAGAAAAATGTTTGTGGGATAGTGAAAGACAAAAAAAAATCGAGAGAGAAAACAAGAATGGAAGAAGATAGTGACATTAAATAGAAAGAGTACACATATTTAGCTGTAACAAAATAGCCGTTGATTTAGATTTTGAAACGGTCCTTTCGACGAGTTTAGGAACGTTTTTTTTTACCGTTGAAATATAGTAATATTTTAATTCTTTTACGCATCGTATTTGTATCGCGAAATATTTATTTTACTATATTCAGTTATATTATGCGTCCCAAAATTTGAAAAAGCATCGGTAAAAAATGGAGGGTTCATGTTCAGATCCCTTATGCAGACGCCCCAGCGCTCACAGGCCGACGGCAGCAGACGGTGCAGGCAGGCCCTACAGACGTGTGCGCGTGCAGGCGGACGGCAGTAGACGGTGCGGACAGCCCCTGCCGACGTGCGCGCGCGCAGGCGGACGGCAGCAGACGGGCGCCCGTGTAGGAAGCCCCAACCGACGTGCGCGCGCGTAGGCAGACGGGCGCCCGTGTGGGAACCCCTGACGACGTGCGCGCGCGCGCCTGGCCGACCCCTGCCTACGTGCGCGCGTGCGCCTGTGCACGTCACCTCAAAATCATATGATTAATTCATTTTTGTTGAAATAATTTATTGTTGAATTATGAAAATATTTAATTAATATTTTAATTATTAAAAAAATAATAAATAAAAGAGAAAAATGGGAAATAATATGAAGACACATTGAACAAGTGAGAGAAATATGTGGAATAATATTTTAATTTTTTTACGCATCATATTTGTATCGCGAAATATTTATTTTACTATATTCAGTTATATTATGCGTCCCAAAATTTGAAAAATTATCGGTAAAAAATGGAGGGTTCACGTTCAGATCCCTTGTGCTGACACCCCAGCGCTCACAGGCCGACAACAGCAAACGGTGCAGGCAGGCCCTACCGACGTGCGTGCGTGCGTGCAGGCGGATGGCAGTAGACGGTGCGGACAGCCCCTACCGACGTGCGCGCACGCAGGCGGACGGCAGGAGACGGGCGCCCGTGCAGGAAGCCCCTGACGACGTGCGCGCGCGCAAGCAGACGGGCACTCGTGCAGGCAGCACCTGCCAGCCTACGCGCGCGCGACTTACGGAACTGCCGACCACTGCCTATGTGCGCACGCGCCTGTACACGTCACCTCAAAATCATATGATTAATACATTTTTGTTGAAATAATTTATTTTTGAGTTATGAAAATATTTAATTAATTATTTTAATTATTAAAAAATAATAAATAAAAGGAGAAAATGGGAAATAATATGAAGACACATTGAACAAGTGAGACAAATATGTGGAATAATATTTTAATTTTTTTTTGCATCGTATTTGTATCGCGAAATATTTATTTTACTATATTCAGTTATATTATGCGTCCCAAAATTTGAAAAAGCATTAGTAAAAAATGGAGGGTTCACGTTCAGATCCCTTGTGCAGACGCCCCAGCGCTCACAGGCCGATGGCAGCAGACGGTGCAGGCAGGCCCTGCCGACGTGCGCACGTGCAGGCGGACGGCCGCAGACGATGCGGACAGCCCCTGCCGACGTGCGTGCGCGCAGGCGGACGGCAGCAGACGGGCTCCCATGCAAGAAGCCCCAACTGACGTGCGCGCGCGCAGGCAGACGGGCGCTCGTGCAAGCAGCCCCCGCCGGCCTGCGCGCGCAGGCAGACGGGAGCCCGTGCAAGAACCCCTGCCGACGTGCGCGCACGCGCCTTTTCAGACACTACCGACACACCCGCGCAGGCAGACGGGCGTCCGTGCAGGCAGCCCCTGCCGGCCTGCGCGCGCGCTCCTGTGCGAACACTGCCGACGGTGCGGACAGCCCCTGCCGACGACAACAGACGGTGCGGACAGCCCCTGCCGACGTGCGCGCGCGCAGGCGGACGGCAGCAGACGGGCGCCCGTGCAGGAAGCCCCTGCCGACGTGCGAGCGCACAGGCAGACGGGCGCTCGTGTTGGCAGCCCCTACCGACGTGTGCGCGCGCGACTGTGCGGACATTGCCGACCACTACCTACGTTCGCGCGCGCGCCTGTGCACGTCACCTCAAAATCATATGATTAATTCATTTTTGTTGAAATAATTTATTTTTGAGTTATGTAAATATTTAATTAATTATTTTAATTATTAAAGAAATAATAAATAAAAGCGAAAAATGGGAAATAATATGAAGACACATTGAACAAGTGAGAGAAATATGTGGAATATTATTTTAATTTTTTTACGCATCGTATTTGTATCGGAAAATATTTATTTTACTATATTCAGTCATATTATGCGTCCCAAAATTTAAAAAAGCATCGGTAAAAAATGGAGGGTTCACGTTCAGATCCCTTGTGCAGACGCCCCAACGCTCACAGGCCGACGATAGCAGACAGTGCAGGCAGGCCCTGTCGACGTGCGCGTGTGCAGGCGGACGGCAGCAGATGGTGCGGACAGCCCCTACCGAGTCCCGACGTGCGCGCGCGCAGGCGGACGGCAGCAGACGGACGCCCGTGCAGGAAGCTCCTGCCGACGTGCGCGCGCGCAGGCAGATGGGCGCTCGTGCAGGCAGCCCCTATCGGCCTGCGCGCGCGCGACTGTGCGGACACTGCGACCACTGCCTATGTGCGCGCGCGCGCCTGTGCACGTCACCTCAAAATCATATGATTAATTCATTTTTGTTGAAATAATTTATTTTTGAGTTATGAAAATATTTAATTAATTATTTTAATTATTCAAAAAATAATAAATAAAAGGGAAAAATGGAAAATAATATGAAGACACATTAAACAAGTGAGAGAAATATGTGGAATAATATTTTAATTTTTTTACGCATCGTATTTGTAGCACGAAATATTTATTTTACTATATTCAGTTATATTATGCGTCCCAAAATTTGAAAAAGCATCGGTAAAAATAGAGGGTTCACGTTTAGATCCCTTGTGCAGACGCCCCAGCCCTCACAGGCCGACGGCAGCAGACGGTGCAGGCAGGCCCAGCCGACGTGCGCGCGTGCAGGCGGATGGCAGCAGACGGTGCGGACAGCCACTGCCGACGTGCGCGCTCGCAGGCAGACGGGCGCCTGTGTAGGAAACCCCTACCGACGTGCGCACGCGCAGGCAGACGGGCGCTCGTGCAGGCAGCCCCTGGCGGCCTGCACGAGCGCGACTGTGCGGACACTACCGACGGGCGCGCGCAGGCAAACGGGCAACAGATGGGCGCCCGTGCAGGAACCTCAGCCGATGTTCGCGCCGAAACTTTAGTTTAAAGGGAAGAGACCTTCTCTTCCAAATTCATCACCATTTCCATCAATCGGGAGTTTTCATCCTCCAGATTCGCAGCTCGCTCGCTAGGCGAGGCTGCTCGTCGCGGGCTCTCAGCATCTTGGCCCGACATTCTCGCAGCAGAATTAGCTTGGGTCACCGCAACCCGCCTCGGCCCCATGAAGGCACCGAGGCTCTTATACCACTTCTCACGAGGCGCCTTCCGCAATGCGGGGAAAGGGGCACCGTGTGGCTAGCAGTCTGTTGGCGAAGGTTGTTGGTCGGCATAGTAGAGCGGTTGAATGGCCGAATGTGCATCAAGGGTGCCGAGTGCGCGGGCGGCCCTTGACATTCTCCCCCACCTGAGATGGCGACGTCCTCGACGCATGGGAAACATGATACGCTTCGACAAGAGGTAGAAACGCCTTGAGGTTCGTCACCCGCTCCCAAGTGTTCTCCTCGCTGCTGCATCCCCTCCATTTCACCAAGTACTCCGTGTGGTTGCACTTTGCGATACTCGTAACTCAGTGATTTAGGATAGCTTCAGCCACCTTCTCCTTAGTCTTCGTCAACTCGAGTTGTGGGCGGCTGGGCTGATTGCGGGCATCATCCTCCTTGTCTGCTGAATATTTCTTTAACTGACTCACATGGAAGACGTTATGGATTTTCCACCAAGAAGGCAACTCTACCTTGTAGCCC
Source organism: Sesamum indicum (assembly GCF_026168435.1). Lineage (NCBI taxonomy): Eukaryota > Viridiplantae > Streptophyta > Magnoliopsida > Lamiales > Pedaliaceae > Sesamum > Sesamum indicum. Next base: position 4,079,756 of record NC_142661.1, on the reverse strand, counting down.
ACCGTTCCAACACACTTTATGATAGATAAAGGGCCAACATATTTTTGCATCAACCGAGGATCTCTCCCCCTTGAAGACTTCGACAATCTTAGGTTTGGGACCTTCACCATCACAAGGTTTCCCGCATTGAACTCGATGAAGCGCGGTTTTGATTAGCATACTTCTTCATCCGCTTCTGAGCTTTCTCCAGGCAACTTCTGGCGATGTCAACGTTCTGCTTCCATTCCTGGGAGAAGCTTCGGGCGAGAGGGGATCTCACTCTTTGTGGGGAGTCGAGAGTGTGAGGGAGGAGCGGTTGTTGCCCAGTGACAATTTCAAAAGCGCTCTGGTTGGTCGAAGAGCTCTTTTGAGCATTCAAGCACAACTGAGCGACATCCAAGAGCTTCACCCAATCCTTCTGCGTACCTCGCACAAAGTGCTGAAGGTATTCCTCCAACATCGAATTAAAGCGTTCCGTCTGGCCGTCAGATTGTGGGTGATAGCTCGAGCTCATAGAAAGTTTGGACCCGAGGATTTTGAATAGCTCGGTCCAGAAGACGCCAGTGAAACGGGAGTCCCGGTCACTGATGATGTCCTTTGGCAGTCCCCAGTATTTGACAATATGCTTGAAGAAGAGATGAGTCGTCCCTTCCGCCGTACGTGTTTTGGGGCTGCAATGAAAGTAGCATACTTTATAATCAGTCCACCACGACGATAATAGAGCCTAAGTCCCCCACCTTAGGCAATCCAGAAATATAGTCCATGGATACACTTTCCCAGGGTCTCTTTGGGATGGGCAATGGTTGCAACAGACCAGCCTTCTTCTGATAGTTTGCCTTATCCTGCTGGCATATCAGGCAGGTGCGGACGTAAGTCTCCACGTCATCCCGCATCTATGGCCAATAGTAGGCCCTCTGCACCAACGCATAAGTGCGCTCCTCTCCCTGGTGTCCCGCCCAAAGAGTGTCGTGGCATTCCGAGATAAGTGATTTCCGCAGGTCCCCACCTTTCGGCACATATAGGCGGTTTCCTTTTGTCATCAGTAATCCATCTTCCAACCAAAATTGCCGAGCTTTACCCTGCTCGACAAGCTGGATCAGGCCCTGCGCTGCTGGATCTTTCGATAGTAACTCCCGCACTCAATCCCTGATAGAGGTGGCAACTGCGCTAGAGGAGAGCGCTGCTACCGACCCCAAACTCGCCAAATTCGCCCTACGGCTTAGGGCATCTGCCGCATGATTGCTGGAGCCGGCCCGATAGTCCAGCACGAAGTGAAATTCCGACAGCAACTCCTGCCAGCGTGCCTGTCTACTGGTCAGCTTCGGCTGCGACATAAAGTGACTTACCGCAGTGTTGTCCGTTCTGACCACGAAGTGAGAGCCCAACAAATAATGCCGCCATAGTCTTAGGCAATGAACGACGGCTAGTAGTTCCTTCTCATGCACCGAATAGCGCCGCTCGACATCCTTAAACTTCCTGCTCTCAAAGGCAACTGGGTGGCCATCTTGCATTAGGACCCCTCCTAACGCAAAGTCTGAAGCGTCTGTCTCCACCACAAACGACTTCGACATATCCGGTAAGGCCAGCACAGGATCTATCACAATCGCTTCCTTCAAATTGTCGAAGGCGACTTGGCATTGGGGTGTCCAATTCCAAGTCTCCGTCTTCTTCAATAAATCCGTCAGGGGCCGAGCTATCTCAGAGTAGCCCTTCAAAAAACGTTATTAATAATTTGCCAGCCCAAGAAATGAGCGCAAGTCATGAACGTCCTTCGGCGGCTGCCACTCCTCAATAGCCTGAACTTTCTTGGGGTCCATTCGAATTCGCCCTCTCTCCACAATGTGCCCCAAGAAACTAATTGTCTCCTGAGCAAACAAGCATTTCGACACCTTCGCATATAACTCGTGCTCGCGGAGTCTCGTCAGAACCTGCCGCAGATGGTCTACGTGCTCGACCAAGGTTCTGCTGTAAATCACGATGTCGTTCAGGTACACCACTACAAATTCATCCAGAAACCCATGAAGTACCTGGTTCATCAACGTACTGAAGGTTGCGGGAGCGTTCGTCGGGCCGAAAGGCATGACAAGGAATTCAAAAGCTCCATACCACGTGACCACTGTCGTCTTCGCCTCGTCGCCCTCCTTGATTCGGACCTGCCAGTAGCCCGACCTCAAGTCTATTTTTGTAAAATATTTCGCCCGGCTTAGACGGTCAAAGCAATCCGCCACCAACGGTATCGGGTACTTATTCTTCACTGTAATCTTGTTCAACGCCCGATAGTCACAACACATACGTAGGGAGCCGTCGGCTTTCTTCTGAAATAGGAGCGGCGCCCCATACGGCGACTTAGCGGGTTTGATTATTCCGCTCTCCAATATGTCCTTCAGTTGTTTCCTAAGCTCCACCAGCTCAGGCTACAACATCCTGTATGGTGCCCTGGCGGGCGGCTTCGTGCCAGGCACCAACTCGATTTCGTGATCCACTGCCCTCTTCGACGGAAGCTTCCGAGGCAGCTCGTCCGGCATCACGTCCTCGAATTCTTTCAGCAACTTCTTTATTTCGCCAGGGATGGGCCCTGACGTCTCCTCAATTTCATCAAAACGAGGGGTGCACAAGTAGGATGTTTCGTTCCGCTTGCGCCCCTTCTCAAACTGCATGGCCGATAGATTTTTCTCTCCTGTACACCCGGCCAATGTGGGGATGATACAAGGTTTGGCCCCCAGCATCATCAATGAATCAACATGCGGCAAAACCGCTGTAGGTGTGTCCCGCAAAAATTCAAGCCCGAGGATGAGCTTGAAGTCGTCCATCACCACGACAGAAAGGTTGGTCTTCCCCTCAAAAGGACCAACCTTAATCAGCACCCACACCAGCAATGGGTTGTGCGGCTGAGTTTATCGCCTTTACCCTCCCAACTCCCTTCTCCAGCACGAGCCCAAATCTCTCTACTTCGGCGCTCGCAAGGTAGTTGTGCGTAGCTCCAGTATCGATCATGGCACGGATGGGCTTGCCATGAATCTTCACATCCACAAACATCAACCTTTTCTTCCGAGGATTTCGGGATTGTGCTTCCTCTTCCGACTGGCTCGCAGTAAGAGCCGAGGCAGTCTTTCTCGGTAGCACTAACTTCTTTGCCGCCACCTGGGACAGCGTGTTGCACCATTGGGAGATGGCGCCTAAGTTGTCCTCTTCTTCCTCTGAATCATGCCCGCCACTCGCAGATGCTTGTGGCTCCATAGTCTTTACGGGCGACGCCTTGTCAGTAAAGGTCGCCAGCGCGTTCAACAGTTGTTTCTTCGGGCAGTCCCGATATCTATGCGGGCCGTCGCATAGGAAGCATCCACTGTTCTTCTGCGGCGCCCCCTGCTTTGTCTCCTAGGGCTTGTTCCTGCCCGAACTCCCCATTGAACTACTCTAAGCGTGGGGCTTCCGATCTCCCCCACCTCTATTGGAGTTACTCTTGAATGATCTCGCCCCGCCCGGCTTATTCTGTACAAGACCAGGCGTCATCTGCCTGTCCCTCTGGCCTCTGGGTTGAAATCTGTCAAGCGTTCGGCCGCTGCCATAGCCGACCCCAAATCAGTCACCCGTTGGCGCTGCAGCTCAAGACGCGCCCACGGTTTCAGGCCCTCCATGAATGTGAAGAGCTTGTCCTTCTCCGACATATCCCAAATGTCCAGCATCAGCGCCAAGAAGGATTTCATATACTCTCGCACGGAGCCTGTGTGCTCCAGCTTCCTCAATGCCCGCCTGGCATTGTACTCGACATTCTCCGGGAAGAACTGCTCTCGAATCGCTTCCCGAAGAAGAGCCCAGGTATCAAGCCGCACCTGATTAGCCTGGATCTCTGCATATTTGGTGCGCCACCACAGATTGGCATCACCCGTAAGATACATGGTCGCCGTCGACACCTTCCTTGCCTGATCTTCCACATTTGCCGCAAGGAAGTATTGTTCCATGTCAAAAAGGAAGTTCTCGACCTCCTTCGCATCCCGAGCACCGCTATAGGCCTTCGGTTCAGGAATCCGAAGCCTAGCACCATGATCATGAGCAGCAATAGGGGCGTTACTCACTGCACGTTGGAGCAGACCAATCTGAATCGACATCTGTTCCATGTCACGCCGCATATCGGCGATACCGCTACCTCCAAAAGCACTGCCCATCTCTTGGACAACCTACCGACATTCGTCGAGCTCGGCACTCAGCACCGAAACTTCAATTTCAAGGGAAGAGACCTTCTCTTCCAAATTCATCACCATTTCCGTCAATCGGGAGTTTTCATCCTCCAGGTTCGCAGCTCGCTCGCTAGGCGACGCTGCTCGTCGCGGGCTCTCAGCATCTTGCCCCGACATTCTCGCAGCAGAATTAGCTTGGGTCACTACAACCCGCCTCGGCCCCATGAAGGCACCGAGGCTCTGATACCACTTCTCACGAGGCGCCTTCCGCAATGCGGGGAAAGGGGCACCGTGTGGCTAGCAGTCAGCAGACTACTTCCGCCAATAGCAACACACCACCGAAAACCCGATGGGCACTAGACCGACAGGAATAGCAACAGCAATAGCAACAACAACAACAATAGTAAGCAAGGTGCAGTACGAAAGCAGTAAATTGGGCACGCGATTCAGAAAGTAGATTTCATTACATTGAAGATTGCATATACATTGTACAACGATGCTAGCGCAAGGGGATCGCCTTCAGGGAGACACTAGCACGCACACTACACCAAGTTTCGAGAACTCATTCCCCCCTATAATAGGCTTAAAAAAGTTTTTCCTATTGACAACAGTAAACATTGAAAAAGCTGAACATCGCACCTTAGAAGGCCTAACGTCCCCCTGAGCAAACAAAAGTATTTACAACGGTAAATCAAGTACAAGACAAAAGACCAACACCTAAAAACTCTAAGACTGCGGAAGCCTAGCGTCTGTCGGCGAAGGTTGTTGGTCGGCCGAGTAGAGCGGTTGAGTGGCCGAATGTGCGTCAAGGGTGCCGAGTGCGCGGGCAGCCCTTGACATGTCGGCAAGGCCTGCCTGCACCGTCTGTTGCCGTCGGCCTATGAGCGCTGGGGCATCTGCACAAGGGATCTGAACGTGATCCCTCCATTTTTTACCGATTCTTTTTCATATTTTGGGACGCATAATATAATTGAATATATTAAAATAAATATTTCACGATACAAATACGATGCGTAAAAATATTAAAATATTATTCCACATATTTCTCTAACTTGTTCAATGTGTCTTCATATTATTTCCCATTTTTTCTTTATATTTATTATTTTTTTAATAATTAAAATAATTAATTAAATATTTTCATAACTCAAAAATAAATTATTTCAAAAAAAATGAATTAATCATATGATTTTGAGGTGACGTGCACGGGCGCACGCGCGCACATAGGCAGTGGACGGTCAGGCGCGCGCACGCACGTCGGTAGGGGTTCCTACATGGGCGCCCATCTGCCTGCGCGCGCAGGGCGGCAGTGTCCGCACGGGCGCGCGCGCGCACGTCGGTAGGGGTTCCTCCACGGGCGCCCGTCTGCCTGCCCGCGCCCGTCGGCAGTATCCGCACAGTCGCGCATGCGCAGGCCGGCAGGGGCTGCCTGCACGAGCGCCCGTCTGCCTGCGCGCGCGCACGTCGGCAGGGGCTTCCTGCACGGGCGCCCGTCTGCTGCCGTCCGCCTGCGCGTGCGCACGTCGGCAGGGGCTGTCCGCACCGTCTGTTGCCGTCCGCCTGCACGCGCGCACGTCAGCAGGGCCTGCCTGCACCATCTACTGCCGTCAGCCTGTGAGCGCCGGGGCGCCTGCAAAAGGGATATGAACGTGAACCCTCTATTTTTTACCGATGCTTTTTCAAATTTTGGGACGCATAATATAACTGAATATAGTAAAATAAATATTTCGCCATACAAATATGATGCGTAAAAAAATTAAATATTATTCCACATATTTCTCTAACTTGTTCAATGTGTCTTCATATTATTTCCCATTTTTTCTTTATATTTATTATTTTTTTAATAATTAAAATAATTAATTAAATATTTTCATAACTCAAAAATAAATTACTTCAACAAAAATGAATTAATCATATGATTTTGAGATGACGTGCACAGGCGCGCGCGCGCACATAGGCAATGGACGACCAGGCGCGCGCACGCACGTCAACAGGGGTTCCTGCACGGGCGCCCATCTGCCTGCGTGCGCAGGGCGGCAGTGTCCGCACGGGCGCGAGCGCGCACGTCGGCAGGGGTTCCTCCACGGGAGCCCGTCTACCTGCCCGCGCCCGTTGGCAGTGTCCGCACAGTCGCGCTCGCGCAGGCCGGCAGGGGCTGCCTGCACGAGCGCCCGTCTGCCTGCGCGCGGGCATGTCGGCAGGGGCTTCTTGCACGGGCGCCCGTCTGCTGCCGTCCGCCTGGGCGTGCGCACGTCGGTAGGGGCTGTCCGCGCCGTCTGATGCCATCCGCCTGCACGCGCGCACGTCGGCAGGGCTGCCTGCATCGTCTGCTGCCGTCGGCTTTTCAGCGCTGGGGCGTCTACAAAAGGGATCTGAACGTGAACCCTCCATTTTTTACTGATGCTTTTTCAAATTTTGGGACGCATAATATAACTGAATATAGTAAAATAAATATTTCGCGATACAAATACGATGCGTAAAAAAATTAAAATATTATTCCACATATTTCTCTCACTTGTTCAATGTGTCTTCATATTATTTCCCATTTTTTTCTTTTATTTATTATTTTTTTAATAAATAAAATATTTAATTAAATATTTTCATAACTCAAAAATAAATTATTTCAACAAAAATGAATTAATCATATGATTTTGAGGTGACGTGCACAGGCGCGCGCGCACACGTAGGCAGTGGTCGGCAGTGTCCGCATAGTCGCGCGCGCACAGGCCAGCAGGGGCTGCCTGCACGAGCGCCCATCTGCCTGCGCGCGCGCACGTCGGCAGGGGCTGTCCTCACCGTCTGCTGCTGTCCGCCTGCACGCGCGCACGTCGGGAGGGCCTGCCTGCACCATCTGCTGGCGTCGGCCTGTGAGCGCCGGGGCGTCTGCAAAATGGATATGAACGTGAACCCTCCATTTTTTACCGATGCATTTTCAAATTTTGGGACGCATAATATAACTGAATATAGTAAAATAAATATTTCGCCATACAAATATGATGCGTAAAAAAATTAAATATTATTCCACATATTTCTCTAACTTGTTCAATGTGTCTTCATATTATTTCCCATTTTTTCTTTATATTTATTATTTTTTTAATAATTAAAATAATTAATTAAATATTTTCATAACTCAAAAATAAATTATTTCAACAAAAACGAATTAATCATATGATTTTGAAGTGACGTGCACAGGCGCGCGCGCGCACATAGGCAGTGGACGGCCAGGCGCGCGCACGCACGTCAACAGGGGTTCCTGCACGGGCGCCCATCTGCCTGCGTGCGCAGGGCGGCAGTGTCCGCACGGGCGCGAGCGCGCACGTCGGCAGGGGTTCCTCCACGGGAGCCCGTCTACCTGCCCGCGCCCGATGGCAGTGTCCGCACAGTCGCGCTCGCGCAGGCCGATAGGGGCTGCCTGCACGAGCGCCCGTCTGCCTGCGCGCGGGCACGTCGGAAGGGGCTTCTTGCACGGGCGCCCGTCTGCTGCCGTCCGCCTGGGCGTGCGCACGTCGGTAGGGGCTGTCCGCGCCGTCTGCTGCCATCCGCCTGCACGCGCGCACGTCGGCAGGGCTGCCTGCATCGTCTGCTGCCGTCGGCTTGTCAGCGCTGGGGCGTCTACAAAAGGGATCTGAACGTGAACCCTCCATTTTTTACTGATGCTTTTTCAAATTTTGGGACGCATAATATAACTGAATATAGTAAAATAAATATTTTGCGATACAAATACGATGCGTAAAAAAATTAAAATATTATTCCACATATTTCTCTCACTTGTTCAATGTGTCTTCATATTTTTCCCATTTTTTCCTTTTATTTATTATTTTTTTAATAAATAAAATATTTAATTAAATATTTTCATAACTCAAAAATAAATTATTTCAACAAAAATGAATTAATCATATGATTTTGAGGTGACGTGCACAGGCGCGTGCGCACACGTAGGCAGTGGTCGGCACTGTCCGAATAGTCGCGCGCGCGCAGGCCAGCAGGGGCTGCCTGCACGAGCGCCCATCTGCCTGCGCGCGCGCACGTCGGCAGGGGCTGTCCTCACCGTCTGCTGCTGTCCGCCTGCACGCGCGCACGTCGGGAGGGCCTGCCTGCACCATCTGCTGCCGTCGGCCTGTGAGCGCCGGGGCGTCTGCAAAATGGATATGAACGTGAACCCTCCATTTTTTACCGATGCTTTTTCAAATTTTGGGACGCATAATATAACTGAATATAGTAAAATAAATATTTCGCGATACAAATATGATGCGTAAAAAAATTAAATATTATTCCACATATTTCTCTAACTTGTTCAATGTGTCTTCATATTATTTTCCATTTTTTCCTTTTATTTATTATTTTTTTAATAATTAAAATAATTAATTAAATATTTTCATAACTCAAAAATAAATTATTTCAACAAAAATGAATTAATCATATGATTTTGAGGTGACGTGCAAAGGCGCGCGCGCGCACATAGGCAGTGGACGGCCAGGCGCGCGCACGTACGTCAGCAGGGGTTCCTGCACGGGCGCCCATCTGCCTGCATGCGCAGGGCGGCAGTGTCCGCACAGGCGCGAGCGCGCACGTCGGCAGGGGTTCCTCCACGGGAACCCGTCTACCTGCCCGCGCCCGTCGGCAGTGTCCGCACAGTCGCGCGCGCGCAGGCCGGCAGGGGCTGCCTGCACGAGCGCCCGTCTGCCTGCGTGCGCGCACGTCGGTAGGGGCTTCCTGCACGGGCGCCCGTCTGCTGCCGTCCGCCTGCGTTGCCGTCCGCATCGTCTGTTGCCGTCCGCCTGCACGCGCGCACGTCGGCAGGGCCTGCCTGCACCGTCTGCTGCCGTCGGCATGTCAGCGCTGGCGCGCGCGCAAGCCGGCAGGGGCTGTCTGCACGGGCGCCCGTCTGCCTGTGCGCGCGCGTCGGTAGTGTCAGAACAGGTGCGCGCGCCCCCGTCGGCTGGGGTTCCGGCACGGGCGCCCGTCTGCCTGCGCGCGCCCGTCGGCAGTGTCCGCACAATCGCGCGCGCGCAGGCCGGCAGGGGCTGCCTGCACGAGCGCCCGTATGCCTGCGCGCGTGCACGTCGGCAGGGGCTTCCTGCACGGGCGCCCGTCTGCTGCCGTCCGCCTGCGCGCGCGCACGTCGGCAGGGGCTGTCCTTACCGTCTGCTGCTGTCCGCCTGCACGCGCGCACATCGGCAGGGCCTGCCTGCACCGTCTGCTGCCGTCGGCCTGTGAGCGCTGGGGCGTCTCCACAAGGGATCTGAACGTGAGCCCTCCATTTTGTACCGATGCTTTTTCAAATTTTGGGACGCATAATATAACTGAATATAGTAAAATAAATATTTCGCGATACAAATACGATGCGTAAAAAAATTAAAATATTATTCCACATATTTCTCTCACTTGTTCAATGTGTCTTCATATTATTTCCCATTTTTTCCTTTTATTTATTATTTTTTTAATAATTAAAATATTTAATTAAATATTTTCATAACTCAAAAATAAATTATTTCAACAAAAATGAATTAATCATATGATTTTGAGGTGACGTGCACAGGCGCGCGCGCACACGTAGGCAGTGGTCGGCAGTGTCCGCGTAGTCGCGCGCGCGCAGGCCAGCAGGGGTTGCCTGCACGAGCGCCCATCTGCCTGCGCGCGCGCACGTCGGCAGGGGCTGTCCTCACCGTCTGCTGCTGTCCGCCTGCACGCGCGCACGTCGGGAGGGCCTTCCTGCACCGTCTGCTGCCGTCGGCCTGTGAGCGCTGGGCGTCTGCACAAGGGATCTGAACGTGAACCCTCCATTTTTTATCGATACTTTTTCAAATTTTGGAATGCATAATATAACTGAATATAGTAAAATAAATATTTCGCGATACAAATACGATGCGTAAAAAAATTAAAATATTATTCCACATATTTCTCTCACTTTATCAATGTGTCTTCATATTATTTCTCATTTTTCCCTTTTATTTATTATTTTTTTAATAATTAAAATAACTAATTAAATATTTTTATAACGCAAAAATAAATTATTTCAACAAAAATGAATTAATCATTGGGCCGAACAACTGCCACACTGCCACACTGATGGGTCATTACTGCTGGGCCGCATTCAGCATCTTTTGAAATCATGGGCCATTTCGCCAGGTCCAATTTCGAGCCCCAATGGATGCTACACCTACTGTTGCTGTTTTTTCCCAAATTGGACTTGCAGCTGGGCCGCCAAAATCTGGGCCTCCAGGATTTTCAGGATTTGCGGTTTGGACTTCTGCAATGGCCTCACCAGCACCACCCACCATTGGGCTTCACTTGGGCTGTCCGAAATTTTTTGAGCCCACTATTTGTACTATTTTTGTTGGATTTGTGTAGGAACTCACGAAACTTTCTAACATTTTGAGGATTTATCGAAAAGGGACGGGGAACCCGACACTCCCCGCTTTCCAAAAAAAAAAAAAAACTCTAAACTCTAAACCCTACGCGTGTCCTGAACCGAGCCCCGATGCGCCGGAAAACACCGGTCAAAGTTGCTGAAATCGACCTTTTTCGCCAACATTTTCGCCGCCACTCCTCTCTAAAACTCCGGCCAACTCCCCGAGAATCTCCGGCAAAATCTTACACCAATCAACTCCCCATCACAAGGCGATCGTTTCCCCTCCAGCAATTTGTAGCCCCATCGAGTATCGACGTTGGGCTTTAGAGGTGGCCGTCGCTCCTTTCCGCCGTCAATACGCCGTCGTCCAAACGACCCACCGTCGCGCACCACCACCGTTGAACTCCTCAAGTCAAGACGAAGCTAACAAGACTCCTCCCAGCCATTTTCGTCAACCCATTCTCGAGATCGGAAAATTTCGAGCTTCACGGCAGCTGCCATTTTTACACCGTCGTAACTTTGCCGTCCGGTGGAGTCTTGGTCGCGGACCACCACCGTTGTGTTCCCGTCGCCCAGACGATTCTAACAAGACCCCTCACGGCAGTTTTCGTCAACGTTTGATCTATTCCAACTATAGCAGCCGCCGGCGCCTCCTTCGAGCCACCATATCTCCGCCGTGCCAACGAACCAGGACTCCAGACCACCACCGTTGGCTTCCTCTTGTCGAGGCGAATCTAACGAGACACCCTTCAGCCATTTTCGTTAACATTTTGCCGAGATCACTTCATTGGACTCCATCGTCTGTCGCTCCGCCGTTTCTCCTCCGTACACCGGCCGTTCCATGGGGGAGACCCACCAATCTCCTCGTAATCACATGGAGAACACTTCTATCCGCTCCTATTTCGGCATTGTGCAACCACCAGAAATGCCCCCACCAACCCTCAACTCGGACGAGTTTCCTCCGTTCTGCAGTCAACTCGATCGAGCCAACGTGGCCGAGCCTGATCGAACAGCCGCCATACATCAACCCAACTTGCAAGATTTTCCTCCGACCAAAGCTGCCCTCCCCCGCAGGTGAATCAGAATCAGACTCGAAAATCCTTTGTGGAAGCAGTGGACTCGCAATCTGCTTCAGCCTCGTTCCCTAAAGCCATTCAGCACTCCTACCTTGTTGGCGCCCACCGACAAAATTGGGAGAAAAAATGGAATCCCAAGGCCTTCCGAAAATCCAATTCTCGGCTGCTGAAACAGAAAGACTCTCAGAGCAGTACAAATTTGCCATTGTTGGGAAGTTTTCACATGGCTTCCCTCCCTATCAGAACATGCATCGACTACTCTCAATGCTGAAACTTCAAGGGCCATTCACCGTGACCATGATCACGAACAGGCACGTTCTCATCACTTGAAAAACGAAGCGGATTACACCAAGGTCTGGATCCGAAGATTATAGCATATTGATGGATTTCTCATGCGGACTTTCAAGTGGACCCCATCCTTTCGGCCACAACAAGAATCATCCCTTGCACCGGTTTGGATTCGATTCCACACCTTACCTGCTCATTAGTTTCATAAGGATGCTTTATATGCTATAGCAAGCCTTGTTGGTACTCCTCTTAAACTCGATGAACCCACTCTGTTTCAATCTCGGCTCACGGCGGTTAGAGTATGTGTTGAAGTGGATCTTGTTAACAGACTGACAGAGGAGATAGTTATTGGAATTGGGAATGAGGAGGTAGTGCAGAAAGTTATTTTTTAAAATCTTTCGAAATATTGCATGCTATGTAGACACGATGATCATGAAGCACAACATTGCTACACCAAAGGGAATGCTCCAAAGCCGTAACGTTTCTCCCAACAACAAAAAGACAAGGCAATATGGCAGAAGGAAAAGAGTGTCAAACAAGCTGAAAATGTGATCTTCAAAATTGGGGAACCTAGCAAACGCAAGGAGTACAGTGCTCCCCCTGGTGACATCAAAAGTAAGAACACCTACCATGTGCTCAATCAAGCAGAGGATGAGGGTGAAGATGGACGTGCTATTGAAAATGCCTCGGTGGATAGGAATGTAGGCACAAGTAATACTGGAGACCTCCATACTAAAGTGACCACAAAGATCAGGTACCACTATGAACTCCCTAACTCACACTTCACTCATGCGAACACTAATGTGCCCCCGGCCTCTCAACCCTGTGCTGATATAAATCAATCCCTTAACCCACTACCTCGGCGTCTTACTCTTGCTAAAGTTCCTGATCGTAATGTTACTATTGAATGCTCATATGATATCTCCGCCTTTAATTAGTGTAATGAGGATGAAGTGAATATTGCTGGACATTGTGAGGGGGTAAATTTGGCGACTCCCCTCCAATGTCTTGCCCCGTCCCCTAGACCCTCCACTGAACCTTGTGAGCAGGAGCAGTATCCCGAGTGCACCCTCAATCAAGCCCCTATGGAACTCTACCCCTTATCCGTTGATGACACAAACCCGGACATTGAACTAGATGAAATTCGAGAAGAGGATCTCGACCAGCAAAACAATGAACCTCCTAGTGAAGAGAAAACCCCTACTACACCATTCTCATGGGAAGATGCTGCAGCGAGAGGAAAACACGCCCAATCTCAGTCCTCAGAAAACACTCAGAGTTACAAAATTTGGACTAGAAGCAAAGTCAAAAGTGGTGACCTACCCCACCTCCAATAATGATCAAAATACTGCTTCGAAACATCCGTAGTATCGGAGAACCACACAAACAGAAGCATGTCCATTGGCTATGTCAGAAACACAAACCGAAGATACTTGTCACCATAGAACCTAAAGTGTACTTGGATGAAATATTTTTCTGCAGAAGGTTGGGATTTCACAAAGTAGTGAACAACGTCAACTCGAAAATTTGGTGCTTTATGGATAAATCGATGAACTGTGACATCTTAACCTCCAGTGAGCAATTCCTCCATCTTCGTCTCTCAACAAATTTGCTTCCACACGACCTCACTTGCACTTGGGTTAATGCTAAACACACGCGAGTTGAAAGAAGGGAACTCTGGAATGACATTAGAAATATTGACTCCGGTAATGACCCTTGGCTTTTCTGGGGAGATTTCAACATTAGCCTTGAAGCTAGCGAAAGGAAAGGAGGAGCGGTCCCAAAGTCAGAACTATGGAGGACTTTAGCGACATGCTGCTTGACTGTGGCCTCCAAGATGCTGGATTTGAAGGGGCACAATTCACTTGGTCAAGAAATAGACTTTGGCAAAGACTTGACAGATTCTTTTACTCCCATACATGGCTCCATCATTCCCCATCACCCGCATCCAACACCTCATCAGAAATGTCTCTGACCACTGTCCCCTTCTATTCTTGGCATCTGCTGATACTAAGAAGGGTCCAACTCCGTTCCGATTTCAAAACATGTGGACCAAACACCACGACTTCATAAACTGCATCACTACCTCGTGGCAACACCGTATTCATGGCCAAGGGATGTTCAAATTCCAACAGAAACTCTCCGCCTCAAAGCCGCTCTGAAGACTTGGAATTTTGAAGTATTTGGCAATATTTTTCAAAACATTTGTACAGTTGAATAGAAGGCCAAGGAAGCTGAAAAACGTTTTGATGATGACCCTACAGATGAGAACCTCATCGACATGAATAAAGCTACAACAGAGCTCACTTTTGCTTTATCTGTGGAGGAATGCTACTGGAAACAGAAGGCGGCATGTAGATGGCTAACTGAAGGGGAAAAGAACACGAAATACTTTCACACTCTAGTCAAGAAAAAGAGAAAGCAATCTCACATCCACGCCATCCAGCATAACTTCGCTACTAGTGGCAACGAAGTTCTTGCGAAACTTCTCCGGCTCAATTACATAGACCAATGCCTCTTTCTATATGATAATATGCACCTTGGTTGCTGCGCTCCCTTCGCTTTCTCTGTATGGGGATTATGGCGTAGCACTGATCGACAGGAAGGGCTCCAATTATTAGACGGAAAAGAAGATGCAAAAGGTAAAGCCAGATTTCAAAGGTAAAATGTATTGGTGGCACATCGACCTTGAATAAGGGCTATAGTCCACGATTCCTGGATTCCAACCATGTGGAGACTGATTTGCCTGTCGATAATCTTGTTGTTGGTGCTGTATATTTTTTTATTGGGGGGTGGAAATCCAAACGAGGAAGAAACGGATAAACCTTCAACAGGCCTCTAAATTCTTCAAAGGTCTGAAATATTTTGGAGTGGCGGTCCGACAACTGAAGGTTTGGGATGACACTGATGAATCAGAAGGTGAAGACGATGATGTCAACCCGGTTAGCCCACGCTTGGTGAAGATTCAGGATCCAGTTTGCTCGCTGAACCATAATTCGAATGATACAGAGGAAGGAGAGCAGTTCCTTGTTCCCTCTCCAACCCCGCCTGAAAGAAACAGACGTCGCATCAGGAAATTTTGATGCTGTGCCATTGCAATCGCATTGTTCCTTTGTGCTTTCTTGCGTTTTCTGTAATGTTTGCTGTTTTTATTTCTAATGAAGATGGGATGGGGACCCCGATAGCCTCTCCCACCTTCGGGTGTTTTGATTAAAAAAAAAGAAAAAAAACCCTAAAACCCTAAATCCTAAACCCTAAACCCTAAACCCTTCTTCACTTAGCCAAATTCTCTCTACTTCTCACTACAATTGTGTGAGATTTACACACACTAGCTTTCCACCACCAACCACCACCAAACCACCACTTTTTCAACCTCACCACCACCACGAATAGACAGCCCTCCTCCTCCTCCACCGCGTAGTTGCCGCCGCGCCAGCATCGGCTGGTCGCCGAAAAATTCCACCGACGAGTGAAGCTACACGCGCACCACCATTGGATGCGCCTCGAGAAACCCGTCACAACGATGCTGGTCTTGTAGTGGACGGACGACGGACGTCGCCGGATGTGCCCTCCAAAGCAGCCTCTCCTCCGGCAGCCAGCGCTCGTGTGCCTTTGTTGACCAAGTTGACTCGGTGAACGGTCAACCCACCTTTAACCGAGTTGACCCGGTCAACTCAATCAACGGAACAGATTCAGCACCCGTCTTCCTCGATCCCGACGTCGAATCTTCTGAAAAAGATTCACTGAAGTTGTTGCACCATCACGGGCTTCGAAACCCACAACACCGGCACCGCACAAATACTTCCCTACGGACTCGCCATCGGCCGGTATCGGTACAATTTTGACAAGCGACAAAGGTCCAACATTGCTATTCATAGATGCCGAGACTGAAGTCCTTGCAGCTCTATTCAAATTTGCACTCGTGGAAAAATTTTAGCATGGAACACCATCATACAGCATCCTTCACAAATTGATCGCTGGAACGGGCATCAAAAATAAATTAACGGTTAGTATGCTCAATAACAGACATGTCTTAATTTCCCTATCTTGTGAAGCGGATTATTCTCGCCTGTGGCTGCGGCGTATTTGGTATATTCAGGGGTACCCAATGCGCATCTTCAAGTGGACTCCTACTTTCATGCCGTCTCAGGAGTCATCAATTGTACAGGTTTGGGTTAGTTTCCCAGAGTTGTCAGCACATTTGTTCCGCAAGAACTTTCTTTTCACAGTGGCGAGCATGATTGGAACTCCTCTGCAGATTGACGACGCTACACTCAATCAGTCCAAACTCTCCAAAGCAAGGGCATGAATTGAATTGGATTTTCTCAAAACGTGCCTTGAAGACTTTCAATCCAAATTTGTGGGGAAACTATTGTGCAGCGTATTGTATACGAGGATATCCTACACTACTGCTACTTGTGCAAACATGTTGGACACCGAGACTCAGACTGCTATTCGAAAGGAGATGCTCCCAAACCACCACCCCGCAAGCCGAGCAACTATGCTGTGAAAGGAAAGAAGGTTGCAGAAGAGGTCGAGCGGGACAAAGCAGTAGCAAAAGAAACTGGTGAGAGCTCAAAGATACTGAACAGCTTAAGCCTGTAGAGGACCCCAAGTACGATACTGGACACAAAACTGATTCTATGGCTAGCGAGGTTGAAAATATTGTTTCTGTTGATATCGCTCACACCACACGTGAGGATGGAAAAATGGGTGAGGAGAATTCGGAAAATAAAAGGGTTGAAGGAAATTGGATCCAAGTGGGAAATGCTACCATGCTTCTCCAACAGAATCCAAATGAGGAGGAGAGTTTGGTTACTAATGCCATGCCATTGAAGATCTGTGACCCGACTTGCTCGACCAATCGCAACCCTGCCGATATAGACTCGGCGCAGCAGCTGTTACAAGAGCTGGCCTCCCCGGACAAACTGCCCAGAAACCAATTCATCGTAGAGAGGATACCGAAGTACTTGGTCAGGAATACGGAGGTAAAAATTCGTGTGATAAAACAGAGGAGTACCTTGTGTGATCTAAGGACAAAGACAAATCGCATAAAAAAAAATGGAAGAAACAAAACAGCTGAGGGTTGTGCCAAAATATAAAGGAGTAGTACTCCTTTTACGTTGTTTTGTTGATTTTGTTGTAAGGTGTACTGTAGTTTATTTTCAATGAAGAAGGGATGGGGACCCCGCAAAGCCTCCCCCCTTCAGGTGTTTAATTAAAAAAAAAATCCTAAATCCTGAACCCTAAACCCTGAAACCTAAACCCTAAACCTTAAACCCTAAACACTAAACCCTAAACCCTAAACACTACACCTTAAACCCTAAAACCCTAAAAAATCAAAACGCTATCGACGGTGGAAGCGTGCGGCGGTGGAGGAGTTAGGCCACGTCTCTAGGGCACGAAACTTCAAATTGTGGGGGGGGGGGGGGAATACTCTACTCATCAAGGCGAGTCTATTGGTATATAGCTCGGCCAACAATTAGACGGGACGGCGCAGGAATCTTACAGAGAAAATTCCAGCAACTTTTAGGGCGAAAGTGCAATTTTCGATCAGTCGGTGAGGGCGCGTCCATGCTTTGGTCAGGCCACGCGCACCATGGTTGGACAGCTCTCGACGAGGCGAGCCTGATGGTGGTGGCCGTGACCTGGGACGCGCCAACGAGATGTCCTGATCGGTGACGGCATAGCGGCGCCGCCGCGACGGAGGTGGGGATGGGCTGTCTGTTGGTGGTGGTGGTGAGGCTGAATGAGTGGTGGTTTGGTGGTGGTGGGTGGTGGAAGTGCAAGTGTGTGAAAATCTCACACAATGGTAGTGAGATGTTGAGAGAAAATAGCCAACTAGTTTAGGGTTTAGGGTTTTTAGGGTTTAGGTTTCAGGGTTTAGGATTTAGGGTTTAGGGTTTTTTTTTTAATTAAACACCCGAAGGTGGGGGGGGGGGCTTTGCGGGGTCCCCATCCCTTCTTCATTGATAATAAACTACAGTACACATTACAACAAAATTAACAAAACAAAGTAAAATGAGTACTATTCCTTTACATTTTGGCACAACCTCAGCTGTTTTGTTTCTTTTATTTTTTCTTGATGCGATTTGTCTTTATCCTTGGACCACACGAGGTACTCGTTTGTTTTATCACACGAATTTTCACCCCC
The DNA here is from genome assembly GCF_026168435.1 of Sesamum indicum. Classification (NCBI taxonomy): domain Eukaryota; kingdom Viridiplantae; phylum Streptophyta; class Magnoliopsida; order Lamiales; family Pedaliaceae; genus Sesamum; species Sesamum indicum. The sequence continues at coordinate 4,061,735 of NC_142661.1, read as the reverse complement.
GTATTCCTGACCAAGTACTCTGGTATCCTCTATACGATGAATTGGTTCCTGGGCAGTCTGTTCGGGGAGGCCAGCTCTTGTAACAGCTACTCCGTCGAGTCTATATCGGTAGGGTTGCGATTGTTCGAGCAAGTTTAGTCACAGATTTTCAATGGCATGGCATTAGTAACCAAACTCTCCTCTTCATTTGGATTCTGTTGGAGAAGCATGGTAGCATTTCCCACTTGTATCCAATTTCCTTCAGCCCTTTTATTTTTCGAATTCTCCTCACCCATTTATCCATCCTCACGTGTGGTGTTACGATATCAACATAAACAATATTTTCAACCACGCTAGCCATAGAATCAGTTTTGTGTTCAGTGTGGTACCTGGGGTCCTCTACAAGCTGAAGCTGTTTTGGCTGGTTCATCATCTTTGAGCTCTTACCCATTTCTTTTGCTACTGCTTTGTCCCGCTCAACCTCTTCTGCAACCTTCTTTCCTTTCATCGCACGGTTGCTCGGCTTGCGGGGTGGTGGTTTGATGCATCTTCTTTCAAATAGCAGTCTGAGTCTCGGTGCCCAACATGTTTGCACAAGGAGCAGTAGTGTGGGATATCCTCGTATACAATACGCTGCTCAATAGTTTCCCCACAAATTTGGATTTGAAAGTCTTCAAGGCGCGGTTTGAGAAGATCCAATTCACTGCATGCCCTTGCCTTGAGAGTTTGGACTGATTGAGTGTAGCGTCGTCAATCTGTAGAGCAGTTCCAATCATGCTCGCCACCGTGAAAAGAACTTCCTTGCGGAACAAATGTGCTGGCAGTTCCGGTAAAACTAAACTTAACCGATACAATTGATGATTCCTGAGACGACGTGAAGTAGGAGTCCACTTGAAGATGCGCATTGGGTACCCCTGAATATACCAAATACGCCGCAGCCACAGGCGAGAATAATCCGCTTCACAAGATAGAGAAATTAACATATGTCTGTTGTTGAGCATACTAATCGTGAATTTGTTTTTTATGCCTGTTCCAGCGATCAATTTGTGAAGGATGCTGTATGAGGGTGCTCCATGTGAAAATTTGCCCACGAGTGCAAATTTGAATGGAGATGCAAGGACTTCGGTCTCGGCATCTGTGAACAGCAATGTTGGACCTTTGTCGCTTGTCAATATTGTACCGATGGCAAGTCCGCAGGGAAGTATTTGTGCGGTGCCGGTGTTGCGGGTTTTGAGGCTCGTGATCGTGCAACAACTTCAGTGAATATTTTCTTTGGAAGATTAGGCGTCGGGATCGAGGAAGACGGGTGCTGAATCTGTTACATTGACTGAGTTGACTAGGTCAACTCGGTCAAGGTGGGTTGACCGAGTCAACTCGGTCAACAAAGGCTCACGGGCGTTGGCTGCTGGAGGAGAGGCTGCTTTGGAGGGCGCGTCCGTTCACTGCAAGACCAGCATCGTTGTGACGGGTTTCTCGAGGTGCATCCAATGGTGGTGTGTGTGGCGCTCACTCGCCGGTGGAATTTTGCGGCCGGCGGCGGCAACGCCACGGTGAGGAGGAGGTGGGCTGTCTATTGGTGGTGGTGGTGAGGCTGAAAGAGTGGTGTTGACAGGAATTATTTTCCCAGTAGTTGTTGACAGGAGTTGTGTTCCACTCAAAGTCTGGCATTATCTCAAAGAGAGGTTTTTCACCAATCCAGTTGTCGAACCAGAATGAGATATGTCCTTTCCCGAGACTCTAGAAGATCTGCCTCTCCGCTTCTTTTTTGAGTCGACAATTTCTTTTCCAGTTTGGTGAGGCGATGTATGAGATCTTCGCTGAAACTAGATGACTTCCTGTATAATACTTTTCCAGAAAGAAATGGGACCAAAGTGAGCTCTGGTTCCTAAATCTCCACCACAGCTTGAATTGAAATGCATAGATCACATCTTGGATTCTTCTAACCCCAAAGCCCCCTTAGTCCGTCGGAACAACTTCCCATGAAGACCAGTTCAGTTTTCTCAGATCACTAGTATTGCCCCGGAGGAACTTGTTAAAAATTCTTTTGATGTGTTCCATAACATACTTAGGAGGCTTCAGGACTTGTAGCAGGTATGTCGGCATGACACTGAGGATGCTTTTGATGAGCTGGAGCCGTCCTCCATGGGATAGAAGTGTTTTTTCCCATCCTGTGATCTTATTCCGAATTTTCTGAATGAGTTCGTCGAAGAGCACTCCCTTCTTGTTTCCTTTGAATAGAGGCGCTCCTAGGTATGTGATCGGAAGGTATTTCAGCTTGAAGCCAATGACCTGTTGAATGCAGCGTATTCTCATGTTGGAGGTCTTTTCATCGACCGTAAATGAGCTTTTCTTCTTGTTGATGCGCTGGCTAGAAATGAGTTCATAGTGCCTAAGAAATTCCATGAGTGTCTTGAGATCCTTGCAGGTATCTTTCGAGAAGATAATGATATCGTCTGCAAAAGCCAGGTGGGAGATGTTCTTGTTGCTTCTTGCAAAGAAATTCATACGGGGTTGCCGTTGGAAAAGCCAATCAAGTCCTCTGGATAAGCATTCTGCTGTAATAACAAAGAGCGTTGGGGATAAGGGATCCCCTTGTCTAAGGCCTCGCGTCGACTTGAAAAATCCCACACCCTCACCGTTAATCAAATTGTTGAACCAGCAGTTGTCGATGAGTTTCATGATCATGTTAATCCAGTGCGTTGGGAAACCAACTCTACCAAGCATGTGGTAGAGGAATGTCCAGTTGACTCGGTCATATGCTTTTTCCATGTCAAGCTTGAAAATGGTGTTGTTCAGACTACCATTTTTTCCGAGGCAGTGGCAAAGTTCTTCTGCAAGAAGAATATTATCTGAAATCATGCATACTTGGACAAAACCGCTCTGGGAAGGGGAGATGATTTTGGGAAGCAGTTTGACAATTTGGTTGTTGATGACTTTGGATAGGATTTTCCTCGTGACACTACAAAGGCTAATGGGCCTGAAATCTTTCCAAGTGGATGGAACCTCAATCTTTGGAATGAGAACGATGGTAGTCGTTGTGAAATTTTTCGGAGGAGTAGATCCTGAGAGGAAATCCAAAACCGCGTCATAGAGATCTTGACCAATAATTTCCCAACAACACTGACGAGAATCCGTTAGGGCCTGCCGTACTATCAGGGCACATGTCAAAAACAGTTGCTTTCACATCTTCAATTATGGGGGTAGCATTAAGATAATGTTGGTCCTCCTCTGAGTGGATGTTAGTGACCCAATGAAGGTCGTCAACACTCACCCTGTCCTCCATTGTGAAGGCCTGCGTGAAGTAGTCAACAACCGAGCCTTTGATATCTTCCACTTTAGTGAGTGTGGCTCCATTATGTTGGATTTTGTAGATCCTTGATTGTTTCCTCTTTTTCTTAGTCAGCGAATGGAAATACTTTGTGTTTTTTCCCCTTCCTCAAGCCACTTACAAGCCGCCTTCTGTTTCTAGTAGCTTTCTTCAACAGAAAGAGCAAATGTTAGCTCAGTTGTTGCCTTGTTCATTGCGATGAGATTCTCATCAAAAGGGTCCCCATCGTATGCGTGTTCCGCAACCTTGACTCTTTGTTCAGCATCCATGATATTTTGAAAAATATTTTCAAAAACTTCGGTGTTCCACAATTTCAAAGTTGCTTTAATCCGGTAGAGCTTCTGTTGGAAAGCAAACATACCTTGGCCATGGATAGTATGCTGCCACCAAGTAGTCACACAACGCTTGAAATCGTGGTGCTTATTCCACATGTTTTGGATACGGAAGGGTGTTAGACCTGTCTTCATTTCTTGTTTGATCGAGAGAAGGAGCGGGCAATGATCTGAAACATTCCTTGTGAGGTGTTGAATATGAGATAGGCGGAATGCTTGGGTCCACGTGTGGGAGAATAAGAACCTATCAAGACGTTGCCAGAGTCTGTTCCTAGACCAAGTAAATTTAGAACCCTCGAATCCCGCATCCTGAAGGCCACAGTCCATCATCATGTCTCCAAAATCCTCCATCATTCTAGTTTTTGGAGCAGCGCCTCCTTTTCTTTCACTACAGTACAGAACAGTGTTGAAATCACCACCAAGGAGCCAAGGTTCTTCTCCCTCGTCGATGTTTCTGAGCGCATCCCACAATTTTCGTCTTTCTGCTCTAGTGTGTTTAGCATAGACCCAAGTGCACAGTATTCCATTTGGCCAAAAGTCTGAAAAGATACGAAGGTGTAGAAATTGCTCTTGCGAGATCAAGATTTCACAGTCAAGGTCTTCTTTCATGAAGCACCAGATTTTGGAATTGGAATTACTGATGACCTTGTCAAATTCTAGTCTTCTACAGAAATATTGTTCCTCCAGTTTCACCTTTGGCTCAATAGCCACAAGCATTTTCGGTTTGTGTTTCTTACAATTCCAATGCACATGTTTTTGTTTATGGGCTTCTCCTATGCCCCAAATGTTCCAAAGGAGGATCTTCATACGAAACGGGGTGGGGTTGATGGCACCACATGTTTGATCTACTTCTAGTCAGAATTCTAGTCACTTCATGCACTTTAGGTGTGTCAAAGTTGAAACTGATGTCTGGCTGAAACATCCTTTCACTGGATCCTGATCGTGTGTGCTTTCCTCTCACCACACAATCTTCCATCGACGAAGATGGAGATGCCGGTCTACTTAGGTCCTTATCCTAACCGGATTGATCACTGTCAATATGCGATGATTCCTCTTCCTTTTCTTCAACGAGTTCGTTTTCAAAGTTATAGTTATTCTCAGGCGGTGAGAGAAGTTCGTTAGCAAGTTGCTTAAAAGTACAGGTCATAGCAAAGGGGTTAGGAGAAAACGGAATAAGAGCAACACATTGGAGGGGAGCCTCCTTTGCTACCCCCTCACAATGCCCAACAGTATCATCATCTCTACATTCCTCAACTTTAGAATAAAACTCATGCACATTACATAGACTTGATGCATTTCTATCTTAAACCACATGTATATTATTGATGGTATCATTACTAGTAGTTAATATCTCATAATTATATCGTTGATAGAAAAAGATTGGGGTTCAACATTAGGTACCTGGATATACGAGCATTCGCCTCTCTCAATCCCTTTGCTACTCGTTTCCGCCTTTCCATCAAGCGTTTGTTTGGCAGGTGTGTTAGTAGCTTCTTTCCCTCTCTTTTCCTTGCTTTTCGCATTCGTTGCAACAATAAATTCCTTCCTCTCCTCATTTCGATGACAAGGTGCTGGTTTCGAGTTGTTTCCTTAGGAGTAGCATTCCGATTCTTGGTGGCCGACATGTTTACACAAAGTGCAGTATTTCAGCACTTTTTCATACTCAACTTTTTGTACGATAGAAATACCATTAACCTAGATATCAAATTCCTGAACAAGCGGTGTGAGCAGATCAATTTCAATGCATACTCTGGCTTTTGAAAGCTTAGATTGGTTGAAAGTGAAGTCATCAATTTGCAGTTGCCTTTCCAACCATACTAGCAATCGCATAGAGGGCATCCTTGTGGAACAAGTGAGCTGGAAGTTTAGGGAAGCTAACCCATATCGGAACAACGGAGGATTCTTGAGCTGGTGTAAAATTAGGGGTCCATTTGAAAACCCGCATCGGATATTCTTGTATGTACCAAATTCGTCTCAACTAGAGACGTGAGAAATCCGTTTCATTCGACATGGATATGAGAACATGTTTAGCATTTATCACAGTAATCGTAAAAGCTCCTTGGATCCCAAGCCTAGCCACCAGTCGGTGAAGATTACGGTATTGTGGTGCTCCATGTGAGAATTTACCGATAAGGGCAAATCTATAAGCTGCTGCAAAAGAGAGTGTTTTCGTATCAGAAAAGATGAGGATCTGTCACCCATCAAGTGTGGTTTGTTTGCCAACATCAGCTGATTTTGAATTGGCAAGGAAAAATTTTTGGAGGTCCGACGCATTAGAAGCACGGGTGCGGTGTAACGAAGGATTTTACAGTGCTTCAACGAAAGATTTGGAGGGTGGTGGGGTTGGTTGTGCTTCAGCAACGGTGGGCAATTTCTGGTCCGACGAGTGGGTTAGTTCAGGCGAGTTGACTCGGTCCGTTGTAGTTCTGAGTGTAGTAAGTCAACCGAGTTAGGGGCCATCACTGTCGCCAGAGCAATGCCCAAATTTGAACCGATGGATGTGTTCTCCATGTGATGGAGATCACGATGGTGGTTCTCCGTGCTCCACCGGCTGTCGGACGGCGGAGAAACGATAGAGAGAAGCTGGCGGCGAACGAAAATCGGCGGAGAACTTCAAACCTGTCGATCTAAGCACCGGCTTGATGAAAATGGATGAAATTGGTCTCTTTAGAATCACAAGAACGAGACGGATCAACCCACAATGGTCCACAATCGTGCTTCGTTCGATCGTCGGAGAATTGACGGGAAAGGGTTGCGCCATTAAAATTAAAAGCCCACTCGATGTGATTGTCGAAACTTGAAATTGAGAGAGGGCTTTTGTCCACCGTGGGGAGAGGAATCAAACAGTGTATGTGGTGGCCAGCAATTCTCAGTGACGATGGCGAATTTCGACTGAGAAGGTGGGGACGAATCTGGTGCGATTTGGGGCGATTTCAGAGATTTTGGGCGAAGATTGGCAGTGCGTCAGGATATTTTTGGGGACACACACGCCATGGTTGGGATCGCCGTTCGACGGTGAGTCAGTCTATGGTGCGCGTGCGTAGTCACACGACGAAAAAAATTTTCGAGGCCGGCCGACGGCGGCCCGGCGGCGGTACCGCGGCGGGCAGTCTGCTGGTGGTGGTGGCTTGGCTGAGCAATGAGTGGTTTTGTTGTGGTAGGTAGTAGAATTTTAGTGTGTGAAAATCTCACACATTTTTAGTGAGAAGTGGAGAGAATTTGGCCAAGTGGTTTAGGGTTTAGGGTTTAGAGTTTGGATTTTTTTTTTTTTTTAGTCAAAACACCTCAAGGTGGGGGAGGCTTATCGGGGTCCCCATTCCATCTTCATTAAAAAACAACAGAAAACATTACAGAAAAATGCAAGAAAGCATAAAAACATAAAGGGAGGAGTATTACTCCTTTACATTGTGAAACAACAAAAGGTTTAAAGAACAATGTGGACAACATCAAATTTGTCTCATGCGACGTCTATTTCTTTCAAGCGGGGTTGGAGAGTGAACAAGGAACTGCTCTCCATCTTCTGTCTCAGCCGGGTTACGGTTCATCGAGCACACTGGATCCTGAATCTTCACTGGCCGTAGGCTACCCGGGTTGACATCATCGTCTTCTCCTTCTAATTAATCAGTGTCATCCCAAACCTTCAATTGTCGAACTGTCACTCCAAAATATTTGAGACCTTTTAACAGTTGAGAGGCCTGTTGAAGGTTAAATCCGTTTCTTCCTCATTTGGGTTTCCACCCCCTCGATAGGAAAATACACAGCACCAACATAAGATTATCGACAGGCAATTCAGTCTCAAACAATATGTTCCACAGCACCAACAACAAGATTATCGGCAGGCAAATCACCCTTTTTTCCAACCTCACAGGGAATATTAACTTCATCAACAAGAACAGAATTTGCATTCACGCTGGTCATAGTTTTAGTTTGGTGCTCAGTGTGGTACCTGGTGTCCTTTGCAAATTGTAGGTGCTCTGGTTGGTCCATTGTCTTTGAACCGTCACCAATTTCCTGAACAACTGCTTTTCCCCGCTCCACTTCCACAGCAACCCTATTCCTCGGCTTTCGGGGAGGTGGCTTGGGAGCATCGCCTTTTGAATAACATTCTGAGTCACGATCCCAACATGTTTGCATAAGGCGCAGTAGTGTGGGATATCCTCGTACTCAATACACTGCACAATAGTTGCCCCACAAATTTGGATTTGAAAGTCTTCAAGACGCGGTTTGAGAAGATTCAATTCAATACATGCCTTTGCCTTGGAGAGCTTGGACTGATTGAGTGTAGCATTGTCAATCTGCAGAGGAGTTCTAATCATGCTCGCCACCATAAATAAAACTTTCTTGCGAAACAGATGTGCTGGCAGCTCCGAGAAATTAACCCAAACCGGTATAATTGATGACTCCTGAGACGGTGTGAAAGTAGGAATCCACTTGAAGACGCACATTGGGTACCCATGGATATACCAAATACGCCGCAGCCACAAGCGAGTATAATTTACTTCACAGGATAGGAAAATTAAGACATGCCTGTTGTTCAGCATACTAACCTTGAATTTGTTTTTTATGCCAGTTCCCGCGATCAATTTGTGCAGCATGCTGTACGAGGGTGCTCCATGCGAAAAGTTTCCATCGAGCGTGAATCTGAATGGAGCTGCAAGGACTTCGATCTCGGCGTCTGTAAACAGCAATGTTGGACCTTTGTCGCAAGTCAAAACTGAACCGAAAGCGTGCAGCGGCGAGTCCGCAAGGAAGTACTTGTGAGGTCCCGTGATGGCATAACCACTTCAGCAAATGTTTTCTTCGAAAGATTCGGCGTCAGAATCGATGAATGCGGCAGCTGAAGCTGATCAGTTGACTGAGTTAACCGGGGCAACTCCGCCAAAAGAGGTTCAACCCCGGTCAACGAACAGTCACGGACGCCGGCTGCCGGTTAAGCTGTTTCTGGCTGGTCTTCGGTGGCCATATTTGATCGGACCAATGGCTCCGCCATGCCAAGGCGAGGCCAACGGAGGTGGTCCGCTTGGCGAACGAAGGCCTGACGACGGGACAAAGGGCAGCGACGGCACGACGGGGAGATGAGCTAGATCTTTGTCTACCGTTGATGAAATTAGTCGATATTGGTCTCAAACGACGGGTTGACATCATCGTCTTCCCCTTCTGATTCGTCGGTGTCCTCAACGGTAGACGAAGATCTAGCTCATCTCCCCGTCGCCGTCCTTCGTCCCGCCGTCAGGCCTCTGTTCGCCGGCGGACCACCTCCGTTGGCCTGGCCTTGGCATGGCGGAGCCATTGGTCCGGTCAGCTATGGCCACTGGAGACCGGCCAAAAACAGCTTCATCGGCAGCCGGTGTCCGTGACTATCCGTTGACCAGGGTTGACCCTCCTTTGACCGAGTTGACCCGGTCAACTCAGTCAACTGATCAGCTGCCACATTCATCGATTCCAACGTCGAATCTTCTGAAGAGAACATTTGCTGAAGTGGTTGCGCCATCACGGACATAAAAAACGGCACCCCACAAGTACTTCCTTGTGGACTCGCCGCCGCACGCTTTCTATTCTGTTTTGACTGGCGACTAAGGTCCAACATTGTTGTTTACAGATGCCGAGACTGAAGTCCTTGCAACTCCATTCAGATTCATGCTCGATGGAAAATTTTCGCATGGAGCACCCTCGTACAGCATGCTGCAAAAACTGATCGCGGGAACTGGCATAAAAAATAAATTCACGGTTAGTATGTTGAACAACAAGCATGTCTTAATTTCCCTATCCTGTGAAGCAGATTATACTTGCCTGTGGCTGCGGCGTATTTGGTATATCCAGGGGTACCCAATGCGCGTCTTCAAGTGGACACCTGCTTTCACACCGTCTCAGGTGTCATCAATTGTACCGGTTTGGGTTAATTTCCCGGAGCTGCCAACACATTTGTTCCGCAAGAAAGTTCTATTCATGGTGGCGAGCATGATTGGAACTCCTCTACAGATTGACGATGCTACACTCAAGCTCTCCAAGGCAAGGGCATGCATTGAATTGGATCTTCTCAAACCGCGCCTTAAAGATTTTCAAATCCAAATTTGTGGGGCAACTATTGTGCAGCGTATTGAGTACGAGGATATCCCACACTACTGCGCCTTATGCAAACATGTTGGGCATCGTGACTCAGAATGTTATTCAAAAGGCGATGTTCCCAAGCCACCTCCCCGGAAGCTGAGGAAGAGGGTTGCTGGGAAAGTGGAGTGGGGCAATGCAGTTGTTCAGGAAATTGGTGACAATTCAAAGACGATGGACCAACCAGAGCACCTACACTTTGCAAAGGACACCAGGTACCACACTGAGCACCAAACTGAAACTATGACTAGCGTGAATGAAAATTCTCTTCCTGTTGATGAAGTTAATATTCCCTGTGAGGTTGGAAAAATGGGTCATTTGCCTGCCGATAATCTTGTTGTTGGTGTTGTGAAACATATTGTGGGGACTGAATTCCCTGTCGTTAATCTTACTGTTGGTGCTATGTATTTTCCTATCAGTGGGTGGAAACCCAAATGAGGAAGAAATGGATTAACCTTCAACAGGCCTCTAAACTCTTCGAAGGTCTCAAATATTTTGGAGTGACTGTTCGACAACTGAAGGTTTGGAATGACACTGATGAATCAGAAGGGGAAGACGATGATGTCAACCCAGGTAGACCACGACCAGTGAAGATTCAGGATTCAGTGTGCTCGTTGAACCGTAACCCGGCTAAGACAGAAGATGGAGAGCAGTTCCTTGTTCCCTCTCCAACCCCGCCTGAAAGAAACAGACGTGGCGTCAGGAAAATTTGATGTTGTCCACATTGTTCCTTAAACCCTTTGTTGTTTCACAATGTAAAGGAATAGTACTCCTCCCTTTATGTTTATATGTTTTCTTGCGTTTCTCTGTAATGTTTTTTGTTGTTGTTTAATGAAGATGGGATGGGGACCCCGATAAGCCTCCCCCACCTTCGGGTGTTTAGACTAAAAAAAAAAACCCAAAGACTAAACCCTAACCCTAAACCACTTGGCCAAATTCTCTCCACTTCTCACTAAAAATGTGTGAGATTTTCACACACTAAAATTCTACCACCTACCACCACCAAACCACTTCTTGCTCAGCCAAGCCACCACCACCAGCAGACTTCCTGCCACCGTAAGCCGGCGTTGGAAAATTTTTTCGGCGAGTGACTGCACACGCGCACCATAAACTTACTCGTCGTCGAACGGCGATCCCAACCATGGCGCGTGTGTCCCCAAAAATATCCTGACGCGCCGCCAATCGCCGCCCAAAATCTCTGAAATCGCCCCCAAATCGCACCAGATTCGTCGCCACCTTCTCTCTAGAAATTCGCCGCCGTCACTAAGAATTGCTCGCCACCACATACACTGTTTGATTCCTCTCCCCCACGGCGGACAAAAGCCCTCTCTCAATTTCAAATTTCGACAATCACATCGACTGGGCTTTTATTTTGAACAGCGCAGCACTTTCCCGTCAATTCTTCGGCGATCGGCTGAAGCACGGTAGCGGACCACTGTGGGTTGATTAGTCTCGTTCTTGCGATTCTAAAGAGACCAATTTCATTCATTTTCATCAAGCCGGTGCTTAGATCGACAGGTTCGAAGTTCTCCGTCGGTTTTCATTCGCCGCCAGCTTCTCTCCACCGTCTGACAGCCGTTGAGTGCGGAGAACCACCGTCGTGATCGCTATCACATGGAGAACACATCCATCAGTTCAGATTTGGGCATTGCTCTGGCGATAGTGATGGCCCGTAACTCGGTTGACTTTCCTACACTCAAAGCTACAATGGACTGAATCAACTCGCCTGAATCAACCCACTCGTCGGACCAGAAATTCCCCACCGTTGCTGAAGCACAACCAACCCCACCACCCTCCAAATCATTCGCTGAAGCACTGTCAAATCCTTCGTTACACCGCACCCGTGCTTCTAATGCGTCAGACCTCCAAAAATTTTTCCTTACCAATTCAAAACCAGCTGATGTTGGCAAACATGCCACACTTGATGGGCGACAGACCCTCATCTTTTATGATACGGAAACACTCTCTTTTGCAGCAGCTTATAGATTTGCCCTTGTTGGTAAATTCTCACATGGAGCACCGCAGTACCGTAATCTTCACCGATTGGTGGCTGGGCTTGGGATCCAAGGAGCTTTTACGGTTAGTATGATCAATGCTAAACATGTTCTCATATCCATGTCGAATGAAATAGATTTCTCACATCTCTGGTTGAGACGAATTTGGTACATACAAGAATATCCAATGCGGGTTTTCAAATGGACCCCTACTTTTACTGCAGCTCAAGAATCCTCCGTTGTTCCGATCTGGGTTAGCTTCCCTGAATTTCCAGCTCACTTGTTCCACAAGGATGCCCTCTATGTGATTGCTAGTATGGTTGGAAGGCCGCAAATTGATGACTTCACTTTCAACCAATCTAAGCTTTCAAAAGCCGGAGTATGCATTGAAATTGATCTGCTCACACCGCTTGTTCAGGAATTTGATATCTAGATTAATTGTATTTCTATCGTACAGAAAGTTGAGTATGAACAAGTGTCGAAATACTGCACTTTGTGTAAACATGTCAGCCACCAAGAATCGGAATGCTACTCCAAATGAAACAACCTGAAACCAGCACCTCGTCGTCGAAATAAGGAGAGGAAGGAATTTATTGTTGCAACGAATGGGAAAAGCAAGGAAAAGAGAGGGAAAGAAGCTACCAACACAGTTGCCAAACAAACGCTTGATGGAAAGGTGGAAACGAGTAGCAAACGGATTGAGAGAGGCGAATGCTCGTATATCCAGGTACCTAATGTTGAACCCCAATCTTTTGCTATCAACAATACTAATTTACATGTTGATAATAATGAGATATTAACTGCTAGTAATGATACCATCAATAATATACATGTGGTTTATGATAGAAATGCATCAAGTCTATGTAATGTGCATGAGTTTTATTCTAAAGTTGAGGAATGTAGAGATGATGATATTGTTGGGCATTGTGAGGGGGTAGCAAAGGAGGGAGGCTCCCCTCCAATGTGTTGCTCTTGTTCCCTTTTCCCCTAACCCCTTTGCTATGCTTATTGAGGAGAATGTGGAGCAAGTGCTCGAAATGAACCAACTTGATCAACAACAAGGTGATGACGATCGGGGAATCGCTAGAAATCAACTAGAGACCTGTACTTTTAACCAAGTTGCTAACGAACTTCTCTCACCGCCTGAGAATAACTATGACTTTGAAAACGAACTCGTTGAAGAAAAGGAAGAGGAATCATCGCATATTGACAGTGATTATTTCGGTGAGGATAAGGACCCAAACAGACCGGCATCTCCGTCTTCATCGATGGAAGATTGTGTGATGAGAGGAAAGCACACATGATCAGGATCCAGTGAAAAGAAGTTTCAGCCAAGCATCAGTTTCGACTTTGACACACCTAAAGTGCATGAAGTGACTAGAATTCTTACTAGAAGTAGATCAAAACATGTGGTGCCACTAACCCCACCCCGTTTCGTATGAAAATCCTCCTTTTGGAACATTCGGGGCATAGGAGAAGCCCATAAACAATTGAGCCAAAGGTGAAACTGGAGGAATAATATTTCTGTAGAAGACTGGGATTTGACAAGGTCATCAGTAATTCCAATTCCAAAATCTGGTGCTTCATGAAAGAAGACCTTAATTGTGAAATCTTGATCTCGCAAAAGCAATTTCTGCACCTTCATATCTTTTCAGACTTTTGGCCAAATGGAATACTGTGCACTTGGGTCTATGCTAAACACACCAGAGCAGAAAGACTGGAACTGTGGGATGTGCTCAGAAACATCAACGAGGGAGAAGAACCTTGGCTCCTTGGTGGTGATTTCAACACTGTTCTATACTGTAGTGAAAGAAAAGGAGGCGCTGCTCCAAAAACTAGAACGATGGAGGATTTTGGAGACATGATGATAGACTGTGGCCTTCAGGATGCGGGATTCGAGGGTTCTAAATTCACTTGGTCTAGGAACAGACTCTGGCAACGTCTTGACAGATTCTTATTCTCCTACACGTGGACCCAAGCATTCCCCCTATCTCGTATTCAACACCTCACAAGGAATGTTTCGGATCATTGCCCGCTCCTTCTCTCGATCAAACAAGAAATGAAGACAGGTCTGACACCCTTCCGTTTCCAAAACATGTGGACTAAGCACCATGATTTCAAGCGTTGTGTGACTACTTGGTGGCAGCATCCTATCCATGGCCAAGGTATGTTTGCTTTCCAACAGAAGCTCCACCAGATTAAAGTAGCTTTGAAATTGTGGAACACCGAATTTTTTGGAAATATTTTCCAAAATATCACGGATGTTGAACAAAGAGTCAAGGTTGCGGAACAAGCATAAGATGGGGACCCTTCTGATGAGAATCTCATCACAATGAACAAAGCAATAGATGAGCTAACATTTTCTCTTTCTGTTGAAGAAAGCTACTGGAAACAGAAGACGGCTTGTAAGTGGCTTGAGGAGGGGGAAAAAAACACGAAGTATTTCCATTCGCTGACTAAGAAAAAGAGAAAACAATCAAGGATCTACAAAATCCAACATAATGGAGCCACACTCACTAAAGTGGAAGATATCAAAGGCTCGGTTGTTGACTACTTCACGCAGGCCTTCACAATGGAGGACAGGGTGAGTGTTAACGACCTTCATTGGGTCCCTAACATCCTCTAGGAGGAGGACTAGCATCATTTTAATGCTAACCCCATAATTGAAGATGTGAAAGCAATTGTTTTTGACATGTGCCCTGATAGTACGGCAGGCCTTGACGGATTCTCGGCACACTTTTTTCAGTGTTGTTGGGAAATTATTGGTTAAGATCTCTATGACGCTGTTTTCTCTCGGGATCTACTCCTCCGAAAAATTTCACGACTACCATTGTTCTCATTCCAAAGATTGAGGCTCCATCCACTTGGAAAGATTTCAGGCCCATTAGCCTTTCTAATGTCACGGGGAAAGTCCTATCCAAAGTCATCAACAACCAAATGGCCAAACTGCTTCCCAAAATCATCTCCCCTTCCCAGAGCGATTTTGTCCAGGGACGCATGATTTCAGATAATATTCTTCTTGCACAAGAACTTTGCCACTGCCTTGGAAAAAATGGCAGTCTGAACAACACCATTTTCAAGCTTGACATGGAAAAAGCCTACGACCGAGTCAACTGGACATTCCTCTACGACATGCTTGGTACAGTTGGTTTCCCAACACACTAGATTAACATGATCAAGAAACTCATCGAAACTGCTGGTTCAGCATTTTGATCAACAGTGAGGGTGTGGGATTTTTCAAGTCGACGCGAGGCCTCAGACAAGGGGATCTCTTATCCCCAATGCTCTTCGTTATTCTAGCAGAATGCTTATCCAGAGGACTTGATTAGCTTTTCCAACGGTAACCCCTTATGAATTTCTTTGCAAGAAGCAACAAGAACATCTCCCACCTGGATTTTGCAGACGATATCATTATCTTCTCGAAAGATACCCGCAAGGATCTCAAGACACTCATGGAATTTCTTAGGCACTACGAACTCATTTCTGGCCAGCGCATCAATAAGGAGAAAAGCTCATTTACGGTCGATAATAAAACCTCCAACATGAGAATACGCTGCATTCAACAGGTCACTGGCTTCAGGCTAAAATACCTTCCGATCACATACCTGGGAGCGCCTCTCTTCAAAGGAAATAAGAAGGGAGTGCTCTTCGATGAATTCATTCAGAAAATTTGGAATAAGATCACAGGATGGGGAAAAACACTCCTATCCCATGGAGGACGGCTCCAGCTCATCAAAAGCATCCTCAGTGCCATGCCGACATACCTGCTAAGAGTCCTGAAGCCTCCTAAGTATGTTATGGGACGCATCAAAAGAATTTTTAACAAGTTCCTTTAGGGCAATACTGGTGATATGAGAAAACTGAACTGGTCTTCATGGAAAGCTGTCTGCTATCCGACAGACGAAGGGGGCTTTGGGGTTAGAAGAATCCAAGATGTGATCCATGCATTTCAATTCAAGCTGTGGTGGAGATTTAGGAACCAGAGCTCACTTTGGTCCCATTTCCTTCTGGAAAAGTATTGTACAGGAAGTCATCCAATTTCAGCGAAGATCTCATACATCGCCTCACCAAACTGGAAAAGAATGTGTCGACTCAGAAAAGAAGCGAAGAGGCAGATCTTCTGGAGTCTCGAGAAAGGACATATCTCATTCTGGTTCGACAACTGGATTGGCGAAATACCTCTCTTTGAGATAATGCCAGACTTTGAGTGGAACACAACTCCTGTCAACAACTATTGGGAAAATAATTCCTAGAACGTTGCACAACTGAGAGAAGTGCTTACAGCAGCCCTCGTTCATCAAATTAGCCAGATATTGTTTGACGTCGACACCAGTGATACACCTCTGTGGAAGTTGAGTGGAGATGGAAATTTCAGTATGAAAGCCATGTGGAACTCACTGAGACAAACGAGAGCAGCACAACAACTCGTTAAGGAAATCTAGTGCCCGTTTGTTACCCCTACAATGTCTATCTTCATGTGGTGACTTATCAACAACAAACTCCCAGTTGATGAGAAACTCCAGAAAAAAGGTATCCAGTTGGCCTCTAAGTACTCTTGCTGCAATCACGTCGAAAGTCTCCAGCACGTGTTCATTGAAGGCACTGGAATCAGGTGTGTGTGGGAGCAGTTTGCCAAGAAATTTAACATGAACCTTCCTAACACTGATAACATTGTGCTCCTTTTGAACTATTGGAGGATATCAGCATTGGGGCAAAACCACATTAGAATGATTGTCCCCATGCTCATCTTGTGGTTTGGTTGGCTCGAAAGGAATGTTGTGAAGCATCGGAATAAAAGTTTCAACTCAGAACGTATCAAATGGAAAGTCCACCAACACATTGTCACCACTTTCAAAAGCAAAACAACCAAATTCATCAATTGGAAAGGGGACCGATACGTGGCGAAATCCATGGGATTCGAGCTTGGATCGAGTTACAAGCCCAAAACCAAGATCATTAAGTGGACCAAACCGGAGCCTGGGTGGGTAAAAATCAACACGGATGGGGCCTCTAAAGGAAACCCAGGACGTGCTGGAGCAGGAGGAATTGCAAGAGATGAGGAGGGAGCAACCACATTTGCATTTTATGAAATTCTTGGAGAAACTAATAATACGTTTACGGAGGTCTTCGCCCTATTTAAAGCCCTCCAACTCTGTCGAGCTGATAACATTACATGGATCTGGATTGAGGTCGACGGGAATTGCATCCTCCATCTCGTGCAGCAATCTGAGAAAGCTCACTGGTTCCTAAAGCACATGCTCACACACATTTGCTTGATGCTGAAAAAAGTGGAGTACAAGATCACGCATATTTATCGAGAGGGAAACAAAGCAGCTGATTACCTTGCTAACCTCGCATGCTCTACAAATAGCTCTAAACTCTTGAAAGGAAAGGAGCTTCAAGGACAACTCGTGGGGATCATTGAATGTGACCGACAAGGTATTCCCTACATCCGAACCAAGTGAAAGAATGTTCAGGGAGTCCTCTGTTCTCGCATTTTCTGATTTTTCTGCTGCTGCAAACTTTTTTTTTTCCCTTTGCTGCCGTTATTTACTGCTGCAAAGCTCCATTTTCCTGTTGTTGTTCGCTGCTCTGCTGTTGTTTTCTTGTTGCTGCAGATCGGTGTTTTTTCTTGTTGCAGATCGCTGGAAGTCCTTTCCTGCTTCTTTGCTGCTGCTGTTGCATGTCGTTTCACTGCTACTGTTGTTGTTGTTCCTGTCGGTCGCTGCTTTTTTCACTGCTGCGGTTGTTGCTGTCCTATCGTTCTGCTGCTCCAAACTTGTTTCTGCTGCTTCTGAAATGGAGGAAAACTCAAACTCAATAATGGTTACAAGCTACACGGATGATCAGTTCAAATGAACAGCCTTTGGATGGTTCAAACAGGGAGCTTTCCTCACACTTGGCCCTCTTTTTCAGCTTTCTTGATCAAAAAACGTGAAAAAGAGTGACAATTTTGGCTCAAACCTGCTGCTACAGCTGTTGTTTTTGCTTTGTTGGAACAATTTAAGGCGCTGCTGTAGCAACCACCTCCAAACGGCTTCAAAGTGATGAGAATTTTTCTCAGCTCAAGGAGTTTTCTAAACCTCTCTTTTCATTTTGTCAAGTGCTCAATTAACTCTGGTTTCTGCTGCAGATTCATGGACATAATGGCACCAGCATCTTCCTTGTTTCACTAGGAGACGTAGTGGAACATGGAGGATTCACCAACTTTTTTTTCAGTCCCTCAAGCTGACCACAGACGCGAGTCCACAACCGAAGGTTATGGTTAATCTTGTACAGGTATGGAAATTGATAAGGAATTTCATCAACCATCCTCGGTCCTTGATCGCCTTTAATGTACATTCCTTCCCGTATATTAAAGTGCTCCCTCGGCCTCTTTTTATTCTGAAATACCTTATAGGTTTACGATCTCGTAACCTGTCATCCTACAAACCGGGGAATTATGAATTCTACAAATGGTCTTTCTCGCTCGATGCAACCCACTACTTCGTTCAGCTTACATAGCCTCACTCTCTTCTATCATAAACCGGATACGTTCGTTACACTTGCACACTTCCTTTTCTCATAACATCACTTCTGAAGTCACTTGCACAGACACCCTGTTACTTATCTTCAAAACATCTCTGGTCACACTTGTCACCTCCACAACCCACCTTGATATCTTGACAGCTTCTTAGTGTATTGAAGGAACTTCTAAGGTCATTGCCTCATTGTTTTTGTGTTGGTTTCAATTAATTGAAGTCTTTCAACCTGTGTTCAAATTCTTCAATGGTAGCCATTGTCTGCTTTGCTTTCTTTTTTGAGATGTTTTATTTTCTTTTCTTTCATGTATTTTGCTGATGGGGAGCCTATTTTGGTCATTGGATGGGGAATTTTCACTTGGCTTGGCTATGTAAAGTGAGGAAAGGGAGGAAAAGTTGATGGATTGGTGAAATTATCCCCAAAAGTAATAAGGGGATAAAGGAAAATTGAGAGAAAAAAAAAAGGAAGGGGGAAAAAATTGGAAAGAAAGATTTTATCAGTAAAAAAGAGGGAGAGAAAAGAGATATGAAAAAAAAATAGAGAGAGAGGAAAAAAGACGAAGGTAAATAGACATAGAAGATAAAATACTTTTAATATGCTGAAGCCTACCCCCTTATGAAAGATGTTTATGCTCCTATTCAGCAATCCTATTTGTGATTTTATCAATAAGGGGTTCAAATAGAATTTTCGTCTTACGTCCCTTATGTAGTGGAGCTCCAAGATAGGTGATAGGAAGGCACTTGATGTTGAAGCCTATAATGAATTTGATCCTATGGGCAATGAGATTGGCCTTCTTACCAGCGATAAAGAAGTTCTTGAAGTGATGAATTTTTTTGCCTGATTCATCCTCATAGAGATCTAGGATTTACATCAGCTTGCTCAGAGATTGTTCCTCACATCTGGTGAAAATAATGATATCATCTGCATAGGCTAGGTGAGTCACTCTAGTTTTACAGCCCCTATGATAGAACATATCATGATTCTGTGAGAAAAGGTGGTTAAGTCCTCTACATAGAGCTTTTGCAGCAAGGATGAATGATGCATGAGATATTGGGTCACCTTATATGATGCTTTGTGATGATTTGAAGAAGTCAGATGATTCTCCATTTAACCAGAATGGTAAACCAGCAATGCCAATAGCATGCTTGATGAGAGAAATAAATCTGGAGGGGAAACCTATCTTCTCAAGAATCATATCGAGAAATTTCTAGTTGACCCTGTCATAATCCTTAGATATATCCAATTTTAAGATAAGATTACCTTTGCTATGTCTCATGCAACATGATGTGTTATTTCTTGGGCAAGAAGGATATTGTCAGGAATGCGCCTATCAAGCACAAAAGCACTCTGGGATGGTGTAATGAGGTCAGGTAGTGCTTGGGAGATTTTACTGTAAAGAAGTTTGGACAAGATCTTATTAGTAACATTGTAGAGGGAGATAGGTCTGAACTCAGACCAGGTTTGGTGTGAGTCATTCTTGAGGATGAGGATGATAGATGTGGCAGTGAAGCTTCTGGGCGTAGGGGTGCCCCTAAAGAAGTCCATGGCAGCTGCAATGACATCCTCTACAATAGTATTCCAACAAGCTTGAAAGAATGATGAAGAGAATCCATCAAGGTTAGCCACATTGTCTTTATTAATAGACAAGGCCACTTCTTTAATATCTTCTTAGGAGGGTGGTTGATAGAGATTGAGGACATCTTCATGAACTTGAGGGAATTGGAAAGGGAAATCAAGAGGTAGTCAGTTACTTTTTTTCCTTTATCACGGGCTTGTTTCATCCCAGTTCCTGCAAATTGTTGGAGCTTAGGAATGATCTTACTATGCGGTGGGGGTTTAGGAGCATTACCTTTGGAAAAATAGCTACAGTCCTTATGTTCCACATGCTTGCATAAAGAGAAATATTTAGGAAATTGTTCAAAAACAACTTTTTGTACTATGGTCACACCATTAATGTGCAGATCAAATTCCTCAGTGATAGGTTTCAACACGTCTATTTCAACACATACTCTAGCTTGTGATAATTTAGACTTGTAAAAGTTAAAGCATCAGGTAAGCCAACCAGGCTAGCAACAGAACAGAGAGCTTCCTTACGAAATAATTACAAAATAAATGAGGGAGTTCAAGGAAGCAAATCCATATAGGAATGAAAAATGATTCTTGCATTAGAGTGAATGTAGGAGTCCATTTGAAAATTCTCATTGGGAAGCCTTGGAGGAACCAAATCAGCCATAACCAAAGGCAAGAGTAGTCAGATAAAATGGAAAGAGAAATCAGGTTGTGCTTGGAGTTGATCATGCTCACTGTAAACACACCTTGGACGCCCAGTCTGGCAATAAGCTGATCCATATGACTGTATGGGGTTGCTCTATGGAAGAATTTTCCGACAAGAGAAAATCGATAGGGCGTTGCAAGTTCCTTCGAATCAACATATGCAAATGAAAGAGTGGGACGACCTTGATTGACGAACTTGACACCGAGTGGTTGGGGGTATGATCAGCTAGGAAATATTTTCTAAGATCAGAAGGATGTTGATGAAGGCTTCGATTTCCTGCCGAATTAGAAACTGCCTCAGCAAATAAACTTTTTAGAGAATTTGGAGTTGGAATTTGTTTATCAGATTGTTCGTGTTAAGCATAGGGCAGGGACTGGGTTAACTCATATAAGTTGGCTCGTTGAAGAGACTCAACCGATTCGACTGCCAAAGTACCCATATCTGTCAAAGCTCCGATTACGACTTTTGATCGGAAGAGCTGCTCTAACATGGTAAGGCGAGTTCAATAAGGTCCAGAGAGAAACGACTGGTAAATGGTGGGGATACGACCGTTAGCAGTGTAGCGACAGTGTTGAGGCGGGGAAGGTTCGATCTCAGATCATTGGGTCACTGTACTCCACTAGGTCTGCTTCTGTTGGGTCATTCATCTACTGTGTTGGCACTAAAAGGGCCTTTCATCAAGTCGCTTGGGCTTCACGCTGTTTGCGCCACCTAGGCTTGGACCGCACCCATCAAAACTCTCACTAGCCCTCATCTTTGGGGCCAACCTCAGCTGGGCTGAACCGCACTAGTCCTTCCAAGGCTGCGCACCTCTTTACTTGATGGACTTAACCTTTTATGGATATTCTTAAGCCTATTTTTGAACATGGTGTAGGATTGAGATGTATTGTAAAAATACTATGTACATGCTTTTATTCATCTAGAAGGGACGGGGGTCCCAACAATCCCCCTTATTTAAATTAAAAAAAAAATCTAAACCCTAAATTGCTCAAAGCTTTTTCACTTTGCATCATCGCTCTTTTCACATTGCATCATAGCTCTTCTCATATTGCATCAGAACTCTTATCACATTATTTTGCCACAAGGGGTATTCAAAAACATCAAGAAGTATTCATATCACAATTATATTCAAATTCCATCATTTCCTCATTTCCACATATCACCATTCTTATAAGCAATTAATCATGTAAAACGACATCTCAACATATATTCATTTGCAGACACTAACACAACATTATACAACAAATTAAATATTTCAATGAGTCCGTGTGGCATGTCAAAGGGATTCATTTAAATATTATGTGATGAATGATGAGGTTGAGTTGGAAGAAAAACACACTATATCACCTGCTAGTGAGAAAAGAGGAGTTTAATTGGTTGTTTTATATGAGTTGACTACGTAAGAAATAAAGTTAATCGTATTGAATATAAAATTGATTATATTCTTCATATATTGCTCATTTTTATCTTGTTTGTAACTATACTTGATGTACATATGTATATACATGTGATGTCGGCTATGTACTTATTGAGTTGTAGGTTCATTTCTATACTAATATTTTTTAGGTATAGATCTCTACCCACTGAAGGCCAGGTCCATACCTTGCATTAAGTCAGGTAGGCCAGTATGTAGTTCTTTCCTCACTCATCAATGAAAATATAAATCACCTTTTGGGTTGTGTAAATATGAATTAAAAATAAGAATGACATGTGAACTAATTATAACAGTTCCATTTTGTTGTTTTTGATATACATATGTATAATCTTGTAGATGACATGATAAAATTGCTAGTGGTGATGATGAGATTACCTATATACATATACTCTGTAGAGACTGGATTATGTGCATATTTACATATATAAATAAGATTCATTTTAAGTATGATATTTAAGGGATATATAGTCATAGTAACGTTAGAGGATGCTATATTATTTATTGTAAACTATTCAATTTAAATAGAATAAAATTACTATGGATGCCCTCAAATGAAGATATCAAATTCAAATATCAAAACTTTTGTTGGTGATTTAGTTATCTTTTAAAATATTAGACAAAATGCATAAAACTCCCCTATGTTTTAAAAAGTCTGCAAAAAGCACCCCCTTGTTATGAGAATAGGCTAAAAGCCCCCTTGTGTTTTGTAAAACTCAGCTCAATTGCCCCCTCTCCGTTAAATCCAACTAACGGTGTTAATTTTTTAAAAAATGACCGTTATACCCTTATTTATTATATATTATTTTTTATATTAATGACCGTTGGATCTTTTTTGATCAAATACTGATCGTTAGATCTAATCAATTAATCTCAACCGTTAGATTTTAAAAAAATAAAAGGTCTAGATTCAACAAATTATTTAACTTATATTATATATAAATAATTTTAAAAATTTAAAAATATATTATTATTATATATTTAAAAAAAATAACTACCCACCCTACCCCCATAGGCCCCCCCAACCCCCCACCCCCACCCACACCCCTCCCCCCCCACCCCCGGCTTCCCCTTCCCCGCTTCAATTTCATCGCCGACGGACAAAAGTTTATTAAAATTATTGTATCTCCTTAAATTCTTTACCAAATTGAGTGAGGCCGATCTCGTTAGAATCTTCTTGAAGAGACGAGTCTAATGGTGGTGGTTTGAGACTGAGATTCGACCGAACGGAGATGAATCGACGGAAACTATGTTCGGAGATCGTGACTTGAGCCCACTCTCTATGATTGACGAAAACTCAAATTGAAGGTATGTAAATGATCGTCTTGAAGAGAGAATTCGAATGGTACCATTGGCCGTTGAAAATTCGTCTGGACGGTGCCGGAAACTTTAAAGTTTCCGGCGAAAAAGGGGCGAAAATCCCCACTTTTTTTTAATTTTTAATTAATTTTAATTATAAATAATTCAGATAAAACTATTGCAGCAATGATTGTTGCTGGATTTACTGGACAACCTAAAGGTTGGTGGGATAATTATCTATCTCAACAAGATAAGGATAGTATTATCAATACTGTTAAACAAGAAAATAATAATTTAGTTGAAAATGCAGTTTATACACTTGCTGTTAATATTATTGAACACTTTACAGGAAGATTTAGTGATAATAGTGATACTATTAGAACTTTATTACAAAATTTAAGGTGTAAAACACTTTCAAATTTTAGATGGTATAAAGATACTTTCTTAAGTAGAGTAATGGAATTACCAGAATGTAATAATATACATTGGAAATCAAAATTTATCGATGGTCTGCCTAGTCTATTTGCAGAAAGGATTAGGAAAAAATTAAAAAAAGACCGGATTAATATCCCATATGAAAGTTATACTTACGGAGCTCTAATAGATACTTGTATACAAGAAGGATTAGCTTTGTGTAATGAAATAAAGCTTAGTCAACAAATTAAAAAACAAAACCTTGATGAAAGGAAACAATTAGGACAATTTTGTCAACAATTTGGTTTAGAAAATCCTACTACTAGTAAGAACCATAAAATTAATAAGCCTCATAAATCAAAACATAGAAAATATTCTCAGAAGCATATAGAGAAAAAGAATAAAAGAAAAGAAGAAAAATCTCAAAGAAAACTGAAATATTCGAAATATAAAAATAGATATTGTAAGATTTGCAAAAAATTAGGTCATACGGCAAAATACTGTTGGACTAAAAAGAAGATTAATAATCTTGAAATATAAGATGATATAAAGAATATAATATACAAACTTTACAAGAATCAGAATCTGAAAATACAGAAACAGAATCAATAAGTACTTCTGAATCAAAAGAAGAAGAAATACTAAATGTGTTAGAAAATGAAAATATTTTAGAATCAAGTTCAGAATGTGATATAAAGCAAAATATATTTCTTGAATTTATTATTGAACCATTTAGTAAAATGTTGCATAATATTTATGATAATATTAAAGCAAAACATAATCAAATTAATTTCTTAAAACAAGAAATAAACATCATAACAATTGAAGAGCAATTGAAAAATCCTAAATTACAGGATAAAATTAGTCTATTAAAAAATCAATTCTCTTTAGAAATTTGTAATGATCATCCTAATGCTTTTTGGGATAGAAAAAAACATATAGTTTCTTTACCCTATGAAGATTCTTTTGATGAAAAGAATATACCTACTAAGGCAAGGCCTTGTCAGATGAATTCTGAATATTTAGAATTATGTAAAAAAGAAATTGAATCCCTTTTACAGAAAGGATAATAAGTCCTTCTCAATCCTCATGGTCATGTACTGTTTTTTATGTTAATAAACATTCTGAAATTGAAAGAGGTATTCCAAGATTAGTTATAAATTATAAACCACTTAATAAGGCATTAAAATGGATTAGGCATCCTATTCCTAATAAAAAAGATCTACTTGATAGACTTTATGATAGTTTAGTATTTTCTATCAATTCATACTGTAACTCCTTATCAAGAGTTTTTATACTTAATTTACTGAATTTTTCTTCAAGCATTTTTTCTAATTCATGTATTGGTCTTATTTTGAAATCAGATATCATTGGAGGAGGCTGAAAGCTAGGAGATGCTTCTTTTTCCTCAGTTTTTGTTTCTATTATGACCGGTTGTATATTATTTATAGCTTTAATAATCATTTCAATTTTATTATGAATTGATTGTATTTGTTCTCCTAAAATATTAAGGAATAAATTTGTATAATTTTGTTGTTCAAACATATTATTAATATATTTACAAGTTACCGTAAGAGTGTCTGTTTCTATTAATTTAGAAAAGGTTGAAAAATTATGAATTTTTCCATTCTTTTCAATATGAAAAGACTGTTGTGGAGGGTAAAGACCTTGATAAACTTTCCCTGATTCTAGTCTATAATTTCTTTCTATAACAGAAATATAGTTTTTGACATATGTATCAATAAACCATGTCACAAAAGGAATTAAAGCATTTTTTTCTTTGCAAACCTTATAAAATTCATCTTGAAATTATAAATTTCTTTATTAGTGCCCGTAAAATGTGATATTTCACATGAGCCATTTTGAACAAGTATTTGTTCATAAAAGTATCTGGACTTATAAGTCCTTGCTGGTAAGGATGAATTATCCAAATGCCTTTGCATTAAAACCCATGGATCATTTTTCCATTTCAAATCTTTTTCTTCCAAAAGAAATATAATTTCTTTATGTTGGGTTTTTGAAAATCCAATATTATTGGATTCAGATTCTTCATCACCAATTATTTTGGCATATGAGGGACTATCATTCCCTTCAGTTTGAGATTGCTGACCTTTTTTATATTCCAAGAATGCCTGATATTCAGGATCTTGTGATAAATCCATAGCTATGAGCTTTTGTTTTCCATTCTGAGATATAATATCAGGTGTTTTGCCTCGACCACCTCTTCCTCTATAAGAAGATCCCCGACCTCGGGAGTTCATGCCTGTCATTTGTTAAAATATTCCCGAGTTAAGAAATCTGGAAGACTATTATCTTCTCCCTTTTTATAGAATATTTCAAAATCAAATGGGGCTAATTGAGCCTGCCATCTTGCAAACATTTGTTTAGAAACATCATGTTTAAAATCCTTTTAAAACATAAATTTGGTTGCTTTGCAGTCTGTCATAATCACAAATTTTTGATTATATAAATCATCTTGAAATTTCAAAACACATTTGACTATAGCTAGAATCTCTTTTGCTATAGTTGCATAATTTTTCTGAGAATCATTCCATTTTCCTGAGTGGAATCTAACAAGATATACTTGTTTTGTTTCAGGATTTATCTGAGTTAATATTCCTCCAAACCCTATATCAGATGCATCAGTTTCTATAATCTTTTTCCAATCTGGATTACTTAACATTAAACAAGGAAGTGTTTTAACTTTAGATTTTATTCTTTTAACCGCTTCTGTATGAGCAATTGTCCATGGCTTAGGATTCTTTTTCAGTCTATCATATAAGATAGCCGTATCTTCTATTAAATTTTTATAATAAGGAGCAATATAATTTAGACTTCCTAAGAATCTTTGTAGTTGAGTTTTATCAGTTATTTCATTTGGAAATTTATCTGCAAAGTCAATACTTCTATTAATAGGGATGATATTTCATTTTTCAATGATATGACCTAGAAATCTTATTCTTGTCTGGATTAATTCCATCTTTGACTTAGAGATTACTAAACCATTTTGTATAATTAGACATTTAAATATATTTAAATGTTTAAAATGCATTTCAATAGTTTTTGAATAGACTAATATGTCATCAATATATACTATTATAAAAGTACTATAAGGAGTAAAAATATCATTCATAATCTTCTGGAATTCAGAAGGAGCATTTTTCAAACCAAATGGCATAACATTCCATTCATAATGTCCAATAGGAACATTAAATGCAGTTTTATATCTATCAGATTTATTAATTTGTATTTGCCAATATCCTGATTTTAAGTCAAATTTAGAAAATACTAAACTATCATAAAGTCTACCAAGTAGATCTTTTTTATTAGGAATAGGATGCCTAATCCATTTTAATACCTTATTAAGTGGTTTATAATTTATAACTAATCTTGGAATACCTCTTTCAATTTCAAAATATTTATTAACATAAAAAGCAGTACATGACCATGAGGATTGAGAAGGTCTTATTAATCCTTTCTGTAAAAGGGATTCAATTTCTTTTTTACATAATTCTAAATATTCAGAATTCATCTGACAAGGCCTCGCCTTAGTAGGTATATTCTTTTCATCAAAAGAATCTTCATAGGGTAAAAAAACTATATGTTTTTTTCTATCCCAAAAAGCATTAGGATGATCATTACAAATTTCTAAAGAGACTTGATTTTTTAATAGACTAATTTTATCCTGTAATTTAGGATTTTTCAATTGCTCTTCAATTGTTATGATGTTTATTTCTTGTTTTAAGAAATTAATTTGATTCTGTTTTGCTTTAATATTATCATAAATATTATGCAACATTTTACTAAATGGTTCAATAATAAATTCAAGAAATATATCATCATTTTGAAAAGTTCCTATAATTCCTTTATTATCAATCTTTTTTATTAGATAAATATTATGTAAGAATGGAGTCCCAAGTATTACTTGGTTAGTTACATTCTTAGCAAGAATAAAACTTTGAGAAATACATTTATTATCAATGCAGACAAATGCTTTAGAAATTTTATACTGTATTTGGAGTTTTTCACCTCGAGCATGCCATAAAGTATGACTAGTTTTATGAAAATATCTAGTTGGTATTAATCCTTCCTGAATAACGTTCAAATCAGCACCACTATCAACAAGAGCTGTAAATGATTTTGTATAATGATTATCAATCAAAAGAGATATTTTTATATACCATTTTTGGGATATAACCATTTCTATGGTTGATAAAAAGTTTTCAGAGAAAATACTATGCTCATCTATTTTTAGTTTATTATCATTTTGAGATCTATTTTCTAATCTAGAAATATTTTCTAAGTCAGAAATTCTAGATTCCTGAATAGTATTTTATCTTTCAATATTTTAATTTCTTCTTTTAGATTGTTTATTTCTTTATATAATTTTTTAAGAGATATATTATCTTCTTTATATTGATATTTACTTCTAAGTTGGTTCATTACCTCATTCATATTGTATGATCTTTTTGGGTTTATAATTGTTCCTTTTAAGTCTTCTTCTGTATTATAAGAAGTAGAAGTACTGGATTCAGTATTAATCTCATCAATAATTTGCAATTAAATAATAATAATTCAGTAATTAAATAATCAATAATTCAGTATTAATTACAATAATAATAATTATTGTAATTAAATATATATTTTAAGTAATTAAAAATATTAGTTAGATTTAATAATTAACAAATACAAAATTATTTGAATTTAAATATAATTTAATTTAATATTTCAATTTAAATTTAATATGGCAAAATTTAATTTATTTTTTAAGGTGAGAAATGGCAAAAGGAATACATAAACAAGCAAAAAATCCCTTTGTATGTTATATAGACCCATAGAGGGATATTTTGATCCAAAAAATCATTAAATATCAACCTAAATCGCAGAAAAAGACTACCAAACGCAGCATATGCGCGTCTTCTCCACTTTTCGTTAGTTGCTAACAGAATGGGATTTTTTGCTGACTAAAACAAAACAGGAGGGGGGTTTTAGCCTATTTTGAAAATATGGGGATGCTTTTTGCAGACTTTTTAAAACACAGGGGGGTTTTATGCATTTTGTCCTAAAATATTATGGTATTATAGCATGAATGAGAAAAGAAATAAAAAAAATTATGTATATGGTAATTAAAAAAAAATTGAACATTGGATTAGAAATAGCAGTTGCTAATCAATAAGATGGGAAAACAAATTAAGTATGATGTCCAAATTGCAGAGTCATATAAAATAATTTCTCAAATATTTTTTATTATTTTATTCGAAATTCTTTATTTTGTCAACAAATTAATCATTCAAAAATTTTGTCAGAACTCACAAGTGACCAATGCAAAAATTGTGGTGGGCCAACTCTATCAGCCGAATCAAGGAGGAAACAATAGAAGATAGGTTGGGATGTTTTTAATAGTGTCAAAAAATTATCTCATAGTGAAAAAACAACCAAAAACTATACAAAATTAAATTCGGGTTAAGTCTATTTTGACCTCCTTTGATATAACAAAATATCAAAAATCTCCTTATGAAAGTTTTAATGTCAAAAATCACCCCTATGTTTCGAATAAACAATCACACCGTCTCCTGGTCAATTTGAGTCTATTTTTTAGAAACAATGACTAAAATACCCCTTGTAGTCAACTGGTCAACTAGGCTTATTAATATATAATTATTTTAATTTATAATATATATAATTATAATTTATAAAAAAAATTCAAAAAATAACAATTATACCCCATCCACTACCCCATCTTCTTCCCCCCTCCCCCACCCCTTTCACCTCCAAATCCCCCCTTCCTTCCGGCAACCTTTCCTCCTCCCACTGCCCATTTGGGTGATGCCGACTGCTCAGATCTGGGCGATGCCGAGGAGGGCGACGACGTCGACGACGCCGTCGCTGCTGTTTTTTTTTAATAATATATAAAATTAATTTTAATTTAAATAAAAATAATATTGGGGGATCGAAGAAAATAATAAAAATTTAAATCCGGCCATGAGGCGGTAGGA
This sequence comes from Sesamum indicum, assembly GCF_026168435.1. Classification (NCBI taxonomy): domain Eukaryota; kingdom Viridiplantae; phylum Streptophyta; class Magnoliopsida; order Lamiales; family Pedaliaceae; genus Sesamum; species Sesamum indicum. The sequence continues at coordinate 4,032,059 of NC_142661.1, read as the reverse complement.
AGAACCGACCATGTAGGCGGAATGCACAACAGTAAAAAGATAAATCCGACCATATAGGCGGAGTGTACAAAAATAAAAAGGAAAATCCGACCATGTAGGCGGTAGGGAAATATCGGTCATTCAGTCAGAATGCAAAAAGGAATATTTTTTATTACGATAAGTATAAAGAGAAACGAATACCATAAGAAAAGACTAAGTTGGGAACCTTTTACGTTGGTTTAAACTAATAGGTATGAATTTTGGTCAGAAAACACCACACTAAAGCCCAAAATCAACACCAAAAATTGGCAAAACCGGGCAGCAATGGCAAGGCCGACCTCATTCATACCCATAATTTAAACCGACGACCCAGAGAGCCTTATCATTAAGTTCCTTCAATTTCTCCTTATGTTTATAAGTAATGAAAAATACTCTTTTTTTCTTTTTTATATATATATATATATATATACATCTATATAGCCATGCTATCTCTGTTATAGTTGGATAATTCAGCAGCAGCAACTTAGACTTGCATTAGGTCTAACAAAAACAGAAACAAGAATGGAAATAACGAATGCAGAAATTTAAATAAGAGCACTCACAGGTGGTTTCTTCTTATGCCAAATGAAAGTTTTTATAACTAAGGGAAAAGAAAGAAATTACAAGTGGAAATGCCTCAGCTTCAACACATGAAGGCTTCCGAGGGCTTACAGAAAAGGGGGGAGTAGGTTATATTTATAACCAGTGGGTTCGGACTTGAAATCAATTCTTCACGTCCGCATGGCCTCCATCAGCCAAGTGTCCTCTCATTCTTGACACGTGTCATTTGGTCAATTTTTGTTGACTTGCCCAGCTGTCACTTTATTTCTTCATGAGTCTGGAGAAGCTACTTCCTTTTGATTCTGATCCTGATTGTTTGTGGTCCTCTTTGTCTTCAGATGATTCTGAAATGTCCATTTTTTATTTTCCTTTTAGTATCTCCTGGATTCCTTTAAAAAGATTGTCAAGGAATTCTTCTTGAGAAGATTCTTCAAATGGATTTTGAGCTTCCCCAACGAGACAAGAAAATTTATTTTTCCCATTTTTGCTTGAGGTCTCCATGGGAGAAGCAATTCCCGAAAGATTCTTTTTCAAATCATTTTCCATTTGCTTGAGGTATTCCTCGATCATCTGATTTTTAGTGATTACCCCCTTCTTATTCAGAATTCTCTGGGAGATATGCTCAAAAGGATTGGGTGCCTGATTTTCTTCCTTTTCTGCAAGAACTTTATATTCTTGTAATTTTTCCTCCATCTCATTGATGATCTCTTGACCATAGTATTTCTTGGTCTCGGGATCAATTTGCATTAGCTTGTTCCAGAATTTCGAACAGAACCTCCTTTTTATGCAAGGGATTTTCTGTAGGGTAATTCCTACCTCTGGCAGCCATTTCCAGATCCATGGGATAGAGAATTCAGTGAAAAAATAGAGTGAAGCCATTCCTTTTATCCATTTCCTTGATTTTTCTGCTTGTATTATTTTTGGCGAATAATTTAGCCATTCTGTATAATATTCCTGGAAGATTTCAGGAAGAATAGTAATGATGGGCCGAAGCTTATCCACCATTGGTATACCCAATTTGGTATCTCTTGTTGAAAAACTAGTGGACAAATTTTGAAAAACCATGTATGTTTTCTTTTATAATTTTCATAAAGAAAAGCCTTATTGAACGCCTCAACATAATCCCAGTAGTTAAATTTTATTGTATTTTTTAACTCTGAGTGAAAGTATTCTTTTTCCCCTAATGGGTTAATTCCCTATTCAACAGCAGTGATAAATTTTTTACTTACTGCTTTGGAATAATTAAACTCCTTCCCATTGCTAGAAAATGTGTGATTAATTTCAACACTTTAAGTAGCCTTAAGGATATATTCGTAATGCGCCCTAGGCTTATATGGCCCTGCTGGAAAAGATGCAACGTTAAGATACCTTTTCATTAGATACCGTGGGTCATTTTCCCACCTAAAGTCTTCATTCTCAAGGAGTATAATTATCTCGTGGTGTTCACTAAATTTGTAATTAACCAATTCATCTTCATCTTCCTGCACCATTTTTGCATAAGAGGCTGATGATTCATCAGTCGTTAATTTCTTATGTTCCTTTTTAAATTCAAGGAATTGTTTGAAGAGTTCATTCTCTTCTTCAGGGATGTTATTAAATTTTCCTACTCCTGAAATATTTTCTCTTACTAAGGCTCTATTCCCATGCCTGACAATATCACTGGCTCGGAACCTACCTCCTCTCTGATTAGAGGAGGAATTTCTTCCTCTTCCCCGTTGGGGGAGCATTCCTAAAAAAACAAAGATGATTCATTAGCCAGCATAAAGACCAGCAATTTGCTGATGGTATAACAAATTTGCTATCCAAAGTTGTTTCATACGATTTTCTGCAGTGACATTTGCATCTGGAAATTATATGAGAATGTCAGAAATTACTTCCTTGACTTTATCAATTCGTTTTCTGATTATTTTTTGAATTCTTTTTAATCTTGTCTTATATTCAATTGGTTCGTCCCAAAATTTCCATTGGTAAATAGGCCAATGAACTTCATTCATAAAATATCTTTCTCCTATGACCATTTCTTCAATCCAACCATTTGGAATTGTTGAGGAAATATTCATTCCTCTAAACATATCATTATTAAATTCATCCAGATTTATTTCCATCAATATATTCTCTTGAAAGGAAGTCAGGGAGACATTTGTCTCTCCTTTGATATATTCAATGGAGAAATTAAATGGGGCAAGATGTGCTTGCCACCTAGTAAATATTTGTTTAGAAACATCATGTTTAAAATCTTTATTAAACATAAATTTAGCAGCAGAACAATCTGTCCTAATGGTGAATTCTTGATTAAGTAAATCATCTTGAAATTTTAAAACACATTTAACAATTGCAAGAACTTCTTTAGCAACTGACATTAGAAGGTTTACCAGAAAGCTTTTTAGCTGCCCTGAGAGATGCCAGGAATTTAGACTGGAAGAAATCCCTAATAGGAATAATCCAATCTAGTCTAGTCCATGGGCCAGTATTTTTTAATGTTTACCCAAATTTACAGTTATCAATGTCTGATGTAAATATACTCGATGCACTAACGTTGAATGTCAAAACTCGTGGATATAATTATACACCTGGATCAGAATTAATATGTATATGTTATAGAATTTACTATAAGCTTCTCCATACACTTAATCCTAATTGTAAGACACAAGATAATAAAACTATTGAACAAACAGTATTCTTTGAAACTAATTTACAAAATTCAAGGATTAATACTAGGAGACAAATAAAATGGAGCGAAGTAGAGTTTCCAGAACATTGGGTGATTGAGAAGGAGGTCCCCATTAGAAGTAATACTGAAAGTATGTACACAAATATATTACAAAATCTTGAAGGAAATGTCATAATAGATTTTGTTAATCAGTCAAAATATTTGAGAAGTTGCTCTTCAAGATACTCTAATATGTCTTATATATCACCAATAGAGGTGACAACCCCATCTAGAGCATCCACATCCCAAATCAGAGAAGAAACTAATAGCTCAAACTATGATAAGGTTGAAGAAATAAGGGTACAACCAAATAATATTGTTAAGGGAGTATATAAGGATCCTAAACTAAATGAAGAATTAACTTCAGAAACGAATTTTTGTTTATAAATGAACACACATGACATAATTGCCTATGAGAACACAATCGACTTTAGTCCAGGATCCCTGGCTAGAAAAGAAATTAAGGGAGAATTTTCTGAAAAAAGATGGGAACCCTTTAGAAAATGGTTTTTTAAAAATTTCCCACCTGATAAACAAAATAAAATTTCAAATCAATTCTATAAGAAACTATCTGTATGGAATAAGAAAGTTACCTTTGTTCCATGGTTTATAACCAAATATTCAAAACAATATTTAAATGTGTTAGAGAGAAAATATTTCCTAGAAAATGGGAAAATCCTTAATAATGTCTTTCCCCCTCAACAGCCTTTCAAAATGAATTCTAATGAAACAGAGATTAATTTTAAAGTATTTTCTAAATTAATTGAAGATAACATCTTAATAGTTACAATAACAGAAATAAATGAGTTACTAAAAAAGCAAAATTATGCCAACTTATACTTAAATGTTATAGGGGAACAAATTATGGAATTAAATAATAAAATAGATAAAATTATGGAGTGGCAAAGAAATTGGCAAAAGGAAATTAGCTCAACTAAAACAATAGGTGAAGAAACAAGAGGAGAAATTATCGCAAGACCCTCAATTCAACCACCCCCGGATATTGTAGGTTTTAATTTAAAACCTATAGGAGACCTAGAAAAGCTATTAGATCAAAAATTTAAAACTCTAAAATTAAATACTCTAAATAATGAAGGAGATCCTCAGGATCATGAAAACGAATTCATGGAGGAAATTAACAAAATAGAAAAGTTCGCTAGGAAGCCAATGCAAACCAAATTTTATTATCCTAGGCCAACATCCCAAGATGTCCTTTATGAAGAACAAGAGATAATTGACCAAAATAGTTATAATGGGAAACAAATTTATGAATGGAACATTGATGGATTTACAGAAAGACAAACTTATAATACTATACATAGAATGATGATGTACAGTACTATTTGTAAAGGAAATAATAATTCCGATAAAGCTATTGCTAAAATGATCATAGCTGGATTTACTGGCCAATTAAAGGGATGGTGGGATAATTATTTCAGCCAAACTGATAAAGATGAAATATTAAATACAGTGAAAATTAAAAATAATATCTCAGAAGAGAAAGCAGTTTATACATTAGCCATAAACATAGTTGAGCATTTTACAGGTAGATGGTCTGATAATAGTGAAAATATTCGAACACTTTTACAGAATTTAAAATGTAAAACATTAACTTCATTTAGATGGTACAAAGATGTATTCCTCAGTAGAGTAATGGAACTCCCAGAGTCAAATGATTCTCATTGGAAGTCTAAATTTATAGACGGCCTCCCTCATCTTTTTGCAGAAAGGGTTAGAAATGTCCTAAGAAAAGGAGACCTGCACATCAACTATAATCAATATACTTATGGGAAGTTAATTGGAACCTGCATTCAGGAAGGATTAAATTTATGCAACGAAATTAGATTAAATAAGCAAATTAAAAGACAAAATTTGACAGAGAAAAGCCAATTAGGACAGTTTTGTGCCCAATTTGGAATGGAAATGAAACCATCCGATAAATCAAAAATCTCTAGGAATAGAACTTCGAGGTTTAAGGAAAAGAGGTACAAAAAGAGAAAATTTAGAAAAGAAATAAATAAAGGAAAAGACTTAGCTAGAAAAAATGAATGGAAGGTTAAGAATAATACCACAAAGAAAATAAGAAGATGCTATATTTGTGGAGAAACAGATCATCTTGCTAATAGATGCAGAAACAAAAAAGCTAGAAGGCTGAAAAAGAAAATAAATAATCTTAATTTACAAGAAGAAGAAAAACAAGAAATACTCAATGTAATATTTTCGGAGAAAGAAGAATCCTCTGAATCAGAAGAATCGGAAGAGCAAAATGAACTTAAAAATATCAAAGAGAATTTTGAATATTCATCAACCACTTCTGAATCTGAAGAAGAAGAGCCATCTTGCTCATGTAGGCAGGAAGAAAATTCACATCAAGAATTTTATGAATTAATGGCAAAATTTAAAGAAATGGGAAAAATAAATGTTCTCACAGATAATCATATTATTGAATTACTTAGGGAAATAAAGGATCCTGAAGTTAGGGACATTATCCTAAGCAAGATTGATAGTAATAATGCCTCCACATCTGAGCATATCCCATTTCATGATAGGACCATTAATAAAACCTTTGAACCATATACTATAGCTGAAGTCAAGAAATTACTTAATGAAAAGCATACCATTAGAGATAACCCCTCTACTATGGAGGATCTCAAAATTGAAGTCGAAAAGTTAAAAGAAGAAATAAAGAATATTAAAAAATACAACCAGTCTCTTACAAACAGACTTGAAAGGATTGAAATTAGTAAGAATAAGGAAATAGAAGAAGAAAAATACGAGGAAGAATTTTTATCCACTTTAGAAATAGTCACTAGTCAAAAATGGAATGTCAAAATTGATCTCCTAATAAATAACAATTTTAGGAAAACATTTACGGCTCTTATTGACAGTGGAGCAGATATTAACTGCATTAAAGAAGGCCTTATACCTACTAGGTATTTTGAAAAAACGACCCACTCTTCATCATCTGCCAATGGCCAAAAACTAAATATAAGCTTTAAAATTCCAAAAGCTTACATATGTAATAATAAAAAATGTATTCCAACAAGCTTCCTGCTAATAAAAGATTTAACAAACGAAATTATCCTTGGAACACCTTTCCTTAAAAAGATTTTTCCAATAAAAAATATTAATGAAAAGGGTATAATAGGAACCTATGATAATGAAATAATAAAATTTGAATTCATCACCCAACAAATAGACAAGGTTATAAATGAAATAAAAGATTTAATAATATCTAAGACCAACCAAATATGCTTCATTAAGGAGGAAATAAATTCAATACAAATAAATGAACTACTTAAAAATCCTAAATTACAAGGGAAGATTAAAATGATTCAAAATAAATTTGAACTAGAAATATGCGATGAACATCCCAATGCATTTTGGCATAGAAAAAAATATATTGTTAACCTTCCATATGAAAGTGAATTTTCAGAAGCAAACATCCCCACTAAGGCAAGACCATGCCAAATGAATAGTGAATACTTAGAATTATGTAAAAATGAAATTAATTCTTTAATTGAAAAAAAACTAATTAGATCTTCAAAGTCACCATGGTCATGTACTGCATTTTATGTTAACAAACATGCAGAAAAAGAAAGAGGAAAACCTAGACTCATAATAAATTATAAACCTCTTAATAAAGTTTTAAAATGGATAAGGTATCCGATTCCTAATAAAAAAGACTTGTTAGACAGATTACATAGGGCAATAATTTTCTCAAAATTTGACTTGAAATCAGGATATTGGCAAATTCATATAAATGAATCAGATAGACACAAAACAACATTCACAGTCCCATTTGGACATTATGAATGGAATGTTATGCCATTTGGACTAAAAAATGCACCTTCAGAATTCCAGAATATTATGACTGATATTTTTAATCAATTCTCTAATTTTATCATTGTTTATATTGATGATATCTTAGTGTTCTCAAATAGTATTGAGGACCATTTTAAGCATTTAGAAATGTTTAAAACCTTAGTTATCCAAAATGGTTTGGTTTTATCGAAATCAAAAATGAGTATTTTTCAAACAAAAGTTAGATTTCTTGGTCATCATATTGAAAAGGGAGAAATTATACCCATCAATAGAAGTATTGAATTCGCTGATAAATTCCCTAATAAAATTACTGATAAAACTCAATTACAAAGATTTCTAGGCAGTCTAAATTATATAGCCCCCTACTATAAGAACCTTGCCCAAGATACAGCAATATTGTATGATAGGCTTAAGAAGAATCCATCAGAATGGACTAATGAACATACAAGAGCAGTTAGGTTAATTAAACAAAAGGTAAAATCATTACCATGTTTAACTCTTGCTAATCCAAATTGGAAGAAAATTATTGAAACAGATGCCTCTGATATTGGATTTGGAGGAATACTAAAACAAATTGATGAAAATAAACAAGAATTCTTAGTTAGATTCCATTCAGGGAAATGGAAAGAACCCAAAGAAATTATGCTACGGTTGCTAAAGAAGTTCTTACAATTGTTAAATGTGTTTTAAAATTTCAAGATGATTTACTTAATCAAGAATTCACCATTAGGACAGATTGTTCTGCTGCTAAATTTATGTTTAATAAAGATTTTAAACATGATGTTTCTAAACAAATGTTTGCTAGGTGGCAAGCACATCTTGCCCCATTTAATTTCTCCATTGAATATATCAAAGGAGAGACAAATGTCTCCCTGACTTCCTTTCAAGAGAATATATTGATGGAAATAAATCTGGATGAATTTAATAATGATATGTTTAGAGGAATGAATATTTCCTCAACAATTCCAAATGGTTGGATTGAAGAAATGGTCATAGGAGAAAGATATTTTATGAATGGAGTTCATTGGCCTATTTACCAATGGAAATTTTGGGACGAACCAATTGAATATAAGACAAGATTAAAAAGAATTCAAAAAATAATCAGAAAACGAATTGATAAAGTCAAGGAAGTAATTTCTGACATTCTCATACAATTTCCAGATGCAAATGTCACTGCAGAAAATCGTATGAAACAACTTTGGATAGCAAATTTGCTATACCATCAGCAAATTGCTGGTCTTTATGCTGGCTAATGAATCATCTTTGTTTTTTCAGGAATGCTCCCCCAACGGGGAAGAGGAAGAAATTCCTCCTCTAATCAGAGAGGAGGTAGGTTCCGAGCCGGTGATATTGTCAGGCATGGGAATAGAGCCTTAGTAAGAGAAAATATTTCAGGAATAGGAAAATTTAATAACATCCCTGAAAAAGAGAATGAACTCTTCAAACAATTCCTTGAATTTAAAAAGGAACATAAGAAATTAACGACTGATGAATCATCAGCCTCTTATGCAAAAATGGTGCAGGAAGATGAAGATGAATTGGTTAATTACAAATTTAGTGAACACCACGAGATAATTATACTCCTTGAGAATGAAGACTTGAGGTGGGAAAACGACCCATGGTATCTAATAAAAAAGTATCTTAACGTTGCATCTTTTCCAGCAGGGTCATATAAGCCTAGGGCGCATTACGAATATATCCTTAAGGCTACTCAAAGTGTTGAAATTAATCACACATTTTCTAGCAATGGGAAGGAGTTTAATTATTCCAAAGCAGTAATTAAAAAATTTATCACTGCTGTTGAATGGGGAATTAACCCATTAGGGGAAAAAGAATACTTTCACTCAGAGTTAAAAAATACAATAAAATTTAACTACTGGGATTATGTTGAGGCGTTCAATAAGGCTTTTCTTTATGAAAATTATAAAAGAAAACATACATGGTTTTTCAAAATTTGTCCACTAGTTTTTCAACAAGAGATACCAAATTGGGTATACCAATGGTGGATAAGTTTCGGCCCATCAATTACTATTCTTCCTGAAATCTTTCAGGAATATTATACAGAATGGCTAAATTATTCGCCAAAAATAATACAAGCAGAAAAATCAAGGAAATGGATAGAAGGAATGGCTTCACTCTATTTTTTCACTGAATTCTCTATCCCATGGATCTGGAAATGGCTGCCAGAGGTAGGAATTACCCTACAGAAAATCCCTTGCATAAAAAGGAGGTTCTGTTTGAAATTCTGGAACAAGCTAATGCAAATTGATCCTGAGACCAAGAAATACTATGGTCAAGAGATCATCAATGAGATGGAGGAAAAATTACAAGAATATAAAGTTCTTGTAGAAAAGGAAGAAAATCAGGCACCCAATCCTTTTGAGCATATCTCCCAGAGAATTCTAAATAAGAAGGGGGTAATCACTAAAAATCAGATGATCGAGGAATACCTCAAGCAAATGGAAAATGATTTGAAAAAGAATCTTTCGAGAATTGCTTCTCCCATGGAGACCTCAAGCAAAAATGGAGAAAATAAATTTTCTTGTCTCGCTGGGGAAGCTCAAAATCCATTTGAAGAATCTTCTCAAGAAGAATTCCTTGACAATCTTTTTAAAGGAATCCGGGAGACACTAAAAGGAAAATAAAAAATGGACATTTTAGAATCATCTGAAGACAAAGAGGATCACAAATAATCAGGATCAGAGTCAGAAGGAAGTAGCTTCTCCAGACTCATGAAGAAATGAAGCGATAGCTGGGCAAGTCAACAAAAATTGACCAAATGACACGTGTCAAGAATGAGAGGACACTTGGCTGATGGAGGTCATGCGGACGTGAAGAATTGATTTCAAGTCCGAACCCACTGGTTATAAATATAACCTGCTCCCCCCTTTTCTGTAAGCCCTCGGAAGCCTTCATGTGTTGAAGCTGAGGCATTTCCACTTGTAATTTCTTTCTTTTCCCTTAGTTATAAAAACTTTCATTTGGCATAAGAAGAAACCACCTGTGAGTGCTCTTATTTAAATTTCTGCATTAGTTATTTCCATTCTTGTTTCTGTTTTTATTAGCCTAATGCAAGGCTAAGTTGCTGCTGCTGAATTATCCAACTATAACAAAGATAGCATGGCTATATAGATGTATATATAAAAAGAGGATTTTTCATTACTGATAAACATAAGGAGAAATTGAAGGAACTTAATGATAAGGCTCTCTGGGTCGTCGGTTTAAATTATGGGTATGAATGAGGTCGGCCTTGCCATTGCTGCCCGGTTTTGCCAATTTTTGGCGTTGATTTTGGGCTTTAGTGTGGTGTTTTCTGACCAAAATTCATACCTATTAGTTTAAACCAATGTAAAAGGTTCCCAACTTAGTCTTTCCTTATGGTATTCGTTTCTCTTTATACTTATCGTAATCAAAATATTCCTTTTTGCATTCCGCCTGAATGGCCGATTTTTCCCTACCGCCTACATGGTCGGATTTACCTTTTTATTTTTGTACACTCCGCCTACATGGTCGGATTTATCTTTTTACTGTTGTGCATTCCGCCTACATGGTCGGTTCTTCCTACCGCCTCATGGCCGGATTTAAATTTTTATTATTTTCTTCGATCCCCCATGACCTTCGGTCATGGCTATATAATTATTATATAAAATAATATTTAATTACTAAATACATATATAAAATATTATATATTAATTGTGAGAGAATGGCAAAAATGTGAAAAAAATAGGTAATTTTATAGAAAAATCGCAGTTAAAGCGTATGTATCCCAATTTTTGTACGGAGGGAGTTTTTTGAACTTTATTTTATATTATGAGGGTATTTAATATTTTAATTTTCATATTAGATTTTTTAAACATTTCTATTATTACATAGGGTCTCTGAATTTTTTCCAATAAAATTCACCCAAACATTGACATTGAGTTTGGGTTTTTAAGCATTCATATATTGCCGTAGCCCAACTCCACATACAGTTACCAGGTCTGAGTTCGAGGCCCGTTCAGAGTAGCCCACCCGCAGAATTATCTGTTCCCCGTCACACTGGTTCCTTACTCTCACAAAGCAGATTACTAATAGCGGCTGACAGACCCGCAAGAGAAAAGTTCGTTCTCTTTTTTTCTCTATCGACTTCCTGAAAACCCTAAGGTTTTGAATGACCGTTTCTTGACTCGTTCTTGATCACTTGGAGAAATTGACAATGGGAGCAAGTAGGAAGTTACAGGGCGAGATCGATCGAGTTCTGAAGAAAGTTCAAGAGGGCGTCGATGTATTCGATAGCATTTGGAACAAGGTCTTTCTCTTGTCCTTTGGATCTTGCATTTTCGGAATATCTTCATCTTGCTGTAAATTCTGATCGGATTGCTCTTTTTTATTGTTTAGGTTTATGACACGGACAATGCAAATCAGAAGGAAAAATTCGAGGCTGACTTGAAGAAGGAGATAAAGAAGTTGCAGAGATATAGAGACCAGATCAAGACATGGATACAGTCCAGCGAGATAAAGGATAAGAAGGTACAGTTTACTATGCAATTATGTGCCTACCAGGTGCTTTTGGTTTCGTTTGAGAACTAATTTTACTGTTCTTTTCAAATACCCGTCGGAGCTACTGTTGGTCACTAATAGATATATTAACGAAAAGATTGGCAACTCCTCTCAAGAAATGAAGATGTTCTAGAAGCAACAGCAAAAATACTCATCTAAATCAGACACATGAAGCATTCAAGTGGTTTAAAATAAGGAGGAAATCTGTTCTTTTTTATTTGTTTAATATGAACTGAAAAATACAAGGTGGAAATGTACGGAATCTAGTTTAGTATTTAGTGATTGATACTTTTGGTGTTTATGCAATATTGTGAAGGTTTTGGTTTTGATTCAAGGCTACCTCTTCTCCAAATTGATGACTTCAAAATTTGCAAAAAGGAAAAATGTATTTTCAAAACGGCTAATCAACTTTTATGAACCCAGAATATGCAAAGAAGGAGAAATGGTTTGCTTGCACTGGCATTTCTTAAAATCTGGACCAATGCTCTCATGTAGCTTTATTGGAGCTAGGAAATAAATGCATTGATAAATTCAGGTAATTAGGCCAACAACCATTGCAAAGCATGAGGAAGACAATGAATGGTATTTGTTATATTTGTTTATTTTGATATACTGTGATTAGTGAGTGATGCTTTTGCGCTGAAATGAATTCTCTTCAATGTCTTAATCTCACTGGATTTTTGGTGGTTGGTGCTTTTATTCCTACTTTACTTGCTCCTAATTCAGACCTTGTCATTTTGTGATGAACTCCATTATATAATATCTTCTTTGCAGTAGCTGAGAAAGTCATATTTCACTTGTTTGATGCCTATTTTCTGATGTTGACAGTGGATTTTCTTTTGATACTTGTTGACATAGGTTAGTGCCTCTTATGAGCAGGCTCTGATGGATGCTCGAAAGCAAATTGAGCGTGAAATGGAGCGATTTAAGATTTGTGAAAAAGAAACTAAGACGAAAGCATTCTCAAAAGAAGGCCTTGGCCAGCAACCTAAAACAGTGGGTATTTCGTTGCTCTTGTTTTTGTTTGTGGCTGTTCAAACTGTTGTTTGTCTTCTGGATTAAGTTTCACTATGATTAACATTAATCAGGAATATAGTCTCTCATTTCAGAAATATAGTTTGTCGATGGGTGGAATTCTATTAATAATTCCCGGTCATGTGAATTTACTTTTGCACCAAATGGAGCTGTTTTCCTTGTGCAACAGAATGTACTCCATTCTTACATGTTATAACTGAAGCGGAAAAGTTGTTTCACTATATCGTTCATGGATATCAGGCAGCTTTCTGATTGCATGGCTGTCTCTTGCAGTTAATATGGAAGTTTTAGCCTGGTGTTGTTTGTTTAGCATTAGGCATATTTTACTTCTTCCAACATGCGGTACTATTATTATTTTTTTCATGTTTTAGGATCCAAAGGAAAAAGCTAAATCAGAGACACGAGATTGGCTGAATAATGTGGTATGTTACTGGAGTTCTTGTATTTCTGTCAGCTGAGTTGCATAGTTCAAGGAGTTGTTTAGCATGTAAAATGATCTCATACATATCTGTTTGATTTTTTGCATCTCTGTTTTCCTCATCATTATTGACTATTCTGTAGTTCTCATGATTTCATAGTTTGAAAAGTCATGCTTAGTATTTAATTTGTTTCAGCTGGGGATCTCAAGTTGTTATTCTTTTGCAGAGTTATCATCATTCGTTTAACTGTTTATACAACTTCTCTGTGTCAAACGAAAGGTCTACCCTTATGAAGTTTCATGTAATTTTGGATGACTTTACTGAAAGTTTATTATCTCTACAGTTTTACCCATTGAAGTGGTTAATAACAGTCAAATCGTTGCCTTAAGGGTATTTTGAATACTACATTGCTATTTTAGCTAGTGGACATTAGATATGGGTATCCGAGAGAGGAATTCAGAGTGGCATGACTCTTGGTCATTGATTTGCATATAATGTCATCTTTTCATGATACTTTTCAAACACGCCATGAATATATTTGAAGATATTATGTCTCATCGAGTAGGTCAGCGAACTGGAAAATCAAATTGATAGCTTTGAAGCTGAAATAGAGGGACTTTCTGTTAAAAAAGGGAAGACGAGGCCTCCCAGACTGGTATGATGAGAAGAAAGTTAAATATCTTAATTCTGTTTAACTGTGTTGTTTTTGTATTTGAAAAATCTTTCTTTTATAGACGCATCTGGAGACATCGATTGCTCGGCATAAGGCTCATATTATGAAGTTAGAATTAATTCTAAGGCTGCTGGACAACGATGAATTGAGTCCAGAGCAAGTCAATGATGTCAAGGATTTCTTGGATGACTATGTGGAAAGAAATCAGGTCTTTTTAATTACTCCGTTATTGTCATGTCCAAATGGAGCTTATTCTATTGTTATACATCTATGGAGGAATGACCAAGTTTATTCACATGATTTGGTACCTTAACAAGGGTTTCTGATTTCTGAAATGACAAAATATGAAAGTCTTAATCCTTATATTTTTTATTTGGTTGCAGTTATTGCTGAGTGTGAAGGTTGTTGACTTATTGGTAGTTAAACTTGAACTATGTTTTCCTTTTTGGCATATAACTTGTAGGAGGACTTTGACGAATTTAGTGATGTTGATGAGCTTTACAGTTCTTTACCTCTAGACAAGGTGGAATCTCTTGAAGATTTAGTTACTATTGGTCCTCCTGGTCTTGTAAAGGTGAATGACTTCTCCCACAGTTACTTGTGTTCCAAAGTTCTAAGTCTATTCAGCTTTTTTATTAGCTCTCCTTTGCTCTCTCTCATTTCTTCTTTATTACAATTTGTGTCATAGACATGTCATTCCAATTTATCTACCATGTTTGTGTATGGCATAGTTTAAAAATATGTTCTTCAAAGTTATCTTCCATGCCTGTGGGCATTCACTCTGCCCCACTGACTTCAGCAGAGTTTCATTAGTAATGAGAAAGTGGATGCAATCCGATGCATTACAGAGAAAAAGTTAGGTTAGAATATGTGCCGCGGGCCCCCTCCTCACATTTGATTTAGGTTGATTATAAGTACTGTCATGAGTAGAGATTTCTATTAGTTTTCTTTTGAGAGGAAAAGTAAACGTTGGAGCTGAAATCCTAACACAACTTTTTATTATTAGCAGGGTGTCAGTGCCTCCAGTGCAGTTTTAAGTATGAAAACTTCTTTGGCTGCAGCCCCCACTCAGGCTCCAGTACGTTTGTTTCTGATACTGCATCTTACGCTCCATGTCCCTTGACTTTCTATTGCCCTGGAAAAGAAGCTATCTTTTTTTGTTAACCCCTAACTTGACAAACTAATGTCTATGGAACACTAAGCCGAGCTTTACAGTACTACTAACTTGTATGGAACCCTTAAGGAGATAACAAAGAAAATTTAGTTGTGAGTTCCAACTTTTCCCAACAAAATGTCAACATCAATGCTCTGGCTTCCTATTAATTTATTTTTGTCTTAGGAGTATTTGCTCACATCACTTGAAACTGTACCTATAACATCCAGTATTATTACTTTTCCACTGATTTTTTCTCATTGCTAGTTATGCTAAGAAAATGTAAGAATGTTTTAATCGTCTTGTCCTTGGACATCCTATTGAGCAGTAGAGTGTAAATTAAACTGTTTTCTTTCGCTTTATGTTAAATTTATCCAAGTTTACGGTATCGGCTAATACTAAAGAAGTTATAGAAGATGCTTTGTCAATCAATGTTGATGGCATTACAAGGTTTGTGCTATTGGAATAATAATTTCACTGGATATTCGAAACAATGCCCCTGACAAAGAATGATTTTTCTTTAATTATTATGGAAATGCATGCTGTTACATAGATTCTTAGGAGATACTTCCTTGTCAACAGATTGACATAATAAGGGTCTTTACATTACTTTGCAACAGTAATTTGTTCAATAGTTTATGATATTCCAAGTAAAACGAAGACCTTCCTTTAAGTATTATTTGTGCTGAGTTGACAAGAGATTGTACTGGCAGTAATTCTTGGGATAAACTTGGTTTTTAATGAAACTTGGGAAATAGCTTCACTTGAATCAAATGGAATGCTGTTTATTTGGGTAACTTATCAAATGGGAGGGTAAAATTAGTACACTCGCTGAAGGAAGACAAAGCTAGAGAGGTCTCCGAAAACTTGATGCATCCCACAACTATATATTGAATTCCCTATCTGCTTGTATTTTTCCTTTCACTTATATTTATCTTCTATGGTATAACTTGATGATACCCTTTTCAGGCAACAACGGCAGCTTCCATCCCACAGGTTGCCTCTGCGCACGACCAAATAGATGAAACAGCTTTCCAGGATGATGCAGTTGCAAGAACCCCACCTCCTAAAAGTAGCACCCTCAGTATTTCTGCACCACAAACACCAGCAGCAGGCCAGGCATCTCCTGGCATCACAAGTTGGTTAACTATAACTTTGCTGGTATCTGAGTTCCTTTCCTATTTTCTGGTTTGAGTTCCTATTTGCACTTTTGAACAATCAGGTGCTGCCACTGCTTCTCCGGTAACCATTTCAACTTCTACAAAAGAAGAGGAGATTGCGAACTTCCCTGGTCGAAAATCATCACCAGCTCTTGCTGAAACTGGATTAAGGGCTGTTGGTAGAGGTGGCTTGCCTAGTCAACCAACTTCTAATATCCTTCCTAGTTCTGGCAACACAATTTCCAGCAATGGGGCCCTTGGTAACATTCCTTTGGCTTCTGAAATGGGGAAAAGAAATATTTTAGGTTCTGATGATCGATCAGGGAGTAGTGGTGTGGTACAGTCTCTTGTATCCCCTCTAAGTAATAGAATAATATTGCCACAAGCCGCCAAGGCTGCTGATACACTTGGATCAGCTGATACTGGAAATGTTAATGATGCTGCAATTATGAGCAGCAGGGTTTTCACTTCTCCTGTGGTTCCTGGTATGCAATGGAGGCCCGGAAGTTCCTTCCAAAACCAGAATGAAGCAGTATGTTCCATTATTCTGTTTCCATATTGTTAGTGATTCTCAGTTCACCTCCTATTAGCATCTTAGGCACTTACGATGACCTCAAGTTTAAAATCAAAACTGAAAAAAAAATATCATTTTTGCTTTGAGTTTTCTACAATGTGTGGAGGATCTGGTTGAACTTTTTTCTTTCATATCTGCTTAAAAGTTTGACATTGATTCTTTTATCTTGTGCTAAAGCTATTTTTTTGACAAGTATAAGACACAATGAACTGAAGTTACACTGATGGGATCTAAATCACCATGCTTTTGAGATCAAGATGTTAATTGTTAGGGAATCAACTGGTAATAGGCACAATATAAGAAGCTAGATTGAAGCAAGATTGTGAACTTAAGAATAAACTGTTCTTTTGGTTTATGATGATGTTTGGTATTGTTAGTCATATAGACGAGCAATGAGATCATGTTTGGCATCTGTAAGAGGACATAATTTAATGGATTTGACAAGGTTTGTTTCTGCTGTTTGAACCGGAAGTCAATTTTTTCTAACATGCTGTTGCCCGAAAATCTTTTGTTTTTTTTTTTTTTTACCTTGTGATTCCAACTCATGTTACAGTTACACACATTGTCTCGCCACGCTTCAGTATACACAATCTTGATTGTAAAACCATTAATCATCATGAAAACAAGTTAATTTCCTGTATTCTTAGGGGCAGTTTCGTGGGAGAACTGAGATTGCTCCTGATCAAAGGGAAAAGTTTCTTCAGCGATTTCAGCAGGTACAGCAGCAAGGTCAAAGTAATCTTCTTGGTATGCCTCCTCTTGCTGGAGGAAAACAGTACTCTACACAGCAACAGAGTGTGCTCTTACAGCAGGTGTGGTTTCCTTCACTTTTTTGTTGGCATTTCTTTCAGGTCTTTTAATACATGTGACTGTGAATCTGTGTCGTAAATCTTTACTTGTTGGATAACGTCTACAAGTGTTTTCTTATGGACTTTGAATTAAATTAAAGGTCTTTTGATGAATAACTTTTCCTTTTTTAAACTGTGGTATTCTCAAGGAAAACTCCAAGCAGGCTTTCTTTATTTTGCATATGCACATATGTTACATTCCTCATCCTCCCTGGCTCTGTCCTCATGCTAAAAGATGAGGAGAAAAAAGCAAATAAAGAAGCAGTTTACTGCTCGATCATCACTAAAAAAATATTTTTGGATGATGACTGTTGAATTGAGCTCTGGAAGTTTAGATGAATCTTGCACCTTAAAAGAACTATAATCTGTTTTAGTTACAGAAAACTACTTGTAGAAGTTTTACTAATAGATTGATCTATCTGCTGTTGCATAGGATTGTGGTCAAATTTAGGAAGTTTCCAGGAAAGCACACTCGTGTCTAGTTTGTATGTGTTTGAGTTTCACAGCTCTTCTTTCTCCTTAAATCCATTTATCTTTCTATTGTATTGACTCCTCCAAGGTTCTGAAAGAGTTAAGAAGATAGGGTCCAATCAATACAATCTTCCTACTGCGGATTGGAATATTTTCTCTTCTTTTTGCTATGGTGGAATTTCTTTGAACAGTTTTATCCCTTTGGACTTGTTTAATTTATTGAAACTTGCTTTCACTTGTTAAAAACCCACTCAGTTCAATGCTCAAAGCCCATCTATCTCACCTCAACTTGGGTTGGGGATTGGGGTCCAAGCTTCAGGTCTTAACAGTGTTACAACATCTGCTTCACTGCAGCAGCAGCCAAGTGCAATCCACCAACCATCTAATCAGCAGACAATCATATCTTCAACATCTAAAGATGCAGGTAATGTTGCTCGTGAATTTGTGTTTGAAGCATCCTTGACTGACAATGTTTCTGGCCCCTGTACTGGAGCTTGGAATAGTAATATATATTAGTTTTCATTTGACATGTCTGAGACATGATAACACTTGTTGAGAAGTCACTGGGCGCTATATGCTTTAAGCACAGCTTCTCCGGTCCAAACTATGGTAGAAATAAAAAATGTCTTCGTTCTTATATAGAATGAAAACTGAGAAAGCAGAGATTTTAATGAATTACTAAGATGCTTCTCTATTTCGATATTTTCTCTGGATCAGAGGAGACTGCTGACCTTGAGAGAAGGTAATAATAGGTAGTGCTCACTGTCACATCTGATTGATTGTAGAAGTTAAGGAATTCCTTGACGATTTACATTTGCATCATTAAGTTCCATCATTAATTATCAAAATAGTTTGTACTTGTGCTTAAAAGTATTGCATTCTGAAAGTTTGATCTCATTTAGTCTTCATAGTTTCCCTTACGATTAAGTCGTGTGATAATGCATCCAAAAACTGACCGAACCTGGCTAGGTCGAATTTAGCTTATCAAGAGGGCCCGAAAAATTAACTTGATTTAAGTTTATGCTTATCTGAATCATCTGTATCATGTCTAGAAAACTTTTAATGAAGTCTTTCAGTATACTAAATTGCTGATTTAACTATATATATCTCTAGATCCATAGGGTACATTGAGTTTTAAAATAAGGATGCAGGAACCTGCAGGACGCAATTTTAAACTTCAATCCATTTTCAAGTGTTGTTTAATGATGGGAAGAAAGGTTGTAGGTCCTGTGTATTATCGTTATAATTACAATTCTGCAACAATTTTAAGTGAACCCTCCAAAATTGACTGAATGCAATTGTTTGATCTCGACATCCTGATGGCACAATGTTTTTACATCTGCAGAAACTGGATTTACAAAAGTTGAGGAGTTGCAGCAGCAACAGTCCCTCACAGAAGAATCATCAGTGGATTCCGCTTCCAACTCCGTTATTGGAAAAACCCTCATGCAAGAGGATGAATTGAAAGCTTCTTCTTACACCTTAGATTCCGCGGTATGTGTAAGGTCCTCTCTAATTTAAAACTTCTAGGGAATTTGGTTAACATTACATTTGGCTTGATTACTGAATCTTATATAGTATACACTAAGATATCAGCTATTGTGTTCCCTGGGTGGGCCCTCCAATGTCTAACGATAACATTGCTTTAATATGGAGATACATGTATAATTGTTTTGAATTTTCAAAGTACTCCGAGTCTTGGTTTCATTATTGAACTCATTGGGTTGAGTCAAGTCATGTTGTCAATTTTTCTAGTTAATTATCACGAAATCAATTTTGCTGCTATGCAATTGTTTGCTAGCAGGCTGCAGCTGCTGCCGGCGCACTTGCTGAACCTTCCCAAGTGATGAGGGAAACTGACCTATCTCCAGGACAACCTTTGCAATCAGCTTCATCTTCTGGAAGTCTTGGGGTTATTGGTCGAAGAAGTGTATCTGACCTTGGTGCTATTGGAGATAACATCAGTGCCTCAACTGCAAATTCGGGAGGAATGCATGATCAGTTATACAATTTGCAGATGCTCGAGGCTGCTTATTATAGACTTCCTCAACCCAAAGACTCTGAGCGTGCAAAGACCTATTCTCCAGTATGCAGCTAACTTATTGTAGATCTCGTTCTTCATTTTCTTCGCTATTCCAATGTTTGCTTTGGCTATGCACAGAGACACCCAGCTGTTACACCTCTGAGTTATCCTCAAGTACAAGCCCCTATTGTCAATAATCCCGCCTTCTGGGAACGGCTCGGTGCAGATACATACGGCACGGATACCCTATTCTTTTCATTCTACTATCAACAGGTTATTTATTCCATTCCTTTATTTATGTATCCTGCATGTATTTCAGTGTTCTTTAACTTGTTCTGACGCTAACGCTGATCTGCAGAATACTTACCAGCAATATTTGGCTGCTAAGGAATTAAAAAAGCAGTCCTGGAGATACCACAGAAAATACAACACATGGTTCCAACGGCATGAGGAACCAAAAGTTGCCACAGATGATTTTGAACAGGGGACATATGTGTACTTCGATTTCCATATTGCCAACGATGAACAGCATGGCTGGTATGTTTTCCATTTCTTAAGTTCCATTTGCCTGTGTTCCATCTTTGTGATTGCACTTTCCATCAAAGAACACATTCATTGTTTATTTTGTTACTATCTACCCATTCTATATCATGATGATGCAATTACATACACTATTTGGTCGGGACTTTCTGATATCTGATTATTTCCTGTAAGGCTGTAACCCATTGTTTTCTATATTTTTTCTTTTTGCTTCAGCTGCTTCATTTTTAAATTTTATTTGTGAAGAAGCTGAGTAACTGTAACAAAACATAATATTAAGTGTAACAATCACTTGGGTTTGTACCAATCTACTTGGTAGTGGCATTAACATGATTGTGGCCGAGGTTTTGCCTCTGGGGCTGCATAAGGGGTGCCAATAAGCTGAAATCCACTTGAAACTCAATCCTGGAGACAGACACAATTTTTTTCTTTTGATGGCTGCTGAGATTTGTCGCTAAGGAACGTTGTTAGTTATTAGTGAGACTGGGACCTTGAGAAGAAGTGACTGCTTCGACTTGAGGACCAGCTTCGGTGAAAAGGAAGCTGATGGGGTGAGTCCAGTATTAGTCTCAGTTTTATGCATAGAAAGATGAGTACACGTTCACCTGATATTGCACGTCAAAGGCTTGCAAGCTCCAAGTGCTTGAGTTTAGGCAATGCCTTTTCTGAAAGATTTGCTTTCTTTGTGTGCTGCAAAATTAATCGCACATGGCATGTTCCAAGAGTAAAGGGATCCCTTTGTTCCTTTTCTCATCGCATAATGTCATCCCTGATAATAGGAGCTTTAATTAGTGATCGGTGCTGTGAGCATGTTCCGTGCTCAGTTTCCATTTTGTAGAGCTTCACCACTTTAAAACTACAGGAAAAAGGAGATTAATATAATTTGCCTAGATCTTGTGTGAATTTTGTGTTTCACATTTTTATTTGAGTGTGCTTTTTATCAAGTCCAATTTGTGATCTAAATTTGCTTCCGTTTTTGTTGACTTTTGTTCTTTGCTTTCACCCAGGTGTCAGAGGATTAAGACTGAGTTCACTTTTGAGTACAGTTACCTTGAAGATGATTTAATCATATAAATTTACCTTCTGCGCAGTTCACTGGTCTCTTTTGTATTATCCTCGGCAACTTAAAGCACCTTGCATGTTCAACTTGAACGTCTTTACTCAGAATCTGTTTGGTGCTCTTAGGCTCATAGTGCATTCAACATTGTGCACCCCCTCCCCCTCCCCAAATGGGCCTTTCTCTCTTTAACAACTCGCCATGCATTGACTGCCAACTATAATTAGTACCTAGGCTGCAATTTATTGTCCCAAAGTGTATTCCCTATAATTAGTGAACATGTTGCTGGTACCATGCAACCATGTGAATGAAGATTCCTTATGTAGGATTTAACAGTACAACATGCGACATTGTTAAGTTATATGCAGTTGCAAGGTGAAACTTTTGCCATGTTCAGTATATAGTTACACGTGAGATGGGGGATCATGGGAAAACAGAGGAAACACGCAAACTTGTAGACTTGATAACTAAGCGACATCCGTGTAAAATCCTTTTCTACTTTTTGTTTTATCAGGCCATTTCTCAAAGCAGCAAATTGACAATTCTGCTTCCCAACATTACAGGATCTTTCTAAAGTTAATATTTTTGACCTACGTATAGCTCAAAAGACATGTAATAATAAGGATTGTTTCCTGTAATAATTCATTTTTAAATTTTGTATTTGATTTCATTCAAGGCCAGTGTTCCCAGTAACTTTCAGAAGAAATGAAGCACAACAGCATGGAGAAAATAAACCCGCAGAAAAAGAACACAAGTCTGTTAAAAAGTTGAAAGTCGAGTATGACACAGAACTTACAACTTTCAACTCAAGTTCATGTTCCAAAGAATTTCAATTGACATATATGACATCTTTCCATATATACAACTCAGCAATGTTTAAGACCTTCAAAATTATGGTAGGTCGAGCTAAACAAGAAACCCAATACGTCATGTTTGATTCCAGATATGGCCTCATGATGTCACTTCCATTGATTTCTTGTTCTCATAAGTGCGTATGAATTGTTCAACTGGAAAACGTACATTTCTCGAGCTAAACCGAATCATTTTGTCTGTACAACTAGTACTGCAAAATCCAAGACGTCCTGGGTATGCCGCAGCACCATAGTCTTTATCTGTGTTCTCATTTAATAGAAAAAACAAACCAAAAACGGAAAGAAAGAAAGAAACCAAAAAAAAAGTAAAATATGATAACAAAAAAAGAGCTGAGACAAGGGCGGGCCAGGACTTTCCGGCTCAAGAGAACTGTCTGAGTAATATCCAGCCTTGGAAATAACAAAATCATAATGAGCAGTTAAATTGCAAGGTATTCAAGAAGTTGGAAACAACAATATCATTATGAGCAGTTAAATTGCAAGGCATTCAAGAAGTACATATTTACTATGAACGTCCTAAAGTGACATAGTCTATTTACATTACACAAGCAAAAATGGGGTGAATAACAATTTATCCCACTGCCATATTCATAATGAACAAATTATCCCTTATAAAAAATAAATAATAATTTAGACCCTGTGTTATTTTTTAAAACATAGAGTGTATATTGCTAAATTTTGAAAAACACATGAGGATAAACTGCTAGTTTATTTTTCATAAGGGGGCTATTTGGCTATTTTCCGAACTAGATTGCAATGTACCCAGGCAAAAATATTAGGGTTGTACTTATAATACAGTAAAGGTTGATTTTTTGCATCTATAAATGAAACGTATATGCTCAAGCAAAAGGCAAGTTAATATGTCACCTTCCCTTTCTGCTTTTGCATCTATAAAGAAAGAATGCATAAAATCAATTTGCACAAAAAGATAAGTTTCACTTTCACATGTCAAATGTGCAGTCATTCAAAAGTCTCGATAGTAGATTAGCACAAAGAGCAGATGATAAAGTTAGACCATCGATGAAAATTTAAGTAGTGAATATAGGATGTAAGGGACCTGATAACTCCAACTTAATGCAGTTACTGGGTGATCCGTAGGCTGATATTAACCAAAAACTGTGATATTAAGACCAGGGGACGTATAATAGATAATCTCGAATTAAGAATGCAGATTATTAAGAATCTAATTTAGATATCGAAGAAAGGCGATTACATCAATGGTATTGGGAACAAATTAAGCCTGTAGGCTTCACAGAGGTTTTAGCAAAAACATGGCAGACGCAGGAAAGATCGACGAAAGCACTTCTAATCTAAACTTCTGGGCTCTGAAACATGATGCCTGTGACTTTAAGAGTGTGTTGACAAGTAAATAGCAACAATCGCACTAAAGAAAGTTAAAGGGGGAAGAAAGAAATAATAAAAGATACTAATTTCGAAAGAAAAGCCCGCTTATCCATCATCACCGCCATAGAAGGGGGCTAGCTCCGGCGGCAGGCAGTCTTCATCGCAGTAGAAGCAGAGAAAGACGGCTCCGGGGAAACCATTAACGAATGTGAAGATATCAGAGCCTCCTGCAGCCAATGACGGAGGGCGGCATCCTAATCTTCACAATCTATGGAAAATCGTCCCCCTTTTTCCCGCTGTCCACCGCCACCTGCTCAGATAAGATCAAGTAGTGCGTTAGAAGCCCTTGCTCATATTGCTCTGTCTTTATATACTCCTATATTCCGTGAAAAATTCCAGCCCCATAGTCTCTGTTTAATTACCTGAAACACCCCTTTAGTTCCAGTTACTACTTGGCGACCTTAACCCATTGCGATTGGTTCCCGAGGGCATAACTGTCAATAGCAAAATGAATTGCCTGCCGAGAAAACCCTAACCCTACACCCTAAGTACATCCCACCCTCCCACTCCTTGATTTTCTCCTTTCTGCTTCGTTCTACTCTCCACTCCCCTCAAGTACTTACTCTCCATCCGTGCCTAGTCTGCTCCTCTCTTTGTCCATTATAAGGTGATTGTACTTGTCTTATTCTGATGTTCATCCCGTTTAGGGCTTCTCTAAAAGCTTTTGGTGTATAATTTCATAATACATGTTTATGCTGCTAATTTGATAGCATATCGATCAGAGTTCCTTTTCTTTTGGGGTGGAAGGGAGGGTGGGGCGGCTAAGGATCGGGCTAGTGTGGAATTTTTTAATTTTTCAAGCATGTGCTATACATGTTGCTGTTCTTGCAGGCTTCCTCAACACTGGTTCTGTTCCTTCAGTTTGTATAAAAGCTTGGTTGAACAGTGAGGCACCACTTCTGAAAGGGTAATAAGCTTGCGGAAGAAGGTAATTAAGGCGATAACCTTTCAAGTGTCTGGCTGAGTTTTTCAAAAGGGGTATGTTCATGTGCTCTTTAGGCCAAATAATTAGAAGTTATAAAAACTTGACTTTGGCTCAAGGCTAGGATCCATGTTATGTGCTTTATTGGCTCAAACATGAGCTGATATCTTCATGTTCTCATTTGTTCTGAATTCAGAACTAGGGCAACTTCATGGGCTTTGGATTCATTTGTAATTGTCAGGTCATATATACTACAGTCACTCCAGTGATAGACCATCCAATGCATATGAAGTGGATTTGCTCTGCAGTTTCTGTTATTTGTTTCTTTCTTCCTTTCTGGGTGAACCTCCAAAGCATATCATTTATTTCTAGTGTTTTTTTCCTTTTTATGTTCGACCTGCCCATACTCTTTTTTGCTATCCTTGGATGTTGATTCTCTAGGAGTAGCCATATCATAATTCCCCATAGTTACATTCTTTAGTTTCAGGATTGTTCACTATGGCAGAGCCCTCAAAAGTCATTCACGTTCGTAATGTTGGTCATGAAATTTCTGAGGTAATTTCCTTCTACCTTGCCTAATTGACACATAATGTTGCACTTTCAGATTTTGCATTTTGTTGGTCATACATGTTTGGAAGAATGTCATGTCTTTATATTCTTAATTGGCATTCAATCCCAAAACTGAAACAACCAACACAGAGTTTTTTACTGAAGTTAGTGCACATTTTGTGATTGAGAAATAGGAGGGATGACTTGGATTTGAAGAAATTGTCTTTGATTAAGTAGGCACAAGAGAAGAGGATCCCTATAGAACCCAGATTGGTACAAGACCTAAAAATCTTAACCGATGCGTCTTGAGCTAAATGCACCTAAGTTTATTTCTTGATCTAGTTCTTGATTTTGCTGAGCAATCTCTCAAATAATACGCAGCCTTATCATAATGTTATCTGATTTGTGCCTTTATTCTGTCAACTGTTTTTGAGGGATCATAGTAGGCTGGTGTCTCTTGATAACTAAAAATTACTCATGCCATACTATTATTGCATGTAATTCGCCAGCTTGCATATGTTGTGCCAATGATTCAGCTTTGTTTAATATGAATTACTGATTATATGTGGATTTACAAAATCTTTGACTCTTTATTTTTTTTTCCTATCCTCAAGATTTAATTGGTGTGGCTAATTAAAGAAAATTAACCGTCCTCTTTCTAATTTTTACAAGAAAACTCATTGAGTATACGACTAGATAGCATTTATATTTCATCACTTTAAAATACTAAGCAAGTACACATATTTTATTTTTGTTTCTTGTTGATGCAAACATATAAACACATCTATTGCTCTTTCAATAAAACAATAAATTACTTATACATTCTATTTTTTATATTATGTTATTCTTCTCCAGAATGACTTGCTCCAGCTGTTCCAGCCATTTGGAGTTATCACCAAACTTGTGATGCTTCGAGCCAAAAATCAGGTTTCCTTCTTGAAAATATGTTCGAGCAGCTATGCAATGTGGGCAGCCAAAAGTAAATTTGTTTCTGATAGCTGTTCATATTAAAATTTCAGGCCCTCCTCCAAATGCAAGATATCGCTTCAGCAGTAAGTGCATTGCAATTCTACACTAACGTTCAGCCAAGCATAAGGTATCTTGACTTGATAGAAAATATTACCTTTTGGCTTTCAGCTTTCCAACTTCATTATGACAGTTCTCCTCTCATGTATCTAGCATTGTCGAGTCTGTTAATGTATTTTCTTACTGACTTCTAGGGGAAGGAATGTTTATGTTCAATTTTCATCACATCAAGAACTAACCATTATGGATCAAAATGCTCAAGCGAGAGGAGATGAGGTGAATATTATGCATGACTGCGACAATTTTCCCATACTTCATTGAGACTCATGTTTTGGTCAGTTGTACCAAGTTACAAATGGCTTGCAGGAGTTTGAGCATGAGTAGCCGTTATTCGCTTTCCAAATGTAACAAGATGATGGTGATGATGATGATAATAATAATGATAGAAGCAACAATAATAGTAGCAGTAGCAGCAGTAATAAAAAAAGATTGATCAGAGTATTCCCTATCATCTTGAGGCCACTATATTTCACAAATTGGGTTATCACTTACTCAAGTATATGGTCAAATGTCGAAACTTTATGACTCACTTGAGAAAGATGAAATGATTTAGATTCGTAATGTTGGGTGGGTTAATCATCTTTGAATGATGTCCATATTGGAGGAAAAGGTATCAAATGTCTACATTTGACCAATGTATCTTGGGCAAGCTGTGAATAACCAAAATATATTTTTGGTACTCTAGTTCGCCTAGAAGGCGATAGACTTGTCTTCCTTTAGTCACATGTAAGACCTGAAGTATATAACTATATATAATAAAGCTCCATTTAAGCAATGGTACTTGTAATATTATGAATATTCTTATTGCCATCTAATGTCAAGTAGAATAAATTATCAGTGATGGAATGTAATGGCCCTATATCATTGCATATAATCAGCCAAAGTGCATGACTAGCATTACTAAAACCTGTTAGTTGGTTTCATTATCTTCGTTTTATATAAGGAACTGTGTCATTAACACCTATCAATAACATAAACTTGAGACACTTGTGGATGGATTTGCAACTTGTGAATATTATGTCGTTACATTCTTATATTGGAAATTTCCAACTTCTTAACACGTTTGTTCCAATGGAGTTTCTACTTTAAAAAAAAATAACTAACAGTGTATATGTTTTCTCTTTCTATAGATTGAAAATAAGAATTAAAAGTATGGTGTTGCAATGAATTTATGGTATACTTTTCGTGATGCAAGTATCTCTTTTTCGTGATTGGAGATCCTTACATGGTGTTTTCCATCTTATTTTAAGTTATTTACGTGGTTTTTTTGTTTTTTTTTTTTTTTTGGGGGGGGGGGGTTGAGGTTTCTGCATATTTGCGTTGTAATGGATGGTGCATGATGTCATATAGATCAGCCAAAGCAGTATGGCTGCAAACCAACCAATTATGTCACTGCTCAGGCTCTTGATTTCTTGCTTTGTATATATTTATTTTGTGTGTTTGCATGTTGAGTGATCGCTCTATGCTGGTTATTCTAGCTCTATATGTCCATATCCTTTTGTCTTTCTGTATTCTTTTCTATTCATTCCCTTCTCTTCTCTCTCTGCTGTGTCTGTGCTGGTTTGCTGTTGGGGTCTTCTCTGTATTCTGTCTCTATGCTGGTCTGCTGTTCCGCTCTCTCTGGATATCCAGCCTAACAGAATCCTCTTAGTTACGATACATCACATGCTATATCCTATTACTGTGGAAGTGCTGCATCAAGTTTTTTCTCCTCATGGATTTGTAGAGAAGATCGTCACGTTTCAGAAGTCGGCTGGTCAGCATCTTCAAATTTTCTCTTTTCTCTTAATTTCGATATTGGTTAAGGCCGTAGGGAGAATGTCTAAATTTTGTGTCATCCTGTGCGAGAAATATCTTTGTATGATTTGAAATTTCCTCTCTTTCTTGAGAGATCTAAATATGATTCGGTGAATTACTGTCTATGCTGTTTCTTTGACGTGTATGAGATAACTATCTCTTAAGATCACTATCTTTGACCCCTTAATCTGTTAACTGCATCATTAACTGCTACTTTCTCTAGTTGTGCTGTAATTCTTGACAATACTCTAATCTGCAAATTGTGTAGGTTTTCAAGCTCTAATTCAGTATCAATTACACCAAAGTGCTATTTCTGCGAGGAACTCCCTTCAGGTATATTGAATGTTAAACTATTAGATAGGCTTACTTAATTGGCACTGAAACAAAGTCTATTACTTGCAACTCTTTTCTAGGGACGAAATATATATGATGGTTGCTGTCAGCTGGATATTCAGTTCTCAAAGTGAGTTGATTTTAAGAGTTTTGGTGCATGTACATGTTACTATATTCTCCTGCATTCTCCTTGCTGTTATGTTGTATAGTTACCAAAGTGCTCTTTATCCAGCCTTGACGAATTGCAAGTGAACTATAATAATGAACGCTCAAGGTAAGTTTGTCAGTCAGATGCCATGTTATTTTTCTCTTGTCGGTGAGTATTGCCATTAAGATTCTCTTTTTGTTCTCTTATTGTCATAGGGATTTCACAAACCCTTCCTTGCCTTCAGAACAAAAGGGCAAGTCCTCTCAAGTAAATCCAATCTTCTTGATATGACAATTGACATCATTTAGCTTTCTGTCCTTGAAACTTTTTGCCTGATTAGATCAAATTTGATTCCTTTTATGGCAGCCTGGGTATGGAGATACAGGCATGTATGCCCATGCAGGTGCTTAATTAGCTATTGTATGATTGTTTGTTGTCAATTTCATTTGTACCTCAATCCCACTTTCTAACATCTTTCTCTCCCTCTCTCTCTCTTGCTCTCTCAGTTGGATTTCCACAGGTGAGAACCTTGCTGCTTGTCTAGGCTTCAACTGGTGTACTGGTCTTAACACCCTCCCACAACTTTTATCTTCACTTCAAATGCAATGAATATGCTGTGATGGTGACGCAACCGTTTCAACTTTTTTCTTCTAAAAATTTATCATGCACTTGCTATCATAATACTTTGTAGGTATAAATACTCAGTTTAGCTTGTATTTATTAGCTATAATGTCACCTTTTTATCATCATCCATCTTTGCTGACCTGGAAGACAATGATCGTGTGATAACTCTAGTGTTTGGTCAGGCTGCTTCCTTTATATACGGTGGTTAAATGAGTGTTTTCTTTTGCCAATACAGTGTATTTTGTCTTATTTTACTTTAAATTATGGTATGCCATTCTGGTACACTCATTGGGTGCTGCTTCCGATGTATACATGTAAAATAATGTTGGTTATAGCATTTGTGGTGGATTTTTCTTTGTTGTCTTAAATTGTAGATGGGCAATGCTGCTGCCATCGCGGCTGCCTTTGGAGGAGGTCTACCACCCGGTATAAGTGGAACAAATGATAGGTGCACAGTTCTTGTATCTAATCTGAATCCTGATGTAAGTTTCTACCTGTTATTCTTCTCTGCTCACCTCCTCCCTCACATGATCACACGCACACAGGTGCATATTCACACAAGCTGATGTATTGTCTGTTTCTCATTGCCTTTAGTGCTTGAAATTATAGAATTCAGCAAAATTGTACTGACTCTATCATCGTCTTACGGTCTTTTGCAGAGAATAGACGAGGATAAGCTTTTCAATTTGTTCTCAATATATGGGAACATTATTAGAATCAAACTTCTCCGAAATAAACCAGATCATGCATTGGTTCAAATGGGAGATGGTTTTCAGGCTGAATTGGCTGTTCACTTTTTGAAGGTTCAGTGAATTTTTTGTTTATTTACTTGCGCTGCTTGACTGATTCCTGATTCATTATGTTATCCAGCTGAATGAGTTTGGCCTTTCTATATCCGACCTGTGAAACATATATGTAAAAATGCGAAAAATTGGAATTTCCCCGACTTATCTATTTGTTGGTTTGTTTCACAACCTTCAATTTTCTATGTTGCTTTTGTTGATTATGCTAGTAATCTTGCATCTCATTTTTATATAGGGTGCTATGTTGTTTGGTAAGCGCTTGGAGGTGAACTTTTCAAAGCATCCAAACATTACAACTGGAGCTGATACACATGAGTACTCCAACTCGAATCTCAATCGTTTCAATCGGAACGCTGCCAAAAATTACCGGTATTGCTGTTCACCGACCAAAATGATCCACATCTCCACTCTCCCCCAGGATGTGACTGAAGAAGAAATAATAACCCACCTCGAAGAGCATGGAACAATTGTTAGTACGAAACTCTTTGAGATGAATGGAAAAAAGCAGGCTCTTGTCCTCTTTGAAAATGAGGAGCAGGCTACAGAAGCCCTTGTGTGCAAGCATGCTACATCACTTAGTGGTTCAACCATTCGGATTTCCTTCTCTCAGTTGCAAACTATATGAGGACTAGCGCTCAAGGCCACCAAGTAGTGGAGCTGTAGACAGTATGATTTCATTCCCAAACTTGAATTCACCAGTTACAACTTTTTTCTTTTAGACATCATGGGCTTTAGCCTGTAGCATGTGTTTTGAGGAATTTTTATCTATCATTACCAGGTTTTTTTTGTTCAACCGCTTTTTCATGTTGGACTAGCATCATTAATTGCACATTGCAGTGATCCAAACTCTATTATGGGGTTCTCTGTTCTTTTATACTACTTTAGGTTCTGGAACACATTAGCTAACGTGGTTATAAGATCATGATCTTTCTTGGGTTTGCTTAGCATCTAATTTCACATTCAATGCAACTCTACTTTGAAATATCTTGTTAGTGCCGTACCAAATTAAGAATCTCTTCTTGTAGTTAAATTCAAAATAAAAGTATGTTTTTGTAAGCCTTATATGTTTAATACATATTTTTAAGAAATGACAAGTTTCTCCATAATTTTATTTTCCAAAAGTAGATTTTGATTTATGCTTTTTTCATGAATGAGTTTGTGCTCAATTCCTTTCTTTCAAAGCTTGAACTCAATCCCTTAAAATTTTTCTTGAGCTCCACCCGTTTGCATTGATATACTAGTCACATCATTTTTCATTTTTACATTGCTGGGAGTGATTAATGTTGGTATGGTGGATATTGCACTTGATACATTTAAAATTCTATTTGGAAAAATATTTCATGGTTACCTCTGTAACTGTGATTTTTAATTTCCCCACTTGTTTTTATGCCAATCAGCTTGATATAAGTATTAACACACAGCAAAGACTTTGCATTTGACACTGCATAAGGTTATTGAGAATTTGCAATCACAAAGCTCGGTCTGCTTTTTCTAGAGAGAGGCAGATTGTGTATGTTATTTTTGTAGTTAGTGAGCTGTCACATTCGACGTCAAAGAAAGAATGGTAGTTATGGGTTGCGTAAAGAGGTAGACATCTGGAAAGCTTGGCACTGCTGCCTTTGATAAAGCTATTTGGATTGATGTCTGAGAACATATAATATATATATATATATATATAATTAATTGCTGATTTTGCTTCAAGTAGAGACGAGTCAGTTATATATATAATTGCTGGTTTTGGTAGAGAGGCATGTTTCCTTGGAAAATGGTGTAAATGGAGGCTCCTAGTGAGATGGCTGCCTTTGTTTCTTATTGGGAGACTGCTACATTAGTCTGTATTTTATTTATAGAAAATAGAAAAGCTGGGAGGATACTGTTAGCCTGATATTGCACCCTGAGGTCAGAGGGCTTACAAACTGCAAAATGGATGGAACTGGTGTGATTCTGAATGACATCTTAAATGATGCTGGGTTGTCTGATTAGGTTCTCTGCTGGTAAGCCTTTTGTTTATTTGGGTGAACAAAAGTTCAGTTCTTTCAGAAGGAAATGATTCACTAGGCTAAAATCTACTTTCAGTTTTGCATCATATATCCATGTAATTTATGCGCTTACACATGTTTGTGTTATCTTCATGTACAAATATGACTTATCAATTCTCATGATGAATCTATATATTCATGGTTTTAGTTACTCCTTTTTCTTTGCTTTGACTTAGGTGCCAGAATCAAGACGGGTTCATTTTTTAGTACAGTGATCTCTTGAGGAGTACAGTGATCTTGAAGATGATCTAATCATAAAGTCTAGTGGTACCTTCATCATTATGCTATTGTTCATCTCCTCTCTCTCAAAAAGGACTGGCTGCAATCATAGCATGATTGGAGACAATAAGATTTGTAGTCTGCTACTGTGATTGTGCAGTGTGTTCTGTAACTGATTTCCATGTGAAAAGCTACAGTTTGCTTGTTACTGGTTCAAATCGCTCTAAGGTTTGACGTTCCTTCTGATTCAATAGGAAATCTTTTGTTCTGTTATGGTAAGTATGTAGTGCCTGGAGCTACCATCATCTGGTTAATTACACTTACCTCATCCGAAATGACTAAATTATCACTTCATCTTCTGTGTATTCTCTCTTTTTTTTTTTTTTTTGGATAATTCATCTTCTGCTTATACATAAATCCTTTAGGGATGCTCCCTCTAAAACTTCTCCCCAGAAAGATTTAGACTATCTTAATTCCAAACTATTGCTTTGACACTGATAATATATTTTGGTTAACAGCTAAACCCATCAATTTTATCGCATAAGGAAAAGAGATAATTACCCCGACATCTCGTGGAGCATAACAAAGTTCTGCAAATCACTCGATCTTACATTATTGAGGAGAAAAGACTTGCTTTTGTAACCTCAGTCTCTTACTGGTTGATGAAATGTAGCCCCCTCCCGGGCAGGTAGTTGGCATGGATAAGCCTCCATAAATTTCGAAGAAATATTGTAGATTGCGTCTGTTGGGGGCTCTTGATCAGTGGAATTCCTTGCAAGATATGCTCCCAACTTCCTAGGTGGTAGTTAGAGTGAGGGGATGGGATCTACCTTGATTCTTAGCCCTCGTCATGACTGTGGTTGTCCTGCCTCCAAGTGGCCGAATGACCTCTTGCCAATTGTGCATGTGAGCATGTTGGTGCCAAGGTGTTAGGTCACCCTCTTTTATGGGCTTATGGGTGTACTTTCGGGCCTCTACTATAGTTCGCTTCCCCCAAAGGCCTTTCGCGAGGTTTTGAGCTAGGGGCCACTCCTCCATGCGTTGTCCGTATTATTGAGCCCCTTATTGGATTTTACCTAAGCTCAATTTTTTCCTGGGCTGGGTGCATTTTTGGGGCATCATTCAGTTCTCCCCTCCTCCACTCTGATGAAGTGGCGGTGGCCTACACATCATTAGAGTAGTAGGCATGTCGTCTTCTTGGGCTTGGCAGTCTTTCTCCTAGAAGAGGTAATCCCTATCCTGCACCAACCCCATGCTCATTCAGGGCACATACATCTTTCTTGGATAAGTGTGTTGTTCTGAAAAAAAAAAAAAAATGTTTGGCCACTGAATTAATAACGGTCTGTAATGCCGTAATGGTGTGTGGGTGCGGGCCTCCATGCGGAGTGGACAATGATTATGGTAACCAACCCCGTTGGTAACCGCTTGCGCATAACTGCCAATGGGAAGCGGTTGCCTGGACATAGGTGTGTGTTATCACATCCTTACCCTCTTCTTCCTTAATGTTGCGCATTCTCTTTTTTTCTTCATTTCCCCCCAACGATCAAAAAAGAAAGGTTGGAACTTTTATAGTTTCCTTTCCTCCTTTATTATTCCTGTATTTTATTTTATTCTTTCTTTCTTGGATTTTTATGTTTTAAATCTTGAGCGTTTTACTAGTTTTAGGGGCGTCGACCGACGAGTCTGTGCATTTTGTTGGAGAGACTCCCGTTGGTGATGACCCCTAATAGGTGAACAAGAGGGGGATAGGCTTATACTCATCCTCCTATAGAGGCATCCAGAGATGGAGCTTAAGGCGACTGCTACACAATGCTACTTCATATACAAGTCCATTGACTTAGAGGATGAAAACTCTGAAGCAATGAGGGGGAGGCTTCTTCGAGGGAGGTGCGGGGACAAAGGATGGCTCCAATCTAAGAGTCTGATCAGGCAGAGGTGCCATTGGTAATAGATGTTGAGTGAGTGAGGGCTACCAGTCCATTCTAGTAGATAGGTTGTCTTTGATCTTTATGGTTGGTCGGATGCCCTAATCATGCTCGTTTAGATTTAGGCTTTTAAAGACATAATGTGTTTGCTTTCTAGCAAGGCTTATTTGTCAGGCGACACCTGTCAGGCAGTAAGACCTTAATTTGCTAGTATGCAGTAAGAATTTTTTTTTATTCTAAGTAGATAATATTATGGAAACTACTTGTCTGGATTATTAAAGCTTTCCATGGTGATTATTTGTGTTTAGAGCGTCGTTTGTTTAAGAATGAACCTTTGTCTAAGTAGGCGGGTTCTTGAGAAAGATATATTCTGAAGAGGCTCCTAACTAAGGCCAATGAGGCCTGCTTGGGGGCAGGTATTATTTCTGATGAGAATGACTTCTAGGAGATAGAACTTATTTTCTAAAGAGGATGATTGTCTAAAGGCAGAACTTATTCTTTTAGGAGAATGTCTGCCTGGGGGAAGGATTTATTTCTTGTGGAGGATGAATGCCTGGGGGCAGGACTTATTTTTTTTCATAGAGGATGTCTACTTGGGGGCAGGATTTATTTTTTGAGGAGTGTGTCTTACTAGGGGCATAACTTATTTTCTGAGGATGCTTTCCTGGGGGCATGACTTATTTTTTTAGGATGACATCTGTCTGGGCTGGACTTATTTTCTGATGAATGTGCATGCCTGGTTCAAGCTTATCATTGCTTGAGGTTGTTCACGTTCCATGGTCGGGATAGGGTGTGTCCTTCCCTCCCCATCTTGTAACTCATAAACCCCTTACCCCAATACTCTGGTGACTTTATACGGCACTTCCCAATTAAGGTCTAATTTTCCATTCAATTTTAAAGCATCTACCCTTCAAAGTACCAAATCTCCTACCTGCAAATTTCGGCATTTTACCCACTTCTTGTGGGCACTAATCATCATACCTTTGTATTGTTGAATCTAGAGAAAAGCCTTCTCCCAAAGTTCTTCAATATGGTTGAAATTTTCTCTAAGGAGATCATTGTTACTCTCTTCCCAGTAGTGTATGATTTGGTGATAGGGCATTTCCATTTCTATACGGATGATAGCTTGTGTCCATTGGGGTGGTTCAGTAAATCTAGATAACACTAGTTAATTCTTCTGCCCCGTTCTATTCTAGTTCGTTCCGACCTCTTCCTAATTCCTTGTATCTGTACACGATTAGTGATTTCTACTAGTCCATTGGCCTGTAGATGAGCTACAGAGGTGGATCTTTACTTGATATGTAAACTCTTACACCAGGCTTGCATTTTACGCCCTTAAATTATCGACCATTATCTAAAATTATTTCTCGGGGGAGCTTAAAGCGATAGATGATATTTTTTCATATAAACTTTATAGCTTCCCCCTCAGTGATTCGTGCAAGGGGCTCTACTTCCACCCATTTCATAAAATAGGGCCACCAATAGAAATTTACTCTGGCTTGAGTCTAAGTAAAAATGCCCCACTATGTCCATTCTCCACTAGGAGAATGGAGAC
The DNA here is from genome assembly GCF_026168435.1 of Sesamum indicum. Classification (NCBI taxonomy): domain Eukaryota; kingdom Viridiplantae; phylum Streptophyta; class Magnoliopsida; order Lamiales; family Pedaliaceae; genus Sesamum; species Sesamum indicum. The sequence goes on along the minus strand of NC_142661.1, from coordinate 3,996,177 downwards.
AGGAAAAGCAAGGTGGTGAAAGGTTTCGTTGGCTGGTGGATGAGAGCAAAATGTCTTTAGCACAGATCACATTTGCTTACTGGTTGCTTAGCATCCTTTTTCATGGTGGGCTAAAAGTATCCGATCCTTAAAGCTTTATTAATCAAGACCAAAGTCCCCACATGGCCCCACAACGGCCCTTGTGGATTTCTTTTCAACAATTGCAATCCCTCTTCTCGGGACAGACATCTTAGCAGGGGGTGTATGAAAAATTTCCTGTAAAGAGTGTCTCCTAGCAGTAACAAATGGGTGGCTCAAATCTTGAGTCGGGCTGCCTCCCAACGGTCTATTGGAGGAAAGCACTAACCAATTTAGATAAATATCAACTTTAGTACTTTCTTCCCATGGGATCTGCACAAGTTGGAGCTTTCAAACTTCATTTTTAATTTCTATGCTCGTTGTAGGTATTGAATCATGTTATCCTCCTTAGCTTCATATACTCCTTCTACCTGCTTGACTATAAGCTGGGAATCCAAGTAGGCTTTTGGTGTTTAGCCCAGCTTCATAGGCCATTCTCATACCCATTGCAATAGCTTCATATTCAGCTTCATTATTTGAGGCTTTGAAATCAAAATTGGACGGCGAATTCCATATCCTCCCCTGGTGTCAATGGCCGCCCGCGCACTCCCTTGACGTGCATTTCGGTCACTCAACCATTCTACATGGCCGACTAATCAACCTTCGCCGACATACGCTAGACTTCCGCAGTCTTAGAGTTTTAGGTATTGGTCTTTTACTTTGCTTTGTTATTTTACTTTATGTTGTTTAGATTGCTTAGGGGACGTTAGGCCTCCTAATGTACGTTTTTTAATCTTTTTAATGTCTACTGCTTTCAATAGGATTTATATTTTTAAGCCTATTATAGAGGGGGGGGAATGAGTTCAAAAAGCTTGGTTTAGTGAGGTGTTAGAGTCCCCCTCAAGGCGATCCCCTTGCTCTAGCATCGTTGTCTATTGTATACGCACTTTTCAGTTAATGCAATCCACTTTCTAAAATTGTGTGTTCAAATTGCTGTCATTGTTGTTGTTGCTTTCGTATTGTGATTTCGGTTGGTGCGTTGCGTTAGTACCGAGCGGGAGTGTTTGTTGCGATTGGTGAAAGTAGTCGGCGGACTACTAGCCACACGGTGCTCCTTTCTGCGCATTGCGGAAAGCGCCTCGTGAGAGGTGGTATCAGAGCCTCGTGCCGAGATGGGGGTGAGGTGGGTTGCGGCAACCCAAGCAAATCCTGCTGCAAGAGTTTCGGGGCAAGATGCGGAGAGCCCGCAACATGCAGTTTCACCTAGTGAGCGAGCTGAGAACCCGGAGGACGGACATTCCTGGTTGACTGAATTGGAGGAGAAGGTCTCTTCCCTAGAATCTGAGATCACAGTGCTGAATTTGGACCTGGACGAATGTCGGCAGATGATCTAAGAGATGGATGGTGCCTTTGGAGGTGATGGTTTCACTGGTATGCGGTGTGATATGGAACAAATGTCTATTCAGATAGGTCCACTCCAACGTGCAGTGAGTAACGCCCCTGTTGTTGCTCATGACCCCGATGCTAGGCTTCGGATTCCCGAACCGAAAGCCTATAGCCGTGCTCGTGATGCGAAGGAGGTCGAGAACTTCCTCTTTGACATGGAACGGTACTTCCTTGCAGCAGACGTGCAGGAAAAGGCAAGGAAGGTGTCGACTGCAACCATGTATCTGACTGGTGATGCCAAGTTGTGGTGGCATACCAAGTATGCGGAGATACAAACCCATCAAGTGCGACTTGATACATGGGCCCTTCTTCGGGAGGCGATCCGAGAGCAGTTCTTCACGGAGAACGTCGAGTACAATGCCAGGCGGGCATTGCGGAAGCTGAAGCATACAGGTTTCGTGCGGGAATATGTGAAAGCTTTCTCAGCGTTGATGCTGAATATCCGAGACATGTCGAAGAAGGATAAGCTGTTCACTTTCATGGAAGGTTTAAAACCGTGTGCTCGTTTTGAGTTGCAATGCCAACGGGTGACTGATTTGAGTTCGGTTATGACAGCGGCTGAACGCTTGGCAGATTTTAACCCAAAGACTCGGAGGGACAGACAGGCAGCGCCTAGCCCTTCACAGAATAAGCCGGGTGGGAGAGAGAAGACCCATGCTCAGAGTAGCTCACAGGACAGTTCAGGCAGGACAGGCCCCAGGAGAACAGGCAGGGGGCACCGTAAAGGAGCAGCGGGTGCTTCCTATGCGATGGTCCGCATAGATTTCGGTAAAATCAATGCCTTCTTTTTGTGTGAAACCTTTTGCAGTTATCCATTCTTTGGAATTTGAACTTTCAATAGCTTCTTCATAAGGGCTAGGTTCTATATTTTCAGCATTTAGAGCTAAGTGATAGTCTTTAAACTTATAAAGAATCCTACGTTCCCTAGGTTCTCTATCTCTTACTAACTGGTAAGTGTTTGGATTTTCATTTTCAAGTTTTTCATTGTTATTCTCATCTTGATTTTCTTCTCTATTTACTATTTCTTCCCCTTGTTGGTTATCCTGATTGCTAGGTTCCACCTTATTAAAGGTATTTTCAATATTAAAATCTTCAGTATTTTTAGAGGAAGTGTTTAAACATGGCATTTCAGATTCATTAAAAATCACATCTCTGCTAACTACAATTAAAAACCAGGTTGATTCTTAAGCCATAATCTATATCCTTTTACTCCAGGTGGATAACCAATAAATACACATTTTTGGGATCTAGGATCCAGTTTATCACCATTATTATGACAGAAAGCAGTACATCCAAAAATGCGCAGAGAAGTAAAATCAACATCAGAATTTGTCCGTACTTTTTCAGGAATATTTCCAAGTAAAGGCACAGAAGGTGATCTGTTTATTAAATATGCTGCAGTTAACAGAGCTTCTCCCCAAAAAGTTTTAGGCAAACCAGAACTGATTAAAAGACATCTTACTTTGTTTAACAAAGTCCTATTCATTCTCTCAGCTACCCCGTTTTGTTGAGAAGTATATGGTGTAGTTTTGTGTCTTTTAATACCATACTTATTACATAATTCAGAAAACTGTTTGTTGCAAGACTCCAAACCATTATCAGTCCTTAAAGCTTTAAGCTTATGACCCATTTGGTTTTCAACCAGGTTTTTCCAGTTCTGAAATTTTTCAAAAACATCAGATTTTTGCTTCATAAGAAAAACAAATACTTTTCTAGAGTAATTATCTATAATAGAGAGAAAATACTTATTACCCCCATGTGTACTTACATTAGCAAGACCCCATACATCTGCATGTACATATTCTAGGATGCATTTTGAGGAAGTGGGAGATGGGTATGAGGAAGTAGGAAAATGTACTTTGTGTTGTTTTCCTAATATGCAATCATCACAAAAATTCAAAACAGAGGGTTTTTCATGTAAGAAACCATTTTTGTGTAATAACTCAAGTCCCCTAAAACTGATATGACCCAATCTTTTATGCCAAATTTGGATTTATTTTCTGTGGAGACATTTCCAGAAAAAGAATCATACTTGCCAGTGCAATAACTCAATTTTGGAAATGTCTCCATTTTTTGTGTAATAACTCAATTTTGGATTTATTTTCTGTGGAGACATTTCCTTTTCATATGACAGAATTTTTGGATTTAAAATTAATCAAAATCTCTTTGTAAGGTGTCATATGAAAAGTACATCTAGAATCCACAAGCCATTCAAATTTGTTTAAAGAATTTTCAACAAAATTTACATCAGATACCATATAAACTTTATCAGTAGTTTCTTCTGAAACATTAGCAGATTCATTATTTTGTTGATTCTTTTTAGATTTCTTACAATCCTTAATAAAGTGACCTCTTCCTCCACAGTTATAACACCTAAAATCCTTTTTGGTGTTTTTATCTTCATCTCTTTTATTATTGTTATTATTATTGTTATGTCTATTTCTAGAAGGACTTCTTCCCCTACTTCTGCTGCGACTTTTACTGTATTTTCTGAACTTAGAATTATTATTATTATTCCTAGTTTTAGGTCTCCCTCTTACAAAATTTACTTCATTATTACTACTACTAGGAGTATTTATTTTTAAATCCATTTCTTTTGATTTTAAACCACTAATAACAGTTTCTAGAGTTACATTATCACGACTATATTTTATTGCTGCCTTAACATCACCATAAGACTCGGGTATAGCATTTAATAAAACTATAGGGGTATAATCATCTATATTTTTATCTCCAGTCAGTTTTATGTCCTGAATTAATTTAGTAAATTCATCAATATTTTTAGAAAGGTCCAGCTTATATCTAAAAAAATTTTCTAAAAGAAATAATTTACTAGGAAGAGATGTTTCTGTATAAAGTTCCTCTAATTTATTCCAAAGTTCTTTAGCAATGTTTTGTTTTCCAACTTTTCTAATTACAGTATCAGACAGATTTAAAATAATAGAACTATAAGCATATTCATCATTTTCAAGCCGTTTTTCTTCAGAAACAGTTTCAGAGTATTTTCCCTCAATAGCTTTAAAGACCTTTTGTTGTATTAAAATGCCTTTCATTTTCTGTTGCCAAATGGTAAAATCAGATTTTTCATCAAACGGTTGAAGATTATATCCAGAGATTTTTCAGGAAAAACAACAAGTCACTTATAGATCACAGAACAATTTCCAGAAATACACAGAAAACAGAGTACCAACAGAGAACGAGTAACAATATAATATCACAGATTTATAACAGTATATTGCAGGGGCCTTGACTACTTCTCCCACTAGATACCCGACGGCTTCACGAGCCCGGCCAAGGGAGTTTAGCAGTAAGGGTTTGGGGATTTGGGACCGAAAAAATTAAAGGAGTTCAAGAGTTAGAAAGATGTTACCGTGAGTGGCTTTTCAGGCCAGAGACTTAACCCCGCTCTGATACCACTGTTGGATGAGGATCGATCTCCGGCAAAATTACAGTATGAATGATTATAGAAACTTAAAAATAGTTACAAACCTTTCTTATACAAATTACAACAAGCCTATAAAGCAGAAATAAACTTACAAGAAATAAATCGGGGAAATGCAAAATTACAGAGTAAGGGGACATTAACCAGTTCGGAATATTTGGCTCAGAGGCCTAAGACCCAGGGCCTATCAAGGCCTAAGGCCACAACCTTACTCACGGTTGCTTGAATCACACAATAGCCACAAAGGCTTGTAAACCACAAAGGTTACACTCAAAAATCCACCAAGGAATCGCCACAAAGGCTTTAGACAGAAACCACTAAGGTCTCGCCACAAAGGCTTTTTGTTTAGTTTATCAGAGAAAGGAAGAAGACAGAAGAGATGCTTATTTCGTTAATCAAGAGCCAACAAGAATCAGTTATTTAAAGAGGCATGATCCTAATGGCTCATTAACAGCCATTTTTGGAGAATGGAAGAGCACAGAATACAAAGGAGACGAAGAGGACCCAAAGGGTCGTGTGGGAGAAGAAGAAGAAGAGAAATCGGCGAACTAGAAATTAGGGTTCAGAATGAGGGAGAAAGGTTTAAGTAGGGTGGGAACCGGGTCAAACCTTTCCATGGGCCGGGTTGGTGGATAAGTGAGATAATGGGCTTAGTGGATTCAGTCGTCCAGTGAGCAAGGCCCAATCACATTGGTTTGGGCCATATCATTTTACAGTTGACATGGATAAGCCTCCACCAAATCCGTAAAAAATCTTGTAGATTGTGTCTGTTGGGGCCTCTTGTTATTGTGAGCCTCCTCGTTGGATATGCTCCCAAATTCCTAAAGAGTGGTTCGAAGGGTGAGGGAATTTGCCTAGATCATTGGGGCTCTTACGTGGTTGAGCTGCCTCCAAGTGGTCAAATGGTCTTCTGCCAATTGCACATGTGGGCATATTGGTGCCAAGGTGGCAACCACGTCACCCTTTACTATGAGCTTTATGGGTGTACAACCAAGCCTTTGCTATAGTGCACTTCTCTTTCTCGAGGTCTTGGGCAAGGGGCTATTTTTCCTTGGGTCATTCTTTAGTACTTTATTGGGTTTCATTCGAATTGTACTTCCTCTTGGATTGGGTGCATTTTTGAGGCATCACACGTAATTAGAATTTGTTCCAAAATAAAAAGAAGAAAAGGCACATAATTAGAATCTAAGAAAAGTAAGAAATACTCGTAGCTTTCTAGAGGATGGTGGTGTGCAGTGCACAGAGCAAAATAAAGTGTTGTATAATGTCTGGGCACCGGCCAAACCGCCCATGTCCTCTATTCAGTCATTCTCACTTGTACCAGGGTACCCTCTTTGTTTTATTTTATTTTATTTTTTCGTAGTGGAAATTGGCAAGGTTGACGTTCAAAGGTTCAATAAATATGTGAATCTTGGATCTTGGGAGAGGAGGACAAAAGCGGAAAAAAATATGTAAAAATGTGGAGCAGAACGCGAACTCCGTAAAAATGTATTGGAATGGATAGAGGAACGTGTTGAGGTGTCAGTGAGTCAGGTGGTGCCAAACTTCAGCTTAATATAAAACTAAACAAGTTCCAGCACTATACTTGTAAGAATGATATTCAAAGTTGAATGTCAAAATGATTAAAATATTTTATAGGATATTTCAAAGTTTATATAAATTTTAAAAAAAATATTTGACATACTTTTTAGAAAAAACAAATAAGATTTAAAAAAAAAAGGATGTGGTTTTTTTTATAAAAAAATTAATTTTACTCAACTTTTTTAAAATATCTAGTAAATTTTATGAGATTAATATTTCATACAACAAATATATCACATGGTTTTGTCTATATTCCATTTGTTTTCTCATTTTTAGTATATTTATGGCTCATATGTTTAAACTTATTTAGTACGTTTTATTTTAGTCATAATAGTGGATGATAATTTTATTTGTACTTAATTTCAAACAATTTTATTTTATATTTAATTTTTCTTGTACTCAAAGAGGAGAAAGTGCTTATTTGTTTAATAATAAATTGTTATAATTACACAAAAATAAAATTGCTATTGATATTATATATATTAAAAAGAAAATATAGATTCTAAACATTATAAATTATATGACAAAAAATAATCTTTGCAATTACAAAATAAAATATCAAATATGTATTTATGTTAATATTCAATTAACATGAATGTACATATATATTATTTTATTATAAAATTTTAGAGTATTTCATCAATTTTTTTGTTTTTATAAACAAAGTAATTATTATATTTGTATTGGAATTAAATTAATGTTTAATATCCATAAAAGTATTTTAAAAAGATTTAAATACAAAATATATCGAAAAAATAATTATGTAGTTGATTTTAGTGGTATCATGTTATTTTTTATCATCTGCTAATATAAGAATTTAATACGTCAAATACTTTAATAATTTATAAGAGGTAAAAATATTTTATAAAATATACAAATTTATAAGAATTTTTAAATAAATTTAGGCAAAGAACCTCTTAATTGAAATTGTTTACTGTTTTGTATGATTACTTGTTTTGTCTATATCTCTTTTTCTATATATAGACAGATAGATAGATAGATATTGTGTGTGAAAAAAATAGCCGTTGGTGCTACCCTTTTCATCTTGATTTCCAGTTTTCATATTTCAAAATTGAAATGTGAAGCGTGATGATGATAAGTTAAAGAAGAGAGAGTGGGCCTCCCTGAGCCTGACCTGTAACCTGTTCTGATTTGGTTGAGCTTTTCTCTGAGAGCCTCATCATCTCACTCACCATGCAATTTCGGCGCACAAACCACACACACAAACATATGTGTAATATATCTGTCAATATCAATACAAGTTTGAATAAAAATCCAATCTTGCACTCCTGTCCTACCCCCTCAAAATTCATCCTAATTATTCCATTTTTTAATCACTATTCCAATTCCAATTCCAACCACCACTACTTTGAAATCTGGTTTAAAAACCGGCTCGCCTCCAAATTTTGAACTCACCTTTCATCATTCATGCCTCATTGTTTCTATTTTTATCTTGTTGGAACAACTGCTGTTTCTTACAAGAAGGAAGGGTCGTGGGTTCCTACTCCTACTCCTTGTTCAAACTACCGCAACCCCATACCTAAATTCTCTCCCCCAGTCCCCACTACTCCCTCATCGTTTATACACCACTTTATACTTCTGCCTTTTTATAGTTCCCATAAAGTGAGAGCTCCCCACATTCATATATTCAGAATAAACCTCCTCCTTTTCTCTTTTCCTTTCTGAAAAATTTTCCCTGCGGCGAAGCCAACATCTATTCCCTTCCTTTTTATTGGAGATTCTCTTCATCCACGTAATCTAGTGCAGCTTCGCTGGGGGAAATAATACTTAGATTTGGCATAAACAATTGCTTTTTACTCGCTCCTTCCTGGAGAAAAAGAGGGAAAAGCTCCGATTTTTTTATCTAACAAATAATGTCAAGATTTTGTCTTTTCATCTATTTATTATTGTTTTGTGGTGTTCTGTATAAAGGGCTTGTTGTTGAAAGCCTTGGTGTGAACTGGGGTACCATGGCCACCCACAAGTTGCCGCCCAAAGTGGTGGTGCAAATGCTCACCGACAACGGAATAAAGAAGGTGAAGCTATTCGATGCAGATCAGTCGACCATGAGCGCTTTGGCTGGCACTGGTGTTGAAGTCATGGTTGCAATCCCCAATGACCAGCTTTCTGCTATGGGCAGTTACGATCGAGCCAAGGAATGGGTCAAGCGCAATATCACCCGATACAATTTCAATGGCGGTGTAACAATCAAGTATGACTTTTTCTCTCTACTTCTTTCCTTTCTTATATATCACATTTTAAAGCAAAAAAAAGTAATCTATGCGTTCCTTTATTGGATCTGATTTTTGACTAATTAAAATGTTGGAGGATTCGTTACCACATCCGTCGAAAATATGAGAGAGGAAATTGATTCTGTATCTTTCTTGCTGATAGAATTTAGGGTAACTATGCCCGTTTTTAAGCATGTCAACTTACCCTCTCGTCTTTACAATATTTTACACTTTGCCATTCAAGAAGGACATAGTTCGGACGGGTGAAATGTAATTTACCCTAGAATTTAGAATCAGTGCATCTCAATTGCATCGTCTCTGGGGATTATTTTTGTTCATTAGTTTGCTAACTTGTAATATTTAATTTGGAATGCTGTTATTACTTCACACTCAGACATTCTTAAGAATTTCCTGGAATTCAGGAAGTTGAAGATGCTCTATTCTTTTTTGCCATGTTGAATTGGCTACAAGTAGGAACTTGGTATAAATATATTTAGTCGATATATTGAGCCAAACCAGTTAAAAATTTGTCTTCCTGTTCTGAGCCTATTTGGAACACCTCGTTTCTCTCCTATTGCAATATATCCTATTCTAAACTTTTATAGACACGTAAATATGCTGCTCATCAACGCCAGTCAAGTGGATTATAAACCTTTAATATCATACATGGCAATGTGTGCATTTCACTTGACAACATCATCATATTCCAACCTGATGGTTCTTAACACTTGGGTTCCGCTATAAGTGGGTGGCATGAAATGGCCACACATTTACATGGACACTCTCTGAAAATTAATGCATAATGGCAGAGGAGAGGCGATAATAGTTGCCTCACCCATTAATTTTGAGGGACTTGTGGCGTGTCTCTACTTGCCGAGTGTAACATTACATATGTTCTGTGGTAATGGAGATATGAAACCTCCATTACTGTAGCATGCGACTTTTCCAAATGAATCCCCAACCTAAAAAATTAAAATTAAGCATCTGTTAGATCAATGATATGTTTGGTTTTAATTATCATACATATTTGTTCAGAAAACTATTCAGATAACGCTGTATTCAAGAATAATGGTATAATGCTTTTCCTTGGCAGCATACATCAGTGTCTAATACAATGTGGAGTGTGTGCACTTAGTTGAGTAATCAGATTCTGCAAAGTGTGCATTTGTTAAGGAATCCTCATTTGTGGTTCCACTGTCAATAGTTTTATTTTACCCAGTTTTGTGGACTGAGTCCATCAGCAGTTGTGGTAGCTTTAATGACATTATTAGTCTTTTAATTGTTCTTTTTGCGCAGATATGTCGCAGTTGGCAACGAACCATTCCTTACATCCTATAACAACTCATTTGTGAACACAACATTCCCAGCTCTTCAGAACATTCAGAACGCCCTAAATGAAGCTGGGGTTGGGGACTCCATTAAAGCAACTGTGCCTTTGAATGCTGATGTTTATGGTTCACCAGAAAACAACCCTGTGCCATCAGCTGGAAGGTTCCGGACAGATATTAGTGATCAAATGAGCCAGATTGTTAAGTTCTTAAACCAAAACAAGGCGCCCTTCACTGTAAACATCTATCCTTTCTTGAGTCTCTATGCTAACGAAAACTTCCCGGTTGATTATGCCTTCTTTGATGGGGTGAGTAATCCCATTGTTGATAATGGAATTTCATACAGCAATGTCTTTGATGCCAATTTTGACACCTTGGTTTCAGCACTAAAAGCACTGGGGTATGGTGATATGACCATTATTGTAGGGGAGGTGGGGTGGCCGACAGATGGAGACAAAAATGCCAACATAAATTATGCTTTGAGGTTCTATCGAGGTCTTTTACCAAGACTTGCAGGAAATAAAGGTACCCCTCTTCGGCCTGGTTATATAGAAGTTTACTTGTTTGGCCTTATTGACGAGGATGCCAAGAGCATAGCTCCAGGTAATTTTGAGCGCCACTGGGGAATCTTCAGGTATGATGGACAACCTAAGTTCCCTATGGACTTGTCTGGACAACAATCAGACAAGTATCTTGTGGGTGCACAGAATGTGAACTACCTTCCTACAAAATGGTGCATGCTTAGGCCAGACGCCAATGACCTAAGCAAACTTGCGGACAATATTAATTATGCTTGTACGTTTTCAGACTGCACAGCGCTTGGTTTTGGTTCTTCCTGCAATGGATTAGATGCCAATGGAAATGCATCGTATGCATTTAATATGTATTTTCAGGTCCAGAATCAAAGAGATTTGACCTGCAATTTTCAGGGTCTAGCCATGGTGACTGATAAAAATATATCTCAGGGGAACTGCAATTTCACCATTCAGATAGCTACCTCATCTTCTTCAAGATTGGCGCAGGTGTCTCTGGCATTTTTGACAGCTATCACTTTACTATTGCTATAGATTCCTTTATGTAGATACCTCACATGAACTACTTTCTATATCCATTTTCAGTTAGTGATTTGTTTTGAGAGTATTGGGTATTGACAGTTGAATCGAATTTACAATAACTTGGGATATTCTTCTCTGTTTAAGAGCATCTATAACAGAAATGAAACATTGATGTGTGTGTTGCTCGTTTTTAGTAGTAGTGAATCTCTCTTTTTTAGGTTGTTTCTTCTTCTATTTATGTGCCGTAAATCCAAAATTGTGCTCTAAGAGGTGCGCCTAGAAGAGAAATGGAAACCTTCATCGTAATTTGAAAAACTCAAAAGACTTGATGATGGGATGGAGGTGTGATTGTGCCAGTGGTCTGTATTGTTCCTAAGCTGTGTCAGCATATTTTGTTATATGGCGATGAGTTGGAGAGCTTCAAGTGGAAAATCTTTGATACAGAGAAGAAATTGAGGGTTGAGAGAGTCCTCAAAGAGAGAACAGACAGACCGTTGTTCTGGTGGCAAAAGCTTATCAGGTGCAGTGTCCACATTAATTTAGGGAATACTCCTCAAAAAGGTGGATTGGAGCTTTTCATAATTCAGGAAGAAGAGGAACAAAAGTTTCAAATCTTTTGTGATAGTAATGATGATGATAATGAATCATTTGGGGAGATGTCAAAACAAAACCATCCTCATCCTGTACACCAAAAAAAAGGAATCAACCCTATCTATCTCAAAACAATCAGTTAGATGGACAAATGCGCAGCCTCAATAAAATCATGATTATTCTTGTGTTGTACAGAAGTAAACGGATGTAGCATCTGCTTTAGCTTGGGAAGAGGGGGAAGAAAATATTGATTGAGGGTTTGAAATGAGAGAATCATAAATTATCGTGCTCTATGACTTGTGCCCCTCTCCACTCTTCACCAGGGTTCAAAGTGAGCGGAACCAAGATGGACGCAGGGCCTGTGCATATAAAATACTCATTCTCATTCCTGTACTTGTCAGAATATGAACCTGGGCTGGACAAGTATATTTCCTCGAAACCCATTCGTATCACTCGAAAGAAGAGTTCACGCCCCTGCAACCAACCAATTCATACATAGCAGAGCCAGAGCCCAGTACTGTATGTTAGTGGAAAACATTTTATTACAGCAGCAGAAATGAAAAAAGCTATCATTATTTCATCACCTGATCAATGGTTTCATATTTTGAAGGCGCGCTCCTATGAAATGGCTTAGATCTTTCTTCTGGTGGGGCAGCGTAAACCCTGCTCACCTTATGCTTTAAAACAGTGATAGGAACATCCTGCACGCTCCATATTCCTGCCTTCTTTTCAGGCTCCCACCCAAAAGAAAACAAACCTGCAGCCTCCTCAACCTTCATAGCTTCACTTGGGGATAAGATTTCAAAAGGTGAAGGAGGAGGAGGGTGGGTGCAGTAAGTGCAGCCCTGCAATCCTTGCACTCCAGCCCCACTTCTGTTCTTGAATTTAAAATGGCTGAGTATAGCAGCACTGCTTAAATTTACAGCCTTTCGCCCCTTGTTCTTCACTATCACTGCTGTGGCCATGCTCAGGGGATAGAGTGACACCACATAGTTTATATCCAGACTCCCTCTGCTGCAGCTCAATTCAACCTGTGGATGAATAAGACCTCCCCTCATTTTACATGTTGTCCAATGGAAACAAGACACCATGAAGCAATTGATTAATTAATTAATTAATAATACCTGGAGAGCATCAATGGAGTCAGAATCAACATCCTTTACGCTCCATTCAGATTCATTGGAATAATTTTGCTGATTGATGACCAAACCAATGCCACCTCTAGAACCATCAAGACTGAAAAGGACCTCCTCATATCCATCATCTTTCCAATACACTTTGGGCTTGTACGAAGTTATATGGGCATTGGGTATCTCAAGTTTCAGCGAGCTCCCATTCCTAACTGTTAGCTCCACACTCGGAATATAATTGGATTCAAAGAATTTAATTCCTTTCCGCCCGAATTTCTGGTCAAGACTCTCAACAGGGGAGGTGGATGTTGAAGCGGAAGCTTTGGGTGTGCAAGTCTTAAGGGGAGAGAAGGGTAGAAGAGAAGCCATTAATGAAGAAGAAGAAGAAGAAGAGATGGAGGGAGGGAAGGAGTGTATAGTTACTTACTGGCCTTGCCACTTGCCAGCCATGAGCGGTGAGCCACCCCACCCCAATCTTTCCTCGCTCCCTTTTATCCTCACTCACTATACTACGTACCTTGATTTTTTTTCCCTTTTGGATAGAATACAGATTGATGCGGCGCCAATCCCATTATTAGCTTTGCCTTTGAGTCCTCAAGTAATATGCATTTTCCACCTCAAAAACGTCTTCCCACTTTTCACCCACCTCCAATTCAATTTGATTGTTGGAGTATTCTGACTGTACAAATGATTTTGTTTATAGTTTTGATTGAGTCACCTTATCACCCAAAAAAGACATGCAAATTACCCATTGCTCAACGAATTTAGGCAACATCATAGTTACGTTTACTATAATGCCAAGAACTTAAATTAGTTAGAGCGGGGTCGGTCATATTTGCATCAACAACTTCTCCATAGTGCCAGTTTCCATACAGAAAAGAAAGATGCACTCTAACCCTAGTGTAGGAGTAAAACAGAATGCATGTGTTGTTACTTATCAAATTCATCAAAAAGCTAATAACATCTTACTGGCTTGCCTCATTTTGTATCTATCTACACATATAAATATGTGAATTTTTCATGTGTTTGTTCTCTATTGTGAAAAAATATTTATACTCTTACCTAAGTAGTAATCTTTATAACAATAAATAAAAATTAGTCATAAAACTATAAAATTCCATTAAAAGAAGGCTATTTAAGAGTTCTAATATCACAAAACTATTTACACTATTATAAATATATCGTACTAAATATAGACCAATCATATGTCTACTCAATTAATTTGTTAGTAGTAGAAAATTTGTTACTAATTGATTTTATTTTAATATCAGTAGTAGAAAACTATTTTGAGATTATATTTTCACGTACTTTTTATTTTTATCATAATATGCCGGAGTTAAAGTAATACTACTAAGTACAACTTAAGATTAAATATATAATAGCGAGAATCTTTTGAGTGTTTATTACTATTGTGAGAAGACATTCATATCCTTATTGTGGTTTTCTTTTTCAATAATAAGTTAGAGGACTAATTACATTTACACCCCTTGATTTATGGTGTATTTACACAAACCATTCGCATTTTTTACATAATTATATGAACCACCCATAACAGCCAAATTATGTAATGACGTTGATATATTTGGGGGTGTAAGTGTAATTTTTTAAAAAGTATCGATAGTGTGTGTAAACATTTTTAACATTTCTGATGGTGTATGTATAATTATCAAAAAGACATAGGCGATGTTTATAAAGAAACCATAAATTACAAAGTGTAAATGTAATTATCTACGAAAAAAATTAGTTATAAGAACCAAATTCTAAATATATTTTTTTTAGTGAAAAATTGAAATTTCATTCAACCGCAATTCAGCTAAAAACAAAGGAAAAAAAGCCAGTAGGATATACGACTCTAAAACATGATTGTAGTCAGCATTCCTAGCAAGGAAATGGGCTAAAAACATAAAAGTATTTGGTATTTCTAATTTGTCTGGATTATTTATGAGTAATATTTTCTAAAAAATAAATAAACAAATAAATTTTAACATTAATTTGCTAAGAAAAAATTAAAATTATTTTTTTACTCGGGCACTATATAATTTAAAATGAATAGCGTACGAGCGATATCTAAATATATACTAATCAAAATTTTAAAACATAAAAAATAATAAAGAGTAAATATTAGGAAATTCTAAATAAAAATAATCAATTTCATTATAGATGTCCGTTGAAAATTATAAATAATTGATTTTATTTTTATGTTAGTATTAGATAATCATTGTTAGATTGTGCTTTTACTCTCTCTTTTTTTTTTTTTGTTCCATAATCTAATGGAGTTAAACTAATACTAACAAATTCAATTTAAGTTTAAATTGCAATGACAATATATGTTATTAAAAGAAAAAACCAATAATAATTTGATTAAAGTAAATAAAGTACTATGAGTAAATAATAGAGTACAAATGTGCAATTCAAAACCAAAAATACCATGTTAGCACCCATCCAAAAAATTAATATTGTATATAAGAATGCGCTAAAAACTAATAGAGTTGAAAAAGAGTGTACGCAATAGAATTTGTAAATAGTAGTGGATACAATTATAGCATCTAATAATTAACAAAATTGAATTAAATACTAATAATAAAAAGTATCCCCAAAGCACTCCTTTTATATATTAAGTTGAAATTCTGTATGAAAAATCTCTCATTATGTAATTTTCAAGATGCACACAGAAGATTAAGTTTTTAAAACCATAAAATACTACTGAATAAGAAATACATAGTACCAAATAAATTTATATGAATTAATAGATCAAGAACTCACACTAAAACTATGAAGTTAAAAATGCAAAGAATAACATTTTAAGCATTACTATTTTAAACTTAGGGGCTAATGACGAATGTAAATAATATTTTTGACAAACTTTAAAAATGGATAGTAAAATATAATCAGAATAATTATAGAACATTCCAATACAAATTAATATCTTTAGCAACTAATAAGCTCTATATGCACATCTAAAAATATGTCGTACACGTGCATTGCACGTGATAATTCCTAGTTATATATATATATATATATATATATTGTGTACAAAATAATTATATTTACACTTTATGACTTCAAATTTTTGTACACAAACTATTTTTATCTTTTTCATAATTACACCCTGTAACAAATAAAAAGCAAGAACAATTTGTACAAATAGAGATGGATAATGTCAACTTGTAAAATAATGTCAACGTTTTTACTGAATGTTTGTATAGTTTTTCACAAGACATGAATAATTTATACAATTAGACATAGGTCAACAAATGTAAATATAATAATTCTATATATATATGAAAATTACAACACGCTCCCACTAAAGTTGGAAATTGGAATAATTATGAAACACCATCATTATTTAAAAAATTGCCAAAACCCATCAATACTCGGACTACATACTTGACACATAGTATAAACCTCCACCACTTGCAGTGTCACAATTGCTTAGGGACCAATATAACTCACCTCGTGAACTGGTAATTATCATTGCCAAGTCCAGCTCCAACTGCAGCCTTAACTTATTAGCTACCATCATCGCCTGTGAAACCCTCAACTCTACCCACCCACCGGCATTCCTCTTGACCCCCTACCGTTAACAAAAGCAACAGGTTCCAGTTTGATTCTTAATTAACAAACTGTCAAACACAAGCCCTTGGCCCAAAGCCAGGCACAGAAAGATCTCCGAACCAGCTACATAAGAGGCATAATAAACATATCAGAGTTGCTCGCTCACCACTTTACCATGTATTTCTTTTCATGCGTTTATCTGGTTGTGTGCTGGTTGTTAGAGCTTGGGATAATGTGCAGGAGGTATGATGGAGGTCAAGAGAAGGCCAGACAAGCACAAATTTAAAGAACTGAAAAACATATTTCAGACAGTCAATTGTAAGTAATAAAACAGGACAAATATCAGCATATATAATAAACACTAACAATTCCAGTTTCTCCAAAAATTTCTTCAGCCAATCAAACTGGCATCAAAGGGAAGGGCCGAAGGGCAACACATATACAAAGTAACAAAGTCTAGAATGATCATGCTCATAAGAGCAGGGTAATAGAAGATCTGGAGAAAAAATCTTGCAACCAGACACTTAATCCTCATCCATCCCAGCAGGTGGGGGCTTTGGACCACCAGCTGGTTTTGCCATTATGATCTGCAAGAGAAAAAATAAACATCTAACAATTAGGATACAAAGAAATTGCCCAACCAGAATGCTTAAAAGAAATACATCGCAAGCAAATGGATGACTGCATAAAGAGCAAATTGATTCAGGGAGGACAGGAATGTGCACGAACACAAACCAAAAAAAGCAATTTGAAAGGTTATTCTGACCCAAAGCATGAAAAGGCAGTTAAAAAGTACATTGTCTCGAGTCTCCTTTAGTTAAGCGGGGATAAAAAATAGAGCTTCAAGCCTCTATGGGTCCAAACTTTCCAAAATAAACACAACATAATATCTTAAATTCGTCAAGTATTTCAAAGGCAGAATATTCATGTAATTTATGTGGTTGACACTAGGAGAAATTCCCAGCTGAGTCAATTCACTTGCTAGCTCAAAACATCATGTGGAAATAACATAAATAAAATTTCTTGAACTAATGAGGGGCACAACTAGCATAACATCAAAGACTACCAACTCAAATAAATAAAGTATTCATTGCCAAAGAAAGTAAAGGCCCAAAAAAAGCAATTTTTACATTAACAACGTTGACCAAAGAGATAGCCGACAGTTACTGATAGCTTATTACCTGATCTACTCGCAGGACAGTACATGCAGCATCTGCAGCATACTTTAGGGCAAAGAATCTGCTCAAAAAGCAAATACATAAAAGAAAATCATAAACCATTGCAAGGATGAAAACAAATTGATAGCATCTGCAGCATACTTTAGGGCAACAAATCTGCTCAAAAAGCAAATACATACAAGAAAATCATAAACCATTGCAAGGATGGGGACAAATTGATCAGTTTAACATAGCTGCCAACTCAAACATATAATACACAGGCAAAAATGATTTGTCAATATGCAACTGCTGAAAGATAGCATGTCGGTGCTGCGGTAACAATTTGTGCACTCTTTTATTGCAATAAAGACTAGCATCTCAAATCAAATCCATAAGCAAAAAGGATACGACAGGTTAGAAACAACAGCAAGGGTTTGGGGAGCACAATAACGTGAACAGAAGGTGTCTTACAGTCTACCAAGCATAGAACAAGCTGGCCAAAGGGGCAACCCACACCATTACCATTTTTTATCAACCAGCATGAAGTACTTGAGAGAAGGAAAGACATGTAAAATCCTCAATTTTCACATTATTCCACAGTGAACAACTTACTTGGTGATGTGGAGATCCCATATATTCATGGTAGAGATATCCTTGCAGACGCCTTCCTCCAAATCAATGCCCACTTTGGTGTTACCAGATGCATGTTCAGCATATAAAGATGATATAATTTCTATCGCAGTAAGCCCCGCATTCTCAGCCAATGTCTTAGGTATCATTTCAAAACTTTCAGCGAACTTCGCAATTGCATACTGATCCAATCTGCAAGGTAATAGCTTGATCTCAGAAACATATGAATCAGTTGAACACAACAAGTAAAAAGTACTTTATCATATATAAAACTACTATATTTCTAGTTTGCAAATACAAAACAAAAATATAGCAGAACATGGAATGAAACAATTTAAAAAAGAAAGAGCCACAATGTTTCACTCTTAGGGCATGAAATATTGACAGATTCAGATACGCTATCATCTCACACTCAAAGAAACAACTCTTCAGCTTCTGTAGAAGACAAAACATGCAAGTATCAATGTAGTTTCAGGCAACGATCAAACATGAAATAAAATACTGATTACATATGATAGATTCATTTGCTGGACAAGCAAACTGCGTAAGACAGAGATAAGCACCAGGATATAATTAGGCAGGTCCATATAAATGAACATGTGAATTCCTGCTGATAGAATTCAAATGGTGTAGGGGTTAGATTAGGGTTCAGCGATGAAGATGAAGTTCCTCTTTTCCCTTTACTTTTTGTTTTCTTAATTTTCAACTTTTGAACTTCTATTAACATAATCCTATGTATTATATAGTGATTTTAAAATATAATAATTATATTAGTTCAGAGTACAATAAGTCTGTATTTTTAGCCCAATAATTTTCATAAATATTTGTAGATTCTGTTCGTAGTTTTACAAAGGGATGAAAAATAAATATAAAAAGAATTGTTAATTTAAATCTCTTTATGCTTGTCTAAATTTGACAAAGGTATACATGTTATTTGTTAAAAATATAATAGAGACATTTAAAGTTAAAGCTACATCCTGTTCTCTTTATAGATAATGAACACAAAAGTATAAAGAACATTTCGCCAGGATATTATAAAGCATACACGGAGCCCAAGACCTTTGTCTCCAAAGGTTTTATAAACAGTGTCCTGAGGTAGGATAGGGCATCACCATCTTTTTTGGCTGATGTCAACATTTTCTATAACAAGCATCAGGGGGGTATCTATAAGGAGAAAAAAAACAAGGATGGTGAACATGGTGGAATGTAATTTCAGAAGAACGACATGCAATTCCCCTATAAGTTCCAAACTTCAGGGGAGGTTTGGTAATCCACCCAATTTTTAATGGAAGTTGAAGAGCACTAGATAGCCCAATGTAATATCCATTTCTTTCCTTCAGCTGAATCAACCTCACTATAAAGGTATCACAAGAGAAGCTGCAAATTGGGGAGGAAGAGGCCAGAGAATCCTAACAAGAAGATATACAATTTATGACAATCATAGACGGAGCTATATAAGATATATATACCCAGTTTCTTTGAAAGAAAATTCCTTCAGCCTTCTAGCTAATTCAATTTCAGTAGCTGCTGCTCCAGGGACTGTCCGACTATCCCTGCACATTGCCTGGTGGAGAATAGCACAAGAACTGAAGTAAGAGATCCTTTGATTTGGAAAGCAAAACTTGATAACCGCCTATTATCTGTTTGTAATAAATAGAGCAAAATAATTGGGGGAAAATTCAAAATATCATCCGGAAGAAACATTACCTTGTATGCATTTACACCATCATCAACTGCTCTTTCAAGGTCATCCAATATGCTATCAGTGCTTCCTCGCAGCACAACAGTGGAAACAGAATTTCCACCTTGCTCATTTTTTACAATTGTAACCTATTAGAGATTCAGCAAATCTTACATGCTAAGAATAGGAGTCACAAAATTGACAAACAATCAAAAAGGTCAGCATGCATATCATACTCTAGCCCCGCCTATTTCCTCCACTGAAACAGAATCAACGTATCCAAGGTCATCTTGATCCGGCTGACTGAGTTTTAACTGTTCTCGCACAAAAGCAAATTGTTAGAGGAGAACAAAATGATCATGCACATTTATCATATTTAATACGATCGTGCTTACAAGACCAACTGCACCAGTGGTGCGGCAAAATCGTCGTAGTTCAAATTTGGAGCTGATCTTTAACACCATGAGCCTAAAAAATCATGTTTTTGGATGTTCAATTAAATCATGGCAAGAACAAAAAGACACGTCTGCCAAGGCCATAATGGTGATACGAAAATTTGGAGAATAAAATCATCAAACATGAAAACCAGATTGAGATAGAAAATAACATAATTAATAAGGTTTCTAAAAGCATGCATAACCTGAGAGACATGATGCAATAACAATAAACCTGGCCAGGTAAAAGATATGATGCAATAACAATAAACCCAGAAAAGACAATGCAAACATGAGTTCATTCACCTGCTATCTCCCAACATGTCCCAAAGTCGTTGTGTAATCTCAACAATTAATAGGAAGGAAATATGCAAGAGAACAAGAAAGCAAGACAACCGAAAATTGAATGCTGGAAAAGAGAAAAAATTAGGGAAGAAAGAAGTTGTTATTGAGCAAGAGTCCTTTTATAGGCGATAATAGATTTACCAGTCATCTTCTGTACACATGAAAACATGATGAGGCACTAACACACTCATCAGTGTCCCATCCATGCTGCTCCATTTCATAGAACAAAAGACACGAATATACACATAACACCCCACTAGGTCTACCATAGACAGTACAAGGAACGGCAGTAGATATTACAAAGAGAAGCATCGAATCGAATGCACATGGTAGAGGTGGAGAGCCAAGAAACCGCATGTTCCAAAAGGACAGATATACATATTCAGGATCATTCTCAACTAGAAGTAACTTGGCGACAACAACAACGAGAAATAATTCTTGAAAAAGATAAAGGTGATACTTGTAACGTTCACAAAAGTGCAATGCCATTTCCCCGACAGCTGCTCCACTAACAATGACCTTTGCACCTGAATCTGCAACTGCTTTGATTAGCTCCTCAACCTTAGCTTCTTCAGTCTTTGCATAATTCTCAAGCTGCAAGGGAAAAGCTATGAGATAAGCATACATCAGGTATGAGCCGTTCAACCATAACCTTGAAAATTAACAAGATTTGGGATTCTGTTCATCAAAAAAGGACACAGATCTTAGAAACTTCTTAAGCTTCGTATGAGAGGGCAATAGTGAGACAACTTCCATCCACCACCCTGGAGTCTGTCCTTAAGTACCAAGACTTCATTTTGTTTTTTTTTTCTG
Source organism: Sesamum indicum (assembly GCF_026168435.1). Taxonomy (NCBI): domain Eukaryota; kingdom Viridiplantae; phylum Streptophyta; class Magnoliopsida; order Lamiales; family Pedaliaceae; genus Sesamum; species Sesamum indicum. The sequence goes on along the minus strand of NC_142661.1, from coordinate 3,974,701 downwards.
GACACCACTTATCTGTTCGAGCTCAAAATTACACCCACCACACATTTTCTCTTCATCTTACACACTAACATCGGATGAAATGATGAGGATATGCTGTTTCCCCTTCAAGGTACATCCTATGAAATTCTTGGAAACAATAATGCATTTTGGGGGCTCCCACATACCAGAGGTCTATCCCGTGCAGCAACATGCGACTGATCATATTTTACAATATCTATGGGGGGTGAAGAGTTTTTATCTATTCATTTTTATGTCCACAGTGTTTAGTTGTGTCAACATATTCTATCGTATAGCATGACATAAGTACCTCAAATATAAGCTTTATCATCAATTTTTGTAACGAACTCATTTTGCTGTTTGAATTTTCCATATTATATATATAGCAAAGTTAGATGGAATAAACAGTAACCAACACGTTACATTTATGCCCTTCTAGTTCACCACAAGTTTACACAAGTGCCACAAGTTTTTACATCATGTCAATAATCTGATTCAAAAACAAATTTTAACTTAGATATTCACCAAACAACCTTTATTTCACCAAGAAAACTTATACCAACAGCAAAAGCCCTTTCCACATATATCCACAAACATGAGATGAATATTTCGTTCTATCTTAAATGCCTCATCATATTAGCTGACACTAATGTCGGCGCTGTATCTTGGATTACTTTTTAACAAAAATAGAAGTCGAGGAAAAAATCCCACACGTTTGCCAAATATATTTCTCCCAACTTTTAGTATAAAAATTTGGGGAAGAATAAAAGTTCACTCAATTCTTCATTCCTTTCATCTCTCTTTCTGATCGTTATCCACACAGACAAACCCACCACACGCGCGCATATCATTATGTTACACAAGTATAATAGTCATACATAAACACAAAGAGGCTGTTAATTAGACAAGAAGCGACATCTATAGTATTTTTTGTCCCCCGAAATTATCAAACAAAACATATCATTTCTTCAGCTTTACCATTTCCCACTAACTCAAATTTATAACCAATTATTCGCTAATCTTCAAATTACATCATTTTCCACATTGACCACTCAAAATTGGTCAAACTTGAAGAACAAATTTGTTGAAGTCAGAAAATACTTGATAAACTGAGAGCAAAGTCATTTTGGAAAAACCTTCAAAATCCCCGGAATTCTTACAATTAAATCCCCCTGGTTTCTCTATCTAACGCAAATGCATCACAAGTACAAGGCATCAGGTTTTCCATACCAAAGAATAAAAAAATCAGAAACTCAAAGTGGGGGTGTCTTCAACAATATTTTGAGGGTCTAAAATTTAAGCACACCTTCAATCAAGAACTAATATTTGTTAGCAAGAAACTACCATGGTTCTTCAGTCAGAAAAGTAAAATCTCTTAGAAATCTTAGAACCAGAGCCCATGGTCTCTCAAACAATAGGGACAACCATCTGGTGCAGGATACATCACAATCACGACACATCTGATTTTCCATATAGTAAAAAAGAAATCCCAGAAGAAATAGAAAAATGATGGCCTCTTCAACAATGTCTTAATTGCATGGAGGATACACACACCATCAATCATCATAGGTCTAGATCTAAACAAAAACAGTAAGTGTTCTGAAATGAATTGGTGAGAAAATGATGCAAAAGAAGTGGTTTTGGGAAAGGAGCAGTTAGCGAATTGAGGGGCAAAGTCATCCTTTTCTTCTGTTGTTTCTCAGTCTATATTCTAGCTTTTTGATCAACTTAAAGCAGGTGTAGAAAAGCCAAATACCAAGTCCATTAGATTCTTCTGGCATCCGCTCATCACCTTAAGGGTTTCAAAGTAATTCAAAGACTTCAAGGGACAGCTTTAGCAATTAAACCAAACCTTAGAGGAGGTAGATTAATTGACCCCACATGAATAACATGGTGAAGGATAAAAGAACCTGAATTGCCTGCTTCTCAAAATTCCTACTCAAATGTTAAATGATATTATGAAACTACTGAGGGTAATTCATTAGTTACCTAACAAGCAAGGAAGAAATACACTGTGCCAAGAAGCACTTGAGGGATACCTGCTCAGCACTATGAATAAGAACGGTTCCTTTCGTCTCTGTTGCAGTTGTATCAACACCCCCAGCAAACACAGCAACCTGACACGGTAAATAGTAATGAATCATTCGCAGAGTGCACGGGCCATGTAACCTAATCCAGAAACTCAGTAAAGATTGTTCATCCAAGAAAGCCACAAATATCCAACACAAAATTGGGGTGGCTTGGTGAGTAGCCTAATGAACAAACATTCTGCATACCACGTTTTAGGTCCAGTCCCATGATTTGTTTGTGGTCCAATTTGATGATTTAATTGTGTTCACTGTTCCCTTACAGTCACCTCGTGATTAACATTTTAATTCTTTTTCCAGCTGCTTCAGGTTCTTTTCTCATATTATGCATGATTAAGATGGAGCCTTCCACAAGCAAGTGCCTTGATCCTGGTAAGCCTATATTTTAAAGTTAGCTGTTCCCAGCCATGCCCACAAAAAACAACGAAAACAGCATTTGACTAATTGCATCAACTCATAGCTGCCCAAGTACATCATAATAGACCATGAAAGTTGAACTTGACTAAAACATAGCAGGCTTTCAGCCATGCAAAGAAGAGAAAGACGCAATAACAACTATGGAGCAACCAGTATTGTATTATTTTAACACACACCTTGGCCTTTTCCACTCTCTTGATAGTTCCAACAGCATCAGTCTTCAACACCATACCCCGAACTACTGTGGAATCAAGCAAACCTCCACCCAAAAGCTTCGCAACTCGCACATTATCCACATTGAAGTTTGCAGGGTTCTTCGGGCAAACTTGTATACAAGCCTCCAAAAGAAAAGCTCATTGCCACTCAGTAATATCAAAAGGTAGATTCATAAATGTATACAAACAACAGCAGAGGTGAAATCTACCTCAGCAATGAGAGGGCATAACTTATCCTCTTGGCCATATTGTTTGCTGGCTACTGAAGACCTCATTCGTGAAATTACTTCATCTTTATTTCTCACATTCATATTCTCAGAACCTTTTTCAACCAATTCCTCCAATATCTCAACAGTCTGCAATAATACAATACTAAGATTGGCAATCAATGAGAAAAAGCCACACATGCTCGCATCCAGTACATATAAGATTGACATCAAACCTTATTAATTGACTTTGTGTATCCAATTATGATCTCACTAGGGTGCAATCCCATTCGAATGAGTTCCTCGGCATTTTGAAGAAGTTCCCCAGCAAATGAAACAGTCAAATTGGCTCCATCCCCAATTTCCTCTTGCTGTGCTTTCCCAGCCAGAACCAAGATTTTGGCTGCAGGATGCTGAACCTCCAGCTCATTTACAATTGTTGCAGCATCATTTGTGACAAAGAGCTTATCCAAATGATTGATAACCATCTTATTCATACCTTAACAAGAAAAGCAGGGTATATGAGAAGAAAACGTATGAAAAGCCATAATGATGAACAGAGTGATAAGGTAATATGCTCCCCAGCAGCCGAGCTCAGAAATAGATGTCGAGGGTGGGGAAAAAACCTCCTAAAATAAACAGGATAGGAACAGAAAAAAGATTGACACCATGAACATCTCCCTAGTCAATTGATATAACATTATGTTGGAAGGTGCATAGAAGGGGACTTCATATAAATGCTCAATTAGCTGGTGATCATCTGCAAATAACAACATTGAACTGTGAAACAGTACACATTTAATGGCCTAGCCTGAGCATTAATAAGCACAAAGAATAAATTCACTAGAAAAGATATAATATCTACTTACTATGTATCACTAAAACCATTATACGTAAATAGAGGGAGGAAATTCAAAAATGATAGAATCACAGTAGATCGGAGACTCGAATTCATTTTAGTGAGAGAATAGAAATGTTTACAACAATGGATCACAGTACTTCTGCAGTAATATATCTAGAGATCCAGCATTTCACTCTAAGTCTTTATTTAAGTTTCTCAAAACTTGTTCCCAAAGATAAAAAACAAGCAGGTTACTCAACCCTCTTGAGCTCATTGCATATTTCATGAGACAAGCTTAATGCTCAGACAAGCACATTAATATTATATCAAGGTAAGTGTTTTGTTCTGGGTTTAGCAAAAATAGTCCATTGCCATTTTTCTGATCCTATTTCGGCAAGACCAGGCAGAAATGGATACAGATCTATCTGCCTTATAATTCATTTCTAATCATAATTGGATTTTAGTTAATTTCAAGCAAGAGGTGGGGCCTCCAAAACCCATTCTTCAGGCATGCCAAAAAATTATACAGCTATTGTTAGTTACACAGTGAACTATTTGTTAAGTTAAACTATGAATCTATGTTCTCTATCATCAAGTAACAAATGATAAAGTAGATGAAATTTTGTTCCAAATTGTTAACAAATTTTATGATTCAACATAACTAAAGTTGGAGATCTGATATTTTTTTTTATATTATCTATACACACACACACAAATACGTATTATTAAGCATAAATTAGGTAAAGCTATATCAGATCTGATCATATCCTACAGGCCCACAGTTCAAGCTTACTGTAAACAAAGCTGTGTCTATCTTCGAAGTAGTTCAGCTCTTGAGCTCATGAAGTTATTTATACCATAATACCTAGTCTTGGATTAGAATCGCACTAAAGAAGCTCTAGCTATCAGCACATAGCCCTAAATGAAGATTGCTAATAATCGACGCACTTTCAGGCCTACTACAGTTCATAGATAAGAAAGCACAAAGTAATACCTTGTAACATAGAAAAGAACACACGAACTTAAGCAAACTCAGGCTTACGCGCAGCCATATGAGTTTGTGAGCTGAAACAAAGTTCAAAAGAGGACCTTTTGGGAATTTAAGCTAAGGCAAAACTCATTATACTCCAGGCGACCGGTATACCAACCAACAAAGCCCAGTATCATATTAGGCTCGCTAATCCAGTGGAAACTAGATTGAAGTTACTTAACCAAGTAAAAGGGGAAGAGACGAAACTTCCAAAAGTGAGAAGATACTTTTAACAAGGGAAAAAAAGAGAGGAGGCATAGAAAGAAACCATTGGGGCCGAGGGACGTGCGCGTAATGGTTGAGAGCTGCTTGCAGGCGTCGATGTTCTTCAGCACCGCCTCGTCCAGCCCCGACAGATGCCGGTGCCCCTCTTTCAGCATTGACTGTATCCCATACGGGAGCATCGAAAATCCTACCATTTTATCTCCGATCGAGCTTTGAGTAAAGTTAATTTGTCCTAAAGGAGTTGTCTAAAAGGTAGACACTGAGAAACTGAAGGGACGCGAGCAGAGATGAGTTACTATTACTGGTAGTATGAAAAAGAATGGAAGTGGCATGAAAGCCCTAGAAAAGCACCCCCACAGTTATAACGCGCCTCGCCGCTGTATGTCTCTGGATCCTTTTCGAACCCGAATCCTGGAATTGAACCCGCCAATTGGCACTTTAGGAAAGAAAAAAAGAGCGAGGGATAATTGCCATGTATGCCCTAAAATTATAGATATTGACAGATTGGACCTGCAGTATTCAAATTTTCTTGGCACTGCGCACCGTGCCATGTATGCCCTAAAATTATATATATTGACAGATTGGAACTGCAATCTGCGCACCCCGTTGTGCTAAACAATTTCATTTAAAATTCTCAACATTCTTCAGACTTTAAGAGAAGAGAACACAAATAATTTTTGAGAAGTTTGTCTCTCTAATCACATCAAAAAAATAAAATTGCAGATACAAAAATACGTATATTGCTTTAATCACAAATGCCTATAGAGTTAAACAAAGGAGTTAAACAGAAATTAAATAACAAGAATTAAATATAAGTTATAAATGTTCAAGGTTTTCTTTCTCACTACAAAAGCATCATCACACATCATGGTTAATATTATATTTCCACACACATACATATAGCGCGTCAAACTGGAACTTGATGACGAAATGAAGCCCAACTTGAAAAGGAGAATTTCAAACCGCAACGAAGCCATGACTTAGTGAAAAAATCAGCAAGTTGATGCTTAGTGGAAATGTACTAGGGGTGAATAAAACTAGACTTGAAATAATCCTAACAAAAGTGATAGTCGATGTCGAGGTGCTTTGTACGTTTATGAAATACAGGGTTGCCCCTAATGTAAATGGCCGCCTAGTTATCACACCAAAGAGAAACATGCAATGGAACTAAGATATAAAGATCTCGTAGGATATAGGAAACCCAAATTAACTCACTGACTATGGAAGCTAGACATCGGCATTCCGCTTCAAGGAAGGAACAACACACTATGGACTACTTTTTAGTACGCCAAGAGATGAGAGAAGAACCCAAAAACTCACAAAAGCCATATATCAGGGCAAGAAGCCCAATTTTCATAATAGTAGGCCTCCATAGTGAGTGAACTATGTGCAGCATATAACAAACCTCGATCAGGGCAGCCTTTGATATAGCGAACTACATGCAAGACCACACTCTAGTGTTGTGTAGTGGGTGAAGATACAAATTGGTTGAGATGCTAAATAGAGTGAGTGATATTTGGTCTAGTAAAGCCAAGATAAAGAGGATGATAGACCAAGCGTCTATACTTCTCAGGATCAAAACATAATGTTGTTGATGTATGAAACTGAATCCCTCGTGGCAAAGGAGTAGCTGTGACCTTAGAAGTAAGTAACCCTGCATCATTCACAATATCAAGGGCATAACTTTTTTAATTCAAAGAAATTCCTGAGCTAGAGGAGTGAACCTCAACACCTAAGAAATACTGGAATAGACCAATATCTTTGATGGTGAAACATTGATAGAGAAATCTTTTGACCTCTACAATAACATCTACTAATTCACAAGCAATGAACACATCATCAACATACACAAGAACAACAATGAAAGCAGGTCATTGGACTTAACATACAAACAGTCACGTTGTGTAAACTCGATATTTCATTGTCGTGATACCTGTTCTAAACCATAGAGTGAACATTTCAACTTGTAAACCATACCTGGAGCTACATCATACCATGGAGGAGGATGCATATATACCTCCTCATCAAGAAATCCATGCAAAATGGCATTATTGATGTCCGCTTGATGGGCACTCCACAATTTTGAAGCAGCAAGTGCAAGTAATATCCTGACAGTAGGTAGTTTTGCAATGGGAGAAAAACTATCATGAAATCTACTTCCTCCACTTGATTGTACCCCTTGGCCACCAATCTAGCTTTATAACGTTCAACCGTGCCATATGGCTTCATTTTTATCTTGAACACCCATTTACATCCAATGGTCTTCTTATATGTAAATAAAAAAAGTAACTTCCTAGGTGTTGTTCTACTCTAACGCGTCAAGTTCTTGGTGCATGGCATTAGCCCAAACTTCTTGTGATTTTCACTACAAGAAAAACAGGTATCAGAGATGGAAATTTCCGTCTCTGAAAGTCGGATTTCCGTCTCTAAAGCAAATTAGCGACGGAAAAAACCGTCGCCCAAGTCCGTGGCTGAAAGCCCTGTGGCTAAATTATTAGCGACGGAAACATTCCGTCTCTAATTCTGAGACGGAAAATTCCGTAGCTAATTCCGTCGACAAAGGAGAAGAAAGTTGAAGTGTAATCCGTCTCTGATTTCCGTAGGCAATCCGTCTTTGATTCCGTCGATAAATAAAAGAACTTTCCGTCTCTAATCCGTCTCTAAAGATAAAGTATTTGTTTGCTATTTTCCGTCTCTAAAATGGAGAAAATGTTCCGTCTCTAAAACATTACAAATTTCCGTCTAATCCGTCTCTATTTCTGCCTCTAATTTTTCAAATTTTCCGTCTCAAATCCGTCTCTAATTTTTTTTTGGTTTTTTTAATATATTTTTTAATTTCTGTACCCAAATTTATATCTTAGTCATTATATCATCAAATACATTCCATCAATACCAAAATTTAAATTTCCCAAACAAGAACAACAAATATTAACAAAAAAGATACTCATAATACGACACCACTAATATAATTAATGTCATCATCCAAATACTATCAAATAATATCAATGTCTGCACTCACAAGTCAACAAACATAAGTCAAAGTACAACCGAAAGCAACATATACTAAGTCATAAACAACAAAGAGAAAAAAATAAACTAATTATCTTTCCTGGAATGTTGTTGCTCCTACTGTCCAGACCCACCAGGAAATTGATGGTTTGTGTATCCCACCTCTTGAATTAGTTTTCGAACTAATTCTTGTAGGTCTGCCTCCCTCTTCCGAGCCTCTTCCTCCCTCTTTCGAGCTTCTTCAAGCGCATTTTCAAAAAACTTTCTATTTTCTTCTTCCCGTCTTGAAAAATCCTCCACAGCTTTTGTTAACTCATTAATCTTTTGGTCAGATGCTTTAACAGTAGAACTAACTGAACTTGAACCTGTAGATGAGGAGCTACATCCAAATCCATATAAGCGTCCTTTAGAAGGACCTCCAGTGATATCATACCAAGTTGAGATATCGAAAGAAGACTGTGAAGAAACATCAGTACAACCCGTTTTTGCAAGGTATTCTTCTTGTACAAGTACATTAGATAAAAAGGAACATTTATGTAATAAAAGTCTAATAAAATTTCTCAATGAATATATATACTAACCAATATTTAAATCTAATGACAAATTATACTTACACTAATTCTTTTGGATTTGTTGTCAATAAACTCCCCAATTCCTTTGTTCTTTCTATGGCATCTTTGAAATAGCTCAAGATCAGTCACTTCTCTACCAAGTTCTTTTTCCTATAGTTTACAAAACAATATTAATTCACATGTCAATAAATTGCATAAAAGATATCTAAAAACTTATATATACTTAAAACTTACCAATTTTTGCCTATGTGCCCCTACAGGAATAGAACCACCAGTGTGTTTTGTTATCGAACCATATTTTTCAGTCAAACGATTTTTTTGGGTAGTTCGACATTTTCCTAAATAATCTTCTGAGGCCCAATACTTCTGAACTAGATCATTCCATAATTGATTATTCAACCAATAAGGACCTCTATCAATCATATCACTCATCTCTGGTTCTCTACCTAACTGTTTGTGAGCATCATTCAGTGCCTTTTGCTTAGCTTTGTACATCATCTCTTCGAATCGATCACTCGCATTTTCATTCCACACCTTCCTCATTTCCTCGTCGGTTAGATTATCCCACCAATACATCAACTATCACATTTCAAAACAGTAACTCACATTAAATAATTACAAAATATGTCTATATAATTTAGCAATGAATAAATTGAATTAAATATAAATAGTATTTATTACCTTGAATTTCTCCCACAATAAATCTTTAGATGCTTTTGGCACAGCGTGCCATCTTGGCCATGCCTCAGTGAAAATGCCTTTAATATCATTTGTGAGGTTTCGCATAACACCACTTTCAATAAATCTATTTTGACAGAATAAATTTAAAAAATATATAAAATTAAGAAATAGAGCTAACATTATTTATGAATATATTAAGCTCAATTTTAGAAGCTTTGAAATTACCGATTGTTCACCATTGTCACTTTTGTCCTTTTACTTGGATGATCTGGGATCTGAACTCCACTATTGGGTCCCCGTCGACGTCCATGTGACACAGTACCTTCACTTTGTCCTGTATTTTGTTCATTTTCAGGTCTTGAAGGTATTGTTTCACCAACCTATAACCAAAAAAAAAAAAAAAACAATAACAGAAATTATCTAATGCATAATTCACTTTGTCTTACTTGCGTTTCACTGTTCGAACTTCTTGGAAGAATACGAGATGAGATACTTTGTCCACGCACCTCTTCACTAAGATTATCTTCAGGTTGCGATAAGTGATCTCCCACTAACTCCTCATTCTCATCTCGAAGTTGCAAACTTCTACCCCTGCCTCGCCCTCACCCACGTCCGCTGGCTCGTCCTCTAGTCACCATCCTGTGTCAAAGAGAAACAAAAAACTATTAAGTTTTAAGATTAAGATTACTATGATGAACAATGTTGATATAAAATGCATATAAAGTGATAGAATGAAATAATTAAATAAATAAAATTACACGAACATTGTCCATATTCTCATCACTTTCATTTGAATCATATTCTTCTTCTTGCTCATCATCTTCTGGTTCGAATTCTTCTCCTTCCCAATGATCTTCATCTTCTATTATGACTTCATTGAAATCTACACCATGTTGAAGTCCCTCAAATTCATTTGCATCTACTTCTTCTACCACACCGTCCGAAACAATATTGATCTCATCTCGATCAGTTTCAATCAAAATTTGGTGTGGATCAGATGTCTCATCCTCTTGAAAAGCAATATCGACGCTTTGCTCAATATTCTCGTCTTGTCCTTCAGCTAATGGGACGTCAAATTTACCGGTAGCCTTTACTTTGCATACTGCCCACCAATCACGTCTCTCTCTTTTGGTGCTCGGAAAGTTTGTGAAGTAGACTTGTTGTGCTTGGGAAGCCAATATAAAAGGGTCATTTGATTTTAATTTCAATTTATGGTTAATTTCCACAAGACCCGATGTGTGCCACTTAAGCCCTTTATCAGAAGTGTCGTACCAATGACACTTAAACAAGACAACCCCACGTCTTATCCCGTAATACTCCAATTCTATAATTTCTTCCAGAAATCCATAATAATCCACTTCATATTCATTGTAGGTACTCCCCAAAACACATACACCATAATTTGATGTTGCTTTAGAATGCCCGTACTCCAAAGTGTGGAATTTGAATCCATTCACAAAGTACCCTTTATAGCAAGAAACACGTCGACTTGGACCATGAGCCAACTTTTTTATGAGGTCGTCAACTTCGTTACGTGTATCTCGAATCTAAGAAAAAAATAATAATTTATAAAATAACATAATTTTCAATATGCCAATATATACATTGTTAAAAAGTAATCTATTACTTACATGAGCAAGTAGCCACCGAGAAAAATCTGTGTCCCGCAATGTTTCAAGTTCCATGTCAGTTATTCTTGGAAATTGTTTTCTATTTTCTTCATCAAATTTCCTACAGAATTTGTGATGATCATATGTTAATTATAGACACAAGTCATAAGAAACATTTGTGAGGACATAATGCACGAGTTAGATCACTCACTGCAAGAATGGATCAATCTTCTCATAATTCATCAAGACATATCTATGTGCAGCCTTCATCTCATCCTCATCCAGATATCTAACTGCAATTCTATTACCAAGTGGTCGTCCAGGATGTGTAGAAAATAGACTTTCACAAGAATCTATCATTCCTCCATCATCATTTCGTGGAACCTGATTTAATCTGGATTTTACATGTGGTTCAAAATATGAAGAGCAAAATGTTGAGACTTCTTCAATCATATACGCTTCAACAATTGATGCTTCAACTCGAGCTCGATTTCCAACCTTTTTCTTCAAATGGTATAGAAACCTAAAATTTGTTAAACTTTTAATTTACACAAGATAACTTATATTTTCTAATTATATAAGATAATTGAACTTAAAAAAATTACCTCTCAAATGGATACATCCATCGATACTGTACAGGTCCACCAACCTTAGCTTCATACGCAAGGTGAACTGGTAGATGTTCCATAGAATCAAAGAAGCTTGGGGGAAAAATTTTCTCTAACTTACACAATATCTCAACAATGTTCTTCTCAAGTTTTTGCATGTGCTCCACACGCAATATAGTTGCGCATAGATCCTTAAAGAAAAACTGTTGAGTTCAGTCAGCGCTTCCCAAATAGGTTTCGGTAGTAGATCTCTAAATGCAATTGGGAGTAATTTTTGCATGAACACATGACAGTCATGACTCTTCATTCCATAAAATTTGCATTCCTCTTCATTCATACAACGAGCAATGTTTGAGGAATACCCATCAGGTAACTTTAATGATTTTACCCAAGAGCACAATTCTTTCTTCTGTGCTTTAGTTAAAGTATATGGTGCCTTGGGTTTGTAGATTTTTCCATTTGCACCTTCAAACAAATGCATCTCAGTACGACTACAATACAACTCCAAATCTTTTCGAGATCTGACATTATCTTTTGTTTTATCTTTAATGTCCATAATAGTGTTAAAGATATTATCAAAGACGTTTTTTTCGATATGCATGACATCCAGATTATGTCGGATAAGATTTGTGTGCCAATATGGTAACTCCCAGAATATGCTCCTTTTAACCCAATTATGTGTCCTGTCAAATCCATCAATTGGGTGTGTACCACCTGGTGGTTTTCCAAGATGGTTTCAGGAAGCTCATCCACCTTTTGTCGCATGTCTTCTCCAGTTAAGCGCATAGGGATCATTTTCACATTTTCCCTTCCGAAACTTGTAGGCTTGTCTTCTATAAGGATGGTCAGGAGGCAAAAACTGACGATGACAATCAAACCAACATGCATTCCTTCCTAACGAAGTCTGAAAGATTTTGTCCTTTCCATACAATAAGGACATGCCAACAACCCATGAGTGCTCCATCCAGATACTATCGCATTTGCAGGGAAATCACTGATTGTCCATAAAAGAGCAGCTCTCATGTTGAAATTTTGTTTTTTGCACACGTCATAAGCTTGCACCCCAATTGTCCACAATATTTTCAACTCGTCTATTAATGGACGTAAAAATATATCAAGATTTTTTCCTGGACTTTTTGGGCCTGGTATAACCATATTCAGGAACAAGAAAGGCTTTTGCATGCACATCCATGGGGGAAGATTATATACAGCAATAATAACAGGCCAACAACTGTAAGGAGTACTAGAATTCACAAATGGACTGAAACCATCTGTGCATAACCCAAGGCGCACATTTCGTGCATCTGAGGCAAATGATGGATGAGTGCGATCGAAATGTTTCCATGCCTCTCCATGAGACGGATGTGCCATACTTTCCTGGCTCGAAGGATTATTTGCATGCCATGTCATGTGCTCACAGGTGTAGTTAGATGCATATAGCCTTTTCAGCCTAGGTATCAAAGGCAAATAACGCAACACCTTGAAAGCTACTTTTTTCCGTGATCCTGCCTTGATTGGCTTGTATCGAGGATGATAACATATAGGGCATTCTTGAAGGCCATTGTTCTCTTTGTAATACAATATGCAATTGTTTACACAAGAATCAATTTTTTCGTAACCTAGACCAAGTTTACCTAGGTGTTTTTTGGTCGTGTAAAAGTTATCTGGCAACTTTTCATCTTCAGGCAGCATGCTTTTGATTGTTGACACAAGTCGATCATAGCAAGCTTCAGGTAAATTGTACTCTGATTTGATACTTAATAGTTGGGCCACAACAGAGAGTTTTGTGTGATTTTTGCAGCCATCCCATAATGGTTCGTCAGCATCTTTTAATAAGTTAAAAAACTTTTGTGCTTCTGGATTAGGCAGTTGTTCAGCACACGTGAAGTTTGAGCTGAACTCATGGCCTATTGCATCCATCACCATTGTTCTATAACGAGACGTTTCTACCTGAGGAGCGGTTGAAGAACCCCCCACATCATCTCTTGTGTTCACGGATTCACCATGTGCGTACCAGATATTATAACCCCGAGTAAATCCATTTTTTACTATGTGTAAATGCGCATCACTTCAATTCAAAAATCTTGTGTTGCCGCATTTAGAGCATGGACATTTGATTTGTCCATTATTCAGAAATCGTGGGTTATTAAAGGCAAAGTTCAAGAACTCCTGATCAACCCTTGTTACGAATTCATCTAAAAGAAACCCATTATCATCCAAACGCCTCCACATCCAACTACGGTCAATATTCATTATTCTGCAATTTTTAGATAAAGGAGGCTAGATGAATTAACCATTATTTTGAAGATCAAGATTTTTTTTCTACTAATATAAGAAATAGGAATAAATGATCTCATATTAGGCCTAATTATAACACTTAAATAGTTCACTAAAATCATTCTCCCACTAAATGTAATAAAATCATTCACTGTGTTCAAAATTCCCTCAAATGACTTTGAAACAAAAGTTTGTATGAGATATCATTCGAATAGCAGACAAGATTATACAGAAATGGAGTTTTACCCACCAAGCTCAATTCAGAGTTGATCCAAATGATCCTATCTAATCATGCAAAAATTACTCTCTTTAAAATAGATTTCCCATTTCCACAAAATTCCAGAGGGACATATCTACATGTAAAACTAATTTTAAAATTACAGTTTTAAAATAGATGCTTGTCTCATCTCGTCTCATTTCATCCTAGTGTGAAAAAATGAGATGGGATAAGTGCATATGAGATTGGAATTATTTTGCATGTGGGTTGGGACGTGAGATAGAAAGTGTACTGATAATAGTTTGCCTGATATGTAAAAGTTGTTGGGTATGATACCGTAGTTGATGAGATGTAGTTTTTTCTTAAAGCAGTGAAATGTGTTTGAGATTTGTTTTGAAAAATTTCTTATAAAGAAACACATATCTACATGTAAAATATTGGCTAGACGAGATGAGATTTATATCACAAGCAATCCTTCGTGATTATCTCTATTTGAAAGCATCATAATTCAATATTTGAAATTGTTGATATAAGATACATAAAACTTTAGTTTCTGAATTATAATACTGATACTATTTTTAGAAAGGATCTTTTGCACAGAGATAATAGTTGGAAGATAAATAAGTTTGAAAAATATATGTCAATTAACAATAATAAGGTACAAACTGTACAATGTAGGCTTAATGACATAAGAAATGTTTCAAATCTTTCAGATATGCATGTCTAATGTGAAGAATGCACCCCATAAAAGTTAAAGAGAGAAGAGAGCTTGAACTATATATAATTTTTGGGAGGGCAAGACTCAGCTGTGATGCTTTATATAATTGACAGATTGCTCCAATGGTCTAAAGTGCAAATCCCACATGTGCATATCTACATCTATTTTATATTTCCACAAAACTCTGTAGCCTTTCATATTTATAAAATAATTACTTGCAAAGTATAAGAGACATGCAGGCATTTACCTACTGAGCAAAAGAACAACAATTACACAAGAACAACAAAAGAACAACAATTGCAGAAATTGCAGAAATTGACTAGAATTTCCCAGAAATTGCAGAAATTTTCAAGAAATTACAACATTATATACAACACTAGATACTCAATTTTTCAGAAATTTTGCTAAAAATAAGATGCTAAAAACACACCCAAACCCAAAAAAAAAAAAAGAAGAAGAATAAAATGCAACAAAGAAATAAGAATTACCTGGAGAAGCCGTACTCGTCGCCTTCCTCGTTGCCGATTTACCGTCCTTGTTGCCGTGAGTTTAGGGCTAGGGTTCTAAGAGATGGGTTTGTAGAAAAAATGAGAGGAGAAAGATGGAAGCCGTACAAATCTGTGTCCTCGTTGCCGATCTTGCGTCCTTGTTGCCGTGAGTTTGGAGTTAGGGTTCTAAGACATGGGTTTGGGGAAGAAATGGAGATGGGTTTGAAGGAAGAAATGAGAGAGGAGAAGGAATGGAAAAGAAAGAAAGAACGAGGAAGAAAGAGAGAGAAAGAGATCAGTTTTTGAGTTTTAACTTTTTGTATAATTATTATTATTAATATATTATTATTATTCTTATTATTATTACTATTATTATTAGTATTATTATTATTATTACTGTTATTATTATTATTGTTATTATTATTATTATTAGTATTATTGTTATTATTGTTGTTATTATTACTATAATAATAATAATAATAATAGTTATAATTATTATTATTATTATTATTATTATTATTATTATTTTAAATCATGATAATCGAATCATAAAATTTTTACATAGATATAGTTGAAATTAATATATGCTCACAATCTGCAAAATTTATATATTTATAAATGTTAGTATAACATTGATATAACTATCATCATATATTGTTGAACAACATGGGTTAATCTGGCCATCAAAATTCAGATTAGACCGTTAGATATGATAAAACTTACAAAAAAATACATTTGGTAAAGTTTTAGACTTATTGGATATACGGATGTCGAGATATCATACTCGAAACATAAGAGTAATCATTCAAGAAGGTGTATCGTTGAATCAGACCATGTGATTTTAAATCATTAAATCATACCGTCCGATATGATCTAATGGACATAGTCTTGTATATATTTAAATTTCGTATGAATCAGGTGCCCGGATTTTAAGATATCGTAATTATTGATTAAACTTTTTAATCTCATTATATATAAAATAAAATAATAATTAGAATTATTCAACTATCATCATCATCATTATTATTGTTGTTGTTGTTATTATTATTATTATTATTATTATTTTTAGATTAATTCATAGGAATTACTAAAATTTTGATATAAATTTATAAATAATAAAAAATTATAAATGAATTAAAAAAAATTAATAAAAAGTTTACTTTAGTTTTATTGTAATTAATTAAAATTAAAAATACATTATAATTATACAAATATATATTATCATGTCATATAATTACAACTTAATTATTATTACATAAATAAAAAATTCTTATTTTTGTGTTTTAATATTTTAATAAATAAAAAAATTCCTATTTAGACCATCAGAGACGGAAATTTCCGTGGCTAAATTAAAGAAAAAATTAGCTACGGAAACAGAGACGGAAATAACCAATTCTCAGCCATCTCGATTTTTAAGGAATAAGAGACGGAAATAGAGACAGAATTTCGCGAAATTATAAATCCGTCTCTAAAATAAAAGTTATTAATAATTTATCATATGTAAGAGTTCCGTCTCTAAATCCGTCTCTGATAAAGACGGATTTTGTTCCGTCTCTAAATTTTGGTCTCTGATACCCTGTTTTCTTGTAGTGTTTGCCTCATTAAAAGAATGTGGTTCATGTACAATAGAAGAAGGACAAACATCAGCAATATGAGTAAGTGCGTGTGAGCTTACAGATTTAAAGTGTAGATTATCAGTAGAAACATACACATTATCTTATAGCCAAATAGGAGGATTATGTTGTCCGGTACTCCTTCGAAGATTGGTTGCATCAGGTATGTTAAGATCATATGGTTGTGGAATAGAAGGTACATGAGATGGTGTCTCTACAAAGGGCTCAGAATCAACTAAATGGTCAAATTGTGGGTTACAATGCTCATATTCAAGATCATCAATACACAAGGTATAGACTGATGGTGAAAAGGATCAACAGATGCATGATAACGAAAAATGTGTTCATAAAAGATTGTATCTCTGAATATAATTATTTTTCTAGTGACAATATCAAGTAACTTATACACTTTATGGCCTGAATTCTAACCAAGAAATATGCATTTATGAGCTCTGGTGTCAAACTTGTCTTTGTGAGGATGAACATTGGTTGCATAACACAAGCAATCAAAAGACTTCAAGAATGTGTAGTATGGTTTTCTTTATATATATAATAGTTCATAAAGACTTTTCCATTTGAACAGAGGTGTAGGAAGTCTATTAACAAGATATGTGGCAGTAAAAATTGCATCCCCCCAAAAGATTTTAGGCAATTTAGATTGAAAGAATAAAGCTCTAGCAATTTGAAGTAGATGTTTATGTTTACGCTTTACGACACCGTTCTGTTGTGGTGTATATGGACAAGATTTTTTATGGAGAATTCCATATTTGCAGAGAAATGATTGATAATCTAAGCCCAAAAACTCACTTCTATTGTCAATCCTAATTGTTTGAACTGTGGTGTTGAATTGGTTTTTTACAATAGCACAAAATTGCTTTAGATGATGGAGTGTTATATTTGTGTGTCATTAGATAGGTCTAAGTACATCTACAGAAATCATCTACAATAGTTAGAAAATGGTGAATACTACCAAATGAATATAGGTGATATAAATCTCATATGTCCACGTGATCAAAGAAAAACAAGTTGAAGTTTGAATACAACTAATTGGGAATGGTTTTTTGTGTTGTTTACATTACTAACACACATCACAAGGAACAATTGTACACAAATCAAATCTATTTATAGCATCAACATGAGTGAGTACAATGTACGAGGGACGACATAATCTTTAGTGCCACAATTTACTTAAAACTGAACTGTTTATGCTAGCATTGGAAAGGGGAAAAATGCTTGAATCTGAATTAAGCACATACAGTTTGCCTAGTATTTTCCAAAGGGCAAGGACTTCCCTAGTTTGCAAGTCTTGCAGAACATAACATAAGGAATGGAATTCAATTTTGAGTGGATGCTCACTTAGTAATTTGTTGATAGAGATAAGGTTGTGATGAAATTCTAGCACATAAAGCACATTAGTTAACATGATTTCGTCATATAAGCAATATTTCCTAGAGATTTGACTAATTTAATTGATCTATCAGGAAGTAGAACTTAAGTATTTTTATATGCATGTTTAAGTAATGAGAACATAGATTTGTTTGAGCACATGTGATTTGAAGCACAGTATCCACCATCCACTTACCACATTCTAATGACTCCACAACATTCAAAACATAATTGGAGTTAATACCTACAAAATCAAGCGCTTGAGCATAGCTGATGACTCCACTTTCAGTTCATTTTCCTTTCATAATCTTGTGTGTTTTTTAAATATCAATATGTAAAAAAAATTAATATACTATGTACAAAATTTAAAAGTTTTAAATGACAAGTAAATCTAGTTGATTAATATATACAGAACTTACCAATAAAATAAAATTTATATTATTAGATTATACTCATTCAATACTCATACTCACGGATATTTTAGGGTTTAGACCCTACTCAAATCCAAAATACTTACTTCAGTAGGTATGAATCCGAATTTGGGTCTAACATAAAATGATTGGGTCCAGGTATAAGTCTAACATAAAATTATTGGGTAAGGATTTAAGTATTACCCACCCATCGACAGACTTACATCTGAGGATTCACAAAATATTCTATTATAGTTGATTATTTCTTTACCAGTTTATGCAAATGATGGTAGCTTTTCTTTCATGCAGCTTCTCAAGCAATCTGTAGCGGATTACACAAAAATTGTCCACTTTTCTTCTCAAGCAATCTTTTATGCAAATGATCATTATTCATCTCTTTTGAACTCATTCCTTTCCACGAGCTTACTCAACAACAAAAATGTGGATATGTGCAACAAGAATCATTTAACTTCGCATTTAAAGACAACTCCATAAAAAAATATATTCTTGATGAATAAACATCTAAAGTTATTTAATGCAATATTATGTCATTATCTATTAATTTAATAAATGGCTAGAGTTAAAGAATTTACATATACAAACAGTGTCACTTAAATTAGAATTGTAGAATTTTATTTATTTATAAATAAAAGAATTTTAATGCTTATTTATACTGTAACTTTCAAATGTTATGTTCTCAAATATCATTTGCGATGACTACTAGTACCTATAGAAAGGCATCTTTAGGAAATAATATTATATACATTACATATATACAACGACTCAAGTTCAAATAAAATTCAAAACTCTCTGCTATGACAAAGCATTGCAACCACAAGTAGGGGTGGACATCAGGTTGGATTCCCTAGATTGGGTACCCAACGTGTCGAGTAGTATGAAAACAAATTCGATTTCAAACCTGATTGAACCTGGTACCCAGGTTAGTAGGGTTTAGTATTCTTTATTTTTATTGAAAAATAATAATAGAATTAATTGTTGGTTGTTTTTTTTTTAATTTAAACCAACCGGAGGTAGGGGGTGCTTTTCGGAGTCCCTGATCCTTCTTTATTAAGATCAAAAAGTGAGCAAATTTACATCGAGGAGTGCTAACTCCCTATTATTTCTAAAAAAACTGTAAAAACGAAAGTACTACTCCCTTACAAGAATTCACCCAAAGCATAAATGAGTAGTACTACTTCCTTACAATTAAATCACGAAAGCAAAAATAAGGAGTATTACTCCCTTACAAAAGTAAGACGTGCTAAAATGACAAACAAAGTTGGAGATGATAATCCAGTGTGTCAAAAAGTTTCTGCCACTACAATCGAATCATCAGTTCCAACTAGCATCTGCAGATCAAGCTATACAAGCAATCCAACATTTGTCACCAAAAGAGATGCATCATCAATAGTTGTAATGTAACAAAAGGGGAGAAGAGCTAATTGAATATTAGTCACATGAATTCTCAACTTTCATGTCAAAATAATGGAGCAAAACAAGTCAAAAGATGGGCAACAAAGCAATAATAATGTGTGTAACCAAAATGGGCACAACCTAAGCATGCTGACAAGATAAAAAGAGATGAGATTGCACTATAGATAACAACCATGAACTAGAAACACGCAATTAAGCTATAGAATAGGCAGACAACAATGCAGAAACAGACACAACAAAACAGTCCACCCAGCATTCACGAGAAACTAAGGCAATCAATAACAAATAAGCGACTCAGGGGGGATCAACAACAATTTTGAATTGAACGTGTGGGAGGCCACAAAAGTCAAGATGAACAATACCTTTCACTTTACCTGTAAGATGTTCCTTGGTAAGGATGCTAAGTTGTTGAGATGTACATGCTTGATTGGCTAGAAAATCCGCCGCTTATTTACCTTTTCTAAAGATGTGAAAGATTTTATATTCGATTTGCCTCAGAAGGTTTCGAATGTTTTGAAGGATAATCTGGTAGTTCCATGCCCCTTGTCGTGGTGTGGAGATGAGTTTGATAATAACTATTGCATCAGTTTCAATCCAAATATTGTGAAATCCCTTTCCGATGCATATTTTCAATCCTCTGTGTATAGCTTGAAGTTCAGCCTGGGTGTTACAAGTAATACCAAGAGGTTTTTGAAAGATAAAGATGACTTGACCGAGATGACCTCTGAGGATGCTGCCCGCACTGGAAATACCTGGGTTACCTTTAGACGCTCCGTCTGTATTCAGTTTGTACCACACTGCTTGAGGCTTTCTCCAATGGACAATAGTGGTTTTCTGCTGCTTAGTCTTCGGCTGGAGGGAGATATTGATAGTGTTTATAGTGAAAAAATCCCTTTGCACGTGCATGGCTTTTAGCATCTCACTTTAATAGAGGTTATGCATGTATGCCAGTGTTTTGTGGATAATGGTGTTGGCCTTGAATGCGACTCCCCTGTGCTTAGCATCATTCCGAAGCTTCCATATGTTCCAAAGAATCAAGATTGGGATAATATTTCTGATGTGTGGTTTACCGTAGATTCAATTTTTCCAGGATTGGATGAGAATGGTGATGTCATTTGTTTGGGGGATATTAATTTGAAATTTAGCTGCGAAATAGCTCCAAGCTTCCAAAGTCTTATTGTTATGTAAGAAGAGATGTGGTATGGTTTCTTCTGCTTCACAACACTAGCATTTGGAGGGTATTGTGATCCCCTTCTACTGAAGCCTCTCATCAACAGGTATCCAGTTATGAATCAACCTCCAAATAAATACTGAAATATTTGGGATAGACCAGAGAGTGTGATAGAAGTTGAGGAGATTGATGGCTTCTAATTTCATTCCAAGTTGATTTTGTTGTAAACGCACCATTCTTGAACAGTTTCCAATGTTGAAAGTCAGTTTGGCTGTCAGTAATAGGAACTTTCTTGATCAATTCGATGATGTGCTATGGCACAGTTTGTTGGAGTTTGTTGACGTCCCACTCAGAGTTGTTCCAGAATCAGTTAAAAGGGACATGAAGATTGCAGTGAGTGCCTAAGATATTCGATAGTGTGCCTTCCGGTAGCCACCAATCATGCCAGAAAGAGATAGTACCGGCCCCCAGGCTCCAGAAGATATTTGTTTGTGCTTCTGTTTGAATTTTACAGAGTATTTTCCAAGTATTTGAATCAGTCATGAAGATTTTGGAGAGCGTGGGAAAATATCCTCCACAGTATTTACTTATGGAGAATTTAGACCATAGAGAATTGTTGGTTGTTTATGAATAAATTGACATTATTATTATTAAATATTTATTGTTCTTTGACATTGAAAAAAAAAGCCCAATCAAAACTATTGAAGACAAGGGAAACATGATATATGAGCATAAAATTATAGGAGCAAGTATTTATAATTACAAAAACTGACAAGAACAAAAAGAAATAGTAGACAATCAATTATAAAACTAAAATTGAGCCTCAAAATCCTAATTTTAGAAACTAAAACTACAACCATATTAAATTTTGGTTGGGTTGTAATTGTGTGGACAACTACTCTATAGTACACTTCTTCAAAAAAAATTTTAATTATTGTCAGATACCTAATTAGGTTTTTGAGCTCACAGTGACCCATATAATTTAGTCGGACTTTGAATTTACTCAAACTCGATTACTTACACAAAATACCCAACCCGTTAAACCCAAATCCTATCGGGGTTGAATTGTGATCTAAAAATTTTGGTTTGAATGCCCTCCCCTAATCGCAAGATTTCATGTCTTTTGCAACAAAACCTTTTAGTCCAAAATATCTTTTAATGAAAAAACTCCTAATTACTTTTGTAATGGCAATTGGTATGATATTAACTTCTATTTATTTATTATCTATGTTACGATAGATGTTCTATGGATACAAGATATTTAATGTTCCAAACTCTTTTTTTGTTGATTCTGGACCACGAGAGTTATTTCTTTCGATCTCTATTTTTTTACCCGTACTAGGAATTGGTTGTACCCTGATTTTGTTCTTTCAATATCAGTTGAAAAGGTTGAAGTTATTCTATCTAATTTTTTTTATAAATAGTTTTTATTCATAAAAAAAAGAAAAATAACAAAAATCTTATCATTGAAAAAAATGTTCATTGTACAATGATAAAAAGAAGGCTTTTTCTTCTTCTCTTACGTTAAGTAAAAAAATGAATTTAAACTGGCGAGAACTCGGTGAATCACTACAAGCAGGCGGAGGTTAGTCCGGTTTCCTCATTCGAAAACTGCTACTAGTTTCTATGATCACTTTAGTTGGGGTTTCATCATGCTGTTTTCGATGTGACAATCAAAGTGTTTTAGAGCCTTTCAAAGCTTTAATACCATATTTCAATATGACTTATAATTTAATCTTACAAATTCAGAGGAGATTATGAAGTCACATCTAAAAATAAATTTACATCCCCTTTTTCTTTATCACAGTTTTGAAAAAAAAAATTAGGAGATAATCTTTTTAAACAATATAATATTTCGATTTACATTTATTTGAGATTCATTTGTTCATATTCTCTTAATACTGTTATTCATTTTTGTAGATTGGAATTCGTATGTACATATACTATTTAATTATATGCAAAATCAATAAAGCAATATGCAAAATCAAAAGCTCTGCATATGCATAACTACATACATAGAGATACTGTTGATAAAATGGCCCAAACCATTGGTTGAGCCTAGCACTTGGGCGACTTACTCACTTAAAGCCCATCAGGCTTCCTAACCCATCTACCCGGCCAACCTATTGGTTTGACCTGACTGACTGCCTACTTAAGTCTCTCTCTCATTATCTTAAACCCTAACCCTTTCCCCATTCCCCTCCGTCTGCTTCTCTCTTCCTCTTCCCAAGTGATCCTTTGGGTCTCCCCCTCTTCCTCGTATTCCTCTAATCTTCTCTATTCCCCATCAATGGCCGTTGAATGTCATTTAACCAGCAACCTCTTTATATGGCTGATAAGAATCGGCTCATGGCATCAAACAAAAAAATAATCATCTTCTATCTTCTTCTCCCTTCTCTCTTAGATTTTCTGAGTTATACTTCATGCTCTAAAAGCTTGAAGCCACCGGTTAATTAATAGCCTTTGTGGCAAGCCTTGGTGGCTCTGTTAAAGCCTAAGTGGTTGTGACCTTTGTGGTTCTGAGAATAGCCTTTGTGGGTTTAAAGCCTTTGTGGTTTGTGAGATAAGCAACCGTGCTAGGTTGTGGCCTTTGGCCTTAGTGGCTTAAGGATCTTGGTTATCTGAGCCTAAGATCTGTTACAGGGTTATGTTATTTATCTCTCTTATTCTGCAGTTTTTGAGATTATTCATTGTACTGTTATTCTTGTTCATTAGATTCATTGTAATTTGTTATAGGGGTTTGTTTAACCGAGAAGACCTGTAATTAATTTTTTAAATTTCTGTATATTGGTTGAAACTGATGACCGATCCATTCCTTACAGATACGTCTATACGTAAAAAATAATTAATTCATTTCCATTTGTTCCTTTTTGTGAAGGGACATTCTCTTGTGGTAAATAAAAACCCTCCACATTTACCATAAAAGCTAAAAGCATCCAAACAAGCCATGCGTTCAGTTTCACATTGGTCAGTCACTTTAATTTATATCCAATGGCTTTCTTAAATTTTAAGAAAAGGGTAAAAAATAACTTATTTTTCGAACTATGAATGTTTTTAAGCTATATCATTTCTTCTGTTTCAATTTGCTATATCAACTATACGAGTTTTGTGAGTTATTAAGTGGTAGAAATTTGCATTGAGAAATATCACATTAATAATTTGGATTTAATGCAATTTTCCTCCACATGATATTCCAAATGAGCAAATTACCTTCTTATGAGAAAATAATAGCAATTTATTTCCCTTGTGTTTGTTAAAATGAAGCAACTGACCTTCCTGTTTAAGGAGGTAAATTGCTTCATTGTGAAAAAATAGGGGGATGAATTGCTGCATTTTTAAAAACACAGGGAGGTAAATTGCTGCATTTTTTTCATAGGACAATAATTGCTTATTTGTAATATTACAAGAGGATTGTTGTATTTTTTTTTCTATATAATTTTCCATCACACAATCTCAAATTTGGTTATTTATTTTAAGAGTATACCATATTCTTAAAATAAAACAATGAAACTGTAAAATTTATAAACTCGTGAGTGATCTTTTTAAATAAGGAAGACAATTTTTTAGTGGAAAATTTTATGAGAAAGAAGTTTACAATGTGAACTTCTAAAATTCGTGTAGTGTGTATTCTTAATTAAAAAAAATTAAATAACAAAGTATAAAAACATACATAATCAAAAAGGGCTAAATATTTTTTAACTCTAAAGAAATTTGAGAGTAAAATTGAAGAGGGATACATGAAATTATCCCAAGTAATCAATGAGCATAACTACTGATCATCAAAAAAGAAAAAGAAAGACGGAGCGTAACTAGACTAGACTAGATTTTCGAGGTATCCAGTTCACATACAATTCCACCAGCCCTTAATAAATAAAAAAGAAAAAAAGGGCAAGAAAGAAAGAAAAAGGATAAAAAGAGAGAGAGAGTGGAGAGGGCGAGAGAGGGGAGGGCAGGGCAGGGCAGAGCAGGCGGCCGCAGCAGATGTTTTTGTGTACAAAGAAAGAGAAACCGAGCGGATAGCCGTACAATACCAATACCCATTTCAACACACAACTCCATCCAAACTTTTAAGCTAACATTTCATTTCCCTTTTTCACGAAGCCCAATTTATTAGGTAAATGAATGTCATGGCCGTTTCCACCGAAGATCTGCCGTTGATCGGCTGATCGAATTGGCTCTTTCAACTTGATTTTGCTATCTTTTTTATCTCCAATCCTCCTGCTTTTGTTATTTTTAGTGGTATGATAATTGATCTGTACCGGCTGATTATTATTATTATTATTTGTGTTCGTCGTTGTTGGTATTTCTTATAGTTATATTGTTATTATTATTTAACTCAATGCACAAAAGTCACTGACTGGTTTAACTTTTCTGTTTATCGGGGAAATCTATTGGATGTTTTATTTTCCTGCCCTTATTATCTTTTTTTCTGCCAAAATTTGAACTTACCTGTGCTTTTGGGTATGGTTACTATGGTAGGCCATAAGGCATAACATAAGCTTTCATGATTTTTTTCTATTCTGCAAATTTTATGTATTTTTTTCTCCTTTTCATTTTTTTTTGTGGAATTAACTAAGATAATTTCCACTCCGGTGCCTTAATATTTGTTGGAAAAACCGTGACTTGGAAACCATATTACAAATAACTTATCCGCTTGTGCTTAAGTGTAAGCAGAAGTTGTTGAAAATAGTGTCTCTTATGCAGCAATTCTTTTAAATGTGTTCTTTTTTCAGTTTTCTTGCGCTTTGATTGGTCGTAGTATGTGAAAGTTTGATCTGTTAATTTGTTTCTGGTCCTGGTAACTCTAGAAAAACTGATTCTTTTTCGATTTCCTGGTGTTCTTAATCAGGTCACTCCAGATTCTAAGCAGAAGGTGGGTTAGTGAGTAGGACTCTGTTTTGCATGGGTGACGATGCCAGAATTGCGGAGCGGAGCACGGAGATCAAAACGGCTTGGTGATCTCCAGCCTGCCCCTCAGACTGCTAATCAAGAAGAAAAATTTCTTGCACCTGCTCAGACTAGAACCAGAAGGAGAGGACGAGGGAGAGGCAATGCAGCTGCCGTAGCAAAAGGGCCTTCTGCAGCAACACCCGCTAGGCCTACTGCTGCTGGTAGAGGCAGGGGGGTCAGGTTAATAGATTTAGACCCAGAGCCACCACGTGAGGTTCTTCCTCCAACTGTTGGCCTGGTGGCTGCCGAACCAGCATTTAATAGAATAGAGGGCGTTGCTAATAAGGAAATTCCCATGGAAGGCGGGAGTGGGGATAAAATAATGGGAGTTGAAGAAGATGCAAGTACAACTCCAGTACCTGAGAGGGTATTTTCTTTTTCTATTCAAATTTTGGATGTATTCTCAAAATACTTTGGTTATGCGCTCAGTCATTGATGGATTTTGAACTTCACGATATTTTAACACATTTTGTATTAATTTTGTTCCTCTGAGTTATTTATTGGTTTCTTGCCTTAGGCAATATTCTGGTTATGATTCCAGCTTTATTCGTGCAGGTACAAGTGGGTAATTCTCCCGTGTATAAGACAGAAAGGAAATTAGGTAAGGGTGGATTTGGCCAAGTTTATGTAGGCAGAAGGGTAAGTGGTGGAACTGAAAGAACGGGTCCTGATGCAATCGAGGTATCATTTGGCGCATGTTAATGACATGGGGAATTTTGAAATCATATAAGTTTCTGAATGTAAGTGCAAATATTATAATCTTTGGTAGGTTGCATTGAAGTGTGAACATCGAAGTAGTAAGGGCTGCAATTATGGCCCCCCATATGAGTGGCAGGTGTACAAGTAAGTTTTCTGTTTTTAATTTCAGGTTTTTGTTTGTTTTTGCTCTTCAAATGTTCACTTCATGATATTTGTTTCCTTTATAAAAAGCACCCTGAATGGATGTTATGGTATCCCTTGGGTTCACTACAAGGGCCGACAAGGAGATTTTTACATCCTGGTGAGTTTTGATTTTTGTGTTTTGGCTTCATATTTCTATGTTGTTTCTAATGATTGATTTTTTTTTCAGGTCATGGACATGCTTGGACCCAGTCTATGGGACGTTTGGAATTCTTTGGGCCAGTCGTAAGCTCTATTCCTCTGTTTCTTTCTCCCTATCCTGCTTTGTCCTTCAGTTCGCATGAACCAGCTCATGGATACTGAATCATGGACAGAATCCCACTATAGTGTCAGCCAATTAATTTCCATTTTTATGGTACATGTTTCTGTACTTGATCATGAGCAACTGAAACAGGATGTCTCCAAATATGGCTGCTTGCATTGCTGTGGAGGCTATATCAATTCTTGAAAAGCTTCACATGAAGGGGTAAAGCCTACTTGAAATGGTTCCCATCACAGACCATAATGTTCCTTAAAGAATGCCATTAATTTTACAGTCTGGATGCTTGTTTTATTGGGTTTTAAATTGCTTTCTTCACTTTAGCACACAATTGTTTACTATTAGTCCTCTCTGCTACTTATCTAGATTTGTTCATGGAGATGTCAAGCCAGAGAACTTTTTACTTGGTCAGCCTGGAACTGCTGATGAGAAAAAGCTATATCTTATTGATCTTGGTTTGGGTATGATACTTCATTCTAATTCTCTTATTTGTACCTACAGCTAGGCATGCTAGAAGCCAATTTATGAAATTTATCTCTTTCTCCGTAGTTTTTGAATATACGTTGACATCTTAATGTTAAATGATTGATTTTTCTTTAGACCATTTCACATTCTTGCTCCATCTTCTCTTGTTTTTGATAAGCTTCTAGGTGGAAAAATGCATCATCTGGTCAGCATGTCGAGTATGATCAAAGGCCTGATATATTCAGGTTTGTGCACTTTGAATTTATTGGATAATAATTCTGGCTTTGTTGAACATACGAACTCAATTGGTCCATCTGCAGAGGCACTATAAGGTATGCAAGCGTGCATGCACATTTGGGTCGCACAGGAAGCAGGAGGGACGATCTTGAATCGCTGGCGTATACCCTGATATTTCTCATAAAGGGAAGGTTACCATGGCAAGGCTATCAGGTGAATTAGCATTATTGCTTTGGTAAGATATAGCATCTTAACTTACTAGATTTAACTTGTATTCTCCACTCCCATTTTGGGATGATGACAGGGTGATAATAAGAGTTTTCTAGTCTGTAAAAAGAAAATGTCCACTTCTCCGGAGTTGATGTGCTGCTTTTGCCCTGCTCCATTCAAACAGTTCCTTGAGGCTGTTACTAATATGAAGTTTGATGAAGAGCCAAATTATTCTAAGCTGATATCACTTTTTGAAAATCTTATCGAACCATGCTCGAACATGAGACCGATAAGAATTGATGGAGCTCTGAAGGTAGTGTATGGGGAAAAAACACATAATAGCATTAATTTTATGGATGTATGTCCGTTTTGTTAAAACTCATATGTTACAATTATTTACCTTCTATCACAGGTTGGGCAAAAGCGCGGAAGGTTGCTTATAAACTTGGATGAGGATGAGCAGCCAAAGAAGAAAGTACGGCTGGGAAGTCCTGCTACTCAGTGGATTTCAGTGTATAATGCACGACGTCCCATGAAACAAAGGTGAGAGCCTGCTGGTAAATAGCATGTGTTAAGTGGCATCTTCTGTTATATGGCATGCATCAGTGTACCATAAAAAAGAATAGTTAAAGAAAAACCAACCTTGAGTACCAAATCTTCATGTTCGTACTTTTACTCATCATATGCATATATTTGTGCTTATTAAATATGGAAATAAAAATGATGTAAAGTAGTTACTGCTATGTTTGTGTGTAAATCAGAAGAAACAGCTCCAAAGCTTAGGTGTAATTCATGTTTGTGCTTAATTCACCTTATTGCTTCTTTGAAGTTGTACCAGCCAGTGAGAATAGATCTGCTTGTACTGCTATAAATTTTGAGATTTTCTTCTCTGCCCCTCTGTTAGTGGACATGAATAATGTTTATGTAGACTTCTGGTACTTACTATCATCTTTGTGGATTTAAAGAAACTAGAGAAGATACGAGGCTGGAGGATCTATTTTGACTTCCTCGGGCACGCCGCATGCAGATGCACCATCGCTGGTGCTACCTTTGCAATTTCTCTTTTTTTTTTTTTCCCCTTTTAATAATGATAATGATAAATCTCATTTCATTTTCGCCTTTCATTTTTTGTTGTTGAGACAAAGGGTGTTTGTGTGTAAAGATAGATTTTAATGCAGGCATTGGAAACTTTTACTTTGTAGATGTTCATCAATTTGAGTTATGTATCTTTTTCACTCTGTGGAAAATATTCATCAGTTTCAGTATCACAGAAGTTGGTTGTGTTTAATTCTCTGTACTGCTCTGTGATTGTTGAAGTTAATTTCTGATGCAAAAGATGGACTATGGTTGGGCATAAACCTGGCATGATGCTTTTTCTCACATATTTGCCAATAAAATACATCCATAACTTTATTTCTATTGTGCTCCTCCTAACCATATGAGCTGCGTGTAGGAGTGCTCTATTTGTTTATTTATTTTTCAAGAACTTTGCGTAAGAGCAACAGGAGGTTTTCTTTCCTACCTGTTCCTTCCTATGTTTTATTGACCAGTCTTTGTTTCATGATTTTCGTATGGGGATCATTGCACATCAGAACTTTAGATAAAGAGTAAGGGTAGTTCATGCTTGCATAGTGAAGAAAATGATATGTAGGCAACAATGTGCTACCATATATCCATGGATTCTCTTATTATTGTAGAAGAATTTACATGCAGGGTAAACAGCCATAATGAAACTTTTATAATATCAGTTGCATTTAACTATCTACCGAGTTACCATATGGTGATCGAACAATTATCTTTCCTTCACACTGACGCTTGTTGATATATTTAATGTTTCAGGCTTTTGTTAAGTCTTGAAGAATGCGATAGATAGATGTGGTCTCTAGGGTTAAATAATATGTTAAAACCTGAAAAAAGAGAGATGATATTGGTACTTTATGAGAAACAAATCCCTCTTGGTTAGTCAAAGGAAAGTCTACTTTACTCTTTTGGCATTGTGCATTGCATGGTTTGGGGTTTCTGGTTGGAGATTTGCCTTCTGCACATGTTTCACATAGATACAGAGCAGTGAGAAATTTCAGTGGTATCATTAGTTTCCACTTGCTTTAAATGTCATGGATTTACAGAAGTTGCAACCTCTGGGAACTGATAAAGTGAACTGTTATATGTCAGTCTTTTCTTTGCTGATGCATCATGTGACTGTTTTATTTGACATGAAAATTTGTTGTGTTGCAATTGACTGTGTGACACAGTCTATATACTCTCTCTATAGTTCGATACATGACATCGCAAACCTATTCGTAATTGCTTTCTTGGTGAATGCATAGTTTGTTCTATTTGTAGATACCACTACAATGTTGCAGACTCCAGGCTCTGTCAGCATGTAGAGAAGGGTAATGAAGATGGTTTATATATTAGCTGCGTGGCTTCAGCAGCAAATCTTTGGGCCTTGATCATGGATGCTGGAACTGGTTTCAATTCGCAGGTGTATGAGCTTTCAGCTGTCTTTCTTCATAAGGTTGTTTTTGGGACTAATAATTTAAGTTATTATGTCTTTTGCGGTTCTCTCCTTGTGCGCTAGACATGCTTGCCTATTTTACTATGGTTTCCTCTGATCTTATCAGGATTGGATCATGGAACAATGGGAAAAAAACTATTACATTAGTTCTATAGCTGGTGCAGCTAATGGAAGTTCACTGGTTGTTATGTCTAAAGGTTGGTTAAAGCTTCTGTTTCTTTTGCGTGTATACCTTTTATACCTTTCATACATTTTGTGTGAGTTTCAAGATGCTGTTCTTTGTCATATATAACATCACTGAAGGCAATAATTTGTATTAAAATTTCTAAGAGTGACATGCATATATGATATTAATGAGTTTCATGTCTTGGCTTTGTGCTTTTGGCTTTTCTTTAGGAACTCCTTACACCCAACAGTCTTATAAAGTTAGTGAATCATTTCCTTTCAAGTGGATCAACAAAAAGTGGAAAGAAGGTTTCCATGTCACATCCATGACTACTGCTGGCAGTCGTTGGGGTGTTGTAATGTCTAGAAACTCGGGATATTCTGAACAGGTAAACCTATCTATTTAATTTGAATGATTCAGCCTTCATGGAATTGTCACCAAAATTGTGTTCTGTAAATAGTCTACATAGATAATGAAATGCTGATTCATAGGTTGTGGAGCTCGATTTTCTTTATCCAAGTGAGGGAATACATCGCAGATGGGAAAATGGTTATAGAATTACCTCGATGGCCGCAACTGGTGATCAAGCAGCTTTCATACTTAGTATACCGAGACGAAAAATGATTGATGAGACTCAGGAAACCCTTCGGACATCCGCCTTCCCTAGTACCCATGTAAAGGTACTATCTTGTCACTTTTGTTAATGGTATGAAGATTTTTGGGGGATGGCCTAGATGATTCTATCAGAATAGCAATTAAATGGACTCCTCTCTCTTTACATTTTAATTTTCTGGGTTTTCTCTTAACCCCCAGGAAATGTTTAGTTTGGTTGGGAAATATTTGACTGTTGGTTAAGTTATAGTTTTGATATCCCTTTTTTAAGTTATTTTATACCCTTGCATACACTGAAAGGTGGTGTTTGCTTTTCTCTTGCTTGCAGGAGAAGTGGTCCAAGAACCTCTACATTGCATCAATATGTTATGGTCGCACTGTTTGCTGAAGCTGTATGTATAATCTTCTTGAAGATCCGGAGCTAAAAAATTTTGAAAGCTGAGATTATCTGTCTCAGATTTCAAGTACATTGGGTGATTTCTATCGTATTTCTTATCCAGAAACTGTGTTTTTTGCCCAAAAGCTTTCTTCTCACGCTTCTGTAAAAATGACATGGGGAGCAACACAGAAGTTATCAACACATGGCCTGAAATGAACATGAGTTGGCTGACGTTAAAAATATGGGGTCCTATGTAAGCTGACAGTGGGTACTTGGCAAGGCATAGAGCGACATCCATATAAGCTTGCTGTTTACACTAAAAATTTGTATAATGGGATTCAAGTGTTTATTACATTCAGTACTGTGGTTGGTTCGCAAGGTGGTTTCATTGAAAACAGCAAATAGTCCTATGATGGATGCAGTTGAGAGCATTTCGTGTTTGTTACTGGAACTTGGCTTAGGAATTGTGGTTTGTAGTCAATGGCGATGGAGCAAAAACAAGCAAGATATTTTTCTTGTCAAATGAGTGAAGAACAAAAACCGTGTTGCAAATAGCCCAAGTATTTGCAGAATCACGAAAATAAAGGATGAGGGATGAATTGTTTTTTTATTATTATAAAATAAATAAATTATATAGATATAATTTAAATAAAATATATAATATAATTATAATGAGTCTGAATTACATCGGTGATTGGAATTTAAAAATAATTTTTTTTAAAAAACAAAATAAGTCGCGGATTGGAACTGCCATTTGATGTTGTGGATTGCATCCTGACATAGAGCCGTGGTTTC
Source organism: Sesamum indicum (assembly GCF_026168435.1). Taxonomy (NCBI): domain Eukaryota; kingdom Viridiplantae; phylum Streptophyta; class Magnoliopsida; order Lamiales; family Pedaliaceae; genus Sesamum; species Sesamum indicum. Next base: position 3,941,998 of record NC_142661.1, on the reverse strand, counting down.
AATCCAAGACTTGAAGTCGTGATTGGATTGACTTTTTTTTTTTTTTTTAATTAGATTTTATATAAATTAATTATATCAAATTAATTTTTAACAATTTACTAAAGTTTAAAAAATCATAATATTAAAAATGTATTAATTTTAAAAAGCACAATCAAGTATACAAATATAATAGTGTATATTTTTTTATACAATTATATAAAATATAATGAACTATACAATTGCAAATGTAAAAAATGTCCACCCATTTCACAATTGCGTCTGTAGTTCCTCACCCACATTTTGCATTGGCTCATTTTGCGCTTCATTATCATCACCACCGAGATTAATGTCCAACCGATTTGATGTTGTTGCAGAATTAGATTCCACATTATCACGATATGCACTAAATGAAGGAAATGAAACTGGTGAAATGTTGTATCCTGGTGTATATGGTTGATTAATGCCAAGATCAAGGTCAAGATGTATTTGTAAAGAATAATATTCTTTTTTGGGTTGGCATCTATGGAGCAAATTGAAATCAATCATCTTGAAGCGGTTGGGGCACGTAATAATCCGGAGGTGTATATACTGTAGAAGGACCAGCTATATCCACCCCAACGTCATGACATTCAATTGAACTAATAGACATTCAGCTAGAACTTCTTCTTTACCTGTGGGATGTTGTGGGGAGCATCATCGGATGGCGAAACAATTTGTTGTGGCTGATGGGTTATGGCTTCCTTGTTAATATATAATATGTGTTCGAATCTATCCACCAATTGACCATACTCTTCAATATTTAGTGGTTTAGATTGATAGAAAGCTTCAAGGGCATTCACCTCTTCTACCTGAAGTTTGTAGAAAACTAATGAATGTTGTGTTGTAAAAGAAATATTTAAAATAAAATATGTGATCTTATATAGCAATGGTGCGCTTCAGGTTGGTACCTGCTTTCCACACGTCTATCAGTAGATGACGACACGAAATTTCATGTTATGTTTTAGTACCATTTCTAATAACCTTGTTCTGTTTCTCTTCTATTCAAAATGAGTGGTCTTTGTACAATCATGTCATATCATCTTTGCCATCTAGTGATGTATTGTATGTGCTGCTGGTGCCAATCCGTGCCCGTATGACTTTTTCGGGAGATCTGATATAGGTTCATGTCTCGAGTATCATCGCTTTTGGAATATTTTGTCTCATCCCGAATTGGTGAAACCCGTTCAAGATGATGCATTTTCACTATTGCATAGAATACTAATGAACATGATGATCTCCACAGCTGGGGTTCAAATGAGCGGCGTAAGCTATAATGACATTTGAGTCCATGTCATATGGCTGCCAGATGAAGTGTAATAAATAAAATGATGTGAACTATTGCGCATTTAATTTACATTTTAAATGTACGTATAATATTAAATATAAGTTACTTGATTCGCCAGCATCTCATTCAATATATCTCTTATCACCGGGGCAGTAGCTCGTACTGTTCGGGTGACTGTGTGCTCACATTTGAAAGTAGCACCATATGATACTGCTGGGAGACAGCGATTGTTGTCTGTTTGGACTTGGCCCATATATAGTCGTTTCGCACCAAGTCTTGGGGAAAGTGGAGTGATCCATGACCCATAACAAAATCTTTACGAATAATACAAATATGTGTTATTAATTAATACTCATAACAAAAAAAATTGTGTATAAGTTAATAATTAAATTTTATCTGTAACAATTGCAGTGCGCCACTAATTGCAGTTTTGCCTTTTGTGCTGGCATTGCATAATTCACGATATAAAAATGCCAGCACAACATTGCCCTAAGGTTTTCTGATGAATCCGGGCACATCATCCCACCTAATAGGAGCAACGCAACAGCACAGGCATATTGGACGATAATTTCCTGGGGTGTGTTATGAGTAATTTCGACCGCTGCTAAGTGGGATATAATTGTGCGTGTTTGCAATCTAGAACCCTTGAACGCATTTGCATCTGGGCTAAAACCTAAATAAGTCAGGCAATATTCCTGCCATTGAACAGTTATTCGATCGAAATCAACTCCTGTCACTGGCTCGCCATCTATTGGGAGTGCCCACATTATTTGTACATCTTGTAAAGTAATTGTGGCTTTCCCTACACGAAAAATGAAAAATATGTATTTCGGATCGTCACCTCTCCACCAATACGGTAATTAGATGGCAATCATATGGGAGGCGTCCGCACCTGTATATGCCATAAAATTCTATTTGGTGTAAGATTTATTGTACACGTACGGAAAGATTATATTGTTGAAAATAGTTCCAAAAATTACCATCCGCACGTTGCGCCTTTAGTACGGCATCAAGGTCACTTTCAGGAATTTCATCGGACCTATGTTGAGCTTGTTGGAACAACACATTTCGAACGAGGACCGTACAGTGCTTGTCTATCCATTCGTATGAAAATTTGAATGTTCTAACACAACACAAAGGTTTTTAAAAAATATGATTGACTAAAACTGTTAATTTATCGTGGGAATGCTTATGAAAGTGAAAGGAAAACTCCCTCATTTTATAGACAAGTTTGGTGTGCATTTAAATTGACGGGTCACATCAATTAAGGCTGACGCGCCTCACCCTTGCAATAAAAGGTTGGCCTCTTGAAAAGAAAAAAAAATTGGATTTGACGGGTGCATGTCAACCTTAAAGGTGAGTGCAGCACGATTTTCATTTCTACAGCGGGATTTTCGTTGTATGTATCATTAAGACGGGTAGGTTTGAATTTGAATGTTACAGCATTAGTCGTAAACTTATCAGTGTAGATGGCTTCCATTTATACATATAATACAAGCACAAAATGTTGATTGCTGCTGTCATGGATGAAAATCAACAGGTATTCCCTCTTACTTTTGCAATTGTCAATGAAGAATCATATTCATCTAGGAAGTTGTTTCTTAGATAATTGAGCAAACATGTTATACGGGGGTGACATGGAATGTGCCTTATTTTTTACCATCATCCTAGATCATTAAAGCAGTACGTGAAAGTTTGGATTTTGTGCTACCTCATGGCCTATACCAGTATTGCTTGAGGCATGTGTGTTTAAAATTCAACACTCTTTTAAAAAATATCGTGTTGAAGGATCTTTGTTAGAGCAGCTGGCTCTAAATATCAAATCAGAAAATTCAATTGAATTATAGAAGAGATAAAGAACCAAAAACTAGCCGCGTTTGAATTCTTAGACCAAATTAACAACGAAAAATGGACAGCATCTCATGATGGTGGATGGCGATGTGGTATTTTAACGACAAACATGTCAGAATGCATTAATGAAGTATTTAAGGGATCGCCGCCTACCGTTGACAGCAATAGCTGATATGACACTTCAACGAGCTATCCATTATTTTCATAAGAGGTTAGCGAAAAGTAGTATAATGTTGGCCAACACTACTATTCCTATCTCTACACGTCCTGGTCGAAACCAAACATCACGTATTCACAACGAGATGGATTGTGTACAAACGCATGAAAGACAACAAGCCCAACAAAGAGATTCTTGTACACAATCAAATATGCCGGTGCAGGATTGTCAATAATAATTGTATAGTTCATTGTATTTTTACAGTTGTATAAAAAAATATAGACTATTACTTTTGTATACTTAATTGTATTTTTTTGAATTAATACAATTCTAGTATGTTGTTAAAAATTAATTTTATATAATTAATTTATATAAAGTCTAATTAAATAAAAACTTAAAAAATAAAAAAATAAAAAAGAGTCGTGGTTCCAATCCACGACTTGTGCAATTTTTTTTTAAAAGTATTTTTAAATTCGACATCCGCTACTCCTTATAATTATATTTTCCAATTCATTAAAATTATATTTATATAATTTATTTATTTTTTAATAATGAAAAAATAATTAACCGAAAGAATGATGGTTTCCTCTTCTTTTGACTTATGCAGTCATTCATACGGCGCACAAACATGCATGGTGCGCTGATGCTGAGGTCGGAAGCCATTTTCAGGTATCTCGGAAACACTTGCCCCAATCGTCATCTGCAACTTTACTGAGGGAGGTAAGGATATACAAGTCTGACCCCCTTCCTTTTACTCTGAAGAAAAATTAAATTTCAGAATGGAGATGTTATGCCTTTAATTTGTTCGACGGAATTACCGCAAATCGGCGACAAATTGGCCGGAGGAGATAAGAAATTGTACTATCAGGAAAAACTAATTTCTGTTTCAATTTTGATTTTCTGGCCTCCTTTCTCCTCAATTCCCACCACAACTACATACTGTTAGTGCTATCAACAAGGGATCTCTCTACACGTGTTTCTCATCCCAACAATGCTAAGAATTTTCTGGAAAATGAAATAGCTAACAAGCAAAATGAAATAGCTAATAAGTAAACATAACTGGACTAACTTTGTGAAAATTGTAATGGAATCCTGCTTAATCTAAGTATCGGGCTGGTTTGCGTATCTCTCTTCTTGGTTTGGGCTGCGCTGCCGACACTTTGTGAGTGGGCCTATCAATACCCACCCCTACAGAATCGACCTTGTCCTCAAGGTCCATGGAAAACTTAGCCCGGAAAGCAGCGGCATCCTCCCAAGTCGCTTCCAATTCAGATTGTCCGTGCCACTGAACTAACACCTCTGGAGTAGAAGCATTGACACGAGAGGCCAAAATCCCGGCAGGTTGCAGCAGAGGCGGAACGCCAAAGGGGGCGGGCGAAAGAGGACAAGTCTGCGAGGAGGGAGAGCCATGACAACGCTTGAGGAGGGAAATATGGAATACCGGGTGAATGCGGGCCGCCGGCGGCAACTCGAGCTCATACGCCACAGCGCTAATGCGGCGCAAAATACGAAAAGGCCCGTAGAAGCGAGGGGCTAGTTTCTGAGAAGGACGACGCTGCACCGAATGCTGACGGTAAGGCTAGAGCTTAAGGAAGACCCAATCGCCTACGGCAAAAGCGTGGTCACGACGCCTGGAATTCGCTTGATGAAGCATGCGCTGCCTAGCGCGATGAAGGTTGGCGCGAAGCACGCCCATTAGCTGCTGGCGGTGCTGCAAGGACTCGTCGAGAGCAGCGATTTTGGTGGCACCGGGACTGTACCCCGAGAGGGCTGGGGGTAAACGACCATACAACGCCTGAAAAGGCGACATGCCAATGGACGAATGGTGTGACGTATTGTACCAAAACTCCGCCAACGGCAAAAAAGAAGTCCAACGGTGTGGCTCTTCATGAACAAAGCAACGGAGGTAAGATTCAAGGCACCGATTTAGTACCTCCGTTTGACCATCGATTTGAGGATGATAGGAGCTGCTATACGCCAGCGTGGTCCCCATAAGGTGAAAAAGTTCCTTCCAAAAAGTGCTGAGAAATAGGCTGTCGCGATCGCTGACAATAACACGTGGGGGACTGTGCAACTTATAAATTTCAGCCAAAAAAATAGAGGCCAGAGAGACAGCAGTAGCACCCGTGGGCAGGGCGATAAAGTGTGCAAATTTGCTGAGGCGATCAACCACAACCCAAATAACCGTCTTACCGTTGGACTTAGGCAAATGCGTGATAAAATCCATCGAAATTTCCTCCCAAACCCCGTCAGGCGTTGGCAAGGGCTGAAGCAAACCATAAGGCGGCTGCGTGGACGACTTGCTCCGCTGGCAAACCAAACAACCTTTAACAAACAACTTGACATCTCTAGCCATAGAAGGCCAATGAAAGGAGGCAGCCAACCGAGCCAAGGTGGCCTTAGAGCCTGAGTGGCCACCCATGGGGGAAGAGTGGAACTCTGCGAGCAACAGCGGAACGACGCCTGCATCAACAGGAATAAAAAGCTTCTGACGAAAATACAGCAACCCATTGCAAAAAGAATAATCAGGCAAAGTCGCGCGTTCCGTCACCAACTTGCGGCCTGATGGATGCCCCGAAAAATAATGTTGCAGATGAGTCACAAGAGCGGCAGTGGGGCGACATGCCGATAAGGAGAGGAGCTGGCTAGAATGCGGAATACGAGACAAGGCGTCGGCAACCAGATTTTCCTTACCGGGTTTGTAGAGGATGTCATAGTCAAAGCCCAAAAGCTTAGAAATCCAGTGGTGTTGTTCCGGAGTTTGAACAGGTTGCGTGATGAGCTCCTTAATGCTCTTGTGGTTCGTATAAATGCGAAAGGGGCGACCCAATAAGTACTGGCGCCACTTCTTGACAGATTCGGTAATCGCATAAAGTTCACGCACATAAGCGGAAGCCATCGCCATACGTGGGCCCAACCGCTTACTGAAATATGCCAACGGGTGGTTATGTTGAGAGAGAACAGCACCCACCGCCACAGTGGAAGCGTCCGTAGTGACATCGAAGGTAGAATCAAAATCCGGCAAGGCAAGGACCGGCAGCGAAGTCATAACCCGCTTAAGGCGGATAAAAGCTGCAGCGGCTGTGTCCGACCAAACGAAAGTCGCGTGCCGCAGCAAATCAGTGAGCGGGCTGGCGATTGCGGCATAGCCCCGCACGAAACGTCTATAAAAACCAGTGAGCCCGAGAAAAGCACGTAGTTCGGTCACATTGCGGGGTACCGTTCATTGCAATATAGCATTGAGTTTGTCAGCATCAGGTTGAACACCATCCAAGGAAACGATGTGACCCAAATAAGCTATCGACGTAAATTTGGGCGGAATAAATCATTCATAGCCGACTGAAAGATCGAAGGAGCATTGGTCAACCCGAAGGGCATGACCACGAACTCGTAGTGGCCGTCAACACTGCGAAAAGCCGTCTTAGTGATGTCCTCCGGACACATGCGAATTTGATGATAACCCGAACGCAAATCGAGTTTGGAGAAGTAGGCGGCGCCATGCAACTCATCGAGCAATTCATCAATAGCGGGTATCGAAAAACGGTCCTTCACCGTGATAGCGTTAAGGGCCCGGTAGTCTGTACAAAAACGCCACGAGCCGTCCTTCTTTCGGACCAACAGAACTGGAGAAGAATAGGGGCTAGTGCTTGGCCGGATTAATCCATCCCGAAGCATCTCGGAGATAAGAGTTGCCATAACCTTCCTTTGAAAATGCGGGTAACGATAGGGGCGTGAAGCCACCGGGTGTGCGTTGGGCACAAGATGAATACGATGGTCGTGAGCCCGAGGCGGAGGTAAACCGCGCGGAAGAGCAAACACTGCTGCATAGCGCTGCAGTAGCGCAGCCAAGTCTGCCGAAACATCAAGTGCCAGCGAAGTCAGCGGAAAACGGGTGGCATCCTCAACAGGTAACATGGACACCGCGTGGACTGATGCTACCGAACGATGGGCAAGTAAGCGCATGAACTGAGGAAAGGACGCCAAGGAGACCGACACAGACGAGTACAACCAAAGACCCATCATAGTAGAACTGCATTGAAGGAATCGAAAAATCAGAAACAAATGGGCCCAAGGTACGCAACCACTGAACGCCAAGAATGACATCCGCGCCGTGCACCGGTAGAAGATAGAATGAAATACGGAAGGCATGCTGCTGCAATTGAATAGGTACATCGGAACAAACACCAGAACAACCAATGGAAGCTCCATTACCAACCAAAACTGAAAAAGGAACAATAAGATGTACTTTCAAGTCCAATAATTGGGCAATGCGAGGTTGCAGAATGTTATGCGAGCTTCCGGAATCAACGAGAACCGACACTGGGCGACCCTGAATGTACACCGTTAGGCGCAGCGTACGAGGAGATTGCATACCCGAAACCGCATCAATAGAAAGGTGAAAATGTGAAGGAATAGGAGAAGACGACGACAACAGAGAAACCGGCAGTGGGGGAGGAGTGTCACTCGCCAACGGAGACGAGCAATCATCGTCTAGACAATCCAAAGAAACGGAGGAAGCAGGAGGGGCGTCCTCATCAGCGAGGAGCAATAAAAATTGCTTCGGGCGGCAACGGTGACCTGAGTAAAACTTCTCATCGCAATTGAAACAAAGGCCTTTGGCACGACGAGCCTGCATTTTCGCCGGTGATAAGCGCTTAATGGGAAGGGCCGGACGGGCGGGAAACACCGGTGGGGCAGAACGTGGCGCAGCAGAAACTGGCGCGGTAAGAACAGGGGCCGCAGTCCGGGAAAGGGGCGAGGGCGCCGGAATGGCGCGGCCCAGAAAAGGGCGATCGTTGAACTTAGACTCCAAGAGCTTAGCAAGCCCAATAGCCTGCGAAATTGAACGTGGCTGAAAAATGGCCATTTCGCGCTGGAACTCGGGCAAGAGACCCGATAGAAAACAATCCAAAACCGTCTCAGGGGAGAGACCCACAACCCGATTGCAGAGTTGCTCAAACTCACGTTGGTAGTCAACAATGGAACCCGATTGACGGAGCTTAAAGAGGGCTTGGCGATGATTCTCATATGAAGACGGCCCAAAGCGAAGCTCCAATGCAGAAACAAACTCCTGCCAAGTCGAGAGAAGCCCATTGTTATGCATCCACTGGAACCACGCGAGAGCATCACCACTCATGTAACAAGAAATGCGACGAAGGCGAAGCTTTGGGGGAACGGCGTAATAAGCAAAAAACTGATCAGCATGAAACAACCAATCCAAGGGATTGGAACCATCAAACAGTTGCAAGTGAATTTTTGGCGGAGAAGGAAGGGGCTCGACTTCCGGGGCGACCTCTGAAGGAAGAGGGGGCGAGGAAGGAACCATTAACGACGGTGGGGGAGAAGACGATCGGCGTTGGAGAGCAGAAATCGCAGCCACAGTGGAGTCGTGACGCTCGTCCATAGTCGTCCTAAGGTCCTGAACCAAAGCCGAGAGAGCTGCCACCGATTCTTGAAGCTGTTGGAGCTCGGACTGTGAACGAGTTTGCATGATAAGCGCGGACGGAAGGCAATGAAAGCACCAAATGTTATGCCTTTAATCTGTTCGACGGATTACCGCAAATCGGCGACAAATTGGCCGGAGGAGATAAGAAATTGTACTATCAGGAAAAACTAATTTCTGTTTCAATTTTGATTTTCTGGCCTCCTTTCTCCTCAATTCCCACCACAACTACATACTGTTAGTGCTCTCAACAAGGGATCTCTCTACACGTGTTTCTCATCCCACAATGCTAAGAATTTTCTGGAAAATGAAATAGCTAACAAGCAAAATGAAATAGCTAATAAGTAAACATAATTGGGCTAACTTTGTGAAAATTGTAATGGAATCCTGCTTAATCTAAGTATCGGGCTGGTTTGCATCTCTCTTCTTGGTTTGGGCTGCGCTGCCGACACTTTGTGAGTGGGCCTATCAGGAGATCCACAATTTCGCGAGACAAGGCATAATACCTGATGGATTATTGTTCGGGGTTGCCTGGGAGACGCGCACTTAATTAATTAAAGCTTTTTGGTCGAGGATTAAATACATGTAAGAAGAAAGTAGATATCTGAAATCAGTCTATCACACAGCACAACAAACCACTACACATGTTTCCAACTGAACAGATTAGAAGACTAGTTAGGTTAGCAATAAGAGGAAACTTGGAATCTTTTCCACGGCCCTTTCGTGGACAGGCACGGGCTAATTAATCCTTGTACGTACAAAAAGCAAATGAGAGTGGGTATGTCGATACTTGTTAAACAGGGGCGACTCACCCGAACCGGCTGACAAGAGTGACGAATTTCACAAATTGATAACCCAGGCATCACAAACTTGAAGGTGATATGCTTCCCTTCGTCAAAATAAGTGCATTAATCATCATCAGTTTGAAGAGGAACCCAAAGTCAAAGTTCTAAGAAATCTACCAATTTGTTTAGGGTACAAAACCTACAGAAGCATCAAAATTCTGTTTCCCATTTCTCTTGTATGTGCTCATGGGTATATAGGAATATATTGGGAAGTAGACCCCATTGATAAATGGAAACCCTCCATAAACATGCATTGGTCTGGCTGATTGAGCACATCGGAGTGGCAAGTCATAAGAAGGAATGGACAAACAGTATAACACCCAAACATTCTATGATCTTCCTCTGCCTCTAAAACCTCCACCACGACCACCACCTCTGAAACCACCTCTACCACCTCTGGGAGCACCCCTTCCGCGGTATCCGCTGCCACCTCCACGACCACCTCTGAAACCACCTCTTCCTCCACCGCGTCCTCCCCCTCTAGCAGCCTGTGCTTGTCCCCTGCAGAATCAATTTAACATCGAATTATAGGTGGAGTATACAAATGAAATGGTACAATCTCTGATATATGATGCACCAGGAATATAGCAGTAAATTGACTGTCAATTTAACAGCAAAGAATTGTTGCACGTAAATATATCAGCTGATACTGACATAATAGTCTTTCATACCACATAAAGAGGAAGGATATCAACACATGCATCATTCTATCACAAATGACAAGAACATTGAGTAGAAGTGCTTCTTCAGATTTACAGGCTATTAAGGATCAAATCTTCCTCCACAAACTGAAAACTCCTCACAAGGTTGAAAAAGTGATAGAACAGAATTCTTGTGACACGAGGCATGTACTCGATTTGAATCCACCATGCCCCATCAATCTCAAAAAAAGGTCTTGATGATATATTCTACTGAAAAAGGTCTTGATGATATATTCTACTGAAAAAGGTCTAACTATTAGAAACGAGATAGCATATTTGATAAGTTCATTTCATATTCCCCTGATATTTCATGGCTAGTTAACAACTGTCTCTCATGTAAATGAATCTGTGGAAACATGCTCAGCATTATTGACCATGAGAACAGATCAAAACTCAAATCATTTACTAGTAAAGAACCAAACTACTATCGACACAATATATAGATGACCACCACAATAAACAACAAATTTTCATCCTTTTGATGGTGGATTAATGCGATGTGACATATCACAGAATCCAGAAAATGCAAAGAGTGTTGACGTTTAGTAAGACACATGAACTACCAAGGTGTTTCACGCAAGACAATAAAATTCTAAAATAAATCGAGCTAACAAAAAAGAGAAAACGCGGAAAATACTTTGGTTGGGGAAGAAATCTCGCTAGTGGCAAGAGCTTAGCAGGATCAATGAAGAATTTATCACCCGCTGAATACGATGTTGCCACAATGCCTTCCATCATCTTAATGGAAAAAAACTACAAACATCACCACAATAGACTTAAGTAAGAAAGGATAAAGCACTCTATGAATCACGCGAAAGACTTAAGTAGGGAACTCACAGATTCATTGATGGGTCCGAAGATTTCATCTACTTTACCAATCTGGGTCTTGTTCGCAAGGTAAATAGGAGCATTGAAGTATGGAATTTTCTCATTTATGAGCTTTGTGACTGCATCACCCTCACAAGCATGAACAAACGTCGAAACCTCTGCGCATAAATCGAAGTATAAATAAGAAAAGGAACTAACTTTGTGGAAATCAAACATGTTAAGATGCATTTTTTAAGGTAAGCGTTGAGAGAGACCAACAACTTCGGAAGGAGGGCCTTCCTCGCGAGGAGGGAAACGGCCGCCACCACGTCCGCCACGGCCGCCGCGGCCGCCGCGGCCGCCGCCGTCTCTTCCGCCCCTAAAGCCTCCGCCGCCGCGGCCCCTCGGAGGTCTCATGCTGTTGCTTCCACTTCAAAGGGAGGGTTCTGAGGTAGGGTTTAGTAAAGTAGGCTGTTGGAAGTCGAGTGTGATAAAATGATTTAATGATGTAGGAGAGGCGCAGTGGCTCTGAAATAAATTATAGGGCCAGTGGAGTGGGCTACTGTGTTGGGTACCATTTGGGCTGTTGAAGCCCAATAAGACCCATATTGAATGAGTGGAGCCCAATAAATAGGTCCATTCATATCCAGCCCGATTTATCCAAAATTGGATTGGGCTTTGGAGGGAGCTACAGCCTGCAGCTACTTCCTTCTCTTCCCTCTACTCACTGCTCCCCTGAGTCCCCTCTCGCTCAGAGAGAGAGAGAGCTATGCAGGCTTACGGCTACCTAGTGTTGTGCCCTACCTCCTTCGACGGTGGTGGCTGTTCCAAATTGATTGTCCCATGGTCCTGGCCCTCTTCCCGTTTGCGCCCTCGATTTTCAGCTTCTGCCACCGTCGACGGCCGCCGGAATCACTACGACGTGCTGGGCGTCTCACCAAATGCTTCCTCCATAGAGATTAAGAGGGCTTTTCGTCTCCTCGCTCTCAAGGTACGCACTACATCGTCTTTGATCCTGCCTACTACCCAATTGGTTAACGTTCATAATATCATCTCTCGTGGACTTAATATCATTATAAGGTAGATGCCATCCGAAGCGGGATATTGATTAACTTATAATTTCCCAATCCAATGCTAGACGAGGATTTTATTTGGTAATTTGGTTGGGTGAGTTCACATATACATTTCCAGCACACGGTATTAACTTCACAAATTCTTCAGACAATTGTAAAAATAGTTAGGGAAAAATCTTAACATTACAGAGTTACCCTGTTGGTTCAACTAGAGAAGGGGTGTATGGATGCATTCTTCTTCTCCAGATATGTAAGCTCAAAAATCTGATAGTTCAACATGATGGATGAATCCATATTCAGTAGTAGCATAAAGGAAATATAAAGTAGTGTCAGCGGGACCATCATATCATCCAAGTGGTGGTATGCTTCATGGATTATGAAGGAAGCATTAAACAACTGGGTGCTTATTATCTACAATCTATTACTTTTTTTCTGTTCCTTTATGCCTTTTGCTTGTTCAGTCGGAATGGATATGGATTAACGGCATATTTAAGTATATTATGACCTTGATAGCCTCCTCATTGTCTTGTTATTGCCGTAGCTTCTCTAGTATTACTCCCTTAGTTGTTTAAGTTTTTTTGGCCCCATATCTACTTACTGTGGTCTTTTCATACTCTTCTTAGATTCATCTCTTGTACTTGTAACATGACTGCAGTATCATCCTGATGTTAACAAGGAAGGAGGAGCTAATGAGGATTTCAAGAGCATCCGACTTGCCTATGATGTGAGCAACTTTCCCATTGATCTGTTTCCAGTTATATGCTCATGATTTGTAAACTAGATGGTATGGTCTATTACGTATTTGCTGATGTCTGTTCTCTACAACACCTTTTTGATCTGAATAACAAAGATAAGGAAAAATGAGAGTAAGCAATTTATTGGACAAACATCCTTCATTCACAGCTGAAGTTCTGTAGTAAGTGATTGTGGTCTGAGCATCTTTTCTCTTTCAATAGAGGCCAAACGTGTACAGCAAGACTATTGCCCGAGGAAATGCTTGCCTGACCATCTCACGTCTTATAATCCTCTGTACTTCCTTTACTAGATACTGGTCCAGGCAAAAAGTTTTTAAGCATCCAATGTCTAATTATGGATACCTTAATTTTGGTTGTTCATAATTTATGAACTTTTCTGGGGAAATAAACCGCGGAAAGATATTCCCTATATGTGATGTTTGATGTTAATGCTGTGTGGACATGACAGTTATAGCAACCTGCACTAGGTTTGAATTTCTTGATTCCCTGTAAAAGTACTTGTTGAATGTTACACTGTGAAACTTTCACATCCTCAGACTTCTAGGAGCTAAACTCATACTTGTCTCCTGATGGTAGCAGCATTGAACTTGGGAAAATAACAGAAATTTTATCTGATTCAGATACTGATTAATGAAACAACAAGAACTGAATATGATAGAGCCCTCCATCATCATCAAAGTACCAGAAGGCCTTTGGGAGATGAATGGACCATAAATCCTGAATATGAGGATGGGTTAAAGTTCTATAGATGGGCTTATCTGAGGCGTAAAATGCAACGGGAGAAATATTGGGAGCAATATCATGCTAGGGAAGAGAAGTTTTCACCATATGATGATGCTGATGAGGTGTCCGAGGAAGAAAACCCAGATGAGGAGAGAGGCTCCTTCATCGAGGTGCTAAAGTCAGCATTCCTCTCTCTGTTTCTGATGCAAACAGTAGGCATCCGGCCATCTCTCACATTTAGTAGCCTTATGGCTTTGAGTGACCGGAAATTGGATGCAGGATATAAGTTGGGTTTTTTATTTGCATGGATATTGGGAGGGAGGGCAGGCATTTTGCTTACAATGTTCCTAACTTTTGCAAGTTGGGTTTGTGGCAAAACAAGTAGCAGTGTTGTCGCTTTGGTAGTTGTTGCCATGTGGTTTGGTTCAAATCTTGCAAGGTATGCTCCATTACCCCAAGGTGCTGTTCTCACTCTTTTGTATATGTCAATCAAGCTACAAGCTGATCTAACCTGAATCTGGTGGCTGCTACTGCAGTGTGTAAGGGTTACTAGTGCTTCAATTCCATGAGATATTTGTCATTCTTTTCTGTTTTGTAAATGTGTATTCCACAGAAGTAGAGGGAAACATCTGTATATCATGTTAAACTAAGTTTGGTAAAGTGAGATGAATACTGTGTCTGTTAGGTAGAATACAATATATCCTTGCCTGCAATTGTAAATTCTGGATTTTTTGATCCAATTTGTAGCTACATTATGTTGGTGAGTGCTGTAGAAACATTTGGTGTTCTTCTGCACATGATTGCTGCCTGCGGTGTCCAAGGGAGGCACACAACCCATTTTGTGTTGCCTGAAATTTGGAAAGGAAAATATCAGAAAGATAAGAAGTTAATTTTTGTTCCCAAAAACAAGAAAAAAGAAACAGAGAAGGATATAGATAGCAATCCTGCTAATTTACTGCAATGAGAAAATGGAAGTTTTTGTGGCGTGGCTGGTGGAACTCGTGATCTGGCGTATCATCCTGTGAAATAGTGAATTGGGCCGGAGCACTACTTTGAGTTATTGATGGTCTCTTCTAAAATCAACTATCTCCACGTTGTTGAGTGCGTTTTGTAGTACTGGGAGTTGGACCAATCTGGCTACCGTTTTTGAGGCCCAATTACACCACCGACTACACTTTTGCAAGCTTCAAATTGTACCCAACACACAAGATTATTTTTTTATTTTTTTATTTTTGTTCCTCCTTCTGAATTATATTTAAAGTGAGTAAGAATAATGAGGAACACAGATTTACAATAATTTTACGACGAGAGTGTTTGGTGCATCTCCATGCAAATATTGTTGATTGAGAAACTAAAATCATCATCAGTTTTATTATTGCTAATTTGCTATGTTGTTTGAACCATCATGGTTGGGTTTGCTGAAAATAGAGCAAACAAGGATCGGGAAATTTTCATTCGAATTGGGTTTGATCAAATTGGAATTAATTATAGTACAATCTCTATAAATTAATATTTGATAAATTAATAATTTTTCTAAACTAATAAATTTTCTGGATCCTGCCTCGAGTTCAAGGTTTATATTAATAATTTTGATAAATTAATGAGATAGTAATTTTTTTTAAAACTCTTATATAAATTTATGGTCCATTCAATAATATATATTAATAATTTTATAAAATTATAAATATAATTAAGACAGCTTAGTAAAATATGATTCTATTATTATTCGCTTCTTAAAATTTAAATTTAATTGTATTTTATTTCTAACTGCATCCAAAAACTCTCATATTTTGTTTTTATGATATAACAAAAAATTATATAGAGTTATTGCTAATATGAATACTTTGTTCCGCATAATTGGTTGCAAAGCAATTAATAATTTAAACAACGTAGCAAATTAGCAATAGTAGTAGAAGCAGCAGCAGTAGACAGTAGGGTGGTGGTGGTGTATTATTATTATTATTATTATTAATAATATTATGGTCCAGAAAGCGAGGAAAGTAGTATTTGTATTGAATATTGAATTAAGTATGTGTTAATGTGTATTTGACGACTATGCGTTGTGTATGTGGTGGTGTGCATCATCAGCAGCATCGGTGCGCTCGCTCTCCATTCTTTCTTGCTTTCATCTCTCCATTTCAATTTTTTCCCTTCCTCGCGAATACGTCCACATTCACCAAACCCCCAAATCCCCAACTCTTTAATTCCATTCCCACCATCGCCACTCTTTCCTTCCGCTTCCTTTCTTTCTTTCTCTGTCTTTTTGTTGCAGGTAATTTCCTTTTTCTTCTTGATTCATCAACTAACTTTTCCTTCATCTTCACTCTCTCTTTTATGTTGTTTCTCATTGCAACTAGGTAGCCATTTTATTCCCTCAATTTCTATCTTGGCTTTCTGTGTTTCCCATTTCATGTTCAAGAAATTGAAATGTCGTTTCTCTTCTTGACGTTCCCTCAATGATACCATTTTACAGGACAATGCGTACCGTTTTATGGAATATCATTATGATCATTGCCGTTCGGCTTATGACTTTCCGAGTTTGCCATCTTCTGTTATGATATATTTGAGCATGAGTTGCGAGTGTTTGTCTTTCTAATTCTTTAGGTTTTTTTGTGTCTTGGTTTGTTCGTTCGATGATCCTTTAGGAAAATTAGAAAAAGACAAGCAATATATCTGGAGACTGGCCTGTCTTCTTCTATCGAATAATGATTAAGAATTGATGCTAGATTTGCTTTCTTTCTGCATACGGTCAATGTTATTTTATATGATTCAAAATATATGGGAATCTTGCTGAAGATCTTCCTTTATTATGTGTAACATCTCATTATCCAACAGCTGAGGATTTTTCTTGTCTTGATCTTTTCCCCAATAGAATCTAGGGTCCAAATGAAGCTTTAAAGTTGAGATCTTGTTTTCTCCTATTTGTCGACGAATCTGAATGCATGTGCCCTAACAGGATAGAGAAGAGCACTTTGCCTGATGGCTACTATGGGCAATTCAACTAACATCTTCTGGCATGAATGTCCTGTCTCCAAGGTTGATAGGCAAAAGCTGCTCAATCAACAGGGCTGCATTGTATGGATCACTGGTCTAAGTGGATCAGGTAAAACGTTAGAACCATTGTTCCAAATTTCATTCTGTTGTCTTTTTAACAATCAACAGGACTGATTGTAGTGCTCTAGATAATGATATATCTTAGTAAGTTTATACCTCTGCTACATTTCAACTCTTATTGTCAAGCTAACACTCTCTTGGGACTTCATCTTCTCCCTGTTACTAACTTAAGCAATTTGGACGATGATAAGTTGGGTGGGGGCTGCCCCTTTTAGTTTTCAGATAGAAAATCTAACTTTCTTGCCAGTGCGGCATAAATGAAGAATTCTGGATAAATGCATCAAGCGACATCTTCGGACGATCCAAATGCAAACTTCTGTAAATGGCTGTTATAATTTCATTGGTTGTGAATGTGTTTTGCTCCATCTCTGCAGGGAAAAGCACGCTAGCATGCTCACTGGGTAGACAATTGCACTGCCGGGGAAAACTCTCGTATGTCCTCGATGGTGACAACCTTAGGCATGGTCTAAACAAGAATCTAGGTTTTACACCAGAAGATCGGACTGAAAATATACGCAGGGTTGGTAAGTATACAGTTGCGTGGTAGGATACTAATCACTGGATGTAGGGCTGATGAAAGAACCCCTTTGTCTTTATCTTTGTCTTTGTTTCTGTTCGGCCTATGAATTTATCTCATCTCTTTGTTCTTCTTGTAATTATTTGCTTCCCATAATATGCTCCAAAGACGCCATACTAGATACTGTTTTACCCTCTTTGTAATTTTTCTTCTTATTCTTAATTGAATAAAACTATATGGTGGAAATAAACCACTAGAGCCCCATTGTGAAATTAATTCCTTAAGTCAACATGTGCAGTTGTAGGTATCTCAGAAAGAGAACTTCAAATGGTGTTTGGCATTTGAAATTGGGGAAGATGCAAAAATATACATTCATCTTCACTCATATAGATACCAGTAGCCGATACCTGAAGGTAGTTGGTGTAGGAACTATTAGAGTAACTGAAATATGAGGACATTATCAGCTCTTCTCTGCTTAACGACTGGAGTATTTCCACAGAAGGCTGAGTGTTCATCTTATTGGAAAGATTATGCTCCAGTACAATTACTTGGTGGTAGTGGATGTGATGATTGTTATACTAATGACAATTTGAGGACTATACTTTGAACTGTTCCTTTATAGGAGGTCAATCTGCTTGGTGGTTTTACTCAACAATAAAGATTTCAACTTTTATATCTTAATCGTTTTGTTTCTTGTCTATTTAGGGGAAGTTGCCAAGCTCTTTGCTGATGCTGGGTTAATTTGCATTGCTAGTTTGATATCTCCATATCGTAAAGACCGTGATTCTTGTCGTGCATTATTGCCAGAAAAGTTTATTGAGGCAAGGCTTTGTGGTATTAGTTCTTTTCAAAAGTTGGGGATTCTCATCGACAGGTTGATGGGGGGATGTAATGGATCTGTTCAAATTGCAGGTTTTCTTAAACATGCCTCTAGAGTTGTGTGAAGGAAGGGATCCCAAAGGCCTTTACAAACTTGCACGAGCTGGGAAGATCAAAGGTGTGTATCATCCTGTCGGTTACTCTTTTTTTGGATTGTTTATTAGCTGGAGAATTAAAGAAAAACCATAAAGTTTAGTAGTGTCATGGAAGTTGACTTGATCCATCTTTTAACCGGAGTTCACAATGTTCCAGGATTTACAGGAATAGATGATCCTTATGAAACTCCTTTGAACTGTGAGGTGCGTAGTTTAGCTGATTTATTAATTATTAACTGTCCTTGGCGGTTATGTTTCTTGTCTCAGACACTGAAATGGTGGTGTCTTGTGCTTATTATAGATTGAGATACGACAAGAAGATGGAAATTGCCCTACACCTAATGAGATGGCTGGGCAGGTGGTCTCATACTTGGAAGACAAAGGATATCTGGAAGCTTAGTAATCAAAGCACTTATACCCACCGCCGAAGTTTTTCTATCAATCAATGGTTATTTAGATTAGAAGATAATTGTGATATAGCATGGCGCTAGAAGTATTCACTGTTGAGGCAGTGGATTTGAGGAATATAGGAGGTCTAGAGCAGACTTTTGTGGCTCTGTCACTGACATATCTGATTTCTCAAGGGCCCTTTAAGTTTGTGCTCTGCAATAATATCTTCTTATAACTCAATGCGTCAAAAATTTGTATACTGATATATAAAGATGTTTCTGTGAGCAAGAACCCCACAAAATGAGTGCAGTTTATCAGGCCAAACTCGTTTGGTTTCAGTAGGAGCAGCCTGAAGTGGAGATAGATAGATTGTATGAGTATCATTAGGTTGTTTGAAGTCTTGGGTTGATGACTCCTACAATTAGCTTGGAGTGGAATTGTTGGAAAATAATCATCAGCATTCGGGGCTGCAAATGCATTTGAGTTGTTCAAGATCTTTCAAACTACGGTTTAAGAATCCAGATCAAATGTTGGCTCAACTTATTTACAATCCTTGAGGAGCTGAATAACTTAAAAGAACTTGTTGCAGTGCTGCCTGCCAAAGAGGCGATTTTTTAGCATCCATCCTGAGCCTCTGGCTGAGGTTAAAATAAGGGCAGGCCCATTTGGTTAGATTAACAAGAGAAAATAAAATACAAACACAAATTGGACGCCCAAAAGAAAAGATAATCGGGGCTCAGCGGTCTCTTGCGAAAGATGAAGAGGAGTTTTGTAGTACAGCAAGTGGCTCGCAGTCGCACTCCATGTTTCCTCTCTCCTTCCATTTCTTCGACTTTTTCTTCTTCCTCCTCCTACTGCTTTATTAATGGTAACAATAAAACTCCTTCGCTCCTCTCTCGCTCTCCTACTTTCCCGTTCAAATCTCAAATACGGAGGGCTTCCCTATCCCCACTCAATCAGGTATAATAATAATAATTCACCATACATAATCCAGTATATGCCTCTGCCATTTCAGTTTCTTTAATTTTTTCTTGCTTTTTTGGAGCTTTTTACAGAATGCTTCCGATGTAAAGGATGATGTCAATGTCTTTCAACTCATCCAAGCTCACCAGGTTCCAATTACTACTGCTAAACGTTTAAAAACTGATACTCTTCTTTTTTCATTTTCTGGATCTTTGGCTTACAATTCAATTGAAATTTTTGTCAGGAAAAAGCAGCTAGGCTGCCTCCTATAGAGGAAATTAGGACACTTCTCCATTACAGCTTACGCGGAGTCCTCTCCACTTTCTCCCTGGTCCACTCCCTTTCACTCTGCAAAACTAGCTTACTCTCTCAAAGTATTTTCTTGATTGAGTTGCAAAATTGATGTTTCTTTCTTCCTTTTGGTGGGTGTTTGTGTTAGTATCATCATCTGTTCAAGGATGACGGCACTAACCAAGTCACCAAAGGCACAATGATATATTCACTGAAATTTGATACTAGTCAAACTTGTGAGATATTCTTCTTCTGCAAAAGATGAAAGATCCATACCCTGATTGTTGGGTATCAACCAGATAGTAGAGAATCCAGATACGAGAACCTATCCAACTATTATGGAGGATCAATGGGTTCGAAAACCCTTATACAAATAATATTACAAAACAACATCGAAATACAGAAATATTATTTAAACATCTAAATATTAACAGAAAATAGAAGATCTCATATAAAATAATCTCAGATAACCAGATCTATAAACTTTGTGCCCAAGAACCACAAAGCCCCGACAACCTATCACGATTGCTGAAAATCCAAAACCACAAAGACTCAAGTCCGCACAGGAACACTAGGTTTTTACACAAAAAAGTTCACAGAGAACCTTTTATCAAGAGAGAAGAAGAAGAAGGGATTGAGTTTTGAGGCTCTCTATATCTCCAGAAGGAGACTGAGGGTATATATAGAGGTAGGAGGACATTGATTGCCATAGAGGATAATCAAGAGAGAAGACGGTGGTGGAGAAAACCAAGACCAGAGAGAATGAAAGAGAAGAGAACAAGGAGAAGTTGGGAATAGGGTTAGGGTTTTGACTGAGAGAGAGACATCATATTTAAAGAGGTGGAATAGGGTCGGACTGGTGGGGTGGGTAAGTGGTCATGGGTTGGACCTTAGGGATATCTTGTTGAGTGTTGACAATGAGGTACATAACAGAACCAATGGCATCTGAATAAGGAATTTTTTCCATCTGTTCTTTTTAAAGGTGGACTGTAAGTTAAACTTTTTATCTTTTCTAGTTGAACTAGTAAGACGTGACATTTCAAACATATTAAAATTGACATCCATACTTATTGCGATTAAAACTGGTTGGCTTCGAGCCACAATCTATGCCCTTTCACATCTTCAGGATAACCAATAAATACACATTTTTTAGAAATGGGATCAAGTTTATCAATATTTTGAAGAACAAAAGCAGAACACCCTAAAATTTGTAAGAAAGAAATATTCAATATTTTTTACTAGACCGCACAGATTAAGGTATTTTTCCAAGTAATGGGTAGAAGGAGATCTATTAATTAAATATGCAACAGTTAACACAGCTTCATCTAAAAAGATTTTGGTAATCCATAACTTACTAACATGCATCTAACTTTATTTAGTAAGGCCCTATCATGCGTTCAACAACACTATTTTGTTGGGCGTAAAGGATTTGTTTTATGCTTTTTAATTCCAAATTCATCACATAGATCAGAAAAATTTTGATTGCAAAATTTTAACCCATTATCAGTCCGTAAGGCTTTTAACTTCTTTCCTGTCTGATTTAACTAAAGTTTTTCATTTCTTGAATTTTTTGAAAACTTAGATTTTGTCATTAAGAACACAAAGACTTTTCTAGAGTAGTTACCAATTGTAGATAAAAAAATATCTATTTCCACCATGGTGGGAGTATTAGCAGAGGCCTAAACATCAAAATGCACATAGTCAAGAACACAAGATGATGATAAAGGGTTAGGTTAAGATAATGCAGGGAAATAAACTTTATGTTTTCCCAAAACACATTCATTACAGAAATCCATTTTGTTTATTTATCAGTTAGAATCCCTTCCTTTTTCAATAATTCTATGCTTTTAAGACTAATATGACCTAATCTCTTATGCCACAAACTAGTTTTATCATTGCAGCAATAATATCATAATTCCTAAAACAAACATATAAGTTTCTTTTTCTCTTGGTTTAAAAAACTGTTAATGAACCTTTCATGATTTTCATGATACTTTTTCCCCACCTACCTTTAAGTCATTCCTCTTCAAGGGCAGTACAAGAAATTATATTGTGACTTAAATCAGGAACATGTCCGATATTTTTTAGGGTTAACTTATAACCGTTTTTAAAAGTCAAACAGATGTCACCAAGACCTTTTATTTCACAAAATTTTTCATTTGCCATAGACACAAAGCTTGAATTCCCAGGTTTATAATTTGTGAAAATTTCCTTAAAAGGACTCATGTGAAAAGTACATCCAGAATCAATTAACCATTCATTTATATTGAGAGAAGACTAGACAATATTAACATCTTGAACCATAAACACTTCATCAGAATTTTCTTCAGCAATAACATTAGCATCTTCTTTATTAATATTTTTATTTTCTCTTTTAGGTTTCCTACAATTTTTGATATAATGGTCTTTTCCTCCACAACTATAACATCTTCTTTCCCTAGTTTTTTTCATCCCTATTTCTATCTTCCCTAGTTCTAGATCTTGATTTACTCTTGCTTCTACTTCTACTCTACCCTTACTATGTTTTTTGTATTTATAATCAGAATTTCTGTATTTAGTTTTTATCTTTACATGATTAACTTCGCTTTGATTCTGACTGGGTTTATTAGTCTTAGATCCATTTCCTTAGTCTAAGACCATTGACTACAGTATCAAGAATTACATTATTCCTATCATATTTTATTACGGTTTTAACATCACTATAAGCTTCAGGAATAGCATTTAGCAAAACTATAGGAGAATACTCATCTATATTTTTATCACCAGCTAATTTTATATCTTGAATTAATTTTGTAAAATCATATAAGTTCTCATCAATATTTTTAGATAAATTTAGTTTATATCTGAAAAAGAAATTCAAGCAAAATAATTTACTAGGTAAAGAAGTTTATGTAAAAAGTTCTTCTAATTTATTCCAAAGTTCTTTTGCAAAATTTTGTTTTCCAACTTTCCTGAAAACAATGTTAGATAATTTTAAGAAGATAGAAGAATAAGCAAATTCATCGTTTTCAAGTTTCTTTTCTTCATAAACATTATTTGTACATTTTTCATCAATTGCTTTAAAAACCTTTTGTTAAATTAAATTTTTTTTCATTTTTTATTGCCATATAGAAAAATAAAATTTACCATCAAAGATTGCAGATTATAACCAGCCATATTAATAACAGAGATAACACCAGCAAGTATAGAAGCAAGAGAAGATTAATAAATAGAATAATACTAATAGATTTAACAAGGGACCTTAGCTAAAACTCAATCCAGATGCTTGTCAGACTCAAAGGCTTGGCCAAGTGAGAAATTAGCAAGGGTTTGATCTTAGGTTGGAAAAATAATAAGCAGTAAGAATAATGCACAAAATAGTAAATAATCGCACTAAGCAGAAAAATATTATTTTCGGCAGAACAATAATAATGCACTAAGTAACAGTATCAAAAAAATTGCACAAAGCCAGTACTTGTGCACAAAGCAGTAAGTGATCTTTAACAGAAAAAATGCACTAAGCAGTAAACAGCATGGTAAAAGTATTTGCACTTAGCAAATCTCACTCTGCAGTTAAAAGCATAGACCCTTGCACAAAGCAGATTAGTAGTTATTTTACACATTTAAAAAAAGAATCAGAGTTAGATGTCACCATGTTGGAACTCTGATACCATTGTTGGGTATCAACCAGATAGTAGAGAGTCCAGATACCAAAACCTGTCCAACTATTCAAAGAATCAATGGGATCTAAAACCCTTATACAAATAATATTACAAAACAACAATAAAAGAACGAAATACAGAAATATTATCTACAGATCTAAATATTAACAGAAAAAAAAAATCTCATAGAAAATACGCTCAGGTAACAAACTTTGTGCCCAAGAACCACAAAGCCCCGACAATCTATCACGGTTGCTGAAAACCTAAAACCACAAAAGCTCAAGTCCACACAGTAACACTATGTTTTCACATAGAAAAGTTCACAGAGAACTTTTTATCGAGAGAGAAGAAGAAGAAGGGATTGAGTTTTCAGGCTCTCTATATCTCCAGAAGGAGACTGAGGGTATATATAGAGGTAGAACATTGATTGTTGGAGGAGATAACCAAGAGAGAGGACGATGGTGGAGAAAACCAAGACCGGAGAGAAGAGAACGAAGAGACGCTGGGAATAGGGTTAGGGTTTGACTGAAAGAGAGAGGCATCATATTTAAAGAGGTGGAACCGGGTTGGACTGGGGGGGCGGGTAAGTGGTCATGGGTTGGACCTTAGGGATGGGCCAGCCATCCAAGTGATAAGGTTAGAGGGGGCTTGGGCTGGGGCCTTTGGGCAAATGGGCCACAAGAAATTTACATTGATTTAGTGTCATTTCCATGCCCATAATAAATCTCATTATCATGTATTTGTATTGCTAGTGGCTGAGTTTTTTCATTTCCCCAACCTAAATACAGAAGTATGCGGGATATCCATCAGGGTCCACGGTAGACTTTGCTTGCGATGCTTATGGATCTCCTTTGTTAGCAGTTAGTAACTTGGCGGTTCATACAAAGGTCCGTACACTCTCTGGAAGTTGTCATTCAATTTCTTCAAAAATATTGGAGTTCTCTGAATGTTATTTTATAGTAGGCAACATTTGAAGTATTTTTTTGGCTGAGAGTAGGTTTAGTGTCAAATGTTGAGTTCTGAGAATCTTTCAAAGTCCCACTTCGGCAGGGTTTAATTTGAAAATTTGGTAATTAATGCAGGACCTTTTAGCAAATCCCAAATGCTCATTGCTTGTAGCAAGGGATCCCGAGGACAGGACCGACCTAGTTATTATAGTGCATGGTGATGCTATTCAAGTAAGCATCACTTCTACTCTAATTGTCACCTTTTTCCTCTCTTCTGCATATTATAGTTAGTCGCTTTCTGTTGTAATCTCAGTTTCTTCTATACCTTCATCCCATGACCTGGAATTTTCTTCATAATATAGGTTAATGAATCGGATAAGGAAGCTATACGTACTGCATATTTGACAAGACATCCTGATGCATTTTGGGTAACCAATGACTTTCTCTTTTGTACACTCTGTTATTTCATCATTCTACAACTATGGCTGTAATATTTTGTTGAACTACTGAGATAAACTTTGTTGAAGGTTGACTTTGGTGACTTCCAATTTCTGCGTATTGAACCTAGAGTTGTTAGATATGTCTCGGGAGTTGCAACAGCTTTGTTAGGATCAGGAGGTCTGTATACTACTGGAGCAACTGTTTCATTCACTTGTTTTCCATGTTGCTTTCAATTCACCCCTTTTCATTTAAGCTGAATGCTGATAGCATCAGGACCAAACTATGAGAAAAGTCTATCAAATGTTATATTTCCATATTTATGTTCCATCTCAGCTCAAGATGGAAGCAAACACTGTACTGTCTTCAATTCAATATGATTTGATGGTAATTTTCGTTTGAATGTTGCTTACTGTCTATTCACCATCTGATACTTGCAGAATTCAGCAACGATGAATTTAGAACCGCAAAAGTGGATCCTATATATCAATTTTCCAAGCCTATAGCGGTATGAGTAGTCATATTAGTGATACTGTTATTATTGTTTTGTCATACTTGGGCTGCCTATTATCTCTAAATTCAGCAAGCTTCTGAATTTGTTTTCAGTCTCACATGAACAAAGATCATGCAGAAGATACAAGGCTGATCGTGCAACACTCTACATCTGTCCCGGTAATGTTGCAATATTTTTCTTGATTATATGTCGGCTTGTATATTTCTTTGTATGAATCTGGACAGATATGGAATGTTTGTCAATCATGAGAGTTCAGTCCTTCCACAACTCCACTTTATTTGAGTCCCGACATTATAAAATACATAGTTGTGCCATATTTATAGGATGATATCAGCATTAATCATATGTGAATCATCTCCTCTTACTTCTCCCTGTATCGCATTGATCCATGAACTTTCTTCCTGAGAATGTACAGTTCTCTGTGAAATTTACTTCAGGTTTCAACCTCAGGGTTTGATGGTATGTCCCTGTTGAAAAGATTATAGTTTATGTGTGTATATTTGCTATATTAGTGTATGGAGTCAGTTATATTTTGGTTTGGTATTTCATGTTAAGTTGATGATAACTTTGAGAAATTTCAAATTACTCAATATTCAGGTGGAATATGCATACATGCTGGACATAGACAGTCTGGGTTTCAATGTGAAGGTTATATTGATTTCTCTGATATTCTCTTTACCCATTAACATATTATTCTCATGGCTTTCCTCTGAAGTTGTCTTCAGTTTCATCAAATTATAATATTATTGTGTTTGATAGCATAAGAGAGGTGGAGTTGTTAAAAAATTGTTGTTGTTGTTTGAAGGCTGGGTATGAAGGGAAGAGTATGAAGCTCCGAATTCCTTTTACAAGGCGTGCTGCAGATAGAAAGTGAGTGATGGAACGCATAATGTGTCTTCTACTTGTGCTTCTCAACTGTTGATTTTATGTCCTGATCTCACGCACTCTTCCTTATTAACTTTTGTAGGGATGTGAAGACACTGATAGTAGAAATGCTTCAGGCTGCCAAAAACCAAAGCAGTTGAATAAAGGGGGTTGATTTAGGGAGTTAAGAGTCATGATGTTGTCATCCACTCCACTTAAAATGTGTGTTTGAGTTGTCATCTCAACTTGAGTGTACGTACAGCTGAAAACATTCATACCTTTTAATGCATCAGAAGGAAAAATGAGTTCTTATGGTATTGAATAGCAGTTGGACTTGGCCGAGTAGAACGGAAGTAAAAGAAAAAGAATACAAAGGAAGGTTCACCCTCTTTTCATATTTGGCACCAAAAATTGTTTGACCAAACACAGTAACCCTCCCACATTCCCCTAATCAAAACAACATCCCCATTTCCAAGCTTCTCTCCGACGAGACAGGACACTACTCTCTATTTTCTCGTATTATATTTCAGTCTCTACAAAAACAAAATCCATTAGATAATATGCAGAGTAAGATGTGTGAATGAGTAGTAGTAGTAGTAGAGACTAGAGAGAGGATCGTAAGACAAGATTTTCATGAATTGGAGAGGTTTGTCAAGAAGGCAAGGCAGCCCATCCCGTTGATGAATTATTGTGTTAGTAGCATGCGGCCCAGGAGGAGGAGGAGCTTGGGGCCTTGTTTTTTTTTTTATTTTATTTTGTGTTTGTGTGGGGGTTCATTAACGCATAAATGGTTATATTTCAAAATTATTGTTATTATGAAAATGTTACAGTTAAAACAGTCAGGGAGGGAGAAGCAATATGAGTGTTGGCGACAGCTGTATGGACTGGATTGGCTCCGCAGCCACTCATGCTCACCCCTGTTTTTTCTTTCAAATTTCAAGAGCTAACCCCCCCTTCTTCTTCTTCTTGTTCTGCTCTCTTTCCTCACCATTATTACTACTATATATATATATAAATATAAGCGGTAAGCCCACCCACCCCTTCCATACTTGCTTCAATTATTATTCATTTTCTCTGTCGTCATTGCCAAAATTCACTTCTCTATTAGATATGGAAGCCTTGAAGATGAAGATCCTCCTGCTGGTTGCCTTTATGGCGCCACCCTCTCGGCCCTGCAAAATGTGGCTGCACACGAGGCCCCCGCCTCCGACGCCGCCACTTTAGTACCAGCTGTGTTCGCTTAAGTTGGGGTTGCTGCCCTGGGCTTCCGAATGTTTTTCTGATTGATGCTTTTGGCATTGTTAGTTTATTCTTTTTAATGTGGGTTCTCTACTACATCATAAATATTTTTAACACAAAACTATTCTATTTCTAATAATAATTCATTGGCATTGGAGATTAGCAACATTCGCCCCACCAATAACATCAAAACCATATACATACCTACATACAAATACAATCATTTGTTAACCATCTTTATATACCATACCTACCGGTAGAAAGATGCTGCTTCTGCTTCTTGTTGTACTGATTGAGAGTGAGCAGAGGGCATTATTTTATTTATGTACGTATATACCTTTTGATGCACTCTTCAGTCTACACCTCTATTCCCATCCATGTATAAATAATTATCTTTTCAAACAGATGATGCATCATAGTAGCCCCCATAAGTGATACGAGCTCTTCTAGTGGTCATGGACATGGGATTGGGAACTCCTCTCACTGCTTTCATTGCTTCATTGATCTTCTTATTATAACTACCACCACCCTCGCCCTCAACCACTTGCTGCTTCATCCTCTGCACCACACAAAACCACAACCACAACCATAACCATAACCATTTCAATTTTGTAGTTACAATTAAGTTAACCACTCATCAGCTATATACGTACTAGTTATTACTCTATCTATAATCGTATCAAATCAATCTTGTTACCTTATCATCTGTGTAAATCTGAAATCGAAGCTTCCCATCACCATATTTGTTCTTGCGGTGGCTGGTCAGAATAATTATGCAAACAGCCACTCCAAATGAGCAAATCGCCCCAATCCCAGTCAAGCTCCATTTCCATATGTTGATCCCATCCTCATCGCTTTCCTCCAAACCCAATTCCCTTTTATTCATCACCATCTCTGGTTCAACATCTACTTTATTGCAGGGATCATCATCTCCCTTCTCCTCAAACTGAAAAACTCCCGCACCTTCAATCTGAGGCATGATCCCCCTACTACTACTAGTACCACTACCCCCTCTTGGTGACTCCACCTTCATGTCGACGAATTCAGTTTCCTTCATTTTCTTGAAGAAGACTTGTGAAACAGCTGGATCTTGATCAACTCCCAACGCCCCCCCGCTGCTTAAAACAGGTTTCATCTTCTTCTCAGGCATCATCATCATCATCATCATCATCATATCTGTGCTCTCAACTGGGATTATTTTTATGCCGTCTTTTTCATCCACCACCTCATCCTGTGGCTTCTCCAGATCTATTGGAACAGGTAAAAACTGATTCTTGAGGCTTTCTTTTGGGGGACAGATGAAGTAATTCATCTGGAAATCACTGGTAGTGGAGGCCTTGGTGTGCAACAACTTCTTCCCTCCATCATCATTGATTTCAAGAAATCCCTCATCAGAGAGGAGCTCCCACTCTTCAAGATCCATGTGATTGAGGGATTTGAGTGCAAGTGTTGTTGATGCTTCTAGCATGTGTGTTGAATTATTATTATATTGAATTAAAGAATGGGTGGGTGGGTATATTTAGGGCAGTGAGGGGTGGGAGGGGAATTTAAGTTTGACAAGGGCAGCCTAAGATGTCTTGTTGCACTTGGAGAGGTGAACATTGATACTTGTAGCAGCTCCTCACTGAGAGGTTGTCCTTCTCAGAGATGACAAAATGGGGATTAGCCCACCACGGGCCCCAACATGAAATGAAACAATAACCTCAGCAGCCAGCCCAGCACCCCTTTGATAGAGGGTTACTAGATATTTATTTTCTTTTTTTCATACATATACTTTATTCTATCGAAGTTTTTAAACACACAAGAAAAAGCCCAACATATATGACAATCAGTATTTAGGAGTTGTAATTAATAGCCTTCTTAGAGCTTCTGGAGACAAAAGAAGAAAGAGTTGTGGATGGGGTAGAGATTCTGAATTGAATTGGTCTTTTGATCTGAATAAGAAAAGAAAAGGATAATTACTAATAGCAATAGCAGTAGCAGAGTTGTAGTTGCTTGCTACAGTTGGATAGGAATGAGAGAGAAAGATGCAAGTGGAGAATATCCACACGACTCCGCTTTGGTCATTTGGCGTCGGTATCTGTGTGCCGGATTTTTATACAGTGGGCCCACCGAATTTTGTTAAGTATTCATCCAAATTAATGTTAAAAATGAATATGGATTCAAATCAAATCCCGGACCAATCTTATGTTTGTTGCTAGCTGATGGTAAGGAATTGCGTTTTGTAATAATCTTATGGGAATCGGAATAGTAATAAAATGCAGTGGTATCCAAACAGACCCTTGAAAAAAATACGTGTCTTCAACCTAACAGGGGAAATGAAGGGTGGCAAAGTAGTAGACGTGGGATGGGAGAAGCAATCAGCAATCTACTACTACCAACTACTGAATACTCACCCATTTCCAATTCCATGGATGGACATGGACCACCCCCATTACTTCATTCCAACCTCTACCTAATTTTCTTTTTCTTTTTTTCTTTTTCTTAACACCCAAATTAAAAAAGTGCGTCTTTTATTACATTATTAATATAGTAATAGGTGCTGTTGTATTCTGAAAATGCAATAAGGTATCCGGATGCTTAATGATAAGTGTATAAGGTTTTTACTACCCAAATGCTCAGAATTTATTCCCAGATACAATGCAAAGCCTACAAAAGAGCACAGTGTTAAAACCAGGCTCCAAAAGATTTTCTACAATAACTCTCCAACGTTCAAGTAAGTGAAGATTCACAGTCTCTGAGAAAAGGAGTATAAAGAGTTGGGATAGCTAAAGTTGTACTTGATGGGGGAGAAACCTTTTTTGTAGATGCCGGTTGAATTGTATGATTTCACATGCACTCTAGATCAAGATTTGTGGCCAAGGGTATACAATGGGCCACACATACCGTATAATAGTGACAGGAGGTGGTCTAGGTGATAAGGCCTGTCATACTACCAAAAATGACTGCAACACTATCAATACAGGACAAATGTCCTTTTCACCAAGTACGAAGGTCTCGGGATACCTTATGATTTAGGCGATTTCATATTCATCCAGGTCCTAGCGATTAGAGGTCAGTATTTTTCAATAAGGTCTCTTAACGTCCTAGGATCATATTTTTGATAGACTGGAGGTCTCTCATTAGCGTTGAAGGTCTCTAGTGGGATGTATAAAATATCCCCAAATCAGGAGTTCCCCTACTTATCAAGTTCTTTAGTGCCTCAAAGCTTGGAAACTGGAACTAGTACAACCTTCAAAGCAATATCTATATTCAGCAAAGGTCCGTCTAGACTTTTGGAGTTAGAAAAATTTCTCAGTGATTTCTTAATTATGACATCACCTAAAATTTTGAATTTGAAAATTCGAGACGCCCCCAACAACTGCAACACAACATCTATAACAAACAATGTACTTTTTCGATTCTCACGCTCCTTTCCTAGAATATATACCCAACCTTAATTGAAAAGTAACCCTTCATCTTCCTTTACAATTTTCATCTTCTGCTGCAAAATGGTCTATGCAAAAATGTTTTAAGTTCTAAACCCAAGGCTGTTCTTGAGAGTGGGCCGCCTAGAGCGAAGGCCTAGGGCCCAATCCTTAGGGGGACCTCCACCCATTGAGCCCAAATAATAATAATAATAATAAGTATAATATATATGTATAGAGAGAGGAAAGAAAGGGTGAATAGAGGTGGGACCACCGGCCTCTTTTCACCCTTTCTTTTTCACCCTCTCTTTCCTTTCTCTCTCTCTATCTCTCTCTCTACATATATGTATATACACAAATTATATATATATATATATATATATATATATTACACATATAAATTAAAATAAAATCACATACGCACACAAAACTATATGTATATTAACACACACACTTTCACACCTTATTCACTTATGTATATGGCGCTTCTTATGTTTCTCCTAGTGTTGATAATGCCCTAGTGTTTGTTAATAAAATGGCCCAAACCATTGGCTGGGTCCAGCACTGGACGGCTTACTCACTTAGGCCCATCAAGCCTCTTAACCTGCTTACCCGGCCCACTAAAGGTTTGACCCGCTTTGCTGACTGCTTAAGCCTCTCTCTCCCTCTCATTCACTCAAACCCTAACCCTCTCCCCCTCTATCCGTCGTCTGTTTCTCTCTTTCTTCCCCAGACGACCCTCTGGGTGCCCTTCACCTCGATCTCTTTTGTGTCTCTTCCTTCTCCAAAAAAAATGGTTGTTATGAGACATTTAATGTCCAACCTTTTTATATGGATGGTTTGAAATGGCTCTTAGGGTTTCAGTTGAAAGTACTCTATCATCTTCTTCCCATTTCTCTGAAATACCTACCAATTTCTTCATGCCCTAAGTTTGAAGTCACTGGTTAAGTTAATAGCCTAAGTGGCATAACCTGATGGTTCTGTAAAAGCCTTAGTGGTCGTAACCTTGGTGGTTTTGTGAATAGCCTTTGTGGCTCTGTAAGTAAAGCAACCGTGCTAGGTTGTGGCCTTTGGCCTTGGTGCTTTAGGATCTTGGCTATCTGAGCCTAGATCTGTTACTGTATATATGCCCATCATCTCTTATTTTATAGTTCTTTGGGTTGTTTATTGTATTATTACTTCTGTTTATTAGGTTCTTTGTAATTTGTCATAAGGGTTTGTTTAACCCAGAAAGCCTGTAATTAATTTTTTTAATTTTTTGTAATTTATTATAAGGGTTTGTCCATCACTTTCAGTGTTTATTGGGGAAGCATCTAAATCGATTAGTAAGAGGCACGAAAATGCCGACTCATTTTTCGAGAACACCTTAGATTTTGATTGTCTTTGTTTGCATCTCTCTACAACATTATCTGTTAATGATCTTGTCTCCATATGATCTAGATTTTTTATTCCTGATGAGTATGAACTTTTACTTCTTTCATCGAATAACAGAATTCATCTTCCCCTTTTCGATGTAGAACTCTCTTTTTAGCTGACCTCGAAGTTGCGTTGAGATTGCCCCTACACTCACCAGTTGAAGAGATCCTTAGGAATCTAGGTCTCTAAATTTCTCAATTTACTCCTAGTTCCTTGGGGACCATCGTTGTCTTTGTGATTTTGATGAAATATCTCCATGTCGACCCTATTTATTGTAATTTTTGTGCCCTTCACCAATTGAATGTTAGTGTTTTTGGGGAGAAAGGGTTTGTTTAATCTTACCAGCAAAATAGGTTGCAAGCAGGTGACTTCGAACAAAATTTCATATGCTAACTGGAATGAGCATTTTTTCTTTGTTCGGTCCCTTGTAAATTCAACTTGGTGTAGTTCAGGTAGGTGGTGCTTAAATAGACCTTATCTTGAACCATCACTTCCTACCACCTGGAATGATGATTTTATTGAGGATTTGGGTATGAATATAATTATATATTGTTCATGATAGAAGAGATCTTCACTCTTGCTGATTTATCCCCTGCTCCTTGTGAGCTTGATGCTTCGTACTTTAGTAGAATATATATATATATATATATATTCCTGATCTTGCTTGTGTTTAATAGTGTGGTTTCTGACTTTGTTGTTGTATTGTTTCAGCATGGACAATCATGGTTTCCCAAAGTGTTAGGATAGGGAATCTTCTCTGCCAAAGAAGGCCAAATTCCTAGAAGTCTTCCCAATTTATTGGTACCTCTTCACGTGCTACCCCTGTTTCTACCAATGTTGGTGTTTGTTTCAATAATCGGGGGTGATTCCGTTGCTTTGCAAGGGCCCTAGCAGCCTTCTTCAGAATGGGAGTATCACTGCTAGTGCCAGTCAAATACTAAGGTCTGAAGATGATCTAGAAACTTCCACTATTCCTGTCGAGATAGACGCTAAGGATGATCAAGATTCTCCAGTTGTTGTACCTTCTCAACAAAACTCAGCCCATGACGGAGAAACACAATGCACCCATCGGATCGGAGGCTTCGGTGGCGATCACGGAGCAACAGATGTAGTTGGTTGCAGTCTGGGGCAAGAACAAGCGCTGAGTATTCAGTCTTGGTTTTGAGGCCCATATCCCCAGCCGCACATTCACATCACCGTCGCCACCCCCACCAACACCACCACTGCCAAACTCGGCCATGGAAGACCGCATCGATCTCCTCGAGCTCATGATGCCATGATGAGGGAGATGCGGGCTCCTCCTCGGCCACAGCACCGCCTCCGATAGACCTCCTGGCCCCGAATCAAGATGATATGAACGTCGCTAATGAGGAGTGGTTAGACATGCTTTTCCATTTTTGTAATTAAATAATTTTTCATATTAGTATAATTATTTTTCTTAATTATTCATGTTCCATAATGTTTTTTAAATTCCATTATTTTATATTTATCCAATTAATTAAATTTATAAATATAATTAATTAAAAATTCATTAAATTAATTTAATTATATATGAAAATTTGTTAAAATGTATAAAACTTTATTTATTTATTCAAATTTATTAAATATATTAATAAATTATAAAAAATTTGTAAAATTAAAAAATTAGGAATGATTTTAGTAATTGTAAAAAAATATTACAAATTTAAGTAAATAACCATTCCAAATACCGTTACTACAATAGTTCTAAACACATGTTCCTAAACTGGATGGACTGTTCCAAAGACCATTGCTAAAACTATTTCAAACAGGTATTCCAAATTAGTGGATAACCGTTCCAAATACAATTAATATGTGTTCCAAATTAAGAACAATTGTTCCTAATACCTTAACTAAAACAGTTCTACAAACGTGTTCCCAATTAAGCCAAACCATTCCTAAACCCGTGTCAGATTATAATTTCAAAACGTGTTACTAAATTTATCACAATTACAAATAAAAACAATTCCAAAATTTAGACACGAGTATCACAAAGTTCGTTTCAAAAGTTCCTCGAGAAAATTAATTTTAGCCTTTTCAAAACCTGCCCCTAACCGTTCCAATTCAAAAAATAAAAAAGTAATTTGGACAAATTCAACATTAGGAACGATTTTCAAAGACAATTATTGTTTTCGTCCCAACTAGAAACGATTTTTTTTATAATCATTCCTAAATTTTTGTAACGTCGCCTGTAAGGACGGAGTTCTATCCATTCTAAGACCATTCCAAAATTCGCTCCAACTAAATTTTGTGCTCTGAAGATCGTTCCAAAATTCGCTCCAACTAAGTTTTGTGTTGTGAAAACCGTTCCAAAGAAAAAAAAAAAAAAAACTTTCCAAAATCCACCTCAAATCCCGCTTTTTTTTTTTTTTATAGCGGAGTAGCTAAGCGAGCAGTAGAAGATTTCCTGATTGACCTTACAAGTCTCTCTGATATTTCTAACTTAGATCCTCGAGGGGGTAAAGGGGAAGCGGAGGTGAGTAGTAGCAAAAGAATTTCTAGAGAACAGTCGGAGATAAGAAAAACTAAGGATTTATTAGTTGTCTCTAGTATCAAATCGTATAGGGTTTATCGTTCGACCGTGATGGAGGAAAATACAAACAATCTTATGTCTAAGTTTGGCATACTTGGACATTTTTTTATTAGAATCCCGGCTTCTAATCAATGCCCTGATTCGCCCCCAAGGGTTTTATATGTTTTTATGGAGCCCAACTAGAAGTTGGTTTGCGGTTTCCAATCCCTCCATTTTTTGCTGAAATATCTCCTTAATTCCTAGTACCTTTGAATCAGTTTGCCTCGAAGGCGTTCAGTATAATCGTTAGTTTCCACATTTCAGTGTGAAATTTAGGGGAAGATCCTACTACTGCTCAGTTTCATTCTTTCTTTATGCTAAAGAAAGCCAATCCTAGTCTCGTTACTTTACTTCTCGGGGGGATGCTCATTTTCTCCCTTCTGACACCTCTGTAAAAGAATGGAAATACCACTACTTTTTCATATCCTTCTCTACGTCTTGACAGTTTCCCACATCTTATATCTCTAGTGCTCCTGATCTTCCTAGGTATTCTATTTGTAGCCGTCCTACTCCCTTCAAATTTTTGTTAGAACGTATGAATGCTTTTCATTATGATCCCAGTGAGCTAGTACATCAAACCCTTCTCTTTCGCTATGGTTGGGTCCCAAGGAAATGGTCTTGCATACAGCTACTGATATAACTTCCTGGAAAATTTTAATTTACAGTTTTTCTTTAGACGTATGAAAAAATTTGCGCTAACAACCTTGTATTTCCTGTAGTCAATATGTTCAACAAGCTGCTGCAAGATAAGGCCTTAGGTGAGGGAGAGAATCTTGGAGGTAATTCCTCTTCTAAGCGTCCGATGGAATAAAGTCCCTCTTCAACTGTGAGTTTGGCTTCTACTAGAGATTCCAAAGGGAAACACAAGGCGAAACCCCTGGCGCCTCCTACCAAGAAAATTAAGGCTTCTTTCTATTCCTTTGTTCACCTGCTCCAAAACCTGCCACTCATGCTAGTATTCCTCGACCCTCGCTTATGCAAATAAAGAGAGAAAAACTTGATTTGATTGAGACTCCCTCCTTACTTAAGGAAGAGGGTGAGAGCAGCCAGGCAGCCGATTTCGTAGAGGGACTTCTAGCTCCTTCAGATAGCAGTTTCCTGCCGAGTTTTCCAGTGATCAGATCATGAACTTACTAGTTTCGTATGCTAGCAAGGTAAGGAATATAAGAATTTTAATTCCAATATATGTTGAATATGAGGAATTTGCTTGACCTATTTGCAGGCTATCCTGCTGATCGAAAACTTGCTGGAACATGGAGGCGCTATTGCAGAAGAAGCCCATAGGAATGTGAGGAGCTAGAGGGACATATGCGTGAAAAAAGAACGCCAATGTGAGGCTAGCCTTACTCATCTAAGATCTTAAGTATCGAGCGTATATGGTGGCCTTGAGCAAGCAATGCTACAACTTCAAAACTACCCTCCTACTGAAGAGGGTAAGAAAAATTTTGATGAGCTATAGACTAGCAGGCTTGCAGACTTCAAGAAGTCCAAGGAGTTTCAACATCTTCTAACGTAAAGTGCCTTGAAGTACTGTTATCATGGATATCATACTTGCGTGGGCCAATTTGTCGATGTTGGTTATCCTCCCTTGACCGCTTCTACTAATTTCTTAGATATCCATGTTGGGCTGGTAGATGCTCCTGGGCCTCATGAGGAGGTGCCCCAGGAATTACCTGAGGGCCTGCTTCATATCTCTTCAAGAGGTGAGGCTCCAGCAGAGCAGGAGTAATGTATGGTGGAGGATGTTGTTCCTTTGAAGATGGTCCCTCTTGCTGGTGATGATGGTGCTGCCCCCCCCCCCCCAAGTGAAACCTACTTTTCTGTTTTCCTGCTTTTTAAGAAACAGTATTGCTACCTCCTGCATGAGGTTTATGGAAGTGCCCGTTTGTGGGCTTTGAATACTTTTAAACTCTTATTCCTCTCCTTACTTGTTGATCTATGCAATATACTTATTTTCTGTTTCTTATTTGTCGGTGCTTCGAGTAAGATTCCTAAAATAGTTAATGTAGTCCGAAGGGAAAACAGGGGAAGTTGTTTTCCCTTTGTTTTAGAGATTTGTTCATGTGAAAAAGTGAGCATGAAAGGAGGGTATATGTATATATAGTATATATATATATATATATATCTTAAGTATTTCTATGAAGTAGATCGTAGTAAAATGGTCATATCCTAGATATATGCTTGCTCAAATCATTTCCTCTTGAGGTGATAAGTATAAAGTCTGCAAAACTCGAAATAACCAAGATTACTCAAGGAAGCCACGCACTAATAAGTCGCATATTATGGAGGTGTTTTCAACAGATTGTATGTCGAAAAGATGTGCATGTACACTACTAAGCTGCTTTAAGAAAATACGGCTAGGTGATAAGAAAATACAGCTAGGTGATAAAAAGTACTTGCCAATCAAGATGGCCTAGGTAGGAAATATGCCAGCATAGTGACCTAAGTAAGCATGCGTCAGCAAGGCAACTTAAGTAAGTATGCACCGTCAAGGTGGCTTAAGTGAGTATGCTCCAGCAAGGCGGCTTAAGTAAGTGTGCGCCAGCAAGGCGGATTAAGTGAGTGTGCACGAGCAGGCGACTTAAGTAAATGCGTGGCCCACAAGGCGACTTAAGTAAGTGCGTGGCCCACCAGGCGACTTAAGTAAGTGCGTGCTAGCAAGGTGACTTAAGTAAGGAGGAGTGTTGATTTGCATCGTTTAGCATTGTTTATAATTCCACCTTGCAAGTGTCATAGGGAGAAGTAAAAGAATATATTTATAGAAAATGAATGTTTGAATACACTTAGTTTTAGATTAGGGAATAAAGGCTTTTCAAGAGTGAAATCTCCTGAGAATGCTCCCAATGTCTTCAAGCTTATACACCTCAAAGTTGACGATGCAAGTAATTTTGTAAGGTCCCTCCCAATTGGAGGTTAGCTTTCCCACTGGTCCAAAAGCGACAGCTCGTAGAAGTAGTAAATCTCCCACCTGGAACTCTATTCTCTTAACTCGTTGACTGTAAGCACTTACCATCCTC
Source organism: Sesamum indicum (assembly GCF_026168435.1). Taxonomy (NCBI): domain Eukaryota; kingdom Viridiplantae; phylum Streptophyta; class Magnoliopsida; order Lamiales; family Pedaliaceae; genus Sesamum; species Sesamum indicum. The sequence goes on along the minus strand of NC_142661.1, from coordinate 3,904,018 downwards.
TGTTTATATCTCTATATACAAACTCGTGTATCCTCTCGCAATTCGTCTATTAAGTCCAGATTGGCTCAAGCATGTTGCCATTGTTCTCCTGTTTATAATGTTGGATCCTGAAGGTTCCTAGCTCTGTCTCAGCCCGGATGACAACTTCTAATCCATATACTAAGTTGGAAAGGGGTTTCCCCAGTAGTGGGACGAGTAGTCCTATATGACCACAGCACTCCAAGCTGGATAAATGTATTAAAGCGTTGGACATAGGCCCTCAAGGTTTCCTTCTCCTCCTGCTTAATCGGAAAAGTCTAATAGTTGATTTCATGTACTTCTTGCTACTAGCGAACTGATGTTGAAAGAGAGAGCTAAATTCTGTAAAAGATCTAACTGATCCAGCAGGAAGCTGGTCAAACCATTATTGGGCAGAATTCGTTAGTGTACTAAGAAAAATACGACACTTGATACCATTAGTATACCTGTGCAACAGGCTGCATTTTCAAATTTATGGATATGCTCAGCTGGATCAGTAGTACCGTCATAAGCAAACAGATGTGAAGCTGCTCGGAAGTGAGCAGGAAGTTCTTCCATCATAATATGTTTGCTGAAGGGAATGCCCCACTCAACAGGCATGGTTTCTTTTGCTACCTGCTGGAGAAGTTCCACCATCTCCTTCTCCAAGGACCACTAGATACCAGGGGGCTGATGTCCAACTGTCTGGATTGGGAACATTAACATCTCTTGAAGTAGGATTTATAGGTGGAATAATAGGTCCATACACAGCAGGGAGGGAAAAGTCTCCCTCGTAAGATCCGTGATCACCTCCATTGTTGGAATTTGTCATTTCTTAGCCCAAAACTCAAGTGTTCTCACAGACGGCTCCAATGATGTGTTCCAAAAATTTTCCACACCATAGAGGTCGAAGGATCTTCAAGAAAATCCTAATATTATCAAAGGACTAACCCTGTAAAACAGAGATTAACACTCTGATGCTTAAGTCAGCAACTACTTAAGAAAAAATAATAGAAAAAACTTGGAATAAAGTGAGGATTTGAATGGTGAAAGATGATTGAAAATGATGAATATTCATGTGGAGTGAAAATTATAAGCTTAGAATAGGTCAAAAAAATCGAGAGAAAACAGTGCAAGAAAGTGAGAGTTTGAGAATGGAAATGATGTTGAACCATCTCCTCAGAAACCTGCATAAGTCTTCTATTTATAGGCTCATACAAAGTTGGATACGGAGTCAATTGTTGAGTGTCATAGGGCATTGAAAAGCTCCTTGAATTGGCTTTCATCCACATCAAACCGTTATGGATTTGGATAAGTATTGGTTAAAATATGTGAGCTGGATGAAACTCTGCCAGATTTGCCTATTTTTCCGGGAATTGGTTACTTGTGCTTTCCCGCTTGTTTTGCATCCGATTTACCTAGAACCACCTAGAGATATTTTAGATTGATGTGTGCAAGCGTCTTGGTAAGCTATATGACGTGTCCTCCTAACTTTATGATAATGTGTCCAGCTGAAGTGGGCTTATTTCTTGGGCCTGTCGGTTCAACAAAGTAGCAAGTAAGCTAATAGGTCTTTCTTCCTTGCTAATGGGCTTTTATCCATCTTGCTAGTGAATTTTATCCGTCCTGCTGGTGGACTAGTTGAGCTCTTAGTTAACTGGGCTAATAGGTCTAACTTGTGGGTTTGGCCCGATTTTTGGAGGGACATCATCACTATTCAATTTAGCTTTTATGTTTTTTGTACAAAAACTGTCCATTTTTTATTCCGTTACAACTTTCAAATTTTTCTATGGAAATCACTTTTTTAGAAGCAGAAATTTTTATAAATACTTCCTAAGTAATGAATAAGTGTAATAAACACACATCAAATTTTTATGTAAAAGATTTATTAACTTAAATTTACATATCAATATCCTAATTTTTGAAGTAGCTGTATAATTATCCATGGTGTATATAGAATCAAATCAAAAGGTGGGCTACGAGAAAAGAAACGATAGCCCATGAGATGAGAGGGCAAAGGTGTGAAGGCCCACCAAAAGCTGAGGTGGAGGTGGGCCCCAATCCCATAGCTTACGCCCTATCGTTCCTCACACACACCCACACTTGCAGAAAACAAAAATTGAAGAAATTCCAATGCAGCTTCATTCAATATTCTTTCTATGATAGTTTGAATGCGTCTTCTTCCTTCTCCCTTTTCCCACCCCTCCAAAAACACACAACGCCATACATTTCTTTGTTCTTCTCTTCTCCATAGAGAAAATAATCACTAAATTATTTTTAAGTAAGAGAAGAGAGGATGAGAGAAATCATAAGCATACATATCGGCCAGGCCGGAATTCAGGTCGGCAATGCCTGCTGGGAGCTCTATTGCCTTGAACATGGAATTCAGCCCGACGGTTACATGCCTAGGTTTTAACTCCTCCTCCTCTCTATCCCTTTTTTCTTTCTTGATTTTTTCCCGATATTGCATTTGCTCTTTTTCTTTCTCAAGCCAATTGCAACTTCTTTGTTTCTTTCTTATATTTCATTGTACTTCCCTCCGTTGCAGTCTCCATTTTTCTAGAAATGGGCATGCGCTTTGTTGCTTTTTTCCTGGATTGTTCGTTAAATTTGTTTTGTTGTTGTGTTGCATACGATCCTCCTCATTTTATTTCAAGCTCTGGTGATCCTTGTTTTACTGTTGGATCGCTCATTTAATCTGTGCATGCCACGGTGAAAAGAATTATTCCTCGGTTTGCATTGGCACAATTTTTCTTTCTTTTCAAGTTACCCCCCGTTCGTGACTTTTCTCTTGTTGTGTTTATTCTTTTCATCTAATGCACTTTTCCCTCTTCACGTGCAGTGACAAAACTGCTGGTATTGCAGATGATTCTTTCAACACCTTCTTCAGCGAAACCGGTGCTGGCAAGCATGTACCCCGCGCTATTTTTCTTGATCTTGAACCCACTGTCGTTGATGAGGTTAGAAATGGGGCATACAGACAACTCTTTCATCCTGAACAACTTATTTCTGGCAAGGAGGATGCTGCAAATAACTTTGCCAGAGGACACTATACAGGTAAACATTTGTTTAATGGTGTAGTTATTTAATGATTGTTTTTACCAGAATGGTTCTTTATAGTTTTATTTGGATAATGTTGTGATGCAGTGGGTAAGGATATCATTGATCTATGCCTTGATCGAGTTAGAAAGCTAGCAGACAACTGCACTGGTTTGCAGGGCTTTCTGGTGTTTAATGCTGTTGGTGGTGGCACTGGCTCTGGTCTCGGGTCCCTGCTTCTAGAGCGTTTGTCTGTAGATTATGGCAAAAAGTCGAAACTTGGCTTTACTATTTACCCATCTCCCCAGGTTATTCATCTAGATACAATTTTATCAAATTGTTTATGACTACATAGTCTGTTATTCATTATCTGCTCATGCCACTTGTCTAATGTGATTTGTGTTTCTCCTTCTCAAGATTTTTGTATCCTGTTTGAATGAGTAAACCTCGGACATTATTATATTCCGGATGGTTTGTCTTAGTCCTCTAATCTAACCGCATTTTCTTATGCATTCAGGTTTCCACTGCGGTGGTAGAGCCTTATAATAGCGTCTTGTCCACCCATTCCCTTCTAGAGCATACAGATGTTGTGGTGCTTTTGGACAATGAAGCTATATATGATATTTGCAGGAGATCTTTGGACATCGAGAGACCAACTTACGCGAATTTGAACCGTTTAATTTCACAGATCATCTCGTCTTTGACCACTTCGTTGAGATTTGATGGTGCCATTAATGTGGACATCACAGAGTTTCAAACAAACCTTGTGCCTTATCCTCGTATCCATTTCATGCTTTCATCTTATGCACCAGTAATCTCAGCAGCTAAAGCTTACCATGAACAATTATCTGTTCCTGAGATCACAACTGCTGTATTTGAACCTTCTAGTATGATGGCCAAGTGTGATCCACGGCATGGGAAGTACATGGCGTGCTGTTTAATGTATCGTGGTGACGTTGCTCCAAAAGATGTTAATACTGCTGTTGCTACCATTAAAACTAAAAGGGCCGTTCAGTTTGTTGACTGGTAAGTTCCTGTGATAAATGGCATAATTCCTGATTTAAAAGTTCTAATTGCCATAAGGAAAGTAAATTGAGGCTTATCTTCTTGTGTGTATTATCTATACTAATTATGGGTAATGGGATGTGAAGAAGTCCCATGAGAGGTTAGTGTCGAGGTTTGGTTGAATTTGGTCAGAGCATGCGTACTTGGCATAAATAAACACCCAAGAGAGCTTTCTAATGATGTGCAGTTCATCCTTTGTATCTTCAAATCAATTTTTCACGAGCAATAACTAGGCAGTCTTATTGTGTAACTTTGTTTTCTGGAACCTTTTTTTGGAGAAGAAAATGTAGCCGCACCAAATTTGGCTTGTCCGTTGCTTTTGTGGCCCTAATATAATTGCTGAAATGACACGGATATACTGACAGGTGCCCCACGGGTTTCAAATGCGGCATCAATTACCAGCCACCCACAGTGGTGCCGGGGGGTGATCTTGCGCGTGTGAAGCGTGCAGTCTGCATGATAAGCAACAACACAGCCGTGGCAGAAGTCTTCTCTCGAATCGATCACAAATTTGATGTCATGTATGCTAAGCGAGCTTTTGTGCACTGGTATGTTGGTGAAGGCATGGAGGAAGGTGAATTCTCGGAAGCCCGTGAAGATCTTGCTGCCCTTGAAAAAGACTATGAGGAAGTGGGCGCTGAAGGCCTGGACGATGAAGATGAAGATGTGGAAGAAGAGTATTAATAATAAGTAGTTTTTAATGGCTTAAGATGTCTTTCGTGAATTCACTCTTCCATCTCTTATAGGGTTATGTTATTTGTGTCCCTAATTCCAATTTTTCCAATCTTGTTGTTCTGGAGGGGAAATTCTCTAGAATGGTTTTCGTATTTTAACAGTTGATATTAACTTGCAATGGAAATTTTGGTATTATTGGTCGATATTGTTAGCTTAATATTGGAAATTTGATGGTTAGTGCTTTAGATGTTGGAGTTGGACAATTATTATGCATGTATGCCACCTCTCCCCACTAGTTCGAAAAAGAAAATCAGAACATTGCACTACTAGTATTTGGAGAAGAAAAATTACGAATATATTTTCTTGCTTATGCGATAATTTCTACTGTCAAAAAATCAAGGGAAAAAACCTACAGCTCCAAAGGAAAACCATTCCCGAATCATTCGCACAAGTAATCGCTTCAACTTTTTCATCAGTTCATATTTATATCAACCGTCAATGAAGAGTATCATTTAACTCTTCAAAAGAAACAACTTATACGCTCGCTAGGCCTTTAATTTTTAACACCTCTGGAGTTCCGATGCTGTAGCTCGCACCAAACCCCTCACTCCCGCTCCATAACGGCTGAAGCTTAGGTATACACTCCACCCGAAAGGTAATAACCCAATTGAAACTAATCTTAACTATATTTTCCCAGAAACATGCAAATTATAAATAAATATAAACCAGCAAGTTTTCATATCTCAACAAAAATAAAGTCAAAAGGCAAACAAAACCCGGTACTGCTGTATTGTAACAGGTAAAACATTTCACCCATTCATAGTTTTGCTAAAGATTAACCAGTGAACTCCCTAAACCGAATTTAAGAAAACAAGCCAGGTGCAACTTCTCAAAAACTTCAGTATTCCACTCTCAACGGTTGGCCTTGGCAACTCTCTCAATCTCATCTTTCTTTTTAATAGCATAGCTGCAAAGATAAGATCTTCAGCTATTAGAGTATAGAAACCATCAGAAACTGACGCAAAATATTGAAGCAGTAACATGGTTTATCACCTGTTTGATGATCCTTTGGCTGCGTTGATAAGTTCATCAGCAAGGCACTCAGCAATGGTCTTTATGTTCCTGAAAGCACTCTCCCGGGCACCTGTTGTGAGCAGATAAATAGCCTGATTGACACGGCGCAGAGGCGAGATATCAACTGCCTGCCTTCTTACCACCCCAGCTGACCCAATACGGGTAGCGTCTTCCCTTGGCCCACTACATACAGAATTGAATTGAGTGCAGAAGTGAGCATAAATTCCCTACCATGAGAAGCTTAACAATACCCTACTGTTTCCAAATCAACATCACAACATTGCTTTCAGTTTCAGGCTTGGAAAACAAAAATATTGAGTAAATTTGAGAAGTCGCCTCTTTAATCACTTTTATGACAATATGCAAAACAAAGCAGAGAATTGCAGACCTGTTGATAACAGCATCAACAATGACTTGAATGGGGTTCAGGTCAGTTAACAAATGAATGATCTCCATGGCATGCTTAACAATTCGAACTGCCATGAGCTTCTTCCCATTGTTCCTCCCATGCATCATCAGGGAGTTGGTCAACCTCTCAACAATGGGGCATTGAGCCTTCCTGAATCGCTTTGCTTGGTACCTCCCAGCTGTGTGAGGCATATATGTTGGATGCTTGGCTCCCGTAGCAGTGATGTAGTCTTCCACTGAGATGTCACTAATCTATAAACAAAAGCACATTGCCAAATCATAAGGGGAGAACATAACTGTAGACAGTGAAATAATGCCAATATAGGATCAGTGAACGCAAAGGCCCCATGCTGCTGAAACATAGCTCACACATTTTTTGGCAACAGAACTTGCTTTTCCGAATTACAACTAAAAATACAATTATTTTCAGTGATAATGTTCTTTTCTGACAAACCCAATTTCCCAATTCATCTCCATCCCATCTCACCCTTCTAACCATCAAACTCTCAAACTCAACCCTCAACCAGTCAAACTCATGCCTCAAAGCTTCTAACTAAATCATGGTTTCAAAAGAACATAAATTTTATGCAACCACCAACTCAAGTAAACATCAACTAATATTAAGATGAGATTCAAAGTTACCAAATGAAAACACTATACACCATAACAATGAAACCGCATACTAAAAAGGAACTGCAATTATTTGCATATAATAATGTCTCCATGAGTCAGATCTACAGGCAGAAATTTCAGTAATGTTTGTTTAGATGTTATGGTGACAATGTTGGTTCATTATATATATATATATATGAGTCTCAATAACAAATAAATGTTTACAGTAAAGTACTACTGCAGGAAGATCAGTTAGCATGTGGTGGTCTCATGAATTTAAGATTATGCTAATGGGGTCAAATATGAAAAGAATCTGGTAGCAGCAGAGAGTGGTTTTGTTGACATAAAAACATTGACTGCTTCCATTGGAACAGGTTTTAAAGTCTGGCATAAGTGAGTCTTTAGAAATCTATACTCATAGAAATGAAAACAATCAAATGATGCAATCTCTGATCACGTGCTAGTGCATGCGTCTCCAATTCTATAATATGGCCTCATACAGAAACAAGATGCACGAAATCTTTCAACATAAGAAATAGTTAATTAGCCTTATTTGTAGTTCAATACAGCTAGATTATTTCATAACTGTGAAAGGGTCATGAATTTGTATCGGACAAAAAAGAAAGTAACCAGAAATAATCACACCAAGGAAAAGGTCATAGATTTTGGTTCAGTTTTATCTCAAAATTTGGGCAAATACCAAGCTGAAAAACATTCCCAGAAAAGAGACTGAATCCTTGGTGCAGTAAACTCAATAAATTTATTATCATAATATACATTCCAAACAAACGAATTCACGAGAAAAAAATAAAAAGCAGATAGAAACGTATAGAACTCTCCAACAAGAAGAGGTTCAACAACGAGATCATATCCAATGGGAACTGTACATGGATAAGTAAGTGACAAGGATGCGGTTTGCCAGAGGAAAATATGAAAAACAAAAAGCGGACCTGAACTTCATCGTAGGACCAGCGGTTGAAAAGCAACACGCCGCTGTGAACCTTTTCTCCCTCGTTTACGGCAGGTACTGTCGCCATATCTTCTGGTTCACCTGCAGCAAACAAAAATAGCCGTCGTTACTGAATGCATATGAGAAGAAGAATGCATAGGAATAGAGAAGGAGAGTGGTAGAAAGACGAAACTGGTAAGCTGCGACGGCGTCGGCCTCTTGCGTGAAGCTGCTGAATGAATGGAGAATGTGACTGTGAGCTAAACCCTAGTCGCTCGCAGTTATAAAAAGGACTCGTGGGATTAACGTAATATGACAGAATTGCCCTTCCTTGTTGGGCCTAATGGGCTTCTAAGCCCATCAATAAACCATTAACCTCTTTAGCCTATAACTCTTACATTACATATCGGTTTCAAAAATACTATCAAATATCAATATATCCTATTTTTACATATATATATTAAATGAGACCACTTTTTGGTGTCTCTCTTTTTCTTGTATGTTTTTTTTATATTTAATTTATTTTTTCAAATTTTTCATCTAACTTTCCACCACTATTATCTTTTTATAGTTATTTTCTTCTTTTTTTTGTTTAATTTTCTTTCATCTTGTTTTTGTCATTATTATTTAAATTTAATATTAACTTGTTATTTTGTATATACTTCATTAAGTTATAAAATTTTTATTTTAAATGGTATTTATAAAAGTTGCACATGGATGTGCCACAAGTTTTCTAGTATATATTAATTTATATTGGATCATTACACCCACGCCTCTTAAAATTTAGTTTAATTATACATAAACTTCCTGTAATTTAAAAAATTATATTTAACATCTTTAAGGTTTGTTTCCATCTAACAAATAAGTTTTTTCAGTAGTTAAAATTCATTAAATTTACTTATATTCTAAAAAAAAAAGTAAGATAAAAATTTATATTTACCTTGATTAATTTATTATTGTTTTATTACAGGTCAAGTAGAGCTTTTTATGACCAAATTAACCTCATATGTCTTCATACGTTCATACATATGGGAGGTATATTTTCACTATCATAAGAATAGTTTGGTCAACAAAAAATTATTTGACTTGCAATAAGTCAATCGAGGGAAGAAAACAATTTTCATTCAATTTTTTTTAATTAATATTAACAAATTTAGTTAATTTTTACTAAAGAATTGACTATTTGTTAAATGGAAGTAAACCACATACGTAATAAATATAATATTTCAAACCGCATAAAATCTGCGTGTAATTAAATCAAATTTTGAGGGAGGGGAGTGTAATATGTATATTTATATTTATATTTTTGCATTGACATAACTTCATAGAATTCAAAATTCACTGAATGTGTGGTGGTAGAAAAGAAGCCTTTAATATGTCCCAAAAAATTTATACAAAGGGATATATCTATATAAAAATGAAAAAGTAGGAGGATAACTGGAACAAGGAAGAAGCAAGAGCTCTTGTTTGTCGAGATTTATGTATCTAACAAGTCATAACGTTCAATAAGTCCTTAACCTTATAAATTTTAGTAAAATGAAGAAATAATAACACAAATTCCAGTTGTTGCCAATTCCTTTCTCAGACCTCTTACTCTTGCACAAGTCGGGATTTCATATTTTGATCAGCAGTATGTATTAAACTTGGTCTTGGAGAATCCAAATCTCAATGAGAAGCCTGCTCATTACTAGTAGTCTTCAGTATACATCAAACTAACAGGAACAAAATATTCATGGGCTTTCTTCACTACGCATCTATCATCCATCCTCATTTAACCAATGCATCTACCTTCCTTGAACCCCTTAATTTGTTTCTATCTTTGAGGACATCGATTCCAACCATGTCTCCACGTGCGTGCGTCACCTCCTGCTTGCTTAGAGTGTTGTATGTCTGATGGTACCAATACCTGGCCACATTATAACCCAAATTTTCCAGATAAGATAATACCATTTGCATTTTCTCTGACTCTCAATACCCAAGAGTGAGCAGTATATATGAAGCAAGAGAACCAATTCATAAATATCAGGCATGCTAAAGACAGTTTAAAAGATTCCAATTGACAGAAGCCAGCCAAAACACAAAAATCAATCTTTCGCCGTCTTGTATTAAGGAAGTCAGGAAGTCAGAACCCACGTTATATCTAAATATCAGCCCTTAACATCCTCGACTGCAATCAAATCCCAGACTCTCCTCTTCTCCTGACAAGGGGTGACTCGGCATAAATTCTCAATTATTGGATGATTCCTTAAACTCTTCCCTCATAGGTGATTTTGTTGACTCTTCATTCTCAGCAGCTGTGTCAGCATGTCCTTCACTCTTGGCAATTTCGGCAACTTTGTCAGCATGCTCTTCAATCTTGGCAACTTCAGCAGCCGTGTCAGCATGCTCTTCGCTCTTGGCAACTTCAGCAGCTGCGTCAGAATGCTCTTCGCTCTTGGCAACTGACCCAGTTTGCTCTTCTGCTTTGGGTGATGATGTAAAATGCTCATCTATAACGGGTTTGTCCGCTTTTTCTTCTAATGATCTGCCCACCTGCACCACTTCAACATTGTTCTCTGTGCCCAAGCCACCTTCTTCTCCAGGAAGCGATGCATTTGAGTCTCCTTGCACAGAAATGGATGCAATAGAATTTTCATTATTAGGATTTGACTCCTGTTGCACACTTATACTGGCAGGTGACTCTACTGATTTCTCTCTCTCCTGGTTGGGGTCATTACCATCACTGTTCTTCGGGGGTGAGTTGACACTCTCTATCTTTGCCACTGGAGACTCCTCAAACCTCACATGTTTGGTCGGCGACCCAGAGCTTTCATCCTTCTTATCAGTTAAATCTCCAACTTCATCGCTGCCTTTTGCAGTTGTTTTGACCTTTAAAGGCCCAAGCTTTGCTTCAAGACCCTTAATTGCAGAGGTTAAGGATCGTGCATCACGAGCTCCTGCTAGTTTTCCAGAAGATAACTGCCACAATAACCGACACCATATCACAAATTAACTGGCATGTCAAAAAGCGTTCACCACGCAAAAGGAAAAATGCCAAAAACGCAGCAGGTCCACAAGTATTTATGAAATCATGTGATCTAGGAAGAAAATTAATAATGCCGCATATGTCATCAATAAACATATCCTTTCTGTAAAGGCAGTCTGTGCGAACGTCGATGATGCTACAATAGACATTTTTCCTTGGGTACAAAATGTTATCTGTATTTCATTTTTCAGTTCAGTTAAAGATAAAAATTTCCACAGTTACCAAACAATTCCCAGAACTAATGCCCAGATATGAGAACTCCCTATACCATTCACTATTTACACATTGAAGTCATGAATGATATAATTTAGGACCAACTGAAGCTCTAAAAAAGCATCAAGAAAAATTTTCGTAAAACTAGAAACCAAGTACTCTAGCATTTTCACTTTAATTATTACCCCCGTAAACTACACTCCACAATAAGTGTGCATGTTTATTGAATTCAGCATTCTGTGGGATCATAATTAGGATATTTAACATCTTCTAATATAAAACTTGATGGTTAGTAACTTGTTAAAAAAGAACTTCATACTTTTCCTTGTTCCATTAATGGAATTCCTTAAATAGCATGGCGTTAGCAATATTGAATAGTATACAGAACCTTTAAATCTGTACCTCGATCAGTTCGTCTACCCTTTCCTTTAGATCTTCTACCGCTGCATCCTTGTGAATAACTTGTAGAACGTAGAGCAAGTGAGATCTGAGATCCTCAGACTTGTGTTGACCGACTGTACACTGAGGAATGGACGACTGACAACCCACTGAATGGAAGGGGCACTTCACAAGCTTCATTGGACAAACGGTTATACAGTGTCTGTCCATCTCACGCCTCATGATGATAGCTGAGCAGTTCTGCTCACATTTAAGTATCTTGAAAGGACAGACTGAATCATGATGATCGCTCTGAGCTGCACAAAATCTAGAACTGCACCCCTCATTTATGCAGGTCATAGTCCGAAAACCGCAATTCAATTTATGGTCTTCTAGATCTTCCTCAGTCTTAAAGCTCATGTTGCAGTGATAGATGTTCTTGAAATCAACATTCTTCAAGAGAGTTTGTGCCACTGCTTCTCTCCTATTTAACAACCAAAAGCCATTAATCTCCATCTCTTGCACAAAATCATCTATTTTGTCCTCTCTTTTATCACTTAGCAGCCATCCTGAAACTCTGCTAAAAAAGTTCCTTTTTGAACTTGCAAAGTCGTCAACAAAATTAGCGATAATATCATGAGGGTCCTCAGGCACTTCCGCATTTGGAACACCCTCTAGGACCACAGACTCGGCCACAAAATTTTCGCTTCTTTGGACAAGATAGTCCACCATTTCTCTTCTTATTTCAACAGCCACAGAAGCTGGGCTCCTGAAGAGGCCACCAGTTGTGTTGTCAACACATGCCGAGGCCAAACCAGGAAGAAACTCCTGAGCTATTTTGTGAACTAAATCCTCATCATAAAGGTCACAGTGGAATGAAGCACCTCCCTCCTTTTCTTGTTCAAGTTTCTCAGGTTTCAAATCGACATCATCAGCAGGCGGATTCATGCTGCAAAAAGACAAGTGTAATTTTTAATCATCATCAATTAGAATGTGAATGAAATTTTCGATCATAAAGAACTCAAGAGTAAAAGAATCCCTTTCTCAAACGGAGTTATTCCAAACATTTGGTCAACGCAATATTTGTTCTCTCCATGTCAGTCTATTTTAAATTTAACATAAAAGAATCTCTTTTTGAAATGGGGAAAAAAATCATTTTGATAAAGAACTGGTCTTAAATTCAACAGGAGAGCAGTTGGGATATAGCAGGAGAATGTTGACAGAGAACCACAAATTTTCTTCTTTTCCAGTCCCGGAGATATGTTGATTTAAGTTGGAAGTTAAAGAAGAAACCATATAAAGCCGTTGCCTACCTCAGATTCATCAACCAATATCTTCTTACACCGACCAAACGCATATACCAAAACGGTAAATTCCGGGTCACACATTAAAGAAGAAAAAAGTTGATAAACAAGCAGTTTCCTTTTTCCCACCAATATTCTAAACGAAAATGGAAATCCCTGAAGAATAAGATAACACCAGTATCGCAATGAGAAATTAATAGCATTGACCTTCATCCATTTTAAGTACACTGAAGAGACAAAGAAAAAGAGGGGCCGGCAGATCCACGAAGAACGCATCAATTATAGAATTCTTTTCAATCGAAATCCAGCAATGAGGGTACAACAAATTAAACATCACGGGAAAAAAACAGAGGTTTGAAATTTGATCATGCTATACTTACTGAAGAAGGAAAAAGGAGAAAGATAGCAGCAATTAGAAATGTATTATTATTATGATCGTTAAATATGCAGAAATTTTGGGTGTGGTAAGAAAGAAGAAAGAGAAATAGCAGGAAATGAGAATTCACCTGTGAATTGAGAGTATGGCGATGCGATGGTTACAGCAAAGAGGAAGAAGAAATCAATCACTGCTGTTTCTGTTTGCTAACGGTCTCTTAAAATAGAGACTATTTCCGGGTAAAAACCAATTGGTGGCGAATCTGATTGTCGTTACTCACGCACGAGTAACGCTTTTACCAGTAGTGTCTGCCCACTACTACTTCACCTTAATTAAAATTTATCCCACTTTTAACTTATTTACACAAATTACTCATATATTTTGTATAATTACAAAAATCACCCCAAATAATTTATATAATAATATTGACGCCTTCAGGTATGCAATTCTCAAAATGTAAAAAATAATTATTAAAATGAAATTGACATCTCTTATAATAATTCAAAAGACAAATATTTTGTGTAACCAAACCGTAAGTCGGGAAGTGTAAAATAATTATGCCCTTATTATTATTATGCATCAGGAACAGAGTTTGAAGCTCCCCTCAACAATAACAAAAATATTTATTGTTTAGATGAGGAATAGGAATTTGGAGAAAGGGTATAGATGAGTGGCAAGTGGCAGCCCCCTTCTTATATATGTTGTGTTGAAGACAAGCGACATTCATTTTAAGCATTAAACTGAGCGTAAGGCAGTTTGGGATGTTTTCTTTGATGTGAGTGTCACTGTGTATTCGCTGATACTATTTAGTCTCACTTTTACGCTCCAACACACAACACCAACAGGCAACACATCTTTTAACTACAATTTTGGCATAGAATTCAGCAGTCACAGTGGACAATACAATCTCAATACAGCAGCCATGTTCTACCCTCGCCCCACGCCAACCCTTCCAGATTAAAGGTGACACGTAGTTTATAGAGTATAATGTTGACCAACTACGCCATACTTTCACAGTACAAAGCCATCCATCTTCTACCCTCCAAATCCAAACAGGTATACCAAAAAAAAAGCTACTTGCCATAAATATTAAAAGCCCAGTCAAAACTGCTTCTCAACACTCCACCAATTTACTCGCATCAACTTCTCTCCCCATTTACATAACGATCTACAAAACTGCGCCTCTAAACCCAAAACAGAACAAGCACATTCCACTCCATCATCCAACGTGCTACTTGTGATGATCTGAGGTAGCCTCTCAACAGCAATGATATCAGGACACCTCTGCTAGTCGCTATGATCAACCAATGTTGCCAACCCAACTCCTGCAGCGTGCAACACTAGCTTCTGAGGGCATACATGTCCTCCTCACCCCTTCTGAAAGCGGAGACCAACCCTGATCCAGTTTTATGCAAGTATCGCTTATGAAACAATTAGATATCAAGCAAGGGTATTCTCAACATATTCCATTGCCTTTTTCTTCACAGACTCAATTCGCTCTTCTTCACCAACGGACTTTTCGTACTCGAGATACTTCTTAAATAGGAACTACAAAACAACATCAAAATATTGTAATATTTAGAGTCTACAGGGGTTGGAATAGCAACAAGTACATGAAAAAGGTTTAACCAATTATATGGCTAAAACTAGCATAATCACCTTCATCTTCTTTGGGGGAAGGCTCAAACTTATTGCCCTCTCAAATAATCCACGGATCAAATCCACATCACCAAGCCGGATCTCCTGTTAATTACAACACAAGTTATACAGATTGCTACATGCAAAGATAGATAAAAATAGTATATACACACACATACATATACATATATATATGTATATACTAATTTTGCTCCCTTGAGTGAGTGATCAGGTTGAGTGAATGTGATGGAAGAGTTGAAATTTCATCTTTCTTTTTCTCCTCATGCCTATTTCTATTTTTTACTTAACAGAAGAGATGAGTTCAAGTTTTACCTGATCTAAATAGATGCTCCACAAATCTGTCCTCTTGGGATACTCCCTAAGCATTCCCTCAAACATGGATCTTCCCCTATCCGGAACTCCACACTTGAACTCAAGGATGGCAGTTTGTGAAATAAACTTTATATGCTTATGTCGGGGGAGGCTGAGCAGAGCACGATTTACAACAGACTGAACTCCATCACTGTTTTGTTTCAAAAGAAACTGGATCCTTCTCAGCCAGACCTGGATGCCAGAAAGATTATAATCAGCAATGGCTGCAGGGGGTAGCCAAGCTACAGAAACAAAATGGAAAGTTATATAAAGAATTTTTGCACCTTGCATGAATGTTTGAACTTTCTAGTCATTTTGTCAAGAAGCTCATCAGCCAATATATGTTGTTCAGTTCTCTCATACATTCCCAAAAGGGCAAGATGCACCTTTTTGGGATCACAATACTGCAATGCTCTTTGGAATACTTTTGTTACAGCCTCCTGAAAAGGAAATTGAACGATTTTCTTGTAAAAATGGTATTTAAATTGAAAAATATTAAATCTCCTTTTCTCAAAAGTAGTGAAAAGAATAGCCAAACTCTACAAAAATGAGAAATGTTTTTGGTTGGATTTCTTAGTACCTCGGGAGGATTGCCATATTCATTCTCCAAGTTGAAGTAAGCAACCCACATATTCAGCTTCTCAGACTCTTCTCGAATATTTATCGTTCTCAATGCCCTAATAGGACAAGATAAAGTGGTGTTATTTGAGAGAAAGAGGGAGATGATAAATGTCCTTACTACAAAAGTGAGAAAATCATTATAATAAGCTAGGAAGGATGGCAAACATAGAAATGCTACCGCTGATATTTGGTCAATACAATTATGCTGTCCATGGTTCAAAAATGAAATAATAAACAATAAGTGAGGTATCCATGCTCGAGATATTCTCCACAGAAGAGGCTCATTCTAATCCTGAGCATGGCAAGTTTGAAATCAACAATTGAGGCACTGAGGCTTGAACTTCATCACAGCTTTCTTAGCATTTATACATAGCTAAGGCGAAAAACCAAAACAGAAAGGACATACTCAATGCTGCTTCTCAAACATGCCGCCTGAAAAATCTAAAACAATCACCAGCATTCACATCCCTACTAAAATAGTTGGCCAAACCCATACATCAAGTACTTCTAGTTTAATGCAGTAATGTCAAAGATCAATATCCCATTGATTTTTTTCTACATAAACGAATTAAATCAGCCTACAAGAAGAGGCTCTGAAGTGTTGTATTGTCCACAACATGCAAATAAACATGAAACAAGATTCAAC
Source organism: Sesamum indicum (assembly GCF_026168435.1). NCBI lineage: Eukaryota > Viridiplantae > Streptophyta > Magnoliopsida > Lamiales > Pedaliaceae > Sesamum > Sesamum indicum. The sequence goes on along the minus strand of NC_142661.1, from coordinate 3,887,626 downwards.
AGTATCAAGGTTCTTCATAGTATCTATCAACGGTCATCAAGCCCTGAAGTATACCATGAAGAGGAACCCAGACAAGGTTCTTCATAGTATTCAGGTGTATAAAGAGACTCTTTTACCCTTAGTTTTCCACTGTGGGCTTTTCTCTCACATGTGCCTTGAGGAATATCCACTTCCACCTGTGACCACTACATCACTAACAACTTCCCTGTGATTGAAACCACACTATTAACAAGAGCAACTCTTTGTGCCCACCAAGCAGCAAGAAGTGAAACTTTGTTCTTATACTAGCTCAAGTCCATAAGGCCTAGTCTTACCTGACTTATTTTGCCTTGCAGCTTTACAAGTGTCCTTGAGGAACAACATGTTCCATAACAAGCGTTACTCCATAATCATGTTTTCCTCCTTGTCAAGAACCACCTCCACCAACTTAATCCAAGCATATTCAGGATCCACCAATTTAATCCAAGCCATTCAGGATCCACCAAACTTCAAATTTAATATCACATATGAACAAAATCTAGGAGTTTGCCTTGATAATGAACCCAAATGAGATGACTTGGGTCTGCTTATGGAATAAGAACACTATTTTATGCAGGTTTCCTTTCAAACATGCAACTCTGACATCATAGTTTAGTGGCCTTTCCAATATTAATCAATCGGGCAAATCATAATTCAAGCATAGAAAACTTATATGGCTCAACAAAAAATTGAGGGTTATAGATGAAACAGCAAACAATAAAAAACTAACTGCATTTGCACCTTTCAGCAACGGTCCGTGCCTTCTCTACGTCAGCCAAGGAGAGCATAAATGCCATGTATTTTATCCATATGAAGCTACTATTTGGGGAACTTCGAATAAGTTTCTCGAAGTCATCGGCATTCCTTGGGATGTCTTTCTCCAGCAGCCTCTCCTCAGCAGTCCTTATTTCTTGCTCCCTGTACAGAGGCATTAACAAATTACATTGCGATGCTACAAGGAAACTGATATACATAACAAAGTGAAAGAGCCAATAATTGTAGTTCCTAAATCAAAGCAAAATGATTCTTGCACAGTGCAGTTACCTCTCTTCTCTAGCTTTCTTTTTCGCCCTCCTTTTGTTTTTATCTTCAATGGTATCGGCTTCAGTAACATTTATTATATCTGGACCCACATCACCTTCAATATCTAAGTTTTCTACCTCATCAAGTGGAACCTCAAGAGGTGGCACGAGAGCCCTAGATTTTGTATCTGCTAGTATAGGATGATAATCACTGTCAGGCTCATTATTTATGCTCTTCATACAAACTGAGTTGCTCTGTCGTATCATTGGGTCAGCTAACACAACAGAATCATTGGCATCAATGGAAAAATCAAGGCTATGTGACGAATGTGTACGCAATACTCCTTCATCTTTGATATATGACGACTTCATCCCAAGAGAAACTCGATTTCTATCTTTATCCACCTGAAAGACACAATTTGAAGACAAGGAGTGAAGAAAATATGTTGTACCAGAACCTGAAGTTGGACCACAACAATAAACTTCAGGAAGTTGCACCACTGTTTGAAGCAACAATTGTATTTTGCTTGTCTTTCACACCCACCCCCTCCAACAAAAAATAAATAAAGTAAAGACGCCCTTCCATTGTCTTCCCTTTCTTGACATGAAGTAGGGCTATATTATCTTAGTAAATGGTGACTACCTTCAAAACTTTTGCCTTCACTCTTTCCCCTGCTTTAAATGCTGTCTCTGGATCGTCTATATGATCATCAGACAGCTCTGAAACATGGCATAACCCAACCTACGCAAAGTGAAACATCGTAAGCATGAGTTATAGTTTTGAATGCAAGTCACTATAAACTTACAGAGAAACAGCCCCTAGGTACATGGATAAGTGAGTATGAAAACATTAAACATCCATCTAAAGCTGTTTTATGCATGCTAAACGTAAATAGCAGAATCATGAAAACCATAAATGAACACAACAAAAAGGTAAACTGAAGGTGAAGCGGTTAGGTTATAGAACAGCAGATGTGTATGCATATGGGACAACCACAAATTTCACGTTGAGCATTATCACAAGATAAGCACTTGCACAAAAGTAACAAGAATAGTTGAACTACATCTTCAAACATAACAATTAAAATCACATGATGAGGTTTACAAGTTAGAATTAAGAAATCAAAAGAAATCTACTCACCACATTAGTGTGATCAATAGCTATAAACAAGCCATAAGACTCGACACGCTTGATTTTTCCAGAAACAATATCTCCAACAACAATTTGATTTAAGTGAGTAGAGTCTGACTTCAGCTTGCTGCTTTCACTTGAAGTCTTAAGCGTTACTTCAACACGCTTAGACAACGGCTCCACTGAGAGCACCCTGCATTCAGCGTGTCAGTATTGCTTAATGACATTCACATAATCTGTCTTTAAGTATACTTACTTGCCAATCACAAGCTTGCCGACGGGAAACTCATTTTCTGGATTCTCAACAAAACTGTCTGACAAATTACAAAGGAGAATTTTGGCATCCATCTTCCGTGAAAGCATAATAAAACATCCTTTTGAAGAGATGTTTTTAACATAACCCTGCAGCAGCCCATGTGAGATCACAAAAGCATACTTTACACAAGAAACTGAATCCTAAAGAGACATTGATAAACTTACACTAGAGTAGTTGTATTTTTATCAGCAAAACATGTAAACTCTGCAAGTTATTAGAGTGACTGAATTTCTTTTCTAACCATACTAGTTACACAAAAACAATATTTCCAGGGCATATAATATTAGCACTTTGTTAAGTTACAAAAGAACATCCTGGGCAAAATATTTGGTACATTACCCTTACAACCATATCAGGATGCAGATCGGTTATTTTGTCCAGACGTTTAATAGAAGTATGCCTGCAAATTATAAGAGTTTAGAAATCAGTTGAAATTATATTCGTACGGTTGTATGGGAAATGTGGAAATCAATTCTTCATTCAAAAAACCATGGAAACCTATAATCTACATTGACAATAAACCATTATGAGTGTACAACACCTGATAAACCATTCAACTAATTAACACCACATATCATAAATAGAAGCATCAAATTCAACTTCAGGATTTTGAGGCATGGGAAATAAAATCGAACAAGAAATGCCACTTTGACCCCAAGAAATAAAGCAACAAAAAGAATCCTGAGATAATAAATGTGAATTAGCATGCAGCACCAATCTCACTAAGCAGATGCTATGCAGATACACTGCTGAGGGATGCTTAAATTGCTAAATCCATTATGGTGTGGATAATTTTGTTATCAGTGAATAAATCTTATACGAGTTGGGTATACTGTAGAGAGGGAAGACAGCATAAAAGATAAATATCTTATACTTGATAACCTGCATTCTACTTCCACCGTTGTGTTTCCCTCTACTCATTAAAAGACAAAAACCCCTTATGTTTCCCTCTAGTCATCAGAAAACAAAATACAGATATTTCATACTATTCGTTACTTCCCCTGTCTGCAGTAGATTGAATAGAGATCGCAATACAAACAGGAGGTAGAAACCTATGTGTCTAACAGCAAGCATTGATCATAGGAAAATTGCTGTTAAGGAAAGTTAAGCTACAATTCCACATCAGAAAATATCTACACTTACACGCCACTGTCAGCGGAAATTAGGTCATGTGAACCATCTGGAGCTGATCGTAGAGATAAGTCAACATGAACTGTGCTCTTAACAGCACGATTAATCTCCAGAACTTTACATTTCACAAACTGCTCTTCCTGATAACCCGTAAGTGGGTTGGAGACCCACGAATCCTTCAATTCAGTAAAATGAACCTTACCATAATGGTGCGGATCAATTTGGACCATCAACCCACCAACACCAGGAAGAATTTTAGAAATCCTGCCACCCACAAAACTACCTTCAACAATATGGCTCATTAGATGATGGTTTGTATCATTTTCTTTGATCTCAGCAAAACCATCTGCTGGTTTGTGCAAGATGATGCGTAGTAACTTCTTCTCCTTATTCACGTTTATTACATAGCCTGTCAGAGTTTTGCCCACATAAAACCGCTTCTGAAATTCTGCAAGCTCAGGAGGCTCACATGAAGAGTCAAGAATATACAACTGAGCATTCACATCTCGAGATACAGTCAGCCAGGCCCACTCAGTGTCAACCCTATACACAAAACCAGAAATGCGTTGTCCATATGAATAGTTGAAACCTTCAGAAGACAACCATTCATCTTCACCAGATCCTGTATACACAAAGAAATTTATATAAGTTATCATTTGTAGAATCATTTAGAGACGAACATATGTCGAGGGACTCTAAAGATAATGGAAGGGGAAAGAAACTGTGGAAGTAACGAAAGCAGTTACAATGAGAAACCAAATGAAAGGCATCTAAAAACATTCTATCTACCTTGATTCTCATGGGAACAGCTAACACCTAGACAAAATGGTGCCAGGGGAAAACTGAAAAATGAAGTCATCTAAGTGGTAACTGAGAAGATCGTCAGTCTCTTTACAAGAGGAAAATAAGTACTGGCATCTGCATATTTTAAATTCTAGCTATTGTGCATGGCCAAAACAGTGAGGAAAATACAAGCTCCTGAACACAAATAATGTGTTTAAATGTAAGAGCAAGTTCATAAAAAAAGAAGAAAGACTCTGGGCATTACAGGCTTAGAATGGCTGAATAGCGAGGAGTAATCTTAAGAATTGTTATCTATGTTTGTCCACTGTTTAAAAAGAACTTCCAAATCAGATGAATACAATTGATAATGCTCACCTTTAAGCAAGGAAGGTTTGACAGATAATTCCCATCCATAACCTCCTTTAATGTTTTCTGGTTTACTACGCTTTGCAACAATCCTAGCTGCCAGTGTTTGCCCAATTCTGTAATTACTAAAAGGACTCTCAGCAGAATTGTCATCAGTTGCCTGCGAATAAACATCCAAAATCAACAATCGCATGATTATACACACAAGAACAAATGCCAGTTTCCAATCTAACAAACTAACAAGGTAAAAGACTCAACCTCAGTCACATGTATTCTTCCATGTAATCCAGAGCCGAATTTCACTCTGACTTCAAGAGGCTTTATTTCAGTAATCTGAAAATCAAATAAGGCATTAAATTCTAGTTAAAGAAGTGAAGGCCACTGAGGCTGCTAAAATATAACTATATTCAGTAAGTAATCTGCATTGGAAAACTATGAGTCTCAATCAGGTAACAAAGCGATCCCACCTCGGCCTGAATGAGAGATCCAACATTATAGCTAGAGTTTTTCTTAGCCCGCTTAGACCTGGATGTCTCCACACCATCACTTAAGGATGTGAGCAGCAGCAGCAACCTCCCACCGGTTGCAGGAGTTGGAAGAGCCATTACAGTGGCAGAGACACTGCATCCAAAACGACACAAGTACTAACATGAAAATTCCAAGCTTGAAACTACAACGAAAAAGCAAAATAACTTATCGAAACAGTAGTGTCATAGAATTTTACATCATTACAGGAGGATCTTCTGCAAGCCAGAAAGAGCCGGAAAAAAAAAGAGAGATAGAGATAATATACAGATATTTCGACAGAGATAGAGAATGTAAATCAGAGGAGCATAAGACAGCTTCAGTACATCTTTTCTTCTAAGATCCTTTCAAGTGATATGTTATATGTCATATTTGCAGTGAAGCAAGCTAGTAAGTTTTAAAGATTGGCTCCAAAAGCCTTCTAAACAAAAAAGAGGACTACAGGACTTGAACCAGATCAGTGGTACATGCCCATGCTGAAGGCAATCAACTCATTGATACACTATAATGTGAGACTTCAAATCAGACATAAACTTTTAGACTAAAGATCAAAAGTGCAACCAAATTATTTGATGCCTTATATTTTACATGCCACAATTGACGATGCATTAAATCACTGACTAGTTGGTGCACTACTTTTCATGTCGGCTAAAGTAACTTACACTGTTTCATGATTAACTGTTCAATAGTTAATCTCAGACAGGCATTAGAGAATCCATATACAACATAATCTGCTGAGCTGAGTGCCCAGTCAATGGTATTCAAAATGCGTGATTGCGTTTTAATACTTAATATCAATATGAATTCTAAGCTTGATTTCAGCCAAAATCATTTATTACCTTATGACAACAAAACAAACGACACCAAGGGTCATGCAGTTATCAGCTTTTAATATATTGATTAAAGTGCTAAGAGCTATTCGACTCCCCAATCCAAAGAACAAGAGAGTAATGCAGCCATAAGCAGCAGCAATGCATTTCGAAAGCATTTAAATGACGTACCTTTGTCCATGGGTAAATTGTGTAGGAGGCAATTTCTGGGTGTTGTAATCAGTTGCTGATGCATAGCCGATAATAAGATTATAAGCAGGAAGTGAAAGAACCTGTTTAAAGGGGGCAAAGAAGAGAGAGGGATGTCTAGCATTAGAATGAACATCGTGAAGTATTAACAAAAAGTTAAAAGAACCAAACTTACCAAATAATTCTCCTTCACAATCTCGACCGTGGCACTTACTGTTTGATTCACTTCCAACTCCTTGTGGGCTTCCCTTCTGCGTTTCTGCAATTAGAATAGTACAAGTCAAAACATGGAAGCAATGGAACAAACAAACCTAGATACATAACAGCCAGCATAAATATGAAAAGAAACAATTTCTCAGGTGACAAGTAAAAAACACAAGGCAAACCTTCTTAGGAGTTTGTACAATAGAGCTCTCTTCTTTCGATCTATTTATGAACTCTGGTTTTAAAGATAGATCCACAAGGCGTTCAATCTTTGAAACATCAAGAACTGCAGCACGGATGACGGAGTTGCTTTCCACATTGGTTCCAGCCACTGCAAAAACTTATATCCTGAATCCAATTTTCGACAAGGTAACTAAGATTCATTCTTATTGCTTTTAGCACAATGACTTACATTGATAATGTGAGATGAAACCATAGACATCATTATATTTCTCAAAGCTGATAACAACACCAAAATCCTTAATTTCATGTACTTTTCCTTCGATAATACTGGCAATACCAAATCCATCAGTCCAACTCAGTCCTGGAAATTCAGAATCCAATACTTGCAGCCTCGCAATCTGGTCAAAGCATAAGGTCAGCCCATAATATCAACACAAATTAGCATTGAAAGTTCCTCTAAAGATAGCAGCTTGTTGAAGCGAATAAAACTCCTTGCAGAGAACAGGAACAAATAGGATTCCCAGGAGAGTTTACAGAGTCCAGGTGATGACAGGTAATATTTCAGCCTAAACACCAACATGAAAAGATAAAATTTCCTCCATTTGTTGCTTCCCAATCCCCAAAAGATTGAAGGTAAAGCAAATTAATTACTGGCACCAAAACTATGACTCCTTGATTAGTAGTTCAAGATGCCTAGACAACTATGCAAGTAACCAGAGCAGGGCAAACTGAACAATTACAGTAATAACTCTACAAGCCTGAACCCAAAATAATAAAATAGTGTGCAAACACATGTAATAGGTGCTTTTCTAGGATGTTCTGCTGATTTATGCATAAATGTGGAACAATGTTTCTTCTCACAGTTGTTCAATGACTAATAGAATTTCACGTGTTACCTTCTCTTCCAAAAGAAAGTACTCCTGAATAAAAGATGCATCGGTTGAGGAGCACAAGGACTGCTTCAATGATAATGTTATTCTACTCATATCATTACTAACCTGGAGAGATTGAAAAGAAAATATTAAAAGATATCCTGAATGTTTTCCATGTATAAACTAAGTGCAAATGTTGGGCATACATCAACTACGTTGCTGCGGACAGACTGTCCAACATAGAAGACCTCAGAAAGGTCCGATCTTCTGTCATCAGTAGCCTACAAAACAATATCATAGAAACTCAAACTAAATATAAAGCCAATTGCTTTGTTATACACACATAAACCAGAGAAAAGATACACTAATCTTGATGCATACCTTGTTTTTGGGAGCAAAACCAGTTAAACGTCCAATAAAGCGAACAAAGCAGCCACTATCAATTATATTACATATGTAGCCCTGGTGAAGAAACAATATGAGAGAAGGACAACACAAAAGGCTAACAAAACTCATGCTTCCAAAAGGTTAAACAAAAGTATATTTTGCTACCAGTAAGCATTAGATTGAAAAATCCAAGAATTGCAATACAAGGCAAGCAGACTAGGGATTATATAGGAAATACCAAAAAGAAAAGAATGAGCAGCATTCTTACATGCACCACAGAGTGACAACGGATTTGGCTAACATCAGCTGGGAGCTGTTCGGTTGATTTAACTAGAGAATACTTGGCAGTAAGTACAAGATTGTTTCCTTCAACATCTGTATGATAACAAGAATGAGACACTCGGTTATCAGAAATTCGACCTCAATTCTATAACTGTTTTCTAATCGAAAAGGAAAAGTCAGTTGTGCATCTCCCACATATGTTAGCAAAACATGTGCAGAAATTCACAAGAAAATGTGTGTCATACACTCCCTAGAACTTTTAGGCTAATACAGCAATGGCATCCATGCTACATCTGAATAGCTAGCTTTTTAACCATGTAAGAGTAAACCTCATTTTCCAGTTCTCATCTTCTATTAAGATCAGGAAGGAAGGGATGTGGACAAAATGTTCATAGACAAGTTTCTTTGACGAAAATAAGAGAACAAAGCAACTCTCAGCCCGACCAAGTTGGAATTTACCAAGAACCAATAGTTGATCAAAGTGATATCCAGGCTTGATGGAAGACATCAATAAAGCAGCAAGACCTGTTGCATCCAAAGCCAAGTTCAAATACAAGCACACATACATAAGGCCCTGCAGAATCATAGGGATAACTAGAAGACGGCCAGTAGGAATTCAAAATGAAATCACGAGACCCTATACAAATAATGTTGTCAACATACCATTGTGGTCTGCCAAATGTTCAGGAGAGATAGTGCCTTTCATGTGACTTGAGGTATTGATTTCCACTACTATTGTCTGAGGTGTTACACGCTCAACAACTCCAGAGACTAAGCTGCCTGGTTTCACATTCTCACTCTCTGATGTACTGTCAAATATTTTATAGAAAAGGTAAGTAAAACAAAATTAACATTCTTCCAGTGAATTGATCCATTACACAGATGAGAAATAGAAGAGGTGACAAGTATAACATTTGATTATGGAAGTGGCCCAGATAGAGATATAGATTGTTCACATTTAGGAAACAAATTATCATACTGCAGTACAAAATCCAACTAAAAAAGCATGAAAAAGTATTAACAATTTACGATGTTTAAGTTTTCACTTGTGAAATGTATGGCGCAGAAGTTTCTGGCATTATATTGCAGGCTTCGGAGACAATACCAACTTTTACTTTTAATGCGAAGCAAAAAGATATGTATGCCTATTAAAGCCAAAGGAATGATGCCCATATGTTACCTAAAAAACCCACACTTTGTAATTTCACATTCTATTGAGGGAGCATTCAGCTTTAAATTTTACAGCAACAAAAATATAACTGTGAATTTTTGTGGAAAAATACAAAATAAACAGAATTGAAGAAAAGTATAACTTGAGAAGAGTGGAGCATGGTAACAATCTCCTCCACTTTATGCAGTAAAAAAGTTTCTCAGGTACCCAGTTACACATTAACTGAATGGAAGGAAATATCACCAAGTTCAAAAGAAACAAACCTTATAGGTGTTATGTTGAAACTAAGGTTGATTCGGTGGGAAGCAGGTATACATTTTACAACTCTACACTTGACCACTTGTTCAACATGATACACAGAACCTATGTCACTACCTGGACCCAGACCAAGTTCAGATCTGCAACAAGGAGAGACTTGTTATTGAACGGCTATATCCATGCTTCTCCAGAAAATAGCATCAGCCTACAATATCCGCGAGACATTATTCTTAAGTGTTCTGTGACTGACCTGGGTGCAAATCCTTGAACCCCATTGTAAAACCGAACAAAGCATCCATGCTTCTCAATCTTTGTAATCCACCCATGAGTGACCAGCCCATCAGTCGCATCGGCATAAGAACTAAGAATCTGAAGCTTCGACTTTACCTGAGATAATTATGAAATTAAATTCATTAGGGAAGCAAAAAAGTATGAGTTCAAAAATAAGGAAAGGCATGTGTAAAAAATGTGAAAACTGATAGGATGCTCCCCAGTCCCCGCAACAGAAGGGGTGAGGGGTGAAGGGTGGGGGAGAAGGAGAAAAACATCACACAATCTAACATAAAGTGCTACTTAACTCACCGAAACTCCAGGAACAGATAAATCGACAGAACCAACAGGACATAATAACTTCGAATGTTTAGTGCTTAAAGAACCTCACCAAAACCAAGCACATATTATCATAACTTCACAATTCATGCCAAGTTGTTTTCAGTCTCCTCAATCCCACATATGGACAATGGACTGAACTTAAAACACCAATAGTTTCACTAGAACAGTTTCCGGCTCCAGGATAAGGTGACTATATCATTTGCCTGCATGTTAGATCTTCACGTGCTAGACAAAGTCCACTTCCCAGGTAGTACTGCTTACCCAGAGCTTAACATTACAATTTTTACACAGAGCTTAATTTTACAATTTTTACACATCTCGACATTCCTTTGACACCTAACACATCCAAACCCAAGGGAACATTTATATCAATAGCTTGGACAGATAGGTTTAGTGTAAGGTTAGCATTCATATGTTAAAATATAGACCAGGATATAGCTAAAATATATAGACAAAGGAAAATATGAGAGTAAATTCAACAAAAATCGAAGCCAGGAGAAAGCATACAAGAGTTTTCTTGTGTGTAACAGTGATTCTCTTGGATTTGCAACCAAGAACACGAAAAACCAACTCAACTCCATTCTGCAATAGGTCAATAAACGAATAACAATTAGAACTATGGAAAAGAATCCAAATGGACCATAAGCAATGTAAAAAGGCTCATGCAAAACCAACATTTCAATAACCTGAAATTTTTTCCGAGGCTTTGCAATTTCAAATTCTGACATATGACGAAGAGGACATAGCGCTTTCACACCACTTGCAAATTGTACTATAGCACCAAAACTATCAACTGCAATGACTTTAGCTTTTACCACCATTCCTGGCTTTACATCAGAGTGGGTGAAAACTGAACCTTCAAAGGCGCTAGTCTGTTCAGAAGAAAGAAAGGAATTACATGTCAAGCACATTTTACACCAATTTGTTCCAAATATAATTATATAAGAATGACACACCAATGTTGCATATCACAAAAAGTTCACACAAATATCAAAGAGCATAAAGACCAGCATCTGCCATCAGTTGATCACTAATTATTGCTCCAGCAGCCATCATATCTCCTGGCTTCGCTCAATATAGATTTCTAAACTTATAGAAGAAGTACCTAGAACTTGTTTCTTTTGTTTAGTATCTTCATTCAACTAAAACATGGTTTTGATTACCCCCCCTAAACTTACTAGAGACATAGTGAATGGAAAATTTGTTTCTCAAGATTACTTGCCCCATCTTCTGCAAGCTTTTTCCACCTAGCACAAGATTAATTGACATATATATGCTTTCTTCAGTGTAAGCATACATCAAAACTGTGGAATGCACAAAAAAGGGAATTATCCACCAATGGAACGAAAAAAACCTTCAATATACCAGTTGCAAGCCCTTCCAAGTGTCTATATCCAAGTACCCTGACACGGACAAGGCTTCCTTCCTTGAAACTCTTATCGAATTTTCCAGCTTCCTTGTCAGCAATATCAGCTACCTGAAATCCTCACAATAAGATCAGCACTAAGAGATCAAGTTCATAGACAGATGCCCACACACATAAGAAACAAAATTAATCAACTTACATTGACATAAGCTGGGGTTGGAACTGGTAAAGTAGGAATTTCCAGCAGAAGGCCTGATCCCTTATCGACCCTGACTACTTTAGATTGATCAAAGATATCACCGATCTTAACAAGCTGTTTAATAGATAAGTTCATGTCAGGAAGAAAGAATTGTTCATATTCTGTGTTCGTCATGGCAAGAACGTTGAAAGAGGTGTTAATAGAAGTACTCCAGATGGAGCAGAAAGCACGAAGACGGGCTACCAACGAAAAAGAACCTTATAATTCACTTAGATTTGAATAAACAATATATTTTTAGATATGTTGAAAAGCTGAAAAAGCAATACAAAATATGCTGCAATAGTGGCAGACAAGGTAAAACAAACTCACCAAAGACGGGGCCTTATTGCTGACTAGGTGAGGATTCAATGTTAAACCCACAGCTCTACTTGAAGGATCAATAAACAAGATCCGAGCATTGAACTAGAAAACAGAAAAGAAGATTGAAATTATCAACTGAACACTCATTGGAACTAGAAACATGCAAAATTAGTTAGATATAAAAATGTCCAAACAGAAAGCAGGTTTATACAAGCTCATCATCACGTACTTGGAGCTCCAACAAGAACATAGAAGGTGCAATCAATGCAACATGTGGGTTGTATTAAACTCCGATATGGAAATGTCAGAAAACAATGGGAAGACAAATTCAGTAGATGTCTGTTCCTAGCACTCTAGATCAGATATTATGCTTGTGTTGGATGCCACAAGTTCTTCGAAACTCACTGACCAAGTAATAAAACACAATTTCTACACAATCTAAACAGAATGAACACTGGCATTACCTTCATATTTTTGGAATAATCATTCTTCCAGTTTGAAGAGGGAAAAGTTTTATCTAGATTGAATACATCAACCTGTATAATGAAGAAAGGCAAATCATATGGAATACAAGAATAGAACATCTCATTAGTATTCTGACCATAACAAAAATGATGCGGACATACAGTTCCAGTAAAGTAAGCAAGGAAAGATAAAATGATTCCATTTTCAAGGGTTGACTGCACATGAGCATTAACCATCATGCCTGGAACGAGAAGATCTATTGAAATACCCTTAAGGTCCTTGGTCTGCACGAATGCTGGTGGATTAGAAACAGGAGAACATTCCATAGCAATGAAAGAAGTTGACAAGTTAGTACAGCAATAAAAAAGAACATACCACGCATCTTGATACCATGTCAAGGTCGGAACTCAAATAGACTACCTTCCGAGCTCTATCTATATTTTTAACAACCCCTTGTAAAAGCTGTCCCAGGCTTACATCAATGATTCTCTTCTCTACAAATAAGAGGAAATGAGCAATCAGACATCTGGATACCTAATTTTTTATTCCAGGAATGTCTATTCTGTTTTTAATATTCTCTGTTTAAAAGAAACCTCTAATATTTTGGAATCATCTTGATGCAGAAAATAAGGATGTTGACAAGTTACATATAACGCATTGGTCAAGTACTCTTTCAGTTCAAATTATCTTGCCATGGAAACTTAGGAAGCTGTGTCTTAGTAGGATGCGGTTCATAGTTGACTAATATGACAATACAAAAGTAAGAGAATATATGTCATAAAGTAGAAGATGCATAATCTACAAACTTCTGCCAAGGTAATTAAGTGCTTCCCTCAAAATTGCTCATCACAGACTACACTTCAAATCTCACAGGCAACCAAACTAAGTGCTATCTCAACTAAGTACTATTTTTTTGGTTAATATTCCATCTTCAAGCAAAACCTAAGTAATCGATTGGAAAATCATGGTTGACTATCAATTACCAGATTGGCTGTGTTTCGGCATAAATCCTGTAAAGGAAGGCAATCCGAAGTGAAGCATAAAACCATGGTCCTCAATGCTTTTGGCATATGCACTTAGCACCTGTATGTCTCAGAAAACATATAATAGTATTAACTTACAGATAGTCACACAATCTAGAGAAAATATATGAATGAACTAGAAATAAGAAAGGCCACTACTACCTCCATAGACAGAAAAAGAAAAATAAAGAACATGTAGATGCAAGAGTAGAAAAGATTTTTAGCAAGCAGCATTTCCTCGCTTTAACAAGCCAAAAGAAGCTCCCCACCAAAAATCTCAACTTGTCATTCTTAAAATAAATTAACTTCCTAAAATTATAGAAGCTCAATTAGGAGAAGTATGCTTAGATCAGTCTTTCCTACATTAACACAAATGACACGAGTACACCTATCTTGTGCCCAAATAAAATCATTTGATTCTGACACTTTAACTCGCCACTGAGTTCTTGCTGTCTGGGTAGTGCTAAAGACATTGTGGAAATTTGCAATTCCAGGAGGGCACAAGGTTTCCAAAAGCATTTCTAAAAATAAGAATTGTGTACAGATCCTCTATCGAATAGCTCAGTTTTTTAAATCTCTATAACGTTATGAGATAGAAAATAATTTCAGCACTCTAATAATCAGAACAGCTGTGAGCTCTTAACATACAACGGAAGACATCCATGATACACAAAAGCAAAGAATAAGTAAAGATGGGCTCTCTTGATCTTAGCCGGAGCAACTTCCAAGGCGCCAAAATAGTCTATCTTCAACCAAAAACTATTCAATGCATAAGTTACAATGGAGAACAGAAACCAAACAAAAGGACCTTATTTAAACCAAACTAATTGTTCTACCGGGTTACGCTTGAAACTACATACCATTCCTTCTTGAACAGTATCCAATGTTAAGCTTTTGTGCAACAAAGAAAGACGCAAAGAAAGCCATATCTTTCGTTTTGCTATTTCTTTTCTATCATCCTCCACTTGCAACACAATGCAAGACACAAGCTGTCCTTCGTGATATATTCTTGAAAGGAAGCTATAATCAACATCCTGCCATGTGGGACACATGTAAATCAATTAGAAAAGCGACAATCTTTAATCACCATATCAGCTGACCTCCAAGAAGAAAAGATGGAAATAGGAACAAGTATTGCATTTCTATAGAATTGATAATTGCCAATCAAATCACCAAAGAGATTCAGTGAAAATAAAATACCCCCTTTACTTCATCATCCAAAATGGGATCAATAGCATCACATGCGCGAACTAGTCCTCTTAAGCCCCCTGGAAGACTAACTACAATATCTTTCTCGTTCACTTCAGCAATTACACCCCATAGCTTCATGCCAGATGAAACATTCTGAAATACATCTCGAAGGAAGAAAGACAATTCTTAGTACTATTTACAAAAATCCAAGTTCTGTAATAAAATCTTTAACTATGATCATAGGTGAAGAAAGGGAAGGCTAGCACAGTAAAGAGGTAAGAAATAAACAAAAGGACAGACATTCCTTGTCCACAATTACATAGGCTTCACCAAATCCCATTATAGTTTTGCCAAAAATGGTAAGCTGCTCATGCAACCACAAGAGACAAATGGTAACATACACAAGCCCAAAAAAGATTCACATATTTGCAAGCATGCAGGCACCTAGAAGATATCTTGAGAGTCAACAGCGAGTGATGCAGCTAATCATATTAGCAAATTCATGCCTAAGCAAAACCACCAGGCACCAACAATAACAACTAGACAGAAACAAACACAGGGTTAGAAGGATAAGATATATGACGAATGAGGCGGGTTGCCATATAAATGCACAGACACTAGTTGAAAAAAGATAACACAAGTGAACTAATATTCATCTTTCTTTCTTGCTAGTTATATATCTCTCCAGTGGTGCGTTTTCTTTAGTTAGGGGTGTGACACAAAGCTACTTTCAAGAAATCCAGGATCTTAAAACTTCATGTGCTAGGAAGATGAAGGTAAGCAAGCAACAACTAATAATGAAAATGCACTCATGCATACACCCAGATAACAGAAGGATAATAAATAATTTATGCGGGTGTATCCGTCTATACACAACCCCATATATGTAAACTTAGTGCCCCCACATACAATTGACGAAAGAGGATAGTGATCACCAAATTCTAACATTTCCAATAGTACACTCCATTATATGATTCAGCTACGTACTTTATATGTTTCAAATGAAAGAATCAAAATGAGTCTGTAATTAACTGGCTCTCATAATCAGATGGAGTAATTTTACTTGTATGATTGATCATGACATCTAAAAAGGTTTCAATTTACAAACAAGATAATTGAATTACAGCACCGGATGAATCATTAATAACCTAGGTCCTTTATGATTCAAAATAAATGTTATGAAGTAGTTCATATTCATAAATTGGAGCAAATTAAGAATCCAATATGTGACAGCATCCTAGAGAGGGCAAAGGAACAAAAAAAGACACTGCAGAGTGATTATCAGGTAATAAAAACAAGCCAACTTTGCAGGAAACCATGATAGAAAAGCAAAATAGACTTCTTAACAATTAAATAACAAAGTTTTGAATTTTAAATGTTCTTGTATCTTCACAAGTTCAGGAAGCTAATTTGGATATTTTGGACAGAATAAACACACCATATCCAAGTGATCAAAATCACCTAAATGTACGCATGATAATTCCAATTAATTACAACAAGGTCCCACTCACTTTATTATGAAAAAAGAAAGTGAATATTCATCAATTCTTCTTAATTGCATTAATAGGGAACCATCACAACATATGATAGCAAACCCCAGAGGATTTAGTAACAGGGTTAAGAAGAACAAAGACGAACGAATGCATACCTTTAAAGTGATCTTATTGGCAAACCTTGGCAATTTCCCAATAATTCCATCTCCAAAGAGCGAACCTAAATCATCCTCTGTGGATTGGTTCCTATTTTGCGCCCTCTTCTCCTTCTTCCTTTTCTTCAGCACTCTCTCGTCTGCCCTAGACTCCTTCTCTGCTAATGCCCTTACCTCATTTTCCTCTTCTCCACTTAACAAACTTCCCCGACCTAAAGTATCAAGAAAGAAAAGATAAGGTATAAAATGTCGGATTAAAAATGAGTAAAATAAAAAAGGATACAAAATCATGACCCCTTAAACAGTAAAGAAATTGAGATATATTTGATGAGCACTCAAGCAAGGACAAGGTTTCTTTTCCTGCACAACAGATATGTTATGTGCATTTATCAAAAAAATAGAGGCAAACTCATGACAACACCAAAGGGAATTGAACTTGAACCACGTATTAGTGCTGCAAAACTAAAACAGACTGACTGAAAGTTGTGTGAACACATGAAATTCAAATACATGAGCAGAAGAAATTGTACGTATAACCTAGAGAGAGAGGGGGAGAGAGAACCTCGGGGGAAATCTGGCACATCGTCTTCGACCTGAACAGGCATTTGCAACGAAGAAACGGCGCGGTTAAGGTGCGTTCCTTTGGCTTTCGCAGGTTTCTTGGATGGAGTTTGAAAGTTTTTGGAGTTGGGTTTGGGTTTAGATTTCTTCGAAGGGGGTGCCATTTCGTAGGACCCGCCCGACCAAGATGGAGAAGGGGATATTATCAGTAACAAGTTTGTTTCCGACGGGCGGCGGTGGCTGGAAAACGTAGAGTTACTTGAGACAGAGCGGCGGACGAGGAGAGGGGTTTTAGAGGGTTTTATGACAGGAGCATCATTAAATTCTAGCGTACAGTATTTGTTTACTCATTACTGGAATGATTTAGGGAAAATTTCATTTTTAGTCCAAACATTTTATTTCAATTTCAAAATGGTACTTAGTTTTTCAACTACCTTTAGACTAGTCCTTTCACTAATCTTTTATCATATTACTGTTATAATTTTTTTAATTAATTATACTTAAACCCTTTTTAATAATAAAAACTTATATTTTCCACTCAAAAAGTTTCAAACTATACTTACACCAACACAAAAAATTCACCGTTTACACATAACCCCCTTTTATTGGGGTTTTAACAAAAAAATCAGTCTAAGAAATAACATAAATTTTAGTCCTCATTTAGCTTTCTCATGTAATAATTAGTACTTGATGTTAATTTTACTTCACACACACACATAAATATATAACATTTATCTCTTGATAAGTACAATTATATACATGAAAATATTAAATGAGAGACCAAATTAAAAATTTTGTGTAATTCATTTTTTTTGTTAGTATTAGCATTTTTCGTTTAAATCCTAGCAGAAGGGTGTCAGATGTAAAGAAATAATTTTTAAAGAGGGTGTAAGTATAATCTCAAAAACTTTTAGGGGAGAGTGTAATTCACATTTTCGGATGGGGTCTAAATGTGATTAACCCCTAGATTTATTTTGACAAAAGAAGTATTTTAATCCCCCACTTTTAATTTTGATTTTTAACTTGGTCCCTCACATATAAATTTAGAATAATATAATTGTTTATATAAAACAATTTATCATTGTTCAATACATTACAAAAGTTATATTTATATATCATTGATCATGTTATTATTTACGATGTCCTAAAACCTTTTATAAGCTAAGTCCACAAGCAATGTTCGTCAACGCTGCTAGTTGCAAGTTCAACTGTCATTTTAGTTGGGAGGTAAGCCCCATAAGGTGCTCTCTCTTTAACTTTACCGAATTGGCAAACCTATGAATCAAGTTCATTCTAACCACATAGGTTATGGACATTTCATATAGTTCGCCGACACATTAAGATACGTCATCTTAAAATATTTTCAAGTGGTGTAAATTGATAGCAATCGAATTGGTAATCTACACATAACATGCTATACCATATTTCCAAACAAATCTAGTAAGAGTTAGTAAACTAAATGTATCTCAGTTAATCAAATTCCAACTCACATGCAAATTTTTGTGTAGTTAACTGATTTAAAGTGCTTTTAAATGAGATACGAATCTCTACAACTAACTATTGTACTATGTTACGTACACACTTATAAATCGAGCCATTGTGCAGTCATTATAACATTACTCCTCACTCTCAAATTATCACTTATTCTCTCAACTCTCTCTCATTTTTAAACTGTTATAAGGTTATATTTTGTACACCATACCAATATATATCACTTCAACATCATAATTTCCTTAGGATTTCTTTAAAAGTTCTTTGACCTTTATGATTGGACTAAAATTTAGTATGCATCAATTTAAACAATCATTAAACAGTAAATACTTCAAATTAATGTGCAAGATACCAAATTGCAGTTGAAAATATAAGTGAGGAACTAAAATGATTTTATGTAAAAAAGAAAAAAGTTTTATAAGATTAATTTTGGGAAATCACTTATCAAATGAATTAAGGGAGTATTTGAAAAAACTTTTGATTTTTCAGATAAATAATTTTTATAAAATAAATTGGAAGTTACAGTACAATTAAAAATGGATGGTGTTAGGAAAAGCGCACAAAAACTAAATTAAATAGTATTTGGGAAAAAGATCATATTTAAGACAAATTTAATTGATTAAAATTGTTTCGTCCTTATGTATTAAAAAATTTATTATTTTTGCTTATATTTTCACTTGTGGTTTGACAATAATTATTATTTTTCCATAAAAAATAATTAATTTTAGTTTAATTAGTATATTTCATCTTTTATTTGTGAAAAATATTAATAGCAAAATTAAATGTTACATTTAACAATGTTCTGACTAAGTAATATAATTGTTCATTCATACACAAGAATTAAACCTGCATGTTTGCAAATATAAATTATTTTATTAATTATTCATAGCCATTTAATTTATATTTTTCAATAATACAAAAATAAGATAATTAGATAATGTAGTAGATAAAATACAAATATTCTAAAATATTAAATACGTAAAAAAGTGAATGAGTAAATTTCAGCATTGTTAAATTATTCAAATTATTTGAAATCTCTAAAATATCAACTTTAGATATATAATTTTAGAAAATAGATTAAAAGCGGTTAAATTGAACTAATATTATTATAATAAGGATAAAATAATAAAAAAATAAAAAAAATATATTTTTTTTATAGAAAAGTCAAAGCAATTAGAAATGACATTTTTTTAGTTTTGGGCTTAAAAACACTTTTAGAGCTGAAAAGTACATTTTTAAAAGTTATAACAAACAGTCTCTAATTTGACCTGTAAGGCCCATAGCCCAAAATGACAATTTATGGGCTTTGAAGGGGAAAAGCCCAAACTGGAGAGGGTCAATAGAAGCTTCTCGAGAAGCATCCCAAATCCGGAGCCTGCATTGCATATAAAGGCAGAAAGGAAGAGGAGAGAAAATTTGTAATCACACCTCCATTTGTGTGTCTACGTCTGAGATCGTCTCTCTGGTAATATTTCAATGTGTTTCATTGAATTACTTTTATGTGATTTTGTTTTGTTTAGTCCTTTTCGTTTCAATTTCGTGGCAAGCTTTATTATGCTGGAGTGTTGTGTGGTTTTTTTTGGTCGGATGAAAAATTCGATGTTTTTTTCTTTTTGTTTTTATTGTTAAACTGTAATAATTGAATTGTTCAGCTGCTGGGATTTTCTCCTTTTGTGAACGGCTTGATAGATTTAGCACTAGAACAATCAAGATCCTCTGATATCTTTCGTGGTGGTGCTGGTGCATGTCTGTGGCTTGTGATTTCCAATGGTCCCGTGCAATTTTGACGGTGAAAGGAAAAAGATTGCGTTGGAATATTTGTACTCAACGGCTGATGTAATATAGTTTCGTGTTTCTATGTGAAATAGGTTGAAAATGGGCAGAAGATACAGCAGAAGTCCGTCTCCTAGCCCTAGGGGTTACAGCAGGAGATACCGAAGCCCAAGTCCTAGGAGCCGCTATAGAAGCCGTGACAAAGACCTTCCCACTAGCCTCTTGGTCCGCAATCTTCGCCATGATTGCAGGTTTGCGCATGTATTTGATCAATTTGCCCTACTTATGTACCTTCTATAATATGTACATCAATTTTTCATAAGCTTGATGCTTCTTTTGGCTCAATTTGTTGTTGATTATGCGATCAGTTTTTATGATGAGTAGGGAGGACTTATCATAGGAGGCAGACTCAGACTCATCAGTATTTTCTTATCCCGCTTTTGGGTGTTGAGAAGGCATGAGAATAATGCTCTAGGAGTAGGAGAATTGATGAGAGAGAGAAAATGGGGAGTGCTTTCTTACAGTGGCACGTCAAACAAAAGCCACAAAATCATAAATTATAACGGCAAACTTTCTTAATGATCAATTAAGCTGGTCCAATAATGAATTTCAATATATACTTCTCTGTAACTGAATATGTTTTATGGATAGCCAGATTGCTATGAAGACACCGATCAGTATTGTCCTTCATTTTCTCACTTCTACTTATACTTGATAATGTACATCTTATTCTCTGCAATTTGACCTGAAGTTTCCATTGCTTCAACAAAGCCGATTCGCTCAATTGTTAACTTATGGCTCAGCTACTGAGGTTGCTTTGGAGAAATTATATCCCTAGTCTCCCATCTTAAACTGCATGGTTACATCCTAAATCTGTAGTTAAACTTTGTTTTGCAGGCCGGAAGACCTTCGTGGGCCATTTGGGGAATTTGGTCCTCTTAAGGACATCTATCTGCCACGTGACTATTACACTGGGTTAGTAATATTTTGTTAATTGATCTCTTCCAGGGAGAGATTCATCATTGGCTTTGAACTGATTAAAGAAAATCTTAAATGATGTTCACTTTATTTCGCAAGATTGGCTGGACGTCATCTTCTTGCTACTGCATTTGTTTCATGGGAATTTGTTCTTTTTTCTTAATTTTTTTATTTGAAAGTGATGAAGACAAGAATGAAGTATTTAGAGGTCAAGATCATCTTAATGAACTTGAAGATTGAAGCAAAGTAGAGTATGAATACAATTATGAAGAAGTTGAAGTCTTGAAGAATTGCAAGTCTTAACCTTGCTCTCACAAGGTTAGCTGCTATATATTTGCATTACTGAATACTGAGTTCCCCACAGTGAGCTAACTTGCTTCCTGGTTCAGATTCGGGTAGCTGTCAAAATGACTAGTTGTGAAGCTGCATTGTAATTATCTGGGAGTTTGCTGAATCCTCACTGATTTTAGATACTATTCTTACGTGAATTATGTTAAATCATGCAGGGAGCCTCGTGGCTTTGGTTTTGTGCAATATGTTGACCCTGATGATGCAGCTGAAGCAAAGTATCAGATGGATGGTCAGGTACTTCTTGGACGGGAGTTGACTGTTGTGTTTGCCGAAGAAAATAGAAAGAAACCTTCGGAAATGCGGGCACGAGAGCGTATAAGGTGAATGGGGTTTGTGGATTCTTCTCTTGTCATGATTTAGTAGTAGCTACATTGCATGTCTAAAGTTCAATTCATGCCATTGTAGACGGAGGTCGTCCTCTCTTCGTTATTCTCGATCACCTCGTTATAGACATTCATATTCGCCCTCACCACACGATGCTCGAGCTTACTCTCGTAGCCCTGATTATTATTCTCCTTCTTCAAGGAGAAGACATGTCTCGAGGTATGCAAACTGTTGAATCAGTTGGACATTAAATTGTATTATGAGTAAATGAAAGGAATGGAATACCTTGTTTATTAATGCAGATCCATTTCACCTCGGGGCCGCCATTATAGGGAGAGGTCTTACTCAAAGTCACCTTATGACTCAAGGAGCTGGAGTCGAAGTCCGACGACAAGGAGCAGGAGCAGGAGCTGGAGCCGAGAAAGCTACTGATAGTGATTTGGATGCATAGTTGGTAATTTCTTGGGGTTATGATGCATCCATGTGGGGATGCCTCAAGTTTAGAGTAGCTAGTATTTTGGTGACAGTGTTATGTACTAGTTTAAACCACATGCTGGACGAAGTACTGATTGCCGACATATGCTTGCTTCAGATGGTTCCTTTCTTTGAAATTGCAATGATGTTTGTACAAGTGATGTGTTTGTGAATGCTCTCCAATCACTCTTAAGCCGACGCAGGTGGTTGGTCAGTTAATTTCTGAAGCGATGAGGTCCGGATAACTTATTCCTCTCCTAATTATTAATCTCGTAGTTAATTTCTGAAGTGATGAGGTCAGGATAACTTATTTAGTCTCCTAATTATGGATCTCTCCTCGACACCGAGGAAAAGGGTGCAGGATTGTGACCATTGACCTAGAAAGATGATGGCCGATGTTTAGATAATAGACTTGTTACATCATATGAAATGCCAATGCACATAGAATCCAAACTGTATGAAATGTTCGTCCACACTCTATGCTCAATAATTGTGGAACTGCAATCGGTAAAACTTGAACCAGTTACAGTCGCATCAAATAAGGCCACTTCTTGGTGTAATTTTTCTAAAAAAAACTATTTTCTCGTACTTTTTATTTTTCTAATTATATTTTAAAAATTATTTCATCAAACATTTTACAATTTTCTTTTTTTTCCTCAACTTTCGTAGTTTAGTTTTTCTCAACAATTTGTGGTATTTTTCAAAAGCTCTACGAAATCCAATGCGGAAATAAAAAACTAGAATAAATTTGAGTAAATGAAAAAGTGAAAACCTGAGTCCGTATCAATCAAGCCAAAACAAATTACTATTATGAGCGTCAAATGCAGTTGTGGTTGGGTTCGAGAGAAATTTTGATTTAAATTGAGGTTGAATATATTTAAATTAATTATAAAATAAATATAATATATATATTTTAATTGATATACAATTTAAAAAATAATTAATAACATAATAAATCCACATCATACTTATTTTATATTTTTAATCTGGTTTTTATACCTGTTATTAATAAAAAAATTTCTACTGGTTGATGACTTGAAGAGATGGTAACAGCAGGCTTAATTACAAGTTGACAACGAACCACGGCGACTGCGACTGGGAATGACTTAAGCGCTGATGTCATTCACTCATGATCTCCAGTAACTGCGGCAGCTACAAACTTATCTGGGCAAATGTTAATTAGATTATATTTAATTAAATTTGAATCAATTATAATAATTATAAATTATTTAATATGTATTAAAAAAATCAAATTATATTTTAAATATATTACGCTACATATTAAAAAAACAATCAATTCCATTTTAAATATATTACGCTTATTAAAGAATTAATTTAATTGATTACAAATTGGATATGGAACCAAATTTTAGCTTTTCACCTCCACCCCTTCCTTTATATACGAATGACTGATATGTTCATCCTACATTACAGTACTGACTCCACTCATCACTCCTTCCACAGCCGCTAACTCACTCATGGCTGAATCAAGTACCAACCCCCTCCCTCTCCAAGACAGAGTCGCGGTTGTCACCGGCGCCTCTCGCGGCATTGGCCGTGCTATTGCCCTCCATTTGGCGTCTCTCGGCGCCAAACTCCTCATCAACTACGCCTCCAACTCCGCTCAAGCCCTTTCTGTTGCCGCCCAAATTAACACCCCCTCCGCTCTCCGCGCCGTCACCTTCCAAGCCGATATCTCACACCCCGACCAGGTCAAATCCCTCTTCGACGCCGCAGAGTCCGCCTTCAACTCTCCTGTTCACATCCTTGTCAACTCAGCCGGAATACTAGACCCCAAGTATCCCACGCTTGCTGATACTACCCTCGAAGATTTCGACCGCACCTTCAGCGTCAACGTGCGAGGCGCCTTCTTGTGCTGCAGAGAAGCCGCCAATAGGTGTGTGTGTTTTCTTAGCTTTTAATGATATAACTTCAATTTCCGGAATCAATTTTAATTTAGGGTTTGAGATAGTCAATTCAATTATCCATATTGGTGTAATGTATACAAGTACAGGATCAAGCGCGGTGGAGGAGGAAGGATCATATGCTTGACGACGTCACTGGTGGCAGCATTTAGGCCGGGATACGGGGCGTACACAGCGTCAAAGGCGGCGGTGGAGGCGATGGTGAAGATACTAGCGAAGGAGCTGAAGGGAACGGGGATAACTGCGAATGGGGTGGCACCAGGGGCGGTGGCGACGGAGATGTTTTACGCGGGGAAGACGGAGGAGATGGTGAAACAGGCGGTGGAGGTGTGTCCGATGGGGCGGCTGGGGGAGACGGATGATGTGACCCCGGTGGTGGGGTTTCTAGCGAGTGATGCGGGTGAGTGGGTGAACGGGCAGATTATTCGGGTGAATGGGGGATACGTATAAAACGTTACCTCTACTCATCAGCTTGCTCTTGCTAGAGAAAGAATGGGTGTAATTCCAAATTATGTTCCTTAATTGGAGTTGTAATACAATGCGTGAAGTAATTTAATACAAACATGATCGTTGTTTAAAGAATGTAGCTAAATCGCCAAAATGCCTGCTATGCAAAGGTTCCAAGCTTGACAAAATAGTGTCAACAAGTGAGCCATCTTTGTAGCACTCCCTACTCGCTACATCTAATTATCACTATTTCATCATTTCTTTAATCAAAACTCATTCTATAAGTAATTTTCTTTCAACTCGTAAAATAAATTCTAATTTATCAATATAATATATATATATACCACAAAAGATAATAGATACCTCCAAAAGTTTATGTTCACCTTCACTAGATGTTCTCATGTACATAACCTCAAGAAAAATCATACCACAACTTAAAACACAAATCCCGATAAAAAACCAAAATATTTAACAACCCAATAATTAAAAACTCTGGCTTCAGAAGTCACGGCTGACCCACCTAATAAAGACTAAGGCACCGCTCAAAGTCCAATGTGGCTAATCAGTGTGACCTATCTCCTGAAAAGTACGTGGCAAGGAATGAGCTGCCTACTCAATAAGTATAGCTGACCAGTCTATATATATACACAGATAAAGATTCACGTACATGCAGTCACACCGACAACAGTCATTTATAATACAACAACATCAGATATAAGCAACAATACATACTCATAGCTGTAAATCAATCCACGACATAATATTCATTTGTTATCATTTATTAGTTAAGGGCCCCACTTACTCTAGCTGGAGTACATCAGTCAATGGTTTTGCCGGCCATCATCATATCATATACAGCACAGGATACCCGTTGTGTGATATCTCCACACTCTTTTACTCCAGCTGTGTAGTAATATAGCACAAGACATCACAACAAACATGGTACCCCCACACCACCCTAGTGTGTAGCTAACAGCACAGGATATTCCCTGCTGCCCCGGAATACCCTGGTACCCTACGCGCCATGTTACCTAGCTTAAATCATATATTTTTCATATCTCATTATCAATCACATTATCATCAATCACATTTTCATAAACCATTGACCGTGTTCCTAACTAGGTAAGCATCATCTTCTATTTTAATTCACGATCATCATTCTTTTCTTTATAATATTTACTTCCTCAATAAGTGCTCCCTATTTGATTTCATACTACAATCACGTAATCATACCACTCTCACGTCCAAATATTACAAACACATATGACACATAATAACAATTTCACCAATATTCAAATAATTCACAACTAATTATGTAAACAATCAATATACGAAAGCCACGTATAATAATATAAAGCCAAGTCCATGATCGCATCCAAGAAACCAATATATATAATATATACAATACTACACATACAGATATATATATAAATCCAATTAGCTATACTTACCTTATATCCCAAAATGCTTCTATTTTACGAGGGACTGCTCAACCCTCTACCTTATTGTCACGTCCTATAATAAATTATAATGCGTATAATCAATATATTTAATTTATCAAATAATTCATAAGAATTCACTTAATCAAACCCTTTATATATTTATAACTATCATTTTTAATAACATTCGTAAATTATATTACCACTGAAACCTCCTTTCCCTCATTAATAACATAATATTTCCAAAATATAACTTCCGAAGTATTTCTATGAATTTTCTGTCAATTTACAGTTGCTATACAATTTAATTAAGCAACAATACATAGAATTACATATTTCGTTAATCATTCTGATGGAATTGTGTAAATTAGCTATAGTAATAATTAAATCTAACAAATCTAATATTTTAATTACCCAACTATATCATTTTTATAGCAAATATGATATTTAATACGACACTAATTTAAATATCCAAAATCATAAAGTACTCCAATTAAATAGTACATCGCTCAATATAATCAATATTTAATAAACGAAGTAATTAAATAATATAATTATATTAATTATTAAAAATTAAAATCCAACATCCATACCTGTGCGTGCGTTGCTGTGTGTGTGCGTTGCTATGTGTAAAATGTAAAATGTGGGTGAGTGTAAATCTTAAAATGGAGAAGGGTAAATAGAGAGGCCCCCGCCGCCTCAAATTTCAAAGCTCTCTCTCTCTCTCCTCACTCCTTATATATATATATATTATTATATATATGTTTATATATTTAAAATATTATTATTATTTTATTTTTTAATTAAACTTTTACCAAAATACCCATTACGTCCTTCCTAATTTTCTTAATTAATATGATTTGATTTAAAATATTATAACGAACTCCAATTTAATCCTTTCAAGTTTTATTATATCCCAAATTTAATCTATAATTTATTTACTAATTACATCTAAATTTCTAATAATTATCAATTAGTGTCTCAATTACGTGAAAAATTTTACGGACGTCACAATCTTCAACAAAATCATTTATAATGTCTTATTGTGATAAGAAAGTATATCCGAAAATCTGGTAGAACAACTAGAATATTGGACCAAGGTTTCATGATTGTCATGATATTGCAAGTGGATGTGAATTTTTTGCATAAAAAGATCCACCAATGTGCACAAAAGCAAAGAAAATCATACCTAAGCTCCTTACAAATTGGACAAAATGAAAGAAGAAATGTCTCAAATGAGGAAGAAGGTGAATTTCTTGCATTAGTGTTTGATTGGGTACTTGTGTGGTGCTGCAGGTGCAGGGGAAGAACTGCAGGTATGCTACATGGATGCTAGCATGCATTATGAGGCTCGGCAGACAATCGTTTTGGTGAAAGCGGATTAGGTCAAAAGGACTAATCACAAACTGACAACTCGTTCATTGGGCCTTCTCTGTCCAACTACTGCCTACTGGGACTGTGCTGACTTAAGCGCTCACTTCTCGTAATTTCCAGTACACTCTGTCTGAATACGAATACCAATATGAATGTCCATCCTATTCCTACCACATTGACCAAGACAATCCTCCCACCAACTTATTCATACACAACCCTGATAATGGCTGAATCAAGCACCAACTCCCTCCCGCTCCAAGACCGAGTTGCAATTGTCACAGGCGCCTCTCGTGGCATTGGCCGTGCTATTGCCCTCCATTTGGCTTCTCTCGGCGCCAAACTCCTAATTAACTACGCCTCCAACTCCGCTCAAGCCCATTCTGTTGCCGCCCAAATTAACACCCCCTCCGCTCTCCGTGCCGTCACCTTTCAAGCCGATATCTCCCACCCCGACCAGGTCAAATCCCTCTTCGACGCCGCGGAATCCGCCTTCAACTCTCCTGTTCACATCTTTGTCAACTCAGCCGCAGTACTAGACGCCAAGTATCCCACGCTTGCTCATACCACCCTCGAAGATTTCGACCGTACCTTCAGCGTCAATGCTCGAGGAGCCTTCTTGTGCTGCAGAGAAGCGGCCAATAGGTGAGTGTGTGTGTTTTCTTAATTTTTAATGATAACTTCACTTTTCCGGAATCAATTTTAATTTTAGCGTTTGGCTTTTAAGATTGTCAATTATTTGATTCAATTATCCGTATTGTTGTAATGTATAAGTACAGGATCAAGCGCGGTGGAGGAGGACGGATCATATGCTTGACAGCGTCACTGGTGGCGGCATTGATTCCGAAATACGGGGCGTACACAGCGTCAAAGGCGGCGGTGGAGGCGATGGTGAAGATACTAGCGAAGGAGCTGAAGGGAACGGGGATAACTGCGAATGCGGTGGCACCAGGGGCGGTGGCGACGGATATGTTCTACGCGGGGAAGACGGAGGAGACAGTGAAAAAGTTGGTGGAGGAGTGCCCGCTGGGGCGGTTGGGGGAAGCGGATGATGTGGCGCCGGTGGTGGGGTTTTTGGCGAGTGATGCGGGTGAGTGGGTGAATGGGCAGATTATTCGGGTGAATGGGGGATGCGTATAAACCGTTACCTCTACTCAGCTTGCTAATGCTATAGAAAGGATGGGTGTAATACCAAATTACAATGCTTAAAGTAATGTAATGCAGACATGGTCGTTGTTTAAAGAATGTAGGTAAATTGCTACGTAAATTGCAGAATTTTGGGAAATTTTTGTCCAAATAGACAACTAATTGTATCATACTTGCTCTGTTTGGATCGAACAAGGTGCGAGTAAGAATTTTTTAAAATTTTAAAAGCCTCCAAATATGGGCTTTGGCATACTAATATTGAAGTTGGTCCTTGAGCCTATTTTGGGCTATTCTATGGGCCCATGGGCCACGACCTATAAATTGAGCGTGTTAAGCTCTTCAGACTTCCATACATCTCAAAGAATGTCGCGCCTAGCCCGCTACAGCTTTTGGGCTCTGCAATTGAGAAAGCTCCATAGCTCTCACATCGCAACGCTGTCGTTCCCCTCCTCCTTCTCGACTTCCGCCTCTCAGTCGACCGCGACTCGTCCTTCGCCGCCTCCCATTCACGTCGGACTCACTGAGTATGCGGGCCGGGGCGTGTTTGCCTCTCGGAGGATTAGTGCCGGAGAACTTATCCACACTGCACAACCCATTGTTTCGCATCCTTCGCTATCTTCCGTTCACACCGTCTGCTATTTCTGCCTCAGGAAACTTCCAAGCAGCGCCCGAAGCTTGGAAGCTTCTCAAACTGTGTCCTTTTGCAGTACACAGTGTGAAGACCAGTCCAAGGTTACCTTCC
Source organism: Sesamum indicum (assembly GCF_026168435.1). Classification (NCBI taxonomy): domain Eukaryota; kingdom Viridiplantae; phylum Streptophyta; class Magnoliopsida; order Lamiales; family Pedaliaceae; genus Sesamum; species Sesamum indicum. The sequence goes on along the minus strand of NC_142661.1, from coordinate 3,858,072 downwards.
TCACCATCCATTCCTCCATCAAGTTCTTATTCAGAATGTGTAAACTGTCCCAAGATGGATCGTAGGTGAGCCGCAAGGGCTGTGCGGTGAAGCATGAGTGTTTCATTAGTCGAGGTCGGGCTTCCAAGCTAATCGACCTCTAGCTCAAACGAATACTACGTTTACGTTTTTCCTTTTATAACCCGGGCTGCCATCCAGTTTTCTTTCCCCAGGAATTCAATTAAAGGAAACTAGAATTATGTTCTCTGTGAAGGTAAAATGTAGGCTTAAGTGTGGACCTACTCGGTCTGATGATGATGGGTCAAAAAATGCTCTTCTTTGGTGAACACTCAAGTCTATCTTTTTCTAATGTTCCCCAAACAAATCCCTGTATAGGCCAGTCAAAACCGGCTGGCAGACAAGAATATTTCAAGTGCTTCTGTAGTTTGCAAAGAGGGAATGGTACAGTGGAAAGAGTTTGCTCAGCATTTCAGAAAATGTGTCTGATATCAGGTTGTTGGTGACTGACTGGACTTTCTAATTAATCTATTCTGGTTCCATCATGGGGTCACTCTCTAGGCTGTTCTAGGACTATGTTCTAGGACAGTGTTTCATCTATTTTGATGTTTGCATCTGCATGTTTGGCTATGAAAAGTTGTCTGGATAACGGGTACAAAAGAAGTACTATATGAGTTTGTTTGACAATCTATTTTGCGAGTTGCTATCTGCTATATATCCATTAGAATTGAAATCGATATACTTATGCATCCTTGCCCGCTAATCTAGTAGAATCTTTCTTTTGTTTTACAGTTTGTTACCCTACCTTCTGTTGGGTTCTCCTCCCTCTTGGTTTTGATGAGGTCTTATTTCGTCTTTTGCATTCCATATTTCTTTTATTTACTCATAATCTCTATTTCATGGCATTAGAAGTTTTATGATGTTGAAAAGAAGGCAGATTGGTCGAGATTTAATGAATATTGCAGGTATGTGGATCTCTGTAGACCTCTTATCATATTACTTGATGATATTGATATTCACTTTTCCTTCTGAAGACTGCAGGGTCTAAAGTATCCGCTTCTGGTGAAGCGTCTGGCTTGTCAGGTTATCTCCGGAGTCGTCTCGTCTGATGTTCTTGACATACTTCAACCAGAGATTCCATCATCTGATAGAATTTCTAAGGTCAGCATCACCAGTTTCTGAACAAAGCTTTAATGTTTCACAATCCAATTGGTATGTCACTTTCTTCTGTTCTAAAATCCTTAATAAAAATGTTTTACTCCCTTAAGAAATTCTTCAGAGTGGGAGATACACCATTTGGAGGTTGGGTATTTGATCAGAAGGATAGTTGATATATTTAATTCTGCAATTCCTTCAAACCATGTTTTCCTGGGGTGGCCTACTATATTCCTAATGGCAAGGTTTGGAACTCGGGAACTACATCAGTATTTTTGGGATGCTAATGTGGAGGTTATTGTTGTTATCTTGGTTCTCCTACTTCAATAGTTAGTTTGTTAGGTTGGGTTCTCTCAGTGTGCATGCTAGGGGTCCTAGTGGGTTCAAGGGGTTTGACTCATTTTCCATTTTATCTCTTGGACCTTCAGTATTTCCCCCCCAGATCCTATAGGTGCCGCTAATGGTGAGAAGTGAAAAGAGGCTAGGGAAATGTTTAAGCGTGTCCTGTTTGTGTCTGCAGAAAAGAGAAGGGTATTTGATGTAAACATGCAATATATCATGTAACATTAATTTAATCAGTATTCATAAATTACTCAGTTCCTTCCCATTTTTCCCCTTGATGATTCACAGATGAAAAAGGAAGTTGCCCTGCTAAATAACACTTTTGAGGGCTCGGATATTGGGAGTGAGCAGATGGCATGTATCCTTGTCATTGTGCACTGAAGTTTATCAACACTTAAATTAGTTGAAGTTTCTGTTTCCCTTGATGGCATACTCTCGAGTCAATTTCATGAAAGCTTCAGTACCTTATTTCCCTGAGTGTAAAAGATTGTGTCTTTGACTTAGTAGTTTTGACTGAAGAATGGTATGCTGGTGTGTTGGCACGGATTCGTATCAATGCATTTCGTATTGAATTGGCCATAGGATCATATGAAGATCTTCTTTCCTTGGCAGCAGCATCAGTAGAAGCAGAAGCTGCTGTTGGGAACGCTGTTTATGTGCTTCCATCCTTATACAATCATGATTGTGGTAAAATCTCTCATTTCTCTGCAAACTCAGCATTTACATTTTCCCGTAATAGCCAAAGAAATTCTTTAGTAACTAGCATTTTTAGGAAGGATTTACATTTAAGTTGTTTATGGCATACTTCTGTCACGATAGTTGGTATTTATTGGCAAAAGATACACTTGAGCCAGAGCAGGAGTAAGTTTCCAAGTCACATAGTACAAAGAATGCTAGGGTCGGGTATTGGCATCTGTCATTTCTGTGAAAGAGCAGCATAAAAATAGTAATATGGCAAGTCCATGCAAATGATGCTTTTTTCCTTATATTGCAGATCCTAATGTAAATATTGTGTGGATTGAGAATGTGGATGCCAAAGTAAAGGCTCTCCGTGACATTGAAGAAGGTCCGTTCTTTCGACTTGGTTGTTGAAACTTTGATAGTCCCATTGATTTCAACTTTTGTCTGGACATGTGATTTAGCCAGGACACTGTGAACCGAGAACCCTGCAGTTTATGCGTTTTGCAGAATTTTATGTCGTCTTTCTTACTCATCAATATTATGATGCCCATAATTAGCTAATAGTGCTAGAGCGGGCCTTGTTTGGCTCGCTAAAAACATTTAGAGGATGGTTTTGGTCATAGTCCATCTTACTCCCAGGCCGAGAAATCACAGATGAAGAAAGGGAGACATATCATTTTAGTACTACCTTTTTCTTTATATTCACACGTTTACACATGAAAGTTCCTCCTAATAGGGGGCTTTTTCTGTTCTCTCTTTGGTACTGATCGTATTGTATAAACTATGAAGTGATAAACTACAGCAAATCACCCTTGAGAATCTTCTTCTGTATCATCTAGCATTCATGTATTGCATAAAGCTTTGCCAAGTTATTTGCTTGTTTTCTTTGTCAAACAGGGAAGATTCATCTAGTAAGACAGTCTCAACATAATTATTGTTTCCATTGCTTCCCTATTATTAGCTAATTATTTGAAAGTGCATGTGAGACCTCCTTCAATAACATATTGAGTACTTGTGTGGTGCTGCAGGGGAAGAACTGCGGATATGCTACATTGATGCTAGCATGGATTACAAGGCTCGGCAGACAATCCTGTATGAAGGATTTGGTTTCCATTGCAACTGTCTTAGATGCGCGTCAAAGGACTAAATACTTACAATTCAAGAGAAGGAAACAAACTCCATCAATTCAGATGTCTGTCAGTTTAAAAGAAGACGAGAGAAGAAGAAAGAGAAAAGGAAGGAAAGGTTCTTGCATCTTTTCATTTTACTCCTCAGTTTTGCCTGCAGTCTTTAGTCACTATGAGGAACATATTGCAATAGAAGTTTGGTAGTCTTGGGAAAGGGAACAGTGATATTGAAGTGTACATATCCTATCAGTATCAGGTTTATGGATGCATTACAAGTGCAGGTACTGTCCAACAGGTTATATTGTTTGAATGATCCTTCGTTAACATATTTAGGTTAAATCCATAGAATGTAATTGATGGTGGATATTGTTGCATCCCCTATTCACTATATTTAATTATCACTATTTTATTCTATTTCTTAATTACAACTCATTCTATAAGTAATGTCTTTCCAACCCGTAAAATAAATGCTATTTTATTAATATAATATATAAATATCACAAGAAATAATAGATATCATCAAAAGTTTATATTTACCTCATCAGATGTCCTCATATACATAACCTCAAAGGAAAATAGCATAATAGCTAACAATACAAAATTTTGAGCGCAAATCCAGCAAAAGACTAGAATAGTTATCAATTAAACAGTCAAAAACTTCGGTTTCAGATGTCATGACTGACCCACCTAATAAGAACAATGGCCGACTCAAAGTCTAATGTGTCTAGTCAGTGTGACCTATCTCCTGAAAAGTACGTGGTAAGAAATAAGCTGCTTACTTAGTAAGTATAGCTAACCAGTCTACGTATATACATAGGTAGCAAGTCACGTACAATGCAATCACATCAACTAATAAATATTCATCATATGCAACAACAGATGTAACGGATAATGCATACCCACGACTATAAATCAATCCACGATGTATTATTTGACGTTATCGTTTATTAACTAAGGGCCCTACTTACACTAATTGGAGTACATCAGTCAATAGTTTTGCCAGCCATCATCATCTCAGTCAACGTCATATTATATACAGCACAAGATACCCCTTGTATGTGATATGCCCACACTCTTTATCCCAGTGTGTAGTAATATCAGCACAGGATATCATAACACTTATGACATCCCCACACCACCCAGTGTGTAGCTAACAACACAGGATATTTATTTATTTTTCATATTACATCATCAGTTATATCATCATCAATCACATTATCGTAAATTATTGCCTATGTTCCAACTAGGTAAGCACCATCTTTTATTTCAATTCACAACAGCACTACCACTAACACCATCATTCTATTATCTATAATAGTTACTTATTCAGTAATAATTTCTCAATTCAATTTCATGTAATAATCCATTATATGATCACATAATCATAACTCTCACGTCCATACATTACAATCACATATAACACGTAGTTACGATTCTACCGATATAAAAGTAATCCAACAAATAGTCGTCGACTAAATATATAAACAACGAATATACAAAATCTACGTATATAAATATAAATCCAAGTTCACGATCAAATATAAGAAATCAATATATATAATATGCAATACTACACATATCAATATATATATATACATCCAATTAGCTATTCTTAGCTCAAATCCCAAAATATTCAATTAACATAAGGAACTGCTCAACCTTCTATTTTGTCGTCACATCCTACAATAGAGTATTATACATATAATCAATATATATAATATTATAAACTCTAAATAATATATTATATAATGTTCGTACATTTTCCACAAATCTCTTAATATCTTTATTGAAGTCCAAACATCTGTTCCAATTTCTTTAAATAACTACACTTTCTAAGCTTTTCAAATATATATTTAATTTATCAACTAACTCATAAAAATTCATTTAATCAAACTTCTTATATATTTATAACTATCGTTTTTAACATAATCCATAAATTAGATTATGATTAAAACCTCATTTTTCCTCTTTAGTAACATAATTTTCTTAAACATAATTTTCGGGATATTTCTATGAATTTTCTATTAATTTATCGTTATGATATAATTTAATTAAAGAACAATACATAAAATTACGTATTTGATTAATTTTTTCGATGAAATTGTGTAAATTAACTATAATAATAATAATTAAATTAATAAATACAATAATTTAATTAATCAATTATATCATTTTTATATCAAATGTGATATTTAATTCGACACTAATTTAAATAGCCAAACTCGTAAAATATTCTAATTAAATAATATATCGGTCAATATAAATTATATTTAGTAAATAAACTAATTAAATAATATAATTATATAAATTAATATGAATTAAAATAAGAAAATCGTGTACCTGTTAATCCTCCGCACTCCTAATTGTGTTTTGTGTGTGTGTGTGGTGATTAAGAAAAAGAAAGAAAGTGAGGCGGTGGGTGAGGTGATGGCCACCGCATGCCTTTCTCTTTTCTTTCTTTTTTTTGTTTATAATTATTAATCATATTATTTTTTCATATTATTTAATTTTTTAGTAATTACCATTAAGTCCTACTTAATTAATATGATTTTTTTTAAATATTATAACGAATTTCAAAATATTTCGTTCAAATTTTATTATATTCTATTTTCAATCTACAATTTATTTATTAATTAACTAAATTTTATAAAAATATACAAATTAATCCTACAATTATATATTATAATTTTTGAAGCGTGACAGATTTCATCCAAAACGACAAAGGAACTATTTCTCTTGCTAAGGGAAAGAGGAATAGAATTAGAGTTGTAATATGAGAAAGGAAAGTAGAGAAGGGAATGTAAATGATGCATCTGTTTTTTGGTCATAATGGAAACAAACTAAATAGATGGTGATTTGAACACTTGATATCTCAAATCACTACAACATTCAACTCCATACTTCATCCTCTTCTTATAATATGATTGAGAGAGTCCTGCAGTCAGCAATTGTCCTAACCCCCTCCCGAGACTGTTGATATATCAACATGCCTTACATTGGTAATGCTTACAGTTACAAAGATTTAGCCTCAAGGCCCTTGCTTTCATCCTACTGTTATTGGAAATCAACTTTATACCCATACTTATCCTCATTAAATATTTGAATCATGAAATCAACCATATTTCAATTTTTAGGCATAGGTGAAGACTCTACTATGGGGAAGGACTAGATGAGATTGTGGGTTCTAGAGATAGACTCTGATGTGGGAATATTTCAGCTAGGTATCTAAAGGCCTTCTAGAGATTGTACTTATTAGTGTGGGAACCAATCTTTCAAGAACTCCTAGGTATAATTTATTAGTCTCCCAGAGACCTTCCTAATAAGACTATCCATATCCAGACCAAGTGTTGAAGGTCTGCTATAGAGCTGTTACCCCACCAATAGAGACTTGATATCACTATTATTGATTCTTGAGAACTCATTCCGATTAGTGATTTTTGTGCTGGTAACTCTCCCGGCTTGGTCTTAACAATTTGTCTCTTTGCAGGCATTGTTCTCCCATACTCATGTACTCACTATTATTGTGGAATAGCTCAAATACAACATCGCTGTTTTTTGGAACACAAAGATTCATTGAGCCAGAAGAGTGCGAAAATCAAGATTTCTCAATTTGCTTTTCCCATGCATGTAACCAGAAAAAGAAAAAAGAAGACAAAAGTTTTCAGATATGTATGACATTGTTAATACCACCCCACATCACATGTACAATTGATATAAATAGCCAATGCCTACCAACATTACATGACAAAAGTAGTATTAATCACGTACGTCTGTCAATTTCTTATATCATCACTTTGGAAGTTTCCATCGTCCAAATCCTTCTTTGCCGATAAACTGAAGGTGGACTAATACACTATGCTCATCTCTTCATATCAATGCATGTGCATCGCAAGTGATTCAAGAAAAGACTTGAGATATATACATATGTTTGTGAAGAATATGAAATGAGGACCAAATTTGAGATGGCAGCTCTCTCCCCCAACCCTGCCATGCAAGACCTCAAGCTCACATTCCAGCTATCCACCCTTGTCTTCCCCGCACAACAAACTGATGACCACAAAACCTTGTTCTTGTCCAACATAGACCAATCCCTTAATTTCAATGTCCAAATACTTTATTTCTTCTCCCCCAACCCAGATTTCCCCCCAGATACTGTGGTCACTAGGCTCAAACTCGCTGTAGAAAAAGTGCTCGTCCCATATGATTTCATGGCTGGAAGACTCAAGTGGAACCACCACTCTGCCCGCCTCGACCTCCACTGCAACGCTGCCGGGGCTGGCTTCATGGCGGCTTCTTCCACTTTCTCTCTTGATGAGATAGGTGACCTGGTTTGTCCCAATCCGGGATTCAGGCAGCTTGTTGTTCAAACCTTGAATAATTTGGAGGATGAGGATCAGCCGTTGTGTGTTTTCCAGGTCAGTGCAAGAACTCAAGGCTGGACTGCCTGTCTTAAAAAGAGTTATCAGTCGTCGAGTTTGAGTTCCAAAGTGTTTGTGATCATTAATTAGTTGTTATAACACGTGCTTATAATCTGGAAACTGCAGGTAACATCATTTAAGTGCGGTGGTTTTGCAATTGGAGTATCTCTAAATCACATCTTGCTTGATGGCTTAGCCGGAAGAATGTTCCTAGAAAATCTAGCATCACAAGCGTTTGAGGACAAACCCCTGGCTATCATCCCCTGCCACAACCGCCGCCTCCTCGCCGCCAGATCACCGCCGCTCATCTCATTCCCACACCCGGAGCTTCTCAAGCCCCAGTTCCCAGTTCTTGGTCGCCCAGTTTCCGGTTCCGAAAAAGAACTTGATTTCAAAGTTTTCAAAATAAGCTCAAGTGACGTCAATTTTTTGAAGGCCATGGTCGCCAAGCAGGCAGCAGCAGATAATGCAACCGCCGTAAAAATCACCAGCTTTAACGTTATGGCCGCCCTGATATGGCGGTGCAGAGCTTTGTCGTTGTGTGATGTGGAGGGAAATAAAGATAGAGTTTTTACTATGTGTTATGCCGTGGATTTGAGGTCAAGGCTGAATCCGCCGTTGCCACCTGAATACTGCGGCAATGCAATATTACCAGCTTATGCCTCAGCAAAGTGCAGAGATATCGAGAAATGGCCGCTATTAAAGCTGGTGGAAATGATATCAGAAGGGATTGAAAGACTGAGCGATGAGTACGTGAAATCCGCAATAGACTGGTTGGAGATCAACAAAGGGATCCCATATGGAGATTGCGTTTTGACTTCTTGGTTGAGATTGGGACTCAATGAGGTGGTGTTTCCGTGGGGCAAGTCCTTGTATTGTTGCCATGTGGTGAACAATTTAGAGCGTCTGTGTTGGATGTTTCCCTATGTTGATGGAGTTAACATATTAATTCAACGACCTGCTGAGGAGATGGAGAGATTCCAATTCCACCTTCTTAACTTGATCGTTGCATAGTACTTAGACTCAATGATGCATATACATGTATAGTGATCAATCAATATATAGCTCCAGCTTAATTATTGGACTACTTTGGTCACAAGAATGAAGTATCTGTTCTTTTAAGTTTCCTCTTGTTGAATGTTGTCAGTGTTTGTTTTTTTCTCTTGTCCAATCCATACTCTACCAACTCACTTAGCAAGATATTCAACTGTTGATTTTTACATCAGGGGAATAATTTATGAGGTCTGTTGTAATAAAGTTTCTAAGTTTCCCTAGTTGTAGGAGTATATGTGTTTTTTGGTTTTGTATAAATGAATTTAAAACCTCCAAATAATAACATATCTAGCTAGATTATGATCACACCCTTATTGTGGTAAACTTGATCGTTTCCATCCTATAAAATGACTAAGTTAAGAATACAAAATAATTAACTTTGCGCCAAATTAGTCGGTTTCTAAGTAAGCATGTGAAGGGGTGGCAAAAAGAGAGCCTTCTTGTTATTCTCCTAATTCTCATCTCCTCACGCCTTAAAATCGTTACCAGATCAACAATTGTGTTCTCACTCCCCACTCTTTTTCCACCCTCTTAAATCTAACCAAACTCAAATCTTAAACAAACTAGTTTCTGTGTTTGTTTTTGTACAGAAAACAGAAAAGAAAAAAGAGTTGATTAACTAAGTTTGTAGACCAACCATTTCTCCTCAGAAAAGTTTTAGTTTTTCTTCAATTCTCTTTTTCTGCAACAATGGAGGCTTTCTCTCTGAGTTCCTCCATCTCCATTGCATCAGGCAGAGTTACAAAAGTTTACAACTACAAGCATGGAAGGCTTTTTTCGGGGAATAAGAAGAGCATGGTGTATTGTCAAAGTGGTAATCATGCCATAAAGTCTAGTGGGATTTCATCTGTTTTGACAGAAACATCGGCGTTGATTAGCGCAGATCACGGACCTGCTTTGATGGAGGGGAGCTTAGTTTTAAGTCCAAATGGGAAGGATTTGGATGTGGAAATGCACGACGAAGGTCTTGGCATCGTCAAGTATCTCAGAGGGAAAACCTTTCTTCTCACTGGTGCAACCGGATTTTTAGGAAAAGGTGTTGTGTTTTTCTTGAATTGTTACATATACAATCCTGCATGAAGTTTGAAGTAGTTTTAACTCTTTTCACTGTCCCTGTTGTATGTATGAATTGCAGTTCTTGTTGAGAAAATGCTGAGGACAGCTCCTGATGTTCTTAAGATATTTGTCGTGATCAAGGCTAAGAACAAAGAAGCTGCATCAGAAAGATTGAGAAATGAAGTATGCAATTCTTGATGACGTTTGTGGTCATGTTCCAATCTATTGCCATTTTTGTTTAGAATTTTCTAACACGTCTCGAATCATAGATCATGCACGCGGAACTTTTCACGCGCCTGAAGCAGATTCATGGAAAATCCTATCAAGCTTTCATGTTGAGTAAGTTGATTCCTGTGGTTGGAAATGTTTGTGAAACAAATCTTGGTGTGGATGAAGACGCAGCTGAGCTCCTGACCCAAGAGGTTGATGTAATCATAAATTCTGCAGCTAATACCACTTTCGATGAAAGGTTCCAGGACATCTACTTCTGTTTTACAGTCTTCATACAAATATAAGATGAAAATGTAAAATAACTAGAAGATACATCTTAGGTAAAACATTGGATGGTTTCAGGTATGATACAGCTCTTGATATAAACACTGGTGGACCTACCCGCCTCATGAGTTTTGCCAAAAAATGCAAGAAACTGAAGCTCTTTTTACAAGTATCAACAGGCAAGTATCCAACATGTATATGCCAGAAACTAGTTTTTGTGCCATTCTAAACATGAAACCTGGCACTGTTAATATTTTTTTCTTTTTGTCCTGTTGCATCCATCAGCTTATGTGAATGGACAAAGGCAAGGTAGAATCATGGAAAAACCTTTCAGCATGGGTGAAAGTATAGCAGCTGAGACTGTTGTCTGCGGGAACCACCAAGTGTCACTTCCCAAATTGAGTGTTGAAGACGAAATAAAGGTAGTCTTGGAATCAAAAAAGACTCTTGAAGATGATTCACTGCTTCAGAAAATGAAAGAACTAGGGATGCAGAGGTAGTATATATACCCCTCTTGATTCTTTGTATATTATTTAATCGTCATCCATGGATGCGTATCTTTTCTGTGATTAAACCTGTGATTTTCTCAGGGCAAACAAATTCGGTTGGCAAGATACGTATGTATTTACCAAGGCTATGGGAGAAATGATGATAGACAGTCTAAGGGGCGAGATACCAGTAGTTGTAATTAGACCCAGTGTTATCGAGAGCACATACAGAGAACCATTCCCCGGATGGATGGAGGGAAACAGGTGTATTTCCTGATAGTTGGTGAACTGATCAAAGAATTTAGTTTTGGGTCTGATACCTTTTCAGGTTAGCTAACAAAACTAATTGGTTTCCAGGATGATGGATCCAATCATTCTGCACTACGGGAAGGGGCAGCTCACAGGATTTCTGGTTGACCCGAATGGAGTTCTTGATGTTGTAAGTGGATATCCTTACACAGTTAGTATCCATTTGTCTTTTAGACTTGGAAGACAGAAATAAGCACTGAGAAATGGGTTGTTTTAGGTTCCAGCAGATATGGTTGTCAACGCGACGTTTGCAGCCATGGCAAAGCATGGGGCAGGTGGAAAACCAGAATGCAGCATCTACCAGGTTGCTTCATCCGTTGTCAACCCCTTAGTTTTTAGGGACCTGGCCGAATTGCTCTATCAGCACTTCAGTTCCTCGCCTTTCATGGATCCAACAGGGAGTCCAGTTCGTGTTCCAAAAATGAAGCTATTCAGCTCCATGGAAGATTTCTCCTCTCACCTTTGGAGGCATGCTATTAAACAAACTGGTTTAGGAGCTTTCACCAACCTTGATGGGAAATTGTCCCACAAGCTCGAGAGTATCTGTAGAAAATCAGTGGAACAAGCTAAGTATTTGGCAAAGATCTACGAGTCCTACACTTTCTACGGTGGAAGGTAAAAATCAACAAAACATTTTGTATCGTTATCTAATGCTTCATATAGTTTGCAAGACATATAATGGTGAAAAATACAACAGGTTCGATAACAGCAACACGAAGAGATTGATGGGATTCATGTCTAAGGACGAGAGACAACAGTTTGGCTTTGATGTTGAGAACATAGATTGGAAAGATTACATAACTAATGTTCACATACCAGGATTGAGGAGGCACGTGATGAAGGGAAGAGGTCTAAGCAGCTGATGCAGCTTCAGCTGAGCAAAACGTTGCTATTAATTTCTGCAGTCTAATGTAAAAGAATGATTTTCTTTTAGCCCCTTTTCACCTTGTGTACTTCCCCATGAACAAGAGATGTGCCAGTTTATTGTTGATTAATAAATGCAGTCAAACATATGTGCGTCTAAGTCGAATCATAGTCATAGATGCCTGAGTTTCTCTAGTTCTGCAAGAAACATTGGAATGATAGGGACATGCCATAGTCTGAGAACAATAAGAGCTGAACATTTAAGTTGTAAGCCAAACCTAAGTTGTAATGAACTGTATAATAATAGCCGAGCCCGGCTGCAGCAAATTTGAGAGCAGGCATTTTAACAACATCAAATATAGTAACACTTTTGGATTTGCATGTGGAGGATACTCCAAATAAAGGAGGAAATTTGACATAACCATCTGCACAAGCATCTTTTTCAAAAAGTTCGACTGTAGTACGCATTGCAAATCGTAAAAGATCAGCCTGATAGAAGAGCAGAAGCAACTCAGCTTCCATTGTGAAGAATTGTAAATTGCACCAAAATTTGGATACGTCACTATACAATAAGCATCTTAACACTAGCTCCACCTACATTTTTGGTCATACAGCCTAAACGACCCTTCACCCCCACCTGGAAACCACAAAATGAAAGTAAAAAAAAACAATAAAGAAGAAATACGACTGCTATACAACGCAATCCAAGCATCACAAGCCCAGGTGAGAGAACACAGAAGGAACAAGATCAACGACAGACCAGGCAAGACCAGCGTACTGAAGGAGCCTTATGCCTGTATCAACATCAAATGAGGTCTGCTTGGAGAAAAAGAACACTTTCTGGAGATAACCCAATTGCTTTATTTCGTCTGACTTCTTATCAGCAGGCATTCCATGTAAGGCAGGTATATAGCTTGTTGATCTTACTGGGATTCCCAGAGTATTTGCTAGAATGGGAAGAATCCATTTCGCAAGAGCCTTGCTACAGAACTTAGCAAGAAGGATCGTTGGAATTCCCAGTAGTATTCTACCAACAAATGCAAGGAAAGTAAGCTGAGGGGAAAATACGCGTGGAACATTTTCATGGTGAAACTGATGGAATGTCTGGTGGATGCCGATCACCTGGATAACACAATTTCCAAGTAATGAGTGGAAAGAAAAGAAGCTGGGAGTGCGGGCAGTGTCTAAACAACTTTTCATGTTACCATGGAATGTTAGAAAGCTAACACCTAAAACTTTATGTTGATTAACATCATGCTGCTCGCATTAACATGAATTTGGGAGGACACTGTTTCAGAACAATCGTTGTGCTACATTAAACCAAATTACACAAAAACCATTTAAACTTGCATTGGAATTATAGTTGTGTTGAATAGGAAAATCAGCTTACAATTCCCAAGGCAACACCATTGAAGGCTGTGTGATACTCAAAACTTGGTGTTGGAAGTTCAGGAGTTGGGTAAGCAAACAGTAATAAGAAGCTTAGGGCGGTCCAGAAGGATACAACTGCAGACAAAAGATTTCTCAAAATTAAAAGATCTTAACAACAGCATCAAAACATGATACGTATATAAATGCATCATCCAAGCCGTAAATTTACAGTAAGCATTGAGCATGACTACGTCCTCTACATGTTTTCGCTAGTCTATCCATAAACAGACCCTTTAGCATGTTTATAATTAGTGAATACATGCTTAAAGAATTATCCAAAAGTAAGGCTCTCTTTTGTTTCTGCATTACTGCCATTTTTTACCAGGTCCCAGCAAACATAGTATTGGAAACTCAATTTGGAATAAGAAGCTTGCTAGTTATTTCCTCAAATTAATAGGTGCATAAGAAGCAATGTTTAAAGGAATTAGCATCCGTACCATTTTGACCTGAAACTACGAAATTGTCAATGTATTCAGAAACAGAAAGCCACATTGCCAGGATCCCCAATCCCAAAGCCAGACCACCAATAATATCGACCAAGCTGTGCATTCCAAGGTATATCCTTCCTAACAATATAACAAGATTTAGTATGGGAAACTTTATGGAAATCAAACATGACTTTAAGAATAACAAACCATTAGAAATTTATGCGATAGATTGAAACTCACCCAATCCAATGAGACCAACAAACAAACAAACCATGGCAAATCCAACCACCTCTAAAAAGACACCATTACTTCCATTATAGTCCAGAATGTAGTGTAATAGGTATCTGGACAAACACTCAAGAAGTTTAGACAGCATGGGAAGCCAAAAAATGAGGCAAAACCCCAAATAGTAGAACGTGCAAAATCAAATTTCAGATTGAAAAAAAAAAAAGAAGAAAGCAACCTGGAGTCTGTCATCTCTTAATTTAGCCTCAACAAAGTTTAACTGAGAAAGTGCAGGAAAGTCTTATTACCCTGATAAGCAAACGGTATTAAGAGTGTGCGACGAAGGTAATCCATATTCCATGGCATTCTCTTCCTCATCTTTGGTGGCTGTTACTCTTCTAACAGGTGGACAACTGGGTCTAGGTGCTGACACCACATCCTTTGAGCCATGAACATAGATGGAATTATAAAACAGGACACCCGAATACGACAGAGCATTTGTACAGAAAATCAACATTTGTATCAAAGATACCTTTATACAGTTTCCCACATAATCACAGAAGGCCATCAAGAGAGTCATTTGCCGAGCCAATTTGCAGTGCCCAGTCTAAAACACAACCAAAAACATAATGTATAAAGAAAAATTGGCATACCAGTTCACAAATAAAAAATTTCGAACTCCTCTAGAAAATGCAAAATAGAAACACATACAAAATATACATATGAGAGGGTGTGAGAGGGCATACCCAGAAAAGCAAGGGGAGAAAGGCAGTATAAAAAGGCACAGAAACAACACAGGATAACCCAGAAAACAAGGCATCCAAATGTCTACGCTGGTATTTCTGCAAAACCCAGGAAAAAAAAACACTCAAGATCTTATTAAAAAATACATCAAAAAGTTCCAACCTTTAAACATAATTCTTGAAATAAACACATCCAGAAACAAACCTGGATCTTGAGAATAATGGGAGTGCCAGATATGACAAGGCGAGAAACACATGGCTGTGTAAAAGATCTGAGGTATTGCGTCACGTTCAAAATTGAAGAAATCGAAATCCACAATGCTATTCCACAAAGAGAGAGTACTTGCCACCCTGTTATGCTTTCCATTTATTTTCTTTAAACTCTCTCTATGACCTTGGACGTATTCTCGTTCTCAATTCTCCCCCTGGAAGAAAGAGAAGGAGATTGAAGAAGAAGACTAAGAAATGATATGATCTGTGAAGAAATTTCAAAGACCCACTACTGATTAATTGTCAAAAGATGAAACTTGTGTGGCCCTTTGAAATAAAATCCTGCTCTCCTGTTGATACACACAAGAATGTCCGTTGTTTGATTGTGTAATTTAGCCTATTAATTTCCATTTTTACCCCTATCTTTTATTAAATTAGCAAAAAATTTCTTTGTGTTTTAGAAATAGAAAAAAAATCTTTCCTATTTTCAAAACCCCAACAATATATATATATACATGAATATAAATCTTAAATAATTATAATAAATTATAATTTATAAATTAAATACTTTATTAATTTATATTATTTTTATAAATGACATTTATATTTAAATTAGTATTATATATATTTTTAAAAAAAATTCAATATGTATCAGATCTGGGATGATAATGACACTTTTTTGTTCGACCGTCGCCCTTTATTTTTTTGTGACGGTCATCACCCTCTTTCTTGTTGCTAGGCAATGTCGTCGTTAGATCGGAGACGGCGAGGGCAGGGCTTGGGAGTGAGGGTAGGCAGTGGAGGAGTAGTGTTTTTTTATCTTTTTCTTAAAAAAAAAACATATATATATAACATAACAATTTATTTTTTACAATTTTTAATTATTTATATATAATTAAAATTATATAGAGGCATAACAATCAGACGATGTAAAGATTTAACGCCATTATATTTTAAAATAAAAAAGGGAGCGTGTACTGAATTAAAAAAATACAAGGGGAATTTTACCTATTTTTAAAATAAGAGAAATTTTTTCTGATTTTTAAAATATTGGGAGTTTTTTATAGTTGGAGTGTTAAAATAAATGAATAATTAGATTATGAGGAGAAGGCGAAGCTTCGTTGGCATTGTAGCTGTCAAGTGGCGTAGAATCAACAGCTCAGACCACTCAGCAGTCGGCTTTTGACCATTCAATTTGCAACATAAATAGTAGAACGTTTAATCGGCAAATCGCACTTTTGTACTCCCGCTATATAATCTCTCATTTTTAGTTTCAAATTTTATGAGTAGACATTTATAATTTCAAGACTCTAAACAATAAATACTTTGGTCATTTATCATTAACGGTGTGATTGGTATATAGGAATAAATAGAAATAAAATAAGCATAAGTTTATTTTTTACATCTTTGATCGATATGCTATACGTATGTGAATACTTATTTTTATGAAAATTCTTATTCATTTAGATAAACAACTAGTCATTTAATTATTTTCAATATATTGGGAATTAAAGTTCTCTCTCTCTTTTTTTAAATCGTCTGCCTGAAAATTATAGAAAAATAATGAGTCTTGAGTTGTAAAAAAAATATTTAAAATAAAATATGTGATATTATATAACAACGCACCCCAACTTGCAACATAGGTGCTTATCCAGTTGGTACCCGCTTTCCACACGTCTATCAGTAGATGACGACAGAAAATTTCTTGATATGTTGTAGTACCATTCCCAATAACCTTGTTTTGTTTCTCTTCTATTGGAAATAGGTGGCCTCTATACAATCGTGTTATATCATCTTTGCCATCGAGTGATGTATTGTATGTGTTGCAGGTGACAATCTGTGCCCATGTGATTTTTACGGGAGATCTAATGGAGGCTCATATCCCTGATATCCGTCGCTTCTGGAATATTTTGCCTCATCCCGAATTGGTAAAGAACTTGTTCGGGATAATGCATTTCAACTATTGCGTAGAATACCAATGGACATGATGACCTCCACAACTGGGGTTCAAATCAGCTGCATAAGCCATAATGACATCCTAGTCCATGTCATACGCCTGCCAGATGAACTGTAATAAATAAAAAGATGTAAATTAATACACATTAAATTCACAGTATAAATATATGTATAATATTAAAAATAAGTTACCTGATCTGCCTGCATCTCATCCAGTATTTCTCTTATCACCCAGACAGTTCCCCGTACTGTTCGGGTGAACGTGTGCTAGCAATTCCAAGTAGCACCATATGGTGCTGCTGGGAGCTAGCGATTGTAGTCCATCCAGACTTGGCCCATAAATAGTCGCTCTGCACCAAGTTCAAAGCAAAGTGGAGTAATCCGCGACCATGTCCAAATCTGTACGAATAATACAAATATATGTTAATAAATAATATTCATAGCAAAAGAATTGTGTAAGAGTTATTAAGTAAATTTTACCTGCAACAATTGCAGCGCGCTACCAATTGCTGCTTTGCCTTTTGTGCTGACATTGCATAATGCACGATATAAAAATGCCAGCACAACACTCCCCCAACTATAGTTCCTGGTTGTTTCTATATCTTCTAATTTTGAAAGAAAGTAATGATACCAGGTTACCTGAGGAATTTGGGCACATCATTCCCCCCAAGAGAAACAATGCAACAGCATGGGCGTACTGGACGACGACATCGTGGGGAGTGTTTTGAGTGATATTGACCGCCGCCAAATGAGATATAATTCCTTGTGTTTGCAGTCTTGAACCCTTGAACGCATTTGCATTTGGGATAAAGCCTAAATAAGTAAGGCAATATTCATGTCATTGTTGTGTTGTGCGGTTGATATCAACTCCAGTCACCGGCTCGCCATCTATTGGGAGTACCCATATTATTTGAATATCTTGTATTATAATTGTGACTTCCCCTACACGAAAATAAAAATTGTGCGTCTCCGATCGCCACCTCTCCGCATCTGTAATTGAAGGCGTCCGCATCTGTAAATTCCATAAAATCCTATTTGGTGTAAGATTTATTGTACACGTACGGAAAGATTATTTTGTTGAAAATGAGTCCATAAGGTACCATCCGCACGCCGTGCCTGTAGTACGGCATCTAGGTCACAGGGTCGTACACAGAGTGTCTATCCATTTGTACAAAAAATTAATTTGTGTAACCCCACACAAAATATTTGTAAGAATATAACACAGTAAACTCTTATGATTGAAAGTAACACGAGATGTTTGATTTGAAAATGCTTGAATGAGTAAATCCCAGCCTTTTATAGACGTTCGGTTGTCAAATTTAAATTTAATATAATGCTGACAGGTCACATTGATTGACCCATCACTGCGAACATCGCCTTGTAATTAAATAAAACTAACACATCGTTCAATTTTTTTTATATAAAAAAGTTGGTGATAGGTTCGATTGCGTGTATAAATAGCTGGGCTTATGTGCTTCAAACAGATAGACGCAACAACCCATTCACTCTTTGCTATCTCAAATACAATCATGCATTATTTCTCTATTTCTTGCTAACTATGTCTACTTCATCTTTTTGAATTGAAGTTTTTGTGTATTTTGGTGGTGAATTATACAGCGATGGATTGTCTCTTCTCGCATTGAAGTTTTTGTGTATTTTGGGAGTGCCCATATTATTTGGATATCTTATAGAGTAATTGGCCGAGTTAATGCCACCAGTGAGCTAGCTCTGAACGAACACCGAAGAGGAAAGAAGCACAAGTCAAAGGAAGTTGCATTGAGAGCTCAGAATGTTGCAAAAAACTATAGCACCGGACTGTTACCAAAGAAAGCTACCAAGTAGATGTGCCAGGTAGGAGTCTCCTCTCAAAAAGTTATGAATGATCATAACAATAGGAAGAAACATATCTAGCAAGAATAATTGTGCCTCATTGTATTTTTTATAATTGTACAAAAAAATATATACTATTATATTTGTACACTTAATTATAATTTTTTAAATTAAGACAATTTTAATATTATAATTTTTTGAACTTTACTATGTTGTTAAAAAATTAATTTTATATAATTAACTTATAACAAAATTTAATTAAATGAAATTTAAAAATAAAAAATGGTCCAAATCGTGATTACAAATCACGACAAAACGTGACTTGGGTATTTTTGTGGAAAAAAAAAACTATTTTTTAGTCGAGTCGTGATTTCAAATCATGACTCGACATATTAAGATTATAGTATTATAATAAATTATATTAATATAATTTTTTTTATAATAAAAAAATAAATAACCCGGTAATAAGATGACAATATTTTCAATACAACTTGTAATATAATATAATACAACTAAATTTACATTATTCATTGTTTATGAAAAGTAATTAGATTAATTAAATTAAAGATTCATTTGTTAAATATAAAATAAAAAGCTTGTAAAGTATTAAAAATATTGTATTTTTTCGAAATAAATCATGAGATGAATAGTTGTACAATTAATTTCTCCATGAATTTTTTTCAAAATTGAATTGTAAATTTTCAATCGCAATAATAATAGTATGTGTTAGTTCATTATAAATTATTACACTAGAAAAAAATGACTATTGGCTACAATTTTAATAACTATGGATTAAAAATTATGGTAAATAATTGCTAAAATTTCATTTTTGGTCCACATATTAGGCCATATTCAATTTTTATCCCACTTATTACAAAAATCTCAATTTCAGGATAATATCTTTTGATTTATCTCAATTTTGATCCCACCGTCAGATAATTGACGGAATATGTTAGTTGCCGTTAAAGAGGCGCACATGCTTCTCATGTGATGCGTATTTGGGGAGAAAAAATATACCAGACTTGATAGAAAAGAGGATAAAATTAAAAAATTGGGATTCCTCCACCATTTTCTCTCTTTCAACCCAAATCTAGTTTCAATTTATGAAAAAACGGCGTCATTCGACTTCTACAATCGAAAAACCCACCAATATGCACATGGGCGAAAAAAATCATATATGGGCTCCTTTGCAAAATGAACAAAATAGAAGAATGTGAATTTGTTGCACAAAATGGAAAAAGAGGTGGCCGAAATAAAGAAGAAAATGGAAAATCGCTCAACTTTGGGTCATGAAGGTTCATTCTTCTAGTCATAATCTCTTCTTCTTAGCATCTGCAACAGGTGATTTGAAAAACAAAAACAAAAAAGGGTTAAGATGGGTTTTTGTTAGGATAGATGGCCAGAAAGCCAATTAGATTGGTCTAGATGTAATCTGTTTTGACAATGTTCGACATTATGTAATATTATTTAGTGAATAAAATGAGTGTTTGGTATTGGTCTCTTTCTTTGTCATGCTCGTTCTATGTGTTCATATTTACTCTAACATCACAACAAAGCCCACAGACTATATAGACAATCGTGCAGTTTTTTCGATAAAATGTAAATTTTATTAAATAAAAAAAAGGAGGGGTACATAAGTACAGTACATCGATCATCAACTAGGTGAATTCCTCGACAGGCCAAGGAATCCACCAAAAATGATAAAGTGTGCATGTACTAACAACATAAGGAAGATGTACTTGTGAAGTATAATCTTGTGTTTGGTTCGGCATATATGGAGTTAATTGAAACTAATCATCTTGAGGCGGTTAAGGCATATAATAATCTTGAGACGGTTGAGGCACGTAATAATCTTGAGGTGTATAAACTGTAGAAGGACCAGCTATATCCACCACAATATCATAACGTTCAACTGAACTAATAGACATTCGACTAGAACTTCTTCTTTGCTTGTAGGATGTTGTGGGAGTATCATCGGATGGAGAAGCAATTTGTTGTGCCTGTTGGGTTATGACTTCCTTGATAATACGTAACCCATGTTAGAATCTATCCACCAATTGATTATATAAAAGAAAATTTATCATAAAATTAATTTTATTTTATTACTAATCATTATTTTCTAATTATCAATTATGTTAAGGAACTAAAGAATGACAATTCTATTGCCTTGTAATTTGTTGGATAAACCAATTATAGAAATGCTATTCAATGCGTTTCATTTATCTTCTTTATTCCATTCCTCAAAATTCGTTCCATTCCTACGCACCAATCATGCCCTAAGGCCCTATTTACTTTGATATACTAGCATGTATAAGAAAATTAGTATAGATTAATATGATGTTTACTTTCTTGTATGGAGGCCCTGTACAAATCTATATATTGTTTCTCTTGTATAAGTAATATCATCTAAGGAGGTGGTATTAAATTAGTACAAGGCTAGCATCTTTTTCCAATTTGTGTTAAAAAAGTGACAACAAGTACATTTTTTGTTTCTTCCATCCATTTTGGAGTCTTGGAAGTGGAAGTCTTTCATCTTTCCTTCTACAAGCTTCGTCTATCGTCTGTAAGATTCATGTTCTTGCCTCCTTTTTTTTGATTTCACCGAAAACTTGAACCGAAGCTGAAAAATGTAAGAAAGATGCTCCTTTGAATTTTGGAGACATATTTTTCCAAATTTTTGGTGAACTCCATTTGATTTTTAAGTTTTGTTTTTAAAAGTAACTTTCCAAAGTTTTGGGAAAAAAAAAAAAAGAAGGATGACTAGCTTCATTTCTTTAAGAAAAGTTGACGTAGCTTTCACATATTCCCGCACGGAACCTGTATGCTTCAATTTTCGCAATGCTCGCCTGGCATTGTACTAAACATTCTCCGGGAAGAACTGCTCTCGGATCGCCTCCCGAAGAAGGGCCAATGTATCAAGCCGCACTTGATGGGCCTATATCTCCGCATACTTGGTACGCCACCACAACTTGGCATCACCAGTCAGATACATGATCGCAGTCGACACCTTCCTTGCCTCGTCCTGCACGTCTGCCGCAAGGAAGTACTGTTCCATGTCAAAAAGAAAGTTCTCGACCTCCTTCTCATCACGAGCACCGCTATAGGCTTTCGGTTCGGGAATTCGAAGCCTAGCACCGGGGTCATGAGCAACAACAAGGGCGTTACCCACTACACATTGGAGTAGACCTATCTAAATAGACATTTGTTCCATGTGCCGCTGTATATCGGCAAAGCCATCGCCTCCAAAGGCACCAACCATCTCTTGGATCACCTGCCGACATTCGTCCAGCTCTGAAATTCAACACCGTGATCTCAGATTCCAGGGAAGAGACCTTCCCCTCCAATTCAGTCAACCGGGAGTATCCGTCCTCTGGGTTCTCAGCTCGCTCGCTAGGCGATGTTGCATGTCACGGGCTCTCCGCATCTTGCCCCGACACTCTCGCAGCAGGATTTATTTGGGTCACAGCAACCCGCGTCGGCCCTATCTCGGCACGAGGCTCTGATACCACCTCTCATGAGGTGCCTTCCGCAACGCACACCATGTGGCTAGTAGTCCGCTGACTACTTCCGCCAATCGCAATACACTCCCGCTCGGCACTAAAGCAACGCGCCGACAAGAATCACAATAATGAGAGCAACAACAGCAACGACAGCAAATTGCACAAGCAATTTCAGAAAGGAGATTTTATTGAACTGAAAAATGCGTATATAGTGGACAATGATGCTAGAGCAAGGGGATCGCCTTGAGGGGGACTCTAACACGTCACTAAATCAAGCTTCTTGAACTCATTCCCCCCTCTATTATAGGCTTAATAAAGAAAATCCTATTGAAAGCAATAGACATTAAAAAGATTAAAAAACGCACCTCGGGAAGCTTAACATCCCCTGAGCAATCTAAACAAAACAAAGCAAAGTAAAAAACCAAGCACCTAAAACTCTAAGACTACGGAAGTCCAGCGTCTGTCGGTGAAGGTTGATTGGTAGGCCATGTAGAACGGTTGAGTGGCCGAAATGCGTGTCAAGGGTGCCGAGTGTGCAGGTGGCCCTTGACACATTGTGAAGTTGGTAAAAAAATCAACTCTGCGGCATGAGTAAAAACATCCCTTGAGGCAACACCCGACGAAAATAAAGCATAAAAGAACGAAAATAGAACTTATCAAGTGTAAAGACAACGTTCATAGATGCGAAATACTGCCTAGTTACATACCAAAATATTGGAGCATGTGAGTCGGAAGAAATTCATCCCAAGTACTAAATGTTGAATTACATACCAAAATTTTCGACCATATGAGTCAGAAGAAAATTACCCCTTGAAGCAGCATCCATATAATCAAAAAAGAAAAAGAAATCAGTACGCCACTCGACTTTCCCCAAGGTCTTGGGGGGCTTCATCACCATAAGTAAAAGTTGTTAACTCTTCCCCATCCACCTCGAAGCCGAGAAGAGGCAAACCCCTCCAGAAAAATTTACACCCCAAGTAGGGATAGAAGTAAAAGTACCTCCCATCATTGATAGCAGAAAACAATATGGTGACTGATTGCACATCCACAATATATGAAAATCTTCTAGTGTAATGTGGATTTCATCTCTTGAAGATGATGTCGGCGTAAAGAATGACTAAAACGAATACCATAACTCTGAATAACCTCTACTAATAGAGAGTGAGAATAAAATTGACAAAAAATACTTGATGGTGGAGTGATTGAGGTTTCTACTTCTACCCTTTTGACTTGGATTCAAAACCCATGGGACGCGATATTGTGCGCCTCCTCCCAGAGCGCTCGAGGACTCGAACCTCGGGAGTGCGAGCTTGCCAGCTCGAGGCACCTCTTCTACCGGGGATTTCCTCCAGCTCGAGGCACGAGCTGGGCACCTCTTCTATCTTGAGACTGGTGCCTCGAGCTAGACTCTGGGAATCCTCCAACAAAGTGCCTCGTGCTCAAGGTGCCGCCCGCTAGCTTGAGGCACCAATCTCGACTTGACGCCTAAATCCGGTTCGAGGGCTTGGATTATAAATCTTGGACTTATTAACTTATTCAATATATGACTCAATAGTTGTCCGAAGTAAATTAAGGCCCTAGATACTTCTTGTGTGTTCTTACTCTCATATGATTTACTCATCCTAGTAACTCTTCCAAGAGTGGGTGGTTATATAATGTATGTGTTGGTGGTATCCATTTATTTACAATGGTAATACACCCTCTCCAAAAAATTCTCTCTCTATAATTAATTTCAGCTGGTGAGTATTGTGTCGAGAGTAAAATTTCAATTTCATCCTTTCATTAAAATCACCACCACATCAATTATTACATATTCTAAGATTTCATTCAATTTGTTGATTTTGAATAACTTCAAAATTTAAATCCCAATTTAGTTAAACTTAATATTTTCGTACTTTGATTGTATAAATATAGTATTTCAGATTTATATTCTTTGAGGGTCGACATCCATATATAATCATTTCGTACTTAATTAATATATATAGGAGCTATGACTTGAAGAAAGAAAAAATAATTAATTGTAATGTATCAAAACATGATATTATTAATATAAGAATAATATTTATGAGTAATATATTTTTTGAATTAATTTAAATAAATAGTTAATAAGAAAATATATTATTGAGGAAAAAAGAGGAATGAGAGGAGAGGAGGAAGGTAGGAGGTGGTAACGTGAGTTTGAATTTTATCTGCGGAAAGTGAAAAAGTAACAAGAGGAGATTGACGACAGGGGAAAGAGAAGTAGGAATATATATTTAGGATTGATTATTAGAGTTGATGAGTACATACGTACACGCACACACACATACGCATACGCACACACATACACATACGCATACGCATACAAAGAGTAGTTGTTGTTGTAGTAAAATAAATTGTTGAAAAGAAAAAGAAATTAATATTATTATTTGTTTTGTTGTCCGACTCCGACCGATTAATATTATAATATATATATATATAAAAGTAACTCCAACTCTCCTTCTCTCCCTTCTCTCGCCTGCTGCTTCTCTTCCTATATTTTCTCCCCATTATTTTCTGGCTAGGGTTTTCAAAATTCTTCTCTTTCTACCAAAACATCATACACCCACCCTTTACTTCTTTCTCTCTCTACTCCTCTGCATTTACACTCAGGTAAGTTGGTTGGTTGGTTGGTACCTTACTGTGATGTGCTTTCTGCTTATCTATATACGTCTCTGTCTCCCTGCCCCATACATTCTACCGGACACGATCCAAATTGTTGTCTGTTCATCTCTTTGTATGTGACCCTGTGAGTTAGAGCCACACAGCAACCCTGAGAATCTTTTGTAGAAAAATCATTTTCTTCACTATTCACCCACTGCTCCGCTGTTTTTATATCTATTTATTTCCATTCATTTTTTAAGTTTATTTTATAGGTTAGATTGCTTTGATTCGTTTTGATCCATGATCTAACTTTTATACTTGTTTCTGTTTCCGGAACAATGGTTTTGAACTTTGATATATGAAAAAGTTGGTAGTTTAATTTCTCACCACTCTTGGGATCGCAGGTGTTGTGTATTACGCTGAGATCGATCTTTTGAACAACTCTTCTGGGAAAATGAGGACTTCATGGGCGGATGCTGTTGACAATGTAGCTACTGGATCTTCCGATAATGCTGGGACTAGTGGTGGAAGTGAACGCTCATCAGCTCCCACCAAGCCTGCCTATGTTCCTCCCCACCTTAGGAACAGACCTCCAGCAGCGGACCCACCTGCTCCTTCACTTACTGGACCACCATCCGTTAATGACCGCTCTGGTTATGGCGGACCCACTAGTGGGTCACGATGGGTTGGTTCGAGGTCTGATTATGGACGTCAAGGATACGGTGGTGGTGGTCGTGGCAGTGGTGGTTGGGGTGGCCGAGGTGGTTGGGGTGGCAGGGAACGTGAGGTCAACCCTTTTGGTAAGGATGATGTGGATGCTGACACAGAGGCCGCGTTTAATGAGCAGGAGAATACTGGCATTAACTTTGATGCATATGAGGATATTCCCGTGGATACAAGTGGGGATAATGTGCCGCCACCCGTGAATACATTTGCAGAAATAGATTTGGGGGATGCGCTTAATCTGAATATTCGCAGGTGCAAGTATGTGAAACCAACCCCTGTCCAGCGACATGCAATACCAATTGCCCTGGCAGGACGAGATCTGATGGCTTGTGCTCAGACTGGCTCAGGCAAGACTGCTGCCTTTTGCTTCCCAATTATTAGTGGAATTATGAGAGGTCATTTTCCGCAGCGACCACGTGGTGTCCGCACTGTATTTCCCTTAGGTCTTATTCTTTCACCAACAAGAGAACTCTCAATGCAGGTGGGCATGCCATTTTATGAGCATTACTTCCACACCATCCCTAAGATTTTTTGATATCTTTCCTCTGAAGTAGGAAATTTTGACAGCTCAATTGCATTTGATCTGCAGATACACGAGGAAGCTAGAAAGTTTTCCTATCAAACTGGTGTTAGAGTAGTTGTTGCGTATGGAGGAGCACCAATAAATCAGCAGGTTAATTTGGCATTTTATTTAATATATATTCATTTCCATTTAGGGTTCAAACATGAGTTTGATGCATCTTTTATGTTTGAGGACTGAAGCTAAAGTGCGTGGTTAATATGAGCACTGGATGTATGTGTCTACAACTTGTAGAAGTCTCTTTTGGAGCACCATTTAATTGATTCCCAAAGTGAAAATACACATGACCATTAGTACACTTGGAAAAGATAATTTAGTGCATTAAGATCAAGAAGCTAGCCAATTGTAATGCACTACATGCATTTCCATGAAAAATCTCTTTTTTAACTCTCTCACGCTAGAGAACACACACACACACATGGAGACAGAGTTTTGAAGATTTCTCTGCCTTGTTGATTACTTATTTTGTCCTGTTAAGGTGATAATTGCTAGATCTATATAGGTATTCTAAGTTCAAGTTGAAATATTTACCAAAGCTAAGTGAGAAGTTCATTGAAACTTTGTATCACATACTGTCTCATTAGATTTGTTAATGCAAGTTCATTTGGTTTTCATGTTTACCTGCTACTGCTAGAGTATACTTACTTATTGTACTCTGATTGATTTATGGTTGAAAAATTAATTTTTCTTCCTGATTTTTTGAGTTTGTAGTGAATATGTAGATGGACTTTTTAACTTTACTTCCATGTATTAGTTTTTTTTAATTGAATGAATATCAATACCTGAAGATATGTGTGTGTTTGTGTTCAATATATGTAAACAACTGCTAATTTTCAACATGATTTATAAAGTTCACTGTGGGATATGTAAGACTATAATTGGCTTCAACTGCTGGCTGTGCCGTAGCTTAGTCCCACAAGAAGTTTGTGAGTAAGTGATTGTCTGTGTAGCTTTATGGAGATGGAGGAGCCGAGCATCATTTATGACGTTGCTCTAGTTTGTACATGGAAGTATAATCTCAATCCTCTCTCTCAGAGATTTTGTAATTTGTCCAGAACCTGCCTATTTTGCTGATTTCTTATTTCGCAATTGGTATTTTTTCTTCTAAAATTTAAAATGGATATATTTGGCCATTCTTGTCACGTCTTGGTTTTAACGTAAAATATTATGCTATCTGTTTTCTTGCTGCTGATTTGGGCATACATGATGGTGATTAAATTGGCATAATCTGAAAATGTGATACTCCAAGGGGATGTTTACTATTTATAGCTGATGTAAAGGATGCTGGAGGAAAAACAGTTAATTAACTAGTTATATCATCATTGTGTTCTCCCCCTTAGCTATTATTAAAACGACTTGAAAGCCCATTATCCAATGCACTCGGCCCTAAGAAAAGTGACGCAATTTGGTTTGAAACAGAATTTTGTTGGTGTCTTTCTTGACCATTTTATTGTACTGCTGCATGCTGATTGAGGATTTTCAGGTTTAGTTTGCTGTTTTTGAGTCAGATACTTCTATAGTTGTCATAAGGATTCTTTTCTTATTATTTTGTAAAAGTTGGGCCATTCTGAATATAGATGTCCTGCCACATGCCCATGTGAAGTCTTTGTTATAATTGTTACTATGTACAGGTGACCGAATGTATTAGTTTCTATGCAGCTACGGGAACTTGAAAGGGGAGTTGACATTCTGGTGGCAACTCCTGGAAGATTGGTTGATTTGCTTGAGAGAGCCAAAGTCTCATTACAAATGATAAGATATTTGGCTCTTGACGAGGCAGATAGAATGCTGGATATGGGTTTTGAGCCTCAAATCAGAAAGATAGTGGAACAGATGGATATGCCTCCTCGTGGCGAAAGACAGACAATGCTGTTTAGTGCCACTTTTCCAAAAGAGATCCAGGTCATTTTTATAAATGTTTTCTAGTTTTCTCAACTTCACTTCCCCACCCCCCTACTGAATTGTACTTAAACTTTTTTATACAAAATATTTACATGTTAGAAGAATCAGCTTTTGTTGTTGGTTGGGGTGGAAACTGGGCACCTTTATATTGTAACATTTCCAAATCTAATCTTTGATGTTAGGCATTAAGTAACTTGTTAATTTCTAGCTTCGACTTTTAGAAAGAAAAATTGAGAAGAGCTTTTAGGGAAGGAAAGCGGACTTAAAAATTAAATGAAGTTATCCAATTTCTGGAAGAGTACGGACATGATTGCATAATTGTGTAAGAATTGTTTTGTCATCTGCTGTATCCTTTACTAAGAATTGGATGTAATGTAAATGGAAGGATGCTGCTGTTGTCATGGATATCATTACATAGTTTGTCAGTAATCTTCTGAAATCTCATGCTGTTGTTGTGCAGAGAATGGCGTCCGATTTTCTTTCAAACTACATCTTTTTGACAGTTGGAAGGGTTGGTTCCAGTACAGACTTGATTGTTCAAAGAGTTGAATTTGTTCATGAGAGTGACAAGAGAAGTTATTTGATGGATCTTCTTCATGCGCAGAGGGCAAATGGAGCTCAAGGAAAGGTAGGTTGATGTTCTGGTGAATATAAATAATTTATTTTGTTGGACCTTTAGGTCTTATTTATATGGTTAATTGATCATAAGAAGACTTATCTAATTATCAAATTAGTAAATTTTATTTGTTTTAATTGTTTTTGGTTTATTTAGGTCCAGTTTCTCTCCCCCCCTCAATACATAACTTACCTCTGAAAATCCATGAATTTAGAATCAATTCAGCTTGCTAATCATAAATTGATTGTTCATTGTCGACAAAGTCCATTTCGAACATGTTAAAGATATAAATATTTTATTCATATTAATGAGTAATCAGATAAAATCTGTTGTCTAACTCCTCAACAGCTAAAGGGGCAACTTGTTTGGCCCATTTAGTTTTTGGCTATGATGTTGAGTTTCTAGTAGTATTGTCCTTCGTGTGAGCAGTTTCTCTTCCAAATAATGTTAATTGGACGGTTCATCTTTCATATTTACTTTTTTGGCTTTCTCTATATTGGGAACTGTCTCCTCTCTTTATTTGATTTTCCATTTATGTTAAGAGAATCTCTGATTCCTGATTGTTGCTGATTTTTGCAGCAAGCTCTTACTTTAGTATTTGTGGAAACAAAGAAAGGTGCTGACTCTTTGGAACATTGGTTATGTCTTAATGGTTTTCCTGCTACCACTATTCATGGGGATAGAACACAACAGGTAAGGAGATGATGCAATTAAGATACTTATAATACTTTTCCTGTCATTTTTTATTAATGTGCTTGAGATATTTAGTGAGCAGAGTGGACATGAACTGATCTTTAAACCTACTATACTAATATAGTCAATTTGTACAATTAGTTCTATTCATTTGTATTTATCGGCTTTTGGGGTAACCCAGTCATTTAGTGTGGTGTAATTAGTTTTGCATAACTAAGCACTGGACGTAATTCTAGGGCACCTTAGTTGTTGGTAATGTGATGCTTTGAAATAGGAGAACGTGCTTGTTGCATGAAGTCTGCAAAGTTGTATCTGTTGCTACAAACCTATGATGTCCATTGTGTGGCTTTCTATGATTTTTCTTAAGCCAAAAAGTGGCTACTGGAACCGGAGACCTTAAGAGGGCATCTCCAGAGAGACCCGGAGCCCTTTTTGGTTTTCTTCTTGAGTTTCATTTCCAGTGACTGTGTGGCTTTCTATGATTTTTCTTAAGTTGAAAAGTGGCTACTGGAACCGGAGACCTTAAGAGGGCATCTCCAGAGAGAGCCGGAGCCCTTTTTGGTTTCCTTCTTGAGTTTCATTTCCAGTGCATTAGGACATCTTTTTCCTGAGAAGTGAAAAATTCTTGCAAGCTATTAGAATGATTGAGCCACACTATTGAGGGTTGTGCTGTAGTCCTCATGATGTTGTCATGCGAATGCATGTTAGCCAATGGATTTTCAGCTGTTTTCTTCATCACGGTCCCTTGCTCTTGAATGTTTTAACAAGGGTAAAAATTTGGGTGAAAGGTTGTTCATACAGAATGTTTGCATTAAGCCTCATCACAACCTTAGTTGCACTTTTGTTGCTTTCTTACCACCTATGTATAATTTATGGGAATGTGGTGGATTTGTGGTTGCAGGAAAGAGAGTTGGCATTAAGATCATTTAAGAGTGGAAATACACCAATATTAGTTGCAACCGATGTGGCAGCTCGTGGTCTTGATATTCCACATGTTGCTCATGTTATCAACTTTGACCTCCCAAATGACATTGATGACTATGTCCACCGTATAGGACGCACGGGTCGTGCTGGAAAGACAGGATTGGCTACAGCATTCTTCAATGAGAATAACATGTCATTGGCAAAGCCACTAGCAAGTTTGATGCAGGAAGCAAATCAGGAGGTACCTGATTGGTTAACTCGGTTTGCGAGTCGAGTTTCATATGGAAGTAAAAATAGGCGTGGAGGTGGACGCTTTGGTGCTCGTGATTTTAGAAGGGATTCCTCATTTAATAGGGGTGGGAGTGGTAATGACTATTACGGAGGTGGCAGCAGTGGCGGTTACAACGGTTATGGTGGAGGATATGGTCCTGGGGTGACCAGTGCGTGGGATTAGTGTTTCACTATATGCTTAATGTTGTCGTGCAGAGTATATATAATTTTTCATCCATGAAAAGAATATGGTTACTAACTTGTGTAATCCACTTGGGATTACGGGAGAGATGTGATGGTAGCAGAGTACATAGTTACTGACTGCTGATAACTAGGGTTGATCCCTTTCTGAAAGTCTTTTTATTTCTGTATCGCTTCTAACTGCTCCTGTTCTAAATTTACTTTCTGCTGGGATGGAATCTTGATGTAGAGCATGTAGATGATGGCCTCCAAACGTGAGGCATTCTTGTGATGATTCTATAGGAATACACGTTTCTGTTTCTGTAGTAAGTTTTTGGCTTAATGTATTGCTCCATACAATTTCACTAGGGATCATAACATTACCAGGCATTTGTGTAGCATTTGGTTTAACTTACAGGGGGTCGGCGGTGATGGCTGACAACAAATTTGTTTCCACATAGGTTCACCTTCTCTCAGTCAAAACAGTGGCCTGTATTTAAGCATAATTTCTTGCTTATATTGATTGTAATACCAGGAGGACAACTTCAATATAGCCTCAGACTCTCTGGCTACCACGTCTTTCTTTTGCCCAAATCTGCTTGAAATCATAGTGAAGCGAAGAGGAGCTGGACCCTTAACCAAGTTGATGTTATCAGAAAGGCAGAAGCGAACGGAACTCATGTTGCCAAAAATCTCAAGAGTAAAACTGCCACTACAACAATGCCAGTCAATTGATATAAATAATATTAGGTCAGAAAGAAGCACATCTTCGTTGGTTGAATTATACGTGCAATGTGCAGTAAAGATCAGTTAACTGCAAGGAAGAAACTTTTGCAATATCATGAAGATACTGAGGCGGTAAAATATTTCAGCGTAGCGAATAGAGCTGGTTTGCCATATCACGTCAACTTAGGGGCTTTTTTGAATTGGTTCAAACCCTAAAAAATATGTCCAATTTCTTCCCAAGCAGACACCTCAAATCTAGAGCCAATCACTTAAGATGGGTAGAAAAAGCACCCCAATGCTGCAGGCTATTTGATAGCAATTCACCAACAGTGTTTCCAACTAGTTTATTCTCCATACCATCAAGAAGTCCAGCACTTTGTTCTGCTTGGGAACTTACGCAGCATATATACATGAAGATAGGACGAATAGATGACAGACTTTCAGGTGAACTAACATGGAAAAGAGCAAGCCAAACTTTGTCCCAGCTCAGAAAAAAACCATCAAATACTGAATTACCATAATAATTCAATTATATTTTCCTACCTCAGGAGCTCATACGCTTCTACTACTGGCACAAATAATTTCGTCTACAGTTAAATCAACCGCTAGTCCTCATCAGAACCACTTTCAGCCTCTGAATCATTATATTCATCACCCACTATGATTTCTTCTTCATCGCTTTCTTCTTCTCCTCCTTGGTCTTCTGCATTATCAACTAAACTGTCAAGATGAGGTAACATGTCTGCAGCTTTGCTTCGATAAATTAACCCAGTTCTCATTACGTAGTGAAGTTTATCCCTGTGGCGAGCAAGAGGATGTGGATCAACTAGTCTACCACGGCGATAACCCTCTCTCAATGCCACAGTTGTAGTCTTGCATTTAAGTGAAAGATAAAATATCCCAGGGTATCTTGTAAATATACGAGTAAACTTGTGAGGAAGATTTAATTCTTCTCTCAAACTCCTCAAGTAATTTCTTTTAGTCTTTTTGTAAATGGTCAAGCTTAAAAGCTCATGCAACACCCCAACAACCCTTTTCTCCATAAGCTCACTATTTGGGTCAATTCCCATTGAATCCTCATAGGGAGAAATGTAAGGCAACTTTTGAAACTCATCCATCCATGCTCTCACCTTCTTCTGTGCCCCATAACCCCTTGGGAAACTCATCGGAAACTCTAATGCTGCCTTTCCCCTCTTGAATTCCCTATAACCAGATATGGCATTGTTGTCATCAATGCTCCCACCTATACTCTTCTCATTCAGCTTCTGCAACATAGAAACAGAAAATTCTTCCCGCCACTCGACAAGCTTCAAGCAATTCAATCCATTAGTTGCCTTGACCAACCGAAAAAGATCTGGATACTTTCTAATTAGGCTTTTGTCGTAATCATCTGGCAGTCCTAAGTCCCATTTCAATGGATGCAAAGATTGCAACGGCAGCTGAAACATATAAAAGCATAAGCGATTGAGATCAAACTGAAGAGAACTTGAGCATAGCTGTCTTGTAAAACCAGAACACCATCAAATACAAGGATCAGAAGCAGAAATATTATGTCGCTTGTTTGAAAAGTACTTGTTTTAACCATACGCATATTTCCAGTTAATTAACAAAACCTCAAGAGTAATCATACAACTAAAACATTGGTTACATTCTACTCGAATTCATTTCTGCAAGTCCCCTGCTTCGATAAAATATATAACATTCCAAACAATTATGCTTCTTCACGTCCACATTTATATGAAAATCATAAATAAAACACAAAGCTTCTTAACTCGGATTTACCTAAAATAAAGAAGAAAGTAAAAATGACTAGAAAAAGCTAAAATCTTTCATAAGGAAAGCCACCATCACGCACACAGAGATACAAAGGGGAGAGATGAATATATACCAATTTATTCCTCGTCATCATCAGAACCCTGCAAAGCCGCTCCACGATATCACCTTCGCACTCCTCAAACACTCTAATTTCCTTCTCTTGCATCATATTTCCCAACTGGGTCAACTTGAAACACGCCAAAGAGGGGTACTTGGGATGAGGGTACTCCTCGAAAAGCGTGGGATACCTCCGGATGAAGCGGAGGGTTGGGACGGTGAGACCCAGCAGCTTTTGAGAATCCAAAAGTGATTTTGAGGTTAAGTAGCCGGCGGGAGAGCGGAGTATGGCATCTTTTATAAGGCAAGCAGCCTTAATGTCGGTTTGGACGTCGATAATGTGATCCAGTGAGCGGTTTTTAACCCATTTTAAGCGGACTTTGGCTATTGTACGATAATGATGAAGATTATGAAAAGGGAATTTTGTTAACGAAGAGAGTAACCGCGCCTTTGAGTTCATCACTGTATTCTGCGAATTTGCAGAGGGAAAGACAGTATCGAGCTTATGAAGAAGGCAGGTAGGCTTTCAGAGGCCCAATTTGTGTGTAATGGTCAGCTATTGGGCCTTCGTCCTTTTTTTTTTATTTTCCTATTCTTTTTGGTGTGTGTGATTATTACAATGTTGGATTTGCTTAGAAGGAATGAATTTATACCTCTTTTGGTTTTCCGAGGTAAAACTTCCTTGGCTATTTATTTAATCTCATTACCTACTAACTAGTAACTATATTGTATTTAATCAACACCAAGAACATTTGTATTTCTCCTTCTTAGTCAGTCAAGATTCAAACACATGCAAGGAAAAACAACTTCAACTGCACCTGGTATAGGCATCCAATTCTAGAAGACCAAACATCAACAAGCATTAATATATGCGAGCGATTGACTAAGTTGGTCAGAACTGCAGTAAAAGAGTTCCTTCACACAAGGAAGAACCACAACTACATCTTTGCTTCTGTTACTCCACAAACAAAAAGGTTCATAAGAAAAGCACTAGTCTGATTTCTTCAGACTACTTGAATACTAGTAGCCCCTATAGAACAACCACCTGAAATAACTAGTGTAGAAATACTGTTGAACAATTACACATATCATGCCAAAACAGAGCAAACAATGTTCCATCTCATACGGTTCAACATAATGAAAATTTTCAATTATATGTATGTGTAAAGTATAAAAGCAAGTAAGTAACAATCAAAGCAAACACTCTCCAAAATGTAAAAGACCCTAAATTTTTTGCAGAGGAGGATTATTGTGCACCAAATTACAAAGCACTCAAAGCTTCCATCACTCGGTATCACGAGAAAGTAAGAGGTTTTAAGTTGCTCTAAGCTTTTATAATAGAGTAATGAAAACTGGAATAAAAGCCCAAATAGCCTCACTATATAACTATCTCAGAAGATGGAAAACTTTATGCCATTACTAGCAGCAAACAAGTTGTATTCTTCTATAGAATCTTTCTTATTGCAGGGATGATTACCATCAGCACTGTTATCTGATAGGTCGAGAGCAGTGTTACCCATAGTTCCTTCTTTCAAGGAGACAGGGTCAGCACTAAATCCTGTTGAAAGAGCTACAGGGCCACCAAAATGGAAAAGAGAGAAACCATTATTCCCCTTATCTATTTTATCAGATTTCCCATTTTGCCCAGCATCCACAACTGTTGGTGTCTCTGCAGAATGTGTTTCAGCTGAGTCCACCTTGTTTATGCTATGATGTACTTCTCTTGGGGCACACAGATTGGTACCCTTGCAATGCTCCTTTGTGCTAACTCCATTAGCTTGAGCCACCAGGGGGTAAACAGGCATGTGAGCAGGGTTAAGCAATGGTGGTGCCAGATGTTGTAAGGCTCCATACTGCATGAACCCACCATTACCATTCAAATCATATCCAAAAGCATTAGCGAATAAGTAATGGTTGGAGTGGGGATAGGACATCAATCCATTAGGACCAGTTTGCCAGGAAAGCGGACTCTGATGGTAATAGCCCATTGAGGGAGCATGAAAGACAGGGTAGGGTATGTTTTGACTGTGCATCGGAGGCACACTTTGAGACTGAACACTTCTACTGATATTTGCTCTCCCGCTCTCACAATATGTAGCTACTTCAGTGGGCAAACTGCCTAAAGTATTGGTTATTCCAGAGGCAGGTGTCTGGCCCTTAGTGTCATGCCCTCTCGTTATGCTCTGGTCCTCCAAAACACTACAACATTCAGTGGACCTACTTTCAAGGCAATGTGAAGTTTCTCGCGCCTCAGAGTTTGGGCTAGACTCTTCTGAATCTGATGTGGAAGTTGACTCCAGGTTTTGGGGGTTTGAGGAGGATGTATTGCTGTCACCCTCACTGAGGCAGGAGGAGCAGTTATCAGAGTTGGAAGAGCTGCTCATTGATGAATCTACTCTCCTGTGTGGAGATCTTGCCAAAGAACACCCCTCCCCATCCTCTGCTACTGCCTCCTTTGAGTATT
The DNA here is from genome assembly GCF_026168435.1 of Sesamum indicum. Classification (NCBI taxonomy): domain Eukaryota; kingdom Viridiplantae; phylum Streptophyta; class Magnoliopsida; order Lamiales; family Pedaliaceae; genus Sesamum; species Sesamum indicum. The sequence goes on along the minus strand of NC_142661.1, from coordinate 3,822,189 downwards.
TTTCTGATTTCGTCATTGCATGGAACTGATTCTCTCTGTCTCCGCAATTCTCAGGGCCCCTCACATCATTAGCCTCATTATTAGTTTCAACTGAAGTATCTACAGCTTCATTTGAGTTAGCGGTAGCAGATGATTCTGGGAGTTGATCGGTTTCAGAATTTTCAACTTTGCGTTCCGATCTCAAGATAACATCATCTGAGTTGCTTTGAGCATATTTCTTTTGCGAATCCAATGGTTCCCAAACTTTCTTCATCGTAGTCGGGTTGCCAGCAGTGATCTTGCTTTTAGGTCGGCCATTAATCTCACGTGTGCCCTCAACTTGACTGTACCTGCCACGAAAATACGATTTTGAGGTATCTGCAAGAGAGTCCAACTTATTCACATATTTAGTCTCTCGAAGTGCTTTGGTGGTATGCGAGTCCAGTCTTGATCTATACTCATTATGATGGTTACAGCTGCAAACATGGGGATCTGATCTCTCACCTATTCTACTATTGTCACATGGGAGTGTTTCACTCAACTTTGTGCAGCCATTTCTGGTGTTAAACTTTGCAGCATTGCTCCTCAATTGCTTATTAAAGCCATTGATGCTCCTCATGGACTCAAAATTATCAGCATGAAACCTTGATTCATATTTGTTAACAATGGCCTCATTCTCTGACAATGCTGCACCTTTCTTCCTGTCAGACCATTTTAAAGCTGATTCCAGTTGAGGATCTTTTTGAAACTTCAGCTTGCGGCGGGAATACTTAAAGCGATCATATGAGAAAGAGGGGCTCCAATCCCTGGTGTTGCCAACTTCCCTACACCGAGTATCTTCAAAGTGATTTTCCACACTTGGATAAATGTCATCCATCACAAGCTGGTCCTCGTGAATATTGGGAGACAAATGACTGGTCGAAATAGCTTCACCTTTTTCACTGACAGAATCCATGCTTCTCTCAACATGAGCATCCTCATCAACACAAGGTGGTGACTTCTTTGAAACATCAAGAGACACGGGAACTGAATTTGATTCAGCACATTTCTTTTCCTTGTTTTCCTTCTCTTTCAATCTTTCCTTTCTGCGCAGCTTTTTCTCTCTTTCTTTTAGTCTCCGGCGTTCCTTGCGTTCTTCTTCTTCACGCTTTTCCTTTTCTTCTTCTTCAAGAAGTTTCATCTGTGGATTCAATATTGAATTGGAAATAAAATGGTATCCCATTTTAGAAGTCAGACTCTAAGAACACCCATAGATAAACCAGAACTTCATAATAGCACAAGTTAAACACCTGCTTTTCCAAAGTAATAATTTCTTTGCATGCCACGTGCACACGCTCTTCCAGCAACTTCAAAGCAAGACAAACAAAAATGCTGTGGGCATTTTGCCGGGCAGTTCCTTCTCTAAAAGCTTTTTCAACCTGCAGGAGTCCCCAGCCAAGTTAGAAAACTTCGTAACGGCTAACAAGTTCGAGCATTTATGAAACAATTAACAAGATGAAAAATCCTCCAATTTGTACTTCATCTAGAATATTAAACCCCACAAGATTAATGGGCCAAAGTACACTAGTTCCCTCAAGATGCTTTCTTATACAATCCCTGAGCTGGTACTACTGATCTCTGTGTAGGAATTATATAGCAATAATTTTTTTGCTGAGAATTTATTGGGAGCACAAAGAAACACATATCTATGAAAAAATTACCAGATAAAGCCTTATCTTGGATGCTAATACATAATCATACTGCATAGTAGAAAAATCAAAATCAATTGCTCAAAAGGCTAAAGCAACTACTGACAAGATATTCTTGGAAACAACAAAAACCAAATGATCCCACTACAATACTACGACACAAGAAAATAAACTGCTACATAGGATAGTTGAGACTCACATGGGTTACTCAATCTGAATTTGAGAAGATAAGTTGAAAGGAAAGAGAATACAAACATGCCTGTTCCTTGAAAATGACAGTTGCAGCATCTAGGAGAAATTCACGAGCAAGTTCAGGACTCTTTGCATGCTTTTGCGGACGGGAGCATTCACCATCAAGATCATTTCCATCCTTGTCCATGGATTCATCATCCTAAAAATGATAATAGAATTAGAATCATAATACCATGACAAGGAATAGAGGAATGCAGGGCGGAAAATGCATATGAATGAAGCAAATTCTCCGTTGCCACAAATTGACTACCTCTTCTTCCTCAGCCTCCTCTGCATGCTCAAAGAACCTCCTGATGCTTTCCCCTCTTGTAATTGTTACATATCCATCACCAACCACAAGCCTGCAATGAACGCATTGTTGTCCTTGCAAGGCATGGGCTTTCACACACAGTTCATTACAGCGTCCATCCATTTTCCAAGCCCGTAAAGTTATGTAGCAGGCATTCAGGCCACTTAGTTCTAGGCCATTTACTTGAACCTTTCCACTCAGGCCAACATTTTCAAACTCCAAGATATCAGATTTTCCCTCTCCAGTTCCAATAGCCCATTCAAAGTGATGATATGTTCCAAGAGCATCTAAAAATGTTTGATGCCAATCAGCCTGAACTGTATCGCAAGACACCTGATAATTAAGACAGAAGATGCATCAATCATCATAATTCTAGCATACTGGAGAACTATCATGAACATCACATTTGATTGCAAGCACATCATTGCAGTTCTCATAGTTCCCTGAAGATGCTTTCCATTGGAAACAATCTCCAAAACAATGGCAACATAACCCAAAATTATGCACCTCATATTGGAAGGCTGTGTCTGCTACACAGAACCAACTCGTGCAACGAGGTTCTCTTCGCATGCGCTTTAGTTCCTTCAGCTCCTTAAACTCACGTATCACATTTCTTCTGCAATCTCTACAAAACCTTTTGCTGTCAAACCTGCAAAGAAGAGACATACATGTTTCTTTTGCATCACACAATAAAAAACGTTTCAAAGCAAAAATCATTCAGCTTTTACCATATGAAGTCTTCCAAAAATGAAATGTGATTTTCGCGGAGGTAAACAATGTTCATCTTTTCTTAATGAGAAAAACCACCTAAAAGCTTGGGCAAAGAAAATGTAATTTTCATACGGCTTAACTGATTCTAGCAATGACTAAAAAATTAACAAGCCTGCTGATTAAAATATTCCATACATTTATCCTCACATTATGCATGATGGTACTGTTTGTCTACTGGCTTTCCCTGGAATCAAGTCATTCAGACATGTTAAAGTTAAAACATTGGAAAGAGGCTGTACCATAGGCCTAGTTGAGGCTAACAGAAGCTAAGATGGGGGTCTCCTATGTTGATTAAAGAAGATTTCAATGTTTATACTTTGCACAAAACTAAAATTAAAAGGATTATATAAGTATAACAAGCTCTTAAACTCCTGCCCTGCCACTTCACCTTGTAGCTAACTTAGGTAGACTGATAGACTTCCACATTCACATTATCAAAGCTAAGAGCTTACATTGCCACTATTTATATTTTTCGAGTCTCAATGCTTGATCCAGAACCTATTACTTTATTAAAATCATAGATATTTGACGTGTCGGTGTAGCTTAAAAGATTTCCAACTTCTCTGCTATCCAGCAGAATAAAACTAAATTCCACTTCTTCCAACAGTGATACCATTTTCTCACTTTAGACAAATTAGTTATTTACCAGAAATCAGGAAACTCAAAACTGCATACTTAAAGATGATGAAGTTTGAATTTGCACACCATCAGACCAGAAAGTATTTTACCAGCCACAAAGCATTCTGGAACAGAAAATATGTCACCTGCCCAAAACCTACCCCATCCGCCACAATCCTAAGACACAAGCACACACCAAAAATTATTTGCAATAACAGGCTCATAAGAAAATCAGGCCTATAGTTGATAATTTCAATAGTATGACCACAGTTTTTAAGAAGGCAACTGAACATTACTCCCCCAATGTGCAAAAGCAAAGGTAACGGGCTTCTTTAATAAAAACCTCTAGACATCTTTATATTTGTTCAAAACTGCTTCCATTTATTTACGAGTCAACGAAAAGTGAATTAACAAACGATGGTGGATAAGATGCATACCTATACATGAGCCGTTCAATAAAATCCTCTTCTTTCATCCTTAGAAGAGACTGTCGAGTCTCCTCCCCAAGTGCAGACCAGAAGTCCACCAATGTCTCCACAGACAATCTGGCAGTATGAAGAGCACAGGTTTCTCTTGTGCCATGCCCTCTACCATATCCCACCAGTCCTTGGCTTATCCATCCTCGACCACCTCCGCCACATGCATCAGGATAAAGCAATTTGCGTTCCCTTTCCCTTGCTCGTGCACTGTCAAATACCTGATACAAATCAGAAAAAGTTAACATAAGGTGCTCCCCGAAGAAAACAGAAATATATGGAATCAATTCAATAATATCATAGCGGATCTTTACATTTTGAAGCCCCTTTAAAGACTTTGAATAAAGATAACAGTCCATGAGCGTGAGTGTCCCATCCCTTGCAGTGCTTAATCCACCCCACGGATGGACAGATGGATCTAGAACATCATCTTGGCACCCATTGGTCATACACAAATCATCATCATTCTGATTCTTCATTGAACCTCCATTGTAGTGGCCACCTGCTGCATCCTGCTGCAGAGACTTCCCATACATGACAATCTGCAGAAAACCTTCAAGCAACAAACCATTGCACCTAGAGCAGTACATATTCTTACGCGCATGCTCAAAAAGTGTCTGCTTGTCAATCCTCAGAAGTTTCTGCCGAGCTTGGGGTGTCAGCTCACACCAAAACTGCAAGACAACCAATACGAGCCTTTACTGTCCAGTTTAATGTACAGGGCATCCAACAGGAAGCTCATCATCTCAGTCATTAAGAACTCTTTGTTCAATTGCTAGTTCAAAAACTGAAAAAATATTATGTCGTTTTAATTATAAAAGCACAAAAATTAATATAACAGTGTTTTACAAACTGGAATTGCTTTAACAACTGATTTGTCTAAGTAGCAAATAAACACAGAACAAAGCAGAATGACCCAAGAGTAGTTCTTGAATGACCTAAACATAGATCCATACAGCATTATCAAGTCACCCACTGAAGAGTGATAATCTTAAAAATTCAACCCTACAACCGTCCAAACCACAAGATCCAAATAAAAACTCCATACATCCAATCAGCACAAACCACCAAAAAGACCATCATACAGAGTTTTGCAACAAGATTTTAGTCGAACAGAAAAATAAATGTACATGTAAATACCTTCTGGAGCTGATTGTAGCTCACATCATCCCGATGCTTGGACCAGAACCCATTGCTAGAAATCGAGGATCCATTAAAGGAATTATACCCGTTCTGGGATAATGGGTTCTTATAATTAGTATTAGTGTCATTAGAATCGCAACTAGTATTATTAATTTTCTGCGCTATCCCAGGCATTCTTATCCCTAATTTCAGTTCCCCTTGTATTGAATCCTCATCTCCAAGAAAAAAAACTCCCTCCAATCGCCGTCCGATTCACAAACAAAGGAATAACTATTCAATTAACCAGAAGAAAGTGTATATTAACGTAATTCATAGATCACGAAACAAAAGAAGTCTGAATCAACAAAAAAAAAAAAGTGATATAAATTGATACATGTATAGAGAAACAGCATATGCGTTTGTGGTATGTGATTGAGGGGATGAACTGAGACTAGAAACAAAGGGTAAAATATAATTGAGAGAGATCGAGAATTTAGAGAGGCGGGGTGAGGGAGATAGGGGTTTTCGCTTATGAGAAGATTCGGCACTGTGTGTGTGTATTGTGGCTATATACATATATATGCGTGCGCGCGTGACGTGTGTGTGTAGAGAGAGAGAGAGAGAGGGGTTAATCTGGTAAAAAGAAATATTAGGCTGCTCTCTGAATCTGCAGTCTGCAGCTAGCCACCAAGTAGTAATATCACATGAAAATTTTTAACTGTCGCATCAATTTCTTTCATACATTCCTACTGCAATTTGGGCATTCATTTCTTTTTTTTGTTAATTAAATTTTATTAGTTATTGTGATACATTCACAAATAAACATACTTTATTTTAAATATATTTTTTTCTCTTTAAAAATTATTTAATTATATTATTTTCAGTTTACTTCATGCTAATCAAATTAAAAATATTTAAATAAGTTGTAATAATAAAACAGACAATAACGAAAGATTAAATTACATTAGAGGCATATCTCAAAATATTTATCTAATCAATAAGTTAGTAGTACTAGAGATGGCCCCTTAAAACTTTTTAATTCTTCTAACTTTTTATTTATATATAATTTTTAATTTTATATTAGTTGTTAAAATTTTAAAAAATACAACTAATATATTTTTTATTATTAAAATATTACATAAAAAAATCATCATATAATACAATGAAAATTATAATTACTAAACACATATATATGATTATGATTAGTATGTATATTATAAATATAAAATAAATATGTGGAGAGTAGTCTTGTGGATCAATTGAATTTTGGGACATCCCAATTGATCCATGACACTACTCTACACGCATCTATTCTTTGAAATCGATGATAAACTACTAAAATTCTAATGAGATGGCCTGACCCTAAATATGGGTAAGACAACATTTTCTATTTTGATTTTTAGATATGATAGAGTTTGAGTTCATTTGGAATTAGCCTTTGAGGCTTTATTAATAGTATAGATATAAATTATCATAATATAGATTTTATTTATTAAATAATTTATTTTTTATTATTTAGTATGTGGGCTCTCAATTTATTTATACTATATATAAATTGAGAGCACCTCTTTGGTGTTTATCCTTTTTTGGTATATTTTTTATATTTAATTTATTTTTTTAAAATTTTTATGTAACTTGACCTATTATTTTTTTATAGTTATTTTCTTTCATCTTTTTTGTCATTAACTTATTTTTTGTAAATACTTTACTAAATAATAAATATTTTATAAATACTTTATATTGAATGATATTTATAAAAATTGCACACACGTATATCGTGAAGCTTATATGAAGTCAGAGTGGATAATACCTAGCACAGTTGGGCACCCATCTAACCACTAATGTCTCTCTCTCTACTGGGCACCTTTTAAGGATAAAATCATGATGTTCATACAAAGTAAAAACGGACAATATACAGCGCAACGGAGCATTTATAGTTATAGAATCACAAGTTATATTATTTGGCATTGTATATCGGAAAGGGCCATGTGCCTGTCCGCCTATCCCAGGCCCCTCATCTGGGGAGATGATGGCAAATATTTCTATATTTATTGCAGATAAAGCATTTGAACGATTTATAAGTTCCGATATTCTTTCAACATAATGTGTATTTGCAAAATGAATAATGTTTTTAACATAATATTTATAAATAAATAACCTTGATTTGTTCTTAAAAAGTTAATTGATTAAAAAAAAAAGAAAATTTGATGGGCTGAGGCCCGGAGTGAAGTTGAATATGATGGGCTGAGGCCCAGAGAGAAGTCCACGACTCATATTATTAATATTACAATATTTTTGTATTTTTTTTTAATAATAAAAAAATAATTAAGCTAAGCCCCCGTACACATACACATTCACATTCCTCCCCAAAAATTCAATTCTCAGATCTCACCTCTTCGCTTGCCCATGGCGTCAGCCCTATTATCCGCCCTCAGATACTCCGACAGCCTCACTGTAGTTGGAATCTCAATCTGCACCGCCGTCGTCTGCGAAGCCATCTCATGGCTGCTCATCTACCGGACAGCCTCCTACAAATCCCTCAAGTCCACCATCGACAAAGCTTCCAAAAAGCTCGAGACTATGAAATCTACCGACTCCACCTCCGCCTCCTCAAACCTCCTCAAAAAATCATCCAAAACCAAAAAGATGGACCGCGTTGAGACCTCCTTGAAAGAATCGAGCCGCGATTTGTCCATGTTCAAATTCAAATCAGGCGCCGTTGTTGCCTTAGTTTTGTTCATGGTATTCGGATTGTTAAACAGTTTGTTTGAAGGCAAGGCAGTCGCCAAAATTCCCTTTGTTCCCATAAGATTGGTGCAGAAGATGAGCCACAGGGGATTGCCGGGTGACGACATGACGGATTGCTCCATGGCCTTTCTGTACCTACTGTGTTCGATTAGCATAAGGACTAATTTGCAGAAGTTTCTAGGATTTTCGCCGCCTCGTGGGGCTGCTGGTGCTGGGTTATTCCCCATGCCGGATCCTAAGTCTAGTTGAGGAATGAATTACTTCGATCAGCCTTTTGGTATTATTAAGTTTGCTATTGTTTTTGTCTAATTATTTATGCTTGTTAGGAGACCAAGACCATCAGATGGCTCAAGTCTTAGAAAGATGCTGATACCGAGCTCTATTAATTGGTGGATTTTAATAAAAGCTCTTTCGGTTTTCGTTGTGATTTAAGAAATTTGTTTCACCACAGTAGTTGAATTATGTGAATATTGATTGATGCATTTTTGTTTTTCTTTGTTTATATTGTTGATTGTGCTGTGGACGTTTTAGCTCAAACCTTTTTTTTTTCTTTCTTGAGATAATGATATTCTGTTGATGGGAGTTTGTAACAGCCATGATTGTAGTTTTAATTCACAATACTCCCTGGTTTTGTTGGATCTTGATTTGAAGTCATAGATCTGCCATTTCTCATAGTAAGAGCACCAAATCTTGGCCTTTCCGGATGCAAAAGAATTTGGAGTAGTTTCATTGTAACATACTTGTCTATTGATGGATATTTCTAGTATGCTGATTCACCCCCTTCTCCATTGGATAATCTTTTTAGTTACTATAAGATTTTTAACCCACAAGCTGTTCTTGTCTATGGAGTTACTCCTATATCACCCCATGAAATTTGTGTTATTCTATGCTGGATATTTCGGTTCATAGAAACATTAAACAAACATCTTAAAGCAACGTACAAGTTTGCTTTTCTTTCCTTAGACATGGTAATTTAAAGCAACGTACAAGTTTGTGTTCTTTTGAAGCTTCGTTGTGGTTACGTTATAGATGGTGTGGGAGTGTGGTGTTGTTGGGGGTTTAAGATGTTGATGGTGCGGAAGGAAGCTGAAGAAGATGTGCAAGCATGCATTATGATGATGTAGTAATAGTAAGCTATTATTATTAAAGGCAAGAGTTTGATGATTGAGCACTGAATAAAATTGTTGAACTGATCCTATTTCTTGTGCGGAGAGCATTAAGTTTCTATTTTATTTGCTGCTAATGGAAAATTTACCTGTCCTTGTCTTCATTCTAATGTATGAAGGATTCTGCCCCTTTCTATTACGCACCAATCTTGAGATTTGGTTGTGTTCTGATGAATGTCTTTGCACCCACCACAGGAACATAGCCTTGCAGCGCAGCGCACATAATGCCAGGGAATTGAATTAGCGATCTTGGTGAAACAGTCACAGTTGTCGTTTCTGAAAATGAAGGATTTATCCTACCAGCCATGAGCCTACCCATTATTTATAGCAAAAAACGACGGTGAAATCCAATTCCAACCTAATTTATTTATGGAGTGAGATTTGATGCAAGACGAGTAGTCTATAAAGTATAAACATTAATAAGTCTTATGCCCGAAAATTTACAAGTCCAAATTGCTTCTTTATGAAATCATTAGCAGTTGGGCTTCCAGGTTCTGGTGGGCCCAATTTTAAGCCAACTTGAGATGTGGTGTTTGGGCTTAAGTTACATAATAATAGTGGGTATGGGTCAAAATGGATTCGACCGAGTCGATGAAGTCGGCCACATGCACATATCTTAATTCCTCTATGTTTTTGTATATACTTGTATGCATATTCAATTTGTAATATTAAAAAGAAAAATATAGAGTTACTATTATTATCTTATAATAATAGTAATACAAGAATTTGAGAAAATGATTGAAGTGAAAAATGTGTTATATGTCTTCAAAAAAGAAAGAAACCAGATGACATGCATGCTTTTACCCTTGTTTTTAATTATTGTATTTTTTTTCATGTTTGTTGAGTTGGTAGTGGGTATTGGGAATGGGGAAATCACTCATTTAATTAACTAAAAGACATACATCAAAATTATATGTGGCTCAGGATAAACAAGATTGAGGCCAACATGTCAAGAAAAAAAAAGTAAGAAACGAGTTTTGGTCATACAAGTACAAGCTAGCAGCGGGTATTTTATTTAATTTAATCACATTGATTACATATATATTTTGAAAATTCTGAAGGTGCATGGGAATAATTATAGTGAAAACCATATAATTTGAATTAAGAGCGGAAAACAAGGAGATGCGATCATAAATATGCATACATGAAATTCAGAATTAGAAGCTGAATGAATGATGATGACAAAGCGTCACAATCTGTGGTTGCATTCATTGGCTTTTTCTATTGTTCAGTAGTGGCCAATATATATAGGGGTCCTGTACCTTTCTCTGTCCCTACTTGTTGCAAATTGGTAAGAAACAAAGGTATTTTTAGTTTATTTTGTGGAGGAAGAGAAGATATATATATATATATATATATATATATATATATATATGGGGTGTGTGAGTAGTGGACAGAGTGGCAGTGGTGGGTTTGGAAATTGAAAGTAGAAAGGAGAAAGAATAGTTTGGGAGCAGTACAGTACCTCTCTCCTTAAGTAATGCCAAAAAAGAAAAAGGTGTTGCTACTGTTAATTTATGCAAGTGAATAGGGAAAGGGGCAGTTGTATTTTCAATTGTTGTTAATTTTGTCGAAAACACATATCTTACTGTAGTAATTGATAAGCAGGTGCAGGTGCAGGTGCAGGTGCAGGTAGTGCCTCTAACTCCATTGCCCATGAATACGTCTTTTTTGTTCAAGTACTTTTTACCTTCATCCCTAATTATTATTTCAACTAATTAATTAATCCAATTATTCACTCCTCCAGCTACCAATTATATTTTGTATATATCTTTTTCTACTATACACATATTTAATTAATTACATCATGCTCAATCATTATTTTATCTTCACATCTATCATAACATATATAATATTACCATTTTCACTTTCTTTTATGAATTAATTAATATTACATGATGTATACATATATCATTACAAAAAAATGCGAGATTTAGGGCGAATTTAGGAACAATTTTTTTGTCATTTGACACGATTCTCAATTTAAGCTGAATTTTGGAACGGTCCATTGATGCAGATGGCATTACGAATATTTAGGAACGGTTGGTGACCAACTGTTCCATTTTGGAACAGACATTGTAACACATCGACAGTGACTGTTCATAATATTGTATTTTAATATAATTTTTTTTCATTGGAACCGATTGGATAAAGTTTAGAACGGTTTCATAATTTAATTTGGATTGTTTTTAAAATAGTATTAGGAACGATCAATTTTTTGTTTGGAACAGTCTTTTATAACTATTTTAGGAACGACTAATCTTATATAGGAACACGTTTTTAGAACTGTTTTAACATTGGTATTAAGAACGATTTTTTATTTAGATTTGTAGCATTTTCTTTACAATTACTAAAATCGTTCCTAATTTTTAATTTTATTAATTTTTTATAAATTATTTAATTTACATATTTAATAAATTTTAATAAATAAAATAATTTATGTATTTTAATAAATTATAATAAATAATAAAATTTTAATTAATTATATTTATAAATTCAATTACTTGAATAAATATGTAATAATGGAATGTAATAAATATTATAAAAAAACATGAATAATTAGAAAAAAAATATTATTTTAATATAAATTATTATTATTCAATTACAAAATTAGAAAAAATATTAAAAACGTAATCTAATCCCTCCTCATCAGTGTCATTCATTTCGTCGTTGTTTCCTGCTAGAGGGTTTGTCGGAGGTTGTTCTGGGGTGGTAGCAGAGGCAGTCGGCTGTGACAATTAAAACAAATTTCACAATGAATTACAGAAATTACACAATAATTGCAAAAATTACACAATAATTACCAAAATTACACAACATGATCTAAATTACACAATAATTACAAAATTTCATATTATGATTACACAATAATTGCAGAAATTACACAATCATACAATTATTACAGAACAATATTTTCAATAATTGCCTAAATTACACAATTATATCCTAATTACACAATATGCCCTAAATTAGACAATAATATGCAAATTTAAATTTCTGAAAAGAATTACTAAAAAGAATTCATGAAAATATTTTAACTTCTAGGAAAAAAAATTAAATTCTGTAAAAAAACTATGCAGAATTTTCTGAAAATGAACAATATTTTCTGAAAATATTTTTCAGAAATCATTTTTTGAAAATAACTTATTTTAATTTCTGAAAACTATTTCTAAAAAATATTTTAATTGCAGAAAAAATATATTTTAATTTTAGAAACTTTTTTAATTTAAGAAAAACATTTTTAATTTTAGAAAAAGTATATTTAATTTTAGAAACTTTTTCAATTTCAAAAAAATATTTTTACTTTTAATATATTTATACTTACTCGTAATTTATAATTAAATGTTTCCCCACCCAGGGAAGCATCGAATGGCATGATGGAAGTGGAGGACCACGACCTCAGCTACGACATGTGTACTAAATTACACAAATTTCACAATAAATTACAAAAATTATATATACAATAATTGCATAAATTACGCTATGACATAATTATTATAGAAATTACACAATAATTGCAGAAATTAAATAATGACACAATAATTGAAGAAATTGCACAATGACACAATTGTAACCAAAATTACACAATATAATCGATCTAAATTACACAATATTTTTTTAGAAATTACACAATGGCACAATAATTACAAAAATTACAGATTATGATATATGCGACACAATAATTATAGAAATTACACAATTATACAGTTATTACATGCCAATATTTTCAATATTTTTTTAAATTACACAATTATACCCTAATTACACAAATATTACACAATAATATACAAATTTTAATTCTGAAAATATTTTCAGAAAACATTTTTGTAAAATATTTGAATTTTTCAGAAAAAAATATATTTTAATTTATAAAAAAATATTTAATTTCAGTAAATTTTTTAATTTTATATTTAATTAAAAAATATATTTCGATTTTGGAAAAACATATTTTAATGTTAGGAAATATTAAACTTAATATCTAAAAATATTTTTAGTTTGAGAAAAAATTTTAGAAAAATCTTTTTGGAAAAAAAAACAGAAATTACTACTCATGTTCTGAAAATATTACAAAAAAAAAAAAAAATTGGAATAAGATAGAAAATAATTTCAAGAAATAAAAATATTATCTTTGGAAAATGCGGGAAATTTTAAGAAAGAAATGCGGGGGGGGGGGGGGGGGGGAGGAGGATGAGGAGAAAAAACAAAAGTGAACCAACCTTCGACCAGAGAGAGAGAGAGGAAGGGCGAACGTGGCGAATGACGAACGACAGACGCGACGGCACAATGAGAGAGAGACAGTGCGAGCGAGTGAGAGAGGGAGAGGAGGAGGCGAAAGAAAAAAATCTGCTTAGTGTTATTTATATACTTAAATTTGAAACGGGCTTCGGAACGGTCAAATTTTTAAAAAGATGTTCCAAAACCCGTCCCTAATAAATAATATGATGTCGTTTCAGTTGATGTGCACTAGTCAGATTCTTGATTTATTTAGGAACAACTGGTTCTAGTATTTCTAAATCCAATACTGCATATTGATGGAACTGACCTCGTCAATAAGGAGACAGTCACCTAAGAGCCTCCCAAGAGTTGACACTCTCTCACGAAAAAAATGATGGAACTCTGCCAGGAGGTAAGGAAGGAAGCGCTGGTCTTGAAACGTGGTATTCCTTCAACGATGACATCATAGCAGAAGAACTCCTCACTCATTTCAGGATGCCTTTGCATCTGCCTACTTAAAATGGCACTATAGATCTTGTTGGGCATATCCCTTCCAGCTAGATCAGTATGATCTTTTCAGAATCCAGTTCTGTTATTCTATACCAATTCGCTAGAAGCAATAAATACTGAAAATCGGCTATCAACCATTTCAAGGTGAAATAGAAAGAAGATGAGATCTTGAGGGCATGTGTTCAACATTTTAACAATGTTGTCCTAGAGGTTCCAACTACCCACACAAGGACTTCGAGTACCTCTTTTCGAGTCCCTGGAAAAGAAGCTCGCAACTAACTTTCACGATTTGCTGGCTCGGGTAGAAAAATACATAAACTTAGAAGCAACTCGACTAGTGAAGAGGGACAACAACCACGAAAGGAGAAGTGAAAATGAGATTCTTTCCTAGAGGAGCAGGAGAGAACCTCGGGGACTGTTCAATCCCCTTGACTTAAAGAACAAGCATCAAACCTCTCTTCTCACCAGTCCAGCATGAATGCTCATGGCCATCGATAGGTACCCTGCTCTATAGTAGCCCAAAGCCTCCGAGGATAGCCTGAATCTCTAAGGAAACCCAACCCTGTAACGCCCCAAAGATTATAATATATAATTGATAATTTTTATGAAACTTAGTTAATTGGTAAATAAATTATGGGCCATAATTGGAATATAATAAAACTTGAACGGATTAAATTGGAGTTTGTTATAATATTTTGGGACAATTTATATTAATTAAAGAAATTTAGGAAGGACGTAATGGATATTTTAAGAAAAAAACTAATTAAATAAATAATAATAATATTATTATTATTTATATATATGTATTAGTAAATAATATATATATTAGTATATATATATATATTAATGAATAATATACATATACATATGAAAAGAGAGAGAGAGGATTGAGAGTGAGAGGTGGGCCATTCCCCCACCGCCTCACTCTCCTCTCTTTACTCACACACACATACATAGTACACACACATGCAAGGCACACACACACACATGAAATTGAGGGTTTCTCTTGCGGAAGAAAAACTAGAGGTACGAGAATTGTAATTTCAATTTTTATTAATTCATATAATTATATTATTTATTTAGTTTGTTTATTAAATGTTGATTATATTGAGCGATATACCATTTAATCGGAATATTTTACGAGTTTAACTATTTAGAATAGTGTCGAATTAAATATCAAATTGGATATAAAAATGACATCTTTGGTTAATTAGATTATTAAATTTATTAGATTTGAATATTGCTATAGCTAATTGATACAATTCCATCGGAATTACTTACCAAATACGCAATTATATGTATTATTGTTTAATTAAAGTGTATAATAGCGAGAAATTGATAGAAAATTCATAGAAATATTCCGAGAATTATATTTAATAAATGGTATGTTAATAAAGAGGAAAAATGAAGATTTGTACTTCGAAAGAAATGGAATATTGAGGAATTATTAGAAATTGTACGAATAATATTTAATATTATATTTAAAAGAAGTTATGATATTCTCGATATATTAACTGTATATGGTATAACTCATTATAGGATACGGGGGTAAAGTGAAAAAATCGAACCACTACCTATTGAATAGATAAAGGCGTGGTAAGGAAGAGGTAAGTAAATAATTAGTATTATCTATATATGTCCCCTTTATTTGTGGTATTACTGTTATATGATTTTGTGGTTCATGCTGACTTTGATTTATCTGAAAATATATATGAGTGGTGAATGATGTAATTTGATTGACGATAATGTGTACGTGGAATGAAAAAGTACGTTGAAATATTATGTTTGTTGTTTGATGTGTTGTGAGTGTCTGAGAATGAGAATGTATTGATATATGGTTTTACGTTACTAGTTGCTTACAAGAATGGTGATATGTGGAAATGAGGGAGTGGTGAAAATTGAATATAATTGTGGTGTGAATACCCCTTGATGTGTTGAAAAGCCTATGAGGCGAAAATATGATATGAAAAGAGCGATGCTGCGATATGAAAAAGCTATGTGCGAAAAGAGATTGATGAGCCGGATGTCAAGGGGGTTCACTTAAATTTATATAACGGTGAGATTGAGTTGGCGGGAAAAATACAATATCACCTTCTGGTAAGCAAACTAGGAAAAATGGAGTTTGGTTGGTTGTCTTATTATGTGATAGTCATGTGGTGTAATAAAGCTGATTATGTTGGAATTAAATTGATCGTATTCTATTCGTGTTGCTTGTTTATCTTGTTTGGGCTGTGTTTGACATGCATATATAGATAGGGCTGATTATTTACTTACTGAGTGACAGGCTCATCCCTCTGCTAACATTTTCTTTCAGGAGTAGACTTTTGAGGTGTCTGACTATTGAAGAATAGGTCTACGCGTTATACTCAGGCAGGTCGGGCCAGTATGCAGTTTTCTCCTCTTAGTCAGTTAGAGTACAAATCACATTTTGTCTGTACAGAGAGAATATAAGTGTACGGATTACCTGTGACGAATCACTTTGTGATGTGTGATATGTATATATATATAATATTGTGGGTTGATAATAACTATTATGACATGTTGGGATTATGTATGCAAATTAATTAGATGGGTATGTACAAATGTATATATATAAACACAGGGATTACTATAAGTATGATGTTTAGCGTAGATATAGCCCTTGTAGCGAAGGGGGTGCTACAAACCCCTATAGATGTTGTATAGTAATTTATCTAGTTTTGCAATTTTCTAAACCACTAACCAATTTAGATAAATAATCAACTATAGTATTTTCTTCCTGGGGTATCCGCACAAGTTGGAAGCTTTTGAACTTCGTTTTTAATTCTTCTATTCGTTGTAGGTATTGCATCATGCTATCCTCCTTGGCTTCATATACTCTTTCTATCTGCTTGACTATGAGTTGGAAGCCTGAGTAGGCTGTTTAGCCCTAAGTTCATAGGCCATTTTATACCAATTGTGAGGGTTTCATATTCAGCCTTATTATTTGAGACTTTGCAATCAAATTTGACGATAAATTCCATATTGTCCCCCTAGGAAAAAGTGATAACTATTTCGGCCCACTTTCCTAAGAGCTAACTGACCCATCTACATGTAGCAGCCATACTTCTTTAATAGGAGGTTTGCTGGGAGAGGGGCTTGCCATTTTCGAAGACAAAATCGGCCAAGGTTTGAGCTTTGATGGTCTTTGAAGTAAATAGGAGATATCATACTCGCTTAACTCCAAGACCAATTTCACCAAATTTTCTGAAGTATCTGGCTTCCCTAAGGTTTGTTTTAGGGGAAGGTTGGTTCTCACCCTCATCGGGTACGAGAGGGTATGGTCGCAATCTTCAAGCAGTGACCACTAAGGCGAAAGCCATTTTCTCGAGAGGGGTGTAATGCCCTTCCGCATTACACCCTAGGAAAAAGTGATAACTATTTCGGCCCACTTTCCTAAGAGCTAACTGACCCATCTACATGTAGCAGCCATACTTCTTTAATAGGAGGTTTGCTGGGAGAGGGGCTTGCCATTTTCGAAGACAAAATCGGCCAAGGTTTGAGCTTTGATGGTCTTTGAAGTAAATAGGAGATATCATACTCGCTTAACTCCAAGACCAATTTCACCAAATTTTCTGAAGTATCTGGCTTCCCTAAGGTTTGTTTTAGGGGAAGGTTGGTTATCACCCTCATCGGGTACGAGAGGGTATGGTCGCAATCTTCAAGCAGTGACCACTAAGGCGAAAGCCATTTTCTCGAGAGGGGTGTAATGCCCTTCCGCATTACACCCTAGGAAAAAGTGATAACTATTTCGGCCCACTTTCCTAAGAGCTAACTGACCCATCTACATGTAGCAGCCATACTTCTTTAATAGGAGGTTTGCTGGGAGAGGGGCTTGCCATTTTCGAAGACAAAATCGGCCAAGGTTTGAGCTTTGATGGTCTTTGAAGTAAATAGGAGATATCATACTCGCTTAACTCCAAGACCAATTTCACCAAATTTTCTGAAGTATCTGGCTTCCCTAAGGTTTGTTTTAGGGGAAGGTTGGTTATCACCCTCATCGGGTACGAGAGGGTATGGTCGCAATCTTCAAGCAGTGACCACTAAGGCGAAAGCCATTTTCTCGAGAGGGGTGTAATGCCCTTCCGCGCTATTGAGTATTTTGCTCACATAGTGTGTGGCATTTGTATCCCTGTTTCTTCTTGGAGAAGGACAAAACTTACAGCTTGAGGGGTCGTAGATATGTAAAAGTACAGAGTATCCCCTAGGTCAAGTTTGACTAATAACGGGAGTTCTTCCATGTAACTTTTAAGTTCTTCAAATGCCTTTTGGTAGTCAAGGCTCCATTCGAAGTTCTTGATTTTTCTTAACACCTTGAACAAGGGTAAGCTCTTTTCAGTGTATTTAGAAATAAAGCGGCTGAGAGCTACTATCTTTCTCGTAAGTCGTTGTACTTCATAGACCCTAGTCGGGGCATTCATGTACAGTATTGCTTTGATTTTGAGGGGGTTTGCCTTGATGCCCCTTTTCGTCACCATGAATCCCAAGAATCGTCCTCTTTAAACTCCAAATGTGCACTTGGCCGCATTAAGCTTCAGTTTTATACTTTCGAAGGACCCCGAATGTTTCTTCGAGGTCCACAATGTAATCACCAGCTTTCTTGCTCATTACTGGCATATCATGTATGTAAACTTCTACATTTTTTCCTAGCTGGGGGTGGAATTTCTTATCTACCAAGCGTTGATAAGTGGGCCCTATGTTTTTTAGCCCAAAAGGCATAGCCACTGATACCCTCTATACTTTTCTTGGATTGACCAACGTATACCATCAACCCAGCTGGTGCCAAACCAATGTATATCAAGGCGGGATAGGAATCCTACTAGCCATATCCCAATTTCTCAGGGGTGGTTGGCCACATATGAAGCATCGTCAGTCCTTGTTGTATTCCACTTGTGCTTCTTCGTCACCTTTGCCAAAATAATTTACCGCCACTTGGGTGAGTGTCCTTCTGGCGGAAAGGGTGGCATTGGTCCCCTGCCCCCTTGGATCAACAAACTCCCTCCGTCTTCCTTAGGCCCTAGTTGAGTAGGAGCTCTTGGGGGCCTCTTCGGGCTTTCTGCTAATTTGTTGGGTTTTTTTTATTTGTATTCGTACACAGTTGTAGAATGATAAAATTCAAAAAGAAAAATATAGCAACAACATGACGAGCTATGATGCGATAATGATCAAGAAGTTATTGCTAAAAAGAGTGTTTATGTAAATAGAAAAGCGTTATCCCTGACCGGGGGGGGGGGGGGGGGGTCAAACCTGCTTTTATAATTGAAGTTCCCAAGTAGGTGAGGCGTCTTGTGCCCTAGGGAATCGGGGAGGCAATTGTTGTAGATAGGCCTTCTTAGAATTTGGTATTAGTTGGAGAGGTCCAAGAGACTCCAACTTGGTTAGGGGAGATCAAGGCAGGATAAGAGTCCTGCTAGCTATATCCGGATTTCTCAGGAGTGGTTGGCCACGTGTGAAGCCTCATCGAGTCCTTGTTGTATTCCATGTGTGCTTCTTTGCCACCTTTGCTAAAATAATTTACCGCCACTTAGGCGAGTGTCCTTTAGGCGAATAGGGTGGCATTGCCCCTGCCTCCTTGGATCGATAAACTCCTTCCTCATGTTTCGTCCTCCTTGGGCCCTAGTTGAGTAGGAACTCTTGTGGTCCTCTTCGGGCTTCCTGCTAATTTGTTGGGCTTCTTTTATTTGTGTTGGACTTTTGTATGAAGGCCATGAATTGGGCCAAACATTTTTTGTCATATCAGGTTGGATTCGATTAATCGGTACAAATAATTAAAATTGAATCGAATACTGAAATTTTTTCAAAAAATAACCAAATACCTAAACGCATTTTCGATTCGGTATTTGATAAAAATCAAAATTTCGGTTCGGTTGATTAACCAAAAATTGTACACCCTTAGGGCATAAAATGCAATTTAGCTTATGTGGCTAGAGGTGCTAATTGGATGTTTGGTTAGCAAAACCACAATTTATAAACTCCTAATTTCATCTTCATCATCGGCATCTTCAGGTGTGTTATGAGTGTTTCAAATGTCAGAATTAGTGAATTATGAGTGTTTAATTACCACTCCTATAACTGTAATCGTTACCATAACATACGGAATAGTAAATGCAATTTATATATTGCCAATGCAAATATATGGTTATTAATGTTTGCATGTAAGACAATTTGGCTACTACTACGTACATTTTCACTATTTATTTAAATCTCGAACCGACAAAATATGAATTGTGTATGCCTTATTCATAGAAGTTGAAACTGTCGTAAACCCATACAAAAAAAAAAAAAAAAAAAAAAGAAAGAAAGAAACTGCCTACTATTAAATTGTAGCGCACGTGAGTTGAACTTATATAATTGGAAAATCTGAAGCTAATGTCTGAATGGCATGAGTACTCAAAAACACAGTGTTGGCCATAATTAGCTAGCTGTAGTACTCAACACAACACAATATTTTCATGTACAAGATTAAGGTTTGTATGAATACATAAGATGCATACATACATACATATACATAATTGGTCCCCATCCCCTCAGGGGCGGGTCATGACAACGTAGCCTGCAGTGATGGTAACTTTAATGGCAAAGAAGGGGTTTGCATGAATGAAGGGTTGTTGTTGTGAGAGATGGAGATGTGGATTTCTCAAGGACATGTTTGGGATGGACCCCTCCACAAATTCAATATTGAAATCATGAGTGAGTACTACTTGAATTAACAACCTAAGAACTAATGACTAAATATATACTGTAAAATCCCATGAACAAGGAAAGAAAACGAGGATGGTGACATATCTTCAAAAAGGTAGCTGTATACAATTAATAATTACTATATATCAACATCAGATCATGTAAGAACAAATGTTTACAGCATGGAGTTGATTAAATTAAAGATTAATTTTTTCACCAGAGAGGTTTAATTTGGGTGGGGAAGAAAAGTAGTTGAAGAAGAAGAATAAGTGATCACAAGTATATATGAAGTTTAGGTGATCAAGTGGTTGGAGTTGGGTGGTAATGAAAGCTGGTGCAGAGAAAGATAAGAAAAACTGTACAATGTTGACAAAAAATGTTGCTAGTGAAGATGACATTGAGCAACTTTTTGATAAATCCCATCTCTCAACTAGTCTGATCATGATGCTGTACATGGGTAGTTTTTGTATATAGTAGTTGCAGAATATAAGGTTGCTATATATATCATGTAATATTCTTTAATTTGTTTGTTTGGTTGATTGGCAGATGCTCAGTTTTCATTACCGTGATTAATATTTAACATCAGTAATTAATTTTTACCACTAGCTTGAGGAAAATCCCACGTAACATGGACATGAACATGAACATGCATGTACCTCAATATTTCTAAATAAAGAATGATGAGAGAGATGCCCCAACACTAGCAGCATTTGTTAGAAAGAAAAAGAACATCATGGTCCAATAGTTTACTGTTTTCATGCATATATAGGTGAGCAATTAAGGAAAACATTTATGTAACCGTACATACGACAAATTAACAGAGAGATAAAATACAAAATAAGTATACGGTTTCTCAAAAGAAAGAGAGAGAGTTGATGATGATGATGATTAGACATATATATATATATATATATTGTGATTTGTGAGTGAGTTTGAATGGACCACTTAAGGTAAGTAGAATGGATGGGATGGGTAGTGGCAGGTGCAGGCTGCATATATAAACAGCCACGTTGCTATTAAGAGGAAGCAACAAGGTAGCTAGCTACTACTCTATATAGTCTTTAAATTTACATGGTCCTCACTCTTTGGACAAGTACTTGAGCACCCCCTTGGAGTTTATTGTGGCTCATGAAGATGATGAGTTTGAAGATGCTTAACATGAAATTTCAACCTTAAAACAAACTCATTTATCAACATTCTATTAATTCCATGCATCGCTTGAAAAAGGACTAAGAATTTGATAATACTAATTAAGATTTTCTGATTCTAGCAAGTGGGCTATACATATGTAGCATATATGCTCGTGATTTTGATGGCTTTATCGATCATTATTATCGGACATTGACACGCAATTAGATACAGTCATTTCTCTCCTTTTCCAATCATCACATACACAAATACTAGTCTGTGGAAGTGGAGATGAAAGGATCCATATATTCACCTATACACATCCCAACTGGGGACCTTATCTGCCCTCATTCATCAAAAGAATTTAGAGTTTAGCTCCAATATTAACCCACCATGGATATCTGAACCACTCCATTTCAGGTCCCACCCCCCCCCCCCCCCCCTCAAACAACAAATCAATCTTCTCCTCTTTCACATTTCCTGCACAACTCTACCTCCATCTTTCTCTTC
The DNA here is from genome assembly GCF_026168435.1 of Sesamum indicum. NCBI lineage: Eukaryota > Viridiplantae > Streptophyta > Magnoliopsida > Lamiales > Pedaliaceae > Sesamum > Sesamum indicum. The sequence goes on along the minus strand of NC_142661.1, from coordinate 3,800,018 downwards.
AACACCAAGAGGAGCTATTATCTTAATTCTCAGAAATTCCATGGACAGGACTGAGAGAGAAACTCAGGACTTCATGAACGTTGAGTCCTTCTCTCAGCTGCCCTTTATCCGCCGTGCGCCTTCGCTTCCCAAAGAAAAGGGTGCCGGAGGAGCCATTAGGCTTTTCGGCCAAGAATTTGGTGGTTACAACAAAACCACCATAGACGACGACTCAGACTCCACTGATGAGAACAAGATTGCTCGAGAAGGAGAAGTGAATAAGGTAATCAGTGGTGATAACACAGAGATCAGCAGCAGGAAGTTCGAATGCCATTACTGCTGCAGAAACTTCCCTACTTCTCAAGCACTTGGAGGCCATCAAAACGCGCACAAGAGGGAACGACAACAAGCGAAACGAGCTCATTTGCAGTCGGTGATGGCGCAATATGGTGGTTTGGTCGATCATGCGCATGTTTATGGCCTAATGAACTGCAGCAGGCTCGGCTCAGCTCCGACAACGGTTCCTATGGCTTATAATTCTTGGAACAGCAGAAACAGCTCCCACGGAAGCCATGGCTCTTACAATGCTCACCAGACACAGCCTATCAACGGGAGCCCCTTGGCTTTATGGCGAATCCCAGATGCTCATAATCCGTCGATGGCGTACAATCGCGACCGCCCGTTGCCAATGCATCAGCAAATCCCATTGTTTAACTCCAAGGATGAGATGATGAAGCCATTATCATCAATCAGTAGTAGCCCTGGTTCTCATCAGTTCAGGTTTGGGCGCGAGACGAAGGCTGACATGCATGATCATGTGAGTTTGGATTTACATCTTTGACTGATTCTCCACGAACCATTTCCTCTACAGGGGTAAAGATAGAGATTATTCATTGCTATTTCGTGATCGATATATGAGGAAAATTGAGGAATAACAACTCTGTTTCTTAATTATTTGACAATATTACACGTACTTAATTTACCCGTTGCTGCACGAATGCATACAAATTCATCATCAGATTCTCAATTCTTACAAGAAATTTCCATCAATACTTGAAACAGCTATATATTAGTATGTCTTAGGATCTCATATAGTGATGTCGAACGATTAGACAAAGAAGCGATATTTCCAATGGTGTATAGTTGCAAGTAAATTTGAAGGAAGAATGAATCAACATTCTTCACTAGTTTTGTCCATGTGGGTCGTCATCAACTTTAATTGGGGGTCACCCACACACATGGAGCTTATGTAGATCTTTTGTTATTTGCATGGATTGTAGCTATCGAACTTTATGTGACGATAGAAGAGCATATCTAGTTGAAGATTTGGGTAGAAACCTGTAGCTAAAGGTCGAGGTCAATCTAAGAAAGGTGGCAGTTTTAAGTCCACTTAATTCCAGCACTTTGGTGTTTCATGTTAGGAGTCTTTGGGGTCCTTATTTTCACGTTCCAAAATGTGGATATCATCATCATAGGGTCATAACCTTGAAATTATCTAATATTTGCATACCCCAAAGATGGACTCTTTCAAAAAGAGTTTTTAAATATTACGCGTTAACATCTTTAAATGGTTTGTCGTTAAAGATCATACAACATTTAATTTGATACTCTTGAAATTGACTTTTAGAAAAGGGTGAAACACGAGTACTTCTAGATTATCACTTATTTTGGTACCCCGTGTCACTTTGTTGTGCAGAAAAAATAATCATGGGGGCAAAGCACAAATGGTGCTTCAGTTTTCTAACGACATATACTCATGAACCTAGTTATGTCTGCATAACGACAGTTAAATGATATTTTGTGAGCATATGCAATCTTGAAGTTTCAATGACGTAATATGCCAAATTTTGAGCATTTTATATTAAAAGTCCAAAACAAACAACGAAAGCACGATTTTTAATCACGTATGTACTCTATAGCCATATAAATTCAGTAGTTTAAAATAAATAGTGAGATCAGAAAGCAACTTCTTGTTGCAGGTGTAAGGATGAAACATTGTTTGCTCTTTCATGAACCTTCATAATCCTGAGATATATGCTAAAAAGATGTGTGATGCTTCATTACAACAAATGCATGTGATTAATGACATTTTAGCGACAATCGAAACGCCCTAAATAGTAAATATGCTCACTTCTGAGAGTTTGGGGACCAATCTTTAACATTTTCTCACCATGCTCCCTCTGACCACATAAAGAAAAGGGCATTTCATGATACCCCATTTTCAAAAAAGAAAGAAAAAAAACCCAAGTGTTTGATAAACTTAAATAAGAAGTGATGTATGTGCATTCATGGAACAACTTTTTTACCCCACTCAGAAAAAACCCAAAAAGTAAAGCACGATATATATATATATAGGAATAGATAGGAGAGGGTTCACTGAAATACTGTCATAGTGGAAACAGAGTCCAACTATCTGAAGGCCCACGAATTAATACTCTGGTGAGGACACAGCAAACCTACAGAAACACATGTACAGAAAAGTTGACAAATAAAGAGCAGAACAAAGACATATGAAGAGTACATGCACTATGGAACTTAGGACCACAATGCCTCAAACACAGACCAGTGGAATTTAAGTAACATCGGCCCACTGCCCCATAAAGCTTGCAAAGGAGGTTGACAGTTTGAACAGTGTTTCCAGGCTAACGTGCGCAGAGAGGAAGAGTATGGAGTCTTACTACTTTTCCTGCCAGTGAAAAAACAATGTTTATTAACTAAATTACCATTTTATCAACTTTTCTCAATATTACCAATCCCAGCATAAAAGCATGAAGAATGAAGACAGGGACATCACTTCAAGTAATTATTGTAGGAGAGTGATAAGCTGATTCAAGCATTTCACTCAATAACAGTTGCACTCTGGCTTGGATTCATCATCACAATAAAATCCAATGTAAAGCCTTTTATCTATCATATATAGTACGTAGAATACAACACCAACTCTACCTATTTATTAAAAACAAAGGTCTATATTGTTTGTTTTGTCCCAAATAACAACAATTTTTAAACACATCCCCGGTCGGTACTTTAATGGATAATTTATGACAGATAACTGCTAAACAGATTAATAGTTTCTTTACCTAGCTACCAGGATTATTTATATTATGTTCTCAGGTTCAACACAGCAGGGGTAATTGGGTTGCAAAACAACATGATTGCTTATCTGCTGCTTCTTAATCTTCTCGGGTTGGGAACGAAGAGTAAATAAGTGTTCACAAGTGAGACAAAGAAAACCAGAGTAATCAAGTCACCCTCACAAGTAAATCTTAAACCAATTTTCTGACTAAACCTGAATGATATTATTACGCTTGGCTTGCATTGCTCATAACTCATGATAACTTTTTTATCCTACTCCAAACATACCACCAAACTTAACTGCACTATCCCATAGTATGAACACTGCTTGCTTGAAAAATTCTCTTTAGCAAGCCTGCGAATTTGGCGTCCCTTCTTCACAAATTTCTAGCAATGAGATGGAACCCCACTCACCCAATTGCCCAAGCGTTTTCCTTGGGATTACTCAAAACTTTTAGGGCGATGCATGATTTTTCTTTGGCACAAACACTCAGACCCCTATTTACATTTAATAACCCAACCTTACAATATTAACGTTCCTGCAAAACCAAGAAACAAGAATTACAAACTTCTTCTTTCAAGATTTCCTACAGCTTCTGGCTTACTGTGCGTATTGTTTCACCTCTCTGTAAAAATAGTTTCCATGGCCGAGGCTGGGTTTCTTAATTTTCTTGGCCGCAAGAATGATCATCACCCATTCTTGTTCGAACCCAATGATTCTCTGTAGCAGCCTAATGTGAGTAATTGTCCGACGATAATGAAGACATTTTCACTATTTTTCTTCATTGCAACTTCATTTGCAGCAAAAATATGAGAGAGAGAGATTTACTTACATAAGGGTGAAAAAAAACGGGAAGAGGGCCTCTTTTCCGGCCTAAGCCACTTTATTAGCCACACAAGCTGCTAGGTGTTTAAGTTGCGCACGTGGACGTCGGAACCCTAAACCCCAAATCTCTCCGTCGCGTTTTTGGGCAATTTTGGTAAAAAATCAATACGTACAAGACTAAAATTGTCAGTCTTGTAGTTACGGTCCCAATTTTGCCACCCCCTATACCTATGGGACTATTTTTGCAATTTTGTCTTTTTTTTTGTAAAACTCCCAATAATAGTATGCAGTCATATGCCTCTAAAAATTTCTATCAAGCATTTAAGGGAAGTACATATAAATTCTTAAATTAAGACGGTTAGGTATCAATCTTCCCGAAATTGGACCAAGCCCAAAAAACAAAGAATAAATCTACCAACTATTACAGATTTTAATAGGGTTTGAAAACCCTTTATACAACAAATTTTAGAATAGAACTACAGATCTATACAGATACATAAATAATATTACAAAAAAATAACACAGTATAAAAGAGAATTGAAATACTCAAAGATTTACAAGAATAAGGCTCAGAAAGTCAGATCTAGTGAATGTAAACCCAAAAGCCACAAATGCCCCAACCTACGCTCATGGTTGCTTGGAGCCACTGTGCCACAAAGGTATCAAACACTGCCACAAAGGCTATTAGATTAACCCAGGGCCACAAAGGCAAAGATCTTTCAAGATCTATTCAACAACTAAGGTTTGCAATTAACAAAGAGATTTAAGGAACACAAAAGGAGATTAGAGAGATGAGAAGGGTTTCAAGTTCCGGAATTGAATTCGGAATGAAGCCAACATATATAAGGGAACAAGGCATTTAATTCCAGAATAGAATCTAGGAAGAATTGGGGAGACCCAACACTAGAGAGAAAAAGACGAGAGGAAGAATATGACAGAAACAAAGAGCCGGGGGAAGGGAATTAGGTTTATGACAGAGAGAGAGACAAATAGACAGACCATTTAAAGGGGCCAAAGTAGGCAACTTTAGTGGACCAAGCCAGGAAAATAGGTCAGGGTCAGAAGCAATTAAGCCAAGCACCATGAGGCGGACCAGTCCCAACCATCCAATGAGATGGGCTGGGCCTAAGGGATTTGGGCCACAGATATTTACGATCTCCACCTTGGACCAAATGAAAGATGGTGGATACAAGCATCATCATTGTCCAAACACCGGGGCCTAAAGGATACCTGCACATTAGAAGAAGGGAATACATGCATACAGGAGGGTCAAATCAAGTTAAGAATTTTAAGACAATTCTTAAATTTTTCTAGGGGTAAAACATTGGTCCCCATGTCAGCAAGGTTTTCTTTAGAGTTGATTTCTTCTAAGTTAATAATTTATGTTGCAACTATATCTCAAATGAAATGATATCTTATATCAATATGTTTAGTTCTATCATGAAGATTGGATTTTTGCATAGTTGAATAGCAAATTGACTGTCTGAGAAAATTGTAACCTTTTTCTTTAAAAAAATAATTTCTTTTAATAATCCTTCAAGCCAAATGGCTTCTGTGGTAGCAATATATTCTGCTTCTTTTGTAGATAATGAAACAATATGTTGAAGCTGAGATTTATAGCTAATGCATGCACCACATAAAGTAGACACATAAGAAGTAGTAGATTTCTACTATCCCTATCGTTTGCATAGTTAGAATCAACATATCCAACCAAGTTTACACCTTAACTACACTTAGTAAATTTTATCCCATTATTATTGAAATCATTTAAGTATCTTAATGACCACTTAAGAGCCTCCCAATGAGGAAGACCCGCATTTGACATATACTTACTTAGCATGTCCTAGATATTTCATTTTAAAATTCTTGCATAAATTGTATTGGAGATTCTTAATTAGATTTATGCTAGGATTAGAAATAAGCATATCATCAACATAGAACACAAGAAAAATAGGGACATGATTATTGTACTTGAAATATAAACAATGATCATAAGTACTTCCTTGAAACTTGAAGGAATGCATGAGGAGATCAAATTGTTTATTTCATTGTCTAGGAGATTGTTTTAGACCATAAAGAGCCTTTTTAAGTAAGCAGACAAAGTCAGTATTTTTCTTATTAATAAAACCATTTGGTAGATACATATAGATTTGTCCATTAAGACCACCATGCAAAAATGCAGTTTTGACATCCATTTGCTTCGGTTCCCAATTATAATGAGCAACTAAAGCAAGAACAATTCTAATGATAGTGTATTCTACAACTTGGGAAAAGTTTCAGTGTAGTCTATTCCTTCCTTTTGAGTAAAACCTTTTGCAACTAATCTTGCTTTCAAACGTCTTCATCATTTTCTTGCTTAATTTTGAAAATTCATTTACAGTCAATAATAGAAGCATTGTTGGGTTTACGAACTAGGACCCGAGTATTATTCTTATATAAAGACTAGATTTCTTTATTCATAGCTTTTATCCATTGTTTAGAATCAGTAGTTTTTACAGCTTCCTCATAAGAGGGAGGTTCAAGGTGTTCAGAATATAAAGCTAAGTGATAATCTCTATACCTAGAGGGAGTCCTAGATTCTCGTCTTTCTCTATCTCTAGCTAGTTGATAGTGATCTATTTCAGAGTCATTATTTTCAGGGTTATCATTTTCAGTATTTTTATTATTTTGTTGATTTTCTATTTGTTAATTTTCTTCATTAACCTCATTCCCTTGTTGGTTATCCTCTACAGATCCCTCCACCTATTAAAAGTGGTTTCTATATTATATTCTTCATCTTTTCTAGGTATTTTTGAAAAACAGGGTATTTCAGATTCATTAAAAATGACATCTCTACTGATTATTGTTTTAAAACCTGGTAAGCTTCTAAGTTAGAGTCTATACCCTTTAGTTCTATTAAGATAATCAATAAAAACACATTTTTGGGAGCGCGGATCAAATTTATCATTATTTTGCAAAACAAATGTAAAACAACAAAAAATGCGAAATGAAGAAAGACCAACATCTCTATCAGACCAAATACATTCAGGCAATTTTCCAAATAAGGGAACAAAAGGGGAATGATTAATCAGATAAGCAGCAGTTAAAAAGGCTTCACTCCAGAAAGTTTTGGGCAATCCAGGACTTATTAATAAATATCTTACTTTATTTAATAAAGTTCCATTCATACGTTCAGCAACTCCATTTTGTTGATGAGTATAAGGAGTAGTTTTATGTCTTTTAATGCCAAATTCTTTACAAAGATCAATAAACTGCTGGTTACAAAATTCCAAACCATTATATGTTCTTAAAGCTTTTAATATGTTACTCGTTTGGTTTTCAACATAAACTTTTCAGTTTTTGTATTTTTCAAAAACCTCATATTTTTGCTTCATTAAGAAAACAAAAACTTTTCTAGAAAAATTATCGATAATTGAAAAGAAATACTTGTTTCCACCATGTGTGAGGAATGTTAGCAGGTCCCCATACATCAGCATGGATATAATCTAAAATGTATGAGGATGATGAAGGTCTTGGGGAAGGTGAAGCGGGAACGTGAACTCTATGTTGTTTCCTAAAACATCACATATCATCAAATTTTTCCTTTAGAACACCAATTTTATGAAGTAATTCCCATCATTTCAAGCTGGTATGTCCTAACCTCTTATGTCATAACTCAGTTTTATTTGTTTTTAAGACAGAAGCAGCAAGCATGTAATATTTAATAGAACAAATGTACAAATTCCTTTTCTTTTCTGCCTTAAAATAGAAAGGGAACCCTCCATGATTTTCATCACACCCTTACTCATTCCCTTCTAACCCTTCTTCCTCAAGGGCAACACATGATATTAGGTTATGACACAGTTCAAGGACATTTCTAACATTTCTTAAAGTAAACTTGAAACCATTCTCAAAATTTAAGCAAACATCACCAAGACTATGAACTTCACATATCTTTTCATTTGCCATAGAAACGATGCCCAATTTTTCAGTTCTATAGTTGGTTAATATTTCTTTAAAAGGAGTCATGTGATAAGTACAACCAGAATAAGCCATTCATTTATATGCAAAGAAGTTTTAGCATAATTAATATCACAGATCATATAAACTTCATCAGAAGTTTCATCAGAAACATTTACATTTTCTTTTGTATTGTCTTTGTTTGGCTTCTTACAGTCTTTTATAAAATGCCCTTTTGCTCCACAGTTATAACATCTTTTTTCTTCATGTCTATCTTCATTATGTCTATCATCTCTATACTTAGGCCTAGACCTGCTTTTACTTCTATTTCTACTTCTGCTTTTGCCATATTTTATAAACTTATAATCAAAATTTCTATTTTTTGTTCTGCCCCTAAGAAATAGTATTGTTTCTAAGCTTATATTATCCCTACCATATTTAATTGCAGCTTTGATATCTCCATAGGTTTCAGGAATAGCATTTAAAAGCACCATAAGAGAGTAGTCATCTATGTTTTATCTCCTGTTAATCTTATGTGTTGAATTAATTTAGAGAAATCATCCAAATTTTCTTTGATGTTTTTAGACAAATCAAGCTTATATCTGAAAAATTTTTCAAGTAAGAAGAGCTTACTAGGTAAAGAAGTTTCTGTAAAGAGTTCTTCTAACTTATCTCAAAGATCTTTAGCAGAATTTTATTTCCCTACTTTTCTAATAATAGAATTAGATAAATTATGAATAATCAAAGAGTAAGCATACTCATCATTTTCAATCTTTTTATCATCAGAAACATTATCAGCATATTTTTCATCAATAACTTTAAACTTTTTTTGTTGTATTAAGATTCCTTTCATTTTTTGATGTCATATGAAAAAATCAGATTTAGCATCAAAAAGTTGTAAATTATATCTAGCCATATATACAGAAATAATCACATAATAATCACTAAGAATGAGATCAGAGAATTAAATAAATAAACTGCAGTTAAGAGGGCACCCAGGCTACTTCTCAAAACTAGATACCCGCAGCCTAAAGGGCTCGCCCAAGTAAGAAAGATAGCAAGGGGGTTTGGTCTAGGTTTGAAATAAAATAAGAAATGTAGAAGAAATGAATGATCTTACAAGGAGAACAATGCTTTGATACCACTGTTAGGTATTAATCCTCTAGAACTCGAATCAAACCCAGAAAATAATGAATCAAATCTACCACCTATTACAAATTTTAATAGGGTTTGAAAACCCCTTATACAAAAAAGTTCAAAATAGAAATTACAGATCTATACAGGTATAAAAAAATAATACAGTATAAAAGAAAATTGAAATACTCAATGGTTTACAAGAATAAGGCTCAGAAAGCCTGATCCAGTCAATGTAAACCCAAAAGCCACAAAGGCCCCAACCCAGACTCACGGTTGCTTGGAACCACTGAGCCACAAGGCATTAAATACTGCCACAAAGGCTATTAGATTAACCTAGGGCCTCAAAGGCTAAGATCTTTCAAGATTTATTCAACCAGTAATGTTTGTTAACTAAGAGCTTTAAGGAATACAGAAGTAGATTAGAGAGAGGAGAAGGGTTTCAATTTCTGAAATTGAAACCAGACTGAAGCCAACATATATAAGGGAACAAGCCATTTAATTCCAGAATAGAATTGAAGAAGAATGGTGGTGGAGGGAGACCTAACAATAGAGAGAAGAAGAGAGAGGAAGAAGAGGAGAGAAACGAAGAGGAGGGGGAACGGAATTAGGGTTATGACAGAGAGAGAGAGAGAGAGAGAGACCATTTAAAGGGGTAAAAGCGGTAATCTTAGTGGATCGGGTCAGGAAAATGGGCCAAGGTCGGAAGCAATTGGGCCAAGCACCATGAGGTGGACCAGTCCCAGCCATCCAGTGAGATGGCTGGGCCTAAGGGATTTAGGCCACAGATATTCACAAAAACAAAAGTAAAGATACTCTAGATTTACACATTGGTTATAGTTAGAGTTAATTACAAAAGTGAAAGAGGTAGGGTAGAGTTAATATAATTTGGGCCACCTGCAGGAGATCACTTAAGCTCCTTACATCATCAAATATTGGAAACATGGTCATCCTCATTGTGAAATGCCATAGTTAGATGCACTTGAAGCAGCATAATATGATGTCACAGTGAGTTGAGTGAAGTTTGGGAGTGCATAGCCTGTAAATTAAGGTGTCATCAGATCAATCTGATAAAAACGGGGTGTCAAAGAGCAGCTACACCCCAAAAAATGCATGAGATATTATAAGGAATTAACTCAACAACTCCAACAGCTCATTAATTCCTACTCATAGAATAGAAAAGATAGACCAGCTTACTCTGTAAAGTTCAAGTCCTTTTGGGGAGAAAAAACATATGATTCGATTATTCTACTTAAAACAGGTGATGTCTTACTCAGGTAGTAAACAAAAGAACTAAGAGGTAATGGAATTAAGACTGAGACATGCTAATTCACGAGCTAGTTTAGAGGGAAAAGCAAAAAAGCAAGTGGAATAGCTATATATATCCACATTCACAGCAACAGTGCAGCAAACAAAAGATGGATTTTATTTAGCTAAGCAATTCTTGTGAAATGGATGTCAGCATTTTAGGACAGCGGACAGAAAATAACAAGTCAAACCTAAATTACAGCCATAGCCATTCAATCATGAGTATTAGACTACACAACTTTAGGAATGTAGGCAGTAACAGCAAGCCTGCCTCTGGGTTTGGGCTGGGGGTATCCAGTATGGGCCTGGGCTTCGCCTTGGACTCATTGGATGAATATATGGGCTCAACAGGGCCTGTCAACTATACCAGTTTGTCGTCCCCTCAGTCTCATTCACTTAATGTGCCAAAGATATTGTACTCCAACTTGAATGGAACGTGGTATAGTTTTGAATTTAAATGAGTGTCCCGCCTACCTCGGTCCCCGTCCCCTACATTAAATACACCACTGCTGTATATATGCAATCTTTTCCAAAACTAACATAACAAACAAAGTTGACATTGGAGGCTTAAATGTGAGGTTTCATCAATAAAGTTAGGATCATCAACTTGAATTTTTTGAAATGTGTGAATATTTGTATCAGTATTTGTTTTATTTTATATAAATTATTATAATATCAAAACAAAGATGACATTGGTAGAAAATGGAGAAATAATCCCACCAACATAATAAATTATTATAGCATAATACATACAATACAGTACACATCTCAATAATGGAAGACATACACATTGTACTCAACGACAGCATCCCCTGTCTTGAAGTTCAACTCATGAGTCCTCGCCTCTGCATACCCCTTAGCAAACCGGAACACGCCGCTTCCCCCCACGATGGGCAGCTCCCTCACCGCCGAAAACACCGCATTCCTCCCCAACACGCTCAGCGTGCTGCCGTTGAACTTCCCCTCAGTGAATGCGAAGTTCAAGACCATCAAAAGCCCCAGCTTGCTCAAATCCGCCGAACCGTAGATTCCTTGAGCTCTCCCCACAATCTTGGAGCTCATATTCGGGCCCAGAGTGAGAGGGTCGTCAATCATCACCACCAAGCCGAAGCCCGTGGCGGAGGAGTTGGTCACGGCGGCTTCCGCCACGCGCACGGCGGTGGGTTGGCGGCCGCTGACTATGTCGTGGAAGTAGAAGTGGAGGTGGGAGAGCTTTTGTGCTTTGAGTCCCATTTCAGTTTTGGAAAGCCTTCTTGAAAACTGTTGGGAATGTGTCTGGATGAAATTTGATGAGATGATGAGAACAAGTGTGAAAATGGGGAGTGTGAGTTGAAGGAAAGCGTAATTGGCCATAGTGATTGTGGGATTCAGCATGAAAAGCTGCAAATGTAGGGGTGTAGTATATATACACTGACGGCTGAGGGATTGTTTGGGTTACGGCACATATACCGTATACCTACTAAATTTTGTCTGCTTGCAACAATATAGTATTTTAAAGATTGATTATTATTAGTACCAATAATTCAGCTTTGAAGGGGATGTCCAAATGCTTTTCCTTAACAATATTATATTTGGTTACTATTTATTAACAATTTTATGAATTTCTTCTTAGTAAGTTGAAAAAATGAATTTGACTGTCACTCTCTTACCTTAATCATTTTATAATGTGTTAATGCAATTTATTTCTTTGTGATATTACACGTGAATAAATTATTCCTCTACAAATATATATATGTAATTTATTTTTATTTATTTTTTAAGATGAAGCAATATATATTTTTAAATATAAAAGTACATTATTTTAGTTTAAAAACTATTGAAAGATAATGATGTTTTTTTAAGGTAAGCATTCAATATGAGCATTGAAAACGTTATGAATTATTTTGATAAAATGTTGTATTTTATCAGATAACTAGTAGTTTTTTTTTACTTTATGGTTTACCAAATGAATCTTAATGTACATGGTCATTAGACAGAAATGACATGTGCGACAGATTTAATTTTATTACATTACAAGTAGTGATTACCTTTTTCAATAGTTCAAATATTGTCCTTTTTTCTTTTTATTTTGTAAAATTTTGAAATCTCTATATTCAAATTAATAAAATAATTTATAATAACCCGACCCAATCTATTTTGAACCCATTCATTTAGACCCATTTTGGACCTAACCCGTCCATTTGCCACCTCTATTTTGGTGTTTTTTATTAGGGCAGAACGATGGAATGGAAATAAAACACGATGTATATAAAATTATTTCAAAATTCAATTTTCTTTCAGTTGAAATTTGGCGAAAAAGTGAAAGTATAAGTAAAAAAGACAAAAAAATATATTTTATTTTTATTACTCTATTGCCCATTTATATGTATGTATATATATATGTTATGTATAATTTTCTTCAAATTTTTTTCCCTTCTCCCTAATAATACCATACACATTCACTAAAGATAATATAAAAAAATTATTGAAAAATTATTGCATCGAAGTCAAGGATGAATATTTTTATTAATAAAAATATTATTGTACTTGTTTGATAATACTTTTATTAATGAGATTTTTAAAATTTTCATGTACAAAAATTATATTAATTATTTATTTTTTAATACAAAATGAAAGAAGGACTATTTAATGAAATTATAAAAAATAGTCTTTTCACTCTTAATCTGTTTTTCTCGTACCAAACAACTGAAAATATTTGAGATTTACTCCTCTTTTAATCATACCAAACAATTTAAAAGGAAATTATTATTCTCTCCCCCCCCCCCCCACTTCCCTTTTCCTATTATTTGAACCAAAACAACCCTAAAACTTGAATCCAAAGGTACTGAAATAAACATAGGGTAAATTGCAACTACTTCCCATTATGTTTGTTATAATTATAAATATTTTATTATTGTTTGAAAAATGAAAATGACAAATACTTCTCAAATAAAAAATAATTACAATTATATAGTCCTTAAATAATGATGTAAAACTTATTACTTTATCCTTGTTGATTTTTTTAAATGATAAAATATTAAAAAAAAAATGAGGGTTGGTAAAGTAAATAATACATTGAAAATTTTAGTTCATAAAAATATTTTTATAAAATTTTAAAAAGTATATAAAATTATAATTTATAATTCAAAATGGTATATTAATCCGTTCACTATAAAAATTAAATGAAAATCTAATCCACTGGTTTCGTTGTTATGCAAATATTAAACAGAAGGTATTTTTAATAATAAAAAATATTTATAAATATGTAAAGCTTTTGGAGAGGTGATTGTAATCAAAGTGTATTGGTGCTTTTAAGCTTTTTACCAAGTAATAAAGATGATATTAACGTTTTATAGGAATGTATACATAATTTTCTAAAAAAACAGGGTAGTTTTTGTAAAATAATATTGATATTTTTTATGGGTATATGTATAATTATCTAAAAGAGAGAGTAATTTGTGTAAATCTATCATAGATTAGGGGTATAAATATAATTATTTGTGTAGCATAGGAATATAGGATGTAATATCAAATTGTAATTATAAAAGAATAAAATAATTAGTGAAAGAGGAAAATATTAGTGGGCCTGGTTGCCAAATCGAGCCCAGTGATGCAGCTATATTCATTTCCCTCAACTATCCAACAACTCCACCTCCTCTACATTGCGGCCCATTCTTGTCCCAAAACCCTAAGTCCCCTATATATAATTATTCTTTCCTGTCTTTGATCAGTTTCCCTCCACCCTCGGTTTTCTTCACACACTTCACGATCACGACACTAAAACATGCCGGCGGGACACGGTCAGAGGGCGCGGACTAGGGATCTCTTCGCTAGGCCCTTCAGGAAGAAGGGTCCAACCCATCTTTCGACCTACCTTCGGATCTACAAAATCGGAGATTATGTTGATGTCAAAGTTAACGGGTCCATCCATAAGGGCATGCCCCATAAATTCTACCATGGTCGTACGGGTCGGGTCTGGAATGTAACCAAGCGTGCCATCGGCGTTGAAGTCAATAAGCAGGTAGAAATCGTCTAAGCATGGTCGCTGTCTATCTACATTTTTACTATATTTCTTTGTGCGGTGTTAAGAACTGTATTTTGTGGCTGGAACTGATAAGATTTATTTGATATTCGGCTGTATTAATGTATTTATGTAGTTTGATTCAATTTAGGTGGTGTTTTATATGAATTTTTTTTTTTTATTTGTGCGTGTTTTTGTAACTTCACCTTTGGGAGCAGTTCCTCGGACTTATTGAAATTGGCAAGGACAACCTTCGTTTGAACCATTATGGTCAAGTATAAATAACTAGAGCTGTTAGTACTAATTCTATACTACTTTGTTTTCTTCTTTTAACGGTAGTCAACCACATAAGAGTGACTTGGTCTTGAAACATTAAGAAAATATGATGGCAATTAGTTAGCATTTTTTTCATCTTTTGATTTGCTTTTATCCGGGTTAATCTTGTATTCAAGCGTAGTTCCTTGGTTGCATTCTTGGTAACAGTCATGTTTCACCAGTACGGAATGTAATTGTGCTTATGGTCATTTAAAGGTTGTATTGTTTGGATTTTGTGGGATCGGTTAATTTTGGAAGTCTGTGATGACAAATTCTAAGGCTTGTTTCTCAATACATTCGCAGTGGCCGCCTGAGAGCTTTCGCCTTCGCCAGGCTTGAGAGCTTCTGCTGCTTTTATCCTTCCTTGGATGTCTGAGACTATATTCTTTCAACTTTTGATTTAATTGCTTTTGATATTTTTATTCCTTTTGAACATTCCACCTTTTGAAGTTTTGTTTCTTTTTCCTATCGAACTTTTGGTGTTTATATTACTCTGCTAAAGTATTGTGGAAGTGTTAGACAAAAATGAAGCTCTTTTTTATGGTCTCAGAACAGCTGTTTGTCATTTGTTTTCTAGACTTTTCAATGAAATTCTGAATTATCTTAAACATTTGATTCTTGATTACCTGTGAGAGAACAATGGCTTAAACATCATATCACAGCTGTTTGGAACATTGAATAAGGTGCTGGCTGGTGATTGGATAATATTTCCAAGCCTTGTATCTATCTCTATCTTGAAAGCATTTACAGCAATTGAGAAAAGAAGTTTTTTGTTAAGCTGTTCATTCTATCATTACCGTTGTTTTAATTCTGGCTTGTTAGTCTTCTAGTTAGGTTGTAAAACACAGAGGAGATTGAGATCTGCAGTCACTTGATCTTCAGTTTGTCAGAGTTTTCCATGCTGTACTATATGTTAGCTTCTCTACCCTCTTGCTTGACCCACTAAAGAAAATTAAAATTAAAGTTTGTTGATGTGTGTTCATGCACTCAGGTCGGCAACAGAATCATCAAGAAGAGGATACATGTTCGTGTGGAACATGTTCAGCCATCACGATGCCATGAGGAGATTCTTGAGAGGATAAAAAAGAATGATCAGTTGAAGGCTGAAGCTAAGGCGCAAGGTAAAATTATTAGCACGAAGAGGCAGCCAGAAGGTCCCAAACCTGGTTTCATGGTGGAAGGTGCCACTCTAGAAACTGTCACTCCGATCCCATATGATGTGGTCAATGATCTCAAGGGTGGTTACTAAGACCCTGGTGGTGGCTAGGAATTTTCTGTTCTTTTGGCTTTTTGCTGGAAATTGTTGAGTCAAACTCTCTCTCTCTTGCGTTACTTTTGTGATGGACAAGGAGTTTGCAATTGATATTTAGACCAATTCTGGGGCAAAATGATATCTGATCTGATCAATGCTAGCATTTGGCATTATCCTTTACTGAATGAGCTTTCATTAACAGGGAACATACCGGTTGAGACTTAATGGGGATGTTTAGATATCCATTAAATGACATTTCAAGGCTTGATATAAGAGGCTCCAATTTTCTGCGATGATGAGTTCATTATATCATGAGCTTAAGCCGTAAGATGGGGTACACCAAGATTCTGTTACATTCTTTGTCTATCTTAATTTGACGGTTTCACGCCTCAGAATGTGAGATATCTTCTCATGGTTTTTCAGTACCTCGTTGGTTTCTTCTGGAATACCAGGGATAACTACATTGTATGTGAAGTCCAATTTTTCACATATCAACATGCGCCTCGTATTTATTTGTTCATCAGGAAATCAGGACTCTGTAAAATTAGCAGATAATGTGCCGTAATGAAAGCTGGTCTTTTAAATCATCAGCCGATGGGTAAACTGAAGTTTTCACGTTTTTGGATGAGCAAACACAGAGCAAGGATCATGAAACAAGTAAAACATATACCTATATAAAGGATTATCAACCAAACAAGGATCAGGGCATCCATTTTGCCTGCTGCCTGCTGGCTTTAGGAGTGGGCAGAAAGAAAAGAACTTGTGCTCAAAGTAAAGAACTAGTTAAGTGTTTGATAAGTGAGTTCCTTCCCCATACTTATACAATACATTTTTTCATTTAACTCAGCTTCCGCCTAATCATTTTGGTCAAAAACAAATCTATTACTCATCCTTGAGTTGCTAGTAAACACATATATTGCGTACCATAGGTGATATCTTTTTGTACAAGTAACAAATTTTCGTGCTTTTGTATATATATTGGGGCAACAGTGGTGGCTTTTCTTTAAGCTTATGCTTTTGAAGAGAATACTTGGGTTTGGAGTCAGTGCTGTGGACTCCCATTTCTGTTCAGAATGAAAATTTTGCCTGCTGCCATTGGCTTCTTCATTGCTCTCATCGTCTTCTCAGGTCGCCTCATTCTACCACATGGTTTGGTTGTTTATTCATTACATATCTTGTAATTTTCTCAGCATCGTAGACATTCATATTTGTAAATGCTGCACCAGCGACATTTAAGCTTTAGTTCAACGACAGATTCTTGATGATAAAGTCTTTGTCCGTTGATTCGCTGCATTGCAGGTTTGAATGATGCGGTTGCAGTATGGATTCCGGAGCATAGGTGCCTTGAAAAAATCCGTTCAGGCAAATGCAATACCTACAAATGCATGGAAAAATGCTCTGTGAAGCCAGGGGGGCAGGGAAGATGCAGATGGAACTACTGCATCTGCACATACTACTGCCATGACCCTCCCAAATAAATGCTTCTTCTCTTGATTTGGCATTCATCACTTGAGTTGGTGTTCCATCACTAGCTGCTGCGCCTATCCTATCGTTGTATCGACATGTTCAAAAGTGCCATTCTTCCTTGATCGTTCACAGCTCTTGAGCCAAATATTGCTTTTTAATGTTAATTTGTTCTGAAATTACATTTTAATTTTGTATTTTTTTTTAATGTATGTCTAAACACTCGATGTTGGAATTAGTTTTTTTATTTTACTATTTGTTCGTGTTGATTTTAAGTGTGGTTTGGACTCTAATTTTGCAAGAATCATAGTGTTAGAAATTGCAGGGGTAGTTGAGATTGAAGAAACAGGGTAGGCTGCTTCATTTTTGTATTAGACTGAAGAAAGCAATGGTTAATAATGAGTATTGAGTAGATGAAAATACCTTACTTGAGTCCTGCATTTCCAAAATATACCAAGGCCGAAACTGGGAAGACCTGCAAATGTCTAAACCTAACTTGTTCTTAAAATATATTTACCACTCACTCATTATTTATGTTTCTATTGGTAGTCAATCATATTATACCATATGTCACAACCCCAACAACCAATATACATCCAATTAGGGTTAGAAGAAAATACTTCTTTGTTCTTTTTATATATGTATATTTTTAAACAAGATGTAATTAATAGACCTTAAGAAATATATATTAATTAATAATTAATAAATATTATAATAGGTGTATCTATGTGTATATAGATGTGATGTGTGTGTGTGCATGAATGATAATAGATTTTTGAAATAATTACACTCCCCTTCTTTGAAGTTTCCTATAATTACATATAGACATCCTGTGGTTTGAAAAATTACATCTATTACTCCCAAATTTTGCTTTCATCTAACAAATAAATCGCCTATTAGTTAAAATTCACTGAATTTGCTGATAATATTAAAGAAAACCTAATGAAAATTGCAATTTAGCCTTAATTGACTTAAAATCAATTTATTGCAGGTCAAATAATTTGTTTTCGGACCAAGCTACTCTTGTAACAATGAAGATATACCTTCTTATATGCATTAATCTATGGAGACGTATAAGGTTAATTTGGTTATAAAAGGATTTATTTGAGTTTGTATAAGTCACTAGTAAGTCAATTTGGAGTAAATATATAGTTTTTTTTCTAATTTTTTATTAATATCAGCAAATTCGATAAATTTTGATTAACGAAAAGACTTATTTATTAAATAAAAACAAATTTAAGGGGGTTAAATAAAATTTTTCAAATTATAAATAATTTACATATAATTTATACCAAATTTTTAGAAAATGAGTGCGTAATTATCCCTAGTTTTTGGATAAAATGCACAAAAGGGAAAAGACACACACACACTTCTCTGCTCTTATTATTATTAATACGTGTTGGAAAGACATTTTCACGCTCTCTTATTTCCTTTCTTCCTCTGCTGTAAAACCCTAATAACTCTTGCAATCAATCGATTCCTCCGCACTTACTTTCCCTCTCTTGAATTCCTCCACTCTACATTCACATGCAAGCTCAAATCTTTACTCCCCACTCTCTCTATTCTTTTGAATAATCAATTTTTCCTCAATTCCGATTTTATTCCCACAAGATCGCCAATTTTTCCCGTTTCTATCATTTTTCTTTTGTATGAATTGATCTCCATTTTTTGCTATTTTAATTGTGGTTTTGAGAGCGCAAGGCTGGCGATTGGCGCTGTGTATAGGTGATGGCGGATCCGCCACAAGTCCGCCGAGAGTTGGTGCTTGAATATTCAATTCTATTTGTTTTAGGGTTCCAAGTGACGTTGGAAGAAGAGAGTGAGGCATTGAATTCTTGTGGGCTTAGGGTAAAATGCTGACTGTGCTGCGGGTGCACCTGCCGTCCGATATACCGATTGTAGGATGCGAGTTGACGCCGTATGTGCTTTTGAAGCGCGCTGATAAGTCTGTGATAACCGATGATGTTACTGAGTTAAACCCCATTGACGGGCATTTCTTGAGATATAAATGGTGACTTTTTCTAAGCATCACTTTTTCATGTCATTTTTCCAAAAAAAATTTTCTTTTCCAGATTGTGGTAATGGTGATGGTTGCTATTGTGCTCATGCATTTGTGGCTATAGAGTCAACGCGATGTGTAAATTGAGCTTGGGGAGCTTGTTTTCTGAAGTTCTGTTCAAATTTTGTCTGTAGATTGCAAATTGTTTGAAGATAGGCGGATAATAAATCTCTATAGTTTGCATTTATTTTTCCGACCCTAAGATCGGTCTTTACTGTTGAGCACCGTTTACTGAGTAATCTTAATCGGCATATGAAAACTTGAAAAGCGGTAAATATGATTTATGGTTTGGTTGTTTGCTGGAAATCATTGTATTGAATAACTGTTTTAAAATACTGTTCTTAAATGGCTGCTGTTTTGGAATTGTTTTAAAAAGTACCCATGATTTATACTTTTCTTTTACTTTTCATTCCTTTTTTATGCAAGTGGTTTCTTGTTAGTCGTTGGCTGCTGCTGTCAGTTTCCGGATTGTCGGTTTTCATCTGCCGTTAATACTTTTTCTTTGACGTATAAATGCATGGAGGCTTAGGCTTGGGTCTGTCTGCTTGCTGGACTTGATTTGTCCATGACTCTGAAAACATCGCACCATGATTCCTGGAGAAAAGATTAACTTATTTGTGTGAGTCAGCTGCGACTTGTGCCATGTGTTCTGGTGCTAATCGCACGCATTTTTTAGTCTTTATTACTTTTAGAAGGGAATCTTTATTACTGCTTTACTTTGCATTAGTGATTAATGCCGGGCACGTGGCTTCTTTAACTACAACTTGCTAATGTTGTTAGGAAATTTTTCTCTGTGCATTTCAGTTCCTCAAATGGAGCTAACTTCAACTTGCTAATGTTGTCAGGTACTTTAAAAATAAATGTTGTTGTCGTGTTGTACAAGTCAAAATTCTCCAACCTAAGTGTTACGCTTTTCAATGGAAGCTATTTTAAGTAAATCACTTTGAGCTAGTTACCTTGATTATCGTCTGGGTTTATGGTAAACATTGGCATCTTGCACAGTTCCCTGTATGTTTGATGAGAAGTTCTTCTCTTTTGCTTCCTAAAGGTCTTATTATTTTTGTAACATGTTTGATGAGATGGTTGCTTCACTCAAATCATGATCTCCGGGGTGATTTTGAGCTCATCTGTGGAAATCCTGTCCGAATCTTTTTACTTTATCTTTTCTAAAATATGTGGCTTAAACCTTATTTGATTTCATGGTAGTGCGGGACTTCCTTTTTGCGATCTTGTGCTCTAAATTCTTTTAACTGTGATTTCTTCCTATGCCTTCTTTTGTATAAATGGATGGATGTTTTCTATTGGTACAGATAGGCAATAGGATCAAGAGTATGCAATTGCACACATCAACATCTTTGGTTGAAATATGTTTTTCACGCAGAAGTAATTGGGTATCCTTGCAGGTATCGTGTACAAAGTGACAAAAAAGTTGCAGTTTGTAGTGTCCACCCAGCTGAGCAAGCTACATTACAGTGCCTCGGATGTGTTAAGGCAAAAATACCTGTTGCTAAAAGTTACCATTGTTCTCCAAAGTGTTTTTCTGATGCATGGCAACACCATCGTGTTCTTCACGAGCGTGCGGCTAGTGCTGTAAATGAAAATGGAAGCGAGGATGAAGAAATTTTTGGGCGCTTCAATAGTACTGGTAGTAATGTGGGCCTGTCAACATCTCACTCAAATCCCAATTTGTCAAATGGTTCTACTGCTGTATATCCTGCTACAGTTACTCAGAGGAGTGGTGGTGAAACATGGTTTGAAGTTGGATGTTATAAAACATATACACCGACAGCTGATGATATTGGTCATGTCCTTAAATTTGAGTGTGTTGTGGTAGATGCTGAAACAAAGTTAGCTGTGGGACCAGCAAATACTTTACTAACTTCCCGTGTGATTCCAGCTCCATCACCCAGTCCTCGACGCTTGATAATTGTGGGTGGAATTGATATGCCTGGGCATCTAGATTTGGATGGTCGTATTTCATCTGCAGGGACATTTACAGTGCTCTCGTACAACATCCTCTCCGATACATATGCTACAAGTGAACTTTACAGCTATTGCCCATCGTGGGCTCTTTCTTGGACTTACCGCAGGCAAAACCTACTGCGAGAAATAGTTGGCTACCGTGCAGACATTGTTTGTCTTCAAGAGGTACACTCTCATGTGGGAAATTTCATTATGCATTTTCAAAGCCTTAGAAGTTAGCTTTGGTTTCAAGAACTTTTGCGACGCTGGATTCTGCTTATTTCATGAAAGAAGCTTTAAACATTTGAGGATTTCTTGGCTTTATTTGTTCGCAATGCAATCATTGAGATTAAATAGTTATATTAGTATTTGGTCTAGGAGAACCACTATATTAGCATCTCCCTTTGTAGATCTAATGAAATTTCTTTGTCAATCTGTAATGGCAAATAAATACGTCTCCATGGGCATTTCTTGGAGAGCCACTCTTTTTTTTTTTAAAATTTTTCATTATTCAAAATTACTTGCAATCAAGTTCACTGGCGTATAGAATTTGAATTTTGCACTTATTGAATGGCATTACAGTTTCGGATGTGCATGCAGTCATGCCAA
The DNA here is from genome assembly GCF_026168435.1 of Sesamum indicum. NCBI lineage: Eukaryota > Viridiplantae > Streptophyta > Magnoliopsida > Lamiales > Pedaliaceae > Sesamum > Sesamum indicum. The sequence continues at coordinate 3,778,096 of NC_142661.1, read as the reverse complement.
AATGTTTTACCTTATGTAACCTTACCTTTTTTGTGTGTGTGTTTTGAAATCCCCCATCAGGTGCAAAGTGATCATTTTGAGGAATTCTTTGCACCGGAGCTAGATAAACATGGCTATCAAGCTCTCTTTAAGAGGAAAACAGCAGAGGTTGGTCAAACATTTTCTGAAGTTGGTTGATGAAGTCAGGCTGTTATTTATGTATTATGCTTTTTTGCTGTTTACAGGTCTTTGGTGGGAACATCAACAGTATTGATGGTTGTGCAACTTTCTTCCGTCGTGATCGATTTTCTCATGTCAAAAAATATGAGGTGAACAAATTGCCATATTATGCATGTAAAATCTCTGAGCTCCTTTGGTATCTTTTAATCATTGGCTTCTATTATTGTAGGTTGAATTCAATAAAGCTGCACAATCTCTAACTGATGCTTTGGTTCCTAGTGCTCAGAAAAAAAATGCTTTGAATCGGTTGGTCAAGGTACTGTATTTATAAAATTTAGTTTTGCTTGCCTGGAATTTAAACTATATTTTTGACACTTTATCTCACATTTCTTTACGTATATCATTTAATATCCTTTTCATCCATACAGGATAATGTTGCGCTGATTGTAGTTCTAGAAGCCAAGTTCAATAACCAGGGTATTGATAACCCTGGTAAGCGCCAGCTTGTTTGTGTGGTAAGCTTTTCGCCACAAATTGGAAACTCTGATATTACTTTTTTAATATTCAATAGGCCAGCTAACAGTTGTGCCAACAAGATTCTGGCTATATTTCTGCAACCTCCAACTTCTCCATATCTAAGTATTCAGAGAGAAGAGGCTATTGTACCACGCCACTTTTTCTTCACGTCTTACATTCTGTTGAGGCTTTTGGAGGGTGTCCGGTACCACAATCCATTAGTCTTTCCATGTATGGGGAACAAGAAATAAAATTTGAGGCCAATTGATCTATCAAGGTATCTTGTGGAGTCTGGCGCAGTTCTAAAACTTGATTATTATTCAGAATTTGAGTGTAATATATTGGGAAGGGGAACATTTGCCCTATTCCTACAGACTTTCGGAATAGGAATGATTCTTAGGAATTGAAGCAACCTCTTCTCTTTGCGGGACTCCTTCCTTCTCGTTACCCCTAGTTACAATACCCCCGAAAGAAGCCTTTTCTCGGATGAGATAAAAAAGAATTTACTCCTGCTGCCATGGGGTCGACCTGTGAACCAGGTAACCCCAGTGGGAACTAAAAATCGGGGGTACTTAATTTAGTCTTGCAAACATTGAGCTGGAAGATTAAGGATCACAGTAGCAGAATGTGTGCAGCTGCCCCTTTAACCTTTCAATATGTTTATAAGGAAATTATTTTGAGAGAGTTTATGTTTGTATAGGACTATAGGCTCTAAGTGCATTTCCTGGCCCTAGACTGTGTTAATGTGAAGTGTTAAGGACTAGTTATTGTGGCCCTTGAGGATAGGGTAAAATTGCTCTCTGCCACTCAGGGATTCTGCAGTTCTGGCACATGCTTTTGCTGGTTATCAAGGTAATATTCACTTGAGATATTCTGCAATCCAATGAATAAAAGATGGTAAAACAGTGAGCACGGAAGTTTTCTTGTCAAATATTCTCAGGCTTGTTCTTGTTTCTGGTGGAAGCATGATGGGCTAAAAAATTTTGGTTGGTTGTTGAAATGAGAGCTTATATAACTTGTGAGATTTTACTCATTAGTGGCAGTCTTTTGATTTGACATAATCAGTTTACCTGTAGATGGAGTTCTGATTTTACATTCATTCATCTGTTTTATTCCAAGAACTGTTAACCTTTCTCCAGATGTTTCAATCGGTGTGTCCATGTTGTCTTCAAATATAGTCATACTATTCTTAACTTTTATTGCTTGTGAATGAATGAACACTTCTGCAATTCTTGCTCTTAGATTATTCACTATTTATATAAAATTGGCTGGGTACTTGGTGGAGCATCTGCTGATCATTATGTTACTTTTTCTCGTGTACATAGGCAAACACACATGTAAATGTGCATCAAGAGTTGAAAGATGTGAAGCTTTGGCAGGTTCGTGGAGTCAGTTATCCTGGTTAACATGATTTATTACTGTGATCACATATCGAGGTTGCTCTTCTGTTTTCCTCCATATCAGGTCCATACACTATTGAAAGGACTGGAAAAGATTGCTGCAAGTGCAGATATCCCAATGTTGGTGTGCGGTGATTTTAATTCAGTTCCTGGAAGGTGGAGTGCTTTTCTCTTCTGTTATATAATTATTGTTCAGATGCTTGTAGTTCCATCTTTATGTACATTCAGGGCACCTTGCACTACTAGACGCCATTATTATTTTTTAATTTGATTTTTCATTTTTGTTTTATGTACAGTGCTCCTCATACCCTCCTCGCTATGGGGAAAGTTGATCCACTTCACCCGGACTTAGCGATAGACCCACTTGGAATTCTTCGCCCTGCTGCCAAACTAACGCATCAACTACCACTGGTATAACCTAATTAATCCTTTTTTATGGTCATTTGTTGGCTCAACTTGTGTTTATATGCCTAGTCTTAATCATTTTTGGTCATTCTATCCTCTAGGTAAGTGCTTACTCATCGTTTGCAAGAGTTGGGGTGGGCCTTGGACTAGAGCAGAGAAGGAGAATGGATCCTGCTACCAATGAACCCATATTTACGAATTGCACAAGAGATTTTATTGGTACTCATGATTACATATTCTATTCAGGTATAATAAATGTCTTGCTTTTATTGACACACTATCTAACACACACCCCCCCCCTCCACCCACACACGCACAAAGAAGAAAAAGGAGTTAATAGCTAAAAGCAAAAATGAAAAAGGTGAAAATCTAGCTTAAAGCTGCACTATATCTTCACATTCTGAGCGTTGTATGACACTAATTTAGATCACAATTTGCTTGTCCTTCTAGCTGACTCCTTGACGGTCGAGTCTCTGTTGGAGCTCTTGGATGAGGATAGCTTGCGCAAAGATACTGCCCTTCCTTCTCCAGAATGGTCTTCGGATCATATAGCACTCTTAGCTGAATTCCGCTGCAAACCTAGGACTAGACGCTGACAAAAGGTGTGCAATTTTTTCCTCTTCTGTTGAGCATTGTCATGATATCTTGTTTAGATTCTCAACTCCCTGCCTTGCTATTTTGGAGAAAAGGTCGCTCCCCAATCTAATTTCTGCTGATCCTGTAGTCTGTGAAGTGTGATTACTAACTAGTGTTTCAGTTCTATATTTACTTATAGCTATAACATGTAACGCCCAGATATTAATGGAATTCATTCTGTCGATTGCACAAATGCACAGTATTGTCATACCATTTCACATGCTAACATTTTTCATAATTTACTGCTGAAACTATTATTTTGCTCCAACAAATGGACGCATACATGCCATGCATGGTTCTTAAATAACGAGCTAGTGGCGCTAGATCGTACTTCGAGAAAGGGTATTCTTGGAAATAAAGTTTCCATTTTTAAGAAATGGGAAGTTATGTTCATTGTCCACCAATGGTTTTATTTAGGTGATTTTCATGTTGTATCAATGTGAGTCCTGTTTTTACCATCTCATTCTAATTGTTTAATGCTTAGTCCTTGTACATTTGTCTGTCTCCTGCAGGTCTGGTCCAAAGAAGAATTTCAAAAATAGTAGCTGGAACTGTTATAGAGCACAGAGAAGTGGTTGTAATTTCCCGTCTATTTTCTAGGTACATCCCAATGTGGGATCTTTATATGAGCTCCTTTGTATCATGCCAGCCATGTCCAATAGAAAATTATAATGGCTACTTTAGTTTATTCCCCACCTTGAAAGTGAAGTATAGGTAGTTTATAGCTATGTGCAATGTGATCATGTTGTATTCCCTTCTAATTGCTTTAAAGCAGATTTTGGAAAAAAAAATTGCCAAGCGTTTTTGATCTTCCTCTTCGCATTTTCCAGCAACAAGTGCATGTTAGAATTGACATTTACCGCTTCCCTTGCTACGATGATAATTCTGCAGCAACGACGCGAAAAGATTAAGCTCTTGTGCATTCGATTTCTTTCTTTTTTGTTTTTTTGGGTTAAGGGTGGGTTTTTGACCTCCCTTGCTAATTGAGTTGCATGTAGGTGGAGCAATTTTTGCTTGGTGGTGGTTTTTTAACTTGTGTGGAAAAGGTATGGTAGATGACCATCCTGTCCATGAAGTGCAAAGGTAGAAATATTTGATTGCTTTGAGGTCACTTGGGGTTTGAACAGGGAGAATCCAGATTGCAAAATGGTGATCTCAACCTCCAGTGTCCTCTTATGCGGGGCTGTCAATTGAGGACAGATGCAATTGGCATCTTGCACCAGAGGTCGACACATCCTTCATGCAATAAGGGACGTGGTTCCTGTCTATGTGAGTTTTATGTAAATACTGTAATCTTACCTGTTCAAATTGGTCAGTGATCCTAGGACATGTATTCTTATTGATTCTGCGCTTGCAAATCATTGCTTCCTGTTATCTAGTTGAATGGATGCATAAAGCACTTTGGCTGAATGCAGGAAAAATATATCCTTGATTTCAATTGTTAACAATGACAAACAGTGTGCGAGCGTGATTTTCTCTCTCTTAATGATGTTACGGTATGCTGGGTTAAGATCTTGCCAGCCAGAAACGTGTTAGTCCAACTCACTGCACTGGTGAAGAAAAGCGCAAGCAAAGAGGAATTCACCGCACTGGTGTAAGAAAAGCTGCAAGCAAAGAGTTATTCGGCTCTACATTCCTCATTAAAGGTCTGAATGGCTCTAGCCTTGGATTAAAACTTGAGGGAGCTCTGGTTTGAATCTCATGCCCATTTGCCCCGGAAATGCAGATGCCACAGTATGCTTGCTGCAGTAAAACAGGACTTTCCACATTGATCAGTCCACCAAATGGGGTGTTTTTCCCATCTGCAAATAAACCTAAAGATACAGTCTGCATTGTGTCCCTGAATTTCCATCGGATCAACATGTCTTTTAACAAATAAAAACCTCCCTCCACACAGCACAAGTAATAATACCAAATGCAAGTAAGCAGTACACAAGATTTTGTCCCTTTTGTAACTGATCTTTCAAGACATCATTTTCACTGCCGGTACTTCTAAAAATCATGTGGAAAAGTAGCTTTTGCTGTAATTTAGTTTCATACTGATGATACAAAAACATTATCAGAGTATTGATCCTAAAATTTACCGTACGCGGTGGCATCAGAAATTGTCTCAACAGATACTTCGGCCCATGGTAACAGTGAATTGAAAGACCCAAATGTCCAAAAGTTCTGCCATCGATGAAACAGAGAGTCATTATTACTCTCACTTGTGTGTTGGCTTAGGTTGACATGAAGCCACTTCAACAACTTGATATTAGGCAGGAAAGAGAGACTTCGCATTATACCATGATAACCTTAGGAAAAGAAACTGTATGCTACCAGGTTTCCAATGCACAACTTGAACTGGACCCAAAAACTCGTCTGGCATGCGATACCATATTGGCATGAGATAAAGTTCTAGGGGAAATTTTAGTGTTATGTTCCATATTGGTTTCAATATAGTGAAGTCCTAGGTTGATATTCTCACTTTGAAGCAAGCGACCATTCTTTTCTGCAGCCGACACTCAACTGTGGACTTTAAAGCACTTCAATTTCGGGAACAGCTGAAGCAATTGATCACGGCTTCGTCTCTGCAAGAAAAAATATACACATTGTACGAACAGTGATAACTATAAGAATAAATGAGATATTCTCAGACTGTTAGATTGGAAAATTCAGCCTAAGGGGGGAATTCATCTCTGGGTAAAAAGAAACTTCTCTATCTCTGATGTCAGTCTGACATAGAACCAACTATTTTATCCGAAATTGCATGCAGATGGCGCAAACTATCCTGCCTTTTCAGTTGATGGCAAGGATGTGAATGATGATGGTATTTCGAATTCCTTACTAGTAGCTCCTTCATATTGAAGGAAACTCATGTACCTTTATGCCAATACAACCATTGACATCCAGGGTTGTAATTGTATTTGAACAGAAGCTTGAAAGTGCCTCCAAGCTCTTGTCTGTAACCCCAACTATTCCAAACAGGCTGCAGCATCAATCATAAAACAATATAATATCAAAAGACTTCATTCTGCAAAAGAAATCTCCAGATTCATTGTTATGTAACAAAATGTTGAATTTGGTCAAGTTTCAGACACGTACAAGTTGGAATGGAACAGAGGTGAATAAGCCACATGTTCCACTTGCAAACAACAGAAATTATACAGTGCTTACAATTCCACCAATAGGATAGTTGGTCTGCGAAGTATTGGCTTTTCATGTATTTACATATCATATAGATCTAAAGCCATATCTTACGGACATTTTACCATTCCAAAATGTTGATTTCCTTGATAATGGAAAATGTGCTTTTGTATCGCATGATTAACATAAAAAAATTCCATATTAAAATGAGGTCTAAACACAAACATGAAAAGTGTTTTCACGAACTTTTCTCGAGGGTCAAATCATAAGTGAAATACCTAGTCACTAACAGACTCTTTTTGCACATTAACAAGGCTAGTTAGTGGAACTTGTGATTGATAACAGTGGAACCTCAAGAATGGCTGTATAGATGATGCCGAGTTTAATATCCAGATACTTACCTTAGAAACTCAAGAGATCTACAGCCTTCCGCAATAGCAATCACTCCATGATCAGTGACTTGCACACACCTGTCATAGCAACATAAGCACTCAAGTGTTTCAGCAGATTATCTGTTTTTGTCTGAATGACAACATAACAGCGACTGATAATTTTCGTACCATGTCAAATTGAGCGAAATCAAGTTACTGCACTTCGCTATACAAGACAGTCCATCATCGGACAGATTCTGACATGTAACTTTGAGTCACAGTTCTTGCATTACAAGCAAATAAATTGACCACAAAGCTAATTATTTAAGTGAATATTTGTGCAGATACAAGCATACCTGAGCACCACAGAGATCCAGGAATTGAAGGTGGGTCAAAAGCGATATCTTCTTGTAAGCTACGTCTGTGAAACTGTTTATAAAGTAAGATATGGACCAACTTGAATTCTAATCATAATCCATGGCGAACTGTGACAGAGAAAGCTTGGATCATTTACTTTTACCTGGAAAGGGCATATAGATTCAAGCTCTGAAGTGAAGAGCACTTGAGCAATATCATTTGCAAACCTCCATCTGTTAGCTTGATGCATCTAGATACCATACATTAAATAGTGCAGCATAAGGAGATGAGAGAAAATATTTTATTTTTGTATCAAACATAGACCACATTGTCTGACTATCTCTTTTGTGTTGAGTTTATCCTTCAAGCAAGACTTAAATATGTAATAATTGACATGCTAAGATAACTTATAGTTCAATATTTTGGGAAGTGCTACTAAAAGTGTGTGATTTAATATTAATAAAGGAACTCCAAGATAAGAATGGGGGAAATGGGACAATGTACTCATTGAGTCGTTAGAATTGCGTCAAAATTTGCTTACAATTTCCTTTCTTAGTTCCAGTTACAATAACCTATAAGACCACAATAAAGTTCCATACCTTGTCAGGTTCAGCAGCTGCAACCCTTGATAATTTTCCGCAATCAATTTCAGGCTTTCATCAGTGATATTCTGTGGTTTAGCGTAAACTACCCTATGTAAGATGATCATTTTAGACAAAGGACTGATAGAATATAGCATCTAAGACTAACAAGCCCCATTTAATATACCTTACAACCACTCAAGTTCAGATCAATCACAAGTTTGCAGTTCTTCACCAAGTTCCTAATGCCAAGATCTGAGACCCTGAAATGGAAAGTTGTGTCCAAAGTCCATAATTATTTGGCCTTTAATCCTACTGGTTGAATGTACAAAAACAGTGTAAACAATCACAGCAAAGGCATGAAGTACCTGACATTCCAGTAGATTGAAAAAACCTTTAATTTTGAGCAGTTGTATGTTACAAATTCAATTCCCAGGTCAGATATCTTTTGGCAGCCATTCAAATTAAGAACCTCTAAATTTTTAACTGACTGTCCGCACTGCAAAGGCAAGGATAATCATTAAAAAGAAGTATAATTGTATAAAAGCAGGGGAATATGGATAAGATTGTCCTAATTTACAGTTATGGAGCTATAACCACTTCGTTTTTGTTCACAGTTTATACATATTTGACAAGCACTTTATAGTTTAAATCAGAATCTCCAGCATGCATCTCTTTCTATGCTAACCATTTTTGTATTTTCTATTTCTTTGCATGATTTTTATATCCGAACACATAACAATTCATGCATAGGAGTAATCTAATTGAATTTCAAAACAGAAATTATACTTCAAGAAAAGACAAAACTGAGGCAAAGTAACTGAAGAGTCGATGAGATATAGAAATATCCAATAGTTAGTTTGACGTATCACCTTGCTTTTAACAATTTCAAGATGCTTGTCTTCAATATCACGGGCAAACTCAAGGTTTATATGCTTAACATTCTGGTATCTCGACTGCAAAACAACTTTTAGACATGCAGATGTGTTAGACATCATTACTAATCGTGGTTCTTGCTTCAATTTAATACAAAAGATAAAGAACACAGGTTTTATATTTGAATTCTATCAATGAAGTCAAGCTCAAGTCATAAACCTTGATGAGACGAGCCTATATGATAATGAGATATTAGGTTCAAGTATCAGCAGCAGTTTGAGTATGTTGATTATTGATATTGCGATAGATTATAGGTCTCCGTTGTTTTCCTTAGAACCCACACTCAACAATCAAAAGAATAAAAGAGAAAAGACATGAAATCGTGTAGGAAAAGAAGGACCAGTGAGAGAGCTGCCACAAGACGATCCCCAGCATTATTCATCTCATGAAAATCAAGAACCTGAAAGAAAGACAAAAAAAGGGATAAACTCACACCCATTATCCCAAATATCATAATTTAATTTCACATACCACGAACACTAAGAAAAAAATGATCTTCAGAGAATTATGTCTTTATGGCGAAGCCCAAAAGAGAAGATTACTACAAAAATGGGTAATAAAGGAGTAGAAATTGGTTTTTGTTTTTCTTACAGACGAACACAACAAGAGAGAGAGAGAGCACAGGCAAGTATGTACATCTTGTATATCTACACACCATTTAGCAGCCGGAGGGAGGAATCGGAACAAAAAACACAAGTGGCTAAAGAGAAAAACATATACAGAAATTACCAGCCATAAGGAAGGGTGAGAAATGAGATTCCGATGAATCCAAGGGGTGACAAGCAAAAGGGAAATTAGGTCTGTCTGAGGGAGTCTGGTGCTCACAATGTTCATCACCTTTGGAACAATTTCCTTATTCCACACCTCCATTAACTCTACCTCTGTCACGTCCATCCTCACCACCACGCCGCTCCCTCCCTCCCTCTTTCAATCATCAAAACTATACTCATTTTGCACTTGGCCCCCAAACTTTTTCAGTTATTACTTTACTACCTCTCTACCTTTTGATATGTTAATATTTCCATTGGCAGTTTATGGAATTTCTTTTATTGTAAAAATGAAATTTATTTCTGAAAAGTTAATGTGAGAGATTTTCTGGTCTCTATTTTTTCTTTACTAAGAATGAAAAATGATCCACTAATGCACTCACTCTACTTTAAATACCAAATTTGATAAATGACTAAGTTACATATAAATTCAACTATCATCAACTAATCACAAATCTCTCTGAATTTCAATCCAACATCATCTATGGTATGATTCCAGTAACAATACAACAAACACTAAATGCTTAACACAAAAACTGCAGAATCAAAATTGCCAATCTTCTCATTTTCTAACAACATCATCATGTCTTAGTTTTACAAAAACAAACAACTTTTGCTTCTGCCCTGCTCTGCTTCTCTTCCATCTTCATGCATTAGTCTCAGCCCCCGCCGGCTTTGCGTTGAGAAGTGGCTGCAATGCCTTAACCACGATCGTCATGTTTGGCCGGAAATCTGCTTCGTACTGCACACACAATGCTGCTACGGCAGCCATCTGACAAACAAAAACCAAACATAATAACATGTACCAGTAATAGCTTAAGTGGTCTCAAGTTAAACAATCAACAAACTCTACCTTGGCAATGGCCTTTGGTGGATAATCATTGTTTAGCTTTGGATCCACACATTGCTTCACTTTATCTTCACTCAACCTTGGAGTTGCCTGGAAAATAACTTCAAATTTCATCGTATACCGGAAGCAGACACAGATTAACTGTATTTCTGATTGTACCAAGTAGAAAAAAACACACAACTTTAGTTGGGCCAAAAAACCTTACCCAGGTGACAAGACTCTGTTGTCCTTTAGGCATGGTGTGATCTACTGGCTTTCTCCCTGTCAGAAGTTCTAAAAGAACAACACCAAAGCTGTAAACATCGCTCTTCTGTGTTATCTGCCCCGTCATGGCATACCTGATCCAAGAAAATATGATGTTTAGTCTTAGTAAATCAACCTTTTTAACATCAAAAGTCGCTGTATTTTTCGGCTGCATCAGCTAAGGTTGGGTCAGACATTTATGACTAGTGCCTTCCAGAACCTTTTAAGTTATGTAAATCTTGATAACCTTTTTTTGGCATGAAATGAAATTTATGATGTTCAAATAAGACACCTGTGTATAGAGGGAGTGTAATAGCTTACTCTGGAGCATGGTAGCCAAATGTTCCAAGGACTCTGGTCGAGTGCAGTCGAGCTGCTGTGTCCGAAGACTGGTTCGTCAAGCTGAAATCAGCAATCTTGGCTACAAAATCATCAAAAAGCAGAACATTGCTGGACCTGATATCACGGTGGACAATCGAAGGCTGACATTTTTCGTGCAGAAACTCAAGGCCCCTTGCTGCACCATGTGCAATCTTCACTCTTTGACTCCATGTCAGAACCGGACCAGGTTCTGCCCCTTGAACCCCTTTCCTACCTGCAACATAATGCGGACGACATCACCTTATGTTTCATAAAATCCCAGAATTTCTATGCTATGAAACTTGACTAACATACCGTGTAAGACATCATGCAAAGACCCCATCATGGCGTACTCGTATGCCAAGATTCTGTTATTTGGTTCCAAACAGTACCCAAGTAACTCCACAAAATGGTCATTTTTAAGCCTCGAAACCATGGATAACTGCATGATACATCATATATACAAAGACAGATCTTATAAGATTAATCCTAGTTTCATATTGTATTCCATCAGACAAGAAACTGAAAATTACTTCACCTGGGCTGCAAACTCGCTACTGTCTGTCTCAGGTGTTGAATTTGTATCTAGCTTCTTGAGTGCCACTGGCCGGCCATCGCTCAATGTAGCATGGTAAACACGCCCGTAAGAGCCCTCTCCAATCAAAGCATTAGTTCCAAAATTACCTGTCAATTTATTTAGCTCGTCCAACGACAGTGCTGGTATCTCAATAGGCAAAACTTTCTGAGGAGCTCCACCTCTTGCACCAGAAGTCCTTGGCTCTCCTCTTTCACCGCCTAACAACATTGCATAAAACAGCAATCTAAGACTAAATCAAGGTCGTCAAAAACCAAGTTCATGAATTCTTTGTCCAGAATATGCCTCTTGAAGCATTATTGATAAGTGATGATGACAATGTAGGAATGAGAAGAGACCTCCACCGTGGAAACTACCGCCTGCTTTGGGCGGGGCGGTGTATTGGCTTGCCGGCGGACCACTGTTGACTTCCTCTTCTCCGCCTCCACAGCACGACATTATTCAATTCTCAAGGCACAGAAACCTTGATGAAATGCAGTAATTTTTAAGAAAGATTACACACGATCAAACTCACAATTTGTTAATTGTTTCAGAGACAAAACCTACAAGAAAAGAACATGCAAGAAAATTACAGGATGACTAATGCAAACAGCATCAATGAGAAACCAGCACTGACAGATCACATATCAATTAGGCAAATGTGCATGAAAAAATTCAGAAAAAAATCAACAAATTACATTAAGAAATGTTTGGAAAAAGGTTTTCATTACAAAAACCCAAAATCCCATCATGAATAAAAATGCAAGAAAATCAAGAAATGAGAATCCAGGGAAATTATAAATTAAGAACCTGTAGGTAAGGGAGACAGGAAAACGGGAAGAAACTTGTGTGTGATTGGGAAGAAAGTGAGAAGGGATAATTTTTCTGTTGTATGTGTTGCGGGAAAGTCGCATGCAAGTCGTCTTTATAACCGCTAAAAACTGACTCAAACGGTCAAACCTAGCTACGTGCCTGCCTTCTTCTTGCACGTCGACTCATCAATCATAGACATCATACATACATAAATACATACATACATACTACTCATCTGCTCTTTGATTCTCTCTCAATACACGCTTCATAATGCACTATAAAACCTCAACAACCTCATCATTACACTTTAGTTTTAATAAAAAACACCTTCATACTATACTATATATATATTTTACCTTAACGCATAATGTCTTAATTTTTCTCCTGCGGGAATTAATATATATAACTGGATTCAGTTTCACCACCTTACATTTTGGGATTAGTTATTCAAAATATCAATCATTAACGTGGCTAGGGCCGGTAATCACGATATAATTTCATGAATTTTGGTCGTCTATAAATACCACCATGTATTTTATTTGTAAATAGAAACTTTTGAGAGAATAAGAAAGTGATTTAAAAAAGGATACATATATTGTCCTCTTTACATTCTATTAGGAGTGATAGGCCAATAAACTTAAAATTTCTTTAAATTTATAACAAAACGGCAATTTTCGACAATTAATTAAGGAATATGATGATCCGATTAATAAGTTTAACTATATACAAAGATAATTTAATTCAGAATCCAAAATATATGATTGAGAAGATGACTAGTGATAATTAATCATGATTTGGAGAATTTGCAATTACAAGGATTAGAAACGTGGGAATTGAAGCTCTGCAGATATATTTAAATGAAAAGAAAGTGATATTATGTTAGTTTTCCTAATATAATTTTGAGTTAAATAGCATGGGATTGCATATGCGAAGATTAATTAGTAAAAAATCCAAATTATAATGTCTAATACTAATTTAATTACATGCTATTGCCTAACATTTCTCATCAGAATCCTAACTTAAGTGGTAAAAATTTAATTATTCAAATTTGAAAAAGGAAATAAAATTTCTCATCCCTCCCTATATATGATGATGATGAGTGGAATAGTGGAATAGTCATAGCAACATAGGAAAAAAGAAACTTGTGTTGAAATGGGAATGGGTCCCAAGTCTTTGTTGATTCTCTTGCTTGTTTTCTCAGTTGCAGTGGCAACACTGGTTGTGGAAGTGGAGGGGCAGAAGAGATGCAAAGAGATACTGAACCCCAAAGGGTGTGATCTGGCAAGCTGCAGAGAACAATGTTACAAAGCTCACAATGGAAATGGAGTGTGCACCCTCGTTGGCGATCCCGTCACTGGCACTTACATATGTACTTGCTTTTATAATTGTTGATCACTACTCATCCATCCATCATCAATAATTTTGTTCTAAATCCACATTTCTATTATTTATATATAACCTTTTCATTACACAAATTGCTACCTATTCTTTTTTCCAGTCTGCAGCTCCAATTAATTAATTATATCAATACATCACTCATTTCATTATTATATTATATATAACACTCCTCATCAAAATTAAATTCAAGAATTGGTAAGAAAAGTAGGAAAGTGAGCCGCCACTTGTGTGAGTCTTTTGGTTTGAATATCTATTGGGCTTTGATCTTGGTCCGAGTAGGAGGATGGCTTTAGCCTCCTCTTTTTGCCAATCTGTTTTTTGAAGGCAGTCACCAAGACTGTCTATCAAGTGTTCTTGGGCCTCTTAGAATGTTACGGACCCTCTTATTTTTTTATTTTTTTTATCGTTTGGGCCGACTTATTTTTATGCACATAAAAAATAATACCTAAATAATTGTCCAAACATAAATTATCTTAATTAAAATAATTTTGCATTTTATATATTTAAGTGCAATAGACCAAATTATTAAAAATGAAAAGTAAGGGACTAAATTATTTTCTTTATATTGCAATGTCTCTTTTACCAAGAAAAAAAAAATACAAAGGCGAAAAAATGACCCATGAACAAACGGATCAGCTAAGTTGAAAAGAGAGAGGCTAAAATCAAATACATTATGAATTAAACTGAAATGTTACCCTGTTACTTCTTGGGATGCTGCGGCATACTGCATTCATAATGCTTGAAAAAACAAATTACCGTCGCCTGAGAGATTCGAACTCTCGCGGGGATACCCCATGTACTTAGCAGGCACACGCCTTAACCACTCGGCCAAAGCGACAATCATGCAATGAAAGAGAAATTCTTCATGCCTATATTCATTCAACAATTCCATTATTTTTTGGTACTATATACATAAAGCTACAAAGATGAGGTAGAGATACGTACCAATAATACAATGAGCTTTTGGATGTAATAAATTTAATGCCAAGTTAAAAGTGTAGATGTCCCGACTCACCACTACCTCCTCCCTTTAGCTTTAATTTCTACCTGCACTTCATGATTGCTGCCTTTTACTTTTTCACTTGGTTAACATCAAATATTATTGTCATTTGTGTAACATAACACACTAATTATCAAAAGAGACAAATTAGGAATAGTATAATTGTTGCATCTTGATTTTATGGGCCAAGTCTCCTTGTGCTTCAAACTCAATTGCTTCGTTTTTACGCTACCCTCGATATCTTATGACTTCTCGCTATAATTATATCTCAAAATAATTTTAGTTATCAAATCAATTATAATAATTTATCACAGTACATATATATTTGATGCGTTCAAAAAATGCATTGGTCCAATTGATATAACTATGCTTAAAGTTTGGATCAAAACGAATGTCAATCCTGAAGGAGGACCTGTAAAAAGGACATTAGCACTCCGACGGGCAAGTTAATATCGAATTTATGATAAAAACAATCATAAAAAATGTAATAAGAAATCGTGATAAAGTAAATAATTTCATGAGAGAAATCGTGCTAAGAGTGCAATTCGAATGATAAAGCAAGAATTGAGAGTGGTTTTTCGGTTTCTAGAGTTTCCAGCTTCTTGAAGGGGGGCTGCAGGTATCCGTATTGAGGGGTGCTGTTTGTATTTATAGAGAAGGAGTCTCTCTTGGCAGGAACTTTGAGTTGACCTGCCTTTCCGAGAAAGAAAACGAAAATTTCGGGGATAAGATATGATTTTATCTCCTCCATGACTTGAGCAACACGTCTTTGGTTGGAGGAGTACTCCCTCTATGGAGTACTATTGTTTTGCAAGAAATCCTTCTAGATCAATGAGTCCAACTTCTTGAAGACGTCTCCTTTCCCCTAAGGTTGGCTTGGAAGGCAGAACTCGATCAAGCCTTCTTCGTGAGGTATTCTTACTATACTGGGCTTTTCTCTTAGGCTAAGCCTGGTAATTTTCAACAGCCGTCCTCATCATGGATTAGTGGGCCTAGCTCGGGCTTTACATCTTTTCATGGGCCAAATGAGAGAGGGATGTTTTCAACCTCCTTTCTTTGCCAATATGTTCTCTGGGGAGCACATGTCATGACCATTTGTCAAGTGTTTTTGGACATCTCATGACTTAGGCTTCCAAGAATGTTACATGGCTTTTGTATCTTTTTTCATTTTGGATGGTTTGGACTAACTTAGTTTTATGCACATGAATAGTCTCCCACTCTAATAAATGGAAATTTCAACACTTATTAAAGTAGAAATCTTTAGAGATTGAGTTTGAAAAATGAATAAAAGATTATACTTAGCAGAAGAAGAAGAACACATGACTGCGAGTTTAAGGAGTTTAAGGAGAAGAAGAAGAAGTACAAATGCGAGTTTAAGGAGAAGAAGAAGAACACATAAATGCACACTTGTTCACTTGAAGGCGGCTGATGTTTGTGGAGTTGGTGCAGCAAAGTGTTAATCCCAACACGATATATGTGAGTAGTATCTCACACGCTCAGACACACATTCAATACCAATAGAGGGACAGAAGAAAAATATAATTAAGTAGTGGTGGCAAGTCTTTCTTGGTTCTTTTGCTTGGTTTCGCAGGTATGTATACAATCATGCGCTAATTAATGTAACTTTATGAAACAACTATACATATAGAGAATGGAAATGAAGTGTTGAATTAACTCTCCTAATCAAAGTTAAATCCAAATCCAAAGAATTGGAAATGATGAGGGCCGCCTTAGAATTAATACATTCAATTGGAATTGGAAGACCAAATCCCTCAAACTAAAATTAACACATAAAAAACAAACACAAGATATATAAATCACAAAGGAGACCAAAAATAAAATAATAATAATAATACAAAAAAAATAACCGTCGCCTGAGAGATTCGAACTCTCGCGGGGAAACCCCATGTACTTAGCAGGCACACGCCTTAACCACTCGGCCAAAGCGACAATCTTGCTACTCCTTTGTTCTAGTAATTACTAATCTTTGTTGTATGTATGTAATATGTATACATATATGATATTTTTAGGAGTTTTTGTCTTTGTATATTTTTTTAATTCCAACGGAAGGGACAATTAATGCCCCAATTTTTATAAAAAGAAATTAAGGCAGATGATCACACTCACACCCACCTACTTATAAATATCTTATCTTTATTTTTCATTAAACAACCCAGAAAATAAAATAAATTTTGCCAACTCATTTCCTTTTAATTCTTGAATTTTATTTCACTTAACAAACTGCCATCCATAATTTTATATTCAAATCATCTTACATTTTCTATTTCATTTTATTCTTTTTATATATACAACATGTTTCATTTTTTTTTCTTTTTAATACTACAATTTTTATACATATCTTAAATGATTGAAATATATATTATAAAGGGAACAAAATAAGAGTAATATTACTGAATTAGTAAAATATTTTTATTGAATCTTTTATAACTTGATACAATTGTGAGTATTTTAGATGGTGGCAAAATAAATATCATTAATGAAAATAAATGTAGTTTGTTAGTAGGTGAGCAAATGTTGGTTTGATATAAACAAAATGGGAAAAGCACAATTTAAATTCTTGTAGAAAGAAGGATTCATAATTACGCTTTCCTCCTTGAAGTTGGTGTAATTATACGTAATTTCTATTATTTGAATAAATTCAATTTATTAATCAAAATTTACTGAATTTGCTGATATTAAAAAAAAAATGAATGAAAAACAAATATTTATACTGGATTGACTTATTACTTAATTATTGCAAGTCGAATAATTTTTTTCAATTAAACTGCCTTTATAACAGTGAATATATACCTCCTCACATTTGTATACAGCGCAACAATGGTGACTAAAATTAAGCCAATTTTGACCAAATTCTGATTTTTGGTAATTTTGAATTTTTTAATAATAAGAAAAAATCTCATTGGTTAGAAACATCGTGTACTTAAATATATTAAATATTTATTCAGAATCTTATCTCCAGAATTATAATTAATTTTTTTAATTGTCAAGAAAAAAATTTATTATTTAGAAATATTATCTATTTTAAATATCTTAATTATTTATTTTTGTATTTATTCAAAATCTAATCTCCATATCATAATTAAATTTCAGTAAAATATCAATTAGAAACACCACCTAATTTAAATATAGTAGATATCTGTTTTTGTATTTGATGGGTATATGTATAATCCCCCTGCAAAAAGACTGAAAAGCCCTTCATTAAGGGTAGGATGGTCATTTCCGTGACCGAATCCGCGTACCTCGCAGCGGGCGGGTCGCAGAGGACCCGACCCGGGTCGTAGGAACCGACAGAAGACCCGGACAATGACGACCATTCGATCAGAATGGGAATCAACCAGATGAGGCCACGTGGCCCAGTACTTGCCGTACAACTGTATACTATAAATAGACCCCGATACGCCGTAAATGAGGTAACTGATATACATTAATTGTGATCGAACTTTGAGATAGAATACATTTCTCTCGATCAACCTAACTTGAGCGTCGGAGGGTCATTGTCGGGGACATACCCGACGAGCTCACGGTTCGTATTTTATTCTCAGGGGATCCAAAACCTGTTTCGGAAGAGTTAGTCGATCAGCGGTGAGATCGTCTCAAGAGATCGCATAATTCGACCCGGATCAGTTGGCGCCGTCTGTGGGAACTTCTGAGAATTTTGTCATTATGGAAGGTTCATCGAGGAGAAATGCTGCTGAGGAAGAGACACCCAGGAAAGGAGCAGGTGCAACCATCCAAATCACTATGGATGAGTTGCAAAGAATGATAGACGAGGCAAGCCGAAAAGCCATAGTAGAATATGAAAGGAGAACAGCGACCCCCCTGGTCAAAGAAACTGCTAGAAGACAGTTATTCGAAAACGTGGAACCAATAAGAGAGTCAAGAGTTCAAGGGGAACATGATCATCGCAGTAAGCGACCGGCATCATCCGATGCAGGCTCCAGCAGCCACGGACGCGCGAAAAGAAGAGAGCCGGTTATATCCAGGGCCGAAGTGGAAAGCGTGGGCAAACAGATACACAACCTAAATAAACAGATCGACGAGTTGAAGAAATGGGGGGAGATCGTCTCGCAGAACAAGAACTCCCCTTTCTGTAATGAAATCCTCGTTCAGACCGTCGAGCCGGGGTTCAGGGTGCCCGATCTGAGGAGATACGATGGGATGAGAGACCCCCAGGAGCATGTGGCCGCCTTCGAAATGGTGATGAATCTTTACGGACAATCAGCCCCGATAATGGCTAAATTGTTCGCGACCACACTGACGGGAAAGGCTCAAGAGTGGTTCACGAACCTACCCCGAGGAAGCATTGAGTCCTACGAACAGCTCGTGCAAAAGTTCAATTTCCACTTCGCGAGCAAAAAGAAGCAAAAGAGGTCGGCTACCCATCTGTTCAACATCCGACAGAGAGAGGATGAGACGTTGAAAAATTTCATGGGCCGATTCAACAATGAGACCCTGGAGGTGCAAGAGTTGAGGATTGACATGCTCGTGAGTATTCTCATCCACGGACTCAGGAAGGGCTCTTTCGCCTCCGCCCTAGCGGGAGATCCGCCCATCGATGTCGAGCAACTAATGGCGATAGCACAGAAATATATCAACGAAAAGGAGATGAATGCGATGAAAGATTCGGAGCGAAGGGAGCGGGAGTATATTCCCAGACGACCTCATGAGGGAAGAGGGGGAGGAAACGACAAACCAAAAACGGAGAAACGGAAGGAGCCCAAGTACGTGCCGAAATACCACAACTACACTCCTTTGGCCATGTCTAGGGAGAAGGCTCTGATGATGGTAGAAAATGCCGACGTGCTGAAAGGGCCTAGACATACGAGATACACCCCCACCAAGAAAATGTCTAACAAGTACTGCCGTTTCCATCGGGAGAGAGGACACAACACAGAGGAGTGCTACCAGCTGAAAGACGAGATCGAAAGGCTCGTTCGACAGGGGCACTTCCGGGATCGCGTGCCCCCAAATTGTAAGATCGGAGGGGGAGGAAGGAGGAGTAGATCGAGAAGCCCGGACCGAGACAGAAACCCGGGCCCATCAAGGATCGACAGACCCCCGGCGGGTGGGAACAACGCACCCACTAAAGGCGTCATATACACAATTGCGGGAGGATCGACTGCGGGAGATTCAAGTCGAACACGGAAGAGATGCGCCTGAACAGCCGGATCGGTGAGACAGAAGGAATTCGTGCTGAAGGTGGAGGGCGAAGCGGCCATCTCATTTAATAGCTCAGACAGATTGGAGGACGGTGGAGAAAACGACCCCATGGTCGTCAAGCTCGATATCGCGAACTTCACCGTCCACAAAGTGCTGATTGACAGCGGGAGCTCAGCGGACATAATTTTCAAAAATGTCGTGGACCGAATGGGGCTGGAAAATGCGAGGCTCGAACCAGTAAAGACTCCGCTGGTCGGCTTTGGAGGAAGCGAAGTGGCCTCATTGGGGACGATTGAGCTGCCGGTGTCCATGGGTGATGAGCCGAAGAGGAAAACCCTGATGGTTAAATTCTTGGTGGTCGATACCCCGTTCACGTACAATGTCATACTGGGACGGCCCGGGTTGAACTCGTTCCGAGCGGTCATCTCCACGTACCATATGAAGATGAAATTCCCCACTGAATATGGGATTGGGGAGGTATCATGCGACCAAAAGGAGGCCCGCAAATGCTACAATTTGTCGATAAAGGGAGAGTCGAGGTCGAAGAAACAGAAGGTCAGGGAGGACGCGGAACCCCGACCATATGAAGCTGAACATTTGAAACCCAGCGAGGAATACAAGGCCAT
Organism: Sesamum indicum; assembly: GCF_026168435.1. Classification (NCBI taxonomy): domain Eukaryota; kingdom Viridiplantae; phylum Streptophyta; class Magnoliopsida; order Lamiales; family Pedaliaceae; genus Sesamum; species Sesamum indicum. Next base: position 3,757,797 of record NC_142661.1, on the reverse strand, counting down.
TCAGCTCGCCGCAGAGGACCCCAGCAAGACGACCAGGATAGGTTCCAGCCTAAACGAGGGGGAGATGGCCATGATCGACTTTCTAAGGAAGAACGCGGATATATTTGCATGGAGTCCGTCGGATTTCACCGGGATTGACCCGGAGGTCATTGTACATCGGTTGAATGTAGACCCCACTGCTCGACCTGTGCAGCAGAGGAAGAGAAATTTCAGCAATGAAAAGAACGATGCTATCAGGCATGAGGTCGAGAAGCTGCTGAAAGCTGGATATATATCGAAAATCCAGTACACGAACTGGCTTTCCAATGTAGTACTCGTCCCAAAAACTTCAGGAAAATGGCGGATGTGTGTGGATTTCACGGATCTGAATAAGGCGTGCCCTAAAGACCCATACCCGCTGCCGCGGATCGATGCCATGGTGGATTCGACCGCAGGGTTCGAACTCTTTTCAATGATGGATGCATACCAAGGATATCACCAGATCCAACTGGCAGAAGAGGATAGAGACAAAACCTCCTTCGTCACAGATAAAGGGATTTATTGCTACAACATGATGCCATTCGGGTTGAAGAACGCGGGCGCAACCTACCAACGATTGGTTAATAAGATGTTCGGCGATCTGCTCGGAAGAACCATGGAAGTATATGTTGATGACATGCTGGTCAAGAGTAAGAGATCGCAGGACCACATCAAAGACCTCTCTCAGGCGTTCAACATAATGAGGTCGCATGGAATGAAACTCAACCCAGACAAATGTACTTTTGGTGTGACCGGGGGAAAGTTTCTGGGATATATGATCAGTGAACGAGGGATAGAAGCGAACCCAGAAAAGATACAAGCCATTATGGGCCTGAGATCGCCGAGTTCGATCAAGGAAATGCAGAAGCTTACCGAAAAGATCGCATCTTTGGGCAGGTTTATATCGCGATCGGCAGATAGAAGCTTACCATTTTTCAAAGCCTTGAGGAAACCCAAGAGTTTTCCGTGGACTCAAGAATGCGAACAGGCTTTGCAAGAACTGAAGGAGTATCTCACCAAACCCCCGTTGCTCGCAAATCCTAAAGATGGGGAGACGTTATTCTTGTACCTTGGAGTGTCCGAGAACGCGGTCAACTCCGTGCTGGTGAGAGAGGAGGCGAACAATCAGAACCCAGTCTACTACGTCAGTAAAATGCTCCAAGGGGCTGAATTGCGGTACTCAGAGATGGAGAAACTCGCCCTCGCATTGGTAGTAACTGCCCGAAAACTACGGCCATATTTCCAGTCGCATAAAGTGGTGGTGCTGACGAACCACCCCCTTAAGCATGTGATGTCGCGACCGGAAGCCTCCGGAAGATTAATCAAATGGGCGGTCGAATTGGGGCAACATGATATCGAGTACCAGCCCAGGACGGCCCAGAAGGCACAGGTGCTCGCAGACTTCATCACAGAGTTGTCCAGCGATCTGAAAGAGCCCGATGCCCCCGACCACACCTGTTCGAAATGGATGCTGCATGTAGATGGATCTTCCAATGCGAACAACGGAGGAGCAGGCGTGCTGATCCAAGGACCCAAAGGAGTCGAGATAGAAGTCGCAGCTCGCCTATCATTCCCAGTGACAAATAATGAAGCGGAATACGAGGCGTTGGTACTGGGGTTGGAGCTAGCATATGAGGCAGGAGCTCGTGACCTGGAGGTTTTTACTGATTCACAGCTGATCGCTATGCAGATTGAGGGGGCGTACGAGACGAGAGAGAGAACCATGACACGGTATAAGGAGATCGTGCAGCAATTGATGGGAAAGTTTAACGGATGTTCCGTTTTACAAGTTCCCCGAGCAGAAAATGACAAAGCAGATGCCCTGTCAAAATTCGGTGCAGCAATGGATGGAATTCGAGATCGCAAAATCACTGCCTTAGTGCGCGATCAGTCGGTGCTCGCGAGTGGAACAGAAATTCAGGTCGTCTCAGAGGCAGAATCGTGGATGAGCGAGATCATACGGTATCTTGGAGAGGGCATCCTGCCCAACGACCCACAGGCAGCAAAAAGAGTCAAATTTCGCGCCACCCGATTCACGTTGTTAGATGGTCAGCTCTACAAACGAACAGCGGATGGCCCACTCCTGAAATGCTTGGATGGAGAAAGAGCCTTGTACGTGATGCGGGAGATACACGAAGGAAGCTGCGGTAATCATTCGGGAGCGAGATCGCTAGCTCAGAAGGTGATGCGGCAAGGGTATTTCTGGCCCACCTTGGTCGAAGATTCCAAGAACTTGGTGAGGAAATGCGAGAGTTACCAGAAGTACGCTTCTTTGATACATCAGCCGGCAACACCGATGGAACCGATCAAGATAGCATGCCCGTTCGACCAATGGGGAATTGACATCATGGGACCTTTTCCGCCCGCACAAGCCCAAAAGAAATTCATCATCGTAGCGGTCGAATATTTCTCCAAGTGGGTCGAAGCAGAAGCAGTAGCCAAAATCTCGGAGAGGGAAGTCACCAACTTCATTTGGAAGAATATTATATGCAGATTTGGTATACCCCGGATATTAATATCTGATAACGGCACGCAGTTCCAGGGTAGGAAAATTACAGAATGGTGCAAGGAGCTGAAGATCGCACAACACTTCACAGCAGTTGCGAACCCTCAAGCGAACGGGCAGACCGAAGTGACGAACCGAACGATCTTGCAACATTTGAAGACTCGCCTCGAGAGCAAGGGGTCGTGGGTTGACGAACTGCCCGGGGTCTTGTGGGCTTACCGAACAACGCCACGAACCGCTACGGGTGAAACCCCTTTCTGCCTGGTGTATGGAACCGAAGCCATCATTCCTGCTGAAATAGGAGAGGAATCGCAAAGAGTTATGCAGTATGAGCCCGAGGCGAACCGAGCCGAACGAAGCTTCGACCTAACCGTCATCGAAGAAAAAAGGGAGTCCGCATATGCTAGAATCTTACATCACAAGGGCCTAATGATGAAGAGCCACAATCGCAGAATTCGACCCCGCCAGCTGCAGGTGGGAGACCTCGTGCTGAAGAAGGTGGAGGCGTCAAAACACGTGGGAAAGCTGGAGCCGCCTTGGGAGGGCCCTTACAAGGTGATCGAGATTAGAAAGAAAGGTACATACAGGTTACAAGATATGCAGGGTCGCGATCTACCACGCCCTTGGAACATACAAAACCTGAAGAAATTTTATGCCTGAAGGAGCCTGTGAAAGGCCATCAACGGACTGATCGAACAAGGAGCCTGTGAAAGGCCATCAACGGACTAATCGAACAAGGAGCCTGTGAAAGGCCATCAACGGACTGATCGAACAAGGAGCCTGTGAAAGGCCATCAACTGAAGGATCGAACAAGGAGCCTGTGAAAGGCCATCAACTGAAAGATCGAACAAGGAGCCTGTGAAAGGCCATCAACCGAAGAAGCGAACAAGAGGCCGGCAAAGGGCCATCAACAGGAAGACCGAACAAAAAACTACACGGGGAGAGTTCTAACAGATTACTAATTGTATATTCCCAAGGTTAGGAAGATCGCATCCATGTTAAGCATTGTATTATCAAGTATTTACAACTCCTGTAATTTACCCAGCGAGATTTATCAAAGTTTCTTTGTTTTGTGCTTATATTCGTGCGTACATTACTATCATTATTCGCTTTTGAAGCGTCCAATATGCGATCTGAAAAAGACGCGCCCAAGCAAAACGCGAACTGAAAAAGACGCGTCCAATATGCGATCTGAAAAAGACGCACTCAAGCAAAACGCGAACTGAAAAAGACGCGTCCAATATGCGATCTGAAAAAGACGCGCCCAAGCAAAACGCGAACTGAAAAAGACGCGTCCAATATGCGATCTGAAAAAGATGCACACAAGCAAAACGCGAACTGAAAAAGACGCGTCCAATATGCGATCTGAAAAAGACGCACCCAAGCAAAACGCGAACTGAAAAAGACGCGTCCAACATGCAATCTGAAAAAGACGCACCCGAGCAAAATGCAACTGAAAGAACGCAATGCGCAAATGTAGCAAAATAAGCGAGCTGACAAAAGTTCATTTTCATTCAACAAAATGTCATATACAGGGGTTGTCAAAAATTCCACCCCGCCCTCCTGTTTACAAAAAATGATGTCCTAACAATCTCTAGGATGTACATTTGGATCAATCAGCTCAAAATCCTACCACAAAAATAGAAGAATCGGGACTGATCAGGCGTCAGCTTCCGCCTCCAGTTCGTCCCTCAGGACCATAAATTCATCGTCTTTCAGCTCAGGATCTGGAGGAAGAGGTTGAAGGTCGCCATCAAGCGAGATGTCAAGTTTGCTGCGGTCAAAAGACTCACGAAAGCCACCGAGCTTTTCGACTTGAGACAGGCAGATCTCATAGCCCTTGGTGAATGAGTCCGCAGACTTGATCTCAAGAGCGGTCGTGAAGGTGTCAGTCTTCAAAAAATCACGAACCGCGGACATCCGGGAATCGGCCAAGGCTCGCTGATGCTCTTCAACTAGAATGCGACCGGCTTGGCCTTCCTCCACCCCACGCTTGTGGCCCTCCACGAGGCCGACCTCACGCCCGGCATCGAACGCCTCTTTCTTGGCCTCCGCCAGAGCCACCTCTTGCTCAGAACGAAGAATCTCCCTCTCCTTCTTGGCAACATCGAGCTCGGCTCGCAACTTTTGCACCTCATCTCCCAAGGCCAGCAGGTTATCCTCCTGCTTGCGTTCTGTCTCGTCCCGTTCGGCCAGTTGAGACCTAAGGTCTTGCACCTTCTGATCAGTCTGAATATAACTCTTCCGATAATGGGTGCATTTGAGGCTTAAGCTTCGAAGAAAGGTCATGGCCTGCAAAATCAAATGCAATGAATGGCACAAAAGAGGGGAGGTCGAAGGAAACCAGCCGATGAAATACCTGGACTAGGGAGTGGGATGCGAACTCCTCGAGCCGAATAGGGTTATTCGGTACAAGTGCTCCCTGATCGCGAACGGAGACGAATGAGTTGTAGATTGCAAAAGTATCCCCTCCAGCCTCGCCATACAGCGACGAGCTCGACATATCCTGCCATTCGGGAGGCGGCACATTGCCTCGAAGAGCTGCCCGGCTGTCCTCCCAACATGTGGCGAGCTGCGCCACCCTCAAAAATTTGTCTCGATCTTCATCAACACTAGTCTTATCCGCGGCTTCCTTAGCCATCCTGCTCAGCACGCTCGGGCTATGCGATTTTGAAGGAGGTGGGTGAGAGGCCTCAGCGGGCTCCTTCACCTTGCCCTTATCGCTAGGCCCTAACTTGGACTTGGGCCCTTGTCCTTTCTTCGGGGGAGATCGCCTCCTTTTCTTAGATCGCTCCTCAGGCGGACCTGGGCTTCCCTGGTCGATCCCATGGCCCCCGCTAGCCTCGTCCAAACCCAGTTCTAACTCCGAGGAGTTGTAGCCGAGATGATCATCATGGGCGAAAGGTGTACCCTCGCTATCAACTGCAATGGGCTGTTGCCCATCAGGAGTGGCAATTGCGAGCGTTTTGGAGGGAACCGAGGGAGGTGGGATCGAAGATAAATCTTGAGCACTAGCAACTGCCTTGCCCTTCCCTTTCGGATCCGAGGAACTTGCGATCTCACCCCCCTTCCTTGATTTGTTCTGGGCCGCGATCCTCCGCATAGCTGTGCGCGTGCTCATGATGATACTGTCTGCGAGCAGGGAAAAGTTTAGGGTACGCGAACACTACAGCGATGAAAGCAAGTGAGACCGAAAGAAGAAAATCACCTAAATACTCTTCGATGTGAAGGGACGCTGGAGAGAGCCCAGATAATTGCAAAACTTTCTCATTGAGAAGCTTCTTGGGATCATACTTATAAAATGTCAGACTCCTTATTTGGTCACCCTCCAGCCCCCCACCACAGATTTTCGGAAGGGGTTTATACTTAGTCCACTCGTTCTTGAAAGGCCAGACACCACTAGGAGATCGAATGAAAATGTAGCGATCTAACCAAGCTCCTACATTCGACTTCAGGGCGCTCAGATACCCGCAATCTGGTTTGGCCGAAAGATAGAAAAAACCTCGACTACCAGATCGCTTCGAGGTGGTGAAGGAATATAAACTCCAAAAATTATCGAAACTGGGGTCTAAACCTACATATCGCATCATTACGACGAAAAGGATTATATGGGTAATGGAATTCGGGGAAAGCTGCATAGGGCATAACCCCAACTTATTCAAAATCGCGGCCACCGGGGGAGCCAGAGGAAATCTCAACCCAGCATCGAGGTGTTTGATAGAAAAAGCAGTAAACCCCTCGGGAGGACGATGCATACGATCGAAGGTGGCAGGGATGAGAACGTCAAAATCGGAGGGGATGTGGTACTTTTCCCTAATCTTATTTACAGGAACCCTAACTTTACTGACCACAGCCTCCCAAGGGTTTTTGGCGAGCCGATCCTGGAACTTGGCGAGGACCGAAGGCCCAGCCTGTTCATCCTTAAGTTTGGTGACCGGAAACTTCTTATTCCTCTTGGGAGAGGTAGAATACGACCCATGCGAAGACCTAGAGACAGACCTAGACCCGGACCCTAAGGACGAACCAGAACCAGACTCGGGAGAGGACCCAGAAGCAGATTCAGAATGAGATGAAGATGACCCTGAACTAGATCGTGGCTTAGGGCCAGATCGCGACTCAGAATTCGAGCTAGAGCTGGAAGGCATCGTACCTTAAAGCAGGATGACTCTGGAAGCCGCAGATCGAATACGAACTCGTGGTTGAGAGTCTTGGTCGCTGGAAGTCTTTGCGTGAGGTGGGCCGAGAAGTCAAATGAGGGGGTATTTATAGGAGATCCGCTCTGGAACAACGCGCCCGGACGAACCGAGGGGATCTTGCCACGTGTACGCAATCAACGGACGCGACGGTTCGACTTCCTCAAAGGCAACGAACTTGCACTTTGAAAAAGTGGGGGAGTAATGATGGGTATATGTATAATCCCCCTGCAAAAAGACTGAAAAGCCCTTCATTAAGGGTAGGATGGTCATTTCCGCGACCGGATCTGCGTACCTCGCAGCGGGCGGGTCGCAGAGGACCCGACCCGGGTCGTAGGAACCGATAGAAGACCCGGACAATGACGACCATTCGATCAGAATGGGAATCAACCAGATGAGGCCACGTGGCCCAGTACTTGCCGTACAACTGTATACTATAAATAGACCCCGATACGCCGTAAATGAGGTAACTGATATACATTAATTGTGATCGAACTTTGAGATAGAATACATTTCTCTCGATCAACCTAACTTGAGCGTCGGAGGGTCATTGTCGGGGACATACCCGACGAGCTCACGGTTCGTGTTTTATTCTCAGGGGATCCAAAACCTGTTTCGGAAGAGTTAGTCGATCAGCGGTGAGATCGTCTCAGGAGATCGCATAATTCGACCCGGATCAGTATTTATCTAAAATTTTATCTTCAAAATTATAATGAAAATTTTTAATTGACAAGATAAAAATTTATTTTGTTGGAAATATCATATATTAAATATTTTTTTTGTACTTATCTTAAATTTTATTTTGTTCTTTTATGGCCACTAATAATATTGCTATATTTGCGATTTAATTGAACTTAGCCATCTTATTTCTTTTTCATTTCATGATAATGTACTTCTTTTTTTATTTAAATTGTTGAAATGATATGTGTAGAAAAATATATTTTTTAATAATAATCAAGATAGATTAAAAAATTAAAACTATTATATTTTCCCTTAAAAATGATAAAAAGAATTATTTTACAAAATCGATCCTTATATTAAGTGATATATTATAAAAAAGATTTATTTAATTAAAAAAAAGAAAAAGATTATTTAATTATGCATAGCATGGATTTAACGCTAGTGTATTAATGCTTGAAGACGTATAAGTATAAATTAATTATAAAAAAAAATTATTTAATTTATAATAAATTAATTAAAAATAAATATAATTTTTTTATTAATATTAATAAATTTGATAATTTTTAACTAATAAATAAATTTATTTATTAAATAAAAACAAATCTCAAAAATAGAATTATATTAGAATTTTGTCTTCACATTCACACCACCGACGCGCAATCACTACTTTAATGATAATAGAAAAAAAAAATAATAAAAAAATGGTAAGACGAGGGTGAGGTTGACACCAGTAGTCCAGAGGTACGGATGATGAGAGAGAGGGGGAGGGCTAATACGTACGCGTCTTCACGCAATTACTTTACAGCCGCCCTCCTTTTGTTATTATACCAAATTTTAATTCCCATCTCAAATTTCAATTAATTACATATTTACATTTTTTTTATATAATTATACTTAAACATCTTGTGATTTAATTATTATATCTAATACCTTTAAAATTTATTTATATCTAATAAATAAGTCTCTCAATTAGTTAAAATTTATTGAATTTGCTGATTTATGTGGTTGTAATTTTAATTAATGGATGAGATAAAAACTCTACCCTCCTCAAGATCAATGAATAGTAATTTTTATTAAATTTTTTTGGTTAATATTAATAAATTTAGTAAATTTTAACTATCGAAGGGATTAATTGTTAGGGGAAAGCGAACCTCAAAAATATTAATTAATTGAATATTTTAATTATTAAAAGGTGTAATTATATATATAAATTTAATAAAAAAAGTTAATATAATAATTAAAGAAATATACGGGGTTATATTACTTATCTTTATAAATATTATTTTAACACCCGTTCTATATTTTGATAATTATAGAAACATCTTAATGGCATCTTTGTTTTTGAAAAATTATTTTAAAGGTTAACCTAGTCAATATGGGTTTTAAAACTATTAGGGGTGGTTTTTATAATTTTTCAAAAGATAAAGATAAATTGTGTAAAAAAAGAATAGGTGAGAAGTGTAAATATATTATTATTATTGAAAGTTAATAAGTAATAATCTTATCTAATAACAACCAACAAAATTAGTTATAAAAATGTTATTCAAATAGAAGCTGCCTTCCCTCCTCATCATTTTGTCTTTAAATCAAATTTGATATAAACAGGAGAGAGGATTTATAAATAAACATTCTTTTACTTATATTACAAATAGCCCTATATTTTGTGATGAAATTACAATTTCCCCCATAAACGTAAGTTTAAAGTTCAAAACCACATCATCAAATGTAAATCTCTGCATGTAATCATTACTTTCCAGACACTACCTTGTGTTTTCCAGTATACACATATTTCACACCCCACACCAACTCCACCTCTGGATTTACAACACACCTTACCTTATCTCTCTCTCTCTCTCCAAGAAATTCTCTTCTCACTCATTTCTGTAGATTTCCCACTCTCTACTTCTCTACATGGCAGATATAGCAAAGTATGCACCCATCAATGGCGGCACTTTGATCTCAGACTTCAAAGCCCACTTCTCCATCTTCAGAACCAAGAGGACCGTCGCTCTTGCTTATGCCTTCGTCTTTGTCTTCATCGCCATCACCATTTTTCTTGCCTTCTCCCCCTCTTCTAACTCTTCTTCTCCCTGGTTTACCAACATATTCAGCACCACCACTGCAACCACTTCTCCCATAGATGACTCTTACAGATCTCATTTTTCTTCTATTTTCTCTTATTTTTTCCCCAACCCATCATCCTCCACTTCACAATCCCACAATTCCTCCACCACCGACACTTCTCGATCTCAAAACATTGATTTTTTCCCACCCAATTTGAGTAAACCCCCTTCTGTTCTTGAAAATCAGACTAATACTCATAAAGTTGAAGCCTTGAACCCCCTTGTAAACCAAACTGCGAGCAACAACACCAACCCCTCTCCTGAGTTGAGCAAAGGATCCCCTGACGTCAGTAACCAGACTCAAAACAAGCAGTTGGATCCTAAAGGTGAAGTCTTGCAGCAAAATCAGACTCAGACTGAAGAGTTTCAGGGTAGAGTTCAAGTGTTGAAGGCAAATCAGAGCACAAATGCGGCCACGAACTCTCCAGAAACTACGAATACGACTGTGGCTTCATCACCAAAGTCTGCCTCCGAGATGAAAAATGTTACTGCAAATGGAGACAAGGGAATAGCAGAGAATGGTGCAGTTAAGAATTTAACTTCTTCTCTGATGAAGAAACAGAACAATGGCACTGATACTGCCAAGGCGAAACAAGGGATTGATGACCTGATAAAGTCCCTGATGAACTGTAATCTGTTTGATGGGAATTGGGTGAGAGATCATTCTTACCCACTGTATAAACCCGGTTCTTGTTCTCTGATAGATGAGCAATTCAACTGTTTCCTCAATGGTAGGCCTGATAATGGCTACTACAAACTTAAATGGAAGCCAAAGGGTTGCACTTTACCAAGGTATGTTGCAGAATGTTTGTCTCCTTCGTCTCAATTATTGAAAAAGCACTCTGGATTCCGTGATTAATAATTCTTTTTTGAAAAATAGAAAGTGGGTTCTTTAATGCTGAATCCATATGCGTAGGCATTGATTGAGATGGCAATTTAACTGATCCAGCAGTTTGATAATCACTGGCAAATGTTTGAACGATCTTATATATGTTCATTTCGAGTGATTTTACTCTTTGTTTATGCAAGTGGATGATGACTGCCCAAATCTCATTTAGTTATTTCCAAGGAGATCAGTTTTTTATTTCATGCAATCCGGTTGCTAATACTTGATATTATATCCAATCCTGTGAGATATTATCAGTTTATTATTAGGCCATACGCCATATAATTAGTTATTCGTCTTGGATATTCAGGTTGGATGGAAGTCATATGTTGGAATTGTTGAGAGGAAAAAGACTGGTTTTCGTGGGGGATTCACTGAACAGGAATATGTGGGAATCCCTTATTTGCATCCTCAGGAACTCTGTGAAAGATCAGAAGAAGGTGTATGAAGAATTTGGGAGGCACCATTTTCGGACAGAAGCTTCTTATTCCTTTATATTTGAAGTAAGTCATTGAGTTAGTCCTAGTTCGTCATCATGTAATTTTATTGTTGTATTTATCTTGATGACTTCTTTTGGTCTTTACAGGACTACAAGTGCACAGTGGAGTTCTTTGTATCTCCTTTCCTGGTTCAAGAATGGGAACTTGCCGACAGAAATGGAACAAAGAAGGAAACACTTCGGCTAGATCTAGTCAGTCGGTCTGCTGATAAATATAAAAATGCAGACATCATTGTGTTCAACACTGGACATTGGTGGACTCATGAAAAGACTTCCAAAGGGTAAAAATCATGGCTTTAAATATATGGGATGAATGCGATGATCGTATTGCTGAGGGATACTTACTAACTGTATGTAATTGTCTGACTTTTTCAGGAAGGACTATTATCAAGAAGGCAGCCATGTCTATGGTGAGTTGAATGTCCTCGAGGCATTTCGGAAAGCTATTACAACATGGGGAAGATGGGTCGACGCCAATATCAATCAAACGAAAACACTTGTGTTCTTCAGAGGCTATTCAGCATCTCATTTCAGGTAATCTTACGTAATGAGGAATGACTAAATAATGTTTCTTTGTGGCTTGAGTGTTGAATACTTCTCTTCGTAGATTTGGTATCTTCATCATTATGAAACATCATGAAACCGAAAAATTTATAGCATGGAGCGTTAAGATAAAGATCAAAACATTGAATGAAATTGCTTCATTTATCAATTGCTTTTGACGGCAGCGGCGGGCAGTGGAATTCTGGTGGGCAGTGCGACCATGAAACGGAGCCAATAAAGAACGAAACATATCTCTCACAATATCCCCCCAAGATGACTGTCGTGGAGAAAGTCCTGAAAGGAATCAAGACCCCGGTAACTTATCTCAACATCACAAGGATGACAGATTATCGCAAGGACGGCCATCCATCAATGTATAGGAAGCAACATATGTCCGATGAAGAAAGGAGATCGCCCTTAAGTTTCCAAGACTGCAGCCATTGGTGCCTCCCGGGGGTACCCGATGCATGGAACGAAATCCTCTATGCAGAACTCTTGGTAAAACTAAACCAGAAGCAACAATCACAGAAGAGACCATAGGTAAGTGTTGGACCATATGTGGCTGCTTTGGCAGGTTCACGGTCCCGTGACCACCGAGGGCCGCCCATTTCCCATATTTCGAAAGGCGCCCCGTGAGACATGGGGAGATGGAAAGCATTGAACAGTGAGCTAGCTGAAACTTCTTCAATGTGCATTAATTTATTTTTTCTTTCATTTTTCAGTCTGATCGAATATAGACAGATACAACCAACCTGGAGAAGATCCAAGAATTAGTACCTTTTTTGAATAATGGTAGTATACATAAATTATGACAGGAGGGAGAGAGAGAGAGAGAGAGAGAGAGAGAGAGAGATTATTGAAGTTAATAGATGTGGAGAAAGAGATTTGTACTGAAATGAAAGAGATGAATGTTATTTTTATTACTTGGTACAAGAGTTTGGTGCTCGAAAAATGTAAAAATGTTAATTATGTTGTTTGGTGTTGTCGATAATAAACTAATGCATGTCTGTATTCTTTGCCTTATATTAATACTATATGATTACCTCAAATGTTGTGGATCTGCTTTCTTTACACCTAAGCTTCTCTTGCATTTAATTAATTTAGTATTAGTAATAGTTTGTACTGAAAAAGCATCTGGTAATTGTTGTTTAGTATATTGTTTGACGCTTTTAGTCTCATTTGCCTCCTCCTCACATGGGATGTTTTTGACTATTGGGTGCGCTGATCTGCAATATTTAAGTGCACTAATAATGCTCTTCAGGTTGTCCAAATTGTCGGTGTTGTCCCACTGTAAGTTTTAATTTAAATCGAATTTGGTCCGATTTTAACAAATTAGATGGTAAGTGCATGTATTATAGTTTCCTTCTCTTTTGCCAGGTTGAATAAAAATAAAATGAATAATTGATCACAATTAATAAAATAAATTAATTTTGAATATATATAAATAAATAAATATAGTTATGCATATTTGGGCACCAATGTTTTGCAACTATGGTAGTTTTCGTGAGCAGGAAAATATTATAATTAGTTAATTAAGATGTTTTAGAGTAAAAAGGAATGTAAAAGGCAGCAAGAGAATGAGCAACTTTGTTCTTCCACCTCCTCAGGATAATCAACCTCTCATGCTCTTTGCTGCATCCCCAACCTCAACACTCAACACACATCCCACTTTTTTTTTTTTTTTAGTCAGAACACCCGAAGGTGGGGATGCTTATCGAAGTCCCCATCCCATCTTCATTAAAAATAAAGCACAGTCAGAATTACAACATAAACGCAACAAAAGATAAATGGAGGAGTACTACTCCTTTACATTGTGATACGACATCAAGTTTTTTGTTTCTTCCATTTTTTCTTGATTCTATCTGTCTTAATTCTTGGACCGCACGAGCCACTCCTCTGTTTCATAACTCGGGTTTTCAACACACATCCCACTTACTTAATAAGATGTTCATCATTTCATTTAGTGCATATAAAACATGCATTTCATTGAGTAATGTTGACAAAAAGCATTCAAGGGAATGATGACTTCCATTTTCTTTAGCATGATGACAATTTTTTTTTTGCTAAAAATAGGTCTCAAATACCCTTCTCTTTTTATTTTAAATTCAATGATTAAATTCAATTCAAATTCAAGTTGAGTTAGGCCTTCATATACTCAACCCAATATATCCAAATCTTACTGACTCACCGCACAATTAATAGACAATAAGGGTAACATACCATTCAACCCAGTCTTACTAACCTATTGACAAGACAATTCCCAGTTACAAGATCCTACCCATACAACACAACTGTCACGCCTGTCATACTCTATACATCCTAGAGTACATCGCCCTAAAGGGTACTAGTAAGCACATTGTTGCCGGGTGGATTAGTTGATGGAAGGTACATAAGTTAGTAACCTCTATATTCTCGATTGACCTGATAGAATTCTTTTCGTTGGCAAATCTCTTAGAGGATAACTCCGACCTAGATTAGCATCACCTCACCGACTCCTGAATCTCTCAAAACTTGCTCATAAATAGGAATTTTGGTAAGTCAACAAGGTAACTAAGCTCACTCACACATCAAGACTACTATTTTCTCTCATTTTTCTGCACTCTATACATCAATTTCAGCATTCTTTTCTATACTTTAGCACTCCATATTTGGAATAGATAATTTATCTTATCCAATCTCACATACTTGCTTGGGTTTCTTGTAATATTTTTTGAATTTCTTACTGACTTAAGTATCAAAAAGGTTAACCCCTATTTTATAGGGTAGTCTTTTAATAACTTCAAAATTATCAAGAAAATTGTTTTAATTCTTATGGTGTTGTTGGACTCTGATATGCATCACTTTTATTTTTTTTATTAATATTTATGCTAATCATTATTAACTATATATAGTAGCACAATAAGAAGTAGTAGTTAATCTACTCCCAATAATTTTTTTAAAAGAAACAATTAACTATAGTAGTACCTGTATATAGAAAAGGAATAGACTAAAAAATTCAAATAATTTGAAGCCATAAATATTAGTTTAAATACTTAAAAATAAGGGATAATTACACTCCCCTCCTTGGTGGTTTGATAAAATTATATGTAAAGCCACTGTAATTTGAAAAATTACATTTAATATTTTAAAGTTTGCTTACGTCTAACAATCAGATCCCTCAATTAGTCAAAATTCACTAAATTTATTGATATTAATAAAAATAAATAAATAAAAATTGATATACATGACTTATTATCGACTTATAAAGGTAAAATAAATCTTTTATGACTAAACTATCCTTATAATGATGAATGTATAGGTCCTCACATATATTAATGAAAATGTATAAGGGTAATTTAGTTATAAAAAATTATTTAATCAGCATTAAATTAGTAGTAAGTTAATCGGGGGTAAATATAAACTTTTATTCAATTTTTTTGTTAAAATTATCAAGTTTAGTGAATTTTGACTAACGAATGAGCTTATTTATTGGATAAAAGTAAATTTTAAAGCTAAATGTAATTTTCCAAATCAGATGAGATCTACATATAATTATACTAAATTTTAGGAAAAGGGAGTGTAATTATCTCTTAAAATAATTGAATCATGAAAAGTCCATGGCCGGCTGGGAGAGTTTTCCAGGGAAACATACTTTGAGCGAAGTAAGAGGCTGGACCCTGACCCATATAGTCAGCAGCAACAATTCTACCTCACAAATTTGGCCCACTAATAATAGGTGGGGCATTTAGTCACATCCATTTTCACATTTCTTGGGCTTTGAAACAATGAATGCAATTCAATTGGATCCGGCACATATGAAGTCGAATATACAGAACAACCTAGGAACGATGATTTTCAAATTTTTAACAGGCTTCGTCTGACTCTGAAGTTGGTTATCTTGTTCTGCTTCTTGGTAAAAGCATCCAATACAAACATACAATTATTTGTTAGAAACATACATAAAGAAAAGGAATTTGCAAAGGTTATTTACAGGCTAGGTAGGAGTAGGAGTAGGAGGAGCAGCTGCTAAACCAATCTCGGTTGCTTCATTACAAATTTGATATCCCACATTAAGATTCAACCACATTCAATTACAAGGAACGGAAAAACAATATCTTAAACTACAAACTCTAGTGAACAAAACTTGAAACATGTTCTTAGATACTACTAACTGTAGGAAAAAGTTCCACTCTTGCTGGAAGAATGCAACTGAATGAGTACTTAACTGTGCTCGACTCCTACGGGTATCGATGTTTTTTGGTGTTGTGAACTCTTGATTATCAGTTTAGTCTCCTCCTCCTAGGAGCACGCGAGTCTCCGCTGTCGACGTCTGAAATTCTTGACGCGTCGTTTCTTCTTCTGGAAGATGAAGTAGAAAGGGAAACTGTGGAGTCGATTTCAACAGCGTTATCCACTGTCTGGCTCTCTGAATGTATAACAGCGGCGATGCTGGACACAGAGTCCCTGTCATCAACCGGTGGAGGCAGTTCCTGATTTCTTTCTACCGGATTGCTGTGGAAGTACGATTCCACCAACCTCTCGGCGGCTAGACTCTCAGCAGAGTTTATTGCAGAAGTTAGGTTAGACAATGTGGCCGCCCGATGAGAATTCGATCTGCGAAGCAACAGTGATGAAAGCCGGCGGGTATCTCTGGCCTCGTAGTTTGGAGGGCTGCTCTCTGTTAAGTCGATCACATCATCGGACGGTACAACAGGAGTCCGTTCCCTACGCATCCCTCTAGAAGTCAGAATTCGGTTGAGCAGTGGGGTGTTTCTCTCTGGTGATTCCCGAGGGCCATCGGAATTTCGAGATTGTATTTGGGCCAACTCCCGACTCAAATCAAATGTACTTCCAAGGCGCCTAATCATTTCCTCCATCGGAATAGTGAATGCAGTCCTCTGAATAGTTTGCCTCCAGCTCTCAATCCGACGCGCTTGGGGCCTAAGAGGGATCTTTAGGCTAGAATCCAAATCTGGATCCCTTGTATTATTACCACGACCATAAATTGGGGTGACATTTTTTGTCGTTACCTCACCCTTGCAAACAGGACATTCCTTGGCATCCGAATGATGATGTAACCACTTATAAAGACAGGGCCAGCAGAATAAGTGACCGCAGCAAGTGACGACTGGATCCTTGGCCAAATCTAAGCATATATTGCAATCAAAGAAACTCCCTTCATCACCGTTATTTTTTCCACCATCTTTCTTCTTACCCAGGGTTTCGTCTTCCACATGACCAGTGCCGTTCTCACAGATTTTAGCCGCCTCGTTTGGTCTTTCCTCAGACGCAACACTGCCCTCACCAGTCTGTGGGTCGTTCCCACCAATTAATTCCAGTGCAAGGTTCCGAGTTTCTGGGGGAATTGGAAGCTGCCTCCACAGAGAACGCCACCTTTGATTCCTGTGCCTGACTACTTCCCGAACCCTATGAACTGGACTATCTAACCAATCCTCCAAGTTCATAGCAACATTAGGATAAGATCCTGATGCAGGCTCACTATCAGCACTTGAATTATCCACAGGTCCTAAATTGAGATCAAGGTTCATTGTACTAGTGTTCTCTTCCGCCATTGAAACTTCACCTGTCCCAAACTTTCCTTACAGATAAACCCCAATCTTCATATACCAAATACTTGACAAATCCCAACTTGCACCTCTACTAAATAAAATTGGTCTGCAACCCTAGTTGCGCTCACAAGAAACACAATTTGCTACTGTTATATTAACCCAATCTTTCAACTCGTTATTGAAACAAAACTGAAAGAACGCCAAGAGAAACTCTAATTGCTAAAGAATTAAAACCAAATTCAATTGTCAAAGGAAATCAAAACCCAGAATTGATTCTGGTCAACAGATAAGAGGAAAAAACCCTAACTTTTTCAGGTGAGTCAACCAAATCAAAAACCCACAAATTCAACTCCGGAAAGGGGCAAAAAGAAACAAGAGGGCAGCTGAAGTTAAAACCAAAGCATAAAATCTTTTCAATAATAAACACGAAAGACGTATAAATCAACACTCTCCGCCCACAAACAATACCGAATAGATGAAGGGCTCCACATCCTCGCTGAGAGAAAAGCTGCAAGATTCAAACTTTATGCGGCAAAGAAACAGTAAGCTAAGAAAGATTGAGATAGAGGGAGTGACCTCAGAGAAAAAGATTGAATTTTCGACGAGTTGACAAAGAGAATGATTGAGGCTTTAGGTCATGAACATGAGTGGGAAATGGTGGGGTGAGATTCTTGGAATGGGATTTTCCATTAATTAAATTACCCCACTTCTTTCAGTGAAGCCTGAGAGAATAGGGATCTGAGGTTTGTGGTTTTTGGGGGTTTGGGAGGGATGAGATAATTGTGTGAATTGGGTTCAACTCTGCACGAAGCTGGGAAGAGAGAGAGAGGGAAATATTCTCTGCAAGTAGTAATTCTGGTGCAGCTGGACACCAGTGCTGGTGGGCCAGCATTACCGCCATGTAAGCATGCTAGTAAGATATGGGCCCACCTATGCCATTTCACCAGATAGTCTGGACCAATATTAGCCCAATACAAAAATGTCTGATTTTGGGTTCATCAACCCAAGTCCATTCAATAAATTTTATACTTATTTTGGGCTGGGCTGAAAATGAGGAAACCCACAAATTAATACTCACCACAGGATAGGAATTAGAGAAAATTGTCTGCAAGCCTAAATTTTGACCAAGTCCTAGTCTCCTACATAATACAGCTCAAACTTCCAACCCAAACGTGTAGAATATTCTTCAATATATGATACGATTTCAGGGTGAAAAATTCTAATTTAATTGGATTTAAATTAATTATATGACAGATATAATATATTTACAGTGTGATTCATGAAAAATTTAATGGATCATATATAACGAGTGTATGTTTGATTGGTTTGATTCGATAAAACTTTTGTAAACTAAGGTTGAAGCTCAATGTAGTTAATTATGGGCATGATCATACTTCATCATTTCATTTTTATCAAATATAAAATTGGACCAAAGTACAAAAAGATTACAATTATTAATTTCCAAGCTTTTGAAAACTCAAAAAATAATAAATGTATGTATATAGCTAGCTTCCATTGACCCTCCTACAATTTGCTCTGATCTCCCCATTTGAACCCGTCAACGGAGTAATGTTTCCCATTTTGATCATCGACTGCACGAAGCTCTCAAAAAATGCACTCTGATTACTGCTGAACAGGTTCACGATCGGTATCGTCGGTGCTCCCGAACTGGAAAACAGTTCTTGATCCGACTGAAGAAGCCCTTCATTGCTCTGCAGATTTGAGTAGTAGTTGTTGTCAAACGTGTCAGGCGTCCTCAGATCGAGATTCGCCACCACGAATCCGCTCCCGTTCTGCGGGCAAATCTGGCGGAGCGTAGCTAAATATGTTGTGTTCAGAGTCGGGTCAGGGCCGCCGCTGCCGCTGAAGTTGTACAACCTGTTGATGAATAGTCTGCATTGTGCACGTCCAAATGTGTGTGCACCTGTTGAGAAAAATGTAACAGAATTTACCCAAAAAATATAACACAAGTGTGATGATATAAACAAGTGTCCAACATTGATTGCAAAAAAGGTGTTTGAGTGGTTTATAGACCTTCTTCTGAGCGAGATGAATTTTCAGGACAAGCCCGTAATAAGATCATGAAGGAGAAAATTGGAAAGAGAAGGAATGTATACCTGACAATGCAACCAGATCAGTAACATTGAGACCTACAGCAGAAAACTTGGCAGTAAGATTGGTTAAGGGCTCGAAGGGTGCAGGAATGGAAGTATTAGCTCCTGCCTGGTTTGCAGTGCGACTATCTCTTCTTCCTAACAATACATTCCATGACGGCCCTCCTGCCTGCAATTACATGCCAAATCAATTAATCTTGTGACGCATTTTTTGTGTAAAACGTCTATGTTATTTACTTGTTATAATACTCCACGAAAATGAGTTGATCATCTAATATAGTACGAATTTCAACTTATAGAAAAATAAATAAATTCATATGCCAGATTTTAGATAAAAGATATCGTGGATATGTATACATATATATATATATATGCAAAGATGTATTAGATATATTACATATTGAATATTTTTATTCTCTAATGATTAATTTATATAAACTTTTAGGTGAAGTGATGAATTTTCAAGAAATGGAAACTCTAAATAAAGAAATTTGGTTAAGTAATTAGGTACCCACCAAAGAAACAGCGGATTGAGCAGCAAGTGCCAAAATGTCGGCACATGACACAACACCGGGGCACGAATTCTCGACAGCAGTCTTGATGTTGTCCACAACATCAAACCCCCTGGTCGAATTCGTGTTTGGAGCTGCATCCTTCTCACTTTGTATACTTCCATTGTTGTCATCTAACAAAATCGATCCATCACACCCCTGTAATTAACAAATAACAATAATTAGATTTAAAGAAAAAAAAATATGAAATTTTGATTTCTCATCCATTAATGCATGTTCAAGAAATTAACCATCAATGATTGTCGAGACCTGAACGAAGCAATCGTGGAAATGGAGGCGAATGAGGCTTGCGCCAATCCGTGGATCGGACTGTAAAGCCTGCTGGATTACAGTAGTAACAATGTTGGAGACGTTCGGGCACGTAGAAGAGTAAAACGTTGAATTCAATTGAGCTTGAGATGGACGAGGAAGCAAAAGAAAGGAGGTGATTGTGAAAATTAGCAAGAACGAGTAAGGAAAACAAAGCATCTTGCTTTATGTTTATGTTATTGATTAGGGACTGTGAATAATTTGCATATATATAGTGAAAAAAAGGAAAGGAACCCGCGTTTCTTGCATGGTTGAATATGCAAGCAAGCTAGCTAGCTGCTGCAGGCATCATTTGATGATCAGACAAGACAGGATTTAATTAAGATTATTTGTTACTTTAGTCAATGAAGGAAATTGAAAATCATGTCGGATGGTACTGTTGTTTTCATGGAAAATATTATCAAATAGCATGTAAAATTGTAAATTTAGTCCTATAGAATATGTTTATTTCATATTTGATAACTCGCTTTACAAAATTTTAAAAATGGCCCATGTTATGTATATTTTTGGTTTCTAATTGTGTCTTAACTGACAGTATTGATGATTGTTTGAATTAATGAACTAAAACCTTTTGAATATGAATGTGAATAAATCCGCAATCAGGGCAAAATTATTTGACTTTGGAGAAAAGGGCTCGGAGTGATCAAATGAAACAATTAGTATTGGAAGAATCTTCTTATGTAAATGGACATAATTATTTGATCAAAACAAATTTCAATTCAAACCCTTAACTTCTTTATAATGTAACATCACACTCCCAAATCATAACGCGTTCCGACAATTAAAATTAGTTAATTCTCAAGATTTCTTGTTTATAAAAAAAAAAAATAAAGGAGGATAGACATACATATATATATATATAGAGAGAGAGAGAGAGGGAGAGTAATTATCTTTTAGAAAATGACATGCATGGGTTGGTAAGAGTGGTTGAATGTTGACCATATATAATGCTTGAAAATCAAGCCTCCATTACAACTAAAAAATAATATTAAATCAATAGTATTTATCATCATCAAATAAAATTTATATGAAAATTTAAATTTTCATCACTATTAATTATTTGTTATAATTTTGTCTATGATTAAAATATTTATTATAATTTTTTTTATAGGCTAATATTTTGATCTTACTTATAGAAATAACGATTAATACCCATTACGGAGTAGTGGTTAATTAGTATTTTTTACGATTTTTAATTTTGAACTATGATAATAGATCATAACGAAAATTCATATTTGTTCTACTATGATAAGAAAAGATTAGTTCTCTGACATGGTGGCTTTGTCCAATAGGATTCAGACCCTTGTTTGCCCATACAAGTTACCAAGTGCTTACCCTCTTTAGGCCTCATATATAATAGGATAGGTGGGTGCAATCACCCCATCATATCTTATAGTGGGCCGCTCACACAAAATATAGGCCCTCCCCAATGCTGAGTATCTCCCACTGAAAAATTCAAAGACCCATCCATGCTCTACCAACACACATGCAGGAACAAGAATCAGAAAACACACAAGCTTGTCTGGAGTTGATCGTCCACAACACTCCTGCACGATTTTTGCTGCTCAATTCATCTACAATTTAATAAAATTGATCAATCCCTTGATATTTATTATATAATAATTTGATTTAATCTAACCTAATTTGAGTAAAAAAA
The DNA here is from genome assembly GCF_026168435.1 of Sesamum indicum. Classification (NCBI taxonomy): domain Eukaryota; kingdom Viridiplantae; phylum Streptophyta; class Magnoliopsida; order Lamiales; family Pedaliaceae; genus Sesamum; species Sesamum indicum. The sequence goes on along the minus strand of NC_142661.1, from coordinate 3,736,147 downwards.
TTTATTGTCAGGGTGTAAGGTCATATACATATAACAATAATTTTGAGATTGACAAATATTGAAATTTAACTAAGGGTAAATTACAATGGGCTCTCATAAAATTTATCATAATTATAAATATCCTAGCAAATAATCCATTGTGACAGCTTATTGTAGGAGGATAATTGTTAGGATATTTGTAATTTTAGGGGGTATTTATAATTTTTTTTAGAAATAAAAATGTATATATCATTAATACAAACCTTGTAATTTACCCTTTAATTAATTGTGAAAACTATTATATATATGTTTTTTTTCAGTGATTTATACATTTCTGCTCAGCAAATACGTACTTCAGAATTTATCGACCCTTTAATCATACAATATTATTGTTATTATTTCATTTCCATGAATTAGAATGTCTCTTTCTAGCAAATATTCGTAATCGTTAATTTAGGCCGCCCTTGCAGTACTATATTTGTTGCAAAATTTTGAATAAGACAATTGGTTTTGGATGAGATTTAATCAATAAACATATATATATATATAGTATATATTTTTAGTTTGAGTTTTAATTACAGGTACTCAAAGAAATACACAATGGATATTGTAGGATGCATGTTTAGAACTTGGATACTGGCCAACTAGGCTTTACGAGTCGGGTATTTTTAATCCACCATGAGATAGGACGCATGACAGTTGAACAAGTGCGAACTATGCCAAAGGCATTCCCCTCTTATACGCCAACCTACAGAGCCTCTTACCACCATGCTGTTACCATGCATTTTCTCCGAATGAGGCATAGACATAATGAGTCCTTTACGCTGCCCCTGGTCAAAGAGAGTTCCTCCTAGTGGCTATCGACGATTTCACAAAATGAGTTGAGGCGGAACCCCTCGCTCGAATCACTAAGGGCGAGGTGATGAAGTTTGTATGGAAAAATATCATTTGTCGCTCTGGGCTCCCTCAAGGGATAATCTCTGACCATGGTCAGAAAATTTCAAGGCCATAATATACAGGAATGGTGCAAGGGTTTGCACATCAAGTAGAGATTTACTTCAATGGCACATCCTCAAGCTAATGAGCAGCTCGAGGTCACTAATCGCATATTAGTATAGGAGATCTAAAGGAGGTTTGACCGAGCAGGAGGAAGTTGGACAGAAGAATTGATTAGTATTTTGTGGGCATATCAAACAATCCTAAGGGATTCCACAAGGGAGAGTCCTTTCACCTTGGTATATGGAACAAAAGTCATCATTCCTGTAGAACTAGGAGTGCCATCTTATAAGATTCTACATTTTTTAGAAGAAAATAATACAGAACTTCTTAAAGAAAATCTAAACCTAATTGAGGAACTAACGGAGAAAGCATTTATCCGCGTACAACGATATAAGAACATAGTGATCAGTACCCATAATAGAAAGATACAAGCACGAGGGTTCCAAGTTGAAGATTTAGTCTTGCGAAGGGTCAGTACCCTGAAACCAATGGGGAAACTGGACCTCAATTGGAAAGAATCATACAAGGTCATGGGAAATATAAGTTGGGGGGCCTACAAATTAGAGGATGGAGAAGGATGCCCCCTGACTCTGTCGTGGAACGTACACAATCTTAAAAAATTTTATGTATAATGAGATGGATCATTTTTAAAAATCAGTTCCCCTCAGAGGGATATCCTTATCAAAAAAATAAATGCCCCCCAATGGGGCATCCTTATAAAAATTAGTGCACCCAAGAGGGCCATCCTTATAAAAAATCAATGCCTCCTCCCCCCCTCCCCACCCAAGAAGGGCACCCTTCTAAAAAATCAGCGCCCCCCAAAGGGGCATCCTTTTCAAAAATTAGTGCTTCCTAGAGGGGCATCCTTCTCAAATACCGAAACCTCCAAAAGAGCATCCCTTTCAAAAGGTAAGTAAAGCATCCCCCATGAAAGGAGTTAAAAGTCAGGTTCAAGGGAGCAAAAAACATCAAGGGGGGATGTGTTGTCTCCAAAACAACGGGTGCACAGCTCGCATGTTGGCACAAGACCCACGCCAAGTCAGCTCGCATGTTGGCACAAGACCCGCTCCAAGTTAGTGCTCAATCGGTGCTGACTCAGCAGTCGGTGCCAACGACCTTTTCTGGGGACTTTGTTGGCCAAATTACAGCAAATGTGTGTTTTCAAGCTAAAATTTTAAAAATTCATATCTCATTCATTATAAAACCATTTCTGGTGATTCATATAACGTTTCGAACCTCTTTTCATACTCTACAACATAGTAGAAAAATATTTTGATAAAAAAATACAGAATCAGGTTCGTTTTTCTGGTAAAAAATAAATTTAAAAACTAGAATTTGATTTTACTCACAAACCACTCATCCAATTTAACCACATGATCTACATATAGTAAAAAATCAACGAAAAACTCCATGCTTTCATATTAGGGTAAATAACAATTTACCCCCCGTGATATTGAAAAATAACACATTATCCCCCTATGAAAAAAATATAGCAATTTATCCCCTTATACTTTTTAAAATGAAGCAATTTACCTTGCTTCATTTTAAAAATCATAAGAAGATAAATTATTGTATTTTAAAAATATAGGGAAGTAAATCGCTATTTATTTTTTCATAACAGGGTAATTTACTTATTGCGATATCACAAGGGAGTTGCTTGCATTTTTCTCCTTTCATATTTAAAACGAATTTTGCCAAAAAAAAATCTAGCATAAAAAATTCCATGATCAGTCAGGCAATTCTAGCGAGACTAAGCCACAATAGCTCTAATATCACTATTGAAGAATAAAAATAGATAATTCATATATTATCTCATAAATAAATCTCGCATGTAATTAAGCGATTATGTAACACCCCCTTTGCTACAAGGGCTACACCTACCCTAAACGTCATACTTATTGTAATCCCTGTGTTTATATATATAAATGCACATAATAATTTAATCCATGTGTATACGTAACCCCAACGTCATAATAGGTATTATCAACCCACAACATTATATATATATACATATCACACACCACAAGGTGATTCGTCACAAGTAATCTGTACGCTTATATTCTCTCTGTACAAACAAAATGTGCTTTGTACTCTAACTGACAAAGAGGAGAAAACTGCATACTGGCCCGACCTGCCTGGATATAGCGCGTGGACCTATTCTTCAACAGTCAGACACCTCAAAGTCTATTCCTGAAAGAAAATGTCAGCAGGGGAATGAGCCTGCCACTCAGTAAGCAAATAACCAGTCCTATCTATATATGCATGTCAACCATAGCCCAAACAAGATAAAGAAGCAACACGAGTGGAATACAATCAATTTAATTCCAACATAATCAACTTTATTACACCACATGACTATCTCATAATGAGACAACTAACCAAACTCCATTTTTTCTAGTTTGCTTACCAGAAGGTGATATTGTGTTTTTCCCGCCAACTCAATCTCACCGTTATATAAATTCAAGTGAACCCCCTTGACAGCCGGCTCATCAATCTCGCACATAGCTGTTTCATTTCGCACATAGAATTTTCTTTGCGCACATAGCATCGCATCAAAGCTCTTTTCATTGCGCACATAGCATTTTCTTTTCGCACATAGCACTTTCTTTTCGCACATAGCATTTTCAACACGTCAAGGGGTATTCACGCCACAATTATATTCAATTTCCACCACTCCCTCATTTCCACATATCACCATTCTTGTAAGCAACTAGTAACGTAAAACAATATATCATTACATTCTCATTCTCAGACACCCACAACACATCAAACAACACACATAGTATTTCAACGTATTTCCTCATTCCACGCACATAATATCGACAATCTAATCAAATCATTCATCACTTATATAATTTCAGACAAATCAATGACAACATTAACCACAAATTCATATAACAATAAAACCACAAATACAAAAAGCATATATAGATAATACTAATTATTTACTTACCTCGACCTTACAACGTTTCTTTCTACTCTGTCACTAATTGTCAGTCCTTTTACTTCACCCCCGTATCCTATAATAAGTTATATCATACACAATTAATATATCGAGAATATCGTAATTTCTTTAAAATATAATATTGAATATCATTTGTACAATTTCTAATAATTCTTTAATATTCCATTTCTATCGAAATACAAATCTTTGTTTTTCCTCTTTATTAACATACCATTTATTAAATATAATTTTTGGAATATTTCCATGAATTTTCTACCAATTTCTCGCTATTATATAATTTAATTAAGCAATAATACATAGAATTGCGTATTTGGTTAATCATTCCGATGGAATTACATAAATTGGCTATAGCAACATTCAAATCTAATAAATTTAATAATCTAATTAACCAACGATATCATTTTTATATCCGCTTTGGTATTTAAGTCGGTACTAATTTAAATAGTTAAAATCATAAAGTACTCCGATTAAATAGTATATCACTTAATATAATCAACATTTAATAAATGAACTAATTAAATAATATAATTACACAAATTAATAAAAATTAAAATAGCAATTTTCTTACCTCCGTCTGTTTTTCTTCTCTCGCCAAAAAAATTGCAATTTGCTGTGTGTGTTGTATGTGCATATGTTTGTGTGTATATTAAAAACAACATACAAACTAAAATAAAAAAAAAGGCAAAGAGGGAGTGAGGCGGTGAGAATTGGGCCCCACCTCCACTCTCAACTCTCTCTCTCTCTACTTATATATATATATACATATTATTTTTATATATATAATATTATTATTATTTTATTTATTTAATTAAACTTTTCTTAAAATACCATTTACGTCCTTCCTAATTTTCTTAATTAATATAAATTGTCCCAAAATATTATAACGAACTCCAATTTAATCCATTCAAGTGTTATTATATTCAATTATGGCCCATAATTTATTTACTAATTAACTAAGTTTCATAAAAATTTACCAATTGATCCCCCAATTATATATTATAATTTTTGGGCGTCACAATTATGTGCAAAGAGATGTTAATCATATAGGCACATAATTATGGATCAAATTAACCTTAAGTAGCGAAACCATATCGATTGACGCATGAGGATCAGCATCGTCTACAAGTCTATGGCTTTTATGGATCATGAACGCATCATCTTTTTCGTTGATTCGAAGTCACCCCACAAACATTTTCAAGATCTACCCTATGTTGGATCTTACTCCAAATCTTGTGCACACTGCGAAACATGCTTTACTCGCCTTGGTGGATTACTATTAGAGTAACATTTACACACCACAAATTCAAGGAATTTATGGTGAGGTTCCAAGGAAGAATGTAAAGAGAAAGAGAGGGGGAGAATTGAAGAGAGTATTGCGATCATCTCATTTTTTATCACATTTGTGTTTCTGTGTTGTAATTTGATCACAACCATGTACCATATTTATAAGTGTACATAACCCTATTTCTAAAAGAAGTCCATATTCCAATATATAATTTGAATACTACAAACTCTATCGTAGATAGGGTTTTTATCCCATAGGAGTCATTATCTCAACATGTATTTGGAAGACTCAAACTCTATATCAAATATAATGCATATTTGGTCACAATCCCACTAACCCAACCCAATATCCAACACACACAAACACACAGTATACTATATTTTTGGTTTCTAATTGTGTCTTAACTAACAGGATTGATGATTACTTGAATTAATGAACTTAACCTTTTGAATTTTAATGGGAATAAATCCGCAATCAGGGCAAACTTATTTGACTTTGGAGAAAAGGGATGGGAGTGATGAAATGAAACAATTAATATTGGAAGAATCTTCTTATGTAAAATTATTTGATCAAAAGAAATTTCAATTCAAACCCTTAGCTTCTAAGCTTGTGTTTAAAATGTAACATCACACTCCTAAATCAAAACGCGTTCGCACAATAGAAATTAGTTAATTCGCAAGATTTCTTGTTTATAGGATATGCATAGAGTGATCATATCTTAGAAAATGACATGCATGGGTTGCTTATAAAAATAACGACTAATAGCCATTATGGAGTAGTGGTTAATTAGTATTTTGTACGATTTTTAATTTTTTAACTATGATAATGAATTATAACGAAAAATTATATTTCTTCTAACGTGACAAGAAAATATTAGTTCTCTCCTACTGTGGCTCGACCCAATAGGATTCCAACCCATGTTTCCCTATAGAAGTTACGAAGTGCTTACCCTCTTTAGGTATCATCTACTTTATTTGATGGAATCAAGGGGTTAGAAAATTTCATAATTAATATTGGAATATTTGGTGAGATAATAATTTAATATATTTTATTTATGTTGTATGAAAGTATTGAATAATTATTGCGTGATAATTTTATTTTGTAATCATTTTTGCAGTTACTATAAAGAATAAAATATAAAATCGACAAAATCACTCCAACACTGTCACCCCTCTCTGCCCCCACCATCTTTTTCCACCAAAACCCCTCCCCTAGTTCCGCCATCTTCTTCCACCAAAAAATCTCTCTACCGTCATCTTCCTCCCTTCTCGCCGCCCCCAATGCCACTTCCTTAAACACCCTTTCTGCTCGCCAGCTCGTGGCCACGACCCCATTAATCACACAGCAAATATTAATAATAATCATTAATTTAGGGCGCCCTTGCAGTACTACATTTGTTGCAAAAATTTGAATAAGACAATTGGTTTTGGATGAGATTTAATTAGTAAACATTGAATGTATTTTTAGTTTGAGTCATAATCATGCGTGGTCCAAAATATCACAATTCTCAATTAATATATATATATAGGTATAGACCATTTGGGACCTTATTTCTGTTTGTTTCAGGTGGACTGAATTTGAATGTCTGCAGCTGCCATATGACAATTTGTCGGATATGTACCTACTTTACGTATATTGTCAAAATATATCCAAAAACTAATATAATAATACAACGTTTGTTGTCTTAAATCCAAAATGATATTGCACATGGACCCTTCAATTGCCAAATCCATCTTAAACAATTATCTTTCTGTCTTTAATATCCTTTAATCACAACAAATTTGACATAATCACAAATACTATTGATTATTTGAAAAATTATAAATACTCTTCAAATAAAAAATAATTATATAACTATAGACAGTGAGGTAGACATTACTATTTTATTCTTGTTGGTTTTTTTCAAAAACATTTTGAAAGTATATATATATAATTGTATAATTTTTAATTCAACAGTGTATTTTGGTCAGTTCAGCACAAAAGTTAAATAAAAACTTAATGAAAGCTAATAAAATGAACCCGTTATTAAACAGATATTAAAATTAATAGAGATATTTATAATTTTTCATTTTCTACAGTAAAATACACACGTACAAAAACTACGAGTTCAAGAGTTGTACGTACATATGTATGTATATGTGTATTTATTTATGAAGAAGAGGAAGAAGAAGTTGGTATGAAATGATTAATAATTGCATTTTGCAATCCTAAAAAGAAAATATGGTCACGAGTTGTGTGTGTAATTGGTGGATCTTGAAAACAACATTACCTCTACCACATCTTCCCTCATTCATTTGCGTAAAAATAAATAAAAATTATAATTCGTAATTTATTAAAGTATTGTTGTTCGTCCATTATTAAAAATGAATAATAATCTAATTACTAATTATTAAACAGACGTTAAAATTAGGAAAATATTACTAATTTACGATAAATATTTAAAATTACACCAAATATAAAAAAAAAAAATTGATGTAAATTAGGGTATAAACAATGTATGCACTTTATGAGCTTTAATGAAATTGTATCATAAGTTGCTTGCCAATAGTAACCAAAAAGAAGAGCAGCCTTCACATGAATGCATCATCAATCAACATTTTTCACTTTCTTCACATCTACCATCTATCTACATTACACATTACACATTCCACACCAATTTTAATTATTATTTTTTACCATTAAAAAAATAAGAATTAATTTGTACGTGAAGGAGACGTGATAGAGTAATATTACACAAACTCTGGTAGAAACTTAATGATTATTTATGGGATATCGTATGATAAATTGATATTATTTTTTTTATTTTTATTGTAGAATATGATTATTATTATTATTATAAGATTTATATATATGAGTGGTATCAGCAACTCCACTTATCAATCATTACCCACAAAAATAGATATTATTGATTTTGATTGAAATCAAACTCAAAATAGATTTTAAGGGAAAAAAGAAAAAAGAAAAATCATTTAATAAACTGTATTTTTAATTATTTATTTAATAAAAGTGAAATGAGAAGCCGCCCTCGTCAACTTTTTTCCCTTCCTTTCTTCTCTCTTCATTCAACAACCCTTTCTGCAAGTCCACACACTTTCTTTCTCTCTCTACATCTATACGTACATACATACATACATACATACCACCACAGAACTACAATGTATAATACCTCAATGAATTCCCTTATTCTAATTCAAGAGCCCAGATCCATTTTCTCTCGTCTTCTCTTCCTTCTTGTTCGCTGTTGCAAAATATCTTTGTTTTTTTCATAAAATTTTCAACGCCCTTATGCAAATCTTGTTCCATCTTTTCACTATTTTTCCTGAAGAAAAATATCTTCTCCACGACATAATCTGTTAAATTTCTTGCCGGATATTCTTTTCTTATTCTTTGTTTTACTGAGAAAACGGAGTTTTTCCGTTGTTTTTGCTGCGCATTGATCAATTATTTTCTGGGTTCTTGATATCTTGATCTCCAAGATACTTGTATGCGGTAGCGCAGATTTGCTGTTTTGGTAAGTTGTCCAAGTTGAATTTTGACTCTTTGCTTAATTCTTGATATCTCCCTCGTACAATCTGGAAGAGAAGAAGTCTATGTTTAATTTCTCTTCAATTATGGTGATTATTACAACTTATGTTGCACGCATGTTTTTCACTTTCTTAGTTCTATCTACAATTTCTGAATGATCACAGCTTCCTTTCTTTTGTTTCCTTTTCTCTTTCTGGTTTTTACAGATTTCTTTGTCTTGGAAATTGAAATTAAAAGGAAAGATTTTTATCTCAGTAATAAAATGCCAATTCCTTTTCTTTCAACCATTTCTGTACTTTTTTATTTCCTTCTCCTGTCTCTGCCAATTAAAATTGAATTGTATGCGCAGCACTCATGACCAGCTGTATCTTCTACAGATTTTGTTGATAAACTGAACACTCCTCTTTGTAATACCTTTATCTCAAGATTCTTATGCTTATTGAGAATCTGTCTTTGGTGTCTTGTTATTTTCATTTGAACCCCTTGATCATTGGTCTTCAAGTTTGTGCCTCGCATATTTATTATCAGTTCTAGCCTTGATTAACTTTTTACTCTGAGGCCACTGTGTTTGAATTTTTATAATACCTTCAATGTTCGAGTGCATATTGTCTTAGATTCACTGGATCCATATGGTCTTACTTTCTCCAATTTGCAGCAAGCTTTACTTAATTGACAGTTTAGTATTTATAGTTTTCTAATGAACATGAAGTCGTGATTGTCTTTCTGTTGTCTTATTCAGCTTCAGTGTATTGCACACAATTGGTTTCGTGGGGTTTATTCTTCCGCATCGACCTCAGAACCTTCTTCGTGCTGAACTAGAGGGAGATGAGGGATGTGTTCTTGGCTGGGAAGAGCAGTGTCCTCATGCTTCCGCCCTTTAAGTCAATATGCCCGTATGAACAAGGATGATTGTGAGGGTTTAGGAAGTGAGGATGATGTATTCCTCTGGTCCAGAGACCTTGAGAAACATTCCCATGGCGAGTTTTCTTTTGCAGTGGTCCAGGCAAATCAAGTCCTTGAGGATCAGAGCCAGGTAGAGACTGGTCGACATGCCACCTTTGTCGGAGTCTATGATGGCCATGGTGGGCCTGAAGCCTCAAGATACATCTGTGACCACCTATTTCATCACTTACTTAGTGAGGCTTGTTTCCCATGCCCTTTCCTATCATTTAATTGTAGTTGCCGTGCATATCATTGTTGCTCTCCTCTAAGTGTTTTGTGAATGTGATTGTTGAACCGGGAAATGAAGATAATACCAGAGAAAGCAGCTATGTTTTCATTTTATCCTGTATGCGGGGATTCTTACATTCTGAATGATAATGTTCTTTTCCTGAGTCTGGTATATAGTTGCCATGGCTGGTTTCTCAGAAAATGGCTTATGACTCATTAGAATGATGATATACAAATGTAGAAGTAGTTCCATATAAATTGTACATAAATAGTATCGATAAGTCATGATATGACTGTCACCCTGCATTTATAGGTTGACTAGTTGATAATTATAAGGTGGCAGTAAAAGGACAACCCTACATACGCAAATGTTGTGGTGATCATGATGAAAATCTTTCCTGTAATTGTGTTATCAATATCATGTTTTAGCCGTACATCTGAACTGTTGTTGGAATAAAAAAAAGCCCTCAAGGGATGGTGGGTCAATTCTTCAAGTTAGTTGGAAGTGATTGTTATTTGGGTTATTCAGTCCATCATTTGCAGATTGCTTCACTTTTGTAACAATTGGGACATTATTTCTGCAGTATTATGAGATTTTCCGGTTTCCAATGCTGCCTGAGATGCCATAGAAAATGTAATGAAGGAGTAAACGAAAAACCCAGTTGGATGGTAGTCTTGCTTCTGGAGAACTAGTTTCTTGAGATTTTTGGGGAGAAAAAGTTTTGACAATTGAGATGGGTTGGATATGTTGGCCTGAAGGCCTTGATGTTTATTGAATTTGCCTGACATGATGTGTCAACTAATTCGTATTGTCAACATTGTCTTCCTTGCCTTTTGTTACTTATGAACACGAGTACAAATGTATATACATGTTTGATGTGTGTGTGTGTGCGCATATTACATATTTATATATGTATGTATGTCTGTATCTATGTATTGACAGGTCTTTGTGCTTCTCTTTTCCATCTCTGCATGGATCAAGTCTTATTGTACACTGTAGGAACTTTGGTCTGCATGATGCATCTGTAGTTTTATTATTCCAATTTGTTGATGAATTTGGTGTTGCACAACATGACCCTTCCTTTTCTTACAGGACTTGCACGAGAAAATGGGATAATGTCTGAAGATATTCTCAGAAATGCATTATCTGAAACAGAAAATGGTTTTCTAACTCTTGTTAGGAGAGCTTACGAAATTAGACCAGTAATAGCTGCAATTGGGTCTTGTTGTCTGGTTGGAATTATCTGGAAAAGGACATTATATATTGCTAATCTAGGGGATTCTAGAGCTGTAATTGGTTATTTAGACCAATCAAAAAAAATTATTGCTGAGCAGCTAACCAAAGATCACAATGCCAGCATGGAGGAGGTTAGGAAAGAATTAAAGGCTTTACATCCAGAAGATTCGCAAATCCTAGTTTTGAAGCAAGGGGTTTGGCGCATCAAAGGCATTATACAGGTTTGCCAACTGCAAAATGTTTCTGATAATCTGTGTTTTGACCTATATCCCTTTACATTTCCTCCACGTAATTCAAAGCTCACACTTGAAATATTGCATATATCTTAACTTAAACTTGCTCCTCGACCAGAAATTTATTTCTTGCATAAAATACATTTGGTAGCTGGACTCACTGTAGTACACAAATAGGAGGCCTAAATCTAAAAACATCACCTTTTATGGTTGTTGATTAATTATTTGATGCACATACTGCTCAGTGATCAAACTACCGCATCTTATAAAAAAATGTTGTGTTTTGCATATAGCTGATGTCTTTGTCCAATTGAGAACTTTTTCTGTTTCGCCATGATTGTGTTGGTTACATATAAAATGGTTCTTTAGTTCTTCCCTTTGTTCTCCTTTTTTTTCATCCTTTTTTTTTTTTGGGTTTCTACGCTTCCTTTTTGGCATAAGCCAATTTTGGTAGGCTATTCCCTGTGGTTTAATCTCTGGAAGTACGAGAACAACGTGAACAAAGTCTCTGGTTTAGTGCTTCATCAGGTCTTTTGTAAAAAGCAATCTTTCTCTTGTTGGATATTGATGAAGATTTTGCTGCTGCATGTTGGCTTAGCTCTCCATGCAGCAAATAGTGCAATTCCTTGTAATACTGGAACTCTGGTTTACTCCCTCAGCAGCAGAGAGCTTATGGTCTTTTTTCCTTTCCCGAATGAGAATTTCTGTGTGCTTTTTCTTATTGTTAACTCCTTGGATCATCATCATTCTGATAAATCCTCAAGAAAAAACGAGCATACTTCTTCCCCAACTTGTTTAAAGCTGCATTTTTGTATCAGTCACTTGTTCTTTAGTTTGATGCTCTGTGCAATTTATGTTTAGGTTTTTAAGAAGTTTTCATGCTTCGTTAACCTCGAAACATTATGGTAATGGTGCTGTGTGTGGCTCCTGATAAACTTTAAGTATTTGCTTTACCTTACATCTGAACAATCCATTTCCAAATGTTTTATCTCTTCTGTACTGTTTATACTTAAATCGTGATTTCCAGGTATCTAGATCCATAGGTGATGCTTACCTAAAGAGGCCGGAATTCGCTCTTGATCCATCTTTTCCTAGATTTCACCTTCCTGAACCTATTCGTCAACCAGTTTTAAGATCTGATCCAGCCATATGCACCAGAGACTTAGAAGCAAATGACAAATTCCTCATTTTTGCATCTGATGGTCTTTGGGAACACTTGACAAATCAAGAGGCTGTTGAGATAGTTCACAACAACCCAAGAGTGGTGCGTCCTAGGCTGTATTCTCGTTCTCTTGCTTAACATTGTTTATCGTATGCAATTCTGTTTATGTTTTTTCCTTGCATAGCAGGGCATAGCTAAAAGACTTCTAGTATCAGCCATGATGAAAGCGGCCAAGACAAGACAGATACCATATACTGAAATAAAGAAACTTGATTCGGGGGTGAGGAGACATGTTCATGATGATATTACTGTTGTCGTTGTCTACATAGATCATGGAATGTTGGATGATAAAACCTCTACACCTGAAATATCCGTACGAGGATTTGTGGATACCGCTGGACCATCAAATTTTAATTTTTCGTAGATTACGCTTGAAAGAAGGTCCAGTGTAGCCAATTTTGAGCCATGTTTTGTATCCTTAACTTTGATACTTTTTATCTGAATTTATCAAATTCTGTACACAGCCAATTAGTTTATGCTAATATTTCCGTTTATTTTCTGACAACCTCGTAGTTCCACAACTGTGTTGGCATATGTAACTTACACCGGATGTGGGATGTATGCCCACCAAATTGGATGGAGATGATGAAGATCAGTGTTTCAAAACCCAGTCCAGCAGGAAGCTTCAACCATCGATCGGGCCACAAAACAGGCCGATTGAGCCAAAAAAACTGCCTTTTTTTTTTTTAATGAAAATTGTCTGATTCAAAGATTCAACCGATGAATTGTGTGACCCAATACTAGGTTGATCAATCTAACATCCTACTGGAGACGAATGCATTGCTTCTTATAAACATTAGAATTCCTTGATTTCCAGATAGCCTCAACATTCATAATGGCAAAAAATAATGAATTCTTCTTGATTCAGAACTTTTTGGATCAAGAATTTGAGAGGACTACTGTGAAACGGAGATGTTTCCCGCGAGATTCACATTAAGCTTCGTTCGGAGCCACCAAGATTGAATTGCAAATGGACAATGGAAAAAAGTATGATCGCAAACTCGCGGACAGCCACCAAGATTGAATACCGAATGGACAAAGGAAAAACGTATGATCACATGTTTCAAACTGGTGGTTACACATTGCGCGGACAGTTCTCCAGAGGACTCTGCCTATGCCTAACACAAATCTTGTAGCTTTCCTGATTTTTCTTAAATAATTCAAGATTTTGTGAGACTCTACCCCAAATGTCTGTAGGCAGTACCATTGTGGTTTCTTTGACATATAATTCCATACAATATCCGATTCTGTAGAACCCATTTGTTCATTGAGTTGGAGGTTTTATCGATGTTTCTAACAGTTTCACAAACTCAGAAAAAACCCAAGAAGAAAAACATTGTTTCAACTGTCAAATGCTTCGAGCAAGGAGACGTGGCATAAACTTCACATGATTTTAATCTAGTGGTGCAAATCCATACTATTATTAACTAAATCTATGTAATTATGGACTCAAACAAGCTATAGAACTTCTAACATACAAGTCACAAGTAGCCTTCATCAAAACTCAAATCATAACACCATGTAAAATACACAACTCTTACTACAAATTAAAATAAATGGGAAAAATGAATACTGTTTCCTTGTCCAATGTCGCAAATCTTTAAAAGTGAAAGACCCAACGAGCAGAAAGAAGAAAGTACCAAAAAAAAGCAAATGAGAAACAGCATCCTCCACAATCATATGATCTGCATAAATCTCTTCACTCACCCTTTTAGGCAAGTCTTGACTTAGAAGCATTTCCTGTGAACAATCGATGGCCCAGATTCATCGTACTCTGCCTTAGCTATCCACATCTGCAGTTAAATGCGAAAATAATCAATCAGCAGAAATTCTTGAGTCTACCCAACAGATTCTCTTTCCCTTCAATCTCAATAGTCATTCCAGGCTACCCAAATTATTTGGCTGCATGCCTTATCTTTGGAATAATCAAACTTAAAACTATTGCTCAGTGATAGTTTTGACCTTAATCATTCATTTTATAAAAGCCACCAGCTTCACACATTACACCAACCAAATGTGTATCCTAATTTAAGCTTTGTTCTTGGAGGTGTAGACAAAAGACTATAGAGTTTCTTGACAAAATTAAATGTACCTGCTGGAATGTGCTGAGAGAGGCCAAAATGGAACCTCCAATCCAGACACTGTATTTCCTCTCGGGAGGAGCCACCACCTTAATCTTCATGCTGCTTGGTGCCAGAGCTGTGATCTCCTTGCTCATCCTGTCAGCAATACCGGGGAACATGGTTGAGCCACCACTGAGAACAATATTGCCGTAAAGATCCTTCCTGATATCGACATCACACTTCATGATAGAATTATAGGTGGTTTCATGAATTCCAGCAGCTTCCATCCCGATCATTGATGGCTGGAAGAGAACCTCAGGACAGCGGAATCTTTCAGCGCCAATAGTGATCACCTGTCCGTCGGGCAGTTCATAGTTCTTCTCCACTGCAGAGCTGGTTTTTGCAGTTTCCAGCTCTTGCTCATAATCAAGAGCAATGTAAGACAGCTTCTCCTTTATGTCCCTCACAATTTCCCGCTCAGCAGTTGTAGTGAATGAGTAGCCTCGCTCAGTCAATATCTTCATGAGGTGGTCAGTGAGATCACGCCCAGCCAGGTCGAGACGAAGGATAGCGTGGGGGAGTGCATAACCTTCGTAGATGGGAACTGTGTGGCTGACACCATCCCCAGAGTCAAGAACAATACCTACCAACAAAGAGAAGAAGCAGACAAGTAATTTGACATAGGATCTTAGTCCTCTGAATATTACAGCAGAGAGTACAAGCTTCTTGTGCAATTCCAAGAATAAGTTACATCATCTGCTGCTGGTGCTTAGGCTAATGGCAGTTTCTAGAGCATGGAATGCAATCATGATATTTGGTTAATATTCAAGCCACAATATAGTTACAGTTACTCCATTAATCATTACATGAATTGCCAAAGGCTTTTGATTATACGGTCATGTTTTCCCATCAAGAAACAAAAAACAATATGAGAGACTAGCATCAGTGCTCTGCCATGGCAATCACTAGTAAAGTACCTATGGGCAATCAATCATATCAAAATCTATTCTGCAGTATGCACATAAAATGAGGTAAATTTCAGCTGATATTTTCAAGACATAGTTTAACTTCTGATTAAAGATTTTTGTCTTAGCAGTGACATTGAATAGCGTTTATATTTTATACAGGTCAAAAACACGTCCTTTTCTTTGTTTATGACAAACAACTGGTTGCTCTTATCTAACATCATGTAGCATCATTGTTAAAGCAGTGTCAAAGAAAAGAAGGGACCCTCAGTGATTTCCTGCATAAGTAAATACAAAAATGATGAAATAAAATAGTCTAGTGTTTCCTTACCGGTTGTACGACCACTGGCGTAAAGTGAGAGAACAGCCTGAATTGCAACATACATGGCAGGGGCGTTAAATGTCTCAAACATGATTTGAGTCATTTTTTCACGGTTAGCCTTGGGGTTGAGAGGAGCTTCTGTCAACAGAATTGGGTGCTCTTCTGGAGCCACACGAAGTTCATTGTAGAATGTGTGATGCCATATTTTCTCCATATCATCCCAATTGCTGACAATTCCATGCTCAATTGGGTACTTCAGTGTCAAAATACCTCTCTTGGATTGAGCCTCATCACCAACATAAGCATCCTTTTGTCCCATGCCAACCATCACACCAGTGTGACGAGGGCGCCCCACTATGCTGGGAAAGACAGCTCTTGGAGCATCATCTCCAGCAAATCCAGCCTGAAAATTCCAGATGACATAAAGTTAAGCCTCTAAACTTATAAAAGTGATGAAAACTCTCATTTCGACAAGCAGTTGAATTACAATCATTACAGGTACAATAATGAGTTTTACAAAGAATTGGAAGATATTTTACCTTGACCATTCCGGTTCCATTGTCGCAAACAAGAGGCTGAATATCCTCAGCATCTGCCATCTCTTAATGTGATCTGGAGAGAAAACAATGATCTTCAGTTTTCAGCAGAAACTACAAAGGCAATTTCATAAAGCATCTACGGCATCTGAAGTCAAAATAATTGTTCATGAACAACAATGTGTCACCCTCAGAAAATAATAGGAAACTAACAATGACAAATCAAATCAGATTGCTATGAAGACTGACTACATACTTGTCATGCAGAATCAATCCAGGAAGGTACATTGGCACCACCGGCATTACAAATTTTCCACAAAAAGAAAATTTAACCAATGACCCCGTGCAAAAGGAATCTCATCATATTGCTGCTAAATCTCATTATTGTTCTCCCCATAGAAATAATAACTGACTTCAATATTCAGAAACTGAAACGGGCTACCTCTCGAATATTTCCAATCATTACAAACAAGTTAAGGAATTTTTCCATATGCTTCGCAGATCAGTTCAGAAAAACGACCTTTAAGCACAAAAGCAGAAAAACAAAGACACCGGTGAAAATTCTTCCTCACTCCTAGAAGTTTACATACATCTTTGGTCAGAGTCAATAATTCCTAATTGAGTTTGGTTGTTGTTTCAATTTTAGAACTTAAACACCCAAATCTCGGAAATTTCAATATGATTAACATCAGAAATCACAGGGAGATGTAATTAATCAAACAAAAGCAAGTCACTGTATCCGTGTTTCACCTCTAAATCATTAACAGCCCTAAAAAAAGTCTGTAAAAATTCTTAAGTAATCTTGAAATCCCAAAATAACTTGGGTACAACAGAACATAAACCCTCCACCAATAATTCAGAAAACTCATTCGCAGATCCATGAATCCAGAATCAGAAGAAGCAGAAACAAACAGATCTCACAACAAAAACCAAACAAGAAACAATTCTTTCCACAGATCAAGAGAATCAGAACCGGTAAATGACAGAGACATTACACGATCCAGTCTTTTCTCTTCAAAATGGAGATACAAGACTAAATCTATCCTCCAAAAAAAACTGAACACAGAAACCGAGTCTTTAGTGAATGCGTAGAAATGTTTGATGACTAAGATCGTACCTTTGAGGCTTCGTAGGAAATGGGTCTCTCTGTTTTTCTACTCTGGTGTTCAACTCTCTTTCTCTCTCAGTCCCACTCTCTCTCTCTAAAGAGACCTCTGTTTTTCCTTTTGTCTGAGGTACCGCCCTCGTGTTTAAAGAAGCGGAAATGAAGCTCAGCCTCAGATGAAATTCAGCTTAAATGCACCTCAAATTCATAGATTACAAGATCACAGCCGTTGATGTTGTCATGATTAGCAACCCCGTGGTGTGTGGGGCCCATGACAGCATCACGTTCCTGGCAGATTTAGCTGGCTGGCTTGTGCCTTATGTGCAGTCGTGCTGTGAGGACATATTTGGCCCTCACTCCCCCATATGTCCTGATGCATCTTCGGAGGTCAATTTGGGACTTTTGTATTTTCACAATATATATATATATATAAGTTGAGTCGAGTTCTCATGACAAGAAAAATGAAGAATGTTATCTACTCAATTTGGTCCATCTTCTTTTCTCATCCACATCATTTCCTTTTTTTATATAACCAGTAATATTAATATCAGACAAAAATATAATTAAAAATTCCAGAATGACACAAGGGACATGGTTTGTCCAAGAGTACACACTTAAGGGCAAAACAGACATATCAATAGGAAAAGGAAATATTTAATGTTTTTTCTTTTTATAATTAAATAATAGTTCGTGCGGGGTTAGTGGGTGGGTGGTGGGTGGGTAGGTGGATGGGCAATGATAAAACCCTACGTGGGTTTACGGAAATGTGGGGCACTGTCTACTCAGCAACACTTGCCAAATCATGTGCCCCTACCTTTTCTTTTAAACTACTTCCACATAAATAGTTGACTATATAATATACATAAATGAGTAGAATTAAAGTTTCCAATAACTTGTTTTGATGTAAAAATATTGTAGAGAAGATATACTAATTATTGCCATTTCATCTTTCAATCTCTTAATTTGAGAATTGCAACCGTATCTTGTTCTGTAAGATTTGGATATTCCACTGTTTTAAATCATTCAAACTTGGATTCCAATTCATTTCATTACGTTAATTACAAGGATAATATTTATAAATAACATAATTAGTCAATCTCCATATCAATAGTAAATATTACAAATCTAATAAGTCAACTTGACAAAAATTACAATCTCCCAACCCTGAGATGTACAAATTACGCGTAACTATATAATTGTACAAAATTAAAAAAAATAACTATAGCCGCCTATAATTATTTAGACATTAATTCATGGCAGCTATAAAGAGTTTGATGAGTATATATGGCGTAGATGGCATCCTTGAGTCTTCCCATTAAACCTAGTGAGAAACACATATTTCTTGTACAATTCAGTATGTTTATTTAAATAGTATTGAAAAACTCTCCCAAAGAGTTATATCATCATGTGCTTAGAAGGTATATTAATGACTATCCACCAAGCCCCATACCATTTCAAGAGGTGGGACACCCCAATCCCATCTCTTACTACTAATTTTAGTCCAATCCACATTAATCCAAGATGTAAACATGCCCTAACTAAGCAATGGAGCTGATAGGGGTAATAACCCCTTTTGAACATAATAATGGAAACGCCCCTTGAATGCATACAAATAACAAAAACGGCACAAAATCCGCGCAACTATTAGCGGGTTGAGAATTGAATTATCAACCGTTGGATCTTTTGGCAGTAATTTTTTCAGATGTTGCCACGTGGAACTACCTAATATGGGTATTGAAATCTATAAATACGACTAATCATGAGCATTTATGGTATGTTTCATTTAATGTTCTTTCCATTGCATTCAAGCCTTCCAGTTTCGATCTCACTTATTCTAACTTAGTTGGGGACTTTCGAACAAGCCCAACGTACTTCTTATTCTCAAGATCCACATCTCAAGAAGCTTTGGATCACGCGTAACCCGACCTACAACCATAAAAGGTCATAAACCAACCCGTATAAGCGACCTGAATCAGGAGCAAACGAAAAAGCTTGCAAGGAAAATAGCACAATAGAGAAGACATGAAGCCTTGATGGAAGTGCACATTTGTAAAACTTGATCAAATAAAATTTAATGGCAATATTCGATAACAAACAATGTAGCATTCTCATAAAAAGATTGAAAATTAACAATTTCAAATTAAATCAGATTGCTTCCAACATTGACAACATATCATGATTATATAAATGGAGTTGGGTCAGATTGGCCCGATCGAATTGTCAAATAAAAAAAATAGATTGATTTGATTCAGGTTTTTTTGAGATTAGGCCGGTCTCAAGTATTGATATTCAAGATTGACTTAACCCAATGGCTTAGGACCACCTAGATCTGGGATTGGTTCTATTGGCCATTTTTTTCTTTTAGCACATATAATTTTTATTTTATTCTTTTAAGTTGATTATTCTAGTAGATTTTCTATAATTTTGAAACTTTATTTTTTTTTTATTTTTTATTGTTCTGATTTTAAAATTTTAGTGTATTAACTCATTAATACTTTTTGTTTATTTTTTTAATATTTTTTTTAAGTTCTTTTTGTATTTGTTTCTCGGGTAAATTATAATAACCTCTCATGAAGTTTGATATAATAAAATATCCCCTTATTGTTTGAAAAATTATCAATACCCCCTTGATTTTAATGGTTGTCTAACAATTAGTCCAATCCGTTAGGTTTCATTTTATTTTTTATGCTAAACTGATCAAAATTGCCTTGTGGGTTAAAAATTATAATTTTATTTATTTTTAATTTATTTTTTCATCCACCCCATTTGTCTTCTTTTTATAAGTTTTTAATTTTATACATCCATCCAACGATTACATAATTTTATTAAACATGAGGGGGCATTTATAATTTTTCAAACAATAAGGGGATTATTCATAGTTATGACAGATCTCAGTGGAGCTCATTGTCATTTACCCTTATTTTTATCTAAATTTTTTATTAATAAAATATTATTTAAATTGAATATATAGTCAGGAGAACACCTCAATTTTATCAAATAAATGAAACAAGGGCTTTCGAACTTGGTCGGAACTTGGACTAGGGCTGATTCGAGTCTCAATTGAATGTTTTCATGTCTTAGGTCGAAATTTGAAAAAAAAGCCCAATTATAACCTATTTATTAAAGACATAATATCACCCCAAGATTGGTTATAAACAGTGGTGAAGCGATTTCAGACCCAGCTAGAAAGTCAACAGCATAAAGAATTGCAAGATGAATAAAGTCAACATCATAGTGGCCAAGAATCAATCCTCGAAAGCGAAAACCATTTTCACCTCTCAAAATGCTCATGGTTAAAAGTAGTGAGGAAGAATCCAACGCCGTGGGACAGGTAAAATGGTAAATTTCTTTCCGGCTCCAAGCAGCCTCCGACTGAAAAATTACACCAATAATTTAGCAACAAGCACACAGTAAATCTTCAGGCTGGCCCATTCTTTTGGGGATTCCGGGCCCAGAATTGCTTCATCACATTTTTCATTTTTTTCACAATTTTCATCTTTTGATTTCGAACCTCCAAAAAAATCTTGCCCAATTTCTGTATAGCTACGTCGCCCGCTGGAAAAGTAGGAATCGCAATTTAATTAACTACTAGTATAATGCTAAGAGCTATACAGATTCTTGGTTCTTCTCCTTCCTCTTCCGGGTGTTTTTCCCTTCCCCACAAATTAAAGAAGCCCCATTCGAATTTTTCTCTAATATCAAGAAAACCCATAGAAGCAACAGTTCCAAATTTGTCAAGAGCACATTCTTTGGCTTTTCAATTTCGCCAAGGTTGTTTCTTTCGAGCTTTCCAAATGTCATATCATCATTCTGAGTCAACCCTTGATGGAGGTTCACCTTCTTCATCATCATCAACATCTATTGCAATTCAGTCAGCTGTGAGTGCTTCTTCTTGATTTTGTTTTTGTTGGTACTGTTACTCAGTGTTTTGTTTTGAGTTAATTGAATTTTTCTTATCAAGAACCCTCTTCTGGATTGACATTAGGTGCGTTCTGGTGGTTTTTGGGCTTTGTAGTTATATGGGTATTTTTATTGTACTAAATTGCAGGATCAGATATTGATTATTTCTTGTTTCTCTGTGCTTCACAGGATTTACTGTAGGACGGTTTTGTTTGATTTGTTTCCAGCATGCAGTGCATTAAATTCTCTATCGTTAGTTGGGTGTAGTTGCTCTATGTTTGCCTCTAAGTTAGTTTTAGTCTATTTGTTTCTCACATTTCACGGTATTGTGTTGACTGAACTTAAACTGGGTAAACTTAGTTTTTAGGCCAACAATTTATGTGTATCTCTATTTTGAATATGTACAAGAAACATCTAGGGAGAATGATAGGTTTATTCTCTGAATTTCTCTTGTAGAATCCCTTACCAATTTGATAAGAGAGATTTTAAACACTTATTGTATTTTACCTATTACTTGGACACCTTTTGGCAATTGCCTCTAACGGGTGCTTGAACCGATGTTAGTTGCTTCTTATGGGGATCAACTCAAGCCAATTATGCTAATTTGCTTAAAAGAGAAGTCCGTGTTTTCAACCTCTGAGTGGTTCTTCTTTTGAAGTGACCTCCCTGTTATGCGAGAACCACGGATGGAATAAAGTAAGTTATATGAATGTTCGGTTCATGAAGTGACTGGAGCTACTTTTTCATATGTGATCACTCAGGAAACTTTGTGCAAGGAGATATCTTCCTCTCTAGTATCAGGAGGTTGTCAGTTGAGGGATGTCTTACGTACTTAAAGAACTTTAACTGAAGTTATAGAAAGAGATGAATAGGTGCTCTTTTATTGTCGGAGTCTCATATCCGCAAGATAAAACTTTTTACTAAGTGCTTGCTGCAGTTATAATGCATCTTTGGAATTTGGAGAATTCTGGTTCTTTTGACTGTAATTCTGACATATTGCAGCACATATGTTGTAAGTTTGTCGACTGCAGTCTTTGTGTTAATAGGATATTTCTTGTCTCTTCATTAGTGGCTTTATCTGTCACTTATCATGGTTTTATGAATATACCTTGAGCTTACAACAAACTTCATGTCTGGGCTTGTGTTTTACATTTACAGTCATTCCTGTCTTTTCGTTTCGCTTGTTATTTTAAATTAGCCCTAGTTTCTGACAATTTTCAGGGTAGTACTCGGAAAATCAATTTCTGCCAGTGGTGTGGTGGCCCAACAAAGCATGAGATACCCGACGGGGAGGAAAAGGCAAGAGCTATTTGCACACACTGTGGGAAAATTACTTATGAGAATCCAAAAATGGTGAGTTTTAAGGGATGGTTGAAATAACAAGAGAATTACAAGGTTCTGTTTGTGAGTCATTTCCGTCGTCATTTGGATTGCAACAGTTGCTACAACAATGCTTTACATATTTGCTGCAGATCACATTGCATGCAGTGCAAGATTGAGTATCGAAAGAACTCGTTCATGAGAGAAAACAAGAAAGGGTGGACACAGAGATTGCATGCTTTAGGATAGTACAGAATTTTCAAGGGAAACATGTTAACGAAAGATTTTGATTTGAAACTTGAATTTTATCTACTCATAGAAATTTATAAAATAACATTGAGAAATTATGTGGGCTTTAATAGATAAACTTGGTTGGCTCTAATTATTGAAGGGTTATCCTAATTTGTTTCACTGAAACAAATTTTCAATCTAGGCCTGTCATCAGGGAAAGTTTGTGTTGAAGCTGCTTGCACGTTTCTACTGTTTGCATGACTGTCGTGGAAATTGTTGTGTGCTCTTTGCGCACTGAGTCTTTATTCTAGCGAAATCAATAGCAGCAAGGATTAAAAAAGGTTCAATTTTTTTTCCACTTTGTAAATGGAATTGAAAACTCATTCTCTCAGAAATAATGAGACTAAAGTGGTTATTCAAGCCAGACTTAAGAGACTTCAAGAAGTTTCAGTAACTCTATAGCTCTGGTGTCTAAAATGAAACCTAAGATCTTCTTACACTGGTTACTACTAGTATCTATGATTTGATGTTGGGTAACTTGGGTTAATAGGTGGTCGGCTGCCTCATCGAGCATGAGAACAAGATACTGCTGTGTAAACGGAAGATTCAACCGTCATATGGCCTTTGGTAAGCATTGCTAGTAGAAGTATCTCTTGGAAAAGAGAACCTCTGCTCCTGGCAACACCTTTTTATTCCAGATAAGCATAGATTTTGAGGAAAGTTCTATCTTCCGACATTTCATTTATTGTTATTATTATTCTTTATCTTATCATCCACTGCATGAGTAGGACGCTTCCTGCTGGTTACATGGAGATTGGGGAATCTGCAGCTGAAGGGGCGATTCGGGAAACATGGGAGGAAGCAAATGCAGAAGTTGAAGTCCAGTCACCATTTGCTCAGTTGGATATCCCTCTTATTGGCCAAGTAGGAGAATTTCTTATTTGAATTACATTATTTATCTGCATTCTGGACCTCCTCTTATATTCTGCTTCTATGTTAACAGACTTACATTATTTTCCTGGCAAAGTTGAAGAGACCTCACTTTTCGCCGGGCCCAGAATCATTGGAATGCCGGCTTTTTGCACTTGAGGATATTCCTTTTGATTCTTTGGCATTTTCGTCCATGCTCGTCACTTTAAAATTGGTGGGTTCGCTTCTCAAATTCTCAGACCATTATCTCTGTTGATAATTTATCCGTCTAATACTTATTTATATTTGATGTATATATTGTGGGCATAGTACTTTGAAGATAAAAAGGTTGGAAGACCCAAGTTTCACTATGGCATCATAAACAAAAGGTGATTCTTCATACCAATCTACTCAATAGATCTATAGTGCTTACCATTATCTGAAGTTCTGTTGAGAGACAGCTGTGAGTTTCAAAGGATTTCGAAACATGTATATGATTAAAAAAATTGATGATATTCTACTATAACGCTAACATAAATGAAACAAAGTGTTAGGTTTGTCTTTCCAGTACTGTTTTTAAAGCTGAGGAAGAGCTTGGGTACGAGTAAACATCCAGAAAAAAGGGAACAGATGATAGATTGCCGGCTTAGATTTAGGGAAAATAGAGTCATGTAAATGCTTGCATCAGAACTGTATGCAACCTGCCGTGTGGTGGTTCAATCAATCAAGTTTCTTCACGATTTTTATCAGCTTTCTTACATTTTTCTGACATGTACTAGAAATAGTCGTATCCTCTCCTAACAGAATGTTGACAGGCCTGGTACGAGCCCATCGGAGATTCACGCCTACACTCTGGATCATCACTTGAAGTGTTGACAACAGGTTGATTTCCCCTCCCGTTTCTTCAGCCATTCAGACAAATGAAATTGTAGATTGAGTTGATCCGTCTGTCCTAGACAGACACATTATCGTCCCTGTACAAGTCTTTGCTTTTCGTTTTATGATAATCCCCGTCATGGTCGATATTTTCTGTTCCCAGGACTGAAATGCATGAATTATGACCGGCATTATCTCAATTATGCAATCTTATTCGTATTCAAATTCAATCTATTTATATATGAATTGAGCCTGAAAATATCAAACAATATGGATACAGAACGAAGAGGAGCAAGCTTGATGTAGAGTTGATGGTGAGAATGGACAGAAAACACTTCCCGACCAACGAAACAATCAGATAAATTTTAGAAAACAGCAAAAATATTGAAAATTCTTACTCAATTTCAGTTTGTCATAATTAAATCAATTGCATAATAAATGAGAAATGTATATTTATATTTGTTTTGATTGCTTATTTTTCTTGAATTTTATATGAACAAAAGCTGATAATTAAATGTCTACTTTAATAGGAAAAATTATTAAATGATTATTACTTATATAATAATGGCTGTCATTGACGAGCCCATTTCAAAAACCAAGTTTTTATGTTATTATTATTAAGTTATATAAAAGGTGATGCTATTAAATTAAATAGTTCTTGGAAAGATAAAGTCTTATCCTCGTCATTTTTATTTTTATTTTTTTTACCAAAAAATAATTTAAAAAGAAAAAGAAAAAATGGGCCCCGTATTTGCATAATTGTACCCGCCATGGCAATTCTTATATTTAATTTATATTTGTTTTAAACAGTAAAAGATGTAAGACTTGGACGAAAATGCCCCTACCATCTCTCCTCAAGAAATCAGCAATCAACTCTCCGTCTGGTACCCACAACAAGCCGCTGACCACACAACATTTTCAAGAAGAAAACTTGCAAGTTTGTCAAATCGTTTTCACCCGCTTCTGGAAACTCAACAATGGCCTGCTCGATTTCAGTTCACAGGCCGGTGATCTACTCTAAGTTGCATTCTCCCCCTGCACCCTCTTTCCCACCATCGACCTCGCTATTCTTTCTTGAAAATGTTTACAGAAATGAGAGTTGCACGAATTTTAGTAGTGGTAGGAGAAAATTTAGCAGAAATTTTAGAGCAATGGTGCAGCAAACCGTGCAAGGGCCTTCAGCTGCTTATGCCAAAGAAATGGAAAGACTCTCTGCTAAAGAATCTCTGCTTCTTGCTGTAAGATTCTCAATTTGTTTTAAGAAATTTCACTTCTTTTTACTTAACCCATTTCACTGTTTAATTGGTTCTGTAATTTTCTTGGGGGTATTGGACTATGGGTTCGATTTGTTTACTTCAAATTTTTAATCTTAGTTTGCTTGAAGTTTTCACTATTATAATAAAATAAGAAAGTGGTTTGCTTTCTGAAAGAGATTATACGTTTCTGTGGCTATTTTCAGTCACAATTTATTCAAAGCTTTTTCCTTTAACTTAAATGTTTCCAGTTTTTCTGATTCCCCCCTTCCGATTTAGTGAATAAAAACTCAGGTTTTCTGAAAGATTTTAGCTTGATGTGACTAATGTGTATATGCTAATAATTCTTACCGTTAATCCCCCATGGCCGCCCCCCCCCCCCCCCGGGTTTGTATGTTTTCAAACTTTTGGTGTTGTTACTTTGAGGAATATCATAATTTAGGTACAGGAAAGCTCAAAGACAGGGATATAATATCAAGCATGTTATTTACTTATGCTGCATTCCTAATCTTATGTTTGAATGGAAGCAAAATTTGCCTTTTGTTTTGCATTTTGCAAGAATGAAATCATTTTGAGGCTAAGCAATAACCATTGAAGTTCTATCATTTGTGCTTGAATGTGCTTGAAGTTCTATCATTTGTGCTTGAATGTGTTTCAGTTCAAGGATGCTGGGGGATTTGAGGCATTGGTAACTGGGAAACCAACGGATGTGCAACGGATAGATGTGAATGAGAGAATAGTTAGTCTTGAGCGGTTGAATCCTACGCCGCGACCAACGACGTAAGTTTTTATTCTGTCAGTGTGGGTGTAGGAGAGTTTAGTATGAGATGTTAATTTTGTGTTTTCGGTTATTCAGGTCTCCTTATCTGGAAGGCCGATGGAATTTCGAGTGGTTTGGACCAGGGAGCCCAGGGCTCTTTGCTGCTCGGTTTTTATTTGAGTAAGTTATATTTCATATCATGCTAATTTACGGTGTGCTATAGAGAAAGACATTATGTTAGATTAAGCAGGTAAATAATTCTATGGGTCTCCTCCTACAACAAGGGAAACCGTCTCTTTTATAAACTTATTCGGGTGGGGGGGGGGGGTTAGGATTAGTTTCATAAAAATTAAAATGAAAAGAAAATTTCAACTACCTAGTATGCTATATTGAAGACTGAGATGAAATAATCCATTCACTGTCTGAATACTTACTGAAATGTTTTAGCACACAGAAATGGAAGACAATCAGGAAGGATCGTATCATCAGAGCTGAAATTCCGAATGTCTTTGACGCCAAATAAATGATCGACATTACTGTAACTAGAATTGTCACGACCCCTCCAACTATGAATGTTTTTAGCCCTACCTTTTCTATTCAGATCTTCACTTTCACTAGTAGGATGGTGACGAGAAATAAAGTAATCCATATAGCTGCTCTTATTACATAATGCATGTAACCCCAACCAAAACAACATAGAGCATATTCTTGCATAAAGTGGGTATGGCATAGTCGGACAATTGAGATGTCCTTCTGACATAAATTGCCCCAGCTGAAACCAAGAATGAACCAGAAGAGCAACAAGACATGTTGCACCCAAATTGAATTCCCACTTGCTCACTTTTGACACTAGTGCTAAAACTGAAAACCCTGCTCAAGTACATGACAGTGTCTAAAGTGCTATCAGGTTAAGGTAACAACCTCGAATAGATATTTGGGCTAGAGCAGAAATGGCTCCAACAATTATGTCTTAGCCTCTCTTCTCCAGCAGTGATGGCCTATGGTGTGATTTGCTGTCATCTTCTACAATTTTATATGTGTGAGATGCATGCATAGACACTTTGTATTTTTGTTACTTGCAAATATTTTCATTACTCTAATAGTTCTCAGCAGAAACAGGAATTCAGTTTAAAAAAGGGGGGGAAAAAGGAATTCGATTTCAAGGAAGTAATAGTCTGATGTGAATTACATTGTTTCGGCAGGAGGTTTCCTCGAGAATTGGCAAATTTATCAAAATTGGATGTGGTGATCAAGGATGGATATGCAAAAGTTGCAGCAAGTGTGAAACTATTGAATTCGGTGATTGACTTCTTTTTAATTAATTTTTATCTTTGTTACATGTTGGAATATGATGTTCCTCCTGATTATGGAACTTCTCAATAAGTTTGGTCCTCTTTAGCTGACGAGCGGCTATGGAACTTAGAAATTTATGGAAATAAATCATTCAACTGAATTCCTGAAAGTATTTGAACAATGGAGATTCTTAATCATTTTTGTTCAACACACTAAGAATAGAAATTAGTGAACTGAAGTCATTAGTTGACTGCAGCTCTTCTTCTCCTCCTATTCCTTCATCATGTTTTCTTATTCTTATACATGCGCTAACAGATATTCCTGATGAAGTGCAGATAGAAAGCAACTTTATCATCTCCAGCAAGTTATCTGTTGAGGGGCCACTTCGAATGAAAGAAGAGTACCTTGAAGGATTATTAGAATCCCCAAAAGTTGATGAAGAATCCATACCACAGCAGCTAAAAGGTGCTTTTGGTCAGGCAGCTAGTACACTGCAGCAGCTCCCCGTTCCTATTAAGGATGCTGTGGCTGGTGGAGTGAAGGTCCCTCTTGGTGAGCATTTCTAAATACCTATAGCACTGGAATTGCCAACTGTCTTATGCGAGAAAAAGTATCAAATTTTCACCTTTCACTAGTGTATCATCAAGCAGAACAAATATTAGTTCCTTTCGGGTTGTACGTGATTTTTCTTGGGTATTTATAACTTTGATTTCTTTTCGAATGGTGCTAATTTTCTTTTGAAACATTGATAGGTTTCTTTTAGGTTCCTTATTCTTTTGGAATTAGTACTTCTCGTCACTTCTCGACTAGCTTTGGTAATTATATTGCTTCATTACGAACTCAGCATACCCTCAAATGTTTTAAACTGGCAGAAGACTTTGCGTATGCCTTAGCACTTGTAAAGCCAAGTCACGCCTGATAAGTTGGCACATAGAACACTGCTAGTTCAAACGACTTACAATTTTGGCTTCGGCTGAATGTACATAGTAGTTCTCTAGTTCTGGGAGTTCTCACGTCAGCAGTTGCTGATCAGGTTCATCTGGAAATATCTCTGCTATTGTACTATTAGATTCTTATGGAGGAAATCGTAACTACATCAACCTGATTGTTTCATCCAATTCCGTCCTATTTAATTGCTTTTTTATTTTCTTTCAGACAGTTTCTTGCAATGTGACTGATAAAAATTTAGAAATTCGAGAAGTTTTATTTATCGACTTATATATATATTGCTTATTTCATACTCGCCTTTCTATGACCCCAGGTGGGACATTCGAGAGGTGGTTTATGATTTCTTATCTCGACGACGAGATCCTGGTAAGTTCTTCCATCATTCCCTTTGCTCTTACTTTACAAGAAAGAATGGTATTAGTGCTGCGACTTGGCAGTCATTATAAATGCATATACGGGTTGCTCCCAATGGTAGCCTTTTCTTTAAATTTGTGGTAAAGTTTCTTGGACATAGATTAAATAAACTGTGTTGGAACAATGTCATCATGTATTACGGCTCAAATTTGATGCACTGGATGCAGATATTAAGAGATACAGCTGGAGTGCCTGAAGTTCTTACAAGACTGGATCCAGGACCATCACCTGCGTTCGAACCAATAACCGAGTATGAAAGTTGAAGACAATTAAAAAATGGCGTAGTCGTACATTGTAAATTCTTACAGAAATGACACGTATACTTCTCACCGTTGCCATCCCAAATAAAGCAAACTTCATTTCTCTCCTTCCTTTGTTGTTCCGTTTTATTACTCAATTGGCAGTTGTATTTTTACAAATTTGACAAGTTAATAGTAATGTTAACTGAGGAGAAGTGGTTGATATGATGCAGGTAACAACTGGTAAAGGGTTGTTTCTGGAAAGTAGATATGAGTTGGGGTGCTGATGTCTGTCTGCTTCACTTTTGTGAATGATGTTTACATGTTATGATCCTCACACCACTTTTTCTAATATTATTGTCAAAAACTCAGACTTTGGTTTACAATACTTAAAGCTACCTAAAGAATCCGTTGTTGCAAATTGTTACTCATTAATTAATTGAAAATGATGTACGTAAGACTTTGATATTTATAAGTCAATATATCAGTGGATATATATATTATATATATATGCATTATTGAAATACTTACGCTGTCTCCTTGAAATTTACTTAGTCATAAATTTTTTATAATTTGAAAAATTATACTTAGTACTTTATAACGTTTGTTTCATTTCAATAAATAGATCCATCTATCAATTAGATTTACGAAATTTGTTGGCATCAATAACAAAAGTTGAATGGATATTCATATCTACAGTCGATTGATTTATCACAAACTTATTGCAGCTCAAATATATATTTTCTGACCAAATTATTCTTATATGTCTTTGCATTCTAATGCAAGCGATCAAGAGGTACATCTTCATCTTTATAAGATAGTTTGTTCAGAAACGATTGGTATGACGTATAATAAGTTTATAATAAGTCAATTAGAAATATATATAAATTTTTATTCAACTTTTTTATTGATGTTAGCAAAATTCGTGAATTTTACCGAATCAATATACTTATTTTTTAAATAGAAACAAATTTTTGGGGTACAGGTATAATTATTCCTTAATAATTTGCTCCACATTTCGTCATTCACATTCTAGAACAAATGAACAAATACATATATATATATATATATATATATATATAAGGAAGTTATCTTGCACGCAAAGAAACAACAATATTTATTAATTAGATGTATAGGATTAAAAAAAATTAGTTGGTTTGCCAAACCAATTTATCTTCTTGCATCGAATTTCATGACCTATTCAGTGCTACATTTTCATACATTTTCTTTTTAAATAACATTATAAATATTTTCATATTTTTTGAAAATTTATAAATACTTTCATAATATTTGATAAAATTATGTAATTATTGGATGGAGATATAAAATTGTCAAGTTTGTCTTTACTGTATTTTTTTAAAAAAAGAATTAAAAACTTATAAAAAATTGAACGGGATGAATGAAAAAAGTTTTAAAATTATAAAAAAAGTATCACTTAGTCCATAAAATTATAATTTTCATCCACAAGTGCATCTTGGTCAATTCACCATAAAAAATAGATGAAAATATAACAGATTGGGTTAATTGTTAGACGACCGTCAAAATCAGGGGGTATTAATATTTTTTCAAATAACAAGTAGGTATTCGTAATTATACCGAACCTCAAAAGCGGTGGTCGTAATTTATTCTTTTTCTTTTGTATTTTCATGTGTGTATGTGAGAGAGAGAGAGAGAGATATGAAAATTATTTGAGATTGAGGATATAAATTGAAAAATTGATCATATATAACAATATATGTATTAGTACAAGTAGAATCAATAATTAGAAACTCACTAAACTAATAATTAAGAGCAAATTAAGCACAAGATGACATACTTAGAAGAAGGAAGAAAATATGATTAAACCTCCACATGCAGCATGTTGTCTCATTAATATTTAAGCACGTTGTGCATCAGACCAGTTGTAGATCCATAAATGGAAACTCATCATCATGATGATCACCAATCTCCTTCATCAAACCATCAAACTCTGCAAAAACTGTATTCCCACCCCCACAAACCTCTTCTTGATCATCTCCCTTTATGTTCCTCATCTCCCTCACACCCAATTCCCGTTTCCTGTCTGAGACAAAGATTCTTGGCTCCTGTCTTGTTGGAACCCTTCTTGATGTTGACCTAATTTTCTTCGTGCTGCAAATGTTATGATGAGATTTAATTGGGTTTCCAGTTAGTCTTTGGACAAGTTCTCTGAAGTTTGCAGCGTCTGTTTTGATGATCTCTGGTGCAAATATGTGGATTATTCGGATTTTCGGCTTCCGTCGACTCCTTTGGGAGTTGTTGTGCATGTCTGGTGATACTGCTGCTGCTGTTTCCTGGGCAGATAATCTTTTCATCGTAACCAGCTTTGGAGAAATTCACAGAGAGCAGTTGATGGCGTAATTGTTTGGAAAGAATTGTGAATGTTTGTAAATATGTATATCATGTTATATATATAGGCGGATCCGGAGAGTGGAGAGGGAAAAGACTTGTTTCATAATCATGGGAAGGAACAATAAAATACACATTAAAATATTACACCTCAAGTTTTCTACATATATTTACATTATTCATGAATATGGACATATATATGAATTTTAATTAATAAAAGAGTAAATTACAATCGACTCTCTTAAATTTGTTATAATTATAAATACTCTTTCGTTATTTGAAAAATTATAAATATCTCCTAAAAATAATTACTATTTAACAAATCCCCCTATAAATAAAGGCCGTCTAACAAAATACTCCTTATAATGGGTTGGCTGCATCTCAACTGAAAACCTATTTTAATCCGTTTCTTTTTCTTTTAATTAGTTAACACACTCAAGTGTCAAACCACATATCATTTGTAGTAGCTAACCTCCGAATTCCATTCCAAAGCGGCTTATACATAAAAATTTATAATACAGTCATAACAGTAACTTTATTCACTTAAACTTTTACACTTTTTGCTCTCAATCAACAACAAGGCTACGAGTTCATTGCTCACTTTTTGCACCCTACAAGCATTCTTTATCTTATATTCCAGGGTTTTTATCGCTCCATTACCATTATTACGTCATATCTTTACGTTTTTTCAAGTATTCTCTTTTTCATTGTCGATAAATCAATTTTACCGATTTAAGTATCAAAATTTTATAAAAGTCACAAATAAATATAAAATATCATAATTTAATTATTAGAACTTGTCAAATTAAAAAAATTATAAGAGATTATAAATATATTTTGAAATATAGCATAAAATTTATATGTGTCATATTAAATAATTATTTAAAAAAAATATTATATATATATATATAATAAAATAACAATAAAAATAATTAAAATTATTCAACCATCATAATCATCATTATCATTATTATTATTATTATTATGATCTTTAGATTAATTCATGGGAATCGTCAAATTTTGACATAAATTTATAAGTAGTATATAAAATAGATAGCATAATGCATACTATGTATTTTGATATAAATATAAATTCACAAATAGATATGATCCGGGTCCCTTAGTATCTTCTCTCGAGGTGAGGTTGAGTGCATCCTAAACCACCCAGAGAAGCGATTTTTGAGAACAAAGTGAGATTGTTAGGCTAAGTCAGTAAAGATTGAGGTCGAAAGCGATCTAGAAGAGTTAATATTATCGAAAATATAATTGATGTAACATTGAAGGTGCTTAGTTGCCAGTTGGGACCCCAAAAGGTGCTTCCATGTCGAAATCACTAGAGGTGGGAGTTGGGACTTTTGCTGCTCCCGGAGAACCCAACAAAGCTAAGAAGAGGAAGACGAAGAGCAAAAGTAAAAGCACAAGCCACAGTAAGAGTTCCCATCCGACTAAATCTAGTAAGCACAAACGTCAGAAAGCTCGCGAAGTTGCTGATCTAGCCAGTGAAGATTAGAACAGGAATACCCTAGGAGACTAAGAAGGAGTTTGGTTGGAGGCCAGGGAGACCTTGAAGTCCCCAATAACAGCAGGATTGTCGAGATGGCAGGAGAGAATATTGTCCCCGATTGGGCCATCTCCAACTCCAGCACTGTCTTAAGGTCATGCGTCAGCCAAGATTCCTGAGAGTTATACAAAGCTTCCTGTCTAGAACATGACCAGGTGATCCTAGTTCAAACTTCTTATACCGATATCAAGGAGCACCTAGCTCATAACCTTGAACAGGTACGACCTTATTTCAAACTTCTTTTTATTGTACCTTTTCCTTCACGCACTCTTTTCTTTTCATGCAACTTTCCAAGTCACTGTCTTTGGGCACAACCTCTCCCTGAAATGCTCAATGTGGCATCATGAGAAGATGGCGATGGATGCCAAGATACTAGATCTTGAACAAACTTAAAGACTTCAAAAATCAAAACAATGAGTTGGCCGATTTGAAAGCGAGCTTGGAGACGAAAGCACGCGACTTGGAACATAAGGCTTATTTGAACTAAAACTGCAACAATTTATGGCAGAGTCAGAGAGGGCCTGTAAGGCTTCTTTTGAGAAGGGCAAGAAAGAAGATTTTCCCGCTGGCCAAGAAATTGGGCTCACTGAGGGTCGCATTCATATCTCCAATCAGATGAATGTAAGAGAGCTATCTGAGGCTCGTTTGAGAGGAGCTCGCAACTTTATCAAGGCTATGCCTTCAGAATTGTTGTCGAGACATATGTTTAGATTAAATATACATGAATGAATCAATTCAGGGTCGCCGTGACATATAAGAATTATAGAATAAAAATAAAAGGACCTTTCTCAGTTGATTCATTAAAAGTGACTTGTCAAAGATCCCTCTATTTACATGACTTTTCTCATGCTAAAGCTCTTTAGGCCCTCCCTCCGACGGAAGAAGAGAGTGGGGGGAGCTTAGAACTAAATAATAAGGAAATAATGAGGAATAGACACAAGGGGACTACTACAAAAGCTGTAGGTTTGATCAAATCTTTTGATCACTTAAATTTTTGATCAATTTTCACTGTACTTGATGAAAGAAAGGGGGAGCTTAGCTCGAGCTCGAGCTCGAGCTCACTAAAAATAGTCGAGTTCAATTCATTTACACTCCGACATCAGATATATTAATGGATCAAGGAAATGATTTTCAAACAATTTTTCAATTCCCTTTCCTATAATTGTTGGTATTTTTACTTACGCCGTGAGAGAATGCAAATAAAAGAGATCATCTGGCGGTGGAGAAGACGATCACAAGTTCACAACCATAAAATCTGCACATGGATGTCAGAGTATCATCTCATCATCCAGATCCGTTTCCATATCAGAAAGCCCAAAGAGGGATCTTCTGACTGGCCTCCTATGCTCACTGGGCCACCAAAGTAGGAGCTCTTTTGGGCCAAGTTTTCTACACAAGCATCAAACTACAAATATTTCTTTCTTGGTGGTTTATCAGCCCAACTCATCTGCAATTACTTCCTCGGCCGCCAAAAACTACAGCTGCTGCAAGAGAATATCAAAACAGCGTCATCCCAACCATCTATTGACAGCTGACACCTGTTGGACACGCGTCAAGAGCCCACCAACCTTCCCCTCTTATCTCCACCTGTACATTACTCAACTCCCCTCAAACCCCCCTATTTATACCACGCAAATCCTCCCTTTTCTTCTCACAGAACAAGTTCAAACTAAAGTAAAACGTCTCATTAAGTTTTCTGATAAAAAAATGCAGTCTGCTAAGGAAACAGCGTCCAATGTGGCAGCCTCAGCCAAGGCTGGCATGGAGAAAACGAAGGCCACCGTTCAAGAAAAGGTTTCTTTCTTAATCTTCCCATCATCATCTACTACTGGATTCTTCTTGTTAATTGATTTCATCAGTTTAATTTTTGATGAACTTAACAGGCTGAGAGGATGACGACCCGCGACCCTATCCAGAAGGACATGGCTACACAGAAGAAAGAGGACAGAATCTACGAGGCTGAGCGCCAGAAGCAGGAGGCCCGCGAGCATAACGCCGCCGCTAGGCAGACTGGCGGCGGGGCTTATGGTGAGGGCTACACCACTGGCACTACTGGCGGGGTTCTTGGACATGACTACACCACTGGCACCGGGGGAACTGGAGCAGGTGGCTACACCGCAGAGGGGGGACTGGGGTCTGATTACCCGCAGGAGACCATGGGCGGGATGACCGGGACGGGCGCCACCACGGGTGGAGGCGGGCGGGTGAGGCATCAGCACCCGAGCACCGGTGGTGGTGCGAGGACAGGACATGGGACGGGCAGTACATATTAGTGTGTGAGTGTGTGTGGAAGGGAGGGGTGAATAAATAAGAGGCGTGGCTGTGTATGCATTTGTGTGGTCATCATAGCCAGTCTTATGTGGTGTTTTTCTTCCCTGAGACAGCCTCATTAGTATGTTGTGTTTCGAGGCTTTCCACTTTCTATGCATGTGTTCTCTGTTTCGGTTTTCTTTAGCTATAGATTTGGTTTGTTCGGGTAAATGTTAATTTTCTTCAATAAAATAATTCTTAACATAGGTACATAATCTACTACCATGTTAATTTCCATAAGAAAATATGAAAAATGAATGACAACGATCTCTCGTTACAATTACGATTCTTTTGTTGTTTTTATAATTTTTACATCTACCTGTTTGATTTTTTATAAATTTTTTTAATTAAAAAAATACAGCTCAGAGTTGATAATACTCTCATTCAAAAATTAATATAATTTTAATTATATTAAATTTGAGGAGAGTTACACCAATACAAGAGGGAACATGAAACGTGATGCACAATCAATTTGTATCCATATCCAGCGGAGTCTTCTTTGTAGTCCCTGATCAATTTACCATGCAATTAAATGAATCACAAATCTGCTCAATTGTCTAATGCAGTGAGCAAGAGTAGGGAAATGGAAAGAATAAAGGAGCACGACTGTAATTAAGGTAGGTATTGGATGAGTACACATAAGGGTGAAGGTGTTGTAGTTCATGGTGGAAAGCCTCTCTAATATATATAAGCTAAGCACAGGTGCAGCATGAAATCATATCAATGCACAGATGGTGTTGAAGCTGCTGCTGCCGCCTGTCGCTGTAATGAATGTCCCTAACCAACACAAAAAGATGCACATATCAGATGCATCATCTTCTTCACAATCCTGTAATTAATACAGAGAATGCATAATTATACAGTACCATTCTTCCCTAAACCCCTTTGAGCCAACTGATGGATCCCACGGCCACCCCAGCCCAACAGGAGCTTTACACTCTTATCAACTTGAAACGCGGAGCATGCATGTACAACCACCCCACTCGTTCTACACTTAACGGATAACAAGAGAACTTGTACGACTATTCAAATCTTAATTTTTACAGTTAACCAGCTCGTTTCCTTTCCCCACGTCCAAACAACAGACACCTGTCGGACACGTGTCTCAACCCAAGAGTGAAGTGGTCGTCCTTGCTCCACCACGGCGCCGCCCACCATTTTAGGCGGTCCCAGATCTATATTAGTCCCTCTCCCTCTTCATCTTGCTGCACATTGTCCACTCCTACCATCGAGATCGTCTCCGCGCTGTGTCTCAGGACAGAAAGAACACTGTTAGTTCCATTTGCAGTAACAGAAGAGTTTGGAGATGCAAACAATGAAGGAAACTGCTGCTAACGTCGCCGCCGCAGCAAAATCAGGCATGGAAAAGACCAGGGCCACCGTTCAAGAAAAGGTTTGTTTTCTCTCTTACATTACTCTACATCTACAAATTAAACCCCTTGTTCCAATCTTTTCTGCTTGATTATATACGTTTGATTTCTCTTGTGTTTAACAGATGGAGAGAATGACTGCCGACAGCCCTCAAGAAAAAGAAATGGCAACTGCAACAAAGGAAGACATATTCCACAACGCAGACCTCAAAAAGCAAGACGCCTTCGAGCAGAACGCCGCCGCCAAGGAGTCTGGCGGGTCGTATTCCTACTCCACCACTGGGGATGTGGGGCAGCCCACCGGCGGTCACCAGATGTCGGCGTTGCCTGGCCACGGCAGTGGAGAGCCGGCGGGGCAGGTGGTTGAGGGAACCATCAAGTCCCATCCTATAGGAAAGGCCACCGGCACAGGGAGGCCGACCACCGCGCATAACACACATGTGGGGGCTGGAGCAAATCAGGGTTATGGCACCGGTGGTGCTTATAGTGGTTAATAAAATTAAAAAGATCAGACTAATGGGAT
Organism: Sesamum indicum; assembly: GCF_026168435.1. Classification (NCBI taxonomy): domain Eukaryota; kingdom Viridiplantae; phylum Streptophyta; class Magnoliopsida; order Lamiales; family Pedaliaceae; genus Sesamum; species Sesamum indicum. Next base: position 3,698,267 of record NC_142661.1, on the reverse strand, counting down.
CCAGCCGTATGAAATCTGCTCACGGAAGTGTTTGTTTTTAGTAGGCTTTCATGAGAATGAGTTTGTGTTGGGGTTTGTTGTTTCAGTTTTCACATTTTTTATTTTATCGTGCACTTAAAATTTCATGTGTTGTATGATATTAGCCTCAGATTTTTTTTCAGTTCTGAAGAAATTTATAATTGAGGCTGAATTCGATCTGATTTGAATTAAGAACTATAATATATATTTAATTTTTTAGTGCATAGTTCCTAAAACGCAATCAATCGTGACAAGTACATTACATATTCTCTGTGTTTCCAACTAAACTATAGCAATGCATCAATTCTGCAGCCATCAGAGAAACAGGGCATCACTTTTTTCCACGAAAAGGATTAACCAGTGACGAATCAACATGAAACAGGACTGGAGAGAAAAAAAGCACAAGCCAAGAAATGATCACTCATGATACAAGCAGCAAACCTGCAACAACTGATTCTGTACTAGTCCAAAATACTATGAATAACTGAGTAACCACACGAGTATTGGTTCTTCCAACTACTAAACTTAGACGGAAAAGTTCACCATGAAACCAAAGAAAACACCAATTGCGTCGTGCTAAAACGAGAGGTACTACTCATATCCCGCTTTTCCGTAGCTCAGCTGCCCCATGTGCAAAATGGCACCTGTCGCCAAAAGTGCAGGAGCCTTTGGAGAAATTCTCACATAACTTGGTCTTGAAGTTGCTCCCTGGGGCAGGAGGGCCGCCAGTAGCTCCCATTGGTTTCCCTGGGCCGGCTGCTGAGCCAACGCTAACAATAAGTTCTCTCACCATTGCACTTGCTTGCTGAATCTGTTCAAACGAACCCTCGAGCTCTATGTTTCTAAGATTTGGATCTGATTCGTGGTCTCGGATGGCCAGCTTGGCTCCTGTTTGCCTGCAGATCTGTTTGGAATTCACCCCTCCTTTCCCAATGACGGCTCCAGCTAGAGAAGCATCCACACTGATCTTGGCCGTGGCTGATGCGCCAAAACTGGCTGCTGGGCCTGGTATAGGTGCCTCCGGTCTACCACCAAAACGGTTAGGAATAGCTCCCATGGAGTGTGGATCTTCATGAGAAGGTGCAATAGGCTTGCCGAGCTCCCATTCACCATGAGCAAAGTGGCATTTGTCACCGAATTTGCAACCTTCTGCCGTTTTGTATTTGTTGCATATTTTGGTTTTAACAGCAGCTGCAGAGGAACCATTCTGGACAGCTAGCGGACCTGTTAACATTCTAGAGGTAGGGGCAGGGGCAGGGGCCAAGTTCATCATCTGGGCAACCGCATTATAGCCACCAGGAACATAGTGAAGGAAGTGGCAATTCTCACCAAATGGACAACCAGCAGTGCTGCAAAAAGTGGAGAAATAAGTTATATACTGCAGCATGAAAAAATTGGACTCCAGTTTAGGGAACCGACAGGTTGTCAGCAACCAAAGTTTGTCGGAAGAGTTCATATCCAACAATTGCATGGAGAAATAACCCTTAGCACCAGGAAATAAAATACTAACTATGAAGAAATTAACTACTAGTGCACTGGGACAACGGCAAAGAGTTGTTTGTATGCTAACTACCCATTACCAGCGCAACATAACTGCCTGTGGGATCGACAGGGGTTCTAGTTGGCTCATGTAAACTACAACAATCAATTCCCTATTCTCATAATCTAATTCTTATAGAATACCTAATTGATAAATGGCAACACTTGCAGCACGGAAAAGCACTCGGGATCAGACAGAAGTATATGGAATGTGGCACTCTCAACCTTTTACCAAAAGCAAGTATGCCTTCCAAATTCCTTGCGAGTGTATTCTCATATCCATTTTTAAGTTGTGCATTTCACATAAAACATGCATAGTACAGCTTTAGTTCTTCTTCTAATGGGACATTACAGGATTGTTTGCTCTCCTTATCTTTCTGGTAAATTTATCAGATATGTACCAGAAATCAGATGGATTTAATCTAAGGATAAAGGAATTATCAATGCCTTCGGGGGTGAAAAAACGTAGATGTTTTCCTATTGGGATTCACCTTCAAAACTTCAGAATATGAAAGGACTAACTTATTATTCAAAACTCCCATGAAAACTTCTATAACAATACTGCAATGTAGCCCATTATACAACTTTCCTTCAAGATTTAAATCAATTGGTGATTTAATCAAACTTTTTTACTAATGCCATCAGTTCAAGCTCGCCTGTTGCCATATTTAACTGATTGAGTAAGCAAAATGACATTTTCAAAGCAATAGAGGAAAAATGCTTCAACTGTAAACAAAAGAGATTTAGGTCCATTTTTGTTGTAAATGTCAAAAACCAAAAGACCAGCTGGATAGATCATAACAGCTTCAAGAAGCAGCTAAAATTTCTGTTACTTAGCTTTAGAACATAATTTGCAGGTAAGACCATTATTCAATTACCTAATTTCTTAAAAAAAACTGCTCCCTTATATTCCCTTCAAATTTCTCCAAGCCATGGATAGCATAGAAAGCGTAATAGCATTACATAAGAGCTTCTGTTGGTTTGACATGGAGAACTAAGAAGAATTTAAAATGTGATGTCATTTTATAGATCTCCTCACGAAGTGTCAGTAAATGTTAACCAAAAAGGCCAATAGTTTTAGGTTTACATTCGTTTCTTACATGGAAACCAAAGTAAAGCGAAAGTTTTTAAGTGTCTATACCTAGATCTTCTAATCACGAACACAGAAACATAACCTTTAAGTAACAAGTCAGCTGTAGTAGGATGAGATACGCACAATGTGCATAAATCTGAGGTGATGCGATAATTAGATACTGAAAAACTGATCATATACTTGCAAAATTAGAAACTGAAGACTCTCATGCAATAAATGATGTTTTTAATTACCCATGTGCTAGATCTGCTAGACAGATAAGGTAACTAACAGCAATTCTGCCATACTATAAGAATGAAGACTCTAAAGAATTTTTACGAAATACAAATACAGTCAGTTCATACCCAAAGTGCACATTAAAAGTTTATAAGCATAAGTAACGATTCCCATTGAGACCTATAAGTTAAAACACTAAAGTGATTAACTTTTTCCTCTATGCACATCAAATTGGAAAATTGTCGATGATAAAATTTGTTAGCGTTCAGAAGGAAATTGATTATCAATGAACTTCCAGTATTGCATAACTCATGTTTCCACAAGTTAACCTGGTCAACAAGTTCCACTTATTCATGAAAAATACTAGAAACTTTTACCACAAATAACACTAGTGCATTTGAACATTTGAATTTCAAATATTATATTAGGTAAGTTGAGATTTGAACCTGAAAAACTTCGTGCATGGCTTCGATTTGCTTCCTATACCACTTGAAAAGGAGTCGATTTCTGTTGCAGAACATTAATTACTTTTTCTCAGTTAGACTTTCTGCTGATTCTTACCATTACTTTGAGAGGTACTATTTTTACTCACTGCAGCAAAAATTTTAAAAAGCAGCCTTAAACATGAATTAACAAGTCTTAACAGCTACATGCTAAGACAATTTATTCAACTAAGATGTCCCTTTTGTAAGAACTAACCAGAAATTCCATATAAGTTCCATATACACATAAAATCCACAATTATTTCTTAACTGAGCAATTGGTAAAGTTAATAAATACGTATAAAACCAACTTCTTATTGGGATAACTATCTCCACAATTAAGTACTTCAATAAAATTTCCAGGAAAAGCTTAATAATTAATACAAATCCACAAATTTCTTTATTAACCCATTTTTCCATCACATCCCGGCAGGGCAAAAGACAAAATTCTTTTTGAACTTCTCTAAACGTTACAATCCAATAGAATTAGCACTTGAAAGCAATAAAAATATGAAAATTCCAAAATAGGAATAATAAACAAGAGCTTTTAACCTCAGCTTCACATGCCAATTCAGGCAAGTAATTGAGAGCAAAAAGATAAATAAAAGCTCATAACTAAGATTAAAAAAAAAAAGAAAAAACTTCCATTCCCTCTACAAATATCATGTAACTAAACACAGTTCAAGCAAGAACTGAAACCTAACTCGTAGAAATATAACCTGACTTAGATTTCTTCGCACCGCCGTTAGCAAATTCGCCTCTGCCTCTCTTACGCGTGTCCATAGCTCACAGATCAAGATTTAAATCGATTAAAGAAAAATAAAAGTAGAACGATACTGAAACGACAAAATTATCGGTCAACAGAAAACCTCAATTCCACGAAAGTTGAAAATTTTAAGAACAGCAGCTACTAAGCTAGAAGGTAAAAGAGCAAACGAAAGCACAAATGAACCAGTCGAATCCTAATCCTACTCTACAACTAGGGTTTTTACTCGGAGCTAGAGAGAGCGAAGAATCAAGAAGCTGAGCTTATAAATACTGAGGCCTACACGAATGGCAATACTGATAAGATTGGGGAGTTTATTTGTATATTCCCTTTTTATTGGGCAAGTTTCGAAATCTGGCGAGAAAATATCGAAGGGCGTTTGGAATGTCACGTGCTCTCGGATGCAGACTTTGTTCAGATCTGTCCCTGAGTCACGTGCATCTAAATGGGCTGTCATGGGCTTCATATATTATAATTGAAAATTAAATTAAATTATTCGATATTTGATTTATTAAATTTAATAAATAAAAAAATTGAATAATTTTTTTCATTGGATAAGGTTTTAAACTTGACTTTTTTTTATTTAATTAAAATTTATTTGAATCGAATTAGGTTAATAATTAAATTAAATTTAAATATAAATTTTTAAATTAATTATTAATTTAAACAAATTTGAACAATGCTAGATGTGACTCGACTTGAATAATTTATAGCCCCAATAGGACTCCAGCTTTGGACTCGCAAAAAACATTTGGGCCCATTTTCAGAAATGGCCCAATCTAGGCCCAGAATCCACAGCCCACAAACAAGGGGTAAAACCGTCATTGTAGGAGAAAAGAGCAGCTGCCAAAAGGGAACTCCCACTTCTCACTCTCTGAACGGCACTTTCAAAGCTCCCCAACAGTCCGAACCAACCAACCAAACACATACATACATTGTTTTCATCGAAACCCACTTATTTACAGACAGGAGAAGGCCGTCTTCAGTTCAGCAAAACCTTTGCACTCTCTCAGAAATCCTTTCAAGAAAGGTGAGTTCTCAATCTCATTGTTTGTAACTAAAAATGGGGTGGTTGAATGTGGCCTCGGATGAGTGATTGATCCGTTCTTGTTAGAATGTATCTGCATTTCAGTATTTTCCTTCTGTTTTTATGGTATTTATCCTTCACGGGAATCTGTTTTCCTTGCTGTATGGGATTTAAATGGCTGTTGTTCTTTGGACTTTGTGTTCTTGGGCTTCTGCATTTTAGCATCGACCTTCTTGTGGAGGTAATCTTGTTTTTCTAACTCTGTAGTTTTGATGCTGTGGGCCTCTACTTGGAGGTTGATTGAGATATACAGACTAATTTGCAGTCAATGAACAAGTATTTATTTACTTTTCGTAGAAAATTCATTTGTTGCCTTAAAAATGAAAATAATGAAATGAAGAATTCCAAACTTTTGCTGGCTTTGTCTATCTCAGAATGAGCATCTGCAGATTTTTTGTCTGGAACCCTACACTGAGTTGGATCTCCTAATGTCTGATTGCTATTGTTAGTCAAAATGAGTTTCTATGCAGAACATATTTAGTTTCTGTACTTCAAAAACATAAATGATCAACGGGATTTGGTGTAATTGTTTCTTCTGATGCATTTGTCGTTAGACTCTCGGCTTTAATTAGTTACATAGTTTCTTGTTTAATTCCACAATCTGTTGATATCTCTCGGAAAACTATTTGCAGCGTCCTCTAACTTAACAAGAGATGGCTGCAACAGCAACTCCAAGCACACAGATTGCGACGCCAAAACCATGCATTTCTGCATCCTGTAAAACCTCCAGATCAAGAATTGCATGTTTTGGTAGTGAAACCAAAGGCACATCTTGGACAAAGCTTCGGAGCTCGTCTCTCATATCTGCAACACAGTCTCTTTCCAAAAGCTACGACTGTAAACCATTTAAATCTGAAAGGCATGTTGTGAAAGCAATGTCAGGAGCAAGTGATAAACAGCCTTTGCCCGGATTGCCCATTGATCTTAGAGGTTGGACTTTCCCATGTTTTGCCTACATTGTTTTCCTTTTTGTAATTGTAACATTCAAATTTTTTGCTCATCAAGTATAAGGACGAATTTATTGCTTGTATCTGATAAAATCTATTTGTTTTTATATTGCGTTATCTGCAGGAAAGAGGGCATTTATTGCTGGTGTAGCTGATGATAATGGGTATGGGTGGGCAATTGCAAAATCTCTTGCAGCTGCTGGTGCTGAAATTCTCGTGGGCACATGGGTTCCTGTATGTATTTGAATTCTATATTTTTCCTCACTGCATCAATAGTATTTTAACTGTCTGGAATTATGTTCTTTTTCTAATGACATTCTAATCTTCTAGGCACTAAATATCTTCGAGACCAGCCTAAGGCGAGGAAAGTTTGATGAATCCCGCGTGTAAGAATTGATCGTCTGCATCTGCTAACTGCAATTATTTTGCTGTGCTTTGTTTATGAATCACCATTTTTGGCATTGGTGCCTAGGTTGCCAGATGGTTCTTTGATGGAAATTACAAAAGTCTACCCGTTAGATGCAGTTTATGACAGTCCCGAGGATGTCCCTGAAGATGTAAGAAAAAAAAAATCCATGATATTCCCAAGTTAAAAATATGTTTTTTCTATGCACAAACTTATTTTTAACATGATACAGGTCAAAGCAAATAAACGCTATTCAGGATCCACAAAGTGGACTGTGAAGGTCTTGTCTTCTACACACTTTCTTCTTCCTTAGTTATCTTTTTCAATTTCCCTGCCAGGGGTTTCTTATTGTCATTGTATCTCATTTGAGCTTAAGCATGGTCCAAAACGTAGCCTAGCATTGCCATTACTTTCTCACCTCAAAAGGGATAACACAGTCACATAAGTTGAATCATCTGAATCTGTCAGCCTATAAATCAATATAACTAAATAGTTGTAATGGCTATCCTCTTGCTCTTTTAAGACTCTTTGGCTTCTATCTTTCTGGCACAAGTTATGTCTTTCCTACTCTAATCACATTTCCACTCACACAAAATCTTCACGTCATTTATTTTTATCCTTAATTCCTCAGCATATGCAGATAGTCAATAATTTCACATGCTGAAAGCTGTCCTGTCCTGCAGGAAGTTGCTGAAACAGTGAAACAGGATTTCGGCACAATTGATATTCTTGTGCATTCACTTGCCAATGGACCAGAGGTGTGTATTTGTATATATTTGGCTCTCTCTTTCTTTTCTTACCATTGTGGTGTTTTCTTGAAATCACGATTTTTCTTAAATTTCGTGGCATTCATGTAGGTTAGCAAGCCGCTTCTGGAGACATCCAGAAACGGTTATCTTGCAGCCATCTCGGCATCAAGTTATTCCTTTGTTTCCCTTCTCAAACATTTTCTCCCCGTCATGAATCCAGGTACAGTGTACTTTCTCTAATCTTGCTTTTTGTAATCCTGTGAATGAAAATCAGTTTAAACTAGTCTTTTCCCTCTTGTCGGCAGGTGGTGCCACAATTTCCCTGACATACATTGCATCTGAGAAGATAATACCAGGGTACATATTCTCTTCATCTTTTTAGTGGAATATGATGTCTTAACTTCCCATGTTGAGTCTCCATTGTCCCTTCTGCAGATACGGTGGTGGCATGAGTTCTGCAAAGGCTGCTCTTGAGAGCGACACAAAGGTTAGTCCTCCCTATTCATGGTTTTATCTCCTTTTCCCTGTTCTTACATTTACCATGATGTCTTAAGAATTATCCTATCGGTTCAGGTGCTTGCATTCGAAGCTGGAAGAAAACACAACATCAGAGTCAACACCATATCTGCAGGTACATCAAATTATAGTGTTTGCTGATAAGTTTGTACCTCAGGGTGATGAGGTAATAAACAATTTAACTTAGTGATGTTGCAATCTCTACATCTTATATATGGATGATCACATTCCAGGCCCGTTAAGAAGCCGAGCTGCAAAAGCTATTGGTTTTATTGACATGATGATCGACTACTCGTTGGAGAACGCACCCTTGCAGAAGGAGCTAACTGCTGGTGAGTCATCTTCTCCTCCAAGTCAATCCCATTTCTTTACAATTACTGCAATTTGCAGACACTCCACAGATCATTCGAATGTCGACTTATTTCTCAATGTAAAGTATTTGTTCTGAACTACTAAACCTGAGAAATGAATGAAACAGATGAGGTGGGCAACGCTGCTGCATTTCTGGCATCCCCATTGGCATCGGCTATCACCGGTGCGGTTGTTTATGTCGACAACGGTCTCAATGCAATGGGAGTCGGAGTCGACAGCCCAGTTTTTAAGGATCTTGATATTCCAAAAGCCCAGAAAAGTTAGAGTCACACAGTTCAGCAGTGTGACAACAACACTTCAGTGAAAATTTTGATCATCACTCATCAGACATCAAATAAATGTTGGGTTTTCGTTTTCTTGATTTGATGTATTCTCAGAGACAGATGAGCATGTCATTTTCAGTCGGGAAAAAAACTTTTTTTGTTTTCTAGGAACAGTTTAAGACTGCTGAAGTTCTATGTTGTATTACTATGAATTTATGATTGAGTTCTGCATATTATAGACTGCAGCAAGTTAGTATGTGTTTTATTGCAGCTCCTACAGAGATATATAATTTACTAGTTAGTACTCAGTGCCAAGACAAGGGAGGATCGTATTTCTATATAAATAAATAACTTATAAATAATCTACAAAATATAAATTTAAAGTAATTAAAAAGTATAAAAACATAAACATACATTGAAAATTTAAATTTGTTATTTTACTACCTATATTTATTTAGAAAAATAAGTGATTTTTTTAATAAATATAATAAATAGTAAACTTATCTAAATTTAAACAAAAAACTTAAAAATAATCTTTTAAGTATCAATATGATAAAAAATGATTGCTCCAATCCACGGTCCACATACAACAGCCTAACACGAATCAAAGAAACCCAACGAAGTAGAAGGCCCAAAGAGGGCCTCGAGAGCTCCCACTCAACTAGGGCCCAAGGAGGATAAAGCCTAAGGAGGTAGTTTGTCAGTCCAAGGGGGCAAAGGGTCCAATGCCAACCTGTCCGCCAAAATAACACTCGACCATGTGGTGGGAAATTCTTCGGGCAAAGGTGATGAGGACGCACACATAGAATGTAACAAGGAACTGGCAAAGCCTCACACGTGGCCAACCACCTCTAGAAAATTGGGATGTGACTAGCAAGACTCTTATCCTACTTCGATATGCACCAGTCATGTGGGGATCTCTTGGATCTCTCCAACTAATATTGAATTCTTAGGAGGTCTGTGGAAACACAAAATTAAGTCGTGAGGATTAATGGAAACCCTAAACAACGATCTAAGCAAGCAAAAGATTGTAAAAGCATTTGGGAGCACTCAAGCCCTCCGTGGTGGTAGGGACACCTTTGACCCCTCCTCCAACGATAGCAGGATCTTCCAAGCTCACCAAGCCCTTGGCGAATCCCCCACGTAATAGCATTTCATTAGATACCTCATTCGAAAGGTTGCTACAAAGCTATTGGAGACTACGAAGTAGATATTGCCTCAACAGTGTAGGTGCAATTTATGGTTGTAACTCAAGTACCTGTGGTGGCTCTCGAAGCCGTTGAAGCACCAGGTGGCAAGGAGGCGCCCCCGGCTCAAGGTCCAAACAGCTCTCCTAGGGGAGTAGGGCAGGCCCCCACAGCCCCTAGAGGGGGTCCCTCCTTAGTAGATTACTCATCTAGAGTGCTTGCAGAAGGGGCTTCAAGACGTTCAATACCAAGTGGGGAGTATTGATGAAGGAACAATGTGGCATCCCCTTCACTGAGCGAGTCATGATGGATGAGTTTAACTTAAACTGTCGGACCCAACCATCACAGAGTATGATGGCACCATGGAGCCCTAGGGGCATTTGTTTCATTCCGAGAATGCAACCCTCTTGCACCATTACATTGACATAATCAAGTGTCAAGTCTTCATCACCACTTTTGCTAGGGCTGACTAGCAATGATTCAATCAATTGTCAGCTGGCGTGATTGGGAGCTTTCAAGAATTTCAATCCTTGTTCTTGCATCGATTTGCCAGCAACATGAAGCATAAGAAGACAAAATTCAAGCTTTTTGTGATTCGTCAAAAAGAGGGGGAGTCCTTGAAGGATTACCTCCACCATTTCAACACGGCCGCTCTAGAAGTGCCTTTAGCCACTCAGAAGGTCAAGGTTAGTGTCTTCTCCCAATGACTACTGAATGGAGATTTCTTCAAGTCTTGGGCTAAGAAGCCATCTCAAGATTTTGACGGCCTCTTGGCCAAAGCAATAAAGTTGGAGTACCCTATCCCGCTTCGATCTCTCCCAAGTAAGTCGGATTCTCTTGAACCTCTCCAACTAATATTGGATTCTAAGGAGGCCCATCCACAGCAACCACCTCCCCGACTCGTTGAGGGACGAGACTCCTCACCCAATGGGGGACTTCAACTATAAAAGTAGGTTTGACCTCCCCAATTAAGAGTAACTCTTTTCTTACTTACACAAGCACTCTTTCTAGCACAAACTTCTTGATCATCTTAGCATCATAGCTTGTCATTCATTACTATATTTTTCTTTTCAAATTTTATTATTCTAAACCTGTGTATTGATTAAAGCGTCGGAGTAGCTAAATATTTCTTTTGCTAGGATTTGCTTTTGGCTTATGAAGAAATTTGTCCAATAAGATCTGAAGTTCACAAATCTCATCATATATGCTGCTTTGCATGCATCAAATATTATTAGATATCAAAATAAATTTAAATTATATTACTAACTGACTTATCAAAAATAAAAATTGATAATCTTTTGGATAAAAATAAATATTATATACTTATTTAAATTTAAATAGAAATAAAAAGTATCTCGATTAATATCCTTAGATAAGGATTTAAATTTGTCTCTCTTATTTATTTATATTTTAGGAAATGATCCATTTGGAAGATATAATATCATAAAATAAGGATTTAATTTTTCCAATTATTATTTAATTGATCCATTTAAAGTCTTATTATATCATCATAAATCATTTAAAAATAGTTCATTATTTTTAAATATAAAATTATTTAACTAATTTTATTATAGTGTGAGAATTTTTTGAATTTTGATTTTCCGCCAATAATTATTTTGGTGCTAAGGAGAAAAGAGTCAGCAAAATTTGATTAGATCCAAATCCAAAATATTTGAATTTCAAATAAACTTAGAGCTGCCTCCCACATTTCAATTTATTTCTTAATTTGTTACTGTTGTACTCTTCTCAACCCCTGGAAATCCCAATTTCACCCCTACCATTCATTCAGATTATCAAGAACAAACACTTTTTCACATGAAGTTCCTCAACAGCAAAATTGTCATTTCAGCAGTTTCAGATATGCCAAAACTTCAAGACTCCAGATCAGCCCCAAATCTCTGATTCGCCTCCTCCGCCACCTTCTCCACCAAAATTTCCGCCTACTCTTTACCCTATATATCACACACAAATTCTACACTCTGAGCAGCTGAGCCCACTTCAGAAATCAATCACTCCATCAATATGAAGGCTTCAATCAAGTTCAGGGATGAGCAGAAGCCATTGCTCAGAGCTAAAATCCCGTTGAACATTCTTAACTTCCCGTTTCAGTCTGGGGTTTCCGCCGGAGAATCCAAAGAATTGTCTCTTAATCTCAGCACCTTTTTTGATTCCGGGCCTTCGCTCAAGTTCTCTTACCGCCCCAATGATTCACAAAACCCCTTCAGCTTCATTTTCAAAACCGGGATTGGGCATTTCGGATCGCCCATCAAGAGCCCTTTAACCATGAGTGCTGAATTTAACCTCATCGGCAATCAGAACCCCAGCTTTTTCATCCACTTCAAGCCCGATTTCGGCGATTTTTCCCTCAAGAAATCGCATTCCTCTGTTTTTGTCAAGAATTCTGGGGAGAAATCAAACGGAGAGGTCGTCGATGAGGAAAGCTTTGTGAATAATGGGTATTTTAAGGGGAGAGGTTTCCTCCCGGCGACGGTCGAATCGAAGGCCGCGGCGGGGCTGGTGTTGAATGGGCTGGTTAAAGGTGCAGAGCTGAGCGCCAGGACGGCCATGCCTGTAAGGGATTTTGCGATGGTGAACTTTCGGTGGGGGCTTAGGGTTCCGCCGCAGGAGGCGGCGGCGGATGAAGTGGACGCGGTCGTGGTGGGGAGGAGGGATGACCGGACGGGTGGGATTAGGCTGCCCCTGTTGGTGATGAACAAAATAGCAATCGAACACGTGTCAAAAGATAACTCGAAGAGTGAGAAAGCAGGGCCCAGTGAGAAGTATGACAAACTGGCAGAGGCGTGTTTGGAAGTCAAGAAACAGCTTGATGTAATTCAAGCTGAGAATGGGCTTTTGAGCAAGGCTTTGAGCGAGTTAAGATCAGACATAGCTGCCGGAAAAATGGACTTCTTATCCGAACACCAGCGCAACAAATACTCGGGCAGTGGTGGAATCGACCGAAGGGGCGGTACCGACAAGAAATACTCGGGTGGTGGAGCTGATCGGAGGGGCAACAGTGACAAGAAATCATCGGATGGTGGGGAAAGCAAATGATGGATTAAAGATGGCTTAATCTATCGATTCTTGTTGTTGCACTTGATTCATATACGAGTATGAGTGAAAGATATTAGTTTTGTTTAAGGTTGCTTGGATGTTTATGAATGGTGTTTTTGGAGTTGTAAGGATATGGAGTGGTGGTCTGTTTTGGTGTAGTGTTGAATTATAATATGATGGTGTAAATTGCATAGTTATGAGAAATATTGTGAATGTTGTTGTGAGTTTTCATGTGCCCATGAATGCCAATCTTGATTCTTCATTACTACTTATGGTCTCAATTTGATGTTTCCTCAAATTTGATTGCAAGTATACTAAAGCAGGTTGTTTTCTTTTTGAATTATTAGGACAAATGGAGTAGATGACAACAATCCCACATTTCTCCTTTTCAATTTGCTTAATCATTGCCCAACATTAAATTTGTGGGAAATTCAAAAAGTGATGCCCTTTCAAACTTTTTTTTAAACAACAATAATTCAGTTAATTTAATTAATGAAATCATCTATTATTAATAGAAAAAAAAGGTCATAGGTACTAAACATAATTTTTTAATACCTCACTCGGTAATAAAAATAACTGTTTTTAATGTTATTCGTATTCTTTTTTTAAAAAAAAATAAAATAAGAAATCAATTCAATATAAGTATTGCAATCTCATTCCAATTTTAATACCACTGTATAGTGTAAATTACATTGATATTTTTTTAATATATATATTTAATTATAAGAATATTGATTGTCTTTCATAAATTAAAAGCTTAATAAAATTTCTTTGTATTTTAAAAAGTTCGTTAAAAACTCATCTTTATTTAAAAAAAAAAAAGGTAAAAAGCTCCTTCATATTTTTTAAACGTAGCTCAGTCGCCTCTTTTCGTTAAATTTAACAACAACGTTAACTTTCTTGTAAAATGATGGTTATACCTTACTTAATATATATTATTTTTTATCTTAATGATCGTTGAATCTCTTTTTATCGTGTTAGATCTAATCAATTAATTTCAATCATTAGATTTTAAAAAAATAAATGATCTAAATTCAATAAATTATTTAAAAAATTATTATTATATAAAAAAGTTAAGAAAAAAAAAAAAAACACTAACTAACCCCCACCCCTGTTGCCTACCCTCCTCCCCAATCACCGCCAGCCCCATCCTACTGCTTCCTCGACCCACGTCACCCTTCTATGCAGGAGCCGCGGCTGTTGTCCCTATTTTTTTTTTTTTTAACTTTATAATTAATTTAATTATTTAATTTAAGATTTTTTATTTAATTAAAAATAAATTTAGAAAATTAAATATATATTTAAATTAATTAAGAATATTTTTAAATAATTATTGTACTTAAATTAATCTATAACTTATAATTATTATAATTGCTTAATATTTATATTCATGTACATATCTGAATTTAAAAAATAAAAATTTAGTATATTTGTCTTTGTAATGTAATTTTTTGTATTTTGATATTTATTTAGACGCGTGCATCCCATTTTTCATTAATTTCCAATGGAGGGGTTGGTTGAATTTAGTAAAACACATGTGGTTTTTAGTCTATTTTTAAAACACTGAGGGACTTTTAGCTATTTCAAGAAAATACAAGGGGTAAAATGAAATTTAGCCTAAATTAAAAGTACACTCACTAGTGTTGTTATTGTAATTTACATCGACATCATTTTAAGAAAAGAACCTTAAAATATCTATATAATTCGGCATAATTTTTCATCAATCCTTAAAAAAAATATAGGGTGAATTACATTGACACCTCATGAGGTGAGGCTAAATTACACGAATACTCTCTATATTTTGTAAAATTACAGCTATACCCCTTGATGGGTGTTAGTATAATATTTTTTCGAAGATATTTGTGTAAGTTTTGCATTTGAATATAGGATGTAATTGTAATTATAAATATAACTTTAAAGGGTATAACTATAATTTTATAAAAAAAATGAAGAAATATTTATATATTTGAATTTAATTTGAGAAAGTGACAATGTAAATTACATAAATATCGGGCGAACATGAAATGATTGGGACTGGATGTTTGTGTGGCTAAGGTTAATGAATGTAGTTTTTAAGAGTGAGGTATGGCCTCAAAATGATCCATTCAAATAAGCCCAAATTTCAAAATGAATTATTATAAGTTTGGAATTTACGTATTTCACAACCATACATAAATGAACCCTAATACTCCATAACAATACCATCCTTGTTCAAATTAAGGAAAAGTGAACTTGAGATATCAAATCTATTGCATCCAATCTAATCGAAAATCTAAAATTTAAGTAATAAACCCTAAAAAATACAAAACGAACCAAGAAAGAAAACCGTATGTTTAGTTTGAACGACAATTATAAGATTCAAACAAAATAAGCTCGACCCATATGATCGTATCTGATGATGAAGGATCCAAATTCAGTTATTAAATCAACATAATCATATTCATTAAACAGACAATCTTGAAATTAAGAATTGGTGGTTGGTTTTCATATGATTGTAGGAAATGGGGTTGATTAAGTGGAAGAGGGAGGGGAGTGAAATTGGGTGTAGGAGAGAAGGGTCCATAAGTGGAGAGTGAGTATAAAAGGGAAAGAGGGAGGGAGGGAGGAGTGGAAGGGTAATATTATGCAATTTCATTTGAGAAGAGAAAGGGTCTGAAGGTCTCTCCTACAAAAACACAACCCTAGAGTTGAGTTAGACCTCTGATAACACACCACCTCTTAACCATCCCTTAAATATACAAAATATTTCTTCCAATACAAAAAACTATAAAAACACATTTCCAACTCTACGCACCGCATCCTTAAAACTCTTTTCTCCCATGACCAAACCGGACGGAATCGCGCCCCCCACTGGTGCTCCTAAGGACCACCTTTCCCTCCCTTCCTGGGGCACCTGGGAGGAGCTTCTCCTTGCCTTCGCCGTCAACCGCCACGGTACCGCCTCCGCCGCTTGGGACTCTATTGCCTCTGAACTCCGCAAACGCACCTCTGACCCTAACCTCTCCCTCACCCCACACAACTGTCGCTTGAAGTATCTTGACCTAAAACGCCGCTTCGTCGCTCCCAATGATGATTTCGACGACGATGAGCCTCGCGACGATAAATCCAACGTTGAGGAGTCCGTGCCCTTGCTGGAGGAGCTCAGGAAATTGAGAGTCGCGGAACTCCGTCGCGAAGTCCAACGTTACGATCTCAACATCGAGTACTCTTTTACGATGTGTATATATTTAATTGTTGGAGATCTGAACGTTGAAAATTTGTTGGAATGGGGATCATTTTTCTTTTTCTTTTTCCCTTTTTCAAAATTTCCCGTTTTCTGATTTAGTGTTTGTATAGGTCGCTGGAGTTAAAGATGAAGAGAATGGAAGAAGAGCGAGAAAAAAGCCTGAGGAGAGAGAAACACGAGTCGGATCTAGAGAAGATGAGTGAAGAGAAGAGATATATTGAACCGGAGTCTGAACCGGCGACGGCCAGAGAACCGGCCGCCGGCGAAGAATTGGCAAAGGATCAATTATCGGTGAATGAATCAAACTCCACAGATCCCGGGGCGGAGAAGTTGACAACTGGCGAGAAAGAATCAGAACCGGCTCAAACGGGAGGCGGAGAGCTAAGGGAGGATCGAACCGGTCAGACGAGCGAAGAGCCGGCTGAGCTGAAGTCCGAACCGGATCAGAAGTCGGTCCGGGAGGACTCCTGCAACGGGAGTTCCAATAGCATAGAGGAGTCGGAACGGAAGGCAAAAGCCGAGCCTGTTAGTGACTCGGCAGATTTAGTTGAATCGGAGGCCGAGTCAGATGGCGCGGGAGCGGAGGCGACGAAGGAAAACTCGGATGTGCAGAGTACAGCTAGTAGATCGCGGAAGGAGGAGGGAAGTGATAAGGGACGGCGCGGGAGTACGAATGGCGATGAGCGTGAACACGAGGATCAATCTCGTGCCGTAAAAGAATTGTCTGCCGAATCGCAGCCGTTGGTTGACTTTCTGCAGGGCATCCGGGCTCATAAGCTCGGCTCCACGTTCCAGCGGCGGCTCCGGAGCCAGGTGAATATTTATATTTATTAATTTCTGTATATGCAAAATTTGTATTTTGGTTTATTAGCTAAGCGTTAATAGTAATAATAATTCCATGGTTTAATGATTGTGCCCTATACTAAAATAGACGTGTTTTGATTTTTTATTGTAGCTTTTTAAGGGCAGAGATTTATTTTTTCCGCTGATGATTGACCAGTCAACTATAGTACTCTGCATTAATTAATTAATTTTATCAGCGATTTATTCATTTCATTGATGTAAAATAAAAAACGTCTTTACTCAATTATGATAAATACTAGACTGGTGCTGTTTTCTTGGTCCATTAGAAATTTTGGAAGTGCAGTTTAAGAAAGATGGCCATTCATATTACAAACTCAATTTAGTGCATTAAACTTCATCATTCTAATAATATAGTAATAGCTGTCAGGTTGTGTTTTGCCGTCAGACAGCTTGGTAAGAAGCAACTTTTGGGCAGCCAAACAATGTGTGCGCCTTAAATGGTGACACTTTTTGGGCTGCCTAACACTGTGTTTTACGATGATCAGTTAATATGGCTGTATTTCTATCGGCAGAAATGTTAAACCTATGAGTCACTAGAATTTGACTTGAATGGCCCAAGGCTTATTGTATGAGACCGTGGATGGGACTAAGTTGGTGTGTATCCGTTTCTGAAGATGCTTTTTCCCCTTCCATCTT
Source organism: Sesamum indicum (assembly GCF_026168435.1). Classification (NCBI taxonomy): domain Eukaryota; kingdom Viridiplantae; phylum Streptophyta; class Magnoliopsida; order Lamiales; family Pedaliaceae; genus Sesamum; species Sesamum indicum. The sequence continues at coordinate 3,680,846 of NC_142661.1, read as the reverse complement.
ATGCTACTTGATACTGTAGATTATGATCATCAAATAAGTGTGATATCTACTAATCTTTGGCCTATGACATGATGGCTCTTTTACAGGAATCCTCGAAATATCACAAGTTGATCCTCCAGCACATAGATCTTGAGACAGTTGAAACAAGGTTGAAAGAAGGATGGTATTCAGGCTCCAAGAGCAAGTTTTTTCGCGATCTTTTGTTGCTTGTTAACAATGCTCTTGTCTTCTTTAGCAAAAACTCCCCCGAGGCCAATGCTGCTGCTGAGATTCGACGGCTCATTTCGAAAGAGTTCTCGCAGATATATGCCAAGTCAGATTCTTCATCTGGCAAACAAGTTTCTCTACAGTCCCTGTCATTGCCCAAGAAAGAAGATCTTGAGTCTTCACATTCTTTGATGCTAAAGCCTCGAATATCAGGCTCCTTGATAGTCTGTCGTAAACGCAGTTCGATTGCAGCAAAGGCATCGGCATCGTCTTCAGGAGCTGATAAGAAGAAAGAGCAAACTTCATTGCTTGCGGAGGAGAAGGAGGCCAAACTGCAGCGTTCCCAGCCGTCTGAGGAGCCTAAAATCACGAAGAAGAGGACGAGGGATAGATTTTCCTCAGCTTCGGCCAACTCAAAGAAAAACAAGAATCAAACCAACAGCAGCAGCAATAAAAACTCGGTGGTCGAATCAGGGAAACAACCGGTAAAGGGAGGATCATCGTCACAGCAAGCAGAGCCCAAGGGCGAGAACAAGAAGAACCAGCCAATATCAGACTCGAAAAAAAGAGGGGCAGCTAACTTCTTGAATAGAATGAAGCAAGGCTCATCCTCAAACAACGGTGTCTTGCTCGATGCATTGAAGAACACACCGTTGACTAGTGAAAGCACAACCAGCAAAGGAGGATCTGAATCAAAGAAAAACGAAAATGCAAAACGTGGCGAGAAGAAAGAACAGGTTACTCGGAGAAGTTCAGAAATGAGGCAGGCGAAGGAGAAAGAGAAAGAGAAAGAGAAAGAGAAGGAGAAGGAGAAGGAGAAGGGGAGTCCAGCAAAGAGGAACGTTGGAAGACCGCCAAAGAGAGGGGCTGCGCCGCCTCCTACACTTGGGAAGCGGGGTAAGGAAAGAGCGGAAACGGAGGCTGCAGCTTCAAAACAGCCAAAGAAAAGATCAAGGAAGTTATAGCAATGGTGAAAGAAAAAGGGGTAGACACATTTGTACTTAGTGTATGGATTCATGTTCCTTCTTTATAGATTTGCTTTTGTTTTTCACTTTGAGTTAAAGCTGGTTTTAACATAAAAATTGAAGATATCCTTTCCAACTTCTTATAAACTAACATCTCTTTATTAAAACTAAAACAAAAGCTATATTATTATTTAATGAAACAAAAATCATTATCACCACTTATTCATACACAACAAAAATTATGGGTTAATTATATTTGAAATCTTTTTAAAAATGTAAACTTATATTTTTTTTTTCAAAAAAAATTTGAAATTATATTTACACCCTTCCAAAAAAAAATTTGTTTATAACTAATCCCCTTTAGTTAGAGATTGTATGAAAAATATTGATGTTCGAAAAAAAAATCACATTTAATTTTTCAATTTTGTCTTTTATTTGATATCTCCTTGTATATTTTTGTACTTATAAAGAAATAAATGTATAAATATATAAAGTGAGGTTAACATCGTTACATTTTTTTGCCTTTATAAGTACAAAATTATTACATGAGTAAAATTAAAAATTTATTTAATTTTTTTTTCCTATGTCATCATTTTCTTTCAAAACCCTAACCAAAGGGAATTATGGGCGAAAATAGTGTATTTTTTAAGGTTGTATAATTTTAAAATTCTAGTGGAAAAAGTATAATTTCACATATAATTAACGCTAAAAAATTATCTATAAAATTAGGGATAATTGCACTCCTCTCTCCGAAAATTTAGTATAGTTACACGTAACCCTCCGTAATTTGAGAAATTACAATTTTCTGGAATTCTAAAAAAATTTGAGATATTACATCTACCACCTCTGAGTTTTGTTTTCGTCTAACAAATAAGTCCCCCCGTTGTCAAAATTCATTGAATTTGCTGATACTAATAAAAAAAAGAACTGAATGAAAATTTATATTTACCATTGATTGATTTATTACTGTCATTGATTTATTGCAGGTCAAATAATATTTTTCGGACTAAACTACCTTTATAATATTGAAGATATACCTCCTCACATGCATGAATTCGTGAAGACGTATGAGGATAATTTTGTCATAAAAAGATTTATTTGACGTGCAGTAAGTCAGTAATAAGTCAATCGAGGGTAAATATAAATTTTTTTTGTTAATATAAACAAATTTGGTGAATTTTATAACTAACAGACGGACTTATTTTTTAGATGGAAGCAAATTTAAAGAATACTTGATGTAATTTAATGACAAGAAATTTACTTTTAATTATACTAAATATTAGAGAATAGAAGTGTAATTATCTCGTAAAATAAACGATGTAGTGAAAACAAATTAATGTACGGTGGTGCTCCAAATATGAGATATTGCATATATAGGTCGTATATATATATTCTTTCAATCTCAATTGGCACAGGGGAAAAAAAGCCCTTAAAAATTTTCCCAACTAACAATTAAAGCTTTTCAACTACTCACAACAAATTACACATATATACGGTAATGATAATGGTATCAACGATGTCGTCCTTCAATCCCATTACCCTCCCCAAGAAACAAGGAAAAGATGAGCAGCAGAAGTTCCACCAGCAGAGAGACTTGTGCAATCGAGTCAGCCGGGGGCGTAACCCTGGACGCCAGAATCTACAGGCCCGCCGCCGGTCACTCGGAGCATCAAAACTCCAATTTGGTTGTGGTTTTGGTGCACCCGTACTCTGTTCTTGGGGGATTCCAGGGATTGATGAAGGGTATTGCACGAGGGCTGGCCGACAGGGGGCTAGTAGCTGTCACCTTCGACATGCGGGGCGTCGGAAAGTCCACTGGCCGGGCATCGCTCACGGGTTTTGCCGAGGTTGACGATGTCGTTTCGGTGTGCAAATGGGCCTGCTTGAATCTCTCCGCCCAACGCATTCTCCTAGTCGGATCTTCAGCTGGTACTTCTCTGTTTTCTTTTTTGGTGAAGGAGCGAGCTAATCGCATATAATCTTGGTTTGAATCTATTGTCAATTAAAATGTGCTTGATTTTGATTTTGTTTATCAAAAGATTTTGCTTAAAAATCCAGTATGGTTGACTCTTGAGTAGTTTGATACCTTGATATGCTTAATATCATTTCGTTTGTCGTATCTATTCAAGCTTTATGAGAAAATATCAAGTGGGCAAGTTCAAATTCAACTCTTTTGAACTGAATCCTATTGAAATGAAGTTATTTGAACTTTTGAAGCACATAAATGACACGCAACACTTAAGTTTGATGGGTATGATCTGCAACTCCTGTTAGCAGCATGCTTTTCATACTTCATAGCTGGCCACTTTTGTTACTTTTCGAGTCCTGTATCAAATTATGATGAATTCTTGAGCATAGTATTACGAAAACTTCATCAAACTAAGATGCTCAATGAAGTATGGTGCAGTTCCAGCTTCCAGTTGATGCCAAAATGCTAGCATCTGCTGTTCTTTGCTTCTTCAATCAATATGCTATTCTTGAACTGAAATTGAAATGACAATTAGAAGTGTTTCCTCTTGTCAGCTTGTATTTTCAGATATTTCAACACGCTAAGAGTTTGTTTTCTTTTCTGTTATGCAATGGACTGATGACTACATGTTTTTGAATTTTGAGCTAGACATATTGGACTTGGTATTTGCATTAAACTTCTGCCCTCAGAGGGTGGAACTCGTTTGGATTAGAATTCTTGTTTGTGTCTAAATATAGTGTCTGTAACTTTGGCTCCCAGGTGCACCAATTGCCGGCTCTGCAGTTGATCGGATTGATGGAGTTGTTGGCTATGTTAGCTTAGGTTATCCTTTTGGATTAACTGCCTCTATTCTCTTCGGTAGGCACCATAAAGCTATACTACAATCTCCAAAACCTAAACTCTTTGTAATGGGTACAAGGGATGGTTTCACAAGCGTGTCACAGCTCGAGAACAAGTTGAAGACTGCAGCTGGCCGCACACAAACGCATTTAATTGAAGGAGTAAGCCATTTTCAAATGGAAGGGCCAGCTTATGATGGGCAGATGGTGAATCTAATCATAGAATTTATTTCATCATTGTGAGGTTTATAAATGGTTCGCCTGCTGCTGATGCAAATTTATTTCTACATCATCCTCCTAAATGATGGTAATGTATTGCTTCTATATGCACTGTGTTCCAGCTGTTTGCTGCATTGTATGAAGTAAGAGGTGTAACCTCATTTTCTTGTGTCGAGAGTTGAGCAGGGATTCACTTGGCAGAATACCTTTCAAATTTGGAAACCCATCTTGCCAAATATTACTGGAGTCCTGGCATCAATTCTGCAGATTCTAAACTGTAATGCACAGACCCTGTATTTTATAGAAACTTTGGTGCTTCGTCTTGTATTTCAAGTTACATATAATGCCAATTATGGGGGGAAAAAAAGCACCAACGAATCATATACGCTTACTGTGCATATGTGAAGTGAACACAAGATTAAACAATAAATTGGAATACAGCCTGAGAAGCGACATCAGGAAGAATGCAACCTAAAATTACAGTTACTTCTGAATCACACAGAAGGTAAAATGTAGACGCACATGATTCTTAATGTGTAGTATACAGGAAACATCTATGTTATTAACTCCATTAAACTACAGTTAGGAATCTGTCTCTACCGGGAAAGGGGAGGGGGGAATTTAAGCTATAGACAATGGTAACATCTTGCTTGAAGTCTGCAGCGCCTCAACCTCTTGCCAATTCATAACTACTGGCCCTTCCAGTAATCTCAGGCTCATGGCTTGGGCCACGATGGTCAACATTATGTTGTGTGCCTGTTGAATGTCCAGGTGCGGATGGACGCTCATCATCTGATGCAAAAATCAAAACTGAAAGGTGAAGAAGAATCAGATAAAACCAAAACACTAGATTATAGCTCTTGCAAGCAGACAAAACTGTGCTACAGTTTTACTGTTGCCTAGACAAGGCATGTATTTGTAAGTGCAAGCAATAAAAATGCAGACTCCTATTGAGGGCTAGAGAATCAGTGCATCAATAAAGCAACACATGGGCACATTTTTATACGGCTAGATTTCAGTTGCTATACATATCAAATTTTCGCATTATTGAACATCAAGATGTTTCTCGCTAGTTACACCCAAAGGACAGGTTGCAGCCAATTGAGAAATGAGGAAGAGAGCCAAATTGGTGGGGAAACTTTATTACGAGTCCATGTCTGATAACGTGCGATTCATGCAGTAAAAATAGTCAAGGAACATATACTTAAATTGCATGATATAATCAAACTGACATATCAGATTTTGGAAGTATGCTTAATACCGCTATCACAGGCATCAGCAAGTTTCTGAATGACTTCAATCAATGTTTGTTCATGTTCCTGCATCACCAATTATAACCAAAGTTTTAGGGCAAACGGGTTAAGACATAAGCTAATAATTTTGTATTAAAATTGATGATAACCTTAAGCATTTTTTTAGCCTTGTCAATCTCTAAGATATCAGGATTACTTGCATCAAGCACCTTCTCCACCTACCACAACAAAGGCATGGAAAATAATAGGTAAACTTGCAAAGGTCCACGAGATCTCAACAAGGTCGACATATAGAAGTACCTTCTTAATTAATGTGTCAGTGTGCAATATTTCAATTTCCTCATAATCATCCTTCGTAACCCCGTTTCGTGAAGGCCGAATTTCATTAGCAAATTGATTCATTGAGGATGCTCTCCCTCTTCCAAGGTTAGGTGCACCTGCCTCACCTAGTCGAGATATAACAGGTTCATCACCCACCCACCGGATATCCTCTGGGGGAACCTGTATTAAGGGTCAATTTATAAAAAAAGCTCCAAATCTGTTCGCATACAAAACAATAGAGCAAAAGTACCAAAATATAACTTGAGATCAATTAGGAAGTTAATAATAATGGTCGCGAACACACATAGGGGACGGAATTATGAGAATGAAAGCGGCTGTCTTAGCCTTGATATTCAATCACCTTGGTGATTGGACTTCTCAAAAGCTCATATTTTCAGGACAGGAGAAAAAATCACTATGTTAATCAGGTTCAGCATGTGTCAACCATTGGGTTATCGGCAGTTAATGTCATTTGAATAGTTTCAAACAAAACACGCAAATTTGATGTGGTTTGAATCTATGATTTGTACAAACTATAAAACAAATGTCAAGATCCCATGAGGCACTGCATCCATAAAAGAAATATTCGAGCTACAGAAATGAGAGATGGCCACCTCTTTGATGTTAACCCATTCCACGGTCGCATTCGGCGTATTGCTATCATAAACCAAAGAATGGCGGCCCTGAAAATACAAGGAAAAGTAGCTAAAATTAGAAAGATTTTGGGGGGGTTCTGATAGATTAATGATCCGATGATTACATTAGATGTCAAAGAAAGGTGACAAGTCCTACAATAATATGTACTAGCAACTTCCTATTCAAAATCCAAAATCATAGAAAGGGAAGATGTATAATTTCAAATCTCTTTAGACGGTTTTAACAGACACTACAACTGTGACAAACAAACAGCTATAGCGTATAGATTTAAACCTGTCATGAAAGAGAAAAGAATCGAGCGCCATCAGAGATGACCTACCTCAACATGCCATTTTCTATTATACTAGCAATTGTGATTCATATATTAAACGACGCCGTTTAAACTTGAACATGCAAAATGGCAACATCACACATTCTCAGTTACGGAAAGTTGAGCATACATGCCAACAGTAGATTTGAGAAAAATCTTAGTTTTCTTCTTATTGCCATAGAACAATGCGTTGCAAAACACATAATCCAACAGAAGCACTGTCAATCAAAATAAAAGGTCAAAAATCAAACAAAAACATGAGATCGACGAGCAAGAATAAATGAAAATCAATTGCTACACTTTATGTTACGCTTGAGAATTCTGAGTAGATCTTGAACTAGTTTGGCACAAGAAAAGTCAAAAAAAGAAACAAAGTTCCAGCACCAAGGTTCTAAAGTTTCCTTCTTGATTTACCACACTTTAGTGAATAGGTCTTAGATTCTGTATGTATCATTCTTCATTTCTATACTTCCCATACATGTCAGGAAGGTACACATAAATTCACGTAGATCTATATCATGCCATGAAAAATCCTAGTAAACACACTTCAAAGAGATTCTCCAAACCACAGGGCCACAAAGATAACGAAAAGGAAAAGAACATACATCTACAGGATTGTATTCATTTATGACAGCCTCATAGAAGTTATTGTCTGCAGGCCATCTTATCATCACTCTCCTACCAATTAACGGGTCGCGCAAGCTTTCAGAAGGGTCATCCATTGGAGCCCCAGAAGAAACATGATCAGTAAACTGATATTGCATGGGTTTCGATGGGGTGAATGCTGGCTGACCCTATGAAACAACCGAAATATAGATAAATTAATCACAAAGTTAATGTTTGATGTCCATCTCTCTATTTCTTATTATAATTGTTCGAACGTACGGCATTAGGCCTTCGGCCACCAATCCCTGAAGTAGGGACCCATTTCCCAGCTGAAGATAATGTCTGTGTGGTACCAGCCACGGACGGGGGGTGTAGAGATTGAGATGCAGAGCCGAATGGATTTCCTGACATGGATGTCTTCTGCCTTTTACGAGATGCTGAAACTGTTGGACTTGGTAACTGATTGTTAACATGCTGGGGAACACTGGGTGCTACATTCCGGTTTCCACCTGCCTCTCTCCACTCCCTAATCCTGCGAATGAGGTCATCAGCATTGACCTCAGTGAGTAGCTCTCGGTGCTCATCATCTGACACCCTTAGTTCCTTCCTTAGTTCTGTTATTAGACCTTCTTTCTCCTGGGTAACATTCATATAATGAAGCATTATGCAACTGAGCAAGAGGCATACTTCTAACATCAGAACTAAGAACCCAAAGCAAAATAATTTAAATAAACGCAAAACAATATACCCATGTAAGTGCATCAGATTGAGCTTTGAAAGCTCGTAGAACTGCTCCATAAGCTATTTGCTCCAGATTGTGGATTTCAGATTCAATATCAGTCTGCATCTTCTGATACGGGGCTGAGGCTACAAATGATCTTCCGTTCCCTGCGACGCGACTTCCTACTGGGATTCTATTATATAGTGGTTGGGGATTATCATCATCAGTACCTGCACTTGTTTCAACCAACAGATGAAGTACCCAAAGAATCCAAACAGGTAACTGCAACTAGATCTAAGCATTTGGATGCAATAGCTGATAGAAATAAACAAAGTTTACTTAGATAGCTTCTAAACAATATGTTAACCGACAATGGCATGGCTACAGTCTCATTAAACAATTGAACCGCTTTCAGATGGCACTCAGCACAGCGTGTCAACTAAATTATTCAACAAGAATTAAATCCATTACGGATTATATATGTTGCCTCTCTCGTGAAGCAGAATGGAAATAATAGAAAGGAACTTATGCCAAGTATTGGCCAAACCCCAATTTATATTTGTTCTTATCATTCACACTCCAACTCTATTAAGGGTGAAAAGAAACCTAAGTTTTTGAAATAAACGGAATCGGAGCACTTAATTCATGAAAACTGGGGAAAAAATTGTGGCACCACAACCCCAGGTAAAAAAATTCAATTCTCATCCGAATTTCAAGCACAAATTTAGTTTAATTCTCAAAACCCTAAACCTTAAACATGCAAACCCAATTTCTCGACCGTACCTCTGACAAAATCAACGAACCATAAACTTTTTCGGAAAAATTGCTCACAAAACCCTACAAGATTAACAAAGAAACACCAAAAACACATCCAAGATCTGAAAATTCTAAAGCATCCGCACGCCCACACATCCATGAGAAACATCAGTTAATGAATAGAACACAAAATTCAGCCTCAGAAACGACATAAAGATGTTCTTTCCGTTGCATGCAAATAATTCAAACAAGAGAAATGTACTCACCGCTGCTGTCTACAACTCCATATTCCATAGAAAGACAATGTCAATCCAACTGCAAATATATCGTACAATACCTTCAGAAATTTTCTTTTGCTCTTTTTCCCCTTCTTCTGTCTTCCCAGAATGCCAACAATCTCCTCACACAAACACAGACACACAGAGAGAAAGAGAGAGAGAGAGAGAGAGAGAGAGAGATTTTGATAGAAAGAAAGATGATTTATGAGGACGGACAGATGCGAAAAAGCAATCTTTAACCCCTGGCAGGTGGCAAAGAGGGAATGCAAACGGAAATTGAAAGAAATTGGGCCGGATCGGTGCCCCCTATGGGCCCATCTTCAAGCATTTTGGGCCTACTAAATCTCTTACAGTGGCCGAAAACATTTGAGAGCCCATAACCAAAATTGTCTGAAATATTTTGTTTTCCTAAATTAGAAGACAAATTAAGAAAAAAAGAAATACTACAAGTCATTTAATTAATATTTATTGAGTCTCATCCTCTGCCCTTTCTTTTCCAATTTTTTCGTAATTAATTATTTCATATACATACATATATATATATATATATACAAGTTGTGGCCATGATGGGCTCAAAATCTAACAATTTAATTTTTAGATGAATAGATATTTAATAGATATAGAATAGACTTAATTACAAATCACCACCTATTATTTGTGTTTCAATATTTATTAATATATAGTCTAATACTTCACTTCTTAGATGGTAACCTTATAATTACAGCATTACCAAAATAAAATAAATCGCTTTACCCCCCGTTATGTAGTTGCATTTTTTATGTAATATTTTAATTATGTTTAGACCCCATTTGTAAATACGAGGTTATCTTTTTCTATAAAAAATTTTTAAAATTATATCTATATTTTTTCTTAAAGTTCACTGTTTATACATTACCCTCTTTTATTTGGACAAAAAAATATTGACATCAGGAAAAAAAAAACTTATATAAATTTTTAATTTTAACACTTATCAATTTAATATTTTCATATATATTTTTGTACTTAGAAAGCGATAAATATAAAAAAAAGAAGTAATTAATTATTATATTTATTTTATTATTAATTTAATTTAGACAAATTTAATTTGAATAAAAAATTTCATAGTCCTATTCAAGAGCTAGCTAGCAAATTAATTTATATATAAAGCTCAGCACTGAATTTGCACAAATCCCACAAAGCTTTCACCAAAACCCCAATTACAAAAAAAAAAAAAAAAGAAAACCCCATATGATCAAAGGCAAAGCAAAAGCTATAGCTAGAGACCCTCAACTTGTACATACTCACTCATCATACACTTCTAGCCATCATTTCTTGAAACCTTCTATAAGACTCCTGTTTTTCCAACCTGAACTTCTCATGGCAGTTTGCAATGAACAAATCAGCAAGTTTGTCAATCTCATTGCAGCTCCAAGCTTCTTCACACTGATGATCACCCTTGTCCTCAAGCCACTCCAAGTACCTCGAAAGCTCGTCCTCATCATTGCCATGCTGATCTTGCATCCGCTGAGAGTCGGACGGGTTGATCACAGTGTTCCAACTGGAATCATAGTACACATGATCATGGGAACAGCTTTCCGCGCCTGCTAGAGGCATCACATGGGACGAGCACCAGTTGTAGTGCAACCTAAACGACCCGAAAACGATCGTCTTCTTCTTCTTACTCTTGTTCTTGTTTTTCTTCATCAATGGGAATGTTTCCATAATTTGCAGCAAGTGTTTGAAGTGTATTTGTCTGATGAGTTTGAGTAGAAGTGAGTTGGCGTTGGCGACGGCACGTGCAATGGGGTAGATGTGGGAGAAGATGAAGGTTTGGAAGAGGGTTTTGAGCTTGATGGAGGTGAAAGAAGAGAAAAGATTGAGGGAATTGTGAGGTTTGAGGGATGAGGGGGCAGCCATTTTTGCGTTTGGAGTAGAAAATATGATATGTGTTTGGACTATATAGAGGTGAGGGAGGGGGGTGGTGGTGTTGGGGTTTCCATATTGTGACTAGTTAGTAGGTGATTTTGAATAAAGTGGAAACTACTTTGCAGATTGTGAAGTCGGACTTTTTCTTTCTTGGGTTTACACTTCACTACCCACACCTAAATTATATTTTTTATTTTATAATTATATATTATTAATTTTTTTATTTTATAACTTATTTTATTTATATATTTAGTTTTTTTTTAATGAAATTTAGTCCGCATATCTCACATTTCATCATTTTTTTTTGACAAAATTAGTGTTGACAATTTGTGAATTAGATTTCATTTTTTGTCATACAATTATAGGTCGTTAGCACTAACACTATCAACACATAACTAAATTTGTTAAAATAGGACCAAATATAAGATATTCAAAACCAAAAGTGCTACCAACCTATAATTACAGAACCAAAAATATAATTTCGACTTTATTTTTGGTGTGGAGATTTCTTATCTCGTGTATATGTATATCACACTATTATACTATTAATATGAGTATTTTTTAAAAAATTAAAAAATATAATAAAATTGAGCTTAATTCAAAATGAGTCTACATACAATACATCCATAAATAAAAATATCAATATAAAGATTTAAAGTCACCTGTTTGGTGGGCCAATTTGAAACTGATCCAGAGGATGAATTTGTCCACAAATATTAAGATACCTAGACAGTAAAAAACAAGAAAATTGCCCATCACCAAACAATCCCCAAGAAATGATTTCAATTCTTCAGACAGCCCGCTTTTTATCTTTGAACTTGAGGCGATTGTGAGTGTAAGCTTATAAGACAAAAGGTGCTTCGGGTTAGCAAGAAAAAAAAATATAGAAAAAAGAAAAAGTGGTCCATGACAGATTTTAATTTCAGTAAAATAGAGGGTGCAAAAAGCAACTGTACAGTAATATTTGGGTTTCTTGCTGGGCTTTTAGCAGTCAAGCCAGAGTGTGAACACAAACCCCATTCTCGAAAATCAATCATATTTGTCTCACTTTACGTGAATATTTATTTTATTTTATGTGAATATTTTAATATTTATTTATATCACAAAACAAATCATAAAAGCCATAAATTTAATTATGTATCATTTATGAATACGGCTCTCATATTTACAGAAAAAATCGAGCACATGTACGTATACTAACAGAGACATAATAATTAATTTTAAAAAATAAAATAGATTAGATATGATGATCAACAAATTATGAGCAGAATGATGTGGAAGTAGAAGATAAAATTAATATATATTATTAGTGTTGATAAGGAGTTAATTAGGGAAATTTATATATAATTTATGTAAAAAAATAGTGGATGAAGCACTTTAGTTCACTACTAAAAGTTGAATTCAATGTGAAATACAAGATTGGGATACAAATACATACATATATATATATAAATATCACCTTTCCTTTATTGTATTCCCTGGAATCATTAGTCACAATCAGCCACAGTTCCGTGCAACTTCAACAATTTAAACTTTAATTTGAAATTTCTCCATTTAATTTATTTTAAATTACATCCGTGTTTTCGTCCAACTTATTTTCGAAATATTTAGTCTAAGTAATCACTATTTCCAGGGAATTCATGCTCGATTTGATCGAATTTAAATCAATTATATAATAAGTATAATATACTTATCGTGTGATTATTGTACATTCAGAAAAAATACTCAATCATATAATTGATTTGATTCAACAAATCTAATTTGAATAAGAATTTTTCTTATTTGCCGAGCATAATATTCCCGTCTAAATATTTACTAACTCTAACATGACAAGTAAAAAATGGAAATTTACCAATCATGAAAATTTGAATATTTTTTTTCTCTTTTTATCATCTATCACTAATTTCCTACCAAATATAAGCATCATTCCTAATTTTTCTTATATTCTTTAAGACTATAAGAAAAAAAGATAATTATATAAATTAATTATTTTTAATCCAAAGTTATAATCATCTTCTTTATTATTGTTTTCCTTTAAAACCAAACAAAGACTTATTTTTTTTTTCCTATAACTTTTTTCTTAAAACGGTAAGTTGCATGATTCTATTAATATATCAATAAACGGATCACCAAAACATACATTCAGTGGAATTCAAACCCATGACATCAAATTTATTCGTTGGCTCATTCTTAATCACTAGCCTCAATTTGTAGTAAACTGATCAAGATTCGAACATAGTTTATTATTATTTTCATCTAGAATCAACCAACAATCCTGAGATGAATATTTATTGTCAATATATATATATATATATATATGTTTTGGGTGCACCTAAACATTAATACAAAATGTATGACCATGATTTGACATCATGAAGATCTTCAAATTGCTTGGCTAAGAATTTACAAATATTGAATGAGATCAAGATTATGACAAAGCAAAATATTTGGCTTTAGGAGTGCAGAGCTGTCAAGATCCACTGAATCTCAACTCTTTCACAATTAGCTGCACCAAATATTACAAGAATGAGCTGCCAAACAGCCCTTTTGTTACTTACCTTATGCAATGCTACCAATTATGGGAGAAAGTGAAACAATCATGGGAGAGGGAGACCTATCTATCTAACTCACTTCATGTCTACTTACATTATCATCAATAATTGGTGCATCCTAATGTTTTCAAGATGCATGTCTTGCGTACATACCAAGATTTCTGTTCAATCTATGTACGTATGATGTAGTTGTATACGTATTCTGGATTTATACATCATAGCATGTACTTTGATGAATCATCATTTTACTTGTATTCCGTGTTCATTTTCAATAATTAAAGAGTCAAATATGATTCTACATAATTTGCATTGTCTTTTCAATTACATTCAACAACTACATATTGTGAATCTATTTGATACGTCCTCAATTATTTTTCTTCAAGTTTGATGAGTATACACATGTTACCCCTGCAGAAAAGACTAGATTAACCTTCATTAAGGGTATCTTAGTCATTACGCGATCAGGATCCGCGTGTTTTGTAGCAGGCGGGTCGCGGAGGACCCGACCCGGATCGCACAGACTGGCCGAAGACCCGGACGATGACAGCCGTTCGATCGGAACACACGCCGATAAGATACGGCCACGTGGCCCAGTACTTGACGTACAACTGTGTTCTATAAATAGACCCAGATACGCCATAAATGAGGTAACTGTTATGCATTAATTGAGATCGAACTCTGAGATCGCATACATTTCACTCGATCAACCTAACTTGAGCGTCGGAGGGTCATTGTCGGGGACGTGCCCGATGAGCTCACGGTTCGTGTTTTATTCTCAGGGGACCCAAAACCTGATTCGGAAGAGTTAATCAATCTGCAGTGAGATCGTCTCAGGAGATCGAATAATTCGACCTGGATCAGTTGGCGCCGTCTGTGGGAACATCTGAGAATTCTTTATCATTATGGAAGGTTCATCGAGGAGAAATGCTGCGGAAGAGGAAACACCCAGGAAAGGAACAGGAACCACCATCCAACTAACTCCTGACGAGTTACAGAAAATGATAGAGGAGGCGAGTCGAAAAGCAATTGTAGAATATGAAAGGAGAATAGCGACCCCCTAGCCAAGGAAACGGCTAGGAGGCAGTTATTCGAAAATGTTGAACCACTGAGGGAATCAAGGGTGCAAGGTGAACAAGAACGTCGCAGCAAGCGACCAGCGTCGTCCGACGTAGGCTCTAGCAGTCATGGACGTGCGAAGAGAAGGGAGCCCGCGATATCCCGGGCCGAAGTAGAAAGCGTGGGCAAACAGATACACAGCATGACCAAACAGATCGACGAACTGAAGAAGCGAGGGGAGATTGTCTCGCAAAACAAGAATTTCCCTTTCTGTAACGACATCCTCATCCAAACAGTCGAGCCGGGGTTCAGGATACCCGATCTCAGGAGATACGATGGGATGAGAGACCCGCAGGAGCATGTGGCTGCGTTCGAAATGGTGATGAATCTTTATGGACAGTCACCCCCGATAATGGCGAAATTGTTTGCGACCACACTCACAGGGAAAGCTCAGGAGTGGTTTACCAATCTGCCTCGGGGAAGTATTGAATCTTATGAACAGCTCGTGCACAAATTCAATTTTCATTTCGCGAGTAAGAAGAAGCAGAAGAGATCCGCCACCCATCTATTCAACATCCGGCAGAGGGAGGACGAAACTCTGAAAAATTTCATTGGCCGGTTCAACAACGAAACTTTGGAGGTGCAAGAGCTGAGGATCGATATGCTCGGGAGTATCCTCATTCACGGGCTTAGAAAGAGCTCCTTCGCATCAGCCCTCGCACGCGACCCGCCCACAGATGTCGAGCAACTGATGGCGTTAGCACAGAAGTACATCGACGAAGATGAGATGAACGCGATGAAAGATTCTGAATGAAGGGAACGAGATTACGTACCCAGGCGAGCCCAGGAGAACAGGGAAGGAGGGCACAAGCAACCAAAAACAGAGAAGCGGAAGGAGCCCAAATACATCCCAAAATACCACAATTACACTCCCTTGGCTATGTCGCGAGAGAAAGCCCTGATGATGGTTGAAAATGCCGACCTACTGAAATGGCCCAGGCATACGAGGTACACCCCCTCCAAGAAAACTTCCAACAAATACTGCCGATTCCATCGGGAGAGGGGGCACAACACCGAGGAGTGCTATCAGTTGAGAGATGAGATCGAAAGGCTCGTCCGACAGGGATACTTTAGGGATCGCGTGCCCCCAAATTGCAAAATCGACGGAGAAGGAAGGAGAAGCAGATCGAGAAGCCACGATCGAGACAGAAATCCGAGGCCATCAAAACCCGATAGGGCCCCGATGGGCGGAAACAACGCACCTACCAAGGGTGTCATATACACGATCGCAGGAGGACCGACCGCGGGAGATTCGAGCCGAACACGAAAGAGATGCGCTCGAGCGGCCGGCTCCATCCGGGAAAAAGAATTTGTGCTGAAGGTTGAGGATGAAGAGGCTATCTCGTTTAATAGTTCGGACAGACTGGAAGAGGGTGGAGAACAGAACGACCCGATGGTCGTCAAGCTAGATATTGCGAACTTCACTGTTCACAAGGTGTTGATTGATAGTGGGAGCTCAGCTGACATCATCTTCAAAAACGTGGTGGATCGGATGGGGCTGGAGAACGCGAGGCTCGAACCCGTGAAAACCCCATTAGTCGGCTTCGGGCGAAGCGAAGTGGCCTCACTGGGAAGCGGAGTGCCCCCATCTATTGGGGGTCTATCCCCCACCTGAGATTCTTGTGGAAGTTGGTTGGGAATGGTTGGGGATAAGGGATAAATCATCCTTATTTGTAGTTGGATGTGCATTAGTAGGAGTCCTCTTCAGTTGGGGGATACCGCTCATCCATAGTGAGTCCTAGCAACTAGGGAGGTCCTCCCCGCTCGGGCTGATGCGGTCCAAGGTGGTTGATACTTGGGTTGATGACATGTCATGCGGAGGAGTGGACTGCCACATGTGTGGCCCTTTTAGGCCGAATGTTTTGTTGGGCTTTAATTATGGTCCGAGCCGGGGGATGTCCTAGGCATCCTCCCTTCTTTCTGGGCTACTTAGGTTGTCTGAACCTTCCTTTGCCAATCTGTTCTCTGGAAGATACTCGCCAGGGCCGTTTGCCAGATCCCTTTGTGCCTTCTAGGGTATTACGGGCCTCTCATGACTTGGGCCTCTTAGGGGGTATCATGGGTCTTCTATTTCTTCTTTTTGGGCCGCTTGAGTCTCTTTAGGCAGCCAATCCATTTTTATGTATATAAGTAGCCCCCCACTCTAATAAGTAAAGATTTCGACACTTATTAGAGTAAATGTCTTTAAAGGTGAGGCTAGAGGAGGAGGTTTTTTCTTTTTCTTATTTTTTTGAATTCTTTCAAAAAAATGTTAGTAGCATAAACATGTTTAGAAAAATAATAGCTTACTTCGTGCTTGTACGGAGCAGGGTTTTTTTATGAAGGTGTCTCCACAGGAGAGCTTAATAGTGTGCCTTTTTTTTCCCTACTTGCATGTAGGTCTTTATTTTTTATAATGGAATGTTAGATAAGAAAGACATTTTTATATTATAAATAGGTCTGGCACGAAGCAAAATTATTGTGCTTTCTCGGAGGAGGGTCGTGTCCTTCTTGGAACAGGAACTAAGAACCTCTCCAGAGGAAGAATAAGATGTCTGCAGGAAGTAGGACTTAGATGTCTCCGCAAAGAAGAGTTTAGGTGTCTGCACGGGACAGAGCTTATAAGTCCCATAGAGAAGGACCCAAGTGCCTGCCGGAAAAAGGGCTGGGGTGCCTCCATGAAAGAGGACCTTTGAAAGGGATCCCTTGCTGCTCTTCCGAGGGCGCTCCCGCAATCTGATACTGGACGTCTTGAAGGCCTTTCTGTAAGCGCTTTAGGCGTGCAAGCTATTGAGGAGGGACGTCCTTTTGAGTTTGTGAGCAGGTCCCTGGTTTTCTGCGACCGGCGTTGTAGGGGGTACCCTTTTACCTTTCTCTTTTGAAATGTCCACGTCAGGATGGGGTTGCTGCACTAGTTGGGGCTAGTATCGCCATTTGCTCTCATATGGTCGCCATTATCATCTGTTGTATGGTGCATAGGAGTCTTGGGGGGAGCCCCCCAGAAGATGTATGAGGATGTACTATGGCATGGAGGTTCAGTCAGTATGCCGGCAATTCTAGGGGTCCTGGGACCATCACCCCACTAGCGAAGGTTGCCCCACTGGTGGGAGCTAGGGGTGTCCCTGGCACAACTTGCAGGGCTTGGGTGCTACCAGCTATATCCGCGATCTTCTCGAGATTATATGACTAATATGACTAAAAACAGTACCTAATCATAATAATCAATATAAAGTAAAATAAATACATACATATTTAACAGTGGTTACAATTTGAAGTTGGTTTGATTTACGTGATGAAGTTGTCACCAACGTGCGTACCATGATTTGGGTTGCGGGTCTGATTTAAATTACTTGCATAAAATTAATCTCCTTCTCGAGAATTATTGGTAGTCCAAATAAATTGCATTTACATTATTAAATTAAAATGTCAAAGTAAAACTTTCTTTATAAAAATAATAATAATAATTACATTATTATAATAAAATATCAATTGATAATTAAGTATTCTAGTAAGTTAGGATTCTTTCTTGTCCTATCATCCCTAAACATGTCTGCACTGTGCAAGCAACCAACTTTTTTAATTAATTCGATTAATTAATTAAAGGGTCAATTACAACCACTCTTTCAGAAATTTATCATAACTATAAATACTTCCTCATTATTTAAAAAATTATAAATATCTCTTGATGTTTGATGAAATTATGTAATCTAAAAGTATGAAATTGTCAACTTCGCGCTTATTATATTTTTTATTTTTTCATAACAATTTTTCAAAACGATGAGGAGGTATTAGTAATTATACCAAATCTCAAAGGAGATAATTGTAATTTACTCTTAATTAAAATACTTAATTCAGATGTTCATTAGCACTTTTCTTTTATATTTATTTATGCTTTTATTTTCAATTCTTAATTTTTGAAACAGTAATTAAAGTGAAAACATATTTGATTATATGTATTTTTATTGAAAATATATTGATTTAACACTACAGTTCAATATAAAATATAATTTAATTAACTAATTTAATTAACTAAAAACTCAATTAAAATCCGAGGGAAGGAAGAGAAAATTATATGTTTTGGAAAAGAAATGAAGAGATAAAAAAAGAAAAATTTCGATGGAATTAATTTAGAGCGTGTTTGGTTAAATTTATTTAAAACACCTTATAAGTGCATCCATCTTATAAGATGTGTTTTGAACTAGCTTATAAGATGTTAAATATCTTATTTTAAAAATAAATTATTTAAGTCTTCGAATAAAATAAAATAATGTAATTTATAAGATGTTAGTAAATGACAAATTTGTAATTAATTTAATAAAGTTTTAAAAATGAGTTTGAACACTCAGACATCTTATAAGATATTTAAAGCTGCTTATAAGCTCACCCAAACACCCTCTTACATTAATGAACCATCATTGATGGACGTTGCACATGACACGAGAAATTCGACTCAAGGTCCGGTGCTAATAGGAGTTGCTTACTTTCCTAGTAGCAAGGAAAAGGGCATGGCTTTTTTCGTAGTAATAGTGGGCGGGTCTCATGAGATCTATGCTGGCCGTCTCCATCAAACGAAGGTCAAAGGACCATCCAATTCATTAAGGGGCGTAGCGGCGACCTCGCCTGGCGCCATTCCCGGACTACAATTTACTTTTTATTATTAAGTTGTATAAGCATCTCAATATATCCAAATAAGGTGTTTACTTTTCATTATGCAGACCCGTCTCTAATCCAAGAGTCTGGTCTTGTTTGGATTGAATGATTCAAACTACTTATTTAGATAGGTTGAGTTGACTCAATCAAAACAACCTAAGTAAACATAGTATATTTAAGGGTAATTTACAACGAATTCTTCTAAGTTTTGACATAATTATAAATATCACCTCGTTGTTTGAAAAGTTACAAATATCCCTTAATGTTTGAAGAAAATATGTAATCCTTCAACAGAGGCCTAAATTACCAGCTTTGCCCTTGTTGTATTTAAAAAAAATTATAAAAAATCAAACGAGGTAAAAGGAAAAAAAATTTGAAATTTTTCAAAAAGTAAATAAAATTATAATTCATAAATTATTATGGTATTTTGGTCAGTTCACCATAAAAAATAATAAAAACCTGACAAAAGTTAAAGGATTGAGTTAGTTGTTGGGCGATATTTAAAATGAGGGGGTATTGATAATTTTCAAACAACAAGAGAGAATTTATAATTGTGACAAACTTGAAAGATGACCGTTGTAATTTACTCATAATTAATACAATAAACTTCTTTTATCTTGTCATCCAAATAACTCATATTACAAAATAAACGAGGCCTACAAGTGTACAAAAATTTAGTTTTTGTAATCCGTCTTCCTTAATTAATTTATATTTATCGTACGACAACAATTATTCTTACGGTAAGGTTACATTGGAAATGTAGTAATTGAGCTACTGAGTACGATTAAAAATTTGAGTGGCATCCTTGCTAACAGTTATAAGTAAAAGTTACTCGTAATTAATACAATAAACTATTTCGTGTTTTTGGAATGATTTTGGGACCTGAGAAAAGAATATATTGTTAAGTTTGTTGGGAGGTTCTCAACTAAAATTCTCGAATGCAAAGGAGTTCGAGTTAGAGGAAAGCAATCTCAATATATTTAATGAGTTTTGGTGTAATAAATGTCTTACTATAAATAAACTGTACATGAGGTATTTATGATTTTGGTATAGGTTCACTTACCTTATGCCACGTGTCGTAATCCTATTTTGTAGGGTATCAAGCGAATCAACGGCCCTAAGCAATAGGTCTTCTGATTCGGGTCGCGGGTCCGAGTCAGATTGCGAATTGAGAGGGCACGGGTCTTTGGACTAACCCTGTAATAATTAAATGCCTATTTTGAGGGCATTTGTGTTATTTTATTGCTAATTGCATTAATCCCCATAAAAAACAAATTAATTGTATTTATACCCTCAGTCTATGGTCTATTTATATACATTATTCTCATTTCTTGAAAAAATTATATATACACCTATCAGAAACATCAACATCATTTGCATAAAACTACCTTTGTTTTTTGAAAAATTACACATCACCCTCAAAACATGAATATCATCACATAAGCTACTTTTACTTTTTGGTTATTGCAGGAATAGTTTCTCTACGCAAATAATAAGAATAATTTATATAAATAAATTATAAATTAAAGGGCGTAAACATAATTATCCTAAAAAAAGAGAGGGAGAAAAAAATATGCTTAAGCAAGAAAAATTACAAGTTCTTTCAAAGTTCTTACAAGTTACAACGTAATTACCAAGAGAACTATGTTTGGGTCCAACTTACCAGCTCTACCCAAAATGACAAAGTATAAGAGATTCCTTCATAACATGGTCACTAATTCGAGTGATTTTAATTCATTTTAAGTAGAAATAATTATATTTACGTCCTGTGATTTATAATCTATTTATGTAAATAATTATTGATTTTTGCATAACTATAAAAACCACCTCGAAGTGAAAAAAATATAGGAGTAGTTTGTGTAATGATATTGATATTTTTAGGGGGGTGTATATAAATTTTCAAAAAAAAGGGATAGTTTGTGTAAACAATGTTGACATTATTGATGAGTGTATGTGTAATTATTCGAAAGGTATGAATGATTTATAAAACAAACCATAGGCCAGAGGGTGTTAATATAATTATCTCATTTAAATATAATTATCTTGACAAAAATTATATTGTAGAATTTCCAACAATTAAAATTGAGTATTTATAACGATAAAACTAAAACAAAATATTTGTATAATCATTCTCAGTATAGAAATGGATGTGTAAGAATCAGATTCGAAAATAACCACTATGTTTGTTTTCATTTCCAACTTATTTTCGAGACAAGTCAAAACAAACCCAATGTTTGTCATCATTCAAAAACACCTTATTTAAGTGTTTTTAACTGTTTTAGCATAAAAACATACATATATATATACACACATATCTACATAAATATATATAAAAAAGGCATGATTTGACAATGAATAGTAATTTTTGTCTCCCAAAATACAACATTAAATATATAATACTTATTTTAAATTATCTCCAAAGACATGATTTGACAATGAATAGTAATTTTTGTCTTCCAAAACACAACATTAAATATATAATACTTATTTTAAATTATCTCCAAAAACAAATCCAAACATACATACTATCTCTAACACACACTTATTTATCTTTGTTTTTCTCTCTCTATTTCCACAAAACACAACAAAACACTCAAAAAACGAATCCAAACATTATGAACATGTTTTGTCTGTTTAGCATGAATCTTTTCAGTTGTCATTCTCAGTGCTCTAAGTTCAGCAAAATTCGGATCATAGACTGAGATTTGAACAGTTTCCGTGTAAGTAGGGAACCTGCGATGATCACGAATAACAAAATCTTATCGTACATTTGCTGTCCTTGAATGTGGTGTCCGTATTCACCTTGGTCCACCCCAGTGGTGGGGGCAATTTAGGGATGCAAACGAGCCTAACTCGGCGAACTCAGGAAATAAAGGCTTGAGCTCGATTGACACGAGTCGAGCTCGAGCAGCTTGTGAGCTAGAACTCATTAGTGAATAAGTGCATTTAGTTGTAATGCATTGAAATTATAACGATAAAATATATGCATTATATTAAATATTTATTTACAAAAAAAAATAATAATTATCTAAAGGTACTAAACTGTTGATTAAGCTTGTTTTTAGATAATATAAACTAAAATATTATATTTTAATATCATTTAAAACCAAAATATGATGTATTGACTAGCAATTCAAATATATGATGAATTTTTAAAATAAATGTATTTTGTTGTAGTGGATATTGAAATTATAACGATAAAACTCATATGCATTATATTAAATATTTATTTAAAAAAATTATGAAAATGTACTAAATTATTGTTTAAACTTCTTTTTAGATAATATAAACTATTATACTATATTTTAATATCATCTAAAACTAAAATATGAGATATGGACTAATAATTATAATATATAGCGAATAAATGCATTTTGTTATAATGGATTGAAATCATAATAATAAAATTTATATGCATTATACTAATATTTATTTACAAAAAATTATCAAAACATACTAAATAGTCTAATAAGTTTGTTTTTAGATAATATAATATAAAATATCATATTTTAATATCATCTAAACTAAAATATGAGATATTAACTAATAATTCTAATTGATAATGAATTTTAAATATTTATTTACAAAAAAGGATCAAAACTCACAAAATTGTTGCTTAAGCTTATTTTTAAATAATATAAATAAAAATATCATATTTTATTATATGAAATTAAAATAAGAAATATATTGACCAATAATTTTAATATACGATGAATTTTGAATATAAATTTGATATAATATTAAATATACACATATATAATATATATATATATATATAAATTAAAAAGAGGGGTGAGCGAGCTTACGAACACAACGTATAGAGCTCGAGTTCGAGCAAGCACGCTAGCTCGAGGGCTGGCTTGACTGACCTTGCACCCTTAGGGGGCATCCACTCACAATTAGTTTGGGTCTTGATCCCCTTAGTCTTTCTTGCATTGAGGTATTCGATTGCGTTTTTGGCAATGAATCTTGCCACCTCCTCTACTGTTCGGGCATTCTTCCCATGAATTCCACCATTACGTGCTCTCTAAATAGCCCAATCCTCTGTTTTTTGGTTGGCAGATGGAATGCCAAGATTTAAAGGCCAGGAAGTGCTTGTTGCTTTGAGATGTTTCGGGGTTTCTAACATTTCAAAGTTTGAATTATAAAATTATCATTTAATATAGGATAAATTTCAAAAGACTCATTTGATATTTGTCATAATTACAAATACCCTCTATAAAAAATTACAAATATTTTTTTATTATTCAAAAAATTACAAATACATTCTGACAGTCTATTAATGAACGTCTAACAATTAGGGGGTATTTGTTAGCAAGTACTTAATTTAAAGAGATTATTTATAATTTTTTAAATAATAAAAACTATCTATAATTAAGATAAATATCGAGAAAATTCTTTATAATTTACTCTTTAATATATTTATGAAAAAGAATTGCAGATTTCAAATCATGAGATGTCCATTTGATGATTGATATGACCATCGTACCGAACCAAAGAGTATGACAACGTAGTTGTTAAAAGGATATTTGGCTAAATTTATTGAAAATTTCTTACAAGCCGCCGCATAACATATGAAATGAGCTACTACACATTAAGATTATTTTATTTTATCTTTTAATTGTTTGTTTGGTAACCTTCGTCCTATAGCCTCATTGGATGTTACAAGAATCGGTTTGGATTCATTTCTTCGTCCTTTCAACTTGTTTTTGTAGATAATAATCAGATCAAAAGAAGCTGCCATTTCCAGCAGCTTTCTATGACAATGACAACGTATTAGAGTTGCAAGAATCCAGCCATCACCATTATGACAAATATATATCGACAAACCTTAGTTTAGTATGATGAAATTAGGACGGATAAACCATCATATCATCGATATATTTATTGAGTGATCAGTGTACAATTTAAAAAAATAACTCTTCGAGCATAGGCTTGGAAACAATATTCCTCAATTATTGCCAAGTAAACAAGAAATTGGAGAATCATATATACACACATATATAAAGAGAGGGGGAGGGTGGGTGGGGGAGGGGGGGTGAGGGGGTTGACAGGAGAGCTTTTACATGTCTTGATGGGAAAAACAAAGTGCTATTAACGTTAATCGTTTACTAAGCATGATGTTTGATTTTTATATACTAAATTTGGCTTTGGTTTTGTCAACAAGTCACTGTTCATTCATATCCAGTTGAGTTGTTGACATATTCATATTTATATTGCAAGACTTGCAGCATAAGTATAATTAATAAAGAGATAATTTTATCACAGATTCTTGATAATGAACATTGCTGCCGCTGCGGCTATTCATATATCCTGTCTCCATTCCGATCACCACGTGTTTGATGCGGGCTCCTTGAGAAGGTAGCCAACAAACAAGAAGCATAGATTCTGCTGCTGATGCGTTTTCTTGTATGATTCTTCAAGATTGAATAGGTCCCGTTTCTGCAAAAGCTTTTCAGTTGCTCGATATAAATGAAGGGAATGCAAGATAGTGATGGGTTCGGCTGCAATTACGCATTAGAATTTCCTGATTGTTTTCCACAGAGTTATGCTGCTCAGCAGGGATCAGTACCTATGGGACTATTTGATCAGTCAGCAGCAAGAGAAGGCGGCTTGCAACGGCACAACTTTTGGCTGAGTAATCCGTCCAGCCCCATGATCAGCAGGATAGCATCACCGGCACCTGCTTTTTATGCTACCGAAGTTTACATGGGCTTATCTCAGTTTGATTTCCAAGGAAATAAGACCACTTGTTGCTCTCAAGAATTCAGGAATCATAATCTAAGTGTACCGCCGTACCAACAAAATCCAACGGGTTTCTATGGAGATTTGTCGCCAGAGACTGAACCAGATACCCACCTATCATCAGTTATGGAGACTCAAACATCAAGCGGCAGTGAATATATCAGGCCAGAAGGATCCTATGGGAATCTGTTCTGCAACATTGAGAGTGATCAGATACTACACCTGAAAAAAAGGCTACTTGGTGATCTTGATGATGAAAATATGGGAAGCCCTTCAATTCCTTTGGATGCAAATCAGGATCTGGGAGTAAGTCTTTCAAGATTTCACTTCCTTTTGCCATTTGATGCAATGACCGTTTCAGTTAATTTGATCATTCTTCATGGCGTTCACACAGGTGTCCCAGAGTTTATACACATCTCATTTAACTAATGCGCAGCAGCTTGGAACGCCGCCTGGATGCCTTCCAACTACATCAAGTAATAATTCTGGATCCCCTGGAGCAGTTCCATCGAGCAAGACTCGGATCAGGTGGACTCAGGATCTTCACGATCGGTTTGTTGAGAGTGTGAATCGACTTGGTGGCCCTGACAGTAAGTCATCTCTGATATCAGCCTCTGTTTTTCAATCCAAGACCATTACAAATGCTGATTAGTTGTCACATCATAACATAGAGGCAACTCCCAAGGCAATACTAAAGCTGATGGAGACCGATGGACTTACCATTTTACATGTCAAAAGCCATTTGCAGGTACTGAACAAAAACCATAACCTTTTTCGATTTCTGTTTTTGTTTATTCTTAGAATTCTGAGTCAGTAGTTTCCTTCTTGTTGTTATTTTTCTCTGTAGAAATATCGGAATGTGAAGTCCGGGCCAGAATCAGTGGAAGGTACAGGTACACTTTCTGAAACTTTTGGCAATTCATGTAAAAAATTACTAAATGTTTTTCCTCTCAAAATTTCTAGCCACCTGGAGAGTTGCATCTCATTTATTTCCTATTTCTGCTGCTGCAGGAAGATCTGAGAAGAAGACTAGCACAAATAACGTAGCACAGATGGACATTGAAACGTAAATTACTATTCCGCTTGCTTCCTGAATTGTAGTATGATATACAATCATGATGGAGTTTTGGCTCAAACCTCGCTTTTAACAATAATCCTTTGCAGTTTACAAACTTAATTTCCGTTGCACTTAAAATTTTTCAGATACATTTATTTGACCATGTACTTAATTTGTTTCCTTTTGCAGTGGGATGCAACTGAAGGAGGCACTGCAAATGCAACTAGATGTCCAAAGGCATCTCTGCGAGCAACTGGAGGTATCTCTAATGTTTTTCTAACACAAATCCTTCTTGTCTGATTAAAATGGAGTGACAACATTGTAAAATTGATGGAAGTTTCTCCTAGAAGTGGAAAAGAGTGCATTGATCTTTTCATCATTTTTGTTTCTGCTCTAGATTCAACGGAACTTACAGATGAGGATTGAGGAACAAGCGAAGCAGCTGAAAGAGATGTTTGATCAGCAGCAAAGAAGGATACGGAATCTAAAGGAATCAGCAGATTCTAAGAGCACATGTCCTAATAATTTTTCCTCTACTGTTGAAGATCCAGAGGTTTTGGTCTCAGAAGGGTCTGATGATGACATGCTATTTCCCATCAAGATAAACTAGCAGGTTCCGTCAGCCCAGCCCGGAACAAGATTTTTGGTTTCCCTTAATTCAGCACCATGAGCAGCCATGCATTCTGTCCACTTGTTACATAGTCAAGAATTATATGCAATCTGATGAATCTGAGTGAATCATACATCACATTTAGAACATAGGCATACAACATATACTTCCATGTCCGGTCATCTTCTTGTCTGCATATACAGTACAGAGTACACTATTTGACAGTGTTCCAAGAAACAGAAGTTTTTCATCATCACCTTGAGTATATGTCTCGTGCCCACGGGTATGTTAGCGGGTTTTGTTTTGACTTCTGAAATTTTCATTGTTGATTAGCATAGCAATATAATACCACATATTTAACCAATTCACTTAAAAAAACACACAGAATGCCATAAAATATTCAAACAGTCATATATCTATTGAATTCAAATTTATGCGAATTTTAGATCCTTCTCCTCCGATCCTAATCCTCATAAATGAAATTGAATCTTTAGCGAAATTGCTAAATTCAACTCGAACTCTACTCCATGATAACATGGCAAGAGAGTTCAAAGGGTCTCTATGCCGCTGCCCCCCCACCCCCCCCCCCCCCCCCCCAAAAAAAAATTTAAATGGATCCATTTCGAAAAAATTGTAATTTACATCCCATAATAGTACTTTTTGCAATTTTGGTTCCCATCATTTTATATGCACCAAATTTGATCTCATAAGTAAAAAAAAAATTATAATTTTAATTCCAATCATAAATTCCGTTAAATGTTTAATAGAGCACGTGTAACTCACGTGTTCTCTCTTAAATGAGCAGATGATTTACTCCGTTAAGTATTTAACATAATTGTCTTGTCTCGTGGGACTAAATGTTTTTAGAAGTAAAATAATGAGATTAAAATCACAAAAGAGGGAAAATCGTGGGATGTAAATTGCAAATTTTCAAATCCATCTACAACAATCCTACAAGCCCATAAATAAATCTTGGCCCAACTTTAATTACTTGGACATTCATTTCGGCCCAACTCACCAAAGAGTAGCGTTTTAACAGATGTAATGCGACTTTAACTCGTACAAGAGGAACATCGGAATCCGGATAATTCTGCGACAGGAAGGGTTTCAGTTTCAGCCAGCGAGCGGCCAGACGAACGCTTGCACAGCCGCGTCCTTCCTTTCAAGGTTTCAAGAGGGAAGAGGTAGAGGAGACGGAGAGGGGCTTCTACAGGAGAAAAGGAAAGAGATACCTATAAGCTTGGAAATATGGAGGATTTGAAGAAGAGGAAGCTTGAAGAAGTTGGAAACGGCCAATTGCTACCCAACTTGAACGAGTCGGAGGCGTCTTCAACCGTGGAAGAATTGCGTGGGCTCCTTGACCCGCTTTCTAAGCCGCAGCTCGTCGATCTTCTTGCTCGAGCGTAATTCCTAACCCTATTCCCACCTTGTATATACATTTTCAGGCGTATTTACTATTTAAGTTATCTGCTCTCTCTCTCTCTCTCTCTCTCTCCCCCCCCCCCTCTTCAAAGCTTCTGGGTTTGGTTAAGGTTTTAGTTCTTTGCGAGGGATTCATAAAGTTGGGCTCTCGTTGAGGGATTTTGTTGGAAAGTTGGGTGCTTTCGAAGTTGATAGGCAGTAAATTTTTTAATTAATTTTTAGTCGTTGTACTTGTTGCTTTTGTGTATTCGGGGTTGTTTAAATGAAAATATAGGCTTGCTGCATAAATATTTTTTGGGTAGAATGGGGTAATTTTGTGAAATATATCGCAGTTTGGGAGTTGCTAAGTAGTGAAATTGGTCTTGGTTTTCTACGTGAGCACTGAGCAGATATAATTGGTGTTTGCTAATATGTCCCATTTCTATCATGCGTAGTTACTGGCTTTTAACTGCGGACTTGCATGCAGGGATTTCCAAGTGCAATGAGCTTCTGGATCAGTTTATTACCATAGTATGTGGACTCCTCAAAGAAATTAACATTGATGTTCTTTTAGATGAGAAAATTAAAGAGTAGCTCACAGCATAGCGAGCACTTATAAATTGTGAGATATACTTGGGTTGTTGAAGGTATTGGTGCGATGTCATTTTGTATGCTGTTTCTTTTCTTCTCAAGGGTTGAGGGTTCTTAGTAATTTTAGAATCTCTCTGCTACAACTTAAAGTTACAGGTTGCAAGCCTCTATAACATTTGTTGTGTGATGGCTTAATCTTTCTCTCCGTGTACATTTAGACACACGGATATTTGGTTGTGCTTGTGTGTGATATGTGAGTGGATGCTGCTTGTGCATCTCAATGTTTTTACAGTTGAAGGCCATTTCTTGTTCATCCTTGCTGCGTGCTGTGTGGATTGACATTGAATGTGTGTGCTTGTTTGCATGTTCTGGCGTGAAGAGGGTCCCAATATCCTTCTATTGCTGAAGAAATTAAAAGTGTTGCAAGTGCTGATCCTGCCCTTCGAAAGCTTTTTGTTCGTGGTTTAGCATGGAATACTTCTTCAGAAACTTTGTGTGCTGTGAGTGAATTGCTGCTTGCGGACTGTATTTTGTGTTCTCATGGTGACTGTACCCTGTGATACAACTATTGGTTACTGAATTGAAATATCTACAGTTTCCATGGGCTTTTCTTCAACTTCCTATTTTTTCATGGCATGTTATTCTTGGTAATGGTAGGATAATAATGTGAACATTTTAACTTTGTTGAGTGGATGATTGAATGCAGGCCTTTCAAGAGCATGGTGAAATTGAAGAGGGTGCTGTAATCTATGACAAAGCAACAGGAAAGTCACGTGGTTATGGTTTTGTCACTTATAAAGATATGGAGTCAGCTCAGAGAGCTCTAAAAGCACCCAGCAAAATGATAGATGTGAGTATTCTGGTTTGTTTCGCACCAAGAAAATCAGCAATTGTGTAATGAATGTGTTATAAAAGACCTCGGAACAAACCCCACCCCTGCATTCTTCATTCTCAATTATTCTCCCGCATATTTGCTTCAGGGTCGTATGGCTGTTTGTAACCTTGCAAGTGAAGGCTTAAGCAGCACCAGTGTTACACCTGATCAAGCCCAACGCAAACTATACGTTGGAGGTCTGTCACCTGAGACAAACAGTGAGATGCTGCTCTCCTTTTTTTCAAGGCATGGGGAGATTGAAGAGGGATCTGTTGCCTATGACAAGGAGACTAACAAATCTCGGTAAAAGAGTCAATTCACATTTTACTCTTTCATGTATGGAGCAGATCTTTGTGCATCTTCTGATGAATTTGGTTACTGTGCAGTGGCTTTGGCTTTGTTACCTATAGGACGGTGGAGGCAGCAAAAAAAGCTATAGACGATCCCCAAAAGATGCTTGGAGTAAGTAGTCTAATATCTTTCTAGTGAAAAACTGAACTTTAATAAACTTAGCTGGCGTCATAGTCTTCTGCTTCCCTCGATGTAAAGGATGGAGTAAGTCAAGGTCAGGTTCGTTAAGTTGTATGCTAAATGTTTTCTTTTTGAGCAACTGCAGGGAAGAAATATCACAGTGAAGCTTGCTGATAACTACAAAGGAAAAGTCCCCCAATCACAGCTACCTGCTTCTGTGGTTCCAGTACCAGTACACATGACAGCCGGATATCAACAGACTGGAGGTGGAGCCCCTATTGGATATACGTATCCCCAACCGATGGCATCATACCCTACTGCTTCTTATACAAGTCCACCAACAGGAGCTGCTCCATACTCGGCACAGCCGCAATATTCTTATCCACAGTACGGTGTTAAGAAGGAAACTCCACAGCCACAAACAGCTCTTGGGGGATACCCTTATTACATGCCAAAGCAATAGACCCTGGACACAATCACAGCATGGTATATTGCAAAACTGCATTTACGGAAGATACATTGTATTATTCAAATACGCCAACCTCCTTGTTATTTTTCTGGCTATCTGAATCTCTATTTTTCTTTGCCCGATTTTTCATTTGTACCCCTCATCTTGCTAGTGTTTTTCATGCACATGAAATATGCAGGTTGTAGCAGGAGGAAGAAATGCTGTTGAGCAGCTATTGGAAATTCCAAGTTGAAAATGAACTACAAACTCCATGTTTAAGTTCTTGCCAACGCTGATGTCAATTAGTGTATAACTGTTGACTTAACTAGCTTTTACCACTCCCATTTATAATACTATCAATTAATGACTTCTCTGTATTATCATTTCTTCAGTCTATATTTTTCTGTCTCATTCTTTACTTGATTTTTGGAGGGTGTGGCTGAGGGCAACGAATCGATCCTCCCACCATTTATGCTTGTCTTGCTCCTCCATGACGACCAGATTGCGATTGCTTATGCATTTCTTGGATGAGTATAGATAAATTGTCAAGTTAATGCTGATTCAATTTCATGCGGATGGCATTTAAGATATTATAGTAGCAAGTTTGGTTGGCTGTTTTCACGTCAATGACTATTTTGAAGACATTTACAGCAGTGAAGGGCTCTAAATCTGAGTCTCATACTGTTGAAAGTTTCTGGCTTTGTGGATCCAACCGTCCATCCTTGTGCACTACTCCGTACCAACTTTATGTAGAATAATTGTAGCTCTTTTATGGAACTCCTCTCCGAGCTAAGAAATTATCGTTCCATATATTTGTCTCTGAAACTTCACCAAAATCCTACCTACTAAAATATAAGGGGTTGAAATTTTAACGTTTAGTCCGATTTCCTTTCCCCTCCAAAGTTAGAACAAATAGCCACCAAATTACCAACAATATACGAATTATAGATGTACAAATGAAGGGTCAAGTAAACTTATATATTTTTTTAAAAATGTGAGGTTATATTTTTTTAAAATAAATTAAAACTCCCCTTTACACTCTTGTTATGGTTCAAACAAAATGCTTTTGGTAGCAAAAAAATTATATAAATTATTAATTTTATCATTTATATAACATTCTCATGTAATAATTTGTACTTATAAATAAAAAAATATAATACTGTCAATCTCAATTTATACATATATGTATTATATTTATTTCTTTATAAGTATAAAAATATACATGTAAACATTGAATTAGGGATAAAATTAAAATTTTATATAATTCTTTTTATTGATGTTAGCATTTTTTCTCTAAATCCTTATAGAAGAGGGTCTAGTGTAAATGAAAAAAATTTAAAGAGGGTGCAATTGTAATTTTATTATTTTTTTCAAGAAAAGAGTTTCTAATTTTAAGTGAGGTTTAGTTGTAATTAACCCAACAACTGAAATGCCCATTTCGGTCCATTATCTGCATGCCCATATTCCGTCCTCTGCCCCCTCTCTCTCCTCTTGTCGTGGGTTTTACAAAACCCAATCGTCAAAACTGACCCTGGAAGTCCCTCTTAACCTTAACCTTTCCGAGAGAGTGTACAAGAAAAAGCAGAGAAAACCCTTGTCTGGGAAGCTGCTCCTGCAGTAGCCTAGCACCAATTTCCCTGGGCAACCTTCACAAATCTCATGAAGGCGAGAAACCCATTTCACGCACCTCAAATATAGTCAATCTTTTACCCTTCTGCGCCCTTTGCGTTATCCATGACCAGTTTACTGAAACTTAGGAAGCCTCATTTCCTCAAATGTGTTTCTTTATATTGCTCAGGAAACAACTCTTCATCACCAAAATCGAATCTTTATGTTAATGGGTCACTCCACATTTTACAACTCTTTAGATTTTGTAGAGTAGAAAGGGCTGTGAATTTGAGAAACGGCGGAGATCTTGGTGAACTAGCTAAGAAGTCCCGTGTTGTTAGAAGGGAAGCTCAAGCTGCTTTGTTAGACTATTTGCATTCCACTAGGAGTTTGCAGTTTATGGATGCTGAGAATATGAGCAAGAACACCCCCGAGTTTCTGGATAGGTTGTTGAAGAAGGTGGATATTAATGATGGTGACGTTAGCCGGTCGTTGACACGGTTCTTGAGGTACCATCCTATTAATGAATTCGAACCCTTCTTTGAAAGCATAGGCTTGGATCCTTCTGAGTATTCATCATTTCTTCCCCGCGATTTGATGTTTTTAAGTGATGATCAGTTGTTGTTGCAGAACTACTGTGTGCTGTGTAATTATGGAATTGCGAGGAATAGGATTGGAAAGATTTATAAGGAAGCTATGGAGGTTTTTAGGTATGATTATGGGATTTTGCAATCAAAGCTTCAGTCTTTTCAGAATTTGGGGTTAAATCAGTCTCTTGTTGTTAAGATAATTGCTTCAAGTCCTTACCTTTTGATGGGAGATGTCAACCCGGAGTTTCTTAAGGTCTTAGAAAAGTTAAAGAAATCAGGGATTGGGTACAAATGGCTTGAGGAGCATTTATCTGAAGGGAATTCGTATAATTGGAAATGTATGCTTGAGCTCATCTGTTTATTCGGTGAGTTGGGCTTGACTGGAGATATATTAGGAGAAGTAATTACACACCATCCTGACCTTGTGCTTGAGCTCTCTGGACGTATTACCTTTTGCTTATTTGTGTTCTTGTTGAAATTCGGATCCACACCGAGTGATATACAAAATCTGTTTCTTCAGTTTCCACATATATCAGTTGTGAAGTTCACAAATAATTTATGTCAGTGCTATAAGTTTCTAGTTGAAATAAAAATGTCTGTTCAAGATATTGGTTGGATGGTTCGTTCATACCCACTACTGCTGGGTACATGTGAACTCAAAAAAGTTACAAGCTTATTGGGTACATTGAACTGTGGACTGAACCAGCTCTGTCAAATGGTCAAGGATGATCCGTATGTGTTAAAGAAATGGGTCCTTGGAGTGAGAGTTGATCGGCTACCAGGGCCAAAGAGGGTTTTAAAAGTAAGAATGTTGAAGACTAAGTTTCTATTAAGCCTAGGCTTTGTTGAAAAATCAAAGCAAATGGAAAGGGCCCTGAAAGTGTTTCGAGGAAAGGGGGTTGAACTCCAAGAGAGATTTGATTGTTTAGTGAACAATGGTTTGAGTCGTGAAGATGTCATAGAGATGCTGAAAGTATCTCCCCAAATTCTTAACCAGTCAAAGGATGTCATTGCAAAAAAAGTTGAGTTTTTTGTAAAAGACATGGGATACCCAGTGTCTGCTCTGGTTGCTCATCCAGCACT
Source organism: Sesamum indicum (assembly GCF_026168435.1). Classification (NCBI taxonomy): domain Eukaryota; kingdom Viridiplantae; phylum Streptophyta; class Magnoliopsida; order Lamiales; family Pedaliaceae; genus Sesamum; species Sesamum indicum. The sequence continues at coordinate 3,647,065 of NC_142661.1, read as the reverse complement.
TGTCTCTTATAAAATTCAGAGGGTAAAGCTTAGGCTTCTGACTTATAAATGGCTCAAAGATCAAGGAGCAGTACACCCGAAGTTGGCCTTAAGCACTCTCTTCTCATGCTCAGAGGAAATATTTGTCAGGAGTTATGTAAACTCTCATCCTAGAGGGCTTGAATTTTGGGAGAGCCTGAAGAAAAAGATATATTAACAGTGAGTGGAAAAATCAGTGTTTACTAGCTTTGTTACTAGAGCCTCCATGGAAATGCAGGGTTTTCCTAAAGCTAAGTCTTCTGCAAATGAACTGTCATGCTTTTCCGTAGCTCCAAATTTTGAGTTCAATGAACATAATCTGGAGAAGGCAAACCAAATGTAAGATCAGGTAACTGCATTTTGATTACTCATATATGCTTAGCCGGGCATAATAGTTATGAGTCAATTGAAGTTAATGCGAGTTGGAAATTGTTTGATTTAGTTCCTCTGGGACATTTATTTGCTCACTTGTTTGGCTTCCGTCTTTGCTATGCTGTTGTTCTTTGTTGTCAGTGATGTGACTTAGAAAATCCTACTGGCTGTTTGTGTGTTATAGGACTTATTTTTCAGTTGTAACCGCATGCTTGCATTTGTTACCCTTCTCTTCTGTATGGTCCCTACAGTTGTTTGAATGTTCAGTCTCCTATTCTTCTGGTCATATTTCTGATCAAGTTTGTTTCCATCCTTACCATACTGAATAAGTTCCAGTTTGAGGTCAATGGATGCAGCACAAGAAACAACCTTATCCTCAAGGATGTAAAATAATGGCTGTATCAGGACATAGTTGACAATGTTTTCACATTATAATAATTATTCGCAACTAATAAGGAGCACTAAATCGAGACACACCACAGAATCCCTGAGAGACAACCTAAGGTATGTGTAAACCAAATCGTTGATATATTTGAATATTGTATTAAAATATTTTGTCCTTTATTTTACTACCATATAACTGCATTCAGAGATCAAGAGCATTCATGTGCTATAGTTAAATAGTCATGGTCTCGGAATTAATAGTCAAATTGAAAACTAATGAAAAATTATCTTTATCTTTTTTTCTTTTTGAAGTGGAAAGTTAATAGTTGGCATCATTTGAGATCATTCTCTTTGCATCACCAGGCTTTCCGAGCTACATATAACAGATGAACTTCATGTGCTCCACTTTACACGTTTAACAGTTATGCATTAAGGTGCTGGACCAAAGGACTCATAGAAGTTTTGGGAAGAAATGCTTAGGAAATAGACTGCAGAACTGATAAAAAGGAAGAGTTGGCCAATGCTTTATTTTAGCAATAATTTTTTACTCGATCTTTCATGACTCGATGGTTGTGTCTTTTTTTGGCATCTTTGGACAGCATATGCCCTTATCCATTACTACTGTAGGAAATTGCAGTGGTAAGTAAACCAAAACTCCAATTTAGTGCAATAAGGATATTGAATTCGCCTCTGTAACGGCTTTTTTCCCGTTACAAGTAGTTCCTCTTTCCTTCTTCCCCTTGCATTTATGTTCTCTTTTCTTTTCTCATTGAGAGGAGCCTAAGGCTGCTTAAATATGTTTTGTGGTTTTGCAGTTAATTCTCCTGAAGTTGTCTCGGATGTAATGACTATTTCCATTTTCCTTGGACATGTTCTTATTTTACCTTTGCTTGTTCACACAAAGTTCTCTATCACATGATTTACCTTCTAAACATTCAGCAATTATGCCATAGATGTCCCTGAAATATCACTTAGTACTGAAGTATTTCTGTCCTATTATTGTGCATGCCCGTCCATTAAACCGTACATATATTATCTTCGTTCTGACATTATCTTTTTTAACACCGTGGCAGGGAATCGACCAACGTTGTTGCTGACTCATTTAAAAGACAACGCTGTGGTTGCAAAGATAAAATCTCATTCTCCGTTGCGCAGAAGAGCGCTTGTGATTAGGAAATGGAGGAACACATTACCTCGGCATTCATCAAGCTAGGACGGGGATGATTCTTTCGGTCATGAAACATCCTTGTACAGAATGATAATTGAATCAACAGCTACCAAAATCTTATCAAGAATATATGATTGTCTGAAGAACAAAGGGGGGAATAGAGTTGTACAGTCTTCCCTCTGTTTCATTCTGATAACTCTTCCTCTTTCTGCTTCACAGGAGAATACAAATCTGGTCGTGAACTATATTTACAGTTTTGACAGGCCAAGAATGTCCATACTAGAATTCCCCCATTCTTGAATTCAAGATTCATTCTCTCTCCATGTTGTCCAATTCATGATGAAATTTGGGCTTTTATAGAACAGTTGTACTAAAAGAGTTGGACAAGCTCAACATTGTAGGAACAGACAGACAATGGCCCAATGAGAGGGTCCAAATCCAATCATGAGTTTGTGGCAACCAGCTGCTTAAAACGTGTGGTCCCCTTTCAAGAAAAAGATTGAGACAGCCCAACAAAGCGATAGGGGCTTTTCGGTCATTTACCCACAAATTTTATATCTATATATATAGATTGGAAAATTTTCAACTATATAAAGCAAGGAATATGATTGTCATAATTATTTTTCATCATCATCTAATAAAAACCATGGCCACACCGACCTAGTACCACAACATACCCCAAAGTTTGAAAGAACAAATCTTTTTATAAAATTTTGACTCTAATCAAATTCAATCGTATAGAAATTATTATATATTTTATAATAAAATAATCTTTTACATTATAATTTGTGATTTGAATTATGCTATACCATACAGGCAACAATTTAAAAAGAAATTTAGTAATATAAAAAGAAGATAATATTACTGTAAAGAATGGAGAAAAAATTGAATTTTGGGATAAAATTGTCAAGGACTTAAACACTCATGGCCTTATCCATATGTTTTTGCCAAAAGAGTCAAATTTGTGAAAATAACTTTGTGGCGGTGGGGTGTTATTTTTTTAGTGATAAGTATATAATTACCTTAAATTTAAGAATATGTCGAGTCCATCTACGCATATATAATTAAGAACAACAGACTAAATTTATATAAAATGAGATAAATAGTACCAGAAAATCTATTACTTTTCGCCTCAAAAAATGTAGTATATGTAAAGAATCATAACAAAGAGAAATTTCTTCAAATATACAAAGATTAATTTTTCGGGTCATTTGAAATTATATAAAATAATTTCCATTTTCATTCTTCAACCAAATAAAATTACTAGACATAAATAGAAATAAATAAATAAAAAGCAGTTTGACATGCGCGAATGATCACCTTCGAATTTTATTTCATTTTAATTAGCCAAATTTTTTATTTATTATCTGAAATTATTAATTTTCTTTAAAGAAAAAAAAATAATTATATTGAATAGTTATTTTACCTTCATTTATAGTTCACCCTAACTTCCCAAATAGCCCATCAAAAATAAAATAAATAAATATCCTTTCACCACTTCCCACTTAACTACACACGTTTTCTCTCTTCTCCTTTTGCAGTCTTTGCCTCCTTCCCTCAGCACCTCATTGGCTTAGTTTCTTCAACCTTTGAACACACAAAAAAAAAATCAATCTTTTCAAATCTGAATTCATTTCCAAATCTCCAATCCATTACCCTCTTGTTTATTTGATCTGGGCCTTCATTTTTTCCTGCAGCAGATCAAACCCTTGTCTGTTTTTTGTTCATAGTACACCAAGACTTCACCTTTTTCTTTACTTATCTTTGTTTAAATTTCCATTACTATTGGAACTGTTCTCATGCAGGTAGAAAAACTCATCTCAATACTGGGTCTTTATTTGGTTCTTGATTGGTGAAGCTGTTCTCTTGATAAAAATGGTTGCTTCGATTTTGGATGCAAATCGATGTTGTTTGAAGTTGTGAAGTCAGCTCCACTTGGTATGTAACTCGCTTGCTTTTGCTGTAATCTAATTTACCACCAGAAGTGACAGTTTGATCATAGTTTTAATGTTGTTTTATTGCAATCTCATGTTTTTAATTTATATGGGATGTTTGTTTCTCCGTTAGTTTTCAGAAAGAAAGCTCATTTTAGATTCCTAGTTATGTTATACATGAATTGGATTTGTACTTTTTGGCTTTACTCAAGTTTTCGCTAAGTAGAGCATCCTCATTTAGCATAGTGTTAGTAATCCATGAAGTTCATTTTGATGTTGCAGTACTATTTTGTAGGTAATTTCTGTTTAGATGTTTGCTAAATCTCAACATCTGGATTTCAGCTGGATGAGAATAGATGGGCTTTAGATTTATTTAGTCGTAGAGTTTGCTTTTATCGGTTTACCTCTCCATAGTTTGTGTTACTGTTTTAGGTTTCTTGCCTCGTTTTTCTTGAAATTTGTCAACAAAACTTGATACGGGCTACTCTATGAGTCTTATGTATCCATATTTGTTATTGCAGAATAGTTTTTGTTTTGCTCGAATTGCTGATTTAGAAAGATGGGTAGAGGGAGAGGGAAAGGGAAGAAAAAGTCTGCTACTGCTGCTCGCGATGATACTGGAAGTGGTGAGGATGAGAAGTTGCCTATAAGGAGAAGAGGGAGGCCACAAAAACCAATGAAAGATGAAATTGAGGAGGAAGATGGAGTTGATAAGATAGAGGATGAAGACAATGACGTTGAGGATAACAAAAGTTCAGTTTTGAGTAAAAGTGGCAAGAATCAAGCTGTCATGGAAAACGGCAGGAAGAGAAAGAGGCCTTCAATGACCAAGGACAGTACAGATTCAGTAACAGAGGAAAATGGCATGGGAACCAAAACTAATGCCTCTGTCCTGATCAAGTCGGTTGGCTATAGGCAAAACGGAAGCAGAAGGAAGAACAAGCCCAGGCGGGCTGCTGAAGTTGGCGTTGAATGCAAATGAATTTTGTACTGCACACTGGGAGCAAAAGCCTCGTCAAATTATATTGGCCTTTTAGTAATTGTTTTTTGAGTTTATGTCCTTGATAATGCCTTTGAGAAATTCGTTTTCACTAGTGGAGAAGATGGCAACAAGTTTCTTGCACTTCTTGTTGTTAGATGTCTGAAACTAGTTTATTTAGACAAGTACTTCGTGTCAAGTAGCTAGAACCTTTGCTCCACTAACACTATAATGTTTCCATTCTATTCTGTACTATGGTTCAAGATTCATATAGTAATTTTAAGTGAAGGTGTCGTTGTCCATTTCTGCTATAACTTGAGACTGGCATTACAAAGAGAAGCCGGATAGAACGCGGATTAGCTCCTCCAGAGTCGTCTTCTCATGAGATTCAGGTAAATTTTGAGCTTTCGTCATTCCCTCAACCACAATGAGTTGATTTCCCTTTGTGTAGTGTATTTCAAATCTTTGGCCTTTCTGTTATACATTGCAGTCATGCTTACTGTGATGGATAAGTGAAGGTTCATTACTGGGATTTGTGTTGTGAAATTCTTGATTAGGTTTGATTCAGATTCCTTCTCTCCCACCCATCAACCATTCTGACCAAGTAGTTACAAGAAATTCTTGTCTGAACATGGTGCTGTTGAACAAATTATATGGCAAATGAATTACACTTTATCGTATGATTGGCGTACGAGGTTAGAAAAATAATGAATCACATCAAAAGTAGTATAAAACATGTTGTATGATTCATTGGATACGGCAGAATATAGTTTGGACAAGAATTTTATAAAGGTTTATGATGTGGAAGTTGAGAGACAACTCTTCTTAAATGTGTTTGTTTTGAATGTTATCATGTCAGTACAAGAAACAATCAGAAAGGAGGATTCAGAACTACTTAGTACACTCGCCAAGAAGGGCTTCTTTTGTCTAAAACGGATTCGTGCAACATTGGGTACTCTTGTGAGGTCTTCGACTTTGGACAATCAATCACACCCACACGTACGGTTTGTCACTCTGAGAGTTAATTATACACGAATTACTGTAGTTACATAGAAGATGGCAGTTCTCTCAACGACTGTACTTGTGATGTTGTAATAATCATTACACTAATGATTGTGATTGCTTTCAACTCAAAATCTTGATGCCTTGTAAAAATAGTGAAAACGGTGGCACGAAAGGGAAATGAAGCAACTGTTATACATGTTAATTTTTGAATGCGTGAGAGCCAGTTGAAGATATTAACAACAGTTAGCCCACCAAGCCCAGATGTACAGAAGTGGTGGCAGTTTGTTCTTACTTTTCACAACTATTGGGAAACAAATGTACTGAGTCAGGGTTTAGGAGAAGTAACAGCCCAACACCCCTCATGCCTTTCTTGCTCTCAAACTCAACCACTCATTTCCAGAAACTAGTACGGCTCTTTACCCACATTTTTAATTTAGTGTAAAATTGAAAAAAGTTGGATATTTTATCAATTAAACAACATTTTTGGCATAGTAAAAGGAGTTAAAATCCCCACTTTGTGTTTACAATTACAATTAAAAAAAAATTAATCACATAATAATTACAATAATACTTGAAATCTGATTAAATTGAGATGTGCAGGCTGAGAATCTTGTGCACTGAACATCCAACATCAGGAATATCTAATATATTTTTATGCTTAAAATAATAATTTGTCTGAAGAAAAGTGTGTCTGAATATATTATAATAATTTGGTTAAAGCGCAGCAAGTTGCGAATATCTTCGATGACTCACTACTTTTGACTTCTCTAATCATTTCTTGGAATTAATCCTCCTCCCAGAATTTTTTTTTTTTTTTTGAATAAAATCAAATGTGGGTTATATCATATCAGCGTATGCATCCTTTATAATATTTTATATTTTCATATTCGATTCACACTAATTAAAAAAGAAAAATAATAATCGACCACCATTTGAAAAGAGTGATATTAGTGTTAGGAAATGGATCGGGTTAAGATGGATAACAGGTGGAATATGAAGGCGATAAAAGACACACGAATTTGTTAACCCAGTTTGGATATAAATCCTACGTCTGGGGGCGATACCAAGCCAGGAGAAAACACTCAAAGAGGAGGAAAATTGAGGAGTACAACACACACACACTTGTATGCAAGTCTTCACCACACGTGAAAGACAACACTCACCCTCGTCTCAACTCTTTCTTTTCTCTCTACTCTATTCTACTTTGCTCTATAAAACAATGCTAATAAGAGTAGTATATATATAGCCATGACTTATCCTTTTTCCAACTCAACTTGGGATTTCTAAGTTGAATCGGGTTATCCTTCTCCAACTCAACTTTGAATCGGGTTATCCTTCTCCAACTCAACTTGGGATTTCTAAGTTGAATCAGGTTATCCTTTTCTTCTTCAAATCAATCTTCACAACTTAACAATCTCCCACTTGAAGATTGATTAGCTTTTCTCCACTTCTTTCTTGGTACCGCCGGGTTTGTCCACTCTAGTCATCAAGGCCAGTCGAAGCCGTACACAGCTTCAACTTCTCCATCGCAACCGCCTTGGTCAGCATGTCCGCAGGATTCTTTTCTCCTTGGATCTTCTCCAGCTGCAGTGCCTTCTTCTCCAGAAGTTGTCGGATGAAATGGTACTTGATCTCGATGTGCTTTGTCCGCGAATGGAACGCGGGATTCTTTGCCAGATGGATCGCACTCTGGCTATCGCTATGAAGAATCACATCTGTCTGAGGTTTCCCTAATTCACCCAAGAAGTGTTGCAGCCAAATGAGCTCCTTAGCCGCCTCAGTAACTGCCACGTACTCAGCTTCCGTCGTGGACAGTGTGACAACCTTCTGCAGCTTTGAGACCCAGGATACGGCTGTACCGCCATATGTGAACACGTACCCTGTAGTGCTCCTCCTTTTGTCATAGTCACTCCCTGCAAAATCAGCGTCAACAAACCCAAACAAGGTAAGCTTGCCCTTACCAAACACCAATGCTCGGTCCTTAGTACCCCTTAGGTACCTAAGAATCCATTTCACAGCTTCCCAGTGCATCACTCCTGGATTGCTCATAAAACGGCTAACTACTCCCACTGCATGTGCTATATCCGGCCGAGTACAGATCATAGCATACATCAGGCTCCCAATTGCTGAGGCATACGGTGTGACTCTCATCTTTGCACGTTCGGAGTCAGTCTGGGGCGAATCACTGTTGGATAGTTTGAACTGATTTCCCAATGGCGTTCCAACCAGTTTTGCATTTTCCATCTTGAATCTGCATAATACTTTCTCAATATAATCAGATTGAGATAACCATAATTTACCAATACCTTTGTCCCTTGTGATTTTCATGCCCAATATCTGCCTTGCTTCGCCAAGATCTTTCATGTCAAACTTCCTCGATAACTGATCCTTGAGCCTATTGATCTCCTTGACATTTGATCCTGCTATCAACATGTCATCAACATACAGGAGTAGAATGATAAAAAACTCATCGAACCTCTTCACGTAGCAGCAATGATCAACATTGCATCTAGAGAAACCTATCTCTAGCATGAAGTTGTCAAACTTCCTGTACCACTGCCGCGGAGCCTGTTTCAATCCATACAGGCTTTTCTTCAGGCGACACACCTGCTGATCATCTCCATTATACCCCTCTGGTTGTACCATGTATATCTCCTCCTCAAGATCCCCGTGTAGGAAGGCTGTCTTTACATCCATCTGTTGTAACTCCAAGTTCTCTGCCGCTACCATGCTCAACACAAGACGAATAGTAGTTAACTTGACAACAGGTGTAAAAACATCAGTAAAGTCAATACCGTATCTTTGTTGGAATCCCTTTACTACGAGTCTTGCCTTGTACCGCTTCTTCCCGTCTGATTCTTCCTTAACCCGATAGACCCATCTGTTCTGTAGGGCCTTCTTTCCTTTTGGGAGCTGACACAATTCCCATGTGTTGTTTTTCTTCAACGAGTTCATCTCGTCGTTCATCGCAAGCTCCCACTTGCTCTTGTGGACATCATTGACTGCCTCTGCGTAACATTCGGGTTCTCCACAATCAGACAAAAGCAAGTAATAAAGAGAGGGGGAGTACCTATCTGGGGCCCTTCTCAGCCTCGGTTCTCGACCCAGTGCCAAGGGTGTGCTGCTTTCAGTAATCGGTTCCTCCGATACTGGTTCTGGCTCTATCTCCGTCTGTTCGGTTTCGTCCGTCTGAACTCGCACTAAATCCGTATCTGCTGGTCTCATGATCCCGGAATTTGAAATATCGAGATCAACAAATTCCCTTTCCTTCTTGTCATCGTCCGGGCTTACCTTCCTGTCGTTGTACATTACATCCTCATTGAATATAGCATTCCTGCTACGAATTATTTTTCGGTTTTGATCATCCCAGAATCTATACCCAAATTCGTCAGTCCCATACCCAATGAATGTACATTTAATCGACTTAGCATCCAGCTTAGTCCGATCATCGTTCAAAATATAGGCTGAACAACCAAACGTACGTAAGAAAGAAAGATCCACTTTCTTACCACTCCATACCTCTTCTGGTATCCTGTTGTTCAACGGGACAGAAGGCCCTCGATTGATCAAGAAAGCAGCCGTGTTGACTGCATCTGCCCAAAAGATCTTTGGTAGTCCGCTCTTCAATCGCATGCATCTCGCACGCTCATTCAGTGTTCTGTTCATCCTCTCAGCAACGCCATTTTGCTAAGGTGTCCCCGGGATTGTTTTCTCCATTCGGATTCCATGGTCGGCGCAGTAATTCTTGATACCTTCACTGCTGTACTCGCCACCATTATCCGATCTGAGACATTTCACTTGTAGACCTGTCTCATTTTCCACTAGTGCCCTCCATTTCCTGAATGTATCAAAGGCATCAGATTTTCTTTTTAAGAAATACACCCATACCTTTCTAGTGGAGTCATCGACGAATGTCATGTAGTACGTTGATCCACCAAGAGATGACACTGGTGCTGGTCCCCACAAATCGGTGTGAACAAGCTCCAACTTTTCTTTCCTTGGAGTTCTTCCTGTGGTCAAGAAGCTCACCCGCTTCTGCTTTCCGAACACGCAGTGTTCACAATGACCCACCTCCACCGATTTTAACTCAGGCAACCGTCCTTTTGACTTCAGCACGTTCATTCCTTTTTCGCTCATGTGGCCCAAGCGATTGTGCCACAGGTTAGCCTGCGATACAGTTCCTGCAAAGGGGATGTTTGAACTGGATCCTCCCGCCATGTAGAGCGTTCCCGACTTTAGTCCTCGAGCCAAAGTCATTGCTCCCCGACTGATCTTCCACTTCGCGTCTCCAAACGTCGTGTGGAATCCATCACTATCCAGCTGTCCGACTGAGATCAAGTTCCTTTTCAGTCCTGGTATGTGTCTCACATCATGTAGGGTCCAGCATGACCCATTCGTTGATTTGATCCGCACATCTCCCTTTCCTACAATCTTGAGGGGTTTGTTATCTGCAAGATAAACTAAGCCAAAATCACCTGAGGTGTATGGCTCCATGATGTCTTTGTTGCTGCATGAGGAATGAGGCCCCTGAATCCACAACCCAATCATCGGAAGAACTGCTCACACTCAACAAGAGTGCATCCATGACCTCTTCCGTCGCGGCATTCGCTGTCCGGCCCTCCTTTTCCTTCTTTGGCACCCGACATTCGCTTTTCATGTGTCCGGGCTTCTCGCAGTTCCAGCACACCATCTCCTTCTTGCCCTTGTTCTTCCCCCTGGACCTTGACCTTGACCTTCCACGGTATTTACCCCGTGTGTCAGGTCTCCCTCTGGACTCTGTATGTAGTGCAGAGCCAGATGATCCACCCGTTTGCTTTCTACGGGTTTCCTCGTTCAACATCATGTCCCTGATGTTGTCGAACTTCATCTTCTCCTTCCCAGACGAAGTGCTCACCGAAGTAACAACCACATCCCAACTGTCAGGTAAAGATGAAAGCAAAATTAACGCTTTTACCTCATCGTCAAACACGATATCCACAGACGCCAGCTGTGTCGTGAGTTGGTTGAAGTCATTGAGGTGATCGGCCACCGACTTCCTCTCCTCCATCTGCAACCTGAATAGTTTTTTCATCAGCATAACCTTGTTCATTGCTGAGGGTTCTCGTACATATCGGCAAGAGTCTGTAGGACTTCCTTCGTGCTCTTTGCTCCCTTCACATGATAGGCGACATTCCGAGAGAGCGACAGGATTATTGCGCTCATTGCCTTTCGATCGAGCACCTTCCATTCTTCATCACTCGTCTTCTCGGACTTCTCTGCAAGTGGTTCGTACAGGTCCTTCCCGTACAGGTAGGCCTCCATCTGCATACGCCAAAATCCAAAGTCGGAACCATTGAACCGTTCGACTGGAAACTTTCCCTCCATCTTAACTCCTTGAACCAGGCTCTTGATACCAGTTGTTAGGAAATGGATCGGGTTAAGATGGATAACAGGTGGAATATGAAGGCGATAAAAGACACACGAATTTGTTAACCCAGTTTGGATATAAATCCTACGTCTGGGGGCGATACCAAGCCAGGAGAAAACACTCAAAGAGGAGGAAAATTGAGGAGTACAACACACACACACTTGTATGCAAGTCTTCACCACACGTGAAAGACAACACTCACCCTCGTCTCAACTCTTTCTTTTCTCTCTACTCTATTCTACTTTGCTCTATAAAACAATGCTAATAAGAGTAGTATATATATAGCCATGACTTATCCTTTTTCCAACTCAACTTGGGATTTCTAAGTTGAATCGGGTTATCCTTCTCCAACTCAACTTTGAATCGGGTTATCCTTCTCCAACTCAACTTGGGATTTCTAAATTGAATTAGGTTATCCTTTTCTTCTTCAAATCAATCTTCACAACTTAACAATTAGTTCATTTAAAAATTGAAAACAAGATAGGAAAAGTCTGTTAGGAAATGGATCGGGTCAAGATGGACAACAGCGGAATATGAAGGCGATAAAAGACACACGAATTTGTTAACCCAATTTGGATATAAATCCTACATCTGGGGGCGATACCAAGCCGGGAGAAAACACTCAAAGAGGAGGAAAATTGTAGAGTACAACACACACACACACACACTAGTATGTAAGTCTTCACCACACATGAAAGACAACACTCACTCTCGTCTCAACTCTTTCTTTTATCTCTCGATTATACAGAGAACTTATATGTTTTTCTCTCTACTCTACTCTACTCTACGAAACAATGCTAATAAGAGTAGTATTTATAGCCATGACTTATCCTTTTCCAACTCAACTTGGGAATTCTAAGTTGAATCGGGTTATCCTTCTCCAACTCAACTTGAGATTTCTAAGTTGAATCGGGTCATCCTTGACTTCTTCAAATCAATCTTCACAACTTAACAAAGTCATCATCAAGAACGACGTTTGTCTCGTACGAAACTCTAGCAGACAATACCTCACACAATGGGACGGACACCGGTCAAGTGGTAAGCCACATCATTTGTTGTTGTATGTGGAAACAAGGCTACGTGCCTCTCATCTGGGGACTAATATAAGCAAGTATCCCACATTAGTTGCAGATAAGAAGCTTGAGTGTCTTATAAGTCTCACATATTAATTGCAAACGAGAAGTTTGAGTGGCTTATAAGCCCCAAAATTTCATCTCCCTAGTAAGACGACTCATATGAAGTCAAAAACTGACAATATCTCATACAACGAGATTCCGTTTGAATTCGAAGTAGGAAGAATAATCCTACAAGGAGAGATGCATGGGATGAAGAAGGGGTCCCTTCCCTTCTCACTTTGTTTGTTTAGGTAGATTGTTTTGAATGAGGTCTGACAGTACAGAACAGTACTGCTTCCTCCACAGACACAAACTGCCACGAAATATTGAATGAGGTATGGACCAAAAACATAACATGATGGATGGGCAATTGGGGATGGACCAAACCCCTTTCACTACAAATTAAGACAGCTTGGCTTTGGCTTTTGTATCAACCAACCAATTTCTTCTTGGTCGGTGTTTCAAATCATCTCCTTTTTTTAAATTTTTCGGTAATTAGCATCATTTGATTACTGGCATGAAAAAGTGGTTGTGGTGATGGAATTTTACTTCCACATTTGCACAATTTTTCACATTGTTACTGCACCACACTTTTCACATGCATAACTACTGCTTCAATATAACATCATATGCTTTTGTCACATCAATTTCTGCTCAAATCTTTATACCAACAAAGACCGAACATACAAATTTCATTTTAGTCTCATAATTCAATGTTGTATAATTTTCATGTCTTTTTCCTGAAACTTAAGCACCACATAGAATACGTGGGATGACACGTGTCAATGCGACCGTTATTAGCCCAAAATATGTGGAGGGTTTTTTTGTGATTTGGTTAAACGAAATCTGATTTGATTTCAAATTTTACGAGTCAAGATTCATATAAGTATATAATCTTGAATTTTCAGATCTTATAACTAGTTTGAATATCATTCTTTATATATTGACTTTTATGTTATTATTTTGAATATTTAAATTTACAAATTAATCGACCCGCATCTTGAACTTTATATTAATTAAAGATTATTGTGTTAAAAAAATAAAATATTTACCGTTACGATGAATTGATTATATGAAGCTACGAACAGAAAAAATTTATTACTCATCAATACTAATGTTTTTTTGCATGGTATTTAAAATTCCAATCATCATAGAAACAAGTCAAAATAACCCATAATAGGTAAATTACTTTCTCTTCTTTTAATGCACCCAAAATTGTTGCAAACCAAAATACCCCCCCGCAGTTAGCAGCAAATAGTTCACTTTATGAAGCAACCACATCATTTAGACCCCCCCCCCCCCCCAATAAAATAAATAAAAAAAAAACTAATAAGGGTAAAAAATTATGTCTCTAGAAGAGGGAGTTGTTGTACCTAAGAAATATGAAGGATAATGATTGGTTCATGACCACATAAAAGTACAAGTTTCATTTAAACTGCCTTTTTACAGCTTACCACGTCTAGAACAGGATGGAATTATCCTGCGTAACAACAAAGACTCTATCCTTAAGGTAAAATTCAATATGATTGGTTCTATATTTTTCTGTTTTTTTCAAAATAATCTTAAAATTGAGAGAAAACTTGATACTTTTAGTCCTCTGCTTTACGATATTTATAGGACTAAATGTCTCGAGTTTTTTCAATATTCCTGATCATTTTGAGCATCCTTTAAGTATAGGATTAAATGTGTCGAATTTTTCAATTTTTAGGATTATTTTGAAAATATTGAAAAATAGAGGTCTAAAAATAATTTAAAAAATAAAAAATTATATTTTTTTCCATTCTGATTTTTTTTTTGTTTCCCTCCACTTATTGTCGACAGTTGCATCCGGCCACCACAAGTCAGGGCGACACACTATCGTCTGGATTTGAGTGACTGTCGCACAAAAAAAGAAAAGAGTATCGCGTCGCCCAAACCATCGCCGTCGCTGTCTTTTGGGCGATGTAGATCGTGGTCGGCCTGTTTGTGGTTGGGCGACGTAGAGAGGTATGCGATGACAGTCATCCATCATTACTTCATACATTATATACGTTATTTATATATATAAATTATATTTATATATTGATACAATATAAATTTTTTTATTTTTTACTATTGAAAATCAATGACTATTAAAATAAGAATATAACGAATAAAATACCCAAAATATTAATGTCATTCAGGGGAACAAACAATAGGAAAAAGCGTGCATTATTTTACAAAACACAAAAAGTTTTTCTTTTTCTTTTTGGTCTATTTCATTAACAAAATCGATTTTAAGCAAATTTTTGTATAAACGGGGTTTTATATAACTATCCCTAGCTAGAATTGAATTTTCATGCACAGAGGGGGGGGGGGGGGGGGGGATAATAAACGACAGTTGAGTTAGTGAGCGGAAAAAGTAGTGAACGTTATAAAAGCTGCCAAGAACTCCCAAAAAAGCAATGGGAAACTCACAAAACACTGTCTCCTTCATTTGCTTTGCTTCTCCATTATTTGTGTTTTGACACAAGTCAAGTTTCACTGCTTCACAAATACTTCTCTCAGCACACACCCCAAGCTGGCATTATGGCCCATATGTCAGGTCTCTACTTTACACCACTACTCTCCCACCACACACACACACACACTTGCAAACTCCCATGTCAAGAATTCCCACAAACCAAAAATTTTAAAAATATATACAAACAAGCAAGTATTGTTTTGATATATAGTCTCCAGTGATTCACATGAAGTACTCAACAGAAACTTTTTATTGTTTTGAGAGTCTAAAGGGGTTTTCTGCTTTTTGAAGTAATTTTGGAGCTGGGATAAAGAACCAATTTTTCTTTTAGTTATAGCCCCATATTTTTGTTGGTTTGTTTGAATATATGTTTCTTTTCCTTTTCGTGTTCCTAGAGATGATGCATGTGGCTTTCATCTGATTCATAAATCAGCAATGAGTGGTTTGTAGACATCAAGAATGGAAAAGGGTTCATCCTCTTCTTCTTCGTCAGGTGCTGTGGCTGACTCAATCAATGGCTTGAAGTTTGGGAAGAAAATCTACTTCGAGGGTGTGGGTTCTGGATTGCGGCCCAAAAACGGTGGTGGGCTGTTGCCGGATGCGGCGCCTCCGCCGTCTCCGGCCAAGAAAGGGAGGACGGGCCTGGTGCAGGGAGGCCAGCCGCCTCGGTGCCAGGTGGAGGGTTGTAAGGTAGATCTGAGTGATGCTAAGGCTTATTATTGTAGGCACAAAGTTTGTGGTATGCATTCCAAGTCCCCAAGGGTCATTGTTGCAGGCCTTGAGCAAAGGTTTTGCCAACAGTGCAGCAGGTCAGCCTTTTTCCTCCTTTTTTTTTTTTCTTTTTAAAAAAAAATTACATTATCTTTTCTCTTTATCCATTATTAAGAAGATTGAATCTTTGGATTTATGTTGATTAACTTCAAGCATAATGTCACATTAACTGTTACTACAGATGAGGTTAGGGCTATCTTTTCTTGGTCCATTGTGGATTATGCTTCTTGTTTTTTGTTGGTTTGGTGTAGTTGATTGTTATATATGTGTTATATGCATTGTTCTATGATTGTTTTTTGTTCTGATGTGGTTTTCATCTTCATATCCTTTGTCTGGAGGGCTTTGTAAATTCATTTATGACATTGACTGTGATGTTATTGGACTTCTAATGTTGTTTTGTGAATTAAGAAAAAACAACACTGTTGTGCTGGAATAGAAAATGATACGTTTGGCATGTTGCTTTTGGGCTATAGTATTCTCATCAAGTGTCCGATGAAGTCATATTCGAGTTTGCTGAGTAGAGACATTTGAGGTAGGTGGTTGAGCTTGAACGAAAAGAAAGTGCAAGAAGAGGATAGTTTCTTTGAGAAATCTTGGTAATAATTGAGTTTTTATAGCATTTGAGAGAGGACGAAAGTCGAAAGGAGTGAAAATTTACTTGTAATTTTTTCGACCATGAACAGAGTAAAGAAGAGGATTCTTGCAACACTAAAGCCAAGTCGACTCTAACTTGTGGCAATAATAATAATTCTTATCTGGGAAATACTTGAACAACATAATAACGAATATCTGTTTTCTGGGAATTTATATCGGGTCATAGTTCAGTACTATGTTTGAACTGATTAAGAGAATTTCAGAATGTTATACTATGAAGCCATAGAAACCACTGGTTCCTGGTTTGCCATCAGACATCTGGTGGTATTTCTTGATGTACCAGTCGTCTTTTTTTTTTCTAATTGTTCATTCGCATAAAGTTTATTCTTGAGTATATAGGGGAGTTCATGGTTTTGTGAATTGAGTGTCAATGCAAGAATATTTTTGACAAGAATACAAGTAAAAGTGTGTTTCAGCTGTTTGTTAAGCTTTGAAACTTTTTATTACATGAAGTCGACAGCTGTCGGAAAATATCTTGTTCCTATTCTTCCAACATCAGGAATAGTATTTTTGTGAAATTAATCACATTTGGACTGAGAACTGAGGATGATATATTTTTCTGAGTATCACTGATAAAACTCAAATAAGACAATAGATTGGTAGAATTGAAGTTTTGTTGTTCGAATTATAACTCCCTGGTTAGCCTCTCTCCAGGTTTCATCAATTGCCCGAATTTGACCAAGGAAAGCGGAGTTGCCGCAGACGCCTTGCCGGCCACAACCAGCGCAGGAGGAAGCCACAGCCAGGACCTTTACTATCCTCCCGCTACGGAAGTCTTTCTCCATCCACATTTGGTTAGACATTATTTGTTTAATTTTTAAGAATACTTCACTTGTGTTACCATTAGCTGAGATTACTTAACCGCGATGTCGTGTTGTGGCTTGCAGATAACCATAGCAAAAGTGGAGGTTTTGTGATGGACTTCAGTGCTTACACGACCTCCCTCACTGGAAGAGATTCATGGACAAACACAAACGCAACATCTGAACGAGGATCGGGCAATCAAGCTACTATTGGAGGGAAGTATCAGCTTCCATGGCAGAGCAGCTTACAAACTCCTCTACCTGATCTTCTGCAAGGTTCACCAACTCGGCCAAGTTATACCGGCCTTGGAGTATCCTCAGATGAATGTTTCAGCGGAGTCTCTGACACAAGCAGTGCTCTCTCTCTTCTGTCAAATCAGCCCTGGGGCTCAACATGCCAATCCTTGAGCCTTGGGGTAAACAGTTTTCTTGGTCCTGACGGGACGGCCATTGTTCAGCCGCCTTCGGCCAGCAGCTCATGGGGCTTTAAGGGCAATCAAGCTAGTAACACTCTTCAGGAGATGCCTCCTGATATGGGCTTAGCCCAAATTTCTCAGTACAACGGAGATCTCGGGTTGGCTCAACCAAACGACGGGCAATACCATGAAATCGAGCCATCGAGGGGCTATGATTCTTCGGTCCAGCACATGCACTGGTCGCTTTGAATTGTTCCGGTTTTCAACTTCTTGTATCTGATGTATTTCTTCAACTTAGCACGTTTGTTTGTTTCACTCAACACTGAGGTTTCTGTGATGTTTTCTTTGTGCTTACTGTTAGTAGAGACGACGATACCTTCGGACTAAACAGGCATGAACATTGAATTGCTGTTATTGATGTATCAGTTGTATTATGATTGAAAACTCATTTGCTCAGTTGCTCCAATGACATTCAGGACAGTGATGCACAAGTTAGAATAGTAAGATGTTAATGACCAGCACATCAATTTAGTAGTCATTTCACTTGGTTTTTTTTTTTTTTTATAAATGTCACGAGTTCAAGTATCACTGAATCCTTAAGATTATGCAACCTATGTTTTGAACTGACAAGGGTTCATTCGTATGCAATAAAGTAATATCTGAACGAGTTTTAGCGAAAAGAATATCACATCACGGTTAGGGTCTTTTAGTAGACAGCACGAATTTTCACTTAAAAACAAAATGTAACACAATACCAAATCTTCTGAATTGTTTAATTTATATCGAATTTTTTGAATTATTTGCAAAACTTTATGGATTTTCACATGATTTTTTTTTATTTTATTTTATTTTATTTTCACATGATTTTTTTTTAACCTCTTTCTTCCATTTTTATGGATTTAAAGGAAATCTAATAATCACCCACATAAAATGGTTATGCAATTGAGTTTGTACAAACACTTCAAACTAACACGTGAGAGCACCTTGAAAAGTAGGGAAAATTTACATTTTGGTTCCACACCATAAAGAGTGTTGTATTTTTTATTTCACAGTTTATGAACTTAGTATATTTAGTCTCATGAGATAAAAGATTTGTAGTATTTTTGGTTCTATATAAAAATAAATGTTATAACACATTTGATTCCATTGGATAAAAATATAATAGCAATTTTTTGTCTTCAAATGCTATCATTTTTTAAGCTCGTGAGACTAAATGTTCTAAACCTGAAAATCGTGAGATCGAAGATGCAACACTCATATTGTGTGGGATCAAAAGTGTTATTTCTCCCTATTTGAAAGATGGTAGTTAAAAATGTAGTCCAAAGAATTTGATGGGCCAATATGTATAAGTCCAAGCCCACTTGACAGCCCATCAGAGAAGCAACCCAGATCCATTTTTGGAAATAGGCCCAGAAAATTGTTTAGCTTCAGTCTGTTAAGCTACTCTCTCTCTCTCTCTTTCTGCAGTCTGAACTCTGCGTGGAACTGTCAATCAGGCGAAGACAGATCACTCTCATTTCAGGTGAACTCCCTCTCTCTATCTGTGTTTTTCTATATTCTTAAATGGATTATATGGGAATGTGTACGTATGAGCTAGATTTGGTTTTTCTTGTGTTTCTTTGATTCATTGCGGAAAACTGTGTGAAGTTTCGGTTCTAGGGCTCGAAGCTTTAGGAGTATGGAGTTTGTCTGTCCGAAGCTTGAATTTTTTGGTGATTATTAATTTTAGCCAACGTAATTAGCATTGAAGGGTTTGTGCATTTGATTATTTTATACATTTTGATCAGATTTTTTAAATTGTGGGCCGATATGCTCTTACTCGTTAGCATACTGCTGGGGGAAAAGACATTCTTGATTTTTTGGAGTAAAAGATTGAATTTTAATAATTGCAAGTTCAGGTTGGAAAATTGTTTCTAGAAAATTCTATGCCATTTCGGCTAACTGACTATTTGGTCCAGAACCTTTGAAGGAAGGACGATGGAGAACATAAGGCATTGGAATCAAATTTCCATCACATTTTCCTTTAGGACAGAAGATTGCTCATTTTTTTAGCCTTCCTGAATGTGATTGAGAAGCATGAAAGAAAGGGATGCAGTAGTTTTGTAAAATATTAAATGTCTCTCGTAATTATTTTTGTACAAGCATTTGCTTTGTGGTGTCCTTTAAACCAATATATGAGAAAAGTTACAGACATTTTAAATATAAAGGAAATGGTACCAGCCCAGGAACCTGGCATGTCAAGTCTTAAGTTGGACAGAGATGATTACTTATTGGATATGCGCTGCTACGTGGATTTTGAATGTTATCACATTTCTTTTTCTACTGAGTCTCTTTATTCTTGTGAATCAGTGAATGGACGTTTATTAAATATTTCCTTTTCTTGCATCCCTTTCCATCACTTTAGGTTTCTCTATTCCTACTGGACTGGCTGATTGAGCATTTTTATACATTTTCTTCTTTTGTAGTTTGCTTTCTTGGAGTTTCACTTTATTTAATAGCATGCTTGCAGTAATTATTCTACTTTCTTCTTTCTTTTTTTTTTTTAATAATTATTCTACTTTCTTCTGATCCACCTTATGTTCTACAGCATTTGCTATTATACTAGTTGAAAAAAGTAAAATGGATACTGAGGAGCTAAGACAAATGGAAGATGAAGAAACTCCAATGATGAAAACAATAAAAGGTGCAACCACAGGTCTAGTTGCTGGCACTATTTGGGGTACTATTGTTGCTACTTGGCATGATGTACCTCGTGTTGAGAGAAGAGTCGCACTTCCCGGTCTGGTCCGGACCCTGAAGATGATGGGTAACTATGGAGTTACATTTGCTGCAATTGGTGGAGTCTACATTGGGGTAGAGCAGGTGGTGCAGAACTACAGGATGAAAAGAGACTTTGTTAATGGAGCTGTTGGTGGATTTGTTGCTGGTGCTTCTATTTTGGGTTATAAGGGTAAACATGTTTCCCTCTTGTTGATATTTAGTGTTATTGTATGATAATAAACAATGTGAGTATGAGTTCATCTTCTCTGCATGGCTGAATGCAGATGAGGTATTCTTAGTGTTTTCTTTATCTCTGCAATTTCATTGTCTATGCAGTTTTGTGAATTCTAAGTTTCCGTTTCATTATTTAGGTTAGAGGTCGTACACAGTCAAAACTTGATGGCTCCACTCATTTTTATATTGATGGTGGATTTTATATGCTATTCGTAGTGGAATACTCCTTGTTCATTCTAGTGTGTGGAAGCATTCCAAATATCTTGGGACCATTGCAAATTTATTTTTTTTTTTAAAGCACATTTGACAAATGAGCATCTTGTTGATTGACTCTTTTCCAGAGCTAATAATTGTCAGGTGTTTGATATGTAATGGCATGCACTTATTTATTTGGTATAGTTGCATGTATTGTTTATTCATATCAACAGTGAAAAAGCTTTCATGCTGTTGACTTAAATGCTTCTGGTTAGGCCTGATAGCAACCGTAAAGATGCATTTCTTTGTATTTCCTTTTGCTGTTGCTTATGATGTTATTTGACATTGGATAACCACTTCTGAAAACAAATTTGAGATTGGCTTTCTTCTTAAGGTTGCTAATTTCTCTACTCATTAATTGGCTGATAATATGTCAGCTAGTTTCTTAAGTATGGGGGCCCTCGTCCTGTCTTCTTAATATGTCAGTTTTGATTCCTCTTTACCATTTTTTGCACTCTCTTACAATGAACGAGTCTATGTTTTGGGTGTATTATCTGTGCTCCTTCTTTCTGGAAGATTAGAAAATGTTTGGAATTTAGCCAATATTCATCAATATGCAGGGAAGAGCATTTCAACAGCAATCTCTGCTGGAGCTGCCCTTGCAGCCACATCTTCCTTCATTGATGTGGGAGGTCAAACCACACGAGTTGACACTGGCAAAGAATATTATCCTTACACCACCAAGAAAAGGCCCAATATTAATTAGTTCATCAAGTCGCACCAGTCTTTGCTGCACGCTTGTTTCAGAAATGTATGTATTCGGGCTGGTTTTTCTCTTTGCTCACCTTTTTGCTGTTAGAGATTTCCAATTGTTGTTTTAATAATTTTGTGTCAATGAGATGCCAATCCTGTTTGGACAGAAATGATCATAACCGTTGACATTTAAAGTCATCGGGCATTGTTAAGAATTTCTGGAAATTGCAACATGATACCAATTTTCTTTACATGAGATATTGTTTGCTTATGATTGATTTACTTAGTATTGTCCTCTCATTTGTAACTACGTTCCTGCATTCCCAGTTGAGGCCACATTTTTCTTCAAATGGTTGTTGGATTCTGATGCATCTCTTGTGCAAAATTTGCCTCCAATCTATGACTAAGAACTGCAGGAGTATCTTTATGACGTTTGGAAGAGCTATCCATTTGTACATTTTGGTTGCGCGTAGTGAGTTCTAACAAGTAAACTATTTGATGCATTAATCAGAATCACGCCAAGAGATCCTGTTTCAAATAGTCCTAACCTAAGCAGTTGGAAGAGTTCCAAAACAAACAATTAGTTGAAAATTTCAATGCTCAAATGGCAGGCAAAATTCAAAAGAAAAAACAACTCAAACCCTGTAAAAAGTTTTCAACTCATATTTTGATCCTTTGAGACCCTGTACTTGAATCTAACAACATTATTCCGGAATTAATATATAATTCACAAATTGGATTTACAAGTTAGCATATTCGTGTTAACTGGAATCTACATGAGTTTGACCCTGTGAAGTAATTTCAAGTAGCTAACTTGACAGCATTCAAGTCCCAGCAGCCTCTTCGACAAAAATGGTAAGAAAAGACCAAACCGGTCAGGTACTAATCAATTGAACCCCAAAAAAATAATCCGTTCTCACTTGCTCTGCTCCAGCTACAGCATATGCACTCATTCACCCTGTAAGCAGTAAAGCTGCCGGATATTTCCTGATGCTGTTCATAGAAACATGGGAGTTAAAAGACATCACTTTTCCTAGACAGTAATTCAGAAACAATAATGGCCAAACCTGTTTGCATAACATCCATTAGGTGCAAGAGATTGAAGTTTTGGTGCACACATTAGGCAACATGTAATGTGTTATAGTGGAGAGGAACTTGAGGTTAAGTGTATGAGACAAAAATCTAGCTTTTTAACTCATCAAGTATACATTCAAATCTGTATTGCTGATGGAAATGCCGGCTACCGCTCAATGAACATTTAATTACAGAAAGATCATAACATAGGTTACCTATAGAAAACTTGGGCATGGTCATAATCATCTGGTGTTAGATTTGGCATAATAGTCCAAAGAAAAGAGAAAACATAAACCAAAGACATCTCCTCAAGCCTAGTATTGAACTTAAGATTAGAATCAAGAAGAACCCACAATTTTACAGCTAAAATCAAAATCATTTTGCTTTGTTCAATTTAGACCAAAACATAGGCCCATCCACAGTCACTCGAGGATAAAAAAGAAAGGAAAACATATCCATGAACCTGAAATGGCAAAAAGATTCCAAGCTCTTTAACAAGTAAAATTATTCATTTCCAACCCATTGCCATACATATAGATTATAGGGTTAAATTATTCTTGGAGAAAAACTGCATGCAGATGTGTCAACATCATAGAAAAAGTACTAACATAAAGACAGACTTCATCGCATCTCTATGCATACATACTTCATACATTAATCTACATGGGAAAAACTTATATTGCTTTAAGCAACAGACATTACCATATAACCAGTCCTTAAAACAAGCATGGAGAGCACTTGACAATTGTCTTTTCCGGCTCTCTTCAAGTTGAGTGTCTTTCAGAACTTGCTTAACCTCCCCCAAGCTTTTCGTCTAAAAGCTCAATCAAAAAACAAAATCAACCAATTAATGCAAAATTTCAGCCAGAAAACAAAACCAAGCGAACCATTTAGAGGCCCAAAACAGATGGTACTCGACATACTTTCTTCTGCTGTGACGCAAGGTAAGCATCAGGTAAAGGAAAGGGATTATCTTTTGTTGAACCAGCTTGTTCACTTTCCAACCAATTTGGAATCTGAGCATGATCAAAATGAATATTGTTATGAACCAGAAATTTATATGAATGAAAAGAGGCAAGATAAATAGAGCAAAAAAACGAACCTCATTGGGACATATGTTAACAAATAAACCATAGTTTTATGAGCCATTGTGTGCACTAGGATATTGGAAAATGAGTTTTGCACATACAAGGACAATCATCTACAACATTTCACCACCTCGATAGTCCTTCAATAAAACACGTACCACAAAATCAGTATAATGATCTGGGTCTAGGCGTGCAGCAGATTCAGCTTGAACATCTGAAACACCAGCAGGATGGGATAATGAATCATGTGGATCAACCAGTCCAAGTGCCACGGGTTCATCCCACCTGTTGATGTTAGGGACAATGCCAACTTGATTCATGTGCTCCTCCAGTTGCTTGTAGAATGTATTATATGGAGCCACCTATTGAATATCAAATTCAACAGCAAGAACAGAATATTAAATGCCAAAGCTCATCGAAATACGATCAGAAAATGTGAACCAATAAATTATTTGGGAAGGTTAAGTATACCAGAGCCCTACCATTTTATTTTTTAAAAAATTTTATGCATTCTATGAAATGCTAAGTTTAACACCCACCTAATTTTCTTTCAAAAAGTTTGTTTTTCTTCTTCATATGGTATTGAATTGGGTTGTTTGGATGAAAATCATTAGCCCATACACATTGAAAACCACAAATCTATAAAAACTTTACATATTTTAATGTATCTTGGCTGCTCGCAACCAATTTAAATAACCAGTACGACTATTAATTTATAGCAGTACTAGGTAATGTTAGCATGAAACAGCGATGTAGGCACCAAATGAAGAACGAGACTGACCTGCAACTTATGATTATCACCAACAATGATGGGTTGCTGGTTAACCCCCAAGAAGAACAGACATTCACGACAGTTTGCTATGCAGATACGTCTTGCTGCAGTTATTAGATGAACGCGTTCACAATGTTCAACTCTAATGGCCTGTAAGAGATTTTTGTAGACATGTACAGCTCTAGTCTTATTACATCAATGTTATGTCATACTAAAGAAATCAAGCAATGTACTGGTTGGGAATTTATATTTGCAATCCTGGTGCAGAGTTGACCATTAGCATATCTACTATAATCGCAGACCATCACAATGGAATTGCTAGTATAGTCATCATAATTTGCATGCGTCTTCCATAATGTCACTCTGTCAAGTCATATATAATCCACATACTTACAAAGGGAATAATGTATCAACTGTAACCAAATGACTACCTTGCCAACAGCTCCAATGACAATAGTTGCATCAGAGCATCCATAGACTGTTGCATAGTTCAGTGGTGCCAAAACGTAAATGACTGATTCATGGCAATTTACAACCTAAACAAACAAATAAATCACGTAAGAGATAATCTCTGGAAAGCATGAGATACAGTGAAAGAAGGCCATTACATCACACATCAGAAAGTATGCTTGTGACTGTTGGCATAGCAACCCAATCAGAGAGTTGAAATGATGTTAAATTAAAAGCAAGCTTCTACAATTTGTATCAAAACATTGGCTATGCATCGAAGCCACCCCTAATGCCAAGTTCAATGTTTGTTTCTCTCCTCTGTTATGTCAGGTTTAGTTGGGAGATATGGAATAGGCAGAAAAATAAATAAATGTTGCTCTTCACATTCGTTCTCATGGTAAAGTAAGAAAGAGATCATTTTGACTACCTGTGTTGTTACAGAAAACAGTATATTTCAGCTAAGCTCACAGAGTAGACCTTAACACTCCAAAGAAATCTGTGCCTTTACAGTTCACATAAATTAATCAATACATGTGAAGCACCTCAATCTCAATCTCCCCCTACAGCGAATTCAACTTATGAGATTGATGCAAACTAGATTTCATAAAGGAAAAGTAACCATAGGATACAAGATCTACATAGTAAAATACGTTCACCTTTACAGATGTACCCTTAAGATCAGATGCTTGTTTCACATATGATGATTTAGAGATCCCCTCGATGAAACTCGGACCTTTAGTACTGCTTAAGGGTTTCAATGAACTTGCAGCAGCATCACCCATTTGAACATCCTGATCAGAAGAAGTAACTGGGCCACTTTCTTTCTGAGAAACTCTATCAGCAATATATTCCATTGTCGAGGATATATTATCTAGAAGCCAGTCAATAACTTGTGATGCAGGAACAGGAGCAGCAGGCATATCAGGATCGGAGTTTGCAAAAAATGGTGCAATCTGGCTCATGGGGATTTTAGATGATCCTTTCTCCACAAAATAAATCAGAAAACCAAGATGCTCAAATTTATCCATCGACAGAATCTGGCAGGAAAAATTACACCGCACTTCAGTACAAGCTCAAGGACAAGCGGCATTTAAAGCTTATAATTAAAATATAAACATCATCAAATGTAAAATTAACACTCTCTAGGGAAATTTAGCAAGACGCTTTATCAATATAAGCACATATAGGAGCATGCACTTCCTGTTGAATTAAAGAACAAATCTTGCACAGATAAATGCTGATAAGCCAATAAAATGTGCATACCATAGAGTCATCAACTTCCCCTTCCGTGGAGTCTGCCAAGAGCGAAAGAATATTCCCGATGTGTCTCTGCAAATAGGATAGCTGGTGAGCCTGTTCATCGGCTTGAGATGGCATAAACTTACGGCTGTTGCTGCGGACCAACTGCAAAGGATAGTAGAATGCTTATTGGCAATGATAATACTCTAACAACTGATCCCGATAAGCACACAATTCATCGACATTTCCAAACCAACCCCAAGAAACTCCAAAAAATCCAAAATTTAGCAAAGGTGATCACCTGCAACGGAGAAAGGGCAGACAAAAACCCGTCAAAAGCCGAGGTTGAAGGCCAAACATCAGCGACAGCTGCAGAATCCTTATGCCCTTTAGGCAGCAACCTCTTGTAACTCTGTATATACAAGAAGACAAGCAAATCAAACACATTGACCCCAATTTCATCGATCTCGTCCGGAACACAAGCCTTGACTAAAGGATCAGAATCATCATGCAAAACAGAGGATATGGTTTCGATTAGAAGCCGGGCATGTCCAATGGGGATTTGAAGGACCCGGGCAAGGGTATCCGAGTTGACCCGCTGATTGGAACTGGATGAGAGAAGCATGGATTTCAGGTGGGACAGAGTTTGCGTGCCATCCGTGAAGATGAGCTTGGGAATGGGGAGAAGGCCATGGTCGAAGGGCTCGCGGCGGGGGTAGAGGTGGTATGTCGCAGCCACGGAGGTGGGAGTGGATGTTGGTGGTGGCTCCGTCGATTGCTCGGCGGTGGTGGATTCTGTCATTGCGGTGGCGCTAGATCGCTGGGGCAGAAATGGAATTTCAGAGAAGTGAGAGTGTATTTTTGGAAACAGAGAATTGAATTAGTGCAGTTGTAATGAATTAACTTCAATGAACATAGTAATAAATTAATATGAGTTGGATCCGACCCATATCATTTTTACCCGCTTCCCCCTTCCATCTCATTTTTATCAAATTTGTAATAATTATCAATATTTTATTTTTATTTAAAAATTATTAATAACTTCTAATATTTAATAAAATTACATAAACCCTTAAATGAGATGTTTGGAATTATTAATTTTATTTTATTGTATTCATTTTTTAAAAGATAAAATTATAAGAAAAAGTTGAACAAGATAGATATTTTTTTTAAACTATAAAAAAGAATTATCGTCCTGAAATAAATAAAATTATAATATATAATCTATAAAGTCATTCTGATTAGTCCAACACAAAAAAAATGGATAAAAACTTAACATAAACTAACAAATTTGGGTAGTTGTTGAACGATTGTTAAAATTAGAGAGATATTGACATTTCTTCAAACAACAACGAATTATTTGTAATTATGACAAATTTCAAGAGAACCCGTTGTACTTTACCATAAATTTAATACCATTATCTCGATAATAACTTTTTCAATTCAAACCAATTTTATCTCGATGGGTTTAAAATATCGGTTGTAAAAACATTTTAGGGTTGGTAAAAAATTTATTTGTTTAGAAAAATAAGTTATGTTATAAATAAATAATCTTTGTAACTTTACAAGTTCTCAATTTCATTATTTCTAGAGGTATTTATAGGGTTACATATATATATATATATATAAATACAATATAGAAAGAAAAGGACCACTCCACCCACAAACGACGGTTAATAACACCGTCACACTAATTTTTGTAAAGTTAAAAATATCTTTCAACCAATAAGATGATTAACTTATTCAACTTTTTAAGTTTTATATTAATCGATACATAAGTTTTTTTTTAATTTATATATTTTACTCTGATTTAAAATATATTTTAAAATTTAAAAGATGATTTATTACGCTGCCCCACTAATTTTTTGACATGGCGACACTGTTTTTTTATTATGTCTATAATAACTCTAAATTAATTTTTTTTATTTCTTATTTTTTAAAAATATTACATATTAATTTATATATTTATTTTTATATATGATATGTTTGAAATTTTAAAAATTTATTTATGGTGTACACAGAGACTTGGTATATAATGAAAAGAGAAAATGGTGCATTATTGAGGCAGAATCCGTAGAGAAAGGGTTTGGGCCCCGAAAAAGAGTAAGTACGTGAAAGTGACGTATTAATGGGCCCAATCCAATTCCCCATTTAATACATTTTGGGTCCATATTTGATATGCACTCATATATCTTTTTAATTGATTTTTTTTAAAATAAGAACGATAACTATTATTAATTAAAATAAATAAAAATATTACTATAATCATAACATTTACTATGACAGTAGACAATAACTCCTATTATGCAGTATACAACATCTCATGTATATAACGGTGTTTAAACCCATGACTTCTAAAATCATGGAACCACAATCTCACCAATTGAATCAGGTCTCATTTATTTCAATTGACTAATTTGTACATCTCAATTTCATGGAATAAATTAGAGGAGTTTTTTTAGTTGTAGGGTAAGAAAGAGCCATTCTTCTGTAAATTTTAGTATAATTAAAAATATCTTTTTATTATATAAAAAATTATAAATATTCTTAAATTTTAGTATCCGTCTAATAACGAGTCCATTTAATTAGAATTGGACAATTTTTATCTAATTTTTCTAATGAAGTGTCGAAAATGCCATTTTAAATTATTAATTATAATTTTATGCACTTTTTTAAAAAGATTAAAATATTTTTATGGACTAATATGATGTTTGAATTATTTATTTTATCCGTCCTTATAATTTTTTTTATATTTTTCAAATATTTTTTTAAAATCATAAAATAGGTCATTTCCATCTCAATGTGTCTGAGCCACATACTTATTTTATATTTAAGAAATGTATTAGTAATTTTTTAAATTAAAAGAGAAGTAGTTGTAATTTACCATCATTGCATAAAAGTTAGATTTTTCGCAGCAATAAATTAGCAATTAACGTGACATGCAATGTAATTAGTGTCAATTTTCCTAGGCATGGTGCATTTTAACTTAATATTCTTAATATTTACGTCTCATCTCAAAAAAATCTCGCTATTTTGAGTTTGATCGGATAAAAAATAATCAAATTAGAAATGTTATTGCACCTATCATGCTTTATTTTTAGCTTTTTTTTAAAAAAAATAATACATCAATAATTGAAAAATACAAGAGAAATTGCATTTTCATTTTGTAACTTATGCACAATATATTTTTAACACCACATCCTACCAAATTTCGTTAGAAACGCAACATAAAAAATTACATACAGATCACATAACCATTAGTTTCCCAAAATGAAAGAAAACGATTGTGTGACATATATCGGTTGATCTTTTGATAGGATTATTGAAATTGAAACTTGATCTTACTCGAATTCCACGACCTCGAGGGTTGACCTCTTGGTTAAATGCTAACTCCACTAAGATCGTGTATTGGGTTCCTGAGAATGAAACAAGAACGTGAAGCTCGTCAAATGCGTCCCCGACAACGACCCTACGACTCTCAAATTAGTATGATCGAGGTAAAAAAGTGCGATTAGAAATAAGTAGGTCAAAAAGTCTATGAATCAGTTACCTCAAAATGTAGCATCTTGGGGTATTTATAAGGCCCATATGGATACTATTGTATGGGCCACGTGTCATTATCCTGTTAGCCATAGTCCTCAATTGGACGGTTCTCGTATCGGGATCTTCATGTAGGATTCGGGTCCGGGTCCGGGTCTGGGTTTTTCTGACTCTTCTTAGAAGCACAGGGATATGAGGTGCGTAATAACTATCATTGTCCTTCATTAAGGGTAATTTAGGTATTTTAAAATGGGTTTTATCCATCAAAACTTTTTTTTTTAATGTTATAAGACTATTTGTGAGAATCCCATAAGTGAAAATACTTAAAATATACAAAATCTAAGTCACGAAAAAAAAAAAAAGTAATTGCATATTTTGCTTAGCAATGAAGGCAACGACGTCGTTGCTGCATTGGATTCCATTCCATGTGTGTTGTGGGGGTCCAATTGCAAAGGCATATTAGCATCTTCTTCTTTACGACACCTGTAAAAACCACACCACCAACATACGCTTTTGTCCTGTGTGCGGACATGCTATTATCCCCTCTCGTTCCATACACCTTCCATATTACCCTTCCTCCATTATTCACTATATTAATTCATTTTTGTCATAAATTAATAATTTAATAAATCTTGATTTTATTTTAAATATTTAAATAAGATTTTGGGTTCGATTTTCATCACTAAAATATTCTCTAGTTTTATATTTTGCAATGTATCAATAAGGTTACTTTGATCTTTTAATATACAATAATTAAAGAAAAAACAAATATCGGGGAATCTAATTTGGATTACGAGTTACATAACCTATTAGATTATTAAAATATTAATATTATATGATTCTTTTTTAAATAATTTAAATGATATAATTATTTATATAGGTATTAAAATTAAGTTAAACAAGAAGTCATGAGTTCGATTTTTATTAGCACTCATTTGTAAAATAAATATTTGACGTGCAGAATTTGTATTTGATGAAAGCATATTAAAGTACTAATATTAAATGTTTCTTATATTTAATAGTTTAAATTTTTACAATAAGTGGTATTTTTACATGGATTCACATACCATTACTAATAGGGTAAAATACACTTTGCACTTATAAACTATTTTTGATGTAATATTTATTCTGTTAAATTAATAAATATAATACTTACCTCTTGATTGGACAAAAATACCCTTCATGTCCTGAACAATTATATTATTCTCAATATTTAGATTATTTTTTAATAATAAGTGAAGAATTTAAATTAAAAGTGGAGTATAAATTAATATATGATACACAATAAATATAATACAATCCAACAACTCATATATGCTTTTTAAAAAATTACTAAATATATATATATATATGCTTAACCAAAGGTTGAATATTTTTTAATAAATAAATAAACATGTTTATCATATTTTTTTAAAGTATAGTAAAAATATAATATGTAATTATATATTTTTATCTAAAAGAATAAATAGTTAATAACTTAATTTTATTACTAAATTAATAAAATCTTTTTATTTTTTTTGTGTATTTATTGTACTTATTCATTATTTAACTTTGAGTTTGTAAAATATAATAATATTTAAACTATTTAACTCACTACTTATATTTGATTTTATTATAATTAAAAGATATTTTTCCAATTAATTTTTTAATTAAACTAAAAATGAGAAATTTTTTGAACTAAATATATGCACAATATAAGGCCAATATTGTTCAATAGTTCAATAGTGTATAAATAATTGATATTTATAAAAAAATAATCTATGTATAAATCGTGTAACTAATTGGTATTTTGCAGGTCATGAGGTCTCAATCTTATCATTTTTAAATTTATTTTAAATGGTAGTTGATTTACATACCAAAAAGGGCTATTTTTATAAAAAATAAAAGAATTAGATATAGGTTAAGATTATAATTATTTTAATGAATACAAAATATATATTATTGTATAATTTACTATAAAGTGTGATGTTATGTGTGAATGGTCAATAATTTTGAAATCTAATTCTGGTAATATAATATAATAAATATATATGATTAAGACATAATTGGATTATTATGAGTGTATTAAGGCAACTCTAAATATTGTTGCATATATTTATTTATTAATTATTATTATTATTAAGAAAAATTTAAGGAAAATAAAAGGGATAAGCCTGGGAGCGAGATACACGGAGGCGGCACGTGCAGTGTTCCGACCAGAGTCCCTGCACGCGTGACGTTGGGTCCTATGGTCAAAAAACAGAGACAATAAAGGGGGGAGAGAGAGAAAGAGAGAACACAGTACACACACTAAGACAATACATACATACATACATACATACTTCCTACATTCATTCATACTACTAATGTTCTGTACATACCCCAAAAAAATATTCACACGCAGTACACACACACTTGGGTTCGGTGGCAATTGATAAAGCAGATTCATCAGATCTCTCCCAGTGTCCCCCACCACCCTTTTC
Organism: Sesamum indicum; assembly: GCF_026168435.1. Taxonomy (NCBI): domain Eukaryota; kingdom Viridiplantae; phylum Streptophyta; class Magnoliopsida; order Lamiales; family Pedaliaceae; genus Sesamum; species Sesamum indicum. The sequence continues at coordinate 3,614,990 of NC_142661.1, read as the reverse complement.
CTTTTCCTCTCTCTCTCTCTCTCTCTCTCTGCGTCTGTGAGAGAAGAAATAAAGTAGAAAATTGAAAACGAAAAAGAAAAACCTCTCTGTTTTTAGCTCTCCGGTTTGTGTATTCACTTTTTCTTTTTTCCTTGATTCAAAAAAGGCAGCAAGAACAAAAACCCTTCTCTCCTTTTTACTCTCTCTCTTTTCTTTTTTTTCTTCTCTCAGTTGTTTCAATCTCTCCGCAGAAGAACCTTATCATGAACCTCCAAGGTATATTCATATATATCTCTCTTTATTCGTATCTTTATTTAAAGCCCTTTAGTTATTTGACTGTAAAAACACGAAACACTGATGGTGTGAAGCGAAGAAAAAAAAAGACTGAGTTTTGGCTGTTGTAGAACTTCGTGTTTTTTTCTTTTTAAGTGCATTTTTCGGGTATGATGTTCTACGTGGTGTTTGGGTTTTTTTATTTCTGTGTGTTTTTACATTCAAAGATCTGGGTTTTATGATTCATGTGTTTTTCACTTCTTTATTTAATTTTTTCTTGGGAATGTTTCTGTTTATATAAGGAAAGGAAAGGAAAGATATGAACTAACAAGACTGAATTTTTATGGGGTTTAATGGTATACACGCTATTAGTTACCGTGTTGTAATGTGGTCACCGATGTTCGCGTTATGGTTGTTCTTGCTTTCTTTTTTTTTTTTTTTTTGGTTTAAGTTGGTTATGAACTTGTGTTTTCTGCTAATTGTTAGATTCTTTATGTGATCTCATGTATATCGCTTTTGTCCCACAGGTTTTATGCGCTCAGATCTGAAGCTTTGATTGAGGTTCTGGGCTTAGCAGATTCTTCTTCATAAGGTTCTTTACTATAAAGAAAAAGATCTCATTTTTTTGGTTTGCTGTGTTTGAGGGTATAACTTTATCTGTTCAATTTGCTAATCTGCTGCCTTGTTCAGAACTGTGCTTTCCTCTGGGGAACTCTTGATTATGTAGGCAGTTCAAAAGTGCCGATAAATAGTTTCCAGTTGAGATCTAAGTGGGTTTTTAGTGTAGACGTGTTTTTTTTATATTTAAAGATCTTAGTTTTAGATGTGGCTGTTTCTTTTTTTATTTCCTCCCCAATGTTCCTGCGTAAGCAGAGTTGGATTGGAAAGACTGTAATCCTTTATGGGTTATTGTTAAATAGCTTATAATGCATTGTACAATGTATTACTAATGTTTGCCAAATGCTTAGTTACACACTAATTATTTGTGTCGATATATGATCTCATGTTCCTTGCTTTTGTTCCACAGGTTTTGGGCACTCAAAACTGAAGCTTTCGATTAAGGTTTTGAGCTTACACGATTTTCTTCACCAGGTTCAATGCAAAATAGCTAATGTTTTTGGTGTGCTGTGTTTTGAGTTCATCGTCTTATCGTTTCAGTTTGCCCTCCTGTTTTACACTAATGCTGTCTACTTCAAGGCTCTGTCGGCATATAAGAAAAATTTTGAATACTTGGGCAGTCCAATAGCTTTCTTTTGGATACGAAGGGCTAATCAGTTCGTTTTACTTAGATCTGTTAGGTTTTTACAATATCATTAATTCATTGCTTGTATTGGTTTTGGATTTTGTAGGTTTTACAGGTTTAAAGGAAGTCGAGGAAATGCAGAGGCCCCCGCAAGAAGATTTTTCATTGAAGGAGACTAACCCCCACCTCGGTGGAGGGAAGGTCACCGGAGATAAGCTCACGAGCACCTATGACCTCGTGGAGCAAATGCAATACCTTTATGTCCGGGTTGTGAAGGCGAAAGATCTACCTGGAAAGGATGTGACTGGTAGTTGTGACCCTTATGTTGAAGTTAGGCTTGGAAACTATAAGGGCACAACCCGCCATTTTGAGAAGAAGTCAAACCCTGAATGGAATCAGGTCTTTGCATTCTCTAAGGAGCGGATTCAGGCCTCGGTGCTTGAGGTTACTGTGAAAGATAAGGATGTTGTGAAGGATGATTTTATTGGTAGAGTATTGTTTGATTTGAATGAGATTCCAAAACGGGTTCCCCCAGATAGTCCCCTGGCCCCACAGTGGTACCGATTGGAGGACAGAAAGAATGAGAAGGCAAAAGGAGAGCTAATGTTGGCTGTTTGGATGGGTACTCAAGCTGACGAGGCATTTCCAGAGGCATGGCATTCGGACGCTGCAGCAGTCAGTGGTGCTGATGGTCTTGCAAATATCCGGTCAAAGGTCTATCTTTCCCCTAAGCTTTGGTATCTAAGAGTAAATGTAATTGAAGCTCAGGACTTGCAGCCAAGTGATAAGAGTCGGTTTCCAGAAGTTTTTGTGAAGGCCATCCTGGGAAATCAGGCATTAAGGACAAGGGTATCTATGAGCAAAAGTATCAATCCTATGTGGAATGAGGATTTGATGTTTGTGGCTGCTGAACCATTTGAGGAGCCGCTAATTTTGAGTGTAGAAGACCGTGTTGCTCCCAACAAAGATGAAGTTCTGGGAAGATGTGCTATTCCTCTGCAGTACGTAGACCGGAGATTGGATCATAAACCTGTGAGCACTAGGTGGTATAATCTTGAGAAACATGTTATAGTTGAAGGTGAAAAGAAAAAGGAAGTGAAGTTTGCCAGCAAGATTCATATGAGAATTTGTTTGGAAGGTGGTTACCATGTTCTGGATGAATCAACTCACTACAGCAGTGATCTTAGACCGACAGCAAAGCAATTGTGGAAGTCAAGCATTGGGGTCCTGGAGTTGGGTATTTTAAATGCTCAAGGGCTTTCTCCTATGAAAACGAAAGATGGCCGGGCCACAACTGATGCTTATTGTGTTGCCAAATATGGTCAGAAGTGGGTCAGGACGAGGACAATCATCGACAGTTTTGCTCCTAAATGGAATGAGCAGTATACTTGGGAAGTTTTTGATCCTTGCACTGTTGTCACCATTGGTGTATTCGATAATTGTCATCTGCAAGGTGGAGATAAAGCTGGAAGGGATTCAAGAATTGGGAAGGTAAGAATTCGCCTTTCAACTCTGGAAACAGACCGTGTGTACACTCATTCTTATCCTCTTCTAGTTTTGCATCCTTCTGGGGTAAAAAAGATGGGTGAAATTCATTTAGCCGTGCGGTTTACCTGTTCATCCTTGGTAAATATGATGCATATGTACTCCCAACCGTTGTTGCCCAAAATGCACTACATTCATCCCTTAACTGTCAGCCAGCTGGACAGCCTTAGGCATCAGGCCACTCAGATTGTCTCCATAAGGCTGAGTCGTGCCGAGCCACCTTTGAGAAAGGAGGTGGTGGAATATATGCTGGACGTGGGTTCTCACATGTGGAGCATGAGGAGAAGCAAAGCAAACTTCTTCAGAATCATGGGGGTTTTGAGCGGTCTAATTGCTGTTGGAAAATGGTTTGATCAAATTTGCAATTGGAAGAACCCCATCACCACAGTTCTCATTCACATCTTGTTCTTGATACTGGTTATGTATCCGGAACTTATTTTGCCGACTATTTTCCTGTACTTGTTCTTGATTGGAGTATGGTACTATAGATGGAGGCCAAGACATCCACCTCACATGGATACTCGTCTTTCTTGTGCTGACAATGCTCATCCGGATGAACTGGATGAGGAGTTCGATACGTTCCCAACTTCTCGTCCTGCAGATATTGTAAGAATGAGGTATGATCGTCTAAGAAGCATTGCCGGGAGGATTCAAACTGTGGTTGGCGACTTGGCAACACAAGGGGAGAGGCTACAGTCTCTACTAAGCTGGCGAGACCCTAGAGCTACAGCTCTCTTTGTTATTTTCTGTTTGGTAGCCGCCATTGTTCTCTACGTAACACCTTTTCAAGTGGTGGCTCTTCTTACAGGATTTTATGTGTTGAGACATCCTAGGTTCCGGTACAAGCTTCCATCGGTGCCACTGAACTTCTTCAGAAGGTTGCCTGCAAGAACAGACTGTATGTTGTAAGAAACTAGAGTTTTGACTGTTTCAACCCTGTTTCCTTCCAGTCAGTGCAGAATATGCCGACAAAATCTTGTTTGCTATGTCTCACCAAGTGGTGAGGTGGAGTTCGTGTTGTGGTTATGTAAGCTAAGCTGTCTCATGAAACTTGCATATCTTGTGGATTTTTAGGTTCTTTATTTGTTAGGATCTATTTTGGAGTTGGTTCTGTAAAGACAGATATGTGGTAATCTGTACTTTTGTAGGTTGTCATTTAATTCAATCTTGTCTGGACCATCCTTATCTTTCATCTTTACTGGTAGTTTATCTACATCAATTCAAGTGATATAATGTGTCTTTTACAAGGGACGATACTTGTAGTGAATTACCATGCTAAGTTGTTAATTATTTCTTGTTTTTGTGAGCTATATTCGTATAATTTGTGCTTCCAGACAGCTTTGTTTTCCTTTTGCTTCTATCTTGCTGGTTTAGGTTGGTCTATGAGATGTAACAGTTGGTTACTAAATGAAGGAAACATGTTTTCAGACAAATCGAAACAAGCCTATATTCTATCTCCCTTTCCATCTGGGCTATATATATAGTTGTAATAACACAAGTTGACATTTGTTTAGTTGCTAAGTATAAAAGAAAACAGGGGTGGTGCAATGAATGCTTCCTGGAATCATGGCACCAAGACTTTGTTTGAGACGCATGTTTTCAAACATTCCTTGAATATCAACTACTCCCCAACGCACATTTATATATAAAAAGAACTGAAATGTAAAAATTATTCAAGTGTTGGTGTATTGCCATACTTTGAATAGTATCTTTGAATTTTATTTTTAGCACGTAGTAAAATATTATTTATTTATTTTTTAATTTAAATTTTGGTTAAGTGTACGATTGTTTATGTTTATCGAGAAGAAGCACTAACTTGTTATATAATAGTATGAATTAAGTATTGAATATGATCTTGTAACAACCAATTAAAGAGGTTGAGAAGTACTTCAGAGCAAGATGAAATTGTCGGCAAGAAAGGAAAACAAAAGAAAAAAAATCTTGAAGAACTATGCGAATTTCATAGAAACTTAATTATATAGATAGGAGAAGATAATTCACACCAAGAATTGCAAGCGCGAACTGTTTACAGCATGCTATCAGCTCGGGCCGGCAGTCGTCTGAAGAAACTGCTGGGGGCTGAAGGCATCTTGCTTCTGAATCTTGGGTGCCTGAGAAAGAACAAGCCTGCTAAAAGAGTTACAATCTTGAATGGAGTTATATACAGAGCAACGGCTGCGAAAAGGCAGAAAACTATGAAAATGCTGGTTGCTCTGGGGTCCCTCCAACTGAGGAGTGATTGAAATCTTTCTCCTTGTGTTGCCATATCCCCCACAACTGTTTGTATTCTCCCAGCAACGCTCCTCAGCCTGTCGTACCTCATACGAACAATATCTTGAGGTTTAGAGGTGGGGAAAGTGTCAAATTCCTCGTCTAGTTCGTCTGGATGAACTGCTTCTGCCCAAGAAAGTTTGGTATCCATATGTGGAGGGTGCCTTGGCCTGGACCTGAAATTCCATATGCCTATCAGAAACATATAGAGGAATGCAGTTGGGAGGATTAGTTCTGGATAGCAGATCAGTATGCAGAAGAGGATGTGGACTAATATGGTGGTTATTGGATTCTTCCATTGGCAGACTTCACCCAACCACTTGCTCATACTGATGAGGCCGGAAAACAGGGAAACGATACGGAAGAAGTTGGCTTTGCTTCTCCTCATGCTCCACATGTGGGAGTCGACATCCAGCATGTATTCGACGACTTCTTTTCTCAGTGGAGGCTCAGCTCTACCAAGTCTTGATGCCACAATGTTCATGGCCTGATATCTGAGGTTGTCTAGTTGGCTGATTGTGAAAGGATGCAGATAATGCATTTTTGGCAGCAGCGGCCGGCTGTATAGGTATATCATGTGCGCTAAGGACAGGCAAGTGAATCGAAATGCTAGTTGGAGTTCGCCTGTCTTCTTCAGTCCAGATGGTTGCAGGACAAGAAGGGGGTAAGACTGAGTGTAAATCCTGTCTGTTTCTAGAGTCGAAAGACGTATTCTTACTTTCCCGATTCTTGAATCCTTTCCAGGGCCGGGTTTGTCATTCCCTCCCAAGTGAGAGTTATCGAAAACTCCCAACGTGATCACAGTGCAAGGATCGTATACCTCCCACGTATACTGCTCGTTCCATTTGGGGTTCAAGCTTTGAACTATTGTTCGGGTTCTCACCCACTTCTGCCCATATTTTGCCACGCAATAAGCATCCGTGCTGCCTCTTCCGTCCTTGTTTTTCATCGGCATAAGCCCTTGTGCACTCAGGATTCCCACTTCAAGAATCCCAATTGGCTGCTTCCACAACTGCCTAGCAGTTGGCCTCTGATCACTGATATACATAGTGGATTCATCTAGTACATGGTATCCACCCTCAAGACAGGCTCTGAGGTGAATCCTAGTCGAAAACTTGTGCTCCTTCCTCCTGTCTCCTTCCAGAACTCCAAACCCAAACTTCTGAAGGTTGAACCAACGAGAATGGACCGGACGGTGATCCAAACGCCTCTCAAAGATGTGCAGCGGCAGGCTTATCCTCCCAACAAGCTCATCCTTTGATGGGGTCACCTTATTTTCAACAGTGAGGACTAACTGCTCTTCAAAAGGCTCAGCAGCTACAAAGACCAAGTCCTCATTCCAAAATGGATTAGCCGTCCGAGTTGGGCACAGCTTAGTCTTCAGTATCTGATTCCCAACTTGAGCTTTCACCAACACCTGTGGCAGCTGGCTCTTGTCTTCAGATTCCACATCCTGTGCCTCGATTACATTCACCCGAAGGTACCACAGTTTAGGCGAGACGTAAACCTTCGACCTGACGCTGAACACACCTTCTCCATGAACTGTAGCAGCATCTGAGTGCCAAGCCTCAGGAAAAGCCTCATCAGCCTGTGTTCCCATCCAAACTGCAAGCATAACTTCCCCTTTCAACTTACTTTCGCCCCGACGATCCTCTAGCCTATACCACTGAGGGGCTAAAGGGCTATCCGGTGGAACTCTTGTAGGCACTTCATTCATATCAAACACAACTTTTCCAAGATAATCATCCCTTCCAACCATCTCTCTGTCTCTAACAAAGACTTCAAGATCCGTGGACTGAATCTTGTCTTTCGCAAATGCAAACACTTGATTCCACTCAGGGTTCATTTTCTTCTCAAAATGCTGCGTTTTCCCTTTGTAGTTCCCGAGCTTCACCTCAACATATGGATCACAGCTCCCCGTGACAGGGTTCGTTGGGAGGTCCCGAGCTTTCACAACACGAACATACAAGTAATACATCTGCTCCACAAGGTCATAAGTGCTCGTGACTCTGTCACTGCTGATCCACCCTCCACCACCACGAACTCCACCATGCGGCCACCGTTCTCCAAGCTGTGGCTTCGTGTCCTTGATCTTGTAGTCATCTTGAGGGTGGGAAGGGTTCATATTCGCCTAAAAAAAGTTTTCTTTTGAGCGATGGAGGAAACACAAGCCTAGAACTATGCCAAAATAGATATAAATCTTTACATAAACCCCATCTCCATTTCTTTTAAGAAAATGTGAGTATTTGAGCTCTGAAATGTTATCCTTAACTCCTTTTCTACACTGCCTCTTCTGCCACCTTATGCACCAACTCTTTTCTTACACCCTAGACTAGCAAGAAACTTGTGTATATTAAAAAGATGCCTTTATCTAAAGCCATGATTTCTAGTTGGCCACTAAGCTAATATATGCTTTGCTGCTAACTTAGAAAAAGATGCGAAAAAAATATGTCTGAAATATATTCCATTACCCAAAAGGCGTTGTCATGGCCCCATCCATGATGACAAAGGTTGTCTTTAAGACTTGTAAATTTTATTGCAGTCTTTGCTTTTCTTGAGATTCTTGATCAAAGCTTGGTCTCCCTCCTCTGTAAAACTTTGGATATTGTTTAAGGACTCCGTCGCACAGGATTACTGCAGTCCCACCCCCATCAGCCTAGCCCAAACTTAAATTTATCACATCATAAATGCAGTACACTTGTCTGTGATTAGTGTACAATTCTGAAAAAATGAGCAAACATATTTTGTAATTGATTTGATTCGACCCAAACAAAAATTTTTCGAACTTGATGCATGAAATCTAGGATTTAAACCCATAACAAAACCATTAATTAAAGGGAAAATTACAAATATACTCCTGTGATTTAAGGGTGTTGGAATTTCTAGTCTTTCATGAATTTTCGCAATTTGGTCCTATGCTTTCTAAATTTTGGTAATTTTACTCCTTTTTTTTGGTCAATTTAACCGAAAATTTTAATGTGACCCAATTAATTGCAATTTTAGTTTTATAAATAAATTAGTGCAGGACAAAAAATATCAACTCTTCATAAGTTACATAACTAAAATAACATTATAATTTGATCGTGTGATAATCACATATAATTTTCCAATCAAAATTTGCCGGAAACAGGACCAAAATTACCAGAAGTAAGATTCTTGTTGTTAGATTTAAAGAAATGCAGAAATAGTAAAGACGAAGGGTGATATATATATATATATATATATATATATAGGGCGAGTAGCAATTTATCCCTATGATATTGAGCACATTACCACTTATGAAAAAAATATAGCAATTCACTCTCTTGTACTTTTTAAATTGTTTCATTTTAAAATCATAAAGGGGTAAATTATTGTATTTTAAAAATTACAGAGAGGTAAATCGCTGTTTATTTTTTTATAAAGGTTAATTTGCTCATTTACAATATCATAAGAGTGTTGTTTGTATTTTTCCATATATACATATATATAGCATGAACATGAGCATGCGTATAATTTATAAAGATGCTTTTAAGCTTTATTCTTCCATCTTTATTCTGCTTATTAATTTAGAGCTGTCCACAATAATTTCTTCATCAGAACCCAAAAGTGATTCTATCGTTCATCTTTTTTAAATTTACTTATATCTTCACATAATATAAAATATAATTAATTTCTTTCTATCCTATGAGTTATTTATTTATACTTTTTTTTAATTTTATTATATTTATTTATACTTTTTTTTTAATTTTATTATATTTATTTATACTTTTTTTTAATTTTATTATATTTATGAGTATATATGCTATAATTAATATATAATATAATTTATAATTTCATATAATTGACAATAATTTCTGGTATATTTTTTCTAACACACACACACACACACATATATATATATATATGTCTTTGTCCAATTTATTTATATTTAAAAATTGTTTGTCTTTTTTACATATTGGGTAAATTTTATTCTTAATATTTTAAATTACATATTTAGAATTAATGTATTTAAAACTACTTTTGCTAGTCTATTTTTTTTCTCTTAAATATAGAATAAAATTTATAATTCATTTGAAATTCATGTTGATATAATTGCAGTGCCATCTTAATTTATTTTCTAATGTAGATTGGATAAAGAAATTTTATATTTTAATACATTACTTAGAAAATATAGGAAAATAATTTTTATGATAATATAAATTAAAATTAATAAACAGGACTCATTAAAATGATGATAACAATTGATATAAAATTAAGTTCAAATAATTTCAATGGGTTCAGATTTTTATAGAAATAAATATATCTCATTTGAAATTCAAGTTGACATTTATAATAATTTTTAAACATAATTTTTTTTGATAATATAAAATAAAATTAATAATATGAATCAAATTAATTTTATACAAAAAAGTTTGTCATTGCATGAGGCAAATGTTAGTCTTTTGTAACTAAATTACCCTTATGAGAATGAAGATATACTTTCTCATCTATATTAACATGTAAAAATGTATAAGCGTTGTTTGGTTGTAAAAAAAATTTGATTTGCAATAAATCAGTAACAAGTCATAAACCGTTATAAACGTTCTAATATTTACAATTATTTTAAAAATTTTAATATTTCAATGCGTGAAATATGTACATATAATTTTTTTTTAAAAAAAATACCTTCCAATACTATGATTGTCTCATATTTATAAAGTTATGATAGTATTACTTTTAAAATATATATTTTTTCTATTTTATAAATATTAACTGAATTTATCGAATATAATTCGATAGGTCTCGAGTTCAAGATGAGTCTATGTCCATGTTCAAAATTGTCTTAACAAAATGAGTCCTAATTTCGACAAATTGATCGAAAACCTACGTGATTGGCATCCCTAGGATGGACAACCAACCTACATATAAGTTAAAAATCTCCTCTCTTGGACAAGAGTTGTTCCAACAAAATCAACACTTTCCAATTTCCCTAAATAGGAATTAGGTATGGGAAAAAAGAGGGACGATTCGGAAATAAAATTGGACCATGAAGCATAAAAAAATCAAGGTTTTCTTTATCCCCCACCAAAAGTAAGTATCATAAATCAAGAATATTTATGTAGAATTCCACCATAAATCCAAGAATTAATTCTCTTGTCAAATCTTTTTATTTTTCTTTTCCTTCTATGTATTGGGCACATTTGATTCATAAATCGAGTTTAAATAAATACAATAATATAAGTATAATTGATTCTTGCAAATTATTATACCGCGAAAATTTACAAGATGAATTTGGGTAAGAAATATATATAATTTGAAGTTGAGAAAATTACATTTTTCTTCTAAATAAGTCGAACTATGTCGTTCTAATCAGTAGAAAAAGATTAAAAAAGAGAATATCGAAAAAATTATTTTTAATATAAACTTTGATTATTATTTTTATTGATAGACAAAATATATTTAAACATATAATACAATGGGTTAATAGACCCAAGTCGAAGCCAAGCTCTGTCGGCCGCTAAAGCTCGACGGGACTTGGCTTCGCCCCTGAATGTACACCCCAAGAATACAAAATACTCTACCTAAACATATATAGAATCTAAAATTACTAAAATGTTGTCGAATATTGTGATTGCTCTTGAAATTTAGGGTTTTGTTCATATTGCTCTATTTCTGTTAATATTTTTGTCTTTTAATTTTTTAGGATAACATTTTAATCCTACATTCTTTTAATTTTCACAATTTCAGTCGTTTTCTTTTATTGGAGTTCATCCTTCTTACTGGTGGAGTTGAACTCCAACGAAAAGGATTGGAATCGCAAAAAATTTTAAAAAAATATAGGACTAACATATATCCTAAAATTTTAAAGGAAAAAAATACCAAATAACTTAAATTACAGTATCCAAAATGCATATAATCCTTTCTTTTATTAAATGAAATTAAGTTATTATTTATTTCTACTTTTGGGTGGACTAAGTTTATATATAATTAGGAAAAAAGTTTTTACCACACATTTATTTTTTAGGCTTAATTATTTTTTTATTCCAAAAAAAATTATAATAAAAATTTCATTTTTTTAAAATTATATAACACTTGTGTGGACATTGTCCACGACTTGAAGAAATTCTTCTTTTTTAAAGAAAAGGGCCGAGGATTCGAAATTTCCTTTTTTTAAAAATATTATTATTATTATATATTATGATTATTTAATTATAAATTTAATTTTTTTAATTATAATCAATTTTAAAAATTTATAATTAAAAAAATTACAAGAAATTATTACAAATATTACAATAAGTACAAATATTATTTATGATTCGCAATATCGCACTGACACATTTGAAGGATCTTGGCATTGTTGGTATTTTTGCCTTTGATGCGTTTGTGGCCAGTCCATCTCATTATGAATACGTGAAGTTTGGTTTCGACCAAAGTTTTTTTATATATATATGATCTAGATATTGACATGAATGTTTCGCGAATACTTTCAATATGTATTCGTTGGTATTAACACTATTTTTTGATAAATCCTCGTTAAAATTGAGAGTAAATTGATGAACGAAGTATTCTCATCATTAGAGTAGGCACCCAATATCAATATATACTTAATCAATAAAAAATAAGTATCCACGACTTGAATTTTTTTAATTTTTTTTATTCAAGCGTGGGAATTGTCCACGACTTGTTGCAATAATATTTTTATTATAAATTTTTTTTTGTAATAAAAATATGAATAAGCCTTTATTTTTATATGGTCGAGGCCTCACGATCAGAAGATTGTAACATTGAGTTATACAATGTGGATGTATGTTTATATTTATAATAATTTGTTGTTTCGATCTTTGTCTTATTTGAATATATATATTTATTTTGACGTATTGAATAGATATTTGAATTTGAATGTGTTATTAAACGATGTAGTTATTCGAGTACATACTAATATATATATATATATACATACATATATGTATATATCTAATCTCATCTTATTAATTAATCACAGAGCCACATTTTAAATTAATTTATATATTAATCAAACTTTGAACTACACATGTTTGTTAAACAGCAGATGAGTGTGTGCTTAATTGATGATAGGCTGTTGTCCTAAATTAAGGAGAGACGATGAAAAGTCTATTCATAATTAATTATTGTAATTTGTTAACCAAAATTAAGTTGACCGCATGCAAATGATTATGGATTGTCAACATATATACTTAATTAATAAAATAATATATTACAATTAATTAAATTGATGGTAGCTCACAGTGAAAGGGTTATACAAACTAACTATATATATAGGGCAAAGCAATACCCATGGTTAGAGTACGAGGGTTAATCCGTTGAATCTGTATTTGGTTGTTGCCAAACAAGTCGTTAACAAGAACTCATATTAATTAAACCTTGCTACATTTGAATAAACTTTTTTTTTTTTTTAATTCTTTTACCTTTGAGTCAACTCCATCTAAAATTTTCAAGTAATTAAAATGGCATATAGATAAGTTCTGTTTGGATCTTGCACTTTTTTGGAAGGCAAACTCTAAAGAAATTAGTTTTTGGCTAAATTGCAAAATTAGTCCTGTATGTATAGACGGTGGCAAACTTAGTCCCATAAATATTTGACTTTACTGGTAATTTTAGTTCTTTCAATCAAAAATTGGCAGATTTTAGTCGGACAAATTGGGGCTTAGAATTCCGATTGCCAACCTAGCTCGAAGGCATCATCATAGGATGCTAACATAAAATAAGAGTATAAAGAAAAAGAAAAAGAACCACAAAAGTAAACCTTGCCCCTTTGTTGCAGCCCAACACCCTACCTCAGCCACTATTGCGGGCAACCCCTGCCTGTGGCAGCTCCCCCTCCCCCGGCAACCCTTGCCATCCGATCAGAACACCATTCCGACCAATAATGCTCCCTCACACGCCACTGGCCGTTAGCCCACCCTTTCACCTTTCTCTCTCTCTCTCGCTACCCCTTCCTCGCCGTCCGACCTCTATTGTTGGAAACCATTGTCGGCAATAAATTTGCCTCTTCACTGCGCACCTTCCCATACCCTTTTCTCTGACATTCCCATCTCCAGCTAGCTACTTCACTACACCTCTTTGTTTGTTGTTTTCGACTCTTTTCTCCCTCCTCGTTCCTTGCTCCGGCTAATACCAACCGGTATCAGACTTTTATAACAGTTTCTCCTCACCTTCTTCAGCTTTCCCCCTTATGATCAATTTGCATTTCATCCAATCCACTTCAAATTGGGCTCATTTTTTATTTTTTTTAATCCCCTCGCTCATCTGAACCCAAACATTTCATCCCTCAATTTCTCTCTTCGGAAAATGACCCCGGTGCCAACCTTTTGACCAACAACTTCGCCTTTGCCAACCCATCATTTTCTCCCAATCAATTTTTATTTTCATTCACTCCCCCTCATGGGTTTCAGAATTTAACTTCTGTTGCTGAAACCTTTAGTCCCATTATTGATCCTCACATTCTTCAAACCTCATCTTCTGCTAACCTTTTTTTCGCCGTATCTTTGTCATCAACAATCATCTCGCCGAAAGACCACCACCTCTGTGTTTGTCTCCCTACAGCACACACATCCCGCCGATCAGTTTCTGTCAACAGCACCATCCATGTCAAGGCCTCCGATTAGTTTCCGTCAACATCCCGCCACTTCCCCTCATTTCTTCTTTGTTTGCCATGTCAACATTCACGTAGGATCGATGCTGACTGTGTACGTAAAATCCATTTGGATGCCAACCTAAAGCCCCAATTGGATTTGTTAATTTGGTATGGAAGGACTAAAATTACTACAAATTTAAAATATAAAGGATTAAAATTGACAGTCCCATATTACGGGACTAATTTTACCATTCCTCATATACACTTATAGGACTAATTTTATAATTTTATCTTAGCTATACAGAGTTTCCCATTTAATCTTTTTATTTTTTATTTATTTTTTAAAAAAAGGGAAATACATGCCTGGGTTACTAGATTAAATTAATTAATGGATACCTTTTTTCTTTCTATTTGAATGCCTTAGATATTAAAGTAGAAACCTAAATTGTTGTTGAGTGTGTTAATTTGACTACTACCATCGCAAGTAGTAAAACAAATGAATTGACTCTGCATGCTGCGGGTTGGCATTTTCTTCTTTTCTTTTTTGAAAAAAATTAAATCCTGTCCTGATATTAATTTATGTTAAAATCGCATTTTTATTCCTATATATTAGCATCATTTTAAATAATCTTATTTATTACAATTTTATCATATTACATCCTATAAGTTAGAGGATTTTTCATTTTCTGTCCTCGTGTTTTTCTATACAATAATTAATGGAGAAGTCACGAGGTCGTTAATCCAAACACATGCTAGACTAACAGTCCCATGACTTTTCTGTGAATTATTGGATGGAAAAAAGTCGTGTGAGGATTAAAAATGAAAAAAGTTTCAACTTATATGTAATGTGAAAAATTATAATAAATAAGACTAAATTAAAAAAATCATAACATATGGTACTAAAAATATAATTTTTTTTAATCTATTATTATGAACTTAATTAGAATCTTTAACTAATTTGAATTCTTTAATCCAAAACATAATAAAAAAAAATCACATGAATAATCAAGTGAAAATTAGGGATTCATTTTAGATTATTTTGGGTCAGAAATATCGTCTACCTGTATATAACCGATATTTTTTTAGCACAATAACTAATATTGAGATCCCATAATAAGTTCGAATCATACTAGAAGTATGGAATTTATTTATTGTTAACTTTTATTTATATCAATGTATTGTTGAATATATTAAAATATTAATATAATTATGAGATTTCAATTTTATGGTTTGATCAAAATAAAGAGCCTTGAGGGCTTGACCAATATATATAGAAAGAGTAGTTGGAAAGTATTAGATTTGCAATTTGCTCTAAGAAGACCTTATTAAATATATTATACTCATGCTATATATATAATTAATTAATTAAAATAATTAATGATGGGCATTGGAAGATAGTTGCTGACTTAATTACCTAATCCAAATTATTCCAATTTCTTTTTAATATATTTATTCAACACAAAGTCTACTTGGAAAGAGGGAGAGGGAGCTGCTTAGAAGAATGGGACTAGCCAAGAACAACAATTTTAGTTAAATAATTACATACTCAGATATTTTTTGCACTTTTCTCTTCTTTTTCTACACTTTCCACCTGAATATACTATTACATACATATATATATGTCTTAAAATTTCTTTGAAAATGACTCCAATTCTATTAGATTTTTGGACACAACAGTAATCATATTCTATTCATCAATATCAGATAATATAATTAATCAACAGTTATTGTGATGCTTCTGGAGTTGGTAACCACGAGAATTAAAGAAGGGGTTAATAGAGTGAATTAATTGGAAGAAGGGGATGAATGGAGAGGTGGGATGGTCGGACAAGGAACCCAGAAGCGGTTTCCACCTAAAAGGAAATGAAGACCACCTCGTATATGCAGTGGTAGTGTGCAGTGTGGTAGTAGTGTTTGTTAATTTGTTTCTGGGATTTCAACATATTAATAATATATATAGAAAAACACAACACCGCTTTAATTATTATGAAGATTATGATTTGTGATATGTTTTAATTGAATTTCTTACCGGAACCGAAAGTCGTCGTCTTCTTGCGCGGAGAAGAGATAGAAACCTTAAAATAGCATTTGTCTTTTGCCTCTAATTTCTCTTTGGCATTCAATTCTCTCTCACTTGTTTTCCTCTCATCAAATCCCTTCTCCTTCATTTACTACTACTCCACACAACCGACTCAAACCCCTCTTTCTCTCTCTACACTTTTATACACACTACTTTTGGATGTACATACATATGTGTGTATGTATCGATTTTGGTGGTCTTGGAATATTTCTCTATAAAGTCAGGAGAAATGGGTAGGCAGACTCCATCAGTTTCAGAGGAATTGTGAGAGAGAAACAAGAGAGAGAAAGAAAGAATGGATTCAGGTGGAATGAGTGATGATGAGCATGGTGGTGTACATGTAAAGAGCAGTATTTCTGAGAAAGAAAAGAAGGTGTTTGAATACCCTCTCATGGCGTCAGGCAGCAATAACAACAACAATGATCATCATCATCATCATCATCATCATCACATGATCACTAGTACTACTGAAATAGCTTTGCAGCAACAACATCATCACCATCAGATGGACCACATGATCAGCCCATTTCATCATCAGACGTCCACATCGACCTTCCCCATGATGCAATCATCCCCCTCGTCATCCTCAGCACCCCTTCCTGGAACTTTCAATATGTAAGAATTTCCACCTTTTTTCAGTCGCTCAATATATATTTCATCTGTATGATTCTTGATGTGGGGTTATAATATATATTGCAGAAGCAAAGATGGCACCGCTTACGACTTGGGCGAATTGGATCAAGCTCTTTTCCTCTACCTCGACGGCCAAGATCATCACTCAGCTCAAGAACAACGACGTAACTACAACCTTTAATTTCTTCTCCGGGGGGGTGGGTAAGGGTGGGGTGGGGGGTGTATTGGTTTTCCAAAGCAAATTCATCAGTTGAAACCATAGATTGTACTTTCTTTGACCAGATCCTCTCATGGGGAAAAAAAGATTTTCACTAAGGAAGACAAAACCAAAGACATATGGCTGTCTTTATTTCTTTTTCTTTATCAATTCTTGTAATATTTGGACAAAAAATCTCTAACAAACTCAAACCAAAGTTTTGTTTTTCTTAATTTTTCTTTTTGTTGTTTTTTTAATAATATAAGCTTAATTTTTTCCTTGGTTTGCTGTTTTTAAGGTTTTTTCTTGTCTATGCGTGCAGAGGGTTCTGGGGTGAGGCCACACACACTCAACATTTTCCCTTCTCAGCCCATGCATGTAGAGCCATCCGCAGCAGCAGCAGCCCCAAAGGTATAGATACATGTCATCAAAGCCGTTGCAGATTTCTGATTTTCTTGATCTCATGATCATCATCAATTTTCTTGTCTTAATCATAATTTGAAACTAATGGGGTTTGTTGGATTTTGTGTTTGGTAGGGAAGTAGTAGTAGTACTGGATTAGTTTCTCCCTCAGCCAGTGGTTCCCAGCAGAGATCATCTCAGCCATCCATGCCCTCATCTAACCCTAGAAATGATGTTGCTTCTGCTCCCGAAACAACCAAAGTGGTTAAGGTTAGAACATATGTAAAATACTAATTAAATTAAACATTTGATTAGTACAAGAGTTAGTTTGTTATACTTTTAATAATTTTGTATTAATTAAGTGAGATTTTGTAGTTAAGTCTTTTTTAATTGAAAAAAAAGTATAATAATTTTGCGTTGTTGACAGCGTGAGGGCAACCGCAAAGGGCCTACCTCAAGTTCAGAACAAGGATCAAAAACACCTGACCCAAAGGTTCTTTCTCTTACAAGCAAATAATTAGACAGTCTTCCATACCCTGCATGTCTCTCTCTCACACACACGTGCGGGTGTCTGTGTGTGTTCTTGGAGTAATTACTATAATTAATCTAACATTTTTCAATTAATTGCAGACACTGAGGAGGCTTGCTCAGAATAGAGAGGCAGCTAGGAAAAGCAGGCTTAGGAAGAAGGCAAGTTCAAGAATTGGGTTTTTTTTTCTTGTTGGGGATAATTATCGAGCCGGAATAATTTAATTTAATTTTAATCTCGTAAATAATCGAATTATCTCTCTCTAATTAATTAATCTTGAATTGAATTAAGGAATTTTGGGTTTTAATTGCAGGCTTATGTTCAGCAGCTTGAGACATGTCGGATGAGGCTTACCCAGCTAGAACAAGAAATACAAAGAGCTAGATCCCAAGTGAGATTAATTAATTAATTACTCTTTTTCTTAATTATCATTCGTTAACTATTAATTAATTACGCTTAATTTTCTGCCAGGGATTTCACTTGGGAGGATCTGCACTTTTAGCAGGGGAACAAGGCCTTCAAGTTGCAATGGGCAACGGAAATTCCGGTCCGTATTAATTAATTATAATATATTCTCATAATAATTTTAATTAAATCAACTACTAAAATTTATTTATTTATTTCCATAAGCTTAATTAATTAGTGTATTAATTTTACGCGGTCCCAGATGCTGCTAATTTGTTTGACATGGAGTATGCTCGGTGGTTGGAGGAGCACCACCGCTTGATGGCGGAGCTGCGCCATGCAATGGAGGACCATTTGTCGGAAAACGAGCTACGAGTCTTGGTGGACAGCTGCTTGGCACTCTATGACCAAGTGATGAACCTCAAGAACATGATCGCCAAATCCGATGTTTTCCACCTCTTGTCCGGCATGTGGAAGACTCCGGCCGAGCGCTGCTTCATGTGGATCGGCGGTTTCCGCCCATCTGAGCTCATTAAGGTTTGTCAATACATAAATAGCAGAACCCTAATTTGGACAGAACTATTCTTAATGAAAGCAAAATAATGACAGCCCATAATGTATAAATTATAAGTATTTGAATTGAGATTTTTTCCTAAAGCCCTTACAATTAAAATAGCCATAGAATTAGGGTAAACCCAGCAAGAAAACTTTCAAAATTTCTCAAAGAAAGGCAAATTTCATGCAAATTAACATGGTGTTTGTACTAATGTTCCATTCTAAATTTTTAGATAAAACATGTATAGTTAAGCATGAACGTACGTATATACAATGACGAAATGGTATGATGATGGTTTTCCGTATTAGGTTGTTAGTTTGATTTTATTCCCAACCCTCTCATAAAGCCCATGTCTCTTACTACCAGTTCTTACACATGCGTCTTGATTCTTGCACGTCTTGCTTTCTTTACCTGCTTGATACAAATAATATTCGAAAGATAATTTAAATTGAACTACCTAAATCTTGTCAAATTATTTCAACTAAATCTTAATTTTGAATACGATAGATGATGTACAATATATTGCAGGTAATAGTGACCCAAATAGAGCCATTGACAGAGCAACAAGTTGTGGGAGTATGTGGGTTGCAGCAGTCAACAAGGGAAGCTGAAGAAGCCCTCTCTCAGGGTCTGGAAGCTCTGAATCAGTCACTTACCCACACCATCACCTCTGATTCACTCATTATCCCACCAAACATGAATACCTACATGGCTCAGATGGCTCTAGCCATCAACAAACTCTCCACCCTTGAAGGTTTTCTTCACCAGGTACCATTCTTATTACATCATTAACTGATCTTAAACAAATAATTAGGTGCAAGAATTAGTTCCACAAGGTGTCTATAGTACGTGTTTGGTATGTGCTCCAACTCCAAAAGGGTTGTAATGATAGTCCGGAATTAGGGGTACTGAGACAAGATATCTCCATCATGAAGATATTAAGCCCATATTCTGAATGATGTCATTTTCACAACCCTTTGACTTGTACCACATTAATTCAACACACACTATTCCTTATAACCTTAATTATTGATTTTTGAGTTTGGTAATGAATGAATATATACAGTGACAACATAAGTATTAATGTCTCCCATAATATGTTGAGTAGAATTATATCAGTTTACTTCATAAATTGTCTGATAGCTTTCTCACTTTGTTTGAGTGCACAAACCTCTTTAGAGCCTTATTCATGAACAATCTCTTTGTCATATTGTCAAATTCAAAATTTTCTTTTGTCAGATCTATGTAATAATAGAATATAATAAATAACTTGTCATTTTATGCGGGTTTTACGTGCCGTTCGGTGGGCGAATTTATTTTTTTAGGTGATTGGTGGGCACTGATTCATATGTTAGACGCATCTTCAACAATAAATTTATTCGTAACGGACGTAGACCGAGTCAAATCGAGTCGAGTCGAGTCGTTCGCTAGCTTACCTACTGTTCGGTGGATGAATTTAATTTTTGTTAGTTGTTTGGTGCGCGTTACTTTGCATGTCAGACGCGTGTTGGAATATAAATTTACTGGTGAACAGACGTGGACGTCTCAGTCACGTCGAGTTTTTTGTTTACATAACGTTAGGTGGATGCATTTAACTTTTTTTTTAATTGATCGGTGCGCACTGATTTACATGCCAGACACGTGTTATAAAAAAAAAATTTATTTATAGTGGACGTGGACTGAATAAAGTCGAGTGAATTTTTCTAGCATGCAATTTATTTATTTTCACTTATTGTACCTTCTCATATTTTTCTAATTGGTACTCAAATTTCTAGAAACTAAAAGGTTTAAAAAGACATTTGAACCACCCTTTGACAAGCTTAAATCACCATTCTTTATGACTAGACAATCAAATCAAATCAAGAATGAATACAAGAGTCGGATACTAATCATGTCAATGCAGAAATATGGAGATAATTAATTAATCAAATTCCTTAATCAACCCAAAGTCATATATATATATATATATATATATATACATATATGCATGAGGATGAGTTATATACATATAGACTGCAAATATCTAAACCCTCATATATACGTCCTTCTTGAAATCTTTAGATAATAATATTTAAATTAATCTGTATATATACAGGCTGACAATCTGAGGCAGCAAACGCTTCACCGGCTGGATCAGATCCTGACGACCCGGCAGGCGGCGCGGTGTTTCCTGGCCATCGGAGAGTACTTCCACCGCCTCCGTGCTCTCAGCTCCCTGTGGGTGGCGCGGCCCCGCCAGGAGTAATGGACAATGGAGTAGAAGACGACGAAACCCTATCTATAGCTATAGCTACTCTTTTCCTTCTTTTAGTTTTTATTTTCTAAAGAGTATTTATATATAGCTAATTAATTTGCTATCGTTTATGTATATATTTTTTTGTAATTGTCTGTGTTTTCTTTTTTTTTTTTTTCCTTTTTTTGGTGAAGATATATAGATAGAGGACAGTGCTGTCCAGACATTAAGATGCTATTATAAGATATAATTATAATTAGTTAGTTAAAAATTTCTTTCTTTTTATTTTTTGGTTGTGTGTGTGTCAGTGTGTGTGTGTGGTTCTTCATTTTTCTGCTTTGGTATATTGTCAGGTGGCTAATGGTTTTCCACCCATTTCTGACTGAGAAACAAACACACAAATACATACACAAAATCCATAACCCCCCCCCCCCCCCCCCAAAAAAAAAAAAGAAAAGAAAAGGGGAAGTGGAAGATGGGGTATTGATGAATTTGAATTTGATGAGAAAAGAATTCAGAAAAGTATTTCAATTGATTCATATTACAAGATTTGAAGTTTATTTATATTTGATAATTCATAGTTCAAATTTGGAGGTAAAGGGTTTAAAATTTTTTGAATTTATAATTATGACCAAATTACATTTGAACCCCTGTTATTTTTAAAAATAATTGAAAATATATTTATATTTTATAAATATATAAAATTATATTTTTTATCTTATAACTTCAAGTCATTCGTTCCTTTGGACCTATAACTTACCCTATTTATATATTTAGTTTTTTTAATATAAATTTAGTTCTTAATATCTCATATTTAAACTTTTTTTGACAAATTCAGTCATACATTGACAATTTTGGTCCTAACGATTTATAATTAAAGGATAAAAAAAGATCTATTACAGTGTAAAGGGGACTAAAATTATCAATACGAGACTAACTTTGCCAAAAAAAAAGACCAAATATGAGATGTTCAGAATTGAATTTGCCAAAAAATGACTAAATGTGCGAGTAGAGTAAGTTATAGGACCAAAAGTGCTAACGACCTAAAGTTACAGGATAAAAAATGTAATTTTGCCTTATAAACATTTGAATTGGTTAAAATTCAAATTCTTATTATCTTACAGATTCAAGATCTAACGGTTATGATGGATTGATCTAATCATACAACTTTGATGTAATTTGATGCGTATCGAATTTTAGCAGTACCACAATATATGGCTGAAGAACTTTCACAAAAATTCTAAGATTATTGGAGGACTGACTCTACAAAATAATGATCAATACTCTCGTACGTCAATAATGTTCTTACTAAAAATAAACAAAACTATAATCGAAGTGAGAATAGAAGTGAAGAAAATCGTTTGGAGTGCTAAAAGTATATTGAAAATAGCTTAAAAATGAGAAAAAATGAAAGTTTGAGTGTGATAACTCGTGTTACCAAAATGACTGCATCATCCCTCAATTTATAAACATTCGTAGAAAAGCTGATCCGAGAGTTATTGGCGGAAAATTTGATGCCCTTAGATGGCTACGTGTGTTAGCTTTGTAACAAAAAAAAGAATCGTGAGACTTTGACTTATTTGGACAAAAATATGACCATTCGACCTAGCATTGCCAATCTGCCTAGGTATATAGGGATCAATTCCAGTCGGGCCTCTTGGAGTTATCTGAAGATTTTTTATTATAGCGTGTCTTAAGGTGTTAGTCACCTGTATGACATGATTGCCCTACTGTATGATGATTCGACTTGTTATATTGGGCTTACTTAGGTCTTGGCCCGTTGGGCTTATTCGGAAGGGGCCCATTTCTTTTATTCTTGGGCTCAAAAAATATTTGAGAAGGTATCACAATCAATAAAAATTCAATGAACAATTAAATAAGAAATAATATATAACATTTAAGAGCATAATGGTCTTTTGATATAATAAAAAAAATAAAAATTAACACCATTAGCTTTAATTAACAATGAGGATATATATGCTATATTTGAGAAAATAGAAGGAATTTTTTGTCTATTTTTAAAATATAGAAAAATTATTAATTGAGTTTTAAAAACACATAAGAAGCTTTATGCAATTTAACCTAAAATTATTCAAACAAATTCCAAGAATTTATATAACTAGTGATTTCAATTCCGGAGCCTAATAGAATCAAGAAAAGCTATAGCTTAAGTTGTGTACAAAAAGTTGTTCCGTTTATTATTATTATTATTATTTTATTAATAAATGGATATTTGTATATATATGTGCATAATTTCTTTGTAATATATATATATATATATATATTTTCAATATATGAAGTAGCTGCGTACCCACAATCTAAAGTATTTGATATTAAAAGAAAAATCAAAAGTCGAAACCATTAATTAATATGTGGTTGGTATATAGTAGGTGGACTAAAATCAACACCTATTGGTTTCGTTTATTATTTTTCTTCCTCTTTTACAATTATATATATATATATATATATGCTCTCTCTTGAATTTGATGTACATGAATACTCCTTCACTTTTAATTATATAAATTAAACATAGGTGTCATATTATTGCACACACGTGTCCAAAAAGACTAGATTTTAAGAAACTAATAAGTGTCATATCATGCATGTGTTTTTAAGTTACGTTGATTCATTAATTGGGCTTCAACTAAAAATAAAGACATAATGTCAGATGGGCTATTCAACAACAACTGTATTGCAAGAGGTTCCTGCCCAATTCTGCTTCTCTCTTTCTTACAACCTTTTTCATTCATAGGTTGACATATTTCGGTTTTGAACCCAACTTCTATCTTCAAAATGTTCATCATGTCCCCTTTTTTCTTTTTTGTTTTTGTTTTTACCTATTGAGCCTAGCAATTTTGGCTAGTAAACAAAGCGTTGTAATTACAATCATGGCTAACAATCTTCCTCCATCTCCTCCTAATCTATTCTAATTAGGCGTAATTTCTTTTTTATTCTTGGATATGACGTGTGAGTACACATTCATATGAACAATATCAAATTTCCTGAAAAAAGTTACATACACAGCCGCCGACAACAAAAACATATTTTTAACTTTTTTTTTTCTTTCTTCTTTGGTCCTTACTCGGTTGAAAATATTAAGGGGTGTTTGTTTATATCTAAATGTTAATTTTTATTTTTTTATGAAAGCTTGTTTGTTTAGGCCAATTATTCCATTGGAAAGATCCATTTTCAATAAAAGTTTGCAGCCTAGATCTACCGAAAACACACTTCTCAAACCGTTCTTCTAAATTCCATCGTTGCCTATGTTTTCAGCTATACATAGGATATGACATGACATATTATCATGTCATATTGACTTTTTAATAAATAAAAATAATATTGTACTATATATATTAAAAAATACCAATATATTCTCATTTCTAATCCTATAAATCTAGGTATGTAAACATATCCTCCAAATATATTTTTATTTCTCATGAAAAAATAAAGTATTTTTATCCCAATAGAAATACTGGAAATTAAAGATAAAGATGGAAACAAAGGTAAACGGGCCGTAAGGTTTCCATACTGTCCAAATCTTAGTTGCAGGGTGGTAATGGAGCACCACACAAGCACTTATTATGCACATATGAACTAGCATCAAAGCTCTGCAGCTGCCCACCAACTGGAATCTGCCCACACAGCCTGTTGTAGCTCACATTCAAATACTGCAAATTCAGCTGACTCAACCCCTCCGGCAGATTCCCCATGATCCTGTTGTGATTCAAGTCCAACGACGTCAAGCTCTCCGGAAACTCCACCTTTGTCAGATCAAACTCCAACATGTTCCTCGAAAAGTCCAGGATTTGTATTGTCTTGTTTGTGCCAAACAAGAATGATATGTCCCCTTCAAGCTGGTTTCTTGAAAAATCCAGCACGGTGAAGTTTAGGTCGCCTAATGATCGGGGAACGCTTCCAGTCAGATGGTTGTGGGAAAGATATAGATCGGGAACTTTCTCGGTGAACTTCCCGAGGGAGTCGGGGATGCTGCCGGTGAGCTTGTTCCGGTCTAAGTGGAGAGCGTCGAGGTTCGGGAGGTTGGAGATGGACGGAGGGATGGATCCGGATAAGTCGTTGAACGATAGGTCGAGGAAAGTGAGGTTCTTGAGCTGGCTAAGGAATGTAGGAATAGGGCCGGAGAGGTTGGTGTAACTTAGTCTAAGTAGCTTAAGGTTAGTGAGTTTGGATATGGCTTCTGGGATTTGTCCGGTGAGGTTGGTGAGCTTTCGGAAGACTAAGGTTTCGAGGAAGGGGAGGTCAGCGATGGCGGCCGGAATCTGGCCGGAGATGTTGGCGGAGAAGAGGTTGAATTGGACGATGCGGTTGGTGTTGGGGTCGCATTGGACGACATACCAATCACAGCAATCAGTGCTGGGATCCCATGAGGCCAATTGATAAGGGTTGTTGAGGGATTTCTTGATTTGTAGGAGGGCTTTCTTGTCATTTGGGTTGCATCTCTCTTTGGCTGAGAGAGCAGGGATTGTTTGGGAGAGAAAGATGAGAGAGAGAATGGAAATCTTTAAGGGCATCATGTTTTGTTTTTGAGATATAGTTTGGATGTGGAGTAGAGTATACTGTATATATAGTTTGGATTGTCCAACATTTGACTATTATGTGTTTAATGAAGGTAGTTTATTATAAAGATAATTATAATAATTAAGATGATAGTTTTTTCTTTCGTCAAGTAATTAACATATTAATTCTCCTTTTGACTAGGTCTGCTTTTTATATGATCTTCCACGTGTCGCTTGAATGTGAAATTCTAATTTAAACCAGGCTCGATCAAATTTACATCAATTATTTGACAAGTGCAATACACTTACCATGTGTTTGGTGTACAATTTAAAAAAAATGATCAATCACGTAACAAGTGGAATATAATTGTTTTGTGATTGGATTGATTCGGTTCAACTCAACCTGATCTGGACAAGAATTTTCCCACTTGAACTTGTGAGATGATTTATTCCCTCTAATCACATCGGATTCTGAGTATGAAAAATATATTTAAAGTCGATTTTATTTAGGGAATATTTCAAAAGTGCTTAGGTAAGCTGAAGATTTAATAGCCGTGTTCTACAAGAAAGGAGTGTGAGAACAACACTGGAAATGTCCCGATTATAATCATTTGATACTTAAGTTAGGAATGCTAAAAAAAGAAAATATGAAAATCGTAAGAATATTTAGGGTAACAAAAGTTATACCTAGGGCATAGAGGAGTAGTATTTATATGTATTCTCGAATTATATGCTTACACGTAAACTATTAATTTAAAAAAGGTAAATTACAACAGACTCTCCTAAAATTTATCATAATTATAAATACCTCATTTTTATTTGAAAAATTACAAATATCTCGTTGTGACAGCTAAAGTACTTGTAATTTTAGGAGATACTGTATTGTAATTTTCAAATAACGATGAGGTTTTTGTAAACAAATCTTAGGGGAGCTCCTTTGTAATTTACCCATGTAAAAAAAATTGTATGATCATTAGAGGTCCGACATACCCAAATTCAAGTTAAGTCGAAATCAAATCAGTATTGATCCAAATCGAAATATGCGACCTCCCTTAATCAGTCCAAGCTCTCAACATAGCCGCTCCAGATTGTTAGGTTTGTCTAGTTCGTCCCCAACTAAGATCATTCGAAACTCAAGTTAGTTTTGATTGAGACAAACATATACGATATAAGAGTTCGAATGAATATAATAAATGTATGTTATCTTAAATGACTTAGATCTGAAATATTTATAGGCCCTAAATGTGCATTATGGATTGCATCAAGCAGTTCAAACAAACGATTTTTTCGAGTCTTCGCACAGGTCGAGCCCCCGATTGGCTCATATCTCAGCTAAGTTTAACATTACCAAGAAATTTGGGGGATTTTTGTAAATTTTTTATACCATTACGTAGCCCCACATTATAGTTATGTTTTTTTATTCATATAAAAAATAAAATTAATGAAATTATCAATTTTAAAATATTATTTCAAAATGTTTTTGTAAAACGAATTCGATTAAATTGAGTTAATTTGATATATTTGGAGAAAAGAAAAAAATCTTTGAGAAAATAAAGTCGCGAGACGAGAAAAACAAGAATAATTGGAAAAGAATAGCACGACTCTACAACTCTAATGATTAAATTCGTTAGCACCTTCACTGGACAAGTATAGTCGTGTTAGATCATTTCTCCAAAATCTCTGACCCTGACCATTGACCGCGAGAGCGACATCTCAAACTTTTCATACGAAAAGGATAAAATGAAAATTTCCATCCTATAATTTTGATTTGAATTTATTTTGGTCCTTTATTTTTTATAATTTAAATTTATTTTTTATCTATTAATTTTGCTTAGATTTAGTTTTTAACCTAATTAATTTATGAGTCTTTTCTCCTTTTGATGATAAAAGGCTAATAATTCATTCTAATACTCTTATATCATTTTAGACGAGTTGATGGGTATACATATATCATCCCTACAAAAAGACTGAAACGCCCTTCATTAAGGGCATTATGGTCATTTCCACGATCAGGATCCGCGTGTTTTATAGCGGGCGGGTCGCAGATGACCCGACCCGGATCGCATAGACTAACGGAAGACCCGGACAATGACGACCGTTCGATCAGAATGTGAATCAGCAAGATAAGGCCACGTGGCCCAGTATTTGCCGTACAACTGTGTACTATAAATAGACCCCGATACGCCATAAATGAGATAACTGTTATGCGTTAATTGAGATCGAACTTTGAGATCACATACATTTCACTCGATCAACCTAACTTGAGCGTCAGAGGGTCATTGTCGGGGACGTGCCCGACGAGCTCACGGTTCGTGTTTTATTCTCAAGGGATCCAAAATCAGCTTCGGAAGAATTAGTCGACCCGCAGTGAGATCATCACAGAAGCTCGAATAATTCGACCCGGATCACGAGTATTAGCTATGAGATATAAAATGAATGGATATATGGACCAAAATTGCTCTTGAAAAGTTGTGTAGGAGTAAAATTGTACGAAATTATATCAAAGGACTAAAATTAAGCAATTTTGAAACTTACCGGACTAAAACTAAAATATATAAATTTAAAGGATTAAAATTAATAGCATGCAAACTTAAAGGACTAAACAAATTATTTTTTCTGAAAAAATTACAACTAGCTTCCTCACAAGAATAACCACGATTACAATATTTTTTTATTATTCAAAAAATTATAAATAATTTTTAAAATTAGCAGTCGTCTAATAATTACCCACGCAATAGGCAAGCACGATGGAATATACAATGAATGATTGATGAATTTAGATAGAAACCCAAAGCCAAGGATGATCCAAATTTTGCATGAATAATTGTGATTATCTCAATATCATCTGCCGGATACACCTAGAAATTATGATTGTGATTTGAGTGGTGAAATAGGGAGGGATGGTCAATGATTTCGCCTATGAATCACACAGAAATGGCCAATGTGAATGAAAAGAGCTTGAGGCTGGTCAAGTTTTGAGGCATTGGCATATGCGCCTACCTTCACCTATCACCACATAAAACCTAAAAAATGGCTGATTAGTGTGTGATTCATCAATCCCAGAAATCAACCTAAGCATTACAAACATCAAACAATTTCCCCACTTGATTCATCAGCTATTTTCAAGAAAATGAGAGAGAGAGAGAGAGAGAGAATATGTGCAATAAACGCCTCTAAGTCAGAAGCCACGAATGTATGTATTGTCTACTTGCCGACCTGCAGTTGAGGTCCTTGAGTCTCCAAAGGGACTTGTTGGACACGCCCTCACAGCGGAGGAGCCATGTTGGCAAACCTTGAAGTACAAGGTTTGAAGTTCATATTACAATATCATAAGGTGCAATATTAGAATCAAACTTGAAGTTTAGGCAATAAATTGTTGCAAGATACACTCAAATTCGAAGGAGAACAGATTTATAGCATATGAACAATTTCAGAATTTTATTGATTTTCCAAACGAAGACTGTATCCTTTCTTAACAACCAAATTGGTCCGGGAATTGTACAAACCACCCGTTCTTTTCATTCAATCTGTTGGGTGGCTACATATTTAACTACTGTCACAGAAGGTGAAGGTCCTCTTTTACGTTTTGTACATACGTTAATCATAAAGGAGACTCTTTCCACTGTAATCTATTAAGACCATCAACAATTGCCCGGCGGAACTCACCGTTGTGAAGAAGGAAAGACGATACGTGGCCACCAGAAACCCACCTCACCTCCGAACCTGGCCAGGCTTTTTGGAGCTCCAATACCGAGTGTTTCGGGATATAGCCATCATCCTGAAAACAATAGGGGACATATTACTTCAGAAGAAAATTTCACTCAAATGCTCGATAAACCTGGGAAAATTGATAAAGGTTTCTGCAAAACATGAGTCATTTGACTTCAGAGTTTGGAACCATACAAGTGGAGAACAGTCTTAGGCAAAAGCATGCTTTATTGTCAACTTCACGAATGTAATGCTTAAACATACCATAATTCATTTCTTTTGAACAACAGGCCTCCTAAAAGTTTTACAACTCTGATTTATTGTGAGAGTCTTTTCATCTCTCCTTTTTTTTTTTTTTGGTTTCTTTGTTTCAGATTTGACGGCCAGGGTAGTGGGAGGGACCATGATCTTCTAGCTAAAGTAGGAAAATCGAGAGTACTCTCGTACAGGGTTTCAGTTCTAGAGGGAAAACAAGGGCATTAGCCAGGGCTACTTTAGAATGAAAACAAATGACAAGAAAGTCCAATTGTGCACAAACTTGAATTTGTGCAGTATATTTGTTTAAATGCAAAAAATTTAAACACGACAAGCAGAGTTCAAGAACAATGGTTAAACCTTTGCTTGAATGAACTTAATTTGACCCTGATATATGAGCTGCCTCAGAGGGAATCGATTCAATAAAGTACTATGTTTAAACATTAGAAAATAAATAGATAAGCGTTACTGCATGGAAATTTAATTTTATTTGCCCAATGCTAACCTCATAGCACATGTTCAAGTTTTTTAATTAAACAAGATTTAAGATCTTGAGAAGATTTACGCTAACGAAAGAAAAATATGGAAAAACTCAAACTAGGTGCAGTGAATATGCAAGAAGGGTCATAGCTATGTGACTTACAGTAGCAGCAACAAATATAACAGCATTGGGGTTTTTGGGGATAGGAAACCGTGTGACATCAGTTAGCGACAACACATTTCGCATGCGCTCCCGCACTTCCTCAAGTGTCATGGTAACCTTCTGCATGGCAAGATCTTCTCTAAGAGCTTCCCATGCAGTGGCATGTTTTAGTACCCCTTCACAGAATGCCACAACAGCAGAATGTGGAGAAAGAAACGGGAGCGTAGCAATAGGGGTGGGATGCAGGGATCCAACCATAGCAGCATGTACTCCTCCTATATTCAAAAGATACAAAGTTCTCAAAAGCAGAGAGAACTAAGTAAACTACTTACAACATATTCTCGAATGTTTACATGCATGCAGTTGATCCAAGAAAAAAACATTTGATGCAAAAAAATCAGAGGTAAAGTTCTCAAGTTCTCTTATTATTTGTTCTTTCAGATAAGGATCTGAAAGCGCAAAATAACTTCAAGAAATTGAAAATTATATTGTTTTACATGCGTGCAATTGTTCCCGAGAAAAACGAAACTAATGCATCAAATAAGATCAGAGGTGAAAGCTTTAGGATTCTCTTGTTTAGCTTTCTTTGAGATAAATCTGAAAGTGCAAAATAACCACAAGAATTAAAAAGTGAAAACAGATAAGCTACTTTGCTTGAGCAAAACTACCAACAATCAGGAAGCATATGATTGATACAAGCTTCTAACAAATCAGCATAGTTTCACCCAGGTAATGATGATATATTATACATCAGCGATGACTAAAACAGAACTTTTTTCTATGTCTGCATGCACAAATTTCTGCCACAACTTGTTTATGCACTCTTTTCTTTACATAATTGTCTAGGTGCTTGTTTTCCGATACAGTGTCCCAATACAAGTGTAAAGATTTGGACTTTTTGTTTTTAGCTTTGACAAAGTAATGTATGTTGAATTTCATGCAAATTTTTGGTCCAGGACCAGCTGAGCAAATTTAGCTAAGGATTTCAGTATTTTCAAGTTCTATTAATAAGTTCAGTGAGAAAAAAATAAATAAAAAAAGAAATCCACTCAACATTTCAAGAAATGAAATCCTGCTGTTTTAAGTCTTTTATGCCATAACCAAACAATGGTTCAAGTCTTACCCATGCTAAGTCCACATACACCCATTTTTCCGAAACCTGCTTCAGAGTCTAACCAATGTAAAAGACTACGGGCCTCCTCAATGGTAGCTCTTCCTAATAAGAGCAAATCACTGACACGCAAGAGTTTTGCCCCCCGCTGCAGCATAGGACGTCTTCTTCCATAGAAAGGGCTGTAGAAAGAAAAGCTGGATATTAAAATCTGATGTTTACCGGAGCTAATAGTTAACAGATATTCAATTGGACCTCTCAAGCACCATTGTTGCTATGTTTTCCTTCAGCAGAGGCTCACCGAGACGCAGCCTCCGCTCAAATGCATGGTCCCCTGTGCCTGAAAGAAACGACATGTGCCTTGCATCATTATCATGACAAACAAATCTACACTACAGTCATATTAGTTATCAAAAGGACAAAAGAGTAACTCATTAATTAAATATTTGGAATTTCCTTAATTTAAAAGATATCTTCCAGTTTTTGAGGCAGTCTACAACGGTACATGAATGCACTTGTGTGCACACAAAGTTGAAATCAACTGCTTGCAGTATCACGACGACATTGCATTGTTATTGAATAATGAAAAACAGAATAATTTCTTAAAACAATGTTGAAAACACACATAAGAAGTTTTAAATCTAATCAAACTCTTTCACCATCACTATCCTCGGACCACAATCTGCATCAACTCAGACAAAATTCTAACAACAAAGGCCCTCCAAGTCACTAAAATAAATCTAGGTCTGTCAAAAGTTCTTATCACTGATCACCACTGTGTAGACAGATAATGAATTTCCATGGTGAAATTTCGTAGACGTGTAACCTTAGCAAACAACTCAAAATCTAATTTATTTTTTCTCAATGGAACTACATGAAAGATACCCCTACAGTAATCAATGTACAGACTAGAACATAGGAATACCAAACTATAAGCCAAACATGTACTGAGATTGTTAACAAATTATTCTTCGTTAACAAATTATGCTTAAAGAAACTAAGAACATAAACACATTCTAGCTCAAATCCAAGTCCATATACCGCTCTTTAGCAAGACAGTCCATAATGTTAAAAACATACCAAAACAAACAATATCAGGATCGAATAAGATAAGATACCAGCAAGGTGAACAACACAAGCCATCTTTTGCGGCGGGACGGATTTCGGGCAAAGGAAAGCAACTCTTGCAATGTGACTCTCAGGGGGCAATGCATTGAGAAGCTGCTCATCACAAGGGGTCCTAAAGACCCCTTCTCTAAGACTAGCGGTCTTTGATTCCCAAACTGTCTTCCAAGTGGGCCGCACCAAAGTAGGAGGCCAGTTTTGACCTTCTACTTCAGGAAACAATTGCTTTATCATTCTCTCCAAAAGCTCAAGCTTTGTTCCACCCCACCCCCTAGAAAAGAATGGTGGGCTTAACTTTGTTCTATGCAGCAATGCGCCATACACATGATCCAGTACATAGTAAAGGGTGCCCAGATTTACAGTAACCATTTCTTTTACAAAAACTTTAAGAAAACAGGTTTTAATTTGTATAATACCAATAAAATCAAACAAAGATTAGATTTTTTGATCAATTCAATCAAGATGAAAGAAGCCCACATCAGAAGAGAACAGTGGCAACTCAAAAAGGAATTAGATTTGATGAAAATCCACCAAGAAATTTCAATTTATGGACAAGAAACAAAGATTTCGGCCCCCTGCGAGGGAACTTAGTTTCAAGAATACAGTAAATTGCGAGCAAAACCGAACTAGATCCCGGTGACCTGAAAACAAGTTGAATAAATAATGATGATAAGAATCCAAAACCAATTGGGAAAAGGCAAAAAGAATTTATTGGCACTCAGAAACCAAAACTTATCAATATATTCTAGAAAGAATGGCCTGTGGATATATGACGAGAAAAGGATAGGATTTTGTGTGTCTGTGTGTGTGTGTGTGTGTGTGTGTGAGAGAGAGAGAGAGAGAGAGAGAGAGAGAATTCGGATTCTCCGAAATGAAACTGGGGGCGGAGACGGTGGTGGTTTGACACACGGCGGAATTGGGGATGAGGGCCCACGTGCCACCTCACTATATCCAAAAAAAACAATTGATGGATATGTAAATAAATAGATCGTTTCAAAGATTTTTTTTATTTTTTTTAAAATAAGAACAATCAAATATTATTTGTTTATATAAATTAATAAAATTATTAACATTAAATTATTTATATCTAATAATATATTGATTCATTAAAAAAAATACATGGGTCCAATAGATCTGAACAATTATTCAAAGCTTTGGTCGAAGCGAATGCAAATTTTGAAGGAGGACCTGCAAAAAAGACGTTAGCAATACGGCCCCCAAATTAGTATTAGATTTGATATTGAATAAAGCCAAAAGGTAAACAAATATAATTAAAATTGATATATGGTGAATAAAATCGGTAAAAAGTGTAAGAACACTTAATAATGCACTTGTAGAATGCTTAGAAAATATTTAAAAAGTGTTTAGAGAGTGAAAAAGATGATTTAGAGAATAAAAAATGTGAGAGAGACATTAGAAGGTCTCATGAATGTGTCCTCCGTATGGGGGAGTAAACATGTACTTATAGAGGGTGTCCCTCTACGATATTCTCGGGAAGAAGGGAAAAAGTTTGTTTAGATAAGTCATAATATGTTCTTATCTTAGGTTACGTGTGCCTTTGGATGTTTATCTCCAAGTTGGGGGAATCTTCATCAACGAGAACTCCTAACCGCTAGAAAGTCCTAGCAGCCAAGGAGTCCAAGGCTTTGGGGGACCTCCCTCGTCTGTAGGGAGTTTCAGTCGTCAGGAATGTCCTTGCTAGTGCTGATGTCGTTCCAAGGTGGCTACTGACACTTATGCCAACTGGATACGGTGGAGTATGAGCTGCAACGTGGGCCTTTTGAACGAATATTTTATTGGGCTTTAATCATGGTGCGAGTAGGGGGATGCTCTGAGCCTCCTCCCTTTGCCAATTTATTTTTTGGGGGGCAACCATCAAAGCCACGTGCTAGGTCCTTTTGGGGCTCCTACAATGTTACATGTCTCTCGTTTCATTTTTCTTTTAGGATCGCTTGAATCTATTTGGGCCAACTTATTTTTATGCACATCACATATTAATTATGAATATTAAATAATTATATTTAATTAATGATTATTATTAAAATAAAATAATAACTTTAAATAGAATAAAATAATATTATATATAATTACGAGCCTTCATTTGAACAATTGTTTCAATGATGTGAGGGGGACCATCGTATGCCATTGCCAACTAGAAAAAAGAGGGATGATTAC
The DNA here is from genome assembly GCF_026168435.1 of Sesamum indicum. Taxonomy (NCBI): domain Eukaryota; kingdom Viridiplantae; phylum Streptophyta; class Magnoliopsida; order Lamiales; family Pedaliaceae; genus Sesamum; species Sesamum indicum. Next base: position 3,580,539 of record NC_142661.1, on the reverse strand, counting down.
AACATTTGAGGTGTCATTGTCATTGCAACCTAATACAAAAGATATTGGGTTGATTAAGACGATTAAATTTTTCGAATTAAAATAAAATATTGAAATTTGGGACTATGAGAATGTATGTTGGAATTTGGTGTCAAACAGTATGATTAAATAAAATTAAATGTCATTTAATTTTAAACTGCAATTGCAATCATAATCTCACCTAAACCGAAAGTAAAGTCTTACCTTTAATAATCGTTAAGCATAAGCGAAATGTAGTGTAAAATTGAAATCCTCGTGGTACGGTTAATATCTTATTATTTTTACATTAACACCAACTAATGTGTTAAAAAAATGCACGAAATTAGTGAATTTGAAAAATTGTTTAAGGTTTAGGTCGAAGTGAATACAAATTCTGAAGGAGGACTTATAAAAGAGGTGTTAGCACTTCGAAGCTCAAATTAGTATTGAATTTGAAATTGAATAAAGTTAAAAAGTAAATATAATGTAATTGAAATCGGATATGGTGAATAGAGCCGGTGAAAAGCGTAAGAACATGCGATAATGTTCTTGTAGAGTGTTTAGAAAATATTTAGAGTTAGTGAAGTGATTTAGAGAGTAAGAAAAGTGCAAGGGACGTGAGGGATGTCCAGAGAGAGAAATGTAACAGGAAAGTCTCAGGATTGTGTGAAAGACGTTGAAGAGTGTCCACATATAGAGGATTAAACCTATATTTATAAGAGGGTGTCCCCCTGCGATGGGGCTCTACACGTTTTCTTCATTCTCAAAAATAAATAGATAAGGACAGTCTGGATAAGCCATAATATATTCTATATAAAGTTTACTGATTTAAAAAAAAATAGTTAAAATTTCTGTAAAAGATCATTCTCAGATTCTTCTTTCCAAATTTTTTGGATACAATTCTTGGAAGCGAATGTGTAATCTCTTCTAAATTTATGGAGTAAATTATGTGTCACCTTAAATTTTGGTATCAATATTTGAAGAGACGTGGAACCTTCGTGGGTGCAGTGTTTTGTTGTGGCGGAGAGTTTTGGACCTAGGCTCTTTGACTTGTTGTAATTTCTTATCTTGTGTGTTGCATGTAATGTAGACATTGTATATCCTCCCTTGTTGTGTGGAATGTTTTCCTCTTTAACTTGAGTGGTGATGACCCTTTTTATAGGCGTGAGTACATCAACAGTTGCTTGGGCTCACGTCTGTTGAGCTTGAACACCATAAACTTGGACTTAATTCAGTTTTCTAGCGGGTTGTATTTGAATATGCTTTAACTCAATCAATCGATAAAAAATTAAAAAAAAAATTAAATTTATCTTGGATTGACCCATGAAACTACATATGACTCAAATTTAATATGGACGCTTATGCAAATTTGCTTTGTATGCATTTAAAATCCACATTTATTCTGGACTTTTATTTAGAACTCAATTGTTAGCCAATTTATTTGAACTTTTAATTGATAATTTATTTTAAAATTTCGGTGTCAACAATAAGATTAATGAAGAAAAAACTCTCTATATATAATTCTGAACTTGAAACTACAAGAACTTTTCACAAAAATGAAGGACGTTGAGAGATATGAATTATAAAAAAAACATCATTTTCTGAATGCTAAAAGTATTACAAAGAACTTGCTACAATGTTTTAGAGGTGAAAAATGTGTGAAAGATACTCGGAGGTGAATTTTGTTTTTTATCTTGTGATCGTGCCTATTTATAGAACTTTCAATAACTTATATGGATTTGATGGTCTTTGAGTACATTGTTGCGTTTGCTAAAATCTGTTGATAGTCAATTTATGCTCTTTTGTAACATTCGATCAGTTGGTGGAATATACTGTCGACAACGCTACCATATCAGTAGAGTGTAAAGGCCTCAAATGTATTGGTAGCATGGCGATTATATCAGTATAATGCAAGGTTATATAAACTATTAGAACCATAGGCTGAAGAACCACTAGAGTAAAAGCCAACTGAGTTCTTGCACAAACTGTAAGATTCAAGCAAAAATGAAACTCAAGAGTCTTTATTTACAGCTGCTTTAAGATCAGATTCATATGTAATGAGTAGACTGGAGTAAACAATTGTACTAAAACAACACTATCAATCAAATGTCATCAACTCTACTTCTGCCCACTCATCCTTACTAGAAAATATGCAGGCAGACGATTTGTCATCAAGAGATGATCAATATAAGTGAGAGTTCGATCATCAATAGATGATCATCCATACAACCTCAGATCAGAAATGTTCAAAATCCTTCAGCATCCCAGAAATTCTATAATCTCAACCTTGATTGAGGACAAGATGCACATTACCAACAGAGACAATCAAGATTAGCGCATTGACTTCAATGTACGTACCCTTTTTTCCCTTTCTGCCTTTCTTGCAGAGGGGGTCCTCTTCAGCTTCCGAAGCTCCTCCATCACCACCTTTTCTACTGTGTCAATGTTGTCTAGGAGCTTCTTCTGCGGTGTCAAACAAGCTGAATCTCCATCGCTATGATGGGTGATATTAAGCAATATCTTTGGCACTTTACCAATGGTTGGTGGACAGCGCCTGTTTAAGATTGTGGGACGTGGGGAAATCATAGAAATATCGTGCTCAAGCTGAGCACCTGATGTTGATACAGAAGGATTATGAAATGTCTGGTCCTGGAGAATAGGACTCTCTGTTTGTAGGCCTTCACCGCCTCTCCGACGCTCTCTTCTTCTTTCAATTGCCTATGGAGGGAATCATCTCATGATGAGTTCAAAGACATTATATATTAGAAGATCCGTTGGCATTCATAACCTTCTTGGCTGAACCTCAGTAAGATAGTGAAAATCAATTTCATACAAGAAATGACAAGAAAATAAAGAACAAACTTGAGTATCAGATAGATTATGTACATAGTATAACCTAATTTAGATCACTAATCACAAAAACAAACCTAGCAAAACATAACATGAATATACCACCATGCATCTAAAAGTTCAAGCAATCATTGCTGCCATGTAATAAACTACAATTATTGCCCCAAATCATCCCCTTCCCCTAACACAGAATAAAACTGTGTTAGCTTCTAGTTAATAGCTGTGCAACTCGGTTGATTACTATATAGGTATAACTATCCTGCTTTCCTACTTTCCTACAGATTACTCACCGTTGAGACCCCTTAGCTCTAGCGCCTGTCGTTCCTGCCTCTCACCAGCAAGGCAATGAAAATAAAGACTACTAACATACATTTACCAAAAGAAGAGCATTAAGAATGATCAAACAAGTCTGCTATATGATTATCATTCAATGCTCCAAACATACCCAACTGAGGTTCTACCCAAAATACATCATTTTACATAAATACATATAAACTAGCAACCACCTACCTAACACTAAAGAACGAACAGATCTGCATAAGCAAAACTAGCATTTGAAACTGTATTATTGAGATCCGAGTATGCCACATCATTCAATATGAATAAGATACTAAATAAGATCCCTGCATCACCAATTAAGAAGGGCACATATGCCAAGTTTCCAAACAAATCAAATAAAACCTGTCAACTATACAACAAAGTTATTCAAGATTCTGGGCCATAATTACCAAATAAATTTAACATCAAAGAGCAAACAAACACAAGATAAATCAATTTCAGGACAGAAAAAGCAAGCAAGCATTACCCTTACTACAGCAGTAATCTCATTGAGAGGCCTTCTTGGATACCAAGTGGGTAGCGCACTTCCACGGCCATTGCCACTACCACGACCCCGGCCACTTCCCACCAAAGGTGACAAGTTTTCACGGCCTATAATTCGTGCAGTGAGCCCAGTTCTTGGAGTTCCAACAGCAACTCTTCCTGCAGCCACTCCCATTGGTCCAGGTGTACCCACCATCGCTGCACCCCTCCACCGGAATGGAGTTCCAGCAACCTGACCCTCTTCATTTTCATCATCTAGAACAAACATTATCGAACTACCCCTCCCAGTATTCCTACTGCCAGTGCTTGAAATTCGCCTCCGACTATAAGCTGCCACAATGTCATCTTGCCTCAACAACCGATCTCTTGCCTCAGGCATTGTATTGAATACCTTAAGCAGTATGTCAATTAGTAAAATGAAATAACTAGAAATGTAGAAGAGAATGTATCAAGAAAATCCAGATTATTCAGGTTTTCATCCTCCCAAAATATATACTAATTCACTTCAGTACTTCAAATATTTTACAATTATTTACACTTCTCATCAATTAACAACATATAATGTCAAAGGAAATGAAACAATCAACAGACAACATCTTAAGACCCAATTCCTTCATACTAAGCTCATAACCACTCAAAGTACATTCTGGGAGAGAAGTTCGTGTTTGTATGTGTTAATTGATGCAAGATAAAGAATGAAAAAAACCCACAAACGAACAAAGATCCAGTACCACTTTCACAACATTCTTCCAGGAAATGACGATTTGACCCAATTGTAATGACATCATTTCCCGGCTAAGAACCGTCAGTTTCTTCATTGAAACTGAACTTAGAAAACCCATCAAAAAGCAAAAATGAAGCAGAATTTCTTGGTACCTTAGAATAACTTTCTGGGGGGGGGGGGGCGGTTACACTTCGTGGAATTAAAAGGGTCTCCGGCAACGGCGATGCTGACTAGAATAACAATGGGGAATGGCTTTTTTCTACTCTGTGGTGTGTGTGTGGATCTGTGAGTTCAGATGAAGAAGGAGCTCCGGAGAGAAAAGGTGAATGGGCAAATTTTTGAAATGGAAATCGGGCGGTATTTTATACAAATTGGTTTTCGTTAGCAGAAATGAAAATTTTTTTGGGAAAATTGAAAATTATTCCAAAATGAAATGAGAGCGGGATGGGAGTCGGAATTCAAATTTGCTTTGAAAGCGGTAGGTCGAACAAAGCCGTTTGATACTTGTAATTACCCTTTTGCCCAATCTATACTTATATGATGAGTTTTCAGTCCATTACAAGAAAAGTCCCCCATCTTTTCTTTAATCAACTTTTGTAACTGTATCTATACTAATATAAAAAAAAAAGGTCATTCATACTCACAAATAGCAGTTAGTGACACAATCGCACAAATTTTTGTGAAAACAAAAATACCCCTTCAACTAATAAGATAACTAACTTTTCAAAATTTACATGAATTGATAGATTATTTTTTTATTTGTTTCTTTCTTTCTATTTTTTAATAAAATGTATTAGTTTATATATCTTACTCTTACTTATAATATATTTTAAATTGTGAAAAAATATTTATTATATGTACACAGAAACAACGTGCCACATCTGTTGGTTTTCAAAATGCAAACCACCAAAAATAAAAAGGGAATATATAAAATAAAATATTCTCCTATGTTAAAGATGCTAATTTTAAAAATATTTGGTTAGCATGATTAGCTCATATGTCAATTCAATAAATATCTTATGATACCTATGCATTAATGATAAATGAATTGAAGGCTTTCTTTACTTTTTTGGATGTGATTGCACGGGGTTAGATAATTTTATAATTAGTATTAGGATATTTGGAAAAATAATAATTTAATAGCTTATTTATTTTGTATGAATTATTGGATAGTTATTATGTGATAATTTAACCATGATTTATTTTTGTAGTTGTTTTAAAACTAAAATAATAAATAATTGACAAAATTATAGAACAAAAATATTAATGTCACGTGATCTCATCATAAAATATTTTAAAAATATTTAAACTTTTTATATCTACATCATTTTTCCTCACCACCATATTCATCTTCATAATTCACCTACAATAATGTTGGATAAAAATGCTGAATTATAAAGATATTTCGGGACAATAAATAAATTAATGAGGACAACAAAGATCTACAAAAAATTTATATCAACTTATGTGGGCAAAGGCTAAATTTAATACCAGTCCTATTAACTTGTATATATATAAAGGAGGCCTAAATGATTGAGAAACGGGATAAGTGACCCCACCTTAGATGGGATACTAACAAGGGATTTATTCACGTCTAGATGAGGGGAAATTCTTGTTTGGAGCCGACTTGATCAAATTTGAACTAATTATATATAAAATGCAATACACTTATAGTGTGATTGATGTACAGTTCAACAAAAGTGACCAATCATATAGTAAATGCAATACACTTGCTCTGTAATTGATTTGGTTCGATCAAATTTGATCCGGACAAGAATTTTCCATGTAGACTGTGGCTAGTGGGATTATCAAGTGTTGATCTATTTCTGCGAAGTAAATGAGGTCATATTGGATTCCTTACAATTCATGTTGGCTAAAGATAATTTAGTAGTTGTTTAACTTCCAAGCCAACTAATGAAGATCATGCTCAGTGCAATGGGGTGAAAAGTTTGCTAGTTTAAAATCAAAATTCACCAGAGGGAATGTGTAGCAGTTGACAACAAGGGAAATTAGAAAAATACAAATATAGTTATGGTCCTACTTATGTTTTAATAGGTCTGTGCATCATGAACAGAATCAATTCCATAATATAAAGAAAGATTCATGTCATTTATTGACTCTAAATAAAACTAAAGTTAGTAACAAATGTTTGTCCCCTTTCTTGTATAGGATGATACAAAATTCATATGAACATACCCTATTATGATGTAAGAATCAATATCTTTTTATTCAAAACAAATACCTCCATCACCTCCATAGCTAAACAAGGAGAAGAAAGCCAAAAGGGTCTTCATCGAACACCAACAATCTAATAAAATTTTACATGCTCACCAAGAGCAACTGGAAGACTACGGTTTGCTACTTGGTATTACCCCAGAAGGAGTGTAAGAATCATCTGACTGATTCACATTTCACTCTAAAAATGCAATCATCTAAAGCATTCTCACCAGAAAAAGAAGACTACTCTAAACAAAAAGGTGTATACATTAACTGTTAAGGCGAAACGGGGAGAACAAAAGAGTCGTTGGGAAATTGCATAGCTACATGCAACAACCAGACTTTGAAGAGGTATCTGCTTCCCGACTAGGAAGAATGATAGCAGTACCCTTAAGAGATGCCGTTTTAAAGTCAGAACCGTCGGCAGCTAACGTCTTCTTACTTACAATCCGATATATTTCTGTCAGAATAGTCATGAATGCGCTCTCAACATTTGTTGCTTCAAGCGCCGATGTCTCCATGAAGTATAGATTCTCTCTCTCAGCAAACTCTTGAGCATCCTCTGTTGGAACCGCTCGAAGAGTCCCCAAATCACATTTGTTGCCGATAAGCATTATAACAATGTTTTTATCAGCATGCCCTCGTAGTTCCTCAAGCCACCTGGCAATGTGATCAAAAGATTGACGTTTTGACATATCATAAACCAACATTGCACCAACTGCGCCTCGATAATAAGCACTTGTCACTGCACGATACCTATGAAAAGAGAAAAAGTATAAGGCCCAACAAGTTTATAGCTAGAAGCATAGTTCTAAACATTATCGTAAGCAACTCTTAGCAATCAGTAAGCACAGAAGAACTATACATGCAGGTGTTCTCCAATAGCATGAAATGCTAAGTTCACAACTGGTAAATGTTTATGCTTTTCCTAGAACTAATTCTTGCAGATAAACTAGTCACAGCGGAGCATGATTGCAGGAGTTATACATGTCTTAGAAAGCCGAACCATGATTTCCAATGAAGTCTGCTCTGGCTTTACCTATTAATAGCTTTAGATTATCATGAAACGGCTAAGGTGAAATTCTCCCTGTTACTCCAAACAGCTCTACTAGTCCAAGGACCACCCCTTTACATCACATATAAATAAATATTAGTCCAATCCTCAAAGAATCACACAAATAAACATTATACTCCGCCATAATCGCTAGCATATCCATTTGATGATGTAACTCCTCACTCAGCTAAAACATTCATCAATAATCTTCAAAACAACATGCAACAGCTGCTACAACCAACAAATTCGAAATGTAAAATCAAGATTCACCAGATCAAAAACTAATTGATTCAAGAACTAGAACCAGAATTAACACCTTTCTTGACCAGCAGTATCCCAAATCTGTGCCTTGACAGTCTTTTGATCAATGATAAGAGTCTTGGTCTGAAACTCAACCCCAATTGTGGCCTTTGATTCCAAAGTGAACTCATTCCTAGCAAACCTAGCCAGCAACTGGGATTTCCCAACCGCAGAATCTCCAATCAACACAACCTTAAACACATAATCAATCTTCTGACTAAAATCCCCTCCATATAGATTTGACATTTTCGCAAACCCTCTAAGCCTAATCCCACTCTTGATCCCCCCACTCTGATCAAATCCCCCAAATACCAAAATTTCAGCATAAAACCTCTGCAACACCACAATCTCAGACAAGATTCACTTTCTGTTTCCCCTTCCTATGAATCATACACAGATCGGGAAACTGACCCTTGCTACAATTTCTCATTCAAATCCCAGCAAAAAAAAAAAAAAAAAAAAAAATTACAATGAATGAGAAACTCTTGTGAGGATAGCTGGGATCGATCTCAAGCAGAAACAAGGGAAATCAAAAGATTCGGCATTAGGGTTCGCAAGAGATTATCAATCTGAAGATTTGTGAAGGTTGAGAAACTGGGAGATTTGTGCTTCCATACAAGGAACAGCATTTTGGAAACATAGGAAATAAAACAAACGGCAACTGCGGGACCCGGTAACGGTTTTTCAGTGCCAAATTACTATTTTGCCATGTCTTGGGGAGGGAAAATTTATATCGACAAAATAAATTCAATCAATAATTTTTAAATTCCTTATTTCAAAATCTTCATATGTTTTTTTCTTTGTGTAAATTACACTATCTCCCCTAAAATTTTACAAAATTACAAATACTTCATTATTATTTAAAAAAAATTTCAAATAAAAAGTAATAATGTAGCTCATAGAGTTCTAGACAGCGAAACGGACATAGGGGTAGCAGATGAGTTGAGCTGGCTCGCGAGCTTCATGAGTCTGTTTGATTTGAAGCTCAATTTGAGCTCAAAATATTTTGTTTCATAAGTTCAAAAATTGAAAAAAATATTTTGTTCATAAGTTCAAATTTTTGTCTTTTAATTTTTTTAATATATAATAAAATCGACCACTTTTAAAAAATAACTTATGTTTGTTTCTTTTATTAATATTAATAATTATACAAAATTATGTATAATAAATTAAAAGATTGTACGGCATGTTTAATATTATTTATAATTAATATCATAATCTTTAATATTATTTATTTATAGTAATATAATTTTATTAACAAATTTGCTGAAAACTAGAGCTCTGGCCCGAGCTCGATGGAAACCAAGTTGACAAGCTCGAGCTCATTATATATGATTCAAGCTCGACTTCGGGCTCGCACATTAGAGCTTACTCATTATATATGATTCGCACTCGAGCCATAAAAAGAAAATTAGAACTCGAGCTCAGCTTTAGCTCGACTGATTTACTACCTTACTACTTTACACTTGTTGAATTTTTTTTAAAAAAATAAAAAAGTATTTGAAATTTTTTAAAAATTTATGGGGGTGTAAAATAAATAATCCATATGAAATATCAGTTCATAAAAAAATTTAAAAAGTATATAAAACTATATTTCATAATTCAAAAGGTCATTTTGATCAGCTCACCTAAAAATTGAATGAAAACCCAATAGAGGCAAAGGGAATGGACGCGTTGTAGGCAGAAGTTAAAATCAGAAATGGGTTATTTGTAATTTCTTAAATAATAGAGTTAGTATTTATAATTATATCAAACTTAAAGGAGTAGGTTGTAATTGACCCTTTTTCTTTTCTTTTTTCACATGTTCCTACAATCTTTTGAAATTCTTAATTATAAATCATTTCAATTTATTTTGGCATTACATGTATTAAATTATTTCAAATTTTTAACTCTCATTTTAAATTATATTTTGTGAACGATTGATGGATTTTAATACGATTCTCTCCACACAAATTTCAAATCTACAAAAAAAAATAATTATCATATTGGAAAAATATGGACTAACAATTTTGTATAAATTTAAATTGAGATAGTTACAATATCTGAAGCAGATTATCCCTTAAATCTTTTGAATGTTGATTCAAGGGATAAAGTTTATTCTTAAATCGAATGCGTAATCTCTTTCAGTTTTATGGAGCAATCTATATGGCACGTCGAAATATGCCTAACTTCATGGAGATCAAATTCTACCAACTCACGTTATAAATTTATAATTGTTGTCCTGTAACTGATGTATAATTTAAAAAAAAAAAAAAAGTCATCAATAACAGTGTTGATGCAATATGTCCAAATTTTGTCCCATTAAAATTCTTCCATCTTCACAATTTAGGTACTTGAATTCTTTGGAGTACTCTAAAAAACCTACATCATAAGATGCTAAAACAAAAATCTATACAACATATAATAAGGTGTTAACTTCTTCACTACAATTTGATGCAATCAAGATTGTCACAAACCGTTCTCATCCTCGGCCGGAGCTCCGGATCCAGTTCAGTACAACTAAGCGCAACGTGAAACGTCGCCACAACTTGCTTCTTTGCGTGAACCTCGTGTAAAAGAGCAGGGTCTATAACTTCCGACAATGGTCTCTCTTCACGAAAGACCTTTCTCACGACCCCCTCAAGCCCCTTGCCATCATTGTCCGGCCCGCCATCCGGTAGTCGACCCGTAAGGATCTCCAGAAGCACGATCCCGAATGAGTACACATCGCATTTCTGAGTGAACCGGCTGCCTGCCTCTCGGGCCTCGGGTGCCACATACATAACAGTTGATGAGGTCGAACTCTTGGAGCCGACTATGGTTTCGCTTGGCTTTTGCTTTCTGGAAGCTGAATTTGCAGACTTTGAAGTACCTGGCACGAGCCGGGACAGACCAAATCCAGAGATGTAGGGTTTTAGGTCATCCTCTAGGAGGATTTTTGATGATCTTATGTTTCCATGGGTGTACTTTCTGTTGCTGCACTCATGGATGTGCATTAGACCCGTTGCAGCTTCTTGGGCGATTCTAAGTCGAACAGCCCACGACAATGGGGGCGAGTTTAGTCCTGCAACATTTGAAGAACATAATCAAAGAATGTTAACCTCGGAAAGGGATTTAGACAACTTCTTTAATTCCTTTGTGTATGAAGAAATTGTTGTAATGAACCCAGAGTACGATGACAAAGATATTCACATGTCAATGGTGCGCATTTAAGTTCATTGAAGCAACCAAACAAGAAACATATAAGTTCTTCTTTTGTCTTTAACGTTTCTTGTTCGGTTGTTTATGTTCAGCCAATTGTCTACTCAATTCTGCAGGAGAGAAGAACCTTATATTTCTAAGCTGGAACCATCACTCGTTTCAAAAGAGTTATCAGTTCAGACAAATGAGATAGAACATCGAGAACGTAGCTGACAAATTTTACATTAAATGCAAATCAACAACTACACCAAGAGCTTCCAAGATGCCAGCTTTGTGGACGATAATTTCTGAGATATGATCCTAGTTATTCACAAGACAATTGACGACTATGCAAAGACTTTACACCTCCAAGATTGTTGCCTTCCACTTTCACCCGGATCGAACAACTATGCTAAAGACTACCTAGTCACAACGACCTCCACACAATATTAGCACATTGAAACAATACAATGATGTCCTAAAGCAGAGGAAGATGAAGATCAAAGTTTACCTCACGTTAAACTTCTGACAACAGACAGTTTCTACTTTTAACACCCCTAAAAAGAGGATGAACGTCAACCTTAATACGTTGTAATCTTAGGATATAACTCCAAGAATCAACCTTAGCTATTGCTAGTCCCCAAAATCTTGTTACCGACCTCTAACACAGTAAGCCTTTCTGATACAATGACTACTTATTCCTCAGCATTCCACATTTCATCATCACAACCAATGCAATGTTCAAGAGTAGTTAGCTCAAACAACAACAGTACATCGATCATTCCAAATCAAAATTCATATTGCAAGAAAACCACATTTAAAATCACAGAAAATGCAGATAAAAATTCAGAACAATGAAAGGAGATCGAATAACTCTTACCATGCAGTGCATTGTGCAAGCTCCCATTGGGGATAAAATCAGAAACCAGCAATTTTTCATCACTAGCATAGTAACATGCTCTCAGCCTCACAATGTTGGGATGCTGCACCCTACCAATGGCCTCCACCTCAGCCTCAAACTCCTTAAACCTCCACGTGGCATTGCCCTCGGCCTCGCTCAGCCGTCTCACCGCCACCACCTCCGGACCACCAACACCCTTTCCTCCAGAAACCACCACCTTGTAAACTATGCCACTCCTACTCTTTCCCAAAACATATGCTGATGCTCTCAGCAAATCCTCTAATTCCAGACCAAAGCTCTCATCCACAACAACAAATTTACCCTTCTGCCCCTCCTCGCCGCCGGCCGCCTCCGTCACTGCATTTTCTCTTCCCATTTTGCCCTGCTCCATCTTCCATTTTCTCTTAACCACCCATAGTGAAGCAAACACAATTCCTACCACCAGAGAAACCCCAAAAACTACAGAAACTGCCATCAACCCACTCTTTATCTTTCTATTTTCCAGAAGCCCTTTTGAGGAAATACCAGAATTCTCAGGGTTGTTCAAGAATCTTGGATTCTGAGCTTCAGTTGGGACTGTACATGGAGTGCTTAATGGAAACCCACAAAGATAAGGATTCCCTGAAAATGCAGTGGGCCCTTGGTTTAACAGTGACCCCACCTGAGGTATTTTTCCAGTGAGGTTGTTGTGCCGGAGGTCAAGGCTAACCATCACCGGAAACTGGCCAAAACTCGCCGGTACCTCACCGGAAAATGCATTATAGGAAAGGTTTAGAGTCCCTGTCAAATGTGTCAAATTGCTTAGATTTTCAGGGAGTGAACCATTGAAGTTATTGGAAGAGATATCAAGATGAACGAGGTTTTGAAGGGTGGTGATATCATGAGGCAAAGGCCCACCGAAAGAGTTCTGTGAAAGATCAAGAAAAGTGAGAAATGAGAGAGCACCGATTTCTGATGGAATGTAGCCTGTGAGATTCTTGCTGGAGAGTGAAATGGAGGTCACTTTGTGGTAGGTTGGATCACAGGTGATCCCAGCCCACTTACATGGAGTTGAATCCGAACCGGACCAAGAAACAAGAGCATGTTTTGGGTCTCCTGCAATGGCTGCTTTGAGAGCTAAGAGTGAGAGACCATCTGAGTTCACTGAAGAAGTGAAAGAAATGCAGACAGTGAAGAAGCAAAGAAAGTTGAGTACAACAACATAAGTACTAGAATGCTTCATCTTCTGTCTTCGTTTTCAGTAAAGATTTTCAGTGCATGCTTGCGCAAGAAATTTCATGGGTTCAACAGAAATTGATGTTAAAAATGAATGAAGATTCAATCTTGACAAATGTTTCTGCTACCACGAGTTGCAAAAAGGATATATGATGCAAGTTGGTGAGTGTGTGTAGTTGGGGGGGCGGGGGGGGGGGGGGGGGAACAAGGCTGGTTGGAGAAAGAGGATGAAAGATTTGTTTCAATTTGAAAGAAGTGAGATTAGATGGATTTTCGAGGTGGAGTAATGCTCATGTTCTTTGACTAAAAAATTGATATGATTTTTCCTTTTGCAGTTGTGATTTGTTCTTAATGTGTAGTCTTGGAATTCATTAATGTTGTCAGGATGTGGCTTTTGTTTCGGATATTAATATTTGTCTCCGATTTATGCAGCTGTTGTTTGAATGTAGCCTTTACCTTAAACGCAATGTGAGTCATTACTCAATTAGTTTTGTTTCTTGCTTCCTTGAAATTTGTATTGTATCCAAAGTGTTGTTAACCTTTCCTTCCTTCCATCTTTCACATCAGACAAATAATATCAATTATTCAGTTCCCAAATTTGTTTTGTTTTTCTCTGGGATATGAATTATATCACTTTGGATTTATTATTAAAAAAATTACATTATATGTCATACTATTTATATATGTATATAACAAAATATATGATATATGTACAAAATATTACACTAAATTGCATGGGGACTGAGTAGTTGGGGAGGAAAGAAATGAGAAGGTGAGTTGTTTGGCAATAGAAAAGAAAAGTGTATAATAGATTGGCTTTCATGAGAAGAGTGGGGTGTTTGTGTATATGTCAGTCAGGAAATCATGCAGCATTCAGCACATGCTCCATATTCCCTTTCTGAGATAATCAAATTTGCACTTATAGGGGTGTTTTCGTGAATTCACTAAAGAAAGATTCAAATTTCAGTGGAGAGGACAACCAGAAGCACCAAAGAAAACCAGTGGATGAGAGGCCCAGGCACTCGACAAAGGGGAACTTGTTCAAGCAAGAAACTAAAAAATGAAAAACAAAATGATTTTATATATATATATATAAGTTTAAGGGTTAGATCAGGTTAAACTTTTCATGACCACCCCAACTAAAGAATCTAAACAACACAAGAAGGTCTGTTCATCAAAATTCATTGACTCGTAACCTTAAAGTTAAGTCCAATTTTTACTAAATTAAGTATATACGCCGGCCACCACCATCCTTTAGACACCCACACAAAGTGGCAACTTTATGTTTTCAATGAGACTCAAACTAGTGACGTTCAGATATAGGAGTAGAGAAAATTCATTTGATAGAATATAAAATTACCATTCAGCCCTTGGAGTCGTACATAGTATGACCTTTTGCCATGCTTAGCAGGAGAAACACAAGATGGGAATGGGACATAGGGACTAAAGACAACTGCTACTGGTGGCAAATGTATGATAAAAGTTTTGAAAGTAAACCTTTATATCCCAAACACAAGAAATACTTTAGACAAGTGAATATGCAAGAAAATGCACTTTCATGACAAGTGTGGTCCATGAAACTTGGCTACTGCTTCTTTTCATCATAGAAAGTGAGAACAGGCCATGCCCAATTCACCTTTACAAAAATGGGGACAAGATTTTGGTGCAACTCTTGATTTGTAAGTTTTCAGAGGAAATAAATCCAGCAGAAGTTTCAGTAATTCAGAATCATATGTCATTACTACGTCATGCACGCGTTTTCCAACTTATAATTAAGATCAACATATTCAATGACATGAAATATACAGTTGATTCACAGAAAGTTCTCAGCTACTGATGTTCTCGGGCTAACCATAGTTACGTAGAACCGCTCTATTTATACTCTGAAGTTGCTTGGAGTCAGCTGCTGCATAGTGCATAATTCCTTAAAAACTCAGCCGTTTATCGTTTATGGAATGGCATCTCAAAGTCTTGGCCTTGCCCCTCCTTTACCAGGAATGTGAAGTGCATCATAATGACCATAACCATGGTAGAGGACTAGAATAGGATTGTCCTTACCATACTCTTGCCCATACTCAGCAATAGATATCAAACCACCAGACTCTTGGTCGAGCATGTAGACTGTGATTGGCATCCTGCCAGTTGGAATTTATTAGTTCTTGCATCACAATTTCTTTATTTAGGAAAATTCTTACGGGAGGAGCCAATCACGTCAATCAGCACCCAACAACTAGTCATAGGAAGTATTTGGTAAGGTAACAGGGCCAAGGTGATTGTTCTAACTCGACCAAAATTAGTCACTTAAGAAGACTAAACAGATAAATGCGGACAACTACCACTACCAGCTGCTATTTAACTCTAGATGTAGACTTACTGGAGAACATGAGAAGCCATCAATAATTCAGGTTCACCTCCCCATACATGAGGCTTCCTTATTTGTGAAACGTATGTATCAAAATCGCCTTCTATGAACCTGAGAGATTAGTGAAAATCATAAACTACATATCATCAGCCAAGCAGAAGAAATCGTTGTAACATATTTGATACAGAATTAGATGAATCTGTGAATTGAAGCAAGATCAAAGATATAAAGGAAAGGAATTTGTTGGATAAAGCTGGTTACTGAAAGCATCTCTATGTTGTTTCCAGAAGTCATAAATGATAAACTTTGCACATGCCATGGAAAGACACTGTATGGTCGGTATTAAATAAATGCATGCAGAAGTTTATAATTAGTTTAACATCTTCTAAAAAGATGGAACAACATAAGGTATCACGAGGAGAAAAACCAGAAAATATAGTAAATAAAACGCTGTCGGCAAGCTATGAACAAAGAGGTCAAACAGAAAGGTCACAAACAATGAAATTTGAGTAGACTGACCATTCTGTTTCTTTCCGTCTCTTGATAAATTCATCAGCCACCTAATAAGATTGGCAGATTCACTATTAGAGGACTAACGTTTCAGATATTATCAGAACAATTGACAACAGTTGGAACATTCAGATTCACTGGAATTCCAGGAACTTTCTTAATTTAAATTGTCAAGTGAGGCGTCTTAATTTGTTGGCCGAATACAGGAACTTCATTCAGATCAAATTTTATCTTTCCCAAAGTAACGTTTATCTTCATTCTCATGTCGATCTTTTCCAGCTTACCATTAAACATAATCTTCTCCCAAATAGTAAATTAAACAACAGATTTTGGGGCATGATACCTCTTCAGTCTAACTTTTCATACAAGTGGCGTTGCAGTTTAGCAAAAGTAGGAAAATAGAAATCTCAGACATACTCTAGCCCGTAATTCATCTGCTAGTTCCCTTTGAAGGTTCTCATTTGGAACAGGCTTTCCTGATCGTATGCAAGCTCCATGAGCAACCGAACGGAACAAGCATCTCCCATCTCCAGGTATTCCTGTGAAGTATGGAGCATAACTATCAATCAAAGAAAGCTGATGCATATTAACAACATTTATTAAACTGGGAAAGCATACTACCACCAGGTTAAGGCATTGCAATAATGACTAACATTGTGATCTTTAAGATCCTAATTGATTTAGAATTCCATTAGCAGATGCCTGGAGAAACTACAGGGAATCAAGTAATCAGATTCTACTAACCAATCACAGCGTAGTCTGTCAAGAGTTTCTTCTTGTGAGAATAGTCAGCAGAAGAAGCATCACAATAACCTTCTTTCTTTTCATTTCCCTCCGGCGCTTCAGCATAAGAAGGTTGAGAAGTAGAAAAACAAACTAACAAACTGATAAAAAGGCCAGCAGATACACTTTGCTGTTTCCAAGAAAAAGGTCCTAGACTACATTTTATTTTGGAAGTTTGTGTTTGTTTAGGCACCAAAAGTCTCAGACTTATGTCTGGGTTTCCAGTTGAAATGTTGACTTGTGTCTTTCGACGACGTCTGGGACTTAGATTGCTTTTTACCGTCAATGAATGGCAACTAGTATTACGTTTGGCTGTCATAGATCCAAAGCAGTTCCTTTGAAATGCTTGAAGGCCATTTACAAGTGAACAAGAATTTGCTTTCGATGCAAAGGTGGTAGAATAATGCAATCTTGGATGCTTGCTCAAGGTATAGTAATAGCATGTGGATTGCACAACGGCATCAGAAACACGAACAATCATATGTCTTTGTACATTTCCAATTAAGCAGACTGCATTTTTGGTGCACGTGCTGATGGGAGTACAGAGAGTCATCTTGGCATAGCCTTAGAGCAAAGACACAGAGAAAGGAACCTTACGGACAAAAAGAATCAATCAGAACATAACATAATAAAACTTGCACTTACACAAACCAACTTAAAAACATAAATCAGCCATCTTGAAGTCTAAAAACTGGGACAGAATTCACATATTTCTCCTACTGTTAATTAATCTTAACCCTTTTAACTATAACGATAAACAAATGCATACATATGTGAATGCACAAACACACTATCGCCAATACAAGAAAAACTGAAGCTTTCTAGTGCAAATTGCCACAGTACTGGCAATATACACACAGAAAAACTCAGGAATAAAATGTATAAGCTAACCAAATTCATGTCCTGTGTGCAATAAGTAAAACACACAAATAATGCAACAAGAAATATAAACACATTGACCTGCAGCCTCATGAACTATATATACACAAACGACAGCTGCATCAACAAGATTTTTCACAACTCCAACAAACTACAAAATCGAGGTTCAAATATGTAATGCATACAAATATAATCAAATAAATACATAAAATTAAACATAATAACCTGCCTTCGATGCCACACACACACAAGAAATTGGCACTTTAATATTATTCAGAAGAAGGAAAAAAAAAAAAAAAGGCTTGAATATCCAAATTAAAGATTTCAGTGTCAACTGTCAAATACAAAAGCAGACAATAAAAAAAAGGGTGCAATAAACTCAACCAAAAAACAATAAGCAAATGAAGCTGCTGCTGAATAAAAGCAAAGAACAAATTGAGCGTACGGAAAGAACAAATTACCAGCGAATCTTCTGAGGGAATGAAAAATTAAACTGGAAATGAAAATGGGTTTCACGTTCTTGCTTTGTCTGGATGATTTGTGTTCAAAGCTCTCCCCGGTGAAGTTTCTCCAGCCGAGAGGAAGCTCCAGACGACAAAAAGACGCCGTCCGTCGTTGGGCCGAATCTTGGGCTTCGGAGTATTAGTATGGGCCATGGGCTCAATCAAAATTCTATCTAATAAAAGCATTAATATTGGGTTGGGTAATTATATCTATATATATGTATTCAATAAGATTGTATTCATAATTACATAATTTAATACATTCAAAAATTCAAACATTAATCCAATAAATTAATATTTTTAATATATTAAAAAATAATAAAATAATATATTATTATTAAAAGTAGACTATATATCTGCATTCGTTCACCGAACTTAAACTCACAAACTCTTAATTGTTACGTCAACAAACAAATATATTTAACGAGAATCAAATTGACAAATATACTTCTCGAGCGTTATAACTTTGAGGCTTTGAACTTGTAATTTCAAATATTTTTTTGTCTGTGCACCTATTAATTTTTAAATGTGATTGAATTTATAATAAGAAAAAGTTTATTATATAACCTTTAATTTAAATCTATTGATATATTTAATCAGTATTTAATATCTGACATTTATTTTTAAAAATAATATCGAAGATGTTTGTATCTTCTTATTGGAAAATCTGACAAGAAATTTTAAATTTAAATTATCCATAGCACTATATTTTTTCAAATTATTTGTTATTTTACTCACTAGTTATATCTTGGCAAAACATGTATTTTGATTAAATATAAGGGATAATTATATCGTATTTGTCAAAATTTTGTATTATTATACGTAAATCTTTTATAATTTAAGAAAATATATTTAGTATTTTAATATTTATTTTCATCTAACAAATAAATTTATTTATTAATAAAAAACCATCAAATTTATTGATATTAACATATAAATTAAATAAAAATTAGTATTTATTTCCGATTGATTTATTATTAATTTATTGTATGTCAAATATTTTTTCAATCCAAATTACCTTTATAAGAGTAACGATATTCGGTAAATTTTGACTAACAGAATAATTTATTTTTTATGAAAATAAATATTAGAATATTAAATGTAATCTTTCAAGTTATAAAAAATTTACGTATAATTATATCAAAATTGAAAAGAGGACAGCATAGTTACCGGTAAGTTTAATAAACTCAACAAATAATATTTAATGATTGTTTTTCATAATAATAATAATATGCAAACACATAAATAGCTTTGTGAGAGTCGTTCTCTCACCAGACCACCTTTGCCCATTACTTTATAGACTGCGCAGTCTGTAAAGCGTGTTAAACTCAATTAATAATTGCTATGATTTCAGACCACCTCTGCCCCAATTACCTTGATAGTTGATCCTCTGTTTGAATGATCAAAGGATCCAAGAATCTTGCAACTGTGCGACAGTAAATTGTAGTGTTCTTCCCCTCAGAGAGACAGAGAGAGAAGAAGAAGAACACGTATGGCTTGGGAACCTATTATCTGGATAATCTTTTCAGTACTTAACCTTGCACTCTTAGGATTAAACTTTTACCAGGTATATTCCTTGCTTTTGAGGGTTTCTTTTCCCCCTTTGTTAAAGCCCTTTTGATAGTGTGCTTTATACTCGCAATGCGGTGTTGGGTTGGTGAGAAATTTGAAATCTTGATAGCAAAGAGCAGTAATAAAGCATGTTGTGCCCGGACAAGCAAAGCCCAGTTGGCTTTGAGTTCTCTTTGATTACTTGGAGCAATAAAGATGTGATTTTGTTGGGGGGTTTCTTGTCTATTTGCTAATCAGATTCGTCGCTGTCCATGAATCGTTGGACCTTCCTTTTACGGAGCTAATGACTGAGTAGAAGAGAGAACTTGGATGAAATATTAAGTGATTTGTAAAGAAAAATCCTGAATCGTTGCCCTGGTTAACGCTTTTATGGGTATATTGTTTTCACATTATATTAGGCATTGGAATTTCGAGCTTCATTAGTTGCAAGAAAATTTATGCTTTAAATTTGTAAGAATTTTTTATTGTTTTTGTAAAGAGTTGAGTTCCTAATTTGCATCTTATGAAGAAGCAACTAAGGCAGCGTCCTGCCCTGGTTTTCGTTCTTGATTTAAGTTGAGTAGTAGATGTAGTTTGGAGTAAGGATTACAGACCTACTCTGGTTCATAAGAAACCCTTGAAGTGAATCCAGTTGTTCTAACTTCTACGTCCTACAGAACCATGGGCCATGTAACGGAATACTGTTCAATGGATCTCGTGATGAATTAAGAAGAGATGAATCAAAAGCTTTTTGTTTATTATTATTTTCCCGAAGTTGACATTAGTTCACAGAATTTACAGGCTCGTAGGTTTAGATATGTTTTCTTGAATGCTGAACCATAGCAATTTGAAGACTCGTTTAGATTTTATTTTTGGGTCTGCCTGCAGGACACACAAGTTGTCTGCTATGACTTGCATCTTAGAGCCACAGAAATATATTATCTTGCTAATGTTGATGGATCTTAAACCTCACGAGGTTTCTATTAAAAGCAAAATAGCAGAAGGAAGATGAGACAAGAAATACTTTAGGGTATAAAGACATAAAAAAGTGATAGTTAGGGACCGTTTGGATTTCATGGGACATTTAAAACAAACAACTATTTTGGTTTTTCTATTTGATTTCTATATGTGGTGATTCCCACGTACTTGGCAAACTTCTCGAGTTTGGATATCCCCGAAGCGTTTACAACATTCTTGTTCTAGTAGATTGATATATTAACTTGAGTCTGTGGCTGTGCTATGATACGATCTCTTTATCTGGATTTATAGTTGCACATTTTGAAGTAACTAGAGGGCTTCCTAACTAAGATTTCCTACACGTGCATTAATTTCCTGATGATTTTCTTAAATGCATCTATGTAGTTGTCAAAGAATTTGTGCTCCAGACATGGTTCGACATCTATATGCATCTGAAAATATGATATGTTTTCTGTAGTTCCTAGGCTTCTCGGATTTGGAGGCTGACTATTTGAATCCCTATGAATTATCATCGCGCATCAACTCTGTGATTGTTCTTGAGTATTTATTGCATGGGGTATTCTGCATTATGTTTCTCGTGACAGGGCATTGGGTCATGTTCCTAGTTTCACTGCCTCCAGCATACTATAATCTGAAGCAGTAAGTTTTCATCTAATCATATTTTCATGCAGAACTTCACATGCAGCATTTCCTTATTCTTGATCGTGCTATCTGTGATATACTATTCTTTGACTGTTGCTGTTAGTTTTCAATTGAGCTATTTATCTCCGTTGCATAACCGATTTGTTAATTCCCTAAGGAAAGAACATTGCACTAGCAAAAATAGCTCGACATAGAACGTAATACAGTGGAACAAAGAGGTTATAATGGTGTGACACAGTATTTGGAAGCAGATCGGCAAAGAAAAAAGAAAAACAAAAGATGCTTTTATTTAAATAATCACGTGTCGTCATGTGACTAAAGAAGTTAGAATGACTATATGGGAGAGGCAAAAAGAAGCTTATAGATTGTCCCACATCATCATGTGAATTGTGAATGATGTTTTTGACGAGAAAAATAAAAAACTTTGAATAGATTCCTCATATGTTTGTACGATCCATATGACCTGACTTTCTGGGTATACTGATCATGAAGGAATAAAAGAATCATGAAAATTTGATGCTGTTGAATCTGTCCATGTGTTGTACTACTCTTTTGTAGTTTCTGTATTACTTGAGCTTGAAATGTTAACTTTTTTCCTGCTCAACTCTTTGTTTTTGTATTCAGGTATCTATCAAAGCAGCATCTTGTTGATGTCACCGAGGTTTTTAGAGTACTTAATGCTGAGAAGAAAGTTCGGTTGGTCAAGCTTGGCTTTTACGTGGTGTTCTTTGGTCTAGTCATTACCAGGTTTGCAGAATACTTTTTTTCCTCTTTAATGCTTTTATTTAACAAAGAGTGCACGCAATTCTTACTTTATCATTCTCATTAAACTATGTTGTTAGGATATAGAACTGTTGCTGCAGGGACATTCTCTGCCGTTCCTTTAGTCCTCTACTCCAGTAACAAAGAATTAGATTTTCGTTCCTGGATACATGAATTTTAGAATATAGTTACTGCTAGCCAAAAATAGACAGTCATCTTTTGTAGTATATGGTTCGAGTTTTGAATGTAGAACATCCTCGTTGACTCCTTCTCGGCCTAATACATTTTTGCTTGGTTTTGCATGGAAAATTCTGTAAAATACTGTCATAATTTTCTTTTACAAGCTGTTGCGAAGCAACAATACTGTTTCATCACTTGTTAGATACTTGGAACCTGGAAATACATTCCGTTTGGCATTCTTTCACCTTTTCCACTTCTTCCTTTTTCTAGCACTTGCAGCCCGTCTTTTTATACGTGCGGATACGAGTATCAAGCAATTAGGCTGATTAGTTCTAGTGAGACAAGACATCTCAAATCAACAGAATCCCCGATTTTATCTATATAACACGGCCTGAATCTTCATAGTGTCTATGTTAGGTTAGAGTCAAGTCGGTTCCGCCAAATGTCCTTAGGCTTATCCCAACGTTAACTATGTAATCATCTAGTTCTATTTTAAATAATTCTGTCCATTACTGAGAGGATAACACCTAGTCTAATCTACTAGAGATTTTTCTGCTCTATACCCTGTGACGAATCGTCTATTTATGACTACAAATGCTAACTTGCAGGCTCGCTTTATCTGTCGTATTTGTTGTGTTCGGTGACGACGACGAAGCCATA
The DNA here is from genome assembly GCF_026168435.1 of Sesamum indicum. Taxonomy (NCBI): domain Eukaryota; kingdom Viridiplantae; phylum Streptophyta; class Magnoliopsida; order Lamiales; family Pedaliaceae; genus Sesamum; species Sesamum indicum. Next base: position 3,557,490 of record NC_142661.1, on the reverse strand, counting down.
CACTGGTTTGGTTGACACGCTGAATTTCATAACCCGTCAGGTTGATTCTTCACACGTTCATAGCACTGTAGCAGTCTGAGATGAAGTTTCTGATCAGCTAATATGAACAGTGTGTCAAACTCGGTCAACACGGTTAGGCCTTTCGTCGTCTCTAGCTAACTCAGCCATCGAACGTTCCATCTCCCCAAAACCGGCTAATTTTGGTGCCTCCGGAGTTACATCTTAAGGCAAGAATTGGTTTCTTGAATCTTTAATGTCTTCAGATGGCTTATACTTGTAGATCTTGACACAGATTTTTTGCACTTTGATCATTCTAACCTGCTGTTTTCTCCAAACAACTTGTAAATTTGATTGTGATTTATGTTGGAAAATTGAAGTGTTTGATTGTGAAAGAAGCTTTTCAGAAGGACGAAAGGGTGGAGTTTGGGTCATTTATTTCGGACGTGCTTTTGAAAGGTCGCGTCGACAAAATATTCTCTTACGCCACATTTGAAATATGGATTTCAAATTTTCGGTAACAAATGATTTGTTTCGAATATTGATGAATTTTGAATTCTTTTAATACGAAGTTATATGCAATTTCTTATACTATCAAATCCTTTTGTCAAATTCAAATACTATCTTAAATAATATGTTAATTACACTTAAATTATTTCTTAAAATATAAAATTCACTTTTTCGACTAAAACTTTTAAAATTATACTTACATCCTCTAAAAATTTTCATTTACTATTGTCCAATTTCTATTAGAGTTTTGACGTAAAATGATGATATCAACAAAAATAATTACGTAACTTTCAATTTTACCTTTTATTCAGCACTCTCTTAGTAGTAGTTTTACACTTATAAGGGATAAATATAATATATATATATATAAGGCATAATTATACTTCTCCCTCCTGAGGTTTGGTGTATTTACATGTAAATATACTATGGTTTGGAAAATTACATCAAGCACTCATGAAATTTGCTTTCGTCTAACAAATAAATCTCTCCGTCAGTCGAAATTTACCAAATTAACAAAAAAAATTGAATAAAAATTTATATTTATCCTTAATTGACTTATTAATGAGTTATTGTAGGTCATATAATTTTATTCTGATTACACTAGCCTTATAATGGTGAAGATGTACCTCCTTACATGCATTAACACGTAAAGACGTATGGGTAATTTGATCATAAAAAAATTATTTATTTAACCTGCAATAAATCAATAATAAGTCAATCGGGATAAATGTAGGTTTTTTTTATTCTTTTTATTAGTTTCAAATAAATTCGATAAATTTTGACTAACGAATGGACTTATTTGTCGTACGGAAACAAAGCTCATGGGTGCTAGATGTAAAGACGTATGAAAGTAATTTGGTCAAAAAAAAAATTTATCTAACATGCTATAAGTTAATAATAAGTCAATCGAAGGTAAATATAGATTTTTTTTTCTAATTTTTTGTTAATATAAGCAAATTCATTGGATTTTGACTAACGAATGAACTTATTTGTCAAACGAAAACAAACCTCAAGGGTATTAGGTGTAATTTCCTAAACAACAGAAAATTTACGTGTAATAATATCAAATCTCAAGAGAGGGGAATGTAATTATTCCTAAATATAATTAAACCTAATCAACAAGTCATATCATATTTTACACACGAAGAGTAAAACAAAAATTTTATTACAAAATGCAAAATAAAGAATCTATAGGGTTTTTTCACATGAAACTAATTGAGAACCAAACTAAAATTTAAAAAATAAATAAAAATTCAATTTAATTTACAGCTCTGTGTAAACAACGATGTTATGTGGGCCTACTCTTATTCCAGCCTGTAAAGTTACAGTAAACTGGGCCCGACATTTGATGGGCTGCAAGTCAGAAGGTTTCGGCTCTCTCTGTTAAATCAAATTATTGAAGCGAGGCCCCTTGGGCCCATTTCAAATAGTGGGCCTATAGCCCTATTACTTGTCCCCTATCCTCATTCTACAATAATATTAATTATTGCTAGTAATTAAAAGATAATAATTTAAATTTATGAAAATTAATAATAAGTCCCATAAAACTTAATAGAACTGTTTTCTTATTATTATTTTTCATTTTCTCCTAGTAATTTTCTCATAAAAAATGAAATAAATATATCTCGTTAGTCGAACGATGTGGGCCAGCTCATGATGGGCCCAAATATTGGAAGATTTCACCCACTTGTTGTATTTACTCCGTGAAGGTTGGGTCGTTTTCGGGGGCACGGGCTGGGCCCAAGTTGTCTTCTTGTTTCCCATGTGGGCCTACATGGGCTCACATAGTCCAATCTGTAATTTGGTTGAATTCGACCTAATCTTTTAATAATTAATTTATATAAAAAATAATTTTCAGCCTGATTAATTATTACAATAACATTCATATATTTGGTATTATTTTTAAAAGTCAATAATTCAAATATATTTTTATTTCGCGCACAAAATCCAATAAAGTATTTTCATCCCATTAAAAATATTCAAAAACTAAAACTAAAAATAAAATCAAACGGCCCATAACGTAGCACACGTCATCATAACTCGATCAACAACAAATACAAATCTGTATACACTGATTTCACTATCGGAGTCCTCACCCCACATGAGAGATGAAACTAAATAGTAAATACATCGAAACGAAAATAAAAAATTAATCTTTCCCAATAAATATAATTCTAAAATTTTAAATTAATTTTAAAAGGGAGCAAGAAGTCACGGTTGTAATCACAGTAACGCAATCGTGTTTGGAATTTCCACATTGTGAATGAGTACTACGGACTTAAAGTCTTGATTATGGAATAATTTGAGAGTGGGCCCTCAGATGCAAGCCCAATGGATTTTGGGCTAATAGAGCTCATGTTCACGTGCCTGGCACGCCACTGGAGGCCCACTTGACCCAAGTGGGCCCTATCTAATAATGATTTATGATGACTGATGAGGCATACATATATATATATATATTATTTTTCTAAAAGAAAGAATATTTACGAATATGATAGGCAAACGATTTGGTGGTCCCAAGAGCAAAAATTAGTAGTCAATATTTATTTTTTTTAGTGAATAAGTTATAATCATATAATAAATTTAATTATTAATTATTAATATTAAATATATATAATTAATTAAAAATTATTATTGAAATAAATCAACATCACACATTAACAAAATTCGAACCCATACCCCCCAATGAATTTTGTAAGGTCCCTCTTGCTCTCTCGGTATACATACAGAAATATATATTAATATTGTAAAAAATTAAAATTTGTATTGGTCTATGGAATTCATGGTAAATTATAAAAAAAAATATTTATTTAATATGTTTTCAACTATGCAAGTTAACATCTAATCCAAAATAAATAAATGAAAGTACAGCAAAAACTCCATCACACGAATAATTTGGATTAAATTATTATAAATTAGATGAATTTTGAATCTATTACCTAAAAAAAATTATAATTTATTTTTGAGTTGTCGTGCACGAATAAAAACTCGAATTAAATTTTCGCATCGACCAATGATACTGCGGAAAAAAATATTTTTATGAGTATAGATAAATTATTACTTAGAAAGAAAAAAAAATAGAAAAATATGCCAAAACTATTTCAGCCATCAACTTGATTAATTTGCAAAGTTAAGTATAGAAATAAGAATTGACCATAATTAATTACTTCAAAAAATAGTAAAAGTAGTTGATTAATGGTGTAGGTAGGTCTTCTTGTTGTGTGCATTCATAGACATAGGATTTTAATTATACTTTGTCTTAATTGCGATTGTCGATTCATAAAAATAACGTGTTATTATTGAGCTGCTTGATCGTTTTTATGATTGACAATTCTTTTGGTAGATTAATCGTGCATCTTTTCTCATTTTTTTAAATTTAAATATAATTTTTTAAAAAATAAACTATATTATTTAATATTCATAAATAAAATTTACTTCGAGTGTAGTTCACCAAGCATAATAAATATAAGACGAATCGGATATCGGATTATCATAATATACTTTATTTATAAATTTGGAAAAGTGTTAATACATGTTTAACACTTTTATATTTATTTTATAAAAATAATTGGTCTCTTAAAATTTTACGTTTCGTTCGATACAATAAATCAAGCGCATACCCTTATAAGGACTAAACACAATAAATGTAAGATTCTTTTGAAAAATATTTTAAGATGTGTTTGGTCATATTCCTTATTTATTTGGAAAAATGATTCAAAAAATTAAAAAATGTAAATAGTTTGGGGAAATTTCTATATATAGGTTTTTGGTATAGTAAATGCCAAGAAAATGACGGGTCATCCGTCGGGCTGGGTCATGGCCCGGTCCCCACACTACGCCCCAACCCGTTTCGTTATTGCGGCTGTTTGCCTACAGTTGCTATCCTCACACTAGTAGACTCCCCCCAAACTATCTCTTCTTTGAAAATATACATTTTAAATTATTATTATTTAAATATAAAAATTTATTTAAAGAAATTATTAACTAAATTTAAAGTTTTATGAACAAGTTTGGAATCATGAGTTCGAATCCAATTAAATAATACTTGTGTCATTTTTAAGTGAGTGTTTTTCTCATTTTATGTGTATTATTTTAATTTATCTATCGTTGTTACCTATAATGTACGGATACTCCAAAAAATTATTCGATGTAGTGTCAGACATGAATACGGCAGTGGAGTGTCCGAGAATAAAAAAAGCCGACACGACGTTGGATAAGCCATGGACACCGGTGTTGGCGTGTTTGATACATTTTGAACACGTTTTGAATTTCTTTTTATAATTTAAAAAAAAAAATTGGGTTGTCTTAAAGAAAAAAAAATAATTATAGCTTCTTAAACTATAAGTATTAAAATGAAAATACTAAAAATTTGAAATATGTTCACGATTATTTAACTAATTTAAAAATTAAAAAATTTTCATTGCGTTCTTTTTAAAATAAGCTGATTATATATTTTTTAAGCCATAATTGATTAAAATTATAGATATAAGACATGCTTACTTTATATTTTTTAAGTTAATATTTTTATATTATATATTTTAATTTTATGAAAAATTGAGAATATATGTAATAAAAATATATACTATATTATATATAGCCGTGTCGTATCTTAATTTTTTTATACTTTTTCTGTCGCCGTGTTTGTTTTGTATTGTGTCCGTATTCATGCATCATAAATTGTTCGTCATATTGATATAATGATTTAATTGAGATTTTGATCAATGTATTGAGACGTGTTATTGTAATTTATATATATAAAAAAAGACCCAATTTCAAAATGTGAAGGTTAGCGATATTTTTCAATATATACTAACTGTATTTTCTTTTTCGACGAATTTTTTACAGTTAAATTTTGAATTTCAATCATCAATCCTCAATATACGTCTGATTATTAGTTTCAAATATAAATAACTAATCAATAACTATTATTATAATAAATCAAAATTATTATAAATAAAAAACAAAATTATATTTATTTTTTATTAATTTATTATTAATTTATTGCATGACAAATTTTTTCTAGCTAAATTAGCCTTAAATTAAGATATAACTCCTCACATACATTAAAAAGTAAAGATGTATAAGAATGATATGATCATAAAAAGATTGATTTGACCTGTAATAAATTAATAATAAGTCAATTTGGAGTAAATATTTTTTTATCTATTTTTTTGTTAGGGATAATTACACTTTTCTTCTCTGAAATTGGGTGTAATTACACATACATTCTTTGTGGTTTAAAAAATTACATTTAATAAATCTGGAGTTTTGCTTTTGTCTAATAATTAAGTCACCCGTTAGTTAAAATTCACTGAATGTGCTGATATTAAAATAATAGTATATATATATATATATATATTTACCCCAATTGATTTATTGCTGACTTAATGCAGGTCAAATAATTTTTTTTATAATCAAATTACCTTCATACTTTATTACGCATTAATATATGTGAGGAGATATATCTTCATAGTTACAAGGGTACTTTAGTTGGAAGTGAATTGTTTGACATGAAATAAGTTGATGCGGGTACAACTCAATTTTCATTTAATTTTTTTTGAATATCAGTAAATTCAATGAATTTTGATTATTGGAGGGACTTATTTGTTAGACAAAAACAAACATCAAGAGTGCTAGATGTGATTTTTCAAATCAAAACGGATCTACGTGTAATTATATCAAACATTAGGGAAGGAGAATGTGATTATCCCTTTTTATTAATATATAAATTTTGACTAATAAAGGGAGTTATTTGTTACATAAAAATAAACTTTAAAGATACTATATGTAATTTTAAAAATCACATAAAATTTAGGTGTAATTACAAAAAAAATTCAAAAAAAGGAGAATATAGTTATCCTGTATTATAGAAATTTATGCAAAACTCATGTGGAAATTACCTAATAAAACCACAACCTACGAAAAATTATTGTACGAATTTCACCGCCACTTATTATTAAATTATAATTTGAATGAGTAGATGATTAATTTGGGATTAAATTAAGAAATAATAAGAGGAAAGAAGGTGGCATTGAATGGAAAAGGATATTATGAAGAAGAATTATTGGTGTGGAGAGGGGAGAGGGGGAGAGTGGAGAGTAGTGTAGGGACCAAACAGCAAACGTAGCTTTCGGGCTACTGTTTCTGTTCGGGGTTTCTGATAATAAACTGAGATAAGGAAAGGGGAAAAAGGCAAATCCATTTTACACTCAACAGTCACTCCCCCACCCACACACCACTGTAGAGAGAGAAAGAGAGCAGAGCAGAGCCAGAGGAATAGGCTTTGCCTTTGACCGGACCACCATTAAAATTGAAGCTTTCTCCTCGGGAATTTGAAACAAAAAGCTTCCCTCTGCACTACTCTACTGCCACAACCTTTCATGTGGTCTTTGGACTTCATCTTGCTCGGATTTTCTCTGAGTTTGTTCGAATATTTTCTGGGTAAATCAAGCTGAAACTGACCGGAAATTTGTTCGTTGCAGCAGTTGTTGCTGTTGTTTTCTTGTTTCATTCACCTATTTCTTTCTTTCTTTTTTTTTTCCGAATTCTGGAAGTTTACTTCGTTTATTAAGCCTCCAGATGTACTTGTAAATAATGCTGAAATTTTGTTCGGGTTATTAATTTTGGTATCGTTTTGCACTGATTGAGCTTCTTTTTCGTCGGGTTCGGGTTTATTATTTCAGAACGGCGATCTGAAATTCGTTTGGGAAGTCGTAGTGTCATAACATTGAGTTCAAGTTCTTCGAGTTTCAGTTCATTGAGTTGTTTTTCTCTCCATTTCTCGGCAATTTTATTCACTTGAACTTCTCTCTCAGAATTAAATTTTCATTTTCCGGACTTGGAATTCCAGAAGAAACTTCAGTATCACAATTGACTAATAAAATCGGTGGTTATCCTCAGTAGATGGAACCAAAAGTTGAAGCAACTCAACCGCAGTTTAGATCCGGAATATCCGGAGCCAACCCCGTAGAAATGGGGTTGGGATTTGACGAAATCCACGGCCTAATTTCTGCTGCACCGGGAACTGGCGGCAGCTCATTCACGGCGCTTCTCGAACTCCCTCCGCCGCAAGCTGTGGAGCTCTTGGTCAAAGAGGATTTTCCGGTTAAACCTATGCCGCCGCCAATTTTCCCTTCCAACATTGCCCTTATCGACCGTGCGTCAAAGTTCTCTGTCTTCGCTTCGGCCGATAATTCGCCGGAGAGTACAAATATTTTGTCGGCTTCAAGCTCGATGAAGCTTGATTTAGTGAAGCAAGAGCCGTTGGAGTCGGACTCCCACCCGAATTCTTCTTCACCGGCTGTCTCAAATCAGAGTTTAAAGTCCAACAAGCGAAAGGAGAGGGAGAAAAAGGTAATTTAATTTTCAATGTCTTCTTAGATAGAATCGAACCGATATAGCATTAGGCAAACTTGTTCGATCGTTGTCAGGTTCATAATCATGCTTACTTCAATTCTTCAAAATTACGAAATGAGATAACTAAGGAAAGAGAAAGGTGTTCAAGGTCAAACAAGCTAGCAGTTTGTATGCCCGAGCTCGATTTCTTCAATTTATTTTTCAGTTCAATTTATTAAGTAGAACCTAGGAGATTTTTTTCGTATTCCTAGATCCCGTTGAAGTTCTTTTTGGAACCCAGTAAGAAAAAACTGATTATCAACACTGTTTCTTTTCGGGATATATTTGAAGAAATTCATGGAGTTGTTAAATCATCCCGTAATATTTGATTGTGGATCCCTTCTCTCGTGTTTTCAGGTTAAAGAATCGAATAAAAAGAGTAAAAAAGTGGTAGCAAATGAAGCGTCTGAAGATAGCGGCGAGAAGCTGCCATATGTTCATGTCAGAGCTCGCCGTGGCCAAGCCACTGATAGCCATAGCTTAGCTGAAAGAGTAATTATCCAGAATCTCATGACTAGTCTCTAAATCATGTCCTTGATCTTGATTACCAGCAATAAATTACTCTGTTTGCAATTACTGAGCTGTCTTTATACAGGCCAGAAGAGAAAAGATCAATGCCAGGATGAAGCTATTACAGGAGCTGGTCCCAGGATGTAACAAGGTCAGCCATTAAATGTTGTCGCTCCTCAAATACTAAATTATGTACGGACATTGTTGTCAATAGCTTTTATTGTGAAGTTAGTGGGTGATTGGATTTTGATTATGCGGGTTGGAAGATCTTTTTGTTTTCTTGATTATACTGCCTTATTTTTTTTTTCTCGTGATGATTAGATTCTGCTTTTTGTTTGTAAAAATATTGGTACTATAAGTGGTCGCTGTCGACTTTGTAATTGAGGAAAAGAAAGAAAAAGCTGATGGCTTTTGCACCAAGAAAAGTGGCGGGCCGCGCTGAAGTGTCCCTCTCGTAATTCTTGCACTTCGTCTCACCTTTTGGCCTCTTGCATTGGTTTGTTACATGTCCTTTCTAAGGATATTGTTGTCAATTACTAAACCACATAATCTTTTTCTCCTCTTCAATGAAAGGTTTTATTTGCAGCAAGTGCATATTGAAACTTTTTGAAGATTGAATGTTGGTTTCTGATATGAGACTGGATAGTTTTTCATAGATGCAATATCTTCGATTCTTTACAATAAATGCCACATAAGTCTGAGACTACTTTTTCATCAATTTCGTGGAATATGGCAGCTGCCGAAGGCATAAGGTTGGAACTTGTTTAACATTTAGTTAAAATAAGTTGTGTTGATGACCAAAATGAGAAATGGGAGAGTAAATATTGAGGAAACAATCTGTCATCAGAAATATTTATGAGGTTAAGGATAGTGGAATGCTGGATTCTAGAGATGGTTAAAATGTGTAAGCTGTAGGAAGTCATTTCGTGGTACTCAATACAGGAAATTCCGCCATTTCCTTTTTCCTTTGTTGGATAACTTTCTGCCTGTTAAAGAAGTCGGTGGGAATTTGTATGATTATAGTAACATTTTCTCCCCTTACAGATTTCAGGTACTGCAATGGTGCTGGATGAGATAATAAATCACGTTCAAGCACTTCAACGTCAAGTGGAGGTCAGATTAGGCACTTCCTTGCCTCTTATATAATATGATAGACTCATATTTTGGTCAATGATTGAGTTTGACCAGGATAAAGCAGCAATTGAGTACATGATACGTTTGAACAACTAAAACAATTGAAATGTGTTTGTCCTGCATCTGCTTGAATTTTAGATTGAAATGATTAAATTAAAATTCTCGTTTGATTGATAAATGAGAAGTCGGTATGTCGAAGTGCTTATTTAAGAGTTTCTTTTCAGTTTGCAAAAGAATGAACTGACAAGAACCCGAGGTTCTGCTTTCAGGAATCAGAAGTATAAATGAAGTGCTCAGTTTGTACCACTTGTACTAGAGGATAATGAAATGACAAGAAAAGAGAATATCTTAAGATTTGAAACCAAATATTTTTTAGCCACTATACAGACCATAGATCTCTGAACTGAAACGGGATATAGATCAATAATATTGAGTCAACATTTCAAATCCTGATACTCCTCAACGTCTAACCAAAATGAATAAGAAGATCTTTGTCTTGTACCCTTGCTGTTTGCTTTTCATCCATCAGCTGATTGGAACTGTTGCTTGGTTTCAGTTTTTATCTATGAGACTTGCTGCTGTTAACCCAAGAATCGATTTCAACCTTGATGCCCTCTTGGCTGGAGAAGTAAGTATTTCTTAGCTTACAAATTCTAACAACTATTTTGGTTTAAACAAAGCTAATAAACATAATTACTGCAATTATGCGCATCACATGAAGTGCAAATTATCACTTGGTTTAAGTGGTGACCTTGAATTTGTTTCTCAAGTTTTCTAGCATTTTTCTTGCCATTTTGAACTATGACCTATTACAGATTTCCTATATTTTCTTCTTTATTTGTGGCTTCAAATTATGGTTGTTGGGAGAGGTGGGGAATCATTTATCTGTATGTGGTTTAATTATTTTAATATTACAAAAAAAATAAAAAATAAAAAAATAACTAAAATCAACTAACTCACTGTTTTATACCAAGTCATTGACAGTGGCCACGACTTGAAGATTCTTTTTTTTTTTTTAAGAAAATGCTGGAGTCATGGATGCTGTCCACAACTTGAAAATTTATAATTATAATCAAGGTTAAAAATTTATATATTAAAAAAGTTACAATCATTTGTTACAAATATTACAATAAATACTGATGTGCGACCCCCCAATTGATATATTGATGTAAGTTAATTCTTATTGTTATATCGATGTATTTCTTTTTTTAAATATTATATATATTATTATTAATGTTATATGTTATAATTATTTAATTGTAAATTATATATTTTTCTAATTATAAAATCAATTTTAAAAATTTATTAATTAAAAAAATTATAAAAAATTGTTTCAAATATTACAATGAATACAAATATTATAATATAGGTAAATTGTGGGGGTTAATTATTTTTTTTATTACCAAAAAAAATATATTAATATAATTTTTTTAAATATTATAATATTATTATTATGAGTCGCGGTTCGATTAAAAAAATATTTTTTTAAAATTTAACCAAGTCGTGATTCAAAATTGCTACTTGGTGTCAATTGCAATTGCAATTCACATTTGTGAATTGGGCCAATTCATAAATTATTTATATTTTTTATTTTTTTTTATAAATTAATTATATTTAATTAATTTAAAAATTGTATTAATTTTAGAAATACAATTAAGCATACAAATGTAATAGTATATATTTTTCTATATAATTTTAAAAAACTACAATGAACTATATTGATAAGTTTGCAACAGTGTTGGAACCCCTTTGATTGAAACTCGAGGGCAAATTTAGAATTTAGAAAAAAAATGCAAGCAATTCTAGTGATACTACAAAAGTATAAATTATTATATTATATAAAAAATTAGCAATTTACTTTCATTTTATTTTTTAAAATATAATAATAAATAAAGTAATTTATTTTATATTTAAAAAATAATTTATTTTAAATATAAAATAAATTGCTTCATGAATTGTTGTATTTTAAAAAATAAATGAAAGTAAGTTGCTAATTTTTTTATAAGATAATAATTTATACATTTATAGTATCACAAGAGTTGTATTTTTTTCTGAATTCTGAATTTGGCCTCAGGAATCGAAGGGTTCCAACACTGTCGCAAATTTATCAATATGGTTCATTGTATTTTTTTAGAATTGTATAGAAAAATATACACTATTACATTTATATGTTTCATTGTATTTTTAAAATTAATACAATTTTAAAAATTAATTAAATATAATTAATTTATAAAAAAATATAATTTGTGAATTGCAATTCACACCAAGTCGCAATTTTGTATTGCAACTTGGTCAAATTTTTTTAAAAAAATATTTTTTAATCGAGTTGTGGTTAGAAACCGCAACTCATAATAATAATAATATTATAATGTTTAAAAAATTATATTAATATAAATTTTTTTTAATAAAAAAATAATTAACCCTAAATTGTGGACAATGTCCACGACTTGTCATTTTTAACATTGATTATAATTAAAAAAATATTTTAATTTAAAATATATATAATATTTTAAGGAAAGAAAATGAAAAAATCACAAAGGCTGACACGTTTTGATGCCTGATTTAAATACTTCTTTTTTTTATTTTTAAATTTTTGAGTTGTGGATGCTGCCCACGACTCCGACCTTTTTTTTTTTAAAAGAAAAATCTTGGAAATGAAGGCAAAGGCTTATAATTGCTTGATACAGACCACGTTTTTACCCAAGTTGATTAGGTTATAGAGCTGGTAACAGTTATTTTCCACTTCTTTGGGAATTATTGCCTTTTTGTCGTGGTCCTATTTAAATTTGTAAAAGGTGGTGTGTCACTTTCTCCTGCGCAAGATGGCAAAACAATGGTTGGAGTTGGGCGTCCCATGCTATATTCAGCCTGTGCTCATTTGGATCTTCATTTGATAAGAATGTGAATCAGTTGTAAAATATATTATAGCCTTACTATACAGTTATTTATTGTTGGATCTACCTTTACAAGACTCTTCTCGAATAGATTCTTTTTCACTTCTCTCCTTTATGTCTCACTTTACTTTAGACTGATGATCATATATGGAATTTAATATCCCTCAACTACTAGTAAAACTTAAGTTGTTAACAAGGTTGTGGGAATTAAAATTTTAAAATGCCAAAACACGTAATGAACCATTTGATCATTCTTCCTTACATTCTAATGTTCTTGTAGGGTGGATCCTCAATTGATAATAGCTACCCCGGCACATTTGCTCCATCCATCTGGTCTGAAGGACAAATCAACGGGAGCAGACAACACCAATATCAGCAGCCATGGCATTTCGAAGGTCTTCATCAGCCTTCCTGGGGCAGAGAAGAAGACACGTCTAACTTCATTACCCCAGAGACCTCACTGTTAAGCTACGACTCTCCAGCAAATTCTGGTAAATCGCAATTCATTGATGAATCACTTTCTCTTCTCTGAATTTTGCATCCCGCTTCATCTGTAAAGATAACTTTACGGGGCAACTCATATAACCATGTTGTGACGGCACAGCTTCTCTGCACTCAAGCCACCTCAAAATGGAGCTGTGAAGGAGGGCAGGAGGTTTCCCAGTAGCTAGGCTTGTACATATCGGATATATTAGCAAGTACTTAGTGGAAATTTTAGAGAGATTACCTCAGCATTGTGCTTGGATTTCCATTCATGCAATTGCTGTCACATGGAAATCCTCATTGATTTATCCAGAGGAAGAAGCAGACTTAGTTTGCCAATATATAGATAGTTATATATATATATATATATATATATCAGGGACGACTTGATGTGTAAAACCACTGGATATATTGTTAATCTAGATTTATTTATGCTTTTGCGATTTTCTCTGACATTCTTTTTTTATTTTTTTGGGTTAATTAGACTTTGGCCCAAAAATACGAAATTAAATTTTTCCTCAAAAACAAAATTCTAGAATTATACTTATACCCTTCTTAGAAAATTCACCATTTACATCATACTCTTTTCGTAAGAACTTGAATGAAAAATATTAATATTAGTAAATATATATATATATATATATATTTAATTTTGCTATTTATTTAACATTCTCATTTAATAATTTGGTACTTATAATGGGAGACATAATGATGTTAACTTTATTTTATATATATACATCATTATTTATTTTCTTATAAATATAAATATATATAAATATTATAAAATAAAATAAATATCATAGACAAATTATCCAATATCATCTATACTAATATAAAAAGAAAAGTTTTTTTACACTCACAAACGACGATAAATAACATTGTCGCATTAATTTTTTGTGAAACAAAAAATATCATTCATCTATACTAATATAGAAAAAAATGTTCATTTACACTCACAAATGGCGGTTAATAACACTGACGCACCAATTTTTGTGAAATAAAAAATACCATTTATGATAAATAACTAACTTATTCAAACTTTTCAAAATTTATATTAATTGATAAGTTATTATTTTTTTTTCTTTTTATTAATATAATATGTTGGTTTATATATTTTACTTTTATTTATAATATATTTTAAAATATGAAAAATTATTTATTATGTGTATGTAGAATGACGTGCTACAATGATTAGTATATATATATATATATGTATAAAGTAATATTAATTTAAAATGGAGGAGTCGAACGGACTTACGCAGACCATGTGAACCCTCTCTTAAGGTCATACGAGCCTGGAATATGCTGCGACGAATCCCTCAATTTTCTCATCACCTAATATACCTTCAAACAAACAGACCCTTCACAACCCTCCAACTGACATTTAATTCCTTCCCTCCCAATTCCTCTGATTCAAACACTCCGCGATGCAACGTTCACCTACATCATGCATTACAAGAAATGTGCGTACAGGGCCTTAACATGAAATTCAAACACTATGATGCCGTGTTAAACGAGTGCGTGAATCATAAGTCTTTGAGGGGAGGCCAAAGGGTGCAAGCCCACATGATGAAAACCCATTATCTGCCCCCTGTGTACCTTAGGACGAGGCTGATTGTGCTGTACGTGAAGTGTGAGGTTCTGAGTGATGCGAGAATGGTGTTTGATGAAATGCCAGTGAGGAATGTAGTGTCTTGGACTGCGATGATTTCCGGGTATACCAAATCTGGGCTTTACTCGGAGGCCCTGAGCCTCTTTGTTGAGATGCTAAGATCAGGTATTTTTCTGGAAATTTGTCTGATGCGTATTGACATGTTTTATAGTATGTGGAAAATGATGAAGGACCACTGTTGTTCTGGTACTTGGTACGCTGGAATTCCAGCATGCTAGAATCGCGAAGGGATGTAATATGAAGTGTGTTATCTGCCCATTGCTTGATGTGGAAACTGGGCAATGTTCTGCTAGAATTGTTGTTGAGATTGTTGTCCCGAGTGGTTTTCGTATCCAAAAGTTTCAGCCTCAATACTTCACCACAAACTTGTTCTTAGTTCCATCCTTATTCCTTGAGACTTATTACGAAAAAACAGTGGACTAAATTGGATTACATTGGTATAAGTTACAGTCAATATAGCCTGGTCTTTATCCATGGAGGGGTGCGGTAATCCACAGCCATATATAAAGAAGCTAAATGCTATGGTCATTGTTAGAGTGACCACCTGAATTTGTTCAAGTTATTGGAAAAATCTCAAATAACTTATTATAGGACCACACCCCCTATCCCTTTGTTAGTTGACTCAGTTCCTACTGATGCTGGTAGGACTTAACACTAGGCATTTGGTTTCTGAAATCCTTGTTTTGTTTGCCATCTCATAGAAAAATTTAATTGTTCAATTCATTCTAAAACTATCTCAAAGCCATTGTTCTACTCTGTCATATTCATGCGTAACAGATTATCAGCTGTGACAGTCTTCGTTTTATGTAAATATAAATTTACCTTTCCCCTTTGTTTCAAAGATTAAGAAGTTTTATGGTTGCTGTTGTAACATGAAAAGGTTACAGGTACCTGTCCCAATGAGTTCACTTTTGCCACGGTACTTACCTCTTGTATGGGCGCTTTTGGCTTTGAATATGGGAGGCAAATTCACTCACTTATAGTTAAGAGCCCCTTTGAACTCCACATGTATGTCGGTAGCTCACTTCTTGATTTGTATGCTAAATCTGGAAGAATCCATGAAGCACGGATCATATTTGAAGGTTTGCCAGAGAGAGATGTTGTTTCTTGCACTGCTATTATTTCAGGCTATGCTCAATTGGGACACGACAGAGAGGCACTCGATCTATTTTGTACATTGCAGAGAGAAGGAATGGCTTCAAACTATGTCACTTATGCTTGTGTTGTAACCGCACTTTCTGGTCTTGCTGCTTTTGAATATGGAAGGCAAGTGCACGGCCATGTTCTTCGATCTGAACTATCCTTCTGTACTGTCCTTCAGAATTCGTTGATTGATATGTACTCAAAATGTGGAAACCTCAATTATGCTAGGAGTATATTTGATAAGATGCAAGAAAGAACTGTTATCTCTTGGAATGCAATGCTAGCAGGGTATAGCAAACATGGGATGGGAAAAGCTGTAGTCGATTTATATAACATGATGAGGGAAGAAAACAAAATCAGTCCTGACAGCACCACTCTCTTAGCTGTATTATCTGGCTGCAGCCATGGAGGAATGGAAAACAAAGGCCTGAAATATTTTGATGAGATGGCTGGAAAATATGCAACGAAGCTTGGTATTGAGCACTATGGCTGTGTCATTGACTTACTTGGACGTGCTGGGCAATTAGAGAGGGCCTTGCAATTCATAGAAGAGATACCTTTTAAACCAAATGCTGCTATCTGGGGTTCACTTTTGGGGGCTTGTAGGGTTCACCAAAATATTGGAGTTGGAAAAATTGCTGGCAACCGACTTCTTGAATTGGAGCCTGAAAATGCTGGGAATTATGTGATCCTTTGTAATTTATATGCATCCAATGGAAAATGGGATGAAGTAAGAAAAGTGAGAGAGTTGATGAAGGAACAAGCCGTGATGAAGGAGCCAGGAAAGAGCTGGATAGAGTTTGGTCGAACCCTTCATACCTTTTATGCAAGTGATCGATCACATCCAAGAAAGGAAGAGGTGTTATCTAAGGTAAGACAATTATCGGATAGAATAAAGGAAGTTGGTTATAAACCTGAACTGAGTTCTGTTTTGTATGATGTGGATGAGGAGCAGAAAGAAAAAATGCTGCTAGGCCACAGTGAAAAGCTAGCTTTGGCTTTCGCAATGATGAATGTTTCTGAAGCAAAGCCTATACGTATAATGAAGAATCTACGAATTTGTGTCGATTGCCATAACTTTGCAAGATTTGTATCTCAGGTGTATGTCAGGGAAATACTCATAAGAGATAAGAGTAGGTTTCATCATATTGTAAATGGAGTATGTTCTTGCGGAGATTATTGGTAAATTCTTACTCATACCGAGTTTTTTTTCTCGATTCTTTTTGAAGTTCACTAATAAAGAATCGTTTGTCGTAAAACGCCATTGTGAATATGAATCATATCAAAAGATATCAACATGTTCTATAGTAATGAAACATGATATGAAGATCAAAGAAGTTTAGAATCGTCTCCAACATCTATAACCTAGCAAAAAATACACCAAAACAAAATAGGAGTAAATTGCACAAAAAGTAATAGGCAAAATATGAGGGGCAATACTACAATTTTTCTAAAATCCAGCGGTCTAATTGCCATTTCCCTAAATCCCATGGGCAAATCATAAAAATCCCACTCTTGCCACAACGTCGTCGGCACCTTCCCTCAATACAAAATGAACACAAATAAATAAGAATAAATTATAACGGAGTCTTTAAAATTTATATAAGTATAAATACTTATTAATTATTTAAAGAATATTTACAATAGTTTCTAAAATTATATAATTTTAATTATAATAAATTAAATATTTATAATTATATGAAATGGTATAAATTAGGGACGGGTAACCCGATCGGTTTCGTCAATCAAAAATCAAGATGCCGTCCTTCAAACCTTTCGCTAACGCAGGGAGCACTCTTCGGGGCCGGTTAAGCCCGTCTCTTCGGACCCGTAGCGGCGGGGGTGACGGGCCAAGCAGATGGCTAAGTCCAGGACACGAGGATCGGCCCAAAGGCTTCGCCTTCAGCCGCACTCCGCCGCCTCCTGGAGAGTCTCGAAAGTGGGAAGACTGGGAGTTACCGTGCTATATCACCAGCTTCCTCACTGTAGTTATTCTCGGAGTGGGACTTAATGCAAAGCCCGATCTGACAATTGAGACCTGGGCACACCAGAAAGCCCTCGAAAGGCTCGAATTGGAGGCGGCGCAGCCCGTCGAGTCTGATTGAAGAAAGGTCATATGTTTCTTCGTGGAGTTATTAACTTGTGCAGGCTGCTGTTTCAAGCAATAAATGTAATTTCAGTTGTTTATCAACTTGAAATTTGCGAACCGTTTTCTGTTTGGAATGCTCTTGATCAAGTTTCATGACGTCTGATTTATAAATGATTTTCTATCAATTTTTCTTTTCTGTTTTCGTAATTCATTGATGCATTACATTGGCTTGAAGTGTAAGCAGCGCAGCAAGCTCCTAGCTGATAGAAATCCGACTTTCCAGGCATGGTCTCTAAGTTCCCAAGCCGGTGTCTGATTTTCTGATGAATTGCTCTCCCTCCCCGTTGGAGCTTGCATATTTAAAAACATATGTTGGGCCGATTTTCTGGTTAAAACGCTGTATGTTCGGTTTCCTGCAAGTTTCAACATTACCTGTAATGTGTATGTGCATGTTGCTTTGTCGGTGATCAAGGGATTTACCTGGTTTTATTGTTTGGATGGACGTTTTCTTAATTCAGTTCGACCTTTCCCATAAATTCACAATTCTGGGATAGCTGATGGATTCTTATATATGTAATTGCCTGATAAAATTGTTAGGTACTCATCCTTCAAACTTCCAAGAAGATGGTTGCCCAGTTACCATTGTTCTCTGATGGATTCTTATCCTTGTATGGTTTCCACATTTCTGCTTGGTTGTCTCAATTATTTTCTTCTTCAATGAATGTTTGGCGATCCTTGTTTTCTTATCAAGGCATAAAATGGAAGGGAGATCGGAATGAGAACATCATTCTTTTGCATATTTTGGGTCTTAACCTAACCACGAATGCTATTGCAAAGAGCCTTATTTCGTTGAATGAGCTCTTTAAATTTCTAAGCAGACAAAATGGCATGGCAAGAGGCACCTTGTCTCCTTCAGGCATGAAACATTCTTGCTGGGAACTCATCACTGTCACTCTATTTGATTGCAAGGCACACTTAGGGCACAAGTTAGGAAATACTTTTCGAGTTGGGCTTGAACTTTTGATGATTGTTCTTATATTCTGGATCCTCTATAACTGCTTCACAGTCTGTATCACTTGTTGGATCTTTTTTTCGTGATTTCGTACTCCATATACCGAGGCCAACTACATCTCTTATAGCGTTTCTTGTTTGGAGTGGTGCTTCTTGGTTCCTTGCCTCATATAATTGATTGGGGGAAATTGTTAATGTTGCTATTTATCACACAATTACTGCTTACTAACAGGGTGGTGTTGTTAACAGATTCGTTGCATTGGATTATATGGATTTTAAGATTAAATGTTCTTTTGTGGCGTGCTTAGCTAAGGTAGATCATGGACGAGATGGACCACTGGTGTTTACATTTGTCTTCTTGTTCAATATGTTGTTTTGTAGCATGCTAAGGTAACATGGACCTGTGGTGTTCCCATTTGTCCTCTGGCTGTGGCTGCCGTCGCCCCAATTTACCTTAATGTTCAGCTAAGTCGGATTGGAGCAAGAATGGTCGAGAACATATTACCCAACTTAGGGGACAAGGGGCGGAACGACCTCTCGATCTACTTACTGCAGCCCAGGAATAAAAACGTCGTCTAGGCGTTCCCTCTTGCTCCGATCTCCCCTAAGCCTAGTACGTTGTCTGGGAAGGCATTTGGTTAAGTTGAGATGACTCCCCGTCATTCAAGTTGCATTTCGTACAGAAAATCTGCTGTATCAAATGTATCTTCTACCGAGTAAGAAAGGTAGAAAATCAAGTCATTCAGACTATTTTCAGCATTTTGAAAGTCAAAAACAGATTTATGGGATCTTGTATGCTTTATCAACTTCTCGTCTCCGATGCGTAAAGGCACCTTTTTGGTTAATATCTTCAGAATAATATCTGAGAAGGATAAGGATATTTGAAGGATGTGCCTTTTTCAAGTCTCTGTCACATCATCAACTAATCCAGTGAATTTAAGGCCTTGATGGACGTATGAGTATGACGGCCTTCACACTAAATGGTCTGCAAATCAAAACCCAACATCCTCATTTTTTAAGGGCAAATACACTGCACACCATGAGAGATGCAACAATACAAGAAAAAAAGATGGGCGAGTAATAAATTCCACAACAATGTCATTCAAGCCAGCAAATAACAACTTACACACTGGAGCAAACCAAAGTAACCCAAGCCAACTGATAAGGACTCTCGAGTTCATAGAACGCAACACATCTCGATCCCACATCCCATCCCGTCCCCTCCCCTCCCCTCCCCCTTTTATCTTGCCTCTACTCCACCAAAACATCATCATTAGTTGCAAGACCTATTATGGCAGCTGGCCCACTTATACAAGGAAGCAAGGATATATAACAATAAATATCATACTTCGACCCATAACCATGCTTCTAGATCTTATCAAGCTTGTCGGCTTTAACAAGAGGATTTGCTTTTGCTATGGCATCTCGACCGGCAGTTCGGTAGTCAAACGGGCACTCATGTTTGTCAGAGTAGCGATGCACAGAACAGAAGAGGTTCCCACACTTGCAATTGAATCCGGTCAGCCCCACACGTTTGCGGCAAGTAGTGCACCTATTTGGTACCTCCTTTGGCTTCGGCTCTGAACTCGGGACTGACAGCAAATCAGAGGATTGTTGAAGTGCATCAGTCTTCAATTCAACTGATCCAGCTTCTACTTTCACAGCTTCAGCTAAAACAGGCTCTTTCTGGTTGCTACTTGAGCTGCCATTGACAATGTTCTCAATTGATGTAGCTGCAAGCTTGGCCTGTTGCTGTTTCAGTATCATGTCCTTATGGCACTTGGAGCACATATTCATGGTAGCAGCACTTCCAAAGAAGCCGCAGTTGTTGACACAAAGAATGGGGCCCTCTGGAGCTTGGCAGCCAGTCTCTTTGGAAGACTCCATTTGTACAAGTTCCCTATCATGTTCCAACGAACGCACCAAAATGTGAAAGGATAATCCAGAAAAGTAGCTGTAGTAGCAAGAATACGCACTTGAGACAAGAAAAACTACTGCAGAGCAATTCTATACTAAGAGAACAAAAAAACACTAGTGACAGCATGCATTATAAACATCCCCCTTCAAATCCAAATTCATATAAGGGTTCATTCTCAGTTTTTCTGTAGACAATTCCACCATCCCCCTTCTCTAATGTTCTTTCAGCTTTTCCATTCAGAAGGGAGGGTGGGAAGAGGTTGTTGATGTGTAAAGCTGAAATATTTCAAAGGCTTCCTCTATAAGAAGCATATAGTGGAGCCAAATCCATACTACAGAAAATAAAGCACCCTCCATGACCAGAAAGCAGCGTCAATATCCTAAACCAGCAGATTACATCTCGACAATAATAATATGAAAAAGAACTACAAGTTCATTGCCAAAAGGGGATGAAAGTGACTGCATTTCACCGTCTCTTATCGACAGAATGCAGATGCTAGAGCAATTACTCCCTAAAAGACTGTGGCAGATATTTCCAGGGGTATCTACTAGAGCCCTTTATCTTATTCCACGATAAGAGTATGACAAGAGAATAAATTCTTTTCTATGAAGCCAGAGTCCTTTAAAAAATGACTTATTAGCTGATAAGATAAAGTCTGGCATTGGAAAACTTATCTAGACGGCAACAAAAAATAATCAGACTAAAGTCACTAGAAACAATAGCACTGACTCTTTGATACTAAATTATATCAAATAAACTAGAGATACTCTCATCCACATACATGAATAACAACTTCAATAACTTGCTACATTCATCCTTGTACAGTTGTACTCCATATGCTCCCAAACTTTGTCATCATTTCATATCATATATGTGATCATCTATTAAGAACAATTGAAATGCAGAAACACATGAATAAATGATTGTTTTTCCCCATTTTATCCCAAATATGATGACACCACTAAGAATTCACACAGAAAACACTCTTCCTAATAAACAAATGGCAAAGATTCAAAAAGGTTATTATTTTCATAACTGAAAGTAGGAAATCAGAAAACTTCACAAAATCAAGTACCAAAAAATCAAAACTTTCCTTTACTCAAAATCCCTTCTTGTCAAACACCAAAAGAACACAGTCCCATAACTAAAGCCCAAAATTTGTAATACCATTCAAAAAAAAAAAAAAATCCACTATCCTCGAAATACTCTTTAATCCAAAAACCAAGTACTACAACCCCACAATTGAAACCACAAATAAACTGAAATAAAAACAAAACCACGAACCCTAACCGAAATAGCCAAATTCGACCTCCACATTAATAATCAAATACGCTCTTGGACAGTTTCAACTTGGAAAAATCGATCAATAGTTTCTACACTATTTCTCTGACCCACAAGAAAAAAAAACCCAACCCAAAAAGATTCAATCTTTTCACCAAATTCATCTTCTTTTTCTCTAAAGAAGAAAACCCTATGCAGATCACTGAATCTGAGTCAAATACTATGAAGAAAACTAAGAATCAAACTGCAAATAAGCGTAAATAATACCTTTATCTAAGAGATAATTGAAGCAAATTGAGCGGTGAAGAGAGAAAAAGAAGAGAGAGGTGGGGGGTGGGGGAGGGGGGAGGGGAAAGGTGCTTGATTTATCTGATTTTATATTTTCTTTTTCTGCTATGTATCTGTATTTATAGCAGAAGGGTATCTCTTTTTGGCTACCAACACAAAAAGAAAAAAGTGACAGTGAGGAATTGAAAAAGAGAGAGTCGGTGTAATTTACTCATAATGCCCTCACCAAACTCTCTTTTTACCGTTTTGCCATTGGGGTTGGACTAATAATTAATTAGTTTTATTCAAATGTATATATATATATATATATATATATATTCTCTTAATTGGTTAATTTATTGTCATAATTGCAGACTGCATGAGTATTGATGGTGAATTGGTCATAATATTGGGGTAGGGGTAAAGTAGTAAATGCATCTTAATGATAAGTCAAGAGTCATATAGAGCAATATAGATACGATACGAATAAATCATCAGATAAATCCATCTATTATAAATAAATCGACTCGAGCAAAATAATTTTATTTACTAAAGTTATTAAATTTGAAATATCGTGTTTTGTATTAAATTGAACAGATCATAAACGATATTTGTTGAACCAAACACATATTGAAATTAAGTAGTTTGGCTTTTTTGAAAAATATATTTTATCACTTTTTTTTTCACTAATTCAATTAAATTTGAACCTAAATCGGATGATTATCAATTGGGTTTCATTAGTTTATTATGTTTGGTGAAACAAATTTAAATGAGTTTCTTGGATTCACTAAGAGGGTGTTTGGCTAACCTTACTTAAAATATCTTATAAATTCATATATCTTATAATACATTCTAAGGTCTTGTTTACTCACCTGGAATACACGGGATATCCGCTTTAATTGGAAAATGCCCACCGTTTACTTTCAACTTGTGTAGCTCGGGATGAAAGGGCAAAGCCCGGTACCGGGCTGGACAACACCCCTCTTCTCAATCCGGGGTTGAGGGCTGGGATTCGAATCCCGTCGATTTTATAACACGTTGTAATTGCTCTGAATGAGGTGAGGCGGTAGGGGTGATGGCGCACCACCTGCCACATTCTCTCTCTCTCTCTCTCTCTTAAATTACAATATTTTCGATATATTACTTATATATAGTACAACTCATATAGGATACGGAGATAAAGTGAAAAAACTGAACAATAGTCTATTTGATAATTAAAGCGTTGTAAGGTCGATATAAATAAATGATTAGTACGTCTATATGTGTCTCTTTTATCTTGTTATTACGTTTATTGTAAAACTTCGATTTGTGTTGCTATTAATCTATGAGAAGAATATGGTGCGATATAAAAAAGAGCTATAATGCGATGTGAAAATAGCTATGATACGATATAAAAAGAGCTATGATGTGAATAGAAATAACTACGATGCGAATTGAAATTGATGAGCCGGCGTGTCATGTGGGTTCATTTGGACGTTATATAATAAATAGTGAGATTGAATTGGTGGATATAAACATCATACCACCTTCTGGTAAGCAGGTTAGGAAAAAAGAAGTTTAATTGATTGTCTTGTTATGAATGGACTGTGTTATGTAATAAAGTTAGTGATATTAAGAAATTAAATTTATTATATTCTACATATGATGCTCATTTTGACTTGTTTGGATTATTTGATATATGTGTAGATAACGCTGGTTATTTGCTTATTGATTGCAAGCTCACTCATCTGCTAACATTTTCAGGTATAGATCTTTACCCACATAAGTCTAAGTCAAAACTTTGTATTTCAGTCAGGTCAGGCCAGTATGCAGTTTTTCCTTCACCCTTTACAACAATAGAAGTTACATTTTGGAAATATTTAAATACGAGTTAAGATTATGGATAAACTGTGAATTAATTATAATAATTTACTTTATGGTGCTTATTATGCATATTTAGCAAAGATTGGATTAAGTGCATTGACATGTATGAGTGGGGTTTACTTTAAGTATTATGTTTGGGAGAGACATAGTCATAGTGCCGTTAGGTGATGCTACATTTGGTGGATGTGATATAAACATTGAACCTTGATCAATTGTATTTTCGTCTGAGGAAAATTTATAAGTTGAGATAGAGATGTTGTCATTGTGTAGGTGGATCAGCAATGCCACATGGCCCACATCTTAAGTCTGGAGCTCTAACTTCATAGATACAATAATGTTATACCAAAAATTTAATGTAGTACTTTATTCATATGAAGTTTATATAAATATTGATGAAAGATGAGTTATCTTAGAGGAATAAATATGAGTTTGTTAGGATAATTGAATTTAATTACAGAGGGGGTGTTGCATTTGGGTGCCCTGAGGAAGGGTTAGGAAGGGGGAATTTGTCTTTATTCCTAATGGTCAGTTAATCTTTCTGGACGAATCGCAATAGAAAAACTTTCAAAGAACATAGCTTGGATAATGAAACCCTTATCTTCCACTCTTTCCAGCTAGCAGAAGGCGAACGTGTTTTGCCGTTTGAGCAGTTGTCGAACGTTATGACTTTGATTTATTTGGTATAATACCATTCATGTTTTTTTTTAAAAGAAAAATAAAAAATTATTCTTTGAATCACTCAAAATTTGTATTCCAGGATTAATCTTCTTTAATTTTTGTACATATTCATAATTAATCAAAAACAATTTCTAGCACTATTTATGCTTTGAGAGGATGTCAAATTTAATTAATTAAAATTAGTGCAATCTTAAAAAGAAAAAAGACATAGCAAATGGACTAAAAAGCCCATGGGCCATGTGAGTCATTTCAACCTGGGCCAGATAGCTAACATTCATATTGATTTAAGCAAAAGTGAAATTTCTTTTATAAATAAAATGGTAAGTAGCAGTAAAAATTGAGAATATTTCAAAATAAAAAGACAAAAATGGAAAAAGAAATTGAAGAGAGAGTGCTTGAAAAAATAGTTTAAATTTTCATCAATTAATTTATAATTTTTAATTTAAATAATTTAAAACAGAACCTGTAAATGAAAAAATAATGCCAAAAGCTTATTTTAAGTATTTGCGGACACCCCATTAATGTTAATTCTCATTTTATAAATTTAATTATACTAATTAAAAATTTATCATTATTGACATCTAAACCATTTCAAATTTTTAAAAATATCTGCGCAAAAAACTTTATTTTACAATCGTATAAATTTAATAATAATGAAACTAAATTTAATTTTTGAGTTTAGTGAAATTGGAATTTATACCGAATTTTAAAATCCAATGGTGGGAAAAGGGAAAATTAGGGGCGAAATGGCGGGAAGGAATCGGTCCAATTATCTCGCCTATAAATACGATAGCCGGCTCTCACTCTCTTGCTTGTTTACTCTTTCTTAGACGCATTTTCTCAAGCAGCTTGCGTGCACAAGTTCATTACACACCTCTCCAATTTTTCTTTCGAACAGAACTAGGGTTGCGAGAATGGGGAAGAGGAAGAAGACTAGGGTATCAGAGGAAGATTTAGAGAATGAAGACGAAGAGAAGAGGGAGAATCAGGAATATCGTGTTGGGTCTTCGTCGGCAAATGAGAAGAGCTTGTACGAGGTATATGATCGGCATTTTCATTTCCCCAGGAATTCGTACATGCTTTTAGTTTTATATGAATTGGGCATGCAGAATTCGTAAATCTTATGTGTAAATTGTACACTTTTCAATATTGTTTTGGTATACGAAGATTGTAGTGAATTCCAAATTTGCGGAGGTTTTCCTGGATTATGGGGTTTCCGAGAATTTGCTAAAACCTATGCATCAAAATTCCAATTGAGGAATTGATCATGTAGTATTTAGACCAAGTTCACGCTTAAAAATAACCCAGAGGTGGTTACATATGGCGTACATCTTGGAGCGGTGCTATGAACAATGGAGTTCCCCAAAACTTAAACGTGGTCATTTCCCCCTTAAGTTTTTGGATTCATCCCTATTCATGATTTGAGCCATTAATACTTTGTGTTTGAGCTGGATAATTTGGCATGTTAAAGATTCTTGTGGCTATATTGATATGTTTGTTTGGTTGTTGCTTAAATGATATTTTAATCTGTAAGTTATGATTGAATGGGTGCGTTTTTAGATTCTTGGGGTGGACAAAGCTGCATCTCAACAGGAAATAAAGAAAGCTTATTACAAATTGGCTTTACGGCTGCATCCTGATAAAAATCCAGATGATGAGGTAAATATTGTAGTTTCAGATGTTCAATTGTGTGGTTCTCTTACTACAAAGTCATCCGTGGTCTTTTACAAAAATTTAATGATTCAAGTTTTGTTCTGTAGGAGGCCAAGGAAAAATTTCAGCAGCTGCAAAAGGTTATATCTATTCTTGGAGATGAAGAGAAACGTGCAGTGTATGATCAAACAGGCTGTGTTGATGATGCTGTAAGTCATGACCTGACCACCTCTTTTCAATTATTTGTCGAACCTTTTAATAAGGGTATCTCTTATAGAACTGAATCATAATGTTTGTATTCGTTTTTTGAGATAGAAAGAGAAAAATAAAGATAAATAAGTTTGTGTTAGAGATAGTATGTATGTTTGAATTTATTTTTGTAGATAATTTAAAATAAGTATTATATATTTAATGTTGTGTTTTGGGAGATAAAAATTACTATTCATTGTCAAATCATGTCTTTTTTATATATATATTTATGTATGTCTGTGTATATATATGTATGTATTTATGCTAAAACACTTAAAAACACCTAAATGAAAATATTGGGTATGTTTTGACTTGTCTTGAAAATAATTTAAAAATGAAAACAAACATAGTGAATGAGTTATGGATGTATGGACACACTATCCTATTTTATGTTGGGTGTGAAATGATTAAATTTCACTGGTAGAATGGTTTGTTTGCAGCAATTTGGTGAAGTTAATAATTATGATGATAATGTCAAGATAAAATCATTTCCTGCATTAGATACTGTAATTGGGTTGCTACTGGTCAAAGAATTGAAACTTGAAGCTCCTCTGCTTTTGCTTATTCTTATTGGTTGTACTTCTAAATGTTCGTATGCACATCTTGCATTTTTTATATACACTACCATGTTATTGGGAAATGACTCATTATCTGTTGAAGCCCTTTTTGCAAAACCATAAAACTTAGTTTGATTAGCTGATTTGCCTGGTTATTAGCTCCGGAAAATCTAGCTTGAAAGGGCTTCACTGAATCCTTTCCTTAGAGGAAATACCTCCTTCAGTCTCTAAACCCACTCTTTTCTTGACTGATTTAACAGGATCTAGCTGGAGATGCCATCCAAAATTTGAGAACATTCTTCCGCACCATGTATAAAAAGGTTACTGTATTCAGATATTTGGCAGAATTCTGTATAAATAGTTAATTTACTTATTTCATCATGTAAAGTACATTGGAATCACTTGCAGATCTCTGAAGCTGATATTGAAGAGTTTGAAGCAAACTACAGAGGCTCTGATTCAGAGAAAAAGGATTTGCTTGAGCTATATAAAAAATGCAAGGGCAACATGGACAGGTACACCTCAGTAGGCCTTATGTGGCTATTTACTTACACATTGATTTTCTTTCTGGAATTCTTTTTCAGGCTTTTCTGCTGCATGCTTTGCTCTGATCCCATGCTGGATTCCCATCGATTCAAGGATATCATTGATGAGGCTATCTCTGCAGGTGAGGTGTCTACTACTGTTTATGTACCTTTTGCATTTGATATTGCAAACAAGTATAGCTTCGATGTCAGCTTAGCTGAACACCCTAAGCTCTTTGTGATATACCTTCAGACATTAAAATGATAAAAGATGCTTGAATGTATGTATGTTTCTGAATTGGTCGAATTGTGTTGCCCGTCATATCATGTTGCACACTAGTTGGTTTCATTTTGTTAATGTTTTTTACTGAAATTGCTGATGTTTTGGAGCTGCTGTTGTTTTATCTTTATATTCTTGTCTGGCCTGCTCATGTTCTCTGGGTGTATGGGTCTAAATTTATGTTTTAATTAGAGGTTTTTTTTTTTTCCTTTTCTTTTCTTATTTTATATGCGCACCAGTTGCTCTCTCACTTGTTCTTTCATGTGTATGTGGATTTGTAGGAGAATTGAAGTCAACCAAAGTGTATGAGAAATGGGCTAAAAAAGTGTCCAAAACAAAGCCTCCCACAAGTCCATTAAGACAAAGAAAGAAGTCAGTGGTTTTACTTCTCTTCCACAAATCTTTACTAAAATTTCCAACTTCGGGAGTAAGTTAGAATATTCAATGCTTGTAAAAACCCATTGCAGATCAAAGAAAAACTCAGATCTGTATGCTATCATTGCTCAGCGACAAAACGAGAGGAGAGGCAAGATTGATGCAATGTTTTCATCACTTGTTCAAAAATATGGTGGAGGTGAAGCAGCTCTGGAGCCAAGTGAAGAAGAATTCCAAGCTACTAGAAGAAAACTAGAGAAAAGACGGGCTTCCAAACGAAAGTAACTGCAGTCTACAACCTTTTACATTACTGAACTGTCTCTGTTGGCGCATGCAAATGTGAAATTTCTCTCATACAAAGTTCTATTCTATTCATGGCTGGACTTTCTAAACTAGATCAGATATCTGTAAAGATGGCTGCCTCTAACTCGTTTGAATATTCAAGTTTTGTCTATATTGATTCTTGTTTTAGAACTTGTATGTCAGTCCTAGATGTCGTACCGTTCTGTCTGTAAACATTTATATAATTTGCATTATGTCATAGCACTGACTGCATTTAGCATAAGTTTTAAAACGCTAACATATAAATTATTAGATTGTACTGACATGACATAATTTATATGGTAGGATTTGTATAATTTTATGTTTTATGCGTCTAGCAACTTTATTTGAATGTAGACGTCTAGAGTTATGTTTGGAAAGAAGAAAAGAGAGTAGGAGAATATATTGTTAATAATTTGCTGAGGGGGAAAAGGTTTTTTCTCTTGGAATATTCCTATGGCTATGCTTGGACTCAGGAGGAGGAGGGACCCACCAAAAAAAAAATTAAAAAAGATACAAATATGTAGTTTAGTAAAAATGAGACAATATTGTCTCTGGTATTTCTTTACTAAATTACAAATTCCAAATATTGGAGGCAATATTTATTTGCACAATAATCATAACACATACTTTTTCTTGATGGGCTATAAAAAGTGTAGCGAGTGATGTGTGGACCATTTGGTCGGCTACCAATTTCCTCTTTTGTCTTTCATACGAAGCAACAAACTAATACATCAAACTTTATATAATTCATTCCCTATTTTAAATTCTTACTCAAATTAAATTTTTACGGTATTTAAAGAACTATTCAAAGTATTATTGTGTTAGTGAATTTAATTACTTTTAAAAATTGTACATTCATTATACGTTCATTTGATTAATTTAATTTTGGTAGTAAAATATTGATCACATTCTTCTCTCCAAATCAAATTGTAGTTTATGAAATGATTGGTTGGTTGATTGATTGTAAGTTTTAATAGAAAGAATCCAAATCATAAATTCTAAACAAATAAAAATGAGGGGCAACTACTTTTTGTAATGGCGCTGAGCGTTTTAGATTAGATAAGGTTAGTAAATAATATAATCATTTATATATCAACTTTTCATTTC
This sequence comes from Sesamum indicum, assembly GCF_026168435.1. Classification (NCBI taxonomy): domain Eukaryota; kingdom Viridiplantae; phylum Streptophyta; class Magnoliopsida; order Lamiales; family Pedaliaceae; genus Sesamum; species Sesamum indicum. The sequence goes on along the minus strand of NC_142661.1, from coordinate 3,527,576 downwards.
TTTATTCATTTATCAATAAATTCCTCAACAACAATCAACTTAATATAAAATTAAATAAATATTTATGCATCTGCTTTTTTTTCACCTATAATCTCTTACTTATTCATGTAATATTAATTTTATTGGATTATTATATTTTCTTCCGTTAAGGTTTGGTGTAATTACATGTAAATTGAATAATTACATTTAATACTTCTAAAGTTTTCTTTGGTCTAACAAATAAGTTTTCTCATTAGATAAAATTTACTAATTTTTTTGATATTAAATAAAAATTCATATAACCTCTAATTGATTTATTGCAGGTCAAGTAAATTTTTTTGTGACCAAACTACCCTTATACATCTTCACATGTTAATGCATATGAAAAGATATATTTAATTGTTATAAGGGTGATTTAGTCAGAAAAAATTTATTTGATCTGAAATATGTCAATCGAGAATGTATACCAATTTTTATTCAACTTTTTTTTAGTTGATATTAATAGATTTGGTGAATTTTGTCTAGCAAACAGATTTATTTATTAGACGGAATTTCAATAGTATAAATGTAATTTTTTAAATTATAAAAAATTTAAGTGTAATTACATTAAAAAAATCAAGATAATGGAGACTTATATTATTTCCACTTTGATTTTCTTTAAAAAAAAACCTGGAAAATTGGAAATAGAGACTTTCCAACTGTTCTACCGACAAAGCTTGAACTTCAACTTCCATTTTTCTTTGTAAAAAAAAATAAAAATATAAAAAATAATAAGTTCACCGACACTCATTTCAGGGCCACTTTTTTTGTGTCACACCAACACAAATTAACCCATTTTTTCCTTCCCCAAATTTAACATTTTATCTCAATTATGGCTGACATTATATGAACAATTCAAGTCCTTGCAGATATTCATTTCAATTGATTTAAAAATAGGATTAATTATATTTTGTCATCGAACTATGATTATTTTTACACTTTGGTATCTAACTTTTTCTTTTGTATCAATTTATCATTTCAATTTTATAAAATTTTGCACTTTATCATTTATAATTATTTTTCAGCCAAGTTTTTTGTTGAGAAAAATCACATGTAGCACAAATGTGATATTTAAGGATTATGTGATGTGATATTTTTTACCAATACATAACATATGGTGTTTTTCCAACAAAAAAATCATCGTATATGTCAAAGTGAAAAATTCCACAAAGTTGAAATAGTAAGTTGACAAAAAAAATTTTTTTTCGACGACAAAATATAAAAGCAGATATAGTTTGGATGCCAAAATGTAACTATCCATAAATTTATGTAATTTAAGCCTTATTGATCAAATTGATCGATATATTACTCAATTTATTAATATTGATAATTATATAGTCACTGTTTTTGAATAGACATATTTATTGAATAGACACCAACACTCTACAAATAATTGCAACATTTATCAATCGGTCAACATAGAATTTTCTACAAATGGCCAATTAAGGCATTTGTCTTTTTTTCATTTATTTAATTATGCAACCAAATTCCCACATCAAATTATTTTGGCAACACCCACAATTAATACTATATAAATATATATACACAAACACCTTCCCCTTTATTGAGTTTTATTTATAGGGTTTTTTAGTGGTGGGGTTTGCTTGATTAGCCCTAAAGTGCCTTTGCCAAAATTATAATACTCTCATTAAGCTTTTATTTTCACTATTTAATTCAGCCCCATGGGTGAAATGTTCCAAAAAGGGGGAAATGTTACTTAGAACTGTTGTTTTAACATTATATAATTAAAATAATGTCATATTAAAAGTATTATATATATATATTAATATATTATTGGGTATGGATCATTTTGGACTTCGATCACCGTATAAATTTTGAATAAGTTTTAAGGATGATAAGTGGCTTAAATGGCTGCTATTTGTAAATTACTTATCAACACAATTCTCAGTAAGAGTCGTATAGATAATTTTCTAACCGTTTTTATTAATTGAGCCAGTAATTATGTACTGTCAAAAATAATATGACTCTCATCTTCTTTTCAATGACATTAAATGTAAGGAAACATCTAAAAAAAAAGGATAAAAATGAAATATTAAAAAAAAGAGAGTATGAGATGATTAAAAACTGTGCAAAATTGCTTTTCTTGGAATCCCACTTTGTTTCTTGAATAGAAATGCACCTTTTTTGGGGGGTAAAATTGAAAAACTTTTGACAATCATAAGCCATTATGACACAAATGGAGAATGAATTAGAACCAGATAATGAGCATAAGTTGGGTAAGGGCTAAAATTGTGAATTTTGGTGAAGGATGGTGACATTATAACTGTATTAGATTTGCAGAAATTTTCACTCACTGTGTGAGATTCATCATTCTGTAAATACAAGCAAAACTTTCTTGGCCCTCCTCATTGTTCTTATGTACCTCTCATCCAACACTCCTCCCCCACCCCACCCCCCTTCCTCTCTCTCTCTCTCTCTCTCTCACACACACACACACGCACACACTACATTTTAGTAATATGATATTTGGTAATCTTTTGTATCTATAATGTGACTTGAATCTAGAATGTTCCCATGGATGTACTAGAATAAATTTTTGTAGCACTCAATTCTATGATCTTTTGTGCCAAATATTTGAACATGATGAGGTGGATTGTCTGTGTAAGACTTCATACATTTGTGTAGGAACGGTAAGTAAAGATTCAACAAGATTATTAAAATAAATTAATGATGGTCAAGAATTCTAACAACACTCAAACTGTTTTACCTTTTCCTATTCAAAGTTTTTACTATTTATCCTGTTACTTTACTGTGTGATTGCCCTCTTTCCTCTCTCACTCATAATTTTCTTTTATGTTCTTTAATTAGGTACATAAACTTTTTACACATGACCACAATAGGCTTTTGTAGCTTTTGTTAAGACTGGTTTTGTAATAATCAACCCCTTTAATTGTTTAGTATATATAATTGTACCTCTTTGCTGCTTGAGTGTCTCTTCCCCCCTCTAACCAAACACTACCAACCTCCCCATCCTCCACACACACACACACACTGTTGCTTGTTGCCATAATTGTATCTTTTTACAACTTCATTTGTCAAAGGGTCAGAGAGTTATAATTACTTGCAATAAATTCAAGAACCAGAGTTTGAAGGGGTCTTGTGGTTGAAGCTGCTGTGGAAACTTCAAGATTTGCTCTTCTTGGTTTGCTTGCAGAGCCCAAAAGCGTAGAATCTAGAGTTTCTTGCTGGATTGGAGGTGGGTGAGTTCAGTAACAGTTTAAATTTTTGCCTTAAGATTGAATCTTTAGCTGAAGGTGGATTGACCCATCTGAAATTCTTGGCTTTGAAGGGCTTGATGGAGATGGAAAATGGGGATTCCAAGCCCAAGATGGAAGATTACGAAATAGTGGAGCAGATTGGGAGAGGTGCTTTTGGAGCTGCATTTCTTGTGCTCCACAAAGCTGAGAATAAGAAGTAAGAATTTCTTCTGTTCCTAACCTTCTCCAATGGCTGTGCATGCATAAAAATGTAGCTTTTGACTTTCTGTGGTTGTTGCTCTTCTTCTCTGTGGGTGTGTGTGTGCGTGATCTCTAGTTGGTGAATTTAGTTGACAAGTTATTGCACCAACGGAGAAGTTAAATTTTGTGCAAAGTCACTTGTATATCTCAAGTAGAAAGACAGATGCAAGAAACTGGGAAATTATATGTACTATTGCCCAAATTTACTGTAATGTTTTGACTAGTGAGACAAATGCAAGAAGGCTAAACAAGAAGCATCCTGCAACTCTTTTCAAGTATTAACCAAGTGAATCAAAGTCTTTTTGTCTAACCTTTTTATTAAATTTTAAGAAAAGAGCATTTTAAGAAATTGAGAGAGGTCTAAGCCTATTAAAAATGGAGGTTCTGTATTTCTCTTTTATCATCTCTGGCAGGTACGTTCTAAAGAAAATTCGTCTCTCTAAGCAGACGGAGAAGTTCAAGCGTACGGCACATCAGGAGGTATTCTCAGTACTCGTTTTGTTGGTTTTATCAGCAGAATTTGATGTTTTTGTTGGATGTATGATTTGTTTAAGGATCAAGACTTATTTCAACTGTCTTCCCTGTTGGTAAAGAATTTAGCACCCGTGAATTGTTAAAGCAAAAGAAGTCAGTTGAGTGTTTGTTCAGGAAAAAACAGAGAGAGAAAGAAAAAAAGTGAGAGAATAGGCATTTATTGGATGTACTTAAGTTCTTTATTCATGCAGAAGGATACTCTGGCCCTTGACATGGAGCAGGCAAATCTCGATTGCTTAAAATTACACGAATGGGTTTTCTATAATTTTGTTATTTAGGGAAACGAGTAGGCCACATAACACGTGGATATTTTTACTTTCATTCTAACTTCTTTGTCCAATAATGGGTATATCTCAGCTAGATTTACTTGTTCCTTTTCGTTGGGTGGGGGGTTGAGATGGCTTACAAGAAATGACTGCAACTTTGTTCTTCTATCTTGTGTAACGTGTGGTCGTCTCTGTTGCAGATGGACTTAATTGCTAAACTAAAACATCCATATATAGTCGAATATAAAGATGCTTGGGTGGACAAGGTATTACGTGGATTCTTAGTCTTTTATGTTGACTCAAAGCTACCTCAATAGTTTTTAGTTTGTGTAGAGTGTTGGTGTAGCTTGCCTGAATCTGATTCTAAATGAAACCATTCGCGTTTGGTGCTCTGTAGGGAAGTTGTATATGCATCGTTACCAACTATTGTGAAGGAGGAGACATGTGAGTTCTCTAGACAAACTCAAAATGTGTGTGTATTTATATATGAGGGACAAAGGAGAAAGGGAAAGAGTAGTTGAGTTTTAGTGATTATTCCTTTTATTACATTCATATTTTCCAATTATACAGATCTGAGCTTATAAGGAAGGCCAGAGGAGCATATTTCCCAGAGGAGGTGATCTGGTTGATATTCTTGTCAAACAATTCGCTCTTACCACATTAGCTAACTTATTGGACGTTCAATGTTGTTGTGTTTGCTACAGAAAATATGCAAGTGGTTGACTCAGTTGCTATTAGCTATCGACTACCTTCATTCCAACCGTGTCCTTCATAGGGATCTAAAGGTTCGACCTTTTTCTCGACATAAAGTGAAGACGCCATCTATTGATTTCATCATTTCTTACATTACTCTTTTCTTTTTCCTCCAGTTGTCCAACATCTTTCTCACAAAGGAAAATGATATCCGTCTGGGTGAGAATGTCAAACCTATGTTTGGAACAACTTGTGTCTTACATTTATTCCTACTATTTACCAGGTTGTTCACTACATTGACTTTTCAGGTGATTTTGGATTGGCAAAACTTCTTGATGAGGGAGGTCTTGCTTCTTCGGTACGGACCATGCAATAATGTTAGCCGTCTATAGCTAGTAATTGTACATTCAGGTGCACCGTTTATAGTTGACTAATAAAACTTTCCAACTGTCCATGTAGACTACTTAAGGTGTTTTAATGTTGGATATCTGTTTTTAGTGCTTGAAAAGTCAATAGGTACTTGTTCTAAAGATTATCTCACTCTTATATATGCAATTGGTGAGATAACTTATATGCTCCGTGCTAGGTTGTTGGGACCCCCAATTATATGTGCCCAGAGCTTCTCGCAGATATCCCATATGGCTATAAATCGGATATATGGTCACTAGGTAAGAAGTAAAATCATGGATATATGTACATTCACTTCGTCATGTTTTTATTAGTTATTACAGAAGTGTCACCTTTTCCTTTTTATTTCTAGGCTGTTGTATGTTTGAGATTGCTGCACACCAACAAGCATTTAGAGCATCTGTAAGTTCATTCTTTTCCTTTACATAGAGAGAATTGACACAAATCAAAACATTAAAATTCATGAAAATTTACACTACAATGTTGTTGCTAAAACTTGAAAAATGAAATGATATAGGATATGGCTGGACTGATCAACAAGATAAACAGATCTTTGATCTCTCCACTTCCGATTATGTACTCCTCCACTCTGTAAGTCTTCTCCCTATTGCCGACAGATTAGCCGTACTGTTTTTTATGTAACCGTATTTAAGAATATGAAGTTATGAAATGACATGTAATGTTTTTGATAATCTTAGAAAACAGATCATTAAGAGCATGCTAAGAAAAAGCCCGGAACACAGGCCGACAGTGAGTTCATGCTCTTTTTTCTTTATTCTTCTCATCATGCGTCAAAAGTGTTATTACCCCTAATCCCGGATATTTGGACATCATAGGCTGCAGAGTTGTTAAGACACCCTCATTTGCAACCGTTCCTTCTGCGTTGCCAAAATCCATCTACCGTTTTTCTTCCTGTGAAGTCTCCCTCCCCCAACAAGACCAAGGAGAAAACGAGAAAGCCGTCGCCTGGCAGTTCTGGTGCTAGGAAAGTCTACCAGGAGAGAGATGTGAAACTAAAACAGAAGGAACTGCTCCCGTTGTTTGAGGAAAATACGGATATGCAGTATCCCAATTTACTGGACAGTGATTTCTTGATATTAGACAAACTTGAGACGAAAAGGGTTGATCCCACAAGCTATTCTGGAAAGATTTCTCATGACAGCGAAGACTCAAAAAGTGGGGGCACGAGTTGTGAGACGACTGCTTGCAATGGAGACGACCACGACAATTCTGACTCTTCGTCACTTAAAGGGAGCATCAACATAGTGGATGCTCTAATGGCACCACCTAACGAATTGTCAGAAGAACAAGAGGAATATTCAGCCATGAAAATGGCAAAGTTGGAACATACTGATGTTGATAGTGAAGAAATAACGGATGCGGAGCCTCCGTGCAGTCCCCACGTTGCTGAGGGAACGGAAAAGAAGGCTGAGGATGCCGTTCTTGAGATATGCAATAACATGACTAATCCCGATACAGTGTGTAGTGACAAAGTTGTGTCTCCTGTTGAAGAAAACATTCCACTAACTGAAGAAACTGTAGATGATGATGCAGAATTAAGCAGCTCTTCGAGTCGACACGAAAACGGCGGTGCATGTTCAGATGTAACTCTTGACAGCGAGATAGCTCTTGGTGACAAGCCAGCTGAAAATGACAAAACTGATCTGGGTAACGAAATGGCGGAAATCAAAGCAGATACTCCAACCAAAACAAAGCAACCTGAGAAGGAAGATACACAGCTAATAAACCGAGCAACAGTTGATGATTTGTTGTTGTTTTCACCAGCTGCCACAGGCAACTACGATGAAAGTAAGGGTGCATGGGGAAATCCAGGGCTGCAACGGGCGGATGCTTTGGAGTCATTGCTTGAGTTATGCGCACGATTGCTCAAACAGGACAAATTTGACGAGCTCTCCGGTGTGCTGAAACCGTTCGGCGAAGACACCGTCTCCTCTAGAGAAACAGCAATCTGGCTGACAAAAAGCTTGATTAATGCACAAAAATTGGATAAGGAATCCTAGTTTCAAGAATTGGAGATATTTGATCACAAGAAATGTTCAAGTTAACAGTTCTGATTATTTATTTTGGGAAAGTGTTTGGTCTTTTCTTGGGTTTGAATGTGTATGATTTTGTCTGTGAGAAGAGTGAAGTTGTAAGATTGATGTTTGAGGATTGGATTTTCAGGAAACATGTCTGAGTTCTCATGGTAATATTAGAGTTTCTTTCGAGTTGCTAAATATTGAAAAGTCTCAAACATCATTATAAAATAATAAACTGTAAATTACCACCGATTATTTGAGATTTATTATAATTATAAATATTTTTTTATTATTTAAAAAATTACAAATAATTCCTTGAAATTAATAACTGTTTAATAAACATCTCTTACAATGAGATGTTATAAGGGATATTTGTTAGATCATTGTTAATATCTCACTTTCTTTCCATTAAAAGGGTATTTATAATAACTTTTACTTTTTATAGTGAAAATAAATTTTAAGAAAAATGTACATTAAACAGTAATAAAAAATTGAAATATTCAAAAATAAAAGTTAAAGTTAGAGTGCTTAGAAAAAACAATTTAATACTTCCAAATTTACTATTAAATTGTAAAAGTTTTATTCGGAATTAATTGTTTACAATTTATTTATATATATCCAAAGTAATTTTTCTTAACTTATTTTTTAAAATAAATTGATAATCAATTAAAATAAAATAAAGGTTTGCACACACTTCCAATTGGTACCATAATTTCAACAGCCCTACCAAATTATTGAAGTACAAATTTGTTCTTGATTAAGTGGTACATTTAGGCAACTCTACTACCTATACTAGAGAAACTTCTAGACGCGTGCCGGTTTTTTTGTTATTCTTTTGATTTGAAATATAAATTTCATCATAATAAATAAGTCGTACAACATGCAACAACCCGATCAACAATTGCAAGTTTCTTTTGAGTTTTGATCATTATTGTCTTAATTGATGAGTAAAGTATGTATTGGACCACCAGACATCTACCCTATTGTTCTTCCTATGTACAAATTGATGTAAATATATGATAGTTATAAGTTAATTTTGTCTACTTAAAGTATAATCTTTTAGGTCATGACATTATACAAATGTAGGAAAATTCTGTTGCGAAAAATTCTAATTTAATGTTAAAATATCTTTGAATAAATTAAAATAAATAATGCATGTGATATAAGTATATAAAATTCTAATCAAATCTTTGCGTGCATTAAAATTATTCTTCATTTTTGCTTTATGTCCATCACGGCGTCGAATATATTGTCAAAGATATTTTTCTCAATGTTCATGACATCAAGGTTGTGTCGGATTAGATGCGTTGCCCAATACGGAAGATCTCAAAAGATGCTTTTTTTCGTCCATTTGTGGTCGTTACTATAGCCGGAAGAGAGTCTCAACGACATTTCAACTACAGGACTAATGTCTGCTACCCAATGAGAGATTGTACGGTGTAATGATAACAAGCCAACATCAATAAGTACGACCGTACTGCCCATAAACCGTCTGTGCAAAGTCCCAGCTGAACATTACGCGGCTCTTCTGCAAAATCGGGATACGTCCGGTCAAAATGCTTCCAAGCCTTTGCATTAGATGGATGACACATTGACCCTTCCTCCATATGATGTGTGGCATGCCACGTCATGTGCTCCACAGTTGCTCTCAAAGAATACAACCTTTGCTAATGGGGAGTAAGCGGCAAGTACTTAAGGACGGCATACGGGGATTTCTTGCGGCGTGGGTCTCGCTCTTAGGTCAGCTTGTACCTAGCGTCTCCACGAAACTTGCAGTATTCCAAATCAATGTTGTCCTTCCAGTACAATATGCAGCCAATTTGACACACATTATCTTCTCAATAGGTAAACTCAAATCCTTTATCAACTTGTTTATGTTATAGTAATCTCTCGGTAAGGTATGATTGGGGGCAATATTTTATTAGCCCACTGGGATATTCGATCATATGATCGCTAAAAAATATGGTCGTCCGCCTTGATATCCACAAACTCAACAATAGATGCCAATTGAGATTAGGTTCAACCGTTCGACAATGGTTGGTCGGCAGCATGCACTATATTGCAAAAACAACCTGTCAACCTTGACTCGTAATCATAGGGCCACCACCGCCATAATAATATGAACTAGGACCGACATCGAAGGGCAGGATTTTGTACCATCATCAGGCACACTATTGTGAAAAGAAGAAAATAACACGGTCCGATTGTATAAAAAATCATCCTCTAAATCTATTTATTGTTCATCACCCCAGTGTGAATAAATACCCTCAACATGAGCAGTTAGGGTTTGCTCATCCGGCACTGGAGGGGCAGTCACAGCATTAATGTACTCCTGCACCTTTTCCACTCCATGAGAAGTTCAATTATAATATTTTGGCATAACCCTCGCATACACAAGTGACAATTGACATTGTCGGGTGTTAAGAACTTTGTGTTTTTGCATTTTCGGCAAGGGCACCTAATTTTCTCTCCATCTATATGTCTACGCTGACACTTAGCCCATTCTATGAAAGTCTTAACCCCATCCTAAAACTCTGGTGTAAGATTTGCCCTCCTCGGGAGGTTCTTATGATACATCCATCTTTTCAGTTCTCGTAACATGATGATATATATGTCACCACATATTCGCACATATATAATTATATAATTCGACAACCTATAAATTTATAAATATTACATTACACTATTTAGAAATATATAACATATAAGATAAAAAATTATAAAACTAAAATAAGTCAACTACAATTAATTTAATTAAATACAAAAAAATTAAATTAGTCATTGTTACATAGTTAACCAACTTAAGAATTAAGTAATAATCTATCTATCAAATGTATATTCACAAAAATCAGAATATTGAGAGTGTGTGTGGTTAATAAGAATTTTTACAATAAATGAAATAAAATGAAAACAACTTACAACACAATTATATATAATCTATTTTGTAACTGTCTTTCTAACGGCTTTTGGATTGATTAATGTAGCCGTTGAAAACTAGTCGCTAAAAAAATACAGTTGTTATCATATCCGCCTTTGGAACAGCTTTTGTAATACCATCTATAATAAAAAAGGCGTTCCTAATGACGTGGTTTTTGTGAGACTTTCTTATTGTACATTTTCTCACGATTTTTTTCACGGTAATTGTAATGGCTTTTAATTTTTTTAAAAACCGTTACAAATATTTCACACCATTACAAAAATCATAGGAAAATAGTAGCGGCCAAGTATATGTAATGTGTTTTGTAATGACTGGTATAATGCGAAAAGTTGGTCGTCCTAATTTCAAAAACCATTACAAAAACCGCTACAAGTTGTAATGGCTATAATTTTGTAGGTACTTTATGGATACAAAGAAATTGTAATAGATTTTTCAACGATTTTGGTCGTTACAAAAAAAGTAAACTTTTATCAGGTTTTTCATGATGTCATCACATCCAATCCGTTACAAATACGTAAAAAAAAATAAAATAGTGCGCTTTTATTAGTGGATAAATGTGATTTGACCAAATCTGAATTCAGATTTCTCTTTCTTTCTATTTTGATTATAATGTTATTACCTCATCACAAACAAACAATCCACTTCAACTATGACGAGTTGGAAAACCAAAATTCTATAAAATTTTCATTTATAAGCCTTAGAATTAGTCCCGGAAAAACTTAAATATGATCTCATTATTTCACTATTACTTTTAGTTAAAAGGGTACAAGCAATAAAAGTATGTTGACTAAAAAAAATTCAATTTTATTATAGATATTTTTGAAAATTTGAGTGTAATAAATTATTGAAATAATTATATTTATATTCTCGATATATATCTATTTATACATATTATTTTTATGTTTTGAATTAATACAACTTTAGAAGCATGAACACCAACAAAGATTGGACATAGTAAGTCGAGTTTTACACGCCCCACCAATCACGTGGAGTGGTCCACCATGCGTACAGCACCAGCCAGCAACGTGTCCACCACCCATACGACGCCGTCGCCGACACGTCCAATCATTCCATCCTTTCACACTCCCGAAAGATCTCAGCCCTGATTTGCCATCCTAACCACTTTTCTCTGTCACCAGCTGTCACCCTAGTCCACCCCCCCCTCCCCCGCCCTCTATAAATTCGTACAGCATCCTGAACACCCTCATTGTACCTCCTCTACCTCACAACTTCTCTACTCCGATCTTGTACGGTACAATCCCGGCCGTTCTTCCCTCTATTCTCTGCTCAGCAATGGCGCAAATTAGCACCGTGAAGGCCGCTTTGATGCTGGCGTACGCCATTGTTGCGATCTCTGCATACGCCACCACGGTGTCGGCTCAGGCTCCGTCTCCGGCACCTTCGCCCGATACAGGAGATGCATTCTCTTTGCCGGTCTCCGCCGCCGTCGTTGGGATGTCGCTCCTCGTCTCCGGTTTTGCTCTGTTGAGGCATTGAATAGAGTACTGAAGTTGTTGTTGTTATTATTGTTGTTTATTCTCGTTGTTGGTGTTTTTGGCGTGATTTTGATATATATTATTAGAGGATGGTTATGGTAGGGATTGTATTCTTTTGTATGATTATACATTTGTGAGGATAATAAATTGAAAAAGATTGATTTATTCACTTGGTCGGTGGTTTTTTTTCTTTAAAATTATAATCATGGTTCTATCATTATTGCAAGCTGAAACAAATTTTGTTATTCTGGAATTCCTTTTGTATGAGAATTTGATGGAATTGCTCAGCAAAAAGCATCTGATGTTCTCGAAACCTTCACCAAAAATCCCAAATTAACCGTTTTTTTCAGTTTTGGAACACTTTACAGGCATGAATGCTTCCGTTTGTCACTTTCACGAATCCCCACAACACAAATCGGGGGTGACTAGAATTTCAATTTGAAAATCAAAGCATTACGAGGGACATGATTACCAGATTCCTATAATAATTTTGGACTTTTCAAAGTGTAAGAAAAAAATATACTTGGATCTTCCCTTGTCAATGGTGAAATCGACGTACATAATTAACATTAAAATCATGAATGAATATATGTGTAACCCAACAGATCAGACATAATTAAATACATCCTACAAAAGGCCAAAGATTGATGGTAAAAAGAACCACTTTATGCATCAATTTTAGTAGCCCAAAAAGTGGACCAGATACATTTCACCTAACTCGTTAGGGTAAAACCAATCCGGGCTTCTTGATTATGAATATTCTCTTAATATTTTTTTAATTTTAACAGTCGAACAATTAATTCAAATCGTTACTTTTTGTTAGATTTTTATTTATTTTTTATGGTGAACTAATTAAAAAATTCTAATGAACTATAAATTATAATTTTATTTATTTCTTAAATTTTTTAATTTATTTTTACAGACTAAGTAGATAATTATTTTTTATATTTTGAAATTTTTTCATCCACCATATCTATTTTCTTTTTTAAATTTATATATTTTTTAAAAAAAAATACAACAAGGGCAAAATTGACAAGTTCATACATTCATTCAAAAGTTACATAATTTCAACATAATCAAATAGTATTTATAATTTCTCAAATAATGAAATAATACTTGTAATTATGTCAAAATTCAGAAGAGCTCGTTTGATCCGATTTGCAATTGGAATGAGCTTTTTAAGGTCTTTTAGGTCGAGCTTGTATCCAATCACCCAAAAATGGTCTGAGAAATGAGTAGATCATTAGGCTAGGTAGAAGGTCTCCAGCTAAAACCTTCTAATACTTAAGTTAATATAGGATTTGAGATGGTCCCAAGCGATCTAAAGTAGTAAATGCGGCTGAAATTTGATTAAATGTGCCTTACCATAAATGCGTGCGGATTGTGATATTTATAGGCTTAGATATTCGTACACAACTGGTCCACATGGCGACATCTCACACTCAGTGTTGTAAGAGGATCTACGGTTCAAGCATCGAATTCCCAAAGTTGGGTCAAATTTGACCGGATCGGGTCGATGACTTGACCCAAGCAAAATACGCGAATCTTCAGGGTTTTATTTGTTTTCTTCTTATTTGAAGGGCATTTCAATCCATTTCTTTAGTTGGGGTAGTACACCCCATCATTACTCCCCCACTTCTTCTAGTATTACCACTACTACACTAGAGAAAGTTGAACAGTCATCCCATGAGTTATCGTATCCTCAACCGTCCATTTCTGCTGAGGTGTCGTCATGCAATTAATCATTAAAAGGCACGTCTTGACTTGCTGTTTTTTATAAATAGGTGCCCATTTGACTTACTCGACCGCCTCAAACCAAAATCGCTTTGGAGTTGGCATCAATTCCTTTCTTCTACAAGCTCAATCGTCATTCTCTGGGTACTTGTTCTCTCCTCATGGCTTCCTACTCTAATTCAAATTCTAGCTCAAGTTCTTGGGTTGTTAGCAACCTCAGCTCAATCTAAAGAATTAGAAGTAGGCGTGTCTGATGTTCCCCTTCCCCTTTTAGTTGATCCTCCTCCAACGATCACTTCATCCCGTATGGTCACTGATGTCTAACAGTCTATAGAATTAGTAAATTAATTTTATTCATTTTAAAAAAATATTTATTTTTATAGACTAAATAGATAAAAAAAGATTTATATTTTTCAAAAATTTTCCATCACTGTATCCAATTTTTTTAAAAAAAATACAACAAGGGCAAAATTGACAAGTTCATACACCCATTCAAAAGTTACATAATTTCAATAAAATCAAATAGTATTTATAATTTTTCAATCAATAAAATGATACTTGTAATTATATCAAATCTAAAAAAAGCTTATCATACTTTACACAATTTATAAATGGCCCCATATAACATGGCTTAACCAACAGCCCCACAAGGCCAAGGAATCACATGCCCGCCGACCACGTTCGTCTGTATTTGTTGGCGCCCAACAAGGATGACCAAGAATCAGCCCCACCATTGTTGTTATTATGTTAATATTTCTAAAAGACAAATAAGATCACAGAAGATTCGAAGAATTTGCATATTGTGAAACCATTAGATGATTCTTTCAGTTCAACTCATAGAAAGGCCATTTTTCTGCAGTTAGGCAGCTAATATACATAGTGTGGAAACTTTTAACCATTGAAGTGACAACTTTTAAAAGCCAAAGGAAACCCGAAAAAGAAAACCAAAAACAAACCAATTGACACCACCATTGAAGTGTATGACTGTGCATACAGGTATGTATCAAGTGCTAAGAGAAGGGGCCGAAAACCATATTCCCATTGCCAACGGTACTTTTTTCCCCACCAAATTCTAGTTCACTCTTCCTGACCACCTGCGTAAATGCCTATATGCTCAGCACTGTACATTGTTTTTGCTTTTTTTCATTAGACAAATGGGGAAGCAGGGGGTTGGGCACCCCACCAACTTGCCAGGGAGGATTGCACTTAAGCCAATGTATGCTGGCTAGGGGTCCCTCTAGCGGACCCTTCTCTCTGAAGTTAACGTTCAAGCATCAAATGACTCAGAAGCTTCCTTCATGGGAATCAATTTTTTGTTCGTATTTTTTCCCTCAAGAGAGATTCATACTGTCATCCTAAGCAATTAAGAGATTATATGAGTTGAACTGATGACAGCTACAAGAAACTAACCACGTTAGGTCTTTACAAATTGCTTCTTCATAGTAGCTAACCTAATAACATTCTTGGATAGCCAAACATCTAGAAGAACTTGAACACTTTCCCCACTTCATCTCCAAAAATATTTCGCATCATATTAGCACAGTTCTGGACCCAGACTAACACTCAAGTGATGCATGCGAACTGCTATATAATTAAACGTGAAAGACATTTGCAATGAATTCTACAGAGAAAAGAGGTCCAAATTCATAAAGAACTCCCACTAATTCCCGCTGAAGCATTTCATCAAACGTTCTCTTGCCTACCAATCAAGCACCGAAAACACAGACCAAGAAATTAGCTGCAAAAATGGTAGAAAGCACCAATCCCATAACAATCAGAAGCCAATATAAGAAAAAATCTTTTACTAATAATCTTTACTACCTCGTTGTTAAAAACTGGACCGAGTCAAAATGGACAACAACTGGAATATGAAAGAGATAAAAGACACACAAATTTGTTAACCCAGTTCGGATATAAATCCTACGTTTGGGGGCGATACCAAGCCAGGAGAAAACACTCAAAGAGGAGGAAAATTGAGGAGTACAACACACACACACACCTGTATGTAAGTCTTCACCACACGTGAAAGACAACACTCACTCTCGTCTCAACTCTTTCTTTTATCTCTCGACTACACAGAAAACTTATATGTTTTTCTCACTACTCTGCACTACAAAACAATGCCAACAAGAGTATTTATATCCACAACATGAAGTCACCCTTGACTTCTTCAACATGAAGTCATCCTTAACTTCTTCAACATGAATCATCATGAAGTCATCCTTGACTTCTTCAACATGAAGTCATCCTTGACTTCTTCAATATGAAGCAATCTTCACACCTTAACAATCTCCCACTTGAAGATTGATTAGCTTTTCTTCACTTCTTTCTTGGTACCGCCGGGTTTGTTCACTCTAGTCATCAAGACCAGTCGAAGCCGTACAAAGCTTCAACTTCTCCATCGCAACTGCCTTGGTCAGCATGTCCGCAGGGTTCTTTTCTCCTTGGATCTTCTCCAGCTGCAGTGCCTTCTTCTCCAGAAGTTGTCGGATGAAATGGTACTTGATCTCGATGTGTTTTGTCCGCGAATGGAACGCGGGATTCTTTGCCAGATGGATCGCACTCTGGCTATTGCTATGAAGAATCACATCTGCTTGAGGTTTTCCTAATTCACCCAAGAAGTGTTGCAACCAAATGAGCTCCTTAGCCGCCTCAGTAACTGCCACGTACTCAGCTTCCATCGTGGACAGTGTGACGATCTTCTGCAGCTTTGATACCCAGGATATGGCTGTACCGCCATATGTGAACACGTACCCCGTAGTGCTCCTCCTTCTGTCATAGTCACTCCCTGCAAAGTCAGCGTCAACAAACCCAAACAAGGTAAGCTTGCCCTTACTAAACACCAATGTTCGGTCCTTAGTACCCCTCAGGTACCTAAGAATCCACTTCACAGCTTCCCAATGCATCACTCCTGGATTGCTAATAAAACGGCTAATTACTCCCACTGCATGTGCTATATCTAATCGAGTACAGATCATAGTATACATCATGCTCCCAATTGCTGAGGCATATGGTGTGACTCTCATCTTTGCACGTTCGGAGTCAGTCTATGGCGAATCACTGTTGGATAGTTTGAACTGATTTCCCAATGGCATTCCAACCGATTTTGCATTTTCCATCTTGAATCTGCATAATACCTTCTCAATATAATCAGATTGAGATAGCCACAATTTCATGCCCAATATCTGCCTTGCTTCGCCAAGATCCTTCATGTCAAACTTCCTCGACAACTGATCCTTGAGTCTATTGATCTCCTTGACATTTGATCCTGCTATCAACATGTCATCAACATACAGGAGCAAAATGATAAAAAAGTCATCGAACCTCTTCACGTAGCAGCAATGATCAGCATTGCATCTAGAGAAACCTATCTCTAGCATGAAGTTGTCAAACTTCCTGTACTACTGCCGCGGAGCCTGTTTCAATCCATACAGGCTTTTCTTCAGGCGACACACCTGCTGATCATCTCCATTATACCCCTCTGGCTGTACCATGTATATCTCCTCCTCAAGATCCCCGTGTAGGAAGGCTTTCTTCACATCCATCTGTTGTAACTCCAAGTTCTCTGCCGCTACCATGCTCAACACAAGACGAATAGTAGTCAACTTGACAACAGGTGTAAAAACATCGGTAAAGTCAATACCATATCTTTGTTGGAATCCCTTTACTACGAGTCTTGCCTTGTACCGCTTCTTCCCGTCTGATTCTTTCTGAACCCGATAAACCCATCTGTTCTGTAGGGCCTTCTTTCCTTTTGGGAGCTGACACAATTCCCATGTGTCGTTTTTCTTCAATGAGTTTATCTAGTCGTTCATCGCAAGCTCCCACTTGCTCTTGTGGGCATCGTTGACTGCCTCTGCATAACATTCGGGTGCTCCACAATCAGACAAAAGCAAGTAATAAAGAGAGGGGGAGTACCTATCTGGGGCCCTTCTCAGCCTCGGTTCTCGACCCAGTGCCAAGGGTGTGCTGCTTTCAGCAATCGGTTCCTCCGATGCTGGTTCTGGCTCTATCTCCGTCTGTTCAGTTTCGTCCGTCTGAACTCCCACTGAATCTGTATCTGTTGGTCTCATGATCCCGAAATTTGAAATGTCGAGATCAACAAATTCTCTTTCCTTCTTGTCATCGCCCGGGCTTACCTTCTTGTCCTTGTACATTACATCCTCATTGAATATAACATTCCTACTGCGAATTATTTTCCAGTTTTGATAATCCCAAAATCTATACCCAAATTCGTTAGCCCATACCCAATGAATGTACATTTAATCGACTTAACATCCAGCTTAGTCCGATCATCTTTCAAAATATAGGCTAAACAACCAAAAATGCGTAAGAAAGAAAAGATCCGCTTTCTTACCACTCCAGACCTCTTCTGGTATCCTGTTGTTCAGCGGGACAGAAGACCCTCGATTAATCAAGAAAGCAGCCGTGTTGACTGCATCTGCCCAAAACATCTTTGGCAGTCCGCTCTTCAATCGCATGCATCTCGCACGCTCATTCAGTGTTCTGTTCATCCTCTCAACAACGCCATTTTGCTGAGGTGTCCCCGGGATTGTTTTCTGCATTCGGATTCCACGGTCGGCGCGGTAATTCTTGATACCTTCACTGCTGTACTCGCCACCATTATCCGATCTGAGACATTTCACTTGTAGACCTATCTCATTTTCCACTAGTGCCCTCCATCTCCTGAATGTGTCAAAGGCATCAGATTTTCTTTTTAAGAAATACACCCATACCTTTCTAGTGGAGTCATCGACGAATGTTATGTAGTATGTTGATCCACCAAGAAATGACACCGGTGCTGGCCCCCACAAATCGGTGTGAACAAGCTCCAACTTTTCTTTCCTCGGAGTTTTTCCTGTGGTCAAGAAGCTCACCCGCTTCTGCTTTCCGAACACGCAGTGTTCACAATGACCCACCTCCACCGATTTTAACTCGGGCAACCGTCCTTTCGACTTCAGCACGTTCATTCCTTTCTTGCTCATGTGGCCCAAGCGATTGTGCCACAGGTTAGCCTGCGATACAGTCCCTGCAAAGGGGATGTTTGAACTGGATCCTCCCGCCATGTAGAGCGTTCCCGACTTTAGTCCTCGTGCCAAAGTCGTTGCTCCCCGACTGATCTTCCACTTCACGTCTCCAAACGTCGTGTGGAATCCATCACTGTCCAGTTGTCCGACTGAGATCAAGTTCCTCTTCAGTCCTGGTATGTGTCTCACATCATGTAGGATCCAGCATGACCCATTCGTTGATTTGATCCGCACATTTCCCTTTCCTACAATCCTGAGGGGTTTGTTATCTGCTAAATGAGGTGTATGGCTCCATGATGTCTTTGTTGCTAAATGAGTGGAATGGGGCCCCTGAATCCACGACCTAATCATCGGAAGAACTGCTCACACTCAACAAGAGTGCATCCATGATCTCTTCCGTCGTGGCATTCGCTGTCCGGCCCTCCTTTTCCTTTTTTGGCGCTCGGCATTCGCTTTTCATGTGTCCGGGCTTCTCGTAGTTCCAGCACACCATCTCTTTCTTGCCCTTGTTCTTCCCCTTGGACCTTGATCTTCCACGGTATTTACCCCGTGTGTCAGGTCTCCCTCTGGACTCTGTATGTAGTGCAGAGCCAGATGATCCAACCGTTTGATTTCTACGGGTTTCCTCGTTCAACATCATGTCCCTGATGTTGTCAAACTTCATCTTCTCCTTCCCAGACGAAGTACTCACCGAAGTAACAACCACATCCCAACTGTCAGGTAAAGATGAGAGCAAAATTAACGCTTTTACCTCATCGTCAAACACGATATCCACAGACGCCAGCTGTGTCGTGAGTTGGTTGAAGTCATTGAGGTGATCGGCCACCAACTTCCTCTCCTCCATCTGCAACCTGAATAGTTTCTTCATCAGCATGACCTTGTTCATTGCTGAGGGTTTCTCGTACATATCGGCAAGAGTCTGCAGGACTTCCTTCATGCTCTTCGCTCCCTTCACATGATAGGCGATATTCCGAGAGAGCGACAGGATTATTGCGCTCATCGCCTTCCGATCGAGCACCTTACATTCTTCATCACTCGTCTTCTCGGGCTTCTCTTCAAGTGGTCCGTACAGGTCCTTCCCGTACAGGTAGGCCTCCATCTGCATACGCCAAAATCCAAAGTCGGAACCATTGAACCATTCGACTGGAATCTTTCCCTCCATCTTAACTCCTTGAACCTGGCTCTGATACCAGTTGTTAGAAACTGAACCGAGTCAAGATGGACAACAACTGGAATATGAAAGAGATAAAAGACACACAAATTTGTTTAACCCGGTTCGGATATAAATCCTACGTCTGGGGGCGATACCAAGCCAGGAGAAAACACTCAAAGAGGAGAAAAATTGAGGAGTACAACACACACACACACACACACACCTGTATGTAAGTCTTCACCACACGTGAAAGACAACACTCACTCTCGCTCAACTCTTTCTTTTATCTCTCGACTACACAAAAAACTTATATGTTTTTCTCACTACTCTGCACTATAAAACAATGCCAACAAGAGTATTTGTAGCCACAACATGTAGTCACCCTTGACTTCTTCAACATGAATCATCATGAAGTCATCCTTGACTTCTTCAACATGAATCATCATGAAGTCATCCTTGACTTCTTCAACATGAACTCATCCTTGACTTCTTCAATATGAAGCAATCTTCACACCTTAACACTCGTTTCCAGCATCACTTTCCATTCATCATCAAAGTGATATTATCCCCTTTCAACAAAATCCTCCCATGTTGCTTCCTGCTATTCTTCTTGATACTAATATCCTCCGTGTCATCCAAAACCAAATTCATATACTCGTCAAACCCAATGATTCTGCCCTCAAGTCTCAAATCTTTCTGCTCAAAAAGCCATATCTGAATGCGAGCTTTGCTCTGGAGAAATCTAAAGATTAGGTTAATGGGCTTGTCATAATACGCTGGACTTTAGTGCTCGCCATGGCCGCTGCTCGTGGGTTCGCTGCAAATATTTTTCCATTCACTTTCTTAGTTTTGAGTGGATATCAGAAATACCTATCCAACTTTTACAAACGAATATGGAGTACGAAACTCCTTAACAGGCCAAAATAAATACAGAAATTATAATAGTTATAAAAATAATAAGATATGAACAAATTAAACGAAAGAAATACTGTAGTATCAATTAGGCTCAAATTCAAGCCAGATCCTTTGAACACAAAAAAAAGGGTATACGGTCACAAAAGTCCGACACCCACAACCGATTCATGATTGCACTACTACCCAAAACACTACAACAGGTTCTGTCTCTCGATCATACAGATCTCTCTCTTTCTTGGTCACAGAGACCTTAATCACTCAGATTCACAAAGAACTTTGAAGAGTAAAAGAAAGCAGTTTGTATTCTGGATTTTCTGTCTTTGGCCAAGAGGGGAGAAGCAGGGATGAAGATACACAATGCAATAGAGTCTTTCCTTAAGCCATTTATTTGGCTGAGGAGGAATCCATGGAAGCAGGAGATATTGGAGGAGGAACGATACAAAGAAGATAAGAGAGAGAGACCACAACGACCGAATTGATTATCTTCATGCATAAGGATACTAGATTACCTAGTAGAAAAGATTGAAAAATCATCACAAACCTCGCTTATTTCTTTTCTATTGCAATTTCTGGATTATTATATGATGATTTTTGAACTTTTCATATATAGAAAAGAAATAGAAAGAGGTAGACTAGAAACGACGTTTGTTATGTCAATGACACCAAAGGGGTTTTAAATAAATGGAATTGGGATATGGATGAAATATAATAAAATAGAGCCACTTTGAGGTTCCCTTTGAAATGAGGCATGGAAGGGAGCCACTATGAAGAAGTTCCGGGAGTTACAAAGGAGGGTTCGAGCGGTTTGAAGGAGAGAAGAAAAATGAGGACTCAAACTAAGGTTATTCGATTAAGTGGTGGAGCAGTCCGAATCGGGTTGAACGGGTCGTGGGCTGGATAGTGGGCCGTCCGAGTGAACCGGGTAAGTGGTTCTCTAAAACTTGGACCACAAAAATATAACATTCTAGATCACTCAAAAACCTAGCAAGGTTTTTGATATTCTTTACGGATGTTATTCTCGATAAAATTAAATCGCGGTGTCCCAACGACGACTTTAGTAAGAAGTGGTACAAAGATTAAGGACTTATGCCATTACCGTTTTCATTCCAATGCAAAGAGCATTCAACTTTTCTCTGACACTTGAGTTTTGTATTATCTTCCAGTGTACCAACATCAAAACGCAGTGTATTTGAACATAAATCTTGATATTTTGGTATCTTTAAAGTAGACTTTGATTCTATTTATGTAAGTTTAAACTTCACTGGATTGGAATTAACTGCAAGATTGCAACCCCAACCCATGCTCTATGCTCCAAAGGTGGGTAAGTGAATACAAGAATTGAAGTTTCATTAGTTTATGACATATAAGAATCCACTATCTTCAATCTCAGATAAATGGTCAGACAGTGCACTGCAGATGCAACAAATGATTTGTGCTTCAGGGTCATCAAATTTTTGACAAGACTAGGTACTTTAGCTGCCCTCATTGAAGAGAACATCAACTCAATGCCCTTCACTGACAGCACGCCATCCATCGAGTAAGAACTCAAATAATAGAACAAGAATACAGAGATCGTATTGAGCTTGTGGGAAAGGTCTTTATCCTTCGCTCATATTAAGCACTATGTCCAAGAACATGATTTATGTTACTATCATATTAGGAAACGAAAAACATCCTCGATCATAAAGTACATGACCTTGAAAAAGTTGATGAAAGGAAAACAATGTAAAGCTAACATGCTATTACTCAAAACCAAGTTCAGGTGTGAACGGGCAAGGTGGGCAAGGAATGATAAATGTATGTCAAACAGACATCAAAACTTCATAGGGTATATGATCCAGGATGATTTAGAGCATGGGGCATCATTCCATAACTGAGGTTCAGACCTAAACTCTCACATCTACTCCTCTTCGACATCTTTGTGCTGCTTCTTTTTCTTCTCCTTTTTCTTCTCACTTTTACTTTCTTCACCATCATTTCCATCCACAGCAGCGGGTAAATCAGAGTCACCATTTTCTGCTTTCTTATGCTTCTTTTTCTTCTTTTTCTCAGACTTCTCCTCATCTGATGACACAGATTCATCTTTCACTTTATCCTTCTTCTTTTGCTGCTTTGGTTTCTCACCATCAGAAGCTACAGTTTCTTCACCGTCTTTCTTCTTTTTCTTTTTCTTCTCTTTCTTCTCTGCTTCAGCCTCTGATTTGGCCTTTTCTTTCACCTGAAGAACTTCCTCAGCTTCCGCCTTGGCTTTCTTAGCAACAGCCTCAGTTGCAGGACTACCATCAACAGTATCTCGCTTTCGCTTATGCCCCTTCTCTCCCTCATCTTCCCCATCCTTATGTTTTTTCCTCTTCTTTTTCTCCTCAACCTCAACAGCAGCACTCTTCACATTCTCTGCTTTTGAAGGCTGAGGCTCAGCTGCTGCAAGACTGGCAACCACAGAATCCCCTCCAGTAGGCAAGACGACATTCCTCAACCACTCAGCAGGTGTGCTCTCAGTTGGCTTCCCATGCTTATCCAACTTCCCTTCAGCAATAAGTTTCTTCTTCATTGACGCCCTAGGACCCAATCCCCATTTCCTAGGGTAGGTATCCCTATCCATCACCACCCTCTTAATCTTCGCAACCGTTCCGTGATCACAAGTAGCCATCACTGCAGTAGTCATCTCTGCTATCCCCAATGCGATTGCCTCCCCCTTTGTTGTCATCAACACTACCTCCTCACCAACCTCAATGTCATTTTCAAACCTCAACAAACCCGGAATCATCAACTTCGCTCCATAACAAATAGCATTGACTGCTGAATCCTTCACGACAAGCCTCTTATAACTAGTCAAAAGCACTTCCAAGGGCATAACCACCCTTCTCAAATAACTCTCATCCCTATAATTATCATAAACCCACTGCGCATCCATCACATCATGCATCGTCACCATATTATCCTTCTCACCCATAATTCCTGACCGAACCCTCCTCAACTCCTGCATATGCGCTCCCGCACCTAACAAAAGGCCTAAATGCACACACATCGTCCTCACATAAGTTCCCGCCTCACACGAAATCCAGAAAACAACCAAATGCCTGTCGGCATCATACTCAAGCAGCTTACTCTCATAAATAGTCCTAATGCGCAGTTGCCTCTTCACAGCGGAAATCAAAGGGGGTCGCTGAAACACCGCACCTGTGAGAGTCTCAAGTGCTCTAGCCACTTTCGCAACATCAGGCACCTTCGAATGCAACCTAGCAACACAGACATACTCTTTCCCAGCACCCTGCTGGGACTTCACCAAGCGCGTGGCTCGGTCGATGCAAACGATCAGATTACCGGTCACCTTAGGGTCGAGGGTTCCCGAGTGCCCGGTTTTCTCCACTCTCAAAATGCGCTTAATCCACGCAACAACTTCATGCGAAGAAGGATTGGCGGGTTTATCAAGATTCAGAACTCCGTACTTGATGTATTCAGCCAAGGGGCGCTTCAAAGGGGAGTAGCCAGAGGGAAGGGGAGTGTAGTGCCCGGTACGTACATTCAATTTGTCGTAATTTTTCAGTAGAATTGGCCACTGAGATGTTTCAACTGGTGGGGTGTAGCTCTGGGGCTTTATCTGGAAATCAAGGGCGTCATTTTCTTCCTCATCTTTGCTCTTGTTTTTCTTCTTCTTCGTCTTCTCCGAGTGAGAGAACTGAACGTCCGTCATGGCGGCGCCACGGGCAGATTCTGGAACAGGGTCAGGAACAGGGTTTTCCACAGGAAAAAGGAAAATTGAGGGGCTATTTAGAGGCGGAGGCTGGTGAGCAAAATGGCAGATTGCTGAAGCATTAGGGTTTAGGGTTTTTGGAGGGGTGGCGAAGTATTATTACTAGTATGTTTCGTGGTGCATATGAAGATGTGTGCTCCTTGGGCCTTCAGCCGATTGGAGCCCACTAATTTATTGGGCCGAAGTGTTTTACTAATATTGGGCCAATGTCAAGAATTTATTTTTAATCCTAGCAACAGTGGCACGTCATTCCTGCACACGTAAATTTATAGAATTCTCTCAATATTGAAATTCATTACAAAATCAATACACATCGTTAACAATTGAAAGAAAATAATTTTTATAAAATAAAAGATGGTAGAGTTCTATTGAACTAAAATAAAAAATTTCATAAATTAATTTTTATGTTAATGAATCAATCAAATTTATAGTTGTACTTTTAAATATAATTTTAAAATTCTTTTAAAGATATGTTATATTTTTAGATGAAGTTTAAATGTAATTAACTCTTTTAATTAAAAGAAAAAATTACTATTCACTAAGGAAAATGATAGAGAAGCTTTGGAAGAAGGTATAAAAAGGGGGGAGGGGAAATCAATTTACCATTTCACTTCTCCGAAGGTACTACTCTTTCTTCGGACGAGAGACTGCAGAATCCCGAGCAAAAAATGCAAAAGACAACGCCCCTTCTCTCTGAACTATTCAAGAAACCCCTTTGATAATGGTCTGAGTTTCTGCAAAAGGTGTGTGGACTACAACTAATCGCTGAGGTAAAATAAAAAAGAAATCTTGAAAACCCATATTCTGATTTATGTTCTTGTCGATGCCTCCTTCGTCATTTGCTGTATCTTGTGTAATCTTCAACCTGATGTTGATGTATGTATTCTAGAGCGAGGGTCCCTTTTTCTGTAATTGTTGATAGCTGAGAAAGAGCAATAGAGAAGTGAGAATCTTGCTACCCATTTTACTCTCTTTATTTGAATGATCATTTCTTTTTTGATTCATGTGATAATGTAATTTGATGTTGTTTAGCTGGGGAAAAGAGAAGAGAATAACATGAGTCAGCAACCATCAGTGGTTTTGGCGACTGCAAGCTATGATCATACGATTCGGTTCTGGGAAGCGAAAAGTGGACGGTGCTATCGGACAATCCAGTACCCTGAATCTGTATGCTTCTGAAGTTATCAGATTTTTTATTCTTTTTCCTTTCTGTTATGAATTCGAAAATGTGAATGTGTGTATTATTGGTGGCTTCAGGGTTAAGAAAAAGGTTCTGCTTTTTGGGAGCTGAATAAGTTTTAATTGATGAGTCAAACCATTTTTATGTGTTTGATGTTAAATGTTTAGGAAGAAAAGGTTGCTGCCTTCTAATGTTAGATGTTTATGTTGTGTCTCAAACTGGCCTTTTCAGCACAGAGCTGCCAGGTTGCAATGTTGAGTTGGGTGATGTGCTGACGAGATGCAACATATATATGTGCTGTTGGTTAACATGGAAGTTACTTAAATGAAAATGTTGTTAGGTCTTTTATCAAATTTTATAGAAATGAAATATTTTGTGTTTATAGCTGGACCTTGGATATTAGTTCCTCCTACACAGAAAGGTCAGATCTCCTATTGAATTTTGAAGAAGAAAAGGGATATAATGGGCATCATGTATTTGTTTTATTGACATTTGGCTCAAAGCATTAGAGGGAATAGGTAGAATAAGATTGCTTTCTGCTCCAGTACCTCTTCTGACTATTCTAACCCACATATAGCATAATATAACGCACCCACAGAGCAAATATAGATATTGGGAATTGTCTTTAGAATCTGATGCATCCATTTTCTCTGGACAGCAAGTAAACAGACTCGAGATTACGCCAGATAAGCGCTGCCTAGCTGCAGCTGGAAATCCTCATATTCGACTGTTTGATGTCAATTCAAACAGCCCTCAACCTGTATGCTTCTCACCTGTTTATATATTTTTAATTATTTAATTGTATTGTCTCCTCCAAGAGAGCTCAACTTTTAATAGGTTCTGTCTTCAGCTTAGTCTTAGCTGTCTTTTCTTTGATGTCAGGTGATGAGCTATGATTCTCACACTAATAATGTAATGGCAGTTGGATTTCAGTGCGATGGGAATTGGATGTATTCAGGTTCTGAAGATGGCACTGTGAAGATTTGGGACTTGAGGTACAATGATGAGAATTTGTCATTGTGTTTCCTTTGATGACGTTTATGTTGATTCTGATCCTCTTCCATTCTGAATGACATAGGGCACCAGGTTGCCAAAGGGAATATGAAAGTCGTGCGGCAGTTAATACTGTTGTTTTGCACCCGAATCAGGTATGATTTCTCTTCAAGGTGTGGAAATTTGTACCATGTGAGTTAGTGCTAAGGAAAGTAGCTGGTTGAATTAGTGTTTACTTTTGGGGTTCGTATGTCATAAGATGTTAGCATATCTTTATCTGCATTTTCTGAATGAAACTGGCTCTTTTTATGTTCTCATGGCCAAGGATTCCTCATGATTCCAGATTCTCTTCTGCGTAAGCATTTTTTCAATGAATCCTTATTTTTTTTTTCATGGAAGATGGTTATGTTTCCCTCTCTATGCGATTTGCAGACTGAACTGATATCAGGGGACCAAAATGGTAACATTCGTGTCTGGGATTTGACAGCAAATGCTTGCAGCTGTGAGTTGGTTAGTAGCTAACTGTTATACCCCGATTGTTAAGTTCGGCATAAAACCTGTCTTCAGGCTTCTTTTTATCATACAGTGTGATTGCTAGATATAGAATGTGAATTCTATGATTGTATCTACTCAAGTAGGTTGTAAAGATAACACTGTTTTTATGCAACACAAAAGCATTTCGATAATAATTGCAAAAACTGGAAATGATGTATAATTCAGGTCCCCGAGGTGGATACAGCGGTACGATCCTTGACTGTAATGTGGGACGGAAGCTTGGTGGTTGCAGCCAACAACCGTGGGACATGCTATGTATGGCGTTTGTTGCGAGGGACGCAGGTGAGACATACATGAATTCATATGTTAGTTTGACTGTTGTTCTCTTGTTGACAGTTTAATAGTCACAAGTTCAATATGTCCATTGCAGACTATGACCAATTTCGAGCCACTTCATAAACTACAGGCTCATGAAGGATATATTCTTAAATGTCTCCTTTCTCCGGAGTTGTGTGAACCTAATCGGTGAGGATAAATGGGGCATCCTCGTAGCTCCAAACTGTTTTGTTTTCTATTTGGGTCTTTAGTTAGTGCTTTGGTCCTTTTATGTCTGGGCTTTATACTGAATAAGGAATTTTTCAGGTACCTTGCCACCGCATCCTCTGACCATACAGTCAAAATATGGAATGTGGATGGTTTTACTTTAGAAAAAACATTAGTAGGTATGTATTTTACCTGTTTAGGCAGGCTGTTTTTTGTCTTGCTTTTTGTTAATCGTATATACTTTTTTTCATCAGGCTTTAAGATTAATCTTGTTGGCATGCTTTTCAGGACACCAGCGCTGGGTATGGGACTGTGTTTTCTCTGTTGATGGTGCATTTTTAATCACAGGTACGGTAATGAAATGACAATCTATATATTGGAGTAGTTAGCAAAAGTGAATACCAAGATTGCGCTACTTTTGTGCACTGATGAAAATTCCAATTGCAGCTTCTTCTGATTCAACTGCAAGACTATGGTCCATGGCCAACGGTGAGGAAATTAAAGTCTACAAGGGTCACCAAAAAGCAACTGTGTGCTGTGCTCTCCACGATGGGACGGAACCTTCATGCTGAACATGGAACGATCTCTCATTCTTGGTTTCCTTTCACATTGTGACCTTATACTGCAACACATGGAACGATCTCTCATTATGGTTTCCTTTCACATTGTGACCTTATACTGCAACGCAAGTTTATGTGAAGCATCTCTGTTGCTAATGTTGAAAATGTTGCTGGGTTGGCATGAAAAAGGGACTTGATATTAAGCACACATTAACCTTAATATATCAGAATGACTTTCAGTTCTGCTCATGGAGGGACCATCATGTACCACTAGTTCATCCTTGTACTGAACATTCCAACTTGTTATGGAGATGTTACTGGGAGGTTTGCCATTGACAAACATTACAAATGTTAACAGTCCCTCCGTTGAATTTTGGAAGCACTAGAATTTTTCCTTCAAAGAATGGTCAAGTATTATATAATTGATGGATCACAGTTCTTTGTGTGTTTATTAAATAAGATAGTTGTTTTCAAATATATCACACGGAAACAAACAACAAAGTAGCAGCATAAAGCAAATACAAGTTGTAGAGATTTAATTCATAGACTTAATAGCAAGAGAGAGCAGGTTTACTACTGGTCATTTACTTGAGTTTAATAGATGCAAGTGGAAATGAAGATTTGGACAAACATAAAGTGATTTCAAATTTTAAAGCTCAATTGCCACCTGATCAAAACACTACAACAAACTCCAGTTACAGCCATTAGAAAATCAGTCACATTTCATCTAACTCATAGCAAGTTCTCATTTAGACACGAAAGCATTACAACAGCTGGGAACATGGGGAACAAGACCAAGGATCGACCATGGTTGGCTACAATGGACATGCCCACTTCATGAGACCTGTAATGCCAATAATGGGATAAGATCACCTCCGTACAGGTGGGACAGCACCCCTACCAGGAGCAGCTCCACGACCAGCAGCCTGAGCCTACCATTGAGAAATTCAAGAGTCAGGTGGATCCACAATTGAAATGACTTTTACTGTTTATTGAATCAATGCAGTCCTATTTTTAGTTCCCAGCACACCACTATCTTATAAACAGAAACAAGTTTTGGCACATAACAACTTCAGGTAACAGCCCAAAGCCAAAAGACTTTAAGACCAATGATCTCTCATGGAACTCCAGCACAGAGGGAAAAAGAATACTTAATATTTTTGTTGGACAAATTATTATCACCAATATCAAACATCAAATATTGTTCACAGATTACATTATTAACCACCATAGAAGAAAGAACTTACTCTGGCTCGCATTGCAACTGCACGTCCACGTCCTACTCCAAGTGATGAACCCTTGCCCTGTTGGAAAGTAAATGGTGATAAGCAAAATTATGTACAGAAAATCACAAAATGAAGAAATGAACTTAAACGCAACAGAATGGTACCTTAATCCTAGCTTCCAAACGCTTAAACATGGGAGCATTTTTAAGCATATCTGGAATTACCATGAACCTGGTAAAATTCAGCATTAGTAACATCCAAAAGGTGATGCAACCACACGACCCCGTAATAAGAAAACGAGTATGCACCTGACTTTGCTGCCTCTAATGAAAACATGCTCGAGTTGTGAGACCTTCCCATCCTGTAATACAGTTATGAGCAGCAATTCAAATACAAGTTGACAATTTAGACAACTAAAACCAGCACAAAAATATTGAAGCCAGACACTTGGGTATTGTGCATTGCTACAGTCGACCATACACACCATAGACATAGCATCTTCATATTCTTAATCTTGACAAGCCATCACTTGTTTTAGCCATATATTAGTGTAAGCACTAAGCCGCTTACAATTATAACAGCACTAATAACTCTATCTTCGTCTTTGGAGTAACAAAGAATCATTCATCAATTCTTCGGTACCAGGGTCCCTTAGATATACCTAGTTTGGTACTCAACTAGAATTACACAACAAAAATAGAGGATTAAAGGTGTAAATTAGCCACTTCAAATTTTCTTCCGAAGCCTTTAAAGGTTTAATAAATAGCATACCAGAGCATTGGTGCCAACAACAAAAAACTAAAAGAAAAAGAAAAGAATCTCAATGAATTACATAATTGCCACTCCACATCTTCTTCCTAGGGTTTAACATCTACTAGGGTTTTAAAAAGCACAAAAACTACAAGTATTACAGGTCAAAAAAATAGAAAATGAAAACCCGAAATCTCCCAACAAGTACCACACTACTGCTGTGAAAGCAAACAGATCATTCAAGAATTTATACCTTAGCAGTATAAGTGATATTTTCTAACTGGCAATTCCAATTATCCTCGCACTCGACCATACTTCCGCGGTACAGTTCCCCGCTCTTCAGCTCCACCGTCACCACGTGTCCCGACGCCTCGTGCAGCAGCTTCACCGGAATCCCTAAGCTCCGACTCATCCTTTATTCTTCCTCACAAACAACTACGCACTCTTTCTATATACTTCAACAAATGCAACAAAGCCCAAAAGCGTAGATCCCCCAAATGCAAGGGAGATTGGAAGACCCGCTTCAAAATTTCGTTCCAGAGATACGCAGTTCACAGAAATTAGGGCAACTGAGAAAAACTCTCTGAACAGGGGAGCGCGGGTCGTACATAAGGGCGTGTGGGGAAGGACAGTATTGTCAATAGCCAAACTTCTTTAATTTTTGCTTTCATTGCACAAATGCCCCTCTACTTTCAGATTTTTCACTTCAGGGTTCAGAATTTGCCAAGTCATGTTGTTGAAGATGATGTAAAATAACAAGTTTGATATCGTGTATTTGGATTCCACTGAATGTGTGGATATTTATCTTATTTTATGTGAGTTTATTATAATTGTCAGTTATATTAATTTATTAATTAAATTAATATTCTTCAAGTTATTAAAATATTTATGTAATTATATAATTGTTGTTTTTATGGAAAAAATAATATAATTGGAACAAGATGTTATAAAATTATTTATATTCAAAATGTAACAAATACTTTTTTGATAGAAACAGAGATAACATAATTATAATAATATCAATAAATTGATTCAATAAATAAATTTATATTACTATAAACTCGAATTAAATAAAACAAATACTCACACGTCTGGTAGAATTCAAATTTATCACCTTAAATTTATTTATAAAATCTCAGTATTTACAACTAGACGAAGACATCATTGATAAAATGTTACAAATATGAAAGAGTGCAGGTCTAGGAAAATCAAATTCTCATGCTTATTATACTTTGAAAAGGATGTCAATGATATTAAAACAAATTATGTATTTTGTTTCAGATTTTTATATCAATAACTTTTTTCTCAATTGGGTTTGGGCATTATCTCAAACTCAATCTCGCGTAATAATAATCGCAGTTGCCTCAACGCGACATAAAGTTATGGATTTGACCAAAGACAAGTCCGATTCATCACACAGTGTACACACTTTCTTTCTCCAACGCTTCAAAATTCCTAGTAAGAAGACAGGATAAAATGGAGAGAACTAGCATCATAACAGATAACTATACACACGGATAAACAACTCCAAGACAGACAGACACAGGGGGAGAGAGAGAGAGAGAGAGAGAGAGAGAGAGAGAGAGAGAGAAACAAGTTTTAGTATTGAGTACAAAATTCTGTAGCAGTGTCTAGACTTCCTATTTCAAAAAAAGCAATTGAATCCACACATTGCATTCAAGCTAAAACCTAAAACAAAAGCCCATCGGGATGGGGTGTTTCTTTTTCCTAGTCATGACAGAACTAATCAATTGATACAGCCTGTAGTTGTCCACAAAAATCAAGCACAAGCGTGTTAACTGTTAGAAAATTACAGACATAATTGGACAAATAACTTGTTGGATAATGCGTGTTTTGGCTCAGGAGATTGGCCACTGATAATAAGGCCGACAATTTCTATCGTCCAAGATATACAGTTCACTTACTGATGTTTGTCTAGTCTACTCGCTGAGGATTCTGTCACACTCTTGTGCTTAGCCGGTGCGACTTTGGCGGGAGTTGACCGCTCTGACTGGGAGAACTGGATCAAGATTTGCATGAGAATTGTGATGACTGCTAGAGCAACAGCTGAAAAAATGATTCCTTTCCATGAAGAGAAAAGTGAGAACCACTGGATAACTTTCATAGTTCCCAAGATAAGCAAAATTGCCCAAGAACTGACAACCTGTTATCGCAAGAATCGATTTATATTTGCTTAATATGGGGAAGTAATGCAATACAAAAGAAATTAACCAAGTTATTACCAAAAGGGATTTTACGGGCCGCCCAGTGTTTTGCAGTTGTTCCCCAAAGGTACCCTCGGCTATATGTCTGTCCAATAACTTGTCCTGTTTAGAGAAGCAAATCATGGAAGTGAGCTATGGTTTTCTTGCAACCAGATAGATAGTACTTCGTATAATTCTGTGTTTTTCTCCTTAAGGGCCAAAACTGTTGGGGGAAATGGGAATATCAAACAATGAATAAGAGAAATGTGATGCACCTTAGCTACAAAGGCATCTCTACACCATTGGGCAACTGCTTCATCTGTTTCTGGCAAATCGTTCATCAAATGTCGCTTGAGGTGGACATGAATCTAAAGAACATATATTAACATTAAAGTTCTGGAAAAGAAAAGGAGAAAAGAATTTGGAGTCTTGGAAATATTATCAGATTTTCTGTAGACGTCTTCTACTTTTGAGATGCACAATTTGAAAATGTAGTGAATTAGTACTCCAGGAAATAATAAAACCTAAAGCATATTTCGACATAGAAGACCAGATTATATGCTCATTACTTTCAGCATCTCATTGCAGATGCTTCATCTGAAACAAAGTGTTCCAATTAAATATTTAAGTCCTGAATTTCCTTGCATTTGACAGTTCTTTGTTCTACCTGCATAGTATACTATAAATGATTTCTAGAAAAGCAAACTCCAGTTCCTGCAATTAATGCAAATCTTTCATGCAACCTGTATGATCTTTCAGTCCACAGAGGACTTTAAACTAAGGTAGACCATAAGAAGCCACACCAACTACCTCTTGACCAGATGATATTGCCATAATCTTAACCAAATCTGAACCAAGTACTAAGCTATAAGATGTTGCAGACTTACCACAGAAGACTGCCCTTTAAAGAGTCTTAGCATGGTTGGTGTGGGAGATGTTTTGGGTATAGCAACAGTAGCATCATAAATGGCTGGAACAAATGAGCGCATATGGCTTACTGCTGTAACAAAACCCTGAAAAAGCACCCAAGTGGACAATGCTGAGCATATTGAATAACTTGAGATCTCGCAGAACAAACACGGCAGAAATACAAAAGGAAAATTAACAAAAATTCTTCAGCTCCATATAAATTAGATAGAAAAGGCCACTAAATCCTCATAAAAGAATATCAACTGCTTAATTAGATGGGTTTCATGAGAGCAATATGAGAACATCCTATTAAGGCCAATGCAAACAAGGAATAAAAAAGACAAGGCCTGTGTGATTTACTCTTCCCAACTCCTCTTTGGGTTACATTTACTAATTCTCTAAACCCAACTTGTGCAGTTTTTGTTTTTCAGAAACTGAACAATTGAATTTTCGGAATTCAAGTTCATCTAGAAAGGTTAGTTTACATCATAGAGTTCATCTCTCATCAAATCTACATCAATTCCACCTCAACCTCATTGGAGACATGCCAGCCTTCTAACCCTTGTGGTCATCACCACCGTTCATTTATTGCCTCTGTATACTGTCTTCTACCCAGTTCTGCTGCCAACGCCACATTCCTAATACACCAGCCCCATTGGCACCAAATCTTTTATTTCTATTTTGTGACCCTCCTATTACTCTTTTTCCTCTTTTATAGCAACCTCTTTCACCTCAGCATGATCACTCTTTTTCTTCCTTTTCTCCTCTTTTTATTCTCCAAGGGTAGTGGACTTCGATGAATTAAGGGCAATAAACTTTCCCTTCATTGTTTTTGTTGATAAAGGCAGGCAGAACAAGACACCAAAATAATATCAACAAATATTTGGTGTTTCTTATAGACCATTAATCTTATTATTGCCTATCATATGGCTTATGGATTATTCTCAGAGGTACAATAATGTCAACCATATAATTAATTTCAACACGAGATCATTTTCTCATCCAAACACATTCCCATTGTCTGACATTCCAAGCATACTTGGACAAGAACAGTGATGCCAATGCACCATCTCGAAATCGTTTTTCATGTCAAGATTACAAAGCATAACCAAATGGAGCTAGCTTTTTCAAGAAAGGACATCATCATGATGACAAATAGGCTTGTTTTATCAACTATGAGGCACAAAAAATTCTCTGATAATGTAAAGCCACAATTATGGACAGGCATGTACTAAAATTGAAACACATTAGCTTAGGCACCACAGTTACATAGCTCACAAAATAATAAAAGATTAAACAAGAAATCTTCAAGTCTTTTAAGTTTTGGAAACTGGAAATGTACAAAATAAAATGGACATAGAGCTTCAGGATAGCAATACAGGACGAAGTAATCCATCTTAGAAGAAGTAAAGTTGGAACCTTAGTTCGAGGAATCAAAACATTTCTCGGAATGGGTAGCCCTGTTGACGAAGCATATTCTTGAGCAGCTAAGAGTTTTGCCTGTGTGAAGCGAGTACCCTCAACAAAAAGTGCCAGCCAAAATGGCCGAGGGAAATCCCTTAGCCGTTGAAGTCCTGTCTGCAATAGATTTCGACTAAATTTTTAATGATATGCATATAAAGCAAAAGAGAAACATGAAAATATGCATTGTGGTACCCATTGTGAAATAGTGTATCATCACAGTACCTTTAAGGTGTTTTCATCTTTCGCCCAGCTTCTTTCGAGAAAGAGATACTCAGAGAACCACATGGACCATCCTATCACCTGCATAGGTCAATGGTAACAGCGCACTTTTTGAGCATGTGTTTTTGCATCTACAATGAAAATATAAGGAAAAGGGCAAGAAGCAAATTACATAAACAAGCATACAACAGCAAGATAGCAGGGATAGACTAAGTTTTATTTGATTGACAAGATTTGATGAATGTATTTTGGCAAATAAAAGAGAGGAAAAGACAAGGACTAAAGACATCTTTTATACAAATTCCGCACCTTCTTGAGTGGTAGTGGGTCCTGGGGAATATACCCCAAACAAGATTACTTTAAGAACCTTCAGTTAAAACTTAAAATAACTTTATGAAAGATATAATCTCTCTGTACCCCCTATCAATGCTATTAAGTCAAATAATTCTGTACTTATCAACTTTAACTCTATATCGTTGTTGGACAGTGATCACATTGGACATGTGCAACCAAAAGAAAAGGACAATAAAAAAGTTTAAATACTTTATAACTGAACAATTGTTGCTCAGACTTTAGCATGATCCGGCAAACCATTGTAGTAAAGTTTTCAAATGTACAAACGGCTTGAAATATCCATTCTTTAATAATGCAACGTTGAGAAGGACTTCAGGATCAATACAATATCAAAAGGGTCAATATCAGGTACTTACAGGAAGGAACTTCGATGATTTCTTCATAACAGCTAATGTGCTACCAAGGCAACCTGAACGCTGTCATTAAAATATCCCAAAGTCAGCAAGTACAAGCTTCATAGTCGAGATCACACTAAAGAAACAGCTTATCAAGCATGACTGGACTTTTTATACTTTGCACATTGTTTATCATGCTATCACTAAAGACTAGTTCCTACTGGCATGTTGGTATAAGAAAATGGCAACTCCAAAAATGAATGTGGCAAACTTCTATTTCGAGCTCATCGAGACTCGATACGCATTGTAGGAAGTGAAAAAAAAAAAAAACATTTTGGCAGTGAGGACGCTAACAGAGTCATTACAACCTACAACTGGATGAAATCCTTATTCTCATTCAAATAGGGATAACTAGGTACCAAAACCAAAACCCTCTAAGCTACATGAATCTCTAATGTACATGTATAGAATATGTACACAGGTAATATATAGGACCACTGTTAAATTAATTTTTCATTGTAAATAGACATGTGTAGGCATACATTTAAATAAAATATGTGGAAAACTGTATACCATATGTAATATATTGCACATTATGAGAATAAACACACAATAGATCCTTTCTTTTCCACTTTTCCGTTCCACCTAACCAAAAAAGAGGACAGGCATGTCCAATTCATTCTGGCCTCATTCATGTGTGTATGCAAACAGTTTAGTGGGAAAAATAATCCCGCGTGACAATAACCTAAATGGTCATTCATTGCAAATGGAGCTAATGTATTTTCCACGTGTCTATGGATTTGCCATGCATGAACAACCCCCCCCACCCCACCCACCCGAAATAAACCCGGTGACACTACACAATGAAATGGTCTGTACATCTCTGAAAATATGTTATTCTGTTGGATGCATAAGTTTCAATGCTCAGAAATTCAAATTGCATTATATCAAAGTGAACGCTCACTTTTTAACTCAAAACTTGGATCAACAAAATGCATTAGTGGTGTGCCCTAGGTTTGATGACAGCAATACAGATAGAGAAAGCACGGATATTCTCCATAATAAATACAAAGATGCATATACTAGTAACAAAGAAGCAGGCAGATGGCAAACCTGAGCCAGAATCCATCCAACAAGCCAATCAATGTCACTTCTGTGGTTACATATGACAAGTGCATGTTCTTTACCTGGAAATTACCAGCATAACCAAATATAAGCGACTCAAGCAAGAGAACAATTTTCAGACATAAAGAAGTAAATCAGACCCCATCAAGAAACCTTGTGGACTTACCCATCAATTTAAAGGTCTCAGCATCAGTGTAAATTTCAATCTGCAACAAAATTATCAGTGAAGTATGAGACAGTGAAGAAAATTAACAGGTTGAACTCTATATCTTTTTCCTATTCAAAGTTTCAGATAGCAACAGAACTCATGCACTACCAGATCACTCACTATCAAATGCAAGACCAGCATCAACACATTCCTCCACTAACAAGCTAAAAGATATTGTTAGGCTTTGAGGTCTGCGTTGTACAGTGAGCAGAATCTAAAGACATAACATAATCTACAATCTCAAAATTTTCCATCTAAAGCAAATAAAATTAATATGATTATTGCTAGAAGCTTTATTAACTACAATCTCAAAGTACATCTGAACGTGTTCAACTTAATGACTTCGCATGGCATTACAATCTGAAACAATCCAACACCGAGGCACTTCAACAATTGACTGTACAGTGCTTGATCTGTTGTCATAGCCCACATCAATTGATTGCATTGAAGCCCCTCTTTAAATTTTTTTCAGCACTTGATGTGTTTTAACATCAGGCACCTTCACCCAATAGTCACGATCTCCCAAAACAAATATGCATCTTCACACTGTATTAAGGGCTAATATCTAGTGATACTATGTGATATCACACCTCAATCAAATGCACATAGTAATAAGCAAGTCAAAGCTATAAATTCTGTGAAACGATTAGCAATGCTACTATACTATAACAAAGTATAGTGCTTTGATCACCCAAAATTATTTCACTACCATATTTCACAAATATTCACCTTGACACCAGCCCACCAATCGACGAGCCACACAAGCTCGAGCCATAAAAGTTCTGCCACCTCCCTGTTTA
The DNA here is from genome assembly GCF_026168435.1 of Sesamum indicum. NCBI lineage: Eukaryota > Viridiplantae > Streptophyta > Magnoliopsida > Lamiales > Pedaliaceae > Sesamum > Sesamum indicum. The sequence goes on along the minus strand of NC_142661.1, from coordinate 3,489,757 downwards.
TCCTCCTGTAAGTGTTCTTTGACAGAGGCCTTATTAGCACATAGCATATTGCCTGAAAAATCCAGAAAGAAAAGACCCTTCCAGTTATCACTAGTCCTCGACAACATAAAACATGAGAAAATTAAATCAAGAACCATCACTAAGCGTGAAACATACAAAAATCTTTCTGAGTTCTGAGTAAGAACTAAACAACAACTACAGAACTACACGAATGATGTCGTCCCCCCACCCCAAAATAAAAAAAGCAAATCCCTACTTGATTTGCTCCCATTAGCTCAAATAATCATAATAAAAACAAAACAACATCTCAAACAACCAACCCTAAATACAATTTGATCCTAATCTTTCCTTTACAACACACACCTGGATTAAATTAACGACGAGGCCAGACATGAAGAAGAGAACGCCTAACGGCACAATAACAACGGCGGCTGGAAACGCCATATACCTACGTATAAATACGTATGTATCGATATAAATTGAGCTTTTTGATCCGAAATTATCTGAGTAAGCGAGCGAGCGGAGAAAGAGGGGAGAACGAACTGCTGCAATAAATATAGGGAAAATGTGCAGAAACAAAATCAAGATTTCAATTCGATGATAAATAAATCAATGCATTTATTTACTGCAAATAATTGCTTTTTGGTGTTTCGAGCAGAGTAGCAAGAGAAATGTTACTGTGTCCGTGGGGGTCGGACTCCTCCCTCTAAGTGGAGTTGTACCGTACAAGATACGACAGCCTGTGAAGGAGAAACCAATACATATATATATATATGTATATATTAGTATTAATTAATCGCTTTAAATATTTGCAACTTAGATTCATAGATTTAAATCATCCAAAAAGAAACAACTCATATTTAATTAAAATCGAATATTTTGGTTTCAAGTTGATAATTTGAAGCAAACTCAGACTTACATATATGATGTAGACAAACGCTTCATAGTAATTGTAGATAAAAAATTTAATTGGTTATAAACCTCAAAGTTTCATCTCTCTAAAGAGGTATATTTTAAGGATAAATCTATGAGATTTTGTGAAATCAAAACGGACAACACTTCATGCAATGGGGCATCAATTGAATCACAAACTCCATCATTTGGCCGTCTATAGGAATGCGGTCGTGTATCTCTCCCAAACCCCTCGCCTAGGGACTGATGAGGTGGGCAAGAGTCCCATATTGGAGAAAATTGTACTTTTAGTACCATAAAATAAAGGGTATTGTACTTTTGATCTCATACTTTATAATATTAATATTTTTTGTCCCATAAAATTAAAAAATATTCCAGATGTAGTCCTATATAATAATCCCATGGAACCAAATTTGTTAAACTTTATGATCATATTTGCAACATTTTTTAATCACATTGGACCAAAAATATTAACCTGTAAAATGCAGGACCAAAAGTACAATATTTTCAGTCCTATGAGACCAAAAGGGCACCCTGCACGTGAATAACAAACCACACCAACGTGTTTTATTTTTATTTTTTAAAGAATAATAATATATTATTGCATTAATATCCAAATCCACATTTCAATGTATTTATGTTATCAAATTAAAAATGTTGTTGTTGATTATTTAGTTTTTTATATTTGTTTGGAGTTTGATTCTTAAGTTCAACATGAAAAATAATTATAATAAACAATTCATGACAATCATAATTATTTACAGAAATATAGAAATTTAACCTCAAAAAATCTATAAAAGACATTAAAAATATGAAAATTATATAAAGTTGAGCTTATTGGCATCACAAACTAATATACTTTGAGTCAGCGTAGAAGTTGTGAAAGGAATCAACTTTTTAAATAAATGAACCTTCTTTTTGGGTAGGGATGCATAATACTTTAATGTTTACTAATGCTATGTTTATTTCGTGGAACCGAATTAAGTAGGGTTAGGTATAAAATTGAGCATATGTGACCTTCTCATAAAGTATATTTCATTCATTTAATCGAAAAATATTTAAAACAACTTCATTATAATGTATCGACACTTCGTAAAATCATCACATCTACTGACGAAAAAGTATGGAACACTGACACGATATTGGCACATGTCCGACACGAAATTCATGTCCAAAAATAAAATTTATTAAAAGAAAAAAGTATGATATCGGACGAGTCTAGAATATATTTTTTTTTTCTTTTTTTAATCCCCTCTTGCAAAAAATTAATTAAACAATTAATTGGGCCTGATTTGAGAAAATATCTAATCCAATCAACTCAAGGCAGTGTTTGAAAAAAAAATTGTTTTTAGAGAAATAAATTTTATAAAAAAATAAAAAATAAATAAAATTATAGCAGAATTAAAAGTGTGTAGTATTTATAAAAATAAAAAAAAAAGAGAAAAGCAGATAGTGTTTGAAGAAAAATTACTTGTAAAATAAATTTAATTGAACAAAGACTGTTTTGTCCCTATATATTAAAAAGATACTATTTTCTTTACTTATTATTTCACTTGTTGTTTGTCACTAATAATTATTTTTCCACAAAAATCATAAATTTTATTTCTATTAGTATTTCATATTTATGTTTTTAAAAATACTAAAATATATATATTTAATTTAATAATGCTTCCACTAAGCAATATAATTGTTGATTTATACACAATAATTAAACTTGCATGAACGCAAATATAATATTTTATTAATTAATCAAACAATAATATATGAACAAAATAATAGAATTAGATGATATAGCACATAAAATATAAAAAACTTAAAATATTAAATATGTGAAAGTGTAAATTTAATTATTATTAAAATTCATATTATTAGAAAATTCTAATATCAACTTTAAATATACAATTCTAAAAATAAATTAAAAATTATAAAATTAAATTAAAATTATTATAATAAGGACAGAATAGTAGGAGATCATACAAAGTTGGATGAATGAAAAAATTACTTAGGACTGGTTTTTCTTTGGCTAAACTCCATTTTAGCCCCTATATCTTCTTGGAATAGCTAAACCCTTGTATTTGAAAAATAGACTAAAAACTTCATTTGTTTAAAATTACTTTATATTGTATCTAAAATTACTATGATCAAATTGATTTTTTATTTTATTTTTCTGCATTTTTCTCTCTCATAAATAAATTCTTTATTTTTAAACATACTTATATTAAATATAAAAATAAAAAAAATTACATTACAAAGACTAATATAATAAATTTTATTTTTCAAATGTAGATATGTACATGGCTATAAATATTAAGCAATTACATAATTATAGTTATAAATTAACTTAAATATAATAATTATTATAATTATCTAAAATTATTATTAATGATTCACTAAAATATATATTTAAATTAGTTTAATCACAATAATTATTATAGTTATTAAAAAAGTATTCTTAATTAATTAAAATATATTTAATTAATATAAATAATTTAATTAAAATTTAAAAAAAATTAGGGGCGATGACACCATTGCCCAGATTTGGGGGCGATAGGGGATGCTCCCCTCCTCCTCGCTCCACCGTCGCTGCAGATGGGGGTGCCGTCACTGTTCCCCCATTTGCAGGTCTGGGGTTGGCTTAGGAGACTGGGGTAGGCGACAAGGTGGGGGTGACGGTGATTGGAGAGGGGGTAGGCAAATGGAGTAAGTTAAGATTTTTTTAATTATTTTATATATAATACTAATAGTTTTTTTGTAATTTTGAATTATTTATATATAATATAAGTTAAATAATTTATTTGAATAGAGACATTTTATTTTTTAAAATTTAACGGTTAAAATTAATCATTGTTTAATCAAAAAAGATCCAACGATTATTAAAATAAAAAATAATATATATTAAATAAGGGTATAATGACCATTTGATAAAAAGGTTAACTTCGTTAATTAGATTTAACAGAGATGGATGACTGACCTATGCTTAAGAAAATAGATAGGGGGTATTTTGCCAGTTTCTAAAACAAAGAGGAGGGGGTTTAGCAGACTTTTTAAACATAGAGAATTTGATACATTTAAAGCTTTTTTTTTATTTTTTTTATTTTTTTGAATAACATGGTGATAGGTGTATGGGGCCTAAATGACCCAATAACCTAAAAGACTTTAAAGAATTGGATGGTCTATTATGGAGAAGGCTTGTAAAGATTATTAGATAATCAAATAAACTTATATATAGGGTACAAAAATTTATTACTAGGCCAATTCTAAGGGACTAAGATAGAGTCACTTGGCAATAAATCTTTAATATGAAACAATAATGAAAGTGCAAGAAAAAAATCTCTGCCAAATCTACTCTCTCTATCACTAAATTTTGAAACTATTAATTCCCAGCTCGAATAGAAAAAACAATAATTTTTAATTTTTGATTGTAACATATGGTTAATTTCATACATATTATTATTGTTTTACGATAGATTTCACAAACAATAACGAACAAATTATATTGGAGAAATTATTTTACAACTTAATTTAAGGAAAAATTATAATATGCTCTTTGAAAATTTATAAATATCTTTTTAAAATTAATGACCATCTAACAAATACCCTCTCATGACATTCTTCTGTAAGGGGTGATATTTTATAATTATTTTTTCTTTAAAATATATTTATTTTATAATTAAATTTATCATAAATATATTATGATAAAAATGAAAGCTGAGAGTATACTATAATATAATATAATGCTCTAACTGAAAACTGTTTGACTTTATCAATCCACACTCCTCTCCTCTGTCATGCTCTCCTGCTCCCTCCCTAACCCATCAATCCCCCCAACTCACACTCACTGTCTCTCGCCCTCTCCCTCTTTCTCCGCCGCCATGAGCCTCTCCTCCCCCACCTCCATCTCCTCCGTGCCGCGTCCGTGGAGTGGGACGCGTTCCGGGAAGGTTGCTGGGGTCCACCCCCACATCCAGCTTTCCCTTCCTGGCAACAGGCAGCAGAAGACGATTCTTTGCTCCGCCGCGGCGAAGAGCGGCGCCGGCGTAGTACAGCAAGGCGTCGGCGAGTCCGAATTGAAAATGAGTCGGATTGAATCTCTGAGTCAAGTCTCTGGCGTGCTTGGGTGCCAGTGGGGGGACGAAGGCAAAGGAAAGCTAGTGGATATTCTTGCCCAGCACTTCGACATCGTGGCGCGTTGTCAGGTATGTGTTTTATGTATATGTAGAAGCTTCTTTGTCTGTACTAGCGTTTTGATCGACAACTATTGTGCTTTGGATGGATTCTTTCTGTTTTTGAGAATGCTTTGGATGGATTCATGATGTTCATTTTGGTGGCCAATGTACTTTTTTCCTTGGGAATTCAGTATAGAATGCAGAAGCTTGTTCTTTGCGATATCTAGTCCTGTTATCTTGTTGATACTTTTGGTAAGATAAGATAGGATCCTGCTCATGAATGAATTATCAATCACTGAAATTAAGCTGGGACAGAGGCTACGCATTACCCTTTACGTGCTTCTGATTTACAGTTCTACTCAGATTTTAGTTGGGAAAAATGTCTCTCCCTGGATTAAGTACGTCGAGAGTCATGGTTTTGTGAATTACGCCATTTGCATAGAATCACTGTTGCTAAGGTCAGATGTGATACAGTGATTAGCAGGCTATGTCAGGATGCTTTATGGTCCCCTGACATGATCTTTCTTGAGACTTTATAGAGATTATTCTAATGATGTATCACTTAGTGAAAAGATAAGAGTTCCGATGTTGATTTATTTTATTTGGTCTAAATATTTCCAGTAGTTCCCGTTGCATGTAACAAAGCTGTAGTTTTCATTTCTTTGGTTACTTATTCCAAAACCTTCACCATCATTTAACTTCAGGGTGGAGCAAATGCTGGCCACACAATTTACGATTCAGCAGGCAAGAAGTTTGCGCTTCACCTTATTCCCTCAGGTATTCTTAATAAAGAAGCAATCTGTGTAATTGGCAATGGAGTCGTGGTTCATCTGCCACAACTATTTGAAGAAATTGATGAGCTTGAAGCCCGTGGTGTCTCTTGCAAGGGAAGGATCTTGGTATCTGACCGTGCTCACCTGTTATTTGATCATCATCAAGTAGCTGATGGGCTTAGGGAAGCTGAGCTTGGTAAATTAGACATTGGCACTACCAGGAGGGGTATTGGACCTTGCTATTCAAGCAAGGTTACACGGAATGGCATAAGAGTAAGTGACTTGAGGCATATGGATACTTTTCCTCAGAAGCTTGATCTTTTATTAACTGATGCTGCATCAAGATTCAAAGATTTTAACTATGGCCCTGACATGCTCAGGCAAGAGGTTGAACGATACAAGAAGTTTGCTGAGAGGTTGGAACCCTTTATAACCGACACTGTGCATTTCATGAATGATGCTATATCTCAGAGAAAAAGGATTTTGGTAGAAGGTAGTCAGGCAACCTTGCTAGACATTGACTTTGGAACTTATCCTTACGTGACTTCCTCCAGTCCATCTGCTGGAGGAATCTGCACGGGTCTTGGCATTGCTCCTAGAGTTATTGGTGATCTTGTAGGTGTGGTAAGTAGGGACACAATTCCTTCTTTGCTTTTAGCTGAAATATGTACTTCGCAGATAACATTATACCTCACATGTGCAAGATGTGCATCTTTTCTATTAATTTGGCAAAATTTCTAGAAGTATCTCATACTTTTTGCTGAGGTTTTACTTGAAATTGCAATGTCTTCTGTAGTTCTGTTACAAGTGCAGATCAGAGTTATGTTTTTCATTTGACAATAATGCAGGTCAAATCATACTCCACCCGAGTTGGTTCAGGTCCATTCCCAACGGAATGCTTTGATAAAGTTGGTGATCTATTGAGGTTTGAGGGGCACGAGTTTGGCACAACAACTGGTCGCCCCCGTCGTTGTGGCTGGCTTGACATAGTTGCACTGAAATATTCTTGTCAAATAAATGGAATCACGTCTCTGAACCTCACCAAGCTCGATGTATTATCAAGTCTACCAGATATTAGAGTGGGCGTTGCATACAAGAAAGTCGGTGAAACTCCACACCAAACTTTCCTTGCAGACTCTCGTGTGCTGAACCAGATCCTGGCAAGCTCTAATTCATGTTTTCTGACTGGATTTTATTGCTCGATCCTGGCTTTTCTTTTTCCATTTTTTTCCCATTTTGGTTCTTGGAGGTCCAGTCTTGTTAACTTAAGAACTTGTCAGTTTGGAAGATATCATGGTTTTATCACGTATCATGTTTCTTCAAGTCGATCTTTTCTCCTTCTGCAAGCTTCAATCTTTTCCATTTAATCTGCTTTCTGTGGTCTTGTGTAGGTTGAATATGAAGATATGCCTGGGTGGCAGACCAATATTTCTTCCATAAGAGAATACTCTAAGCTGCCACAAGCTGCACGTAATTTCATAGAAAGGATAGAAGAACTCGCTGGTGTACCCATCCACTACATTGGCGTTGGACCGGGACGTGATGCCATTATATACAAATAAAGATTACAAGTTCTCTCAGTGTCTTACTGCGCATATTCTATATTTTTTGGGCCTTGAATGATGCTTCTGACACTCGGAAGAACTTCGGCCTCATGTTTGAGGGTTTGATTTTATCTAATAAAAACTGGAAATTTCAATCTAGTGACGTGAAATTAGTGTAAAGATGTAGCATTCTTGGCCCCTGGCACTGACGTTGATTAGGTTTTCTGACTTCTACTGAAATCTACTGAGACCTCGCAGATGAAACCTTCTTACCTCTTAACAGGGCTGGTATCCGTTTTGGCATATGTTGTTGACCCCTGTGGCTTTTAGCTACCTAAATACCATCAATTTCTTCTGTGTACATTACTTGAATCAAATTTTATTACATTGAATCAATTACATTATAAATATTATTACATACATTTATGCATTTGTTCATCAATTACATAACAAGTTTACTTAATCGAATTTGATTTTTTACTGAGAGAAAATTGAGGTTGAAGTTGAAACAGATTGAGCAGTTGGAGTTGATCCCAAGTAACAATCCAACTTCCTTACCAGAAAATGACAATTGACATTCCAACCTCTTGCAAGGACAACCATTGTAAGAGTTACAATTTTGTAAATATCTGGGGCAGAAGTACAATTTTACTGAACTTGAAAAATTATTGAATATATTGATATAAATGCTTTCATTTAATTTGGTGGAAAATCAAATCTAAAAATTAGATTACTATTTTAACATGATTGTAGAGGATTCAATTAAAAAAGTCTAATTTAAGACAAACAATTAAAGAAATTACCACGCAATAGTCAATAGTCAATAACTCGAGTCAAGACCGTGTTTGGCCGCTTATACTAAAGCTTGGATGAAAGAGAGGAAAAATTCCGTCTCTCTACTTCGTTCTCTCTTCCAATCCCAATATAATAATGGAGGCAGTGTTTTGAATTCTTTGGAATCAACGCATTGAGGGATCTGTTTTCTTCACATCTTGATCAGTTGAAGCTGTTTCTCTTGAAGGGTTTGTTATTTTGTACTGAGCAATCCATTCTTGAATTTTCTTGATTTCTCAGATTAGTCAGCTGCGTGAGCTGTGTGGATGGTTTATCCCTATTGTGGAGACCCGTTCTTTAAAGTTCTCAAGGTTTACTTCTTTTGTTCATTTAATGATTTCTTGTTCTTGTCCAAGAATTAGTACAAATCTCTTCCTTTTATGATTTTCAACTGTCTGCCATTCGTGGGGAGCTCTCATAGTTATGGCGGCTTCTCACAGGAAAGCCCGGGTGAGAGATGTGGCTTTTTGCCGTATGATTTTCATTGGTGTATTAGGAGTTGTTTTGTTGGTTTTGCTAATAAGGACAAAGACATTTATAGATTTAGTTAGCAGACATTCAACAGAGACTGATGAGAGTGGATTGGCTCATAACTATACTTTGGTTTCTAATAAGAATTTGAAGCTTCCCAGACAGAATGAGTTCTCGATTTCCTTAGAAAAACGTAATCAGATGCCACCTAGGAACTTAGATTTATATCCCAGGTTAGCCAAGAATCATGTAGTCATTGTGTTGTATGTTCATAACCGGCCCCAATATCTTCAAGTAGCTGTCGATAGCCTCTCCCGGGTGGCAGGGATTAGCGAAACTCTGCTTATTGTTAGTCATGATGGGTACTTTGAGGAGATGAACAAGATTGTGGAGAATATAAAGTTCTGCCAAGTGAAGCAAATATTTGCCCCTTACTCGCCTCACGTCTTTCCTAATAGCTTTCCTGGTGTTTCACCTAATGATTGTAAGGACAAGGATGATCCCGCCAAGAAGAAATGTGAAGGGACTCCAGATCAGTATGGCAACCATCGGTCCCCTAAGATTGTGTCGTTGAAGCATCATTGGTGGTGGATGATGAATACTGTGTGGGACAGTTTAAAGGAGACGAGCCAGCACTCTGGTCATATTCTCTTCTTAGAAGAGGACCACTTTATTTATCCTAATGCATATCGCAATTTACAGTTGCTTATAGAGTTGAAGCCTCAGAAGTGCCCGCATTGCTATGCTGCAAATCTGGCACCGTGCGATGTGAAATTGAGGGGAGAAGGGTGGGAGAGTTTGATAGCAGAAAGGATGGGAAATGTGGGATACTCATTTAATCGGACGGTGTGGCAAAAGATTCATAGGAAGGCTAGAGAATTTTGCTCATTTGATGATTATAATTGGGATATAACAATGTGGGCTACTGTCTTTCCTTCATTTGGTGGCCCTGTTTACACATTGCGTGGACCTAGAACAAGTGCTGTTCATTTCGGGAAATGCGGTTTGCATCAAGGACAGGGCGAGACGGCTTGTATTGATAATGGCGTTTTGAACTTAGAAGTTGCAGAAGTTGATAGAGTTCCTAATATTAAATCAGATTGGGGAGTATATGTGTATGAGCACCAATCAGGTTATCAAGCTGGCTTTAGGGGTTGGGGAGGCTGGGGAGATATAAGAGACCGCCAACTCTGTCTGGAATTTGCAAAGATGTATAGGGCTTCTGGCTAAGATGTCTGAACCTCGATGGACTGTTGTCTTCCTCTTGCACGTTGGTTGATTTTGTTGTGTTTATGATAGAGAGCATAAGCTGCTGTTACAATTTTCTTTTTGTTATACATTAGAGATGAGAACCTTTCTGTTCACACGTCTGCTGTAAGAAACCAACACTATGCTTTTCCGTTTCTTAAAATTTGTTCAAGCATGTTCATCCTCCAGTGTTTTATATGGCTAATGTACTGATTATTTGTTTGAATAGTTCTTCTTTGCAAATGAAATGTCATGGTTGTTATTTGACAACTTGAACCCTACTTCTACAGTAATTGTCTAGTTACTATTTACTTGTCATTTTTCAGAACTGTAGTAAATGATGGGTGTTTAGACCTTTTTAAGGTGGTGCTGCAAGTTCTTCTTTGATGCCATTGTATCTTTGCTTTTTTACCATTAGACACATTCTCCTTCTATTTTAAGTGTAAAGAGTTCTTGATCTTACCTAGCCATAGGGATCAATCTTACAAAAGAGCTTCGTTCTGCACATAGTGTTTTCAGATGCAAGAACCAGGCATTGGAGTTTAGAACATCATAAATTCCCTTTGGCGAAATCCAGAAAGTACCAGGTAGGCAGGTAGCTTTTCATTTTAGTCTTGAATCTTGTCGAATTCCTTCTTATAGGGAAAGGCGTGTTTTCCACTTATAGCTTTGAATTAACCCCCAATTCACATCTCATCTTATTTTGGAATTTTACAAACTTCTCTGCTACCAGACACTTTAGAACATTATAAGCCATCAAACACCTTAAACATCATTTTAAGGAACTTATCTGCTCAAACAGCATCTCAAACATTAACAAATGCTGCTTTCCTCAAGTGCCCACAAACTAGAAATAGAGAAAACCCATTCATTGGATTCTTAACATATCTTACTGTAATAACCATCCAAGGTCTGGTATTGTTTTTTAGGAAAATGTAAGAAACCAACAAAGATTCAAGTAGCACTGTCTTGCTCCAATTTCTTTCTCTTCAACTCTCTCATGGTGGACCTCCACCTGAAGAAACTGCCAAACAGGGCCTCTATCTCCTCCAAGTTTCTCCCCTGTGTTTCAGGCAGCAATGTGTAGAAGAAAATCCAAGCAATAACAGCAACCCCAGTGAACAAAAAGAATGCACCACCAATGGTAATAGCTTTATACAATGATATAAATGTCATCAACACCACCCCACTGGTGAACCTATTCGCTGCCACTCCCATACTGCATCCTTGAGCCCTCAGCCTCAGTGGGAAGATCTCGGAGCTGTACACCCACGCAATTGGCCCCATTCCTATTGAGAAGAATGCTACGCAAGCCAACGATGTGGCGACGCATAGCACCACGGCCCACGTTAGCTTTTGATCATCATAGTGATCAATGAGAGTCAATCCAGTGGCCAGTCCGAACAGCGACGCTGCCAGGCCGCCGCAGCTGGTGAGGAGCAAAACCCGCCGCCCCACCTTGTCGACCAAGAATGTAGCCACCAGGATGAACATGGTTTTGCTCACGCCGACGGCTATGGTGGCGAGCAGCTTGTCGGAGTCGTTTCGTATACCCGCTTTTTCGTATATCCTCGGGCTGTACATGACCACCGCGTCTATACCGCTCGCTTGCTGGAAGAAATGGATTCCGAGGCCCGCGATCAGAATATGGCGGACGGTGGGGGTGGGCCGAAGGAGCAGGTCCTTCCAGACGCCCTCCCCGCGGCTACGTTTGGGGACCGATACGACGTCGTCGCCGCAGTTTTCCGGCAACCCCGCCGCCTGTTTGATGTCAGCAAGGCGTAATTGGGCTTCTTGGGGTGAGTCGGAAGTTCTGTCGAGCACCTTCTGGGCATCGCGGAGGCGGCCCTGCAAGACTAGCCAGCGAGGGGATTCGGGCATGGCCAGCACCCCAATGGCGAGGAAGATAGAGGGGACGGCGCCGACTCCGAGCATCAGCCGCCATCCCAGTTTCAAAGGAAGCTTGGCGAACGCATAGTTTGATACGTATCCAAGCAAAACACCTACAAAGTAAATCGTTACGGCGTTTTCACTCGATTTTACATCCTAACTCAATGAAGAAAATAATAATAATAATAAGTATTTACCAGTTCACATTCCTAAGTAGTGATTATGAATTTATACTATTGGATTTAGGGATAATTACAATCTCCTCTCCTAAAATTTGATGTAACTATACATAAACTTCCTGTAATTTAAAAAGTTATATTTAGCACCTTTAAGCTTTGCTTCCGTCTAACATATTAGTTAAAATTTACTGAATTTGCTGATATTAACAAAAAAATTGAGTGAAAATTGACCCTTAACTGACTGACTACTCACTTATTGCAGGTCAAATAATTTTTCGGTCTAAACACCTTTATAACGGTAAAGATATATCTCTTCACATGCATTGAAGCGTGAAGACATATGAAGTTAATTTAGTCAAAAAAAAGATTGATTTGACCTGCAATAAGTTAGTATAATAAGTCAATCAGAAGTTAATATAGATTCTTTTTCTGATTTTTTTGTTTTGTTAATATCAACAGGTTTAGTGAATTTTAACTAACGAATAAACTTATTTGTTAGATAGAAACAAACTTTAGGGGTGCTAGGTGTAATTTTCCAAATCATAGGAGGTTTACGTGTAATTACACCAAACATCAAGGAAGGAGAATGTAATTATCCCTTGGAACTATAATCACTTTGACGTGGTGTTTATCGATCTCCTAAGAATTCCTTAAGTTATTTGTTGCTTAGGTTTAAGGTTTCACCAATAACAACCAAGATGGCGAGGTGGTTTAATTGAGACAAATTCTTACTTAAGTCGGATTTGATTATATGTAAACCAATTTTAATGTAAGTCTAATATACTTTTGTGCTGCAATTGATGTATAGCTTTAAGAAAGAATTACGTGATAAATATATCACATTTGTTCATATAATTATGTATGGCCCAAAATCAAGAATTAGGAGAAGCCTACTTGGAGACCCATCTCTAAAACCCGACGCAGGTTCTTTCTCTCCCCTTTTATTTTTGCTGCAACCCCAATTTCACTTCATCCTCTTTTCTTCACATTCATGCGCCGAATGACTCTCACCCACCTTTCTCTCTCTAGTTTCCATGTCCCGTAAATCTCTGATTGCTAGTAAACATGGTAACCAAAGCATTCTCTTATACCATCATTTCCTCTATAAAAAGGCCTTGACCCCTTTCGGCTGAAAGACAAGAAAAATCGATTGAAACACTCCTCTTCCCTCTCTCTCTCTCCAAATCGTTCATAGTGAACATATAAATTCTTTGTGAGTCTTTGTGACTAAGAAATTTAAGTGATTTCTAGAGTTTATCGTGAGATTTGAGAACCTTGTGGTGTCGGGTTGGAGGTGAAGTAACCGTGGGTTGACCGATTCTGTGTGAATGGTACTTTGTGTGTTCTTGAACGGAAGCTGGATATTCCTGAGCCTACATCTGCAAATCTGTACAATTTTTAAGATTTGTTCTTTCTTTGTTATTTATTATTCATTATTATTTTTATAATATCAGTTAGTATATAAGGAGTTTCGTACTCCACACCGCTGTAATAGTCGAATAGGGTTCTCTGAAATACAAGGTTACCATTTTACAGTGGTATCAGAGCCTCGTCTCTGAAATCTGGTGATCCTGGTGGTGGTAACATGTTCTAAATCTCTCCTATTTTATTTCCGTAATTTTTTTTTGTCAATATTACTGTTATTATTTAGCCGCGGTAAATCTCCCTAAACTCCCACTTGGCCGTTCCCCTGAGGACGTCGGGTATCTGGTCGGGACTTAGGCTGGAAGCCTCGGTCTGTTGATCTATTTGATATCTATTGTTATTATATCTCTGTGATACTTATTTCTGCGATTTGTTCGAATATTATATCTCTGTGATATTTGTTTCTACGATTTGTTTGCCTTCAAAATTCGGGTAATTTATTCTCTTCAATTCATTGAATTTTTTTTAAATATATATGAGATATTGCAATCTGTGTGATTTAAATATTTTTGATATTCCATTGTTGGTATTTGAGTGATATTGTGAATTGTGATATTCATTAATGAGATAACCTTGGTTTTGTGATTGAAATCCACATACCTCTATTTGCGTGACTTGAAATATCATCCTTGATATATTCTGTTTTCATCTGCAAAGTGGTTGTTGCATAATTGAAAACATTTTCTATGTTAAAAAAACTTAGTGATATTACTATTAAAACATTTCTGTTGAAATTTGTTTCTCCATTTTTTCTGTGAATTTTGTTACCAAGAAATCATGCCAAAAATCAGTGTTCTATATTTCTCTTTAAAAATTCACATTTTCTGTTAAAAAATGATTTCTCAAAATTCTTTAAATGGCCGGTTATATTTTTCAACCTTTCGATGGCAAAAGTGATTTTCGATTTGGCAACAGAAAATGAAAGGAATTTTGATCCAACAAAAGATTTTCAAGGGCATAGATGGCAAATATTCTGATAATACTTCTGAAGAAAAAATGTTGGAAAATGATGAGTATGCGTATTCTTTGATTATACTGAATTTGTCTGATACTATGCTTAGAAAAGTTGGTAAACAAAACTCTGTTAAAGAACTCTGGAAAAAATTAGAAGATTTATACACATAACCTCTTTGCCTAGTAAACTCTTTTTGCTTGAAAAGTTCTTTAGGTATAAATTGGACTTGTCTGAAAACATAGAAGATAACCTAGATGATTTCACTAAACTGATACAAGACATTAAATTGACAGGAGATAAAAACAATGATGAATATTGTCCTATTGTCTTATTGAATGCTATTCCTGATTTCTATTCTGATGTCAAGGCTGCTATAAAATATGGTAGGGATAGTGTTAATCTAAAAATGGTTGTTAATGGTCTAAAAAGCAAGGAAATGAACATAAGGACTAATAAACCAGCACAAAACCAACATGAGGTTAACTTTGTAAGAGGTAGGTCTAAGTTTAGAAATTCTGGATCTAGGTCTAATAATAGGAGCAAGAGTAAAAATAGGAGTTTTAGCACGAGTAAGTCTAGACCTAGAGGTAATCACTATAGAGATGACAAGACTAAAGAACGACGCTGCTATAATTATGGATTAAAGGGTCATTACATAAAAAATTGTAGAAAGCCTAAAAGAGATAATAGGGAAAGACAAACCGATGAAAGAGAACATGCTAATAATGTTTCGGAAGAAATGGTGAAGTCTTTATGGTATGTAAAGTGAACTCTGTGCTTTCTGTGAACAAATATGAGTGGTTACTTGATTCAGGTTGCACGTTTCATATGAACCCTTATAAAGAATTTTTTTCTAATTTAAAAAATGAAAGTTGTGATTTTGTTTCTATGACAAATGAAAAGCGATGTGAGATAATGAGTTTTGGTGACATTTCTCTTAATTTTAACGATGGTTATAAATTAATTTTGAAAAATATTTGGTATGTGCCTGATCTTAGTCATAATCTCATATCTTGTGCTGCACTTGAGGAAGAGGGTTTAGAGGGAAGATGGGGAAAGGGGCAAATGAAAATTATGAAAGGTTCCCTTGTCGTTTTTAAGGCTGAAAAGAAGAGAAACCTTTACTTATGTTCTGTGACTTATGATTCTCTTGCTGCGACTGCGAATGAATGTGATAAGACATCGTTTTGGCATAAATGTTTTGTGTCACATTAGTAAAAAAGGACTTGAGTTTTTAAAAAGAGAAAAAATTCTACATGATAAACTTGATGATTTGAAATTCTGTGATGACTGTGTGTTAGGTAAACAGCATCATGTGCACTTTCCTGCTAAAACTTCCCCAAATCCTTCCATGTCATCCTGCATTCTTGACTATGTGCATGCTGATGTTTGGGGTCCCTCTAAGGAACCCACCCATGGTGGTAATCGTTATTTTTTATCTATCGTTGACAATTTTTCAAGGAAAGTGTTCGTTTTCTTATTAAAACACAAATCCGAAGTTTTTGAAAGATTCGAAAAATAGAAAATTTTGGTGGAAAACCAAACTGGTAAAAAGCTCAATCTCTAAAGGATCGATAACGATCTTGAATTTTGTAATCAAAATTTTTCTGATTTGTGTGAAAAGTTTGGCATAAAGAGACATAAACCCAACCCCTACACCCCATAGCAAAATGGCGTGGCCGAACGGATGAATCGTACTCTTCTAGAAAAGGTTAGGTGTCTTTTAGTATTTTGGTTTACAAAAATCTTTTTGTGGTGAAGCCCTCTTGACTGCTGCTCATTTGATTAATCTATCTCCATCTGTGCCTTTGCTTGGTAAGTCTCCTAATACTGTGTGGTATGATAAACAACCTGATGTTTCTGCCTTACATGTTTTCAAATGTTCTGCTTTTGTGCACCAAAATTCTGATAAGTTAGAACCCCGATCTGTGAAATGTGTGTTTATTGGTTATCTAAAGGGTGTCAAAGGGTATAGGCTATGGGTACGAAGCCAGCTAGGTTTTAAGGTGTTAATAAGTAGAGATATCATATTCAATGAAAATGAGATGCCTTGTCTTAAAACGTCAGACATAGCCCAAAACGACACCACTTTAATAAGATGGAGAGCATAGAGGATAACCAAGAAGGGGGGGGGGGGAAGATAGAAGCACAAAATCCTGAACACTTAGAACACCCAGAAAACACGAACTTAGAAACAAACCTTGATGACTACTAATTAGCTAGAGATAGAATTAGGAGACAAACTAGAATGTCTTCAAAACAGAGATTATCAAGTTGCTCTAAACACGGAAATTCTTGAACCTACGAGCGTAGAAGAAGCATAAAATCGAAAAATTAGCCTAGTGTCATGGAGGAAGAAATGAAATCCCTTAGGGATAATAAAACATGGATTCTGGTACCAAAATCTTCTGAATGTTCTCTAGTAGATTGTAAGTGGATCTTCAAGGTTAAACAAGAGAATCCCATAAAATACAAGGCTAGGTTAGTAGCTAAAGCATTCACACAAAAAGAGGGTATCAACTACAATGAAATTTTTTCTCCCGTTGTGAAATACCCTACTGTTCGCATTATACTTGCTCTTACTGCTCACTTTAATGGGGAGTTAAAACAAATGGATGTGAAAACTGCATTTCTTCATGGGGACTTGGATGAAAAAATTTATATGCGTCAACCTCTTGGCTTCATTGATAAAACAAAATCGGACTATGTGTGCCTCTTGAAAAAAATCCCTCTATGGTCTGAAACAGTCCCCCCGACAATGGAACAAAAAGTTTGATCTTTTTATGCTTTCTCTTAACTTCAAAAAAAATGAATATGATCATTGTCTTTACTTTACGTATATTGATGAATGTCCTATTTTTTTGGTGCTATATGTGGATGACATGCTTATCTCTAGTCCTAATCTTAAACTGATTGATGATTTACAAAAGGATTTGGGTAAGACTTTTGAAATGAAAAATCTTGGTGATACTAAAAGGATTCTTGGAATGGATATAACTAGAGATAGGAACGAGTCGAAAATTCTCCTAAATCAAAGGACTTATATTTTGTCTATCTTGAAATTTTTTTTTATGAAAAATAGCAAACCTGTTTCTGTCCCACTTGCTGCTCATTTTCAATTATGCAGAGATCAAAGTCCTAAAAACGATTTTGATAAAGAGAAAATGAGCAAAGTTCCCTATTCAAATGTTATTGGATCCATAATTTTTCTTATGGTTTGTTCACGGCCCGATATTGTTTATGCCATCAGTTGTCCCAACAGGTATATGTTTAACCTTGGCCCTCCACATTGGGAGGCCCTGAAATGGCTCCTTAGATACCTTCGTGGTTCTATTGATATCGGTATCACTTTCTCTAAATTCTCTGATAATATTCAATTGATTGACTATGTGGATTCAAATTATGCTAACGATAGGGATAGTAGAAAGTCTACAACGTCT
The DNA here is from genome assembly GCF_026168435.1 of Sesamum indicum. Classification (NCBI taxonomy): domain Eukaryota; kingdom Viridiplantae; phylum Streptophyta; class Magnoliopsida; order Lamiales; family Pedaliaceae; genus Sesamum; species Sesamum indicum. The sequence continues at coordinate 3,471,920 of NC_142661.1, read as the reverse complement.
TACATATTTTCTTTATGTGGTTCATGCATTAGTTAGAAGTCTCAATTACAACATATAGTTGCATTATCCACAACTGAAGCCGAATACAAAGCTACCACTGAAGTCTTTAAAGAGGCTATATGGTTGGAAGGTTTGATTAAAGAAATTGGTTTTCTTAAACACAAAGTCACTATATTTTCTGATAGTCAGTCGTCTATACAATTATGCAAAAATCCTGTGTTTCATGATAGGACTAAGCATATAGATGTTAGGTATAATTTTATTCGTGATATTGTTGTCAAAGAACTTATCAAACCCGAGAAAATCAAAACTGATAATAACCCAGCTGATATGGGTACTAAATGCCTACTTGCAGAAAAGTTCTTTATATGTCTAAAAATTCTAAATCTTGTTCCCGACTAACACCTGTGGTGGAATTGTTAGTTTTTCGTGTCTTTGCAGGTACCTGGAAGCTTTCTTTGGCAATGATGAATATACCAGATTCACAACTCCTAACCTATGACTATTGGGTCTTTGGTCCAAGGTGGAGCATGTAATTATGTATGGCCCAAAATCAAGGATTAAGAGAAGCCCACTTGGAGGCCCATCTCTAAAACCCGACGCAGGTTCTTCTCTCCCCTTGTATTCTTGCTGCAACCCCAATTTCACTTCATCTTCTTTTCTTCACATTCATGCGCCGAATGACTCTCACCAACCTTTCTCTCTCTAGTTCCAATGTCCCGTAAATCTCTAATTGCTAGTAAGCATTGTAACCAAGGCATTCTCTTATGCTATCCTTTTCCTCTATAAAAGGCCTTGACCCCTTTTGGCTGAGAGACAAGAAAAATCGATTGAAACACTCCTCTTCCCTCTCTCTCTCTCTCTTGAAATCGTTCTTAGTGAACATATACATTCTTTGTGGGTCTTTGTGATTGAGAAATCTAAGTGATTTATAGAGGTTTATCGTGAGATTTGAGAACCTTATGGTGTCGAGTTGGAGGTGGAGCAACCGTGGGTTGACCGATTCTATGTGAATGGTGCTTTGTGTTTTTGAACGGAATCTGGATATTCCTGAACCTACATCTGCGGATCTGTAAAATCTTTAAAATTTGTTCTTTCTTTGTTATTTATTATTCATTATTATTTTTCTAATATCAGTTAGTATATAAGGAGTTTCGTACTCCACGCCGCTGTAATAGTCGAATAGGATTATCTGAAGTGCGAGGTTACCATTCTACAGTTCTTTAAATGATTTGATTTATCTAAATTTAATTTGAATAAGAATTTTTTAAAATTGAATTAATTCGCTTTGCTCTATGAAGAAATCTCTTAGTGGGGTCTTCCACATTTTCCGGGGCGACCAGATTCACGTGCACCCGTCTTCTGGCCCGAAGAAGCGTCTTCACACTAGAGTAGTTGTCTCTTGTCGATCATATGAGGTGACAGATTCAGGTACATTATCCAAGCATTTGTATGTGTATTTATTTTTTGATTAAAAGATACGAAAAAGAGCCAACCAAAATGGGTTAAATTCCTGATTTCAACCCAACTCAATTAGTTTTAAATTGGATTAGTTATATTTTAAATAATTTTATATGAGTTGGAGTTAAATAAAATTATATTTTATATAAGTTAGATATGAATTTAATATGAATCTAATATACGGATTTTAATGGATCCAATCCATAGACTAAAATAAAAAAAGCTAAAACGACCCACTATTTCACTCTCACACATCTATCTCTCACACACACAAGGACGCTGACAAATCACAATTTGCTTTCTTCATATGCATGCATTAGGGGTATACAATTTTCAGTTAACTGATCAAAAGCTGGCGAAATGAAAAGTTTGATTTTTTATTATTATTATTTTTTTAAATTTTGATTATTTGATTCGATTTTAATTTTTTATACCGATTATCGAACCGAATTGAATATCAAATTTTAAAATATATACGTATATATATAAATATATAATATTATGAATACATATAAATATAATAACAATAATATATAAGTGTTAAATATCTTAATATATGTACTTATAATAAAAAATAATAAATTTTATGATTAATACATACTTGATTGTTATAATCACTATTCATTTATAATAAATAAATTGACATTATATTTTTTAAAATTTTCGATTAATTTGGTAAAAATTAGAATCCAACTTAACCATAATAAGTATGGTTATTACCAAACCAAAACAAACATTTCGATTCGATATTCGTTAACTGAATTGAACACCCTAACACACTCTTACACACACATCACCCCCCCCCCCCACCTCTCTCTCACACGCACATACACACACACAAACACACTCACAACCTCTTTCTTCATATAGGCATACTCTCTAATCTCTCACTCTCACACACAACCCCCTCCCCCCTCCCCTCCCACACACAATATAGAGAATTTGGTTACATAGCTTGATGTTCATTCAAGATAAGTATTAAAAATGTTATGAATTATTTTGATAAAATATAGTATTTTGTTAGATACTTAGTAGATTTTTTTACTTTATGATTTAGCAAATAAATTTTAATGCACATGATCATTAGACAGAAATGACGTGTGATATAAATTTAGTCGTATTACATTACAGGTAGTAATTACCTTTGTAAATAATTTCAACTATTGTCCCATTTTTTTCATTGTGTGAAATTTTTAAAATTTTAAATTCAAATTAATAAAATGCTTTGTACTAACTCGACCCAACTCATTTGCAATCCAATCCATTTTGGACCCATATATTTAGAGCCATTTGAAATCCGACAAATTCTGGACCCAACCTGTGTGAATCCAACCCAATCCATCCATTTGCCACCCCTAAATCAACGTAATGATTTTTCTCAAAGGGGACTATACATGTCTCCATCATCATGGAAAACTAAGTAAGCTACTTTGACATAGTGTGTATGGCATGTTTCATATATTTTTTTTGGGGGTAAATGCAATTTAATTTTCTCTTTGATGTTATAAATGTCTAAATTATCCCTTATTAAAAAAATAGCAATTTACTTTCTATGTTCTTTTAAGTGTAGTATTTTACCTCCCTAGACGGAGGGTAATTTACTTATAGATTATAAATATAGAGAATTAAATTATTATTTTTTTATAAAAAGATAATTTAATTATTTATAATATTATGAGGTAAATTTCATTAAAACACTATATTTTGTCATGGAAAAGAAATAAAAATTGGAAGTGGACAAAGACCAAAAAGCATCCGACAAACCAGTTCGGCTCACGAGTGGTCCAAAAGCCTATTGGTTGAACAATGTGGACAGCCAATTGGGCCAACATGGCCTAACCCTCATGGGACGTTCAAAACAACACACCCCCACCAAGTTCAGTCAATAATATCTAACTGAATCGATAAAGTTGAAGCTTTATGATTTAAAGGTTATGTGTTTGAACTCCGTTATATGTATGTGATGTTATTTTTAATGTATAATAAGTATTAGTTAGATTAATCTTATTTGATATTATTGAGTATAGTATGTAATAATCTTTATCAGATATTAATATTCAATATGAATGATTATAATTGATTTATTTTAATTAATAATAGTTCATCGCTCTTACTTAAAAAATAAGGTTAAACTCTTTTCTCTCTCTTTCAAATTTCAGATTAAAATTCATGTTATATTACAATACTTTTTATACACTAAGACGTTGTTTTTATGTATATGACATGTGTCGAATAACTTAAAAAGTACGATAAAATTTGAAATAGAAAATCTAATTCTTCTTTTTTATGTCAATAATGTTAGTTATAATATATAGTAGTTTGAGTATTATAAATTAATTACAAGATAAATATATTATTATATTTATAATATAATTGGCGTAGAAAGTGATCAATTATATTGATGTGTGATTGATTTAATTTGACTATATTTAGAGTTTATAGGAATTTGAATTTGATTCCTTTTAAGAAAGTTTGATATATACAGAGATGGCAATTGACCCTAGTTTAGAGCGGGTTTTGGATAGAATTTGGTGAGTCCAAGGCAGGTTCGGGGTGGTTTGATCGGGACCCAGTTGGGTTCAGGGCGGGGTACGGGTTTTGTCCTGAACCCATCCTGAACCTGATCTGTTTCCGATCCGTCCCGTCTCGGATTATATATATATATATATATATTATCTATCATTCATATATAATTCATTATTTTCACATGTATCCAACTCTATATAAGAAATACAAAAAATAAACTTGATGAGAAAATTAATAATTTAGACAAACGTATACTTTGTTTTATACAATTCATTTAAATTGAAAATTGTGTTAAGATATTCAAATTTAAACTAACGGTTATTAGAAAAATAAAATTAATTAAATGTATATTTTGTGTTATACAATTCATTATAGATCGTAACATAATATTAGGTGATGAGAAAATTAATAATTTAGAGGAAAGTATACTTTGGGTTATACAATTCATTTTAGAGTGAAAAGAGAAAACTATATTAAGGTATCTAAATTTAAACTGATATTACTTATTAAAAAATAAAATATTAGTTGAATGTATTATTTGTATCATATAATTCATTGTAGATTGTAAAATGATTAACTTAATAAGAAAATTAATAATTTAGATGAACATACATTTTGTGTTATACAATTCATCTTAGAGTGAAAACCATGTTAATGTATTTAAATTTAAATTGATATCACTTATCAAAAAAATAAAATATTAGTTGAATTCATGAATATATTTAAATCTAATTAAATAATTAACTTAAATTATTTAACTATAATTAATATTGGCTAACTAAAATAACAATACAATTATTATAGTCAAAAGAAAAGACTTAAAAGTCAAAATTCAAAATTTCTCTTTGCACTCGGCACGGGGCGGGGCAGGGCGGGGGCAGGGTACGGGACGGGGAAAAATTAAGTGGGGCGGGTCTCAGGTCCGATTAGACCCGTTCCAAACCCACCCTGTTGCCATCACTAGATATATAAGTCTAGTCCAGCAGGTCTTAATAAATAATTAGGTCAACTATAAGTGCTTCTAGCGGAGCAGTTAAGTGAGTGTCTGGCAAAGAGCTTTCTTCGCGTATAACAAGAGGTGAAGCAGCTAGGAAGTTAACGAGTGAACATCTTTCCGAACAAGGGAGACTGGAATGCTTACAACCCTTATAGATAAGGGAGCAGCTAGACTTTCAAGTAATAGATCCCCCCTAAGGCAGCCCTAAGCAGGCTAAGGAAAGGAAGAAACTCTATAAAGAGACCCGTGTGTCGAAGGCCGGACGTGCTAAAGATTAATAACTGATCCCCTCACACTCTGCGGGTTATTAATACTCCCTTAATTTTAAGGGTCATCTAACAACTAACCTAATTTATTAGTTTTCGTTAGATTTTTATCATTTTTTATAGTGGACTGACTTTCTTGTAGATTATAAACTATAATTTTATATTTTAATAATATTTAAATTTTTTATGAACTAACTGCATAATTTATTACAATCTTCCAAAATCTTTTATATTTTTTTAGTTTTTTTTTTTAAAAAATGACAGTTTCAAAATCACATTCAAAATTAAGTAATTTCATCAAATTTTAAGAAAATTTTGTTGTAATTTATCTAAATAATTGGAGAAAACAAATACATACCGAAATTGATGAAGACTTCGGGGAAAGACGTGAGGAAGCCACGACAGGAGGCTGGAGCCACTTCGGCTGCGTACACCGGCGCGATCATGAGGGCGTAGCCAACACCGATGCCAGCCACGAAGCGCCCCACCATGAGGAAGGCGTAGTTGGCGGCGAAGCCCATGAGAATAGCTCCCGCAAAGAAGATGGCGGAGGCGAAGACGATGGTGTAGCGCCGCCCAATCCAGTCGGAGGTCCGGCCAGCCACGGCGGAGCCGAGCAGCGAGTAGATGTTGATGGTGCCCACTAAGATCTCGATTTGGACGTCGGAGATTTTGAGGTCTCTCTTGATGTAGATTGTGGCTCCACTCATAACCCCTGTATCTGTAAGCGTGTGTGTTTTTTAAAGTGATAATTAAACGCATAGTTGCATTAACATTAATGAAACGAATAATATTTCAATTTAATTAATATATCAATATTATTAAAAAAATAAATAAATTATAATAACTCACGCTCGTCTCTTTATAATAACTCACGTTCGTCACAACCGACAAAACAGAAACTATTGCAAACGACATCAAATTTTTCTAAATTAAAACATGCTATTCTTAGAATAAACATAGGAACAAATTGAAATTCTTACAACATATGTATAATAATTGAGCAAGTAGTAGAAAAAATAAGAGATGAAGAATGAAGGAATTACCGTATCCGAGCAAGACGGATGTCATGGAGGCAAGAACGGAGATAGCCAAAGCGTACTTGTTCCTTTTATGCTTCGTCGGAGAGGTGGTACTCAGCAACCGGCGGGCTTCGGTGGGCTCGCCGGGAACACCATCGGCATCGGCATCGGCTGGTTTCTGGTGAGTCGTCATGATGAGGGAGAGGAGAAAGCCAAGTAGAAGGAGAGTACAATAATGCAATAAGTGAATGAATGAAATACATTTTTGTGTAAAGGTCAAAAAGTTTATTTGTCTTCTTTATATTATTGATGAGAACGTCAAGCAATTACAAGATATGTGATACCATCACTTTTTTTAATATTTTAGTGGGCTTTTTTTATTATTTGTGTGTGTATATCTATATATATATATATATCTATATTTAAGTGTTTATATAAAGTATAATACAAAATGTAACGCAAATTTACTACAAAAATTTAGACGAATGTAGAGGGACGATGTTGTATCGAATTTTCGAGTTAAGGTCTTTAGAGTGAGTTTAGAAAATTGTTGACCACGATGAGTAAATTATACCTTGAATTTTTTTATTGTAAAACCTACAAAACATATCATGGCCCTCAAAATCATACCGAGAAGACCCTGTTAATACTTTGATGTTTGAGTCAAGTAAGTCGTAAGAGAAAGATAAGTAAATAATAAGAATGTTATAAATAGACGAGTATTTATAGGGTTTTTTTTAATTATATGATTTCATATGAACCATAAACATCAAGATGATCAGATAGTCACGGTGAGTCCGTATATATCAAGATGATCATATAGTTACGGTGAGGACCGGATCATAAAGACCTAAAATAATAATCGGATCCAAATTTGTTTGAAAATGGTAGAAATGTTGGGGACAGGTATAAAATTACCCCCACATCATGTTGGGATGGGGTTTTATTTTTTAGAAAAATTATAAAATAAACAAATTACTAATATGTTTCCAATTCATACACACATATATATATAAAAGGATAAATAACATTGGCACCCTTTGAGTTGGGCTAAAATACACAAACATCTTTTGTTTTTTATAAAATTACAATTACAATTTCTGAACTTACAGCTATAGTTATACTTATACTCTTTATTCAAAGGCAAATTTTACACAAACATCGTTAAAAGAAAATAAATATAATTTTACATATAAAAAAGAGGTATTTATATAATTTGACGTAACTTAATTTATGATATAAAGAATTATGAGTTAAGGTATTAATGAAATTGAGAAAGTAAATGCGTGTGCGTAAATAACATGAAAGAAGAGGGGAAATGAAGTCCCCACCAAAACGTGGGGCTGAAAATGAGGAACCAAAAATCTGTGGATAGAACAGTAAGCAAAAATAAAACTGCAAAATTTTCAAGGGAAAAGAAAATACCAGACAAGTATGCTGCTCTATGGCGCATCTTCCACCAGATGTTCGATGATATGCCCCGGAGGAGCCCGTACTCAACTATTACCCAAAAGAGCGCCTTTTCCTCTAGCTTCAACCCGCATCACTGCACGCCACCGTATAGCTGGTGCGGTAGTTTCAGCCGCCGCCACTGCAGCATTGGTGTTGTCTGCAGGCGCGATTGAGGTGGCAGCACCAAAGCAGCCGGAGGAGACACTCTCGAATATACCACAGACGTTGTCGAGCGTGTGCACTCCAGAGCAGAAGGACTGCAAGAAAAGGTATAAAATCCAACGGCCCAAGTCGAGGAAAGCTGAGACTTGCACTAAGAAATGCGTTGGCACTTGCATTTTGGGGGGTTATGGTTCTCCCGGCGAAGGTCCTTTAAACATCAGGAGGTAAAAGAATTTTGGCAATGGCCTTTTATTTTGCCCTTAGACATATAGCCATGATCATGACTTGCAACATGTTGCTGCCTGCTTAGCATAAAACATCACAATTATACATGAAGGGCTCATGTTAGATTATACATAGTAGTCATTAGATCATACAATGTAATTCAGTATTTAACTTTGTGACATTATAGTGTTCTCATCCAACGGTTTCATGACCACTGAGACCTACCAAGTAGGTATGCAAGAAATAAGTTTCCTTCATGATCAGAAAGTAAGTTTGAGGGAGATAGTACATGTTTCAGGATAGCTAATTGCATATAGAAGTACATGTTACCTTTGTTTGGAGTTATGGCACTTTCCTTCACCGTCTTGATTCGCTAACTTAAACAGAAAACAAGAGATTAGATAGGATAGATGAAGTTACAAGTTCTCAGTCGATGGTATACACCTACAATGTCTTGAATAGATGACACTATATATAACAATGCAGAAAGCTAATTGTCAACTGTTCACATCCATTACTCCAAACACGTGGATTTTAAAAATTTCATATATAGAAGATTTAATTTATACACGTGAAGTGCATTTTTAAACTGGAATGCAAAATGAAGTGCCAACTTGGAATAATGTATCCAGACTGTATCATCAAGGCATTAAGGAGCATTTGCATGCACCTTAATTTTGTGGGCTAGATAACGGCACGTGTTCTTAGCTTCATAAAGATGGGACTAATGAAAAGTCCTAAGTAGATCGATTCTTATATATTCGCATCCAAACTAACAAATAAAAGTCTGCATCTGCATTATTTTCTCATTAGTGATCTAAGGTGATGATTTAAGCAATACATGGCTGATGTTTTCAGTCAAGGGCTACTCATGTGCATCATATACACTATCTATGACATAACTAGAAATGAGCAAATTATGAAAATTTTAAGCTCCTGATGCTACTTTCTAGGTTGTAATAGTGCATGTTGTTTCTTAATTCTTACCGACAACCTGGCTTTGCTCACTCAACCACTAATTCGAGTGTTCTTTGTTCACCCACAGACCTCTAGTTGTTTTCAAGGACGGTTTTCGGAGTCGTAAATATTGGTAAGCTCTTTTCCCTTCCATCTAACTGTTATTATTACAGTCACCATTCTCACTTTTTTGCCTTGTTATTCCTTTTTGATAATATTAACACCTATATGTATAAGCTTTCTTTTCATGTGTGATAATGAGATTTCATTTTCCTGCAGTTTGTCAGAGTGCTCTGATATCTGTAACTTGATTGGAGATGGTGATGATGGACCCTGATTCATGCTCTGTTGGAGCTACTTCCCCACATAATTTTCAAGTTGATTTACAGGTAGAATTATAATTTGTTTGTTAATATGTACATTTGAGGCTACTGTATATGCTGCAGGTTTCATCATTCCTTCACACAATGCTTTAGGATCTTCGTTCTTGCCCTAATCTTCTCCTTGTCCAATGAGAGTGTATGATTATTCCAACCAACTTTGTATATGTAAAAGAATTTTACTGAGGCTTGCCATGAACAAGAAAAAGTTACACTTAAGAGTGTTTAGTTCAACTTATAAGCTATTTGAATCATGTAAAGATATTTGACGGAAGTGTTTGATAAATATTAAGGAACGTATAAAATTCAAAAATAAAATATTTTAAAGAATGAAGGTTTTCCCACTTATTTTTAAAAAGCTCTTTAGGTATAGTTATATTAATTAGAAAATAAGAAATTACATCAACATCCCCTCAAATTAAGCTTAATTACACAAATACACCATATTCTTTATATAATTACAGGTACACCCCTTAAGTGGGTGTTAGTACAATGTACTTGGGGGATGTTTGTGTAAGAATAAGAGGTGTACTTGTAATTATAACTACAACCTCGAGAAATGTACTTAAAAATTTTTATAAAAGACATGAGATGTTTCTGTAATTAAATCTAATCTAAAAAATTTTCAATATAATTTACCCTAAAAATTTCATTACTAAGTGTTATAAATTTATCATCTTATGTAATTGAAAGTTTATTTCTAAAATACAAAAAAAATCTATATCTTATAATTTTTAAGTATGTTTTATAATTCTAAAATAAACTATCCAAACACCCGTTGCCTCTTCCAATAAATTCCGTGTAACTCTTTTAACTCCTATTTCACATATCATTCTTTCACTCCACTTACTAGTTGGACCGTTAGTCTCTAATGAAGCTTTTTTTTTTTTTTTTTTTTTTTGTCAAATCTCTATATTAGTGCTTTATCTTTATTTTTTTATATCATTTTAGTCCCTCATTTTTTAATGCATCTTAATCTTTTAAGTATATCTCATATGGTCCTTGACCGTTAAGTAATAACAGAACCGTGATGAAAGTGGATGGAATACTCCACCATGAGGAGTAAAATAAGAAATAATTTTCAATTTGTCAATAATTAAAAAATATCATATAATCTAATAATATTATATTTTATAGCTAAAGCCAAAATATAAATATTAATAAAATAACTACAGATTCAGAAAAAAAAAATATTTAACAATGAGTTTCTCAGTGAAAAATAAACACATTATAATCAATGTGAAAAAAAAGTCAACTGACTAAAATAAAGATAAAGAATACGTTGATTGAGATTCATACGTATTCTTTTTGGTATATTTTAAGGGATAAAACATATTAATTACATTTGATTTTTTTTTCCTTTTCTGAATGTTTGGTTGTTGAATATTTATATTTTTGTGTGGTTATAAAAAATAACATTATTGAAGTACACAATATATTTTAATAATTGACAAATTATTAGAGTAACGAGCTCTTTTAATTTTACTCCTCACTAGTGGAACATTTCATCCATTTTAATTAAATTCATCAACATTTAACGTTCAAGGACCATAGTGAGATCTATTTAAAAAATTATGAACTATTACAGTGCATTTAAACGATAAGGGACTAAAGTTGGACAAAGAGTGAAGATGAGGAACTATTAAGGCGCATTTTAGAGATTAGGAACAAATGAAGAGATTTGACCTTTTTTTTTTAACTATTTAAAATTAAACTGATTTAAGTCAAAAGTCATAAATAACTTTTATCAACTTCTCCAATTTATTAATAAAATCATAAATATTAAGTTGTTCTTTACAAACATTCAAACTTCAATTTTTTCCACTTGTAACTTTATTTCCAGAGATTTTTAATTTTTACCATTACTTTAACTCATAACTTTTTCTACATCTTATTCCCACTATAAAAGAAGTAATTGTATATATATCTATACTATTATATTAAGTCCAAACCCCCTCAAGTATAATTTTAAAAGCTCTGCCACTATTAGCATACATTGCGTCGCATCCGCCCGGTATAAAATATAGAAAGAGATGCAATATTTGATTTTATGCACGTGAATTTTGCCATTACGTACATACTACATCGGTGAGAGATACGGCTTGCATATACAGATAAGATGCCTGAGCTGTGTGATTAGCACAGTTCTCCATCATCTATCCAGAACCCGTTGAAATTGTGTGAAAAGAGATGCTAAAAGTGTTTGAGAGCGAGTGGGAATTATCACAAATTGATTCAAATTCTGTGAAACGAAAGTTTCGCATTTCTCAACAACTACAATAACCTAGAGAATAACTTGATACATCAAAAAAGATGAGAGAAACAATGAAAAGCTACCAAATCTAGGTATGATGAGTTAATCTAGACATTTGAACGCATTTCTTCAGAAAAATCTCAAAGATTGCAGTAATAATGTACAAATTTTTCAGAGGGGTAAAGAGAAGAGGAAGGAAGCGAGAGGAAACAACTAGGACCGCGCGCGCTTGAGAGTTTCTGCATATTCTCATGTACAATCAATTATTCCACAAAGTACAAGCATCTTGAAGAAAATATAAACACCAAAACCTAACCGATCTATACTTCTCTAGGTCACGAAAGATCGTAAAACAGAGAAACAACTGCACAACCGATATTGACAACATCAAAAGATCTACCTCCAGCCGGCGGTGAAGTGGGGGTTGATGAAGCGGGAAACGGCGGAGCGGAGGTGCGGGTAGACGCTGAGGATGTAGTAAACGGCGTCGCGGAGGAGAACGTCCAGCTTTTCAACGAACAGATTGAGGCTGCGCAGTGGCGGGAAGTAAAGAGTGAGCGGCGCCGCCGAGAAAGCCACGGTGAAGAAGAGCTGTAGCATCGAGTTTTCCTATATGTTTTCCCGAAAAAATAATATTGGATTGGGTCTGAGAGCATTTGAATATAGAGGCAGTATATATACTCACAGATGGAGACTAAAGTCGTGGGTGCGACTGCAGAAATTGAGGGCACCCAACAATTTCATTTGCTTTCTTTTTCAATCTTCAGATAAACATGTTTCTTTTTTCATTTTGTACCCGCAGCCGTCTCATGCACACCTATATACTAAATAATTTTTTATATTTTATAATATATTATAAATAAAAATAAAATATATAAATTAATAAATTATATTTAAAAATATAAAAATTATTGATATAATAAAAAAATTAATATAATAATATTAAAATAACGTGCTGTTACTTTTGTAAAAAAAAATATAATTAATTTTTAATATTATTTAATTAAAAATATAATTGTTATATTTAAAAATTAGTGTGACGATGCCATTAATCCCTATTTGTGAATGTAAATTGTGTTTTTGTAATATATAAGTGTAGAATAAACTTTCAAGTAGAAATAAATTTTTATATTCAAAATAAATTAACATTTTTTCTTTATAACAACGTTAATCTATCTACATTGTTTATTATGGCTCCAATTTTTTTTTTTTAAAGTGAAAAGGATGGACTATTATTTTTTAAATAAATCAATTATAATCATCAATAAAATATTTATATGTAACAACAATCGATAATATATCAATCATATATTAATTATCAATATCATATAATTATATTTAATCAATAATTACTATTAAAATAGAAGGGTGCATACTATCGTAATATAATAACATCTCATACGTTGAGAATTAGAACCTATAATTTTAAAATTATGGGACTTTAACTTTGCCAATTCAGCTAAACTTCAGATTCCGGACCTTAAGAGTAAGTAATTTTGAAAGGCAAAATGCAAAATGACGAAAATCCTCTCATGAACCCGGCCCAAGTACAGTACTTCACGTTTGGGCCCATATTTCGGCCCACTGAGTGGTTAATATAAATATTTGCAGAAGATGTACTATTCAACAACATTATTTCCTATGCTTATTGAAAATTAAAATTGAAATTGGCAAACACAAAATTTTTATTTAAACCAGTTGTGATTGTACACAATCAATAACGTACAGATGTCTCATGGGGATTGATCACTCAATGATATGATAAATGTAAAGAATAATCACATCGCTTTTTTTTTTTAGGTTTGCTGTAATTATACGTAAATTTTTCTATGGTCTCCTAACGTTTGTTTTTGTTCAATAAATTTGAAAAATGTTGAAATCAGTAAAAAAAAAGTTAACTTATAAACCAAAGTATCTTTATAAATGTGAAGATGCACTTTCTCACATGCATTAGCGTGTGAAGATATAAGGATAGTTATGTCAAAAAAGATACGTTTGACTTGTAATAAGTCAATCAAGGGTAAATATGATTTTTCATTCGAAATTTTTGCTAACATTAATAAATTTTATGAATATTAACTAACGAATAAATCTACTTATTGGATAGCAACAGACCATAAAAATACTAAATATAGTTTTTTAAATCATAAAAAATCTACTATTAATTAAATTATGTGACTTTGAAAAGCTCCAATATATAAGTGGCAAGCAATGAGTGTAAGACATGACATGTTTCTTGTTTAGTACATGTCATTATAAGACAACATCACAAATCTTGACCACCCACCTTGTTGGTAATTGCCAAAATATGAGTGAATCCAAGTAACAATATAAAAAATTATTACTATTTATTTTTATTATGTCTTCTTAATAACTTTCATAATATTATTAGCACAAGGGTTCTTCAAAAATATATAATAACTACTCATAGTGGTAACATAACTGTATTTAAAATTATCACTATAAATAATTAATAGCGCGTATAGTGGATAAGTTAACAATAAGTGTCCACATAAACTTGAGTCATTCTGATTTGTTCGGTGTGTTATTTTGTATGTGATGTTGGACGAATTGTGATGTGATGAAAAATCCTTTTTTATAAGCATGAGCAAGTTTTGACTTGCAGCTTGTGCTCGTTTTTTTTTTTTTGGTAAAGTAAATTTCATAAATGAGAGAAAAAATTGGTACAATAGTGCTCAGGAGCTCGATTCTCCCTCGACAGGCCAAGGGATACGCCACAATCTATAGAGTGCACTTGTGCTAACAGATCTAGGTAAGTCAATGCTAAGAATACGTAATCTGACATCCTCTACAATAAATCTCGCTAAAATAATGGGGGTTCTCTCAATGTGCTTGAATCGTCTCAAATTGTGTTTCCTCCAAATGTGGTAAACACATGATCCAAGTAGCGCGCGATTAGCCATGCTAACGATGTGCTTTCCACTCCATTTCTGAGTGGCCCATTAGATATACATCTGCCACTCCCTATTAGACCATAGAAAACGAACCACACGATGGACGACAGTGAGGCAGCACCAGCTATATTGGCAGTGCAAAAATAAGTGCAAATGTGTCTCTATATAGTCCTCGTTACATAGGACACATCCTCCCAAGTGTGATAACCATTGCTTGTCAGTTGTGGGCAGCCATTCTAGGATGGCGAGCCAGAGTACAAACATATGGCGTGGTATTTTAAGAGAGCACGAAAGTAGTGAAGACCAGCCTACTTTCGGACCCGACGGACCAGCTTGTACTCGTTTTTATTGGGTCTGAATTTCATAGACTTTGATATGAATTAGTCTCCTACGAACCCCTTTAAATATGTTTCAGCCCAATTCAACAAACCCAAAATAAAAATATTTTTATATTTTATCTTGAATCCATCCATTAAAGTGCACAAAACCCAAATTTAATATGTACATTTATGCGAATTTATTTTGAACATATTTTCAAAACTTAAATTTAATATGAACTTTAATTTGCAATGAAATTATGAGTAAAATTATTTTGAGTTTTTAATTGATAATTTATGCGATACCAACAACAATAGATATAATTATTGCTATAATTATTGTTCTGAGTAATTATTGTACACGTGTCACAAAATCTTTTGGTGCAAGTATGTCGGAATTTATTATTTCAAATATTTCTAAGGGAAACATCTTAAAAACCTGGGTTTGGTTAGGTTAATTGAATTAATAAATTTATAACAATAAATTTCGCAACAGTAATAACAAACTTTTTAGATTTATTTAGATAATTTAAAAATTTTCTATTATGATTTTAAACTATATTTATCGAATGCCGATGAATTTTAAATTCTTTCAATGCCGAGTAATTTCCTTCAAATCAAAATTCATCAATCCAAATATAATCTTAGGTTAGGTAATTCATTTACCATAGCATTTGAATTAATTTATATAGAAAACTTGGTGGTCGACTTAAAATTGATCAAATCAAAATTAATTATATCACAAATATTATCAAACTCGTCATGTGATAGATCATTCTCTCTGAACCGAGCATTAATCATAATATACTCATTTGTATAATTAATTTAAGAATAAATTACAACTGCCTCCCTAAGATTTAATATAATTATATATATCCCTCTATTGTTTAAAGAATAACAAATATTCTCCTAATTTTTGATGAAATTATGTAATCCTTGAAAGAGGTATGAAATTATCAATTTTGCCCTTACTGTATTTTTTTCAAAGAGAAAATAATAAAATAAAATTAGACGGGATGAAATGGAAAGATTTTAAAAAATTATCCACTTAAAAAAATTAAAAAATTATAATTCATAATACTCAAAGGAATTTTGATCAGTTCAACTTAAAAAATGACGAAAATCTAACAGATTGTGTTAATTATCAGACAATCGTTAAAATAAAAAAATATTAATAATTTTTTAAATAACAAAAATATATTTTTAATTATGTTATTTACCCTTAATTTAGATTTGCCAAGTGTAGGTGGCTTTTTTGCCATTCACCATATGGATTTTATCACCATCTTTAGTAATTCCATATATTTAAAAATAAAGTATGGACAAACTTTTTACAGAAAAACAGTAATTCTTAATTTAGGTCATGAATAATAATTGTTTATGTACATGCCCCTCTACCCCCTCCCCCCCCCCCCCCCAACTAGTCTTTTTCCTATTGTCCTAGTGATGTTAGTTAATCACTAAAAATGTGAAAGAGACTTGACATATTAGTCTCAAATGCTTAAAAAATAAAATTTTCTTGAAATCACATCCCATGCATTATCTATTTTAGTTCACATTATTTTGGCTTTTGGGGTGGGGGGGTGGGCCCCAGCTTCTTCCAATTAAATTAAATTACATACAATACAACATACCTATCACACCGTAAATATTACTACTCAAATATACCAATCATATAACAAATATAATCCATAGACCATGCGATCAACTTCAAATCAATCGAACCCAATCCGGACCAGAATACTTAAAAATATGTGTATATGAAAATAGAACAAAAAGAATAGAATAAAGAAGAAGATAAATAACTTTGAGGGTAAAAGGCAAATTTAGCTTTTATTAAAATCTCAAGTTGATGAAGAACAATTGATTTTATGCTGAAATGAATCATCATCATGATATAAAAATGGGCACCATCAAAGAGTATATATGCCAAAGAGTTTGATCATCATCATCATCATCCCTTGCAAAGTAAGATTCATAATTCTCTTTGCATTAAAAGTTTCTCCTCATGGGCATCTCATCGCAATAAAAGTTTTCCCAAAATCCATCAACGCTCGATAGTCAAAATCCAACTTTTTGGATATGGGAAATCTACTGATGGCTCAGATTCCCTCCCATCAATTCTTCATTTATCCAAAAAAAATACCAAGAAATAGGTAGAAGATCAAGAAATTCTAGTTCAAATCAGATTTTTGACAAGACCTATATTGGGTCTTATCATATGACAAGTACATCACACTGATGTGTAGCTTAAAAAGAGTGACTAAACACACACGATACATACGATGCGAATGTGATGCAGTTAAAAACTTTCCTTACAAGAATAGCACCAAAAGCAAACAAAACGAGAAGGGCATTCAAGAAAGCGACCGATGCACTAGGAGAAATTAAGAATTTGGCATAAAGAATGAAATCCCACAAATAAAGAGATATTGAAAAAACAATCGTAGAGTTATCTTCGTGTTACCTCAGTTGTCGGACATTTCCTTACCTTATCCTAGAAAGAACATTATTCCAAGAGAAAGAACCTTAACAAAAATCAACTAACTAACCGGGCCGTCATCAATCTTCTCATTCAAATTATGGACACGCGTAATAACATATACTACCAAACCTAAATGGCTAGAATCAAGATTTCATGCATGCATGCTCCAAAACAAAATATGAAGGCACAAGTTCGTAAAATCATGCTCGCTAGATAAAGGAACTAACAAGAAATGCAAATGTGGGAGAGCAGGGAAAATATAGTATGTATTAGTTATTCAGAAAATAGTTACCTAAAACCGAGCCTGTTCTTCAAACGAGCCGGTGATTACTCATTCTTTGAGATTTCTTGTTTAAAGAATGAATCAAAAATAGCAAAAATTAGTGTTTCTTCAGATATTTCTGAAGCTCATTCTTTCTTCACCATATTACCTTCCTTTCTAAGAGGTTACTACAACTTAAAGCTGGTGTACTTTACCAAAAATCCCAGGTTAACCAGAGCTAAAAGCTTAGAAGAAAGTATTCCGATTCACTTAGCCATCATTTGATCAAGCTGTAATCTCTCAAGCCATGCACCCAAAACGGACTGATCAACTTGGTCAAACAGGAAATCTGATTTCTCACCCTCACCAGACGATGTGCTGGCACCTGCAGTGCCAGAAATACGAGAAGCATATTTCTCCTTCATATCCTGTGGAGATTCTTTGAAGAGAGACTGAACCCATGATAAGTCCGGCTCCTCCACATTGTTGAGAAGGTCAAAGGATGAAGCTCTCTTCAGCTTACCAAAATCGTCGGTATTGATGGCCCAGTCTGGCGTCTCATTAGGGTTTTCCCACTTCGACCAAGTCTCTTCCAACGAGGCAACAGCAGATGCAGCAGTAGATCCAAGACCACGGGAGCTGAGACTCTGACACTGCTGGTGCTGCTTTTCACGTTGGCCTATCATCGACATCCTAGCACTCATTGGCGAGATCGGCTCCAGGCCACGAGGTGACATTCTCCCAGGTGATGGAAGCCCAAAAGGGCCCTGCATCAGAGAGTGATCAACGTTTCTAGGTGAAAAAGTGGTTTTGATTGGAGATAACATGGTTTGTTGCTGGAATTGATTAAGGACCGCTGACTTGTGCTGGGGTGAGAAAACAGCTGACGACAATGCTTGATCAGAATATCTAGGAGAAGAGCTCTCTGCACAAAAGATATCCTCCAGATTTGAGGGAGTTAGGGTTTTCGGACGAGCAGAACGACTCAACATATTGGTACTAATACTTGGATATGACAGCTCATTCAAAAGCTGCTGCTGCTGCACATCAATTTCTGCAAATAAACTCAAGTCATCGGGAGGGATATCCCTTGCATTCAGAGACGAACGCAAGCGACTCGACTGGAGGTTGCTTCCTGGTAGATGCAATGGTGGAACATTTTGCTGAGGTGGCCAACCCATGTTAGAAATGCTGTTGTTAGATGGAGAGATGGGTGGAGTGAAAGGAGATGGAGACATCATAGGGACTGTAGAAGGTGAGCCAGGTAAAAGGCTCATGGCTGCAGCAAAGTCCATGGCATTAACAGCAGAGGTGCTTGAGCGAGGTGAGGGAACAGCGGAACCGGTAGAGACATAGAGGGGTCGGAGTTCTTCTTGTGCGTGAGCAAAGAAACAAACTCTTCTATTACAACTTGTACCGTCTTTGCACAGTCGGGTCCTATATTGAGCAGGGTGGAGCCAGCACTCGAAAACCCCATGAGCATACTCACACAGATCCCCTCTTCGACAAGCTCCTTTGCGGAAATCTGGACATGGTACACAGCTGTAATGGTACTTCCTCGGATCCCTTCTTCGAGCATTTTCACCCGGGTGAACGAATGGACACTCAGTCCAATCGTGCGAATAGGCACGAGAGCAGGGTCGGACCTTAAACGAAAACATTCTGAACTCATCTGTAGAGTAGATGCTGTTCTTGATGTCAGGCAAAGATGGGTCAATAGGGTACTCTTTCTTCTCTGGTGCAGGTGAAACAGGAACATCACTTAATCTGGTAAGGTTTGGAGAAGGTCCAGACTCTGAAGGGGAACCCGGAGATCCATTTCTAGGAGACGGAGAAAGTGGAGGGGAGTTTGCATTTGAAGTGCCAATAGATACTCCCGAGTTTTGCTCTTCCTGAAACGAAGCGTCCATTTTGAGCATCATTTCGAGGGAATATTTCATCCCTTGAAACTTCGGTGACACAATGATAACATCTACAGGGCGACAACCATTGACATCAGTAAGATTCGGATCCGCACCTGCAGCCAAAAGCAGTTTCACAACATCTACAGCATTTAGTGATCCCCCTGATGCAGCACAGTGAAGTGCAGTGTTTCCATCAGAACCACAGGACCGATTCACGTCAACTTCAGGTAAAGAAATAATATGTTTCAGAACATCAATGCTGCCATAAGTGGCAGCCACCATCAAGGGAGTCCTATGCTGTAGAACCATTTGATTTGAGCCCTTTTGTCGTCCATACCACAGTCCAATCACATCCACGCTCAACGGTTCCCGATCAACATACTTTTGAAAGCCTTCTAGATCATTGTTGGCAGCAAGTTCAAGCAAGCTGGCAAAAGCATCTCTATTTTCAACATTCGAAAGATTAACATTCATGATTACAGCTTCTCTTCTATTATCAAGGGAAACGATCCAGCTTGATTAATTCCGAGCTCTAGTCAATCCAATCTGTGAATCCCTCATTTCTGAAATCTACCTGGAAGCCAAAAAGTAAACAAGAAATCTTTATTATGACCACAAAACAACAAAAACAGCAAGAATAGATTGAAAAATGAACAAAAACAGACTTGTTAAGTCAAAAAGGCTGATAATAATGATCAGAAATTTATGACTCAAGGTGAAGATGCTTATCTATAGCACACAACAAAACAACTAAATTTTATTCTTTTCTAGATTGAGAAAGATAATAGATTTTCTTGATTGATAAGGGACTGAGGCTGAATCAGCCCTAGCCAATCTTTCAATACCCTTAAAATGTAAATACAACAAAAATGTTTGCCATATTAGAAAATTGAATAATTGTAGTATGAGAATCAAGACAATGACAGATGCTCATCAATCTATAAGAGAAAATATCATGCACTCATCTTCTAAAAATCAACAAGTTCATTATCTTTTTTGGCATCAAATTTGTGAATATAAAACATTATGCCCCTCAGTTGTAACACACACACACACACATATATATATATATATATATAAGCAATACAATTTTTTTCCCAAAAAGAAATTATAATTCAAAGATTGACATAAATTCAACAATTTACCCTCCATACTGAAAACTGTGAAGAATATCACAACAAAAGAAAGAAAAATAGAAACTATCATTCAATTCTCCCCAAACCCCAAACCAAGAAAAGAAAAAAAAAATTGAAGGAGAAAAAAAAAGAGTAAAAGAACAACACTCAGTATCATGCATGCCATAAATTCAAACTCCAAAACCCACACTCACCGTCAAATTCGCAAACAAATAACAGGCAAAGAAAAAAAAAACAAAATACCAAGAAAGATCGAAAATTTGCAAGCATCGGACTACATGCACCAGTACTTTCAACATAATTACACAGCCCGTTCTCCGCATAATCAAGAAATCCCAGATAATCAACACTTGAAAAGGGAAAAATCTCATACCATTTCAAAAAAGTAAAAAGAAAAAAAAACGAGCGAGCCCACCAACAGCAACAGCAGCAGTTCCGTTCTTGAATATATGTATATACACTTGTAATTAATGGTGGGTCAAGATGGAGGGGTTTCACTTATAGGGGTATGTTGTATTTACAGATCTAGAGAGAAAAAGTTAGTGAGAGAGAAAGACTGAGAAAGTTTGCAATTGCAAGAACAGAGCTTCTTCTCCTTCTCCTTCTTCCCCTTGTCTCTTTTTTCTTCGCCATTTCCTATGTTATGTTTCGGTTTTACTCTCTCTCTCTCTCTCTCCTATGCAGACTAAATTCAGCACTGCTTTGTCATAATTCGGAAATTTATATTTTTCTTACA
Organism: Sesamum indicum; assembly: GCF_026168435.1. Classification (NCBI taxonomy): domain Eukaryota; kingdom Viridiplantae; phylum Streptophyta; class Magnoliopsida; order Lamiales; family Pedaliaceae; genus Sesamum; species Sesamum indicum. The sequence continues at coordinate 3,450,463 of NC_142661.1, read as the reverse complement.
TGAAATAAATTCTACACTCACTCTCTTTTGCTTTTTATATTCTCATTTATATATTTTAATAAAAAGTTGGTGGAGAAATATTACAACAATTGTATTTATATATATAAATATATTTATGATCACCTGCATCCTAGTCTACTCTTTCTCAATGGAGCACCAATCAAATGATTCTTTTTCCCCAATTTTTATTTCGGCTACTTCGGCTCAATATTTTGTGCCAATCTTAATATTTTTGGTTTTATTAATTAAAAAATAAGTTCACATTTAATTTCATATTATGGAGGAAAACACTTTTTTACTTATTCATAGAGAAAAATTGAAAACAATATAATTGAGTAATCAAAAATGATAATTTTGAATGAAATCGTAAAATATGATGTTTTTGTCAATTAAATTGTTTTTTTTTTTTGTGCTTAAATTTCCTGAGTAGAACACTAATCTAAATGCTAGGAAAGTGCCATCAACTGGTGCGCATTTGAAAGCGACTCAACTGTAGGTTTGCTTTTATTTACACGTATTCTTTTTCTAGAAATACTCTGTATTTTTTGTTAAATTATAGACATAAAAAAATACTATAATTTTAAATTTTAAAATAAATTCTCACTGAAAATTCTTAGTTTACATTGTAGAATTATTTAAAGGTTAATATGTAAATAATTTTAAACTGCATTTATGTTCAGTATTCTCTCACAACTTATAACCCTATTTGAAATCGAAATGATCATTTCTTGAAAATCTGAATTAGGGTTTCTTAATCAGCACGTGCATGAGTATAATACGATGCAGAAGTTAAATGAAAAAAAAATATCCGCAACCCTAAATTGGTATTTTCTCTCACAAAAGCTTAAGTATTCACTTTGTCGAACACTATTTATGATATAGCGCATAGTGCGGTTACTTAATCGTCAAGTAATTATATGACATTTCACCCAACACATTTTGAATCGTTTTACTGCTTAATATTTAAAATATATATATATATATATCAGGGTATAAAAAATATTAAATTACATTAAACAATATATATTTAAATATTAAAAAAATAAATTATAATAAATATTTCAAAATGGTCTTTTTTTCCCCTATATAGTCAACATTCTTATCCTTTGAAGATCAACTTGATCATCACCTGAAAAAGCAAAACACAAAAAAGAAAGGGAAGTAGGACTTGGAAAGTAGTTTCACATTTTCTTCCTCCTTTGTCAATAGGAGAATGACACGAAGTACTTGCGGTGGTCCGGCGTAGCACTCTAAAACTACTTCTCCGAATGCACCGTGTTTGGAGACCGTCTGAGAAGGTGAAAAGGCTCATGGTGATTGAATACGGGAAGAGAGGAGAAGCCGACTGGTCGAACCGGTAGCCAGCAGGTGAGGACTAAAGCGGAATGAAATGTAGGTTTGGGTTCCGCGAATCAGCGCCGCGGACTTCAGGCACGAGTCAATTCTGGTTAAACATAAGGTCAAATCGAAAACGGAAAAAGGGAGAACCAAAAGAAAAAAAATAAAATAGAAAAAAAAAGGCAATTAAATTTAGAAATTGGAATAAATACTTTCTTGTATATATTCAGTAATTATTGGGGTCCAAGAAAAATAGTTTAATAATTGAAAATAATATTCGATAAGGATAAGTTTTTGGATGAGAATTATTTCAAAAGTTGGCTTTATTTTTCACAATTAGGGAAATAATAATTTCAGTTTCTCTTTCACAGTTTATAATTACAAGAAAATAATAATATCAAAAATAAATTATAAAGTGATAATATAAAAAATTTATATATATATTTTAAAACAAAAGAAACTTAGATTATATTAATAGAATCACGAGATATAATATTCTTCTTTCAATAAAGGACTTATAATTGAAAAACTTAATAGTTAAGAAAAAAATAAGGAAATTACAATGGGGTCCTTGAAATTTATCGTAATTATAAAGGGTTAAATGCAATTTTTATCCCGTTGTGATATATGAAATTAGCAAATAAACTCATATGAAAAAAAAAATTAACAAATTATCCCCTTGTACTTCGAAAAATGAAGCAAATTACCTCATATAAACGGATTAGTACGGGGTAATTTGCTTTGTTTTTTAAAACACAGGTGGTAATTTGCTATTATATTTTTTACATAGTTTTTTTTTGCTCATTTCTCATACCACATGAGGGTAAATTGCATTTTAACCCTAATTATAAATGTCTTCTCTTCGTTTGAAAAATTACAAATATCTTTGAGAATTAAAGATCGTTATCCCATTACGATAGCTCATTATAGAAGGTATTAATATATTAAATAATTATTAATTTTAAAAAAGTATTTATAATTTTAAGACAACGATATTTGAAATTATTGCAAAAATCAGGAATAAGATGTTGTAATTTAACAAGAAAAGAAATTAAAGTTTATGATGGTGAGGTAAGTTGGGTGGTGATTTTATGGATCCATAGTTGGTATTGAGAGAGTGTAGAACTTAATAAATGCATTGTCTTTTTCATTAATGACCTGCTCCATCAATCTTTATTATTGAGATTAGGGTTAATTAATAATTAATTATTTTAATTACCCAAAGTAAACTTTGAACTTTGAGGAAAGTAATGTTATCTCCAAAGCTTAATCATATTTGATGTAAAAATTGTACCTTCATAATTAACGGGTTGTGAGTTCGAACTTCATAAAATTAACGTGTAATGTGAATTTTTATAATCAGACAAGTATGAGAAATTTGTTGTTGCGGTGTTACAAACAGTCAATTGTGAGTGAGAAACGAATTTTTTTTTTATATTAGTGTAGATAATTTTTTATTTTCTTTTAATGTACTTGATGAGTGTCGAATTAATAAAAAATATTAACCTACTATAACTTGTAAAAGTAGTGAGTATGGCCGAATTCACAGAGATTGGTTTAAATTAATTCCTTCGAAAAAAATATAAAAATAAATGAAGGGGGTTTTTGTTTAAAGTCTAAATAGAGAAAATAAAATAAAGAAGAGAAATAAATATGAGAAGAAAGATTTTCAGTTAAGACAGTATCATGCTTGATTCGTTGTTGATTTTTGATGTAAACATAACAATCATTCATAATAGATATATTGATTATGGTCATTGGTACACCATAACGACCTCACATTCTTTACTTAGTTAGTTAAGGAATGTCGGTTAACTAATTCTCCAATCAGTAAATAATACTGAAAATATTCTCAAAATTTAATTTACCAACAATATTAATAACCAGAAAAACTCAATTCTAACTAGGGGTAGCAAATGGGTGGGTCGGATCCAAATAGATTGGGGTTAATTTTTTTTTATTATTAAAAAATAATAAATTATTAAATATCATTTAAATAAATTATATAATATAAATATAACTTGTCGCGAATGTCGAATAAAAATTAAATTGATCAAGTCATGGATTGCGTTGGAACCATGGGTTTCCACCCATATTGCCACCCCTAATTCTAACTAATAAATTACTACGAGGAACTATTTAAATTAGACTGTGCATTCTCCATAACATAATTGACCACTACAACCACTAATTATTGAACTAAACAAAGAATTGTGGATGTACAAGTTCAATTGGCTAGACAAATATTCTTGAGAATGAATAACAATACATTCGTAAATCAGATTTTTTATAATAAAAGCACAAAAAACAACACAAATGCTCATATAAATAAAAGTATTAAATACAAATTAGATAAAAAAAATTAGCCTAACAAACTCACAAGAGAACACATCATAGGAAAAGAGAGAATGTTATAACATCAAGTCTTTCTGGTATTTAATGTTTTATCTTGTCTGAAATTTTTTATGTATTGTAATTAATTTTTAAAATATTCTGAATAATTTAACAAACTGTATCATATATATACATTTATTTTTAACCCTTCCCAAAAAAATAAAAAAAAATGTCTGAATCGTTGATTTTATACCCCCCCCCCCCCCATTTTTAGTGGGACACATAGTACAAAGTGAAAAATGTTGGGAACAGCAAGAGAGGGCAATTTATTTATGAGAGAAAAGTAAAACCATTTGCGTCTACAAGAAGTTTTGTTCTTCCACTATAATAGAAATTTTAATCAATCACTGAAAATTATAGATATTGGACCAATCAAAATCAAAATATTTGATGGAGTTCTAACAAATTAAAGCTACTCCATGTTAATTGACATGATTAATTTTGACTAATATACTTGTTTATTTGTTTAGGGCTTTAATCAATAGTCATTATTGGATCAATAGTCTTGATTTTATTCTTCTATGCAAAAAAGGAACTACAATTGTAAAAAAAATATATAGACGAATTCGCGGAATATGTTAAAAAACACAGGGATGGTTATATTAACACCTGTTGATCTATAATCATTTACATAAATTATTCGTACTTTTTGAAAAATCGTACATAAACCCACCAAAAACATTAACATTATTTATAGACGCCACTCATATTTAAAAAAAATACATATATAGCCCTTAAAAACGTTAATATCATTACACAAACTATCCTGACTTTTTAGCTGCCAAAGGTGGTTTATATAATTACACAAAAGACAAATAATTTATTTAAATAGATTATATATATATATATTTCCAAGATAAAATGAAATATATAGCATGAAAAAAACAAAAGCACAAACTAGTCTTGCAATGCTTTGTGATAATTTGCATAAATTGTGAACAAGATTTTGTGAGGCCATCTTTTAGCAAAGAAAAGCATGCTTTGCAAGGATTTACCTAAAACATAAGCATTATTTCCAAATTGTGGAAGCACCCCTTTTACCTTCCACTACAACCCTACAACCTTATTTAGCTCTATGAAAAACCAACTTAGCAGTTTGGTACAAGTGGATTTTATTTTTAAATCATAAATCTTTTATCTTTCTTCGTCTATACGTAATTTAAAGATAACTGTATTGACACTCCATGATTTATAATTTATTTACACAAACCATCACTTTTTTTATATAATTGCAGAAACTGCTATAAATAGCCAAAAAGCAAGAGCAGATTGTGTAATGATGTTGATGCTTCTGAAGATGTGTAATTTTTTAAAAAATATTGGTGATTTCTGTAAATAGATCATAGGTCGGAAGTGTAAATATAATTATCCCTATAATCTTGATGACATTTTTATGCTTTAGAGTGATTTTGATTGGACTAAATTAATTTTAATTCTTAGGGGATCTTGGTCTTATTCTGATTTTAACTAAATGAGGGAATGCGATGAAATGAGCTTAAGGATAGTACCAAACATATTATATCAGCATAATACAGATTTTATTGTTCATATAGTATGCGATGAGGGAAATTACCCTAGATCGAGGAAAAAGACGAAATATCCCTTAAAATTTGGAGAAATTAACAAAGGGAGACAAGATCCGCGTGTAAATCCGCGGGTCTGATCGCCCGACTCGATCCGCCTGACCCAGCCCAAGTAGCAAACCCGCTCTGGCAACCGTTAGATCTTTTGACACCCAGGCACCCAGATGATACAACGTGGCATCCTCTTATGCGGTACCATACACTATAAATACCAGCATTTATGAACATTTATACCAAGTGCATTTATTACATTCTCAATCTTACAAGCTCTCCTTAGTTCGAATTCAACCCCACTTTTTCTAACTTAAGCATCAAAGTGCCTTAGCTGGGGGTCACCCAACAAGCCTAACATGTGTTCTGTTATCAGGATTCACTAGTAGGAAGCTCAAAAAAGGGTTCAGTGACCCGATCTCAGGGTACTAAGGTTCGACGACCTGATCCCAATTGTATGACCTGCATCAGTATGATTCAACCACTTTTAATACTTTTATTCATTTATTTCTGCCATTGCAACTCTATTTAACCCTTTACAGTTTGATGATAAGATTCGATTGAGCAATAAAATTAGATTGTGTGAATAAGAAAGATATATATATATATAGAAGGACCAAATTTAAAAATATTAAATTGTATGAATTATTACCTAACAATATTATATAGATTCCATTGTTCATGCACATAATATAACTCAAATTATTTAATATTAATTTACACGTTGGATTCATATATAAGATTCAATGGAGCAATATAAAGCTCGATGCACTATAGATGACCCCCGAATTTAATTATTTTTTTATAATTTAAATAAAATTTAAATAAGCTAATTATTGGTCTCTTTTAGGTCCCAAATGCACTATTAAGAAAATTTTTTGGACAGGTTAAATCACAAAGGAGCCTTTTGAGGGTTATCGTAATTATAAATATTTTTTTGTTATTTAAAATATTAGAAATATTCTTTCAGAATTAACAGTCCTCTAAAGAATAGTATCACCTCCGACAATGAGCTGTCATGAGGGAATATTTGTTAGACGATTATTAATTTTAGAAAATTATTTATAATTTTTTCAAACAACGAGAGATTATTTATAATTATAATAAAATTGTTAAAACACAGTGTAGATAGGGATAATTACACTTCTCTCCCCTGAGATTTGGTGTAATTACACATAGACCACATGTGATTTAAAAAATTATATGTAGTACCTCTGATATTTGCTTCCATATAATAAATAGGTCATTCGATTAGTTAAAATTCGTTGTATTTGTTGGTATTAACGAAAAAAGAGAATAAAAATTGATATTTATTATCGATCGACTTATTATTGACTCATTACAGGTCAAATAAATCTTTTGTGACTAAACTATTCTTATAACGGTGATATTCTATCTCCTCACATGCATCAATGTGTAAAGATGTAAATAGATAATTTGGTCATAAAAATATTTATTTGACCTGCGATAAATTATTGGAGGGTGAATATAAATTTTTGTTCGATTTTTTTATTGATACAACTAAATATAGTTAAATTTAACTTACGCAGAAATTTATGTGTTAGACAGTAATAAATCCCATTATTAATATAATAAAATGTGGTTAATTTTTGTTACCCCTTCTAGATATGATTGTGATGTAGTGTTTGTGAGAATTGAGGAATCTTGAAAGCAAGGGGGGACAGCATAGGAGTGGTAGCAAGATGGGGACACGTGGGGGCCACTGGTTGCGTGGGCAGTGGAGTCGGCAAATAGGAATCATGGACCGTACAATTCTTGATTGTTGGGAGTTGTCCTAAAATCAGTTGGATTTGGAGGTATGTGGAAGAAAGCTGATAGATCTGCACCGCTCCCCACTGTAATGGTAATGATTCAGGGATTGAATTTTCATGCCCCAGTCCCACCCACACGGACCCATTGCATTTTCACAATTATGTTACATATATAATTGCAACTAATTCTATTTAATAATTTTATTATAAAAAATTTATTTTATTAAAATTTATTAAAATATTGTTCGATTTAATCTTTATCGTCCCTCAATTCCCATTTTTAATTAATTATTTTTAATAAAAAAAGAATTTAAATTACAAGTGAAGTATATATTAAATATATATAATCGATACACAATAAATATAATATAAATAATAATTCATATATATTTTTTAAAAGAAATTGAAAATATATATGCTTAACAAAAAGTATAATATTTTTAAAAAAGGAATAAGTATAAATATTTTATCATATTTTTTTAAAGAGAATATATTCAAAAAACTCATTTTTATCTGAAAGAATAAATAGTTAATAACTTAATTTTATTCCAAATTAATAAAATACTCTTATGAAACTGTATTGTCTATTTTTTGTGCCCATTCATTACTTAACTTTGAGTTTGTAAAATATAATAACATTCAAATTATTTGATTTACTAATTTTTTATTACTTCATTATAGTTAAAATTGAATTTTTTTAATTAAACTTAAAATACAAAATTGTTAAAAAAAAAAATTCTTTGAACTAGATATATATTATAAGAGAAAGATTGTCCAAAAATTTAATATAAGGGATAAATGTTACATTTGTTGGTTTAGGGGGATAAATGTTACATTTGTTGGTTTAGGGGGATAAATGTTAATATCAAGTATAGTTCAGGGGGGCAAAGTGTATTCTACCGTTTAAAAAATAAAGGGATAATTACATTACACACCCCTTAATCTATGGTCTATTTACACAATCCCTCCCTCCTCAACAGCCAAAAAATAAGGGTAGTTTGTGTAATGTTATTAATGTAGGTGTATGTGTAAAATTTTCAATAAGGGTAATTCGTATAAATGATGTTGACATTTTTGGTAAACATATGCGTAATTTTTTAAAAAAATATGAATAATTTATGTAAATAGACCTTAGATCAAGGGCGTAAATATAATTATATTTTTCGGATTAATGTGTTTTTGTTTTTGTTTTATTGTATTATAAGGTCCAGAGCTGCTGCCCATTTAACTACATTTCCCATGCCAGGCCATTCTGAGCCTCTAGGCCTAGACATTGTGTTCAGCTAAATCTGCTCTTCTCTTGCAGTTGCAGCCCAACACTACATTTTATTACAATTAAACTCCTAACACATCAATTTTTCTTATTAGCCACTCTCTAATTTCATATGTATATTTTTAAATTATAGTTTCGAAAATAACTTGATCTTTTGGATTGCATTTTGATCCAATGATTTAAAATTATGGATTTCAAATTTTTTAAATTTATTTGAATTATTCTAAATATAAATAATTTTAAAATTTTTTAATTCTAATTCTGAATTATATTTTGCTAAATTTTGACAAATTTTAATTTTTTTATATGATATCTTATTCAAATTATTCGTTCAAATTCAAATCCATCAAATCAATGCGCCCTAGTAGAATATGGGTTGCTAGTTAGATAATAATAAGACTTAATTTTGGCATAATAACTTCTATTTTCTGCTTATTGTATGTTATTTTTAAAATATTTTTGACCCGTTTGAATTCACTATCTACATATTGTACCCGACTTAGATCCAATCGCGACTAGATATATATTTTTCAATAGAAATAGCCTACCACTTTATTTGGTGTATCAAAATAATAATGGGATCTGAATTTGAGGAACAATATATACAAACCTATAATTTTTTAAAGTATAATTCTTTTACATAGCACTATATGACATGCATTACCATGTATTTAAATTCACAACAATAAATTTATACTATTGTAAGGATTCAAATTCATTTTGTATGAAGTAATTTAAAATTTTTATTCAGACCCAAATTTCTCCATCCAAATGCACCTTTAGGGAAAACATATAATTTTATTTAGGGTTAATTACACTTAAACCCCTTCAGAAAATAAAACTACTCTTTGCCCCAAAAAAGTTTTAGAATTACACTTACACTCCCTCTAAAAATTCACCGTTTATACCTGATCCCTTTTGTTAGAGGTTTGGGAAATGCTGACATTAGCATTACATAAATTTTTAAATTTATTTCTCATTTAACATTCTCATGTAATATTTTTAAACCTGTTGGGGAAAAATTATAATAATGTTACCTCACTCCACATATATATCTTACATTTGTCCCTTTATAAATACAAAGATATACATAAAAATATTAAATGAGGGTAAAAAATTAAAATTTTATATAATTTTATTTGTGAGTGTTAGTATTTTTCATCCAAACTCTAACGAAAGAGTATCAGGTATAAAGGAAGAATTTTTGAAAAGGGTATGATTTCAAAACTTCTATGAGGAAAAATATAATTTCGTAGAGTTTAAGTGTAATTAATCATTTTATTTAAGTAAATTAATTGACAGATCTTAATTTAAATTTTGAAAATGAATAGAGGGAGACCCACCAAGAAATGGTAGGTGAATCTGTAATGTGTGTGGTTTCTATAAATGAATGAGATGGGGCAGAAGAGGGATGGGCATCAGGCCCCACCCCCCCCCCCCCCACCCCACCCCCACCCGAAACAAAGAGAAAGGGAAAAAGAAAACACAACAAAGAGATTATTGCACAGCGAATTTGGCCGCCAATGCAATTGATAAGAACAGATCACTTTATAAATTGTCGTTTAATTCTCTCCATTAATATAAAAATCGTGTTAGTAAATAACAAAAATATTCTATAAATAGCATGCGATCTTGAGAACATGTCTTGATTCTTAATGGTGATGGAAAGCCACTTTAACTACCACATCGATGGTCAGTTGAGTTAATTGTAGCCCGCAACTTCTCTATAGCCACTTGTGGGAGGTACAAAGATCTAATCATGCTTCAAATCTGAAAATTGAGCATGTCCCTATTCCCTAGTGCATATGCCAGCAGAAGGGGTGGTCCAGTTTTTGCCTCTACATTCAGGAATTCACATGACAGCCATGTGCTGCTCGAGGAACACAGGCAAAACATGTGGTTGATGCACAAGCAACATGCAGGTGTCCAACACTTCATAAACAATGGACTGCTCGATGCTCGATTTGAAATCAATAAGTGAAAGATTATCTGCATCTGGATTACTTAAAACATAACAAAAACCAACTTCAAGCACAAGGTTTTGTACAAGAGGCGTTCAAGTTCAGTTCGATTAGCCAAAGAGTGAAAAGACGTGTGAATTAGCGACTTGAACTCAATCAAAGCTCGTGTGAGGTCGCCCGGGTTATTAGCCTAATTAAGGTTTAAATACAAGTTTTCCATCTCGATGAAAATCAAACAAGCTTGAATAGTAATGCCAACGACTTGATCATGATCATGATCGTGAAATACAATAAAATGCATAAACTTTCCATCAGAGCAATGAACTTAACGGAAAGAAGCTAGTCCATCCATGGAAAAACTTAAAATGGTAGTATAAGCCAGAAGATATGATGAATTGAATGTGGAAATGCAGATGAAGAGCATTCCTCTTTAATCATATTCCAAGAGAGGGCATACCAGTTTATGTGTCTCTCTAAACCCTAATCCCTAATTATGACTCTCGAAACTTCAATTATTTTCAAGTCCAGTAAGCAGAAAAAAGAACGAGAGATAAATCGTTAGTTGAAAAGTTTGAAGTGTTAGCTTAGCACTTCAGAACCAATAACACCGTTTGTGGATGGTTCTACCGCGTAAATACTCAGACCTCTTGTCCGTCCAGGTGCACCGCCTTTGGTTGACGACAAATCCAGCATAAACCTGCAACAAAGGCTTAGCACGTCAGAATTCGTAAAGATGCTAGCTGTTATGTATCTAGTTTCATGTAACGTACATGTTTGGAGCTGATTTTTCTTGCTTTGGAGCAGTACAGTTTATCAGGATCTTCTGATCAATTTTTGAAACTGTGTGCTCGAGAGGAATGTGAACCAACTTCGGCACTGAATTGAAACAGAGTTCAAAACATCAATTTCAAGGGACATAGAGTTTATATGTCTGGAGTAGAGGTGATTAATGGATTTAAATGAATCAAATTTAGAGTACACGAACCTGGTATCTTCGTTGTCTTTACACACTCACCTAGACCCAGAAGTTTCTGTAAGATGCAAAAACATGATATTTTAGGATTATATGCAGAAATATGATCACGATAGACATCAGATGCATTAAAGATTCAAATTAACACCTTGAGATTCTTGTAACACTTTTCCAAATCATCATTAACCAAAATATGATCAAAGAGTCCAGGTGAGGTTCCCTGTTCAAGCTCTGCTTTAGCGTTTCGCAGTCGCTTTTGGATCTGTTCTTCAGTCTCAGTTCCCCTGCACGCATAATTAGAAAGATTTTTCAGTACTATTACATGAAAGGTGACAAGATTCAATATTTTGAATCTAGCCCACCTTGAGCGAAGGCGTTTCTCAAGTTCCTCAAATGAGGGAGGACAGATAAAGATGAAAACGGCTTCAAGAGCACTAGCCCTCACAGATCTGGCCCCTTGAACGTCAATGTCAAGGATACATCTCTACATGAAACCATATAAAACCATTCTCAACTTGACGAAATAAAAAGATCATTCGGATGCATAAACACTCTGTCAATGGTATGGTTAAAGTTGTAATACACGACGTACAGATAAATGGTTTTCATGTTCTATCGAAGCAATAGCCACGGTAATGCACTAACAACAAAGGAAGCCATAGTTGAGTCATTTTAGCTAGATGAGTGAAGTATTCTTGAAATTCTCACAATGCACGAATGTACGTACCTTTCCTCGGTCAGTAACCACCTCAACAGCTTCTATACTGGTTCCATAAAGATTTCCATGAACTGCTGCAAACTCAAGGAATTTCTCGTCCTTTATGTCTTTCTCCATGACACTCCGTTCAGTGAAATGGTAGTGAACACCGTTCTGTTCATTGTTCCTTGGAGCACGGGTTGTGTGGCTCACTGAAAATCCAAACATTGATGGGAATTCTTCCATCAGTTTGGAAATCAGGGTACCCTTACCAACTCCAGAAGGACCACTTATGACGATAGGTTTTTCAGATTCGCCAATCACTCCTTTACTCCAGGCAACCACTTCAGTCCCGAATCTCGTCTTCTGCTCCCTAACAAATGCAGTATTGACCTGAAATATGATAAGAAGGTGCGGAAATTGAGGAATAAACCGATCAATACATAAGATATGAACAACAGACTCGCTGTGTGCGGGACAAAGATCAAGAGACATAAAAGCGCCAACCTCTAAAAACCAGAAGCAATCATCAGAGGTCGAGTTCCCCTTAATAACCAAAATCCGATCTTCATCTAAAGCTATAGCTGAGTGGCCCCCCAAAGGCTTTGGTTTTGTTCCCAAAACAGTAGGGATCACCCTATAAGACAAGTAAACTCAGTTATCTCAACTATGAGCTGAAGGACAACTGCACCAATATCATGAAGCAAAGTCTAAGCTAAAAAACTCACCATTTGCTCGTAGATTTATCGAAAATCCTAACCCCAATTGTGCAAGCAGATTCTTTTTCCGTTGCACCAATGACATACTGAATCAAATTAAAAAAGGGGGTAGAAGATTCATTCATAACCAAGCATGCTTCACCTTATGGAGGAACAAAAGAACACATTGAAGAAGAATATTTATGCAGTATATCGGAACATCATACTGTTTTATTGCAGCCGATATTGACAGCCGTTTCACAGCCCTTAGACTTCAAAAGAAGCCCATTCGGGAAATCGCCCTGGAGATCATCTTCAAAGAAAGCTGGAGCTTCCCCCTATCACATCATAGCCAACAAAACAAAGCTCAGAACATAGATTTTGATCCTTCAAGAACATTTCGCGAATCGATCTTATCTTCTTCCTTTTTCCAGACAATTAACAACAAAAGATCAGAAATATGAGCTCACCATGGATACAGGTGATCCACCCAATCAAGATTTATTCTGTTAAACAAGAAACATAACGAGACAAGAGATCAGAATATACATACACATCTCATTTTCCCAGCTCACACAACAGAACTTTAACATAAAAAAATGCAAAAAATCAGCACCTTCCCACCCCCTAATTCAAACACCCCCAGTCTCTCCTTCTTAAACAAGAATAAGAACAAGAAACACATAGCAACTGATCTAACTCAAACAAATCAAAGAAAAATCCAATCTTTAACAAAATAAACGTAAAAAACAATCATCAAAAACAAAAACCCGAAAGCCCAACCACACAATTTGAACAAGAACGACCATAAGCACATTCGCCTTCTTTCTACAAAGAATTGAAGTTACCACATTGATATAACATATACACAATCAATTAACTTAGCTAAATACATACATCTTCCTCCGTCTCTTCGCACACAACTCAAAGAGAAGTAAATTCTTGAAGACCCAAAAAGAAAAACCCACCCCAAAATCTAGCTAAACCCCCCCGGATCGATCAGAACATTGAACCTAACCAAATACAATGAAGAATACCTCTTTAATGCAAAAAACAGGGGAGCTTCACGCCTTCCTTCTTCTGGCGTGGGAAAATATTTTCCTCGTGAATTTGATTTGTTTGTCTTGAATACAAAAAAGGGTCAAGAAAGAAAAAAAAAGCAAAATTGTCAAATAAGATGAAACTTAAGATTGAAAAAGGCAGAAAGTTTGGAGAAGTTTGAAGAAAGCTTGACAGGCAGAGGCTCCCATGTTCCAACCCCTGGTTATTACTCTCCTTTATTTATACATAACAAAAAATATATACTATAAGGGTGTGTGTTCTTTTGTGTGTGTTAGTGCGTGTGAGAGAGAGGAAAAAAGAAAAAGAGATTGTGTCCGATGTAAAACATTCTTATCAAAATCAAATTTGATCGAATTAATAAAATTAATTTCAAAACAATTATACTATACTTTTTTGTATGACAAGTGCACTTGTCGTCGATTCGTTAAAATTCGATTTGAGTTAAAATTAATTTTTTGTCTTTTTTTTTTTAAAAAAAAATTGTTTTATTTTCTTTCTTGGTACCTTTTCCTTTCAAGTTGCGGAAAGGAACACAAGTTGCAGAAAAAAAATTGTCCTATGATTCCTAGATGCTTATTTTATTTCCCAAACTATGTAATAAAATTTATTCCTAGTAATTCTCAATTATACATTGTAGTAATATATAAAGCCAAAAGAAATCAGAAGTTTGATGATTTTTCATGTGAAAAAAAATTTAGAAGTCATGTTTGCGTAAGATTTAAAAAGGGACAAATTCTTTTTGTATTAATCAATTCATTTTATATCATCTGCATATTTATTATTTTAATAAAGTATTTTTACACTGAGTATCGTCTGTTCTGATTAAACCTCATAAAAATAGTTAAATTGAACCGTTCATATATTCAATATTTTTTAAAAAATATTATCGACTAAACATCTCGATTTTGTCATGTCTTTGAGTAAATCCGCGCGCCATTTAATTGTATTTTGAAAATTGAAGTTTTATTGACGCAGTATTCTTTTCTATTTTAATCTTGTACCCCTAAAATAAATATGAAGTTGAAATTAATTAGAATTCGTATTATAATTAGAATTTCAAAGAAATTTACACCTTGCAAGGAAAAATGACATTTTAATATTTAAGTGGTGTACGGATTGACCTAAAAATTCATGAATTTTTCTATGCTGAATTGAATTAGAATAGATGTGTGCATATGTTAACCCTATTTTTCTTGCCGCCATCAGTTTGGTCAAACAATTGGACCATATTTTAGTAGCCTTGCCCCACTCTCCTTGTACAATATATTGCAATTCCACGTGACAAGTGACTAATCATTTAAAAAATAATTAAATAATATTGCTTCTATTATTTTCTTGATCGAGCGTTTCAGACTAATGATTAAGTCAAGCATTGCCATATCCACAATATTGTTTGGATAACACATAAAACGTTTGGTTGGACTAAATGTATGTCTTGACTTGTGTGTCGATTCTCACATGATGATAGTCTTGATTCTTATCGACAATAAATTAACTATGGAGGCCCTAATCGGCGCATATGGTGCATGCACAAATACTCCTGACATGATCTGTGTGGATGTCACTCCTGCTTTTCCATCTGACAAAAAATTACAAAAAAAACGTATGATAAATCTTAAACTGAAAATATTTAATAATATCATAGATTACCAAATAGTTAATATCATGAATGACAGAGAGTATCTACAGTCATCCTACATCGGATGAAGACGAGGACTCAGGGCGTTTGAGTGAAATTAGGTTTTTCGAAACATCGATGTTTGAAAAACTTTAAAATGTTAAAATATAATTTGACAAATTGTAAAAAATTATAATATACGGAATTTAAAAGAAGTAAGAAGTTTCAAATTTATTTTCGAAATCCCACCAATTCACTTAATTCTAATCATAATAATTTTAAAATTGCTATTACGAAAATTTTATAAGCTCAATAATTTTATTTTATCATAATTTTTCAAAATCTTATTTTTATTTTATCATAATCTTTCAAAATTTTATTTTTATGATAAAATCTAATATCTTATAAAATGATCTAAAAAATCTGATAAGATGTATGAACTTATAAAATTTTCTAAATAAGGTCAGCTATACACTCTCTTAGTGACGTACAAAGTTATAATTTTCCTCTTATTCATGAATAGGAATAATTACATTAACAAACCCTAACTTATAGTTTGTTAAAGCCAATGAGGTTTAGTTTAGTTGGCGAAGCTAAGGCTCCAACGTTTCAAAATATTTTATTATTATTTTTTTCCTTTCTTTTCATTGAAATGTACTGGTTTATACATTTTATTCTTATTTATAATATATTTTAAAATATGAAAGATTGTTTACTATACGCACGTAGGAACATCGTGTCATAATGACTAGTATAATTATGCTCTTTTGTTGCTTGAAAAATTATAAATACTACCTTGATATTTTATAAATTATGTAATTTTTCTAAAATGATCAATTTTGCCTTATTGTATTTAAAATAAAAAATAAAAAATTGGACTTAGATGGATGAAAATTTGTGAAAAATCATAAAAATATCCATTTAATACATAAAAAAATTTAGAATTATTTTTAAAAATAAGTAAAATTATAATTCATAATCCACATTGATATTTTGGTCAGTTCACCATAAAGAACCGATGAAAATTTAA
Organism: Sesamum indicum; assembly: GCF_026168435.1. Classification (NCBI taxonomy): domain Eukaryota; kingdom Viridiplantae; phylum Streptophyta; class Magnoliopsida; order Lamiales; family Pedaliaceae; genus Sesamum; species Sesamum indicum. Next base: position 3,434,073 of record NC_142661.1, on the reverse strand, counting down.
TGAAAAACTATGGATTGGATAATTATTAACAGACAATTAAAATTAGAGAGTATTGATAATTTTTTCGAACAATAAAAAAATATTTAGAATTATGTCGAACATCAAGGGAATTCATTGTAGCTTTTCATTATTTATATATATATATATATATGCATGGAGGTCGATAAATTAATAATCGATTTATTTCAATTAATAATATATTATCGCTCTTATTTAAAAAAAAAATGTATAGTCTATTAAAACAAACTACTGCTTTTGGAAAATTATACGTACGCCCATCATAAACCAACATCATTTACGCAATCATCCGTATTTTTTGAAAAATTACGCATACACTCCACAAAAATATCTACATCATTAATTGTCCCTACTTTTTAACTTTGTAAGGATAGTTTATATAATTATATAAAAAATAATAATAATAAATTTATATAAATAAATCATAAATAAGAAGTATAAATATAATTATTTTTTATTAATAAAACAAATTTGAAAGGATAAAATCATAAAATTCCAATAAAATCAAAGGGTATCATGTAAAGACAAGTAGGGTCTTCATTTTATGACGAAGAAGTAATACAATAATTTGTTTTATCTTAAAACCTCGTAATCTATTGGTACTAAGTTTTGGGCTAGATTCAGATAATCACACTAATTAAAATAATAATAATAATAATAATATTTTTTTAAAAATAAAATAAAATAAAATTGTCAGGATCATGGAAGTATAATCATGTAGTGGACTGACCAATGAGAATGGAGAGCCTGCAGAAAAAGGGCATTTTCTTTGAAAAGAAGATTGATAGGGTTGACTGTGTGGATGAGTATCCTACACTCCATTCCAATTCATTCAAAGTCAAACAAATCAACTTCAGATGCTTAAAGTTAACTTATTTTTGAAGTTAGAGAGTCATAGCAATTAAATTAGGGCAAATGGCCTAAAAACCCGAACACTATGTTTGGTTTTCTTTTTATTTTGTTTTGATGTATTCTGTGGAGATAGAAAGAGAAAAACAAAGATAAACAAGTATGTGTTAGAGATAGTGTGTATGTTTCAATTTATTTTTTGAGGTAATATAAAATAATTATGATATTGTTGGGTTTTTACCCTTCAGCAGGAGCTCGAAAAACCTATCTCAATTATTACAGATTTATGAGTTTTGAACTCTTAAATAATACAAGCCAAATTACAACAATGACAATTAGAGAAATATAAAGAAAGCGAATAAAGAATATCGACTCAGGGAGCCAAAGATTCGAAGCGGTAGACACAGCTACAAGAAGGTCGGCAACCTACACACTCATGGTTGCTCCTTTCTCACCAAGAGTAACACCACTCGTTTACTAAAAACTTAAGCACAAAGCCAACCACAAAGGTTTTTCACAAAGATATTCAAGAACACAAACATAATGTTTGGATTCGTTTTCTGAGTGTTTTGTGGAAATAGAGAGAGAAAAACAAAGATAAACAAGTGTGTGTTAGAGATAGTATGTATGTTTGGATTTGTTTTTGGAGATAATTTAAAATAAGTATTATATATTTAATATTGTGTTTTGGGAGACAAAAATTACTATTCATTGTCAAATCATGTCTTTGGAGATAATTTAAAATAAGTATTATATGTTTAATATTGTGTTTTGGGAGACAAAAATTACTATTCATTGTCAAATCATGCCTTTTTTTTTATATATATATTTATGTATATATGTGTGTATATATATATATATTTTTATGCTAAAATAATTAAAAACACCTAAATAAGGTGTTTTTGAATGATGGCAAATATTGGGTATGTTTTGACTTGTCTCGAAAATAAGTTGGAAATAAAAACAAACATAAATATGTTATGTATTTTTCGGGTGTATTCGGTTGTAGATCCATAAAGGAGACGAGATAATTTATACCAGTAGAAGGGACGAGAGAAAGGTGAGGAAAGCGGTGGAGAGGGTTCCCAACACCATTGGAAAACCTCCATTTAAGATTTTGAGGAGAAAAACAAAGAGGTGAAAGAAGAGGGAGAGGTGGTGAACGGCTGCTGCCAAGTGAAAGGAAAAGATGAGGGAAAATGAATTAGAGTTAGGTTTTGGGGGTTAAACATTTACAGGGTCGGGTATGGGTATGGGTCAGCGGGTTGTGGGCTTTAGTGGAGTGAGGGTTGGGCCTTGGTGATTAAAAGGGTCATCCAGTGAGGGATGGGCTTTGGGCCTCACTAAAATTGGACATGGGCCAAATTATATTTACATATATGTTAGATATTATTTAGTAGAAGACAAAAATTACTGTTAATTGTCAAATCGTCTCTCTTTTATATATTTATGCATATGTATGAGTATGTATATAATTTTTTTAGTTGTAGGGCCTATAATTAGTGTAGACTTATTTTGATCAAAAACAAATAAGGCATTGTTTCAAAATATCTAAAAATAATACCAAAACTTCCAAAATAAATCAAGGCAAATATTTATCATATTTTGTCCCATCTCGAAGATGGGTAAAAAATGAAACCAAATACTATGATAAGATTTGCATTGGTTTTCAGCATATGTATGGATCAATTAACAAGTTGGATATTACTATCCCATTTCGAATCACAACAAGAACTTCAAAAATTAATTTGGTCATTCTTTCACAATAACTAGTCGTTATCGCATGTGATCCCTGCAAGCGTATAAAATAGAACTGTGATGTAATATGAAGAGGAAAAAGAAATTTGTGAAAAGAATAAGGGGACATAAAGAAAGAAGTCCTGAGAAGAATAAAAAAAAAGGATAATTACACTCCATTCTCTTGAGATTTAATGTAATTATACGTAAATCTCTTATAGTTTGAAAAACTATATCTACCACCCTTAAGGTTTGCTTCCGTCTAACAAATAAGTCCCTATATTAGTCAAAATTCACCAAATTTGCTGATATTAACAAAAAAGAATCATTAAAAGAAATCTATATTTGCCCCAATTCACGTCTTATTGCTTTAATGCAGGTCAAATTAATATTTTTATCGCCAACTTACCCACAGACATCGTCATGCATTAATACATTTTCATCGTAATTTTGTTAATATCAGCAAATTCAGTGAATTTAACTAACGGAGGGACCTATTTGTTGAACATAAGCAATCCTTAAGGGTACTAGATGTGATTTTCCAAATCATATTGAATCTACATATAATTACACCAAATCTCAGGGGAGAAAAGCGTAATTATTCCTAAAAGAACGTGGAGTGAAGTGGGAGAGAAAAAAATAAATTGCAGTTGTAGGTTTATTAAAGATATGCAAGTTTGTGAGGAAAAGAAACATGAGAAGTAAAGTGAGAGAAACGGTTGAGTAGTAAATTGAGATAATGGAAGTTGGATAATACTAGACCTCTATAAAGATTGATCACGAGATCGAGTCTCAGGAGGAGTTGTGAAATCAATTTTCATCCTCCTCTTAGGGCGAAAAAAAGACTCATATCAACAACTAGTGTTGAGAAGTATTGTGTAAAGGATTTTATATTTCACTTTAGTGTTAATTTAATTATATTTTTAACATTTTAAAGGGATACGTGTCAATTACAAACTCGTGTGATATATTTTAATTTTTAAAAAGAGACACGTGCCAATTACACATCGATGTCCATTAATATGTGATGTTAGAGTTGGATAGAATATTTCTATTGTATGTATTTTTATTTTAAAATTATAATTTACCCTATTATATATAATTAAACAGCGGTGAATTTGATATCAAGATCTTGCATAAGTACCTTTTGGTAGTTTCTTGTTCTTTTTAATTTCCTCGTATATTTTTATCTCTTTCCAATATTGTAAGATTATTTTATTTTATCAATAGTTTTTTATAAATCTATATTTATATCTATTTATTGTTTGTATATATTTCAAAAAAATAAATAAAGTATTATATTAAAATTTTATCAAATTATAATACAGAGAGTACCACATATTATTAGTATATTTTAATTCTCAAAATAATTATGAGTAAATTATAACCATTTTTTGAAATTTAGCATAATTACGAATACCCTATTGTTGTTTTGAAAAATACCAATACTTCCCTGAATTTAACGATCATCTAACAATTAGCTATTATGTTAGTCTCCGTTAGGTGTTCATCCATTTTTTGTGGTGAACTGAACAAACTGTCATTGTGGACTAAAAAATATAATTTTATTTATTTTTAAAAAAATTATTTTTTATTAACTAAGTGGATAATTTTTTAAATTTTTTTATCCACTCTATCAGATTTCATATATAAGAAGAAACAAGAGGCCCATTACCATAATGGATCAAAATATTTCTATTGAAGGCCCAAAAGTTTTTCCACAGGTTGGACTTTGCTCAAGCCCAACTTGGGCATAGGCTTTTGGGTCGAATTGGATAGATATGGTCCACATTGGAGGCCAGGCCCATCTGAGGTCTATTATTTTAGCATATTTTTTTATTTTTTCTATTATAATTAATTATGGCAAAAGTCCTTTTTTTTTTTTTGTTACAAAAATGAGAAACAAGGATGGCATCCTACAAATCGGGCATGGAGAATTGCGTCTATGCCATGTGTGCTAATTAGGGTCCCTATAGTAGATTCGTCATCTCAAAAGGTCAAGATCTAATCATGTGGGGATCAACATACAAATTATATGACATCCGTAGGATTTTATATATAATTGAGGGACTAATTTGTAATTATTAAGAAAATTTAAATTTAATTTATAAACAAATTATAGGTTGAAGTTGGAATATATTAAAACTTGATTATAGTAAATTGGACCTCATTATAATATTTAAAAGTAAATTATATTAATTAAAAAATTAGGTAGCACGTAATGAATATTTTAGAAAAAAATTAAAAAAATTTATACATATATGTCTAATGCACTTACCAACTTAAATGGATAATCACACACACTATCGCAAAGACGAAATAGTTACGCGATTTTATATTAATTTATATAATTATATTATTTAATTATTCCATTTATTAAATGTAATCTATACTGATCGATATACTGATTAATCAGAATATTTTATGAATTTTCCTATTTAAATTAGTTTCATATTAACTATTACATTTAATATAAAAATATTATAGTTGATTAATTATATTATTAAATTTATTAGATTTAATTATTACTATAATTAATTTACTTAATTCCATCAGACTTATTTGTCAAAGACGTAATTATATATATTGGTGTTTAATTAAATTATATATTAACGAGACACGATAGAAATTCATATAAATATTAGAAAACTATATTAAGAAATATTAGGATATTATATTTGAGAAATATTATAATTATTGAAAAGAAAAATGAGATTTATGTATTATTTTAATTTGAAAATAGTTAGGCTTGTTGGGGTGGCCCTCAACTAACACTCTCCGATGTTTAAGTCAATGCTTGGTATCAAGGTCGTGTAAGCAGGTCGCTGTCGAGCTAGCGAGTCTAAGCAATCTAAAGTAAGAGGTGAATAGAAACGACATACCATAAATGCACTAAGCATGGATTATTTATAGCATAAAATGGGGGGTTTTGTTGGTCCAATAGTTGTATGCCACGTATCCCGAGTTGTAAGGGTCGGGTCGTTGGACCCGGTCCGATTAGGAAGACACGGGTCTTCCAGGTGAAGTTGCAATTTTGAGGCCTTTCAGGGGCGAAATAATCTTTTTCAAACTATTTTGATTATTTCGTATGACATTTATATATTATATCGATAAAAATAAAATTTATGTGAATGGTTGAACGAGCACATCTTATAAAAAGATCATAATTAAAGAAAAGGTATAATGATCAGTAATAGTTAAGTGTAATGCCGTAGAGGATGCTACATAATTAGGACATATGTTTAGTCTCATCAAACACCTTAACAAAATTTAAAAATCAGACCGTAAATGCGACAATGATCGTTTTTAACTACCAAACCACGATGATTGGTGGTGTAAAATGTCATTTTCCTTGTAATAATAAAACATTAAAATGAAGTAGTTTTGAGGATTCTTTTTCTGACCTTAATTATTCAAAATCAGTCAAGGTTGGGAGTAGGGTTATGTATAAATTATAATCATCATCTCTATCCCTTTGTAATGAGTGTTAATTCATTTTATGGACTCTTGCATTAATTGAGCATTTGTGATTGACTATAATGCCCTTGTGATTAATTATTGTGAAAGTGAAATGAAATGTGGGTTCCCTATCTAGAAGTTGACTAATGAGAATTCACCACATTGGCATTGTGGTCCTAACCACTCTCATCATTCATACCTCATACATCTCTGTCTTTCTCTCTGTCTCAAAATATTTACGCATATACTCAAAATTCAAATACAAGACTTTCCATAAACAAGTTTTATCTGGTTGTCCTAATAGTCACAATACATACCTCGTACTTCACTTGCCAAATGTAATAAACTTTCAATAAATTAGAAAGTAAAATAATATTTTAAAAATAAAATCCAAATATATATAATTTCTCATTCTTAACACAATAAATATCTTTATACTAGAAAATGAGCACTTTTGTGAATAAAATATTCATTAATAATGTCAAAATTCCTCTTTTTTTAATAAATAAATAAATTAATAGGAGATGTAGTACCAAAATTGAACTAAAAAAAGTTTGTAAACATTAATGAGTCAAATCGCCGAGTTTGACCACGCTTTTAAAGAACCCGAAAACCACCTTCCACGAAAGCACGACTTCATAGTGTTCCGAGATGGCTTTTTTACATTTCTATTGCTCCAAGAACACCCCCACTCACTAAAAAGAAAAAAAAGTTTAAATTTTATTTTTATTTGGATTAAACTAAAAAAAAGCTTTAATTATATTAGATTTCAAAATAACTATGTCGACACTCTATAAGATTAGGTCTAAAACTGTAAAATATATTTTTGAAGGGTATAATTGTAATTACAAATATATTTTACACAAATACCAATAAAGTACGGTCACTAATACCCAAGGGAATGTACCTATAATTCTACAAATAACAGAGATATTTGCCACCACATTCCCACAAAACCAGGGGGTATTTGCCAACACATTCACACTAAGCCACTCCCACTACTCCATCACTACTTTTTTTCTCATTGCTTATTGACACAATTCAAATTCAATGATGTAAGATATTATTTGTTCTGATTTTATATGAATTTTAAATTTTTATTTACATGTAATTATTGTAATTTTATGGGACGTGTATCAATATTATTTTAATTTAGGAAAAAAAATAAAAGAAAAGAAAAAGGGGAGAAAACAAAATTAGGGTTGTGTGAGGCTAAATTGGTCCAATTCAAAAGTCAAACAAGTAGATGAACCAAACCACTTGATTCAAAGTTTGACTAAATGTATGCCATTTAAGAGCTCTCTTTCAGCACACGGTAGCAAATAAACAAGTGTGCTTTCTTGTGCCAACATTTCTATCAAATTCCAATATTCCACTTGGCTTGGGCTTTATATATAATTTATTATATTATTTAATATTTAAATTTAAAAATTACTTCAATAAATTACAATGGGCTATTGTGATGTTTGGTAAATTACAATTACTTTTTTATTATTTAAAATTTACAATTATCCTCTTGGTATTATTAATGTATGATCTATTTCATACATTCTGCATTGGACTTCATCCTTTGGCATTCAATCGCTAGCCTTTCACATTCTTCTGTCGTCTAAAGTAACCTGAAGAGCATTGTTTTTTTGAGCTGAGTAGTCGAGCTAGCGACTGAAGACCTGGTTGCAAGCCTGTCTGTAAGCACAAGAGAGTTAACTGAGCCGATCATTCCTGAGTTTATGAAGGAATGAGATAAGGCTCTACTGCTTTTAATAGAGGAGTTGGACTTGCTTTGGAAAGTTTACAATTTTCCGGCTAAATGATTATCTAATGAATACCCTTGTATTTATTAGACCGTTAGTTTCAAATGGATATTTTTAACTTTTTGAACAACAAGAAAGTATTTATAATTAGGATTAAATACATTTTGTATCCCTGAATTATGCATAAAGTGTATTTACACCCATAAACTATAAAACAACAAGAAAATATTTATAATTAGAGTAAATACACTTTGCACCCCTGAATTATGCATAAAACACATCTACACCCCCAAACTATAAAATGTAACAAAATGGCCCTCATGATATATAAAAGAAATGCCCTCGTTGTTTGGACACCTAAAATATTTCTATTACAACCATTCTTCTAAATATAATCTGAATTGTTATAAATTTTTATTTAAAATAAACACTACCCAAAATTTATAATTTTTATACTGTGTATAGAATCTGTATAAACTCCATAAATTTTCAATTCTTGTATAGTAAAAGATTTACATAATTTTTGCTTGTATTGTTATATATTGAACTTTTTTTAAAAATAAATTATCAATACAATTTTAAAATATTACATTCAACATATATATAATGTAAAATATGCATATCTATAATATAATTAAGATATAATATTTTATATTTTTAAGTAATGATATGATATATTTTTATTGATGTAATTAAATAAAAAATTATAAGTTATATAACATACTTTTTCTACAATATTATATGCATTATGTATTTACACACATTTACATGCACTTTTGAACATAATTTATTTATTTTATAAAATATGTTTGCATATATTGAGCTTATAAATATTTTTTGTGTTTCATAATTTATAAAAAAATATAAATTATAAATGTTATTTTTAAAATAAAATATGAGTAAAATTTAAATTACTAAAAATAGTTTAGGGATATATTTTAATAAAATATAGTTTAGGAAGTAAAATAAAAAAGTATAAGAACGACATTTTTGTCTTATTAATATCAAATTATTTCGTCAGAGATATTTTTGTTACCTTTCATACTTAGGGATACAAATGGGACAAAATACATATTTCAGAGGTGCAATTCGTATTTAACCCTTTATAATTATAATAAATTTGAAAGAGTTCATTGTTATTTTTTTTTTATCTAAAATATTTTACGCAATACACAATTATCATCATTACACTTTTTTTTTTTTAATTTTAAACCAATCACGTACTTAAAAAAAAAAATCACATGGTGATCAAACTCATTTTGTCTCACTGAACTCAACTATAAAAAAGGATAAAAAAGAATAATAAGTAAAATTAGTTGAAAAGAAAAATTGAAAATTAATAGATAGATAGGCGGGGGTAGGAGGAAAGTCTGTAATGAATTGGAGGTCTTCGATTCTCTCCCTCACATGAACTGATGTACTAAATTCCCATTCTCAACGTTTACCTCAATTCCAAACTTGTTCCGTTCTTCCTTAAATATCCGTGGTAGATCGGCGTGTTCTACTACAGCTCTTTTTCTTGGAAAGAAGTTATTTTTCTATTGCTTTCTTGGGGTGAAATCTGTAGTTTTTTCTTGGTTATTCCGCCTGTTTTTAACTGAATATTTTAGTCATTGGAGATCTGAAGTATGAACTTTTGTTGGATGGGTTTTGAAGCTTGTTGAGGTATTTCACTTATTTATTTTCATATGTTTGTGTAGTTTTGACTTTGAAGATTGAGTTTTGATGGTTGTTGACTACTATTTTTGCTGCAATCCAGAAACCCAATTGGCTGAAAGATCAGGGAAAGTGAAGAAGTTTGAGAATTGAAGCTTTATTCTGTTGATTTGTATGTGGTGTTGATCAGGAAAAAGCTGAGATTTTGATTGGTCTTTGTTTGTGTTCTGCTGAAATTTTGTGACCCTTTTTGCTGGATTTGGGAAGTAGCAAGTTGATTTTGAGAGATTTTTAATGGGAAATTGTTGTGCAGTACCACAAACTTCAGATGAGAATAGGGGGAAGCATAAGCCAAACCCTTATGCTACTGATTATGGGGGTTCAGTACCGAATGGTGGAAAATCTACTGTTTTGAGCAACCCAACAGGGTATAACATAAAGGAGTTTTATGAGCTGGGGCGGGAGCTCGGGCGTGGTGAATTTGGGATCACATATTTGTGCACTGATAAGAGTAATGGGGAGATCTTTGCGTGTAAGTCGATATCGAAGAAGAAGCTGAGGACTAGAGTGGATATTGAAGATGTTAGGAGAGAAGTTGAGATCATGAGGCATTTGCCTAAGCATCCCAATATTGTGAGCTTGAAGGATACCTATGAAGATGATAATGCCGTCCACTTAGTTATGGAGTTGTGTGAGGGTGGTGAGTTGTTCGACAGGATTGTTGCTAGAGGACATTATACAGAAAGGGCTGCTGCGGCTGTGACACGCACAATTGTTGAAGTTATTCAGGTGAGGATTTTTCTGATCTTGATCTTTTATGCTGAGAAAATTTTAGTTTGAGTCTTGTTCACATCTGAGAGTACATGAATTATCTTTATTTTGTTGAACGTGTATTAAGATTTACATGTTAGTCAGTAATGCAGTGCCTGATCCATATTGAAACAAGGACTTATTAGTACAAGGATATATGTAACTAACTATTTGGGTAACTGTTGTGGCACTGACATGCAATTTCTCCCATCAACTAGTTGGTTGTAAACTTTAAGGTTGATATTTTGGTCTTTGTCATTCGTGATCTTTCACTGTGCCATAAAAGGTTGAACTGGTTCTTGGTACTTTCCAATTTCCTTTCTTCCGTGTCTTTGGGTTATGGAGATTATTTGCAAAGTATATGTATTTTGCTCCTGCAGTATGTGAATAAATTAGCTTGGGTTTCTCTGCAGAATTGCCATAAGCATGGGGTCATGCACCGTGATCTTAAACCCGAAAATTTCTTGTTTTCTAATAAGAAGGAAACAGCACCTCTAAAAGCTATTGATTTTGGGCTGTCGATTTTCTTCAAGCCTGGTAATGCCGTCTACTATTGCATTCCTTCTTCCAAGTATCATCATACAGCCTGTTTTCATTCTTAGCGGATTTGTTTGCAATGCTACAGGCGAGAGATTTGATGAGATAGTCGGAAGTCCTTATTATATGGCTCCAGAGGTGCTGAAGAGAAACTATGGTCCAGAAGTTGATGTTTGGAGTGCTGGTGTAATTCTCTACATATTACTGTGTGGTATTCCACCTTTTTGGGCTGGTATGTTTCCTCTTCCAACATCTTGTAATAATAATGCCTATGCCAATGTCGCCTAAGTTTATATGAAAATGTCGTTAACTTGCAGAAACTGAACAAGGAGTTGCCCAAGCAATCATTCGTTCTGTTGTGGATTTCAAGAGAGACCCTTGGCCTAAGGTTTCTGATAAAGCAAAGGATCTGGTCAAGAAGATGCTCAACCCTGATCCCAAACAGCGGCTTACAGCACAAGAAGTTCTAGGTAACAAATATGCTGTATTTTTAATAAATGATATGCGTTTTGCTCGTAGAGCTGCTCTTCACAAGTATAACTGCTGACTTGCAGATCACCCTTGGTTACAAAATGCGAAAAGTGCTCCAAATGTTTCTCTGGGTGAAACTGTGAGAGCTCGGCTCAAGCAATTTTCGATGATGAATAAGCTGAAGAAACGAGCTCTGAGGGTAATCTCTTGCTTTATAAGGCACCCAAACAAATTAGTTAGTGGGACTTTTCCAGTCCTCTCATGACTAAATTGCTTCTCAAAATGCCAGGTGATTGCTGAGCATTTGTCGGTGGAGGAAGTGGCAGGCATAAAGGAGGGATTCCAGTTGATGGATACAGGCAACAAGGGGAAGATTGACATCAATGAACTGAGAACTGGATTACATAAGCTCGGCCATCAGATCCCTGAAGCGGATCTTCTAGTTCTTATGGAAGCAGTAAGTGCCGTTCCTAATTAGAACATCTTACACTTGATTCTTCTTTGAAAGTTGAGAGATTCTTCCGGTTCTCCGCCCTCGAGACTGTTGTGTGTTGTACCAAATCTTTTTTGCTAGAAGCACTGCACATCAGCACTACGCTTGTCATTATCACGTGAAAGTAATTAGTTATTCTTTCTGCAGGGCGACGTAGATAAGGATGGATATCTTGACTGCGGAGAGTTTGTTGCAATTTCTGTACACCTAAGGAAGATGGGCAACGAAGACCATCTGCGTAAAGCCTTTGAGTTCTTCGATAAAAACGAGACTGGGTATATCGAGATTGAAGAGCTGAGGGATGCCTTTGCTGATGAGGCTGAACCTACGAGTGAAGAGGTTATCAATGCCATTATTCAAGATGTTGACACAGACAAGGTTACTAATCCTACACCTTGATATTTCCTATTCCGCTATATATTTTCCTTCTTATATTTGCACGTGTTGGCAAACCGTGTTCTAAATTTGATTATTCTTTTTGTAGGATGGACGTATAAGTTACGAGGAATTTGCTGCAATGATGAAGGCAGGCACGGACTGGAGAAAAGCATCGAGACAATACTCACGAGAGCGATACAACAGTCTTAGCTTGAAACTGATGAAGGACGGATCGTTAAACATGAGCAACTAAGGTAGATAGGCGGAAGAGCATGACACGTTGATCTTCCCAGTCTCTGTTCCTTTCTGTTTCTCTGTTTTTCTATTACATCTACAAGAATTTAAGATTCTTTTTGCCGAGGATAACCAAGTATAGCTAGGTCCTTGCTGTTCATGTTGTTCTCATTTGTTTGTATGGTTGTTGCTTGCTTTCTTTTCGATGGGCAATTCAGAAATGTGAAGGATTTGTCCTTTTTCCTTTTTCATTTAAGAAGTGTACGCTATATATATATATATGTGGTTGTAGATATGCTGTTATTACTAGTTCAATGAAGTAATAATGCAAAGCTTCTATTGATCATATAAAGTTTCCTAGTCTTTCTTGACATGAAAAGATTCTGTTCCGTTGTTTGATCTGTATTTAATCCTAGGCAAATTTTGAAAATTTTAAGGTTCTACTGAGGAACGGGTGTTTGCAATAACTTTTATTTTTGTGATATGAGCGAACAAAAACGAAAATTGGTGTATCTGAAAATAAAAGTGAAATTAGAGTATTTGAGAAAATAACTTAATATTTACAACCGTATCAATCAAATGTAGAAGTCGGGAGAGAGCGAGCAATTAGTTTAATATAAACAACTCAAAAATGAAAAATATTGAAAATGCAGTGGCCGTTGCAATCTTGACAGCTTAAAATGCCGTGGCCTCTGACATGCCGTACGCTGGACGGACAGACATTCACTGCACATCGTATCATGTCTGACAAGCAATCAAAGAAACCAGAAAAAGAGAACTTTTATCATGTCTTAGGCCCCAGTAAGCTACCATTTCATTTTTAGCGCAAAAATGTAGTGTGAAATGAGAATATTTTTTTAGATTAATTAATAAAATTATATTTTATATTGAATAGTAGTTTTAAATTAAATATTTTTAATGAATAATTATACCATTTTTTTTTTAAATTTGGTATAATTGCACATAAATTTTCTGTGATTTGAAAAATTATATCTAGTACCCCTAACGTTTACTTTTATTTAACAAATAAGTTCATATGTTAGTTAAAATTCAACGAAATTTGCTGATATTAACAAAATAAATTTGAATATAAATTCATATTTATTCCTAATTGACTTATTACTCATTTATTGTAGGTCAAAATCTTTTCTAACAAAACTATCATTGTAAAGATGAAAATACACTACATATTCGCACATGCATTAATGTGTGAATATGTATAATGATAATAGTGTGATCAGAAAAAAGTTTGTTTTACCTCAAATAAGTTAATAATAAGTCAATTAGAGATAAATATTAATTTATTTTTAACTAATATTAGACAATTCGGTGAATTTTAACTAACAGATGAATTCATTTGATAGACAAAAGCAAACGTTAAGAATACTAGATATAAATTTTACAAATTACAGCGAATTTATGTATAATTATATCAAATTTTATAAAAAATGGTAGAATTATTTTTGTTTCTAATGATACTACGTATAAACAAATATATTTTTTACTTTAATTACTTGATCCGGGTCGAATTATTTGATCTCCTGAGACGATCTCACTGCAGACGGATTAACTATTCCGAACCAGATTTTGGATTCCCTGAGAATAAAACACGAACCGTGAGCTCATCGGGCACGTCCCCGACAATGACCCTCCGACGCTCAAGTTAGGTTGATCGAGAGAAATATATGCGATCTCAAAGTTCGAGCTCATTAATGCACAACAGTTACCTCATTTATGTCGCCTCGGGGTCTATTTACAGAACACAATTGTACGTCAAGTACTGGGCCATGTGGCCTTATCTTATTGGTGTATGTTCTGATCGAATGGTTGTCATCATCCGGGTTTTCGGTCAGTCTGTGCGATCTGGGTCGGGTCATCCGCGATCCGCCCGCTACAAAACACGCGGATTCTAATCGCGAAATGACTACACTGCCCTTAATAAAGGGTGTTTCGATCTTTTTGCAGGGGTGGTATGTGCATACTCATCATTACTGTTTTACAGACAAATTGTCGTCACTTTACGAGGTAGTTAGTATGTTGGGCCAGTATCTGAATTTCAAAGCAGGCTGTTAATGGTTTTGGGCCTTTTGGCCCACAAGAAAAAGAAGGAAAATTTTCAGCATGCTTGCAGGACTTTCCATCTTTCTCATGACGTAGCTTCCTCACTCCGTGGCCCAATGATTAATTGTTTATTTGGGGAGCCTTAATTCAACATAAAATTATTAAATTCTTTAATAATTAATGATTTCATTAATTTCAAGATATACAACGGGCCGGGCCGATCCTAAGTACCAATACAAATGACCGTCCCATCCCAGCCCAGCCCAGTAGCCCAAGAACGCCTAATCTCGGGTTAGGCCTAGTTCAGGCTAATAGGTTGGCCGAACTAGGTAATTTTTTTTTAATAATGTATGACATATAAAAAAATTAATTTTACTTTTCTAAACTTACTTAGTAATAGGTTTATAGAATTTTTGAAATTCTAAAACTTTTATTTTTATTGTTTTAATCATAAATTTTTAGTAAATTAATTCATTAATATTAATTTTATTTATTTATTTTTATTTTTCAAAGTTTATTTAAAGTTTATTTGGTTTTTCATATCATTGTAAGCTTGTTAGTCAATAAATTAGTTAAGTTTCATAGTCTTAACTACTTGTTTTTCTAGTTAAAATTTTTTGTTTAATTTAATTTATTATTTATTTATTTTATAAAACAATCACAAATTTAATTAAATATTCAAAGCATACCTCAATTTCATAAAAAAATAAAAATAATATAGGCCCATCAGGCTTGATTAGGGCTTGGATTAAGCTTCAACAGGGTAAGGATCAGGCTTGAGTTTAAATATAGATCCAATTTGGAGCTAACTTAAAGACTTAGGGCCACCCCAAAGCAGACCATAAACAATAGTAAGCTGGTTATGGATTGGGTTTTTCCAGGCTGGTTCGTGTCGGTCCGACCGTTGTGCATCTTCATTCGTTATTGTCAAATAATGTTAGTAATTCCGTCGACCAACAATTGTTGACTCACATTGTTATCATAATTATAATTATTATCACTCATTTTTTTATATAACATAAAAATATCAACCAATATATATATATATATATATATATATATATATCAATTCACCTTAATAGTGAGATCTATGTTTACTGACGTGATATAATAATCCGCACGAGTTACCTCTTTAAATCCTGATTCGTTGTCGTCCCACTACTCAATCATGCAAAGTTCATGATTGCCAAGACATAGAACACACAGTTTTTTTTTGTAATTATATATATGTGTATCAACAATTTATGTAAAAAAGTTAGTATTAATGGATGTGCAATAATTTGAGCTGTCAATTTTTAGCAGAAATGCAACAATGTCTTACAAAATGTGCTGATTTGTGACTAGAAATCCTAAGTGTGCACGAAACTACAGATGGACGCAGAATTGAGGTTCAATTTTGGTTTTGTCTGCATTGCATTATTAGACGATGGTGACCGTTTGATCTCCAAAACCTTGATTTTCATTTCCTTATCTTGTAGTGTGTTCGTCTGTGTGTCTGAATCAATGCCGATGATCTAAATCATTTTTCATTGCAATCATGGGGTGGGGATATTTTTCATTAGGAGCTACGTAATTATGTTTTGTTTGAGAAAGGTATTTGTAATTTTTCAAACAAACGAAATGATATTTGTAATTATGTCAAATCTCATGAGTGGTAGCTGTAATTTACTCTATATAAAAATATATAAATACAAATTTATTTTTAAAAAATAAATATATATGTAAATATACACAGTAAAAATAAGATTTTTCTTTAAAAAGATTCATTTTTTTTTTTTGATAATTTATCGAACCAAACTGAATTGATAAAGAATTTTGATTGGATACGTGGTACGTCATTTTGGCGTCAATTCGATACGGTATTATCAACTGAAGTCCCTATTGAAACATATAAATGCTCAAATGCACGTTGAGAAAATCTTACTCAATTTAAATTTAATCGAATCAAACTAATTATAAAATAAATATAATACACTTAATTATCATGTAATTGATCACTTTCTCTAAACTATATAATCACAGAACAAGTAATATTAAACTTAATGTATAATTAATTCAAATTCGATCAAACCCAATGAACTGAAATAGAATTTCCCAATACATGATCTTGTCCACCCACCCATAATTCTTGCTTATATTTGGATATGAAATTATGTATGATTGTTTTGTCGTAGGTGGGCATGAAAATGAATGGTGTTCGTGACAAGACAAGAATAAAATCTAAGTAAAGATTTGGGTGTTGTCGGATCACAAGTGTACAAACCTACAAAAAAAATGGGCCTATGTTATCTTAAATGATTTAGGTGACCAATAATGACGAAATATTTTTGAAAATGAATCCCTTTTTTGAATTTTATCCAAATATATAATTAAATTAATTATTATACTATACGATCTTATTTTATTAATAAAACTTACATTTATTCAAAAAAAATAAATTACATTTCTAATCATGCACATATATAGTTATATTTTTTTTTTTTGGATAAATGTAAGTTTAATTAATAAAACAAGATCGTACAGTACAACAGTACTCAACTGGTGGTTATTTTCACTTGGTCGTATTACCATATTACAAATAGGAGAATACTTTCTATTTTCTTTTTTTATTTACTCATAATAGTAAATAAATTACAGTAATTTATTTCGATACACTGAGCAGTACATCAATTCAATCAATATGATTAATAATGATAAATAAATTATAATAACTCATATAAAGTGAGATATACCCACTCGTCCGATGGGACTCAAACACATGATTTTAAATTTATTTATGAAACAGTAGCCTTATTTTTCACCGATAGGCTCAGACATTATTGATAAGATTGAAGAATACTCGGTGCCATTTTTTGATCGAAGTTTGGGAAGAACATTTATTAATTTTATATATAGATAAATATGACATCAAATATTTGCTTGGGTGATTTTATAATTGAACGACTTGATCTTCTATTACATAAATTGTTTAACTTTATATTATATTTATATAAATGTAATAAATTGTGATTTTTTAAATAATTATACAAAATATATTAAATATGATATAATATATGATCTTAATTTATAACAAAAGATTCAAACTATTTAAATCATGGCTCCGACATTGTGGCCATTGGACATGAAATGAGAAAAGTTTGGTCGGTTGGGTTTTTACGATCGAAGGACCAAAAAGATGAGGTTGATTTGATGGACAATAATACGAATATTTTGGTCGGATTTTGTGTTATCTTTTAGGTGCTACTTTTGTCTTAAAAATTCAACTTCTAATTTGATTGGATACAAATTAAATTACAGATATTCAAATTCGTCATATTTAAATTAAAAATTAGTGATTTATAGATATAGGATTAATTATATTTAGATTCGTTCTAAAGATACGAAATTATATTTTTCCTCAAAAAAAATTTAAAATTATACTTACACTTTTTTCAAAAATTCACCATTTACACCTAACATCATGTCGTTATGATTTGAATAAAAAATGCTGATGTTAAATTTTCTTTACATAAATTTCTAATTTTACCTCATTTAATAATTTTATATTTATAAGAGAATAATATAATAATATTAACCTTACTCCATATATATAAATATTATATTTATCCCCTTATAAATTCAAAAATATACATGAAAATTTATGCAATTTTTTTTTGACATTAATATTTTTCATTTAAATCCTAAAGGACTGAGTCAGGTGTAATTGAAAGACTTTCGAAATGGATGTGCAAGTGTAATTTTAATTTTTTTTTAAAAAATATATAATTAAAAGAGATTTAAGTATAATATCATTGTAAATTTTTCTGTAAGACGGCATAATCACAACTAATTGATTGAATTGAGACCAATCTCCTCTTTGTAGGAAATTTCAAATCGAAATCCCCCAAATCCCCATGTTCATAAATTATCCAGATTTTTTGGGATTCATCCCAAAAAAGTAACATATTATATGTAATAGAGTTTGGAAAAGCATCGTCGAATGAGGGTCTAATCACATAAAGTTAGAACGTAGAAATTATAAGAGTAAGAGTCAAAAAATGGTGAAGAAAAATATACCCTTTTTTTTAACATTTCAACTATATATCATTTTACTTTACTGCCACACCACGATTGTTGGTTGTAGTTTTTACGAGACGGCTAAAACATTTATTACAAAAAATATGTTTTTCATAGCTCTTATAGCCATAGTAATATTGTAGCGGATAAGTTAAATTTTTATATCAATTTTATTTAATAATAATTAAATTGTAATAATTTTTAATCCATAACCAATAAAATATAGTGAATAGTAATTTTTTCTTTTAGTGGATGCATCTTGAAGGTGGTAGAGAAAAGGGGTAGTGGGCATTAGAACAAAACTGGATAATTAATTAATGTCTTGCTCGAATTTCGACACATTAATTAATTAATAATTAAGATTGCAATCATGTCGTGACCTTACCATAATTGGCCTAATTATTATATTTTAGGAAAGGAAACAATCACTTTTGAGAGACTTTAGGAAAGAATATCACCTAATTTTATTATTATTATTATTACTATAAATTTAAAAAGAACTTACTCGACACTTCTACTCATATTAATTCTACTTTTTCTTGTTAACTTTAATTAATTATTTTAATTATAGTTAAAGTTAAAATTAATTACACTTAGACCTCTCTTAAAAAAATAAAATTATATATTTTTTCAAATAAATTCAAAATTACACTTACACCCACGATCGGAATTTACTATTTATACCTGATCCTTTTTCGTTAGCCTGTTTGTTTGTGTTTTCATTTTCAAGTTTCAGTGGGAAATAATATTTTTAATTTCGTAAAGATTTTCATTTGAAATGAGAATAGATTTGGATTAGTTAATTAGATTGTGTTATATTGAATTGTGGTATTAAATCATATAATTTCAATGAAAATATGTATAAATAAATATGTTTTAACTTTAGTTACTGTCTCATAAACTGAAAACTAAATGTAATAATATTAACTTCACCCAATACATACATATATATATATATATATTATTTATCCCTTTATAAGTACAAAAATATACATGAGAATGTTAAATGTGGGCAAATTTAAAATTTATATATATTTTTGTGCTTACATCAGTATTTTTCCTCCAAATTCTAACAGAAGAGTTGTAAGTATAATTTCAAAACTTATTTTTAAAAAATTATAGTTTCATATTTTAAAAAAGAATTTAAATATAATCAACCCTTAAAATATATTTTATTGTTTTATAATTGCATCAATATTTTTTTTTATAAATTTATGTGGATATTCATATTTAATATTTTGTTCATTATTAACATAAATACTTATATAAAAATATATAATTTTCATATGCAACAAGAAGTTATATTTTATATTACGGTAAATTATAATAAATTTTTTTAAAGTTTGTTATAATTTTAAATATCTCATTATTGTTTAAAAAAATAATACACTCCTCTCCCCTCAGATTTAATATAATTATACGTGAACTTCTTCTATTTGGAAAATTACATCTAGCACTCTAAGATTTGATTTCATATAATAAAAATGTCCCTAATTGGTCAAAATTCATTGAATATGTTGATATTAACAAAAAAACAAAAAAAAAATTGATATTTACTCTTGATTGATTTGTTATTGATTTATTGCAGGTCAAACAATTTTCTTCACACTAAATTACTCTTATAATGATGAAGATATACCTCCTCACATGTATTAACGCATGAAGACGTATGAGGGTAATTTAATTATAAAAAGGTTTATTTAACATGCAATAAGAGGGTGTTTGTCTAACCGTACAAGTTCTTCAAAATATTTTATAAGATGTTTGGGAGCTTTTAAATTTCAAATATTCGTTTTTTTCTTAAAGAGCTTATAAGATCTTAAAATAAGATGTTTTGGGTCTTATAGTTTTTTTTTTTGAAAAAAAATAACTTTCATAACTTATTTTTTATAAGTTCTTATAAGCTATGTAAAATTAATATGTTATATACAAAAATATACTCATTCATACACTTATACTCTATCACACATACCCACGCGTCTCCACTCTCTCTCTCTCTCTCTCTCTCTCTCTCACACACACACACACACACATTCTTGGATTTAATTTTTTTTTGTTATTTAATTTTTCTAATATTTAAAAAAAGAGAAAATATTTTATTATTTAATAATAAATTATTATAATTAATTAAAAATCAAGTTGATATTAATATTGAATTTATTAAGAAATATAAGTTCAAGATATTATAAATTATATGACTAAAAATAATTATTGCATTAATAAAAAAAATATCAATTATATATTTATATTAATATTCAACTAGCATGAATATTTCTATATATATATTTATTATTTTTTAATTAAAAATTTATGTAATAATTTGTTTTTTTATTTTTCAGAAAAAAGTTATTTATTAGATTTTTATTTAAAATTAAATTAATGTGTACTAGTTATATAAATATTTTAAAAGTTTTTAAAATAAAATATGTCAAGAAAGAACAACTTACTTGATTCTAATGATATCATGTTCATTTCAGTCATTTTATCAATTAAAGACCTTATACCAAACGCCCTAACATCTTATAAGTTTTAACATCTTATTCTATCCAAACACTTTAAGAGCTTATCTTTAAAATAAGATCCAACATCTTATAAGATGTAGGAGCTTATGAGATAGTTAAAAAAACTCAGCCAAATACCCTCTAAATCAGAAATAAATCAATTAAGGGTATATATCGATTTTTTTTTATATTTTTGTTAATATTAGCAAATTTGCTGAAATTTTGACTAACGGATAGACTTATTTGTTAGATGGAAGCACACCTTAGGGACGTTAGATGTAATTTTTCAAATCATAGGGAATCTACGTATAATTCAACCAAATCTCGGGGGAGGGTATTTATATAATAAAGACCCCTCTTATAATGGACTATCATGATAGCGTATTTTATTAAATAATTATTAATACTAAATGATAATTTATAATTTTTTGAATAATAAAAAATAGTTATAATTGTGAAAATTTTTTAAAAAATTTATTGTAATTTATTTTTTATTTTATATAACTAAAAAATATATGATATTTTATATTTATGTTGGGATGACCACGTATGCATCCCATACCTAAGTCGGCCAGATTTTTTACCTCGTGTGGTGAGCGCGATGGGAGCGATATATGCCGGAAAGCTTTTTGGCTTCTACCCACCGTCCATGGGTCCCACATTCACGGAGTTGCTTACGTGGAAAACAACAACGAAAGAACTACTCAGTCTAGATCTAGAGAGAGAAAGTGTCAGAAGACTCAGAGCTCCACCAACCCCTAATATTATATCATCGTAACAGATGACGTGGCGAAGTGCTTCACGGAACGATCTGATAGGCAGTATCTGACGTGGAAAATATACACGTTGACATAATTAAGGAATGTTTTTATTGTCTTCAAATTCGGGGCCCACTTTCTCAATTATTTGTAATAAATGATTTATTAAATCCATGATTAGTATTATACGTGGCGCAAACTTAATAGTTCATAAGTTGATAAAAGAAAAAAGAAAAGTGTACCATGGTTTTAGAGCTTGTTTATTTTTAGCGACGATTACACTCCTTCAAAATTTCATGTAATTACACGTAAAATTTTTGTGATTGAAACATTATATATGTATACGAGGTTTGAGTCCGTGATATAAATAGAACTATTCGTTAGTTAAAATTCACTAAATGTGTTGATATTAATAAAAAACACTGAATAAAAATTGATATTTATCATTAATTATCCTAAATGCCGACTTATTATAGGTTAAATATTTTTTTTGTGATTAAATTGCCTTTATAGCAATGAAAATATACTCACTATATGCATTAACGTGTGAAGATATATAAGGGTAATTTGATCATAAAAAATTTTATGATCATATATATATAAAGTACTAATATAATTAATTATTAACAAATGAAATAAGTATACAACAAGGGTATATGAGTAACTAACATATTATTTGCCAAAGGTATACTTTAAGATCTTGAGTGTTTATACGTTCAGATAGACTGGACTGGACTGAATTTTCTCTTGTAATTCCTGTTACATTTTATATTTTATTTCAGATATACACGTCATGTGCGTAAAAATAGACCATTAAATTTTATATAAATGATGTGTATATGTATGTGAAATTTCAATGAATGTCGATATCAATATAATCATATTACAAAATTTATATAATTTTTGTTTCATAATGTGTACATGACATTGAAAGGGAAGTCTATTAAATTAATTAGAGTAACATCATTGACCATTAACTCAATCATGCAATTTTGAGCATTCACTTAACATTAGTTTATTTATTTATAATATATAGTTTCAATCAATACTCAATCATATACCCATAATCGACTTATAACATATACACATATGATCATAAGTGCACGTGTAAAGAGATGAGTCGTCAACTAATTAAGCATGGTGGGATTATGCTGTACTAAATCAATTGTTGGAAATTTATGGGAAAAGTATTATTTTAGTCCGCTAAATATGCCTAATTTTAATTTTAGTCCGATAACTATGTCCATTTTTGTTTAGCTCCAGTAATTTAAGAAATTGCTTACTTTTTGTCCTCTGGCAGATTTTCGGACAATTTTACCCCTATGCAACTTTTGAAAGGCAGTTTTAGTCCATATGTACTCATAGGGGTAAAATTATCCGAAAATATGTCGGAGGACTAAAAGTAAGGAATTTCGTAAGTTACTGGACCTAAACAAAAAAGGACATAGTTATCGGACTAAAATTAAAATTAGACATACTTAACGGACTAAAATAATATCTTTTTCGAAATTTATTAAAAGTTCTGAACACGAGTCTCATTAAATGGAGAAGTTTTAGAGGGATACTATCGCTAGTTTTCATTATTTGATGATATTGTACCAAAGTGAACCCAAAATTCGATATGCTGAAATAGTGCATCGAATACCGAATTGGAATGCTTGGATCGATTTTATTGAATAAATTGATTTTTTTAAAAAAAATATATCCTATTTTTATTGTATTTATATTTATTATTTATGAAAATACATATAAATATGTAGAAATATAGATTTATTCCAAGAAAATAAATATGTAATATTTGTTATACTTATATCATAATGTATATATATAATATATTTACATGTATATTATATAATATGAATAATATATTAAAATTTTTTAATTCAGTTTGATTAATCGGTATTCAAAATCAAAATCAAATATTTCTTTTTTATTTTGATTCGATTGGATCAAATAAATCAATTATACCCAACTCTACGGACCAATATGTGACACACGCACGTTTTTTTTGAAATAAAAATTATATATATAAAATCTTTTTATCAAGCAATATAATCATGAGTCTATAAAAATTGAAAATTCTAATTAATTGAAAGACAAATACATATCATGACATATGCTTAAATCCCAATAAACCAGCCTTAGACCTCAAGAATTGAGTATGAAATAATCAACCCTTATAATAAAACCATAATAATTGATGATTAAACTCATCTTTTTCCTGATTAATTAACTAAAATCTCCTAAAAAACAACTACAAAAAGATGGGATTGGATTTTTCTCTTTCAATGTTTACTGTAATTTTTATTATATTAGTCATCAAGATAAATTTTTTAAATTAAATAAAATACATAATAATATTATAATACACGTTAGATATATATTAAATAAAATATAATTTAAAATAGAAAAATTCGATTCCCCAAATACAACGATTTGGCGCCACAAGTGAACTAACAGAAAAAAAGCAAAAGAAAAATCCCATATTTCCAATTAAAGCCAAATTCTGTGCTTCTAGTCATAGTCGCATTTTCATTTCCTTTCATGCGAAGAGAAAAATGAAAAAGCGCACTTTGATTTTGTAGTAAAACAGCAAACTACTTTCCATCTCCTCTTTTTGTCAAAATCATACTCGGGGCTCTGAACACTGTCGTTGTAGGGACAAATTAAATGTCGAGCAGCTTCAGGCCACGTGTCTTCTTCTTGATCGCCTTGTCTGGAGAACCTGCTTGATGTTTAAAGACGAGCTCACTATATAAGGCCACAGGTGGTCTCTTCTGCAAACTCATACATACCGCTCATCGCTTGGTTTCTCGCTTTCTGTCTCTGTCACGTGAAGTTGCGTTCCTTTCCGGATTGCACTTCTGTTGAGCTTCGAATCACCGCATTTCTCCCCCCACCCATCTCTCTCTCTCTCTCTCTCTATATATATATATATAAAAATATATACTTATACATATACATACATAAGCAGCTCTCCGTTTCAGAGGATTGAGCTCCTTGAAGCTACTTGCGGGGATACTAAGGTAAACTCCTGGTGTTTTTGAGGGGTTATTTTATTCTATATGAATAATTATGTGAAGGATGTTGTGGAATTATTGTGTAAACGGAGGTTTGAAGTTTGCATGCAGAGGAATGTCCAAATTCGGAGGGATAGTGCTCGGAGTTTTGGTTGATTTTTTTTATTTTGACATGTTCTTTGATTCCAAAAGGTGGTTTTGTGGTTTTTTTTTTTGTGAATTACGGTGAATTTTTAGCTTTCTTGACAATTTTCATCGGAATTTTGGTGGAAATAGTTCTTAGAAAATGGTTGTACGTCGAGCAATTGTTTTATCAACGTATGGGTGTTTCATCCCGCGTTTGCATTTGCGGAAGAATATGGCTGTACGTCAAGCTTGTGTTGTACCTTCGAATCCGTCGAAGAACTCGAAGCTCCCTGGAGGTGATTATCCGGAGTTGCATTCGTGAAAATTTCCTATTGGAGATTTTCATTTTTACCTATTTTTCTTTTAGTTGGAAACTAAAAGTTACGGTGAATTACGGTGGTCGTGCTTTCACTCTCTGTTTTCATACCTTCGAGTTTAACTTCTGAAGCCACGCTGATTTTCCTGCAGAAAAAGGTGAAGCCTTGTAGGCGGTACCCGACGCTGAAGTTTATATATATATATATATATATATATATATATATATATATCCTCAAGATTTCCTAAATTAGAATAACCTCCCAGTATATATATATTTTAATTTGAATCCTGCTCTTCTCGACCTTTCTTGCGATGGTCGAGTAGGATCTTCATAGGTTTGAAGTGCTCTTAGATAAGTATGCCTTTTGAGTTTTCTTCTTCAATAAAAGAGTTTCTGCTATCATCCTAACTTGGTTTAGATGTCTTCTCAGTGTATTCACTTCTGATTCTTTTCATTCAGTTCTCAGCTTTTCTTTTGTTTTTCAAACAACTATTTTTCCTGGCTTGCTGATTCTGTTCTGAGTTTTGTCATTCATCCGCCGTAATGGTTCATTTTCTGTTGCACTGTTTTTGTTTTTTCTTTTAAAAATTTATTTCCTTTATGTTTGTCTCCCTAGAGAAAAAAGTGTAGTAAAAAGAGGATTGGGACAGTGAAAAGACAAAGAGTGATGAAACTGTCTGAAAAAATGGATCTACAGTAAATCTTGGGATCTTGGTGAAGTGGTCCAAAGTTGCTCTCTTTTTCAAAATTTAAACCTGTGTTCTTGATTTTGATTCAAAGTTTTTCTGCAGCATGGTAAATACTACTTTCCCTGGCTTTGGAGTTCTTACTTTTTTTCATTCTATGTATTATTATCTGTAGTTCCCATATGTGTAAATATGTATATTCTAATAAGTATGGTGGTGGATAAGGATAATCAACTCATACCCCTTCTTGTTGTCACATAATAAATTGGTGGTGGATAGGTTATTTTTTGATTCTGAATATTGTCTAAACAGTTTTCATAAATGATTTTGCTTTCTTGCCAACACAACTCTATGGGTTTATCTATCCTTGATTATGATAAGGACCAGATTCAATCACTCAATCTGTTGAAGAAATCTAATAGATTGAATTGTGACTCGGGTTTATATAATTTTGTTGCTTCGATTATCTTCATGAACTCTTGAACTTCTTTCATGTAATTCGCTGGACACTGATAAGTATGCTTATTAAGTCTCTGGTTAAGCAGTAAAATCTCCAAGAGTCCTAGCACGTGCAAAGATGACGGTGACTCCAAAGATCTCTGTTAATGACGGGAACCTTGTGGTTCATGGGAAAACTATACTCTCAGGTGTGCACGATAACATTGTGCTTACCCCGGGATCAGGTGTGGGCCTTGTTGCGGGTGCATTCATTGGAGCCACAGCTTCACATACCAAAAGTCTGCATGTTTTCCCAGTTGGTGTCTTAGAGTAAGCACTAGACTATTAATTCTCAAATTCTCATCTGTTTCTGAGTTTTGTTCCTTAACTCTTATATTCATCCTCTTACAACTATTGAGATATTGTTTGAGTTATAATTTGAATAACATTGTTTGATTTTATTTGTTTTTCTGTGGTAAGGGGTGTCCGTTTCATGTGCTTATTCCGCTTCAAACTCTGGTGGATGACTCAAAGAATGGGAACCTGCGGAAGGGACATTCCTTTGGAGACCCAGTTCATGCTCGTGGAGAGTAAAGACTCAAGTGAAAGTGAGCATGAAGATAGCCCGACTATCTATACTGTTTTCCTGCCTCTCCTTGAAGGACAGTTCCGTGCTGTTCTTCAGGGAAATGAGAAGAATGAGCTCGAGATATGCCTTGAGAGCGGTGAGCATTTCATATCCATGGAAAGTTGCAGAAGAGTTAGAAATAAATGAAATGACTTGTGCACTTTTTTGGTGGTGTAATTTGGTTACAGGAGATAATGCTGTTGAGACAAATCAAGGGCTTTACCTTGTTTACATGCATGCTGGGACCAATCCTTTTGAAGTGATCAACCAGGCTGTGAAGTAAGTATTGCTTTTGTTGTAGGATTTATGCACTCTATGATTCTTCTTTTGATGTATAACAATCATTTCTGTGTGAAACAGAGCTGTTGAAAAACACTTGCAAACATTTCAACACCGAGAGAAGAAGAAGGTGAGAACGTGTTGCTGTGAGAACTTTTAGAATTGACTGTGTATTGGGACCGAAGCAAGTTGACTCATGCTAATATTTATGTACTTTTAACTGTGTAGCTGCCCTCATTCATTGATTGGTTTGGCTGGTGCACATGGGATGCTTTTTACACAGACGTTACAGCTGAGGGTGTTGAAGAAGGACTTAAGAGGTATATTTGGTAGTTTTTGATATCAAGGTCTAAATTTGGAATTAAGTTGCTAAACCATTTCTTCACTTGCAGCTTGTCCGAAGGAGGTACACCTCCACGTTTTCTGATCATCGATGATGGCTGGCAACAAATTGGGAGTGAGGTCAAGGAAGACCCAAATTGTGTTGTACAAGAAGGAGCTCAGTAAGACAACTAATCTTGCATCTTGTTTCAATATAATTGACCTAGTAAAGAACCTACTGATTGTTTGGCAGTTAAAATGATGGAAATAAGATTTCGAATGGATTACTTGCTTCCAGATTCTTTTGTACCTAAGAAGATGAATAAAGTGATTCAGATAGTTTGTCTTAGTAGAGCTACGCTAGTTAATAGCTTGTTTTGTTTATAGAATCTGGTTCTTACAAGTAGCATTAAGCTTTCAGTACAATGTTCCACATATTTCATCTAGCTGTTAAAATCTCAAGTTAACGCTCCTATTTGCGCAGGTTTGCGAACAGGCTTACAGGAATAAAAGAGAACGAAAAGTTTCAAAAGAATGGAAAAGATGACAAACACGAATCAGGTCTGAAGCTTGTTGTGAAAAAAGTCAAGCAGCAGCACAATGTCAAGTAAGATTTAACTTGGTCCTTCTGCTCACCAATTGCGGTTTTTGCTTGTGTTTTGTTTATTGGAAACTTTATCTATATCGTTCCTGCTAAAGAGTGGTTTTCAATTGGTATATGAGTTGTAATGGCACGAGTATTGTTGTTATTATATATATCTAGGTACGTCTATGTGTGGCACGCTCTAGCTGGCTATTGGGGGGGAGTGCATCCATCTGGTCCTGGTATGGAACATTACGAGACTGCCTTGGCATACCCT
Organism: Sesamum indicum; assembly: GCF_026168435.1. Lineage (NCBI taxonomy): Eukaryota > Viridiplantae > Streptophyta > Magnoliopsida > Lamiales > Pedaliaceae > Sesamum > Sesamum indicum. Next base: position 3,405,624 of record NC_142661.1, on the reverse strand, counting down.
GTTCAGTCTCCTGGTGTTCTGGGCAACCAACCAGACATTGTTATGGATAGCCTTGCTGTTCATGGCTTGGGCCTTGTTAACCCTAAGAAGGTCTTCAATTTCTACAACGAGCTTCATGCCTATTTGGCTTCATGCGGAGTAGATGGAGTCAAGGTTGACGTGCAGAACATAATCGAGACTCTTGGTGCTGGCCATGGTGGTAGAGTTTCACTCACTCGTAGCTATCACCAAGCCCTTGAAGCTTCCATCAGTAGGAACTTCCCCGATAATGGTTGCATTGCTTGCATGTGTCACAATACCGATGGGATCTATAGTGCTAAGCAGACTGCTGTGGTTAGAGCTTCTGATGATTTTTATCCACGCGATCCCGCTTCCCATACCATCCACATTTCATCTGTGGCGTACAATACAGTATTCTTGGGAGAATTTATGCAGCCTGATTGGGACATGTTCCATGTGAGTGCTTACATATTTAATTCACTAAACAGTAAAATTTTCGTTTTATACAAATTGCTAGTCTGACTCTTGCATTATTCTATATAGAGCCTACACCCAGCTGCTGAGTATCATGCTGCAGCTCGCTCTGTCGGCGGGTGTGCAATTTATGTCAGGTAATTTCAGTCAAATTTAAGGTTTTTTCTATAATGCTTGTTTAAGTTTGATCTCGCGAAATTTTTCTTGCTGACTATTCAGTGACAAGCCTGGTAACCATAACTTTGAGCTTTTGAAGAAGTTGGTCCTTCCTGATGGATCCATTCTTAGAGCACAATTGCCCGGACGACCCACAGTTGACTGTCTCTTTGTTGATCCAGCTAGAGATGGGATAAGGTTTGTCTCGTCGTCTTGACCTCTAACGCCTTTTTGTCTTGAGTCATTGGTCGTAGAATTAAATTTCCAATGTCTGTTTTACAGCTTGCTTAAAATCTGGAATGTGAACAAGTGTTCTGGCGTGGTCGGTGTGTTCAACTGCCAGGGTGCAGGGTGGTGCAAGGTGGCTAAGAAGACCCGCATTCATGATGCCTCTCCTGGCACTCTTACTGGCTCTGTCCAAGCCACAGATGTGGATACTATAGCTCAAATTGCTGGACCAGATTGGACTGGTGATACTATAGTCTATGCTCATAGGTCAAGGGAGGTTGTTAGGCTGCCAAAAGGGGTCTCATTGCCAGTGACGTTGAAGGTTCTTGAATATGAGCTCTTCCACTTTTGCCCAGTGAAGGTGAGCTGTTTATGAGTAATCATACATACTTTTAGCATAAAATTACATTGACTTGTACTATAAGTGATTGACTGACTTTCTTCTACAAACACAGAATGTTACAGAAACCATCTCCTTCGCATCCATTGGCTTGCTTGACATGTTCAACTCTACCGGTGCTGTGGAGCATTTGAAAATCCAGAAAAACCTAGAGTGTCTAGATAACAACAATGGTTCTGAGGCTTTAAGTGGAGACAAATTGCCCCTGGCAACAATCGCCCTCAAGGTTAGGGGATGTGGGAGGTTTGGGGTTTACTGTTCTCAACGGCCACTGAAGTTGACCGTGGACAATACCGAAACTGATTTTAACTATGACGATGCCACTGGATTGGTAACTCTGATGATCCCAGTACCAGTCGAGGAAATGTATAAATGGTCTGTTGAAATCCAGGTTTAAGTAGGTGGTATTTTAGATGGAAATCCTATCAAAGTTGAGATCCTCGTTTGAGATGTCTCCATGCTTTGAAAAGATTGCAAGTGCTTTTGCTCCTGCTCCGCTAATTAGTTTAGGAAAAGTTCTTGAGTGACAGGGGGAATAGAGGGTGAGGATTTTAGGGAGACATCTACTTGGAAAAAATAAATGCTGTAAAACATTTTCTCTAATATAATTATCTTTGTTATCATCTCAAATAATTTCTTTGCTTCTCCTTTCTTTCCCAACTCTCAAAAGGGAAATTCTGGTGTAGACCCAATTCCAATTACATGGTGAGTGCATCGTACTCATATGCAATTCTTGTTGTTTTTAGATGGTTTCATTTGAAAAGGGGAAAGACACTTTGTCAAGAACTATATAGGAGAACTGAACATGGAGATGAATTCTTGTGAGTTAAAATTAGCAGACAATTAAAGAATGAAATCAACATTCGTATATCTTTTCTTTTTATTAAAAGAAATTATGAAAAAAACACCGACACTCATGCAAGCTTGGGCAATCTTTCAAACCAAATAGTACCTGATCAATAGGCTAGTAAATTTAAAACTGTCACCCCCTTATAAGAGTGTGTCATGTCTCAGTGTGTCGGAGGTAGAACACATATTGATGGATGCGATTATATTTGTCGTAAACATGTAGAGATAAATCAAGAGGAATATAATGCAGAAGAGAGTAGAATTCTTATTAATTGCTCGGTCCGGATTTACACCATTCCACCAAATATAAAGCTACCATCACTTCACTCCACAATGAAAGCAAAACGTGAATGAGAAATACTAAAACAATGTAACAACTTCGATGGGTATTCATAAAAGAATCGGTGTATGACTTTTTGGTCACATATTCTAACAGTTCACACTTCTTCTCCTTTCCATTATCGCCCCGATTTTATTTTCATCAAATTCCAAATATGTCCCTTGCCAAATGTTTGGGTCGTGATAGAGTGGTTGAATAGGGGAGCAAAAATGGACGAATTCACACTTGTGACGACATGGAAATGCGCAATTCACTTGGAAATCAAAATTCTCCGGGTTGTCCAGCCACTAAAATTCACCAAAAGTCCCGGGAAAAGCAGACTCCATCTCAAACTTGTGGAATCAAAACAGGTCCCTAACAATGATTTCTCTATTATACAATTTACTTATAGTCTTTGTCACTTCATGACAGTCTACACAGACTTTAAGGTTTTTTACTACTCTAATTGTTACAGGCGGTTTAGTCTTCGAAAGACCATAAGCAATAGCCAATCTTTCACTATATTCCCAAAGAGTATCTTGTTTTTCTCCATCACCCACATTCAGCAATACAGATGCGATCTAAGGTTCTTGTCCGATGCCTTGAACTCTCTCTGAAACTTCCCATAAAACCTTTCTTATGTCGTTTGCTTTGGGGTGAGACCAATTATCCATTACAAACTCATGCACATGACCGTTGATTTCAATGGAGTTGTGGCCTGGTACATCTTTGATACCCCTCTCCTTCATTGCCTCCTAACACGGCTCATTTTCACCCAATCCGATCCTGATGCATACAAGCTTGAGAATAGTATGTAATTCTCTGCATTGAGTGGCTCTAACTAAAGAAGCTGCTCTGCTACAATTTCACCTTTCTCTAACATCTTGTTCTTCTTGCAACTCACAAGCAAGGTACGCCATATTGCAGGACTTGGGGTAGTTGGCATGTTCTTAACAAATTCATAAGCCTCTTCAGTTTGATTTGTGGGACAAAGTAGATCAACCATGCAGCCATAATGCTCCATAGAAGGTTCAATCCTAGATTCAGGCATGCTTGACCAATTATTTTTCCCCTTAGCAACTAGGCCACCATGAGCACATGCTGATAACACGCTGATAAGTGTCACATGGTTAGGTTCAACCTGAAATGAAATTCATAAGATGTATTACAAGGTATTCAGAGGAGAGAGTTGGAGTGTGGATGTAACACCCCCTTCGCTACAAGGGTTATATCTACCCTAAACGTCATACTTATAGTAATCCCTGTGTTTATAAATGTAAATGCACATAATAATTTAATCCATATGAATACGTAACCCCAACGTCATAACAAGCGTAATCAACCTACAATATCATATATGCACATCAAATACCACAAGTAATCAATCATCAGTAATTCATGCTTACTTTCTCTCTATACAACAAAATATGTTTTGTACTCTAACTGACAAAGAGAAGAAAACAACATACTGGCTCAACCTGCCTGAGTATAGCGCGTAGAACTATTCTTCAACAGTCAAACACCTCAAAGTTTACTCCTGAAAGAAAATGTTAGCAGAGAGATGAGCCTGCCACTCAATAAGTAAATAACCAGCCCTATCTATATATGTATATCAAACACAGTCCAAACAGGATAAGTAGGCAACATGCATGGATTACAGTCAATTTAATTCCAACATAATCAATTGTAGTACACCACATAGCTATCTCACAATAAAATAATCAATTAAACTTCCTTTTTCCTAATTTGCTTACAGAAGGTGATATCGTGTTTTTCCCGTCAACTCAATCTCACCTTTATATAAATTTAAGTGAATTCCCTTGACAGCTGGCTCATCAATCTCGTTTCGCATCATAGCTCTTTCATATCGCAGCATCGCTCTTTTCATAACATAATTTTTTTTCATATCGCAGCATCGCTCTTTTCATATCATATTTCTTTTATATGGCAGCATCGCTCTTTTCATATCATTTCGCCTTATAGGCTTTTCAACACATCAAGGGGTATTCACACCACAATTACATTCAATTTCCACCACTCCCTCATTTCCACATATCACCATTCTTGTAAGCAACTAGTAACGTAAAATAATATATCAACATATTCTCATTTTCAGACATCCACAACACATCAAACAACAAACATAATATTTCAACGTATTTTCTCATTCCACGTACACAATATCGTCAATCAAATCAAATCATTCACCACTCATATATTTTCAGATAAATCAATGTCAGCATGAACCACAAATTCATATAATAGTAATACCACAAATAAAGAGAACATATATAGATAGTATTAATTATTTACTTACCTCGACCTTACAACACCTTTATCTATCCAATAGGTAGTGGTTCGGTCTTTTCACTTTACCCCCGTATCCTATAATGAGTTATACCACACACAATTAATATATCGAGAATATCGTAATTTATTTTAAATATAATATTAAATATCATTTGTACAATTTCTAATAATTCTTTAATATTCTATTTCTATCGAAATACAAATCTTCGTTTTTCCTCTTTATTAACATACCATTTATTAAATATAATTTTCAGAATATTTCTATGAATTTTCTATCAATTTCTCGCTATTATACTCTTTAATTGAACAATAATACATATAATCGCGTATTTGGTTAACAATTCTGATGAAATTATATAAATTAGCTATAATAATATTCAAATCTAATAAATTTAATAATCTAATTGACCAATGATATCATTTTTATATCCAATTCGATATTTAATTCGATACTATTTTAAATAGTTAAACTCGTAAAATATTCCGATTACATAGTACACCGCTCAATATAAACAACATTTAATAAACGAACCAAATAATAATATAATTATATAAATTAATAAAAATTAAAATAAGAACTTTACCTTCTACAGCGAACTATCGAACAAATATGGAAATTGCACAATTTGATAAATATCAAATTGTGAGTAATTGAACTCACATATATATATGTAGGGGTTGGGGCGGTGGGTGGTGGCCCACCCCCAAATCCTTTTCTCCCCTTAATTCATTCATATATATATGTACACATGTTATTTACATATATATATATTTTATTTAGTAATATATATTATATATATAATAATATTATTATTATTTTATTTATTTAATTAATTTTTTTTTCAAAATACCAATTATGTCCTTCCTAATTTCTTAATTAATATAATTTGCTCTCAAATATTGTAACAAGCTTCAATTTAACCCGTTCAAGTTTTATTATATTCTAATTATGGTCCATAATTTATGTACTAATTAACTAAGTTTCATAAAAATTTACCAAGTAATTCCCAATTATATATTATAATCTTTGGGGCGTTACAGTGGAAAAGAACCGCAAGCATTAAGGATGAATTGGGAAAATGCAGGTTGTCACACTGATTCACTCAGAAACCAGAACTGCCAGTTTCATTACCTTAGCTTCTTCCATATTTGCAAAAGTCTCCAATGCCTCTTTCGTGAGGCCGTGGATAGCAAATCCTAAGATCATGGAGCTCCAAGCTTTGGCATCCTTAAGTGGCATGGCCTAAAAAACTTCCTTCGCTCAACGCACCCACACTTAGCATACATATTTACAAGCGCCGTATTCACCTCAAGATCATATTTTATCCCTCTCTTATTAATGTATTTTTGCAGCCACTTCCCTAAATCTGACGCTGCAGTCATAGCACACGCAGAAATCACACTCACCATTGTCACCTCATCCGGGTTTACCCCACCTTTTTGCATTTCCCTAAACAACCCAAAAGCCTCATTCACCATCCAACTTTCGGATACCCCCCAATCATCGCACTCCACGCCACCACATTCTTCTCAGTCATTTCATCAAACACCTTCCTCCCCAATTCGACTTCCTCGTACTTCGTATAAAAATTGAGCAACGAGGCCCGAACAAACAAATTATCACCCAACCCAGATCCAATCACGTGCTTATGAACTTGTTTCCCATCTTCAAACGTTGGCAACAGCGAACAACACTTCAGCACAAAAGCCAATGTAAAGGTGTTTGATATCGAAAACTTCTTCTGGACCAACCTCCTAAACAAGAAAATGGGTTCTGGAGATGGGTTTTGCAACAAAACCCCCCCCTCATCACCGTATTGTAGGAGAATATACTTGGATACGGAATTTGAGAAAGCACCGCCTTCGCGTACTGAATATTGCGGTAGGCAGCGAAGCAGAGAAATTTGGAGAGTGCAAACAAAAGCATCGACGGAGGGAGGCGCGGGTGGGAGTGGATTTGATTGAGGACTCTCATGTTGGGACATTTTCTGATCAGTGACGCAAATCTTTCTTCTTCTTCTTCTGCCAGCTCTCCTTCTACCTGTCGTTGCTTCTTCAAAATTTTTGCTATTTTTCTTCATCGTAGAAATCGAAAGACAGAAGAATCTGTCAATGATTGGCATTAAAGAAAGTCTGGGGTTGCATAGTTACCAAGGGCTCTAAAGCTCATGGGCCAATTTCACTACTTTTACTATATCAGCCCAGCCTACCATAAAATTTGGGCTTAGCCTAATAGGTTTCCAAATCTTGTTATACCTATGAGCTTATGATGGGTGTCGAAATCACAAAAAATAATTTCTACAATACTTGCAAAAGTGGGAGTAGGATCGATTCCACAGGGACGGATTTAAGTCGATTTCTTTAAAAGAAAAAGAAAATAGTTGGAGGGGATATTTAATAGTAAAGAGAAATAATTAAAAACTAAAAATGAACTAGAAAGCAATTAAAATTACCAGGCGAAGATATAAGAGGGGACTTTTCGGTTAAGGTTAGGATCATGCTTGATTCTATGAGTTGATCATTGATGTAAATATAACACTTGTATAAACAAATAAATCAGTTATGGTCATTGATACGACCTAACGATCTCACCTTTCCTTATCTTTTCGTAATCCAAGGTACGACCGTTGATTAGATCCCTAATTAACAAACAACCCTAGGAACGTCCACAAGATTTAATCTATTAACAGCATTAAGAATTACAAAGGCCTGATTCTAATTAACAAACTAACATAAATTAGATGCATTCCCCATAAATTAACTAACTACTTTGACATAATTAATTATACTACGTTGCTACTAAGCATTGAATTAAACAAACAATTACACTGATTTGTAAAGTTCAATTAGCTAAGCAAATTTTTTTGATAATGAACAATTAGCCACATTATTCAGAAAATCATATGTTTGTAATAAAGACACAGATAATAACATAAATACTTATTTAACAAGTATACAAAGAGCAAATCAGATCTCACAACAAGTTACGAATCAAACAATCATCATTATAACTTTAACCAGAAAATAATGAATTTAGTCGAACATGTTAATGGAAGAACACACTAAAAAGTGAAATTCCATTAACCCCGACAACAAATTAAAACTAAAAGAGAGAGTATGAAAGTGAAGTAATCTATTGAATTCAAAGTAGGAAAAAGTATTATTTTAGTCCGTTAAGTATGCCTAGTTTTAATTTTAGTCGATAACTATGTCAATTTTTGTTTAGGTCCAGTAACTTACGAAATTACTTACTTTTTATCCTCTGACAGATTTTCGGACAATTTCACCCCTATGAGTGCATATGGACTAAAACTGCCTTTCAAAAGTTGCATAGGGGTAAAATTATCCGAAAATCTGTCAGAGGACAAAAAGTAAGCAATTTCGTAAGTTACTGGACCTAAACAAAAATGGACGTAGTTATCGGACTAAAATTATAATTAGGTATACTTAGCGAACTAAAATAATACTTTTCCTTTCAAAGTATTCTCTTCAATTCAAAAGTGTGTCCTACAAATGGAGAGACTCCCCCTATTTATAATAAAAGTCTCCTACGAATCTAGACATAGGGGGGAGATAAGTACATGATTGGTTCTAAAAATGTTAATAAATCATCAATCACGTATTTAAAGGAGTCATTTCCAAAATCCAGCAAATCATTCATTTTTTTCTCTTGTGAAAATCATGTCTTTTCCTTCTTCATCCATATTGACCAAATCACTAAGCCTGAGCACGTTTAGTCAATACCGCAAAACTGCCTTGAAATCTTCTTTTCCCTTTTTAATGTCTTTAATATCTATTTTTGGCTCGATTTTGCCATCTTTATCCCAAATGATCCCTTGTAGCTTAATATGCAATAAATTCATAAGATTAGGAGCATTTTTGGCTCAAAAAGGAGGATTAAATCACTATAAAATCATGACAATTTGTATAGTTATCAGCTTCATAGTGGCAAAATTACATTTTTAATCTTATAGGATAAAGAGATCAATATTTTTAGCCTTCTATGTTATGGATTTTAAAATGGTAATAAAAATTGAAAAAATTCAATACATTTAATCATCTGCTTTACCGAATTTTATGGGACTAAATGTGTCGATTCTTCCAATTTTGAGATCATTTTAAAAATTTCATAAAATATAGAACCAAAATTTTCACATTCTTCTAGTTTGAGACAATTCTAAAAATCCTGTAAAGCATGACTCCTGTGTCCTATGAGATTAAAATTGTAATTTTGTAACTTCAGAGTCTTAGGAAGCATTTGCAATAGCTTCTAGTTTTGTGGTGGAATAAGGTATAAAAAAAATTGTAAGTTAAGTAGTATCGAAAATTTAGAGTATTTGAAAGCAAAAATTAATAAATAAAAGAAAGAAAGTTAAAGTTGGAGTTTTTTTGGAAAACTATCTTATATTTATGATTTTATCAATTAGCTCTAGAAATTGGTAAGAGCTCTAGAAATTGGTAAGATCAATTTATAGTTTTTGATTTAAATTAATTTAAAAGCAAAATTTGTAAATTAAGAAAAAAAATACTATTTTTATCTTTTTTTCGATAAGTTTTTATTTTGAACAGTTGCAAACGTACCCCAATAGAGTCTGAAACGATCACCATCTTTAGTACTTGATTCTTCCACTCTAATATACATCTTACTTTGAAACTTTGCCCTATTACATCACACCATCATCCAACGTATTCGACATTCAATCCCATAAAAGTGTAATATTTTATGTTGACCTAGTTAAGACATGTACAAGTAGGGCAACGTATAACAAATACCTTTTCCACAATTGTCCACTTCTCAATCACATGCACAAGATTTTTTGTGGGTAATTTGTATGATGTTTTACTCAATCCGTTACCCTAATTTTTTGTTATAAACAAATTGTTGCTAATGGCATTCTAGGGTTTTTTTTAGAAGAGGAATAAATCAGAAGTAAGCAATTCAAACACACTCGACACGATGGCAAATGTCAAGCTAGAAACCTGTCTTCTTCAATTCAGCCAAAATACCCCTTTTACAATATTACTTTGAAGCCCTATTTATTATACTGCAGAATGCATTTAACATGGGTGGAAAAAAAGTCAATTTTACCCCTAATCAATTAATCGACTACATATAAACCATGTTTTTTTTCATGGTTGATTTAGTAAATATATACAATTGTATGCGGTCTTACTTCAATCTTCCTTGTGAAATGTCATTTTTATCCTCGAGTGGCTTTTCCTTCACTAGGTTTTGACATTAATTTTGTCGTGCACTTTTGATTGACTCGACGTAACCATGATCATATGTTTAACCTAATTTACATCGAGTCTTCTAATCAAATGCGAAATGATTATTCATTGAACCAAATTCTATCAAACTCAAAGAGCATTACAAAGGGTCTTTGGCGGTTCCACGTGTTACGAAATTTGTGGATGGGGTTTATGATATCACGTACGGGACTCCTTTAAGTGTAGTTTCCTGCTACGAATACGTGATCATTAAGAATTTAAGTAGAAAAAATAACAAAATTTTGTTCTACTTAAAATTATCCATAGATATATATATATTACCTTAAATGTATGATGGTAATATCCTTTGACATAAGATACTAATAATCCAACAAGTGAATAGGAGGTAATGATGATACATGAAGAAATGTAAGAATTAGTGCAAGTAGTCTTTGATCTTATCACTTTGAAGAGACAATTAAGATAAGCCCCTTCAGAAACTTTATCCAAATAACTAAATTTATTATGTACCATACCTTATGCTAATTAATAATTAATGAGAATACAAATAGAGTTGGGGCGAAATAATAAGAAATTTAATTCTAAACAAAATATTTAGAATATTGAAAATGAGCGATATTAATATTGCTTTGCCCTCAACAAGCGAATTATTATAAAGAGAGTTAGAAGACGATAAAATAGTAATTGTTTACTATAAATATAAACAAAAACGTATATAAGTATCCATATAAACGGACTCCTAAAAAAAGAAATAACGTTCTTACCTCATATATGGTATAATCAATAACCACATTAATTGTACTGCATGAAACAACATAGTACTTCTCAACAAGTTATGATGCAAGCATGAATATATGCTTAATTATTAGCAGGCACAGGAGTACTTGTCTAGAACATCTTCATTACAAGTATTGATGATTCTTGATCACAAGTACATTAGATACATGTCCTACATAAATACACACAAATGTAATTAATTAATCTACGGCATATATAAGGATGTCTTTTTATTGTTCATATATTCAATAATTTTAGTAGCTCAAATAATCTTCAAAATTGTTGATTATGATCATGCCTATGTCACAATGACGGAGAACATCCTATCACATGCCATTTTATATATATATATATATATATATATAGTTTATTATACTCAACAAAAGAATTAATAATACTTCTCACAATTACATTAATACATGAGAAATTAAAGAATACAAATAATTATTTAAAGATTATTTATAACGTAACACGTTCAGACATGACATAACTATCAAATATAAAACGTATCTTTTTTTGTCACAACATATAACATTTCGACAATTATGTGATAATATGAGAATTCAAGAAAATAAAATAACTATATCTATAGACAAATATATGTATATATCAATATTATTAATATTACATGTTATTAGCAAACATACGATGTAATTTAAGGTTACAACAGTCGAGAAGTATCCACTTGTTTCAAAACATATAAATTACTTTAATAGTGTATATATATATATAAACTGATTGTCGTCTGAGCAAGCATGTATTGATCGATACTTTGAAAAATAAATATCAATTTGTGTAACTACTTTTGCATTACTATAATAATACTACATTTATTTTTTATAAATCTCTTCTTCAAATAAAACTTTCATCAATAACAAATAGTTGGCACGTTTTTGTGCAAAAGCATGGAGCAAAAAGTCAGCAACTGCTTTAGATACCATTTCGTCTAAATCTTCCCCATACCTATTTCCATATTAAAAGAGTCGTAGAGAACATGACACCCCCACCCCCACCCCCACCCCCCACCCCCCAAGACAAGAACAAATACTATAAATATACGAGGTATAGGCATGGCTTTGTCATAACATCCATACTACAATCCCACAAAAGGGTTTTCTGAAATCTTGATTATACAATCATCATTGAATTCACTAGGAAAAAAGAGTAAGTTATGGGGCTTGAAAAGCACATTTCGACGTTCTTGATCGTTGTTCTGTCCTTAAATTCAATCTGCACAGTTAACAGCATGGATCATGCTGATGATCGTGACTTAGTCGAAGATCATGATCATCATTACTCCCAACAAGAGTATGGGACGTATGGTTTTGAAGCTTATCCGTCGTATTTTAGACCCTTTGAGGGCATTAAAAACTTGGACAATTCGGCGAGGACGATGATCTTCAGAAGACTTGCTGCTTCCATTAAGACAATTAATGTACTCAGCTTCGGAGCTAAAGGTGATGGCAGCACTGATGATACTAAGGTAATTAATACATAGTTGTTAATTTGCATCGTTGTCAGAACTCAGAACCCATGCATGTACTTTAAACTTAAAGATAAAATTATAATTCAAATTCGGCTCGGTCATACCTGAACTTACATTACGTGAAACTAAACTTCTGTGATTGGTTGATATGTAATTGATAGAGTACACAGTCAATCACATAGTAAATGCAGTCACAGTCACAATATGACTGGTTTTAAATTTGCAAAACCTAGTTCGGTTAATAATGTTTTGTCCCTACAATAGAATTTCTTTGTCAAGTTTATTAATTTTTGAGTAAATCAATATCATGCTTAAATTATGATTTATTTGACTAAATGAACATCAAAATCTGCAGGTGTGTATATAACTTTGAAAAAAATTAATATATATATATATAAAATATACATACATATATATTCTGTTAATTAATTAGTACTTATGTTGCTATTACATTTTGTGATGTAAAAATGGATTATCATTTTATTAGGCAATGGAAAAAGAAAAATTGTAATTTTCGTCTAATTATAACTTAGGGGTGGAATTTTGAAATTTTAGCAATTTTAGTCCAATTTTTTGCCGAAAAAACGCATGTGCTGGAGAGCCCTTTTTCCCAAATATATAATCTTTTTTTCTTTTAAATTTGCACATACAAGCATGAGCCCTATATAGTTTCAGATTTTGAGCTATATATATATAGATCATATATGTATATGTTGTTGCAGGCATTTGAGAATGCTTGGGAAGAAGCATGTTCATCTTCGGAGAATGTCACTTTCATCGTACCTCAGAGCAGAAGTTACCTTCTGAAACCACTTAGGTTTTCTGGCCCTTGCAATTCCAACATCATTAAAATGGAGGTAATTAATTAATTGTTTATTGAAAATGAATTAATTAATTGTTGAACATACATGAAATTTATTTATTTAAAAAAAATATTTAATTACTGCAGATTGGCGGAACCCTTATAGCATCCGATGATCGTTCCGACTACAAGAAAGACAAGAGACACTGGCTTAGGTTCGACAGCGTGGAGAATCTGGTGGTGGAAGGCGGTGGAACCATCGACGGCAATGGGAATGTTTGGTGGCAGAACTCATGCAAAATAAACAAAAATAAGGTGATCAGAATCATAAACATTAATAATCCACACAAAAATTCATTTTAAATATTCTTGCATCTTTATATCTATATACTATAAATAATTTTGTAATTTTTCTTGCAGCCATGCAAGGATGCTCCCACGGTATGCCACTCATCGTCTCTTTATATTTATGTCTTGCAAGTATTAATTTGTGTTATATATTATCATAATTATTTGTAGCAATATTCTATCTATATATGTAAAATCACGTTTTTAGTCGAAAGATGATTCAACATATTTACTCTTCTATTGTACGAAATTTTAAAAAATACTAGCTAAACACATTTAGTTATTTTTTTTATGAATTTAGTTATTTTTGTGAAAATTAAATTTGTGAAAACTAGCTAAAACGCATTTAGTTATTTTTTTATGAAAATTTCAAAAATAGCCCAAAATTAAGAAAACTCGGCACATTTAGTGTTGTAGCTTTAGAAGATTTATGGGGCTAAATGCGCCGAGCTTTTTCAATTTTAGTTACACTTTGAAAATCCAGTAATGCATGTGACTAATTAAAATGTTGAACCCCTATCTAATGGAACCAAAGGTATAATTTTGATCATGTAATTATAGGGGATGTCAATTTTTGTCTTATTGGAAATCATTTATGCAATTAGGTCGCGTAACTAAATAAATGACTAATTTTATCATGAATAATTTACAAAATTTGTGGTGCAGGCTTTAACCTTCTACAAGTGCACAGACTTGGTAGTAAAGAACCTGAAGATCCAAAATGCACAGCAAATTCATGTCTCCTTTGAGAGGTGCAAAAGTGTTGAGGCATCCAAGCTTGTGGTGAATTCCCCTGAAAACAGCCCTAATACTGATGGAATCCATATCACTGCCACTCAGGACATCCATGTCTCTACCTGCACTATAGCCACTGGTAAGTTAAATTAGTAACTTCGTCTTAATTTGGAGAAGTAACACTTTTCGTCCTATAATTTAGAGTTTTTTAATTTTGGTCCAACTGGTTACGTGGTGCTTACTTTTGACCCCATATCTTTCAAAATATAGCTCTTTTGATCACATGACACTTACAAGCTCGGGCCTTGTTTTATATTAACAAGTTAATTAATTTCATGACTTTGTTTAGGTGATGACTGCATATCGATTGTAAGTGGATCGAAGAAGGTTCGAGCTTCAGATATCACCTGTGGACCTGGCCATGGCATCAGGTTCGTTGGATTCAAACTCATTAATTTAATATGAACAGATTGATGGGTTTATATATAGTTAATTGTAAAATAAAATAGAAAATTAATCCCGACTATTTTTGTTTTATTTCTTTTTCTTCTTGATTCTGCAGTATTGGAAGCTTGGGTTCGGGAAATTCAGAAGCTCATGTCTCGGATGTTGTGGTTAATAGAGCAAAGCTTTCTGGAACCACCAATGGAGTTAGGATCAAGACATGGCAGGTAAATTTTACAGGGTCATTTTTAATATTTTCCAAGATTTTGACTATCGAAAAACCACACCACTTTATTTAGAGGAGATTCGATTTCCATTGTAATTTTGATCCTTTAATTATAGAGAATTCGGTATTTTGGTCCTTTAAGAAATGAAATTTACAATCTAGTCCATTATTTTTATAAATTTCGCAAAGTGAGAACACATCTTGTCCGATATTTGAAATTTGGGTGCAAAATTATAATGTAAGTCACGTGTGTTCTCAAATTTAAGCCGCACTTGACTGGCACGTACCAATTTCCGGCCGATTTAGAACTTTTCAGCAAAATGTATCCTCAAAAAAATTGCAAGTTTCATTTCTTAAAAAACCATAACGCAAATCACCCATCTTGGACTCTATATTTCAAGCTTACCTTGTTTAACTTATTATGTTAATCAAAGTATATTATATTTACAGGGTGGATCCGGAAGTGCAAACAACATCGAATTCAAGAACATAGAGATGGAAAACGTGAAAAACCCTATAATCATAGATCAAAACTACTGCGATCAGGATGAACCCTGCCAAGATCAGGTATAGTATAGAAAAATCAAAAGAACCCTTCAACTTCTTTGCACTGGATTAATGCAAGATATCAAGTTCTTGTCTGAAAAAAAAACATACGAAAACAATTTGATGTTGTCATATATATATTTCATCAGAGTTCAGCTGTCCAAGTGAAGAATGTTGTGTACGAAAACATCAAGGGAACAAGTGCTTCTACTGTAGCTATCGATCTCGAGTGCAGTAAGAGCTATCCATGCCAGGGAATTGTGCTGGAAAATGTGAATCTTGAAGGTGCAAATGGTGGAAATTCCGAAGCTGTCTGCAAAAATGTTGATGTTCAGAACTCAGGAAATGTTTCACCTGTTTGCCCTAATTAATTGAATTTCCAAGAACACTAATACATATAGCGTGTGTCTGTGTGTGTGTGAATTTAGGGTTTGTGTACATGTAGGAAATATACATTTAGACAGAAAAGTTGAATAAGGAAGATTATGCCAAACAGTCCTCTATTAGATCTCATGAAGACCAGAAGTGTTTCTTACAGCAGCCAACCACCAACTGACACATAGTACTCTCATGACGAGGTAAGATTTATGTAAAATATGAGCATGGAATCATTTACTTACAAGAATTTTAGGGCCAGTTTGTTTATGTGTTTTCAGTTTTTGAAATGATAATTGAAGTAAAAACATGTTTGTTTGATTGGATTCAGGTTTGATGCATGGGAAGTCAAGAAAGCATATATATGGAGGACTCAACTGGTTTTCATGGACTGTTTCTTGCTGGAAATTAGGGCATAATTGAGTTTATTGGTGTAAAGGGTTAATTAGAATTATATTGGATTCATTTTTAATTATTATTCAATAAAGAGTACGTAGATTAATTGTCTCCTATTTGTTATTTATAAGTTACGAAAAAAGCAAGGGTAGTTCTTTTTAATGATGTTGACGTTTATTAGAAGCATATGTGTAATTTTTTCAAAAAAGACAGGAATTATTTGCAAAAATGATGTTTATAGTTTTAAGTGTTCTATACATAATTATCTAAAAAGCAGTGGTGTTTTATGTAAACAGAATACAAATCAAGGGGTGCAAATATAATTATCTCTTAAATGCGGACACACAGATAGCAGTGACATAAAACTAAAAAACAAGTCATGGCTGACTTTTAATTGCAATTTGATCCCTTGCTCAAAGATATAACAGTATTAATTGATACATGAAATAACTTCACAAGGTTGGGCAGTTGGGCATCGATTCGATTCTTCTTGGATTGATAGCAAAAAGGAAAAATAGCCACCGCCGGCCATCGTAGTACTGAAGTAGGTAAAAATCCGTCTCCATTACCATTGGGAAGTCGAGTAATTTATTATTGCAAAACCAATAAAAGCACTAAACCAAAGCCCCCACCCCCACATGATTCCTTTTATTCCGAGTTCCCACCAGATGTCAACCTGGTTGGCGGGTCGGAGCCACTGAAATAACCCACCACTTCCCGAATTTTTGGAGCCCGTGGATTGGAGTTTTGTTAAACTCATTTTGCAGTATTATGAATAATGTTTTAGCTATGTTCAAACTCGACTTATTTACACCTCTATTTAAATATATTTTTAATCTTATAAAATGGAACTTGTTATACTTTTGGTCTGATATTTTCTAAAATTAATATTTTTTGTCCCATAAAATTAAAAGTCCTTATAATATAGTCCAAAATCTAACAAATTTGATCTCACACGACTACATCTATAATGTTTTTTAACTCAAGCTCTTGAGGACTGAGGAGCCCTTCGTAGGGAAGTCAGAAAAACATATATATATACACATGAATATAAATATATATAATACACTCAATTGGTTTTCATCAAGTTATTCTAGCTAGGGCGGCTGCAGTAACTTAATTATTGATACGATTATGTACATTAATTCTTATGTAACTCAATAACCAATATGTCGTGTGTCTCATAAATATATAAAATATTGTTGATGGTTGTTCCCATTCGGGGTTTTCTTCCATTAGCAAACTTTGTTACATCCTTGGAACTTTTTCTCATAAAAACGACAGCATTCTAATAAAAACGACAACAGTTTAAATTCACTATATTCAAATAGTAATCAAAATGCTTGTCTAATTCACCTACATTAGGCAGCCAATAATTCGGTAATTGATGCATCGATCTGTGGCCCTCTGCAATTCCTTAAATGTGATTTATTTTCTCAAAAGCAAGATCATGTAATGGCTTTTATGGCTGCATCGGTAGGCCGTTCGAATCGATTTACTTTCTTTTAAGAATACAACAGAATTATTCTTCACCAGAGACAGCTATTCCACTCAGAGTTGACAGTTGAATACAGCAGAAGACCCAAATGTAGCTACAATTTTGCATATATTTTGAGGTTCTGAGCAGCATCTCTGGCAGATTCCGGCACAGGCAAGTTACAAAGAACAGTGACTCTTGATGACGAAATCAGCATTTTGATCTCAGGCTTTGAGGGATCACATTTGGAGAGTTGCACCTCCCACAACTGCTCAGAAGTAGCATTTTAGCGAGATCAAGTAAATCACAACACCTGATTACAATAATAATACTTTGTTTTCCTTTTGGGGTTTTGTCTGTAGTGTTTGTGCCGGGTGAAATGATAACAGAGAATTAAAAGGTTTACCTGAATGGATTTGCCAATGTTGACCGGTGTAGCCTCAGCAACAATAAAGTCACCTTCCTGTGCACTTTTTAGATGATTGATGCTGAGATGTATACCGGCTACCCTGTGGAAACCTGAGGCGATGTGAGCTCCTATGCTTGCCAAAGCCTCGGCTATAAGTGCTGACACTCCTCCATGCAGCACTCCGAACGGCTGCCCATCCAGATCTCAAATGCTCAACTCAGCAGTCAATCAGTCGCACACAAACACACACATTGACATGTATGTTTGTATATATATATGTGATTATAAAGGTCAGCTATGGAGATGGAATCAACATAAAACAAGTGAATGGTAGGAGTAACACCTGACAGCACTTTGAAGTGATAACAAGGTGGCCTGAAACTTTGTGGGCAGAAAGTTCATCAAGTTCAAAGCCAAGTGTGTGAAGGGGGGCATCCAAAATCTCAGTATTTGGTGGTGGTTGTGGTTGGTCCATCCTTCTGCTTTTTGGTTGATTCTTCTCAACTAAGTTGAAATCAGTTGTTTCCTTCAATCTTTTTGGTATGGTATTAATTGGTGACTAACCTTATAATAGAAAAATAGGTGAGCACAGCCATTTACATCAACAAGGTACGGTTAGAAGAGGGGGCGGGAAACCTTTACCTACAGGAAGTAAAAAATTCGCTATATTTAGTATATTAGATTAGATTACCTATTGACGACTTAGGCAATTTGGGGAGAATTCTATTAAGTTGTTCATATTAGGATGAGGGACCACATGTATAATGCATTTAACATCCAAAACATGCATCAGCACTAGAGCTGGTTGACCCTGAAAATCGCATTCATGGCACAATGAGTAATTGCTTGACTCTTCTAGAAAGTGATTTTCCATCTTGCATCTTTTCCAAGCAGGAGTTAATTTCAATAACTTATCAAAATTCATAAGTTAAGTCTATTTCTATTTGTAGAAAAGTCATAGTTCTATGAAAACAAGAACTTATCAAAATTCATATCAAGTCGGTGAAATTGATGTCAACTTCTGAATCTTTCAAAATGTAAAACCAAATGAGTTTATACAAATAAGTACAATGATCACTTCTAAAGATTTAATCAGATAACGGGGTGCCTTCAAATAACATTTAATCGAGTATATAACCGAGTCTGCAAACTTGAAGCATATGCCCGAAAAATTTGAAGTGTTGTGAATCTTTCAACAGAAACAGAGAAATATCATCATATTTAATTTATTACCTAACGAAAACTCCAAGCAATTTCACCTCAATTCCTTAGCTATGTAAAACTTCCCTCCTTTCCCTGTGTAAAGGTATAAATCAAAATGCTTATATTATATTATACTTCTACCAATCAAAGATCTCTCTTACACTGATAATCAAATACACAGAGCCAAAGAAAAACCATTTAACTCGAAACACGCAAAAACAAAGAACTCCACAAACCCAGAAGATTGCTATATCTGTGCTCACAGAGAAACCCACATAATCAAAGCTAAATCCCAAAACATGAAAAATCCCAAATGAGGGCAATTTGACCTAACAAATCAAAAGACATTGATCTAAAAGTAAACTATTAATATTGAACCAACCACTTCATAAATCCCGCAGACCACTACTCATAAACCAGCCTAAAGAACAACAGGACGACAATTAAAAGGGTACACAAATTGAAACCCGGATCATTACAGAGGTTGAAAACAGGGCATAACAGAGTCAAATTATTGGCATGGTCTGTTCTTCGATTGACATCAAAAAAATGAAAGTACAGGCAGCATCAAGAAAACTCACCGCCTTCCAGGTAGTACTGAAGCAGGTCGGTAAATCAATCAATCCGGTGGTGGTGGCGGTGGTGGCGGCGGTGGAGAGCAATGTAGTGCGAGAGAGTAGAACGTGTAAGGGAAGCTGTACTGTCCAGTGGGAGGGACTCACTAGTTATATTTATTGAGCAAGTTAACTCACCCCTTATCATGTACTATTAATGGGATAGGTCACATTGATTAACTATGTTGGATTAGAATGGTGACATTGTTTTTATTAGGTGGGTCAGTCATGACATTTGAAATCAGAGTGTTGGCTGTTTGATTGTTACATATTATAGTTTTTTGTCAGGTTTGTGTTTAAAATTTTGTACTATTGTTTGTTACCTATTTTCCTTTGAGATTATGCATATGGGAATATCTGGTGGGAGTAAATATAAACTTTTGAAAATATCTATTATCTCTTATGATATTTATATATTATATTGATAAAATAGAATTTATTTTACGAATTGAAAAAAATTACTTATAGAATGAGTTGTAAACAAGGAAATGACGAAATAGTGATAATTATATGTAGTGAGTAGATGTGCTACAGGGAGGATTTTCTATTTCAAAGGTCGTTAGAAAAACTGTTCCAAAGGCAGGTACAAATTTAAATTATACAAGTCGTTTAAAAAGTCATTATAAACAACAAACTATTTCAAAAATTCATGTTGGGAATTATAATATCTTAAAATTCGGGCCCCGACTCATACCAAATTTAAATATATACAAGTATGTATTTGTGAGATCATATCAGACGATATGATTTAAAATCACATGGCTTGACTCAAAAATACATTGTTTTGAATGATTACTCTTATGTTCCAAGTACGACATATCGACATCTAATATCCAATAAGGCTAAAACTAGGCCAAATGTATTCTTTAATAAGTGTGATCATATCTAACGATTTTATCTAAATTTTGTTGGCCCTATTAACCTACACAGTTCAATAATGTAGGATGATAGTTACATTAATGTAATACTAACATTTATTAATATACTAATTTATTCCATACTGCAAAAATGTATCAATGTCAACTATAATTTTATTTTTTTTTATGTATTTCAATTATATTGTTCCACATAATTGATATGTTTTTAGAACATTAAATTGTCCAACACGGGATTTTTTTTGTTACATTTTAATGAAAAATAATTAATTGTCAGATATAATGGCTTTTCGAACAAAAAGGAGCAAAGCGACATTGTTTTGTTATTTTAGATTACCTTTTGTTATTTTAAATTTAGTTTTTTCAAAAATCTAGTCACATAATCTATTTGTAGGAGTTGTTCAAGAGGATGATGGAGGCACGCCAAAGACAGCAAAACGGTGATCAAGACCCTCCATTGTCTTCTCAGGACTCGGTGGCCCTGAATGAGTAATAGGTGTGGCTATTAGCAGCCGGCGTCTGAAAAAGGGGCCAAGTATTCGGTCTCAACTCCGAAGCCCACCACACGATTGTTGGACCATCAAAGCCTAGCAGTTTCACTACTCCATCATCCTTGCCACCACAATTGTCGCGTCCCGATCTTGATGATTGGGTATCGAGGCTCAAGGAGTGGATGCGACGGATGGATCCCACCTGACCTAATCCTCTAGTGCCCCAACCTCTAGCTGATTTCCCGGTACGCAACGACAACTAACACGAGGCTGATGAGGATGTTGATTTAAATTAGGATTTTTTTATCTATAAAAATACAATGTAAAAACAATATTTTTATTTTTGTAATTAAATTATTTTTATTTTCTTTTTATATTATATGCTTTTTTATTTAATATTGCATATTTAAGAAATTAAAACTACCCACGTATAACAAAAATTTTAATAATTTATTTTAAAAAGAAAAATACAATTAAATATTAAAAAAATATTTTTTTGGTCATTGTATTTGTAATGACTTTTGGAATACGAATTACTGTCACATAATCTTGAAGCCATTACAACGATCTGCAAAACATGGTTATCAATTTTGGAAAGGGCCGTCCCAAAAGCCGTTACTAAAACAGTGTAAAAAAAGTAATAAAGACAGATACAAAACCAAAACCAACATACCATAAGGTGTTATAAAGATCGTTACAAAAATTATTAGAAAAAAAATACAAAACTTGATACAAAAACCATTATAACATAATGCAAGACTGTTAAAAAGTGTAATCCAAAATCGAGCCAAAGTCCAAGTACAACCATACCTATATGTGTTGCAAAGATCGTCCCAATAACAACTAAATCAAAATTAATTAAGTCATTCCAAAAGCAGATCCAAATTCATGCGTGGCCAGTAAAAAGACCGTTACAAACTGTAACAATTTTCAAGCAAGCCATTGTAAATATTTGTAACACAAAAAAAAAAATCGCGGTAGGGATGTCCATTACAAAAGACGTTACAAATTTTTAAAAAAAGTTAGAAATTAATAATGTGGCAGTTACAAAAGTCGTTACTATAAAATAATTTTTTTGTAGTGTATAATATATTATTAATAAAAATCCTAAGCAATTTTTGCATGTATCCAACTTTATATAAGAAATACAAAACATAAAAAATTAGTTGATAAAAAAAATAATAATTTAGATGAACTGATGAACATATTTTTTGTCTTATACAATTCATTTTAGATTGAAAACTATATTGAGGTATTTAAATTTAAACTGATATTATTTATTAAAAAATAAAATATTAGTTGAATGTATTCTTTGTATAATATAATTTATTAGAAATCGTAAAATGATATTGCTTGATGAGAAAATTAATAATTTAGTTGAATGTATTCTTTGTCTTATACAATTCATTTTTGATTGAAAACTATATTGAGGTACTTAAATCTAAGTTGATATTATTTATTAAAAATAAAATAATTGTTGAATGTATTCTTTATATAATATAATTCATAGTAAATCGTAAAATGATATTATTTGATGAGAAAATTAATAATTTAGTTGAACGTACTCTTTGTCTTAAACAATTCATTTGAGATTAAAAACTACATGGAGGTATTTAAATCTAAACTGATATTATTTATTAAAAACTAAAATATTAGTTAAATGTATTCTTTGTATAATATAATTTATTGTAAGTCGTAAAAAGATATTATTTGATGAGAAAATTAATAATTTAGTTGAATCATGGAAGAATTTTAATTTCTTGCGTTTAACAAATGAAAGAAGGAGTACAAAAAAATATCGATAGTTTGCAATTACGTTATTTATTTTCTTTTTCAGTTGGTGGGGCGGGGTACATGGCAGGTCTCTTTCGGGTGGGTCTAGTAAGATCGTGACAAATGCTAATTAATTTTTAAATCTTCGTGATTCCGCTTTGTGCACATGGTACGAGACAATTTAGTTGAGTTAATAAAATTTTATATTGGAGTCATAATCAGCCATTAATACTTACGTGTGGAAGATAATCGTTATTTTAAAATATCAACAAGTACCATGATTTTTTATTTATACAACTTTATAATTTTAAGTTTTATTTGATTTATTTTTTTCACTTTACCGATATTTATGCTATTGATAATTTAAGCACAAATCACTCAAATATCTATATTATTACATCAAGATTTGTTGGTTTTTTCTAAAAAAAAAATAATTACATATATAATTACATCGATATCTCAATAAATTGAGTAATGCATAATTCTAATAATACATTAATATAATTAAATATAATAAATAAATTATAATAATTCACATAAAGTGAGACAAAAAAATGCTGATAGTATTTTCTTCATATTTATCTTGATTATTTTTATTTTTTTTTCACTTTTCACCCTTAATACTATTTTCTGGGACTAAAATATCAAAAAGAAAATCTATCGGAACTCAGCAAATGAATAGTTAACAAAATTACAATTGAGGACAAAAATATAGAATAATACCTTTTGTAGCATCAAAAATCCTAATTAATCTCTATAATTCCGCAAAAGATCTCCTATCATACTTTTTTATATTAAATAAATAAAAATTATAGAAATTCACATATAATTTGCGACGGAGCCGTTCCGAATGGAGCTTTGCAGCAACCCTCAGTATCTCATTTCTTGGCTTCTTCACTTGCTGCTGGCTTTGGTTGCTCCTCCTTGGGCGGCGGTGGAGGTAGTGGCGGAGGCGCCGTCGCTATGCCGGCGTCTATGCAGCTGCGGCACTTCCTCTCCACCCATCCCTCAATGTCATGTTCCCCTGAGCCGCCAAAATGCTGTCCGCCGCAGAGGCGAGCAATTATACCCGCAATAACTCCGAGGATTGTGATGGCCGCCAGCACCACTACGAGTGTCTCGATTGAGCGGTGAGTGGAGTGGCTGGGCTCCGCCGCCTCCACCACCACCAGCGGCGGCAGTTGACCTGACATTAATGCGAGAGTTAACTACGAATAACAACGTTTGATGAGGAGAGAGAAGAAACAACAAACTGTGCGTGTGTTTGAGGGAGAGACAGAGGGCATAAAAAGAGGTAGATATGATTAAAATCTCAATTATTACAGAGATATATTGTAAGAACAAAAAGAAACTTTTAAAAGCAATGCCGTTATGCCCACAATCGCTTTTGTTCTTAATTTGGATCTTCTTTATTTATAATAATAATAATAATAATTTGGATCTTAAAATTATAAATACTAACTTGTTTTTCTAACACTTCTAACCTTTTTTTCCTTTTTTACTTTTAACTTTTATTTCCGAACGCTCCAATTTTTATTATTATATAACATATAAATTTTTTGACAGATAACTACACAACACTCCACAGAGGTTTGGTATAATTACATGTAAATTTTATATGACAGTTCCACCTCCACCGAGCGGGGTTGTGGCAGTCAATGCTCGTATTTCTATGCGGCGGAGTGCGTCCGGTCCTTTTTGACCAGTTGGCTATTTTGTCATGTTGCATGCAGTAAGTATTGTTTTGGGAACCACTTCATCTCTCCTCACCCCAATTAAATTTCACCTACTATATATGTATCATCACATTTCATTTCAATCAATGCTCTCCTCTCTGCACATTTTATTTAGGGTAAATTACACCACATTTTTTTTTTAATTTATTGTAATTATGAATACTTTATTATTATTTAAAATATTATAAATACCTCTATAATATTTGATGAAATTATATAATTCTTAAATTGAGGTATGAAATTATTAACTTTGCATTTACTATATTTTTTTATTTTTTAAAAAATTAAAAACTTATAAAAAAACTGAACGGGTGTATGATTTTTTTTTAAAAAAATTATCTACTTAGTTCATAAAAAAAATAAAAATTTTAAAAAATAATAAAATTATAAAATTTAATCCACAAGTGTATTTTAATCAATTAACCACAAAAAATGAATGAAAACCCAACGGATTGAGCTAATTACTAGACGATCATTAAAATTATGGGGTATTGGTAATTTTCAAATAATAAAAAGGTATTTACAATTATGCCAAACTTAAATGACTTACTATAATTTACACTTTTATTTATTATGTTCACTGCATTGCAGTGTGTGGGCCACTCACCACTCAACTCGTAATATAAAATAATTTATTAATTTTTTTGAAAAAAAAAAATTATAGTAAGATGAACTGAAAGACTCAGCTTGTTTAAAGACAAACCACCTGCTTTGACACGTGGTTTTTATGTGCATATAATAAAATAAATTTTTATACTTTAAAATATATTATAAATAAATATAAAATATATAAATTAATACATTATTAACAAAAAGAAAAAAAATAATTTATCAATTAATGTAAATTTTGAAAAGTCGAATAAGTTACTTATTTTAATATAAAGGATATTTTTAACTTCATAAAATTTTTTCCAACAAAAAATTGGGAATTACGATGTGATTTCGACTTTTTAAAACTTATTTTTAATTTGAATTCTCATTGGTGGTTTTATAAATAAATTTTTTAAATTATCACTTTTAAAATGAAAATTAAATGTGCAGTTCTGGACGGTTTTAATACTTATGACAAAAATAAGATGTTGTGACTGGCAAAAATCGAAAAATAAAACTAGTGTTTGTATATAGCAAGAAAAAAAAAACAACATTATGCACCATAGACCACCAACACTCTCCACAACTCCATATTTCTTCTAGAGAATCTCCTAATTGTTCCAGAGCAACTAGAAAGAGATTCTTTAACCAGAAAGGATTTGGTGCAGATGTAGGATACCTATCCAAAAGTTTTCGCAACTCAATCATAGATGATGGAATCATCATAGATTTGACCTTTTCGAATTCTGTCTGTGCGAAGAGATAAGAGGAAAAGGGGGAGGAAATAAACAGGGAGAAGAATGAATGAAAATTTGAGACAATCATCAGATGGGCTTAAAACTTGAACGAGTTTAAAAAATTAAATATTTTTTTTTTTTTTGTATAAAGTTCAAATAAAATTTTTATAAAATTGGATTTTGTGATGTGGATCCTTGATAACATATGAATTCTTAATTATATAATTCGAATATGAAACTCTTACAAAAAATTAATTATTTTATCGAATTATTATGTATATATAATTTACAAAAATTAATTATATATTTAGTGATGCGGTTTAATTTTTGATGATTTTTTTAAGTTTTATAGTAAAATAAATTAATAGTGTAGTACGATTTTATTCTAAATTTAGAATTACAGTTTAAAAATAAATTATGAAAAATAATTCGATTCGATTTGACTGGCACGATTTTGGATTGTTTTAAAATTTTTTGATCACCCCTATATGATGGTTAATATGATATAATAGTAAACTTTTGGAGTGAAGTGCAATTTACACTTTTATTTCTTTATTCAGGAAGGAAAAGAAGGAGAAGAAAAACGGAGCAAGACTTTGAATAGAGGAACTCCCCAAGTTCCGATTACGCGCTGTTGTTTTCTCTGCTTCAGACGCGGAATTTCGGGCAGGGGAGAAATCTGACCTTAATTCCCCATACTCAGCCTCGATTCCAGGGAATACAATTCCTTCTCTGGAATTTCAGCATCATAACTCTGATTCCCGGGATTATTTGGTTCCTTTTTTAGGAAAAGAATGGGGACTCCGGCAATCCCAAATCTCGGGAAACACTGCAGCGTTGACGATTGCCGCCAGATTGATTTCTTGCCGTTCACCTGCGATTGCTGCCGCCAGGTATACCTGTAGTTTCATGTGTTTATGCAATTGATTGATTTGTGTGTTTTGTTTTCTTTTTTGGTTCTGCAATGATTTTGATTCTGCTTGAGGAGTTGGAATTTTATGGTTTTTCCTGTTGCGTGATCGAGAAGAAATATGTGGATGTTGTGCTTCAAAAGAGTGTCGCAGAATTCTTTTTGTGTAATAATTAAGAAGATTTGGATATGTTCTTCGATTAGAAGATGTTTTCCGAACTGAAATTTTGTGAGTGGGCATGAGTTGTATTAATGTTTTGATTTAGTTGAGACTTTATGAAATTTACAGCGATCATACTTCAAAAGAAGTGCAGCTGACTATGAACTGATGAGCAGAAAATTAGTTTTGTTGCATGCAACAGTTAGAGGAAATATATAGAGTCGTGGTTTCTAATCCTCCGCACATATAGGTCTCTGTTTCATATATGTTGTAAATAGGAAAGTGCCTTTTGTTTCTTTTGCTCTGTGACTCTGAATGTCACTGTTGTTCATTAATGTTTGTTTCTCATCGTCTTCCTAGCTATAATATCAATGCTCGTCTGAATTTTATTGGTTGGATGGTACTTGTTTGTTGAAGTCATTAGATGACTTGTATCAATCTATATTATCTATACTGATTTTTTCTATCATGCAACATGCTTCCAAAGCAAAGTTCATTGCTTTCTCTTGGTAATCTTTCCATATTTGTCAGTTACGCTTTTCGAAGTCTTGCTATGAGAAATTCGAAGACGATAAATTCTCGATTTACACTGAGCTGTGTGGAAGATTGGAAGACACCTGCAGTAATACTCGTCCATACATAATTTACTTCAATCAACCCACTTCATTTTTGTTATCTATTGATTGTTTGTCTGGCAAGGCTCGAAGTTAGTGCTGGTTGTATGTTTTATGATCTGTTCTTGGATTCTTTCTCCCCTGATTTTTGGTTATTGCCCTAGCCAATGATTTTAGTTGTGGTGTTATAGGTTAGGATGGTCTCTATTGTTAATTGTCCGATTTATTCTGCTCATTAATGCTGTACGATGCAAATACATTTAGAATGTTTCTTCATATGCTAATGTCTATTAGCAACCTCCTGCAGATATATTGTCTTGAGCATCGGAGCTACAGCAGACACCAATGTATAAAAGCCAAGGAATGTAATGTCACTGTTGTCATCTGCCCCCTCTGCGCTAAAGGAGTTCGCTTAATTCCTGAGGAAGATCCAAATATTACTTGGGAGTCACATGTAGACGTTGAGTGCGACCCATCAAATTATGACAAAGTGACAAAGAAAAGGACATGTCCTGTACCTGGATGCAGAGGGATTCTAACATTCTCAAACACGATTAAGTGTAGGGATTGCAGTGTCGATCATTGTTTGAAACATAGGTTTGGACCAGACCACAATTGTGCTGGACCTAAGAAATCTGAAGTAGCTTTTCAGTTTATGAGATTATTAAATAGAAGTAGAAAAGAGGAGCTAAACCAAGCTCCAGGTGCATCTTCATCAAGTTGGGCTACAAGTTTCTTCAAGGCAGCTTCATCCGTTCGAGCGACAGCTGAAGCTGGAATGGCTGGAATGGCTAGATTTACACCGTCATCTGTTCGAGCAACAGCTGAAGCTGGAATGGCTAGATTGAGCGTTGAACTCAATCAAGCATTAGGCAGGGATGGAGCGGTGCAGAGCAGCACTGTCAGCCATACTGAAAATGCAACTGGACAAATAGAAGTGTGTCCACAATGCAATTTGAGATTCTCTACCATTGGGGCGCTGGTGGATCATGTGGAAAAGGTCCATGACAGGAATGGGATTATGAACATGGCACTCGATGTCTGCCCCAAATGTAGTAAAGGATTCCGCGATCCTGTTACCCTCGTAGACCATGTTGAGAGGGAACATGAAGGTGTTTTAAAAGCCTAATCGGAAGTGTTGGTCAAAATTTGAAACTGTGAACAGAAAGCTACTTATTCTGTCTTTTGCATTATTTAGAATTCACATACATGTGAAGTGCTTATTGCGAGGCCAAATTAGGCCTTCCTTTTGACTAATATCAATTTATTATAAAAAAGTTTGAACTGCGCCAACAAAGGCTACACTCTGTGCACACTACAGGACAAGCGACGTGAACTACTTCAAAAAATTATTATTCTTGTTCATGGATTAGTGCAATTTTTAGATGGGCAAAATATCATTTTTAGTCATGTACTTATGGGGTTTTATACTTTTTAACTTTTACATATTAAAAAAATATATTCTAATTTTCAAAATATTATGAGGTTAACAAAGTTGATCCCGTAATTGCTTGAGTCCTGTAATTAAATATTAGCACCACATTTAATTCTTTAATTTTGTAAGAAGACACACTTAGTCCCAAATTCGCTAGCGATTGAAGATCCGATTGGAAAAATGGACACATTTATTGTGGGACTAAATGTATTGACCTCATTATATTAAATGATTAAACGTGTTTTTGCAATATAAAAAAAAAAAAAGACTAAGAATACAATATTTCTGTAGTTACCAAACTAAAAATGAAATTTTGCCTTTATGAATATCCTATTTCTAGCAAGAAAAGTCTCTGGTTATATCATTTTTCATAACAAGTTAAACATATATTTAAGTTTATGACATAATTATAAGTGAGCTAAATTTAGAAAAAATAATGTACCCAGAAATTTCGACACATTCACTATTCTTTACATGGAAATAAATTATTTTACAAAAAAAAGGTAAAAATATAATTATAATGAGATCCGCACATTGTGCTTGAATCGTTATGACTGTTTGAGCGGGGTTTTATGAATTACATTTATAGAAGTCGTACATTTGTATGGCAAATAAGTTAGGATTATACTTACCCAAAGGAAATAAGCTGCAATTATCAAGAATGTACATTTATTGCGCATTATTATAGCATTTCGTTGACTATTTTTTTTTAAAAGTAAATTACAATAACATTCAACTAAGCTGTAAGTGAACTTACACAAACCACTCGTCACTTTTGCAAATGAACATTAATGGGAATTATTTGATATTTGAAAGAAATAAATATTTACTAATATTGCTTTGCGCGATAAATACTTTCAAAATATAAGAACAATCTATTATAGATATTCAGACACAATATAAATCTAAATCAATTATCAACGTGGAATCGTATTAAATATAAAAATTCTTGATAATCCCACAAATTATGTGAATTGACGTCAAAGACAAATCTTAAAAATTACAATACGAAGTTAAAACCCATTGAAAAAAATAAAACTTTTTTCTATAGAGATTATGGAGTTATGTTATGAAACAACTGTCAACCAACAATAATGCAAGAACTATGTATACACTATTACAAGAACCTAAGTATACGTGTAGAAATGGTTCAAAATTGTGATAACGTTTCTTGAAAGTATTTTCTTTGTATTTGATTGGCGTGTAGCCAGTGCATGTCGGGAATGTGGAAGCAGACACGTTCTCAATCATTAATGTCAGTGCCGCTGAAATTTTAAATTTAATTTTTAAAAAAAATATAGATATGATGATTTCTGTATGTTGCTATATATAGTAGGGAAAGATATGAGGTGGGCTGGTTGTAGAAAGAGGAGAGAGAAAGAGAGTCATAAGTTTCGGGAAATGCTGGAGAATCGGTACATTGTTGGAAATCTTTAATGGGTTACCAGCTCTCTCTGCCTGATCCTTACAGGCATTGATCTGAAGGTAAAAATCTAACATAACACTCTCTTCTTGAATTCAAGAAAAACTATGGAAAAATAAGGATGTTAGAGAAAGATCCGTTGATGTTATATTCGTATATGTAGAGTGATTTTGTGTTATCTATCAAGATTGTTGTAGCTTTTTAGTAGTGATATGATCTGTATATGTTGAAGAATCTTGAAGTTTTGAACGAAATTGAATGATCTTTATCAGTTCTTGAAAAATGCCCATTTTTCGTTAAAGTAATTGCATGAATATAGATCAAGACTCCCCTTCTTGTTTGAATTTTGCTGAAGTTTATTGTTTGTTGGAATGGTTGATGAGAATTTGTTTCTAAGGTGAGATGTTTACATATTTGGATTTCTGTAGGCTGGTACCCGAAACCGGAAAGTGCCTGCTTGATCTTACCAGCTTTCCTTTCCCTTCTTATTCTCCCTTCGACTTTCAAGAATCTCGTGTACGTATATTTCGAGATCAAAGGAAAGAAAACAGTGAATTTTGAAGGTGGATTTGGGAGAAAAGAAGAGTTCATTGAATTGATAATATAAAAATGAGTGCTGCTGTTTCTGGTGTGATCTCAAGGCAAGTCTTGCCAGCATGCGGCAGCCTTTGTTTCTTTTGTCCCGCGTTGCGGGAAAGGTCTAGACAGCCTGTGAAGAGGTACAAGAAGTTGATTTCGGATATTTTCCCCAAGTCCCTGGTGAGTTTCATGAATCAAATGGTATTACTTTTGGATGTTACATTCGGTATGAGCAAAATTGTCAGATTATATGCCCCATACATGTAGCATTCATATACCTCAACGCAGTGATTAAGTCATATATAAAGCTGCATTGCTCTAGCTAACTTATTTTGGACGAATGGACACAAATTTAGTGCTGTCTGATTTCAGGTGCTGCATTTTATTTATCAGTCACCTTAAACTTTCCTCATTGGTGAACATATGAGACTTGTGTCTACGTTATGTTGGGACATTATGAAATGAGTGAATTTGTGGCTTCTTGATGCTGCATGTATCACTTTTTCTAGAATTGCTTAACTAAACAACCGTTTATTTCTTTTGCTTTATAGGACGAAGAACCAAATGATAGGAAGATTGGGAAATTATGCGAATATGCTGCAAAGAACCCCTTGCGCATTCCGAAGGTATTCTCGTTATAAAATTGCTTCTCCTATTCAGCAATACGGTTATTGTGCTGTCAGTTGATCATTGCACTGCCAGACGAAGAATGCATTTTCTCTGAAAGAATTTAAATGCTTAGAGTTATTAAACATACTCCTATTTAGACCCGTAGGTTGAAGGTTCTTTTCCCCCTTGCACATCCTTCTGCCATTCTTGCTTTATTTATTTATGTGGTCGATTTCAATGAACTGCAAATTTAAGTAGATGAACGTTAATATGAAAACAGATAAACTTCAATAGTTACTCCTAGGGGTCTGGCCAAGAATACTTGGGGATTGGTGAATGGCAAAACTCATTGTTTTTTGACTGTTGAAATAGTTTTTGCAAAAACTAGTATAGTGCGTTTTTTTCGTTTTTCTTCATAACATTTTGTTTTCTGGCCACAATGTGTATGCATGAGGATTACTTTGTCATCTTCTGTTAAAGCTAATTACTAATTATGTCGTTTGCTTTGGAATACAGATAGCTAATAGCCTTGAACAAAGATGCTATAAGGAACTAAGAAATGAAAACTTTCGGGCAGTGAAAGTTGTTATGTGTATTTACAGGAAATTCTTGTCAGCTTGCAAGGAGCAAATGTAAGTCATTGCTGCTATTGTTTTTCTCTTCCATTTAAATGTTTCTAGTAATGTGCAAGAGGTGTTTAACTTATGTAGTATTTCATCATTTGAGTCGGCTTCTTGTTGGTGTAATCTGTCAATGGGCATCTGAAAATTTTATTCTTCTCGGTGAGCTGCCTCGAAGAAAAATTCCTGCCGCTTTCGTTGCATTTAGCTTCTCGGTGGATTTTCATCAATGAAACTTACTGTTTGATTTTTATTTCAGGCCATTGTTTGCAAATAGTCTATTGACTATTATCAACACCTTGCTGGATCAGACAAGCCAAGATGAAATGTTAGTCATTGGATGCCACTCCGTCTTTGATTTCGTTAATAATCAGGTATCGTCTTGCCTTGTGATTCTTTGTTTTTTGGAAGCTGTAATTAGCTCCTCCACAGGCTTCTGATATAAGTTTTAGCATTTTCTTTCCCTCTTGTGGAACGTTGCGCTGATACAATTCTTGTATGCTTTCCAGAATGATGGAACTTACATGTTTAACCTAGAAGGATTGATACCAAAACTGTGCCAACTGGCTCAAGAACCGGGAGACGATGAGAGGGCAGAAAATCTACGGGCAGCTGCCCTGCAAGCTCTATCTGCTATGGTTCGTTTTGCATTCAATCAATCTTTGGATTGTGTTTAAGATTGATGGTTTTGAGGAAGGATCTCAATCTGAATCTGTTAGGTCCCGTTACTTCAATGAACGGGGTGGTATAGAAGTAACTTACTGATGCAGGGAAGGGAACTTTAAGTAACTCCACTTTCGAGCAGACTGGAATTCACTGTAGCATTCTCAAAACTATCTAAAGAATTTTACTTCGTTCTTGAAATCATTAATGGAGAAAAACATTCAAATATGTAGTATTCTTTTGGCACCAGAGATTGTTTGGCGTGCAGTTTCTTGAAAGCATAATGCTAACTAAATTCATTACTTCCGGATTTTATTAGTCGACTTTGTTATTTCTCTTATATTTTCATGTGGACATTTGTTTAGTCCATCTGGTTACTTATTTGTGTGTTTGTGTCGCACAGGTTTGGTTCATGGGTGAGAACTCCCATATTTCAGTTGAATTTGATAATGTAAGCATATATTTATAAGCTGTATTATTTATTTTGTTATGCTTCTTATCTTTTTTAATTTTATCATCGATCTTCTTTTATCTCTTTTGTTATGCTTGCTATCTGCATGTCGACAGCTATACATCTGTTCCTCTCATCAATTTCTTGATTTAGTTTTAGGACATTATGATTTCAAGCAGCTTTCTTTCTTTTCTTATGTTAAGTTGCAGTAAGTTGTGTCAACTATTGAAGTTTATCAGTTTTGTCCGCTTTATTAGCTATTTGTCATTGTTCTTTCGATCCATAATAAAGTTCTGACATATCAATTATGCGACAAGATAATGATTTTTGAGTTCACATAGCAATTCAAGTATTTTACTTCATGAAAATTTTTTCTTGTGTTATCGGTATAGATCTCATTTAACTAACGATCTTATTCTCCGATTCCTCAGATTGTTTCCGTAGTCTTGGAAAATTACAGAGGTCAAGATAAGGAGTCGGAAGAAGTTAGTGAAACCGAGAGAACTACCTCTCCTGATCAAGGCGTTGCGAGAGTTCCTTCTTGGAGACTTATTGTAGATGAAAAAGGACAACTTAATGTGACCACGTAATTTTCTTGTCTCAACTTTGATTTTTTCATTCCATCACCATTTGAGTGCACAGATGAAGTTTATCTTGGTTAAATGAAACAGAGAGGAGTCGAAGAGCCCGTCCTTTTGGTCTAGGGTGTGCCTGCAGAACATGGCCAAGCTTGGCAAAGAGGCTACAACGATGCGACGTGTTTTGGAATCTTTGTTTCGATATTTTGATAATGGAAATCTTTGGCCTATACAGTTCGGGATTGCTTTTCCCGTTCTCAAAGACATGCAGCTTGTGATGGATGATTCTGGTTAGTTTCTGTCCTACTGATTCTTGGAATAGTATTAGAACTACTCGGTTGTGATAATGTTATACTTTGTACTTTCGGTTGTGCAGGGCAGAACACCCACTTTTTGTTGTCTATATTAATCAAGCATCTCGACCATAAAAACGTCCTTAAGCTGCCCGACATGCAGCTTGACATTGTTGAGGTTGTCACTGCCCTCGTTCGCCTCACTAAAGTCCAGTCTTCAGTGGCTATAGTCAGCGCTGTGAGTGACATCATGAGGCATTTACGAAAAAGTATACATTATACACTTGATGATGCGAATCTTGGAAATGAAGTGATCAAGTGGAATAGAAAATTCCATCAAGTAGTCGACGAATGTCTCACAGAGTTGTCATCAAAGGTCGCCTCCCTCGGACATTTTATCTTCTTTCA
This sequence comes from Sesamum indicum, assembly GCF_026168435.1. Lineage (NCBI taxonomy): Eukaryota > Viridiplantae > Streptophyta > Magnoliopsida > Lamiales > Pedaliaceae > Sesamum > Sesamum indicum. The sequence continues at coordinate 3,370,872 of NC_142661.1, read as the reverse complement.
GACTTGGTTGAATTCCCAGAGTCATTTTTTACGTCTCTTTTCGATTGTTAACAGGTTGGAGACGCTGGTTTAATCCTTGACGTAATGGCTTCTATGTTAGAGAACATTTCAAGCATTACTGTTATAGCTAGAACAACTATTTCTGCTGTGTATCGGACCGCTCAAATTATAGCTTCATTGCCAATCATATCTTATAAGAATAAGGCAAGGCCTCTGCTGCTTCTCTCTCTCTCTCTCACTCACTCACTCATTGAGCTACTTACTTGATTGATGGTACTTGTTTTTATCATTAGGCTTTCCCAGAGGCTTTATTTCATCAGTTAATCCCGGCCATGCTCCATCCTGATTACGTGACTCGAATAGGAGCTCATCAGATATTCTCCGTTGTCCTCGTGCCATCTTCTGTTTGCCCTCAAACGACTTCAACTGTCACTGTTGCTAAGAAGAACAACATGGTCGTCCCAAGAACACTATCAAGAACTGTTTCTGTGTTTTCTTCATCAGCTGCCCTTTTTGAGAAGTTGAAAAACCAAAAAGGTCCTCAGCCTCCTGAACCCATCATCCAAAGACCTCTGGTAGAAGCTGATCACGGACCTCCTCCAGCTGGAGTATTGAATAGAATTAGGTCGACATACAGTCGAGTATATAGCTTCAGACATCCACCGGCACCAGAAGGCGCTGATGCTACAACAACCAACCCAAGTAAAGAACCGGTGCGTCCCGTTAGTGTTTTATCTTACTTTCTAATAAGACCATAGTTTTAGATCTCTGCTAAACGTGATCGTTTCTGATTCATTAATTGCCTGTCTACAACTCACGTTGTCTTACTTTTTCTTGTTTTCTGTGATCGTCCGAACAACTTGCTAAGTTAGATTGGGAAAAGGTTTCTTCAACCTATTCTAAGACACAGGTAAGCCGAAATTTAGGATGCACACTTACGACTATATTTCCTTTCAATTTCAGGATGCCGTTCCTCTTAGATTGAGCAGCCACCAGATCACCCTCCTGCTTTCTTCTATTTGGGAACAATCTCTGTCTCCTGCAAACATGCCCGAAAATTACGAAGCTATTGCTCACACATACAGCTTGGTTTTGCTTTTTTCTCGAGCTAAGGTAAATTACAGTTGGAGTAATTTCTTAGAAGCCATACACTGAAAACCATCCGTTGGCCATAAATTCTTGAATGTAAGTTGTAATATCATAATTTATCGGCTTCATCAAGAATCACATGATGATGAACGACTTCATATATACTGTATTTCTCTTTGAAATAGAGTTATCCTATTTGAAGAATTCACCGAGATCAATGCTCCAATCTGAATAGTGTGTGACTGCCCCTATAGGTTAGAAATTTCACATAAATCTCTTCGTTTGGCGCAGACCTCCTATGTCGATGCTCTTATTCGAAGTTTCCAACTGGCTTTTACGTTGAGGATCCTTTCTCTTAAGGACGGAGGTATGCACATTCACCTTCAAAATGATCAATATAGTTTATTTAACGAAACTTATATCATTCCTTTCAGGGACTCTGCCACCATCACGTCGCAGATCCCTTTTTGTACTGTCGACTTGCATGATTATCTTCTCATCAAAGGCTTACAACATTTTTCCTGTCGTCCCACATGTCAAGGTCACAATCTCTGATAGAGTGGTAGGTTACTGTTCGTCGTTAGTTTTCCTCCGTTATATACATAAAAATGCTGAGCTCTTTCTGGTATTCTCTGTCAGATCGATCCGTATTTGACATTGGCAGAAGATTGTAAGTTAGAGATCAGTTCAAGAGCAGGGCATGTTGCTTACGGATCGAAAGAAGATGACAGTTCTGCTCTGAAGTGTCTCTCAGAAATAAAGCTCAGTGAGGACCAGATGAGGGAACACCTTGTTTCGCTTATTGTTAAAAATATGGGCGAGGTAGAGGTAAGTATTTTTAGTATAGTTGTTTTAGTTTTGACTTTAAGCAGTTCTTTCATAATAACATTACGTGCTACAGTTGGACGAGGATAGCGTAAGACAACAGTTGCTCGAGGACTTTTCACATGATGACTTGTGTTCTCTTGGAGGGCAGTTATTCAATGATAGCCCGAAGAAAGGACAAGACGGTAAACTCGAAAAGGTAAGTTTACTTTTATTGCATTCAACAACTGGGATTTTATCCTAACAGTGATGAACCCAAAAAATCGAAACCCTAATCAACTATTACAAAGAATCTGAGTTACTAAAGTCCCAAATATTACAAACCAATAATACAATTGACAGATAAATCTACAGATATAAGAATATAGAAATACAAATACTATATGTATAAATCAACAGGAACAACAGATGATAATAAGAAAAACAACAACAGTAAATAGGTCAGAGAGTCGGATCTGGTGAAGGGGTAGCCCACAACCACAAAAGCCAACAACGCAAACACATCAGTTGCTTTAGAATCCAAATCCACTAAGGAATTTGTCCACAAAAGACCACTCAAACCCCAATCCAAAACCACACAGGTTTGCACTCAGAACCACGGAGAAATTCCACTTGAAAAACTTTCGGTCAAGAGAGAAAAAGAAGAGGCTTATTCTTTTTCTTCTATTATTTTCTCTTTTACAGCCATTGGAGGTGGTAGATATATAGAGAAGTCATTGATATTGGTGAGGGAGAGAAAACGATGATTATGGAAAATCGAGAGGGAGGAGGGTGATGCAGAGACGAAAACCAAGAAAACAGGATAAAAATAAATTAGGGTTAGGGTTCTGCAAGGTTAAGTAGAAACCAGTGGGGAGATTGGGGTGGGTCGTGTAGTGGATGGGGTTGAGCCATCCAGGTGGGTTTGGTGGTGCTTGGGCTTGGGCCTACCAAATAAGGGTCATGGCCCAAAATAACATAACATTCCCCATCTTGGACTAGGACCCAGAAAAAGGAAACCTAGTCCAATAATGGATCCGACATCATCATTGTCGTTTAGCCAGAGATAGTACCTACAAAACAAAAAGAGACTTGTACATATATGGGTTAGAAAAAATGCAAAGAATACTTGAATTGAATTAATAATCCACAAATACTTTCCAGAAATTTCTTCAGTGATTACATTTACATCTTCTTTATTTTTGTTATCTCTTTTGGGTTATTTACAATCTTTAATAAAATGTCATTTTTCTCCATAATTATAACATCTTTTATCCCAAGATTTTTCACCCCTAGTTTTGGGCCTACTTCTATCTTGACATGTCTTCTATGTCTATAGTCTGAATTTCTATTTATAGATCTTTCCTTAATATAATTAACCTCATTCTAGTCCTGATTAGGTTTACTAGTTTTAAGATCTATTTCTTTAATTAATCCATTAACTACAGTGTCTAGACTGACATTACCTCTACCATATTTTATAACAGCTTTTACATCACTATAGGCTTCAGGGATAGCATTTAATAAAACAATGGGAGAATAGCCATTTATATTTTTATCTCCAGTTAGTTTAGTGTCTTGGATTAACTTTGTAAAATCATCCAAATTTTTCTCAATATTTTTAGGCAAATCTAATTTATAACGGAAAAACTTTTCAAGTCAAAATAGTTTACTAGGCAAAGAGGTTTTAGTATGGAGTTCTTTAATTTATTCCATAAATCTTTTGTTGAATCTTGTTTTCCAACTTTTCTTAAAACAGTGTTTGAAAGATTTAGAATTATAGAAGAATAAGCATATTGATTATTTTCAATTTTCTTTTCTTCAGAAAATTTTTTAAGGTATTTTCCGTCAATAGCTTTAAATTTTTTTTGTTGAATTATAACACCTTTCATTTTCTGTTGCCAAGTAAAAATGTCAGATTTACCATCAAAATGTTGCAAATAATTACCAGCCATTATTTTTGAAATTTTTTTGGCAGAAAACGTAAAAATACCAGTTTTCAGTAAAAATTACTATCAATGCAGTAAATCCAAAATGTTCAACAGATCTAATAGTAGCAACAAAAGCAGAAAATAATATTAACAAATAACAAGAGAATATGCAACAAATGCAAAAACAATATTAACAGATAAATAGGAGAATCCTTAACTTAATCTCAACTAGATACTCGACAACCTCAAGGGCTCGGCCAAGTGAGAAATAAGCAAGGTAATTAGATATTTTGTTGAAGAATAACACTAAGCCAATTAATAGAAAACAGTAGTAAATAGTAGTTAATCAAATTGACCAAGCAATATGATTAAGCAATAAGTAGAATAAATTTTCGCATACAGCAGATCAAATTCACAAAGCCAAATATCGAATTAACATATCTAATGGATATAGAACTGATTAAACAAAATAAATATTGCACTAAGCAGAATATAGGCACAAAGCCAGATCCACATAGATCTACGAAGATAATCACTCAGACCAACACAGATCTACTAATCTACATATCTACACAAGCACAAAAAACAATCATACCGCGTCGGAGTCGGAAAGAAAAAACCGCGGCTCTGATACCACTATTGAGGGTTTAGCCCAGCAGTGATGAGCCCAAAAACACAAAACCCTACTCAACTATTACAAAGAATCTTAGATTATTAAGACCCCAAATATTACAAATCAATAATACAGGAATATTAACAGATAAATCTACAGATCTAAGAATACATAAATATAAATAATATATTTACAGATCAATGTTAACAGTAGATAATAATAAGAAAAACAGCAATAGTAAACGATTCAGGGAGCTGGATCCGGTGAAAGGATAGCCCACACAAAGGTCGGTAACTCAAACACACAGGTTTCTTTAGAACCCAAATCCACTAAGGAACTTGTCCATAAAGGACCACTCAAACCCCAATCCAAGACCACACAGGTTTCCACTCAAAACCACTGAGAAATTCCACTTAGGAAACTTTGTTCACAAAGAACTTTCGATCAAGAGAGAAGAAGAAGAGGGTTATTCTTTTTCTTCAGTTATCTTCTCTTTTACAGCTACCGGAGGTGGTAAATATATAGGGAAGCTATTGATATCGGTGAGAGAGAAAATGGCGATTATGGAAATCGAGGGAGGAGGGGTGGAATGCAGAGACAGAAATCAAGGAAACATGTTAAAAATGAATTGGGGTTAGGGTTCTGTAGGGTTAAGTAGAAATTGGTTGGGAGATTGGGGTGGGCTGGGTAGTGGATGGGGCTTGAGCCATCCAAGTGGGTTGGGTGGTGCTTGGGCTTAGGCCTATTGAATAAAGGTCATGGGCCAAAATAACATAATACAAAATTTTTGTTCCTTGAGGTCTCATAGAGGTTATTACCGCATTGCAGGCCGTCTCATTATTTGGACTAGATGACGATCCTCGTACAGATTCAGTTGAAAGTAACGTGCCACAAAATGCGAAATTGACTATTGAGTTTCCCAGTCTTCTAAGTGTCGACCAACTTCTCCAATCTGTAAGTTGTTTCATTATACAGATCAAGAGAATACGTTGCTACCTTTATTTAAAACATCTTATAAGCTCAACCATATTATTTTGTGTATTTGCACCTAGGTTTTGGAGACAGCTCATCATGTAGGCAGAATGTCTGTGAGCACAGCGCCCGATACATCTTACAGGGACATGGCTAATCATTGCGAGACGCTCTTGGTAGGGAAGCAGCAGAAAATGTCCTATCTCATAAGCACCAATTCTAGGCATGGGAATTTGCTGGCAATACCTTCACGGAATTTTGGCGAAGCGGACAAACAGATAGCTCCATATTCTGGTGTACATAAGGTACGTCTCTTCTACTACTACAAGCATCTTTTGAAAAACTGAAACGGAGGACGTTTAGAACGTAATGAAACACAGCGTTTATTAGTACTACCTTTTCATCATTTGATCGGTTTACGTGTATCTTATGAAACATCGGTAAAAAATGGCAGAGTGGAAATCCATTCTTGGATCAAAACATGCCAGGAGTAGTTCCTGGCCTACCGGTGGGAGGGCCTCCGGTATTATGTGCAACTGAGTACCAGCACCACCCTCACTCATTCAGCCTGCCAGCATCAAGTCCATACGACAACTTCTTGAAAGCGGCCGGATGTTGACAAAGACGCAAGACGACAGCCGTTTCATTTGCACTCACAACGGCAGGAGCCCACATGCTAAAAAATGCGCCCGACAAGCAGCAAACATCGCATTAGGCAAGAGAAAGAGCCAGTTTTTCGAGTTTGTGGATTTGCAGTATGACTAAAGTTGAGTTTTGTTCTTTCTCCGATTTGTGTAAAAATCCACATAGCGATAGCACAAGGGGCAGGGGGCATAAATTTGGAGCATTTTGTCCTCCCGGAGGTGTGGAAGTGATGAACTTTCAGGTTTTAGCAAAGGTGTGAGGGCTCTTGTAGCGTACGTACCTGCTAGTTTTAGACCCTTTCTCTCATGTACAAAACAAAAAAAGAAAAAACAAGACAAGAATGATGAGTCCAGTTTTTATGTTTCAACATCATATTTTTACGTTAATTATGACAAGGAATTGTGTATTTTGTCTTCACCAGTACTGATCAGGAAACAGTGCTGTTTGTGGGAGTTGATCATATTACTCTCTTTACTCTTATATATACATAGGGCTACTTTATATTTATATTCATATTTATATATATGTGATAATAAATTAATGAATGATATTGATAAGTGTATAATTAAATAATGTGGGATGGGTTTACATTTATTTAGTAACACTGAGTTTTATTTTCTTTACTTGTTTATATTCAAGTGATGCATACCTAAATTGTCCTCAGCTGTTGCAGGTAAATAAAAGAAAGGGATAATTACACACATTCTCTTGAAATTTGGTGTAATTATATGTAAATTTCCTGTTGTTTTGAAAATTATATCTAGTATTTCTAAAGTTTGATTACGTCTAACAAAATAGGTCCCCCGTTGATCGAAATTCACCGAATTTATTAATATTAATAAAAAAAAAATTGATGAATATCAATATTTGCTCTCAATTGACTTATTGCAAGTCAAATAAATCTTTTCAACTTATTGAGTTTTGACTATACCTCGTCACAAGCATTAGTATATGAAAAAGTATAAGGATAGTTTGATAAATGATCAATAACAAGCTAATCAGGGGGTAAATATGAATTTTCATCTAGTTCTTTTTGTTAACATCAACAAATTTGGTGAATTTTATCTAAGGGAGAACTTATTTGCTAGACACGAGCAAATTTCAAAGGTATTTAATATAGTTTTTTCAAATTATAAAGAGTTTACATATACAATTAGGGTATTGAGCTTATTTATTGTTTTTTTTTTTTCCCACATTACACTAGGCTATTGAGCTTAACAAATGTACTTATTCAGCTCAATCTCTTTCAAATGTTTTTGGGTATTTTCATGGAACACTTTTTTCTTTCTTTTTAGATAAAATTGGAAACAATGGATGGTACCTCGTATATCCGGCAAGAAAGATTAAGCTTGTACTATGTGGACCGACTTAAATCCTTATAATTGATTTATTATCGCGAAAAAGTAAGACCTAGTCACATGAAATTAACACACAAATTAGACGTTTGAATACCTCCACCAAACACCTTGACAATAATTTGAACTCATATAGTTTATGGCACACTTAGTATTTTAATATAATAATAAAATTAATCCTATTCAAATAAAGGGTAAAATTTATGTTGGTACCCGAATTAAAAAATACCATAACGCATCAAATGCAATCTGTCCTTTAAAAATTTAGTGTGTGTGTATATATATATAGCGTTGCATCATCATCAGTGACCGATTCAGCAGCGGCGAATCATCGTTCTTCCACTCACACCTGACCGATTCTTCAGTCCCCACAAATCCGTCGCTTAAGAGCTTTCTCTCTCTATTCGTACATTCATATGCATGGGGTGTGTAGTGTTTGCGTGCCTGTGATGCGATTTTGTTCTCTGTTTGTTGGTCTGAATTGGGTTTCAAATTTCACATTTTAGAAACTGCAAGTTCGAGGTTTGTGTTTTGCTGCATATTGCGACCGTCGTACTGGTTTTTAGCAATCGAGTTTCTGAACTTTGAGCTTATTCAACGATCGTCGATCGAGGTTAAGTTTTGATGCGCGCTTTGAGTTGTGTCACTTTTACGTGCGGAAATATACGCACTCATGTCGATTGTTGGTTGGTAATATTGGGATCTAGTGACTGTGCGGTTGATTTCTGAATGCTGTTCGATTTAATTGTCAAAATGAGAACTTTTTTGGCGTTTCTGTTTTTCTCTTTTCAAATATTTAATATGCATCATGTTACGCAAATATGTTGGTATGGTGTTATTCATAATTAAAAGGTGTTTAATGTGTTCTTGTTCGCGGAAATGATCTGTTGCTTGTGGGATAAGAGTGATGGGTATCTCCGTATATGGCTACTGTGAAATGGTAATTGTTTGCTTCTGGTCGGATCTTTTTCTGCGTCAGATCTTTCTTTGTATTCTAATCCTTGACATCTACTTTGAGCTATTCGTTTACTTCCTTAAATCGAAATTTTTTGAACCAAATGCAGCCTATAGTTTGAAGTTAACGTTTTGTGGCACTCACCGGCAGTGCTTTCTTCATGTTACCTTTACAGTTCACATTAACTCTTGCATAAAGGTGGAGATGAGCGCCCCTCCTGCTATTATGGTATGTTCTTTTGGGAGGCTTCAGATTGAACCATGGTTCAAAAGTACAGGCCAACATCCAATGATATCGGTTGATTTATTGTCATCGGTATAATGATACTATCGCTCGTATCCAATATTATCGCCGATAATATTCGATTTTATCCGAAAAAACAAAAGAAAATTTCTTCCCAAAACTCATATGGCCATTTTTTTAAAACAAATTCTCTCCAAACACTTTGAAATTCAATAAGCATAAGTTGTTTTGTGTTTATTTTGATCAAAACATGAATTTGTTTTCTATTGGAACTCATTTATATAGTTGATACAAAGAAAATTAATCTTGAGAATGTTTGTGTCCACTTAAGATTGTTCAGATAATGTTGACTGATTTGTTGCATGGATTTAATATGAAATTGATTGATGGCATCAAGCTTGAAGACGCTGAGAAATAGTATGAACTTACTAAACATCCTAAAGAGCCTCTTATTATTATTCTGAGACCTATACTCCTAGACAACTTTGACAAAACTTTTACTGAATTATCACTCATTTGAGAAATAAATATAGTTAAGAGAACCCTGTTGCAGTATATTTTTTTGTGTGCTTATATTTTAGTTTTATATATGGATCAATTTCTTAATCACTTCTATGATTAATTTAACAATGCTCGATATCATAAAAGTTTTGTTTGTAATATTAAATAGTAATTCGTGACACTTGTAGTTTTTATAGTTTTACTAATTTTCTTTAGAATTTTTTAAATATATAATATATTTGTTTGGTATCGTCTGAGGATATCTCAATACGCTGCGATCGATGTGGAACAATACCCATCAATATTATCATTGATACCGCGACTTTGAACTATGGACAGAACTTAATGCAAGTGGTCTATCTGACAAAATTGCAGGCTTAATTAATTTTTATAAAACATGCCATACATATTGTATGCTTGACTGAGAGTATCAGAGACACCATGTTAAACTATCATTTTGTGTTGCTCAGTATGTCCGTCGAGTAGTGGTTTTCATGCCAATATCATCTCGAAAATTGCATGTGTTCACTCAAAACTACTATCTGGCTTCTTTTCTTTCCCTCTAGTTTCAGTTCACCTTCAAACATTTTTCTTCCGCTAATCTTTCCCAATAAGAAGTTCAAAGTGTGATGCGTGTTTATACATCATGATCCGGGATAATTTTTTTATTACTTGATCTTGATTGCGCAGTTTTTGGATTGAAAAATGGCAGCTAAAATTGCTTCTGTGTTGGGGTCTCTTGCTTTTGCATATGTCTGTGACCATTTGATGTCTGACCAGAAACTGTTCGGAGGTTAGTACTTACTTTAATTCAATGCTTTTTATTACTATGTCTTATGTGGTCTTTTAACAAATGTATTCAACTGTAGGGAAAACTCCAAGAACTGTCTCAACCAAAGACTGGTGGCAAGAGACTGACAAAAAGTTCCAGGCATGGCCGCGAACTGCTGGTCCTCCTGTTGTCATGAACCCTTTCACGCGCCAAAACTTCATTGTAAAAACCAGTCTTGATTAATAAAATGCACTTGGTATAAGTCCATTCTTTTTCTGTTTCCATGAGATAAGAACCCTTTGTTTTATCATTGATAAACAAAGGATACAATGTGCGGAGTGCTCTTTAGTTTGAAAATTTGCTGTTTATTTTACGACCCTTCTCTATTGTGGACTTCATGTTATGCTGCAAAAGAGCTTGTAATAAGTGTTATGCACTTTGCTTTCTTGTGAAATCATGTCTTGAAATTTAAAAGATTATTACCAGTTGATCATTAGTCCTGCCCTGCCCGGCAGGTGGCTTTTATCTGGATGCCTTTGTGGGCATTTTTGCTTGGACATATTCACTACTTTTCACCTTCATTTGCACTTTAATTTTCAACAATTTATGATGGTGTTGGTCCTTTTTATTGAAAAGTTTGGCATTTTGGCCACAGCAGAGCAAAATGAAGTATCCCTTTAAAGTTCTTGGGGTAGTCCTGTTTGAATTATGTTGCCCCAATCATAGCCGAAGCACTATCTCTTACTCCCCCCTTTGGTTCTTGTTTTTGGCTGTTGTTTCTGTAATGCTGGACGGTTTTTTACACCATGAGCTAAGGACTCTGCAAGGTTCTCTTAGAATCATACACCTTCAAGAGCATTTTCCATATAGATGCAACTTCTCATACAAATGTTGAGCCATATACCATTTATATGATTTAAGGCCAATAACAAGCCAGAAATACAGTGCTCAATTCAGGAAGAACGCTCTTTGCTGCACTTTTCCTTCACCTAGTAGGTAGGTCTTTCCCATCCAAAAGTACTGAAATTTACGACAACTTCTTGATACATGAGGGTAACGCGACGACCCCATGCATGTCACAGAAATCATGCATCGGCCCGTGAGGACTGTACTTAGAATATTTTCTGGGCTTCTATTTCTGTGGTTGAGAATGAACTCGAGGAAAATCGACTCTACCTAATTTTGTGTAATTTCTTGAAGCATTTCCACCACCTTTTTCATTTTCGGTCGTTTGGCTGGTGTGGTATCAGTGCAGAGTAATGCTACCTTCAGTGCAGCAAGCATTTCTTTTCTCCAAGCAAATGAAACGGTGCTTAGCCTTGCATCGAGAATCTGCTCTGGGGTTTCTCCTCGGGTTGGGGCAGTATGAACCCATTTCACCAAATCAATGCCTTCACCGAAAGCCTCATCAACTGGCAGTTGAGTTGTGAGGATCTCAAGCAAAACAACTCCGTAGCTATAGACGTTACCTGGTGCTGTAACTTGCATGGTGTATGCATACTCTGTTAAACAAGTTGAAACAGATAATGCTGTGTTAGATAAAGCCTATGCACTATATCCTGGAAGAAGATGCAAATATCGAGCACTTATGTTAAGATATCAATACCTGGAGGGATATATCCAAATGAACCAGCAACGGCACTGATACTTGCTGTCCCTCTGGATGGATCAAGAAGCTTTGAAATTTCAACTTCGCCGACCAAAGGATTAAAATTAGAATCTAAAAGTACATTGCCCGAAGAAATATCAAGGTGGATAATGGCCACATGATGGAGGAAAGCTAATCCTTCAGCCACTCCAACGGCAATGGCAAGTCTTGTGGGCCAGTCAGGTTTGTAATCAGGCTTCTTCGTAGAATCATGAAGGAATTGATACAACGTCCCATTTGGAAAATACTGATGCAACAATAGCACAACATCTTCAAACAAAACAAATCCAATTGGTCTCATCAAATTATCATGGCAGAGTTTACTAAGCTTTTCAACCTCTCTGATCATCTTGCCCTGGTGATTAAGTATAGTTCTGTCCATTGATTTCAGTTTTCTAACCGACAAACTCATCCCAGAAGGCATGTCTGCTCTGTAGACAGTGCTAAATGTTCCAGTGCTGAGCTTGTTGGAATCTTTCAGAGTTGCTTTGGCAACGGCCTCGAAGTCTATAGCTTGCCGGAGGTTTTCAACAAACACATTTCCTGCTAATATAACTGGATCGTCGCTAGTGTCATTTTCAGTAATTCCCGCATCTTTGGCAGCCTTTTCTTGCCTCTCCCTCATCATAAATAGCAAGACAACCACAGTCACAGATGCAAATACAGCCAAACCCGAACCAATAACAGCTAATATGATCCTGTATGAAACCTTGTGATGGTAAGCATCATGCGAAGAATCGTCTAAACCCCCACATGAAATGCTCAAAGGCTCACCACAGAGCCCTTTGTTTCCAAGAAAGCTTGAATTCAGGCTTTTCTGAAATGGTATAAACAAGGGTATCGGGCCGGTGAAGTGATTGTTAGAGAAATTGACCTCGATCAAACTAAGCATCCCTTTCAGAGCAGTTGGAATGCTACCACTGAGCTGATTATTTGACACGTCCAAAGAAACCAGCTTGTCCAGTCTTCCCAGCTCTTCCGGCAAGTGTCCACGGAGATGATTCGAGCTCAAATTCAGAGCAATTTGCAAGTTCTTGATATGACCAATCTCAGGAGGAATACTTCCAGTCAGATAGTTACTGCCCAGTTGCAATTCCAGCAGTTTCGTGCAGTTCCCAATCTCGTGTGGTATCTCCCCTCTTATTGAATTCTGACCCAACAGCAGGTACTGCAATCTAGTTGTCGTGCAGATACTCTGTGGTATGGTGCCGTTGAATCTATTATTACTCAAATCAAGCTTGTTCAAAGTTTTGCTCCTCAGAATTGATGTGGGAATGTCTCCAAACAGACTGTTCCCAGAAACAATCAACTCCTGCAGATTACTGAGCAAGCCAAACTCCAACGGGACAGTTCCTGTGAACCCGTTTGAAGCTAAATTAAGGAGAGTGAGATTCGAGCATCTTGAGAATTCTGTCACAATCTCCCCAGAGAGATTGTTATTGTTTGCTTCAAAGTAAGTGAGGCTACTAATATTACCGATTTCTCTAGGAATGCCTCCAATCAAATTGTTATTGCCAATCCTAATACTTGAAAGGCCTTTGCATTTCCCAATTGATTCAGGAATATAGCCAGTCAATCTATTCTGAGTCAGAACCAAAGTTTCCAGCTTCTCCATATTGAAAATGCTCTCAGGGATTGATCCCTCCAATTTATTTGAGTGAAGGTTCAACAACTGAAGCTCAGAGAGTAATCCCAACTTATCAGGAATAACACCACTCAACTCATTTTCATAGGCAGTAAACACTTTCAGATTAGTTAAATTACCAACCTGCGGAGGGATAGAACCATTCAATCTATTCGTAAACAACTGCAAATCCTGCAACTTCTCCAACTCCTCAAGCTCATCAGGAATCACACCCATGAGCAAGTTATTGGAAAGATTCAGAGCTCTTAGATTCCTGAGCCTGGCCAACTCCAGAGGGATTGAGCCTCCGAAGTTGTTAAATGATAAATCAAGAAACTCAAGCTCAGATAAGTTCCCAAAAGCAGATGGAATTATGCCGTGGAATTTGTTGAATGAAAGATCAAGCCACTTGAGGGATTTGAGCTCAGATATCAGACTGAGATTACCTTGCAGCCCATGACTAGAAAGATCAAGCCTCTCAACAGATGAATTCTTGGAGCTGCAAGAAACGCCAGGCCAAGTGCAATACTCTGAGCTATTAACATTCCAGCCAGATATTTTAAGCTCTTTCCCAATTTCTACCAGCGTAGTCTGATCATTCAACAACTGAGTAATCACAAGTTGAGACCTCGAGAGCAACCCAAAGAGTAAAATACTCAACAAACTCAAAAATGGCATTTTTGGGTTGCCTCCAATTGGGGGAAAAAGAAGGAACTGCAGGTGTCTTGTTATCTTCTTGGGAGAGCCCAAAAGGGGCAATTGAAATATCAATTCTTTGTGAAATTTTTACTGAAAAACAGGAGCATCTACCATTCCAAATGTGGGAATGCCACTCATAGATTATAGCTCAAAGAATATATTAAAAACTACTGAGATTTTCAGTAAAATTGAACCAAGAAAAACCATCAAGTACAAAAACCCCAAGAACTTTCACCTTTTCAAAATGGCCCATCTCAAAGTTGTTGAAAATGAAGGAACTCGCTCTAAAAGCAAGCACTTTCCTATTAACTCGAGCAGAAAAGTGTACCTTCAAGAAATTCTCAATCAACACACAGACACCAAAAAAGGCATAAAAATCAGCCCAAAAACAACTAAAAGTCTAAAAAAAACAAAAAGCAACAGTCTTTGTGGACAAGAACAAAAGCCCAGAGAGAGCAAAGGTCTGGAGAGAGGAGTAAAACGCGATTTCAGGAATTCTTGATCAAATTCAGAGACCACATACAGACATTAAAAAGAAAAAAAAAAAAAAAACTCAGTCCCAGAAATGCAGCATGAACTGGAAATACAGCAATTTTGGTAGAAAAGAACAAAAGCTCAAAACCATAAATGCTGGAGACCAAGGTTTACAGAGAGGAAAAAGAGGAAAGAAGGGGATTGTTTCTTTCCTTGGACAAGAAAAGAAAATGAAGATGATGAAAGAAGATTGTACAACGTTTGAGGGGAAAATGCTATCACAGGTCAGGTGTTTTGTGCTATGTCAGAGAGAGAGAGTTTATGTGGGAGTTTGGTTTTGAAGAGTGTTAACAAAAGGTGAAAGCTTTGTGATGTAATGTGTAACAGTGGAAAGCTTCACGAGAAATGAGCAGAGTGATGGAGCAATGAGAGTGTCGTAGACGTAGCGTAGGTATTCTATTCCCCGGTCCACTGCTCCGCCCCGCGTGCCTCAATCATCAAATCATTTCTCTACTCTATGCTTTTACGGTTTTACCCTTCTTTCCTAAATATGAAAATTCATAAATATCCCACACATTTTTATAAAAGTATATAAAAATAAATAATATTCTATTTCAAATACGGATAAAAGGATCACTAATATATACTATCTTGTATTTATTATTAAATTAAGTATCGTCTCAACCAATCTTCACAAGCATATAAAAATAGCTACGTAAAAAAACTTATATAAAGAATCAATCGTGGTGTGAGGGAAATATTTGAAAATTAACGGGTAATTTAGATATTCAAAAGTTGGTACAATAATTTTTTTTAATAATAATATAGATGATGTAGAAATTATTTATACGTGTCGATATATTAATATTATTTAGTAATAGTTAATTATTAGGATTGTTATTTTTTACTTGTATGATATTAAATTAATATTTTTAATTAATAATTTTGTTATTATTTTAGGTTTGAGAGTCCTAAAAAAGAAATAATAAATTTGAAAGAGAAAGAATATTATATTGAAACTAAAATTCTCATAAATTTTATCATTATAGTTTATTAAATGTCATCTCATTTGTTTAAGGTAGTGTCAGCCGGAAGATTAAATATATATATATATATATATATATCTTATTAATGATTTTTTTATAGGATGATATGTTGTGTACTGAGACATGTCCTTCTCAAATACAGTAAGGTCCCAAACCCACACACATTCATACATATTTCATGAGTTTTATCAAATCTTTATAATAAAATTGTGAAGTTATACAACTAGCGACTCGATCGAATTGCAAGTTACATCATTTGGAGTTGTCAGCGGGAACGAGGCCATGTGCCCGGACCCCTCGTTTAGACTTCATGATATAATCATACGTGCCACGTCAATTGCAAATATGGAGCTTATAAGCCTAAGGCTTTTTCTTCCTAGCGAAGTTCTTTTTACAGAACAAAATTACGGAATTCATACGAAATCAAAACGGATAATACATTACGCAATTGGGACATCAATCGATTATCCCTTGGGGATAGTTGCAATGGTCTGGACTCAAAATTTCCTATATACAATCTTGATTTTACCAAAATTTTGGTAGCATGTTATTGTAATTTCAGGCCGAATTTCATAATTTTCTAAATATTTCAAAATTTGGAACTATATTGTTCAAATATTTGCACTCAGCTTATTGGAAATTGATGCAAATATAAAAATTATTTTAACAATATTGAATTATTTAAGAATTGGGGGACAAATTCTTCAAATTAATTTTTAAATTTTATTTTCCAACTTCACTTTTGTTGGGTCGTGTGCATGATTGAAGGATCTAATTCTCATTTCACTTTGGCCCTCAACTTCTAGAAAGAAAATATTATTATATACTAAGGGATAATTACTCTTTTCTCTCTTTAAATTTGGTATAATTATATATAAATTTTCTATAATTTAAAAAATTATATTTATTACCCATGAAGTTTATTTTTGTCTAACAAATAATCTCCTCTATTTGTCAAAATTCACCGAATTTGCTGATATTAAAAAAAATTAGAAAAAAATCTATTTTGACCATCGATTGGCTTATTACAGGTCAAATAAATCTGTTTATAATCAAATTATCTTTATACGTTTTCACGTGTTAATATATGTGAAGAGGTACATCTTTACCGTTATAAGGGTAGTTTAGTCGAAAAAATTATTTAACCTGCAATAAGTCAATAATCGATTAATCGAAGGTAAATATCATTTTCATTCAATTTTTTTTTATTAATATCGGTGAATTTTGAATAATGTAGATATTTATTTATTAAATAGAAGCAAACTTCATAGATATTAAATATAATTTTTTAAATCATAAAATATTTATATGTAATTTTATTAAATTTAGAGAAAGAAAGTGTAATCATCCGGATAATAAATAAAGAAATAAGTAGTTGAATTGAAGTTGAATAATTTGAGTGTGGTGGTCCACTTGTGGAACCCTTGAGATGACATGGTGACGTGCATCCCTAGACAAAGTAGGCCGAAACCTTGTCCAATATAGTATAGGGCAACGACAACGGGCCACCGTCTATTGCAAACACTTCTAGGAGCTCTCATTATATATATATATATATATATAGTAAAATTTTTATAAATTAATAAATTTTCTAAAATAATAAAATTTTTCGGTCCCGACTTGGGCCTATTAAAAAAATTACCAAATTCGATAAGATAATAAGATAATAAGTTTTTGAAAAATTCTTTTATAAATATTAGGTCCCATTAAAATTTTAAATTAATAATTCATAAATATTACAATTATAAATATTAAATATGAAGTCTGTAATGCTTTACGTATTTGATCATTCATTGATGATTTTGCCATGCCTTTTAGATGAGAAGACATTGCTGGGTGTTATGAATTATTTATTTCCATATTAAGATTTATATAGTATATGTTTCATTTATCATGCATGAATATATTTAATTGGCTATAATAGTTATTTAAGTGTAACGAATTAATGTACATATGTATATTTTAAGTAATTTTAATGAATTGATACATGCGTCCATGAATATAATAGTTCATTGTATACAATGAATTGATGTAATACATGAATATATTTAATTAGTTACAAAGAATTGGTTGATGCATGAATATAATCAATGAAACATATATGAATTCATTTATTCTCAAAACATATGTATTAAATTTGCTGAATTTAAAAAGTCTCTCTTTTAATTAATAAAATATTAATATATCGATAAATTAATATCTCTCTAAATTAATAAAATTTTATGGTCCTAAAGTCATTAATTTATAGAGGTTTTACTGTATATATGATATAATTATGAATATTTGTTTATTATTTAAAAATTTATTAATATTTTTTATGTTTGATAAAATTATATAATTTTTAAATTAAGGTATAAAATTATTAATTTTATTTTAATTATATTTTCTTTACTTTTTTAAAAAATAAAAAATTATATAAAAAATCGGACAAAATGAATGAAAAAATATGAAAAATAATAAAATATATAAATATATAAATTATAATTCATATTTCACAAGAGTATTTTGATAATTTTACTATTAAAATGAATGAAAATTTAATCGAGACTAAGGGTTTTTTTTGTTCAAGTGAGAGGAAATGAGAAGTGAAAGGGAGAAGAGAGAAGGGGATGGAAAAAATAATATTTTTTCTTAAAATTGTTTGGTATGATTGAAAGTAGGATAAACTTAATACTTTCATTTGTTTGGTACGAGAAAACAAATTGAGAAGAAAAGATTATTTTTTGTAATTTTACTAAATACCCTTCTCTTAATTTGGTATTAGAAAACAAATAAATTAATATTATACTAATATAATTTTAGTATATCAAAAATTTTTAAAAATTATATTAATAAAAAATTTATCAAACAAGAATAAAAATATTTTTTATTAATAAAAATTTTATCAAACAAGAATAAGAATATTTTTTAAAATATTCTATGTTGACTATGGTCGTTTTTCAGCGATTTGTTTATTTGTTCTTCTGGTGATTATGTATGATATTATTAGCAGGAAAGAGAAAAGAACTGGGAAAAAATTATATATATATATGGACAATAGAGTAGATGAAAATAAAATATGTAATATATATATGGGCAATAGAGTAGATAAAAAATATATATATCTATATATATTTGTCTTTTTGGCCTTATATTTTTACTTTTTCGCCTAATTTTGGATAGAAACAAAATTGGACCCGGGAGGATTTCATATATATCGAGTTTTACTTCCTTTCATCTCTTCCCCCTAACGAAACATAAAATTATCTCTTATACATTTATTTTTACTTTCACTTTTCTTATACTCCAATTTTTTACCCCAACCAAACATACTCTAACGGATTGAAATAGTTGTTGGACAACTGCTAAAATTAAGAGATATTGATAATTTTTTAAACAATAAAAAAATATATATAATTATATCAAACGTTAGTGGAACTCGCTGTAATTCATCGACTTATGCATTATTTCGTCTACATGAAACAGTATATAAATAGCACTACCTAAATATAAATGGTAAAAAAATGGGGTCAATTATAACGACCTCTTCTAAAATTTGGCATAATTACAAATACCCCATCATTGTTTGAAAAATTATAAATACCCCATGATATTTGATGAAATTATATAATCCCTGAACAGAGGTATGAAATTGTCAACTTTGTTCTTACTGTATTTTTTATTTTTTTTTAAATTTAAAACTGACATAAAAATTGAACGAGATGGATGAAAAAAATTTAAAAATTATAAAAAATTTATCCACTTAATTCATAAAAAAATATTTTTTTAAAAAAATAATAATTATTATAATTTTTAATCCACAAAGACATTTTGGTCAGTTCATCATAAAAAATTGATGAAAAAACCTAACAGACTAGGCTAATTGTTATACGGCCATTAAAATCAGGGGGTATTGATAATTTTTCAAACAACAAGAGGGTATTCATAATTATGCCAAACCTTAAGGAAAGTTATTGTAATTTACCCTAAAAAATAAATAAGTTGAGTTCGCATATTAATAAAATGTGAGGGTCCTTATATATTATATAGTATTTCTTATACTTTATAATCAATTTGCTTATGCAATTGTGAGTATAATTATAAACATCCCCTCTTTATCAGCAAAATTATAAATACCTCTCTCAAATGGTTAATAATTATATAACTCCTAGACGGTGAGGTAAAAATTACTATTTTACCCTTATTAATTCTTTAAAAAAGTGTGAAAAATATGAAAAAGAATCCGAGGGTGAGTAGAGCAAATAATTCATAACCAACCCAAAAGGGCATATATTCAGCCTTTGATTCTTTTCATTTTGTAATTATGAATAAATCGATTATAATTATATTATGAATTTTAATCATTAACAATCAATATATATAAAAATCAATTATCAATATTAATAAATAATTATTATTAAAATAAATTAATAATTATAAATTAATGAAACTCGAACTCACGAACTCTTATTCATGATATTGGTACTTTAAATATATATAGTTTTAGGGGCGGTAGCTTTTTGTAAAGAATGATTAGTTAGGCGGAGGGCAATGGGATTGGGCATACACAAATAAATAAGCAGTGATTAAGGGCGTGATTTTTGCAGGAATCAAGGAAGCTGGCGGCAAACTCCTCCTCCTCCTCCTCCTCTTCCGCCTGCTGCATGCTCAATTCACCATCATCATGACACCTTTTTTTTTTTTTTTTTTTTTCCTCTATCAATAATTAATATAATTAATTAAAAAAATAAAATTACAATAAATTCATATAACGTGAGGTAAAAAAATTACACGTTCGGTAGAACTCATATGTATAACTTCAAAATTATTTATAAAATCTCAACCTTAACTATTGAGTTAATACATCATTGATAAAATTAAATATAAATATATTTTTTTCTAGGGGGGAGGGGGTCGGGACGTCCCTTTATGTATTTCTTGTCTATCAAATACCGTAATAATATGAACACTATTAGCACAAAAATTAGTTTCAAGAATCGAAGATCATTAAGACCAAATTCTCTACATTAACAACTCTTGGGAAAAAAATTTCACATATTATATATTTTACATACTAAACTAAAATTATTGAAAAATTTACTCAGTATTCAACTTATTTGAATCTCATTCATCAATTAACCAAATCAAACTTGAACCGACGTATTCTTCATTTACAAAATCTTCATAGTAGTTGTCTGATAAATATGAATTATTATATAATGATGTGACGTAAATATTGTAAAAGCAAGCTCGACAGTAAATTCAAACGACACATATTGAGTAAATGCTATAAATCATCTCGTCTCGATTGATTTACAGTCCTGAATGTGAATTTTTAACAGAAAAAATAAAAAAGAAAAAAACATAATAATGAATGATTGTGGCAGAAGAACAACAATGTTGTCACCTATAGTAGTAGTAGTCCAGCTGCCTTATGGTCCTATTCTAACATCCCCCAAAAGAGTGAAAGGTTGTCCCAACACAATTCCCTGTGGCTGTCTGTACTTGTAAGAGCTAAAAACAGATAGAAAAATCTGAAATGCCATCTCCCCCCATTCCTAATCCTAATACACACACTACTCTTTTTCAATGACTTGTTGAGGGGATTTGACTGCCCACTAAGCCATGTGCATGCATGGTGTGATGGGGGGGGTGGGGTGGGGTAGTCACTTTTTAGGTGAATATGGGTCATATATGTATGTGGCCCAGAAGAGGAAAAAGGAAAGGAAAAAGCAAAGGGGTATTTTCAGTGTGAAAATGTGGTGAGTGATGGAGATAGGGGCTTCCCTTTTGTTGGACATGCATCATGACCCTTGCATCATGCATTGTCTCTCTTCTCTATGGCATCTAGGGTCCCCCCCCCCCCCCCCATCTATACTTACACTTAGGACACAAACCTAATTGCACTTTCATGTGCATACATATATATATATTGTTATTGCACGTTGTTCCTGCGAGTATATAAAAAAGAGTTGTAATGTGGATGGAGAAGAATAAAATAAAATTTGTAAAAGAAAACAATCATGGTGTGAGGAGATGAGAAAGAATAGGGTCCGTGAGAAAAAAAAAAACGTGGAATGAAGTGAGACAAAAAATTAATCGTAATTGTGGGTTATTAAAATATGAAAGTTTATGAAAAAATAAGGTGAGGGAAATATGTAGTAGTGGGTTGAGAAGAAAAAATAAATTTAAATTATGAAAGTATTAAAAAAATATTGAAATTACTATTCTAATTAAATTTTTCTTTAAAATGAGGAGAAATGAATTACAGGGGTAAATTTAGGTGTTCAAAAATTGATACGATAAAAGATTTTATTTTATAATAATATTGAAGATATATATTTGATAGACATTAAAGTTGAGAGGGTGTTTGTCTGAGTTTATACAACCACATTCTCTCTCTCTCTCTCTCACACACACACACACACACTCAATCTCTCTCTCTCTAGAATATCAAAGAACTTTGTTATTTATTTTAATTTAAAAAAAAAGAAAATGCTTTATTACTTAATAATAAAATATTATACATAGTTAACATAAAAAAATGCATTCAAATTATATTAATTAAATATATATATTCAAGATATTATAAATTTTACAGCTAGAAATACATTGATAAAGAAAATACCAATTATATATCTATGTTAATATTCGATTAGCAAATATTTTAGGTAACCATTCATTTATTTTACTTTTGTAAAAAGAATTATCTATTAAATTCTTATTTAGAGTTAAACTAATGTAAATTATTTATGAAAGTATTTTAAAATATTTAAATATAAAATATGTTAAGAAATAACAATTTATTTGATGTTAATGGTATTATATATATATATATATATTTATCATTTATCAATAAAAAATCTTATTATGCAAAAACACCCTGACATCTTATAATCTCTTTAAGAAAAAGATAAAAGGTAAGAAATTTTCAATATCATATTAATTATAAAATCAACACTACTTATAAATTTAATATTCCAAAATTAAATTAAATTAAATTTTACAATCTCCAAAAACATTTTATAAAATGTGTTACCCTCTAAGTACAATAACCAGATTCAAACTCACTTAAAACTACAAATTAATGTTGGGACGTGTAAGAATTCAGAACATTGGGCCCAGAATTTGAAATATGGGTATTGGCCCAATGGACCTAACCCCTTGAGACAGATGTGTGAAGATGGGCCTTCAATTGGCCCAACGCCCCGTATACCTAAAGCCTATCCAGCGGTTGATCTCATATTAATCAACGGATCTCAATGTTTTATATATTGTTTTGATGTGATTGAAATGAAAGATCAATGTTAGAGTCTTTCTAACGACGTATTTTTTCAGGACAAAATTGTAAAGTTAAAAACGTTAGAACCAACAATATCTTGCACTATAAGATTTGATTACAGCATATGTTGTACACTCATCATCATTTGTGTATCTCTTTCATTATTTAGGAGGTAATAATTCCGACATATTCCCACATGAAAGCTTTCGTGGTTTATAAACCATATTCAGAGATTGATCAAGTAGAAATGACCTTATACATAGTGGTAGCAGGGCATCCAGTGGGCAGATAAGAAGACATCTGGTACATGTAAATCGAGTTGTCTTGGCTTCACTTGTGTATCATATTTGGTAGGAACTGAAGAATAGGAG
This sequence comes from Sesamum indicum, assembly GCF_026168435.1. Taxonomy (NCBI): domain Eukaryota; kingdom Viridiplantae; phylum Streptophyta; class Magnoliopsida; order Lamiales; family Pedaliaceae; genus Sesamum; species Sesamum indicum. The sequence goes on along the minus strand of NC_142661.1, from coordinate 3,347,869 downwards.
ACGAGATCTTGACAGGTTTTAACGAAAGCACTGGTTGCTGCTAGACTTACAGTTGAGCAAATTAAACAAAATCGTATGTACAATACATACGAAACTTACCATTTACACACACACGAAAAAGAATAAGAAAAGAAAGAAAATTCCATTCAAAATCCTTACTTTATTTTCAAAACAGAACTATGAGGCTCAAAACCCACGGAAAAATTCCTACCCAAATTAACTTTGGACGAATCAAACCAATCACGGAGCAAGTAGATACACTTAAAATATGGTTGGTCACTTTTTTAAACTATACATCAATTACATTGTAAATGTATTGCACTTGTCATATAATTAATGTAGATTAAATCAGACCCGTTCTGGATTATAATTTTCAAAAATCACGAGACTTTCTCTACTTAAAAAGGCACACCTTCATAACAGAACATTTAATATATTAATCGAAACGAATAATATATCGCACACTAAAATCCAATCATATCACACACCACATTAGTTATGAAGGTTTGGATTGTAGGTAAGGTCATACACAAGCCCAAAGATTTATTTGAAATTTAATTATAGTTTATATACATACGAAAAAATTAATGATCATGGCATGGTAGTATTCAATATAAAGCATTGATCCTTATTAAATACGTAAGTATTAATGGGCATGTGAACATATCATGTGACTAAATAAATGAAGAAAGAAGTTATAAGAATATTTCCATGTTCACTCAAAGACTGCCCAAAATTATTTAATATAAGTTTTTAAAATTTGATATACTTATAAATACTTTAAGTTATTTAAAAATTATAAATGCTCTTTCAATTTTAATATCCGTCTAACAACGAATTCATTCTATTAGTCCCCATTAGATTTTTATTCAATTTTTGTGATGAATTAATCGAAATATTCATTTGGGTTATAAATTATATATATTTTATACTTTTTTTGAAAATTGTGGACTAATATTTTTTATAGGTTATTTATTTTACACACCCTTAATTTCTTTTATATCATTTCAAAAATATATTTTTCGAAAAAAAAAATTCATTTTGAGTAAACTAATAATATTCGCTCCACCATATAAGAATTACATAATTATTTTTTATTTAAAGAGAATATTTATTATTTTTTAAATAATAAGAGAATATTTAAAATTATTTTAAATTTTAGAAGGGCAGTAGTAATTTATCATTTAAGTTAATGATATTAAAAACCTGAAAAACAGTTAAACTGAATACAAATTGTTGACCAAAACTCAGGAAATGAGATGCAGATGAGGTGGACGGTGGAAGTGGATCAATAATTGTGGGAAAGTCTACTTTTGTCAGAACCTTGAACGCCGTACCGACGTACAAATATATACATATCACAAGTATTTATTTAAAAATTAAAATAGTTGCAAGAGAGTTCATGCCATTAAATTTAAAAAGGTTAATTATATTTTGCCATTAAAATATAATTTTATATTTTTTAGAATTTAATTTTTTAATATTAATTTATCATCAAAATTTTACACTTATCATTTATATTTGATTATTTAATCAAGTCTTTCGTTTAAAAAAAACATCACATTCAATGCATATGTGATATTTAAAGGTTATGTTATTTTTCGCATATACACAATATGTGATGTTTTTTCGGCAAAAAATCAACAGAAGGTTATATACAACAAAGTACAAATTTTGTCAAAGTTGATATGATATGTTGTAAATTTTTTCTTGCCCTTCTCGTCCATCAAAAGGTTTTAGAAAAATAAAATAAAAAATAAGTAAAAATATTTGATATCACAAAGCCATTTCGATTAGTTCATCCTAAGAAAAAGACGAAAACTTAATAGAGACTAATAAAATAGATTAATATTATTAGACAAATGTTAAAAATCAAGAAGTATCGATAATTTCATAAACAATGAAAAAGAATTTATATACCAAATTTCAAATTAGCAGATAATATAATGAATCAAGAATCCCAAACACAAGCTGAGCCAATCACGGCAACCGGTGAAAGCGTACAGACCCCAAACCTACTTATCTGGAATTGTGTAGAGAAAGAAAACACTGATTTTCAGAATTAAAAAGAGAAAAACTGAGACAGCCCAACACATCTCACGCCTAATTTAGTGCTACTATGAACATGAACATGCCTCTCTCTCTCTCTCTCTATATATATATATATATATATAACCAGTACTCTTCTGATCATACATGATAAGACTTCACTTTCCTTTTCCTGATTATCAGTTCAGTCTCTAGGGGGAATCAATGGCTTATCCCACTCTTTGTTTCCTTTTCATATTCATTCTATGCAGCAGTTTGGCCTCTGCAAGAACAGTTGCTCCACCTCTTGATAGTAAGTTGTTTATTTCGGATGAGTGCTGCTATGTAATAATAAGTTGGATCACGTAACTTTTGTGTCATTTTATGATTTTATACTCTTAATTGTTCGTGCTTTATTTATAACATGTTTTGTGTTCTTTCTAACTATGTTGTGATCCATGAATTGGTAATAATGTGTTTAGGACTACTCCAAAATGGGAACTTCGAAGCAGGTCCCAAGCCATCAAACCTGAATAAAACAGTGATCATTGGAAAACACTCCCTCCCAAGATGGGAGATCACCGGCATAGTCGAGTACGTGTCCGGTGGGCCCCAGCCGGGCGGGTTCTACTTCGCCGTGCCGCGTGGGGTCCACGCCGTGAGGCTTGGGAACGAAGCCTCCGTATCACAGTACGTCAGGAACTTGAAGCCCGGTTCGATCTACAGCCTTACGTTTGGAGCAACACGAACATGCGCTCAAGATGAGGTGCTTAGGGTATCGGTCCCTGGCATGTCGAGCGACCTTCCGATCCAAACGCTGTATAGCAGCGATGGAGGAGATACGTACGCCTGGACCTTTAAGGCAAGTTCTAGTGTTGTGAAGGTCACTTTTCACAACCCCGGGATGCAAGAGGACCCAACCTGTGGACCTCTTTTGGACGCCATTGCAATCAAGGAAGTGCTGCCCCTCAAATTCACAAGAGGTAAGTCTCAAATTAAGTATACTTGCATAGTAGGTTGGATATAAGGTGCAATAAAGATCTTATTACATCATAGTACACCTTGATTCTACATGCTGATATTATTGATAAGGTTCCATTTGCATCGGTCCTTGTAGTTTTTCGACAATATAAGACTACCCCTGTTGTGATGTGGATTATTCGGAAATTTTAACACAAGTCAAATTTGGTCGAATCAAACCAATCACAAAACAAATGTAGTACACTTTGTCATGTGATTGGTCGTTTTCCTTCAACTGTACACTTATTGCATAATAAGTGCATTGTACTTGTCATGTGATTAGTGGTAGATTCGATCAAATCTTTCATGTTTTTACATTACAAAATCTCCCTGAAAAGCCAGATGCTAAAGAAGCAATTTGTGATGTGAAATACGACTGCGTGAAGGTTTTTTTGTAATTTTTCAAGATTGAGAAAGCGTTCCTATGAAGTCAAGATTACCGAAAACCACTCACTCTCGGTTTTCACATGACTACGTGAATCCTAGGAAACTTGGTGAAAAATGGAGGTTTTGAGACCGGTCCTCATGTCTTCAAGAACTTCTCCACGGGCATCCTCGTCCTCCCCAAGCGCCAAGACCTATACTCACCCATCCCAGGATGGATCGTCGAGCACACCAGACCGGTAAAATACATCGACTCAAAGCACTTCAACGTGCCCTCGGGTCTTGCAGCAGTCGAGTTGATTGGAGGGAGAGAAACATCCATTGCTCAAGTCTTGAGGACGTCTCCTAAAAAATGGTACAACCTCTCATTCACAATCGGAGATGCTAAGAACGGATGCAACGGGACGATGACGGTGGAGGCATTCGCCAGCAGGAAGAGTGTGAGAGTTGAGTTCACTTCACATGGGAAGGGCCATTTCAAGAATGCAAGCCTTAGGTTTCAAGCAGCGTCGGAGAGGACTAGGATTGCATTCTACAGTCCGTCTTATCACACAAGGTTGTATGATTTTGGTCATATGTGTGGACCTGTTTTGGATGATGTTAAGGTTGTTCCAGTTGCCTAGTGTTAGTGAGGAAATAGCCAGGAGCGGCAAAACTGCTCAAAGATAGTCATGATTGTTGAGTTCAAACTTCAAAAGGGTGTTTTCTTCTTGCAAAACTGTTAAAAAGGGAATGGACAAGTTAAGCGGATTTGAATACTATTGCAGGTGACTTTGATCTTTGTTTTTTGGTTAATTACACTTAGACCCTCTAAAATTAATTGTATTTTTTAGTAAACAAATTTCAAATTATACTTATACCCTCTACAAAAATTCACTATTTACACCTGACACCCTTTCATTAGGATTTGACAAAAATATTGATGTTAACAAAAAAACTTATGTAAAGTTTTAATTTTACCCGTCATTTAACATTTTCGTATATCTTGTACTTATGAAAAAAATGTAATGATATTAACCGCATTCCATATACATATACATATATACACACATTTTTTTTTATCGCTTTATAACTACAAAAATTTAACATAAGAATGTTAATTTAATGAGGGGTATAATTGAAAATTCATAGAATCTTTTCTTGATTACATTAGCGTTTTTCGTTCAAAACCAGACGGAGGAGGCTAAGTGTAAATGGAGAATTTTCAAATGTGGTATAAATTTAATTTCAAAAAGTTTTTCGAAAAAAATGTAACTTCGAATTTTTAAAAAGGGTCTAAGTGTTGCTAATCCTTAATTTTTTTTAAAAGAAGCATACTATCCAAGCTTCTTCTACTTACATCAGAAATTTTAGTTCAAATGCAGTTCAATGACACCCGAACGAACGAAAACCAAATGAATTATACTTCTCGAATAATTAGCATACGATTAAGGTAATTACAACGCGCTCTCTTATATTTGATATAATTGTAAATATCTCTCATTGTTTTAAAAATACCAATACGTCCTTGATTTTAGTAGTCGTTTAATAATTAGCATAATTCGTTAGTCTCCATCAGATTTTTATTTATTCTTTTATGGTGAATTGATCAAAATGTCCTTGTAGACTATGAATTATAATTTCACTTATTTTTTAAAATATTTTTAAAAAAATTTATGGACTAAGTGGATAATTTTAATTTTTTTTTACAATTCCATCCAACTTGCCTAATTTTTTTTTTTACAAATTTTTAATTTCTTTTTAGGGAAGAGCAAAAATTTACAATAATAACAAAATTGACAATTCCAAACCTCGATCTAAAAATTATAATAACTTCAATAAACACATAAGGGGATAATTGTAATTTTCTAACAATAACGAATATTCATAATTATGAAAACTCAGGGGAGCTCGTTGTAATTTATCAACATCAAAGAATCCCTAAGGCTAAAGTTCACCAAACAGATTGCCCAACCTTAAATAGTAAGAGTTGTGAATACGATGGATGTCGAGTTTGCCTTTCCTCCAGGGCATATACTTTTGTTTCTTTCCTGCTATAATACTATCAATAACTAACAAACTTCTTACATAATCTTCTTCTCTTGTCTCTGTAAGAAGACACGTTGGGATGAACGTTCAAGACTGGGGATTGCGACAGCATGGTTTTGTACTATAGTATGCCACAAAAGATAAATCAGAATTTTCAGTTACGATTGGAAAATAAATCAAATTATTCGATACTCGATTGAAATCGTTGGATAAAAAAAACTTGTTTGAATTCAATTGGTTAAACTTAAGAAACAAAATTTGAACAAAAAGAATTTGTTCCATTAACTTTCTAGCTCGGTTTGAACTCGAGCCGATTAGTGCAAAAATAATATATTATACTTAATATCAAACTATTCGAGTAAGATTCGTGTTTGATCTAAATAAAGCTCGTTTTCAATTCGATTGAATTAATTTCAAACATAAATGTTCAAACTTGACAACAATTCAAACAAATTTGAACGATAATATTTATTTAACTGGATTCCAATCGAGTTATTGTAAGATTTTTTTTTAAAATTTTATTATTTAATTTATTTTTTTAAGGAAAAAAATCAATCAATTCACAATATTTTGTACATTTTTTAACATCTTACATAATATTTTAATAACATCTTCCATTCTTCTTATAATATTAAAATATTCCAATGGAAGATCATAATTATCAAGATAAGAACCCCACTAGGCAAGAATTTAGCATAAAGGGTAAGCAACTTTATTGCCCACTTTCTGATGTTCAATTATGTCTATTCAAGCTAACATGGCCTAGTTTAATTGGCTAGGTTGAATCCCCATAATTTCTGAGTTCATAGATTCTAACCCCATTTTATACTTGGGATGTTATTTTTATTGAATAATTGGTGTGTCAGTTTTCTACTGTAATAATAGGTGTTGGCTAGTTTAATTTATTTGATATTATTGATTAGAGTATAATTGTTGTAATGATATTTGTTAGATTTTAATATCTGTATGGAACAATTATAATTAATTTATTTTAATTAATAATAATTCATCGCTCTAATTTTTAAAAAAAATGTCATTCATTATTCAAATCAGATTTGATCAAATCAAAATCAATTATATAATAAATATGATACACATGTTATGTAATTGTTCATTCTTATCAAATTATAGATCAATTACACGACAAATATATTATACTTAGTATATAATTAATTTAAATTTAATTATAGCCGATTTGAATTAAAATTTGCCGGCTATGCGTGATTGGTCTGATTGGTACAATATATTTGTTGTGTGATTGACATACAATTTAAAAAAAAAAAATTACCAACTACACAACAAACGTATTTGTATTTATTCAGTAATTAATTTGATACAACCTAACTTAATTTGGATAAAAAGGGGAGGGGTAGTTACACTTCCCTCCCCTGAAGTTTAATGTAATTACGCATGGACTTCATGTGGTTTGAGAAATTACATCTAACATCCCTAAGGTCTGCTTACATCTAACAAATAAGTCCCTCCGTTAGCTAAAATTTATCGAATTTGTTGATATTAACAAAAAATTTGGAAAAAAATATCTGTGTTAACTCCTGATTGACTTATTACTGATTTAATTAGGTCAAATATATCTTTTTATGATTAAACTACCCATATACGTCTTCACGCGTTAATACATGTGATGAAGTATATCTTTACTGCTATAAGGGTAATTGAGTTCGAAAAAATTATTTGACCTGCACTAAGTCAATAATCAGTCAATCAATAGTAAAACATCAATTTCATTCAGTTCTTTTGTTAATATCAACAAATTTGGTGAATTTTGATTAATAGAAGAATTTATTTATTTACACAGAAGCAAATTTCAAGAGTGGTAGATATAATTTTCTCTTCACGAAAAATTATTAAAATTTTCTATTAAGAAACCACCCCCCCCCCCCCCCTATTTAGCGTCATCTTTTCCTTCAATCATACCCCAATTTTGTGGCAGGAAAACAATAAAAAAGCTAAATAAACACAGCGACTGATTAAAATTAATTTTATTCGAGAAAAAGAAACCCAAAGTAGAGGATGAGACAAAAACCTTCTGTAGGAACGTCAGGCGCAGCGCCGAAGCCTGAATTGAGCATCCACTTAGCGCCACCAGCTACCACCGCACCGCCGCCGTCGCCGAAATGCGATGCTCACAAGTGTCCGTGGTGGCCGTACTCCAGCTCCAAGGATTTCAAGGTAAATACGGCCTTAGTCCTCGTTTTCCTCTTCTGCACATTAATCTGCGCTGCAGCATTCAACGTCGCCGTCCGCTACATCATAAGACTGCACTGCGCGCGGCGGCGCCAGCTGCGGGAGCCTCCGAATCAGAAGCCGGAGCTCGGATGCGACACCGAGGAAAAGGAGGCGGAAGTTCCGGCGGTGATTTACTCGGAGGGGGTGAAGCTGGTTGGGGGGGCGGCGGAGTGCGCGATCTGCCTGTCGGAGTTTGCGGTTGGTGAGAGAATTAGAGTACTGGAGGAGTGTGGTCATGGATTCCACGTGCAGTGCATTAAGCGGTGGCTGGTTTCGTGCTCTTCTTGCCCAACCTGCAGGGCAAATTGTTCAGTAAAATCCAACTCCTCGCCGCCATGATTGTTTCCAAATTCCATACCCCAAAAATAAATAAATAAATAAAAACCAAAAGGAGTTTGAAGTAGACAAAAAAAGATTGTTTAATATGGCAACTCAAGAAAGTAAATAGAAAAATCAAGCTGAGTTAGTATAGAGATTATGGATGAATTTTCTGTTAACAAGTTTGATTTTGTGAGTTCCAGTTTCATTCATCATGAGTTTCGGAAAATTTTAATTTAAATTAAATTTAATTGGACTTGAATTGATTATATATATAACATATTTGTCGTATGATTACTGTATAGTATAGAGATTGTGCAATCAAACGAAACGTATATATATTTGGTCTGTAATTTGTTTGGTTCGGCCAATTAGGTAAAAATTTCTTGTGAGTGTTTATCCCATAAAATGTGAATTTTTATAATTTATTTTATATTTCTTAGTTATATTAATAAATTAATCGAATTCACCTATTATTTAATTCCTCACTTTGTCAATTATGATATTATTTTTAAAAAAAGGAAAGTCATTAGAAAAGAAGTGAATGACTAATGAGGGGGGAATACTTTTGATTTCACATAATAGAATGTTTCATTTTTTTATCCCAAAATTTAGGTGCTTAACACATTATCCCATAAACTAAAATATTGTAGATATTTTTATTTTGTAGGACTAAAAATACTACTACTTTTATTTTATAAGATCAAATGTGCTATATCTATAAACTGGGGGACAAAAAATATGACACCCTCTATTGTGTGCGACCAAAAGTATAATTTTCTCCTAAGCCATTTTTTATACTAGTTACACGTGACATATTCAATACATGAGCATATATTTTTCAAATATATAAATAATTAAATATCATTTACTAAAACTTTTTTGTCATAAAAAAATAATATAAAAATAATTATGATAAAAAATAATTAATTTTAAAAGAATATTTAGAATAGGATAAAGAGAAAAAAATATAAACTTAAAATAAATAATTGTTTAAAAAAATAGTTTTTACCACTAGTAGAAAGTGAAGGAAATATAATAGGTGGGGAAAAAAACCCTGATAAAAATAAAAAGACAATAAAAAAGTATTTTCCCTTAATATATAGTATAGACAGTTACCATTAAACATTATATTTCAGTAGGCTTCCATATTAAATAGCTCTTTTTTTTTTCTTTTGACGAAAGAAAAAACTATTTTTTAGATCATTCTTCATACTTTGGAGAATCATATAACTATTATAGTTTGATTTGAATAATAACTTTTTCTTTTTCTGAAATTGAATTTTCCTTGCAAGAACACGTGCTGAAATTTTAAAAACATCGTCTTTCCCTAAATTTTGGTGTAAATTATAATTATACGTAAACATGTAATTTGAAAAATTACATCTAATACCTCTAATACTTATCTTCGTCCAATAAATATATTTATTAGTTAGTAATATTCACGGAATCTATATATATAAGCAAAAAGGTTGAGTGAAAATTTATATATAATTGACTTTATATAAACTTATTGCAGGTTAACAATTTTTTCTAACTAAACTATATTTATAAGGATAAACATGTACCTCCTCATATGCATTAGCTTATAAAAGATGTATAAGGGGTACTAGGTGAAATATTACTAACTGATATCAGCAAATTCTATAAATTTTATTAATGGATGAATTTATTCATTAAATGAAAATAAATATTATAAGTGCTAGATGTTATTTTTTAAATTATAAAAAGTTTTTGTATAATTACATATAATTTTAAGCAAAGAAATGGTGTAATTATCCCAATTTTAAATATTCAATCGATGACAAATATATATATATATTATCTGTTAAATTTCAGGATGAAAATAATTAATGTTTGGTTCAAATCTCGTACTGTATATAGTCTAATCCATATTCATCATCTTAGTACAATAACACATTCACGAACACAGTTAGAAATTTTAATTAGGGTAATAAAAGACATATTTTTAAGGGTAAATCACATTGAGATTCCTTAAAATTAGTTTAAAGTACACAAGCACCTCTTCATTCCACTAAATTACGAATATACTCCATTACACTCTCTATGTAAAATCAAAGCTGACACAGTCACCTATAGAAAGTTTTGCGAAAAACAGAAAATACTTGTATGATTTAATATAATCTTAAGGAGTGCCAAAGTAATTTATCTTTTTCCAAAAAATTATGCATATGAAAAATAATTATTCATTATTATTGGAATATAAATAAAATTTGTGATAGAACGTATCAGGCAGAACCCGAGAGAATCCTGGAAACGACTATGAAAATGTTACTGAGAAGATCGAGATCATTATTATCAGTAGCAATAGGAACAGGCTGAGATGGCGCGAGACTAAACGTCTGCTGGCATGAAGCAGCATCCCTGGAAACAGTAGCGGCAGCAGAATTAAGATCGGCATAGTCTCCTGATTTTAGCTTATCCTTTGCTGCATTGAGGGCACTGATTGCAGCACTGTAGTAATTGGAGCAGAGGCTATAAACTACTCTTAGATTGGGGTCGCTGGTTGTGGGTAAAAGGGACTGAATCCTGGAACTTGTTCTTGTGGCACTTGCAAGTGTTGTGTCAATCACTATTCGTGCGAGTTCTTCGAGACTTGCACTGGAATAAGGGCCCAGAACACCGGAGCAGAAATCTGGGTTTTTGGTCTGTTTGCAGATGTTGTCTAAGGGGTAACTTGTGCTGGGGAGTGGAAATTGAGATGTGGAGAAGAGGAGGAAAATGAGTGAGGAGGGTGGAATTGAGAATGAGGCCATTCTTGTGGGGTTTTGGGTTTTGGGTAGTGAGTAGAGTGTGGGATTGATTTGGAGTTCGGGTTGGTTTTATAAAGATAATGTTGGGGCTATGGATGGTGAGTGCAGAAAACAATAAATTAGGGTTTAATGTTTTGGAATATTTGTTGCTTATCAAATAAAATCCATTCAATTGTATGAGATTGAAATAATTAAGTTACCTTTATATCACATCCAAAAAATTATTATTTATGGTAGGAGACTAGATTTTGGCAGATTGAATTTGGCCAAATATAAATCAATTATATAATAAAAATAATATATTTCATATAATTAATATATAGTTTAAAAAAAGTGATTAATTATATAATGAATATATGTATTTAATTTGATTTGATCATTACCTAATTTGTAAAGTTTTTTAAATTTTAGTACAACGTTAATTGTACCTGTAGAATTGGTCATCCATAATTTCTTCTTACAACATTAAGAACAAACCTAATTGAGCGTTCGAAATTAATGAGAAAACTTATGTATCAAAAATTCAAATTTTTCCAAAGAGGGAAATAACATAAAACCGCATAACGTTTTCTTCAAAGAATAAGTAGTCCAAATCTTCAATCAGAATTGGTATTGCAACTAGCGATGTACTACATATACGAACACACCATGAATATAAAATATATGTTTGAATGTATAGTTGACCTGAATTTTGTGCACACAATTATGTGTATACAGAAAATTAATATTGAAAATCAAGAAGATAAATATGACCTTGTTGGTTGAATGACTTTCTAGTCAAACAAGGACCGATGTCACGAATATAGAAAAAGAAAAAAATTTGTATAAAAATGCATTAATTGAAATTATTCTTTCCGAATTTATATTAAAGGGTTATAAGATATATTCGGTTTGGAAATAGGCCAACATTTCCATTGGCAAATAGGGGGTTTCCAAGTCCATGCAAGTACTTACTACTTCTCGGATTATCATTGCTATCTTATTAGGTTCAACCTTAGTTTTTTGTTATCGGCTATAAACTCTGGGCATGTGCAATCTACGAGCAAACATATTAATGACGAGGAAGATATTTTTGTTATGCTACTAATACTTATACTTGCAAATGTAATAGGAACATCTATCGACAAAAGAATCACCCTAGCAAATTATTTGTGTAAAGAAAAAGAGTTGAGAAATCCATACCTCTCATACTTTCTGATATCAAAGATATTAATTCTTCAATTACAAGTAAAGATTTGTATATACTAAATTTCTTTTTAGTTTTATACATAATATGCTATCACAGAGAAGCTATGCGGTGTATAACTAAGTAATAAATGGAATAATTCGTTTGTTATGAGGTAGTATTTTGGCAAAAGTTGTCAGACCCAAAATTTTCCTGTGTTTAGTCCTTTTGAGTAACTTATGATGCTATCTGCAAAATAAGTGACAATCAACAAAATCAGCCCATGAGTTTTTTCTTCCATGCGTGCAGATTTTATAAGGCGAGGTTGAGTTTATAATTTGTTTGTTATGTAGATGCAATGAATTGAAGTTGTGTTGTAGCATTATTACCATGTAAATATATGGATCGGCACGACCTCCAGCTCCATATCTCTTCACCTCCTGCAGCTTCAGCAACCTGTTCATTACCAGATTTTTGTCAGTACTGGAAGAAATGCATGGGTCAACAAAACGATGTTAAATATCATTCTGTATTAGTCAAACTAAGAAATATTTATGGATATGAGTCCTAATATACGCTGTCTATCGAATCTAGTATAGCTCTTACATTTGAGGCTAATGTGTTAAAGGCGAAAAGCAATCATCGTTATACCAGTATAAGATTCATGCTAATCAACTCAACTTTCCACAATTAGGCTACTGTAAAGATGACAGGCTCAAGTTTCTGGATTTCCAGCAATGAAAAGTTAATGATCCTTTTCTAATACAAAAGGCGTTGTCATCTATGTGATAGCTTGGCTGTGCGTTAAGAGGATGTGATTTATGGTACTTACATTCTCAAGGCCTTGCTGGTTGAAGGGCTATCACCAAGCAACTCACGGATCCTCACCTCAGAGGCACTTCCGTTTGACAGAATCCTCAGAATGGCCGCAGCTCTGTGCCCCATGTGACCGGGAATAACTGGCTTCCTCAGCTCATTTGCAGCATTAGTTTCACTAATAGAACTTTGTGCGCTGGAGCTACTGGACAAGCAAGACGAAGCCTCAGCAGTGGTTATTTCAGAAACACTCTCAGATGATGCAGGAGCAGGAGTGGGTTCTGGCTTGCTGGTTTTCTGTTTCTTGCCAGTAGAGATCCAGATGCTTTTTGAGCGTTTCTTTCGCACCATCTGAGAATTAAAGAGTGATTCTCCATAGCAATTGAAGTTGTTTTCATGGAGTTTTTAGCAGGAAAGTAAGAAGCAAGAACTCTGGAGATACAAATTTCAAATAGATGTTTTCTTTTCGACGGTGTTTGCTCAAGTTTGTATTCATATTAGGAAAAACATTAAAAGAAGTTGAAGTTTAGGCGCATAGCTTTCTCAACAGTTTTATCACATTTCAGAATCACTATAAACAAATTGTGAGTGCAGCAAAATACAACTGCAATTTAACCAAAAGTAAACTTAAGCAATAGAAACAAGCAAATTGAAGCTGAAAACATTCATGACAGATCTATCAGTCTGCACATCTGCATTAGTAAAGAACACTCAATGTGGAATGAGCATTGAACGCTAGAACCATAAACACACAAAAAATCTTCACAAGACGAAGTATTATTTGACTTGTTCTCATGAGCTCAAGTTAGTTACTTTCAATTTGTGAGAAACACAGAGTAATTTTTGTTAATCAACTTACAGAAACACACAGCGATCCATATGTGAGTTTTAAACTACAAATTCACACGCTATCCAAATGATCATGTGACAACAAGATATAGAGAACATCATACATTCAGCTATAATCTTAAAGAAAAAGTCTGAATGCTTTATGATTTATTTCAATTCACAACGAACAGATCAGCAGATGGATCAGTCACAATGAACGCAGCAACTCAGAGTACAAACATAAAATTCTAAAGTTAGTTAAAATAGAGAATAATGGGGAAAAATAAAAGCTAAGCAAAGAGCAATCAGCTGATCACCTAACGTTTCAGGCAATAAGAAACAGAGTCATTTTTTAATCTCAATCCGATAATATAACAAACAGCATCCAAAAGCACTCTCAGAACAGAGCATCAACAACTCAGTCACATTGCATAAGATTCAATAAACTAAAACGGATAAACAGTGCAGATAGCTATATATTCAGAACACAGTAGCAACACCTTGCTTGAAATCGCATTAGCACCCAAGAAACAAACAGCAGATTCGACTGAGAAAACACAAAATAAAAGCAGTGAGATGTCAGCGGATAACCTTGAGCTTCAGCTCATGGAGCTCAGGCACAAATGCGACCACTGTCAGTTGCTGAGCAAGCGACGCCTCTACGTCAACACTCACCTCCGCGTTCGACGATCCGCCGCTGGATTTCGAATTGGAAAATTCCAAACTCTCAGAGCACTCAGGACTACAGCTGTCCTTGCCGCCGCTAGATTTCGAATTGGAAAACTCCAAGCTCTCACAGCACTCAGGACTGCAGCTGTCCTTGCTCCTTCCTCTGCCAAAAAAACACCAAACAATTAATCATAGAGTTAACGAAGAGAACTCAATTACAAAAACAAGTAAAAACAAATAAAGAGCCACATGAATAGCGATCAAACTCCTACTTGGAAGGTGAAGCGGATAGGAGGAGAAGCGCGGAGGCGACGGTCCGTTCGAGGTTTGAAGGAAATGCAGCTCTCACTGTTTTTGCTACCATTTTTTGCATTTGAAATTGGCGGGAGGCTTTCGAATTTTGGAATTTTTTTTTAACTTACTGAAACGAAAAGTAAACAGCATTAGCTTTGTTTGTTGGGTCATAGCCATACCCCAATCGTAACTGGGCCACTTTTGGGCCATAAATGAAGTTTGAGAATTGATTTCCAGCACCGGGCTAACTTTTTATGGGCTTAATCATACAGGCTTATTCAGGTGGGCCTAAAGCTAGCAGTCCATATTCTTAAGGTTGGAGATGAAGCAGAGGCCCATATCTTGTTGGCCCAACTACAGTCCTCTCACTTACATTGTTTAGCTTCATCTTCCGAAAAATTACAATTGTCTCTCAACGAGGTTTGTCATAATTATAAATAATTTTTATTTTTAAAAAATTATAAATATTCTTCATGATTTACGATTGTCTAACAAATACTCCTCATAACAACTTATTGTAGGGGGTATTATTAGACAGCAATTAACCCAGGGATTTTTGACTTTTTGAAAAATAAGGGTATTTGTAATTACAGAAAATTTTGGGTTCCTTATCATTATTCAGTAATTATTGTTAATGTAATTTACATTAACATTCTTGAAGTTAGATTTAAATAATAAGCACCCTTAAATTATATATGGTGCTCCCTTCGAATGTGTTAGTGTAATATACTTTGTATTGTGTAAACTTTTTTAACTGAAAAAATAGAAGTATAATTATAATTACAACTATACTTTTAAAATATATAATTGGAAACAAGACGTTTGTGTACTGGAACGTATAATTACCCTTTTCAGGCCTATGTATTGCTAGAGTTCCTTGTAACTGGTTTTTATTTATATATTAACAATTAAAATTTAAGATTTGGAGAAATTCTTTCTTATTTAAAAAAAAAAAAAAAAGCATCATATCACAAGAATTCTTTGCTTTTAGTAGATAATAAACAAAGAGAAAATAATTAAACGGGCAAATTACAATGAATATTTTTAAAATTTGATATAATTACAAATATTCTCTTGTTGTTTGACATTATCAATATTTCCTCATTTAATGGTCATCTAACAATTACTTCAATCTGTTAGTCTCCATTACATTTCAATGAACTAACTAAAATGCCCATGCAGACTAGAAAATTATAAATCTTATTTATTTTTATGAATTAAATGAATAATTTTTTATCTACAATTTTTTATTTTTATTTTTTTGAAAAAATACATTAAGATCATAATTAACAATTACTGGTCTCCATTAAAAAACATAATTTTATCTAACATAAGAAATTTTTTTGTAATATTTTAAATAACAATGGTAATTAGACCAATCTTTTAGGAGACCTCATTGTAATTTACTCTCCCTCTCTATGTATAGTTATATAAAGTTATGCTATTGGGAGTTTCTAATATATCTAATTGCATATTTTGGATTAATGTAAGACGAATCAAATGAAGTAACAGGCTGAAGTTTTTGGCCCTGCAAAAATCACAAACAAAACTTTGGTGATGTTTTTTACTATTCCTGGAACAGTCAAAAAGTGAAACGAAACCGAAGCCATTATCCCCAGTCCATACTTTTTCTCACCAAACTACACAACCAACAGCAGTTGGATTTAAGAATACATATATGACTCCGGGGCAAAAAGTCAGACTTCCCAAACAATGCTGGCCTCCTATCAACATATTTCAAATCTTATGGGTGCTTTGTTTTTCTTCTACAATGTGTAATTAGGAAGAAACAGAAAAAGAAAACAAGATTAAAACTAAGAAATTAAACAAAGCTACCAACTAATATGAATTCCCATGGAAACTTTCTCAGTCAACTTCCATATCAGAAATTGCTTCTTGCAAGATCTTCTGCACTTCTTTCACTCGTTGTCTCGTTAACGTTATGCACTCCTGCAGGCAATACCAGAAACGTCTTATAAGCAAATGCTAGTTAGTAGTATCATCTGTGTGGATGCATTGTCTGAGGATGCATGTAACTTGGTTTTGTGTTGTACAAAGGAAATATAACAAAAAGGTCCAGCTAAGAATCATGGAAAACATTTGTTCCAGCAATGTTTGATAGGTTGGTCCAAACAACAGCATTCTTGAACTGGTATGCCTTTTCTGGGTCAATTTTGATAACTTTCGGGACTTACAAATTCCCCGAACATCACAACCCTCCTTTCTGTGGAACCTACGAATAAGACTCTTATACATGGAGGGGTGTGATTATTAGAGGACTCAAAGTCTCGAGCCTCATCAAGATTTCCACCTTTCTTCAGAAATATGGTCTATGTTATGTGTGTGCGTGCGTGCAAATATGTACTTATTATCAATATGCAAATAGGAAAATATAAGTTCAAAGAAAAAAGTGTGAGCAATGGTATTAAACAGCAATAA
This sequence comes from Sesamum indicum, assembly GCF_026168435.1. Lineage (NCBI taxonomy): Eukaryota > Viridiplantae > Streptophyta > Magnoliopsida > Lamiales > Pedaliaceae > Sesamum > Sesamum indicum. Next base: position 3,330,859 of record NC_142661.1, on the reverse strand, counting down.
AGCCAAAGCATTTCAATTTCATGTGGACCCGATTACTATGCTGCTTCAGCCAGATACCAATTCAACTCCATATTCTTCCAAGGGAAGTGATTTATTCAACTCCAGATTTAAATTCTTACTCAATTCCACAGTCTGAATTTGGCCTATTAAGAACTACATAAAAGATCTGAACCTAATATTACATTGATTCTCTCGATATTAAGAAATATAAAACATTAAAAAGAGGCCCGAAACTCACCTGGATTGATGAGGTATGAGCCAGACCTGGTCCACCTGGTTTGTTAAGAGACACGAGCTGAAATGAGGAATCTAGCACCACTGTCAGAAATGTTTCCATAATGGACTCTTCCTCAGAGGTGGGATCTGCCAGAATGTAGTTCTTGTGAAGTATGCATGTTAAGGAGAATGGTAAATTATTCAACTTCAGCTTTATCTTCTCTTTATTGACAGGTTCCTTTTCCTTCATTGCTCCAGAATTGTCGTCAGATATAAGAACTATTCTCCCGTCATCATTGAATGAGACTACAGGAATTTGCACTGCAAGAGATCCAGATCCTCTATCATCAGGGCAGATGGTGAAAATTCTCAGGACTGGAAACCCAAGCTTGGTGAATTAAGATATATTGAACCACATTGAAAGACTCATGTGCATTTAATATGGTCCCACAGAGCTACTAAACAAAGTACAAGAACATTTTGGTTGGAAACTCCACCAGCACCTTCATTACGTAAAATGTCATTCAATTAAAGGATAGAGTTTCAAGGACGAACAAGAGACATTCTGTATCGGGGATTAAATCATATAAAGCACATAACAAGCCATTTTGTTTGCCACAATAGTTAGAATCTCAAAATCAGGACATGTGGAAACCAAAAATTCTAGCTTCATTTAAATAGAATGTCAAAGATACAGACCACTATGAACAGAAACAGCAACCCCTCATACAGACTTACAATGTGAGAAGGCTGCGACTGCAGATAGCAATGCTGCATCAAAAAGGGCACCATCAGCGTCCAAACAGTATATGTCCTGCAAGAGTCATTCCCTATAGTGATAGGTTATGATAGTCGATTTTATGCCTAGAGGCATGGATCCTACTTTCTGTTGGCATGGAGAAGTGAAAATGTTGAAATTCATTACCAGGTAGGCCATCCAAGCAGCTTTGCCGCTCACTAAACATAAATCTTTCAGATTTATCATGCCAGAACTGCATAAATTACAAATAATAAGTAACAGTGGATAAATAGAGCAGTTGAATGTTCCCACTAAAAGAGAAAAATGCTTCAAGTCCAATTCGCAATTAGGAGAAAAGAGTAAAAGGTTTTAACATTTGACTCTGCTAACTATCCCAACAGTACTGCACCTTAACACCTAGGCCTAGGGGATTTACTGATTGGAGGATTTACACTGGGAGGCAAACTCAAGTTAAGTGCTGAAAGAAAAGCTACTTTGTGGAATCTCCAATATTTCATGTCAAAAATGATGGCCATATCATTGATATTTTTTTATTTCCTCAAATTTAACCAACCCAGAGCACAATAAACTTCAAAAATTTGTGCAGATGTCGGCTACTATCGTAATCTCTAACAGAAGTATGATTCTCGAAAATGCTGGCCACATTAGAGATGTCTTTTAATCTTTGTGGCCCTTGATTAATAGCTGCCTCAGCTTGCAGTAAATCATAGAAAATGAATCTCTAAATACTTCAAAACCAAAAAAAAATTGAATCGCTGGTACCAAAAGAGTGTTACATGATCCCTTGCCTCAAAATGGTGTCAGATAATTGCTTCGATATTACTGGCGCTAGTTCTGCTGGCCTGCCAGGGCGAACCAGTGGAGAACAAATTGGAGGCATGTGGAAATCAATGGCTGGAAAGAATAACAAATAAATTCTATTAGAAGTAAAGAACATGGAAAATCGTGAAAGACAAGTAAGAGAAAATGTTAACCTATGCATCCTTCATCAGGCGCCTCTGCAGTTGGAGTCATGACTTCCAGTTTAATGGCAGCCAACATTGTCTGAACATGATACCAAAATTCAATTAGTACATAAACAAGACAGCCAATTCTGCGACCATGACAAAAAAGACACACTTACAGTGCAACCTATCTTAGCTAGCGCCGACCCATTAGCAGATGCAACAGCTCCTATATTTCAGAAGGTTGGACTTTTAGCAATGCTATGAACTTTTAACAAATAAAGGAGAGGCAACATGATCAAAGGATATGAATGACAAGATTGACTAACCAAGCATAAGCGTCGTGTCTCTAGCTCTTCCAAGGGCTCGGCCATCAGGCCTTATAGATTCAAGAAGGTGACGCTCATGAAAGCATATAGGAAAAAGACGTCTAAATGCATCCAGCTCCATCTCTGAAGACAAATCATTCGGTCCACCCATAGAGGCCATTTTTTGCGGTTTTATCCTGTTTCACAAAATTGCACCAATTCTTGAAACAGATCTATCAAAAAAGTAATTCATTTCCTACCTTCAAACAACATAATCTTTTAGTTTTGTAACTTTTAAGATAAAACATTGCAGCACAGACTTTGCTCTACTAATCACAAATGGCAATACATTTAGTAGAAACTTCAACATTTCATAATCCAGTATGGAACCACAGTAAACAGATGATACCATTAGTCTCAAGTGAAGTGGCTTGGATGCTGATAACTTCTTCAAGGATGAATTCAACACATTACTTAATACATTTTGCAAACATGCCATTTATTTCTTGTTTCTTCTACCACTATTCATTAATAGCAATATGTATCCAAACACTCACATCACAACAAGATAAAACAGTTCATCCCTCTTGCAATTTATACTGCTTTCCACCAAATACCCTCAAGTTCAACTTCAAGTATCCAGTTCAACATAAGAAAGAAAATTTCCCATCTCGTGACTATCCCAGATACAACCCAGATACAACCCACAAAAAGCAACAAATTGTCAAAAAGAAAAGAAAATACGAGAAAATGACGAACAAACTTCATTCTTACACAACACATACACACATACACACATAGAACAGACACTCAGAGTTAGAGAACAAGAATAAGATATCTCACTTCAGCTGGCCGCACTTGATTAACTTCCATCATAATTAATTAAATGAGCCAAAGATACACTAAAGCTCACACAAACCTTCAAAGAAAAAGCAAACACAATATATTTCATAATACCGAGTCTTTAGTCAAAAACTACTTTCGAATATCTCCAATTCTTAAAAGACCATCAAATTTGAGCTATTACCTAGGGGTTGCAAAGAGCACGGCGGCGCAACGGCGGAGAGAATGGTGTCGGAGGCGGGAGCTACGGCGTACTAGGCGGCTGAAAAGGTTGGAGGGAGAAGAGCAGAGTTGGCAAGCCTTCTATTGGGCTAATGGGCGTGAAAGCGGGTGGGGTTGGAGAGTTCATAATGGGCTGGGCCTTAGATGTTAGATGAATTCGGATACTGTTCGAATAAGCCCAATTCAACTTAATTGGACCTCATCAGTACTTTGATATTTGGTCCCTTGCAGCCCAATGAATATAATTGGACCATAGCATGACCCAAGTCAAATTAATTGGAATTTTTTATTATCAAAGCCCATGAAAATTTGAGTTCCTATGGCCCAATTTATTAAATTTGAGCCATTCATTACAAGGCCCATTACAAGGAAGATTTTGATGCATCTTCGGGCCCAATTTGATATAATTTTATTTAGGCCCATTGTAGTGAAGATTGTGCAACTTATACTTTCTATGCAATTCAATTTAATTACAGCCTTTTCTATCGGTTAGTATTAAACAATTAGATTCGCTCATCATAGACAAAGTTGGATTTTGCGATCGGCATGATAATGACTCAATACCAGAAATCGATACTTGGTGAATTCTATTTTGAATTAAAGTGTCGGAATTTCGGTCATACCGGGTTTTGGGTGGTGAATCAGAGAAGAGAGAGGCCCTCATGTTTCAACTTTCACGCTTCAAGAAAACCAATGCGGTAAGTGTGCCAGAGGGCAACATTATCAAGGCTCATTTAAGTGAAGATTTAGTATGATTGCCTTTCGGTCCAATTCAACTTAATGGTCCCATTCATCACCAAGGCCCACTATATTGAAGAGTTTGATTCCTTGCATTTCGGCCCAATTCAATTTAATTGGGCCTGATCAATATGATCAAAGCCCATTACAGGATTCGGGAAACCCTCTGAGGTTCTGCTTCAGTTTACAGAAAAGGAGTGAAGAAAAATTCGTAGAAAAGATGTCGTGTAATTCAGGCACCTGCGAATCCGGTTGCTACAGAGAAGAATATTCCGGCGACGACGTCCGCCACAACCGACCGCTGGTGACGGGAAACTCTCAGGAGTCTAATGGCGTTTCTTCACGTGGCGGCTATTCCAACTCTCACGGCCTCTGCATTAAGTGCAAGGTTAATGAAACCATCGCCTCCACCCACCAATCTGTCGCTGCAGGCGGAGGAGACAGCATTAGATTTTGTGCTGATTGCTTCCGGAGTAATTTGTTTGGGAAGTTTCGGTTTGCAGTCACTTCTAATGCTATGATTTCGCCTTCCGATAATGTTCTCGTTGCATTCTCTGGTGGTCCTGGCTCTAGGTATCCTTTATACATGTGTAGACTTGCTTTTGTGTTTGGCTTGCAATGCGATGGCAGTTTAGCTGTGTTTAAACTGAAAGAACGACTTTAAGCTTGGAAGATGAGCTTGAATTTAGATTGAAGTTTGCTAACTTGTCTAGGTTGGCTTTGGTATAGTCGTTGTTGAATGAGGAAATTCTCTTAGAATCTATAAGTTGCTTTGTTTCGGTATGTTAAGCTTGATAATGCTTGGTTTCCATTTTCTTAATAGAGGTCAGACTTGCAGTTGATTTGATAGTCTGAAACAGATTGAGCAAACTATAGTTCGGGCTGGTTAATTAGTATTCTGGTGCTAGAGCTTCCAATGGAAACTTGGAGTGAACTTGGATACTTCTTGTAGAATAGATGAAACCGAGTTGTTTGGGTATCACAGAATGCAATAGTTTTCTGAAATAGTTAAAAGTATGAGTTGGTTTAACTTGGTCCTTTGTACTTTTATACTACATTTCTTGATTTTGAGTTAGTTTTTTGGTAATGGATTAACAATCTGTTCAAATTTAAACAGAATTGTTCCCCAATCCCTAGTCTCTAGTTTCTTGCTACCATGACAGAGTGTTGACCTTTCATCCATAGCTGCTTGTGTACAGTGACCTATGCAAGTGCAAATATTGAATATTGAGTTTAAGAGGGTAAATTCATATGAATGGAAAATCTATCTCCTTTGTTTAAAAGAAAAAAAGAAAATTCTAAGAAGATCACTACGTCCAGCATAACTGAAAAGATCTAAGTGCTAGGTTTGCATATCCACTGCCCGAGGGTTGTAACCACTTTGTTGCTTGCACCTGCACTTGTGTATGTGTATGTATGTGGTTTACATTTGTAGTTTGCATATACATATGACATATGATTCATTACTAGTCTAATGGTAATGACATTGATAATGTGGGTATAGGTGATGAATTATGTATTCACCAGCAATGATACTGAATTTCCCTTACATAGCAAATGCAATAATTAATAGCACTATATGCACAAGACAAAGGGAGGTGAAACATCCTTGTTATTAGGTATTATATTTTTTCGAACATATGCTATAATTAATGTACTTGCAACCTAATCTAACTGCGTATCTCCCAACTGCTAATCGATATGGTAAAATTGTTGTTTTCTGTATAGTGGGACTCTTCATTATCTAGTGTTTCAAGTTCTTCTGAGCATGTAAATTTATCTTCAGGGTGGCTCTTCAATTTGTTCATGAGATGCAACACAAATCACAGAAGAATTTTGATGCAAGTAGAGATCGATCATTGCCAGTGTTTGGGGTCGGTGTTGCTTATATTGATGAAAGTATCATTTTTCTGATACCTTCTAATGATTTTGATAGTGGACTTGATGAGATGAAACTCATTGTGTCAAGTTTAGCTCCACCTGCAAAACAGTTCTTTGTTGTACCGACTGAAAGTATTTATTCACCTGATTGTGCTGCTGGGAGGGACCAATTGACAAAGTTAGCTTCTGCTGTCAACGATGTTACTGGAAAAGAAGATCTCCTGGAGCATCTGCGCATGCTATCTTTGCAAAAGGTTTGGCTCTCTATTACTTTGTTCAATTAAACATCACATAGGGAACAGCTTAAGATTGCTGTATGCATTATGCAGATTGCTACTGAAAATGGGTATGCAAAAATCGTGCTAGGAACATGCACATCGCGGATAGCCTGTCATGTCCTTGAAGCAACAATCAAGGTTAGTTGCCCCCACACCAATCCTTTTCACAGAAAAGGGGAAAAAGTAATAAATAAGGAAAGCAAAAACGCAAATAAATTAGGTTTAGCAGCTAACGGAACAAAGTAAGGCTATTATAAAAAATCTTAAGCTGTTTGCACTTTCTTTTATCAGGGCCAGGGTTTCTCATTATCTGCAGATATCCAATATGTTGATGCAAGGTGGGAGATACCTGTGATGCTTCCCCTTCGTGACTGTCTGTCAGAGGAGCTGAATACCTTGTGCAGTCTGGATAGGTTTGTGGGGAACATGCAATATCTTCTCTTGATTATGAAGTGTACTTTATACGTTCATTTTGCATGACCATATATAGTTCATTTTCAGACTGAAACTGTTGCTTCATGATGAATCTCTCTTTTATTGTCAGGACAGTTTAAAGACCATAGAAGTGTTTCAGCAACCTCGTTCTGGCATCAATGGGTTGATAGCCTCCTTTGTGAAATTATTGCAGGTATGGATGACAATGATGTGTATCTTTGTCAGGCTACACTTCCAGTATAACAGAAATAAGTATAATGTCAAGGCTTAACTAAAGATTTTTTGGGTGAGTGTCCCCACGGTTGCCTTACCATCCATTTCTGGTCATATGTTGGAAGGATGCACCATCTTCAAGAATTGATTACACAGACACTAGGAGTTAGGGATCAGATTGATTTGAATGAAGTCATTAAAGTTGAGTTCATATTGCAATCTAGTCACTCCTGCAATGTAATAAATAAATTTGGGGAGTGATTCAGATGAAGGCTATTTCTTATCCAACCTAATAAAGGAATTGAGAAGCCAACCGAGCTTTCATATACACATTTTTTCATGGAAAAGAGTCTTTCCTTACAAGCCTAGAAAAGTGGTCAAACTTTAGGTAAGAGTAGCATTGAGCCAGTCCCTTTTCTCCGATAGGGTGTCTTTCTCTGTTTAAGAGTTCACCTTGATGTCTAATAAGAGGGGAATAAACTCCAACAGAGAACAAAGTTTTCATTGAGCTCAGCTAGTTGGCTATAAATACAACATTCTCGCAATTTCTCCTTTTGTTTTCAACTAATTGCAAAAGGAATTTTGGATAGACGCCTTTATTGTCATCAGTAATGGATGATCTTCCGGAGCTGGATGCAACCCGTAGGTATAGATAATTATTTTTAAAATGTTGCTTATATTATTGAAATCTCCAGATAAGGCCTTGATATGCACGAACAGCCAAAAATGAGGAATGTTTGTACTAATACTTGCTGGATGGGCCACAGTTGTCCCCTTCATGGTCAGATTTCGGAATCCCCCACTTTTGTGTACTATGGAGAAATAGGCAACTGTGTGCATTAGGCTTTACTTCGGTAGTGAATCATTCTCATTCTAATTGGTAGGAAAAGGATTTCTCTGATGTCCAAGAGAACTAATTTGCCATCTAGGTATGAGCTGCTTGGTTTACTTTGCTTTTATTAGACAGGTATTATAGTTTGAGGAAAGGCACTCGTGTTATAAGTCATACTCTGTTGTTTTTCTTATCAGTAAATTAATCGCTGATGTAGTCTGGATGAATTTTGGCTCAATCTTTTGATATTTCTTATTCGTTTTACAGCATGAGAATCCTTCACGAGAAAGCACAATTGTAAGGACGGCAGGGAAGCTCACGCCTTTCTGTTTCAACAGGATTCCTGAAGTTGGCCATGATAATGGTCATTTGGCTTCTCAGAGGAGGCAAAAGAAATACAACTTGAAACCTAATGAATCTCTACCTCCAGAGTCTTTTTGCATTATATGCAACAGCCCACTGAAGAAATCTGGCAATACAATCTTCAACGACCTTGACGATGGGGAAACAAGGGCTGCAGCTGCATGCTCAAGTTGCCAGTATCAGATTCTTCCTAGGGACCTCTCATCTTTGGAGTACTTCTATTCACTCCTCCCTCAGTCAATGTGTGCCCGGGCAAGGGATAGCAGTATCAGCCATGAGTTGTTGAGGTAACACTTTATAGTTTATACCCATTTTTGTGCTACCCATCTAGTGTCAATAAGTGCACCACTTTGGTTTCGCATTCTGATGCATGCCATGATTTGCATTTGAAAGAAAAGTTTTAGGCATGGTTATCATTTACCATATTGATGACCTAAATGACCTATGTTTCTAAGCATTTTTTTTCCTTCTGCAGAGATCAAATACAGGACTGTCTGTTATCAGATAGCAATGATGGAACCTGAATCAATGACCTCCCTTCATCAATATTAATTTGAAAAAGGTATTTTTTGACAATGTTGTCATGTCCCGATGGTTGACTAGCCAAAGAGGAGGCAGTGACAGGCAGCTGGAAGCAGGATAAATGGAGAGTGAAATCAATCCTACATTCGCAAATGAGGTTGTTCTGGCACCTAGATCAGACAACAGAGGAGACAATCAATCTTGAATTTTGATGCGAGTCCTGGAATGTATTAGTTTAACACAAATTCTGGTACTAGGTGTTATAAAGATAGCTTGGTTCTAAAACAATCTTTTTTCTGGAAGATGTAGCGACAGTATCTCAAAGTAATTTCTGGAAGATGTAATGACGGTATCCCAAAGAAAGCATGAAAAGTTCAGCGGGAAGCTCTATTATTCCCCCTGTTTTGAGGGGAAAATAGCAGGGGTTGAAATTTCAAGATCCACGGCAGCCAAAATGTTTTCACTGAAACTTGTCTGCATTCCTGCAACTCCCAGAATCAGAGAAGTATCAAGTAGCGATTATGCTCAGTAGACCATTCTTGAGTGCCTTTACAATTCAATGTAATTGATAAAGTTTGTAAAGTTATCAAGTTGACAACCATGCCTTCATGTGATATATCAATTTTGCTATAACTATTTTTGATAAATATACTACAACTGTGTATGACTCAGTTCAATAAAATCCTCAACGACAGTCAAGTTGAAGAGAAAATTCAAATATGCTAAATTATACATCTCACAGCCAGGTATGAGTGCACAATATGTATGCAGTCCATTCTTGGATCCACCCACCTTTGTTTGCTTTTATAATTTCTCCATCAAGTATAACTTGTCTGAAGTTGAAGCTGATGTTTTGTGCACCTATTTCTCTTCTCTTGTTGCCAATGATTGACCTTTCATGTGTGATAAATTCTCAAATTGAATGCACTTGCCAGATCTTTTCTCTGATATGGTTGTGATTGATTAATACATTTCAAAGTTGGACATGTTCCTTCACTGAATCTGGGGGCCCTGTGTTTGCCTGTGAGGCTGCTGCTGCTGGTGGGTGTGGTGTGGGGCGGTCCTCGTATACTTTTTATCTTAGCTTTATCTCATGATTCGTTATCAGCCTCCCTTTCCCATTCATTAATCTTTATATCTCTCAATTTACTTCGATGTAGGTCAGTATGCAGTCGTGTTGGAACATAAAGTTTGAGTCAACATTGGGCAATCACGGATGTAAGAGAATTTCTCGAACCACATAGATCATGCATTTCATGCGACGATATAACTATGTCTGCATCAAGTTTTGGAGTTTCTATACCGCAACTTTGTAGAGGGAGATTGTTTTCAGGCTCTGTAGATGCCTGTTAGTTGAATTTTGCCTAAGTAGCTGAACAAAGTGTTGATAGTTATGTTTTTCACTTTATGAGGCGCTGGTAATGGGGATGGGGATGGGGATGGGGTATGGCCCTTGCAATTTACACTTCTTTTATGTCACCTGTACTTGGTGGCTTTTTATTTCGTGTGGAACTGCATGTGGGGTGCTTCATGCTTGTGCTTCCTTTTTCTTTCCACAAGAAACATGAAATTTAGATAAGTAATGTGCAGGAGGGGTCCTGATTCAAAGGACTCAGCAGTGTTGCAGGATACATTATAAGGCTAAAATCCATTTTATCCCTTTGTATTTTCTTGAAATAATTAAAATTCTTTTATATTTTCAAAATAGATTAAAGCCCCATTTGTACTCAACAAAAAACACTTCTTCATTAGTAATTAATGGAAGGTGCGTTAAACGCGTTGATTGTGCGTTTGGGGGTGACTTTTAGCTGCTTTTGACCTTATATTTTTTGTGTTTTTGATTAAAATACCTTCATAGTGTGTATATATTTCACACGTACATCTTTTACTTGTTTCTAGTGATTATTTTTGCATTTTCATCCATCTAAAAAATAAAATATTTTTTAATATATTTACTTAAAAAATTGAAAAAATATTTTTTAAGTTTGATAATTTAAATAAAAATATTAAATTAAAATCACAGTGTAAAAATTAATATAGTAAATTTATTTTTTAAATTTAAAATATCTTAACTAATATAAATGTTAACAATTAATAAAATTATATAATATTAATAATTTAAGTTATCCTTTAGCTAAAGATTTAAATTTGAATACTTTTTTTATAATTATTAAAATTCAAAATTATTCAAAAAAACTTATATTTAGTAAAATTAAAGTTAAAACTTTCCTTTAATTAAATTGTTTTTTATTTAATTAACATAATTTTTTTAAAGTTCAAAAATTAAAAGTTACCAAATATATAATAAAAGGGGCGACGTGGACGCCGCCGTCGCCCAAATTGTGGGCACCGCGGCGTCTGTTGTCGACCAAAGAGAGACCATGAGCGATGACGAGTAGCATAGTCGCCCAAATTAACGTCGTCGCCTCCTTTTGTGGGAGGTGGCGGGGGTTGGGGCGGTGTGGAGAGGGTGGCGACGGGTTGAGGTGTATGGAGAGGGCAGCGAGGGTAGGGGTGGGTTATTAATTTTGTTTAATTTTTTTTTAAATATTATTTTTTTATAATATATATTTAAAATTAGTAAAATATGAACCCTTGATCTTTTTATAAATTTAAGATTCAGCAGTTAAAATTAATTGATTAGGTTTGACAGCTTTGGTTAATTAATACAAATTCAACGGTTATTAAAGTAAAAAATAATATATATTAGATAAGGATATAACGGTTATATTTTAAAAAGTTAATGCCGTTAGTTATATTTAATGGAGATGGGCGATTGAACTACATTTTAAAAAAAACAGAGAGGAATTTTTGCTTATTTTTAAAACACAGAGAAATTTTAGTCGACGTTTTATACAACGGAGTTTTATGCATTTTAGCCTACTTTATAAAGAAAATTCTTACCTAAATTAGGTGTGGTCGAACTAAATCAATCACAAAGCTTGTCATGTGATTAGTCATTTCTTTAAACTAAAAATCAATAACACGATAAATATATTATACTTTGTCATAATTAAAAAAACAATTATATTAGTACCATATAATTTTACTCTTAATATGACATATTCTGTCATTTAATATTTGGACTGATTACGTTTTAGACCTTCTCTAAAATTATAAAATTATATTTTCCAGCAAAATCTTTTAAAATTACACTTACACTTCTTTTAGAATTTTGGTTACAATTGTACCATTTTCATTAGAATTTGAATGTAATTTGCCGACGTCAATAAAAAAAAATTACATAAACTTTCAATTTAATCCTTCATTTACCATTTCGTATATTTTATTGACAAAGACCCTCTAGTAATATTTTTATACTTATAAGGGTAATAACATAAAGTCAAAATAATATAATTATAATAAAATATTATTCCCGAATCATTGTTATTGTATAAGAAATAGTCGTTGATGAACGAAAAAAAACCAATTTTATTCTTCATATTTTATACAGAATATCAAATGAGACGTAAAATTAGAGTTAATATTTTCCTTCCAAACTTTAATAACAGGGATACAATTGTAAACGAAATTTTTTTAAAGAGAGTGAAACAATAATTTTAAATTTTTTTCCAGAAAAAGTGTAATTTAGTAATCTGAAGATCTAAATGTAATTAACCCTTCTGTAGTGACGTGTTAAAAAAAATTGAGGGATAATTACAATACTAGACCCTGAAGTTTGATATAGTTACACATAAATTTTCTGTAGTTTGAAAAATTACATTTAGTACCCCTCATATTTATTTTCATCTAACAAATATATACATTCATTAGTAAAATACATGGAATTTGTTGGTTTTAGCCAAAACGTTGAATGATAATTCATATTTACTTCCGATTAACTTATTGCACATCAAAACAAATCTGTTTTGACTAAACTATTCTTATACATCTTCTAATGTGAATGCATGTGAGAATGCATATTCACGATTATACGGGTTATTTGATAAAATAAAGATTTATTTGACATGCAATAAGCCCATGATAAGTCAATACGGGCAAAATTTGAATTTGAATTTAATTTTTTGTTGATGTCATCAAAGTCCATTAATTTTATCAACAGATGAATCTATTTACTATACAACGATAAAACATTAGTAATACTAAATATAATTTTTTAAATAATAAAATATTTATATATAATTATAATAAATCTTAAGGAAGAATACCATAATTATATCAAATTTCAAATCTTAACAATTTTTTGGCCCCATAAGACAACCGGCCAAACCGTCCGCGTCTTGCCTTCTAAGTTCTATCAACTTAATGAAATAGCGAATTCTTTGACCTACAATTTTTAATTAAAAAAACTATTATATAGCATCCTAAATATTTAAAAGAATATATGTAATCCAATGGAAAAAATAACATTTTAATATTGAAAGCAACTTTTTGATGTCTTTTTTTTTTAATTTTATGTGCCTTTTAATTAATTTATTTTATTTTATTTTATTTTTTTATTTATTCATCTAACTTCTCGACCCCTCGTTATCTTTTGATAGTCATAATTTTTTTTATCTTTTTGCATCCCGTTTTACGCTATTGTTTAAAGATAACTTATTATTTTGTATATATTTTATTAAATAATAAATACTTTAAAATTATTTTATTTTAAAAAGTACTATAAAATTTGCACAAATATAGAATGTGCCACAAATTACTAGTTATTCATTCATTGAGAAGCCCTTCAGATAAAAAAAGGCCAAAAAAGAATTATTAATATTATTCTTATTGTTATATATTGATACTATTTATAAATATAAAAGACTTAAAACAATTAATTTTAATCGACATCCTGCCGAGTGCCCACCCAACTTGGTGGGTGCCCAACATAGGGCGAAGGCCACTTTGGGTGTCGAGCACCAATCAAATTGGGTGGCACCCGTATGGGTGTCGTCGACTGAACCCTTTCTTATCATTGTTGAAGGTCTATTTATACTACTATACGCATTTAACGCGCACGGGTGAGAGGGGGTAAAAATTATTATACCTCTTACTATATGATTGATCATATTTTTTGAATTGCACATAAATTATACAGTAAATATATTGAATTTATTAAATAATTGATTGAGATGTAATCAAACTCAATCTTCACATTGAACTTTAGGGACAATAACTGAGTTACATTTGAAGTGAAGAAAGCAATGATCAAATGGTCTTAAATTAGAAGCCAATTTTCAGTTGGAAATGAAAATGACTTAAACCAACCCCGTTTTAGAATTTCTTATTTTCTCCTTTGTAACTATTACAATCTGAATTATTCTATTTTATCCCATATTAAATTAATACATGAACGTTACGTGTACAATGTAATTTTTATTAATTAAAATAATTAATTATACTTAGATCTCATTTGAAATTTCGGAATTATGTTTTTTCCAAAGAAATTTTAAAATTATACTCATACCCTCTTAAAAAATTCACTGTTTACACCTTACCCATTCGTTAGAGTTTAGACGAAAAATCCTGACGTTAACTAAATACATACAAAATTTTAATGTTACTCCTCATTTAACATTCACATATAATAATTTTGTACTTAAAAAGAAAAATATGTAATGATGTTAATATCACTATATACATATACTATGTTTAACCCTTTATGTATAAATATATACTTAAAAATATTACATAAGGGTAAAATTAAAAATTTATGTAATTTTATTTTTGCTAATGTCAATATTTTTTGTCTAAATCCTAATGATAGGGTACCGATGTAAATAGTGAATTTTTAGAGGATGTGTAAATGGAGTTTCAATTTTTTTTTAAAAAAATTATAATTTATATTTTTAGAGGATCTACATGTAATTAATTCTAATTAAAATATATAAGTGCCCGACTTATTATTTTATATCCTATTTCTTCGCCCAAGAGTATAAGCTATGATTTTTTGCCCCCTTGACTTCCTTTACTTAGCATTTCCTCCAACCAAACAAACCGTAAAGAAGTTAAAAGGTGTATTATAGGCCTTAAATTTAGGGTTTTCCACTTCAACGTGTGTGCAATCAATCTTAAGAGGAAAAATAATACTACATGTACATATATATATACACCCATTGTGATAAGGGGTGACAATGTGTCACGAGCGTGCTCTTTTATCTCGCAGTGAAATGTAATTTTCATATATTTTTAGCCTGTGCGACGTCTCAGGTTATGCCTAACATTTGATCAGCTTTCGCACATATCAGAGTATACCGACAGTCCATCGCGTGTCCTTAACATTGGAGCTTGCTAGCGCGACATCCGAACGCCTCCCTGCGCGGCATGCGCTCGCCTATTCGAAATACCCATACTCGCCGAGGCTCTCGGCACTCTCGCCTTAGCTTCTCGCACACAATCTCGAAACCTGCCGATGCATTTCTCAATGGCAAGGAGCATCCTCGCTCTGCCTCGGTATTTCAGTGCTACGCATGCGCCCACAACGCCTATCTCATGCCCAACGCTCTGCATTCTAGGCGCACGCCCTCATCTTGGTTGCCTTCTATGCCTCGCCCGAGTAGGACCGCATCATAAGTTTGAGGCTCATTCTGCCATCATCCTGCCTTGATCTCACATGGCATGCCCAACATGCATTCTTGCCTTTCGACTTGGCTTCATATTATGCCCACAGTGCGGCGGCGTCCCACGACCGCTCATCTTTAGCCAACGGACACCTATGGATGGCTAGAACTCGATATCGCATACCATGAGTTGGATCACGAGGCCTTGGAGTGTTTGCCTCGATCACACATTTGCATGAGAGGTGTTGCCCTTGATATCTCGCAGCCCACGGGGCAACCTTGCGCGTCACACGGAGCCTCTCGGCCGTATTGGCGCCCAACATAGGCCATCCTGGCCCTACGCTGCTCGTCAGGTTTCCAAGCCCCTCAGGGACTCTAGCGCTCCTCTGAGCTGCATAGAGCCAGCTCTTGAAGGCGCCCATCATGCCCCCAAGAGAATGCCCATTTAGTGCAGACGTTGTCTCATGCTTCTGCCGTCGTGCACGGGGAGGGCTGGCTGGAGCCCACATTGCATGCCCTCCTTATAATAGGCTTAAAAAGATTTTCTCTTATTCCAAGAGTAGAACATTGAAAGGGCTGAGGAGTGCACTTTTTCCACATCTCCTTCGACCGACGTCCAAATCACGTCCCACTTGAACCGTAGTGTAGCCTACGACTTCCACATCATAACTATAGAGTTTCAGCCCCATCCGATCATCCATGGCTGAGGAATTGCTCCCGCAATACTGTGAAACTACAGTCTCGCTGCTACTCTGGCAGATTCTGAACATCGTCGTCGTTCCCTACCGAAACGGAACCATCTACCTCTGAAACATCTTGGAGCTGCTCCCAACACGCTAAGGATCTCGCCATTGAAACAGTATTGAAAATATCAAAGGATAAAGCACTTTGCTTCACACATTTCTCTCATGCTCGCGCGTAGGGTGGTGCTTGATCATCGCCCTTATATTTCCATGGCCAAACGTCCTCGAAATGACTTCATACTTGGCAGATAGCATCCCCACACCTCAAGAAACGTTTCCCTACAAATAGTATTGCAATCCCCAATTTGGTAAGAGTCTATGCTCGAAGACCATTTGTACACATGCGTGCTGACAGGCATCTCCTAGCCGCCCGCACATCCTCCACAAGTCACTGTCGACCGTTTAGCCCAAGGTGCGGCCAGTGACACAAGGGAACGCCTTTTGTCGGATCAGAAACCTGTCTTGCTCAATTTTAGTAAGATTGAAATTTATTTTTACTATCTTTTTGGACTTGTCCTGTATCTATATGCTTCTGAATAGTTGAGCACAAAATACGCGCTAGCTACCCCATTTCAACACACGACCATCCTGACTTGATTATGGATCTAATGCCCCTAACTCAGACACAGTTTCATTCCCTGAAGTTTGGAGTAATTACACGTAAATATTTTATAGTTTGGAAAATTACATTTAACACCCCTGAAGTTTGCTTCCGTCTAACAAATATGTCCTCCGTTAGTTAAAGTTCACTGAATTTGCTGACAATTAACAAAAAAGTTGAATGAAAATTGATATTTACCATCGATTGACTTATTACTGACTTATGGCAGGTCAAATAATTTTTTTGACTAAAATATCCTTATAACGGTGAATATACACCTTTCCATATGCATTAACACGTGAAGACGTAATTTGATCATAAAAGAACTTATTTGACTTGTAATATTACATTAATAAGTCAATCGGAGGTAAATATCAGGAATCTGATGAATTTTGACTACAAGAGGAACTTATTTGTTAGATAAAATAAACTTCATAAATGCTAAATGTAATTTCTCAAACCACGGGGTCTCTAAATGTAATTACACCAAATCCCAAAAAAGAAAAGAGTAATTATCCCTAAAAAGAATTGATTCTTTTTTCTTCAATCAATAAAAAATACTTTATAAAAAGATACATTATTACTTGTAAATATATAACAATCAATTATATGTTAAAAATATAATTTATTATATAAATATACTCAGCAATAAAAGCTCAAATTTTAAACAATTACATATATATCTCTAAATATTATTTGTAATAGATTTGGAACGGGTCTTCCACAAGACATAGGTCAAGATAATATTTTCATCCCACGTAGTAAAAACACCTAATACTAATTTATTTTTACACTCATGAAAAAAAAAAAAAACTACTTTAGGATTATATATTTGTAATTAAATTAGGACATGAAAGTAATAAAACACAGCAAATGAGATAATATTTGTTTTTTTCTAAAAAAAAAAAAAGAAATGATAAAAGTGGGATGTCCGGCCAATACAATCGGATGTTTCATAGAATATATTCAACCGCACTCGACTTTTTCAAACTATAATTTATCTCAAATCAGTCCACATGGATTAGTTAGTTATACTCAATATCGCTACACCAATAATTCTGCAAAAAACTTTATTTGAAAACACAAATCAAAATTATTATAAGTGAATCAATATTAATACTATATATTCAATTAAAATTTTGAAATTCAAAACGAAATAATTGAAAATTTATCCGTAATTATAAATACATTCTCGTTTAAAAAATTATCACATCAAATTAATCAACTTCTGACAAATATCCTTGTAGAATAAATTGTTATGAGACAGTATTTGGTAGACGATTGTTAATTTTAAAAAGAAATTATAATTTTATAAATATTACGGAGTATTTATAATTATTACAAGTTTCAGGTAGGTTGGTTGTGTGTGTATATATATATATATAATGATGATGATGAAATAAAAGCAAAGACGGGTGTTGCTGCCAGCATCACACCGTATCTTTACTCAAAAACGTTTTAGCCATTTCTATCCGACTCATCGCATTTCCATCATTCACTTCCTTGGTTTTCCACATATTTATCTCTCTCCAGTTCTCTCTCTCTCTCTCACTCCTCTCTCTATATCTATGCATACAAGTATTCTTGTATATCTCCTCCGTTCTTGGGCATATACTGTCTGAAAAAGAATTGTACAGAATTTCTGGGTCAAATCTCACAAGGTCCCAAAAGTTAAAAAGTGAAAAAGAGAAGAATTTCATCCCCAGCAATTATTCATTTCTCCTTTTTTCTCTCCTAAAATATTATTATCTTTGCTACTCTCTCGGTCTACTTTTATTTTCGTTTGCCAGCTCTGCTGTTCCTCCTCTTCTCCCTATAAACATTTCTCCTTTTGCATTCTTTCTCTTTCGGAGCACACTTTGATCACAAATTTGAAGGAAGAGAAAGAATTGTTGAGATCTCGGGAAGGTTTGTTGATTGAATTTATTTGGGCTTTGCTTCTTTCTAGATCGTTTTTCATTTGTATTTATATGTTTTGTTTTGCTTTGTTTGTTTTTTTTTTTTTGTTTTAAATTATGTGGTTAATGAATCTTTTAATTAGTTGTTGATCTGAACTATTATGGGTTACTGTCAAATGGGTTTGCTTTAGTTTTTGTTATTTGTCAATTGATTAATCTAATTGGAGAAATGATCTCAAAGATGTAATCCTTTAATGATCTTTAATTGGTGTAATGCTGAATGGCCAGGTATTTCTTATTGATTACTTGATATTTGATTTGTTTTATTTGGCATAGTTAAACTATGATTAGATTGTTTAGAGCTTTTAATATTCTTTATGATCTTTTAATTTCAAACCGAAATGGTTCCAAGGTCTTACCTTTATGGTGGAGCTGAAGTTTGATGATTTTATGTATTGAAATTCATAACATCTAATCTGTTGTCGGTCTTCGAAGTTTATGACAAATGCTTTGAAGTTTTTCATCCTGATTTGCTTGTTTTCATGATCAGCAATGTGTTGAATATCTCACTTGGCCCTTAATATTCTCACATTTGAGTGCCTTGTTGACTGTCCTGCTGTTGGCTATCCTGGGCTTTTAATTATTCTCAACGATCGCAGGAATCTTTCTTAATGTTTTTGAACATTTTAACTTCATATTTGAATACTCATATTCGTAAGGGACCAACTAGGATCTCTTATCAATGTACACCAACAAAAGAGTGAACCCGAATGAGGAGTCAGTTATTTGAGAATAGTTTGAGGACTCCTATCCTACAGAAGCTAACAAGTCTTTACTAAAGAGAATTGATTAAGCTAGCTTTTGGAAACAACCTTCATCTTCCTTTTGTTATATAGACAATTGTGGTAAGTATTGGTTAGTGGATGGGACTGAACAAGGAGGATAAACAATTTTCTAGGATGATAACATGTCTGATTGTAAGCCGAAAAGAGGCTTGGAAGTTCATTCCATGGGACTTAATGAATCTCGGGAAAAATGTTTCACAAGTCTGTTATTAGCTTAAAAAACTTTAGGAATAATAGACAAGGATATAAGGTGGACGATAAAGTAATTAATCCAGACGGGAGCTTCTCAACTAATATTTTAAATACGTCCTTTTTTTGTCCTGTTTTCGAGGGAACAACCTACTGGCTCCAAGCAATTCACTAGTTGAGTAGAACATACTATTGAACATGACCTTTTCTGAAGCTATCTTGTGTGGATTTATGCTGCAGCTTTTTATTCTTCTGTTGTCTTTAGTATGGATAGATGATTATACTAAGAGCTTAGCTCTTAGTCCTTATTTCATAAGAAGGGTTCTTGGCGAGGCCACGAATACTCATTTGTGTTACTCAAATGTGAGTGGAGCCAATTGCTATGTATGTTTCCTTATTAAGGATGATGCACATTTAATGGCGTACGTTCTACTTATATTTCTCTACTTTTTGCTTTCCCTTGTCTTTTCAATTGAACAAATTGAGTATTCTCTTCTTTGTAATGGGCATATATGAATTATTGCCTCAACTATAGCAGGAGACTACATATTGTATAATCATTTCTTATTTTAATGTTGCTTACCTTTTTCTCATTACAGGTTCATTTAAGCACTTGATTCTGTGGAACAGAAATACGGTAGCACATAATGTCAAGCTCAGCAAAAGCTCTGGAACCTGCTTTTCAGGGAGCTGGTCAGAGAGTGTATCCTTTCCTATGGAAACTATGCTTGATTGATAACCCATCACTAGTAATTAGTACTTCTGTCTTCTCTCTATGAAAAAATGTAATCATATCTTATGCCTTATGTTTGGTTATGCTTTCATTTGTTCATTGAATTGTACTTTTCTTGTTAACCTTAACGCACTACAGTGGAACTGAGATCTGGAGGATTGAGAACTTCCAACCAGTTCCTTTGCCAAAATCTGATTATGGTAAATTCTACTCTGGAGATTCATATATCATCCTGCAGGTTCGCTTGTTTCCCCTCTACCTTGTAGATAAGAATTCGGTTTTGCTGATTCAATTTGGAGGGATTGTTATCCTGATTTAGAAGGAGAGCAAATAAGAATTATTACCATACCTACCATTTTCAAATGCTTTTCTATGTAGACAATTACTGGAAAGGGAGGCGGTTATCTTTATGACATACACTTCTGGCTGGGGAAGGACACTAGCCAGGTATGATTCTATTCTTCCTATTGTCTTTAGAAGCAATTCTTGGTTTTTATTTTGTAACTTGATGTTCTAATGTATTCTTAGGATGAAGCTGGCACTGCTGCTATTAAAACTGTCGAGCTTGATGCTGTTCTTGGCGGTCGTGCTGTGCAGTACAGAGAATTACAAGGACATGAGTCTGAAAAATTCTTGTCATATTTTAAACCATGCATCATACCTTTGGAAGGTGGCATTGCATCTGGATTTAGAAAACCTGAAGAAGAAGAGTTCGAAACACGATTATATATTTGTAGAGGAAAGCGAGTTGTAAAATTGAAGCAGGTACTGGAGCAACATTGATTCACTCTACATTTCATGAGCATCTATATAATATAATTTTCTGTGTAATGAGGCATGATAAACACTGTCTTGTCTCCCATGTCATGCAGGTCCCATTCTCACGTTCCTCATTGAATCATGACGATGTGTTTATTCTTGACACTAAAGACAAAATATATCAATTCAATGGTGCAAACTCCAATATTCAAGAAAGGGCCAAAGCATTAGAAGTAATTCAATTTTTGAAGGAAAAGTATCATGAGGGGAAGTGTGATGTTGCCATTGTTGGTGAGTACTGTCCTAACCTCTAGGATGTGCTGTTTCTTTGTTCCACTCTATATGTGGCCTTTGTAGTTGTTTGATTGCCATATCATTTCTTTAATTCATATGCAAATGTTATTCCACACTTATAGATGATGGAAAACTACAAGCCGAGTCAGATTCTGGTGAATTCTGGGTCCTCTTCGGCGGGTTTGCTCCAATTGGTAAAAAGGTTGCTACTGAGGATGATATCATACCAGAGAAGACTCCCCCCCAACTTTACTGGTAGTTACTTATTAAGATTTCATTGTAGTTCTCTCTGAATTTTGAGCTGTAGTCTTCTTGAAATTTTGTGGGTTTCATTGTCAATAGTAGTTGAAAGCACTATTAGATACGAGAAAGATACTGAAGTCTATTTTTTTCTTTATATATTTCAACTAATCAAGCAGGCTAGAAATTGAGAAATAACTTACAATGCTATCAGTTTTCATGAGCACAGAATGCCTTTCCATGTCGGTTGAAGAAAGTTAAAGCAAATAAGACAGATTTAGAGATGTGAAGCTGATTGTCGTGTCACTTAGGAAGCTGTGTGTTCTTTTTTGTGGAGAGTCTGAGGGTAAGAGATGAGACTTAGTATGATATGTCCTCACGATGCATCTGTACGGAATAGGAGGTTTAACGATTTGTAATAAATGCCAATTTTATTAAGGAAGATTCTATTATAGATATAATCAGAAAAAGTCAGGACAGGAAAATTTCAATTAAATCGTTCCGTTTTCTATTTGCCTGCATGGTTTTTCCTCTGAATAAACTCAAGAAAGTATCAATTGACTACAGCATTTTTGTATCTTCAATTTCCTTTCTCTTGTTTATGAATCTTGACGTTTACCACTAAATGGTATATAACCATAGTGGTAATAAACATGATTGAACTTATGTCACATGACTTGTTTGCTTTTCCTCAAAAACGTTTTCCTTCTCAAACCGCAGACTATTTTGTTTTGCTTAGTGGCTCCATTCCCCTTCTGAGTGTATATCATGTTGCTGGTTTCTTCATACTTCTACCTGCTTTCTTTATTGTAACAGTGTGCTTAATCTTATTCATCTTGGTGTAATTGATTATCCTTTTGCTTATTTGTTGACCCTGGGACTAATTCTTAATTACCTCACTTGTTTTTGCTTGTTGGTAGTATTATTGATGGGGAAGTTAAAAATGTCGATGGTGAACTATCCAAGTCACTTCTGGAAAATAACAAATGCTATCTGTTGGATTGTGGTGCTGAGGTATTTGTTTGGGTTGGCCGGGTAACTCAAGTTGATGAGAGGAAAGCTGCTAGTCAAGTTGCAGAGGTTGAAGCTTGATCTCAAATCTCTTTACTCTAATATTGTCACTTGAATCTTCTCATCCAATTGATTTTTCAGGATTTTTTGGCTAGCCAAAATAGACCAAAGTCAACTCATATAACTCGGCTTATTCAAGGTTATGAGACTCACTCTTTTAAGTCCAATTTTGATTCCTGGCCATTGGGATCAGCTCCTTCTGTTGTTGAGGAGGGAAGGGGGAAAGTAGCAGGTATGCCTCGATCCCTAGTTTGTAGACATATTTACTTACATGTCTACTGATTGTTTTCTACAAATTTTGCAGCTCTGCTGAAGCAGCAAGGTGTCGGCCTAAAAGGAGCTAGTAAAAGTGCCCCTGTCAATGAGGAAGTCCCTCCATTGCTTGAAGGAGGTGGAAAAATAGAGGTCTAATTTCTTTCGCGTATTTCTAGTTGCTCAGCAATTGGTCTAATTGTTTATTTCTTACTTCAAAGTGCTTTGAATTTTATTTATCATATGTTTCCAGGTTTGGTACATCAATGACAATACAAAAACTCTGGTGCCCAATGAAGACATTGGTAAATTTTACAGCGGGGATTGCTATATCGTGCTCTACACATACCATTCTCATGAAAGGAAGGAAGATTACTATTTATGTTGTTGGATTGGAAAAGACAGCATTGAGGTACTGTACATTGTCACTGGGCATATAGTGAAGACAATATGTGCTTTATTGGAAGGCAGACAAATAAAACATGCTCTTAACTGATGCCAGAAATTTCGGCTATTTCTAGAGATTGACAAAGATTTAGGTTTAGATGTGAGTCATGCATGGTTAATGATATTTCCTGTTCTACCATGAAATCTCTGATTGCACGCTTATGCAATTATGATTGTTCTTCCTCAAATAGCATCATCATAAAGTTCATTGAATAAGTTTCATAATGTGGTAGTTCATTTTAGTCTCTTTTTCTTTCTGGGTGGGGCTTTAAGAATACTGTAGTTTAGTTTCAGTGAGATACACTACTAAGATGGATATGAGTGCAATGAGATTGAATTGTCATCAATTGACCTTAGCTTGTAACATTTAGTTTAGCATTACTATCAGTAACTGATTTTCTGGTTGTATGCAAGCAATTTACTTGGTTCCTCCCTTAATCTTAATCCTGTAAAACTGTAATTTTGGTATTCTTTCATTTCCCCAGATGATCAGCTTCTTAAAAGTTGCTATTTGTATTTATCTTAAACGTACAATCAGAGGCTTTTGAACCATATTTGTTAGGATCATATTTTTTATGGTGCGTTGCATAAAGTTCCCTTAAGGTTTGATTTAATTATAAATACCCCTTCGTTGTCGGAAAAATTTATGATATCCCCTAAAACTAACATGTGTCCAACAATGGACCCATTCTGCTAGCTTTTGGTAGGGTTACATCAAGATTTTATATTGGACTACCCAAGATGCCATTTAAACCCTAAAGTTTGATTTTACATATTTTTAAAAATATTTTTATGGACTAACATGCACTTTCTAAAAGTATACAATGCATAAACATAGAGGGGCAAATGGGACATTGCACATCAGATTTTCTAACCTTTTCTCCACAAAAAAAAAAGGACAAAAAATCTTCTAAGGGTAAAGTTGACCTATTCCATCCTGTTGTCCAAAGGTTACAAAATTATGTCTTGCATTAGGGTAGTATTGTAATTTCTCAGGGTATTTGTAATTCTATCAGGGGACCTCAATATAATTTACCCTATTTTTAATGGATTCACTAATTAAATCAACTTTCCAATTTTCAGGAAGATCAAGAGACGGCCGCTAGATTGTCTACTACAATGTATACCTCACTGAAGGGAAGGCCAGTGCAGGTGGTGCAGCTCATTGTTTTACTACAATAAATAGAACAAATTACAGAGTTGACATGTCAATTGTGCTTCATCCAGGGTAGGGTATTTCAAGGGAAAGAGCCTCCTCAGTTTGTTGCAATTTTTCAGCCTATGGTGGTCCTTAAGGTGCCTTTTGCTTCTTGGAATAACGAAATTATATTGTGCATTATTTAGGGGTGTTCATTTGGTAAAATTAAGTCGAATTAAACTGAAATTTTGTTAAACCAAAAATTCTGTACGCTCGAATGCTATACCGAAAACCAAAACGAATTAATAGGTTTCAGTTTTAGTGATTAGTGATTCATTTTCGGTATCTCAATAAATTGAATTTTTTTTGTTAAGAAAAACAAAAATTAAATATAAAAAATAATAATTACATTTTATTTATTTTTCTAAGTTTTGATAAGTAAAATAATAAAAATTGTATAAGAAGTAATACTAACTAAAAAATGAGTAATAAAATTAAATATAAAATATTATCTCAGTATTCGGTATGGTTTGGTAAACCGAACCTAAATACCAAAAGCGAACTGAATATTGAATTTTAAGAAATAATGAAAATTGAATACTGATCAAATTTTTTGGTTTGCTTTCAGGTATGTATCGGATTTTCGATTTTGGTGGCGGTCGGTCAGTTTTCCGAATTGTGAACACTCCTAGCACTATCTATAAACAAAGAAAGCCAGTTATATAAAGCATTTCTTTGACAATCTTGATTCTTTGTTTAGGGTGGAATGAGCTCTGGTTACAAGAACTATATTGCTGACAAAGGTTTAAATGATGAAACTTACACTGCGGATGGTGTTGCACTCATCAGTATATCTGGAACTTCTCGGCACAAGAACAAAGCTGTTCAAGTTGAAGCTGTATGTTCACCACACTTTCCCCTATCTTTCACTACATAATGCATCAGCCTCAGGTCTGCTGTGTGCAGCACTGTAACTGATCCTGATTTTGCATAAGCATTTAAATAACTTAAAATTTAGTAAATCTTGGGGGGAGAAAGGGTAGATAACGGAATTATTGATTATGTTAGGGTGGTAATTGTTTATGTGACATTTTAGGGAGGCCATGGAATTGCATGCTATTTTGGCAGATATGTTGTGCCGGAGTTGCCCTATGTGGTTGTTGTCGTACTTCTTTTCCCAGTTTATTGACTGAAGTATGATAATCTTGCTTGGACTTTTCTGCTTTGCTGGCATGGTAGTTCAACTTGTATTCTCTGTCTCCTATGTCTAGTTCACTCAATCATTCTGCCCTGCCCTCCCAAATTATACCTTTTTCTTTCTGTATGGTGTCTGGGCAGGAGTATCTTATTTGAATACATTTGTTATATAATCTGCAAATACTTCAGTTTTTCAGAAGTTCTCAATAGACCAGAGTTATTTATCATGCTGCGATCTGATGTAGAAGTTCTTGTGATTGGGTCAATATGAATTTTACATGTTAAATTCTCTCATCTTCTTAGGTGGCAACTTCGTTGAATTCGAATGAATGTTTTCTGCTTCAATCTGGTTCATCAATTTTCAGTTGGCAAGGTAATCAAAGCTCCATTGAGCAGCAACAGTTAGCAGCCAAAGTTGCAGAATTTCTGAAGGTATGCATTTTGTGATGTGTGAGGAGTGTACATCACGTTTCAGTTCATTGTTTAAAAATAATCTCCTAATTTGTGAACTATCATCTTTCAGTCTGGGGTCTCACTGAAACAAGTTGAAACAAATAGAAATAACACTGTTCTATGTGAGCATGGCATTGGTAATTGGTTTTGTGTTTGATGCTGACACTTTTTCATTTTGTTGGCGACTTGAAATCCTAAATTAAACTTGCAGGTCACCAACATGAACTCCTCCTCTTTCCCTTTTTTTTTTTCCCTCCCTTTTTTGGTTTAGGAATTTCAGTTTTAAAAATGTAAAGTGCATCTTGATGCCAAATCCCCTCCTCCAAAATTCCCTTTTCCCTTCTAGACTTGGCAGATTTTTTATCTTTTTCAGAACCTGAGATGTTTGTTAGTAGAGTGTTCTAGAACTAACCCTTGGGTCATTTCCTGAAGGAATTTGTTGCGAGTATTTTTCTTCACAAGCTGAGACCACGGGCTGTATAAGCTCTATGAATAAATCAGGGAGACAGCATTACTATTTATGTTGAAAATGTCCATTTCTGCACTCAGTTGGTGGTGCAAGTGACAAATAAAGCAGTCATGAGAGATTATGCGCATGCCTGTTTGGCTGGCCTATACTCGAATTTACAGGGATTTAATTACATGTGATTATCGGAGAGTGGAAGAGATAATCAGTGTGGCATTAAGTAGTAGAGCTCCTCTCTTCTGGACCACCAGTGAGGGGTCGAACTAATGGGCATCAGGAATTTAATCGCCTTATTTCTGTTGCCTCTCAGATTGTTATTATATAATTTGTACTCATAGAAAGTACTTTTCCAGATCATCATGTGTTGCATTTAACAACTTTTATTTCCCATATGTTCATGAACTCAGCCAGGATCACCTGTTAAACACACTAAAGAAGGAACTGAGAGCTCGTCCTTTTGGTTTGCTCTTGGAGGAAAACAAAATTACACTAGCAAGAAGCTATCACCCGAGGTTGCCAGAGATCCTCACTTATTTGAGTTCTCCATTAGAAAAGGTAGAAAATTTTCTGTTGCAATTGTTCACTCTCATTTTTAACTATGTTGGTATGATTCTACTGAAATCTTGTATGTCATATTTTCTCACTTTGTCTAACTTATTCTTTTTGGATTACATGCTGGCTCATTAATTTCCAGGAAAGTTTCAGGTATGAACTGGCTATGGAATTAGTTAAGAAGTTCCTTGTATCTTTGCTGCATTGTAAACTCTTGTGTTTCCTAATTTGCCAGGTCGAAGAAATATACAATTTCTCTCAGGATGACCTTTTAACTGAGGATATGTTGATACTTGACACGCATGCCGAAGTGTTTGTTTGGATTGGTCAATCAGTGGACGCTAAAGAGAAGCAAAATGCTCTTGAAATTGGACAGGTAGTGTACCTTTAGATTTGCAACTGCTAGAGTTGTTTTTTCAATCTGTGCTCTATTGACCAGTGAATCATATCACAGAAATACGTGGAGATGGCTGCTTCATTAGACGGATTGGCCCCAGACGTTCCATTGTACAAAGTTACAGAAGGAAATGAGCCGTGCTTCTTCACCAAATATTTTTCATGGGATCCTGCAAAAGCAAGTGTATGTCAGAGTCTCCATTGGTCGTTGTCAGTTTTCATGATATTTCTTGGCTATGTTGCTGAGACATGAGATTGCCACGTCTCTTAATTTTTAGCACATGAAGCATAAGGGGTAAGGGATGTGATATGCATCTTGAGAATATTAGTGAGTGGGAATAGATGGTTCTACATGGGGCACTAGACATGCATCCACCGCAGTGGCACACTAGAAAATGCTGATTTTGCCTTTAAATGTGGAGTCGACAATACTTCTGATGCTTACCAGCATAAAATGGGATTACACTGTGCCTTGAGATTAAAAACAGGATTGATTTTGTTTAGTCGTGTGATGGTAGATAATATATGAGCTGCATTTAGAATAAGGTCTTAGCCATTGCTAGATGGGATCAGAATGTGCTTGGAACTTCTTCTGCTTTTCATGCTGGAAATTGTTCTTGTGTTTGTTGCTTATAGAGAAAACTTACTTTTCCTTTCTATAATATGTTATAAAGTGCTCTCTTTATTTTCCGGAAACAGGCTCATGGAAACTCATTCCAGAAGAAGGTCATGCAACTCTTTGGTGTTGGTCATGCTGTTGAGGTAAACTTGCGATTTGTGCAGTGTTACATGAGCATACAATAGTCTCATTTTCCTGCTTTACCAAGTATCATTTCTAAATATGTATATTGACTCTTTTCTATTGTTGATATATATTTTACATAGAAAGGGATAAGAAAAGGGTTCAAAAGATCTTCTAATGCAGATTTTCATTGCCAATTCAGCTTTGTTTGATCTTCTTTTGGTCATCTTTTAAGCAGGCTTTGCTTCATCCAAATCATTTCTCCCTTAGTTTTTTTGAAGCAGAAATTTCATGAGGCAGCTCGGCTGCTTTTTTTTATTTTGCATAAAGTTCAAGAATGTCTTTGCGTTGTGAAACGTCTGTGTAATATGGTATTCTTTTTCTTGCCCGCCATTGGCCAATTCTCTATATTTTTGCCTTCTTTCTCTTCCCTTCGTTTCATTGTAGTGGTTTGATTAATAGAATTACAGAGTCTTTTGGCATATTCTTTGCGAGTAAAGTTTTCAGTTGGACTAAAATGTATTTTCCTACATGAACATTTTCCCACTGTTGATTTGCATTTATCTTTGTACACGTTGTTGTTCACCTCATACAAACTATTTTGAAACATCACATACCCATTTCTCTAAGACATTCATGACTCAGGACACTTGCAACATCAAGGATGTGACAAGGCTTTCCAAGTTTGGTAGTTTTTTACTTAATTATTTGCACTCAACTGCCCTGGTTTTGCTTGAATTATGATGACTGCTTTATGCATCTGCAAATCAGGAGAGGTCCAATGGTTCAAATAATGGTGGGCCAACACAAAGAGCTTCAGCTTTAGCAGCCTTGAACTCTGCATTTAATTCAACTCCTAGTACAAAAGCTGTTTCAGCCCCTAAGCCAGGGGGAACAAGTCAAGGGTCACAGAGAGCAGCTGCAGTGGCTGCTTTATCATCTGTCCTGACTGCCGAAAAGAAACCGTCAGGTGACATATCTCCCGTCCGGCGAAGTGGAAGTCCGTCTGCAGAATCTAGCCCTCCTGGTAGTATGAATACATTTTGCTCTTATAGATCACGGCTCTATCTTTCAATTAAAATACCAGGTCCTTCATTTGCATGAAAGGGTTGGCTGATTAAAGAAAGACCCCTGTAACTTTAAGCGCAACTCAGAAGTACCGAGTTAATGACCACTATCGTGTTATAAAAGATTAGGTGAATACATCTTGAACTTATTCCATGAATATAGTAAGTCCGACCTTGATGTTGAGATTAGGCACATCCTGTTATCTTTGATTGCGTCCTGTTTTAAGTTCTCGTAATTTTTACACTGGTGAAAGTTCTAGGAGGACCTCGCTAATGACAAGATATCTGGCAGATTATTTTCTATTGTAGTTGGACCGAAGTTATTGCTTTTCACATTGGACCTGTTATTTGTATTAATACCTTGCTGAAATGATTTTACAGCTCCAGGGAAGAGTGAGGAAGCTGCTGAGATTGAGGACTCCGAAGAAGTTTCGGAAGTTAAAGAAACTGAGACAGTTGAACCTATTCCAGAGTCTTATGAGGATGATTCAGGACCAAAATCAGATACTGACCAGGATGAAAATGGCTCTGAAAGTAGTCAGAGTACATTCAGTTATGACCAACTGAAGGCTAAATCTGACAACCCCGTCACAGGAATTGATTTTAAACGAAGAGAGGTTTGTTTCATCACCATCATCATTTATCTGTTTCAGACAGAATCCCATTACCTTATTCACACTAATTCTTGCGGCTTGCGATGATATTGATTGATTCCAGGCTTATCTCTCGGACGAAGAATTCCAGTCTGTACTGGGCATGGAGAAAGATGCTTTCTACAAGTTGCCCAAGTGGAAGCAGGACATGCTGAAAAAGAAAGTCGATCTCTTCTAGAAATGGATCCATGAGTTCCTCTTCATCCCCTGCGCTTTCACATCTATACTCATCAACCCCCTACTTTTACGGGGCGTCATTAGTTGATTACGTACCTAGGATTTTGCTCTCTGGCTCACCACGCCTCAAATTGTTGGAATTGTTTTTGGTTATCTTGTGTCCATCTGAAGAGTGATTTTATGTGTCTTTTCAGTATCATCTTCACATTTACGTGCCATGATAGTCGGCTTGTAGCCTAAAGACAGAAGGCAGGTTACATTCTTTGATTTGGTTGGGTATGTATCTCAGTTTGTGATTGTTGAAGTCCGTCTTTTCGCCACCCTTTTGATCATTTTATTATTTTGTTGATTAAAAGGGTGTATATGTACTGCATTTGTACATGCTAAGAAATGTAGAACGAAGTCGTTTGCCTTCAGATACTATGATATTGTATTCTTGGTCCTCGGACTCTTATTATTTTGAATTAATCTTGAGTAAAAATACCAGTTTGAGCAGTACATTTTTGAGAAATAGCAAGGCGGCGTGTGAAGGACATTCCTCTTCTCTTCAACCTCACCCCACTCTTTTCCAGGTGCAATTCGTGCTTCAATACGCCAACCCTTGTCTCGGCCATCGCAGCACGTCTGTCGTCCAGGGCATAACGTTCCGGTACATTACCATCGTTTGTGCATGGTGGATTATACTCAATATGGCTCCACGATGAATCATTGATTGTTAAATTCTCAGTATGATGTTTTCAGGAGTTAATTCTTCAATATCCAATAATCTTGGATAACTTAAGTATGTAATGCATTCAATCCATCCAAAAAATTTCCTTGAACAATTTAAAGACGTGTTCGTAGTTCTCTAGGTATCAACATATTTACTAGAACACGACACATGAACACTAAATGTGAATGGCATGACATAACATAAAAGTACATACGCTACTGCCAATTTGGTTCAAGGAAAGTCAATTTTGTATCGAACTCAACAAATAAATTAAGTTTGCTGCTCGTCAAAGTAATTGACTTTAGAAATGGCTTCCAATCAACTCTTTCAATCTCAACCTACTCCTCATCAATTTTGTAGCTTCAATCCCGTGACGGGGAAGTTTCTAATTTGAATTAGGTTTAATCAAACATAAACTAATTTTACAACAGATATAGTAATTAGTTTATAATTCAAGAAGAGTAACTATGTCGTCGCTCATTCAATTTCCTTGATGTGAAAATTTTTAATTAGAACTAGGTTTGATCAAACATACACTAATTACATAATAAATATAATATTTAGTGTATAATATTCAAGAAGAGTAATAACTATATTGACCGTCATTCAAATTCATGACGTCAAGTTTTTTAGTTCAAATTTGTTCCGATCAAACATAAACTAATTAATTACATGATAAACATAATAATTAGTGTACAATTCATAAAGAGCAACGGTATTGATTCTCCCAACTTTAGTTTGGATAAGAATTTGTCTTAATTTAAACCCTTGATTTCCAAATTCACAAGTATCAAATAGACTTTTTAGTAGAATCATCCACCCAACCCCCCTAATTAAAACCTAATTCTCTTCTTCTCCATATATATGACATTATTTATTATTACCGGCTTCAACCTCCAACTCCAACCTCACACCAAAGAGCTTCGGACCCTCACTGCAAGTTTCTTCAAGTTCATCAACCCCCCTTTGATCTTCTCTCTCTAAATGCCCACCGTAGATTGCCGCCAGATCAACAAGTCCTTTGCATCTCTTCTTCATGACGGCCAGCTCCGAACTCAAGAAGCCGTTCTCTTGCTTGAGTCTTTTGTTGTCGAGAATGAGGGTAGCTAATTCTGATGACGATGAAGTTGATGACGACGACTTTTGATCATCTTCCTCAATTTGACCTAATTTAGCTGCTGCTGGTTGGACTTGTACGTCAGGCTGTGGCTTGTTGGACGATGATGACTTCCTTCGACGAATCTCACAGAGTTTATCTCTGTCGCCTCTCCGGAACTTGTCGTTGCTGAACTCCCACCTGTTTGTCGCTACTTTGCGGAAACCCTATTTTTTATTTTGTATATTTATATATATGGAAAAGGGAAATTATATGTATCCATCCAACAACAAAAACAAAATGACAAATGAAAACAAATCACAATAATTGTTATATGCATATTTTCCACTCGTAATTAAACAAGGCCAAAATGTTTCTAATCCATAAAATCTGGGCATAATTTATTTTGATACCGCAATTATAGTAAATATCACTTGTAATCCCATAAAATTCATCAGTACGTATTTTTAGTTCTAAAAAAGTCACATGCGTTGTGGTTTTGAAACTAAAAATGTGTTGTAATTTTGATACTAAAAGTATCACCTACTATAGTTGTGGTACCAAAATAAATTCTTTTCTTATTTTATGAAATTAAAAAAATATTTTGCCCATTTTAGTCCTGTAATTTTTATAAATTCAATTTAATCGTCCTGTAATTTCACACTAAATACAATCAGTTAAGCTGGTCTTCTGCACCTTTGTTTTATTATTATTATTATTATTTTAACAAATTTCGACCATTTTTATTCTCAATGTACATATTATAGGAAAAATTACTAAAAAAAATTCGTATAGAATTAAAATTATTAAGTCCTTATGCGTACTTAGAAGACTAAAATTATAATTTTTTTTATATGATATATATATTTCATATTCTTCCTTGAAAATGAAGAGAATATGTAATGAGGAAGAGGGTGTGCATATATATATTTATTTAGGTGGTACTCATCATCAAGTCATGATGATGATTTCAATAGCTAGGAATGGTGACTGTAGATCAAACGGTTATTCCACGGTCCAAATCATTCTCCTACATTACCACATTCCTTCACATATAAATTAAACCTATTACTCAATTCATTTATTTATAGATAAGTTTTGAAACTTAAATCTTTGACCCTATCACTCTTGTCTCCATCCTCCATAACACACTCATAATTACATTCATAATTATATTAATATTTTAATAAATCGAACATGATTATATTAATATGACTAAGAGTTTACTCACAGACAATGAGATATATATTTGTCTGACTCAAACCCATGACTTCGAATTTATTCGTAAAATAAGACATCATTTCTGAATCTAAATTGATATTACAACCCTACCCGTATTCTTGATGCAGTTTCAATTAAATAATTAACTAATCGTAATATCTGTGCTATTTATTAAGAGTTCAAAATCGTAGCTAGATTCATTCCTAATTTTGGTAGAAATAATGTAAATAATTAAAATTTCCTTGCATATACTTATAATTTCGTTTACAAATAACCACAAGTTTTAATTAATTAATTATGATAAATACCAAAATTAAAAAGGAAAAGATATAAATGGAGAAATTATGAAATAATAATAATAATAGAGAGACATATTGAAATAATGATTATAACGTACGTACATAGGTGTTGAGCTGCCTGACAAAGCTGGAGAAATTGCTGTGCTTGAAGAGAGTAGGAAGGAGGTCACTGGCGAACTCCGCCGGCTGCCACACCACAAACGCCGTGCCCTCGCCGTTCCACGATATCACGCCATCCGTCGCCGGATCCTCCACCAGCATGTACGTTTTCAGCAGGAACGGCGGCGGCGATGCCTTCCTCACGTACTCCAGTAAAATTCGATCGCTTTCACACCCCATCATATATATATATATGTATGTATAACCTATTATTTTCCCCCTTTGCTTTATACGCAGTGATCTATTTTTGGAGAGGAGGAGAAACAGAGGAGAGATTGTTGTTTGTGTGCGAGAGAGAATTATATATAAAACTAGCTAATTAGTTACAAGGTGGAGGCGGCGTGGTGGTGGGACGACGGCGGAGAAGAGAAGAAGGGCGGTTAGAAACTCCCAACCCCAGCAGTAGAAACCCAACACCACTCCACAGTTCATGAGAAATTCAAGAGCTTTTCCCGTCGATCGATCGACTCTCTTGATCTCTTCTCACCAAAATCAAACAGTACGTCAACTGCCTTTTCCCTATATTTATACACACACTCACACACACACACACTTGCTAATCATCAATGAAAAATACAAATATTATTTTTTTTTTTACAATTGTGCTCTGTTTCAAGAAATCTAACAGTGATAGAATGGATGCTTCCATTGAAACTGAATTAGAGAATTTTGGTATGAGCAATTAATGGGTGGGGGTTGTGGGCTGGACCACTTCTACCTATGTTTTTTTCTCGGCACACATCCAATTTATATTTATATTGATCACTTCACGTTTTTATATTATTGAAATTTCTGTGAATTATAAATTTTTTTATTTAATTATGTTATAAATATGTCATATTTTTCGTTATTGATACACAATTTAAGAAGTGTGATCAATAACACGATAATGTAATAATATTTTGGAATTTCTCTTTAAATTTTTCATAAATAATTATTATTTGAATCCAATTAGGTGTGCTGATTTTGTCCACATTTCTTAATAATAATAATAAGAAGGTATCTAGAAGTTGTGTCGTCATGGTCTCTTTACATGTGATTTTGTCTTCCACCCACAAGTCTTTGCTGCTTTGGATTTTTCTTTGTTAAAAGTCACTTTTATTGACTTTCCCCTCTTCGCTTTTTCTCTTTTTCTTTTCTCTTTTTATTTTCTTTCATAAAAATCATAAAATTATTAATAAAATCTTACTCCAATAATAAGATTGTGATTTCACTTAGATTTTCAGGCTCCTTACTTAAAAAATTCTTGAAAATAATATCATAATTTGCAAAAATGTCTCATTTTTCAGTCTTCATGTCAACTTTTGAAGAAAAAAGCTATCAAAAGGTGACAAGAGTATTGTATGTAAATTTATGACACTATTTTCAAGAATTTTGTAAACAATATAGGACTATAACTGTATAGAGCGTAAGTTATAGGACCAAATATATATATATTCAGATTTCACTATCAAAATTGCGGCTTTATACTCTAAAAAATATGAGCGTACGTCTAATTTTATAATATTTTTTGATTTCTTATTTCTTTAAAATTATTAATGAATTTGATTAATTTGTGATATTTGAATATATTGAATGAGACAAATTTACAACATTGGTCCCCTAATATTGGAGTATTTTAAGTTTGATCTCACGCTTTATGAAATTTTATTTTTTGCCTAGTAGAAAGTAAGGACATAACCCATATGATCTTCATGAACGTTAATTAGTGACTTTTTAAAGGAAAAATCACAATGACATTCATATGCATGTAGTAAAAACCCAAATCAATCATTCCATTAGTAAAGTGAATTTCTAAACCCTAAATCATCCGTTTATTCTCTAGAAATTCTCCCCAAATCTTCGTCTTCAAGTATTTCAAACGAAAAAAACATTGATGATTTGGAGTGATTTCGAAAGGACTAGCAAATAATTTGGAGGCTATGAATTCTTTTTACTGCTATGAGTATTGATTTAACTTTTTACTGCACGTACACAAGGATGATGTGATAATTTTTTTCACCAAAAAAATTCACTATCTAACGCCTACACGAAAGTAACTTGTAGTATTGTGTTGTTAGTCTCTGACTTGGAGTAAAAAAAGAGTAAATTTACAATGTTTTTGGACTAAAAATGCAAATTTCATGAAACGTAGAACCAAATTAAAATGACACATTCATATGACACCAATATTACAATTTTGCCCATTGAATCATAACTCTCTCTATATATATATAAAGAATCGTCATGTATATACAATTTTTTAATGTGAATTATCTTTTTACTCCTAATTAATTCAATTTTACATAAAAAGTCATCGTATTGCACCCC
Source organism: Sesamum indicum (assembly GCF_026168435.1). Taxonomy (NCBI): domain Eukaryota; kingdom Viridiplantae; phylum Streptophyta; class Magnoliopsida; order Lamiales; family Pedaliaceae; genus Sesamum; species Sesamum indicum. The sequence continues at coordinate 3,295,091 of NC_142661.1, read as the reverse complement.
TTTGAAAAAAGGTTAAAATTTTACTTGACTTTATTCCAAATCGTCGTGGAGTTAAATAAGTAGGGATGATAAAAAAGAAAAATTGAAATTTGGTAACATCAATTAGTAAAAAAAAGAAGACTTTTGAACTAGATGGATGAGTCAGCAATTTAATTTAGTCGTAAAAAGTATTAAAAGTACAAACTATTACAAATTGATGAAAATATCTCTTAATTATGTAGATGTCTGTATACTTGTATAGTAGTTTGTAGTTTATTGTCTTGTTTGTTCTGTTAGTGGTGTATTATATGATGCAATAATTTATTATTATTTAAAAAAAAAAAAGAAACTCGAGACCTGGAAAAATAGGTTTCAAATGTTATCCTTCCAACCTGTACTTTTTTTTTTTTTGTTGGTGGGAGGGTTTGTTTGAAGTATTCAAAATTGGAGGCCGGCCATGAAAACATTTTACAAGTAAAGTAATTCATCATGGATTAATATAATTATATTTCATATATAGTCAATTACGTCTTACCAAACTCAATCCCAAATAAAATAATAAGAAGCAATTCATAATAAAAATATATATATATATGTAGTGGCGACTTGGATTTTAAAACAAATTATATTTTACAGTAAGCTTTTAGAGACTGTATGGTCATCAGCCTCATCACTTCTTCTTTCTCGTCTCGTTCCATTCGACCACGTCATGTGTTGTTTGATTGTGAGATAATTTTTCTCGTCCAAATATAAAATTACCTCAAACACATTTCACCAATCTTAAGAAAATAAAATCAAATAACTTAATTGTATAAAAAGAGAAAAAATCAAACTAAAAAAATTATATATTTCTGCCAGCACCACCATCAAGCATATACGTGCATTTCAATTCATGCCAATATTATATTTGGCTTGTAATGTGAAGTGATTTATCTGCAAATCAAGCATTAAATTTTCTTAAAATTTTCTCCTTTATCCTCCATTTTTCAAACTTTTTCTCCATCTAATTTTTTTAATTTATTTATTTATTGTTTTTGTTTTGTAAGATGTTTGGGGGACAAAAATTTCACTGATCCCAAAATCGCCCTTAGCCACATGTATACACACGGACGGAATATTCCATCATTATTCTCTGAAAAATACAAAATGCAACAAAATCAAAAGATTGGGTGGAGAAGATTAAAAAAAAAGATTGGGAGGGCAAAATGCAAATCAACCCCAACTTTGTATCTGCATTTTACCCATTATATTTCCAGTCTTACTTAACATCTTTTACACATTGAAGTAACTATCAATATTACACAACCAATCACAACCTTGTATCTCAATCCCACTGTTTGTTGCCAATGCCATGCATAATTACCAACTCAACTTTGATTGTACATTCAAAGTTCCGTTTGTCCTTTTTTTTCGATTTTTGCTAACTTCAGCATTTTGCATATTGCAAACAACGTTATAATAAATTAGCAAAATGGAGATGCATCAAGGATGATGTAGAAAGCTTCAAATTTATCAATCTAAATGTCCGGTAAGCGTAATTGATTTTGTAACAAGTTGCTGTATCCACAGCAAGTAGGAGATATTTCATTTCAATAAATTGTACAATCTCTTCGGAAGGTTAACAAACGTTGCATGAGTACAACTTAGCTCAAATATAAAGAAGAAAATCTAAAAGTTATGTAGCATATACATGAGGTTTCAAACTGTAGATTAATTGGCAACAGGTACATCATCAAGGATGAAAGGACCAAGTTTACCTGTTCTAAACAATGTGATGAACTTCTTCGATATAATGGTTCGAGCCTCTGAAGCTTTATGGGGTATTTTTAATGCCTTTTGCAGTGCTTCAAACTGCTGCTCTATAAGATTTCCCAAGTCACCTTCGTCCTCCAAAATTCCGTTGAATTCTGCCATTGTCCCATAAAGTGCCCCTTTAACGTTAGTGACAATATCCTGCCAAAGCAAATTCACCAAGGTTGTGCACCAATCACAAAGTAGCTAAAAGAAATTAAAGAAATTTGAGATCATTTAACTAGCATCTACTGGATAGCATCCACCAATGAATTATTTGGACAGATTTCCTGTGAAACAACCTCAAATGAAAATAAGATAGTCACCAAATTCAATGAAGTTCATATGGAAAATCATGAATAGGCTGTACAAAATCAACGATGTGTCTTTGAAGGTGCTAAACTCAGTCCCGAGGGGCTTATTATCTCATCACAGTGTATAGGCTCCTCTTGACACTTTTCCCACACGGTTTAATTGCTCTTTAAACTTTAGTGAGGGTCCTTTTGTATCTCTCCGGGTATGCCCGGAGTACTCTGTAAATATTACTGGATGAATGAAAACTTACATTTCACCCAAAAAAAAAAATTAACGATGTGTGTGCATGAGAATAGTCTTCCTTTTCAGTCTGTCATTATCTCCGTACGGTTACGGCTTACCTCAATGTAGTGAACATCAGATTTATTAGTAGGAGGTCTCTTCCTGTTTGGCAAAAGATCTTTAATATTATAATCGGGTTTGTCAACAAAATCAAGATGACGCCCTTCAGTTTCTCTATCTGTTAAGTGCCTCCAATGGAGAGGAGTGCCTCGGGTGTTCAAAACTGCGAGTAAGTATTGGGCAATCCGCTCTTCACCAACTACAGAATCCTTCACAGAACCTGCAGAAAATGTCTGTAAACTTGATGCAATGATAATGATTACAAGAAGGGAAGTCACAATTAACTTGAACTTGATTTGAAAATCAGAGCAGTCATGCAGAAAAAAGAAAACTTCTATTTTTATTTTGCCTGACATCTTAAGGTAAATTAGATGGTAGAAATGCCAAACATACTGTATCATAAGTAGGTTGAGTAATCAAATTAATCCAACGCAAAAGAATCCTCATTTCTGTTTCAGATGATTAACCATAGGACATTTGGGACTATCCAGCTAACCAGACAAATCTTAAATGGTCAGCATTAAGAGTAATCTTTATATATCATCCCTCATTTTGCTCTCTCTACCCTTTAGCCCTTTACAATTGCTTAGAGAATCTGCATGCCAACAATTTGGTATTTCAAGGACGTCTACCCCCCGCGCCCGAACTCTAATAGATAGGCGTATTTCTGTCTTAGTTCTGTCTATCAGCTCCACAACACACATAAAACATAATCCCTTTTTTAGCTTCATTATCAGTCGTTGGCAGCACCATCATTATTGTTATTATAATTGGATATTTCCATTTGGGGGGTTGGTTGGGACAGGGGTTACAGATATTAACAAAGACGTAGATCATTTAAAAGTCCCTCATTTCAACTCATTAGCGAACAGTTCACAGAGAGATTGTGAGCTTCATAATGACATCTTGAACTTTTAGATAAGTAATCTGTAACTACGAGTTCTGGAAAGGAAGGTCCTAGGTCTAGGTCTTGCTGACGTCCATTTGCTTTGCCTTAATAAAGTGATGGTCTAGACATGAAATATTAGTTCATTTTGCCTGCTAGTTAAAATGTTTAAGTTAACTAAGATAAAAAAGAACTATAAAAGAAAATATGGACTTGAAAAGAATTTTGAACCTGCAGCTGCTAGCTTCAAACCAGTTTCTATGTCTGGGATACTTGGAACCAACACTCCTGGTGTATCCAAAACGTATATGCTAGGTTGATGGGCAATCTGCATGCAGTTTTATATATAAGTTAGCATGCCTACAGGGCAACAGAAAATTGAATAAATGAGAAATAACAAGTGTCCAAAGCAACAACTATAAAATTCTCATAATAAGGTCTGACCGTCTGAATCTAAACCTCAACAAAAATACAAGATATGTTAAAATAACACCATCCATTCCCATGGATATTGATGGTCAAACAACTATGACCGGTTATTTAGATCTGATTCGAGTAATATTAAGATCTCTTGAAAAATTATGTTAAAGGGAGATTGCAAATGTATAGTTTGGTCGCCGCATAATATGGACCATCTGTTTCACTTACATCCCTAATGGATTTCTCCCTTAGATCATGCAAGTAACTCAACTTCTTTATTATAAAGACAAAACAGATTGTCCACAAAGCAAAAGCACATTTTGGCAAACAGATTTACCTTGAATCCCGCAATATCTTGAGTAACTCCAGGTAACGGACCTACTGTGGCTCGCTTTTTCTTCTCCTGCACTAAGAGGGAACTAACACTATCATCACTTGCTTAGAGATTCAATGCCGACAACTCTCAGCATGAGGGCCCGACAAAAAATAGTAGTAGAAACCAAAATCTCACCTGGAAAGCGAGCTGATGCTATTTGATGAATGGAATTTATTAGAGCTGACTTGCCAACATTGGGAACACCAACCACCATAACAAGGAGAGTTGGCTCCCTAGAGATAACCTCCTTTAATTTATACTCCACAAGATCAAGAAGCTTTGACACATCAATCACAAGTCAGAACAAGCTTGGAGGAAATGTAAGATAATGAGCTTGACAGGTAAAGTGAGTTCACAAGCATTTATGAACATATTGAATCATATACCAAAGTTGAATCTAGAAAAGTTAGATGCTTCATATTGACAACCGACTGAAAATACTGTCTCATAAAACAAATCGCGCTACCATATCTACAATAAGGCAAACATAAATTGAATTGGCAAACCCAATTCAGAAGTGTGCTTTTTACATATCACGAAATAACTATGTAACAACAAAAACAAAAAAGCTAACCGACCTTTTTAACAGAACTTTTGCTGTGTGCATTTATTGGAAGACAATCTTGTTTGAACGACTCAAAATAGCGGATCCATTTCTGCGGAACATTCAATAAGCAACAAATATGATTCTCATTCCAACAAAATCATTTGTATAGAGTGGCTCTGAGAATCTAACTTCTATAAAAGAAAACCTAAATCTTGGTAGAATAAAAATCACATAGTTACCAATGAGAACACCTGTGCGTGGATGTGGATGTGTTGAATGGATGATATACAATAGATAAAAGGAAAAAAAATGTTACATGCATTATGTTGGGGTTGGCCAGATCTTTCTTATTGAGGGCAATAACCCGCCTTTTTCCTGCCACCATAGGCTGCAACTCTGCATTTGCAGATGACAACGGTATCTAAACAAATTTAAAAATAGAAAAAGTGTGTAAGAAACAAAAAATTGTCAAGAAATAAGCAATTTTGTTGAATTTCCTGAAATAGTAAAAACAACCAATTCTATGCAAAGCAACAAGTTACTCAGGATTCAATCACCTCATGATTAATTTTTACAATCCCCTCTTGTTCACAAGTCTCATTAACATAGCAAATAAAGCTTGACCAGCCACTTAACCGAAAAATTCTAAGCTCATTCTCTTCCAAGCTATTTCACCTCAATAAATAATTAAACAAGTACGCTTGATTAAAAATAAAATAAAATGAATCATACTTGAAAAACTTGTGATATAGCTCAACTCAACTGATTTACATCCCTACAAATCACAACGGCAACTACGCAGAAAACGAAAAAGAGCATACATTTATCAAGAAACCCATGAATTACATTGAAAACTACTCTTACAGAAGCAACAAACAAGTGATAAATCTTCGGGAATTCTTACCCGGGCATCTCGAACTTCGATCACGAGGTCGGAGACTTTGAGGCGGTCGCGTATGGCCCGAGTGGCGGCCGCCATGTGTCCTGGGAACCAGTTAATGTTGCCGCCTCCTTGAATGAAACCCATTTCACCGATCAAAGATCCTTTCTTCACCATCCTTCTCACTGTCCCCATTCTGTATTCTCCAATTCCGGTGGGTTCTATATTGTGATTGAAAAGCTTAAACCCTTAATGTGGATTGGGGATTTCTCCCTAAACCCTTCGGCTCTGTTTTTACATATTTTTTCATTTTAAATTTAAATTTGTTTAACGCTGTTCGATTTGGGCTCTTCAATCATTGCCTTATTGGACAATGTTAAAGCACAAGCCCATATTTCAATATTACACCTACTTATAAATACAAAAAAGATAAAATTACGACGACCTCCCATCAAATTTGATATTTTTATAAATATTTTTTATTATTTAAAAAATTATAAATACTCCATCATTTTAATGATCACTTAAATATTAGTTCAATTCATTAGTTCTAGTTAGATTTTCATTCATTTTATACGGTGAACTGACCAAAATGACATTGTATTTATAAATTAATTTTTTTTATTTTTTAAATATTTTTCATCTGACTCGTCTTTTTTATAATATTTTTTATTTTTTTAATAAAAAAATACAACAAAGACGATTTCTTATATAGTTACGTGCAACCTCAGTGAATACTGTGGGCAAGTTTTTAAACAATTAAAGAATATTCGTAATTATGTCAAATTTTAAAATAATTAGTAATTTACTCTTACAAAAAATAATAAAAATAATTTACACTCGTCATGCAAACAACTGCATCATCATCTTTTCCAATGTTCTAATTATAGGTAAAAAAAACAATTTATTTAAATATAATTAATCACGTCGACAATGAGACCTACCCATACCTAAAATTTCCTCGTAAAAATTCCAACTCTATTCAGTGAACTAGATTAGGCCACGTCTTGTAAATATCCTATTGAAATAAAATAAGAATTTTTTATTATCATTGGTTAGTACAGATAACCATGTCATCAAACATTACATGTATATATTTAAATATAACTCATCCCAAGTACATATTTAGTCCCCAACTCCTGACACGTTTTGCAATTTTTAATGTTTTTTTTTTTGTTTTTGTGATGAAATCTTTCTGGGATTTTTGATCCAAGAATTTTTTGTTGTTTACTGAAAATTAGATCCAGGAATTTTTGTTCCATGTGGTATGCGAAAAGCGTCATGACTGATTCGATAATATATGATTCATTTTTATGTACATAACGTCTGTGTATATATATTGAATAAAGTATGATATGAAATATAATTTGTAATAGAAATCTAATTCGATAAATTATCAGGTTTGGATTTAAGAACGATTTTTTTTTATTTTATTTTGTGAATTTGGTTTTGTAAATATGAATGCTTTGGCTGATCTTTTACTTGAAGGGTGAATAAAATACTTTTCGATTTTTTTTAAAAGAAAAAAAAAAGAATCGGATTTTGTGTTTTCTCCCGGATCTGTCTTGGATTCACTCTGAACCGGATTCTGAATGATACTTAAATATATATTTTATTTATTTAAGATTTTTTTAACTTGTATTACAAAATAAATTTATATTTTAAAATAATAAAAAATTATATTAGATGTTTGTAAACCATAATTTTTTATTTTTTTTGATAAAATTACATTAATTAATTAAAAAATAAAAATTTAATCGGATTATGTGGGTTAGGCTCGTCATATTTGGAGCCAAGTTCGGGTGGACTCTGGGTCCAACTAGAAGTGGAGCGGGGGATCTGTAATCGAGACAAGATACGTTTCTAGCTAGTTTGCAAAATTAAAGTAGAACGAGTCTCGAGTTCAATAAAACTCGTCCAATTATCTCAATATTACATTTAGAGTCAACTACTCATCAAAAGGTGGGGCTTTGGGAGCTACCCCAAACCAAACCACCCCCTACCCCCACCCCCCAAAAAAAAGATTTTGCTAGAGATAAAATTATAATTTTACAATATGCCTCTGGGTAAATATTTGATAGGTTGTCTTTTATTGTAATTGACGTAAAAATATCATAATAAAAATCAATTTTGAGCAATTTCGGACGTGGCATAATTTTTCAAACAACGTGTAAATTTTGTGTCTTGCAATACTTATAAGGTGGGAGGGGAGAAGAAAAAAACGTGAAATAAGGTGAGAGAAAAAAAAAAAAAAAAGGATGAATCAACAAATAACCTAAACCACTGAATCAAAATGCGATATTAAAAAATTAAATGATAAAAACTCTAAAAAATCTAAATTACGAAACAAAAATTACATTTAAGCCTTTTATTTTGTTTTTCTTTTTACGGGTAGTTAATTATTGTATTCAAAAGCGCTGACCAAAAACGAATAAAGCTGCAGTGCGATGGTTATAATATTACAAGCTGATTTTAGTTTTCTGACAAACTAAGCATACATATATATATATATATAGGTTTCGATCTGTCATATATATATAGAGAGAGAGAGAGAGTTGTCGGATCCAGATATTTTGAAAATATCCTAAAATATCTGAACAGATAGACAAAAGTCCGTATATTTCCAAAAATATCTCGGGTTTGGCAAATCAATCCTCTCAATTATCTGCTGTTTGGAACCATCCACTTATTACACCAAACCTTTCCTAATATAATATATAGAAAATTTTCACAAAAGCATATTTTGTTGAATTAAATCAATTATATAGTAATTGTGATACATATTTTATGTAATTAGTTAATTTTATTAAAATAAGCATTAATCATATCATGAATGTATTGCATTTGTCATATAATTTATTCAAATCCTACCGAACTCAATCTGAATTAAAATTTTTCATATAATATGATGCTCTTCTGTTGCAATTGTATGCATGATGAGAGAAGTCATGCAGAAAAGATGAAAAAAAAATTCTTATTTTATAAATGACTATGATTTAAAAATCATAATACATCACTATTATTAACCACGATTAAATAAAATGAACAAAAATTTAAATTTTGATCATGTAAGGTTAATCAGCATTCGTCATAATTTTACTTATAATCGAATATTTGTCATAGTTTTAACTGTAACAAATATTTTAATTTCATATGCAGAAACAATAATTGATATATAGCCGTTGCATTGCACAACCTTTGTTAATTAGAATTCAATCGAGGCTTATTGAACAACAATCCCAGAAGCCTCGTTTTCTATATGTGCAAATTGTCAAACATTTTATTGATCGTAATTTTCACGGGAGTGATTAAACCCCAAAACGAATGTTTTTGCCGGGCAAAAAGCCGCAATGAATACTTTTATTATGATGAATAAGATAAATTTTTGCGTCTATTTTACTCAACTTTAATTTATAATAATTATTTAACAATAATTTTATATCATAAAAATTAAAAAATACAGTATGGACTAAAGATTTGATACTTATCATTTTTGTTGTGGGATTTGATAAGACTGAATGCTTTGTTCCATTTCTTCTCAAAGTGGTATGAATCCCTCTTTTCTTTGAGTCTTCGTTGTATTTATTCACTTCTTGAACTAATAATTGTTTATCAATTTGTTATTGAAAATTTGTCTTTTTTATTCACAATTTTTTTTTAACTATTTAAAAATTAAGTTAATTTAAAATCCAAAGCTATAAGTAGCTCTCCGCTGCAACTTCTGTAGGTCGTACGTAAAATTCTAAATATTAAGTTGTTTTTCAAACACCCAAATTAATTTCAACTTTTTTTTTATTTTTTATTTTTATTTTCAAACACTCTGAAAATTTATTACTGCTTAACTGATAATATTTTTACGCAGCTTATTTGCACAAGCAAAATTGAAGCTATTGCAAACACCCATTAATCAGAACAAATTTCAAGGATGTAAATACTGTTTAATTATCTTCACATATCGCAATAAAAAAATTGAGTTTTCGTACATTATAAATTACCATGGCTTAAAATTGTGGTAAATCAATACTATTAACTACGGTTAAATAAAATTAAAATAAAAAAACTTAAATTTTTACCACAATCAAGCATCATTCATCATAGCTTTAAGCCATAACCAAAACACTTGTATGATTTTGACCATGGCTGATGTTTTTTGTTACATTTGCAGAAACAACAACTAATGGCCGTGGCGAAGCCGTGGTTGATTTGTATTTACCACAATTTTCTTCTTTTGACTGTAGCAATTAATCATAGTAAAAAATTACACAATATATGGATATATGCAAATAAATATGGATATTCAAATTGTTTTTGTTAAACTATGCAAACTTAATTAATCCCTTATTAATATTAACAAACTATTGTTTAACTTCAAATTATATTTGTTATAGTAGTTTATTGTTAATTTATCTGGTTTAAATGTATTTGTTGATTTAAAAATTATCAATATATATATTAATAGTTTTATTTTTTAATTTAAATGATAAATAATATAACGAATCGCATAATATAAAAAAAACCTTCAAAATATAATTTGTTGTCGACAATTAACGAGGAATATCATTTCGATTTAAACGAATAATCAATAATTTGCGGTTGCAAATTCGTTGTTCGTGAATTCAATCAAGTTATGTTGAAAGGGAGGTGGTAAACCTAAAACTCCCCGGAATTAGGGAAAAAAATTTATATTTATTTTTAATTGACTTATTATTGATTTATTGCAAGTCAGATAAGTCTTTTTATGACCAAATTACCCTCATACGTCCTCATGCATTAATGCATGTGAGGAGATATATATTCACCGTAATAAGTCAATTGAGAGTAAATATAATTTTTCATTCAATTTTGTTGTTAATATCAATAAATTTTGATTAATGGAGGGATTTATTTGTTAGACGAGAGCAAGTCTCAAGAATGTTAGATATAATTTCCGAACCCACATGAAATCAAAGTGTAATTACACCATACCTCAAGATAGAGAAGTTTAATTATCCGTAATTCTAAATAATCCCACATGGAGACTAATTAGATGGTCCAATTATGCAGCATATTTTTATAATGATACAATATATTGTTATACAAATATATAACATTATCTTGCAACGATTAGGTCAGGGTCCAAAAGTTGGAACTTAGTTTTTATTACACAAGTAATTAATTACTTTGCCAAGATTCCAGTTGCTGACATTAAGATTTACTTTTGAACATGCTAAATATATATATATATATATATATTTATTTATTTATTTTCAAATAAATTATAAATTCGAATCTTATCAATCATGGTCTCATTTTCATGTATAGGTTTTTGACGGGTGATTGTAAGTTTGTGATCTCCAATCTCCATGTTTGAGGGGAAAGTGGGCATCGGTGTTGATCAACATTCATCACTAGTAGTGGAGAATAAATTCTTTGTGTATATCCCCACCATAATGAACCTAAAACACGTAATTTTTATTTAAATTAGATCCGATCAAATCAAATAAATCATATATATTTATTATGTGATTGATTATTTTTTTTTTAAATACATCAATTACACAATAAGTGTCTTACACATATCGAAAGAATCTAACTTTCTTACAATTGTCATATGATTTGACATCATCATGGTGGATAATTGGCACGATTCAAACCAAACAAAATGTTCAGGATGTTTTAGCTTTTTCAAAGGAAAATTGTAATTTCAGTTCAATAAATTTATAGAGGCGTAATAATTATGGTCATGTTGAAATTAATTGTGGCAATTTGGTTTTGCAATTAAAAATAAATAACAATTTGAGGATAATTTTAATTGAAAATTCATAAATTGATGGGAAAAGTGTATGTGTTTCACACGTGACACGATAATTTTGGAATTTTCTGACAAAAGCAAATTAGAAAAAAAATTCTTGTTTGAATTAGGTCTGATCTATTCAAATAAATGACAAAATAAAAAATTCTTGTTTAAATTAGGTTTGATCGATTCAAATCAATGAGAAAATAATTGATATATTTCTCAACTAGAATTTAGCAATTGAAAAAGAGATCACTAAACAAAGTGAATTTCGCAATTTTCATTTAATCACACAAAAATTCTAATTAACAATAAATATGATAATGAAAAGCAACATACGTATAATAAAAATATTTTTTCTGCCCTTTTTGTACATGATGATGATGATCAAATTCTAAGCAAGAAAATACTGAGTTCCGGCCCTCCATTTCCATCCGGGTTCAACATGTAGAATGCTTCCGAGTCACGGTTCCCCACAACTCGCTCGAATCGGGCCCTCATATAGAGCAACTCACCTTCCGACGCGCTGCCTTTCCGGCCGTCGTCCACCACCGGAATCACCCCGGCCCCAACGGAGACGCTTTGAACAGTGCTCAGCACGTGCCAGTCCGACTCAGTACACGCTCTCGACTGCGCGTAGCCGCACTGCCTGCCGTTGCAGTACATCGTCCACGCCGGCTCTCTGAACAGCCTGACCCGCGGCGGATGCGCCTTCTCGCACTCCAAGGCGATCCTTAGCAGCCCGGATGACATTTCCTTCACGAGGGTCGCGGTCGAGACCGCGAGTTCTATCAGCAAAACGGGTTCGGATCGGGGGTCGTCCTGAACGGCGAAGCTGACGTGGCCGCGGCGGTGGCCGAAGAGAGTTCCAGTGACCTTCCGCCCGAGCGAGGGGGTGATGGAGAGTGGGGTGGGAATGCTGAGCCATCGGCATGTTGGGAGAAGAATGGAGGGGAAGGTGAAAATTGAGAGGAACGATCGGAGGAAGTTGGAGATGCCGCTGCGGCCGGTCCTGCTGAGGCGGTGGAATGTGGTGGAGGCACTGCGAACGACGGATCGGTGGTGGAATTCCTCCGGGTGGAGGGAAGACGTTGATGATCTTAAGTAGTTGGCGGGGATGATCTTGCTGGTGCTCTTGCAGCTGCTGGTTCTTGGAAGAGTACTTGGAATTTGTTCATATTGTCTCATCACTACCATCTATATTTAAATATAAAATGTATATATATATATATATATATATATATACACACACTGTATTTGTGTGTTCCTGGCAGGGGGGGGGGGGGGTGGTGGTGGTGGTAAAGGGGAAGTATGGAGGTTTGTGATTGTAATGTTGATGATTTGAATGTACTGAAAACTGATGATGCCTACCTAATATTTATATGCAAAGTGGTAATTGAGAGAGAGAGAGAGAGACACGTGCAAATCCCCTAACACGATGATATTTGTTGGGGTGGCCTTTCCCTTAATTTGTAGGACCCCTCCCTCTAATTACAACTCCTCAAAAAATAAAGGTTAAAAGATATAATTTGGACTGGTATTATATTATTTTAAATTTATTTTTAAATGCGTGTGTGAGTGACTTGTGTTTTCTTAAATATCATATATATATATTTAGACAAACATACTTTTTTTATAGTATTATTGGTGGTTTTATATGTATAACGATGAAGCACGCTAATTCAAAATTAAGGTCATGTTTACTAACAAGGAATAGCAAGAATTTTCTGCGTTATCGGGGTTTTTCCAGTGTTTACTTCTAAAAAGTGTAGCCCAGTATAAAAGTGCATGGCCCAGTACTGCGCTGGATAAAACGCCGAATATGGATCTGGGCTACGGAGGTGGGATTAGAATCCCGTCTTGTTATCCCATTTTTCTGCACCATCCAAATTTACCTTTGTATCCTCGATTACACCAGAAATGACGAAATTGCCCACTTCCACCTACCGACTTCAATTCTCTGTCACTTTTCATTTCCCACCAATTCCTTCTACCTCATTTTGAAACTTTCCTCTGGAAGAGTGCTGTTGCAACCACACTCTGTTCTCGCCGGCAAAGTCAGTAATCCCGTCCGATGGAGGAAGGAATGTAGGTTTTCTCACCGATGTTTTGCTTTTTAATTATGCCCAATATGTAGAATATTATTTAACTCCATGTTACAATACATTAATGAATTTTTTAAATTAAATATCAAATTACAATTATTCCTCAAATATTAATAGATTTTGTAAAAAAATCCAATTATATTTGATGTCCAAAATATGGGATAAAAAAAAAAAAACCAATATAGAGAAGGCCTTAGGAGTGAAAGAATCACCTAATGGCGTAAGAGCAAAATAAGTTCAACCCTCAACCATTAAAGGGAATCCAATATGACAAGAATTTTTGGATGCCCTAGAAGGCTTATGGGAGCCTATTAAGACCACTCACGTGGCAACCAATTCTGCCCCAAGAAAAGACCACGAGGACACATAAACAAGTCTAGACCAAATAATTCTGAGAAAGAACGATAGAAGACCGAAGATCAAGCGAGGATAGTTAGCCCCCTATAACTGTCTCCCTGGAGAAGGTAGGAGATCCTATCCAGGGGAAAAAAAATCCTACATGCTAAGGAGACACATCTCTAATGGTAACAATCTTCAAGCACGCGGAGAAGGAAGACCCTCATGGAAGTTGGAGTCCATCTTCTCTAACAAAGCCGGAGTCGGAAGGGAGTCGAACTCCCTTACTTAAAAGAGGGTAAGGCTATAAAAGGGTGCACTCATAAAATAATATTGCACAATGCACTTCAACATTAAATTATTATCTTATATTGATTTGAGCATTGTAGTGCTATTATAATTTTTTATAGATCTCCTTTCAAAAACTTATGAAAATTTAGGTTTAAAAACCTCAAATTAGACGTACCTAAATAAACAATTTTTTGCTCAATATTAAAAATAATATAAATATATATATAATTATATAAAAAGACCAACCAAGATATCATTCCCACAAAACGTACAAGTCAAGTTTATATTATCTACATATATAAGGTCTGAAAATTAATATAAATTCTTGAATGCACCTCATCATCATTAATTTCACAAGACGATGATCATTATGTATTTATAACTCAGAGGTCATACCCAAGTTAATATATACATGCACCATCTCTCAAATCATCAACAACCTCATTGCACGCGCCCCAACTTTGAACCACAAAAAACACAAAGAGAGAGAGAGATGATGATGATGATGATGATGATGATGATGGTGATGATGGTGATGGTGATGATGGTGACATTTTTAATATATGTGATGATTGCATGCATGTTGAGGTGGTTAGGTCGAGTTTATGGTTGGCGGTAGTTAATTAAGGGCCGATTGAGACTGAAATTCAGCATTTTGGGAAATTTATTTACAAGTTTTTTTATTAAAATTTAATTGGTAATTGGTATAATATTACTGGCAATGGGACTTGACTTAATTTGCCAACTCAAGACCTTATAATTTTAGGGGATGTGAGTTTCAGACCTGTAGAATGTTGTTCTATTATATAATAGGTATAATTTAGATTTTAATTATATAATATTATTAATCAATGTATTATTATTATAATTATTTTTGTTAAATATTGATACTTTTACACAGATTATTATAATTAAATTATTTTAATTAATAATTATTCATTGATTCAAATAAAAAAAAGAAACAGATTAATATTATTGGCGGTTCGTGGAGGCAGAAATAGAATACAGTAAAACCTCTATAAATTAATAATTTTGGGACCATGAAATTTTATTAATTTAGAGAGATATTAATTTATCGATAAATTAATATTTTATTAATTAAAAGAGAGATTTTTTAAATTCAGCAAATTTAGTACATATGTATTGAAAATAAATGAATTCATATATGTTTCATTGATTATATTCATGCATCAATTTATTTTTTATAACTAATTAAATATATTCATGTATAATATCAATTCATTATTTACAATTAACTATTATATTCATAGGCACATGTATCAATTTATTGGAATAACTTAAATATACATGTTTACATTAATTCGTTGCACTTAAATAACTATTATACCCAATTAAATATATTAATGCATGATGAATGAAACATATACTACATAAATCTCAATATGATAATAAAATAATTCATAACACCCAACCATGTCTTTTCATTTAAAAGGCATCGCAAAATCATCCATGAATGATCAAATGCGTAAAGCATTACAGACTTCACATTTTAGTAAATTACCATAATATTTATAATTATAATATTTATGAATTATTAATTTAGAGTTTTAATGGGACCTAATATTTATAAAGGAATTTTTCAAAAAATTATTATTTTATTATCTTATCGAATTTGATGATTTTTTACAAAGGCCCAAGTCGGGACCGGGAGATTTTATTATTTTAGAGAGTTTATTAATTTATAGAGTATTAATTTATAGAGGTTTTACTGTATATGTATTTACTTCAATTTTAGAAGGTACCTTTATATATAGGATAAAATGTATAAAATTCTCCTATATTTTTAAAATTTAATTAAAAACTCCATGTGTTAAAAAAAAAAATAAACAAAAAACTCCTTTTTCAAATATTGCACACCCTCCCATTCAATTAGATAAGTAACAGCGTTAAAATTTGTACTAAATTGCCCATTATACCCCTCTTATTACAATTCACATTTTAAATAATTTAAAATATATTTTTTATTTATATATAATTATATGTATACACAAAATATACTTTATATATACGATACATACATAATATTATATATATATATGGGCGGCGAACGGCAGCCAAGCCATCGCCCACCCCAAAAGGAGGCGATGTCGTCTTGGATCTGTCGTCGCCCAGATCTAAGGCGATGTCAATTTCAATTTTTTTTTTCTTAAATTTGTTTCACGCTAACTATTATTTTTTTACATCTTTAAAAATAATTGAAATATCTTCAGCTAATGAATACCAAATGATTAAAAAGGTCAATCAAAAATTAAAATTTATTTGTGTGCATTAAGACGAAAAATATATACTTATTATATTATAAAAAGGGATAGTTACACTTCCCTCCTTCATAATTTGGTATAGTTATATGTAAACTTTCAATGATTTAAAATATTACATTTAATATCTCAGAAGTTTGTTTTCGTCTAACAAATAAACTTCCATGTGAGTGAAAATCCACTGAGTTTTTCTCATATTAATTAAAAAATAAATAAATAAAAATTAATATATACACTCGATTGACTTATTGTAGGTCAAATAATTTTTCTTTTCCGATTAAACTACTCTTATAAGGGTGAAAATATACCTCCCCGCATCGTGTGAAGACTTATGAGGACAAGTTAGTACAGAAAAATTATTTGACATGCAATAAATCAATAATAAGTTAATCGAAGATTTTTATCTGGTGTTTTTTTGTTAATATCAACAAACTCGATAAATTTTGACTAACAGATGGATTTATTTATTAAATATAACCAAATCTCACGAGTGTTAGATATAATTTTATAAAATATAAAAAATATACATATAATTACACCAAATTTAAAGGGAGGAGAGCGTATTCATCCCTCATAAAAATTATGATTAGGGTTCTTAATTAGATATATTATATGAAGTTGAATTTGGGCCGGTTCCAAACATCTTTGTTTAGTTGGGCTACGGCGTATCCTATTGGTGGCCAACCCATTTTGATCATCTACGTAATTCTGCCCACGTGGAGTTTTTCTCACCACTACCACAGAAGATTATTTTCTTTTTAATATTTTTAATTAATCGGGTATTATTTATAGGAGAGGAAGACAATAATTCACTATTTCAGAAAGAGGTATAAAGAGAATTTAAAAGTACAAATATCATATCATATGAACATAAATAGTTCAACATCTCTTGACTTCACTGTATTATATTAAATATAACACATTATACAAGGGTTTAATGCAATTTATTCTGTGATATTGTAAATAAGCAAATTACACCATATGAAAAAAAATAAAATTTACTCTCTGTATTTTTTAAAATGAAGCAATTTATTACCTTCCCTATATAGGGAGGTAAAATGCTTAATTTTTAAAAAATACAGGGGGTAAATTGCTAAAAAAATTTTCATAGAGGATAATTTATACATTTGCAATATTGCAGGGGGCTAAAATGCATTTTTCCCCATTACACAAAAATGACTGATTTCATATATTATAAATAATTATAGCTTACATGTTAAATTTTGATGGTTAATCAATATTTATCACTGTTTGCGATCAAAATATTTGTTTGAAAATTTTAAAATACTTTAGGGACTAACCTGTAAAATATTTATGTATTTCACGAGTCTCCAACCCTAGACTTTAAGCTCTCTTAGAATTTGGGTAGGTGTGGTAAAAGATTTTTCAATTTCAAACTTGATCATTTGCTACTAAGGGGAAAGAAAATCTAAATCAAATGTCCCTATAACACATGCATATATGGTTGTAATCAAAGCTGGGAAAATTATTTAAAAAATGTAGGAAAAAAAAAATTAAGAAAGTGAGGTTTTTTTAAAACCTTTAAAAAAGTAAAATCATCGCGGTGCCACAATTTTTATTTTAAAAAAAAAAAAATTTCTATGTCACCGCGGTGGCTAACCGCAGTGACATTGTTTTTAAATTTTTTTTTTTTAATGAGCCACCGGCGGTGGCTCAATATATTTTAAAAAAAAAATATTTAATGAGCCACCACGGTGGCTCCTATATTATCAAAACAAAAAAATTGTTTAGTTGTGAATTGCCAATTCACATTGAATTGAATGTGAATTGGGCCAATCGGCCCAATTCACAAATGATTTATTATTTATTTTTTATAAATTAATTATATTTAATTAATTTTAAAATTATATTAATTTTAAAAATATAATAAAACATACAAATGTAATAGTGTATATATATTTTTTTTATAATTTTAAAAAAATACGATGAACCATACTGATAAGTTTGCGACAGTGTTGGAACCCTTCGATTAAAACCCGAGGCCAGATTCAAAATTTAGAAAAAATGTAAGTAATTCTTGTGATACTCTAAATGTATAAATTATTATCTTATTAAAAAAATTAGCTATTTACTTGTAATTTATAAAGTAATAAATAAAGTAATTTATTTTATATTTAAAAAACAAATTATTTTATTTTAAAAAATACAAAGATATAAATAAAATAAATTTATTTTAAATATAAAATAAATTGCTTCATGAGTTGTTGTATTTTAAAAAATGAATGAAAGTAAAATGAATGAAATAAAATGAATAAAAAAAATTAGCAATATACTTGTAATTTATAAAGAAATAAATAAAGTAATGTATTTTATATTTAAAAAATAAATTATTTTATTTTAAAAAATACAAAGAGATAAATAAAATTTTAATTTTTGATCAAAATTTCAATATATATATTATGTCCTATCACTAATATTATACTTTTATAACGACAAGAAAATTATATAGAAAATTTACAATGAGAATTGTATCGTAATAATTCACATCCAATGAAAATTATAAATGACTGAATTGCGGAGTTCACTGCTTGCTTTGAAGAAAATATACATTCGTATCAGTAGTGCACTGGGTACAATGTAACTAGTTACTAAAACGAAGCTCAAATCTTGAAATATTGAGAGAGAGAGAGAGAGAGAGAGAGGAGTTTGTAGTGGTGTGTATAGAATGAGAAATGGTTTGGGCTACAGAGAGAAGAGTTTGTAGTGGTGTGTATAGAATGAGAAATGGTTCGGCCTTTTATAGGTATGGCCAACCTCATCTTTTAATGCAGCAATTAACATTAGCATAATGGCATTGAATTTTCCAACAAAATTTTCAACTATTAACACAAAAATGAAATATCTTCTTTCTTTTTTGCTGCAAAAAAATATATTTTGAGACATTTTCTCAAACGCCCGGACCCGAGCAGGGCGAGCGAACGACACGTGTGTGGGGCACCTCCATGTTCATTCTAGTCTCCACAACACTTCAAATTTTAATTTGGACTTGAATTTAATATAAGAAGTCCTATATGGGATTAAAAAGTACGAGTGTATCATGCTTACCCCCATACACACCTTATATACTTATTAATTCTCATTATTTTTCCATCATCATCCTATATGGAACAAACAATTCTTCTCTTTTCCTCAACATAAATCTTTAGATTTATTCATGTAATTAATTAAAATTACAACACTTTGCACGGTCCTCTATTTGGTTCTAAGCTATTTGAGCCGGTTGATGTTATGGGCGTTAGATATAAATTTTATGCACATAGAAAATTAAAAAATATAAGATATCTGTACTATATATTAAGGGTAAACAACTCTTATACGTCTCTATTATTTATTATCTATTTTTTTTCCTACCCACTAAACTTTTATATTTCTCCCGCTATCTATAAGTGGTAAAAATTATTTTTGAAATAGTTATTTATTTTTAATTAATAATTTTTTTCTTTCTCCTACTTCAAATATTCTCTTTCAAAATTATATATATTTTATCACAAACATTTTCATTTTATCTACAATAAATTTTTTATTAAATAATATTCAACTATCATAATTTTTTAATAAATATGTATCGAACGCGCCATATTCAACTAGTATCATATTATTCTACAATAGAAAATTCAAACTACATACCAGCCAAGAAATAAAAATAAAATTAGGGTCCAGAGAGGAAGGCAAGTAGTTGTGGTTGGTTGTGGCATTTGCATAACTCCTCCTACATATTCTTTGCTTTTCTACAGCCTTTCCCTTCCTCCTCTGTTTTCATGCCCAATTAGTGATGCATCTTAAAATCATCAATCAATTATGACAGGTAAAAATTGGATATTTAACACTTACAAAAATACCCATTTCAAGGAGAAACACAAGCATTCCTTAGGATTCTCGTGTTTTTGTGTAGAGTCGGGTTGAGACTGCCGACCAGGCTTGATGACCTGATTTGCTGGCCACTCATCACTCACATGTGGTAGAATCTTAGGACATTCAATTTCATTAATGTTTTTAAGTACGTTTTCACTATATTTGATTTCAAAACCTTATTTCTAATTTGATAGTCAGATTGTTTCCATTGGAGGTGACTCCGACAACCATTGACATTTCTATTGGTTTCAATCTTATTGTCCACTACTACGAGAAGCATCACGGCCAAGATTCTTGATATCAAAGAGGAGCACGGGAACCTATCCTGAAACCACAATTTATGTCGAATAGGGTGACGAGCTCTTATACACACGAGATGTATATGTGAATTACAATATGAAAGGCAATGCAGATTTGTAAAAGAAAATATGAATTAAGGTTGTTGGGATCTTGACGTAAGCCCTTAAACGATTAAGTCAATAAGTGGACTTGGTAAAAATATATACCATTTTCGAATCGAGGTTCATGTAACAACCGGCATATCTAATTTGATTCTTGTAATATTTATTTATAGACTTGGTCTGCCATGAGTCATTCTACCAATACGTGTAATATGATTATGATGATTATGTGGATAATTATTTTATGGATAACTTGACAATTGACACTATTAACGGGAAATATCAGTCAATTATTCACTCAAATATTTTTTTTAATTTTGAGTAATATGAAAATATTGCAATCAATTTGAGATGGGTTTTGGATCAGAAAATTAGATAACACATACTTTCAACAATTTAAATTTCAAACCAATTTTTTCTTCCTTTGATTTAAATCATTATTTGGTTATTTTTCTATATTAAAATCACAAAAAATTAGGGTATATCAATACACAGATGACAATATTGTCTAAAAAATTAAGAATAATTTATGATAAACTTACTTGAAATTTTTATAATTATAAATATTTTTTCGTTATAAATATGCACATAAAATCAATAGTCATATGCGAATACCTTATTATGACAGTTTTTTTAAAAAATATTTATTAAATAATAATTAATTTAAAAAATTAAATAATATAATAATATTTATAATTATGAGATTTTTTTAATAATTTATTATTATTTACGCAAAAGAAAACTATAGAAGAATAAAACTAACACAAGCCACCAGAACACATGTGCCTTTTTTTATTTTATTCATCTCTGGCAATTCCAAGGTGTAAAGTGGGGCCCGACCCGACAACCCTTATCACCGACTTCGAAATACATAGCCCCCTTCTCTCTATAAATATTACCCGACGGCCCACTTTTTCCTTCCTTCTTCCTTCCTCTCTCCCCAGTTGCTCCAACTCACCTGCGGAGGGAGAGTTCCCAGAAGCAACTCGAAAATCTTCCTAAACCCACCAAAAGTCCGGGTCAAGAATTTGCTGTCGGTGCGCCTAGTTGATTATTCAACTGTGTTTAATCATGTCGGATACGTATTGTACGGACTGCAAGCGGAACACGGAGGTGGTGTTCGATCATGCGGCGGGGGACACCGTGTGCTCGGAGTGTGGCCTCGTACTCGAAGCCCGCTCCATTGATGAGACCTCCGAGTGGAGAACCTTCGCCGATGATTCGGGCGACCATGACCCGAACCGTGTGGGAGGGCCCGTGAACCCGCTGTTGGGAGATGCGGCTCTTTCCACGGTTATTTCTCGGGGTGCGAATGGGTCGAATGGAGATGCGTCCATGGCCCGGTTGCAGAACCGGGGTGGGGATCCCGACCGGGCTATTGTCTTGGCCTTCAAGACAATTTCTAACATGGCTGATAGGTCTGTGTTTGTGTTTGTGTTTTTATTTTCATTATTTTTGGGAGGGGAGAGGGTTCGATTTTTACCGTATCGTAATTGCTTTGGGTTTTGGGAATCTTTATTTACTTAAAGGTGGGAAATTTGAAGGGTTTTTGTGGGTTTGTGAAATGGTTTGATAAAATGTGATGGTAAAACTAAGACCTTTTGCAAATGATGGCTATGATATTTTGAGTTCTGTTTGAAATTTCTGGCTTAATGGCCTTTTCGAAGGACTCGAACGGATAAAGACTGACATTCTGAATGAGATGATGAGAGGGATGCTTCATTACTAAAGAGAATGGAAGGAAAATTATGAAATAAGGAATTTGAAAGTGAAAATCTTGTGTTGATTGATTGAAGTTCGATTCCTGTGATTAATAAAAAAAGCCAGCGAAATGTAGCATTACTGTTTCTGGATGATCAATTTATGTGGGATTTGTGCTTCTGTGAAGAAAAGCGGTTATATAGATTGTGAACTGTATCTTTAGAGTTTGATTCTTAAACAAGGCACAATCCAAAAAAGCATCACAGAAAGAGGGAATCCTAGTAGTTTGTGAGTGGAATTTAGCGTCTTTGTTCCTTCTATGAGATGTTTCCTGTTCTGGAATTAAACATCAGCATAGCAGCTTTCATGAGAATGCTGAGTTGTGGACTCATTGTAAGCTATTGAAAAGAGTTTGAGCCATTTCCAGTTATATTGTTTTGGATTTGGCATTAGAGTGTGCTATGTTGTTATTCTTCATATTCTGGTACTTGTACGGCAATGCCAATTCTTTTGCATGTAATAAGCTGGGTAGATAGCTGGCAAGGAAGGGATGATGCTTAACTTTTGCGCTCGATTATTTGTCATATTAGGCGGGGAATGTTAACTGTTAACTAAACGAGTTTCTTATAATAATGCATCAGTGGCTTATAGGTCTATAGATGATGTAATCTTTCGGTGGGTTAGTACCGGTATTAACTAATTTTTCAGTTGGAAGCTTTTTCTCCCAAGATGATGGACTATTCAAGTTGCTGCTTTTACGTATATTTGTGTTTTAGATTCTTATTATGCTTTATGGGCTAACTGATAGGAATTTTTGTGAATTCGACTGATGTTAATTGCTTTTTGTCTGTTGTACCAGGTTGAGCCTTGTAACAACCATTAAGGTAAGCAATCTTTGTGTTGTGTGAACAAAATGATACAGAATGAATGTTCGGGAATCTGTTGTGAGATCATAAAGTTTATTCTTTCCTCATTTTCTTGTTCTTTTCTATTCTATCTGTTCGGCACTCTCTCTCTACCCTCTAGCACGAGCTTACCCCTCTGCCTACTTTATCGTCTCTCTGTTGACTTTTGGCAGAGTTGTGCGGGTTTTGGTTGAGGTTGCAAGGAGAGGTGCCATGTAATAAATGTGCACTATTTCCTTGTCTGGATCATTGAAAACTCATACTTGGCAACATAGTATACTGTCTTTACCTATCTGTTGATTTGTGGGATTCGACGGTTCCGAAAATTTTCTTGCTAATCAAATACTGCTAGGAAGTTGAAAAACTTTCAGTATCTATAAAATCATTGCAAACCTTTGTACCTGGGTGTATTAGCAATTTGCTCAAGATTATATTTTTTAATCTCTTGTATGTTTTTATTTACTATCCTGAGGGTATTTTGTTAATTTTTATTTGAAGGACCGGGCAAGTGAAATATATAAAAGATTAGAAGATCAAAAATGTACTAGGGGAAGAAATTTGGAGGCTCTAGTGGCTGCCTGCATTTATATTGCTTGTCGGCAGGAAGGCAAGCCTCGCACTGTAAAAGGTGGCACCTTAATCACTTGCTCAAGTTGATAACTATCATTTAGTATTATCCCCTCTATGAAGTCCACTGAACGTGTGAGTCTCGACTAGAAATATGCTCTATTGTTGCTGGAGCTACAAAAAAGGAAATTGGCCGAGCAAAAGAGTTCATCGTGAAACAGTTGAAGGTTGAGATGGGAGAATCAATGGAGATGGGTACCATCCATGCAGGGGACTATCTGGTTAGTTTGCCTTGAAGAATATTGCTAGTTGCTGAATTAGATACTTAGTTGTGAATTCAAGTTCGTCCTGTTTACTCTGATGAGTTACTTGATGGTTGTCTCATCTGTTTTGTAGAGGCGTTTCTGTTCTAATCTTGGCATGAGCAACGAAGAGGTCAAAGCTGTCCAAGAAACCGTCCAGAAGTCTGGGGACTTTGATATTAGGTACTCTGATTCACTTGCCATCTCCTTGACTGGTTTCATACTATTCTCAGTGCAGTCATGTGCCTCGCCTTTTTATACGCACTATTTTTGAACTTGAACCAGGCCCCTCTAATAAAGAAGTTATATCCATAAAAGCAGAAAAGCAATACATAAGCACGGATTGTTTTAAAAGTTGCATTTTGTTTTATTTTTCTTTTTTGGGTATACTTTGGAACTTAACTGCAGCAGTTGATCGTATGAATATCTTCGTTTCCTGAAAAGTAGGTTAAGGTGAAAAAATACCTATTGATATGGTATTGAGTTCAGATGTACATAAAAGGAGGGAAAATGTTTGTTGTGGGCATTTTGCTACGCAGGATAAAATTCCCAATATAACATAATGTGCGAGATTTGCTTAATTCTGGAAATGGTCGCCTTATTTCTTGGCAGTGTATGCGACTTAATATGTTACCCAGAAAGTTTGTCTATGAATTAACCAGAAAAATTTATGGAAGAGTGCCCTTTGTGGCGCTCTCCTGGTCATAGCTTAGATTTTTACTGAACTGTCGCTTACCTCATGCTTGACCTACGTCATTATTCTTATTTGCAGGAGGAGCCCTATATCTATTGCTGCAGCAATCATTTTTATGATAACCCAGCTATCAGATTCAAAGAAACCCCTCCGAGGTTTAAGTGCTAACCATCTTACTTAATTCTTGAGCAAACTAGGACTTCATATTCCATAATTGCAGTCGTAATTTAGCTATAGGTATGTTCCTGCGCCTTCATTTAAAAGCCTTGTGTGCTTGACTTGAATACGGTACTCTTGCTGCAGATATCTCAATTGCCACAACAGTGGCTGAAGGGACCATCAAGAATGCTTATAAGGATCTCTATCCCCATGCTGCCAAGATCATACCAGAATGGTATGCAAAGGACAGGGACCTCAAGAACCTTTCCAGCCCTAAAGCCTAAATGACTTGTTTTGAGGTTGATGAAACGGTACTTAGTACTCGGGCTTGGGGGTGTTGCAAAGTGTCATAGTAGGGCAGGCAACACCGTTTTACTCTTAAAGAAAAATTTTCCTCTTCTGTTGACGGTCCCAAAATTTCCAGTTTTGGAATTTGCTTGGCCGATCTATATAATGTTTGACACAAGTTAATAGTTGAATGAATGAGATTACAAGATTAGTCTCATTACCCATTTCTTGTTTCTTGGCTGTTCCCTCCGATATCTGTAGAGTGGCTCTAAGCACTTGCATGAAGCAGCCTTGTACACTGTTTAGTTAGTCTGGTGGAAAGAAGTATACGGGGTGTGATATGAAACCTGGAGTCCGGCAGAAGTATAGGGGGAGTGAAATCGGACTCTGATATTAATTTTTGGGATAGTTGTATCTACAACTCCTGAATTATTTTCTATTTACACAAATTATTTTTATATTTTGAAAACTTATACACACCAATTAGAAATGATTTACACAAATTATTTTTATTTTTTGAAAATATATTAAACAAACTACTGTGTTTTTTGATAGTCTGGACTTGTTTTAATTTGTAATTAAGTAAAAGATAAGGTTGGTTTGTGTAAATAAATTACAAGTTAGGGGCGTAAAACATAATTATTTTTTAACGTTTTCTCTTTTTTCTTTTCCAAAGTTGGGTGGAAACGCGTATGACTGAACAATGGATGAATACATAAATAAAAATGTAAACAAATATTTTTATTTTTATTTATCATATTATTTCATAAATATTAATTTCTTTTTAATTTTATTGAATTCTATATATATTATATATTATTGAGAAGTACCAAATTGGTATCCTTAATTTATTGGTAAGTTAATATTTTATGTTTTTAAAATTGAATAATTATTTTTAACTTCTCAACTTTTCATGAATTTTCATAATTATTTTTTGATATTTTTTATTCATTTATATCTTATACATATGTTATATTATATATATTTTAGATAATTTTTTACTCTATAAAAAGTAAACAATATAACTTTAAAAAATATTTTAATTTAAATATTATACACATACATAAAAGGAATGGAGCAGGTCAAGTTCCACCCCATGAACAAGCCCCGTCCAATGGAAAAATCATACCGCCCTATGAACAAGCCCCACCTCAACCCCATGTAGAGCCACCCCCTCTAAATGCTCCACCGCGTGAAGCAATGATATAGCTGAGGCAAGAAACTTTTTTCGTCTTGATCCGCAATGCATCCATGCGGATGGCTACACAAACAATAGCTCAATTTGCAGCGCTATCACCCCATCAATTCGTCCCTTCCTTCCGCTCGTCAAAGTTAAGAATTATCCTCAACTCTCGAGGAGGAAGAACAGAGTTAGGAAGAGGTGAATAGCAGAGTCTCTGACTTGAAGTCGCTCAGATGCAAGAGCAAATCCCCCCCCCCCAAATCGTTGCAATACGCCGCTCCCCTCTCATCAAGAGGAGTGGAGGATCCTTATTTGCCCATAGCGGTGCTCCTCCACAGAAGCCCTTTCTCCCATACAATTTTAGTTGAAGAACTTGTTAAGTTGTGAAGATTGATTTGAAGAAGTCAAGGATAACCCGATTCAATTTAGAAATCCCAAGTTGAGTTGGAGAAGGATAACCCGATTCAACTTAGAAATCCCAAATTGAGTTGGAAAAGGATAAGTCATGGCTATATAAACTACTCATATTAGCATTGTTTAGTAGAGTAGAGTAGAGTAGAGTAGAGAGAAAATAAAGAGTTGAGACGAGGGTGAGTGTTGTCTTTCACGTGTGGTAAAGACTTGCATACAAGTGTGTGTGTGTTGTACTCCTCAATTTTCCTCCTCTTTGAGTGTTTTCTCCTGGCTTGGTATCGCCCCAGACATAGGATTTATATCCAAACTGGGTTAACAAATTCGTGTGTCTTTTATCGCCTTCATATTCCAGCTGTTGTCCATCTTAACCCGATCCATTTTCTAACAACTGGTATCAGAGCCTGGTTCAAGGATTTAAGATGGAGGGAAAGTTTCCTGTCGAACGGTTCAATGGTTCCGACTTTGGGTTTTGGCGTATGCAGACGGAGGCCTACCTGTACGGGAAGGACCTGTACGAACCACTTGCAGAGAAGTCCGAGAAGACGAGTGATGAAGAATGGAAGGTGCTCGATCGAAGGGCGATTAGCGCAATAATCCTGTCGCTCTATCGGAATGTCGCCTATCATGTGAAGGGAGCAAAGAGCACGAAGGAAGTCCTACAGACTCTTGCCGATATGTACGACAAACCCTCAGCAATGAACAAGGTCATCCTGATGAAGAAACTATTCAGGTTGCAGATGGAGGAGAGGAAGTCGGTGGCCGATCACCTCAATGACTTCAACCAACTCACGGCACAGCTGACATCTATGGATATCGTGTTTGACAATGAGGTAAAAGCGTTAATTTTGCTCTCATCTTTACTTGACAGTTGGGATGTGGTTGTTACTTCGGTAAGCACTTCGTCTGGGAAGGAGAAGATGAAGTTCGACAACATCAGGGACATGATGTTGAACGAGAAAACCCGTAGAAAGCAAACGGGTGGATCATCTGGCTCTGCACTACATACAGAGTCCAGAGGGAAACCTGACACACGGGGTAAATACCGTGGAAGGTCAAGGTCCAGGGGGAAGAACAAGGGCAAGAAAGAGATGGTGTGCTGGAACTGCGAGAAGCCCGAACACATGAAAAGCGAATGTCGGGCGCCAAAGAAGGAAAAGGAGGGCCGGACAGCGAATGCCGCGACAGAAGAGATCATGGATGCACTCTTGTTGAGTGTGAGTAGTTCTTCCGATGATTGGGTTGTGGATTCAGGGGCCTCATTCCACTCATGCAGCAACAAAGACATCATGGAGCCATACACCTCAGGTGATTTTGGCTTAGTTTATCTTGCAGATAATAAACCCCTCAAGATTGTAGGAAAGGGAGATGTGCGGATCAAATCAACGAATGAGTCATGCTGGACCCTACATGATGTGGGACACATACCAGGACTGAAGAGGAACTTGATCTCAGTCGGACAGCTGGATAGTGATGGATTCCACACGACGTTTGGAGACGCGAAGTGGAAGATCAGTCGGGGAGCAATGACTTTGGCACGAGGACTAAAGTCGGGAACGCTCTACATGGCGGGAGGATCCAGTTCAAACATCCACTTTGCAGGAACTGTATCGCAGGCTAACCTGTGGCACAATCGCTTGGGCCACATGAGCGAGAAAGGAATGAACGTGCTGAAGTCGAAAGGACGGTTGCCCGAGTTAAAATCGGTAGAGGTGGGTCATTGTGAACACTGCGTGTTCGGAAAGCAGAAGCGGGTGAGCTTCTTGACCACAGGAAGAACTCCGAGGAAAGAAAAGTTGGAGCTTGTTCACACCGATTTGTGGGGGCCAGCACTAGTGTCATCTCTTGGTGGATCAACGTACTACATGACATTCGTCGATGACTCCACTAGAAAGGTATGGGTGTATTTCTTAAAAAGAAAATCTGATGCCTTTGACACATTCAGGAGATGGAGGGCACTAGTGGAAAATGAGACAGGTCTATAAGTGAAATGTCTCAGATCGGATAACGGTGGCGAGTACAGCAGTGAAGGTATCAAGAATTACTGCGCCGACCATGGAATCCGAATGCAGAAAACAATCCCAGGGACACCTCAGCAAAATGGCGTTGCTGAGAGGATGAATAGAACACTGAATGAGCGTGCGAGATGCATGCGATTGAAGAGCGGATTGCCAAAGATGTTTTGGGCAGATGCAGTCAACACGGCTGCTTTCTTGATCAATCGAGGGCCTTCTGTCCCGTTGAACAACAGGATACCAGAAGAGGTATGGAGTGGTAAGAAAGTGGATCTTTCTTTCTTACGTACTTTTGGTTGTTCAGCCTATATTTTGAACGATGATCGGACTAAGCTGGATGCTAAGTCGATTAAATGTACATTCATTGGGTATGGGACTGACGAATTTGGGTATAGATTCTGGGATGATCAAAACCGGAAAATAATTCGCAGCAGGAATGTTATATTCAATGAGAATGTAATGTACAACGACAGGAAGGTAAGCCCGAACGATGACTAGAAGGAAAGGGAATTTGTTGATCTCGACATTTCAAATTCCGGGATCATGAGACCAGCAGATACAGATTCAGTGGGAGTTCAGACAGACGAAATCGAACAGACGGAGATAGAGCCAGAACCAGCATCGGAGGAACTGATTGCTGAAAGCAGCACACCCTTGGCACTGGATCGAGAACCGAGGCTGAGAAGGGCCCCAGATAGGTACTCCCCCTCTCTTTATTACTTGCTTTTGTCTGATTGTGGGGAACCCAAATGTTACGCAGAGGCAGTCAACGATGCCCACAAGAGCAAGTGGGAGCTTGCGATGAACGACGAGATAAACTCGTTGAAGAAAAACAACACATGGGAATTGTGTCAGCTCCCAAAAGGAAAGAAGGCCCTACAGAACAGATGGGTCTATCGGGTTAAGGAAGAATCAGACGGGAAGAAGCGATACAAGACAAGACTCGTAGTAAAGGGATTCCAACAAAGATACGGTATTGACTTTACTGATGTTTTTACACCTGTTGTCAAGTTAACTACTATTCGTCTTGTGTTGAGCATGGTAGCGGCAGAGAACTTGGAGTTACAACAGATGGATGTGAAGACAGCCTTCCTACACGGGGATCTTGAGGAGGAGATATACATGGTACAACCAAAGGGGTATAATGGAGATGATCAGCAGGTGTGTCGCCTGAAGAAAAGTCTATATGGATTGAAACAGGCTCCGCGGCAGTGGTACAGGAAGTTTGACAACTTCATGCTAGAGATAGGTTTCTCTAGATGCAATGCTGATCATTGCTGCTACGTGAAGAGGTTCGATGAGTTTTTTATCATTCTACTCCTGTATGTTGATGACATGTTGATAGCAGGATCAAATGTCAAGGAGATCAATAGGCTCAAGGATCAGTTGTCGAGGAAGTTTGACATGAAAGATCTTGGCGAAGCAAGGCAGATATTGGGCATGAAAATCACAAGGGACAAAGGTACTAGTAAATTGTGGTTATCTCAATCTGATTATATTGAGAAGGTATTATGCAGATTCAAGATGAAAAATGCAAAACCGGTTGGAACGCCATTAGGAAATCAGTTCAAACTATCCAACAGTGATTCGCCCCAGACTGACTCCGAACGTGCAAAGATGAGAGTCACACTGTATGCCTCAGCAATTGGGAGCCTGATGTATGCTATGATCTGTACTCGACCGGATATAGCACATGCAGTGGGAGTAGTTAGCCGCTTTATGAGCAATCCAAGAGTGATGCACTGGGAAGCTGTGAAATGGATTCTTAGGTACCTAAGGGGTACTAAGGACCGAGCATTGGTGTTTGGTAAGGGCAAGCTTACCTTGTTTGGGTTTGTTGACGCTGATTTTGCAGGGAGTGACTATGACAAAAGGAGGAGCACTACAGGGTACGTGTTCACATATGGCGGTACAGCCGTATCCTGGGTCTCAAAGCTGCAGAAGGTAGTCACACTGTCTACGACGGAAGCTGAGTACGTGGCAGTTACTGAGGCGGCTAAGGAGCTCATTTGGCTGCAACACTTCTTGGGTGAATTAGGGAAACCTCAGGCAGATGTGATTCTTCATAGCGATAGCCAGAGTGCGATCCATCTGGCAAAGAATCCCGCGTTCCATTCGCGGACAAAGCACATCGAGATCAAGTACCATTTCATCCGACAACTTCTGGAGAAGAAGGCACTGCAGTTGGAGAAGATCCAAGGAGAAAAGAACCCTGTGGACATGCTGACCAAGGCGGTTGCGATGGAGAAGTTGAAGCTGTGTACGGCTTTGACTGGCCTTGATGACTAGAGTGGACAAACCCGGCGGTACCAAGAAAGAAGTGGAGAAAAGCTAATCAATCTTCAAGTGGGAGATTGTTAAGTTGTGAAGATTGATTTGAAGAAGTCAAGGATAACCCGATTCAACTTAGAAATCCGAAGTTGAGTTGGAGAAGGATAACTCGATTCAACTTAGAAATCCCAAGTTGAGTTGGAGAAGGATAACCCGATTCAACTTAAAAATCCCAAGTTGAGTTGGAAAAGGATAAGCCATGGCTATATATACTACTCATATTAGCATTGTTTAGTATAGTAGAGTAGAGTAGAGTAGAGAGAAAAGAAAGAGTTGAGACGAGGGTGAGTGTTGTCTTTCACGTGTGGTGAAGACTTGCATACAAGTGTGTGTGTGTTGTACTCCTCAATTTTCCTCCTCTTTGAGTGTTTTCTCCTGGCTTGGTATTGCCCCCAGACATAGGATTTATATCCAAACTGGGTTAACAAATTCGTGTGTCTTTTATCGCCTTCATATTCCAGCTGTTGTCCATCTTAACCCGATCCATTTCCTAACAGAACTCCCAGCAGGCGTTAAGGTATTGAATCTTTCTGAATATGATGGAACGGGGGATCCACAATAACACTTGGGCAAATTCTATGTTAAAATTGATTGGTACGACTTGAGCGATATTGCCTACCGCAAGGTCTTCTGCACTACACTCTCCAAGCATGTTCTGGCATGGTTTAACCAGTTTGGTTTAATTATTTTATTATTATTAAAAAATTATAAATATATAATTTATATAAAATATATAACAAAATTATGTCGAGTCGTGGATGTGATCTATGACTCGATAATTTTTTTTCTAAAAAAGAAACACCATGTTGACTTGGTATCATGGATGTTATCCATGACTTCATGTCGTGGATGACATCCACGACATGCTTTTAATATATATATATATTTTGTTTAATATTATTTTTTATAAATTAATTATATTTAATTAATTTTTAACAACATAATAAAGTTAAAAAATATATAATATTAAAATTTTATTTAATTTAAAAAATAAATCACAAGAAAATAAAAAAAGAAAAAACTCATTGAGTATAAAGACAACGTCCATGGATACGAAATATTGTCTAGTTAGATGCCAAAATGTTCGGTCATGTGAGTTGAAAGAAATTCATCCCAAGTACTAAATGTCAAATTATATACCAAAATTTTCGACCATACGAGTTGAGAGAAAATTACCCTTTCAAGCAACATCCGTATAACTCAAAAAAAAAAAAAAATCAATACGCCCTCGACCTTCCCCAAGGTCTTGGGGGACTTCATCACCACAAGTACGAATTGTCAACTCTTTCCCATCCACCCGAAGCCAAAAAGTAGCGTATCACTCTAAAAATATTTTACACCCCAATTAGTGATAAAAATAAAAATACCTCCCATTATTGATAGAGGAAGACAACTTGATGGACGCTCTAGCACGAAGGCTAGAGTCGAGCACCAGCCTCGAGCTCGAGTTCGAGGCACCTTGGTTAA
Organism: Sesamum indicum; assembly: GCF_026168435.1. NCBI lineage: Eukaryota > Viridiplantae > Streptophyta > Magnoliopsida > Lamiales > Pedaliaceae > Sesamum > Sesamum indicum. The sequence goes on along the minus strand of NC_142661.1, from coordinate 3,262,474 downwards.
GGCCAGGGCCTCAAGTTGGCTATGACTAGCTTTAGTGCCGCACGCATACTTGCGCACCTCTAGTAGTCACGGTCCACCATCATCTCCTCACCACCATCCTACCATACGAGTTGGGCCACCTTCAACAAAAATATGGGGTGCATTAACTAGTTCAATATTGACTCAAATAGTTTTTCAAACTAAATCAAAACCCTAAATAGTTTTTTTGACTTCTTACTCTCGGATAAAATATTAAGCCAAGCATTAGAATACTTCATCCAAGAGTGGGGCGTTATATGATGTATATGTTGGTAATAGACATTTAGTTACAAAGGCCAAAAAGTAATTTTTCTATATAAGTCATACAATAAATATATATATATCCTACCATTGTACATAACTTCCAACTAGGGGTGGGCAATCGGGTCGGGTTGATCGGGTCCCGACCCGACCCGATCGGGTTCGGGTAGAAGAAGACGGGTTGTTCGGATTTTTATGGCGGGTTCGGATAATCCGAAACCCGCCTATTTGTTAGTCGGATCGGGTTCGGGTTTTAAAACCCAACCCGATTACCCGATCGGGTACCCGACGTCAAAAGGGGGGAAATTAATAGGGTTCGGGGTTCCTGTCTTCTGCAGCTCTGCTCATTTCTTCCTCTCTAGTCTCTGCTCCTGCGTTTCTTCCTCTCTCGGTTCAGTTCATTTCTTCCTCTCTCTCGCCGTCGCCGTCGCCGTTGCCGTCACACGAGACTCTCTCTCACCGTCGCCGTCGCCGCCGCAGGTCCTGTTGCCATCGGCCCACCCCTACACAACATCTGGAAACTGAGTTGAAGTGTTAATCATTTCTGAAACAGTGGGGTAAACATCTTCTTGAAGTGTTAATTCTCCTTTGACTTTATCATTTCTTTTGCTATATGATGTGTACAGCTTATCATATGTGTATTTTGATGTCAGTGGAAACTGAGTTGCTGAATGTACTTATGTGCTCCTGATGATGTTTACTGCATGATATGTGGCAATTTGAGTTGTGAATTTATTGTTAATCATTTGATTTTCTTTTGCTTGTCTAGTCGTAAATCTTTATCATATATTATGCTATATCCATCTCAACCTTTCATTCTTTCTTTCCCCATAATCTGACCTCCAAAAGCCTCGAGCCTGATGGTTGGAAACAAGAAATAACAAGATGTGACATAAATGAGGAAGAATGGAAGATGCATAAAATTTATTCACATTGCGGTCTAGCATGCTTTACTCTCTCTGTAGGCTGATGTGTTTGTCTGTCTAACTAGGAAGTGGAGTACACTTAAACCACACACAATCATCACACTGAGCCCTGGGTCTTTTTCATTTAACCTTTAGATTACTTGTGTTAACTAATTCTGATAGGAGCTTCTTATATTTAATCGTGGATGGGGAAGCAGCTCAATTGTTTAATGACAGAAATCAGATTTCTGTCATGAAGAAATGAAAAGAGAGTAGTTTTTATCGTGTAATCAAATACTCCTTAAACATGTCATGCATCATAAAAGGAAATAATACCACCTACAGCTCAGTGTATTAACTCTGACAAACTGAATACAATCCTTAGGAAACAAAATCATTTAGCATGAATACATTATACATGGTACAGACCCCTAACAGGGGAAATCCAAGAAAATAGAACATGCCTAAATATCAATAGGCTTAATTACAACAAGAATTTGAAATTTTAAATGAGCAAATGTATTTTAATTTGAAATATTACCTTAATATTATTATTGTTGTGGATGTTTTACCTTAAATATTACCTTAATATACTTTTCGTCTATTGATTACGGGATCTTATGTATCTTACATGTGGATGTTTTAATCTTGCAGATGTCAAATTCTCAATCTCAATCTTCACCTACTGTAGACTTATCAGATGCTCAAGATCAAGGCATAAATATGAACATGGTTCATAATCAGGTCAGTGGTGATCATGTTGACTTTGATGTTGATAAGGGTATGGATATGTCAGAGGATGAGGACGATATTCCACTTGATTCTAAGAAAAGAAAAAAGAGGGTAGTGACTTCTAGATCACCTTGGTGGGACCATTTTCATAAATTTTACTGTGAAAAAGATAAAGTGCAAAAGGCTAGATGCAAATATTGTACTAGGGAAATCAAAGCCGATCCAAAAGTACATGGAACTAGGCCTTTAAAGAACCACTTTGAATCTTGCAAGAATAAACCTCATGATGTTTCCACCAACCAGACGAGATTGTCTTTTCAATCAATTCGTTTAGGCGAAAAAGAGGCCCCGCTTGTCAATTGGAGATTTGATCAAGAGAAAATTAGAGAGGCTTTGTCTTATATGTTGGTTGTAGATGAGCTCCCATTTAAAACAGTTGAGAATTCTGGATTTAGACATTTCATATCGGTGGCTTGTCCAATATTTGCTATTCCATCAAGAAGGACAATAACAAAAGACATTTTCCATATGTATGTCAATGAAAGAGCAAAATTGAAGTCATTTATTAAGAATCATGCTCAAAGGGTTTGCATTACAACAGACACTTGGACATCTATTCAGAAAGTCAATTACATGTGTCTCATTGCTCATTTTATTGATGATGAATGGAATTTACATAAGAGAATTTTGAATTTTTGTCCAATTATCGGACACAAAAGTGAAGAAGTTAGTAGAGGTGTTGAGAAATGTTTGCTTGAATGGGGTATTGATAGGATTTTTACGATTACTGTTGATAATGCATCTTCTAATGATGGAGCTATGGTTTATTTGAAAAAGAAACTTGAAAACTGGGGTCAAAATATTTTAGGTGGAAAATATGTGCACATGAGGTGTATAGCACATATAATCAACTTTGTGGTTCAGGATGGTTTGAAAGGGAAGGATGAGCATGAGGCAATATCTCGTATTAGAGGGGCAGTTAGGTACGTGAGAAACTCTCCGGCTAGGTACAAAAAATTTCAAGAATGCGCTGAATTTATTGAAACAAAGAAGTTATTGTCTCTTGATGTACCTACCAGATGGAATTCCACCTATTTGATGTTAGAAGCTGCGACATGTCTTAAAAGGGCATTTGATGCTTATGAAGATATTGATCTTGCTTATAAGAATGATCTTTCAAAGAAACCATTTGATGGGGTTCCTATTGAATCTGATTGGGATAGGGCAAAGATGCTATTGAAGTTTTTGAAGCATTTTTACAATCTCACATTGTGCATTTTCGGTTCTTCATATGTCACATCTAATATTGTGTTTCATGAAATATGTGAAGTTGATTTGCTTCTCCGACGATGGTTGCATAGTGATGATATTGAATTAAGTGATATGGCAAGAAAAATGAAAGAAAAATTTGACAAGTATTGAGGATCAATTGAAAAGATGAATATGGTTTTGTATTATGGTGTGATACTTGATCCACGTCACAAATTGGGGTTTGTAGAATTTTCCTTTGATAAATTATATGGTGGTATTGGACAAAATGATGTAATGAAAGAGAGGGTACGAGATGGTCTTCATGAGTTGTTCAATGATTACAAGTTAAGATATGGACACGCTCTTCAAGGAACTTTAGAAAGCCCGGGTTCATCGTCTAGTCGTGTTTCTTCATCTTCTTCCTCATCAAAAGAAATGTTTATGCATGATGAAGAGAGCGAGACTCGCAGGTTTTCTTTACAACAAGAGTACATGATGTACATGACAGGAGGTAAAGATCACGTAAAATCAGAGTTAGAGAAGTATCTCGGTGAGGATGTTGAAGAGTATAGGGAAAAGTTTGATATATTAAAATGGTGGAAAGTGAACACTCAGAGGTTTCCGATTCTCTCAAAGATGGCTCGAGATATATTGGCAGTTCCTGTCTCGACTGTTGCTTCAGAAGCCGCATTTAGCACTGGTGGACGTGTTCTTGATGCATTTAGGAGCTCACTATCTCCTAAAATTGTTCAAGCTATTATTTGTGCTCAAGATTGGATCCGTAAAGATTTCAAGCCAATAAGCATAGAAGAAGATTTAAGTGAAATTGAAATGTTTGAGCAAGGTACTTTTTATTTTCTCTTTTGCTTTGTTTTATATTAAATTCTATATACTTTTATTTATATTAATCTCAATTCTTTTTTTTTTTTTCTTGTAGAGTTGACAAAATTGGGAGTCGATTCAACCATAATTGATATTTGACTGGACTACTTTGGACTTTGGAGTTTGGACTTTGGAATATTTTGGATGTGGTACTTCACAATTCACATTATTGTAAATTGATTATTAGAATGTAATGACTTGATGGATTATTTTGTTCATGTTGATATTTGCAAAAATTGAATGTCTCTTGTGACTCTTTGCCATTGCAATTTATTTTATGAATAAAATTTGATTACTTCATAATAAAAAAAAAAAAAATTAAACTCGGGCAAAACTACCCGAACCCGACAGTCGGGTACCCGAACTCGTCGGGTACCCGACTAGCCGGGTACCCGCCCTACTCGGGTTCGGGGTCGGGTAGTGTTATACACTACCCGACGAGTCGGGTACCCGACCCGTGGAACCCGAACCCGAGGCACCCGACCCGACGCCCACCCCTACTTCCAACACCACTATAATATTCAAAATATTATTTTCTATAAAAGGTTTACTATTTATTGATTTGACCACTCAATACACCATCTCCTCAAAAATTCTCTCTAGCTATTTTAAATTTTATTTGGATTTTTTATTTCACTTAATATATATATATATATATATACATGTCAGGTTTATAAACTTATATCATTTATTTTATTTAATAATTTTTATTATATAATATGCATGTATTAATATGAAATAGAAGAGGTAATTAACATTTAAAATAAAAACTCTAATTCAGAAAGCATTAAAATCCTATATTTGGGGGCAGCTTTTACTATTTTATGTTTGTTCTTATTAATTATTATTTTTTACTTAACTAGTTTAATCCATCAATACATTATTAATGATTTAAAGATATGTGTTATTTTTTAAGCAAATGAAAACGAGAATGATTTATTCACAACGCTACAAAAAATAATATTTTCATCCTACCTACTTCCATTTTTTGTATCAATAAAAATTTGCAATTTTCTTATAATTGAATATATTTCCTCTCTTATTATTTTTTTATTCTATATATTTAAATCAAATTTCACCTCTTCCTGAACCGGCCAAGTCACATATATAAGAATAATTACATTTGTATTTCCTGATCTATTGTGTATTTATATAAATTACTCTTGCTTTTTAAAAAATACATACACCTACTACAAACGGCAACGTCATTTACATAGAATACTTCTATTTTTTAAAAAAAATTACAAATACATCCCTAAAAGACGTCAACATCATCATACAAAGGATTAAATATACTTTGCCCCCCTAAACTATGCATAAAGAGCATTACTTATAAAATGTATAATAAAATGGCCATCATGATATACACTAATTCTCTATGACGAAAATGTCTTTATTATTTACACCCGTAAAATATCTCTATTACAATCATTCTCCTAAATATAATCTGAATTATTATACTTTTTTTATTTAAAATAAACACTACCTAAAATTTATAATTTGTACTTAGTATAGAATCTTTTTATAAACCCCATAAATTTAAAATTCATATATTTTTTGCACAACTAGTTGAAAATATACATATTTTTTACCTGTGTTGTTACATATATCGAACTTTTTTTAAAAATAAGTTATCAATACAAATTTATAATATTACATTGAATATTTATATACTGTAAAATATGCAAATCTATAATATAATTAATATAAAAATATCTATATTTTTGTAAGTAATGATATGATATATTGTTATTATGCGGACATGTAATGGATAAAAATTTATACGTTATATAACATCTTTTTTCTATAATATTATATGCATTACATATTGACACATATTTACATGTACTTTTCAACACAATTTATTTACTTTGTAAAATATATTTGCATATATATATATATATATATATTGAGCTTATAAATATTTTTTGTGTTTCATAATTTATAAAAAAATATAAATTATAAATATTATCTTTAAATAAAATATGAGTACAATTTTAAATCACTAAAAATTATTTAGGGAATATATTTTAATAAAACATACTTTAGGAAGTAGAATAAAAGAGTATACGGAAAGTGAAAATGATATTTTTATCTTATCAATGTTAATTTATTTTGTCAAAGATATTTTTATTACCTTTTATATTTCAGGAGTGTAAATAACATAAATTATATATTTTAGGGATGCAAAGTGCACTTAACCCTCGTACAATTAAACTATGTGCAATTGGATGGTTCTATGTAGAGAAATAATATTTTGAACAATATAATGCCAAAACGAAGAGCATTATATATTATACATCAAGTAAGGCGGACAATATATGATCATTCGTAGCCAAAAACCAGAGAAATTCGGATTTTGAATCCTAAAGGTATCTCCCAAGTTGCACGATTGTTGTCGAAACTATTGCAAATCGTATTTTGTCTCTAATTTATTCAACATACACGCGTCACGTCGTGTATAAAATCTTTTTTTTAAATAAAATATATGATATCATTTTTTATATACGTAAAATGTGTATATTGAATGAAGTAAGGGATGAAATACGACGCGAAACAAAAAATTCAATCAAATTGTCGAAAGAAGGAGTGAATTTCTTATTCCAATTCGTATTGCAACTTTTATTCCATTGTATATGCTAATAAATGAGAAAAATTATCTAGTGATGTGGGTGATGAAGGAATCCATCTCTTTGCTGCTACTGCCACCTTCCATCACAGAATTCCTGACCGCAGCTCCCAGTTCTTGCGCCCTTTTCCTCATTTCATCTCCTTCTTCCGATGCCATCAATCTTCTTACTGCACACTCTACTGTGCTCGACGACACCACCTCGTCCCGACGAGCCCAGTCCTTAACTTCCAGGCCAATCCTCAATACTTTAGTCACGAAGACTGCGTTTATCGGCTGGTCCGAGTGCATCGGCCATGTTGCCATCGGCACTCCCATGCTGATGCTCTCGATGCATGAATTCCACCCGCAGTGACTCATAAAACCAGCAGTAGAGGGATGGCCGAGGATCTCCAGCTGCGGCGCCCAGTCCCGCACAATGATGCCTCTTTCTTTCACTCTCTCTTCCAACCCTTCTGGCAGTTCTGATTTCCTGACTTCTCCTGTGAAAATATCTCCTTTGTCTGCGTCTCTCACCACCCATACGAACTTGTGCTGGCTTCTTTCCAGCCCAAACGCCAGTTCTTGAACTTGTTCATTCGATAACAAAGATGTTGTGCCAAATGAGACAAAAATCACTGAGTTAGGGCTTTGTCTGTCGAGCCAATCCAGGCATTCATGACGGCTTCTTGAACTCTTCTTCTCAGGGAATACCACTGGATTGAAGGGCCCGACAGCCCAGAGCTTCTCTGTTCCAGTTATCTTCCTTTCTGCAACTAAATCCAGGTAGAAACCTTCCATCGCTCTGCTGGAATTGTAAATGTCTCCGGAGAAAATTTTCCCGGAAACACGCTGCAACCTGGAGAACTCGTCAAACTCTGGAGAAAAGCAGTCATCCAGATCCGGAATTTCTTTCAGAACCGCCGCCGCTTCAGCTGGTACATCATCAGGCCTCCCGGCGGCTTCCCAGTGGAAAGAATACAGAGTGAAAGCTGGTATACAGCGAAAACAATACGACTCAGCATTTTGTAAAGAATCAATATCCTGGACAACGTAGGACATCAAAGAGTCGTATATAACAACAACCCGCCTGAAACTGCTCGAAAGTTGGGCTACAAATTTGTAAACAGGGTTACGGAGATGTATGGACGCAGAAAGAGATGGAAGGAGCTGCGAGGGGAATTTCTTGGATTGATTGGGATCAGGTGGAGGGTTGTGGAAAGGAGTTGGTGGGAATTCTTGGAAATGGACGTTAGCTATTGTGGAAGGGTTCCAGCCGTGGACCCGGAGCTTGGCCTGGCGGATGTGGGTGGCGGAGCCGACGTAGTAGACGGGGATGCTGGAGGCGGATACGAGGCGGGAGAGGTGGAGAAGCTGGTTGAGGTGGCCCTGCGCCGGCAGCGGCACCATCACCACCGCGACTTGAGATTCTTTATGATTGCCATTTTCTTGGCTGTGATTGGTCATTGAAGGATCTTGGCAGCTGTTTGATCGTTTTCCCGGAGGTTGTATCTGTACTATAATTGATAACTGTGCTTGAATTTTGCTGTCATTTGGAACCCGCGAACATCGTTTATATAACTTTTGTGTCAGCGGCAATGGCAAAATTATAGTAAATGATTATTATTAATTATAATTAAATAAAATTAATGTATAAAAATAATTTTTTATTATAAAAAAATTTATTTGTCACGGTTAAGAGTATTTGCAATGATTTTTAGCTACTCTCACAAAAATCAAAATCAACAACCGTTTCGTAATAAATAATTATTTACTATGGCTATTTATTATTAATCATAATAATTAATTGTAATTAAATATATGATTCTTATAGTGCCTCATGATTAATCAAGAAATATGTTGTAATAAAAATACCCTACAATTACATTTTATTTAAGGTAAATTACAACTATCTCTTTTGAGGTTTGGCATAATTATAAATACACTCTTATTGTTTGAAAAATTACAAATACACGCATCAAACGGAAAATCATTATATAACCCCTAGATGGTGAAGTGAACACTATTTCACTCTTATTGAATTTTTTAAAAAAATAAAAAAAATAAATAAAAGAAAATTCAGGGTGAGTAAAATAAAATAATGTAGAAGAAATATTAGTTCATAAAAATATTTTAAAAATTATAAAATATATATATTATAATTTATAATTTAAAAGGGTATTTTGATCAATTCATCAAAACTTGGAATTAAACCTGACAGAATTGGCTCGTTGTTAGACGAATGTTAAAATCATGGGGTATTTGTAATTTTTCGAACAAACAAGGAGGTATTTGTAATAATGCCAAATCTCAGGGAAGGGGGTTTTAATTTACCCTTTTATATAAGATGATTAAAAATAATTAATATACCATGAATTTTTTATTGTTATTAATGAGTATCACACTACAAAAGTCGAAGGATTTTCACGAAAGTTTTAAAATTAATGGAGGGCTAATCTACAAAGTAGAGGTTAACACTCTAATACTAAAACTAATAAGGGTTTATTCAAGAAATAAAAGGAAAAACTCAAGATGATGTAAGAACAATAGTTGAATATGGTGATATAACCTAATATAATTAATGTAGAGTGCAAAATGTAAGCTAAAAGTAGTTTGAAAAGGGAGAGGAACAAGAGTAACAATATGAGAAAATATGTTATCAAGATGACTGCACAAAGAGGCAGTAATTTATGGACGACTTGGAGCAAGATTCGGAGATTGGTTACGGTGAATCATACACCGTTGTGAAAATGCATGTGTTAGCAACTCAGAGAAAAAATCATTTGTGATTTGGACTTATCTAGACGAAGATATGACTCTTTAACTTAGAACTTGCCTAGTCTGTTCGAAATTTTGGAAACCTATTATTACTTACTGGTTAAATAGTTAATTCCAGCTGGATTACTTGAAGTTAGTTAGAGATCTTTTAGTATGACGTGTACTAAGGTGTCAGTGACCTGCATGACTCGTTGTCCCTACTGTATATTGACTCATCTTGTTGTATTTGACTCGTTTTTTAGGTCTGCTAGGTTAATAAGGATAAGACAAATTATGGACTTAATACCTTATTCATGGGCCAGTAAAGGACGACCTTCTGGACTGTTAGATGGGCCCCACCTTCTTATCTTTGGACTTTAAGAAAAAAAATATTTTTAAAGGCATCAATTACGTATGTAATGTTTATATTTTCTTAAATTTGAAAAGAAAGATTAGTAAAATATTTGAAGCATCAATATATATCGTATAATTATTAAACATTAATTTATTTTACAATACAACACCGGCAGGAAATCTCAATGTAGTCAAACTAATAGGTGAAAAAAGGGATTTGTCAAAGATTCCAGATCCAGCATTGCACTGTCTGCCTTTGAAGTAAATAGCCAAATTGATCTTCTCTTCCATTATTGTTAATAATAAAATTCAGAGGGCGAATCAGTGTGCAAGAAACAAGGGGGGGGGGGGGGGGGTTCAATATATAGGCAAATTTCATTTTTAATCCTGTAAATACAAGTATATTATACTTTTGGTCCTTTATATTTTGAAAAAATATATTTGATCCTATAAATTTTATAATTTTGACACATTAGTCCTGTAATTAGTTAGTTATCAAATTAGTCCTGCATTTATTTGCATTAAATATATTTAGTTCTTTAATCTATTAAATTTGACACTTTTAGTCATGGACTTGTCAGGCGATTGAGAATGTTATTTGAGAAAAAAAACATGTATTTCACACATGTGGATATGTCTGGTCAAATACAAACAACACGGTATTTTTCACAATATCTCCACTTGGGAAAATCTTAATTTGGACCTGAATCGGCCGGACTTGAACCAATCATATGACAATTGCTATAAACTTATCGTGTGATTAGTGTAAAGTTCAGGAACAGTGACCAATCACATAACAATTATAAATAATTTGATTTAGTCAAATTTAATCGGACCAAGAATTTTCCTTCCACTTGCGACTAATGTTCCTAACTATAAAAAACAAAAATAGAAAATTTATAATAGTTTGAATGAGTTGTAGAATTTTCAACTTATTTGTGGAAAATTATCTTTGCCGTAGAGGAGAAGAAAAGGAACTTTGGTTGACGACTGACGTGCTTTTCACAACTCAAACTCATGTGACGCCATTCTCTCCAATTTAAAACGTACATAATCTCTTAACTTGATTGTGATTGTTTGTGTTTTTATCTCATTTAAATATCAAGGTAAAAAATTAAATGGAATGAGTTTGATTAACATGATATATAGAGTGAATAGTAATTTACCACCAATCATATTGAAAATGAGCATATTACATTCTATGAAAAAAAATATAGCAATTTACCTCCCTATACTTTTTAAAATGAAGCAATTTACCCCCTTATACAGGGAGGTAAATTGGTTCATTTTAAAAATCATAGGGGGATAAATTGTTGTATGCTAAAATATACAGGGAGGTAAATCGCTATTTGTTTTTTTCATAAAGGGGTAATTTGCCTATTTACAATATCACAAAAGAGTTGCTTGTATTTTTTCCTATATATATATATATACACATATTAATATGTTATTGGATATAAAATAAAAGCGTAATAATAATAGTTGATGTGCATAAATAATTTGTTGGGTAAGAAAAAATGTAAGGGATAATAAATTTACATTCTTGATATATAATTTATTTATACAAATCATCCTTATTTTTTACATAATTATAGATACCACCCCTAACAGTCGAGAAACAATGATAGTTTGTGTAATGATGATAACGTTTGGGGGGTGTGACTTTTCAAAAAGGGTCAATTGATTTGTTATTTAGATGGAATTATAAAGGAGTCAATTTGTAATGCAATCAATTGAAGCTTTTGTTAATATGTTAGAAGGATATTTCTACAGGTCGTCGACTTTGATTCATTCTTCCACTACTTTTGTGTGGCTATATTTAGTGTGACGAGGGTAAATAGGTAATTGTATATCTTCTTGACATCTTGTGACCCTCTTTCAATCTTTTTGAACGATTGAATCTTCAAACAGTCTTTAATTATGTCTTTGTTGCTGTACTGATAAAAATTGTGTAAAATATTATAATCTTTCTATTGGAAACTTTAAAATTCATTAATATTTAAAAATGAGATGAATTGAAATTATTCATTTACTAAGTAAAAATTCATTAAGATTTAAAATTTAATATCTATGTGAGATAAAATGAAATTATTCATTTATTAAGACAGAAGAATATATTTGTTAATTTAAATTGATTTTTCAATATGGATGGAAAATTCTGAAATTTGAATAGTAAGAGGGGGATTTTGACGCATTTTCCACATAAGACTACAACTTAAATTTTTCGACTAAATTGCATAACACTCCCTGTGTTTTGATGAAATAGCGCAGAATCCCGCTATATTAATTGCATAGATAAAAAATCCCCTGTATTATTTAAAATACAGCAAAAGTGCCCCTCTCCGTTAGTTGACGCTCGCCTATTTCGCAAGTGGGCTTTATGTTTTTGGCCTTTTTTAAGGTTACTCTATGGTATGCAAATGTCCATTTTGCACCCCTTTTTGACATGTAAATATATATCATTGATTAATTTAAAATATTATTTAATTTAAATATATTTTAATAAATTATATTTATTTTTAAAATATATTAATTAAATATCAAAATACCTAAAAAGTATATAAAATTTTAAATCGGAAAGTTCACATTTTAAATTTAAATATTGATATATATATATAAATGTCAATCAATTATATAAGTATATATTATTATCTAAATTAAATTATTATTTAGTTTAAATATATTTAAATAAATTATATTTATTCATAAAATATATGAAGTAAACATAAAAATATTATATTAATTTTTTAAAATTATATTATTTAAATTAAAATGATCACTATAAGTATTTTAATATTTTTTTTATTATTTTTTAGAATTTAAAAAATTATTATTTTTACTTATTTAAGAAAAATAAGAAAACTCACTGCCTCACCTCCTTCATGCTACCGGTCGCGACTCATACTTCGCTGCCCACCACCCATCGACCTGGATTTGGGCGACAGTGATGGCCCAACGAAGTGGAGATTGGGGGCAACATCGGCCTGAATCTGGGCAACGGTCACTCCCTTTTTTAGGGGCAACGTTGCTGTCGCATAAATTATGCGCGGCGATGCGTCGTCGCTGCCTCTATACAAATATATATATATTATATATAATTGTGTGTATATATAAATAAAAAATATATTTTTAGCTTATCTTAATTTTAGATCGTTGATCTTTTAATTATTGAAAATTAAAAGCTATTATAATAAGGGTATAATGAGCAATTCAATAAAATTTTTAACACCATTAACCTAACTAACGGAAGGACAAAGTGTGTATAATCTTTATAAATATAAGGAGTTTTTTACTTTTTTTTTTTTTAATACAAAGAGATTTTCAACTAAAATTTTAAAACACAAAGAGTTGTACGCAATTTATCCTAATTTGTTTCATAAAATTTGAACCAACTTTTAGTACTTCAATTCTTGGTAATTTGAGGTCCAATTTTCCCATCACCCAACTATTTTCCTACCAATTTCTAAATTAACAAATACTAATAAGACAAAACGTCTCATATTAATTAAAGACAAAGAGTTTGAGTGACTCATTGATTTTCTTTTTTCTAGCAAAATGGATTTTTAAGACAAAATTATAAAACACATACGAAAATTAAAAGGAACAGTAGCCCATTATGAACATAAATCGGTAACAAGGCATATCAACTAGTAATTCAAGTTATTTAATTAGACATTTACCTGACTTCCGTTTACGTCAAACAACAAAACATTTATTTATCTATAGAGGTTTGGTTGGTGATATTGACTATACCATGAATTAATATTGTGATTAATGAATTTAGGGGAGAGGGATTATTTAATTCAGATTCATGATATACTAATTGGATTTATATTTTGCCACGCAAATTTTTGGTAAAAAGTTGTTGTCGGAATTTTGAGACGGTATTAAGACAATTTTCAGATGAAATTGCGATTCGACGCTTTTTTTTTTTTTAAATAAAAACGGTCAACTATTATTCTATTCTAAATAAATCGATTACAATCATTAGTATCAAATATCAATATCTGATAGTCATAAATCTTCTATTATTAAAAGTCTGATAAGGAAAAAAAAATTAAAAATATCCTACATTGAAAGTCATAAATCTTCTCTTAGTATCAAGATTTAAGAGGTCATGCCCCCTTTGGTTGCATTCCATTATGGTTATAATTTACTAATTGGGAATTGCACGTTATGTTTTGAAGTTTGGTATAATTATATATAAATTTTATGTGATTTAAAAAATTGTATTTAATATTATTGAGGTTTGGTTCCATCTAATAAATAAATTTTTTTCTTAATCAAAATTCACTATATGTATTATATTAACAAAAAAAATTAAATGAAAATTTATATTTATACGTATCACTGACTTATTACAAGTTGCATAAATCTTTTCTGACTAAACTACTTTATAATGGTAAATATATACCTTCCCCACATGTATTTAACATATGAAGATGTATAAGGGTAATTGGGTCACAAAAAGATTTATTTGACCTGTAATAAATCAGTATAAGTCAATTGGGATTTTTATCTGGGGTTTTTGTTAATATCATCAAATTCAATAAATTTTGACTAATAGAAACACTTATTGGGTAGAAGAAAGCAAACTACAAAATATTTACATGTAATTATATCAAATTTCATTAAAGGATAATGTATTAGTCAGTCTTTTTGTCTTCACGAATTTCATTACTTTTAATTACGTCAAGTATTTTCGCATAAAGTAATAGAAATTGTATTGTAGCCGTTCGTTCAGAATTTCTTAACAGTGATCGGATAACGATTGTTAGTTCAGTCGTTAAGGTCGGATTATTTTATTAAAAAATTTTGTTTCATGACTTCCTATTTGTTATGAATTCACCCCTATAATATTAAAAATAAGCACATTACCTTTCTATAAAAAAAATATAACAATTTATTCTCCTATATTTTTTAAAATGAAGCAATTTACCTCATTATACAGGAAGGTAAATTGCTTCATTTTAAAAATTATAAGGGGTAAGTTGCTGTATTTTAAAAAATATAGGAAGATACATCGTTATTCGTTTTTTCACAAGTGGATAATTTGCTCATTTGCAATGTTACAAGGGGGTTGCTTGCATTTTTTCCATTTGTTATGTAATGATACATAATTCGTAAGTATCTTTACATACGATTTATGGTTCTCGAAGCCTGTACTACTCGACTAGTGATTAAAATCGAAACTATTTAATTCTTTTGCATAAATTAAGAAAAAAATAAATAAAAAGATGATAATGATCTAAACGGGGAAATTATTTAAAAAATGTAGGAAAAAAAAATTAAGAAAGTGAAGTTGTTTTAAAACCTTTAGAAAAGTAAGTGGCACCGCTATACCACAATTTTATTTAAAAAAAAAAAAAAGAATTTCTACGTCACTGCGGTGGCTAACCGCGGTGACATTGATTTTGAAAAATAAAAAAAAAAATTAATGAGCCACCGCAGTGGCTCAATACATTTAAAAAAAAAAAAATTTAATGAGCCACCGCGGGGCTCCTATATTACCAAAACAAAAAAATTGTTTAGTTGTTAATTGCCAATTCACATTGAATTGAATGTGAATCGGCAATTAACATTTGTGAATTGGGCCAATCGGCCCAATTCACAAATGATTTATTATTTATTTTTTATAAATTAATTATATTTAATTAATTTTTAAAATTATATTAATTTTAAAAATATAATGAAACATACAATTGTAATAGTGTATATATTTTTTTATACAATTTTAAAAAAATACAATGAACCATACTGATAAGTTTGCGACAGTGTTGGAACCCTTCGATTGAAACCCAAGGCCAGATTCAAAATTTAGAAAAAATATAAGTAATTCTTGTGATACTCTAATTCTTGTGATACAAGTAAATTGCTAATTTTTTTAAAAAGATAATAATTTATACATTTAGAGTATCACAAGAATTACTTGCATTTTTTCTAAATTTTGAATCTGGCACCGGGTTTCAATCGAAGGGTTCCAACACTGTCGCAAACTTATCAGTATGGTTCATTATATTCTTTTAAAATGGTATAAAAAAATATACACTATTACAATTGTATGTTTCATTATATTTTTAAAATTAATATAATTTTAAAAATTAATTAAATATAATTAATTTATAAAAAATAAATAATAAATCATTTGTGAATTGGGCCAATTGGCCCAATTCACAAATGTTAATTGCCAATTCACATTCAATTCAATGTGAATTGGCAATTAACAACTAAATATTTTTTTTGTTTTGGTAATATAGGAGCCCCGCGGTCAGTTACCGCGGTGGCTCATTAATTTTTTTTTTTTTTAAATATATTGAGCCACCGCGGTCAGCCACCGCGGTGACATAGAATTTTTTTTTAAAAAAATAAAAATTGTGGCACCGCGGTACCACTTACTTTTCTAAATGTTTTAAAACAACCTCACTTTCTTAATTTTTTTTTTCCTACATTTTTTAAATAATTTCCCCGATCTAAACTGTATCTGTGAGATAGTATGTCATAGAGAGTAATGTCGAGACTGCTCAAATTTATTATAAATAAAATTAAAATAATAGTAATTTAAAGATAATTAATTATTTAATTGTGTTTTGGACGTTTTCAATGGAACTATATCTCTAATCTTAATGTATTTATAGTTAAATATATCAATTTATTTAAAAATTTTATTCAACTACGATGTTTATAAATTAATACCGAATTAGTATAAATTAATTATATACCAAATAATTATTTTAAATTTAAGTGTATAAATAATCATATTGATTTAGAAAAAGATTATAAATTCGATATGAATAAAAATACATTTTTTGCATATTAAAATTTTACCCACGATTACTTTAGAGCTCTACCCATACACAAAAAAACTATTACATTAGGTATGTGTCAGTGTCGAGATCTGATGTAAGAATATTAGGGATGAGTTTGGGTAAAAACTATCCAAATGGGTTTGGGTTTACGCATTATGTACCAATTGACAGGCTTAACATTTTCTATTTAGGGTTAGTTTAAGGGGCGAAATAGAGTAACTACTTAAAAAAAAAAAAAGATAACCCCATTAATCTCGAAATTACCTCACTTGACATTTTGGTGTCAAAGTAGTAGGCTCGACAACCGCTTGCGATATTTTTGTCATTAGAATTGCATATAGTGTAATGGCCAAACGCGAATTTATAAATTTATTTTAATAAAAAAGTACTGACATTGATCAATAGGTGACTGACCCAATATTAATTTATTAACATCATAATTGAATAAACTTGAATTCAAATTGATCTATATATAAGTGAATATATCATATTATCAATAGCCAACGATTAAAGGATTATCACAGAGATAGAGAGGTAAGTAAAAGTTTCTTTAATTAGTTTAAAAGGGTAATTGATGAGGGTGGCACACTTTAGGGGTGTAAAATGCATTTAACCCAACTCTAAAATTTAAACTAATATTTGTTAAATAGGGTAAATCATAGGTATTTCTTCTGAAGTTTGACATAATTATGAATACCTTCTTATTGTTTCAAAAAATACAAATACCCTTCTCAAGTAAAAAATAATTATACAGTCCCTAGATGGTGAGGTAGAAATTACTATTCTACCCTTGTTGATTTTATTTTTTTGATATGTTTAATAAAATGTAAGAAAAATTAAGGGTGGTAAAATAAATAATTTATAGGATATATTAGTCCATAGAATTATTTTAGAAAAATCTAAAAAATATGTAAAACTATTATTTATAATTCAAAAGGGTATTTTGGTCAATTTATATAAAAAATTAAATGAAATCTACTGAAAACTTTCAGTATGAGCTTGTTGCTGTACTGACGTTAAAATTATGAAAATATTTATATTTTTTCAAATAATTAAAACATATTTATCATTATATCAAATTCCAAGTATTACTATTCCATTAAATATTAATAAATTTTAAATCATTTAAAATTTTCTGTATTTCGAAATCCAGATCTGTCCATAAAAAGTTTTCAGATTTTTGTGTGGTCTTTTTGGAACATAATAATTTTGTGTAGGGAAAAGGCATACTTTAAAAGGCACACATTTCAAGTTGATGGAAACAAAATTCCTGCATGAAGTGAAGACGTAACGAAACTCCAACAGAGTCTTTGGACTCTACTGTCGTGTTTGTTTCTTCATCTCTGCCCACAGCCATAACAAACTTTGGTGGCTGTTAACCCTTTTATTCTGATAACCACGTGTCCACATCCTACATAACTGAGTTGTCTTCCAAACAAGCCATGCAACATGGTGAGGAAGAAAAGACTGATAAAAATACGAAACAAGAACAAAATTTTGAAATGACACATAACCACAAAAGAAAATATTATTTAAATTTGAGGTCCATAAAAATTTAGAATTTTGATCCAACTCGATCCAATTAGTTCGATGAAGACTCAAACATATTTGTTACGGCAATATAGTCGGCTCAAATTAACTCGACTTGTATATGCTCTTAATATATTCTGCTCGGCCACACAACTCAATTTGTACTTATCGTATAATCGATGTACACTTCAGGAGAAGTGATCAATCGCATAGCAAGTGCATCACATTTGCTCTATGAATGTTTGGCTTGGCTAAATCTAGTCCAAAGAATTTCCTACATGTGGCTTAATTCCGTACCCCCTATTCAACATCTTTCTATATAACTCATTAGCTGAGAACTGCTTATTAACTTCACTCAAAATGGGCAGCTTGAGCAATCAACAGAGCCAACATGATGATCATACTAGTATGGAACAAGTTGCTGTGATCATGGTTCCATTTGCAGCTCAAGGCCATCTGAATCAGCTGATGCAGCTCTCATGCCTGATATCTTCATACGGGTTGCCTGTTTTCTACATCAGCTCTGCCATCCACATCCGTCAAGCCAGAGTTCGTGTGAACGGCTTGAACCCTCTAGACGTGGCTAAAATCCACTTCCACGAAATCCCTGTTCCGCATTTCGCCTCTCCTCCACCGGACCCCAACTCCTCAAGCAAGTTCCCTGAACAGCTGCAGCCAGCATGGAATGCCTCATTGAGCCTACGACAACCATTTGCTGCATATCTACGGGACATGTCTGAGAAGTTTAAAAGAGTCGTAGTTGTTCACGACCCTATGATGGCTGCGGTGGTTCAGGATGTCATCTCAATCCATAATGCAGAGTCCTATGCATTCAACTGCATTCCCGCATTTTCTCAAGCATTTTTCATTGGGGAAGGCTTACTCAATTCATCAGCAGAGCGCCTGAAAGAGTTGCATTCTTTGCAAGGATGTATACCAGAAAAGGTGTTGGAATTTGTTGCTATACACGCAGAGCCATTGAGGTACAGAGCTGGAGATTTATACAATACCTGCAGATTGATAGAAGCCCCTTACCTGGATTTACTGGAAAAAGAAGAGAGTGGTGGGAACAGGAAGACCTGGGCAATAGGGCCGATTCTTCCTACCAAGTTATGTACCGCTGCCAAACCTGCAAACAAATGCTTAGAATGGCTTGATCAACAGGAGCCAAAATCTGTCATCTATGTAAGTTTTGGAACGACAGTTTCGCTATCAGATGAACAGATAAAAGAGCTGGCTTTGGGGCTAGAGCAGAGCAAAGTGAAGTTCATTTGGGTACTGAGAGATGCCGATAAAGGCGACATCTTTGACGGGCAAGTCAGAAGGGCTGAACTGCCGGAAGGGTTTGAAGAAAGGGTGAAGGAAGTGGGAAAAGTGGTAAGAGATTGGGCGCCACAGCCGGAGATCTTGGCCCATAAATCAACAGGTGGATTTATGAGCCACTGTGGGTGGAATTCATGCATAGAGAGCATTACTATGGGAGTGCCTATAGCAGCCTGGCCGATGCATTCAGACCAACCAAGAAACACATTGTTCGTAACACAAGTACTGAAAATGGGGATTGTTGTTATGGAATGGGAACAGAGGACGGAACTTGTGAAAGCGTCGGCTATTGAGAATGCAGTAAGAAGGTTAATGGCGTCGGAAGAAGGAAATGAGGTACGGAAGAGGGCAGAGGACTTGGCTGCCACCCTGCGACAGGCGATTGAGCCTGGCGGTGCTTCTCGACTGGAGTTGGATTCCTTTGTTGCCCATATAATAAGATAGAATAACCTGCTGGGAAACTTATTATTATGCCTCTTTTTTTTGGTTTTCATTATCTTCAAGTGAGTTCTTGTTTTTGTATTATATATTGTGTAAGAAATAAAAACATGTTTGCATTAGTACTCTTTTTATAGCTTTTCTTACAAAATGACGTGAAAGAATAAAAATGTGTTTGAATTGGTATATATTGTGGTTTTATGTATGAAAACGACTTAATAGAATGTCAAATGCGATTAGATTAAGAATATTTTTTTATAATCTTTCGTCGGAAAAGGAATCGAAATCCAAAGAATGAATAATAATGAAGAACATCCATACATTAATAATAAACCAATCCATCAGAAGATAACAAGTTTACTAGTACATTCTAGCACAAGAAAATAGGCACTAGTTAGGTAACAAGACACTCAGATGTTCTTGTCTATTCATAAGACACAATCTGTCATCTCTTAAAAGCTATATGGAAGCTTATAAGTGCGGTTACAAATATTGGCTCAATAATCATCTAAATTCAACTGCGGCAACATAATAATATCATCTTATAGCTACCCGGAAAGGATCCAAGCAACACGATCACGGAAGAATAGGCAACTCAACTTTGGTGAAGGACAAAAAACTGACCCGCCCGTGCTCGACAATACATAACTTTAGAGGACTTCCACCACAGCGTGTCTCAAGGACCTCAATTTCTTGTTTGGATGGTGGGTGGCCACTAAATAACCCATCATGTAAGTATGTCTATAAGTCTGCCTCAGGTCTTATCAAGAGCATATCTAAACGAAAGCATTGAAAAAGGCAAACTAGCAGTCGATAAAGCTAGAGTTCACTAGTAAAACTGCCAACTATATAGAATTGTCAGTCCACAATAAAGCTTGTTTGCATGAGATTCTCGACGTGAGAAGTGAAGAAACACTATGAGGAATGTGGGCCGAGTAATGAATAGAGATCTTCAAGCAGGACTCTGGTATGCAAAATAAAGAGTTTCTAAGTGCACTCGTGACATAAAGTTGGTCAGAATATGATATCAGTGACTTCAGTTTTGGACACATACTAGATTTCCTTCGAGATGTATCAATGACTATTTACAGCTAATCATATGGATAATCTGTCTCGTTCATGATTTAGATGGTACTCGAACCTGAAACAACAATTTACCAGGATAACAATCTGCTCTAGCCAAAACTTAAAATGAGTTCAAGCTCCGGATTTAGTTCTAAGCCAGCATTCATCATTTAACTTTATTATGTACCAAAATTACATTGTCCAAACCTGATTCTCTTATGTGTAAAGTAAAGTTCATTAAAGAGATGTTGCTCAAGTTAGTTACCTGGTGAGACAGAGCACAAAAGACGGAGTGCCTGGACAAGACTTTTTAAACTTGCTGTTAGGAAGAAAAACATCAAAGACTGGTCTGGTTTCACCAAAATGCAAGTTACCAAACATCTCTGTGATGAAACTGTAGCCTATTGATCCCCTACCCTACTACTGTCATATTCCACCATACCTTCCTAGCATCACATTTCCATCTTAACACTCTTCACAGACCAAGGGACACCACAGCGGCGACTTCAAAAGACTCCCAAGAGCATCCACTCCTATTCTTGTCTTCTGCTAACTTTCCATATATATCACTCAACAGAAAGGGGGTATCATTGCCATTCAATATATCCAATGCACCAACTTCAGCCAAATACCTACAACACAAATCTTGTATATCATTCCCCAAATACAGTTAGTGTTCACGATAACAATCCCCATCTCTATCTAAATAGCAGCAAGTGTTGCTATCAATTACTCAACTGGAACCAACTGCTTTTCTGTGTGCAAAACATACATCCCTTTGCCACTAAAAAGATTACACCTGTTGGAATCAGAAGATTGAAAGTTCACAAGATCATAATAGTAGATAAAAGAGTACAACTGGTGAAATCACTCTATAGCAACCATTCATGTGAACAAGCTTAGGCGGTTGTGCTTGTTTATGAGAATCAGCACCTAAACTTGTGCACTATTTAGGTTGTGTCTGTATATATTCACACACTCGGCATTTCAATCACAGATAAATTAATATGCAGTCTGTTGTCATGGTCATTACATAATCGGGAGCATCAGTTTCTGATTAAGGTTGTTAGTTAACTCAGCATCCATTACTAACGATCGTTTAACTACTTACTGTGTTTGAACTATAAATTACCCCAAGAACAACATAGTTCAAAAGAACCAAAAAAATAGCATTGCTTAGAAATAATGAGAGAGTAGAATCACATACTAAGTTTCTTCAATTGAGCAGTAAGTCTTTCCATCACGAACTATCCCAGTTGTGGTCCACATTTTACCCTTTTTCTCCAGCACCCCAGCCATTCCCAACTCTTTGATCCACCGTGCCTTTGATGCCTCTTTCCTTAGAGTAAATATCAATGTTGACAACCAGTCCAGGAATTACTACCAGAAAAAGTTTCCGACCAAATAATCAATCTGCTTTTTCAAGAGTACCTAAACTGCAACTTGGGTATATCACCAGATGCATAGAAAAGTTCATCATTAACTAAGTCCTCGACACAACAGTCAGAATCACTATCACAATCATATGTCCCTTCAACAAAACTCAAGCTCTCCAAGGCATCAGCATTAGCTTCCATTGTTTCAGATTACAGCATCAGGATCAACAGACGGCGGACGCGACGGCGACGGAGAAGCAGTGCCCTTGGGACACTTGTATTTTGTCTTACAAAGATGGTTCAATCTTAATAAATAGTATATAATTATATACGTATACGTATAACATCAATGTATTCGTGTGGTGGTAAGGCCTCCAAGAATGAAAAAACGACACCCAACTCATAATGTATACGTCGTTAAGGCTACAATTTGACCCTTATAAATTCCGTGTCAGCTAAACTCTTCCACCAAAACCTATACATATATAAAAACCCTCTTCTAAAATTTGATGTAATTATATTTTAATTTTTTATAATTTAAAAAACTAGACATAGCGCCCTTAAAATTTGCTTCTAGCTAACAAATAAGTCTCTCATTAGTCAAAATTTAATGAATTTTTTGATATTAAACAAAAAAAAAATTCAATGAAAATTAATATTTATCCTCAATTATTGCAGATCAAACAATTTTTTTCGAACTAAACCATCCTTATAACAGTGAAGATTTACCTCCTCACATGCATTAACACGTGAAGACGTATAAAAATAATTTAATCATAATTAAATTTATTTAACCTGTAATAAACCAATCAGATATTAATATAAATGTTTCTCTAATTTTTTTGTTAATATCAACAAACTCGATAAATTTTGAGTAACAAATGGACTTATTTATTAAAAACAAACAGAATGGATTAGATTGAGGTATTTTGCAGGATGGAAATGCAAGCCCCAGTGCTGCGACTTCTGTTTCATTACTTTTAATTACGTCAAGTATTTTCACATAAAGTAATAGAAATTGTATTGTAGCCGTCTTTTCAGAGTTTCTTAATAGTGATGGGATAACGATTGTTAGTTCAGTTGTTAAGGTCCGATTATTTTTATTAAAAAAATTTGTTTCATGAGCTCCTATTTGTTATGAATTCATTCCCTATAATATTAAAAATAAACACATTATTTTCCTATAAAAAAATATATAGCAATTTATTCATTTATATTTTTTAAAATAAAGGGTAATTTGGACTCTACTGCCGTGTTTGTTTCTTCATCTCTGCCCACAGCCATAACAAACTTGTGTGGCTGTTAACCCTTTGAGTTGTCTTCCAAACAAGCCATGGAACATGGTGAGGAAGAAAGGACTGATAAAAATACGAAACAAGAACAAAATTTTGAAATGACACATAACCACAAAAGAAAATATTATTTAAATTTGAGGTCCATAAAAATTTAGAATTTTGATGGAACTTGATCTGATTAATTGAATGTAGACTCAAACATATTTGTACAAGCAATATAGTCGGCTCAATTTAACTCGACTTGTATGTGCTCTTAATATATTATGCTACGGCCGCACAACTCGATTTGTACTTGTCGTGTCTAGTTCAGGACCAATCACATAGCAAGTATATCACATTTTCTCTATAAATGATTGGGCTTGGCTAAATCTACATGTGTCTTAATTCCGTACACCCTATTCAACAACTCTCTATATAACTCATTAGCTGAGAACTGCTCAATTAACTTCACTCAAAATGGGCAGCTTGAGCAATCAACAGAGCCAACACGATGATCATACTAGTATGGAACAAGTTGCTGTGATCATGGTTCCACTTGCAGCTCAAGGCCATCTCAATCAGATGATGCAGCTCTCATGCCTGATATCTTCATACGGGTTGCCTGTTTTCTACATCAGCTCTGCCATCCACATCCGTCAAGCCAGAGTTCGTGTGAACGGCTTGAACCCTCTAGACGTGGCTAAAATCCACTTCCACGAAATCCCTGTTCCGCCTTTCGCCTCTCCTCCACCGGACCCCAACTCCTCAAGCAAGTTCCCTGAACAGCTGCAGCCAGCATGGAATGCCTCATTGAGCCTACGACAACCATTTGCTGCATATCTACAGGAAATGTCTGAGAAGTTTAAAAGAGTCGTCGTTGTTCACGACTTCCTGATGGCTGCAGTGGTTCAGGATGTCATCTCAATCCATAATGCAGAGTCCTATGCATTCAACTGCATTCCCGCATTTTCTCAAGCATTTTTCATTGGGGAAGGCGTACTCGACTCGTCAGCAGAGCGCCTGAAAGAGTTGCATTCTTTGCAAGGATGTATACCAGAAAAGATGTTGGAATTTGTTGCTATACACGCAGAGCCATTGAGGTACAGAGCTGGAGATTTATTCAATACCTGCAGATTGATAGAAGCCCCTTATCTGGATTTACTGGAAAAAGAAGAGAGTGGTGGGAACAGGAAGACCTGGGCAATAGGGCCGATTGTTCCTACCAAGTTATCTTCCGCTGCCAAACCTGCAAACAAATGCTTAGAATGGCTTGATCAACAGGAGCCAAAATCTGTCATCTATGTAAGTTTTGGAACGACAGTTTCGCTATCAGATGAACAGATAAAAGAGCTGGCTTTGGGGCTAGAGCAGAGCAAAGTGAAGTTCCTTTGGGTACTGAGAGATGCCGATAAAGGCGACATCTTTGACGGGCAAGTCAGAAGGGCTGAACTGCCAGAAGGGTTTGAAGAAAGGGTGAAGGAAGTGGGAAAAGTGGTGAGAGATTGGGCGCCACAGCCGGAGATCTTGGCCCATAAATCAACAGGTGGATTTATGAGCCACTGTGGGTGGAATTCATGCATAGAGAGCATTACTATGGGAGTGCCTATAGCAGCCTGGCCGATGCATTCAGACCAACCAAGAAACACATTGTTCGTAACACAAGTACTGAAAATGGGGATTGTTGTTATGGAATGGGAACAGAGGACGGAACTTGTGAAAGCGTCGGCTATTGAGAATGCAGTAAGAAGGTTAATGGCGTCGGAAGAAGGAAATGAGGTACGGAAGAGGGCAGAGGACTTGGCTGCCACCCTGCGACAGGCGATTGAGCCTGGCGGTGCTTCTCGACTGGAGTTGGATTCCTTTGTTGCCCATATAATAAGATAGAATAACCTGCTGGGAAACTTATTATTATGCCTCTTTTTTTTGGTTTTCATTATCTTCAAGTGAGTTCTTGTTTTTGTATTATATATTGTGTAAGAAATAAAAACATGTTTGCATTAGTACTCTTTTTATAGCTTTTCTTACAAAATGACGTGAAAGAATAAAAATGTGTTTGAATTGGTATATATTGTGGTTTTATGTATGAAAACGACTTAATAGAATGTCAAATGCGATTAGATTAAGAATATTTTTTTATAATCTTTCCTACGAAAAGGAATCGAAATCCAAAGAATGAATAATAATGAAGAACATCCATACATTAATAATAAACCAATCCATCAGAAGATAACAAGTTTACTAGTACATTCTAGCACAAGAAAATAGGCACTAGTTAGGTAACAAGACACTCAGATGTTCTTGTCTATTCATAAGACACAATCTGTCATCTCTTAAAAGCTATATGGAAGCTTATAAGTGCGGTTACAAATATTGGCTCAATAATCATCTAAATTCAACTGCGGCAACATAATAATATCATCTTATAGCTACCCGAAAAGGATCCAAGCAAAACGATCATGGAAGAATAGGCAACTCAACTTTGGTGAAGGACAAAAAACTGACCCGCCCGTGCTCCACAATACAGAACTTTAGAGGACTTCCACCACAGCGTGTCTCAAGGTCCTCAATTTCTTTTTTTGGGTGAAATGTAAGTTTTCATTCATCCAATAATATTTACAGAGTACTCCGGGCATACCCGGAGTGATACAAAAGGACCCACACTAAAGTTTAAAGAGCAATTAAACCGTGTGGGAAAAGTGTCAAGAGGAGCCTATAGACTGTGATCTTGCCTGAAATGATAAGCCCCTCGGGACTGGGTTTTGTGCCCTCAAAAATGACTTCATTGCGATGCCTCCAAAGGGTGTGGACCGTGCATGTCAAAGCTAGGTGTCGCGCTTTGTTATGAACGGAGGAGCCGGTTTTCTCCTTCTTGAGCCATTTCACCGCACTGTGCAGGGTGAACATACGCCGGTTAATCCCAAGCCATTGTCGGATATGTGACCAAACCTGAGGTCTTATCAAGAGCATATCTAAACGAAAGCGTTGAAAAAGGCAAACTAGCAGTTGATAAAGCTAGAGTTCACTAGTAAGAATGCCTACTATATAGAATTGTCAGTCCACAATAAAGCTTGTTTGCATTTCGAGATTCTCAGCGTGATAAGTGAAGAAACTATGAGGAATGTGGGCCAGGTAATGAATAGAGAGCTTCAAGCAGGATTCTCGTATGCAAAATAAAGAGTTTCTAAGTGCACGCATGACATAAAGTTGGTCAGAATATGATATCAGTGACTTCAGTTTTGGACACACATGCTAGATTTCCTTCCAGATGTATCAATGACTATCTACAGCTAATCATATGCATAATCCGTCTCATTCATGATTTAGATGGCACTCGATCCTGAAACAATAATTTACCAGGACAACAATCTGCTCTAGCCAAAACTTAACATGAGTTCAAGTTCCAGATTTAGTTCTAAGCCAGCATTCATCATTTAACTTTATAATGTACCAAAATTACATTGTCTAAACCTGATTCTCTTATGTGTAAGGTAAAGTTCATTAAAGAGATGTTGCTCAAGTTAGTTACCTGGTGAGGCAGAGCACAAAAGACAGAGTGCCTGGACAAGACTTTTAAACTTGCTGTTAGGAAGATAAACACCAAAGATTGGTCTGGTTTCACCAAAATGCAAGTTACCAAACATCTCTGTGATGAAACTGTAGTCTATTGATCCCCTACCATACTACTGTCATATTCCACCATACCTTCCTGAGCATGCATTTTCATCTTAACACTCTTCATAGACCAAGGGACACCATAGCGGCCAACTATGTAACCAAGAAACTTCAGGTGCCGATAGACTTCAAAAGACTCCCAAGAACATCCATTACTATTCTTGTCTTCTGCTAACTTTCCATATATATCACTCAACAGAAAGGGGGTATCATTGCCATTCAATATATCCAATGCACCAACTTCAGCCAAATACCTACAACACAAGTCTTATATATCATCCCCCAAATACAGTTAGTGTTCACGATAACAATCCCCATCTCTATCTAAATAGCAGCAAGTGTTGCTATCAATCACTCAACTGGAATCAACTGCTGTTCTGCATGCAAAACATACATCCCTTCGCCACTAGAAAAATTACACCTGTTGGAATTAGAAGATTGAAAGTTCACAAGATCAGAATAGTAGATAAAAGAGAACAACTGGTGAAATCAATCTATAGCAACCATTCATGTGAACAAGCTTAGGCGGTTGTGCTTGTTTATGAGAATCAGCACCTATTACAAAATCAGAGCTAAAAAAATTCAAAACTTGTGCAGTATTTACGTTGTGTCTGTATATATGCACACACTCGGCATTTCAATCACAGTTAAATTAATATGCAGTCTGTTGTCATGGTCATTACATAATCGGGAGCATCAGTTTCTGATTAAGGTTGTTAGTTAACTCAGCATCCATTACTAACGATCGTTTAAATACTCACTATGTTTGCTACTTTTCCAATTCTGGGTGCTTCATCATAAGTACTTGCTCCCTTAGGATGATGATAACTATAAATTAGCCCAAGAACAACATAGTTCATAAGAACCAAAACATAGCATTGCTTAGAAATAATGAGAGAGTAGAATCACATACAAAGTTTTTCAATTGAGCAGTAAGTCTTTCCATCACGAACTATCCCAGTTGTGGTCCACATTTTACCCTTTTTCTCCAGCACCCAAGCCATTCCAAACTCTTTGATGCCTCTTTCCTTAGAGTAAATATCAATGTTTACAACCAGTCCAGGAATTACTACCAGAAAAGGTTTCCGACCAAATAACCAATCTGCTTTTTCAAGAGTACCTAAACTGCAACTTGGGTATATCACCAGATGCATAGAAAAGCTCATCATCAACTGAGTCCTCGACACAACAGTCAGAATCACTATCAAAATCATATGTCCCTTCACCAAAACTCAAGCTCTCCAAGGCATCAGCATTAGCTTCCATTGTTTCAGATTGCAGCATCAGGATCAACAGACGGAGAAGCAGTGCCTTGGGACAGTGGGGGTTTCCAACGAAGAAGCTAACGTATGAAAATTACAGATAACAAATTCGATGGTTTCTCGACTCTGCCAATAAAAGCTTGAGAAAACCACAAATGGTGAGAAAATAAAGAAAGAAGAAAGAGCTAAGCAGCAGTGGAATACCCACACACTATCTCATGATTATGAAAATAAATGAAATTTTTTTTTTCTAGAAATACAAATTTACACACATCAAACACATACTATATATTTAATAATTAAAGCAAATTGAATCCGTATGCATAATTAAGTATTTATTATCTTTATTTCACTAAATAAAAGAAAAATAATTACTGGTCGATACTGAAACAATATAACAATATTAAGTATACATGAATAAGAAATTACTAAAACAACTAATTAATAAAAAAATATAATTATTTATGAAAGAAATAAAAATAACTAAGATCATTCTGATAAACTTGTATTTTGTCTTACAAAGATGGTTAGGTTAAGGTCTTGAATCTTAATAAATAGTATATAATTATAGGAGAAAATGCGAACAACCCCCTTGTGATATTGCAAATGAGCAAATTACCCCCTTATGAAAAAATAAATAGCAATTTACCTCCTATATTTTTTAAAATAGAACAATTTACATATACATGGAAGTAAATTGCTTCATTTTAAAAATCATAGGGGGATAAATTGCTATATTTTTTTCATAGGGGAGTAATATGCTCATTTTCAATATCACAGAGGGATATATTGCTATTCACCCTATAATTATATACATATACGTATAACATCACATAATAGCATGGTAGCAAGGCCTCCAAGAATGAAAAAACGACACCCAACTCATAATGTTTAAGTCGTTAAGCCTACAATTTGACATTTATAGATTTCATGTCAACTAAACTCACATACAACTTTTCCACCCAAAACTATGCATATATCAAAAGGGACAATTACACTTCTCTCTTAAAGTTTGATGTAATTATATTTAAATTTTTTATAATTTAAAAAATTACGCTTAGCGCCTTAAAGTTTGCTTCTATCTAACAAATAAGCCCCTCATTAGTCAAAATTTATTGAATTTATTGATATTAAACACACAAAAAAAAAATTCAATGAAAATTAATATTTACCCTCAATTGACTAATTATTGCTGATCAAACTATTTTTTTCGAACTAAACTCCCCTTATAACAGTGAAGATTTACCTTCTCACATGCATTAACACATAAAGACGTATAAAAATAATTTGATCATAATTAAATTTATTTAGACTGTAATAAATCAATCAAAGATTACTATAAATGTTTTCTCTAATCTTTTTGTTAATATCAACAAATTCAGTAAATTTTAACTAATAGAGAAACTTATTTATTAAATGAAAGCAAATCTCAAGAGTGCTAAAAGTAATTTTTGAAACCACAGAATGTCTACATGTAATTATATCAAATTTTAGAAAAAGAGGGTATAATTATCTCATATAAAAATTGTCAATATATATATATATATATATATTTAATTCAGACAGTGTAAGGTTCATGCTAGCAAATATTAAAAACAAACAGAATGGATTAGATTGAGGTATTTTGCAGGATGGAAATTCAAGCCCCAGTGCTGCGACTTCCGTTTCATTCGATAGTTAAACAAGAACGTCCCCATGGAAAAATTATTCTACTAAGACCTTACACCAGGAACCGCTTCAGGAATATAGGTAGATAGCAAATCTTCACTACTTTCGTGATCTCATAAGGCACTAAAACGCGTTGTGATTCCTCGACATCGTACAGCCCGTTTAAACATTGGATACTAACTCCGGTAAAGTAGTAAATGCATAATAAAAACGCAGGGATATTAGGTACAATCAAGCTTCTACTACTACTACAACATTCACAAGCTTCGGGCAACCTTCTCGTACAGATCACGAGGCCAGTTCCTATTCAAGTTGTTAGCAAGAAAGTTGGCGATCTGCAAAAGTAGTGGCACTCCCTTATAAGAGGATCCTGATTCTGAAAATAACAGCCGGCACAAAGAATAAAGCAGAACTCACCTTTGCTCTCAAGGCACGAAGTGATCCATCTGTGTCAACAACATTATCCAAACAATGAAGGGCATCTTTGAGGAGGGTTGGCACACACGCTTCAACGTGTGGTGACAAATTCTTGAATGCGTCGGTCGCCATATCTGCCGACCTTGGATCCAGAGGGAGAAATGGAAGTCTTGTGATCTCCCTCAATGCATCTAATTGGTTTCCAGACCTTGCGAGTTTATGGATGGCTAGTATCGCCTCTAGCTGTCTTAGCACAGTTTGTTGCTCCATTACATTGGCTCTCTCTTGAGGACTGCAGAATAGGATGTAAGAGAGAACAATTTTGGTATAGAAAGTGATTTGGAAGTATCAAAGATAGTTAATATGAAAAGTAAACAGGGGCAAGACATAAAAACCTGATCTCAGGGTAATATTTGAATGTTTCCAAGATCTCATTTCCAGAGTGTATAAGCCCAGTGATCGTGCTTTCGCCATCCAGTCTACCACGTGATAGGGCGCAAATTGCTTCAGACAGACACTTGTTTATTGTATCAAGTGCAGCCGAAAATGCCCCAATTCTTTTCTGAATTTCTATGGACTGAATTCAACAGTAACATTGATCAAATAAATACAAGGGGTTGGTACGGACAAAATCATAAAATTCTTCACATCAAACAAATACTGCAAAAAGGAAAAGAACTGGAGATTCCAATGGTAACATGAACAACACCAGAATCAACCGAGTAATGCAGCACAAAGAAATGTTTATAAACAGGTGTTATCTTCCTTTAAATATCTAAATGCTCCAACGGAGAGAAGCAAATTACCAAGTACAATTAAGAAAGGCATACACGTCTAAATGGATCCACCGGAAAGAAAGTGAGTTCAGGAACAGAGAAATGAATGTTACTAGAATAACAACTCTCCATGATGCAGAATATTTAAATTGATAAATGTAAATTGTGCGACCCCATTTGAGAGAAAATGAGTTCAAGGATAGAGATATTGAATAGCAGATCCTGCAAAGTCTTCAAGAACATATATTTATTCTAACAATTTTGACACAAACCAAGAGGAGATCATCAGCATGCAATTTCATATAACTCAGAGAAAATAATGATTTGTCCTTGGATCAGACGAAATCATCATGCAGCTATCAACTCAGACTTGGATAATCAATTTACGTCAAAAATCTAAAAAGCGTAACCAGAGATTACTTTATCATATAAACCAGCATCCTGACACTGACGAGCAGCTTCAACCAGAAACTGCTGTCTTGTCTTCCCATCAGTCAAAAATCTTCCCAACTGACCTTCTTCTCCAGCACCTCTTGAGCCAAGCAAAAGATATATACCACCATCACGCAACAAAATCTCCGTCAGAAGTTGCTTTAACATCAAGGTCCTCTGCCTTTGCTGATCCACATTACCTCTGCCAATCCATGACAATTGCCCTCCGCCCACAGCGGAAGCTGCTTGAACATAATACTCTAATGCCATTAACAAGTCACCATGGCGCAAATAGGCTGACCCATACTGCCTAATTATGCTAGATGCCTCAGCAAAAGCATCCATCACCCCCATTTTTTGTCCTGAACCAGAACCTTCAGAAAGAACACCATAGTCTGCCAGGACTATTGATATATGCACAGAATCCACACTGTATCCATCATCTCCTATATCTTTGGACAAATGAATAACAGCTGGAAGCAGCTGGATGCTTAAAAGTAGAACATATGGATACACCAAAGGGTCCTTTCCGTTCTTTGTATAATATGATGGCTCAAACTTATTTAAATAAGCCTGCAAATCCTCTAAACTGTATGGTGACAGTCCATCACTAAGGGCGGAAGTAGAGGAACCAACAGAGCTGTCTCGTACAGCAGACAACATGAACCATAAGAAATCCTCGATTGTATTAAATATGGTAGGTAATTCTCTAAGTAATCGGTCTATCAGCCTCCTGGAACCAGATATAATGGCGTGCAGGAGTAATTTTTTCTTGTCATATGAAGGCCGCCCTACTCGATCAACCATCCGCAATATTTTCTCGCATTCTTCTGAAGCGGCAGCTGCAGTCTCCGGTGATACCATACCTCCAGTAGTAATCCACTCAGCGAGCTAGCAAGATAGGAAGCTAATTCACTTAAGACAAGTAGAGGAAAATAATTAGGAATCCACGTTATAGCACGTACCAGAGGAGTGAATTGCTGGGAGACACGGGATGTACGGGCAACTTCTCTAGCATCATCATAGTATCCAGTTCTCAGGCAAAAGTATATCTGTTGTTAAACAGGGCAAAGAAAATAGTTTTGCGGCATTCATTAGCCAACAATAACAAAGTTCCAATTCACCTAACATTTAATCAAGAATTACCAAAACAACAGAATTCTTGAGAGGAGACGCTTGATGGTCATGCTATTCGTTTGAAATAAAGTAGCAACAACAAAATCCAAATGCCATGCTAGTTTTCCTCTTACTTATCTCTCATTTTCCTTCAAATAATACTTTTCATATAAGTATATCAAAAACACGATAGAGTATGAACACATATTTTGCAGAAGATTCTGAAGTCAAGCATTTCAAATTAGTGCTACTAAAGGACAACAACACTTGAATATGATTGAAGTTCTCAGAAAGAGGAACAAATAGAAAAGCGTTCAAAATATGCACCAACAGTATGTTAATCAGGGCAACCAGAACATACTGCGGAGATAGACTACTCAAAGGACTTCTTCAATGACCGTCTACCGGGTAAGGGACTTAAAAAGAGTATTCACAGACCTGCTGCCAAGTGGTATGGTATCTATAGAGTATGTTAATCAGGGCAACCAGAATATATTGCAGAGGTAGACCACTCAAAGGACTTCTTCAATGACCATTGAATGAACTTAAAAAGAGTAGTCACAGACCTGCTGCCAAGTGGTATCTATAGGAGGCTGACGACGGACATCACCGGCATCAAAATCAAGAACTCCATAGTCCCTTAAGCAGATCTGTAAGACAAACAGCGTAACAAGTTATAAATAACCCAGGTACACGATTTCTGCAAAGCTTGTACACTTGCATATTTTCAGCTATAGGGCAGTATCAGACAAACCCGAAGGAAGGCACGGATTCTTTGCAAATTTCCAACAGCCCCACCAAGAGCAGCCTACAAATCAAGTATACAGATAAACATGAACTGTAATAAACTTCAAATTATAAAATGATCTAGATTCATGTAGAAGTGAAAAATTAAGAAGCAGACAATAAAACCATGAAAAATACATTCAAGCAACTTGGGAGGTAGTGATTAAACATTCAAGCAATTAATGCAATTCTTGCATTCACTCATTGAAAAATCCAAATAAGCGATACAATTATGCATCACAAATCCCAAAAAGGTAGCCAAAAAAGGTGGTGATTTATAATTCCACAACAAAAGAACAAAAAGAGCACACTAAAGGAAATTACCTGTGCAGGATGACTCTGAATCATATCCATAACATACTTTTCGTGTCCCCATTCCAGATGGCGACGTGCTCCCATGACCAAGGACATTCTTTTGGAAATATTCCGCCGAACGGTTGGGTCCTCACCCATTAATGCCTGCAAATTTAAAGTATCACAACAAACAGTGTCACAAGTTCTTTCTCATGAACATGATCCTTAACATGTGACAAAGACATAGCAAACAACAATCAATAAGAATATATACAAAAGAAATAATCATATCATTGGAGTGCAAACATACCATAATTAGGTGCCATATTTTCAGCATGCTAACAGATTTTGCACCAGATGAGTCAAGTTTCAGACTGTCATACGCATTTCTGAAAGCTGCAGCAGGCTGAGAAAAAGGTATAATTAGTTTTGCATTATTTAACGTTACACCAAGTCAAAGTCACTATAATAAGCAGGGAAGCAATTAAGAATAGATAACATGTAAGAAACAGATTCAGTAATGTAAAAGTAAAATAAACCAAGCCAACTTATTACGTTGAATGCTTATGTTGACTTGATAGCATTTACTTTGTGGTAAAATTATGGCTTAATCTCTTACTTTGAAGGGTAAGCCATGCTCTCTTGCACTGTTAAGATTCTTCACAACTTCAGCATATGCAGCAGCCTTTCTTTCAATCACAGGTTTATTAGCTAGAGCTGAAGACTCCAGACTAGATGGACCAGATGGAACTGGAGGACTGGAAGTAATAGGCACTATTTGACCCTGGCGACTCACCCCACTGCTAGAATCTTGAATATTAATTCTAGGTAATGTTGAAATTCGGCTCAGGGTCTGCAGAAAATCCCTTTTCTCCTTTTGCCAGTCCTCCTGCAAAGAAAAGTTCACATGGAAAACAGAGTCTAAATAAAAAGGAGAATAACTTAAGTTTACATCTCCAACATGAGATAATTTACTTTCAATACAAAGTCAATATTAATTGTAGTTCAAATAGTCACCTCCAGAACAGACATCATATAATCATTGAAACTTCTAAGATTGTCCTTCTGAGCTTCCTGAACAGCTGAGAGCGTTGCCATTTCATGGACCTGAGTTGCAGCAATCACATACCCATTATAAGGACATCAGTTGAACAGCTCCACTGTTTGCTCATGGAAGGACTAAGGACTAAAATCTTTAAATATCTGAAGGGTGAAATTACCTGTTGAAGATACTCCTCGACTGTTGTAGCCTCAGCAGGGAAGACATCTTCAAATGTTGTCTTAAGCAGGCAAATGGAAACACATGCAAAAAAATAATCATGAGGCACAAGTATCAGAATTAAACCAAAAAAGAAAAATTGAAAAATTGAGGATACACCTCATGTCATGATTTTCAGCAAAGTTCCAGAAGACAGTACTCAGCACCAATACCAAGCAAAGAAAAAATAACATCAATATAATATTCAAGCACACTTGAAAAGCTAGACACTTTCAAAATTTATACTCTCCAATAATGGAAATATTTCTGACATCTTCAAAGGAGTATTACTCGGGAAATCTTTACAGTCCAAAAGATCAGCTCCTATAATGAACATTCACTTATCCATAACAAGTAGGGAAGCATTCAACAGTGAAGAAATACTTACCTTTAATTCAAAGGACTTGAGATCACGAGCAAGCTGCTCTGCGTTTAATCCTTCTCGAGCTAATAGCCTGTAGAGTGAAAGCAACTTATTTATGAGAAAACAAAAGATGCAAATGCAAAGCACAACACTGTCAAATAATATATTCACATTCATTGATGCTGCGACACCATGTATGTCACTGATTTATTGTCCCTTGCTTACACCACTAATCCTCTGCACATTCAAGCTATGTCTATATCTCCAGACTTCAAAATGCTAAAGAGGACCTTTTTCTTATTTGATTTTAAAAGAACAGGAAAGACATGCTTGCAAAGATAAATTATGCAAGAGATTTATATAGTTATGCAAGTAGTTCAATTCTGTTTTCCCCTAATACTCAACAACATTCAAAAAACTTCTCAAATTTGTATTTATTGAACGGAAATGCGAGGAAATATGATTCCATTGAATATTTAGATTTTCAACTTCTTCTGCTAAATCTTGAGTCCTCTCCAGCATTAAGCAGAAACAAGAAATTTCGACTAAAAAAATGTTAACATAGCATAAATAACTGCTGGAGAAACAAAATTAAGAAATGGAGATATGCATACACTCGTAATGAGGTTTAGGTTAAGAAAAATAATTACCTAGTGGCCGCAATAGATTGAGAAGGAGCTTCAGCTCGTAGGGTTTTCGCCTTCAACTTCTTGGACAGCGCCTCCAACTGATCCAAATTCCTCTGTTCCCACCAATAACAACGCAGAGCCAAGTCAATTAAACCAACCTTAAGACCGAAAACCACATTAACGACTATCACGGGTACAATTCAATACTGAGACCTGAAGCGGCGGAAACTGAGCTGAAGGAGCAGCTTGCTCAATAAGCTTTGAAGAGGAATGCAGAAGATCAGTCCATCCGCTCATATCAGCATCGTTCGCCATTGTAGATGAAAGAAAACACGCACTACACACACTCTAAACCAGCACTGTCCAGCGAAAGGCAATATTATGCATACGTAACTACAAGAATACAGAGAGAGCGTTTTTGGAGCTAAAAAGCCCTAATTTGAAAAGTTTTGACGCCGTTAGATCCTGTGTGGAGCTGCCCATATTAAGCCCAGTACGCTGTGTTCCTATTTTGTTTCAAAAAAATTGCACGTTTGGTCCTCAAGTTTTTAGTTATTTAGTTAAAAACCTGTAAAAAAATGTATGTATCTCAATAAATTATACTATTATTTATTTTTCAATTTTATATTAAAAAATTAAAGTATTTACAAATCTCTCATAATATTAGATTATTTATCACTTGATTATCTATACGGTAAAGGACAAGGGGTTCCCCGATGTTTGCATTAATTATAAATATTTTTTTATTATTTGAAAAATTACAAATACCTTTTGAAATTACAAATATTCTAATAAATATCCTCTTATAATGAGCTGTCACAAGTAGATATTTATTAGGATATATATAATGTATTTATAATTATTCAAATAATAAAGGATATTTATAATTAGACAAACTCAAAAAAGCCTAGGAATGTGCATTTCGATTCGGCGCTTTTAAGAATCGAAAAGGGTTTAGTTCCGGTTCGGTTAAAATAAAAAAGGTTCGATTTTTTTTGTTAAAAAACCGAAAAACCATTTCGTTGTCTACTGTAATTTTTTCTCCTCATTTTTGACAAGAAGCTACAACCTACAAACAATTCTACTTGATTTTGGAAGGTCAAGCACACAATCAATAAATCAAACAAAAACAAAAAATTTCTATTAGGCACTTCATCAAACAGCTTCAAAACAAAATTTGTAAGTCAAATTTTTTAAATTTCTTTTTCTTTGTAAGAGAGCAAAGTAGTTGATGGAGAAGACTGGTGGAGAGAGCTGTTGCCGCCGACTGGAGAGTGGAGAGTGGTGGAGACTGCACTGGAGAAGGAGGTATGTCATGTTGTTGTTTTCTTTTCTCTTCTCACTTTTGTTTTCTGTGTTCTGTTTCTCTTTCTCACATTTCTTTTTTTCTTTCTCTATCTTTATTTTATAATTTATATTATAATATTTTTTAATATAACATAAAATAATAATTTTTTTATTCGATTCGGTGACCAATAAAATTGAACCGAAAAAATCAAATTTAAAAAAAATAAAAAATCGAACCAAAAAATTCGATTCGATCTATTTAACCAATTTTTGAACACCCCTAAAAAAGCCTGTTGTAATTTACTCTTATCTATAAGATATCATCAAGCCGAAAAAACAAAAGAAAAAGTTTATTTTCAAAATTTTTCCATCCTTTCCGCCGTATAAAATGTATTCATACATATACAAAAAATATGTATAATTTATTTATACTTACATATAATACATAAATTTAATATCTTTATAAATTAATTAAGATATAAATAGTTTATTAAAGGTTTTGATGTTTATATAAGTAATACATATTCTAAATTTTTTAATATTTCAGCGTCTAATACATGGGCATATAAATTTACAAAAAAAATATTAATCTTTCAATAATATTATTATCTCATATTTATAAAGTTAGGATAATATTATATTTTTAAATATAATCTTTTAATCACGTCTATGAGTCCAAGGGGTCCAACCCAACAAATCACGGATCTGGGGTGGATTCGAGTTCAAAAATTTCTCGACGGGGTGGACCCACTGCGTTGCCATCCCATGCAATGTAAGAATTGCACAAGATATAACTGCAATGGGAGGCACAAACTCCACACTCTTCATATTCCTTTCAACACTTGCTTACAAGACTATCTTTAGAACAACACACATCCCATCCCCAATGAGCTCGATAGATAACCCTCTACAGTTGAAATAATACCAACACATCTTCCCATCTCCCGAATCCATGCTACTAAAAAATATAGCACAAGAAAAGGCTATTTGTATCTCCTCTTGGATTCTCCATAAGCTACAACTCCCATGACAGTCATGGTGTAACCAGCAATGCCGATGAACGTCACAGGGTTGCGGAAAAGGAGTATGGAAATAACCACGGCCACGGCGCCTTTTGCATTGCCTAAAACCTGACCAAAGTTCAGAAAATCACCAAATGCTTCGGTCAGTTAGTCGACTGGTATGAAAAAGATCGGTATACGGTTCTAGAATTTCAGGCAAAAATTCTTGCCGGATGAAGAAAAGTGATCATTTGAGACAGTTTTTGTGGAAGTGCTTTCACTTAGTTTTAATGTAAAACGCGCGCACATAAGCACACACAGGAGAGAGGAGTCAGGAGAGGACCTGGAGAGTCAGGGCACTTGTATGCTTAGTCACTAAGAAATTGCACAAGTTTGCTCCATAAGCCATTGCCGAATTAATGAAAAGAAGAGGCCACATGAATTTATGCTCCATCCCAAGTGAAACAACGACGTTAAGTACGTTCGGCTCCATTACAAGGACTATAGGGAGCAAAACTACAACTGCGATTGGTGACATGTAAAGCATCAAATTCATGGAGTTCAACCGTTCCCTGCAACAACGGAATAAGTGATATAAGTTGATAGTGAATACACATATTAGGTTCAGGATAACTCGAGTCTCTCATTTCTAGTGCTGAAGCAAGACATAAAATTTAGTAGTTCTAAAGTCACTATTAGGAGTAAACACAGAACGTATTCTCAAACTCAACTCATTTACACTCCTCAGGATGGGTGAAAGCATGTCTTATTAGGGTAATAAACCTATTAGCATACACATAGAATCGACAAATATTTACCCTTCATTAGAAAGGAGAACCCCTTGAAGCACGGACTTAAACGCTCTAGCTGCTGTTGCACTTACACACATGATAAATCCGTATAAATGGAAGCTTGGCTCGCCCTGCAACCAGTTAGAAACTTTTGTAATTCTAGAAACCAGAAATCACAATCAATGAATCTGTCAACACGGAGCAACATCTGGTGGAGATGCCATCTAAA
This sequence comes from Sesamum indicum, assembly GCF_026168435.1. NCBI lineage: Eukaryota > Viridiplantae > Streptophyta > Magnoliopsida > Lamiales > Pedaliaceae > Sesamum > Sesamum indicum. The sequence goes on along the minus strand of NC_142661.1, from coordinate 3,222,912 downwards.
TATCATTTCTAAATCAGAATTCGTGTTCAACCAAAACAAAGCCAAATTTCATGGGCACTTGACTGGAAATTCCAGGTGATGGACTCTTGGGAAACCTGAGTTCATATCCAATTCCATGATGAATGGAAAATTTTCAAATTAAGTCGATAAATCATTAACCATTGCCGGCATTCTAGGAGCATGATGCCCAAGTTCTGATTAATATTCAACTTTTCTCAGAATGTGATCTCACCATGTAAAAGAACATGGCCCAAAGGATTATCATAAACTGCACCAAACTAATCAGTATACTATAAAAATCATAAAATGGAGCACAATTAACAAGATTTCAGATCTTATCCTCCTTTATCACCAGAAATGGCAGCCCACACCTCAGTAACAACTAACAAAGTGAACAACAAAACAAATCGACCAAGAAAAATTAAATCTTGTACCATTTCACCAGTATTATTATGGCTCAAAAACAGAAAATAGGTAAAAATAGCCGTTAAAGATTACACCTTTCTTTCACAAGATACACACAAATATATATATATATATATATATATGCAGAGAATTTTCCCAGAGTAGATATACAAATACCCATTTAAAATTTTTTCATCTAAAAACAATAGAACCAAACCAAAGAAAACTAAGAGGAAAAACAGAGAGACTAAAATTCAAGATTTAAAGAGGAGAAAGTCATACCCCACTTGCAATGACAACCCCAGCAACCACAGGCACAAGACAAGCATAAGTAACCCAACCCTCCCTCTTAAGGGTCATCATATAAGCAAAAAGTGCAGTAAAAAACGGTGTGGTTGCACCCACAGCCTGATTAAATGACACGGGCAAGTACTTGAGGGAAATATTACCACCCACCACAGAGCCACAGAAGACAATGCTTAGTGTGGCAATTCTCAAGAACTGGGACCTGGATTTGATCCTCTGTATTTGGACTACTTTGAGAAACATAATGGAGATGTAGCTGAGGAGAGCACAAGCTGACATGTGGCACATTGTGAGGAAGATTGGGAAAGCAAAGCCATAGTTTGAGAGAAGGAACTTGTTGAGGAGGAGTACACCAATGTTGGTGGAGTACCAGAGGATTATGAGGCAGGTTATGAAGATTGCCTGCTCTCTTGATGCAAGTGAGTGGGTTGTCATTGGTTTTTCTTTTGTGGGAGTCTTGAATTTGATCTTCTTGTTGTTGAAAAGGGTGTTCTCATTTGATTTGGAGGTAGGGAAGTGTGTGTTTATGTGAGTTCTCTTTGTTTTTGTTTCTGTTGCCGCATAATTATTTTGTTGGTTGTGTATGGTATGGTGTGATCACCTCGTGGCAGGTGGGGGGGGGGGGGGGGGGGGGTTGGCATGTTGGGATGTGTGCAGGTGGAAGTGAGAGAGAATGCCTGCCTGCATTTTGAGTGTGTGTGTGAGAGAGAGAGAATGCCCGCCTGCATTGTGAGTGTGTGTGTGTGTGTGTGAGAGAGAGAGAGAGAGAGAGAGAGGATGAAATTTGAAAAAACATCAATTCAAGATAATTATGGGGACAAATTGAACAAAGCATATCTTTAGTAAGTTTAACTAAAATGTTTAAAAAAATTAATTAGTGGCAATCAGAAAAACTTTTTCATTGGATATGCAATAAACTAATCACTCAATTAAATTATATGAAAGGGTTATAATTACGCTTAGATACTCTATGAAAATATAAAATTATACTTTTAAAAAAAAATATTAGGATTATTCTTATACTTTCTCCAAAAATTCATTTTTTTTACCTAACTTATTTTTGTTAAAATCTGGATGAATAATGCTGAAGCATATAAATTTTTAATTTTATTCCTTATTTAATATTTTTATATAATAATTTGTACTTATAAGGAGAAAAATATAATAATGTTAACTTCACTCTATATATACGTATATATTATAGATAATTTTAATGAGTACAAAATTAAATGAGAAATAAAATTAAAAACCTTATGTAATAGATGAACATTTTATGACCCAACATTCTCAATTTTTGAGTGGCATTACTTAAATTATTATTGTCTCCATGGATGGGATGGGTTCCATTTGGGTCTCTTTGGATGATAAATGACTTAACTCAGTGGTTAGAGTATTGCTTTCATACGGCTAAGTCATTGGTTGTTTTTCATTTAAGTCCTAACAGAAAAGGATCAAATATAAATGAAATATAAATATAATTTCAAAAAAAATTTTGAAGAAAAATATAATCAACATTTTCAAAGAGAGTTTAAATCTAATTAACCCTTATATCAACCATATTATCAATTGTATTTTCTTTCTTAAACACTCTTCAATGTTAAAAGTGAAAATTGTAATTATAATATGACTGACAGCGAAGTCAGCAGAAATTTTTAAAAATTAATTTGTTTTTCAATAATAAACCCAATCTTCAAATAAATAGTTATATAATTATCTCCAAGAATTATGTAAATACCAAAATTCAGCAATAATTTCCTCTTCACTCAACAAGCTTTGATCTGATTAAAATATTTCCTTTCTAGTTTATGAGAGTTCACCAAAAAAATGATTTAACAATCAGGAATTATTATCCTGCTATACATTCCAACTATACTTCTCGTACAGTAAGCATAGAATCAGGCAGCAATGTCTCCTAACAAAATTATCTGTACAACACTACTATACAAGGTTATAAGTTTACCCGCATTTCTTGATCCTGCCAGAGCAACCTCAGTTCCAAGACACCACAAGTTCAGACATTTGCCCAATACATTGGCAGAACACAGTTGATCAAGTGTACATCGTTAAAGCCTTGCGACTTCTTGAGTAAGCTAATGTTCCGAGTTCTGGTATTGAAATACGTTAGTGGTGGCAGTGAATGCAGGTTCAATGTTCTCATTTACACTCTTTGTTGGTCTCTTCAACCTCTTTGGTCTTTGCTGTGGAGCATCATTGGTCTGTGGGGGATCATCGAGCTCAAAGTCAATTGTCGTTGGGCTTGGAGATGATGAGTCCACCTGTTTCGAACTCTTTTGAGGCCTTGGCTTTGGCTGAGTTTGCTTTTCGCTTGCAGCTTTCCTCTGCACATACAACATAAGCAAGGCTATCAAAATCCATGAAGTTGTAAAACAGTTTCGTCACACTGAAAATCTGCTATTCTGTAAGAAGTCGTGCAATATTGTTTCCGAAACACCATTTCCAAGTTCTTTTCTACTCAGACTGACAGATAATGCTCAAGGGTGGTCTAGTTTAGCTGAAATATTTAGCACACATAAATGTCAGTACATAGCAAAATTTATCTAGGTAGCCCAGAAAATCTATGATTTCATCAGAACAACAGTCCCAAATTCCATATATGTGAAAATGCAGTCACAACAGAAAATTCATAGAGCAAAGTAGAAACTATCACCTTCTTGTTGCTTGACTTGGCTTTATCAGGATCAGGAGGCTCAGATTCATTATCCTGCAATTCAGGGTTTGTGAGATCCTCCAAAGATGCACCTCCTTCTGCATCAATCCGTATGCCCTTTGTACCACTTTTCTTCTTCTGTCGATCTTTTGCCTGGTTGCAGGCAGAAACCAAATAATCACCAGGTTTTTACCAGGCAAAAACCAAATAATTTCAGAACTTCGACGGTGTTTTTGTATTCAAACCATTTGATATTAACATAATGGAAATCTTTCATTTATATCAAGTTTAAAATGCCATGTCGAAAATAAGGAGTTAGGGTATCAAAGAAAGCTGATTCAATTCTTACCTGTTGTGAAACCTCTTTTAGTTTCTGCTCTAACTGAGCATCGTCAATCAATAATGATACAACGTCTTCAGGAGCCAAAAGGTCACCCTGAACATGACCACCTGTCATGACAAGCTGCTGCACAGTGTTTTTCTGACTGGCTCTCTGCAAAATTTTTTCCTCAACTGTCTCTTTACATATTAATCGGTAGACAGTTACCTACAAAATCGAAAGACAGAGGCTTCTCAGTGCCAGGAATATGAAGAACAGAAGACATAACTGCTTGGAATCAAGAACAGAGACAAACAAATGAATTATGTGACTACAGCATATCGAAGTGACCTACAATATGTAATATTGAATAAGAATCAATTCAAGGACTGTTAATGATAAAATAAATATGCGCTTCAATTACATAAGAATGATAGTAGCCAAAGCTTACCTTAGAACATAATCAAAGAATTCAAAATTTCCATCACCATATAGTATAAATCAATTCTTGAATTATCCAATTTCTTGATCCCCCCCCCCCCCCCCCCCACAAAAAAGAGAAAGAAAAGAAGGAATAAAGCATGAAGAAACTGGCAAAACTTGGAATTAGAACAATTAATGCATAGATTTTAAGAAATGGTTGAGTGATCAAGAAAGACTAACATCCTTAGTTTGGCCCAGACGATGAGCTCTATCCATTGCCTGTAAATCCAAAGTTGGGTTCCAATCACTTTCGTAGAATATGACAGTGTCAGCAGCAGTCAAGTTGATCCCAAGGCCACCAGCTCTTGTGCTCAGCAAGAACACAAAGATATCACTCCTGAACATAATTAGGCTGAAACCTCAGGAAGAGACCTTATTGAAGTAATTAAACAAGGAAATTTTCAACCAATCACATACCGGTGCTGGAAATCTTTCACCATGTCTCGACGATCCATTATTGTGGATGACCCATCGAGCCTCAAGTAGCGGTATTTCCTATAGTTCATATAATCCTGCAAAGCGACAGTGCAAGCAAGAAGAAGTTTCACAACTCTACTCGGTGCTGCTCAAACAAATAAAATTTAATCCAAGGTGAATACTGAACCAGGAACTCCAGACCTTAGAAAATTATAGCAAAACTTGAATTCAGGCCTTCAGAGCATATTGAGTTTCATATAGAACAAACTTGCTTAATAATAAAAGCAGGATTTTACTCAATTACATTAGTATGCAATTTATGAATCCCATGAAATGACTCCAGCCGTCAGATGACTGCCAATTAAAGGGGGTCCATTCCAACAGAAAACTAAAGTCACTAGGACAGAACAATATTATACATGAGGTTGCTGTAAGCCAGCTGTAACCAAGGTATGGTAAGATTAAAATATTTGTGTTGAGCACTTGGGGAGTCGGGCAGTCTTCTCTTTCCAGAAGAAAATGCTAGTGGATGTTGATTGTTCAATGACATATCGCATAAAACCATAAAAATAGGCATATTCACCACGCTTCAATGATCTTATATCATAAGGAGACAACTATGCTAGAAAACCATAAATATCTCTCCCAAATGGTGAATCATGATTCGCAAAAGTGAGTTTAATATACCTCAAGGATATTCAGCATTTTCGTCATTTGTGCAAAAAGAAGAACACGGTGATTTTCTGCACGCAGACGCTTTAGCAGTATATCAAGTGTCTGAAGCTTTCCAGAGTCCTGGAGAAACAGAAAAAAATATCACAAAGATGCACTCGCTACATGGTCCCATTTACAAGTATAATGGTGCAGAGGAAGAACAGACCGTGAGCATCTTTGCAGGGTCAAATGGTTGCATGGGTGGACAAGATCCAAAGATCTTATACGTAAGCTGAAGAGCCGGTTGTAAAACTGGTAATTCAGCATCAATCTCTTGGATTAATGGGTGAGGACCACCTGGCTTCCTAGGTCCATTACAATCAGACGTACGTGCAAATCCAACCAACAATCTCTTGAGCCAGGGGTGATGCCACTCTTCAGTCATCTTGTATGCAAAGTTTCTGTCTGAACAATGGGCATTTATCTGATAGCCAAATGCAGCATGCCAAGATGAATTCAGACCACTTACACATCATCAAATGTTAAAAAATAATATATGAAGTAGAATACTTAGCACTTACAGGCGGTGCTCTAGCTCTTGGGATGAAAGAGTATACTGAATGCAAGAGCTTGATATCAGTTAGAAGCCTATCCTGATAAGGCATGATTAGAGCCTCGTATGGTGCATCCACAGGACCTGTTGCAAGCCTTCTTCTAAGTAAGCTTGTCTCCGACTTACTGGGCAGAAGCAACATTCGTGTAACTGCTTTTACTTTCTCCTTGCCAATATGTACACAGTTGATATCATCATATTCGCTGTCCATCATCAGGTCCAATATTCCATCCAGAAATTGGCAATCAGATCTCATAACCGAGAACAACAACCTCTCCATAAGAGAACAAGTTGCCAAGAATGACACTTCTGCTGGTGATAAATCTATAAGACGGGAGAATCCAAATGCTCCACTTCGCCCACAATTACCATCCAAAATGTGGTCTTGTTGGAGTGTGGAGTTATAAACATTTTGTGGAGAAAATATGTTAAATAGCTTCTCAACGGATTGTCTGCTTAATCTTTGGTGAGCTTCTGAATAATGAAGCTTGGAACCATCAGCAACTTCTTGGTATACCAATTTTGGTATCTGGAAGAGTTCAATTCAGAAAAATGAATTACTTAATTACGACAATTCATCAGGGAGTCAGCAAAATGATCAAACACATTAGAACTTTATATAGGCCAAATTAGATTAAGGAGTATAATAATCAAAACTTGAGCACAAACATTTTTTTCCCCTATCACTAGAATAATATCAGTTTTCTACAAAAAAGGTGGGAGAAAATCCTTCAGGTAAAGAATTATTCCCATCACTTTCTTGCTCCATTGCCTCATAAAAATTCCATAAGTGCTTATAAACCTAGAAAAGGCATGCAAATTTAAAGACGACAACTCCAGATTACAAAAAGGACAGTTAAGTGAAGGTTCGAGAATTGACCTCAGGATGTCCTATTTTAACAGTACCATCACCAACTATTTTGTTCATATATTCATTACACTCGAGATTTTCTTCCATGAAACAATTAAGTGTCACTTAAAACCTAAGAATACTTTAGCATGCACCACATGGAAATAATAGTAAAATCCTGAGCACCTCATCAAATTACCTCATATACAATAGGATTTCTACCAGCAGAGTAGAAAATGTCTTCCAATTCGCCAAAAGGAGGAGGGAGAAGAGTATTTGGAATCTCTCCAAAATGGAAATATGTGCTTCCTTCATTTCTCTCAAATAGTTCTGGATGATTGCATACCTGAAGGGCAGAGTAAATAACCATCATAAACATTAATTTCAAACTGAAATAAAGGCCACAAACCTCAAAAGAATATAAAGAGAGACTCCCTCTGTCCCTGTTTGAATGTTCTTATTTTCTTCTCAGAACTTAAGTTATCCTCGCCTTTCTATAACAGAGACTGGACCTTCCAAAGGTTTTTGGGGACATTAATTGATGGTAAAACTGGCAAGTAAAGCTTTGTATTCATCACAGAGGCAGATTCCTTATTCCAGAAAATTTCATAATAGAGAATCCCATCAATCCAATCAAAACATACCTTCCTCAACTGGATGACAATGTTCATCAGATTTAGAATTTTCTTCTCATTAAGATGTCCACGGTTTCCATCAAACAACTCAGCAAGGGATATCTTGTTCTTTATAGCTTGATAAAAAGCTTGCTGGCGCGAACTAAGTTTACAGTGAACTGTAATCTCAGTTTTCCCTGTCAGCTCAGAGATCACATCCTTCTTAACCCGCCGCAGCATGAAAGGTTTCAAAATTGCATGCTGTTTTCAGAAAGTTGAAGGAAGAAAGAGCGAGGAGGGAAAAGAAAATCAGATCATAAATTCGAGATAATCTAATCAAGTTTAACACAGCTGATTGCACAAACTTGTACTAGTTTGCACCAAGCTAACAGTTCAAAACCAACATGTGGAAGTGCAATCACTTTTTTCAACCATAAAATGGACAAAACTTAGCTACGCAAAAAGTCTATATTAATATGACTCAAAGTTTCATAAAAATTGAGACGCCAGTGGACCCCACAACCTATTCCAGATCGGAAACAGATATTTTAGATGATTAAAAACATTGCGGCTAAAGCTATATAACTTGAATCAATTACTCAAATGTTATCCACATACTTTATGTTAGTATGTTTTCCAAAATCTTCAATTTTAGTGTCTTGATCATGTATATTACAGGTATGGTTGAAGCAACTGAAGATACATGATCAACCAAAGCAACCTGCGAACTAAAGAATCGACTTCCATATCCTTTCCTGCAGCTCAAATAGATCTGTCCTGCTGTTTTCACTTACAATGAATAAAAGAGTAAAGAATTGTCTAACTTCATGCACCCACGCATCGTCCACTCTCCCTTCACTTACACAATACTTTGCAATGGATCTTTAGACTGTATAAACTTTTCTTTTTTCAAATTTTCAAGCGTGCAGTAGCAAAATTTCCGATCAAGCAATATCTTCGCAGAAACTATTACTCCCACACCTAAACAAGCTCATTTGTTGCTCACCTAGGCTAGAACATGTACTTTGCAACTAATTCCGACTCCCGGATACAGATATTAAAACTATGCTTTTACACTCAAAGAATAGAGAAACCAAAGTTATGTCAGTGCTCACCAATCGATTAAGCTGGTGCTCATTTAATGTCCCTCCATGCTCTGCATGACTCTCAATTCTGTTGCAGTCAACAAGAACTATGAGGAAAATAACAGTTGAAGCTTAGAGAGACTAACATCTTAGAGGAGCAACATACCCTTTTGAAAACCACTCGTTGAATTGTTCATGGCTATCAAACAAAGTTGGCATAATAAAATGAAGGAGGGCCCAAAGTTCAGCCATGTTATTTTGAATTGGAGTACCAGTCAGAAGCAAGCGGTTTCGACAATTGAAACTGAGCAGTGTTTTCCATCTTATACTGTCATGTCAACATTCAACATTGTTATTAGATGCATATTGCATATAATTATATAAATACACGACTGAGCATTTAGGAAATTGATGAAGCATAAACTATCAGCAGCTAAACTAGCAACATATATCACTGATAATAGTTATGCATTCTTATTATAGAAACTGAAGCATCAACATGTCTGAGATACTAGGAAGCTAATGATTATCAGAAAAGGAGTCAAGGAAAGAATACAATAGCAGAAGAAGCTGGCAGACTAACATTGGAAGAAGCAAGCTAGGTTTACAGTCACTAGCTATATGCATTTCTTAGTTTGCTCCCCCATCACACATCTACAATCAGGGGTCTCAATGCATTTTTATCACTTCATTGGTTCATAAGGTGAGTAATTAACAAGATACAAGCTGCACATTTTTCTTTCAGTTCAATATTTACTATATCATATGCTTTTTGCAGAATTGGTGTTTGCAACAACCAAGCTTTCTGCAGGACATTTTAGTTCCAACAATCAGTAAGATTCACTACGAAAAAGGATAAACTCAAACCAAAAGCATTAAGACTACTGTGAGTTTTAACTTGGAAAAAGGTAATTAGTATAATACTAAACCTGTTTGAACTTTTAATTGCCTGGGCTTCATCCAACACCATGTATTGCCATTTTACACGGCGGAAGTACTTCTCATCAGAAACTAGCAGCTGGTAACTGGTAATGAGAATGTGAAATCCAGCCTCCCTGAAAAGTTAACATCAGGTTTTATCAGTAGAATAAAAAAGCGTAGAATCAGGTATTCTCGAATGGCACACAGAACAATTTCAGGAAAGAAAATATCAGGGAGGGTAGAGGAAGGCAAAGAAATTGAGAGTAGTGCATAATAATGCTGGTGCAAAGACAGCCAAAGTACAGAACTTCTGGATGTCTATAGCTGAATCTACCTTATGTAACTGAGGAAGTTTGATATACTTAGCCCCTGACGTCAATTTAATTTCACGATCAATTATAATGCCCCATGTTGATAAAACCAAGTGTTTTATACGATGATAAGGACCAAGTAGTGATTCATCCTATATGTATAACATTGAATTCAAGTAGTTTGACCATTACAAACGAGCCTCTGGCCTATATTTGTTATCGTAGGCTATGTTATTTATGTGCTCAGTCATTCATTAGACTTTCTTGGCATATAAAATGTAATGTAAACATAATTATGTCAAAAGATAAATAGAGGATTGACTGCTCTTCTTAGGAATATTTAGCTTCCATGTCATAATATATTAAATTTGCCACCACTTCAGATTGTATCATTTTCTGGTAACCATGAATATGATTATATTTCTCGTTCACATACCAAATAACCATGCAAATCACAACATGGAATTACTCATACCAGTTACACCTAACAACTGATCTAGAAAGAACCAGTTATAGTGACAAGTAAATGCAAAATCATGCAAGTATCAACCTTTTCAATGCAGTATCAAGAAGCCAAATGAAAAAGTTCAAGAACCAGCGAAATGGAGAATCACCTTCGATAAAGACGCTTTGGGTTAATGTTCTTCCTAAGTACTGTACGCTCCTGGAGACCACCCCAATACGGAAGAGTCTTCAAGTCGGGGCAGAAACGACTAATTTCATCGGCCCAGTTATTCAAGACAGATGCAGGAGCAACAACCAGAAAAGGTCCCCATATATTTTTCTCCTATAAAGAACAACCAATTAAGCAATTCAAGGGCTAAAAGCTAGCAACTCAAAACATTTATTAATTACCTCAGCCAAATGAGCCAAGAATGCCATGGCTTGGATGGTCTTTCCCAGCCCCATCTCATCAGCAAGAATACCATTTAAGCCCTAAGAAAGAAAATATGTTTGTCAGTCATCACGTACTTCTAAAAATGAGGCAGACCTTGAAACATGCCATTACCTGCTCATAACAATTTACAAGCCACTGAAGGCCTTTCAGCTGATATTCTTTTAGGGAACCCTTGAATAACTCGGGTGTCTGCACTGTTGACGCCACAGGCATGGTTGATCTGAGATCACCATAAACAATTCATAGAGCACATGAACGGTCAATGAAAGGTTCTAACCAACATTTTAACTTTATAGAATTACAAAATGCAAGATAGTGCTGTCAGTGAAAAGACACCCACGGATGCAGTAAATCGATGTTGCTAGACTCAGTTACTGAGGGATCTTGAAGAGGGGCCTCAGAGTCTACAGCTAGGCGGAACTTCAAGCATTCACTATCAAACGCACTTGTCATCCTTTTCTGCTTTGAAACTGCATCCTGGGCTGCTCTTAGAGCTTCCTTTCTCAGTTCAGCATCTTCAAGATCCTCTTCCTCCTCCAGCCGAGCTTCTGAAGAGCTCAAAAGCATTTCTTGGTCATTGGCTTTTTCTTCACCCACTGTTAATGCTTCAGAGGCTTGTGAGGTCTTATTCTGCATGAAGTGACTGTAAAGTTCTGTCTGTGACAGCAGAAAATTAAGCCTTTGCTGTTGCCTCTTTGCTTCACGGAGTTCCTGTTCTCGCTTCAGAGCTTCTGCAGCTTCCTTTTCCTCTCTTTTCCTCACTTCCGCCTTCATGAGACAGGTTCACATATAAGAATTCTCTAGTAAATTGTTAGATAAAGGTGAAACATGTGGAATCAAGTGCCATGCCTTAGAAAACTTCTTTTTACAGTCAAAAGAACAGAGCAAATTTTCAGGAAGATCCTCAGTTTACCAAAATTGATTTTTACCTAAACAGCGTTTTTCAGTGCAGTTGATGATCAGCATATTCAAACTAGTAGGAGGTATTTTGTTCGGCTCAAAGCAGCAAACAAAACCAATAAAAAACATACCATCTCCTTGTCAACTCTCTTCCAAAATACTAGCATATCTCTAGCCAATTTCCTTGTCCGGATTGCAGCACCCCTCATCAATTTCAGGGATCTGCTAACCTTCATTTTCACCTGTAATACAATCAGATTGAGGCATTTTTTTCATGGTATAAAGCTGAAGCACTGGCAAAAAGATTCAGAAAACCACAAATGGTACAGGACTTCTTGACTCTCTAGAAGTACATACCTCTCTTTGACAGGTTTCTGATATTCTCTTTGCATCAGTTAATTGCCTTTTGTGGAAGTTGGTAAAAATCTTTTGATGTTTTGGAATTTCTTTCCTTGCTATACTAATCCAATATTTACTAATCTTTTCCATTTCTTCCCTCTCAATTACAGAGGGGTCTTTCTGCACCTTCGGCTTTTTAGGCAAACTCCGTTCAATAATCTGCAGCAAGACATATCCACCAATGCAATTAACAATCAGATCAATTATCGAATTAATGTATAAAAGAAAATTTTCTGACCTCATATGTATCCCCTTTCTCCAAAACTTTCACATAATAAACCTGCAAAATACCACCTTCAGACAAAATAGATCGCCTAATCCCTCCGGCTGCCCCCTCTGGGATGCCATTGGATCGCAATGCAGCTTCACTTATTTTTAGGCAGAAGTTCTCAGAAGGGTTATTGGTATGCTGGGCTTTCAGTTTTGCCTGAAGAGAATCATACTGGGGCTTCAGGTCACCCATTCCAGCCCTGCTTCTCTGCTGAAACCTGTTATCAGAAGCCATCATTGTAGCCAATGACCCCAAGTCAAGGGTGCCCTTCAGGTAAAATTCCTCTACTCGGATATCTGACATACTTGGTAAATTCAGGGATGATGACAGCTTTTCATATGGAAGAGGGATCCTATACGTGATGCCATCCCCAATATCCAGAAAGGCAGGTTCAAGATTTGGTCTGCAGATATTTGACAAAACACCAGATAATGAGCACTATATCCTATGAAGGTTCAAGTATATTACTTGCAACAAATATCCAATCAACGCTCTGCTAAAAAAAATATAAGAAAAATCAATTCTAAATAAAGAGAAATTGCGCGTGTCCTCTAGACTAAGTGAATCTTTATCATCTAATGTTGTTTGACCAACTAAACAGAAGGGGGAAGCTTCTTTAATCATCCTTCGCATGTCTTGATGAAAAGCTTCAAAAATATCTTCTCACTTATTTTTGTGGTGCTTGAATTACATAACCATGGTCACTGCCATCTTCTGCTTATTCTAACACTAACAGCCCCATACTTAGAGTGTTTAACACGATTATGACCTAGGAAGCTAACCCTTTTGTGCATTTGAATAGTAGCTCTTACGCCACTGCAACGTTCATCACCTAAGATAGAGATGTAGACCCAATATCAAGATTCTAAGCTTTTTCCTTTGTGACTGCCCAATCCCAGTGCCAGTTCATATACAATACACCAACTTACTGAAAGGATGTATCACAATGAGAAGTCAGGTTAGTTTTGCATCATATTGCAAATTACCACTATACTTAACAGATAGAGTGTAAATTGTTAACAATCATACTACATGATAGACAAAATTATATCCATTAATAACTAGAAATTCTGGTGCTCAGAAGCAGAATGGAGCTCAAACCTACAAATTCTCTAAGCTATGATATAAATTGCCATCAATAATAAGAGCAATGCCGTTAAGTAGAGAAAATAATGCTAAATAAGCAAACCTGGCAGTAGCATATTGCAGGCCAAAATCTGATTCTGGATAACTTCCCAATTTTTGGGAATTACTACCGTTGAGAAAATCTGAAGTTGATTCAAACTTGTGAAATCCTCCCCTGTTATCAGCCGTTGCTTTCTGCTCTTTCAGACCCGCACTATTTTTCATTGTCGCAGATCCAGTTCTTGCTGAAGCAGGACTCTGGGAAGAATAATTAACCCTCCTCTTGTACTTCTGGATATGATCTCCAAGCATTGCTCGATATCTCTCCTCTGAAATATATGGACTATAACGACCAGTTTCTTCCTCGTCACTGCTATAAGTACTCCGTCTTTTCTTCTTCAATCCCCTCTCTGACATTTTTCCATTCATATGCTCCCCAATCACTCCCCCTAATCACAACAAATACAACCAACATCCAAAATCACCAAGTCGTTGCAAGTAAGTGCAAAATACTATCATTAACTTATATAACTGAAAAAAAGTATGGTACTCCATGCACGTGCACTTGATTAGCCAAGAATGATCGTGCTCGTCAAAGGATTGTACTGGACGGAGTCCAAATCCAACATAAAAAAAATGAAAAGGTGTAACACAGAGAAGCAAATCATAACATTTCTAGTTAAGTTAACCAAATTGCCTACCTTGGCTACCTCTGCTCTCATCCTGACTACTATTTCCATAATAATCAAAATCTTCATCTTGTTTCGGCAGTTGAAAGTTCATCAAAGGCTAACAAAAAAACCCAAAATCAATACGGAAGATAAAGAATTCAATTTATCAAAGAAAAGCTAGTATACCCGAAGTCCCAAGTCCGAATTAAACAAACCCACATCAAACTAACACTCAAATATCCGGAAAATCAACTTCACTCAAATTCATCACAATTTCCGCACTCTACACCAAAACCAGAGGGCGAGAAAGAGAGGTCACATGCCTCAATTGCAAAGAACAAAGAAAAAGCCAATCCAAAATAGTAAAAATCCATGTGAGTAGTACCTCAAGATTGAAGAGATTTGCATAAGAGTACTTCCGCTTGGAGTCCATAAGCTCTGTTGCTGGCAATATAACGATAAAACCAGAATTCTACGATGGGCATTGGGGGAGAAAATTGTGCAAAGGAGAAGCTTTTAAGGTGGGGGCGGGAGTAGAAGGATGTGGAGCGGATGTGAAGTGAACCCTAACCCTAGAGAGAGAGGGGGGGGTGTGACAGGGGAGAGAGATAAGGAGAAGAAGAGAGGAAGCGGGGACATAGGTGGAGTTGTGCATTGGTATTTGCTAACGTAAGCCGGTGGGAAGGGCGTTGGTTAACGTGCGCGCTAGCTACAGTGTGCCTTTGCTATCCTCTCTCTCTCTCTTCTGCTGAGCTCTTTTCTCTCTCTGCTTCATGAGTTTTTTCGAAATAATAGTAATAATTTTTTGGCAGGCCAAAATTGGAAGAAACAGGAAAATTATTACTTTCTATTATTTAATATTTTTCTGAAATTAATAATAAATTTATTTAATATTCTTCAATTTGCGTTTTTTTCTTATATGAATGTATAATATTCAATACAAAAATAAATAATTCCTGCAAAAATTCTGAAGGCAATTGAAGCACAGGTACGCAATCAAAATGATGTTATTGAAAATTATTTTACTCAAACTATTGAAGAAAAATATTATGATGTCGAATGCGAACAAAAGGTTGCTGGTAAGAACACGTTCAACTTGAAATTTTTGGCCTAGCTTTTAAACAAGTTCTAAGAGGGTTTAGTACTCCAATACTTAATTTAGTAAAAAAGACGTTAGTACTCCGATACTTAATTTAGTAAATAAGGGTGAAAGCGTAACCCAAAAGACAATTCGGTGCAAGAATACTTTACAAAACTTACATTTAGTCCATGTGAATGCTAGAAAAACGTTACCTCCCACCGAGGGAATAAGTCACCCTTTTATAGTATTACCACTTGCCAACCGACAAAGTTTGGTCACCCAATGACTCGAAAAGTGGTTGCTAAAGGCAAAGCTATAGTGTTTTTTTTTTTTTCTTTTGGGGGCGGGGGGAAAGGGGTATTCTTCGTTCTCGACCCTGATATAAGCTTTTCGAATTCTTGAAGGAGGTTGAAATAGATCCAATAGTCCTCATAGATCATTGGATATCCTCCACGGGGAAGCAGCTGTTGTTCCTCCCAGCGTCCGATTGAGGTTCTGCCATGTGTAAGCACGAATCCATTTATATATAGATGGCCGTCAAGTAAGCCTATTGCCTAGGCCTTCCTCGCTTTTCTTAGGCCTTTTCTAGTTTCTTCATTTAATAGACTCCTTCCAGGAATTTGGTCTGGGGTCCTTTTCCCTCTGGACTGTGTACAATCTTTGGTCTCATTTGAGTCTTTCCCGAATTTGGCTCAACTATATATTTTTCGGGCATCAATATCATTTTTATTATTAGTCTTCAAACTTTTAAGTTTGTTAAACTTATTCAATAAAATGAAGAAATTCTTTGTGATTATACTTTTTATGGAGCAATTCTATAAATTTCTTAGCAAATATATTGAATTTGTTTGTTTGATTTTAAAAACATGGACGGAGACAAGAAAAAAATTATGGATTTATTTAAAAAATATTGGATGTGTTTTTCGCAACAATGTACGTTTTTCATTAGTTTTCACAAAGCAATACAGAATATAAAACTGTAATGTGTGATTTTTTTAAAAAATAAAATCGTATTCGTGCTGATACCTATGTACAATATGATAATTCAAAGACTTCATAAATACATAAACGATAGTCAAAATGATTAAAGAAAAATATAATCTTAAGATGAAATAATGTTTTATTATTATATTTTGCAATCTTTATTTAGTTTCAAGTATTATTAGGCGTGAATCCCAAATAAATTATAGCATAGACAATTATACACGAAAAATAATAACTATAAGGTAAATATGAAACAAAAAAAATGTTAAAATGAATGATATTCTTTTGTCGACATAAAATCATAACGTAAATATTTTGAAGCAAAAATACGGCTTATTTCGATTATTATGTCATATGTATAAATATTTATAATCATAACTCTATATACTAATAAATATATAGTAATATTTAATATTTTTACTCTAAATTCGAGTAATACTATAAATAGTTTGGCTATAATTTTCCTTCTTCATATATTTGTAAAATGGGATACTATTCATATTATATGGAATTAAATTTATCAATATGCTGCAGTGCTTACTCTTTTATATAATTCAAAATTAATTGTTATATTAATTATTGAGATAAATATTTTTACCATATGTATGATTTTATTTTTAATTAATTATTGGTACAACAAGTAATTATTTAGATCACTAAATAGTTTGAAATGTGTAAAAGGTCAAAAAAACAATATGTTCATAAATATTAGGTAATAAAAAGTTGGTAGAGAATTTAAATTATGCGTAGTTATATTTATTTTTAAATTTATTTATAATTTAACTTTTAACGTAAAAATTATAAATTTTTTAGTATTAACTCACGACTAAGTCATACACATAATATCAATGGTTGCCGGCAGGTGCAGACCCGTAGCCTACGATTAAGCTCTACGAGCACTATCTTAAATTACAAATTTACCCCAAAAATAGCTCTAATTTTACATTTAACAATTAATATTTTCCAAATAATGGATTTTTATTTTTATTATTTGGCAGGCATAATATTTTATGAACTTTTTTAATAGTGCAAGAATTTGTTTTCTTTTTTCTTTTTAAATTTATTTATGTCAGTTAGGTTTAATGTAATATCAAATTTGGATTTTGTGGGCGGCACGGCTAATGTTTAGCTATATTAATATAATATATATATATATATATATTTTATATTCATAAAAGACAATAATAACACCATCACACTAATTCTTAAGTCCGACAACTATACTCCTGATTAGATAATTTTAATACATTAATTAAGTTGCCTTTTTTGTTTTAATTAAAAGCGATCCAATGTCATTTTAACACTATTACAGAACTATTTTGGTTATGTCAGTAATACATAAAGTTGTTTTCTTTTTTTTTATATATATAAAATATGATTTATTGATTTATATATTTTATTATTATTTATAATATATTTTATAATATTAAATATTATTTCTTTTAATACATAAAAGTTGTTTTCTTCTATTTTTTTTAAAATCTGATTTATTGACTTATATATTTTATTATTATTTATAATAATTTTAAAATATTTAAGATTATTTCTTATATGCACACATAAACTGTGTATCACGATGGCTAGTGCTAATAATTAAAAAATTGAATAATAATAATATTTTTAAACCATAATGCAATACTTAAAGAAAGACAAAAATTGAATAAATAATTAATAAAAAAGTAAAAAATGAAAAAAAATAAATTAATACCACAAACTTGTAATAAACTCAGATGTCAAACCCAACAAATTCGGAGCCCCATCACTATAAAAATCACTATTTCCACGACAAAATTTAATTATCGCACTCGTTCTGGTACTCCAACGCTTTTCTTAACGGTCAGAGAAAGAAGGATCATGGCAAACCCTGCCGCCGGCTACCACTACGGCAACGCGCCGCCACCTCAATCCTATGGAGGTTACACCATGCAGCAGCCATCTGCTCCCTACGGCGCACCCCCATACGGCATGCTGGCGCCCTCGACTTTTGCCCCAGGCACTGATCCAACCGTGATTGCGTGCTTTCAGTTGGCTGATCAGGATGGAAGCGGGATGATCGATGATATCGAGCTTCAACGTGCGCTTTCGTCGTATAATCAGAGCTTTCAGCTGAGGACTGTTCATATGCTAATGTATACCTTCACCGGTATTAACACGAGAAAAATCGGTATGAATCTGTTCTGTCTGTTGGTTCACACGTTTTGTGTGATAAAAAGTTTACAAATCACACAATTACCGTGAATGTAGTAGCTAATAACAGGGTCTGGTTGGAGATCTTTCATTCTCTGTTTTACCTTGAAAACAGGGCCGAAGGAATTTACAGGACTCTTTTACTGCCTTCAGAGCTGGAGGGTGAGTCATAAATGACTCAAACAACCTCTGCATTCACTTTGTTTGTTTTATTTTACTCTGAATTTGGGATTGTTGATCTCACGCTGAATGACCTATGTACTATATTGATTAGTTTCTTGCTCTTTTAGGGAATTTTTGACAGATTCGATCGGGACAGGAGTGGTAAGATTGATGCACCGGAATTGAGAGAGGCTCTCCTGAGTATTGGATATGCGGTAAGCCCTATGGTATTGGAAATCCTGCTCACCAAGTATGATAAGACTGGTGGAAGCATGAGAGCTATTGAGTACGACAATTTCATCGAGTATGTTCTATGTATTGTTTCATTCTTTTCTCAATTTCACATGCTATTTGGGTAATTAATTTCTTTTCTTCCTCTTGTTTTTCTTGCTCAGATGCTGCCTCACTGTTAAGGTAGGCCATCTATTATTTCGCCCCGTCTCTGCTTCACTTTTACGGCACTTTCATCGTCTGTTTCATGTATATTATATCAATGCATGTGGGGTGCATATAATTATATATATGTAAACAAATATGTTATAAAATCGACGTGCATATATTGTGTGGAATGTATGATGCAATAGAAAACTTGCATAGAAGATCAGTAGTGATTTTTTCAAATGAATGTTGTTTTGAAAATGTCTGATGTTTGTGCAGGGACTGACTGAGAGGTTCAAGGAAAGGGACCGCGCATTAACTGGCTCGGCCACTTTCACTTATGAAGCCTTTATGCTAACTGTGCTGCCTTTCCTCGTTGCATAATGCAATGCAATTGAGATTTGGGAAAAATGCAAATATCCCTCTTGTCATTTGTAAATGAGCAAATTAACTCCACATAAAAAAATAGCAATTTACTTTCCTGTGTTTTCTAATATACAACAAAACTTTTCTATATTTTTTGAAATGAAGTAAATTGCTTCTTTTTAAGAAATATAAGGGGTAAGTAAGTTGCTATTTTTTTTTTTCATAGGGGATAATTTGCTCATTTGTAATATCATAGGAGGGTAAATTGCTATTCACCCATTGAGATTTACTTATCTTCTGTTGTTATGTAATTTGTTCTCCTTTTCTTTTTTTTGGTTTGTCTGGTTACGAAAGTGGAAAAGTAGGGATGACACCCCATAAATCCGTCATGTAAGATTGTGCATGCGTCATGTGTGCCGGTTAGGTACCTATAGCTGACCTATTATCCCCAAGAACTATGGCCTATCATATGGAAATCGATATACAAGTCAAGACGTACATTTAACACCATTAAAAGTCTTGACAAGAATTCGAATCCATATGGTAGGTGTGGCCACATTCGTTTTCCTTTTTGCTAGTTTATTAGTATAGCTTTTATTTCTCATACTATTTAGCAGACCTTGCTAATAATTGGTTTTATATATGTAGCATTGTTGTAGTTTAAAGTATAATATTTTTTTAGCATAGTGGATGGTGTGCATTTTGATGTGGAAAATTTTAGTTTGGGCTGATCAATTCAGCTTAATTTAGATTAGGGTATTTGGATCGGTTTATAAAATTTTGAAAATATCCTATAAGATATTTAATAATTTATAGATGTTGAAAATTGTTCGTTTGAAATTTTAAAGCAACTTATAAGATCCAAAAATAAGATATAATTAGAAATTTATCGCTACTTTTAAAAAAAAAAGGTAAAGAATTCACAATCTATTTATAAGCTTTTAACAAACTACTTTAATTTTGATTATATTAATTACAAAATTGTCAGTATTAACATTTTTATAAGTTTCATTCTCTTATTTTATTCAAATGCTTTAAATATTTATTTTTAAATAAAATTTAAGATTTTATAAGAACATACATCTTATAAGATGCATGTATTATGAGATACACTATGAGATTTTCTTATAGCTTATAAAATATTCTGAATAAGTCTAGCCAAATGCCCTCTTAATTACTCAATGTGTGTATTACTCTTCTTATATAATTGATGTATAATTTATAAAAAATAATGAATTTATATTATTATCAGCAAAACTTTTATAAGACGATTGATTGGATGTGTTGAAATCTAATTCAAACCATTTTGACGTAGACAATGCGGGTTAGCGATTATTGCAGCAGCACAATTATTTTTGAGGTTGATGATTATTATCTAAGACAATCTATTTATTAATGTAACTTTGAAATTTTCAGACCCGGTTGCAAATTAGTTATGATAAAACTGCATACTTGTTGCAAACTAATATTTATAGTTTGTGAAAAATATGATAATACATAATATTGAGCAAATTGTAACAAAAACTTGTGATTTGCTATGAGACATTATTCCAGTTTTGCGTTATTTTTATAAGGAAGCTTGAGATAACAACGGCTTTATTGCAAATACTTGCGACAGAATTGTGAGCGTGACGATTCATATGATATCATCACATTGCAGCTAAATTTGCGACTATCTTGGTATGGTAATTATGTCACCAACTTTGCGGCACGACCTTAATAGGATAATTTCATAGTCAACTTGAGACGCACATTGCGACGATGTATCTTTACAAGGTTGTGACCATTTTACGAAGACTTATGTAATTGAAATTAGCATTGCAAATACATTATATTACTTGAGATGGAATTTTGTGATGGATTTGGATTTGCAACCAACTTGTTTAATATATATTTAAAATATATATTATTTATTTAATTACCAAAAAATATTTAAATATGAAATACAGTAAATTAGGAATTTATCATGATGTGTTATGTGAAACATATGATAACAAGAAATAAACAAAATAAATTTGAGGCATGGACGACACTTTTCTTAAAGTAATAAATGCTCACACTGTAAAATTTATGAACGGCTTTATACGACAATATACTTTTAGGATACAATAAGTATATTGAAGTTTGCGAATAGCAATTTCGAAAACTTTTCTAAAAAACTAACACAAAGTTAAACTTAATGAATACATAAACTGAAAAATTCTAACATTTTGACACTGAATGTTTGTAGGAATTTCACCCTATTTCCGGAAGCATGGCAATGTTTAATTTATAGATTGCTTTTCAATGTTGCAATATTTCATATATATGTGCCAGTAATTAAAATGAAAAGGCTACATAATAACTTTTTAAGCAGAAATGCTACAACCATATTTCTTCAATAAATAAATAAAGTATTTATTTCATTCAAAACAAATAAGGAGATAAATTGTTTCTATAAACCATTTTAGATTTATTCTTATGATGTTAGAAAACATATACCTATTTTCATCACAATATATTGCTGCAATTGTCAAATATATTTCAAATAATTCTTATACATTATCTTAAACAATAATTCAGAAAAGTAATGGTTGGAGCTAATAATCACAAGCAAATTAAATAAATAAGTTTAATTAGTTTCCCAATCTAACATAATTTCAAGTAAACTGTGTCTTATGTCATATTACATGTTGAAAAATGACAAAATTGCAAAATTGGTCGGGTGGTAAAATTAGTCCTACAAGTACTGAACTAACAATTTTGGTACTATATATTTTAATGTAGTAATAATTTTAGTCTTTCTGGCCAAAATTCTCAAATTTTAGCTGGATAAATTGAGGTGTAGCCGTGTAGGGATCCGGCTGCCAAATAAACTCAACTTAAAGATGTGGTATCTTACGTGGATGCTGACTAAGCTAAATTGGTGGAAAATGAAGTATGTGTAAATTATATGAGGAAGAATTGAAGGTGTTTAACAATTTTTCTTTGCCTAAACATGTTTTAAAAAAATCCGAATCAAAAGAACCCTAAAATCCCCCTTCCAGCGAATCCTCGAAGTTGCCAACTACATTAGCCACGTTCATCCCTAATAGGGAAATTGAGGAGAAAGGGCACAATATGGGATATGGCTTTACTGAGTGGGTTAACCACCTCAAGAGAACACATGACAGTTTGAATTAAAAGCAATTTCGGAACCCTAAAATCTTGGGATTTCGATTGAGGGAAGATATCTCCTCAACTACTTTATTCAAAATTTAGGAAGTCATCCTTATTGTCAAAAGATACCTCATCCATAGCGGATTCTAACTGCTCCCAAGGATCATGAGTCTCCAAATGCCAGAGATAATCCTCAAACAAACCCATAAGATATTCAGTCTTATACAACCACTTTGTGAAGATAATGCTCCACCAAATCCGTGAGGGATTCAATTTTATCCAATTAACTGAAGATTGTTTATAAATTGAGAACTCTCTCAGCACGAGAAGCCAAGTTTTACCATCATACTACAACTTTTACCTTCATATACCGCCACATTGGTTGATTATTTTCTTACTTTGAATTTTATTTCAACCCCAATCTTTTACTTATGCACAAAAAGTTGAACTTCACTTATTTGAACTATTTTATTTCACTAGACGTCGTGGCACATAGTCCATGCGAGCATAAATTAATGTACTAATTTTTTTACTTATTAAAGCTCTTAATTTGTTCCTATATATTAAAATTTGTTATTGTCTTTACAACATCGTATGTAAAAACTGTCTAATTACTTTTTATAATGCATTAATTATCGACATATATTGTATTTTAATTTTTTGCAATATATCATATCAATTGAGATTATTATAGTTACATGCAACATCAATGGGCCACGGCCGCTGTGAGTAGGTGTCAACAAAGTGGCGGCCTAGCCGGTGACGGTGGTGGCTTATTGCTTTTTCCCTTATCTTCTACATAGTGTTGGTCATATACTTTTTAATGCAACATGCAATTTGAAAAAATATATACACTTATCACAGTGCGACAAAATTTCGCATGAATCTATACGTAGATATCTCAAAATAACGCAAGAGAGTGAGGGGAGAGATGGAATTCGTGTATTGTTGACGAGACTATTATAAAAGTTGTTTTGTTTGTTTGGTAGTACATATCCTTTGTTCAACTGTTGTATCCGTTAGTCAATTCTAGCTGTTGGTGACATGTTCGATGTGTGTACTTAAAATTTTAATTTACTAGACCATTGTGGTATACCGTTTTTACATGTATATAATAAATTATTATTATGACACGCCGTTTCTACATGCATATAGTAAACATAAATTACGAACACCAAAATAATAATATTTTCAAATCTTTTTTTTATTTTTTTATTGTACAAGCTGTGAATTTATGGGTGGGCATTGATTTCGACTCCCAATCCGGGCCCAAAAGTTCGGGGGTTTCCCGATAGTTTGGGTGCCGACCCAAACCCGGCCCAACATCCACCTTGTGAAGTCTAAAAAGATGGATAAAAGTGAGAAATAGAATGCATTTGGTGCCCCCATGCAGGATCGAACTACAGACCTTCAGTTTACAAGACTGACGCTCTACCACTGAGCTATAGGGGCAATCGTTGCCTCTCCCTCGGGAGAAGTTAATTACTTTTTCTTTAATTTTTGTTTTAAAATGTTGAGTGGAAATATTTATTTTTGTATATATTTATTATGTGGAATAAAATGCATTTTAATCGTAATCAGGTGATAAGATTGTAGTGATTGAATTACAGTCAACATGTGTGCTTAAATCATATTTATTTAATTATATAAAAGATAAGAAAGATAAAATAAATCTCAAATTGATAAAAAAAAAAAAACTATATTGATTTCATTTGTTTGTGGGTAGAAAGTAATAGATAGAACAAATTAATTTAACATATAGTTATATTGTTAAAGGAAATACATATATATTAAAAGGTATTTTCGTGGATCAATATTATGAAAATAAAAATTAGTTACTCTAAGGGGTTATGGCTTAATAATAATTTAGATTAGTAATGAAAGTACTTTCGAAGAGTGTACATAATTTAATTATTTCTTGTATTTTTTTTAATTGAAAGATAACGAAGAAAGATAAAATTAATAACTGAGTCAACTTAATAAAATAAAATAAATTTAAACGTGTATGGATAGAAAAATATTAACTAGATTAATTACTTAAAAGAATATGATTATTTTGTGGAAGAAAAGAAAATATAAAGAAGAACATTTTAGATAATTCACATTTTGCGAATCAAGCCAATTATTATAGAGACATCCTCATTAATGTATAGTATATATTAGTGATTTTCAATCAATGTATTTTCTATTTGTATGGACAACAAATTGGAGAAGTTTACTGATGTGCCTTTCTGCTTCATTGCTTCCTTATTTATAACAGTCCGCGGATTTTAAATACGGACTTCAAATTTGTTTTTTGATAACGTTATTGCCCTCGTCATCTCTTTTTCTTCTTCAGATGACGTTATTGCGTTCGTTATCCCGTGTCCTTTCTAGTTATTTAGTATTATTGGCTTGTCAGTCATGTACTTGCTAGTTGGCTTTCCTGTTTTGCTGACTGTTGGTCATCGTCATCTTCTGCCGACAGTCTCCTTCTTGAATTTTTACATTCTTTTATTTTTACTCTGATTTATAAAAAATTTTTCTTTTACCCTTATCCTGATTTAGTTCATGTTTCTTCTGGGTGACCCGAATTTTGTCTCGAACAAGGCATTTTCTTATTTCTCGCAGCAAAACTATACATGGTTATGCCATTGCCCAACATGCAGCCTATTGGATGCCTTTATCCTTGTGACTCCGGTCCCTGACAGCTTATTTTCTTAAATTAACATCCTCTTCTTTTCAAATAAGCTTTCTGCGAACTTGGTAATTCTCATGTTATGGAGTTTAACATGAATGATCCATTTAAATTGTTTGAGAAGATTTTAAATGGATAATTTACTTTGTCCATTTCAGTGATACAACCCATAAACCCCAAGTTCTTTTGGTGGAAATATCATCTTTCTTTATGGCTGACAACAATTGAGCTTCTCTTGAGGCAACTTTAAATTTTGTTGAAAGCTACAATATCTGGTCTCTGCAGCTTGATGAAATAGAATGTCGGATGAGACCCATTTCCTGCTGTTTCTGGAGTAGCTGATATGAATTTTAGCTCAAGAATATCTCATTGTTTTAAGTGGGGATTATTTTGCTATGAGTCATAAACTACCCCACTAATCCATTCCAAAAGTATCGAAATTTTCGAAAAACTTAACGAAATAGCAATCGAGTTTTTTCTTTCTTTTATTTTTTGAGATATTATATAAAGTAAATTATATTGATATCCTTGAGATTAGATTAAAATATACAATTTTTTTTTGTAAAATTACAGCAATACCTTTTGAGGTTATAATTGTAATTTCAACTAAGCATTCTATTCAAAGGCAAAACTTATACAAATACATTTTGAAAAATATTATACTAATATCCCCAGGAGTTGTAGCTGTAGCTGTAGTTTTTTTAAGAAATAACAAGTATTTGTGTAATTTGATCTAAAATCAAGGGGTACCCGTGTAATTTTACCTTGTGTTTCAATATGTGAGGTTATTATGGACATTTGTCATGAACTTTTGAGGCTTATACGTGTAGTTGACATTTGTTTTCAGCCATGGAAGGCTAGCCCAAATAATTTATCTCATGCGGTTTGAGATGATTATAATTACATATGTATCCTTTTCAGAATCGAGACTTGCATTAATATCTCGAGTTAGTCTTAAATGATTGATTGGGACCATTCAATTAAAGTAAACATGACCTAAATGAATTTTACAAACCTTATTCATCTGTACTAATACAAAAAAGAAAAATCTTCTACACTCATAAATGACGGTCAATGACACCGTTTTATCAATATTTAAGTATGACAATTGTACCTGTAATTAGATTATTTTAAAAATTAATTATAATTATTTTTTTAACAAAAATAATTTCACGTTATTTTAATATCACTATACAGTCTTTTTTGTTGTGTTGATAATATCTTAAAAAAAAAGGGCCCCTTATTGCAATCTCTGAGTCCATGTTCAATTTTAGTTTGTCCTTTTAAGTCATTTCACATTCACCCGTCCCAAATCCCCCCTAGAAGCTGGTGGCCTACTGTGAAATTTCGATAACTATTGGGTCACTTTTGATATTATCATAGAATCCCTTCAAAGACGCCACAAAACCCTAATACCCAAACCCAAATCTACTAGCAGCAACGTTCGCCCATCCGCTGCAGGGCTACTGATCCAAGTCTCCCGGCGCCACCAGAACATCCGCATCAATCAACTCCGCTGAAACGAGAAAGCTAGGAAATGGCGTCGAAGTACGACTTGACGCAGCGGATAGCGCCGCAGTTGGACCGGCATCTGGTGTTCCCACTTCTTGAATTCTTGCAGGAGAGAGGTTTGTACCCCGAGGAAGATCTTTTGAAGGCGAAAATTGAGCTTCTTAACAATACGAACATGGTCGATTATGCTATGGACATTCACAAATCCCTCTACCGATCCGACGACGTTCCCACCGGTATGTATGTGGTGGGGAAGGGGCTGTTCAATTTTTTATCGATTTATTTGAATTAATCTAGGATTTTGAGTGGTATGTTTGGTTATTTGGATTTAAGATGCATTGTTGAGTCGTTATGTGTGGTAGCGTTGCTTAGGATTTATGGTCTCGGGGAGGTAGCATCAACCCACACTTAGAATCGCTAACTTTGAGAATGGTAATACGGCGTACTTTAATTTTAGATGGTGCTAATTTGATTTGTTTTAGATATGATTGTTTGTACTAATTTACGTTCTCGGGAGATTTTCTAGTTAAGGAGCAGCTGTTTACCTCAGATGCTTCAGTTAGTTCTTCTACCTCCGGGATATTCTAGCTATTGATTCCAATATTTCTATTAGTCCATGCTAATTTTCAATGTAGTTTCTGTTATGTTGGTCTCTAATTTTTGAGCTTGTGAGGTTGTTTTCATCTTTGTTACATATATGTTTCCTATTATCCGATGTAATCCGGATACATTTTACATAAAGTGTCTTCTCAAGCGCCTGGGATTGGGCTATTTTTATGCATTTGATAAATGCTCCTTGATATAGTTCCCTTTACAGTGTTGTCATGACTTGGCTATTTGATCCCATTCGCCTAGGGGACTTTTTCTTGTGACATGTAACTGTTTGTTATCTGTGTATGGATGTGTGTTACATTTTCACTTCTAATGTAAACGTGGTTACTGTTGTGTTTAAATTGTTATAGTCTAAGTAGTTCTTTGTTTTGCTGTTTGCTTTAGAAATGGTGGAAAGGAGA
The DNA here is from genome assembly GCF_026168435.1 of Sesamum indicum. Classification (NCBI taxonomy): domain Eukaryota; kingdom Viridiplantae; phylum Streptophyta; class Magnoliopsida; order Lamiales; family Pedaliaceae; genus Sesamum; species Sesamum indicum. Next base: position 3,195,504 of record NC_142661.1, on the reverse strand, counting down.
GCTGAGGTGGTGGGTAGGCTTAAGGCATTGGAAGAGGCAGCAGCTCCTTTGATTACATTTCTGCAGAATCCTAATGCAGTTCAGGAATTGAGGGCTGACAAACAGTACAATCTTCAGATGCTTAATGATCGCTATCAGGTGAGTTCATCAAGCTTCCATGATTCATGATCTTGTTCACTTTCCAAAGAATGGAGCATGTAATGTGCTTATGAGTTATTATCGGTTCAAGGGCAATCTAAGTGAGATCATAAGTTGATGAGGGTGGATTTATCATACATTCACTTGCAAGTTTGTCTCTGCGCATGAAAAAGATCTACTTTACATGGTTAATAATAGTGCATGTTTCTTTGATGCTTGCTAGGTTGGTGAATAACATCGTGATGATTATATGACTAAGTGAAATTGACAGGCTTTAATTTTATGATGTTGGGATCCTTTGCTGAACAGCTTGTCTTGCAGCTTTTTTGAGATCTCTTGTGTTAATAGTTTAACTGATTATACTCGTTTAATGCTGCTGTCCAGATTGGTCCAGATCAGATAGAAGCGTTGTATCAATATGCCAAATTCCAGTTTGAATGTGGAAACTACTCTGGTGCTGCTGATTACTTGTATCAGTACAGGGCCTTGTGCACAAATAATGAAAGGAATTTAAGTGCATTATGGGGAAAGCTAGCAGCAGAGATATTGATGCAAAATTGGGATATCGCACTAGAGGAGCTTAACCGCTTGAAGGAAATTATTGACTCTAAGGTTGAATGGTTGATCTCGAGACACTTTTTCTTTTTCTAACTTGTGCTATTCTCTTATTTATTACATGAGGGCTAATAATGATATACATCCTGTAGAGTTTCTCTTCTCCGTTGAATCAAGTGCAGAGTAGAATATGGCTAATGCATTGGAGTTTGTTTATCTTCTTCAACCACGACAATGGAAGAACACAGATTATTGACTTGTTTAATCAGGACAAGTATGGCTCCACAATGGATCTATTTCATTTACGCATTTCTTCATCTGGTCGGCTGAGAAAAAAAGATGATTGTGTGTTTAGCCTAAGTAAATTCCATATCAATTGTAACACTAGATGTTTGACTTATCTCATTAGGCCATCCCTCTCTCTCTCTCTCTCTCCCCTTCTCTCTTCTTGTGCCACAAGGAGTGAGGGTCAGATGGTTGTTTGTGTTGGTAATAACTGGGCATCTGATAATAGAAAAATCGGTAAATCATTTTGAAGATCTCAATTCTAGTGTATGAGATTGCATGTATCTCATTATACTTCCTGCTTATCTTGCAAACTCATTTTTTGTTTAATATGATGCATCTGTTGATAGTTATTGCAATTATTTGCTAGTTTTCCCTCTTGAATAAGTACTTTGTTAACCATAGTTTGAATCTTTTAAATAAATTTCAGGTATCTGAATGCAATTCAAACAAATGCACCTCATCTTTTACGTTACCTGGCAACTGCTTTCATTGTCAACAAAAGGAGGCGGCCTCAATTTAAGGAATTTATAAAGGTGATCCAGCAAGAGCAGTACTCTTATGAAGATCCCATTACTGAGTTTTTGGCTTGTCTATACGTCAACTATGATTTTGATGGGGCTCATAAAAAGATGAAAGAATGTGAAGAAGTAAGCTGTAATTCCAAATTGTTCCTCGCTCACATTCGCTCAAAGTCATAGCATCACTTCTAAACCAACTTATATTGACGCAGGTGATATTGAATGACCCATTTCTTGGGAAGCGAGTTGAAGAAGGAAACTTTACCTCCATACCATTAAGAGATGAGTTCCTTGAAAATGCACGCCTTTTCATCTTTGAGACCTATTGCCGTATTCATCAGCGCATTGACATGAGGCAAGTCCCTGAAATTGTTCCTTAAATTACCAAATTTCTTCTTGCCTCTGGCAAAGTTTCTACCCTCCCTGATCAAAACGCACATGCTGCTAAAAACATACTTCAGCTTGACATCCTAGTTACACACATGAATTCAACTGATACCTGATAAATGCGTGGTATCCTTGTCAAACTTTCTTCATGTTACATCATTATGAGTTAGTTATGGGGTCTTCTTGACAGTGTGCTTGCTGAGAAACTGAATTTGAATTATGAGGAGGCAGAAAGATGGATTGTGAATCTTATAAGGACCTCAAAGCTTGAAGCTAAGATTGATTCAAAAACAGGAACAATTTTAATGGAGCCCAATCATGCCAATGTGTAAGTTTTGCTGATAATATCATGTTGAGATTATTACTCTTTGGGCATCCCATTTTTCCTTGCTAATTGCCTGTGCCCGAATCCTTTTCCCCCTTTCCTAATTTGTCGGCTTCTTTGTTGTTTACCAGGTATGAACAGCTTATTGATCATACAAAAGCACTTTCTGGCCGCACTTACAAATTGGTCAGCCAGCTTCTGGAACATGCTCAGGCTCAGGCTACCCGGTAGATTTTTTAGTGGTAGTGGTCGATTGAAATTGATGAATTAGTTTTATCCTTACAAATTTTGGATTAAAGAGCAACTACAGTTGATGTCTTTTATGTAGATTCATGCCTTACTGCGAGGAATCTAACAATTCCTAAATTGTATGGTGCTGTAATATGCTGTTATAAGATTAACATTAATATGCTTTGGATCAATTGATTTAAGAATCAGGAGGCTATGGAAGGTTGGAATGAGCCTATGCCTATTGATTACAACTTTCCGCCAATTACAATTCTACTACAACTAATGTACATTTCTTGGTAAACCTGTTCAAAACTGGGAATGTTCTCTGGACATGAAAATGGATACTGGACATGATCTTTGAAGCAGAACATACCATTGAACCAAACTGATACCATGTAACCCATCTGCTTGTCATTTATTGGTACAAACAAGTCACTGCTGCGTGTAAATGCAACTTTTTCTTTCTTTAAATGGAAAAGATGTTCTATTTTGTGGGATATTATAATTTTGATATAATGACATTCTTCAGGTTGGAATGAGAGCCTAATTGTCTCATTTGCGACAGAAGCATAGAATTATAGTTCTTTTCTCCAGTAAAAGATGATGAGACCTATGTGAAGGACCTTCTGACCATAGTACAAAATGTGGAGATCCTTCCATCTAAAGTCACTTGTGAGTTTGTGACCAAGACAATAAATTGTGACAAATGTGGCTAACTATCAAACTTCAGAAAACCATGGCCAAATTGGTTTGCACATTGTTGAGACCCAATCGATCCACTTCTTCGCCTCCACTGCCGTATCAAAGCCTGCAAAGCTCCTGTGTATAATCTAGGCACGGCCACTGCCTCCTTCATGGTTGACACCCTCCAGCAGCTTCTTGTGAAATTCTAGCTCACACCAAGTTCGGTAATAAATGAGCTAGTTTACACGAAGAATGCACTATAAGTGGACAGTCTAATAAGACAACCAATCACATTCTGTGTGCGATGATGCCTCCCATAATCAGTTGAATGTGGATGAACTTGGTTAGAGTAAAAGTTTTTCGCATTTCTTGCATCTATTTACTTATTGGATTGTAACTTTTCCAGCTCTGGCTCGAAAATGTGCGTGTCTGATGTCCTCATGCTGCTTTTTAGATGTGAATTTAAAACTTTTCTGTGTACTTGTGGTGGTAAGTTTCTGAAAGCACTAAGAGCGCATTGCATCACTTATGTCTTAGATCAAAGTTGATACTTTATAGTGAAACTTTGAAATCTAGTATTCTTCTGTCCTTTCTGATGGGAAGATTCCCCGAGTAAAAAGCGCGTAAATTTCTACAATTATGTACACTTAATAGGCTTCATTTATGTGCCTTGAGCATCATTTAGGGAGTTATTTTTCAATGTCTCTGTTGTCAAAAGGCATGGGATCTTCTGAAAATTCTCTGTCCAGGAGCTAACATCGCAAGGGGATCATAACTCAATTTCCTCCTGGAGAAAACATCCCATTGAGTGCCAAAATGTGCTCTCCACTCTTCTGTAGTGCTGTAATGAGGCAAATACTGTTTGATTCCAAGATGGGGCCTTGCACAAAAATCAAGAATTCTGTCGTTCCGGGTTAGAATCGATTCGAGGCCATCTTTCCCTGTTGAAGATGGTATTGCCGAGGATAGAAAGGCAACCAGGTAGAAAACATCCTCCTTGGGTGTTACCAATGATGTCCTGTTTTTCCACCTGTCATGCAAGAATGCTATTAATATCAGTACAAGAATCACATCTTCTTCTTTCTGACTGTCAGTCCAAGGATTAGTACCTAGATTTGTCGACCGGGTAGATCAGAACAGGGCCGTGACTGGTTTCTTTGACAATGTTGCCAAAAACTTCTTGAGCAAACTCATGAATGCTACTTCTTGGAACAAGTAGATTCAGCCATGGATGTGGCACCTCCCACAACCCTTTCTCCCGGAGTTTGATTTCAGAGACATGTACTCTATCCAGGAAATCGACATAAGTGACCTCTGACAGGAAGAGGGTTGAGCCAACATAATTCAGTCCCAATAACAAGTTATCAACATCCTGCGTGGCCATTTACAAAGGTGAAACCTTGAGCAGAACTCTTGAATTGCAAGAGACTAATATGGATCAGAAAGGCTCACCTGATCAATGTGATCGGCCTCTTCTGCAGTGAAATACTTTGCAACTTCTAGGCAAAACAGAATCCTATCTTCAGAAGTGAACTGACTGGCTTGGACCGGATCTTTGGGATTGAAAGATGATCTCCAGTTGTTCAGTAGACCAGTTCTGTTTATAATAACGAACCCTTCAATGTAATCAAAAGTGTTTGCCGAAGATATGAGGTGCTCTTGGTCATTGGTGAACATCGAGAAGTCCGAGTAAAGTGCTCTTATCCATTTAACCTGTTAGAAAACAGACAGGTTGTAAGTTGTAAGAATATCCTATGAAGTGATTTATATCCTGGAAATGTATTGAAAAAGGTAATGACCATTCTTGGGGCTGGCTCTAGAGCTATTGAAGCCTTGGTAATTATGCCAAATTGTCCTAATCCACCAAGAACAGCATGGAAAAGATCGGTATTCTCCTCTTCTGAACAGGTTACCATTTGTCCTCTGCCTGCACAGAATATTTGATCTTATGCATCTTGTACACCAAGAAAAGCAAAACTTACACAAGTATCTTGCAACACAAAAAGAATTACTGTTCTACCCATGTGCGGAGCAGTTTACGTTATAGCATCATCCTATACTGATCTAACGGTTCAAGAAATTATCACAGGTGGGATAAGTAATGATCAACCTGTGACAACTTGCAGTTGGTAGACATTGTCGATCTGGGGTCCGTGTCGGAAAGCTTGCCCGCTAATTCCAGCATTTGACAAAGTCCCTCCAACCGTGAGATGAAGATAATCGGTCCAGGATTTCGGTGCTAGTCCCCGTTTAAGACTCTCATGCAGAATATTTATCCAAAGCTCTCCTGCTGATACTTCAACAAACGGGTGTTCTCCCATGTGAAAGCTCATTTCTGGCACCCGTAGTGATTCCATATCAATAACAACACCTTGATACGCCTGTGATTGGCCTTGCAACGAGTGGCCATGGCCTCTAGCAGCAATGGTAAGCTCCGAGGTTAAGCCCAAGTCAAAAATATATCTTATGATGTTAGAAATATCAGAAACAGATTTAGGGTGTAAAACTGCTGATGGCATGAGATGGTATCTGTTGCCAAAGTCCTTTGCTGCATTTTCGACGTGGTCGAAACTTAGGTGCCCGTCAAACGTCATCTTTGCCATCGCTGAACGTAACGTTGATGGGGCCGAGCTATGGTATATTGTAGGGGTGGTGAAAGGGTGGTCAGAACAAAGATAGTCTCTATTAATTGTGAAGCCAAGTAGGAAAACAAGTAGAAGTGTTAGGCCTGTAGCTTTCTGCCTGAAGATGGTATGAGATTGTGAGATGAACATATCTTATGAGAGGAAAAAATAAATTTTCTTCCTTCCTAATCCTTCTCTTTCTGTATGAATGGAGTGGTGAAGAAAAAGACTCAGAAGTGCATGATACAGAAGAGAATTTAAAGGGAAGGGGGCTTGGGGTGGGGTTAGGGTGGGATTGGAGGACTGAGACTGTGAAGAGATTCTTTAAAGTGCATATGATGTGCTCTCTTGTTTGAAATGGGGTGATTGAGGATTTCTTTCAGCACACCTCCTACTTCTTCATGGAGTTTATATGCCAGGAAAAAACAACAATAATAATAAGGGTAAATTATTATCAATTTTCTAAATTTGACACAATTATAAATATTTTTTTGTTATTTTAAAATCACCAATGTCCCATAATTTTGACGGTCATTCAACTAGTTCAATCTGTTAATTTTTGATAGGTTATCATTCAATTTTTGTGGTAAACTAATCAAAATATTTTTTGGGACTTTAATTACAATTTAAGAATTTTTTATGGATTAAGTGAACAATTTTTCCTTCCACCCACATCGTCAGATTTGTTTATAATTATTTAATTTTTTTTAAAAAAATACAAAACATAATTTCAAATTCTCATCCAAGAATTACATAATTTTATCAAACATCAAGATATTATTAATTTTTCAAACACTAGTTGTATTTGATTATGTCAAACATCAAGAAAGCTCATTGTAATATACAACATTGATTAAATGCCTTTTTGGTATCGTAACTTAGATCATTTGGCATTTTTGTCATTTAACTTTTAGGATAACATTCTGGTCCTATATTTTTTAATTTTTGTGATTTCAGTCCTTTTGTTCGTCGGGGTTCATCTCCACTACTGAGAAGGGTGAACTTCGGCAAAAAGAAAAGGATTGAAATTGCAAAAACAAAAAAAAAATAAGGACTAAAATACTACTTTAAAAAGTTAAAAGACAAAAATACTTGTAGAAACAAGTTAATAGGAACAAAACCCCCAATTTTAAAATGTCAAGTGAGAAGCATATGCATCTTTATGATGAAAAGGGTGAACTTCCAAAGAAAATGACTAGAATCATGAATATTAAAAAGATGTTGGACCAAAATACTAGCCCAAAATTTATACTAATATAAAAAAAAAGCCTCTCCACACTCACAAACGGTTGTTAATGACACCACCGCACCAACTTTTTGTGAAGTAAAAAATGCCATTCATGATAAACTAACTAACTTATTCAATTTTTCAAAATTTATATTAATTGATAAATTATTATTTTTTCTTTCTTTCTTTTTATCAGTATAATGCACTGATTTATATATTTTACTTTTATTTATAATATATTTTAAAGAGTAAAAGATTATTTATTATATACATATTGAAACAACGTGCCACAACGACTAGTATTAAAATACAAAAACACCCGATAATTTAAATGAGGAGACCACCGATATATTTAAGCCTATACGGTAATAATAAAGAAATTGATAACTTTACTTTCCCAAAACAATTTGAACTTACATGAATTTTTTTTTACTAATAATACAAAAAAGAGCAGAATTGTTGATTTAATTGACATGTTTATTGAACTACTTGGAGCAAATATATTAGTAAACCTATTAAGAGACTTTCTTCACTCATATTTTCTTGGGGTTCTTTGAATTATGAATTATGAGCGCCAATGACCCATCAATTTTTCTTCTTGTTTTCACTCTTGTGATAGCTATTCAACAGGAAGATGCCCTGAAAGGCTCGTTTGGCGGCGTCGAAGTTTCTCTTCACATGTTACCTTTGTCAATTTTCTTAACCACTGTACACATATGCTGCAAGAAAACAGTTGCAAGAATTCCGTGCTGGCCCCTACCAAAATCTCCATGCATTCAGACACTGATGAATGAAGCAGGAAATGTCATCAGTTTCTTGTTTTACCTATTACCCTCTTTTGCAAATACTGTAAGTTTGGCTAACGTAGTCTGTCTGCCTAATGTTTTTGTTCTTTTCCTAGCCTTTTTCTCTTGATAAGTAACTGTTAAGACAACAAAGTTGAGTTAGACACACCAAGAAAGTCATGTTTGTTACATGCAATTATTTGTCTTGCCAATCTACTTTGACTGAAATACTATGTTCTTGAAGTCCCTTTTTGAAAAAATACATCACGGCCGTTCATATATATTTGTGAACGCAGATATAATTCCGCGTTTGACATTATACTATTTCATTTTATTTTACATTGATGTATAAAAATATAGGACGGGCCGCTCATATCATATGTCAGCAGGCATAATTTTGTGTTTGATATTATGCGATTTGTGCTTGCAGGCATAATTCTGTATATGATTTTATACGACATTTGTATTTGAAGTCTTTGTGAATGCATGAAATGATCTTCAAGGGAAGTTTTATCACTTGAAAATTATGTTGATATTGGTACTAGACATGGAAAATTTGGGTCCATCTACTTTATGCTCTTATAAAGACTGATCATATAGTGTTTTTCTACAAATGATAAGGAAGTTTAAAGATCAATTCTTGACAGGAGATATCAAGCTAGCAATTTATGGCCAAATTTTCAAGCCTATATTTCTTTCCCTCATGTCTTGATTAATTTGTGTGTTGTTGGATATGGCTGTAGATATGAGGATGTAATGCTTTGGACAACGACGTAAAATGTCAAGATTTTGCCTTTTTTCAATAAAATCTGCAACTTATTCATGTTTCTGTTATTGAAATAATGTTTTTTTTTGGGGGTGGGGGGGGGGGGGGATTAACACTAAAAAAGGTTACCAACATATTGTGACAAGTATAATTGATTCCCCAATTTAATACTAGTAAAATTTCAGTGTGATTGCTTGTCTTTGCCAAACAAACTACTGTTATAGAAAGTTGAATGATTTCATGCCACAACAATCTGGATGCTTTCATGCCAAACAAACTAAATAATTTCATAAAAACTAGATCTTGCCACCAAAAAGTGTTTCCGTTGACATTTTGCCGTTGTACTTAAAGTATTTTAAACCACGAATGACTAGAATGTGTTTATGTGTAAACTAAACCGTTATTATTACCGTTTTACGATTGAATATGAGTTTTAGTCTTTTAAAAATCACAAGAAATATATGAAATAATTTGCAAAATTTGGAAGCAAAAGTAAACATGGGAAGATATAAAGTTTACGTGGTCTGCAGGATGTTCATACGTCTGTAAATCCATACAGTATGTAGTTTTTATGTCAAAGAAGTTCTTCAGTGTCTAGCCCTTGAACCCTATCGGTGGATTAAGGCGTTACGCTCACAAGAATTGGATCTGAATATCTAACTCAAAGTATAACGTTAGGTGAGGCTCCACACTCTAATAAGTACCTTGGAAAATATTTCTCTATTTTCTTGATATTTTCAAAAGTTGGCAATTGTGTGTCAACAACTAATATGGACGAGAATAAAATTATCATATATATATATATATATATATTCTTTCTCTTATATTTTCTCCTTTAATTTGTCTATCTACTTATGTATGACTGTGCTTGTGTCCCAATACACAAATACACAAGCATAGTAAACCACATAAATGAAGGAAAAGATGTTTTCTTTTAGTTTGGATGAAGTGAAATCTTCTTGATAGCACAAGTGTTGATGATATGCCATATCTACTTTTGAGATATAAAAGCTGAATCTCAAGAGATAACGTACGAACTAAAAGATAAGTCTTTGCAAAGGGAGACACTTAAAAGTGTGTTGCATGCTGCTAGACATGGATATATATATATATATATATATATGCTCATCATGTGCACATATGTGGATATGAGCCGTATTTCTTGACAGACTTGAAGTTGTTACTAATCCTTACATTATAACTTGACGATTTTTACAGCCCTAGTAACAATATGCATAATGTACGATGTGAGGTGACGTGCCAAGTAGAAATGTTGAATAAGCGATCTAGTAGAGAACTAGGCTAGTTTGGTGTTATTGCACTAAAAGATTCGTTGCTTGTCAATAAAGTTTAAAAATAAACCATGTGCGAACTATATATGAAATATAGATGTGCCATAAGTCATATGTCCCATAGGTAATAAAATTGTCCGTATGCATGCTTAATTTTGTATCCCCCGCATTATCTTTTTCAGCATAATTAAATGGTGACACATAAGTATGTTGTAATGAAAAATAAAAAGAAAAGGATGTTGTCCACTGAATTTTGGTATCAATTTTATGTATTCAAATGATAGGGAATGAGAAATACACTAGAATTTTGGACACGTAACGTCCGTACTCAATTTTTAAATACAAACTTTAATAGATTATCGACAAGTATTTTTTAAAGAATTGGGTCGATAACATTCAACGACAAAACTTTCAAAAGAGAGTATCATTACAACATAATTCTAAATTATCCACGAAAGTTTGTAAAGTGACTTGTCTAGTAATTATAGTACAAGGATACCATGTTTGTAATTGTGTACACCAACATTATAATCCAATCTTATGATTGAGCTTTTGGACTATCTTTAAATATTACCATAGAGATTGTCTCATTGCAGTGAAATTCTGAGCACAAAACATCAATGCAATAACTTGGACCACCACATTAAAATATTTAAATGTATTATAAAGACAAGTAGTTAAGAGTAGCGAGTCTAGTAAGAAACCACAAAGATCAATTTGCTTTGCAGTCCCAAATTGCAGCACTAAAGTAGACCAATATGATTTCAACTAAATGTTAACATATTTGCAAAAGTTCCCCAAGTGGGTAGCAACAAGCATCAATAGGTGTACATATAGGGTAAATTATAGCGGACGTTCTTACAAGATTTTTCATAATTATAAATAATTCTTTATTATTTAAAAATTTATAAAAATCCACAAAAATTAACGATTGTCTGAGAAAAATCCTCCTACAATGGGCTGTCATGAAGGAGTATTTGTTAAACGACCATTAATATTATGGAGATTTTTGTAATATTTCAAATAACAATTGAGTAATTATAATTATGACAAATATTTGAAAAATCACAGTTTTAATTCCAAATATTAGGTTAATATTTAATTTAGTTCTATTTGTCGCTATTTTATTACAGTGGATCCATAAGTTAGAAATTTTCTCATTTTCAGTCCTCTGTGACTTTTTCGTTCAATTATTAACAAAGTAGTTATGGGGCCGTTTGTCCAGCACGTGTTTGAAATAACGGTCCCGTGACTTCTTCGTTAATTATTGAATAGAAAAGTCACATGAGGACTAAAAATGAAAAATTTCTGACTTTGAAATGCAATGTAAAAAAATCGTAACAAATTGAATTAAATCGAAAAAAATTATAACATATAAGATAAAAAATGCGATATTTCCAGAAATATTATAATGTTGCTCCCTCAAATTAAAGGACAAGTAGTCTTTGTTGCCCTAATCTGAATGTTAAGAGGCAAGGCATGGTATGTGGCTGTCATTTGTCAATATCTTTTTCTATTTTGGTAGCCTTCCTTGTCAATCTCTCAAAATCCATATTTGGGAAAAAATAGCCAATTATTTTCATAGAATTTGCACCTTACATCTTATCAAACATATACAACTTTATTGCACTAGTTTCATTATTTCTTACAAGAAAAATAGCTACACATGCAAGTTGTGAAGAAAATTTTCATTATTTCTCTCAACATGTTTCCGATTTTGGCGAATCGATTTGATTGATTTATGATGCTCTTTTATAATTACTTTAATTGGTAAGAAGATATTATATACATATTAAATAAAATTTAGAGAAAATTGTACTTTTAGTCCCACACGATAGAGGGAGTTATACTTTTGAACTCACAGTTTACAGGCTTAGCACATTTAACCCCATAGGCTAACAAGTTGCAGCATTTGGGAGAAACAATGCTATAACTTTTTATTCTACGGGAGCAAATGTGCCGCAATTTTTATCATATATGACCAAAAATGTTTCAACTTTTATCTTATGAAACCAAATGTGCTAAGCCTGTAAACTATGGGACCAAAAGTACAACACTCTCTATCATGTGAGCCCAAAAGTATAATTTTTCTCGAAGTATGAGATGCAGTACTATATATTTTGCAATAAAATTCTGAACTAAAATACATTATACTATGGATCTATACGTATTAAAATTAGTATATTTTTGTCTAGACAACTTCACATGTAGCATCAAGTTTCATAATCCACCAAAAAATGAAAAAGGGAGAATAAATAAAAGTATTATGTCTCATTCACTACTTTTGCACAATAAAATGTGTGATTGTGCCTAATACTTTATTTCTTTGAAATAGACTCTCCATTAAAGATAGATTCCTTTTGTTCAACAAAAGAATGTGGAGTCAATAACATAGATTTTGATATGTGAGCTCACAAGGGTCATTCCTTTTTTCTTTATTTATTTTTTATTTATTAGAGTTTAATTATAATAAAAAAACATGATTAGATGCAATTTCCGTCCCGTATCTTTTGCGTTATGGTGTTTTGGTCCTTTATCTTTCTAGTATAGCAAATTAGTCCTATAATTTATAAGTTGGTCTTTTAATCTCCGAAATTTGCCAATGATGCCAGAAAAAGCATGTGCTCGTTTTAATTTAGGGCTTATGTTGCCATTTGTCAATTTAATGGACCAAAATTGAGAAAAAAATTAAAAGTTACAGGACGTATTTACTATTCTAGAAAGATAAAAGACTAAAACGTCAAATTGCAAAAAATACAGGACCCAAATTTTGCTCCCATATTGGAAAAAATTAACCAATAGAAACAAAAGCTAAAAATTAAAAGAAAGAAAACACGTCTGGCACATGTTTTTTTCCAGCAACTTTTACAAACTCTTACAACTGAAAGATCAAAATCATAAATAATTAAAATACTAAAAACACCAAAATACAAAATTAGGTTTGAGACTTAAATTTATACAAATGTCTCCCTAGTTGCATTGTTGAAAGGAAAAAGAAAGAGCAAGTTGGGTGAAACATAATCGCACTAGATCGATACACTATGTCAACCATATTGGCCAACATATGATTTTTGTAGCTCTTGATTGGTTGTGGGCTGTGCACAAACAACCAATGATTAAGAACATGAATTTCGATTTTAATGACCAATTTTTGGTTTGTGTATGTCAGAAATGTGCGTACAGTGAACTATTAATTTGATGTAGCGTCGACAATATAAAGGACTCTTCAACCCAATTTTTATTGTGGTCAACATGTAATATACATACACGTTATCGAAAGATTTTCCAGCAACCTTCCGAAGCTCAAATCAAATTTTATAATTGCGAAGAATATTAGTAGCCCCAGAGCCTAATCTATGTACTTTTGCATGGTGGAATGATGTGGTAATTATAGTTTTTTTTTTTAAATATATAAAGGTTAATTACACTAAAATTTTTCGGAGAAAAAGATATAATTTCACATTTTGAAAGAAAATTTAAATATAATTAACCTAATAATTAATGCAAAAATAGTTAACCTTTGGGCTAATTGAAAAAAAATATTTAGAAAATTATATGTTTGTCATTTAGTAAATATACCTCTTTTGAATATATTTGAAATGTGTATAATTGTAGCCACAATATCTCCACTATATTGACCAAAAAATTCAACTATCTTTGCTCAATAAAATATATGCAATGATGCCGTACGAGCATGCTGCTAATTGGTGTAAACCCCTTGGTGGAAATCAAACCACTATTGCAATTATGAATTCATGCGATCGAGTTTTATTGGATGTGTAGGTATTTATCTCATTTTATATGAATTATTATATTTTTTTGGGTAAATTACAACGATCTCTCCCGAAATTTGTCATAATTACGAATACCCCTTTGTTGTCTGAAAAATTATAAATATCGCCTGTTTTCAACGATCGTCTAACAATTAGCCCAATTCGTTAGGTTTCCATCCACTTTTTGTGGTGAATTGACCAAAATTCTCTTTTTTATTATTTTGTAATTTTTTTATGGACTAAATGGATAATTTTTTAAAAAATTTTCATCCACGCAATCCAATTTTTTTATAAATTTTTAATTTTTATTTAAAAAATTACAGTAAGGACAAAATTACAATTTTATACCTTCATCCAAGGATTACATAATTTCATCAAACATCAGGGAGGGAGTATTTATATATTTTCAAATAACAAGGAAATATTCGTAATTATGCCAAATTTCATGGGAGGTCATTGTAATTTATTTTAATTTGTTTGTTCTTAGTTATTTGTTGAATCGATATAATTTGTTTATTACACTTAATAATATTAACATATTAATTAAACCGTTATATTAAAAAAAAAATAATGCTTACATTGCGTCGTGGTCCATTGCTATTGCAAAAGATGGGATTGAATCCATGTCACATTGAACTATATATATGGTTCAATTTTTGGCTGGTAAAATTTACGTGGACAAGATATAGAATAAATGGGAAATTAAAGTATTTTTTTCTGAAATTTGACATAATTATAAATATTTTTTATTGTTTGAAAAATTAATATTCCCTAAAATTGAGAATAAGTTTGTAGCCTTAAATGGTGAGTTAAAATTATTATTATATCTTGGGTAAATATTATATTTAGTCCCTTAAGTTTTCGTTTAGAATCACTTTAATCCCTCAAATTTATTTATTGACTTTAAGGATCTTTAGTTTTTGCCTCAGTTTGGTCCCTCTAACCTTTTTTCGAGGAAAATGTGGCCGGGTTTTGACTTTTTGGAGGATAAAATGGTCAATGAGTTTGATTTTATTACTTTAGTCCCTTAAGTTTGTAAAATTATCAAATTAATCCTTTTTCTAGACGAAAAAATGACTTTTTTATATTTTATTATACTGATATGTTGTACATTTCACTAATTTTTTCTTCAAAATCATAGCTGTTATTTAATAAATATTGTTAAAATTTAATTTTATTGGACTTATCTTTAACTCCTAAAATTAAAAAACGACTTAATTTTTTAATTATATTTTAAAATTAGATAAGTTTTATAAAATTTTTATTCATAATTTTGATTGTTTTGTCACATTTGAAAAGAAAAAAAAAAAAAAAAAGGACAGAGCGAGAGAGACTATTTTATTTTAAGTTAAACAATACGTTATTATTATGTTCACAAAAATTCAAAAAAAATTATTTTTCATGCAAGATAATCACATCATATGCGCCATATCCAAAAAATAACTAATTTGATAATTTTACAAACATAAGGGACTAAAGTGACAAAATTAAACTTAAATTGATCATTTTACCATCCAAAAAGTCAAACTCAAGCCACATTTTTGCCGGGTCAGTGGATAAAATTGAGACAAAAATTAAAATTTAGGGATAAATATAGCAATTACCCTTATATCTTTACCCTTTTTTTTTTTTATCCTTTCACAAAAAGCATTTAGAAAAACGTAAAAAGAGATTGAAGGTGTGTAAAGTATATAATTATTAGAGTATATTAGTCCACAATAATATTTTCAATCTAATAAAATATTCATAATTCAAAAGGGTATTTTGAATAGTTCGCCATAAAAATTGAATGAAAACTTAATAGAGGCTAGCTAATGGAGTGCACTTGTTGGTATACGGACGTTAAGATAGGAAGATATTTGTAAATTTTCAAACAACGAGAATATATTTATAATTATATCAAATTTTAAAGAAGGTTATTATAATTCAGACGTAGTTATGAAACCCAGAATACTAAAAGCAACACAAATAATTCCTACAACGTTGTCTCTCTCTCTCTCTCTCTATATATATATATCCTAATTTATCCCGAAAAAAACAGAAAGAAAGAAAGAAAGAAAGTTGTCTCCTATCTTACTTACATTCTACTCTAATCATGTTCCTTTTTTACTTTTAATCTTTACACATGTAAGAGTAAGGATTTTATGTCTTTATCGTTTATCCATTGCTTGTTTTTTCAACTTTTTGTGCTTTTATCTGTCATTGTTGTTTGTATCATAAAAGTATATATATTCATTCTTCTACAATATTTGAGGTAAATCTATACTACTTATAAAACAAGTCTTAAATTTATACTATATATAAATAATATCGGAACATTATTCTTGATCATCCTTTATAATTTTACGTCAACTCCAAATTTAATAATTCTTCAATTTCTACTTCACGACAAAAGAAGTGAGTTTTAAATTTGGGGGGGGGGGAGAACGAGATATACTTAAATTTTTTGCACTGACGTCTCCTGAAATTAGGCTGAATTACACAAACATCTCCATTTTTTTGCAAAATGATAGATACACTCATTGAGGGGTGTTAATGTAATGTTTTCTAAGGGATGCACGGGTGTCGACGTAATTTACCCTAAATTGACCTTATAGTACAATAATATATATATATATATATATGTATATGTAAGTATTCAACTCATGAGGATACTATAAACCCTAGAATTAATCCCCAAAATTAGAATTCAAGTAAAATTTAATATATGTACATATTTGTCTATTTCACATTTGTCTATAACCCTTATGATGAGAGCAAAGAATAGTAGGAGTACCACAAAATAACAATCTTTATTTGCTAATATTATAATTCCATTAGTGGTGATTAATTGTGATTGTCATTACTTAAAAATAATGGTATTATTTATGATTGTGTTTCTTGAATTTGCTCCAAACCAAAAGTTCACATCCATCATTACTTCATATTCCACTCTTTAAAATTAAACAAAAAAGAGCCAAGAGGAATTAGTACATAATTAAACCGAAAAACGTGATTATGTCATCACCAAAATTACCAAGAAATAAGTATTTTTCATCCGCCTCGGCGTTGATAATGATGATTTTAGACCAAAAGTGCCAAAAAGGAGCCCTAGGTATATTTAGCTTGTACCCCTGATCTAATTTAACCAATTGAAAATTCAGTAAAAATTCAAGTTAATCACATAACGAGTGAATCACACTTTGTTGTGCAATTGATCCGTAATTTAAATAAGAAAAATAATTAATCATAGAACAGATACGCACAATAATACTAACAATATAATTAATTTGATATGATCAAATTTAATTGGGATCCGAACTTTTGTTTCACAGATTGAGTTGTTCTTTTCTTTCATTATCAAATTGAGACCTCAATGAAATTGTGATCCCATGTGCTTCTAAATTGGCTTTTGTCCCACCATTATGTGTATGTTGTTGTAACAAAGTGCAAGTTGGTGAGCTTATTTATGTCAAGTATCAATTTTAGTAGTTTTAACTTGATTGACCCCTTAGACTTATTCCCTGCCATTAATTGATCATCTAGTCTGAACTGTACTTTTTTGGCGTCTTTACGTGCGCGCATGCGCATGCGAAAGAAATATTTTTGAAAAAAATTGAGTTGGATTTAAAAATAAATAAATTTAAACTCAAACTCATTTTAAAGAATTTAAAATTTTAAGATTCAAACTCGCATATGTATAAAATAGGTCGTCAAACCAATAGATGATTGCGCTTTTCAAATCAATTTTTTTTCACATAGAATTATTAATATTATTACTCGTCATTTATATTATCATTGTATTATCGTAGTATTACATGAACTCGAAACACAATTTAGAATTTTATTGTGTTTGCTATAATATGAATAAGCATCATAATATAAATTTATCGTATCATCGTTAACAATTTTGTTACAAATAAGAATAAAAAAATACACCCTTTTATTTTTTTTCCCTACCATTATAATTGATAAACTATACTATAACTCAAACTACAAAAGAGATACAGAAATAGTCTTATTCTTCAAGAAACATTTACATGTTTTTTTTTTAAAAAAAAAAAAAAGAAATTACTTTCAATGTGAAATCATGAACATATGTTATTTTCCAAAGCTCCTCTCCTTCATTTTCTTTCGACCACAAAATCCATAGTTTGAGTGGAGAACATGACAAGACCCCCTAAAAGTACAACAAAAGAAATTCCATTTTTAGGGCTCCAAGAATTGGGTTGTACTCTTACAGATTTTCAGAAATCTCCACCATACATCAAGTAAGGCGGATTGTGGGTCCTTCAAATGTGTGGCAGGGATTTTTCAAAATTGACAATTCTTTTCCGATGATAGTGTCCCTAATCAAATCTATCTATCATTCTTGCATATGCAATTAACAAAGCTATGCAATCTATCGTGTTATAGTATGTATGTATGTTTCCTAACACAGTCCTGAGGCATTAATCTCTGAATCCCACATAACAAATGTCCCACGAGCTGTAGATCCGACAAATGAAAGAAAGTTGATATTGAGTCGGACGCTCAAGTAGGACTGCACAACGGACGTTTTGAACTAAACTATTGTACTGCGATCAATTTATAAAAGGTTTCTAAATGATAATTCCAGAATCCTGTCGGGAAATGGCTCAACAGTAGCTAGCACTGCAATTTGGCTATTACTGCAGAAAATTACGTGGAAGCACAATAACGCAATCAAGTTCGTGTTAATAACTCAAACTGGGCTACAACACCACGTTTGTTTAGACAGGTTTCTGGTAATACACTCCTGATAACAATTTCATTAAGGTAAGGTTTTATAATCTATATTCTAACATCTTAATACTTGAAATGGAGAATTGTGATCTCAATACCGTACAGACTCACCTCCACTGGTAAAAGAGAGAATTTTCTGAGTAATCTTGAGAATTGCCTCATTTTGTATACTGGAGGCCTAAGATGACGCAACAGGTGTGGAAGTCTTTTAACTTCTTTGGCGAGGGTTACCTCCGGATATTCACCACGTAAGTGTAGAAGCACAACATTGCTGCACAAAGACATTTAAGCAATAGAAGAATGTTACAAGATAGATACGGAAAAAAGTTGGAAGTATTCGGTAAATCTACAGCTGTAAAATGATGTTGCAGTACCTGATGACAATATTAAAGCCTGTGGGGAAGAGTTTTTAATCTGCAATGATGTCGATGTTTCATGTTTAGTTGTAATATAATAAGCAGCAGGAGATTTAGTTTTCTTCAAATTAAATCCATCTTAGATATATAACAATATAAACATGTATAGACATATATATATATATATATATAATCATATATATTGGCAATTATCTTGAAACGCTCCAAAGAACATTATATCTCCTTATCCTACAGATCCATATCGTATTCGAAAAATAACAGGAAGAACCTCGATTAACCTTATTCTCAAATCATAGCATTTTCAACACAGAATGCGTTAGTTACCATTTTGCTCAAATCAAAAGGAGGTCTGGTGAAAAATAAAGAATCTGACTATATTTTTTTGATAGGATGTTCAGAAGGAAATAATTTCTAAAAAGGATAATAGTTATCACCTGCTTCACCGAGTATGAAGGGGAAGCTGGATTTTCCTCGTTTCCAGACCTTCAAACTAAGAGTGCTGAGGGCCAGAAGAGCACCTCCAAAGAGCACACCGGTCGTTTAAGTAACAGGGCTTCTTGAGAAAATAAAGCCAACAAGCCCCCCACTGAAGACAAGCCCACCTGGCTTACAACAATCTAGTTAGAGTGACAAACTTTAATATCAGTTATTTGGACATTGAAACAACTAGTTCGTAATTGTCCTCCAATCCTTTTGAACACAACGAATGTTTTGTTATGGGACATACAGAAATTTCAAAAACTATTTGACTACTCAGATTCACAAGTCATTGTTGAACACACCATATTATTTCAGCACAATTATGTCAACGTAAATTTTCCCCAACTCCCTCAGTTTGTACTTCCTCGAACCTACATTACAAGAATGAGCCGGACCACCCAATATTGAGTTCATTACAATTCTAACGGCATCATGTTGGTTGAGATAGTTCTTACTTTAACTTCACGGCCATTATTTTAGTTTAGACTCTTTTCCAAGGAATATGCATATTATATATTCAATCATCATGCTATCTAAAGTACAAGAATGCTTACGAACCCCATGAAAAACATAGTTTCCAGAATAACTGCTTTGACAATCAACTGAGCGAGCCAAAAGAAGTAGTGTATCCTGTAATTGAATATTCCCATCCAGAAATGCAAGTGGATCAAGGTAATAAAGCCAAGGGCAGAGACATGTAGTAGTTCTTTAGGGAAACAAAACGAAACTCTAGGTCGACAAATACTCACCAAACGGAATTCCAAGAAAAAAAGTCGTGAATCTTTGCTCCCCTCTTTGGTTGGCTGACAACTTCTTCCTTTACATGCCCATTCGTTGGCTCTCCAACAACAAAACCTTCCGAAACAGGATGTGGTGGTACAGAGCTTCCATTATTTATTGTTGATGCATCATCTAAGTCTTGTTCTCCAAGTCAGATAATTTTGTGTCATGTCCATCACTGTTCAATACATTCAACACATCTCAAGTTGACATCATTTTCAAGTGATCAAGATAATGCAGAAACCTGGAAAACGTGAAGCTCCATGGGTACCAAAACATATACACTCTACTTCTTCAACATTTCCTCAGAACCCCCAAATGCAAGACTAAACAAAATCAAATCTTGAACTAAATTGAATTAAATTCAGCTAACTAGAAAAAGAACCAAACAAGAAAAGATTTCTTGATACAGCATACAGAGACAAACTAAAATCAAATTCACCAAACCCTCTTCACATTTTCACATATTAAACAAGCAAAACGACAAACGCCCACAAAAATTCCAGGTTTCTTGAGAAATAAAACTGGAGAATTAGGAGGAAGACTGTCTCTTTCCAGGTCGAAATTTGGTGGGTCAGGGGAAGGGTCTGGGGTGGAGCTGCCGCCGCCGGTCGCCGACGATATAGTTCTTGTTTAACTAACGCCAGAATTATAATTAATTTTTCTTTTGTGCATTTTGTGAAGTGAAATGAAAGAGCAGAAGATGAAGAGGAAAAGTGTTCAAGATTTGACTTTTATCTGCGACGTTTTCGCTTCTGACTTTGAAACATGTGTTTGGATGTCCATTTTTGCTTTTGAAACTATTTAAAAAGTATTTTTAAGTCCAAAGCAACAAAATATTTTGAAAGTGCTTCAAGCTGTTTTGAATTTTTTTATAAATCAATTTAATTTTCTTAAACTATTTTACATTCATTATAATATTTTTAATTAAAATTTACCAATTTTAATTTTTTTTAAAAAAAATTGCACGTCTTAAGTAAATATTGAAGTTTTCAAATAATTTAAATAATTTAACATTAATAAGTTGATATATCATAACTCAAGTCAACCAGATTTTGTATTTTCAATAATATTAGATCTTGTTTTGTATTTTATTAAATATATATCTATATATACAAATTTTGTTCTAAAATATATAAATCTTAAAAATGAAATTTCAGATTTGAGAAATATACGGAAATAATAGAAAAGAACAAAATTATTTAGGTTATGATGGGATTTATTTCCAAAACTGTGTTTGGACTATACTTAGGTTTCTTTCATGTAATTATCAAGTCATAATGTTTAAATGTGTGCGTATTGTAGCATCTGAGGAATGGCAAATGACAATCAATGTTTCTGCATTCTGTTCAAATGAGGCTTTGCCATTATCTGACTATAAAAAGAGGTATAGAGGTGCTTTGAGTATGCATACAAGATTGTCTTAACTGCTTCTTTGTCAGAATTATTACAATGACAAAGCAATGTTTCAAGAATGCTGCATTTGTTAGAATGCTGATAACTGTATTGTCAGTTGTTTGCTTACACACAACAGGTCCCTTTCCTTTTCATATTTTCTTGTCAATCTTTCACTCTGAAACAATTTTATGTTTCAAGTATGATGGAGTCTGACTCGATGTTACGTTTAGTTCGGTATTCAAATTCTTATAATGTTTGTACACGTTCTGATATAAATAGTTGATAAGTGCTGACAGTTGAAGTAAACAAAGGAGCATTCGTCCAACTACGAAAATTTATGTGATCTTGTGTCTGTTTTCGTTCTTGTTTACACAGATATTTTCATGGTCTGTCTTGCAAATTTCTTAATATTTTTTGCTAAAACAAATGTGCAGATGCTCAGATAGGAGCTTCTTACGGCACTATTGGCGATGATCTACCACCAGCAACAGAAGTGCTTGCTCTCTGCAACCAATACAACATTCAGAGGATCCGTCTCTACAATCCGAACCCATCAGTTCTCCAAGCCCTTCAAGGCAACATCAACATTTCAGTCATAGTAGGTGTTGCAAATGAGGACATCATACGGATAGCATCAGATGCCAAACTTGCAAAATCTTGGGTTCGGAACAACATTCTCAAGTATGAAAATGTGAACTTCAGATACATAGCAGTTGGAAATGAGATCAGCCCGTTGGACGGTGGAAGTGCTGGTATTGCACCAAGTGTTGTTCCAGCCATGCAGAATATCTACAACGCCATTTCTGCGTTTGGGCTTGGGGGAAAAGTGAAGGTTTCTACTGCCTTGAGCTTTGCAGTTCTTGGAACGTCCTATCCTCCGTCTGCAGGGGCGTTCAGACCTGAAATCCAATCATCGTATATCAATCCTATAGTTCAGTTTCTTGCGAAAACTCGGGGCCCTTTTCTTGTCAATGTGTACCCTTACTTTGCATATGTTAGTAACCCCAATGACATTCATCTGGATTATGCACTCTTTACATCTCCTTCGATAGTTGTTAGAGACGGAAAGTACCAGTACCAGAATCTGTTTGATGCTATGGTGGATGCAACCCATGCAGCATTGCAAAAGGTAGGTGGAGACGTGGAAGTTGTTGTTACAGAAACTGGATGGCCGTCGGCTGGTGGAACAGCAACAACTGTTGACAATGCAAGGAGTTACAATTCAAATTTGATCAAGAGTGTCAGAAAGGGTACCCCAAGAAAACCTGGAAAACCTATTGAAACTTACATCTTTGACTTGATTGATGAGAACCAGAAGAGCCCTGAAATTGAGAAGCATTGGGGACTGTTTCTTCCTAACAAACAGCCTAAATATCCCATCTCGTTTGCTAAATAGGACAATGAGTCTATTGTAGAATCGCAGAGCGAATTACTTATTTTGATCCCCATCAAAACTTTTAGAGAGAATGACTTATGGTAAACAATGCTCCTTCAACTTCAATGGCTTTTGCAATCTTAGGAAACTATAATACAGAACTACATTTACAAGGATCGGTATTGCAACCAAATTATGCAACAACTCCTGAAAAGCTATCACAGATATTCAAGCACTTTACTCAAAAAAGATGCCATGAATATCACTTATCGATATGGCATTTGCACAAAAGATCATGAGTAAATCTTTATGTCACCTAGTGTCACATGCAAGTATAAGAATTCAAAGATTCATTCTCCATCTTGTACTAAGTTGTTGAACATATTTACCAAAGGAACAGCGCCTTTTGCCTTAGAATCGTGAGAGAAAAGGGATAGACCAAAAAGTATGAGGCCAGGAAGAAATAACCGAGACCACAAGAATTGATGGCAGTAACGAGGTTCTAAGTCGAAAACCCTTCTGGTGGCATGTATATCAAGTTCAGCAGAATGTCCCTACCAAGACAGAAAATTCTCTTTGCCTTCTTCTCTCTATTAGCCACAACTACAGCACGAGACCACGTCGTGTCAAGACAATCCAACAAATCCATGACCTCAAATTCCATAATTTTTAGGCCAAATCAACTTGGGAAGCGGATCGATCGAGCAAACCGAAGGCCCTGCCTCTGAAACTTGCTAAACTACTGCAAGTCCTGCAGGCCCACCACCTAGAACACCCCGATCCACAACAATGCCCTTTGACGCATGGGAAGCTCAAATTTTCAAGATTTTCTTTCTTGATTTCAGGCACAAACCCATGGACGCAATGCAGAAATTCAAGCTTATTGTCAGTGTTGAGCACTAAACAATCCATAATTTCTGAACAAGATTAGATTTTTTGAAGTGGGTTTATGCAGTTCTTGATAAAGAATTTCCTCAAGTATTTGTTAGCACAAGTATACTTGAATTACAGTTCGAAACTAGATAAGAGACTTTAATATATAATCCTACCCTTAAAGTTTACATTTTTTTAGAAATTGTGTTCTACAAAACTTAATTGTATCATACTCACATTGCTATGTTCTTGTAGGTGTATTGCAGATAGAATAATTAAATATAAATAAGAGTTTATCGACATTTTATATAGGTAATAGGGATAATTATCCATCCCTCTCCTGATTACGTACACATAGATTTTTCGTACTTTAAAAAATTACATCTAGTATTCTTAAGGTTTTGTTTTCGTCTAACAAATAAATTATCAATTAGTCAAAATTTATTGAATTTGTTGATAGTTACATAAAAACTGAATGGAAATTGATATTTATTATCGAATAACTTATTGCATGTCAAATAATTTTTTCAGACTAAATTGCCTTTAAAACGGTGAAGATATGCTTCCTTATATGCATTAACGTGAAAAGACGTATGAGGATAATTTTATCATAAAAAAATATTTAATTTATCATAAGTCAGTAATAAGTCAATCGGAGGTAAATGTAGATTGTTTTTTCCTATTTTTTGTTAATATCAATAAATTTGATGAATTTTGATTAATAGATGAACTTATTTATTAGATGGAAGCAACCCTTAGGGATGCCAGATGTAATTTTTAAAAAATCTCAAAAAAATCTAGGTATAATTGCACTAAATTCAAAGAAGGAGAATGTAATTATTCCTAAATAATATATCTATTTATATTTATTTGAAATAAAATATAACGAGAAAATCAATTTAGCATTGAGAAATAGTGGAGCCTTTGTATGGGTTAATTTTATTTAAATCCATATAAAATTATACTTTCATTAAAAAAAAATTAAAATTATACTTACATTCTTACAAAAAAAATTTGTTTATACCTGATCCGACTTCATCACAGTTTAGACAAAAAATGCTGGTTTTTACAAAATAAAATTATATATAATTTTTATATGTAATAATTTTATATTTAAAAAAAATATATAATAATATTAACCTCACTTCATATATACACATTATATTTATACTTTTATAAGTACGAAAATATATATAAATATATAAATTGAGCGTCAAAATTAAAAATTGATATAATTTTTTTTATTAGCATTAATATTTTTAGTTCAAATTCTAACGAGAGAATGTCAAGCGTAAATGAAGAATTTTTGAAAAATATGTAAATATAATTTTATAACTTTTCTAAAAGAATTTTGTATATTTAGGGTTTAAGTGTAATTTACCTTAAAATTTAATAATTTGTACCATAATATGAGTTTTTTTTACTTAATTTTGGTAAAGTTTGCAATCTTGATATTATCTCTTTCATCAGCTTTCGCTTTCCCCAAGCTGCCGATAGAGAACGAGCTAATGGCGAGTTCGTCGTCGGATGACTTCTCCGTGATGGTTTTGGCGTCGGATCTGGGTATAGACGCCCGGCCCTTTTTGTCTCACTCGCCGCAGCCGCCGGAGGAAGACAACTGGCATGACTGCCCTTCCTATCTTCCCTCAGCCGACGATCAAAACTTAGATTTCTCCGACCTTGACGCCCTGCAGTTCTTGCGTCTCGAGCGTGGTTCTGATAAGGCGGGCAACCGTATCTTGCGTGTCGTCGGGAAGTATTTCCCCGGTAATTCTCGCTATATTATGTTCTTGTTTCCTGGAGTTTCTTGTTTACTATTTCCTTTATACCCAAAAAAGAGAAAAAAAAAATGGAACTGAGCGGTTTCAGTTTCTTAGTTTTAGGTTTTAGGTTATTTGTAGCTCAAAATTGCAGCATGAGTTTTGAAAAAGTTACACTCTTCTGTTTATCGTATACACTGATGGATGGAAGATTGATCCTTCTCGCTTGAAGGACAGTAATTGGGCTAGGAAATTTGAAGCAATTAAAGAATGAATAGGGATTGTATTATGCTGGTTATATAGACATATTATTGAGGAAGACTGAAGTCTAGCTGATCTCCCTGTAGAAAGATGCAATATTTATTCCTTCAACTCTTTGTAGAAGGTGATACAGTTTATATGTTTAGCATACATCATGAGTAACAGTTGGAGAGTGTGCCAAGGTGCTATTTTTTAAGGGGAGAGGGGGTGTTTTGATGCATTTCCTGTGGGATTCGGTTGAACTAGTTCTTGTGATAAACGAATTGGTAGAGAGGCAATTTAGAGTTTGCATTGGGTTTAACTTGATATTGTTGAAAACACGCCTCTAAAAACAGGGAGGACTTGATTACCTTTAAGAGTGTAATAGAAGCAAGACTGATATTTTCTCCATGTAAATTGTAATCCAGTTCAATTTTGACATCTCAGCTAGAATTGTACTCTGGAGCTTCTGTTTGTGCAACAATCAGTCATGCAAGGACTTGAATGATTGATGGTTAAGATGGGAGATTTAAGGAGAGAAAATGTAGTTGTTTAAAAGACTTCAGGAGTCTGGTAATGCAGATAGTTTTAGACAAAATAGCGTATAACGACCTAAAACTATGTAATTGCATTTTTAAGACTATTAAGTTGTTACTGATTTGTGTTCTATACTTGCTTTTGTGTTGTTATGATCCTTTACATATATCCAGCTCCTGTGATCACTGGAGAAAGGCTGAAAAAGTATGTCTTCCATAAGATTTCCACGGAGGTCCCAGATGGGCCATTCTGTATCGTGTACATGCATAGTACTGTGCAGAAGGAGGACAACTCGCCTGGCATCACAATCCTTAGATGGATATATGAAGAACTACCAAATGACTATAAAGATAGGCTTCAAGTTGTGTACTTCATTCATCCTGGACTACGGTCAAGGCTCGTCTTTGCGACACTTGGGAGATTTCTTTTAAGTGGAGGGTGAGTTGTTAAATAATAATTTCATTTACTCCAAATTATCACAAAATCCATGTAATCTGTAAATTATGTGGTCTAAAGGCCATTATGACTGTTGACATGATCCTTGCCATTTCTTCTTCAAGAGACTCCTATTGAATACTGAGTAGCTATAATTTTCGATGTAAGTCTTTTAACTAGTAGTCACCAAGCATGCGTTCTTAAACACAAAATTTGCTTGTTTCACATTTAAAGCAAATAAAAAAATGCACATGCCTGAAATGAAAGAGATGATATCAGAGGATGTTCTCATGTTCTCCTTTGGTGGCTTCTGAACAATGTTGGTGATGATTTATTGCAAAGTGAATCTGTTATCCGTGGTATTCTGCTAATATTATTCATTTATTGGATTACATTATGATCAACGTCTTGAATTTTCCAAGACACAGCAATATGATGAGGGCAATAGTCGTGGTTATTATTCAGTGCTCACTGCTTTTCTGGTTCAATTTCAGCTTATACTGGAAAATTAAATACGTAAGCCGCCTTCAATACCTCTGGCAAGACATAAAGAAGGGAGAAGTCGAGATTCCGGAATTTGTTAAAGAACACGACGATATCCTAGAACACAGACCACTGACAGACTACGGCATTGAACCAGATCCTCTCCATTTGATGGAGGTTCCGTCAACAGCCTACTCGCTGGGGAGGTATGAAGCGGAGTGGGCATCGAGAGAGTGCAGATCTTAGGCGGTGGACGTATAATGTACAAAACATAAATATAGCGTTTGGCAACACGAAAGCCACATAACTGTTGGGTAAATGTGTGTGATAACTGCACTGTAATACTATGAGGGCATGTGTTCTCTATGCTTTGGCCCGACTGTTTCTGTTTGGTGTTTTAATGCAGAAGTTTACCTCTTTTATGGTTGGCTGCTTACAAACATGTCTTCTTTTTGCACTTGTTGTGGCAAAATAGATTGCAGTTGTGAAGGAACGGAGTATGAAAATTGTAGTTTGAAATAGCTTTATTGTAATAGTCATAACATTTAGTTACATAGTCCTGAAGACAGAAACATGCACCAGAAGGATCTAAAGACCAACAGAACTATACATCTCAAAGCCAACCTACAGCAAAGTGATCCACCAACACAATATCAACAGATGCATGAGTTGAGCAGTGGGCTATGCCGGAGTCTAATCAAAAAGCATGCTTCACAAAGCCAGCAGCAGCATAGCGCGAACAGGCTGCAAGAACCGAAGAAACCTTAATCAATACTGTGTTCTTTGATAATCGATCTTAAGGTAGTTTTTGGAGTTATATATTGATATGAAATTGGCGTTGGAAACTCTTACCATCCCTCAATGAAGCCCCTATCTCCTTTTGCCTTGGTTCTTTGCCAGCACTTCATCTTCTTCTTTCCAGTTGGTGTATTCTCAGTTGGATAACCTGCTGCCCAAATTTCACACTGATAAGTTCAGTTCACAAGCATATCTATTGGTCTACTTTTTCTATGCTGCGTGTGTGTGTGTGTGTGAGAGAGAGAGAGAGAGAGAGACCTGGAGGAGGTTGGGTTGCTTCGTTTTGCATTTTGGAAGAACAGCTGATGCTTGTTTCAAAAGGTAAGAGGGATTTCAAGAAACAAGTGCGTTTGTCTCTCTATATATAAACACGAAAAAACTTGTTCATCATACTTGACAACAAATCACAAAAAGTTTCCAGGAGTTCCCTGCTTGCTTTTATTACTTGTGGGCACCAGCCAACAGACCCCCTTAAACCACCTCATTAAGAAATACCATCAATATTTTTAAATTGGAGTCGTTTGAAATCCTTTCTCCAATTCATTTCCTCAAATTCAAATTTATCAATTTAAATATAATCTTTATTCACTGCTTCCAGTTGTTGGAGTGCATGCTTTGCTTCTCTATGATTTGTAAGTTGCTTGCAGTGATACTTAAATACTCCTTACAGTTCTGATATCGAAAAAAAAAAGAAAATTATTATACAATTCATTTGACAGAAAATAACGCGTTCTTATCCAACACGACCTAGATTCCTTGTTATAGGAATAATTGCCAAGTTGAGGTATATTTTTCTTGATAAATGTAGGAAACGAATATAAAAGAAGAAAAACTAAGTCCCAGGAATATATTCCCAAATAGCGTACTTAAATTTAATTATTATTATTGGAACAATTACTTAGAGATGGAGGGAGATATTATGTTAATTAGGTTAAGATTAGAGCTTAGTTTCTTATAATAATACATAATCAATTAAATTTGTGGGTATTGGATCACTCACCAAATTCGTAATTACAAGACTTTAAAAATAAAATTTTAAAGTGTTTAAATAAAAATATAAAATTATAGAGTCGATAATATATTAATCATGATAATTTCGTAACTAATATGATCAAAATTGAAATAATTTGTTAAAATTTAAAAAATCAATTGGGCATTTTCTTTTTCCTCTTATAGGGATTTATAAGCTCGTAATATCTTATTTATGTAAAAAACTATATATATATATATATGAAAGATATTTTCAATTCTACTTTAAGATATTGGGTTGTGATTGTGATCCCATTTTGACAGATTATTGGCCCATTAACTTAATGGACTTGGCCCAATATTCAACAATTGGTCTCAACTACGAGTGATGATTTTACAGTTTTACCCTTTCAATGAAATTTTTATCCCCTTTTCTTCTTTGAATTTCCATCCTTGAACACTCGATATAATATGATACTTTCATATACTTCTTGCTTATATATTCAATATTTTAAAAAAGAATATTTTTTTTGGGATAAAAGCTCACACTCGACACTCTTGACGCATATATTATATGTAGAAAAAAAAAATACAATTTTAGTTCTGTAAATTAGGAAGAGTGATAGTTCTGATTTTTGTCAGATTGAAATTCACAGTTTGGTTTTATAATTTTAAAAATTACGGTAGTTTTTAATCATTTCTAACCAATTTAATTGGCCAAAAAATTCCACATAATCAATCATGTCAACACATGAATCAAAGTTTTCGACGAATTTTACGACATGACAGTTCAAAATGTCTTTTATTCTAGGAATTAACTTGGGCAAAAAGAAAATTACAACTTTGAAAAACTTGACATATCGTCAAATTGTAATTTTCTTTTTGCCCATTCATTTTTTATAAAAAAAAATGTTGGACTGTTATGTCATCAAATTCACCGAAAGTCCCAATTAGGTGTTGACATAGTTGATCACTTTGCGTTTTCGGCCAATTACACTAAAATTGCCACCCCTAATTTATAGGACTAATAATTGCATTTTTTTCATTAGATGTATCTAACATTAATAAAATAAATTATGCCGTAGAAACATATAAATGTAAAAGTATTAAAATTTTAATTATGAAAAATGATTTATAGGGCGATATATTCTTAATTACAATGTAACATTTGAGTTAATTTAATGTACATATATATATATAACATTGCTTAATTTGCATGTAATTACGCGCCAATTAATAAATAACATACCTATGTTGTAATATTTTTTAACCTAAATAAATTAAAATTATTTTTAAATTGACATATCCGCATCTATATCGTAATTTATATCTATTAATATATTGTTGTATTTAAACATTACATCCTCGTTTCACTATTAGAAACATCATTATTACATATGTACGGTACACCAAATTACTAATTTAATTTTTTTTTCATTTACTTATTCAATTATAAGTAATAGTAAAGTAACAAATTATAATAAATCTATATAAATTTTTGAAAATATGAAACTATTTTCGAAAATTCAGTAAGTAATGGGTTGAAATGTTTGAGCTTGAGTTATGAAACGATAAATACAATTTTTTTTCCTAAGTGCAGAAAATTAATATATGATCTGTATAATTATCTATCTCTTTAGAAATAAATGTAACTATTATCGCACTTATAAAATCAAACAAAATGTCAAGAATACATTATTTTTTATTAAGTGTGAGAACTTTATGTATATCTATATATAATGTAGGATTAAAGGTAATTTTCGTCCTCTAATTTCAGGTCATTCTCGTTTTAGTTCCCTAAGTTACTAGGATTCCATTTTGATCCCATAAAATTGAAAAAATCTCAATTTTGGTACAAATTTGATCGGAAAGTTGAGTCATTCGCCGGAAAAAGTCACATGCCAGGCATGTGACTTTTAGAATTGGGGCTTGCATTGTGATTAGCTGAAAATAAAAGGCTTAAAGGCAATTTTCGTCCCCTAACTTCAGGCCATTCTCGTTTTAGTCCCCTAACATCAGGCCATGTCTTCACCACATCATTTTTTTCAGCCAATCACAATGCAAGCCCCAATTTAAAAAGTCACATGCCTGGCATGTGACTTTTTCCGGCCAGTGACTCAACTTTCCGATCAAATTTGTACCAAAATTGAGATTTTTTCAATTTTACGGGACCAAAATGGAACCCTAGTAATTTAGGGGACTAAAACAAGAATGACCTGAAATTAGGAGACGAAAATTACCTTTAAGCCTATAATGTATTACATATTTTGAAGACAAATAATAATATATATAATTGTAATTGTATACATAAGTATATTTAAAGGGTTAATAATTAAGAATTATAATTAACATTGATTTGAAGTTTTAATTATTAGTACTATCAGTCCATTAGTTAATATATACTGCAGAAATTAATTAAATAGGACACATTCTCTTTTGCAAACATACATTAAATTATTTTATATTAGGATAAATTACAACAGGCCCATTAAATTTATCATAATTATTAATACTCATCGTTGTTTGAAAAATGATGAAACTAACGACCGTCTAACATAAATCATTTATAATTAACGGGTTGTCACAAGGGGTATTTGTTAAACAACGTAACCATTAATTCTAGAGGGGTATTTGTTAGACGACTGTTAATTTTAGACATCAATATTTATGAATTTTTAAATAAAAATAATACTTATAATTACAATAAAGTACCTCAGAAAATTCCATTTGTAGTATACCTTTTATATTAAGGGTACATATATATGTAGTAATCTTGACTCAAAAATCACAGAAGAAATTGAAACAAATAAAAAAAAAGGGTTAGCACAAAAGAAATTACCATAAAAGAAAAAATTGGAAAGATTTTTAGACAATTATGCAGGAATTTGTACAAAGATTTATAAGGTCTGTCAAACTCCTTTGCAAGCAAATATATATATAGAATTTTTATTTTTATTTGTACAAAATGATGTACGTTGGATTTTACATTCTATTTAATAAAAATATACACATCAAGTGTGTAAATTATTTTTTTATTTAGTATATATATTGAATTGAAATTAAACCATCTATATATACAAAAAAAAAATACATATGTTATAAATATACCTATTTAAAAGCAATGCGAGATACAATTAAATACATAAAAACACTCATATATATATATATATATATTACAGTTTGATTAAATTGTATTTTTCATTCTATAATTATACTTTTTTTGATATTTTAATTTTATATATTGTTAGGGTTGCAAAATAATGTTTCCTAATTAAATTCGAGTATGACTGTTAATATAAAAAACTAAAAATAAAAAAAAAGTATATATAATTAGAGAAGGAAAAATATAATTAAACCTTATATTTAAAATATATATATATAAGTGTTTCATTTAATTTCAAAAAGAATTATTGAAGTAGTAATTAATTTGTAGAGTGAGAGAGTATTTATAACTGTAAATCTGAAAAAATAAAAAAACCAAAGCCCTCAAATATCAAAATCAACTAATTGTCATCTCCTTGCATTCTCAAACTACCCTTTTGCAGATCTTCCATCCCATATTACTCAAAACAGTTCTGTATATATAGAGAGAGAGAGAGAGGGAGGAGGGGAGAGAGAGAGAGAGAGAGAGGATGTGTTAATACTGATGATCATGGGAGTGATGATGGTACATTGAAGTCCCACGTCGATTCATTGCGGCGGCCGCTGCCATGTTAGCTCCGCCGCTGCTTGCGCTGCTACCATGATCATCACCGTTCGGTGCATAAACGGCGGTGGACGACGGCGCACTCGCGTTCTCCGCCTCCCTCGAGATCACCATTGCTGCTGACTGCACCAGCTCAAGACAAAGCCTCAGCTTGTTGGGCTCGATATGGGCTAACCCTGGAACGGCGCCTTTGAAGAGAAAATCTGATGTTAGGGTTCGGAGCACATCCAACGGAGTGATCCCATCAACGGTTCGGCAATTGGGATCAGCGTGGTGGTCCAGGAGCACCGCCACCATGTCCGGCGACACCATCTCGGCGGCGATATGAAGTGGGGTTTTCCCCGCCGGACCCGCCGGGTAGTTAACATCGGCTGCGCCGAGTTCGAGCAGAGCTTTCACTAC
This sequence comes from Sesamum indicum, assembly GCF_026168435.1. Classification (NCBI taxonomy): domain Eukaryota; kingdom Viridiplantae; phylum Streptophyta; class Magnoliopsida; order Lamiales; family Pedaliaceae; genus Sesamum; species Sesamum indicum. The sequence goes on along the minus strand of NC_142661.1, from coordinate 3,162,554 downwards.
TTCCCGGCTGCAATTCTCTACTGCGTAATGCAGTGCTAATGCTTCATCAAGATTGAGACCTTCTCCCATGACCATGAGCTTGACGAGTTCGACGTCGGAGGAGTCAAGGGCCCGCCTCATTCGCCTGATTTTCTGCTCCTCAAGGTCAGCGGCGGCGCCTAGGTGGTGATGATGGTGATGGTGGGGAGGGAGGAGGGAGCGGTGGGCGAGGGAGGACTTGAGGCGGAGCTCTTCAATTCTTGCGACAACGTCGACAGGGAGGTGTTTGGCTAGGATTTCCGGTGGGAGGCCTGATTTTGCTACTAGATGAGAACAAGTAGTCCAAAGTTGGTGCAATTCTTGTTTTCTTGAAGCTATTAAAACCTTCATCACATCTTGAATTGATGCTTTCTCTACCATGCTTTCCAATTGTTTCTGCAAATCCCACATTCATCAACATCATTTACGTACATATATATAAAAACATCAATAATTGAAATATACATTGGTATCAACCTCTTGTAATTGCATTATGCATACAAGTCAAGTGTACATATAAAAAAATATTTAATAATTTTCATGATTAGATCGAAGTATTCTGCAGCAGGACAGGACGGACTTGATAATAAATGACTGATAAACAGAATATAAGGTTGAACATTAAATTATAACATAAAAGTGAAAATTTCTAATTATCTAAACTAATAAAAAAAACAAATGTATTATACTTGTCATGCGATTAGTTAGTGAATCATACTATAAGTGTATTACACTTGATATATAATTCATTTAGGTCTAACCAAATCTAGTATGGACTACAATTTTTGAGAGAATTGGAATGGTTTACTAGTATAGATGTAGATTGTGATAAATATAATAGATCTAAATACTATTAGTTTAGATATAATTGGGTAAGGAATGTGATTGCTCATTTCCATCAAAGAAACCAAATGAGGAAAGTTGGGGTTGTTTGGGAAATAAAGATTTGATGAGATCACTGTGGAAAGACAAGACTAGAGATCAAGAAACCAAATGTAGAAAGTTGTCAATGTGGATTGGAAAGAGGGGTTAAACCCCAACTCAAAAAGAACAACATTCTTACATGAAATTATCAAGATGGGAACTTGACATCATGTGTCAAAACAGCACAACCTTGTACATAAGTTGCTCAAAAGTATGCAAGAAAACAAATCAAACCCAAAGTTAAATCAGATAGTACTGCAGAAGGGTTCATCATAACAGAAGGAAAAACTATACACAAATACCCACAAACTTTTCTGCATCTCTTTTTCACCTGAAAAAAATATATTCTGATCCGAGAACACAAAGCCCAGAATTATTAGTTCATTTAAATCCTTAAAAAACACGAGGAAAAACCTGAGTAAGCAAAGCAAGTTGTTCGACACCAAAAGATCTAGCGGCTGCGAGGGTGTCAAGAGCAAGATCAACGGCGGAGGAGCAATGTGTGTGCCAGCAACCCCTCTCCCCACAATTAGACCGTGGCTCATGCTTCTGGGGTACAATCGAAACATGCCCACTGTACAAGAACTGCAGAAGCAACAAGAAAACCTCATATCCCACAGAGTTCACCGGTATCACCTGTGTGATGGGGCCTCTGGGAGAGCCCGTACCGGGGCCCATTCTCAACGGGTCCAGGCCCGACGACTGAGAGTCGGGCCCGCAGAAGAAGTTCCTGAAGAACAGGCTTCGGGCTGCTAAGATGCACCTGTGGGCATGGACGAGACGGCCCTCTACGCTGAAGGTCACATCGCTGAAAGCCTGACCGTTGATGAGCAGATTGAGGTAGTCCAAGGAGAGAGATCTTAAGGAGTCTTCAGGGCTCATTTTTCACACTGCAGATTGCAAGAAAGAACACTGTGTGTTGTGCGTGTAATTGCTGTAGATGATGATGAACTGTGGAGAGAGAGAGAGAGAGAGGTATACAGAGAATGAATTGAAGGAGAAAAGTATGTGCTGGTGTTAGCTTTAGTTTAAGTGGAAGTGGCTTCATTTAATCATTCTTCATCTCTTCTTCAACTCGTTGATGATGATGATGATGAGCTATACTGTGGCTGCCTATTTCTTGTGAGAATGAGATTCCTCTTATCTCTCTCTCTCTCTCTATGGTAAATATTGAGATGAGAGAGAGACAGACAGAGAGAGAGGTAATATGAATGGCTAATATAGGCGGCTGAGAATATATTTAACTTTTAAGAGAAATGGATTAGTGACTTAATTACGAATTAATCTACGTAGTGGATAAAATATGATGGGGTGTATATATATATATATATATATATGGAATTAGAAAAGAAATTATTAATCACAACATTTTATTAATCTCATTTTGGTTGTTACATGCATGATGGATATTATTATTTATGTTATCCTCCTATGTTAAATTTTGTTAGCATATATAATTGAATGCGTATGTAAATTCACCACAACAAATATATTACTTTTAATTATATATAGAGTTATTATTTAATTATTATGATAAAAATAAATAATGTGAATTTAATTGAGTATATTAGTTGTTTAAATTATTTATGGAATTAATCACATTTGAATTTTTAGATTAATAATAAAATTTATAAGTTTTAGTCACAAAAATAGATGATGAATGTTTGTGTATGGTTTAGCAGTGTGGCAATCATAAATATATGTAAGTTATATAAAGTCAAAAAAGACATTATCCCAAAAATTGTCCTTCTTTGCCTTTGGTTAATAAAATAAAATACAAGGTTAGATATTATTAATTATCATATACTATTTCTTGCATTTAGGCTAAATTGCATTTTTATCCCCCCCCAGAGGGGTTAATATTTTACATCCTTCGCTTCTATATATGCCAAGTTTAAAATAGTCACATAATTGAATTATATATATATATATATATGTTTAGTTTCACATCCTAATTTTCATTAAAAAAATTACATATTCTGTACGTGACCATTATTTTTCAACAAAAAGTGGCTCTTGGAATTAAATATGTCAAGAAAAATTCAATTTCAGAATAAAAAAATGTAGATCCTCTTATTATATATGGGACTGAAAATAAAATTTCGCCCCAATATTTTTCATCCCACGGGAGACAAGGGTCTAAACTTTTCGTACCAATATTTTAAATTTTTTTTTTTCATTTGGTCCCAAAAAGCAACTTTTTGTTAAAAAAAATGACCACGTGATTTTGCCATTTATTATTTTTATGGAAGTTGGGTTGTGGGACTAAATGTGTCGAGAAAATTCAATTATGAAACTATTTTAAAATTTACGTAAAATAAAAGACTAAAAGTGTAGACTCTTTATCTTGTAGACAAAAATGCAACTTTGTCATGCATATATATACATGTATTTATCAGTACCTTATTATTAAGTGAGAGCACCCTTTTAATGTCTTATTTTTTCTTTTTATCTTACCAATTTATATATATATATTCTAAAATTTAATTAAATTAATTAATTTATTTATTAACTTCCCACCCTCCCATTCAACACCCCCAACCACTCTTCTAAACCCCCAAAGTTGTCCACTTTTTTTTAGTTTTCACTAACTTTAATTTTTATTTTATTTTAATTTCTTCTATTAAAATGTGCTTTTTAAAATAAAAATTATTTCTTAAGATTTCTATTTGATTGTACACTTTCATTTGAGTGTGTAAACATGTGCCGGTATGAATAATTACATAAATTAGTGTTTTTTTTTTCTTGGCAAAATAATCATATTTCACAAACAAGTAAGTACATTTTGCCCTATAATTAAGGAAGTGAAACATGCTTTTGAGCGCAAAAGTTTTTTTTTTTTTTAAATAAATCAATTACAATTACAATCATTTGACAAAAACTATTATAATAATATCATATCCTGTGCAGTAGACAAAAACTCCTATTATGCAGTAGACAACGCTATGCAATAATCAACAACATTGGTTGATTAGTGATCTGTGGGTTTTGTTGTAATGTATGAAAATTATATGAGTAAGAAGAACAAAGTAAGGTCAAATGAATATTAGTCTTATTCATTTAATTCGATATTATAAAATAAAAAGAAATTGCTTGAATAGATTACAAAATAACTAATGCAATTGATTCTGGTCACCTATTCTAATAAACATTTCATGCACACGGCCGGTTCGCCCATGGCCTCTAAAATTATGGGGCCTCAGCTTCGCTGACTGAGCTAGGCCTCATTGACGAGTGCAAAAGTAATTTTTTACAACGTAATTTTGGCCCCTTTTCAAGAATAACAATTGAAATTATGTTCTACCCAAATCACGTTTTGATAAAAATTATAATTTTTAATATTTAAAATTCTACTTCAATTATTTTTTAATTTAATTACCTAATATATACTTATGAAATAATCTTGTTAATTCCTTCATTAACCTGCTTAATAAAGAAACCTCCTTTTAAACCTATCATTCCTTCTCTAGCAATTAATCTTATTCTCTCCAATCGATATTCTCACTAAAATAAAATTTAGTGAGAAACTATGGTAAAAATAATAATTATTAAGCATGATATTGGTCGTATTCTCTCCAATCGATATTGGTTATAGACTAAAATTATGGTAAATAATAATTAATTATTAATCATAATTAAATAAAAATTAATATAAAAATTTAAATTATATATTCATCATAAAAACTTTTTTTATTATTAACTATTATACATGATAAATATTTTAGCCGCACTCATAAACTTCGAATTTTAATTTACTATTTTTTTTTAAAAAAATAATTAATTTCATTGATCTTTTAATATTTCTCTAACTTGTAGTTTATTTATTACTTGGAGGAATTATTGACATAAGAATGAAATTAGTTTCCGTATATAACTATGTACAATTTGCAGTTGTATATTATAAAATTGTGAATCCAAACACCAAAATCAATATTATATGAAAAATCAATTAAATTCTATAAATGAGGTCGAATTTAGTTGACGAAACTGACGTGCCATGATGTTAGAGATCATGGATTTGAACCCCGTCTTATACGTGGGATGTTGTTTTTATTGAATAGTAGGTGTATTGTTTTTATTGAATAGTAGATAGTGTTTCTACGGTAATAGTAGGCGTTGGTTTGATTTAGTGCATGTATTTGATTATTTTAATTAATAATAATTTGATATCGCTCTTACTTTAAAATAAAAAAATAAAAATTAATTATCTCATAATTAAGTATGCAATCAACGGGGGTTTTAATATTTTTTAATTCATCGAACATTAGTATATTAATATGTTAAAATAATAAATTCTTCAAGTAGCTTATTGCATTTAAATTGCAAGTTATTAATAAACCAGTTAAATAATTAAACCAAACCCCCTACAAAACCAGATAAATACACATTGTGCCCCCCCATCCAGGTAAATTGTAGGGCGTGTTTGGCAGGAGGGAACTGTTCCTTCACACCCACCCACCCCCACCCAGACATGAAAAGAAGAAAGAAAAGGTTCACCGTATGATGGAACAACACATCACTGACAGTCTTATGATTTGAAGTCCTTCGATTTGATATTTGACTTGTCATTTCAAACCTCTCTTCATTCATTTCCCTTTTCACCCACACTTTCTGATTGAACCCTACCCCCCACCCCCCCTTTTGTGTATGAATTTTTTCCCTCTCAAATATGCCCACAAACTGTCGATAATAATGTCTAACTCAATTGATAAAATCAAAATCTCGTAATTTTAAAATTATGAGTTTGAATTTTATTAATATATAAAATTTTATTCTATTTTAACATCAGACATTGTTCTTTAATAATAATTATTTATTAAATATAGTTATCTGATAATAATTATTTGTGTGTAATTATTATAATATCAGTTATTATTAAATATAAATATTTAATATTAATGATCGTAATCAATATATTCAAAATAATAATAACTCATCACTTTTACTTTTAAACAATAATATAAGCCGCAAACTCTTGAGGTACATCTTTCAGTCTATTTTCATGTTTTTTTTTTTTTGTGGGCTTAAAAATATCCCCCACTTTATTTGGCTTTTTTTCAGTGGTCTTCATTAATTTTTCTCCTTTTTCCCTCCCAAACACATATTGGAGAGGAATAATTAAAAAAAAATGTATTTTTGATGCTATAAGTTGGTCTATATATGTTCAAATTTTATTATATATTTCGAGAGTTTTATCTGTCGTGTAGTGAGTTGGTTTGTCATGGTTAAGTCTATTTTAATAAAAAAATAGCAAAAAAATACAAAAGGGACTAATTTAAAAAAAATAAAAAATAAAAAATATTTTGAAATTGAAATCGAATATCGAGACTTAAAATAGATTTTACTTGTGGTTAATACCATAAACGGCCAAATAATTGGGTTCCTTTAGGGGTAAATTACACTATAATTAGAAAATTAGGCTAAAAATACTCCAAAATTTTATTATTATTTATGTAATCAATTTTTGAATAGTCAAAATTAAAAATTCTCAATCAAATTTCAAAGTACCAGTGAAATAAACTAAAATCAACACTAAGTCAAACAAAATAATGAATTAAATTTCTTTTAAATAAAAAAAAAATGAAATGGACATGAACCCGAATCGTAAAGCAACCTCCAATAGAGAAAAAACAAAGAAACGTTAGAAGAAACTATGGCCATTCAATTAATTTGCAGTGTTGATTGAAATGACAAATGATACGACCGAAACTAAACGTTGTTTCGGCTGAGGTTGACAGTCTGTTATGTAACGGATCTTCATTTTGGTCTAATCTTAATTCTTTCCATTTCATTAATTAATTATGATTCTTGAAATTATTTAATATAAATTAACATAATACCTCTGATATATATATATATATATGGTGATATTATTATTTTAGTAAGGTTGATTACAATAGATTTTAATGGTCATTTGATTTTTATGTTTGAAAAAAATTAGGATAAATTAGAATGAATTTTCATGAGATTTGGTAAAATTATAAATAATCGCTTATTGTCTGAAAAATTATCAAACACCCCCTAGTTTAAGGGTTGTCTAGCAATTAATCCAATTCACTAGTCTATGTTGGGTTCTATGATTATAACTCTACTTATTTTTTTTTTTGAAATTTTTTATTGTTTTTTTCATGGACTAAATGAATAATTTTTTTATATTTTTTAAGTTTTTTCATACACCTCACCCATTTTTTTTTTATAATTTTTCAAAAAAGTATAGTTGCATAATTCTAAACTTTCGTCTGAGGGGTGTTTGTTATTTTTCAAACATCAAAGGTATTTTGTAACTGTAACATATTTTAAAAGAACTCATTGATGTTAGCAAGCAACAATAATTACTTACAGAATTTTCACTATATGTATCTGCGTTTTAATAAATATGTATAATAATTATTTTATAATGATAAAATTATTTATTTTTATAATTGGTATTGGTATATATGAAATCAAATATGCTTTATGGGATTTTCAAAATGGTCCAAAATTAAGAAAATCCGACTCGTTTAGTCTTCTGCTTTACCGAATTTATTGAATTAAAATGTATGGATTTTTATAATTTTGGGACCAATTTTAAAGATTTCGTACAACAGATAATTCAAAATAATAAATCCCTTTCCTATAAAACTAAAAATGTGATCTCGTCCACCATTCATATATATATATATAGATATAGATATAGGTAGATACATAAATGGAAGGTTGGCCTATTTTGACTTGTTAAAAATTAGAAATGGATCCGAAAGGCTGACAACCAAAAATGGGGTTTGACATTAAAGAGAAAAAGAATAGGTCTTGATGAATTGAATTGCAATTTGAGATATGATTAGTGGCAATTGGATCCCCCAAACTCCTGTCCCTTTGAATATGTTGTAGTAATTTACGAGAATGTCTCTAATTTCTACGAACATGCATGCATGTCATCATAAGATCATGCATGCCCAATCAATCACTCAATTTACCAATTTGAAATTTTGAATTAATTTGTTCACGTTATTGCCAATGGTACCATTTTTTGGGGGGTATTGCCAATGGTAGCATTTCAAAATTTCAAGAAACCAGCCATGTGTACGTACGTACCCCAGGCCTAGACTCTGGCTAGTGGGGACTGATTGAAAGGGAGAGAATTAACTAATACGGTTATTTAAAGGATCAAAAGAAATTAAGTTATTATAAAAATAATGGAAAATAAGGGGAAAAAAATATAATTTTAGTCCTGTAAATTAGTGAAAATAATTTTGATTATGTTCAAAATTAAATTTATAATTTGATCTTATAATTTTAAAAGTTATAGCAATTTTAGTTCTTTATGGCCAATTTGACTAGAAAAGATTCCACATTTATCAGCAATGTCAACACCTAAATTGGGGCTTCCAGTAAATTTAATGATATGACCTTCCAACGTATATATATATATATATATATATTACTTGGCTAAATAAACTTACAACTTGAAAAAACTTGTCATGTCAGCAAGTGATAATTTTATTTTTGCCAAGTCATTTTTTAAAAAAGAACAATCGATCTGCTAATTTAGGTGTTGACATGGCAGGTGATATAGAACTTTTTAGCCAAATTAGCCAAAAATGACTAAAATTGCCATAATTTTTAAAATTACAAGACCAAATTATGAATTTTAATTTGAACATGACCAAAATTGATCATTCCTACACCAGAAGTCAGCACGCGTTAAAATCTATAGTAAATCAATAGTATCTACAATGGTCGGACAAAATTGATATAAAATTAAATTTTGAGGTGGTTAATCAACATCACTATGATTTTACCCATTATCAAAATATTTCTCACAATCTTTAACTGTAGCAAATATTTTGACATCACTTGCAGAAATAATTAAAAGTTAAAAGCCGTTGCACAGTCATGATAAATGAGATATATTATGATTTTTTACTTTAAATCATATTAGTTAACTATAGTGAAAAGTCATATTTTGACATCATAAAAATCTACAAGGGTTAAAGTCTACTACCATTAAGTTCGACTTAATTATATTTTTAATCTTGTAATTATACTCTTTTGACGTATAGTCCCGTAACTTCTTAATTATGATTCCAAAAATTTTCAAAATTTATCAAAAAATAGCATGTATCACTCATGTGCTATTTAAAAGTTGGAAAACGAACTTATTAGTTGAATTATGATGACGTGATAAGTGGTGGCCGATGTGAAAGAAAAACATAAGCTGCCACGTCAGCAAAAATCAACCAATAAGATGTACCAATTTATAACCGATTGTATGACTGGTATACGCCGTTTTCCAATCAACTTTGTCCTGAAATTACAAAATTTTAAAAAAAAAAATAAAAGATCATTTTACAACTCTAACAAATTACATGCTACGGTATCATATGACTATAATTACTAGGTTGATCAATTAATTTCTCATTTTTTATTTCCCACCTAAAACAAGTGGTCTTTAAAATATCTCAAAAACTATAAGTATATATCCCCCTAAGGTGAAAGTTGCTTAATAATAACCATTTTTGCTTAATTAACTAATCCTTTGAACAATAGAGTATAAGTTAAATAATGATGGAGTCCAATATTTAAGAGACAAGGTACCTTTAATATCAATTATGGTTTGTTGGATATATATATATATATATTAATTTATATAAAAATCTCCAGCTTGTGATCCCATGTTGTCGGAAGTAGGGACTCGAATCATTGGTCTATTACATATTTTAGCAATAAAATTGATGCTGTCATTAATATTTAATTACTATGGTCTCAACTTGCCCCATCGACAGGTTTCTAAACTGGGAAAAAGCTGTAAAATTCCTCTAATATTTTATTCTTAAGTGTTGTGTGCTATAGCAACACTAGAAATGGGCCGACAATCATTCATCATTTTTAAATTAGTTTAAGTACAAAGTGTTAGCTGTTGTTGGTTTCATTTTTATTCTTAATTTTCAGCTTTTTGCAACAGTAATTAATATTGTGCAGGATGTCGAGATCATTCCAAGAGTATTCGAGAAAAGTCTGAAATAAAAGATCGTTAGGATCGCTAGGAGATTTTCAGCTAATACTTTTTTATACTTAAGTTAATTCGAGCTCGAGATAAAATAATTCGAACTGAAAATATTTAGTATTGGCAAATTGTAACAAAATATATGTTACTGTAAATGGAGTATAATAAATGTATTTATAGGACCAAATGCGCCCACTTGCTTGGTTCGTGTGGCACGAATCTCTAGCTAGGTGCAATCAAGCGATCAACAGCCTCGATTTACGGTTACTGGAGCGGGTCGGGTTAGTAATCATAATATATCACAATTGAAAAGAAAACCAATGATCCATTTCTCAAGTGGTGATCAGGATGAGGTTTGATAATTAAGAAATTGTGAGTTTAAATCCCACGAATATAGGTATTTAGTGCACTTTTAATAGTAGTATGTTTGGTTTTTTATTTATTTTGAATTTGTTGGTTAATTTAGAAATATTAATGTATTGCATACTGAATATTTTAGTAATAGAATATTCGTTCATTTCACTAGAAAAAAAATTAAAATTTTTGCAGCATGATAGGATGTGTTTTACCACCCAAATGCATACGTAATTTAAGTGTTTTAGAATGAATTTATTGCATTGATAATTGAATTATGCATCTTTTATGTGAATGATTGATATTACCCGTTTGAAGAAAAGACAGCCAAAAAGTGATCAAGGAAAGATGAGAAGAAAAAAGACTCGAGCATCAAATAGGACGTGATCGTGCAGTTGATTTGTGTGTTTCACATGATTTATAGGGACAAGAAAATTAGGTTAGATAATTGCAGCTATCTCAATTGTTTGGTTTAGGTTCAACTGTTTTCACTAATGCAAATGCTATTATTGCTCAGTCTTGAGGTAATAAGTTTTGACTTAGATGCTTGAGTCAAATCAATTACAATAGGAAAACAGGAACTTATTATGGCCATCCTAATAGATTTCTAGGTTGATTGCTAGGTTATAAAATTAATCTTGTGTGATCACTGATCAATCATTAACATAACGATTAGGTGATACACTCCCTAGGGTCGGAATTCTTTTCTATTGGTTTCTTTTTTATAATTTATCTCTGCTTTCTATTTAATTTCTATTAGTTAGTGGTAATTATTAATTCAAATTCCCCCCCATTTGGTTACTGCAACTTGATTGAGAAATTAATTCGTAGTTTCATAGGGATTCGACCTAGTTCCACTACTACTACAGTTGTAAAATCAATATTTAATTTTGACAGTTTGAACGAACCGGTCACTACACTATTAATGACCATGCTTTGAAAATCATGGTAAATCACCACAATTAACCACGGTTAAATAAAATCAAAGCGAAAATTTATATTTTTACCACGTTTGATCAATATAGTTTTTAGCCATAGTTAAAATATTTATCATGGTTTTTGTCATGACTAATATTTTGACCTCACTCGCAGAAACAACGGTTAATGACCGTTGAAAAATCGTAGTTAATTTGTATTGTTAAGATTTTTTCTTTTTAACTATAATAATTAACCGCGAAAAATCATATTTTTGCACAAAATTTTTTAACAACTTTGAAAATATAGATTTGTTGAAAACTGAGAATTGATAATGGAAAGAGAATCAAACATGGACTTAATTATTTTCTTGATGTTTTAGGGTGTCCTTATAATTCATTTTTAATTCTTTTAAAGTAGTGGATATATATAAATTAATGAAGGATGATTATGGCATTGGGGCATGATTAATTAGTGAAAACCTACCAAAAGTGGGATTTCACTATTTAAATAGTTTCCCAAATATAGAAAGATCAATGATTAACTATGTCTTTTGTTTTACTCTTTTACTTTCTTTATTATTAATGTTATGTACCAAATAAATTAAATTAAATAATTAGCTTAGTATATGGCAAGAAAGTCACCTTGGAAATGTACTATATAGATGTATATGGTTAATTGCAATTAGACTTCCTTTTAAAAATATAAAATTATATATTCTTTTTTAAAAAAGTTTGAAATTATACTTAAACCCTTTCAACAATTTACTATTTACATCTAACCCTTTTTTTTTAAATTTGGACGAAAAATGCTAACGTTTATGAAAAAAATTGCATAAATTTCTAATTTACTCTTAATTTATTATTATGTAATAATTTTGTATTTAGAAAGAAAAAATTTAATAATATTAACCACTCTCTCTCTCTCTCTCTCTCTTATATATATATATATATATATATTACATTATCCCTTTATAAAAGTATATGAGAATTTTAAATGAGGGGTAGAATTGTAATTTATGTATTTTTATTTTCCTTACATCAGTATTTTTCATTGAAACCCTAACGAAAGGAGATCAGAAGTAAATCAAGAATTTTTAGAGGGAGTGTAAGTGTAATTTTAAATTTTTTTTGAGAAATAGTATAATTTTATATTTTTAAAGAGGAAATTTAGATGTAATCACCCATATATATATATATATAGAGAGAGAGAGAGAGAGAATTAACATGATGATAAACAATTATAATCTCTCTCTATACATATACACACGTATTATAATAATCAATTTAGGAAGAACTGAAAAAAAACAAAAAAAAAGGCTCCTAATTAACAAAAGGGGACCTCATCGTACTGAGGATCTATAGACGTGGGTAATAATTTAAAGCCTGAGAACACGTACTTACAACTTTAATTAATTACAAGCATTACCTAAAAAAAATGCATGTAATTAAACCTTAGAAGAAAATGGTCGTATCTTGCATTATTCTTCTTTTGGTAATTAAACCCTTCATATGATTATTTTTTAACTAACTGTAATTAATCAAGAAATTGGCACTAACTTATAAGAATCTAATTAAATTAAAAATTTATTACCAGATTTTGCATTTTGGACTTGGAGTCACACGAAATACAGATCAACGTGGACATCCTAAGAAGAACTTGTAAGATATTAAGATAAAATGATTCTCCTTTTTAATAATTTAAGATTTAATTTAAATGAGGTGATTGGTTAGTATAATCGTATAAGTATAAGTTTTCGATAAGATGGTTATGTAATAGAACTTCATTCATCGTACGAGGAAAAAGAAAAAGAAAAGTTTAAGCCCTTATTAATTAGTTGGGATAAAATGGAATTTTGGTCCACTAATAAAAGGTGGTGGCAGTTTCAATCCAGGTCAATTCAATATTTCTAATAAAAAATTGTATTTTGTGGAAAATGACAATTTTGGTCTAAAAAACCCTAATTTAGAAAATCTTGAATTTCTGTAGATGTCACGTGCAGGCCACGTGACAACTTCCGGTCAAATTAGGATTTGTTGGACCAAATTTGTTATTTTTTTTATAAATTACGATCCTTTATTAATGCAAATTTTTTGATTGAAATTGCTACCGCCCCTATAGTACTAGACTAGAATTTTACTATTCCAAACCAAAATTTCATAAGAAAATAATGCAATTTTGATCCACTAACATAGGAGTGGCAGCAATTCCAGTCCAGATCAATTCGAGATTTATAATAAAGGTTTCTAATTCATTAAAAATATCAATTTCGATTAAACAGGCCCTAATTTGGGGTACATACATTAATCAAATCTAGGTGTCTTACCCTCTGGTCAGACATGATTAATATAGTCAATATTTGCTAGGTACGTAATTGATTCACTCATGAAGAGAACACATGATCAAGATCCCCAAATCTTGAATTTTTAGCATATACTTTGGAGTAAAGATTTAGGAGTAATTGACCATTGGGGCATGGGCTTATTACATTCTATTTTCCAATGATTGAACTAATGGTCAGCCTTCGGCCAAAATTTAGGACACAGTTGATATTGGACAGACTAGGGCGACAGTGATACTTCGATTTCGACAGTAACCAACCTCTGTAATATTAGTTATTAATTAATTACTACTTGGTAATAATATAAATTCTGTCATTTATGAAATGTAAATTAATAAATAAAAGATTTTATACACTATAAAAAATAATATTAATAGCAGAAACCCATATATATATATATATATATTCCGTACAAAGTAGTGGAATTTTGCATAGCAACGAATTCATAGAAATTTTACTTTTTAATTGATTTTAGCAAAAAAAAAATTCTCGTAGCTGTTGAATTATTTCTTGTAGTGATAGTATATGATTAAAAAAATCTTCTTTTTTTCTTTTTAGAATATGATCTTCATGTGTTATAAGATACATTATTATCGAACACGATAAAAAAAATTAAATAAAATAATTTTTTATGTTAATTTCACTCAATAATATAAAATTATACAAACAAAAGTATGGGTAGCAGACATTAAAGAATCCAAGAAGAATTGAATTTTTATTAAGTCCAATCAACTATAAACGTCCTATATAGAATCACATAATTGATTTAATACTTTTTTTAAAATATTGTCTGAAAATGTAGTATCATTTTTTAATAATTAGTCTAATTTATTTTATTTTTTTTTACAAAAACATCTTAAAAGACATCTCCGAATTTTTTTAATTTATTTTCCTCCTAATAAAAAAAATCAAAATTTTAGATACTTATTTCAACTTTGTTTTGTTAAATAAAACATAGATGGATATTTAAATTTAAATTTTGCAAATATAAAACAAATAATTGAAGAAAGAAATATTTAAGCATCAAGAGTATATAATTTTTTAGTAAAAAAATATTTAAATTAAATTTGATTGAATCATATTAATTACATAATAAATATGATATATTTTTTTATATAATTAATTTGAATCCAACTCAATTTGATACAACACATCTAATCGTAATAGTATAATTTGATGTGACAAGACATGAATGCATGTGAAGGGGGTAAGAAGATATGACTGGTCGTGATCTTGACCTCTCCTTGTCAGTTCAGTTGTACACACAGTGTCACATACACACACACAACGGCTATCAGCTCCTTAAGGAACGGTCCTTGTTGCCTAGAACCCTAAGATCAACTGGACACGTGTCGCAAACCCATTATCCTTTTCACCACTTCCTCCAACAGTTCCCATTATTACACGACATTTCTACTACTGAGGTTTTGAGCAGCAGTTTCCTTCTGTAAAATGTTTCTTGGAAGCTAAGGAGGGGCACTGACTTCCACGTGCTCTCTTTCCCCCACTCTCCACCACACACTAACTCCCCTGAAATTACACATTTACTCTTATAGAATACGAGTTAAACGCTACTAATTTTTTATTTTATAAAATTTTTAAAATAATTTTAAAATTACAAAAACTCGATATATATATATAATTAACATTATTCGTTTTCTTAATTCTTAATTATATCCGTCTTTTTCATTATTATTAATTATATTCATGAAATTCAACCTCGTAACTTCATAACTGTACTATTTCGATTTTACCATTCGAACAAAATCTCTTTAATAATATCACTTTTCATTTCAAGAAAATAAAATATTGATCCAAATATTTATTTAGCAAGTCAAAACTATCGTACTAATTTACAAGAACAATCGAACTGCAAATTCTAATCATAACTGAGTTTCCGACTAAATTCAAATTATTATAAGTGCAGCCGTATATACTTTTAGGGGAACGTGATTAATTATATAATAACTATTACCACACAAATAAAAAAAAGAAAAGAAAAATATTTGGGTTGGGGTTGATGTAAGTACATTCTTTCTGCCTCTCTCTTTGGTCTGATTGATAAATCTTTCTTGACCAGAGGTGTTGTTTCTGAGTAAAAACTGACAGAGGGGTGGGTGGTGCACCGTGCACAGTTAAAAAGATTGTGTGCATGAACGGTGGTGATGGGCCCAACCAGCAATGGATTTGGATTGAGCTGTGGGGAAGATCTGGTGTGGATGCTTCATTTTCATGAATCCATCATTCCCCCTCTGTGTACTCCTTTTGAATGAGTCAAAGATGATCCCCAAAGTTTCCGCTCTTGGTCTCCTCATCCCCCTCTTTCTTTACCTACTTCCACATTTCTCTCACTTCCCAATTTAATAACTATGTTTCTATTAGGGTTGTAGACTACTCCAACTTAAACTCCATTTAAAAATATAAAATTATATTTTCTTCCTAAAAAGTCTCAAAATTACACTTGTACCCCTGACCCCGTTCCATTAAAGTTTGGATAAAAAATACCGACGTTAACTGAAAAATATAAATTTTAAATTTTTTCCTTCTACCATGTATATTTTTATACTTGTATTGAGATAAATATAATATATACATATATGGAGTGAGATTAATGTTATTATATTTTTTTTTTCATTACGAGTACAAAATTATTAAATGAGAATGTAAAAAATGGGGTAAAATTACAAATTATGTTTTTTTTTCTTTTTTGTGCTAACTACAGTATTTTTCGTTCAAACCATAAGGTGTAAAAGGTGGATTTTCAAATGGGGTGTACATGCAATTTTAATTTTTTTTTTAGAGAAGTGTAATTTTATATTTTAAGAGGGGATCTAAGTGTAATTAACTCATATTTTAGTATTCTTTTAATAATTGAATCGAAGTCGAGCTGAGTTTAAAACTTAATTAAATGAAAGATTAAATAATGATTTGATTTAAACAAATTAACTAATCAAGATTATTATAATCAATAATGAAGTGATAAAAAGAAAAGACAAAACATCAAAGGAATTTTTTTTCATAGAAATTAATAATGCATATATTTATATACTATTACCCTAAAAACTTACTTAAATGAGAAAACATATACTTGCAGAAATTAAAATTTTATTTTTTAAAAAAAGTATATTACAGCAAGTTTTCGTAAAATTTAATATAATTATCAATATTCAATCATTATTAGAAAATTCACACATAACTCTTAATATTGATGAAATTATTTTTTTATAGCCATTTGTAATTGTCAACTTTATTTTTGTTATATTTTTTTTTAAAAAATAAAAAATGTTAAAACATCAGATAAGTGGATAAAAAATTATACTAAAATATTAAGAAAACTCGTTGTAGTTTACTTTTTAAATAAAGAACGGAGCTTATCTTGAAAAATGCGAGTTGTATTTTAATAATTATTTAAAATGTAGTATAATGTTGAAAAATAAATAGCATATAAATAAGTGAAAGAAGGAAATTAATGTAATAAATTTTTTAAGCGGTAATAACATAATTATACACATCAATACTTTAATAAATTAAATAATTTATTTTTTCAATTAATATAATTTATATAAAAATGAGACGGGCATCTATATATTTTGTGAAATTTTAATTCTAAAAATAATATATTGCAAATTAATTTTAATAATTAAATGAAATATATAAGGGAGGTGGGATCCAAACCCTCGACAAGCGTGTAACTGTCTTGTCAATTGTCATCTCATCCTTATTCTTACTGCCCTATGAGTCTCGGACCACCTCCCATTACTATTTTTCTTTTTTTAAAAAAAAAGTGTTTCTTTTATTTATTAAAATTATTATTTAAATATTTAAGTGTAATATCTTAATAATTTATCAAATAATATAAATATATTATTTACAAATTATGAGTACTCTCTATTCAATGTCATCCCCACTTTCCACAATCGCGATCGTTTTTATAAATATGACTTATTATATCATTCGATATATTTAATTGCAAAAAATTGATTAAGTAATTCAATGCATCCAATTGGAAATTTTAATTAATCCATTAATAAATCTAAATAAAAAATATAAAAAAAAATAAACAAACAAAAAACTACTATTACAGTAGATAAATACTTATTCGACGTGGAATTTCGACATAATTTCAAGATGGTTTGGATGCGGCAGAGAGAGAGAGAGAGACCAATGAGACTAACAAGAAATGCTCCAAATTTTGAC
Source organism: Sesamum indicum (assembly GCF_026168435.1). Taxonomy (NCBI): domain Eukaryota; kingdom Viridiplantae; phylum Streptophyta; class Magnoliopsida; order Lamiales; family Pedaliaceae; genus Sesamum; species Sesamum indicum. Next base: position 3,144,819 of record NC_142661.1, on the reverse strand, counting down.
AAGAAACTACCCAGGTTTCCTCAACCTTCTGTTCATATTACAGGACAATTAGCTAACACGACACACAATTGTTACAATACACTCCGCCTTCGGCACAAAGTACCTGTCTGAACTGGAGAACATTTGAATACACGGAATCCGTTGAGGTCCGACAAAAGAATTTTCACGTTCTAATCCTACCGTAACAGAAAATACACCCCCATTGCTCTGAACATAGACGCAAAAACATCTATACTTTGGGCAGCGTATGACCGACAAAATAAGTTAGAAGTAGTACTCACGTTAATTTTGAGTATCTTTGCAGTTGAATGGAGAAGTTTCCACCCAACGTCAAACACAAGCAGCATTTTGGATACTTGCATGTAGAAAGACCTGCACAGGCAGCGCCTTCGTTTTCTCGTCTCATTAGAGGATGGCCCAGAACTTCTTTCTGCAAAATAGGACGGGTTCCATTCTTTTTCTATCGTCTTCAAGAAAATGCAATTGAGTGTCCCAGAGAAACTTCGGAGCAAGATCTATAATCCTTGAAACCAAGGAATCATCTTCGCCTCTAATAATAATATAGCCCTGAACATGAATGTAATGAAATTATATTATTTTGGAATGTAACATGGTAAACCGTGCATGAAATTCTAGTTTGAATCAGGTTCAACCAAATCCAAGCTCATCATGTTGAGGATGCACTATACTTGTTATGTGATTGGTTTACAATTTAAGAAGAGTCGGCAGCCGTATGACAAGTGTTGGATAATTTAGTACACTTGCTATGTGATGTGATTGGTGTATAGTTTAAGGAACGTGACTAATCACAGTAACACCGGCAATGTAATTGGTTGGGGCATGATCATATTAGCAAGACTTTTCCATGGGCATCATAAAAAGTGGGAGTTTCAGCATATTTCACCTGGGGTCGCAACATGCGGTCCATCTCCAGCATGATATCCTCAAGTAAACAACCTTCTTCACGACTTCTATAGCTAGAGAAAAGACGGTTGGCGTGCAACAAATCATACGAGCGTGGGTACGTTGAGAATGGTTCACACCTGTACTTACCAGTACAAATCATGGCATCATTTTGCTAATAAGCATAAGAACTGAATATGTATATTTCTATGACTTACCAGTCATGAAAAGCACCTATCAACCCCCTGTCGTAAATGGCAGATAAGGTATTGTTCATGCTTGCTGGAACTACGTTCATGACCCAAGTAGGCCATGTGCTCAAGGCAACTGAAAATCCACCAAGGAAAGCATTCATATCCATGACATTCCGTATTTCTTTCTCTCCAACGTCCATTAATCTCCAGTAGTGACGGACTTGATCTTGCCAATAGATCGTATCTAATAAAAACTTGTCCCGATTGATACCTGCACCATATACGTAAATTGTGAGGCTCAACCTTACTCATTGAAGCAAAGATCGGCACACATTGCAAATAATGAGATGAACACTGGAAATATCACATTTCAGTGTTTTTCAAGCCAGGGCTCGAACCATGTTGAATACATCTACTAATATGCTTCTCTCTCTACACACACACACACGCGCATCATAAGCTCAAGAACAAGAGATGCGAGCTATCTATCTTTCAACAGTCACATTCAGAAGCATGTTGCAGAAAGCTGGAACATATCGACATTACACTTAGAGCAACAACCACATAATAGACTAGATAACAGAGAGCAGAACAATTTTGTTCCAAATACTCGGATTACCTAATAATTTAGAACTTAATTATGGTACCTAGTTTAGTGAGACTTGTGGAATACTCTGAGAGGCGTTGTGGCTTTGGAGGGAGTTTCTGGGAAACATGTTCTTCTATACAGTTCCTCAATGGTGTTTTCCATGATGGTTTAGCATTGTATGTTGAATCGCAAATACTAATAAGCTTCTGCTGTGCCTTCTCCTGGAGGCACAAGTTATTATCTGGCTTAATCCAGATAGCCGTCTGCACTTGTCGGGCAATGAGTCTCCAGCACATTGCAGAAGTCAGATTCATCAACTTATCCCAAATCAATGGGAAATCTTTGTCTTTTCTGTATGCAGGAGGGGCAGAGTAGACAAAATATCCATTTGACCGTAACAGGCGATCCACTTCTTTTATTAGAATGCCATCTGCACCCGAAACATTAAAGGATGAATATTGTATTTGTAAATATAAGCAGAGCATTCTTCTTATACAAGATGTTTACTTAACTCTGACGTACTGAGAACACATAGAAACACTATTAAGAGGATGGCTGATATGTATAAGTTTTGTAATCAAAGACAACGAACAGTAAATTAATCGATGATAAGTTTAAGCTCTTTTCTTAAAGGCTTTTAACACATCCCGGGGAAATATTCTCAAATGAAAAACTGTTGTGGAGAAAAAAAATTGATATGATATCTTCTTTGGAGTCAAATTTTGTTTTATTAATTACAGAAAAAACTAACCATTCTCATGAAAATCAACACGACATCTGGAACAATGGACCATCTCAAAGGAGTTGCTGGGATACGGCAGCTGTTTTGTGGATAAAGCAGAAATCATGGCACGAATTCCTCTTTCCAAAGCAAATTGGATTTGGTTTTCATGGCCGTCTTTAGGAGCGAAAGACATAGTTTCGATATTTAAGGGAAGAAGATACGCTGAGAAGCTAGCTACTCCACAACCAATGTCTAGAACTTGAAATACACCAGCAGAATGGAGGTTGCCAGTCTCATTAGTTGTCATATTTCCTAACCTGCAGCAGCAGACTCAAAGTCAGCTACAATTACACTTGAACACGTACAGGAAAACATCCTTGCTTGTCAAGCTGTCCATAGAACTGCAAGATGAAGGATCTGACAGTTTCTTAAGCAATGTACATCAGACAAAATCTTGCTAGGATCCCCAGCGTTGTGATCTTTTATGGTCGCAACTCCATAGTACAAAACTTTTTATTTTCGGCTAAATTGTTGTCAGATACTCTTTACATTCATTAGGTGTAGCTTTTGCTATTTTGCTTTATTGCATATGAAGGAAATAGTAACAGAAAATTAAGTTAGTACAGTCGGAAACTAATTGCAAGTGGAAACTGTTCTCTGGTAATACAAACTAGTCTATAATGCACCAATACTTTGACATCATCACAACTCTTGGCAAAGTTTAGGAGTTACAGAGAAAAATGAAAATAAAAAGTCAAGTGACTGAGAATTAGTGTATGCTCTTATCAGTTTCGAGCCTCTCCCTCCCTGCTTGAGTGTCTCTTGTTAAAGTCAACACAAAATTTTGGCACAAACAACAATTGCAGCCACAGTCAATATTGCCAACACAAGCATTTTTCTCTTTGAGATCACACTAACATCTTTATAAATACATAACAAGTAACATTTATTGGATATATACATAAACTCTACACACATGCACATTTCACAACAAAAAGACAGTGATAGATTTCTAATTGCTGACCCATAATATCGACTTGATTCTATAAGTACTTAGAAGCATGAAGTGCCGTCAAATTTCTGCATTTGATTATGAATTCTAACATTCATCAAAACTTACAAGATGCAATACTTGATATCTGCAACATAATGCATTGGTATCATCTTACATAAGTTTTAATGAATCAGAGGGCCAACTCATGCACTTTAAAATAAAAATCTCTGATCCCAGTATCAATCAAAGAGTAAAAACCACAAGTACCTCTGGATGTACTCCGGAGCTCCATGCTTGAAGTGAGTACCTCCACCAGGAAACCACCAGAGCTGATCCTTCTCATGCACCCAATTTTGCCCTCCTTTAACTTCAGCAAGATGCGTGTGATTTACATTGCTTCGCCAAACATAGTCTCTACTGGTAGGCCATCTTATCGGTATCTTATAGTCAATTGGTGGAGGAACCAAACAAAACAAGCGTCTATTGAGAGGAGGACAATGCCTCTCCAGCTCCTCTTTCCTAGAAAGATCTAGTTTTGGTAGTAGCTCTTTGATGTAAGAAACATCATGGCACGGAATATATTCATTATATCTCAAAGGGCATATGTTCATCCCTGTTTCTGGGATCCTAAGTGGTACTGTCCGATAAGTAAGACTAACTTTATTTCTAAATACACCTGCAAAATATAAAGACACCGCAGATTTAATCAGAAATACATGCATTTGAACCATTGTTCTGCAAAAGATTTTAAGCCAATCCAAAACACAAAACTAACTGGTCTGAAGCCTGAGCTCAGTCTCAACTGGGACAGATATTTCCAGTGATCACCATTCAACTTACCTTCGCATATCTGATATTATTACGAACAAAGCGTCTATGGATCATTATATGATTTACTTAACATCAAACAAAGCATAAAGTACTCAAGCAAAATACACCACAAAACCAGAAAATACAACAATTGGCATCAGCATTTCCATCAGATATCAAACTAGAGCATGTCCAAAGTTAACTTTCTTCATGCTACACAACAGGGCCTAAATTATTTTTACCCATAGGAAACAACTCCTTTAGTATTAAGCTAGTAAGAATAACAATTGTTTAGCTCAACCAGATAACATCCTAAAAACCCATCTTCAAGTGAAGATTTCTAAACAAAGATTCAAACTTTGGCATTCAACTGACAAAAAGAAGTATTCTTTTCGATGCTATACACTCAAAAATGCAAAACTAACAAGATCTTTCACTACATTTATTAACCTTTTACTGTATTAAACAATTTAAGCTTGAACCCATAATTGCATATGGTCCCAGCCTGCTAATTTCCAAACACCCATTTGCTATTGAAGATTTCTTGACAAAGATTACAACTTTCAAATCAAGAAAGTGCTGGTTTACATTTTTACAAACTCAAAACACAGAATTAGCAAGATTTTCACTATATGAATCACTTACAAAATTAAATAACTGCTGATGAAGTCCCAATTAGAGAATGTACAACTAATCCAAGAAATCAAATACATCTCTACACACACACACACATATACACTAACCAGAAGATGATGCTGAATCACTGGCTGCGGGGGCTGCTTTCTGTTGTACGTTTTGCTGTTTCAGTGGTGCGTATTGAAAAGAAGAATTGTTGCCAAAGAGAGTGCCCGTGTAGAAGGAAGCTATCATCACTAGAAGGACTACCCCTACAACCTGGCCCGCCTTCCAACCCATTTTTTTCCACCTCAATATATTTACAGGTATCTATGTATATATCAATGCCTGTACATTATTGCAGAGAGGCAGATCGAGAGATCTCTCACACAGTGTGTGAAATCGAGAGAGAGAGAGAGAGTGTGTGTGTTTGTGAGAGAGAGAGAGAGAGAGAGAGAAATCTTGAAAAGGCTGTTGATGTTAACGTCGGTGAGAGCTAACCAGATCAGAACTTCTAAAATCAAGAATCACATATGCATAAATTCTTACATAATAATACTTTCGTAGTTGTCTATTTGTTTAGGGTGTAATTGCATTTTTTCCTACCGAAAAAATTAAAAACAATTTGTCTTAATTTTTCCCATCTCAAAAATTAAAAAGTCTTGAGGCTTGGCTTCTCAAAATTTCTAATTTGACATTTTTTATGCCTCAAAATTTTAAAAAGAAAATATGTTGGAAAATTTGATTACAACGCTAATTTCCTTATATACTTACTCCTTTACTCTTTCCATCATTTATCTACATGGTACAAGTAATTTTTCTCTTCTTCTTCTCAAATTAATGTATAGATTTCTTTCATATAATTAAAATTACAACAAATTATGGGTTTGACACTCGAAAACTCAGATATATCAGTTTTTTAATTTCGGAGTAAATGTGTTGTTTGGAGATACTTTATTTATTTATTTGTTCCTTTGACATTTAAATACGATGATAATTATGAGAATTATATGACTGACTAGTAGTAGCTCGAGTTTAATCTAATTGATATTGCAACTCAAGTTGATTTTATTTTTGTAACAGATGCAAAAAGGATGAACTCCCTTAATCTGTCATTTCAAGAACCTGCAATCAAATGATGGAATTCATGTAGCTGTATTGATACTGAAATTCATCTCACTTCCAACATTAACTACAATTCTTTATGTACTTTTTTTACTTGGTAGAGTTGAAAGTATGGGGATTCATGTCCTAAGTTAAGTCCCACATCGCAAATTAATAAAACAATTAACATGTAATTATTTCGAGGTCTGCAATTGTATGGGCACGACCTTACTTGAACAGGATCTGTTCTATAGGCTCGTACCTCTGTATCCTTGAGTTCTAAGGAGACAGGAAATCAAGTCTGGTGGATGAAACATGGCTGCTTGGCCAGAGCGTGATTAACAGTTCCCACGGCTACTAAGCCATTGGGGCAGTAGAGGATCGTTCTTAGCTGGAAAGCTCTGGCTGAGATGGCCTTGCAGCTGTCTGACAGACTCCTCAAAACATTGTCATTTTTTGTGCCCTTTTTATTTCTGTGATTCTTCTTACATTGTACATTTGATCCAAACTAGGTGATTCTTGATTGTTAACAGCCCAGGTGTTCTATCTTAGGTAAGGTGTGTAATGAGTATATCAAAGGGGAGAGAGATTTAACTTTGATTATATGGTGAGAGAAATATACATACAACTGTTTCTCATCCGCAGTGTAACCAAAAACAATTTGTTGAACAATGGTACATTAATCAATGTCTGCTAAATCAGTGCAATCAATATCTTGCAAAGTCAACCTTCCCATGTATAACTCACTTATGTGGTCCGAACACAGGGGGACACACTTTCTATGTAGACTCTCATGAATCACGGCCATCCCAAGAACCCAACTATAGTCGTCCAATGGGTTCACATTCAGATGGTTCTGCAGTAACCGGATCCTGTAAACAATTGTATCGGTTCTGTCGCAAAAATGAGCAATGCAACGGCGTGAAGGTTCATCAGAAACCAGTCTGATCAAGGCTAAAGTCAGGGCTCCATCAACGGGCTTTGGATCTGAAAGATTTTTATCTCCCATCATCTTGATTTCCCTTTCTGAAGGGAAGTGCACTTCTTCAGTTCCATTAGTACCGGAAACTTTTAAATCCTTTGTGAAATGCCTCATAGCCTCGCGCTTGGTGGCTTCGTGTTTTTCTGCTAAGGTTAAGATACAAGAGAAACGAAGATGATAACTTACAACAGTTTTTATGTTTCGGAAGTTGTGACAGCAGCAAAAGAAATCGAGCCATCTTCTTCCAACCCCGGCATACCACTTGATAATGTCAACATCTTCAAGAACCATAAGTAAACTGATTGGCCTTGGACGACCCATCTTATTGGTAAATCCAACCATTTTGACGGCCTTTCGTACGAGTTCTATGGGTGCATCGACTTTGATGCAACGTTTTGTCAAATCCTCGACAGTTTTTTGAGCATACTTTTGTTCCTCCTCTTCTTCTCTTCTTCTCACTTCTTCTTCCAGTTCCTTCTTAGCCTTCACTGGCTTCAAATACTTGTCAACTTGATGCTGAAAGTTGTCATAAGCATCAACAAGATCATGTGGGAGCAGATCTCTGATCCTGCCCAAAGAGAGAAAATCACCAGATGAGAGCTCACGGTGCCATTCCCACCGCTCGTCTACAGATCTCAAGAACTCATGGACCACTTCATCAGCCCAAGTGCTAAAGATTTGCCTCACTTCATTCTCTATTTCGAAGTCGAATTTGAATCCATTGCTTCGCTTCAACTTCTTGAGCACGTGATTCATTAACTTCATTCCCAACTTTTTCCTGTTTCTCTCCCTTGCATTTTTCAACTCTAAAAGTCTGACTTCTTTCTGCCTAAGATACTTCTTCCGCGCCCTAATTGCTTTCTCTGTCATTGGCGGACGCAGAACTGAAGGTGCAACAGCCTGAAGCTCCATCCCCATAAAATGAATCTTCTCAGAAACCGCACTATGAATAACTGTTCTCTGTCTATCCACCTTCAAATCCAAGTTCTGTTCCATAAACATTACAACCCTATTCTTCAAATCCATTGCCAACATCTTCGTTCCTGATGTAATAATCAATATCTCATTCAAATACCGGACTGCATAAATCTTCACTGGCTTATAGAAAACATTAATTGAACTCGATTCCCCAGGGACAAGCTCATTTTCCTTGAACTCCGGATTCTCCTTATTGGTTTTCAGCCGTAATTCTTGCACTTCCTTATCGAACCCATTCAAGTAAACATTAATCAAAATTGAACTCAGAGAACATTCTTGCGGCAGCCCTCTACCCAAACAAACCCCACCAAGATTAACAGCAACTACCTTACAATCAAACAACCTCCTTATGAAATCAAGAAGTTCACTGTCTTCAATTTTCTCTCCTAGCATCAAACACAACTTATCTACATGCCTAGCACCAAATAATTCGTTATCAAATTTAACACTAAACCACCAACTGGGATTCTCCACAGAATTCTTCAAATACCTAACCGCTGTGTGGCGGCCCATGTTTGCACGGCCGCCATATGAAAATGTGGCAAACCTATCATCATAAATGACTTCAAGTACAATCCTAACAGCTTCAAGCACAACTTTAAGCTTCAGACTGGGAAGCACAAGGGGTGTACCTCTGCTAGCTTCTGGAAAAACAGGGACGCAGCATGATTCAACATCCAACGAGCTCTTGGAGAGCTGAAAGGAGAGTTCTTGGAGGGAGAAAAACTGAGCCGACACCCAGTCAAGAGTGAGTGGCGGCGGCGGTGAGTCCGGCGCATGTTTTCTAAGGTTCTGGCAAGCGGTGAGGAGGAGGGAAGGCGAAGCGACGACGTGCTGGAGGAGGTTGCGGAATTTGCCATGGTGATAGTGGGAGAGAACAAGGGATTGGAGGGCTGATTTTGTAAGAGGTTGGACTTCTGTAGAGGAAAGGAGTGGCTGGTGGCCGAGGGTGGAGAAGAACGGCGAGGTCCTGCCGGAGAGACGTAAATTCACGGCGGAGATGGTGGCGGATTTGGGTTTTCTGAGGAGGCTCAGGAGCATTTGGAAATCTGCAACTGTTTGATGTCTGTGGGGTTTTAATTGGTTCTGGAGATGAACAAGTTTAGTTGGACCAGCCCCAAACAATTTTCTTGAAAATTCCTGAATTCAAATCCTCAATTTTATTCCTTGGGCCCTAAAATCTATTTAAAAAATTTAATCATAATTTCATTAAAAAATTTACTAAATTTCAGAATTATAGTGAAGTTTTTTCTAATAGACCAATATTTTGAAATAATATATATATTCATACTAATATATAAAAGAGAGACTCTCTGCACTCTTAAACGACAGTTAGTGAACTAATAATCATATCCCAAATTAAATACTTTTAAAAAATTAATTTTAATTAACTTATTTTTTTTTAAAAACAACTCCACATTTTTTAATACTAATTCTTTTCTTGTGTCGAGAATATCTTAAGTTGATTTTTTTTTATTTTCTCCTTTTGTTTTTTTAATTGTAATTTATTGGTTTTTATATTTTATTTTATTTATAATATATTTTAAAATATAAAAAATTATTTATTATATACATGTAAAAACGACGTGCTACGACAATTAGTATATTTTATATACATATATTTACTTAGGTTAAGGCCCAATAGGATAGAAGATAAAGCCCATGGACCGTGAATAGAGAGTCCAATGTTTTCTTTGTAAGAGGATGTTTGGCTAAATTTATTTAAATAATTTTGTGAGTTCTCATAGTTTTTATAAAATGTCTTATAGAGTTTATAATGTACTAAAATTTTGTTTATGAATAATAAAATATCTGAATAATAAGATGTCAGAACTTATAAGATGTTACAGAATTTTGCATTATAAATTCTTTATATTATAATAGTAACCAAAAAAATCATTAAATTATTAAAATTTAAAATTATATAAATAGATATTCTCTTTCTTTTTGGGAGGGGATAAATTATTTAAAGGATAAAAGTGAAATATTAAAAAATTTGTGAGAGTATTTTTGTAATATATTAAGTAAAAAAAATCTTATTTTTCTTTTAAAAAGCTTACTAAAAGCTCATTAGAAAAATAAAAAAAAATTACGAAATAATTTCATAAAACTTATAAACTTTTAAACATCTTATAAAATATTTTGAAAAACTTATAAGCTCACCCAAACAGCCTCTAAGTTTTTACAATATCTCAATAAAATAAGATAATAAAAACCAAATATGTACTTTAAAATTAAATATTTTGCACTTTGCCATTTATTATTATTTTTCAGCAGTGCGCATATGATCCTTAATAGTTATGTGGTGTGATACTTTTCACATATGTATAGTATGTGATGTCTTCCCGACAAAAAAAATCAACAAAAATACGGTCATATATGACTAAGTGCAAATTTCGCAAAGTTGAGATAGTAAGTTGATATAAAAAAATTTCAATCACAAAGTATAAAAACAGACATTATTCGAATGACAAAATATAATTTACCTAAAAAAAAATAAAAGAAACTAGTTTTATTATTTTAATAACGTTGTATCAATTTTTTTTACATATATATAAGAAATGCTATTTAACTGATAATATAACCAAATGGAAATTTTACATTAACTCATAAATTATATTTATTTATTTTTAATATGATGTGTTGATTTATATATTTTATTTATATCAGTACATATTTTAAAAATATAAAAAAATTAATTATTATTATATCTATCCATACTATTATAAAAGAAAATTCATTGATCGTATCAATTTTTTATTGTCCTATCTTACCTTTTCATCACAATACTAATTTTAATATATATTTTTTAATTATTTTAAAAGTAATATTTTTCCTCTCAATCTACTACATTTTTTCTCTATCATACTCTCTATATTTTTTGCCCTCACAAAATTCTATAATTTTTTAATAAACTCTATTGCAATTAACTTTTTCCTCGCTCACATTCTCCATATATATATATATATATATATATTTTACAAGTTTTTGTATTTTTAATAAATTCATAATTAATATTTTTTCTTTATTTCTTACTTTACCCCGCGTGCAACAACAACTAGTACCATTATTAAAAAAAAAACATCTAGTCATACCAATTTTTTAATATTCAAATTTACCCTCTATTTTATTTATTACCTTTAAAAAAAATTATCAGATTAATAATTTCAATATTTTTTAACAATCTCATAATTATATATTTTTTTTCTCTTAGCTACCCAATACTTCACATTCCTCACTCACCTAACTTCTCTACATTTATTACAATTTAAAATTATAATTTGTTAATTTTACAAATTTCTTTATTCCTATCATCTTACATAAAAAAAAATTATATGTTCGTAAAAATTACGTACAAAAAAAAATTAGTATATTTATACTATATAAAAAAGAAAAGGCATTTCTTTTCTACGAATGGCGCTTATGATACCGCAACACCAATTTTGTTGTTATGCCAATAATACCCCTCAGTTAATTTTTTTTTCTTTATTGCTTTCTTTCTTTTTTAAATATGATGTATCGGTTTATATATATAATTTTTTTATTCATAATATATTTTAAAATTTAAAATATTATTTATTATATACTTACAGAAACAACATAATATAATAATTAATATATATATATATATAAATATATATATAAAACGAGGTGGTACAACGACTCAATAACAAAAAAACAAGGGGAAAAAATAAAAGCAGCACAGTCCAAACGTAGACAGCAGCACGCCTTGGAAAAATCGCTGCAAGTAGAGAAAAAGATAAGGGAGAAAGAGATTTCTTTTTGTCCAAACACGACTTTTCGCCCTAATTTTAAACGAGTTCATAAATCATACTATATTCGAGGGGTAAACTCCCTAAAATTAGGTCTAATTACATATTTAATGGAAGTATAAACATGCAAATGGAATCAAATTTTTTTTGTATCATTTTAAACTTTTTAAAAAATTACGGTACCAATATTACAAAATATCCTAAATTATGGTGTCAAAAATATAATTTTTTTTCATAAAGAAATTCCGACTTAGGCATCAGAGATTTTTAAGTAGGATCCATCCCAACAAGCCTAACGAGTTGCGTCGTAGGACTCAACTCGACGTCATCTAACTCAACTAGTCAAATCATCACTAACCTTAATTTGAATTAAATTACGCTCTCTAGTCCAATTCGTGTCATAATTTTTAATAATATTTTGTAATTTCTAATGAAGACGCACATGTTGTAGGATAGATTCCTGCCCAAAATTTTAGTATAAATATGGATTGGTGACAAAAGATGAGAAGTTTCTGAGAAATTGAAGTTATATATATATAGAAAGGATTGAAGTGGAGACAAAGATTTGTTTATGGTTGGGAGAGTGGAGCACATGTAGTCATGCAGATGTTGTAATTATCTCCAGACACACAAGAAAACTCAACACGTTCAGCCGCACACCCACTCAACGCCAAACCGCCTTTTCTTTGTATCATACTTTTTCCAACTTTCAACCGCCCAAACATGTCCTTACCTTTCTCCCACCTGCACCTCGTCGTTTTGGTTTAAACATGAAAGATTATTTATTATATACATGCAAGTGCAACGTGTCGCCAATGACTAGTGAAATAAAAGAAGATGAAGACAAAGTGAGTAGTTAATAAAAAATAATAATTAAATTGACCGTAAATGTGTATTAATTAATAAAAATTATTGTTAAAACATTAATTTTAAAGAAAATATGAAAAAATAAGTATACTTAGGGCATTTTAGTCCACTTATAAGTTGTCTAACAGTATTAAATTGATTATTATGATTATTAATAACAACTTTATCTGAAGTGAAACATCAAATGAAGCCTTGTGGTTGTGATGCGTTGCACGAAGCAAAACCTAAGTTTGCAGTTACCATTATTCCAAAGGCCAAAGTAATTAATATTGTAGCATTAAACCAAGCAGTTTGGTTAGTTGAAGAATGAAGAGCATTCATTCATTGCCCTTCTAACTCACCTAATTGCTTCCCTCCCTCAAACCAATTTGGATTGATTAATGGTGATGCTGCTTCAAGTGTTGTTTATTGGGTTCTGAAACTGTTACCCTCATTCATATTGTGGGATTTTATTTTAGTCGAGGTTGAAGATAGAGATGTACTGGGTCGACTGAAGATTTGAGCTGGAGATGAGGTCCACTAGATGTCTCTACTCGAGATTTTCAACGCGAACAGTAATAGACCGACTTGAAACACAAGTTAGGCTGATTGAGGTAGCCTCCATCTAAAATCTTTCGATATTAAAATCAGATCGAGTAATGAATAATATGGTGGTCCAAGTGCTAGAACTCACAATCATAAATGCGTACATGTACAATAGTCCGTATGTTATATTTATATTATGCCATGTGTCTGAAACTGTAAGGAGTCACATGAAATCATGACTATACTGAGAATCCCTTGGTTATGCTTCTATATTATTGGGTTGGCTCCGGCTGATGCAACCCCAATCCATATAAAAATACGCAAATTCTAATCTTATTAAGTAAATTTTGCACTCTTTGGTGGCAATACGATCTTTCAGAAGATTTTTATCGTATAACCCCCAAATTAGTATCTACATGAAACTTCTTTTTCATGGAGGATTATATTTGTGCGCATCTTATGAACTTATAAAAGTTGCATCCCATAATACACACACACACACACGTAGCATACACATAAATACACATTGTGTGGTCATAACTAAATCAAATGACCATAAAATTTGGCAATACAATACAACACAATTCCAATAACCATTTTAACCAAAAAATGTCATCTGCGCACACAGAGACAGAGACAGAGACAGGAACACGTTGAAGGCGGACGGCACACACAGAATCTTTTCCCCATAATCACCCTGATAATTACCAGTTGCCGCCCACCATGTGGAGAGAAACATTCTTGTTCCGACCCATTTCAATCATACTCAACCCATCACATCACACCAAACATATATATTACTATATTATGAGTAAATTTCACATTACATCCTAGTAATTTACACTAATATTTAACTTATTATATGATTTAGGGATAATTATAATTTCATCCTTTAAAATTTGATATAATTATATATAGATTTTTTGTGATTTAAAAAATTATATTTAACACTCTTAAAATTTGCTTTAATTTAATAAATAAATTACTCCATTAGTCAAAATCTATTAAATTTATTACTATTAATAAAAATTAATATTTACAGGTCAATTAACTCTTTACTAATTTATTACAGATCAAACAGTTTTTTTCCAACTAAATTATCTTTATAATGGTGAAAATGTACCTCATCACATTCGTTAATATATCAAGATAATTTGATTATAAAAAAATTATTTGACCTGTAATAAATCAGTAATAAGTCAATTGATGGTAAATATAAAATTTTTTTTTAATTTTTTTTATTAATATCAATAAATTTGATAAATTTTAATTAATAAAAAAACTTATTAAAATGTAATTTTTCAAATCACAAGACATATACCTACATCCAATCTCATTCAGACAAGTAAAATTATCCCAATGACCTATGAACAAACTCGATTTGAATTTTGAAAGGCATGAATTCCTCTTGGACCAAACTCATATTATCATAAACACAATGTGTATAGAAACTTTCTTTTATATATACACATTTTTGTTTATAGTGCAACACATATTTTGTGATGGAAAAATTAAATTTAAGAGTTTATAATAATAAAGGAAAATTTCAGGGCAGCGAAATGATAATAATTTTTCCTTTTCTTATTATTTTTGTTGTGAAACAAGATTAGGAGAATTTGGAGTACTATCTTTGCTGCTGTTCCATCATACGGCTGAAGTCCTCGAAGCAGACGAACCCGTCTCCGTTTCTGTTCACCCCTCTTATCATTCGCCGGCAGTCCTCCAGCGTGCACCGCGCGTCCCCGATCGTTTTGAAAACGTTCAGCAGCTCCTCCGCCGTTATCTTCCCGTCGCGATCCGAGTCAAAGAAGTCGAACGCGTCCCTCAGTTCGCCGTCGCGAGCCGGCGGAGCGAAGGCGGAGCCGATCGCGTAGAACTCTTCCAGGCTAATACACCCGTCGCCGTCTCTGTCCACTTCGGTTAACATCAGTTTCAGCTCCTCCTGGCAGGGCGGCTCGGGCCCCAGCCGGCAGAGCAAGCCTTCCAGCTCCTCCTTCTTTATTTTTCCGTCGCCGTCTCTGTCGATCATCTCGAAAGCCTGTTTCAGCTCGAAGTAGATGTCGGCCGGGATTTCCGGCCATTCGTTGGGAGATATTTCAGCGGACAGCGAAGGAAGCACGCTGGTCGGCGTGGATAAGCCAGTGGGCTTCTTGAAACCGTCGTCGGATGCGGATGAGGACGTCGTCGTCTGGGAGCTGAACGACAACGCTTCATTTTCCGATCTGGAAACGGAACGCGATTTCTTGAGCTTGAGAAGCTTTCCGGGGATGATCTTGGTGAGTTTCATAGTGGAATTAGGAGAGAATGAAAATCTAACCCAGTAGAGAGAAGAGATGAAATGAGAGTAGAAGAGAGAGATAGAGAGAGAGAATTGGGGTATGAGGGGAAAGAGAGAGGAAGAAGCGAAGGGTTAAATGGATGGAGAGTGTGGCAGCCATGGTTACCTTCCAGGAAGTTTCGTAGAGAGAGAGAGAGTTTTTATGTTGAAGGAGTAGTTTTAGTATTTTTAGAAGGGAGTTTGGTGTAATTTGATTTTGGTGGTTCATTTTGTGTGTTGTTGTTGGGCCATATTTTATCTTAATTTAGGTTTGGTTTACCTAAATTATTTATACAGTAACTGCAATATATTTATTGTATAATTAAAAAAATAATTAAATATTTAATAAATATATTATTTTTATTTTGTGATTGGTTTGATTTCATCAAATTTAATAAAAAAAATTCTCATTATTGGATAACAATATGTGGGTGTGTTTAAAAAAAAATTAACTATACCTAAGGGCTTTTTAGTCTTTTTGAAGTGTGTTCCGATATCAAGGTCATTTTCATTAATCCCGTAAGAAGTCAGATTTATATGCACGTCAGTGTTAATAATTAATTTTACAAAATGAATCTAACACAAATGATGTAATAAGTCAAGAGATCCAATATTTAAAAATTTAATAACCAAAAAAATTGGATTAATGTTAAAATAAAAAAAATATTATTTATTGTTTCTTGCTTTTAGCAAAAAATTTAATTAAATTGATTTGCAGGGTGTGATCAATTTTGATTGATTCGAATGAGTGTTTTTAGGTATTGATTCTAACATTATAATAAGATTAGACTAATGATTGGTTTATGATTGATTTCACTTTAATAAATTAATTTAATTAATTTATCCTAATCTTGATCGTTTGTGGCTTCTTCGATTTTATCTTTCATCATTATATATATTTATATATTTGCCAAATTTAATTCCAACCCATCTTAAAAATAATTATAAGAAATTTTTTGATAACGCAAATTCCTATATAAAAGTTACATAAAATTTAAATAAGAAGTACTGCTTCGTTACAAAATTAAGAAAAAAAAATCAAAAATTGAAAAACAAACGACATTACTTTGTTATAAAAAAATTAAAATTTAAAGACGAGCAAGAATATTGTTGTTTGAGAAAATATTAATATATATAAACAATTTAAGATTTAAAACAAAAGTGATAATATCAACTTATAGAAAAAAAAATCAAAATTGTTAATAAACATGGAAAACAAAAAATATGATAAAAAAAATCCATGAAGTAGAGAAAGAAGGGCTCTCACTATCGTCCTTAAATAATTAGGGTTAAATACATTTTGCAGCCGTAAAGTATACTATCCTCGTCAATTTCTTCTTAAACTAAAGAAATCTTCAGTTACCCCCTATTTTGTGATAATCATTTAAATTAAACGGAAATGGATAAAAATACCTTTAACTATTAATAATATGATATATTTATTTTAATGCCCCCTATAGTTAAATATATCATCAATTTGACTTCGATTTTTTATTCATTTATAATGTTAATAAATTAATATTGGATTAATTACATATCGATAAGATAAATGTTAATAGCACTTATAAGGGTTAATTTTATTTTGTCATTCAAACTATGATCATTTTTACACTTTGGCATTTAAATTTTATTTTTTTTATATCAACTTACTATCTCAATTTTACGAAATTTGTATTTTACCATTTAAAATTATTTTTTTTATCAAAAAACCACCATATGCAGTGCACATTCGATATTTAAGGTTTATGTAATTTGATATTCTTCACATATGCACAGCATGTGATGTTTTTTCAGCAGAAAAATCAACAAAAAGATGGTCATATGTGTTAAACTGCAAATTTCACAAAGTTGAGATGGTAAGTTGACGGCTTGATGCAAAAAAAAGTTTCGGTTTGAAAGTGTAAAAATGAACATAGTTTAGATGGAAAAATATAATTTACCCCACTTTTAAATTATAATAAATTTACAAGCTAGTGTCTGTGCATTAGATGAGATATAATTTTAATAACAAAAATATTACAAGTGGTCGTTGAGCTTATTGTTTTGGCACCCAAATGTCAAGTGAGGTAATTTGAGAGTTAATAAGATAATTCTTTTTTTTTTTTTTTTTTTGTCTTTTCACATACAAATTCTATTTCTACCTTAACCTAACCTTAGGTCGAATACGTTAAGTCTATAAATTAGAGATAATACTTACACCTAGGCCCAGACCCAAATTCATTTTGATACTTATGGTCCATATCCGTATCTAATATTTTTATATTAGATCCGAACTTGAACGCATATCTTTTGTAATAATTTTTTGAGTTTGGGTGGAGCCTATACCCTAAAATACTTGTGGATAAAATTATCAATGCGACTATTTATAAACTCAAATTTAAAATAATTATTTTGTACTTAATTAATTTATATAAATATAATATTAATTTATAGACATTATAGTTGAATAAACTTTTCAAATTGATTGATATATTAAATAATAGAGGGTATCAATGTGAATATATCATATTATTAATAATCAATGGTATTTTTGTTAATTTTTATTTAATTTAAAGAATTATTCAAAGATATGAGGGCAAATGAAGATTTATTTAGTTTAGGGGTAATTGACGAGGGAAACATATTTTAGCAGTGAAAATATATTTAACCCTAATAATTATATACTATTTCATAATAAATTACAGTAAACCTCACCATGTCTGAAAATCTGGACTAACATTTCTCGATAAATAAAGAAATTTAATCAAATTACACTTATTATATAATAGTAGTATTAAAATTTAGAAAAAACGACTAATCACACAAAAAGTATAAATTTTGAGCTCAAATCCAAGAAAACTACCCCCAATTAATTCTTTCGATGCTAAAGATTAATTCCGTGTCGACAAATATTACTTAATATATCATTATTAATTAGTAATGTGCGGCACACCTGTATACGTGCAAATTTTATAATATTATTTAAATAAAATATATAAAATAAATAAATTAATATTAAATTTATAAAAGAAATAGTGACAAAAAAGATGCATAAAAATAAATAAAAAAAAAAGATAGTGAGAGAGTGGAAGTTAGGGAATAAATAAATAAATATTAAAAAACAAAAAAAAATGAAACCAAATAGATGTATAAAGTAATAAACTATTAATCATTTATCCTAATAATTTATTATCTTAATTTGAGAATATAATTAATCATTATTTAAAAAAAATAAGAAAAGGAAAAGTATTCGTCTCTAATTTACGCGCCAACAGATAACCGCACGCCGAAAAAGGCTACGGATAGCACGCGGTTAGTAACACGTCAATCACGCAACACTAAACTGTGGGCTTGGGACCACATCCGTCTCCAAACTTGTCGCTAAATTACCGATATAATAATGCTCATGGTGTGAAAGTCGTGTTGTAAAAGCGTGCTGCTGAGTTTCCTTTTATCCGTTTGCTGTCTTCAATTCCTTTTGAGACTACTGCTAATTAGCACGATTTTAGTAAGTTTGCTTTTTATGTTTCAAAAGGTACATAATTTTGTTGAAAGTATAGCGCACATGATTTTGAGTAATCCTTCCATACTTAAAAGGATATTTTGGACAATTTACTATATAAAAAAATTGAATGAAAATCTAACAAAATAAGCTCGTTGAGTTCAAATTATGAAATCATATATAATTTTTTAAATAACGAGAAGGTATTTATAATCATGCCAAACTTTAGGGGATGTGCATGCTGTAATTTACCTTTTATTTTAAAGAAAATGAATAATTACATTTACACCCCATGACCTATGGTCTATTTATACAAACTACACATATCTTTTGCATAAACAGCAAAAAAATAGGAGTAGTTTGTATAATGATATTAACATTTTTAGGGGTGTGTGTGTAAGTTTTCGAAAAAATAAGGGGTTGTTTGTGTGAGTAATAATGATGTTTTGGTGGGTATATGTGCAATTATCTAAAAAATATGGATGATTTGTGTAAACAGACCATAGATCAAGAGATGTAAATGTAATTATCCCTGAAGAAAAAGAAAAATGATGAAGATTTTATTTCTGAAACATCATTAACCTTACATGATATCTTCAATATATTTATAACAAAAATAAATAAATAAATGTTCTTGCAACATAATATTGATATTTGGAACATAAAAATGCAGAAAGAGAGACATTTGATTCATTGTTATTCATTCTTAATCATTATAGTTTAATTATATTCTCTCATTTTAACATAAAACAATTATGGTTGTTAATGAGATTTATTTTAAATAGTGAAATTAAGGCTCTTTGATCATAAGATTATGGGTCTGAATTTTATCCATGTATGGATATTAAATTATTTTAATAATAGTTATTAATTAATTATAAATTTTTATATTGATAATATATAAATAAATCGTTAATGATTGAAATTTATGATATAATTCTAATTGTTTTATTGAAAAAAAGATTGTGGTTCGTTTATGTATACATTATACGGCTTAAATGCAATTTTTGTTCTGTATTTTTTATATTTTGATATGTTAATCCTTTATCTTTCTGGGTAGTGAATAGGTTTTGTAATTTTTAATTTTTCATAATTTCGATTCATTAATTTGACCAATGAGAATAAAAAACTCCAAATTCCAAAAAGCATGTGGAGGTTACATATATGCCTTTTTCGGTAATATTTGCAAATTTCGATGATTGAAGGACCAAAATCGCAAAAAATTAAAAGAGATTATAGAATGTATGTGCCACCCTAAAAAAATAAAAGACTAAAACTCCAGAATACAAAAAATACATTATAGAAATTACATTTAACCCTACTTTATACTACAATATTTAAAAGTAATAACCCATAGTTAATATTATTATTATTATTATTTTAATTATGGAAAATATGTTTATTGAAAGATATTCCCCCAAAAATTCAGAACAACAAATTCTAAATTATTTTTTGGATATGAAAAAAAAAAAATTGGAAAAATCTGCATGAGATCTACAGCATCACATTAAAATCTTGGATTGCCTAATTATTTGCTGCTCTACTCAATCATTACCATTCAGTCAACACCACTAGTAATTTCACTTTGCCCCTCTAACTATTTACATATTAATATTTTGAACCCTCAAATTATGAAAATCTTCTTTTCCGCCTCCCAACTAAGGAAATATAAATTATGTTTCAAAGATTTTTCACTTTTGCAAAATTATTTTGGTTAAATAATTTTTGACAAATTAATTAATAGTCTTTGACTTTTAGTAATATTAGTGTTAAATCTGATTAAAAATTATGGTAAAATACAACGAGCTCCCCTAAAATTTTTCATAATTACAAATAATCCCTTATAAGTACCTCAATAAAATTATAAATATTCTAACAAACACCTCCTTGTGATAGCTCCTTATAGCGGAGCATTTGTTAGGATATTTGTAATTTGATGAAGGTATTTGTAATTTTTCAAATAATAAAAAGGTATTTATAATAAAAAATAATAAATTAATTGTAATAAATTCATACAAAATAAAATAAATATCCATATATTCAGTAGAACTCAAACACATCTTAACCATATAATATGATTTTCAAAAGGTCTATATATTGGGCAATGCTTTTCCCTGCAGGGAGGAATATATGCTCATGAACTACCCTTCTTATAAAATTAACAAGAATATATATAGATAGATAGATGGATTTATTTATTTATTTTTTGGGGATTTTGGAAAGATCAATCATCTATTTAGAAATTGTTTATTCTGTGAGGAATTCAAGATAAGGAGCTTGATTGTTCAAGATAATGGCTATGACTAAAAATCGTAGTGAATAACTAGGGTTATAATTACCTCCGTTGAGGTTTGTCATTACTACACATATTCCTTTATTGTTTGAAAAATTACAAATATCCTCCGCCCTTCCCTCAAATAAAAAAATAATTATGTAGCCCTTAGACGGTAAAAAGGGATTTACTACTTTACCCTTACTGGAATTTTTTAAAATTTATATATATATATATATATGTTTGAACCGATGTAAAAATAAATAAATTTGAGGGTGTGCAAAATAAATAATCTATAGGGATATAGTCTAAAAAAATAATTTAAAAAATTATAAAATTATTATTTTATAATTCAAAAGGGTATTTTGGTCAGTTCACTATAAAAATTGGATGAAAACCTAACAGAAGCTAATGGAATGAGTTCGTTGTTAGACGGATGTTAAAATTAGGGGGGTATTTGTAAATTTTTAAATAAATGTGAGGTTTTTGTAATTATTCTAAATTTCAGAGGAAGTAGTTGTAATTTACCCTAATAAGTACCAAAGCTAGATAAAATTGATGCAAAAGCTTAGCTTATCTACCATGAAAGATAACTTTTTTCCATGGTTATGAATCATGATAAATATTTTTACCACACTCGCAAAAACAACGACAAACAACCATTGTGTAGTCATGGTCAATGACTATTTATTACAACTATTTATTTTTATTCATATCAATTAATCATGATTAAACGTTATATTTCTTCTATGTTGCAATTTAAGATATTATCAAAACAAATATTAATGTAGCGGTGTTAAAATGATGCAAAGTCATTTTTATAAAAAAAATATAATTATAATTAATTTTTAAAATTATCTAATTAGAATTATAATTGTCACATTTAAAATTTGTGGCTATAGAGGACCTTTTTATTTAAATATTAATGACATTATCGCACCAATTTATAAATATAATAATTATACCGATAATCTGGATACTATACCAATTCTTTTGGTGCGTTGATATACCTTGAGTTGATTTTATTTTATTTTTTAAAAATATAATTTATTAATTTATAATATAAAAATATTTATTATATGCACATAAAGACAGCGTACCATGATGACTAACATATATAAAAAGATAGAAAAGTAATTGTAATCATTATTTCATTAGAGAGAATTGAACATAAACACAAGTAACAGTTGTGCTCCTCATAAAAGATACTATGCATGGCAACCAAGTTGGCAAGGGGCAAACACTGAATTATTACCAAATGACAAAAATGCATAGGACCACTACTCAACAATTATAGATTGAAGAAAGGGCAATTTGATGTTTGACTACTTCATCTCCATTCCTTTTCTTTGGAGCTTCTTTCCTTGAACTTGCCTTTGATTGAGCCCTTCTACCAAGTTGTTTGGAAGTGAGAGAAAGACAACTTAGTATTGATGCATCATTTCTTGTCACTTGTGATTTCACAAGTGAGTTTCTTGTGGGATTGTCTTCTTGCATGTGATTAAGGTGTCATGTAGATTGTCCCACCTTGCCATTGTCTTTTGCCCCATTCAGAGTTGTTTTTCTCAAGTATGGGGTAGCCTCATGCCCCAATCCATTATTTATGCTAAATTTGTAATTTTCTTGAAATTTCGTTGCATGTGATGCAACGACAAACGCAGTGTTACTAAGTGTGAAGTATTGTCTATTCTGACTTAATTTCATGAATTTATCCCAAAAAAAAAAAAAAAGATTTTTGTTGGGAATCGACCACCATCAGCACAAGAAACTTTGGCTCGTAATGTGGTGGTATATCTTATGAAGGTCGTGTCAAGACCTTCCTATGGTATATATATGATTTTCAGATAAATTTTAGTTCAATTAATTCAAGGTCCATATAATCTGGCCCTAGTGCATCCTAAACCCTAATATCTATGGGCTCATCATGACCATGTAATCATTTTGGTTATGTAATTTACATGAAAGTATATAATTAGGGGAAAAATCTTTTAAGTGCCCCCCCCCCCCGGCTTAAGATACAAATAAGGGGGCTATAATTAAGACTTTTCTGAGTGTAATTCTGATCGATAGTTTGATTTGTAGGTTTTACAGCTGAGAGAACTGGACCGTATATTACTCATTGAGTTTTCCATTTAACTAAATTTATTTTTAAAGACTTTAATCTGATTTTTTGATACAACAACCCGAAACGTTCTACCTTATATCGGCTTTAGTTGCAATGAAGCATGTTAAGAAAAAAAAAATGATACTTCCTATACGATGAATATACACTTTAAGGGACTGATATTTCAGGTGTAAATACATTAATGTGATCTTCTCCAAGCACTCGTTCCAAGTGTAATCCACATTGAAGGTCCTTACAAGTTTATATAACTATGTCGTTTGATTTGATCAAACGTTTGTTTTCTCTCTCATGCTTGTCATAATTGGTTTCATAGAATAAGTTGGAGGGTATTGATCCCTAATATTTTGTAGTATGTGGCTCAACATGGAATCTCTACAAACCTAATAATGTATTGTCATTGAAAGTTATCTACTCAGATGATCAATCACAGCAAGGTCACATGTCAGTTCAATGCCTTGCATTTCTGGACTCCAGTTGCATAAAACATAAGAAATTTCAGATTGTGACAACATGAGGTGATTCATTGGGGAAAGCAGATTTTGGACCCTGTAATGACAAATCTTGAGTAGCAAAGAATTCGTGTGAAAACCTGGAAATTCTTGCATGTACTAGTAGTGAAAGAACCTCCTAGTCCTCAACCGTCCATGACATGCTTGTCATAGGCATCATTAACCTAACCGATTAATCAGTCATGACCCGGTTCGACGTCATCTCTGTAGAGGTCCTCTCTAACATCATCTCCAGTTTCAGACACCGAGCTAATATCCATCTCGTTTGCAGGACTCTCGAGTTGCACGCACTCGGGAAGGGAATCGTGGGGAGATCCAACGTTTTCTGAATCATGACTCCTGTTGGATGGAGTCAAGACTTCCTTCCTCACGACGTTGAGCATGATCCCATTGTGGGTTCTTTCAGGCTGCAAAAGATCGCCTTCAGCCACCATAATGCTTGAATTGCTTGTCCGAGCTCTGTTGCTAAAATCTGCGGGATCAAATTCTGTGTCCGATGTTCTATCCGGTATTGCAACGCTCAAACCATGAAGTACTTGATCCCTACCAGAAACTTGGATTGCAGCATTGTTTGTGTGGCTCGTTGTTCCTTTGTTTGTTCTTGGATCGACCTCCAAATTCTGCACAAAGTCGACGAACTTATCAGCCGAAGTCGTCCTCATCAACGGTCCACCAGATCTCGTCCACGAGTTGAGATCAACGCTCTCGGATTCGCTGTCACTGCCGTCATGCGCGTAGCGATGCATGCGCCAAGTTCTACCATTATGCCCCATTGAACCGCCAACTCCCTGGTGATGAGGCGAGTCTGCAAGGAGGTCTTCCTCAAGGGAACCTGTCGAGTTCTCTCGGGCAATGATGTTCCAAGAAGGGATTCTCTTGGAAGCATTGAATTTGACTGTGCTGGCTGGGCCGTGAGAAGCAGCAGCAGCAGCTCTCTCGGCACTCCTCTTCAGTCGACGCATGTGGTTGAGCACTGCAACGCACTCGTCAAGAGCAAGCTCGATTCCGCAGTTTGCTTTTATGGCTGAGAGCTTCTCCCAAGTGCATCTCCGGCCCTGGTTTGCTGACTTCTGAAGCTCCACATAAGAAGGATTCTGTATTACCTTTGATAACTGAGATCACAAAGGATGAATCAGAGACATAAACATCACAATAGAGACTAATCCTATTACGAGTAAGCATTGTGAGAGTTCAATCTGTTCGCTACGTTTTTTGTCGTTTTTCATTGGGACGTAGGAAAGAGTAAAAGATGTTTAACAGGCCGTATATACCTGAGCCAACGTAGCCGGCATTACAACGGTTACATCACCTTCCCAGTCTTGAGCAAACAGCTTGGCAACTCCACCGAGTGGGAACCCGAGCTCCAATATCTGATGGCATCTGTGTTTTACCTCCATCTCAGCTAGTTGAGCAAGCTGCATTGGTATAAAAGCTTAAGCAGTCAGTTTCTTCATTCGTCGAGCAATGATTCAACAGGGAAGACATTCGTCGTAAAAGTCCACGGAAACGTACCTTTGCAGCAAAGTTGCCTCCATAAGCTCTAACCATAGCCTTCAGCCTCAGGAGAGGTGCAATATGAGGATTTGCCTGACTCACGATAAAATGATTCACATTGAAGAGTTCTTTCAACTGCATCATGGGCAAATCGATCTCCAAGCTTCCGTCTCTCCAGCGACGCGATGAAACACTAGAAGCCTCTTCAGGGCCCAAATGAAATGGAGGATGATAAGGCACAATTTCGCCACTTCTATCTTTTGCCATCAGCTCTTGAGCTTCAAAAAGACCTGGAAACGCACAAGAAGCAGTCACAGCACTCCATATGACGACGTGAGGTGAAGTCAAGTAGTTTAAGCATCGAGGCGGCTCATGCTTCCTTGGCGAGCAAACCGTGATACCCAAGATTCGTCCCGTCATGTCATAAGCTTCCTGGAAAGTTAGATTATTTGTGAGATGTCTCAGCATCATCTGCAGCTGCCGGATCTCATGAACCGCACCCTGTGTCATGATCCTCTTGAAAACGGTGAAAATCCCACCAATCTGGTCAAAAAATTGAATCGAATGCCAAGAATCCTCAAAGAAACTCTGAAGCTCAGGCCAAGACCTAGTAGCAACGACAGAGCACATAGCAGAGCCAACACTAGAACCAGCAATTATCCTCGGCAACAGCTTATGCTCCACCAATGTTTTCGCCACCCCTACATGGAAAGCCCCCAAAGAAGCACCCCCACTTAAAAGCAACGCCGTTCTACCAAATGCATGCCTTGTTTCGTGCATAAAAGCAAGCTTCTCCTCCAACAGAAGCTCCTCTGAATCAGAATCACAGACCATTCTCAATTGTGTTGTGACTTCATCTATATACTCCTTTATTAGTTTCGGCACGTGGAGTCTCCCCTTGTGAAGCTCCGGATTGCACATATTGCCGAGATTCCTGACTAGATCAGCCCTCATACAGAATATGATATCTCTAAGAGAACATTCCTGACGACGATGGCGAAGCTCCTCAAGCTTATTTCTCACTAACTCCTCGTCGTAAAGATCCGATTCATTCATTCTAAGGGTCTCTTTATCGAGCATTTTAGCAGCATAAGCCCATTCCTCATATGTCAATGCAGATCTCATCATATTCCTCCAAAACTTCCTCCTATACGCCATCTCTGCCCTCGTTTTCACATTCGTGTATCGTTTCAACAAGAATGCAATCAACGAAACCATTACTAAAATCCCTTGTGGATTCCGAGGATGGAACCATGAGACTACAGGTGATAAGTAGCCCCTCAAACAGTTCTTGAATTTGTACAAGCACATCAACAACATTCCAAAGATTCGATGCCTTAAATGCGATATCGACTTGCAGAACAAGACCCTAAATGCAATCGTTCGACCGAAGAGAGTCGAAGGCCCAATTGAGAATGGATCAACACTAGCCTCATTACTTATATCCATGATTTCAGCTAAATAAAGGAACAGAACTTCTCTATTCAAGAACTGTGCTTTCTATAAACTTAAAGTTGTATTTCTCCAACAATCAATACAGATTAAGATCCAGATATCGCTAATGATAATCAAACCAAGCAATACAGGAATTCTCTGCAGATACTCAAAGAAACAAAGAACAAGGTGGAAGCAAGGGTTGTAAACAGCTTAAAATTTGAGCATTAAACAAAAAGCTCTTACAGCTCCCCATTTCAAAAACTTAGAATCAGTGTCTTTGATGACATACTCAACCAAGAAACAAAGCCCTTAACACCAAGAATCACAAAGAAACAAGTTTTCCAGTGAGAACCCCAGAAATCAAGAAGAGAAAGAACACCCAAAATTTTACTTCAATCAACCTCAAAAAGGGTCCTCAAATCAAACCCACAAAGTTAGTTCTGTCTGGTTAAAGATCACGCAAGAACATACATATATATATTTAGAGAAACAAATGCTAGGCTGCCCACAACTTCACAGAAAAGGAAACTAAGCAGGCAGCAGCTTAAATTATTAAAAGGAGATGTTACTATTGAATAATAAATGCATTGGGAGTTGCAAGATTCTGGATCAGATTAGATAACGATATCCTTGTGGGATCATTTAAGAAGTGACGTCTGGGGCAATGGATCACTATGCAGCACTGGATTATATATACATGTATATATATCTTATAATACTTATATGTATATATATAGCATGAAGAGATAGATATACACATTACTGTTTTGTCAGAGGAAAGAGATAAGAAGGTCAGGAACTTCTTGAATCCTGTTTTTTCTTTTATATTCATGTGTGTGTTTTTTTTCCTTTTTACAGGACGTTCGAGTGTTTGAAAAGTTCGTTGGGACTATGATTGCAGAGGGAGACAGTAGAAACACTCTGACATCTGACCAATTTCTCTTTCACTTTCCGTTTTGGTAATACATAGTATTTTGGTCCCCCCCCCCCACAACATCCAGACTATTTTAATTTTGGTTCCGAATCATGTCACTGCATCCTGCAAGTCGGTTTATGAGCAATTTGAGTGTTGAGCGATATAATTATTTCTTTAACTATGTAAGAATTTATAAGGTGTAAAATACTTGATAATTTTTCTACAAGAAAAAAGCTCATGAGATTCAATAATAAAACATTAAAATTTTACATATCTTTTTAGGAAAAGTAAAGATTTTAATTTATTTCAATTTAATCGTATCAATTACAACATCTATGTAGAAACTTCACGATCTTATTTATCTAAATAAGTAAAATTACATGTTTAAAAAATATTCTACAAAATGTCTAAATTTATAAATATTTTAAATAAATATAGACTAATTTTCCAATGAGGGACACCCTTTCTTGAGGAGGAAAGTTTTTGAAATAGCATTTCAAAAGATCATAAACTCGAGTTATATGCCAATTCAGTGAACCCCAATCAGCAAAGAGCATCTCAAGAACGAGGGCAAAGTACAACTGGTGACAAGACTAAAAGACACGGAGAAACTTGAAGCCATTGCATTTGATAGTACCAGGAAAAGAGTCCTTACAGAAGTCGAGAAAAATGGCATCCACCTACAAAGAATGCCGCATTCCTCCCTGAATTCACTAGTTAATAGAAAGTATCTCAATGCAACGCCCACATTCGAACGAGTCAAAAAGAGAAAAACCAAGTTGGATGAAGAGCAATATCTTTGTCATTCACGTCAATGAGTATACAGATCTTCCCTGCAAGCATAAACTGAATCACGGCAAAGACGCCAGTACTCTTTCCAGGGGATTGTGATCCATGGCAACTTCAGAGGGAAACTAAGCCCTGGAGCATGCGGGATGCTGCACATGAAAAACAATAGAGAAAACTCAGCAAGAGGGGAGAGAAGTAATTTACTTTCATTTTAAGGAAAAAAAAACAAGGCTGAAAACAGAGAAGGCGAGTTTTCTGAGGTTGGAGATGGGAGGAACACCTTTTTCCAGTGAGAAGCCCGTAGGCAGACGAGCCAATCGATGATCTAGAAAAAGCTGAATAACAGTATCTGTAGTGGGGGCGGACTACCTCTCCTGAATAAAATTTCACAAGTTAGATATTACAAGAAATCTGTGGAGCCCCAGAGTCATTCTTCTCTTTACATTTGGTTTACCAAACCTACTAGAAATCATTCTATTTGAAACATATGAAGCTCTCGGTCTTTACCTAAATTCAAGTAATTGCTGTGAAGAAATGAAACCAAAATAGTGAATTTACTACTTCTACTTGCATAAGCTGTTTCTTGCAGCTTCCCAGGCAATGAATTACTACCATTAACAGCTGCTGTCTCAGAATGTTGGGATAATGTGACATCAAACCATATTCCTGATGGAAATCTATTTCTCCTCTTCAACCAAAGCAAAACTTTAGCATACGGAGTGGAATGGATAAAAGATACGGCAGCCTCAACAACTATGCAGATAAAGCTCACAGCCGTATGCAAAATGGTGAAAAAAATGTAGAATGCAGATGTTGTTGGTAGTAGAAGTAAAATTGGGGTAAACAGGAGAGAACCAACTACATGTTGCTCAACAGAATAGTCATAGCTGTCCAACCTGAGGCGTAGAGGATTCCACTTCCTACCCCTGCAATGAATTCACCAATTATGTTATTAGAATGTTGAACCATTACAATATCCGTACTATCACAATGAGCAAAGTACCATTACAGTTTCATATTATCGCTCTCCCTCTCTCTCTCCCCCCTTCCGCACCCCTTTCCCTTCCCCAGAAACCAATGGCAAGTTAAACCTCTTCAAGATGAAGAATGAAATAGGTTCCAATGAAAATTGAAAAGTCTGTTACCTGAAAAGGCGCCATAATGCTGCTACTGCCTGTATCTGTGTTGAATAGAGAAGAGAAAGAAATAGATGAAGTGTCAACACATGCATTGCTAGTAGTGAAATTATGTCAACAACTAGAGCTGCCGCTGTAGTTAAACCAAAAATCATCCCACAGAGAGCCACTGCTTTAGTGAAATGAACGGATAGAGAACCCATAGAAACCCAAAGTGTTGACCAAATTTGAATTGCATTGAGGGAAATCATGCCAAGAACTCCTGCTAGCTCAGTATTCAACTTAAAACCAGCCGGATTGCCCATTAGCCATACACACCCATTACGCAACCAATTGTTTGTGAAGTCATGAGCAAAGTTTGAAATCCATAAGGAAGCAGGTTCTGCCATAAACCACAGGGCAATGCCAAAGATATTTCCTAGAAGAACATCAACCACAACATTTGACCATATTGAGTGCTTGTGGAATGCAGCTTTCTCTGCAAACTCAACACATGACCAATCCCTATAGAATAGCCAAAATAATGAGGAAACCTATCTAAAACTCCATTTCTTCAGAAAACGAGAACACCAACAAACATTAGAGCATCACCATATACATGACTGGATAAAAACTTGAAGAAATCATTGTGTTTTAATGTTTAAGTATTATTGATAATCTCTTTGTAAAAGAGTGAAAAGATGGGAGGCGGGTTGAGTATGAACTAAATCATGTGGAAAAAAATTAACTACTGGGCCAATGATAATGTCTTTTCACTCCACAACTAACTTATAATGGACCAATAAGGTAAAAGAGGAACTGAATGCAAATGACATAGCAGATATACATTTACGAAGTTCATTGAATCTAAGCTTTATCTCTGACATGCTTAATGAAATATCACGTGAATGGCTAATGACTATATTCAATGAAGCATGTCTATTCAATTAATACAAAACCATGAACTCCTGCATAGACTTGATTATGATGCCTTAAATCACTTGCACAAATTGAACAAATCTGATGAGTGTCACAACACAATTTCAGAAATGAAATTGCCATGTTACCTGATACTTTGATCATGGAGAAAGATAGGCCAATACAAGAGTTGACAGGAACGAAAGTGGATATTCTTCGAGGTGTTGCTAAAAACTTTTGCCAATATGATATCCATACGTGCACGGGACAGCCAACCAAAAAAAATATGGAAAGACTGAAGAATAATATAAATGATGGTTGAAAATGAAGCAACAGATACAGCCAATAGTTGCCATGAGACATTAGAGAACCTGACAATTGAAAAAAAATGTTGTTACAGTGACAAGAAAAGTTCGGGTGAAAAGAAAAGTTTGTGCAAAGCGGAGGTAAGGATGATCTTTATACATGCGAAAAAAGAGGAACTGATTGCCGGACTCCGCATGATGATGTCCGTGAAACAATATTTGAGCAGCATTAGCACTGTTCATTGCCTGGATGACAGTATCCTTTTTACAAGGATTTCAAAACAACTAATTCAGAATGATGAAACTCCGGTATGACAAACTTTAATTAAGATTATTTACCAAGTCAAGGCATGGATCTCTTTGTTGAAGATCGTCAAACCATTTAGGTTTCTTGCAAGGAGATGCAGCTATGTTGGACATACTGTCGGTACCCAGGGAATAATGGTGACTACCAAAAGTGGGTATTTCATAAAATATTACCTAGATTTGTCAAGGAGCCAAGTTCAGCTGAAATAAGAGCAAAGGGAAAGAAGTAGAAGCATGCTGTACAGGTTAACAAGACTTACATACGTGGGGATCTAGGTCAGACATTATTTCACTGTTCAAATGTAGATGATCCAATTTAGGGATGAGAAGAACTCTTCCATCCAGAGTTTTGGAAAGACCATATACAAGCTTGATCCACATGTTTTCTAGAGCAGCAAGTCTATCTTCTTCTGATATCCCGTCATGTTTGGGGCATCCGCAGCTCCAGTTCCAGTTCCCGTGATTACTCGTAAATGTATTTAGACTTTGATCACTGGTTAAGTTGGTGCATTTATTTTTATC
Organism: Sesamum indicum; assembly: GCF_026168435.1. Taxonomy (NCBI): domain Eukaryota; kingdom Viridiplantae; phylum Streptophyta; class Magnoliopsida; order Lamiales; family Pedaliaceae; genus Sesamum; species Sesamum indicum. Next base: position 3,113,255 of record NC_142661.1, on the reverse strand, counting down.
ATTTCCAAATCTGACCAACTGGGTATTGCCACTAAAATCTGCTTCAAGATACCCCAGCAGAGAGAAATTTCCTTTATCTTGAAGAAGTGCAGGCATTTTCTTATTCGTTCCATGAAGGATTTCCTTAATCAAAATAAAACAGTGATGATACAAGTAAATCATCAGAAGAGAAGATAAACACACACATTTTTGGGGGACATAAATGAAGAAATTCAGTAAAGGGGAAGCAGTATCATGTATCCAATGTAATTGACAAAGAAGAAATATAGGGCAGCACTCATCTCCTTCAAATTATAGGTTTTCATACAAGGAAATTTATTTACAAGTTATTTGATAACATTTGATATGTTATGCCCAGTACACATCAGGGATGATCCTGGAGCATATACATTGTTTCTAACTATGTGGATCATCCAATGTGAAAACTGATCCAGGTAACATTGGTTAAGGTGAACTTTTGCTGCAATAACCTTGCAACAAATTACTGTGATCACACTGATTACAGCACCTTCTCTAGTCCAAAATTTCTAAATCTTTGAGCTTCAAGAAGCAAAGTTTATTTAATTACTTTGGAAGCAGAAATTTTGCTGATAAGCCATGAGAATAAATTTGCCATGTGTTTGCTTTTTCTTAAGAGTTATTAACCATGATTCATAAGAATGCAGCTTCAGTAATATTTATGGGAGCCACTCGTTAAAGCGAAACCAATTCAGCCAAGTAACCGCAAACCTAAAGTGGACTTAAAATTCGCTCAAGGGGAACATACATAAACCAAAATTAAACACCCAATATATGAAAAATAAATATGCATGCAGCTCGAGATTTAGCCGGTGACAGAAAGAGGGAACTAAATAAATTCCACACACGTGCAGTAAATTCTCTTAAGCAGTAAAGAATCAACTCAATCAGCAATAAATCAGTAACATTTGAATATCAATACTGCGATTGCCAACTCCAAGGGAGCAAATTCCAAATAAGTACATAGTTAAGCATCTTGAACAATATCACAAAACTGAAACAGCGAGAATGCGACTAGGGTTTCCAATTACGGAAAGGAACGAAGACAAATAAAAAAATGAAGCTGAAGCCATCACAGAATTCCGACATATGAATCACACCGAAGAATCAGTCAACAGAAAACGAAGTGTCTAAATAGAAAAACACTACATTTAGCAATCCCCAAACGGGAAACGGATTGTGTACCTGGAGATCCGAACGGGAAGTGATTGAGGAAGTAAGTCTGCGCTCATCGCACGCAAAAGCGATAACAATATCTAGTGAAGCTTCGGAAGAGGGAATGAACCAGCCAAACAAGAAACTGGAATTAGGTGGAGTTTGAGAGAAGAGATTACTCGGCCACCAAAGCCTGCACTTTCTTCCTCTCCCCATTTTCACAGCTGAATCGCCACTACCTCATCCGTCGCTAAGCCGTAGAAATTGAGAAAAACTGCGACGGGCTTCGGTGTGCTGCCGGCGGAGAGTGAAGAAATTCGAGAGCGAGCGCCGTCAAGCCAGCCTTATACTGTATAAAACCCGTAGATGCTCGTATAAACCCAAGAAGTAGACATATACACTATACTGAAAAAAAGGAATAAATATATAAAGCTTTTTTATTTCAAGAAAAAATAATACTTGTTCTATATTACTAAATAAAATTAAAATACTTAACTCTATAATTGCTCAAATTATTTTCAAAATAAGTTTAAAATTGAAATGAATATTATACTATTATTATTGTTTTAATTTAATTTTATAAACTATTAAAATATTAAGATAAATTACACTGACATGTCCTCAGATTAAGTCTAATTACATAAACACGCTAAGCCGTTTATAAAACTACAAATACACATCTTGAAAGGTGTCAGTGCAATATACTCATAGGGTGTTTATGAAATGTTTCGCTTATTTCATATGAAATGTACTTATAATTACAACTAGAACATCAAATAATATACTTAAAATTTTACAAATTATCGCAGATGTTTGTGTAATTTAACTTAATCTAATTAAGGGATCAGTCCGTGATATATTAGGTTGGTTTGATGTTGGGCGTTAGACACATAATATATATATATAACAAAAAGAAAAGATAAAACTATTAATCTGAAAATAATCATCTATCTGTACATATTCGAGTTCATGTTAGATCAAGGTTGGATCGATATTCAGTACAATACGCATCTAAAATATGCAGATTTTGACATATCTATCGTTACTGAAATAATTGAGAGCATTTGTATAAATTTTTAAGACCTTAAAATAGCCTCGAATTTAAATGCTTTTTAAGCTACGGAAACTTACCTATTCATGAATCAAAATTTAATTATGGGTTAATTACATTTAGATTCTCTATAAAAATATGAAATATACTTTCCCCTTAACAAATTATAAAGTTGCACTTACATTTATTTCAAAATTTATTGTTTAAACCTGGCACTCTTTCACTAGAGTTTGGACGAAAATACTGACATTAGCAATAAAAAATCAAGTAAGATTTTCAATTTTCTTACTCATTATTTAACATTCCATGTAATAGTTTGTATTTACAAGGAGAAACGTAATAATATTAACTTCACTTCATATATAGATATTACATTTATATCCCTTTGCAAGTAAAAAATTTTACATGAGATGTTAAATGGTAGGCAACATTAAAAATTATGTATTTTTTTCTGGTAATATCAGCATTTACAATCCAAACCCTAATGGAAGGGAATTAGGTATAAATAGAGAATTTTTTAAAAGAGTGTAAGTATAATTTCAAAAAAAATTAAAATAAATATATAATTTCTTATTTTTAAATAGGATATATTTGTAATTAACCCTTTTTATTCTAATTGAGTTTGGACCATTCACTTCTACACCCAAAGGAACATAAGAAAACTAAACATTAAATACTAACCTTTTGAGTTTGGTGACTCTAATTCACCCTTTTCTTTTATGAAATTTTAGGATTTTATATAAATATAAATTGTGGGAGAAGAAAAAAATAAAAGAAGATTTGAAGAAACCTAGTCAAGATTCAAATTTTAAACATATTTTACTTCAAAAAAAAAAAAAAAGAATTTAGTACCCTATCCGACCCAATTATTAAATTTGGGGTATCGGGTAATTATATACCCAATTTTTTTTATTAAAAAAAATTCAATAATTTAACCTGAATCCAAATTAATTTGGATCGTACAGAAACACCAACCCAAATACCACCTCTGTCATTAACAAATCAAAGAACAAAATTTAGGTCTAGAAAGTCATAGCTCCAATACGCATAGAGATTTTTTATTTTTTTTTTTTTGCCAAATCAGTTTTAGTCGTATTGAACCGATCATATTGTAAGTTGTAATGCGGTTGGTAATTCTTTTTAAACTGTACAATACTCACACAATAAGTGTGATTAATTAACATATAATTAATTTAAATTTAATCAGTTCTAATCCAAACTAAAACTTCTCATGGCACAGTTCATTCTTGTGATCCATGAGTTGAGTCGGCTGGAGTTTTCTAACATCCCGATATCTTATTCTTATTCGATAAAAATATCGTATGAGTATTTACATATACTCTTAAAATTGAGGTATCGCATTCAAATATTTTTATATTTGAATCTCATTAATATGAATGTTGGGTCACGTTTCCTATTTATTTCTATGTACCTATGCTTTAATTTGAAATTCTTGGATACTTTTCTAAGAGAACTTTTGTATGATACAATATATAACCAATTTTAATAAAAACCAGAGCAAGTGAGATAGCCCCTTTTTTCTTTTCTTTTGACAAAGTTGCGTTTGGATAGAAAAGTTTAAAATTATGAATTTCAAAATTTTTTAAATTTATTTGGGCAATTTTAAATTTAAAAAAATATAAATCTTTCTATTCTAATTTTTAAATTATATTTTGACAAACATAGAAGGAATTTGATATATTTTTTTTTTAGAATTATTTGAAATTATTTCTTTAAATTTTTTATTTAAATTAAAAGTCATAAATCCAATACACCTTTAAAATATATTGTTTTGTTTTCAGCCTTGGGGACTGTTTGCGTACCGAAAGCCTAAAATGCTGCCCCAACTTTTGGCAGCATCGCTGCCCCAATTTCCCTAAAGCAGTTAGGAATACTGGAAAAGGTTATGGTTGCAGTCTTGATTTAGTGCAATGTAATTACTTTCAAATTTTACGTGTTGTATAAAATATTATTTCCAATTTTTACTTCATTTATTTATGTAATTCTGTAGTTATTTTTATTTTAAAACTTTCAAAAGACATTTCTATGATTGGCAAATCGAGTTGTGCTCTATTATGTTAGATATTGTTAGTTTCTAAGAAAGGTATTGTCCTCTTTAACTTCGCGTGAGTCTCACGAATTTGTCTTGAAAAGTCACATCATTAAGGAGGTAAAAGGTCCCAGATGAGGGGCTTGGGATTAGCAGATCGTCTTGTTTCCACAAACAACGCCAAATGATGTGGCTTATAATTTGATTAGTGCCCTGGTCTGCTCTAGCTGCATACGAGCCTAACGAATTTATATTAAAAGACGTCCCGCTGGGGAGACGAGGCATTTGGGATTTAATTATAAGTCACTTAAACTCTTAATTTGCAGCCGATATAAGACATTTGTCTAATACATAGTAGGAGTAATTAATGAGGGCATGATGTTGCAGTGGCTTGCCATCACATCTCATCTCAAGAGGAAAAGTGAGTGTAGTTGATACGGAAATTTTGTTTACTATGTGATTGGCAACGAGATAAAGGTGTAATGATTATAATTAATGTGATGTGTAAAAAATGTTAGGCAAGAAAAAATATATATAATTATAGTTGAACTACTTAAATTATATTGATTTAAATAAAAAGTTATAAGCAATTCTTCGTTAACTCCTACAACTTATTTATAAATGTGTAATATAGCGTATTCAAACGCTACACTTCAACTTATTTTTTTCTTCAAATACCCCTAATTTTTATTACTGCTCAATTAATATTACAACTTATTTCATCATAGAAGTTGAAGTTATTTTAAACAATCAATTAATAAATGGGATAATTACACTCCATTCGTTGAGGATTAATTTAGTTACATGTAAATTCTTTGTGATTTGAGAAATTATATCTAGCACTTCAGATGTTTATTTTCGTCTAACAAATAAATTCCTTCATTAGTTAAAATTCATCGAATTTTATTGTAGGTCAGATAAATTTTTTATGATCAAATTGCCCTCATTTGTCTTCACGCATTAATGTATGTGACGAAATATATTTTCACCGTTATAAGAATAACTTAGTCGGAAAAAAATATTTGATCTGCAATAAATCAGTAGTAAATCAATCACTGGTAAATAATAATTTTCATTCAATTTTTTTTGACAGTATTAGCAAATTCAGTGAATTTTAATTGATGGAGGGACTTATTTTTTAGATGAAAGCAAACCTTAGGAGTGCTAGATATAATTTCTCAAATCATAATGAATTTAACTATAATTACACTAAATTTCAAGAGAGATGAGTGTAATTATTTCTTAAAAATTTATAATCTTGAATATTGTATTCTCTATAATAAAATAAGCTTAAATGAGGGATTAAAGTTTGAATGAGACATGGAGCCTAAAAATGATTGGTAATTGCTATTTCACAAATGTGTCTATTTTAGTACCAAAATTATGATAGAATGAGCGGTGTGTAGTAATTACTGCAATTGTACTAATTTATAACAGCACTTAGGGGACATAATCTCATGGTGTAATGATGGTATTAGGTCGTGTACCTACCCAACCCAACCCATGTGGCCGACGCGGATTTCAGCTCATAACCCGGACCCACCACCAAAGCATCTCTCCCCTCTCCGCGCCGTCCGATCAACCCGGTCGCTTCTCTTGGTCGTTGGATTCTCCAAAACTGACAATTATTAGAATGTTTACAGGCCATGCGCGGTGGGGCCCACTTCTGGCCTCCGCTACAGTTCCAACACCTGTCCGTGTATACGTTTATCCTGTTCTGTCACCGGCTATACCCGGTAGTCACACCGACCTCATCATTTCGATTTGGGGTACAACTTTTGATGAGCATTGTACAAATTTTCGGTCAGTCGTTCGTAATTGGCGTGCTAGGGAGTGTTTGGATTTGTTGTTCCTTTGAGGTCCAGGGTTGGAACAATAGAGCAGGGTGGAAGCTTCTAACCAAACAAGACCTGAGTCCTCGGGTCAATCAGTGGGTAGGTTCGGGAAATACCAGGACCTAAGGTTCGGTACCCGGACCGCGAGGCTCGGGCTCTACGGCCCTATAAATAGCTTGCTTATTATCTTCGGATGAGTCGTCGCTCGTTACGTGTAAGATTGGAATTCGTCGGAAGAGAGAAGATATTTTGCTTGGAAGGTACTGCTTGTGGACTCGGTCTCTTTTTGCTGAGTTTTTCTTCTTTTGAATTTGATTAATCGGTTTATGGAACGTGTAAATGAGGTCTTTAACGGATAGATCTGAGGATCAAATACTTGGACTGTGAAAAAAATTTGAATTTTGTGAGTAAAAGTGGTTCAATTGGTCTGATCTTCTGTCAATTGTTTTGAGAATGATGTTTGTGTGGAAAACAGTTGTTTTGGTCGTTGTTAAGCTGTGTTTTTCTCGAATTCTTGACTTCAGTGGAAGTGAAACTCAAAAAAGAAAAAGGAGTTAAGATCGTTGAGAAACAAGTAAATAATCTCGTAATCCGGTTTTCTTTTCACCTTTTTTGTAGTTCCGAAAATGAAGGAAGCATTTGAAGAAAAAATTACTGATTGATGAGATTAATAATACTTTTTTTTTAAAAAATTTAATTTTGAATTCGGCGATCTTTTTATCGGAAAGTAACTTCAAGCGGGAAGGGAGCAATGAGACTCCTTTCCGGTTTTTGGTTGATTTCTTCTCTCATCTGTTTAATGATGAATTACTTAAGAGAGCAGTTACTTATTTTTATTTTTGATATTGTTTTCTCCTCAGGTTGTTTTGATCTGAACAGCAAATCGATAATGGCTCTTGTATCTGGAGGGAGATCGACGTTGAATCCAAACGCGCCGCTGTTCATCCCAGCGGCGGTACGGCAAGTGGAGGACTTCTCGCCGGAGTGGTGGAACCTTGTCACCACCTCCACCTGGTTCCGAGACTACTGGCTTAGCCAGCACCAGGGAGAAGATATTTTCGGAGCAGAGGACGAGGGAAACGATGTCGTTGGATTGTTGCCTGATAACATTGACCTTGGTGTTGATGAGGATATCCTGACTATGGAAGCCCAGTTTGAGGAATTTCTCCAGTCTTCGGAGGCTCAAGATTATTACGGAAGTAAGACCGCCAGAGGAATCACTGAAAATGGTATATATTATTCTTTTACATACTTGCATTTTGAAGTTTGACATAATCAATTAATGGCATACCTACTTCAAAGATCGTTATTAGTGAAAGATCGGTTTTCATAAACCATAGCAATAATATGAATAGTTGCCGGCCGAAGTAAATATTGAACTAGTCTATGATATTAGTCCAACACATTAATCATTTGAAGTAAACATGTCCTGATTCTTTGGGTGACTTTGATGATCAGGTTATGGTAAGAGGGCGGAGGCGCTGGTGAAGAGTCTGAGCATGCCGAAAGAGAGAGGTCCCATTTCGCCCAGGGAACTAACAAAGCAGTGGGAGAAGCCGGCTAAGATCGTGAGCCCAAAGTGCAGCCCCCGCTTCATCCATCAACCCCGCTGAGCTCTGAAGCTTGTTTAGGTCCTTATTAGTTCCGAGTATGTCCCGACGAAGCAGCAGCAATCCTTTTTCTTTCTTTTACTGTAAGTTTTCTGTATAGAGCAAGGTTTGCAGTCCCTTGTTCATATTCTGACGCCCCCCTGTTTAGTTTTAACATTAAACAAAAATGTAAAAAATATGTTGTACAACTTACATCCAAGGAAAAAAACATATGAGAAAGAGGTCACTTTATTTGGTCTATTTCATTGATGTTGTCCCGTTCTTGGTATTTGTGGTATCAGCAACTCGTTAAGGTTGAAGATTATGGTTTAGTCTGGTCACCAATTGCAGCACCTACGGCTCAGTCATGGATGCCAGTGGGTATTCGGATTGAATTTTCTCGTAAAAGTTCTTTAAATAGAATACATGATTATCATATTTATATATACATAGTATGTGTATGTTAAATAGAATAAAATTTGTAATTGAAAATCCAAGTCGGTGTGAAGCGATCATAACCAGCCGCAGTAAAAGAAACAGGCCAAATTAAAGAATACTCTGCCATAAGCATCACAAAGAAGAACCCATAAGACAGGTCTCATTTCTTTAATACATGTGATACAATATGAAGATTTTGCATATATTTTTTAAAATGGTTTTTGATCATTCGAGGCTCCCATAAACTAATAAATCAAAGGAATTACCAAAAGGTTGAATTGTTCAAATTTAAAGTATTTGAAATACAATTAGACTTAATAGAATCATTTCAATATGAGCGATGAGCTTATTTTGCGAGAGCAGCAGTGAACTTTGCTTGTCTGTCAATAAATTGAACTTTTAATGTGTACCAATAATTGAGGGTGGACTTCATTAGTATAATAATACATCTTTTCTCTATCCAATTTGTAATTTTAATGGGGCCAAGTGTTATATACATTATAAAAAAGAGAGTTGATTTTGAAGATAATTTCTCAATATTGTGATATATGCATAAAAGATTGCTTGTCAAAATGCGTCTATCTCAGGTTGCAAAGTATGATGCGTCAATTTCAATGGACCTAAGCAAGAGTGACGCTGTGTTTGAATTTTGCAATGGATACCCAAGTAATAGTATAATACTGCAAATTGAAAATCTCACGAGTTCGACAGAGCAAATTTTATTATTTTTAGTGATCGATGTTTTCATTAAGAATTATTTTTTAATTAAATTATAATATTTGAGAGTATAGAATGGTGCGACACAATGACTTATTTAAAAAATTATTCTGAAATGATAAATTGCAAACCATAGAGAAACAGAGTCCAGTGAAATTCATGTAGATGAATCTTCGATAGACGAAACCCACAAGACTTAGACTAAAGTCTCTCTATCAAATGAAAAAAAAAAAAAAGCTCGAAATTTTAAAATCACTTACTTAAAACAGAAAGAGATTGAGGTATGTAATTTCGTTTCGGTCTTACGTGAAAATCTTCAATCGCCCATTTAGAGTCGTACGTGTCAGTTCCAGTGAATCCCATGTGTCCACCCTCTTCAGACGTGGCAAAATACAAACAAACACCTGTCCATCACTCACTCACTGTCCCACTCTACCGCCATCACTCCAATATGTATATATATATATATATATGTGAACACACATTCTTGTAATTCTTGATACAAGAAACTGTGTTTAAGAGAAGGAGAATTACAGCACAACAGATTCCGTCATGTTTCTTGAAACCTCAGATACGATGCAGAAATGTTCACCGCCGTGGCAAGTTCTTGATCTTGTAGCCAACCACCTCGACCCCGGAACTCTAGCCACAGCCGCCTGCGTCTGCAAGTCCTGGTCCATTTCCATGTCTTCCGACCACCTCTGGCAGCCCATTTGCTCCTCCACCTACCCCTCCCTCTCCAACCTCCGTGCCGCCGCCTCCGACGTCCCCTACAGCAAACTCTACTCCCTCGGCCGCGCCGCCGATAAGCGCCGCGTGCAGAAGCCCCTTAAACCCCACCTGTCTCTGCACGACCTCTTCTTCGCCGTGGACGTCCAGACCAGCCGTGAGTCCGTCGTCACTGTCGCAAAGCCCGGCGGCGAACTCAAGCTCGACAAGAATGGAGTTTTCCGGTTCGACATCGAGGTCGAGAGCGACAAGCTGGTGGGGTTCGAGGCGCTGGATAGCTTGAGGATCACGTGGAACGTGGTGTTGGAGGGGTTTAAAGGTGTTTTCACGATGATGGATTGCAAGGGGAAAGGGAGCTTTGTGTTGGGGTTGGAGGGGTGGTTCTCGAAGGAGCTGCCACCGGCGGGGTGCTGCTCGAGCGACGCCGCAAGTGGGCTGGTGGCGGATTTGAGGTTGGGTCTGCGGGAGAGCGGAGGGAAGGTAGTGGTGGAGAAGATTAGTGTGGGGGTCTTGAGTATAGTGAGTTGGAGATATGTGTGTGTGGATGATGCTCTTAGGTATTTACAGCATTTTCTGTTGCCCTGTAATGTCTGAAATTTGGACATTTTTTCCCCTTTTGCACCTTTGTACAGTTGATGCAGGTAACGAAATAGTGTAAGATATGTCGAACGAAATTTCACGTTTGTAGTGGGGAATATTTTTATCAATATAGATTAGCTTGAACCCAATGGATATGTATTTGTCATGTATAATTCCGACCATATTCAATTTTTGGTTGGGATTTATAAGGAGAGGCACCAAGTCTTAAGAAAAAATGGGCATAAAGTCAAATTGACAATGTAATATAATACATTATTTATATATATTAGCATGAAGTTAATTTTGTAGTATTTTTATTACAGCCCAGGTACATCAAATAATTATAAGTTTATTTAACTTTTTAAGATTTGATACTTGTTGGATGAAACTGTAGTTTGGTATGTACCACTATACATTACATACTTTATTTGATGTGTGTCAATAAACCACAAATATACATGTAGAACAGTGCAAACGCATCAAATAACCGTTCCGACATAGATTAGGTTAGTGTAGATGGGATCAAGCCTTTGACCAGGTGACCTGAAATGATTTTCAGCCACTTGATAATGAATATTCCACTGAGAACAAAATTGAATCCCTTATTCAAATATTACAAAATAAAAATCAAATAATTCAAAAAGGGCAAGAACAAAAAGGCAATTGGGAAAGAAAACCAGAAATTACTGACAGCCTTTGTGGAGGTGTAATAAATCAAAATAAACATGTATTGCTATCAGCATCAGCTAGTTTTGGACATTGTTGTTATCCAAGAACTCATATCTCCTCTACGCCCGGCGAGCAGTTAGGCGGCGTCAGATCGTCCAACCAGTCGGCATAAATTCGGTTAATCTTCTTTGTAAGCTTCCATTTTGAGGTCTTCTTCTGTTCTCCATCTACATTCAGCGGAGGAGCGACCATCGGATTAGCAGGAGGCGTACTGAATGCAGAGACGGAGGCGGCCTTTCTTGGGACGGGGACTGCGTTCATCACCAGTTCTGCCTCATCGAGGGTGCCTGAGTATTTCAACTCTGTCAAGACAAAAGTGCCCAAATAGGGGAATTATTTCTAAGATGAAGACCCGGTTAAATGTTATGCATGAGAAACGACACAAACTATGAGATCGCATCAGCCATCACATAGAAAAGAACACGGCGTATATAATCCCATTAATTGGACATCATCTGAAAGATTACATGCTTCTGCTATAACAAAGTAAAGTAAGGTAAAACTGTTAAAGTGATCAAGACATAGTTTTGTTTCTACAACATAGGTTGTCTGTGATAGGAGAATTTGACAACCGAGGACAATGGATTAGACCAAGTAATACTGTGAATCAAGCAAAATGATCCAATGAAGAAAATGAAGACAATTATATGAAAATAACAGATCCTAGTCATACTATTCAGTATACACAGATGCCCAAATCTGAGAGTTTTCCGTAGTGTTGGATGTCGTTGTCTAGAAGTCCCTACTACGCAGTTCAACTCCTCCAAGTACAATGCACTAGAGAGTTTTACTTGTTTTTGTTTTAGCCTCACTTATCTTTATGATGCATATGATTAAATAAATTCTCCATTGCCTAAAGGGCAATCAATCAATGCTTTCAACGCCCGGTAACCTTTTCATTTAATTGAAGCAACAAACACCCAATTAAGTTGAGATACGACAAAAACGTCGTTAAGATATTATACCTGACTGTCCATGAGCAAAATGGCATCTTTCTCCAAAGGGACACTGGCCCATCTCCCATTTGCTGCACAGCTTTGTTTTCCAGTAAGCCGTTTGATCAAAATCAGTGCTGCTCCCCCTTGCGTCCCCTGTGACTCCAATGCTTATAGCAGAACTCTCTCTCTGACCAGGCATATCAACCTTAAACTTCTTCAACGGAGGAGGTCCTCGTTCATGAAGGAAATTGCACTTGTCACCATACGGACAATCTTCTCCATTGTAGTACTTCTTGCAAATCTTCATCCTGTGAATCATTCTTTGATCATCACCCCAACTACCACTACCAGCCCCCCTCTCCTTCTCCCGAATAAGCTCTTGCCAGTTTGGAGGCGGCTCCCGTAAATCTTCAGCACCATGAGCAAATGTGCAGTGCTCACCATTTCGACAAGTGCCTTCCGTGAACTTTGCACAAATTCGAGTCTTGTAGAATATATGGCTGGTTCCTTTGTTTCCCGGAATGTTTGGTGGATTGATTCTTGGATTCATTTGTGGGAAGGGAGAAAAATTCTGGGGCTTTTCGTTGGTTCTTGGTCTCTTGAAAGGAGGAGGACGATCAAATTGTGAGATCAAATCAGGCTGCTGCTGCTGTTGGTGGTCATTTCCCATCAAGAATGGCGGCCAGTATCCGCCGCCATCACCGCCGGCAAATGGTGGCGACAAAAATGATTGTGGTGGAGGAGTAGAATCCGGATAACTCATCCTGCTTTTTTCTCAGTACAATCCAATTCGTTTCTTCTCAAAGATTTCTGGAGAAGAATGAAAAAAAAGATTGAATTTTCACCGAACAAATCAATCCAAATCCCGAAAACCGAATAAGAAATCCCAATCAAAACATTGACATGCAGATGACAGAAAAAACAGGGGTGAAATCAAAATCGCCTGATACAATCAATTGAATTAAATCGGAATACGAACAAGAGAATCAATGCCAATTCAAACAATCCAGAAACGACGATCAAAAACCAGATTTTCGTGACTTTTTCACATACATTCAATCAAAATCATCATTTATTCGACTAATTCAAATCGAGTGAACGCATATGAATCAAAAGAAGAATCAACAGACCTGATCAAATCAGTGTTCCGAATTTAAACAAATTTATTTACTTATGCAATTCCGAAATCAGAGAGAAATGCCCCTGACTTGAAAAATACAGTAAAACCAAAGAATGAATTAAATAGAAGCACAAGAAAGGCGCCGCCCCCAAACCCTAAATCAAGAAAAACAAAAAAGGTTGAATTTTGGAGAAGAATGTAACGCTTAAACCCTAAAGACGGCTAAAACCCCACCACAGTTTCCTCGTATTAACCTTTGATTATAATGATTAAGATGAGATTATCTTCCAAATAAAAGGGTTGTCGTAATCGGTGGGTCCTTACGCATTAAATACGAATATACGTAATACGCCGCATCTGACAAAACGAAAATACGTTTACTGTCCGAATTTGGATGGCAGAATTCTTGTACAATTTATCATCAATTTGTGTATATATAACAAAATTATGAATATTTTTTATTATTTAAAAAATTATAAATATTTTAAAAATAAAAAAATAATTATATAACTCCTCGATTGTGAGTCGTATATTACTAATTTATTTTTATTGAATATTATAAAAAATATATAAATTTGGGTAAAGTAGATAACTTATATGGCAAATTAATACATTAAAATAGAAAATTTTTAAAAATATATAAAACTATAATTTATATATAAAAGAGCATTTTGATCGATTTATCATAAATATTGAATAGAAACATAACAAAGATTAACGAAATGACCGAGTTGTTAAATATATATTAAAATCAGAGGATGCTTATAATTTACCAAATAAAAAATAGTAAGCTATAAATTATTCTTAATTTATTTAACTATATTTTATAAAAAAAAGTATATAAATGATGAGAAATAATTGTATAAATATCTAAATAAATTAAATAATACATTAGTCAATTAATATTACAAAAAACTCGCATATATAAAATAAATATCCAACACATTCGATATGATTCAATTTATTTATGAGATTTTAGTCTTGTGAATAATTATTTTTAAAAGTGAAAAATATTTCAAATCGTTGGAGCGAGCGAAGTATCCTATTTTTCCTAAAAGCCCAATACATATAATTGGGCCTAATCAGTTTATTTGGCCCAATAGTTATGGGCTGAAGTCCAATTCATTCCTCACTAGTGACCGAGCCCATCTACTCCTCAAACCACAAATATATATATATATATATATATGTATATTATTTTGGCGGTTTCGGTTCGATTCTTTTTACAATAATTAGCGATGCTTACGTGAACACTACTCGACTGCTACCAACGCGCTCTCTGTCCCTTGATTTTCAATGATTCAAGCTCTCAAACTAGGGTTTCGCTATTCGAGTCCCGGGTGGTATATATTAGTTAAGGAGGATTTGTCTACAAATTGTTGAAGAAGTTGTCCCCATTTCTCTGACATTTGATTTTTGCAGTTTTTCGGCTGTGAATTTTGGAAGACCTAAGTTTAAGGGACCGGTTTGTTTATACTGGGCAATGGCATCCAGACGACTGCGGTCCAGTTTACGAGCATCATCTGCGGGGAACTTGGAGGAGTCAACAAGCGTTGATGCGCCGAAACCCCAGAAGAACGCTTCCAAGGTCCGAAATTTAGTGTGTGTATCTATACTGACGTACATTTATTGATTGTTGTGTGTAGATGCAAATGGGATTACTTGTGATATCTGTGTAAGAATAATCGGTTTTTGCTTGAAATGTAGGCGAGTAGGGGGGGAAGTGGAGTTCTTGAGGAGTCTGAGGTTATAGAAAAGATGACTCTTCAACAGATGAAATCAAGACTGAGGTAAATGCAATGTGTAGTTTCTCAGCCACATGCTATAATGGGTTTTGTTCTACAGCTGCAAATTTGGCTTTTTCTAACTAGTTGCATATTAAAATTACAGCCACTTGCGTGCTTTGCAGAAAAGATAATGCTGAAACAGATCTTAATGGCATGTTATTGCAACATTAATACATGGTCGAGTATGTAGACAGATAGTTATGTTTTTCCATGATTGCCATTGCGCTTGCTCACTTATGAACTCCAAGGGGACGTTTACTTTTGTAGTTGGAAAAAAGTGGTGGATTGGGCCCGTTTGGATAAAAATGCATGATAGGATAAATGCACAAGATTTGTCAAATGAAACAAATGTTGGTTTACTGGGCTGAATTGTAAATCGTGCAAGAGGGTTATTTTTTACATCGTATGACAAATTATGTGATAAAAGTAAGAAATTCCTAAACTGCCCTTTCGGTGATATTTTGGCCTTTTGTTTGTGTGTGTGTGTATATATATATTACATATGGTTTTATATATTATGAAAGATATATACCGTGCACACACCAAGACATACACATTATATAATTTTTTCGTAAAGTATACAATCAATAGTACACACACAAGTTTTCAAACTAAAACTGGAGCATACGAGAATAATGTTTAATTTTAAATTACAACAGTACACAAACAAATTTTGAGGGTATACGTTATTAAGTAAGGTGTAATTTGCAACAGGTGTATACGCATAAAATTTGTGCCAGAAACAGGTGTATACACACAAATTTGTGTACGAAATTTTCTTATGCTCAAAATTTACAAAATTCCATATACAGTTATGACTCATCTGTACACTCAAATCTACCAAAACAGGTTTACAGTGTATACACACAAAGTTTGTATTGTACACTTGAAATTTAAAATATATATACACTCTAGATATATATTTAAAAGTGTAATTTACAGTGTACACACATACAATTTACAACTTTTATATGGGGCTGGGGGAAGTGTAGGAAAATAATGTTTAATTTTAAATTAATAGTTAGTAAAACAAAGCTTGTAATTCCATGTCTCAAATGAGGGACAAACCAGTAAAATTATTGAAGAAACCCAAAAGTGGGCAGATCAGGATAAGAAATCAAGGCTCCTCAGCCGTGATAAACTATGCGGGCCTTGGTCCATCAAAAGAAATGCTGGATATTACTGGACTGGGCTAGAAATCCAGCTATATCCAGCCATGGTAGTCAAAGGCGCGCCATGGCGGCGCGAGAGGCACAGCCCTCACGCCATACGGTGCCAATGGCGTGCGCCTTCTCCATGGCGCCGCCATAGCTCGCGCCATGATGAAGAGGGGCCAGGCCCATCAATAAAAAAAAGAATCTGAAGATTATCTGAAATGAAAGTGAAGAATCTGAAGATTATCCAGTAGAATCAGATGATTAGATTTAGGCTTATTTGTTTTTTGATAAACTATTTAGGATGTATTTGAATCTGTAGGACTTTTGCTATCCTTCAATGGTTCAACATTCATCGCTTTAACTATATGAAGTTTTGTAATGTTGAATTTGGTTGTTTTATGTGTCTTATTTAACTCCTATACATTATTTCTAGTCAAAATAATACTAATTATATCAATATATAAATTATTTCTTATATTTGCGCCATCCTTCGAAAAGGCGCGCACCGCGCCGAGCGCCATGGCTCTAGGAGTCCTTGGCGCCATTGTGCGCCGTGCGCCACTGACTACTATGTATACAGCATAATAAGCCAATGTAAACGACCCCTAAAAGTTCTACTGGTTGCCGAAGTTACCAGAACAACAGAGTTATATTATGTTGTATGATCTAACAGTGAAAAGTATTTTTATTGAATTGTAATAAGAATTTTGAAAGCCGAAGCTATGGTAACTTCTGACATGCCTTGAGGTTCTGGAGGAGAAAATAATGTTTGTGTGCTTGAGTAGATTCAGAAAATTCGTTTACAGTTACTTTAGAGTTGGTGGTTTGTGGAATACTTGCTAAGTGAAAGATTCAGTTTGCTCTTCAGTTGCCCAATGTGGCAGATTTTGGCTTATGCCAATTGCTAAAGAAAAGAATCTTATATTACTCTTTTAACTTAGAGAAGAGCTGGAAGTCTACATTCCTGTTTCGTAGTGTATGAGATGTGTATTTGAGTATCTAAAAATAAATATCAAACCGTGTGACTTCACTAGTTATTTCTGTAAGATAGTTTTGAATTTTTGTCCATTGCTCCTCTAGTATTTTGCTTTAGGTTTCACTTTGTATCCCTTAATCAGTCTGGTTGTGTTTTGAACTAAGTTGTTTGCAGCAGTAAATCTTGAGGTTTTATTTCTCTTATCATTTTCCTTTTGAACTTGTAGAATATTGGAATCCCACCCGAAGGTTCAATGCATGAATTTCTTTCTGCCTTGTCCCTTGAAGAGTTGCATGAATAGTGAAATAGATGATACTTGTTGGGTATTTAGAAATTCCTAATATATGAAATCTCGGACCAAATCTCGGAACACATCCATATCCACCATCCCCAACAAAGAATTTGACAGAACAAAAATATGGTTACATTTAGCGGCAAATTGTGAGGGGCAAGTGAAAAATACTGCTTGGTGTATTCTCTTGGGCAATACAAAGGAGTTGGTGAGAGTGTTCTTTGATAACTGTGAGCATAGCTGTAAAAGGTTTTCTCTTTTGAATTTGGATATGTAAACTCAAGTATGCATCTTGTATCACTGAGAAAACTGTCATACTGGAAAAATGAAACCACTTCTGGATGTTGTTGGATTTGCTGAAGCTGAACCACATAAATCTGTGATTATATATTTACTTTTTCGTATATTATTCTTTGTCATTAACTGTTGGTGTGAATCGTGTAATTGGATTCCTATTAAATTAAATTTTGTGCGATGTTTGCTTCTTCTATACCAACAGTTCTAATGATGTATATCATCCTTTTAGTACAGGTGAAGATTCTTTGGTTCTACAATATCAAGAAACCCCTGAGGAGAAGTCAGCTGTTTGTAAAACTAATTCAAAAAGAAAGGCCAAAGGATTATCTGAAAGTGATCATATTCAAATTACAAATGATGGTTCAGACATTTCTGGAGGTAAAAGGAAGAAAACACAAGTAAAAGAATCACCTGAGGAGAGCGTTCACGTGAAATCTCGAAAGATAGCAACTGAAAAAGAGCTGATTAGTCAATCAACTGAAATTGAAGGTGCTCTAATCTATCTCTCTGTTGGTATTCTCTCTAGGAGGAATGCATGATTGTTTCTTCACATTTGGAGCTCATCATTCATGAATCACTGTTTGACAATGTTATCAGGTGGTCGAACAAAAAAGAAAGCCTCTTCAAAGACCACTATGTGCAATATCAAAGCTCATGTCAAGGTAGATCTTTCTGAAGACGAACCCTGGACAGTTCTTACTCACAAGAAGCCCCAAAAAGGGTGGGCTGCATACGATCCCAAAACTATGAGGCCCCCTCCTATTACTGCTGATATGCCACATGTGAAGTTAATGTCTTGGAATGTCAATGGTTTAAGAGCATTACTGAAGTTGGAGAGCTTTTCGGCACTGGAACTTGTGCAAAGAGAAAATTTTGATGTATTGTGCTTGCAAGAGACAAAACTACAGGTATAACTTGTCTTGTTTGTTATTACTTTATATCCCTTATTTTGTCAAGCATCTAAAAGCATAACCTAAATTTGAAAGATCTACGTACTAGTTAATCTGCGACCCAATTGCCTTTCCATTTTAATACATGAGCAAGTACGAAGAGGATATTATAGTGGAAAATGGTATATTAAGTGTTTTAGCCTAATTAATATATAGTAGGAACCATGTATGTTTTTGCCTCAGTAGTCAGTACTTTCTCAGACCTCTGCCCCTGGAGTTCTAACAAATGTTGCTTGATACTGAACTGCGCTTCGTGTAGCATAGATATTCAGGTTTAGTTTCTGATGCATGCACCACTCATTCAAAAGTTTGAGCTGCATATTTTCTTGTATATTGTTTGATCTTGAATTTTAAGATTACGCTGGTCAGAAGTGTAGCTATTACGAAATTTAGGCATGGTTTTTGCACTCTGGATGGGAAGTACTTTAACACTCTAGTTTAACAGAGTTCTGCCATTTAAGGATTTTATATAGTATTCACTCTGTGATCAGGAAAAAGATGTTCATTCCATTAGACAGACTCTCCTAGAAGGTTATGACAATAGCTATTGGACTTGCAGTGTCTCAAAGCTGGGATATTCAGGAACAGCTATCATTTCACGGGTACATTCCCTTTCTAGTTTCTCACATGGGGACTGTTGTTTCGCTTTCTTACTCTTTCACTTAAAATATGCTTCTTGTTTGATGTCAAATTATCCTAATTCCCTTACTTTACAACTTAAAAAAATTGCTTTTTACTATAAAAAAAAATGTAACTAGCCTTCTTAGGTGTCAACCCTGTTTTCTGGCTTCTGTGACTTATCTAATGGCACCAGAACCGATATAGAAATGGTAGGTTAGCTTCTCAAACCTGTTCGTATTCCCAGGAAGTCTTTGTTGAAAATTTGCTTCTTCAATAATTATACTAAACCACCAAGATCAATTTTGACATAATAGGTTGGCTTTCACTGAAAGCATCTTTAAAGCAGAACTTTCTTGCATTATGAATTGGTAATCCTGCTTATGTGTTCTAGGTTTCGTGGGTTTCTTGTGCAAAACAAGAAATACAGTTGTTCTGACATTGTGGATTGGTTTACTTTTTATATTGCAAGTCTGTTCACTTTTCTAAAGAAAATTGATTCCTTCACCTGGCAGATAAAACCACATTCTGTCAGATATGGGTTGGGCATATCAGATCATGATAGTGAAGGACGCCTTGTCACTGTGGAGTTTGATAACTTCTATTTATTGTGTGGCTATGTTCCTAATTCTGGTGATGGTCTTAGACGACTGGTATGACACTTATGAGCTCTATTCTTTGTCACTCTCTTACTTATGCTTGGTTTTGAAATACAATACCATTTCCCTTTTGGTTAGTCATACAGGATAACTCAGTGGGATCCTTCTCTCAGCAACTACATGAAAGTAAGTCTCCTTAGTTATTGATTTGTGCTTTGAGACCTCGCATCCTTGTCCCAGGTCTTTGCTTCCTATCAGCAAGTTAATTCTGTATGAGTAGTCTCTTATTTGACGCTTTTGGTGTTTTATAGTTTAGAAGATAAATTTTGACATACAAATCTATGAAATGTCTTCTTGTTCTAAACAGTAGTCGCCTACTTATGTGGAGCTGGAGTCTTTATGGGTTACAGTTATCCTCACCGGCTGTGCAAGAAAATGTCTTCTCTCCAACACCTTACAGCCTTGGTTTTTAGAAAAACTGTCATAATGTACATTTTCCTTTCCTTTATTGGGAGCATAGGTGACGAAAAATCAGTTGAAGTGACTAATTCTTTTTTCACTCTTCTTCTTGTTTCTCTGTATCGCTTTTTCTTGCTTGTTTTTGTTGGAAACTTGATTTTATTATGAGCAAGTTTATGCAAGTGATGACAAATTATCTCTCTCTCTCTCTCTCTCAAAATAGTTATACCTTAGCCATCACGTTTTCTTGTGTTCTAGTTTACATATGTGTTTTCTCTCATTTCTAAGCAAAGGGGCTGCAAATTTGAAATTTTCGATCTTTTAATGATTTGTTTGACAAAATCTTTGTTGAGTAATAATAAAGGTGGATGTACAACCACCTAGCAAACTTATTTGAAATTGTGCTTTCCAGGATCTGGAACAGTCGAAACCTGTTATTCTGACTGGTGATTTGAACTGTGCTCATCAAGAAATAGATATTTGGAACCCAGCAGTGAGTAAATCTGATCCTGAATAATCTGATTTTCATTTACTTTCTTTCTCTAGTGAGTGTAAATAGGACATGCAACTTGTGTGATACGGCACAAACTAAACAAGGGACGTGGTTTTCTTTCTTGTCCTTCTACTTTTTTTGAGGTGGATGGTGGGGCTAATGAGTCTGCAAAGACCTACAAATGGGGATGGATTATGAGTATTAGCTAATAAGTTCTCAGAAGTTTCTTTCACACCCTAAGAAAAATGCCTTGTGTGGTGTATATGTTGAACTTGGTGACTGGGAATCCTAACTGTCTTGTTGTCTTTCAGGGTAACAGAAGAAGTGCAGGTTTTACAGATGAAGAGAGACAATCATTTCAAACGAACTTCTTGGATAGGGGTTTTGTCGATACCTTTAGAAAACAGCACCCTGACGTAGTTGGCTATACATATTGGGGCTACAGGCACGGTGGACGAAAAACCAACAAAGGTATGTTGTACTCCATGTAAGATGATATACATGTTCAGTTTTCTTTATGCTTTTAATGTTTTACCCCTTCCTTTCTTTTGAAAGCATAGTCTAGGTTGTCTATAGTCTTTGAACTACCCAGATGCCAATGATCTCAGTATAACGACTAATTCTATTTTGATGTACCTATATGGCTATTTTTTTGGTGATCTTGAAGCCCTTGAATGTTTTTTAGCTAGACCCAAATCACATAATGTATCTCAAGTACACCTTACTTTTTCTTGTGCCTCTGCGCACAAGGGGACAGCATACCCTGTTACAGCATAATGGACTATGTATAAGACACATTTCCTGAAATTATGGTTCTACTAATGTTTGCTCTCTCTATTTGCTTTTCACGTTGTCTCATTTTGAACTAGGGTGGCGGCTCGACTACTTCCTTGCTTCAGAATCGATCGCAAAACAAGTATATGACTCTTACATTCTCCCAGATGTTGCTGGAAGTGATCATAGTCCTATTGGCCTCATTTTGAAGCTATAGGGTGTCATGCTGATTTCTGTTGTATTCTCGAGTCAGTGATATGCTGAAAGCCATCTTGATCGCAGAACTAGTGCCCGCTTTCTTGAACAAAACAATCTAGAGTGATCTTCTGTAACAGTAACGATCTGGATTCAGAGGAGAATTTTTGGAGACACTTCGGTCAGTAGCACTGAAGTGTATGAATCATCTTCTGTCCAAAATTAGTCGAGTCAGATGCGAGTAGAAGGGTTCAAACTTTGATAGCATTTAGAGAACGGATTTCCTTAAGGGCTTAGCAGGGCCTAGTTCATTGGAATTTTTGTTGTGCAAGTTCACTGTATTCTCATAGGTTCTATGGCAGGATCTTTGGCCCCTGTTTTCTTCGTCACCTTAAATTTACCAATCTCACTCTCTTCCCTGGCGCTTTTGCATATTTAACTCTACTGTCATCTCAAATCAATGTTGGCTTGGGAATACTCTTCTAACAACAAATTAAAGAACAAATTGGCCTTAAGATTTTCTTTTGGCCTTGAAATGCAAGTACATTGAGAAATGTTCTTTTATCAACAAATCAGAGAACGAATTTGCCAGTTCTTCCTATAAAGAACTCGCAAAACCGTGATACAGGAAGCAATTTTCAGGACCAAGTTGTCATAATCTGGACAGTTTGTTGTATCTTCCTCTAATGCTTTCGCATCAGATGAATCTTCTCATCCAACTGCTGCTACATTTTTGAGGCTTGCTTTTGCTCCAGCTTCCTCGAGAGCTAAAATCAGATTTTCCAAGCAAATTTCTGCATTTCCAGGTACAGTTTTTGGCATCAGACTCTCAGCAACATCAGCAGGAGTAATCTTGATTCCCCCTAACAAACTCTCAATCCTTGGAAACAAATGGTGCCATTCCAAACCAAGATAATTCTTTGCCAACACCTTAAAACCCTCAAAGCTGCAATACGAAAGCTCTATGTGCTTGTCCATACGACCTCTCCGAATCAATGCAGGGTCCAAATTTTCCACATAGTTAGTAGTGAAAACGATAATTCTTTCCGCCCCACAAGCCGACCACAGCCCGTCTATGAAATTCAGAAGCCCTGACAGTGTGATGTTGCTGGTCTTGGACTCAGTTGCTTCTCTTGCCATTCTGCGCAAAGGGTCATCCTCTTCCAGCTCTTTCTTCTCCCTTCTCTTGGTCCTTTGCCCTGTCAGGTCAGCCGAGCAATCAATATCCTCAATAACGATGATTGCCTTACCAGATGTCCCGATCAGCAGTTTTTTCAATTCAGTGTTATCTTTCACTGCTGTTAATTCAAGATCATAAAGATCATACCCCAACAGATTAGCCATTGCAGCAATCATAGTGGATTTACCAGTTCCAGGGGGACCATAGAGAAGATATCCTCTTTTCCAGGCCCTCCCGATCCCTGCATAGAAGTCTTTGGCCTTGCTGAACGCTAACAGATCATCCACAATGTCCCTTTTCTTCTCAGGCTCCATTGCTAACGTTTGAAACGTCGCAGGATGCTCAAACGGGACGTGGCTCCAGGAGGATCCACTGTTGGTGTAGAGCTTCCGCTGTCGGTTTCTGACCTCTATTGACTTCCCCTCCTTCAGGACATGGTTAATGTAAGTCTCAGTGATGAATTTCCTGTGTTTCTTATGGAACCTCAGATTGTAAAACCTCTTCTCATCATTAACTGGATGGAAAGAGAAAGTCTGAGTCTTGGAAATGTTTTTACCAGAAGCCCACCAGACTTTGACTCCTGAAAACTCATCAGCCACTTCTTCGTTGTCATCCATGCTCAAAGACACCGCCTGGCTGCTGTTTTTCACCACATCCGCCTTGAGCCGACTTGCCTGGGCGGAGGAATTGGAGCTCAGGTAGGTTTCTATGGCGGAATAAGCTTCGCTGCGGAACAGACGCTCGCCAGTGAACTCATTGAACGTGATTTGGACATAAGGAGACAGGAAAGTTAACAGCTTTTGAGAATGTTTCTCAACAGAGCTTCTGAGATGGTGAGGGAAATATTGTTCAATAATTGCTTTCATGAACATGAACGCGGCAAGAATGGATCCTAGTTGAGCAAAGATTTCTCCAATCCTCATTTTTCTGCAGATTCTTATCTCAACTATGCTTCCTCTCTTGCTACATGGTAAACCCAATTACTATCATTTTATACCAAGTAGCATAAGGCAGAAGAGAAGAAAATAAAAGAAAAATATCGGTTTTTGGTGATCACTTGTTTTTTATCTAGAGTGAGATCGTTTAGCCTTTTCCATTACATTCACGTTTTTGTTGTTGCTTTCATTTTAGGAATCGAGCAGTCGCTGTATGGTTTGTCTGAGGCGGCTCAGGCAAGGTCGGTTTTTTTTTTTTTCACGTTTTGATATCACAATATTATGCCAACATATGATTGATACGTGTTCTTTAATTTGAAAATGGGTCCACGTATAAAGCTAAAATTTTAGTTGATTTGATACTTGAAATTATTCAAGAGATAGCAATGAAATCTTGACTAATAAGAGCAAAGGTTCAATCAAGATCCCATAACTAATTAGTGACGTGTATAGGGTCTGAATCCCATTTAGATGTTATCTCCTTTAATGATGGTATCTTTCAAATTTCGAGTTTAGAATAATTGATCATATTTAATATGTTATTATTCTTAGGAAATTGATACTTTATTAGTTTTTGAATCTTGATGAATTTCTAGGAAATACATTGATTTTTCTCTCAGAAAATCTTAATGCATCGAACAGTTAAAAGCAAACTTTGACAACAATACAACACAATTCAGAAAATTAGTATACTCTATAACAAGCATGTTTCCTAACATCTCTTATCTTTTCTAGTACAAAATTCAATAGCGAGTTAGGCTTAATTTTGACGTATTCAGCTGCACAGTAACTTGTGTTTCCTGAGAATGTAATACTTTTGACATTTAAGTCAAAGTTCGCGAACGGACACATGCCTTTTGTGCTGACGGTCGACAACCACAATTAGCAAGAATTTCTTAGCACTGGCTGATTCCATCACTTATACCATCCTGTAAGAAGCCATCGCAGCAGAAAACAGAATCCGCAACATATGGCCTACATAGATCAAGATACGTTTTTCTTTTTAATATTTTTTTCTCAGTATATGCAAGCGAGAAAAAGATTTGTATAACTAGGTATCTGGACAACAGAAGCCAACTTTTTATTGTCATTGATCCACATGCCAGTTAGAAGCCAGCTTAGGCATTCGCAGACATCGTGGGAATCAAGAAAAGGAGGGAAATTTGGGAAGCAAATTAAAAATCTGGTACCTGGAAAACTAGTAGTAGAATGCAAAGGGACTTCTCAGACCTCCGACCAAACTGTCTGAGAAATAAGTTCACAAGAGTGCCATCATTTGTTCCTGTTAGCAGGCCTGAATGTGGGTCGAACCTGCGAGTCATAGGAAATATTAACATGTACAGAGGGAACATATTCTGGAATCAGAAGCGAGAATGGGGAACCTACTTTGGCAGTCGATGCCGTGGACAAGGCACAATACCAGCCAGCTGAGAAAATGGAAAAAGAATAAGCATTAATCAATACATTTTTTGTGAAAGGACGAGTGAAAGAGAGTGTCATGTGTAGTGTGCATGAGAAAGAGAGAGAGGGAACCTGAGGGAGTGAAAGCAGGAAGTTCAGAACTTGTGGAGCAAAGAATATCAAAAGTGTTTCACTGAAATGGAATAAGTTCAGAACTCAGTGAATCACTAGAAAGCTTAGCTTAGTGAACAAGAACCACAAAAAGTAAACACGGACAGACAACTATCCATCTAGTTACAAACCCTCGCACTTTCAGTGTTGAACTGACAAAATATCAATTATAATTGGCAACTTTCAGACTTAGCCAAGACACCTGCCTTGGTTGCACCCTAATATCATATTGAATGAGACGCCTCATTTATACTAGATACCGCAAATAATAGACAATTAATATATAGCAGCTCCGATAAAGCAGAATAATCAAACTTCAAC
This sequence comes from Sesamum indicum, assembly GCF_026168435.1. Lineage (NCBI taxonomy): Eukaryota > Viridiplantae > Streptophyta > Magnoliopsida > Lamiales > Pedaliaceae > Sesamum > Sesamum indicum. The sequence goes on along the minus strand of NC_142661.1, from coordinate 3,087,702 downwards.
TATTGAGTAGGGCAAGGAAATTGTGAATTGAAAATCTGAATGCGATCTTAACAAATAACAAAGGAAAGAGATTTATTATTCCTTCCTATTGACAAAATTGTGCAATTTCCCATACATTAAAAAGACTCCAAACTAAAGTGTGGTTTAAAATGACTTATGATGTTGAGCAACAATGTGTGGGGTATGAAGAAACACACCTAAAATGGCCTAAAATGCCAACTACGGCCATGGTCATTCCAGCAAAGTAAGTGTAGGTGTCTCCAACAAAAACTGCAGATGGATACCTATGACAAACGGCAAACAAGGTTTAGTATGCATGAAGATGTCTTACTAGAAATGGAGAAGTTTTCAGCATATTTACCAGTTGTAAGAAAGTAAAGCTAAAGAAGTTGCAAGCAAAGGTTGAACAAGGTAAATGGAGAATGCATGTGCTTGTTTGTATTCAAGATCAGTGGATGCCCCAATTTGCATGATGTTGTGTATCAATATCTGCAACAATGATTTTGTCAGATTTAACACAAGCAGTCAGGCATGCACCATGTATGTAAGACTTTTTCTTACAGCACAAGCGATAATAACTGTCTGTCCGACTTCAAGGCCATTGATCCCTGCGTGAATGTTTATCGAATTTGTGCAAAATACAGCCAACAATCCCATGTAGAGCTTATATATCCACCCTATTAGCAACAAGGACGTGTTATAGAGAGAATGAAACAAGCAGAATTTGGGTGAAATATAGGAGTAGCATCCATCTAATTTCTGGAGTAGTTCTTGAAAAATGACTTCTTTATAACATCTAACTGAAGAATTTATTGAATAAATTACCTAAATCTAAGATCTCGAGTCCAACATATGGAACAAGTGGCTTTGGTATAATTATAGTTGTATGGCCAGCATACGCCATCAATAATGGTAGAGCAGCAATGGATGGTAACACCAATTTCCTGTCTTCAAAATTTCATAAGAGCATATAAGTATCTGTTATAGAGACAATTCCAATAATAATGCAGAAGAAACATAAGAAAACTCACACTCTCCAAGGTACATCAAGGACATCATCAACAAATCCAAGCAGAATCATGAAGCAGATTGATGCTAGCGCAGCATTGTATTCAACGAGCCACTTAAAGAAAAAAAAAGGGAAACAATTTAGTTTTTGACCAAAATTAATATAATCAGCTCAGCTAAAGTAGTGTAAAATCAAATAGAACAGGATTTTAAATTGATGGGGAGCAAGTGAAACAAATAAAAGAGAATATTAATAATGGAAGAAGTTGGATGCCATAAACTTCACTGACACCACCGTGTACATACTTCATGAAATGCACAAGTTGCATTGCGAATTAGTTCATCCATTAAATAAACATATCCTCAATGTTCAAACTAGATAGTCTTTCTTCTCAGCCCTAAGTCACGCATTTATACAAACTCCAATACATCCCTGCTAACACCATCTAGCCCACCAGTATAATAGTATATTCAATACTTTTAACTACCAAAAACTCAAATTTCATGTCAGTTTACATGATCTTCATGTTTCCATAGATAATAAATGCAAATCTGACGAAGTTGCAAGCAGTTATCTCCAATTTTCAGTATCGGGTTTCCACAGGAAAATTTCTGCATAGTTCCATTGGTGATTGTAGAGACATGTAGATATCGATTTAATCCTCCAAAAACATTTTACACAATAATGTTTTTAATTTAGATATGTACGTTCAAAGGAGTAATGTGGACTCAGGGAAGCTTGTATGCGGTGCCAAGTTCATACAATTTGAAAAGTGAAAAGGTTCTATGCCCAAGAATGAAGAATTACAGTGTAGCAAGGCAAACAATACTTACATTTGAATCTGCAGTGAAATTAAAATATTGGAACAAGATTGTCACAACTAGAAAAACTATTCCGACAACAATGCCCAATGACTCAGGCCTGCAAAACATCATATAATGAAATCTAATTATAAGAAATCCAGAAACAGGTAAAAGGGACTACTCCAGAAAACAAAGCATGACATTGAAGACATAAGGAATTATAGAATACATGACATAGCTTTATGCTAAATTGCAATTTAAGCCTTTTGCAAATCCCCACCGGTTATATTGTGTTGCTTAGCAGTTCTTGAATCAACCGGTCTAAAAAAGTTCCCCTAGATTAAACTGATGTCTCATACGGATTTGATAGAATCAACATAATGCTCGTTTTCTTTCAGATTAAACTTCAAAAGGCAATGCGAAAGAAGTTTTGATCTATGAAACACTGTAATCCTCTGAAGAACAAATCACATTTCAAAAAGTTAAATTTAGGATAGACATTGCAAAGAGCACAGCACAGCCCCCCCCCCCCCCCCCAACAGCTCCTCAGAGCGCAAATGAGCTTTTGCATAGAAAGTGAAAGACTAGCCCATCTCAAGAAATGCATATCAGCTCGAAATTCATCAAACCTACAATTCGAAATTCACATCAGGAAACTCAAAACCTGAAGAACTGATAAATCTTAAGCAAATCAAACTTACACTTTAATGGATCCGTCTGGGGTTCCTTTCTTGTTAATATCATACCCAAATAAATTCCTTCTCAATACATACTTTGAAGCCACGGGAATCATTCTAACCGTAATGAGAAACCCTATAATGCTGACTAAAGCACTGATCAAGATCGACTTTTTAAGCTCGTAATCGATTCTGTAGTAAAAGAAAATCAAGTACAAATACGGAACCGAAAATACGAGCGAGAATTTGAGTATTGTGGCGAATTTAGCAGAACGAATCGGGGGTTCCGTCGTCGGACTTTCGGGCTTGACTTTCTCCGAGTCGGGTTTCGAGGTGGCGGTTTCTGTTGTTGCAGCAGCTCGCTTCTTAGCTGCCATTGCTCTGCCTGTTCGTTGCACTGTTTTCTCCTCAACTCCACAAAATGTCTCTGTTTCTCTCTCTACTCTCTTCTCTCTCTATAAATATGCACACACACACACATATATATACACATAAAATGTAGCGAGTAATATTCGAACACGTGGGAAAGTGTTGTCATAAGTGGGGCAAAGAAGATGAGGTGGCACCCGGGGTTGTACATTGTTGTGTTGTACCTTGGTTCAAACTTTTTGCATTTTAAATTTGGCCAAATTCCATTTTATCGCATGTATTTTTGTTAAATTAACAAAAAGAAAAATTTATATTTTAAAAATAGGCAAACAAATTTCTTTTCATTTTCAAAATTCCAGTCGAAAAATTCCATTCTGTTACAAATTGACGGAAAGTGGTGTGGACGCACGGGTGGTGAACCTGATTGTAGATTTCAGCCGTTTTGATTGATATTTTAGTCCATTTTAAATTACAATACCCCTTATATCAGTATATAAGATACTAAAGCTTCTTAGCTTGTTTTGTGTGCATTTTTGCTTGCATCCCCCCCCCCCCTCAAAAGTAGGTATGAAGTTGTTTTTTTTTTTTTCTACTTTCATTTACCCACTTTATTTCTTTTTAAATTTAATTATCTAAAATTATTTATTTTTCTCTGAAAAATATGTGTGTAGAATGAGCTATTCTAGAAAATCCACTTCAAAAAGAGAAGAAACTATAGACTTAGATATAAAAATTCGAAGTGCTTTTGTCAACGAAATGCAACTATTACAGTTGTTGGTCCAACAAAAGGAAGTAAAGGAAAATTATTCTGCAATTACAAAACTGGACAATGTAATTTTTTAGTTGGTTGGAGCCAATCAGTGTATGCCGAAGATATTCACAAAGTTTTCAAATGCTAGAAATAGAAGAAGAGGTGGAATCAAACTTCAGAGGTATGGAACAAAGATTTTCTGAACTGATCTTTGTATGCAAAGACCTCAATGCCAAAGTGAAGCAGTTCGATGGCAATAAGAGAATGTTAAAGGCATTAATTGTAACTATTTTATTTTGCATGGTGATTGTACTATTTAAGTGAATTTGATAATTAATGTTCACTACAAAAGTAGGCGGGATTTGGGGCGAATTTTGGAACATTTTTGTTTTTACTTTGGAACGGTTACCAGAACACAAAACTTATTAGGAGCGGAATTCAGAATGCATTTGGAATGGAAAGAAATCTGTCCTTACAGACGGTGTTACAAAAATTTAGGAATGATTTACAGAAAACTGCTCCAATTTGGGACGGTAACTGTATTGGTTTTTGTAAACCGTTCCTAATGTCGATTTTGTTCGAATTTTTTTAAATTTAGGAATTGGAACGGTTAGGGATGAGTTTTGGAACAGATAATTAATTTTTGTCGGTGAAATTTTGGAACAGTATTTGTAATACTCGTGATTTAATTTTGGAACTAATTTTTTTTAATTGCGGTCTATTTAGGAATGATATTTAGAACTGTTTTTTGCAACAAGTTAGTGAATTAGGAATACGTTTGTAGAACTATTTTAGTAATAGCATTAGGAACGATTTATATAATTTGGAACACATATTAAATACCGATAAGTAATTGTATTTGGAACAGTTCTCTATTAATTTGGAAGGATACATCCAATTTAAGTACACTGATTTGGGATAGACTTTGAACGGATATCAGGACGGATTTTTGTAAAGTTTGTAACATTTGCTTTAGTATTACTACCCATTCCTAATTTTTGAATTTTATATTTTTTATAATTTATTAATATATTTAAATAAATTTACACATTTGAAATAAATTTTCAAATATAATTAAATTAATTTAATAAAATTTTAATTAATTTTATCTATAAATTTAGTTAATTGAATAAATATAAAATAATAAAATTTAATAAATATTATAAAACATGAATAATTGAAAAAATATTATATTAATATTAAAAAGTATTTAATTACAAAATAAAAAATATATAAAATTCAATCTAAATGCTCCTCGTCAGCGTCTTGATTCTCGAATGGGGGATTCGTCGAAAGCAGTGCTGCAGTAGACGATGAGGCCCACATCTCCCTCATTATGTCCATCATGTTGGCCATTATCGTCTCAAAGCAGCCGATGTGGTCATCCATGGCTGGGTCTGGCGTGGCGGTGACGATGGTGATGTGAATGTACGGTTGGTGACGTGAGCCTCTGAACCAAGGCCAGATACTCAATCCTTGTTCTTGCCCCGACTACAGCCAGCCACATCTGCTGCTCCGTCATCGCTATCGAAGCCTCCTATGCAGCAAGGGCATCAAGGTCGTCGGTCGTAGGCTGAGCCTGATGATCCTCCAGCATCTTCTGGAACGTCTCCTGCAAAATAAATAAAATTGTTAGTATTTTTATTAAATAAAGAATTAATTATTAAAAAAATAATATCAATAAATTAGCTACTTACTGCCACCTTCGCCTCCCTCAGCCTGCTCTAACTTTCATCATCTTTCTTCTTCTAGCAGCGCTCGAATAAATTCATTTGTTTGGACGGCTGTTTGAGCTTTGTCTCCTATATAAGAAAAGAATAGTTAATTAACATCATATTTAAAAATAATGATTTAACAGACAAAAATTATTATTTACTTATCAACTTTCTCTTGTGCATGCCAAATGAGGAAGACTCCTCCCCCCTGGTACACAGTAGAGGACATCGTGGGGTTCGCCGCCCGATTCGCTTTATTCTTGGAGTACTCTTGCTAAAAGTCCTTGTTGGCCCAGTACGCTTGGAGCTGGACCTCATTGGCCAGCCATAGTGGTCTGACTAGGTTGGACCAAGCAGCGGAAAAAATCTTCCGAATGCACTTCCCAACCCACATGTGGAAGACCTGGAACATGGACTCATCGTCACAGTCCCACTCCTAGGTCATCTACAGGAATAAGATTAAACAAAACATTAGTAAAATAAATTAAATATTTAGATTATGCATTAGATAAAACTAAATTAATTTAAAATTGATTATCTTCATGCTCTCGAACCAAATATGTTGGTGCTCTAGGGCACCTGCCTCAGACACGGCTAGGGGTGGGGAAAAAGTCCCTGCACGACTATATTGATGCGCTCGTAGAACCGTCAATCACTTTAAATTAATTTTATATTAAACATTTAACATTTTTAAAATAAATTAATTAATAAAAAAATTAGATAAACAAACTTACAATGCGTCGTTGAGGCTGATGTACTGGCATGTTGATGGTGGTGGTGGTGGAGCAGCTGCCGGTGTGGCAGGCTGCTGTAACTCGTTATCCGCAGTCATACATGTAGCTCTAGATGTACCAGCATCATCTGGAGTCTACGGGGCAGGGAACAGTGTGGGTATATTCGGTGGTGTGGGTGGTTGAAGTGATGTATCCCCAACCTCGCAAGCATCTGACGGTGCTGGTGCCAATGGCGGGCCACGACCACGACCACAACCACGCCCTTAATCATGCGGTAGAAGTGGCGTACCACTAAACATTATATACACAAATTATATAAAAGTATTAGTCTAAATTTTTGGATTATTGACATTAATATATTAATAAAAAATATACTAATTCTTTTATTATTATGTAAAAATGTTAATATTGGAAAAATCGATCTAAATTAATTTTGTGATTATTTATATTATTATGAAAAAATATTAGTATATGTTGGGAATATTGTTCTAATTTATTTTAATATTTTTTTATTAATATGTACAAATATTAATATTAGAAAAATTGATCTAAATTAATTTTGTGGCTATGTACATTATTATGTAATAATGTTAGTATACATTGGGAATATTGTTCCAAATTTTTTTAATTTTTTTATTATTATGTAAAAATTTATTAATGTCAATATTGTTTAATATTTGAAAAATTGGTCTATTATGTAAAAATGTATTATTGGTTTAGACTATTATGTAAAAATGTATTATTGGAAATATTCTTCCAATTTTTTTAATTTTTTATTATTATCTAAAAATTATTAATGTGAATAATATTTAAATTTTTATGATTGTTTACATTTATTAATATATTATTGTTAATATTACATAAATTGTTCTAAAATTCTTTATTAATGTGATTATTATGTAAAATTTCATTAAATTACAGAAATTGTGTAAATTACACATAAATTACATAAATTTAACATAATTACACACACTTTGCATAAATTGCATAAATTACGCACAAATTGCATAAATTTACAGAAAATTAAAAAATTTTTGAATTTTCTGAAAATATTTTCAGATTATTTTCATAATATTTTCCCAAAATTTTTTCAGAAAATATTTTCTTGAACACTAGCCTCCAATTCTTGTACCTTGTTCACATCGAGCGTCGTTGAACATAGAATTTGGAATAGAAAGCTGACCTTGATCAATGTACTCCACACCGACTTAGGAAGCATTTCACGAAAGGCAATTGAGATAAACTTCTACATGAATACATGACAATCATGATTCTTCATGTCATGAAATCTCATCTCCTTCATGTTTACACAACAGGCCAAATTAGATGCGTAACCATCAGAAAACTTCAGATGACTAATCTATGCACATATCCCCCTATTTTACTCTTTAGTCAGGGTATATACGGCTTTGGGTATCACGTTCGGCCTTCTTTCGTCCACCTAAGCTTTGGTTGGTTACATATAATCTTTAGGTCCTTCCGTGCATTTATAGTATCCTTTTTTTTTTTTCCTTTATATCCATCATGGTATTGAATATATTGTCAAACATATTCTTCTCAATGTACATAATATCAAGATTATGTCGTATCAGATGGGTCGACCAGTACTCGAGCTCCCAGAAGATGCTTTTCTTCATCCACTTATGCTCTATACCGTACTCGTTCGGGAGTGACAACGACACCTCAACCGTAGGACTGAACTCTTTGACCCATTCGCGGATTTGTTCTCCCGTCAATCTTGGTCATGCAACCTTCTTTTCTACTCGGTTCTTAGTGAATGCTTTCTTGTTCTGATAGTAGGGATGGTCCAGGAGGAGAAACTGTCTGTGGCAGTCAAAGTAGTATGCTTCCTACCACTCTGCAGGTAGAATGCATGTGTGTTTTTTATACAAATTGAACACCCCATAACACAAAGAAACTCCATCCAGACGTCATCCCATAAGTGGGTAGGTCATTCACAGTCCACATCAACGCGGCTCGCATTAGGAATGTCTCGTTCTTCGCACTATCATGCGTCAGTACATCCACATGCCACAAATTCTACAACTCATCGATCAGCGGCTCCAGGTAAACATCGATAAGATATTTCAGATTAGAGAGACCGAGGATCACCATCATCAGGAACATATACTCAGAACTCATGCACATTCCTAGAGGGAGATTGTATGTTATAAGTATAACGGGCCAACACGAGTAAACATGACCGTACTGCCCGTGCAATGTGAACCCATCTGTGCACAAACTCAGTCTAATATTCTGGGGCTCTACTACAAAATTGAATATATCTGGTCAAAATGTCTCCATGCCTCTATATCAGACGGATGACACATGGATCCCTCCTTCGTCTGATGGTTAGCATGCCACGTCATTTGTTCGACAGTCGCTTCCAAAGCATACAACCTCTGCAAGTGAGGTAATCGACAGGTACCTAAAAATAGCATACGGTGTCTTCTTGCGACTAGGATTTTGCTCTTTGATCAGCTTGTACCTAGTTTTTCTACAAAACTTGTAATACTCCACATCAATGTCGTCCTTCCAGTACAACATGCAATATTCTTACACGCATCAATCTTTGTAATTGGTAAACACAAGTTTCTTATCAATTTCTTCGTACTATAGTAATTTTCGGGCAGGGTGTCATCATGGGGTAATATATGACCAGCCCATTGTGATATTCAATCATATATATACTAAGAAATATGGCCCTCGGATTTGATATTCACCAACTCAACTACAACCCCCAATTGATATTACGTGCAATCTTTCCACAATGGTTGCTCAGCAGCATGCACTACATCTTGAAATCGATCTGCCAGTCCAGACATATAATCGTAGGGCACCCCACCGTAATATGAACTAGGTCCTGCATCAATAGGACACGACCTAGTACTATCATCAAACACACCATCCTGGTTATAATTAGAAAACCAGATAGTAGGCCCAGCGGCATCAAAAACCATCCTCTGAGCCCAATCCGTCTGCACCGTTTCACCTTGAGAAATGGGAGTTTGCTCCTCCCGCAACAAGGTTGCCGTGACGGCCTCAAAATACTCTTCCACCTTCTTCTCGCCATGAGAAGTCCAATTATAATATTTTGGTATAAAACCTTTCATAAATCGATCGAAATTTACCTCGTCCGTGGTCTTGAAAACTTCATTTTTGCACTTTCAAAAAGAACACTTATACTTAATTTTCTCACCTTCCACATATACGTTTTGAAACTTCGCCTATTCTATGATTGTAGCAACACCGTCTTAAAACTCTGGAGTAAGACCCCTCCTATTCGGAAGGTTCTTCTCATACATCCATCTCATCAACTGTCTTAACATGATGATTAGTCCTACACACACGCACATACATATGTATTATTATCACATTAAACTTAATTAATTAACAAAATTACAACAAATATATAATCAATTGAGAAATAAAGGGTCAAAGTTGTTACCTGATCAAAAGAAGTCGAAATATCAATGAAAATTCAAGATAGAATTCATGAACAAGAGTACAAAAATATTAGTAGGATGGTACGAGTATAAAAACATTCAAGAGAAATTAAGAAGATAGAGAGAAAATAAGAAGAATGGAAGAACATAGTGAGATTAAATGGAAAGAGAGAAACACAAATATATAAAAATAATTTAGAATGGTATTTGGAACGGACATAGAACACATATTTACTCGTTAAAAAAAGTAGCCATTAATTCATACTTTTGGGACGACAGTTGAGACAGTTTTTAGAACGGTCAGTTAAACTGTTGATTTATAGCCGTTGATGATCAGTTGGAACGAACTCAGTAACACCTACAAAATAATTTAAAAGAACCGCTCCAATTTGTACCAATTTTTGGAACGATTTTAGAGATACATTGCTTCTTAAATAAAATTCATATTTTGAAATGATTTTTGACATTTTATTAAGAGTGTACAAAGACCATTCCAAATTGTGTCTCATTTTGAAATACATTTTCGAACTGTCACTTTTGAGATATATATTGCATTGGATATAGGAACGATTTTATTGTGACCGTTCCTAAATCTAATATAGTGTTCCAAACTAAGTTCCAATCATTTTTCGTTACTATTTTGACACGGATTGTGGAACGTGTTCAGTAACTATTTCGTTGGAACTCAACTTGGGACGGTTGGACCGTTCCAAATTTATAACCCAAAAAAATATTCGACCTGACGTCATGTTTTAATATCCATTCCTAAAGTGTTCCAAAGACCGTACCAAGATTAAACAGATTTTAAAACGGTTGGGCAGACAGTCCCAAATCCCACCTTTTTTTATAGTGGTTAAGTGAAATTATGAATGTAATGGTTCTATTTAAGTACACTAAAATTAAATTGAAAACAAGTACACCAAAAAATAAACATCATGATCTTTCATTGACAACAAATAGATAGAAGACAATGTGCATTCAATATACACATGAGAAAAACCACCTGTTTTTGCAAGTTACATTCAATAAGGTCCTAAACATATCAAAAACCACCAATTTTCATAAAAGTACTCAACATAAAAAAGGCCACATGTTTTTTCTCTTAGTCAACTTACTGGAGATTGAAATTGGTCTTTGTTGCTTTCTGGCATCTTTAAGCAAGGGTGGCTGCAGTTTTAAGAAGTCTGTTAGTGCATATACATGAACACAAATGAAATAGTTATTGAAGTCATACCTAATCTGTTGAGGCATCTACAAGTTAATTAAAAAAATTAGGTAAATATTTCATGATTTGGGGGTTGTTTTAGACCATTAAATTAATGTTACATTAAAAGGTTTTCTTGTAGCCTTTGGAGCAGGATGTTGTTGAAGTTGGGTTGTTCTTGTTGGACTTATGCCTGTTGTGCTTGGACTTGGGGTTGTTGTGCTTGGAAATGTGGTTGTTCTTAATATATTCTTCTTGGAAAGGTTGGAAAGGCTGGAGGCATGTGCAGTCAAAGGTCACAATAAAAGAAAACTTTAAAAAAGCTAAACCATAAAGTATTCAAGTATTATATGTATCTCTGAATGATAAGTATAAGTCTCATTAAAAGGAGATTGGTCTGCAGTTGTATGCCTTTGTCTGCCCTCTCTTGAACCTGATGCAGCATGTGAGGTGTTGCACCTCTGGCTGCCTCCTCTTGAACCTGATGCAACATGTGAGGTGTTGCACCTCTATCTGCCTTGGTTTGAATTCTGTCATGAAATAAAAAACATAAATAACACATAATACAATAATGACACTTATTAGATACAACCATATAATTTAAAATACCTATGTGAACTTTGAATTAGGATGGGGGGGCTTGGTGCAACTCCTTTTATTATGCCTTTTGCTGAATTAGGGTGGGGGGCTTGGTGCAACTCCTTTTATTATGCCTTTTGCTGAAACAAATAGCACAAGTATGGGTTAAACCTTTCCTTGATATTGTGGCAGTGTCTCTCAAATCATTGGCATCCCTCCTGCTTAGATTTTTTTGGCCTCCCAACTTTGGTTATTACAATTTGGAGATCAATTTTTCCTAGTCCTGAATCTTTATAGTCATGCTTTCCAGGAACTGTGTTGACCATGTTGTTGTAAACCTTCATGTATACATATTTGACCAATCCTTAAGCACATCTCTACACTTCATTCTTGTTTCAAACTTCATCCATGCAACCAAGTCTACCCCACCCATATCCATCCTATCATCCCACTCTGGATACCTTTCCCCTTCATCATCAGTACCCCTCACTGATCTTTAACAAAGAAGAAGTCAACATAAGGATATAACGGTCAATTCATAGTAAAGTTTAACGGTGTTAATCTTCGATATAAAAAGACGCCTTGTGCTGAATAAAAAAAATCACAAAAGTATTTTACCTACTTTTAAAATAGGGGAGGTTGTTGAGTTTTTAAAATACAGGAGGTATTTTTGCAATTTTGCCTTTAAATTTTCATATGAGGACAAAATAGGACTTCCACCAAATTGTTATTAAACATTCAATTGGGAACTTTTTATTATAAAATAATAATATTACATTTCATATTTTATTTTAATATACAAGTAAGATATTTCTTAATATATATATATATATACTAAAATTTTTATGTTTATATAATAAATAATATTTTATATTTTAAAATATATTAAAGTAGTGAAGTTAACATAAAATTTGATAAGTTGATTAAATTAGTTATTTACCATTTGAAGAGCATTTTGGGATCACAAAAAATTGGTATTGCAGTTTCAAAATCGTTATCTCATATTTATAGCACCTATTTTCTTGATAATATTATAAATATTATAATTAAGTATAAAATATATTAATTTGGTAGTTAAGCTGATGTAATTTTGAAAAATTGAAAATTTTAATTAGCTTAGTAGTTGAACGATATTTTTTGAGTTCCAAAAAGTCGATGCGACACTGTCAAAATCGCTACCTCTTTTCTTTGTAATAATATAGATAACATAATTGTATACACATACTATATACATATCAAATGAAATAGATTTGGATAAATTACGTCGAGACACCCTGATGTTACATCTAATTATACAAATATCATTTACCCTTTGTAAAGTTATGTGTACACCTCTTGAGAGGATGCAAGTATAATGTACCTCAAGAAGTGTTTGTGCAAAATTAAATCACTAAATAAAAGAGTGTACTTGTAATTACATCTACAACCTCAAAGTATGCACCTGTAATGTTATAATGATAAAATGTTTGTATAATTAAACCTAATCTCATGTGGTAATAACATAATTTACCTTATAAAATACAAATACAATATTATTTTGTAATAGAAAATCAGCGCTCTTTCTTATAGTGTGAGTGCTCTATTTTTCTTAAACTATATACAAATTACAGTGCAAATATGATATACTAATTTGAATATGTGCAACATCAATTAGAAAAAATGTGCTTTGGAATTTGAAGCCAATACAATGAGAAAATCAAGTCATAGCAAGTGAAGACTAAAGTAATAAACCATATGAAAACAGTTATTGCTTAGCGAAACGGATTTGATCAATCGGAGAGCAAACGTAGTACACTTACTATGTAATTGGTTACAATTTTTAAGCTATACACTAATTAAATTCTAATTATATTGTATTTGTCATATAATTAGTTTAAACTCGACCAAATTCAATCATTAACCACAAATATTGCCGTCTGGACAATGAAAAAGAACAACATCCTGGTACTAGCTAGAACTTCATGGGACCAGCAGAAGCTGTGAGGATCTTCAAGAAGGAAAATTATGACACAAATTAATCAACAAGAAACATGGAATCATGTAGCAAAGCGCTCATGTTATTTGTACAACTTCCTCTTACATGCATCCTATGTTGAAATCATTTTTCTATGTACATGGGAATAGCATTCTTGATTTGGGGGAGGGGATGTTATCACGACAACGATAAAATTCTCCCCGTTGTAAGAAACTTACAACCAAAACTGCGGAGGAAACTATAGGAGATATATTACAGGAACTCCGAAAAATACTGCAGCTATTCCCATGTTTGACACTATATATACTTCTTAAAGACTCCAACAAAATCAAATAGAATGAAGAAATTACGCCTTTCTGCCCCGTTGCAATCAAGAAAAATGTTTCTCCTGGTTCGGCATCTGTCCAACAGCTATTCCAGCAGGGTAACCGACAGGTCCACATGAATTAATTGGAGTCCACTTTCTTGAAGTGGATCGTCTGCTAATACCTGATTGCTCCCCCCATTCTGGTGCTTTATACCGTCCGATGTCATTCCTCGATGTATGATTGCCATAATGGCCCTTCTTCCCTTGAACCCTCGGGTTTGTGTAACACGCCATGTATCGATCCGCATAGGCTGCTGTAACATTCGCGTCATTAGACTGTCCCCATTCCCCATCATGTCTCGCGTTGCTCCAACCGGTTCCTACGTAATTAAAATGATCATTTGCATTGCTCCAACCTGTTCCTATGTAATTAAAATGATCATTTACACCGTTCCAACCCCACTCATTAGAGTAACCTGGCCATGCATAATCACTTGTGTTGCTCCAGCCCCAGTCGTTAGAATAAACCGGCCATGCACTTGGTGCACTGTCGTTTAACGGATTGCCCCAGTTTTGCTCCCATGGACCACCGCACTCGGCAGATGGATTATTGGCTGGGACATCTACATTCTCTTCGCAATCACCCCAGCCTGCAGGCGAGAATGCTTGGTCCGGCATGATAGAATTGCCAAAAATGACGACCGGTTCATGGTCTTGCTCTATGTTAGGGATCGCCAGCTCGGATTCAAGGTCTTGCAACGGCTCGGGATCGTTTTCTGAATCCCAGTTAATTTTGTCGATATAAAGATCAGGATCAGGCAGTGATATGTCACAGGACTGGCCGTTAATTTCAGCCCAATATCGTTCTTTGGCATTGCGGAATGCCTCTTCCCCTGCTGAGTCGTTCCACTCTATCACATTACTGTAGAGGTGCGTGAACTTCTTCATCTGCACCAATGTTTCCCAGTCCATCGAACCGACCGCTTTGCAAAAATCCTTCTCCCATGAAGGCACAGTCGGCTGCCAATTACCTGCAAAGGATAACGAAATAAGTAAAGGAAATCAAAATAATCAACGGAGGACAGAGAGATATAGAAACACAATAAATACAATAACAAATTACCAACTCAGATACGACGAATAAATGTTTATCAGCTCGACTAAACAGCATGACGACAATTGATTACGATATATACAGATACGACAAACCGACAATATCAACTCCAAGCACTGCCGCACAAAAGTACATCCACAAATAGCACAACAAGTAGATTTCAGTAATAACTGAACAAAAACAACAAACAAAGATCTTATCAAACCATGCAAAAGAACAGGATCCGAGTAAAGCATGCACGTGTTTCCTGTTAAACTCTTTAACCATCAACTCATTTGTGACTCCACAAATTCAAGCTGTTGAGCTCATAATCTTTATAAACATTTAAAAGCAGCTGTAGTTAAAGGAAACATGTAAGAGTTATGACATATAGGACCTCTCTTCCAATTCAGGCAGCAAACATTGGCAACTCAGATATCAAAGAAACAAAAGGGTCAGAACAAAAGTGAAAGAAAACAAGCAAATACCTTTGCGCAAGACAATGGCCAAAGGATCAAGCATTCAAGATCAAGACAAACTATTTCCATGGCTTAGGACAAAGAAATAAAACCATAGCATACAAACACCATACATAGTAAAACATCAATTCTTGCAACCTCCTTTTGACAAAACCTGATATATTCAAACCTCAGTGGACCCTGCACCTCATAATGGAAACATCAACAAAAAAACCATTGAAAGATAAGCAAACAGATTTTTCTATATTCTCAACTTGGTACAAAGAGAAAAACACATTCTACCCAACCGCAAGATTAGAGTACAACAACAAACAACCTTAAACAAATGTACAATCAATATATAGTTGTAAAAAAAACCCATCACATGCAAATATAAAAAAGATAAATAAATAATTAAAATCAAGAAACTTTAAAACTCACCACGCTGTGGTCTTCTGTACTGTGATCTTCTATTATTATCCCGCCTTCTCCTACTCTCCATGATCACACACTCTAAACCCCCTAAAAACAAGAATCAAGAACAACCCAAAAAAACTCCAAGTTAGTCAAACAAGAATCAAATGAAATTAAAACAAAAACAGAAAATTCAAGAAACTAATTCGCAAACAAGCAAAATTCAGTACAAAAACCAGGAAACGGAGAGATGGGCACCTCGGATTTCGCTGCAAGAACACAATTTACAAACTGAGTTCCGTTCTTCCTTCCGCCCCACAGCCACTATTCAAGGAAAAAAAATGATAAAAGTAAATAAAATTACACTCTTTTTTCCCAGAAGAGAAACGAAATAATCTAATAAGGGGCGGGGAAATTCTTGCCGGAGAAGAGAGGGTCGTGAAGGAGAAACCTTCGAAACGTTCAAACTTTCATAGTTTTTAGTAGAAAATAAGGTTCTTGAAGTGAGCTTTATACTGCCAAAAAAGCAAGCAGACAATTATATATTTATTTTATAGCCCTAGGTTTTAGTAATAAATTACCGGATTGGTTTGGTTTGGTACCTTCTTCCTTGAATGATAAGGACTAAACTGGTAGGCGGTTGAGGTCCTACGCTCCTTGGGAGAGTGTGCACAATTCGCACGTGCGGATTTTTTCAATTTTTTTAATTATTAATCACACTAACACCTCTCAATCTCAAGAGGCTTGACCTTATACATCATTATAATTAATAATGATCCATATATTATAATAATCATATGTCATATAAAGTGCGACAAACACACGTATAAAGTAAGATAAATATTTACATAATGGTGGTATCCGAATATATAACTTGAAACTTGTTCATAAAAACCTCACTTTTAGCCTTAACCACTAAACTAACACATCGTTGATCTTGAAATTTCTTTTTTTTTTTTAATTTACGAAATTGTACTATTTGGATACCGACATGCTCATGGAACTCTAGAAAAATTGTGGAAAGTATCTTTATGATTTTACGCTCTAAGTTAGTGATCAATTTTAATTTCGTGAGCTGGAATTTGGGGTGTAATATTTAGAATTTTTGATAGAAATTTTATGTGCAAATTCTTTAATTTATAACCTTTCAGGGGCAGTCAAATCTTTCTATGATGTAGTTCTGGTTGTACCTAATCGTTTTTAAAATTAATTGATTTGACATACAGTACGAAATACAGAATTTATAATGAATCTGATACCATACATGGTCTACTTCTCCTCGAATTGGCCGGCCCAAGAGCAACTAGGAACTTCTTCGTGATTTGTTTCATCACGACTATCGTAATATTGAATACTCGTTAGCCCAAAAATCATCGAATCGTTAGATATATCTGTTTCTGCGAGATATTTATTAGGGATGATCGCAATAGTTTGCCAAAAAAGAGCCCAATATTAATGTACATAGTCCATTTTAATGGAGGCGGCCCAATATTGATCAGAGTATTGAAGTGATGAAATGAAGCTCTCATTTTCCTCTAATACATAATAAATCCAAATTGTAGTATCTAAACTCTAAATTATGCAAAATAAAGGCATGGCCAAATATCATTGCACATAAGAATAAATTATATTAGCACATTTCAACTATGCTCGTTTTTATATTTTATCATTTTTTTTATATCAATTTACTATCTTAACTTTACAAATGTGCATTTTGTCACATATGTTGTTTTTTGATCAATTTTTTATGATGAAAAAAATATAACATGCACTGCTCATGTGATATTTTAAGTATATACTGCCCTTAAATATCATTGTGCATTTCATGTAATATTTTTTTCATAAGAAAAATCGATCGAAAAACAGCTACATATGACAAATGCAAGTTTCACAAAGTTGAGATGTTAAGTTAACGCAAAAAAAATTATATAAAAATATATAAAAACGAGTGTAATTCAAATGCCCAAACGTAATTTACCCTTTAATAATTTGTATTTTAATTTATTTTTTCAGTTGCCATAAGGGAGCTTTAAAATATTAATTATTAATATATATTGATTAGATTCACTATGACACATTTTTGCAATATACATTTTCTTATAATTAAAGAATTGTTTTCATAATTAAAGGTGGCTAATCCAAGTAATTACTATAATAATTATAATTATTATTTTTGGTCAAGTGATAACACGCGCCCAACAAATTAAATATCCGCGAGTGTGGAAAAGCTTGATGAGCCGAGGGGATGACGTCGAAGTTGGTGAGTAAACGTTAAGCATGCAGCACAAATTTCCAGAAACACCCTTCTGAGAAATTCTTATGACATTTACATCCTCTCGAATTGCATGGGAGTGCCTCGCCACCTGTGCATAAAATTATTACCCTCGTAACACGTGTAGAATATTTTTGACAGCAATGCCCTCGTGGAAATCGAAAAATGACAAAAGGGTTGGCCCGGAATTTCAGCAATGGTAGTTTGGACTTTTCCACTGGTTTTTGAACTGTACTTGAGGATGCTGACAAAGATTTCATGTGTATTTCGTGGGCATGTGGCTTGCATGCACTAAAGGGCAAAATCGTACAATCAGACAAAATTTCAGGTATGGAGAGGGTGAAAAAGGACAATTTACTTTTTCCTGAAATTAGGGGAAGCCCATCTTTAAAAAAAAAATATTATAAAATAAAAGTTGGTATTTCTTGATTCTCTTGATAACAAGAAAAAGAAGAAGTGAAAAGGGTAAAAGAGGAATTCCATAAATTATTTTGAGAGGTAAAATGAATTTATTAACATGAAAATTAAATAATATCGGATAATATCAATAATATTGTAATAATATAATTTTAGGAATAGTCACATCACGCCTCATGAGTTTTGATGCAACTACACGTAGACTTTATGTGGTTTGATCAATTATATGCAGTACTCATGATATTTATTTTCGTCTAACAAATATATTCATCTGTTAGTTAAAATTTACAAAATTTATTAATATCAACAAGAAATAAGATATATCGAGATTTTGTATTTATCTGAAATATACTTATTATTGACTTATTGTAAATCAAATAAATCTTCGCACTTTGATCAATTATTATTATAACTAAAAAAAATTAAATAAATTATAATAAACTCATATAAAATGATACATATATCCATATACATATATGGATTTTTTATTTTTTGAACCTTAATTTGGTACTTTCTTGAAAAAAAAATCCAATATTCCTGGCTTTGTATCTGCCTTTACTTTGTGCAGTAGATAATTATGTACTTCCAAATAATTAAAAATACTGAAGAATATATTTTTTTAATTATGAAAATAAATGTGCAATGGCTTATATTTATATGTATATATCTATATAATATATTAAACTTTAAGACAATTACAAAGGAAAAAAAATAGATAAGATGTTGACCAATTAAAGTATTCTCAATTATACTTTTTGGGTTAATTATATTTTGATCCCATTTGAAAATATAAAATTATATTTTTTTATAAAAAAAATTAAATATATACTTATACCCCTTCAGAAGTTCTTCATTTACATCTGACTCATTTTCGTAGGGGTTTGGATGAAAAATATTATAGTAAGTAAAAAAATTCAAAAATATTTAATTTTTGCCCCCTCATTTAATATTCTCGTGTATATATTTATACTTATAAAGAGATAAATGTAATATATACATACAGAGTGAGGTTAAAATGAGGTGTGAACTTAAAATTTTATGTTATTATTAATATTATTATGCTAAAATTAGCATTTTCATTCAAATTTTAACAAAAGGATTAGGTGTGAACATTAAATTTTGGAGGGATTGTACGTATAATATTATTTTTTTTTTAAAAAATATAATTTTATATTTTTAAAGGAAATTTAAGTTGAACTAACACTAACTTTTTGCCATAATAAAATAATCTTTTTTAATTAATTTGTTGTGTCAATTATTTTTATTGCTGTAATTTTAAATTTAAAATATTTTTATCAAGTTTATCAGTTATTTAATATGATAATATAGTAAATTAAAGAAATTATGCATCCACATTGAATATGTTTTTTTTTTTTTTTTTGTGCTGGTATTTAATTAGATAAGGGGAGGGGGACATGGCTATGATAACTGCACACAAATCCGTAATCATTGTCTCTAACTTTCTGCGCTTCAAAATTTTGTCCTTGGCTATGTTTACATTATGCTTCTTTTCTTGTTCCCTCCTCATGACATATAAAAATAAAAAAAATAAAAAAATAAAAGAAATAAATTAAGATGAATTTGTTGAAATTTATTATAATTATAAATATTTTTTGACATTTAAATACTTATATATATTTTTTATAATTAATTGTTGTCTAGTAAATATTTCTTGTGATAGCCCATCATACGAAGATATTTGTTAAACAACCGTTAGTCATAATAAAATATTTGTAATTTTTCAAACAATAAGGGGATATTGGTAAGTATAAAGAATCTTAAAAAAGCCTGTTATACTTTATACTTAAAAAAAAAAAACAACAATAATGACAATAATAAATAAAAAAGTGTAATATAATGTCTGATTCATATAATATTATTCGAGTGAGTAAATTATAACAGTCGATAATTCTATTTTCGACTATATATATATATATTGCTGGGACAGTTAATTTAGGTAGTTGCAAGGGATGATGGGGAAGAGTTAAAATTGCGATATTTTTTTTCCAGTTCAAGACTATAATAAAATGCTAAAAAAATATTATGAATTATTAAATAATATATGATGATTTTGAATATTTATTTCATGAAATTATAATTATATCCAATTATGTACGACCCACTATGCTATAATTTAATTATTGGTTTGTATATATTAAAAAAAGGTTGTTTATTTAGGGTTAATGAAAAGGGGGTTGCACATTGCAACAATAATGATGGCATGACTTGGAACATTGGGTTACATCATTTTCTTGGCTCTACAATAATATTTTTTTTCCTTTTCTTTTTCCCATCATCAAAATCTAAGCCCACATATACTATGATGGTAAAAGTATGTCAAAATCTAGAAAAATATTTTAAATAAAAGACATTATTTTCTTTAAAAAAGAAAAAAGAGTGATAGATCATAATTGGAGAAAAGTATTATTTTAGTCCGTTAAGTATGCCTAATTTTAATTTTAGTTCGATAACTATGTCCATTTTTATTTAGATCCAGTAACTTACGAAATTGCTTACTTTTAGTCTTCTAGCAGAATTTCGGACAATTTTACCCCTATGAGTGCATATGGACTAAAACTGCCTCTCAAAAATTGCATAGGGATAAAATTGTCCGAAAATCTACCAGAAGACTAAAAGTAAGTACTTTCGTAAGTTACTGGATCTAAACAAAAATGGACATAGTTATCGGACTAAACTTAAAATTAGGCATACTTAGCGGACTAAAATAATACTTTTTCCATCATAGTTGTAGCTTGAAATTTGAAAAGGGCATTATATTATAATTATCAAAATAAGGTAATAATTATATATCCAAAAGCTAATGCCTCATGACCTCTTATATCATGAAATTAAATCCCACCAATATATATATTAATTTATTTTAATAATAGTTATTGGTGTACTATTTAATTTTACATATTTGATATTAATAATTGACATATATTGATTGTTAATATTCAACGTTATTTATTCATTAAGAATATGGTAAATTAAAATGGACTATCTTAAGTTTCGTTATAAATACAATTACCCTATCGTTGTTTAAAAAATTATAAATACACCTTTAAAATTATCGATTCTCTAATCAATACCCAATCGTGACAGTCCATTATAGGGTATATCTGGTAGACGTCTATTAAGTCCAGAGGATATTTATAATTTTTTAACAAACGAAAAGGTATTTATAATTATAATATACTTAGATAAATCCATTTTAATTTAACTTAAAGAATATATATATAAACATATCTATACATTCAAGAATGAATATTAATATATAATTATTATTTAGTTTCCCTAGTCAAATGTACAAAAGTAAGATTCTGTCCCCAAACATTCTGTCATAAAGATGCTTTTATTTGTTTAAATTAATGACATTGTTAGATCCCAAGAAACTATATTATATATATGTATGTATATTGCTGTCTATTAAACAAAGGTCCTATTTTCTTGTTTACTCTTTTTGGACCATTGAACAGCTAAAAAGTCAAAAACCAACTTTCTCCTATTTTTAATTAATTTTTATTTATTTATTTATGTTTGTGTTTGTCTGGGCCATGACAGGGAGCAGAGAGCCTAAAGAGAGTCTAGTGATTTGTCAGGATTGTTGGTGCCTGTCCATTATGGGAAACCCAATTTAATATGTATGTATATATATATATATATATATATATATAATTTGCTAAATTAAAATTAACTTCCTTAAAATTTAACTTAATTATAAATATTCACTAGAAAAAAGTAATTATTGATTACAATTTTAATAGTGATGGACTAAAAATCATAATAAATACTTTTATTAACTACTGTTAAATAAAATCGATGCAAAAATATAGTTTTTTCCTATAAAAAAGTTATGTGTCATGACTAAGAGCCATGGTAAAAATATTTGTCATGCCAATCTGTTTTAACCATTCTCACAGATATTACGTCCAACAACCGTTGTATGACCTTGGTCAATGATTATTTATTACAGTTATTTTGTTATTAATCATGCAATTAGCCATAATTAAACGTTGCATTTTTTGTAGTCTAAAAAATTATAAATACTCTCTAATATTTAATGAGATTATGTAATTATTTAATGGAGGTTTGAAATTGTCAAATTTGACCTTGTAATATATTTTTTAAAAAAATAAAAAATTATAAAATAAATTGGACAAAGTGGATGAAATTTTTTTAAAAAATTATAAAAAAGTTATCCACTTAATCCATAAATAATTTTTAAAAAATTTGAAAAAAATAAACAAAATTATCATTCACAACCCACAAGGGCACTTTGGTCAGTTCACTACAAGAAATGGATGGAAACTAACATGGACTAACGGATTGGACAAAATTTTAAACAACCGTTAAAATTAAAGGGTAACAACAATTAATATATATAATTATGCAAAATCTCAACAAAGCTCATAGTAAGTTATCGTATTTATTTATGATTGAGTCAAAATTCTGAGCGATGGATCAGTGGTCGCCCTCCCAACAATCCGTTCTCGATCTCGTCCAATTTGAGGATCAGAAAACACGTCAGGTTAGTCAGGTCGGGGCCCGACGAAGACGCTTCAATGCTCAAGTCAGAAAATAGGTCGAAAAGATATAATTGCGAATATTAAGGTAGCACAAGAGTGTCAAGATTACCTTCCTTCAGTTTGAGTTCCTCATATTTATACAACTAGACCTTGTCACAATGAGCTGCCACGTATCATGACAATGAGCATTAGATCTATTAATTGAATAATTTGACGCTGATTAAGCGCTTGGATTGCGCTTATGATAAAAATCCATGATTTGAATCAGGCTCATAGATTTATCATATGAAACGAGTTTATTTATGACGTGATCGGATCGTAATCCGATGTTTCACACATCATGTGAAATTACTGCACAGAGGTACATTTATAAGCCTAAAATGGTAAATTGTGTAAGCTATAAGCAAAAAATGTTAATTTACCATTACAGAACTTGTCTGAGAATTTCAAAACAATGTCTCAAGGCTCACTCACTCATTATAACAGACATTAAACTGGGGAAGGACAGGTAGTTGAGAATATGACAGTTAGGGATAGAGGGCCATATGATGTTAAAAGCACTTTATTTCAAGTCACCTTAGGAAAAAGAAAATTAAAAAAAAAAAAAAAAAGTACTCTCCAATCACTTCATAATTGATAGATCAATTCTCCCTTCCGTTCCACAACTTTTTCTAAAGTTGCTTTCTATCATCACATGATATGCTTTTCAAACCATTATTAAATATTGGAGAGTATGGAATCTGATCTAACGTTATATTCTGATTTATTTTTTGAATTTTCGTTTTGTTTGTAAATTTTATAATATTTTACAGACGGACGTATTGGGTGAACTATTGGTTACGCATAATTAATGGCTGGGTGTGGTTTTATAGCTGAATAAATATTATATTCGTGTAAGAGAAACTATATTATCGGAATTTTATTTTTGAACCACATAGAATTATGTGTATTCTTGCCATTTTTATGCCATCATCATCCAAGAAAATGATGGACTCTTTTGCCCACATGCTTTGCCCTTTGTGAATTGTTTGCTCTCACCTGCATGCTTCACATTTATTTATACAGGTACTGTTTCATTGTCATCATGCACTCAGATGATATCTTCATCACCTGTTTGGTTAAACACCTGAGTGAAAAGAAAGAAAAAAGAAGCAGCTGTGGTGGAGGTTTTCCATGGGGAAGAAGAAGAGCTGGTTCACTTATGTGAAAAGGCTGTTCATTCCTAAGCCAAAACCAGAGTCTGATGAGGTAAAATTCAATTTCTTTTGGCTGTTTTTCTGCTCTGATCTTCATTTACAATACTTGTTTTCCACTTGGGAGTGCTCAGAGATCAAAGAGTTGGAGATGGTTTCTTGAAATGTTGAAGTTGAGAAAGCATCCAGCAATAGAAGCACCCCAGAAAACACTAGATGAGGCTGCAGAAGAGCAGAGAAAGCATGCAGTGGCAGTTGCCATAGCCACAGCGGCTGCAGCAGAAGCCGCTGTCGCGGCCGCTAATGCTGCAGCTGAAGTGGTGAGGCTTACTAGTTTCCCATGTCAAGTCGAAAGGATGAATCAGCACTTAGCAGCTGTCAGAATTCAAACTGCTTTTCGGGGATATCTTGTGAGTCTTTCCTAAAGTGTATTTATCCATTTCTTTGGCTTAGTTGTTGAGGGAAAGATTCACTCATTTGACAGTTCTTTAGAAGGGATGCATAATATGAAGATGACCTTTAATCCGTCTTTACAAAAACTTGGAGGGAGGATACGGTAATTCTAAAAGTGGAACGCGTACAGTCACTAATTACACCAACTCTCAGGAAAGATTGCTATGATCAACCTAGATTTTTGGAATGCACTTAAAGTGGTTTCTTCATGAACTACAAACCAAGATCTTTTCCAATTTTCGAATTAGTATTGTATGTAGCGGCTGCACGATGTAGTGCCGCAAGAATGTAGGTGTTATGCTACCGAATATTCTTGATTCGATAAGAGTCATTGATTTTGAGGTGGCGGGTGGTGAAACTACCCACCAACACCGCCACACTGGTAAGCAGACTGGACTTTTCACTCAGCTCATTGTAGAATCACCTTTGACGAGGGTCGGTTTTACGTCAAAATCATGTAGCTGGTTTGCTGCAACAAATTGGATAGATGATGTGGTATTGTAGAATCGCTCATTAAGATGACCTTTGTAGATTGAAACTTTAAATGGGATTTATGCAGGCAAGGAAAGCACTAAGTGCAATTAAAGGTATCGTGAAGCTTCAGGCAGTGGCTCGTGGCGAGCTCGTGAGGAGGAGTGTCATCAAGAAACTAGCATCCCTTTCTTTGTTCTCAAAAGAACATCATCAGTTAGTACATAGAAGGAGAATTCGGACTCTGCTCGATTATTTTACTTATGGTGAAAACAGACAGAACCAAAAGGAAGGGCTGAAATCTGAAGAACTAAAGGTAATTTCTTCCTGGTTTACTTCTTGCAAGTTTGCATAGTATCTGGCTACTTATAATTCTTTCCAAATTTTAACTTAACCATTCAAATTTCAACTTCTCAAGTCTCCTGAATGATTTGCATTTACTAACCGTTGGCCTCATACTTGATGATTGAGTTGAGTTGTTGCACTGTAGTGGAAAACGTTATTGTGTTCTGTCCCTTGGCAGCTTCACTCCAACGCCGACAGGAGTTGGGATTTGAGCTTGGTTTCAAAGGAAGCCTTGTATCTAAGAAAGCAGGAAGCGATTGCTAGACGGGAGCGGATGAAGCAGTATTCGTTCTCATATCGGGTAAATTTTGATTCTGCTCTTACTGCTGATATGTTTAAATGAACGATGAATGAAATTGATGGTGTCATTATTTTCTCTTCCAGGAGAGACGAAACGAGCAATTCCTACAAGAATCAATGACCCTGAAAGAAAGCAGAAGGAGCAGCCGGTTTGACCGATACACAGAACTAGAGGCAGAAAAACATGAAGAAACAGAGAGGTTGAAGTCTTTACCTCATTCAAATACTATATCAGTTGACACAAGCAGGCTGGGACAACTGAGGCTGAGAGGTGCACGTAAACAGGAAACAATAGAGGATTTAAGCTCGCCATTTTCACTACCGAGGAGATCGTTTTGTCACGTGAAACAGAAATCAATAGGAGACGACGGATCCCTACCCGACTCACCGGTTTTCCCAGCATACATGGCTGCCACAGAATCTGCTAAGGCCAAGTCGAGGTCGATGAGCACGCCAAGGCAACGGCTGAGGATATGTGAAACGTTGTCGGGTCATCATTCTCCTTGCAAACTCAGCCTTTCTTCATGCAGATCATTCAATATGAGATAAACCAAAAAACGTACTACTTACAGTTCCGAACTAAGGATGATGTACTTTCTTTCTTGTAAATATCTGCATGTGACTGAAATTTTCAATCTGGTTTGTGCCTGTTAAGATTTAGACTGTGTCTGTGCCTTATGGGATTGCCTCAGTTGTTTGCTTCTTTCTTTTGTCATAAGTTGAAGGACTCCCTTCTTTGCTTTTCTCCTTTCTTCTGTATTTTTAATTATTAATTGTTTGGAGTTAGGAGTAAACCAACAATTTTTGAAGAAGGTGTAAATGTGATTTCATTTTTTGAGAAAAAATATAGTTCATATTTTTAGAGGGGTGTTTAATTATAATTATCCCTATATTTTAACTATAATATATAGCATTATTCTATCAATAATTGCTTTTTCAATCATTAAAGCTGTAACTTACATTATCACTAGGTAAATTATATTGACATTCAGTTGATTTTATGTCCAAATATGCAAATACTTTTTACTTTTTATAAAATTATAAATGTAATTTGAAGTATGTTACTGTAAGCTTTTGTATTTGAATAAGAGATGTAGTTGTAATTATACCTACAAACTCAAGAAGTGTATTTCTAATTTTGCAAATTGCAGGGTTTGTTTGTGTATATAAACCTAACTTAGGACGCTTTTCTGGACTATAATTCGGTCAATGAAACTGTCCAATTCTCAAAGTTGACTATTCCTAATTTGCTCAGAGTTACTAGAATGTCAATGTAATTTATTCTTATTATTACTGTATAAATTGTTATTATTAATATTATTATTATTATTATCTATGTAAATTATTTTTCTTCTTCTTTGATTGGATTTCCTTTGTTTTCTTGATTTTTTTTTATATAAAAGAAAATAAAGATTTTAAGATATATTAGATTAGATGTTATAAATATTTCCGGTCATTAGTAGGGAGTTGTACTTGTAGACTCCAACGGTAGGGTCCCATGTCTTCGGTCCAATTGCTTCCAGCCACAGCCACGCCGTCCATATCCACGGCCAAGGCCACGCCATTCAAGAATCTACAGTCTTGCTCAACCATGGCCGAGCTCAAACAACACCACGCCCACATCATCAAGCTGGGTCTCTCCTCCGACAATGACGCCATGGGCCGTGTTATTAGGTTCTGTGCGCTGTCAGAATCCGGGGACTTGAACTATGCCCTCAAGGTGTTCGCTTCATTGCCCCACCCAGATGCTTTTATATATAATACTATGTTCAGAGGCTATCTGGAAGCACGGTTGTATAGAGACTGCATTGTCTTGTATGCTCACATGCTTGAAAAATTCGTCACCCCGAATAAGTTTTCTTTCCCTCCTGTAATACGAGCTTGTTGCGTCGACAATGCTGTTAAAGAAGCGAAGCAGGTGCATGCTCACGTGATAAAACTTGGGTTCTCCGAGGATTCGTTTTGTCAGAACAATTTGATCCATATGTATGTGAATTTTAAATCTTTGGAGGAAGCAAAGAGAGTGTTTGATAGTTTGGATAAGAAGGATGATGTTTCTTGGACTACATTGATCAGTGGTTATTCACGTTGGGGATGTGTTGATGAAGCGTTTGTCGTCTTTGAGTCATTGCCCATTAAAAATTCGGCTGCATGGAATGCTGTGATTGCGGCTCATGTGCAGAATAATAGGTTCCGCGAAGCGTTTAATTTGTTTGAAAGGATGAGAAAAGAAAATGTAGCAATGGATAACTTTGTGGCTGCAAGTATGTTGTCAGCTTGTACAGGGCTTGGTGCATTGGAGCAAGGTGAGTGGATATATGATTATATTAGGAGTAGTGCAATCGAAGTGGATCCCAAGCTGGCAACGACAATTTTGGATATGTACTGTAAATGTGGATGTCTTGATAAGGCCGTTGAGGTATTCAATGGATTGTCTAGTAAAGGTGTTTCATCTTGGAATTGTATGATTGGAGGGTTTGCAATGCATGGTAAAGGCAAGGCTGCCATTGAGCTTCTGAAAAAAATGGAGGCGGAAACTATGGTGACCCCTGATTATGTCACGTTTGTTAATGTGCTTGGTGCTTGTGCACATTCAGGTTTGGTAGAAGAAGGAAAGTATTATTTTTCTTACATGACTGAAGTTTATGGCATTGCTGCAGGAATGGAGCATTATGGATGTTTGGTAGATTTGCTGGGAAGGGCTGGAATGCTAGAGGAAGCGAGGAAAGTTATAAATGAAATGCCATTCAGACCTGATGTTGGTGTTTTAGGTGCTTTTCTTGGGGCTTGTAGAATCCATGGGAATAGTGATATGGCAGAGGAAATAGGGAGGCAAGTGATTGAACTAGAGCCCAATAATAGTGGGCGCTATGTGTTGTTGGCCAATCTCTATGCGAAAGCTGGTAGATGGGAAGATGTTGCGAACATTCGGAAGTTGATGAATGATAGAGGAGTTAAAAAGGTAGCTGGTTTTTCTATGATAGAATTGGAAGGTACTGTCAGCGAGTTTATTGCTGGTGGAAGAACTCATCCACAGGCTACAGAGATATATGCCAAACTTGAAGAGATGTTGGTCCGTATTAAAGATCTAGGTTATGTGCCAGACACAGATGGAATGTTGTATGATATCTGTGAGGAGGAAACAGAGAATCCATTGCACTACCACAGCGAGAAGCTAGCTATTGCCTTTGGGTTGTTAAAAACTAAACCTGGTGAAACTATTCGTATCACAAAGAACTTGCGTGTCTGTAAAGATTGTCATCAGGCTAGTAAGCTGATATCAACAGTTTATAATCGAGAAATAATTGTGAGGGATAGGAATCGGTTTCACCATTTCAAAGGAGGAGTATGTTCATGTAATGATTACTGGTAGCATCATAGGTGGGGAAGAATGCCGTGATTTAGCATTTCTGTCCTTGTTGATAGTTGACTAGTGAGACAACAGTTAGTTCCAGTTTGCTGAAATGCAATAGTAAAAGGAGCATTTACATTCAGATTAATCGGTTTTGGAGTGATTTAGCTGTTAGTCGCACTTCTCTGAAATGCAATAGTAAAAGGAGCATTTACATTCAGACTAATCGGTTTTGGAGTAATTTTGCTGCATATTAAGTTCGGACTGTGCCTTGTACATCAGCAGATCATACAAGGATGCCAGTTCCTTCCAAAAAGAAGATTAAAATTAGAAGATGCTGAGCTTTAAATTCATATATGGCTGCAGGTAAGCAAACCGGCAAGGATTGCAGCTTCCACTGGTATGCCTTGGAATAAATTTAAGATTGGAGCAAGCAGCAATTTATGTTGAAACTTTCTTTTAAGCCCTAAGCCTATATTTCCTAGAATTGTATGAGACATTTATCATATCATTGACTGGATGGCCGACTAACGATAATCAACATCATTTGAGTGTTTTACAGCCAGCAAGCAAGTATGCTTTAACATCAATTAAAAGCTGTGGCTGGCCATGGTGCAGGAGATTGAAACCATTATAGGCTAGCAAGTCTTCCACTGTTTATGTATTTAAGGCTCCAATGATGTGCTCCGTGTTGGAAGTCTTCCCAACTTGAAGACAAGTTTTAACCAATCAACCTCACTGCTTGCAGAAAGTACAATAATGCCTAAGTCATCAAGTCTCTATCATGCCTTTTATTTGTAAATATTTTCTTCATAAACTTCTTTTCTAACGGATCTTTCCCTTTGCAGATTGTTCTTTAATAAAACCACTTTGAAAAGAAAGACCAAAGCCATTCTCCGGTTGAAAAGGCCAGCAGTTTATCTGACACTGCAAATGTTTCGACAGATTTCATAATTTCATTTTAGTTTGAAGCTGGAGCTATTATGAGGTACATCATCCTTGTGTATCTTATCTCATGGAAATTCTGTAGATTGAATCTGCAATACAACTTGTTGCTTTGAGATGATGAGTACCAGAAAAGAAAGAAACAAAGAGACTTGCATATTAGTTTTTGTTTCCTGTGGTTCAAATCAGGTATCTATTGCACTTCATTTTAACAGAGAAAAATTTTATGGACTATCCAATGGTGGATTCCCTTGCTCTGTCCCCATCTAAATAATTGTTGGGCTTATATGGAACATGGAATTTCTAACTTGACCTTCAAGTTGCAAAAAATCCGTTTCCAGTCATGCTAAAGCGTACCTTTTGATGCATTACTCACATTTACTTGAGTTAGAGTTGTCCTTTTCAACTTTTAACCCCTCAGGTACAATTACTAGTGCAAGCACAAAAAAAAGCTTTTTGATATGTTTGTGTGAATTACAGGAGAGCACATGGATGTCCAAATCTTGGTGGCAATCACATCCCAATTCTCTTTTTTCCATCACCATATATATATCCATCATGATCAATTTTTGTTTTAATTTGCAATTCATGAGAGGATTGAAAATTCGAAGGTTCTGAATATTTTCATGAAGATAGCGTAAAAGTAGTGTCACATTTTCATTTAAAGAGTACTTTTAGAAAGAGACTTTTCATAAATTTGAGACATTGTCCGTAAATGTCCGACAATAATGGTAACGTCCAGAACAACAATAGGAGCATGTGAAAAGGAAATGGTGATATCTTTTATGATAAGCAAATCTTGTGTTGGGCCAAGCTATCAAATGTCACTTTTCAGTATGTCCTAACTTCATAATGAAATTAATCAAAATGTGAACTAAGAAAAATCAGCTTCAAGCACTATAAAAGATATCTTACTTCTTTAAGTTCAAGCACCTGGTAAAAAGAGGTCTGCTCTTACTCTGTTTTCTTGTGGCCAGTTCTGTCTAGTTAGTATGTCAATGGCAGACAACTCAGTCTCAGAACAAGAATTTCGAAGTGTTGCTAACGAAGAAAGAGAAGAAGCTTCTCCACCTGAAGTCAGTATTCTGATTCCATCAGCTAAGACAACTACAGAATCTCAGGTGCGCCGGCGGAGAATTTACAAGGTGCCACCACCACTGCGTGCAAACATGGAGCATGTCTATGATCCAGTGGTTCTTTCACTTGGTCCCTACCACCATGGGCGACCACAGTTTCGCCAGGTGGAGGAATTCAAGGCCGAGATTCTTAACAGGTTCGTCTCAGGCAGTGTTGCCAAGGACAAAAGCTTCTTTTTCAACAAGATCTTGGAGCAAATAGATGAAATCAGGAGTTACTATGAGGAAGGATCGACGAATGAGTTTAATGACGAGGCATTGGCTGAAATGGTCCTCAGTGATGCCTGCTTCATCTTACACTATATGGAGCTGGAGGATGAGAACGAATATCATCCTCTTGGCATGTCCTTAGTTTCATTCATGTTCCGTGATTTCCTCATGCTTGAGAATCAGATCCCATTATGGATTATCAGGTATTTGATTGGTCTAAAATATGATAAAGATGAAGGAGAAGCACTGTTCTATAAGTTCTTGAGTTTTATGAACTTTGGGGATGATAGGCTGACACAAATTCCTTGGGACAATGACAATGGAAGTGAGCCCCTTCACCTTCTTGAAGCCCATCGAACAACACTCCTCGGACAAGGGAAAGAATTCATCAGGGATCAACCTCGCTTTCTTCCTCGACTTCTTGGTTTTAGATGGAAAAGATGGAAGCGGAAGATCAGCTCCCAGAGCATGTTCAAAATGGAAAGCCGCCCGTTTTATTCTGTCACAGATCTCAAAGCAAAGGGCATTCACTTCCGGCCGAGTTCTAATTGTTTGACGGACGTCAGATTCCACTCCTATCCTTTCTACGGACTTCTTCAGCTTCCCATCTGGTTTGTCACTAACAATTCCATGGTGTTCTTCTCCAATATGATGGCCTTTGAAATGTCGCCAGAAATTGATACGGATTGTGATGTAATATCTTATGTGAACTTCATGAAATCACTGCTTGAGACCCCAAGAGATGTTAAAGAGCTGCGAGAAAAGGGAATACTGTTTAGCTGCCTGGGGAGCGACGAGGAAGTGCTCAAAATGTACAAACAGATCGACACGTATGGAGTCAACAATTGTGGTCTTTTTCTAGATGTGAAAACGAGAATTGAAGAGCACTGCAGTAGCAAGGCCAAGACATGGATGGCTGACCTGATTCACACTTACTTTCGCAGTCCCTGGACTGCTATTGCTCTCTTTGCCGCAACACTACTTCTCTGCCTCACTTTTCTCCAAACTTACTACACAATCCATCCAGTGAAGAACAATTGACTGATTATAATTCTTATGCATTCTGGTTATTGAAAAATTGGCTTGGATACCAAGCCGACGGTTAGTGAATAGTTATTGTGTGAAAAAATTGGCAAGGTTTCGACATGCGGAAGTGGTCCTGAAAAAGAATCTTGAGATGATGGTAATTCCGTACTTAATGTGTATTTGGCTCTAGTATGATGAATAAGATTATATGTATTTGCCAAAAGTTCATTATTTCAGCATTCTTTTTAGTTTTGTGCTCTGGCATATATAATAGCAGTTGAAGTTGTGGATCATAAAGCATGACAAACTGCATTCCCTGTGCTATTTTCATCAGATTTCTGTTGCACTTGATGTATCAGAACAAGAACCTATGGACTATGCAGGTGGTGGATCTGCAGGCTCTGTTCTAAACAGTGGTTGGGCCATGGGTGTATATGGAGCATCGAGTTTCTATTGACCTTCAGTCTTTCACTGGATGTCTTTACAGCTGTATCGGTGGGTAATTTGTATGTATTTATATAAGCATCTATGATATTGCAGACATGTATGTCTTCACTCGTAATAGTAAAGTGGGTCTAAAAATATTCGTATTCAATTATGCTAGCATATGAAAAAGGGTGGCTTTTGATCCATTACTCCACTACTGGAGCTGTCCCTGTTAATGTTTGTCCCCACAGGTTCAATTATTCTTAAGGAAAGTAACACTCTCATCCCCAAATATTTGGTGTAGTTATACATAAATTTTTCATAGTTTAAAAAATTACATATACTATCTCTGGAGTTTGTTTCTATCTAACAAATAAGTCCACCCATTAGTTAAAATTTATCAAATTTGCTGATATTAATCAAAAAAATAAAAATAAAAATTATATTAACCTCCAATTGACTTATTACTGACTTATTGCTGGTAAAATATTTTTTTATAACCAAATTACCTTCATATTAATGTATGTAAAAAAATATATTTTCATCGTTATAAGGGTAGTTTCATCCAGAAAAAACTGTTTGACATACAATAGGTCTAGTAATCAGTTAATCAAGGATAAATATCAATTTTCATTTAGTTTTTTTTTTATTAATATCAGCAAATTCAGTGAATTTTGACTAATGTAGAGACTTATTGATTGGATGAAAGTAAATATAAAAAATGTTAGATATAATTTTTTAAATTACAAAAATATAATTACACCAAATTTGAGAAAAGTGAAGTGTGATTATCTCTGATTATCTCTTATTATTACAAACTATGTGTGTGTGAATTGCAGAAGAGCACTAGGGCTGTCCAAATCTTGCTGCCAATCACGTCCCTATTCGGGGAATACACACCTAGTGCCCCTCACCCCCCAACCCCAAACCCATGCCCTCCGCCGCCCCCAACTATTATAATTGGGTTTTTGCGATTATTTAGGGAAGACAGGGGTAGTTTGGTCATTGAGAGGCGAAAAATACTTATCCAATTGTATTTTTAGCACGTGAGGTAGTGTTTTTCTAAAAGACGCTCGCTAGGGTTAACGATATTTTACCACAGATATTCATTTTTAATCATGACAATTAATTTTGTTAAATGTTATATTTCTTGTAGTGTCATGTGATTTTTTAAAGTTCGGGCTACTATTCCTATTGGCTCATTTTTGCCAGTATTTTCGTCTTTTAACTTTTTGAAGTAGTATTTTGCTCCTACATCATTTTAATTTTCATCATTTTAGTTTTTTTTTTTTTCGTGAGAGTTTATCTTTCTTACCAGTGTAGGTGAACTCCGACAAGAAAAATGACTAGAGTAATGAAAATAAAAGAACAATGCAGGATCAAAATGCTTCTCTAAAAAGTTAAAGTATAAAAATATCAAATGACCTAAGTTACGGAACACTTAGAATACCTATGTGTGAAAACTTTATAAACATTTAAAGGTTAATTAAACTTTAGTGTGTGGATACATATTTAATTAATGGGTTAATTGTACTTATATCTCCTTTAAAAATATGAAATTACATTTTCTTCTAAAAAAAAATTAAAATTACACTTACACTTTTCAAAAAATTCAACGTTTACACCTAACCCTCTTTTGTTATACCTTGGATGGAAAATGAAGTATTATAGCAAAAAAATATAATAGAAAGAATCAATATCATTAAATAATCTTTAAGAAGAGGAAATCAATCTTTAATTTATGGGATTATTACCCTCTTCTCTTTTGAAATTAGTGTAATTATACGTAAATTTCTTATAGTTTCAAAAATTACATCTAATACTCTTAAGGTTTGATATGAATTAAAAAAAATAATTAAAATATTATATTTACTCCAAATTAATTTATTAAAAGTCAAATAATTCTTTTATGATCAAATTACACTTATGCATCTTTACACGTTAATATGCATGTGAGGAAATCAACCGTTAATTTTCGGACAGGAAAAAGAAATCATTCGGCTTTTTAAATTGATAAATTAATTAAATGAATTTGGGGGCATTTTATATCAAAATTTTTATGAGCTGAAATGTTAATATGGGTTTGTTTAGCTTCGCAAAAATACTCCTTTATAGATTTATTTTGATATATTTAAATTAGAATTTTGTATCTATTTTTGTTTTCTTTTTGCGATTTCTTCACTAGATTCCTTGTAATTTTTGGTTTGAAGTTATGGTACTATGCTTATGTGTGATCATAAGTAACAATGATGTGATAGTTTTTAGAAGACAATATTTTAAGTAAGTTTGCAAATCTTCCACGAATTACCACTCATATAGATGTGTGTGTTCATAATTATAATATAGTTGTGTGTTTATATACTCTTGTGGAATTGTCCACAGTTGATTGATTCCAGCATTTACAAGCCAACTGCAGTTTTAACATTCAAAAGCATAGTTTCAATAGGATACTCTTCTTCCTCCTAAAATTGAAAAGAGAATAAGAACAAGTTCATAATGTAAATGATGCAGATTAAGCCATTATTTTAGACACATCTGAAGCCCTAGCTGGTGAAGAGAAACAGAGAAGGGCGAGAATGAATCGTGCTGTGTTCCATGGAAGTTGATGAGAATGAGAAAGCTCGAAAGAAAACAAGACTAGGGGTCTGGAGCTTTGCGTACTGTTGCTTATCTACCAACTGATCCATGAGAGTTTGTAATCAACTTAACTCTGAGAGAGTTCTCGACTGCGCTTTGCAGCAGCGACAACTGCATTCATCAGAATTCCACGAAAACCAGCCTTTTCCAACTCATGAATCCCGGCTATAGTTGTCCCACCGGGCGAAGCAACATCGTCTTTCAGCTGGCCAGGATGCTTTCCCCCATTTGTTGCCATTGATGCTGCTCCTAATACCTACGTTGTACAATGTAAAAGAATTGAACCCACAAACTTCAAATCTTTGGAAATGCTAATGATATTTTCATACAGGCATGTTACTGTTAAGCGACCAACTAAACAAATGCACTGGCTTACAGTTTGAGAAGCAAGACCAAGTGCAAGTTCCCGAGGGAGACCAGCAGCCACACCTCCATCAGCTAAAGCTTCTATCGCCAAGTATATGTACGCTGGTCCACTACCACTGGGCGTTCATTGGAAATATTTATCTTAAGAAAACGGGCCACTCTTACACTAATACAGATTCGCAAGATTGCATCATGGGACAAGCAGCATACCTCAGGCCAGTGATAGCATCAAACAGTTTCTCATCAGCTGTCCATACTTTGCCAATTGCACCAAATAATTTAGAAATTAATTCCCCATCATCCTTAGTTGCAGCTGCTCCAAGGCCAATAACTATGCATAGATAATTTGCAAGTAAGATTACATCATTTGTACATGACGTTATAACAAGAAGGGAGTGGGAAAAGTAAGAGAGAAATTGGTGTACCTGATGCAGCCACACCAACAGCAGCTGGGGTGTTGGGCATTACTCTAATAAACCGGCTGTGACCAGCCCACTCCTGAATATATCAAGTCCATACATAGGGATATTGAGAGATGAACCAGATAAAAATGCAGCAATAAGGATTTGAAAAAAAGAGAATGCCAAGTATTTACAGTTTGGATTAAAACACTTCAGAATGCTGGTAATTATACCTTTCGAGGGTCAGAAGACTCTATAGAAAGTAAAGCTTATGAAGGCAAATAAGGAATATGGAGTAATACGTGCGTAAACAAAAGCATAGCCAAATGATATCACCTCTATAGTAATCAACACATATAGGCGGACAGAATACGGAAGGAATTCTACTTAACAAACCTGCAAATCTTTTAGCTTAACTCCAGCAGCAACAGACACCAAGAGCTTCTTCTCTGAAAGGAGTGGCCTCAGCTGCAGCACCACATCTTTAACTATATGTTCAAAAAGCATCAAGAGAATAACAGATCTTTAGCAATGCCAAACATACACTGTCAACATTAGGTTAGATGATGCAAAAGGATGAAAAGGTATGAAAGCAGAAATCTTGTAGATGTCTTTACAGACATATAGTTCCATGAAACTACATTGAGTGGAGAAAAAAATGTGTTCTGTATAAAAATCAGTTCACATTTTAGTCAATTCTTTTTACCTTAACAATAAGAAAAATGAAGCGCCAGTAACAGTAGCTGGTGGTACTTGACTTGAGGAAAGTTAAACAAGAAGATTCCTAATCACTGACCAATTATACTAGAAGTCTAGAACTAGATAAACATACCTTCACATATAAATTCGCAATGCCCCTCTCCCTCTCCCAGAAAGATGAAAAGAAAAACAAAGACAGGTATTGACAAAAGACAAAAAAAACATAGACATACAGAAACAGGCTTCTTTAACAGCTCGATAATGAGTTTTTGTTCAGATTACTTGTTCTGTCAACTTATATTGCTTAGGCGCTAATACACACATCATATTCCTCGTAGTCAGATGACAAAAATGACACCCATTACCATTTCTTATCCTCACAATAGGAAAGCAGTTTGGAACTTTCAAAAGTAATATTACAGATATGACAATAAAGAGTATCACAAAAACAGACAAGGAATAAGCAAAAAAATAGCCAAAGAGTACCAAACACCACAGCTACCAGGCAGAGAACATACCAACTTGAGGTTTCACGGAGAATACAACCACATCACTATCTTGAACTACCTGCCTTTGAGAGACACCAAAAAGAAAGATACAAGGGGAAGGGGAAAGAAGGAAGACGAAGAAGAAGGAGAAGAAGAATAAATGGTCATGACAAGTTATGAATTACTCAATAAAACTAATCAGAATCTCTACAGCCAATTTATCTAAAGAACAACAAATGCTGCAGAGTCTCAATTGAAAATATCAGTGTAATTTATATGAGTTCATGTAAGCACACTTAGGAGCATCTCACTCCAAGTATTCAAGCTGATAAGGGTACAAGATCCACTGAAGATAAGTATGTATCACATAACTTGGAAAATCATTATGCATGAAAAGGCATATTAAGCAAATCAAGAACGCAGCAATCTGAAATGAAGTTTGGCAAGATTGGTTCCTTTAACCAATCATGAACAGAATATGAACTTAAGTAATACCAGAAAAGGATTTTATATAATTTTCAGGAAAGATACAATTTTAACAATTAAAAGATAACATATATCACAAACTGATGTTGATTTTTTTATAAATGATGTACTGAGACTAGAAGATTGCCTTGCCAATGGCTTCTGCAGACTACCAGTTGCAATGCAGATTTTTTAACGAAAATATTCCAGCTGAAGATGCAGAAACCTTTCAGGAAATAATTTCCACCAGAAAATATTTCAATCTTTGTTTGCGTATGAATGATTTAAGTATTTATAGCTCTACATTAACAATGGCGTAAAGAAACATAAAAATATAAAAGATCAGCCTAATTCATCTTAACAGAATTAGAGCTCAACAGCATATCATGTTAGCAGGCGTGATGCTCTAATTTCTGGTACTAAGGTTCTCATTCACACACAATGCATTAGAAGATAATACTGAAGATGAAATTGTTTTTCAGAAAGATACACACCATAGAAACTTGAGGAATATACTTGTTGAAACGTGAGAAACCAGATATCACAGAAATCCAATCCAATCTAAATGTCATCACACTGCCAAAATCTGTTGTCTCTACGCGTATTGAAAAGCACATGCACCAAGCACACATTTTCACATATCAGCCCTCCAAGTGTAGAGAATACCTGACTGTTTTCATCCAGAACTTTGACACCAAATGATTCAAAGGCAGTACGCCTAGCCGTGCCACGATGTGCGGTCCGAATACGAGAAGCCGGCAACACCCCTGATTTGACCACGCCTCTGGCAATGCTCTCAGCCATTTTTCCAGCCCCAATGAAACCAAGATTGTAAGATTCAGTTGGAATTGGTGAAATGTTGGCCATTCTGCGGATGTCGCTAGTCTTACAAAAACTTCAAACTAGATGTTCTGAAACAAACACTCATGTTAAATTGAACGCAAGAACAAAACTATGAGCTAACAAATATGTAGTGCCTAAATAAGACCCTTAGACTCAAAATGAGAAATAATTCTAAAACAACAGCACATATGTGATAGACAAGAACCACATGCATTTCAAAATTTTTGCTCAACAAACTAGTTCTTGTAATTACCCTGTGATCTGCAATTTGTTTCAATGCATGCACCAATCAAATAACCATATCTTAAAGGAAAATGGTCTGATCCACTGACACTGCTGTGAATGTGAAGCAGTATCACGGGAATGGGATACATTAAGGCTGCTTTGTAGGAAAAGATGATCTTCGTTTATAAAAAGCTTTTCTTTTCTGCCCAGTAAGTTCTCAGTTCATCACAGAAAAAGACATTTACTTCAAAAGAAGGAAAAAAAGGATAATCTTTTCACTTTTTACGCGAAAACCCACTCATGATTTCCACAAAATTATCAACAAAAATTCAATTTAGACTAAAACAACGACAAAAATGGACATCATGCTATTCCCAAGACACGACCTTTTCAGCACTTGGTACAACAATGTCAATATTGTCCAATTCTCTTTATCCTCCTACTTTGCATTAGAAAAGATTAAAAATACTATAGTAATCGCAACGATACCTCAAAGACAGATAGATAAAAACAGAAAATCAATCAGCAAGATCGAATGCCCTTCTTTCTTCGCGGCTTGTCAACAACTGCAACGGATTCTACTGCAGCGGGAAATGGTGGGCTCTGAAAGTATGAAGTGCGGAGTCCGTATGTGTCTGTGGAACTGAAGGCAACAAAAATTACGCACACCTGAAACCACCTAAAAAGTAGTATACCCTAAAATCCAACGAAATAGAAAATATTTCTCAATTGAAAACCATAAAAGAAACAGAAAAATATATCTCAATGGAAAGAATCAATATCATTAAATATTCTTTAAGAAAAGGAAATCAATCTTTAATTTTTGGGATTATTACACAAATTTGATGTAATTATATGTGTATTTTTTATAGTTTCAAAAATTACATCTAAACTCTTGAGGTTTACTTTCGGTCTAACAAGTAAGTTTCTTCATTAGTTGAACTCATCGAATTTGTTGATATTAACAAAAAAAAAATGAATAAAGAATTAATATTTACCATTGACTTATTACTAATTTATTAAAGGTCAAATAATTCTTTTAAAACCAAATTACCCTTACACATCTTTACACGTTAATACATGTGAGGAAATCAACCTTTAAATTGATAAATTAATTAAATGAATTTCAGGGCATTTATGTCAAAATTTGTATGAGTTGAAAAATTAATATGGGTTTGTTTAGCTTCGCAAAAATACTCCTTTCTAGATTTATTTTGATAGAAAAATTATATTTAAATTAGAATTTTGTATCTATTTTTGTTTTCTTTTTGCATTTTCTTCACTAGATTATAAGTTATGATACCATGCATATGTGTGATCATAAGTAACAATCTTGGGATAATTTTTGGAAGACAAGATTTTAAGTAAGTTTGCAAATCTTGGACCAATTACCAAAGTGATAAAAAGTTGTCCAAATTTAGAAGTACGTCTGAGACTGCAAATTTGAGGATTTGATTCCCATGTTGTTAAAGCCATAGTCATAGGTGTTTGGCATAACATGTAATCAATACATCAAGGCCACAAATGTAAAATCACTCATAATCATTCATGTAATAAAGTGAACTTTCAAATGAGCTGCCAATTCAACGTAGTAATAGAATCAAGTCCTCGTATTTGATGGTCTAATTGACTTTTGAAGTGGAGACGAAGATAATGTCAAAAACAAACAAGCATAGGCCCAACCCAAACATCCAATGAACAAAACCAATCTTGCTTCTCTTGTTGTTGGGAATTTGAACACTCTCAACCCACCAGCCAATGAACAAAACGACTCTTTCTTCTCCTGCTGTTGGGAATTTGAACACTCTGAATCCACCAGCCAACCCTGGTCAACGTGGGAATCCACTCTAATCATACTATACTAAATATGTGGCAGAATTACAATTTTAGTTCCAATGTCACAGGGATTCAATACATATTTACTTTACAAAATTTTTAAAATTATCTCAAAATTAAAAAGATTCGACATTTTCAATTCTCTACTTTACATGATATTCAAAATAGTTACAAGATTGAGAAAACTCAACACATTTAGCCCTCTTTTCTAAGGGATCTATGGGCTATCGAGTTTTCCCAATTCTCGGATTATTTTGGAACTCACATTACTAAATGTGTATAATTTTTTCAATTTTAGGATCATTTAAAAATTTCATAAGATTAAATGTGTTGAGTGTTCTCAATTTTGGGACTATAAAAAAATCTCGTAAAACAGAAAACTAAAATATTAAACCCCTATCTTGTGGGACTAAAAGTGTAATATCACCTTCATATATTTTCATTTCAAGAATACAGAGGATGATAAACCTTCCCTAGTTGTTTGCCCTTTTGCTTGCCTGCCAAGAACCTCCCGACCCCACTCATCTGCCGACAGTCCAAAGAAGGGTCACAAACCACTATAAATATATGCTGAAACTTGTGGATCACCATCTCATCAAGACCACGCAAAGACAGATATATCTAAAAGTGAGAGTGAATATGGCACAACTGTTTATTAAGCAGGCAAAGCAGTATTCTGTTGGTAGGCCTAGTTACCCTCAAGAGCTCTTCCATTTCATTGCATCCAAGACCCTTTCCCATGACCTTG
Organism: Sesamum indicum; assembly: GCF_026168435.1. Taxonomy (NCBI): domain Eukaryota; kingdom Viridiplantae; phylum Streptophyta; class Magnoliopsida; order Lamiales; family Pedaliaceae; genus Sesamum; species Sesamum indicum. The sequence continues at coordinate 3,046,385 of NC_142661.1, read as the reverse complement.
CATGGGATGTTGGCACTGGAAGCGGCCAAGCTGCCAAATCTGTAAGTTTTTGTATGTCAATCTTTATACCTGTGTGTGTTGTGGGTAAATCAGTCAACATCAAGAAAAGATAATTATCCTCATAATGTTGTGACTGTCCAAAACTCAAATTCCTGAAAACTCCTAAAATTTACCTCGTTTCTTCCTTTAGGTTCCCCGTTTATTCTTGAAATATTGTAGTTCTAACACAAAAGCTTCATTACCTGATCAGCTGGCCAATATCTACAAGAATGTGGTAGCCACTGACACAAGCCCAAAGCAACTGGAATTTGCAGCCAAGCTACCAAACATAAGGTACCAGTGCACTCCCCCCAGCATGTCCATGGCTGAACTCCAGGACAACGTTGGATCAGAATCCAGCTTTGATTTGGTAACTATAGCCCAAGCCATGCACTGGTTCGATCTGCCCACATTCTATCAACAAGTTAAATGGGTTCTAAAGAAGCCTAATGGAATTATTGCTGCATGGTGTTACACTGTCCCAGAAGTTAACCCTACTGTTGACTCATTGTTCAATAGATTTTACACCATTGATGCCGGTCCATACTGGGAATCACCCCGCGCATTGGTTGACCAGAAATATGAAACCATCCATTTCCCATTTGAGCCAGTTGATGGACTTGAGCACAATGGACCCTTCCGATTTAGTTCAGAGAAAGTGATGGACTTGGAGAGCTACTTCACATACTTGAGGTCATGGTCTGCTTACCAGACTGCTAAAGAAAAGGGTGTGGAATTGTTGACAGAGAATGTGCTTGAGGATTTCAAGAGGGCTTGGAATGAAGATGGCAAATTCGAGAAGACTGTCAGCTTTCCTATCTATTTAAGGATTGGAAAAGTTGGCTCATCCAGTTGAGGGACATATCAGATTCTGGTGAATGCTACAGTGAGCAATTCAACATGTTAGGTAAGCCGATGTGTTTCTACCTGCCTAGTGATAGGTGTTTAGGCATGACATATGCCCTTACGGTAATAAAGCTGCAATGTCTTGGTGAATGTGAAATTTCTGCAAAGACGCAAGTTTCTTGTTCTTAAGAGGTCAGGTTGGGTTGTTAAAGTAAATGTTGGCACATTCGCACAGTCAACAGTTAGTCTCTCTCTCAATAAGAAAGATGTAGAAAATCTGTGTATTCATGAAAACATATGCAAGAAGAGAATGCACATGAATTATAGAACTTAAAGCCGTAAGTAAGAGAACACATGCATTTCTGAAACTTAAACCTGAGGAAAATTGCAAGAATGAGTCTAATCACGCATTTCTTGGTCTTACGGAGGAAAATCAGACAAAACTAAAATGAGGAAATTTGCAAAAAATTGAGTCAAATTGCAGCATTTCTTATTACTGCAGAGGAAAATAGCACATTATGTTGGTACCTTATGAATTCATCCCTATAGATCAAGGAACTTGATCATCAATAGAGGATAAACAAGTGGTTCAGTTGAATAAGAATTCAAGCTTTAGTTAAAAATTGTAACGCTTGTTTTTATAGATATTCTATCAAAATAATGTGTTCTCCTGCCAACTGTACAGAAAACATCATCAGTCCTGAAAATTTTCACAACACGAAGAAAAGCATCTAGACAATGCAAAAGGACCAAAAGAGTAGACGTAATATCATTTCAACAAAAACACCATAATCAAGACGTCAAGCACATTTGAAATTCAATTTAATTATATCAAATCAAAACGTCAACGAAAGGAAGCCACTAATAGTAGTTGGATATCACTCAGAAGAAGCAAGAGCTGACTGCAATACATCTTCAAGGTACTTCTCAGCAGCAGCATATTGCCTCTTCTTATCCTCGATTGCCAATGCCGCCAAAGCCTTGTCCTGGATGAAATAAAGAGTCTCAAGATCAATCTCCAATACTAGAATTATGGAACGGAAAATTTGCATATTATATAAGACAGGAAACTACAGGAGGCAAGTCTTGGTAGCTTCTTAATGTGTCAAGGATTGGTTTTGTTTTCTTCTCCAGGTCCTTCCTGTGCTCTGCCATTTCTACCAACACTCCATGACTAATCTCAGGGCTATAGCCCACACGATTGAGCATTGCCTGCCATGAACAAACTCGTAAAAATGAATGCACAGAAGTCCTTTTCTTTTTAAATCCAAATTATATAAAAGCAATGTTCAATAAATTGAACAAAATATGCATTAATATGGAGTGGTTGAAATAATGATATAAGAGGGACTGGGACATAAAATATGATTATGCCTTGTAATTAGAATACTGTTGCATATACTGTCTTTCTTTTGATTCCATTATCGCCAAGTTCGTCTTCCAGTGTTCCATTTGAGCTTCACAAGGAGGTATATCATCTTCCAATTGTGCTAGTGTTCTGACAAGAAACAATAATAATTAAAAGGAGGACATTTTACATGGGTAAGTCACACTTTAAACAACAGTCCTAAAAACACAAACTGGAAAACAAAATTATATTGCGGAAGAGAAAGCAAGATGCCATAGATCCACCTTTTTAGATAAGTCAATCTTGCTATTGCCTTTCGAGTATAATCAAGAAGTTCTTTGGATTCCTGCTGCACCTTAGCTCTCTTCTCTTCTACTGCTGTTTTTCTTAAAGATAGATCTGCCATTGCTACAAGAAAACTAAAAAGATATCTGCTTGTAAGTAGGAGGCCACTCCTTATGTAATCACATATAAACATAAGGGGACAAACCCACCTACTTAGTTCAGTATCCCTAATATTCAACAGATTTGCCACACTGGCAAGAACTTGGGAAGATGACACCACATTAGATGGTAAACTCTCTTGCACCAATCCCACATGCTCCAGTATCTCTCTTATCCTAGCAGCTGGTGGACAAAAATCACAAGACCCAGAAAACAAACTCAGTGAGAATCACTACAAAACAATATCTCCAAGCAACAATAGGCCAAGACACCACAAAGTACAACCATGAAATTGAATCTCTATGTTAGAGAGTTCCAAGAGACGTAATGAAACCAATCTCTGAGTCATTATTTTCAAACTGAGGAATAAGCTGCCGATCCGATAATGAGAATAGCTCAAGAAAGATAATAGCACACAACTAGGAGAATGCACAAGTGCGTGAATATGCAAATTGAAAGTTAGACCTTGGGAGCGATACTCTGCAGCTTTTTGACGAAAGTCATTTGCCACGATGGTGGCAGCCTGGGTTTTGGCTTGGGACAGGGTGGCAATGTTGTGTAAGTGAGCAATGCTCTGAGGAGTGTACTCAAAATCAGGTACGTCTTTGCCAGCTGCATCAAATTGGGAAACAAGCCATGCTTTCACTTCTGCAATTCGATTAGCATCAAAGCAAGTACCACTGCTCTTTGATGCTTCAGATGATGTAACTGATAGAGGAGGAGAAGGAGGAGAAGGAGGATCAGATCCGCCCCCAATTTTGCTCATTTTTTGGCTCTTCCCTTGATTCTCACTTGACAAACTTCAGCCAAAACCTTCATGCAGAAAACAAAATAAGCGAAAGATGAGTAAATGAATCTAGAACATCAAAAGCCCAACAAGCATAACTTCAGCAACTTACAATTGACCTTTTGCAATCCAATTTCCAAATTAAACCAAGAAACTGTGTGGTAACATTGTCCTCTCAGAGCAAATAGTTTTTTGCTTTCAATTTTCGCTTTTCAACGGAAATGATTTACAGTGATAATCTTCTCTAAGGGCCAGATAAAAGACGATCAAAGTAAAATACAGAAACTAATGAATTGCATCAAAAACTGAACTGTCTTTCCGACCGATTGTGAAACTGAATTAGGAATATACATATAATCGAACAGAAAACCAAACCCGAACCGAAGTGAACGAGATGTAACCAATTATCAAAAGAGAGAGAGAGAGAGAGAGAGAGAGAGAGAGAGAGAGAAACCTAAGCTCAAATGCGTCTACCCAACGTAAGAAGACAAAGCAAGGGTAATTCAAAACTGCTACTTGTGCTCTAGAACTAACCACCACGAAAATCGGAGCGTTCTTCTGAAATTAGCTTGGAATTATGACATAGAAAACAGCATATAATCTTGGAAACTGAACCTCAATCCGCACGACATTACAATAAGAACTCAAGCTCACCTTAAAATGGAAGAGCGTTACAGGGAACCGCCGGGAGGAGCGGCAGTGATGGTTGATTCGCCGGCCAACGACGACGGGGCTTATGTTGTCTGTTGGGCTGTTCTTGTTGAATTCAAACTCAATTTCTTGTTACTATTGCTATACTATCTAAGAAACCTCATAAATCTAAAAACATTGTTATAATATGTTTTTTTCTCTTTTTCTTGCTTTTAAATATTAAAATTATTTATTTTTTATCATAATTATTTTTATATTATATTTTTTACAATATTTTTTTTTATAAATAATATTTAATTATTATAATTTTTTATTTATGTATATCGAATTTGTCACATTCAACTAATATCGAATACTATTGAAGAAAGTTATTCTAATATCCAAATTAATTCTAATATGACTTTTTTAAAAATTTCAAATTAATTAATTATTTCTAGGTTCCATGTTCCTCGTGATCTTTTCTAACTATTTTTTGGGTAGATCCTTTTTCATGTATTTTTATCTTATTTTAGATTAATTTTGACCTCTATAAAAAATAATATAATTTATAAAAATATTTTATAAAGTATTTTTTTAAAATTATATAAATATATATAATGTATCACACTTACTAGTTTAAGATAAAAGTAATAATTGATAATTTGAATTTAGACCCAAACTCTCTCTTTTTGGGTCAACTTTCCGAACCAATGCTTGATTTTCGAACAGATTTCGAATCTTGATGTTTTTGACCTAATGTATTTATTTATTAATTTAAGGTAAAAGCAATAGTGGGTAATTTGGATCCAGATCCGAACTCATCTTGTTTGAGTCAATTTTTCAAACCGTAGCTTAGTTTTAGGATAGGTTTCGAATTTTGATGTTTTGAACCTAATATATTTACTTACTGATTTAAGGTAAAAATAATAATGAATGATTCAGATCCAAACCCGAACCCGTCCTATTCGGGTCAATTTTTCATACCGTTGCCTGGTGAAAATATTTTTTTCCTTGTATTTACATTTGGGCTTTGTGCTGCCCAGCCCATCAAAGCATACCCCTCCCCTCTCTCTCTCTTCATTCACTTTTCTCCATTCTCTACCCCTCTGTTTCCTTGTCATCGTCTTCTTGTTTTCTTGATTCCTTGTTTTCTATACTCAGCCCTCTACTCAATTGAGAAAACCCATTTCATGTATGCAATTTTCTTGTGTTTTGAGGCATTATTCCTTGAAGAATTCAGCTTAGTTTCCAGCAGTTTCTTTGGGTTTCCAACAGAAGTGCCGAGAAAAGAATCAATGCATTGCCATGAAGTCTGAAGATCATTATTATGCATCTGGTATGTCTGTTGTTTCACATCCTAACAAGAAAATTTGAGATAAAAAAGAATAATCTTTCAAACGCATTTTGTTTTGTTTTTTTTTTTTGTCTTTTAATGCGTTGGGTTTACTGAAAATACTGCGATGTTTGGAAGTCTCGAGATAAATCTTTCGTCTCTTTTGTGTTGTAATTGAGGGAAGAATGCTGCTTGTGTCTGTTTTGCCTTCCTGGATAAACAATTTTGCATTAACAGGTTATTTTGCAAAGGGGAAAAGATTATTAATAGCATTTCATTTAATGTTTCATCTTTTTAATCATTAGCTCACTTTTTTCTAATTTTAGTGTTCTTTCTCCATTATCTGTGATGGGTAAATGTGTACTGGAGTTTCTTACTAACGAGCTTTGTCTATAGATGGAGATGGTAAGAATGATAATGGAAAGGTACGAGCAATCAAGTATGAAACAACTCTATGCTTATGCTTTTGGATATAAAAAAAAAAAGGTTGCATTGCATTTTCATAGTAGATGGGTTGAATCCGAAAAATACAAACAACACTATGCTTATGCATTTCGATTTAAGAAAAAGGGTTGCATTGCATTTTGATAGTAGATGAGTTAATCCAAAAAACACGAGTTCTGCTCTTGTGCATGTATCTGTATGCGATTACACACCAAAATCTTACAGCAAACAAAAGGATTTGATCTACTGTGAAAATAATGAGACGTCGATTACATGATGATTTTGAAGGGACTGAGATATTCATCACAAAAACTCTTTAGGTTTGATAAAAATGGGATTGATTGTGAGTGCTTAAGGACCTATTATCAGACTAAATGTGTACTTCTCTTTTCTTGACACTTGACACCCGACTATAACGGCATCTTGTGAGCATATAACTTGGAACTAATGAGTAGTAATCATCTCACTTAATGAGCTGTGTCCTGTTCAATCTTTTATTGTTATGACCATAATAGTAATCAATATTTTCTGCTGTTTTTGTCATGATGATCTGTTTAAATCTCCTTCAAGTATTTAGGAGTTGCCACCTTAGCTGATGCTGCATTGCTGGGGAAAAGCTTTTCTCCAGTTCCTTTCGATAATTTCCCCACATTGTCATCTGAATCACAAGTTTGGAATTAGGAATAATATTTAACAGGAGCTTAGGCTCCTAATTTTTCTTTTAGCTGTAGTGAGATACCAGTTATGTCTCACATTGATACACAGGTTCATTTACTTATCCAGTCTTTGGAATTCCCTTTCTGCATTTTGGACAGATGTACTTAATAGCAACATGGATTACTATGCAACCAACCCTGGGCCACTTGATGATACTGTTTTATATGATCAAGACAAGCATATTTCAGCTGCTGTTTGGGAGGGACAGGTGTTCATTATGCAATAAGTTTATCCTCTTCTATCTTCTTTTTTACTGGCACAGCAAATTTTCACTTGCAACATGCTATTTTTAATATTAACAGGATCGAGGCGCACTTAGATGTCATGAACACACTTCAAAGCTCGACCGTTGGTTGCTCACCGAGAAACAGATAGAATTGGTGAAGAAAGCAGGTTTTGGCTATCTGAGATTGATTCCAGCAATTAGTCTTGATAACCCACTTATTTCTGCGCTGGTTGAGAGATGGAGGAGAGAAACAAATACATTCCATATGACTGTTGGAGAAATGACAGTATCACTTGAAGATGTTGCGTACTTACTTGGGCTTCCAATTGATGGCAAACCTGTTATAGGTGTAACCTATACCGCATGTGATTCAGTATGCGTTAAGTATCTGGGTAAATCACCAGATTCTGGGCACACAAGTGGTGGGATGGTGAAGCTTAGCTGGCTGAAAGAGGCTTTCTCTGAATGTCCTGAAGATGCTTCAGTTGATGACATTGAGTGTCATACACGTGCATACCTTCTTTATCTTGTTGGCAGTACAATCTTTTCAACCACCACTGGTAACAAAGTTCCTGTTATGTATCTCCCGTTATTTGAGAATTTTGATGAGGCTGGGAAGTATGCATGGGGTGCAGCTGCATTATCTTTTTTGTACAGAGCACTTGGTAATGCCTCTCTTAGATCGCAAAGCACTATTAGCGGCTGTTTGACACTGCTGCAGGTGAATCAAAAACTAATTTTATCTCATTACACTTTGTGGTTTTTCTTTTTGCAATTACAAGGCACTTGTTGTTCCATTACAACACATTATCAAACAAACATTTAGACTCTGACACTTTATTTTCACAGTAAAAGATGCGTGAAAAACGTATTATCCGTGAATAATGCTCTTTTTTTGTAGTGCTGGAGTTACTATCACCTGAATGTTGGTCGGCCTAAACTTCATCACGACCCAATCCATGAATGTTTTCCTTTTGTCCTTAGGTGGAAAGGGAAACATAGTGGTCCAACCTCAAATCGTGATGTTGCTTTCTATCGTAAAGCTTTGGATTCCCTAAAGCCTTCTGATGTGAGTTTAAATATGTTTGTAAGAACCTTTCAGTGGCTTTTTCTCCCTTTCCTTCTGGAGCTGACAATAACCATGTTGTTTTCCATTTTTAACTGAAGGTTGATTGGTGTCCTTATGCAAATATCAGCCATACTGTTATACCAGAGAATATCTTAAATCAACTCATCCTCGGAAGATCAAAGACAATGTTGATATGTTTTGACAAGGCAGAGAGACACCTTCCAGATCGCTGCCTAAGACAGTTTGGCATGCATCAGACTGTCCCTGAAGAAGTGCAGAGATGGGAAAGGAAGACTCGTGGTGTTGATGGGGGGGTAGATCTTTCTGGGAAAATGGAATCAGAGCTTAGCGAATGGGCAAATCGTAGTTTCCATATTGTGGAAGCTGAGGAGGACCTGGACGAGGGTGAATATATGAACTGGTACTTAAGAATTACACGCAGGTTGGTAGGAAGGCCTCGACCTATCTCATCAGAGTTTCAGAGAATGGTAATAGTGCACTTAAAATAATCAGTAGGATAACTAATTTGATCTATCTTCTTTGTTTGCAAAGTTTATCTCTTTTCCTGACAGTTTTATCCATTTTTTGCTCAACTGATTTGTTCCCGGAACTCAGAATGCTGCATTGAGAGACATTGCACATGTAGCAGACACACTCTCAACACATGGGATGGATGATCAGCAAATACAATCCATAACAAGAATCAGGTTTGTTGCACATGAATGTTTGAGGGATCATGTTGGAAGCTCAACATTGGTGGTAGCCAACTCAGAAGACGATGTCGGGAAAAGCATGAGAGGGAAGGAAAGGGTTAGGAGGAGGGGTATCAGTAAGCGCAGAAGGAAAGATGACTCGGAGGAATATTATGCTGCTAGCACAAACACCCAAACCCCCGTGTATCCTTCAGCTGTCGATGTTGATCAGGGACACATGTATTATGTGCAAAACGAGGTTGATCCTCAACATCTTTGCCTTCCGGCTAATGCTGATGCTGCACTTGCAGGCATGACCTACCATGTTGATGGGGCAAGGGACGATTACACAACCGATGAAATTGATGAGCCTGAATACCAGCAAGCTGCTGAAGAAGCTGATGAAGACCAGCTCTCTCATGGACAGGAAGAAAGTCCATGTGAACCTAATGCTGGAGTTGGTGTCGTACACCAGTCCTCTCTAGAAAACAGTGAGAATGTCACACACCAGACGGACTATACTGTTACGGCTTAGGCAGTCTACTGAACTTACAATTTTGTTGGGTGACTCCTTTTTTTTTTTCCAGTTATAAAGGTGGGTACCTACTCAGATTTGTTATGACATCAATCCTGAACTGCTCAACTGCTCCAATTAATGTATAACCAGAGAGATAAATATTGTCTCTATGTTCCTACAGTTGGATTTCCAGGACAAAGTGCCAGTCTTCTGATTAGTTAAGACCATTCAGGTAGTCGGATTTTCCGAAAATTCTTACTGATCCCATGCTTCCTGGGAGTCGGATGTAATTAGTTAAGACCATTCAGGTAGTCTTCTGATTTTCCTTCTATCTTGGAGATGTCAACATTTAGGTGTCGAAGCTAAAAAAGGTTTGTGTTTGTAATGAAACTGATACTTCTGAATTCTCAAAGCCAGTATCTCGTAAATGTGTAGCTTTCTTTTAGAATGCTGTGATGATATTTTAGAGGAGCAACAAATTTGATGATTTTGCTTCTGTACCGAGTCTTAAACTGCAAAATGAAGCACGGAGCAACCTACCTGGAATGATGTTTTTCGTAGCAATGAAATCTTATGCTAATTCTCAACTATTTGAGGTGAAAATGATGATAACAAAGAGGCCAGATTCTGATGCTCAAGGCGGGATCTGTGACTGACTTGTTGTAAGAGAAACATAGCTTCATAAACTTGGGAATGCAAGTCCGGAATTTCTTTCCAACGCTCGAGGAAGACACCTGACTGGCAGATTTCAAGTTGCAAGGTTCTTCATTATGCCAGTATCCTCAGATTTTCAGGCAATAACCTATGACTAGTGGAGGAAAAGATGTTTGTTGCCTGAATTGGCTCGTTGTGGCTCGCCACACACATTTAAGTCTGCTTCTTTAGTTCTGCTTACAACAAAGAAAATAAATTGGTGAAACAACTACAATGCATATTTCTCATCAACTAGGAAGAAGTAGGATTTAAAGACTGGTTAGTGAGAACACCATAGGTTAATGGAAATGTATAAGGGAGTGGTTGCTTATGATTTTCATGGTATGCTCCCTATATGGAGATCATATTCTTGCTTTGAAAGAATATAGAGAAACTAACAAAACAAACAACAGAAGAGAAACCATTGTCATATGTTAGAAAGATTAAAGTCTACGGAACTAAATACAGAACAACTATCACAAAATGTGTTGATTTTGGACAACTCCATGCCTCTTCATCATCAAACCTTGCCGAGTTTAGGACAACCGCTAACATGCACCTTTGCGATATGCCTCCCCACCACTTGTGGAAGAAAGGACAGATTAGGACAATCCTCAACATAAAACCTTTGAAGCAAATTGAAGCTCAGAAGCCACTCAGGCAACATGGCAAAATTAGCACAATTTGCTATCCGGAAAAATTTGAGAGTCTTTGCAACATTCTTTGTAAGCCCCATTGGGAGATTGATCAACTTAGGAAGCCCCATCAGAAGCAACGACTCAAGGCACGTCAAGCCCTCTAATCCATCTCCGTCAGACAAATCAAGAACTTCGCAGTTCCAAATCCACAACTTCTCAAGTGCAGTCAGATATTTGATGTTATCTGGAAGAGAAGCTAATCTTGGGCAATCATAAATACGTAACACTCGAAGGGAATTCAGGTCCTGAAATCCTTCTGACGGTAACTGAACAAAGTCACAGTTGTAGAGCAGCAAGAACTGGAGAGATTTGAAGCTTTGGAGACTTTTCTTTGTCAGAGATATCTCCCTGCAAGTCAAATACAAGGTTTTGATGCTGACTAAACTTCTGAAATTTCCAGGCAAATCTTGAAACTTTTCACAGTTCATAAGGTTCAGTGTCTGTAAATTCACAAGCTTGCAAAACGACTTAGGAAGAGACTTCAGGTTACTGCTGTGACTCAGGTCAAGATACCTTAGTTGTTGCAAGCCACCAATAGAACTTGGTAACTCTTCAAGATCCAGTGCTTGCAATACTAAGACCCGCAGGCGTCTGAATTTCATTGCGATGCCTTGAATAAAGGTCATGTCTAAAGGTTTATTCTTGAATGTACATCTAAAAGACCTCAAATTTTTCAATCTGAATAATGTTCTGGGGGCTTCTTTTTCCGACAGATCTTCGTCATGCAAATACAGGTGACGAACTCTATCAGAGATGCTTTTAATATCAGCTTTGAAGTTTAGGCATTCATCGCCTGCCACGGATTGAGCGAGGTCGTGGACAAGGTTATGAATCCTACAAACCAATATTTCTCCATCAAAAGCTTCCACCACTTCTTGAAAGCAAAATCTTGATAAAAGTTCATTGAAGTATCGATTCCCAATATCTTCAAGTTCTCTATTCTTGCTTGTTGAACTAACCAAACCTTGAGCAATCCAAAGGTTGATGAAAACCTCCCGTGGAATTTCAAAGCCCTTGGGTAACATAGAGCAATAAGCAAAGCATTGCCTCAAATGGGGTGGTAACTTTTCATAGCTTAGCCTCAGTATAGGTAGAATATCACTCTGCTTTTGATCAATTTCCCATATATCATTATCCTTGATATGCAACCATTCTTGTTCGTCTGTATTCATATACAACAAGCCACCCAAGGTCTTGACAGCAAGTGGAACTCCACCACATTTCTTCACAATTTCCTTCGCGATTGCTACTAGATTAGGAAGCCAATTGTCAGGTCCTCTGAAAGCACATTTCAGAAATAAAGATAAGCAGTCATCATCTGACAGGCCGGCTAAATTGTATGGAGATGTCGTGCCAGTAATCAGAGCTACAGCCTTACTTCGCGTGGTGACAATGATTTTACTTCCTGTTCGACCGTTCATCAACAACTCCCTCAAATCCATCCACTTATTACGATCCTCATTCCACACATCATCCAACACAAGTAAATACTTCTTGTTGTTCAAAACACCGGCTAAACAGCTTTGCATCTGATCCATATCAAGATGGGCAAGATTCTCACCTGTTGCAGATTTTAGAATCTTCTCAACAACTTTGCCAACGCCAAAATCCTCAGAAACAGAAACCCACATTCCAAGATCAAAGCTTTGAACAACCCGGTCATCGTTGTAGGCCAGTTTAACAACTGTTGTCTTCCCAAGACCTCCTATTCCAACAACAGGAACAACTGAAACATCTTCTTCATCCTTAGAGCTCAGAAGCAACTGCACAATATTTTCTTTATCACCATCCCTACCAATGATGTCTGATGCTCTCACAAAGGAATGAGTTTGTTCCTTGACATTATTGTCTACAGGAATGAAATGGGCTTGTTCAGAAAAGTGAAATTTTGTTCTATCATCTGCAATTTCATCTAGTCTCTGCCTTAGCCTTTTTACCCTCTGGGCAATCTTGAATCTACAGGCAATGGGATTTGAACTTGAAAAGAATCTTCTCACCTTTTTTAGGATCAAAATCCCACTGTAAATCTCCACATTCCTCTGTGAAACTTGTGTTGTGAGATCATCCAGCAGATCATCAATTTCATAAACAGCATCCTTGAGCTTTTCGAGCCAGTCTCTGACTTCATGATTCTTGGCTTGCTGCCCATCTGCATCCAAGATCACAGCTCTAATGGTGGACAAAGTGTTCTGAAGCTTTTGCACCTCTGATTTCGTGTTCCAAGCTGAACTGATGTGTTCTAGTGCGATGGAAGAAAATCTGCCCAACACCCTGTCTATGATGTTGAACAAGAATGTTTCCGCCATGCTTGTCAAGATCAGAAAATGTTATCTGCAGAATTTTTCTGAAGAGAAAAGATTCAAGACTTAGGAGTGGACTTGCCAGCGTCGACTATTCTCCTAATCATTCCTTTTCTTGTCTTTCTTTTTTTTTTTTTTTTCTTTCCTTTAATTATCTTTTTTCCTATCATAGGTGAGAAATAATTAATTATGAAATGTTAGAAAACGTGTGCGAATTAATTATTTTTATATTTTTGCATAATATTAGTAGAATATTATTCAAAATAATTATATTTACACCCCTTTATGACATGTTTACACAAATAACCTCTATTTTTTATATAATTACAAAAACTATTCATCGACAATAAAAAAACAGGAATAACTTGTGCAATAATATTGATAACTTTTTAGGATGTATGTATAGTTTTTAGAAATTATGAGTGATTTTTAAGAAAATATTTTAACATTTTTAGTGAATATATGTATAATTATTCAAAAAGTATAGATAACTTTTGTAAATAAAACATGGATTAAGAGTACAGCTATAATTATTCCATATTATTACTACTACTACACAAACTTTCAAAGTATAATGTTCAATAAATAAAATTTTAGCATGTAGTACATTATCCTTTTTATAGTTCCATGTAGGATTAAATATATATATATATATATATATATAAGATAATACAAAAATAGTAAATATAGAAGCTCACGATTCGCTCTCAAGTAGAGCCCAACTTTAAGGGAGTAATAAGAACCAAATTTACGTAAAAATTTAAGAAAAATAATTATAAAGTGATCAACAAGGAAAAATATTTGAAATAATAAGAACTAACTTTTGTTTGCTACCAATAAATTAACTTCCGGAGCCCATCGCATGCAATAACTTAAACCCGTTTCAATGTCTCGTAACTTCAAGACTTTGGTAAATTTATTTCAACCTGTTAAAGGGTATGATAATCCATTTTCGATAATCTTGATGGTTTGATAAGTATATATCAACCGAACATGTCTGACCATGAATTGCACTTCATCATTAGTTTTAGCCAAAAGCTGAGGTCTTATTTAAGCACCCAAGTCCTGTTGGTAGTTTCGTATTCAACAACGAACATATTAGACACCTGAACAACCAGTGCACGGAATGATCCGACCAGTAGAGCACCACGAAGAGCTGAGTAAAGTTCATGGCATGTACAGTACTGCACTTGGCTCAAATGGACTCATCTACAAACCCAGACAAGCAAAAGAGCATATAAACTCTCATCTGATGACTGCAAGTTCATTACCTTTACTGTTTACATTTCTGACCTTTAGGAGCAGCATGGCTGAATTTCATCATCATACAGTTCAATGAATAACATAATCAAATCTGATTACTCTCATCAGCATGTGTTTCAACAAGAATTTCATGCAGCTTGTCCCAGTCTGATGCTAGAAGGAGCTAAGGCAGCACACAGCAGTTTGTAGAGGCACAAGTCTGCGACAAGCTGTTCCAGATTATAAAAACTATTCTACGGTTATAATTAACATAAAATTATGCCCACAACATCAAATCTTGATCATCTATTACTGCAGCCTACAGTGCCATTCGAGCATGTTCATTAGAACAGAATAACCAATCAAAAACAACAAGAAGTCAACATATCTCAAGTATTTGCATAAAAAATCAATAACCTCAGTAAGAATAGTAGACAAATGAATGTTATAGCAAGAGAACTCACATCAGGAATTTGACATCAAGGGTCATTGAGAAATATAGTATCTTCATATAAGGACACAAGAACAATATGTGTGTGTGTGTGCGCGCATCTATCCAAACAATGGATAGAACAAACAGGACAAATTCTTACCAGAATTGCAAGGATGCATCATGCATAGACCAGAATGGTCATGTGATGCTAACACACTCATCCATAATTGACATTGAAGTTGACAACTACACACTCAAAGTTAAAGTATTGAATTATCCATTCAAATTGCCAATAAGTTCTCTATTGATAGTTAGCAATCAAGGCAAAATTTTTATGCATTAGCTCAATAGCGTACTCTTAACAACCATGCATCATGAAGAGAGCAATGTTTGAATAATTAAGCCTCATGCCACCAATTAGGATTCCTGAGCAATTTGTCACTAAATAGTCATTGCCCCCATTAACAATAGAAACCGTCAGTGCAACAAAGAATGAAAACATGGATCATAAAATCAGAAGTTATTTACTGAAATTCAATCTGGCACTTTCAACAGGAATTCAATAAGGAGACAAGAGCTCAAAGGAGGACAAGAACCACCGTGCGTTTGCAACCTTTGGCTCAGATTGCCCTTACCATTCCAAGTAATACATGGCGGCAACAAATTTTTAATGAAGTTATTTTCAGAGCCCAAAACAAAGAAACTCAGCAGAATTTCTGCAAAACAACCACTCCTCACTTATTCCTAGTAATCCAAACTTGTTCATCAACAAGTACAAAGAAAGATGGGGGCCTGAAGACATAAGTGATCATTGTAAGTGCCAATCTCAATTTTATGGCGTCTTTCGAGTGTAATTGGAATTTCTCGCTAAGAAAAAAGTGCTCTTCCCTTCCAAAAGGAAGGTGGTGTGCATTTGATCTACTGGTTCATCTATAGTTCAAGATATGTTGCTTTAGCAAGTAATTTTAGTTTCTAGATTAAAAAGATCATCTCTTTTTCAAAGAGAAAAACAAGAAATAATTAAACTTCCTCTGGCTCAACTTTGCTCTAATCATCCTTGATCAAGCACATCATTCTATCTAGGATCTTCTAACAAAGCCATATTTAGTTATCAATGATTCAAGCAACTGAAATTCAAACAAACTATCATTCATTTACTATTCACACCATCAACATAAAAGAAAAAGCTCTATAAAGCTCAACTCTTTCAAAAGGGAAACCAAAAATTAAAACACATAAAACGAAAAAGAAAAGTAAAAATTCCCTGGAGTGAACCAGAGCCTGTACAGAGTTCTGATGTACAAAATTTCATGGAATCAACCGACATGGAATGCACCGATATCTCCTGTCCGCAAGGAGCCTGCAATTTCATCAGCCACAGTCAGACAAGAAACCACCCAACCACTCAACGCCATCCATATGAACCTTGCCACCCAAAGCGTCATACTCCACCCCACAGCCATGGTCCCAAAACCCAAACTTTAATCAATTTCTCAATCTCTTCAATCAAATCCAACCAACCGCCAATTCGTTTCTTCTGATTCAAGAACACCCCATCAATTAATCGACCTCAAATATGATCAAGCAGAATCAGCCCCCTTGGTTTTCTCCCAGGTCAAACCAAGATTTTTCTCGAATCGATCAAGCAACTTCCAACGACAGCAGGTTTACAATTCCATCTCTTTTTCTTGGAACGGAATGCTGAATCAGAAACCCTAGCGGCAATTTTTCTTGACTCAACAGACTACCCATTTCAACATTTCCCCTCCTCGGCTCACAAATTCCTTCTCCCACACCATTGCGGCCGCGGCCCGTCGACAAGATTTTCCCCCAAATTGAAGAAATATGCAGTCGACCCAGAAACTCCTAAAACAGGAGAATCCGCTGCATGTCTACTCTTGTGTAGCGAGAGCTGCGAGGAAGAGGATTTTGGCTTTCTTGCGCTCGCAGACAAAGTTTAGGTAGATATTGATGACTACGGGTTTATAAATCCGATGAGTAAAGACAAAGCAGAAAGGTGTCACGACTTTGGCTGGAAACGCGACTTTAAACACTCACCGTATGATGGGCCGAGCTGATGATAACCGCTCGATTCAAGGCAAAATTGAAATTGGGATAGGGCCACTGAAATAGGGTGAACGACGGCGTTTTGAGTGAATTGGGGCTGCTCTCGCAAATTAGGAATTTGCGAGAAACACCTGCAGCTTTGCAGAAGGAAAAAAAGGACCGACAAGGAGACACACGTCAGCATCTGAACTGAGTTGGGAGGCGCGAACCTATGCTGAAGAAACAGGCACACTTGTATGGAAGTTTTTCCAGTCTTAGCTTAAGGAATTAGTCCCACTATCTTTGGTTGTGATCCTTTGAGGAATGTAAGCTTTTGAATTTCTGAACGTTGCTTAAAAACTTGTAGAAGGGATGCATTTTAGTTCTTAATGAAAATTTTAGCAAGTTCCTCTAGCTTTCTCTCATCTCTATCTTCTCTTCCCCATCCCTGTTTCTTCTTGATTTATTGTATCAAATCTGTTACATTTGGCCTCAGAGCCAACGATCCTCGGACACCTAAGAAACATAACCATGGCAGATGGAACCAGGCTGAAGGAGCTTCAAGAAGCTCAAAGAAAGACAAACCTCTTACTAGTGGACGAGATGGCAAGGAGACAGGCTGGTGAAGAACAAACACATGCACGCCTAGACCAGATAACAGAGGCACAAGATGGACTGCAATCTGCAGTTATGAATGCGGAACATACTCTTGCTACTGTGCAGCAACAACTCCAGAGTATAATGGAACAGCTGCAGCATTACAACAAGAACAAATCAATGTTAGGAGAAAGGTTGACTGCATCTATGGATAAGGGATCTTCATCTCGAATCACTGCTCACCACTTCACTGGAAATGAACAAGCAAATCAATCCAATACAGGAGGTCATAATGCTATTCATATGATGGAGTTTCCCCTCTTTAATGGGGAGGACGCATGGGCCTAGATTAGAAGATGCGCGAGGTATTTCCGAATGATATCTATATATGAAGATCATAAGGTACCTCTAGCCTCAGTCCACATGGAGGGTAGAGCTGAGCTTTGGTATGTTGTTCTATTGGCCCACTGTTAAGGATGAAGTTCACGCATGGGTTAGAGAGTGTGAAATCTGTCAAAGGTCCAAACATGACAATAATGCCTATCCTGGTTTATTACTGCACTGTCCATCCCTGATCAAGCATGGTCTTGTATTTCTATGGACTTCATTGAAGGCCTACCAAAATCGATGGTAAGAAGTCTATCTTGGTGATTGTTGACAGGTTAACTAAGTATTCCCATTTCCTCCCTCTCAAACACCCTACACTGCAACCAACATTCCAAAAGTTTTCTTTGACAATATCTATAAGCTGCATGGATTGCCTATCCGTATTGTGACTGATAGGGACAAAGTCTTCATAAGTAAATTCTGGAAAGAGCTATTTAGCTTGACTGGAGTGTCAGTTGATATGTCTTCTGCCTATCACCCTCAGAGTGATGGTCAGACTGAGAGGATTAATCAGTGTCTGGAGAATTATCTTAGGTGTGTGTGCTATCAACAACCTAAGATGGTCGCACTCTTCTCCTGGTCAATGGTCGCACTCTTCTTCTGATCAAGCCACCTGGGAGGATTAGTTTGACATTGCTGCAAAATTCCCAGTATTTGATCATTGTGAATGAGGAAAAAAAGGAGAGAATGTACACAATTAAAATTTATGGTAAGTAAATAATAAAATTAGTCAATACACAATTAAAACTCAAGAACAAATCAAATTTTTAGCAACATTTATATTTGTCTAAAATACATAATTAAAAAAATTAAATTATCTTGGTGATGTACACCGATTTGTGTATCATAAAATTGGGATAATTACACTATTTTAGGTGTAATTACACATAAATTTTTTATAATTTGAAAAATTATAGTAGTACCCCTAATGCTTGTCTTTAGATCCATGTTAAATATAATTCATTGAATTTGATTATATTAGCAAAAAAATTGAATGGACTTAATATTTGCTCTGGATTGGCTTATTATAGATCAAATAAACTTTTCTCTCACTAAACTACTTTTATACATTTTCACACGATAATGCGAATGAGGAAGTACGTTTTCACCCTTATAAGGGTAGTTTAGTCAAAAAATATTTATTTAACCTGTAATAAATTAATTGAGGATAAATGTGAATTTTTATTCTCTTTTTTTTTTTTTGCTGATATCATCCAATTCAATGAATCCTGTCTAACGAATGGGTCTATTTATTAGACGAAATAAACTTCAAGAATGTTAAATGCATTTTTTTAAACTATAAAGAATTTATATGTAATTATACTAAATATCAGGAAGGGGTGGTGTAATTATCGCCCATAAAATTCGTATTTCCAATATATTTATTTGTCACTCTATCAATTTATGCCGTCAAATAATTTGTAGTGATACTTTTACCTATCAATATTTTCACACGGTGATTTATTGCATTTTAATCTTTATATTGTATAATTATTAATTTTAGATGTATGTATATAGTTATAAATATGTGTGTTAAATTATTGACTCACATACATTATTTAGGCTGTTACTTGGAGTTAATTATTTTTTAATTATAAAAAAAAAATTATTTTATCATAATTATTTTTAAATATATAACAAAAACATGACGAGTCGCGATTTGAAATCGCGACTCGTCATTAAATTAATGCCAGAAAATGCAAAATTTCCCAAGTCGGGAAACAAAATCCCAACTTCAAGTCGGGATCCTGAATCCCGACTTGAAGTCGGGATTTTCTTTCCCGACTTGGCAATTTTGCTTTTTTTTTTTCTTTTTTCGTTTAAATTATTATTATATAATTTAATTTATATATAATAAATTTTAACAATATACTAAAATCCACAATTAATAAAATTAACATTGCATTAACTTAAAAAATTACAATTAAGGGTACAAATGTAATAGTTATTTATTTTGTATAATTGTAAAAAATTACATTAAATACAAAAAATATTTTGTACAATTGTGAAAAAAACAAAAAATATACAATTAATCCTGGCTACCCGGTACTGGCACATCCGATTGTGTTGAAGAATTTCTTTGTTGTGCTTGTTGTCGTGCACGCCTTTGCGCCCAATCCATCTCGTTGTGAATACGTGTTGTTTGATTTCGACCAGGGCGCGAAGAGATGCGAATAGTAGGATCGTGGACCAACTCAAATCCCGGTACATCCCAATAATCTTCGGAATGTACAGGTTCAAATGACTTAGAATATGTATTCTTATAAGTCATTATATCGTAATAATCCTTCACCATTGATGCAGCATTAATCATGAATGCAGCGCATACCTTTTGAGCGTGACTGCAAGGTATACCAAATTGACTCCATTTGCCGCAAGAACATTCTCGGTTCGCAATTTTGACAACATGGGTGTTGACTCCATGTCCACCGTGACGTCTTGTAACAACCGAGGCGGACTGTTGGAACTGATGGAATTTGGTGACGGTATGTTCAACAGAATTTTGATGCCAACGTGTGAACATCTTATATGCAAAATCCGTCCACAGTTGGTTGTTGGTCAACATTACAGTACTTCTTGCTAACCTCTCACGGAAATAATGGACACTTCGCTGAAACGTCATCTCAGCAATTGCTGTCAACGGTAGGCGGCGAGCCCCTTTCAATACTCCATTTATGCATTCCGACATATTTGTCGTCAGAATTCCGCATCGCCATCCACCGTCATGTGATGCTGTCCATTTTTCCTTGTCGATCCTATCTAACCACTGAAACGCCTCGAGGGACTGTTTCTTTATCTCCTCCATAGTGCGATTGAATTTTCTGATCTGATATTCAGAGCCAGCTCTCCAACAAAGATCCTTCAACACGACATTTTTGTATTTACTGTTGAAATTGGAACACACGTGCCGCAAGCAATATCGGTGCACGCCGTTAGGTGGCACGAAATCCGGACATTCACGTACAGTTCTTGTGATACCAGCATGGCGGTCAGAAATAAGGCAGATACCCCGTCGCCCTCGTATAATGTGTCTGCTCAATTGTCTAAGAAACCACTTCCAAGATAAAAGTGATTCTTCATCGACAACAGCAAAAGCAAGAGGAAGTACCTGTTGATTTCCATCCATGGCAGCAGCAATCAACATCTTGTGCTTGTACTTTGTGTATAGATGGGTCCCATCTACACTGATAAGGTTGCGACAGTGTTGGAACCCTTCAATGCACGGCTTGAACGCCCAGAATACGTACCCTATCACATATGCACCGGTTGATGTGTCGCGGGCTTTATGTTGCCATTCAACAATCGTTCCTGGATTATATTTTTGGAGAGCTCCCAAGTATTTGGGTAGCTTTTGAACGGAGCTCTCCCATGTGCCATAAACCATCTCACGTGCCATTTTCAAACTGTACCATGCCTTTTGATATGCTATATCGTATCCGGTATGGTCTTTCACAGTCTGGATGACATGCTTGATTCCGTACGACGGGTTGCATTTTACATGTCCTAACAATAAAGAAGCAACATATACTATATCTAAATTACCGTGTTCGAGGGACATTTAGTTCAATATACATGTATGGTCCCCTCCGTATTTTGTTATTGTCCACCTTCCCATTTTTGGTTTGTAAATGCCTCGCAGCTCCCATCTACACCGCCTAGCTGCAAAAAATAAAGACGAATCAGTCGAATAATTTTGTATGTTTAGACATATACGACAAAAAAATATATATATATATATACCTTCGGTGGTATGCCTACACAATACTTTCCACTTGGTCTTTGAACTCTCAGGTACCCAATACTCGCGTCGGGCATGTCGTATTGAGTGATCTTTCACCGCCTCGATTAAAGCTTCTTTATTTTTGAAAAGCATTCCCACATCAAATCTGCCTTCGTTTTTGTCATAAAATTTTGCATACCTTAAGTTCGGTACATCAATGGAATCCACTGGTACCTCCGGGAATGTTTGT
Organism: Sesamum indicum; assembly: GCF_026168435.1. Taxonomy (NCBI): domain Eukaryota; kingdom Viridiplantae; phylum Streptophyta; class Magnoliopsida; order Lamiales; family Pedaliaceae; genus Sesamum; species Sesamum indicum. Next base: position 3,024,926 of record NC_142661.1, on the reverse strand, counting down.
TCAAAAAATGGTATGGAGCGGTAAAATGTTTCCTGAGAAGTTCGTTGTGCCGTAACCGGCTGAGAGGATGTCGACGTACCTTGTGCAACATTTTCGGCGACAACATTTATGTCAACATCTTCGTTTCCATCCTCAGGTGGAATTGGATAATCCACTTCATCCGGTTCGGAAGCTGCATCTGATTCATTAGCCAGGCTGTCCGCAATAGGGTCTTCTGGCTCGGCAATGTGTTGTGCAGAAGTTGGTATAAAATTGGAGGTGGATGGAGTATGTGAGTGGGTGAGCTCTGTGTAATTAAGTTCAATATTATCGAGCCCTTGTGTGACAGACACCACATTCGGAGTATAACAATCTGTATCATAATGTGATGTGCCTGCACCAAAATCGGGGTTAGAAGTACCTGCATCGAAATTAGAGTTATAGGTACCTGTGAAATTTTCGTAGTTGGAGGATGACGGAAATCCTTGGCTCGATAACATCGCCATGTATTCCCCCCGCTGTTGACTCATTTGTGAGTTGTCATCCACCAACTGCCGGGAATCGAAAGCTCCCCAACCTCGGCCAATTTGTGGAGAATCGTCGTGCTGGATTTCCACCGTTTCGACGAATATTTCCATTAGTGAAAATCCAGTTGTAGGATCAGTAAAGAATGACAATGTATCGTCATCCTTTATTGGTATCAGTGTTTCCTTAATTCGCCCTAGGTATTGGCACGAATGTTTTGCAGAAACATTCAACGAAAATCGGGAGCTATCAACACCAATTTTTTTGTAGATTTTTGATAAAAATTGATCATAACTGGATGAACGGGGGATCCTCATTGCTGCAATGGGCGTCTGATCATATGTAACAGACCATCCATCGCTCGATAATTCACCACCAAAATACAGAAAAATCTCAATGCGAGAAGATGAAGAAGCCATTTTGTTGCAAGTTTCTACGTAAAAATGAGGAACTATGTCTCATTACTATATCTTTCAAAATTAGAAGATATAGAAACCGCGAGGAACTACAGTTAGGGGAGTGCTGTGCTGGCATTTTTATATCGCGAATTGTGCAATGCCAGCACAAAAGGCAAAGCGGCAATTGGTGGAGCGCTGCAATTGCTACAGGTAAAATTGACTTAAAAAGTCTTACACATTTTTATTTTTTTTTTGCTATTGATATTCATTAATAACACATATTTGTATTGTTCGTGTAGATTTGGGCGTGGTCACGGATTACGCCACTTTGTCCTGGACTTGGTGCCCAACGACTATTTATGGGCCAAGTGCAAATGAACAATAATCGCTGGCTCCCAGCAGCACCATATGGTGCTACTTGGAATTGTCAGCACACTTTCACCACTACAGTTCGGGGAACTGTACGAGTAATACGAGAAATTTTGGATGAGATGCAGGCGGATCAGGTAACTAAATTTTAATATTATTCGTATATTTATACCGTTTCCTAAAATTCATATTAATTTACATCTTTGTTTTTATTACAGTTCATATGGCAGCCGTATGACATGGACTCGGATGTCATTATGGCTTACGCCGATGAATTGAACCCCCAGTTGTGGAGGTCATCTGTTCCGTTAATATTCTACGCAATAGTTGAAATGCATCGTCCCGAACGAGTTGTTCGCCAATTCGGGATGAGGCAGAATGTACCAGAATCGACGGATACCCGTGATATGAGCCTCCATCAGATTTCCCGTAAAAATCACGCGGGCGCAGATTGGTCTCTGCAACACATACAATACATCAATAGATGGCAAAGACGATATGACACGGTTGTACATAGGCCACTCATTTCTAATAGAAGGGAAACAGAACGAGGTTATTGGGAGTGGTACTACAACATAACAAGAAATTTCGTGTCGTCATCTACTGATAGACGTGTGGAAAGCGGGTACCAACCTGGAGAAGCACCTATGTTGCAAGTTGTGGTACGTTATTATATACTATTACATGTTTTATTTTATATATATTTTTAACAACACAAGGCTAATTATTTTTCTACACTTTTCAGGCAAATGTGGTGAATGCCCTTGAAACTTTATGTCGATCTAGACCACCAAATATCGAAGGATATAGTCAATTGGTGGATAGATTTGAACATGGGTTACATATTATCAGGGAGGCTATAACCCAACAGCCACAACAAATTGCTTCTCCATCCGATGATGCTCCCACAACATCCCACAGGCAAAGAAGAAGTTCGAGCCGAATGTCAACTGGTTCAGTTGAACGTCGTGATTTTGGGGTGGATATAGCTGGTCCTTCTACAGTATATCCACCTCAAGATTATTACGTACCTCAACCGCCTCAAGATTATTATATGCCTCAACCATCTCAAGGTGATTGGTTTCAATCGACTCCATATATGTCAAATCAAACACAAGATTTTTCTCTTGACCTTGGTCTTGGTTTTAATCAACCATATACACAAGGGTATAAATATTTCACCAGTTCCATTTCCATCATTTGGTGCATATCGTGACAATGTGGAGTCAAGTTCTGAAACATCAAGTCGGTTTGTTGGGGAAGAAAATGAGGCGCAAAATGAGCCAGTTCAAAATGTGGGCGAGGAAATTAGAAAACCACGACGTCAACGCCACAGGCGACATTGTGGAACGGGTGGACATTTTTGATATTTGTAATTGTATAATTTAATGTAATTTTTTACAATTGTACAAAATAAATAACTATTACATTTGTACTCTTAATTGTAATTTTTTAAATTAATACAATGTTAATTTTATTAATTTTGGATTTTAGTATATTGTTAAAATTAATATATATAAATTAAATTATATAATAATAATTTAAACGAAAAAAAAAAAAGGAAAATTTCCCAAGTCGGGAAACAAAATCCCAACTTCAAGTCGGGATTCAGGATCCCGACTTGAAGTCGGGATTCAGGATCCCGACTCCAAGTCGGGATTCAAAATCCCGACTTGAAGTCGGGATTTTGTTTCCCGAATTGGCAATTTTTGCATTTTCTGGTATTTATTTAATGACGAGTCGCGATTTCAAATCGCGACTCGTCATGTTTTTGTTATTCTTTTAAAAATAATTATGTTAAAATAATTTTTTTTTTATAATATAAAAATAATTAACTCTTATTACATGACTCGTACCTTGTTACTAGTAACAAATGATGTCTCAACAACACATTTATTCAAAGTTCCCTATTTCAATTACCTACAAAATCTTGTAAAAGAATTGTTTCTCTCAACTTATAACTACATGGGCTCTTACTACATATGCTACTTCCAATCAATGGACTTATTTGTAATAAGTTGGTTGGTGCTTTTTTACAATTTTTTTTAATTAAATTGTTCGTACAAATTGATACGTTTTTCAGTTGTAATTTGGGTACAATATTGTTGAATCGTATGTCCTCGTTCATTAGAAGGAGATAAATCAGAAATCACATAACACACGTCAGAAATGCTGTGATCGCATCACACAAAATCAATGATCAAACAGTCAAATTAAGACGAGTCGGAAGTTCAAATAAATAATTAACAACTTACTAAACATAATTAATGGTTGAGATGTTCATAGAAGAATAATTTAGTCAGGAGGAGCGAGGATTGGTGTTAAGCGTGGGCCCCTCTTTATTTATTAACAAATGAATATTCGATCCGTATAGTTTCAACTCAAGATCAATTAAAATAAATTCTTGAAAAATACGGTAAGTAATTATATTAGTAAATAATTTCAATATGGACTTATGGAGTGTGCAAACCTAGTAAATTTTATGGACGTCTTTCCGCATTAAATAAGTTTAGTGGAGTAAAATTTGAATTTAACTACTTTGGTAGGATAAAAGTGCAATATTCCATCATATATCGAGAGACCACCGCACAAAAATATTTTGTAAACTTGGGAGGGTATTTGCTATTTCCTTATATTCTTGGGGAACTTTTGGAAAATGTGATTTCCATGGGGGTGTGAAATGCTATTTAGCCAAATGTACTTTGCTTCTTAATGTGCTACTGCTCGGGCAGGCGCAGCAACGCATTTTGACTGATTCAATCAGACACCCACAGGTACACATATATATACGGAGTTTTGTGTCTGTTTGTTCCTTTGCTGCACCTGTTTCGTCACTGACAATGGCGGCCTCTGCTTTGGCTCTTAGATCACTTTTTACATCTCTTTCGATCAACCAAACTGATAAACCCGTAAGTCTCTTTCAACTATTGCCGCTACTTCTTTTTTTTTTTTTTTAATAAATTGTGCGAGCATGTGAATCATTTGTTTCTCTTGTTTTCGTTGTCATTTCAATGAGGGTTCTTCTTTTTTATTTTTTGTCATTTTCGTATTGGAGTCAGAAATGAAGGGTTTTGGTTAATAGGGTGAAAAGGTCGAAACGTAGGGAAATCGGAGCTTCAGGGTGAGATGAGATAACTTGTCTATGGTTTCTGAGTTTATAGTTTCATTGAACCCATTTAGCTACGTCTTGTCTTTCACTTTTCTTTTTTGGTCTTCCCTCTATTTTCCCGATATTTTTTCGAGGAGTTTCTCTGGGTTTGTGGGAATTTTGGGGAAGGAAAGAAGGAAGTTCAGTGGTTGGTTCTTTTTTATTTATTTATTTTGAGGCAGATGAATGTGGATTAATTTTTAATTTTTATTTCTGGAAATTTTTTATTTGCTCAGTTGGGGGTGGGAGTTGTTTTCCTTTTAATGTTAGAAGTAGAAACTCATAAGGGAAAAACTTTTTATATGTTAAATGTAAATTATAAAATTGAAATCAAAGACCGAATTTGTGGGGAAATAGGATCCCTTTATTCGGGTTTCGCTTGGTTCCAAAAGTAGTGTGTTATTCTGATACACAATTGTATTGGTCTACAGGGTTTGCTGAATGGAAATCTCCCCTTGCTTTCTGGTTGCAAGACATTAATCCTCAGGAAGGGGAGTGGTTCCTTGGATGGACAGAACTTCAAACTAAATTGCTTGAGAGACAAAGAGATGGATGTAAGTGCTTCGGCTTTTGTCGACAAAGTTGCTGTATGCTCAAACGGTAAGTGTTTTCAAATTTTGTGGTTCCTTGGATGGACAGAACTTCAAACTAAATTGCTTGAGAGACAAAGAGATGGATGTAAGTGCTTCGGCTTTTGTCGACAAAGTTGCTGAATGCTCAAACGGTAAGTGTTTTCAAATTTTCAAGGTACTTTGCACAAAAATATGTGTGATGTATTCTACATTGTTGCATGATATATAGGTATCTTATGTTGGAATAAGAATGATATGTTGATTCATGGCAGAAACAGAAACTGTACAGAGCAGTGACCAAGGGGAGCCTAGTGTCTCAACGATGTTGATGAATTTCACCAATGATTTTGATCCTTACGAGGCATTAAGCACACCTCTGTATCAAACAGCAACTTTTAAGCAGGTGAATTCTCAATCCCACATGTTTTTAAGCCTTTTGGTTTACCTAATTTTTGGGTTGCGGTTAGCAACAATTGTTTGCCAGAGTTGAGAGTAAGTGTTTTGTGCTGGAATCTTGAAGTTGTAGCACACAACTGCAGATAGTATGTGCATTGTTCCATATGGGGGGAAAAGTAATGTTTTTAAGTTAGTGATGCTTTTCATTTATTGGTATCTGTTAAAGAATCTTGAGTTATCTCTCAAGATGACAGTAGATATATCTAACACATGGGTCATTAGCGGAATCTTAAGCAACCTCAACATGTAGATGTTTGCCCTTAGATGGATTTCCACATCCAGTAGTTCAGAGGTTCAGAAATTCTTTTAATTTCATGTCCTACCATGCTGAAAATTGGTGGTTATTTTCTAGTTGATGGTAGAGTCAATTTAAACAGTTCAAATAGAATGTTTACATAAAAAATATCATCTTGCTCCCATTTCATGCTTGTAGAAAAAGCATCAGGTAAGCATGGTGTGGTATCAATTCCCTTCCTATTTTTGTCATAGATCTCCATTCTACTAAATCTTACAAAAGGCATGTGCTTATAATGGTTTTAGTACTTCTTTGTAACTAACTTAACTATTCTGCAGCCTTCGGCTACAGAATACGGGCCTTATGATTATACAAGAAGTGGAAATCCAACTCGTGATGCACTGGAGAGGTTTGTACTTTTCTTGCACTACTTAATTTTCTTGTTTTACGATGTCTGACGGCTGCACACGGCTTTCCATTGGTCTAAATCATTCTTATCCACAGACTTCTCGCGAAGCTTGATAAAGCCGACCGAGCATTATGCTTCACTAGTGGAATGGCTGCTTTATCAGCCGTCACCCATCTTGTCGGAACGGGTACTTTCACCTCTTTTGTCTTTGCACAGTTGCATTGGCATATGCCTTATTCTGGCGTACTTCCGTGCTTCATTTCTCCCTGTTGCTAACATGGTATTATTCAATTGAGACAGCGGATTATGAAGTCTCTTGTTCAGGGCAATTTCAAGTCTGTTCTGAATCTGCCTGCTGCCTGTTAGAATTATATGTCCTAATGCAGTTTTAAACTTTTAAAAAAAAGCTTAGGTGGTTGAAAATTCTGCTTGCTGTTTCTTATAATAGTTCTGCCATGGTAGATATTAAAAACATTTATTTTCTCTTTTTCCACATGGCAGGTGAGGAGATCGTTGCTGGTGATGACATGTATGGTGGTTCTGATCGTCTGTTATCACGAGTAACCCCAAAATCTGGAGTTGTGATTAAGTTAGTATTTCCTTTTCCTTCTAAATAATGTAGTTTACCACCATTGGGTTGCAAGCCTCTAATATTCATGGTCCAGGCGCGTGGATACAACAAATTTGGAAGAAGTTGCAGCTGCCATTGGCCCCTGGACAAAGCTTGTGTGGTTGGAGAGTCCAACAAACCCACGCCAACAGATAACTGATATTCGTGTAGGTCGTAGTTTTCTTAAATTTTGTTTATTGATTGCGAGTTTGCATTCATTTATGCTTCTTATATCAGTTCAGATGGATATGTTATTATATATGATATTAGCTTCTCTGTTTCTATCTACCCAACATATTAAATACACACATACACATCAACATCGAAAATTCTTTATGTTTATGTCATAACCTCTTCACCCTTTCTCATGATTGTCGTTTAGAAAATAGCTGAAATGGCTCATGCTCATGGTGCTCTTGTATTGGTGGATAACAGCATCATGTCTCCTGTATTGTCTCAACCTTTGGAACTTGGAGCTGGTAACAATCCATTTTTTTTTAATAATCATTTTGATTCTGTGAACAAAAAATTATGTGGTTTGATAAATATGTCATCAACCTTATTTTGTCAATCAATTTTCAGATATTGTGATGCACTCAGCAACTAAATTCATAGCTGGTCATAGTGACCTCATGGCCGGCGTGCTTGCTATTAAGGGCGAAAGGTTTGATCTATGAGTTGCATCCAATAAGCATTTGAATTCTGCATATGTTTTACTTTCAACATACAAATACAACTTAGCTTAACATTTCCTGGATAACTGATTTGCATGTATCAGCTATTGCTTTTGCTGGATCTCACATTCAAAATGCTTGGGCAGAATTCAGTATTAGCATGCATCTTTTGTATGCACTCTTGAGAACCTTTGGAAAATGATGAACATAGACTAGTTCGCATTATGCCGGGACAAACTTTAGTTACTGATTCCTAGATCTGCCTCTTCATTTGATGTTTATCAGCTTGGCGAAAGAGCTATATTTCCTACAGAATGCAGAGGGCTCAGGGTTAGCTCCATTTGACTGTTGGCTTTGTTTAAGAGGCATCAAAACTATGGCCCTACGTGTTGAAAAGCAACAGGTCTTGTTTATATTTTTCTCTGTATTGTATGTAATGATCGGGAATTGGACAATTTTTGCCATTCATACCAGATTAAAGTGCTTGTTCGTTCATTTGACTATATAATGTTCAATGAGCAGGAAAATGCACAAAAGATTGCTGAATTTCTCGCTTCTCATCCACGGGTGAAAAAGGTCAATTATGCTGGACTTCCTGGTCATCCAGGACGATCTTTACACTACTCTCAGGTATGAAGTCATGGTATTTGATCCAGTAACCACACCAAGTTCATACAGTTCCATTAATCAGGTTGCCAACAAATATAGAACAACCCTCGGCCAGCTACTCATCGGAAAAAGAAGTAAATGCATCAAAAAGCAAATACACCAACGCGACAAGATTTTGACATTGTATATTAATTCGTATGATCTGTCCCTTCTTTCAGGCAAAGGGTGCAGGCTCTGTGCTAAGTTTCTTAACAGGTTCCCTGGCACTCTCTAAGCATATAGTTGAGACGACCAAGTATTTCAGCATAACCGTCAGCTTTGGTAATTTCTCATTCTAGTTGCTAGAATTTGCAGTATAGTTCCCGTGATGATGGATGAGTATATGTAATGAAATTTGTCACACATCATAACATGTACAAGTTGGTCTTGGTGCAGTAGCCTATAGTTTTAGCTCATCACTATGTGATTTTCAACTGGCAGGTAGTGTGAAGTCCCTCATTAGCTTGCCTTGCTTCATGTCTCATGCAAGCATACCTGCTGAAGTACGAGAAGCCAGAGGTTTAACTGAGGATCTTGTCCGCATTTCTGTAGGAATCGAGGATGTCAATGATTTGATCACTGACTTAGACAATGCCCTAAGAACTGGGCCTGCTTAGATTCTTTTAGATTAACAATGTTACCAGTAATCTTGTGTCTTCAAGCAGATGTGGATAGATCTTATAATCTGCCCCTAGCAGAATTTATTCGGATGGAAACGTTAATTTGTTGGTATGAATGAAACACCAGCTTGGAGCCTTTTGCATTTACTTGTCAAAGCAGTGCCAATTCTTCTGGGTAAATGCCGTGTATATGAAAAGTCTTCATTAAAACACAGTTGTCTTCAGCCCTCTTCATCCCGTTACAACTTTTCTTGCTAATAATTACAATTAATATCTGTTTACATGATTCCAATATCTGCTGACAAACTCCAGTACGATTGCAGTAATCACTGTCATAATTGTAAGTAAAACGAGCCTAACTGCAGAAGAGAAAAACAGCGGAGACTTTCTAACTTGATCCTATGACTTCGATTACAATTAATCACGACTAAATTATTACTAGTACACCAATCAATGATATATTCAAGTGGTTTGGAACCATGAAGCTTTTCTAGTTCTACAACATATTTACAACCAAAACCTTCCAAGTAGTTCACCTGCGACAACATAATCACAAGAACAGAAAGAGGTTAGATTTGTTCAAGACCACTATAGAGAGTGTTTCGCCACAAAAACGCCAACTATAAGCGCATACTAAAGGACTACATAATCAGTAAAACTGGCAAGAGCCAAACACTTTTGTCGTAAAGTATGAACTAGAGGGGTTACAATATAGATAACACCTATATGTAAAAACATTTTACGGAAAATAAGAAGATGAAGTGGCTACATTTTATAAAAGTTCAATGAGTAGCAAATAAAGGAATACCATGTAATAGTACACTCAATCACTGCCAAAGTCTTCATAACTCAAGCCCTCCGATATAGTGTCCAACCTTTTAATATCTGCTCACAAGAAAAACAAGAATTTATCAGCAGTTTTACCATTTTCCATTAAAAAAGTGTCAATCTAAAAACTGCTACCTCCTTGTTCACCCCGGATATGAGGGTCCAGGAAGTTCGCATCGGTTCCCAGAAATGGAGATTTAGAATAGCTCTCCAGTATATCTAAAAAGATCAGTAAATACAAGTCATAACAGGTACCATGAACTCCTTCCATATTGAAAAGAACTTTAAGTTTCAGAATGTACACTAAGTCAAATTGAAATTTCTTATTGGTATTTGGTGAGGCGAGAGAGAACCAACCAGTACTATTAGAAAAATCAGCTGTCAGATCTGATAAACTGAAGCTTCGAGGTATCTGTCCCAAAAATCCAAATGAGTTCATCTCCGAGTCCAACACAGCCTCATTCAGTGCTTGCGAACTTGACTCACCACCATCAAAAGGAGAAATGGATGCTTCCCCCATTCCATTACGAGGTTCCATAAGATTGTTGTCCCCACCAAACATAAACTGGGAATCACCTGCATATCCACCTTCCGATTTAATCATCATCCCATTCATTCCATGCATCATTCCAGTGTTGGAGTTTTGAGCTAATAGCATGTTTCCAGATACATCAATCCTTCCAGCATGACCCGCCATATTGACCGGAATTTGCATGCATGATTGCACGGAGGATGCCCCATTAGTGTAAACATTAGGTATGGCACTCACAGCTTGGTGCACGGTTTCTGTTTTTATAGGTGGTCCAGCAGGTTGAGGGGCCTGATAAGCTGAGTTGTTGTGCACTGCCAATGCCATAATGTAACGACACAATTTACTTCTCCGGTGGAACTAATAACATAAATTGCTGGTAATAATTAATTGTCAGTCAAAGCACTGCCAGAGTTATTAATGTACAACAATAACACATAAGCTCCTACAGTAGTAGGCCTGATGGGACAAGCAACTCTTGTAGCAAGTGCAAGGCTTTAATGCATACAGTTGCACTCATGCGAACAAAACTCTCCTGCATGCATGGATATACAGAAAGATGGAAGTTATTTAGGGCCTCTTAATTATATGATTCCACTGATTATGTTTATCAGAAAATTACAAAATCTATAGTGGAAGAACATCATGAACAGCTTATGTTTCATCTAATATACATCATAAATAACATCCTCACATCTTTTATAGATTTCTGGATGAAATAAAGCTTGAGAGCCATAACACCCTCTATCATTATTATATGAATTCTAGTTCTTATTCCAACCACAGTGAATCATAGAGCACAACTTTCAACAATTAACAATTCATAACAGGTACCTAAATTAACTGAGAGGCCTCTCTGAATTTTCTCAGAGCAAAACATGTATAAAGAAGAAAAGGAGATTGGCAACAGTCACACATCAGCGCTTTCCAGAACAAATTCCCAAAATCTTTTTGCCTCCAGAGTTCCCAAAATTGATGGAAATAGCTTAAAACTACTGGATGGATATAGTAATCTAACTCCTCCATGATCATTGTAATGCATTGGTGATCCAATAGGAGCACTCTTTGAGTGTTATTCCAAGAATAGTGATTGTTCATAATAATTATAGCTAATATTTTGCTGATGAGCACATTACTAATTCATCTGTGAAAATTTATTTTACATCTTCTACTCCTACCTGGCTCCCCAATCCTTTCAGCAGGGTAAAACACCACACTCAAGACATAAATAACAGATGAAAAGAAAAACAAGGAAATAGAAACCAAAGGTTTAATACCACAACTACAAAAGACAACCTTCAGTCGATATATTAAGTCAAAGAACCAAGGACATATAACACCTACATGTGTGCAAATAAGTGGATCATCAGCTTACGATAGTAAAGGCCAATAGAATGTAGAGGTGTAGATATACATTATATGAAGAACTATCGCAATGGCTATCTGAGTTATTTTCTATATGCAGCTACTCTAACCACATCAAAAAGAAAGCTTACTTGAATGCATCTGAGATCCATTAGACAAAGGAATAGAAGTAACTCCGGTCTGACGTATTTGGTGCATTAGCTCAACCTGTCTCTCAAGCAACTGATTGAATCGCACTATCTGGTCTTTCACTATCAGCCTCAGATGATATGCCCTGAAAAACTCCTGATTTTCTGCTTCAAGTTTTTGCCACACTGGTAGGGAACCCAGATGTTAATAAACTCGAACATATAACACCAGTTAACAAGGACGGTACAAAAAAGAGATATGTACTCGATACTCCTACACCAAAAAGTGTGATATACTGCTATACAATGGTAAATTGGTAATGTTTTAGCATACAAATTATCAAGAATTCAAGAAAAGCTAATTTGCGAAGGTTGGTCAATAGCATGGACCAAGTTCCTAATAAAGACTTCTCTCTCTTGCACTAATTTTTGAGAAAAAGATGCAATCTAAACAACCCCGTCAACATTAGAATTATTAGCTTGTAATTTACATTAAAAGATGAAAAATCATTTCATTAATACTAAATAATCGTGCAGCAGGACAAGATAAAAATCCAACACGCTGAAAGACCTTGTATCCAGACAATTCATTACAACAACCGTTTGGAGCCAAAATTTCATGTTCAAGGGATGGTGGTCAATCTAATTACTAGTGATTACCTTAAACTTTCGTATATGATAGTGAAATGCCAAGTCAACCCAAAAAAAAAAGGTATTAACTAACCGTACTACTTGAGGGGGAAGAAGAGGGTGGGAGACTTTCAGGAGAAAGAACAGAAAAGAAACATGCCAACTCCACAATTGAAAATACTATCTGACACATGTAGCACAAAACTCACTCTCACATGTATGGTATAAATATATGCCTCAAATAGGTTAGATTTATCAGTTATGACAAGTTTGAAGGCTCATGCTATCACACGTCATATATTTTGTTAGTGACAGACAGTAACAATCCTTAATACAGAAATTTGGTCATGATAAAACAGATTATCTTTTAAAATGACAGAAATGTCAGCTACAACTAAATTAAATATGCATGATGTAACAGCAAAAATCAGTACTTGAAAAAGAGCAAATAGACAAAGACAAGGAAAAATCTAACCAAGGAAATGAAAGTTACCAAGTTCAGTGAAACCCGGCTCAATTTTTGCCTGGTGTAACAAGGTACTCACAACTTCTCTCTGGCTCATGTAAAGCTGAAGACACCTTTCTATAAGATTTTGAACCTAAAGCCAAAGACAAGGTTAGTTATATGCTTAGAAGAAGTGCCTTAACCACCCCAAACTGCTGCCCCCCCCCCCCCAAAAAAAAAAAAAAACACCACAAAAGAAAAAAAAAGAAGGAAAAATAAAAGATTTACAGGAAGTGGGAACCAAAAATGATGATACAACCACTGGGTACAATCAATTATGCTGTAGTGCTACGGTCAAATTAACAAGAATGAAACCATCCTTGCTTATATATATGCCAGCGTAGCCAAACAGCTCCGACTGCTTTAATCTCAACCAAACTAGAAAGAGTTCGTCCTAAGTCAGAGTACTTCAAAAAGGATTCACATCCTCTATATTAAGTTCACACTTGGTAATGACTTAGTTTCTTCCAAAATTTTCTTTTCCCTGATCTAATTTCATTTTGATGAGACCAATGTCATGTATCCATCCACTGCCTCTAATTTTTAAAGAGAGGCATTCCAGGTCATTCAGTCAAAAAAAAGAAGCTACTCAAAAAAGCATTTGCATTTTTCTGTCCCGACATTTCAACACCTTCACCTTCTGCCCCTATCAGAACTGCTCCTAGCTAGTAAAGCACGTTTTCTTTCAGTCAAGACATTTTACTAGATTGCCAAGAAAATGTAGACCAATTAAAAGTAGGTTTTATTTCAGTCAAGAAGAGCTTAAAAGTATTACTAAATGTATCCAATGAAACAAGCTGTAAACTTAAGCACCCATGCAACATTCATTAAAGAGTGCTTAAGAGGATGAAAAATGGTCACAGTTTAGGATCAAAAGGAAAGGGACGAACTATATGGATGCCAACTAGAACTTGGATATTTTTGCAAACAAGACCACAGTTATGAATGTTACTATAGATCTATTTGGTTATTATGAAATGAAAGTTCGCCTTCAGTAAAAATTATCAGTCATGAGGCTCAATCCTATCTGAAATATTTCAAATTTGTCATAATTATATTCATTCATCTTATAATGCTGTTAGAGACTAGACAATGCAGAATCTATTATGTTTTTGACAAGGCATAGATCACTAGTATAGAGATCCTTTTGATGTCTTTGATGGTTATCTTATCATGTTATCCTGTTGAATATTTCCCCAAATATACTTGATAAGAGTGGTGCTATGTGATTAGCCATTAGAAATTTTAGGCTAGAAACACTATATGGCGTCACCCAGAAGGATTTCATCCTTTCTCAGAAAAGATACTTACAATGTCCCATCAATTTATAATTGTATATCGGAGAAATGCCCATCTCGAACTTGATAATCAAGCATTATGCTGTATACCTATGTCTTACAATAAACTATTTAATATAATTGCAGAACAAACCACAATTGAAAATATACGACTATTAGGCCAGAAAACTTACCAACTGTATATCCTGGACTGAGACTTTCCTGACTTCTCCATTAGACATTTTGAATTTCCCCAACAAGATAAAAAGTAATTTGACCCGGTCAATTAATCATGTCACAACAGCCAAAAGATATGTTGTTGCTTACATATCATATATCAATCAAATACTTCCTGCAATCATTGTTCATCAATCAAATACATTAGGTGATTAATGCAAAACAAACCCAAATAAAAAAGTAAATCAACTAGGGGAAGTACAAAGATTAACAGTAAGATATGCTCTATGCATAAACAGAATGAATATTGATAAGCACATGAACACTTTATCAGCCATGTTAGGCGTGCTGACACTTTCCCTTTTAGCAGCACAAACAGCTTCACATTCTTAAATCTTAACCAAGTAAACATTTGGAGAGGAAATTTCACCTCTACAGTCTAATCTAAAGATTCTTATAGTCCATAAGGTTTCCTCGAAATGTACTGTCTCTAGCTCCCTACACCTTCCATTTGGTCTTTAGTCTCTTTTCTAATCCGTAGGTCCATTTTATCAGACTCGCATATATTCATCTTGTCGTCTCACCTACAAATTGCAACGGACAGAAAGGAGAAACCAATTGCCTCAATTCCATAATCTTTTTAAAAGCTTCTTTTCCATTCAAGCACATATAGTTAGGCTAAGCTTGCAGCAAAACCTTTTCAAACAGCTTTGAAACAAAAATAAGCACTTTCCGTCATGTCCATTCATGTTCCCCGTACATATGGATACCATTCAAGATTTAGTAGTATTCTTCCCTCTTTTCCTCTGACAATCACATCAATAAAGAAACAACAGCACTCAAAAATTCCACAAAGCACGAGCAATAACACCACAAAAATCAAATCTTTAACCAAGATCACAACCACCCTCCAAAATTCAGCTATGATGATCCCATAAGACAAACCCAGAAAATTTAATTAGTCACTCTCATAGGCCAGGATAAAAAAGGGATCAGGGCAAACAAAAGGATCACACCAGCAGAATACATCAAATACGCGCATGGAATTTACGACAGTTGCATGAAAGTTAATGCAGAAACCTAAAATCAAAACACATAAAAAAACAAAAATCATAAATTTTCAGTTTAAATATATTTATTCTACCTGTAATTTGATGGGTTTTTCTCACATAGCCCTGTTTTTTAGCGAGATAGAGAGAATTTTTAGAGAGAGAGAGAGAGAGAAAGTGATGGGGTCTGCGACAAGGGGTCGCGTTTCCATGTATTTTATTATTTTGCCCCACAAAACCAATAATTCCAGGACGACATTCGTTTTACCAAATTAATGTACAACTCTCGATCCAAAAAGCACAACACCTTAATTTGTACACTGTACTGGCATCAAAAACAATTTCCTTGGCGTTATCCATCAAGGAAAGCGACAACCGCCACACCGGAATTTCTATTTCCAGGAAAAGTACCACAATTTGTTAAAAATGTACACCTTAGTGATGCCGGTTAGCTTCTTGAAAAGGTTTTCCTCTAATCCACCTCTCTCTTAGTAGGCCTCTAAATTGTTCGAAATATATAATTGTTCAAGTTTATTTAAAATTATATTGAATTTCAAAACTTATATTTAAATTTAATTTATTATTAATTTAATTAAATTCAAACAAATTTTAATTAAATAAACAATGAATCGAATTTAAATAATTCGATTTTATCAAGTATAATTATTTCTATATTAATTAAATCAAATTTAAAAGCTCATTTAATAATTATTCCAAAAAAAATAAATTGAATTCAAATAAATTTTCATAAGTCGATTTCAATTAAGTATCAATCTATTTTTCAATTATACTTTTTGGTGGTCTAATTACTTAATTACCCTTGCTCATTAGTGTATTATATTTTGGCAAGAATTAATTCATAGTATTAGATTGCCTAAATTTGGAATATTATTATTAATAGAAAATAATTTTAAAAAAATAAAATAAGTCATGCTAGAAATTGCAAAACTATTAATAAAATTATTTATATTGCAAAACTAAATAAGTCCTGCTGGTTTTGGGCTATAATTAATGCAAGCCCAACTAAAAATGTAACGGGCCGGGCTTGCTCATCAGTCCCAATTGGATATCACTTCTTGAAGTGGATCCTAGCGAGTATCTATACTATACATAATAATAATATTAATAAAATAATAATTATTATTATTATTAATTTAAAATAATGAGAGAAAAAAGATGAATGGAGATTGTGGGAATCCGGGAGGCGGGTCCCATGGAAGAGAAGATCCATTAAAGTTAAAAACAAATATTTAGAGGAAAAACGGATTATCCATAGAGATGCTCCATACCCATGTGCACCAGCAACTATCCCCTACTTTTCACACACATACAACTAATCTTAGTTGGCACTAAGCTGCCTCCACTACACCACTCATAATCCTACACATGTACACAAGTAAAAAATAAAAAATAATAATAATTACATTCATACCCCTGATGTATAGTCTATCTTTACAAACCACTCATAATTTTTAAAAATTTTATATACAACCGTCAAATACATCAACACCGTTCACACAAAATGCCCATATTTTTTAAAAATTTATACATACACCCCCCAAAAATATCGACATTAATACAAAATTACCCTTATTTGTTAACTACCAGAAGTGTTTCTATAATTACACAAAAAAGAAAACGATTTGCGTAAATAAAATATAAATTAAAAGTATAATAACAACAGACAACCACATGTTTTTCCACGATGAAAAAAGTATTTGTTTTTTTTTTTTCATTTTTTTCCTAAATTAGTAAATACAAAATTGGGTGGAAATCTTCTCATGTAAAAATTGTACAAATTTCTTCCCACCTTTTTTTCCTCCCTATACATATCTCTTCATGGTGTATTAAACCTCAAATCAAACTAGAAAAAAAGAAAAGAAAATATTAAAAATAATAATAAAAAAAAGGGTTCAAATTTGAGAGAGAGAGAGAGAGAGAGAGATATTAGAAAATAATTAATTGGACATGACAGTGAGACCATTGTATCTGGGCCTTGTTCTGTCTGGTGAGAGGCCTTCATCCATAGACTTCCTCTTGTTGGTATTATTATTGGTTTGTGATGGTTGCTGTTGCTGTTGCTGTAACTGTAGCACAGTTTGAATTTCTTCTCCATTGATTTCTTGCTTTTCCAGGTTTTCAGGCTTTTGATTTTGAATATCATCATCATCATCCTTGTTGCAGCATTTGGTCCTCATCATATGGGGCTTCAGCTTGTTCACATCTGATAATCTCACCGGCTTCAGGAAAAATTCCTCTGCTCCTTCCTCTAAGCATCTGTCAATTTTTCATTAAAATCAAATTATTCATTAACCCCAAAATATAATAAAGATAAAAAAATTCCTATTTCGATTTTTTTTTAAATTTTGAAAATTACAAATACCCCTACATTATTTGAATAATTACAAATACCTTCAAAAATTAACAACCGTCTTATAAATATCCCCTAGTGTCAGCCCATTATAAAGAGATATTTATTAAATGACTGTTAATTTCAGAAAATATTAATAATTTTTCAAACAACGAAAAATTATTTGTAATTATAACAAATCATGGGGGAGTCTTGTAATTTACCCTTTTTAATAATGATTTTTTTTATTTTTTTTTCAAATTATTTATTTACCTGGTGATTCTTGAAGGTACATTTTCAGATGACATTATCACCACCGGTATATTCCTCAGAGATGATGATTCCTGTCAAATTAAAGCAAGCCCATGTATTCATTAAATTTCATCTTTTTTTAGAAAAAAAAAATGAATGATCGCACAAAGTGACCAAACACATAACAAATAAATATACGACGAATAAGCACATATTCGTCGTATATATTTATTAATGGACACGGTATAAGGAGAGTGATCAAACGGCGTGACAAACACAACACATGAATGAATCAAGAATTACAACTTTGTTCAAGACATTTATTGCCATCTATCTGACACACAGTTCAAAAAGAAAGATTCCAAAAAAAATTGAATTTTATTGAATCTGAACCAATTATACGAAAAGTACAGTACATTTATCGTTTGATTGGTATACAGTTCAAGAAAAATAACTTACAAATCCATTACATTTGCTCTGTAATTGATTTGATTATGTCAAACCTAACTTAAAATAAGAATTTTCCAATCAACGATCACATGATAAATACAATGTCCCTTCTCTTACTACATGTCGTGATCGATTGAATTCGGACAAATCTGATTGAAATTGAATTTTCCTAAGATGGGCATGTGGGATAAGTAAATGCAAAATTAGGTTTGGGGGTGGGGGTGGGGGTGGGGGGTAAAGATTTAGGGCAAGATTCCTATTGATCTGAATTGAATGGCAAGAAAAGGACCCCATGTGGGGAAAGCTTTAGAGCATACATGAAAATTCCCAAAGGGAATATTGCTATTAACTTGGATTAGAAATTTTTGTCAGGAGCATATTTTCCAGGAAAGGAAATTAACCTACTGTGTTGGGAAAGATGGGTTTTTTTTCTTTTTTTTTTTTCAAAAAAAGAATAGGAGTACCACGGAAACAGCACAGGGTACTAGAAAAGAAGAAAAAAAAGGTTACCTTCATTTTCTTGAGCAAATCATAGCCGGTCATCCCAGGCATGCAGTAGTCTGTAATTACAAGATTTACTTCCACTTCCTGTAATAAAAGAATGATTTTCAGACATCTGAAAAAAATCCTGAAAAAATTAAGGAAAAGAAAATTAAAATAAAAACCTGATGGTTTTTAGGAGAAACAGAGGTTTCTTCACTGGAGTTGTTCCTCTCATCTTCATCATGCCAGCCAAGAAATTCCAAAGCTTTACTGCCAGAATCAACTGTAGTAACTGCACACAACAAAATGCAGAGGTTCAAGAAAATCCCAATAATCAGAATCCCTTTTTTTGTTTATTTTTTTTTATGAAAGAGAGAGAGAGAGAGAGAGAGACCTTGGTAAGAAGAAGTCTTGAGCAGTCTCTCAATGAGTTTTCTGTCAATCAAGCTATCATCAACAGCAAGAACATGGAACTGGGAATCTGCTGCTGCCAAGCCCATTTCACTACTTCCAGAAATATGGATTGCAAGAACAAGAAGAAGAGTTTTTGAGGAAGAAGAGGTTGTTTGTTGACTGTGTGAGGAGGAGGAGGAGGTTTGTATTAGAGGCAAGAATCAAGAGGGCAGAAGGCAAGATCTGACCAGATTTCTACCCAAAGATTTCCTCAAAATTGTTTACAACTTGGGATTGGGCAATACAGAGTTGATTAACACCATCAACACCTAGCTACCACCAATCACCAAACAATAAAGAATTGGGAGAAAACAAATCTTGAACATGGCCTCTCACATTTGTATATATGCATTGATTCTTGGTGGTGGGGTGGGGGTGGGGGTGGGGAGGTTGAAGAATTGAGAAAGAAAATGAGTAGAAAGTGTTTTTGGGGATTGAAAGCAAAAGGGGTGTTGGGATTGGGGTGGGGGTGGGGGGGTGGCCCCTCAAAATCCCTTATAGAGATACAGGTGATGTAAGCATTGGTGCCTTTTTTCCCCTGGTGTGAAATCATGTGCGCTTACCATATCTTGAGCAGGTGGGGAGTGGTGCAAAGAGAGGGCAATTTCTTTTGATCCCACTTTCAAAGATTTGCTTCCCATCCCCATTCATTCATAACATTTTTGTCCATCCATCCATCCATTTCTCAATTAACATTATCAAAATTTCATTCTCATTATATAGTTGATGTGATGTATAAAAACTATAGATATTAATATATATAATAGTAGTTTTCTACTATTTTTAAATAAGATTATCAATTTTAATTATGACAAAGTATAAAACTCGTGTACGATTTATATATAAAAATTATGATAAATTACATTGACATCCTATGAGATCAGATCAAAATACACAAACATCCTCTACTTTTTATAATATTGCAAGTACACCCCCTGATATTATAGTTAACTATTACACTCCTTATTCAAATGCACAACTTAAACAAATATCCCCTAAAAACATTACAGTAACACTTTCAGGGGTAACTGTAATTTTGTAGAACACATGGGATGTTTGTATAATTTGACCGAACCTCAGAGGATGCCAATATAATTTACCCTAAAAATTAACTAGTAATAGTTGATATGATATATTTCTTTATTAGTACTAAAATATATTTAAAATATGATATATCTCATAAAATATCGAATGTATTTCGACAGTAATTTCTACAAAAATAGAGCAAACACCAACCTCTTTGAAAAGTAATCAATATAAGACTAATCCTA
Source organism: Sesamum indicum (assembly GCF_026168435.1). Lineage (NCBI taxonomy): Eukaryota > Viridiplantae > Streptophyta > Magnoliopsida > Lamiales > Pedaliaceae > Sesamum > Sesamum indicum. Next base: position 3,004,536 of record NC_142661.1, on the reverse strand, counting down.
CTATGTTCTTGTTCAAAAATTTTACTAATATTTCCAATTCATTTTTTTTTTCTTTTTTTGGGGGCTCAAATATGAATTTCAATGCTTACCCTTTTCAAATGTATGACCCCATTTAGATGTACAAATGATTTTGTTTGGACTATGTAAGATGGAGGAGATTTATGCTTATTTTTTATTTTTATTTATTTATTTATTTCTTGGAGAAAATCTCGAGACAAGATTTCCATGTAGAAATATGTTTGTGACTTTTGTTCCAACGAGTCTACCATTATTCACTTCGGATCTTTACTCATTATATTGTTGGTCTTCTAGAAAGTTTTTTTTTTCTTTGTGGTAAAAAGAAGAGTAAATTACAACGATTTCTTCTGAGATTTGGCATAATTATGGGTTATTTAAAAAATTATAAATATTCTCCTGATATTTAATAAAATATGTAATTCTTGTACGAAAACAGAAAGTATGTGTGTAGTTTAGCCTAACCTTAGGGGTATCGATGTAATTATCCTAAATATTAACATGTGTTGTCAATATTAATTTGTTGAAGTTTGAATGATTAGTGTTCCTTGGATGGGGTTCAATGCAAATTTTGAGCATTAAGTTGTATGATAGCTAGTTTTGACTATCTACAAATGCAATACTAATGTGATTTGGCACAATCATTAGTAAAATGAATATATAATTTCATTCACATTTGCACTATATTTATAGTGCCATATATAAATTTATTTATTTTTATCTAATATTGTGTGAAAAAAACGCTACTATAGTAAAAAATTAGATCGAATTAAATTTCACCTGAAATAATTTAATTTCTCGGATTTTTTTTAAAAAAAATTCGTGAAAATATTATTCTACTTGATCAGTGCAGCCCACTAACAAAACTCGAATTATCCCGTTGGATCAAATGATTCCATATTAAAATAATTCAAAATTTATATATATTTCAACACAAAAATTATTAAATCTTATATGATGTGATATTATTTCTAAAATTCCCCAAATTCACTTATATATATAATCATCCACGAAATCTGCAGTGTTATATCAAGAATCATGACACAAAATGTTTTTGAGTGATGAGTCAATTTATTAGGACCACATAGGATTGTGACTCATAATAATAATGGACATCATCCAAGATTAAAGATTTATACCCAACAATTTAAGCTACTACACAAAATACATACATAATTTAAAAAATTAAAATTAGGCAATTAACCTATTTGTTACTTCTTGATAATTAATTATTAGGATAATTAATGAAATTTAATTCACATTGAGTTCAACACAAGTAAATGAATGGTTTGGCGTAGCCGACACTAAGATAAGATCTAGAGTTTAATTATTTGACGTGGATCAAATTATATATCCCGACTAATACTTCAAAATGTTCAAATAAGATAAGGATCTATTCACTTTTCTATACGATCGGACTCCAACAGACGCAATAATTCAGCTGAGATTATAAAACACGTACAAGTACGTATATTTGACCTTATAAATACCTAAAATTATTGTAAAGTCGAGCTGAGTTTCTTTCCTTCAATCCCACACTCGACTAATTCCAACATCGAAAGATTTAGTTAAGAACCTCTAAATAATCCTAACAATTTGTTCATATTCTCATGTCCTAAGCACTTCTAGATCGGACTGCTTTGAGGTCATCATGAAGTTTTTTACTCAAACAATATATAAAAAAAAATTAAAGAAATATGTAAAGTAATGCATAAACTGAATATTTATTCGTCATGAATTTGTGAATTATAATTATTATTTTTTTTAAAAGAGCCCTATTTTTTTTCCTCTCTCACTAAAGCTCTAACTAAAGACATGTTCTTCAATATATATTTAATTTAGGAATAATTACATCTCTTTCCCCGAGATTTGGTATAATTATACGTAAATTTTATATAATTTCAAAAATTATATATAGCACTCCTGAAATTTATTTCCATCGAACAAATAAATCTCTTTGCTAGTCAAAATAATTTACTAATATTAACAAAATATTACAAAAAAAATTCTATACTTACTAGCGATTGACTTATTGCAAGTCAAATAAATCTTTTTATGATCAAATACCCTCATATATCTTCACGCGTCAATATATGTGATTAGGTATAACTTCAGTAGTTTTGTCCAAAAAAATTATTTGACCTGCAATAAGTTAGTAATAAGCCAATCGAGAGTAAATATCAATTTTCATTCATTTTTATTTTTTGTTAATATCAACAAATTCAGTTAATCTTGACTAATGGGGTGGCATATTTGTTAGAATAAAGCAAACTTCAGTAGTACGAAATGTAATTTCTCAAATTATAAGAGGTCTATATATAATTATACCGAATTTTAGAAAAAAAAAATATATAATTTTTTTATTTTATTTAAAAAATTTATTAGTAAAATTAGGGGAGGGGGTATTGTCCGAGAACAGTTGGGACAAGGGGATGAAACAAAGAGATCCCTACTAGATTTGTGTCTACCCCTCAGGAACCTTTGCATATGTTTCCCTATCCAAATTCATGATTGTTCTGACCCTACCACATTTTTACCAACACATTCTCATCCCCACATCCTAATTCCACATATATATATATATATAATCTTCTTTCTTACGTTAATTATACGACATTTGATATAATTATAAATATTTTTTATTATTTAAAAAATTAATAATATTTTTTTATTTAACAACATCCGTTCAACAACTGACACATCCATCAGTTTTTACTGTGGTTCGATCCAATTCTTTTTATAGTAAATTACCCAAAATTGGCATTTTTATGTTTTCATCCGCTGGTTATATAATTATGTCACATTTCAGGAGATATCGACAATTTCTCAAATAACGAGCTTAAAAATAAAAAAAGTTGTTTCATAAGATAAATTAGTAGACATATAGGACCCAATTGCTGCAAAACATAGTCAACATTAAATTTTAATTTCCAAAATTAATGTTTTTATACATTATTGTATAGTTGCATATATTGAATAAAATATTATGTAATATTAATTAGGGATAATTACACTCCCCTCTTGTAAGGTTTGATATAATTATATGTAAACTCCTTGTGGTTTGAGAAGTTACATTTAACACCCCTGATGTTCACTTCCATCTAATAAATAAGTTCCTTCATTAGTAAAATTCACCAAATTTGCTGACATTAACAACAAAACTGGAGAAAAAAATATTTATATTTACCTTCGATGGACTTATTACTGATTATTGCAGGTCAAATAAATATTTTTTATGACCAAATTATTCTCATACGTCTTCACGTATTAATCCATGCGAAAAGTATATGTTTACCGTTATAAAGGTTGTTTAATTGAAAAAAAAAATTTAATCTGCAATAAGTCAGTAACAAGTCAATCGAGAATAAATATTAATTTTCAATTAATTTTTTTATTAATATCAGCAAATTAGGTGAACTTTAACTAACGGATGGACTTATTTGTGGAAGCAAACCTCAAAAGTGCTAGATGTAATTATTCAAATCATAAGAAGTTTACGTATAATTACACCAACATTAGGAAAGGAAATTTTAATTATCCCTATTAATTTATTTGGAAATTGGAATGGAGTATAGATTAAAGAGAACATGTGTGGACTTCCAAGAATCACAATAACCTAGATTTGATAAATAAAAGATTTGTCATTTTAATAATTTCAAGAAACTATAATATTTAAATAGAAATATGTGCAAGCCATATATAGCTATTTTCTTAATTAGCTTTAATTTTTTGAAAAAAATACTAATGTCATAGCTCTAAGTATTTTTTTTGTTTTATAATTTGTAGAACACGTTGGTCTTTCTCTAAGGATATATTTATTTCACTATAAAAAAATAATGTAATAGTTAAGAAAAAAATCAACGTCAAACTAATTAATAAATAAAATTTTTGTTGTTAATACATTATTTAATATAAAAAATATACTTGCTAATGAATTTAATAATAAAATTATTTACTAATATATTTAATTAGCAACAAACTATTTAAAATATATATTAATTAGTATAGATTAGCAACAAAATTTTATTAATTAGTTTGATATTGATTATTTTCGTAACTATTGAGTCATTTTCTTATAGTGTTATTCACAAACTGTATTTTTGAAAAAATATATTCTTTTTAAAATACAAAAAAATTAAGAAACAAAATGGTCCAATATTGTTTATTATTACATTTTATTTTATATATATATGTATATATAAATTACAAGCGTTGAATCAAATATTAAATGACTAATTAAGCTATAGAGGGAATAAAGCAACAAAGTCGTATAATTTGATACCAAAAAAAAAAATTAAAAAAAAAAGTCAAAAGGTATGAGGGTTTGACATTTTTTGCCCTTCGAATTGGGTGAAAGTCAGCCCTTATTTTATTGGATGTTTACTTTTTTGGTGCTTAATGCATATGACTTTTTGTGAAAGTAAAATACTAATAATTATTTTTTTAAAAAAAGGGAAAAGATGCATTGGACTTTATTTTTAGAAATATTCAAATTAGAGATAATTGCATTCTCCTATCATGAAATACAATATAATTACACTTAAAAAAATTTATAATTTGAAAAATTATATTTAGCGCTCTTGAGGTTTGCTTCCGTCTAACAAATAAGTTTATATGTTAGTCAAAATTCATCGAATTTGCTAATATTAATAAAAAAATAAAAAATAAATCTAATTTTTTAAAGTATAGAGAGTCTAAGTGTAATTACACCAAACTTTAGGAGAGGAAAGTGTAATTATCGCATCAAGTTAATTTTGAATAAAAGTCGACCCTTATTTACAACAATAATATATAATAATTTCCACCAATTTCTAAATCTTTCTCTCAATATTTCAAAAATTAAAGATTATCACATGTTACTAAAGACTTGATTTGATATAATATGATGTACAAATTAATTATATTTTGAGAAAAGTTTATTTAGTTTTTTTTTTTTTTTTGCTAAAGTTCAATTATCATAACTTGTCGAATAATTAATTAATTAATTTTTTATTATTAAGGAGAAAAAAAATTAACTCAAATGTGTGCATTTGGTTGGGGTGAAAAGTGAAAGTATAAAAGAAGTGGAAGTAAAAGTGTTTTGTTAGGAGGAAGAGATGGAAGTGAAGTAAAACTCGATGTATATGAAATACCTCCGGAGTCTAATTTTGTTTCCATCCGAAATTGGACAGTAAAGTGGAAGTATGAGGCAAAAAATACAAAAAAGCATAGTTTTTTTTTTAGGGTTAATTACACTTTAGACCCTTTTCACATTTTAGCATCTATTTTTTTTTTTTTTTGTCAACTTATCATCTCAACTTTACAAATGTTTATACTTTATCATTTATAACTATTTTTCAATCAAGTTTTTTTTTCGAAAAAACATCACATGCTGTACACATGTGATGTTTAAGGATTATGTGATATGAGATTTTTCACATATGCACAACATTTGATGTTTTTTCGCAGAAAAACCAATAAAAAAATGATCATGTATGGCAAAATGCAAATTTCACAAAAAGACGATCATGTATGTGATACAAAAATAAGTTTCAATGACAAAGTGTAAAAACGGGCATAGTTGTGGACGGCAAAATGTGATAATACCCTTATTTTTATTTACTCTATTACCCATATATATATATATAATTTTTCTTCAATTCTTTTCTTTTCTGCTAATAATACTGTACATAATTGCCAAAAAAAAGATAACAAAATCGCTGAAAATGAGTACCTTTTTTGCATTGCCTTCTTCAATGCGTTTGGAGATGATATACAAAGTTGTTTTTTATACCAACAAAAACGTTGATGTTTGAATTTGAATTCGCTAGTTGAAAATATTGTTAATAACTTTAATTCTATTTAAAATAAATGAACAATACTAATTTTGATAAATAATTTTATTAACAAAAAAATTCTTCTTCTTATTCGATAAACATTTTCATTAATAAGATTTTTAAATTTTTGATATACTGAAATTATATTAGGATAATATTAATTCATTTATTTTCTAATACAAAATGAAGAGAAAGGTTGTGACGTAAAATCATAAAAAAATTAATTAGTCTTTTTTTTCTCAATCTGTTTTCATCATACCAAACAATGAAAAAGTATTTGAGAGTTACGCTCATTCCAATCATACAAAACAATTTGAAGGAAAATTATTATTCTTTTTCTTCCCCTCCCTCTTTCACTTTCCCTCTCCATTTCACGTCCCTTTTCCTCTCACTTGAACTAAACGAACCTATATATAATTACGTGTCGCACAAAAAATTATTAAAATATATGTATATAAAATACAGAAGCACGTACTTACACGAAACAAAATAATAGGCTGTATATATTGAACGCGTTTAGAAAATCTTAAAAACACGTACAAAATAAATACAAAATACACACGCACGTATTTTCACACGGCAAACAGATACATACATATATATATATAATAATTAGGGTTTTGAAAAATAAATGTAACCCTAATCACAAATATATACGGACATACATACAGCTTTGGGAATACCTAATGATGCGCCATCATCGAAATCAAAATGAGCTGTTGAACTGATTATCTTAAACAATAATTAATTAAACAAAGTTAAATTAGAGCAACCAAATAGAGATGCATTGAACCGTCGATTACTTTAATAGATATGCTTCGTGCATGAGATCTACTTTGATTATATACAATTTAATTATTCTATTATATTAATATATCCCACCTTTTCTATATATTCTAATTAAATTATTTTTTTTAGATTAGTATATATATAACCCAAAACCTTGTTTAATTAATTACACCAACTTGCACAACTTCTTTTTCCAATTACCAACTGCAAATTAATTAAATTAATTAGTGTTTGGTGATAAATTATATATATATGTATACATATAATTTTTTTCAGCATATCGATTACAAATGTAAATATCCTCTGTGATATTACAAATAAGAAATATCCCCCCATGATAAAAAAAAAAATAGTAATTTGTCTCTCTGTGCTTTTTAAAATAAAACAATTTGCTTCCCTATCTAAAAAGGTAAATCGCTTCATTTTAAAAAGTACAAGGGACAAATTGTTTTTTTTTTTTTTATAAAAAGATAATTTGCTCATTTTTAATATTATTGAAGAATTACTTATATTTTTTTTATAGATATATGTTAAGTTTATCGATCTGCTGAACAACTAATTAATATAAATTTGTTTTTTTCCCGTTTATATATGTATTTACACCTAAAAAAGAATTAAGGGTTCAATTTAATTTCACATTTTATTTCATATACGATATATTATTATGATCTTTTTTATTAAATTAGTCGCAAAAATGTTAATTTCATGCTAAAAGAAAGATCTTACTGAATAATACTTTAGTATATTTTCTCCATAGTTTTCTTTAATTTTTTTTCAATGGTATTTATATAATAAATGACATAGCAAGTATATATTTTTGTCATATTATTAATATTAATTAGCTTAAGAAATGGTATAATTACATCACTGTTAGAGTATAATAATATTCCACACATTGGTGGAGTTCGAATCCACAATTTTAGTGTTATGAAACCTCAATTTCACCAATTGAGCTGACTCTCGTCGGCATAAAATGACAACTTGTGCACACCAGAAAAAGTAAAATAAAAAAGAGAAAAAAGCTCCCTTGAAAAGTTGCTATCAATTCTTTTGTAGAAAGCAAACCAATTTCCAGAGTTGAATTCACATATATATATAAATTAATTGTTGGAATCATATAACAAAATTTACTCGATTTTTCTTAGAGGTTTAAAAATAATCCCATAATTTAATTATGTTAATCAAGAAATAATTGATGGTACTTAATTATTTTCCCATTTATATATTAATACTTATTATTGATAATAATATAGTCTTAGCTTAGCGATGAGGTGATTGCAAATACTGAAAATAAGTCGAATATAGTTCACAACTTTTATTATTAAACTGTTTAAATTAATATGTGATTGGTCACTTTTTCTAAATTGTACACCAATCACATGGTAAGTATATTACACTTACCATATGATTGATTCAAATTCGACCGAGTTGGGTTTTACATAAATTTCTTTATAACTTATTTTTAAAATAAAAATAAAAGTTATTGCAAACACCGGATCAAACAGGGAATGGTCCCAAAGGAGGAAACTCGAAACCCAAGGAAGGATATGGTCGTAAAAACGAAGGATTTTATCTTTGGTTTGGGGTTATGAAAGCATGATTCTTGCCGGGTATTGTGGGTCACTTCCTCTTTCTTGACATGAACAACATGTCCTAACCCTAACCCTAAATCCCATGTCCCCAAATTTATAATTAATAAAAAGAAAGTAAATTTGATTAAATGCAGGTTAATATTTTGTTGGAAAATTGTATTTAATCAATTTTTGTATTGATTTTACTAATTATTTTGTTAAGTTAAAATCAATTTCTACAGTTATTTAGATGAAAAAAAATCTACTGTTGATTTCAATAACTCAAAAGTTAAATTTTCTGTTTAATTAAAAAAAAAGGTTAAATTACAGCTAAAATGTATTTCATGATTTGAAAAATTATAAACACCCACTAATTTACCGTTCGTCTGACACTTTAATGAAAAAAGGAAAAAAAAAAAAAACAAAAGCACTTGATGATTGTACTTTATGCTTTTTTTTTTGCCCCTTGCCAATTTGAATGGAATTATTGATGAAGAATGGTCCCTTAAATAAGTGGTGCTTTTTTTTTTTTTTATCGTAATAGCGATGAATTATTATTAACTGAAATAAATTATTATGATTATTCATATCGAATATCAAAATCTAACAAAAATTATTACAACAATCATATCCTAATCAATAATATCAAATAAATTAAATCTAACCAACACCTGTAATTACAGTAGATAATCTCTACTATGCAGTAGAAACAACATTTCACACATATTGTGGAGTCTGAATCCATGACCTAGGCCTCATTGACTTAAATAAGTGGAGTTGAGGGCAAAAATTGTGGTACTTTTTCTCAATAATAAATAAATAAAAATATTGTAATCCTATCAGACAGCAACAAAAGTACCAATATTAAGGGCACCCACTAAATCTTTTCTTGCATGCATTGCCACCTTTTCTTGTTTGTGCCCTATGGAGTTTTCTTGTTTCTTGTCTTTGTTTCCTTTAATTAATTGCCTAGAAATCTCAGCTCATTTACTATGCAAAATTATTGGATGTCGTGAGTTTGTTTTACTAAAAAAAAAAATGTAATGTTTAATCATAACTAATTATTATAATTAAAAGAACAAAATAATCAGAGTAAATAGTCATTAATCACGATCATGCAATGGTTATTGATCATAGTATCTACGAGGGTGGCTAAAACATTTGTCATGACAAATATTTTTACCATGGCTCTTAGCCATAGCAAATAACTTTTTATTTTATTTTTTTATGAAAGACCTATGATTTTGCATTGGTTTTATTCAACTGTGGTCATTAAAAAATATTTACCACGATTTTTAGTCCGTACCTATTAAAATCATAGTCAATAGCCTTTTTTTTCTAGTATTGTAATTTATTTTAAGATTTTTTTATTTGTATATTAATCGAATTGATGTATTAATTAATTTATTCAGGTATTAGTAATCACATAATTAATCATTGCTTCTATAAAAAAAATTGATATTTCCTCCACTTAAAACTCTTGAAATCACATAAATCCCTATTTCATCGAATTCTAGTACTAAAAAAAAAAAGAAAAATCATCAAACAAATTATTTCACATATATATTGATGTAAAACAAAACATTAAAACATACTATTTTTAGTTATTTATAAATAATTTAAAACAACTTTTTGTATTTAGAAAAGTCCGTTTTTTGGGAGCGTTTTAAAATCCAGCAAATCTACCACTTCATCATTCAATATGTTCAAAATCGAAAATTAGTTTAATATATCAATATTTTAAATTTATGAATATATTCAAACGAAAATATATATATATACTAAATTATTATAAAAGTAGACATACAATTATATATGTGGTACTGGAATTTCCTCATTGACCTACCCTTTTCGAAACGGTCTTTTGCTCTATATTATATATTCAACTGTTATTTAGAACAAATATTATTTACTCAATTATTATATTATTTATCTACTTTGAGTAACTTTTAAACTAATTTCAAGAATAATTAAACAATTTTAGGGGGGGGGGGGGGGGGAAAGGGAGTTTGGATTTGGTATCTCTTTTTAAAGACATGATGAAAATGTTTGTTTCTATTATATTAATACTTTTAGGTGTTGATTTATGCCCTTATATAATATGTGGTGCCCTTAGGAAGAGATGTTGGGGCAAATGGGTTGTCCCTAACATGACCCATTAGGGCACTTTTATTTTATATATATAACATTTCACCAAATCCATATCTTTTACTTTATATAGTCCCAATTATGATTAATTGTTTATTTAAAAGTTAAAAACTTTGAACCCTAAATAATGGGCTATGTGCAGAACTCAATGTCTAGACAAGAATCCAAAAACAACTTTGAAATATGCACTTCTTTTGGACTTCTTAAGAATTTCAATTTGATCAATATGTTTGTATTCAACATGCACAAGTTATTCTGTGATTGAATTTACTCTAATTAATTAGGAATCGATTATACGTACAGGTCGGTTTATAGGGTCAATACCATTGAAGTTAAAATCAGTATGGACCGATCAAAACCAATCCAACTGATAAATAATCAAAATTGATTAACTAAACAGGTTAACGAGGCAAATAAATTTGTCAACGGACTGAGTTTCGTTCTACTCTCAAATCGTTGCTATGTTAATATCGATAATGATATTTATGTAACTAGCAACACCCTACTAGATAGAAAATCTATTACTATGCATTTGAATTGATAGATTTGGAGATTTTAAATTCTTAAATAACAAATCATTTGGATTTGTTTGGATAATTCTAAATTCAATGATTTTAAAAAATTTCAACTGTAAATTTGAGATACATTTTGTTGAATATTAAAATTTCAAATTCTTCTAATACGAACACGAGTCATTTGAAATTATTTCTTAAATCATTCCCTCAAATTTAAATCTAACAATCTAAATATTACCTTAGTTTTACAATTTAACCTAAACCTACATCAACTTTTGGGTAGAATCTGGCTCGACCCGTTTTTCTTTCTTAGGGATAATTATATTTAAACTTCCTCTGTAAATACAAAATTACACTTTCCCTCAAAAGAAGTTTTCAAAATTATACTTACACTCCTTCAAAAATTTATTATTTACACCTAAACCCTTTACATTAGGGTTTAAATGAAAAATATTGACCTTAGCAAAAAAAAAGTTACATATTTTTTATTTTATCGCTCATTTAATATTTAAATATAATAATTTTGAACTTAGAACAAAAAATATAATGATTTTAACCTCACTCCTATATATATAAATACACATATTATATTTATCATAAATACAAAAATATACATCAGAATGTTAAATGAATGCCAAAATTGAGAATTTTTAACATCAATATTTTCAATTCAAATTCTAACGAAAGGGGATTAACAGGTATAATAGTGAATTTTTAACAGGATGTATATTTTAAAAAAAAATATAATTTCATATTTTCAAAAAAATATACCTTTAATTAACCCTTATTTTATTGAACACCCTCCCCAACAACCCCAATAATTTGTTAAAAGGCAACTCAAAACTCTCCAATCCATAGCATAAAGGTTTGTGCTTAATGTGTATTATCAAAACTACAGAAAACTAGTGTTAAACCTTAATGGGCCGAAGAGTGGAGATTTAATAGAACGGCCCAACCACTAAGACTTGGGCCATCCAAGAGCCCTAATTTTGTTTTAATTTCAAATAATAGGTTTTGGTTCACAAACACATTATAAAATTTCTTGATATGGTGCATCTTCATATTATTAACACATTTATTATTTTATCTTAAATGAAAATACTTAATTTTATTTGAATATTATAAACTCATTTAAACTAAATAAAAGTATTCTGAAGTATCAAATCCCATTTTAGAGCGTCAGAAAAATAACACGAACAACACTTTGCAATAAGTATTATGTGAATTACGTACCACAAACCAACTTTTTTTTTTGAGTATTATAGAAAATAAAAGCTGACTAAACTAAATTTATTATTCTCAACAAGTAAAAACAATGTGTATAAAAATAGTTCATATTAAATAAATTTGCTTCTTGAAGTATGCAAGTTTTTTAAATCTACATAAAAGCAAAAATAACAAAATAAAATAAAATCTAAACCATTATTTAAAATCTCAAATTTATTTATTGAACTTAGTTTTAACCCTAACCACTAGAGTAAGACACGTTGGGTATGCATAATTAATTTGATATTACAAATCCATTAATCACTGATTTTATTGCATATGTCACCATCTTCTTAAAATTAGGCAAAGTGCACCCATCTGCTTAAAATTAGGTAAGTGTAGGGGTATCTTTTTTCAAAAAGAGCACACAAAAGAACCAATTTCAGCCCGTCCCCCAACCCTCCAAGCCAATATAGTAGTAGCCTTGCCCAACTTACATACATGTATATAAGATGACTTTGCATCCGTGTAACATATTTTCTGCACGGAATCATGAGCATCCCACTTGTATTTCTAGCCAAAGCTGTTTGCTTTAGGCTCATCTCAATCACATTGGCAATTTTCCTTGTGGCAATTCTGCTGGTTGCTTATGATAATACTGGAGAAGTTTCCAATCCTCAATCCCTCAAGAATCAAACCGTAGTCTTGGGAGATGAATTCCAAGACTGCGAGGTCATAGGCATACCCTGCAGCGGGAGGGGTGGCAGAGTCCGAGACGGAGGGATAGTCCAGTGGCGGGTGAACGAGAGTCGGTGGACATGATCTTGCATTGGCATCACTGGATAGGTGAGATTCACTTGAAAAATCAAGATCAAGAATAATAAATCACCAATTCTCAGTACTCCTCTCTTGTAGTATATAATGATGTTGAGAAAGTAAGAGAGACTATTAACACAATGAAAATAAACCCAGAATTTTTAAACAAGTTAGAGTGAGAGCCTTTTCTGATTACAAGGAATAAAGTTTATGATGGTGAATAGGTGTATATTGCTCACGCATGTAATTTTGACGTATGATTAATTTCACACTTGATTAATATTCAAAAGTTCAATGTGAATACGCAATTTAACCATCCAAAATGGCTTCTGGTGTCAAAAGTTGAGAAAATCTCAGTATTGGTACATTAATTCAATTACAATTTTGCAATCCTACTACAACAACTATGATTGATTACTGCCGATGAAATTGTAAGGAAATCTACCAGGGCCAATAGTTCAAGGTGTTCAACCATATGGCAGCCACGGGCTTCAAAGGGCCGGAGAGAAGGATGATGCATTTACAAGATTTTCCATTTTCGCTCCACCGCGGTCGTAATAATTGATATACAATATGCGGCACTCATCGGATATTCAGAGACTGCAGGAGGACATCACATTATCAGAAGGGGGGGGGGGGGGGGAAGAAAGAAACATGTCTGTTAAGAACAAAACAACACAAAAATCCAACTAGTAATAAGGTTATATAAGCACCAAAAGTATATTTGCTTACTTGATATATAATCTTCCACATACTCGTCTTCAATTTTCCCATGGGACATTGCCCCAACCTAAACAGACCATACGAAGACAGATAATGTCAGCAAGATGTACAATATTTAGGGGAAAAGAAAAAGAAACAAAGAAAAGAAAGGCGTAGAAGTGACAAAGAAACACTTGAACATACCACGAAAACGAGGTCCAAGTCATTGTTAATAGTACCAACATAGTTGTACATGTCAACCAATTTTTCTGAACTGTGTGAAAAGCCTGATATCCAAAAAAAAAACACTTTAGAATTTCACATGCAATAAAACTGACACTATAAACACAAATGGATACAAAAGAAGTAGATCACCTATTTTACGGGAGTTGATGGGTAAATACTGGGTAACGGGGTTCTTGATGACACGCAAAAGTTTTTCACCCTTACCAGCTGCAGTAATATGCAGCTTCTGCAGCAATTGCACTGAGAATAATTGATGAAAATTATTAAAAGCATCATGTGTGAGTACAATGTATTCCGAATGGCAATATGGAGATGTAGTTTCTTAAACAGGCACACTCACCCATGAGACCAGAGAACCGCTTATATGTCCTTGGCATACGAGCATGAGGTTTGATCTCTAAAAGAAGACCTTGCTGTGTCCTCACGTACAAAGCCTTCAATCTTCCACTTTTGTTCACACGGCTGTCCAAAATTGTTTGAATTGCCTAAAAGTATCAAGATGTAGAGTGCACATTTATTAAAAAACAATAATTGTCCTCAACCTGAGAAGCTCATACCCAAAATGGGAGAAAAAACATGTCAACTTTGTGGACAAAGTTTATTCTGGTACATATGAATGGTGCAAGAAAGGCAAAGGAACGTGGGCATGACATGATTGGGGTCCATCCTCAATGGCACTCAAGCATCAAAATCATAGACCATAAGATTCTCTAGTTTGTAGGTAGTTCAACTTGACATGGATCTTGACAAGTTGAATTGCCCATATGTTCCTTGTTTCACTAGAATTCGCATCAGATTTGGGCTTCTAATGACTCTTACCCAGCTAGCAATTGGAAATTCACTTTAGATTAATCTCTTCTCCTATATAAATACTGAGATGGGTTTCCAGAATGAGAAGAAGAGTAGTCTCACAATCTCCTCCACATATAAAAACTGTATGCCACTCACACAATCAATTGGGTTAACAGAGAGATGAAAGTTCACAAGGCAAGGAAGACAGTGTATACATATTAGCTACTGGGAACAGGTGCTGTCAAGCCACTCAATAATCTCAGTTGCAAAAAGCAGAAGTATGCAAATAAAGGAAGAAAAACTTCACTCATGAGCTTAGTCACTCAGGCCCAACCTGATTAAAATTGAAATAGGTATGCTTATTAAGAAGTCAACAGAAGGTGAGCCTAATGCTAAAGCTTGTAGAGCAATAAAGTCAAGCTTGAAGAACATATTATTGTGCTCGGCCTGATTATTCTTAACAGATAAATCCATTAAAACTAGCATCATATCAGCGTGAATTCTTTCACTTTCAAAGACTTTAAAGAACATATATCAATCTTGCATGAATTAAAACAACCAAATTTCTTGACCGAGTTAAAAAAGAATATCAATAAAGACTAAATTAAGCAAGTGATGATCAAAAGTCCAAACCTGAAAAGCAATGTCAGGCCGATAATCTGCAGGATTCCGCTTATTTTTTGTCAAATAATTGGCATGCTCATCGGAACTCAAAAGCTGGTAGGTCTGTCCAACATAAACAATTACACAACCATATACTACAAAAACTGCAAACACATCCAGTACCCCATTTTCAAGCATACCTTCCCAACTTTTGCAATTTCCAAAGACGCCTTCTCAAGAACAAAGATAACCCCCGGTTTCTTACTGCTTGTGTCCACCTGAACAATCGGAATACCAGGCATTTCATCAATAACTGGCTCCATTTCCTCCACATTCTCCGACTCCGAGCCTTCTGTTTTCACTTTCTTCGGCGACGGCGGATTCTCCTTTTCATCTAATTGCTCGAATTCTTCCTCTTTGTCGTATTTCTCTTCTTTCTTCTTCCTCTTCTGCCCCTTCATTTTGTATGCCCGACCCATTTTCCTTCCACACTCTTCAGCTGGAATACTAATTACTGCCCACAAAATAAAAAACAAAAAAGCGCATGCGCAATCAAGCCATCAAACATGCTATAGAACTTCAAGATACGGATGAATTTACTCTTAACAAAGAACAAACATTAAATTCTGCAGGAGGCCTAAACTGGAGAAAACGAAATCCACCCACAAAAATTCCATACAGTGAGTGTAACATACATGCAGGAACAGTTATGGAATTAGGTATCCGGTGCTTACCAGGGTAGAGTGCGGAAATTGGGGAAGAATTAAACCCTAGAAGCTCACTGAAGTGTGGAAATTGGGAATAGGGTTTAGCCGAATGCTTGGTTATACTATTTGGTTCCAATTGTCAAAAAAATCATTGTTGGGCCGAGTAAACCCAAACTTAAGCCCAAATCTAAACCAAACAGGCAAAAAGGTGCAAAAGTCTGAGCTTTGTTACACGTGTCGCAACAGAATTGGCCAACTACCTAACAGTATAAGGACCGCATATTGATATTTTTTTAAAAAATAATTTGGATAAATATTTACTACGTTAATTATTTTTCGATAAAGATAAATTGCATACATAAATAAAAGGAGAAATACAATAACACGGTTCAAGCAGTCGAAGCCCCGTCAAACCAAGGGATCCTCCAAAGTTAATTATTAAAGATAATTGCACTGTCCACTCTTAAAATTTTGTATACGTAAACCCTTTGTAATTTAAAATATTATATCTAGTACCCATGAAGTCCACTTCGGTCAAAAAAATAGATTTTTTCATTAGTCAAAATTCATAAAATTTATCGTAATACTAACCAAAACAACAGAATAAAAATAAAAATTTACCTTAAATTAATTTGTTACTGATTTATTGTTGATTAAATAATTTTATTTTACTAAACTACTCTAAAAAGAGTGGAGATATACCTACTTATATATATTAATGTGTGAAGATGTATAAGGATAGTTTGATCATAAAAAGATTTATTTGACCTGCAATAACTCAGTAATAAGTCAATTAGAGGTAAAAATATAAATTTTCATCCAATTTTTTTTGTCAATATTAATAAATTCGATAAATTTTGACTAATAAAATAACTTATTTATTATATGAAAATAAATTTTAAAGGCGCTATATATAATTTTTCAAGCCATATATAACAATTATACGTATAGTTAAGGACGGTACAAGATGAGCTTCATGATTACTGTATATCTAGTTCTTTGACTTTTTATGCTTTCATGATACGATATGTTTTAAGTATTGAGGAGTTTGGGAAAATACTATTTTTAGTCCCACAAAATATATGGTATTGCACTTTTGATACCATAATTTAAAAAATTAATATTTTTTTATCCCATATGATTAAAGAACGTTGTGGATATGGTGCCATGCATTAATTCTATGTAGTGGATTTTAGAGGAAAAAAAGATACATTTTTTTAGATTATTAGAAGATATTAAATTTACCATTCTAACCTTTTTTCAAGGGAAAAAAAGTGAATTGAAAGATAAATCTATGTATTAAAAAATTAGTACGATAAAATATTTTCTTTTGTGATAATATAGATATCCTGTAATAAATTAAAATGAAATAAACTATAGGATTGACCAGCCTGCAGAATTCGTCTGCGGCTGTCGATCCTTCTATATTAAAATGAAGGGTGGATTATCAGGGGTTCTTTTGAAATTTGTTATAATTATAAATACTTTATCGTTATTTAAATATTTATAATTATTCTTATGAAATTAACGATCGTATAACAAATACTCACTATAATAAACTACCACAAAAAAATATTTATTAGATGATCATTAATTTTAAAAGAAGTATTTGTAATTTTTAAATTATGGTGAGATATGCAAGGATGTATCTATATTGTGTATTAGCCCCTAATTTTAAATTGAATCACGTCAGATAATATTGACTTTGATCTTACGTACGTAATCATCCCAAGAATTTTTATTTAGTTTATTTAAACATGGATTTTAGGTTGACAAAAACCAAAAAAGAAAACTTTTGACTTTAATTATGAAAAATCAAAAGGTTTTCTCTATTTTTTTTTTAAAAAAAGATATTCAGGCATATCCTCGTTCTGATCTTTATTTTACTAATATGTCGGGTGTATTTCATAAAATTATGTAATTTTGGATAGAAGTATAAAATTGTTAATTTTGCCCGTACTGTATTTTTTCTAAAAGACAGATAAAAATTTATAAAAATAAATCAGGTGAGGTAGATGGAATAAAAAATATTATCCACTTTGTCCGAAAGAAAAAATAAAAAAATTTTAAAAAATAAATAAACTTATAGTTCTTAGTGATGGGGGCATTAATTTGGTCAGTTCACCATAAAAAATGGATGAAAACCTAAGGAGACTAACGGAATGAGCTAATTGTTAGATCACATTAAAATCATAGGGGTATTGATAATTTTTCAAACAATGAAGCGGTATTGGTATTTTAGTCAATGCTCAGGGGAGGTCGTTGTAATTTACCCTTATAATTAATAGTAGGGTTAACTACATTTGTGGTCCCATAACTTTGGTCATTTGGGATTTTCGTCCTTTAACTCCCTAAATTAGTATTTTGGTCGTGCAATCTTTTTAATTTTAATTAGTCTTTTTTTTTTTGTCGGAGTTCACCTCCACTGGCGAGAAGGGTAACCTCCGATAGAAAAAAAAAAGATCGAAACCATGACAATTAAAAAAAAATACTGGACCAAAATATTAGCCTAAAAATTTAACAAGAATATTAGCAAAAATGAGGCAATAGGTATAGCAGCCCCAATTTTAAAATGTCATGTGAGATTGCATGTATTTTTCTGACAAATAAGGTGAATTTCGAAAAAAAAAAAAAAGACTAGAAACGAATTTTATTTAAATTTTCACAAAAGAATTGTAGAAAAGTTGATATGGTTGACAATTAATGACAAAAGAATTAATTAATATTATAATTAGTATGATATTAATTAAGCAAGCTGGAAACTTCCTAATAATATAATAGATGGCTGAATTTAATGAATTCTGATTATTTAATTAGCTGACTAATAAGTGTATATATATAAATAGACGGCATATAGGTAATTATAATTGCAAATTACAACACATAAACACTAGTACTTAGTTTCAAAGAAATGTTGGGCATATCCCCACAGTTGGCTAGCCTAGGGTGTTTCATGGAGGATTCCAACACCCTGCACCATGATCAAGAAAACCCCTTCTTCATCAGCTCAGTACTCTCCATTGATGGTGATGATCAATATCTCAACGATTCTCCTCCCTCTGGGAAACTATTCTCTAATTCTCATCATGGTGAGGGCTTTCATCATCATCATCATCATCAAATGGTTAAGAAGCTGAATCATAATGCAGTAGAACGTGATCGGCGTAGGAAAATGAACACCTTGTTTTCTACTCTTAGATCATTGCTTCCTTCAGATGATCAATCTGTGAGTCTCTCTCTCTCTCTCTCTCTCTCTCTCTCTATATATATATATATATATATCACATGGCACGCGACTAATGCCACGTTGCCTTCTTTTCAACTTCATCAGCCGCCACTTGTCATGTCACATAATTCAACCAATAAGACGTGTATTTCCAATTTTTAACTGACACGTGTCACTTTCTAATCAACTCTGAAAATTCAGACCAACTTTATTATGAAATCACTAAACCAGAATTACTAGACTAAAAATGCAATTAAGCCACACTAATTTCATCATTAGTTCATTAACATTACATTAATGAGATGTTTACATTTCAGAAAAAATTAAGCATTGCTGCCACAGTCTCAAGAGTGCTCAAGTACATCCCCGAGCTGAGGAAAGAAGTGGAGAGACTTGACCAAAAGAAGGAAACCCTAATGATGATGAGGACAAAGATTTGTAGTCAAGTGTCAATTGATGATGACGATTTTAGGACAAAATTAGCACGACTCTCAGCAGTTTCAGCTACACAAATAAGTGGTGAAGAAATTGTTGTTCAGATTTCAGTGCCCAAATTGGACAAGGGTAATCTGATCTTGTCTGAAACCCTAATGCATTTGGAGATGGAGGGTTTTCTTGTACTAACTGCATCTTCTTTTGAGACACTTCAAGGCAGGCTTTTCTGTAATTTACATCTTCAGGTACTTTATTTTTTTTAATATATTTTTTTATTATACTTAATTACTACAATTAATATATATATATATATATATATCATGATTCATGGCTAGTACAAATGATAGAACTATGACTCTGCAAGATCATTGTTCGTTGTTTCTAAACAAGTTAAGATAAAATATTATTCATACCTAAAAGAATGGCAAATACTTTAGTCATAACTAAAAATTACGGAAAATATTGATTAATTGTGGTAAAATTCAAGTTTTTGCATTGATTTGTTTGACCATAATTAATAGTATTGATTTACTATAATTTTTAAGTAATGATCACTTACTGTAGCGAAAAATTATCATTAATTTGTTTCGGTAGTGAAATAATTCGACTAAATTTGCTATTTTTTTAATTATTGTCCTCAATTGCAAAATCAAAGTTGATGCTTGCTTTGGGTCCCTCAACGATTAGTGAACCTCGTATATAAAAATAGATAAAAATATATTTTTGGTCCTATAACTTTATATCATGATTAGTACTTTTAGTCCTGTAATTTATTTCATTTACATATTTAGTCGTTTTTTTTTTTTTTTGACAAATTTAGCTCTGAACGTCTCACATTTGGTCCTTTTTTTTTTGACAAAATTAGTCATGTATTGACACTTTTGATCCTAGCAACTCATAATTACAAGGCAAAAAATGAGATCTATTATAATGTGAAGGGGACCAAAATTATCAAAGTAGAACTAAATTTGTCAAAAAATGACCAAATTTGAGATGATTCATGACTAAATTCATAAAAAAAAAAGGACTAAATATGTAAATAGAGTAAGTTATATATAGGATAAAAAATGCTAAAAACCTAAAGTTACAGGACAAAAAATGTAACTTTAGCTATAGACTAATAGAGATGAAATATATAGAATTGGTACGGAAAACACATTTTGTAAAAGAAGAGGGGCAAATTTTGAAATTCTCAAAGTAGACACAACATTAATTGATTAATTGCCACACTCATGGCTTGTTTGTTTCTCCAATGATTGTCTGAACAGGCACAAGAAAGTGAAGTAAAGGATGTGGATGTTTGGTTGAAGGAGAAGATTTTGTCATTTTTCCAGAAAGTCAAAAAGGAGGAAGAGGAATTCTACTGAAGAATTCATTTCTATGTAAATGGGGTCAACATAACACCTATGTGTTTATGTTGTTGCCAATATTTACAATAAGATCCATTTAAGTAAAAATTCTGTAATATATATATATATATATATGAAATGAGGTTATCATTATATATATATATATATATATTATAAGTATAAAATTATTGAATGAGAATATTACATGAGCTTTAACATGATTTTTTTTTTTTACTAATGTCGGCATTTTTCATCAAAACCTAAAAGGGGTAAATGTGTTAGAAGGGATGTAGGTGTAATTTTAAATTCACAGCCAGAGCGATCCAAGAACCCTAATTTTATTTTAATTTAAATAAGAGGTTTTGGTCCACAAACACATTATAAAATTTCTTGATATGGTTCATAATCATATTCTATATATTTTATTGTCTTATGAAGGACATATATAAATAAGTAATTTATCGCCTGAAGTTTACGTATTTTATAAAATTTCATTACTTTCTAAAGTAAGTAATGAGTTGAATTACCACCAGTAATAGGTAAATTATACTAATTATTTGCAATATCTTTTCTAAATTGATAATAAGTATAATATTCAATTTATTCACCTTAAGTGTTTAGAAATAATAGTTTGATCAAAAAGCCCGAAGGTTTTTTATTTATTTAATTGATCCGGGGTCATTTCTTTGATATCAAAGGATAGATAATGTGATTAAAATATGACTAGTTAATTTAATTAATTTACTTCACTACTATAGTTTTCTTTCACGTGCCTATGTATGTACTTTGAATGTTTTCTTAGCATATTCATATACAATAAAATTTAATTATTAACAGAACCAAATTGACATTAATACCATTTAATTGCCATTTGTGATATTATAAGATTTACGCCAAATTTAAATATAATTAGTTCCATGTATTCATGTCATAATAATTCAATTTAATTACATGGTAACTTGTATGCTTGTAATTGTTAGTAATTTTTTTTTTTTTTATGTCACTTTTACATTACAAATCTTAATGGCAAGGAGCATTATCTTGTTGATAGTGACAGTTTGTATACAATTCTAACAAACAAGTATTTTTTCCTCAAGCTTGTTAATATAAGAACCAATGTGCATGTTATTTCAGTCGTTGGTAATCTTATTGAAGGTTTTGGAAGAGCTATTATGTTGTTACCTAAATGAACAAGATTATATATAAATGATGTCTTATATTCTAGTAAATCACAAAGGAATTTATTGTGTTTTAAGGATATTGGACAAAATGGTGTTCATATTGAAATCATGAATAAAAATGATAGCGAATACTAGTACCTTATAACATATAAAGCTGGCCAAAAGCAAGTTTTAGAAAGAATGAAACATATGCACCTTGTTTATATGGCATATCGATAAGTTCCTGAAACACATAGTATCGCTAACCTATATAAAATAATCAGGATCATGGATAACTTACATGGACACCCACTGAAGGACATGAAGTTCCTTGTTAAAAGTGATTTTATATGTTCGGCTTGTTCTCTTGGAAAATTAATTATAAAGTCGTTTATAATAAAAGTGAATTTAGAATCTCCCATGTTTCACGAACGAATTCAAGGAGAGATATGTGGGACAATAACACTGTCATGTGGCATTTAAATACTTTATGGTGTTGATTGACGCATCAATACGTAGGTTGCATATAAGCTTATTGTCAACACAGAATGTTGCATTTGCAAGACTTTTAACCCATATTATTAAATTGGGAGTTCATTTATCTTATTATCTCGTTACAGGATCATATTAGATAATGTGGGAGAATTTACTTCTAAATCCTTCAACTATTATTGCTAATCAAAATTAGGATAGTTGCAGAGCATCCAATTGCTCATGTACATGCTCAAAACGGCCTAACAAAGTCATTAATTAAACGGTTACAATTAATAGATAGACCCCTTGTTGATGAGGTCAAAATGATCTTCATTGACATGAGGGAAAACATTTCTACATGCTATGACTCTAAGTCGTTAATTAAGCGGTTACATACGAATTATATACTTTATTAGTCAATTGTAAATTTTGTTTCTTCATTTGCCAATCGCTATTAGCATGTCTTCTTATTTTTTAATCAATTTGAAAAATATGGACAATTCTTGCATTTTTTTTTTCTTAGTAACTAAAACATAGTGAATACTTTTTGCTATGCATTCAATTCAATTATATACATGGGGATCGCTTGCAACCATGACTAGTGTGTATATATGTATATTATGTATTGTTGCATGCAGTTTCCACAGACATATGAAAAGAAAAGAAAAGGGATAATTACATTTATACTCTTGATTTATGATTTGTTTACATAAATCACCCATATCTTTTAAATAATTGCACATACATTCCACTAAAATATCATTATTAATAATACAAACCACCTCTTAATTTTTTTAAAAAATTACACACACACCCCTAAAAATGTTAGCATCATTCACAAACTATCTTTATTTTTTTACTGTTAGGGTAGTTTATGTAATTATACAAAAGATAGGGGTGGTTCCAATCACGGATAATTTTTTCATGATCCTTCAAGCCTGGAGAAGTAATATTTCTAATCAACTCCACGTCAGAGATATTCTTCCCCCGCTGATCATGTGGAACACTTGGACTTGTAGGAATGTTGCCATATTTGACGGGGCTACTTTCAAAGCTAATCGTATTATCTCTCAAATCCTCAATTACCTTCACCTTCTTGGTAAAACCAACCTCATGAGAGCTATACACTGGAAAGGGGACAGATATGTTGCCTCTCTTTTTAAAATTTCACTTCCCCCTCAGAAGATATCATTCAGAATCTCTATTGTTAAGTAGATTAAGCCGAATAGGGGAAGGCTCAAATTGAACACGGATAGGGCCTCAAAAGGAAATTCAGGTGTTGCAGGACAGGAGGCATCATCAGAAATCATCTAGGTCAGACCGTCTTTGCATTCCAAGAACATCTTGGCCTCATGACCAACACAGCAGCAGAACTTAATGCTATATATAGAAGTGTTAAATTGTGCATTGATAACAATATTAGAAAATTTTAGGTGGAAACAGATGCCAACGTCGCCATCAAGCTTATTTCCTCTCCCCCCCAAGGGCGATGGTACCTTCAAAACTTGCTGCAACAAATTAGTGAGCTTCTATCCCAAATTGAGTTCAAGATATCATACATCTTTAGAGAGGGTAATCAAGTGGCCGACTATTTTGCTAACCAAGCCTGTTTCAGCCAACATCTTACCATTTTATCCCCTGATAATATCACTGGTATTCCTAAAGGTTTGATTAGACTTGACGCCTGCTCCTTGCCTGCTATTAGAATCAGAAGTAATAGTACCTTTAATTTCAGTTAAAATATTTTCTACTGAAATTAGGGGTACTTTATTTCTGATTAGTTTTTTGCTGATATTTGTTGTCCTATATGAGCTTCTTTGTGTTGTTTTTGTGATTGTTCCTATATGGGTTCCTTGGAGGTTACTCATCCATATGGTTGATGTTGAGACCAATATTTCTCTTGTTACCTTTTGGTTTTGTCACTTCTGCTGATCTCCTTTATCTAGTTGTTTGTTGTTATATCTTTTGCAGGTCTTATGAACCCCTTTCACAGGTTCAAAGACTGCCAGCCATACATACATGATCTTAATACTTATGTTCATCATTTATCCTTTTGGAACATTACACACACTCTGGCTTGGCCTTTTTGTACAGATTTATTTGCAGGTGCTGTGCGATCCACGACGTGGTGAGATAACAAAAACCTTTTTGACTCGCCATAATTTTTCTAAGACACATGTTCGGATTTTTTGTTGTAAGGGAATAGTACTCCTTGTTTATGACTTTACTAGAAATTCTAGGGAGGTAGCTCTCCCCGCTGTAATTATTTTGTGTGTTTAATATAGAAGGATTGGGGGCTCCGAAAAGCTCCCCCCACCTCTAGGTGGTTTTTGAAAAAAAAATTAGAAAGAAATATTTTTAATTTAAAAAAATATTAAATTATCAATAATAACAAAATTTCTATACAAATTAAATAATTGCAAATTACCTTAATTAAAGCATATGATAACAATGTTTATAAATTTAGTAATAAATTAATAATTGCTTTTCATTGATAGTAATAATAATAACAATTGATTTTGAAATTCAAAAGTTATCACTTGAACAACGACCGCCCAACAGACAACATAAACCCCGTCGTTGCCCGGCTAATCCACCATCTCTGTCGCTCCTTCCGACGGCTTTCGAGTGAGAAACAAGGGAAGAGTCAAAAAATGAGCGAAATTGGGGGCGGATCTGATCCTCCTTCTCCTTCTCTCTCAGTGACATCATCTGAAGCATCAAAGAGCAGTGGAACTGGCTTTGATGCTAATCGAATTGCAGAAGTGAAAGCGTGGCTTGTTTCCCAATTTGATGCAGCTGGTAAAGACATACCTGATTTTGAATACACTCCTCGAAGCATTGCTCACCTACAGAATATTGCCATCCTGTCCCAAGCCAAAACTCAGGCTGCCACCATCGTGGCAAATGACTTTCGTCAAAAAGCTGCAGAATATCGCTCCCAAGGTCTAACCTTCAATTTGCATATTCACGCACTTGTGCATTCGCCTTGTTGGGTGCTATTATCTTTCATTTGTAGTCTTATTTGCATTGAGTTATTCTCATTTTCGGATCTCCAGCTTGTTCTTCAGTTTGAAAATAATTACAAGGAGATTGATTTCATAGGTCTCTTGGAACTCTCTAACATAGAGATTAACTTTCTTAATTGTTCTTTGTGTTGTCTTGGTCTGATGTTTGTTTTGTAGTGATTCTCATTGAGTTTGTTTTCCGGGTCTTGTGATTGCACAGCTGCTAGGATGAGAGAAGTACTGGAGCATGTGGGATTGGTGCAAGAGAGTTTACCATCTAATGTGGTGTTGTCTTCCCAAGTTCTTGCCAGTGTGGCAAATCTGTTGAATATTAGGGATACTGAACTAAGCA
Source organism: Sesamum indicum (assembly GCF_026168435.1). Taxonomy (NCBI): domain Eukaryota; kingdom Viridiplantae; phylum Streptophyta; class Magnoliopsida; order Lamiales; family Pedaliaceae; genus Sesamum; species Sesamum indicum. Next base: position 2,978,606 of record NC_142661.1, on the reverse strand, counting down.
GGTGTGGTTTTTCCCTTGTGTTTTTGTATGCGTAATTCCATAAGGAGTCACCTCCTACTCACAAGGAGAAATCTGTTTAGTTTTCTTGTAGCAATGGCAGATCTATCTCTGAGAAAAACAGCAGTTGAAGAGAAGAGGGCTAAGGTGCAGCATGAATCCAAAGAACTTCTTGACTATACTCGAAAAGCATTAGCAAGATTAACTTATCTAAAAAGGTGGATCTATGCATCTTGCTTTCTCTTCTGCAATATAATTTTGTCGCCAGTATGTGTTTTTAGAACTGTTCTCTTGTCAGAACACTAGCACAATTGGAAGATGATATACCTCCTTGTGAAGCTCAAATGGAGCACTGGAAAACGAATTTGGCGATAATGGAATCAAAAGAAAGACAATATATGCAACAGTATTCTAATTATAAGGTACAATCATATTTTATGTCCCAGTCCCTCTTAGATTATTGTTTCAACCATTTACCATATGAATGCATGTTTTGTTCTATTTACTAAACATTGTTCTTATACAATTTGGCACTATCCCAAATTTAACCAGAAAAAAGGAATTGTGTGCATTCATTTTTACAAGTTTGTTCATGGCAGGCAATGCTCAATCGGGTGGGCTATAGCCCTGAGAGTAGTCATGGAGTGTTGGTAGAAATGGCAGAACACAGGAAGGACCTGGAGAAGAAAACAAAACCAATCCTTGACACATTAAGAAGCTACCAAGACTTGCCTCCTGTAGTTTCCTCTCTTATACAATATGCAATTTTTCTGTTCCATAATTTTAGTATTGGAGATTGATCTTGAGACTCTTTATTTCATCCAGGACAAGGCTTTGGCTGCACTGGCAATCGAGGATAAGAAGAGGCAATATGCTGCTGCTGAGAAGTACCTTGAAGATGTATTGCAGTCGGCTCTTGCGACTTCTGAGTGAAATCCAACTACTATAAGTGGCTTCCTTTCATTGACGATTTGATTTGATATAATTAAAATCGAGTTTTTTTGCGCTTGACGTCTTGATTATGGTGTTTTTAAGAAATGATATTCCTCTACTCTTTTGGTCCTTTTGCATTGTCTTGATGCTTTTCTCCAGGCTGTGAAAATTTTCAGGACTGATGAGTATTTTCTGTACAGTTATCAGGAGAACACATTATTTTGATAGAATGTCTATGAAAACAAACATTACATTTTTAACTAAAGTTTGAATTCTTATTCAACTGCCCCACTTGCTTATAATTTTTTAATTTTAGTAATTTTCGTTTTCTTTTGACTAATTTGATCAAAAAATTGAATGTGCCTTGCATATATATATATGATTTAATCAAATTGTAATTTTTTGTAGTCCTGTAAATCAATTCATGCAAGATCAATAATCCCACTTCTTCTAAATTACAGGACTAAAAATGCAAATATTTCCTAAGTTATACGACTGAAATTATAATTTAATTAGATCATATGCAAATCAGTTTAATTTAGGTGAAAAAAGAATGAAAAATTGCCAAAATATTAAAATTATATGACTAAATTTCAAAAATTAATTCATACAGGACTAAAATATCAATACAAAAAATTACAGGACTAAAATTGAATTTTTCCTATTAAAGAACCCTTCATTATACATCTTCCCAATCACAATGGATATGTTTCAATTAAATTTAAAATTAAACAAAATAATTGAAGGTTTATGCATATATAATTAATCTAAACATCTTTTAAATTTAGAATTGTAATAATAACAATTTCATACATACCTTTTCTAACCTTATACTTTTAATCATTAATCACTTTAATTTTTTTTTTCAAACTTGAATTATTTAAAATTATGAACAACCTTATTTATATTAATCAACTAAATTACTTTGGTGATATTATTTGGATGTTGTTATTTTAGTAATTTTGAATTTGTAAGACGCAACTTTTTGTCGGGTCAAACTCAAACCACAAAAGGCCCACCTATAAAACCCGCCAGGCCCACAACCTACTTACACCAACAGCCCGGAAATATTGGAGGATACATAGTGCACAATCATTTTACATGGGCCAACGCATCCTAGCTTTCTGGATCGTCTTGGGCCCACGTCTCATGTTTTTTAACATGTCAATTACGGGACATCAAAAAATAACATTTTTTTGATGTCCCGTAACTTACGAATTTTTTATTTTTATTTTTAATTTTATTTTAAATCCCGACTCCTAGTCTTTTGCGTTTTTGTTGTATATTTTAATTTTGCTAATAAAAAATTAATTAACTCTTACTGTAAGCCATGGCCCATTAGCTCAGTTGGTTAGAGCGTCGTGCTAATAACGCGAAGGTCGCAGGTTCGAAACCTGCATGGGCCATTTTCTTATATTTTTCCTTTGGAATTTTGGGACTGACATTAAATACTTATTTCCCATTCTATCCTTACGCTTAAATTTATCAGTTGGTAGGTCTGAAAACATTGTATTGTAAATTAATTTGAAGCTGACATGTCTTTTAAATATTTTACATATTTTTTTAATTAAATAAAAATATAAATACACCCACGTATATATAATTACACAATGGTTGTGGTACACTCGACCCATGGGCAAAATAAATTCACGACTTACTTATCCTTACTTAAATAATTATATAACACTATAATCACATGAAATTCTTTTAGGTTTTTTTTTTTTTTAATAAAAGGCGATGATATTTATATTTTTAAAAATCATTACTTACAAAAATGTTCATACCAAGACCTAACTAGATATATATATGCACCAGAACTAAACTACAGACCAAGACCCAAAGGAAATGAAAATCCTACCTGAAGAAAAAACCCTCACCTAATTAATTCTCGAAAGGAGTGTTTGCGAGCGCTTCAAAAGAAACGTTTTTCAGCTTCTAATTTTCTAAAAGTACTTTTAAAGTATTTGGGATGCAAGTTTCTACTTTTAAAACGGCTAACAAAAGCGCTTTTAGACCAAAAGTTAGAAGTACGTTGGGGGGTGTTTTTAGCTGCTTTGGCTTTATTGTAAATAAATTCAATTTTATTTTTTTACTAATTTACCCTTATTATAATAATCTTAATTCAACTCTACCGTTTTTAATTTATTTTTAAAATTATATATTTAAAGTTGATATTGTAGCTTCAAATAACTTAAATTTTAACAATAATTAAATTTACACTTTCGTATATTTAATATTTTAAGCATTTTTATACTTTATGTGTTATATCATCTAATTATATTATTTTGTTTATATGTTATTATTTAATTAATAAATAAAATAATTATTTTTTGCAATCATGTAAGTTTAATTACTGTGTATAAATGAACAATTACATTACTTAATGGGAGCATTATTAAATTCAACATATTTTTTTAATATTTTTAAAAACATACATATGAAATACTAATTGAAATAAAATTTATGATTTTTTTGTAGAAAAATAATTATCAATAACAAACAACAAGTGAAATAATAAGCGAAAAAATAGTATCTTTTTAACACATATGGACAAAACTGTCTTTCATAAATTAAGTTTATTTTAGAAGTAATTTTTCTCGAAACACTATCCAATTTAACTTTTATCTGCTTTTTACTTCTTACAAACACTATCCACTTTTGATTCTACTACAACTTTTAATTTTTTTTTACAAAAATCACCTCTCAAAACACCAAAAACCCAAACCCCCCGCTTTCGTTGGTTTACACATCCTACGCCTACCCACCCATGTATCCGTTTATCACCCTTTGAGTGCCACCAAAAATCTCCCGTTGCAGTCTCCAATTCCCTCACTAACTTGTCCGACAATTTAAAACACGACATCGCATAGGTTGGGAGAGCCTATGAAACCGACTTGATGAGCACTCCTTTTCCGAATTGGTCACATCACCCCCAGTTCTACTCCAAAATTTCTGAAAAAATACCGGGGACATACCATTTGGGCCAGGAGATTTAAAGGGAGACATATCGAACAAGGCAGATTTTACCTCCAATGCTGCGAAGGGAGAGCTAGCGTGGAATTCTTGGTTATACATCGTTCTATAGATGTAGTTTCATGAATTTGATAACGTATTTACAAAAAGTACTACAAAATTTTGAAAAATAAAAATTACAATTGACGGATAGATTAGATATTTCAACATCTAAAAACAGTTGATGTATAATTTGTGTACAGTTTAAGGATAATGGTCAATTATATATCAAGCCTAATTAAAAGAGTCCTTAGTTTTTCATTGTGAAACCGATGAGGCATAACTCAATTGGCGAATCTGAGACTCCATGACTCTAAGATCGTGGATTCGAATTTCACAAACGTGTGAGATGTTATTTCACAAATTATATTTTATTATATAAATAACTAATATATATAATAATATTTTATTATTAATAAATATATATAATATTTAATTAAATAATTATTATATAAGATAATATTTTATTATTAATAAATATATAATATTATATATATTAGATGTGAGAGAAGGGCAAAAATATCAAAAAAAAAGTATTTTTATAGCAAATTTGCAGTCAAGAGCGAGTGTGGCTCAATTTCTGTATGGAGGGGGTTTTTTTAACTTTATTTTATATCACAGGGAGGTTATTCGATACTTTAATGTTCATAGAGGTTTTTTTAAACATTCCTATTATCATAAGGGGGGTCTCTGGATTTTTTTCTATAATTATGTGATATTGATGAATAGTATATGATTGTTATTTTTATTGGTAGTTTCTTTTTTTAAAAAAATAAAAGCGATTAACTATTATTAATTGAAATAAATTGATTACAATCATTCGTGTACGATACCAATCGTTACAACAATATACTTTGGTTAATAATAAATAAAATCTAATCAGCACCCACTATTCAGTAAAAACAACATACCTACTAATCAGTAGACACAACTCCCTTGTATGAGATAGGGTTTAAACCCATGACCATTTAACATTATAAAATTTTAGTTTTGCCAACTAAGCTAAACCTTAAAGAAAAAAGTCTACAGTGTGTCTCGTCAAAAATAAATAACTTAAAAATTAAATAATCTGAATCAAGATTAGAATTTTGATATGGAACAATTAACGTACTGGTTTGTAATTAATAATGATGTAATATCCAGCAAAGAATCACTCAGACTGAAAAATAAATGAGTCTGAATCAAATTAAATTTTTAGTAATCCAACAACCAAGCAATTACTATATTTAATTAATTAATTTCCAGCAATAAAGCCATTAATCAATAATTATTATATTTTATAAACAGCAACCCAGGGGACCACCCACCCCCCCCCCCCCTCCTGAAACACTATTTACAGAAAATAAGGAGTCTGAATCTAAATAAACTTACAATATCCAGCAAGAAAGCATTTCTTAATTAATTATTTAATACCCAACACACCAAAGCCATTACTAATTTAATTATTTTTTAATTAATAACACCCAGAAGTTGGGGGGGGGAGGGGACCATCCCCCAGGTAATGAAATCAAATCTAGGCATTGTTTGTTTCAACTCCGAAATATTAAATATTACGAAAAAATAATCTCTCAAACTTGGGTACTTTGAATCCACCCCAAACTTTGACATCACGTAAACTACAACTAACCAAACAGGCGCCATACCCACCCCGGGTGGGGGTGGGTGGGGGGGTAATTATAATTAGTTAAAGTATGGAGCAGGTAGGTATTCTGAGGAGTAAGCGTGATTTGGTTAGATCCTAGAGAGTACCAATAAATAGCAACGTCGTCAATGAGTCGCATCTTCTTGACTTAAATTGCGACAACCTGAATCTATAGTGGCGTGAGAATTTAATCATGTGGGTGAGTACAGATGCTATATATACGATCCTTTTAAAAAATACGTAAAATTCCCATATCTTCCGTAAATTAATTCAATTTAATTTTATTATAAAATTATAATCAACTCTCTGAAATTTGATATAATTATAAATATTTAGTTATTTTTTGATTGATGTGTGTGAAAATAGCACGGGTCCAATGAGTTTGGACTTTGGTGATGGACTCGGGCCAATAAATAAAAGGACTTGAGAAAGAAAACCTACAAAACAACCTGTTAACACTCCGACACTTAAGTTGGTGCCGAATTTAAGATAAAATAATTGCAAAAAGTAAATCGTAATGAGAAATCGAGATATGATTATAAAATCCGTGAGAGAATTCGTGTAAATAGTGCAGTTGGAGTGCAAAGTAAAAATTGACAGCAATATTGCAAAGTCTGGAAGGTATCCCCCGTCTGGGGGATCGAACCTATATTTATAGGGTGGTGTCCTCCCTTTGATAGGATTCTGCACTTTCCCTCTATCCTTGGGAAGAATGGATAAAAGTTGTTTAGATAAGTCATAATTTGTTCTTATCATCTACTAATTTTGTTGATAAAAGTTTATTTCCAAATTGAGGAGATCCTTTACTGATGAGGACTCCTAATCAGAAGGGAGTCCTCCTGATCCAGGAGTATGGGAATGTGAGGGGACCTCCCTTGACTCGCGTCTTTTATGTTGACTAAGACGTACACTTGGCGATTCAGGTATATGCCACGTGGGGATGTCTGGACATGGGCTCTAGGCCGATCATGTCTTGCTGGGACACATTTTTGGGCTAAATCTCCAGATATCTTGGAGCGTTACCCCCTTCATGGGTCGTTAGGTTGATGGAGGAGGCCCCTACTCTTCCTTATGGCGGACTTCTTTGGGCCATATGCATCATTGACAAATTTTAAATAGCATGTTTGATAAAATTATACACGTACTTCTTTGATGGATGTCTGCAATTGTCAACTTAGTTTATAAAAATATTTTAAAAAAAATTATTAAAAAATAAATAAAATTATAATACATAATCCACAATGACATTTTGATCAATTCACCACAAAAATTAGATGAAAACTTAATGGTGACTAACGAATTGAGCTAATTATTACTACCGTTAAAATTATGAGGTATTGGTATTTTTTCAAACAATAAGGACCGAAAATTATTTATGACAAACTTCAGAGAAATTAATTGTAAATTATCCTTTAATTTAATAAAATGAAAGTAGCTTATTTAATTAACTATAAAGACATAGGTTATGTAGAATATATGTATATATATGGACATTTCGCTTGAATAACGCTAAATTTAGATAATTCTCCGTAATAATTATTCTCTCGATTCTGAGTTTATAACCAAATTAAATCATATGCTTGAGCTATATTTTGGAAACTAAATTTACGAAATTTATTTCTTTTTGTTTTTTTTTTCCTATTTTTAAATTAAAAGCGATAAACTATTATTAATTGAAATAAATCGATTACAATCATTCATATCGAATGTCAATATCTAACAAAACTAATTATAATATCAATGAGGCCTAACTCAATTGGCGAAGTTGAGGCCCCATAACCTTAGAGGTCATGAGTTCGAATCCTGCCTAATATGTGGGATGTTGTTTCTACTTACTAATATCTACTATACAATAGAAACAATATCTCACGTATATGGCGGGGTTCGAAGCCATAATCTTTAAAGCTATGGAGTTGCAACTTCGTCAATTGAATTAGGCCTCATTGCACATTTATTTCTTTTTATTGTTATTAAGGAATTATAGTAATTAATACAGTAAGTTAGATTTAGTAAATCAACATTCTCTGTGAAAATAAATGGAAAACATGATTATTATAGATTTATAAATTATATTTCAATAAAATAGAAAAGAAAATTAACTTAAGAGTTTATCTACAGAACAAAATAATTGGTGTCGTGGTGGTGTTAAAATATCGTACAATCGCTTTATGGAGGGAGAAAAAAAAAGTAATTAAAACTTATTTTTAAAAAATTATCTAATTAGAGCGATAATCATATTTAAATATTAGTGTGGTGGTGTCACTAACTTGCGTTTGTGAGTGTAAACGGCCTTTATTTTTATATTAGTATAGATATCTAATTAGAGTTACAATTATCATATTCAAAAATTAATACGATCGTGTCACTCATTGCCGTTTGTGAGCGTTGTGGACTTTATTTTATTTATGCATTAATATGGATATCTTATTTGGGCTATGATTGTCATATTTAAAGATCAGCATGACAGTAACATAATTATCGTTTTATATTACTATAGATAATAATCAAGCTGCAAGACTAAGACCTTGAGGGGCTATATAGTGTAAAATCCTAAAAGGACATAAATAACCACCATAGCGGAACAAAATATCCAAATCGGTTCAAGATCCACATATTTTTGCACCAGGGTCAGGTCGAACCCAATGACCCCAACCTAGGTGCCAATTTTGAGACTATTGATTTAGGAGCAAATGAACCATTGAGATTATGCTACGTGGAGTCGTACAAATACAATTTATCTAAAAAAAATAAAAGAGATTATATATATATATATATATATATAATTTAACATAGGGAGAACAAATTACTTGAGGTGGGCCCATCCGAACAAAATAAAGAATCTATATAACTTATATTTTAAATTTTAGCAAACTCTTTGTATTAAAATGATCATATTAGGCAAAATTACAATTTTAGTTTCATAAAATAGGGTTCAATATTTTTAGTCCTTTATAGAATTTTTTAAATGATTTAAAAATTTAAAAAAATCTGCATATTTAATCTTATGCTTTACAAGATTTTTAAAATTTTCAAAATGATCCCCAAATTAAAAAAAAAAAACTCGATACGTTTAGACCAATCATATGGGGTTCAATACTTTTAGTCTCATAGGATACAGGGTTCAATACTTTTAGTCTCATAAGATATAGGGTTCAACACTTTTAGTCTTATGATTTACGAGATTTCAAAATAGTCCCAAAATTAGAGTAACTCAACACATTTAATTCTCTACTTTAAATACGAAAATTTTAAAATAATTTCAAAATTAAAAAAATTTGACACATTAGTCTTCTGCTTTACAGAATCTATTAGACTAAATTGGGACGATTCTGAAAATCTCATAAAATATAGGACTACATGTGCCGAATTTTTTTAATTTCGGAACCATTTTTTTTAAAAAAAAAACACATAAAATGTGAGAACTAAAAATATTAAATCTCTTATCGTATGTGACTGAAAACATAATTCGACCCATAATTAAATACAAAATTATTATTTTCAACATCTCATACGCTTTATAATTTTACTTTTTTCCCCAATATATGGAACTTTTTTTTAAAAAAAAAAACTTATATGTTTAAAAGATATTTAAGGTAATATTAAGATATTTTGAAATATCTTGAGGCAAACAAGCCCTCGTCAGTTGACAACCAACACCCACACTCCCAGTTGACACTTAATTCACATCTCCCTCCATTCGACAAAAAGCCAAATCCCTCCCCGCTCTCTCACTTACCTTCACCACCTTCCTCTCGTAAGTCACCTCCTCCTCACAACCTATGCTTTCTCCCGTTGCCCCCACAACAACCCCCCCCCCCCCCCGCCCCCACCCCACCACCCCAGAAAAACTCCTGCAAATGGACCCCAAAACACACACAATCACACGCACACACACATATATATATATACTTGTTTGTACGTACATGCTGATGTAGTGATATATTTATACACACGCACAAAACACACACACATATACATGTATATGTGTGTGTGTTTGGAGTTGGTGATATGTTCTTGCAGTGTGATTAACGGATGATGATGATGATGGTGGTTTATTACAGGGCTGATCAAGAGAAGCTGCAGCCGGCGCAGCAGCCATTCGGAGAAACGAATCAAGAGTTGCTGATATTCACACTGAAGAACTTGATGTCCAGGTTCTTCATCAGCTTCAGAAGGGTGGTTTTAATGGTGGCGTTAACGATGTGTCTCTTGTTTCTGCCGCTGGTTCTACCGCCGCTGCCTCCGCCGCCCCTTATCCTCCTCCTCATCCCCGTCGCCATCATGGGGGTGCTCATCTTCTTGGCACTCACGCCGCCGCAGCTCTCCGGCGTCGTCGCCCTCATGAGCTGCACATGAAGGATATGGATTCATAGTACGTAAGTTGAACGATCGAGAGTGGGGTATACATACATACATACATGCTTAATTGTTCTTGTTAATTACATCCTAATTACATGTCTTAATTACCAGGGAGATTAACCAAAAAATAAAAGAATTATAAAAAAACCCGGGCATTAAATTTAAGTGTAAATCATAAATACTCTCTCATTTTTGTTAAAAAAATTAAGAATACCTCCTCAAATTAACGCTCATTTATCAAATATCTTCTCACGACAGCTCATTATAGAATTTTTTACTAGACTATAATTAATACTATAAAAGTATTTATTAATTTTATTAAATAAAATTAAAATTTTTTTTTTAATTATGACAAATTTCACAACAATTCATTGTAAGTTGTGCTAATTTAAATTATCGTATAATTGTTGATGTAATGATTCGCATGATTTCCAGTTGTTTGGATCGGTGGATGTGCGCAGGTCTCACACATAGTACTACTCCACACCATTTTGATTAATATTATAATTAAATTTTTGGTGGGCAGGTGCATTGTATGTGACATTTTAATATTGGTTTCTTTGTCCCACTCTTGTCATTAAATTATTCCATTAATTGCATATTATTATTTTATTTATATGGCATTTTCAAAAGTACCCTGCAGACCTTATACTTTGCTGGCAGCTAGGTAACAAATCGTATTTCCAACTTTGTTTAATTAGATTTTCATTAATTTAATTATTAGAGCAATTAATGTGTTATACCATCTTTAACATATATATTAATTATTTTCATGGTATTGGTTGGCAACAGTTTTAGAAGAGCAATTTCTATCTGGATTAAAGGCAATTTTCATCCCCTAACTTCAGGTCATTTTCGTGTTAGTCCCTTAAGTTAATAAGGTTCTATTTTGGTTCCGTAAAACTGAAAAAATATCAATTTTGGTACAAATTTAGTCGGATTATTGAGTTACTCGCCGAAAAAAGTCACATATCAGGCAGGTGACTTTTTAAATTGTTGCTTGCATTGTGATTGGTCATCCTAAAAGGCTTAAAAGCAATTTTCGTCCCCTAACTTCAGGTCATTCTCATTTTAGTCCCCTTATTTCAGGCCATGTCTTTACCACATCATCTTTTTCAGCCAATCACAATGCAAGCGAGTGACTCAACTTTCTGATCAAATTTGTACCAAAATTGAGATTTTTTCAGTTTTACGGGACCAAAATAAAGCCCTAGTAATTTAGGGGATTAAAACGAGAATGACCTAAAATTAGGAGACGAAAATTGCCTTTAAACCTTTCTATCATTCCATTTCAACAAATTTAATTTTGAGTATTTGATTTCATTATTTTGAACTTTAAAAAGAAAAAAGTTTTTTTTTTTTTTTGGGTGGAAAAATTTGAATCACATAAAGGGGCGAAAAATTTTAATTCAAATCGAATATGATTAAATATAAACTAGTTATACACAGTAAGTGTAATTTATTTATCGTATGATTGATGTACTGTTAAGATGGAGCGTTATTGTAGACTTGCGGTGTTCGATTAGTTTTTTTAGTTTTTATGTTACAAGTATAAATCCAACATATTATTTGATTACTTTATCCTCCTTATAGTAATGTTTTTAATTTAATTAATATATAAATTAAGATAGTCTATTGATAAAAAAATCTCTTTAATTTTGATTTGTATCATTAATTATAAAATTATTGTTTTTAATATTTTAAACTCTTAGAATAACAAGATATAAAGTTGGAGTATTTAAGAGCTGAAAGAATTACAAAATTAATATGGAAAATGGGATATTATAAATAAATTCCAAATTAATGTAAAAATTACTATTTTTTTTTAATAATTTTTAGACATAATGAATTCTTGATAATCAATAATTACTTTTTTTTTTTTTTTCCTCTTGAAAGAATAGGTATGGATGTTGTTGTTTGTCTTGCACGGAGACGTTTGGACTGCGAAGATTGCTGCTGAGGCCTCTGCTTCGTTCTCGGGGGAAATTCTCTTTGTTGTTGTGTGTTGTCCAAACATGGCTGTTCTGCTGTTCGAGTGAATTATGCACAGCTTTAAATACGTTGGTATGTTTTTAATTATTTTTTCTATTTAAGATATTTTTTTTTTTAAGAAAAGTATATTTGGAGAGAATTTTAGAGGATGGGATCAGTTTATTGTTTGTTTTTTTTTTGGGTTTTTCTAGAGTATTTTTACTGATTAAAAATTGTCTTATTAGACCTTCTAATTATTTAAATTTGTATAAAAATAAAAAAATAATTGTACATATATATATATGTTGGCATTTATTGTCAGCAACACCATATATGATTTAATTCAGGAGAACGCTACAAGTCGAGAACGAACTATGATGACACGGAGGTGCAGTTCCCTCATGCCAATCGTCGTCTTAGTAAGGTGCTTTTTCTTATATAAAAGAAATAAAGTCGCACTTTGCTAACAACACGGGCTTCTAAATTATTCCCAATGGAGTCATGAGCTCAAACCTTTCGGCTCGTGGCTCTAATAGAAACACGATCACTTCATGCCGACTGTCAGCTTAGTGTGGATGTACAATTAGATCATGTAGATCATTAAAGTACGGGTCTTTTTTAACCGCCAAGTGTATAAGGAATAAAGGTAAGTCTTTATTAATAATTGCATGTAATTTTATGGATTAACGGTAAATGTGGGGTATAGTAATAATTAGTATTTTTTTAATATTGGGATAAAGGGAAAAGGAAATATTTATTTTATCTTTGGAGATGCTTTTGTTGGTTACATTGTATCCAACGCTGCCTTTTCTAGTTTTTGACTGTTTTAAGGTTGTGATGAAGTAAAAATTCCTGAATGAGGGAGACACACACTGTCAAGAAAAGCACAGCAGGTGGGGACTTCTTCCATCAAATCATACCTATAGTCAACTTTTTTAAAAGATAAAGTAAAACTAGGAAAAAAAATTATTTAAATTAAGTTCGATCGAATCAATTTAATTATAAAGTAAGTGTGATACACTTATTATGTGACTGATCATTTTTCTGAACTATACAATAATTGCACGATAAATATATTAAACTTGTCATATAATTGCTTTGAATTTGATCCAATCCAATTTGGGCTAGAATTTCCCATAAACTATTTACGACTAAGCTCAACTTAATAATTAGACCTTTATTAATATTGATATAGTCGATTATAATTTACGGGTTACTTTCACTTAGATCCGCTCTAAAACAGTTTCAAACTTACGACCTTCTCGAAAATTCGTTATTTACACCTGATCTTCATTCGTTAGGGTTTGGACGAAAAGTGCTAATGTTAGCAACAAAATGACACAAACTTTTCAATTTTACTCATTATTTAACATTCTCATGTAATAATTTTGTACTTACAAGAAAAAAAAATATAATAATGTTAATCTCACTCCATATATAGAAAACATATTTATCCTTTTATAAGTATAAAAATAAATATGAGAATGTTAAATAAGGGGTAAAATAAAAACTTCATGTAATTTATTTTGAGGATAATTACATTCTCTTTTTTTTAGGTTTGCTATAATTACACATAGGCCCTTTGTAGTTTGAAAAATTAAATCTAGCACCCATATGGCTTATCAAAATTCATCAAATTTATTGATATTAACAAAAAATAAGAAATATATATACACCATCGATTAACTTATTATTCACTTATAATAAGTCGAATAAATTTTTTATGACCAAATTATCCTCATACTTGTTCACGTATTAATGCATATGAGGATGTATATTTACACCGTTATAAGAGTAATTTAGTTCAATAAATTTAGTGAATTTTTTTACTAATATTTATTTTATGAAAGCAAATTTTTAAAGGTGCTAGATGTAATTTTCCAAATCACATGAGATTTACATATAATTATCTCAAATTTAAAAAAAAAATAGTGTAATTATCTCTTTATTTTGATAATAGTGTAATTCTAAGAACTTTTAGAAAAACATGCAAATACAATTTTAAAAAAAATATAATTGAACTTTTTTATTGAGAAATTACCTGTAATTAACCCTATAATTTACCAGCTAGGCAGAAATAAAATGGAATTAAATATTATGGGCACGAGGGGGTGGTACGTAGAGTGGCGTGGTGGTGTGATAATGGGGACACGTGAAGCATAGAGGTTGGGCGGCATTGGAGTTTGAGCCGAAGAAGAGAGAGAGAGAGAGATACATCTGCATCTGCACCGCCAGGAGAGGGTTTTGGCGGCGGCGCGTCAGATACGGAGAAACAGACCAGACCACAACTTTTGACCGCTGACCCAGCTGCTACATACTAGATTCCACCTGTACGGCTGCATCAATCCTAGGATTCATGTCCCTCTTTACTAGGTTTTCTACATATTTCCTCCTCTCATCTGCCTTTGTTTTTCCCTTTTTCTTTTTGGGATTTCTTTATATAGTAGGTCAGTTATTATGGCCCGCTATTTTTATGTGTATAATATTAAATAAAATATACAAATTAATATATTATATTAATAATTTAAAAAGTATAATAAATTTAATTATTTTATTAGTTGAATGATATTTTTAACTTTAAAAAAAATTGATATATTGACAATGTAATTGCCATTTATGAATATAAACCCCTTTTCTTTTTATATTATAACTAAACATACTAAAAACAAAAATTCTCCTCCAAAAATGAGAATTTAGAGTGATAATTATTATGAAATAAAATCTTATAAAACGAATATAAATAAAATTACAATCACCTCTTTTGAAATTTGATATAATTATAAATAAATTTTTATTATTTAAGAAATTACAAATATCTCTATTAGCCTCAATTAGATTTTCATCCAATTTTCACGATAAGCTGATTAAAATGTCCTTTTAAATTATGAATTATAATTACATATATATATATTGAAGTACGTTTATGAACTAATATGCCCAATTAATTATTTACTTTACCCACCCTCAATGTTTACAAATCAAGAGGGTAATATGATTTTTTCTACTTTACTGTTTAAAAACTACATAATTGTTTTTCATTTGAATAGAAATTTATAAATTTTTTTAAATAACAAAAGATTATTTGAAATTATAGCAAACGTTTTTTTATATTGAAACAAGGTTTTAAAATTTAGTTCAGTTCGGACGATCGAACCGTTCAACTGTCAACCAGACCACAAAATAGCCCTGTTGAAACCAAAAAATCACTTTTTTTCTTGAAAATCATTTGACCCAGTGGTTCAACTGGTGAACCGTGTGACCCGAAATTGGGTTGATTGAACCTATTGAATCAACAATCAAGTGTACATACATGATAAAATTTTTAATTTTTCTTATGAAATATGTATTATTTTCGTTGAATACCCTATTTTTAGGTTCTTTTTGAAAGGATAACAGATTATTTCTAAAAATGTGGATTGTTTATGTTAAATTGGGATAATTTCTGTTAAGTTGAACTATTTTATGTTATTTCTAAATATAAAATCCTAATTTATCTTCTCAGTTCAGTTTCGCTATTTCTATTAGATTATTTCTAATAATTTAGTGTAATTGATTTTCTGTTAAGTTTGAAAATGTATAATATTATTTCTTGTATTTGATCTTATAAGTTTGTTTTTAAATTTATTTTATTATATTCTCTATCTTATTAAACTATTTAATGTCAAAGAAAAACAGTGAATTATTTTTTTTTAAAAAAAAACTGGTTGTTAAGTATATTAATAATAATAATTATTTTAATATTATTTTTAAAATATTAATAATTATTTATGAAAGAAATATGACGTTACTGGTCCGACCACAGTGGACTCAACCGGTTGAATCAGTGACTCGTAACCCACTTAATTTTCCGATTTTTCTTTTAAAGCAAATTCATATATAAAAATGAAATATAAAAGCGTAATGATCAGCATTGAAATTAAGGTGTGAGATGTGATGAAGAAATTTGCATCACCAAAGATAACGCTCGCCCCTTGGCCTTGGGTGCTATGAACCCACCCCTATCTTCGCCCTTGACGTTTCTTTTTGGCTGACGTGTTCTTATTTTTGTGAGAAATTTTAATTTGGGTCGATATTATACAGTGAGTGTAATATATTTATGATTTATTGTATGATTAGTAAATATTTAAAAAAAAGATCAATTATATGACAAATATAACATATTTATCACATAATTAATTTGGTTCGACTATTGCGATCTGAATTAAATCTCGATGGAACAATACATCAATAAAAAGTTAATTCAATAAATTTATTGACTTTTTTATATTATAAGGATAAGGAAGAACGAACCTAATTTAAATAAGAATTTTCTCACTTATATCTATATAACATCACAAAAGTCATGGAGGTGGGTGGGCCCCCACCTCCACCATATGGGCCAAACCCCAAGGGTCATTTCGTCATTTACAACTCATTTGTTTCGAGAATTTATTTTTAAATATAAATTTAATTAAATACCCGTTTAATTTCATATATGTAATTTTTGTCCTGTTATAGAAAAGAATCGTAAATTGTCGTACTAATTTTTAAATATCCAATTTTATCTTTTTAATTCATTCTATCCCTTTAATAAAAAATTGATCATAATAGTAATTTCATTATTTTTAAAAAATTTACTAAAATACCCATCAAACTTGCACACACCTCGATTTTTGGCATATATTTTATGTTTAAAGCTATTATCCCTTGACTGATAACTAATTTATCAATAAAAAAATAATTATTTGTAATTTTCTATATATTTTGATACATACATTGAGTATGTCACGTATTTTATAACGAGCTTATATAAAGACATGTCGATAAAGAGGGAAAAATTGTTTAAAAATGCGTATTATAGAGATAGTGTACCTGTAATTTATAAAAACTAGTAAGAGTGGTACGTACATACTATATACGTGCATAATTGTAATAAATACTTTTTATAAATTATATTATTTATTTTTTGTAAAGTTAAAAATCACCTAAAATAAGATAAAAATACATGAAGAAAAAAATTACCAAAAAATAATTATGGAAGATCGTGATGATTTGAAAGTAAAAAGTAATTACTTAATTTAATTTTTTTAAAAAAATATAACAGACCAAATTACCCTCCAACCTCTCTTCAAATAATTAAAATACCAAACATAAAAAAATAATAATTATGTCATCACTTATCAAAATACCTACATATTATTTAAAAAAAAAAGTGCTAGGTTAAAGTAAAAGTCCAAATTGCCCTCAGGCCTTTTCTTAGTGTAACTTCACGCTCACAAATGATGAATCATCTGGTTCCTCTACGCTTAATTCCCTCTTACATAAACTCCTACAAAAGAGCATCGCACTCACTCACCATCCAAATACGAATACGTATTGTATCAGTATGTACATATACGTATAAATCTCTATATGCATGTGTGTACGTACATGCAGTGTGTGTGTATATATATATATATATATACGAAATCTCATAGTTGCAGTGTATATGATGAATGAAGATCATGATGGTTTGCAGGGTTGAAGAGAAAACTGCTCACTACAATACTTAACAGACGTTAGCTCATTCAAGAACATGATGTTCGGCCCGGGCGGTGTAGTCATGATGGTGCTGTTAACGGCATGCCTCTTGTTTCTGCCGCCGTTTCTTCCGTCGCTCCCGCCACCGCCGCCGGTTCTCCTCCTCATCCCCGTCGCCATCATGGCGGTGCTCATTTTCCTGGCCGTCACGCCGCCGCAGCTCGCCGACGTTGCTCTCAGCTCCGTTTGAACAACGTACGTACGTATGTATAACTTATTTGTAATTTCAGTGCTAATTAATCAAATATATGGTTACTTACATTATCACTCGTTGAGGTTTATTCTAATTTAAAAAATTCTAATCCAAATCAAATTTGAACTAATTATACTATAAGTACAATACATTTATGGTGCGATTAGTATACAGTTTAGGAAAATTGATTAATCACATAGTAAGTGTATCACACTTGTTTTCTAATTGATTTGATTCGATCAAACTTATTTTGAGTAAAAAATTTTCAATCTACATATGCAAACTTTCTCTGTTCTTTGTAAAATTACAGATACACTGTATTAGGGGGTGTTTCTGCGAACTTTTGCTTCCGAATGAGAAGTATATTTATAATTACAGCTACAATTTCAATATATATAATCATAATTTTACAAAAAAATAATAATAATTTGTATATTTACATCTAACATCTAAATTTCTGAAAAAAAAAGTGGGTTTAATACCTTGAATGATTGGGTTAGTGTTTGGTGCAATTGATGGGGCAAGTCATACCTAGTACAGCTGATCCATCATTTAGATTAATTATTTTAGGGTTTTAATTTATGTAATTGGGGTCAGGTGCAATGTATGTGAATATTTTATTTTAATTACTATGTTCCATTACTCTTGAAATTTAATTATTGCATTTGGTTTGAATTATTAATTCATGTAGATTGCATTTTCGTAAGTGTGTAGGAGCTATATATATAGGCCTATATGTTATTTAAGTTTTAATTAATTTGAGATTAATATATTAAAGTTGATTATTAGTCATAATTAATACGATTATTTAATTTGTAGTAGCAGCTTTTACACTGAATCTAGTCATAATTTTGATTATTTTTCTATATATGATGGTAGTTAGTAGCCCATAGTTAATTGGGTGAATTTAAATTTTGTAAATATTTTATAAAATTTTCAAATAAAATAAAATAAGAATAATGAGTTTATTTAGTTAACCCATCAATAAAAAAAAATACTTGTAATTCTCTCTCGTGACAGCCCATTATATGAGATACTTATTGGACTGTTAATTTCAAGAGGATTATGGGTTTTGGGATCCGTTGAACGTATTAATAGGAATTTTATTACACAAATATATAATTTAATCATTGTTAATCGTCGTAGCAAATAATCATTAATTACGGCCATGTAATGGTAGTTGGCTATGGTTTTTGCGAGGGTGACTATAATATTAATTTGTCGTAGCTTTTATTTTTATCATGGCTCTTAGATATGGTAAATATTTTTTTCGTAGTGAAAAAATAATTTTTTTTATCGATTTTATTTAACCGTGGTTAATAACTTTTGACCATAGATATTAATGTTGTAGCTAATAATATTGTAAAATTTGAAAATAAATAGTAATACGTAGTACATAATTATTTTTCATTTGAGGGGGGTATTTGTAATTTTTTTAAAAATGAGGGATATTTTTAATTATGCCAAATCTAAAAAAAATAGTCGTATTACTCTTGATCATTAATTTATTTTTTTATTTAATTAAAAAAATGTTATCAAAATTATGTATACAAATAGAATATGCCAGGTGGATGCATTGGGCCTATTTGCCGGTTTCCTGGACGGGCTGTTTGGCCCATTTTCAATGCAAGTAAGAGCCCATTTCAGGTGTAGTTATATCAACTGCCATGGGCTTATTGCCCAAACAAATTCAGTTCCTTTTAATTTGCTTCATTGGCCTTCATCAAATATTTTTTAATTAATTAATAAATTTTATATAATATTTTTCATTAAAATTATTTGTGTTATTGTTCTAATTAAACATTAAATTATTTTAATTTTTAGTAATATTTAATTGTTGTCATTACCTATATACATGTATTGCAGTTTGCAACTTGATCGATGTTCCCTTGCGCGAGTTATTATCCACTTTGACTTCGTAAAAGCCTCACGTCTTTGAGTTGAAAAGACGTTTTTATTTGGGATAGGAGTTCTTGGGACTTCTAAACCACTCAAGTTCTTCATTTGCAACCAATGTGGACGTTTGTCTACACACCAGCCTCTCAAATAAAGGGTTTGGGAGGCCTGATTTCATTTCCACATACAGCACCAAATGATGTAGCTTGCAATTTGATTCAGTGTCCTGTGCAAGGTGTTCGATCGGATGGTAGGAGTCTTATGGGTTTGGCCTAAAAATGCAACAAGCTAAGTTGACGAGGCATTTGAGCTTACAAGGCACTCAAACTCATCGTCTGTGATAAATAATATTTCATTTTTAAAAATAAGAAATACTAATTAAAAAGTTTTGACCTTTTTAAATTAAATAAAGAATGCAATTAAAAAACAAAAAAGAAATAAAAATAGAAACAAACAAGGCCGAAGATTGAGAGGAGGTGAGTCACAGTGATAGGAGGCCTAAATACCATAAATGCCTTTCGATAAATTTTATGTTAAATAAAAAATTGAAAAATACATAACAAAGAAAAGCTAAAACAAGAAGTCATCCCCTCTTCTTCCTCTTTCTTTCAATTCATCTCCTTTTCTTCTTCTTCTTCCTCAGAATTTTCTGCCATCGGAAAACCCTTGATTGTCATCAGGGAATTCAAGATATTCCAAAGAATTGAACCCCCTCGATCGGAAACCCTAGAGCCCACCATCAATTGCTGCTCCCCGTGTGTGCGTGTTAATATATGGGGGCCTTGAATTGGGGTAATCAAGTGCAGACTCGCTGGGATCTCTGCGGATTTCATGCTATTTTCTTGTTGAGGTGATTTCCTTTTTTTTTTGTGTTTTATGGTTTTCGTCATGATTTTCGGTTTATTATTGGAAGATCGGGTTGGGATTTCTTTAACGATTCTTGTTGTTGATTCTTCTTTTTAATGATTCTTGTTGATTTTCGACGTACGTTGTTGGTTGATTTGAGCGTTTTGAATTGATTGACCCGTGGACCGATCGTTGTGGTTGAATTTTTTTTTTTTTTTAATTTCGATCGTATTCTCTATTTAATCTGTAGTTCTATGTAGTTTGAATATATCTGTTAGTTCCGCCCCCGCTTTTATTCATGTTCGTGAATTGGATTAATTTTAGGGTTGTTCGTGAAATTTTAGTTATCTCATTCTTTTCCTTTTCTTCTTTCTTTTCCTCCCTGTTTTCATGCAATTTGGTAATTGAAGTTCTGAATGTACGTGTTTCTGGACAAACTTGAATGAACTTATATTTCAATATTGTTTCTTGTGGGCGTGTGGTTGGTGAATATGATGGTACATGGACCAACACGATGTTATTTATTGTTCTTTGTGAACTTTTAGAATGGAACATGAGCTATAAAGCTATGTTAGATAATGGGCATAATTATGTGGTCTTTTCATGATTTGAAAATGGATATCTGTTGCCTGCTGGCACGAAAGAGGTTGATGCATTTGCAAGGTGGAGGGAAGAAATCAAATTTTCATTGTGTATCTGTTTTCCAGTGCAAGTGCAATGAATTCTTCAATCATTTTGTTTTCATCATCCAATGCTATTAAAACTTGCAGTGCGTGCATGTGTGGTGTGACGCAAAAGTGGGTTCTGGGAACGCATTAAGTGAAGCAATTATAGGAGTTTAGTCTTCATTCTCCTTCCAAATTCATTTCTAATTCAAATGTTATGCCACAGGCACTTTCTTGTGGATTAGATTTTCTACATTACCGCTTAAGGCTGCATATTGTGGACTTGATTTGTGACCTTATATTTAATGGAAGATGACCATGCCAATGGATAACAACAAAGAAAATTCCTCAAGAGAGCGTGTTCAGCGCCTCTTCAACAAGGTATGTGCTCCTAAAGTTATATTTTATAGCAGATTATTCTTTGGTCATGGATTGTGGATGTGGATCAGAAAGAGTTCCTTTGCTGGAAGATCTTCTACAGCGTTCCATGCTTATCTTGTTCATCTACTTGCTTGGTTATAAAAGCGAAGTTATTTTGTATATGTTCTGTTGTATGACTTCATTATCTTGTTGTAGAATGTTGAGTTGGAGAACAAGAGAAGGAAAGCGGCACAGGAGAGAATCCCGTCGGATCCTAACACATGGCAAAATATGCGTGAAAATTATGAAGCAATTGTCCTTGAAGACCATGCGTTTTCTGAACAACATGATGTAGAATATGCTTTGTGGCAATTGCATTATAGGAGGATCGAGGAGCTAAGGGCACTCTTCAATGCAGCTGTAGCTTCAGCAGCATCAGCTGCGCCGCAAAATGGGAAAGGTCCAGTTCGAGGAGGACCTGATCGACTTATGAAGATACGGTCCCAGTTTCGGACTTTTCTTTCCGAGGCTACTGGATTTTATCATGATCTGATGTTGAAGATAAGAGCAAAGTATGGTCTGCCATTAGGATATTTTTCTGATGATCCAGATAATCAGATTCCGATGTCAAAAGATGGAAATAAGTCTTCTGAGGTGAAGAAAGGTTTAATATCATGTCACAGATGTTTGATTTATCTCGGAGATCTTGCTCGTTACAAAGGCTTATATGGGGAAGGGGATTCAAAAACTCGGGATTTTGCGGCTGCATCAAGCTATTATATGCAAGCTTCTTCACTCTGGCCTTCAAGTGGTAATCCGCATCATCAGGTGAATTTTTGTCGAATTCCCATTATGGTTCTTTAGTGATTTCTTCCATCGAGCCTTTGTTTGAGTTCATTGTCATTGATTGCTTATCTAACTTGGAGTTATTCTTTTCTTTTACCAGCTTGCTATACTGGCTGGATATTCGAATGATGAACTGCTCTCAATTTATCGCTATTTTCGAAGTTTAGCGGTTGATAACCCTTTCATTACTGCAAGAGACAACTTGATTATTGCATTTGAGAAGGTATGATTCAGTATGTTAATAAGTGCGGTACATAAAGTCCTTTATAATTGTTTTCATCATGTTGCTGAAGTTTGTAACTTGCTTGATTGTGCCTATATGGCATCATTTTTAGCTATACTTGTACTTGACTTAGTAACTAGATCTGAGGAAGCATAGATTTAGCATATATTAAAACCAACAAATCAGAACTTCTGTCTCAGGTCTGGTAATAATTAGGTAGGTTATTTTAATCTATTAACAGCAAGTGCGAGTCATTCATGTGTAAGCTAGCTCTGCTCTATCATCTCAATCAGCATTTTGTTGCCTACCTTCTTCTGCGTGGGGAAGGTTTCTGATGGACACTGTCTTATGCTACATCTCTTTGTCAGTCTGTTGATACTAAAAATCTTGTATGGAGTTTTTCCATAATTACCTAGTTAGGTTTTCAGGATCTTCAACATTACTTTTTGGAAAAGCATAATATGGGAGCTGCATTAACAATCAACAAGATCTGTTGATGTTCTTAACAGCACAAGGTCTTTCTTGTCATCAGTATGTCTTCTTTATTTTGCAGAATCGTCAGAATTATTTGCAACTACTTGGTGATGCTAAAACTGCTACAATGAAGACATCACCATCAAGGACTCATGGAAAAGGAAGAAGCAAAGGGGAAATGAGGTCATCTTTCAAAGATAATAAAGTGGAAGCTAGTGCAGTTAAGCAAAGAGCTTCAAATAATTTTGAACTCTTCAAAGCCTTTATCACGCGATTTGTTAGGCTGAATGGAATTCTCTTTACACGCACAAGGTTAGTTTTGAATTTTCAAGAGTATTAGAGGATTGTAACTGCAAAATTATTGCTTGCTGATACTTAGTTCTTTTGGTGATCCCAGCCTGGAGACCTTTGCTGAAGTGTCCTCAGTGGTTAAAAGTGATCTATTGGAACTTCTTTCTTCTGGGTCAGATGAGGAGTTCAGTTTCGGTTCAGATGCTGCTGAGTGCAGGCTTGCAATTGTCAGGATGATTGCCATTCTGATATTTACTGTGCATAATGTAAACAGGGAAAATGAGAATCAATCATATGCTGATATTCTACAGCGTTCGGTCCTGCTTCAAAATGCTTTTACTGCGACCTTTGAATTTATGGGTTGCATTCTTGAACGGTGTAACGAGTTAAATGATCCCTCATCGAGCTATTTATTACCTGGGATTATGGTTTTTGTGGAATGGTTGGCTTGTCATCAGGATGTTGCAGTTGGCAGTGAACTGGAGGAGAAACAATTGAATGCTAGATCATTGTTCTGGAATAAATGTATCTCATTTCTAAACAAGCTCTTAGCAAGTGGATATGTCTTTGTTAATGAAAATGAAGATGAAACGTGTTTTTCTAATATGAGCAAGTATGATGAGAGTGAGACTGCTAATCGACTTGCATTACCAGAAGACGTTGAATTGAGAGGATTTCTTCCCATTCTTCCTGCTCAACTCATCCTTGATTTTTCAAGGAAGCACTCTTTTGGCGGTGATGGAGGCAATAAAGGAAAAATTTCCCGTGTTCAGAGGATTATTGCAGCGGGAAAGGCCCTTGCTAACGTTGTCCGAATTGGCCAGGAGGGAGTCTATTTTGACACTAAGCTGAAGAAATTTGTGTTTGGAGTTGAGCCACGGAGTTCTGATGATTATTTGCTTACCAATCAGTTGGAACCCGTTTTGAATGGTAGCTCTCTGGACATCCCAGTAGGGAGCCAAATGGCTCTGGGTGTTGTCTCTAAGATAGAGGCGGGTATAGAAGCTGAGGATGAGGATGAGGTGATTGTTTTTAAGCCATCCACTACTGAGAAGCATATGGACGAGCTTTCCTCAAAATTAGCTTCTCCAGAGGTGGCGGCTTCTGTTGGTGGGGCTGGCAAGATTGATTTTGGGAATGAGAATGGGTCCTTCTCTGTTGCACATGATAGTTTCCTCTTGCAGAGTGCATTAAGTTCAAGCATGAAACCTTCTGCAACTGTTGCTAATAGCACTTCTCAGTATCTGCAGCCTATCCAATCCAGCATGTCTAAGTGGCCTGTAGAACATGCTCCAATTGTGGATGGTTTGGCCCACTTGAATTTGACGGAAAATGGACTCTTACTGCAGTCTGAATTGCAAGATAGGTTTGGAGTTCCTCAACCTGCTGCTCTTCCCATGCCCTATCCCCAGTTTGTTAATACTGGCGCCAGCAATAATCATTCCATTCAGATTCCACAAGCCACCGTACCATCAAAATTTGACTCCATTATTTCTTCCGGAGCATCACCTGATGTGCTCTCTGTGAAACCATCTTCTGTCATGGCCCCAGGTTTAAAGAAGAATCCAGTGAGTCGACCTGTTAGACACTTTGGTCCACCACCTGGATTTGGTTCTGTTCCTTCCAAAGTTGTGGATGATCCATTGTACACTGTGGCCTTGAAAAACGAAAGTCCAATTCCGCAAATGGATGATTACAGTTGGCTAGATGGGTATCAGTTGTCTTTCTCAAACCAAAGTGTTGGATTCAGTAATTCAATGAATCAAGTAGGTCCCACATTCTCTTCTGTGAGCAAGAGCAATGGCTCAATGGAGATAGCCGCCTTCCCTTTCCCTGGGAAGCAAGTCTCTACGCCGCAAGTCCAGAGTGAAAATCAGAAAGGCTGGCAGGATAATCACTTTTTGGAACATATGAAGCAGTATGATGAGCAGCAGCAACAATTTCAGAAAGGACACCAACAGCCTATGGCTCCACGCCAGCAGTATCAAGGACAATCTCTCTGGGAAGGTCGTTTCTTTGTGTGAGATGATTAAGAGAGCATACATGACAAAGGTAATTCATGTTTTGTTTATTATACGTTTACTTATCTTGTTTTGGTTGGGTAAATACACTTCTTCTATTTGTTCATTCCATGCTATCAAGTAATTAACTTGTTTTGATGGGTTCTTCCCTTAAGTTTCTGATCCATATTTTGGTTTTACGTATTAAGGTCGTAACCGGTTTACCGCAGCAAATGTCCATGGCTGGGTGCTATTATTTCATCCATCGCTGTTGAAGAATGGCCAAATGTTATTAGGTTTCTAATGGACCATGGTTGGTCTGGGAGTATTGCAGGCACCTGCTGGTGAATAGGTCTCTCTCTCTCTCTCTCTCTCTCTCTCTCTCTCTCTCTCATTTCTTCTAACCTTGTACAATGCGCACTTTAAGTAGTTCATTTTCTTGAGCGTGTTTTTGGTCTATTGATGCTTTGAGAGAAATTGAACTACATGTCAGCTGCATCTGGAGGCTGACGTACTGGTGAATTCTATTGGCTCTTGCTTCTTTTCTTGGGTGCATCCAGAGTTTAATCATCATCAGTTTTTCTTTTGGAGTACATGACAGTTTTTAGCGACTTGGCAATTTCATCTCTTGCTTTTATGGTGCACTTGTTCTTTCACTTCATTTGGCCTTTTAGTTCCTTGTGCCTGCATATTCATTTGCTAATGCCTTCCTGGTTATGATGACCATCAAGTCAGCTGCTATTTTATCTTGTGCCAGAGCTAGGATTAGCCAGCATCGAACTGAATTTGTACCATATGTAAATGACCCAGATTCCAATTGCCCCCCCGCCCCAGCACCACACATATTATGTTGATTATGAGCGGCACATGGATTACTTGGAGCAAAATGAAAATGTAATCTATAATGTGAATATACAATCCAAATTGTAACCGTCAGCAATCTTGTGATTTTTGCGAGAATCCAACTGGCACTGGTAATATATAAAAGAGAATTCATGGTGGTGTTACTGTTTTACTATTGTTTCTTTATGCTAGCACCCTACAATTTACTTCTGTTTCTTCAAATCAATCATACATTTTTAATGTTTCACATTTCTGGGTCACCTGAAGATGATGTACCTTAATCATGCCAGCTTGTGCCGAGCTTACCAGACTGGTTGAATGGAGCTTATGATTTCAATAGGTGAAGTACGTCTCAAATTTTATAAGCTTGGTTGCCTTCTCTGGTTGGATCAGTTGGGATAAAAACCTTCAGGGATATCGGATTGTGGTGGGCGTTGATGAAACTAAAAGAAGTGCTTGCAAATCCTCTACTGTTGTGGCTGGTGGAAGGTTTTTCATTCATAGCCTTTGTCCGTCTACCATAAATATGTCATGATGCGAAGTTTCAGAAGCTAAAATCCAATCGTGTAACTCTTTGCAGTGGTCAGTATGTCAACGAGTTCTGATGTGGGATTTGAAAGTCGTGGAAAATTTTCTTTTTTTATCAGAGTATGTGATGCATGTTAGTCTAAATAAGTGTGCGATTGCGAACGCAAATAAAGGTATTTCAACTTTCGTGGTTGATGTTTTCGTTGTAAACCAGAGACATCGCATTCGTGGGTGAATGTTTTTGGATTCTTATGAAGTAGATTGTGATGTTAATTTCTCGTTGTCTATTTGCGTTGGTGGTGTTAGAATATGCTTGTACTCTCCATCTCGTCGACGCGTACCTGCCCCGTTTTTCCTAATGAAATAAAATTTCCATTATAATTTTAAAGATCTCTCAATGAAGAGGGACATATAACTGAGACTCATTATGAGCTCATATCTTCTTCAGCTTTGCCAGAAGGAAAACAGTAGCAGAAGTAACAACAGGAATGAAAGCTTCATTTGGAACTAACTTTGGAGCCAAACGCTGCTTTACGAACAAGGCAGTGGCAGGTACTCCAAACAGGTAGAACAGCATGTCTTTTGACGCAATGCTGGTGAGTCCTGTGTCGAGTATCACTTCTTGAAGGATTTCTTGGAATTCTTCCTTTGTCAAAGATTTCCCTTTGCCTTTGTGATGTTTCTAAAATTGTGAAATCGTCAGCATTCATTTTCATTTCAATCTTATGTTAGACGATCCACATTTGGGAAAAAAATGCATTTTTAATTGTGTAATTTTTGGAGGTGATAGTTTTGGTCCTACGCAAATTAATTTTCGTAATTTAACTCGGTAAGTTTAAATTTTGACAATTTAATCATTTTTCGTCGATTTTGGAAAATTTCATATGACTTGCATTTGACTCAATTAATAACAATGCTAATCTTGTAACTTGGAGAAATTGATATCTTTTAATTCTGTAATTCAGGAATTGATATTTTTTTGTCCTATATGAATTAATTTATAAAATTAAAATTTATAACTTAATTGTATTTGTACAAGTTACATATAAATTTCTAACCAAACCGATCAAAAAATGAATAAAATTATAAAATTACAATGTGAGATGATATATACTCACTTTGTATGCTTCCAGGAGTGTGCTAGTCTGCGGCACCCGGAATTGAGTACTACCAATTGCCTTGTTAATTTCTCTGGAGAAAAAAGTTCAAATACCATAAACCAACATAATTAAAATACCATAAACTACGTACTAAAGAAAAATAATTTTTCAAGAAATTCAGATACTCGACGGTCTGGCAAACTGCATGGTACAAATCTGCTGAGCTCCAATCCTCAGTCTTCACAAAGTACGCATCGTAGCATAGTTCGATCACCGGTCCGATTTCCTTCACCTTCTTCTCCTCATTTCCTGCACAAAAAACATGTCGAATGTGGCTGTATGTCTACTTTCACAGCGGTATCTTTGCACAGTACGTGCATGAATAACGGGGAGAAATAACTCACCAAATTTATTGAGGGATTGGCCCATCTTCACCAAAAAAAAAAAAAAAAAATGACTCTTTATCAAGAAATCGATGTGGGTATGAAGGATTTATTGTTTTTTCTATCTTGCAAGATTTTCTTTTTATGTATTTGTTGAGGATTGGTGTGGAGGAAAAGTATATGAAGTAGTGTGAGTTTTGGTATCAAGCAAAGGATGTTTCTTTGGAGACTTAACTCCACACATACTTTTTTCGGTTAAGGAAGGAATAACAATTCTTATTGTAGGAAATATTGAAATTAATAGAAGAAACTTATGCTACTACTTAATTTAAATTTCGTTCTGGTCAACTTATAAGTTTTTTGAAACATCTTATAAGACGTTGTAAAGCCTTCGATAATTTTTTTATAAAACGGACTTGTAAGATCAATAAATAAGATGTCAGAAGCTTTTAAGCGTAAAAGTAAGGAATTGTCAACTTCTTTTAGAATTTTTCTTTGAATTAATTACAAATTTTTGTATTTACTAGCAATTTGGCTAGCCCGTTATAAACGTATTTGGCCCGTTATTAGCCTGCTCCGAGTGAATCGGTGTACGAGCAAAAAATGGAGCCATGAGAATATTTTTTCAATACTTAGAAAAACATATATATATTGCAATACTTGAGAATTGAATATTTTTATTTTTAACAAAGTAGGATAATTATATAAATAGTTGTTGAGATTTAATTATGTAATCTTCTGGGCTTTTGAAATTACAGACAAACATGTCTATTAATCTTGTGCAGTTCAAAGATTCCTCCTATCAAATTTTCCAAATCAAAATCTGTTCATGTCAGCCCAAAAAAAAGACAGAAGGTATATTTTTATTAATTAATTTCTTTATTTTTTACTTTTTTGAAATATTATAATTTATTTTTAACCATTGTTATTCAGATTTAATAATGTAAATAATAATTTATTAACTCAGTGCATACGTATTTAGTTTTTAAAAACTATATGTTTCTATCTATAAATAGGATGATTATTTTAATTTATAACTAATTATATATAACTAATTTTTAATTAACTAATTATTTAAAAATAACTCAGTAATTAATGGACTATTTTTATTTTATTTTAAACTAAAATAAATAGATAATATTTTTCTTTTTTTATTTTTTTTTGTCTTCTTCCTCATTATTTCTCTCCCCAACTCACCTACCTATCATCCTTAAACATAAATGCAATGGTCCCTTGTTTGAGTTCTATAATTCAATTATTGTGAGTTCAATTCCTACAAACATAGCTATTTACTAAACATAAATGCACTAAAATTTTTGGATTCTTTGTTTGAAAAATAATGAATACCGTTTGTTGTTTAAAAAAATATAAAAATCCCTTAAATAAAAAATAATTGTACAATCCTTATACGGTGATGTGGAAATTAATACTTTACTGTTATTATTTTTTTTTTCTCTTAAAAGAATATGAAAATAAGTAAAGTAAAAGTATATTACTTTACAAAAAGATATTTTAAAAATTTTAAATTATATAAAATTAAAATTCATAATTTAAAAATATATTTTAATTAATTTATTTAAAAATTAAATAAAAACTAATAAAGTTTAATTATTAGGATATTGGAACAGACCTCCATCATCCTTCCCTTTTGAGGCCCACTGCAGAAACCTACGGCAGAAGTTGTCGTGTGACTCTCCCTCTTGATGTGACACTTGAAAAATTATATCTAATACTCTTGAAATTTATTTTTATACAGCAAATAAGTTTATCTATTAGTCGAAATTTATTAAATTTGTTATATTAACAAAAAAGACATGAATTAAAATTAGTATTTATCTTCGATTTACTTATTGCATGTCAAACAAATCTTTTTATGACTAAATTATCCTTAAAACTGTGAAGGCATACTTTAAATGCATTAATGTGTGAAGATGTATAATGGTAATAATTTGATCATAAAAAGATTTATTTAACTTGCAATAAATCAATAATAAGTCAATCGGTGATAAATACGGATTTTTATCCAATTTCTTCCGTTAATATCATCGAATTTGATGAATTTTAACTAATTAGGAAATTTATCTGGTAGACAGAAGCAAACCTCGTGGATATTAAATATAAATTTTCAAACCACATGGGGTCTACGTAAAACTACATCAAACATAATGGGAGGAGAGTGTAATTACCCCTTAGAAATAATAATTTCAAATTTCGAATTACAAGTTAATTAGGAATAATTGCACTCTCTTTCCTCCAGGTTTGATGCTATTAAAATCTACATCTTTTGAGGTTTGAAAAATTAAATTTAGTATTTTTTTAAATTTGCTTTCATTTAACAAATAAGTCTCTTATTAACCAAAGTTCACCGAATTAGTTAAAATTAACAATAATATTTGATAAAAATTCATACTTACCCTTAATTGATTTGCTACTGATTTATTGCAAATCAAATAGATATTTTTATGATCAAATTACCCTTATACCCTTCACACGTTAATGCATGTAGAAGTATATTTTCACCGTTATAAGGGTAGTTTAGTAAAAATAAATTATTTGACTTGCAATAAGTTAGTAATAAATCAATTAAGGTGAAAATCAATTGTCTTTCAATTTTTTTATTAATATTGACAAATTCAATAAATTTAGATAAAAACAAACCTCGTGGGTACTATATATAATTTTTCTAACCACAAGTAGTTTACATGTAATTATATTAGGGAAGGGAGTGAAAATTTTCCAATTATTTAAATTTATTTATATAATTTTTTAATTATGATTTTGAATTATATTTTATAAAATAGTAATTAATTTTAATTTTATTATATGACATTATTTCCCCAAAAATGCATGAAAAAAAATATCGATAAATTTTTAATTATTTAAAAATGATTATTTATTGAAATAAAAAAGTCTACTTAAAAGCATTTCAATGCATCCACGTAAGAAATCGCGTTTTAAAATCTGATTTATGTTGGGCTGAAAACGTATATCTAAAGGCATGCACATGTGCGGAGGAAATTCTGCACCGTCGGATTGTTGGATTAGATTGGGACGGAACTTGAGAGGTGGCGCCGGAGATTGCAGATATACTGGAACGTTTCTCGGAAGTGATGATGCTGATGACGGTGGCGCGGCGTCGGGGGGCGGTGCTAAAGTATATAAAATAATACTGCGAATTGCACTTAACACCCTCAAGAAATTATATTTTGATAATTAGTCCAGCCCTACAAAGTAAGAAAATGCACTATTGCCCCTTGAAATGTTTTTGTTGGAGCGATTTCCCCCTGATCAACTTTCCAACACTCTGTTAGCGAGAAAATTGCAATTCTGGTTCTAAAATATAAAGTGGTTTGCAATATTAGTCCCACACTTTAAAAAAATATGGCAAGTAGTCCCATATTTTAGGAAAAACGTTGAAAAATTAATGATTGAAACTAACTTTGGAACATTTTTCTAAAGTGTGGAACTAATTTTTTTATATTTTCTCAAAGTGTGGAACTAATATTATAAAATATAGGACTAACTTTGTAATATTTTTTAAAGTGTGTGACTAATGTTGGGTATTTTAAAAAGTATGTGACTAATTTTGTAAATTATCCTATATTTTGGAACCGAAATTACAATTTTCTCATTTTTTTAGCATTTTATCACCTAGTATTAAAATTTTGTACGAAAAATAAAATTTAAAATTGGCACCAAAAATCATATGAATTTTCACTATAATTAATTATTATAATTAAAAAAAATTATGGCAAATAAAATTACCTATGACTGCACGATGGCTATTAATCGTATTTTTGCAAATAAAACAAATACTATTCATAGTTAAAATCATAGTTAATATTTTGACCATATACAGCTAAAAATCATAATAAATATGATTGAAAAAAAGTTAAAATTTTTAATTTAATTTTATTTTATCATAATTAATTATATTGTTGGTAATAAATTAAATTTTCTTGTAGTGTGGAGACAGAAAGAGGAAATGTAAGAAGATTACAACTACTTGAAAACAAAAAATATCAAAATAGTCCTAAAATAAATAATTATTTTGTCTTAATATGTCTTATGTGTATTTTATTTGCAAATAAAAGACATGTTGAAATTATGAGTTAATGATTTTCTTAATACGGAATTTTCGACGCTTAATAGATTTTCATTGATTCTCTTAAATTATTTTATTATTTTGTCCCATCTAAAATTGACTGAGATTGATAGAAATATGTCCGACACGTCAACGAATTGAATGGGTTTAATACAATTTATTCTGTGATATTACAAATGAGAAAATAATCCCTTTATAAAAAAATAATACTAATTTATCCCCCTATCTAGGGAGGTAAATTACTTAATTTGAAAAAACATAAAGGGGTAAATTGCTTCATTTTAAAAAATACAAGGTGATAAATTGCTAATCTTTTTATAGGGGATAATTTGGATATTTGCAATATCACATGGGGTTAAATTGTATTTTTTACTCAAGAAAATTAAATCACTTTACATAAAGAAAAGGGATTTTTTTTTTTGGGGGGGGGAGTAATATCTCTCACAAGCTTCCGGATCAATTTAAAATCCAATCGAACTCCTGCAATCCATGAGACATAAACAGCTATTTGTATCAGATTTTCTTCTTCTCCATTCAAAACATAAAAATTAAACGAAATCAGACGTAGCCACAGACAGATTAGAGATGGAAAAAACGTGCAAGAAGCCGAGCTCCAACTCACTCTAGATAATGACAAATGCATGCAATGCAATAAATGTATTTGCTCGTCCGAACAAGATGCTTGTGTGCGTGTGTGTGTGTTTATGACACATAGAGAGAGAGAGAGAGAGAGAGAGAGATTCATACGAGCTTTCAGTGGCTGAAATTGGTGGAAGGCTAAAGGAACAGGGGAAGCTGTTTGATTGATCTCTCCAAGGTATACGAATCAGACCTATCGCTGTTATTTGCTCCTTCATCCTTCTATTTTACGTAAATTATACTTTTGCCCCATTATTGTTATATATAGATATATACTACTATATTATATTATAAACTAGTTAGTACCATGTGTCCAGATATGGGATAACTGTATTTTTTAAATATACTTAAATAAATTATAAACACTTTTTCAATATAAAAAAAGTAATAAATAAATTAAAATTAAATTAATCAATAAGTATAAAAACTACAAAAATATATTTATAATATTTTACTAACTATTTACCTAAAAAAGTGAGTGAATCTTTTGGACAGAAACAAACAAATAATTATACAAATACAAATACTAATAATAATAATAATATATTAATAATAATAATAATTATACAAAAAGTCAAAAATCAAAAACTCATCTCTTTCTCTCTCTTCTTATCGTTTTTCTTCCTTGTTGTTCCTCACTTGTCTTTCTTTTCCATTCCTTCTCCTCTCTCATTTCTTCCCCAAACCCATCTCCATTTCTTCCTCAAACCCATGTCTTAGAACCCTAACTCCAAACTCACGGCAACAAGGAGGCAGGTCGGCAACGAGGACGGGGACGAGGACGGCTTCCATCTTTCTCCTCTCATTTTTTCTACAAACCCATCTCTTAGAACCCTAGCCCTAAACTCACGGCAACAAGGACGGTAAATCGGCAACGAGGAAGGCGAAGAGCGAGGATTCTCCAGGTAATCCTTATTTCTTTGTTGCATTTTACTTATTCTTCTTTTTTTTGGGTTTGGGTGTGTTTTTAGCATCTTGTTTTCAGCAAAATTTCTGAAAAATTTTGTATCTAATGTTGTATGTAATGTTGTAATTTCTGGAAAATTTCTGCAATTTCTGAAAAATTCTAGTCGTTGTGTGAAATTTCTGCAATTTCCCTCCCTCTGTGTGAAATTTCTGCAATTTCTGCAATTTTAGTCGTTGTGTAATTGTTGTTCTTGAGGTTAATGATGAGAAATTGGGGTTTGAGTGAAGTGGAGCTGATGTTTCGTGTTGTGACAGTGAAAATAAGTGGGTGGGAGTGCGTGTGCTTTGTGTTAGTCAAAAATACAACAGTTGAAGGCGTGATGGGTTGTGGGAGAGCAGTGTGTGTGTGTGATTCTGTGTGTATGAAGCAAGAGGTGTACATGGTGGTGAGGCGGTTGTACAGTCCAGAAGTAATGGTAATTTGTTAGGCTTGGACCCTTAAACATAGCAGGCTGGTTCTCATTCTCTATCAATTGGAATTATGAGAATAGATTGGGGTCAAGTTTCAGTTGGCACAATTGTCTTACCAACACAAATTTGAGTGTAGGTGTGGTCACAATGTTGATTTCCATATTTGAATGTGTTTAAAAATTGGAAGGCAATTTAAAAGGTTTTGGAAAAGACAAAGGAAGGAGATAATATATCTACGTATACAAATAGTTGTCCAAATGTCTAAGTTTTAATTAAATTGAGTGATGATACCTAATCTTAATTGAAAGTGAAGTAATACTTAATTTTATATTTTCACTGTCACAACACGAACACAGTGAATGATTTTATTACATTTAGTGGGAGAATGATTTTAGTAAACTATTTAAATGTTATAATTAGGCCTAATCTGAGATCATTTATTCCTATTTCTTATATCAGTAGAAAAAAAATCTTGATCTTCAAAATTACGCCTACTGAGACAGCTTCTTATGAGCAGTGGGAGTGGTCTAACGGTTTAAGTTTGATGCTCATAAAGAAGCATATCAACAAAGGTAGTTGAGGTTTAATCCAAAATGCACTAAAGTAAAAGACTTTCTAAAGGCAATTGAAGATCAATATGTGTGTTTTGATAAAACTTTGATTAACTATTATTTGTATAAAAATTCCATGCATGTATTTTGTTGAAGGTCCATGCACTAGAATTCCATGCATGTATTTTGTTGGTTTCGTTAAAAAGGGTTAAAGTCTTTTATTTTATGGATATATGTTTTTAGTCTAGATTTATTTATGTATTTCGTCCCACCTTTTATATGACTTAACTCGTTTTTAGTATTGAATGAGAAGGAAGAAAGAACATGTTAGTTTTGCCAAAGCACTACAAAACACACCAAACATTGAGTTTTTATTAATAGTAACACTATTGATTTTAGTAATTAAAAGACTTTTCTTGAAGGTCCCATTTCTAATTTATTTACTTTAATTATAAAGTTTCATTTGATTAACTATTATTTGTATAAAAATTAATTTCTCTGTTAAAACTATTTCATTAAAAATTTAAATGCACATGTTTCTTATTATCTATACTAATTATAAAAAGAAAGCATCTTTCGTGTCTAGAATGGAAGTTCTTTTAGGTATTTTATAAAATTTAGCCTTCGCTTTTGCATAATTTGTTTCTATATTTCTTTCTACAAAGTGAAATCTGTAATTTGTGGAGGGCAAAAATAGAAATTCAATATAATAGTGGTAGTTCTCACATTATCTAATTATTTACGTGTCGAGAATAATTTGTTATCATGATTTATTAATAGGTTAATATTTGACTTCTAAGAGAGTATTATAATATATTTATATATAATCATAATACATAAAATTTTATTTATTTATGAAGGCATAGGGTTATTTTTGTCCATAAAGAAACAACACTGAAATTTGAACCCCTGCAGGCTGTGCTATGGCGGCCCACATCTTCAAGAAAATCCGCCCGGCCGGCGCCACCGCCGTCCTCCGCCGCACTAAAACCACCTCAGCCCAATATGTGGACTCAAGATTTCGGGACCCTACATTCGAAAAGTTGATGGAGAAATACAAAAATCTGCTAAAAGTCATATCCATACAAGACCTCATCCTCGCCTCAAACTCCACTCCACCTTCCGTCTCCCTCGACTTTCTCCACCGCGTCTCCCAGAGGCTCCACCTGAACCGCGGCCCCGCCGCCTTCCTCCGCAAGTATCCCCACATATTCCACATTTTCAATCACCCCGTCAAGCTCCAACCCTTCTGCACCCTCACCCCGGCCGCCCTCAAAATCGTCCGCCAAGAATCCATGGCTATAGATAACTCGCTGCCACTTGTAGTAACCCGATTGGTCAAGCTTCTATCGATGTCCGTCTCCAGGAAGTTGCCGCTTCGAGCCATTTTCAAGGTCTGGAGAGAATTGGGACTGCCAGATAACTTCGAGGACTATGTTATTTCAAGCAATTCTGACATTTTCTTGCTTCAAGATGGAAATGAACCCAATACTCATTTTTTGGTGCTCAATGATGGTGAAGCATTTAAGGATTGTTTGATTCCTGCTGTTGAGAATTGGAGGATCGTGGAGTGTTGTAAGGAGGATTGCAGTGTGGATAGGACCGACCTCAGGTATAGCTTTAAGCAGGGGTTTCCACCGGGGATGCGAGTAAAGAAGAATTTCAAGGCGAAAGTTAAGGAATGGCAGAGATTGCCATATGTTGGACCGTATGAGGAGCTGTGGCTGGAGGAAATGAGGAGGACTAAGAGTAGGATGATGAGAATGGAGAAAAGGGCAGTGGGGATTGTCCATGAGTTTTTGAGCTTGACTGTGGAGAAGATGGTGGAGGTGGAGAAGATTAGTCATTTTAGGAAGTGGTTTGGAATTGATTTGAATGTGAGGGATTTGTTCTTGGACCATCCAGGGATGTTTTATCTGTCAACCAAAGGAAAGAAGCACACAGTGTTTTTGAGGGAGGCATATGAGAGAGGATGCTTGATCGAGTCAAATCCGATTTATGAGGCTCGGAGGAAGCTTCTTGATCTTGTTCTTCTGGGCTGTCGTGGGTTGGGAAGAGGTGATGATAACTCCAATAGTGTGGATCAGAGTGAAGAAAATGAAGTGGAAGAGATGTACAAAGATTGAGGTGTGTTGTCGGGTTAAGCTCTTCCTCACTGTGGCGTTGCAAAGTTGGGAGGTAGAATTAAGTTGAGGTTCGTTGATCTTAGCTGGAAAGTACATTATGCACAATGCAACATGTATTGGAATGAATGCTTCTGGTGTTGTTTGCTGGTTATGAATCATCCGTAGCTTAAACATTCAAGTGGAGAGTTCACACAAGGTAACTATGTCTCTACTTCGTCACGTCACCTCCATATTGTTGGGATATATGACATTGATTATATGCTTGTTTGCTTGCTTAGATGATTGATGTTGTCGGTATACTATAAGAACAATACTACTATCAGGGGGGTGGAAACCCAAATAAGGAAGAAACGGATTAACCTCCAACAGGCATCTAAACTCTTCAAAAGCTTGAAATGTTTTGGAGTGGTTGCTCGACAACTAAGGGATTGGGATGACACCGATGAATCAGAAGGGGAAGACGATGATGGCAATCCGGTTAGCCCACAACCATTGAAGATTCAGGACCCTATTTGCTCGCAGAACAGTAATCCAACCGACACAGAGGAAAGAGAGCAGTTCCTAGTTCCCGCTCCTACCCCGCCAGACAAAAACAGACGTCGCTACAGGCAATTCTGATACTGTTCTTTTAAACCTTTTGTTGTTTATTAATGTAAAGGAGTAGTATTCCTCCCTTTATGCTTTCCTGTTTTATTTGTAATGTTAACTATTGCTCTTTTTATGAAGATGGGATGGGGACCCCGATAAGCCTCCCCCACCTTCGGGTGTTTTGATAAAAAAAAATAAAAAATAAAAAATAAAACCCTAAACCCTAAACCCTAAACCCTAAAGGTCACTGGACACTACAGCACATGCTATTTCATATCAACCTATTCCTAAAGCAAGTGGAGTTTCGGATTACTCATATCTATCAGGAAGGAAATATGGCGGCAGACCACTTGGCCAACCTTGCTTGTACAACCAAATCAGCTGAAGTTTACCGGGGGGATGAACTACATGGACACATTACTGGTATCATTAAATGCGACGGCTTGGGAATCCCATATATTCGAGCAAAATGAGAAAGAGTCTGCCGTATCAATGTCTGCAGCTGCTGCTGTTATTACTGTTGCTGATGCCGTCTCTTTGGTGTAGCATGAACAACAGGACAGAATTTTCAGGGAGTATCCTTGTCTATTGTGAATTCAAATATTTTTTAACAGTTGCTTGTCTCAGTTCCTTGCTACAGCAGCAGACGGTGCACGAAGGAGTCCCACAGCCTCTCTGCTGCTGCTGCTGCTGTCCTTCTCTGCTGCAGCGCTTCCGTCGCTGCTGCTTTTTGCTCCAGACAATCACCTCCTGCTGCTGCAAGTTCCGTACTGAAGCAGCACTCTGTTTGCTGCTCTGCTGCAAGGCTTCGTTGGCTGCAGAGTAGCAGCTGTTTCTTTGCTGCTATTGCTGCTGTTATGCTGCTACTGCTGCTGTGCTTCGCTGCTGCTGTTATGCTGCTACTGCTTTGCTGCTGTGCTTCGCCGCTGTTGCATCACTGCGCTGCTACTGCTGCTGTCTTTTGCTGCTGTTGCTGTGCTGTTCATCCACACTGCAGCTGTTCTTTGGCTCTGTGGCAGCAGCTGTTGGTGTGGCTGCAGCAAGCAATTTCAAGGGGCAATTATGCGAGGATTATTGATCTCACTTCAGGGAGTTTTCTTAACCTCTCCTATCATCTTGCTAGGCTATCAATTAACTCTGCTTTTCTGTTGCAGAACCATGGCACTGTGACAGCAGCTGCTTTTTGCTGCAACGACCTTGCTTTTACTGCTGCCATGCCACTTGTTGTTGTGGCTGCAGCAAGCAACTTCAGGGGGCATTTATGCAAAGATGATTCATCTCACTTCAGGAATTCATGGTAATAACTCTGTTGCTGCAGATACTGCTTTTGATTTTTGGAACCAATATGCACATCCCCAGCCCTTGATCAACCTTGATGTACTCACCTCTCGTACACTCAAGTGTTTCTTTGGCCTCTTCTCATTCCTTGAACAACTGAAAGGTTTGCTCTTGTGCAATCTGTCATCCAAAAAGCTGGGGTCTTGGAACGTTTGCCTCCTTCCCTCACATCTCTTCACTTCATCTTTCAACTTACACAACCTTGAACTAACTCTCCTAATTATCAACGAGCACGCCTTGCTTCACTTGCACAATCACTTGAGCACTAACCATTTTTTGTCTTATTGTGACCACCACTCAAAGTACATAATTTTCCTCCACACCCCCTTTTGTTTCTTGGCAACAAACTGTCTCATTGAAGTTTCTCGGCTCTTCATAGTCCTTGGTGCAAAATTCATTTTGTGTTGGTTTCAATTAGTTGAAGTGTTTCAACCCCGTTTCAACTTCTCAAAATTAGCACGTCTTTCCTTTGATGCTTTTGGTTTTTCAATTGTTGGTCTTGTGTACTTGTGTTCTTATCTTTTAGAGCGTCTTTTCCCCTCACTTATTTGGGAGATTGAATAGGGATTTTTCCTTGTAGGCTTGATTTTGTATGCATTTCTTTTTCTCATTTTTCAATTCTCTAAAATTTGGGCTGATTTTATTTTGTTTCATTTTTTGGATTGTGTCTATTTTTCATTCATAGACTTGGGCTTGTTTTGTTTTGTTGAATTGGGTTGAACACTCTTCAGTTTTTTGGACTCAACTCCCTTGGACCGTCCAAGCTGGAAACCCATTCCTTTGGGTGCACCTAACTCCAGACTGTTTCTTTTGGGCCTAAAATTCTCGCTGGGCCGAAACTCTCAACTGGACCGTCCAACTCTTTGGTCTGCACCACCTGATTGTATACTTGCTGGACTATGCATTGCAAGTGGGCTGCGCTCAGACTGGGCTGCACGCATTCTGGACTGAGGAGGCAGACTGGCCTCACTGGGCTGCACTGCTACTGGTCTGTGAGACTGGGCTGAACCAAGGACTGCTGCATTGGGCTCTTTCTGGACCACCTCGCGGGCTACCTCTGCTGGACATTAAACCCGGGCCTCCGATCCAATTGGGCAATTTGACATTGAAATTTCATTTTGCAGCTGCCAAGATTTTTGGGCTTCTTTTTGTATAGCCCAAACACTATTTTTTGGGGTTCTTTCTTGATATTTTTTGTGGGTTTGAATTTTATGTACAAAACGTTAAGTACATTTTAATTGTTATCTAGAAGGGATGGGGATCCCGACAATTCCCCTATTTCTTAAAAACAAAAAAAAAACCCTAAACCCTAAACCCTAAACCTTGGCCATTTTTTCTCCACATCTCACTACAATTGTGTGAGATTTTCACACACTTGCACTTCCACCTCTCACCACCACCAAACCACCACTCTTTCAGCCTCACCACCACCACCGATAGACAGCCCATCTCCAGCTCTGTCGCGGCGGCGGCGCCGTGCCATCACTGGTCGCCGGTCGGAAAATCTCGCCGGCGCGTTCGAGGTCACGGCCACCACCGTCAGGCTCGCCTCGTCGAGTACTGTCCAACCATGGTGCGTGTGGCCTGAACGGAGCACGGACGCGCCCTCACCGGCCGATCGAAAATTGCAGATTCGCCCTCAAAGTCGCCGGAATCTTCTCTCTAAGATTCTGGCGCCGTCTCGTCGAATTACCGGCCGTGCTATATACCAAAAGAATCGCCTTGATGAGTAGAGTATTTCCCCCCAAACAATTTGAAGTTTCGTGCACTTGGGACGATGGGCTAACTCCTCCACCGCTGAACGCTTCCACCGTCGTTTCGTCGCCGGTGAGCCGACCCACGGTCACGGACCAGTACCGTCGTCTTCCTCTCTTCATGGCGAATCGTTTGGGACCAATCTCGTCCAATTTCATTGCCTGTACGAAAAGATCTTTTTCTTCTCCTACTCGCGCCGTCGCCGCCACTCGTCGTGCTGTTCCGCCGCCGTCCGGCCACCGTTCGCAAGCGGACCACCACCACTTGACTCGCGCTGGGATGACGAAGCCGACCATCCGTTCAGATCATGGTTCCGTTCAGTCGCCGGAATCTCCAACTCCGGCGGTAGGTGGCGGTCAAATGGGTTTGACCGAGTTGACTCCAAAAAGAACGTTCACTGAAGTCATTGCACCCTCAAAAGTGCCACAAACAGCTTCGTAGAAATTTTTCTTTGCAAATTCGCCACCGCCCTCCATCGATGCGTGCGGTCTTGATTGATGAGAAGGGCCCTACACTGGTTTTTTCGAATACGGAGACCGAAACCCTTGCAGCTCCTTTCCGATTGGCACTGGTTGGGAAATTGTGACGTCTATAGAATTTTTCACGTAATTGGGAGACTAATTGATAATTATTAGGAATTTAAATTTAATTAATAAATAAATTATAGATTGAATTTGGGATATAATAAAATTTGAACGGATTAAATTGGAGTTCGTGATAATATTTGGGGACAAATTATATTAGGAGGGACGTGAAAGGTATTTTAGAAAAAGTTTAAAACTAAATATAATAATAATAATAATAACAATAATAATAATAATAATAATAATAATATGTAAATATATGTACATAATATATAAAAGAGGGGGGGGGGGGGGAGGTGGCACCGCCTCAACCCCCCCACTTAAAAAAATATATACATGTGTGTGTGTGAATTCATATTCACACACATACTTTTGCATAACCAGCTCTGCAATATTTCCGCAATATTTCAGGTATGAAATATTGATTTTAATTTATATTAATTATGTAATTATATTATTTAATTAGTTCATTTATTAAATGTTGATTATATATCAAATCGAATATAAAAATGATATCGTTGGTTAATTAGATTATTAAATTTATTAGATTTGAATGTTGCTATAGCCAATTTATATAATTCCATCGGAATTGTTAACCAAATACGCAATTCTACGTATTGTTATTTAATTAAATTATATAATAGCGAGAAATTGATAACAAATTCGTAGGAATATTCTGAAAACTATACTTAAGATATAATATATTGTTAAAGAGGAAGAATGATGTTTTAATGATAATTTAATTTAAGGATGTTATTAAAAATGATAGTTATAAATGTATAAGGGGTTACGTTAAATAAATTCCTATGAATCACTTGATAAATTATAAATATTTTTATGAAGCCTATAGTGTCTAGTTATTGAGAAGAACTAGAACGAAGATTTATATTTCGATAGAAGTGGAATATTAAAGAATTATTGAAAATCGTACGAATAAGATTTAATATTATATTTAAAAGAAATTACGATATTCTCGATATATTAATGGTATGTGGTATAACTCATTATAGGATATGGGGGTGAGGTGAAAGGACTGACAATTAGCGATTGAGTAGAAAGAAACGTTGTGAGGTTGAGGTAAGTAAATAATTAGTATTATCTATATATGTTCCATTTATTTGTGATATTACTGTTATATAAATTTGTGG
This sequence comes from Sesamum indicum, assembly GCF_026168435.1. Lineage (NCBI taxonomy): Eukaryota > Viridiplantae > Streptophyta > Magnoliopsida > Lamiales > Pedaliaceae > Sesamum > Sesamum indicum. The sequence goes on along the minus strand of NC_142661.1, from coordinate 2,936,274 downwards.
TTCATGCTGATGTTGGTTTATCTGAAAATATATGAATAGTGAATGATTTAATTTGATTGACGATATTGTGTACGTGGAATGCGAAGACACGTTGAAATATTATGTTTGTTGTATGATGTGTTGTGGGTGTCTGAAAATGAGAATATAATGATATATTATTTTACGTTACTAGTTGCTTACAAAAATGGTGATATGTGGATATGATGGAGTGGTGGAAATTGAATATAATTGTGGCGTGAATAACCCTTGATGTGTTGAAAAGCCTATAAGGCGAAATGAAATGAAAAGAGCTTTAATGCGATATGAGAAAGAAATGAAATGAAAAGAGATTTGATGCGATATGAAAAAGATGTGATGTGAAAAGAGCTATGATGCGAAATAAAAGAGCTATGATGCGAAATGAGATTGATGAGCCAGCTGTCAAGGGGATTCACTTAAATTTATATAACGGTGAGACTGAGTTAACGGGAAAAACACGATATCACCTTCTGGTAAACAAATTAGGAAAAAAGAGGTTTAATTGATTATTTTATTGTGAGATAGCTATGTGGTGTACTACAATTATATTGGAGTTAAATTGACTGTAATTCATGCATGTTGCCTACTTGTCTTGTTTGGGCTGTGTTTGATATACATATATAGATAGGGCTGATTATTTACCTACTAAGTGGCAGACACATCCCTCTGTTCACATTTTCTTTCAGGAGTAGACTTTGAGGTGTCTGATAGTTGAAGAATAGGTCTACGCACTATACTCAGGCATGTCGGGCCAGTATGCTGTTTTCTCCTCTTGTCAGCTAGAGTACAAATCTTATTTTGTTTGTATAAAGAGAACATAGACGTAGCGATCAACTGTGGTGGATCACCTGTGGTGTTTGATTTGTATATATGTGATTTTGTGGGTTGACTATGTCGTTATGATGTTGTGACTACGTATGCATATTGATAGATGATTATGTGCATATATATATATAAACACAGGGATTATTATAAGTATGACGTTTAGGATAGATATAGCCCTTGTAGCGAAGGGGGTGCTACGTAAATTCTCTCATGAAAAACCTCAATTCCGACACCTGCATCGCCTTATTGCCGGACTGGGAGTCAAAGGCGCATTTACCGTCAGTATGCTTAATGCCAAGCATGTACTTATTCGTCTCTCCAACGAATCCGACTTCTCCTATCTTTGGCTGAGAAGAATTTGACACATTCAAGGATTTTCGATGCGCATTTTCAAATGGACACCATCATTCACACCGGCTCAGGAATCCTCTATTATTCCGGTTTGGGTACGTTTTCCTGAACTCCCAACTCATTTGTTTCATAAGGATGCTCTATTTGCGGTAGCAAACATGATAGGAATACCACTTCAAATCGACGACTGCACGTTGAATCAATCCAAGCTCTCTAATGCTACATTGAGATTGATCTTACCAAACCACTTGTGGAGGGTTTTAACCTACAAATCAATGGAGCCACAATTCATCAGAAAGTGGAATATGAGCAACTTCCAAAATATTGCAACCTTTGTAAACACGTCGGTCACGACAACTTGGAGTGTTACACAATGGGCAATGCTCCCCGCCCTCCTCCACGAGCCAAGAAGTCAAATGGAAAGGAGACAATGGGAACGGAGGAACAGGTGGTGCCTGGGAAAGCTAAGGCACTCGAGAGGGGTGAATGCTCCAAAAGCAGGTACTCTACTAACCTCTCTAATGACAATGTTGATAGTGGTAAACATGGTAAGCATGATGAGCATGATGATAATATTGTGGAGAATGATGAGCATGTGGATAATGATAACTATACTGCACACGGTGAAAACATTATGGAGACTGATCTGCTTGCCGATAATCTTGCTGTTGGTGCTGTGTATTGTCCTATTGGGGGATGAAAATCCAAACGAGGAAGCAATGGATTAACCTCAAACAGGCCTCTAAACTCTTCAAAGGTCTTAAAACTTTTGGAGTAATTGTTCGACAACTGAATGTTTGGGATGACACGGATGAATCAGAAGGGGAAGACGATGATGTCGACCCGAGTAGCCCACGGCCGGTGAAGATTCAGGATCCAGTGTGCTCGCTGAACCTTAATCCGGCTGAGACAGACGATGGAGAGCAGTTCCTTGTTCTCTCTCCAACTCCGCCTGAAAGAAACAGACGTCGCATCAGGCAATTTTGATGCTATGCCACTGCAACCGCATTACTCCTTTTAACTTTTTCTTGTATCACAATGTAAAGGAGTAGTACCCCTCCTTTTATATTTTGCTGCTTTTACTTTGTAATGCTGCTTGTTTTTTTTTTTAAATGAAGATGGGACGGAGACCACGAAAAGCCTCCCCCACCCTCGGGTGTTTATCCAAATAAAAAAAAAAACCCTAAACCCTAAACCAAACCAACCACACTTTGCCAAATTCTCTCAACATCTCACTACAAGTGTGTGAGATTTAACACACTAATTCTTCCACCACCAACCACCACCAAACCACCACTTGTTCAGCCTCACCACCACCTCCAACAGACAGCCAACATCCTCCTCCACCGCGGCGTCACCGCCGCCGGCCGGTCGCCGAAAATTTCCGACGGTGAGTGAAGCCACACGCGCACCACCATTGGATGCGTCTCATGAAACCCGTCACAATGGTGCTGGTTGTGCAGTGATTGGACTCCGGACGCCGCCGGACGCGCCTTCCAAAGCTGCCTGAATCGCGCCATTTTCGCCCTTGATTCGCCGGCGACTTCTCTTTAAAATACCAGCCGTTTTTCGGCGAGTTGCCGGACGTACCATACACCATTTTGCTCGCCTTGATGAGCTCTACAATTCCCCTCGATCAATTTCACGATTCCTCCACGCATGAAGATGGGCTTCGACCTCGACCGCCGCTAGCCTCCGCCGTCGATTCGCCGTCGTCAGGGCCACCCACGGTCGCGGACCACTAGCGTTCGAATCCTCTTTTCAGTGCGAGTCGTTTGAGACTAGGCTCGCCCAATTTCATGGCCGGAGTGAAGAAATCTTGCAATTCCCGTCCGTGCGTCGTCGCTAACGATCGGGCCGCCGTATCTCCGCCGTCCGACGTCGTTTCAGTGGCGGACCACCACCATTGGCCTCGCCTGGTCACGGCGCAGCCAATCGTCCGGTCAGAAACAGCCACCGGAGAACGGACAGAAGCTCCTCCACCGGCTGTTGACCCGCCGTTGACCGAGTTGACTCGGTCAACCCAGTCAACCCAACAAATCCAGCAGTCTGCTTCCTCGATCCCGACGCTGATCCTTCCGAAGAAATCATTTGCTGAAGTTGTGGCGCCTCCACTGGCCTCAAAAACTGCAAAATCAGCACATCACAAATATTTCCCTACGGACTCGCCACCGGCCGCTTTCGGAATAGTTTTGACAGGAGACAATGGTCCAACATTGCAGTTTACAGATGCCGAGATTGAAATCCTTGCAACTCAATTCAGATTCGCGCTCGTCGGAAAATTTTCGCATGGAGCACCCTCGTACAGCATGCTGCACAAACTGATCGCGGGAACTGACATAAAAAACAAATTCACGGTTAGTATGCTGAACAACAGACATGTCTTAATTTCCTTATCTTGTGAAGCAGATTATACTCGTCTGTGGTTGCGGCGCATTTGGTATATCCAGGGGTACCTGATGCGCATCTTCAAGTGGACTCCTACTTTCACTCCGTCTCAGGAGTCATCAATTGTACCTGTTTGGGTTAGTTTCCCGAGCTGCCAGCACATCTGTTCCGCAAGGAAGTTCTATTCACGGTGGCGAGCATGATTGGAACTCCTCTGCAGATTGACGATGCCACACTCAATCAGTCCAAGCTCTCCAAGGCAAGGGCATGCATTGAATTGGATCTTCTCGAACCGCGCCTTGAGGATTTTCAAATCCAGATTTGTGGGGCAACTATTGTTCAGCGTATTGAGTACGAGGATATCCCAAACTTCTACTCCTTATGCAAACATGTTGGACATCGGGATTCAGACTGCTATTCAGAAGGCGATGCTCCCAAGCCACCTCCCCGGAAGCAGAGGAAGAGGGTTGCTGTGGAAGTGGAGCGGGGCAAAGCAGTTGTTCAGGAAGTTGGTGAGAGTTCAAAGACGAGGGACCAGTCAGAACAGCTTCAGCTTGCTAAGGACACCAGGTACCACACTGAGCACCAAACTGAAACTTTGACTAGCGTCAATGAACTTTCTGTTCCTGCTGATGAAGTTAATATTCCCTGTGAGGCTGGAAAAATGGGTGATTTGCCTGCAGATAATCTTGTTGTTAGTTTTGTGGAAAACATTATGGAGACTAATTTGCCTTCCGATAATCTGGTTATTGGTGCTGTGTATCCTCCGATTGGGGGGTGGAAATCCAAAGGAGGAAGAAACGGGTTAACCTTTCACAGGCCTCTGAAGTGTTCAGAAATCTGAAACTTTTTGGAATGACTACTCCACCACTAGAGGAATGGGATGAAACTGATGAATCAGAAGGGGAAGACGATGATGTTAACCCGGGTAGCCCACGGCCGGTGAAGATCCAGGATCCAGTTTGCTCGCTGAACCTTAATCCGGCTGAGATCGAGGAAGGAGAACAGTTCTTTGCTTCTCCAACCCCGCCACGAAAATACAGACATCGTTGCACGCACTGGATCACTACAACCACTACAACCACTTAGAAACTTTTAACTATATTCTGTTTCACAATGTTAAGGAGTAGTACTCCTCTGGTTTCTTAAGTGTTTTGTAAGACATCTGTTATTTCCTTTTTAATGAAGATGGGATGGGGACCCCGATAAGCATCCTCCACCTTTGGGTGTTTTAACTAAAAAAAAAAAAACACTAAACCCTAAACCCAAAATCCAAAACCCAAAACCCTAAACCCTAAACCCTAAACCCTAAACCTTAACCCTAAACCAAAACCAAACCCTAAACCCTAAACCAATTCTCTCAACTTCTCACTACAAGTATGTGAGATTTAACACACTAAACCTTCCACCCCCAACCACCACCAAACCACCAACCTTTCAGCCTCACCACCACCACCAACAGACAGCCCACCTCTTCCTCCACCGCGGCGTCGCCGCCGCCGGCCGATCGCCGGAAATATTCACCGACGCGTAGAGCCACACGCGCACCACCACCAGATGCGCCGTTGGAAGACCGTCACAACCATGGTGGTATCGCACTGAACGGCCACCAGATGCCGCCGTACGCGCCCTCCAAAGTTGCCTGAATCGTGCCCAAATCGCCCCAGATTCGCCGTCTCCTTATCTCTAAACATTCGGCCGTTTCCTGGAGAGTTTCCGGTCGTGCCATACACCGATAGACTCGCCTTGATGACTAGAAGCTTTTCCCTCAAGCAATTTCAGGTTTCATCCATTGTAGACGATGCGCTAAGTCCAAGACTGCCGCCTCGTTTTTCCGTCAATTCGCCGCCGGTGAGCTGACCCACGGTCGCGGACTGCCACCTTCCACTTCCTCTCCTCAATGCGAATCTTTTGAGACCTATCTCGTCAAATTTCATCACCGGTACGAGAAGATCTTGCAATTCTCCCGTTTCCGCCATGGCCGGCCTTCGGACCGCCGTAGCGCCGCCGTCACACCTCCGTTCGCCGGCGGACCACCACCGTTCGCCTCGCCTCGTCATGGCGCATCCACCTATCCGCTCTGTTTTAGCCATCGGAGCCACGCCTGAAACGCCTCTTCCGGCCAACGGCGACAGTTAACCTGAGCTGTTGACTGAGTTGACTCGGTCAACCCCTCATTTGATCGGGTCAACTCGGTCAACTCAGTCAACCGAACAGCTTCAGCAGCCGCCTTCATCAATTCCGACGCCGAACCTCTCGAAAAAATCATTCGCTGAAGTGGTTGCACCGTCTCGGGCTTCGAAAACCGCAAATACGACACCTCATAAATACTTTTTTGCGGACTCGCCACCGACCGCTGTCGGTACAATTTTGGCTGGCGACAAAGGTCCAACATTGCTGTTTACAGATGCCGAGACCGAAGTCCTCGCAGCTCCATTTAGATTTGCACTAGTAGGAAAATTTTCGCATGGAGCACCCTCGTACAGCATGCTGCACAAACTGATCGCGGGAACTGGCATAAAAAATAAATTCACGGTTAGTATGCTAAATAACAGGCATGTCTTAATTTCCTTATCTTGTGAAGCAGATTATACTCGCTTGTGGCTGCGGCGTATTTGGTATATCCAGGGGTACCCAATGCGCGTCTTCAAGTGGACTCCTACTTTCACACCGTCTAAGGAGTCATCAATTGTACCGGTGTGGGTTAGTTTTTCGGAGCTACCAGCACATCTGTTCCGCAAGGAAGTTCTATTCATGGTGGCGAGCATGATTGGAACTCCTCTGCAAATTGATGATGCGACACTCAATCAGTCCAAGCTCTCCAAGGCAAGGGCATGCATTGAATTGGATCTTCTCAAACCGCGCCTTGAAGACTTTCAAATCCAGATTTGTGGGGCTACTATTGTGCAGCGTATTGAGTACGAGGATATCCCACACTATTACTCGTTGTGCAAACATGTTGGGCATCGAGACTCAGACTGCTATACGGAAGGGGATGCTCCCAAACCACCCCCAGAAGCCGAGCAATCGGGCTGTCACTGAGAAAATGAAAGGAAAGAAAGTTGCTGAAGAGGTCGGGCGGGACAAAGCAGTAGCAAAGGAACAGGTTGCGATTGAGACAGCCAAGGCATTTGAGAGAGGTGAATCAAGCAGGTACCCTACTAATCCCTCTAATGATGATGTTGATAGTGATAAACGTGGTACTGATATTGCTGATATCGAGACGTCGGATGTTAACTATGACTCGAATATGGAAAATGAAATGCATGTTGATAATGCTAACTGGTCAGCACACGAGCCTGCCGATAATCTTGTTGTGGGTGAGAACCACGTGGTTGTGCATGATAACATTGTGTCTGTTTTATCGCTAACACTACCTGCGATGATGGAAAAATGGGTGAGGAGAATTCGGAAAATAAAATGGCTGAAGGAAATTGGATATAAGTGGGAAATGCGACCATGCTTTTACAACAGAATTCAGATAAGGTGGAGACTTTGGTTAGTGATGCGACACCATTAAAGATCTGTGAACCACCTTGCTTGACCAATTGCAACCCTGCAGACTCGATTGAGCAGCTGTTACTGGAGCTGGCATCCCCGGACAAACTGCCTAGAAATGATTTCATCGTAGAGAGGTTACCGGAATACTTGGTCAAAAATACATCGTTGAAATTTCGAGTGATGAAACAGAGGAGTACCCCATGCGGTCCAATTTATTTTCAATGAAGAAGGGATGGAGACCCCGAAAAGTTTCCCCCACCTTCAGGTGTTTATCTATAAAAAAAAAAAAACCCTAAACCCTTAACCCTAACTACCAACCACGACCAAACCACCACTTGTTCAGCCTCACCACCACCTCCAACAGACAGCCCACCTCCTCCTCCACCGCGGCGTCACCGCCGCGCCGCCGTCGGCCGGTCGCTGGAAATTTCCACCGACGAGTGAAGCCACACGCGCACCACCATTGGATGCGTCTCGTAAAACCTGTCACAATGGTGCTGGTTGTGCAGTGATCGAACTCCGGACGCCGCCGGATGCGCCTTCCAAAGCTGCCTGAATCGCGCCATTTTCGCCCTTGATTCGCCGGCGACTTCTCTCTAAAATTTCGGCCGTTTTCCGGCAAGTTGCCGGCCGTACCATACACCATTTTGCTCGCCTTGACGAGCTCTACAATTCCTCTCCATCAATTTCACGATTCCTCCACGCATGAAGATGGGCTTCGACCTCGACCGCCGCTAGCCTCCGCCGTCGATTCGCCGTCGTCAGGGCGACCCACGGTCGAGGACCACCAGCGTTCGAATCCTCTTCTCAGTGCGAGTTGTTTGAAACTAGGCTCGCCCAATTTCATGGCCAGAGTGAAGAGATCTTACAATTCCCGTCCGTGCGCCGTCGCCAACGATCGGGCCGCCGTATCTCCGCCGTCCGACGTCGTTTCAATGGCGGACCACCACCATTGGCCTCGCCTGTCAAGGCGCAGCCAACCGTCCGGTCAGAAACAGCCACCGGAGAACGGCCAGAAGCTCCTCCACCAGCTGTTGACCGAGTTGACTCGGTCAACCCAATCAACCCAACAAATCCAACAGCCTGCTTCCTCGATCCCGACGCCGATCCTTCCGAAGAAATCATTTGCTGAAGTTGTGGCGCCTCCAAAGGCCTCGAAAACTGCAAAATCGGCACATCACAAATATTTCCCTACGGACTCGCCACCGGCCTCTTTCGGAACAGTTTTAACAGGAGACAATGGTCCAACATTGCAGTTTACAGAAGCCGAGACCGAAATCCTTGCAGCTCCAATCAGATTCGCGCTCGTCGGAAAATTTTCGCATGGAGCACACTCGTACAGCATGCTGCACAAACTGATCACGGGAACTGGCATAAAAAAATAAATTCACGGTTAGTATGCTGAACAACAGACATGTCTTAGTTTCCTTATCTTGTGAAGTAGATTATACTCGTCTGTGGTTGCGGCGCATTTGGTATATCCAGGGGTACCTGATGCGCATCTTCAAGTGGACTCCTACTTTCACTCCGTCTCAAGAGTCATCAATTGTACCGGTTTGGGTTAGTTTCCCGGAGCTGCCAGCACATCTGTTCCGCAAGGAAGTTCTATTCACGGTGGCGAGCATGATTGGAACTCCTCTGCAGATTGACGATGCCACACTCAATCAGTCCAAGCTCTCCAAGGCAAGGGCATCCATTGAATTGGATCTTCTCAAACCACGCCTTGAGGATTTTCAAATCCAGATTTGTGGGGCAACTATTGTTCAGCGTATTGCGTACGAGGATATCCCAAACTTCTGCTCCTTATGCAAACATGTTGGACACCGGGATTCAGACTGTTATTTAAAAGGCGATGCTCCCAAGCCACCTCCTCGGAAGCAGAGGAAGAGGGCTGCTGTGGAAGTGGAGCGGGGCAAAGCAGTTGTTCAGGAAGTTGGTGAGAGTTCAAAGACGAGGGACCAACCAGAACAACTTCAGCCTGCTAAGGACACCAGGTACCATACTGAGCACCAAACTGAAACTATGACTAGCGTCAATGAACTTTCTGTTCTTGCTGATGAAGTTAATATTCCCTGTGAGGCTGGAAAAATGGGTGATTTGCCTGCAGATAATCTTGTTGTTAGTTTTGTGGAAAACATTGTGGAGACTAATTTGCCTTCCGATAATTTGGTTATTGGTGCTGTGTATACTCTTATTGGGGGGGTGGAAATCCAAAGGAGGAAGAAACGGGTTAACCCAGGTAGCCCACGGCCAGTGAAGATCCAGGATCCAGTTTGCTCGTTGAACCTTAATCCGTCTGAGATCGAGGAAGGAGAACAGTTCTTTGCTTCTCCAACCCCGCCACGAAAATACAGACATCGTTGCACGCACTGGATCACTACAACCACTACAACCACTTAGAAACTTTTAAATATATTCTGTTTCACAATGTTAAGGAGTAGTACTCCTCTGGTTTCTTAAATGTTTTGTAAGACATCTGTTATTTATTTTTTAATGAAGATGGGATGGGGACCCCGATAAGCATCCCCCACCTTGGGGTGTTTTGACTAAAAAAACAAAAAACCCTAAACCGTAAACCCTAAACCGACAGTCACATTCTCCATTCATTCAGCAGCTTCACGCAAGAGGCCGATGCCGTCGTAGCTTACCAGTGAACCAGAAGATATGGCGATAGTACCTGCCGTAAACGAGGGAGAAAAGGTTCACAACGCTGTGTTGCTTTTCAACCGCTGGTCCTACGATGAAGTTCAGATTAGTGATATCTCAGTGGAAGACTACATCACTGCTACGGGAGCCAAGCATCCAACATAGATGCCTCACACAGCTGGGAGGTACCAAGCAAAGCGATTCAGGAAGGCTCAATGCCCAATTGTTGAGAGGTTGACCAACTCCCTGATGATGCATGGGAGGAACAATGGGAAGAAGCTCATGGCAGTTCGAATTGTTAAGCATGCCATGGAGATAATTCATTTGTTTACTGACTTGAGCCCCATTCAAGTCATTGTTGATGCTGTTATCAATAGTGGGCTAAGGGAAGACAGTGATGGCCCCTAACACGATTGACTTTCCTACACTCAAAGCTTCATTGGGCTGAGTCAACTCAGCTGAGTCAACTCGCTCGTCTGACAAGAAGCAACCCTCAGTTGCTGAAGCACAAACACCTCCACCATCTACCAAATCATTTGCTGAAGCACTCGCAAACCCCTCTCTACACCGCACCCGTGTCTCTACTGCGGCGGACCTGCACAAGTATTTTCTTGCCAACTCGACTCCAGCGAACGTTGGGAAGCAAGCCACACTTGAGGGGCGACAGACTCTCATTTTCTCTGATACTGAGACACTTTCATTTGTAGCGGCCTATCGTTTTGCTCTTGTTGGTAAATTCTCATATGGAGCACCGCAATATCGCAACCTTCACCGACTGGTGGCTGGGCTTGGAATCCATGGTGCTTTTACGGTTAGTATGATCAATGCTAAGCATGTTCTCATATCCATGTCAAATGAAACAGATTTCTCACGTCTCTGGTTAAGACGAATTTGGTACATACAAGGATATCCGATGCGGGTATTCAAATGGACCCCGACATTTACTCCTGCTCAAGAATCCTCTGTTGTTCCAATCTGGGTTAGCTTCCCCGAACTCCCAGCTCACTTATTCCATAAAGATGCTCTTTATGCAGTTGCTAGTATGATTGGAACACCACTGCAAATTGATGACTTCACTTTCAACCAGTCCAAGCTTTCAAAAGCAAGAGTCTGCATTGAAATCGATCTGCTTACACCGCTCATTCAGAAATTTGATATCCAAATCAATGGTATTTCGATTGTACAGAAAGTCGAGTATGAACAAGTGCCGGAATGCTGCACTTTATGTAAACATGTTGGCCACCAGGACTTGGAATGCTACTCCAAAGGGAACAACCCGAAACCAGCACCTCGTCGTTGAAATGAGGAGAGGAAGGAGCCTACTGCTGCAACGAAGAAAGGCAAGGAAAAAAAAGGGAAAGAAGCTACCAACACACCTACCAAAGCACTTGATGGAAAGGCAGAAAAGAGTAGCAGACGGACTGAGAGAGGTGAATGTTCGTATACCCAGGTACCGAATGCTGAACCCCAATCTTTTGCTATCAACGATATTAATTTACATGTTCATAATGATGAGATATTAACTGTTGGTAATGATACTATTGATAATATGCCTGTGGTTTGTGATAGAAATGCATCAAGTATGTATAATGTGCATGAGTTAAATTCTATTGTTGAGGAATTGAGAGATGATGATATTGTTGGGCATTGTGAGGGGGTAGCAAAGGAGGCTCCCCTCCAATGTGTTGCTCTTATTCCCTTTTCCCCAACCCATTTGCTATGCTTATTAAGAAGAATGAGGAGCAAGTGCTCAAAATGAATCAACCTGATCAACAACAAGGTGATGACGATCAGAGAATCTCTAGAAATCAGCAACAGACCTATACCCTTAACCAAGCTGCTAACGAACTTCCCTCACCGCCTGAGAATTACTATGATTTTGAAATTGAACTCGTTGAAGAAAAGGAAGAGGAATCAGCGCATATGGAGCAGATTCAAGATGGAAAATGCAAAACCGATTGGAACGCCATTGGGAAATCAGTTCAAACTATCCAACAGTGATTCGCCCAGACTGACTCCGAACGTGCAAAGATGAGAGTCACACCGTATGCCTCAGTAATTGGGAGCCTGATGTATGCTATGATCTGTACTCGACCGGATATAGCACATGCAGTGGGAGTAGTTAGCCGTTTTATGAGCAATCCAGGAGTGATGCACTGGGAAGCTGTGAAATGGATTTTTAGGTACCTAAGGGGTACTAAGGACCGAGCATTGGTGTTTGGTAAGGGCAAGCTTACCTTGTTTGGGTTTGTTGACGCTGATTTTGCAGGGAGTGACTATGACAGAAGGAGGAGCACTACAGGGTACGTGTTCACATATGACGGTACAGCCGTATCCTGGGTCTCAAAGCTGCAGAAGGTTGTCACACTGTCCACAACGGAAGCTGAGTACGTGGCAGTTACTGAGGCGGCTAAGGAGCTCATTTGGCTGCAACACTTCTTGGTGAATTAGGGAAACCTCAGGCAGATGTGATTCTTCATAGCGATAGCCAGAGTGCGATCCATCTAGCAAAGAATCCCGCGTTCCATTCGCGGACAAAGCACATCGAGATTGAATACCATTTCATCCGACAACTTCTGGAGAAGAAGGCACTGCAGTTGGAGAAGATCCAAGGAGAAAAGAACCCTGCGGACATGCTGACCAAGGCGGTTGCTATGGAGAAGTTGAAGCTGTGTACGGCTTCGACTAGCCTTGATGACTAGAGTGGACAAACCCGGCGGTACCAAGAAAGAAGTGGAGAAAAGCTAATCAATCTTCAAGTGGGAGATTGTTAAGTTGTGAAGATTGATTTGGAGAAGGAGAAGGATAACCCAATTCAACTTAGAAATCCCAAGTTGAGTTGGAGAAGGATAACCCGATTCAACTTAGAAATCCCAAGTTGAGTTGGAAAAGGATAAGTCATGGCTATAAATACTACTCTTATTGGCATTGTTTTGAAAAGCAGAGTAGAGAGAAAAGAAAGAGTTAGACGAGAGTGAGTGTTGTCTTTCACATGTGGTGAAGACTTACATACTGGTGTGTGTTGTACTCCTAAATTTTCCTCCTTTTTGAGTGTTTTCTCCTAGCTTGGTATCGCCCCCAGACGTAGGATTTATATCTGAACTGGGTTAACAAATTCGTGTCTTTTATCGCCTTCATATTCCAGCTGTTGTGCATCTTGACCCGATCTATTTCCTAACAGTTGTCGTAACCCGAGCAGGGATCCAACATGCCAAGACACGCCAATCACCACTCACGCGCCCATTACGTACGCAATGCCCGAGTACACAAACCAACGCCCGCCGTCCCACGACGCTTTCAAGCGTCGCGGCAGGCGAACTGCAGCAAGCACGCCCAAACACGCCCCGGTAGGCACAAAGATTCGGGATGAAACACGAGTTGGGAACCGAGGAGCACAAACCTAGGGACCTGAGCGGCTTGCTTGTGCGGACCGTCGTCGCCTGCCCCTCAACGCCTCCACTTCCGCAGGCGACGGGCTACTAGCAAGCGCACTCAAAAGCATACCCCAGCTCCCGAGCGGGAGCCTTGCAAGCTGGGATTGTCGACGTTTGCCCACCACAAGCTACTAATTTCAGCGTTGCAAGCCACAAGCGGCGACAAGCACCCCCGACCGTCGGATCCCGAAAACACCCACATCGGTCCGCTTATGCGAGGGGAGGCCGACCAACCTTGCTTGGACGGAGCTCGTGTTGGCCATGTTTTAGCAAATCGCAATCGAAGCTCACCCCCAACGATTTGCCGTTGCTGACGTGATGGCGTTCGGCGCACACGATACAAATGGGCATCGGCCGCACGCAACACCATAGATTCCCGCTCGAGCGCCCCGCCGGAAAAGCTCGCTGGACTCTTGCCGCCAAAATAGGGCCAACACAAGCCACACCCAAGCCATGAGGGCGGCCAAGGCTTAGGGGCTGCGGGGTGGCCGCCTTGCCCCTGCCCGTCCCCAGCGCCGAGACCCCCCTCAAACACCCTCCTCCCCCTATAATAGGCTTAAAAAAAAAGCTTTGTGACACGACTAGACATTGAAAAAGATGAGGAAGGCACTTTTTTGCCATTTTTGAATCATTTTACCGTATTTTTGCATGAAAATTTGCATGTCACCCTAAAATCACATGATTAATTCATTTTTCTTCAAATAATTTATTTTTAAGTTATGAAAATATTTATTTAATTATTAAAAAAATAATAAATAAAAGAAAAAAATTGAAAAAAATATGAAGACACATTCGACAAGTGAGAGAAATATGTGGAATAATATTTTTATTTTTTATTCACATATTCTTATCGCGAAATATTTACTTTATTATCGATCGGTCATATTATGCGTCCAAAAAGTTTGAAAAAGATTCGGAAAAAATTGGAGGGTGCACTTTCAAATTCCTTGTTTTCCAATAAAATCATTATGTATACATAAGCAGTGCGTCTTCACGAGCACTTCCGTGCAAGTTATCAGATGGAGCAACATCGATGTTTTTCCGGAATGCACTTTCAATTGTCTTCCCACAATCATCAACATCGGACAAACAAGCTTCGGGATGTCTCGAGACCTGACAAATAAGTCGTGGGCAAGATGTCTTTACATTCTAATGTCATCGTCGGAAGTGATCGAAGGCGACGGCCACGAGAGCAGTGCCGGACGGCAGCAGACGCGCCAGCGCCCACAGGCCGATGGCAGCAGACAGTGCAGACAACGCCTGCTGATGTGCGCGGGTGCAGGCAGACGAAAGCAGATGGTGTAGGCAGCCCCTGCTGACGTGCGCGCGTGTAGGAGGACGGCAGCACACGCGACCTGGCCGACCACTACCGACATGCGCGCGTGCGCCTGGAGCCTCTGTTATCAATGTGCGCGCGCGCCTGTGCACACACTGACGACGCGTGCACTCAGACAGACGTCAGTAGGCGGGCGCCTATGCAGGAAGCCCCTGCCGACCTGCGCGGGGGCGCCTGGAGGCTCTGTTGCCGACGTGTGCGCGCGCCTAAAGCCTCTGCTGTCGACTTACGAGCGCGCCTGTGGGGATAGTGCCGACATGCGTGCGCAGGCAGACGGCAGCAGACGGGCGCCCGTGCAGGCAGCCCTTGTTGGCCTGCGCGCGCACCTGCCCGGCCACTACCGACGTGCGGGCAGGCCTGGGCAGACCCCTGCAGTCTCCCGCCCGCGAGCAGGCAGACGGCAGTAGATGGGCGTGTGCGCAGGCCTTGCCAACCACTGCCAAAGTGCGTGAGCGCCTCGAGCCTCTACACTGCCGACGAGCGCGCGCGCCTGGGCCGGCCCCTGCCGATGTCTCTGGACTCCCTAACGTTGCCGTCAACTGCCGCGTCCCAGTTCAGGAAATTTAACCCGATTCCCTCTTGGAGCACGCGCTGAACGCACTGTCTGTCGGGCTTCCCCCGACCCTTAGGATTGACTAACTCATGTGCAAGTGTCGTTCATATGGAACCTTTCCTATCTTCGGCCTTCCAACCTAGCGACCGCCACGATCGCCGCGCCCTCCTACTCATCGGGGCCTGGGCCTTGCCCCGACGGTCGAGTATAGGTCGCGCGCATGAACGCCATCCATTTTTGGGACTAGTTGATTCGGCAGGTGAGTTGTTACACACTCCTTAGCGGATTTTGACTTCCATGACCACCGTCCTGCTATCTTAATTGACCAACACCCTTTGTGGGATATAGGTTAGCGCGCAGTTGGGTACCGTAACTCGGCTTTCGGTTCATCCTGCATCGCCAGTTCTACTGATAAAAAATGGCCCACTTGGAGCTCTCGATTCCCTGGCACGGCTCAACAGAGCAACCGTGCCATCCTACTTATTTAACGTTTGAGAATAGGTCGAGGGCATTGCCCCTCCCCCCCCCCCCCCGATGCCTCTAATCATTGGCTTTACCCGATAGAACTCGCGCTCGAGCTCCAGCTATCCTGAGGGAAACTTTAGAGGGAATCAGCTACTAGATGGTTTGATTAGTCTTTATCCCCTATACCCAAGTCAGACGAACGATTTGCACGTCAGTATTGCTGCGGGCTTCCACCAGAGTTTCCTCTGGCTTCGCCGCGCTCAGGCATAGTTCACCATCTTTCGGGTCCCGACAAGTATGCTCACTCGAACCCTTCTCAGAAGATCAAGGTCGGTCGGCGTTGCACCCCTCGGGGGAAATCACGCCGGTCAGCTTCCTTACGCCTTACGGATTTGCTCGCCCGTTGACTCTCACACATCTCAGACTCCCTGGTTCGTCTTTCAAGATGGGTTGAATAGGGACCCCGCTGGCCAGCACCAGGAGTGCGCAATTGTCGAAGCACGCCGGAGGCGCCCACTGTACGCCGCTATCGGGGCGACGGCATTCCGCGGGTATATCGACTGCCCGGGCTTTGGCCGCCGCCTCAATTCGCGCTGGTCCGCACCCCGAGTCGATCGACGGATCGGCTCTCGCCGTTCCACATCCGACCAGGGCACATCGCCGGCCCCCATCCGCTTCTCTCTCGACAATTTCAAGCACTCTTTGACTCTCTTTTCAAAGTCCTTTTCATCCCTCACGGTACTTGTTCGCTATCTATCTCTTGCCCGTATTTAGCCACGGACATAATTTACAGCCCGATTAGGGTTGCATTCCCAAACAACCCAACTCGCTGACAACGCCTCGTGGTGCGACAGGGTCCAGGCACGACGGCGCTCTCACCCTCTCCGACGCCCCTTTCCAGGGGACTTGGGCCCGGTCCGCCGCTGAGGACGCTTCTCTAGACTACAATTCCGACAGGGAAGCCGCCCGATTCTCAAGTTGGGCTATTCCCGGTTTGCTCGTTGTTACTAGGGGAATCCTTGTAAGTTTCTTTTCCTCCGCTTATTGATATGCTTAAACTCATAGGGGATGTTGTCACTGCCCGAGCAGGGATCCAACATGCCCATACACGCCAATAACCACACACGGGCCCATTACGTATGCAATGATCGCCATCCCACGACGCATTCAAGCGTCTCGGCAGGTGAACGGCAGCAAGCACGCCCAAGCATGCCCCGATAGGCACGAAGATTCGGGACGAAACATGACTTGGGAACCGAGCACAAACCTAGGGACCGGAGCGACTAGCTTATTTGGGCAATCGTCGGCTGCTTCCCGACGCCTCCACTTTCGCAGGCAACGGGCTACTAGCAAGCGCACCCAAAAGCATACCCAGCTCCCGAGCGGGAGCCTTGCATGTCGGGATTTCTGACTTTGGCCACCCACATGCTACTGATTTCGGGGTCGCGGTGTCACGGGCTGCCCGCACACTAGGCCCCCGTGACGCGCACTTCGGCCACTCAACCGTTCTACATGGCCGACCACTCAGCCTTCATCGACAGACGACGGACACCCAACTGTGTTAGAGTCTTAGGTGTAGGCCTTTTATTGCTTTGTTATTGCTTTGTTATTTGCTTTATGTTGTTTAGATTCCTCAAGGGGACGTTACGCCTCTTGAGTTGCAAATTTCAGCTTTCCTAGTGTCTAGTGTAGGCAATAGGATTTATTTTTTTAAGCCTATTATAGGGGGGAATGAGTTCAAGAAGCTTGGTTTAGTGACGTGTTGGAGTCCCCCTCAAGGCGAACCCCTTGCTCTAGCATCGTTGATCATTGTATACGCATTTTCAGTTCAATGCAATTTGGTTTTCTGAATCCGCGTGCGCAATTTACTGTTTTGTGATTGTTCCTCCCGACTCTGATATATTCGGCGCGCTGCATTAGTGCCGAGCGGAGGTATTGGCGGACGTAGTCAGCGGACTACTAGCCACACGACGCGTTGTGTGATAGGCGCCTCGTGAGAGGTGGTATCAGAGCCTCGTGCCACGATGGGGCCGAGGCGGACCGCTACTGCTGCGAGGGCATCGGGGCAAGATCCGGAAAGCCCGCGACATGCCGCAGCTTCAACCAGCGAGAGAGCTGAGAACCCGGAGGACGGACACTCCCGGTTGGTGGAATTGGAGACGAAGGTCTCTTCTCTAGAATCTGAGATCACGGTGCTGAATTCGGAGTTGGACGAGTGTCGGCACGTGATTCAGGAGATGGCTGGCGTATTCGGAAACGACAGCATTGCCGATATGCGGCGTGACATGGAGCAGATGTCCATTCAGATTGGACTGCTCCAGCGTGCAGTGGGTAGCACGCCTATGGTTGCTCACGACCCCGGTGCTAGGCTTCGAATACCAGAACCGAAGGCCTATAGCGGTGAGCGTGATGCGAAGGAGGTCGAGAACTTCCTCTTTGACATGGAACAGTACTTCCTTGCGGCAGACGTGCGGGACGAGGCAAGGAAGGTTGCGACTGCGACCATGTACCTGACTGGTGACGCAAAGCTGTGGTGGCGGACCAAGTTTGCGGAAATCCAGGCTCATCAAATACAGCTCGACACGTGGGCTCTTCTACGGGAGGCGATCAGAGAGCAGTTCTTCCCCGAGAATGTGGAGTACAATGCCAGGAGGGCATTGCGAAAGCTTGAACATACAGGTTCCGTGCGGGAATATGTCAAAGCTTTCTCAGCGCTGATGCTGAACATCCGAGACATGTCGGAGGCAGACAAGCTGTTCACTTTCATGGAAGGCTTGAAACAGTGGGCGAGAAACGAGTTGCAGAGGCAACGAGTGACTGATTTGAGTTCGGCTATCATCGCGGCCGAACGCCTGGCAGATTTCAACCAAGAGACTCGGAAGGATAGGCAGGCGACGCCTGGTCCTGCACAGAATAAGTCGAATGGGATGAAATCGTTCAGGAATATCTTCAACAGAGGTGGGGGAGACCAGAAACCCCACGCTCAGAATGGCTCGCAGGGCGGTTCAGACAGGAACAGGCCCCAAGAGAACAAGCAGGGAGCACCCGAGAGGAGGAGAGGGTGTTTCTTCTGCGATGGTCCGCATGGGTATCGGGATTGCCCGAAGAGACGGGTGTTGAATGCATTGGCAACGACCTTTGCCGACAATGCGTCATCCTCAAAGAGTGTGGAGCCACAAGCAGAGGCAGGTGGTGAGAATGACACGGAGGAGGATGAGGACAACTTGGGGGCCGTATCCCAATGGTGCAACACAGTCTCTATGGTGGCGGCGAAGAGAGTTGTGCCACCCCTTGCGAAAAAGACTGTCCCGGCTCTTACTGTGGAACAGCCGGAACTGAAAGAAGAAGAAGTTCAGCCCCGGATTCCTAGGAAGAAAGGGTTGATGTTCGTTGATGTGAAGATTCATGGCAAGCCGATTCGAGCCATGATCGACACTGGAGCCTCTCACAACTACCTTGCGAGCGCCGAAGTGGCGAGACTCGGGCTCGTGCTGGAGAAGGGAGTTGGGCGTGTGAAGGCGATCAACTCGGCTGCACAACCCATTGCCGGTGTAGCCAAGTCTGTGCAGATTAAGGTTGGTGCTTATGAAGGAAAGACCAATCTTTCGGTTGTGGTAATGGACGATTTCAAGCTTATCCTCGGGCTTGAATTTCTACGGGATACACGCACAGCTGTTCTACCCCATGTCGACTCGCTGATGATGATGGGAGCGAAACCGTGTGTCATCCCTACCTTGGCCGGACGTACTGGAGAGAGGAATTTGTCGGCCATGCAGTTTGAGAAGGGTCGCAAGCGGAATGAACCATCCTACTTGTGCACTCTTTGCCTTGATGAAATAGAAGAGGTGTCAGGGCCCATCCCGGGCGGCATTAAGAAACTGTTGATGGAGTTTGAAGACGTGATGCCAGGCGAGCTGCCTCGGAAGCTACCGCCGAAGAGGGCAGTGGATCACGAGATTGAGTTGGTGCCTGGCACGAGGCCGCCCGCCAGGGCACCGTACAGAATGTCGCAACCTGAGCTTGTGGAGCTTAGGAAGCAGTTGAAGGATATGTTGGAGAGCGGAATCATCAAACCCGCGAAGTCACCGTATGGAGCGCCGGTCCTGTTTCAGAAGAAGGCCGACGGCTCCCTACGCCTGTGTTGTGACTATCGGGCACTGAACAAGATCACTGTGAAGAACAAGTACCCGATACCGTTGGTGGCAGACTGCTTCGACCGTTTGAGTGGAGCGAACTACTTCACGAAGATAGACTTGAGGTCGGGCTATTGGCAGGTCCGAGTCAAGGAGGGTGATGAGGCGAAGATGACAGTTGTCACGAGGTACGGAGCTTTCGAGTTTCTTGTCATGCCTTTCGGCCTAACTAATGCTCCCGCAACCTTCAGCACCTTGATGAACCAGGTACTTCACGGTTTTCTTGATGAGTTTGTGGTGGTGTACCTGGACGACATTGTGATATACAGCAGAACCTTGGCCGAGCACGAGGACCATTTGCGGCAGGTTCTGACGAGACTCCGCGAGCACGAGCTGTACGTGAAGGTGTCGAAGTGCTCGTTTGCTCGGGAGACTATCAGTTTCTTGGGACACATCGTGGAGAGAGGACGCATTCGGATGGATCCCAAGAAAGTACAGGCTATCGAGGAGTGGAGACCGCCGAGCGATGTTCATGACTTGCGCTCATTTCTTGGCTTGGCGAACTATTATCGGCGTTTCGTGAAGGACTACTCCACGATCGCACGGCCTTTGACAGACTTACTGAAGAAGACGGAGACTTGGAATTGGACACCCCAATGCCAAGTAGCCTTCGATGATTTGAAGAGAGCGATGATGACAGATCCTGTGTTGGCCTTACCAGATATGTCAAAGCCATTCTTGGTGGAGACAGACGCTTCAGACTTTGCTTTAGGAGGAGTTCTGATGCAAGATGGCCATCCAGTTGCCTTTGAGAGCAGAAAGTTGAAGGATGCTGAACGACGTTATTCAGTGCACGAGAAGGAGTTGTTGGCCGTAGTTCATTGCGTTCGACTATGGCGACACTATTTGTTAGGCTCTCCCTTCGTGGTCAGGACGGATAACACTGCAGTGAGTCATTTCATGTCGCAGCCGAAGCTGACCAGTAGGCAGGCACGTTGGCAGGAGTTGTTGTCAGAGTTTCACTTCGTGTTGGAGTACCGGGCCGGCTCCAGCAACCACGCAGCTGACGCCTTGAGCCGCAGGGCGGACTTGGCGAACTTGGAGTCGATAGCAGCGCTCTCCTCTAGCGCGGCTGCTATCTCTGTGAAGGATCAGGTGCGGGAGTTACTACCGAGGGATCCCGCAGCGCAAGGCCTGATTCGGCTTGTCGAGCAGGGCAAGGCTCGACACTTTTGGATCGAGGATGGATTGTTGATGACCAAGGGAAACCGCGTATATATTCCGAGAGGCGGGGACCTACGGAAATCACTTCTTTCCGAATGCCACGACACACTTTGGGCGGGACACCAAGGACAGGAGCGCACGTTTGCCTTGGTGAAGAGGGCCTACTATTGGCCACAACTGCGGGACGATGTCGAGACGTATGTCCGCACTTGCTTGATTTGTCAGCAGGACAAGGCAGACCATCAGAAGAAGGCTGGTTTGCTACAACCACTTCCCATCCCAAAGCGTCCATGGGAGAGCGTCTCCATGGATTACATCTCTGGATTGCCTAAAGTCGGGGACTTAGGCTCTATTATTGTCGTGGTCGATCGTTTGTCAAAATATGCTACATTCATCGCAGCACCCAAACACGTTACAGCAGAAGGGACGGCTCATCTCTTCTTCAAGCACATCGTCAAACATTGGGGACTGCCAAAAGATATTGTCAGTGATCGTGACTCCCGTTTCACTGGCGTCTTCTGGACCGAGTTGTTCAAACTCCTCGGGTCCACACTTTCCATGAGCTCGAGCTATCATCCACAGTCCGATGGTCAGACAGAACGCTTTAATTCTATGTTGGAGGACTACCTTCGGCACTTTGTGCGAGGTACGCAGAAGGATTGGGTGAAGCTCCTGGATGTCGCTCAGCTGTGTTTCAATGCTCAAAAGAGCTCTTCGACTAACAAGAGCGCTTTTGAAATCGTCACTGGGCAGCAGCCGCTCCTTCCTCACACTCTTGACATCCCACAAAGTGTGAGATCCCCTCTTGCTCGAAGTTTCTCCCAGGAGTGGAAGCAGAATGTTGATATCGCTAAAAGTTGCCTGGAGACAGCTCAGAAGCGGATGAAGAAGTATGCAGATCAGAATCGCCGCTTCGTTGAGTTCAATGCGGGAGACCTGGTGCTGGTGAAGGTCCCGGATCCGAGATTGTCAAAGTCATCAAGGGGGAGAGATCCTCGGTTGATGCAGAAATATGTTGGTCCTTTGCCGGTCCTTAGGCGTATTGGGACGGTAGCATACAAGGTGGAGCTGCCGCCGTGGTGGAAGATCCACAACGTCTTCCATGTCAGCCAATTGAAGAAGTACTCAGCAGACAGGGAAGACGATACCCGCAATCAACCCAGCCGCCCACAACTCGAATTGAAGAAGATGAAGGAGAAGGTGGCTGAAGCGATCCTAGATCACCGAGTGACGAGTACCGCGAAGAAAGACCACACAGAGTACTTGGTGAAATGGAGGGGATGCAGCAGCGAGGAGAACACTTGGGAGCGAGTGACGAACCTAAAGGCGTTTCTACCCCTTGTCGAAGCGTACCGTGCTTCCGTAGCGCCGGGGACGTCGCTATCTCAGGTGGGGGAGAATGTCACGGGCTGCCCGCACACTAGGCCCCCGTGACGCGCACTTCGGCCACTCAACCGTTCTACATGGCCGACCACTCAGCCTTCATCGACAGACGACGGACACCCAACTGTGTTAGAGTCTTAGGTGTAGGCCTTTTATTGCTTTGTTACTGCTTTGTTATTTGCTTTATGTTGTTTAGATTCCTCAAGGGGACGTTACGCCTCTTGAGTTGCAAATTTCAGCTTTCCTAGTGTCTAGTGTATGCAATAGGATTTATTTTTTTAAGCCTATTATAGGGGGGAATGAGTTCAAGAAGCTTGGTTTAGTGACGTGTTGGAGTCCCCCTCAAGGCGAACCCCTTGCTCTAGCATCGTTGATCATTGTATACGCATTTTCAGTTCAATGCAATTTGGTTTTCTGAATCCGCGTGCGCAATTTACTGTTTTGTGATTGTTCCTCCCGACTCTGATATATTCGGCGCGCTGCATTAGTGCCGAGCGGAGGTATTGGCGGACGTAGTCAGCGGACTACTAGCCACACGACGCGTTGTGTGATAGGCGCCTCGTGAGACGCGGGCAACAGACAACGACAAGCACACCCAAGCTGTGTGGGTGCTACCGGAAGTCGACAGGCGGGGGTGCAAGCCGTCGCCGGCCGCCCTTGACGCCTCAATTTTTGCAGGCAACGGGCTACTAGCAAGCGCACCCAAAAGCATACCCCAGCTCCTGAGCGGGAGCCTTGCATGCCGGGATTTCCGACGTTTGCACACCACAAGCTACTAATTTCAACGTCACAAGCCACAAGCGGCGACAAGCACCCCCGATCGTCGGATCCCGACTGCACCCACATCGGTCTGCTTATGCGAGGGGAGGCCGACAAGCATTAGCGGACTGACCAACCTTGCTTGGACGGAGCTCGTGTTGGCCATGTTTTAGCAAATCGCAATGGAAGCTCGCCCCAGACGGTTTGCCGTTGCGGACGTGATGGCGTTCGGCGCACACAATGCAAATGGGCATTGGCCGCTCACAACACCGTACACCGGAAAAGCTCGTCGGACTCTCGCCGCCAAAACAAGGCCAACACAAGCCACGCACAAGTCATGAGGGCGGCCGAGGCTTGGGGGCTGCGGGGGGGCGCCTTGCCCCTGCCCGCCCCCAGCGCCCAGACCCCCCTCAAGCACCCTCCTCCCCCTATAATAGGCTTAAAAAAAAAAGTCTTGTGACAAGACTAGACATTGAAAAGGCTGATGAAGGCACTTTTTTGCCCTTTTTGAAGCATTTTAGCGTATTTTTGTATGAAACTTTGCACATCACCTCAAAATCACATGATTAATTCATTTTTGTTGAAATAATTTAATTTTGACTTATAAAAATATTTATTTAATTATTTTATTTATTAAAAAATAATAAATAAAAGGGAAAAATGGGAAACATATGAAGACACATGTGACAAGTGAGAAATATGTGGAATAATATTTTTATTTTTTATGCATCGTATTTGTATCGCGAAATATTTATTTTATTATATTCAGTTATATTATGTGTCCCAAAAGTTTGAAAAAGCAGCGAAAAAAATTTGAGGGTTCACATTCAAATCCCTTGTTGTCCAACAAAAATATTATGTATACATGAGCATTGCGTCTTCATGAGCACTTCCATACGAGTTATCAGATGGAGCAACATCGATGTTTTTCGGGAACACCCTGTCAATTGTCTTCCCACAATCATCAAAATCGGACAAATAAGCTTCGGGATATTTCGAGACCTGACAAATAATCGATGGGCAAGATGTCTTTACATTCTAATGTCATCATTGGGATGAGTGTTGCAAAGGTTTATGAAAAACAGCATGATGGAAGGCGATGAGCACGAGAGCAGTGCCGGACAGGAGCAGACGCCCCAACGCTCACTGGCCGACGGCAGTAGACGGTGTACGCAGCCGCTGCCAACGTCTTACAGGCTTGCTCTTCTTTCTCGCAGCGGAATGTAATTCTGATATACTTTTCCCCTGTGCGGCCTCAAAAGTGACGCCTTACCTTTGATAGGTCTTCGCACATATCAGAGTATAGGCACAGTCCGTCGCGTGTCTTTGACACTGAAACTCGCTAGCGCAACATCTGAACGCCTCCCATTGCTGCACCGCGTGCCCTTGCGCTCGTCTATCCAGAATGCCCATACTCGCTGAGGCTCTCGGCACTCGTGCCTTAACATACAATCTCGAAACCTGTCGACGTATTGCTTAATGGGAAGGAGCATCCTCGCTCCGCCTCGGCATTATGGCACTACGCTTGCGCCGGCGACGCCCATCTCATGCCCAATACTCACTTGGTTCATCCTAGGCGCTCGCCCTCGTCATGGCCGCCTTCCATGCGTTGCCCAAGTAGGACCGGATCATAAGTCCGAGGCGCAATCGCTATGCCGACATCTTGCCATTATCTCGCACGGCATGCCCAACATGCCTCCTTGCCTTTCAGCTTTGGCTTCATAATATGCCCACAGTGCGGCATCATCCCACGATCGCTCATCTTTAGCTAAAGGACCCCCATGGACTGCTTGAACTTAATAGCGCATTCCATGAGTTGGATCACGAGGTCTTCGAATGATTGCCTCGATCACCCATTCGCACCTGATCTATCGCAGCCTGCGGGGCAACCTTTCACATCACACGAGCCTCTCGGCAGTCTCGGCGCCCAACATAAGCCATCCTGGCCCTACGTTGCCAGTCAGGTTTCCAAGCCCTACGGGGACTCTAGCGTTCCTCTCATGAGCTGCCTAGAGCCGGCTCTTGAAGGCCCCCATCATGCCCCCAAGAGATGCTCATTTATTGCAGACGTCTTCTAAAGCTACTGCCGTCGTGCACGGGTAGGGCTGGCTGGAGCTCACCACTACATGCCCCCCCTTATAATAGGCTTAAGAAAATAATCTCTTGTTCCAAGAGTAGAACACTCAAAAGGCTGAGGAGTGCACTTTTCCAGCATCTCCAAGGATAAAGCACTCTGTTTCACACATTAAGCTCCTACTCGCGCCTAAGGTTGCGCTCCATCATTGCTGCGTGCTGGCTGACATCCCCTAGTCACCTGCACGTCCGCCACAAGTGTTACAGCCAACCTCTAGCACAAGGTGCGGCCTGTGACACCCTCACCCACTCGTTCTGTTGACATCCTCGTCAACACATACACGAAGGATTGATGTGTATGCGGTGCCCAATACTCTCTCTCAGTATCTCGCGACACCAGACCGACCTCCTGCTCTTTCGAGCGCTCCATCGTGAAGTGCCTCTCCAGCACAACATGTTATCTCCCACAACGATGCCTCTGCTGCACTCGAGGTGATCAACTCAACCCAAACGAAAGTCTGTGTGCTCGTCTACACCTTCGTCCTAAATCGGTTGCTAAGCTCCCCCACAAAACATAGTGTCTCTCATGCACTCATTTAATACTAAAATTGAACGGAAGTATGCGCTTCTCTCTGCACTCTCTTCCAAAGGTGGCAGGTAACTCTCAACAAACAATGCCTCAGATACACTGCCTGATAGCCTCAAGCAGGTAGTCTGTGTACTCGTCTACACTCTCTTCCACAATATCGCTCACATTAGAAGTTTGTGCCTTTCTCTAGACTCACTTCTCAATGTAACTTGCTGAAGTCGGAAGTTCGTGCCTCGCTCTACACTCTCTTCCCAACCGTCGCTCACATTACAAGTCTGTGCCTTTCTCTACAGTCTCTTCTCAATGTAGCCTGCTGAAGTCGGAAGTCTGTGCCTGGCTCTACGCTGTCTTCGGAAGTCTATGCCTCTCTACACTCTTTAGAAGTCTGTGCCTAGCTCTACACTCTCTTCCCAATTCTCTCAACTATGCTCAAAATCTTGTGAAGTGCGCCTCTGAAATATCCGATGCTCCTCAAGATACTGCCTCCAATACATTCGAATTGATCTGGAATGAAAGGAGTGTCTGATGTTCCTCAAGATAGTGCCTCATATACACTCGAATTAATATGGAATGACGTGCGAAGTGGGAGTCTATGTGCACTCTTCGCACTCCCTCACCCACACGAGGTGTTGCCGCCCTCGGCAAACACGCAAACCCGCCCCTTTGGTAGACCACACTTAGACACTTGCAAACACCTAATGGGCCAAATGCCCAACTGTCGGGACCGCGCCGCTCGTAGACCGAACGTCTCTACAAAGGGTTCTCGCTCAACCCAATGTGAAAATGAGACCCCTGCCCCGAGTCTGGTTGACGACCAAGCTCAAATCCTACTCGACCGCAAAACTCAATCTCATTGCCTTGGCCCAAGCGCTTGACTGCAACTGCAAGGATAGGATCTATGAATTCCCATCTAGCAGTAAACTCCAAACGCTAGTCTCGCATCTGTCCAATCACTAACAAGAATGGGATGTTCAACTCCTGTCTCGACTGCACTAACAAGGTTGGGGTTTCTCGCTCCCAATCCCTGCCCTAATATCACGTTCAAATCTGGCTTGCGCGAAAGTCAAACTCAAGCGCCTCAAACTCAAATTCAACTCTAAGCCCGACCGACCCGGCCGCACCATGCCGTACATGGTGCCGATGGAGCTTGATGCTCCCCTCGCGATTCTCAACTCGGTAATCCCCGTCGAAAATCCTTAAACCAAAGAGCCCAAAATATGGTGTCAGAATCCCGTCGAGGAACCTTCTCAATTCAGCTCAAACTCGTGCTCCTGGCGAGCACCCAACACATGGATTAGTGGGCTGCTCCCACTCAAACTCCACACAAGTTATCTTTCTCACTTAACTGATGCCTATGCTCCTTGGTTCTTGAAGCGTGCCGTCTCTCTCTCTAGACGCACCCTCACCTACCACAATAGCACTTCATCACATAATTCTCGGCCACACACGGCTCGCACTGAATACTGCCCACAACGAAAAGGGTCTCAACGTCCACTCCTCGCAACCCCAAGGGTGGCTTGTTCCACGCACCTCATGTGCAACTGTGATTCGGCTCCTGCATATTCAGCACATCCTCCTCTGCTAGAAACTCTTCATACTAATGAGAAGGTGGCCCTTCATCCACCACTCTCAACTCAAGGTGGTATCTCGCCCACCAAAATGGCCTCGTTGCAACGACCGCCTCCTGGCTTACGGCAATCAGCACACATGGTTGCTACACTCACTCACAAACATGGCTCTCGCAGTCAACCCAACTCATTGGCATGTCCCGCTCTCGCTCAGGGAAGTCAAGTGAACTCTGAAATCTGAATATCAATCTGCCGAAAAGCTTTGAACCACGGTTGACAGCTCGCCCAACACATCTGCGGCACCCACACACCTGCCAACTAACAACAATGAAGTTGGACCGTAGCCACTTGCTCTCTGAAGCAACCTAAATGCGCATAAAGGACTCTACCCAACATGATCTCTGGAGTAAACGTCCCCCAAAATCATATGATGTCTCTCAGAATCACAACGATATGATTTTGTCTCAACTGATGGTCTCAACTGATGCCAACTCGCCTCTACCTGACGTAGAGCTCATATGCCATTCATCAACCGGGAGGTCTCGTCCTCCAGGCTCGAAATTCACCTTGGCCCATGAAGGCAACGAGGCTCTGATACCAAGTCTCACAGGCGTGCTCTTCTTTCTCGCAACGGAATGTAATTTTAATATATTTTTCGCCTGTGCAGCCTCAAAGGTGACGCCTAACCTTCGACCGACCTTCGCACATATCAGAGTATAGCGACAGTCAGTCGCGTGTCCTCGACACTGAAACTCGCTAGCACGACATCTGAACGCCTCCCAGCGCTGAACCGCGTGCTCTTGCGCTCGCCTATCCAGAATGCCCATACTCGTTGAGGCTCTCGACACTAGTACCTTAGCGTCTCGCCCACAATCTCGGAACCTGCCGACGCACTGCTTAATGGCAAGGAGCATCCCCGCTCCACCTCTGCATTACGGCACTACGCTTGCGCCCGCAACGCCTATCTCATGCCCAACACTCACTCGGTACATCCTACGCGCTCGCCCTCATCATGACCGCTTTCCATGCCTTGCCCGAGTAGGACCGCATCATAAGTCCGAGGCGCAATCGCTATGGCGACATCTTGCCGTTATCTCGCACGGCATGCCCAACAGCCTTTCAGCTTTGGTTTCATAATATGCCCACAATGTGGTGATCAGCCTTTCAGCCATGGACTGCTTGAACTTAATAGCGCATTCCATGAGTTGGATCACGAGGTCTTCGAATGATTGCCTCGATCACCCATTCGCACCTGATCTATCGCAGCCTGCGGGGCAACCTTTCACATCACACGAGCCTCTTGGCAGTCTCGGCAGTCTCGGCGCCCAACATAGGCCATCTTGGCCCTACGTTGCCAGTCAGGTTTCCAAGCCCTACGGGGACTCTAGCGCTCCTCTCATGAGCTGCCTAGAGCCAGCTCTTGAAGGCCCCCATCATGCCCCCAAGAGATGCTCATTTAGTGCAGACATCTTCTAAAGCTACTGTCGTCGTGCACGGGGAGGCCTGGGTGGAGCTCACCACTACATGCCCCCTCTTATAATAGGCTTAAGAAAATAATCTCTTTTCCAAGAGTAGAACACTTAAAAGGCTGAGGAGTGCACTTTTCCCGCATCTCCAAGGATAAAGCACTCTGCTTCACACATAAAGCTCCTACTCGCGCCCAAGGTTGCGCTCCATCATCGCTGCGTGCTGGCTGACATTCCCTAGTCGCCCGCACGTTCGCCACAAGTGTTACAGCCGACCTCTAGTCCAAGGTGCAGCCTGTGACACCCTCACCCACTCGTTCTGTTGACGTCCTCGTCAACACATACACGAAGGATTGATGTGTATGCGGTGCCCAATACTCTCTCTCAGTATCTTGCGACACCAGACCGACCTCCTGCTCTTTCGAGCGCTCCATCGTGAAGTACCTCTCCAGCACAACACGTTATTTCCCACAACGATGCCTCTGCTGCACCCGAGGTGATCAACTCAACCCAAATGGAAGTATGTGTGCTCGTCTACACCTTCGTCCTAAATCGGTTGCTAGGCTCCCCCACAAAATATAATGTCTCTCATGTACTCATTCAACACTAAAATAGAACGGAAGTCTGCGCCTCTCTCTGCACTCTCTTCCAAAGGTGGCGGGTAACTCTCAACAAACAGTGCCTCAGATACACTGCCTGATCGCCTCAAGCAGGAAGTATGTGTACTCGTCTACACTTTCTTCCCCAATGTCGCTCACATTAGAAGTCTGTGCCTTTCCCTAGACTCTCTTCTCAATGTAGCTTGCTGAAGTCGGAAGTTTGTGCCTCGCTTTACACTCTCTTCCCAACAGTCGCTCACATTAGAAGTCTGTGCCTTTCTCTACACTCTCTTCTCAATGTAGCCTGCTGAAGTCGGAAGTCTGTGCCTCGCTCTACACTCTCTTCCCGACTGTTGTTCACTGAAGTTGAAAGTTTGTGCCTGGCTCTACACTCTCTTTGGAAGTCTGTGCCTCTCTACACTATCTTCGGAAGTCTGTGCCTCTCTACGCTCTCTTCGGAAATCTATGCCTGGCTCTACACTCTCTTCCCGATTCTCTCAACTGTGTTCCAAGTCTTGTGAAGTGCGCCTCTGAAATCTCCGATGCTCCTCGCAACCCCAAGGGTGGCTTGTTGCACGCACCTCATGTGCAACTGTGCTTCGGCTCCTGAATATTCAGCAGATCCTCCTCTGCTAGAAGGTCTTCAGACTAATGAGAAGGTGGCCCTTCATCCACCACTCTCAACTCAAGGTGGTATTGTAGCACCCCCTTTGCTACAAGGGCTATACCTACCCTAAACGTCATACTTATTGTAATCCCTGTGTTTATATATATAAATGCACATAATAATTTAATCCATGTGTATACGTAACCCCAACGTCATAATAGGTATTATCAACCCACAACATTATATATATATATACATATCACACACCACAAGGTGATTCGTCACAAGTAATCCGTACGCTTATATTCTCTCTGTACAAGCAAAATGTAGTTTGTACTCTAACTGACAAAGAGGAGAAAACTGCATACTGGCCCGACCTGCCTGGGTATAGCGCGTTGACCTATTCTTCAACAGTCAGATACCTCAAAGTCTATTCCTGAAAGAAAATGTCAGCAGGGAAATGAGCCTGTCACTCAGTAAGCAAATAACCAGTCCTATCTATATATGCATGTCAACCATAGCCCAAACAAGATAAACAAGCAACACGAATGGAATACAATCAATTTAATTCCAACATAATCAACTTTATTATACCACATAACTATCTCATAATGAGACAACTAACCAAACTCCATTTTTCCTAGTTTGCTTACCAGAAGGTGATATTGTGTTTTTCCCACCAACTCAATCTCACCGTTATATAAATTTAAGTGAATCCCCTTGACAGCCGGCTCATCAATCTCATTTCGCACATAGCATTTTCATTTTGCATCAAAGCTCTTTCATTGCGCACATAGCTTTTTCTTTTCGCACATAGCACTTTCTTTTCGCACATAGCATTTTCAACACGTCAAGGGGTATTCACACCACAATTATATTCAATTTCCACCACTCCCTCATTTCCACATATCACCATTCTTGTAAGCAACTAGCAATGTAAAACCATATATCAATACATTCTCATTCTCAGACACTCACAACACATCAAACAACAAACATAATATTTCAACGTACTTTCTCATTCCACGTACACATTATCGTCAATCAAATTACATCATTCACCACTCATATATATTTTCAGATAAATCAAAGTCAGCTTAAACCAAAAAATCATATAACAGTAATACCACAAATAAAGAGGACATATATAGATAATACTAATTATTTACTTACCTCGACCTTACAACGTTTCTTTCTACTCAATCGCTAATTGTCAGTCCTTTCACTTCACCACCGTAGCCTATAATGAGTTATACCATATACAATTAATATATCGAGAATATCATAATTTCTTTTAAATATAATATTAAATCTCTTTTGTACGATTTCCAATAATTCTTTAATACTCCACTTTTATCAAAATATAAATCTTCGTCCTAGTTCTCAATAACTAGACACTATAGGCTTCATAAAAATATTTATAATTTATCAAGTGATTCATAGAAATTTATTTAACGAAACCCCTTATATATTTATAGCTATCATTTTTAATAACATCCGTAAATTATATTACCACTGAAACCCCATTTTCTCTCTTTCACAACATAATATTCTTTAAGTATAACTTTTCGAAACATTTCTATGAATTTTCTGTCAATTTATTGTTGCTATACAATTTAATTAAGCAATAATACATAGAATTACATATTTGGTTAATCATTTCGATGGAATTGTGTAAATTAGCTATAATAATAATTAAAGCTAACAAATCTAATATTTTAATTACCCAACTATATCATTTTTATAGCAATTGTGATATTTAATACGATACTAATTTAAATAGCCAAACTCGTAAAATACTCCAATTAAATAGTACATCACTTAGTATAAATAATATTTAATGAATGAACTAATTAAATAATATAATTATATAAATTAATAAAAATTAAAATTATATTTTCGTACCTCGGTTTCTCTCTTCGGTTTTCGGCCGAACAATTGCAATTTCCACTACTTGTATTGTGTGTGTGTGTAATGTGTATGCGTGTAGTGTATGTATTTTAAAATGAAATTGGGTGAAGAGAGAGGCCCCACCGCCTCCATTTCAAACTCTCTCTCTCCTCACTTATTACACACAGATATATATACTATTTATATATATAAAGTATTATTATTATTATTATATATATTTAATTAAACTTTTCTTAAAATACCAATCACGTCCTTTTTAATTTTCTTAATTACTATAATTTGTTCTCAAATGTTATAACGAGCTCCAATTTAATTCATTCAAGTGTTATTATATTCCAATTATGGCCCATAATTTATTTACTAATTAACTAAGTTTTATAAAAAATTACCAATTAATCTCCCAACTATATATTATAATTTTTGGGGCGTCACAGGTATCTCGCCCATCAAAACAGCCTCGTTGGGACGACAGCCTCCTGGCTTGCGGCAATCCGCACACATGGTTGCTACACTCACTCACAAACATGGCTCTCGCAGTCCACCCGACGATCGGCATGTCCCCCTCTCGCTCAGGGAAGCCAAGTGAACTCTGAAATCTGAATATCAATCTGCCGAAAAGCTTTGAACCACGGTTGACAGCTCGCCCGACACATGTACGGCACCCACACACCTGCCAACCAATAACAATGAAGTTGGGCGGTAGCCACTTGCTCTCCAAAGCAGCCTAAATGCGCACAAAGGATTCTACCCAACATGATCTCTGCAGTAGACGTCCCCCAAAATCATATGATGTCTCTCAAAATCACAACGATATGATTTTGTCTCAACTGATGCCAACTCGCCTCAACCTAACGTAGAGCTCATATGCCATTCGTCAACCGGGAGGTCTCGTCCTCCAAGCTCGCAATTACCTCGCCCCATGTAGGGAACGAGGCTTTGATACGAACTCGCACAGGCGTGCTCTTCTTTCTCGCAGCGGAATGTAATTCTCATATATTTTTCACCTGTGCGGCCTTAAAGGTAACGCCTAACCTTCGACCGGCCTTCGCACATATCAGTATAGCGACAGTCCGTCGCGTGTCCTCGACACTGAAACTCGCTAGAGCGATATCTGAACACCTCCTAGCACTGCACCGCTTGCCCTTGCGCTCGCCTATCCAGAATGCCCATACTCGCTAAGGCTCTCGGCACTCGTGCCTTAGCGTCTCTCCCACAATCTCGGAACCTGACGACGCATTGCTTAATGGCAAGGAGCATCCTCGCTCCGTCTCGGCATTACGACACTACGCATGCGCCCGCAACGCCCATCTCATGCCCAACACTCACTCGGTACATCCTAGGCCCTCGCACTCATCATGGCCACCTTCCATGCCTCGCCCAAGTAGGACCGCATCATAAGTCCGAAGCCCAATCGCTATGCTGACATCTTGCCATTGTCTCGCACGGCATTCCTGACATGCCTTCTTGCCTTTCCGCTTTGGCTTCACAATATGCCCACAGTGCGGCGTCGTCCCAACCCCGCTCATCTTTAGGCAATGGACCCCCATTGACGGTTAGAAATCGATAGCGCATTCCATGAGTTGGATCACGAGGTTTTCGAATGATTGGCTCGATTACCCATTCGCACGAGAGGTGCTGCCCCTGATATCTCGCAGCCCAAGGGCAACCCTGCACATCACATAAAACTTCTCGGCCGTCTCGGCGCCCAACGTAGGCCATCCTGGCCCTACGCTGCTCGTCAGGTTTCCAAGCCCTTCGGGGACTCTAGCGCTCCTCTCATGAGCTGCTTAGAGCTGGCTCTTGAAGGCTCCCCATCATACCCACAAGAGATGCTCATTTACTGTAGACGTCTTCTCAAGCTACTGCCGTCGTGCACAAGGAGGGCTGGATGGAGCTCACCACTGCATGCCCCGCTTATAATAGGCTTAACGCTAAGGAGTGCACTTTTCTCGCATCTCCAAGGATAAAGCACTCTCCTTCACACATTAAGCTCTTACTCGCGCCCAAGGTTGCGCTCCATCGTCGCTGCGTGCTGGCCGACATCCCCTAGTTGCCCGCTCATGTTACAACCGACCTTTAGCCCAAGGTGCAGCCTGTGACACGACGACAGTACACGGTGCGGACAGCCCCTGCCGACATGCACGCGTGCAGGCGGACGGCAGCCGACGCCACCTGGCCGACCACTGCCAACGTGCACGCGCGCGACTGTGCACACACTGCCGACGCGCGCGCGCAAGTAGACGGCAGCAGACGGGCGCCCGTTCATGACGTCTGCACTAAATGAGCATCTCTTAGGGGCATGATGGGGGCCCTCAAGAGCCAGCTCTAGGCAGCTCATGAGAGGAGCGTTAGAGTCCCCGAAGGGCTTGGAGACCTGACGGGCAGCGTAGGGCCAGGATGGCCTACGTTGGGCTCCGAGACTGCAGAGAGGCTCCGTGTGACGTGTAAGGTTGCCCTGCGGGCTGCGAGATATCTGGGGCAACGCCTCTCGTGCGAATGGGTGATCGAGGCAAGCATTACAAGACTTCGTGATCCAACTAATGAATGGGTGACCTACAACTGAAGCGGCTTGGGGGGATGTTGTCGTTGCCCGAGCAGGGATCCAACATGCCCACAAACGCCAATCACCACTGACGCGCCCATTACGTACGCAATGCCCGAGCACACAAGCCAATGCCTGCCGTCCCACGATGCATTTAAGCGTCGCGGCAGGCGAACGATAGCAAGCACGCCCAAGCATGCCGCTGTAGGCACGAAGATTCGGGACGATTCACGAGTTGGGAACCGAGGAGCACAAATATAGGGACCGGAGCGGCTTGCTTGTGCGGGCCGTCTCTGGCTGCCCCCGACGCCTCCATTTTCGCAGGCAACGGGCTACTAGCAATCGCACCCAAAAGCATACCCCAGCTCCCGAGTGGGAGCCTTGCATGCCGAGATTGCCGACGTTTGCCCACCACAAGCTACTAATTTTAGCATCGCAAGCCACAGGTGGCGCCAAGCACCCCCGACCGTGGGATTCCGACGGCACCCACATCGCTCTGCTTATGCGAGGGGAGGCCCACCCCTCGCATAAGCGGACCGACCAACCTTGCTTCGATGGAGCTCGTGTGCGATATGTTCTAGCAAATCGCAATTGAAGCTCACCCCCGACGGTTTGCCATTGTGGACGTGATGGCGTTCGGCGCACATGATGCAAATGGGCATCGGCCGTTCGCAATACCGTAGACCCCTGCTCAAGCGCCCCGCCGGAAAAGCTCGTCGGACTCTCGCCGCCAAAACAAGTCCAACACAAGCCATACCCAAGCGATGAGGGCAGCCGAGACTTGGGGGCTGCGGGGGGGCCGCCTTACCCCTGCCCGCCCCCAGCGCCCAGACCCCCCTCAAGCACCCACCTCCCCCTATAAGAGGCTTAAAAAAAAAGCCTTGTGACAGGACTAGACATTGAAAAGGCTGAGTAAGGCACTTTTTTGCCGTTTTTTTAAGCTTTCTACCGTATTTTTGCATGAAAATTTGCATGTCACCCCAAAATCACATGATTAATTTAATTTTCTTGAAATAATTTATTTTTGAGTAATGAAAATATTTATTTAATTATTTTAATTATTAAAAAAATTATAAATAAAAGGAAAAAATGGGAAAAATATGAAGACACATTGGACAAGTGAGAAAAATATGTGGGATAATATTTTTATTTTTAATGCTCATATTTGTATCGCGAAATATTTACTTTAATATCGATCAGTCATATTATACGTCCCAAAAGTTTGAAAAAGCATCGGAAAAAATTAGATGAGTCACTTTCAAATCCCTTGTTTTCCAACAAAAACATTATGTATACATGAGAATTGCCTCTTCATGAGCACTTCCGTGCTAGTTATCAGATGGAGCAACATCGATGTTTTTGGATAATACACTGTCAATTGTCTTCCCACAATCATCAAAATCAGACAAACAAGCTTCAGGATGTTTCGAGACCTGACAAATAAGCCGTGGGCAAGATGTCTTTACATTCTAATGTCATAATTAGAATGAGTGTTGCAAAGGTTGCCAAAAAACGGAGTGATAGAAGGCGACGGCCACGATAGCAGTGTTGGACGGCAGCAGACGGTGCAGACAACACCTGCCAACGTGCGTGTGTGCAGGCGGACGGTAGCGGATAATGCAGGCAGCCCCTGCCGAAGTGCGCGCATGTGCCCCAGGCCAACCACTGCCGACGTGCGCGCGCATGCCTAGAGCCTCTACTACACTGCCGACGTGCGCGTGCAGGCAAACGAGAGCCCGTGTAGGAAGCCCCTGCCGACCTACGCGTGCGCACCTGGCTGACCACTACCGACATGCGCGTGCCCCTGTGCAGACAGTGCCGACCCGCGCGTACAGGCAGACGGGTGCTCGTGCGAGTAGCCCCTGCCGGGCTGTGCAGACACAGCCGACGGGCGCGCACAAGTAGAGGACTGCAAACGGGCGCCCGCACAAGCAGCCCCTACCGGCCCTTCCCACGGGCGCGTTCAAGCAAACGACAGCAGATGGGCGCTCGTGCAGACAGCCCCCGCCGGCCTGCCACTGCCGTCGTGCGCGCAGGCCTGGCCGACTACTGCCGAACGTGTGCACAAGCTTGGGCCAACCAGTGCCGACGTGCGCACAGCGCGCAGGCCTGGCCTACCACTGCCGACATGCGCGCGCGCGCCTTGGCCGACCATTGTCGACTTGCGCGTGCGCCTGGAGCCTCTGCACTCCATTGTCGACGTTCGGCAGTTGTAGCCAAGGACAACGCCTATTTCCACTGGGCTATAGGGCACATTCTCGGGGACGCAGACGGCGAGCAAGGGAACGGGCAGGCACGCCCGTGAGCAGGTAGACGGGCGCGCGCGCAGGCAGCCCCTGCCGACCTGAGCGCGCGCTCCTTGGCCGACCACTGCCGACGTGCGCGCAGGCCTGGGCAGACCGCTGCCTACGCAAGCTCGCGAGCGGGCAGGCGGCATCAGACGGGCGCGCGCCTGGGCCGATCACTGC
This sequence comes from Sesamum indicum, assembly GCF_026168435.1. Taxonomy (NCBI): domain Eukaryota; kingdom Viridiplantae; phylum Streptophyta; class Magnoliopsida; order Lamiales; family Pedaliaceae; genus Sesamum; species Sesamum indicum. Next base: position 2,899,435 of record NC_142661.1, on the reverse strand, counting down.
CAACGTGCGCGCAGGCCTGGCCGACCACTGCCGATGCACGCGTAGGCCTGGGCCGACCACTGCCGACGTGCGCGGAAGCTTGGTCGACCACTGCCGACATGCGCGGAGGCCTGGCCGACCACTGCCGACGTGCGCACAGGCTTGAGTAGGCCCCTGCCGACGTGGGCACGTTGGGGCGGACGGCAGCAGGCGCCGCAGCGCTTGCGGGCAACGTCCGGCCGACCTACGGCCGTGCACTTGACGTTCGGCGGCTGTAGCCTTGGACAACGCCCGTTTCCACCGGGCTGTCCGGCACATTCTCGGGGACGCGGACGGCGAGCAAGGCCACGGGCACGGATGACATGCGCCACACGCCGAAGGACATGGACGACCCGATCGATGCGCACGTGTTGGATTTTCGTTATTTCACGCAAGGTACCATCTCTTTCGTGCGGAAGCGCGCACACGCTCGCCCTGTGGGGGTCGAGCGACGGTCCAGTTTTGATCCGGGACTTGGCCATTTTTTCAGGACTCAGGCGAAACAAGGCACACGAGCCGGGGGTAGCCTCCTGGCTGTCTCGGGCAAAAGAATGAGGATTAGAGGGGACATGGAGGAGGGGGGGAGGGACGAATCGAAACGACAAATGGCTGAATCTCAGCAGATCGTGGCAGCAAGGGCACTCTGCCGCTTACAATACCCCGTCGCGTATTTAAGTCATCTGCAAAGGATTCTACCCGCCGCTCGATGGGAATTGTACTTCAAAGCGGCCAGCGCGGCTCGTCCGCCGCGATGGCTTGGCCAACGACACGTACCCTTGGGGGCCCGGGGGCCCCTACTGCGGGTCGGCAAGCGAATGGCGGGCGTACGCATCGCTTCTAGCCCGGATTCTGACTTAGAGGCGTTCAGTCATAATCCAGTGCACGGTAGCTTCGCGCCACTGGCTTTTCAACCAAGCACGATGACCAATTGTGCGAATCAACGGTTCCTCTCGTACTAGGTTGAATTACTATTGCGATACTGTCATAAGTAGGGTAAAACTAACCTGTCTCACGACGGTCTAAACCCAGCTCACGTCCCCTATTGGTGGGTGAACAATCCAACACTTGGTGAATTCTGCTTCACAATGATAGGAAGAGCCGACATCGAAGGATAAAAAAGCAACGTCGCTGTGAACGCTTGGCTGCCACAAGCCAGTTATCCCTATGGTAACTTTTCTGACACCTCTAGCTTCAAATTCTGAAGGTCTAAAGGATCGTTAGGCCACGCTTTCACGGTTCATATTCGTACCAGAAATCATAATCAAATGAGCTTTTACCCTTTTGTTCCATACGAGATTTCTGTTCTCGTTGATCTCATCTTAGGACACCTGCGTTATCTTTTAACATATGTGCCGCCCCAGCCAAACTCCCCACCTGACAATGATCGGCCCGCCGGAGCGCGCTTTGTGTCCAAAAAGAGGGGCGTGCCCCACCTCCAATTCACGGAATAAGTAAAATAACGTTAAAAGTAGTGGTATTTTACTTTCGCCTTTCGGCTCCCACTTATCCTACATCTCACAAGTAATTTCACAAAGTCGGACTAGAGTCAAGCTTAACAGGGTCTTCTTTCCCCGTTGATTCCGCCAAGCCCGTCCCCTTGGCTGTGGTTTCGCTGGATAGTAGACAGAGACAGTGGGAATCTCGTTAATCCATTCATGCGCGTCACTAATTAGATGATGAGGTATTTGGCTACCTTAAGAGAGTCATAGTTACTCCCACCGTTTACCCGCGCTTGGTTGAATTTCTTCACTTTGACATTCAGACCACCGGGTAGTTATCACATTGCATGAGAATCCGTAGGGACCATACAGTCGGATTCCCCTTGTCCATACCAGTTTTGAGTCGGTTGTTCGACGCCCGGGGAAGGCGTCCGAGGGAGCCGTTCCCAATGTGGATCCATGTGGATAGTCCCTATGTGGATCCATTTCATAGTAATAGTTACTTCTTCTCTAAGCTTACTCAATTCTTCAAGAATTTCTTCTTTAGGAATTAATTGCATCTCCATCACATTACCAGTAAGTTTCATAGGTATAGCAAACTCACCTGAACTTACTTTGTAGATTGTGTGATGCTTCCTTTGGCCAGTCCTATCTGGTTCAGGACTTTCCTAATTCCTCCAATCCTAAATACATCGTATGGGCTGAGGTTGGAATCCTGCCGCATGATTCTTTCCATGATTTTGTTTGACATCATCATTTTGGAAAAGAATCCTGATAGGCTTTTAGAAGTTTAAAGCCTATCTCCTTCGTTGTAATTATTCTAACTCGGTTGAAGATCTATCAGAATCAGTCTCTATTTCTTCTTCATAAACGCTTTCGTCTGAAGGAAGATCTTCGAATTGATAGATAGGTACCAAATCGCCATAGTATATTGCATCTAAGATATCATCTGTGGCTTCAGATTTTCTCGATTCACCACATTTCTGCGGGCAATCGGGAGATATATGTCCTTTTGCTCCACAAGTCCAGCAATTGCAATTTTTGAAACTTTCATTGGCTCAGCTATGGGCCTGTCTGAAACTTTCAGTGGATCTTGCATCGGTTTGTCTAGATCCTTGGGATGAAACCCTTGTTGGTCCTATTTTCTGTCCAGATTTGTATGTTCTGGCTTTGGACTTAGACCACCATGATCTCTGCTGGGAAAAGGTTCTTCTGGAACTCCTAGAGTAGGAGTCACTATTATGTTTCCTCCTTTTCCTTGGCTCACTTGATTCTCCTATAATAGTTGAAAAATCATTGTTATCACAACAAAGAGGGGTTCGCTTGATTTTACCTCTCAGTCTTTTTATATTGTTCTGGATGGATGTTTTATAACACCAATCCTTCAGTTTGTCTTTAAGGAAAGACATTCTTTACGCCACTGAATCTAGCTGTCCTTCAGGTACTTTGTATGACTGGATCAACATTTTCCTCCATGGAATGCATATCTTTGCGAAGAACATTGGAGCTGCTACTTCCGTTGCTACTCCTCTCTGGAAGAAATACTTACGAAACCAATAGATGTATTCATCTACTGCGCAAATACTTCTAAGTTCAAAGCTGAAGAGAGCCTGTGCATATTCTCTAGCCTTTTCTGCTCTACTTCCTTCTAAGTATCCATCTCCGATGAAGTGTATCTTGATAAATCTTCCTAGCCGGGTCTACTATGGCACCTTTTGAATCTCTGGCAAGGATGCTGGCTTTGGTATCTTCTGAGGTATTATCCCATCTGATCTTTACAGATCCCTCTAAGCTCAACTCCACAAGCTTTATGAAGTTTTCTTTGTCAAGCTCTAGGGTAGTTGATGTTATCTTGATTGTCGTAACCCATTCGTCTATCAATTTCTTGGTATTTCAGAAATCGATAATATCCAGATTCAATATAGCGCCATATGGATGTAAAGGCTGCAGCATGGTCCTTGCCCAAGGTGTATTCTCCGTCACTCTTTTTGGATTTCTTCCTGGATTTTCCTTTAGCCTAGTTCCCACAAACGTTGGAGTGGCATTAGTGTGGAAACTCGCACTTTCTCTCATCGATTGATCCTGTGGAGGATCATTAGAACATGTACTTCCCTCCGGCGGTGGTAGTGTTGGAGTGATTTCATTTGTCTGGATATTAACTAAATCCACAATTCCCAGTTGGAAAAAGAATTCTGCCAATTCTTATAGATCTGATAGATCCGCTCTTGTTACCTCCATTATTTTATTGATCTGATAGATGCGATAATCAGACCTTCTCTGGACTTCGACTTTGGAATCTCAGAGGCCTTCCCCTTTTTGTGTAGAAGAGGTATTGTTCCAAGGGCGTCCCTGATTCGCTCCTGTCTGGATCTAGATGTCTCAGGGCTCTCCGTTGATTTCTTTTCATATCTGTAAGACCCTTATGTAGATCGGGAAGGATCTTAAAGACCTCGTCCACCTTTCGGCTTAAAGATTCTATTTTCATAGGTATATATATTAACCTATGTCCATAGTCTTGAACCGTCTTTTGTATCTCTCTCAGACCTTGAGAGATCTTTGATGTATCCGGCTCGAGTTTCTTCCAATCAGTCATAATTTTTATCACTGAAATTATGTAGGAATTTACCCATTCCCCTTCTCCTGGTGGGGATTCTACCATGGACTTCAGTGGTGTGTAGACGCCTCACTGCATTTCCTGGTAGCACTTGTCGGACTTCGAAATTTCTCAGCCATTCTTTTTCCTCTTCCGGAGTGAGAAGTCTTGGATCAATCCTCTTGGGACTGCTGTAACACTTGTCAAGAATTTCCATAAGAAATTTTGTTCTCTGTACCAAAATCTGAAAATATTCCCTATTTTCAGAGTAACTCGAACTTTCGTTCGGTTCCATTTCTCTCAAAGAGTCTCCTCCATTAGTGGATTGATAATATCAAAATATAATATAATCATATATTTTTTCAATAAATCTAGGCTCTGATACCATTCTAGGCGAGCATGGGTAAAAAATGCATAAACATGCAAGAATAGTGAATAATGGACTAAAATTCGCTCTTGAAAGTAGTTCAGGGGTAAAATGGTCCAAAATTTAGCCCAGCTCCGCGCATATTCCTTTTAGATTCTGTCGGGGGACCAAATTGAGTGGTTTTGAAAAGTTACGGGACTAAAATGAGAACGCAAAAGTTAAAGGACTAAAACGAGTAGCCAAAGTTAGGGGACTATTTTTGTCTTTAATCCTAATATTTATGTAATGATAATTACCATGCTTTAAGTCCATGAGTTACATGTAATTATGTGATAAGGATTAAGAATATTTAGTGTGAAGAGTGTAACTATTTTTGTTGATGGGAGGAAACAATAAAGACAAAGGAATATGAGAGATCCCTAGCCTAGAGTTGTATATATATGTGAGTTTGTGAAGGATATTTCCATCATACAGAGTACAAGCATAAGAGTCTCTTAGGTTATAAAACACTCTTGAAAAATAAGAAAAATAAGTGAAGGACAAACAAGTGGTGTTAAAGACTCTCTTTCTCAAGAGTTGTCAAATAATAATAAAACTTGAACAAATATGATCGGAGTTAATATTCTATGTAATTTTTTTATACATCCATATAGTAGTTTTATGCTTGCTAGATGATGTATTGCTCCTCAGAGGATTGTAGTTGCTAATTTTGCGAGTGTGTTTTGCCCCACTAATCACCTGAATTTTGGATTTGAAATGAGTAGCACTAGTGTAGACACACTCCATTCCAGTAGCATGTCCATACACGGAGTTTGAAAAATACACAAATTCTGGGGTGTGTTGGTAAAAGTGCAAGACTAATTTGACCCATGATGTTTTAACTTTGATGTGTCTAGCCTTGATGATATTAAAAGACTAATTGGTTTCTTGGTTTTGTTGAAAGTAAATACTAGAATTCCATGCATGTATTTTGTTGGTTTCATTAAAAAGGGTTAAAGTCTTTTATTTTATGGATATATGTTTTTAGTCTAGATTTATTTATGTATTTCGTCCCACCTTTTATATGACTTAACTCGTTTTTAGGATTGAATGAGAAGGAAGAAAGAACATGTTAGTTTTGCCAAATCACTACAAAACACACCAAACATTGAGTTTTTATTAATAGTAACACTATTGATTTTAGTAATTAAAAGACTTTTCTTGAAGGTCCCATTTCTAATTTATTTACTTTAATTATAAAGTTTCATTTGATTAACTATTATTTGTATAAAAATTAATTTCTCTGTTAAAACTATTTCATTAAAAATTTAAATGCACATGTTTCTTATTATCTATACTAATTATAAAAAGAAAGCATCTTTCGTGTCTAGAATGGAAGTTCTTTTAGGTATTTTATAAAATTTAGCCTTCGCTTTTGCATAATTTGTTTCTATATTTCTTTCTACAAAGTGAAATCTATAATTTGTGGAGGGCAAAAATAGAAATTCAATATAATAGTGGTAGTTCTCACATTATCTAATTATTTACGTGTCGAGAATAATTTGGTATCATGATTTATTAATAGGTTAATATTTGACTTCTAAGAGAGTATTATAATATATTTATATATAATCATAATACATAAAATTTTATTTATTTATGAAGGCATAGGATTATTTTTGTCCATAAAGAAACAACACTGAAATTTGAACCCCTGCAGGCTGTGCTATGGCGGCCCACATCTTTAAGAAAATCCGCCCGGCCGGCGCCACCGCCGTCCTCCGCCGCACTAAAACCACCTCAGCCCAATATGTGGACTCAAGATTCCGGGACCCTACATTCGAAAAGTTGATGGAGAAATACAAAAATCTGCTAAAAGTCATATCCATACAAGACCTCATCCTCGCCTCAAACTCCACTCCACCTTCCGTCTCCCTCGACTTTCTCCACCGCGTCTCCCAGAGGCTCCACCTGAACCGCGGCCCCGCCGCCTTCCTCCGCAAGTATCCCCACATATTCAATCACCCCGTCAAGCTCCAACCCTTCTGCACCCTCACCCTTGCCGCCCTCAAAATCGTCCGCCAAGAATCCATGCTATAGATAACTCGCTGCCACTTGTAGTAACCCGATTGGTCAAGCTTCTATCGATGTTCGTCTCCAAGAAGTTGCCGCTTCGAGCCATTTTCAAGGTCTGGAGAGAATTGGGACTGCCAGATAACTTCGAGGACTATGTTATTTCAAGCAATTCTGACATTTTCTTGCTTCAAGATGGAAATGAACCCAATACTCATTTTTTGGTGCTCAATGATGGTGAAGCATTTAAGGATTGTTTGATTCATGCGGTTGAGAATTGGAGGATCGTGGAGTGTTGTAAGGAGGATTGCAGTGTGGATAGGACCGACCTCAGGTATAGCTTTAAGCAGGGGTTTCCACCGGGGATGCGATTAAAGAAGAATTTCAAGGCGAAAGTTAAGTAATGGCAGAGATTGCCATATGTTGGACCGTATGAGGAGCTGGGGCTGGAGGAAATGAGGAGGACTAAGAGTAGGATGATGAGAATGGAGTAAAGGGCAGTGGGGATTGTCTATGAGTTTTTTAGCTTGACTGTGGAGAAGATGGTGGAGGTGGAGAAGATGGTGGAGGTGGAGAAGATTAGTCATTTTAGGAAGTGGTTTGGAATTGATTTGAATGTGAGGGATTTGTTCTTGGACCATCCAGGGATGTTTTATCTGTCAACCAAAGGAAAGAAGCACGCAGTGTTTTTTAGGGAGGCATATGAGAGAGGATGCTTGATCGAGTCAAATCCGATTTATGAGGCTCGGAGGAAGCTTCTTGATCTTGTTCTTCTGGGCTGTCGTGGGTTGGAAAGAGGTGATGATAACTCCAATAGTGTGGATCAGAGTGAAGAAAATGAAGTGGAAGAGATGTACAAAGATTGAGGTGTGTTGTCGGGTTAAGCTCTTCCTCACTGTGGCGTTGCAAAGTTGGGAGGTAGAATTAAGTTGAGGTTCGCAGATCATATCTAGAAAGTACATTAAGCACAATGCAACATGTATTGGAATGAATGCTTCTGGTGTTGTTTGCTAGTTATGAATCATCCGTAGCTTAAACATTCAAGTGGAGAGTTCACACAAGGTAACTATGTCTCTACTTCATCACGTCACCTCCATATTGTTGGAATATATGACATTGTTATATGCTTGTTTGCTTGCTTAGATGATTGATGTTGTCGTTAAAAATTGCACAGAGGGAATAGAATATGATGACAAGAGATTAAGACTTGAAAATTGACAAATTAAGTTATTCGAAACTCAAACTAAAAGATTTTGTCTTCATTCGTAAGTGCTTGAGTGGCTTGATGATGTAGTCAAATATTCGTGTTTTCTTTGTACACAAGAGGACATATTCATGTTTTCCTTGATGTGAATAAATTTGCATTTTGATACACTTATATTTCTTCCTCTGGACCTAATCTTTTAGGCAAATGGATATACATTGAAGTGATGAGTAAAGGACTTAATTTCTTTAATTACGCAAAGTAGTAACAGAGTTATAGTAGATTAAGTTGTTCAATGTGATAAGCTTTTCTCAAGACTGTTTCTTTACTTCAATGCTCTTTCTTCTCATGATTTATAATTTGCTAAAATTGAGTGGTTCATATAGCTTGAGTTGCATATCAAGGGATAATGTGATAAGCTTTTTTGTTGCGGCAGGCGAACGGCAGCAAGCACGCCCAAGCATGCCCCGGTAGGCACGAAGATTGGGGACGAAGCACGAGTTGGGAACTGAGGAGCACAAACCTAGGGACCGGAGCGGCTTGCCTGTGCGGGTCGTCGTCGGCTGCCCCCCGACGCCTCCACTTTCGCAGGCGACGGGCTACTAGCAATCCCAGCATGCAAGGCTCCCGCTCGGGAGCTGGGGTATGCTTATGCAAGGCTCCCGCTCGGGAGCTGGGGTATGCTTTTGGGTCCGCTTGCTAGTAGCCCGTCGCCTGCGAACATGGAGGCGTCGGGGGGCGGCCAAGGGCTTCCCGCACAGGCAAGCCGCTCCGATCCCTAGGTTTGTGCTCCTCAGTTCCCAACTCGTGCCTTGTCCCCAATCTTCGTGCCTACCGGGGCATGCTTGGGCGTGCTTGCTGCCGTTCGCCTGCCGCAACAAAAAAGCTTATCACATTATCCCTTTATATGCAACTCAAGCTATGTGAACCACTCAATTTTAGCAAATTATAAACCATGAGAAGAAAGAGCATTGAAGTAAAGAAACAGTCTTGAGAAAAGCTTATCACATTGAACAACTTAATCTACTATAACTCTGTTACTACTTTGCGTAATTAAAGAAATTAAGTCCTTTACTCATCACTTCAATGTATATCCATTTGCCTAAAAGATTAGGTCCAGAGGAAGAAATATAAGTGTATCAAAATGCAAATTTATTCACATCAAGGAAAACATGAATATGTCCTCTTGTGTACAAAGAAAACACGAATATTTGACATCATCAAGCCACTCAAGCACTTACAAAATGAAAACAAAATCTTTTACTTTGAGTTTCGAATAACTTAATTTGTCAATTTTCAAGTCTCCATCTCTTGTCATCATATTCTATTCCCTCTGTGCAATTTCTAGCGACAACATCAATAATCTAAGCAAACAAACAAACATATAACAATGTCATATATTCCAACAATATGGAGGTGACGTGATGAAGTAGAGACATAGTTACCTTGTGTGAACTCTCCACTTGAATGTTTAAGCTACGGATGATTCATAACCAGCAAACAACACCAGAAGCATTCATTCCAATACATGTTGCATTGTACATAATGTACTTTCTAGATATGATCTGCGAACCTCAACTTAATTCTACCTCCCAACTTTGCAACGCCACAGTGAGGAAGAGCTTAACCCGACAACACACCTCAATCTTTGTACATCTCTTCCACTTCATTTTCTTCACTCTGATCCACACTATTGGAGTTATCATCACCTCTTCCCAACCCACGACAGCCCAGAAGAACAAGATCAAGAAGCTTCCTCCGAGCCTCATAAATCGGATTTGACTCGATCAAGCATCCTCTCTCATATGCCTCCCTCAAAAACACTGTGTGCTTCTTTCCTTTGGTTGACAGATAAAACATCCCTGGATGGTCCAAGAACAAATCCCTCACATTCAAATCAATTCCAAACCACTTCCTAAAATGACTAATCTTCTCCACCTCCACCATCTTCTCCACAGTCAAGCTCAAAAACTCATGGACAATCCCCTTTGCCCTTTTCTCCATTCTCATCATCCTACTCTTAGTCCTCCTCATTTCCTCCAGCTCCACCTCCTCATACGGTCCAACATATGGCAATCTCTGCCATTCCTTAACTTTCGCCTTGAAATTCTTCTTTAATCGCATCCCCGGTGGAAACCCCTGCTTAAAGCTATATCTGAGGTCGGTCCTATCCACACTGCAATCCTTCTTACAACACTCCATGATCCTCCAATTCTCAACAGCAGGAATCAAACAATCCTTAAATGCTTCACCATCATTGAGCACCAAAAATGGAGTATTGGGTTCATATCCAAGCAAGAAAATGTCAGAATTGCTTGAAATAACATAGTCCTCGAAGTTATCTGGCAGTCCCAATTCTCTCCAGACCTTGAAAATGGCTCGAAGCGGCAACTTCCTGGAGACGGACATCGATAGAAGCTTGACCAATCGGGTTACTACAAGTGGCAGCGAGTTATCTATAGCATGGATTCTTGGCGGACGATTTTGAGGGCGGCAAGGGTGAGGGTGCAGAAGGGTTGGAGCTTGACGGGGTGATTGAATATGTGGGGATACTTGCGGAGGAAGGCGGCGGGGCCGCGGTTCAGGTGGAGCCTCTGGGAGACGCGGTGGAGAAAGTCGAGGGAGACGGAAGGTGGAGTGGAGTTTGAGGCGAGGATGAGGTCTTGTATGGATATGACTTTTAGCAGATTTTTGTATTTCTCCATCAACTTTTCGAATGTAGGGTCCCGAAATCTTGAGTCCACATATTGGGCTGAGGTGGTTTTAGTGCGGCGGAGGACGGCGGTGGCGCCGGCCGGGCGGATTTTCTTGAAGATGTGGGCCGCCATAGCACAGCCTGCAGGGGTTCAAATTTCAGTGTTGTTTCTTTATGGACAAAAATAACCCTATGCCTTCATAAATAAATAAAATTTTATGTATTATGATTATATATAAATATATTATAATACTCTCTTAGAAGTCAAATATTAACCTATTAATAAATCATGATAACAAATTATTCTCGACACGTAAATAATTAGATAATGTGAGAACTACCACTATTATATTGAATTTCTATTTTTGCCCTCCACAAATTACAGATTTCACTTTGTAGAAAGAAATATAGAAACAAATTATGCAAAAGCGAAGGCTAAATTTTATAAAATACCTAAAAGAACTTCCATTCTAGACACGAAAGATGCTTTCTTTTTATAATTAGTATAGATAATAAGAAACATGTGCATTTAAATTTTTAATGAAATAGTTTTAACAGAGAAATTAATTTTTATACAAATAATAGTTAATCAAATGAAACTTTATAATTAAAGTAAATAAATTAGAAATGGGACCTTCAAGAAAAGTCTTTTAATTACTAAAATCAATAGTGTTACTATTAATAAAAACTCAATGTTTGGTGTGTTTTGTAGTGCTTTGGCAAAACTAACATGTTCTTTCTTCCTTCTCATTCAATACTAAAAACGAGTTAAGTCATATAAAAGGTGGGACGAAATACATAAATAAATCTAGACTAAAAACATATATCCATAAAATAAAAGACTTTAACCCTTTTTAACGAAACCAACAAAATACATGCATGGAATTCTAGTGCATGGACCTTCAACAAAATACATGCATGGAATTTTTATACAAATAATAGTTAATCAAAGTTTTATCAAAACACACATATTGATCTTCAATTGCCTTTAGAAAGTCTTTTACTTTAGTGCATTTTGGATTAAACCTCAACTACCTTTGTTGATATGCTTCTTTATGAGCATCAAACTTAAACCGTTAGACCACTCCCACTGCTCATAAGAAGCTGTCTCAGTAGGCGTAATTTTGAAGATCAAGATTTTTTTTCTACTGATATAAGAAATAGGAATAAATGATCTCAGATTAGGCCTAATTATAACATTTAAATAGTTTACTAAAATCATTCTCCCACTAAATGTAATAAAATCATTCACTGTGTTCGTGTTGTGACAGTGAAAATATAAAATTAAGTATTACTTCACTTTCAATTAAGATTAGGTATCATCACTCAATTTAATTAAAACTTAGACATTTGGACAACTATTTGTATACGTAGATATATTATCTCCTTCCTTTGTCTTTTCCAAAACCTTTTAAATTGCCTTCCAATTTTTAAACACATTCAAATATGGAAATCAACATTGTGACCACACCTACACTCAAATTTGTGTTGGTAAGACAATTGTGCCAACTGAAACTTGACCCCAATCTATTCTCATAATTCCAATTGATAGAGAATGAGAACCAGCCTGCTATGTTTAAGGGTCCAAGCCTAACAAATTACCATTACTTCTGGACTGTACAACCGCCTCACCACCATGTACACCTCTTGCTTCATACACACAGAATCACACACACACACTGCTCTCCCACAACCCATCACGCCTTCAACTGTTGTATTTTTGACTAACACAAAGCACACGCACTCCCACCCACTTATTTTCACTGTCACAACACGAAACATCAGCTCCACTTCACTCAAACCCCAATTTCTCATCATTAACCTCAAGAACAACAATTACACAACGACTAAAATTGCAGAAATTGCAGAAATTTCACACAGAGGGAGGGAAATTGCAGAAATTTCACACAACGACTAGAATTTTTCAGAAATTGCAGAAATTTTCCAGAAATTACAACATTACATACAACATTAGATACAAAATTTTTCAGAAATTTTGCTGAAAACAAGATGCTAAAAACACACCCAAACCCAAAAAAAAGAAGAATAAGTAAAATGCAACAAAGAAATAAGGATTACCTGGAGAATCCTCGCTCTTCGCCTTCCTCGTTGCCGATTTACCGTCCTTGTTGCCGTGAGTTTAGGGCTAGGGTTCTAAGAGATGGGTTTGTAGAAAAAATGAGAGGAGAAAGATGGAAGCCGTCCTCGTCCCCGTCCTCGTTGCCGACCTGCCTCCTTGTTGCCGTGAGTTTGGAGTTAGGGTTCTAAGACATGGGTTTGAGGAAGAAATGGAGATGGGTTTGGGGAAGAAATGAGAGAGGAGAAGGAATGGAAAAGAAAGACAAGTGAGAAAGAACAAGGAAGAAAAACGATAAGAGAGAGAAAGAGATGAGTTTTTAATTTTTAACTTTTTGTATAATTATTATTATTATTAATATATTATTATTATTATTATTATTAGTATTATTAGTATTTGTATTATTATTAGTATTTGTATTATTATTATTGTTACTGTTGTTATTATTATTATTATTATTATTATTATGAAATACTTTTTAAATATAAAAAATTAAATAATAAATGTACACTTACTAAATCTATACATAAAATAAATGAAAAAATTTTAATGGCAACCAAATAAATGAATTTTAGATTGTATCCTAAAATTTGTAAATCTTTTCTTTTGAATAAAGACAAATAATTTTACACTTATACATATTTTAATATAAATATTTTCTTATATGGTAAAATAAATTACAAAGAGACATGAGAGAATTGTGTTTCAAAAAATTAAATAAATTAAATGTTATAATGTAACAATGACCAATTGATAAAAAATAAAATTTTATATGATAAAATAAATATTAATGGATATAAAAGTAAATTTCTTGGAGGGCCTCAATATTTATATATTATTATATATATAGACCAGCAACGGCAACAGTTACATGCAGTCTCTGCGCGTATTACTCAACTGAACGCAACTTAAAATTACTCTCAATTTTCCGATTGTCCATATTTTATAATTAATTAGAAAATAAGACAACATATTAATGTTTGGATGTATACTAAAGCATATATATAATTCATTTTTATACACAAATTGCACCATTGTCTAACAATGGTATTACGTAAAACAAATAATATTCCAATTTATATCAAGTCAAATAGTAAATACTATAAAAAAGAAAATTAGTACCATTCAAAATAAAAAAAAAAATATTTATATCTTAAATAAAATCAAAATTTATAATGTTAATTTTATAATATAAGACGTAGGAATTATGAATAGGACTCAAGCGGCCATGACAGAGTAAGCATTTGTGCCCTTAAAATGTGGTTGAGGCTAAGAAAGAGGTCCCATAAACAAGTTCGAAGCCATAGATTTAAGTCCCATTAAATGTATGTGTGTTTATTCACTTTATGTATGTTACCATAATTTTTATTAGTCATCCTGATATATTGGTTGAATCAATATAATCTATTAATTATTATTCTTAGTCATATTAATATAATGACTGAATTAATATATCACCCCCCCCCCAAAAAAATCCCTTTTCTTTATGTAAAGTGATTTAATTTTCTTGAGTAAAAAATACAATTTAGTCCCACGTGATATTGCAAATATCCAAATTATCCCCTATAAAAAGATTAGCAATTTATCCCCTTGTATTTTTTAAAATGTAGCAATTTACCCCTTTATGTTTTTTCAAATTAAGTAATTTACCTCCCTAGATAGGGGGATAAATTAGTATTATTTTTTTATAAAGGGATAATTTTCTCATTTGTAATATCACAGAATAAATTGTATTAAACCCATTCAATTCGTTGACGTGTCGGACATATTTCTATCAATCTCAGTCAATTTTAGATGGGACAAAATAATAAAATAATTTAAGAGAATCAATGAAAATCTATTAAGCGTCGAAAATTCCGTATTAAGAAAATTATTAACTCATAATTTCAACATGTCTTTTATTTGCAAATAAAATACACATAAGACATATTAAGACAAAATAATTATTTATTTTTGGACTATTTTGATATTTTTGTTTTCAAGTAGTTGTAATCTTCTTACATTTCCTCTTTCTGTCTCCAAACTACAAGAAAATTTAATTTATTACCAACAATATAATTAATTATGATCAAATAAAATTAAATTAAAAAATTTAACTTCTTTTCATAATTGATCAATATTTATCATGATTTTTAGTTGTATATGATCAAAACATTAACTATGATTTTAACTATGAATAGTATTTGTTTCATTTGCAAAAATACGATTAATAGCCATCGTGCAGTCATAGGTAATTTTATTTGCCATGATTTTTTTTAATTATAATAATTAATTATAATGAAAATTCATATGATTTTTGGTGCCAATTTTAAATTTTATTTTTCGTACAAAATTTTAATACTAGGTGATAAAATGCTTAAAAAAGGAGAAAATTGTAATTTCGGTTCCAAAATATTAGGATAATTTACAAAATTAGTCACATACTTTTTAAAATACCCAACATTAGTCACACACTTTAAAAAATATTACAAAGTTAGTCCTATATTTTGTAATATTAGTTCCACATTTTGAGAAAATATATAAAAATTAGTTCCACACTTTAGAAAAATATTGCAAAGTTAGTTCCAATTATTAATTTTTCAACGTTTTTCCTAAAATATGGGACTAATTTTGCCATATTTTTTTAAAGTGTGGGACTAATATTGCAAACCACTTTATATTTTAGAACCAGAATTGCAATTTTCTCGCTAACAGAGTGTTGGAAAGTTGATCAGGGGGAAATCGCTCCAACAAAAACATTTCAAGGGGCAATAGTGCATTTTCTTACTTTGTAGGGGGCTGGAGTAATTATCAAAATATAATTTCTTGAGGGAGTTAAGTGCAATTCGCAGTATTATTTTATATACTTTAGCACCGCCCCCCGACGCCGCGCCACCGTCATCAGCATCATCACTTCCGAGAAACGTTCCAGTATATCTGCAATCTCCGGCGCCACCTCTCAAGTTCCGTCCCATTCTAATCCAACAATCCGACGGTGCAGAATCAAAACGAGTCCTCCGCACATGTGCATGCCTTTAGATTTACGTTTTCAGCCCAACATAAATCAGATTTTAAAATGCGATTTTCTTACGTGGATGGATTGAAATGCTTTTAAGTAGACTTATTTATTTCAATAAATAATCATTTTTAAATAATTAAAAATTTATCGATATTTTTTTTTCATGCATTTTTGGGGAAATAATGTCATATAATAAAATTAAAATTAATTACTATTTTATAAAATATAATTCAAAATCATAATTAAAAAATTATATAAATAAATTTAAATAATTGGAAACATTTCACTCCCTTCCCTGATATAATTACGTGTAAACTACTTGTGGTTAGAAAAATTATATATAGTACCCACGAGGTTTGCTTTCATCTAATTAATATGTCACTCGTTAGTCAAAATTTATTGAATTTGTCAATATTAATAAAAAAATTGAAAGACAATTGATTTTCACCTTGATTGATTTATTACTAACTTATTGCAGGTCAAATAATTTATTTTTACTAAACTACCCTTAACGTGTGAAGGGTATAAGGGTAATTTGATCATAAAAATATCTATTTGATTTGCAATAAATTAGTAACAAATCAATTAAGGATAAGTATGAATTTTTATCAAGTATTATTGTTAATTTTAACTAATTCGGTGAACTTTGGCTAATTGGGGAACTAATTTTAACAATTTTCTCATTTTTTTAGCATTTTATCACCTAGTATTAAAATTTTGTACGAAAAATAAATTTAAAATTGGCACCAAAAATCATATGAATTTTCACTATAATTAATTATTATAATTAAAAAAAATTATGGCAAATAAAATTACCTATGACTGCACGATGGCTATTAATCGTATTTTTGCAAATAAAACAAATACTATTCATAGTTAAAATCATAGTTAATGTTTTGACCATATACAGCTAAAAATCATAATAAATATGATCGAAAAAAAGTTAAAATTTTTAATTTAATTTTATTTGATCATAATTAATTATATTGTTGGTAATAAATTAAATTTTCTTGTAGTGTGGAGACAGAAAGAGGAAATGTAAGAAGATTACAACTACTTAAAAACAAAAAATATCAAAATAGTCCTAAAATAAATAATTATTTGTCTTAATATGTCTTATGTGTATTTTATTTGCAAATAAAAGACATGTTGAAATTATGAGTTAATGATTTTCTTAATACGGAATTTTCGAGGCTTAATAGATTTTCATTGATTCTCTTAAATTTCCACAAAGGGATAAATTGCTAAAATCCTTTTTATAAAGGATAATTTGGACATTTGCAATATCACATGGGACTAAATTGTATTTTTTCTCCACGAAAATTAAGTCATTTTACATAAAAAAAAAAGGGATTTTTTTTTGGGGGGGGGAGTAATATATTAATTCAGTCATTATATTAATATGACTAAGAATAATAATTAAAATAATAATTAATATTACTACCAATTGCCTTGTTAATTTCTCTGGAGAAAAAGTTCAAATACCATAAACCAACATAATTAAAATGTTTCTTTTGAGACTTAACTCCACACATACTTTTTTCGGTTAAGGAAGGAATAACAATTCTTATTGTAGGAAATATTGAAATTAATAGAAGAAATAATTTGTTCTTGTTGTCTTATGCTACTATTTAATTTAAATTTCATTCTGGTCAACTTATAAGTTTTTCGAAACATCTTATAAGACGTTGTAAAGCCTTCGATAATTTCTCTATAAAACGAACTTGTAAGATCAATAAATAAGATGTCAGAAGCTTTTAAGCGTAAAAGTAAGGAATAAACGTGTTTGGCCCGTTATTAGCCTGCTCCAAGTGAATCGGTGTACGACCAAAAAATGGAGCCATGGAAATGTTAGAGAATATTTTTTCAATACTTAGAAAAACATATATATATTGCAATACTTGAGAATTGAATATTTTTATTTTTAACAAAGTAGGATAATTATATAAATAGTTGTTGAGATTTAATTATGTAATCTTCTGGGCTTTTGAAATTACAGACAAACATGTCTATTAATCTTGTGCAGTTCAAAGATTCCTCCTATCAAATTTTCCAAATCAAAATCTGTTCATGTCAGCCCAAAAAAAAGACAGAAGGTATATTTTTGTTAATTAATTTCTTTATTTTTTGCTTTTTTGAAAGATTATAATTTATTTTTAACCATTGTTATTAAGATTTAATAATGTAAATAATAATTTATTAACTCAGTGCATACGTATTTAGTTTTTAAAAAATATATGTTTCTATCTATAAATAGGATGATTTTTAATTTATAACTAATTTTTAATTAACTAATTATTTAAAAATAACTCAGTAATTAATGGACTATTTTATTTTATTTTAAACTAAAATAAATAGATAATATATATATATATATATATATTTTTTTTGTCTTCTTCCTCATTATTTCTCTCCCCAACTCACCTACCTATCATCCTTAAACATAAATGCAACGGTCCCTTGTTTGAGTTCTACAATTAAATTATTGTGAGTTCAATTTCTACAAACATAGCTATTTACTAAACATAAATATAATAAAATTTTTGGATTTTTTGTTTGAAAAATAATGAATACCGTTTGTTGTTTAAAAAAAATATAAAAATTCCTTAAATAAAAAATAATTGTACAATCTTTATACGGTGAGGTGGAAATTAATACTTTACTGTTATTGAATTTTTCTTTTCTCTTAAAAAAATATGAAAATAAGTAAAGTAAAAGTATATTACTTTACAAAAAGATATTTTAAAAATTTTAAATTATATAAAATTAAAATTCATAATTTAAAAATATATTTTAATTAATTTATTTAAAAATTAAATAAAAACTAATAAAGTTTAATTATTAGGATATTGGAACAGACCTCCATCATCCTTCCCTTTTGAGGCCCACTGCAGAAACCTACGGCAGAAGTTGTCGGGTGACTCTCCCTCTTACAGAACACAGTACATAGTACAGACATATCAAGGACAAAAATAAATATATGACGTGTTAATGCATACAATGAATGCCTCCATCTTGATGTGACACTTGAAAAATTATATCTAATACTCTTGAAATTTATTTTTATACAGCAAATAAGTTTATCTATTAGTCAAAATTTATTAAATTTGTTAATATTAACAAAAAAGACATGAATTAAAATTAGTATTTACCTTCGATTTACTTATTGCAGGTCAAGCAAATTTTTTTATAACTAAATTATCCTTAAAACTGTGAAGGTATACTTCACGTGCATTAATGCGTGAAGATGTATAATGGTAATAATTTGATCATAAAAAGATTTATTTAACTTGCAATAAGTCAATCGGCGATAAATACGAATTTTTATCCGATTTCTTTCGTTAATATCATCGAATTTGATGAATTTTAACTAATTGAGAAATTTATCTGATAGACAGAAGCAAACCTCGTGGATATTAAATATAATTTTTCAGACCACATGGGGTCTACGTAAAACTACATCAAACCTAATGAGAGGAGAGTGTAATTACCCCTTAGAAATAATAATTTCAAATTTCGAATTACAAGTTAATTAGGAATAATTGCACTCTCTTTCCTCCAAGTTTGATGTTATTAAAATCTACATCTTTTGAGGTTTGAAAAATTAAATTTAGTATTTTTTTAAGTTTGCTTTCATTTAACAAATAAGTCTCTTATTAACCAAAGTTCACCGAATTAGTTAAAATTAACAATAATATTTGATAAAAATTCATACTTACCCTTAATTGATTTGTTACTGATTTATTGCAAATCAAATAGATATTTTTATGATCAAATTACCCTTATACCCTTCATACGTTAATGCATGTAGAAGTATATTTTCACCTTTATAAGGGTAGTTTAGTAAAAATAAATTATTTGACCTGCAATAAGTTAGTAATAAATCAATCAAGGTGAAAATCAATTGTCTTTCAATTTTTTTATTAATATTGATAAATTCAATAAATTTTAACTAACGAGTGACATAATAGTTAAATGAAAGCAAATCTCGTGAGTACTATATGTAATTTTTCTAACCACAAGTAGTTTACATGTAATTATATTAGGGAAGGGAGTGAAAATTTTCCAATTATTTAAATTTATTTATATAATTTTTTAATTATGATTTTGAATTATATTTTATAAAAGAGTAATTAATTTTAATTTTATTATATGACATTATTTCCCCAAAAATGCATGAAAAAAAATATCGATAAATTTTTAATTATTTAAAAATGATTATTTATTGAAATAAATAAGTCTACTTAAAAGCATTTCAATCCATCCACGTAAGAAAATCGCATTTTAAAATCTGATTTATGTTGGGCTGAAAACGTATATCTAAAGGCATGCACATGTGCGGAGGACTCGTTTTGATTCTGCACCGTCGGATTGTTGGATTAGATTGGGACGGAACTTGAGAGGTGGCGCCGGAGATTGCAGATATACTGGAACGTTTCTCGGAAGTGATGATGCTGATGACGGTGGCGCGGCGTCGGGGGGCGGTGCTAAAGTATATAAAATAATACTGCGAATTGCATTTAACACCCTCAAGAAATTATATTTTGATAATTAGTCCAGCCCCACAAAGTAAGAAAATGCACTATTGCCCCTTGAAATGTTTTTGTTGGAGCGATTTCCCCCTGATCAACTTTCCAACACTCTGTTAGCGAGAAAATTGCAATTCTGGTTCTAAAATATAAAGTGGTTTGCAATATTAGTCCCACACTTTAAAAAAATATGGCAAGTAGTCCCATATTTTAGGAAAAACGTTGAAAAATTAATGATTGAAACTAACTTTGGAACATTTTTCTAAAGTGTGGAACTAATTTTTTTATATTTTCTCAAAGTGTGGAACTAATATTATAAAATATAGGACTAACTTTGTAATATTTTTTAAAGTGTGTGACTAATGTTGGGTATTTTAAAAAGTATGTGACTAATTTTGTAAATTATCCTATATTTTGGAACCGAAATTACAATTTTCTCATTTTTTTAGCATTTTATCACCTAGTATTAAAATTTTGTACGAAAAATAAAATTTAAAATTGGCACCAAAAATCATATGAATTTTCACTATAATTAATTATTATAATTAAAAAAAATTATGGCAAATAAAATTACCTATGACTGCACGATGGCTATTAATCGTATTTTTGCAAATAAAACAAATACTATTCATAGTTAAAATCATAGTTAATATTTTGACCATATACAGCTAAAAATCATAATAAATATGATTGAAAAAAAGTTAAAATTTTTAATTTAATTTTATTTTATCATAATTAATTATATTGTTGGTAATAAATTAAATTTTCTTGTAGTGTGGAGACAGAAAGAGGAAATGTAAGAAGATTACAACTACTTGAAAACAAAAAATATCAAAATAGTCCTAAAATAAATAATTATTTTGTCTTAATATGTCTTATGTGTATTTTATTTGCAAATAAAAGACATGTTGAAATTATGAGTTAATGATTTTCTTAATACGGAATTTTCGACGCTTAATAGATTTTCATTGATTCTCTTAAATTATTTTATTATTTTGTCCCATCTAAAATTGACTGAGATTGATAGAAATATGTCCGACACGTCAACGAATTGAATGGGTTTAATACAATTTATTCTGTGATATTACAAATGAGAAAATAATCCCTTTATAAAAAAATAATACTAATTTATCCCCCTATCTAGGGAGGTAAATTACTTAATTTGAAAAAACATAAAGGGGTAAATTGCTTCATTTTAAAAAATACAAGGTGATAAATTGCTAATCTTTTTATAGGGGATAATTTGGATATTTGCAATATCACATGGGGTTAAATTGTATTTTTTACTCAAGAAAATTAAATCACTTTACATAAAGAAAAGGGATTTTTTTTTTTGGGGGGGGGAGTAATATCTCTCACAAGCTTCCGGATCAATTTAAAATCCAATCGAACTCCTGCAATCCATGAGACATAAACAGCTATTTGTATCAGATTTTCTTCTTCTCCATTCAAAACATAAAAATTAAACGAAATCAGACGTAGCCACAGACAGATTAGAGATGGAAAAAACGTGCAAGAAGCCGAGCTCCAACTCACTCTAGATAATGACAAATGCATGCAATGCAATAAATGTATTTGCTCGTCCGAACAAGATGCTTGTGTGCGTGTGTGTGTGTTTATGACACATAGAGAGAGAGAGAGAGAGAGAGAGAGAGATTCATACGAGCTTTCAGTGGCTGAAATTGGTGGAAGGCTAAAGGAACAGGGGAAGCTGTTTGATTGATCTCTCCAAGGTATACGAATCAGACCTATCGCTGTTATTTGCTCCTTCATCCTTCTATTTTACGTAAATTATACTTTTGCCCCATTATTGTTATATATAGATATATACTACTATATTATATTATAAACTAGTTAGTACCATGTGTCCAGATATGGGATAACTGTATTTTTTAAATATACTTAAATAAATTATAAACACTTTTTCAATATAAAAAAAGTAATAAATAAATTAAAATTAAATTAATCAATAAGTATAAAAACTACAAAAATATATTTATAATATTTTACTAACTATTTACCTAAAAAAGTGAGTGAATCTTTTGGACAGAAACAAACAAATAATTATACAAATACAAATACTAATAATAATAATAATATATTAATAATAATAATAATTATACAAAAAGTCAAAAATCAAAAACTCATCTCTTTCTCTCTCTTCTTATCGTTTTTCTTCCTTGTTGTTCCTCACTTGTCTTTCTTTTCCATTCCTTCTCCTCTCTCATTTCTTCCCCAAACCCATCTCCATTTCTTCCTCAAACCCATGTCTTAGAACCCTAACTCCAAACTCACGGCAACAAGGAGGCAGGTCGGCAACGAGGACGGGGACGAGGACGGCTTCCATCTTTCTCCTCTCATTTTTTCTACAAACCCATCTCTTAGAACCCTAGCCCTAAACTCACGGCAACAAGGACGGTAAATCGGCAACGAGGAAGGCGAAGAGCGAGGATTCTCCAGGTAATCCTTATTTCTTTGTTGCATTTTACTTATTCTTCTTTTTTTTGGGTTTGGGTGTGTTTTTAGCATCTTGTTTTCAGCAAAATTTCTGAAAAATTTTGTATCTAATGTTGTATGTAATGTTGTAATTTCTGGAAAATTTCTGCAATTTCTGAAAAATTCTAGTCGTTGTGTGAAATTTCTGCAATTTCCCTCCCTCTGTGTGAAATTTCTGCAATTTCTGCAATTTTAGTCGTTGTGTAATTGTTGTTCTTGAGGTTAATGATGAGAAATTGGGGTTTGAGTGAAGTGGAGCTGATGTTTCGTGTTGTGACAGTGAAAATAAGTGGGTGGGAGTGCGTGTGCTTTGTGTTAGTCAAAAATACAACAGTTGAAGGCGTGATGGGTTGTGGGAGAGCAGTGTGTGTGTGTGATTCTGTGTGTATGAAGCAAGAGGTGTACATGGTGGTGAGGCGGTTGTACAGTCCAGAAGTAATGGTAATTTGTTAGGCTTGGACCCTTAAACATAGCAGGCTGGTTCTCATTCTCTATCAATTGGAATTATGAGAATAGATTGGGGTCAAGTTTCAGTTGGCACAATTGTCTTACCAACACAAATTTGAGTGTAGGTGTGGTCACAATGTTGATTTCCATATTTGAATGTGTTTAAAAATTGGAAGGCAATTTAAAAGGTTTTGGAAAAGACAAAGGAAGGAGATAATATATCTACGTATACAAATAGTTGTCCAAATGTCTAAGTTTTAATTAAATTGAGTGATGATACCTAATCTTAATTGAAAGTGAAGTAATACTTAATTTTATATTTTCACTGTCACAACACGAACACAGTGAATGATTTTATTACATTTAGTGGGAGAATGATTTTAGTAAACTATTTAAATGTTATAATTAGGCCTAATCTGAGATCATTTATTCCTATTTCTTATATCAGTAGAAAAAAAATCTTGATCTTCAAAATTACGCCTACTGAGACAGCTTCTTATGAGCAGTGGGAGTGGTCTAACGGTTTAAGTTTGATGCTCATAAAGAAGCATATCAACAAAGGTAGTTGAGGTTTAATCCAAAATGCACTAAAGTAAAAGACTTTCTAAAGGCAATTGAAGATCAATATGTGTGTTTTGATAAAACTTTGATTAACTATTATTTGTATAAAAATTCCATGCATGTATTTTGTTGAAGGTCCATGCACTAGAATTCCATGCATGTATTTTGTTGGTTTCGTTAAAAAGGGTTAAAGTCTTTTATTTTATGGATATATGTTTTTAGTCTAGATTTATTTATGTATTTCGTCCCACCTTTTATATGACTTAACTCGTTTTTAGTATTGAATGAGAAGGAAGAAAGAACATGTTAGTTTTGCCAAAGCACTACAAAACACACCAAACATTGAGTTTTTATTAATAGTAACACTATTGATTTTAGTAATTAAAAGACTTTTCTTGAAGGTCCCATTTCTAATTTATTTACTTTAATTATAAAGTTTCATTTGATTAACTATTATTTGTATAAAAATTAATTTCTCTGTTAAAACTATTTCATTAAAAATTTAAATGCACATGTTTCTTATTATCTATACTAATTATAAAAAGAAAGCATCTTTCGTGTCTAGAATGGAAGTTCTTTTAGGTATTTTATAAAATTTAGCCTTCGCTTTTGCATAATTTGTTTCTATATTTCTTTCTACAAAGTGAAATCTGTAATTTGTGGAGGGCAAAAATAGAAATTCAATATAATAGTGGTAGTTCTCACATTATCTAATTATTTACGTGTCGAGAATAATTTGTTATCATGATTTATTAATAGGTTAATATTTGACTTCTAAGAGAGTATTATAATATATTTATATATAATCATAATACATAAAATTTTATTTATTTATGAAGGCATAGGGTTATTTTTGTCCATAAAGAAACAACACTGAAATTTGAACCCCTGCAGGCTGTGCTATGGCGGCCCACATCTTCAAGAAAATCCGCCCGGCCGGCGCCACCGCCGTCCTCCGCCGCACTAAAACCACCTCAGCCCAATATGTGGACTCAAGATTTCGGGACCCTACATTCGAAAAGTTGATGGAGAAATACAAAAATCTGCTAAAAGTCATATCCATACAAGACCTCATCCTCGCCTCAAACTCCACTCCACCTTCCGTCTCCCTCGACTTTCTCCACCGCGTCTCCCAGAGGCTCCACCTGAACCGCGGCCCCGCCGCCTTCCTCCGCAAGTATCCCCACATATTCCACATTTTCAATCACCCCGTCAAGCTCCAACCCTTCTGCACCCTCACCCCGGCCGCCCTCAAAATCGTCCGCCAAGAATCCATGGCTATAGATAACTCGCTGCCACTTGTAGTAACCCGATTGGTCAAGCTTCTATCGATGTCCGTCTCCAGGAAGTTGCCGCTTCGAGCCATTTTCAAGGTCTGGAGAGAATTGGGACTGCCAGATAACTTCGAGGACTATGTTATTTCAAGCAATTCTGACATTTTCTTGCTTCAAGATGGAAATGAACCCAATACTCATTTTTTGGTGCTCAATGATGGTGAAGCATTTAAGGATTGTTTGATTCCTGCTGTTGAGAATTGGAGGATCGTGGAGTGTTGTAAGGAGGATTGCAGTGTGGATAGGACCGACCTCAGGTATAGCTTTAAGCAGGGGTTTCCACCGGGGATGCGAGTAAAGAAGAATTTCAAGGCGAAAGTTAAGGAATGGCAGAGATTGCCATATGTTGGACCGTATGAGGAGCTGTGGCTGGAGGAAATGAGGAGGACTAAGAGTAGGATGATGAGAATGGAGAAAAGGGCAGTGGGGATTGTCCATGAGTTTTTGAGCTTGACTGTGGAGAAGATGGTGGAGGTGGAGAAGATTAGTCATTTTAGGAAGTGGTTTGGAATTGATTTGAATGTGAGGGATTTGTTCTTGGACCATCCAGGGATGTTTTATCTGTCAACCAAAGGAAAGAAGCACACAGTGTTTTTGAGGGAGGCATATGAGAGAGGATGCTTGATCGAGTCAAATCCGATTTATGAGGCTCGGAGGAAGCTTCTTGATCTTGTTCTTCTGGGCTGTCGTGGGTTGGGAAGAGGTGATGATAACTCCAATAGTGTGGATCAGAGTGAAGAAAATGAAGTGGAAGAGATGTACAAAGATTGAGGTGTGTTGTCGGGTTAAGCTCTTCCTCACTGTGGCGTTGCAAAGTTGGGAGGTAGAATTAAGTTGAGGTTCGTTGATCTTAGCTGGAAAGTACATTATGCACAATGCAACATGTATTGGAATGAATGCTTCTGGTGTTGTTTGCTGGTTATGAATCATCCGTAGCTTAAACATTCAAGTGGAGAGTTCACACAAGGTAACTATGTCTCTACTTCGTCACGTCACCTCCATATTGTTGGGATATATGACATTGATTATATGCTTGTTTGCTTGCTTAGATGATTGATGTTGTCGGTATACTATAAGAACAATACTACTATCAGGGGGGTGGAAACCCAAATAAGGAAGAAACGGATTAACCTCCAACAGGCATCTAAACTCTTCAAAAGCTTGAAATGTTTTGGAGTGGTTGCTCGACAACTAAGGGATTGGGATGACACCGATGAATCAGAAGGGGAAGACGATGATGGCAATCCGGTTAGCCCACAACCATTGAAGATTCAGGACCCTATTTGCTCGCAGAACAGTAATCCAACCGACACAGAGGAAAGAGAGCAGTTCCTAGTTCCCGCTCCTACCCCGCCAGACAAAAACAGACGTCGCTACAGGCAATTCTGATACTGTTCTTTTAAACCTTTTGTTGTTTATTAATGTAAAGGAGTAGTATTCCTCCCTTTATGCTTTCCTGTTTTATTTGTAATGTTAACTATTGCTCTTTTTATGAAGATGGGATGGGGACCCCGATAAGCCTCCCCCACCTTCGGGTGTTTTGATAAAAAAAAATAAAAAATAAAAAATAAAACCCTAAACCCTAAACCCTAAACCCTAAAGGTCACTGGACACTACAGCACATGCTATTTCATATCAACCTATTCCTAAAGCACATGGATTACTCATATCTATCAGGAAGGAAATATGGCGGCAGACCACTTGGCCAACCTTGCTTGTACAACCAAATCAGCTGAAGTTTACCGGGGGGATGAACTACATGGACACATTACTGGTATCATTAAATGCGACGGCTTGGGAATCCCATATATTCGAGCAAAATGAGAAAGAGTCTGCCGTATCAATGTCTGCAGCTGCTGCTGTTATTACTGTTGCTGATGCCGTCTCTTTGGTGTAGCATGAACAACAGGACAGAATTTTCAGGGAGTATCCTTGTCTATTGTGAATTCAAATATTTTTTAACAGTTGCTTGTCTCAGTTCCTTGCTACAGCAGCAGACGGTGCACGAAGGAGTCCCACAGCCTCTCTGCTGCTGCTGCTGCTGTCCTTCTCTGCTGCAGCGCTTCCGTCGCTGCTGCTTTTTGCTCCAGACAATCACCTCCTGCTGCTGCAAGTTCCGTACTGAAGCAGCACTCTGTTTGCTGCTCTGCTGCAAGGCTTCGTTGGCTGCAGAGTAGCAGCTGTTTCTTTGCTGCTATTGCTGCTGTTATGCTGCTACTGCTGCTGTGCTTCGCTGCTGCTGTTATGCTGCTACTGCTTTGCTGCTGTGCTTCGCCGCTGTTGCATCACTGCGCTGCTACTGCTGCTGTCTTTTGCTGCTGTTGCTGTGCTGTTCATCCACACTGCAGCTGTTCTTTGGCTCTGTGGCAGCAGCTGTTGGTGTGGCTGCAGCAAGCAATTTCAAGGGGCAATTATGCGAGGATTATTGATCTCACTTCAGGGAGTTTTCTTAACCTCTCCTATCATCTTGCTAGGCTATCAATTAACTCTGCTTTTCTGTTGCAGAACCATGGCACTGTGACAGCAGCTGCTTTTTGCTGCAACGACCTTGCTTTTACTGCTGCCATGCCACTTGTTGTTGTGGCTGCAGCAAGCAACTTCAGGGGGCATTTATGCAAAGATGATTCATCTCACTTCAGGAATTCATGGTAATAACTCTGTTGCTGCAGATACTGCTTTTGATTTTTGGAACCAATATGCACATCCCCAGCCCTTGATCAACCTTGATGTACTCACCTCTCGTACACTCAAGTGTTTCTTTGGCCTCTTCTCATTCCTTGAACAACTGAAAGGTTTGCTCTTGTGCAATCTGTCATCCAAAAAGCTGGGGTCTTGGAACGTTTGCCTCCTTCCCTCACATCTCTTCACTTCATCTTTCAACTTACACAACCTTGAACTAACTCTCCTAATTATCAACGAGCACGCCTTGCTTCACTTGCACAATCACTTGAGCACTAACCATTTTTTGTCTTATTGTGACCACCACTCAAAGTACATAATTTTCCTCCACACCCCCTTTTGTTTCTTGGCAACAAACTGTCTCATTGAAGTTTCTCGGCTCTTCATAGTCCTTGGTGCAAAATTCATTTTGTGTTGGTTTCAATTAGTTGAAGTGTTTCAACCCCGTTTCAACTTCTCAAAATTAGCACGTCTTTCCTTTGATGCTTTTGGTTTTTCAATTGTTGGTCTTGTGTACTTGTGTTCTTATCTTTTAGAGCGTCTTTTCCCCTCACTTATTTGGGAGATTGAATAGGGATTTTTCCTTGTAGGCTTGATTTTGTATGCATTTCTTTTCCTCATTTTTCAATTCTCTAAAATTTGGGCTGATTTTATTTTGTTTCATTTTTTGGATTGTGTCTATTTTTCATTCATAGACTTGGGCTTGTTTTGTTTTGTTGAATTGGGTTGAACACTCTTCAGTTTTTTGGACTCAACTCCCTTGGACCGTCCAAGCTGGAAACCCATTCCTTTGGGTGCACCTAACTCCAGACTGTTTCTTTTGGGCCTAAAATTCTCGCTGGGCCGAAACTCTCAACTGGACCGTCCAACTCTTTGGTCTGCACCACCTGATTGTATACTTGCTGGACTATGCATTGCAAGTGGGCTGCGCTCAGACTGGGCTGCACGCATTCTGGACTGAGGAGGCAGACTGGCCTCACTGGGCTGCACTGCTACTGGTCTGTGAGACTGGGCTGAACCAAGGACTGCTGCATTGGGCTCTTTCTGGACCACCTCGCGGGCTACCTCTGCTGGACATTAAACCCGGGCCTCCGATCCAATTGGGCAATTTGACATTGAAATTTCATTTTGCAGCTGCCAAGATTTTTGGGCTTCTTTTTGTATAGCCCAAACACTATTTTTTGGGGTTCTTTCTTGATATTTTTTGTGGGTTTGAATTTTATGTACAAAACGTTAAGTACATTTTAATTGTTATCTAGAAGGGATGGGGATCCCGACAATTCCCCTATTTCTTAAAAACAAAAAAAAAACCCTAAACCCTAAACCCTAAACCTTGGCCATTTTTTCTCCACATCTCACTACAATTGTGTGAGATTTTCACACACTTGCACTTCCACCTCTCACCACCACCAAACCACCACTCTTTCAGCCTCACCACCACCACCGATAGACAGCCCATCTCCAGCTCTGTCGCGGCGGCGGCGCCGTGCCATCACTGGTCGCCGGTCGGAAAATCTCGCCGGCGCGTTCGAGGTCACGGCCACCACCGTCAGGCTCGCCTCGTCGAGTACTGTCCAACCATGGTGCGTGTGGCCTGAACGGAGCACGGACGCGCCCTCACCGGCCGATCGAAAATTGCAGATTCGCCCTCAAAGTCGCCGGAATCTTCTCTCTAAGATTCTGGCGCCGTCTCGTCGAATTACCGGCCGTGCTATATACCAAAAGAATCGCCTTGATGAGTAGAGTATTTCCCCCCAAACAATTTGAAGTTTCGTGCACTTGGGACGATGGGCTAACTCCTCCACCGCTGAACGCTTCCACCGTCGTTTCGTCGCCGGTGAGCCGACCCACGGTCACGGACCAGTACCGTCGTCTTCCTCTCTTCATGGCGAATCGTTTGGGACCAATCTCGTCCAATTTCATTGCCTGTACGAAAAGATCTTTTTCTTCTCCTACTCGCGCCGTCGCCGCCACTCGTCGTGCTGTTCCGCCGCCGTCCGGCCACCGTTCGCAAGCGGACCACCACCACTTGACTCGCGCTGGGATGACGAAGCCGACCATCCGTTCAGATCATGGTTCCGTTCAGTCGCCGGAATCTCCAACTCCGGCGGTAGGTGGCGGTCAAATGGGTTTGACCGAGTTGACTCCAAAAAGAACGTTCACTGAAGTCATTGCACCCTCAAAAGTGCCACAAACAGCTTCGTAGAAATTTTTCTTTGCAAATTCGCCACCGCCCTCCATCGATGCGTGCGGTCTTGATTGATGAGAAGGGCCCTACACTGGTTTTTTCGAATACGGAGACCGAAACCCTTGCAGCTCCTTTCCGATTGGCACTGGTTGGGAAATTGTGACGTCTATAGAATTTTTCACGTAATTGGGAGACTAATTGATAATTATTAGGAATTTAAATTTAATTAATAAATAAATTATAGATTGAATTTGGGATATAATAAAATTTGAACGGATTAAATTGGAGTTCGTGATAATATTTGGGGACAAATTATATTAGGAGGGACGTGAAAGGTATTTTAGAAAAAGTTTAAAACTAAATATAATAATAATAATAATAACAATAATAATAATAATAATAATAATAATAATATGTAAATATATGTACATAATATATAAAAGAGGGGGGGGGGGGGGAGGTGGCACCGCCTCAACCCCCCCACTTAAAAAAATATATACATGTGTGTGTGTGAATTCATATTCACACACATACTTTTGCATAACCAGCTCTGCAATATTTCCGCAATATTTCAGGTATGAAATATTGATTTTAATTTATATTAATTATGTAATTATATTATTTAATTAGTTCATTTATTAAATGTTGATTATATATCAAATCGAATATAAAAATGATATCGTTGGTTAATTAGATTATTAAATTTATTAGATTTGAATGTTGCTATAGCCAATTTATATAATTCCATCGGAATTGTTAACCAAATACGCAATTCTACGTATTGTTATTTAATTAAATTATATAATAGCGAGAAATTGATAACAAATTCGTAGGAATATTCTGAAAACTATACTTAAGATATAATATATTGTTAAAGAGGAAGAATGATGTTTTAATGATAATTTAATTTAAGGATGTTATTAAAAATGATAGTTATAAATGTATAAGGGGTTACGTTAAATAAATTCCTATGAATCACTTGATAAATTATAAATATTTTTATGAAGCCTATAGTGTCTAGTTATTGAGAAGAACTAGAACGAAGATTTATATTTCGATAGAAGTGGAATATTAAAGAATTATTGAAAATCGTACGAATAAGATTTAATATTATATTTAAAAGAAATTACGATATTCTCGATATATTAATGGTATGTGGTATAACTCATTATAGGATATGGGGGTGAGGTGAAAGGACTGACAATTAGCGATTGAGTAGAAAGAAACGTTGTGAGGTTGAGGTAAGTAAATAATTAGTATTATCTATATATGTTCCATTTATTTGTGATATTACTGTTATATAAATTTGTGGTTCATGCTGATGTTGGTTTATCTGAAAATATATGAATAGTGAATGATTTAATTTGATTGACGATATTGTGTACGTGGAATGCGAAGACACGTTGAAATATTATGTTTGTTGTATGATGTGTTGTGGGTGTCTGAAAATGAGAATATAATGATATATTATTTTACGTTACTAGTTGCTTACAAAAATGGTGATATGTGGATATGATGGAGTGGTGGAAATTGAATATAATTGTGGCGTGAATAACCCTTGATGTGTTGAAAAGCCTATAAGGCGAAATGAAATGAAAAGAGCTTTAATGCGATATGAGAAAGAAATGAAATGAAAAGAGATTTGATGCGATATGAAAAAGATGTGATGTGAAAAGAGCTATGATGCGAAATAAAAGAGCTATGATGCGAAATGAGATTGATGAGCCAGCTGTCAAGGGGATTCACTTAAATTTATATAACGGTGAGACTGAGTTAACGGGAAAAACACGATATCACCTTCTGGTAAACAAATTAGGAAAAAAGAGGTTTAATTGATTATTTTATTGTGAGATAGCTATGTGGTGTACTACAATTATATTGGAGTTAAATTGACTGTAATTCATGCATGTTGCCTACTTGTCTTGTTTGGGCTGTGTTTGATATACATATATAGATAGGGCTGATTATTTACCTACTAAGTGGCAGACACATCCCTCTGTTCACATTTTCTTTCAGGAGTAGACTTTGAGGTGTCTGATAGTTGAAGAATAGGTCTACGCACTATACTCAGGCATGTCGGGCCAGTATGCTGTTTTCTCCTCTTGTCAGCTAGAGTACAAATCTTATTTTGTTTGTATAAAGAGAACATAGACGTAGCGATCAACTGTGGTGGATCACCTGTGGTGTTTGATTTGTATATATGTGATTTTGTGGGTTGACTATGTCGTTATGATGTTGTGACTACGTATGCATATTGATAGATGATTATGTGCATATATATATATAAACACAGGGATTATTATAAGTATGACGTTTAGGATAGATATAGCCCTTGTAGCGAAGGGGGTGCTACGTAAATTCTCTCATGAAAAACCTCAATTCCGACACCTGCATCGCCTTATTGCCGGACTGGGAGTCAAAGGCGCATTTACCGTCAGTATGCTTAATGCCAAGCATGTACTTATTCGTCTCTCCAACGAATCCGACTTCTCCTATCTTTGGCTGAGAAGAATTTGACACATTCAAGGATTTTCGATGCGCATTTTCAAATGGACACCATCATTCACACCGGCTCAGGAATCCTCTATTATTCCGGTTTGGGTACGTTTTCCTGAACTCCCAACTCATTTGTTTCATAAGGATGCTCTATTTGCGGTAGCAAACATGATAGGAATACCACTTCAAATCGACGACTGCACGTTGAATCAATCCAAGCTCTCTAATGCTACATTGAGATTGATCTTACCAAACCACTTGTGGAGGGTTTTAACCTACAAATCAATGGAGCCACAATTCATCAGAAAGTGGAATATGAGCAACTTCCAAAATATTGCAACCTTTGTAAACACGTCGGTCACGACAACTTGGAGTGTTACACAATGGGCAATGCTCCCCGCCCTCCTCCACGAGCCAAGAAGTCAAATGGAAAGGAGACAATGGGAACGGAGGAACAGGTGGTGCCTGGGAAAGCTAAGGCACTCGAGAGGGGTGAATGCTCCAAAAGCAGGTACTCTACTAACCTCTCTAATGACAATGTTGATAGTGGTAAACATGGTAAGCATGATGAGCATGATGATAATATTGTGGAGAATGATGAGCATGTGGATAATGATAACTATACTGCACACGGTGAAAACATTATGGAGACTGATCTGCTTGCCGATAATCTTGCTGTTGGTGCTGTGTATTGTCCTATTGGGGGATGAAAATCCAAACGAGGAAGCAATGGATTAACCTCAAACAGGCCTCTAAACTCTTCAAAGGTCTTAAAACTTTTGGAGTAATTGTTCGACAACTGAATGTTTGGGATGACACGGATGAATCAGAAGGGGAAGACGATGATGTCGACCCGAGTAGCCCACGGCCGGTGAAGATTCAGGATCCAGTGTGCTCGCTGAACCTTAATCCGGCTGAGACAGACGATGGAGAGCAGTTCCTTGTTCTCTCTCCAACTCCGCCTGAAAGAAACAGACGTCGCATCAGGCAATTTTGATGCTATGCCACTGCAACCGCATTACTCCTTTTAACTTTTTCTTGTATCACAATGTAAAGGAGTAGTACCCCTCCTTTTATATTTTGCTGCTTTTACTTTGTAATGCTGCTTGTTTTTTTTTCTAAATGAAGATGGGACGGAGACCACGAAAAGCCTCCCCCACCCTCGGGTGTTTATCCAAATAAAAAAAAAAAACCCTAAACCCTAAACCAAACCAACCACACTTTGCCAAATTCTCTCAACATCTCACTACAAGTGTGTGAGATTTAACACACTAATTCTTCCACCACCAACCACCACCAAACCACCACTTGTTCAGCCTCACCACCACCTCCAACAGACAGCCAACATCCTCCTCCACCGCGGCGTCACCGCCGCCGGCCGGTCGCCGAAAATTTCCGACGGTGAGTGAAGCCACACGCGCACCACCATTGGATGCGTCTCATGAAACCCGTCACAATGGTGCTGGTTGTGCAGTGATTGGACTCCGGACGCCGCCGGACGCGCCTTCCAAAGCTGCCTGAATCGCGCCATTTTCGCCCTTGATTCGCCGGCGACTTCTCTTTAAAATACCAGCCGTTTTTCGGCGAGTTGCCGGACGTACCATACACCATTTTGCTCGCCTTGATGAGCTCTACAATTCCCCTCGATCAATTTCACGATTCCTCCACGCATGAAGATGGGCTTCGACCTCGACCGCCGCTAGCCTCCGCCGTCGATTCGCCGTCGTCAGGGCCACCCACGGTCGCGGACCACTAGCGTTCGAATCCTCTTTTCAGTGCGAGTCGTTTGAGACTAGGCTCGCCCAATTTCATGGCCGGAGTGAAGAAATCTTGCAATTCCCGTCCGTGCGTCGTCGCTAACGATCGGGCCGCCGTATCTCCGCCGTCCGACGTCGTTTCAGTGGCGGACCACCACCATTGGCCTCGCCTGGTCACGGCGCAGCCAATCGTCCGGTCAGAAACAGCCACCGGAGAACGGACAGAAGCTCCTCCACCGGCTGTTGACCCGCCGTTGACCGAGTTGACTCGGTCAACCCAGTCAACCCAACAAATCCAGCAGTCTGCTTCCTCGATCCCGACGCTGATCCTTCCGAAGAAATCATTTGCTGAAGTTGTGGCGCCTCCACTGGCCTCAAAAACTGCAAAATCAGCACATCACAAATATTTCCCTACGGACTCGCCACCGGCCGCTTTCGGAATAGTTTTGACAGGAGACAATGGTCCAACATTGCAGTTTACAGATGCCGAGATTGAAATCCTTGCAACTCAATTCAGATTCGCGCTCGTCGGAAAATTTTCGCATGGAGCACCCTCGTACAGCATGCTGCACAAACTGATCGCGGGAACTGACATAAAAAACAAATTCACGGTTAGTATGCTGAACAACAGACATGTCTTAATTTCCTTATCTTGTGAAGCAGATTATACTCGTCTGTGGTTGCGGCGCATTTGGTATATCCAGGGGTACCTGATGCGCATCTTCAAGTGGACTCCTACTTTCACTCCGTCTCAGGAGTCATCAATTGTACCTGTTTGGGTTAGTTTCCCGAGCTGCCAGCACATCTGTTCCGCAAGGAAGTTCTATTCACGGTGGCGAGCATGATTGGAACTCCTCTGCAGATTGACGATGCCACACTCAATCAGTCCAAGCTCTCCAAGGCAAGGGCATGCATTGAATTGGATCTTCTCGAACCGCGCCTTGAGGATTTTCAAATCCAGATTTGTGGGGCAACTATTGTTCAGCGTATTGAGTACGAGGATATCCCAAACTTCTACTCCTTATGCAAACATGTTGGACATCGGGATTCAGACTGCTATTCAGAAGGCGATGCTCCCAAGCCACCTCCCCGGAAGCAGAGGAAGAGGGTTGCTGTGGAAGTGGAGCGGGGCAAAGCAGTTGTTCAGGAAGTTGGTGAGAGTTCAAAGACGAGGGACCAGTCAGAACAGCTTCAGCTTGCTAAGGACACCAGGTACCACACTGAGCACCAAACTGAAACTTTGACTAGCGTCAATGAACTTTCTGTTCCTGCTGATGAAGTTAATATTCCCTGTGAGGCTGGAAAAATGGGTGATTTGCCTGCAGATAATCTTGTTGTTAGTTTTGTGGAAAACATTATGGAGACTAATTTGCCTTCCGATAATCTGGTTATTGGTGCTGTGTATCCTCCGATTGGGGGGTGGAAATCCAAAGGAGGAAGAAACGGGTTAACCTTTCACAGGCCTCTGAAGTGTTCAGAAATCTGAAACTTTTTGGAATGACTACTCCACCACTAGAGGAATGGGATGAAACTGATGAATCAGAAGGGGAAGACGATGATGTTAACCCGGGTAGCCCACGGCCGGTGAAGATCCAGGATCCAGTTTGCTCGCTGAACCTTAATCCGGCTGAGATCGAGGAAGGAGAACAGTTCTTTGCTTCTCCAACCCCGCCACGAAAATACAGACATCGTTGCACGCACTGGATCACTACAACCACTACAACCACTTAGAAACTTTTAACTATATTCTGTTTCACAATGTTAAGGAGTAGTACTCCTCTGGTTTCTTAAGTGTTTTGTAAGACATCTGTTATTTCCTTTTTAATGAAGATGGGATGGGGACCCCGATAAGCATCCTCCACCTTTGGGTGTTTTAACTAAAAAAAAAAAAACACTAAACCCTAAACCCAAAATCCAAAACCCAAAACCCTAAACCCTAAACCCTAAACCCTAAACCTTAACCCTAAACCAAAACCAAACCCTAAACCCTAAACCAATTCTCTCAACTTCTCACTACAAGTATGTGAGATTTAACACACTAAACCTTCCACCCCCAACCACCACCAAACCACCAACCTTTCAGCCTCACCACCACCACCAACAGACAGCCCACCTCTTCCTCCACCGCGGCGTCGCCGCCGCCGGCCGATCGCCGGAAATATTCACCGACGCGTAGAGCCACACGCGCACCACCACCAGATGCGCCGTTGGAAGACCGTCACAACCATGGTGGTATCGCACTGAACGGCCACCAGATGCCGCCGTACGCGCCCTCCAAAGTTGCCTGAATCGTGCCCAAATCGCCCCAGATTCGCCGTCTCCTTATCTCTAAACATTCGGCCGTTTCCTGGAGAGTTTCCGGTCGTGCCATACACCGATAGACTCGCCTTGATGACTAGAAGCTTTTCCCTCAAGCAATTTCAGGTTTCATCCATTGTAGACGATGCGCTAAGTCCAAGACTGCCGCCTCGTTTTTCCGTCAATTCGCCGCCGGTGAGCTGACCCACGGTCGCGGACTGCCACCTTCCACTTCCTCTCCTCAATGCGAATCTTTTGAGACCTATCTCGTCAAATTTCATCACCGGTACGAGAAGATCTTGCAATTCTCCCGTTTCCGCCATGGCCGGCCTTCGGACCGCCGTAGCGCCGCCGTCACACCTCCGTTCGCCGGCGGACCACCACCGTTCGCCTCGCCTCGTCATGGCGCATCCACCTATCCGCTCTGTTTTAGCCATCGGAGCCACGCCTGAAACGCCTCTTCCGGCCAACGGCGACAGTTAACCTGAGCTGTTGACTGAGTTGACTCGGTCAACCCCTCATTTGATCGGGTCAACTCGGTCAACTCAGTCAACCGAACAGCTTCAGCAGCCGCCTTCATCAATTCCGACGCCGAACCTCTCGAAAAAATCATTCGCTGAAGTGGTTGCACCGTCTCGGGCTTCGAAAACCGCAAATACGACACCTCATAAATACTTTTTTGCGGACTCGCCACCGACCGCTGTCGGTACAATTTTGGCTGGCGACAAAGGTCCAACATTGCTGTTTACAGATGCCGAGACCGAAGTCCTCGCAGCTCCATTTAGATTTGCACTAGTAGGAAAATTTTCGCATGGAGCACCCTCGTACAGCATGCTGCACAAACTGATCGCGGGAACTGGCATAAAAAATAAATTCACGGTTAGTATGCTAAATAACAGGCATGTCTTAATTTCCTTATCTTGTGAAGCAGATTATACTCGCTTGTGGCTGCGGCGTATTTGGTATATCCAGGGGTACCCAATGCGCGTCTTCAAGTGGACTCCTACTTTCACACCGTCTAAGGAGTCATCAATTGTACCGGTGTGGGTTAGTTTTTCGGAGCTACCAGCACATCTGTTCCGCAAGGAAGTTCTATTCATGGTGGCGAGCATGATTGGAACTCCTCTGCAAATTGATGATGCGACACTCAATCAGTCCAAGCTCTCCAAGGCAAGGGCATGCATTGAATTGGATCTTCTCAAACCGCGCCTTGAAGACTTTCAAATCCAGATTTGTGGGGCTACTATTGTGCAGCGTATTGAGTACGAGGATATCCCACACTATTACTCGTTGTGCAAACATGTTGGGCATCGAGACTCAGACTGCTATACGGAAGGGGATGCTCCCAAACCACCCCCAGAAGCCGAGCAATCGGGCTGTCACTGAGAAAATGAAAGGAAAGAAAGTTGCTGAAGAGGTCGGGCGGGACAAAGCAGTAGCAAAGGAACAGGTTGCGATTGAGACAGCCAAGGCATTTGAGAGAGGTGAATCAAGCAGGTACCCTACTAATCCCTCTAATGATGATGTTGATAGTGATAAACGTGGTACTGATATTGCTGATATCGAGACGTCGGATGTTAACTATGACTCGAATATGGAAAATGAAATGCATGTTGATAATGCTAACTGGTCAGCACACGAGCCTGCCGATAATCTTGTTGTGGGTGAGAACCACGTGGTTGTGCATGATAACATTGTGTCTGTTTTATCGCTAACACTACCTACGATGATGGAAAAATGGGTGAGGAGAATTCGGAAAATAAAATGGCTGAAGGAAATTGGATATAAGTGGGAAATGCGACCATGCTTTTACAACAGAATTCAGATAAGGTGGAGACTTTGGTTAGTGATGCGACACCATTAAAGATCTGTGAACCACCTTGCTTGACCAATTGCAACCCTGCAGACTCGATTGAGCAGCTGTTACTGGAGCTGGCATCCCCGGACAAACTGCCTAGAAATGATTTCATCGTAGAGAGGTTACCGGAATACTTGGTCAAAAATACATCGTTGAAATTTCGAGTGATGAAACAGAGGAGTACCCCATGCGGTCCAATTTATTTTCAATGAAGAAGGGATGGAGACCCCGAAAAGTTTCCCCCACCTTCAGGTGTTTATCTATAAAAAAAAAAAAACCCTAAACCCTTAACCCTAACTACCAACCACGACCAAACCACCACTTGTTCAGCCTCACCACCACCTCCAACAGACAGCCCACCTCCTCCTCCACCGCGGCGTCACCGCCGCGCCGCCGTCGGCCGGTCGCTGGAAATTTCCACCGACGAGTGAAGCCACACGCGCACCACCATTGGATGCGTCTCGTAAAACCTGTCACAATGGTGCTGGTTGTGCAGTGATCGAACTCCGGACGCCGCCGGATGCGCCTTCCAAAGCTGCCTGAATCGCGCCATTTTCGCCCTTGATTCGCCGGCGACTTCTCTCTAAAATTTCGGCCGTTTTCCGGCAAGTTGCCGGCCGTACCATACACCATTTTGCTCGCCTTGACGAGCTCTACAATTCCTCTCCATCAATTTCACGATTCCTCCACGCATGAAGATGGGCTTCGACCTCGACCGCCGCTAGCCTCCGCCGTCGATTCGCCGTCGTCAGGGCGACCCACGGTCGAGGACCACCAGCGTTCGAATCCTCTTCTCAGTGCGAGTTGTTTGAAACTAGGCTCGCCCAATTTCATGGCCAGAGTGAAGAGATCTTACAATTCCCGTCCGTGCGCCGTCGCCAACGATCGGGCCGCCGTATCTCCGCCGTCCGACGTCGTTTCAATGGCGGACCACCACCATTGGCCTCGCCTGTCAAGGCGCAGCCAACCGTCCGGTCAGAAACAGCCACCGGAGAACGGCCAGAAGCTCCTCCACCAGCTGTTGACCGAGTTGACTCGGTCAACCCAATCAACCCAACAAATCCAACAGCCTGCTTCCTCGATCCCGACGCCGATCCTTCCGAAGAAATCATTTGCTGAAGTTGTGGCGCCTCCAAAGGCCTCGAAAACTGCAAAATCGGCACATCACAAATATTTCCCTACGGACTCGCCACCGGCCTCTTTCGGAACAGTTTTAACAGGAGACAATGGTCCAACATTGCAGTTTACAGAAGCCGAGACCGAAATCCTTGCAGCTCCAATCAGATTCGCGCTCGTCGGAAAATTTTCGCATGGAGCACACTCGTACAGCATGCTGCACAAACTGATCACGGGAACTGGCATAAAAAAATAAATTCACGGTTAGTATGCTGAACAACAGACATGTCTTAGTTTCCTTATCTTGTGAAGTAGATTATACTCGTCTGTGGTTGCGGCGCATTTGGTATATCCAGGGGTACCTGATGCGCATCTTCAAGTGGACTCCTACTTTCACTCCGTCTCAAGAGTCATCAATTGTACCGGTTTGGGTTAGTTTCCCGGAGCTGCCAGCACATCTGTTCCGCAAGGAAGTTCTATTCACGGTGGCGAGCATGATTGGAACTCCTCTGCAGATTGACGATGCCACACTCAATCAGTCCAAGCTCTCCAAGGCAAGGGCATCCATTGAATTGGATCTTCTCAAACCACGCCTTGAGGATTTTCAAATCCAGATTTGTGGGGCAACTATTGTTCAGCGTATTGCGTACGAGGATATCCCAAACTTCTGCTCCTTATGCAAACATGTTGGACACCGGGATTCAGACTGTTATTTAAAAGGCGATGCTCCCAAGCCACCTCCTCGGAAGCAGAGGAAGAGGGCTGCTGTGGAAGTGGAGCGGGGCAAAGCAGTTGTTCAGGAAGTTGGTGAGAGTTCAAAGACGAGGGACCAACCAGAACAACTTCAGCCTGCTAAGGACACCAGGTACCATACTGAGCACCAAACTGAAACTATGACTAGCGTCAATGAACTTTCTGTTCTTGCTGATGAAGTTAATATTCCCTGTGAGGCTGGAAAAATGGGTGATTTGCCTGCAGATAATCTTGTTGTTAGTTTTGTGGAAAACATTGTGGAGACTAATTTGCCTTCCGATAATTTGGTTATTGGTGCTGTGTATACTCTTATTGGGGGGGTGGAAATCCAAAGGAGGAAGAAACGGGTTAACCCAGGTAGCCCACGGCCAGTGAAGATCCAGGATCCAGTTTGCTCGTTGAACCTTAATCCGTCTGAGATCGAGGAAGGAGAACAGTTCTTTGCTTCTCCAACCCCGCCACGAAAATACAGACATCGTTGCACGCACTGGATCACTACAACCACTACAACCACTTAGAAACTTTTAAATATATTCTGTTTCACAATGTTAAGGAGTAGTACTCCTCTGGTTTCTTAAATATTTTGTAAGACATCTGTTATTTATTTTTTAATGAAGATGGGATGGGGACCCCGATAAGCATCCCCCACCTTGGGGTGTTTTGACTAAAAAAACAAAAAACCCTAAACCGTAAACCCTAAACCGACAGTCACATTCTCCATTCATTCAGCAGCTTCACGCAAGAGGCCGATGCCGTCGTAGCTTACCAGTGAACCAGAAGATATGGCGATAGTACCTGCCGTAAACGAGGGAGAAAAGGTTCACAACGCTGTGTTGCTTTTCAACCGCTGGTCCTACGATGAAGTTCAGATTAGTGATATCTCAGTGGAAGACTACATCACTGCTACGGGAGCCAAGCATCCAACATAGATGCCTCACACAGCTGGGAGGTACCAAGCAAAGCGATTCAGGAAGGCTCAATGCCCAATTGTTGAGAGGTTGACCAACTCCCTGATGATGCATGGGAGGAACAATGGGAAGAAGCTCATGGCAGTTCGAATTGTTAAGCATGCCATGGAGATAATTCATTTGTTTACTGACTTGAGCCCCATTCAAGTCATTGTTGATGCTGTTATCAATAGTGGGCTAAGGGAAGACAGTGATGGCCCCTAACACGATTGACTTTCCTACACTCAAAGCTTCATTGGGCTGAGTCAACTCAGCTGAGTCAACTCGCTCGTCTGACAAGAAGCAACCCTCAGTTGCTGAAGCACAAACACCTCCACCATCTACCAAATCATTTGCTGAAGCACTCGCAAACCCCTCTCTACACCGCACCCGTGTCTCTACTGCGGCGGACCTGCACAAGTATTTTCTTGCCAACTCGACTCCAGCGAACGTTGGGAAGCAAGCCACACTTGAGGGGCGACAGACTCTCATTTTCTCTGATACTGAGACACTTTCATTTGTAGCGGCCTATCGTTTTGCTCTTGTTGGTAAATTCTCATATGGAGCACCGCAATATCGCAACCTTCACCGACTGGTGGCTGGGCTTGGAATCCATGGTGCTTTTACGGTTAGTATGATCAATGCTAAGCATGTTCTCATATCCATGTCAAATGAAACAGATTTCTCACGTCTCTGGTTAAGACGAATTTGGTACATACAAGGATATCCGATGCGGGTATTCAAATGGACCCCGACATTTACTCCTGCTCAAGAATCCTCTGTTGTTCCAATCTGGGTTAGCTTCCCC
Organism: Sesamum indicum; assembly: GCF_026168435.1. Classification (NCBI taxonomy): domain Eukaryota; kingdom Viridiplantae; phylum Streptophyta; class Magnoliopsida; order Lamiales; family Pedaliaceae; genus Sesamum; species Sesamum indicum. Next base: position 2,857,725 of record NC_142661.1, on the reverse strand, counting down.
GAACTCCCAGCTCACTTATTCCATAAAGATGCTCTTTATGCAGTTGCTAGTATGATTGGAACACCACTGCAAATTGATGACTTCACTTTCAACCAGTCCAAGCTTTCAAAAGCAAGAGTCTGCATTGAAATCGATCTGCTTACACCGCTCATTCAGAAATTTGATATCCAAATCAATGGTATTTCGATTGTACAGAAAGTCGAGTATGAACAAGTGCCGGAATGCTGCACTTTATGTAAACATGTTGGCCACCAGGACTTGGAATGCTACTCCAAAGGGAACAACCCGAAACCAGCACCTCGTCGTTGAAATGAGGAGAGGAAGGAGCCTACTGCTGCAACGAAGAAAGGCAAGGAAAAAAAAGGGAAAGAAGCTACCAACACACCTACCAAAGCACTTGATGGAAAGGCAGAAAAGAGTAGCAGACGGACTGAGAGAGGTGAATGTTCGTATACCCAGGTACCGAATGCTGAACCCCAATCTTTTGCTATCAACGATATTAATTTACATGTTCATAATGATGAGATATTAACTGTTGGTAATGATACTATTGATAATATGCCTGTGGTTTGTGATAGAAATGCATCAAGTATGTATAATGTGCATGAGTTAAATTCTATTGTTGAGGAATTGAGAGATGATGATATTGTTGGGCATTGTGAGGGGGTAGCAAAGGAGGCTCCCCTCCAATGTGTTGCTCTTATTCCCTTTTCCCCAACCCATTTGCTATGCTTATTAAGAAGAATGAGGAGCAAGTGCTCAAAATGAATCAACCTGATCAACAACAAGGTGATGACGATCAGAGAATCTCTAGAAATCAGCAACAGACCTATACCCTTAACCAAGCTGCTAACGAACTTCCCTCACCGCCTGAGAATTACTATGATTTTGAAATTGAACTCGTTGAAGAAAAGGAAGAGGAATCAGCGCATATGGAGCAGATTCAAGATGGAAAATGCAAAACCGATTGGAACGCCATTGGGAAATCAGTTCAAACTATCCAACAGTGATTCGCCCAGACTGACTCCGAACGTGCAAAGATGAGAGTCACACCGTATGCCTCAGTAATTGGGAGCCTGATGTATGCTATGATCTGTACTCGACCGGATATAGCACATGCAGTGGGAGTAGTTAGCCGTTTTATGAGCAATCCAGGAGTGATGCACTGGGAAGCTGTGAAATGGATTTTTAGGTACCTAAGGGGTACTAAGGACCGAGCATTGGTGTTTGGTAAGGGCAAGCTTACCTTGTTTGGGTTTGTTGACGCTGATTTTGCAGGGAGTGACTATGACAGAAGGAGGAGCACTACAGGGTACGTGTTCACATATGACGGTACAGCCGTATCCTGGGTCTCAAAGCTGCAGAAGGTTGTCACACTGTCCACAACGGAAGCTGAGTACGTGGCAGTTACTGAGGCGGCTAAGGAGCTCATTTGGCTGCAACACTTCTTGGTGAATTAGGGAAACCTCAGGCAGATGTGATTCTTCATAGCGATAGCCAGAGTGCGATCCATCTAGCAAAGAATCCCGCGTTCCATTCGCGGACAAAGCACATCGAGATTGAATACCATTTCATCCGACAACTTCTGGAGAAGAAGGCACTGCAGTTGGAGAAGATCCAAGGAGAAAAGAACCCTGCGGACATGCTGACCAAGGCGGTTGCTATGGAGAAGTTGAAGCTGTGTACGGCTTCGACTAGCCTTGATGACTAGAGTGGACAAACCCGGCGGTACCAAGAAAGAAGTGGAGAAAAGCTAATCAATCTTCAAGTGGGAGATTGTTAAGTTGTGAAGATTGATTTGGAGAAGGAGAAGGATAACCCAATTCAACTTAGAAATCCCAAGTTGAGTTGGAGAAGGATAACCCGATTCAACTTAGAAATCCCAAGTTGAGTTGGAAAAGGATAAGTCATGGCTATAAATACTACTCTTATTGGCATTGTTTTGAAAAGCAGAGTAGAGAGAAAAGAAAGAGTTAGACGAGAGTGAGTGTTGTCTTTCACATGTGGTGAAGACTTACATACTGGTGTGTGTTGTACTCCTAAATTTTCCTCCTTTTTGAGTGTTTTCTCCTAGCTTGGTATCGCCCCCAGACGTAGGATTTATATCTGAACTGGGTTAACAAATTCGTGTCTTTTATCGCCTTCATATTCCAGCTGTTGTGCATCTTGACCCGATCTATTTCCTAACAGTTGTCGTAACCCGAGCAGGGATCCAACATGCCAAGACACGCCAATCACCACTCACGCGCCCATTACGTACGCAATGCCCGAGTACACAAACCAACGCCCGCCGTCCCACGACGCTTTCAAGCGTCGCGGCAGGCGAACTGCAGCAAGCACGCCCAAACACGCCCCGGTAGGCACAAAGATTCGGGATGAAACACGAGTTGGGAACCGAGGAGCACAAACCTAGGGACCTGAGCGGCTTGCTTGTGCGGACCGTCGTCGCCTGCCCCTCAACGCCTCCACTTCCGCAGGCGACGGGCTACTAGCAAGCGCACTCAAAAGCATACCCCAGCTCCCGAGCGGGAGCCTTGCAAGCTGGGATTGTCGACGTTTGCCCACCACAAGCTACTAATTTCAGCGTTGCAAGCCACAAGCGGCGACAAGCACCCCCGACCGTCGGATCCCGAAAACACCCACATCGGTCCGCTTATGCGAGGGGAGGCCGACCAACCTTGCTTGGACGGAGCTCGTGTTGGCCATGTTTTAGCAAATCGCAATCGAAGCTCACCCCCAACGATTTGCCGTTGCTGACGTGATGGCGTTCGGCGCACACGATACAAATGGGCATCGGCCGCACGCAACACCATAGATTCCCGCTCGAGCGCCCCGCCGGAAAAGCTCGCTGGACTCTTGCCGCCAAAATAGGGCCAACACAAGCCACACCCAAGCCATGAGGGCGGCCAAGGCTTAGGGGCTGCGGGGTGGCCGCCTTGCCCCTGCCCGTCCCCAGCGCCGAGACCCCCCTCAAACACCCTCCTCCCCCTATAATAGGCTTAAAAAAAAAGCTTTGTGACACGACTAGACATTGAAAAAGATGAGGAAGGCACTTTTTTGCCATTTTTGAATCATTTTACCGTATTTTTGCATGAAAATTTGCATGTCACCCTAAAATCACATGATTAATTCATTTTTCTTCAAATAATTTATTTTTAAGTTATGAAAATATTTATTTAATTATTAAAAAAATAATAAATAAAAGAAAAAAATTGAAAAAAATATGAAGACACATTCGACAAGTGAGAGAAATATGTGGAATAATATTTTTATTTTTTATTCACATATTCTTATCGCGAAATATTTACTTTATTATCGATCGGTCATATTATGCGTCCAAAAAGTTTGAAAAAGATTCGGAAAAAATTGGAGGGTGCACTTTCAAATTCCTTGTTTTCCAATAAAATCATTATGTATACATAAGCAGTGCGTCTTCACGAGCACTTCCGTGCAAGTTATCAGATGGAGCAACATCGATGTTTTTCCGGAATGCACTTTCAATTGTCTTCCCACAATCATCAACATCGGACAAACAAGCTTCGGGATGTCTCGAGACCTGACAAATAAGTCGTGGGCAAGATGTCTTTACATTCTAATGTCATCGTCGGAAGTGATCGAAGGCGACGGCCACGAGAGCAGTGCCGGACGGCAGCAGACGCGCCAGCGCCCACAGGCCGATGGCAGCAGACAGTGCAGACAACGCCTGCTGATGTGCGCGGGTGCAGGCAGACGAAAGCAGATGGTGTAGGCAGCCCCTGCTGACGTGCGCGCGTGTAGGAGGACGGCAGCACACGCGACCTGGCCGACCACTACCGACATGCGCGCGTGCGCCTGGAGCCTCTGTTATCAATGTGCGCGCGCGCCTGTGCACACACTGACGACGCGTGCACTCAGACAGACGTCAGTAGGCGGGCGCCTATGCAGGAAGCCCCTGCCGACCTGCGCGGGGGCGCCTGGAGGCTCTGTTGCCGACGTGTGCGCGCGCCTAAAGCCTCTGCTGTCGACTTACGAGCGCGCCTGTGGGGATAGTGCCGACATGCGTGCGCAGGCAGACGGCAGCAGACGGGCGCCCGTGCAGGCAGCCCTTGTTGGCCTGCGCGCGCACCTGCCCGGCCACTACCGACGTGCGGGCAGGCCTGGGCAGACCCCTGCAGTCTCCCGCCCGCGAGCAGGCAGACGGCAGTAGATGGGCGTGTGCGCAGGCCTTGCCAACCACTGCCAAAGTGCGTGAGCGCCTCGAGCCTCTACACTGCCGACGAGCGCGCGCGCCTGGGCCGGCCCCTGCCGATGTCTCTGGACTCCCTAACGTTGCCGTCAACTGCCGCGTCCCAGTTCAGGAAATTTAACCCGATTCCCTCTTGGAGCACGCGCTGAACGCACTGTCTGTCGGGCTTCCCCCGACCCTTAGGATTGACTAACTCATGTGCAAGTGTCGTTCATATGGAACCTTTCCTATCTTCGGCCTTCCAACCTAGCGACCGCCACGATCGCCGCGCCCTCCTACTCATCGGGGCCTGGGCCTTGCCCCGACGGTCGAGTATAGGTCGCGCGCATGAACGCCATCCATTTTTGGGACTAGTTGATTCGGCAGGTGAGTTGTTACACACTCCTTAGCGGATTTTGACTTCCATGACCACCGTCCTGCTATCTTAATTGACCAACACCCTTTGTGGGATATAGGTTAGCGCGCAGTTGGGTACCGTAACTCGGCTTTCGGTTCATCCTGCATCGCCAGTTCTACTGATAAAAAATGGCCCACTTGGAGCTCTCGATTCCCTGGCACGGCTCAACAGAGCAACCGTGCCATCCTACTTATTTAACGTTTGAGAATAGGTCGAGGGCATTGCCCCTCCCCCCCCCCCCCGATGCCTCTAATCATTGGCTTTACCCGATAGAACTCGCGCTCGAGCTCCAGCTATCCTGAGGGAAACTTTAGAGGGAATCAGCTACTAGATGGTTTGATTAGTCTTTATCCCCTATACCCAAGTCAGACGAACGATTTGCACGTCAGTATTGCTGCGGGCTTCCACCAGAGTTTCCTCTGGCTTCGCCGCGCTCAGGCATAGTTCACCATCTTTCGGGTCCCGACAAGTATGCTCACTCGAACCCTTCTCAGAAGATCAAGGTCGGTCGGCGTTGCACCCCTCGGGGGAAATCACGCCGGTCAGCTTCCTTACGCCTTACGGATTTGCTCGCCCGTTGACTCTCACACATCTCAGACTCCCTGGTTCGTCTTTCAAGATGGGTTGAATAGGGACCCCGCTGGCCAGCACCAGGAGTGCGCAATTGTCGAAGCACGCCGGAGGCGCCCACTGTACGCCGCTATCGGGGCGACGGCATTCCGCGGGTATATCGACTGCCCGGGCTTTGGCCGCCGCCTCAATTCGCGCTGGTCCGCACCCCGAGTCGATCGACGGATCGGCTCTCGCCGTTCCACATCCGACCAGGGCACATCGCTGGCCCCCATCCGCTTCTCTCTCGACAATTTCAAGCACTCTTTGACTCTCTTTTCAAAGTCCTTTTCATCCCTCACGGTACTTGTTCGCTATCTATCTCTTGCCCGTATTTAGCCACGGACATAATTTACAGCCCGATTAGGGTTGCATTCCCAAACAACCCAACTCGCTGACAACGCCTCGTGGTGCGACAGGGTCCAGGCACGACGGCGCTCTCACCCTCTCCGACGCCCCTTTCCAGGGGACTTGGGCCCGGTCCGCCGCTGAGGACGCTTCTCTAGACTACAATTCCGACAGGGAAGCCGCCCGATTCTCAAGTTGGGCTATTCCCGGTTTGCTCGTTGTTACTAGGGGAATCCTTGTAAGTTTCTTTTCCTCCGCTTATTGATATGCTTAAACTCATAGGGGATGTTGTCACTGCCCGAGCAGGGATCCAACATGCCCATACACGCCAATAACCACACACGGGCCCATTACGTATGCAATGATCGCCATCCCACGACGCATTCAAGCGTCTCGGCAGGTGAACGGCAGCAAGCACGCCCAAGCATGCCCCGATAGGCACGAAGATTCGGGACGAAACATGACTTGGGAACCGAGCACAAACCTAGGGACCGGAGCGACTAGCTTATTTGGGCAATCGTCGGCTGCTTCCCGACGCCTCCACTTTCGCAGGCAACGGGCTACTAGCAAGCGCACCCAAAAGCATACCCAGCTCCCGAGCGGGAGCCTTGCATGTCGGGATTTCTGACTTTGGCCACCCACATGCTACTGATTTCGGGGTCGCGGTGTCACGGGCTGCCCGCACACTAGGCCCCCGTGACGCGCACTTCGGCCACTCAACCGTTCTACATGGCCGACCACTCAGCCTTCATCGACAGACGACGGACACCCAACTGTGTTAGAGTCTTAGGTGTAGGCCTTTTATTGCTTTGTTATTGCTTTGTTATTTGCTTTATGTTGTTTAGATTCCTCAAGGGGACGTTACGCCTCTTGAGTTGCAAATTTCAGCTTTCCTAGTGTCTAGTGTAGGCAATAGGATTTATTTTTTTAAGCCTATTATAGGGGGGAATGAGTTCAAGAAGCTTGGTTTAGTGACGTGTTGGAGTCCCCCTCAAGGCGAACCCCTTGCTCTAGCATCGTTGATCATTGTATACGCATTTTCAGTTCAATGCAATTTGGTTTTCTGAATCCGCGTGCGCAATTTACTGTTTTGTGATTGTTCCTCCCGACTCTGATATATTCGGCGCGCTGCATTAGTGCCGAGCGGAGGTATTGGCGGACGTAGTCAGCGGACTACTAGCCACACGACGCGTTGTGTGATAGGCGCCTCGTGAGAGGTGGTATCAGAGCCTCGTGCCACGATGGGGCCGAGGCGGACCGCTACTGTTGCGAGGGCATCGGGGCAAGATCCGGAAAGCCCGCGACATGCCGCAGCTTCAACCAGCGAGAGAGCTGAGAACCCGGAGGACGGACACTCCCGGTTGGTGGAATTGGAGACGAAGGTCTCTTCTCTAGAATCTGAGATCACGGTGCTGAATTCGGAGTTGGACGAGTGTCGGCACGTGATTCAGGAGATGGCTGGCGTATTCGGAAACGACAGCATTGCCGATATGCGGCGTGACATGGAGCAGATGTCCATTCAGATTGGACTGCTCCAGCGTGCAGTGGGTAGCACGCCTATGGTTGCTCACGACCCCGGTGCTAGGCTTCGAATACCAGAACCGAAGGCCTATAGCGGTGAGCGTGATGCGAAGGAGGTCGAGAACTTCCTCTTTGACATGGAACAGTACTTCCTTGCGGCAGACGTGCGGGACGAGGCAAGGAAGGTTGCGACTGCGACCATGTACCTGACTGGTGACGCAAAGCTGTGGTGGCGGACCAAGTTTGCGGAAATCCAGGCTCATCAAATACAGCTCGACACGTGGGCTCTTCTACGGGAGGCGATCAGAGAGCAGTTCTTCCCCGAGAATGTGGAGTACAATGCCAGGAGGGCATTGCGAAAGCTTGAACATACAGGTTCCGTGCGGGAATATGTCAAAGCTTTCTCAGCGCTGATGCTGAACATCCGAGACATGTCGGAGGCAGACAAGCTGTTCACTTTCATGGAAGGCTTGAAACAGTGGGCGAGAAACGAGTTGCAGAGGCAACGAGTGACTGATTTGAGTTCGGCTATCATCGCGGCCGAACGCCTGGCAGATTTCAACCAAGAGACTCGGAAGGATAGGCAGGCGACGCCTGGTCCTGCACAGAATAAGTCGAATGGGATGAAATCGTTCAGGAATATCTTCAACAGAGGTGGGGGAGACCAGAAACCCCACGCTCAGAATGGCTCGCAGGGCGGTTCAGACAGGAACAGGCCCCAAGAGAACAAGCAGGGAGCACCCGAGAGGAGGAGAGGGTGTTTCTTCTGCGATGGTCCGCATGGGTATCGGGATTGCCCGAAGAGACGGGTGTTGAATGCATTGGCAACGACCTTTGCCGACAATGCGTCATCCTCAAAGAGTGTGGAGCCACAAGCAGAGGCAGGTGGTGAGAAAGACACGGAGGAGGATGAGGACAACTTGGGGGCCGTATCCCAATGGTGCAACACAGTCTCTATGGTGGCGGCGAAGAGAGTTGTGCCACCCCTTGCGAAAAAGACTGTCCCGGCTCTTACTGTGGAACAGCCGGAACTGAAAGAAGAAGAAGTTCAGCCCCGGATTCCTAGGAAGAAAGGGTTGATGTTCGTTGATGTGAAGATTCATGGCAAGCCGATTCGAGCCATGATCGACACTGGAGCCTCTCACAACTACCTTGCGAGCGCCGAAGTGGCGAGACTCGGGCTCGTGCTGGAGAAGGGAGTTGGGCGTGTGAAGGCGATCAACTCGGCTGCACAACCCATTGCCGGTGTAGCCAAGTCTGTGCAGATTAAGGTTGGTGCTTATGAAGGAAAGACCAATCTTTCGGTTGTGGTAATGGACGATTTCAAGCTTATCCTCGGGCTTGAATTTCTACGGGATACACGCACAGCTGTTCTACCCCATGTCGACTCGCTGATGATGATGGGAGCGAAACCGTGTGTCATCCCTACCTTGGCCGGACGTACTGGAGAGAGGAATTTGTCGGCCATGCAGTTTGAGAAGGGTCGCAAGCGGAATGAACCATCCTACTTGTGCACTCTTTGCCTTGATGAAATAGAAGAGGTGTCAGGGCCCATCCCGGGCGGCATTAAGAAACTGTTGATGGAGTTTGAAGACGTGATGCCAGGCGAGCTGCCTCGGAAGCTACCGTCGAAGAGGGCAGTGGATCACGAGATTGAGTTGGTGCCTGGCACGAGGCCGCCCGCCAGGGCACCGTACAGAATGTCGCAACCTGAGCTTGTGGAGCTTAGGAAGCAGTTGAAGGATATGTTGGAGAGCGGAATCATCAAACCCGCGAAGTCACCGTATGGAGCGCCGGTCCTGTTTCAGAAGAAGGCCGACGGCTCCCTACGCCTGTGTTGTGACTATCGGGCACTGAACAAGATCACTGTGAAGAACAAGTACCCGATACCGTTGGTGGCAGACTGCTTCGACCGTTTGAGTGGAGCGAACTACTTCACGAAGATAGACTTGAGGTCGGGCTATTGGCAGGTCCGAGTCAAGGAGGGTGATGAGGCGAAGACGACAGTTGTCACGAGGTACGGAGCTTTCGAGTTTCTTGTCATGCCTTTCGGCCTAACTAATGCTCCCGCAACCTTCAGCACCTTGATGAACCAGGTACTTCACGGTTTTCTTGATGAGTTTGTGGTGGTGTACCTGGACGACATTGTGATATACAGCAGAACCTTGGCCGAGCACGAGGACCATTTGCGGCAGGTTCTGACGAGACTCCGCGAGCACGAGCTGTACGTGAAGGTGTCGAAGTGCTCGTTTGCTCGGGAGACTATCAGTTTCTTGGGACACATCGTGGAGAGAGGACGCATTCGGATGGATCCCAAGAAAGTACAGGCTATCGAGGAGTGGAGACCGCCGAGCGATGTTCATGACTTGCGCTCATTTCTTGGCTTGGCGAACTATTATCGGCGTTTCGTGAAGGACTACTCCACGATCGCACGGCCTTTGACAGACTTACTGAAGAAGACGGAGACTTGGAATTGGACACCCCAATGCCAAGTAGCCTTCGATGATTTGAAGAGAGCGATGATGACAGATCCTGTGTTGGCCTTACCAGATATGTCAAAGCCATTCTTGGTGGAGACAGACGCTTCAGACTTTGCTTTAGGAGGAGTTCTGATGCAAGATGGCCATCCAGTTGCCTTTGAGAGCAGAAAGTTGAAGGATGCTGAACGACGTTATTCAGTGCACGAGAAGGAGTTGTTGGCCGTAGTTCATTGCGTTCGACTATGGCGACACTATTTGTTAGGCTCTCCCTTCGTGGTCAGGACGGATAACACTGCAGTGAGTCATTTCATGTCGCAGCCGAAGCTGACCAGTAGGCAGGCACGTTGGCAGGAGTTGTTGTCAGAGTTTCACTTCGTGTTGGAGTACCGGGCCGGCTCCAGCAACCACGCAGCTGACGCCTTGAGCCGCAGGGCGGACTTGGCGAACTTGGAGTCGATAGCAGCGCTCTCCTCTAGCGCGGCTGCTATCTCTGTGAAGGATCAGGTGCGGGAGTTACTACCGAGGGATCCCGCAGCGCAAGGCCTGATTCGGCTTGTCGAGCAGGGCAAGGCTCGACACTTTTGGATCGAGGATGGATTGTTGATGACCAAGGGAAACCGCGTATATATTCCGAGAGGCGGGGACCTACGGAAATCACTTCTTTCCGAATGCCACGACACACTTTGGGCGGGACACCAAGGACAGGAGCGCACGTTTGCCTTGGTGAAGAGGGCCTACTATTGGCCACAACTGCGGGACGATGTCGAGACGTATGTCCGCACTTGCTTGATTTGTCAGCAGGACAAGGCAGACCATCAGAAGAAGGCTGGTTTGCTACAACCACTTCCCATCCCAAAGCGTCCATGGGAGAGCGTCTCCATGGATTACATCTCTGGATTGCCTAAAGTCGGGGACTTAGGCTCTATTATTGTCGTGGTCGATCGTTTGTCAAAATATGCTACATTCATCGCAGCACCCAAACACGTTACAGCAGAAGGGACGGCTCATCTCTTCTTCAAGCACATCGTCAAACATTGGGGACTGCCAAAAGATATTGTCAGTGATCGTGACTCCCGTTTCACTGGCGTCTTCTGGACCGAGTTGTTCAAACTCCTCGGGTCCACACTTTCCATGAGCTCGAGCTATCATCCACAGTCCGATGGTCAGACAGAACGCTTTAATTCTATGTTGGAGGACTACCTTCGGCACTTTGTGCGAGGTACGCAGAAGGATTGGGTGAAGCTCCTGGATGTCGCTCAGCTGTGTTTCAATGCTCAAAAGAGCTCTTCGACTAACAAGAGCGCTTTTGAAATCGTCACTGGGCAGCAGCCGCTCCTTCCTCACACTCTTGACATCCCACAAAGTGTGAGATCCCCTCTTGCTCGAAGTTTCTCCCAGGAGTGGAAGCAGAATGTTGATATCGCTAAAAGTTGCCTGGAGACAGCTCAGAAGCGGATGAAGAAGTATGCAGATCAGAATCGCCGCTTCGTTGAGTTCAATGCGGGAGACCTGGTGCTGGTGAAGGTCCCGGATCCGAGATTGTCAAAGTCATCAAGGGGGAGAGATCCTCGGTTGATGCAGAAATATGTTGGTCCTTTGCCGGTCCTTAGGCGTATTGGGACGGTAGCATACAAGGTGGAGCTGCCGCCGTGGTGGAAGATCCACAACGTCTTCCATGTCAGCCAATTGAAGAAGTACTCAGCAGACAGGGAAGACGATACCCGCAATCAACCCAGCCGCCCACAACTCGAATTGAAGAAGATGAAGGAGAAGGTGGCTGAAGCGATCCTAGATCACCGAGTGACGAGTACCGCGAAGAAAGACCACACAGAGTACTTGGTGAAATGGAGGGGATGCAGCAGCGAGGAGAACACTTGGGAGCGAGTGACGAACCTAAAGGCGTTTCTACCCCTTGTCGAAGCGTACCGTGCTTCCGTAGCGCCGGGGACGTCGCTATCTCAGGTGGGGGAGAATGTCACGGGCTGCCCGCACACTAGGCCCCCGTGACGCGCACTTCGGCCACTCAACCGTTCTACATGGCCGACCACTCAGCCTTCATCGACAGACGACGGACACCCAACTGTGTTAGAGTCTTAGGTGTAGGCCTTTTATTGCTTTGTTACTGCTTTGTTATTTGCTTTATGTTGTTTAGATTCCTCAAGGGGACGTTACGCCTCTTGAGTTGCAAATTTCAGCTTTCCTAGTGTCTAGTGTATGCAATAGGATTTATTTTTTTAAGCCTATTATAGGGGGGAATGAGTTCAAGAAGCTTGGTTTAGTGACGTGTTGGAGTCCCCCTCAAGGCGAACCCCTTGCTCTAGCATCGTTGATCATTGTATACGCATTTTCAGTTCAATGCAATTTGGTTTTCTGAATCCGCGTGCGCAATTTACTGTTTTGTGATTGTTCCTCCCGACTCTGATATATTCGGCGCGCTGCATTAGTGCCGAGCGGAGGTATTGGCGGACGTAGTCAGCGGACTACTAGCCACACGACGCGTTGTGTGATAGGCGCCTCGTGAGACGCGGGCAACAGACAACGACAAGCACACCCAAGCTGTGTGGGTGCTACCGGAAGTCGACAGGCGGGGGTGCAAGCCGTCGCCGGCCGCCCTTGACGCCTCAATTTTTGCAGGCAACGGGCTACTAGCAAGCGCACCCAAAAGCATACCCCAGCTCCTGAGCGGGAGCCTTGCATGCCGGGATTTCCGACGTTTGCACACCACAAGCTACTAATTTCAACGTCACAAGCCACAAGCGGCGACAAGCACCCCCGATCGTCGGATCCCGACTGCACCCACATCGGTCTGCTTATGCGAGGGGAGGCCGACAAGCATTAGCGGACTGACCAACCTTGCTTGGACGGAGCTCGTGTTGGCCATGTTTTAGCAAATCGCAATGGAAGCTCGCCCCAGACGGTTTGCCGTTGCGGACGTGATGGCGTTCGGCGCACACAATGCAAATGGGCATTGGCCGCTCACAACACCGTACACCGGAAAAGCTCGTCGGACTCTCGCCGCCAAAACAAGGCCAACACAAGCCACGCACAAGTCATGAGGGCGGCCGAGGCTTGGGGGCTGCGGGGGGGCGCCTTGCCCCTGCCCGCCCCCAGCGCCCAGACCCCCCTCAAGCACCCTCCTCCCCCTATAATAGGCTTAAAAAAAAAAGTCTTGTGACAAGACTAGACATTGAAAAGGCTGATGAAGGCACTTTTTTGCCCTTTTTGAAGCATTTTAGCGTATTTTTGTATGAAACTTTGCACATCACCTCAAAATCACATGATTAATTCATTTTTGTTGAAATAATTTAATTTTGACTTATAAAAATATTTATTTAATTATTTTATTTATTAAAAAATAATAAATAAAAGGGAAAAATGGGAAACATATGAAGACACATGTGACAAGTGAGAAATATGTGGAATAATATTTTTATTTTTTATGCATCGTATTTGTATCGCGAAATATTTATTTTATTATATTCAGTTATATTATGTGTCCCAAAAGTTTGAAAAAGCAGCGAAAAAAATTTGAGGGTTCACATTCAAATCCCTTGTTGTCCAACAAAAATATTATGTATACATGAGCATTGCGTCTTCATGAGCACTTCCATACGAGTTATCAGATGGAGCAACATCGATGTTTTTCGGGAACACCCTGTCAATTGTCTTCCCACAATCATCAAAATCGGACAAATAAGCTTCGGGATATTTCGAGACCTGACAAATAATCGATGGGCAAGATGTCTTTACATTCTAATGTCATCATTGGGATGAGTGTTGCAAAGGTTTATGAAAAACAGCATGATGGAAGGCGATGAGCACGAGAGCAGTGCCGGACAGGAGCAGACGCCCCAACGCTCACTGGCCGACGGCAGTAGACGGTGTACGCAGCCGCTGCCAACGTCTTACAGGCTTGCTCTTCTTTCTCGCAGCGGAATGTAATTCTGATATACTTTTCCCCTGTGCGGCCTCAAAAGTGACGCCTTACCTTTGATAGGTCTTCGCACATATCAGAGTATAGGCACAGTCCGTCGCGTGTCTTTGACACTGAAACTCGCTAGCGCAACATCTGAACGCCTCCCATTGCTGCACCGCGTGCCCTTGCGCTCGTCTATCCAGAATGCCCATACTCGCTGAGGCTCTCGGCACTCGTGCCTTAACATACAATCTCGAAACCTGTCGACGTATTGCTTAATGGGAAGGAGCATCCTCGCTCCGCCTCGGCATTATGGCACTACGCTTGCGCCGGCGACGCCCATCTCATGCCCAATACTCACTTGGTTCATCCTAGGCGCTCGCCCTCGTCATGGCCGCCTTCCATGCGTTGCCCAAGTAGGACCGGATCATAAGTCCGAGGCGCAATCGCTATGCCGACATCTTGCCATTATCTCGCACGGCATGCCCAACATGCCTCCTTGCCTTTCAGCTTTGGCTTCATAATATGCCCACAGTGCGGCATCATCCCACGATCGCTCATCTTTAGCTAAAGGACCCCCATGGACTGCTTGAACTTAATAGCGCATTCCATGAGTTGGATCACGAGGTCTTCGAATGATTGCCTCGATCACCCATTCGCACCTGATCTATCGCAGCCTGCGGGGCAACCTTTCACATCACACGAGCCTCTCGGCAGTCTCGGCGCCCAACATAAGCCATCCTGGCCCTACGTTGCCAGTCAGGTTTCCAAGCCCTACGGGGACTCTAGCGTTCCTCTCATGAGCTGCCTAGAGCCGGCTCTTGAAGGCCCCCATCATGCCCCCAAGAGATGCTCATTTATTGCAGACGTCTTCTAAAGCTACTGCCGTCGTGCACGGGTAGGGCTGGCTGGAGCTCACCACTACATGCCCCCCCTTATAATAGGCTTAAGAAAATAATCTCTTGTTCCAAGAGTAGAACACTCAAAAGGCTGAGGAGTGCACTTTTCCAGCATCTCCAAGGATAAAGCACTCTGTTTCACACATTAAGCTCCTACTCGCGCCTAAGGTTGCGCTCCATCATTGCTGCGTGCTGGCTGACATCCCCTAGTCACCTGCACGTCCGCCACAAGTGTTACAGCCAACCTCTAGCACAAGGTGCGGCCTGTGACACCCTCACCCACTCGTTCTGTTGACATCCTCGTCAACACATACACGAAGGATTGATGTGTATGCGGTGCCCAATACTCTCTCTCAGTATCTCGCGACACCAGACCGACCTCCTGCTCTTTCGAGCGCTCCATCGTGAAGTGCCTCTCCAGCACAACACGTTATCTCCCACAACGATGCCTCTGCTGCACTCGAGGTGATCAACTCAACCCAAACGAAAGTCTGTGTGCTCGTCTACACCTTCGTCCTAAATCGGTTGCTAAGCTCCCCCACAAAACATAGTGTCTCTCATGCACTCATTTAATACTAAAATTGAACGGAAGTATGCGCTTCTCTCTGCACTCTCTTCCAAAGGTGGCAGGTAACTCTCAACAAACAATGCCTCAGATACACTGCCTGATAGCCTCAAGCAGGTAGTCTGTGTACTCGTCTACACTCTCTTCCACAATATCGCTCACATTAGAAGTTTGTGCCTTTCTCTAGACTCACTTCTCAATGTAACTTGCTGAAGTCGGAAGTTCGTGCCTCGCTCTACACTCTCTTCCCAACCGTCGCTCACATTACAAGTCTGTGCCTTTCTCTACAGTCTCTTCTCAATGTAGCCTGCTGAAGTCGGAAGTCTGTGCCTGGCTCTACGCTGTCTTCGGAAGTCTATGCCTCTCTACACTCTTTAGAAGTCTGTGCCTAGCTCTACACTCTCTTCCCAATTCTCTCAACTATGCTCAAAATCTTGTGAAGTGCGCCTCTGAAATATCCGATGCTCCTCAAGATACTGCCTCCAATACATTCGAATTGATCTGGAATGAAAGGAGTGTCTGATGTTCCTCAAGATAGTGCCTCATATACACTCGAATTAATATGGAATGACGTGCGAAGTGGGAGTCTATGTGCACTCTTCGCACTCCCTCACCCACACGAGGTGTTGCCGCCCTCGGCAAACACGCAAACCCGCCCCTTTGGTAGACCACACTTAGACACTTGCAAACACCTAATGGGCCAAATGCCCAACTGTCGGGACCGCGCCGCTCGTAGACCGAACGTCTCTACAAAGGGTTCTCGCTCAACCCAATGTGAAAATGAGACCCCTGCCCCGAGTCTGGTTGACGACCAAGCTCAAATCCTACTCGACCGCAAAACTCAATCTCATTGCCTTGGCCCAAGCGCTTGACTGCAACTGCAAGGATAGGATCTATGAATTCCCATCTAGCAGTAAACTCCAAACGCTAGTCTCGCATCTGTCCAATCACTAACAAGAATGGGATGTTCAACTCCTGTCTCGACTGCACTAACAAGGTTGGGGTTTCTCGCTCCCAATCCCTGCCCTAATATCACGTTCAAATCTGGCTTGCGCGAAAGTCAAACTCAAGCGCCTCAAACTCAAATTTAACTCTAAGCCCGACCGACCCGGCCGCACCATGCCGTACATGGTGCCGATGGAGCTTGATGCTCCCCTCGCGATTCTCAACTCGGTAATCCCCGTCGAAAATCCTTAGACCAAAGAGCCCAAAATATGGTGTCAGAATCCCGTCGAGGAACCTTCTCAATTCAGCTCAAACTCGTGCTCCTGGCGAGCACCCAACACATGGATTAGTGGGCTGCTCCCACTCAAACTCCACACAAGTTATCTTTCTCACTTAACTGATGCCTATGCTCCTTGGTTCTTGAAGCGTGCCGTCTCTCTCTCTAGACGCACCCTCACCTACCACAATAGCACTTCATCACATAATTCTCGGCCACACACGGCTCGCACTGAATACTGCCCACAACGAAAAGGGTCTCAACGTCCACTCCTCGCAACCCCAAGGGTGGCTTGTTCCACGCACCTCATGTGCAACTGTGATTCGGCTCCTGCATATTCAGCACATCCTCCTCTGCTAGAAACTCTTCATACTAATGAGAAGGTGGCCCTTCATCCACCACTCTCAACTCAAGGTGGTATCTCGCCCACCAAAATGGCCTCGTTGCAACGACCGCCTCCTGGCTTACGGCAATCAGCACACATGGTTGCTACACTCACTCACAAACATGGCTCTCGCAGTCAACCCAACTCATTGGCATGTCCCGCTCTCGCTCAGGGAAGTCAAGTGAACTCTGAAATCTGAATATCAATCTGCCGAAAAGCTTTGAACCACGGTTGACAGCTCGCCCAACACATCTGCGGCACCCACACACCTGCCAACTAACAACAATGAAGTTGGACCGTAGCCACTTGCTCTCTGAAGCAACCTAAATGCGCATAAAGGACTCTACCCAACATGATCTCTGGAGTAAACGTCCCCCAAAATCATATGATGTCTCTCAGAATCACAACGATATGATTTTGTCTCAACTGATGGTCTCAACTGATGCCAACTCGCCTCTACCTGACGTAGAGCTCATATGCCATTCATCAACCGGGAGGTCTCGTCCTCCAGGCTCGAAATTCACCTTGGCCCATGAAGGCAACGAGGCTCTGATACCAAGTCTCACAGGCGTGCTCTTCTTTCTCGCAACGGAATGTAATTTTAATATATTTTTCGCCTGTGCAGCCTCAAAGGTGACGCCTAACCTTCGACCGACCTTCGCACATATCAGAGTATAGCGACAGTCAGTCGCGTGTCCTCGACACTGAAACTCGCTAGCACGACATCTGAACGCCTCCCAGCGCTGAACCGCGTGCTCTTGCGCTCGCCTATCCAGAATGCCCATACTCGTTGAGGCTCTCGACACTAGTACCTTAGCGTCTCGCCCACAATCTCGGAACCTGCCGACGCACTGCTTAATGGCAAGGAGCATCCCCGCTCCACCTCTGCATTACGGCACTACGCTTGCGCCCGCAACGCCTATCTCATGCCCAACACTCACTCGGTACATCCTACGCGCTCGCCCTCATCATGACCGCTTTCCATGCCTTGCCCGAGTAGGACCGCATCATAAGTCCGAGGCGCAATCGCTATGGCGACATCTTGCCGTTATCTCGCACGGCATGCCCAACAGCCTTTCAGCTTTGGTTTCATAATATGCCCACAATGTGGTGATCAGCCTTTCAGCCATGGACTGCTTGAACTTAATAGCGCATTCCATGAGTTGGATCACGAGGTCTTCGAATGATTGCCTCGATCACCCATTCGCACCTGATCTATCGCAGCCTGCGGGGCAACCTTTCACATCACACGAGCCTCTTGGCAGTCTCGGCAGTCTCGGCGCCCAACATAGGCCATCTTGGCCCTACGTTGCCAGTCAGGTTTCCAAGCCCTACGGGGACTCTAGCGCTCCTCTCATGAGCTGCCTAGAGCCAGCTCTTGAAGGCCCCCATCATGCCCCCAAGAGATGCTCATTTAGTGCAGACATCTTCTAAAGCTACTGTCGTCGTGCACGGGGAGGCCTGGGTGGAGCTCACCACTACATGCCCCCTCTTATAATAGGCTTAAGAAAATAATCTCTTTTCCAAGAGTAGAACACTTAAAAGGCTGAGGAGTGCACTTTTCCCGCATCTCCAAGGATAAAGCACTCTGCTTCACACATAAAGCTCCTACTCGCGCCCAAGGTTGCGCTCCATCATCGCTGCGTGCTGGCTGACATTCCCTAGTCGCCCGCACGTTCGCCACAAGTGTTACAGCCGACCTCTAGTCCAAGGTGCAGCCTGTGACACCCTCACCCACTCGTTCTGTTGACGTCCTCGTCAACACATACACGAAGGATTGATGTGTATGCGGTGCCCAATACTCTCTCTCAGTATCTTGCGACACCAGACCGACCTCCTGCTCTTTCGAGCGCTCCATCGTGAAGTACCTCTCCAGCACAACACGTTATTTCCCACAACGATGCCTCTGCTGCACCCGAGGTGATCAACTCAACCCAAATGGAAGTATGTGTGCTCGTCTACACCTTCGTCCTAAATCGGTTGCTAGGCTCCCCCACAAAATATAATGTCTCTCATGTACTCATTCAACACTAAAATAGAACGGAAGTCTGCGCCTCTCTCTGCACTCTCTTCCAAAGGTGGCGGGTAACTCTCAACAAACAGTGCCTCAGATACACTGCCTGATCGCCTCAAGCAGGAAGTATGTGTACTCGTCTACACTTTCTTCCCCAATGTCGCTCACATTAGAAGTCTGTGCCTTTCCCTAGACTCTCTTCTCAATGTAGCTTGCTGAAGTCGGAAGTTTGTGCCTCGCTTTACACTCTCTTCCCAACAGTCGCTCACATTAGAAGTCTGTGCCTTTCTCTACACTCTCTTCTCAATGTAGCCTGCTGAAGTCGGAAGTCTGTGCCTCGCTCTACACTCTCTTCCCGACTGTTGTTCACTGAAGTTGAAAGTTTGTGCCTGGCTCTACACTCTCTTTGGAAGTCTGTGCCTCTCTACACTATCTTCGGAAGTCTGTGCCTCTCTACGCTCTCTTCGGAAATCTATGCCTGGCTCTACACTCTCTTCCCGATTCTCTCAACTGTGTTCCAAGTCTTGTGAAGTGCGCCTCTGAAATCTCCGATGCTCCTCGCAACCCCAAGGGTGGCTTGTTGCACGCACCTCATGTGCAACTGTGCTTCGGCTCCTGAATATTCAGCAGATCCTCCTCTGCTAGAAGGTCTTCAGACTAATGAGAAGGTGGCCCTTCATCCACCACTCTCAACTCAAGGTGGTATTGTAGCACCCCCTTTGCTACAAGGGCTATACCTACCCTAAACGTCATACTTATTGTAATCCCTGTGTTTATATATATAAATGCACATAATAATTTAATCCATGTGTATACGTAACCCCAACGTCATAATAGGTATTATCAACCCACAACATTATATATATATATACATATCACACACCACAAGGTGATTCGTCACAAGTAATCCGTACGCTTATATTCTCTCTGTACAAGCAAAATGTAGTTTGTACTCTAACTGACAAAGAGGAGAAAACTGCATACTGGCCCGACCTGCCTGGGTATAGCGCGTTGACCTATTCTTCAACAGTCAGATACCTCAAAGTCTATTCCTGAAAGAAAATGTCAGCAGGGAAATGAGCCTGTCACTCAGTAAGCAAATAACCAGTCCTATCTATATATGCATGTCAACCATAGCCCAAACAAGATAAACAAGCAACACGAATGGAATACAATCAATTTAATTCCAACATAATCAACTTTATTATACCACATAACTATCTCATAATGAGACAACTAACCAAACTCCATTTTTCCTAGTTTGCTTACCAGAAGGTGATATTGTGTTTTTCCCACCAACTCAATCTCACCGTTATATAAATTTAAGTGAATCCCCTTGACAGCCGGCTCATCAATCTCATTTCGCACATAGCATTTTCATTTTGCATCAAAGCTCTTTCATTGCGCACATAGCTTTTTCTTTTCGCACATAGCACTTTCTTTTCGCACATAGCATTTTCAACACGTCAAGGGGTATTCACACCACAATTATATTCAATTTCCACCACTCCCTCATTTCCACATATCACCATTCTTGTAAGCAACTAGCAATGTAAAACCATATATCAATACATTCTCATTCTCAGACACTCACAACACATCAAACAACAAACATAATATTTCAACGTACTTTCTCATTCCACGTACACATTATCGTCAATCAAATTACATCATTCACCACTCATATATATTTTCAGATAAATCAAAGTCAGCTTAAACCAAAAAATCATATAACAGTAATACCACAAATAAAGAGGACATATATAGATAATACTAATTATTTACTTACCTCGACCTTACAACGTTTCTTTCTACTCAATCGCTAATTGTCAGTCCTTTCACTTCACCACCGTAGCCTATAATGAGTTATACCATATACAATTAATATATCGAGAATATCATAATTTCTTTTAAATATAATATTAAATCTCTTTTGTACGATTTCCAATAATTCTTTAATACTCCACTTTTATCAAAATATAAATCTTCGTCCTAGTTCTCAATAACTAGACACTATAGGCTTCATAAAAATATTTATAATTTATCAAGTGATTCATAGAAATTTATTTAACGAAACCCCTTATATATTTATAGCTATCATTTTTAATAACATCCGTAAATTATATTACCACTGAAACCCCATTTTCTCTCTTTCACAACATAATATTCTTTAAGTATAACTTTTCGAAACATTTCTATGAATTTTCTGTCAATTTATTGTTGCTATACAATTTAATTAAGCAATAATACATAGAATTACATATTTGGTTAATCATTTCGATGGAATTGTGTAAATTAGCTATAATAATAATTAAAGCTAACAAATCTAATATTTTAATTACCCAACTATATCATTTTTATAGCAATTGTGATATTTAATACGATACTAATTTAAATAGCCAAACTCGTAAAATACTCCAATTAAATAGTACATCACTTAGTATAAATAATATTTAATGAATGAACTAATTAAATAATATAATTATATAAATTAATAAAAATTAAAATTATATTTTCGTACCTCGGTTTCTCTCTTCGGTTTTCGGCCGAACAATTGCAATTTCCACTACTTGTATTGTGTGTGTGTGTAATGTGTATGCGTGTAGTGTATGTATTTTAAAATGAAATTGGGTGAAGAGAGAGGCCCCACCGCCTCCATTTCAAACTCTCTCTCTCCTCACTTATTACACACAGATATATATACTATTTATATATATAAAGTATTATTATTATTATTATATATATTTAATTAAACTTTTCTTAAAATACCAATCACGTCCTTTTTAATTTTCTTAATTACTATAATTTGTTCTCAAATGTTATAACGAGCTCCAATTTAATTCATTCAAGTGTTATTATATTCCAATTATGGCCCATAATTTATTTACTAATTAACTAAGTTTTATAAAAAATTACCAATTAATCTCCCAACTATATATTATAATTTTTGGGGCGTCACAGGTATCTCGCCCATCAAAACAGCCTCGTTGGGACGACAGCCTCCTGGCTTGCGGCAATCCGCACACATGGTTGCTACACTCACTCACAAACATGGCTCTCGCAGTCCACCCGACGATCGGCATGTCCCCCTCTCGCTCAGGGAAGCCAAGTGAACTCTGAAATCTGAATATCAATCTGCCGAAAAGCTTTGAACCACGGTTGACAGCTCGCCCGACACATGTACGGCACCCACACACCTGCCAACCAATAACAATGAAGTTGGGCGGTAGCCACTTGCTCTCCAAAGCAGCCTAAATGCGCACAAAGGATTCTACCCAACATGATCTCTGCAGTAGACGTCCCCCAAAATCATATGATGTCTCTCAAAATCACAACGATATGATTTTGTCTCAACTGATGCCAACTCGCCTCAACCTAACGTAGAGCTCATATGCCATTCGTCAACCGGGAGGTCTCGTCCTCCAAGCTCGCAATTACCTCGCCCCATGTAGGGAACGAGGCTTTGATACGAACTCGCACAGGCGTGCTCTTCTTTCTCGCAGCGGAATGTAATTCTCATATATTTTTCACCTGTGCGGCCTTAAAGGTAACGCCTAACCTTCGACCGGCCTTCGCACATATCAGTATAGCGACAGTCCGTCGCGTGTCCTCGACACTGAAACTCGCTAGAGCGATATCTGAACACCTCCTAGCACTGCACCGCTTGCCCTTGCGCTCGCCTATCCAGAATGCCCATACTCGCTAAGGCTCTCGGCACTCGTGCCTTAGCGTCTCTCCCACAATCTCGGAACCTGACGACGCATTGCTTAATGGCAAGGAGCATCCTCGCTCCGTCTCGGCATTACGACACTACGCATGCGCCCGCAACGCCCATCTCATGCCCAACACTCACTCGGTACATCCTAGGCCCTCGCACTCATCATGGCCACCTTCCATGCCTCGCCCAAGTAGGACCGCATCATAAGTCCGAAGCCCAATCGCTATGCTGACATCTTGCCATTGTCTCGCACGGCATTCCTGACATGCCTTCTTGCCTTTCCGCTTTGGCTTCACAATATGCCCACAGTGCGGCGTCGTCCCAACCCCGCTCATCTTTAGGCAATGGACCCCCATTGACGGTTAGAAATCGATAGCGCATTCCATGAGTTGGATCACGAGGTTTTCGAATGATTGGCTCGATTACCCATTCGCACGAGAGGTGCTGCCCCTGATATCTCGCAGCCCAAGGGCAACCCTGCACATCACATAAAACTTCTCGGCCGTCTCGGCGCCCAACGTAGGCCATCCTGGCCCTACGCTGCTCGTCAGGTTTCCAAGCCCTTCGGGGACTCTAGCGCTCCTCTCATGAGCTGCTTAGAGCTGGCTCTTGAAGGCTCCCCATCATACCCACAAGAGATGCTCATTTACTGTAGACGTCTTCTCAAGCTACTGCCGTCGTGCACAAGGAGGGCTGGATGGAGCTCACCACTGCATGCCCCGCTTATAATAGGCTTAACGCTAAGGAGTGCACTTTTCTCGCATCTCCAAGGATAAAGCACTCTCCTTCACACATTAAGCTCTTACTCGCGCCCAAGGTTGCGCTCCATCGTCGCTGCGTGCTGGCCGACATCCCCTAGTTGCCCGCTCATGTTACAACCGACCTTTAGCCCAAGGTGCAGCCTGTGACACGACGACAGTACACGGTGCGGACAGCCCCTGCCGACATGCACGCGTGCAGGCAGACGGCAGCCGACGCCACCTGGCCGACCACTGCCAACGTGCACGCGCGCGACTGTGCACACACTGCCGACGCGCGCGCGCAAGTAGACGGCAGCAGACGGGCGCCCGTTCATGACGTCTGCACTAAATGAGCATCTCTTAGGGGCATGATGGGGGCCCTCAAGAGCCAGCTCTAGGCAGCTCATGAGAGGAGCGTTAGAGTCCCCGAAGGGCTTGGAGACCTGACGGGCAGCGTAGGGCCAGGATGGCCTACGTTGGGCTCCGAGACTGCAGAGAGGCTCCGTGTGACGTGTAAGGTTGCCCTGCGGGCTGCGAGATATCTGGGGCAACGCCTCTCGTGCGAATGGGTGATCGAGGCAAGCATTACAAGACTTCGTGATCCAACTAATGAATGGGTGACCTACAACTGAAGCGGCTTGGGGGGATGTTGTCGTTGCCCGAGCAGGGATCCAACATGCCCACAAACGCCAATCACCACTGACGCGCCCATTACGTACGCAATGCCCGAGCACACAAGCCAATGCCTGCCGTCCCACGATGCATTTAAGCGTCGCGGCAGGCGAACGATAGCAAGCACGCCCAAGCATGCCGCTGTAGGCACGAAGATTCGGGACGATTCACGAGTTGGGAACCGAGGAGCACAAATATAGGGACCGGAGCGGCTTGCTTGTGCGGGCCGTCTCTGGCTGCCCCCGACGCCTCCATTTTCGCAGGCAACGGGCTACTAGCAATCGCACCCAAAAGCATACCCCAGCTCCCGAGTGGGAGCCTTGCATGCCGGGATTGCCGACGTTTGCCCACCACAAGCTACTAATTTTAGCATCGCAAGCCACAGGTGGCGCCAAGCACCCCCGACCGTGGGATTCCGACGGCACCCACATCGCTCTGCTTATGCGAGGGGAGGCCCACCCCTCGCATAAGCGGACCGACCAACCTTGCTTCGATGGAGCTCGTGTGCGATATGTTCTAGCAAATCGCAATTGAAGCTCACCCCCGACGGTTTGCCATTGTGGACGTGATGGCGTTCGGCGCACATGATGCAAATGGGCATCGGCCGTTCGCAATACCGTAGACCCCTGCTCAAGCGCCCCGCCGGAAAAGCTCGTCGGACTCTCGCCGCCAAAACAAGTCCAACACAAGCCATACCCAAGCGATGAGGGCAGCCGAGACTTGGGGGCTGCGGGGGGGCCGCCTTACCCCTGCCCGCCCCCAGCGCCCAGACCCCCCTCAAGCACCCACCTCCCCCTATAAGAGGCTTAAAAAAAAAGCCTTGTGACAGGACTAGACATTGAAAAGGCTGAGTAAGGCACTTTTTTGCCGTTTTTTTAAGCTTTCTACCGTATTTTTGCATGAAAATTTGCATGTCACCCCAAAATCACATGATTAATTTAATTTTCTTGAAATAATTTATTTTTGAGTAATGAAAATATTTATTTAATTATTTTAATTATTAAAAAAATTATAAATAAAAGGAAAAAATGGGAAAAATATGAAGACACATTGGACAAGTGAGAAAAATATGTGGGATAATATTTTTATTTTTAATGCTCATATTTGTATCGCGAAATATTTACTTTAATATCGATCAGTCATATTATACGTCCCAAAAGTTTGAAAAAGCATCGGAAAAAATTAGATGAGTCACTTTCAAATCCCTTGTTTTCCAACAAAAACATTATGTATACATGAGAATTGCCTCTTCATGAGCACTTCCGTGCTAGTTATCAGATGGAGCAACATCGATGTTTTTGGATAATGCACTGTCAATTGTCTTCCCACAATCATCAAAATCAGACAAACAAGCTTCAGGATGTTTCGAGACCTGACAAATAAGCCGTGGGCAAGATGTCTTTACATTCTAATGTCATAATTAGAATGAGTGTTGCAAAGGTTGCCAAAAAACGGAGTGATAGAAGGCGACGGCCACGATAGCAGTGTTGGACGGCAGCAGACGGTGCAGACAACACCTGCCAACGTGCGTGTGTGCAGGCGGACGGTAGCGGATAATGCAGGCAGCCCCTGCCGAAGTGCGCGCATGTGCCCCAGGCCAACCACTGCCGACGTGCGCGCGCATGCCTAGAGCCTCTACTACACTGCCGACGTGCGCGTGCAGGCAAACGAGAGCCCGTGTAGGAAGCCCCTGCCGACCTACGCGTGCGCACCTGGCTGACCACTACCGACATGCGCGTGCCCCTGTGCAGACAGTGCCGACCCGCGCGTACAGGCAGACGGGTGCTCGTGCGAGTAGCCCCTGCCGGGCTGTGCAGACACAGCCGACGGGCGCGCACAAGTAGAGGACTGCAAACGGGCGCCCGCACAAGCAGCCCCTACCGGCCCTTCCCACGGGCGCGTTCAAGCAAACGACAGCAGATGGGCGCTCGTGCAGACAGCCCCCGCCGGCCTGCCACTGCCGTCGTGCGCGCAGGCCTGGCCGACTACTGCCGAACGTGTGCACAAGCTTGGGCCAACCAGTGCCGACGTGCGCACAGCGCGCAGGCCTGGCCTACCACTGCCGACATGCGCGCGCGCGCCTTGGCCGACCATTGTCGACTTGCGCGTGCGCCTGGAGCCTCTGCACTCCATTGTCGACGTTCGGCAGTTGTAGCCAAGGACAACGCCTATTTCCACTGGGCTATAGGGCACATTCTCGGGGACGCAGACGGCGAGCAAGGGAACGGGCAGGCACGCCCGTGAGCAGGTAGACGGGCGCGCGCGCAGGCAGCCCCTGCCGACCTGAGCGCGCGCTCCTTGGCCGACCACTGCCGACGTGCGCGCAGGCCTGGGCAGACCGCTGCCTACGCAAGCTCGCGAGCGGGCAGGCGGCATCAGACGGGCGCGCGCCTGGGCCGATCACTGCCAACGTGCGCGCAGGCCTGGCCGACCACTGCCGATGCACGCGTAGGCCTGGGCCGACCACTGCCGACGTGCGCGGAAGCTTGGTCGACCACTGCCGACATGCGCGGAGGCCTGGCCGACCACTGCCGACGTGCGCACAGGCTTGAGTAGGCCCCTGCCGACGTGGGCACGTTGGGGCGGACGGCAGCAGGCGCCGCAGCGCTTGCGGGCAACGTCCGGCCGACCTACGGCCGTGCACTTGACGTTCGGCGGCTGTAGCCTTGGACAACGCCCGTTTCCACCGGGCTGTCCGGCACATTCTCGGGGACGCGGACGGCGAGCAAGGCCACGGGCACGGATGACATGCGCCACACGCCGAAGGACATGGACGACCCGATCGATGCGCACGTGTTGGATTTTCGTTATTTCACGCAAGGTACCATCTCTTTCGTGCGGAAGCGCGCACACGCTCGCCCTGTGGGGGTCGAGCGACGGTCCAGTTTTGATCCGGGACTTGGCCATTTTTTCAGGACTCAGGCGAAACAAGGCACACGAGCCGGGGGTAGCCTCCTGGCTGTCTCGGGCAAAAGAATGAGGATTAGAGGGGACATGGAGGAGGGGGGGAGGGACGAATCGAAACGACAAATGGCTGAATCTCAGCAGATCGTGGCAGCAAGGGCACTCTGCCGCTTACAATACCCCGTCGCGTATTTAAGTCATCTGCAAAGGATTCTACCCGCCGCTCGATGGGAATTGTACTTCAAAGCGGCCAGCGCGGCTCGTCCGCCGCGATGGCTTGGCCAACGACACGTACCCTTGGGGGCCCGGGGGCCCCTACTGCGGGTCGGCAAGCGAATGGCGGGCGTACGCATCGCTTCTAGCCCGGATTCTGACTTAGAGGCGTTCAGTCATAATCCAGTGCACGGTAGCTTCGCGCCACTGGCTTTTCAACCAAGCACGATGACCAATTGTGCGAATCAACGGTTCCTCTCGTACTAGGTTGAATTACTATTGCGATACTGTCATAAGTAGGGTAAAACTAACCTGTCTCACGACGGTCTAAACCCAGCTCACGTCCCCTATTGGTGGGTGAACAATCCAACACTTGGTGAATTCTGCTTCACAATGATAGGAAGAGCCGACATCGAAGGATAAAAAAGCAACGTCGCTGTGAACGCTTGGCTGCCACAAGCCAGTTATCCCTATGGTAACTTTTCTGACACCTCTAGCTTCAAATTCTGAAGGTCTAAAGGATCGTTAGGCCACGCTTTCACGGTTCATATTCGTACCAGAAATCATAATCAAATGAGCTTTTACCCTTTTGTTCCATACGAGATTTCTGTTCTCGTTGATCTCATCTTAGGACACCTGCGTTATCTTTTAACATATGTGCCGCCCCAGCCAAACTCCCCACCTGACAATGATCGGCCCGCCGGAGCGCGCTTTGTGTCCAAAAAGAGGGGCGTGCCCCACCTCCAATTCACGGAATAAGTAAAATAACGTTAAAAGTAGTGGTATTTTACTTTCGCCTTTCGGCTCCCACTTATCCTACATCTCACAAGTAATTTCACAAAGTCGGACTAGAGTCAAGCTTAACAGGGTCTTCTTTCCCCGTTGATTCCGCCAAGCCCGTCCCCTTGGCTGTGGTTTCGCTGGATAGTAGACAGAGACAGTGGGAATCTCGTTAATCCATTCATGCGCGTCACTAATTAGATGATGAGGTATTTGGCTACCTTAAGAGAGTCATAGTTACTCCCACCGTTTACCCGCGCTTGGTTGAATTTCTTCACTTTGACATTCAGACCACCGGGTAGTTATCACATTGCATGAGAATCCGTAGGGACCATACAGTCGGATTCCCCTTGTCCATACCAGTTTTGAGTCGGTTGTTCGACGCCCGGGGAAGGCGTCCGAGGGAGCCGTTCCCAATGTGGATCCATGTGGATAGTCCCTATGTGGATCCATTTCATAGTAATAGTTACTTCTTCTCTAAGCTTACTCAATTCTTCAAGAATTTCTTCTTTAGGAATTAATTGCATCTCCATCACATTACCAGTAAGTTTCATAGGTATAGCAAACTCACCTGAACTTACTTTGTAGATTGTGTGATGCTTCCTTTGGCCAGTCCTATCTGGTTCAGGACTTTCCTAATTCCTCCAATCCTAAATACATCGTATGGGCTGAGGTTGGAATCCTGCCGCATGATTCTTTCCATGATTTTGTTTGACATCATCATTTTGGAAAAGAATCCTGATAGGCTTTTAGAAGTTTAAAGCCTATCTCCTTCGTTGTAATTATTCTAACTCGGTTGAAGATCTATCAGAATCAGTCTCTATTTCTTCTTCATAAACGCTTTCGTCTGAAGGAAGATCTTCGAATTGATAGATAGGTACCAAATCGCCATAGTATATTGCATCTAAGATATCATCTGTGGCTTCAGATTTTCTCGATTCACCACATTTCTGCGGGCAATCGGGAGATATATGTCCTTTTGCTCCACAAGTCCAGCAATTGCAATTTTTGAAACTTTCATTGGCTCAGCTATGGGCCTGTCTGAAACTTTCAGTGGATCTTGCATCGGTTTGTCTAGATCCTTGGGATGAAACCCTTGTTGGTCCTATTTTCTGTCCAGATTTGTATGTTCTGGCTTTGGACTTAGACCACCATGATCTCTGCTGGGAAAAGGTTCTTCTGGAACTCCTAGAGTAGGAGTCACTATTATGTTTCCTCCTTTTCCTTGGCTCACTTGATTCTCCTATAATAGTTGAAAAATCATTGTTATCACAACAAAGAGGGGTTCGCTTGATTTTACCTCTCAGTCTTTTTATATTGTTCTGGATGGATGTTTTATAACACCAATCCTTCAGTTTGTCTTTAAGGAAAGACATTCTTTACGCCACTGAATCTAGCTGTCCTTCAGGTACTTTGTATGACTGGATCAACATTTTCCTCCATGGAATGCATATCTTTGCGAAGAACATTGGAGCTGCTACTTCCGTTGCTACTCCTCTCTGGAAGAAATACTTACGAAACCAATAGATGTATTCATCTACTGCGCAAATACTTCTAAGTTCAAAGCTGAAGAGAGCCTGTGCATATTCTCTAGCCTTTTCTGCTCTACTTCCTTCTAAGTATCCATCTCCGATGAAGTGTATCTTGATAAATCTTCCTAGCCGGGTCTACTATGGCACCTTTTGAATCTCTGGCAAGGATGCTGGCTTTGGTATCTTCTGAGGTATTATCCCATCTGATCTTTACAGATCCCTCTAAGCTCAACTCCACAAGCTTTATGAAGTTTTCTTTGTCAAGCTCTAGGGTAGTTGATGTTATCTTGATTGTCGTAACCCATTCGTCTATCAATTTCTTGGTATTTCAGAAATCGATAATATCCAGATTCAATATAGCGCCATATGGATGTAAAGGCTGCAGCATGGTCCTTGCCCAAGGTGTATTCTCCGTCACTCTTTTTGGATTTCTTCCTGGATTTTCCTTTAGCCTAGTTCCCACAAACGTTGGAGTGGCATTAGTGTGGAAACTCGCACTTTCTCTCATCGATTGATCCTGTGGAGGATCATTAGAACATGTACTTCCCTCCGGCGGTGGTAGTGTTGGAGTGATTTCATTTGTCTGGATATTAACTAAATCCACAATTCCCAGTTGGAAAAAGAATTCTGCCAATTCTTATAGATCTGATAGATCCGCTCTTGTTACCTCCATTATTTTATTGATCTGATAGATGCGATAATCAGACCTTCTCTGGACTTCGACTTTGGAATCTCAGAGGCCTTCCCCTTTTTGTGTAGAAGAGGTATTGTTCCAAGGGCGTCCCTGATTCGCTCCTGTCTGGATCTAGATGTCTCAGGGCTCTCCGTTGATTTCTTTTCATATCTGTAAGACCCTTATGTAGATCGGGAAGGATCTTAAAGACCTCGTCCACCTTTCGGCTTAAAGATTCTATTTTCATAGGTATATATATTAACCTATGTCCATAGTCTTGAACCGTCTTTTGTATCTCTCTCAGACCTTGAGAGATCTTTGATGTATCCGGCTCGAGTTTCTTCCAATCAGTCATAATTTTTATCACTGAAATTATGTAGGAATTTACCCATTCCCCTTCTCCTGGTGGGGATTCTACCATGGACTTCAGTGGTGTGTAGACGCCTCACTGCATTTCCTGGTAGCACTTGTCGGACTTCGAAATTTCTCAGCCATTCTTTTTCCTCTTCCGGAGTGAGAAGTCTTGGATCAATCCTCTTGGGACTGCTGTAACACTTGTCAAGAATTTCCATAAGAAATTTTGTTCTCTGTACCAAAATCTGAAAATATTCCCTATTTTCAGAGTAACTCGAACTTTCGTTCGGTTCCATTTCTCTCAAAGAGTCTCCTCCATTAGTGGATTGATAATATCAAAATATAATATAATCATATATTTTTTCAATAAATCTAGGCTCTGATACCATTCTAGGCGAGCATGGGTAAAAAATGCATAAACATGCAAGAATAGTGAATAATGGACTAAAATTCGCTCTTGAAAGTAGTTCAGGGGTAAAATGGTCCAAAATTTAGCCCAGCTCCGCGCATATTCCTTTTAGATTCTGTCGGGGGACCAAATTGAGTGGTTTTGAAAAGTTACGGGACTAAAATGAGAACGCAAAAGTTAAAGGACTAAAACGAGTAGCCAAAGTTAGGGGACTATTTTTGTCTTTAATCCTAATATTTATGTAATGATAATTACCATGCTTTAAGTCCATGAGTTACATGTAATTATGTGATAAGGATTAAGAATATTTAGTGTGAAGAGTGTAACTATTTTTGTTGATGGGAGGAAACAATAAAGACAAAGGAATATGAGAGATCCCTAGCCTAGAGTTGTATATATATGTGAGTTTGTGAAGGATATTTCCATCATACAGAGTACAAGCATAAGAGTCTCTTAGGTTATAAAACACTCTTGAAAAATAAGAAAAATAAGTGAAGGACAAACAAGTGGTGTTAAAGACTCTCTTTCTCAAGAGTTGTCAAATAATAATAAAACTTGAACAAATATGATCGGAGTTAATATTCTATGTAATTTTTTTATACATCCATATAGTAGTTTTATGCTTGCTAGATGATGTATTGCTCCTCAGAGGATTGTAGTTGCTAATTTTGCGAGTGTGTTTTGCCCCACTAATCACCTGAATTTTGGATTTGAAATGAGTAGCACTAGTGTAGACACACTCCATTCCAGTAGCATGTCCATACACGGAGTTTGAAAAATACACAAATTCTGGGGTGTGTTGGTAAAAGTGCAAGACTAATTTGACCCATGATGTTTTAACTTTGATGTGTCTAGCCTTGATGATATTAAAAGACTAATTGGTTTCTTGGTTTTGTTGAAAGTAAATACTAGAATTCCATGCATGTATTTTGTTGGTTTCATTAAAAAGGGTTAAAGTCTTTTATTTTATGGATATATGTTTTTAGTCTAGATTTATTTATGTATTTCGTCCCACCTTTTATATGACTTAACTCGTTTTTAGGATTGAATGAGAAGGAAGAAAGAACATGTTAGTTTTGCCAAATCACTACAAAACACACCAAACATTGAGTTTTTATTAATAGTAACACTATTGATTTTAGTAATTAA
This sequence comes from Sesamum indicum, assembly GCF_026168435.1. Lineage (NCBI taxonomy): Eukaryota > Viridiplantae > Streptophyta > Magnoliopsida > Lamiales > Pedaliaceae > Sesamum > Sesamum indicum. Next base: position 2,826,000 of record NC_142661.1, on the reverse strand, counting down.
AAGACTTTTCTTGAAGGTCCCATTTCTAATTTATTTACTTTAATTATAAAGTTTCATTTGATTAACTATTATTTGTATAAAAATTAATTTCTCTGTTAAAACTATTTCATTAAAAATTTAAATGCACATGTTTCTTATTATCTATACTAATTATAAAAAGAAAGCATCTTTCGTGTCTAGAATGGAAGTTCTTTTAGGTATTTTATAAAATTTAGCCTTCGCTTTTGCATAATTTGTTTCTATATTTCTTTCTACAAAGTGAAATCTATAATTTGTGGAGGGCAAAAATAGAAATTCAATATAATAGTGGTAGTTCTCACATTATCTAATTATTTACGTGTCGAGAATAATTTGGTATCATGATTTATTAATAGGTTAATATTTGACTTCTAAGAGAGTATTATAATATATTTATATATAATCATAATACATAAAATTTTATTTATTTATGAAGGCATAGGATTATTTTTGTCCATAAAGAAACAACACTGAAATTTGAACCCCTGCAGGCTGTGCTATGGCGGCCCACATCTTTAAGAAAATCCGCCCGGCCGGCGCCACCGCCGTCCTCCGCCGCACTAAAACCACCTCAGCCCAATATGTGGACTCAAGATTCCGGGACCCTACATTCGAAAAGTTGATGGAGAAATACAAAAATCTGCTAAAAGTCATATCCATACAAGACCTCATCCTCGCCTCAAACTCCACTCCACCTTCCGTCTCCCTCGACTTTCTCCACCGCGTCTCCCAGAGGCTCCACCTGAACCGCGGCCCCGCCGCCTTCCTCCGCAAGTATCCCCACATATTCAATCACCCCGTCAAGCTCCAACCCTTCTGCACCCTCACCCTTGCCGCCCTCAAAATCGTCCGCCAAGAATCCATGCTATAGATAACTCGCTGCCACTTGTAGTAACCCGATTGGTCAAGCTTCTATCGATGTTCGTCTCCAAGAAGTTGCCGCTTCGAGCCATTTTCAAGGTCTGGAGAGAATTGGGACTGCCAGATAACTTCGAGGACTATGTTATTTCAAGCAATTCTGACATTTTCTTGCTTCAAGATGGAAATGAACCCAATACTCATTTTTTGGTGCTCAATGATGGTGAAGCATTTAAGGATTGTTTGATTCATGCGGTTGAGAATTGGAGGATCGTGGAGTGTTGTAAGGAGGATTGCAGTGTGGATAGGACCGACCTCAGGTATAGCTTTAAGCAGGGGTTTCCACCGGGGATGCGATTAAAGAAGAATTTCAAGGCGAAAGTTAAGTAATGGCAGAGATTGCCATATGTTGGACCGTATGAGGAGCTGGGGCTGGAGGAAATGAGGAGGACTAAGAGTAGGATGATGAGAATGGAGTAAAGGGCAGTGGGGATTGTCTATGAGTTTTTTAGCTTGACTGTGGAGAAGATGGTGGAGGTGGAGAAGATGGTGGAGGTGGAGAAGATTAGTCATTTTAGGAAGTGGTTTGGAATTGATTTGAATGTGAGGGATTTGTTCTTGGACCATCCAGGGATGTTTTATCTGTCAACCAAAGGAAAGAAGCACGCAGTGTTTTTTAGGGAGGCATATGAGAGAGGATGCTTGATCGAGTCAAATCCGATTTATGAGGCTCGGAGGAAGCTTCTTGATCTTGTTCTTCTGGGCTGTCGTGGGTTGGAAAGAGGTGATGATAACTCCAATAGTGTGGATCAGAGTGAAGAAAATGAAGTGGAAGAGATGTACAAAGATTGAGGTGTGTTGTCGGGTTAAGCTCTTCCTCACTGTGGCGTTGCAAAGTTGGGAGGTAGAATTAAGTTGAGGTTCGCAGATCATATCTAGAAAGTACATTAAGCACAATGCAACATGTATTGGAATGAATGCTTCTGGTGTTGTTTGCTAGTTATGAATCATCCGTAGCTTAAACATTCAAGTGGAGAGTTCACACAAGGTAACTATGTCTCTACTTCATCACGTCACCTCCATATTGTTGGAATATATGACATTGTTATATGCTTGTTTGCTTGCTTAGATGATTGATGTTGTCGTTAAAAATTGCACAGAGGGAATAGAATATGATGACAAGAGATTAAGACTTGAAAATTGACAAATTAAGTTATTCGAAACTCAAACTAAAAGATTTTGTCTTCATTCGTAAGTGCTTGAGTGGCTTGATGATGTAGTCAAATATTCGTGTTTTCTTTGTACACAAGAGGACATATTCATGTTTTCCTTGATGTGAATAAATTTGCATTTTGATACACTTATATTTCTTCCTCTGGACCTAATCTTTTAGGCAAATGGATATACATTGAAGTGATGAGTAAAGGACTTAATTTCTTTAATTACGCAAAGTAGTAACAGAGTTATAGTAGATTAAGTTGTTCAATGTGATAAGCTTTTCTCAAGACTGTTTCTTTACTTCAATGCTCTTTCTTCTCATGATTTATAATTTGCTAAAATTGAGTGGTTCATATAGCTTGAGTTGCATATCAAGGGATAATGTGATAAGCTTTTTTGTTGCGGCAGGCGAACGGCAGCAAGCACGCCCAAGCATGCCCCGGTAGGCACGAAGATTGGGGACGAAGCACGAGTTGGGAACTGAGGAGCACAAACCTAGGGACCGGAGCGGCTTGCCTGTGCGGGTCGTCGTCGGCTGCCCCCCGACGCCTCCACTTTCGCAGGCGACGGGCTACTAGCAATCCCAGCATGCAAGGCTCCCGCTCGGGAGCTGGGGTATGCTTATGCAAGGCTCCCGCTCGGGAGCTGGGGTATGCTTTTGGGTCCGCTTGCTAGTAGCCCGTCGCCTGCGAACATGGAGGCGTCGGGGGGCGGCCAAGGGCTTCCCGCACAGGCAAGCCGCTCCGATCCCTAGGTTTGTGCTCCTCAGTTCCCAACTCGTGCCTTGTCCCCAATCTTCGTGCCTACCGGGGCATGCTTGGGCGTGCTTGCTGCCGTTCGCCTGCCGCAACAAAAAAGCTTATCACATTATCCCTTGATATGCAACTCAAGCTATGTGAACCACTCAATTTTAGCAAATTATAAACCATGAGAAGAAAGAGCATTGAAGTAAAGAAACAGTCTTGAGAAAAGCTTATCACATTGAACAACTTAATCTACTATAACTCTGTTACTACTTTGCGTAATTAAAGAAATTAAGTCCTTTACTCATCACTTCAATGTATATCCATTTGCCTAAAAGATTAGGTCCAGAGGAAGAAATATAAGTGTATCAAAATGCAAATTTATTCACATCAAGGAAAACATGAATATGTCCTCTTGTGTACAAAGAAAACACGAATATTTGACATCATCAAGCCACTCAAGCACTTACAAAATGAAAACAAAATCTTTTACTTTGAGTTTCGAATAACTTAATTTGTCAATTTTCAAGTCTCCATCTCTTGTCATCATATTCTATTCCCTCTGTGCAATTTCTAGCGACAACATCAATAATCTAAGCAAACAAACAAACATATAACAATGTCATATATTCCAACAATATGGAGGTGACGTGATGAAGTAGAGACATAGTTACCTTGTTTGAACTCTCCACTTGAATGTTTAAGCTACGGATGATTCATAACCAGCAAACAACACCAGAAGCATTCATTCCAATACATGTTGCATTGTACATAATGTACTTTCTAGATATGATCTGCGAACCTCAACTTAATTCTACCTCCCAACTTTGCAACGCCACAGTGAGGAAGAGCTTAACCCGACAACACACCTCAATCTTTGTACATCTCTTCCACTTCATTTTCTTCACTCTGATCCACACTATTGGAGTTATCATCACCTCTTCCCAACCCACGACAGCCCAGAAGAACAAGATCAAGAAGCTTCCTCCGAGCCTCATAAATCGGATTTGACTCGATCAAGCATCCTCTCTCATATGCCTCCCTCAAAAACACTGTGTGCTTCTTTCCTTTGGTTGACAGATAAAACATCCCTGGATGGTCCAAGAACAAATCCCTCACATTCAAATCAATTCCAAACCACTTCCTAAAATGACTAATCTTCTCCACCTCCACCATCTTCTCCACAGTCAAGCTCAAAAACTCATGGACAATCCCCTTTGCCCTTTTCTCCATTCTCATCATCCTACTCTTAGTCCTCCTCATTTCCTCCAGCTCCACCTCCTCATACGGTCCAACATATGGCAATCTCTGCCATTCCTTAACTTTCGCCTTGAAATTCTTCTTTAATCGCATCCCCGGTGGAAACCCCTGCTTAAAGCTATATCTGAGGTCGGTCCTATCCACACTGCAATCCTTCTTACAACACTCCATGATCCTCCAATTCTCAACAGCAGGAATCAAACAATCCTTAAATGCTTCACCATCATTGAGCACCAAAAATGGAGTATTGGGTTCATATCCAAGCAAGAAAATGTCAGAATTGCTTGAAATAACATAGTCCTCGAAGTTATCTGGCAGTCCCAATTCTCTCCAGACCTTGAAAATGGCTCGAAGCGGCAACTTCCTGGAGACGGACATCGATAGAAGCTTGACCAATCGGGTTACTACAAGTGGCAGCGAGTTATCTATAGCATGGATTCTTGGCGGACGATTTTGAGGGCGGCAAGGGTGAGGGTGCAGAAGGGTTGGAGCTTGACGGGGTGATTGAATATGTGGGGATACTTGCGGAGGAAGGCGGCGGGGCCGCGGTTCAGGTGGAGCCTCTGGGAGACGCGGTGGAGAAAGTCGAGGGAGACGGAAGGTGGAGTGGAGTTTGAGGCGAGGATGAGGTCTTGTATGGATATGACTTTTAGCAGATTTTTGTATTTCTCCATCAACTTTTCGAATGTAGGGTCCCGAAATCTTGAGTCCACATATTGGGCTGAGGTGGTTTTAGTGCGGCGGAGGACGGCGGTGGCGCCGGCCGGGCGGATTTTCTTGAAGATGTGGGCCGCCATAGCACAGCCTGCAGGGGTTCAAATTTCAGTGTTGTTTCTTTATGGACAAAAATAACCCTATGCCTTCATAAATAAATAAAATTTTATGTATTATGATTATATATAAATATATTATAATACTCTCTTAGAAGTCAAATATTAACCTATTAATAAATCATGATAACAAATTATTCTCGACACGTAAATAATTAGATAATGTGAGAACTACCACTATTATATTGAATTTCTATTTTTGCCCTCCACAAATTACAGATTTCACTTTGTAGAAAGAAATATAGAAACAAATTATGCAAAAGCGAAGGCTAAATTTTATAAAATACCTAAAAGAACTTCCATTCTAGACACGAAAGATGCTTTCTTTTTATAATTAGTATAGATAATAAGAAACATGTGCATTTAAATTTTTAATGAAATAGTTTTAACAGAGAAATTAATTTTTATACAAATAATAGTTAATCAAATGAAACTTTATAATTAAAGTAAATAAATTAGAAATGGGACCTTCAAGAAAAGTCTTTTAATTACTAAAATCAATAGTGTTACTATTAATAAAAACTCAATGTTTGGTGTGTTTTGTAGTGCTTTGGCAAAACTAACATGTTCTTTCTTCCTTCTCATTCAATACTAAAAACGAGTTAAGTCATATAAAAGGTGGGACGAAATACATAAATAAATCTAGACTAAAAACATATATCCATAAAATAAAAGACTTTAACCCTTTTTAACGAAACCAACAAAATACATGCATGGAATTCTAGTGCATGGACCTTCAACAAAATACATGCATGGAATTTTTATACAAATAATAGTTAATCAAAGTTTTATCAAAACACACATATTGATCTTCAATTGCCTTTAGAAAGTCTTTTACTTTAGTGCATTTTGGATTAAACCTCAACTACCTTTGTTGATATGCTTCTTTATGAGCATCAAACTTAAACCGTTAGACCACTCCCACTGCTCATAAGAAGCTGTCTCAGTAGGCGTAATTTTGAAGATCAAGATTTTTTTTCTACTGATATAAGAAATAGGAATAAATGATCTCAGATTAGGCCTAATTATAACATTTAAATAGTTTACTAAAATCATTCTCCCACTAAATGTAATAAAATCATTCACTGTGTTCGTGTTGTGACAGTGAAAATATAAAATTAAGTATTACTTCACTTTCAATTAAGATTAGGTATCATCACTCAATTTAATTAAAACTTAGACATTTGGACAACTATTTGTATACGTAGATATATTATCTCCTTCCTTTGTCTTTTCCAAAACCTTTTAAATTGCCTTCCAATTTTTAAACACATTCAAATATGGAAATCAACATTGTGACCACACCTACACTCAAATTTGTGTTGGTAAGACAATTGTGCCAACTGAAACTTGACCCCAATCTATTCTCATAATTCCAATTGATAGAGAATGAGAACCAGCCTGCTATGTTTAAGGGTCCAAGCCTAACAAATTACCATTACTTCTGGACTGTACAACCGCCTCACCACCATGTACACCTCTTGCTTCATACACACAGAATCACACACACACACTGCTCTCCCACAACCCATCACGCCTTCAACTGTTGTATTTTTGACTAACACAAAGCACACGCACTCCCACCCACTTATTTTCACTGTCACAACACGAAACATCAGCTCCACTTCACTCAAACCCCAATTTCTCATCATTAACCTCAAGAACAACAATTACACAACGACTAAAATTGCAGAAATTGCAGAAATTTCACACAGAGGGAGGGAAATTGCAGAAATTTCACACAACGACTAGAATTTTTCAGAAATTGCAGAAATTTTCCAGAAATTACAACATTACATACAACATTAGATACAAAATTTTTCAGAAATTTTGCTGAAAACAAGATGCTAAAAACACACCCAAACCCAAAAAAAAGAAGAATAAGTAAAATGCAACAAAGAAATAAGGATTACCTGGAGAATCCTCGCTCTTCGCCTTCCTCGTTGCCGATTTACCGTCCTTGTTGCCGTGAGTTTAGGGCTAGGGTTCTAAGAGATGGGTTTGTAGAAAAAATGAGAGGAGAAAGATGGAAGCCGTCCTCGTCCCCGTCCTCGTTGCCGACCTGCCTCCTTGTTGCCGTGAGTTTGGAGTTAGGGTTCTAAGACATGGGTTTGAGGAAGAAATGGAGATGGGTTTGGGGAAGAAATGAGAGAGGAGAAGGAATGGAAAAGAAAGACAAGTGAGAAAGAACAAGGAAGAAAAACGATAAGAGAGAGAAAGAGATGAGTTTTTTATTTTTAACTTTTTGTATAATTATTATTATTATTAATATATTATTATTATTATTATTATTAGTATTATTAGTATTTGTATTATTATTAGTATTTGTATTATTATTATTGTTACTGTTGTTATTATTATTATTATTATTATTATTATGAAATACTTTTTAAATATAAAAAATTAAATAATAAATGTACACTTACTAAATCTATACATAAAATAAATGAAAAAATTTTAATGGCAACCAAATAAATGAATTTTAGATTGTATCCTAAAATTTGTAAATCTTTTCTTTTGAATAAAGACAAATAATTTTACACTTATACATATTTTAATATAAATATTTTCTTATATGGTAAAATAAATTACAAAGAGACATGAGAGAATTGTGTTTCAAAAAATTAAATAAATTAAATGTTATAATGTAACAATGACCAATTGATAAAAAATAAAATTTTATATGATAAAATAAATATTAATGGATATAAAAGTAAATTTCTTGGAGGGCCTCAATATTTATATATTATTATATATATAGACCAGCAACGGCAACAGTTACATGCAGTCTCTGCGCGTATTACTCAACTGAACGCAACTTAAAATTACTCTCAATTTTCCGACTGTCCATATTTTATAATTAATTAGAAAATAAGACAACATATTAATGTTTGGATGTATACTAAAGCATATATATAATTCATTTTTATACACAAATTGCACCATTGTCTAACAATGGTATTACGTAAAACAAATAATATTCCAATTTATATCAAGTCAAATAGTAAATACTATAAAAAAGAAAATTAGTACCATTCAAAATAAAAAAAAAATATTTATATCTTAAATAAAATCAAAATTTATAATGTTAATTTTATAATATAAGACGTAGGAATTATGAATAGGACTCAAGCGGCCATGACAGAGTAAGCATTTGTGCCCTTAAAATGTGGTTGAGGCTAAGAAAGAGGTCCCATAAACAAGTTCGAAGCCATAGATTTAAGTCCCATTAAATGTATGTGTGTTTATTCACTTTATGTATGTTACCATAATTTTTATTAGTCATCCTGATATATTGGTTGAATCAATATAATCTATTAATTATTATTCTTAGTCATATTAATATAATGACTGAATTAATATATCACCCCCCCCCCCCAAAAAAATCCCTTTTCTTTATGTAAAGTGATTTAATTTTCTTGAGTAAAAAATACAATTTAGTCCCACGTGATATTGCAAATATCCAAATTATCCCCTATAAAAAGATTAGCAATTTATCCCCTTGTATTTTTTAAAATGTAGCAATTTACCCCTTTATGTTTTTTCAAATTAAGTAATTTACCTCCCTAGATAGGGGGATAAATTAGTATTATTTTTTTATAAAGGGATAATTTTCTCATTTGTAATATCACAGAATAAATTGTATTAAACCCATTCAATTCGTTGACGTGTCGGACATATTTCTATCAATCTCAGTCAATTTTAGATGGGACAAAATAATAAAATAATTTAAGAGAATCAATGAAAATCTATTAAGCGTCGAAAATTCCGTATTAAGAAAATTATTAACTCATAATTTCAACATGTCTTTTATTTGCAAATAAAATACACATAAGACATATTAAGACAAAATAATTATTTATTTTTGGACTATTTTGATATTTTTGTTTTCAAGTAGTTGTAATCTTCTTACATTTCCTCTTTCTGTCTCCAAACTACAAGAAAATTTAATTTATTACCAACAATATAATTAATTATGATCAAATAAAATTAAATTAAAAAATTTAACTTCTTTTCATAATTGATCAATATTTATCATGATTTTTAGTTGTATATGATCAAAACATTAACTATGATTTTAACTATGAATAGTATTTGTTTCATTTGCAAAAATACGATTAATAGCCATCGTGCAGTCATAGGTAATTTTATTTGCCATGATTTTTTTTAATTATAATAATTAATTATAATGAAAATTCATATGATTTTTGGTGCCAATTTTAAATTTTATTTTTCGTACAAAATTTTAATACTAGGTGATAAAATGCTTAAAAAAGGAGAAAATTGTAATTTCGGTTCCAAAATATTAGGATAATTTACAAAATTAGTCACATACTTTTTAAAATACCCAACATTAGTCACACACTTTAAAAAATATTACAAAGTTAGTCCTATATTTTGTAATATTAGTTCCACATTTTGAGAAAATATATAAAAATTAGTTCCACACTTTAGAAAAATATTGCAAAGTTAGTTCCAATTATTAATTTTTCAACGTTTTTCCTAAAATATGGGACTAATTTTGCCATATTTTTTTAAAGTGTGGGACTAATATTGCAAACCACTTTATATTTTAGAACCAGAATTGCAATTTTCTCGCTAACAGAGTGTTGGAAAGTTGATCAGGGGGAAATCGCTCCAACAAAAACATTTCAAGGGGCAATAGTGCATTTTCTTACTTTGTAGGGGGCTGGAGTAATTATCAAAATATAATTTCTTGAGGGAGTTAAGTGCAATTCGCAGTATTATTTTATATACTTTAGCACCGCCCCCCGACGCCGCGCCACCGTCATCAGCATCATCACTTCCGAGAAACGTTCCAGTATATCTGCAATCTCCGGCGCCACCTCTCAAGTTCCGTCCCATTCTAATCCAACAATCCGACGGTGCAGAATCAAAACGAGTCCTCCGCACATGTGCATGCCTTTAGATTTACGTTTTCAGCCCAACATAAATCAGATTTTAAAATGCGATTTTCTTACGTGGATGGATTGAAATGCTTTTAAGTAGACTTATTTATTTCAATAAATAATCATTTTTAAATAATTAAAAATTTATCGATATTTTTTTTTCATGCATTTTTGGGGAAATAATGTCATATAATAAAATTAAAATTAATTACTATTTTATAAAATATAATTCAAAATCATAATTAAAAAATTATATAAATAAATTTAAATAATTGGAAACATTTCACTCCCTTCCCTGATATAATTACGTGTAAACTACTTGTGGTTAGAAAAATTATATATAGTACCCACGAGGTTTGCTTTCATCTAATTAATATGTCACTCGTTAGTCAAAATTTATTGAATTTGTCAATATTAATAAAAAAATTGAAAGACAATTGATTTTCACCTTGATTGATTTATTACTAACTTATTGCAGGTCAAATAATTTATTTTTACTAAACTACCCTTAACGTGTGAAGGGTATAAGGGTAATTTGATCATAAAAATATCTATTTGATTTGCAATAAATCAGTAACAAATCAATTAAGGATAAGTATGAATTTTTATCAAGTATTATTGTTAATTTTAACTAATTCGGTGAACTTTGGCTAATTGGGGAACTAATTTTAACAATTTTCTCATTTTTTTAGCATTTTATCACCTAGTATTAAAATTTTGTACGAAAAATAAATTTAAAATTGGCACCAAAAATCATATGAATTTTCACTATAATTAATTATTATAATTAAAAAAAATTATGGCAAATAAAATTACCTATGACTGCACGATGGCTATTAATCGTATTTTTGCAAATAAAACAAATACTATTCATAGTTAAAATCATAGTTAATGTTTTGACCATATACAGCTAAAAATCATAATAAATATGATCGAAAAAAAGTTAAAATTTTTAATTTAATTTTATTTGATCATAATTAATTATATTGTTGGTAATAAATTAAATTTTCTTGTAGTGTGGAGACAGAAAGAGGAAATGTAAGAAGATTACAACTACTTAAAAACAAAAAATATCAAAATAGTCCTAAAATAAATAATTATTTGTCTTAATATGTCTTATGTGTATTTTATTTGCAAATAAAAGACATGTTGAAATTATGAGTTAATGATTTTCTTAATACGGAATTTTCGAGGCTTAATAGATTTTCATTGATTCTCTTAAATTTCCACAAAGGGATAAATTGCTAAAATCCTTTTTATAAAGGATAATTTGGACATTTGCAATATCACATGGGACTAAATTGTATTTTTTCTCCACGAAAATTAAGTCATTTTACATAAAAAAAAAAGGGATTTTTTTTTGGGGGGGGGAGTAATATATTAATTCAGTCATTATATTAATATGACTAAGAATAATAATTAAAATAATAATTAATATTACTACCAATTGCCTTGTTAATTTCTCTGGAGAAAAAGTTCAAATACCATAAACCAACATAATTAAAATGTTTCTTTTGAGACTTAACTCCACACATACTTTTTTCGGTTAAGGAAGGAATAACAATTCTTATTGTAGGAAATATTGAAATTAATAGAAGAAATAATTTGTTCTTGTTGTCTTATGCTACTATTTAATTTAAATTTCATTCTGGTCAACTTATAAGTTTTTCGAAACATCTTATAAGACGTTGTAAAGCCTTCGATAATTTCTCTATAAAACGAACTTGTAAGATCAATAAATAAGATGTCAGAAGCTTTTAAGCGTAAAAGTAAGGAATAAACGTGTTTGGCCCGTTATTAGCCTGCTCCAAGTGAATCGGTGTACGACCAAAAAATGGAGCCATGGAAATGTTAGAGAATATTTTTTCAATACTTAGAAAAACATATATATATTGCAATACTTGAGAATTGAATATTTTTATTTTTAACAAAGTAGGATAATTATATAAATAGTTGTTGAGATTTAATTATGTAATCTTCTGGGCTTTTGAAATTACAGACAAACATGTCTATTAATCTTGTGCAGTTCAAAGATTCCTCCTATCAAATTTTCCAAATCAAAATCTGTTCATGTCAGCCCAAAAAAAAGACAGAAGGTATATTTTTGTTAATTAATTTCTTTATTTTTTGCTTTTTTGAAAGATTATAATTTATTTTTAACCATTGTTATTAAGATTTAATAATGTAAATAATAATTTATTAACTCAGTGCATACGTATTTAGTTTTTAAAAAATATATGTTTCTATCTATAAATAGGATGATTTTTAATTTATAACTAATTTTTAATTAACTAATTATTTAAAAATAACTCAGTAATTAATGGACTATTTTATTTTATTTTAAACTAAAATAAATAGATAATATATATATATATATATATATTTTTTTTGTCTTCTTCCTCATTATTTCTCTCCCCAACTCACCTACCTATCATCCTTAAACATAAATGCAACGGTCCCTTGTTTGAGTTCTACAATTAAATTATTGTGAGTTCAATTTCTACAAACATAGCTATTTACTAAACATAAATATAATAAAATTTTTGGATTTTTTGTTTGAAAAATAATGAATACCGTTTGTTGTTTAAAAAAAATATAAAAATTCCTTAAATAAAAAATAATTGTACAATCTTTATACGGTGAGGTGGAAATTAATACTTTACTGTTATTGAATTTTTCTTTTCTCTTAAAAAAATATGAAAATAAGTAAAGTAAAAGTATATTACTTTACAAAAAGATATTTTAAAAATTTTAAATTATATAAAATTAAAATTCATAATTTAAAAATATATTTTAATTAATTTATTTAAAAATTAAATAAAAACTAATAAAGTTTAATTATTAGGATATTGGAATAGACCTCCATCATCCTTCCCTTTTGAGGCCCACTGCAGAAACCTACGGCAGAAGTTGTCGGGTGACTCTCCCTCTTACAGAACACAGTACATAGTACAGACATATCAAGGACAAAAATAAATATATGACGTGTTAATGCATACAATGAATGCCTCCATCTTGATGTGACACTTGAAAAATTATATCTAATACTCTTGAAATTTATTTTTATACAGCAAATAAGTTTATCTATTAGTCAAAATTTATTAAATTTGTTAATATTAACAAAAAAGACATGAATTAAAATTAGTATTTACCTTCGATTTACTTATTGCAGGTCAAGCAAATTTTTTTATAACTAAATTATCCTTAAAACTGTGAAGGTATACTTCACGTGCATTAATGCGTGAAGATGTATAATGGTAATAATTTGATCATAAAAAGATTTATTTAACTTGCAATAAGTCAATCGGCGATAAATACGAATTTTTATCCGATTTCTTTCGTTAATATCATCGAATTTGATGAATTTTAACTAATTGAGAAATTTATCTGATAGACAGAAGCAAACCTCGTGGATATTAAATATAATTTTTCAGACCACATGGGGTCTACGTAAAACTACATCAAACCTAATGAGAGGAGAGTGTAATTACCCCTTAGAAATAATAATTTCAAATTTCGAATTACAAGTTAATTAGGAATAATTGCACTCTCTTTCCTCCAAGTTTGATGTTATTAAAATCTACATCTTTTGAGGTTTGAAAAATTAAATTTAGTATTTTTTTAAGTTTGCTTTCATTTAACAAATAAGTCTCTTATTAACCAAAGTTCACCGAATTAGTTAAAATTAACAATAATATTTGATAAAAATTCATACTTACCCTTAATTGATTTGTTACTGATTTATTGCAAATCAAATAGATATTTTTATGATCAAATTACCCTTATACCCTTCATACGTTAATGCATGTAGAAGTATATTTTCACCTTTATAAGGGTAGTTTAGTAAAAATAAATTATTTGACCTGCAATAAGTTAGTAATAAATCAATCAAGGTGAAAATCAATTGTCTTTCAATTTTTTTATTAATATTGATAAATTCAATAAATTTTAACTAACGAGTGACATAATAGTTAAATGAAAGCAAATCTCGTGAGTACTATATGTAATTTTTCTAACCACAAGTAGTTTACATGTAATTATATTAGGGAAGGGAGTGAAAATTTTCCAATTATTTAAATTTATTTATATAATTTTTTAATTATGATTTTGAATTATATTTTATAAAAGAGTAATTAATTTTAATTTTATTATATGACATTATTTCCCCAAAAATGCATGAAAAAAAATATCGATAAATTTTTAATTATTTAAAAATGATTATTTATTGAAATAAATAAGTCTACTTAAAAGCATTTCAATCCATCCACGTAAGAAAATCGCATTTTAAAATCTGATTTATGTTGGGCTGAAAACGTATATCTAAAGGCATGCACATGTGCGGAGGACTCGTTTTGATTCTGCACCGTCGGATTGTTGGATTAGATTGGGACGGAACTTGAGAGGTGGCGCCGGAGATTGCAGATATACTGGAACGTTTCTCGGAAGTGATGATGCTGATGACGGTGGCGCGGCGTCGGGGGGCGGTGCTAAAGTATATAAAATAATACTGCGAATTGCATTTAACACCCTCAAGAAATTATATTTTGATAATTAGTCCAGCCCCACAAAGTAAGAAAATGCACTATTGCCCCTTGAAATGTTTTTGTTGGAGCGATTTCCCCCTGATCAACTTTCCAACACTCTGTTAGCGAGAAAATTGCAATTCTGGTTCTAAAATATAAAGTGGTTTGCAATATTAGTCCCACACTTTAAAAAAATATGGCAAGTAGTCCCATATTTTAGGAAAAACGTTGAAAAATTAATGATTGAAACTAACTTTGGAACATTTTTCTAAAGTGTGGAACTAATTTTTTTATATTTTCTCAAAGTGTGGAACTAATATTATAAAATATAGGACTAACTTTGTAATATTTTTTAAAGTGTGTGACTAATGTTGGGTATTTTAAAAAGTATGTGACTAATTTTGTAAATTATCCTATATTTTGGAACCGAAATTACAATTTTCTCATTTTTTTAGCATTTTATCACCTAGTATTAAAATTTTGTACGAAAAATAAAATTTAAAATTGGCACCAAAAATCATATGAATTTTCACTATAATTAATTATTATAATTAAAAAAAATTATGGCAAATAAAATTACCTATGACTGCACGATGGCTATTAATCGTATTTTTGCAAATAAAACAAATACTATTCATAATTAAAATCATAGTTAATATTTTGACCATATACAGCTAAAAATCATAATAAATATGATTGAAAAAAAGTTAAAATTTTTAATTTAATTTTATTTTATCATAATTAATTATATTGTTGGTAATAAATTAAATTTTCTTGTAGTGTGGAGACAGAAAGAGGAAATGTAAGAAGATTACAACTACTTGAAAACAAAAAATATCAAAATAGTCCTAAAATAAATAATTATTTTGTCTTAATATGTCTTATGTGTATTTTATTTGCAAATAAAAGACATGTTGAAATTATGAGTTAATGATTTTCTTAATACGGAATTTTCGACGCTTAATAGATTTTCATTGATTCTCTTAAATTATTTTATTATTTTGTCCCATCTAAAATTGACTGAGATTGATAGAAATATGTCCGACACGTCAACGAATTGAATGGGTTTAATACAATTTATTCTGTGATATTACAAATGAGAAAATAATCCCTTTATAAAAAAATAATACTAATTTATCCCCCTATCTAGGGAGGTAAATTACTTAATTTGAAAAAACATAAAGGGGTAAATTGCTTCATTTTAAAAAATACAAGGTGATAAATTGCTAATCTTTTTATAGGGGATAATTTGGATATTTGCAATATCACATGGGGTTAAATTGTATTTTTTACTCAAGAAAATTAAATCACTTTACATAAAGAAAAGGGATTTTTTTTTTTGGGGGGGGGAGTAATATCTCTCACAAGCTTCCGGATCAATTTAAAATCCAATCGAACTCCTGCAATCCATGAGACATAAACAGCTATTTGTATCAGATTTTCTTCTTCTCCATTCAAAACATAAAAATTAAACGAAATCAGACGTAGCCACAGACAGATTAGAGATGGAAAAAACGTGCAAGAAGCCGAGCTCCAACTCACTCTAGATAATGACAAATGCATGCAATGCAATAAATGTATTTGCTCGTCCGAACAAGATGCTTGTGTGCGTGTGTGTGTGTTTATGACACATAGAGAGAGAGAGAGAGAGAGAGAGAGAGATTCATACGAGCTTTCAGTGGCTGAAATTGGTGGAAGGCTAAAGGAACAGGGGAAGCTGTTTGATTGATCTCTCCAAGGTATACGAATCAGACCTATCGCTGTTATTTGCTCCTTCATCCTTCTAGTTTACGTAAATTATACTTTTGCCCCATTATTGTTATATATAGATATATACTACTATATTATATTATAAACTAGTTAGTACCATGTGTCCAGATATGGGATAACTGTATTTTTTAAATATACTTAAATAAATTATAAACACTTTTTCAATATAAAAAAAGTAATAAATAAATTAAAATTAAATTAATCAATAAGTATAAAAACTACAAAAATATATTTATAATATTTTACTAACTATTTACCTAAAAAAGTGAGTGAATCTTTTGGACAGAAACAAACAAATAATTATACAAATACAAATACTAATAATAATAATAATATATTAATAATAATAATAATTATACAAAAAGTCAAAAATCAAAAACTCATCTCTTTCTCTCTCTTCTTATCGTTTTTCTTCCTTGTTGTTCCTCACTTGTCTTTCTTTTCCATTCCTTCTCCTCTCTCATTTCTTCCCCAAACCCATCTCCATTTCTTCCTCAAACCCATGTCTTAGAACCCTAACTCCAAACTCACGGCAACAAGGAGGCAGGTCGGCAACGAGGACGGGGACGAGGACGGCTTCCATCTTTCTCCTCTCATTTTTTCTACAAACCCATCTCTTAGAACCCTAGCCCTAAACTCACGGCAACAAGGACGGTAAATCGGCAACGAGGAAGGCGAAGAGCGAGGATTCTCCAGGTAATCCTTATTTCTTTGTTGCATTTTACTTATTCTTCTTTTTTTTGGGTTTGGGTGTGTTTTTAGCATCTTGTTTTCAGCAAAATTTCTGAAAAATTTTGTATCTAATGTTGTATGTAATGTTGTAATTTCTGGAAAATTTCTGCAATTTCTGAAAAATTCTAGTCGTTGTGTGAAATTTCTGCAATTTCCCTCCCTCTGTGTGAAATTTCTGCAATTTCTGCAATTTTAGTCGTTGTGTAATTGTTGTTCTTGAGGTTAATGATGAGAAATTGGGGTTTGAGTGAAGTGGAGCTGATGTTTCGTGTTGTGACAGTGAAAATAAGTGGGTGGGAGTGCGTGTGCTTTGTGTTAGTCAAAAATACAACAGTTGAAGGCGTGATGGGTTGTGGGAGAGCAGTGTGTGTGTGTGATTCTGTGTGTATGAAGCAAGAGGTGTACATGGTGGTGAGGCGGTTGTACAGTCCAGAAGTAATGGTAATTTGTTAGGCTTGGACCCTTAAACATAGCAGGCTGGTTCTCATTCTCTATCAATTGGAATTATGAGAATAGATTGGGGTCAAGTTTCAGTTGGCACAATTGTCTTACCAACACAAATTTGAGTGTAGGTGTGGTCACAATGTTGATTTCCATATTTGAATGTGTTTAAAAATTGGAAGGCAATTTAAAAGGTTTTGGAAAAGACAAAGGAAGGAGATAATATATCTACGTATACAAATAGTTGTCCAAATGTCTAAGTTTTAATTAAATTGAGTGATGATACCTAATCTTAATTGAAAGTGAAGTAATACTTAATTTTATATTTTCACTGTCACAACACGAACACAGTGAATGATTTTATTACATTTAGTGGGAGAATGATTTTAGTAAACTATTTAAATGTTATAATTAGGCCTAATCTGAGATCATTTATTCCTATTTCTTATATCAGTAGAAAAAAAATCTTGATCTTCAAAATTACGCCTACTGAGACAGCTTCTTATGAGCAGTGGGAGTGGTCTAACGGTTTAAGTTTGATGCTCATAAAGAAGCATATCAACAAAGGTAGTTGAGGTTTAATCCAAAATGCACTAAAGTAAAAGACTTTCTAAAGGCAATTGAAGATCAATATGTGTGTTTTGATAAAACTTTGATTAACTATTATTTGTATAAAAATTCCATGCATGTATTTTGTTGAAGGTCCATGCACTAGAATTCCATGCATGTATTTTGTTGGTTTCGTTAAAAAGGGTTAAAGTCTTTTATTTTATGGATATATGTTTTTAGTCTAGATTTATTTATGTATTTCGTCCCACCTTTTATATGACTTAACTCGTTTTTAGTATTGAATGAGAAGGAAGAAAGAACATGTTAGTTTTGCCAAAGCACTACAAAACACACCAAACATTGAGTTTTTATTAATAGTAACACTATTGATTTTAGTAATTAAAAGACTTTTCTTGAAGGTCCCATTTCTAATTTATTTACTTTAATTATAAAGTTTCATTTGATTAACTATTATTTGTATAAAAATTAATTTCTCTGTTAAAACTATTTCATTAAAAATTTAAATGCACATGTTTCTTATTATCTATACTAATTATAAAAAGAAAGCATCTTTCGTGTCTAGAATGGAAGTTCTTTTAGGTATTTTATAAAATTTAGCCTTCGCTTTTGCATAATTTGTTTCTATATTTCTTTCTACAAAGTGAAATCTGTAATTTGTGGAGGGCAAAAATAGAAATTCAATATAATAGTGGTAGTTCTCACATTATCTAATTATTTACGTGTCGAGAATAATTTGTTATCATGATTTATTAATAGGTTAATATTTGACTTCTAAGAGAGTATTATAATATATTTATATATAATCATAATACATAAAATTTTATTTATTTATGAAGGCATAGGGTTATTTTTGTCCATAAAGAAACAACACTGAAATTTGAACCCCTGCAGGCTGTGCTATGGCGGCCCACATCTTCAAGAAAATCCGCCCGGCCGGCGCCACCGCCGTCCTCCGCCGCACAAAAACCACCTCAGCCCAATATGTGGACTCAAGATTTCGGGACCCTACATTCGAAAAGTTGATGGAGAAATACAAAAATCTGCTAAAAGTCATATCCATACAAGACCTCATCCTCGCCTCAAACTCCACTCCACCTTCCGTCTCCCTCGACTTTCTCCACCGCGTCTCCCAGAGGCTCCACCTGAACCGCGGCCCCGCCGCCTTCCTCCGCAAGTATCCCCACATATTCCACATTTTCAATCACCCCGTCAAGCTCCAACCCTTCTGCACCCTCACCCCGGCCGCCCTCAAAATCGTCCGCCAAGAATCCATGGCTATAGATAACTCGCTGCCACTTGTAGTAACCCGATTGGTCAAGCTTCTATCGATGTCCGTCTCCAGGAAGTTGCCGCTTCGAGCCATTTTCAAGGTCTGGAGAGAATTGGGACTGCCAGATAACTTCGAGGACTATGTTATTTCAAGCAATTCTGACATTTTCTTGCTTCAAGATGGAAATGAACCCAATACTCATTTTTTGGTGCTCAATGATGGTGAAGCATTTAAGGATTGTTTGATTCCTGCTGTTGAGAATTGGAGGATCGTGGAGTGTTGTAAGGAGGATTGCAGTGTGGATAGGACCGACCTCAGGTATAGCTTTAAGCAGGGGTTTCCACCGGGGATGCGAGTAAAGAAGAATTTCAAGGCGAAAGTTAAGGAATGGCAGAGATTGCCATATGTTGGACCGTATGAGGAGCTGTGGCTGGAGGAAATGAGGAGGACTAAGAGTAGGATGATGAGAATGGAGAAAAGGGCAGTGGGGATTGTCCATGAGTTTTTGAGCTTGACTGTGGAGAAGATGGTGGAGGTGGAGAAGATTAGTCATTTTAGGAAGTGGTTTGGAATTGATTTGAATGTGAGGGATTTGTTCTTGGACCATCCAGGGATGTTTTATCTGTCAACCAAAGGAAAGAAGCACACAGTGTTTTTGAGGGAGGCATATGAGAGAGGATGCTTGATCGAGTCAAATCCGATTTATGAGGCTCGGAGGAAGCTTCTTGATCTTGTTCTTCTGGGCTGTCGTGGGTTGGGAAGAGGTGATGATAACTCCAATAGTGTGGATCAGAGTGAAGAAAATGAAGTGGAAGAGATGTACAAAGATTGAGGTGTGTTGTCGGGTTAAGCTCTTCCTCACTGTGGCGTTGCAAAGTTGGGAGGTAGAATTAAGTTGAGGTTCGTTGATCTTAGCTGGAAAGTACATTATGCACAATGCAACATGTATTGGAATGAATGCTTCTGGTGTTGTTTGCTGGTTATGAATCATCCGTAGCTTAAACATTCAAGTGGAGAGTTCACACAAGGTAACTATGTCTCTACTTCGTCACGTCACCTCCATATTGTTGGGATATATGACATTGATTATATGCTTGTTTGCTTGCTTAGATGATTGATGTTGTCGGTATACTATAAGAACAATACTACTATCAGGGGGGTGGAAACCCAAATAAGGAAGAAACGGATTAACCTCCAACAGGCATCTAAACTCTTCAAAAGCTTGAAATGTTTTGGAGTGGTTGCTCGACAACTAAGGGATTGGGATGACACCGATGAATCAGAAGGGGAAGACGATGATGGCAATCCGGTTAGCCCACAACCATTGAAGATTCAGGACCCTATTTGCTCGCAGAACAGTAATCCAACCGACACAGAGGAAAGAGAGCAGTTCCTAGTTCCCGCTCCTACCCCGCCAGACAAAAACAGACGTCGCTACAGGCAATTCTGATACTGTTCTTTTAAACCTTTTGTTGTTTATTAATGTAAAGGAGTAGTATTCCTCCCTTTATGCTTTCCTGTTTTATTTGTAATGTTAACTATTGCTCTTTTTATGAAGATGGGATGGGGACCCCGATAAGCCTCCCCCACCTTCGGGTGTTTTGATAAAAAAAAATAAAAAATAAAAAATAAAACCCTAAACCCTAAACCCTAAACCCTAAAGGTCACTGGACACTACAACACATGCTATTTCATATCAACCTATTCCTAAAGCAAGTGGAGTTTCGGATTACTCATATCTATCAGGAAGGAAATATGGCGGCAGACCACTTGGCCAACCTTGCTTGTACAACCAAATCAGCTGAAGTTTACCGGGGGGATGAACTACATGGACACATTACTGGTATCATTAAATGCGACGGCTTGGGAATCCCATATATTCGAGCAAAATGAGAAAGAGTCTGCCGTATCAATGTCTGCAGCTGCTGCTGTTATTACTGTTGCTGATGCCGTCTCTTTGGTGTAGCATGAACAACAGGACAGAATTTTCAGGGAGTATCCTTGTCTATTGTGAATTCAAATATTTTTTAACAGTTGCTTGTCTCAGTTCCTTGCTACAGCAGCAGACGGTGCACGAAGGAGTCCCACAGCCTCTCTGCTGCTGCTGCTGCTGTCCTTCTCTGCTGCAGCGCTTCCGTCGCTGCTGCTTTTTGCTCCAGACAATCACCTCCTGCTGCTGCAAGTTCCGTACTGAAGCAGCACTCTGTTTGCTGCTCTGCTGCAAGGCTTCGTTGGCTGCAGAGTAGCAGCTGTTTCTTTGCTGCTATTGCTGCTGTTATGCTGCTACTGCTGCTGTGCTTCGCTGCTGCTGTTATGCTGCTACTGCTTTGCTGCTGTGCTTCGCCGCTGTTGCATCACTGCGCTGCTACTGCTGCTGTCTTTTGCTGCTGTTGCTGTGCTGTTCATCCACACTGCAGCTGTTCTTTGGCTCTGTGGCAGCAGCTGTTGGTGTGGCTGCAGCAAGCAATTTCAAGGGGCAATTATGCGAGGATTATTGATCTCACTTCAGGGAGTTTTCTTAACCTCTCCTATCATCTTGCTAGGCTATCAATTAACTCTGCTTTTCTGTTGCAGAACCATGGCACTGTGACAGCAGCTGCTTTTTGCTGCAACGACCTTGCTTTTACTGCTGCCATGCCACTTGTTGTTGTGGCTGCAGCAAGCAACTTCAGGGGGCATTTATGCAAAGATGATTCATCTCACTTCAGGAATTCATGGTAATAACTCTGTTGCTGCAGATACTGCTTTTGATTTTTGGAACCAATATGCACATCCCCAGCCCTTGATCAACCTTGATGTACTCACCTCTCGTACACTCAAGTGTTTCTTTGGCCTCTTCTCATTCCTTGAACAACTGAAAGGTTTGCTCTTGTGCAATCTGTCATCCAAAAAGCTGGGGTCTTGGAACGTTTGCCTCCTTCCCTCACATCTCTTCACTTCATCTTTCAACTTACACAACCTTGAACTAACTCTCCTAATTATCAACGAGCACGCCTTGCTTCACTTGCACAATCACTTGAGCACTAACCATTTTTTGTCTTATTGTGACCACCACTCAAAGTACATAATTTTCCTCCACACCCCCTTTTGTTTCTTGGCAACAAACTGTCTCATTGAAGTTTCTCGGCTCTTCATAGTCCTTGGTGCAAAATTCATTTTGTGTTGGTTTCAATTAGTTGAAGTGTTTCAACCCCGTTTCAACTTCTCAAAATTAGCACGTCTTTCCTTTGATGCTTTTGGTTTTTCAATTGTTGGTCTTGTGTACTTGTGTTCTTATCTTTTAGAGCGTCTTTTCCCCTCACTTATTTGGGAGATTGAATAGGGATTTTTCCTTGTAGGCTTGATTTTGTATGCATTTCTTTTCCTCATTTTTCAATTCTCTAAAATTTGGGCTGATTTTATTTTGTTTCATTTTTTGGATTGTGTCTATTTTTCATTCATAGACTTGGGCTTGTTTTGTTTTGTTGAATTGGGTTGAACACTCTTCAGTTTTTTGGACTCAACTCCCTTGGACCGTCCAAGCTGGAAACCCATTCCTTTGGGTGCACCTAACTCCAGACTGTTTCTTTTGGGCCTAAAATTCTCGCTGGGCCGAAACTCTCAACTGGACCGTCCAACTCTTTGGTCTGCACCACCTGATTGTATACTTGCTGGACTATGCATTGCAAGTGGGCTGCGCTCAGACTGGGCTGCACGCATTCTGGACTGAGGAGGCAGACTGGCCTCACTGGGCTGCACTGCTACTGGTCTGTGAGACTGGGCTGAACCAAGGACTGCTGCATTGGGCTCTTTCTGGACCACCTCGCGGGCTACCTCTGCTGGACATTAAACCCGGGCCTCCGATCCAATTGGGCAATTTGACATTGAAATTTCATTTTGCAGCTGCCAAGATTTTTGGGCTTCTTTTTGTATAGCCCAAACACTATTTTTTGGGGTTCTTTCTTGATATTTTTTGTGGGTTTGAATTTTATGTACAAAACGTTAAGTACATTTTAATTGTTATCTAGAAGGGATGGGGATCCCGACAATTCCCCTATTTCTTAAAAACAAAAAAAAAACCCTAAACCCTAAACCCTAAACCTTGGCCATTTTTTCTCCACATCTCACTACAATTGTGTGAGATTTTCACACACTTGCACTTCCACCTCTCACCACCACCAAACCACCACTCTTTCAGCCTCACCACCACCACCGATAGACAGCCCATCTCCAGCTCTGTCGCGGCGGCGGCGCCGTGCCATCACTGGTCGCCGGTCGGAAAATCTCGCCGGCGCGTTCGAGGTCACGGCCACCACCGTCAGGCTCGCCTCGTCGAGTACTGTCCAACCATGGTGCGTGTGGCCTGAACGGAGCACGGACGCGCCCTCACCGGCCGATCGAAAATTGCAGATTCGCCCTCAAAGTCGCCGGAATCTTCTCTCTAAGATTCTGGCGCCGTCTCGTCGAATTACCGGCCGTGCTATATACCAAAAGAATCGCCTTGATGAGTAGAGTATTTCCCCCCAAACAATTTGAAGTTTCGTGCACTTGGGACGATGGGCTAACTCCTCCACCGCTGAACGCTTCCACCGTCGTTTCGTCGCCGGTGAGCCGACCCACGGTCACGGACCAGTACCGTCGTCTTCCTCTCTTCATGGCGAATCGTTTGGGACCAATCTCGTCCAATTTCATTGCCTGTACGAAAAGATCTTTTTCTTCTCCTACTCGCGCCGTCGCCGCCACTCGTCGTGCTGTTCCGCCGCCGTCCGGCCACCGTTCGCAAGCGGACCACCACCACTTGACTCGCGCTGGGATGACGAAGCCGACCATCCGTTCAGATCATGGTTCCGTTCAGTCGCCGGAATCTCCAACTCCGGCGGTAGGTGGCGGTCAAATGGGTTTGACCGAGTTGACTCCAAAAAGAACGTTCACTGAAGTCATTGCACCCTCAAAAGTGCCACAAACAGCTTCGTAGAAATTTTTCTTTGCAAATTCGCCACCGCCCTCCATCGATGCGTGCGGTCTTGATTGATGAGAAGGGCCCTACACTGGTTTTTTCGAATACGGAGACCGAAACCCTTGCAGCTCCTTTCCGATTGGCACTGGTTGGGAAATTGTGACGTCTATAGAATTTTTCACGTAATTGGGAGACTAATTGATAATTATTAGGAATTTAAATTTAATTAATAAATAAATTATAGATTGAATTTGGGATATAATAAAATTTGAACGGATTAAATTGGAGTTCGTGATAATATTTGGGGACAAATTATATTAGGAGGGACGTGAAAGGTATTTTAGAAAAAGTTTAAAACTAAATATAATAATAATAATAATAACAATAATAATAATAATAATAATAATAATATGTAAATATATGTACATAATATATAAAAGAGGGGGGGGGGGGGAGGTGGCACCGCCTCAACCCCCCCACTTAAAAAAATATATACATGTGTGTGTGTGAATTCATATTCACACACATACTTTTGCATAACCAGCTCTGCAATATTTCCGCAATATTTCAGGTATGAAATATTGATTTTAATTTATATTAATTATGTAATTATATTATTTAATTAGTTCATTTATTAAATGTTGATTATATATCAAATCGAATATAAAAATGATATCGTTGGTTAATTAGATTATTAAATTTATTAGATTTGAATGTTGCTATAGCCAATTTATATAATTCCATCGGAATTGTTAACCAAATACGCAATTCTACGTATTGTTATTTAATTAAATTATATAATAGCGAGAAATTGATAACAAATTCGTAGGAATATTCTGAAAACTATACTTAAGATATAATATATTGTTAAAGAGGAAGAATGATGTTTTAATGATAATTTAATTTAAGGATGTTATTAAAAATGATAGTTATAAATGTATAAGGGGTTACGTTAAATAAATTCCTATGAATCACTTGATAAATTATAAATATTTTTATGAAGCCTATAGTGTCTAGTTATTGAGAAGAACTAGAACGAAGATTTATATTTCGATAGAAGTGGAATATTAAAGAATTATTGAAAATCGTACGAATAAGATTTAATATTATATTTAAAAGAAATTACGATATTCTCGATATATTAATGGTATGTGGTATAACTCATTATAGGATATGGGGGTGAGGTGAAAGGACTGACAATTAGCGATTGAGTAGAAAGAAACGTTGTGAGGTTGAGGTAAGTAAATAATTAGTATTATCTATATATGTTCCATTTATTTGTGATATTACTGTTATATAAATTTGTGGTTCATGCTGATGTTGGTTTATCTGAAAATATATGAATAGTGAATGATTTAATTTGATTGACGATATTGTGTACGTGGAATGCGAAGACACGTTGAAATATTATGTTTGTTGTATGATGTGTTGTGGGTGTCTGAAAATGAGAATATAATGATATATTATTTTACGTTACTAGTTGCTTACAAAAATGGTGATATGTGGATATGATGGAGTGGTGGAAATTGAATATAATTGTGGCGTGAATAACCCTTGATGTGTTGAAAAGCCTATAAGGCGAAATGAAATGAAAAGAGCTTTAATGCGATATGAGAAAGAAATGAAATGAAAAGAGATTTGATGCGATATGAAAAAGATGTGATGTGAAAAGAGCTATGATGCGAAATAAAAGAGCTATGATGCGAAATGAGATTGATGAGCCAGCTGTCAAGGGGATTCACTTAAATTTATATAACGGTGAGACTGAGTTAACGGGAAAAACACGATATCACCTTCTGGTAAACAAATTAGGAAAAAAGAGGTTTAATTGATTATTTTATTGTGAGATAGCTATGTGGTGTACTACAATTATATTGGAGTTAAATTGACTGTAATTCATGCATGTTGCCTACTTGTCTTGTTTGGGCTGTGTTTGATATACATATATAGATAGGGCTGATTATTTACCTACTAAGTGGCAGACACATCCCTCTGTTCACATTTTCTTTCAGGAGTAGACTTTGAGGTGTCTGATAGTTGAAGAATAGGTCTACGCACTATACTCAGGCATGTCGGGCCAGTATGCTGTTTTCTCCTCTTGTCAGCTAGAGTACAAATCTTATTTTGTTTGTATAAAGAGAACATAGGCGTAGCGATCAACTGTGGTGGATCACCTGTGGTGTTTGATTTGTATATATGTGATTTTGTGGGTTGACTATGTCGTTATGATGTTGTGACTACGTATGCATATTGATAGATGATTATGTGCATATATATATATAAACACAGGGATTATTATAAGTATGACGTTTAGGATAGATATAGCCCTTGTAGCGAAGGGGGTGCTACGTAAATTCTCTCATGAAAAACCTCAATTCCGACACCTGCATCGCCTTATTGCCGGACTGGGAGTCAAAGGCGCATTTACCGTCAGTATGCTTAATGCCAAGCATGTACTTATTCGTCTCTCCAACGAATCCGACTTCTCCTATCTTTGGCTGAGAAGAATTTGACACATTCAAGGATTTTCGATGCGCATTTTCAAATGGACACCATCATTCACACCGGCTCAGGAATCCTCTATTATTTCGGTTTGGGTACGTTTTCCTGAACTCCCAACTCATTTGTTTCATAAGGATGCTCTATTTGCGGTAGCAAACATGATAGGAATACCACTTCAAATCGACGACTGCACGTTGAATCAATCCAAGCTCTCTAATGCTACATTGAGATTGATCTTACCAAACCACTTGTGGAGGGTTTTAACCTACAAATCAATGGAGCCACAATTCATCAGAAAGTGGAATATGAGCAACTTCCAAAATATTGCAACCTTTGTAAACACGTCGGTCACGACAACTTGGAGTGTTACACAATGGGCAATGCTCCCCGCCCTCCTCCACGAGCCAAGAAGTCAAATGGAAAGGAGACAATGGGAACGGAGGAACAGGTGGTGCCTGGGAAAGCTAAGGCACTCGAGAGGGGTGAATGCTCCAAAAGCAGGTACTCTACTAACCTCTCTAATGACAATGTTGATAGTGGTAAACATGGTAAGCATGATGAGCATGATGATAATATTGTGGAGAATGATGAGCATGTGGATAATGATAACTATACTGCACACGGTGAAAACATTATGGAGACTGATCTGCTTGCCGATAATCTTGCTGTTGGTGCTGTGTATTGTCCTATTGGGGGATGAAAATCCAAACGAGGAAGCAATGGATTAACCTCAAACAGGCCTCTAAACTCTTCAAAGGTCTTAAAACTTTTGGAGTAATTGTTCGACAACTGAATGTTTGGGATGACACGGATGAATCAGAAGGGGAAGACGATGATGTCGACCCGAGTAGCCCACGGCCGGTGAAGATTCAGGATCCAGTGTGCTCGCTGAACCTTAATCCGGCTGAGACAGACGATGGAGAGCAGTTCCTTGTTCTCTCTCCAACTCCGCCTGAAAGAAACAGACGTCGCATCAGGCAATTTTGATGCTATGCCACTGCAACCGCATTACTCCTTTTAACTTTTTCTTGTATCACAATGTAAAGGAGTAGTACCCCTCCTTTTATATTTTGCTGCTTTTACTTTGTAATGCTGCTTGTTTTTTTTTTTAAATGAAGATGGGACGGAGACCACGAAAAGCCTCCCCCACCCTCGGGTGTTTATCCAAATAAAAAAAAAAAACCCTAAACCCTAAACCAAACCAACCACACTTTGCCAAATTCTCTCAACATCTCACTACAAGTGTGTGAGATTTAACACACTAATTCTTCCACCACCAACCACCACCAAACCACCACTTGTTCAGCCTCACCACCACCTCCAACAGACAGCCAACATCCTCCTCCACCGCGGCGTCACCGCCGCCGGCCGGTCGCCGAAAATTTCCGACGGTGAGTGAAGCCACACGCGCACCACCATTGGATGCGTCTCATGAAACCCGTCACAATGGTGCTGGTTGTGCAGTGATTGGACTCCGGACGCCGCCGGACGCGCCTTCCAAAGCTGCCTGAATCGCGCCATTTTCGCCCTTGATTCGCCGGCGACTTCTCTTTAAAATACCAGCCGTTTTTCGGCGAGTTGCCGGACGTACCATACACCATTTTGCTCGCCTTGATGAGCTCTACAATTCCCCTCGATCAATTTCACGATTCCTCCACGCATGAAGATGGGCTTCGACCTCGACCGCCGCTAGCCTCCGCCGTCGATTCGCCGTCGTCAGGGCCACCCACGGTCGCGGACCACTAGCGTTCGAATCCTCTTTTCAGTGCGAGTCGTTTGAGACTAGGCTCGCCCAATTTCATGGCCGGAGTGAAGAAATCTTGCAATTCCCGTCCGTGCGTCGTCGCTAACGATCGGGCCGCCGTATCTCCGCCGTCCGACGTCGTTTCAGTGGCGGACCACCACCATTGGCCTCGCCTGGTCACGGCGCAGCCAATCGTCCGGTCAGAAACAGCCACCGGAGAACGGACAGAAGCTCCTCCACCGGCTGTTGACCCGCCGTTGACCGAGTTGACTCGGTCAACCCAGTCAACCCAACAAATCCAGCAGTCTGCTTCCTCGATCCCGACGCTGATCCTTCCGAAGAAATCATTTGCTGAAGTTGTGGCGCCTCCACTGGCCTCAAAAACTGCAAAATCAGCACATCACAAATATTTCCCTACGGACTCGCCACCGGCCGCTTTCGGAATAGTTTTGACAGGAGACAATGGTCCAACATTGCAGTTTACAGATGCCGAGATTGAAATCCTTGCAACTCAATTCAGATTCGCGCTCGTCGGAAAATTTTCGCATGGAGCACCCTCGTACAGCATGCTGCACAAACTGATCGCGGGAACTGACATAAAAAACAAATTCACGGTTAGTATGCTGAACAACAGACATGTCTTAATTTCCTTATCTTGTGAAGCAGATTATACTCGTCTGTGGTTGCGGCGCATTTGGTATATCCAGGGGTACCTGATGCGCATCTTCAAGTGGACTCCTACTTTCACTCCGTCTCAGGAGTCATCAATTGTACCTGTTTGGGTTAGTTTCCCGAGCTGCCAGCACATCTGTTCCACAAGGAAGTTCTATTCACGGTGGCGAGCATGATTGGAACTCCTCTGCAGATTGACGATGCCACACTCAATCAGTCCAAGCTCTCCAAGGCAAGGGCATGCATTGAATTGGATCTTCTCGAACCGCGCCTTGAGGATTTTCAAATCCAGATTTGTGGGGCAACTATTGTTCAGCGTATTGAGTACGAGGATATCCCAAACTTCTACTCCTTATGCAAACATGTTGGACATCGGGATTCAGACTGCTATTCAGAAGGCGATGCTCCCAAGCCACCTCCCCGGAAGCAGAGGAAGAGGGTTGCTGTGGAAGTGGAGCGGGGCAAAGCAGTTGTTCAGGAAGTTGGTGAGAGTTCAAAGACGAGGGACCAGTCAGAACAGCTTCAGCTTGCTAAGGACACCAGGTACCACACTGAGCACCAAACTAAAACTTTGACTAGCGTCAATGAACTTTCTGTTCCTGCTGATGAAGTTAATATTCCCTGTGAGGCTGGAAAAATGGGTGATTTGCCTGCAGATAATCTTGTTGTTAGTTTTGTGGAAAACATTATGGAGACTAATTTGCCTTCCGATAATCTGGTTATTGGTGCTGTGTATCCTCCGATTGGGGGGTGGAAATCCAAAGGAGGAAGAAACGGGTTAACCTTTCACAGGCCTCTGAAGTGTTCAGAAATCTGAAACTTTTTGGAATGACTACTCCACCACTAGAGGAATGGGATGAAACTGATGAATCAGAAGGGGAAGACGATGATGTTAACCCGGGTAGCCCACGGCCGGTGAAGATCCAGGATCCAGTTTGCTCGCTGAACCTTAATCCGGCTGAGATCGAGGAAGGAGAACAGTTCTTTGCTTCTCCAACCCCGCCACGAAAATACAGACATCGTTGCACGCACTGGATCACTACAACCACTACAACCACTTAGAAACTTTTAACTATATTCTGTTTCACAATGTTAAGGAGTAGTACTCCTCTGGTTTCTTAAGTGTTTTGTAAGACATCTGTTATTTCCTTTTTAATGAAGATGGGATGGGGACCCCGATAAGCATCCTCCACCTTTGGGTGTTTTAACTAAAAAAAAAAAAACACTAAACCCTAAACCCAAAATCCAAAACCCAAAACCCTAAACCCTAAACCCTAAACCCTAAACCTTAACCCTAAACCAAAACCAAACCCTAAACCCTAAACCAATTCTCTCAACTTCTCACTACAAGTATGTGAGATTTAACACACTAAACCTTCCACCCCCAACCACCACCAAACCACCAACCTTTCAGCCTCACCACCACCACCAACAGACAGCCCACCTCTTCCTCCACCGCGGCGTCGCCGCCGCCGGCCGATCGCCGGAAATATTCACCGACGCGTAGAGCCACACGCGCACCACCACCAGATGCGCCGTTGGAAGACCGTCACAACCATGGTGGTATCGCACTGAACGGCCACCAGATGCCGCCGTACGCGCCCTCCAAAGTTGCCTGAATCGTGCCCAAATCGCCCCAGATTCGCCGTCTCCTTATCTCTAAACATTCGGCCGTTTCCTGGAGAGTTTCCGGTCGTGCCATACACCGATAGACTCGCCTTGATGACTAGAAGCTTTTCCCTCAAGCAATTTCAGGTTTCATCCATTGTAGACGATGCGCTAAGTCCAAGACTGCCGCCTCGTTTTTCCGTCAATTCGCCGCCGGTGAGCTGACCCACGGTCGCGGACTGCCACCTTCCACTTCCTCTCCTCAATGCGAATCTTTTGAGACCTATCTCGTCAAATTTCATCACCGGTACGAGAAGATCTTGCAATTCTCCCGTTTCCGCCATGGCCGGCCTTCGGACCGCCGTAGCGCCGCCGTCACACCTCCGTTCGCCGGCGGACCACCACCGTTCGCCTCGCCTCGTCATGGCGCATCCACCTATCCGCTCTGTTTTAGCCATCGGAGCCACGCCTGAAACGCCTCTTCCGGCCAACGGCGACAGTTAACCTGAGCTGTTGACTGAGTTGACTCGGTCAACCCCTCATTTGATCGGGTCAACTCGGTCAACTCAGTCAACCGAACAGCTTCAGCAGCCGCCTTCATCAATTCCGACGCCGAACCTCTCGAAAAAATCATTCGCTGAAGTGGTTGCACCGTCTCGGGCTTCGAAAACCGCAAATACGACACCTCATAAATACTTTTTTGCGGACTCGCCACCGACCGCTGTCGGTACAATTTTGGCTGGCGACAAAGGTCCAACATTGCTGTTTACAGATGCCGAGACCGAAGTCCTCGCAGCTCCATTTAGATTTGCACTAGTAGGAAAATTTTCGCATGGAGCACCCTCGTACAGCATGCTGCACAAACTGATCGCGGGAACTGGCATAAAAAATAAATTCACGGTTAGTATGCTAAATAACAGGCATGTCTTAATTTCCTTATCTTGTGAAGCAGATTATACTCGCTTGTGGCTGCGGCGTATTTGGTATATCCAGGGGTACCCAATGCGCGTCTTCAAGTGGACTCCTACTTTCACACCGTCTAAGGAGTCATCAATTGTACCGGTGTGGGTTAGTTTTTCGGAGCTACCAGCACATCTGTTCCGCAAGGAAGTTCTATTCATGGTGGCGAGCATGATTGGAACTCCTCTGCAAATTGATGATGCGACACTCAATCAGTCCAAGCTCTCCAAGGCAAGGGCATGCATTGAATTGGATCTTCTCAAACCGCGCCTTGAAGACTTTCAAATCCAGATTTGTGGGGCTACTATTGTGCAGCGTATTGAGTACGAGGATATCCCACACTATTACTCGTTGTGCAAACATGTTGGGCATCGAGACTCAGACTGCTATACGGAAGGGGATGCTCCCAAACCACCCCCAGAAGCCGAGCAATCGGGCTGTCACTGAGAAAATGAAAGGAAAGAAAGTTGCTGAAGAGGTCGGGCGGGACAAAGCAGTAGCAAAGGAACAGGTTGCGATTGAGACAGCCAAGGCATTTGAGAGAGGTGAATCAAGCAGGTACCCTACTAATCCCTCTAATGATGATGTTGATAGTGATAAACGTGGTACTGATATTGCTGATATCGAGACATCGGATGTTAACTATGACTCGAATATGGAAAATGAAATGCATGTTGATAATGCTAACTGGTCAGCACACGAGCCTGCCGATAATCTTGTTGTGGGTGAGAACCACGTGGTTGTGCATGATAACATTGTGTCTGTTTTATCGCTAACACTACCTGCGATGATGGAAAAATGGGTGAGGAGAATTCGGAAAATAAAATGGCTGAAGGAAATTGGATATAAGTGGGAAATGCGACCATGCTTTTACAACAGAATTCAGATAAGGTGGAGACTTTGGTTAGTGATGCGACACCATTAAAGATCTGTGAACCACCTTGCTTGACCAATTGCAACCCTGCAGACTCGATTGAGCAGCTGTTACTGGAGCTGGCATCCCCGGACAAACTGCCTAGAAATGATTTCATCGTAGAGAGGTTACCGGAATACTTGGTCAAAAATACATCGTTGAAATTTCGAGTGATGAAACAGAGGAGTACCCCATGCGGTCCAATTTATTTTCAATGAAGAAGGGATGGAGACCCCGAAAAGTTTCCCCCACCTTCAGGTGTTTATCTATAAAAAAAAAAAAACCCTAAACCCTTAACCCTAACTACCAACCACGACCAAACCACCACTTGTTCAGCCTCACCACCACCTCCAACAGACAGCCCACCTCCTCCTCCACCGCGGCGTCACCGCCGCGCCGCCGTCGGCCGGTCGCTGGAAATTTCCACCGACGAGTGAAGCCACACGCGCACCACCATTGGATGCGTCTCGTAAAACCTGTCACAATGGTGCTGGTTGTGCAGTGATCGAACTCCGGACGCCGCCGGATGCGCCTTCCAAAGCTGCCTGAATCGCGCCATTTTCGCCCTTGATTCGCCGGCGACTTCTCTCTAAAATTTCGGCCGTTTTCCGGCAAGTTGCCGGCCGTACCATACACCATTTTGCTCGCCTTGACGAGCTCTACAATTCCTCTCCATCAATTTCACGATTCCTCCACGCATGAAGATGGGCTTCGACCTCGACCGCCGCTAGCCTCCGCCGTCGATTCGCCGTCGTCAGGGCGACCCACGGTCGAGGACCACCAGCGTTCGAATCCTCTTCTCAGTGCGAGTTGTTTGAAACTAGGCTCGCCCAATTTCATGGCCAGAGTGAAGAGATCTTACAATTCCCGTCCGTGCGCCGTCGCCAACGATCGGGCCGCCGTATCTCCGCCGTCCGACGTCGTTTCAATGGCGGACCACCACCATTGGCCTCGCCTGTCAAGGCGCAGCCAACCGTCCGGTCAGAAACAGCCACCGGAGAACGGCCAGAAGCTCCTCCACCAGCTGTTGACCGAGTTGACTCGGTCAACCCAATCAACCCAACAAATCCAACAGCCTGCTTCCTCGATCCCGACGCCGATCCTTCCGAAGAAATCATTTGCTGAAGTTGTGGCGCCTCCAAAGGCCTCGAAAACTGCAAAATCGGCACATCACAAATATTTCCCTACGGACTCGCCACCGGCCTCTTTCGGAACAGTTTTAACAGGAGACAATGGTCCAACATTGCAGTTTACAGAAGCCGAGACCGAAATCCTTGCAGCTCCAATCAGATTCGCGCTCGTCGGAAAATTTTCGCATGGAGCACACTCGTACAGCATGCTGCACAAACTGATCACGGGAACTGGCATAAAAAAATAAATTCACGGTTAGTATGCTGAACAACAGACATGTCTTAGTTTCCTTATCTTGTGAAGTAGATTATACTCGTCTGTGGTTGCGGCGCATTTGGTATATCCAGGGGTACCTGATGCGCATCTTCAAGTGGACTCCTACTTTCACTCCGTCTCAAGAGTCATCAATTGTACCGGTTTGGGTTAGTTTCCCGGAGCTGCCAGCACATCTGTTCCGCAAGGAAGTTCTATTCACGGTGGCGAGCATGATTGGAACTCCTCTGCAGATTGACGATGCCACACTCAATCAGTCCAAGCTCTCCAAGGCAAGGGCATCCATTGAATTGGATCTTCTCAAACCACGCCTTGAGGATTTTCAAATCCAGATTTGTGGGGCAACTATTGTTCAGCGTATTGCGTACGAGGATATCCCAAACTTCTGCTCCTTATGCAAACATGTTGGACACCGGGATTCAGACTGTTATTTAAAAGGCGATGCTCCCAAGCCACCTCCTCGGAAGCAGAGGAAGAGGGCTGCTGTGGAAGTGGAGCGGGGCAAAGCAGTTGTTCAGGAAGTTGGTGAGAGTTCAAAGACGAGGGACCAACCAGAACAACTTCAGCCTGCTAAGGACACCAGGTACCATACTGAGCACCAAACTGAAACTATGACTAGCGTCAATGAACTTTCTGTTCTTGCTGATGAAGTTAATATTCCCTGTGAGGCTGGAAAAATGGGTGATTTGCCTGCAGATAATCTTGTTGTTAGTTTTGTGGAAAACATTGTGGAGACTAATTTGCCTTCCGATAATTTGGTTATTGGTGCTGTGTATACTCTTATTGGGGGGGTGGAAATCCAAAGGAGGAAGAAACGGGTTAACCCAGGTAGCCCACGGCCAGTGAAGATCCAGGATCCAGTTTGCTCGTTGAACCTTAATCCGTCTGAGATCGAGGAAGGAGAACAGTTCTTTGCTTCTCCAACCCCGCCACGAAAATACAGACATCGTTGCACGCACTGGATCACTACAACCACTACAACCACTTAGAAACTTTTAAATATATTCTGTTTCACAATGTTAAGGAGTAGTACTCCTCTGGTTTCTTAAATGTTTTGTAAGACATCTGTTATTTATTTTTTAATGAAGATGGGATGGGGACCCCGATAAGCATCCCCCACCTTGGGGTGTTTTGACTAAAAAAACAAAAAACCCTAAACCGTAAACCCTAAACCGACAGTCACATTCTCCATTCATTCAGCAGCTTCACGCAAGAGGCCGATGCCGTCGTAGCTTACCAGTGAACCAGAAGATATGGCGATAGTACCTGCCGTAAACGAGGGAGAAAAGGTTCACAACGCTGTGTTGCTTTTCAACCGCTGGTCCTACGATGAAGTTCAGATTAGTGATATCTCAGTGGAAGACTACATCACTGCTACGGGAGCCAAGCATCCAACATAGATGCCTCACACAGCTGGGAGGTACCAAGCAAAGCGATTCAGGAAGGCTCAATGCCCAATTGTTGAGAGGTTGACCAACTCCCTGATGATGCATGGGAGGAACAATGGGAAGAAGCTCATGGCAGTTCGAATTGTTAAGCATGCCATGGAGATAATTCATTTGTTTACTGACTTGAGCCCCATTCAAGTCATTGTTGATGCTGTTATCAATAGTGGGCTAAGGGAAGACAGTGATGGCCCCTAACACGATTGACTTTCCTACACTCAAAGCTTCATTGGGCTGAGTCAACTCAGCTGAGTCAACTCGCTCGTCTGACAAGAAGCAACCCTCAGTTGCTGAAGCACAAACACCTCCACCATCTACCAAATCATTTGCTGAAGCACTCGCAAACCCCTCTCTACACCGCACCCGTGTCTCTACTGCGGCGGACCTGCACAAGTATTTTCTTGCCAACTCGACTCCAGCGAACGTTGGGAAGCAAGCCACACTTGAGGGGCGACAGACTCTCATTTTCTCTGATACTGAGACACTTTCATTTGTAGCGGCCTATCGTTTTGCTCTTGTTGGTAAATTCTCATATGGAGCACCGCAATATCGCAACCTTCACCGACTGGTGGCTGGGCTTGGAATCCATGGTGCTTTTACGGTTAGTATGATCAATGCTAAGCATGTTCTCATATCCATGTCAAATGAAACAGATTTCTCACGTCTCTGGTTAAGACGAATTTGGTACATACAAGGATATCCGATGCGGGTATTCAAATGGACCCCGACATTTACTCCTGCTCAAGAATCCTCTGTTGTTCCAATCTGGGTTAGCTTCCCCGAACTCCCAGCTCACTTATTCCATAAAGATGCTCTTTATGCAGTTGCTAGTATGATTGGAACACCACTGCAAATTGATGACTTCACTTTCAACCAGTCCAAGCTTTCAAAAGCAAGAGTCTGCATTGAAATCGATCTGCTTACACCGCTCATTCAGAAATTTGATATCCAAATCAATGGTATTTCGATTGTACAGAAAGTCGAGTATGAACAAGTGCCGGAATGCTGCACTTTATGTAAACATGTTGGCCACCAGGACTTGGAATGCTACTCCAAAGGGAACAACCCGAAACCAGCACCTCGTCGTTGAAATGAGGAGAGGAAGGAGCCTACTGCTGCAACGAAGAAAGGCAAGGAAAAAAAAGGGAAAGAAGCTACCAACACACCTACCAAAGCACTTGATGGAAAGGCAGAAAAGAGTAGCAGACGGACTGAGAGAGGTGAATGTTCGTATACCCAGGTACCGAATGCTGAACCCCAATCTTTTGCTATCAACGATATTAATTTACATGTTCATAATGATGAGATATTAACTGTTGGTAATGATACTATTGATAATATGCCTGTGGTTTGTGATAGAAATGCATCAAGTATGTATAATGTGCATGAGTTAAATTCTATTGTTGAGGAATTGAGAGATGATGATATTGTTGGGCATTGTGAGGGGGTAGCAAAGGAGGCTCCCCTCCAATGTGTTGCTCTTATTCCCTTTTCCCCAACCCATTTGCTATGCTTATTAAGAAGAATGAGGAGCAAGTGCTCAAAATGAATCAACCTGATCAACAACAAGGTGATGACGATCAGAGAATCTCTAGAAATCAGCAACAGACCTATACCCTTAACCAAGCTGCTAACGAACTTCCCTCACCGCCTGAGAATTACTATGATTTTGAAATTGAACTCGTTGAAGAAAAGGAAGAGGAATCAGCGCATATGGAGCAGATTCAAGATGGAAAATGCAAAACCGATTGGAACGCCATTGGGAAATCAGTTCAAACTATCCAACAGTGATTCGCCCAGACTGACTCCGAACGTGCAAAGATGAGAGTCACACCGTATGCCTCAGTAATTGGGAGCCTGATGTATGCTATGATCTGTACTCGACCGGATATAGCACATGCAGTGGGAGTAGTTAGCCGTTTTATGAGCAATCCAGGAGTGATGCACTGGGAAGCTGTGAAATGGATTTTTAGGTACCTAAGGGGTACTAAGGACCGAGCATTGGTGTTTGGTAAGGGCAAGCTTACCTTGTTTGGGTTTGTTGACGCTGATTTTGCAGGGAGTGACTATGACAGAAGGAGGAGCACTACAGGGTACGTGTTCACATATGACGGTACAGCCGTATCCTGGGTCTCAAAGCTGCAGAAGGTTGTCACACTGTCCACAACGGAAGCTGAGTACGTGGCAGTTACTGAGGCGGCTAAGGAGCTCATTTGGCTGCAACACTTCTTGGTGAATTAGGGAAACCTCAGGCAGATGTGATTCTTCATAGCGATAGCCAGAGTGCGATCCATCTAGCAAAGAATCCCGCGTTCCATTCGCGGACAAAGCACATCGAGATTGAATACCATTTCATCCGACAACTTCTGGAGAAGAAGGCACTGCAGTTGGAGAAGATCCAAGGAGAAAAGAACCCTGCGGACATGCTGACCAAGGCGGTTGCTATGGAGAAGTTGAAGCTGTGTACGGCTTCGACTAGCCTTGATGACTAGAGTGGACAAACCCGGCGGTACCAAGAAAGAAGTGGAGAAAAGCTAATCAATCTTCAAGTGGGAGATTGTTAAGTTGTGAAGATTGATTTGGAGAAGGAGAAGGATAACCCAATTCAACTTAGAAATCCCAAGTTGAGTTGGAGAAGGATAACCCGATTCAACTTAGAAATCCCAAGTTGAGTTGGAAAAGGATAAGTCATGGCTATAAATACTACTCTTATTGGCATTGTTTTGAAAAGCAGAGTAGAGAGAAAAGAAAGAGTTAGACGAGAGTGAGTGTTGTCTTTCACATGTGGTGAAGACTTACATACTGGTGTGTGTTGTACTCCTAAATTTTCCTCCTTTTTGAGTGTTTTCTCCTAGCTTGGTATCGCCCCCAGACGTAGGATTTATATCTGAACTGGGTTAACAAATTCGTGTCTTTTATCGCCTTCATATTCCAGCTGTTGTGCATCTTGACCCGATCTATTTCCTAACAGTTGTCGTAACCCGAGCAGGGATCCAACATGCCAAGACACGCCAATCACCACTCACGCGCCCATTACGTACGCAATGCCCGAGTACACAAACCAACGCCCGCCGTCCCACGACGCTTTCAAGCGTCGCGGCAGGCGAACTGCAGCAAGCACGCCCAAACACGCCCCGGTAGGCACAAAGATTCGGGATGAAACACGAGTTGGGAACCGAGGAGCACAAACCTAGGGACCTGAGCGGCTTGCTTGTGCGGACCGTCGTCGCCTGCCCCTCAACGCCTCCACTTCCGCAGGCGGCGGGCTACTAGCAAGCGCACTCAAAAGCATACCCCAGCTCCCGAGCGGGAGCCTTGCAAGCTGGGATTGTCGACGTTTGCCCACCACAAGCTACTAATTTCAGCGTTGCAAGCCACAAGCGGCGACAAGCACCCCCGACCGTCGGATCCCGAAAACACCCACATCGGTCCGCTTATGCGAGGGGAGGCCGACCAACCTTGCTTGGACGGAGCTCGTGTTGGCCATGTTTTAGCAAATCGCAATCGAAGCTCACCCCCAACGATTTGCCGTTGCTGACGTGATGGCGTTCGGCGCACACGATACAAATGGGCATCGGCCGCACGCAACACCATAGATTCCCGCTCGAGCGCCCCGCCGGAAAAGCTCGCTGGACTCTTGCCGCCAAAATAGGGCCAACACAAGCCACACCCAAGCCATGAGGGCGGCCAAGGCTTAGGGGCTGCGGGGTGGCCGCCTTGCCCCTGCCCGTCCCCAGCGCCGAGACCCCCCTCAAACACCCTCCTCCCCCTATAATAGGCTTAAAAAAAAAGCTTTGTGACACGACTAGACATTGAAAAAGATGAGGAAGGCACTTTTTTGCCATTTTTGAATCATTTTACCGTATTTTTGCATGAAAATTTGCATGTCACCCTAAAATCACATGATTAATTCATTTTTCTTCAAATAATTTATTTTTAAGTTATGAAAATATTTATTTAATTATTAAAAAAATAATAAATAAAAGAAAAAAATTGAAAAAAATATGAAGACACATTCGACAAGTGAGAGAAATATGTGGAATAATATTTTTATTTTTTATTCACATATTCTTATCGCGAAATATTTACTTTATTATCGATCGGTCATATTATGCGTCCAAAAAGTTTGAAAAAGATTCGGAAAAAATTGGAGGGTGCACTTTCAAATTCCTTGTTTTCCAATAAAATCATTATGTATACATAAGCAGTGCGTCTTCACGAGCACTTCCGTGCAAGTTATCAGATGGAGCAACATCGATGTTTTTCCGGAATGCACTTTCAATTGTCTTCCCACAATCATCAACATCGGACAAACAAGCTTCGGGATGTCTCGAGACCTGACAAATAAGTCGTGGGCAAGATGTCTTTACATTCTAATGTCATCGTCGGAAGTGATCGAAGGCGACGACCACGAGAGCAGTGCCGGACGGCAGCAGACGCGCCAGCGCCCACAGGCCGATGGCAGCAGACAGTGCAGACAGCGCCTGCTGATGTGCGCGGGTGCAGGCAGACGAAAGCAGATGGTGTAGGCAGCCCCTGCTGACGTGCGCGCGTGTAGGAGGACGGCAGCACACGCGACCTGGCCGACCACTACCGACATGCGCGCGTGCGCCTGGAGCCTCTGTTATCAATGTGCGCGCGCGCCTGTGCACACACTGACGACGCGTGCACTCAGACAGACGTCAGTAGGCGGGCGCCTATGCAGGAAGCCCCTGCCGACCTGCGCGGGGGCGCCTGGAGGCTCTGTTGCCGACGTGTGCGCGCGCCTAAAGCCTCTGCTGTCGACTTACGAGCGCGCCTGTGGGGATAGTGCCGACATGCGTGCGCAGGCAGACGGCAGCAGACGGGCGCCCGTGCAGGCAGCCCTTGTTGGCCTGCGCGCGCACCTGCCCGGCCACTACCGACGTGCGGGCAGGCCTGGGCAGACCCCTGCAGTCTCCCGCCCGCGAGCAGGCA
This sequence comes from Sesamum indicum, assembly GCF_026168435.1. Taxonomy (NCBI): domain Eukaryota; kingdom Viridiplantae; phylum Streptophyta; class Magnoliopsida; order Lamiales; family Pedaliaceae; genus Sesamum; species Sesamum indicum. Next base: position 2,785,717 of record NC_142661.1, on the reverse strand, counting down.
AACGGCAGTAGATGGGCGTGTGCGCAGGCCTTGCCAACCACTGCCAAAGTGCGTGAGCGCCTCGAGCCTCTACACTGCCGACGAGCGCGTGCGCCTGGGCCGGCCCCTGCCGATGTCTCTGGACTCCCTAACGTTGCCGTCAACTGCCGCGTCCCAGTTCAGGAAATTTAACCCGATTCCCTCTTGGAGCACGCGCTGAACGCACTGTCTGTCGGGCTTCCCCCGACCCTTAGGATTGACTAACTCATGTGCAAGTGTCGTTCATATGGAACCTTTCCTATCTTCGGCCTTCCAACCTAGCGACCGCCACGATCGCCGCGCCCTCCTACTCATCGGGGCCTGGGCCTTGCCCCGACGGTCGAGTATAGGTCGCGCGCATGAACGCCATCCATTTTTGGGACTAGTTGATTCGGCAGGTGAGTTGTTACACACTCCTTAGCGGATTTTGACTTCCATGACCACCGTCCTGCTATCTTAATTGACCAACACCCTTTGTGGGATATAGGTTAGCGCGCAGTTGGGTACCGTAACTCGGCTTTCGGTTCATCCTGCATCGCCAGTTCTACTGATAAAAAATGGCCCACTTGGAGCTCTCGATTCCCTGGCACGGCTCAACAGAGCAACCGTGCCATCCTACTTATTTAACGTTTGAGAATAGGTCGAGGGCATTGCCCCTCCCCCCCCCCCCCCGATGCCTCTAATCATTGGCTTTACCCGATAGAACTCGCGCTCGAGCTCCAGCTATCCTGAGGGAAACTTTAGAGGGAATCAGCTACTAGATGGTTTGATTAGTCTTTATCCCCTATACCCAAGTCAGACGAACGATTTGCACGTCAGTATTGCTGCGGGCTTCCACCAGAGTTTCCTCTGGCTTCGCCGCGCTCAGGCATAGTTCACCATCTTTCGGGTCCCGACAAGTATGCTCACTCGAACCCTTCTCAGAAGATCAAGGTCGGTCGGCGTTGCACCCCTCGGGGGAAATCACGCCGGTCAGCTTCCTTACGCCTTACGGATTTGCTCGCCCGTTGACTCTCACACATCTCAGACTCCCTGGTTCGTCTTTCAAGATGGGTTGAATAGGGACCCCGCTGGCCAGCACCAGGAGTGCGCAATTGTCGAAGCACGCCGGAGGCGCCCACTGTACGCCGCTATCGGGGCGACGGCATTCCGCGGGTATATCGACTGCCCGGGCTTTGGCCGCCGCCTCAATTCGCGCTGGTCCGCACCCCGAGTCGATCGACGGATCGGCTCTCGCCGTTCCACATCCGACCAGGGCACATCGCCGGCCCCCATCCGCTTCTCTCTCGACAATTTCAAGCACTCTTTGACTCTCTTTTCAAAGTCCTTTTCATCCCTCACGGTACTTGTTCGCTATCTATCTCTTGCCCGTATTTAGCCACGGACATAATTTACAGCCCGATTAGGGTTGCATTCCCAAACAACCCAACTCGCTGACAACGCCTCGTGGTGCGACAGGGTCCAGGCACGACGGCGCTCTCACCCTCTCCGACGCCCCTTTCCAGGGGACTTGGGCCCGGTCCGCCGCTGAGGACGCTTCTCTAGACTACAATTCCGACAGGGAAGCCGCCCGATTCTCAAGTTGGGCTATTCCCGGTTTGCTCGTTGTTACTAGGGGAATCCTTGTAAGTTTCTTTTCCTCCGCTTATTGATATGCTTAAACTCATAGGGGATGTTGTCACTGCCCGAGCAGGGATCCAACATGCCCATACACGCCAATAACCACACACGGGCCCATTACGTATGCAATGATCGCCATCCCACGACGCATTCAAGCGTCTCGGCAGGTGAACGGCAGCAAGCACGCCCAAGCATGCCCCGATAGGCACGAAGATTCGGGACGAAACATGACTTGGGAACCGAGCACAAACCTAGGGACCAGAGCGACTAGCTTATTTGGGCAATCGTCGGCTGCTTCCCGACGCCTCCACTTTCGCAGGCAACGGGCTACTAGCAAGCGCACCCAAAAGCATACCCAGCTCCCGAGCGGGAGCCTTGCATGTCGGGATTTCTGACTTTGGCCACCCACATGCTACTGATTTCGGGGTCGCGGTGTCACGGGCTGCCCGCACACTAGGCCCCCGTGACGCGCACTTCGGCCACTCAACCGTTCTACATGGCCGACCACTCAGCCTTCATCGACAGACGACGGACACCCAACTGTGTTAGAGTCTTAGGTGTAGGCCTTTTATTGCTTTGTTACTGCTTTGTTATTTGCTTTATGTTGTTTAGATTCCTCAAGGGGACGTTACGCCTCTTGAGTTGCAAATTTCAGCTTTCCTAGTGTCTAGTGTAGGCAATAGGATTTATTTTTTTAAGCCTATTATAGGGGGGAATGAGTTCAAGAAGCTTGGTTTAGTGACGTGTTGGAGTCCCCCTCAAGGCGAACCCCTTGCTCTAGCATCGTTGATCATTGTATACGCATTTTCAGTTCAATGCAATTTGGTTTTCTGAATCCGCGTGCGCAATTTACTGTTTTGTGATTGTTCCTCCCGACTCTGATATATTCGGCGCGCTGCATTAGTGCCGAGCGGAGGTATTGGCGGACGTAGTCAGCGGACTACTAGCCACACGACGCGTTGTGTGATAGGCGCCTCGTGAGAGGTGGTATCAGAGCCTCGTGCCACGATGGGGCCGAGGCGGACCGCTACTGCTGCGAGGGCATCGGGGCAAGATCCGGAAAGCCCGCGACATGCCGCAGCTTCAACCAGCGAGAGAGCTGAGAACCCGGAGGACGGACACTCCCGGTTGGTGGAATTGGAGACGAAGGTCTCTTCTCTAGAATCTGAGATCACGGTGCTGAATTCGGAGTTGGACGAGTGTCGGCACGTGATTCAGGAGATGGCTGGCGTATTCGGAAACGACAGCATTGCCGATATGCGGCGTGACATGGAGCAGATGTCCATTCAGATTGGACTGCTCCAGCGTGCAGTGGGTAGCACGCCTATGGTTGCTCACGACCCCGGTGCTAGGCTTCGAATACCAGAACCGAAGGCCTATAGCGGTGAGCGTGATGCGAAGGAGGTCGAGAACTTCCTCTTTGACATGGAACAGTACTTCCTTGCGGCAGACGTGCGGGACGAGGCAAGGAAGGTTGCGACTGCGACCATGTACCTGACTGGTGACGCAAAGCTGTGGTGGCGGACCAAGTTTGCGGAAATCCAGGCTCATCAAATACAGCTCGACACGTGGGCTCTTCTACGGGAGGCGATCAGAGAGCAGTTCTTCCCCGAGAATGTGGAGTACAATGCCAGGAGGGCATTGCGAAAGCTTGAACATACAGGTTCCGTGCGGGAATATGTCAAAGCTTTCTCAGCGCTGATGCTGAACATCCGAGACATGTCGGAGGCAGACAAGCTGTTCACTTTCATGGAAGGCTTGAAACAGTGGGCGAGAAACGAGTTGCAGAGGCAACGAGTGACTGATTTGAGTTCGGCTATCATCGCGGCCGAACGCCTGACAGATTTCAACCAAGAGACTCGGAAGGATAGGCAGGCGACGCCTGGTCCTGCACAGAATAAGTCGAATGGGATGAAATCGTTCAGGAATATCTTCAACAGAGGTGGGGGAGACCAGAAACCCCACGCTCAGAATGGCTCGCAGGGCGGTTCAGACAGGAACAGGCCCCAAGAGAACAAGCAGGGAGCACCCGAGAGGAGGAGAGGGTGTTTCTTCTGCGATGGTCCGCATGGGTATCGGGATTGCCCGAAGAGACGGGTGTTGAATGCATTGGCAACGACCTTTGCCGACAATGCGTCATCCTCAAAGAGTGTGGAGCCACAAGCAGAGGCAGGTGGTGAGAATGACACGGAGGAGGATGAGGACAACTTGGGGGCCGTATCCCAATGGTGCAACACAGTCTCTATGGTGGCGGCGAAGAGAGTTGTGCCACCCCTTGCGAAAAAGACTGTCCCGGCTCTTACTGTGGAACAGCCGGAACTGAAAGAAGAAGAAGTTCAGCCCCGGATTCCTAGGAAGAAAGGGTTGATGTTCGTTGATGTGAAGATTCATGGCAAGCCGATTCGAGCCATGATCGACACTGGAGCCTCTCACAACTACCTTGCGAGCGCCGAAGTGGCAAGACTCGGGCTCGTGCTGGAGAAGGGAGTTGGGCGTGTGAAGGCGATCAACTCGGCTGCACAACCCATTGCCGGTGTAGCCAAGTCTGTGCAGATTAAGGTTGGTGCTTATGAAGGAAAGACCAATCTTTCGGTTGTGGTAATGGACGATTTCAAGCTTATCCTCGGGCTTGAATTTCTACGGGATACACGCACAGCTGTTCTACCCCATGTCGACTCGCTGATGATGATGGGAGCGAAACCGTGTGTCATCCCTACCTTGGCCGGACGTACTGGAGAGAGGAATTTGTCGGCCATGCAGTTTGAGAAGGGTCGCAAGCGGAATGAACCATCCTACTTGTGCACTCTTTGCCTTGATGAAATAGAAGAGGTGTCAGGGCCCATCCCGGGCGGCATTAAGAAACTGTTGATGGAGTTTGAAGACGTGATGCCAGGCGAGCTGCCTCGGAAGCTACCGCCGAAGAGGGCAGTGGATCACGAGATTGAGTTGGTGCCTGGCACGAGGCCGCCCGCCAGGGCACCGTACAGAATGTCGCAACCTGAGCTTGTGGAGCTTAGGAAGCAGTTGAAGGATATGTTGGAGAGCGGAATCATCAAACCCGCGAAGTCACCGTATGGAGCGCCGGTCCTGTTTCAGAAGAAGGCCGACGGCTCCCTACGCCTGTGTTGTGACTATCGGGCACTGAACAAGATCACTGTGAAGAACAAGTACCCGATACCGTTGGTGGCAGACTGCTTCGACCGTTTGAGTGGAGCGAACTACTTCACGAAGATAGACTTGAGGTCGGGCTATTGGCAGGTCCGAGTCAAGGAGGGTGATGAGGCGAAGACGACAGTTGTCACGAGGTACGGAGCTTTCGAGTTTCTTGTCATGCCTTTCGGCCTAACTAATGCTCCCGCAACCTTCAGCACCTTGATGAACCAGGTACTTCACGGTTTTCTTGATGAGTTTGTGGTGGTGTACCTGGACGACATTGTGATATACAGCAGAACCTTGGCCGAGCACGAGGACCATTTGCGGCAGGTTCTGACGAGACTCCGCGAGCACGAGCTGTACGTGAAGGTGTCGAAGTGCTCGTTTGCTCGGGAGACTATCAGTTTCTTGGGACACATCGTGGAGAGAGGACGCATTCGGATGGATCCCAAGAGAGTACAGGCTATCGAGGAGTGGAGACCGCCGAGCGATGTTCATGACTTGCGCTCATTTCTTGGCTTGGCGAACTATTATCGGCGTTTCGTGAAGGACTACTCCACGATCGCACGGCCTTTGACAGACTTACTGAAGAAGACGGAGACTTGGAATTGGACACCCCAATGCCAAGTAGCCTTCGATGATTTGAAGAGAGCGATGATGACAGATCCTGTGTTGGCCTTACCAGATATGTCAAAGCCATTCTTGGTGGAGACAGACGCTTCAGACTTTGCTTTAGGAGGAGTTCTGATGCAAGATGGCCATCCAGTTGCCTTTGAGAGCAGAAAGTTGAAGGATGCTGAACGACGTTATTCAGTGCACGAGAAGGAGTTGTTGGCCGTAGTTCATTGCGTTCGACTATGGCGACACTATTTGTTAGGCTCTCCCTTCGTGGTCAGGACGGATAACACTGCAGTGAGTCATTTCATGTCGCAGCCGAAGCTGACCAGTAGGCAGGCACGTTGGCAGGAGTTGTTGTCAGAGTTTCACTTCGTGTTGGAGTACCGGGCCGGCTCCAGCAACCACGCAGCTGACGCCTTGAGCCGCAGGGCGGACTTGGCGAACTTGGAGTCGATAGCAGCGCTCTCCTCTAGCGCGGCTGCTATCTCTGTGAAGGATCAGGTGCGGGAGTTACTACCGAGGGATCCCGCAGCGCAAGGCCTGATTCGGCTTGTCGAGCAGGGCAAGGCTCGACACTTTTGGATCGAGGATGGATTGTTGATGACCAAGGGAAACCGCGTATATATTCCGAGAGGCGGGGACCTACGGAAATCACTTCTTTCCGAATGCCACGACACACTTTGGGCGGGACACCAAGGACAGGAGCGCACGTTTGCCTTGGTGAAGAGGGCCTACTATTGGCCACAACTGCGGGACGATGTCGAGACGTATGTCCGCACTTGCTTGATTTGTCAGCAGGACAAGGCAGACCATCAGAAGAAGGCTGGTTTGCTACAACCACTTCCCATCCCAAAGCGTCCATGGGAGAGCGTCTCCATGGATTACATCTCTGGATTGCCTAAAGTCGGGGACTTAGGCTCTATTATTGTCGTGGTCGATCGTTTGTCAAAATATGCTACATTCATCGCAGCACCCAAACACGTTACAGCAGAAGGGACGGCTCATCTCTTCTTCAAGCACATCGTCAAACATTGGGGACTGCCAAAAGATATTGTCAGTGATCGTGACTCCCGTTTCACTGGCGTCTTCTGGACCGAGTTGTTCAAACTCCTCGGGTCCACACTTTCCATGAGCTCGAGCTATCATCCACAGTCCGATGGTCAGACAGAACGCTTTAATTCTATGTTGGAGGACTACCTTCGGCACTTTGTGCGAGGTACGCAGAAGGATTGGGTGAAGCTCCTGGATGTCGCTCAGCTGTGTTTCAATGCTCAAAAGAGCTCTTCGACTAACAAGAGCGCTTTTGAAATCGTCACTGGGCAGCAGCCGCTCCTTCCTCACACTCTTGACATCCCACAAAGTGTGAGATCCCCTCTTGCTCGAAGTTTCTCCCAGGAGTGGAAGCAGAATGTTGATATCGCTAAAAGTTGCCTGGAGACAGCTCAGAAGCGGATGAAGAAGTATGCAGATCAGAATCGCCGCTTCGTTGAGTTCAATGCGGGAGACCTGGTGCTGGTGAAGGTCCCGGATCCGAGATTGTCAAAGTCATCAAGGGGGAGAGATCCTCGGTTGATGCAGAAATATGTTGGTCCTTTGCCGGTCCTTAGGCGTATTGGGACGGTAGCATACAAGGTGGAGCTGCCGCCGTGGTGGAAGATCCACAACGTCTTCCATGTCAGCCAATTGAAGAAGTACTCAGCAGACAGGGAAGACGATACCCGCAATCAACCCAGCCGCCCACAACTCGAATTGAAGAAGATGAAGGAGAAGGTGGCTGAAGCGATCCTAGATCACCGAGTGACGAGTACCGCGAAGAAAGACCACACAGAGTACTTGGTGAAATGGAGGGGATGCAGCAGCGAGGAGAACACTTGGGAGCGAGTGACGAACCTAAAGGCGTTTCTACCCCTTGTCGAAGCGTACCGTGCTTCCGTAGCGCCGGGGACGTCGCTATCTCAGGTGGGGGAGAATGTCACGGGCTGCCCGCACACTAGGCCCCCGTGACGCGCACTTCGGCCACTCAACCGTTCTACATGGCCGACCACTCAGCCTTCATCGACAGACGACGGACACCCAACTGTGTTAGAGTCTTAGGTGTAGGCCTTTTATTGCTTTGTTACTGCTTTGTTATTTGCTTTATGTTGTTTAGATTCCTCAAGGGGACGTTACGCCTCTTGAGTTGCAAATTTCAGCTTTCCTAGTGTCTAGTGTAGGCAATAGGATTTATTTTTTTAAGCCTATTATAGGGGGGAATGAGTTCAAGAAGCTTGGTTTAGTGACGTGTTGGAGTCCCCCTCAAGGCGAACCCCTTGCTCTAGCATCGTTGATCATTGTATACGCATTTTCAGTTCAATGCAATTTGGTTTTCTGAATCCGCGTGCGCAATTTACTGTTTTGTGATTGTTCCTCCCGACTCTGATATATTCGGCGCGCTGCATTAGTGCCGAGCGGAGGTATTGGCGGACGTAGTCAGCGGACTACTAGCCACACGACGCGTTGTGTGATAGGCGCCTCGTGAGACGCGGGCAACAGACAACGACAAGCACACCCAAGCTGTGTGGGTGCTACCGGAAGTCGACAGGCGGGGGTGCAAGCCGTCGCCGGCCGCCCTTGACGCCTCAATTTTTGCAGGCAACGGGCTACTAGCAAGCGCACCCAAAAGCATACCCCAGCTCCTGAGCGGGAGCCTTGCATGCCGGGATTTCCGACGTTTGCACACCACAAGCTACTAATTTCAACGTCACAAGCCACAAGCGGCGACAAGCACCCCCGATCGTCGGATCCCGACTGCACCCACATCGGTCTGCTTATGCGAGGGGAGGCCGACAAGCATTAGCGGACTGACCAACCTTGCTTGGACGGAGCTCGTGTTGGCCATGTTTTAGCAAATCGCAATGGAAGCTCGCCCCAGACGGTTTGCCGTTGCGGACGTGATGGCGTTCGGCGCACACAATGCAAATGGGCATTGGCCGCTCACAACACCGTACACCGGAAAAGCTCGTCGGACTCTCGCCGCCAAAACAAGGCCAACACAAGCCACGCACAAGTCATGAGGGCGGCCGAGGCTTGGGGGCTGCGGGGGGGCGCCTTGCCCCTGCCCGCCCCCAGCGCCCAGACCCCCCTCAAGCACCCTCCTCCCCCTATAATAGGCTTAAAAAAAAAAGTCTTGTGACAAGACTAGACATTGAAAAGGCTGATGAAGGCACTTTTTTGCCCTTTTTGAAGCATTTTAGCGTATTTTTGTATGAAACTTTGCACATCACCTCAAAATCACATGATTAATTCATTTTTGTTGAAATAATTTAATTTTGACTTATAAAAATATTTATTTAATTATTTTATTTATTAAAAAATAATAAATAAAAGGGAAAAATGGGAAACATATGAAGACACATGTGACAAGTGAGAAATATGTGGAATAATATTTTTATTTTTTATGCATCGTATTTGTATCGCGAAATATTTATTTTATTATATTCAGTTATATTATGTGTCCCAAAAGTTTGAAAAAGCAGCGAAAAAAATTTGAGGGTTCACATTCAAATCCCTTGTTGTCCAACAAAAATATTATGTATACATGAGCATTGCGTCTTCATGAGCACTTCCATACGAGTTATCAGATGGAGCAACATCGATGTTTTTCGGGAACACCCTGTCAATTGTCTTCCCACAATCATCAAAATCGGACAAATAAGCTTCGGGATATTTCGAGACCTGACAAATAATCGATGGGCAAGATGTCTTTACATTCTAATGTCATCATTGGGATGAGTGTTGCAAAGGTTTATGAAAAACAGCATGATGGAAGGCGATGAGCACGAGAGCAGTGCCGGACAGGAGCAGACGCCCCAACGCTCACTGGCCGACGGCAGTAGACGGTGTACGCAGCCGCTGCCAACGTCTTACAGGCTTGCTCTTCTTTCTCGCAGCGGAATGTAATTCTGATATACTTTTCCCCTGTGCGGCCTCAAAAGTGACGCCTTACCTTTGATAGGTCTTCGCACATATCAGAGTATAGGCACAGTCCGTCGCGTGTCTTTGACACTGAAACTCGCTAGCGCAACATCTGAACGCCTCCCATTGCTGCACCGCGTGCCCTTGCGCTCGTCTATCCAGAATGCCCATACTCGCTGAGGCTCTCGGCACTCGTGCCTTAACATACAATCTCGAAACCTGTCGACGTATTGCTTAATGGGAAGGAGCATCCTCGCTCCGCCTCGGCATTATGGCACTACGCTTGCGCCGGCGACGCCCATCTCATGCCCAATACTCACTTGGTTCATCCTAGGCGCTCGCCCTCGTCATGGCCGCCTTCCATGCGTTGCCCAAGTAGGACCGGATCATAAGTCCGAGGCGCAATCGCTATGCCGACATCTTGCCATTATCTCGCACGGCATGCCCAACATGCCTCCTTGCCTTTCAGCTTTGGCTTCATAATATGCCCACAGTGCGGCATCATCCCACGATCGCTCATCTTTAGCTAAAGGACCCCCATGGACTGCTTGAACTTAATAGCGCATTCCATGAGTTGGATCACGAGGTCTTCGAATGATTGCCTCGATCACCCATTCGCACCTGATCTATCGCAGCCTGCGGGGCAACCTTTCACATCACACGAGCCTCTCGGCAGTCTCGGCGCCCAACATAAGCCATCCTGGCCCTACGTTGCCAGTCAGGTTTCCAAGCCCTACGGGGACTCTAGCGTTCCTCTCATGAGCTGCCTAGAGCCGGCTCTTGAAGGCCCCCATCATGCCCCCAAGAGATGCTCATTTATTGCAGACGTCTTCTAAAGCTACTGCCGTCGTGCACGGGTAGGGCTGGCTGGAGCTCACCACTACATGCCCCCCCTTATAATAGGCTTAAGAAAATAATCTCTTGTTCCAAGAGTAGAACACTCAAAAGGCTGAGGAGTGCACTTTTCCAGCATCTCCAAGGATAAAGCACTCTGTTTCACACATTAAGCTCCTACTCGCGCCTAAGGTTGCGCTCCATCATTGCTGCGTGCTGGCTGACATCCCCTAGTCACCTGCACGTCCGCCACAAGTGTTACAGCCAACCTCTAGCACAAGGTGCGGCCTGTGACACCCTCACCCACTCGTTCTGTTGACATCCTCGTCAACACATACACGAAGGATTGATGTGTATGCGGTGCCCAATACTCTCTCTCAGTATCTCGCGACACCAGACCGACCTCCTGCTCTTTCGAGCGCTCCATCGTGAAGTGCCTCTCCAGCACAACACGTTATCTCCCACAACGATGCCTCTGCTGCACTCGAGGTGATCAACTCAACCCAAACGAAAGTCTGTGTGCTCGTCTACACCTTCGTCCTAAATCGGTTGCTAAGCTCCCCCACAAAACATAGTGTCTCTCATGCACTCATTTAATACTAAAATTGAACGGAAGTATGCGCTTCTCTCTGCACTCTCTTCCAAAGGTGGCAGGTAACTCTCAACAAACAATGCCTCAGATACACTGCCTGATAGCCTCAAGCAGGTAGTCTGTGTACTCGTCTACACTCTCTTCCACAATATCGCTCACATTAGAAGTTTGTGCCTTTCTCTAGACTCACTTCTCAATGTAACTTGCTGAAGTCGGAAGTTCGTGCCTCGCTCTACACTCTCTTCCCAACCGTCGCTCACATTACAAGTCTGTGCCTTTCTCTACAGTCTCTTCTCAATGTAGCCTGCTGAAGTCGGAAGTCTGTGCCTGGCTCTACGCTGTCTTCGGAAGTCTATGCCTCTCTACACTCTTTAGAAGTCTGTGCCTAGCTCTACACTCTCTTCCCAATTCTCTCAACTATGCTCAAAATCTTGTGAAGTGCGCCTCTGAAATATCCGATGCTCCTCAAGATACTGCCTCCAATACATTCGAATTGATCTGGAATGAAAGGAGTGTCTGATGTTCCTCAAGATAGTGCCTCATATACACTCGAATTAATATGGAATGACGTGCGAAGTGGGAGTCTATGTGCACTCTTCGCACTCCCTCACCCACACGAGGTGTTGCCGCCCTCGGCAAACACGCAAACCCGCCCCTTTGGTAGACCACACTTAGACACTTGCAAACACCTAATGGGCCAAATGCCCAACTGTCGGGACCGCGCCGCTCGTAGACCGAACGTCTCTACAAAGGGTTCTCGCTCAACCCAATGTGAAAATGAGACCCCTGCCCCGAGTCTGGTTGACGACCAAGCTCAAATCCTACTCGACCGCAAAACTCAATCTCATTGCCTTGGCCCAAGCGCTTGACTGCAACTGCAAGGATAGGATCTATGAATTCCCATCTAGCAGTAAACTCCAAACGCTAGTCTCGCATCTGTCCAATCACTAACAAGAATGGGATGTTCAACTCCTGTCTCGACTGCACTAACAAGGTTGGGGTTTCTCGCTCCCAATCCCTGCCCTAATATCACGTTCAAATCTGGCTTGCGCGAAAGTCAAACTCAAGCGCCTCAAACTCAAATTCAACTCTAAGCCCGACCGACCCGGCCGCACCATGCCGTACATGGTGCCGATGGAGCTTGATGCTCCCCTCGCGATTCTCAACTCGGTAATCCCCGTCGAAAATCCTTAGACCAAAGAGCCCAAAATATGGTGTCAGAATCCCGTCGAGGAACCTTCTCAATTCAGCTCAAACTCGTGCTCCTGGCGAGCACCCAACACATGGATTAGTGGGCTGCTCCCACTCAAACTCCACACAAGTTATCTTTCTCACTTAACTGATGCCTATGCTCCTTGGTTCTTGAAGCGTGCCGTCTCTCTCTCTAGACGCACCCTCACCTACCACAATAGCACTTCATCACATAATTCTCGGCCACACACGGCTCGCACTGAATACTGCCCACAACGAAAAGGGTCTCAACGTCCACTCCTCGCAACCCCAAGGGTGGCTTGTTCCACGCACCTCATGTGCAACTGTGATTCGGCTCCTGCATATTCAGCACATCCTCCTCTGCTAGAAACTCTTCATACTAATGAGAAGGTGGCCCTTCATCCACCACTCTCAACTCAAGGTGGTATCTCGCCCACCAAAATGGCCTCGTTGCAACGACCGCCTCCTGGCTTACGGCAATCAGCACACATGGTTGCTACACTCACTCACAAACATGGCTCTCGCAGTCAACCCAACTCATTGGCATGTCCCGCTCTCGCTCAGGGAAGTCAAGTGAACTCTGAAATCTGAATATCAATCTGCCGAAAAGCTTTGAACCACGGTTGACAGCTCGCCCAACACATCTGCGGCACCCACACACCTGCCAACTAACAACAATGAAGTTGGACCGTAGCCACTTGCTCTCTGAAGCAACCTAAATGCGCATAAAGGACTCTACCCAACATGATCTCTGGAGTAAACGTCCCCCAAAATCATATGATGTCTCTCAGAATCACAACGATATGATTTTGTCTCAACTGATGGTCTCAACTGATGCCAACTCGCCTCTACCTGACGTAGAGCTCATATGCCATTCATCAACCGGGAGGTCTCGTCCTCCAGGCTCGAAATTCACCTTGGCCCATGAAGGCAACGAGGCTCTGATACCAAGTCTCACAGGCGTGCTCTTCTTTCTCGCAACGGAATGTAATTTTAATATATTTTTCGCCTGTGCAGCCTCAAAGGTGACGCCTAACCTTCGACCGACCTTCGCACATATCAGAGTATAGCGACAGTCAGTCGCGTGTCCTCGACACTGAAACTCGCTAGCACGACATCTGAACGCCTCCCAGCGCTGAACCGCGTGCTCTTGCGCTCGCCTATCCAGAATGCCCATACTCGTTGAGGCTCTCGACACTAGTACCTTAGCGTCTCGCCCACAATCTCGGAACCTGCCGACGCACTGCTTAATGGCAAGGAGCATCCCCGCTCCACCTCTGCATTACGGCACTACGCTTGCGCCCGCAACGCCTATCTCATGCCCAACACTCACTCGGTACATCCTACGCGCTCGCCCTCATCATGACCGCTTTCCATGCCTTGCCCGAGTAGGACCGCATCATAAGTCCGAGGCGCAATCGCTATGGCGACATCTTGCCGTTATCTCGCACGGCATGCCCAACAGCCTTTCAGCTTTGGTTTCATAATATGCCCACAATGTGGTGATCAGCCTTTCAGCCATGGACTGCTTGAACTTAATAGCGCATTCCATGAGTTGGATCACGAGGTCTTCGAATGATTGCCTCGATCACCCATTCGCACCTGATCTATCGCAGCCTGCGGGGCAACCTTTCACATCACACGAGCCTCTTGGCAGTCTCGGCAGTCTCGGCGCCCAACATAGGCCATCTTGGCCCTACGTTGCCAGTCAGGTTTCCAAGCCCTACGGGGACTCTAGCGCTCCTCTCATGAGCTGCCTAGAGCCAGCTCTTGAAGGCCCCCATCATGCCCCCAAGAGATGCTCATTTAGTGCAGACATCTTCTAAAGCTACTGTCGTCGTGCACGGGGAGGCCTGGGTGGAGCTCACCACTACATGCCCCCTCTTATAATAGGCTTAAGAAAATAATCTCTTTTCCAAGAGTAGAACACTTAAAAGGCTGAGGAGTGCACTTTTCCCGCATCTCCAAGGATAAAGCACTCTGCTTCACACATAAAGCTCCTACTCGCGCCCAAGGTTGCGCTCCATCATCGCTGCGTGCTGGCTGACATTCCCTAGTCGCCCGCACGTTCGCCACAAGTGTTACAGCCGACCTCTAGTCCAAGGTGCAGCCTGTGACACCCTCACCCACTCGTTCTGTTGACGTCCTCGTCAACACATACACGAAGGATTGATGTGTATGCGGTGCCCAATACTCTCTCTCAGTATCTTGCGACACCAGACCGACCTCCTGCTCTTTCGAGCGCTCCATCGTGAAGTACCTCTCCAGCACAACACGTTATTTCCCACAACGATGCCTCTGCTGCACCCGAGGTGATCAACTCAACCCAAATGGAAGTATGTGTGCTCGTCTACACCTTCGTCCTAAATCGGTTGCTAGGCTCCCCCACAAAATATAATGTCTCTCATGTACTCATTCAACACTAAAATAGAACGGAAGTCTGCGCCTCTCTCTGCACTCTCTTCCAAAGGTGGCGGGTAACTCTCAACAAACAGTGCCTCAGATACACTGCCTGATCGCCTCAAGCAGGAAGTATGTGTACTCGTCTACACTCTCTTCCCCAATGTCGCTCACATTAGAAGTCTGTGCCTTTCCCTAGACTCTCTTCTCAATGTAGCTTGCTGAAGTCGGAAGTTTGTGCCTCGCTTTACACTCTCTTCCCAACAGTCGCTCACATTAGAAGTCTGTGCCTTTCTCTACACTCTCTTCTCAATGTAGCCTGCTGAAGTCGGAAGTCTGTGCCTCGCTCTACACTCTCTTCCCGACTGTTGTTCACTGAAGTTGAAAGTTTGTGCCTGGCTCTACACTCTCTTTGGAAGTCTGTGCCTCTCTACACTATCTTCTGAAGTCTGTGCCTCTCTACGCTCTCTTCGGAAATCTATGCCTGGCTCTACACTCTCTTCCCGATTCTCTCAACTGTGTTCCAAGTCTTGTGAAGTGCGCCTCTGAAATCTCCGATGCTCCTCGCAACCCCAAGGGTGGCTTGTTGCACGCACCTCATGTGCAACTGTGCTTCGGCTCCTGAATATTCAGCAGATCCTCCTCTGCTAGAAGGTCTTCAGACTAATGAGAAGGTGGCCCTTCATCCACCACTCTCAACTCAAGGTGGTATTGTAGCACCCCCTTTGCTACAAGGGCTATACCTACCCTAAACGTCATACTTATTGTAATCCCTGTGTTTATATATATAAATGCACATAATAATTTAATCCATGTGTATACGTAACCCCAACGTCATAATAGGTATTATCAACCCACAACATTATATATATATACATATCACACACCACAAGGTGATTCGTCACAAGTAATCCGTACGCTTATATTCTCTCTGTACAAGCAAAATGTAGTTTGTACTCTAACTGACAAAGAGGAGAAAACTGCATACTGGCCCGACCTGCCTGGGTATAGCGCGTTGACCTATTCTTCAACAGTCAGATACCTCAAAGTCTATTCCTGAAAGAAAATGTCAGCAGGGAAATGAGCCTGTCACTCAGTAAGCAAATAACCAGTCCTATCTATATATGCATGTCAACCATAGCCCAAACAAGATAAACAAGCAACACGAATGGAATACAATCAATTTAATTCCAACATAATCAACTTTATTATACCACATAACTATCTCATAATGAGACAACTAACCAAACTCCATTTTTCCTAGTTTGCTTACCAGAAGGTGATATTGTGTTTTTCCCACCAACTCAATCTCACCGTTATATAAATTTAAGTGAATCCCCTTGACAGCCGGCTCATCAATCTCATTTCGCACATAGCATTTTCATTTTGCATCAAAGCTCTTTCATTGCGCACATAGCTTTTTCTTTTCGCACATAGCACTTTCTTTTCGCACATAGCATTTTCAACACGTCAAGGGGTATTCACACCACAATTATATTCAATTTCCACCACTCCCTCATTTCCACATATCACCATTCTTGTAAGCAACTAGCAATGTAAAACCATATATCAATACATTCTCATTCTCAGACACTCACAACACATCAAACAACAAACATAATATTTCAACGTACTTTCTCATTCCACGTACACATTATCGTCAATCAAATTACATCATTCACCACTCATATATATTTTCAGATAAATCAAAGTCAGCTTAAACCAAAAAATCATATAACAGTAATACCACAAATAAAGAGGACATATATAGATAATACTAATTATTTACTTACCTCGACCTTACAACGTTTCTTTCTACTCAATCGCTAATTGTCAGTCCTTTCACTTCACCACCGTAGCCTATAATGAGTTATACCATATACAATTAATATATCGAGAATATCATAATTTCTTTTAAATATAATATTAAATCTCTTTTGTACGATTTCCAATAATTCTTTAATACTCCACTTTTATCAAAATATAAATCTTCGTCCTAGTTCTCAATAACTAGACACTATAGGCTTCATAAAAATATTTATAATTTATCAAGTGATTCATAGAAATTTATTTAACGAAACCCCTTATATATTTATAGCTATCATTTTTAATAACATCCGTAAATTATATTACCACTGAAACCCCATTTTCTCTCTTTCACAACATAATATTCTTTAAGTATAACTTTTCGAAACATTTCTATGAATTTTCTGTCAATTTATTGTTGCTATACAATTTAATTAAGCAATAATACATAGAATTACATATTTGGTTAATCATTTCGATGGAATTGTGTAAATTAGCTATAATAATAATTAAAGCTAACAAATCTAATATTTTAATTACCCAACTATATCATTTTTATAGCAATTGTGATATTTAATACGATACTAATTTAAATAGCCAAACTCGTAAAATACTCCAATTAAATAGTACATCACTTAGTATAAATAATATTTAATGAATGAACTAATTAAATAATATAATTATATAAATTAATAAAAATTAAAATTATATTTTCGTACCTCGGTTTCTCTCTTCGGTTTTCGGCCGAACAATTGCAATTTCCACTACTTGTATTGTGTGTGTGTGTAATGTGTATGCGTGTAGTGTATGTATTTTAAAATGAAATTGGGTGAAGAGAGAGGCCCCACCGCCTCCATTTCAAACTCTCTCTCTCCTCACTTATTACACACAGATATATATACTATTTATATATATAAAGTATTATTATTATTATTATATATATTTAATTAAACTTTTCTTAAAATACCAATCACGTCCTTTTTAATTTTCTTAATTACTATAATTTGTTCTCAAATGTTATAACGAGCTCCAATTTAATTCATTCAAGTGTTATTATATTCCAATTATGGCCCATAATTTATTTACTAATTAACTAAGTTTTATAAAAAATTACCAATTAATCTCCCAACTATATATTATAATTTTTGGGGCGTCACAGGTATCTCGCCCATCAAAACAGCCTCGTTGGGACGACAGCCTCCTGGCTTGCGGCAATCCGCACACATGGTTGCTACACTCACTCACAAACATGGCTCTCGCAGTCCACCCGACGATCGGCATGTCCCCCTCTCGCTCAGGGAAGCCAAGTGAACTCTGAAATCTGAATATCAATCTGCCGAAAAGCTTTGAACCACGGTTGACAGCTCGCCCGACACATGTACGGCACCCACACACCTGCCAACCAATAACAATGAAGTTGGGCGGTAGCCACTTGCTCTCCAAAGCAGCCTAAATGCGCACAAAGGATTCTACCCAACATGATCTCTGCAGTAGACGTCCCCCAAAATCATATGATGTCTCTCAAAATCACAACGATATGATTTTGTCTCAACTGATGCCAACTCGCCTCAACCTAACGTAGAGCTCATATGCCATTCGTCAACCGGGAGGTCTCGTCCTCCAAGCTCGCAATTACCTCGCCCCATGTAGGGAACGAGGCTTTGATACGAACTCGCACAGGCGTGCTCTTCTTTCTCGCAGCGGAATGTAATTCTCATATATTTTTCACCTGTGCGGCCTTAAAGGTAACGCCTAACCTTCGACCGGCCTTCGCACATATCAGTATAGCGACAGTCCGTCGCGTGTCCTCGACACTGAAACTCGCTAGAGCGATATCTGAACACCTCCTAGCACTGCACCGCTTGCCCTTGCGCTCGCCTATCCAGAATGCCCATACTCGCTAAGGCTCTCGGCACTCGTGCCTTAGCGTCTCTCCCACAATCTCGGAACCTGACGACGCATTGCTTAATGGCAAGGAGCATCCTCGCTCCGTCTCGGCATTACGACACTACGCATGCGCCCGCAACGCCCATCTCATGCCCAACACTCACTCGGTACATCCTAGGCCCTCGCACTCATCATGGCCACCTTCCATGCCTCGCCCAAGTAGGACCGCATCATAAGTCCGAAGCCCAATCGCTATGCTGACATCTTGCCATTGTCTCGCACGGCATTCCTGACATGCCTTCTTGCCTTTCCGCTTTGGCTTCACAATATGCCCACAGTGCGGCGTCGTCCCAACCCCGCTCATCTTTAGGCAATGGACCCCCATTGACGGTTAGAAATCGATAGCGCATTCCATGAGTTGGATCACGAGGTTTTCGAATGATTGGCTCGATTACCCATTCGCACGAGAGGTGCTGCCCCTGATATCTCGCAGCCCAAGGGCAACCCTGCACATCACATAAAACTTCTCGGCCGTCTCGGCGCCCAACGTAGGCCATCCTGGCCCTACGCTGCTCGTCAGGTTTCCAAGCCCTTCGGGGACTCTAGCGCTCCTCTCATGAGCTGCTTAGAGCTGGCTCTTGAAGGCTCCCCATCATACCCACAAGAGATGCTCATTTACTGTAGACGTCTTCTCAAGCTACTGCCGTCGTGCACAAGGAGGGCTGGATGGAGCTCACCACTGCATGCCCCGCTTATAATAGGCTTAACGCTAAGGAGTGCACTTTTCTCGCATCTCCAAGGATAAAGCACTCTCCTTCACACATTAAGCTCTTACTCGCGCCCAAGGTTGCGCTCCATCGTCGCTGCGTGCTGGCCGACATCCCCTAGTTGCCCGCTCATGTTACAACCGACCTTTAGCCCAAGGTGCAGCCTGTGACACGACGACAGTACACGGTGCGGACAGCCCCTGCCGACATGCACGCGTGCAGGCGGACGGCAGCCGACGCCACCTGGCCGACCACTGCCAACGTGCACGCGCGCGACTGTGCACACACTGCCGACGCGCGCGCGCAAGTAGACGGCAGCAGACGGGCGCCCGTTCATGACGTCTGCACTAAATGAGCATCTCTTAGGGGCATGATGGGGGCCCTCAAGAGCCAGCTCTAGGCAGCTCATGAGAGGAGCGTTAGAGTCCCCGAAGGGCTTGGAGACCTGACGGGCAGCGTAGGGCCAGGATGGCCTACGTTGGGCTCCGAGACTGCAGAGAGGCTCCGTGTGACGTGTAAGGTTGCCCTGCGGGCTGCGAGATATCTGGGGCAACGCCTCTCGTGCGAATGGGTGATCGAGGCAAGCATTACAAGACTTCGTGATCCAACTAATGAATGGGTGACCTACAACTGAAGCGGCTTGGGGGGATGTTGTCGTTGCCCGAGCAGGGATCCAACATGCCCACAAACGCCAATCACCACTGACGCGCCCATTACGTACGCAATGCCCGAGCACACAAGCCAATGCCTGCCGTCCCACGATGCATTTAAGCGTCGCGGCAGGCGAACGATAGCAAGCACGCCCAAGCATGCCGCTGTAGGCACGAAGATTCGGGACGATTCACGAGTTGGGAACCGAGGAGCACAAATATAGGGACCGGAGCGGCTTGCTTGTGCGGGCCGTCTCTGGCTGCCCCCGACGCCTCCATTTTCGCAGGCAACGGGCTACTAGCAATCGCACCCAAAAGCATACCCCAGCTCCCGAGTGGGAGCCTTGCATGCCGGGATTGCCGACGTTTGCCCACCACAAGCTACTAATTTTAGCATCGCAAGCCACAGGTGGCGCCAAGCACCCCCGACCGTGGGATTCCGACGGCACCCACATCGCTCTGCTTATGCGAGGGGAGGCCCACCCCTCGCATAAGCGGACCGACCAACCTTGCTTCGATGGAGCTCGTGTGCGATATGTTCTAGCAAATCGCAATTGAAGCTCACCCCCGACGGTTTGCCATTGTGGACGTGATGGCGTTCGGCGCACATGATGCAAATGGGCATCGGCCGTTCGCAATACCGTAGACCCCTGCTCAAGCGCCCCGCCGGAAAAGCTCGTCGGACTCTCGCCGCCAAAACAAGTCCAACACAAGCCATACCCAAGCGATGAGGGCAGCCGAGACTTGGGGGCTGCGGGGGGGCCGCCTTACCCCTGCCCGCCCCCAGCGCCTAGACCCCCCTCAAGCACCCACCTCCCCCTATAAGAGGCTTAAAAAAAAAGCCTTGTGACAGGACTAGACATTGAAAAGGCTGAGTAAGGCACTTTTTTGCCGTTTTTTTAAGCTTTCTACCGTATTTTTGCATGAAAATTTGCATGTCACCCCAAAATCACATGATTAATTTAATTTTCTTGAAATAATTTATTTTTGAGTAATGAAAATATTTATTTAATTATTTTAATTATTAAAAAAATTATAAATAAAAGGAAAAAATGGGAAAAATATGAAGACACATTGGACAAGTGAGAAAAATATGTGGGATAATATTTTTATTTTTAATGCTCATATTTGTATCGCGAAATATTTACTTTAATATCGATCAGTCATATTATACGTCCCAAAAGTTTGAAAAAGCATCGGAAAAAATTAGATGAGTCACTTTCAAATCCCTTGTTTTCCAACAAAAACATTATGTATACATGAGAATTGCCTCTTCATGAGCACTTCCGTGCTAGTTATCAGATGGAGCAACATCGATGTTTTTGGATAATGCACTGTCAATTGTCTTCCCACAATCATCAAAATCAGACAAACAAGCTTCAGGATGTTTCGAGACCTGACAAATAAGCCGTGGGCAAGATGTCTTTACATTCTAATGTCATAATTAGAATGAGTGTTGCAAAGGTTGCCAAAAAACGGAGTGATAGAAGGCGACGGCCACGATAGCAGTGTTGGACGGCAGCAGACGGTGCAGACAACACCTGCCAACGTGCGTGTGTGCAGGCGGACGGTAGCGGATAATGCAGGCAGCCCCTGCCGAAGTGCGCGCATGTGCCCCAGGCCAACCACTGCCGACGTGCGCGCGCATGCCTAGAGCCTCTACTACACTGCCGACGTGCGCGTGCAGGCAAACGAGAGCCCGTGTAGGAAGCCCCTGCCGACCTACGCGTGCGCACCTGGCTGACCACTACCGACATGCGCGTGCCCCTGTGCAGACAGTGCCGACCCGCGCGTACAGGCAGACGGGTGCTCGTGCGAGTAGCCCCTGCCGGGCTGTGCAGACACAGCCGACGGGCGCGCACAAGTAGAGGACTGCAAACGGGCGCCCGCACAAGCAGCCCCTACCGGCCCTTCCCACGGGCGCGTTCAAGCAAACGACAGCAGATGGGCGCTCGTGCAGACAGCCCCCGCCGGCCTGCCACTGCCGTCGTGCGCGCAGGCCTGGCCGACTACTGCCGAACGTGTGCACAAGCTTGGGCCAACCAGTGCCGACGTGCGCACAGCGCGCAGGCCTGGCCTACCACTGCCGACATGCGCGCGCGCGCCTTGGCCGACCATTGTCGACTTGCGCGTGCGCCTGGAGCCTCTGCACTCCATTGTCGACGTTCGGCAGTTGTAGCCAAGGACAACGCCTATTTCCACTGGGCTATAGGGCACATTCTCGGGGACGCAGACGGCGAGCAAGGGAACGGGCAGGCACGCCCGTGAGCAGGTAGACGGGCGCGCGCGCAGGCAGCCCCTGCCGACCTGAGCGCGCGCTCCTTGGCCGACCACTGCCGACATGCGCGCAGGCCTGGGCAGACCGCTGCCTACGCAAGCTCGCGAGCGGGCAGGCGGCATCAGACGGGCGCGCGCCTGGGCCGATCACTGCCAACGTGCGCGCAGGCCTGGCCGACCACTGCCGATGCACGCGTAGGCCTGGGCCGACCACTGCCGACGTGCGCGGAAGCTTGGTCGACCACTGCCGACATGCGCGGAGGCCTGGCCGACCACTGCCGACGTGCGCACAGGCTTGAGTAGGCCCCTGCCGACGTGGGCACGTTGGGGCGGACGGCAGCAGGCGCCGCAGCGCTTGCGGGCAACGTCCGGCCGACCTACGGCCGTGCACTTGACGTTCGGCGGCTGTAGCCTTGGACAACGCCCGTTTCCACCGGGCTGTCCGGCACATTCTCGGGGACGCGGACGGCGAGCAAGGCCACGGGCACGGATGACATGCGCCACACGCCGAAGGACATGGACGACCCGATCGATGCGCACGTGTTGGATTTTCGTTATTTCACGCAAGGTACCATCTCTTTCGTGCGGAAGCGCGCACACGCTCGCCCTGTGGGGGTCGAGCGACGGTCCAGTTTTGATCCGGGACTTGGCCATTTTTTCAGGACTCAGGCGAAACAAGGCACACGAGCCGGGGGTAGCCTCCTGGCTGTCTCGGGCAAAAGAATGAGGATTAGAGGGGACATGGAGGAGGGGGGGAGGGACGAATCGAAACGACAAATGGCTGAATCTCAGCAGATCGTGGCAGCAAGGGCACTCTGCCGCTTACAATACCCCGTCGCGTATTTAAGTCATCTGCAAAGGATTCTACCCGCCGCTCGATGGGAATTGTACTTCAAAGCGGCCAGCGCGGCTCGTCCGCCGCGATGGCTTGGCCAACGACACGTACCCTTGGGGGCCCGGGGGCCCCTACTGCGGGTCGGCAAGCAAATGGCGGGCGTACGCATCGCTTCTAGCCCGGATTCTGACTTAGAGGCGTTCAGTCATAATCCAGTGCACGGTAGCTTCGCGCCACTGGCTTTTCAACCAAGCACGATGACCAATTGTGCGAATCAACGGTTCCTCTCGTACTAGGTTGAATTACTATTGCGATACTGTCATAAGTAGGGTAAAACTAACCTGTCTCACGACGGTCTAAACCCAGCTCACGTCCCCTATTGGTGGGTGAACAATCCAACACTTGGTGAATTCTGCTTCACAATGATAGGAAGAGCCGACATCGAAGGATAAAAAAGCAACGTCGCTGTGAACGCTTGGCTGCCACAAGCCAGTTATCCCTATGGTAACTTTTCTGACACCTCTAGCTTCAAATTCTGAAGGTCTAAAGGATCGTTAGGCCACGCTTTCACGGTTCATATTCGTACCAGAAATCATAATCAAATGAGCTTTTACCCTTTTGTTCCATACGAGATTTCTGTTCTCGTTGATCTCATCTTAGGACACCTGCGTTATCTTTTAACATATGTGCCGCCCCAGCCAAACTCCCCACCTGACAATGATCGGCCCGCCGGAGCGCGCTTTGTGTCCAAAAAGAGGGGCGTGCCCCACCTCCAATTCACGGAATAAGTAAAATAACGTTAAAAGTAGTGGTATTTTACTTTCGCCTTTCGGCTCCCACTTATCCTACATCTCACAAGTAATTTCACAAAGTCGGACTAGAGTCAAGCTTAACAGGGTCTTCTTTCCCCGTTGATTCCGCCAAGCCCGTCCCCTTGGCTGTGGTTTCGCTGGATAGTAGACAGAGACAGTGGGAATCTCGTTAATCCATTCATGCGCGTCACTAATTAGATGATGAGGTATTTGGCTACCTTAAGAGAGTCATAGTTACTCCCACCGTTTACCCGCGCTTGGTTGAATTTCTTCACTTTGACATTCAGACCACCGGGTAGTTATCACATTGCATGAGAATCCGTAGGGACCATACAGTCGGATTCCCCTTGTCCATACCAGTTTTGAGTCGGTTGTTCGACGCCCGGGGAAGGCGTCCGAGGGAGCCGTTCCCAATGTGGATCCATGTGGATAGTCCCTATGTGGATCCATTTCATAGTAATAGTTACTTCTTCTCTAAGCTTACTCAATTCTTCAAGAATTTCTTCTTTAGGAATTAATTGCATCTCCATCACATTACCAGTAAGTTTCATAGGTATAGCAAACTCACCTGAACTTACTTTGTAGATTGTGTGATGCTTCCTTTGGCCAGTCCTATCTGGTTCAGGACTTTCCTAATTCCTCCAATCCTAAATACATCGTATGGGCTGAGGTTGGAATCCTGCCGCATGATTCTTTCCATGATTTTGTTTGACATCATCATTTTGGAAAAGAATCCTGATAGGCTTTTAGAAGTTTAAAGCCTATCTCCTTCGTTGTAATTATTCTAACTCGGTTGAAGATCTATCAGAATCAGTCTCTATTTCTTCTTCATAAACGCTTTCGTCTGAAGGAAGATCTTCGAATTGATAGATAGGTACCAAATCGCCATAGTATATTGCATCTAAGATATCATCTGTGGCTTCAGATTTTCTCGATTCACCACATTTCTGCGGGCAATCGGGAGATATATGTCCTTTTGCTCCACAAGTCCAGCAATTGCAATTTTTGAAACTTTCATTGGCTCAGCTATGGGCCTGTCTGAAACTTTCAGTGGATCTTGCATCGGTTTGTCTAGATCCTTGGGATGAAACCCTTGTTGGTCCTATTTTCTGTCCAGATTTGTATGTTCTGGCTTTGGACTTAGACCACCATGATCTCTGCTGGGAAAAGGTTCTTCTGGAACTCCTAGAGTAGGAGTCACTATTATGTTTCCTCCTTTTCCTTGGCTCACTTGATTCTCCTATAATAGTTGAAAAATCATTGTTATCACAACAAAGAGGGGTTCGCTTGATTTTACCTCTCAGTCTTTTTATATTGTTCTGGATGGATGTTTTATAACACCAATCCTTCAGTTTGTCTTTAAGGAAAGACATTCTTTACGCCACTGAATCTAGCTGTCCTTCAGGTACTTTGTATGACTGGATCAACATTTTCCTCCATGGAATGCATATCTTTGCGAAGAACATTGGAGCTGCTACTTCCGTTGCTACTCCTCTCTGGAAGAAATACTTACGAAACCAATAGATGTATTCATCTACTGCGCAAATACTTCTAAGTTCAAAGCTGAAGAGAGCCTGTGCATATTCTCTAGCCTTTTCTGCTCTACTTCCTTCTAAGTATCCATCTCCGATGAAGTGTATCTTGATAAATCTTCCTAGCCGGGTCTACTATGGCACCTTTTGAATCTCTGGCAAGGATGCTGGCTTTGGTATCTTCTGAGGTATTATCCCATCTGATCTTTACAGATCCCTCTAAGCTCAACTCCACAAGCTTTATGAAGTTTTCTTTGTCAAGCTCTAGGGTAGTTGATGTTATCTTGATTGTCGTAACCCATTCGTCTATCAATTTCTTGGTATTTCAGAAATCGATAATATCCAGATTCAATATAGCGCCATATGGATGTAAAGGCTGCAGCATGGTCCTTGCCCAAGGTGTATTCTCCGTCACTCTTTTTGGATTTCTTCCTGGATTTTCCTTTAGCCTAGTTCCCACAAACGTTGGAGTGGCATTAGTGTGGAAACTCGCACTTTCTCTCATCGATTGATCCTGTGGAGGATCATTAGAACATGTACTTCCCTCCGGCGGTGGTAGTGTTGGAGTGATTTCATTTGTCTGGATATTAACTAAATCCACAATTCCCAGTTGGAAAAAGAATTCTGCCAATTCTTATAGATCTGATAGATCCGCTCTTGTTACCTCCATTATTTTATTGATCTGATAGATGCGATAATCAGACCTTCTCTGGACTTCGACTTTGGAATCTCAGAGGCCTTCCCCTTTTTGTGTAGAAGAGGTATTGTTCCAAGGGCGTCCCTGATTCGCTCCTGTCTGGATCTAGATGTCTCAGGGCTCTCCGTTGATTTCTTTTCATATCTGTAAGAC
The DNA here is from genome assembly GCF_026168435.1 of Sesamum indicum. Lineage (NCBI taxonomy): Eukaryota > Viridiplantae > Streptophyta > Magnoliopsida > Lamiales > Pedaliaceae > Sesamum > Sesamum indicum. Next base: position 2,759,900 of record NC_142661.1, on the reverse strand, counting down.
CCTTATGTAGATCGGGAAGGATCTTAAAGACCTCGTCCACCTTTCGGCTTAAAGATTCTATTTTCATAGGTATATATATTAACCTATGTCCATAGTCTTGAACCGTCTTTTGTATCTCTCTCAGACCTTGAGAGATCTTTGATGTATCCGGCTCGAGTTTCTTCCAATCAGTCATAATTTTTATCACTGAAATTATGTAGGAATTTACCCATTCCCCTTCTCCTGGTGGGGATTCTACCATGGACTTCAGTGGTGTGTAGACGCCTCACTGCATTTCCTGGTAGCACTTGTCGGACTTCGAAATTTCTCAGCCATTCTTTTTCCTCTTCCGGAGTGAGAAGTCTTGGATCAATCCTCTTGGGACTGCTGTAACACTTGTCAAGAATTTCCATAAGAAATTTTGTTCTCTGTACCAAAATCTGAAAATATTCCCTATTTTCAGAGTAACTCGAACTTTCGTTCGGTTCCATTTCTCTCAAAGAGTCTCCTCCATTAGTGGATTGATAATATCAAAATATAATATAATCATATATTTTTTCAATAAATCTAGGCTCTGATACCATTCTAGGCGAGCATGGGTAAAAAATGCATAAACATGCAAGAATAGTGAATAATGGACTAAAATTCGCTCTTGAAAGTAGTTCAGGGGTAAAATGGTCCAAAATTTAGCCCAGCTCCGCGCATATTCCTTTTAGATTCTGTCGGGGGACCAAATTGAGTGGTTTTGAAAAGTTACGGGACTAAAATGAGAACGCAAAAGTTAAAGGACTAAAACGAGTAGCCAAAGTTAGGGGACTATTTTTGTCTTTAATCCTAATATTTATGTAATGATAATTACCATGCTTTAAGTCCATGAGTTACATGTAATTATGTGATAAGGATTAAGAATATTTAGTGTGAAGAGTGTAACTATTTTTGTTGATGGGAGGAAACAATAAAGACAAAGGAATATGAGAGATCCCTAGCCTAGAGTTGTATATATATGTGAGTTTGTGAAGGATATTTCCATCATACAGAGTACAAGCATAAGAGTCTCTTAGGTTATAAAACACTCTTGAAAAATAAGAAAAATAAGTGAAGGACAAACAAGTGGTGTTAAAGACTCTCTTTCTCAAGAGTTGTCAAATAATAATAAAACTTGAACAAATATGATCGGAGTTAATATTCTATGTAATTTTTTTATACATCCATATAGTAGTTTTATGCTTGCTAGATGATGTATTGCTCCTCAGAGGATTGTAGTTGCTAATTTTGCGAGTGTGTTTTGCCCCACTAATCACCTGAATTTTGGATTTGAAATGAGTAGCACTAGTGTAGACACACTCCATTCCAGTAGCATGTCCATACACGGAGTTTGAAAAATACACAAATTCTGGGGTGTGTTGGTAAAAGTGCAAGACTAATTTGACCCATGATGTTTTAACTTTGATGTGTCTAGCCTTGATGATATTAAAAGACTAATTGGTTTCTTGGTTTTGTTGAAAGTAAATACTAGAATTCCATGCATGTATTTTGTTGGTTTCATTAAAAAGGGTTAAAGTCTTTTATTTTATGGATATATGTTTTTAGTCTAGATTTATTTATGTATTTCGTCCCACCTTTTATATGACTTAACTCGTTTTTAGGATTGAATGAGAAGGAAGAAAGAACATGTTAGTTTTGCCAAATCACTACAAAACACACCAAACATTGAGTTTTTATTAATAGTAACACTATTGATTTTAGTAATTAAAAGACTTTTCTTGAAGGTCCCATTTCTAATTTATTTACTTTAATTATAAAGTTTCATTTGATTAACTATTATTTGTATAAAAATTAATTTCTCTGTTAAAACTATTTCATTAAAAATTTAAATGCACATGTTTCTTATTATCTATACTAATTATAAAAAGAAAGCATCTTTCGTGTCTAGAATGGAAGTTCTTTTAGGTATTTTATAAAATTTAGCCTTCGCTTTTGCATAATTTGTTTCTATATTTCTTTCTACAAAGTGAAATCTATAATTTGTGGAGGGCAAAATAGAAATTCAATATAATAGTGGTAGTTCTCACATTATCTAATTATTTACGTGTCGAGAATAATTTGGTATCATGATTTATTAATAGGTTAATATTTGACTTCTAAGAGAGTATTATAATATATTTATATATAATCATAATACATAAAATTTTATTTATTTATGAAGGCATAGGATTATTTTTGTCCATAAAGAAACAACACTGAAATTTGAACCCCTGCAGGCTGTGCTATGGCGGCCCACATCTTTAAGAAAATCCGCCCGGCCGGCGCCACCGCCGTCCTCCGCCGCACTAAAACCACCTCAGCCCAATATGTGGACTCAAGATTCCGGGACCCTACATTCGAAAAGTTGATGGAGAAATACAAAAATCTGCTAAAAGTCATATCCATACAAGACCTCATCCTCGCCTCAAACTCCACTCCACCTTCCGTCTCCCTCGACTTTCTCCACCGCGTCTCCCAGAGGCTCCACCTGAACCGCGGCCCCGCCGCCTTCCTCCGCAAGTATCCCCACATATTCAATCACCCCGTCAAGCTCCAACCCTTCTGCACCCTCACCCTTGCCGCCCTCAAAATCGTCCGCCAAGAATCCATGCTATAGATAACTCGCTGCCACTTGTAGTAACCCGATTGGTCAAGCTTCTATCGATGTTCGTCTCCAAGAAGTTGCCGCTTCGAGCCATTTTCAAGGTCTGGAGAGAATTGGGACTGCCAGATAACTTCGAGGACTATGTTATTTCAAGCAATTCTGACATTTTCTTGCTTCAAGATGGAAATGAACCCAATACTCATTTTTTGGTGCTCAATGATGGTGAAGCATTTAAGGATTGTTTGATTCATGCGGTTGAGAATTGGAGGATCGTGGAGTGTTGTAAGGAGGATTGCAGTGTGGATAGGACCGACCTCAGGTATAGCTTTAAGCAGGGGTTTCCACCGGGGATGCGATTAAAGAAGAATTTCAAGGCGAAAGTTAAGTAATGGCAGAGATTGCCATATGTTGGACCGTATGAGGAGCTGGGGCTGGAGGAAATGAGGAGGACTAAGAGTAGGATGATGAGAATGGAGTAAAGGGCAGTGGGGATTGTCTATGAGTTTTTTAGCTTGACTGTGGAGAAGATGGTGGAGGTGGAGAAGATGGTGGAGGTGGAGAAGATTAGTCATTTTAGGAAGTGGTTTGGAATTGATTTGAATGTGAGGGATTTGTTCTTGGACCATCCAGGGATGTTTTATCTGTCAACCAAAGGAAAGAAGCACGCAGTGTTTTTTAGGGAGGCATATGAGAGAGGATGCTTGATCGAGTCAAATCCGATTTATGAGGCTCGGAGGAAGCTTCTTGATCTTGTTCTTCTGGGCTGTCGTGGGTTGGAAAGAGGTGATGATAACTCCAATAGTGTGGATCAGAGTGAAGAAAATGAAGTGGAAGAGATGTACAAAGATTGAGGTGTGTTGTCGGGTTAAGCTCTTCCTCACTGTGGCGTTGCAAAGTTGGGAGGTAGAATTAAGTTGAGGTTCGCAGATCATATCTAGAAAGTACATTAAGCACAATGCAACATGTATTGGAATGAATGCTTCTGGTGTTGTTTGCTAGTTATGAATCATCCGTAGCTTAAACATTCAAGTGGAGAGTTCACACAAGGTAACTATGTCTCTACTTCATCACGTCACCTCCATATTGTTGGAATATATGACATTGTTATATGCTTGTTTGCTTGCTTAGATGATTGATGTTGTCGTTAAAAATTGCACAGAGGGAATAGAATATGATGACAAGAGATTAAGACTTGAAAATTGACAAATTAAGTTATTCGAAACTCAAACTAAAAGATTTTGTCTTCATTCGTAAGTGCTTGAGTGGCTTGATGATGTAGTCAAATATTCGTGTTTTCTTTGTACACAAGAGGACATATTCATGTTTTCCTTGATGTGAATAAATTTGCATTTTGATACACTTATATTTCTTCCTCTGGACCTAATCTTTTAGGCAAATGGATATACATTGAAGTGATGAGTAAAGGACTTAATTTCTTTAATTACACAAAGTAGTAACAGAGTTATAGTAGATTAAGTTGTTCAATGTGATAAGCTTTTCTCAAGACTGTTTCTTTACTTCAATGCTCTTTCTTCTCATGATTTATAATTTGCTAAAATTGAGTGGTTCATATAGCTTGAGTTGCATATCAAGGGATAATGTGATAAGCTTTTTTGTTGCGGCAGGCGAACGGCAGCAAGCACGCCCAAGCATGCCCCGGTAGGCACGAAGATTGGGGACGAAGCACGAGTTGGGAACTGAGGAGCACAAACCTAGGGACCGGAGCGGCTTGCCTGTGCGGGTCGTCGTCGGCTGCCCCCCGACGCCTCCACTTTCGCAGGCGACGGGCTACTAGCAATCCCAGCATGCAAGGCTCCCGCTCGGGAGCTGGGGTATGCTTATGCAAGGCTCCCGCTCGGGAGCTGGGGTATGCTTTTGGGTCCGCTTGCTAGTAGCCCGTCGCCTGCGAACATGGAGGCGTCGGGGGGCGGCCAAGGGCTTCCCGCACAGGCAAGCCGCTCCGATCCCTAGGTTTGTGCTCCTCAGTTCCCAACTCGTGCCTTGTCCCCAATCTTCGTGCCTACCGGGGCATGCTTGGGCGTGCTTGCTGCCGTTCGCCTGCCGCAACAAAAAAGCTTATCACATTATCCCTTGATATGCAACTCAAGCTATGTGAACCACTCAATTTTAGCAAATTATAAACCATGAGAAGAAAGAGCATTGAAGTAAAGAAACAGTCTTGAGAAAAGCTTATCACATTGAACAACTTAATCTACTATAACTCTGTTACTACTTTGCGTAATTAAAGAAATTAAGTCCTTTACTCATCACTTCAATGTATATCCATTTGCCTAAAAGATTAGGTCCAGAGGAAGAAATATAAGTGTATCAAAATGCAAATTTATTCACATCAAGGAAAACATGAATATGTCCTCTTGTGTACAAAGAAAACACGAATATTTGACATCATCAAGCCACTCAAGCACTTACAAAATGAAAACAAAATCTTTTACTTTGAGTTTCGAATAACTTAATTTGTCAATTTTCAAGTCTCCATCTCTTGTCATCATATTCTATTCCCTCTGTGCAATTTCTAGCGACAACATCAATAATCTAAGCAAACAAACAAACATATAACAATGTCATATATTCCAACAATATGGAGGTGACGTGATGAAGTAGAGACATAGTTACCTTGTGTGAACTCTCCACTTGAATGTTTAAGCTACGGATGATTCATAACCAGCAAACAACACCAGAAGCATTCATTCCAATACATGTTGCATTGTACATAATGTACTTTCTAGATATGATCTGCGAACCTCAACTTAATTCTACCTCCCAACTTTGCAACGCCACAGTGAGGAAGAGCTTAACCCGACAACACACCTCAATCTTTGTACATCTCTTCCACTTCATTTTCTTCACTCTGATCCACACTATTGGAGTTATCATCACCTCTTCCCAACCCACGACAGCCCAGAAGAACAAGATCAAGAAGCTTCCTCCGAGCCTCATAAATCGGATTTGACTCGATCAAGCATCCTCTCTCATATGCCTCCCTCAAAAACACTGTGTGCTTCTTTCCTTTGGTTGACAGATAAAACATCCCTGGATGGTCCAAGAACAAATCCCTCACATTCAAATCAATTCCAAACCACTTCCTAAAATGACTAATCTTCTCCACCTCCACCATCTTCTCCACAGTCAAGCTCAAAAACTCATGGACAATCCCCTTTGCCCTTTTCTCCATTCTCATCATCCTACTCTTAGTCCTCCTCATTTCCTCCAGCTCCACCTCCTCATACGGTCCAACATATGGCAATCTCTGCCATTCCTTAACTTTCGCCTTGAAATTCTTCTTTAATCGCATCCCCGGTGGAAACCCCTGCTTAAAGCTATATCTGAGGTCGGTCCTATCCACACTGCAATCCTTCTTACAACACTCCATGATCCTCCAATTCTCAACAGCAGGAATCAAACAATCCTTAAATGCTTCACCATCATTGAGCACCAAAAATGGAGTATTGGGTTCATATCCAAGCAAGAAAATGTCAGAATTGCTTGAAATAACATAGTCCTCGAAGTTATCTGGCAGTCCCAATTCTCTCCAGACCTTGAAAATGGCTCGAAGCGGCAACTTCCTGGAGACGGACATCGATAGAAGCTTGACCAATCGGGTTACTACAAGTGGCAGCGAGTTATCTATAGCATGGATTCTTGGCGGACGATTTTGAGGGCGGCAAGGGTGAGGGTGCAGAAGGGTTGGAGCTTGACGGGGTGATTGAATATGTGGGGATACTTGCGGAGGAAGGCGGCGGGGCCGCGGTTCAGGTGGAGCCTCTGGGAGACGCGGTGGAGAAAGTCGAGGGAGACGGAAGGTGGAGTGGAGTTTGAGGCGAGGATGAGGTCTTGTATGGATATGACTTTTAGCAGATTTTTGTATTTCTCCATCAACTTTTCGAATGTAGGGTCCCGAAATCTTGAGTCCACATATTGGGCTGAGGTGGTTTTAGTGCGGCGGAGGACGGCGGTGGCGCCGGCCGGGCGGATTTTCTTGAAGATGTGGGCCGCCATAGCACAGCCTGCAGGGGTTCAAATTTCAGTGTTGTTTCTTTATGGACAAAAATAACCCTATGCCTTCATAAATAAATAAAATTTTATGTATTATGATTATATATAAATATATTATAATACTCTCTTAGAAGTCAAATATTAACCTATTAATAAATCATGATAACAAATTATTCTCGACACGTAAATAATTAGATAATGTGAGAACTACCACTATTATATTGAATTTCTATTTTTGCCCTCCACAAATTACAGATTTCACTTTGTAGAAAGAAATATAGAAACAAATTATGCAAAAGCGAAGGCTAAATTTTATAAAATACCTAAAAGAACTTCCATTCTAGACACGAAAGATGCTTTCTTTTTATAATTAGTATAGATAATAAGAAACATGTGCATTTAAATTTTTAATGAAATAGTTTTAACAGAGAAATTAATTTTTATACAAATAATAGTTAATCAAATGAAACTTTATAATTAAAGTAAATAAATTAGAAATGGGACCTTCAAGAAAAGTCTTTTAATTACTAAAATCAATAGTGTTACTATTAATAAAAACTCAATGTTTGGTGTGTTTTGTAGTGCTTTGGCAAAACTAACATGTTCTTTCTTCCTTCTCATTCAATACTAAAAACGAGTTAAGTCATATAAAAGGTGGGACGAAATACATAAATAAATCTAGACTAAAAACATATATCCATAAAATAAAAGACTTTAACCCTTTTTAACGAAACCAACAAAATACATGCATGGAATTCTAGTGCATGGACCTTCAACAAAATACATGCATGGAATTTTTATACAAATAATAGTTAATCAAAGTTTTATCAAAACACACATATTGATCTTCAATTGCCTTTAGAAAGTCTTTTACTTTAGTGCATTTTGGATTAAACCTCAACTACCTTTGTTGATATGCTTCTTTATGAGCATCAAACTTAAACCGTTAGACCACTCCCACTGCTCATAAGAAGCTGTCTCAGTAGGCGTAATTTTGAAGATCAAGATTTTTTTTCTACTGATATAAGAAATAGGAATAAATGATCTCAGATTAGGCCTAATTATAACATTTAAATAGTTTACTAAAATCATTCTCCCACTAAATGTAATAAAATCATTCACTGTGTTCGTGTTGTGACAGTGAAAATATAAAATTAAGTATTACTTCACTTTCAATTAAGATTAGGTATCATCACTCAATTTAATTAAAACTTAGACATTTGGACAACTATTTGTATACGTAGATATATTATCTCCTTCCTTTGTCTTTTCCAAAACCTTTTAAATTGCCTTCCAATTTTTAAACACATTCAAATATGGAAATCAACATTGTGACCACACCTACACTCAAATTTGTGTTGGTAAGACAATTGTGCCAACTGAAACTTGACCCCAATCTATTCTCATAATTCCAATTGATAGAGAATGAGAACCAGCCTGCTATGTTTAAGGGTCCAAGCCTAACAAATTACCATTACTTCTGGACTGTACAACCGCCTCACCACCATGTACACCTCTTGCTTCATACACACAGAATCACACACACACACTGCTCTCCCACAACCCATCACGCCTTCAACTGTTGTATTTTTGACTAACACAAAGCACACGCACTCCCACCCACTTATTTTCACTGTCACAACACGAAACATCAGCTCCACTTCACTCAAACCCCAATTTCTCATCATTAACCTCAAGAACAACAATTACACAACGACTAAAATTGCAGAAATTGCAGAAATTTCACACAGAGGGAGGGAAATTGCAGAAATTTCACACAACGACTAGAATTTTTCAGAAATTGCAGAAATTTTCCAGAAATTACAACATTACATACAACATTAGATACAAAATTTTTCAGAAATTTTGCTGAAAACAAGATGCTAAAAACACACCCAAACCCAAAAAAAAGAAGAATAAGTAAAATGCAACAAAGAAATAAGGATTACCTGGAGAATCCTCGCTCTTCGCCTTCCTCGTTGCCGATTTACCGTCCTTGTTGCCGTGAGTTTAGGGCTAGGGTTCTAAGAGATGGGTTTGTAGAAAAAATGAGAGGAGAAAGATGGAAGCCGTCCTCGTCCCCGTCCTCGTTGCCGACCTGCCTCCTTGTTGCCGTGAGTTTGGAGTTAGGGTTCTAAGACATGGGTTTGAGGAAGAAATGGAGATGGGTTTGGGGAAGAAATGAGAGAGGAGAAGGAATGGAAAAGAAAGACAAGTGAGAAAGAACAAGGAAGAAAAACGATAAGAGAGAGAAAGAGATGAGTTTTTTATTTTTAACTTTTTGTATAATTATTATTATTATTAATATATTATTATTATTATTATTATTAGTATTATTAGTATTTGTATTATTATTAGTATTTGTATTATTATTATTGTTACTGTTGTTATTATTATTATTATTATTATTATTATGAAATACTTTTTAAATATAAAAAATTAAATAATAAATGTACACTTACTAAATCTATACATAAAATAAATGAAAAAATTTTAATGGCAACCAAATAAATGAATTTTAGATTGTATCCTAAAATTTGTAAATCTTTTCTTTTGAATAAAGACAAATAATTTTACACTTATACATATTTTAATATAAATATTTTCTTATATGGTAAAATAAATTACAAAGAGACATGAGAGAATTGTGTTTCAAAAAATTAAATAAATTAAATGTTATAATGTAACAATGACCAATTGATAAAAAATAAAATTTTATATGATAAAATAAATATTAATGGATATAAAAGTAAATTTCTTGGAGGGCCTCAATATTTATATATTATTATATATATAGACCAGCAACGGCAACAGTTACATGCAGTCTCTGCGCGTATTACTCAACTGAACGCAACTTAAAATTACTCTCAATTTTCCGACTGTCCATATTTTATAATTAATTAGAAAATAAGACAACATATTAATGTTTGGATGTATACTAAAGCATATATATAATTCATTTTTATACACAAATTGCACCATTGTCTAACAATGGTATTACGTAAAACAAATAATATTCCAATTTATATCAAGTCAAATAGTAAATACTATAAAAAAGAAAATTAGTACCATTCAAAATAAAAAAAAAAATATTTATATCTTAAATAAAATCAAAATTTATAATGTTAATTTTATAATATAAGACGTAGGAATTATGAATAGGACTCAAGCGGCCATGACAGAGTAAGCATTTGTGCCCTTAAAATGTGGTTGAGGCTAAGAAAGAGGTCCCATAAACAAGTTCGAAGCCATAGATTTAAGTCCCATTAAATGTATGTGTGTTTATTCACTTTATGTATGTTACCATAATTTTTATTAGTCATCCTGATATATTGGTTGAATCAATATAATCTATTAATTATTATTCTTAGTCATATTAATATAATGACTGAATTAATATATCACCCCCCCCCCCCAAAAAAATCCCTTTTCTTTATGTAAAGTGATTTAATTTTCTTGAGTAAAAAATACAATTTAGTCCCACGTGATATTGCAAATATCCAAATTATCCCCTATAAAAAGATTAGCAATTTATCCCCTTGTATTTTTTAAAATGTAGCAATTTACCCCTTTATGTTTTTTCAAATTAAGTAATTTACCTCCCTAGATAGGGGGATAAATTAGTATTATTTTTTTATAAAGGGATAATTTTCTCATTTGTAATATCACAGAATAAATTGTATTAAACCCATTCAATTCGTTGACGTGTCGGACATATTTCTATCAATCTCAGTCAATTTTAGATGGGACAAAATAATAAAATAATTTAAGAGAATCAATGAAAATCTATTAAGCGTCGAAAATTCCGTATTAAGAAAATTATTAACTCATAATTTCAACATGTCTTTTATTTGCAAATAAAATACACATAAGACATATTAAGACAAAATAATTATTTATTTTTGGACTATTTTGATATTTTTGTTTTCAAGTAGTTGTAATCTTCTTACATTTCCTCTTTCTGTCTCCAAACTACAAGAAAATTTAATTTATTACCAACAATATAATTAATTATGATCAAATAAAATTAAATTAAAAAATTTAACTTCTTTTCATAATTGATCAATATTTATCATGATTTTTAGTTGTATATGATCAAAACATTAACTATGATTTTAACTATGAATAGTATTTGTTTCATTTGCAAAAATACGATTAATAGCCATCGTGCAGTCATAGGTAATTTTATTTGCCATGATTTTTTTTAATTATAATAATTAATTATAATGAAAATTCATATGATTTTTGGTGCCAATTTTAAATTTTATTTTTCGTACAAAATTTTAATACTAGGTGATAAAATGCTTAAAAAAGGAGAAAATTGTAATTTCGGTTCCAAAATATTAGGATAATTTACAAAATTAGTCACATACTTTTTAAAATACCCAACATTAGTCACACACTTTAAAAAATATTACAAAGTTAGTCCTATATTTTGTAATATTAGTTCCACATTTTGAGAAAATATATAAAAATTAGTTCCACACTTTAGAAAAATATTGCAAAGTTAGTTCCAATTATTAATTTTTCAACGTTTTTCCTAAAATATGGGACTAATTTTGCCATATTTTTTTAAAGTGTGGGACTAATATTGCAAACCACTTTATATTTTAGAACCAGAATTGCAATTTTCTCGCTAACAGAGTGTTGGAAAGTTGATCAGGGGGAAATCGCTCCAACAAAAACATTTCAAGGGGCAATAGTGCATTTTCTTACTTTGTAGGGGGCTGGAGTAATTATCAAAATATAATTTCTTGAGGGAGTTAAGTGCAATTCGCAGTATTATTTTATATACTTTAGCACCGCCCCCCGACGCCGCGCCACCGTCATCAGCATCATCACTTCCGAGAAACGTTCCAGTATATCTGCAATCTCCGGCGCCACCTCTCAAGTTCCGTCCCATTCTAATCCAACAATCCGACGGTGCAGAATCAAAACGAGTCCTCCGCACATGTGCATGCCTTTAGATTTACGTTTTCAGCCCAACATAAATCAGATTTTAAAATGCGATTTTCTTACGTGGATGGATTGAAATGCTTTTAAGTAGACTTATTTATTTCAATAAATAATCATTTTTAAATAATTAAAAATTTATCGATATTTTTTTTTCATGCATTTTTGGGGAAATAATGTCATATAATAAAATTAAAATTAATTACTATTTTATAAAATATAATTCAAAATCATAATTAAAAAATTATATAAATAAATTTAAATAATTGGAAACATTTCACTCCCTTCCCTGATATAATTACGTGTAAACTACTTGTGGTTAGAAAAATTATATATAGTACCCACGAGGTTTGCTTTCATCTAATTAATATGTCACTCGTTAGTCAAAATTTATTGAATTTGTCAATATTAATAAAAAAATTGAAAGACAATTGATTTTCACCTTGATTGATTTATTACTAACTTATTGCAGGTCAAATAATTTATTTTTACTAAACTACCCTTAACGTGTGAAGGGTATAAGGGTAATTTGATCATAAAAATATCTATTTGATTTGCAATAAATCAGTAACAAATCAATTAAGGATAAGTATGAATTTTTATCAAGTATTATTGTTAATTTTAACTAATTCGGTGAACTTTGGCTAATTGGGGAACTAATTTTAACAATTTTCTCATTTTTTTAGCATTTTATCACCTAGTATTAAAATTTTGTACGAAAAATAAATTTAAAATTGGCACCAAAAATCATATGAATTTTCACTATAATTAATTATTATAATTAAAAAAAATTATGGCAAATAAAATTACCTATGACTGCACGATGGCTATTAATCGTATTTTTGCAAATAAAACAAATACTATTCATAGTTAAAATCATAGTTAATGTTTTGACCATATACAGCTAAAAATCATAATAAATATGATCGAAAAAAAGTTAAAATTTTTAATTTAATTTTATTTGATCATAATTAATTATATTGTTGGTAATAAATTAAATTTTCTTGTAGTGTGGAGACAGAAAGAGGAAATGTAAGAAGATTACAACTACTTAAAAACAAAAAATATCAAAATAGTCCTAAAATAAATAATTATTTGTCTTAATATGTCTTATGTGTATTTTATTTGCAAATAAAAGACATGTTGAAATTATGAGTTAATGATTTTCTTAATACGGAATTTTCGAGGCTTAATAGATTTTCATTGATTCTCTTAAATTTCCACAAAGGGATAAATTGCTAAAATCCTTTTTATAAAGGATAATTTGGACATTTGCAATATCACATGGGACTAAATTGTATTTTTTCTCCACGAAAATTAAGTCATTTTACATAAAAAAAAAAGGGATTTTTTTTTGGGGGGGGGAGTAATATATTAATTCAGTCATTATATTAATATGACTAAGAATAATAATTAAAATAATAATTAATATTACTACCAATTGCCTTGTTAATTTCTCTGGAGAAAAAGTTCAAATACCATAAACCAACATAATTAAAATGTTTCTTTTGAGACTTAACTCCACACATACTTTTTTCGGTTAAGGAAGGAATAACAATTCTTATTGTAGGAAATATTGAAATTAATAGAAGAAATAATTTGTTCTTGTTGTCTTATGCTACTATTTAATTTAAATTTCATTCTGGTCAACTTATAAGTTTTTCGAAACATCTTATAAGACGTTGTAAAGCCTTCGATAATTTCTCTATAAAACGAACTTGTAAGATCAATAAATAAGATGTCAGAAGCTTTTAAGCGTAAAAGTAAGGAATAAACGTGTTTGGCCCGTTATTAGCCTGCTCCAAGTGAATCGGTGTACGACCAAAAAATGGAGCCATGGAAATGTTAGAGAATATTTTTTCAATACTTAGAAAAACATATATATATTGCAATACTTGAGAATTGAATATTTTTATTTTTAACAAAGTAGGATAATTATATAAATAGTTGTTGAGATTTAATTATGTAATCTTCTGGGCTTTTGAAATTACAGACAAACATGTCTATTAATCTTGTGCAGTTCAAAGATTCCTCCTATCAAATTTTCCAAATCAAAATCTGTTCATGTCAGCCCAAAAAAAAGACAGAAGGTATATTTTTGTTAATTAATTTCTTTATTTTTTGCTTTTTTGAAAGATTATAATTTATTTTTAACCATTGTTATTAAGATTTAATAATGTAAATAATAATTTATTAACTCAGTGCATACGTATTTAGTTTTTAAAAAATATATGTTTCTATCTATAAATAGGATGATTTTTAATTTATAACTAATTTTTAATTAACTAATTATTTAAAAATAACTCAGTAATTAATGGACTATTTTATTTTATTTTAAACTAAAATAAATAGATAATATATATATATATATATATATATTTTTTTTGTCTTCTTCCTCATTATTTCTCTCCCCAACTCACCTACCTATCATCCTTAAACATAAATGCAACGGTCCCTTGTTTGAGTTCTACAATTAAATTATTGTGAGTTCAATTTCTACAAACATAGCTATTTACTAAACATAAATATAATAAAATTTTTGGATTTTTTGTTTGAAAAATAATGAATACCGTTTGTTGTTTAAAAAAAATATAAAAATTCCTTAAATAAAAAATAATTGTACAATCTTTATACGGTGAGGTGGAAATTAATACTTTACTGTTATTGAATTTTTCTTTTCTCTTAAAAAAATATGAAAATAAGTAAAGTAAAAGTATATTACTTTACAAAAAGATATTTTAAAAATTTTAAATTATATAAAATTAAAATTCATAATTTAAAAATATATTTTAATTAATTTATTTAAAAATTAAATAAAAACTAATAAAGTTTAATTATTAGGATATTGGAATAGACCTCCATCATCCTTCCCTTTTGAGGCCCACTGCAGAAACCTACGGCAGAAGTTGTCGGGTGACTCTCCCTCTTACAGAACACAGTACATAGTACAGACATATCAAGGACAAAAATAAATATATGACGTGTTAATGCATACAATGAATGCCTCCATCTTGATGTGACACTTGAAAAATTATATCTAATACTCTTGAAATTTATTTTTATACAGCAAATAAGTTTATCTATTAGTCAAAATTTATTAAATTTGTTAATATTAACAAAAAAGACATGAATTAAAATTAGTATTTACCTTCGATTTACTTATTGCAGGTCAAGCAAATTTTTTTATAACTAAATTATCCTTAAAACTGTGAAGGTATACTTCACGTGCATTAATGCGTGAAGATGTATAATGGTAATAATTTGATCATAAAAAGATTTATTTAACTTGCAATAAGTCAATCGGCGATAAATACGAATTTTTATCCGATTTCTTTCGTTAATATCATCGAATTTGATGAATTTTAACTAATTGAGAAATTTATCTGATAGACAGAAGCAAACCTCGTGGATATTAAATATAATTTTTCAGACCACATGGGGTCTACGTAAAACTACATCAAACCTAATGAGAGGAGAGTGTAATTACCCCTTAGAAATAATAATTTCAAATTTCGAATTACAAGTTAATTAGGAATAATTGCACTCTCTTTCCTCCAAGTTTGATGTTATTAAAATCTACATCTTTTGAGGTTTGAAAAATTAAATTTAGTATTTTTTTAAGTTTGCTTTCATTTAACAAATAAGTCTCTTATTAACCAAAGTTCACCGAATTAGTTAAAATTAACAATAATATTTGATAAAAATTCATACTTACCCTTAATTGATTTGTTACTGATTTATTGCAAATCAAATAGATATTTTTATGATCAAATTACCCTTATACCCTTCATACGTTAATGCATGTAGAAGTATATTTTCACCTTTATAAGGGTAGTTTAGTAAAAATAAATTATTTGACCTGCAATAAGTTAGTAATAAATCAATCAAGGTGAAAATCAATTGTCTTTCAATTTTTTTATTAATATTGATAAATTCAATAAATTTTAACTAACGAGTGACATAATAGTTAAATGAAAGCAAATCTCGTGAGTACTATATGTAATTTTTCTAACCACAAGTAGTTTACATGTAATTATATTAGGGAAGGGAGTGAAAATTTTCCAATTATTTAAATTTATTTATATAATTTTTTAATTATGATTTTGAATTATATTTTATAAAAGAGTAATTAATTTTAATTTTATTATATGACATTATTTCCCCAAAAATGCATGAAAAAAAATATCGATAAATTTTTAATTATTTAAAAATGATTATTTATTGAAATAAATAAGTCTACTTAAAAGCATTTCAATCCATCCACGTAAGAAAATCGCATTTTAAAATCTGATTTATGTTGGGCTGAAAACGTATATCTAAAGGCATGCACATGTGCGGAGGACTCGTTTTGATTCTGCACCGTCGGATTGTTGGATTAGATTGGGACGGAACTTGAGAGGTGGCGCCGGAGATTGCAGATATACTGGAACGTTTCTCGGAAGTGATGATGCTGATGACGGTGGCGCGGCGTCGGGGGGCGGTGCTAAAGTATATAAAATAATACTGCGAATTGCATTTAACACCCTCAAGAAATTATATTTTGATAATTAGTCCAGCCCCACAAAGTAAGAAAATGCACTATTGCCCCTTGAAATGTTTTTGTTGGAGCGATTTCCCCCTGATCAACTTTCCAACACTCTGTTAGCGAGAAAATTGCAATTCTGGTTCTAAAATATAAAGTGGTTTGCAATATTAGTCCCACACTTTAAAAAAATATGGCAAGTAGTCCCATATTTTAGGAAAAACGTTGAAAAATTAATGATTGAAACTAACTTTGGAACATTTTTCTAAAGTGTGGAACTAATTTTTTTATATTTTCTCAAAGTGTGGAACTAATATTACAAAATATAGGACTAACTTTGTAATATTTTTTAAAGTGTGTGACTAATGTTGGGTATTTTAAAAAGTATGTGACTAATTTTGTAAATTATCCTATATTTTGGAACCGAAATTACAATTTTCTCATTTTTTTACCATTTTATCACCTAGTATTAAAATTTTGTACGAAAAATAAAATTTAAAATTGGCACCAAAAATCATATGAATTTTCACTATAATTAATTATTATAATTAAAAAAAATTATGGCAAATAAAATTACCTATGACTGCACGATGGCTATTAATCGTATTTTTGCAAATAAAACAAATACTATTCATAGTTAAAATCATAGTTAATATTTTGACCATATACAGCTAAAAATCATAATAAATATGATCGAAAAAAAGTTAAAATTTTTAATTTAATTTTATTTTATCATAATTAATTATATTGTTGGTAATAAATTAAATTTTCTTGTAGTGTGGAGACAGAAAGAGGAAATGTAAGAAGATTACAACTACTTAAAAACAAAAAATATCAAAATAGTCCTAAAATAAATAATTATTTGTCTTAATATGTCTTATGTGTATTTTATTTGCAAATAAAAGACATGTTGAAATTATGAGTTAATGATTTTCTTAATACGGAATTTTCGAGGCTTAATAGATTTTCATTGATTCTCTTAAATTTCCACAAAGGGGTAAATTGCTAAAATCCTTTTTATAAAGGATAATTTGGACATTTGCAATATCACATGGGACTAAATTGTATTTTTTCTCCATGAAAATTAAGTCATTTTACATAAAAAAAGGGATTTTTTTTTGTGGGGGGGGGGAGTAATATATTAATTCAGTCATTATATTAATATGACTAAGAATAATAATTAATAGATTATATCGATTCAACCAATATATCAGAATGACTAATACAAATTATGGTAACATACATAAAGTGAATAAACACACATACATTCAATAATACTCAAATCTATGACCTCGAACTTGTTCATGGGACCTCATTCTTAGCCTTAACCTTATTTTAAGCGCACAAATGCTTACACTGTCATGGCCGCTTGAGTCCTAATCATAATTCTCACGTCTTATATTACAAAATTAACATTATAAATTTTGATTTTATTTAAGATATAATTTTTTTTATTTTGAATGGTACTAATTTTCTTTTTTATAGTATTTACTATTTGACTTGATATAAATTGGAATATTATTTGTTTTACGTAATACCATTGTTAGACAATGGTGCAATTTGTGTATAAAAATGAATTATATATATGCTTTAGTATACATCCAAACATTAATATGTTGTCTTATTTTCTAATTAATTATAAAATATGAACAATCAAGAAACTGTGAGTAATTTTAAGTTGCGTTCAGTTGAGTAATACGCGCAGAGACTGCGTGTAACTGTTGTTGTTGCTGGTCTATATATATAATAAAACATAAATATTGAGGCCCTCCAAGAAATTTATTTTTATATCCATTAATATTTATGTTATCATATAAAATTTTATTTTTAATTAATTGGTCATTGTTACATTTATAACATTTAATTTTTTTAATTTTTTTTAATTTTTTGAAACACAATTCTCTCGTGTCTCTTTGTAATTTATTTTACCATATAAGAAAATATTTTTATTTATATTTATTTTAAAATATATATAAGTGTAAAATTATTTGTCTTTATTCAAAAGATTTACAAATTTTTAAAATTTTTTCATTTATTTTATGTATAGATTTAGTAAGTGTACATTTGTTTGTTTCTGTCCAAAAGATTCACTCACTTTTTTAGGTAAATAGTTAGTAAAATATTATAAATATATTTTTGTAGTTTTTATACTTATTGATTAATTTAATTTTAATTTATTTATTACTTTTTTATATTGAAAAAGTGTATATAATTTATTTAATTATATTTAAAAAATACAGTTATCCCATATCTGGACACATGGTACTAACTAGTTTATAATATAATATAGTAGTATATATCTATATATAACAATAATGGGGCAAAACTATAATTTACGTAAAATAGAAGGATGAAGGAGCAAATAACAGCGATAGGTCTGATTCGTATACCTTGGAGAGATCAATCAAACAGCTTCCCCTGTTCCTTTAGCCTTCCACCAATTTCAGCCACTGAAAGCTCGTATGAATCTCTCTCTCTCTCTCTCTCTCTATGTGTCATAAACACACACACACGCACACAAGCATCTTGTTCGGACGAGTAAATACATTTATTGCATTGCATGCATTTGTCATTATCTAGAGTGAGTTGGAGCTCGGCTTCTTGCACGTTTTTTCCATCTCTAATCTGTCTGTGGCTACGTCTGATTTCGTTTAATTTTTATGTTTTGAATGGAGAAGAAGAAAATCTGATACAAATAGCTGTATATGTCTCATGGATTGCAGGAGTTCGATTGGATTTTAGATTGATTCGGAAGCTTGTGAGAGATGTCGTCGGTGAAATCATCCGAGTATTACTTGGAAGATGGGGAGTATGAGGCGGAAGACGGTGGCCCTGCGGCGGGCGGGGCCGGCATAGAAGAAGAAGAAGATGATGATTATGATGGGATTGGTTCTGCCGAGGGTGGTGGAGGTTCCCGTTCTTCTTCTTTCGTTTCCCAGCAATGGCCTCAGAGTTTCAGGTATACCAACCTGCGACAGGACAGGATGTTTTTCTTTTCCCTCCTTGAAATTTAGTGATTTTGTTCCTGAAAAATTTAGAGAAATTAGACGATGCATTGCAAATAAAAATTGTTCCTCTTTTTTTCCGTTTGATGTGTTATGAATAGGCAACAGCACTGGTAAATATAAAAGGAGAGTAGAAAATTTGTCTATATCCTTAATTAAGGGCACCTGAATCTGACTTTTGATATTGTTTGAGGATTCATGTGATCAGTGCTTTCAGCAGTAATTGCAATTATCAAAGGTTGAAACTGTTCAAGAAAACACTGCTGCTCCATCAGTAGTGTGGAAATATCACCTCTGAAGCTGTTTTCTTGCTGAACTTTGTACTATCAACTTTTGTAATGTACTCTTTTTCCCTCTAACTAATGGCATTTTTCATTTATTTAATGAATCAAAGATCTTTGTTGAAATGGATAAGTGGCTACAATGGTTGGTAGACTGCCATTATTGCAACGAGAACAGGGTGGGTTCATAATTGTGCAGTTCTTGTGAAACAATTAGGAATTATTTTCAACGTATAGTCCTTTTGATCAAGAAGTGTATTTTAAGGCTTGTTAATCTTGTCTCTCCAGGGAAACAACTAATATTTTTTCAATAGCCGCATCGCCAAACATCGCATCGGTTCTTCGTGCATCTGGTGTTGGTTTTTCAGGGATCACCAGCCAGAATTTATTGGACTTGAATATGAGGATGCCTTTGCTTTCAGATCATAAGAAGGGACCTTGGCAAGATAACCTTGATAGATGGAGGACACAATCGATAATGTCTGACAGGTCTGCATTGCAGAAGCAGCAGACTGGAGAATTACCTTTAAGCCATGAATGCAGCTTCGTTCAGACCATATTCAATGGTGAGTTATGCAATCATATGTTCCTAAAATCTTGATGCAGATCAAGGCTTCTAACCTGCTTGTTCCATGTTTAATGCATTCTGATGCGAATTTTGTATGACCTGATAAGATATGTTTCTGATTATGCTTCCTATAGTTCTTGAATCTTAGTGAATTTCACGTATCTCACATTGATGCAGGCGTTAATGTTATGGCCGGTGTTGGACTACTTTCTACACCATATTCAGTGAAAGAAGCTGGATGGGCTAGTGTGCTGGTTCTTGCGTTCTTTGCATGTATCTGTTGTTACACTGCTACTCTTATGAGATATTGCTTTGAAAGCAGAGATGGAATATTGACGTTTGCTGATATGGGAGAAGCCGCTTTCGGCAAATGGGGACGCATTGTGGTTTCCGTATGTTATTCAAACCTTTACCTTCTCGATAAAATATTCACAAAATACTTCTGCAGTTGTACTAAACTCATCTTGCTTTTTGTTGCAGGTCATATTATACTCAGAACTCTATGTAAGCAGAACCCTATGCTCCCCCCTTTCACGCATTTGTTGCCTACATATAAATAAGAGCTGTCTGAATTTTAACACATCCCATGAATGCAGACATCTTGCGTGGAATTCATCATCTTGGAGGGGGACAATCTCACAAGGATTTTTCCCGGAGCATCATTACATATATTTGGCATCGAACTGGACTCCATGCACTTATTCGGAATAATCACTGTTCTTATCATATTACCAACTCTTTTGCTCAAAGATTTGCGCTTGATTTCTTACCTCTCAGGTGTCCTGGAATACTCAACCTTTGGTTCATAGTCTCATTAAATCTCTAATGCACCAGATCCTGAGTCTTTGTACTTATATTGCAGCTAGCGGCGTTATTGCAACACTTGTCATCGTTCTAAGTCTATTGTTTATTGGTTCGGTGGATGGAGTCGGATTTCATCATAGTAGTAGACTGATAAACTGGAGCGGCATTCCCTTCTCCGTCGGCGTTTGCGGATACTGCTACTCTGGCCACTCAGTTTTTCCAAATATTTACCAATCAATGGCTGATAAGAGGAAATTCACTAAAGCGCTAATAATATGGTACCACATCTCTGACCTTGTTAAAATTCTTTCCATGCACTTTGGTATTGAATGGACATTGGACTTCTTATTATTGTTTGTTTGATTAATGATTGTGGCGTTTTATTACCATGCAGCTTCATTATATGTGTTTTTATTTACGGTAGCGCTGCAGTCATGGGATTTCTTATGTTTGGTCAAGACACGATGTCGCAGATTACTCTGAATTTACCGCAGAACAGAGTTAGTTCTAAAATTGCATTGTGGACAACAGTAAGTACCAATCTTAACCCTACATTTTTGGTTTATATTATTGTTTTGATTTTATGATTATTTATGAAATCAATTATAAAATAATCAATTTTCCATTCACTCAATTAAACTGTTTGGTTATACATTTGAAACGACTGAAAAACAAAAATTGATTTTTCAAAAGTTCGTTGTGTTTTTGTACTAAAAAATTTTAGTTTTCCTTGTTCATCCATTTATATTTGATTTTTGCAAAAATATATTTTAAAATAATTCACTTGAAATACTTCTCTGGAATACATTACATTCTTTGTTAAAGAATAACTCATTAATCTCGATTGAGTTCACTTGCGGTAGTTAAAGTCCAATGATATGTTATCTCTTGTTGAAATGCTGTTCTGTCCATTTCCACAAATTAACTTCATGCTCGTCTTCTTACAGGTCATCAACCCACTCTCCAAATATCCTTTGCGTGAATTCACTTATTCCTAGATAAGTCATTGCATTCTTATAATATGTCTCCATGTATCCATGTTTTTCCTTATCTAGAAATAAGTATGCCCTGTTAATGAACCCACTGGCCAGAAGCATAGAGGAGCTGCTGCCTACTCGCTGGTCTAATAATTACTGGTGTCTTGTTCTTATTCGGACACTTCTTACATTATCTTCTCTTTTGGTTGCATTTGTTCTTCCTTTCTTCGGTAAGTGACATTTTTACATAAAATATTTATTGTACATCCCTCCTTAAAGAATAAACGCAAGATTTTCTCGCATGCCTTCTTTTCGTAACTTCATCTGAGCATATTTTTTATTTGCAGGGATCGTGATGTCTCTCACCGGTTCTCTCTTATGTGTTCTTATGGTAAACATCATTGTTTTAGTTTTTCATGGTTTGCTTGACCAAATTATACTGTTAGTTTGTGGATAAAGATCTTAAAATGTGCGAAATGCGGCTTTGATCCAGGCTGTAGTAATACCAACAGTATGCTTCTTGAAGATATTGGGAAAGAATGCCTCTTCGATGCAGGTAATCTTGTCTGAATCAAAGAGTTACTTGTTTCTTTATCAATTGCCTGTAAACACACTACCGTGGTTTTTTAATTTTCTGAAACTAGGAAAAAGCACGTATGTTTCACATGAATGATATTGACTTACATATATATATGTAGAGAGTAAAATTTATTTTGGTACTCGACTTTTGTCATTAATATTATTTTGGTACATGAATAATTACAAATGACTCAATTAGTACTCGAGTTCATCATTAATATCACTTTGGTACATAGTAATTATAAATGACTTAATTAGTACCCGTTTTTATCATTAATATCATTTTGGTACCCAATTCATATTTTTTATTTATTTTTTCTGTTATCTTTTTATAATTTTTACCCTTAAATATTAAAATAATAAATATCACAAAAAATAGCATAAATTTCTAGTTATATATATATATATTTATTTATTTATTTGAACCAATTGACTTAATTTTCATATTTGGTTATCAAAATTATTATATTTTTATTTTGATACTTTCTATTATCATTATCTTCAATATATATAAAAAAACCCATTATTAAATAACTTATGTCAATAGTCAAGTCTTGAGGAATTAAAATTTTCATCGTCAAAGATATTCTTTTTTACTTAATTGAGATATTTAAATTTGATTGTAAAACTTAATATAAATTCAAAAGTTTCAATTTTAAAAATTTAGAATGTAAATTCAACTTTTCTATGGTTGCAATGCATTTTGGATTTTACTTTTAATAAAATTAATTATTAAGTAATGTGTTATCTTATCAATATTGATAAATAAAGTGAGTAGAAAAAAATAAATTAATGAAATATTATTATAAGTATAATATTCAAATGTAGAAAATGAAAGTCAGAAAATATATTGATTCAATTTTATTTATTTATTTATTTTTGTACACTTATTATTTTCATTTATTATGTAAGGGTAAAATGGTCTTATAGAAAAACTAATAAAAATAATCATTTGGAAACTTAAGTGATTTAACGGTGAAACTCGAGTACTAATTAAGTTATTTATAATTATTCATATACTAAATTGATATTAATATAAAAACTCGAATATGAATTGGGTCATTTATAATTAGTTAGGTACCAAAGTTTCATTAATGACAAAACTCGGGTTTGAATATGAATTTTACTCTCTCTCTCTCTATATATATATAATGTGGATCGTTAATTAAAATATTTTTATTCTTAAACGTTTTGGAAGGAAATAAAAATCAACGTGTAAAATCAATAAAACGATATTTTGCGTTTCAGATTGTGCTGAGCATCGGTATCATTACTCTGGGGGTGGTTAGCGCGGCCATGGGAACTTACAACTCACTGCAGAAACTCTATGAGAAGATTTAAATGAGAAGTTCGACAACTATTAGTCGTTCCAGGTCCCTAGCGATGACTTTAATTTTCGGCTCTGAAGGGATGGGCCTTCAACCTCTTTCAATTGAGTACTTCAATATTCTTATCATTCGATATTTTTATCATATTTTTGCGGCACAAATGGGAGAATTTATCCTATAATCGAAAGAAGTGCTGAAACTACTAAGAAAAACCCTTGTAGGGTTGATATTAACGAGCTTTATTTATGGTAAACTCATAAATTTTTTGCTATATTTATTTATTCATGCAAAGTGTATCCTATATACTCGTTTATTTGTTTAATTTGATTTTTGTCGAATCTGATCTGAGATAAAATTTCTGTTTATGAACTATTGGTGCATGTGAATTTGGACCCGTGGTCTACTTGCGTGTTAGGAATTTTTTTTAAAAAAATAAATTCAAATTGGTATTACATCTAATATAAGTGATAGTATATGGTGTGTTTGTCTATGATATGCAACATCAATTTATAATACGAAATTTGAATAGGGTCGTGCTTTATATGGTATGCTTGAATACTATTTATTATAGGGGTTATATATCGTTAAATTACTATAATGATTTTAAAATTTAGCTTTTATAATATCGACATATTTTGAACTCATAATTTATGTTTAATAATATCGATGATTTGGGGGGATTTATATTTAATTTTTCAGAAAGTAGAAGTCATTTGTGTAAATAATATTGATGTTTTTGATAAATGTATGTGTAATTATTTAAAAAGTAGTGATAATTTATGTAAATAAACCATAAATTTTGGAGTGAAAATGGAATTAATCCAAATATTTACGCTCCAATATTAATTAAATAAGTGGCATGAAATCTCCGCTTTGACATTCTCTATTTTCTTAAAATAGCAAGTGACCCACCATTTTTTTATCTTTATTATACCATACCATATAATAATTGATATTGACTTATTTACTATTTAGTCTTTAAGTTTTGTTCTTTCTAGTTTCAATTTTTCCCTCAAATTTTCTTTTTTATTTCTATTTTAATTTATTATTTTTAATATAATATTTGAATTGTTTGATATTTAAGTACATAAAAATGTGATCCTAAAATTGTGATGGGCATTCAACACTTGCTATTTGCCACATAAAAATAAAACTATTTTTTCTATTATTATTATTATTATTATTATTTAGAGTACTTTAGAATCATTATATTAAAAGGAAATCCAAGCTGGAATGACATGGCGATGTACGGTTCAAATTGTGCCTTATTTTATTATTATTATCATCATAACTATTCATTTAAATTACTTATATATATACTATATATGTTAATATATTCAAATTATACATTAAAATTGTGATTGAGATTTCACATAATTATGAGTACTTCCAGTTATTTGAAAATTTATATATACCCATTGATTTTAACAGTTATCTAACAACTAGCTCAATCCGTTAGTTTCTGTTAGTTTTTCATCTAGTTTTTGGTGAATCAACTTGTGGAAGATAATTTAGTTTTACTTATTTTTTAATTTTTTATGAACTAATTGAGTAACTTTTTTTTACAAATTTTCAAAATTTTCCACCGACCTCCTTCAATTTTTTATTTTTTTAGAAAAAATACATAAAGGGCAAAGTTGACAATTTCAAACTTCTATCCAATTACTAAAAGAATATTAATAATTTTTACAAACAACGATGAGTATTCGTAATTATGACAAATTTTAAAAAAAATTATCATAATCACACAAATAAGTGTATGCGCATACACATGCAACTTACTTTATTTTACTATTTATATCTGAGTAATATATATTGTATTTTATTTGTATGGATCTTCACACCGTCTTTTCTTATGATTTGAAAAATCATATGGATCTATTCATTCCATTAGTTAAAATTCATAATATTTAATGATATATAATAAAAATAGAAAAATAAAATATTCTCGTACATTTCGCGCACTATATATCTATTTAACGAAAATAATATATGGAGTTTAAATCTATACATATGTTCCACTTACTTTCGGACTTTTCGAATTATTTTACTATTTAAATTATAATTTATGCTGTAATATTTTAGAGATGTCACGAGTTGGATGTTTTTATAATTTTATATAAATATTTAATTTGATGAAATTATTTTACAAAATCATGTCCGTGAATCATAACCTTATAATTCAAATATTCTTAAAAATACCATATAATAAACAAAACTATATATATATATGTAGTCACTTAATTCCAATTAATTCCTAAATTTTAATTATCAACAATGAATGTATGCCATTATTAATATTAATTATATAATTAATAAATAATATTCAAACATATCAACATTCATCCATGGGATGCGAACTCATAACTTCGCGTAATTAAATTAGATTTTATTGACATACAAAATTATACATTTTTATATATAAAAAATTATAAAATAAAGAATTCAAACTCAATCAGTCTTGAATTGGGACTCAACAAGATTGACCAAGAACTCAATAAAGACTCCTATTCCTTTCCTTCCCTGCCAGCATATTAAAAAATATTATTTCTTTTGACAGCCCTTATGAAAATAATGCGAAAATATTCCATCTTTTTTTGGTTTTTCTGGAGAAAAATGAGTAAAAATTGAGAAGTAATGCATATTTTTCAGTGCCCAGTTTCAGTAATGATTCATTGCTTCGTTTTCATCGATCAAAAGGGCAGTCTTTGATTCGTATATATGCATACGCAATAGGAAGGGATACAGATTTAGAATTCATATATTTTGTTTTGATTTTTAAGAATAAATGTCTGAATTGGTGGCTCGAACTGGTCGGCTGCAGCAGCGTTACGAGAATGGTTACCGTCTCATTGCTGGGTATTGTTCGTTCTCTCGTTTTGTGTTGATGTATTTATATCTTTGTTTGTGCATTATATATATAAATACGTGCATGCTTATTTGTCGACGGCGTTTGGTTGCATGAGGGATTTTGTTCTGCGTTTCCAATTGGGATGATGTGGGGATGCGGGAGTTGGTGTTCTGTTGTGCTTTTGGAGTTTTACTGGGTGAACGAATTGGGTTTTTTGTTTGATCGAGGAAATGTGGATTTTGGGTTTGGGATTTTGTTCATTGGATTGTCTAGGTAATTTTGGCTGCTGGGTTTTGTTTAATTAGGAGAGAAGTGAGGGAAATTGTGGAAGCAATGTTGTGTTATGTGAATTAATTTTTCTACAAGTTTATTTAAGTTGTTTTTATTGAAAATGTTGCATAAGAAATTCATGTAAATCAGAACCTGGGATCCCTGTTTCATTTTTATATATTGGTGTTTTTGCAGTAAGTGAATCTCTCTCATATTCTGTTGGCAATTATATGGTACTTGATCTTTACATTTATGGACATGAATTGTATTTGCAAACCTTTTCTCTTTGATTTAGGCTATTTATGGTCTCGTGCAATTAGGGTTCTGTTTTATTTGCATAGGGAAAAAATACATAATGTTAGAGGAAAACTTCCAAGTCCTTTTTGAACGTAAGACTCGGTCAAAGCTGTTTCATCAGCCAGGTTACCAGCCAAATACATCTCTTAGTAACGTCTGGTTATGTGTGAGTGCATTGAGAAAGAAGAACTTAGGAGATGGATTTGAGGATGATATTGGTAGTTGAGATGTATCTTGTTGTGTTCTGGGAGATGAAGTTTTCGGGTAGGTGTTAGTGGTGTCACATCAATAGTATGAAAATATTTTTAATAAACATGTAATGATTAGATAGTGTGTGTGTGTGTGTTTCTTATAATTGGTGCTTATACATATATATAATTGGATCACAGGGTTTGGAAAGAGGAGAGAAAGATAGTGTAAACCTGGTCTGGAGGATGTTTCCAGGAAAGTCCTTGCCAAATACATTTTTGGTTTGGGAGAAAAAATTGTCCTCCCAAACAGTTCCCAAATGTTGCCAAGATATATTAATGTGATATATTTAGCATGTAGTTTATGTGAAGCAAAAAGATTTTTTATGGTCCTTTCGACCTAAGAAACTTACCATCTCCCTCTTATGTTTTTATCGTTCATTTCTTTTTCAACTAAACTTGATAGGAAAATGAATGGAAAAACTCGTGTGCATGAAGAGTAGTTTCAAAGCTCGACACAGTAAGCTGTTAGTGATACCATCAGGTGCAACTGAGTTGTTCCTATACATTATCTTAGAGTGTAGTTACATTGGTAAGTCTTTTAGCATGGGAGTAAAATGTCCCAACTGTTGACAAGAACTCAGATTAACTATCCCAAACAGCTGAAATTCTTGTGATATGCTTGTATCTTTGCTGTTTCTTTGATAAGAATAACATTGATCCATCTTCTTGTGCTTGTTTGACTTTCTTTATGAACAAGTATACTTGTAAGCCTGTGAAGCAAATGGATTAACATTCACAAATTTTCTCTGCATCTAAGTTGATGCTGAACTGAAGCGGGGAGAAGGCAAAATATTCTTTAGGTTTTTCTTGAGGCGCTATTCTGACTCTTGACCTTTGATTTTCCTTGGCCTGAGAAGTTAATTAGGGTATGCATGTACTGTTTTATATTCTGACATGGTAGAGTCATTTCCAGGTGTATTCCCTTCAGATATAGGAATGCGGAAGAAGATGGTGATGGCAACTCTGAGAAGATAGTTGAAGTACTAATGATTAACTCCACCAGTGGACCTGGTCTTCTGTTTCCAAAGGTGAGAATTTTGGACATATGCATCTGTAAGTCATTGGAAGTAGATTGTGTAAAGCATTTTTCAGTACATCTTTCTCCTTACGTGGGTTGCAATGTATTAATTTTGCTGATAAGATCATATAAGGCTCATTGTTACCATCAATGGGATTATATATGATTAATGGCCCAATTTATGTAGAGAGACAAAAATTGCATACAGATAAATTGTTCCAATAGCATCGTCTTCTCAACTTTTTGTTTGCCTGCATAGAAGTTAAATGTGCTGGCAGATTTCTATATGGTCTTGGCTTTTTATTGTTGCTTCAAGGTTCATATTTTATCTGACACTGAGTTGTTGGGATGCAGCGAGATAACTTAGTCTCACTGAACTCAATTGGCATACGAGAAAAACTTTATCTCCCTCCTTGTCAACTTCAATTGGGTTTCTGTGTTTTTTCAGATTATCATTATTCTAATTTGGAAAATATGATCAGAACAATGTTTCAAGGTTAATACTTGACATCAAGTTCTACATAGTTGTTTTGCTTTCTCTTGTGTGGAAGCAAGCATTGAGATCCTTTTGGGCAGACATTGACAGATATACATACATATTTGGAAGCTGTTCTTTACTGGTCCCTCTGTTCAACCTAAATGTTGCTTTTGCTATTGTTGCGCATTTGCGTTCTAGTTTCCTCCATTTTTAAAAGGTACTGCCTGTTCATTCTATCACAGACTACCCTCAAATTGGAGCAACTATGCTTATCATGTAGCACTGATTCTAAAAAATTCAATAGTAGTAAAACAAGCCGTTTTAACACTCTGCTTCCTTCTTTGAAACCTTCTTTAGTGCTTTAATTCTTATATATATCGTCTCCTAAGGAACTCTCAGGTTCATATCAGTTTTGCAAACCCTTTGGTCAGAATTACTATGGTAAGGAAACAATAATGATTCTATATCTTATTATTGTGAATGGTACCACGTCTTTTCAACCTTTGACTATCTCGTTCCAGGAACAAGTTCTTCTCACTGGAAGTAGTTGGCTTACATGACTCTTGATTTATTATATTATATCTTAGACATCAGATAGTGCACTCAAGAGTTTGGGAATAAGTTATAAATTTTGATTGGGCATTTTCATTGATTTTTTGGTTTTGCTTTTTCTGGAATACCTCAGTATGCATGGGTGTATAATTATATTATAATTAGCACAGGTCATAAGTGGTGCAATATTATGAGTTGTACCCCAATTATATGATTGAAAAAATCTCAAGTGATAAGATTTCTTTGCTTGTCTCACCTAATTTTGGGAGAAAAGAAAACCTTTCATCTTGTTGATGATTCGTCAGCTGTATTCACGAGGGGTCAAACAAGAGAAAGAAACGAAGTAAACTATTTATAGATATTTGAATATGTTTCCTATCCTAACCATGGTAGTCAATGGCGCGCGCCTTCTCTATGGCGTCACTGCCCAGGCGCGCCATGGAGAAGTCAGCCTGGGTTTTGGCTGGGCTGCCCAGGCCCGTGAGTTAAAACAAAATATTAGATTAATTAACCCTAAATATAAAAAAAATTAGGGTTTATAAAAGGAATTTTAGCAAATTAAGAAGTTTGCATGCATGGGTAACTTTCATTCTTGAGTCTTATTTATTCAGTTTTCTCTTCTTCCTCTTTCAAGGCATCTTCTTTTTAATTCTTCTCTTTTTCTTCCTTCTATAGCATCTGCCGCTGCTGTTCACCGGTATGACTTTTTTTCTAAATTTATAAGTGTAAATTTTTGGTCTAATTATGCCGATTGAATCTTTGAAATTGATGTGATTTTATTAATCTTTGAGTGTTTTAGTTGGTCTGTTAGTGTTTTCTTTTTGGGATGATTAATTACAATATTTTGTTGTATGTTTATGTCTATATTTATTGTAGATTGATAGCATACATTGCCACTATTTATATTTATACATTAATCTAATCAAAATAGTACTAATTATATAAATATATAGATTATTTCTTATATTTGAGCCATCCTTCGAAAAGGCGCGCGCCATGGCTCCAGGAGCCCTTGGCGCAATTGTGTGCCGTGCGCCGTGCGCCACTGACTACTATGATCCTAACTTAGTTCTTAAATTCTGGGCAACAAACAATAACAGCTGCCAGGTACATTGGTCCAGGCTCACATTGAAGTGCAAACTCTTCAGAAGCTACTGAATAATGTTGGGTTAGCCCAATTTGGTTATGTGCTTGGTTATATGTTTGTATTAACTTATACTAATCTAGGTATCCATTATAAATTTGTTTGATGACCCATGAAAATGTTTTTGTTTATTTGATTTTTACATTAGATGATCTATAATGTGGCCGCCGTGTTGATGGCCCTGAAAACAAACTTCAGTTGGCTATCCAGACGTATGCATTTTCTTTTATTGTACAGAAATGACGTATTATTATTGTGTGCTTGTTGAAGTTCAGACTTCCCACATTATTGATGGAAAAGAATGCAAATAATATTTTGCCTCAGTGTCCTGAAACAATGCTTAAATTAGATAGCATCCTCGATGAATCTTCGGATCCTACATTTGTCTATATGGGCTGCAGCCTGGAAGCTTAAAACATAAATGGATTCACATGTTGCTTATGTAATTTTGATTATGATGCTTATATGAGTGCATAATCGAAAATTATTGTCCCTGACACCCCGACTATACATGCTCCTTCTTCCCCTAGGGTGGGTGGGAGAATGATGAAACTGCAGAGGAGGCAGCAGTTAGGGAAGCCATGGAAGAGGCTGGAGTTCGAGGGGATTTAGTGGTAAAACATCTACTTATATCCATTTTTTCTTGGTTATACATTGCTTCGATAACTGTGTCGAGTCTGTCCTGATGCAAGTGACTTTTTGTGCCTTGATCGAACAGCATTCTGCATTCAAATATTAACCACCAAATCCCCGCGGGGGGGGGGGGGGGGGGGTTAATCCTTATGTATAGATTTCTGGATTTAAAAACAAGCAAACAGGTGAAAGAATAGCACATTTCCCCAGACACAATTGTCTTATTGATTGACAAATTTCTTGAATTGATCTTATTGTGCCCTAAACACTAGATCACTTTGTTTGCTGTGATGAAAGCCCAAATGATTATCTGGAAGGATAAAAAAAAGTTCTATTATTAGCTAGTCACTGAAAATTCATGTTTAGGTAGATGATTTAAGATATAAAAATTCTAGGGCACTTTCAAAGTTGACTGTTTGAAATAGTCATATATGTTTTCCCATAATAGCCTTAAAAAGTTCTTTCAAGAGTCCTTCAGTCATTTTTGTATTAGTTTAATAATTAAGGAACGAAATGGTCTTCCCAACCAAAACATAAAAAAGAGGTCCAAATTGGTCTTTGTTGTTATGTCATAGCTCCTGGGTTGGATTCTTTGTCCAACAGCTTTTCAATCTCATACCTATCGGTTCCCTCATCATGGAGCTTCACCAATCTAAAAGAACATTTGATTAGTGTAGAAATAATATATCTCGAAGCATATTATCTAAACTGAACATGTCCAAAGAATACAATCCATTTAAATACTTTATCCTACATAGGTCAAAGACTTCTTGGCCCAGTTCGACAATTACTCCACCGGCATAAAGCATCTTCTGTTTAATAGATTATTATACAAGTGGGTAATTTCTTTTATGAGGGACCTCTTTTAGCTTTCTATTTTCTTTTAGTTTCTCTTTTCTTATTTGAAGTGGCTGCTTATTTGGGTGAATGTAGCATATTAGCTTTCACCTTGGAGATTCGTAACCAAAAGAGAGGACTGTGATGATCCAGACCTTTGTAAACATAAGAAGAATGATAGGTTTCATTTGTTGTGTGTTGCTAGTGCTGTCTTCTGGACACGGATAGCATATCATATCTTAAATTCATCATTTGATCCTTCACTTCTTTCTGTACTTTTCAGCATTTCCTTGGATGTTATCCTTTCAAGAGCAAAACGCTCCAGGACGAATACAGCCCAGAAGGTTTGTGTAGAGCCGCTATGTATGCTTTGCACGTGAAGGAAGAGCTCGATTCGTGGCCTGAAAAAAGCCGCCGGGAGAGAAGTTGGCTAACAGTTCCTGAAGCCATCGAAAGTTGCAGACATGCATGGATGCGGGATGCTCTTGAAAAAGGTTTCTCAAATTGGTATGCTGATGGTATGATCCCCACATTGCAAAGAAAGGGTTTCCCCAATTCGTCATCCAATCAGCATTGAAATTCTTTATAGAACCTCTAGCTTATATGGTACCATGTCAAGATGATTCTATGACTTGTTTGATTTAGTCCTTACATTTCCTTTGGAGGACTAGGAAGTGAGTAAGATGCAAATAGTGGTGGTGTTATTAGGTGCTTAAAATGTTGTTTCGTGACACCTTTCTGGGTTCTTTAAGCTTTTGTCTCTTGCTCTGTCTCAAAAGAGAAGGAAGAAGAACCAGAGGCGCAATCTTGCAAAACAAAAATGTATTGCAAAGGAAATCAAGAAGGGTGAAAAATTTGCCTTTCTTCATCACATCATTTTTGACAATTTCATGTGGACTTGGATTAATACATTGGTAGTGAGTAGGTTCTAAAGTTCGTTATTTTCTTGAATTATGAAATATTGTACATAAGTGTCAATATTGTGTAAAATTAATCAGTACAACAACTTTAGTTGACTACAAAACCTTAAAAAGTGGATCTTTGCATGGAAAAAATCTAGAAAGAGTGTTTGTCGGACCAACATGGACCATACCAGCTGACTAACGGCACGTGATGTGTCACGTGCCGTTTCCGTCAGTTTTTAACGGTGTGGGACTAAAAGTGTTAAAAAATTAGGGTTTTTGGACTACAAGTGTTGAGCACCTAAAGTGCGAGATCAAAAGTGAGAATGGCCCTATTTAGTGGGACCAAAAGTGAAATTTTTTGCCCTACGAAATGTTAAGACTGTAAGATCACTCATTATAGTAATGACTTCATCATGGTGTATACACAATATTCTCTGGAAGCAATGGTTAACAATTGGAGAAGCAGATCTGGGAGCTGCATCTTATTGTGCTTGTACAAGTAAAATAATTAACCAAAAACACGCCTCCTAAACGTCTCATTCAACAAGCAAGAAATGAACATTTCAAGTCAGAATTAACCAAAAAATTTGCATTCCTTGTGGTTCTTACAGTCCAAACATCATTTTCAACTGCGTACCGAGAAAATAACAAAATAACTAATGATACCTAGAACACATTGAGAAACAATAGAATGTGAGATCTAAACAAATACTCAACAGTTTCTGCAGTGATAAAGAACTCTTACCTTCCTATCCATCAGCCATACAAAATTCTTGAGGTAATGGAAGGCTACAAGCAGCCCACCAGCCACCATTTTTCATTTTTTACACAATATACAGATGTGATAAGATGACACTACTGATAGGTTCAAACTAATGTTCATGCTTAACACGTGCCTTTAATATTCCAGGAAGCGGGGGGGATGTCGGAGGTCTACCTGAAATGCTTGACCTTGAAGGATGAGGTATTTGAGGTTGGTACACATTGGCCATGCTGGAGCTCTCCCCTGCATTCTTAGCAGGGTTGTTCGCCACACCATCAATTTGTGGTTTTTCACAAAATTTCATTGCCTTGAGAACGTAATTGTCGTCGTGTAGCTCAAAAGGAGTGCTGCAAATGAGACAAAATAAATTGATCGTGTTAGAAAAAAACAAAAGAAACTTGTTCCAATGCTGATACTTTCTTTCTGATATCACATACTCAGTTGGTGAAGTACACTTAATTAGTACACTTGGATCATTCCCTTACCTATTGAAATCAAAATGCACCAGCTGCATATCTTCTGATATTTCCACCTCTACTGTGGCATGAGGACGAGTCTACAGTATCAAAGACACATCAATGAGAAGAGTATGAGGATTAATTTCATAAGCATATATAGAGGAAGTGCAAACACCAATCATCATAAAGTTTTCAAAAGAACACGAACACAATAATGAACTTAGTACAGACTCCTAGCATAGTTTCCTGAAAAGATTCCCCACTACAAGCACTAAATTGCAGCTAGGTCAAGCTTAGGTCTCAAAATGCTAGAACAACATTTAAAATTTAAATCAACAAGATCAAATAATTCCTTTTTTTTCCTTGGACATCAACTTGAATTTAATTCCTCTTAACCTAATAGGAAAGGATCAGGGTTATTGTTCAAGCCATGCCCTTATAAATAACACTAATAACTGATTGATCTTTATGATTTTGTTTGTTCATTTATCAACTATATGGTCTTAGTCGAATACGTGCTCATAAAGATGACAAGACATAGCAATATCTGTTAGTTTGTTCACGTAGATGATAAGTATAATACAGCAATGTAATTTCATGTCGTGGAAATCTTAGTCCTTATATAAATTGGGAAGCTTCCATGCTTTCAAACGTCAAATCTCAACTTGGTTCTATTTTCTTGTTTTGTTAGTCAAGGGAACTCTTTTGTAACCTGTAAATCACGTACTCATACACTTTATCATGTGTGATCATGGTTTTGATTCATATTTCAAACCCCATACTGACAATTGTCACACTTACCAAGAGAGGAGCTGATCATGAATGTAAAAGTTCTATTTTGCAGCAAGAAGCAAAGGGTAGAAGGAGATTCATACATGTAAAAAGCATTAACTTTGGCAGCTCTTATTTGAAAATATTGCGAGAAGTGTACCTGAACCAAAATAAAAGGCAATGCAACTCCACCACTTGGGGCATTTCCTGAGCCATATAGTTGCTCGTTGCGCTTTATGAGGTTTTGGAGACCGACGTACTGCAGCAAAACATACGGCAGAAAGGTTAATCTGTTAGCTGAGTTACTATGACTGATAAACCTAGTTAGGAGCACATTGGGGGACCAACTTCCTGCCAAAATCAGAAATGCAGAATGTCCTCTCAAGAGTTCTTACTTGTTCTTCCAGCTCTTCCAGATAAGCTGCTTTCTTTTCAATGCGACTTTGAAGTCCAAGGCGTTCAGTCTGCAATCATTATATATATATATATATAAACCAAGACTGAATTAAGTAATGTAGGTCACCAACATTGACACATCAAGATACTTTCTATGTGATAGAAATAAAAATATATGAAGAAAGAAGAAACCATAGTAAAAGGGAGGTACAGAAATCTAACCTTTAGTTCTTCAATGTCATTCACACTAGTCCGAGGTAGACCCTTCCACTGTATTTCCTTCTTATCTTTAGAAATTATATCCATTGCCATTAGCACGTTCAGGGCATCATATACCCTCCGACGTATATTTTTCTCATCATATTGTTGCTGTCATATAAATTTGACAATCAAAATTATTGCTCGAATGCTAGGTTTCACAACTACTAACCATGCATTAGTATGATAACTGAAACTGCAATGAACCTGGTCTGGAGATGCAAGACTATTGTTAGGATCAGCAAATTCAGCAACAAGTTCATCAGCCACCTGGAAAGACATAATACATGTCAGATTTTAAATGATAGGTGTTAATTAGTGAAACTGGTACTAATAATGACTCCACTCCAATTATACAATACGGGGCACTGGAATTGGTACTAGGATGAGAAATGCGAAAGTAGTCAAGTGTCAAATGACTCAATTGTTCATGATATGTCACAGAATGGATGCATCATCTACATACAGGGAATGACCAAAAACTTCCACAATCCCTTCAATCCCCTTCCCCGCAACAACATACAAAAAGGAAAAGAAGGATAATGAAGCACGCACCATGTTTCAGGCAAACAGGAAAATAAAAGATGGTACTTCACAAAAAAGAATAAATAAATAAATAAGAAAAATGAAGTGACACAACATTATACTTTGGCAATCTAACCTCATTATATGTAGTTCTTCCTTTGCTTTCCACTTTCTCGCACACTATCCAGAAGAAGAAGAAAAAGTTAATCACTAAGTAACTAATCTAAAGGCACTACACTCGAGAGAAAAAAATTGCTTTTGTATCCTCGAACATCTAACCAAACTGAGTAATAGGCCTCTGGAGTTTAGAAAATTAAGCTAACCTTCCCCAGAGTTCAAGAGTACCCTACTAGAGAGTCCTTTTCTAAAGACCACGCATTCAAGATGTAACAATTTTTCTATACGGAGCTGCACAGAAACCATTTACAATATTTATACTAAATTACACAGTTCCTGCAACCCAATTTGCCAACAAAACACTGGCTACACCCCCATGTTAACTTTTCTTCATCTAATTTTTGTGCTCAAGAAAAGAAGAGGTTATCTGTGTCTCCTAATATAATTCAGGTTACAAAGACATCTCAAGAGAGGTCTGCTTAGAGATTTGATCAAATCTCAGCATATAATTAGCCTAGAGACTATCTCAAGAGCTTATACCTTAAACAGAAAATTGCTAAGACTTTCTTCTCAGAAAAGAACCAAAACAAGGAGAGATAAGAAACAAAAACCTTTCATGCTAAACTGACGAAGACCTCGACCACTCTTATCACCTCCAACTGCACGCTGGCCTCTCTTCTTCTTCCTGTTTCTGTTTAGATTATTATAAATCTATAATCAATTCAATTGCAGAGGAAGATGAAGAAACTTTCCATAGACAAGATTATACTTTGCACTCAGAACCTGTATCATTAAAAATAAAAGATGCACATGCATTACAATTACTTTTAGCTATCAAAGTATGAAGTTGTTGGTCGAACGAGACGTCTACTGACTACCAATGTCAACCATAAAATATCATAGCTCCTTTTAACATAATTTAGATGTTACAAATTAAATTATTGATGAAGTCATAGTAATACCACAACTCAACCAAGTGCACCTTCAACATACCAATAAGTCGGTTTAACAATGTATTATTCATATTACATGGAATTCACAACATGAACCTCCATTCATCTATACCTTGGAAATTATCTCTGTTAACCCTGAAATTGTTCTTTGTTAACCCATGATCTATAATATCAAGTTCCAATTTCCTCAGCTGTCATTGTTCACCTATATCCATCAGGTTTTAACAATGTCTTCCTTTTACTATGACTTGAACTTTAACAACTCGATCACATGAAGCCATCGGACTTAACAATCCCATCAAAAATCCAATGCGACCAACATAATTCAAGTGATTCTACAACCCATGATATTCTCTGTGGAACTTCAGTGATCAACAAATAGAACAAAACAAAAGTATTGATAGGAAAGAATCAGAAGGCTCACCCAGCAGTCCCTTGTGATCCTGCATCATCCCCGTGGATATCAAGATTGTTCAACCGGAGGAATGTGCTGTCACTGGCTGTAGCTGCCATTGCAGCCTCACTCCGACTGGAAGGGGATCCCACACTACCACTTGTCGACATAGATTGACCAGAAACAGTGGTACCCCATGACCTGGTGGCTCCTCCTCCACCTCCACTACCACCACTTTTAGAAATTGTTGATGGGTTCTTATCCCTATCTGCTTGATTACTATTATTATTACTACTATGATTCACCATTTCCTCGTAAAACCATAAAACTTTAAGAGAGACCCAAAAACAACTCACAAGTTCAGAGAATTGCAGCAATATCTGTGAAAACTAAAATCTTGTGAATTCAAGATAACCTAGACCAGGATTGAGCAAAATAAACTCTGGGTTTCAAAAGGAGTACTCTATAAGCACAGGATTTGCCAAAAGAATCACAAAAAGGGGAAACCTTGCAGATTCTAATAGATACCCAGTAAAAATATGGAGCAGGATGAGTGACCCAATACAC
Organism: Sesamum indicum; assembly: GCF_026168435.1. NCBI lineage: Eukaryota > Viridiplantae > Streptophyta > Magnoliopsida > Lamiales > Pedaliaceae > Sesamum > Sesamum indicum. The sequence goes on along the minus strand of NC_142661.1, from coordinate 2,721,823 downwards.
AAATTCCCATCAAAAAAAGATTTCACCCCCACACCACACCAAGAACTCAACACAAACGAATATCATGAAAAATCCCAGGTCAAACCAATCCCAAAAGAAGAAAATTCTATAGTAGAAAATTCAGATTGCCCGGAGTAAAAAACCAGAAATTAATGGGATTCACAAATTACATTTGCGAAAACTGTAACTAGTATAGCAACCACAAGGGCATATGAGCTTTCAATACAGTATTCCAATGCTATTAACGATAATTTCCCTTTAATTAACATTAGAAAAAAAAAAAAAAAAAGCACCCAGATTAAAAAAAAAAAAAAGGCTTGTAATGCTCAGTTTCTTGTATTAATGGCAAAGCGAACGGAGAGGGAAAAGATGGGTCAACGGCGTTTAGGAGAAACCTGCAAATAGAGTGCGGTAAGAAACTGTGTTGAGAGAAGTATCAGAAAGGAGGGAAACAAAACACCCCCAATTCTCAAGAAGGGGTTTTGATTGGTTGATTAAAGTGACTATTATGGCCAAAAATTGCAATAATCTTTTGTTCTTTGTATGGTATGTGAGAAAATTCAAGTCAACCTTTTATAATAAATCTTATTATTATGATAATCCATATTTTTATATATAATATAATAAATATTTAAAAGAATAATTCTTTTATTTATTTGTAAGTTTATCTTTTTCATATTCAGCACATGCTATATGTAACATATTATTCACAATTTGATGTTGAAATATTTGTCATGCTTGATATAAATTATTTAATTTTTAATTGCGTATATAGATAATATATTGTATTTTATTCAAAAAATAATAATTATGAACAGTCAAAAAATGTTGATGATTTTTTTGAAAAATATAAATTAGTCCACATTTCAATTCCAAATTATGGTCTAAAGTAAATTTTTTGTTTTGGGTCAACTTACCTTTTCAAGTTTGAGAAATTTGCACTTTACCATATATGATCGACTTTTTGCTAATTGTTTTGCTGAAAAAATATCAAATGTTGTGCATGTATGAAAAATATCACATCACATAATCCTTAAATATCACATGTGCATTGTATGTGATCTTTTTTTATCAGAAAACTTAGTAAAAAAATAGTTATAAGTAGCAAATTACAAAATTTCATAAAGTGGAGATGGTAAGTTGACATACAAAAAACAGTTTAGATACCAAAGTATAAAAACGATCATAATTTGGATGGCAACTACTTGCCTCGCAGGGATTGGAAATGTTAATCGTAGCATTGCCGCTTTCTTATTTCCTTTTAGACTTTTGTAAAGCAATGGCCGCTGTCTCGTTGCCTTTGCGTCCCATTAAAGGGTTCGATCCCAGGATCATTTGGATTCCCGCATATGCCTCCCACTGTCGCCTTTATCCCAATTGGGTGGTTTTTCGTTTACAATCCTTACTTTCCTAGGGATCTTACAAAGGTGATCTCGACCATCACTTAAGGCCATTGTTTTATGAATATAAATAAAGATGACATTGGATCATCTTATACTAGATACGGTGGTACGCAACGCATGCGCACATAATTTTTAGTAATACCTTTTATTTTATTTAAACTCATAATTTGTTCCTTTATATTGAAAATTTGTCATTGTCTTACAACCTAACATACAAAAACTGTCTGGTCACTATTTTTAATGCATTAAAAATTGACACTTTTTACAATATATGTTATATATCGATAATGATTATTATAATACATGCAGAACAAATACTAACATGTTATTTCAATTTCAGTTAACAATAAGCTTAAACAAAATATTTTTGAATACATGTTATTGCATGGAATTAAATTTTCTAAAGGAACTTGATTGAGTGATTAATGCAACATGAGTTAGAAGTCGAAGGGTATTTTTTATATTAAAATAATTTGGTGTAGTGTTATCAAAACTACAGCTTTGAGCGGGATAAATGCATTTTTGGTCCTCAAATATAGTCACTAATGTGATTTTAATCCTCAAACAATTTAAGATTATAATTTTGATCCTCAAACTTTAACTTTTTTGTCACTTTTAGTCCTTCCATTATGAATAGATTAAGACATGATGAGTGGCATTATTGGATACTTTCTGAACTAATTTTGCAATGAAGTTATATAATCATTTGACAGATCTTTCCACAAAAGAGGTTGCACCAAACATGACAAGACAAAATATTAAACAAGTGATTCCAGCTCATGTTAGTGCATCTTGTCAATTTACGTTTCTATCCCTGCTCGTCTCAAATATTATTTTGAGTAATAAAATGAAATTCTATATAAATGGAAGATTATTTATTAAGAAAAATCATGTAAATTTTTTGTTTCTTGATATATTTTTTTTTTCTTTTCGTAATTTGTGGCTCTTCTTATGATCAGAGTGTTCTTTTTTTCTTGGATTTAAATGTAAAATGGGAGTTGGGGCAAAAAGGACAAAATGGTAATTGTCATGGGAGAAGCTTTTGATGTGTCAGCTTTCGTGGTAGGCGGCGGCGGAGAAAAGGAAAGATACTATGAGGGTAAAATAGACTTTGTCCCGGAATTATTTGTTACGTGATATTTACTTTTTTAATTAATAAATATAATATTTATTTTTTGATTGGATAAAAATATTCTTTCTATTTTGAATAATTATATTATTTTAAATATTAAATTATTTTTTAATTAATATTTTTAATAAGTGAAGAATCTCCATTAAAAGTGGAGTATAAAATAATATATATAGTAGATACACAATAAATAAAATATAACGAACAATTTACATATGCTTTTTAAAAGAAATTGATATATATATGTTTAGTCAAAAGTTAAATATTTTCCGAAAAATGAATAAATATATTTTATCATATTTATAAAGAAAATATGTTAAAAATTTGATCTTTAATTATTATTTTTATCTAAAAGAATAAATAGTTAATAACTCAATTTTATCACCAAATTAATAAAATCTTTTCATAAATTTTTTTTGTGTATTTATTTACTCATTTATTAGTTAACTTTGAGTTTGCAAAAAAAATAATGTTTGAACTTTTTAACTCACTAATTATATTTTACTTTATTACAAATAAAAAATATTTTTAATTAAATTTAAAAAATTATTAAAGAAAAGAAATTTTTTAAACTATATATATAATAAGTGCAATATTGTAAAAAATTCTCGAGGTGATAATTGTTACATGCTAAATAATTTAGAGGGGCAAAGTTTATTTTTACCCTTGCCATTATTGTGGTCAAGCAAATCTCTTAAATAGGCAAAAGCCCCCACAAAATATTCGAATTTGCAGGAATGCCCACAAGTTTCTTTTTTCTTTTTATTACGAAGGAAAATTTCTAACAGTTACAAAATAATGTGAAAGGAGCCAACCAATATGAATAAGTTTATGATTGTCGATCTCGATATTAAAATAAAGCAGATCATAGTTAAGAAAATCAAATACACAATCATAAATGTAGGCATCATATTGATGACATAGTGTTAAAAATCATGTTTTCTCATAAATTCAACAAATTTTTTAACATTCAACGTAAATTACTGTTTTTTCATTGTGAGATAAAAAAAGGAAAACTCTTTCTAAATGGTTAAAATGTTTGTTATCTTTTGAATGATTGTCAGAACCAAACCGCTAAAATTTCCAAGATGGAAATTTGAGGATAAATGTGGTGCAGAAACATATAAAAAGCGAAAAATGAGCGGTTTATGATGTTCATATAACAAATATAAAAGGTTAAAATTTTAAAATACCTAAACTTCATGTACTGAAGTGAAATTCTCATAAATGCAGGGGGTTACGCCATAATATTGATTAGTATATAGTACAAGAGTTAGCACACCAAGCAATAGAAAAATGGGGAAAGCTTTGAGAAGTGGAATGCCTGGGATGAGAATGACGCATTTCTTGGAACAATCTGAACGTCATTCTCTCTCTCTCTCTTTCTCTCTCCTCTCCTCCCCTCCCATAAGCACATTATTATAAACAAATGCTGAAATGGTTAAACAAATAAGCTTAAAACCTCAACTGGGTCCCTTGGTTTTGGTGCTGAAACAGAGTACTCTTGATTGGGGGGAACTTTCTAGATGAAATCATAATATAAGATTATTGCACCTCTAATGGGTCATTAATTGACTACTTAAAAGTCAAAAAGATCCAATCTTTATGTCGTTTACATTCAAAATTCAGGTTTTCTTGAGCTTTTGACTAAATTTCAGCAACTGGGTTTTGCTCGGTGGTTTGAGGAGTCTGATATATTTGTTAGGTCTTGGGTCCTTTTCTTCCCTCCCTTTCCTCAACCATATTCTGGAGGTGTTTGTCAAAAAGATTGTTTTTTGGTAAATGATATCGGTTGGTGTAACGTGTTTGATTTGTATTTGAACTGGGATTTGGAGTGTTTTTCTTTGTGTTATCTGAAGGTTTGATCTTTGCCGACGTTGACTTCATAGTTTATGAAGTTTCTGGGGAAAACGATTTCATTTTAGAATTTTTTTTCTTTGTTCCTTTGGCCCTTTGGGTGTGTGTGTGTCTAAACTTTTCCGGGTTTGGAAATATTGAGGTGGTGCTGTGGTGATGGTGGTTCATGGGTAGTAGAACAGCTAAAATTGGTGCTGATGATAATAGAAGAGTGACTTCTGGAATGCCAAGCTTCATTTCTCAGATACCGGTTTCCAATCCCATGTAATTTTCTCTGTCTTTGGTGATTGTCTGAAGTTGATTAAGAACTTTGAGTCCTTTCTCAATATTTCCTTGGTATTACGGTATTTTTTTAAAATTCTTCTTAAGTTAAAACGTAACGTTTTATCTTTTTCTCTACTGAGTGCAGTATTAGTTTTAGGTTTGTAGGAAGGTAGGTGAATATGCCATGTCTTACATGTCATCTTCAGCGTTAAAGACAAATTTTACGATATCTGTTTCACATAAGTTTTTGTGCTACTGTAGTGAAATAGTGCCATGAAAGTCACTACGGTGTTGGGTCAGACAAAGAAATAAGTAGGTACTAAAGGGTTGAATGCATTTAAGTGGAAAGTGATAATCAGGAAAGCTAAAAGGTTCTACTTCTATTACTTGTTTGTTATTAATGATATAATCGGTTAATGTAAGTTAAATATGCCAAAAATAAAGTACATGCTGGTTATTCACTCCCACCAAGTATCTGTTCGATGTAGTATTGGTGTACTGCTTCTTGGATTACTGGTCAATGAATACATTGCCGTTCAATTGATCTTTCGGTTATTTGTTTGCTTCTGCTAGAAGCAGTGCTTGCCCTTGCTTGACTGAGTAATATTCTTATAATTGGCCATTTCTCCTTTCACTTGTACTTATCTACCCTTTAAGACCCTATTGTGGTTGTGAGTTTCTTCTGTAGTACAGAGAATGTGCTAGTCCAAAAAATCTACAGTTTTGTTGGTAAGATGAATAAATAAGTCCGGACTGGCGGGATGTTGACATGGTTTAGTTAGGAAATATCCGAGTTTGTTCTTACTTTATCAGCTCTCAGGTGTGCTAATTTGATCTGTTTGCCAAATTCTTAAAACAAAATTTCCCCGAAGTATGTTGTATTATATATCGAAAGGATTTGTTGAGGATTATTTATATGACTCTGTAATTGAAGTTGGCCTAAGTTCTTTAAATTATCCAAGTACAAGTTAAAAGTTTGAATATGGACTTTATAATAAGCATGTTTATCCAAACTGGTCTCGTCATTCAAATGAGCTGCCAAATTGCATGGAAAACGATTCTTGTTCTAGATTTATAATTTGTTTGAAAGTTTTGCTGACTGATATTAGCACTTGGTGCTAACTTGAAGTTCATACCGAGCTTTGTTCACAGTATGGGGCTGATGATACAACTTCGTGGGGCTGTAGATATTGTTTTGATTCTTACGGAAAAGAATAGAATTAACATCCTGATTGATTTCAGCAGAATCTGATTTGAATATCGGATAGGCATTTTACATGACAGATAGAGTTCTTTGTATGCTTTTTCCCTGTAACTTTGAAGTTTACATGATTATGCATTGTATTCCTAAGTTTGGAGAATATCCCGAAAAGTAAATAAGACTATGCCTTCCCTGCAAAACTAATTGTGGTGACATTCTTTTTCCTTCTTGAGTTGGTAAATGGTATCACCTAGATTAGTATTTTCATTTAATAGCTAATTGTTAGTGTGACTTGAAAATTGCAGGAGTAAAGAAGTAAATGCAACGCAATCATCTAGGATTTCTGATTTTGGGGTCCTGGAGCAGTATCTCGGATTTCGGGTGGGAGATGCTGCTAATGTCAGTCGAAGTAAGTTTCTAGGTCTTAATTCTGTTTGTGATTAATTGTTTTCATTGTATGCTTGGTATTATGTCCATCAAACTCAAGCTTCATCAAGTTGCAAATTAAATTTTGAGGGACTTTGTTATCTGAGCTTTTCAAGATTTCCACACTCTAGGTATGCTGCCTTCCCGATTACATGAAATTGACTAAGCTTTTGTTCTATCTCTTGAAGTTCTAGATTCTCTCAGATTTAGTGGCAGTTAGCTGTTGTGTTTAGGATAATGAACATATAATATCAGACAGAAGTACTGAACAAGCCAAACTCACCTCTAATTGAAACACAGAAATACAATATGTTTTACATCTATGGTGGAGAAGTCGAAGCTTCTCAGGAAATAATGCTTGGGTTGAACAGTGAGTTTTATGAATTCTATTCTGCCTGTGCAGTCTGACCTATTATTAACATTTGTTGGTGTACAATGAGTAAAAATGCCTGCATTTTCCTTTTCAAACTGATATTCCATTATGTTCAGTAGCTCCTATTTCTTTTGGTACAATACCAAATCTCTATAAACAAGTTTGTTTAATGCAGACCCAGTGTTTGCTCCAACTGTGAATAGTCAAACAATGAGCACAGATCTCCAGTCTGGTGTATTCAATAAGGTAACTTTCACCTCTTTCAGCCATTTGTATCTGTGTTTCACTTTAGAAGATCCGGGATTGCTTGCATAGTTTTACATCTAACATCCATTGAATCTGCAGTCTCTTGCTGCAACCAATGGCAATATTTCTGCGGCTTTCTTGGGGTCCCAAGCAGTACAATTGCAAAAAGGATCTGATCTGAATGTTGTAATGGCAACTGGTGCTCAACATGAGAATTGGGGAGAGTCTAACATGGCAGATTCCAGTTCCCGTACAGATACTTCAACAGATGTGGACCCTGAAGACAAGAATCAAATGGTGATTGGTCTTTAAGCCCGTTCTCTGGTTGTGTAGGAATTTTTTTTAATTTTCTTTTTTCCCCATAGCTTGAACCCTATTTTAGGTCCTCCATCTTAGAAATTGAACCATGTCAATTTAGCTTATTCCACTCAGGAAGTATTCCAAGAAAGTCGCTAGCAAATAAAATTTATTGGTTTGTGTACGAATAAATTTCCTTCTGTTTCATTTATGCTTAGATGTTTTTGGGCTCCTTGTGCAGAACGAAATGGGTCAGTCTGCTGCTGTTACCGTCTCCGATTCAAGTGATAAATCAAAAGAAAAAACTCTAGATCAGAAGGTTACACCTTTTTACTAGTTGGTAATTCACTAAGTTCACATGCGGCTTTTTTATCCCTTTTTTATGATATGATTGTCAGACACTGCGGAGGCTTGCCCAAAATCGTGAAGCTGCTAGGAAAAGCAGACTGAGGAAGAAAGTAGGTTTTGGAGTTGATATTTAAGTTCTATATCTTTCTTGTTTGGTCTGCTAAGAAATGGTGGTGGTGTATTTATGGTAAGATAATTCTTAAACCGGCTTTGCACCGACTTTCCAGGCTTATGTCCAGCAGCTGGAGAATAGCCGTCTGAAGCTAACTCAGCTAGAGCAGGAACTGCAGCGGGCACGTCAGCAGGGAATATTCATTTCAAGCATTGGAGACCAATCTAATGCGGGGAGTGGCAATGGTGTGATATCTTTTAGGGCCTGCGCGTCATTGTTTAGTTGTATTAACTGATTAAAACTACGATGCATGTGATTCTGTTTTCTGATTTAAACTTTGATTCTTGAGCTATAATCAGATGGTGGACTCTTCTTTCCTCTTTTCTTTTTGTTGGGTGTGGGCTTGTTTAATACCCTGAATACCACTTGGGGAAAATAAAAAGGTTATCTTCATTTATTCAATTATATAAATGTCTTATTGTTACAGGGGCATTGGCTTTTGATGCGGAATATGCAAGGTGGATGGAAGAACAGAACAAAAGGATAAATGAGCTGAGAACAGCAGTGAATTCACATGCAAGCGACACAGAACTCCGCACTGTTGTGGATAACGTCACAACACAATTTAACGACATATTCAGGTTGAAGGGTAATGCAGCCAAGGCTGATGTATTTCACATCTTATCGGGAATGTGGAAAACACCAGCAGAAAGGTGTTTTATGTGGATTGGTGGTTTCCGTCCATCTGAACTTCTCAAGGTGTGTCCCCTTCAGTACAGGTCGCTCTATTCTATCAGTTTGGTTCTATTTATTCTGTTCCGAGCAAAGATAGTAGTTATTTATTTCTTATCTCTCTCTCTTACTGGAATTTTGAGGGCTTTGCAGCTTCTTGTGAACCAACTGGAGCCTCTAACGGAGCAGCAGATGACAGCAATTTACAATTTGCAGCAATCATCACATCAAGCAGAAGATGCCCTTTCGCAAGGTATGGAAGCATTACAGCACTCTCTAGCTGAGACAATAGCCAACGGTTCTTCAGGACCTGAAAGCTCGTCGGGAAATGTTGCTAATTATATGGGTCAGATGGCAATGGCCATGGGGAAGTTGGGAACTCTTGAAGGTTTTCTGCGGCAGGTAATTGGTTGTCTTCATATAGTTATTGTTGCTTTTCTTTTGCTCTTACAGGTTGTGTTGTTCTTTTTCTATCTCAGCTAGTATACAGTAAGGGATAATTATAATGACTACCTCTGAGATTTAGCCATATTACAAAAATTCTATTGGTTTTGAAAAATTAAACCTTGCAGTCACCTTCCTGTTTTACATTACGAATTCCCCCTAAAGAGTTGGATGGCCGGGCAGAACTTGTGTGAGAAGGGATTTGTAATGTAAATATGAATGCACGGGTATTAGCAAAATTTATCAAAGATACGGACCACAAAGTGAAACCTTCTCACATCAAACTGTCTCAACATATACAAGAAAGCAGTGGTAGAATGAGTTTGCAAGACTGAAATTTCTTCTTGGGCAATGACAGGCTGACAACTTGCGGCAGCAGACGCTACAGCAGATGCATCGTACACTGACAACTAGACAATCAGCCCGTGCACTTCTCTTGATAAATGAATATTTTTCAAGGCTTCGAGCTCTCAGTTCTCTCTGGCTTGCAAGGCCACGAGAATGACTTGTTATCCGCTTGGCTCAGATGTACCCGGACCGGCACTAACGACTGAAAGGCCGCGAGAATGACTTGTTATCCGCTTGGCTCAGATGTATCCAGACCGGCACTAACGAGTGAAAACTGCTCCTGGAATGTAAGCCCACTAAGTAGGCCAGAACGAAGCTGGCAGCCATGGCCGACACTGATGTATGACTCTGGTTGTGAGAGTATAGCTTCCCTCGCCGTATACTGATTCTGGCACCGACTAAAATAGGAATCGATAATATGCATGCTCTTGATTTTATAGACAGGACGTAGGAAGGAAAGATAGATATGTGTAGAGGAAAGATGACTGGGATTTGAATGTTCTGCTGTAATATATGTATCCCTCGTGTGCTAGAGGTTTCTTCTAGTTTCTGGGAATCCCATGATTGTATTGTGAGAAACAGAACTATGCCATGAAAACTGAGAAGAAGTTTTGTGGGTTGATGTATGTCTTGTCTTCCTTGGTTTAATCTGGGAAAGTTTGTAATAAGCTGACTTTGATGGTAGTGGAATCTTTCCGTTCAAACGATCGATGATTGGTCTGAATCTTTTGTCTGTATTTTCTTCACATGAACATTTTTGTCTGTATTTTGTTCATATGAACATGAGCCAAGGCCTGAACATTTTATCTTTTGCAGAGCAGAGGGCAGCACGATCCCGTACGTAGATAAGTGGTTTGAGATATAGTGATCTACTTAAAAAAAAAGTTGATTTCAGGAAACGTAATTAGAACAATCCAAATCCAGAACTAATAATTTCGTTAGTAAATTAACAGATATAGAACTTATTACAAACTTTGTCCATAGTAAACTGGCGGCCCCTAAAAATCAAACCAATGACTTCATTATTTAATTAACAAGTAAAACATACTTCCAAACTTTGTCCGAACCAAGAAGATGCCTCTAAAATTATTAATTCAACATTCTTTTAGTGTGGATATTTTATAGGGGGTAAAAAACATTTACACTCCTTGATATTAAACCAAATTACAAAAACATTCCCTACCTTTTGTAGAATAATAACTATACCCCCGAACAATGTTAGTATAATATTTTTCAAGAGTATTCGTATAAATTTTGCCTTTAAATAGAGAATTGACATATAATTATAGCTATACCCTCATAGAATGTAGCTGTAATTTTATAGAAGGCAATAGAGTATGCTTATTTTTAGCTAACCTCAAGAACTGTCAATGTTTTCACCTCTGACAGTGCAAGTACACTATCAATACCTAAAAATAAAAACAAACAAAAAGGAGAGGAGAGAAGGACAAAAGGATGACATTTTTTCAGTGTAAAGTAATAGCACTAGTCCGATACACAGCCTCCCAGAGAAAGGCAAGATTTTGGAGTGCAACAATATAATAATACCATAGATAAATTGTAACCAAACTAATGAAGAGACAAAACAGCAGGAATGTAGATTAAACTTTCTACCTAGCTACCTTAGATTGCACTCAAGCACAGATCCAAGTGACCCCAGAACCATTCAGTTCCCTTTATTCCAGCAACTCAGCCACTGCCGACTTTCTAAATGCATCTGCTCGATCCAAAAGATCATTCATCGCTTTATTTGGAATGACGCTGTCTGCCTTCATTCTCTCCCTGAACCCATAAGCTGGGGCTTTGGCATTTATGTAGGCAGCGAGAAGTGCTTGGTATGGCCGCACCCGTGAGACATATCCTGCGTCTCTCATCCTAAGGAATATCTTCTCAGCATTGTGTATATCCCCTCTCTTTGCATATTGATCCAAGATTACAAAATAGGAATTAAAAAGTGGTTTCCCACGTTTTTGTTTAAGAGCCTTGTCGAGTATAGAATCTGCTTTTTCCACTTCCCCAGCCCCGACGTAAAGCTTCACAAGTGCATCCCAAGTCAATGGCCCGACAGTGCTACTACTCTCTGCCAGTCGCTTAACGAGATCCTTCCCTTTGGCTAACATTTTGTGATTTGCATATACGTTTAGTAGAAGAGCAAAATGCTTTGAGGAGGGCCTCTTCACTTTTTTCACCATTTTATCAAAAGCTGCCTCGGCTTCTTCAATTCTCTTAAGTTTGCCCCAAGCTCCAATAGCAGCCATGCACTCTTCCATGAATGGATTAGATTCACATACTTTCCAGATTCTCTCAACTTCATCATCCCTTCCGAGGGAAGCATATATGGGAAGCAGCACTCGACACACCCATCGATTTTTTGTTATATCGTCTCCTTCCATTTCTTTCAAAATTGCCTCAGCTTTATCTTTTAGCCCCGCAGCAGTGTAGTGCCGAGCCAAGCTTGCCTGAATTTGAATATTAGGTTCGACCCCTTCAGACTTCATTGTCTCAACAATTTGTTCCATGCCACCAATGTCGTTAGACTGCCCTTTAACATCAATCAAAATCTGGTAAGTAAAAATGGATGGCTTGATATTCTCTTTCTCCATTAGCAACAAAACATCAGCAATTTTCTTCTTGTCGGTCCTCTTGTAGAGAAGCAGCAACTGGTTGCAAGAAAAGCACGTCACAGGGAATAAACTCTTCATTTTATTGAAGACCTCCTCAGATTTCCTCACATTGGTGGCAGAGACACAATTTGCCAATAGGGTACGATAGACTATTTCACCTCTACAAGATTCAGGAATCTTCTGAATGTACTCCTCTGCCTTAAAGATACCACGCACTTTGGAAATTAGGTCCACACGAGAAGCATAATAAGTCTCATGAAACTCAATGTGCTTTGTCGACTCCAACCATTCTGACAACTGAAAAACATTAAGTTAAAAAGTGAGCGCCCGTACGAATCACCTAGATCCGATGACAATGCAGGCACTGAACAACCAGCAAAAGTTAAGATAACTAATATGACATCTATGCAAAAAGAAGCTTATGAACTTGGCGTTGAAAGCAAGCTAACTATTTACTTATCGCCTCATCTCCCCGAGGAAAGCAGAGCATTCAAATCTTTTTTTGTCTTTCGTCGAATTAGGCTGGTCAGTATTGAGAGATCGACGAAACACTTCATGTAGTGAGGGTAATTGCAATATAATGCAAAGCATGTCAAGTTAACAAACTTCCAAATGAAGCAAGAAATAAATTATCACAACAATGATAAATACTTCCAGACTTCAATAGAAGATGGGAAAGGTGGAAACATCTTAGTCTGAGAACTCAGTCATTTGGAAACTGAATAATCTGACTGCCTTCATAGTAGCTGCTCCAGAAGACGGGAAACCAAATGGATTTGATTCTAACAAAGACAGCACATAGCTCACATGCCCCTACAGAGGCTTTTGATTGACTACACAGTAACAGCTTCTCTTCCTCATTTTCTTATACATAAGAGGCCTAAAGTCCAACACAATCATTCTTGCGGTTTGTTGGGTCTAAAGTACACAAAGATAGCAAAAATCCTAGATGAGATTATGAAGTGAAATTGACTTGATATACAAAAGAATTAGTCTACATACCTGCAAGGCCTTAACGAACATGCGCCGCTTCCGTAGATGAAGCATAGTTAATGATACTTCTGTTTGGGTCACTTCATTTCCTTCTTCAACCCATTTATCCAAAGCCTTGCTGACCGATGAAAGGGGGGCAGCAAGTATAGCCTTAGTCAATGCTGAAATAGCTTTACCTTTTGGAGATCTTTTCTCTCCAACATCAGTATCAGTTCCCACCTTCCCCAACTCATTTTGCATATCATCAGCAACACCCTCACCTTCAGAGAGATCTGATTCATCATCGATCTCATCGCCAGAAGCAGCTCCTTGAACCGCATCAAGTGGAGTTTCGAGCTCAGAGAAAGCATCCTCCAAGTCATCATCTCCCTCTCTGCTGCTCTTAGCATCCGCCTGTGAAGAAAAGGTTCGAGCTCCTGCGTATGACTTTGAATAACTAGATGATGTGTTGTAAAATCTTGTCAAATATAAAGATTCATCCAACAATTTTCCTTGAGGTTCAACAACTCCAGCATTGTGATTTTCCAAACAGCTTCTTGCAATCTCTGACTTCATACAGCTGATTCCAATGGTTCCGGAACTTAATCCTCGATTCCTGAAAGAAAAAGAATACATATCACAATTATGACAAGAGGTCAAGAATAGTGAATGCTAAATTTTCAACTACATCCGAGAGAAACAAATATAACAATAACAATAGAAGCAGCCAGAGTCAGTACAGACAATTAAAATATGACAAACGTAAAAAATGCCAAATTATTACGCATAAAAGACCAATTAAAACGGCGAACAGTTCGGCAAATCATGAAAAAATCAACACCGAACGCCTTAAAGAAGTACATTCAGTGCTTACAGCTCTTGCAGTGCATTAAAATCTAAGTGTCATTCTGGACAGCAGGTGAGCATTAAAAGAATAAAAATAAGACAAATAGATGCTTGGGTGCATAAAGTATATTCAGACCGCCCTTTTGAAGCTCAAGACACCTTTTTGCTCCAATTAAAAGTGGGTTTTATAAGGATACCCCCCAGGAAAAAGCCTTTCTAAGTAAAGGAAACACTGCCATTCTCACGAATTTAACAAAAAAGATGGCTAGCTTGAAGAGCTGCACTCAAAAGTGCAATGAAGTAAGGCACCAAGAAGAGTTCAACTGATTTGCAAGAAAATTAAATAGACTGCCAATACCATTTTAAGCTAAACTCCTTTAAGAAACATTCAGAGAACTCCTCAACCAACAGATAATACAAGTAGCATCAAGACAATACGAGATATCTATTCTCCAAATTTTCTTTTCTTTTTTCCTTCTACTTAATTTACACCAAGTAACAATGTCACCAGAACTGACCACTTAAAATCTCACAAAAGCTACAGAACACAAATATACGGAGCATTTTAGCCATAGGCTCCCACACGCACACAAACATGTAATTGCAAGACATACACATATAGAAGATACGAAATGGCACAGCTAATATATTCCCATCCATGAAAATTAAAGGGAACTCAATAAAATCAACTAAGAACAAAAAAAAACCCTAAAACAAAGCATTTCAAGCACATAAATCAGCATTCGGACAAATACTTGTCCGGCGTAAACTGACAGAGGAATGAATTACTTGAGATGAATCGAGGTCCGTCGAAGTGCCCACATGCTGATTATTGAAAGGGTAATTCCTAAATTTTGCTAGCTAATATTAGTAGTAATAGAGATGGGAAGAGTTTGCGAGAGCAAGAGACTGAAAGCTTGGAGAAATGCGAGTGAGAAGGCTTAAAACCCTAAAACCCTTTCGTGGAGTTATAGTCTTAAACATATAAAATTTCCTGAAAGGCCCTAATTTTCAGACTGCCCCCTTAATTTTCAAATAATTACATATAGGTCACCTGAAGTTTGTATTCGCATCACTTCTCTTTTCCTTAAAACAATATTGGTCATTATGATAAGTCGTTTCTGCTTATATATAATAAATATTTTTTATACTTTAAGTTATTTTATAAATAAAATAAAATATAGAACTAACACATCACATTTAAAAAAAATCAACTTAAGGTTATTATCAGCACAACAAAAAAAATCGTACAATAGCATCACAAACGATCTTTTTCGAGTGTAAACTTCATTTCTTTTTATATTAATATAAATATATCAAAATTATATATTTAACTTTACATTTTGAATTTTTAATTGTTATAGAAAATAATTCATTTTATTGAAAGGTTATATTTTATTTTAATATTGTTACATTAATATAATATTATCTGATCAATCGGAGACAAGTATGTCAGTACTTATTGACTCAATTAGTGATTAGGGAGCACTTTTAATTAATTGATTGTGGGTTCGATTATTTTTGTCGATGTAAGAGTTGTATCGATTTTAGGGGGTATGTTCCGATTTGTGGTGGTAATTGGAACAGAAGTTTTCCAAATTCTTTTATTAAAAAAAAGGGATAATTATAATTATTATTTTTGAATTTTGGTGTAATTATACATTAAACTCTTGTGGTTTGAAAAATTATATCTAGTACTTCTGAATTTACATCCATATTACAATTAGGTTTATCTGTTAATCAAAATTAGTGAATTTATTGATATTAGCAAAAATATTGAATGAAAGCTGAAATTTACATTGGATTAATTTTATTATTGACTTATTGCATGTCAAACGAATTTTTTACCTGAATAAACCACCATATCTTCCCACGTGCATTAACCTGTGAAGACATAAAAGGATAATTTGATTATAAAAAAATAATTTTGACGTATAATAAATCAATAATAAGTCAATCATTGATAAATATTCGACGGTCCCCCTGGTTCCGCCACTGGAAATCCAGGTGGTTTGCGTCTTTATTTCTTGCAAGTTGGTTTATTTGCTAGTACAGGTGTACCGTAGCAAGCGTAAATTGAGACACATGCATGATAAATGTCAAAATTTATATGAATGAGATCGATAACTCAATGAAAGCATAACGGATGCTTAGTGTTGAAAAACAGTGTCCAGACAATTCAAGTCATTAGGTCGGAGGAGATTGAATGGACATGCTTGTGTAGTTTAAAAATCTGGAAGCGGAGTTTCAAGAAAGTTAAAGTTAGGGGACAACTCAACATCCTTCATAATGTAAAGCATGAGATCTTTTAGCTAATGGAAAGCCAGATGGTTACTATTCATTGCCAAAATCCACAGGTAGAAAGATCTTCTCTACATCTGACCTCTAGAGGCCATCTCTTAATGCATTAATCTGGAAGGAAAAAAGATGTTAGCCTTGTAGCTAGTACAAGATAGAACTTACATAACAAAGTTGAATATATATACTTCGAGTTCTTCATTTTTGCATGAGAAAACTTAACTCATTCACTCATATGGTGTGAATAGATGAAAATGCAAAGCTTTTCCCAGTCCTTTTTGGACAACCATCTGCAAAGATTGTACCTGCTGATCAGAAATCTACAGCTGATTCGAATCAAAGATTAAAAGTTGGTGTTGTCCTTTCCGGAGGACAGGCTCCTGGTGGGCATAATGTCATATCTGGACTTTTGGTGAGCTCTTTAGTTCTCATCATGATCATAAATTCTTAGTTATGGTCTTGTTTCAAGTTTTCATGATATTATTTTGTTGTCTTTAGATTATTTACAGGACAAGACAAAAGGTAGCACATTGTATGGTTTTCGGGGTGGTCCAGCAGGGATCATGAAATGTAAGTATGTGGTATTGACCACCAACTACATCTATCCTTAAAGGAACCAGGTAAGGATCTCAATCCGTTTTGACAAAAATGAGTTTTCAATGGGTAATTTAATCATGGATGAAGTAGAATGAGTAATATTTCAATGGAAAGAACTCACATGCCCATGAAAGATCAATCTTGAAGTTTTGTCCTCATTATAAGATCACGTTTTCATGAACAAGGCAACATAGGACTTGGTATTCTTCTTACTGTTGTGGGTTTTTTCTATTTGATAATTACTTCGTCCAATGTAGCGAAGCATCTCCATAGCTTTGTACTACTAAAATTTTTACATCATGATATTTGCATCTGATTTATACTCATATCTATGTCGAAGCTTCCTAGAAAGTAGAGCATTTCAGTATTTCACCAATTTTTTCTTAGATTTGAATCTTATTTATGTGTATAAATGAGAAGAGAAAGGAGTTTGCGCTGGTATTTGGAATATTTGGAAGATAGTTTTACAATGTAACAGAAATAGATTAATGCAACAAATGGTTACCACCACCGGCAATGCATATTCTACTTTTTCTTCTTTTTTTTCTTAGTTTGAACATTCACATAATATATCTCCAACTGTTATCGATTACATGTTGTTTCCGTAACAGGGTGGCTTTGACATGATCTGTAGCGGGAGAGACAAGATCGAAACCCCTGAACAAGTAGGTCATTGTTATTTCATACATTTGCTATATCTAAGCCATAAGATGCTTTTTGGTACCTTTATCATCCATCCCCATCTCCTAATGCCAGAAAAACTTCTTTCAAGTTTTTCAATGCAATCAATCAACTTGGAGGATGCCTTTACCAATTTCTTCAAGGCAGCATGTATACAAATATTTTACGAAGTGCCTTGTGAGTTATATGAAATGAATATTAGTAACTTGTTCAGGTTTAGTGAACCATCCAATTGATTATGCCTCCAAATGAACTAAACCTCACTTTCATAAGCAAGATGGACTTTGCCACATTTATGTTTTGTAAACTCTGCTTCCAGTGTATTCTTTGAGCCAATAAATTAAACGTTTACTTGAGAGATTTCTGTAGCGACATAAAATTCTCTTTGTAAGAAGAAATATGGTTCACTTTGGCTATTGTGATGACACTCCCCTCAATTTTGTTCCCTCCATCTCTTTTTACTGTTTTTAGTTAAATTGCTTCTTCTTGCCCAATGGGATAGGTCTGCTGACCACTTAAATTTTGTCGCATGGTCGTCACACCTTGGTGTTCATAATCGTGACCTCGGTTGCTGAGACCAACCTTACAAGCATCAACAATATAAGTTGCATTACATTGAAACAAATCATTCTTCTAATGACTCTGCTTACATTGCCTCTCAGTTCAAGCAGGCTCAAGAGACGGCAATGAAGCTTGATTTAGATGGACTTGTTGTCATCGGAGGTGATGATCACTAATGCCTGTCTCCTTGCTGAGAACTTTAGGTAGAGATTCTTCTTATTGGTATTTTAGTTTGTTTACAACTCCACCTATGGTTAAATATTTTCATTGAATAAACAATTTCAGGGAAAAGAAAATGAAAACCCGGGTTATTGGATGTCCTAAAACAATTGATGGTGACCTAAAATCCAAAGAAGTTCCTGCAAGTTTTGGATTTGATACAGCGTGCAAGGTGACCTTAATTTGCAAGGATCATTTGTGTTTTGGCCCTTTTTTCAATTGGCGGGTGGTGTAGTTCCTATAGTCCAAGCATAGTAGTTAATGTGCTTACTGATGTTTTCGGTAGAGATTAAGTCACTGATGCATTGTTGCTCTGGTGTCTTTTCTTGTGGAAGTTCTTCAGACCTAATTGTAAAATGAATAAAAATGCAGCTATGCTGGTTACATGCTTTTGTTCACAGTGTTTTATTCACAAGCTCACATAAATTATTTGTTTTTGACCCTCAAGAAAGTCAATATTCATGTACGACAGCAGACTGGACTCATCTTAGATACTGGGATTGCCACTTTACTGTGCTCTTAGTCTGAACAACTAAACTGACTTTGGTTTCGCTAGCATGGTGGCCATGAGCGCCATTTCTAGGATTTCCTCCTTTTCTGTCAGCTCTAACTCTAAGTTTCACTTATCGAATGTTGGCTATGTCATGCTTCTTTTCTTTCCATCTTCATTTCACTTTTACTCAGACTGAATTAATAGGTGAAAGATGCTTTCTAGTTTTGGTTTTACGAACAAATCTACCGCGATAAACCTATTACATAACGATGTCTTCACATTCATCACATTTGTAATTGCTGTTTTACTTTTCCCCTTTACACTGTAGGAATCTATGAGTTCAAACTTCTTTCTTCCCTCCTCCCATTCTTGCTTGCTTGGTCTGCTTTCATTGGTTCTTTTACTTAAAAGGTTCAATATATTTACTATGTTTATATTCTGAAATTGCAGTTATATGCAGAAATGATTGGGAATGTTATGATAGATGCTCGCTCAACTGGAAAATATTATCATTGTAAGTGCAAGATAGTGAGATTGTCCGCATTTGCTGTTTGAGTGACCTACATTTGCTGTTTTTAAGTGAGTGAGTCTATATTTGAACGGCTACCTTGTTCTGTTGTTAGGTGCTTAGAGGCTGTCACATTTTGTATCTGATTTAACTTATGTCCTGTTTAGTTGTGAGGCTTATGAGCAGAGCTGCTCCTCACATAACATTGGAATGCAGTTTGCAGACTCATCCTAACATAACTATCATTGGTGAAGAGGTAGTCTAATTCTTTTGTTCCAACTTTTGTGTTTATTTGGAATTGAAATGCATTTGTTTGGGTGGAGGGAAGCTTTGGATGCCATACTCCAAAACCTCAAGTAATTATGTAAATTCCCCTCAAGATCTTCTTTTATAAGCACGTTGTTCAAATTTACATTTCTCTTGGGAGCTTCCATATAATCCTAGATGGGCATACACCCTACTGCCCAGTTTGATCCAAAATGAAGGATCCACCTTTTTTGCAGAGGTCCATTTCATGGCACCACAAGGACAGTTATAATCTTCTAGTGATATTTGTTTTTTCATTTATCCAGACTCTCACTTCTCTGCGATAATTCCTGTATGGATGTGTCCGACCAACTGAAAGGACCTTAGTTCTAAAGATACCTTTATGAAAGTTACTGCTGAGCACAGAGAAAGACCTCCATATACAGCATCTTCTTTTGTTGGCATCCATATTTATTTGCATGTATCATGTATCATATATGAGAAAATTTAATTAGCTTCTTCGTCTAACTATTATCATCTTTCAACATCCTTTATGTTTGTAATCACCATTTATTTTGTCACTGAAGGTTGCAGCAAAGAAACAGACTCTGAAGAATGTTAGAGATTATATCACAGATGTTTTCTGTAAACGTGCTGAGAATAGTTACAACTATGGGGTTATACTTATACCAGAAGGCTTAATTGATTTCATCCCAGAGGTTTATAGTCCTAAAATAAGCTCTTTATGCTATAGTGATCATTTTGGCTCCTTTTCACTTTCACATTTCCTCGAACTTTTACAAGGCATCATAACGGAAGTTCCAACTGATCTTGACCTTGTAGTCCATCCTTACAGGTGCAACAATTGATTGCAGAGCTGAATGAAATCCTCTCACATGATGTTGTTGATGAAGGTGGAATGTGGAAAAAGAAACTGGGGAGCCAATCTCTCAAGCTTTTTGAAATCTTACCACAAGCCATTCAGGAGCAGTTGCTGCTGGAAAGAGATCCACATGGAAATGTGCAGGTAATCATGCTATTGGTTGAATGGATATCCATTGATTACATAAGTTAATGATTATCCTTGCCTCTTTTATCCTCTTGTTCTGAAATTATTTCCAGTTCAGATTCATTCAGCATGAAGGAATAAGGTGATGCTGATGCTATTTGTTCTTATTATCTAGGTTGCTAAAATAGAAACAGAGAAAATGCTTATAGAAATGGTGGAGACTGAATTAGAGTCCAGAAAGAAGCAAGGGTTATACAAAAATGTGTTCAGTGGACAATCTCATTTCTTCAGGGAATTAAAAACCTAGTGCAATTAGATTAAGACAGTGAATGGAATAAGACTGTGAAAATCTTGCTTCCATTTCCCCTCAGGGTATCCAACAGAAACAGTAAGGAGATGAACAATGGCTGATATAACAGTTTGGTTTAAATCCTTGTTCTTTTCCAGATATGAAGGATGATGTGGTTTACCTTCAAACTTTGATGCCAACTACTGCTACGCATTGGGCTATGCTGCCGGAGCACTCCTTCATTCTGGGAAAACTGGGCTGATTTCCTCAGTTTGTGCTTTCCTCCTTTATTCGTTCCTACATAGAAATTCTTGGAACACTTGATAGATTCAATGCTAAATTCGTGGTTCATGATTCAGGTGGGAAACTTGAGTGCTCCAGTTGAAAAATGGGCTGCAGGTGGAACAGCGTTGACATCTTTGATGGATGTGGAAAGAAGACACAGTAATATTTCTTCCTGTTCATTAATAAGTAAAATACTCACCTTCACGTGTTTGGTTGTTTTAATGTTCTCAAAGACTTGGAATTTGCATGTGCAGTATCTGAAATTCAGTACAGAGTGACAGTCTTGAGGCAGCTCTTAACTCTTTAAACAATAACTTTCTTCATTCCCTTGCTCTTTTCTCTTTTATCTTTACATTTTGCTTCAGACCACCTTGTCATTGCCCACCCCTCCTCTCCGTCCTGGAAATGGAGAAAGCAAAGAGAAGATACAAAGGAAGAACATGAAATAGCAGAAAAAAGAAAACTGAAATTTTGAAAACAACATGTATATTTCAGTAGAAGTTTTGATGACCTTTACTTGCCACTTTGCAACACATTCCAATTATTTTCTCTTTTCCAACCAAACGTCTATATCTCTGCAGGAAATTTTAAGCCTGTGATTAAGAAGGCAATGGTGGAACTTGAAGGTAACTTCTTTACAGAATACCTACATTTCTGCTCACTACTAAGTGCCATCTGGGGCACTGGCTAGGACACAGTTCTATCTTTCTGAGGCCGGTTTTTGCGTTGCAGTATTTTACACATTTTTCTGTCCAACTAGGGGCTCCTTTCAAAAAATTCTTGTCCATGCGTGAAGAATGGGCTATAAAGAACCGATACATCAGTCTAGGTATATCATGCAGTAAATCTACTGGCTTAATATGCTATATACCTCGGGCTAATTTAAGTGTGGAGTAGGCTTATAGAAAAACCGGCTTTTTCTGAAAACTTGTTTGACAAATTCTACTTATATCAAGATAGAGTTACATCAGATTCCAGGATATTTGATCAACAAATCATTAACAGGTCATGAACAGTATAAGTATCTGAGCGATCTCTGCAAAACTCTTTTCACGCGTCATAAACTCAATGTTATTTTCGTCTTTGCATGATCATTGAGCAAGTGAAGTCTAATGTACTAATAAATACTGTTATGGATATCAATTCCATGAATATACTACTTTCAAGAACATCTAGGCAAATGGATTATACAACGTTGAACCTGTTTTTGTTTTGTGTCAAAATCTTTGGCAGGCCCTCTTCAGTATGTTGGTCCAACATCAAATAGCTCCAATCACACTCTGATGCTGGAGCCTGGGACTTTATAACCAAGGACTTTACTGCACTTAATTCCGCTTCCAATTCTATGCTACAGAATTAGAGTTAGTGATTAGATTCAAACGCAGGATAGCATTTAGACATATCTTTCTCCTTGCAATTCTCGGAGATATGTGTGAATCTCGAACGATATTATGCAGATCGAACGATAATCTTTTTAGCTGTTTTGTTTATCATGGTGACAGTTTATAAGAGCAGAAGTGATTTTCATATAGTTTATTTCCCTTTATCATTATTGTTTCAGGTCATAATTATATCTTAAAAGCTTCACCTAATTACTATGCTCCATATTATTATTGTATTTTTTAATGAAAAAAGAATGGAACATTGGCTTTGAAGTTTCAAATTATGAAGGTAAAACTTTAGGGCTCTGATATCTATTCAGATGCTGACTTTCTTCAACTTCTCTGTTTTCAGTTTCCTAAATCTTTTGCTTCACTTTTGTTAAGATTTTCTTGGCCATCTGCGGATGGTACATCGTCTAGGAATGTTCAATGAGTACACTATTGACCATCCTATGCAGGTCAGTGGACAATTCTTCTTATAATATGAATTTGGGCAAATTTATATACTTTTGGTGGCTATCGTCTAGTTGCACTTGCTTAGCATGTGAACAGTTTCCCCGTTTCTCTTAGGTACTTATTCCACTTTGGCCCCCAAAGGCTTTTTACTATCTTGAACCTTGTTGCTTGCAGGTTTTAGTTTTAGAGATGATGTCAGAAGTTGATAAGAGTTGCTGCCGAGTTGGATGAGGTAGTTCACTTGGTCTATTTATTTGTTGTTTTAAGTACATTTATAGCAAATCAACACATTCTGTCCTAGTTGTACTCTTTCTTTTTCATGTTCATATATGTGAATAAACATTTCTAATTTTGCAGATGAGCAGGCACACACAAGTCAAGTCTATGAGGACGAATAGCTCTTTCCTGAAAGTAATGAGAAATTATTTGAGATGTGTTTGGAAGGTTGGTTTTGTAGGAAAAAACATAGAGATGTGGATGCCAGTCTGAACAATCTATTTGCTTCTTTTGTTCAGCAAACTATTTCCATTACTATGCTTGTTCAATGGGCTCTGACAGGAACTCAGCAGAGCAAGCACTTTGTGTTCCAGGAACAATGTCATTGCTGCACTAATATCCTTCTCGAGCGACGGAGAAACTGAACATGCAATACTTTGGCTATGAAACACAGTGTTAATGGGATACTGCTGAAGTTAAAGATGGAGCAGCATCACCGGTGTGATGACTCCCTCATTCTTTATGAAGCCAGAAGCATCAACCGCTCTTGGGGAACCATTGTCAGCCCGCATGGTAAAGCTCTCATCAGGGTTCACTCTGCTTTCTGGTTCACATTTGTCGAAAATATCTACTCGAGATAGAATTGCATAGCTGTAAACCTTGGAAATGTGTACAGTTGGTTCTCATGCATGGAGCTTGTGAATGTGCTGGATTTTGATTCATGGTCTTGTTTGCTGCAGTAGCCAAAGCTTTGAACACAGGTTGTAGAATGTAGACCATGGATTTCAGACGCCCCACAGTATGTTGCAGCTAACGAGTAACTGAGTAGATTATACAGATACTGTTTAAGGTTTGCGAATATTACAAAAAGATGATGGATTTTGAGAAATTATATTACTCCTTGCAGTTATTTTTGGCCCCCCACAGCTGTCATCGATTACCAAGTCTTCAAAAGCTGCGAAAGAAGCAAAACGCAGACAAATGTAGAATAAACAAAAGACAAAACTCTTAACAATGATATGATTTATTGAGAAGCTAAGTTCACAGGGTAGACAAAGGGATAAAATAAAGACACAAAACCACCTTCAGCTTTGAGTTGTTTCTCTAGCCCCTAAATACATCTTTGTGATCTATTCTTATCTGTACAATCCTCTACATCTCATCAACAGCAAATACGGAAAGAACGGAGAAAATTACAAGGAGACAAAACGTACTGAAGTGGATTTGCTGCAGATGGCTACAGCTCCAACATCCAGCAAACGTTCTGTGCAAAACTTAACATGTCGATTCTTCTAGGTGCCCCCTTGATTGGTTGAAAGTCGATCTTCTGAGGCGTTTAAGTAGCAACGACAATGGCTATCATTTAAAGAATGGATTAGTGGCTCGACTCGATGTCACGCCTTCTGAAATGAGCGGGAGGACACTCCATGTAGTAGTCTTACAAAGCCCAAGAAGCTGAGCTTCCCATCTGAGTGTCTTATCCAGTCTTGCAGAACTACATGGACAGGAACTGATGGACTAAGTCCGAGCTCCTGTCCACACAACAGATGGTCAGATTCTTGAGTAAACAGATACAGAAATGAGAATCTGTAACACATTTTGAGAGAGAGAGAGAGAAGCATACTGAGGCAAGTTCCTCGATCATAATGGGTCGGTTCCCATCCTTCTCGAAAAATTCGTAGGCATGGCGTGCATGTTGCTCCCAGCTTTCCATTCCTTCCAGCTGATGTACGCTTATTGCTGCAGCGCAGAATTCTTCAAAATCCAATTTTCTGTACTGAAGAGAACTCACCTGCATGACACAAGAAATGCATTTTGCAGTTTTCATCACTAAAGCACTACTTGCGTTGACTCACTAGTTACACTGTAAAACTAAATGACCAATTGAACAGAAAGGTTAATGAAAGTTTTACCACATTGACATAGTCTAGAACCCGTGAATCCTTCATTGCATCGGTGGAGTTCTTTGACATAGCCTGCAGAGAAGGTGATTAAATTGGCAAAGTAATATAAATGAAAAACCAGCAAATATAGTGTCAGAGAACACTTGCGCGCGCGCGCGCACACACACACAGAGAGCTTACGGTTTTGAAGTTTTGTAGGGATATAAATCCGCTTTTATTTGGCCCCAACAGTGTGAACTGTTCTCGGAGATAGGCTAGCTGCGGAATCGTCAATGTTTTTGCAAGAGCCTGTTGCAATCACAGAAAATGAGATTTCTCATTTTGCAGCACTATTTTGAAAGAAAATGTACACAGTCGGCATAGATAGTTTTCATCAGAGAATGAAAGGAGAACAACTCTAATTGAATTAGCCTTGCACGTGCCTTGATGTAAGAAACTGAAAACCTATGATTCAGAACTAGAGGAGAAGATATCTAGGAATACAATGATTTCAGTCATTGTAAGAATACAAATAATACACGCAACCGTAATCTTAGCAGGTATAAGAGAACTGTTAGCTAAGTCTAGTGACCTGAACTTACGAGATACCTAACAAGGAAGAGGTTTATGCATCTGATCATCACCATATGAAGGGCTTTTATGAAATATCCAAAGGATCGAGCCTAGCTGAAGTGGGAGAGCATCATCTCAGCACAGTTTAATTGATGAATCTTCATAAACTTAAAGAGCAAATTATGTAGGTTACTATAAGACGTCTACATAAAATATCGATTCACCAAACAAGAGAAATAGAACAAGTTCGCATGTTTTGAAGTAGGGTAAGATAGTGCCTTTCAGAGATAACAGCAACATAAAGACTCAGTTTGTCTAGGGATATCGAGTCGGGAGAATATGTGACTGCTCTCTGATTTTAGTCTTGACCTCAAGATATTTTAATTAAACAAAGAATTAGTTTCCGAAAAGTAAGATATCCTTTTCCTCAACCAGCACTCACCTGAATGAAGGATAAGGAAGAAAAATTGAAACATGAGTATATGAAAACAAGCAACAAGATAGATCAGCACTTAGTGGGCAAAAAATCATATTTGTCATGAATTTTTCTCTGTAGTCAACATATATACATACCCCTAAAGCTGCCTTTCTCAAAGAAGACGAACATATGTAAGCTTTTACGAGCTTATACGTTATCGTATCTAGAGGGATCTTCACATCGTGGTGTCCTGCCAGCCATGGATGACCTAGAAATGAAAATCATGCAAGATATTAGATTGGATTTAGGTGGGGAATAGATCATAGTTCCGAGAAATAGTTACCGATCGACTACTTACTAAGAGCCTGAGCTGCTGTTATCCTTTTACGGTAATCCTTGTTCAATAACCGTTTTACGAAATCTATAGCATCAGGGGACAGAGAAGGCCATGGGGCTTCCTCAAAGCTTGGGTCGGCCTTTAGAACGGCTCTGAAGATTCCAGATTCCGTCCTCGCCCAGAATGGTCTGCTTCCGCACAGAAGAATATAAGCAATCACACCAATACTCCACATATCAGCCTCCGTTCCGTATGATCTATGCAAAACTTCAGGTGCCACATAATAAGCACTTCCAACAATGTCATTCAGCCTTTCATCTGCCAAGAAATTTACTCATTAAATCAACTTTTACAACAGTAATGCGAAGAACACCGAAGTATCAGCAATAGACCTACCTGGCTTTACATAATCGGAGAGTCCAAAGTCAATTGCCTTCAAAGTGGAATTCTCATCTTTCGAAGCAAAGAGAAAATTCTGAGAGTATGTACAAAATCCATGTCAGTTATAAAAACAAAAGTAACACACCTCTCATTTCTCATGACAAAAGTTGAATGCTATACTAGAGCTTCAATATTCAGTTAATTATTCAAACTTTAGCAGGAAAAAATATACTTGAATACCGGAAATAAAAGAAAATCACTTTAGATAAGTTTCTTGATAATAATCAATGCACAATCCAAATATCAGTTATCATGTGCCGATGACTTTAGGCAACTGACAGTCTTAATATAAACCAGAACAACTAAGGTCCAAAACTTCAGATGCAAGAAGTCTGGTGAAGCAAAGAAATGTAATTGAGGACATAAGTAGCTCTACCTCAGGTTTTAGATCTCGGTGGACCACACCTTGGAGATGACAATAGGCGACCACGCTTAAAATCTGTACCATGACAATTTTCGCATCTTCTTCCGGGTATTTTCCACCTCTGAAGCAAACAAATGGACAATTACTTAGAAAGACTGGAAGCATGAGAAACTGTCTGAGAAATTCAAAGAAAAGCATACCTAGAAAGTATGCTATCCAGTAGTTCTCCTCCTTTGCATAGCCTGGAAACAGGAACTTGAATTCTCTTAGTCTTTAAACATCTAACTGGGACAATCAACCTCATAAAAGACTCTTGTGCTATGGACTTTGAAAACGCTAATAAAGAATCAACAGAACCAACTAAATGATGACACGAAAGGTTTAATATAATCATCAATAAAGTTATCGACCCTGTAAGACACAAATTACTGTAAACTCTACACTTCCAAATAGTCTGCCTGGCCACCATAAGTAGCATGTGGAAACTGATATCCGCATAAAAGAAGGAAAATTTCAAATTTTGTTTTCATATCTAAACCATATGAACTGGCAAAGTTTCTGCATGACGGATGTTAATACAAGAATGTATCAGAGATAGACTCTGTGAAATAAGGTTGAAATAGTCCAAACTTACTCCATGACTATATAGACCTTGTCCTCATCCTCATAGGCATCATAGAATTGCACTAAGTTCTTATGTCCGGTTAATGCACGTAGTATCTTCACTTCTCTTCTCACGTCCTCTATGGCAATTGCTGTAGTCATCTGTACAAAACACAAAATTTCTGGGTCCTTAATTTTAATGAATTTTATACAATTTTTTTTAATAAAATCTATTTCTTAGACAAAGATAAGTCAAATTCTCAAAGGCAAAATCGTGCAACACTTGCAAACCATGAAAAGGGCAACACTTCTGTGACCAGCTTTGCATTGATGAGTAATCAAAAACCAACATGCAGACATGTACGACTTAGAAACCGCAATCTGCAAGTTAGTAATAAGTATAGAAGGTAATAAACATAAGATTCTCCCATATTGGAAACTGTAAAGACCACTTACGGACATCCTTAGGTAGTCGCAAATTCTACAAAGATTCTTCATGAAATTGACGATAACTAGGATAGTTTACAAACTTGACTTTCTCATAATTATTCGTTATGCAATCAAGTAGTTACAATTATCATTGCCTGTATACAGCTAAACATGCACGTGCACAACAGCACCAACCTCTGCGGCACAGAGAAAGTATAAACTACTTGCTTGTAAAGTGAAATCATTATATATACTCATCTTTGTTCATAATGCATAAATTCCAAAATACACAGATAAGGAAGAAATAAAACGAACAAAGAACAAAACATAAACAAAAAAAACAAAACCCAGTGATAAATAGCTGCAAACATACTTATTATAAACGAATAAAAGAGGCAATTCAAAGCAAATTTCTTTTTCTCCACATTACATATACATCTCCTAAGAGTTAAAGCAAACTGATTAACCTTTGATTTTGGTATAACTTTAACAGCCACATCTTGCCCTTTCAAGCTTCCCTTCTTTCCTTTAGCAGAACAAGTGTAACCAAAGTGCCCTCTACCAACCTCTTCTCCAAGCTCATAATGGCTGGTGAAATTCTTTGAGAACCCAAAATTCTTGTCTAATCCAATAATCTCACACTCACTCCCTTCAGGTATAGTGGCCTCATTGGGCTTAACAGAGCCATGCCTTCTTGCAAGCAAGGCCTTAATATGCTTAGCCGGTGACGGTGGTGGAAATGGGCGTTTAAGGAAACGGAGGGGTGTTGAAGGGACACTGCTAGAATTAGCAGGGGAATTCTTGAACCCACTAGGCAGTGGACTTGGGCTATAAAATGGGAATTTAGGGGTTTTCCCAGTGGAGGAATTGAGTCCAGGCTCATTGTTTTCACCTGGGATTACAGGATTTTCAGACAGATTTTGTGGGGGTTCAATGGGTTTTCCATGACAAAGTCCCATGGAATCTCAGCGGGAGGATTTAGGAAAATAAGTAAAACCAAAGTTGAAAAAAATCTAAAACTTGTGATCAAGAACAATGGAGAAACTTCAAACCATTTGAAGGTAAAAGAATTCCAGCGAAGATGGAACTCTCAAAAGATTAGAATCAAGAAACAGTGTAACCACACTGCTTAAAAACTTAATCCTTTAGCATAATAACTCAAGAAAGAATCTTCAAGCTTGATCAGCAGAACCCAGAAAGCAACACGACAGAATTTGCCAGGGAAGTAAAATCCCAAAGCAAATCCAAGGAAAAGAAAAAAGAGTGAAAAAGAGAAAGCCCAAGAATGGAAAAAATGAAATAAAAATCTTGTCAGATGAAAAGGGATTAACTTTCTTATTGTAATGATCAATGCCAGAAAGATTGCAAAAAATATGCAAGAAGAATCAGGAGGAATGAGGAACTGATTTCAGCTCAAGAAAAATGGGTAGAAATAGCAACTTTGGAATCACTCAAAGCAAGAGATGAGAGAACCTTGAACTTGAACCCCAAAAGAAAGATGGAAACAAAAGAAGAACACACCACCAACAAGAAATGGGGCTGAGAAAAGAGCACAAAAGTGAGAAAAAGATGCTTAGCAGAGGCTGCAAGAAAAGAGCAGTGAATGGGGGAAAAAGCAAGAAACCCAACCCCCTTTCTTCCTCTGCTTTTCCATTCTTCTTTCTTTTTTAAAAATAATTTTAATTTCTTTTCCAACTTTTATGCCAAGAATTTATTTCTCCTTTCTTTGATTTTCTTGGAATGGTTTGTGAAGATATATCATTTTTGGTAGAGGCCCTATTATTA
This sequence comes from Sesamum indicum, assembly GCF_026168435.1. Classification (NCBI taxonomy): domain Eukaryota; kingdom Viridiplantae; phylum Streptophyta; class Magnoliopsida; order Lamiales; family Pedaliaceae; genus Sesamum; species Sesamum indicum. The sequence continues at coordinate 2,692,128 of NC_142661.1, read as the reverse complement.
ATTGATAATATTTTTGGTGGGGTTTAGGTTTGGATCCTTCCAGCCTGTTCACTTCTCATAGAGAGAGAGAGAGAGAGAGATGAGTGAGTTGTTGTATAGAGTATTTTCATGTGTAAACATCTGCAAACAACTAAGCTAACTACCATTTTGATTTAATTATTTGTGTAGTTTGAGCTTTGACTATCTTTTTTTGGGATTTTCAACTTTGAATTTTTGGACTTCCAAAAAGAAATCAATTTTATGCCCTTTCTGCCTCAACAATTCAGACCATCACTTCCTAATATTTCATCAGCGATTGCTTCTGGAGATATTAGTAATTTAATGAAACAGCAATTACACTTTAGTCCCTAAACTTTCAAATGTTATTCAACTTTGTCCTCTTCAAAATTGAAAAAATAACAAATAAGTAACTTTCTAAATACCCTGAAAAGATGTGGTTCTCATACTGTGGGCAAGACCCTACAATACCGACACTTGTATATCAAAAGAGCAATATGAGTATCGGGTTGAATTACAGCAGGCTTTTCTAAAATTTATTATAATTAGAAATCACTCTCTTATTGTTTGAAAATTATAAATACTTTATAAAATTAGTTATCCTCTAACAAATACCTCTTCGTGACAGTCCATTGTATGGGATAATTGTTAGATGGCCATTAATTGCATGGAGTATTTATAATTTTTCAAACGACGACAAAGTATTTATAATTACGACATAGTTCAAGAAATCCCATTCTAATTTACTCTAAGTACTACCTTATTCTGTTTCATTATTGAGGTGTGCACTTTTGCTGTTAGATTTCTTTATTTGCATTAAACTCATCTAGATCGAATTTGATGAGAGTTTTGAAGGGTTTTTAATTATTCCCTAGTGCCTCAACGTGTTTTTGTAATGTTGGATGAGCCTGTCCAGGAATTTACTTGACAACCCCTCTCATATTTTTCGAAATTACACTAGACAGAAATTAAATACTTTAAAATTCTTCTTTTCTTGAATCATAATAAGAATCAATGGACACGATGATCATAATTATATATAGATACTTGATTTTTGAATTTTTTTAATTATCATAATGCAATATAATCTTTTTTTTTAATCAAAATAATTTACACCAAAGAGAAGCAAATTAATTTGCTAGAAATATCTATTGGAAAATATTTTGGACGCAAGGTTTGAGGCAACTTTTACAAATTCATAAAGTTTTGGGGTAAATCGGGGTATACTCTCTAGCTAAATTACTTTTGAGTATCTTCAAATTAAGTCCTCCTATTTTTAAAAATGACAAAAATAGTTTCAAATATGATTTTAACAATATAAATTGCACTCAGTCGTGTATCTACGTTCACACAGGTATTTGGATTGAGTTTAATGCAATTTAACCATGTGATATTACAAATAATTAAATTATCTCCCTATAAAAAAATAATAACAATTTACTCCCTATATTTTTTAACATGAAGCTATTTACCCCCTATCTAGGGAGGTAAATTGCGTAAATTTAAAAAATATAAGGGAGTAAATTGTTGTATTTTAAATAATACAGGAGGGTAAATTACTATTTTTTTCTTATAGGAGGATAATTTGCACATTTACAATATTACAAAGGGCTAAATTGTATTTTTTTTTATCTGAATTTAACCCGATAATTTGCATGATCTCCTCGACCGTCACATTAAAGTTAGATCAGCGGCTCACATTAAATCATCCAAATTAGCAATGTCTATATATATGCGTGGCTTAATTATTTTTAAACCCCCCTCTAAAAATTACAAATTATATTTTCTGTTAAAAAATTTCAAAATTACACTTAAATCAATTTTGAAATTTTATCGTTTGCATCTAACCCCCTTTCGTTATGGTACGAATGAAAAATGCGAAGTTAGTAAAAAAATTTATCTCTCATTTAGCATTTTCATGTGATTATTTCATACTTATAATGAAAAAAACATTTATTATCATTTTTACAAATATTTGTGGAGTCAAAAGATTACATCATTAGTATCTATATCACAAGCAATAAACAAATCTCAATCGGTGCGATTTCTTAACTAGCAAGGTTGGCTACAGTCAGATGGCTCAAATTTCAATTGGACGTGACCAAGAACATGAAAATTCACATTATTTTTTGTTTTGAATTTTGAATATAATATAATTAAAATAAACTGTTTGACTAAATCAATAATTATGCGTAAAATAATATTTCGTTTTCACAATATTTCTTGTCTCATGTTACTGAAAATTATTTATACCATTTTATTTAAGTTGGTGAGCTATATGTGTTCCTCATCATCATCAACAACATTTATTTTATTTTAGGGAAAAGTATTATTTTAGTCCGTTAAATATGCCTAATTTTAATTTTAATTCGATAACTATGTCCGCTTTTGTTTAGGTCTAGTAACTTACAAAATTGCTTACTTTTAGTCCTCTGGCAGATTTTCGAACAATTTTACCCCTATGAGTGCATATGAACTAAAACTGTCTTTCAAAAGTTGCATAGGGGTAAAATTGTCCAAAAATTTGTTAGAGGACTAAAAGTAACCAACTTCGTAAGTTACTGGACCTAAACATTAATGAACATAGTTATCGGATAAAAATTAAAATTAGGCATACTTAGCGGATTAAAATAATACTTTTTTCTTTATTTTATAGCTATTATCATTAATGTTAAAATAATCACAATTATTACATATCACGTACGTACCCATTGACATTTATTAATATATAGAGAGGTCCTAACCATTTTCAACTGTCATAACAGTTGGTTTTAACATCTTAATTACTCACCTCTCAATAATTAATTAATTAATTAACTAATATTAATAAGATCAAGAATTCACTTTCCTCGGATAATTATTCTTTCCAACTGATTTTTAATTGAAATAATCACATGAATTATCATTTTAATTTCTCATTAAAACATAAAAATAGTATTTTTTTTATATCAAGATATTTACTTTTTGCCCTATTAAAAAGTAGTAGTAATAAAACAGTAATAATAATAATAGGATAAATTACATTTTGCCATTCAAATTATACCCGTTTTTATACTTTGCAATTGAAACTTCTTTTTGTGTCAACTTACTATCTCGATTTTACGAAATTTGCACTTTGCCACATATGATCATTTTTTGTCGAAAAAACATCACATGTTGTCCATATGTGAAAAATATCAAATCACATAACCCTTAAATATCATATTTGCACTGCATCTGATGTTTTTCGATAAAAAAACTTGATTAAAAAATAATTATAAATGACAAAAAGCAAAATTTCGTAAAGTTGAGATGGTAGGTCGATATATATAAAAAAAAATAGATTTCAAAGTATAAAAACATTCATAATTCGAATGACAAAATGTAATTAACTCTAATAAATAAAAAAGTAAAAATACAAAGTATTTAATATTTTGATAAATGGGGAAAAGTTTCACATGCCTCATATTGTGGTGCACCCTAAAAGTAGGTAATCAGGGGTGATCCCATGGGAATTTATTCCCATTATCTTGATTCATTTTTCTTTTTTTGATTCTTCAAACCTTTTAACCAAAAACATTTTCTTTCGATTTTTATTAATTTTAAAGAATCAAATTTCTATAAATTTCCCCCTTAAAATTGCAGAATCAAATCATGTCTGTTTTATATATATTTATATATATATGTGTATATATATGTATGTATTTATGTTAAAACAGTTTAAAACACTTAGATAAGGTGTTTCTGAATGATGGTAAATATTGAGTATGTTTTGACTTGTCCCGTAGATAACTTGAAAATGAAAACAAACATAGTGTAAGAGTTTTAAATTTACAACTTTTTTTTTTAAATACAAAAAGAAAAAAGTCATATTTGTTGAATTTTCTAATTATGTAAATAAGTAATTGATTAATTATGAATAATTCTAATAAAAATTATATATAATTGGATTTATAGTCGACAAATTTGGATGTAATATTAGGTCAAGTACCATATTTTTCGAACATCACTTAAAAATATAGCGTGAAAAAAGGTTTGAGAATTAATAGAAGGTGATTGTGATTGCTTTTTAGGTAATCCCTTTTCTCTAAAGGAAAAATAAAAAGTGATTAAGACACTAAACAACTCATTATGATTTAATAATGTTAATTAATTATGTGGTTTTGAAGCAAGTGATCAATAATTAGAAACTATAAAGACTGTGTTTGGTTTCATATGTTTTTCAGTAATTCTCTCTTTTTTTCCACTTTGCATAAAAGACCACTCCATGAACTTAAATATACATATATTTATTATTAATTATATTTTTTTTTTAATTAATTGTGTGCCTCTCATCACTATGTAATGACAAAGTTCTTGGAATTATCAGAAAAAGGGAAAAAATTTAATCCCTAAACAAAAATCCAATGTCCTTTTTTGGGATAGTATGATTGAAACCCTAATTATAATAAAAGCAATCAAGAATTGTCCCTCTTTCTTGGCATGGTGGGAGCTTTTGCCAAAGACAAAAAATACATAAATTCTTATTCTTTGATACCCCTCCTCTCCTCCTTATCTTTATTTGAGGAATAAAGTTGATTTAAAAAGAGGGATCCCCCCAACCCCCCCCCCCCCCCCAACAAAGAAAAAAAACAAAGTTTTAGTCTACCACCTCTCACGAGGCACCTATCGCAAAGCGCACCGTGTGGCTAGTAGTCCGCTAACTACGTCCGTCAATCTTCGCACACCTCCACTCGGCACTAACGCAGCGCGCCAAAATATATCAGAGTCGGGAGGAACAAATCACAAAATCGTAAATTGCACACGCGAATTCAAAAAATCAGATTGCATTGAACTGAAAAGTGCGTATACAATGATCAACGATGCTAGAGCAAGGGGTTCGCCTTGAGGGGGGAATGAGTTCAAGAAGCTATGTAAATTAACGTCAATTCTTTTGAATCAGCAAATAATGACATTATTGTAGATAAATTCTTACTCAAATCAGATTCGGTCGAATTAAATCGATCACAGAGCAAGCTGCACATCAATCACATGACAAGTATAAATATGACACTAGCCATATGACTGGTTTATGTTCGGCTTAGCTGGGTTCGGGGCTAGAATTTCCGCACTAGCATATTAGTTCAAAATATGATTTTAGGATGCATTTGGATTGATGGATGTGGATTTGAAGAAATAAATTTGAATTAATCAATCTATGAAAAAATAAAATCTATTAATATTTAATAAAATATAATTCAAAATTAAAATATAATAATTTAAATTGATTTAAATTTAAAATTATTTAAACAAATTCAAAAAAATTATTATTAAAGAGTTGAATCTTCAATCAGGTGAAGTGTTTTTCTGGTTTCAACCCAACTGACCTTCTCTTATCTTTTGAACAGAAAGTGAAAATTACTATTTGATCCATCATCCTACTCCTTTTATACGGCTACAATTTACTTGTTGAGGACAAATCCGTAATTTTTGCTCTTTCTTGACGATTCATCCTCGATCCTTTCACAAGTGAAATTTCTTGGCTGTCCATATATATAATTATTATTAAACAACCATCCCATTTAAAAATTATTTTTTTAAAAAAAATAATTATTTAATATTAATATCTCAACACGCTACATTCACATGTAAAACTTACATGTGAAACAAATATTTCTTTTATAAATGGGTAACAATGGGATTCGAACCCAAGACCTCTTATTTAACTCGACCTCAACAATGTGCTAAACAACTACATCATCTGAAATTTAAAATTTTAGATTAAAAATAATTTAATATTAATATTTGTAAATTCTGCACGTACAACTTTCTTTCTAAAATTGGTGGCAATGGGATCAGAATCCAATATCTTTTATTTGGCCTAATTCTAAAATCATAATATAGTCTCACTTGCCTATTGGAGAACCGTTAAAGCATTAGCATCGAGACTTGACGAGACGGCTATGATTGGTACTAACTGAGCTGTGAGAGTAAGGAGTGGGGGGCTCGTGCGTACCGTTCATTCCCCACAAGGGATGGACATGTTGGATGAAGAAGATGGCTCCATACGGGATAATATGGATGCTTCGTTTTTTGAGAAATGGAGAATACCAAGGACATATCATTTTAAATAACTATATTATGTAAAAATAAATTATTAGAGATGAAAATTATTTAATATTAATATTTTGAGATATATATATATATATGTATGTATGTATGTTGGTGGAATAAAGAAATGGAGAGGGAACATGGAAGAACATGGGATACAGATATGTTTGTTTTCCAACCCTCAAATTGCAAACATTAATTAATTCATTGTTTACATATTTTTGGTCAAACGTTTGTTATAAATAGCTTTGAAAGAATATCAAAGAATCCAATGGCAATGGCAGATATATATACATCATCATTATCATCCATCATTCCCACTTCTACCTCAATCATTCACATATATATATATATAGAGAGAGAGAGAGAGAGAGAGTGTGTGTGTGTGTGAGGGAGAGAGAGAGAGTATTAATTTGTTGAGAATATTGTATGTAGAAACCATGCAAATTCTTGGAGCATGTTGGGCAGCAAGAATTGTGTATCAATTTTTGCTTTTTGTATTTTTTCTTGATTGGTTTAATATTTATATTATATTATTGGGTAAATTACAACCATTTTTTTTTAGATTTAGTATAATTACGAATATTTTTTGTTATTTGAAAAAGTATAAATACTTTCTTGATGTTCGATGAAATTATATAATCTTGGGATGGAAGTATGAAATTGTCAATTTTGCTCTTACTGTATTTTTTTTATTTTTTTTAAAAATTAAATATTTATAAAAAAATTGAATGCGGTGGATGAAAAAAATTTTATAAAAAAAAATTATCCACTTGGTCCATGAAAAAATCAAAAAAAGATTTACAGATGAAAATTATAATTCTGAATTCACAATAGCATTTTGGTCAGTTCACCATAAAAATAGATAGAAACCTAATGGATTAGCCTAATTGTTGGATGACCATTAAAATCAGAGAGTATTAATAAATTTTCAAACAACAAAAAATATTTATAATTATGCCAAATTTTAAGAAAGGTGATTGTAATTCACCTTATATTATTATTACATGCACATAATAATTGGTAGCATGAAAAATTCCATAAACCAGACATTTGATGTTGATGGGCTTAAATGCATTTTTAGTGTTGTAATTTAAGTTATTTAGCATTTTATTATTTAATTTTTTAATATAGTATTTTGGTCCTTCATATTGAAAATTATGAATTGATTCTCAAAATACTCGTAAAATCGCTAGAGAATCAAAATAATATTTAAGCGATTTCTGTGATATTTAAATGATTTGATTTTGAGAAATTAAGAGAGAATAATATAATTTAGTCATTTGGGCATTTGTCTTATGGACATAGGTCATAAGACCGAACCATGTAAATTTTTGTTTTATGTTTCTCTCTTATCTAAAATTCTACCACTACATTTTTTCAATTTTTTCGCTATTTTAGTTTTTTTTTTTTACTGGAGTTCACCTTTTTAGAATAGCATTTTTGTCTTTCATCTTTTTAATTTTTGCGATTTCAGTCATTTTCTTCACCGGGGTTCACCATTTTCACCGTTGGGGATTATCTCTGGTGAAAAAGGGACTAAAATCGTAAACTCTAAAAAAAAGGAACCAAAATGCTACTCTATTAAGTTAAAGGAAGAAAATAATAAATAATATATTACATGACAAAAAATGCAATTAAGCCAATGTCGATGAGATTCTTCATGCATTATATATAATAGGGATAATTGCTTTTACATCCCTTGACCTATAGTTTGCTTATATAAATAATTTATATCTTTTAGATAATTATACATACACCCACTAAATGTTAATATCACTTACACAAACCACCCCTTATTTTTTTGAAAAATTACGAACAGACCCCTTAAAAATGTTAGCATCATTACACAAACGATCCCTATTTTTTTACTGCCAGTGGTAATTTATGCAATTATGTAAAAGACAAAAGTGGTTTGCATAAACAAACTATAGAACATGAGCGTAAATCCCATAATATATAATATATATATATATATATATATATATATATATTCTCTAATTGATCATTTTCGACGTTCAAATTAAATGATATTTGGAACTCCTCATTTTTTTAAAAAAAAAAATTAAATTTTTGATGAGTCACAATTTTGAATATGACCAGTTCTTAAATTAATTATTTTATGATAGTGTTACTGTCATATTTAATTTGTTTGAAATGATTGGACCAAAATAAAATTAAATCGAACTGATTCGTTCACAAATAGATTGAGCAAAGTTCAGGTCATGTGGACCTAATTACTAAATATGAGTTGTTTTAGGATAATAATGAAAATTATAATAAATCAATATTATTAATTATTATTAAATAAAATTAAAGCAAAAATTTAAATTTTACAACGATTAATAAATATTTGTCATGTTTTTTAGCCATAGCCAAAATATCTGTCATGGTTTTGACCATGTCTAATTTTTTGTCCACGCCTACAGAAATGAAGGTTAATGGTCATTGCGAAGCTGTGGTTGATTTGTATTTGCTACGATTTTCTTCTTTAGTTATAGTAACTAGCCATAACGAAAAATCATATTTTTTCTAGTGGTAACTATATATTATTTTATAAATGATATAATTATTTATACTTAAAAAAAAAAAATTATTAATCATATATATCATATGATCCGCCAAAAATTGGAAAATAATTTATTTTTTAATTTATAACGATAAATAAATTATAATAATTTTTTTGTGTTTGTGAGCTTGCGAGCTCATACCTATTTTTTTATTTTTTATTTATAAATATTATTTAAGTAATATATTTAATATTATATTAAGTTTATACTCAAAATTCACCAAATACTAAAATTATTAGCCAATATATAACTTATTTTAATTTTATATAATGATAAAATACAATATTTATTTATTTATAATGTTTAAAAACACACTTAAGCAACAATTTAGTAAGTTTTCATACTTTTTTGTAAATAAATATTTAAATTCACCATAAATTAGAATTATTAGTTAATATCTTATATTTTAGTTTTAGATGATATTAAATATGGTATTTTAATTTATATGATCTAAAATCAATAATTTAGTATATTTTATAATTTGTTCATAAATAAATATGTATATTATTAATACATATGAATTTTATCATTATAATTTCAGTCCATCACAACAACAAGCATTTATTCACTGTATATTAGAAGTATTAATCCATATCTCATATTTTACTTTTAAATTATATTTAAATATGGTATTTTAGTTTATATCATTTTTAAAATAAATTTAATCAATAATTTAGTACATTTTAATATTTTTTCGCAAAGAAATATTTAACATAACATATGAATTTTAACGTTATAATTTCAAAATCCACTAAAATAAAATGTTGTGTTTAAAATTCACCATTAATTAGAATTGTTAGTCGATATGTCATACTTTAATTTTAAATGATATTAATATATAGTATTTTGCTTCGTATTATGTAAAAATAAGTTTAATCAATAATTCAGTACATTTGGTAATTTTTTTTGTAAATAGATATTTAATATAATATATATGAATTTTATTATTATATTTAATATCCGCTATAACAAAATACATTTGTTATTAGTTATCTTAATACTATATTTATTAAATGTATATAAATAAATATATTACTAATCTCTATATTTATAAATAAATAAATAAATCAACTAATTCATTAAAATTAAAATTAGAAATAAAGAAAAAGCTGAAAATGTAGTAAATATCATTACTGAGAATTGCCTATTAGAAGTGAGAACTCAATCTCTCTCTGATTCTCTCAGTCGCGCGAACTGAAGGAAAAATTGCACAGCTCCAGAACTCTGGCTCCACGTCCACGAATCCATCGCCACACGCCACTCCTTCGCTCCTACTCCCCCATTAACAGGTGATTTTTATTTTTTGTAAATTTCTTTCAGTTTGTAGAAGAAACTTTGCCAGCAATTTTTGCGTTCAAGGTGTTTGATGAAATGCCTGATTGAATTTTTGTTGACTTTGTTTGGTTGTGTTTGGACTTTAGTTAGATTTTCGTTATTGTTGTTGTGAGTATTTATGTTTTTTACACAATTCTTTTAATTTAGAAATGATCTTTTGACTCGAGCTCGACTCATTTGCACTTCTACCCACCGTGGCCGGTCCTCACTACGTTAAGTTTGGACCCGGACAAAGAAAAAGAAAAAAAAAAAGACACGGGCATTTTAGTTTTTTATATAACTAATTAATTTTAATTTATTATTAATTATCAACATCGAATATTTACAATTATATTAAAATTATTATTAATTAAAATATATTAATACTCCCATATTAATAGAGTTTAAATACATAACAAAATAAATTTATAATTATGGAGTCTCTACTTTTATTAGTTAACTATATTTTCTCCAAATATGAAACTAAATACTCTAGATCTTTTATCTTCTTTTGTGAGTGATAATGTAATCATGTAAGGCTAATAATTCTCAACTATTATTTTCAAAATATTATAAATATAAAAAATATTATAATAAAATTTCTCGTATATTCTTTCTAAAAATGTACACGAAGTTGTCACTAAATACAATTAGTCACTCATATATAGCGACGATCTAGTGACAATAAATAATAGTTGTCACTAATTGTATTTAGTGATAACTTTATACACATTCTTTGTCACTAATAATTATATTGCAACAAGATAAAAATTATTATAATTTAATATATGTTATTAATGATACTTTTAAATATATCACTTGATAGTTTGTCACTAATATCATATTTTCTTGTAGTTAAAAAGTGTTAATTACGTCGACTCGGTCTATTTATACAAATTATTTTTATTTTTTACAAAAAATTATACACGCAGCATCAGAAACGTAAACATCAATTACTTTTACAAAATACATTAGAAGCATTAGGAATTATTTTTGTAATTATATAAAAGATAGAGGTAATTTTTCTAAATATATCATAAACTAAGAGCGTAAATATGATCATTCCAAAAATAAAAAATAGAATTCCTCAAAAAAAAAGAAAAAGAAAAAGATGTTCATCAGCTTTTCCATTAATTGATTTTGACAAGAATATCCCTGTCATTTCTTCCTACAAAGTACCTTCTCAACCTTTTCAAAAATGGCCTTCCGAACAATTCATGAATATATAAAGAGATAATTACACCGCCGTATTTTATAATTTGGTGAAAATACATATAAATTTAATGTGATATAAAAAATTACATCTTTATTTATTAGTTAAAATTTCAAATTTATTGATATTAATAAAAGGATTAAACGAAAATTTATATTAATTCTCAATGATTTGTTACTAACTTATTGCAATCAAATAAATTTTTTTAACCAAAATATTTATATAATAAAGATATGCATCGTCACATATATTAGCGTGTAAAGATAAACTAGGATAATTTGATAAAAAAAAATTATTTGACATGTAATAAGTTAGTATTAAATTAATTAAGAGCAAATATAGATTCTCATTCGATTTTTTGACTAATATAAATTCGGTAAATTTTAAAAAATTTATTTGTTGGAGAAAAATAAATGTTAAGAATATTAGATGTGATTTTTCAAATTAGATGAATTTTATGTATAATTATACTAAATGTGGTGGAAGGACAATGTAATTGTTCTAAATTGAACTCGGCTCGATGAAATTTGAGCCATATTAATATATAATTTAGAAAAAATGAGTAATCACAAAGCAATTATATATAGTTTGTTTGGTTGGTTCAAATTTGATAGTACAAAAAATTTCCATATATATATATATATATAAATTTCAAGAATTTAAGGAGGATCTTGCACGATTCAACTTCACTCGGACACTCACTCACACTCGCTCACAGTAGAACGGATATGCGGGAGAGCAGGGGGCAAGTGGCTAGCAGCTTGGAGCCGTGGCTCGAGCTGAAAAACAAAATCGTCATGGTGACCGGCGCGTCATCCGGGCTGGGCCGAGAGTTTTGCTTAGACTTAGCCGAAGCCGGATGCAAAGTCGTAGCCGCAGCTCGACGAGTCGATCGCTTACGATTACTCTGCGATGAAATTAACAACGGGATCGGTTCTAACAAGCCGGGCCCTGATCGAGCTAGAGCCGTGGCTGTGGAGCTTGACGTCAACGCAAGTGGACCGATCATTAACGCTGCCGTGGAGAAAGCTTGGGGTGCTTTTGGGAGAATCGATGCTTTGATCAACAATGCTGGTGTGAGAGGTAAAACCAAATTCTTACTTCAATAAAAGTAATATCTGATTTTTGTTTTTATTTTCTAGGGTTTTTTTTTTCTGTGATTATGAGGAAATTCTGGGAAATGCCTGCACTATTGAGTTATTTCCTGATGGAACATTTACGAATTTAATTGGGGTTAAATATATTTTAATGTAAATTACACTTTGCCCTTTGAACTATACGCAATGTAACAAGTGCCCCATAAATTAACAAATATAACGCCTTGCCTCCTATAATTAAATTTTTAAACATACTACCCTTATATTATATATATACATATATATATACATATATTTAGCTCAAATCATTTTTTTTTAGTAATTTTGCATTTTAAGTTTAATTAATTTTTTTGATTGAAAAAATATCTATATAATTAGTGAGTTGAATTTTATTTTTTTTCTACAAACTCAAAGTTAACTAATGAATGAGTATAATAAATACATAAAAATATTTTATTAATTTAGTAATAAAATTGAGTTATTAATTATTTATTATTTTATATAAAAATGAATAATTACATATCGATTTTTTTAACATATTTTCTTTAAAAATTATTATAAAATATTTTTAATCTTTTTTTTTCTAAAAATGTTTAACTTTTGGTTAAGCATATATATATATTTGTCAATTTCTTTAAGAAGCATATATTAGTTGTTGGTTATATTACATCTATTGTGTATCTACTATATATATATATATATACTCCATCTTTAATATAAATTCTTCACTTATTAAAAAAAATAATTAAAAAATAATTGGTAATGATTTAATGTTCAAAATACTAAAATATATTGAAAATAATATAATTGTTCAAGGCGTGAGGGACATTTTTGTCCAACCACGGGGGTAAGTATTACATTTGTTGGTTTAAGGAAGTAAATGGTACATGACGAATAGTTCAAGGGGGCAAAGTGTGTTTTACTCTATATTTTACGCAATCCTCAACCATACATACTTCTGTGAATTGATATGTATGCCCGTGCAACGAATTCGACGTGTGTGCACATTTAATTTTGGATCTTTTGCAGTTTAGCTAGAGCTATTTGTACTTTGATGCTGACCGTGGTTTGATAGCTTGTTTGGTTGGGGCGAAAATCGAAATGTATAAGAACAGTGGAGTGAAAGCAGGTTCCTAGGAACAATTTTTGTGTTTGATTTGAAAGGTTAGGTGGAGGGAAGTACAAATAGGATGTAATGAAATTAATTCGTTATGAGTGATTTAAAATTATTCTACAGTAGTTTAATTTTTATGTAGCACAAAATTGGTGAAATATGAAAGTTAATCTTTTGTTCCACTTTATGTTTGATATATCTAACAAATATATGTATTTCATATTTACATCCCTTTGTATAATATGAAACAGTTTGAAGGAAAAGAGTTTTACTTGCCTATATAAAGCGAATTTGAAATTCCATTCCCCTTTCTTCTCATTGAACCAAACAAAGGTTAAGACTATAGCTTTGATGTTTTGTTATAGGTAGTGTGCACAGTCCATTGGATTTGTCGGAAGACGAATGGAATGATATCATTAGAACAAACCTAACCGGAACCTGGTTGGTCTCCAAGTACGTTTGTTCGCGCATGCGTTATGCTCAACAGGGTGGATCTGTCATCAACATTTCCTCGACTGCAGGTCTTAATCGTGGGCAACTACCCGGAAGCCTTGTTTATGCCGCTTCAAAAGCAGCTGTTAACACCATAACAAAGGTATTTCTTTTATTAAAGTAAAAAAGATTGCCCTTTGTTGGTTAATGCTTTCTTTTTACTGTACGAAGTGATTTAGAATACCATTTGCTGGTAACTTTCCATCCTTGAGCATCATAAGTCATACAAACAATGCTTCGTCTGTCAAAGGTACCTGAAGAATGCTCAAGCCTCTTCAAAACATCTTATAAGGTGTGTGACAACTTATAAGCTCTATAAAAACGGTTTGGTAAAATTTTTCTCTAAAGAGCTTATAAGATCTCAAAATAAAATGTTTAGGTTCTTCTAAACTCTTTAAACAGAGTATGCTCAACCCACTTTTTATTGTTTTATATAATTAAGCTCTTTGATCATTAGACAAAAACACTCTCCCATTTTGTTAGTATTTCACTTTTATCCTTCATATAATTGCACCCCCCCCCCGAAAAAAAAAGAAGGAAAAAGACTATCTATTTATATGATTTTGAATTATAATAGTTTGAAATATTTTTTGGCCATTATTATGATACAGTGTATTATGTCAAATACTCTTAACATTTGTAGCTTTGACATCTTGTTTAACCAAACTCTTTAATAGCTTATTCTTAAAAAATAAGATTCAATATCTTTAAACTCTTAAAACATCTTATAAGATGTATCAAACAAGCTTAGCCAAACACCCTCTAAATCTTTGAGACTTGTGAGCATGTTTATGCTTTGGATTTCACCTTCGGGTTAAATGCTGCACTGCTCATGTGTCGTGGAATAAGTGTTATCTATTTTATACATAAGAGATAATGCATTACACACTTTATGCAAATTCACATTTGCTTCCTGTTCCTGCAAGTGTCTAGTGTGGTCTTCCAGCGAATTACATTATGAGAATATTACAAGAATACCCCCTCAATTATGATCAAATTACACAAATCATCCCTACTGTTGAATAACCACACTGTCTCCCACTAACACCCCCTGTTAGTGATGTTTTTACAGCACTAAGGTGGTGCACTGTAATGAAATTTTCACTGATGTCGTTTGTTGTATAATGCAAAAATGGTTAACAGGGATTGTCGGTATGGTTGTTCAATCAATAAAGGTGGTCCATGTAATTTGACCACAGTTAAGAAGATGTAAATGTAACTAAAATTTGCGAATATGCTGAGAATCACTCGTATTCTTGTTGATTGCTTCCAAACCAACATTTCCTACTTTTCTATTTTACCATCTGAATCTATCATGTTATGTTTCTGTTTCTACTTCGGATGTCAAATGTTTATTTTGTTTATATTTTCATGATCACATTGCACAAAGGGGATGGCTCTGGAACTCGGGATGTATAAGATAAGAGTGAATTCCATATCTCCTGGAATTTTCAAGTCTGAGATAACACAGGGTCTCCTGCAAAAAGATTGGCTCAAAACTGTGGCTTTCAAAACGATCCCTCTACGAACTCATGGCACCACGGATCCGGCACTCACATCCCTCGTCAGGTACTTGGTCCATGATTGTTCGGAATATGTGACGGGCAACGTTTTTATTGTTGAAGCAGGTGCTACTTTACCTGGTATCCCCATTTTTTCCTCTCTGTAGATGTCTATGTCGTGAAGTCCGATTTAATCAATAAGTAGGAAAATGAATATTATGATTCTTTCATGCATATAATGTGTAAAGTTAAATTCTGAGTAGGAATTTCATTTTATTATATAGGATAAATTACAATAGGCTCTTCTGACATTGGTTTGTTATAATTACAAATACCCTCTACAATCGGCTGTCACGAGGAGTATTTGTTAGACGGCCTTTAATTATAGGGCATGTTTATAATTATTAAAATAATGAGAAAGTATTTATAATTATGATAAATTTCAAAAGACCCGTCTTGCCCTTGTAGCCTTTTCAAAATTCAAATTTAAGTAAATGTTATCCATTAAAAGTTAATCATGCTTTACCAACATGTTCTAACCTAATGTGGTTGCTGTTAAAGATGAGGTTCTATAAATAAATTTGAATTCTACCAATCGTATGGGTACTCATCTCACATTATGTTAATCATTCTTCTGGTCCAACATTAAGAGTTTCATTAATTAACCTTCAAAATTTCTATTTAGAACAACGTCTCGTGGGATTTGCCCTTTCCACTCGCACTGATATCCTCTTTTTTCTCTTTTCATTATTCTCCTTTTATGTATCCCAACTGGACAAGGTTAAATTTCTAATTATTTTTCACAGACGACGCCAGAATGATGGACTTGGTCACGCGTGGTATGCTTCTGGTTGTGCTGTCAGGCTCAAGTGGGACAACTTGAAGGAAATAAGTTGAAAATTTGCACAAATAATGGAAACATTGTAACGATCAAGTTTAGGTATATGGGATATTCATAAATGAAAGGCTTTTATACATCCCCTCCAACTTACGACAGTCACTTGGGTCTTCTTAGGATTGTGCCACATGTCAGCCATCCACGTTTTTTTCCTGGGATCTAGTCAATCCTGGGCTTAGGGTGGCGGATTATTGGGCTATGATAGGGAATAGGGTAGCCCAGCCCACTTTATTTATATCACTAACATCAGATTTAAATGTAAAATGTTAATTGTTTGAGTGTACTATAAATTCATTTATTTGAAAGATTCCGTCTTGGATACTTTCTCTAATTACCATTTAAAATCTCATTAATTACTCCCCACAGTTTCTACTTCTCGGAAATCTTTTTGGCAACATTACATTTCCCTTTCGTGAGGTTTATTTTAATTACACGTAAATTTTTTATAATTTAAAAATTTATATTTAATATTCTTAAGGATTGCTTCCGTTTAAAAAATAATTTTATTATTAGTCAAATTTCACTAAATTTGTTGATATTAATAAAGAAGTTGAAAAAGAGTTCTATACTTATCCACGATTGACTTATTGCTAACTTATAGCAGGTCAAATAAATCTTTGTATGATTAAATTATTCTCATACGTTTTTATATGTTAATGCATGTAGGGATGTATATCTTCACCATTATAAAGACAGTTTAGTTCGAAAAGAATTATTTAACCTGCAATAAGTCAACTTTAAGTCAATTAAGGGTAAATATCAATTTTCATTCAATTTTGTATTAATATTAGCAAATTCAGTGAACGTTGACTAACAGACAGACTTATTTGATAGACGGAAGCGAATTTCGGAAATGCTAGACTTTAGGGGAGGAGTGTGTATCCCAATTTTTTATATAGGTGAGGTTTGGTCGGGTTCGAATACAAGTGTAATATATTCATCGTGTAATTAATATATAGTTCAGAGAAATTAATCAACCACATGACAAGTATCACACTTGTTGTGTAATTGCTTTAATTCAATCAAATTTGATTTGGATAAGAAGTTTTTCCTACTTCATATGGCATCCGAAAGATTAAATTTCCTCATTTGTATTGGCAGTATTAATTGAAAATATTTCAAAAACTTATATTTAAACAACACCTACCGTTGTAGTAAAAAGACAACACTTACTATACAGTAAAATAGCATCTCAAGCATTGATTAATAATTTATATCAATTTTAATAAATTGATAAGTACATTCATCTAATCCATAAACTCACATTACATCAAACTACTTGCGTCGTGGACATTCATTCCACCATCATTTATAGGATTAAATATGAAATGATCCTAAATCGTGGGACTAGTTTGCAATTTTGCCACCATCTGTATATATCATCTTCCCTATGTAAGTGAATTAAGAGGGAACAGCTTTACCTTGAGAATGGAGAGTAGAAGCCAAGTGGCTGCCCAACTGGAGCCGTGGCTTCGGATCGAGAACAAGGTGGTGTTGGTGACCGGCGCCTCGTCGGGGTTGGGTCGAGAGTTCTGTTTGGACTTGGCTAAAGCCGGTTGCTGCATTGTAGCCGCGGCACGTAGAAAGGACCGGCTGCAAACACTCTGTGAGGAGATAAACAGTTGGGTCGACGGCCCCTCGAGCTCGATGGGGCCGAGCCAAGACCAACCAAGAGCCGTGGCAGTGGAGCTCGACGTCACTGCGGTTGGCGCCGCTATCGAGGCCTGTGTGCAGAAGGCTTGGGCTGCGTTTGGAAGAATTGATGCTTTGATCAACAATGCTGGTATTAGAGGTATTTTTATAAATTAAAATACTAATATAAAATAACTTAAGCTATTTAATATATGTAAAAGTAATTATAAATATGTTTGGTCTTTTAATATTTTATAACTAATTAATTATTTCTTGATAGTATTATTTTATTATATTTAAAAAAGTATGTAAATAGTATTACAATATGTAAAAGTTATAAGGGTAAATTACAGTAATTTATTTCGAGATCTGATATAATTATAAATACCTTCTTATTATTGATTTTAACGTCCGTTTAACAATAAGTCCAATTTGTAGTCGCTTAATTGAAAATGACCTTTTGGATTATGAATTGTAATTTTTAAAATTTTTTGAAGACATTTCTTATGCACTGACATTGTATATGGATTATTTACCTTACTCACCATTAAATTTTGAATTTTTTATATATTGTTTCAAATATTTTTTTTGGGGAAAAAAAAGTTCATCAAAAGCAAAATAGTAATTCATATATCACCGTCTGGCTACATAATTATTTTTCATTTGAGAAAAATATTTATAATTTTTTAAATAATAAAATAATATTTATAATTATATTAAATTTTTAGGGAAAACAACTTTGATTTACCCAAATAATAATTCCAATGAAATCTTGATATGTCTTATTTAAGTTATGCAAATCCACTCCAACCCCAACGCGTACCTATCAACACACACTTATTTATCTCTATTTTTTTTTTTTCTATCTCTAAAACACAAAACAAAACAATCAAATCACAAATCCAAACACTATGTGAATATTGTAGATAAATTAGTTAGTATTATTATTTAAATTTTTTTCTATATTTAATAATTAATTTATTAATATGAAAAAAATGTAATTTTTGGGGTACCTTAAGACATGGAGCTAACTAGTACTTATTATCCAACAAATTTTGTCTTCTCTTTTGCACATAATAACAAGTAGGGCAGGCGAGATCATCAATAGAGCTATCTGAAGACGAATGGGAGCAAGTGGTGCAAACAAACCTGACGGGGTCATGGTTCGTGGCAAAATCCGTCGCTAGACGGATGCGCGAGGCCGGCAATCGGGGAGGCTCAATCATCAACATCTCATCAGTTTCCGGCCTAAATCGAACACAATATCGTGACGGCATCGCCTACAGTTCCTCAAAAGCTGGCCTCGATGCCATGACTAAGGTATATTAATTATAATATTCTAATCCAAACTTCAATCTTGTCCGATCGAATCAATCTCCTAATTACTATATATATGGGTGAATAACAATTTATTCTTCTATAATATTGAAAATGAATACGTTAATTCTGTATGAAAAAATATAGCAATTTACCCCCTATACTTTTTAAAATGAAGCAATTTACCTCTTAACATAGGGAGGTAAAATTGCTTCATTTTAAAAATCATAGAGGGATAACTTATTGTATTTTAAAAAATATAGGAAGATAAATCACTATTTAGTTTTTCATAAAGGGGTAATTTGCTCATTTTACGATATCATAAGGGGGTTGCTTGCATTTTTCCCCTATATATATATATATATATATATGCTTGTCCTGAATAATTTTATTGGGAAGAATTCTAATATTAAATTAAAAGGACAAATTGCATTTCAACCCCTCAAAATATTAAGTACAAAATTTATTTTTCTAAAGAACAAAATCTCATTTTTGATATTTTGGAGAGTTTAAGGTAAAAATTTAAAGATCTAAATTCCACCCCATGATTCAATCCCTTTTCTATGAGGATCATAAGATAGATCAGTTACTTTTTGGTTATATTATAGATTTATTTTAAATACGTATTTATTATATATATATTAAAAAAAATTGTAAATCATAAGCTTATATTTATCTATTCAAATATCACTAATCATTTGGATTATTGATGCTGGATTCACTTACTTGAAAATAAATGTCTTTATTCAATTTCTTTCTCTTTTAAGATTAATCTTCGTAGGTTTTTGTTTTCTTACCATGATAGGATAATGTATGTACAACTCAAAACAATTAAATCATCCTTCAAGTATATATAGTTAAAGTGCTCGTGTATGTATAAAATATAATATTGAATCAAATTCTGTATACATAGATATCTGGAGATCGCCTCCTATAAATCTAGAGTATGTCAACATTTGGACATTAAAAATGTATTCGATGACATAATGACATTAACTTAGTTATGATGTATTTAACAGATTATGGCATTGGATTTGGGAGAGTTCAAGATCAGGGTCAACTCAATAGCACCGGGATTGTTTAAATCTGAGATAACAGAAGGACTTGTTCAGAAAAATTGGTTGAAAAATGTGGCAAAGAGAACTGTCCCGTTAGGAACTTTTGGAACATCGGATCCAGGATTGACATCACTTGTTCGTTACTTAGTTCACGACTCTTCTAGTTATATTTCAGGCAACATTTTCATTGTCGACTCAGGCTATAGTCTTCCAGGCGTTCCAATTTTTTCTTCACTTTGATGTTTTATTTATTTATTTATTTTTTTTGCAAAATATTGTATTACACAAAAAGTTAAATAAATACAAGAACATATTTATAATGAATAAGCTTTGTTAATGAAATTAATATATTTCTAATGAGAATAAATTATTGTGAAATTTGACTTAGACATTTCTAATGAAAAAAAATTGTGATATGGCATTAGTGACTACATGACATTAAACTATATTATTTACTATTATTATTATTTCTATTTAAAATAAAATTTTAATACTTTTTATTATTCTACATTTTTTATTAAACTATTTTTACTTCATTATTTAATATATATATGTATAAGTGTATATATATATAAAACATATATACTATTTTTTTAAATTATAAAATACATTTATGCAATTTCTTCTCCAAAAATTCATGTCATAATACTATGTGACATATTATTTTTTATTAAGTCATGTAATTGCCACATCATATAGATTAGCCAATAAAGTCATTTTTCCCAATTTGAAATGCCACGTCAGATTTTGGTATTTTCTGGCAACTTTTAAATCGAAACAGTTAAAAAAATTAAAGGACCATTTTGAAACCCTAATAAGTTAAAGGACCATTTCTCTAATTAGCATTTAAAATCTCATTAATTACTCCCACCGTTTCTACTTTAGAAAATTTTTATTAATGAAGGATGATTGATTTTAACATTTAAAAGTATTATTAATGAAGAAATTGATTTTAACATCATTTACCTAACAAAAATTCACCATAAATTAACTTGAATATATATCAGTAAAAAATTGTAACAAAAATCTAAATGTGATCGCATAATTTACATTAATATCAGTAAATTATTAATAATCTAGATTAATTTTAATAAATTAATAAGTACATTCATCCAATTAAACACTCACATTACATTAAACTCAGAAAACTTGCATTACAATAAATTTTTATTAAGTGAAATAATACTTATTATAATAAGGATAAATTACACTTTGCTATTCGAATTATGCCCGTTTTTACACTTTGACATTCAAACTCTTTTTGTATCAACTTACCATCCAAACTTTGTGAAATTTACATTTTGTCATATATGATAATTTTTTTATTGATTTTTTTGTTGGAAAAACATTACATGATGTGAATATGTGAAAAAATATCACATTATATAATTTTTAAATATCACATATGCGTTGCACGTGATTTTTTGCGATAAAAAATTTGGTGAAAAAATAATTATAAATAACAAAGTGAAAAATTTCATAAAATTGATGCTGGGTATTTTCACCAGTAGCAAGCCCAAAAAATCCAATACTAACCCTTATTACAGACCAATATTAAACATTAAGAACAAGAATAGAATAGAAAAAGCTAAGGGAACCAAATTCGAGTAGTCCACGACCACCCAGACCGGCAACCATACACCGGTTGCAAAACCCAAATCAACCACTAAAAAACTTCATCCATAAAGGACCACACAAACCCATTTAGATCTTTCCAACTCAGGAAACTTAGTTCACAAAGAATGTTTAAATCAGAGGAAGAGAGAAGAAGAAGGAGAAGATATTTTTCGTTCTAGTTGGTTTCACTGGAAAAACACCATGGGAGATTTATAGGGGAAGGTCATTGATTATAGTGAGACAAAGAAACGGTGAAGGGGAAAAACTAGGAGAGAGGAGTTAGTGGCAAAGATTTCAGAGAGGAGAAGGGAGATGGAGACGAGGAGGCGAGAAAGTGAGGGAGACTAAGATTAAAGTTTTATTTGTAGAAGGAAGAAGTATAAATATAACAACGCCTGGGTTGGATCAGTGGTCGGATGGACGAGTTGGCTGGGCCAAGGAATGGACCACAGCGGTGAGTGGGATGCCACCCAAAGTGTGTACGCTTGACCTACCAATGGATCATGGGCCACAATAGGTTAGGTGGACGAGTTGGGTTGGGCCAAGAAACGGACCAAAGGGGTGAGTGGGTTGCCATCCAAAGTGTGTAGGATAGGAAGTTGACATAAAACAAAAAAATTTAAATATCAAAGTGTAAAATGATCATAGTTCGAATAATAAAATATAATTAACCGTTATAATAAATTACTTATATTAAGTGGAATAAATACCAACGTATCTGATAGGACTAGCTCAGGATCTCAACTTAGTCATGGTACCTAAGTAAAAAGCTTAAATTATGAGAGCAAAAATGAGATCGCAATCTTAAATTTAGGCAAGTAATTAATGTCACATTACATTTGCCATTCAATTTTAGTAGAGAGGCACAAAAGTGAGAAAACCCTAATTAATGAATCAAATGTTTGGCAGCTTATGTTATGAGACGAAAAATATTATTTTTCTCTAAATCGGGTAGATTTATTTTGTAAATATTATTTATTTGAGATTTTTACACAAAGCATTATTTTTTATAAAAAACTAAATTATATATTTACGACACACAGTAGAGTTACCTAATAACTAATTTTTAGAATGAATTTTTATTATAAATACAATATTTTGTCAAACATTTTCCGATTTACCACTAATAAAATACCTGAATTATGAATTTAAAGTCCCATAAACGAACTTGACTATGATTGACACGATGTAAATTACCTTTACACCAAACTATTAATATAGCACATACGAGATCTGATGTTGTGTCGTGGACATTCCACCACCATTTATAGGTAAAATTGCGAAATTAATCTCACAGTTTAGGGCCATTTTAAATATGGCCCCACATTTTTTGAGATTTTAAAATTAATTTGTATTTAATTAAAAATTGCAAAAAGAGTCCAAAAATATAGCCAACATGACCCCCTACCCACTATAACATTTCCTATATAAGTGAATGAATAGGGAGCAGCTTTCCCTTGAACACAAGAGATCAGAATGGAGAACAGTAGCCAAGTGGCTGCCCAACTGGAGCCCTGGCTTCGGCTTGAGAACAAGATAGTGTTGGTTACCGGCGCCTCGTCGGGGCTGGGTCGAGAGTTCTGTCTGGACTTGGCTAAAGCCGGTTGCCGCATTGTAGCCGCGGCAAGGAGAAAGGACCGGCTGCAATCACTCTGTGAGGAGATAAACAATTGGGTCGACGGCTCCTCGAGCTCGATGGGGCCGAGCCAAGACCAACCAAGAGCCGTAGCTGTGGAGCTTGACGTCACTGCGGCTGGCGCCACTATTGAGGCTTGTGTGCAGAAGGCTTGGGCTGCGTTTGGAAGAATTGATGCTTTGATCAACAATGCTGGTATTAGAGGTATACACACCAAAAGGAAAAATAAATATAATACTTTTATAAATTAAAATACTAATATAAAATAACTTAAGTTTTTTAATATATGTAAAAGTAATTATAAATATTTTTGGTATTTTAATTTTTTATAAAATAAACCATTACATTTAAGTCTATAACTAATTAATTATTTATCGATAATATTATTTCAGTATATTTAAATAGGATGTAATTACCATCATCTCCCTTTAGGTTAGACATAATTATAAATACATCTTTATTGTTGATTTTAATTTTCCGTCCAACAACGAGTTCCTTTCGTAGTCCACACATGAGACGACCTATTTTGAATTTTATTTTGCCACATAAATTTTTTACCTTTCTTGCTTAAATCTATGGGTAAATTACAATTTGCTCCCCTTAATTTTGCTATTGCTATAAATACCATTTTATTGTTTGAAAAATTATAAATAAGTTTCTAGAATTAATGAAAGACTAACAAATACCCTCTCGTGACAACTCATTATAGGGAGTATTTATTAAATGATTCTTAATTCTAGGAGGGTATTTATAATATTTCAAACAATGAGAATGTACTTGTAATTATGACAAATCTCAAAAGAGTCCATTATTGATCTATGAATTGATCATTTCTCAAAAAGAATTACCAACTTAATTTTCTAGATAAATTAATTAGTAATATTATTTAAATTTCATTCCATATTTAATAATATTTTGTATTTTTATACTACTTATTCATTTAAAAAATTTAATTCTTTTCGTACCTTAACACATGGTGCTAACTACTATTTTATTAAAGGGCTTAATGCAATTTACCTCCTATGATATTGTAAATGGGCAAATTATCCCTCTATAATAGAAAAAATAACAATTTACATCCTGTGCTGTTTAAAATAAAAAGCAATATAATCCCTATTTAAAGAGGTAAAGTGCTCCACTTTAAAAAACACAAGGGGGTCAATGACTGCATTTATAAAAGTACAGGATGTAAATTACTATTTTTTTTATAGAGTGTAATTTGCTCATTTGTAATATCACAGGGGGTTGATTGCATTTTTTCCTTTTATTAAATAACAAACTTCTCTCTTCGATCTTTTGCACATAACTAGGGCACGCGATGTCCTCAATCGAGCTATCTGAGGAGGAATGGAAGCAAGTGGTGCAAACAAACTTGACGGGGTCATGGTTGGTGGCAAAATCCGTTGCTAGGCGGATGCGCGAGGCCGGCCAAGGAGGCTCAATCATCAACATCTCATCAGCTGCCGGCCTAAATCGAACACAATTTCGTGATGGCGTCGCCTACGGTCCCTCAAAAGCTGGCCTCCATGCCATGACTAAGGTCTATTAGAATATTCTAATTCAAACTTGAATCTTGTTGGATCGAATCAATCTCCGAATTAGTATATATAAAAGGGTAAATTTATAATGACCTTTTTTGAAATTTGGCATAATTACAAAATATTCTTTCGTTGTTTCGAAAAATACCAATACCCCATTGATTTAACGACCGTTTAACAATTGACCTATTCTATTAGTTTCTTTTAAATTTTCACTTATTTTTTGCCGTGAACTGACAAAAAATGCCATTGCGGACTAAGAATTATAATTTTATTTTTTATTTTTTTATTTATTGATTAAGTCAATAATTTTATAATTTTTTTTAATTTTTTCACCCATGTTCGATTTTTGTTTTACAAATTTTGAATTTTTTTAAAAAAAAAAAACAGAAAAGGTATAGCTAACAATTTCATACCCCATCTGCGGATTACATAATTTCATCGAACATCAGGGAGATATTTGTAATTTTTTAAACAACGAGGGGGTATTAATAATTATATCAAATTTTAGGGGAGGTTATTGTAATTTATACTATATAAAAATATGCTTGTCCCCAATAATTTTATTAGGGAGAATTCTACTATTAAATTAAATGGGCAAATTACATTTCATCCCTTCAAAATATTAAGTACAAAATTTATTTTTCTGAAGAACACAATCTCATTTTTGAGATTTTGGAGAGTTTAAGGTAAAAATTTGAGATCATATTATAAAATTGAAAATCATAAAGTTATATTTATTTATTCAAGAACTATCGGTCACTTGGATTATTAATGCTGGATTCACTTACATTAATGATTTTTTTTATAAAAGAAATGCACTTACTTTTATCAATATTTGGACATCAAGAATGTTTTCGATGATGTAATGTTAGTAACTTAGTATTTATTTAACAGATTATGGCACTGGATCTGGGAGAGTTCAAGATTAGGGTCAACTCAATAGCGCCAGGAATATTTAAATCTGAGATAACAGAAGAACTTGTTAAGAAAAATTGGTTGAAAAATGTGGCAAAGAGATCTGTCCCATTAGGAACTTTCGGAACAACGGATCCGGGATTGACATCACTTGTCCGTTACTTACTTCACGACTCTTCCAACTATATTTCAGGCAATATTTTTATTGTCGATGCAGGCTATAGTCTTCCAGGTGTTCCAATTTTTTCTTCACTTTGATGTTTTTTTTTTTTTTTTTTTGGTTTTGCAAAATATTGTATTACAAGAAAAGTTAAATAAATGAATAACAAATATTGTTATTAGACCTCCATTTTGATTGCCACTAGACTTTTGGTACCTTGCTTACTTTTCTATAAGTGTATTTATATTTTAAAAATTTAATCAATATATCCCTCAATAACAATTAAATGATAAATAGGGTTACTCTATTTGAAAATACAAAATTATATTTTTCTCTCAAAAAAGTTCTAAATTATACTTACAGTCCCTTAAAAAATTCACTGTTTGCACCAAACCTCCTTTCTTAGACGAAAAATGTTGACATTAGAAAAAGATTTATATCGATTTATAAATTTACTGCTCATTTAATATTCTCATGTAATAGTTTTGTACCAATAAGGGGGAAAATATAATAATGTTAACCTCAATCTACATATATATTATATTTATCCCTTTATAAGTATAAAAATATACATGAAAATGTTAAATGAGCAGCGAAATTAAAAATTTATGTAATTTTTTTAGCCTCAACATTTTTCGTCCAATTCTAATGAAAGGGTATCAGTTATAAACGAAGAATTTTCGAAGGGGATGTAAATTTCAGAACTTTTTTTGAAAAAAGTATAATTTCGCATTTTCAAAGGGTCTCTAACTGTAATTATTCCTTATAAATAATAAAAAAATAAAGAAATATATTTATATAAAATGAGACAAATATTCACATATTTTATAGAACAAGCTTGAATTATGATTATATATTTTACTCATAAAATCTCAACTTATCCGTTATCCCAAGATAATTACAGTTTTGGTCCTCATATATTGTTATTAATTCGATTTCAATCCCTTAATATTGAATTTCTACTTTATTCCTTTAACTTCTAAAGTACTGACAATTTCGATTATTAGACCTAATTAATGATCATTTTGCTCATGATCAGGGTTAACATACTTAATAAATAAAATTAAACCTCATAAATTCCTACCTTTTTTTTATCGACTTTTTCCGGACAGAGTATTTGAAAAAAGTCCACAAAATCAAAGACTTAGAATTAGGGGTGTCGACTCGAGTTCGATTTTATTTTTTATTGCTCGAGCTCGAATTATATGTAATAAGTTCGAGCTAAGCTCCTCCTTTCTTTCATCAAGTACAGTGGAGATTGTACATAATTTTGTATAGTTATTAATATTAATTAAAAAAATAAATATAAGTTATTTTTGAAAAGTTGTTGATCTCATTATATATAAAAAAAAAAATTAAGAGACGAACTCTTAAATTAGAGTACAAAATAGTGATTGATCTCATTATATATATAATAAAATAACAATAAAAGTGATTAAAAATTTTCAACCATCATTAATTACTGCTATTATTATTATCTTTAGAGTAATTAATGAGAATCACCAAATTTTGACATAAATTTATAAGTAATAAAATAGATTGCTTACTGTGTATCTTGATATAAACATAAAATTTACAAATAGATATAAAAAATTATAATTTAATTGTTAGAACTTGTCAATTTAAAAAAAAAAAAAAGTATAAGAGATCACAAATAGATGTTAAAATATAACGTAAATTTATAAGTGCCATATTAAATAATTATTTTAAAAAATATTAAAATTTACTAAAATTATTGATTAAGCTTGTTTTTGTATAAAGATTAAATGTATAAATAAAAGTATCATAGTTTATTATTATCTAAAATAAAATTTATAAATATTGATTAATTATAATTGATAAAGTACTTTATATGAAGATAAACATATAAAAAAATTAAAATTAAAAATATATATTAAAACTAAAAATAAATAAAAAAAGCTTGTGAGCATGAACAGAGTACATTGAGCTCGAGCTCGAGCTCAAAATTGAGCTGTTTCGCGAGCTAACTCGACTCGTCTGCCACTCCTACTTAGAATACCCCGGGAACAAGATAGTAAAACAAAAGTAAATATAAATTTATGGAGGCTTAATTTTATTTTTAGAAGTATATTGAGTCTGATTATGAGTATAGGGAAAAGAAAATGAACTATATATTTTCTTTGAAAAGTCAAAATGATCATTAATTAGGTTTAAGGATCGAAACTGTTAATATTTTAAAAGTTGAAGAACTGAAATTTTACTTCAATATGTTTAGAGATTGAAAACGAATTAATGACAATATATGATGACCAAAATTGTTATTATCCCCCGTTATCCCTCTAATGGTTTTTTTTTTTTTCAAGCTTTATTATCCGTCTAAATTAATATCAATTTTTTTTCTGAAACTTATTTTAATGATTTCAAAATATCATAATAATAAAATTATTATGATAAATTAGTGAAAAATTATATAATTTAATTTATTGGCTAACAAAGTGAACATTTAAGAGGGGATATGATAGCAATTATTAAATTAAATGTAGGTGAAATTATTCAATATTATGATGATCCGTGGCCCAACCATTTGTCCCTCAATTGTTAATTGGATGTTCCGGGGCAAAAGTGACATTTCTTATTAGATGAAATGAATTCTGCAGAACATATAGTGGTGTCATGAAATGACGAATTTATCCTTATAACATCGCTCCATTTTTTTCCTGGGATAATTACATGTATACCCACCGGTGTAAACTATAATAATTTATTTACATAAATTATTTTTATTTTTTAAAAAATTATAAATACATCTATTAAAAACATTAACACCATTACGCAAACATCTTTATCTTTTGAAAAATTATACATACATCCCCTAAAAAATCGAATCATTACACAAACTATCCTATAGCTTTTTTATTGTCCGATATAGTTTCTGTAATAACTCATATTGATAATTTATATAAATAAACTATAGATCATAGGGGTATAAGTATAATATTATATATATATATATATATATATGAATAATTGCTTTCATATCACACTTCCATTCATTGCAGTTTTGCCAAATAAAGCATAGTGGGTGAGCAACTAATTGTTGTCTGTACTTGATGAGTGTTGGAAAATTTTTTCTCAAAATTAGGTTTGGTCGAACAACTAAACAATTAAATTATTATATCTTTGATATTTTTTTTTAAATTATATGTCAATCACACTAATAAGCAGATAAAAAGCCACGGGAGTTGAGGGTTGTCACGAGAAATCGGAGTCCTTTCTAGAAAGTTATATGCATTTTTCACTATGTTTGTTTTCATTTTCAAGTTATCTTCGGGATAAGTTAAAACATACCTAATGTTTGCCATCATTCAAAAACACCTTATCTAGGTGTTTTAAATTGTTTTAACATAAATACATACATATATATACGTACATACATATACATAAATATATATAAAAGAGACATGATTTGGCAATGAATAGTAATTTTTGTCTCCTAAAATACAACATTAAACATACAATACTTATTTTAAATTATCTCAAAAAACAAATCCAAATATACATACTATCTCTAACACACACTTATTTATCTTTGTTTTTCTCTCTCTATCTTCACATAACACAACAAACACTTAGAAAACGAATCCAAACATTATGTTTGGATTTTGAGTGAGAGCAAGCCATGTTTGTCTTCTTGTTCATTAAATTATTTATAGTTTGGATAGCAAAATACGAAATTAAATCAAATTTCTTCCTCCCTCTTGATCTCTTGGAACATAAGTGCTACATTGTTTGAAATCTAAAGGGAGGAAAAAATAGGTATACCGGGCAAAGTGACTCCTGCATCGACGATGAAAAGGTTGCCTGAGATATGCTTAGAGGAGTCATGGATCAAGTAGCGCAAAAGTGATGTGAGTGCAGGATCCAATGTGCCGAAAGTTCTTAAAGGAACGGTTCTTCTTTCGACGTTTTTGAGCCAATCTTTCCGCACTAGACCTTGAGTTATCTCGGATTTGAAGAGGCCCGGGGATATGGAGTTCACTCGTATTTCAAACGCCCCCAATTCTAAGGCCATGACCTGAATGTGACGACACAAAGACAACAGTCATGGTCAAATTTGAACCAATTATACGATAAATGCATACACTTGATCATGATAACACCTTTGTCATGGCGTTGATGGCAGTCTTGGCACAAGCATAAGCAAGGCCTCCAGGCAGATGCCCGCGCTCCAGACCAGCAATGGAGGAGATGTTAACGACGGATCCGCCGTGCCTGCCGTCACGCATGCGCATACAAACGTACTTGGAAACCAACCATGTTCCAGTTAAGTTGGTCTTAATGTTATCATTCCATTCCTCTTCCGACAGATCCAACGGACTGTGCACCCTACCTACAACCACATACATACATCCATAATTACGCACAACATTTTACAGATTGCTCCATCATCGTAACATTATCTTGTTTTAAAATATGAGTCCTGGAATTTTCAATATATGTGTAAAATATCAATATTCAATTACCAGTGCCCATCTTCTCCAATCAATCCAAAAATAGGAATTCATTTATTACACGCCACTTCATTTTAACATTGAGAATAATGCAAGCAACTTTCTTTTTTGTCATATTGCAAATGAGCAAATTATACCTCTATAAAAAAGATAATAATTTACCTTTCTATATTATTAAAATTACAATAATTTACCCACCCATGTTTTTCAAAATGAAGCAATTTACCTCCTTAGACAGGGAGGTAAATTGCTTCATTTTAATAAAAAACACAGAGGAAGAAATTGCTATTGATTTCCACAAGGAGGTAATTTGCTCATTTTACAATATCATAGGAAGGTAAATTACATTAAACACCTTTTATAGTTTGATTTAATTACAATTCTCTTTTTTAGGAATACAAAAAAAATCTATTTGAGAATAGTCAATACTACGGATAAAAGGTGGAATACCTAATCCCATACTTGTAAGAATGAATGAATGTTCCTTGACAAATAGGTATTCCTAATCCTAATCTATAGTAGCCATGCATTCTGGAATGAGTTTACGAACGCTCGTTTCATACCTAATTTAATATTTTTTTTATACCAATCCTGCCCTTAAAATTAAGCAAAAATAAAAAGAAAAGAATTAGTGAGAAAAGATGGAGGCTTTGTTTGGGTACCATATACAACCAAGCATGCACCACATTTTTTGTTTTTTATCTTACCTCTAATACCAGCATTATTGATCAAAGCATCGATTCTTCCAAACGCAGCCCAAGCCTTCTGCACTGAGGCCTCGATACTAGCTGCGCTTGCGCTCACATCGAGCTCCAAAGCTACAGCTCTTGGCTGGTCTTGGCTCGGTCCATTACCGATCCCGCTGTTTATCTCGTCGCAGAGTGATCGCAGTCGGTCCATCCTCCGGGCAGCGGCTATGACTCTGCAGCCGGCTTTAGCCAAGTCCAAACAGAAGTCTCGGCCCAACCCCGACGACGCGCCGGTCACCATCACCACCTTGTTGTCCAGCCGAAGCCACGGCTCCAGTTCGCTGGCTACTTGGCTTCTGCTCTCCATTCTCGCCTCATGTACCGTGGTGTTTGGGAAAATTGCAGATGCATTTATACACAGCCACAAGGAAAGGTGTTTAAAGCTGGGGACACATTTGTAATTTGCTTCCGAACAACTTGAAATTGACGTAAATGCCCTCATGGAAAAATCCAATCTTGGCATGAAAATAAAATTACGTTAATTATATTTTTTTCGTATAGGATAATGAGTTTAATATTTTTAGTTTTTTGTTTTACAAAAAATTTAAAACAATCTCAAAATTAAAAAAACTCAAGCCCCATTTAGTCATCTATTATACGAAATTTTTAAAATTAAAAAAACTCAACATATTTAATCCTCTACTTTACGGGACATATAGAATTAAATATGTCGAGTTTTCTCAATTTTTAATCATTTTAAAAATTTTATGAAACAGAGGACCAAAATCGCTAAACTCCCTACCATATGGGATTAAAAATATAATTTCATCTAAATTTATAAACCATTATGCTATTTTTAAAACTAAGCCACATATAATTGAATAGATACGATCACGATATAAATATTAAAAATTAAAATCAATATAAGATTAAAACCAATCAAGTGATTAATAAAAATTAAAATAAATGATAGATATGATGATATATTTGGCGATTCTTTAATTGAAGTAAATAAGTAATTGTATTACACAAATATTTAATTACATAATTAGTATTTTTAAATTTGGTATTGCAGTGTAACAAATCGTGGTAAATCATATATGACTTTCTTTTCTATATTAGCATAACTTATTATATCTAAATGGATTATCATTGCAATCAAATTATGGTATTTTCATCAAATGAAAATCATAATATTTTAATTCATCGATTCATTAACTGTTTTTTTATTTAAATGTCACGAATTAAAACGTGATTCATATGATAGGGTCAAAAGTTGTCGTATCATTCGGTTCAAATAAATTAATGGAGTGCATTATTCATGAGTTAATGAATATACTTATCTCAAACGATGTTTGCGGATACTTTCTCTAATTTTATTGGACCAGTAATACGAAGTTCGTTAATTAATCTTTAGAAATTTCATTTAAAATTAGACAAAAAAGTGAAAGATTCTGGATGGACGCGTATATCCTCCTCTCGATTTTTATTTATATCAAGGTTGCATTTTAAATGAAGGATTTGAAATTATGGATTTTCAAATTCTTAATAACAATTTTTTTGAATTTGTTCGAACGATTCTAAATTTAAAGGATATCGAATTTTTCAATTCGAATTCTAAATTATGTTTCGTTGAATATTGATAGATTTCAAATTGAACCGTTTCAGATCCTTTCTCCAAATACTTCCATCAATCCAAATGCAGTATGAGGTAAATTACATCGACACTTTTCGAGATTAAGTCAAAGTACACAAATACCCCTTGTTTTGCAAAATTACAGCTACACCCCCTGGTGGATGCTAGTATAATATTTTTCAAATATTGTTTGTATAAGTTTTGATTCTGAATGGGGAGTGTCGTTATTGCAATTATAACCTCAAGGGGTATAATTGTTATTTAGCAAAAGACAGAGGAGATTTGTGTATTTTACCTAATTTTAGGAGACGTCAATATAATTCACTTTTTATATTATTATTGATAAATACCAAAAGAAAAATACTTGGTAAAATTTTGAAATTTGTTCTTTCCTTGACATATAATATTTTCATCTATACTATAAAAGAAAACTCTGTTATTGTTCCAATTTTTAAAATAGTCAAATTTACCCTTTAACTCATTTCTTCCCTTTAATAAAATTCGATTATAATAGTAATCTCAACAATTAAAAAATTAAATTTACTAAAACACCCCTCAAACTTACTCAAGCCACTGTCCCATATGATCGATAACCAATTTATCAATAAAAATATTGATTATTTATAATTTTTAAATATTTTTGTACACACATCGAGTGTGTCGCGTACTGCTAGTTATATTAAATAAGAGTGAGTATTTAAATTTTTTTTATTTTTACAATGCACCAATTACACTTTATCGCTTGTGCTCTCGCGCAATCAGCGTATCACTTAAATTTGGATAATTTTATTGATGTTGAGTGTATTCTTAATATTCTAAACTTGAGCAACTGTAATTTATTTAATATCTTTCTTTAATACAAATCTAACCAAATCTAGACAAAAATCTACATGTGAAAACAATCATTAAAAGAAGGAAAAATGTGAAAATTTGAGTCCCCTAAGTGTTCTCATCAACCATCTCGACATGTGAAAATTGAGGTTGTTTTAATTAACACCCTTTATGAGCCTATCAGAAATCATGTGTGATCAACCACATTTCAATTCGTGAAACTCAAGTAAAAAATTAATAATTAATAATTACTATTAAAATAATTCATGGGATTTGCATGTTTTAACCAAGATTGCAAACAATTCTACAAGGGCATTTCCGTCATTGTATGCTACGAATTATTCACCATTTGATGGTATTTGAATTTATGGCTTTGAAGTTGTTTATGGAACCTCGATCATAACTACTAAATTAAGACATTATTAGTAAGCAAAGTTTGTTTTTAAATGTTACAAAAATGATAACTTATCCATACATTACACGTGCTTTGATATGTTAGATGTAATCTCACTCCACAATCCTATTTGTTTGATGATTTGTGGGTCCGTGGTTAATATACATCCATATTTAAGATAGAGTTTGAGTCTTTCAAATAAATGTTGAGATGAGATAAATCATATCTGAAAAAGAGTTTGTAGTCTTTCAAGCATATGTCGGGATATGAACTCCTTTTAAGGATATGGTTGAGTATATCTATAAATAAGGTACATAATTATAATAAAAAAGATCCAGAAATACAAGTGTGATACAAATAACTCAATCACAATACTCTCTCTATATTATGAGTGGATTAGTAATTCGCCAAAACGAGTAAGGTATGTTCATGATTTGCACAAGATTGGGAGCAAGATTTAGGGGGGAGGATCTTAAAAATGTTCGTGAGACACCAAGAGAGTTCATGTGTTCATGATCCAATCAAAATATGGGCTTATAGACGAGACAGATTCGAATATGTGAATCAACATACTTTTCCTGCTATAAATTTAATCGATCCACGATTATGTGTCAATGTGATTATATATTTAGCGTGCACATAAATACAAGATTTATCTATAAGATAATTTATTATGAATTATCCAATATTGTTTTCCGATACCATCAATATACAGTTCTTCTTAATTATATATCCCAAATATTTATGATAGTTAAGGTAATTATTCATGTTAGAATATTTTAATATTACAATCATTGTGGTACATGTGATAAAGTGTAAGAGTGCACATTAAGAATATTTTATGGTGGTAATTGAAAGGTCCAACTTTGACGGTTAAGTTAGCATTAAACTGGATTACAACCAAGGGTCAAGATACCCTCTCCTCTACCTCATAAAGAATTGTAAAGGTTGGACTAATGATTGTAAGAAAAAAAGATCTTACGTAATTTCATAGTCTTCTATACACTTTTAACCATCATAAACTCAGCAAGCGCCCTCTAAATTTGAATGAAAATTGAAGTCAAGTCAGCAGAAGCCCGTCTTCCCTTTTTCTGGTTTAATTTTTGAAGTGGTGATGAAAGTGATGGTGTTTGTTTGTATTATTCGTCACGTCATTTCTGTATTTATATAATAAATAATTTTTTATATTTTAAAATATATTATAAATAAAATTAAAATATGTTAATTAATACATCACATTTTCTAAAATAAAATCGATTTAAGGGTATTATTGGCCTAAAAAAAATTAATATAATGATGTTACAAACTGTTGTTTGTGAGTAAACAACAGTAATTGTTGATTTATTAAAAATAGATAAATTATATTGATAACCACTAATTGGTACTTATGTAATAGATTTTTCTACGACTTGATAGAATGAAAATGTGTTATGATGTCTTATGATAGTTTTTGTACGAGATAGAATGACAGTGTATTTAAATTATGATGTTTGTAATAATATTTTATTTTATTTTGGTACGAAAATACTTGATTGAATGTGTTTTCTTAATTTATTGGATGAAAATAGAAATGGATTTAGAAAATGTTTCATCTGCATTTTATTTTATTTTTTTTATTTATTATTTTAAATAAATATCTATAAAATATATACGAATTAAGTTCAAATTAATTTACAACACAAACATATTTTTATTTCTCGCATAAAATCAATAAAGCATTTTCATCCATTAGAAATGTCGAAAATTCAAAATAAAAATTAAACCAAACCGGCCATCATTTTCACATTATAATAATGAATGAAAAAGCTATCAAATTAAATATTTTTATTATATAGGAATACATCAATTATATTGCGAGAGTGTGTTTTTTTTAATTAGATACTGAAATTAAAAAATCTAAAAAAATTTATATGAAAAAAAGGGTCGAGCTTTTTTTTAAAAAAAAAATAAAAAATTTATAAGATTTTAAATATCTTATCTTAAGATATTATAAATTATTTAAAAAGAATGTATCAAATAATTTTATAGAATTATAAGCTCTCGAACATTTTATAAGTTCAGTCAAATACTTATAATAAGTAGTAATTATTTTTTGTGAGAAAAGTATTTATTAATTTAAATACCTTTAAGTATATTTATAATTTTTTCTTTATTGTTTTTATAATGATATCTATTAATGCAAATTTAATATAAATGAAAATTATTATTAATATTAGTTTAATCAATTATTCACTTTTTATATTTATTAATTAAATAAAAATAATAGAAATATTTAAATTATGTACCCCGCCGCCTATAACGTTCCTTTCCACCCTTCTCGAAATCTTTTCCTCTTCAAAATCAAAAATCAAACCGCTCAACAATCCCTGTGAAGAAAAAACCCTACGGAATTCATCCCCAAAACCCTCGCAAAATCTCAAACAAAACCCTTTCCCCAACGGAAGACATGGAGGAAATTGAAGCAGAATTTGAAGGTCGACGAGGCCCAGTAGAAGCGTCCATGAGCATGGACCGCCGGTCGTCCTCCCCTTCATACGATGCCGTTGACGACGGCTCCTCTCCCTCCGCTGCTGAAAGTTTAATGGTGGGTTTTGTGATTGTCAATGTGGTTGGGCTTCGGCATTACTCTGGTACTATTAGTGGCCGGGAATTGGTCGGTTTGGTTCGCGATGAGTTAAACCCATATGACGGAAACGCCATCAAAGTTCTCAATATGAGGTCTGTCCAGGTGGGCTACCTCGATCGCTCTGCTGCCGCCGTGTTGTCCCCTCTGATTGATGGTCGTTTGATCACCATTGAAGGTAGTTACATTTTATATGATTTTGTGTTCTTGACTCCGTTGTTTTTGTTCTTCAAGTTATATTTTGAGTTTCTCCTTTCTTGTGTGCCTCTGAGAGTAGAATGAAAATTTCATGTCCATGTTCACTTCTAGTGTGTGTTGAACATGTGACAGGTATTGTGCCAAAACCGCCAGGTAAGGGAAACAGATTCAAGATTCCCTGTCAAGTTCACATTTTTGCAAGGATAGAGGATTTTGAGAGAGTCAAATTGGCGATTGAGATAGGTGGGTTGCAGTTAATTTCAGAAAACAATGCGTCATTTACGTTATCAGAAGCAATGGTAGTGAGAGAGAAAAAAGCTATTTTAGCAGAGAAGAGTGTGGATGAGATATTCAAACTGTTGGACTTGAAAGTCAGTAATGAAGGGAAGTCTGAAGCATTGGATCCACCAAAAGACATGATAAAATCAGAGCTTTTTTTTCATCAGAAGGAAGGATTGGGATGGTTGGTTAGTAGGGAGAATTCATGCGAATTGCCTCCTTTCTGGACAGAGAAAGATGGGGTCTATGTGAATGCGTTAACTAATTACCAGACTGATATAAGACCCGAGCCTTTACGAGGTGGCATTTTCGCAGATGACATGGGCTTGGGTAAAACTCTTACACTGCTCTCCTTGATTGCTTTTGACAAATGGGCTTGTGCTGTACACTCATCTAGCAGTATAGATGTTCAAGATGATGCAGAATTGGGTGAAGAGGAAAGTATTGCATTGTCTGGTAAAAAGTCAAAGCGGAGAAGAGGGAACCGAAAGGTGGATAGTTCAAGGAAAAAGAGAAAGACTGAGGTTGGTAGTTCTAACAGAAAGGGGAAAAGGCCTGCCGCTGATGAATCCTCTTCTTTGGACCCACAGACGACACTCATTGTTTGTCCACCTTCTGTCTTTTCTGCGTGGATAACGCAGTTAGAAGAACACACAAGAAAGGGCAGTTTTAAGGTGTACATGTACTATGGTGAACGGACTAAAGATGCTGAAGAGCTTAAGAGGCATGATATTGTGCTGACAACATATACTGTTCTAGCTATTGAGGAATCTTGGGACAAATCTCCTATTAAGAAGATTGAGTGGAGAAGAGTTATATTGGATGAGGCACATGTGATTAAGAATGTGAATACTCAACAGAGTCGTGCAGTTACTAAGCTGAACGCCAAACGTAGATGGGCTGTTACAGGGACACCTGTGCAAAATAACTCCTTTGATTTGTTTTCTTTGGTGGCCTTCTTGAGGTTTGAACCTCTTTCCCTGAAAAGCCTTTGGAATAGTTTGATACAACGACCGCTTGCTCAAGGAGATAAGAAGGGCATCTCGCGGCTACAGGTGAGTGCATTTCAAACCTCTTTAGGATTTGTTCCTGTCTTAATTATGATCTACAAGTTCAAGAACCAAAAGTAGGAAAGAGAGAACCACTTAAATCTACCCTTATCTAGGTGACTGTTCGTCAGGAACAATAATAATTTTTGGCCCCTAATCCATGAAGGGTAAAACTGCAGACTCCGTTCTGCCCTTTATGCCTGAATTTGACAAAAGAATCTAGCATATTAGTGTCTCTCAGTTGCTTTCCCAATTCTTTTGTTTAAATTAAGTGACAACTTATTTAAGGAGGATGTGCATGGAGATAAATAACATGCATTTTAACTATGAATAAGTTAGTATATTGTATTAATCAAGTGTTCCATGCTGTGCACTGTAAGGTGGGACAAGTTGCTCCATAAATGAAAGAAACCCTTCGAAGAACTCCCTTCTATGGATTATGACTATTGCCATAGAACTTCATTGCAAATCCTTGTCAAACAGTGAACTATTTGGAGATTTACGTTTTTGTTTGGCATGCATTAAAAGTTGGATAAGGAATTTATCAGTGAAATGATGTAATTAATTTGTTTGTTTCATTTGTGAAGTAGGATAATGGGCTATTTCTGTACCATCCATATCATGTTCCCAATAATTGCCTTTAAGTAATTTCTGACAAGTTTTTCATAGTTCCTTTGAGAGAGTATTGCTAACATACAAACTCAAATTTAATCCATAAGATTGATGACTACACTCTAAATCCGTGGTGCATTCACTTAATGAACAGTCAAAAGAGTTACCAATAGCCAAGCAGATTGTAGACAAGTTTGTGAATTATGGTTATCTAAGTAGCAGTCTCCATTTCAGTAAAAGCTACAAGCAGGAAGGCCAATTCTTTCTTCATAGGCTGTCTGTCACCTTTGCAAAATTGTATCTCCACTTCCAGACAAGTATCTGTGACGTCACAACACGACTCTACATTTGATTTTCAGGTTCTCATGGCAGCCATATCTTTGAGGAGAACAAAAGATAAAGGTTTCATTGGTCTGCCATCTAAAAGCATAGAGACCTTTTTTGTGGACCTCCATGAAGAAGAGCGCAGGGTCTATGATCAGATGGAAGAAGAGGCCAGGAACATTGTCAAAGACTACATTTCTGATGAAAGTGTTGTGAGAAACTATTCTACTGTTCTCAGCATACTTGTAAGACTCCGACAAATTTGCACGGATCTGGCGCTGTGCCCTGCAGACCTCAGAGCTCTACTTCCACCAAGCCAACTTGAAGGTATTCAGTCAGATTTAACTAAATTATTGATCTCCATTCTCTCAATCTCTAGAATTACTTTGGCATGATCGCACATAGTTTTTTGCATTTTCTTGTCTGTTTTGTTCCTATGGTACTCCTAATCTTTTCACAATTGTCACTCAGTTTGTACTGGTGTTTTTGCATTGTTAACTAAATGGCGCCTGCATGAACTTTCTCCTTTTTCATTCCATCTCTCTTTTGGATTCAGATCAAGTTGGTTTTGTCGAACAATATATTAAGCTCTCTTAGGTTCATTTTCTTTTACCTTGTTGATTGTGTCTAGCTACTATACATGTTCTTTGAATCAATTCTTCTGATGTGCTTTTGATGGATGCTAACCAAATCCATGCAGATGTGAAGAACAACCCAGCACTATTGCAAAAATTGCTTTCAGTGTTACAAGATGGAGAAGATTTCGACTGTCCAATCTGCATATCTCCACCCAGGGATATTGTAATTACGTGCTGTGCTCACATCTTTTGTGAGTCCTGCATCCTTAAAACGTTAAAACGAACTAAACCCTGCTGTCCAATGTGCCGCCACCCACTCTCTGAATCTGACCTCTTCAAAGCCCCTCCCGAGTCTTCTCAAATGACATCTGAAGGTTCATCTTCTCATCCATCATCCAAAGTTGCTGCTCTATTAAAACTTCTTTCCACATCCAGAGATGCAAGCCCGTCTTCCAAGTCAGTTATGTTCTCCCAATTCAGAAAAATGTTGCTTTTACTAGAAGAGCCGCTGAAAGAAGCCGGATTTAAGGTGATCCGCTTAGACGGAACGATGAATGCAAAAAGGAGGGCACAGGTGATAAAAGACTTTGGAGTCCCAGCACCGGAAGGGCCAACAATCTTGCTAGCAAGTCTAAAAGCTTCAAGTGCTGGAATAAATCTTACTGCTGCCTCAACTGTATACTTGTTGGAACCATGGTGGAATCCAGCGGTCGAGGAACAAGCAATGGACAGAGTCCATCGTATCGGCCAGAAGGAGGACGTCAAGATTGTGAGGCTGATCGCTAGAAATACCATAGAGGAGAGGATACTGCAACTACAAGAGAACAAAAGACTTCTGGCAAGGAAAGCTTTTGGTAGGAGGAGCCAGAAAGGTCAGAGAGAGATCAGCAGAGATGATCTCAGTGCGTTGATGAACTTGTGAGTCGTTCTTGCTGTCACCTGGCGATCACATTGCCGCCCAAGTGGATATATGCCCGCTTCATTTAGACGGCGATGACTGGATGGCCCCCGATGATATTTTTGCGTGTCCGACAGTCTTTAACTTGAAATCTTTCTAGTTTGTTTTGTCGTGTATATATGTTTATATGTAGGGCCAAAATTCAAGAATCATGGAAATTCTGATATATTTTTTGGTGAATGTGATTGCAATGGCCGGAGGTATGGAGGATGGATTACTGTACTGATCTTGCATGAGCTTTCATGTCACTGTTTCTAATTATAAATCACATATAAAACATTCTTGGCATTCGACGTTTGATCAGCTTTTAGTTCAACGGATTTGACTCTTCGGAGGAATGCTAATAAATAAAATAACTACATTGAAAGAAATGCAGAGTTGTTGACTTGTCTCAATTCAATTTGTAGCACAACGACTGGAAAATTTGGATTTGCTTCCCACTATACTTACATGCATTCGTAATATCATATAACTGCAATAATATGTATTAATATACACCTAAAATCATCCGTATGGACGAATTTAAAGTGAAAGTTTGAGGAGATTGAAAAATTATATTTATATATTTGGACTCGTCTTGTCAAATTATTGAGGCTCAATTAAAAGTTTGTTTGGTTGGAGTGGAAAATGAGTATATAAGAAAAGCGGAAATAAACAGAGGTATTATAAGAAAAAGTTTAGTATATGGTTAACGAGAATAGTTGGAGAGAAAGTTAAATTTGATGTATATTCAGAGTTCAATTTTATTTTCGTTTGAAATTGGATTGAAAACTGACGCATAACGCAAAAAAGAAAAAAAATTATAGATTTTATTTTTGTTTACTCAATTATTCATACATATATTTTTTTTCATTTGTTTTTACTTTTCC
This sequence comes from Sesamum indicum, assembly GCF_026168435.1. Lineage (NCBI taxonomy): Eukaryota > Viridiplantae > Streptophyta > Magnoliopsida > Lamiales > Pedaliaceae > Sesamum > Sesamum indicum. Next base: position 2,650,474 of record NC_142661.1, on the reverse strand, counting down.
GCTAACTATAACACTCATACATAATCTTTGAAAAGATATAACCATACTAGTTGTTGTGGCACGTTGTTCCTATGTGCATATAATAAATAATCTTTCATGTTTTAAAATATATTATAAATAAGAGTAAAATATATAAACCAGTACAATAAAATAATAGAAAGAAAGCAAAACAATAATAATCAATTAATATAAATTTTAAAAAATTAAATAAGTTAGTCATTTTATCATGAAAGATATCTTTGACTTCACAAAAGATTGGCGCGGTAGCTTCATTAACCATCGTTTGTAAGTGTGGAAATGACTTTTCTTTTTATATTAATATAAATTAACTAGCCATTGTGGCATGTTGTTCATGCGGTGCATGTAATGGATAAATTTATTATATTCTTTAAAATATATTAGAAATAACAGCATAAATAAAATATATAAAAATCAGTACATTAGATTAAAAAAAAAACAAGAAGAATATCAATTAATATAAAATTTAAAAGGTTAAATAAGTTAGTTCTTTTATCGATTGAAGGGCATTTTTGACTTCACAAAAAATTGATGCGACGATGTCACTAACTGTCATTTATAAGTATGGAGACCTTTTCTTTTTATATAATATAGATAAAAAAAAAATATTGCAATTCATGTTTTATGAATAAGTTTTAAAATTTAATTTTTACATTTTTTAGTACTTAAAATTATTTTCTATAGCGTATTTACTTATTTATTTTCTAGTACAAAATAAAGAGAAGTGCTAACGAATAAAATTTTTAAAAGAGTTTTTTTTTTAATTTATTTTGCTCTTATCATACAAGAAAAAATATTTAATATTTACTCTCCTCTTAGTCACCAAACGACTCAACGGCTCTCCCCTTCCCGTTGCATTTTCCTTTCCTTTCATTGACCAAACGAATCCAAAAACAATTGTCGACTTAATTATTTTTTTAAAAAAAATAAAAATTATGTACAATTTAAAAAAAAATACATAAAATTTGATGGGTGAGTATATAAAAAAATTAAAATTTATGTATAATTCTTAAAAGAATATACAAAATAAGGCCTCGTTGAAATATCAATATTAAATCTGGGACGAAATATTACTGAAGTATTCCCTATTATTATATAATTAGTCTAGTAGTATTATTCTTTTAAGTGGAGCCCACAAGGGTGTGGTCCCACTATTGAGTGGGCCCCTGTTGGATTGGCGCGACGAGAGCGCAAAATCGGGCAGCCGAGTATTTTTGAATATTTGGACTCATTTTAATTAGCGTTCCCTTCTGACCACTAACGTCCAGACGCGTGGCCTAATTATGCCCAAAATCTCCAACTGAAAATTGTGTTAATTAAAGAGTCCCCAACTGAATTTCAATTAGGGTTCATAAATACAAAATTGCATTGCCCATCAGTCAGACCTCAAGGTTATGGGTTTGAATGTTAGTGATGTGTCGAATATTATTTTATTTTAATAGTGGGTATTGTTTTATTTAATGGTAGTCGTTGATTAGATATAATTATTTTATATTGATTGTTAGTATATGACTGTTATAGTTGCCGGTTGTTGTTAGCTATAAATATTTGATATTAATGATTGTAACCGATTTACCTAAAAATAACAGCTCATCGGTTTCACTTATAGTAAAAAACAATTACATTTCTCTCTTCCAAGTATAAAAATAGTAAAAAATTACGTCATTTTATCTAAAAGTGTAACAATACGGTCATTTTACTATACTGATACTGATAACAATTTGGACTGACTCGAATAAGGTTGTGCTCCAAGTACTAGGACTGCTCTAACAATGTCCTAGGTATTGACCTTGTTAAAATATTTTTCAAACAGTCATATATCTATTTGTTTGATTGCAACCCTCAAATAAACTCAGGTGTTCCTCTGTAGAAACTACTTCGCACCGCATTTATGAACGACTGCGTCTCATCAAGATAACATTTCAATAATTGTAAATTGGCACGAGTGAAGTAAGTTAATTCATTTAGTTTTTCAAGCAACTCCAGTACTATAAGTGAGTTCAAAATATAATATTTGATCAATATTTCTTCGTAACTACAATTTTCAGTACGAAATGATTATTCTATCTTTACACTTGGTCTTAGATCGGAGCAAATTATTTTCTAAAACAAAGAGTCCAGCTTTTATCTTGACCATAAATCTTATCTAAACTACAATTATCTTATTCCAACAAGATCATATCGTCATTGACATGTAACTTTTATATATAAATTGTCTTTTTATTTCTAAAATTATAACATATTTATCTGTAAAATACACATTATGACCCAAAAATTCTCAAACTCAAGCATGTATCAAAACATAAAACGACAAACATTTCAGCTTTTGAGATAATTTCATCTTTACTTCCACGAAAAAAAAAAAAAAAAAGATTAAACCAACATACATGATATTTGGTCATTTTCAGTATTTTTAGGGTCTGAAAACTCAAATAAGGAAAGCTTTTGAGTAAAAATAGGATAAGAAAGATTTTGGGGAATCGAAGAAGTAATAATAACAATAAGCCAAACACACAACTGTCCCGTTCTTGGTTTGGTAGCTAATGGGTTTTTCTTGATACATCAAACACTCTTGCAATGGAAACAGACACAATTGATAATATTAAAAAACCAAAAGAAAACAAGAAACAGAGAGAGAGAGAGAGTTGATTCGTTGAACTGAAGCTTCTGTACACCCGTTTTCTACGTGCCCATTTCTTAGTATTTCAGTCTTGTTAGAACTCGTAAATCCCATTATGCATCTCTATATATATGTTAACGAAATCCTAAAGTAATCTCTTTCATATTTCTTAACAGATTCCAGAGAGAGAGAGAATACCTATCGTTACTTTTTTTTCTTCAACATATATTCTTCTCAGAATTTCACTCATTCGGCACCATAACTTTTCTCTGAATTTCTACTTGAATTTGATCCCTATCCACAATTCCTACTGATATCCGATTATAAGTAGCATAGAAACCGATTCTCTTCGCTTTTTCCTATCAGCCCATCAAATTTTTTTCAAGAAACAGTTCATCTTGATTTTCCGGGTTCCATCAAGATTCCGTTGTTGTTGTTCTTATCTGGTCTCTGATATTGGAGAAAAGGGTTTGTGAAATTGAATTGAGTTTTCAACATGGCGACCACTCCTGTTAGTCTTGACAAATGGAGGGAGTATTTCCGGGGTGCGAATTCTGACATCTTTGATATCATCGAGCACGCGGTGATGGTTGCTGCTTGTGATTGCCCCTACGACTTCAAACTGAAGAGGGATCGGATTGCTGAGATGCTGTTCACTTGCAAATTCACCAAGTGTTTCGGCTGTGACAGAGTTGAATTGGCTGTCCCAAATCCTGACGGTGTGGAGAAAAGAGATGACGGCGATGATAAGTACAGAAGTGAGATTGAGGCTGGGGGAAGTAAAGACACAAAAGAGAGTAAAGTGAATGACGATGATCATCATACAGAGATTGTGGTGATGGATGTGAATCAGATTACCAACAATAGTTATGGAGATGTTGACGCACTGACTGATGAGATTGAGGAGTCCTCTCAGATTTTGGATGAAGTTTTTAGGATCAAAGCAATTATTGACAACAGACAAGAAGAGGTTTGGTTTGGATCCTTACTTGAACTGGGATGATGAATTTGTCGATTTTCGTCTGATGGGGTTCTTTTATTTGCTTTGTTTTATGTTCTTGTGAATGAGTTTGAAGTTCTTTGCTTGCTTTTGGATTGGTTTAGTTGGTTGCCTTTTGGTGTTTAGGACAATATTGCTTGGTTTAGAACTTGAAGGTGGTGTGTTGGTATCGGTTTCTTGAGGTTTTTTAACAATTGCGTTCGTCGGTTGAGGCATTTGTATATGAACACAATGTGATGTCTCCGTTCTGAGTTTTTTGTAATCTTATTCCTGTTTTCTTGTTTAGTTTTTCATGGAGTGTTGTGGTTTTGATTATTGCTTCATTGTTTGTTCTTGACAGTCTTGTGAGTTGCTGATTGATTCACTGAGGCGGCTCCAGCTTATGACTTTGTCCGTGGAGATTCTGAAGGTTCGATAAACATTCCAGCTCTTTGTAGATCGTTTTCGTCTGTTGTTTTAGGAGCAGTTTCTGATAGCCATTCTCAACTAATTTTGTTTCTGCTTCAGGATACGGAAATTGGGAAATCTGTTAATGCTATGCGGAAGCATGGATCAAAGGAAATTCGGAGTCTTGTTAGGACATTGATTGAGTATGTACTCTCGTATTATCATAGCTCTGTACTCGTTCTTAGAGGCTGAAGTAAAATCAAAGTGGTTTGTTCATCGGAAAACTCTGTGATATCAGTATATATGCAACCGTCACATTGTTGAGTTACTGCAGGCCGTTTTCTCTTAGGTTTATATTATGTTGCCCTGAAAAGAAAGATTCTGTTGCTGACGGTCTGATCCTTTTCTCTGAAATGCAGGAATTGGAAATCTGTGGTTGATGCATGGGTTGATGCTACTACAGCCATTGCAGGTACTTTACTCAAACTCCTTTTTACCAAGCTCGGATTCTAAATTCGCTGTCTATCTGAATTGAGGATTAATGCATTTTTCACGCCTTAAAGCTGTGGAAGTTACAACAGAATCTGTAAGAACATCTGTTGTCGAAGAAGAGCAAGGGCTACCATCTCCTCCACTCGATGAAGGAGCCTTCTTTTCCCCTCCCACCAACATGGAGCTCTCAAAGGTGTTATATCTTGTCTTTCTTGATTAGAAAGTCTCGATTCCGCATGTTTTCATTTATAGTCTGACTTGTCGTTTGCTATCTGGCGTTCCTCGATCGTGATTCACAAAGTTCTTTGATGGCATGGATGATGACGGAAGTGAGTATTCTTTTTTCTTTTCCTGCTTTTGCTGTATTGTTCTTTCCTAGAAATCATGGTTTTTGATTCAGACATTGTTTCAGATCCTCGGGACAACAGGGCACTCAACAAGAACCAAGAAAAACAGAAGTTTGAGAGTCCCAGTGATTCGAGCACTCATCCAAAGGACCAGAAGTCTGAACAGAAGACAAATCAGGAATCAATCTTGAAGAAACAAGCCCCTCCCTGTAAGCCGAACAGGCTTCCTACCGATGAATCGGCCACCAGGAGACCTAAACCGGCTCTGCAACCAAAGTCTAACAACGAGACAATGATCCAGCAAAAAGGCACAAAGCCAAAGAAACCGAGCCCTCATCAACAAGAGGTGAGAATTGAGTACAGAAGCATCTTTCTGAACTTGAACTAATTTGACAATTATCTTACTGCTATAATAAGTTGCCGTTTATCAGAATTTTGACTGCAACAATGAGGCTTCAATTAAGATAAAATTAGAGGCTGCTAAGAGGAAGCTGCACGAGCGCTATCAAGAAGTCGAAAAGGGTCAGCTTTAAGTTCGCATTTCTCATTCTTATCCACGACGATTACAATGTTGGTCTCATTGGACTTCTTACACTTCAACAGCCAAGAAGCGGAGAACCATACAAGTGGTCGAGCTGCACGATCTCCCAAAGCAGACCACTGCACAGAGGAATCAGCCAATGCGTCCTGGCAACCAGCACAGGCAATTGGCCAATGGGCGATGGTAGATTCTGCCAACCACTGACGTAGTATTAACAAATCGTCGAGTTTCTTCCACCTCAACAAGTAAATGCGAGTAGAACGATTTCACTAACTTGCAGACAATTCATGGCCAAAGCCCGCTTGAGAACTGAAGATTCCAATATACCGTGTAGATCAGCTGATGTAGTATAGACATTGGTAGTTTTCTTGAACATGCGATGTGTTGCTATGGGCACTAAAATTTTGTCCACCAAGTTACTGATTCTTGTCTGATCAACGTTGTGTCATCATCTCATATCCATTCCTAGAAAATTAGTAACCGATAACGAGGGATATCCCATTTTATAAACAGGACCCCTCTCCCAATCGGGGAAACTTGTAATATTTTAGTTTCATATTGTTTTTGCATAGATTTAAAGTAAAATTATTGGATATTTTGAGTTCAAGTGCAACGTGGGGATCCTCTACTGCATGAAATCGACCAATTCTTGTCATCATCTCTGAATTATTCTTGACCAGACCTCCTCCCTTTCTCAAAATTGGCGTAATTATACTTTTAATTCTATTATCTAGATAAACAAGTTCAACATTTTTTATTTTTAGTTTTACGTAGATTTTAAAATAATTACAAAATCGAAAACCTCTTAGCCTTATATTTTATGAGATTTTAAAATTAATTTTAAAATTAAAAAAACTCGACATATATACTCTCATAAATCTTGTAAAGCATAGGACTAAATGTGTTGAGTTTTATCAGTTTCTCGACCATTTTGAAAATCTTATAAAGCAGAGTCCTTTTCAATTTTGGGACCATTTTAAAAGTTTGGTATAATAGAGAACCAAATATATTGAAATTGCTATCCTATGGAATTAAATGTGCTCAAAATTGAACGCACAAAAAAAAAATAATAATAAAATTATAATTTTGGTAGGTAAAGAATATCTATTATTATTGGATTGGATAGAGATATATGGTAACATATATCTACTCAAAAAATGTAGCTTTATTCAATTATTCAAGAATATTTTGGTATTTTCTTCTTTTCTTGAAAAAAACAAAAAGCTATCGTGTTTTTTGGACTACTTTTCTCTTATTACAAACAATTATCATTTTTTCCTAAAAGAAATTAAGGGGCATTTAACTCGGAATAAAATGTCTTTTTTAATTACATAATGTACATTTGTACAAAACAAAATGATGAAAAATTATTAGATAATAATTAATGATAACGGTTTCCTAATCCATATGGTGAAAGTTGTAAGAATAAGTTGAAAAATTCTTACTTTTTGACTAAACTTATAACAAGAGATAATATTTGCTTCATGTTTGGATCTTATGGATACATTCATATAAATTTCTGTAATATCTTATAAGTTTTCAAATTATTTTAAATAATTCATTGAAAAATCTTTTTGGGTACCATATATGTTGGTTGAAACTCAAGTAATTAAAGGAATATAATAGTTTTTTTTTTCGGAATAATGTTTAGGTATACATCCACACAAGTTTTCAAGAATTGTATTGAAACCATGGTTGGTTCTTGTATCCTAATTTGCTTGTTAGCAGACAATATGTTTTTCTATGTTTTATCTAAGAAAACACTTGAAAAAGTAAAAAGATACCAACTCAAATTTAATTTGTAGCTTGGAATGGAAATATATTCTTTTGTAGTGGCTTTGGGCAATAAATTATAGAATCTTTGACTCTCTTTTGTTGCCAACTTTCCATATGAGATTGTAAAGGATGATAAGGATATATATATCCCTCCTACTCTAATTGATTCTCTTCAACAAAGAACTAGCTATGGACGATGCCAATCTTCAATCCCATTGGTAAACTCACACACACATGCACACATTGGTTTGTGTGATTTGAAAAGTAAAATACTTTTTAATATTCAATGTTCAAATGTTGAGAAATTCCTCATATTATGTCAGCATATTATTAAATATAGGGTTTACGCATTACATCTTTTATATTATAAATTTGGTGTCTCACGGCCCTTTATAAGTTGATCAAGAATCTCACAGTAGACCAATTTGAGAATTCTCTCAATCTCTCTAGCTTTCCCTCTCTCTCTAAGAAAATAACAATTTTAAAATCCGATCTTCCAACTTCATGGCTAAGTTGGGGTCCAAAAGATTGAATGATTTGACTTGTGCATGTGGGTGCGAGACATTTACATATATAGGGTTTTGCCGACATCAAGGAAGCACTTGGTTCATTAATAATAACATCAATAAATAAAGGAAATTGCTTTGCAATAAATATCTTGATTGCTTTAATTAGTTATCATGCAAGATATGGTAATTGGCAATTAATGGCATATGATATAGAGAATGATTTGCCCCCACCCCCATCTCATTACAATGAAGACCACATGGCCTACTCACTCATACACCTAAACCCTCTTCACCACCTCACAGCTTTCTCTCGTAATACGTCGATGGTGTGTAGTGAAATACATGATGGGATGGCGTAAACACAAACAAGACCACAAAATTATAAGAACCATATCTCTTACAACCAAACATACAACATTAACTCTTCCCCCCTGGAAACTAGTTGATAGTTTTTTAACCTCTCGTAGTCGTCGCAGAAATACAACCAATCCAATACATAATATCAGAATTTTCAATTACATAGGAAAAACATCAGATAAAGGGGGCGGCGGACAGCTGCAAATGACTATTCATCTTACATGTGCTCCATGTCTTCCTCTTCCTCCTCGTACTCACCTTCATCATCAGCAGTTGCATCCTGGTACTGCTGGTACTCAGATACAAGATCGTTCATATTGCTCTCAGCCTCTGTGAACTCCATCTCGTCCATACCTTCACCTGTATACCAGTGTAAGAAAGCCTTCCTCCTAAACATAGCAGTGAACTGCTCACTCACTCTCCTGAACATTTCCTGGATGGAAGTCGAGTTCCCAATGAAGGTTGATGCCATCGACAGACCTCTTGGTGGGATGTCGCAAACACTTGATTTCACATTGTTGGGGATCCACTCTACAAAGTAAGAAGAGTTCTTGTTTTGAACATTGATCATCTGTTCATCTACTTCCTTGGTGCTCATTTTGCCCCTGAACATGGCTGAGGCAGTGAGGTACCGTCCATGGCGTGGATCAGCAGCACACATCATGTTCTTGGCATCCCACATTTGTTGGGTAAGCTCTGGAACAGTCAAAGCACGGTACTGCTGGGAACCACGAGATGTGAGAGGAGCAAACCCCACCATGAAAAAGTGCAAACGGGGGAACGGGATGAGGTTAACAGCAAGCTTTCGCAGGTCTGAGTTAAGTTGACCAGGGAATCGAAGGCAGCAGGTAACTCCACTCATAGTTGCAGAAATTAAGTGGTTTAGATCACCAACTGCATCAAACAGAAAAACAAAGCTGTAAGCAAGTAATCTTTTTGTCATCAGCATATGTAGGGGTTACTGATTAGTAAGTACAAGAAAAGCTACTTGACGACCCTATTATATCCAATGAACAAGGCTTGTGAAATTACCAATTCTAGACAAATATAAACTCAACGAGGTAAAATACAACCTAAAAAATAAGCTTCCTGGTCATGTAAGAAAAAGGATTTGGTAATAGGTATACGTTCAAACCAGAAAATAGCTATAACAAGACTAATAGAATAACAGAGGAAGACTACTAGCTAATCATGAAGACCTTGAGAGAGCAAATTGAAAAAATAGACATAAAAAGGTTTCCCCATGGGTAATGGACACACAAAATTTTGTGTTAAGTGCCATATTCAAAATGAAAGTGAAGACATGCAAACAATTATGGGCCAAAGCTATTATAAATTAAAACAAACATATACCAACACCAAAGACCCACGTATTTGAATATCATAAATAAAAACTGAGCATGAATGCTTAGTCATAAATTCACAACTACCAATCTATAGCAATGGAAAGATTAAATTTTAAACATCCAGAAACAACTGTTCACCTCAGAACCATCTGAAACGAATAGGAAGGCGAAAACATGAATGGGGTATCAGTGACATATATACTCACAGCTAGGAGTGGTAAGTTTGAGCGTCCTGAAACAAATATCATACAGAGCTTCATTGTCAAGCACCATGCATTCATCAGCATTCTCAACAAGCTGATGCACTGAAAGTGTGGCGTTATAAGGCTCAACCACTGTATCGGAAACCTTAGGTGATGGGAACACAGAAAAGGTCAACATCATCCTATCAGGGTATTCTTCTCTGATCTTTGAGATCAGCAAGGTGCCCATCCCAGAACCAGTTCCTCCACCAAGAGAGTGGCACACCTGGAAACCTAGAAAAATAGGCAGGACTTCAGACAAGCGAGAACAACATGCTCAAAAATAGACACTCCGGCCAATCCATAATAGAACTTCAGAAGTTGCAAAGTTCAAAATGTAATCTAACGGGAAAGTATAATGACCTCTTAAATTGAGGTAGAAAACTAATATGATCCAAAACTTATATTTGATGCAAATTACCTTGAAGGCAGTCACAATTCTCAGCCTCCTTCCTAACAACATCAAGAACTGAGTCAATCAGCTCAGCACCTTCAGTATAGTGCCCTTTGGCCCAGTTGTTTCCAGCACCAGACTGGCCAAAAACAAAATTATCGGGCCTGAAGATCTGACCATATGGACCAGTGCGGACACTGTCCATGGTTCCAGGCTCCAGATCCATGAGCACTGCACGAGGCACAAATCTGCCACATGATGCCTCATTGTAGTAGACATTGACACGCTCCAATTGCAAATCTGATGTGCCAACATAACGTCCAGTTGGATCTATGCCATGCTCATCACAGACAACCTCCCAAAACTTTGAGCCAATCTGGTTGCCACATTGGCCTCCCTGAACGTGAAGGATTTCTCTCATTTTTCCTGTAATTTGAAAAATATATAAAAAGTCATTAATTAAAAGACATAGAAAGAGTTCTCACGTAAAATCTGTGATGCAGCCAAATCAAATATAATCAACAGATAATCGGGAAGAACAAAAAAAAAAGGATCAACATTTCGAGAAACTAAGTCAGCATAACATCAGATTACAACACCTGAATCAAAATTAGATTTTTTCATAGATCTCACAGTAGATGAAGATTCTAACAATTCACATCAAATATAAAAAACAAAAAGAAGATAAATTACAGATCTAAATCGGATCTGCAGATTACCAAAGCACTCTTCAAATTTAGACATATCACAACCATATTTAGGCAATGCAATACAAAATCACCTCGGAAATGAAGGAAAAGATATTTAAACTTTCAAAAAATTAGAAACACATCATAAACATCTCGATCTACCAACATTTGCATATTTAACCGACAAGATCTACCAACATTACCACACTCCAAAGAGGAAAAACTCCTAAGTCAAATTAAAACAGAATCCGGACGTAGCTTCCACCAAATCCCAAAACAACGTCAGCAACATCCACAAAAGCACCAAAAGTTAAGAAAAATTAAGAATACGCAAATGCAACAAAGAGATCCAAACATTCCTTTTCCAAAAAAAGAGAAAATTACCTTCGAATTTGGACAGAAAACGGGGAAATTGGAGAGCCGATCGAGTGGATTATCTACTCGACCGATTCGACTGAGGCAGCGTGCGAGAAAATATCAGCCCTAAAGAGGGATTTTTATATGAGTGGAAAGAAAGATCGACGGCTCACACTGCTTCCCTCCTATTTCTTGTATGCTATTTCCTGCCCTTCGATTGCAACAACGGATGGTTCAGATGGGATCCGGACAACGGGAAATAGTGAGATTTTGATATTTAGTTTTTCCGAAACCGGGAGATGTGTTTAGAATGACTGATTTGCCCTTCTCCAAAGACTACCATACCCTTTGCCCAACCTCAACAAAATAAGTCTAGGGAATGTCTCCCAAATTTTGGGTGATATTCATTTTTGTCCCTGGCTTTTTAAATTAATTATAAAATCATCTCTATCTTTTTAATTAATTTCAAATTAGTCCCTCTAAGAAATTTTCGACATTAATTTCTGACCAAATTATATTTGTCTGAATTACCCTTATAAAAATTTTACATTGATAAATTCGTTCCTAATTGTACTGGATGTTGTGACGGCCAACATAATCGTTACAATAATTGACGGAATGCAAAAATTGACTTTGGAACTCTTTTTGGAATGACCGTTTTGAATTTATTAGACCAATTTTTGGAACGGACTTTGGAGCGATTTTTGTTTCAATTTTGTGTATTATTTTTTTAAACGGAGATATACTAGTGTTTGTATTTCATTTTGATATGGTTTTTGAAACGGTTCTTTGAAATTATTAGAACGCCTTTACGATTTGATCTAGGTTTTGTGATAATAAAGTTTATTCCTAAAATCATTGCAGAAGCCGTTACAAATGTAGTACATTTTTATATAATTTATTTATATTTAACTTATTATAATATTTATTCTCACAATAAGTTTTTTGAACTTTTTTAGTTATAAATTTTTTGATGAATTTGTTAAATATGAAATACTATATAATTTATCTGACAAGAAAATAGTAACAATATAATTAATAAAATTAAAGTAGTATTTAAAAATTGTATTCGTAATATACATACAAATTTAAATTTAAAACAAAATAACAAAAATAAACCATCCTAATCTAGATCATGCTCCCCATTGACATCACACCGTTTTCTTCCTCGTCGTCGGGCGCCGAAGGATCAGCCAGAGGCTGGGACTACTGGGGCGACGGAGGGCCAGACCAGGTGGTTGGGCCTGAAAAAATAATAACTATAAAATGTATTATATAATGTATAAAATTATATTTTTGCTAATATATTATAAAATATTATTATAAATTAACACGAATTGCATAAAATTACACAAATTAACAAATATTACACATATTTTCTTAAATTAACATAAACCATATAAAAATTACACAAATTTCACATATTCAAAATTCACACAAATTACATAAAATTACACATATTCAAAAAATTAAATAAACTACACATATTTTCATAAATTACATAAAAATAAATCCCATTCTTTTCTATTATTCATAAGATTATAGAAAAATTAAAATAAATTTCAGAAAATACACAAATATATATTTCGAAAATTACTGAAAATATTACAAAAATATTTTTAGAAAAAATTCAAAAATTTCAGAAAAATAAATTTAAGAAATTTTCAGAATTTCTTTCAAAAATTACACATATTTTCTTAAATAAACACAAATTGCACATATTCATTTTACACAAATTATATCAAAATTATACAAATTATACATATTTTCAGAAATTACATAAAATTAAATCTCAACTTTTTCCTAATATTCATATGATTACAGAAAAGTTAAAATAAATTTCAGAAAAATTAGAATAAGTTCCAAAAATTTCCAAAAAACATTTAGAAAATTTTCAAAAATTTTAGAAATTCTTTTCAAAAAAATTTCATGAAATATAAACTTTTAGAATTATTTTCAGAAAATAGATATTTTAAGAAACTGTTATTTTCAAAAAATAATGATAAATAACTTTTATCATCAAAGTATTATAAAAATAATTAACACTAAACAACATTCAATTGACAAAAGAAGACATACGATTAAGTTTTGAACTAATTTGGTAAATGAATGTCGGGATATTATATCCGGAACACAAGGGTAGTTTTTCAATTCAGTGCACCTTTGAATTAGGCCATGCGATTTTAGTTCAGGCCGACAAATGTGATCAACTGAACATAGTCTCATATGTGTTTAAATTTGACATAAATCTGGTGTATAAAATTTAAAATAGCGTACTTGAAAACATAAGTTATAAAATTTAAAAATATATTGGAACGATTTTTTACACAATTTTTTTATATTAACATATTGGAACGAATTTTGAAACGACCATTTGAAAATTGAATTTTCCCCAAAGTTTGTTAGAATTTTCCGCTATATGAATAAATTCTATTCGATTTTTGGAACAGTTTTGTATAGTGGCCGTTCCAAAATTTCAATTTCCATCCACATTTTGAGTCGGCACCAAAATAGATCTGCCAAATATTGTAAATTTTTGGAACGATCCTTGTAACATATTTGTTATTTTTTGCCATTTTAAATATTATTTTTTATTTTTTAAAAAAGTAAAAATTTATTCATAAAATATTATAAACTTAAATATTTCAGAAGATATCATATAATTGGAATGGCTTATGGACTGCTTTAATTGTATTATGTTTTGTAACAACTTTATATTCGATTCTTAGAATGAACGTTCCTTTTTTTTTTTTTTTTCAGTGCGTTACAACGCCAACACGTCAATTTCAAAAGTCATAGTAAATTTATAGCGGTAAAAAAATTGTACCAGTGTTTTTAACGGCCACGACAATTATATATTTGGAACGACCTTCTAACCAGATTATGGAACGATGAGTTTTCATCAAAAGAGAAGCCGTTCCAAATTTTTATAGCACTTTCAAAAGCCATTCCAAATTCTTCTGACAAAAAAAGTGACGACAACAATTATTTTTTGTTCCAAAGTTGCTACAAGTCCATTCCGAAGTTGTTGGTATGGCCTCCAACACTGATTGCACTAAGCATAATTCGAACTCTTGGATTGTAAACACTAGAGCTACCAGACACATGTGCAGGGATGCAACAATGCTTCACTCTCTAATTCCTATACACCCTGCTCCCATCATTTACTTACCTAATGGCAACACTACCACTGCCACACATACTGGAACTGCACAATTGAAATGTTGCAGCTCGTATTCATGGATGATTGTTCATTCATCTGTCGATCTCCTCCTCTGTCTTCCAAACTTTCACCACACAAGTCACTCACGATGCAAATGTATCGCATATTTTTTTGGGTAAATGTAAGTTTCATTAATAAAAAGGTACATGCGTACAGTACAACAGTCAAATATCGATTCCTCCCATAACAGGCTATGGGATATGCCATAGTTCATATAATGCAGAAGTACTAATAGAGTGTGATAAATTAGCACTAATGAATCTCTGTCTAACGTCGTCTACTATGATGGCAGCAATGGTGTTCGGTGGTCGATCAACATGCTGAAAGCGACGCAAGTTCCGCTCTCTCCAGATATGATAGACACATACAACGAGTAGTGCACGGTAGGATAAATTAATTATATGTTTCCCTCTCCACTTCCTAGTAGCCCACTCCACATCTAAGGCCCAGTCTCAGTTCGGCCATGTGAATCGAACATCCTGTCTCACAGCTATGAGGCATCGTCTGGCATAACGACATCGAAGAAATAAGTGTGTATGTGATTCTATTACGCCTTCATCACAAGAAACACAGATGCCAAGATAAGACAACCAGAATTTATCTATCGTGGATAATTTTCCTAATATAACGAGAGCTATGGCATTGCTTCACTGCTGCTTGATGCTTATCACTTCCTATGAGAATTTTGATAGTTTTTACAGTCAAGATCTAATTTTGTTGCAACTCAAAATTTATTTTACTTGAAGGAATAAATTTAAGTAAATTTTAAATCTCCATATCAATTTATTTTGTTTACTTTATAAAAAAATAAAAAAAAAAACCATAACATCCTTTACATAATAAATAGAGGGAATATAAAATCTATATAATTTAATATTATTATTTTAAAAAAAATAGTGATTAAACATTCTTAATGTTATATCATTTTTAATTTTAGTTGAAATATAATAATTTTGCATAAAGATTAATTTTTTTAAAAAAAATTGTCTGATTTTTTATAACAATATAGGAAAAATAAAAATGATAAATTTTGAGGGTACAAAATTATTTAATTAATCCTATCATTTTTTTATCTATTTCATGATTTATCGCAAGATTAAAAATAATTTTAAATAAATAATTAGAATTTATAAAATACTTTAAAAACTCAATTTAAAATTTCCTCCAAACTCGCATAGTAGGGGCACGCGGGTCTTTTCCCCAACAACTAGCCAAGGACGAAAAGGTAAATATGTATTGCAATATCCCCAAGCTGAGCAATCATTGCAGATTTTTTATTACGCAAACATACTTGAATTTACCTTTTAGTCCTTAGAGGATCCTGTCAAAGTGAAAGCTTCACACCGCAACAAGCATGCACCAGCAGATGGATTTGTGTACCCCACGCTCCGATGCTATTGGTGTCTGGGTACCACAGCAGAAGTAGGCGAGTGAAGCCGGCTGATAACTGTTGTCCAGGCATAAACCGGCAGCTCATATGAGAGACAATTGTCTTCATGTGGCCTGTCCACAAATTTAATTTTTTTAAAGGGATAATTAGACATTCTTATTATATATAAATTTTATATAATTTAAAAAATTATATTTAGTACGAATGCTTTTATATAATAAATAATTTTTTTAAGTAAAAATTCAGTCCAATTTGCTAGTATTAAATAAAAAAATAAGATAAAAACTCATATTATTGACTTATTACAGGGTAAATAAATTTTTTTTATGATCAAATTACCCTTATACATCTTCGCACGTTAATAAGTGTGAGGAGATATATTTTGACCATTATAAGGGTATTTTAGTCAATAAAAATATGGTCAATTGAGAATAAATATTCAGTTTTTTTTGTTAATATCGATAAATTCATTTAATTTTGATTAATTTATTAGACAAAAGCAAACCTCAAGAGTAATGGATATTAGTTTTCAAATCACAATAAATCTACGTGTAAATACATAAAATCTTAGGGAATGAGAGTGTAATTATCTCTTTCTTCAAATATAAAATACCATAAATTACAACGAACTCTTTAAAAATTTAATATACTATGAATATTTTTTTATTATTTAAAATATCATCAATACCCCTAATATCCATAAAAAAATTAAGAAAATTTTAAAAAATAAATAAAATTATAATTCATGGTCAACAAGAACAGTTTAGTCAATTCACCATAAAAAATGAATAAAAATCTAAATTATTCAATGATCGTTAAAATCATAATATATTGATAATTTTTGGAAGGTTGTTGTAATTTTCCTATAAAATAATCAAGTTATTAAATATTGTCTTTAAATTTTTTCCAAAAAAATGATCTTGATAACGGGTCGGATTAATTGGGGACCCGACCCACTCCGTTTTGAGCTCATTTATTTTTAATGATGTAATTATGAGATGATAGATTAAAGTACGATAAAAGATGGGATATGTAATAATACGATAGAGGGAAAAATTGTTTACTTCATTGGTCCGATTGGATGAGTAAATTCAATTTACAACTCTTGAGGTTAATTTAAAGGGATAATTATACTCTTTTTTTTTTTATAAAATTTGATATAATTATACGTAAATTTCTTATAATTTGAGAAATTACACTATCACTCCTGATGTTTACTGGCATTTAATAAATAAGTCTCTCTGTTAATAAAAATTTATCGAATTTGCTGATATTAACAAAACAAATCAGAAAAGAAATCTGTATCAACCCCTGATTGACTTATTGCACGTCAAATAAATCTTTTTATGATCAAATTATCCTCATATATCTTCATGAGTTAATGCATGTGAGGAGTTATACTTTCGTTTTTATAAGGGTAGTTCAGTTCAAAAAAAATTATTTGAACTGCAATAAATCAGTAATCAGTCAATCGATGGTAAATATCTATTTTTATTCAATTTTTTTTTATTAATATCAGCAATTCGATGAATTTTGACTAATGGGGTACTTATTTGTTGGACAGAAGCAAACCTCAGAGGTGCTAGATGTAATTTTTTCAAACCACAAGGAGTCTAAGTATAATTATATCAAACCTCAGGGGAGGGAAGCGTAATTATTCCCAAGTTAAAATATACGAATACTTATAGTCTTTTGTAAACTTACAGTTACACTACCTGAGGTTATAGTGTAATTATAACTACACCTCATATTTAATGACAAAACATATCCAAACACCTTTTATAAAATATTACACTAATGCCCCTATGTGGGTATAGTTACAATTTTATAAAAGACAAAAAATATTTATATAATTTGACCTAATTTCAATGGCTGTCAATGCAATTTACGGCATATTTACTATCTCATGTCTATATATGTGATAATGTTGAGAACGCACTAAAATTTTATAAAACCAAAAATGCCCATAACTTATTCAACTCTCCAAATTTTACATTAATTGATAAATTATTTTTTTACTATAAATTCATTTATACATTTTAATTTTATATATAATATATTTTAAAATGTAAAAAATTATTTATTATTTACCATAACGGCTAGTATTTATATAGAAATACAGATTAATGGTGGGCTGCGTGGGATTTTAAAAACTTGAAGCCCAATTGCTAACAAGATGTAGATAGATAGAGATTCTTAAAGGTCCACTCAAAGTTGGGCCATTGTGGGCTTGGATTCATTTTGTCTTCTCTTTATACAAAACTCAACATTTGATATACCAAACGAAAGGATTTATCTTTTGTGTATATATATATTTTTTTAAAATGAATGAAGAAGGGAAAAATTAATATATAATATTAAATTGGTTCCAAATTAATATATACCAAATGGTTGGTGGGAAATTGTTTGGAGGAGCAATAATTGATCAATCACCTTGATCTGAAATGATTTTTTAAAAAGAATTTACTGGCAAATACACTCCGTCGGTTTATAAAAATCGTAAGGAAGTTGAATTTCTTAAATTGAAGTAGAATGATTTGTTTATTGCCGAGTACGAGTTACAATTTTTGAGGCTGTCAAAATATGCACCAGAAGATGTGAGTACCGATGAATTAAGGAGAGACAGATTCAAACGAGGCTTGAGGCTTGAAATTCGAGAGAAAATAGAAATTAAATCCTTTATCCAGCAATGCATCATAACTCGAGGTTTAATTACTATTTTCTCTCGGATTTCAAGTCTCAAGCCTCGTTCGAATCTGTCCCTCCTTAATTCATCAGTACTCACCTCTTCTGGTGCATATTTTGACGGCCGCACAATTGTAACTCATACTCAGCAATAGACAAATCATTCTGCTTCAGTTCAAGGAATTCAACCTTCTTACGATTTCTATAGACCGGCGGCGTGTATTTGTCAACAAATTAAATACGTATTATCATGAAAAAAATAACTTAAAACACGTATCCCGATTTGTATTCATAACAAAATTGTACTTCATAAAGATTTTCAGTAATATTTCTTTCATTTTCTGTAATGTATTTTGAACTTTGAAAGAAATATTATTGAAAATCTTAAGGCCCGTCCCCTTAATAATAGTAAGGTAGTATTACTATTATTGAAAATTAAATGCATTTAAGACCTCTGAAGTTTTCTTTTGGTCTAACAAATAGGTTCATCTGTTAGTGAAAATTAAATGAATTTGCTAATACTAACAAAAAAAATTGAAAGAAAATTGATGTTTATACTCGATTGACTTGTTATTGACTTATTGTAGGTCGAACAAATTTTTCTGACAAAACTACCCTTATAACGGTGAAGGTATATCACCTTACATGTATTAACGTATGAGACAATATGAGGCAATTTGGTTAAAAGAATTACTTGACTTGCAATAAATTAATAATAAGTCGATCGGGGGTTAATATAGAATTTTTATTCAATATTTTTTTGTTGATGTCAGAAAATTTAGTGAATTTTGACAAACGAAAGGATTTATTTGTTAGACGAAAGCAAATTTCAAAGGTTCTAAATGTAATTTTTTAAACCACAAAGAATTTATGTATACTTATACCAAAGTTTGGAGAGGAGAGTGCAATTATTCTAAATAATTAAGAACAAACAAAACTGAATTAATTAAATTAAAAGGAACTAAAAAAAGGCAACCCTATTATCACAATTGTAGGGTGGTCCAATGGAACTCCACATGACCCTAAAACTGTAATTAATTAATTCCAAAGCTCAATTGCCAATTAACACTAATTATAATCATTATAGGCACTTAGTTTTTGCTGTGCTACCTACCAATTGCACCCCACCCCACCCGCCACATGCTCCAAAGTTGTAACATATAATGTTGACCTGGTTTGAATGGCCGAATAGAGAGTGATTACGGGATGTTGAGTGAGCTGCAAGGAAATGGAGAGGAAAACATACTATTAACTTGGCTTATCGTGCACTCTTGACTGCTTGCATTTACCACATTTGGAGGGAACGAAATTTGAGACGCTTTGAGCATACGGAACGACTATCGAATATCATAGCTTCCATTATTGTAGAAGATATTAGACAGAGGATTATCAGTGTTAATTTATCTCGTTCTGTTAGTTTATGTACGTTATATAAATTTTGGCGTATCCCTTGGCCTGTCGAGGGAGAAACCACCAGTTGAGCACTGTTGTACTATACGATCTTGTTTTATTAATGAAACTTACATTTACCCAAAAAAAACATATAATGATGACCTAATCCACTCATCATTAGGACAATCTGAATTAATTAAGGAATCTTTGAGACACCAAATTCATAATATTATATCTTTTTTTTTTATTATCACAAAATTCAGTACAATTTTTGTATAAGGAGAATGGTGATAAAATAATCCACATGGTGCAATATAATTGGATCTTGAATCTAGATAAATCCCATTTAGGACATCATTTTTATTGCACAATATAAGTTCTTTTTGCATGAAAATAATCATGATTCATGAGAGTTTCTTGGGTAGGAATAATGGAGGGAAGCAATAAAATTCAGAAAATAATTGAAAAATTCGTCTCCAATCTTCTAACTACTCGATATAATTAGAAAATTGTTGTTTATTTTTAAATAATTTTCACAATATAATTTGCAAATATAGAAAAAAAAAGAGTCATAACTAAAATAAATTTCAAACGGGCTAAATTCTAAATTATCCCAAAAAGCTATTAAATTCGACAAGAAAATATTCTAAGATTTTAGAATAATCTCGTAAATTTTACGGCAAAAAAAGACTAGTACGAAAAAAAATATAAAAATTAATTAAATTCAACTGAAAAATTAAAAAAATAAAAAAAATATGTGAACAGTGGTCAAAATGATAAAATTTTGAAATGAATTTTGATCCACTGTGACAAAATTGGTGAAGGGTTTAGGTTCCCGTAAAAAAGACGATCGCTTTTATATACATAAATCACCACGTCCCTAATCAAAATTAATGGCCACTTAAAATTTCAATGTCATATATACCACACACTTAAAAATTTATGTTTTTTTACTTATTTTAATTCAAATGCTCCCAAATACATCAGCCTCTTATTCTACGTGAACAAATATTACTATTTTTTTGTGATTAAAAGAAATAAATAACTAATATAGTAGCTCGTCCCCGTATCCATAAAGATATTTCAGTATTGTAAAATATTCATTTTAAACCATCATTATCTACCGTGTATATTAATTATTGTAATATATCAGAATAATAATATCGAATCTGAAATTACTCAATCATAAAAATAATAAATAACTATGAACGTAATAGTTTACTTTTGTCTTCTTCTTTGTTGTCGTCTTCGTAATATCACTATGATGTTTTCTTATTTGAATTTTATCGAAATATATAATATTTATCTTATCTTATTCTCCATTAAGTTAGTTTTACTCTAAATAAATTAATTTAAGAATTTTTCTTCACGTTATCGAAGTTACAGAAAACAGTCACTCGAGATAACTTAAAAAACAAAACAACGAATTTCATAATTTTTTTTATATAAATTAAATATAAAAAATATTAAATAAGAAAAAATCACATCACATATTTACTATATAGTTTTAAATTTTCAGCATTATATAATTCTATTATATAGTTTAATTTATACTAATTATTTATTTTTATATTTAAATTCGTACATAGTTTTGAAAGGTGACAATTTTATAAATAGCTACATAAACATGGTGGGATAAAAAGACATTCTAAATCGAACGAATTTGTCAAATTAAAATTGTGGTAAGTATAATATATTTATTATTTAATTATTGTATAAATTAAATATATTAATTAATTATATAATAAATATATAATATTTATTATATAATTAATTTAATTCGATCAAATAAAATATGTTATACAAATGCCACGCGCATGGATGGTTGCGCTGTAAAGGGGAATGAAGGCGAGTGGGGACAGCGCGTGACATGAAAACTATTATGAGTCTTTAACTGAAATTACAATGATGATATGAAGTTCAGAGAATCTTTCCGCAGGTTGTGGGAATGGAGACACGTGAGATGAAAAACTTCTATGGCCACTCCCGTAAGGACTTCTGCCACTCTCTCTCCCATGGAAATTCACAATCTTGTCCTCCTCTTTCCTATTTATAAACAGGGCTAAGGGGGAATGGAATTTCAATTTCAGATAATATAAAAAAAAGGTTGAGAGTTAGTGAAATCAAATCAGTGGATATACTTTTCAGTTTCCAAAATCTTATTTGTGGACTTATAAGATGTCTTTTGCATTGATAAATATTGTTAATATATTTAGTTTTAACAAAAAAAAAATATTATATTTTATGTAGTTACCTGCTCTTTTATTGAAATTAGCGAATTACGGTAGAAGATCTAATAGATTAGAATCTAGTTCCAGGAAATGGCCTTCTTTGCTATTAGTTTCAATATCTGCTGCTTTTGTGCCAACCCTCTTAGAAGGAAGAACTCTGGGGAAGGAAGGAGCTTCCGGATTTACTGATTTAGGAGTTTTTCGCTCCGATCTGACTTATTTAGAAAGCTAGAACGGAGAGGGAACAAACGGTTAAATATGGTTTGCTGGTACAGAATCCGTATGCTTCCGAATATTAAAAATAATGGGGTAACTATGGATAAAGGGGCAATATTGTATCTTTTACGATCAAGTAAGCTCGAACCCGATCTGACCCGACCCATGGGTCGAAGGATTTTGATCGTTGATTTGTTGACACGTGGATGATGTCAATTGGATCCATATAAATACAAATATTCAGCTTTATAAATATTTCATGCAGACCATGAATGAGGTACGACATCTTAATTAGATTAATTTCAGGTCTCGTTTTCGAATTATTATCCAAATTGAATCGAATTACCTTTAGCATTGGAGAATCTTTGCTGAAAACTTCTCAACGAGCCTAACATGTAGTATTTTCTCAAATACTGCTCATCTTAGCTTGGAATATTGTGGATAGTCGAGTATGATCCTACGATCTCAATCGAATATAAGGGGAAAAGAATTAGATCAAACAAATAACTCCTACAATTTCATGAAACTTACCTAGAAAATCAATTTGTCAAATTTTACCTACTCCTCCTTGAAGTTTAGCATGCTTAATTTTTAAGTGACTAAAGTACCTTTTGTAAAAAGGAATTAAGAGAACAAATCAAATGAAGATAATAACATACTAAACATTGAAGCATTATGATCTGATTATTAAAATATTTTTGGCAGTGAGACGAATGCGTTATATTATTTCTTTATTATGACATGCAGTTTCGTTTTATGAAACTTTTGATCGTAACAAAAATATTTCTGATGGTGCAAATAAGAATAAGTAGATAAAAGGTCGAATATGAAAATTCTTGTTTAAATTATAACAAACAATATAAACTTGACGTTGCGTGCTTTCCGCAAGACTCATTAATGATTGGATTAAAATTTAAAAAATCCCATTTTTCTTTGGATTAAAAATGTAAAGATTTGGGCAATATGATATAAGATTGAAAACATTAAAAAAAAAAAAAAAACATGCCATATAACCCAAATAGAAGAAAAAGGAACAAGGGCTATTATTGTAAATTCCATAGATAAGGCCTTGTCAACAGTCCTTTGCCAGTGGAAGCGTGGAGAGAGAGAGAGACAGAGATACAGAAGTACAGAGTGGCTTCAGTAAAACGGTGTGGAGGGGTGATGACTGATTAGCTTTTCTTTTCACTTTGCCTTTAAAACAGCAGACAGACATTTCTTTCTGCTTCTTCTTCTGCTGCTTCCCCCCTCTCTCTCTCTCTCTCCCCCCCCCCCCCCCAGAACTGGTATTCTTGAAGAATATGATGAATATCTGCCATTTCTTCTTACAGTAGTATACTGCAAATATTTGTCTTGTGATAATCCTCTGTAAGTAGCAGTTTCATCAACTTCAATGCTTAATTCTAGCACACTATTCATCTGTGCTGCCAACTTTTCCTTATTTGTTTGGGTTTCCTTTCAAGATTAAGTATATCAGACTCTCAAAGAAGTTGAGTTTTGTAGTTTTCAATCCTTTTCTTTCTTTCCCTTTTTCTTGTTTTTCCATTTACTCATTTCTGTGCTGTGATTGATAAGGAAAAGGGATCATTTTTCATGTAATATGGAAGCAAGGTTTTGAAATCAAAATCAGAATTTTAGTCATGTTAGTACTTTGTGGTAACTGTTCTTGATCATTTCTTCATTACATATGCGTAACGTGGTTTGGTAAAGGCTTATAAATTTCTCTTGAGCTACTTCCTTAGTTTCTTCTATTGCTCTAAAAATTGAATCTTACAACTGCTCCCATGTATTTGGCTCAGAGGGATCATTCTCTGCTCTTCATGATATTTAATCCTTTTCTCTTCTGAAAACCTGCAGTTATGAACAATTGATCTGTAGAAGACCAAAGAACTTGTGTTGGATAGGAGAAGTGAACTTTTCTTGTTTTGTTGTGAAGTAGTTATCACTGTATGCTATCCTTTCTAGTTTCCTTTTGGAGCAATTTGGACTTTTTTGCCTTCGTTTCTTGATTTGGATCTCCCTTTCAAGAACGGTGGTTTTGGTTGGTTAAGACAGCCTGTAGTCATCTTATCCGACTATGAGTGGCAGCCTTGGTGATACTTTTCTGTCACTTATTGCATTTATCAGCTATAGTTTCACTTAGATTGGCACTTTGCTTCTAATGTACTAATATGTGTATTTTTGTTGAATGAGTGACATGAATGGGGTCCTCGTGTTTTTGAGTGTTTATTTTTGCTTTTGCATCGTACTCGTGTTAGAATAGGTGTGTGCCGAATGCCCGGAATTAAGGGATTAGTTTCCTTTCGGTTTAAAATTTAAATATGCTTATTTTCATGCTTCTGTTGCATTCTTGCCAAGTCCTAGGCCATACCGATTCTTTCAACTCGGACTAGATCTTGATTGAAGTATAAAAGTTTGCTCTCCAATAAGGTAAATCTGCATTTGATTTACAGAACATAAAGTTGGGCCAATGACGCGGATTAGCCCAGAATTTGGAGATGAAGGCGAAGGAGTTTGGTCAGTGTCGTCCGACGTGAGCTTTCAGTCTATTCAGTTTCCGAAGTATAGATTAGGCCCTGATAATCAAATTTTAGAGGAGGTCAAGGAGGACAATAAGGGTCCACCCTTGAAGGAGGTGGTAGCAGAGGAAATAAACCAGCTGTCAGAACAACATAAGCGTCTAACCGTACGCGACCTGGCCAGCAAATTTGACAAGAATTTGGCTGCTGCAGCAAAGTTGTCTGAGGAGGTCTTGTACTCCTGTGTTTGCTTCTGAACTGCTTAATATCCTGTTCTTTTCACATTGATCAGAACTATATAATTTTTCATTTGGGAGGAAAGACTCTGTAGAGGGTAAAATTTTCAATCACAAAAAATGAGTTAATGCCCCCTGCTACTATTTCTAAAGTTGTAACACATTCGCAAATTTCGTGACTATAAATATGAGTTCAACCGTGACATGTTTTATGGAATTCAGGCTAAACTTAGGGAGGTGGCATCTTTAGAGGGACATGTGCTTCTGAAGAAGCTTAGGGATGCATTGGAATGTTTGAAAGGAAGATTAGCGGGTCAAAACAAAGACGATGTGGAGAAAGCAATTTCAATGGTCAGTTTCCTGTTTTATGCATAAACTCGTTGATCCTTTTTGCTTTGCCCATATCTATATTCATGGATTATGTCAACTCGATGAACATGTAATATTTTATCCACGTCTTTTTTTATTTTTCCTAATTTAAGAATAAATTTAACTGAAGGGAGCCATGCACTTGTATGGTTTTTACATCTTTGTCCTCATTGTTCGGTCCGGATAATTTTTCAAACTTCTGATGGTACATCTTGCCACTTTGATTTGCTCATCCTGAAACTCTTGCATCATGGTGCTTGTATGTTTTCTTCAATATTCTCCAGGTGGAGGCTTTGGCTGTGAAATTGACTCAAAAAGAAGGAGAGCTAATTCAGGAGAAGTTTGAAGTAAAAAAGCTAGTGAACTTCCTCAAGCAGGTTATGATACTTGTCACTTTGCTGCATTGTCACTCTCCACATCCACAAAAATAGACATGATTTTTATGTTCTTTTCTGAATATTTCGACATATATTTGTTGTTGTTAGCCATTTTGTTTACGTTATGATTCTTCATACAGATCACTTTTTCTGGCTTTTGAGATCTCACATGTAATTATGTTCTCATTTCTCTCCTCGTAGTCGGATAACTGAATCTGCTTTCCTTCTGCAGGCTTCTGAGGATGCTAAAAAGCTAGTCAACCAAGAAAAGTCTTTTGCTTGTGCCGAAATCGAGAGTGCAAGAGCAGTCGTGCAAAGGATTGGAGAGGCCCTTGAGGAACAAGAAAGAAACCAAAGCTCAGGGAAGCAGCAGGTAAACTTCAGTGTTTCTCACAAGCATATGGGGAGAAGTGAGAAAGCTCCACGAGAGCTATGCCCTTCGATTTGTCCATGTATCTGTTTTGATTTAGGTTCATTCTTTTTCATCAAGAAATCACAACAAATTACTTGAAAAAGTTTCTTGGAAAATAATTTCAGTTAACCTCTGCCAGAAATGGACATATCTGCTGCAAGCATAAATTCCATTTACTTACAAAAATAGGTGTTTTTTATTCAACGAAAATGTCAAAAGATGAATTATGATAAATACTATTTCCGAAGTCCAATTTGGAGTGTCTATGCCTTCTCAGACAAGATTCTAGCTGTTTTCTTTCCATGCTGTTCTTTCCATCAGAACAACATAAGTAGTACTTGTGGTTGAAGGTTGCTTCTATTATATCCCACATGAGAAAACTTTGAATAGAAATTTCTTGCTGATAGGAATTGGAGGAACTGATTGAAGAGGTTCAAGAAGCCAGACGAATTAAGTTAAAGCATCAGCCTGTGAAGGTTAGTCAAGATTTCCTCAACTAGTTTCATTTGTTTAATGATTTTCTGGAACTCCCATGTTCCACTTATTGTTACTTTCAAACTAATTAATTGTGTTCCTGTTAAGATGGCTTCGTAAGTCATTTAATGTACTCATGATTCATGTCGTAGACTGCTGCATATAAGTTTCTTACATTTGGAACTGGAATGTGTAACTTGTTCTTCCAACTATATCATTCCGTTTATTTGTAGGTCATGGACATGGAACACGAACTGCGCGAACTGAGACTTCAAATCAGAGAGAAGTGTACAATTTCAGTTAATCTTCAAAACGAGGTAAGCCATTTTTTGGTTCGGCTGAATATCTTTTGCGTTCTGCTAGTAATATGTATATCTGCAGTAAAACTATATGAAATTGCAGTCGAACTTTTCGTATCATTGGATTGTTGTACTAGACATTAAGTTGTTACCGAGTAAAGCTGACTGTCATGTTATGCATGTGATCTCCGCCTTACAGATGTCCAAAAACGAGTAGGATGATACCAATTCTTTACACCTTAGAGATTTCTGTCTTCCTTTTTTACAGCTGGCGATGATGAAGAAAGTCGACGAAAATATACCCCGACTATATGAGTTAAATGGTTCGGAGACATTAGGTTCTATTTTACGGATTCAGCCGTGCTCAGAGAAAGCTACAGAGCTAGCAAAATGTTCAATCCAGTGGTATCGTCTGTCATCTCAATGCAGCCGTAGGGAACCTATTTTAGGTATATGCTACTCTTGATCTTTTGCATAATTATTTTCTCTCTTTTTGTTTTTCTTGCTCCGAGCCTTTAGAGATATTAGATATTAAATCATTCTCCTTACTAACAGCTGAAACTTTCAACAATGACCCTGTTCTAGTTACACACTCATTCGTCAGTTTCCTGGCTTGATAATTCTTTGACTACATTCATTATTGCTCTACCAGGTGCCCACAAGTGCGTTTATGCTCCTGAGCCCATTGATGTCGGGCGAGTTCTGCAAGCTGACATAGTCGCAAACGGCCAAAAGATCTGGATCACAACTCACGGCCCTATTGCACAAGGTTTGTTACCATTGATTTCTATTCCATAAGAACAGGCAACTTCTCAATGATTCGTTACCTGTCATGAGCTCAAAACCATCCCACCATACTATGTTTGAGATATATATTTTAGTCGACTGTCTAAACTAGTTTTTCTATTTCTTTTTCCGTCTGCAGCTATTGACTTGGGGAGCTATGTAGAGACGCTTCTGCGGAAACCAAACCATGACTTTAGCGTACGTAATTCAAGACATAAGCTGAAAGTTAAAAATTGTCTAAGAATAGTGGTTTCGTCTGATCCTATTCCTGTCTGTTTTAACAGGTAGTAATCTCCCAAATGAACGGACGGAATTATTCTTCGCAGTCAGCACACTTGTTTCACATTGGGAAAACAAGGATAAAGCTGAGTCGAGGATGGATCACTAAGGCCAGAGAATCATACTCTAAGTCCATGCAGGTAATTGTTCTTGTACATTATACTAAAATAGGACTACTGTATTGGTTGATCTTTCATGCCATTTTCGTTAACAATTCCTCACGGAAAACTTTTGTGGAGACATCAAACTCATAACAGTAATCTAGGAGCATTGTTTACCATAATGTCTTTGAACAGAATTTATGAAAATCTATGTCAAAAGCAACGTGCTGATTATTGGCAATTTCAGCTTTGTGGATTCAGAGGAGGCGGCAACTTGGCTGGGAAGTCGCTGTTTTGGCAGGCTCGCAAAGGACAATCTTTCGTGCTTGTTTTTGGGTCGGAACAAGAGAGAAATGGAGCCCTGATACTTGCTCGCAAATATGCTCTCGACTGCAATGTAAGTAGCTTAATTCTGGTTTAGCCATCTTTTCCTACAACTTGTGATGTTTTTTGGTTACTTATAAAACATATTAAACCTTTTCCGTCAACAGTGTTCAAAATTTTCGTTACATGTTAAGACAAGACGTACCAATAACGAGAGGGGTAATATTAGTTATACTGAGATCCTCAGTTATGGTCAAATTACTAAAACTGTCCCAAATATTTAAATAATTACACTTCAGGATTGTCCGAATTTAACTATATATCGAAAAAACATCACCCATATATGGTATCAGTATAATAAAAACATCAACGATAGAGGGTGTGGCCGTGTAACTCTCCAAACATCATAGGTGGTTTCTATAACTTGGCAACCGGTGGAGATTCTAAACAAGAAACTCAAAATGACAGGTCTTGCTTGCCGGTCCAGACGACGATGCTTTGCTGTAAAGACAAACTAGGATTAACTTCCCAGTTTTCGACTGATTCGAGCAGTCAAGCGTGAGTCATGTTTCTGTCCGTGTTTGTTGTGGAGATGATGATGTCTTTGCAGTTCTAATCTTGGCTTCTGGGAGTAGTTAGTACATTGGTTCTAGGCATAGTTTTTGGTTTTGCCTAAATCACTTGTTGTAATAACTTATGTTGCTAATCATTTGATACTTCATTGTGAGCTATTTGCAATATCTTGATTAACATTTTGCCATAGTGAATATTTGTGACGCAATCTGATCTCTGGGAAGCTCTAATCCTTGCAGCTTGAGAAATAAAGTTGTCTCCACAATTGGGAAATTCTAACTAGGCTTAGTCGAATCTAAATTAATTATATGACAAGTGCAATACATTTGCAGTGTAATTGGTTATAATTTAGAAAAAGTGACAATGGCAAGCATATCACACTTGCTCTATAATTAGTTTGATTCGATCAAACTTGATGTAGGTAAGAATTTTCCTTACAATTATCTTAGTGATAGTGGCATTGCTTCAATCGGGTTTCTTTCTCCTCAATCGACGATCAGTTGTTTGTGGGAGTTGAAAGAAGGATTTTTAGGGTTCTTTCGATTTGGGCGAATTGCGATTTGAGGGCGAATTTTTACTGCTTTTGTTTTACAACTTTATTTTTTAACTCAGTTTTTTACATTGTTGCCACATCATTATTTTTTTTTTCCACGTGCTGTTGATTGTGTAATTTTTGCCCAGTTGTGCTCTTTTTCCCGCCTAAAGTCACGTCATTAGCCACGCAAGCTCCTATGTATTTAAGTTGCGCTCGTGGATGTCGGAACCCTAAGCCCCAAATCTCTCCACCGCGTTTTTGGGCAATTTTGGTCGGAAGGACCAAAATTGCCAAAAAAATCAATACTTACAGGACTAAAATTGTAAGTCTTGTACTTATAATCCCAATTATGCCACCCTCATACTTACAAGACTAATTTTGCAATTTTGCCTTTATATAAATATATAGATCAGGCCCGTCAGGAGATGTAGATGTAACTATAAACATACAAGAAATGGGGATCATTTATATTCTTTTCTATAATCACTAGAATTGTTAAATATTTTGTGCATAGTACAAAATTTTTATTAAGTTTTTAAAATAGGGTAAATTAATACAAACTCATCTGAATTATTGACATGCTTATAAATATTTCTTTATTATTTAAAATTATAAATATTCATTAATATTTGATGAAATTATATAATCTTTGGATGAAGGTTTAAAATTGTCAATTTTGCCCTTGTTGCATTTTTTATTAAAAACATTAAGAATTTGTAAAAAGATAGATGGGTGGATGAAAAAAAATTATCCACTTAGTTCATAAAAAAATTTTAAAAAATTTAGAAATTAAATAAAATTATAGTCTTTAATCCACAAGGGCATTTTTGTTAGTTCACCATAAAAATGAATGAAAACCTAATGGAGACAAACATATTGAGTTATTTGTTAGACGACAATTAAAATCAAGAGGTAGATAATTTTTCAGACAACGATGGGGTATTCATAATTATGCCAAATTTAAAAAAAATTATTGTAATTTACCCTTTAAATTATGATTTATTTTTATTTTTTCCTGATGATGTTATTATTACGTTCCTAATGGGATTCTATACGAAGAATATGGTGTGGATGACTTGAAAAAAAGAAAAAGAAGAGAAAATCGCACTTTTGATTCCATATGATAGTTGTTATACTTTTGATTCCACAATATAGTTGGCATACATTTGATCCCATAGAATAATAAATAATAGCATTTTTGGTTCTATAAAATAAGAATTATGACACATTTGATCCTATAGAAAAAAAAAATTGCAATGTTTTTGGTCCAGAATGCAATAATTTTTTAGCCTACGAGGCTAAATGTGCTAAATTAATAAAGTGTGGGATCAAAAGTACAATACTTTCTATTTTACGGACAAAAAAGTGCAATTTTTCCTGAAAAAAATTGCAAAAAACTTAAAAGAAATAATAATAGAAGAAACCACCCGAAAATTAGTACTTATTTATTTCATGGATATAAATATTAGCCCACAATTTTACCGCAACGGTAAGTTCATTAGGCATTTAGGTTTATTTGGAAACAAAACCTAGACCGTCGGATAGGTTTCTAATCCAACGGCTGAAATTCAAAAAGGAAAAGGAAGACCGTTGGAGATCGAAGAAAGCGCCTCCTTCTCCAGCTTCATAAAGGCATTTCTTTCTCTCTTTTGTTTCCCAAATACTCTGTAATTTTTCTGAGAAAGAGAGAGAGAGAGAAGAAGATTTTTCGGATCGGAAAATGGCTTCAAGACCAGTGGTTCAACAGCAGAACATAGGTACTGAAAACTCTCTTTGGTTAATCTTTTAGTGTGTGTTTAATGATGTGTGATGATTTTCTACGATCATTACTGTACTTCGATTCTTGACTTTGTAATGATCCAGATGAAGGGTTCTTGAGTTCTGCGGATCTCAAATGTTTTTCCAATTTATTATTGATTTTCAAGAATCGGGTTTTGGAGACTCTTATGAATACACATCCTTCGATCATATCTGTGTTCACGTGTGAAACCATGCATTCTTTTACTGTGATCAGATTCTTGAACTTTTCTTTGCTTATTGTTCTTGTTCTTTATTAACGTCTTGGAGTTTTCTTTTACTTACTGGTGTTGATCAAACATTTACAGGAGAGGCAGTCCCGGGGGCTGTTAAGCAGAAGAACAGGGCAGTGGAGAAGAAGAATCGTCGTGCTCTTGGCGACATTGGGAATGTGGTTACTCTTCGGGGGGTCGACGGCAAGCCGCTTCCTCAGGTTTCTCGACCGGTTACAAGGTCTTAGTTAATCCTCAAACTACTTCGATTTCCACAATAATTAATGTAGTTTTGATTATGTTAATGTTTGGTGTTTTCAGGAGTTTTTGCGCTAAGTTGCTGGCTAATGCAGAGGCTGCAGAAGCTGAAAACAAGAAGGTCCATTTTCTTGAAATTCTGATCTTGTTTGCTTTGCTGTTGATTGGAGTTTTAACTCCTTTAGAAGCATTGTGATTAGGGTTGTAAATAATTCGAGTGGAGCCGAATCCACATTATTGTTCAAGCTTGTTTGAGTTATTATCTAATTTGGTTTGATTCTTGATCTAGTAGAGCTCAAGTGAGTTTTAATTGGGTTAAATACCAGTCAACCTGGAGTAATTTGATATTTTTAAGTATAATTTATTATTTTTGCACTAATGGAATTGAAGCCAAAGTTACTCGTTCAAGTTTGGTTTGTTAAGTTTAAAGTAGTCCGTTCAAACGAACTCCTATCAGTCGATTCCAATCGAGTATCAAATATGTTTCAGGCCTAATTCTGATTGTGTTCTTTGAATTACAGAATCCCTTGGCCGCAGTGATAGGAGGTGGAGGAGTTCACCCTGACAAGAGGGCTGTGGCCGCCTTGAAGCCGGCTAAGAAGAAAGCTGCTATCAAACCTAAGCCTGAGGAGATAATTGAAATCAGCCCTGATTCTAATGAAGTTGCAGCACAGAAGGAGAACAAGACCCGTAATTCGAAAAATAAAGCTCCAACTCTTACTTCAACTCTCACTGCTAGAAGCAAGGTAACATATATGAATTTCAAGAGGAACTTCTCTGTTTTATTTGCTGATTTTCTCAAAAATCCTTCATATGACTATGTTGAGTTATCGCAGGCTGCTTGTGGGCTGAGAAGCAAACCAGAAGAGCAAATAGTCGACATCGATGCTGCAGATGCAGATAACGACTTGGCTGTCGTTGAGTACGTTGAGGAAATGTACAAGTTCTACAAGTCTGTTGAGGTGTATAGTAGGACTTTTACTTCTTATTATAACTCAAATCTACCTTTGTCTATCATTGTGGGGCTAAACGAGTTTTTATTCATCGGTGATGCAGAACGAGGGCAGGGCTCATGCTTATATGTATTCGCAACCTGAGATAAATGAGAGAATGAGAGCAATTCTGATTGATTGGCTGGTCCAAGTTCACAACAAATTCGATCTTTCACCAGAGACACTTTACCTGACAATCAACATTGTTGATCGGTTTCTTGCATCAAGGACTACTTCAAGGCGGGAGCTTCAGTTGGTGGGCTTGAGTGCAATGCTTATAGCCTCCAAATATGAAGAAATTTGGGCCCCTCAGGTTAATAAAGTTCATCTGTAAGTTCTGTTCTGACAAACATTCTTAGCAGAATACAAGGTGAACTAACTGGTCTTGCTTTTGTAGGTCCATGAGTTAGTTTGCATCTCAGACAGAACTTACACTAACGAACAAATCTTGATCATGGAGAAACGTATATTAGGTGAACTTGAATGGAACTTAACCGTTCCAACGCTTTATGTTTTCCTCGTACGCTTCATCAAAGCATCCGTGACCGATTCGGATGTAAGAGTTCCCTTAGCTCCTGAAATTTATGTCCAAGAATACTAGTTAACTTACATTCCAGCTACCCTTTTGAGCACAGGTTGAGAATATGGTCTATTTTCTGGCCGAGCTAGGAACGATGAACTACTCGACTCTTAGGTACTGTCCATCGATGATTGCTGCCTCAGCAGTCTATGCAGCTAGATGCACCTTAAACAAGTCACCCCTCTGGAACAAAACACTTAGAACGCACACAGGTTTCTCAGAACAACAGCTTATGTAAGTGAATCTTGAACCCTCTCTTCAAATGTTGTCTGCCTAAGACACTTATTTTTGACCGAATCTTTGTCCGATGATCAGGGATTGTGCTAAGCTTCTTGTTACCTTCCATTCGATGGCGGCAGACCAGAAACTCGGAGGGATCTACAGAAAATACTCTTGCTCCGTACGAGGGGCTGTTGCACTGTTGCCACCAGCTAAGTCTCTTTTGGCTGCCTCAGTTGCTGACTGATGAGATCAACATATGATGATGGAGCATAGTTTGAATGATAACTATGTTGTTTTTGTTTCTGGATTTATGTATCACTTTATGGATTAGAACAGCTGCTAAAATGTCTACACCTCTCATAATTACAAACATTAACAAAAACAATAATAACCGGGTAACGTTGCATTTGGATTGATAAATTTAAAATTGAGTATTACCTACCAATATATTAAATTATCAATTAATACAAAATTATATAAAAAAAAATTGCATTTTTAAGTTGTAGAAAAAGAAAAAAAAAAAAAAAAAACTTCCTTTTTGACATTCTACCACACCATCAAAAGTTACTTAAAAGATTCCTATGGCTTTTGTGCTTTGGAGGATGTAAATTTAATTGGACAAATGTCACTTAATTTGAACATCAAAGCCATTGAGTTGCAACCATAAAGTCAATAGCCCTTTATCACATTACAACTAAACAAAGCACTAACCACATCGAGCACCCAAAAATATTCTCCCCTAATCATACCAAAATACATTAAGAAAAGAAGAAAGAAAACTTGTCCTCTAAAAAAATTAGAGAAATTCTAGCCAAGTCGGCTTTAGTTGAATTTGAATCAATCATATGATAAGTACATATTTATCATGCGATTAGTGTATAATTCACGAAAAGTGATCAATCGTATGACAAAGTATATTACACTTGCTTTTTGATTTATTTGTGGTTCGACCAATTCTGATTTAAATAAGAGTTTTTCAAAGGTTCGAAGGCAAAAATCAGTGATTCAATGAGGATTTCCAGATAAATCAATCAATTCTAGTGCATAGGAGATAAATTAGTGAAAGGTCTAATAATAAAACAATGAATATGTCAGAGTAAGGAGTCAAGTGTAGTCGAGTTGTAGTCGAACATATCATTATTTAAACGTATTCGAACAATACCTCATAACTTAATGATTTTTTTTTAAAAAAAAATAGACATAAAGACCATTAAATGAATGCCACAATCGTCAAACAACTAATCTACACAACATGTAATGCTACAATAAATATATGAAAATTATAAAATGAATAATCAAATAATCAGATACTGTAAATACACTATGCTGCTGACGAAAGTGCAAAAAATTATAAAATATCCGTCAGAATTAAGATATAATTATTAATAATTGACTTAGGACTTGTGCATTTATTACATTCCACAAAATGGAGTGATATTTATCATTAGTCAACATGTCAAGAAATCACATCTAAAACCACAATTCTTGAAGATGATTCCCATTTCCCACACCACCAACCCCACCCCACCCCACCCCACCCCCCCCCCCCAAAAAAAAAAAAAAAAAAACCCTCAAAGGGACCTAAACTTTGCATACCCTTTTTTCCCCTCAATTTTTCTTTCCTCTAATCTCCCAATCACTTCCCCCTTACAAAGTACAAATTAAGTCCATGTTGTTGTCACAAAGTTCCCAACTCTTCAGCCAGGCGCGCATCATTGAGCGTGTTCCCCACGCTCCGACCTCAAATTCCCAAAACCGAGAACTGAGGAAATGTCCAGGTGATGATATCACCTGGTTGATTGTGATCCACCCAATAGGAATACAGCGTGAGTTTCACGCTTCAAGACATATCTGAAGTTTTTGATATGAGTAACATAGATACACAAATGTGTATGTATATACATAAAAATAATAAAAAAATATATTTATTTATAAAAGAAATCCCATTTATAGTAGCGACACTAACTCTTAGAAAAGATTGAAACTCAAAGCCAAAACAAAAAAGACCCTTAAATCCCAGGAAAAAAAGAAAAAAAATAGAACAACATAAAAACACACATAAAAATCATAAGAAAAGCATCCACAACAGTAACATTAATAAAAGCTGAAAAGAAGAAAACAAGATCCACCTCGATCACCCCTCCTTCTTCCACACACACACACACAGATCTTTCCCAGAAAAGAAAACCATTCTTGTTATCTTTCTTGATAAGGAGAGAGAGAGAGAGGAAGAATTTATAGGTTAAAACATCAACCCTCAAGTCTCTACAAGTCCACCTGTTATTCACACTCGCTTCAGCAGAAAACTGCTTTCTCTCTCTCTCTCTCTCATTTTAATTTCTTGTTTTCCGGGCTAAGGATCTTGAAAGTCTAAAAAAAGATTGAAAATTTCGATACCCGATAAACCTCCATAGCCAAGATTTCGTTTTTAGTAATATATCCAAAGAGGTGAGGCCGGAAAAGGAAAGAGAATGAGGGAAGAGGATTCCAATTGGTTTTCCAAATGGGAAGAGGAATTGCCGTCGCCGGAGGAGCTGATGCCCTTGTCCCAGTCCCTAATAACTCCTGATCTAGCGATTGCTTTCAACATTCCTAGCCCACAACAGCCTCTCCACCACACGCCGCCACATCCGCCTCAGCATCCGCCGCAATCTACTGCCCACTCCTCCCAACCCAATTCCTCGGCTGAATTCGACTCGCCGGAGGGCGGAGGAGGGGGTGGCGGAACTGGGTCGGACGAGCCCGCCAGAACCCTCAAGCGTCCCCGGCTCGTGTGGACCCCACAGCTGCACAAGAGATTTGTGGATGCGGTGGCCCATTTGGGGATCAAGAATGCTGTTCCGAAGACAATTATGCAGCTCATGAGTGTGGATGGTCTCACCAGGGAAAATGTCGCCAGCCATTTGCAGAAGTACCGGCTTTATTTGAAGCGGATGCAGGGAATTTCCAACGGCGGTGGAGGCGGCAACAATAGCCCGGCCGCGCTGTCCGCTTCCTGCATGGACCCTGCCACTGACCATTTATTCGCCAGTTCCCCCGTGCCAGCACATTTTCTGCACCCGGGCCGGCCAAATTCAGAGCATTTCTTGCCATTCGTGCCGGTGGCTGCAATGCAGCATCACCACCCCATGGCGGTGGTGCCGCCTGCCGGGCACCACCATCCTCAGCTGCAGCAGCAGTTTAGGCATTTCGGTAACTCACCCCCAAATGGGCAGTTTGAGCATCCTTTTGTGAGGCAATCACCGCAGCAGCCGCAGCGAACGCCTCACATGGAGGATGTGGAGTCGGCCGCCACCGCCAAGAATGGGAGGAAAGTTCTCACCCTGTTTCCTACTGGGGATGATTGAGCATTGGGTAATTATTGACTTTTTTCTAGGTAATCTCTGCAGCATCGTCGGCCAATTTAGCATCTTGGCCTTGTGAAAAATCCAGTCTTGGGGTAACTATATAACTCTTTTTCTTCTCAATTTGGTGTTTTTAGCTGTTCTTGATGCTATAGGTTGAGCTATTGCAATCCCATTGTCCTGAAATGATTCACTATTTCAATTATTCTGCTCATGTCAGTGTTGGTATGTGCTTACTAGAATTGCTGGTGCATAATGTAACTTCTGTTCCATGAATTTCCACTCTAAAATGTGTAATTAAGTCATCAGTAGCATTCTGGTGTCTCTAAGTTGGATATTAATCGTTAACAGTACATTTTACTACTCGACTGTGAATATAACCAAGATGTCACTTGGGATGGTAAACTAACAATGGTCATAAAGTCATGGCAAAAGCAATCACGAAACCATGAGAAGCGGCTTGTTTTCCCACATTCACTCTGTTGGTAAATTATTGTCTGGTTTCTTTGACACATGACAGTCTGAAGCAACCAATTGGTTGGATTCTTGGACGTGTAACTGAGGTTATGGTGCTGACAATGTTAATTGTTTCATGAAGAAGTTGGAGATGGTGGATCGTGCAGTGTGGCACTGCACAATATGGTAGAGGTTTTTCCTGTTAATTCCCAGCTATCTTCTGCATAGTATTGTCGTTCTCTTGTATGTCGGTTTAGTGTTATGCAATGGTGATTCCTTCTTCTTGTAAATGGTCTTATTTGCTAGCGACTTAGAGCTCGATATTTCTCTGAGAAACTGTTCTAATGTTATGACAAGTGTTCGTTAATTCAATATTCTGCATCCGCATTTGCATCTTCTTGATCTCCTCAATCTCTATAAGGTACTTTCATCCATTTCTAATTTCTCAAAGGTAAATTCTCGGAAAATAACACCTTGTAGCTCATAACGATGACGATAGCACTGTATTGTAGCAAAGCATGAACTACCTCCTCTAACATCTTCATATGCATCTTACGATTCTGCTTTCGTCCTTGTCCTAACTTAAGTTGGTGTTTGCCATAATTTTGGTTTCTAACTAATGTGTCCACAGAGGGAACCTTGTTATACTTTTCCTTCTGAATTTCCATCTCATCATCTAAAGTTCGGACATTCCATTAGTTTCCTGATGTTCTGTGCTTTCATATGGAGTTTTTTCTTGGCATACGATGTTTCCATGCTGCAACTGCAGCCGAACAACGTTCTGAGCTTCATGTTGCTTATTATTCACCTTCCGGGCTTGTGCAGTATCTCCTTCGATCATCTGCCTATCCTATCCATTGTATTGTGCACTGAATGCAGCATCCACGGATCCCGTGATGCAGTTCTTGTTTCTTGCAGTTCAATGAACTAGAACAATTCGTGTGGAAAAAAATAATTGAAAATCCTATGATTGTGGGGAAGAGGTTGTAATTGAAAGGATCTTTGTGTCCTAACTTTGGAAATAATTTTTTTTAAAAAAAATTAACAAATGGAACAATGAACATTGCTTGGCCTAACTTAGTCTTATCACAAACTATTAATATAGTACAACACCTATATATATATATATATATATATCTTTTTTTTTTTAATTTTCTTTGTCGGCCATAACATTGTGTACCATTCGCTTTACATTGAACCATGGCGTTTGGATAAATTTATAAATTATTTAAAATATTTATAAAATCTTGGAGAGTATAAATTAGTGCACAACATGTAATAATTAATATAATATAAATTTCAAAAACAAAATATTACAAATTTATAATATTCTATTAACAAAAGTCAGTATTAATTTATTTTATAAGCTGCATGGTCTGAATTGCTTTATTTTAAAAAAATTATTTTTTAAATAAAAATGACAAAAAATATTTTCTAAAATATATAAAAAAATCTGAATAAATTTAGAGTTAATTATATTGAGCGCCTTTAAAATTTATCATAATTATAAATATCGTATTATTATTTCAAATATTATAAATTTCTCATAAGTCCAAACACCCTACCAAAATTACATTAAAATTTGTACTTTTCTTTTGTGTGGGGGGTAGAAAAGGAATTGGATGGTAAGACAAGTAGTTGTTTGGATTTCAAAAAAAGAGAGATGGTGTGCGGTAATGCAGTAGCAAAGAAAAGCGCGGCACCCGGGTGGACGACCGGCATGATTCTTGGTCCTTATTTATTTATCCAAACAGATCCCATCATCTGTTCACCACTCACTCACCAACACCACAATCTTGGATTATTATTTAATGAAAGAAGCGTGTTTGTTGTCTGAACCCCGGCACGCACCTTCATTCATTGGTTTTGCCAGTTCAGACCCATCATCATCATCCGCTCCAAATCTTTACTTGTCTGGAAATCAATAAACAACTATTCCATTATCGCATCAACTCGAGAGTTTTCGCTATTATAATAGCAAAGAAAAGGAAGAATTGGAACTGCAGAGGATTTATTTATATATATAGGAGTATAAGGCTGGCGTTGAGTTATTCGCAAGGCACCCTACTTTTTGCCATATTTAAATAAACAAGAGTACCATGTGCTTTGGATGTGTGGATAAACAAAATCTGAAGATTTGGGTCTCTTGTGGAATTTTGCAGTTTTGTTGGGATCTACATGTAATTTTAGCCTCTAACCAAAGGTAGACTGCCACGTGGCTTTCGTGCATTCTACACGTATATTAGAATATGGGTGTTCGGTTCGATTTAACCGAACTAATCGAAAGTTTGATTCACCAAAATGCCATATTCGATTATAACCAAATCTTTTTTGAGTTTTTGGTTTTAAATTAAAAAAAATGTTTTTCTTTTCAAAAAAATTATATATAATTTAGTTCCGAACTAGGTCAATCAAGTTATAAATCTTCATCAAACAAGAAATACGATATTTACATATGGGGTCTAATGCAATTTCCCCCCTTCCGTGATATTATAAATAGGTAAATTAACCCCTATTAAAAAAAAAATAGTGATTTAGCCTTTTGTCTTTTTTAAAATGATGCAATTTACTCTCCGCCCCTCCTTATCTAGGGAGGTAAATTATTTATTTTTAAAAAACACAGGAAGTAAATACCTACACTTTAAAAAATACAAGTAATTTTTTTTTTATAAAAAAGTGACTTACTCATTTGCAATATCGAATCTTGACCATCTTCCTTTAATCAAGCTGCATAAATCACACCATACCAACTGGGTATTACAAATTTAAAAAATTTGAAAAATAAAAGTTGCAAATAAAAAATATATTTTTTTAATGGGAAGTTGATGAACACTTATTTTTAGTTGCAAAAAATATCATTTTTGGTCCTATAAATTAAGCTCTATTCAATTTTGGTCTGAATTATTACAAAAATCTTACTTTAATAACATTATTTTATAATTTATCTCATTTTTAGTCCCACATCCATTAAATGATCATTGAAGAGACACATATCTTTCACATGTTGAGTATTTGGGAAAAAATAGACATTACCCTATCAAAGCCCCCCACTCCTTCCCCCTTTCCAAATCTTCTTTCTCAATTGCAAGTAACCAAAGAAGGCGAAGAAGAATCACACTCGCTTGCAAAAACCTCACATCCACTTGCAACATTATCATAGCCTTGGAACCTTCTTCCGATGTGAAGGTAATTTTCTGCAAAAATACAGTATGTGAGAGGCACATGCCTCTTCAGCGACCACTTAACGAATTCTGTCAATAATTTAACGTCGGGATTAAAAGTGAGATAAACTATAAAATACGATGAGGTATGATAAGTCTTGATTCAAGATTTCATGCCCTGGCTGGATGTTTAGGTCAGTTGGCACTGAATACCTCACACACCCCACTACTCGGCTTTTCACCGGATGAAGGGGCGGCTGGTTTCCACCAACCCCATCGACAAATGATCGGGTGGAATCCAACATAGTCGCACACCCTGAGTACTCCTTGTTAGATGTTCATACAATGATGTCATGAAATGAATACTAAGAATTCATTGGCATCATTGTACGTAGCCCCACAGCTCAAATCAGGCTTGGGATTTCCATCTTCCACGTTAGCCAACTATTACCGATGAACACACAAGACTTGTGGAAAGTAATTTCTCATACGACACAACAATACAAATCAAGAATTGCAAACAGGCATTGGGGGTCTGGTCTCCCTACAAACAATGTCGCTTCATGCATAATAAAGTCTTTGAACACCTTACATCAAATCTAAAACAAAATCAGAGAACTCTAAACCATAGGATCAGGCTCTTCAACACTGCAACCTAATTAAGGACACCCTAGAGTAATGCAGACATTCCCAAGCTAACTTCTGCCAGTCATCATTGGTTCTGAGAGTAATCGAAACTTAGAGGCTGCTGACAGAGGGGGGCCTAAAAAAGCACTGAGTTAGCCATACAATAAAGAAATAAAAAGTTAAGGTAATAGCACCCAAATGAAGATTTTATTGCATCCTTGAATAACAAACTTGCACTATGCATAGGCGGATAATGAGTAATTTGTAAGAATATTGCACTAGTTGTGTAGTAATACTAGGTTGTGATGCACCCATATCCAAATCCCCCAATAGGATCTCACATGTACAGGGATTTGATGCAGATCAAATAAATAAGGATCATTCAGAATCTAATCTTAAAAATGGGGTTGAATGAGTATATATGTAAGTAAATCATATAAGCACAAAATGCTATAAGAAAGTGAGAATTGTGAACGACTAACATGTTTAACCTATATGGTATAACATTATCTCAACATGGCAGCTAAGGAAAAAGCAATAAGAGGAAGAAGCTGATGCCTACCTGAAACACAGCATGTCTTAGTTGATCGTATGAATGCCCATGCATAATGGACGGAGTTTGCCACTGCATATATAAACCATCCGTAGAAGTTTGATTCAATCCCATAGCACAGTAGGGGCTCATCACAGGGCTCCTGTAGCTGAGAGAAGCTGGAGGTGCAGGCATCTGACCAAGCTGAGGGAAAATAGAATCATAATGGACAAATGGAGGCTGGATTTTCTGCATATTAAGATGCGCTAGGCTGAGATTTTGTGCGTGCGGGATGCTCTTAACATATCTGCGACAGGTCAGCCACGAAAACCATAACGGGTGAGGTATGCATTGCAAAAGAGAGCCAGATGAGGTAAAGGGGATCAATAATCTATTCAGGATTAGAAAAACAGAATTTATAATAAATCTTCACAAAGAAAATGGTAATCACATTTCATCAGGTATATGCATCCATGCGCATAGATGTTGGATGTGTTTCCATGACTTGTTTAATGTAAAGAAGCCTTTCACATGAAATGAAATGCATTACTAATCTTCTCTTAGTCAAAAAGTAGTGATCTGCTACATCTGTAAGAAATTCACAGAAAGCATAGCTATTCACTACTCAATACCAAGCTCCCAAAAAATGTACCTGTCATAACTGCGATCGTAATCGGGGTCAGTGCGATCCTTCTCCCTGTCCCTAAAAATAGCCACTCTAGATGAAGTGCCAACTTCCTTGCTGCAGGGGCTTTTGTCCGCATCCATGCCAAAATTCCTCGAAACTTCATTGTCATCTACATTCAAATTCCTCCCATCAAAAGCAGCCTGAGCTGATGCATCTCCAGATTCAGAACTACTTGGACTACTGAAAATACGAGCTCGTGCTCTGTCATACTCCTCCTTCCTCTCTTCCACAGATCTCACTGAAGTGCGCTTAAGCCCCAGTTCAT
The DNA here is from genome assembly GCF_026168435.1 of Sesamum indicum. Taxonomy (NCBI): domain Eukaryota; kingdom Viridiplantae; phylum Streptophyta; class Magnoliopsida; order Lamiales; family Pedaliaceae; genus Sesamum; species Sesamum indicum. The sequence goes on along the minus strand of NC_142661.1, from coordinate 2,607,844 downwards.
TGGCTTCACTTGAGGAAGCTTTAGGTCTCGGTCTTATGACTATCTTGATCTGATCAAGTTTGTCATTTTCTGACTCTTTAGCAGGCACATCTGATAAGCAAACAGTAGGGAACTTACTCTCTGGCTTTTTTATAACCAATATCCGGCTCCCTTGGCCATCTACAGCATTGTCCTGAACCAAGGTCTGCACACCATAGTGTTGGGCAACACGGTGTGCTGCAAGACGAAGGTATGAAGTAGGGAAGTGTGGAAACTCAAACTGCTGCACATCAGAATTCTTCAAGAACTTCTGTACATCAAGCTCCATTCGAAGAACTGATTGAACCAAGCAAAAGAAAAGTGTCAACAGCTATTAAAACTGAATAAAAAGTAAAAAGTAAAAAGTAAATACAAACCAAAATGCCAAAGCATAATAGATAAATGAACCAAATCTGTTCCAGGAATGCCAGGGCGTTCAACCTAACCAGAAAGTTTCATCGTAAATATATTTTTTCCAATAGCCACACTTGTTAGAAGCGATTTATGCTGTTCTTTCCCTATCTATGCAACATACCTGATTGCTTATCAATTTATAAAAAGCAATTCCAAGCATTCAAGTAGCAGTAACCACATATGGAATCCCACAAGCATCTTATCAACAAGAATTTGAGAGAAAACATGAAACAAACACATAAATAAACATCCCTCAAATGTCCACCTCTTGAACACGGCATCATACATGAAAAGAGAATTCTGTCATAAATGTATATGGTAAAGAAAATGAAATTTAATACCGAGGTAAGTAAAACTCATATAAGTCAACAAAATGTCACATGATTGTTTAAGCAATAATTAACCTTTGGCAGTCAACAAACCTAAGCCCTGATGAAAATTTATAAAGTCCTAAATCTGACATCCTTCTTTGCCGTATATTTCTCATTTCAAAGCACTTTTCCATCTCTACTTAATTGACAATTTTAAAACATAATGTTGATGTGGACCTACCACTTCAGACTTCACCAGTGACCATCTGATGTAAGACTTTGTCCGTCAACTTCTCTTGTTTTATTATAATATCATTTTATTTTTTTGGCTAAGCAAGTTTCATGAGTAGACTCCAGCAAGAGGTTTGGACTTATTTAATGTTCATTACTAACTAAAATGAGATATTTGCTAAGTCGAACTCGTCATAATGTGCCCCTTTAAAATGTCATCACTATTTTCTCTTTTTGTCTAAGATTCACGTTTGAGGAAATCCCACAGAAGATGGCAGAAGGATTGATTCTATACCCAATTCAGAACGACAAAACGATTACATCAACTTCATTCTTAAGTAAACCGTGCTAATAACCATATTTGCTTCTCAATCAGTGCAAATTCATAAAGCAACTAACGACGATTAAAAATGAGAGAACTCAAAGAAATTGAATATTGTACCGACATCAGCACCACATAAAACATTAAAAGTTCAATTATCAACTAGAAAGAAACTACTCCAAGAATCAATCAAATGAAATAGCTCAAAATCCACTACACTGTGCTGCAAGAATTTTAAAAGTTTCAGAACTCTGTTCCACAACATCCTCAACACACAACAATCCATTCAAGTTCTTCGTCATTTTCGACAACGAATAAGCTCAACTATGCCCAGTCAGCTATTATTCTGAACCCAGATCCACATCAATTCGACACCAAGAATTTCCTATATTCACTATGCAAATAAAATAAATCAAGAAACACCTATATCCACAGAAATTAAATCCCCACTACAGAAAATCAAACAGTTCAAACTTCCAACAGTTCCAACCCTAACTCTTACCCGAACCACGCATCTCAACTACATTCAGAAAAACACAAACCCCTTTCAAGAATACCCAAGAAACAAAAATCATCCCCCCCCCCCCCCCGAGAATTACGAAAACTGCAGCAGAATTGAACTCCAAAGAAAAGGGCAGAACAACTAACTATTCAGTCGATGACGAGGGTTTTGAAGAGCCTCAACGAGGAAGGGATCCACCATCGAAACATATGCCGGCTCCCTCTCCTTCTCCTTCCGCTCCACAGCCGCTCCTCCATTCCCGTCATACACAACAGCTGAATGGGAAGTCAAATCCATACTCCAAGACTCCACGGAAAAACAGAAAACTACAACTACGTACCTATACACATATAGATACAGATAGTATCAAGAAATAGACAGGGTGAACTACTACTTTTCTACGCAGAGCGGGAGGGAATTTCCGCAGGGTTATCCTTCCCTCCCACCAACCGAAGAGAGGGAAAAAGGAGAATAATGGGGTGGATTTGTACGGAATTCTTGCGTTTGTATTTGTTGTAATGAATGCTCAAAGTCTAAAAGAGACAAAACTGGGCTGTGGGCTGTGGGTGTGGCCAGCCAACCCAGTTCTTGGGAATATCTATCAATCTATTCCGAATTTCTAATCCCAATAGGATTTAAATATAGCATAAATAATTATATAATGAACTCGTTTGATTCATGTGATAGGATTAAGGATAATAGAACTAAATAGAATAAACAATTGAATAATTATTAATACTATCTTGTATTATATGATGGTTGATTTGAAGTACTGGATGTAGGATATTTCATTTGATAATATAATATGATGTTTGGTTGAAAGAATTATAACGCATGATTAAATCAAAAAAGACTATAACGGACATTTGTTTTTAAGGTATTTATATTTTTATATTGTAGCTTATGAATGGTTTTTAAAAAATTACTGAATTACTTATTGAAATACAATTGCCTAAAATAAAATTAATTTATGAAATATTTTCTTTTTAATTTGTCTATATTTATATAAAGCCGAAGTTTTAAGCACATATTCAATTAAGTAATCAATGATAAAATCTCAAATATTTTTTAAATATTCAAAAAAGAAAAAAGTAATATTTTTACTATTTTTTATTATTAAATTATTATAATTTAAAATATATTTTTTCATCATGTACAAACTTCACAAATAACAAAAAGGAAAAATTGCATAAAATAAAATCCCTATGTATTATGAAGATTCAACTAAAAATCCCCTATATTAAAAATATAAGCAAAATCCTCCCGTGTTAGTTTCTAAATTTTGCACACGCTACCCTTGTCGATTATTTGATTTAACAGCGTCAATTTTTTGTGATTTCCTGTTATACCCTTATATATTATAAATGATTGTTATTATAATGATAGTTTGATCTTTTATATCTCATCGGAACCATAAGATCTGATTGATTTTTAAAATGAACCGTTCAGATTTTATGTATCTCAAAAATATATATATAAATTTATCATGAATATAATATTGTATAACACTTCTATCACAATTACTGCTAGGCCACAGACTTCGTCGCCCACAAAGTCGTCGTCCAAATTTGGGAGCGTCGCCGCCCAGATTGGTCGTGAAAATGGGAGTGTCCAAATCGATTGTGGAGAAGTGAAAAGAGGTAGAGGCGGTGGTGAGGCAGAGCTCGCGAGGTGGTGGAAGCAGAGCTCGCAATTGCATTATGTTTTTTTATTAAATATAAATATATTAAAATACTAAAATTTATTTATTGTAATTTATATAAATATAATTTCAAAGTATATTCAATACAAAATTAAATTAACTAATATTATTTAGGAAAAAACATCATGTATTTTAATTTTAAAAATATATAAATATTAAAATAATCCTAATACTTGATATTTTTATATATAAAAAATGTATAATAATTTAATTTGATGTAATGATACTTATACATATAAATATTTCATGAATACTAATTGTTCAATATTGTAATATTTTTAATAAAATGTAAAAAAGGTAAAAAAAAAAAATTAATCAAAAAAACAAAAGAGAAGTGGTAATGGCATAAAATAAGGGTAATTTGTTCCATTCAAAATGGTCAAAGGCTAGAAATAGGGTAAAATGGTATCTTATTCTCGTTTCTGGCGCGTGTAAGCAACTCTCCCTTTTTTTGAAAAAAAATAGAGGGTTTTTTTTTTTTTTTTTGCAGGATTTATAACAATAGATGGTCTTTTTAGGTTATTTAATTAACACGGGTAAATTTTTATCAACTTTTGAATAAAACAGGGGGTATCACGCAATTTTTTCTAAAATAGGTAAATGGGAGAAAGAGGGGAGAAAGAGGAGACGAGGAGAGAGTCCAAGGGTAAATTAAAAAAAAAAAATTAGTTTTGTAGGATTACTTATACCAGTTAAATATACTTATACCAGTTAAATATGCGTGATTCGTTATACCATATATTATGATTAATAAGATCGGACCCGATATTAATATCAAGTTCTAATAATACTAACCAAATATGTGATTATGCATGATAAATAATTTTATCATGCCTAATCACACGAACCAAATAGGGCTAATAAGTATTAATTTATTTATTATGTAATTAATATAATTTTTAAAAAAAAGTGATTAATCAAATAATAAGTACCATACGTTTATTATACGCTTGGTTGATTTAACTAAATTTATTTTAAATAAAAAAAGGGTTAATTAAACCCTCCTCCCTGAAATTTTGTATAAAATTACATAGATCCCCTATAATTTTGAAAAATTTATATTTAACACCCTTGAGGTTTGCTTTTGTCCAACAAATAAGTTACTATATTAGTCAAAATTCACTAAATTTACTAATGTTAACAAAAAAACTGAATATAAATTGATATTTAGCATCGATTGACTTATTACTGACTTAATACAAATCAAATAATTTTTTTCGAGCTAAACTATCCTTATAACGTTGAAGATATACCTCATTACATGCATTAACGGATGAAGCGTGTGAGTATAATTTAATCATAGATAGATTTATTTAACCTGTAATAAGTTAGTAATAAATCAATCGGATGTAAATATATATATATTGACAATTTTTGTGAATTTTGACTAATGGAGGAACTTATTTATTAGAGGGGAGCAAACTTCAAGAATAATAAATGTAATTTTTTAAACCACATAGGATGTAAGTATAATTACACCAAATCTCAAGAAACGAGCTTGTAATTATCCCATAAAAAAATTCCAATACATCCATCTATTGTAGTGTGCTAGTGACGTATACATATATACAATATGCTAACAGGATATTGTCTAACTTAAATTTTACTAAAGTATCATTTTTAAATTTATTTTGACTCATACATAAAATAAAATAAATGAGTTTACTGCAAATATGAGTCGAGTTTGATTAATTTATATTTTAAAATTATGAAATTAAAATTTAAAAATGATTAAAGTAAAAAATAATAAGTATTCAGTTTTATTATTATGCATAGTTCATCATCTCCAGATTTGATTATGTACTAATTTTTTTAGGAATATTTATACTTTCATTTCCAGATTTAGTGTAATTATACTTAAATTTTCTATATGTTGAGATATTACATCTAATACCACAGTAGTTCGAATCCATCTAGCAAATAAATTTTTTCGTTAGCCAAAATTTATCGAATGAGTTTTAATTTCACCGAATAAGTGAATATTTATCTTATTTTATACAAATGATTAATTTATTATTATTTTTAATTATATTAATGTATTAATTGAATCGATATATATATATATATTAATTTTTTTTATTCATCTCACATTATAATTTTTTATATTCTCGTAAAAAATGGTGAAAAATAAATAAAGAAAATGCAAATCACGTTTCTCATAAAAGAAACAAGAAAGTGACCTTACAACCTACTCTTTCCAAAAACCTAAGTCAGTATCTCTCCTTAACCCTAAACAGTTTCTTCACAATATCCCTAAGTTCCATACCGGAGAGAATACGGAAAATGGCCCACGCGACGGTGGTCTCCGTCGATTTGCCTTCTCCACCGCCTGAAACCACCGAGTATGATTCAGGTCTTTCGATTCCACCCCTTGATACTGCTTTCTTTTCACAGAATCTTGTTGATGATGATGGCGACAACCAACACGGCGTCGCTATTGACGACCTCGATTTCGATTTCGACTTGGATGATCTGTGGCTCCCTTCCTCCGATGAACTCGACGACCTCCTTAATATCGACCCGTTACAAGATTTCGATGCCGAACCCGGACCCGACTCGAATTTACCCGAGTTCGCACCGAATCTTGATCAATTGCATGCCTTTTTTAAGTCCACTTCGTCGGAGTTGCGTCATGTTTCTGGGGGTGGAGATTTTTTGGGCGATCGCAGCCCCAAAGGCTCCGGGATTCTGAATTCCTCGTCGTCTGGATTGGAGTCCAATCAGATTTCCGGCTATCTCAACGTGCAGTCGCCTGAATCGAATGGGTCGAATCACGAGATCCCTGAAATTTGCGGTGGTAATGCGAACGAATCGAATTGCCCTTCGCCTGAATCTCGGAGTTCAGGGAATTGCGGGTCTAATGTCTCTGAGGACTCAAATAATTGCGTCACCAGGTCGGTGAGTTCTTCCGGCAATTCGAATAGCAGTTCGATTAGAACAGGAGTTGTTGATCAGAAGATTAAGTTAGAGGAGCCGTCCAATAATAAAGTCAATAGCTCGTTGTTGAAAAGGAAAAAGAATTGTGGAGATTTGCTGAACAATACAGTGGAGTCAAGGATTAATAAGTTTAGAAAATCTACCTTTGATTCAGAGAATAACGGTAACACCAATGCTAAAGTCGGGTTAAGCGAAGAGGAGGAGAAAAAGAAGGCAAGATTAATGAGGAACAGGGAGAGTGCACAATTATCAAGACAGAGGAAGAAGCATTACGTTCAGGAGTTGGAGGATAAGGTGAAGATGATGCATTCAACTATTCAAGACTTGAATGCAAAGGTTTCATACTTTATGGCTGAAAATGCAACTTTGAGGCAGCAAATGGGTGGAGGTGCTGTCCCACCTCCTCCAATGGCGCCACCTCCTGGGATGTACCCACATCCAGCCATGATGTATCCATGGATGCCAGGTGCTTCACCTTATATGATTAAGCCACAAGGGTCTCAAGTGCCTTTGGTGCCAATCCCAAGGTTGAAACCACAACAGGCAGCACAAGCGCCTAAGGGGCCTAAGAAGGTAGAGAGTAAGAAGAAGGAGGGGCCAAAGACCAAGAAGGTTGCCGGCGTTAGTTTTCTTGGTTTGCTGTTTTTCATAATGTTATTTGGAGGCTTGGTTCCAATGGTAAACATGAGGTATGGAGGAGTTAGGGAGTCATTGATGGCTGGAGAAAGTTATGTTGGACGTGGGTACTATGAGAAACATCATGGTAGGGTTTTGATGGTGAATGGGACTGAGTACGGTGAGAAATATGGAGATATAAAAGACTATAATTGTAAACGAGATCATGATAGGGGAGGGAAGCCAAGTGCTTATGAGTTTGTTCAATTGGGCAATGGGAGTGAACCTCTTGTAGCATCGTTGTATGTTCCCCGAAATGATAAGCTTGTTAAGATAGATGGAAATTTGATTATCCATTCAGTGTTGGCAAGTGAGAAAGCCATGTCATCTCATGTGGAGCGTGGTGGTGAGACTGGTCTGGCAATTCCTGGAGATTTTGGTCCTCCTATTCCTATTCCAGGCATGGGAAGGAATGGTGCTAGGTATCCCCACCTAAGGGCTCTTGGTTCTGGCTCAACAGACGAGGAAAGCAAGAATTCAAAAGCAACTGATGGCAGGCTTCAGCAATGGTTCCGTGAAGGCCTTGCTGGTAATTGTTGTCATTCCTTGCTTGGTTACATGATATTCTGATGAATTTCATTGTCTAATATTAATTTTGCCAACTTATATGAATCTTGATTTTCACTTGAATGGAACAATAAAGACACAGCTTGTAGTTGTATACAAGTGTGCTAGTCTTTTCTGGGCAATGAATTGGATTGTGGTTGGATATGTTGAGACGTTTGCATGTTGCTTTTTATTGTTCAGGCTTGTTTGCTTGCAGCTCTTGGCCTTTTGCATTTACAATAATGTTGCAACTGCCTGCTTCCCCTCTTGTTTGTCCTTGTACCTAGAGATTATTGTTCTTTTTTTGATGAATTAGTCAGATTACATATTTGAACCTAAAAGATTTGCTGAGTTACGGCCAGGTATTCTTAATAATAAATGACGTACCATTAATTGCAATGACATTCTTTTTGTGCTGCGTGCACATAGTTTTAGAAAGAGGTAGCAGTTCATCAACTTTAGTTCCTAATATTTTCACAACTTTCTCTAGTTTTGGCTATGAACACTAGCAACTGAGGGTCTTGGATAGATTTGAACAATGACTACTTGCCACTTCAAATTTTGAGATTTACTGTATTGATTAGGGGAATTAGACGTGAATGGCTGTTGGGGTTGCTATTTGTGTCAAAAAAGTTATGGGATGATAGAGCCCAGTAAAGATATCTTGCCCCAACTTAGCAATTTCTTTTTGCTGATTGTTTTGAGGGAAGATGTTTGGGCTCTTATCTTGCACATTGACATGACACTTGTTCAATTTCCAATATGATCTAGAAGTATAACATTGTCTTTATGCACTTCCATATTCAGGGCCAATGTTGAGCACCGGCATGTGCACTGAAGTTTTCCAGTTTGATGTGTCGCCAGCTTCGGCCTCAGGAGCCATAGTTGCAGCTACTACTTCAAGAAATATTTCTAAAGAGCAGAATCAGAACTCAACTCATCTTAGAAAGGGAAGGAATAGAAGAATCCTCCACGGTCTTCCTATTCCACTTCGTGAATCCTCTCATGATATTTCTAGACAACATACAAGACAAAATTCTCAGAAAGAGAATTTGAATAGAAATAATTCCACGCTCCCAATGGTGGTTTCTGTGCTTGTTGATCCCAGAGAGGCAGCTGACGTCAATGTGGATGGTGTCATGGGATCCAAGTCCCTTTCGAGAATTTTTGTTGTTGTGTTAGTTGACAGTGTCAAGTACGTCACATACTCGTGCATGCTTCCATTTATGGGATCTACCCCTCATCTGGTAACTGCTTGAGGATAGAACAGAGTCTAGGGTTTTGAAGTGTCAGCTAATCACTTTTGTATATTGCCAAGGCACAATGGTCTGTAGAACTTGTATAATCCTAATAAAACTATGTAATTAATACTTAATCATTGTCAACTTTTAGATATAGACATCATTTTTCGTATATCTGACTGTAATTCTAACGAAGCTCTTGTCTAAACTTTTACTTTATTTGAGTGCATCCTTGTTCTTTTTCTTAAGGTTGTTTCTGGGGTGGACTATACGAGTCCAGGCCTATTTTGGTGTCATTACTATCATAAACGGAGTTATTGATTCAATAATGTCTAAATATAGGGAAATTCTGACCTGGCTGGATTTTTCAGATCAGAATCAATTATATGACAAAACATAATATATTTATTGTAAGATCCATATAAAGTTAAAAAAAAATGATTAATTACATGACAAGTGTGATACACTTGCTAGGTGATTGGTTTGATTTTAAGTAAAAAGATTTCCTAAAAAGGTGTCAAATATGAAATTTTACTGATAGGCTGTCTTAATCAACAAGAACAAAATCATGTTCTCACTATATTTTAGCTTAGATTTAGATCAGCTACTGATGTACTCTATAGAAACTGAAAATCAACATCAAGAGAACTAGGTGGATAATCCAGACAATCACATAACATCACTTGTAAGCATCAAAAGTTATCCTTGCAACTTCACAAACCAATAATTGATCAAACTTTTGCCTGCAATCAGTAGTACATAGGCTCTTTTTACACAAAGGAAAGTACATCTTATTGGTTTTCTGAACTTTAAATCATCATAATCAAGAACACTTCAATGTGGCTTTGAGTTCTCTTCTTCGTCAAAGATTTACACTTCAAAGGACTCAAGTATTGCCTGCAAAACTTTCTCTGATGATTGCCACTGTTTATCATTGGCACTGGCTACAAACAGAACAACAGTGCTTCCTTTTGCCGTTGCCTTGGCAAGATTGTGTGATCCCGTCAGAGCATATGGAGTCTCGAGAGCATATTTATAGTACTGCATCCACGATATGCACAAGATTAATCTTTCCCAGCAAGAATAAAAGTTAAACCGGGCTACAAGTATCAGCAGAAAGAGAACAAGCAAGAATTTTCAAAGTAATTCCCAAGACATGAGAACAAAATGGAAGACAGAAGGCGCTCTCAACCATTATCCAAATTACCTTTGAAAATATTTAGTCAAACAAAACCGTATGCAGTTTGAATTTGAAGCTATAAACGAAAAGCAAATGTATATATAGTTTGGATGTTGAAGCTATAGAAAAGAAACTGTTTAAATTTGAATGTCAAAGCTATAGACAAAAACAAACTGCATAAAGTTCAAATCTTGGAGATTTAAATGAAGAATTGAAATCGAGAACAAACAAGGTTTGTAGTATTAGGGAAAGAGTGAGATTGAGAAGCAAAAGAAGCACATGAAGAAGCTCAATATGAGATGATCATACAGTTTGATCGCCACGTTTCTCAACCGAAGTCTCAACCAGTTCATCAGGGTCATATGTATTTCCAGTGACAAACGGCCCAAGAGATGCGATGAGTTTCTCTGGGCTCCCAATGTCTTCGATCTTTGCATTAGGCTTGTTTGTCAGTCGTATCAAAGGGGATGCCACAACCTGAATCTTTCCCTGTTTTTCATCTTCAAACTTTACCTCCACCCAGGGCTCTGCACACTTAGGTTGGCAATAATTTCCAGACAGTATGTTTGCTACACGCATCTGTTTCCATGTTGGGGGCAGGATGAACTTGTAGGGCTGTACATTCCCTGCAACCAACTAGATTCAGAGTTTTTCATAAGCACATAGGAGCAAAGTATATAAAACAAAAAAAGAAAAGAAAAAAAGAATGATGGGAAGAATTAAGTTGACATAAGAAAAGATTCTGGTTAGTGTTATAAGTCTTCTAACATACAAGCCAACAACTAAAAACATTCTACAATTGCAGATAAGAAAATTACAAGAATGTAATCAAGTTATTCACCATGGTCTATTCTCCTCATAGTTTTCCACAAAAGTACTTCATCACAATGCACATGAAGATTTATGCGCCAGAACACGACCATCCCCAAATCCGCTGAAACCTTTCTTTTATAAAGGGGGTAAGACCTCTTTTTCGGCCTAGCTCTGCTGCCATGTTAGGCGACCGCTTTATCTAAGTGTTTAAATTAGTGGAGAATAGTTTCTAATATTAATATCTTTTATCACCCTTAAATTGTAATTCCTCATTCAAGAATCCACCAAGCCTCAAAGACTAGTCACTATTCAGTAAAAGAGTGAACTCATCAACATCAAGAATAACAAATGCTAATCAAGAAAGCTCAAACAAGCAAAGTCCGATCACACCATGTGCATCATGTTACCTGCCCGAAGAGCAGGGGTGTCTTTACTAGTGGCGGTGAAGAGAACGAAAGAGGGGTCGGTGGGCGAGGGCGGGAGGTATGATCCCACTTCAACTTCCTTGGCCAGTGAAGGCGGAGGAGGAGAAATGAGCAGCGGCAGAAGAGCTACCGATGATCCATTCAAGAATTCCCTTCTTGAAAGAGCTGTGGTGGGCTGAAAGCTGGAATTTTGATGGGGTTTAAGAGAAAATTTCAGGGTAGAAAGAGGGATTTTGGAGGTGGAGAGAATGGTGGAGAGGGAGCTACAAGCTGCTGCCATTTTCTGAGGTTGAGGGAGGGAGAGAGAGAGAGATTTGAGGGATGTTGAAAGAGTTCTCGTCGGGCGTTTGGATGAGGTTAGCTACTTGTAAATTTGCCAAAGTATACGTACACGTATATATACATATACATATATATATATTAATTTGAACAAATTACAATAATCTCTTATGAACTTTGTCCTAATTATAATTATTTTTATATTATTTGAAAAATTCTAAATATTCTATGAAATAGATGATGGTGTAATAAATATCCTCTCGTAACAATTCATAATAGAGGAGTTTTTGTTAGTCATCCATTAATTTTAGGAGAATATCTATAATTTTTTAAAAATAAGAATGTATTTATAATTACAATAAATTTTAGGAAAAACCCAATGTTATTACTCCATTATTGTACGATAAAATATTTAGCATTAATTTGTTACAAATTTACTATAGGAAAAAACATAAATTATTTTATATTAATTAATAGGGTAAATTACAACGACATCTTCTGAGGTTTGGCATAATAACGAATACTCTCTCATTGTTTGAGAAATTACAAATACTCCCTCGATATGTAATGAAATTATGTAATTCCTGGATTGAGGTATGAAATTATTAATTTTGCCTTTATTGTATTTTTTATTTTTTATATTAAAAACTTATAAAAAATCAAACGAGATCGATGAAAAGATTCTAAAAATTATTTTTAAAAAATTCACTTTGTCCATAAAAAAATTAAAAAATAAATAAAATTATAATTTTTAATTCACAAGGGTATTTTGATCAGTTTACCATAAAAATGGATAGCTAACGAATTGGGCTAATTATTAGACGGTCATTAGAATTAAGGGGGTTATTGATAATTTTTCAAATATGAAGAGTATTTATAATTAGGGTAAATTTCATTTTGCCATTCGAACTATAACCGTTTTACACTTTGCTATCGAAACTTTTTTTGTGTCAATTACCATATCAACTTTGGGGAATTTGCATTTTGTCATATACGATCATTTTTTGATTGATTTTCCTGTCGAAAAAATATTACATGTTGTGCATATGTGAAAAATATCACATCATATAACCCTTAAATATCACATGTGGCTGTATGTGATGTTTTTTCAATAAAAAAATTTGATTGAAAAATAATTATAAATAACAAAGTGTAAATTTTCATAAAGTTTGGATGGTAAGTTGCTAAAAAAAAAAAAAAAAAAACGTTTAGATGTCAAAATTAAAAAATGATCATATTTTAAATAGCAAGATGTAATTAATCTTTATAATTATACCAAATTTAAGGAGAGATGATTGTAATTTACCCTAATTAATAATAAGTTTTTTAGTATCAGACCGACACACTGAATCCATACTCAAAAGAGTGCCTGTTCTTCACACTTTGTTTTGGATTGAGTTTCTATATACTTAATGTATTTTAGAGACATTAAATCTATATCTATATACATATATATATATATATATATGTATAGTATTGGGAATTTATCTTCGCATTGAGCCCATAAAGACAATTACTACAACAGAATACAAATTAATATAACAACGATTATAAATTAATAAGAATAGTGAGAAAAACAGATACGATAAATAATTTCGGCTCAAGGAGCTGGATTGGATGGGGAAGCCGACAACCACAAAGGCTAGCAACCCAACCACCGGTTGTTCAAACCCACCAAGGGAGGACAACCACCAAGACTAACCCACGCCACCAAGGCACACACACGGCCACCAAGACATCATTGAACCACTCAGGTTTACTTATCTCTTATTTTTTCCTCACTTGTTTCTCTTTTCTTTTTCTTCCCGAAGGTAGTATGTAAATAGGGAGAAGCTATTGGTGTTGGCGCCAAAAAATCAAGAACAGGAAAGAATACGAGGAGGATTAATAAATTCGGCTAAGGGAAAAGAATAAGAATGCCAAAGATTTCAGTCATCTAAAAATGAAAATCGGGTCGGGTAATGGGTGGATCGAGTCAGGCATTCCAGATGGTGGGTTGGGGTTATGGGCTTGGGCCTACCGACTTTAGTTTTGGATAGTTTATCTAAATTGATTGGCTAATTTTCAAACCAAGGTATTTGTAATCAATATAATTATGAGAAAATTATATAATAAAAACTAGAATATATTAACATTTTATATTAATAAAAAGATTAATTACAGTTAGACCCTTTTTGAAAATATCCAAATATACTTTTTCAAAAAAAAATTCAAAATTACACTTACATCCCCTAAAAAAATTTATTGTTTTTCACCTTATCTTCTTTCATTAGGGTTTAGACGAAAAAATATTGACGTTAGCAGAAAATTACATAAAATTTTAATTTTAGGCTTTCTGTAATATTTTCATATAATAATTTTATATTTAAAATGAGAAAATTATAATGATGTTACCCTCACTCTATGTATATATATATACATTTATCCCTTTGTAAGTATCAAAATATATATCAAAATATTAAATAAAGGACAAAATTAAAAATATATATAATTTTTTTGCTAACGTAAGCATTTTTGTCCGAACCCTAACGGAAGGGGTTCAGGTGTAAACGGAGAATTTTTGAAGGGGGTGTAAGTATAATTTCAAAATTTCTTTGCAGAAAATATAATTTTTGCATTTTTAAAAGGAATTTAAGTATCATTAAATAAAAAATTTTATGCTATGATAAAACCAACGTATAAATGACGAGAATGCAGATTTCCAGTACAAACAATAGATCGCATAAATCATACTATCGATGTCAAGAAGTGCATTTCATATTACATATATATTCAAAGGATAAATTGCAAAGAGTTTTATGAAATTTGACATAAATATATCCCTTATTATCTAAAAAATTATAAATATTTTCTAATACTTAATGAAATTATATAATTTTTAGATGGAGGTCTAGAATTGTCAATTTCACCCGTACTGTATTTTTTATGTTTAAGCAAAATTAAAAAGTTTTAAAAAATCAAACAAGGTAGATGAAAAATTTTAAAAACTTATTTAGAAAATTCAAAAATTCTTAATAATCAGCAAAATTATAGGTGAAATTATTTTAAGAATGCAAAAAAAAAAAGAAAATTAAAGATTTGGGGTTGTTGGAAAATTATTAAAAATCTAAGTGGCAAAACACGATGCCACAATTTTTATTTAAATTTTTTTTAATGTCACCGCGATTTATTATCGTAGTGACATAATGAAAATAAAAATAAAAATAAGATAAGCCACCGCGGTGGCATAATTAATTTAATAAAATTTTGGTTTGTTATATAATTTTTTTTTTTGGTTTGTTATATAAAAAAAAAATTGTTTGTTCGGCGTCAATTGCCACTTTCTCTTTAAAAATTTAGTACCATCACGGCGAGTTATCGATCGCCAAATATACCGTTCGACTCCCCTTGAGGAGACTAACATTTCCCCTCAAATAATTTTAAGTTTTATCAATTGTAAATAATAGAATTTTAACATGACCATCGCATCTTTTCACCGTCGGTTCGCCGCCACCGGAGCGACCCACGATCACGGACCATCACAACTAGACTCGCCTCGACCTAAGGGTTCTAACCAGACCAACCTAGTTCAATTTTACTAAGTATTTGTTGAGATATAAAAATTTGAAGATTTTTTTTGCCGAAAATTCTCGTTGAAGCTGTTTGTCGCTGTTTCTTTGTCGTCAAGACGAATCACGAATGGAGACCACTGCCGTTAGAATCCTCTCATCTAGACGATTCCAACAAGACCAGTCTTGCTCAATTTCATCAAGTATTTATTGAGATTTGAAAATTTGAAGACTTTTTAACTGAAAATTCGCGTTGAAGCTGTTTGCTGACGTTTGTCCGCCATCAAGACGAATCACGGATTGAGACCATCACCGTTTGAATCCTCTCAATTTCAGCAATCGTGGTCTCGTTGGAATCTTCTGGACGAGAGGATTCAAGCAGCGATGGTCTTAATCCGTGATTCGTCCTGACGGCGGAGAAACGGCGGCAAACAGCTTCAACGTGGATTTTCGGCCGAAAAATCTTCAAATTTTCAAATCTCAACAAATTCTTGATGAAATTGAGCAAGACTAGTCTTGTTGGAATTGTATGGACGAGAATATTCGTACGGCAGTGGTCCCAATCCGTGATTCGTCCTGACGGCGGAAAAACGGCGGCAAACAACTTCAACGCGAATTTCTGACGAAAAAATCTTCAAATTTTTATATCTCAACAAATACTTAATAAAATTGGGCTAAGTTGGTCTCGTTAGAACCCTTAGGTCGAGGCGAGTCTAGTAGTGGTGGTCTGTGATCGTGGGTTGTTACGGTGGCGGCGAATCAACGTCGAAAAGGTGCGGTGGTGGTGTTAAAATTCCATTGTTTACAATTGATAAAACTTGAAATTGTTTGAGGGGAAATGTTAGTCTCATCAAGGGAAGTCGAATGATATATTTGGCGATTGACAACTCACCGTGACGGTATCAAAATTTTAAAGAGAAGGTGGCAATTATTGCCAAACAAAGATTTTTTTTTTTTATATAACAAACTAAAATTTTATTAAATTAATTATGCCACTCCGGTCACTGACCACGGTGGCTTATTTAATTTTTTTTTATTTTCTTTATGTCACCGAGGTGACATAAGTTTTTTTTTTTTAAATAAAAATTGTGGCATCGCATTTACAAAACGTGGTGTCACTTAAATTTTTAGCAATTTTCCAATAACACTAAATCTTTATTTTTTTTTTTTGTATTTTGAAAATAATTTCACTCAAAATTATAATCATTTTGGTTTGTTCAGCACGAAAAATAGATGAAAATCTATCAGAAGCTAACAGATTAAATTAGTTGTTAGATGAAAGTTAAAATTTAGAGAGTATTGATGTTATCTGTAATTATATCAAATTTCAAAGTTACTCGTTGATCTAAGAAATTATTTCTTGAAATGTCTTTGGTTAAATTAATGTGAACTTTAATAATAAAATCCTTTCAAGTTGAACAAAAAATGATGAGCCAATTATTGGAAATAAATAGATATATCTCAGGTGAGTTTTGGTTGTGAAAACATAAGAGTAATGGTAATACCTAAGAAAACAGGAACAACCTTAACCAAGAACGGCCAAACAAACATATAAACATTTGGATTTGGACTTTGGACTGTTGTCTTTGCTTACAAGTGAGAGAATGTTTGTGCCCTTTTCCCCAATTTAATTATTGCATTGCTCCCCCATGCCATCATCGCTCCAACAATGAACAATCTGCCCGTATATTATTAATGATCACACTACATAAAGAACATCGACAAGAATTGGCGTAGAATTCTCAGAGGGGAGGAAAAACCCGAAGCACGCACCAGAGAGGAGAAGAAGAAGAAGGGTTTCGGCGGGTAGTTTCTGTGGAAAAGGGGGAAGACAATTCTGGGTTTCGTTTCTTGATTTTGATCAGAATCAAGGGTTTTCAGGTAAATGGGGATTCGATTTTGATCTTTTAACTTGTGTGTTTCTGTTTCTGTGCTGCTCTTTTGGGAACCCATTTGAGTGTGGAATCTATCTTACTGTATTTGCTCTGCTGTTTTCCTTTCTGTGTTCGTAGATTTCGGTTTTGTTCGTTTTTTTTTTTTTTAGCTAAATTTGATGAAAGGCGACTCCTGTGTTCGTCGTGTGAAGCCCCTTTTGCTCGGATTGTGTGTTTCGCGATTAATTTGCATGAACTTGAGGAGGAAATGGATCCCAGAATGTTATGCTATATTTTCCCACAAATGGGAGTGTGATTGTTGGATTTTGCCTTATTCTGGTTATTGCTGCTAAGAGGAAACAAATTTATGAACATAATCTGTTCTTTTCATGCTATGCTTTTTGTTCTTTTCATTTTTAGGAATCTAAGGTTGTTCATGTAGTGTTTAACATTCATTGATTATGTCCATATTAGGAGTACTAAGTTGCAAACTCTACGGGTTTGATTTATACAGGGATTTTGATTAGAAATATAAAATATGAACGCGAAAACCAAGAAGAGAACTGTGGCTGAGAATGGCGACACAGGCGAGGACTCTGTTCTCGCGACCATGGTCAGCAATGGGGAGGATTTGGGGCCAATGGTTAGGCTTGCTTTTGAGACAGGGAAGCCTGATTCTCTTTTACAGCAGCTTAGGAACTTAGTTAGAAAGAAAGAAGTTGAAATTGAAGAGCTATGTAAACTCCACTATGAGGAATTTATTGTTGCAGTTGATGAGCTACGTGGTGTCTTGGTCGATGCAGAAGAGCTGAAAACTGAGCTGTCAAGTGATAATTTTAGGTTACAACAGGTTGGCAGCGCCTTACTTATGAAACTTGAAGAGCTAATCGAATCATATTCTATTAAGAAGAATGTTACTGAAGCCATTAAGATGTCGAAGCACTGCGTTCAAGTCTTGGATCTCTGTGTGAAGTGTAATCATCACGTCTCCGAAGGTCGTTTTTATCCGGCTTTAAAAGCTGTCGATCTGATTGAGAAAGTTTATTTGCAGAATATTCCTGTTAGGACAGTGAAGTTGCTGATAGAGAAGAGACTACCTGTGCTAAAATCGCATATAGAGAAGAAGGTGTGCAGTGAAGTTAATGAATGGTTAGTTCACATAAGGAGTGCTGCAAAGGATATTGGGCAAACGGCTATAGGATATGCTGCATCTGCTCGTCAGAGGGAAGAGGACATGCTGGCTCGTCAAAGGAAAGCAGAAGAACAGAGTTGTTTGGGTTTAGAAGATTTTACTTACACGTTAGATGTTGAAGAAATTGATGAAAATTCTGTTCAAAAGTTTGATCTCACGCCTCTTTATCGAGCGTATCATATTCACACTTGTCTTGGGATCCAAGAACAGTTCCGTGATTATTACTACAAAAATCGGTTTCTGCAGCTGAAATCTGACTTACAGATATCATCAGCCCAGCCATTCCTTGAGTCACATCAGATCTTTTTGGGTCATGTTGCAGGTTATTTTATTGTTGAAGATCGGGTCTTCAGAACAGCTGGCGGGTTGCTCTCACCAACTGAGCTTGAGACAATGTGGGAAACAGCTGTGGCTAAAGTAACTCAAGTCTTGGGGGAACAGTTTTTGCATATGGATGCAGCAAGCCACTTCCTCCTGGTGAAGGATTATGTGACTCTTTTTGGAGCAACACTCAGACAGTATGGTTATAATGTGGCCCCAGTCCTTGAAACTTTAAGTAGTAGTCGTGACAAATATCACCAGCTTCTTTTAGTAGAGTGCCGCCAACAAATCACTGATATCCTTGCTAATGATACGTGTGAGCAAATGGTAATGAAAAAGGAGTCAGACTACCAGGCAAATGTTCTCTTATTCCATCTCCAGACCTCAGACATAATGCCGGCCTTCCCATACATTGCTCCTTTCTCTTCCATGGTGCCTGAATGTTGTCGCATTGTTCGTACATTTATTAAGGACTCAGTTAATTACCTGTCTTATGGGGCACAAATGAATTATTTTGATTTCGTTCGTAAGTACCTCGACAAGCTCTTGATTGATGTCTTAAATGAAGTCATACTGAAGACAATAAACAGTGGTTCCACTGGTGTTGCCCAGGCAATGCAGATTGCTGCGAATATAGCTGTTTTAGAGAGGGCCTGTGATTATTTTCTCCAGCATGCTGCACAACAATGTGGAATTCCAGTCAGATCGATTGATAGACCTCAAAGTGGTCTAGCAGCCAAGGTTGTTCTTAAAACCTCAAGGGATGCTGCTTATCTTGCTCTACTCAGTTTAGTGAACTCCAAATTAGATGAATTCATGTCACTTACAGAAAACGTAAATTGGACATCTGATGAAACATCTCAGCATGGAAATGATTACATAAATGAGGTTCTTATATATCTTGACACTGTTTTGTCCACCGCCCAGCAAATTTTACCTTTGGATGCTTTGTATAAAGTTGGCTGTGGAGCTCTAGAGCATATATCCAACTCAATTGTGGGAGTTTTTCTCAGTGATAGTGTAAAGAGGTTTAATGTTAATCCAGTTGTGACCATCAACCATGATTTAAAGGCATTGGAGACTTTTGCAGACGAAAGGTTTCACTCTACCGGATTGCATGAGATATACAAAGATGGGAGCTTCCGTGCTTGCTTGATAGAAGCCAGACAACTGATAAACCTTCTCTTGAGCAGTCAGCCTGAGAACTTTATGAATCCTGTAATAAGGGAGAGGAACTACAATGCTTTGGACTACAAAAAGGTGGCTTCTATCTGCGAGAAGTACAAGGATTCAGCTGATGGCCTTTTCGGTAGCCTTTCAAACAGAGCCAAAAACCAAAGCGCCCGAAAGAAGTCCATGGACATGCTAAAGAAAAGACTGAGGGATTTCAACTGAGAGAGCTTGGAATTTTCTATGATGGTTTAGATTAGCCGAAATTTTTAGTATTCCATTAAAGTTCAAAAATTATGTGGATTATTTTTCATTCATGCTAATATTCTTTATCGGAATAGAGTTTGACATGAACTCTTTTCTTTTCTTATATCAAATCTGTCTTACTCAACTTCCGTCTCTATAAGACATGGAATAGGTATTTGTGAGAGCTTTCACGTATTGTTATATCTGATCATGAGTCGATATGTTACTTATGTGACTACTTCATAATCAGGAAGTTATCAGTTTACCTAATACAATAACAATGTATAGTACATGTGGGCAGAGGAATGACTCTCTTTTCGTCTGCTGTATGCACTGAATAGCAGCGTCGTTATTCATTAGGAATATGATTTGTACTCTAGTTTGCATTTTGAGGAATCAGACATTCTTCTGAATCTCGTGATAAGTGATAAAATGGTTGTTATGGATCACTTTTCTTGAGTACACTGTATGAGATTATGATTGTCACGTTCTGGGGATGCTTTTGAAGTGAAAAATCTTGATGTTGGGTACGTTTTGAATGATGCTATGCCTTATGTCTCTTTAAGTTATTTTGGTTAATTTTGAAAATCTTATGGATCAGATATTTCATCAGTTGCACGCACTAGTAAGCCATCGAGGCCAACTTAGTCTCTAGCATACCTTTGATGAATTGAAATGTTACGGTTAATGGCTATTGGACTGTGACAAGGGTTTCTGTTTATGTTTTTGAAAATGCATGCAAGAGTTGCTCAAATGCTGTTTGCCGTAGAGTTTGCTCGGTTTGGAGCATATTTCCTCTTGCAGCATTATATGCAGACTAGGAACTGAAGCTAGTGGTAATGCTACAAGCAGTATTGTCGGTTGAATTTGTTCAGACATCCTCCAGGTATGTTACGGTTCGTACTTGAAAACTTGATATCTTGTCCCATTAAGTCTGTCCAAGTGGCCCTTCAAGATTTATATTCTTTCCTAAGTAGATTGAATCATTTCTTATAGGATATATCATCTCCTTGGTAATAAACATAGATGTGAAGGTACCAATCTTCAGCTCATTTAGCTGAAGTCTGAGTCTGGTTTTATGTTGATTTCATTGTCATAACAAGTTTTCATGGGGCAATTGACATTCATTCTCTTGCGCATCATTGATGATGATACTATCGTCTTTGACTAGGCCCTCGATACTGATACTGTGTCTCGTTATTGTCCTGTGCTGTACATTTATTACTAGGATGTTTTAATCCTCGGGTGGTTAACTCTACTCGATTTTCGTCCAAGATTAAACAGCCGGCTCCTGTTGTTGGAGCAGCTTCAATGAAACTTTGATGAGGTACTAGGTTTGGATACGCTCAACTTACATCTTCTCCATTGATAATCACAGAGACAACATATGACTGACTGTTCAAATTTTACAAGTTCGATGATGTGAGTACTCAAAGTGGGTTGTGAATATTCAATTAGAATATAATTACTGTCACAAACTAAAATACCGATACCATCACCTATGATCTAACGTTTAATCTCACATCCTTCACAACCCTCGAGCCCAGTGGATTTTGAACCACTGGATGACAATAGATACCCTGACATATACAAAGTAAATTACAATGAGCTTTTTTTAAAATTTGTCATAATGACAATTACTCTATTATAATACATTTTGTGATAGCCCATTATAAAGAGTATTTGTAATTTTATGAGGTATTTGTATTTTTTTTAAATACAGAGTATTTATAATTATAATTAATTTAAAAAAAATTCATTATAATTTACTTATTATATATGATTTAACATTTCACAACCTGAAATCTCTCCATTCTCAGTTGATTGTGAATTACTGAACAACAATACAATGATGTCATAAATTAAAGGGTAAATTATATTTTGTCATTCAAATTATGCTTGTTTTTGCATTTGCCATCGAATATTTTTTTTTTTGTAACAACTTACCATTTCAACTTCGCATATATGACCATAATTTTATTGATTTTTTGGTTTGAAAATACATAACATGTTGTGCATATGCGAAAAATATCACATCATATAGATGTTTTTTCTAACAAAACACTTGGTTGAAAATTAGTTATAAATGACAAAGTGCAAAATTCTGTAAAGTTGAGATGGTAAGTTTATACAAAAAAAAATAGATGCCAAAGTGTAAAATTGACATAGTTCAAATGATAAAATATAATTAACCCTAAATTAAAATACTTGTATCATTTATATTATTATAAAAAAAATACTTTTATCGTACTAATTTTTCAATACCCAAATTTACTAATGCAGCAGTAACATTTACCCTTCTTTCAATACTTCTTTCGTTCAAAACAAATATGATTTGAGTAATAATTTAATTTTTTTCTTAATAATCTCACAATTCTATAATTTTTTTCATCTCAACCACTACTCCATATTTCTCTCTCTTCATGCCAACTTCTCTATATTCGTTTTTCTTACAAACTTTTATATTTTTAATAAACTTAAAATTATAATAATTTTTTTTTTCTATCATCTCACCCCGTTTTTCTTTTTTCTCACAGGATTTTTTTCCGTATCATGAATTTCCTTTTTCTTTTTATCTTATATCACAATTCTTATCATAATTTTTTTTATATACTTCAAAAAATGTGTGCAACGATAACTAGTAATTTATATAAGCATTGGACAATGAAGAAGTTTCTTAACATTGGACTTATCAGTTGTTCTGTAGTAAGACATTGGGTTTATCACCATCCCCCAATTATTAAGTTTTGATGGAAAACCTTCCTCAGGAAAAAAAAAAAAAATTAATATAATCATAAATATTTTTTCACTATTTAAAAAATTATTAATATCTTTATGACTAAAAAAGTTGTCTACTCCATTCATAATTTTTTTCTAATTTTTTTTTAAGAAATAATAAAAATTATAATTTATAGTACGTAAAAAAAAAATTGATCAGTTTATTGTAAAAAAATAGATCAAAATTTAATGAAAACTAACGTATTAGACTAAATGTTGAGCAATCGTTAAAATCATACGATATTGATAATTTTTTAAATAATTATAATTATATCAAATTTTAAAATAATCTGATGTAATTTTCAATCTGGAAAAAAGGAAAAATGATTCCTGAATTTTGGGGGAGTGGGGACTGACTAAATATTACATAAAGTAAGGAGTGGCAGAATTTTTAATCAAAGTATTTGACATCTGTTTGATTTTGATCCATGTAAAGATATGTGTGTTGTTCTGTTGTTGTCAGAGCATAGACAGTTCCAATCATTCATCAGTTTTCACGTAAGCAAATATGTAAGCAAACTTAACCTAATTTTCCTTAATTAACATAAATAATTACTTTCCAAATTAAGCCACTAATTATTGCGATACAACCAATCAAAATCCGTCTAATCAATCATTCAGCTGCAAATTCAAACTCCAATTCTGCCTAAACATAAGTACTATTTGTTTATTTTAATAATTTTCTTTTTAAATATGTCTAGTAATAGACATAAAATCATAATATGTTCGATATTTTAAAATGTCGGTATATTTCAAAATAAAAATAATATAAAAATTAATTGCTAAAATATTATGGGTTTTTTTTTTTTTTTTGAAAAGATTTCGACGTAAGGTGGCAGTTTGTAAAACCAATCAATCTAAATCGATCAATTCAAGAAAGCTGAGTCTTGTAAGGATTTGTTTGGATGTTACTATCTAATACTATAGATAATCATCGTGTGATGTATAAGTCGCAAAAAGTTTTTATACAAAGTATTGATAATTTTTGAACCCTAATGATTAACCAGGAGCCACAATAAATTATTTAAATTCATAAATCCAAACGCACCCCAATTATGAAACGAATTTTTTAACTCATATTGCCAATTGAAAGAGGCCCACAACTACTATATGATCAAATTTAATGAAATATTCTGAATTCGAGTCTCATTTATATTTTAATTTAAAATTATTAATTAACAAATTATTTTTTCGAAAAATAAAAAAGGCCCACAACTCCATAGATCATTTATTGAAACATTCCACTTATAAAGTTGATTGCATTAAATCCAACTTAATTAGTTCAAGAAATATACATAAAGTCAAAATGGCGAGATTGTAATAAAATATTATTCCTAAATTATAACTATTGGACGACCAGCAGCCATTTATAAATGAAAAAGCCTCGTTATTTGTATATTTTTTATACATGAAGTGAAGTGAAAATCATTATTAATTGTTTTCTAGTGGATGACTATAATTTGAGAGCAATATTTACTATAATTACAATATTTTTTTAAATATAATTAACCCTATTTTGTAAATATTATGATCATGCAATGCTTTAATTTATCCTTATTACGCATGATACTTACATACATATATATATAGATATATCTATAGGCCATATATTTTATGTTTTCTCTTTTTGTTAGGAGAAATTATTATGAAAATAAATGTCTGGACCATCAATGAACTTTTACTATTTCTAATAAACATCAATCAATCTCGGGAAAATGACACTTTTAATTTTGTAACTTAGTCTTTTTTTCACCACTAATAGTTACGAGATTCTCACTTTTGGTCTCCCAATTTTTAAAAAGTAACACTTTTTGGTCCCATAATACATTTTAGTTATATATTATAACGAAATGCAGTACGTGGTCGTTAAAACTTTAGCATTCTTGATCTCATATATTACAAAATTCTCACTTTTGGTATCATAATTTTATTAAAAAAATATTTTTTAATGTCTTATGCTTTTGATGGCCACGTGACCTTTTTCATTAAACATCTAACAGAAAGATGTCGTAACGGAAAGATGTCATGTGATCCAAACTATTATTTTTAAAGTTATACGATCAAAAGTGGGGATCTCGTAACCAATAAAATCAAAAGTGAAAAAAATATTAGGTAAGGAGACACCAAAAAGAATGCTATATTTCCAATAAGGACAACCGGATGAACACTAAGAGATTGCAATTATATATAACTTTACATGAGATGGAGACGACAAGAATCACATGGGAATGAGGTCAAATTTTCTTGTCTGCACAATATATATATATATATATATAAATATAGTACTGTAATTATTTACATTTTGAGACTACGTACGTACACACTGCGCTGGTTATAAATACTAAGTAAGAGGGGTCGTGAGTTGCGATGGCATACATATGGATCAGAGGAAGAAGATGTCTGAAAATAGAGATGATGAGGAGGAAAAGAAACAGCATGATGATGACGATGTCCATCCAGCCAACAAACCACAGCAACAGCAGCTTGGTGGTGTTAGAACAATGCCATTCATTCTTGGTCAGTCATTTCAATTTCTTGTTTTTCAACATATTTATATACTTTCTATACCTAATTATTCCCTATTAATTCTCTATGTCTTGTGGTGTGCACTGGACATGGTGTGTGTTGAGGGATCATCATCTCTGTGTATCATCTTGTTTTTACATATATATATATATATATGACACACACATGTACATTCTTGGAGTGTGTTGTTTTGTAACACACAGACACATGTTGGTGTGTGTAGAGCGATGATGTCTGTGCATATATGTTGTTTTTATGACACACACATTCTTGGAGTGTGCATGTCGTTTTTATGACACACATTTGATCTCATGATATATATATATATATATATATATATATATATATATAGGCGGCAATACCTAAATAATATTCCAAGTTAATTATAATACGAGATTAATTAAGACATCATAACCATCGCCTACATCTTCCTGCACTACCCACCAAAAATTTTAACTCAAACTGGGTTTGATAATTAAAATTTAAACTAATAAGTACATAATAGTGTAGTATATTTGTTAGACAAATTGGTATTAAAAAGTTCTTTTTTCTTACAATATGAGTATGTAACAACTTAAACTTGCATTTATACTTATAAATTTCAACAGCAGTATTATAATTCGAAAAAATTATTTGTTCAGTTTTTCAAGTTTTATCTGCTATTAATTTTAGTCCTTTGAACTTATCTATTTTACTTTTAGTTCTGTAATTTTCAAAATTGCTTAATTTTAGCCCTTTGACCCAATTTCGAACAATTTTATCCTATATTATTTTTTAAGAGCAATTTTAGTCCATATATATATCCATTCATTTTGCATTTCGTAGCTAATACTCGCCTAGAATGATATAAGAGTCTAGTTTTATTGAAAAAATATATATTTTTTATATTATATTTAGAGCATTAGGATGGACTATTAGCCTTTATCATCAAAAAAACAAAAAAAATTATAAATTAGACTTAAAAACCAAATCTATGCAAAATTAATATATAAAAGACTAAATTTAATATTAAGAAAGATAAAGAACGAAATGAATTCAGACCAAAATTGTGGAACAAAAATTTTCTTTTTCCCTTACAATCCTTCTCATGCAAATTTATTGTCTAATGACAACATAATTAGGACCGTATAGTTGTTGTTTTCATACATGGACTGCATTGTTGTTTTCATGGAATGTTCAATTGGAAATAATGATATAACATGTCCAGTTGTCCGATCTGGTCGGAAGTTTTCCATGTCTAAAAATTTTCGTGATCGTAGAAAATATTTGGCATGGCATTCACTTTCACAGATATACGTCATGTGTTTATAATTTTTTTTTTTTTAGATGTATACACAAAATAGATAAGTTTTTGGTGAAATTTTACTTATAATCCCTTACGATAGGAAGTTCAACACTTTTAGTTTTTTCTTTTACGGAATTTTTAAACACTCGACAAATTTAGTCCTGTATTTTATGAAATTTTCAAAATGGTCTCAATTTGTCCTATGATTTACTTGAGTTTCAAAATGGTCCCAAAATTGGGAACACTTGACACATTTAGTCCTACAAATTCCACAAAATAGAGAACTAAATGTGTTAAGTTTTCTTAATTTTGGAATCATTTTAAAAATCAGATAAAGTAAATTCGGAGCATGTTAGGATAGTATTAGTTGCCATGATTTAAGTTTGAAAAAACAAAAACATGCATGGTGCTTTAGATCAATTGATACTTCAATGAGAGTTGGACTTGGGACAACAATCTTTCAACAATTTTACTTGCAAAGTGCTGAAGCATACGATGAACTTGCAATATCTACAGATCATCGAACTGACCAACTGATCATTGCAAGAATGTCTTAAATTCTTGCAGCAAATGAGGTATGTGACAGATTTGCAAGTGCCGGTTTTCATGCCAACATGATCACATACCTCACTCAGGTCCTGAATTTGCCTCTTGTCAAGGCATCCAACACCCTCTCCAACTTCAGTGGAACCTCCAGCTTCACTCCTCTCATTGGCGCTTTCATTGCCGACTCCTTTGCCGGTCGCTTTTGGACTATCGTGATCGCTTCCATGATCTATGTCCTGGTAACAAATTCAAGAAAACATGTCGCGTTTTCAAGTCTTATACATTAGTATTGAGTGTGTCGTTATCTTCCTACAATGGATGGAAACCAGGATTTTTGTGGCACGTGAGCCCTTGAAATTTCCTTTTCCTAGCGAAATACTCTTTTTTTTTTCAGAATAAAATCGTGGAGCCTGACTAACGTGTACTACTGTCGCAGGGAATGGTTACCATCACAATATCAGCAGCCCTGCCTCAGCTCCGTCCTCTTCCGTGTCCGACTCAAGAGAACTGCCAAGAAGCCTCCAACCTCCAGCTATGGGTTCTGTATCTCGCCCTTCTCTTAACGTCCTTGGGGACCGGTGGAATTAGGCCTTGTGTCGTCACATTTGCTGCTGATCAATTTGACATGAGCAAGTCCAAGACCGAGTCTAGGAGTTGGAACTTCTTCAACTGGTACTACTTCTGCATGGGGATAGCCTCTTTGCTTGCTCTAACCGTCGTCGTTTACATCCAAGACAACGTTAGTTGGGGTTGGGGGCTTGGCATTCCAACCATTGCCATGGGCTTATCCCTTGTTGCATTCATCTTTGGAGCCCCTTTGTACAAGAAAATCAAGCCAATGGGCAGCCCTTTCGTCAGAGTTGCACAAGTGATCGTAGCGGCTGTGAAGAAAAGAAACATCGTTGGGCCGGCTGATCCTCATGCCCTGTATGAAAACAGAGAGCTTGATGCTGATATCTCTACCAATGGGAGGCTAGTTCATTCAGATCAGTTCAAGTAAGCTATTAGAAACCTTAGTTTCAATCATCATGAAACTGAAGTATGTATGTACTAATGAATGATGTCTTGTCTAGAAACTTGTCTGTTTTAGTACTTCCACAGAAGTTGTTTTATACTTACATGTGCTGATGCCTGAAGGTGGCTTGATCGGGCCGCGGTGGTGGTAGATTCGGACATAAACGAGTCGAGCCAACCAAAGCTCTGGAGGCTAGCAACAGTCCACAGAGTTGAAGAACTTAAAACCATGATCAGACTATTGCCTATTTGGGCTGCAGCCATATTACTAGTTGCCTCAAACTCCCATCTGAGCAGCTTCACCATTCAGCAAGCAAGAACCATGAACCGACACCTATCGTCATCGTTTCAGATCCCACCAGCCACCATGTCTATATTCAGTACTCTAACCATCCTCATCGGCCTTCCCCTATACGAGCGCCTCTTCGTCCCACTCGCCCGTCGGTTCACAGGGCATCCCGCAGGCGTCACATGCCTGCAGAGGATGGGAATTGGGTTCGGGATCAACGTTTTCGCCACTATTGCTTCAGCATTGATTGAGATGAAACGAAAAGCAGCAGCTGCAGATCACAGCCTTCTTGACAAGCCAACCGCCGTTATCCCAATCAGTGTCTTTTGGCTGGTCCCACAGTACTTTCTACATGGATTAGCTGAAATTTTCATGTCTGTTGGCCATTTGGAGTTTCTTTACGATCAGTCCCCCGAGAGCATGAGGAGCACGGCTGCCGCCCTTTACTGGATTGCGATAGCAATCGGGAACTACGTTGGCACCCTTATGGTGTCTTTGGTTCACAAATACACAGGTGAAGAAGGGAACTGGCTGCCGGATCGGAACCTCAACCGGGGGAAGTTGGAGAACTATTACTGGATGGTGACAGGATTGCAAGTGATAAATCTTGTGTACTATGTAACATGTGCCTGGTTTTATAAGTGTAAACCAATACAAGAAATAACTGATGCTGATAATGCTGATGAAGATGCTGAGTTTGGTGGTGATGGTAAAGGAGACAAACAAGTAGAGTTGGTGAGGAAGTAGAGATGTTTGATCAGTTTGTGTAAAATTCAACAACTGTTGTCATGAATTCAGTCAAGTGTATAGGCAAATTCTTGGAGCCTGGTTGCAACTTCTAGTGTTGATGTTGACCCTATTCTTGAATCACTTATTTCTCCATGATCTCATCTAGCTTGAAATATGGGCCAAATTATTCGATACTCGACTTAAAATTAATTGTCAAAAGTACGTTTGATGTGGGTAATGGTACTAAAAATTATGAAAATGGCCCCAAATTTCTCAATAACCTAGAAATGGTTGAGATTCGCATATGTCTTAATTGGATTCACGACCCATCTCCTGATCCAACTTGAACCTGAGTATGTACTGACTCATAATGACCACACGATCATTTTTGGATCAATAGTTCACGTGTAGCCTTACAGCTCCAAAGTATTTATAAATACTAGTCCTCCATGCCTCAAGTACAACATTTACTAGACTAAGTATTCTTACAACCACCATACTTTCACCTCTTACAACCGTCATAATTTAAGTATTGAAAAACTACCGGGGTCTTCCGACTTCTAACATGTTCCTTAAGATCACTAATTTACTTTAGAATTTCATAGAATTCCCTAAACAGACTTGACCTCTTCCAAATTCGAACACGCAACAGTTTTTTAGTTTGATTTTTTCTAACCTAACAAATATAGTTTGAATGAATTAAAATTTGGACATAAGTTTATGATTTTCATTTTTTTAAAGTCTTTGGTAACATAACTTAGGAATTTAGTCTCCCAAATGCAAAAATGTTGAATATTTCAACTATACATATCAAACTCACACCTCAAAACTCAATCTATATTTCTCAGATATGTACGGACAGTATAATGGGCTGGTTTCTTCTTGCCCTTGATGGGCCTTTTACCTCAAGTCCATCCCAATATTTGTAATGGGCCTTAACTTTTGTGTGGGCCTTTTACAAAAAAAAAATTCCATTTTGATTTTCATTTTTGTAATTAAAAGCTTGTTTGGTGGGGAGAAAAATGGGTGAATAACAAAAAAGGAAGTAAAATTGGATATATATATCTTCAAAATTTAATTTTGTTTTCATCTGAAATTGGACGAAAAAGTAAATGTATAAAGTCAAAAGAATAAAATTATATATATATATTTTTTATTTACTATATTATTCATATATATAATTTTTCTAATTTTTTTTTCTCTCGTTAATAACACCAGTATACAATTTTTAGAAAAAAGATAATCATATTAAAAATATAATTTTTTCTTGTTTAATGAATATTTTTATCAATAAATTTTTAAGTTTTTAATAATTTAAAATAAATGATAAATTGCATAAAATCCCTCTCTATTTTAATGTTTTAGCTAAAATTCTTCTATGTTAATTTTATAAACAAAAAAGTTTCTGTACTTTTTAAACTAATGCACACTCTTTCCTTTCGTTAGTTAGAGTTAATAGCATTATATTTTATAAGAAATTGACCGTTATACCTTTGTGATTATATCCATTGATCTTCAATAGATAACGATGAACAGTTCAGATTTTAAATTATTTTACATATATATTTTTTTATACATATACATATAGTTATATATATGTATACATTTTTATATATGTACATTTATATATCTATATATAGTTATATATATAATATATATATATATATATATATTATGACGGTTGCTGCCCAATCTCTGGCGATGACGAGGTTGCCCAGACTTCTGGGTGACCTCGTCGTCTCCTCTGCAAGTAAAACGGGTGCCGACGAGGTTGCCTAGATCATCGTCGTCACTCGATCTGCACGACGGCAAAATGGACATTTATTAACTAAAAATAACAGTAAAAATGCCAAAAATGGTGAATTTGGACAGATAGCATGTGTTCATCAATCTCCATTAAAATCTAATGGAGATGGGGTATTTTGTTGCCTACATAGGGGGATTTTGCCTATAAATATAATAGAGGGGGAATTTTACGCTATTTTTCTAAAACACAAGGGGGTGTTATACAATTTAACCTAAAATAAATTTAGTATAATATCATCTTTTTAATTTTCTAGTAGTACAAAATGAAGAGAAATTACTAATTTGTAAAATTTTAAATATTAGTATTTTTTTTCCAGTTTCTCTTTCCTCTCATTGAACCAAACGAAACCTAAATTTGCAACAATATATACTTAGCAAATAAAGCAGCTTCGATGCATGTGCATAATTATTTTTTTTATAATATTGGTTTGACTGTATGAAAATAAAATTAACAATCAGTCAAAATTAATAAAATAAAACAACTTTAAATGTATATGAAGAAAAAATATTAATGAAATTAATTAATAATAAAATATGGTTATTTCCAAAAAAAAAAATAGTATAATTAATCACATTTTAGACAACTCATGTTATTTTGCATTAAGAAGAAAGCATTTTTGGTTCAAATTTGACCCTAAAGTATCTTGGCAAAAGTAGAGGGGGCCAAACAAAAACATCATTTTTTTTATAAAATAAAATCTTTTAATTGATGTTGAAATGAGTTGTATTGGTTTCAATTATGGCACATATTTGTGGCTTTAATTTTTGAGCAAAGTGTTGTGGGACTCATTCTATGCTTTATCCTCCAAAATCTTTTCAAAATTACTCTTAGCCATGTTTATTTTATTTTGAGAGATACATAATTTTTAGATAATTATATCCATAATAATAAATTAAGAAAGAAAAAGAGTAGTCTTAAAAAAAAAAGAAATAAATAAAGAAAGAGACGTGGACGTAACCGTGTCATAATTAACTTTTTAGACGATAATTGTAGTCCACCAACTCAAATATAGGCATGGTTTCGTGGATTTTATAATTGACACGGTTACTTTTACGATAAAATGTGTGTTACTTTTACGATAAATATAAGTGACTTGAATTCCATCCAATCAAATTTTCACTAAAATTTTCTATCTTTTAAACCACCTAGCAGGAAATGCTTAGTCAACATTTGTTGGCTAAGAAAACAACTTTCTGTTTAATGGTTGTGGGTTCAGTTCCTTCTATCAATGGACTATAAATGAAAAAGGACAGGTTCTGTCCGACTTGAATTTCCCCCTACCTAATTTTTGCAAGATTCAAACGCTGCCCCAACTTTGAACTTGACCAACTTAACCCATCCCATCTCAAACCTGTTATCCTGGCCTTGACTAGACTCCAAATTTGATGGGTTTAACCCACAAATCCCTATTAAATTTTTTTATTTTTTAGTTAATCAATATACTCTTCTAAAAATTAAAATTATTATTTATAAGTATCTAATCCTTGAACCTAGACTTGAGCTCAATAGCTTAGATCGAAACCCACCCCACTTAGGCCGAGTTTGGGGTGAACCCGACTCTATTCGTCTCATTTACGATTTCCAGTAAGAACTACATTGATGAGTAATTTATAAATACTTTCATAAGCGACTCATGGTTCATCCAATTTTCTAATCTACAGTGGTTATTGTAGAGAAACTATTCAATTTGATTTGTGTAAAGAAAATAAAAAATAATAATTACATCTACACCCTTTGATCTATGGTCTATTTATATAAATCACCTATATTTTTTGAAAAATTACATTTGCACCCATCAGAAACGCCAATATTATTTACATAAATCACCCCCTAGAAACATCAACATCATATATTAACTACCCATATTTTTTGATTGGTATGAATAGTTTTGATAATTACGTAAAAGATAAGGTGATTTATATAAATAGTCCATAAATTACGGGGTGTAAATCTAATTATCTAAAAAAAGAAAAAAGGGAAGGAAAAGGCTTGAAAATCAGAGATTAGGTGCCCACTCGGAAATTGGGCCGCGTAACCTTGATGATAGCAACATGTCGGTGTGTTCTGCATCACATATTCAGATTGGAGTGGGCCTGTGCATGGGCCCTGGCCCATCCAAAGACACTCATTATTCAGCCCTTTTTCTATCTTTTTATATCACTATTTATGTACACGTAAAGTGTTTGAAAAATAAAAGAGAAGAAAATAAAGTATATGATAGTGAGTTAAAAGAAGAGGAAAACCAACACAAATGTTAACCTATTTTCTTGCTTGTAATTTTCATTAGAAGAGAATTCAAAATGTTTGGTCGTCTTGCGCGCGTCTGTTTTGGATAAGATCGTATTAAAGTTCGATTTGAAAGTTGTTTTAGTCTCGATAGTATTTGTTATGAACAGTGCTTTGAAAAAAAACGGGATCATTTTCAATGTGCAGAATCATATAATAGTATATGTAATAAAATTATTCAGATTTTAAGATAATAGCTATTTCTATGTCTATATATATAAATCAACCATTTTCGTGTGGAAAATGGTAATTTTGAGCATCATATATACTATAATGTTCGAGATTTAAATAGCAACTCGTCTCGAATCTCCTTCACTACTCAAATAACAACAAGGCTGATAGCCTGACATGGACCAATCAGGATAGGAATAAAATACACATACACACACACATAAAAAGAACATAATATAGTAACAGAGAAAGCACATCACACGCATTTGATTTGCGTGAGAAATTAAGACGTTAGGTCAATATGTGATGAAAAAGGTTGTTCGAAAGAAAATATTGAACCACCCTAAATTGATGTCTTTTTCGTAGCAAATAAGGTATAGTGAAAGGTGATATATTATTATAAATAGGTACAATATACATTATTTTAAAGAAATTTCTCTAAAAAAAAAAAACATATTATTTGTAAAGGGCTTTTAATTTCATTAAAGAAGTGAATTGGGAGAAGGACAATCACTTCTACTTTGATGGGCTAATTAGCTTTTTGTGGGTTGAATTGAAAAAGAAGCATTGAGAGTTTGTGATAAAAAAAAGCATTTTTTGTGTATGATTTAATTAAAAAGTTGGAGATGCAATGCACAATTTGACTTACACAACAAATAAAATAATTAACCAAATCTCTATAAAGGCTATATCTTAATTATGAATATCTTTTATTATTTAAAAAATTATAAATACTCCTCATTTGAATAATAATTATATAGCCCATAAACGGTGAAGTGGACATTAGTATTTTATCCTTGCTGATTTTTTTAAAAAAAAAAAAAAAGAAAGATTTTTGGGTGGGTAAAAGAAATAATTCATTTGGAATATTAGTTTATAAAATTAATTTAGAGAAAATTCGAAAAGAATACATAAAATTATAATTTATAATTTAAAATGGCATTTTGGTCGGTTCGCCACAAAAAATTGATGAAAAACTAATGAAGTTTAACGAAATAGACAGACGTTGTCGACAGATATTTATAATTTTTAGGCGTATTAATATCTTTACATAATAGTAAAATTCAACTAACCCGAATCCTAAAACTATATATTGTGGTGTATGACATCTCCAGCTTTGAAAATTTTGTAACAAGACATCACATTATTCACATGAAAAGTTTTATTGCAAGTGTGATATTATTACAATTATGTTTTAATATTAAGTGGTAGGCAGAAAGCCCACTATTTAATAAAATAAAAAAGGAAGCCCACTATTAAAAATATATAAAAAAAAAATGTCTTTTCTCATATTTGAGACGGGAAAAGCCCTTATCACGTTTTCATGTTATGTTAGCCCTCCGAGGTCGGAAGAGAGGGGTAGTCTTGTCCTTTTATTTCTTAAAGGAGGATCAAAATTAATTTTCGTCTTATTCACTTATGAAAATACATTAATTCAGAATTAGGGTTTGTAGAAGAGACTAATTTTGATGATCGTATCTTTCGGCTAAATATTCATAATTACATCAAACCTTAAGAGAAGTAGCTGTAATATACCCTCTTATTTATTAATGTGACATGATCCGTACTGTGAGTAAAAGTTTTTGTTTTTCCTTTGAAATAAATGTATTATATAAGTTATGAATGTAAGAGACAGGCAAACAACGTATGCAAATGAGGCGTTCCATCATACATATACAGCTTGTCTGATTGAGCAAGCGATGGAGGGGAAGAGTGAATGACATGCTGTCTTTCTTTGAAAATCATGGTGCAGAATGCAGATGGATGGATCGACTGCACTGCATCAATCCCACAATTGTCCCCCAATTCAACTCCAATAATTTCTCAGTGGATTCTCAACTCACATTTATTATTATTATTATTATTATTCTTACAACCTCACCACATTAATGTTGGAATGTTTAGAAACCTTTGGATCACTTACAACTTAAATTATCATTAATATTAAGTTGTTTAATTCGAATTATGATCATAAATTAATTACGATCCTGCAACGATCATTAGCTACTGTTTTTGCAAGTGAAGCTATAACATTAGCCGTAGCTGAAACCATGACAAATATTGATTAATCATAGTAAAACAAAAAAAATTAAGTTTTCGCAAATTGGTTTTGTTTGACAATGGCCTATGATCTATGGACACGGACACGGCGGCACGTAATTTTAAATCAAATGTGACTTCAAAAATATTCATCAGCTTATTTAAAAAATATGTAATGAAAAATTTATAATAGTTCAAAATTAATTAAATCATCATGGCAATCTCTCAAAAAAAATTTGAAATTATAAAAAGAAGACCTTAATGTGTCCAAAATATGACGTGTTCGAGGTTTTTTGTCCTTTTTTTCTTTTTTATTTTAAAGTTTTGGACACGCAGATGCCATATGCAATACGTGTCCGAGGTGTATCCGTGTCTGACACTGCATTGAGTAATTTTGTGGAGTGTCCGTGTATTATAGACTATTGTTAATAGTGTTGGTTTACTATGATGTCTAAATCGTGACATTTGCGGTGTACGATTTTTTTTTAGTGATTAATTACACCTAGCTAGTACCCCTAATATTTATTTCTATCTATTAAATAGATCTACCCATGAGTATATTCAACATAATTTACTGATATTAACAAAATAAACTAAAATAATAATTTATATTTAACTCATATTATAAATTTATTACAAATCAAATAAATCGGACAAAACTATTTATAATTTGGTGGCGTCTTGCAATTCCTAACAACTCTAACAAGTTGGATGATTGGATGTGAATAGATGCCCATTTTAGGTGCTCCACTTTCCCATTCTTAGCACAAAAAATGACTTACCCCTCCCCCCCCCCCCCCACCCCCACCCCACCCCACCTCTTACTTTCTTCTGCTGACGGAAACACAAATCTCTCTAACACCACTACCTACGTACCTTCGCATTTGCTTCCTTAATTTTGTCTTCGTGTCTCAGGACAAAATTTATTGTATGACTAAAATCGTAATTTAATTGGGTTATGTGTAAGTTATATGTAATTTTTTGGCTACATAGATCGAAAAATGGACTAAAATTTTCAAAATATTAAGGTTACAAGACTAAATTGTAAAAATTCAATTCGAATATGACCAAAAATGCCAATTCTTAAATTACAGAACTAAAATTATAATTTTCTCTAGGATTAAATTTGCGACTTTTCTTTAATAAATCACGTTTTCTTGAAGATGATCAAAATTTATAATTAATCAATTATGAACATATAAATTACTATAGTTTATAAGCCGGTAATTGAAAAATTAATGTTGAAAGTATGTATTAATTAAATCGAGATACGTAAAATAGCATCACTGTGATATTTATACGTATAAAAAAATTTAATTATTGAGATTATATTCGTGGAACGTAATAAGTGTAGAAATTCGTGAGTATCGGCGTCGACGTCGTTTCGCACTATATGGGGTATCAACTGTGCTATCAGCTGATTTAGTTCTCATCACCTATTATATATGCCCAGGAATATATATCGCACCCTCAGCTAACAAATCCCATGTCAACTTTAACATCATAAATCTTGTTAGAAATCAGACATCGTGAGATCATATCCAGATAAAAGGTCCCAAGTCTATCCACGTGTGTATATATAGATACGTATCTATATATACGTACTATTTCAGACCTTTCCAGAAATTAAATCATCTGTTCGTACGGATAAGAATTGATGCACGTAGAAACACACACAGTAGACGTATTTCTTGTCTTTTTAAATTGTCGTGTCGTGATGTAGTATTAAGAGATATCGAATACTTTGCATGAAAAGTTATTTAATTACAACATGGAATCAGACAAAGAAACAGAATATATAAGCAACCAAAGGCATGAAGTGTTCAAACTTTTTGATGTTCTGTTGCAATTGCTAGCGTGCCTGCCTCCTTTTTTTTTTTTTTTTTCTTCTTTTTGGGTTATACGACTGTGAAAGTAAAGGGGGCTGTCGATAAGGATTGTACTTACGTCATGTATGCCGATCAAAGTCTCTATAACTGATTACTCGTCAAGAACACTCTCACTCTTCATCAAATTTTGGGACGTTCAACTTGTCCTAAATCATGTCATGATGGTATCCATCTCAAAATCGTTGTAAAAGTCATTGCAAATTGGGATGGATATTATCTGCTGTAAATTGTCTGTTACAAAATAATATCTTTTTTCTTTTCTGTAACGAATCAAGGTGTAATTGCATGAGAATTAACACAGGTTAGTACATACGTCTAGCACCACCAAAAAATTTATAAGGATTTGAGGATCCACATTGTGGGTGTGAATAAACAACATTTAACCTTAATCATTTGACCACAACAATTTATTAAAATTTTGTAATAAAATAATTGAGTTGATTGGTTACTGAATCTGACAATTCAAACTCCGCAATAATTTCTTACCAATATTATATATATATATATATATATATATATATATATTGAATAAAAAAAATGTTAATGTAAAACCAATTTAGAATTAAAATTAGCAAGAAATAAAGAAAAGCATGAGGCTAAAATTAAATAGTTTTTATGACATTTCTTGATTATAAATATGTATATATATATTTAAAAGTTTTGACGCAACAATTAATTAATATGTCCAGGACCGCGACCGCGCGCAGCGGCGGGGCAAAGGCGTCGGAGTGCCGCGTCGGGGTTGACGAGAGGTGGATCCCACAACCTTGTATAAAGGTTGGTTGATGGCATCAGCCACCACTAACTCACCTTTGTTTTGGTAGCTCTCAAACCACTTGGCCACTACGAGGAAATAAACACACATGGAACCCACTCAAACATTATTATTTCCGATTGATTCCACCTGGAATTCACATTTGGATATATATACATACATTTCAGAATATTCAATTAGATTCTTCTCATCGTTTTATCGATGATGTTTCAATTTAATGATTAAGATTAATATCTTCATAACAGTTACAATAAATTACGTCGTTTGATCGAAATTTTGGGTGTCAAGCATGTTGTAATACTACTACAAAAAAATCATTTTGACGATCAGATTAGCTTTTGATCAAAGGTAGTAATTAATGACCGTTAATAAATACATACCTTAGTTGATTTTTGAAATATAGTATTTATCAGAGAATATTATGATACAGATGGAGTTAGCGTGTATTGTCTTACGAATTATTGATACAACGTGCCTGATTACCAACAATTCATAGTTCGAGTTGTGAATCAATTTAGATCAAACAATCCATAGTTCAACTTGTGAATCAATTTAGGTGGGGTCGACCCTGATGACCCGATTAGAATAAAGTGCAAAGCTCTTGACTTAGTTCGGACATTTTATCCATTTGCACGAGCTTTTGAGAATTTTATTCATTTTTACTGGTATTAATTTACGAGATTATATTTTTAATACAATAAGATAGGGAGTTTAATCCTTTTATCTCTGTTTGATGGGATTTCTAAATAGTCCTACAACTAAAAAAACTCAACATATTTTGTTCATACGCTTTACGGGATTTTCACATTTAAGAAAACTCGACACATTTAGTCTTCTATTTTACGAGATAATTATGAGACTAAATATGATGATTTCTTCTCAATTTTACGATTTTTAAAAATCCCGTAAAGCAATGGACTAAATTCGTCGAGTTTCTCCAATTTTCAAGCCAATTTAAAAATCTCATAAAGTAGAGAACCAAAAGTATTAAACCTTCCATCCTATGAGATTAAAAGTGTAATTTCGGCTATATCAGTATTTCATTTTCATATAGGTATGAATTAAATTTACTATTGCAAATATTTTATACACAT
Source organism: Sesamum indicum (assembly GCF_026168435.1). Taxonomy (NCBI): domain Eukaryota; kingdom Viridiplantae; phylum Streptophyta; class Magnoliopsida; order Lamiales; family Pedaliaceae; genus Sesamum; species Sesamum indicum. The sequence continues at coordinate 2,568,668 of NC_142661.1, read as the reverse complement.
TAATTAAATAAATGATTGATATGAAATATTAATTTTAAAACAAAAGATAATCTAGGTTAAATCCAAATTGCTCCCCCTCCCCCCACCCCCAAAGTGCCTATAAATATACTTGTCTGAAGCCTTCATTCCCTAGGATAAACACAAGCACCTGTTTCCAGTGTTTTCCTCTCCACCCTCTCTAGCTAGAACAACTCACCTAGTACTTCTCCTTCTAACATCATTAGATTCTCTCTCTCATCAGGCAGGCTAGTGCTAGTGAGAGAATTGAAGGCAAAAATGGAAAGAAAAGCATGCCTTGGGAGTTTCTTTGAGAAGGCTAAGCCTTACATAGCCATGATCTGTTTGCAATTTGGGTATGCTGGAATGAACATTATCACCAAAGTTTCTCTCAACAGAGGGATGAGCCACTATGTTCTTGTGGTCTATAGACATGCCTTTGCCACTGCTGTCATTGCTCCCTTTGCTCTTGTACTTGAAAGGTAAACATTTATTTGCTCATTACCCCTATAAATTAATGTTGTAATTATACATCTGACGTCTGTATGTTCTTGTTTTATTTTCGACACAGGAAAGTCAGGCCGAAAATTACGTTCATGATTTTCATGCAGATGTTCGTCTTAGGACTACTTGGGTGAGTGTCGTTACCCACTCTTTTATAAGACGTTGAATTACATGAGTGGTTGGCTTTCACCTGCTTTTTTCTTTAATTTAATCCAATGATCTTGAATCGACTGTTTATACAGACCCGTGATTGATCAGAACTTCTACTATGTTGGGCTCAAATTCACTTCCCCGACCTTTTCATGTGCCATGAGCAACATGCTTCCTGCAATGACATTCGTCATGGCAGTTCTCTGCAGGTATAAACACATACACACACATATATGTGTGTATATATATGTTTGTATGATTAATGGAGCTGAGAGATTAACTGGTGGGTGTAGGATGGAGATTTTGGACATGAAGAAGTTGAGGTGCCAAGCAAAGGTTGTAGGAACAGTAGTAACAGTTGCTGGGGCGATGCTGATGACACTCTATAAAGGTCATGTCATAAACTTGGTATGGTCCAACAGGAACACATCCAATGTTGCTGCACTTCCCACTCAAGACACTGACAAGGATTGGGTTAAGGGCTCAATTCTTCTCATCCTAGCCACTCTTGCTTGGGCTTCTTTCTTCATCCTTCAGGTAGCACACACTACTGTGTTTTTTGTTTTAGGTATTTATGTAACAAGGAAGAGATATTGCATGATGTAATTGAGGTTTATATGTTTGATTTTTGTGGAAATATGTATAGGCTATAACAATGAGGAAATACACAGCCCAGCTCTCACTGACAGCAATTGTGTGCTTCTTGGGAACACTGCAATCTATTGCTGTCACATTTGTCATGGAGCACAGACCAAATGCTTGGGCCATTGGCTGGGACATGAACCTCCTTGCCGCTGCCTATGCTGTAAGTTTCTTACACGACCAATCAAACTACTTGATACTCGATCTGTCTCTTCTTTTTATAATTTGATATAATTTGGAATTGGGCTCTCGAGCTCGACTCAATAAGTTGAAAAATGAAATTTAAATATAAAATTTCAAAATTATTATTCCAACTCGATTCATGTAATAATGTTAATGCAGGGTATTGTTTCATCAAGCATTGCTTACTACGTGCAAGGACTTGTGATGCAAAAACGAGGGCCTGTATTCGTGACTGCATTCAGCCCATTGATGATGATCATCGTGGCAATCATGGGCTCTTTCATCCTGGCTGAAAAGATTTACGTTGGAGGGTAAAGATTCTATTATTCCTCTCGAGAAACCCTAGTTTTTTCTACTATAATTTTATTACATATATATCACCCCAATTATTACCTGAATCCGTCTAATTTGTTGTGTTGATCGTCCAGGGTTCTTGGAGCAGTACTGATTGTGATTGGACTGTACTCAGTGTTGTGGGGAAAATACAAGGAATTCAAGGAGAAGGAAGCAGACGAAATTCCTGAGCCAGTAAAGGACACGATCATCAGAGCAGGCTGTAACGATCACAACACAACTCATGACGATATCGAAGCAAATGCTGTCGAAATTCAGACCACCAACGAATCAAACAGAGCTTAATTAAAGATAATTAACAAGAAAATTAGGAAGAAATTAGAGATACTAATATCTCCTAATCATATCTACCTTAGTTAATTTTGTTTCTGCATAATTGCTTTTAATTTTGGCCGAGGTTGTAGACTTTAGTGTAAGTCATGAGCTGAAAGTTTCTGAAGAGGAATTCATGGACGAAAATCGAACCTTTTTTTTGTTATCTCTTTTGGATATTTGGTACGTGGTAGTGGTTTTTTCCCTATGTCCACATTGCAATGAATAATTAATGTATCGATTTTGGACAATTTTGCTGATGTCTGATTCGGAATCCCACTTATAAATTCCCCCCCCCCCCTCCGCCCGTTTGTTAATTATATATACACTAATATCACTATTATAAGTGTATTGCACTTACTATATAATTAATTTAGGTACGATCAAACCCAATCATCCATTCAAACGACAGACGTAATTTCCCATTTTAATTTTTTAATATATATAAAAAATAATGTTATATTTAATATACAAAAGATTATGCATAAAAATATGTATTATTTGTATATATAAAAAGATATTGAATAAAGATGGCATAATAAAATATGTTGATTCATAAGAACCGATTCCTCAAAATCTTGTCTTGTAAAAAACAGAAAAAGAGAATAGTGAGATGGGAAAGGGACTACTTTCACATTGTCCTCTCATTATCATCAACATAATCATATCTATATATCCCAAATTTCTATTATAAGCATTTAGGCTAATATTCCTTTTCCTTTTACCATTTACAAATACTATAAAAATAAAGTTCCCATTTCAACTTTCAACTATATATTGTCCAATTATTGCATAGTTTTCTCATATGGATGAGGATATACAATTAGAATCAGACTGTATATGTAATAGGATTTATATTGTTTTGATGTAATTAATTTATATATTCATATTAATATTTTTTTATATATATGATTCATAGATATATATATATATATATTTAATATTTGGATAAATTACACGACTCACATGTCAAAATTTGACATAATTATATATATCTACTCGTTGTTTGAAAAATTATAAATATCCCTCTGATTTTAACGTCGGTGTAACAACGAGCCCATTCCATTATATTTTCATCCATTTTTTTATGGTGACTGCCCAATGTAATTTTATTTATATACTTTTTGAGGTTTTATAAAAAACATTTTTATGAACTAATATCACTACAAGAAATATAAAATTTAACCATGACAAAAATAAATAGTCGCTGGTAAATAATTATTGGCTACGGCCACGCAACGGTTATTGGCCGTGGTTTTTTGTGAGGGTGGCTAAAGCATTTGTCATGGTAAATATTTTTACCACGGCTTTTACCTATAGCAAATATTTTTTTTAATGTTGAAAAGTTAATTTTTTGCATTGATTTTATTTAATCGTGATTAATAATAGTTATTTACATGATTTTTAACCATAGCCATTAATATTGTAGCCAATAATAATTTTTTTCTAGTGTATTCTCAATAAATTATTTACTTTACTCACCCTCAGTTATTTTTAAAATAAAAAATAAAATCACCAAGGATAATTAAGTAGTAATTCGAACCTCACCATCTAAAGAACTATATAATTATTTTTTATTTGAGAAAAATATTTTTAATTTTTCAAACGACAAATAAGTATTTATAATTATGTCAAATTTTATAAAAAGGAGCTGTAACTTATCGTTTATTCTTTAACAAAAATATTATAACTAATGTACTCCATACTCGATGGAGCACTTAATCATGCTTGAAAGTATAATTAACATTAAATTTTCATATATACCCCATGTATGATACTAACGTATATGTAATAATCTAGCCAAGAATATATATATACAACGTTTTTGGTAGATCATTTATATATCAAACCTAGTATTTGTAATAGTTTCAAGTTATGCAGTGGGAATAAGTTGTAACAAAAATCAATAATGTTTTACTTTAGTGATTATGATTAAGGTTGAGGTCCATCTGATGTGTAGGTATCTGTCTCACCATATATTTTGCTATACTAAGTAATACATCAATTCAGCCAAGTCATTAATACAGTAACACAGATAAATAAATTATAAAAACTCACATAAAATGAGATAAATATATATCCACACGTCCAACAGAATTTGAAACCACGACCTCAAACTTATGTGTAAAGCCTCAGCCTGAACTTGAACTATTAGATTAGGACATCATTAATTATGTACACACATATATATGTTTGGATGAGGAGGAAAACTAATGTTGAAAATGTGGATAATGGCGAGAGCACTATGTATGCAACATCGATTCTCCACATAATCATTATTTAGTATTGTAAGAATTTGTTCCCTTGTGTTGTATTATTAGCTAAAGACAGTGTCCTATTGCCGCCACACACTCATCACCAACCCATTAATCAAACATTGCAATCTTCCCCCACTATCTAATTAAATTCGTTATAATTTGATAATTTGTCTTTTCCTAATACAAAACCAAAATGCTATTCTAAAAACTACAAATAAAAAAACAAAAAAATTAATAAAAAATGAGTTAATAAAAATACAGTCCTAATTTTAAAAAAATTACACTTTTGATTCCATACGATAAAGCCATAATTTACAGAATTAGCACATTTGGAATAAAAAAATACTATAATATTTTATCTTATGGGGCTAAATGTGCCACAATTATTTATTTTATAGAACCAAAGATGCTACAACTTTTTATCCTATAACTAAATATACTAAGTTGGTAAACTGTGTGACCAAAAGTATAACATCCTCTATTATGTGGGACCAAAAATACAATTTTTCCCACAATTTCAAAATGTCGCGTGAGTTGCACGTGCTTTTTCCGATGAGAATAATAAACTCCAATAAAAAAATATTTCAAAAATAAAAAAATATATAACCAAATATTATTTTAAAAAATTAAAAATTAAAAATATCAAATAATCTGAATTACGAGAGCAAAAGTTGATTTATAGGGCACGCTTTTTGGCCCATTAAGTAATATTGGGACGAAAAGAGTAGTGGAATTAATTAATATACAATAGAACTAAAAGGCGATTTCCATTTTAAAAACCCTAAGAAATTAAGAGCGTATCAAATATAATATTTCCACCAACACAACACTCCAAAACATATATTATATATATATATATATATATGTGAAGATGATGTAATCTACAAAAACAATAGTCCCACATTGCAATTATTGATTCTAGCAGTCGTCATCTTAACAGTCTCCACCACTTACTCATAAGGTTTGAATTCGTTTTTTGAGTGTTTTGTTGTGTTTTTTAGAGATAGAGAGCGAAAAACAAAGATAAATAAGTGTGTGTTAGAGATAATATGTATATTTGGATTTATTTTTAGAGATAATTTAAAATAAATATTATATGTTTAATGTTGTGTTTTGGGAGAACAAAATTACTATTTATTGTCAAATTATATATTTTTTATATATATTTATATATATGTGTGTGTATATATATATGTATTTATGCTAAAACAGTTAAAAACACATAAATTGGGTGTTTTTAAATGACAACAAACATTGAGTATATTTTGACTTTGTCTCGAAAATAATTTGAAAATGAAAACAAACATAGTGACTATTTTTCTGTATATATTTTAGGATAAATTATAATGAATTCTAATCAGATTTTTTATAATTATAAATATTTTTTTTATTATTTAAAAAATTATAAATATTTTTTTATATTTGATGAAGTTATGTATTTATGGAGAATTGGAGTTTTTCAATTTTGTTCTTACAGTATCTTTTTTTATTAAAAAATATAAAAAAAAAATAGAGGAGGTGGATGAAAAATTTTGAAAAATTGTAAAATAAACTATCCAATTAGTCCATAAAAAAAATTGAAAAAGTACAAAAGATTATAATTAATAGTTTACAAAGACATTTTAGTCAGTCAACCATAGAAAATAGATGAAACCCTAATGGGACTAACGAATTGGGCTAGGTTCTAGATGATCGTGAAAATTAGGGGTATTGATAATTTTTCAAATACAATATATATATATATATATATATATATAATTATGCAAACTTTAGGGGAGCTCGTTGTAATTTATCCATTATTTTATTATAAATTTTAGTCTATAGTATCGTATTCAACTATGCATCAAAACTAATCACGTGATGAATAAATTACACTTCTGTGTGATTGATGAGCAATATAAAAAAAATAATTAATCAAATAATAAATATTAATAATACTTGCAGTATATATGATTTACTTAATATAATCAAATTCACCTGATTTCAACATAAGTTTAAAATCGAATTATTTTGTTTAATTAATTCAATCAATCATATAATAAATATAATTATATTTAATAATATCTATACTCCATCTGCTTTTGCATCATTGGATATATCAAATTGTGGGATTCTAACAACATTTGAAGGTGACATTGTTGTGTTAGTGGCTGAGTAGGATCCTAATTGTACAGCTGAGGTAAAAAAAAAAGGACACATTAACAAAAATAAATAAATAATAAATTTATTCCCTATATTTAAATAATAAAGTTTTAAAATTAGAGTAAATTAATACTATTTATCACAGTTAAATAAAATCAATACAAAAATTTAAGTGTTGAATACGATTAATCAATACCTGCCACAATTTTAACTATGAAAAAAATATTTGTGATGAGTTTTAACTATAGATAATGTTTTAGCCTCGCTTGCGGAAACAACGATTAATATTCATTATTCAATTATGATTAGCTAATATTTATCATAATTTTTTACTTTTTAATTATGATAATTAACTTTAACAAAAAGTCGCATTTCTTCTAGTGACACTAATGGGTGTCGAATCCACCAAAAATAATTTATACGAACTTTTTTGTAGAAGTGTGAGTAGGATCGAATCCATAGGGATTGGTTTTAAATTAATTCCTTCAAAAATAAAAATAATTGGAGGTTTTTGATTGTGAAGAAGAATAAAAATAAAAACTAAATTAAACTAAAAGGGTAAATATAAAAGAAAAGTATTCCAGTTAAAGACAGGATCATGCTTAATTCTACGGTCGATCATAGACGCAAGATAACAATCATTCATGATAGATAAATTGGTTATGGTCATTGGTACGACCTAACGACCTCATATGTGGATAGTCAAGGAATGTCCGTTGACTAAATCCCTAATCAGTAAACAACCTTGGAAACGTCCTCAAAATTTAATTTATCGACAATATTAAGAACTAGAAAGGCCCAATTCTAACCAATAAATTCCTACAGTGATTTATTCAAGTTAGATTGTGCATTCCCCACAACATAATCAAAAAATTTTACATAATCAATTATGCTATGTTACTACTAGTTATATTGAACTAAACAAATAATTACGAATTTGCAAGTTCAATTAGCTAGGCAAATATTCTTGACAATGAATAACGGTACATATCATTCATAAATTAAATTAATTGTAATAAAAGCACAGAGAACAAAATTTGTTGAGCATACTGTCACGAAATACCATCAATTTCAACAGTCCGCCTCGGTCACTACAAAACGCCAGTATGGACATGGACTAACATCCATGTTGTCAAAATTGCCAATCGAGAATGTTCATGCGACAAGTATACTCAATTTGGCATCCTTTGCTCTCATGCTCAAAAAATATGTGTTGCATACAAAAATACTGGATCAATGATTAAGGATTATTATGATATAATGGCTTATAGAAATACATATTTTAAATCTTTTGAACCTTTGCCATCAGAAGATTATTGGAACACCCCAAACTTTAAGTTGGTCCACGATACTACTATTCATATATCTACACGTCCTGGTCGAAACCAAAAATCACGTATTCAGAACAAGAAAGATTGACCGCAAATCTCGTAAAGGGCAACACTACCAACAAAGAGGAGATTCTTCAAGACGATCAAATGTGCCAGTGCACATTTATAAAAAAATTACATATTATTACATTTGTATAGATAATTGTAATTTTTTTAATTAATAAAATTTTAACATTATAATTTATTGTAATTTACTATTTCAAAAAATATTATTTTTATAATTTTCTTTTTTTATAGTAAAAAAATAATTAAGCCTCTACCAATCACTACAAAAAAATATTATATTAATAATAAGATATCAAGTTACAATTTTAAAATTATCACTAAAAATATTTATTAATTGACAAGTTTTATCTTATCACTATATAATTATTAGTGACCAAATTTGTGCATAAAGCTGTCACCACAGATAATTAATGACATATCTATAACATAGTGATAGGAACTATCTCGTTATTGGGCTTCAGTGGCATTATCAATTGGGCCAGCCCAACTGAACTTATTCAGTCCAAGATATAACTCCGTTTATAAGTTCTCTGGAGTTAGGCCCATTGTGAATGGGCCCAAACTTTGTAAGTTAGTTACCACTTAACAGAAAGACAACCTAAGGAGGGAAACTAACGGCTTATCTTCAACTGTAACATTGTAATACACACATACAAATACACCCTTATCTCTCTCTCTCTCTCTCTCTCTCTCTCTCTCTCGCACATAGGAATGGGAAAGGAAATGGTAATTTCTTGGCATAACTCAATCTCCTTACAGACTGAAGCAGAGGTTCCAGTTTTGCCTGAGACGGTTATTGGGACAAGAGGTTTGCGCAAAAAGATCGTCCGGAAAGGAATTTCATGGCAAACTCCGGTCTCAGGTGACGAAGTTGAAGGTAAACTATGTTGTCCTTTTGAAAAAAAAGCCCATGCAAAAAGCAATCGGAATGGTCCCGTCTGAATAAGCAAGCATATGTGTTCTTGTTAGTGTGTCAGAAAGGTTGCTGATATTATCAACTTTGTGTACATACATAGTAGTGAAGGTCGTTTGGGAAAGTGAAAAGTGCCGAAAAATCAATTCAGATTCAAGAATTGTGGCTGCATTGTCTTACAGACAACTACTTGTTCTGTTTCTTGTTTCAGTCCATTACAATGTGAAACTACAAGAGGGGGAGTATTTTGATTCAACTCGAGAAAAGGGAGCTCCTTTCAGGTTCAAATTAGGACAGTGTATGTGCTCCAGTATCCTTAAACATTGTCTACTTGTTTTGTTTGAACCATGTTTTGGTAAGTAAAGGAACTTGGATTTGAAAACAGGTGAAGTCATAGAAGGATGGGATGAGGGCATTGCTACTATGAGAAAAGGTGAAAGAGCAGTTTTCACAATCCCACCAGAATTGGCCTATGGGAAAACTGGCTCTCCTCCTATTATTCCTCCAAACGCGACTCTCATTTTCGACATTGAGCTGATATCATGGTGCCCCGTCAGAGATATTTGTGGGGACGGAGGAATACTGAAGAAGATAACACGGGAAGGAGAGGGATGGGCTACTCCCAATGATGCCGATGAAGTTTTAGGTAACTGTTTATGTGTTCATCTGATCTGCATTGATTCGATTGCATAGTGGGTTTGGGTTGGGTGGAACGGTTTGCTGGCGAGTCGAGCCTCAGGTCTTAGCAGAGCGCTCCAAAACCTGATCAGTTGCCATCCCTATTGTTATAGAGAGGGCGTTTCTACCAGAAATGCCATGTTACGTAGTTTCTAGCTGAACAATGGCTCCAGATAACTGTACTAATCATCATTCCCATTTCCCACATTGGCTGCTAACATTTGAACTGTGCTGGAAATGTAATCCGGTTATCATCTTTCGTTCTTGTAGTCAAGTACATAGCCAAGAACGAGAATGGAGTTGTCATCTCTAAGTCTGAGGAAGGCCTGGAGTTCTCTTTGACAAACGGTGAGCTAAGTTTCACATTTGCTCTTACTAAGGCTGTCTATGCTAAGTTTTGGTTGTTTTATAGCACTAATTTGGTGAGATTTTTTATTAGGCCATCTCTGTCCTGCAATGAGCAGAGCTGTGAAAACCATGAGGAAGGGAGAGAAAGCCGAGCTATGCGTTAAGTTCTCTTGTAAGTTGATCTGTTTTTCCTGTCCGAAGCTTCCGTTACAACTTGGTACTATACGTTCAGATGTATATCTCTCGTGTATAAAAGTATTTCTTAAAAATACAGATGATATGAGTTATATACACATGGTGTGAATTTATGAAGTGCAAGACGAGATGTAATTCCAATTTGCAGTCGAATTGTTATTTTTCAAGCAATATAATGCCCAACTCCCCATACTCAACTTTATGGTAATCTGTAGATGGCCTTAGGCATTGCGGAGACGGCATTTTCCCACCATATCCGGATTTGATCATTCATCTTGAACTTGTATCGTGGAAAACGGTAGTTGACGTCAGAGGAGACAACAAAATCCTAAAGAAAATAATGAATAAGGGAGAAGCATTTGATCGTCCTAACGAAGGGTCCATCGCAAAAGGTAGCTTCCGCAAATTGTCCTTCCCCGACTAGAATTCTTGGCATTTTCAGTATCCATGTTGTCTGAACTGTTGCAGTGGTGTACGTCGGTAAGCTAGAAGATGGTACGGTTTTTGAAAGGCGAGGATCCGAGGAAGAACCCTTTGAGTACATGTGTGCAGAAGGTATATAACATAGTCCTTCATTTTCTTCTTCAGTTTCTCAGTTCTTTTAACGCATAGGTTTTGCTGCATTCATAAACTTCCTCTTCACATTCCTCTGCAGAACAAATCCATGAGGGTTTGGACAGGGCAGTTATGACCATGAGGAAAGGAGAAGAAGCTGTAGTGAAGATCAGTTCTGAGTTCTTGAATGCCCCTAAAGATGAGAGATTGAGTTCTGCTTCCTCAGTTCTTTATGACATCAAACTGATCGACTTCGTCAAGGTTTACTTTCCTACATAAGTTCGTACTCGTACGATTCTTGCATATAGTACTGATCACAACACATCAGCATAACGTAGGTTCCACTGCTGACCTAATTTTGGGTTGCAGGAGAAGCCCTTTTGGAAAATGGATGCCCAAGAACGAATAACGGCATGCGAAGCAAAGAAGCTTGAGGGAAACATACTCTTCAAAGCTGGGAAATTTCAACTGGCCTCTAAGAAGTATGAGAAGGAATGTGATCTAGGAAAGCAAAACAATAGTTTGCAAAATACTAGGAATTGCTAAAACTGAAATCCTGTCAGTTAATTTTTCATCGGACTGATACAGTTTTGTCAATCTTCTAACACCTCTGCAGGCTTCAAAATACGTCGAGTACAGCCATTCCTTGAGCTACGATGAAAAACACAAGGCAAACACACTGCGGTTGGCGTGTTATTTGAATGATGCTGCATGCAAACTAAAACTCGGAGAAGATCAAGAGGCCTCAAGACTCTGCACTAAGGTTGTCCCTGTTCGATTCTCTCTTTGTCTACATCCATTGTAGAAAGCATCGACACTGTCAAGTGATCAGTGTACAGTTCAAAAAATATGATCAATCATACAATCAAATCACGCTTTGCAACAGGTACTGCAACTAGATCCGTGTAACGTGAAAGCACTCTTCAGACGAGCGCAAGCGTATATGAGAACATCAGATCTGGAGAAAGCTGAGGAAGATATTAACAGGGCTTTAGGCATTGACCCGAACAACAAGTACGTATCCGGAACTTGTCTGTTTCAAGTCATTCTTATCCTTGTTCAGGACACTGACTAATGTTGTTGAAACTGAACTTTTCGGACAACCAGAGACTTGAAGATCAAACTCAAGGAGTTGAGAGACAAACAGAAGCAATATGTGAAACAGGAAGCCAAGATTTTCAGCACCATGGTTTCAAGGATAGCTTGACCTAATTACTGTTAACACATGTGGAACATGGAAAATTATTACACAAACTTACCAAGCGATCGGTCACTTTCTTTGTGCAGTAATCACACGGCAAGTGTATTGCACTTGTCAGATAATCAGTTCAAATTCGATCAAACTCAATCTGGGTTATAATTTCCCATGAACATACACTATGGTGGATCTTTCTTGTTGTTTATTTTCCAAGGGTCGATTTGGGCTGGCTGTTGCATAATTGATTATGGGATAATTGATTTTGGAACACTTGATTTTAGGAATACGTTCGTATTTCATTAAATATGTGTTATTACATGTGAAACATATACAGCATGGTGGATCACTGAATCTTGTAAATATTGATGGTTTGTTGTCGTTAAACACTGATATAGGATTTTTTCGAGGCTCAGTTTGGTCTGGTGGTTGCATAATTAATATCAGATAACTGATTTTGGAATAATTAATTTTAGAAAACGTGGTTATGATTTTTGAATTCACAATTCATATAATAAAAAATTCTTACTCGAATCAGGTTTGGCCAGACCAATCGGTACAATTGTCATATGATTTGATTATTTTTCTTGAACTGTACGTCAATCAAACGATGAGTGTATTATACTTATTATATAATTAATTTAAATTTGATCAAACTCGATTGGTATTAGAATTTTTTATTTATATAACTGGTTATAAAACTGTAAATTGTTGTTAAATTTAAAAAATTCTGGTTCATTTTTCTTGCTCTTGGAGAGAGAGTTAGTTGAGAATTTGAAAGTTAGTTAAATAGATCCGTTAAATGGATTTGGAATTGATTGGGCCGCAAAAGAAAAAGATCTATATGTTTTAAGAAACAGGCCCAACTAGATATGGGCTGGAACGTGTAATGGCCCAAAACCTATGAACCGGGGCGCCCACTTGCTAGTTAAGTCAGGTTTCATTATTTTATTTTTTATAAAGTTGATAATTATATAATTACATCAATATCAATAAATTGAGGAATTATACTCATTTTATCAATAAACTCAAATTATAATAAATTTTGTATTACTATAAACTCATAATAAGTGAAATACATACTCATTATTATACTTACATTAAGTCAAACAAGTTCACACACATTTTGTGGGACTCAAACTCATAATTTCAAACGTATTCATGATGACACAATCAGATATTTATTATACATTAATTTAATAGACACGCCTAAGGTATCTATTTATTCAAATATATCTATGCTTCTATACTAATATAACAAGAAAAGATCCACTACAGTCACAAATGACGTTTAATGACATCGTTATACTATATTTTTTTATAAAGCTATGTAATGTATTGATTTCTATATTTTACTTTTATATATAAAAATCATTTGAAAGTGCAAAAAAATATTTATTATATACACGCATGAGCGACGTGTCACATGTTTTTTCATGAATAAATTATTAATTACTTATATGTACGCATGAACGACGTGTCACATATTTTATGCATCATGTAACTTTTCACTGTTCCAATTTTGTGGGCTTCCAAACTAGGAAAAATTTGACTATTTCCAAAAATTTTAAATGCTTTAGGGAAGGAAAAAAAAAAAGAAATATTGTTCAAAGTTTCTATAAAAGTACAATTTTACTTAAGACAAACTCAAATATATATTTAAAGTTTTTTTTTATGATCATATCCATTTAATTAGTAAAATTAATATTATTATTTGGACATTTTTGAGTGTGGCCTTATAAATAATGATAAATTACAACAGATTATCCTGATATTTATCATAATTACAGATAAATTTTTAAAATTAATAGCCGTCTAATAAATATCCCGTAACAGCCCATTACTAAGGTATATTTGTTAAATAATTGTTAATTCTAAAAAGGGATAATTATACTTTCCTCCCCTGAAGTTTTATATAATTAATTGTAAATTCCTGTAGTTTGAAAAATTATTATAGCACCCCTAATATTTGCTTCTGTTTACGAAATAAGCCCCCCCTATTAGTCAAAATTTCACTGAATTTGCTGAAGTTGAAAAAAATTTAGAAAAAAAAATTATATTTACCCTCGATTGACTTATTACTAACTTATAGCATGTCAAATAAATATTTTTATGACCAAATTTACCGTCATATGTATTTACGCATTAATACATATGAGGAGGTATATCTTCATCGTTATAAGGGTAGTTTAGTTCAGAAAAATTATTTGACCTACAATAAGTCAACTTTAGGTCAATCAAGGGTAAAATATTAAATTTTTCATGAATTTTAAAGAACGGAGTATATATCTGTTAGACGAAAGCAAATTTTATGAGTGCTAAATGCAATTTTCCAAACTACAAAGTTTTTACGTATAATTACACCAAATCGCAAGAGAAGATAGTGTAATTATTCTTAAAATAATATCTATAATTTTTTAAATAATATTTTTTAGATAATTATAACAAATTTCGTCGTAATTACCCTACTAAAAATAAAGTGCATTAATTGTGAAGAAGTTGTGTGTGGTAGGTGGCAATGACACGTGATGCTTCTCTTACTACATGATTTTTCACAAATTAAAATTAAATAGTAGCCACATTAAATACGTCATGTCTCAAATTTAATAATTTATTATTTATTATTTATTTAAATAAAAAGAAAAAGGTAAAGAGAAAGTTGGTAGGTAGGTGGGAAATTTTAAATAATAAAAAATAATTGATAAATCTATTAACCTACCATTCAACTCTTTCAGAACCCGACCTAACCCATTGAGGGCTGCTGAGTGGAAAAATACCTTGGACTTTGCCTCAATCATTAATTAAAAAAAAAAATCCAAATATTCCCACTAGGAATAATATATATACATATATATATAAATTAATGAAATAATAAGTAAAGGGTTTTCAAGAATATTTTTTTATTTACAAAATTCCTTTTTTTTCTTTTAATATTTGCATCGGATAATAAAATAGCGCTACGTTAATAGTTAAGTTCGTGTTGTTATTGAGAAAATAATCATAGTAGTGCGACATCTACTAATACAAATCATATGATAATTACGTATCTATATTATATATTAAGGAAGAGTACCTTTTTAGCGTCTCTGTCTTTTTTTTTTTTTTTTATTTGTCTATTGTTTTAATATTTAGTTTAACTTCTTTTTATTTATTTATCTGATTTTCCACTTATCCACCATTTTTTGATACTTTTTTCATGCATATTTTTTTTATCATGTTCTTATAAATTTAATATTTAGTTATTATGTTTTGTATATATTATGTTCAACAATAAATATTTTATTTTAAATAGTATTACACAATTTGCACATATCGAATGCAACACAAATTACGAATTGGAGATTACCGATGTAGGCCCCTATTTATATACATGTTCAATAAGTTTTGGACCCAACATCTCAACTATAAAATGTTTGTTTTT
Organism: Sesamum indicum; assembly: GCF_026168435.1. Lineage (NCBI taxonomy): Eukaryota > Viridiplantae > Streptophyta > Magnoliopsida > Lamiales > Pedaliaceae > Sesamum > Sesamum indicum. Next base: position 2,553,424 of record NC_142661.1, on the reverse strand, counting down.
CAATCATTGAAGTGTCTCGTAAGAGACTTCAACTACATTTAAGTTCGAGATAAGGAATTTAGACAGTATATCAGTCTGAAACTCTTCTCGAACCCAAAATTTCAGTATGTCCAAATTTATACAACTCCACCTAACCCAATGTCAAATATTTATGAGTGGCACACATTCAAATTTTTATTATAAAGTTTATTTCATCTCGTATTTCATTTAATATATATATAATTTTTTTAAAAATAAAATAAAATATATGATGTCATTTTTATTTTGCAACAAAAAATTCAATCCGAGTAGAATTCATGTTGACCTCATAATTTCTCCTAAAAATATATTAATTAACAACTGAAAATAAATTATATTTAGGGCATTGTAGTGAGCCATATTGTACAGACATGCATCTAAGCAATTAGTACTAGGAAACATAGTGATCTAGTTACACATAGATTGCCTTAAAAAATATAACATTATACTTTTTTTCAAAAAAAAAATTAAAATATTATTTATATTTTCTCTTAAAATTCTCTATTTACTTGACTCTATACTATTAGGGTATGGATGAGAAATACTAAAAACAAAATTTACGTAATTTTTTTTATTTTATTTTGTCATTTATTTAACATTTTCAAGTAAATTTTTATACTTATAAAGGGATAAATGTAATATATATGTGTGTGTGCGTGTGTGCGTGTGTGGAGTGAGCTTAACATTATTACATCTTTCTCCTTATAAGTAATAAATTATTACGTGCGAACCACAATAAATCGATATTATTTCTTCCATAAGTCACTGTTTTGTTATTAATTAATTATATTAATAATATTTTATTTATCATATTTAAAGTTAATTTATTTTTATCAATTCCAACAAGTTATTTATTTTATTTGTTTAAAATTTCAATTAAATAAATATAATAAAATTTTAAATTATACACACATATCGAATATGCATAATACTTAACTAACCACAATATCCGTTGTGATCCTACTCGTTTGTGATTTGCGATTTTCTTTAAGTTAATACAATCACACGACAAAATATAAATTATCGCATGTAATTTTTCTTTTTATTATTCAAGTTTGGGCCAATAAAAAATTGATCTTTGGTTTTCCAAAATTCAACATTTCTTTAAAATTGTGTTTGTTCTAATGAATTTGAATTTTGAAATTTTAAATTTTTAATAATAATTTTTTTAAATTTATTTGGATCATTTAATATTACCATAATAGTAAAAAATTTCAAATATTTTGATGGACTTTCAAAATTTTATGATATGCAATAATTTGTGACCCTTTATTTAAACAATTCTCTCATGTTCAAAAATTTCAATCTAAATATGACTCTGTCGAAATTTGTCATAATAATAAATATTTTTTTATTATTTAAAAAATTATAAATATTTTATTAAATTAACAATTATCTAACAAACAATAATCTACAACGGACTACCACGCAGGGATATTTATTCAGCAACCATTACTTTTAAGGAATATTTATAAATTTTAAATAATAATAGAATATTTATAATTATAATAAATTTTAAAATAATCGGTTGTAATTTACTCAATTGTAAAAATAAATATAAAATACATAATATTAATTGGTCAACTGGTTTTTTAATTTTTTTTTATAATTAATGAATAATTGGGAAAAGAATATTGATGGAAGACACGTTTCTTATTGTTGAAATATGGGAGGTGATAGCGATTCGTTGGTAGTCTAAACCACGTGGGGTCTGAGTTAGGTGAAATTTTATGACTTCCATGTCCCTTATTTTATTCCAAATAAAATAAAATATGGGACATGATTTTTTGATTATTTTTTCTTATAAAATTAAATTATATATATATATATATTATTGCATAAATTAGTAAATTAACATATAATCGTACATTTATTAATGATCATATTTAGAGTAATATCATACATTTTCAAGCCAAAATTCACATTTTCTGACATCTGGTAGATTTTTTAAGGAAAATCGTTGCTGTAAAAAACATTCGGATGGAACTTTTACTGTATTACAGAGTCAAAAAAATTGGTAAACCAACACATCTCGTTAACTTTTAGTGTATTTATCAATATCAAATATAATTAATCTGTAACAATTTTACAGTTTTTGTTGACTCGAACATATAATTTTTTGAACATAAATCTTTATTTTACCAATCAAATTAGGTCTCGTCTACGACCAAAGAGAACATCAGACAATGGTTTGTTATACATACAACATTGGAATAAGGCTACAAGTATTTTTTTTTCTTTTTTTATCCTTTGTAAATAGTTACATACGTAATTACAGTAATATCTTAATAGATTGAGTAATACATCAATTTAGTTAAATATGTCGATATCATTAAGAATAATAAATAAATTACAATAACTCACATAAAGTATGATAAATACCCGATCTTAATGATTAAATTAGTAAGTGTGATATACTTGCTATGTGGTTGGTCACTTTTTTAAATTGCACATCGATTGTATGATGAATATATTATATATCTTATATAATTGGTTTAGAACTAACTAAAACTGATCCGGGTATAATTTTCTTTGAATCATAGAAAATTCTAATTCGAACCCGACTCGATAATATGGAATCAATCATATGACTAGTATAATATATGTGGTAAAAAAAATTAATCAATCACATAACAAATATAATATATTTATTATATAATTAATTTTATTTAACCAGACTTAATCTGACTAAAAATTTTCGTTATATCAGATTCCCGACAACTATCGTAAATTCGTAATAGTTGAGAATGCAATAACGACTCAAGTGGTAGAGCATTTCTCCATCCATCAAACTTTCACACACAAACACACACTCCAACTAACCCCTATCCCCACTTCCTCCCATAAATACACCCCCCTACCCCCCACCCATCTCTCATCCCCACCCCCCAAGTCAACATGGCTTTACCTCTACTCATCCTCTCCTTCCTCACCATCTTCATCGCCTACAAGCTCTTCCAGCGCCTCCGCTACAAGCTCCCTCCCGGCCCCCGGCCCCTCCCCGTCGTCGGCAATCTCTACGACATCAAGCCTCTCCTCGTCCGCTGCTTCACCGAGTGGTCTCAAGTCTACGGCCCCATTTTCTCTGTCTACTTGGGCTCCCACCTCAGCGTTGTGGTGAACTCAGCTGAGCTAGCTAAAGAGGTGTTGAAAGACAATGATCAGCAGTTGGCCAACAGGAACAGGACCCGACAGATTGCTAAGTTCAGCAAGAATGGGGCGGACTTGATTTGGTCCGATTATGGCCCCCACTATGTTAAGGTCAGGAAACTGTGCACTCTTGAGCTCTTCTCTATGAAGAGGCTTGAAGGGCTGCGGCCTATTAGGGAGGATGAGGTCACTGCCATGGTTGAATCTATCTTCAAGGACTGCAATAAGCCTGGTAAGGAATTGTTTATTTGTTATTGCGTTTCTGTTGATGGATCTCGCTAGATTTAGGATTTAGACATGATCTTGATACGAGCAACTGTAGTTGTATAGGTTTTGAGTTTATCTACTGTAGAAGGGGAAGAGATCTGAATCTTTTCAAGTTTGATACATGGAAATGTGTGCGTCAACATATTTGATGCATTGCTTGTTCAGCACAATTTGATTCTCTTCATAGTCGTACTGGAATCTGGATAACTTAGTTGAGATGTTATTTGTCTCTGTCCGATTAGTACAGTTGCTTGAATTAATGATTGTGCAATGTTCTTGCACCTCTGTTAACTGCTAATGTGATTGAATTCACTAATCTGTCCCAGAAAATAAGGGTAAAGCTTTGGTGTTGCGTGAATACCTGGGGATGATGGCGTTCCTGCACATAACCAGATTGACATTCGGGAAGAGGTTCATGGACTCAAATGGCGTAGTCGACGGGCAGGGAGAAGAGTTGAAGGCTATTCTACACAATGGGATTAAGTTGGGTACCAAGAAATCCTGGGCAGAGTTCCTCCCATGGTTTAGGTTCTTGTTCAAGACTGAGAACCAGTTACTTGCCGAGCACGATGCTCTTGCGGATAGTTTTACTAAGAAAATCATGCAAGAACACACTCTTGCTCGCCAGAAGACAGGAAATACTAAAAACCACTTTGTCGATGCATTGCTTACTCTTCAGAAAGAATATGATCTCAGTGATGACACCGTTATCGGCCTCCTTTGGGTAAGTAAAGCGAAAAACTTGTTATCTTGTGAATCAACCCTGCCCCAAATACATATGCAAGAACTCTTTGTACTTCCCTGATTGAAAGAAAACTTGTCTATAATGTTGCCTGCAATCTTATGCAATGAAGATCTCTTCAACAAAGTGGTTGTTGATGTTGTTTGATGTGGACTTGTTTCGTTGATAAAATATCCACAACTATGACTTAATATGTGGTTGAGTAAACATTGGACTCTGCCCATGTCCATCTTTAGATCCGAGGAAGATTCTTCGGGAGAATCTTTCTTGTGTACGCGTCTGTATCTTTGTGGGCTATCCACATATCTTGATGTAGATTTTTCAACTTCTGCAGGATATGATCTCTGCGGGTATGGACACCACCACTATTACCGTCGAATGGGCTATGGCAGAGTTGGTTAGGAACCCAAGGGTGCAACAGAAGGTGCAAGAGGAACTCGACCGAGTGGTTGGTAGTGACCGTGTCATGACCGAAGCCGATATCCCCAACCTTCCTTACTTGCAATGTGTGACCAAAGAATGCTTCAGGATGCACCCTCCAACCCCATTAATGCTCCCCCACAAGGCCAGCACCAATGTCAAGATTGGCGGTTACGACATCCCGAAAGGAGCCACCGTGAGCGTTAATGTCTGGGCCCTTGCCAGGGATCCAGCCGTGTGGAAAAACCCTCTTGAATTCAGGCCCGAGCGGTTCCAAGAGGAGGACATCGACATGAAGGGTACTGACTACCGGCTACTCCCCTTCGGCTCCGGAAGGCGTATCTGCCCCGGTGCACAACTTGCTATCTACTTGGTGACCTCCATGTTGGGGCACATGTTGCACCACTTCACATGGACACCTCCGGCCGGGACGAAGCCTGAAGACATGGACATGATGGAGCAACCTGGAACAGTGACTTACATGAGAACTCCTCTCCAAGCTGTTCCCACTCCAAGGTTGCCTGCCGACTTGTTCAAACGTGTGGCTTCCGGAAATGTGTGAGACTCAGGGTTCTCAGGCTGTGTACATTTTCTGAGGTCAATGCTCTTCATTGATCCATATTCTTGCAACATTTTGTTTGTTCCTTTGGATGTTATTCTTGAGGAACAGCTACTGTACTTCTTCAGACAGTTTTCAAAGTTTAACGTTTGATGCATAATCAATATTTATATATATATATATATATATATATATATCTGTTGAAAGCTCTGAGATTCATAACGAGTGCCCCCATTATTCATGAAGCAGAATCACAGGCATGAAATATGCTACTCGGATTGAATGTGTCATAACTCCTTCAAATTGACCGTAATTGTGTTAGATTTAATGCAGAAAACTGAAGTTAACCTCCAACAAGGCCTAGAGGCTTTGTCTGAGTGAAGAGGGAAAAAGATAACATTTTTTCTTATGGTGAAAATGAAAGTAAATTTTATTACAGAAATAGAAATTTACGTTCAGTACAATTATGTGACATCAAAAAAAATTTAGGAATGAGCAGAACATACCCATCACATCTCTACATCTAATTTTGAAACAGAAAACAATTAATAATTGGAACTCGGAAGATGACTCCTTCTCATTTATTTTATTATTTATAAATAAAATACTTTACTTGATTCAGCAAAAGGTTGGGGCTCGTTTGGTTTGTGTGATAGAATTAAGCGTGATAGGATTAGATAGGATGAAAAATTGAATGACTATTAATCCTATCTTGCATTTATATGATATTTGATCTGAGTTATTGCCGTGGGATATCTCATTTAATAATATACTATGGTGTTTAGTTGAAAGGATGATAACATATAATTAAATAAAATAAAAAAACTATATAAAGAGTATCTATTTTTAAGGTATTTATATTTTTATACTGTAGCTTGTGAATGATTTAAAAAATAATTAAAAAAACCACTAAGTTATTTATTGAAATACAAATACTTAAATAAAAATTAATTTGTGAAATATTTCTTCTTTTTTTTGTCTATATTTATATAAAATTGAAGTTGAAAATACATATTCAATTAAGTAAAAAATGATAAAAATTCAAGGATTTTTTAAATGTCCAAAAAAGAAAGAAGTAATATTTTTACTATGTTTTATTATTAAATCATTATTTTATTCGTTGGATTTTGATCGAAGAAAGATAGGAGATAAGGGAAGAAATAATCGTCTGTCAATAATACAATCTTCCTCGCTGCTTCAATCAACCACTGCCAGCAAAGAATCTCACCGAGAGAATACATAATTCATCGGATTTGATCGGAGAAAGATGGGAGAAAGGGGGAGAAATAAGCGCCGTTAATTCATTGGGAGAAAAAAGAGAAAATGGGAGAAAGAGAGGTGAGAGTGGAGATGAGGATTATTTATACTAATTAAATAAGCTTAATTCATAATATCATATATTATGATTAATAAGATTGGGTCCGACAAACCAAACTTATTATTAATCATAATAAATAATTTGATCATAGCTAATCACACGGACCAAACAGAACTAAGAGGATAAGCCTTATCGGACTCTTAAAAGAAGGTTAGAACGCGTCTAATATTCTTGGATATCCAAGGCTGTCTATGAACCTTCTTCATGGGCCTTCTCAAGCTTCTTTGCTAATTAGACCCCTCCAAGGGATCTGGACCAGAGGCCACTTCTCTCTTGGGGCAGCATGTATTAGGTATAATTCAACTTGTACTCCTTCTAAGGCCATGTGCATTTTTTGATATAGAGCAAATGATGGGCGTAATCGTTTCTTAAATTATATATTAAATAAAATACCTTTATCTATAAGAAACTATATGCACAAATATTGTATAATTACTCGTACATTTTTTATAATTTTATAAAATTATATTTAAAAACTCTGAAATTTACTTTCAAGTAACAAATAAATCTTTCTATTAGTAAAAATTTATTAAATTTAGTAAAAAAATTAAACAAAAATTCACATTTAGTTTCAATTAACTTAATTGATTACAAGTTAAATCAAATTTTTTTCTGACCAAACCACTCTTATACATCTTCACTGGCTAATGCATTACGAAAAGGTATAAAAATAATTTGGTCAGAAAAATATTTGTTTGACCTAAACTAAGTTAATAATAAATCAATCAAGGATAAATATAAACTTTCATTCTTCTTCTTCCTTTTTTTTTTTGTTTTTAATAGTAGCATATTCGATAAATTTTAACTAATAAATGTATCTATTTGTTAGATGAAAACAAAAAATTAAAATATAATTAAAGTATAAGATATCAGATCTTATTCTAAAAATAAGATGTAACAACTTATAAGATGTAAAAGCTTATATGATATCAGATCTGATTCTAAAAACTTATAAGATTCTAACAAAATCTTGTTTTTTTGTTAGAATCAAATAAGTTGTTATCTTTGACATATTTTGGTTTAATTTTTTTTTAAAACGGTTTTATAAATAGTACCCATTAGATTATCTTTCAAAATAAAAATTTAATAGATAATCTTTTTATAGTAAGAAAAATGACAAACTATTACCTAAATTTTTAAATAAAAATAATATATATCTACATTCATGCTAACCGAATATTAATTTAGATAAAATAGTTTATATTTTTTTTATTAATACAATATTTACATAGCCGAACGACTCGTGCTGATACAGATTCACATGACATGATCCTAAGCCTTCCTATTGTGGTGATCAACGGGTTTCATTTCGGGTCTTTGGGCCTATGCGGTTCGGGTGCGACCCGACCCAATCCAACTAATCTGACTTTGGGGCTTAGAATTTCCCAATCAGTTATAAGCAACAATCAAGAACCAAACACCAAATACAAATGCAAAGGACAAGAAAACATTAGGTTTCACCAAGAAACAAATTACTGATCAATAATTAGAATTTCACATCTTCATAAAATTCAAACTGCATTTCATTTAAGGATCAAGAAACTAAAATCGCCACCATCTATTCACAAAATTGAAGAACAGCCAAATGACACGACAAATCCCAATTTTTGTCTAGGTTTAACCAGAAGTAGAAGCAGAAGCATTCAAGATCCTGCCAATTTCAAAGCAAACAAAAGCATCAATGCAAGCATACTGCACCTGAGGAGGCGTCAGCCACTCGTTGTCCCACCTACTCATCGTCACTCTCTTCGGCTTCTCCACCTCTTTCTCCAGCACGAGGCTCGCGAGTTGCTTCAGTCCCGCGCTCTTCAACTCCCTCCTCCCGTACTCATCCGCCGCCAAGCTCCTCAAATCCACCGTCTTCGTGTTCAACCCTAACTCGTAGTCCTCCAGCTTCTCCAGGTCCTGTTCTATGCCGATCCCCACGAAGGTGTAGTGTGGATTCGCCAGGAAATCGATGATCGCCGAGGGAATGAAGGGGCTGTGGATGAGTTGAAAGATGAGGCAGCGGCGGCCAACGCAGAGCTGCAGCGTCGCTGCAGGGTTCTGGATATAGCGGTTGAAGGAGGGGCGCCACTCGACGTCGAGCCCGACGATGAGGCACCTGAGGCGGCGGCGGTGGATGGACTCGGTTTGGGAGATCCACTGGGTGGCGACGTCGGGGTCGTGGGTGACGGTTGTGTGGATGGAGTCGCCGAAGAAGATGACGTCATAGGTGTTGTGGGAATCGTAGGGCAACTCGTGATCTACAATGTCGATCGTCCTTGGTGTTTGATTGTAAGCCATCTCTACTGCTGGCTGACTCTGGGGGATGGGGTGGGATTGGGCCGGGGGGGCAGGGGGTTGTATGTATACTGAAAGGAAGTGGAGAAGACTGAGAAGTGGAGGAAGAAAAGAATTCCAAGGGGTGGAGGGAAGAACTCAATGCAACGCGCGGTGATTGGCGCGTGGATGCTATTCGTATATGGAAAACTGAAACCTCTACATAATGTTTGGATTCGTTTTCTGAGTGTTTTGTTGTGTTTTGTGGAAATAGAGAGAGAAAAACAAAGATAAACAAGTATGTGTTAGAGATAATATGTATGTTTGGATTTGTTTATGTAAATAATTTAAAATAAGTATTATATATTTAATGTTGTATTTTGAGAGACAAAAATTACTATTCATTGTCAAATCATGTCTTTGGAGATAATTTAAAATAAGTATTATATGTTTAATGTTGTATTTTGGGAGACAAAAATTACTATTCATTGTCAAATCATGCCTTTTTATATATATTTATGTATATATGTGTGTATATATATGTATGTTTTTATGCTAAAACAGTTAAAAACACCTAAATGTATTTGAATGATGGCAAACATTGAGTATGTTTTGACTTGTTTCGAAAATAAGTTGAAAATGAAAACAAACATAGTGCTAACTTTCCTCTGCCACTCGTATAAAGCTATTCATTATGTTTGATTTTGTTTCTAAAATATTTTGTTTTGTTTTTTAAAAATAAAGCGAGAAAAATAGAAATAAATATATGTATTGGAAATAAATTGTAAAATATAATATAATATTTTAATTTATTGTTATAAATATAAACTACTATTTAGTTTAGTAGTAATATAATTAGTAAAATATAAAAAAAATTATACTAAAGAATTAAATTGTAGAAAAGCATACATTATCTAGAATAATGTAATTGAAATACATAAAAATATTTTATAGTTGAGATCAATATACGATCACAATCTGCAATAAATTTATATATTTATAAATATTAGTATTATGTTGATGTAACTATCTCATCTTATATTATTGAACAACATGAGTTAATCGGGTCATCAAAATTCAGATCAAATGGTTGGGTTTGATCAAACTTACAGAAAATATATTTGGTAAAGTTTTAGACTTATTGAATATACAGATGACGAGATATCGTACTCGAAACATAGCAGTAATCATTCAAAACGGTGTATCATTGAATTCGGCTATGTGATTTTAAATCATATCTTTTGATATAATCTAAAAGACACAGTTTTATATATATTTGAATTTGATATAAATAGGGTATCCGAATTTTAAGATATCGTAATTGTTTATTAAACTTTTTATTCTCATTATATATATAATAAAATAATTAAAATTGTTCAACCATCATTTTTATTATTATCATTATTTTTAGATTAATTCATAAGAGTCACTAATTTTGACATAAATTTATAAGTAATAAAATAGATTGCATAATGTATATATAAATATAAAACGATTGAAATAGATAAAAAGAATCATAAATGAATTACTTGTCAATTTAAAAAAAGTATAACACAATATAAATATATATTAAAATATAACATAAAGTGTATATGTGTCATATTAAATAATTATTTTATGAAAAATAATGTAATTTATAAAATTGTTGATTAATTTGATTTTTGTATAAAGATTAGATGTATAAATAAAGTACCATAATTTATTATTATGCAAAATAAAATATATGTGTTGATTAATACTTATAATATATGGTCAATTTTGAGTATAAAATTGATAAAGTATTGAATATGAAATTAAGTATAAAAAAATTAAAAATAAAAATATATACATAAAAAATTAAAAAAAAAAAAAAAAACTCGTGGGTCGATGAACAAAGGGAATTGAGCTCGAGTCGAGCTCAAAATCGACCCGACTCGCTGCCACCCCTAGTTGTTTGGCTTCTATCAGGATGAACAAAAACACGAAAAATAGTATGTGAATCAACTCAAATTTTAGACATCCCCATAATACTACAAATTTAAAAAAAAAAAAACTTGTTACTCCTTTTGCTTTAGTCATATCCAATTTTGAAAGCCAATTTAAGAAACAAAGAAAAAAGTTAAAATCAAGGGGAAAAAAAGGACAAAAAAAAGGGAAGATAAGAAAGCACCTTGTTACCTAATAAAGAAGAGCTAGTACAAAGATTCTCAGCTATTTTAATAGTACTTAAGTTTATGAGTTATAAATATTTGATATTTGATAGGTTATTTATAATTGTTATTTAATTAAAAATATTTAAATAAATTTAAATTATTATTTAGTTTAAAATATTTAAATTTAAAATAATTTTTATAATTATTAAAACTAAATTTTTAATTATATTCACAAAAATTCAATGAATTATTTTTAAAAAAACTATATAAAAAAACTAATTTTACGTATTTAGGATTTAATTAGGATTTTACAATTCCAAATTTTGGTTATATATTCCCAACTTATGGAAATATTGTTTTTTCACATTGAAGTAATTTTATCAAATAAAATAATATGATAGTATGTAATTAAATTCTCATAAAATATGTCATTCACTGTCAAACAAACGATTTTTCTTTAGAAAAAAAAAAAAAATACTTTTGACTAATATTTGGAATTTCTTATTTTAATCAAAGGTATGAGTCAAGATCCAACTTAGAAAGCTAAATTAAGGTGAAAAGAAAAAGTTAAAATCAAGAAAAGTAAAAGAGGCAAAAACAAAAGCAAGATAAGAAATCCATAAATTATTATATTCGTGAATTTTTTGTACGCATCAAATATTAATAAATAAAATATAAAATTAATGAAATACAGAAAGAAAAATATTTTTAGTTTGGATGTCTTTATATTTTTAGTTTCTTTTTGTTGGTGCACATGACTATGAGTAGGAAATTTACCCAACTTGTATAGTTTCATGTTATATAAATTTAAATCATATATTTTTAGCTGGTATAGTTTTAGATCGTATTTATTTTTAGAGCTCGTGTGAAATGTTTGTTAAGAACTCGTATCTTTAAAGATGTTGATAGTATTTCTAATTTATAGGCTATTTTAATAATTTTTCTCTCATCTATGTTGATACTTAATAGGGAAAAGTATTATTTTAGTCCGTTAAGTATGCCTAATTTTAATTTTAGCCCGATAACTATGTCCATTTTTTTTTAGGTTCAATAACTTACGAAATTGCTTACTTTTAGTCTTTGGCTGATTTTCGGATAATTTTACCCCTATGAGTGCATATGGAATAAAACTGCTTTTCAAAAGTTGCATAGGGGTAAAATTGTCCGAAAATCAGTCAGAGGACTAAAAGTAAGCAATTTCGTAAGTTGTTGGACCTAAACAAAAATAGACATAGTTATCGGACTAAAATTAAAATTAGGCATATTTAGCGGACTAAAATAATATTTTTCCCTACTTAATATAATAATCATTATAATTGTTGACCATTGGAATCATGATATGTCTCTAACCAATAAATGCATTTAAAACATCCGAAGTAAAATATGTTGTACAGGATACAGGAATAAACATCCAAAGATTCATATCTTCCATAACAACCTTTGCAAGCATAAAACCTCAAATACAACTAACAAAACAAAAGTAAAAGGAACTAAGCGACTATGTCCAAATCAGATCTAGACCTGCAAGCTCAACTCTGTACTATATGTCCTTTGAGACATTGTATTGTATTAGCCCCTTATAACATAAGACATATTTTATTCATCAAGACAATGGCTGTATGTACATCCTCGGCCTATGGCTTATGCTTTGCTATAATAGTAGAGTATCACTTACAAGGTCTTATGTTTAAAAAAAAAAAAAAAACACCAAGTTCGATACCAACACAAAATTTCGAGCTCTATAGACAAAACAACAGGACATTGTATGAAGTGGGAAATTAAGGTAAAAGCAAGTGAGGAATCGAAACCTGGTCAAAATCCTACATCGGAAAGGATGGCGCCTTGCCTATTCCTTTTCCTTCTACTCTATGATGTTTTTTAATCGACTGTCTTAAGCATTTTATCCGGGGTGTTCATACTCTAATGTGTACATTGATTATTTGATGCTAACCAAATGTAGGCAGTTTTTCCACTCCATATGTTGTTCAAAATTCACAAGAAGATCCAAACCTTTGGTTTGACAAGCCCATGGATGTTCTTTTCTCAAAGGCTTTGGACAAAAGCTTCTCGAAAATGCCCAAGAACGAGTGCCACTCATCGTTGTCCATGTCCCCGAAAGAAATGCCTTCCCCATCATGATTGTAGTTTGCTACCGGGGATATCAAGCAACCTGCATTGTCGTTGTCATCCCCATCATCATGAAATTCATCCACAATTGTGTAAGAATCACATTCATCGGACAGTACTATGATAATGGCATAAAGTGAAATACTGACATCAACATGTGTGGTCTAAATGCCTACATTTAGAACATAATACAATGATGTCATAAAGTGAAGTGCTCGGCATTATCCGTATGATCTATCTGACTACACATAGATTCAATTGCATCCCGCATGGGTGGATTTGATAACCTTAACTCGATGCATGTTAGACAATCATCAACGAGAATATTGGAAATTTTGATGACTTACCTTTTGCCGGGGAGTTGTGAAAAACAGGAGGGGCATCAGACTCTTGATTGAGGCGATCCTCATGGCTTACATCAATGTCTTCTTCACCATGATCACTCTTGATGACATTATCATCAGTGAGTCCATTGTTCAAGCGAGCTTTAGCAATCATGCATAAGTTCTCCAACACACTCCAATTTTCTTCTCCTCCATTGATTTCTCTAGTCATTATTTCACCCATGTCAGCAAGGGACAACCCATAGGCCGTTGCTTGCTTCAAGAATATCGTACAGATCACAAGAACCCGAATGGAAGACTCCCTGATTGACGGAAGCTCAGTTCTTAGCAGCTCCGCATCTTTATATGGATCGAGACGGGATATGTAGTCGACTGCAATCTCTGAAAAAGGAATTGAAGCCTGAGGGCAATGCAGCCACTCAAAATATGGATCGTCAAGCGACTCCGGCAAGCAATATCCATGATCTATTGGCACTAGCTCAGCATCTCCCCGGCCATAACTCTCATTTTGTTTCCTCACAAGAATGTTTCCTGCATGTCGGTCGAGATTCATCAATCTTATGTCCAGTATCCCAATATGGTGTACATCCGTGACTGAGAAAGTTGAAGGGCCCATATCTCCTGCATCAGAATCATGATCCACGAAACGTTGAAGGGACGCAATCTTATAAAGCGGGCTTGAATTTGATCCTGAACTATTTGAGTTGAACCGGACATGAGAAAATTTGACCAATGCAGTAGGAGGGACACCGGCAAAGCCACCATGGTCAAGGAGATAAGCAGCTGATTCACGAAGGCCTGTTTCGCCTATCCTGATGGAACTTTTCATGCCCGGTTGGCCCAACATCCGTCCAGTGTAGCCTTTGGGGTTGTTGAATGCTAGAGGTTCCTCATCTACAGGCTTTGCAACAGCTATCCTATCACCGTTTTTAGCACGCAGAAAGTAGGCACCACCAAGCCCACTCGACACTGGCTCAGGGTTGACGCCACAGGCCATAGCTACTGCAACCTCAACCACCAGAGCGTGTATTTGGGGGGCATCATGCCCCACAATGATTTCGATCCTTGGATTGGTAGCAGAATCATCTTCTGGTCTAGAGGAATGAGACAGGCACGGGGTGGAGAAGCTCTTGTGGATATAACTGAAGTTAAAGGCATGTTCCAGAGACTGTGTGAGCTCGGATTGACTGATATTGAGCATCTTGTAATCGAACTTACTGGAAGACTTGCGTTTACATCTAGGGGGTCGAGCTAGTGACGTGAATCCATGAGCTTGATCAACGGCTACGGCCATCTTGAAGAGTCGTCTCGTGGAGGCAGGAAGAGTTACTGCGCATGCTAAAGGCTGGTTGATCTCTAGAAGGTTAGTCTGCCCTGGGAGATTATACATCACATTTCTGCAATCAAAGCATAAATTCTTGATTAAGGAACAGAACATCAAGAAGTCGAGATGTAATTTATTATGGTTGTCAGAATCTCGATCTTGTCGAGCTTTCTACAAGTTCTCTGTAAGAGGAAACTCATTCTTCATATCTCACTGTCTCCCTTCATGCATTTTGGATTATTACATACATAAGATGTCTGAATCCAGAAATGTCTTCACAAGTTCATAGTCATCAATCATGAACAGATTATCAGAAAAACAGATGTAACTAACGAGACATCTTACTTGAGATTCGCAGAAGAGAGGCTGCAAAAATCAACAACCAGAAATGTGGTGCTAATCTCCGTACACCTACAAAATGTCAAACAACAAATGCGCCATTCGTCATATGATCTTACAACCTTATAGTAAACAATTACCAAAAGAGAAGAAAGAAAAGGAATATATGCTCGAACTACAAGATTTTTATCGACACCTACCGTACTATGAAGGCCCTCGCTTGCTCTGCCGCTTAAAACTCACCAAAATGGACTGCAGATGATAGATAAAAATCGTCATTCGTCATCATTCATTATTCATTTTCAGCAACAGAAAAGTTGGACATAAAGGAAAAATGATAGATCGAACACTGCGTCGTGTCTAACAAGAAATAACTCTGTCAATCATCAAACATCAAAAATAATTAGCTTCACAGAACAATCATTGTTTATTCCAGGGTCCACTTCATTGTCTTACATTGATTAGGACAGGAGATACAAGTCCTAAAACAATTCAGTCACATGTACATATGCACGAGAGAGGGGACGCTAACTAACTATACCCAAAGAAATTGGACAAAATCAAAATAATACCAAACATCTTTTCCTCTGCAACATTCTCACTTCTTCTTCACTAAAGAAACAGGTCGACAGAGGGAAACAAAAGAAGGACAATCGCCTCCAAATTGAAGATCAATCATTACATCCTCAAAATTTCCAACATTGATCAATAACTTCACATCATACTAGGAATCCACAAACAAAAGTCCACGACAAAATAGATGCATTTTTCCACAAAATGCGAGAAACGAACAGCATCGGATCATTCTTCCACCACCATGTTAACAATCAAACAAAATCAAGAATCCAAAATGCGAGACACATTTCAAAAGGTCAGAGAGAGAGAGAGAGAGATACTCTGAACACTGGTGAGGCGTTCAGGGAAACGAAACGGCAGCGAGAGAGCGCGAGAGCTAATTATTTTGTTCGTGCCCGAAAAGGAAACAATGCCTCTTTGGTTGTCTTCATGATCGGGTAACCTTAGTCCCTTAGTAGAAAGCTCTCTCCCTCCCACGTTCCTTCCGATGTTTCCGCCAACCGTTTTCCATTTATAGGATGCTCTGCTCTGCTCACCCTTGTACTTCTCCTCTTGCATCCCCCCTACACTATCTCATCTTCATCTTCATCTTCATCTTCATCTTCATCTTCCTTCCAATAATATATCACTACCCTCCATTCATCATATCCTTCTGATACTAAAATTTTAGTACAACAATAAAATTCTCTTTTATAAATGTCTAAATTTTTGTAATCAACGTCAAATATTTTGTATCAATCGGCCGGCTATGTCTTGTCGGGCTTTCATCCTATATTTCACTATGAAAAAATATGAATTATTTTCTAGGTTATAAATAATTACAATTTAAAAATTATGATAAGTTAATATTATATATAACAGTTACATAAACGATATAAAAAATTAAATTTTGATCACGAGTAATCAAATATTTTAATTATGGTAAAATTATTTGTCATTATTATTAATTATGATTAATGTTAAAGTCTCGCTACAGAAATAATGGTTAGTAATTGGTCCACAACTGTTGTTAATCATTAAAATCACCAAAAACTTTTCCTTATGTTTAGATTTGTGTTTTGTTTTGTGTTTTAAAGATAAAGAGAGAAAAATAGAGTTAATTAAGTGTATGTTGAATAATGTTTAGATTTGTGTTTTGAAGTAATTTAAAATACTTTAAAATAAGTGGTGTAGGTTTGATGTTGGAATTTGAAAGACAAAAATTACCGTTCATTATCAACTCATATCTCTTTTTTATATATTTTATATATAAATATTGTATGTTTAATATTGTATTTTTGAAAGACACAAATTATGCCTCTTTTATATTATATATAGAAAGTTAAAAGACAAAAAAACACACAAATAAGGTTTAAAAACACAAAACTAAATATTTAGTGTGTTTTATCTTGTTTCGAGAAATGCAAAAACATAAATCCAAACATAACTATAGAAATTAATTACGACAAAAAATCAATTTTTTTCCGATGCTTTTAGTGCCCCGTCTTCACACATACATTATATATTATTTTCCTTTCCTATTTTATAAATAAAGTAGGGAGAAAGAGAAGATTCAATAGGGAAAAAGTCACTTATTCACTTGGAGAAAAGCAAAAATAGAGCATAGACTCTCAAGGGACTTGTTTCTTTGGGTTGGCACTGGAAATACTGATCCAACTGCCCATCAAGCAACTGTTACTGCCTCCTCTTTCTTAGGAATTCCATTCAGCTGACTGGCAACATGGTCTTCTCCTTTCCCATTTCCGGCCGGTTGCTTAACGGAATCCTTGCTCGACTTTCCTAGTCCCAATTCGTCGCCATGTGAAGAAGGGCACGATCTTCCACTACCGTGGACGAGGCCTTTGATAGAAGATATAAGTTCTTTATCCTCCAGCAAGGACTCCAATGTCACATGTACCCCTGCAGCAATTAAGATAGCCGACAGTAAGAACACAAAGGAGTGTTTCAAGAGTCCCACAAAAAACTGAAGTATTTGCACGGATTAATCATAAGAAGCCACTCTGTAGAGAGAGGTCAGCACTGAATATCACACAAAAATATATACATCGAAAGAGGAGCAGGGAGGGATAGTTGAAGTGTGTCAACATACGGTATCGCCAGTAGTGTTTTGGATTTGTCGGATCATTTATTGTCTCCTCTGCAGCCGGTCGAGTTGTGTATTTGTCTTTCAGTGCTAGCAAATCCTGTTTCAAAATAAACATCATGTTTTACCTCTGAAAACATGGTCTTTGTCATAGTTCCATATATATGAACATGAAGCACCCATGAGTTCTTGTACACATTTTTTTCTCAAGCATCCTTACACGCACATCTGAATTATCACAAATCATTATGTAGCAATTTTAAAAAAAATGGCGGTCTCGAACTATCTATTCTCTATTCTACACTCCACATGCCTCTCTAATAACATGCAGTTGCAGAGGGTGTTTAGATGAGTTCATAAATTTTTTAAAATATCTTGTAAAACATCTAACAACTCACACGATGTTGTAGAGTTCTCGGTAAAGTATTCAGAAAAAGGCTTATAAGATAAAAATAAAATGTTAGTTGTTTATATGTTCATTTGGGAGAAGTGAAGGGATTCCTAGCTGATCTTTAAAATCTTAACAACCTCCTTTAAATTTTTATCATATAATTATGAATTTGGCATTGCTAACACGTCATAAGTTTTGTAATCTTATTTTATCCAAATATTTCAAAAGCTTATTTTTAAGTAAATAATTCTTTTTCTATTATCCATATAACACATAAAAATCTGGAAAATCCTCGATAACTACGTTGATGAAGGGCATATGTAGTACGTGTGTATAGGTTGAAATACCTGAAGTGGAAAAATTGCCCACATTGATGGAGCTTCAACGTGCTGGCGTAAAACAAACTCTACAATTTCAGGAGTGCACCTATCAGGTGGTAGCAGATCAGAGCCCACCACAGTCTGGAAAAATCTCCGCCTTCGATCTTCATCTTCTTCCCACCAAGCACGGAGGGTGGAACAGTCATGACACGATGGAGCGCATACCTAAAGGGTAAAAAGAGTTAATTTCATAATGATTCTTTATTTCATTCTAATATTGATTCATAGTTTGTTTTATCAATATAATAGCCTTTAAGAGTAGCAATCTTTCGCTTACAGAGAAAGAAAATAGTTTTATTTATTTTCAGTAACGTTTTGAAACACGGACCATTCCCTGAAAACGTTATTTTAAAGACTCTGGCGGGCCCCGAACAACTGGATTGTCCCCTTGAGGACATGAAACTGGATTTGAATAACCCTTCTATGATTGAATGAAGCAGAGAGGCTCATTGGGGTCTGTGGTGTATTTCGGTTTCAAGCCAATAATGCGGAGAGTTTATTTCAAAAACCATTACAAGGATAAAGTTCAAGAACAAAATATTTCAGGATGGACCTTACCGTCATATAACTGTACTGTGAAGGAATACCGAATTCCACACCAGGTTCACTCGGCATACGTTGTATGCGCAAACCAATCAAACCTAGTTCTTGCATGACCTGTATCAAGGTAGTTCAACCACAAATAAACATTTCAAACTCATTGATAAAACTGGTTCACATAAATCATGACTAGTGTGTTTCCAAATGAACAAGAAGTGACATCATACAGGATGAACGCAAGAAGGAATCAACCCAAGATCTTCTCCACAAGCCAGCATATCTGATGAGTTCAAGAGAACGGGCAATGTCTTTAGTGCATTTTGACGCCACAGAGTTTCTTGCCGCTGGAAATAGTAATCATAATATAGCTTTTTCAAGATATTTTTGCTGCAAATATGGGGGATGGCATAGTGAGCAGTAGTTGTTCAAAGCAGATCTTAATTCAGAAAAAAGAAAATAATGATAGTGAATGGAAAAGAAACTAAAAGATAAACGAAAAGAATAATGTTTACCAATGACGACTCATAGCATGACAACGATCTATTTTCTCTAATTCATAAAAGATGAAGTTATGCTGATATGCCAACAACATTACCTGTGTTCGTCCAAATCACTAAAGCTTGAAGTGTCCTCAAGATTGAAGCGGGGATAGAACTTTTTTGAATCTTCTCGATCTTTGATAAGGACTACATTCTGCAAAATGCAGAAAATTAATGCAAGCAATAATGAGCACAGACAATACGCAAATTCTAAGATAGTAATACCAATAACCAGAATTGTAAAAGCATAAAAAGCTTTTAAATCGGAATATAGCATTGAGTTACTATTATTTACTCCATCAGCATGGGCTGGATAACTAGACTTCTCCAATTCACTTGCCTGAATAAGATCAAAGAGGTTGCGCCGAATTTTTTCCTCACTCTCCAGGAAGATGGATTTTTGTAAGCATGACTTCAGCTTGGATGCAATTTTCTTTTCAGTATCGCAGTCCTCCTTGAACTACATTAATGACATGAATAAGTTAATAGCTTCACAGAGAAAGAGCTCCACTGATTTCATTTATGAACCACCAGAAGATTATAAAAACATGTCTTTCCAACTATAGATCACCTGATAATGGTCTTTCTGGAATTCATCCAGGAAGTTGGAAGCAATTATAGTCCAGGAAGCTCCAAACTTCTCCTGAAATAGAGGTGTGCAGATGCAATAAATAAAACATAACTTAAATTTTAATAGTAATTGACTAAAAGGAAAAGCCACAAGTGACTACGGCAGACTTTATACCTGTAAATGTTGTTGTTTGATGTATGGCTGGCTCAAGCGATTAAAGTCCCATATTCCTTCTCTTTCAAGTTCTTCCTACAATGAAAATTGGTAAAATTAAAATAAAGTGTCCGTCAACACAACAGCAGAAGGTAAAGCCTCAGAAAATAAACAAAGAGCAAAGAGAAGGAACGAACTTGAACAAGGAAGTAAAGTATATACCTGACTCAGAGGAATAGATGGTCGAAATTTCCCGCAAAGACCAGTCATTGCATGATCTGGAAGCTCCCAGATTCTGAAGAAACCCAATATATGATCAATCCTGTATGCTGTAAAGTACTTCGCCATCTGTTAACAAAACCACAAAAGTTTTTATTTAAAACTTCTGCAGATGCAACCCTTCTTCACCCGTGGTAGTATTAACTAAAATTGTTTACCACATGACCTGTGTTAAACGACCACGCCACCAAGCATAGTTATCTTTGGACATTTCTTCCCAGTTATAAGTAGGGAATCCCCAATTCTGTCCATTTTTATCAAAATAGTCTGGAGGTGCCCCAGTTGAGGTGTTCATGCGAAAGAGGTTTGGGAACACCCAAGTATCCACACTATTCCGGTCAACTCCAATTGGCAAATCTCCTTTTAATACCACTCCTTTCTCTCTAGCATATGACGCAGCTTCTGATAACTGTTATCACCAACATCATCACAAAGACCTTTGAGTTGGCAGTTCAGATCAAAGAAAAACATTCACAAGGTAGAACAAGCAACTTACTTGCATGTGTAAATGGAACTGGATATAATAATGAAAGCAAATTATGTCATAGTGCAAGCTGTCTTTGGAGACTAGTTTCTCAAGCTGAAAAAGGGAGAAGTAACTGTTAGCATTAAGAAGGTTGGCGCAGCAGAATAGATTTTGTATCTGCGCTGAAGTTATTCTATCTATTCAAACTAATATCCTAGGAACGAGAGTTAAAGAATAAAAAGGCCCCTAGATCCAATTACCTTGTCCTCTGAAAAAAGAGAAAAACGACCCCACTGGCTGTGATCTGATGTTTCAAAAAAATCCCTTAGAAAACAAAAGGCTGCATAGGGTTTTAACCAATCCTGTTACCCAAGAAAAAAGCAATGTAAAAATAAAAAAAGGAGTTGAATGTTAAACCAGTAGACTTAATAAACTAACAGCAAGCCAAATAACCTGATTCTCAGAAAAGAAGTTCTGGAAGGCAACTGAACTAAATACAATTTCCTTCTCCTGAGAATATATCTTCTTGGCAATGGAAAGTTTTGCAGCCATGGTGGCCTCATAATCCACATTCTGTGCACATAAAAATCCAAAATCATGAGTTTTTAGTGAATATTTCTCAATTTCAAAAATTAAGCTTTCGTCCAACTGAATATACTTGGTCATCTCAAAATGGCTAACAGGATATATGCTGATGCAGGTATTCTTGTGAGATGATTAACATATATCTTCTCATCAACATCAGTGATACACAAACACAATTGCTTAATGATAGTACTGATTTTTTCGCATACTTAATCAATCACTGACCGTAGTTGAACTTAAAGAATATGAACACACATTTTTTGTATTATTCTTACATGTTCTTCTGATTCTTTATGCAATTTTTTGTAATTCATCATAAAACCTATAAAACAGAGATACAGGGATGATCACTGAAAAGGGGGGAGGGGATGAATGAGATGACAATATTGTGATCAGCATGTCGGCATGATATGACATTTGCTCTCTACGTGAATTCAGTAATAGATGAATGATCAGCTAAAGATGCTGAATTTACAAATGTCAAACGGTATTTATGAAGGATAGGAACCTTGTTTAGACAGATTTTCTTATTTATAAGCGTCTTTTTTATTGAAAAAGAAACAACTACCTTCCCATCCAGCTGTTTTCTAGTCCGCTGTATCTCTTCCTGCAGAAGAAGGACCAAAGTCATTATGGAAAAGGAAAAATCATCATTGGAACATTTTTTCCAGGAAATGAATTAACATGCACCTCAGGGGCAGATACTATTTCTGTTTTTATACTAAGCAGAGTGAAGGTCATACCATGATATCCTTTGAGATATTCTCTGAGAGAGCCTGCACTCTTAGGTATAAGGGATGCAATGCGAATACTGAGAGGGAGCTGCATGTCAAGAAGCACGGAATGCTCGTTAGTAGTTGAAAAAAATGTAACCTTTGCAAGTACAGAATAAGTGTCTATATTCATATGATCTCTGTCTGCTGACAAAATGGAAATATTCTTAAAGAAGAAATCAGATGATCAGTTTGATAGGACTCCATATATAACCTATTCCAGCCTGTTTATGTACCTGTAAGGATATGAATCCCACCACATTCCATGTACAGATGTATCATTGATTGGCAAAAGCTGAACCAAATGGAAGCCCGACTCAACTGCCCAGTCCACTAGTAACTTTAAATCAAGAAACTCCCCAACTCCCATATCAGCCTCTGATCTGACTGAAAACATGGGTATAGCTACACCAGTGCCTCTCCAGGGCATTTCCTGCCAACACAAATCGATTGGTTGGGTCATCCTGCTGTTCAGACTTTAAATTAAGAATGAGAAACCAGGAAGGGACAAAAAGAAAAAAAAAAAAAAAGAGCAAAAGAAAGACATTCATTAAATTCTTATAAATAGCTTACTCGCATCAAGCCATCTGAGAGGACAATGTACTTGGGTTGACTAGTTGAGAAGTCGACAGAGAGTTCCCTATTACCACCAGTTTCTAGAGCAAGATTTTTTGCTTTGCTATATTTGCAGTATCTATATGTGAACCATTATTAAGGATAGAGACATACAGAAGTGCCCTCACAAAGACTCATTCATTCACACAGATTAATCTGCTGACACGAAAACACACACAAGGACTGTTAGTAGTCAGGTGGATTGAGCAAATATATTCTTCATGCATACAGCTGACACATAAAGGATATTTTATGGGAAAGTCATCCTTTCTCATTACAGATTCAGCTAGCCAAACTGATTCACCAGCATAATTGAGTTTAAGTCCATCTTCAATCTTCCATCGACCCAGATTTGAAGGACTACCAATGACATAAACCTACACATTCATGGAGAAACATGAATGAAAAAAACTTGTGGCACAATAATTCTACATGTTAAAATTGCTGAAGGTTACTTGGAAACATAAGATCTTACTGATGTGTCTTCTTCAATATTTGGGGAGCAAATTCTGAATTGTACGACGACTGAATCTGTTTATCACATTTGTGTGCAAAATAAACTTCTCCAGGATAAGCTCTGAGGTCATATATGATATCCAAAGACAATTTGAACCATAAGAGAAATAAACGTACCTTCATGATCCAGCACACTTCTAACCGATACAAGGGGTCTGTCCACTTCTGGGTTCCAACTTTTTCGAAATATAACATTCTTAAACGCACTCCTTAAAGGTAGATCATCGGAACCCGTCTGCATTTGAAAGACAACAAATCTCTGTTACCAGCTTCTGGTTGAGGAAAAACATAATAGCAGCCAGCAAAAGATAATTCGAAGCATCAGCTACTCAATGCCACCACATCCTTAAATAAGAATACGAGCATGTCGAAAAGTTAGAAAACCAAAATACATTGTGCAATGAAGGCATGCACACCCATATGTACATAAGTTGCAAGGCTTATGAAAAGCCGGATAAATTATGCACCTGCCAGAGATCATGAAGCTCCACCAACTGTCCATTTTGAACACCATTAGGTAATAACAAGTTTCTTTTCTTCCCAGCCTCCCATCTTAAGACATTTTTCTCATCATCCACGACATAATAACTATACTCACAATTAAACTCAGCAGGGACCGGCAGACTGCCAGACCATATAAGCTCATCCCCTTGGTGAGACGGCCTCAGCAAAAGGCCTTTCTTCACATTCCATGAGCCAAGGACAGGTTCTGAACCACATATCAGTAGGTGCTGCCCCCAGTGAGTATAATAAGGTATTTTGAAGCTCAGGATCACTGAATTCGATGTCTTGCTCCCAGGAAATAACCCCAGGTTCACCATCTTTACGGAGAATTAATCCTACAATGACCACAAGTTGGATTCCTTGGAATCTGGAATCTACAAAATCCACATACTAATAATTAAACTTTCCATGTCAAACGATGTGTGAAGCAAAAAGTACATAATCAGTTGAGAACATAGTTTCGGAACAGCAATCAAATTTATAATTCGAATATCATATATAACACCGTATCACGCATAAAAACCATTAAAAGGTCAAAAGTTGGTATTATCACACTAAATAGAGTGGACCACAACATTCTTTTCCAGGAAAAATCCATAGAATCACTTAAAAGAGAACATAAGAATGAAACAAAAAGCAAATTCCATCGAATTCATATGCATAACCTTGATGTGAAATCAAGAAAGTCCACATCTTGGAATCTCGATAAAAAGTTAGGCGAAGTAGATGGAGAGTGGCATTACATATAAAATCTTTGGAGAGAACCCAGAAAAACAAACCCCAAAAACAAGATCGCATACCACACAGTTTTAGTCGATTTCCAAGAAATGCATTCCAAGAAAACATCCGAAATACAGTACCCACATGTTGATTTACCGACATAATTTCAAGATTACCTTCGTCGCAACGTCTCCAAGAATATGGCTGATGAGGAGCTACAGAGTGGAGAAGACTGAAGAGTGTTGAGGAGAAATCAGAAGATTGGTTTCGTGATTTATCTTCTATTATATGCCACAGAAATTCTTCAAAAAGAGATTTTTATTGGGGTCGTGACAGAGAGAGAAAAAGAGAGATATTTTGCCATGTGAAGAATCCAGGATTGAAGCAAAGCAAGTGAACTGAATGCCGCCTCAACGCCCTATTGCTTCTTGTTATCACAAGAATAGAAACATACCGTTGGGCTTCTCTCTTTCACACACACACACACACTTTCATGAGATCTTTCTCCCACATGCAAGAATTTCAGTGCTTGTTATATTTAATGATTTTCATCTTTGCTGAAAATCTACATTTTGTCTTGGGTTTTGGGATTCTGTAATAAATTATTATTGCATGAAAACTACCTTATTGCAGTCATAATCAAGAGTACTATACATTACTAATAAATAAAAGCCTTTTCAATAGTTTATTTTTGCTCTAAAAACCTTGTTTATTACAATTGAGTAATAATTCAAGTGGAATAAATTCCATCTTCTTATTATAATGTATGCGCCCAATAGATTTAAACAAGTTCCTACTTACAAAAGTAATTATGTGAATTAATTATGACAATGCAACGACGAGCTTATTTTTAGAAACTAGTTGTATTTTAAAATTAATTCTTTTATAGCATCAGGGTACTTTAATAATCGAAACATCACACTCAGAGAGTATATTACATTTATCATTTCGCCTTTTTTTTTGTTAGGATCAAAAGAGAAAGAATTAGTATTCTTAATATTATTAGCATATAAGTGACCTTTTATATTAATAATAGGGGTAAATTGCAATTAACTTTTTAAAAGTTTGTCATAATTATAAAAATTTTTTATTGTTTGAAAATTTACAAATATTCTTTTAAATCCAACGACCGTCTGACAAATACCCCCTACAATGGATTGTCACAAAAGGGTATTTGTTAGACTTCCGTTATTCAAAGGGACATTTGTAATCTTTTAAATAATTAGGGTATTTGTAATTATGAAAAATTTTAAAAGAGTATATTGTAATTTATTCTTATCAATATTATAGGAAGAGAAGAACCAAGATATTTATAAATCCCTAATTTTACAATATTTTGTCAAATTCGACATTTTTATTTGCTTTCCTTTTCGTAGATGTGATGGTACTTTGGCCCTAGCCAAACTAATATTTGTCATATTTACTTGGACAATGGACATTCTTGCACTAAAAAATATGGAAATGGGAAAAAGATGATTGCAACTCTTTCATCACTACCATCCTCATAATTTGGTTTGTTTTGCAGACAAGATGAGAACAAGGCAAGTGCTTTGCATGCTGAAGTAGGCAAATATCTTGTTGTCTCAAGACCAAAACACAATGAGAGTGGATTGGAAACCACAGGGTCAATTTCGAGATTTCACATGTCCCAAGTTGTTCTTGTTTAGTATCCTTGTAAGTTTAATAATAGAATTTGAAAGCGTATAAGAAAAGTTTTCAGCAGAATGCGACTTAAAGTGTATAAGAAGGATTCTATTTAGTAAACACGTGTATAAACTGTTGATAGTCAAATTAATGATATAGCAAGTACATTACATTTATTATACAAATACAATTCATGTCCAGCTTGTGGAAGAACCAATCACACATCAAATGCAATAACCATTAGCGCTTCCAATGCAGTTACAATTCAGGTAAAAGATTTCCGCTTTTCAAGCATACATGGAACAATAACAAGAAAATCTGGATTAAGCTACTGCCGACACTGCCCTACAGTTCGTATGAGCAACAATGAAAGAGCCCGACATGCTCGTACACAACCATCAATACAAACAAACTATATCAGAAATAACATGTAACGAAATATATTACCATCAATGGCGAAAAATCATTGCTTGTAGGCTTGTAAGAGATTAGAAACAAAAAGTTGTTTTACATTTGTTGATTTTCCCTCCTCAAATTTATGTAGAAGAGATATCATACACAACTCAGTGGCAGTGCACGCCACGGTAGGCCTGTCACCTGTGTGACTTTGACCTTCACGCATTTAGCCACTGAACTTTTAATCAACTATTTACAAGCAACTGACGATATATATGCACTCAACGGTGAAGAGCATACCCTTTTGGCATTGCTCTCACCAGCAAAACTCCAGTTTAAACTGCTCGTTTTTTACAGATCGATATGCAGAAGCATTCTTTTACCAGGCAGTAACCAAATGATGTTTCTTATTTTCTGCTGCTATAAATGCAATCCAAGTAATATTAACAGCAGCAAACCCCAAGAGTTGGACGAGAAGATTCCTGCAGAAGCTGCAAACGAGTATACTCAGTTGAAAATATGATTCTACATGTTTAGAAGGTGTGTAGTCAAATTAAAGTATGGAAACAATATGCTTGTGAACAATGTTCCACAACATGCAAAGTAAATATTCTAAGCACCATAATTACGTTAAATACATGATGCAAGATTGAAGCTCGCTTGCCTGATGGTCATACTAAATTCTGAAATAAGATATACAAAAAACACAAGAACAGATCTGTTTTGACATATCTAAAAAGCAAAGCATATACTTACACGGAGACGGCGAGGGAGAAATTAATGGCACAACAGCCGGCGCGCTTGCATGATATTCACTGTGTGATGGAGGCAGACTATGAGAGTGAGCTAAATTTGGCAAGGGACTTTCTGCAGGAACCGGTGACACTTTAGGTGTGCCGTGTTTTGTTTGCTTCGGCTGTGATGGAGCAGCATGCGGTGCATAAACGGGTGATGCAGAGGGTGCCGTGTGAGAGTGCTTATTGTGCTTCCACGGATACCTATTATTGTAACCAAAATGACAAGCAGGAGGCTCAGCTGCATTATTCTTGCCAGGCGCCGGTGCAGGCACAGGGGTAGACATGGGTGATCTTTTCCCAGTTACAGATCCACCTTTCAATATTGACGGCGAAGGTGCAATCCTAGGAGAAAGACTGGCATCATGATGGTGGCGGCGGTGGTGATGGTGGGAATTCGCCATGGGAGATGGAGAAGGTGATGGCGATGGTGATGGTGATGGACTGCTTCCATCACTGCCGAGGGAGTGTTGCAATATGGATGAAAGACTAACTTGCTTAACCCGGCCAAATACAGTGTTATCCAGACCAAGATTTTTTGTGTGAGATCCAGTGATAGTTTGAGCCAACTGCTTTAACCTTGACTTCGAGGGATTAATGCCCACCGCCAGAAGAACTTGCGATTGAACTGTTGTCGGCGGAGCTATGGTCGAACCCTTTAGATTAGTCAGTCGAATATACAAGTTCTGCATTTCAGAAAAAGAAGCAAAAGAAGAATTTTAGCTGCATTTTGTAGACTCTGGAGAAAATATTTCAGGCTTCCTCATCTAGGAGTCTAGCTCACATGTGGTGGATCTCAAAGTGTATTATCATATGATGAAAAATGAAAACAAGATGACCAAAGCTTTATATTCTTCACAAATCAATAAAAATGATATCATATGATAATTTAAGTAACAAAATGTATCATCCCAAACCTCATATGGAGCCAAACGTAAGCCCGTTTTCAGTTGGCTCCTAAGTTCGTCAAAGTTGTTTATGATTTGATCAATGGAGAAGTTCAAGGTAAAGTTAAAAAGGATCTGAACACTTTGCATAAGAAATGCCTTCTGCTCAGGACTAGCAGTGATCCCTCCTCTGAATTTGAGCACCTCAAAAGAAAAAGGATCCCCGAACAACGATTCAGTCAAATGGAGAAATGATTGATGTGTAACCAGAGAGACGAAGGAGGCTCTGATCAAACTTTGTGTTGTCACATCAGATTCAACTGCAAACACAACCTTCGTTATGTTTGATCCAGCGGACGATTCTAAAGATATTACTTCTACCTGTCACAAAAAGTAAACTGAATTAAGATTTCGACACAAAATAAGTTCATCCTACCTGTTATCAAGCCACCTTAAGCTATTGCTAAGTGCCGTCATTACTAAGTAATAATTGCGGCTAGCAAAATTCTTGCTAACCCTAACAGAATGCACAAGTAAACTTGTTGGCAGATTGCCATCATGACATGTTGATCAGTTTATTGAAGTATTGGTTCGTATATAGATACTTTAACATTTAGTGTAAATGAGGACATGCCATTCTATAGTTCTCTTTCAAAAAGATCAAGGAGAAGAGTAAATAAGGTTCAAAACGGACACAGAGCTATCAGGAGTACCTTAGTAGAGGAGAAGCTCATCTCGTCAAAAATATCATCTTCAAGTTGCAAGATATAGTCTTTGAGAAAAGAAGCTGGTTTCTTCAGCATAAAACTTGCCACTATATCATGACCTGGAGAATATCAAATAAATATTTTATTACATTATAATAACTAAAACCTTGCAAAATTGAAAAATTGGAATTCACGCCAACCATCAACATGACTGGTGGCCTCATTTTTTCTTCATCAACCAAAAAAAAGGAAAAAGAAAGTATTCATCAAATACTATCAGAAAACCACATAAACACCTTCCAAATTTCAAACCAGTCCTTTCAAAGTTACATTTGTTATAATTATTTTCTCTCCATTTAGGATGTCATACCTCACTAACTTCTGATAAATGAGGAAGAAGAAAATTGACTGTTTTCGTTGATCCTTGGCATTGCAAGCATTTACTAGTAGTTAGAGGCAAAGTTATTCACAAAGTTATCCAAAAAGAGGAGACAAAAGATCTCAACCTCCCAAAGATATGCCAAGAAAAACTCAACTCAACTAAGGGCTTGTTTTCACTTTTTTGTATGGGACAAATGTATTAAATGTTGGATGAGATTAGATAAGAACTAGTAATACCATGTTTACTATATTGTATTGCCAAATGCATGAAAATATAGATACATGAATACACATTTACTTTATAGGATCGAATGAGCGAAAAAATGCAAAGTTCCAAACTACCCTTACTCCAGGATCCACAAACATATCTTCACCTTTTACTATAAGGGCAACTAAGTCTTGTCTCATGTTCCCTCACAATGTGCAGTACTAAGTGAGAATTTCACTATTCCATGTCATCATTTGTATCTCTCTTACGATGCTAATCATTTATATCAATTGTAATCTAGAGGCCGCATTGATGAAATTAGCTCTATTGCGTCACTTCAGGAACTACTGTAGATGCAGCTTAACCTTTTCAATCAGAATTCCACAAACCTCATACTGAAGCATCACGACAAAATTTAAAAAAAATAATAATTCAAATAATTGCATGGAGGAAGATATAATAATTTTCATACTGAGACAATTCGAGTAAAGGTGGGGTAACATTACTATTTTCATTTGGTTGAATCCAAATCAGGGTGGAGATATTAGTGTGACTTGACTTCAAGTACACACGCATCTTGCCAGCATTATTGTAATGGAAGGTCATGGTCGAAAAGGTTAGACATGGTCACGGTTAAAAGGATAAGTTTATGATGAAGGAAGAACAAATGAGGCGACACAGCATTGTATGGCTTCTACAAATTGAACTGTTGCCTTGTCTGTATGTTGGTTCCAATAAATTCATATCTTTTCTCTTCAATGAATGACAAGGCATGACTAAGATTAAGGAAATCTTAAGCAGCTATTAGAGTAACACTTGAGAGAATGATGTTTGTATACGAAATTCTCTTTATATTGTATGGTTATACTCTCTTCAAGTGTTAGATTTAATTAGAGAATACATTACCTAACTTTGTAAATGTTTGATTATTTCTATTACGGGAGAATCGCTCCCCTAGCTTAAAACCCAAAGCCCAATAATGTAAGTCTGTTACAAGCCAAACAACATGAATCCTGCGCCGCTTCATTCTTCTTCCTTTCATCGTAGTCATCTGATTCATTCTCCACCCTAACAATCTTGATAAGAAATCCCCAAGAAGGAAAGGGAAAGTTTTCTCATGAACTAAGAATTATACATCAAGAATATAAGGGATTTAAATCATTAACCACCGCCACAATCCAAACTAAATGCACCCACACCAACCATAAAAACAGTAGAACTCAACCACCCCCACCCCTCAAAAGATAATCATCCAAACTCCAAAACCAGAAAATCACACCAAGTAGTACCCAGTGCTCCAAAACCAAACATATGATTAACTAGCACCAAACAACACACAAAGAGAGATCTGCATGACCACATAATGCTGATAATAATTACCGCAGAAACCAAAAACTTCCAACTCAAAGCCAACAAGATAATACACAGTGCCCACCAACCTGCATAGTCCAGATCCAGATCTTTCTGATCTCGAAAATGAAAGACTGGCAGCCAAAAAACAGCAGACAAAAGCACTGCAACACCGAGCACCAAAGCAAAAACACATCTGAAACTCGCCAACCCTTTAAGCCTACTGCAGCCCGAGCAGCAGCCATTACTGTTTCCAGCACCGGGGCTTGTACCCTGACCATCAAGTGCTGTACTTGGGAAAGTTTCCACATCCTCTCCCTTGCCCATTTGCACAACACTTCAGTAATGTGGGTTTTTCAGCTGGGCTCCATTGCTGATGAATTCTTGGCTAAAGAGCGCCATGGCTGCCTGCGCTTTATCTTTCCTTTTTCTTGTTTTCTATGTAAGACTGAGAGATTTGGGAAATTTTTGGTGAGTGAGTGGTTAAGGGGTGGAGGAATGGGAAACTTTTTTAATTTAATTTTTCAATTTTAGGGTTTGAAGTTAGGGATGGAAGATTGTGGAGTAACTTCAGCAGATCAACTGTTTCTTTCCCCAGTTGTGAGATAAAGACAAGTCAATGTCTTGTCATATTTTGATGTGGTAGTAAAGTGAAGCACATCAATTTTTTATTTTTATTCTTTTTCTCCTTACAAATCATCCTTTATTATATTTAATAAACATAAATTACAACCAACTCTATTAAATTTATCGTAATTATAAATACTCACTGTTTTTTGAAAAATCACAAAATATACTTTAAAATTAACGATTATCTAACAAATGCCTCACTATAATGACTTATCACGATGAAGTATTTGTTAAACGGTCCTTAATTTCAAAATAATATTTATAATTTTTCCAATAAAAAAATATTTATAATTATATCAAAATTTAAAAAAGTCCGTTATACTTTACTCTATTTAATTTAAAAGATTCTTGAATTTTTTTTTTTAATTTTGTAATACACTTACTTCAGTAGATAATTAAAGTCGAATACATTATTATTTTACAATTAAAATGTGGAAATTTTGAAAAATATTGTCGAATTATAATACAGTATCCTAATTAATGTATTAATTTTGTAGTTCATAATGCGTTCAATACGTATTATTCTATCCATTTATATATAATAATTATCATCAAGTATGTGAAAATTTCAAATATATTTGATTGGTAAGTTAATATAAAAATTTCAAAAATAAAAAATAATAAAATAGTTACAATTTAAATTTAAATTTAAATTGAAAGAGCGCTCAACCAACCTACAACTATGAATTCTTGAAATTAATAAATAGAAAACAAGAGAGAGAGAGAGAGTGTCCAACTTGTAGTAATTTAAAAGCCACCACCAACTTTTTGTGATTTTCGAATATTTTCTGCACATGCCTTTATGCACATTCTAAGTATTTGGACAAAATTACATTTTGGTCCTATAAGAATAGTTCATTAATATTTTTGGTCCTGTATTTTACTTTATTTATATTTTTTTTACGAATTTAGTCATAAATATATATATATTTTTTTTAACAAATTTAGTCATGTATTGACAATTTTTATCCCCTTCACATTGGTGTATATCTTATTTTTTTTGTTGTGACTATGCTTTGAAGGGGATTAAAATTATTAATGTTATTATATTTTTCTCTTTATAAGAACAAAATTACTGTATGGGAAATTAAAAATTTATGCAATTTTTTGTTAATATCGATATTTTTTATTCAAATTATAACGAAAAGGGGTTAGGTGCAAATGATGAATTTTTTAAGAGGTTCTAAGTGTAATTTAGAATTTTTTCTAAAAAACATAATTTTGTATTTGTTTATAGAATTTAAGTGTAATTAAATATATATATATGTATATATGTGTGTGTGTGTGTGTGTGTTTCAGTTTTGAAATAGGAAAGTGAAAGCACTTGTTGAGGTGTGGTGAACTTTGCTTCAATTTGCAGTCAACGTGGGAAAGGGATGTCCAAATATTTATCCCTTTATCCATAATCCACATACAATTCTAATAATAATAAATAATAGGAAAAGTATTATTTTAGTCCGCTAAGTATGTCTAATTTTAATTTTAGTCCGATAATTATATCCATTTTTGTTTAGGTCCAGTAACTTACAGAATTGCTTACTTTTAGTCCTCTGTCAGAATTTCGGACAATTTTATCCCTATGAGTGCATATGGACTAAAACTGCCTTTCAAAAGTTGCATAGAGGTAAAATTGTCCGAAAATCTGCCAGATGACTAAAAGTAAGCAAATTCGTAAGTTACTAGATCTAAACAAAAATGAACATAGTTATCGGACTAAAATTAAAATTAGGCATACTTAGCGGACTAAAATAATACTTTTCCCTAAATAATAATAATAAGCTACATAATATTTTAAATATCTTCTTATATTTAATATTTTGGTAAGTTTTCTTTTATCACAATATATTAAAATAAAAATAACAATATCGAGATTTAATATTTGTTTTGTTATTTGACATTATTTAAGATCTTGATTTCCAAAAATTTAGATTAATTCTTACCATGATATTTATTCAAATAATAATTATTAAATTAAATTATTAACAAAGTTGATTTTCATTTTATTATAATTTATTTATAAAAAAATATATTTAAAATAATGGACTTTATAAGATTCTAGTTGGCCAAAAGCTCTAGATTATTACGTTTGAACAATTTTAAAATCATGATTGACAAAAAATAATTTTAGATATAAATTGCTATTTTAATGGTTTACAATAGTTTTTATATCTACGGTCAAAATAAATTATAAGTTAAATAATATAAATATTAAAAGTGTTTGAAAATAAAAATTAAAAAAAAATTGAAGTTTGAGCAGTCGAAAACAACTTAATTTTTAAATTTTTTACCAATAAGCTAAGATATTGGGAGGGATATGTTTGTAACTTTCGAGTTAAATCAATTTGATTTAAGCACTTCGAAAGTAGAAGTTGTAAAAGAAAATCATTTTTTTAAATTTATCTCAACAATAAATTGATAAGTGTTTATTTTAAGCTTTTACAAAATTCCCCCAAATGTGATTTCGAGAGCCGAACTCACCACAAAATATACAAAAGGGTAAATTACGTTGAACTCCCTTCAGATTTGATAAAATTACAAAATACCCTTATTCGTCTGAGAAATTAGCGACATCCCTGCTAATAATTTTCGTCCAACAATTAGCCTATTCAATTAGTTTGCGTTAGGATTTCATCCGAACTTATATTAAATTGCCCAAAATATTCTTTTAAATCCTCAATCATAATTTTACATATTTTTATTTTTATTTTTGTATAACATTATCCCTCCAGCACCAAAATTTTTACACTCGTTTTTTATAATAACATCCGTTCAATATCGGATTTTTTTATATTTTAATATTTAAAAAATAAATAAAATTTTAGGAAGGAGAGTTGACGTTTCTTCCTTACCGTTCAAATAATTATATTACATATTAAAAGAGGGTATTAACAATTTTCAAATAATAATGAATATCTGTAACTATATTAAATCTTGCGGCAATGGATATAATTTATTGATACATTTACAAAAATAGGTTAATGACACTGTTGCACCTACTTTTTGTGAAGCAAAAAATATCCTTCAATAAGATAACTAATTTACGTAATTTTAAATTTTTTTACATTAATTGATAAATTTATTTCTTTTTTTATGATTGTGCATAAATTTATATATTTTATTATTATATATAATATATTTTTAAATATAAAAATTTATTTACTATATATATATATATGTGTGTAGAAACGACTTTTCACAACGATCAGTATTATAAAAAAAATAAAAAACAAACCCTGGGGATCCATTCACGGAAGGGTCCAACGTATGTGGGGCGCAGTGCACCGCCACCCGTGACCCGAATTTAATTCAATTTGTCGTCCATACGTTTTGTGTCCGCCCAATTAATGTCAGTTTGCCTTAACAAGAACAACAATACGGGTGGAGCCCCGTTTTTGTTTGCTCAAAATTGAGACTAGTAAACCTGGACAACTGGATCAATCAGTAAAAACCAATTATTAATAATATTTAATATTTTAATTTAGTGATCAATATTAAAATTTCATAAATAAATTTAATATCGTGGAATTTAAGTCCATGTATGGATATTTATTTTCATTTTATATGAGTTTATTATATTTATTTTAATATTCTTTGTAATAAGGGATAATTGCACTCCTCCCATGAAGTTTGACATAATTATTAGAGATAGCAATGGGGCAGGTTTGTTCAGACACGAGACCTGCCCCAATAAAAAACACTCCACCCGGCCTCGGCCTTGCCCCGACAAATTCCCAGCGCCACCTAGTTCCGCTTATTGATATAAAAGAATTCAAATTATTTTTTGATTGATTTTTTATTTTGCATCTTATGTTATATATAAGTATCTCAAATTATACAATACACATAGTATTAAAAAATTTGATGTAGGTAATAGATTATATAATACAAAAAATACATTCATATGATTTTTATTTTTCAATAAGTAATATATATTATTTTAGATTAGGTACTTTAACATAATTTTTTGATTTAAAATGAATTATATAATATGAAGAATACATTCAACTAATTCTTATTTTTTGTATTTATTATATAGAGTTGGATACGTACAAAATTGTTTAAGAATTTACATTTACTAATACTATATATAAGTATATAAATATATATAAATTTAAAAACAGTAACGGGTTTGGGATGGGTCTGGTATAAAACCCGAAACCCGCCCTGAAATCAATCGACTGTCATTTGTTAGCCTCAGTTGCAACCTGGCCCCGCCAACTTTCATACCAAACTTGCGCCTAATCGGGGACCCGCCCCGACTGACCTAGCCCATTAACTTTACAAGAGGGAAGATATACTTACTCACATGTATTATCGTGTGAAAATGTATAAACACTGGTTGATTAAAAAGATTCATTCATTAGTTTATACAATCAACTAACGGTCATGACTAACTTTGATCATTTTAAAAAAAATTAAAAATTAAAAATATTAAGGCCGAAATACAAGGTATCAAAATAATTTAATAAGCAAGTTAAAGGACCAAAAGTGAAATTATTCCCTACTGGATTTAATTGGATAATTCGAATATAAATAGTATTGGTGTAAACTTGGATTTCAATATTTTAATTTTGTAATGATATTTTGAATTTGATTTCATGTGTTGGAGTTATAAATGAATCATTCGTCTTTAATTTTTTCTATCTTTACATGTTTTTTAACAGATAAATTAAAATTAAAATTAAATTTTGTATTTTGTTATAATTTAAAATTAATATTAAATTTGTATTATAATTTAAATACTCAAATTTATATTATAAAGTTTGCATTAATTATAAATTTGGATTATTATATTTCTATAAACCAAAATCGTCTCCCGTACATTATATTTTAAATTTTTGGGGTTTAATAATTTTTATTTTAGAAAAAAAAATCATTTTTAAATTAAAAATGTGGAAAAGAGAAAAGCCAAAAAATATAGAGAGAAAAAGGTCTGCCGACGGACAAACTGTTAGCGTTTTCTTACAGCAGACCCGCTTTTACGGTAACTTGTAGTCGTTGATACCTTTCCGTTGCTCCCTCTAGGGTTTTGTGGTCTCTCTCTCTCTCTCTCTCAATCTCCTCTCTTTTCCTCCACCAAGAACCAATAATGACTCAATCACAAGAAGAGTTGTTGGCCGCTCATCTCGAGCAACAGAGGATTGATGTAAGTTCTCTCTCTGTCTCACACACACACAGAAGCTATTGTTGATGTAAGGTTGAATGTTGTTCTGGAGTTCTGCATAATTTACACGGGTTTTTTGGTTCAAGTTTTTATTTTTCTGATGAGAAGCTGGATTGATTAATGTAAGGAAGATCGTATAGATGAGCTTCGTTGGAAGTTTGTGTGGGTTTTTGAGTTTCTCATTTGGGGTTTCTGTGTATTTCATCGTTTCAGATAGAAAAGCTAGATGTGAGTTTGGTAAAAGGTAGGAAAGGAAAAAGTAAATCAGTTTGGTTCAAATTTTTCATTGAATATAGAGGAAATGGCCTAGTATTGTTTTTTAATGTTGGGTTTGGGCTGGTAAATGATCAATAGAGGGGCTGTATTATTGTCAATTAAACACTGTTTCAGGTTTAAAATAGGGAAATCAAATAAATTTGGAGCTCTACCCATTGAAACTTGTAGAGCATATATTGACTTTTAGAATTTGTGTGTTCAACATTTTCAAGGAACCAACAGATCAGTCATGAATTTATTAGCACTTCCATTGTTATAGTACTTTCTACCACTTTTGGGGTGAGATAGTGATAGAAAGGAGGAGGAAGAGTAACACAGTGCTATGATTGTTCACATGTGCATAATAACTACCCATTGCCCCCCTGCAAGAGAAAAATACTGCTTCATACTATTTAAAAAGGAAAAAACAATTTTTGATATTTTATTAGTTTATTGATTCAGTTATTGCTTGCAGC
Source organism: Sesamum indicum (assembly GCF_026168435.1). Lineage (NCBI taxonomy): Eukaryota > Viridiplantae > Streptophyta > Magnoliopsida > Lamiales > Pedaliaceae > Sesamum > Sesamum indicum. Next base: position 2,515,779 of record NC_142661.1, on the reverse strand, counting down.
ACGAGGAGCCTTTGGTTGAGGATGAAGATGATGATGATGATGAAGATGATGAAGGAGATGAAGATGAAGCTGAAGGTGTGCATACCACCCCCTTGGCTCTAACCCTATTGCACATGCTGTCAATATTGCCTTATAAGTTTGTCTGTTTTTCCTTCTTTTGTATTAGAGTTTGCCCTACTGTAGAATATATGGTTCTGGAAATTAATCGCCGAATTTTGGGCATCTCCTTTTGCTGTTTTTTGTGTTTGGAAAAAAGCAAGGTTCTTAGGAGATGTCTTGGTATGGAAAACATCTGGATGATCGTTTTGGCTGTCTATGATATGTCACATTTACTTTCAAACTGGATTTGTGAGTTATTTTGTCTCACAATTTTAAGGATAGGAATGCATTTTGAAGTTTCAGTTTGCCTATATCAAACCTGTACCTCTTTGGTTTTGCTGATATGTTTAAGGCAGTTTGTATGACAACAATATGTAATGAACTGTTTCAAAAGTCAACATCTGGGTTGGTGCAACTTTAGCTGTAACATAAGAATCCAAATGAGACATTAGGTTCATAGTGCATGTGCCTGTGCTGAAGCATGTCTGTTGGAAATGTAAACCATAAAGCTGTTAATTCGAAAGGGTTGAAAGAGATGCTGGAGTGACGCTAGAATGCCTTCGTAAATGTCTGTACCTTTCCTCCCAAATAGAGCAAAGCTAAATCTTATGATGAATAACTTATAGACAGGAGCAAGTAGAATAAAATTCTTGCTAAACTGATTTGCCCTTCTTGTGTAGTACATTATGAATCTTTTAGAGCAATGATTCAGTAAATTAGCGTTGGAAATTGCACCTTTACCAATTAGTACTTGTTTCTCTTTTCAGGACAAGAAGATGCCAGTGGTAGGTCAAAGCAGAGCCGAAGCGAAAAGAAGAGCCGCAAGGCAATGCTAAAACTAGGAATGAAGCCCATCCTTGGGGTCAGCCGGGTCACTGTTAAGAAGAGCAAGAATGTCGGTTTTTTCATCACTTCCCTTTGATGGCTTCCTGTTGACAATATACCTTTGCTTTAACACTTACAATATATCTGACATGGTGCTTCAGATCCTGTTTGTCATCTCAAAGCCAGATGTCTTCAAGAGCCCGAATTCAGATACATATGTAATCTTTGGTGAGGCGAAGATTGAGGATTTGAGCTCACAACTGCAAACTCAAGCTGCTGAGCAGTTCAAGGCTCCTAATGTCAGTAATGTTGTACCAAAGGCAGAGCCAGCACCTTTGCCTCAGGATGACGAAGATGTAGATGAGACTGGTGTGGAACCAAAGGACATTGAGCTGGTGATGACACAAGCTGGGGTTTCAAGAGCTCGGGCTGTCAAAGCTCTCAAGGATGCAGATGGAGATATTGTCTCTGCCATTATGGAACTCACAAACTAGAGAAATATCACAATTTAGATTTGTTTCTCACAGAAAGGTCACATGTGCCTTTTAAATATCCTGAGATTTTGAATCATTGAGGTTGAGATGGTCTCTTTTTTGTTGTTTTCCGGTTTCCGTGTGTTTTATTTGTACAATATTAGCCTGCTGCTTGGATGATCAAAATGGTTTTCAGGTGAATTCTTAGTTTTGTGTCTCTAGAGTTCATGTTTTCATTACTTTACTGTCGTAGTTTGATAATTGTCTCGATGCGCTGTGCCGTTGGTAGGTGATGGTAACAAACCAAAGTCTTTATTTTGTGTACATATTTATTGTTTCCCATTACGATGTCAAGGATTAACTAAAACTCAAATCTACAGGTAAAATTTTGTCCAATTCCATCTTCCTCTAGTGTCTATTGAACCTCCGAAAACAGCTGAAATGGAACCCAAGAACACATATTCTTAACTTGCAAGTAGGAAACTTTTGACTTCTTAAACACATTCTGAAGAACAGTGAACAATGATGAAGATGACAAGCACAATACCAATTTGTCATTTAGCAGAAACGATGACATAACACTTCCTTGTCTGCTGACACTTTTATTTGTTCAAATAGAGGATGAACATTATGATCATAAAGAAAGCGAGACACTGATAGAAATTGAAAGACCTTAATATTCGAAAGGCCAGTGGGAATACTCTGACTGGTGGCCATTTTGCTGGTAGGGATCTGTACGAGCTTCAATAGTTTCATGACGGTTAGGATTGGATCGGGACGAACCAAAGGGCCACATGAATGACCACCGCCTCTTCGCTCCCTGATTTGCAGTTCTATCCTCTCGACTACCCACTCTCCTGCTGCTACTCCTGCCTCTACTTGGTTCTCTTGAGTTCTGATTATTGGAGCCACTGGTCATTTGCTGACTAGTTAGCTGTTGGCGGCAGACAGGACATGAACTGCGTTGTTCTAGCCATGACACAATACAATCTGAGTGATATAAATGTTTGCATGGAAGCTTTCTTACTTGAGAACCCAGCTCGAATCTTTCTTGACAAATGGCACAGGTTAAGTCAACACGAACATGCTTCTTTGAAATCTTGATTGTTGGTAAGGCATCAATCAAGGTTCTTGAAGCTGGGAGAGAGACACGCAAACCATTATGGGTAGCGTGTTCAAAGAATTCTTCAACTCCCGGTCCAATAAAGTAATCGCCCCCGTTTTCTCGTCTAAATCCTAGAGTTTCATTAAGGACCTCTACAAGCCCACCACTGCCAGGCATGCTGACGGGCATATCTCCACTGAAAACCAGGAATGAGTTCCACGAATTACCATTCAGAGGACCAGATGTCCCTCCAACATCAGATGTGTTGCTTCTTAGAGCCATCTGTTGTCTGAGAAAGTTTGAGACGGCTTCCATAAACCTCGGTCTTTGGTTGTTTTCTTCATTAGTCATACTTATTGCATCATCAAGTTCTTGAATAAAACCTCCTCTACAGTTGGGGCACACAGCATTTCGCCTCTGAAGAGTCACGGTTTCCCTACAACTATAACACCAATGAGTTCCCCTGTCGCTCGACATCTTAGCTCTCTCAAAAGCTTTTCTTGCTACATCCAATTGCGGAAAATCTACCTCTCAACAGTTAAACAGGTAGACACCTGGAATTCTGCATGATAGAATGCAACCTGTTAAACATTTGCACATAAGAGGAAACCAACACAAAACCAATAACTCACACATCAGGTTAGTATTCCATCTGCACAATTATCCATTCATGCTAAGAAAAGGGAAAGACAAAGGCCATCATCCACTTGAATTTACAGCATTTCTTCCCATCCCAATACAGAAACAAAGTCATAACAAAATAGAGCAAGCAAGAGACACAAAACACATTAAACAATTCAGATGATTAAGAATTGATTAATCACAAGAACAAACTTTCACAGCAGATGCACAAAAGCAAAACAATCAGCAACTCAAGTCACAGTGAATTGAAAGCACTCACAACACAAATTAACTTCAAGAAACACAATAACAAGACAGAAAATTAACAGAAACAAAGGCTGAACAAATACATTATTCTTAGTATAAAGATCAAATTTCTACCAATGCAAAAGCAAGTAATTTGTTCTGTTTTGCTGTGACAAAATGCAATCATTAAATCTGAAGATCAAATCAAGAAATTCAATATTTCCCAAACAAATCAACAACCCATTGTAGCAAATCATAGTAGATGCATTCCCTAAAAGATTAAACTTCCAGAAACGCACCAGTAAGCAGTAAAAGGAAAAAAAGAAGATAAAGTAGTAAAGCAAGAAAATCGAAAGGGATAAGCCAGAAGAATGTTTATACCTTTAATCCACGGGACAAAAACGACAAGAATAGAAATTCCCAGATGAGTGTATATACATACAAAGTTAACCGTACATTGTGCCTAAGGAATCTAATACCAACACTGTCTGTGGATGGGGAGAGAGAGAGAGAGAGCGCAATATGGTCTAAGATTATTACATTAACGATGTTGTTTAGTTGAAAAGTGAAGTATAATAATAAGAGTGAGTGAGAGAGAGCAGTGCTGTCCTTATCTCTCAACTTTTCTTGGGAGGTGGGAATGAACTATTGGGCTGCATCTGGGCTTTGACGGTTTAATAGCCCATTTTGGAAACCTACTCAACCTTTCTTTTTCTAATTTTTTTTTTGGATAAATAAGGAGTTTCTTTAAAATTTAGCATAATTATATATATATATGTATATCTATATATTCTTTTTTATTATTTTATAAGTTATATATATCTCCTGATATTAAGTCCACCTAATACCTACCCCAATTTGTTAATCACTAATAAATTTTATTTATTTTTATAATAAATTGATCAAAATACCCTTATAAACTATAAATTTTATTTTATTTTTTGAATTTTTTTGGACTAAGTGAACTTCTTCATCTTTTTTATATTCTATTTTATAATTTTTTAAAATTTTCTATCCACTTCGTCAGTTTTTTTATAAGTTTTTATTTAAAAAAAATACAATAAGAGTAAAGTTGATAATTTAAGATATTCATTCAAAAATTACATAATTTCATCAAAAAATAAGAGAGATTGATAATTTTTTAAATTAAAAAATAAGTATTTAAAATCCTATCAAATTTTAAAAAAACTAGTTGTAATTATCTATTTCTTTTTGGTTTCTGGTGGTTGATTGGATTTCCATAGCATTTATTTTAGTTTGACACTTAGCCCAAGTGATCTTAGAAGATATATAATGGAAATTTTGAGTTAAGTCGAATTTGATTATACTTAAATTAATTACATGATAAGATAATATATAATTAAAAAAGAGTGATCGATCATAATAACAAATGAAATGAGTAAGATTGAGAACCAAAATAATTAAAAAGAAAGTATTTAATTAAGAACGTTTAAAACTATTTTTTATATTTTACAAAATTACAAGTATATCCTCTTAAGGCTATTTTGTAAGAAATTTTGCCACTGACACCGATGTATCTACTAAGTTTTAAACATAAGACGATAAATATTTATTAAAATTTTTTATGAAGTAAGTTCTTTTAATTATTTAAGTATTTATTGATTAAATTAAAATAGGAAAAAAGAAGAAGAGAGAGAGATGAAAATAATATTTTGTGGCTTCTTTGATAGTGTTTTGGATTAATGGAATTTATGGAAAAGATTTTTAAATTCATAATTATATATTCATGATACTTATTTTATAATACTATACATCTTATTGTATATTTAGTCACTAAATTCTTATTTTTGAGTTAACCCATATCTAAAGTGTATGACATACTACGGTCTGGTCATATATAATTAACCGCATTGCAACATTTTGATTGGCCTCAACAATTATTATGGTACGAAAAATTAATAAGAAAAATTTTAGGATAATTACACTTAGACCCCTTTTAAAATGCAAAATTATACTTTCTTTCAAAAAAGTTTCAAAACTATACTTACACCCTTTGAAAGTTCATTGTTTACACGTAACTTTCTTTTGTTAGGGTGTGAATGAAAAATGCTAGCATTAGCAAAAAAAATTACATAAATTTCTAATTTTTCCTTCATTTAACATTTTCATGTAATAATTTTGTAACAGTAAGAAAAAAAATATAATGATGTTAACCTCACTTTTTATTTATATATTACATTTATCTCTTTATAAATGCAAAAATATATGTGCAAACGTTAAATGAGAAGCAAAATTGAAAATTTATATAACCTTCCCCCCCCCCCCCCCCCCTAATATTAGCAGTTTTAGTCCAAAATCTAATGGAATTAGGATGGAGAATTTTCAGAGGAGTGTAAATATAGTTTCAAAACTTTTTCGGAGAAAGTATAATTTCGTATTTTTAGAGGAGATCTAATTATAATTAAGCCTAAAAATATTAAATATTGTAGTGTATGCATAAATTCAAAATATATTAGCACTTACACAATATATATACACACACACCGAGACACATAACTTTATTCTCTTTTGTTGCTGAATGATTCTATCCTAAACAAGACTTCTGTTAAGAAAACAACATATGGCTTATGCATTATTTTGTTCAGAACAATACAAGTTCCCTGGACAATGCGCCTTTGATCAATTGATACAACAGCAGGATTCACAATGGCATTAAAGCAGATGAATATAGCAGCACAACACAACTAGAGAGATCAATTACAATGACAAGTTAAAACTCTGAATGATAAAGAAATCAAGAACACTAACTTACACTTACACAGAAACCTTCTGATTGTTGATATAAAATGCAGGAATACGAGCAACCTTAGGCCAATCGTCGCATTGGTCGTTACAACACCTCTCTTTTAGCTTTGGACAATCTTTAATCATCAAAAGTTCAAGTGTGGGAGGCAATCCACCTTCAGGCAAACATGAGAGTTGTGGGCAGTTACTTATTTCCACATACAAAAGGGAGTTCAGATGTGAAAGAAACGGAAGAACAACCAATTCTCCACAACGTGCTATAATGAGGTGACGGAGATAAGGGAAGTCCCCATTCACGACCCCTGTCCATTTTTCTAGTTTGGCCATCGAATCAAATGATAGTTTTTCGAGCTTAGGAAATGCGACATGACGATGCTGATTAGTAATTTGATTCCTGCGACAGAAGAAACTGTTGATTTCTATGACCTCATTCATTTCAAGGATAGAGAGAAATTTCAGAGCTGGCAATTCCCCAAGCGGCGGTAGGGTATCGCAATATCTGCACCTGTAAAGGGTTATACTGACCACCTCAGTGAATGATGGATTAGATATCCAAGAAGGAAGCACTCCACCACTGTAGAAGAATATTTTCAACTCCTCGATTCCAAGAGGGGGTTGAAGAGACTCCAAGATTTCCTCTTCATCTGGGTTCTTGTTATCTTGAAGATCACTCCACTGCAATTCGATCTTTTTAAGGTCCTGTTTGTTACAAAGGTAAGCCTCTGCAGCCTCTTCCTTGGTTGAAACATTCTCAAGATTTGATATAAGAAGTGATCCTTTCAGCTTGTTCATGTCCTTCAGCTCTCCTATGCGACTACCTTCATCCTCTCCGACCAAAAATGCCCTTAGTGTGCGTAGTTTGGATAATTTTCCAATCCCTGCAGGCATTGACTGCAACTGGCCCACAATATCAAGAACCAAATGCCGCAGGTTAATCAACATACTCGTGCATTTGGGCAATGTCATGAGGCTCAAACAACCATCGAGGTTTAAAGTCCGCAAATTGCTAAGGCAATGTATGGACTCAGGCAAACCCCTAATAGGTGTCGCATACATGTCAAGACATTGCAATGCCTTCAAATTTTCAACAGAACTTGGTAGTCCCATTATGTCTGTGTGACTCAAATTTAAGATCTTTAAGGCCTGCAACTCCAAGAAAAGATCGGATGGTAGAAGATTTTTCATTTTAGACCCATAACAGCGGTGAATACTCAGCATCTTCAGTTGACCACACTGTTTGATAGTCCCAAAATTAATGCAATCAATTTGCTTAAAGGCCAAAGACAAGTGGTCAACTTTGAGCACATCAGTGATCTCTTCAGTGTCCAAATATTTCTGAAACTTAGGTTCTAAGTACTGTTGCTTTGGAATGAAAGCATTCACCTTTTCTTCACCAACTCTATACTTCATTTGGTCAATGCGATGATTATATCCAGCTGGCATAATGTAACCCAAGTTCAACAAAGTATCAAAGCACCGGATAGATTCTCCTTCCATTATTTCATCTTCTCCCAAGTTTATCAAACCTTCAGCTATCCATTGCCAAACTAACATATCCTTGGTGAATTCATAATCAGATGGAAATATTGAGCAAAACAAAATGAAATCTTTCAAGTACTTTTCATTACGCAATACCACGTCTGTAGATACTTCCAACTTTGCCTCACGCCTAATTTCCTCTGCTTTCGCTTCATCTTCTTTTGCTCCTTCATAAGAATGGCCTGCAGAAACATCTTTATCCCTTATTTTCTCCTCTAGTTCAAACGAATAGCTTTCGGGGGAATCTGCATCAACTTCTTCAGTAATGGTGCTTTGCCTTGAAGCCAAGCAAAGACTCTGTCATGCAAATTAGTGTAAAGAAGCTGATTATACAACTTTGTGATGGCACAAGTTCAAAAATTCTGAAACAACGTAATTGGAAAAGGACCAGCTTGTAAAGAGAGGCATTGGCCGAAATTTAGTATATTATTCATCAAGTATAGTCAGCCAGTGTGACCTTTGAGTTAAAACAATAACATGCAGGTCTATCAAAATAAACTAGTTCTAATGACCATATCTGTTTCAGGAAATGAGAAAGAAAAAGAATATAAGCAATACTACTCCTACTCATCATGTTGACCACAGGTTAATAAGAACTCTTTCCAAGAACATCGCGAGTTGTTATTAGGTTTCACTTCATGTTTGGTGTTACAGCTAATTCTTGTTCATCGACAAGAATAAAATTGTCCTTTCAACCCCATATTTTTTCCAAACATTTTAACATGATCAGATATCTAAAATATTTTCAGTTAAGTAACTATTCAAGCCTTGATTATTATTCTTAACAAAGAATAACTCAAAATTCATACCTTCTGATTCTCGTCATATTGAAAACTTGCACATGCATTGCCTCTAGTAGCCTGGTTGCTCAATTCTGGATGGGAATGAATTGATCCTGTAACAAGATTGGAGGTCATTATTCAGCACCTACTATTCTTTTTCATATTTTTGCCTACGAAAAGCACTAAAATTTCCAGTCTCCATAACTCATAATTGCCTAAAAACAGGAAAAGAAGCCCCAGTTCACCAAATTAATAAAAGATCTCAAATACCCTTTTATCTAAAATAATAGAATTTGTTCCTCAAGCTTTCAGTAGTGTTATTTGGTGGAAACCACTGATTACAGTGCACTTCTCAGCAATTTCAAAATCAAGTTAACATGGAAAAACGTTAAAATACAAACAAGGAAAATGTAATAATGCGTGATATTCCCCATAAAAGTATAGGGTTAATATTTTATACAGAGGTTATTGTTGACAAATATGCATTTGAGTCCAAGTTCATCATCAAGCTGTGCTTTCTATCTTCAGACAGTTTAATTCTGAAAACATTAAACATCAGAATTCTGTAATTATAACAATCAGGATATAGATATTCACGATGATATAATGCGGGCATAGAGAAAAGAAATTTAACCACCTTTCATGATATCTTCCTCCATGAATTCTTCTTCCGTAGCCTGATATTGTTTGTGAAAGGGCCAGGACTGATGAACAAATAGGTGCTGCGAAGAAAAAAAAACAGGTGAGAGAGGGATAAAAAAGCATTCCTGATCTAACCAGAGCGTGAAGTACACACATAAAATCTCCGTTGACCATAAAGTCAAACTAAATTGGAAGTAGAATGCATCGAATAGCAATGCCTTAGCACCACATCCATTTACAATGACACATAATTCTTTATGGAGACAACCCATCAATAAATCCATTTGCAGACATATTTCTTGGATGTCACCACAAACATAAATATGTCTGCAAATGGATTTATTGGGTTTAGTAAATCCATTTGCAGACATGTTTCTGTGATGTCACCAAAACATTTTTTCTGTTTATGAGATGCACTAACAGGACTCTCCCCCCCCCCCCCCACCCAAACTCAACTACATAGTACTTGGGTTTACTAAACAGACAAATGTTGGATGATTCTTTTATTTGATGTCATCAACTCAGATATAAGTAAGAGAACTCATTTGCTGTATCATGGACTTTTTCCAACCTACATGCAAAGGTTCGCCTTTTTCTTCATTTGCAGCAACCATCTCATGTTCCTTAAACAACCAAACCAATCATCTTGTTCCCTATCTTCGTCAACATTCAGTGCTCTCTCTTCACCTAGATAACTAAGTTTTCTTTCCACCCATAACAACGATATAATGCATACCTTAATAAGCTTTTGATCATAGCATTCTCTGATGTCACATGAATGACACATAAAGTTCTTACTAGATATTTTGGCATGATGAAGATGAGTAATCGACACATTCTCCATTGCTGAACAAAAAAACTTAACAAATAAACAAAACTGTGGTTATAAGAATGTGACATGAGAAAAGATCACCTTTTCATTGAAGAGATGTTCTACGGTATAAATTATACCATCAATTCTATATACTGAGTGGTCTCTTTTCATGCATTTTAACATTGGCATACTTAAACGTCCTCCAGAAAATTCCTTCATTCTTGGGCAGTTGTAAAGAGTCACATCTTCCAGTGATGGTAACTCCAAATCTTTAATCATGTGACAAAAACTCTCAAGTAGTGGCAGCCTCCGAAGTTCTAATACTTTCAGTTGAGGAAACAATGATTCATTAATTTCTGGTTGTCCTATTTCACAATCCTCTGCTATAACTTCTTGCATTATGACACACTTTTCTACTATCATGTGTTTGAGTTGTACAAGAACTTTGGCAATGGAATGAGAGAATAAGTTTCTCAAAGTGTCACATGACATAACCACCAGTACTTCAAGTTCACTGAACCAGCTTGTAGTAGGTTGGTGGCACCAGATGTTAGTCACACTATCCAACTCAGTAATTTCCAACTTCTTTAAGCTACCAAATGCAATCTGCAAACCAGTAACAATTGGGAAGAAATAATATATCCGTTGTTAAGAACTAATTCACCATTTGACGAACTCAAAGTTCTAACATGAAATAACAATACCAAAAACCAATTACAGTAAAAGAAACATTAAAACACAGTTAATGGGCATACCTTCTCAGTGAATAGACATTGCATGACACTATCATCATTATCATCATTGCCTCTAAAGATAAGGTCGCTCTCATTAGGACAAAGTGTTATGAGCTTTCGCAAGCTTTGAATGCAGAACTCTCTCAACTGGGGAAAATCAATCCTCACACTTTTGCATAAACCAGTGAAGTTAGGAAGGGTATCAAGCTCTATATAATTTAATTTGGCAAACTCGATCTTGTTGCAGCTAATATTGCCATCTTCAGGCCCTTCCCCAGAAAAGATTTCTTCCATTATTTCACAATTCTCTATTTTAATTTCTTCGAGTTGCACCAAACCCTGAGCCGTGGATAATGAGAATAAACTCTTTAATTTGGGACAATGTGATATATGAACAGACCTGAGGTTGGAAACTGAAACACTTTGAGTTGGGTTTCTACAGACATGCACCAAGGAAGGTAACTTAAGCAGTTTCAGATTTCTTAGTTTCCCAAACATGGCCACTGGAAATTGACCATGGAATACCTCCATAAACAGGGGAAGGTCTTGAAGACACAGTGATTCTAGAACAGGAAAGAGACCATTTGTCTGCAGCACCTGATCAGCTCCATTCACAAGGTATTCCATTATGCTACAGTTACGTATCTCCAACTGTTTCAAGAGCTTAAAACCCTCTGGAATCAACTCATCCACTGCATTTTTAGATCCAACTCCAGCTAAACGCAAACTTTCAGTACTCCTCAACATGACACAAAGCCAATCCACTAAAGGAGTAAGACTTGGAAGGTAGAAGTCCATTGCTCCCAGAAATTCCCCATAGTAATCATCAAGGTGTACAGCAGGGAAGCTGAGATGAGAAGATTCTTGGAATCGACATTTGAGCTCTTCAGGTGTTGATATTACATAAACAGTCAACCTTGACCAGATTTTTGAATTTTGCGCAATAATATTTTGATCTTGTATCTGAATCTGTAAAGCAGTCAAGTTAGGCAAGAGCGCGAGTTCATTAATTGAAGCATTTCCCACTCTTTTTCCTTCTTTCTCTACTTCCCATCCACTGAAGCTGCCCAACATGTACAGTTCTTTCAAACGATCAAAACTTGATATAAGACCTGGTTCAATATATTGGAGATTGTGACAATTTGTCAAAACTAACAATTCCAGATTGACAAGTTTTTTCATTATCCCAGGCAATACCCGAATATCAGTATTAGAAAGATCTAATGTGACCAATGACTCCAATGCTGAATCCATACCATGGCGTAATGCGGTATACACATCATCAAAGACCCACAGAGTTTTTTTCACATTTTCATCAGTACCTTTAAGATCTGATGCCGCAAGTTTGAACGGGAGCACACGTAAGGGACGATATAATTTCGTGGTAATACTGGATTTCATTAGTCCAGGTGGTAATGATACATTCAGACTCATCTTACGTATTAAGTTGATGTTTGTTTCAATCCCTTCACCAAATAAACCACCCCGAGCATCCATTTCCTGTAGCAGCTTAGACTCATATGACAAAGCTGGGTTCAGATTGTTTTCTGCAATAGATCCTAGGCAAACCTTGCTACTATCCTTCAAAAGTCTCCCAATAACATTAAGGGCAAGTGGCAAGCCTTTGCATTTCTGTGCAACAGATCTTGCTAAAGGATATATATCAGAAGAGTCTATAGAGACGCCAACTATCTTTCTTAAAAGACTCCATGCTTCCTCTTCTGTTAAGCCTTGCACTGCAAAAATCGCATTAGCTCCCATAGCCAAGCAAACATCCTTCAATCTGGAAGTTATCAAGATTTTGCACGAACCCTTGTGCTTGTGCAGCGGAATTCCAACTTTCTCTAAATCTAGTATCTTCCAAACATCATCCAGTATTATCAGAATCCTCTCTTCCACAAGCAATCTACACCGCAATTTATTTACTGTGGCCATAAAATTCCCCACTTCCACTTTAACACCCAAATAATCAGAAATCTCATATGCAATCCTCTCTGGGTCAAAAATTGGGCCAACCCATACCAACACAACAGATTTGAACAGTTTCTCACCTTTCACCTTCTCCCCGATTCGTCCCGCCATTCTTGTCTTACCTATGCCCCCAAGCCCACAAATTCCAATTGTGTTGATATTTTCGTCCTTCAAAGCTGCTATGATGTTTTCCTCCATTAATCTTCTGGACTCAAATTCCTCAGCCATTTCCAAGGGTTTAGATTCCAGCAGCACGGGAGTTTCGCGAGGAACTTCCATTTTTCAACTTGATCACTTCTTTCTAAAATTTCAATTATAATAATGATTTAACAAAACAAGGAGCAATATCCCCATCATTAAAACCATAAACCAAAAAGAGAAGCAAGATATCTAGCGATGAAAATCAAAGAGGGGAATCAAAAAAAAAATTTACACCAGTAGTGTTGTTTGGAGACTTTTAAAGATATACGCAGTACCGCAATTTTTAATTGTGGTGCTTCCATTTTTATTAAAAAAAAAGTTACGGCCATCGCACTGCCTTTTCTTATTTAAAAAAGAAAAAAGAAAAATTCAGTGGCACCGCAAAATTAATTCGCGGTGCCATTTTATATATATAAAAAAAAATAGATGTTTTTGTCCCTAAGTAAGGATTGTGCCTATTTCATCTATAATTAATAATATATATGGTTTATCAATTAATATGATACAGATGATTTATCAATTTAGATAGTTAATAATATGGGTAAACTATATTAATATTTTTTGAGGTTAGATCAAATTACACAAACACCGTCTGTGTTTTATATTAAATTAAAATTATTTTTTTCTATAAAAATATATTCTAATAATAATAATTTTTTGCTCGGTATCGTTACTTCAATTAAGTCACACGATATAATTGCTGTCAGTTTTAATTTTATTTCTTTTAAAATATAAGTTACGAATAAATTGACTCTTAAATGTTTTAATTGATCATCTACCTTGTTATTATATTACGTCGTTTTGAATAATAATTTAATACCATGGATCATTTTTCCATCTCAAATCATCATTTTCAAGAAGTATAATTACCTCATGATGTTCACTGAATTTATAATTAACTATTTCATCTTCATCCTCTTGCAACATTTTTGCGTAAGATGCTGACGATTCATCAGTTGTTAATTTTTTGTGTTCCTTCTTAAGTTCAAGAAAATGTTTGAAGAGTTCATTCTCTTCTTCAGAGATGTTACTAAGTTTTCCAATTCCAGAAATATTTTCCCTCACTAATGTCCTATTTCCATGTCTAACAACATCGCATGCTCGAAATCTAACTCCTCTATGATTAGAGGAGGAATTCTTTCCTCTTCCCTTTTGGGGAGCATTCCTGAAAAATAAAGATAATTCATTAGCCACATAATAACCATCAATTTGCTGATGGTATAGCAAATTTGCTATCCAAAGTTGTTTAATACGATTTTCTGCAGTGACGTCTGCATCTGGAAATTGTATGAGAATGTCAGAAATAATTTCCTTGAGTTTATCAATTCGCTTCCTGATTATTTTTTGGATTCTTTTCAATCTTGTCTTATATTCAATTGGTTCATCTCAGAATTTGAATTGATAAATAGGCCAATGTACTCCATTCATAAAAAAATCTTTGCCTTATGACTAATTCTTCCATCCAAAGATTTGGAATTTTTGAGGAAATATTCATCCCTCCAAACATTTCATTTCTAAATTCACCAGGATTTATTTCCATCAATATATTCTCTTGATAGAAAATCGGGGAGACTATTTGTCTCTCCTTTAATATGCTCAATAGAAAAATTAAATGGGGCAAGATGTGCTTGTCATCTAGCAAATATTTGTTTAGAAACATCATGTTTAAAATCTTTATTAAACATAAATTTAGCAGCAGAACAATCTGTCCTAATGGTGAATTCTTGATTAAGTAAATCATCTTGAAATTTTGACACACATTTAACAATAGCAAGAACTTCTTTAGCAACCGTAGCATAATTTCTTTGGGCTGCTTTCCATTTCCCTGAATGGAATCTAACCAAGTATTCTTGCTTGTTTTCATCAATTTGTTCTAGTATTCCTCCTAATCCAATATCAGAGGCATTTGTTTCAATTACTTTATTCTAATTTGGATTAGTAAGAGTTAGACATGTTAATGATTTTACCTTCTATTTAATTAATCTAACTGCTTTTGTATGTTCATCAGTCCATTCTGATGGATTCTTTTTAAGCCTATCGTACAATATTGCTGTATCTTGAGCAAGATTCTTATAGTATGGGGCTATATAATTTAAACTGCCTAAAAATATCTGTAATTGAGTTTTATCAGGAAATTTATCGGCAAATTCAATACACCTATTGATGGGTATAATTTCCCCCTTTTCAATATGATGTCTAAGAAATCTAACTTTTGTCTGAAAGATACTCATTTTTATTTTGATAAAACCAAATCATTTTGGATAACTAAGTGTTTAAACATTTCTAAATGCTTAAAATGGTCTTCGGTACTATTCGAGAATACTAAGATATCATCAATATAAATGATGATAAAATTAGAGAATTGATTAAAAATATCATTCATAATATTTTGAAATTCTGAAGGTGCATTTTTTAATCCGAACGGCATAATATTCCACTCATAATGTCCAAATGGGACTGTGAATGCCGTTTTGTACCTATCTGATTCATTTACCTGAATTTGTTAATATCCTGATTTTAAATTAATTTTTGAGAAAATTATTGCCCTATGTAGTCTGTCTAACAGATCCTTTTTATTAGGGATCGAATATCTTATCCATTTTAAGACTTTATTAACAGGTTTATAATTTATCACATGCCTGGGTTTTACCTCTTTCCTTTTCTGCATGCTTATTAACATAAAATGCATTACACGACCATGGTGATTTTGAAGACCTAATTAGTTTTTCCTCAATTAGGGATTTTATGTAATTTTTACATAATTCTAAATATTCAGTATTCATTTGGCAAGATCTTGCCTTAGTAGGGAAATTTGCTTTCGAAAATTCACTTTCATAGGGAAGACTAACAATATATTTCTTCCTATGCCAGAATGCATTGGGATGTTCATCACATATTTCTATTCAAATTTATTTTGGATCATTTTAATCTTTCCTTGTAATTTAGGATTTTTAAGTAGTTCATTTATTTGTAATGAATTTATTTCTTCCTTAATAAAGCATATTTGGTTGGTTTTAGATATTATTAAATATTTTATTTCATTTATAACCCTGTCTATTGGTTGGGTTATGAATTCAGATTTTATTATTTCATTATCAAAGGTTCCTATTATACCTTTTTCATTAATATTTTTTATCGGAAAAATCTTTTTAAGGGAAGGTGTTCCAAGAATAATTTCATTTGTTAACAGGAAGCTTGTCGGAGTACATTTTTTATTATTACATATGTAAGCTTTTGGAATTTTAAAGCTTATTTTTAGTTTTTGGCCGTTGGCAAAGGATAAAGAGTGAGTCGTTTTTTCAAAATACCTAGTTGGTATAAGACCTTCTTTAATATAATTAATATCTGCTCCACTATCAATAAGAGCAGTAAATATTTTCCTAAACTTGTTATTTATTAAAAGATTAATTTTAACATTCCATTTTTTATTAGTGACTATCTCTAAAGTGGATAGAAAATCTTCTTCGTATTTTTCTTCTCCTATTTCATTATTCTTGCTAATTTCAAGCATTTCAACTCTATTAGTAAGAGACTGATTGTATTTTTTAATATTTTTTTATCTCTTTTTTTAATTTTTCTACTTCTATTTTTAGATCTTTTAGGGTAGAGGGATTATCTAAAATAGTATGCTTTTCATTAAGCAATTTCTTGACTTCAGTTATTTTATATGGTTCAAAGGGTTTATTAACAATTCTATCGTAAACCGAGTTAGACTTAGATGTGGAGGCTTTATTATTATTGTCAATCTTACTCAGAATGATATCCCTTACTTCAGGATTTTTTATTTCTTTAAGTAATTTGATAATATAATTATCAGAGAGAACATTTATCTTTCCCATTTCTTTAAATTTTGCCATTAATTCATACTTGATGTGAATTTTCCTCCTGCCTAGATGAACAAAAAGGTTCTTTTTCTTCAAATTCAGAAGTGATTGATGAATATTCAAAATTCTCTTCAATATTTTTAAGTTCACTTTGTTCTTCAGATTCTTTTGATTCAGAGGATTCATCTTTCTTAGAAAATATTACGTTGAGTATTTCTTGTTTTTCTTCTTCTTGTAAATTAAGATTATTTATTCTCTTTTTCAATCTTTTAGCTTTTTTGTTTCTGCATCTATTTGCAACATGATTTGTTTCTCTACAAATATAGCATCTTCTTATTTTCTTTGTGGTACTATTTTTAGCCTTACATTCATTTTTTCTTGCTAAGTCTTTTTCTCTATTTATTTCTTTTCTAAATTTTCTCTTTTTATACCTCTTTTCCTTATATCCCGAAGTTCTATTCCTAGAGATTTTTTATTTATCGGATGGTTTATTTTCATCCCAAACTAGGCACAAAACTGTCCTAATTGGTTTTTGTCTGTTGAATTTTGTCCGTTTAGTCTAATTTCATTGCATAAATTCAATCCTTCTTGGATGCAGGTTCCAATTAGCTTCCCATAAGTATATTGATTGTAATTAATGTGCAAGTCTCCTTTTCTCATGACAGTTCTAACCCTTTCTGCAAAAAGATGAGGGACTCCATGAATTTAGACTTCCAATGAGAATCATTTGACTCTGGGAGTTCTATAACTCTACTAAGGAATACATCTTTATACCATCTAAATGAAGTTAATGTCTTACATTTTAGATTCTGTAGTAGTGTTTGATATTTTCACTATTATCTGACCATCTACCTGTAAAATGTTCAACAATTTTTATAGCTAATGTATAAACTGCTTTCTCTTCTGAGATATTATTTTCAATTTTTATTGTATTTAATATTTCATCTTTATCAGCTTGGCTGAGATAATTATCCAATCATCCCTTTAATTGGCCAGTGAATCCTGCTATGATCATTTTAGCAATAGCCTTATCGGAATTATTATTTTCTTTACAAATAGTACTATACATCATCATTCTATGTATAATATTATAAATTTATCTTTTTGTAAATCCATCAATATTCCATTCATAAATTAATTTTTCATTATAACTATTTTGGTCAATTATCTCTTGTTCTTCATAAAGAACATCTTGGGGTGTTGGTCTAGGATAACAAATTTTTTTTTTTTTGCATTGGCTTCCTAGCGAGTTTTTCTAATTTTTAATTTCCTCAATGAAATTCATCTTTATAATCTTGAGGATCTCCGTCATTATTTAGAGTATTTAATTTTAGAGTTTTAAATTTTTGGTCCAATAACTTTTCTAGGTCTCCTATAGATTTTAAATTAAAACCTATAATATTTGAGGGTGGTTGAATTGAGGGTCTCACAATAATTTCTCCTCTCGTTTCTTCAATCGATGCCCTATTTGAGTTGATTTCTCTTTGCCAATTGAGGGTCTCTTATCAATCTTATTATTTTATTCCATGAGTTGTTCTCCAATAATATTTAAGTATAAATTGCCATGATTTTGCTTTTTCAATAACTCATTTATTTATGTTATTGTAACTATTAAAGTATCATCTTCAATTAATTTAGAAAATGCTTTTAAATTAATTTTTATTTCATTTGAGTTCATTTTGAAAGGCTGTTGAGGGGGAAAGACGTTATTTAGGATTTTTCTATTCTCTAAAAAATATTTTCTCTTTAATACATTTAAATATTATTTTAAATATTTGGTTATAAAACAAGGAACAATGGTAACTTTCTTACTCCATATGGATAATTCCTTATAGAATTCATTCAAAATTTTATTTTGTTTCTCAGGTGGGAAATTTTAAAAAAATCATTTTCTAAACGATTCTCATCTTTTTTTCAAAAAATTCTCCCTTAATTTCTTTTCTAGCCAGGGATCCAGGACTAAAATCAATTATGTTTGTATAATTTTTAAATGAAATTTCTGTTTCATAGGCAATTATGTCAGGTGTATTCGTTTATAAACAAAAATTTGTTTATGAAGTTAATTCTTTATTTAGTTTAGGATCCTTATAGATACCTTTAACAATATTATTTGGTTGTATTTTTATTTCGTCGACCTTATCATAATTTGAGTTATTTAAATATATTTCTTCTCTGATTTGGGATGTGGATGCTCTGGATGGGGTTATTACCTCTATTGGTGATATATAAGACATATTAGAATATCTTGAAGAGCTGCTTCTTAAATATTTTGACTGATTAACAAAATCTATTATGACATTTTCTTCTGGATTTTGTAGAATATTTGTATACATACTCTCAGTATTACTTCCAATGGGGACCTCCTTTTCAATTATCCAATGTTCTGGAAACACTACTTCGCTCCATTTATTTGTCTCCTAGTATTAGTTCTTCAATTCTGTAAATTTGTTTAAAAAAATACTGTTTGTTCAAGAATTTTATTATCTTGTGTCTTACAATTAAGATTAAGTATCTGGAGAAGTTTATAGTATATTCCATAATATATACATGTTAATTCTGACCCAGGTACATAATTATATCCATGGGGTTTTACATTCAATGTTAATGCATCGAATATATTCAAATCAAACATTGATAATTGTAGATTTGGGTAAACATTAAAAAATACTGGCCCATGAGCCAGACTAGATTGTATTATTTCTATTATAGATTTCTTCCAATCTAAATTCCTGGCATCTCTTAGGGCAGCTAGAAAGCTTTCTGGTAAACCTTCTAGTGTTAGAGGCTTAAAGACTATTTGAACAAGACCAATATGTAGAAATTTATATTCTTCATGGTAATGCCTTATATCCATGGCATCCAAAAGTTTTATTACTTTTTCTTCATTATCAAAAGCAATAGATTCTTCAGTAGTTTTTACCACCTGTTTAGTTTTCCAAAAATCAAATCTTTCAAAATTGTAAATTAATCTAGGATTTTCTTTAGGAATTATCCATTTATTTAGTTGATCTAAATTTTTTGGGAGTTCATACTTCTCTTTCTTAGCATTCTTTACTTGACTACTATTATTATTAAATAAATACTGCATATTAAGCAGAGAAATAAAGTACTGTTGAATTATTCAATACAACTTCAACAACATGACTCTGATACCATATAGCCATGACCGAAGGTCATGGAGGATCAAAAAACTCAAAAAAAAAAATTAAAAATTCGACCATACGACAGTATGAAGAACCGACCATGTAGACAGAACGCATAAAAATAAATAAAATAAATCCGACCATGTAGGCGGTAGAGAAAACCGACCATGCAGTTGGAATTCAACAAAAGAATATTTTTTATTATGACAAATATAAAGAGAATCGAATAATATAAGAAAAGACTAAATTGGGAACCTTTTACATCAATTTAAACTAATAGGTATGAATTTTGGTCAGAAGATACCACACTAAAGCCCAAAAACAACGCCAAAGAACAGCAAAATCGGACAGTGATGGTAAGACCGACCTTGTTCATACCCATAATTCAAATCGACGATCGAGAATGTCTTATCTTTATGTTCTTTCAATTTCTCGTTATCTTCATCAGTAATGGAAAATACTATATATATATATATATAGGCATGCTATGTCCGTTATAATTGAAATATTCAGCAACAGCAATTTAGCCTTGCATTAGGCTGAACATAACAGAAGCAAGAATGAAGGTAACAAATGCAGAAAGATAAATAAGAGAACTCACAGGTAGCCTCTATCCCTTTTATGCCAAATCAAACTTTTTATATAACTAAAGAAAGAGAAAGAAATTACAAGGCCCTCAGCAGTAAATTATTTATTGAGTCCAATATATTACAATAAATTATATTTATTTATAAAATATATTAATTTAACGTAAAATCACCTGAAAAGTATATAAATCTTAAAAATTAGAATTTTGAATTTTAAACACAATACAAATTTATATACTAAAATTCACTTTTCAAATTAAAATTTTATATGAAATATAAAAGTCACTTATAAAAATTATATATTATTAACTCAATTAAATTATTATTAATTTAAATACATTTTATTTATTTATAAATAATACTAATTAGATATCAAAATATCAAAAAAAAATTAATATCAATTATTGTAAATTATATTATTTATTATAAATAATATTTTAAATTAAATATTAAATTTATTTAATATTTAAAATTTGAAAAAATTTAAATTATTTTTACTTTACTTTTAAATTTTGTTTTTACCTTCTTCTCCGTCGCCGACAACGGCTGCTGGCAACGGAGGTCGTCCTTTTTCTTTGGGCAATAGAGGTTGCCCTTCTCTTTGAATGGCAGTCAAAGTTATGGGGTGACATGGCCTCGGATTTGGCGAGGGCGAGGGCGGGGTTGCCCTTTGCAGAAGGGGGCGACCAGGGAAGGGGTGCGCAAGGTTGCCCCCTTTGGCGGGAAACCTCGCCGTCGCCCAGTATATGCGTCAATGGTTTCGCCTCCCACGTAGGCGGTAACCATCACCGTCTACAGTTATATATATAAATATATTTTAAATTATTTAAAATCTGAACCGTTCATATTTTTAAATTGAAGGTCAACGATTGTTATAAGAATGGTATAACGGACAATTCAACAAAAAGTTAACATCGTTAGGGCTTACTTAACGGAAGGGGAGAGTATGCAATAAAAAATTCAGAGAGTTTATTGCCTATTTTTTTAATACAAGGAGTTTTTAACTAAATTTTAAAAATATAAGAGGGTTTTATACCATTTATCCTATATTTTCTAATATTTTATCCACAAATAGGGACAATTATGTAATATTGGCGGGGCTTAACGTGGGCAACTTGGGGTGGAAAATTTGAATCCCAATTTCAATTCTTGGGCCAACTTGCAATATTATATATATTTTTTTAAAAAATAAAAGTAATAAATTATTTTTATTATTAATATCAAATATTTTTAATATAAAATAATATCTTACATGTTATTAGGAATCAAATTCATGATTTTAGAGTAATGAAATCTCAACTTCAACATTTAAATTAGGCCTTATTAACTGCAATGCCAGATATTACAAGCTGGATTATATCATCAGCAATAATGAATTGATCGCGATACTTCTGATAAAAAAAACAGAGTGAACACTCGATTGTCAAGGATTGAGTCGCCAATCCTGCCAAGTAAATGAAGCTGGTGAATTATTATTATTATCATCATCATAATGACTATCATGTCATGTGAAATATGATTAATTACACATGGAGCCCGTATGAAATAGTATTATTACATTTCACTCCTTCCATCTTAAAAAACTACACCTAAACCTCCCACAGAAATACTCTATTTGTAAATTCAAACGAGAGCAACGATTCCTATATTTATACATATACACATATATATAATGTTTATAAATATGCATTAATGTTTATGTAAATATATAAGGGATAATTATACTATTCTCTTTTGAAATTTTGTGTTACCACATGTAGACCTTCCATAATTTGAAAAATTAGATCTAACATCTCTAAATTTTATATTTTGTTTAACAAATAAATCCTTTTGTAAGTCAAAATATAATGAATTAATGATATTTGATGTGTATAAAAATAAATTGACCTAAATAGGCCCAATCGATCCAAAAAGAGAAAGAAACAAGAGGTCCATATCATCTTAGAAGGCCGAAGTCATGAGAGGCCCACATCATGAGAGGCCTAAGAACACTTGATAGTCGGCCTTGACAGGTGCACCCCAAAAAACAAACAGGCGGGCAACCTTGGCTGGTACCCCCTAGAAAATAGACAGGCGGGCAACCTTGACGGGTGCCCCCAAAAAATAAATTGGCAAAGGAAGGAGGTTGAAGACATCACCCTCTCATTCAGCCCAAGAGGGACGACCAGTACATCAAGCTCAGCCTAAGAGGGAAGCCTAGTTCGGCCCAAGAAGGAGGTGTGCCGAACCTTAACCCTGCCTTCCAAGCCCAGCCTTAGTAGAAGAAAGGCGCCCTCAAGAAGTTGAACTCCTTGCAGAATAAGAGTCCTCACATAGTGAGAGTCCTCCTCCAACCAAAGACGTACTGCTCAAGTCAAAGAGGAGATAGGATCGTGCCTTATTCTCGAATTTCCGCCCTTTTTTCTTGGACATGTAGCTCACTATAGAGTTCCTGCGAGAGGGGCTCCTTTTCTATAAATACAGGCAACATCCCACAACAGACAGACCGTTCAAGAAGTTGGAAACTCTCTTCCTATTTCGCCGCAACTCTCAACTCGTGCTTTTGACATATTTTATTCACGAAATTCTTATTTTTATTTTAATTTCTCATTTCAAGCCCCTCAACAGGGACACATTGTGTCCACCAACGGGATATTTTTGACTCTCTGGCAGGCATACTTTTAGCTCTCCAACAGATACACCTTCCACCTTCCAACAGGAACACCTCAGTCCTCCAACAGGGACCCCTTCAGCCCCACGACAAGGACACCTTCAGTCCACTAATAGAGACACCTTCAATTCCTCTACGGAGACTTTCTCCAGAATCTAGAAAATCACTCCCTATTCTTACTTTAGCATTCGAATTGCACACTTAGCATGATTCTCTCACGAAATTGCTAACTCTATTTCTCATTACATCTTATTTCTTACAATTATTTTTCTCCTAAATTCGATACTAACTAGGGAGTCGGAGTGCTAACGCCATTTTGCAAGTCCCTCCTTCAAAATTGACATTCGCTTCGACCCAAGCTTTGAGCATAATTCATATCAATTGGACCTATACATTTTTTGAACGCATCAATATTAATAAAAAAAAATTGATTAAAAAGATCATATTTATTTTTTATTAATTTATTATAAGTCAAATAAATATTTTATGACCAAACTACCCTTATACATCTTCATACGCTAATACACATGGTATATTTTCACTGTTATAAGGGTAGTTTAGTCACAAAAAAATATTTATTTGATCTGTAATACGTCAATAATAAGTCAATTGATGATAAATATCGATTTTTATTTAATTTTTTTATTAATATCAATAAATTCAATGAATTTTGACTGAAAAAATAACCTACTAAATACATGAAAGTGAGTACAAAAATTTCTAATCATCCAAATAAAAAAAATTTTGTTTGAAAGAAGTGAACTAATTTTTTTTTTATTTAATCATTTTTTTTTAAAGACACACCTAAAACTCTTACATAGTGTTTGGATTTGTAATTTAGATGTTTTGTTTTGGTGTTTTGGAGATAGAGAGAGAAAAATAGAGATAAATAAATATGTGTTTGAGATAGATGGTATGTATGGATTTGTATTTTGATGTAATATAAAATAGTTTAAAATAAGTGTTGTATGTTTGATGTTGGGATATATAGGACAAAAATTATCAAATCATGTCTTTTTTTATATATATTTGTTAATATAACTGTGTATGTATATAGTATTTTGTTTGTTAGTGAAATATAGTATATATATTTATATTGAGTAATTTTCTTTGTTAAGGTTTTTTTTTACATTTTAAATAATAATTATAAATTTAATAAATAATTAAATGCACTGTAGTATTGTCTCCAAAATGATTTTATTACACTTTATATTTGGACTGAGAAAATATAATATATAAAATTCGAATAATAAATATTTTTAATTAAGTATGTATTATTGGAATATTGTACTCAATTTTCAAATTTCTCAAATATTTCACAGAAGTATTAAAAATTTTGAGTACAAAATATTTAAATAATGTAAGTTGAAAAAAATTGTAATTAATATATAGTAAATTGAAGTATAGTAATGTGTTGAAAATACATATTTTAGACTTTATATTCGAATTGATTAATTATAATTGATAATTGAAGTAATGAAAAATATGAATTTTGTTTATAGTACTGGTGTATTATTCTCAGTACACAAGACTATGTAATTTATTGAGGTAGAATTTTTTTTAATATTTTTACTCAGTAGCATTGATAGTAAATATATTAAATATCTTTTTGTAAGTTAAAAATTATTTCTTATATATAATTATTGCTTAGATTTAACATATAGTATATATATTAAATAATATATAATACATATTATATAGATAATTTAGAAAAATTCACTATATCTCATTTACTTTGGTGTGGAGCTTATTAATTTTTATTAAATAATAATTAAAAATTGAGAGAGGAGATATACAATTTTACATATTTGTGTTTTTAAAAAAATAGCTTCTGCAGACAGATTTTACAGATTTGTACAATTGGGCTATAGGTCTATAAATTTGTATTTTTCTACCCAATCAAGGTGTAAAAGTCAAAACCGAACATTGACATTATTTTGGCTCATATAAAAAATGGGCTAAAATGTAAATCCAAACACAGTAATTTTTTTAAAAAATAGATGCTAAACGTGTTCGAAACATCACCAGGGTATTCAAATCATATTTTGTAGACGCATATTTAAATTATATATATATATTCGTATCCGACAACGAAAGACTGGTAGGTCGGGGGGAGTAAAAGAATGTATGGTAGAGACCAAGACTCTTCTTCCCAGCAAAAGATTGGAGGGAGAAAGAGTTGACCGTGCATTTGCTGCTTGTGATTGCTATCGGCGACTTGGTTTCCAGGCACCTCAAGAATGGGTGACTCCTCTTTTGTGTCAGGCTTCAAAACTGGGTTTGGATCAGCTTTCCTGCAATTTGCATTAGAGAGATTGGCGAGTTTTGGATCCGTTGCCTGGAGAGAAATAGGCGTAATATGGGGCGTTGAGGATGAGCTACGCAAGCTGCAGAGAACATATTTGAAAATACAAGAACTCTTGGAGCATATGGAGGGCAGTTCTTTAAGGCTGTTCAATGGGAGTAAGGCGTGGCAGATTTGGTTCGAAGATATGAGGAAGCTAGCTTATGATGCTGATGCTCTTTTGGACCATGTCTCCCTACATCTCTCCAGCTATTGCTCGGTTAATGCCCGTCAAGAAAATCAGATTTTCTCCATGGTTCTTTCTTCCTTTAATGAACTGAAACTTCCAAATAAGATATGCAAAATGCAGGAGAAGCTTGAGGAACTTGCAAAAGAAATGGAAGGTCTAGTTATGATTGAAAAATTGAAACTTGATCCTTATAAATTTGCTCCTCCAAGATTCAATAGTTTGTGTTCGACAGTGTTATTTGTAGATGATAAAACTGTGGTTGGGAGGGAGCGTGATAGAGAGCACATTGTTGACTGGCTTAGTGAGAAATGTGAGGGGGGTGATTTCTCTTTAATGCCTATAGTGGGGATGGGTGGAATTGGCAAGACGACTCTTGCCCGACTCGTTTATGATGATGAAAGGGTTCGCGGTGTTTTTGGGAGGCGAATATGGATTTCTATATCTATGGACTTTGATATGGTTAGAATTGCCAAGTCCGTAGTTGAATCTGCTACTCTTTGTGCTTGCAATCTGTCGGATTTGATCTCCCTTCAAGCCATGCTTCGTGATGTATTGTCCTCAAGAAAGTTTTTGGTGGTTTTAGATGATTACTGGAGTGAGAGCCATGCTGATTGGGATGTTCTCTCTTCACTTTTTAGAGTTGGCTCTAAAGGGAGCAAGATTATCGTGACTACGAGAAGTACTAAAGTTTCATCGATAGTGAGTTGTTCTAAAGCATACAAATTGGAGAATTTGTCTGATGATGATTGCTGGAAGTTGATTGAACAAAGAACGCTTGCTAGTATGCAGACGAATCAGAATTTGGAACCGATCAGCAGACAAATTGCAAAGAAATGTAAAGGCTTGCCTCTGGTTGCCGTGACACTTGGATGTGTTTTGCGTTGTAAGTCCACTGAGGAGGAATGGCATTCCATATTGGAGAGTGAGTTGTGGGACATGCCGCAAACCGAAAATGTGTTCCCAGTTTTGATGCTGAGCTATGTACACCTTCCTGCACATTTGCGACAATGTTTCGCTTACTGTTCCATATTCCCTCAAAATCATGAGTTTGAGGTGGAGGAGCTTGTACTCTTATGGATGGCAGAGGGATTCATTCAACCGGTAGGTGCAAGGAGATTGGAAGATTTGGGTGCCGACTACTTTCATGATCTATACTCGAGATCCTTCTTTCAACAGTATAAGAATCCTTCCAACAAGACAATATACAAAATGCACGGCCTTATTCATGACATGGCTCGAGTTGTCTCCAAAGATATATGCTTCCGCACAGAGTACAACTTGTCAAATTGTTATCCCTTATTTGGTAATGCTTGTCATTTGTCTTTGCTTCATGACAGCAGTCAGCAGATAGAGTTAAAGGCCTCTCTAAAGAATGAGAGGCTAAGGACTTTCTTACTGATGAGTAATAATGTTTCTAGCAGAGGAGAACTCCATCCTGAACTTTTTCAACATTTGCAATCTCTAAGGGTGTTAGGTTTGAGTAATATTGGTATTGCTGAACTTCCAAATTCTGTTGATAAACTGGAATACCTCCGATACCTTAACCTCTCTGGAAATCCCATTTCTCATCTGCCTGAATCCATGTGTCGGCTTGCAGCCTTACAGACGTTAAAGCTTACGAATTGCTCTCAACTTCGTGATTTGCCAACGGATATGAAGAACCTGGCCAACTTACGGCATCTCCATTTTGATGTACAAGGCCAGCTTCAGTCCATGCCACTGCAAGTCGGAAGTTTAACTAATCTCCAAACTCTTTCTGCATATATTGTAGGTAGAAAAGAGGGAAACGGCATTGGGGAACTCAAGACTATGAATGGCCTCAGGGGATCACTTTGCATAAAGAATATTGAGCACGTCTTAGATTTAAAGGATGCCGTGGAAGCCAAGTTAGGCATGAAGACATGTTTGGATAGACTTGAACTTCAATGGAGAAAATTGAGGAGCGGACTAGATCCACAACTTCTGGACCGTAGAAAGAACGAACAAGCTGAAGTCTTAGCAAATCTTCAACCTCATGAAAATGTAAAAGAGCTGGTCATTCAAAACTATTGTGGCGTTATTTATCCGGATTGGTTGAGCCAACCGTGGCGTAAATTTACAAGTATCCACTTGCAAGGGCTGAAATATTGCGACAACCTTCCATCTCTCGGGCAACTTCCCTTCCTCAAATACTTTGCAATCTCAGACTTGCCGTCTTTGAAGTATGTTGATCATAACTTTTATGGTACATGCAATGCTGCAACGTTCCCTTCGCTAGAGTCGTTTCAAATTCATGATATGTCAGCCTTATTGCATTGGAGAAATGTGAGCAACGATGCCATGCCTTGCCTAAACACTTTTACAATTCATGGTTGTCCTAATCTGATAAGTTTGCCACATAAACTCCTATCCCTTTTGCCATATTCAAGCATCAGTGACTGTGGAAGCCTTCAGGCCGTACCATGATACAGTGTTTTCTTACAGCAGAACCGCTTTTACGGTAACTTGTAGTCGTTAATACCTTTCCGTTTCTCCCTCTACGGTTTTGTGGTCTCTCTCTCTCTCTCTCTCTCTCTCTCTCTCTCACTCACTCAATCTCCTCTCTTTTCCTCCACCTAGAACCAATAATGACTCAATCACAAGAAGAGTTGTTGGCCGCTCATCTCGAGCAACAGAAGATTGATGTAATCTCTCTCTCTCTCTCTCTCGCTCGCTCACACACACACAGAAACTATTGTTGATGCAAGGTTGAATGTTGTTCTGGAGTTCTGCATAATTTACTCGGGTTTTTTGGTTCAAATTTTTATTTTTCTGTTCTTATGAGAAGCTGGATATATAAGGAAGATCGTATAGATGAGCTTCGTTGGAAGTTTCTGTGGGTTTTTGAGTTTCTTATCTTTCTCATTTGGGATTTCTGTGTGTTTCATCGTTTCAGATAGAAAAGCTAGATGTGAGTTTGGTAAAAGGTAGGAAAGGAAAAAATAAATCAGTTTAGTTCAACTTTTTCATTGAATATAGAGGAAATGGCCTAGTATTGTTTTTTAATGTTGGGTTTGGGCTGGTAAATGATCAATAGAGGGGCTGTATTATTGTCAATTAAACACTGTTTCAGGTTTAAAATAGGGAAAGCAAATAAATTTGGAGTTCTACCCATTGAAACTTGTAGAGCATGTATTGACTTTTAGAATTTGTGTGTTCAATATTTTCAAGGAACCAGCAGCTCAGTCATGATTCATGAATGTATTAGCACTTCCATTGTTATAGTACTTTCTACCCCTTTTGGGGTGAGGTAGTGATAGAAAGGAGGAGGAAGAGTAACACAATGGCTATGATTGTCCACATGTGCATAATAACTACTCATTGCCCCCGTGCAAGAGAAAAATACTGCTTCATGCTATTTAAAAAAGGAAAAAACAATGTTTGATATTTTATTAGTTTATTGATTCAGTTATTGCTTGCAGCACGAGGAGCCTTTGGTTGAGGATGAAGATGATGATGATGATGATGAAGGAGATGAAGATGAAGCTGAAGGTGTCCATACCACCCCCTTGGCTCTAACCCTATTGCACATGCTGTCAATATTGCCTTATGAGTTTGTCCGTTTTTCCTTCTTTTGTGCTAGAGTTTGCCCTACTGTAGAATATATGGTTCTGGAGATTAATCGGCGAATTTGGGGCATCTCCTTTTGCTGTTTTTTGTGTTTTGGAAAAAAGCGAGGTTCTTAGGAGATGTCTTGGTATGGGAACATCTGGATGATCGTTTTGGCTGTCTATGATATGTCACATTTACTTGCAAACTGGATTTGTGAGTTATTTTGTCTCACAGTATTAAGGATAGGAATGCATTTTGATGTTTATGTTTAAGGCAATTTGTATGACAACAACATATAATGAACTGTTTCAAAACTCAACATTCTCAGTTGGTGCAACTTTACCTATAACATGAGAATCCAAATGAGACATTAGGTTCATAGTACATGTGCATGTGCTGAAGCATTTCTGTTGGAAATGTAAACCATAAAGCTGTTAATTCGGAAGGGTTGAAAGAGATGCTGGAGTGATGCTAGACTGCCTTCATAAATGCCTGTACTTTTCCTCCCAAATAGAGTAAAGCTAAATTTTATGATGAATAACTTATAGACAGGAGCAAATAGAATAAATTCTTGCTAAACTGATTTGCCCTTCTTGTGTAGTACATTATGATTCTTTTTTAGTGCAATGATTCAGTAAATTGGTGTTGGTATAATTACGGACATCTTCTTGTTGTTTGAAAAATTACAAATACTTCCTGATGTTTGATGATATTATGTAATCATTGGATGAAGGTATGAAATTATCAACTATGTCCTTACTGTAAATTAAAAGCTTATGAAAAAATCGAATGGTATGGATTAAAAAATTTTAAAAATTATAAAAGATTTATCCACTTAATCATAAAAAAATTAAAAAAATAAATAAAATTATAATTTTTAATGTATAAGGATATTTTGGTCAGTTCACCATAAGGACAATTCTTTTGGGCTACTTTCAAGGCCTCGAATTGTTCGATATTATTCGGCTATAATTGCCGGGTGTTCATTGACCAACCTAGACTATGTTTTAAGCCAGCCCAGATTGAATATTGGGCTTATTGATGGGCTTACTACCTGAAGACCTTGGGCCTAATAGATTGGACCTTTTCGGGGCTTAGATTTGTAATTAATTTTGAGACCCCAATTATTTACATAATTTACATTTGGGAATTGGATTAATTGTTCGACGGTAAATCAGGAGGGTATTGACAATTTTTTAAGTAACGAGGGGATATTCGTATTTATGTCAAACCTCCAAAGAGGTAATTGTAATTTACCCTGAAAATTATTGAGAATCTATTTGGATTTTGTTTGAGAATTAAAAACTGTTGTTAGGTTCCTATCAAGTCCGATTAATTCCTATTGAATTAATTATTGTTGCACTGATGAAGGGCTTAGATTATGTTGTGTGTTGCGTTGTTTTCTTGAATTTGGACTTCTTTTTCAGTGTTTTGTTGGTTGCAGCCATTTCGCTAATGACCGCAACATTATATCTTTGAAGGGTAAATTACAATCTACTTACCCGTGCTATGGAAAATAAGCAAACAACTCCTTTATAAAAACTAAAATAGTAATTTATCCTCCTGTGTTTTTTAAAATGTAACAATCTACCCCCTATATTTTAAAAAATAAAGCAATTTACCTCCCTAATTGCTTTATTTTTTAAAGCACATGGAGTAAATTACTATTTATTTTTTATAAGGGAGGAATTTGCTCATTTTTAATATCACACGAGGATAAATTGCTATTCATCCTATCTTTGAACCTGGAATCCTTTCTATATTTTGTACATTATTTCATTGCACCTTGACATCTTTATGGAATTTGTTCGTTGGAGCCATTTAATCATTTATCTAATCATTTCATACATTTTGAAAGGTTTAATCCTAAAATTTTGCCCTTTGCTTAGGAAAATCGTTAAGCTATTCCTAGCTAGCTGGAGGACCAAAAATATAAAATTATTCAATTCTATAATGAATTTTCTTCCAAATTAAGTTTGATCAATCAATCAATTACAGAATAATTGTGATAGAATTGGTGAATTTTTTTTTTTCTAAATTATACACTTAATATATAATTAATTTAAAGTTGATTTGATGAAAAATGGGAAGAATTGCAATTTACCCTCTGTAACAGAGAAGTAAATTATTTTAAAAAATTCAGGAGGGCAAATTATTATTTTTTTTATATGGAGTAACTTGTTTCTTTTTAATATTATAAGGGGTAAATTGAATTAAACCCGTGAAAAATTATTTTTCCAATTAAATTTGACTGAATCAAATCGATAAAAAAACAAATATATCTATATTATTGATTATCTTTTTAAATTATACCTCAATCATATAATATTCAAATCGATTAAAAAACAAATATATCTATATTATTAATTATCTTTTTAAATTATAGATCAATCATAAAATAAATATATTATATATATCATATAATTAATTCATTTTTTACTGAATCAAGTCGGAACAAAAATTTGCACAGTATCTTATTTAGATATTGGCCAGAATCCAATATGGTTTGGGACGCAAAAAATTGTAGCCTGAAAATCTGTGGGATAACCAAATATAGAAATTACAACGTCAACAATCAGTCAAGAATCTGTTGAGCCGCAACTCCATTTTCCCAAGAATATTTACAGTGATGAGGAGGGAACTGCGGAGGATTTATTATATACTAATTACCGTAATTCCTTCACTATTTTTGCTCCGACGAACCACCGGAAAATTCATATCTTTCGTTTATGTTGGGCAGAGAAATTACTCTGTAGCATAGGAGTGGAGGTTGCACTAAGATTCTTCATCTCTGCTGAATCTCTGCAACTGCACCTACGCAATCATCTCGCTAATCTCTGCTGAATCTCTGCAACTAGAGAGATCAATTACAATGACAAGTTGAAACTCTGAATGATAAAGAAATTACAATGACAAGTTAGAACTCTGAATGATAAAGAAATCAAGAACACCAACTTACACTTACACAGAAACCTTCTGATTGTTGATATAAAATGCAGGAATACGAGCAACCTTAGGCCAATCGTCGCATTGGTCGTTACAACACCTCTCTTTTAGCTTTGGACAATCTTTAATCATCAAAAGTTCAAGTGTGGGAGGCAATCCACCTTCAGGCAAACATGAGAGTTGTGGGCAGTTAATTATTTCCACATGCAAAAGGGAGTTCAGATGTGAAAGAAACGGAAGAACAACCAGTTCTCCACAATGTGCTATAATGAGGTGACGGAGATAAGGGAAGTCCCCATTCACGACCCCTGTCCATTTTTCTAGTTTGGCCATCGAATCAAATGATAGTTTTTCGAGCTTAGGAAATGCGACATGACGATGCTGATTAGTAATTTGATTCCTGCGACAGAAGAGACTGTTGATTTCTACGACCTCATTCATTTCAAGGATAGAGAGGAATTTCAGAGCTGGCAATTCCCCAAGCGGCGGTAGGGTATCGCAATATCTGCACTTGTAAAGGGTTATACTAACCACCTCAGTGAATGATGGATTAGATATCCAAGAAGGAAGCACTCCACCACTGTAGAAGAATATTTTCAACTCCTCGATTCCGAGAGGGGGTTGAAGAGACTCCAAGATTTCCTCTTCATCTGGGTTCTTGTTATCTTGAAGATCACTCCACTGCAATTCGATCTTTTTAAGGTCCTGTTTGTTACAAAGGTAAGCCTCTGCAGCCTCTTCCTTGGTTGAAACATTCTCAAGATTTGATATAAGAAGTGATCCTTTCAGCTTGTTCATGTCCTTCAGCTCTCCTATGCGACTACCTTCATCCTCTCCGACCAAAAATGCCCTTAGTGTGCGTAGTTTGGATAATTTTCCAATCCCTGCAGGCATCGACTGCAACTGGCCCACAACATCAAGAACCAAATGCCGCAGGTTAATCAACATACTCGTGCATTTGGGCAATGTCCTGAGGCTCAAACAACCATCGAGGTTTAAAGTCCGCAAATTGCTAAGGCAACGCATGGACTCAGGCAAACCCATAATTGGTGTCGCATACATGTCAAGACATTGCAATGCCTTCAAATTTTCAACAGAACTTGGTAGTGCCATTATGTCTGTGTGACTCAAATTTAAAATCTTTAAGGCCTGCAACTTCAAGAAAAGATCGGATGGTAGAAGATTTTTCATTTTAGACCCATAACAGCGATGAATACTCAGCATCTTCAGTTGGCCACAATGTTTGCTAGTCCAAAAATTAATGCAATCAATTTCCTTAAAGGCCAAAGACAAGCGGTCAACTTTGAGCGAATCAGTGATCTCTTCAGTGTCCAAATATTTCTGAAACTTAGGTTCTAAGTACTGTTGCTTTTGAATGAAAGCATTCACCTTTTCTTCACCAACTCTATACTTCATTTGGTCAATGCGATGATTATATCCAGCTGGCATAATGTAACCCAACTTCAACAAAGTGTCAAAGCACCGGATAGATTCTCCTTCCATTATTTCATCTTCTCCCAAATTTATCAAACCTTCAGCTATCCATTGCCAAACTAACATATCCTTAGTGAATTCATAATCAGATGGAAATATTGAGCAAAACAAAATGAAATCTTTCAAGTACTTTTCATTACGCAATACCACGTCTGTAGATACTTCCAACTTTGCCTCACGCCTAATTTCCTTTGCTTTCCCTTCATCTTCTTTTGCTCCTACATAAGAATGGCCTGCAGAAACATCTTTATCCCTTATTTTCTCCTCTAGTTCAAACGAATACCTTTCGAGGGAATCTGCATTAACTTCTTCAGTAATGGTGCTTTGCCTTGAAGCCAAGCAAAGACTCTGTCATGCAAATTAGTGTAAAGAAGCTGATTATACAACTTTGTGATGACACAAGTCCAAAAATTCTGAAACAACATAATTGGAAAAGGACCAGCTTGTAAAGAGAGACATTGGCTGAAATTTAGTATATTATTCATCAAGTATAGTCAGCCAGTGTGACCTTTGAGTTAAAATAATAACATGCAGGTCTATTAAAATAAACTAGTGCTAATGACCATATCTGTTTCAGAAAATGAGAAAGGAAAAGAATATAAGCAATACTACTCATACTGATCATGTTGACCACAGGTTAATAAGAACTCTTTCCAAGAACATCGTGAATTGTTTTTAGGTTTCACTTAATGATTGGTGTTACAGCTAATTCTTGTTTATAGACAAGAATAAAATCGTCCTTTCAACCCCATATTTTTTCCAAACATTTTAACATGATCAGATATCTAAAATATTTTCAGTTAAGAAACTATTCAAGCCTTGATTATTATTCTTAACAAAGAATAACTCAAAATTCATACCTTCTGATTCTCGTCATATTGAAAACTTGCACATGTATTGCCTCTAGTAGCCTGGCTGCTCAATTCTGGATGGGAATGAATTGATCCTGTAACAAGATTGGAGGTCATTATTCATCAAGCTTTGCTTTCCATCTTCCGACAGTTTAATTCGGAAAACATTAAACATCAGAATTCTGTAATTATAACAATCAGGATATAGATATTCACAATAATATAATGCGGGCATAGAGAAAAGAAATTTAACCACTGAAAGGAGTGGATCGATCTTCCGGCAATTTATCATCCATTGAAGGGGATTGAGGAAGATTAGAGATTTCGAGGTGAAAGGAAAAGAGAGAAACACACGGCTGAATAGTAAGAGAGAGAGTAGGGCTTTTAGTGAATGAGGGAAGAAGAGATATAAATAGGTAGTGGGTCAAACCAGTAAGTGGGCCGGGTCTTTGGATTGAGTAACCGGATGGGCCATAAGTAAGTAAGCCATCCATTGCTTGGGCCCAGCCGAATTGGTTTGAGCCATTTAATTAACAAGCACCTTTCATGATCTCTTCTGTTGAGCCTTGCAGTGCAAAAATCGCATTAGCTCCCATAGCCAAGCAAACATCCTCCAATCTGGAAGTTACCAAGATTTTGCACGAACCCTTGTGCTTGTGCAGCGGAATTCCAACTTTCTCTAAATCTAGCATCTTCCAAACATCATCCAGTATTATCAGAATCCTCTCTTCCACAAGCAATCTACACCGCAATTTATTTACTGTGGCCATAAAATTCCCCACTTCCACTTTAACACCCAAATAATCAGAAATCTCATATGCAATCCTCTCTGGGTCAAAAATTGGGCCAACCCATACCAACACAACAGATTTGAACAGTTTCTCACCTTTCACCTTCTCCCCGATTCGTCCCGCCATTCTTGTCTTACCTATGCCCCCAAGCCCACAAATTCCAATTGTGTTGATATTTTCGTCCTTCAAAGCTGCTATGATGTTTTCCTCCATTAATCTTCTGGACTCAAATTCCTCAGCCATTTCCAAGGGTTAAGTGTTGAAAAACAGAAATATTTGGGGCTTTGTTGAGATTTTATCTTTCTCTGTATTTGGGGCCAAACGCCTGATTCCCCGTATATTTTCGCCACCTCCATGATGGCCACTTTTCGAGATTCTGTTATGCAGGTTATGTTCTGAGAATTCTTTGAATTTTATTGAAAACTTGTATACATAGGAATAAATCCAGAAGTTGTGTACTTTTTTCATTTTTGGGAAGCAAGATTGAGCTCTTTGAGCACTCAATTGAGAAATTTCTTTTTCATTGAATTTCTTTCTGGTATATATGCAGAAACGTGGTGGTGGCTTTGGAAATCTTGTAAGGAGAAAACAGGTTGATTCTGAGCATGCAAACTCATCTTCTTCCTCTAGAAGTGGCCAGCATCAGTTGGCCAAAGCTCTGACTGTACCTCATCTCATTGCCGTAGGTAAACATTTTCTGATATGCTGTTTGGTTCTTCTTTTTATACGTAATTTGAGTTTGTATGCTGCTTTTTCATTTCTTATGTTTCTCTGTCTCTGGCAATTGGTTTTATATTTGAAGGTGTTCTGCTTGGCTTTGGTTTAATTTTATTCAACTATGCCTCACAGTGTGATAATTTAATTATTTTGCTTGTGGAAATTAAATTCTCATTTTTGTGTTTCAACTTTAATCCTTTTAAAATTCTCATGTTTATGGGCTTCAGTGAAGTTAAGTTGCATTTTGTTTATATAGCTTTATACTACTAATATTGTATGTCTTAAATTATATAGACAAAAGAAGAGAGAAACAAGAAGATACGAGTTACGTGGTTCAACAACTTGGCCTATGTCATGCATGAGGCAGTTGCCGAAAGGGCTAGATCATGTTTTATTCTCTTATTTTTAAACTAGAATTGTCACATACATATAGGTTAGGTTTACTGTTTATGTAAGTGGAGAATATCACCCCATATCTAATCACAATCTACTCATGATCATACTCAATCCATGTTTGTCGTTTTGATCTTAATTAAATATTTGATTTCCGAATATGCATGGATAGATGATTCAATATCATTACCTATATCAATCGTTTCATGGACTTTGTTTGATCTTCTAGGAGTTGGTTCAACAATTGGTTCTGGGGTCTATATTCTTGTTGGTACAGTTGCTAGAGAGCATTCAGGGCCAGCTCTTACACTTTCCTTTCTGATAGCTGGAATAGCAGCTGCTCTCTCTGCTTTCTGCTATGCCGAGCTAGCAAGTCGTTTCCCTTCCGCTGGAAGTGCCTATCATTATTCTTACATATTCATTGGAGAGGCGTAATATTTCTGTTTTTAATTTTTTTGCATTGTTTAAATAGTTTTTCTGTTTTCTCATACCTTCGATATAAATTCTGGATATATCTATAATTTTCCGTGTATATATTATCATCTGTTAGACCTTTGCAATTGTGAAGTTCTTTGTCTTACTTCTCTTGTCTATCTGATTTTATGAAGTGACTTCCTTGTAAAGAAACCAACCCTTTGTTTCACACATTCTCCTCTCATATCTCCCATGGATAGTGCAAGGAAATATTTGACTAGTTCATAAGTTAAGTGGTGAGGAATTTGTCTAGCAATTTGGGTCAACCATTTTGGCAAAGTGAGGACTAAAGGGAAGTAGTTGTTAGTGCGACCCATTTTGCCAAAGTGACATTTGCGGGTTCTCACCTTGTGTGTCCAGGGAATGATAACTACAGTCCTTTGCTCAATGTGAAAGATACATTTTTGTATTTAAATTTAACATTTTTTTTTTGGAAAGTGTTGCTTGGTTGATTGGGTGGGCATTGATGTTGGAATATACTATAGGAAGTTCTGCAGTTGCTCGCGGCTTGTCCCCCAATCTGGTGCCCTACATACTCTTGATGTTTCGTCTTTTTATTAAGTCTTGTATCACGTTTTTCAGATTCTTCCAGTACTTCTTAACGTGTATAATAAACAATACATTTAATGCTCAACAAACAACATTGGCTTTAATATTAAATGATCATTTAAGGTTTTATTTTTCATTCTGCTAATCAGTCTTCATGCTTCTAACTGAACGTTTCTTGCCATTAATCGATGATGGATACTTGGTGGCAACTAAGTTTTTGTTTATTTTATTTATTTCTTCACCAGGCCTTGCTTTTCGGAGGTCCAAATAGTCTCCCTTGTTTTATAGCTCGGCAGGCCATCCCTGGATTTGGCATTGTGGTTGATCCATGTGCAGCTATCTTAGTTATTGTGGTCACGGGTCTTTTATGTGTGGGAATTAAGGAGGTTTCTTTCTAATATTAATTTTCTGCTCCTGAAATTTACATGATTAACCTTTGCAAACTCAAAAAATATGATATCTGCAGAGTACTCTTATCCAAGGAATTGTTACTACTGCCAATATATGTGCGCTGATCTTATCTGTGTCACTGGCGGATATTTGGGCCTCAAGACTGGATGGCGTGGTTATGAACTTCCTTCTGGGTAATTATTGTTCATCTTGGTAAAATTTTCTGCTTTGTTCTTGATTTTCTTTTTTAAGAAAAAATTATTTTCCTGTCCTAGGACTATGAATTTGCTAATGGAACTTCCATATTGTTAGATATTTTCCCTTTGGGATCGAAGGAATGCTTGCTGGCGCTTCAACTGTTTTTTTTTGCATATACAGGGTTCGATTCCGTTACTAGTACAGCAGAAGAGGTTTGCTAGTCTCTCTGAGAGCTTTTCTGTTTTCTATAATAGTTGTGGAATAGAGCCTGCTAGTGACTTTTCTCTCCATGTGCAGGTGAAAAACCCTCAAACAGATCTACCTATCGGTGTTGGTTTTGCACTTTCTATATGCTGCACCCTGTACATGTTGGTTTCCATGGTTGTTGTTGGTTTAGTACCCTATTACACAATGGATCCGGACACTCCCATCTCCTCTGCCTTTGCTAGTTGGGCGGCGTAAGTTAAAAGTTTTGCTCTGGGATATTTGGTTGAGTCTTGTGTGAGCTTTGTGCATTTTATTGCTCTAGCTCCTTTCTCCATCATTGTCTTTACTTTAATGCAGGTATGTAGTAACTATTGGATCTTGTACTGCTCTGTGCTCATCGTTCATGGGGTCTATCCTCCCCCAGGTAACTGATATTCATCCCTGCAACACCAATGAATTCGAGCTCTATATTTTAGCTAATAAGTGACTTCTATAACCATCGAAAATTTGTGTGATTTTATTGTTTAGCATCCCTAAGTCTGAAGAACTGATAACTTAGATCTTTTAAAGTTTCCAGTCTATATGGTCATTTTTGGTAGATGTGGTATCCAATGTCCACTGTAGATAGGACAGGAATATAGTTTACATGGTCCTTCGACGAGATTATGCTTTTCTTTGATGTGTCCGTGTGTTTGTAGTAATTATCAAACTGTTGTATGCACGAATCTTCGCAACCTCAAAGTTTCACTTTGCTCCCTCCAATTAAGAAAATATATTTACTTCTCCAATTTTGTTTGTTTTTAAAATATTCGAGGAAAACATTGAAGTTAAAATATTAAACTTTAAAATTTTTGTTTTAGTAACTACATTAGGCAATTTATTCATACCAGATTGAATTTTATACTTAAAATTACTATATAAGAAACATAACTTTATTTATGAGGTTGGTCTAACTAGGAGTTGTAAATGAGTCTTCTGAAAATTTTTATCGAGTTTGTATTCGACCTTGGTTGAGAAACTTCAAATCTGAGCTTAGTTCATTCTACAGTTGAGCCTATTCTAGTTTGAGCTTGAACTTAAGGCCTACTATAAAAAGAGTAATTATTGTACTTCAGTATGGTATCTTTCTAATCATTTTAAAATAGTTATTGTATTATATTTAATATTTTTCTTGTTATTATCTTAACTTTTATACAATCAGATTTATTAGATTTCAGATTTGTTAAATTTAAATATAATCTTTAATTGTTAGTATGTTTATTATATTATAGGATTACAGCATAAGGTAAATATACTATTATCATTATTATTATTAAAACTAATGCATAATTATTATTACTGCCACTATTATTACCAATAAAATTATAGTAGCACTGAAAGTATAAGTAAATTGAAATAAGTTCATTCGCAGCTGGAGATCATTTGGATGAGCTTGGATCGAGTTAGAGCTCGAATTCAACAAGTTAAAGCTAGCTCGAGAACTCGAGCTTTAGCGAGCCAGCTCAAGTTTCTTTACATCTGTATGTCTGCCTGAAACCATCTTTTGGAAAATGAAGCATATTGAAAGGAATAGCTTCAAATTTTGAGAATAAGAATGTAGGACGTTCATTTGCGACTGCTTTGGCCTTACGACATTAGAATAGACATCTTAAACTCTGCAAAGATTGTTTGTTTTGTGAACAAGCAGCCTGATTTGATCTCTTCGATCTCCTTCCTTTAATGGTACCTCTTCTCCTTAAATACGAGATTATTTTGTCGAGTTCCTTGGAGAGAACTATCTCCCTCATCCGTGAACGCTGTGCTGCCTATCCAATTGTGTGGGCTTTGGGTGAAATTATCCTTATTTAAAGTTCTGATGAGATTTTCTAGAAAGTGCTAATTATAAAGGGGTCAATTACAATAGGCGCCTATAAAAATAATGAAAGGCAAAAGGAACTCCCCTGAAAGGAATGGGATCCTATGAACTTTTGAAAAGAGTGCGGTGTGACTCCCAGATGCGGGAGGTAGTAAGCTTCCTTTTTAGAAGTTCAAGGGTAGCATTGCTATTGTTTTTTGTTTAGAAAGGTTTTGTACTTATTTTCACATTAGGGTAAAATGCAATTAACCCAATTATTCAATGACTATTTATGATGATTGAGAATAAGTTAATTTATTACTGAAAAGATATTCTATTTTGTAACTTAAATAGAAAATTCAGTTTTTTAATGGTGTATTTCAAAGTAGTTGCTTCTTTCAAATAAAAATTTTAAAACTTCATAATTTTCCGAAACATTATTAAATGAGAGCTCTATGCTTTCAGTTGAAGGTGGCAAGGGGCTAGAGTGACTCCACCCGTGTGGTTGGGGATTGCAACCAATATTCACCCATAAACTTGGATCACATAAATCATCCAATCTTTTTGAAGACTTTTCTTCTATTGGGACCAATCCTATGACAGCCTTTTCTTTTTCACATCAAGTCACTGACAATGATGTTCAATCTATGCCTTTCTGGTCAAGTTCTTTTAGGTAAGAGTACTATGGTTGGTGTCATTATCTAAACGACAAATTCTTGGGCCAATTGATATATCTGGGATTTGTGCACACACCATGTAATCTATAGTCTCTCAGGCTAATGAAAATTTCTTAAGAATATTGATCTCTATTTTCTCAACTAAATTTTCCTTTTTGCTTGTATCTATATAACAGTCACGAATATTAAGGGCAATGGCTAGAGACGGCTTGCCGCCATCATTTTTTTCAGATGTCAGTAAAAGCACTCAAGTTCCTGTGACTGGACTGATTGCCGGAATCTTGGCATTCATCATGGATGTGGAACAGTTGTCTGGAATGGTACGCCGCTGTTCGTTTTTCTTTCTTATATTGTGGCGGAGAAAGATTGATATTCAGTTTTGAACTTTTAGGAAGTGAACCTTTAGAAATTGGTTACTGTTATTAATGGGAAGTTCTTTTTGCATGGCCTTGATAGCTAAATTCTACCTGCAGGTCAGTTTGGGCACACTTCTTGCATATACAATGGTGGCAATTTCTGTGCTGATACTAAGATATGTCCCACCGCATGAGGTTCCACTTCCACCATCTTTTCAGAAAGCGATAGATTCAGTTTCTTTGCAGCATACGATCGAATGTAGTTCCAGTGATGTCTTTGTGGAGAACTTAGATGTGTATGATTCAAACCCGGAGAATAGTCCACTTTTAGTCAAGAAAGTAGCAATTGTTGGATATTCTCCTACAGAGAAAGTGGTGCGGAAGTGCAATTGTTTCTAGAATATTCATTCCAGTAACTTTTAAAGTAGTGATTTGACATTTACTAGTACCTGCAATTTTATACAGTCAAATTAATTTTATAAACCCAGAAATTATATCTAATTTCTTTAATGTTTGTTTGTGTTTAACAATTAGACCCATTCATTAGTAAAATTTCACCAAGATTTATTGCTTCAGTAAAAAATTTGAATGAAAATTCATATTTAGCCCAATTAACTTATTATTTACTTATTACAAGTCAAATAGATATTTTATGACCAAATTAACTTTATAAGAGGAAAGATATACTTACCCACATGCATTATCGTGTGAAAATATATAAACGTTGGTTGACCAAAAAGGTCCATTCATTAGTTTATACAATCAATTAACGGTCATGACTAACTTTGATCATTTTAAGAAAAAATTAAAAATTAAAATTATTAAGGCCGAAATATAAGGTATCAAAATAATTTAATAACCAAGTTGAAGTACCAAAAGTAAAATTATTCCCTACTGGATTTAATTGGATCATTCGAATATAAATTATATCGGTGTAAACTTGGATTTCAATATTTTAATTCTGTAATGATATTTTGAATTTGATTTCATGTGTTGGAGTTATAATGAATCATTCGTCTTTAATTTTTTCTATCTTTACATGTTTTTTAACAGATAAATTAAAATTAAAATTAAATTTGTATTTTTTTTTATAAATTAAAATTAATATTAAATTTGTTTAGCAGTTATGGTAGGATAGTGACAAAAGGCGCTCGAGCCTTCGTCTTCAACAGAACAGAAGAAACAGAAATTCAAATTGTTCAGTTTATTCAAGAACAGATACACTGCCCCTTCTATACTAGCTTTGATTCAAGAATTCTTCCATCAGGTAGAGACCAAGACTCTTCTTCCCAGCAAAAGATTGGAGGGAGAACGAGTTGACTCCTCAAGAATGGGTGACTCCTCTTTCGTGTCGGGCTTCAAAAGTGGGTTTGGATCAGCTTTCCCCCAATTTGCATTAGAGAGATTGGCGAGTTTTGGGTCCGTTGCCTGGAGAGAAATAGGCGTAATATGGGGCGTTGAGGATGAGCTACGCAAGCTGCAGAGGACATATTTGAAAATACAAGAACTGGTGGAGCATATGGAGGGCAGTTCTTTAAGGCTGTTCGATGGGAGTAAGGCGTGGCAGATTTGGTTCGAAGATATGAGGAAGCTAGCTTATGATGCTGATGCTCTTTTGGACCACATCTCCCTACATCTCTCCAGCTATTGCTCGGTTAATGCCCGTCAAGAAAATCAGGTTTTCTCCATGGTTCTTTCTTCCTTTAATGAATTGAAACTTCCAAATAAGATATGCAAAATGCAGGAGAAGCTTGAGGAACTTGCAAAAGAAATGGAAGGTCTAGTCATGATTGAAAAATTGAAACTTGATCCTCATAAGTTTGCTCCTCCAAGATTCAATAGTTTGTGTTCGACAGTGTTATTTGTAGATGATAAAACTGTGGTTGGGAGGAAGCGTGATAGAGAGCATATTGTTGACTGGCTTAGTGAGAAATGTGAGAGGGGTGATTTCTCTGTAATGCCTATAGTGGGGATGGCTGGAATTGGCAAGACGACTCTTGCCCGACTCGTTTATGATGATGAAAGGGTTCGCGGTGTTTTTGGGAGGCGAATATGGATTTCTGTATCTATGGACTTTGATATGGTTAGAATTGCCAAATTTGTAATTGAATCTGCTACTCTTTGTGCTTGCAATCTGTCGGATTTGATCTCCCTTCAAGCCAAGCTTCGTGATGTATTGTCCTCAAGAAAGCTTTTGGTGGTCTTAGATGATTACTGGAGTGAGAGCCATGCTGATTGGGATGTTCTCTCTTCACTTTTTAGATTTGGCTCTAAAGGGAGCAAGATTATCGTGACCACGAGGAGTACTAAAGTTTCGTCGATAGTGAGCTGTTCTAAACCATACAAATTGGACAATTTGTCTGATGATGATTGCTGGAAGCTGATTGAACAAAGAACGCTCGCTAGTATGCAGACGAATCAGAATCTGGAACCGATCAGCAGACAAATAGCGAAGAAATGCAAAGGCTTGCCTCTGGTTGCCGTGACACTTGGATGTGCTTTGCGTTGTAAGTCCACTGAGGAGGAATGGCATTCCATATTGGAGAGTGAGTTGTGGGACATGCCGCCAACCGAAAATGTATTCCCAGTTTTGATGCTGAGCTATGTACACCTTCCTGCACATTTGCAACGATGTTTCGCTTACTGTTCCATATTCCCTCAAAATCATGAGTTTGAGGTGGAGGAGCTCGTGCTCTTATGGATGGCAGAGGGATTCATTCAACCGGTAGGTGCAAGGAGATTGGAAGATTTGGGTGCCGACTACTTCCATGATCTATACTCGAGATCCTTCTTTCAACAGTATAAGAATACTTCCAACAAGACAATATACAAAATGCACGGCCTTATTCATGACATGGCTCGAGTAGTTTCCAAAGATATATGCTTCAGCACAGAGTACAAGTCGTCAAATTGTTATCCCTTATTTGGTAATGCTTGTCATTTGTCTTTGCTTCATGACAACGGTCAGCAGATAGAGTTAAAGGCCTCTCTAAAGAATGAGAGGCTAAGGACTTTCTTACTGATGAGTAATAATGTTTCTAGCAGAGGAGAACTCCATCCTGAACTTTTTCAACATTTGCAATTTCTAAGGGAGTTAGGTTTGAGTAATATTGGTATTGCTGAACTTCCAGATTCTGTTGATAGGCTGGAATACCTCCGATACCTTAACCTCTCTGGAAATCCCATTTCTCATCTGCCTGAATCCATGTGCCGGCTTGCAGCCTTACAGACGCTAAAGCTTACGAATTGCTCTCAACTTCGTGATTTGCCGACGGATATGAAGAACCTGGACAACTTACGACATCTCCATTTTGATGTAAAGGGCCAGCTTCAGTCCATGCCACTGCAACTCGGAAGGTTAACTAATCTCCAAACTCTTTCTGCATATATTGTAGGTAGAAAGGAGGGAAACGGCATTGGGGAACTCAAGACTATGAATGGCCTCAGGGGATCACTTTGCATAAAGAATATTGAGCTTGTCTTAGATTCAATGGATGCCGTGGAAGCCAAGCTAGGCATGAAGACATGTTTGGATAAACTTGAACTTCAATGGAGAA
The DNA here is from genome assembly GCF_026168435.1 of Sesamum indicum. Classification (NCBI taxonomy): domain Eukaryota; kingdom Viridiplantae; phylum Streptophyta; class Magnoliopsida; order Lamiales; family Pedaliaceae; genus Sesamum; species Sesamum indicum. The sequence continues at coordinate 2,471,219 of NC_142661.1, read as the reverse complement.
AATTGGGGAGCGGACTAGATCCACAACTTCTGGAGCTTAAAAAGAACGAACAAGCTGAAGTCTTAACAAATCTTCAACCTCATGAAAATGTAAAAGAGCTGGTCATTGAAAACTATTGTGGCGTTATTTACCCAAATTGGTTGAGCCAACCATGGCGTAAATTTACAAGTATCCACTTGCAAGGGCTGAAATATTGCGACAACCTTCCGTCTCTCGGGCAACTTCCCTTCCTCAAATACTTTGCAATCTCAGACTTGCCGTCTTTGAAGTATGTTGATCATAACTTTTACGGTACATGCAATGCTGCAGCGTTCCCTTCGCTAGAGTCGTTTCAACTTCATGATATGTCAGCCTTATTGCATTGGAGAAATGTGAGCAACGATGCCATGCCTTGCCTAAACACTTTTACAATTCATGGTTGTCCTAATCTGATAAGTTTGCCACATAAACTCCTATCCCTTTTGCCATATTCAAGCATCAGTGACTGTGGAAGCCTTCAGGCCGTACCATGATATAGAGTTTTCTTACAGCAGAACCGCTTTTACGGTAACTTGTAGTCGTTAATACCTTTCTGTTTCTCCCTCTACGGTTTTGTGGTCTCTCTCTCTCTCTCTCACTCACTCAATCTCCTCTCTTTTCCTCCACCTAGAACCAATAATGACTCAATCACAAGAAGAGTTGTTGGCCGCTCATCTCGAGCAACAGAAGATTGATGTAAGTTCTCTCTCTCTCTCTCTCGCTCACACACACACAGAAACTATTGTTGATGCAAGTTTGAATGTTGTTCTGGAGTTCTGCATAATCTACACGGGTTTTTTGGTTCAAGTTTTTATTTTTCTGTTCTTATGAGAAGCTGGATATATAAGGAAGATCGTATAGATGAGCTTCGTTGGAAGTTTGTGTGGGTTTTGAGTTTCTTATCTTTCTCATTTGGGATTTCTGTGTGTTTCATCGTTCCAGATAGAAAAGCTAGATGTGAGTTTGGTAAAAGGTAGGAAAGGAAAAAATAAATCAGTTTAGTTCAACTTTTTCATTGAATATAGAGGAAATGGCCTAGTATTGTTTTTTAATGTTGGGTTTGGGCTGGTAAATGATCAATAGAGGGGCTGTATTATTGTCAATTAAACACTGTTTCAGGTTTAAAATAGGGAAAGCAAATAAATTTGGAGTTCTACCCATTGAAACTTGTAGAGCATGTATTGACTTTTAGAATTTGTGTGTTCAATATTTTCAAGGAACCAGCAGATCAGTCATGAATTTATTAGCACTTCCAATCTTATAGTACTTTCTACCACTTTTGGGGTGAGATAGTGATAGAAAGGAGGAGGAAGAGTAACACAATGGCTATGATTGTTCACATGTGCATAATAACTACCCATTGCCCCCCTGCAAGAGAAAAATACTGCTTCATACTATTTAAAAAGGAAAAAACAATGTTTGATATTTTATTAGTTTATTGATTCAGTTATTGCTTGCAGCACGAGGAGCCTTTGCTTGAGGATGAAGATGATGATGATGATGAAGATGATGATGGAGATGAAGATGAAGCTGAAGGTGTGCATACCACCCCCTTGGCTCTAACCCTATTGCACGTGCTGTCAATATTGCCTTATAAGTTTGTCTGTTTTTCCTTCTTTTGTGCTAGAGTTTGCCCTACTGTAGAATATATGGTTCTGGAAATTAATCGGCGAATTTGGGGCATCTCCTTTTGCTGTTTTTTGTGTTTGGAAAAAAGCGAGGTTCTTAGGAGATGTCTTGGTATGGAAAACATCTGTATGATCGTTTTGGCTGTCTATGATATGTCACATTTACTTTCAAACTGGATTTGTGAGTTATTTTGTCTCACAATATTAAGGATAGGAATGCATTTTGAAGTTTCAGTTTGCCTATATCAAACCTGTACCTCTTTGGTTTTGCTGATATGTTTAAGGCAGTTTGTATGACAACAATATGTAATGAACTGTTTCAAAACTCAACATCTGGGTTGGTGCAACTTTAGCTGTAACATAAGAATCCAAATGAGACATTAGGTTCATAGTGCATGTGCCTGTGCTGAAGCATGTCTGTTGGAAATGTAAACCATAAAGCTGTTAATTCGAAAGGGTTGAAAGAGATGCTGGAGTGACGCTGGACTGCCTTCATAAATGCCTGTACTTTTCCTCCCAAATAGAGCAAAGCTAAATCTTATGATGAATAACTTATAGACAGGAGCAAGTAGAATAAAATTCTTGCTAAACTGATTTGCCCTTCTTGTGTAGTACATTATGAATCTTTTAGTGCAATGATTCAGTAAATTAGTGTTGGAAATTGCACCTTTACCAATTAGTACTTGTTTCTCTTTTCAGGACAAGAAGATGCCAGTGGTAGGTCAAAGCAGAACCGAAGCGAAAAGAAGAGCCGCAAGGCAATGCTAAAACTAGGAATGAAGCCCATCCTTGGGGTGAGCCGGGTCACTGTTAAGAAGAGCAAGAATGTCGGTTTTTTCATCACTTCCCTTTGATGGCTTCCTGTTGACAATATACCTTTGCTTTAACACTTACAATATATCTGACATGGTGCTTCAGATCCTGTTTGTCATCTCAAAGCCAGATGTCTTCAAGAGCCCGAATTCAGATACATATGTAATCTTCGGTGAGGCGAAGATTGAGGATTTGAGCTCACAACTGCAAACTCAAGCTGCTGAGCAGTTCAAGGCTCCTAATGTCAGTAATGTTGTACCAAAGGCAGAGCCAGCACCTTTGCCTCAGGATGACGAAGATGTAGATGAGACTGGTGTGGAACCAAAGGACATTGAGCTGGTGATGACACAAGCTGGGGTTTCAAGAGCTCGGGCTGTCAAAGCTCTCAAGGATGCAGATGGAGATATTGTCTCTGCCATTATGGAACTCACAAACTAGAGAAATATCACAATTTAGATTTGTTTCCCACAGAAAGGTCACATGTGCCTTTTAAATATCCTGAGATTTTGAATCATTGAGGTTGAGATGGTCTCTTTTATGTTGTTTTCCGTTTTCCGTGTGTCTGCTTGGATGATCAAAATGGTTTTCAGGTGAATTCTTAGTTTTGTGTCTCTAGAGTTCATGTTTTCATTACTTTACTGTCGTAGTTTGATAATTGTCTCGATGCGCTGTGCCATTGGTAGGTGATGGTAACAAACCAAAGTCTTTATTTTGTGTACATATTTATTGTTTCCCATTACGATGTCAAGGACCAACTAAAACTCAAATCTACAGGTAAAATTTTGTCCAATTCCATCTTCCTCTAGTGTCTATTGAACCTCCAAAAACAGCTGAAATGGAACCCAGGAACACATATTCTTAACTTGCAAGTAGGTAACTTTTGACTTCTTAAACACATATTCTGAAGAACAGTGAAGAATGATGAAGATGACAAGCACAATACCAATTTGTCATTTAGCAGAAACGATGACAAAACACTTCCTTGTCTGCGACACTTGTATTTGTTCAAATAGAGGATGGAACATTATGATCATAAAGAAAGCGAGACACTGAGAAATTGAAAGACCTTAATATTCGAAAGGCCAGTGGGAATACTCTGACTGGTGGCCATTTTGCTGGTAGGGATCTGTACGAGCTTCAATAGTTTCATGACGGGTTAGGATTGGATCGGGACGAACCAAAGGGCCACATGAATGACCACCGCCTCTTCGCTCCCTGATTTGCAGTTCTATCCTCTCGACTACCCACTCTCCTGCTGCTACTCCTGCCTCTACTTGGTTCTCTTGAGTTCTGATTATCGGAGCCACTGGTCATTTGCTGACTAGTTAGCTGTTGGCGGCAGACAGGACATGAACTGCGTTGTTCTAGCCATGACACAATACAATCTGAGTGATATAAATGTTTGCATGGAAGCTTTCTTACTTGAGAACCCAGCTCGACCCTGTCGCTCGACATCTTAGCTCTCTCAAAAGCTTTTCTTGCTACATCCAATTGCAGAAAATCTACCTCTCAACGGTTAAACAGGTAGACACCTGGAATTCTGCATGATAGAATGCAACCTGATAAACATTTGCACACAAGGGGAAACCAAAACAAAGCCAATAACTCACTTCATCAGGTTAGTATTCCATCTGCACAATAATCCATTCATGCTAAGAAAAGGAAAGACAAAGGCCATCATCCACTTGAATTTACAGCATTTCTTCCCATCCCAATACAGAAACAAAAGGCATAACAAAATAGATCAAGCAAGAGACACAAAACACATTAAACAATTCAGATGATCAAGAGTTGATTAATCACAAGAACAAAATTTTACAGCAGATGCACAAATGCAAAACAATCAGCAACTCAAGTCACAGTGAATTTAAAGCACTCACAACACAAATTAACTTCAAGAAACACAATAAGAAGACGGAAAATTAACAGAAACAAAGGCTGAACAAATACATTATTCTTAGTATAAAGATCAAATTTCTACCAATGCAAAAGCAAGTAATTTGTTCTGTTTTGCTGTGACAAAATGCAATCATTAAATCTGAAGATCAAATCAAGAAATTCAATATTTCCCAAACAAATCAACAACCCATTGTAGCAAATCATAGTAGATGCATTCCCTAAAAGATTAAACTTCCGAAAACGCACCAATACGCAGTAAAAGGAAAAAAAGAAGATAAAGTAGTAAAGCAAGAAAATCGAAAGGGATAAGCTAGAAGAATGTTGAGAAGATCGTGGTCGAAAGTTCAACAAAGTATCAAAGCACCGGATAGATTCTCCTTCCATTATTTCATCTTCTCCCAAATTTATTAAACCTTCAGCTATCCATTGCCAAACTAACATATCCTTGGTGAATTCATAATCAGATGGAAATATTGAGCAAAACAAAATGAAATCTTTCAAATACTTTTCATTACGCAATACCACGTCTGTAGTTACTTCCAACTTTGCGTCACGCCTAATTTCCTCTGCTTTCCCTTCATCTTCTTTTGCTCCTACATAAGAATGGCTTGCAGAAACATCTTTATCCCTTATTTTCTCCTCTAGTTAAAACGAATAGCTTTCAGGGGAATCTGCATTAACTTCTTCAGTAATGGTGCTTTGCCTTGAAGCCAAGCAAAGACTCTGTCATGCAAATTAGTGTAAAGAAGCTGATTATACAACTTTGTGATGGCACAAGTTCAAAAATTCTGAAACAACGTAATTGGAACAGGACCAGCTTGTAAAGAGAGACATTGGCCGAAATTTAGTATATTATTCATCAAGTATAGTCAGCCAGTGTGACCTTTGAGTTAAAATAATAACATGCAGGTCTATTAAAATAAACTAGTGCTAATGACCATATCTGTTTCAGGAAATGAGAAAGGAAAAGAATATAAGCAATGCTAATCCTACTCATCATGTTGACCATAGGTTAATAAGAACTCTTTCCAAGAACATCGCTAATTGTTTTTAGGTTTCACTTAATGTCTGGTGTTACAGCTAATTCTTGTTCATCGACAAGAATCAAATTGTCCTTTCAACCCCATTTTTTTTCCAAACATTTTAACATGACATATATCTAAAATATTTTCAGTTAAGTAACTATTCAAGCCTTGATTATTATTCTTAACAAAGAATAACTCAAAATTCATACCTTCTGATTCTCGTCATATTGAAAACTTGCACATGCATTGCCTCTAGTAGCCTGGCTGCTCAATTCTGGATGGGAATGAATTGATCCTGTAACAAGATTGGAGGTCATTATTCAGCACCTACTATTCTTTTTCATATTTTTGCCTACGAAAAGCACTAAAATTTCCAGTCTCCATAACTCATAATTGCCTAAAAACAGGAAAAGAAGCCCTAGTTCACCAATTTAATAAAAGATCTCAAATACCCTTTTATCTAGAATAATAGAATTTGTTCCTCAAGCTTTCAGTAGTGTTATTTGGTGGAAACCACTGATTACGGTGCACTTCTTAGCAATTTCAAAATCAAGTTAACATGGAAAAACGTTAAAATACAGACAAGGAAAATGTAATAATGCGTGATATTCCCCATAAAAGTATAGGGTTAATATTTTATACAGAGGTTATTGTTGACAAATATGCATTTGAGTCCAAGTTCATCATCAAGCTTTGCTTTCTATCTTTAGACAGTTTAATTCTGAAAACATTAAACATCAGAATTCTGTAATTATAACAATCAGGATATAGATATTCACGATGATATAATGCGGGCATAGAGAAAAGAAATTTAACCACCTTTCATGATCTCTTCCTCCATGAATTCTTCTTCCGTAGCCTGATATTGTTTGTGAAAGGGCCATGACTGATGAACAAATAGGTGCTGCAAAATAAAAAAAAAAAGGTGAAAGAGGGATAAAAAAAGCATTCATGATCTAACCAGAGCGTGAAGTACACACATAAAATCTCCGATGACCATAAAGTCAAACTAAATTGGAAGTAGAATGCATTGAATAACAATGCCTTAGCACCACATCCATTTACATTGACACAATTCTTTATGGAGACAACCCATCAATAAATCCATTTGCAGACATATTTCTTGGATGTCACCACAAACATAAATATGTCTGCAAATGGATTTACTAACGATTTATGTGGGTTTAGTAAATCCATTTGCAGACATGTTTCTGTGATGTCACAAAAACATTTTTTCTGTTTATGAGATGCACTGGCACGGGACTCTCCCCCCCCAACCCCCAAACTCAACTACATAGTACTTGGGTTTACTAAACAGACAAATGTTGGATGATTCTATTTATTTGATGTCATCAACTCAGATATAAGAAAGAGAACTCATTTGCTGTATCATGGACTTTTTCCAACCTACATGCAAAGGTTCGCCTTTTTCCTTATTTGCAGCAACCATCTCATGTTCCCTAAACAACCAAACCAATCATCTTGTTCCCTATCTTCGTCAACATTCAGTGCTCTCTCTTCACCTAGATAACTAAGTTTTCTTTCCACCCATAACAACGATATAATGCATACCTTAATAAGCTTTTGATCATAGCATTCTCTGATGTCACATGAATGACACGTAAAGTTCTTACTAGATATTTTGGTATAATGAAGATGAGTAATCGATCACATTCTCTATTGCTGAACAAAAAACTTAACAAATAAACAAAACTGTGGTTATAAGAATGTGACATGAGAAAAGATCACCTTTTCATTGAAGAGATGTTCTACGTGTAATTATACCATCAATTCTATATACTGAGTGGTCTCTTTTCACGCATTTTGACATTGGCATTCTTAATCGTCCTCCAGAAAATTCCTTCATTCTTGGGCAGTTGTAAAGAGTCACATCTTCCAGTGATGGTAACTCCAAATCTTTAATCATGTGACAAAAACTCTCAAGTAGTGGCAGCCTCCGAAGTTCTAATACTTTCAGTTGGGGAAACAATGATTCATTAATTTCTGGTTGTCCTATTTCACAATCCTCTGCTATAACTTCTTGCATCATGACACACTTTTCTACTGTCATGTGTTTGAGTTGTACAAGAACTTTGGCAATGGAATGAGAGAATAGTTTCTCAAAGTGTCACATGACATAACCACCAGTACTTCAAGTTCACTGAACCAGCTTGTAGTAGGTTGGTGGCACCAGATGTTAGTCACACTATCCAACTCAGTAATTTCCAACTTCTTTAAGCCACCAAATGCAATCTGCAAACCAGTAACAATTGGGAAAAAATAATATATCCATTGTCAAGAACTAATTCACCATTTGAGCAACTCAAAGTTCTAACATGAAATAACAATACCAAAAACCAATTACAATAAAAGAAACATTAAAACACAGTTAATGGGCATACCTTCTCAGTGAATAGACATTGCATGACACTATCATCATTATCATCATTGCCTCTAAAGATTAGGTCGCTCTCATTAGGACAAAGTGTTCTGAGCTTTCGCAAGCTTTGAATGCAGAACTCTCTCAACTGGGGAAAATCAATCCTCACACTTTTGCAGAAACCAGTGAAGTTAGGAAGGGTATCAAGCTCTATATAATTTAATTTGGCAAACTCGATCTTGTTGCAGCTAATATTGCCATCTTCAGGCCCTTCCCCAGAAAAGATTTCTTCCATTATTTCACAATTCTCTATTTTAATTTCTTCGAGTTGCACCAAACCCTGAGCCGTGGATAATGAGAATAAACTCTTTAATTTGGGACAATGTGATATATGAACAGACCTGAGGTTGGAAACTGAAACACTTTGAGTTGGATTTCTACAGACATGCACCAAAGGAAGGTAACTTAAGTAGTTTCAGATTTCTTAGTTTCCCAAACATGGCTACTGGAAATTGACCATGGAATACCTCGATAAACAGGGGAAGGTCTTGAAGACACAGTGATTCTAGAACAAGAAAGAGACCATTTGTCTGCAGCACCTGATCAGCTCCATTCACAAGGTATTCCATTATGCTACAGTTACGTATCTCCAACTGTTTCAAGAGCTTAAAACCCTCCGGAATCAAATCATCCACTGCATTTTTAGACCCAACTCCAGCTAAACGCAAACTTTCAGTACTCCTCAACATGACACAAAGCCAATCCACTAAAGGAGTAAGACTTGGAAGGTAGAAGTCCATTGCTCCCAAAAATTCCCCATAGTAATCATCAAGGTGTACAGCAGGGAAGCTGAGATGAGAAGATTTCTTGGAATCGACATTTGAGCTCTTCAGGTGTTGATATTACATAAACAGTCGACCTTGACCAGATTTTTGAATTTTGCGCAATAATATTTTGATCTTGTATCTCAATCTGTAAAGCAGTCAAGTTAGGCAAGAGCTCGAGTTCATTAATTGAAGCATTTCCCACTCTTTTTCCTTCTTTCTCTACTTCCCATCCACTGAAGCTGCCCAACATGTAAAGTTCTTTCAAACGATCAAAACTTGATACAAGACCTGGTTCAATATATTGGAGATTGTGACAATTTGTCAAAACTAACAATTCCAGATTGACAAGTTTTTTCATTATCCCAGGCAATACCCGAATATCAGTATTAGAAAGATCTAATATGACCAATGACTCCAATGGCTGAATCCATACCATGGCCTAATCCGGTATACACATCATCAAAGACCCACAGTTTTTTTCACATTTTTATCAGTACCTTTAAGATCTGATGCCGCAAGTTTCAACGGGAGCACACATAAGAGATGAAGTAATTTCGTGGTACTATTGGATTTCATTTGTCCTCGCTTTGGTGGTAATGATACATTCAGACTCATCTTGCGTATTAAGTTGATGTTTGTTTCAATCCCTTCACCAAATAAACTACCCCGAGCATCCGTTTCCTGTAGCAGCTTAGACTCATATGACAAAGCTGGGTTCAGATTGTTTTCTGCAACAGATCCTAGGCAAACCTTGCTACTATCCTTCAAATGTCTCCCAATAACATTAAGGGCAAGTGGCAAGCCTTTGCATTTCTGTGCAACAGATCTTGCTAAAGGATATATATCAGAAGAGTCTATAGAGACGCCAACTATCTCTCTTAAAAGACTCCATGCTTCCTCTTCTGTTAAGCCTTGCACTGCAAAAATCGCATTAGCTCCCATAGCCAAGCAAACATCCTCCAATCTGGAAGTTATCAAGATTTTGCATGAACCCTTGTGCTTGTGCAGCGGAATTCCAACTTTCTCTAAATCTAGTATCTTCCAAACATCATCCAGTATTATCAGAATCCTCTCTTCCACAAGCAATCTACACCGCAATTTATTTACTGTGGCCATAAAATTCCCCACTTCCACTTTAACACCCAAATAATCAGAAATCTCATATGCAATCCTCTCTGGGTCAAAAATTAGGCCAACCCATACCAACACAACAGATTTGAACAGTTTCTCACCTTTCACCTTCTCCCCGATTCGTCCCGCCATTTTGGAAGTATTCTTATACTGTTGAACATTTTGCTGCAAGCCGACACATGGATTCAGGCAGATGAGAAATGGGATTTCCAGAGAGGTTAAGGTATCGGAGGTATTCCAGTTTATCAACAGAATCTGGAAGTTCAGCAATACCAATATTACTCAAACCTAACACCCTTAGAAATTGCAAATGTTGAAAAAGTTCAGGATGGAGTTCTCCTCTGCTAGAAACATTATCACTCATCAGTAAGAAAGTCCTTAGCCTCTCATTCTTTAGAGAGGCCTTTAACTCTATCTGCTGATTGCTGTCATGAAGCAAAGACAAATGACAAGCATTACCAAATAAGGGATAACAATTTGACAAGTTGTACTCTGTGCGGAAGCATATATCTTTGGAGACTACTCGAGCCATGTCATGAATAAGGCCGTGCATTTTGTATATTGTCTTGTTGGAAGGATTCTTATACTGTTGAAAGAAAGATCTCGAGTATAGATCATGGAAGTAGTCGGCACCCAATCTTCCAATCTCCTTGCACCTACCGGTTGAACGAATCCCTCTGCCATCCATAAGAATACAAGCTCTTCCACCTCAAACTCATGATTTTGAGGGAATATAGAACAATAAGCGAAACATTGTCGCAAATGTGCACGAAGGTGTACATAGCTCAGCATCAAAACTGGGAACACATTTTCGGTTTGCGGCATGTCCCACAACTTACTCTCTGATATGGAATGCCATTCCTCCTCAGTGGATTTACAATGCAAAACACATCCAAGTGTCACGTTAACCAGAAGCAAGCCTTTGCATTTCTTTGCTATTTGTCTACTGATCGGTTCCAAATTCTGATTCGTCTGCATACTAACGAGCGTTCTTTGTTCAATCAACTTCCAGCAATCATCATCACATAAATTGTCCAATTTGTATGGTTTAGAACAACTCACTATCGACGAAACTTTATTACTCCTCGTGGTCACGATAATCTTGCTCCCTTTAGAGCTAAATCTAAAAAGTGAAGAGAGAACATCCCAATCAACATGGCTCTCACTCTAGTAATCATCTAAGACCACCAAAAATTTTCTTGAGGACAATACATCACGAAGCATACCTTGAAGGGAGATCAAATCCGACAGATTGCAAGCACAAAGAGTAGTAGATTCAACTACAGAGTTGGCAATTCTAACCATATCAAAGTCCATAGATATAGAAATCCATATTCGCCTCCCAAAAACACCGCGAATCCTTTCATCATCACAAAAGAGTCGGGCAAGAGTCGTCTTGCCAATTCCACCCATCCCCACTATAGGCATTACAGAGAAATCACCGCCCTCACTAAGCCAGTCAACAAAATGCTCTCTATCACGCTCCCTCCCAACCACAGTTTATCATCTACAAATAACACTGTCGAACACAAACTATTGAATCTTGGAGGAGCAAATTTATAAGGATCAAGTTTCCATTTTTCAATCATGACTAGACCTTCCATTTCTTTTACAAGATCCTCAAGCTTCTCATGCATTTTGCATATCTTATTTGGAAGTTTCAATTCATTAAAGGAAGAAAGAACCATGAACAAAACCTGATTTTCTTGACGGGTATTAACCGAGCAATCGCTGGAGAGATGTAGGGAGACGTGGTCTAAAAGAGCATCAGCATCATAAGCTAGCTTCCTCATATCTTCGAACCAAATCTGCTGCGCCTTACTTCCATCGAACAGCCTTAAAGAACTGCCCTCCATATGCTCCGCCAGTTCTTGTATTTTCAAATATGTCTGCACCTTGCGTAGCTCATCCTCAACGCCGCATATTACGCCTATTTCTCTCCAGGCAACGAACCCAAAACTCACCATCTCTCTAATGCAAATTGCGGGAAAGCTCATCCAAACCCAGTTTTGAAGCCTGACACGAAAGAGGAGTCACCCATTCTTGATGTGTTTGGAAACAAAGTCGTTGTCCAGCTATTGCTCGATTAATGCCCGTCAAGAAAATCAGGTTTTCTCCATGGTTCTTTCTTCCTTTATTGAATTGAAACTTCCAAATAAGATATGCAAAATGCAGGAGAAGCTTGAGGATCTTGTAAAAGAAATGGAAGGTCTAGTCATGATTGAAAAATGGAAACTTGATCCTTATAAATTTGCTCCTCCAAGATTCAATAGTTTGTGTTCGACAGTGTTATTTGTAGATGATAAACTGTGGTTGGGAGGGAGCGTGATAGAGAGCATATTGTTGACTCGCTTAGTGAGGGGGGTGATTTCTCTGTAATGCCTACAGTGGGGATGGGTGGAATTGGCAAGACGACTCTTGGCCGACTCGTTTATGATGATGAAAGGGTCCGCGGTGTTTTCCGGAGGCGGATATGGATTTCTATATTATGGACTTTGAATGGTTAGAATTGCCAAGTCTGTAGTTGAATCTGCTACTCTTTGTGCTTGCAATCTGTCGGATTTGATCTCCCTTCAAGCCATGCTTCGTGATGTATTGTCCTCAAAAAAAAATTTGGTGGTCTAAGATGATTACTGGAGTGAGAGCCATGCTGATTGGGATGTTCTCTCTTCACTTTTTAGATTTAGCTCTAAAGGGAGAAAGATTATCGTAACCACGAGGAGTACTAAAGTTTCGTCGATAGTGAGCTATTCTAAACCATACGAATTGGACAATTTGTCTGATGATGATTGCTGGAGGTTGATTAAACAAAGAACCATCGCTAGTATGCAGACAAATCAGAATTTAAAACCGATCAGCAGACAAATAGAAAAGAAATGCAAAGGCTTGCCTCTGATTGCCGAGACACTTGGATGTGCTTTGCGTTGTAAGTCCACTGAGGAGGAATGGAATTCCATATTAGAGAGTGAATTGTGGGACATGCCGCAAACCGAAAATGTGTTCCCAGTTTTGATGCTGAGCTATGTACACCTTCCTGCACATTTGCGACAATGTTTCGCTTACTGTTCCATATTCCTTCAAAATCATGAGTTTGAGGTGGAGGAGCTCGTACTCTTATGGATGGCAGAGGGATTCAATCCACCGGTAGGTGCAAGGAGATTGGAAGATTTGGGTGCCGACTACTTCCATGATCTATACTCGAGATCCTTCTTTCAACAGTATAAGAATACTTCCAACAAGACAATATACAAAATGCACGGCCTTATTCATGACATGGCTCGAGTAGCCTCCAAAGATATATGCTTCCGCACAGAGTACAACTCGTCAAATTGTTATCCCTTATTTGGTAATGCTTGTCATTTGTCTTTGCTTCATGACAATAGTCAGCAGATAGAGCTAAAAGCCTCTCTGAAGAATGAGAGGCTAAGGACTTTCTTACTGATGAGTAATAATGTTTCTAGCAGTGGAGAACTCCATCTTGAACTTTTTCAACATTTGCAATTTCTAAGGGTGTTGGGTTTGAGTAGTATCGGTATTGCTGAACTACCAGATTCTGTTGATAAACTGGAATACCTCCGATACCTTAACCTCTCTAGAAATCCCATTTCTCATCTGCCTGAATCCATGTGCCGGCTTGCAGCCTTACAGACGCTAAAACTTACGAATTGCTCTCAACTTCGTGATTTGCCAAAGGATATGAAGAACCTGGCTAACTTACGGCATCTCCATTTTGATGTAAAGGGCCAACTTCAGTCCATGCCACTGCAACTCGGAAGGTTAACTAATCTCCAAACTCTTTCTGCATATATTGTAGGTAGAAAAGAGGGAAACGGCATTGGGGAACTCAAGACTATGAATGGCGTGTGGGGATCACTTGGCATAATGAATATTGAGCACGTCTTAGATTCAAAAGATGCCGTGTAAGCCAAGTTAGGCATGAAGACATGTTTGGATAAACTTGAACTTCAATGGAGAAAATTGAGGAGGGGACTAGATTCACAACTTCTTGACCGTAGAAGGAACGAACAAGCTGAAGTCTTAGCAAATCTTCAACCTCCTGAAAATGTAAAAGAACTGGTCATTCAAAACTATTGTGGCATTATTTATCCAGATTGGTTGAGCCAACCGTGGCGTAAATTTACAAGTATCTACTTGCAAGGGCTGAAATATTGCAACAACCTTCCGTCTCTCGGGCAACTTCCCTTCCTCAAATACTTTGCAATCTCAGACTTGCCGTCTTTGAAGTATGTTGATCAAAACTTTTATGGTACATGCAATGCTGCAACGTTCCCTTTGCTAGAGTCGTTTCAACTTCATAATATGTCAGCCTTGTTGCATTGGAGAAATGTGAGCAACGATTCCATGCCTTGCCTAAACACTTTTACAATTCATGGTTGTCTGAATCTGATAAGTTTGCCACATAAACTCCTATCCCTTTTGCCATATTCAAGCATCAGTGACTGTGGAAGCTTTCAGGCCGTACCATGATCAGCTATTTCTTGTTATGTCTATAATCATTTTGGGTCCCAGAAAGCTTCTGATGAAGCTGGCATTGAAACAACATCAAGGAATTTGGCAGCTTGAATGATGATTCTCTTGGAGACATGAAAAATTGAAGCTTTTGTCCGAATATCGTGAGATCTCCAAAAGCTTGTGCTCGGGTAAAATTGGAAATCTATATTATTATAAAAGAAAATTCTATTGTCGTACCAATTTTTGAATGCACAAATTTACCCTTAATTCATTTCTTCTCTTAAAATAAAATTGGGTTAAAATTGTAATTTACCCCTTAATTTTGTTTTTCTTTCAATCCACTACTCCATATTTCTCTCACCAATATATGTATTAAAATTGATCAAAATATTTAATATAAACACATTGATTGATGTATATTAATATTTTGGGTAAATTATATTGACAGTCCTTGAGGTTAGGTCAATTTACACAAACACTCCCTATCTTTTACAAAATTATAGCTACACCCCCTGAGGGGTGTTAGTATAATAGTGTAATATTTTTCAAAGGATGTTTGTATGAATTTTGCATTTGAATAAATAGTATAGTTATAATTACTGCTATAACCTCTGGAGATGTAACTGTAATTTTGCAAAAACAAAAAAAAAAACGAGAGTGTTTGCATATTTTGACTTAATCTTAAGGGATGTCAATGTTATTTACCTTAATATTTTATCGTATCTTTTTTTTATTTATTCACGTATCACGTATGTGTGGACGGCTAGTTTATGTAAATATTTTGCTAACATCAGCATTTTTTGTCCAGATGAATTTTCTAAAAGGGTGTAAGTGTAGTTTTAAATTTATGGGGGAATGTACTTTCGCACTTTGATAGGGGATATAAGTGTAAGTAACCCTATTATATATGCATTTCCTGAAAACAAACTAAATTGTGCATCCGTATACCTGTGGAAGGTGTAAATATAGAAAATACTATTTAGACAAATATATATAGAGAGAGGATAAATTATATCGAGCTTCCTTAAAATTTAGCCTCGTTTTTGAAAAAATTATCAAAATCTCCTGATATTGATGAAGTTATGTTATGGCCTGGCAATTGTCGAGCTCGAGCTCAACTCTGTAACTTTGAGCTCGAGCTCGAACTAAATAGGAACAGGAACAGAACTCATTTGACAGAACTCATTCCATTTATTTGACACAAAGCAAGGAAAATCTATGAATTAGCAACCACCAATTGAAGAACAGAGACATAATATATTTCCACTGTAGTACTTGCCAAAACAATTGAAAACAATATCCACCAATAGGCACAAATATGTCATCTGATGCAACTACGATGCGAGCAATTGATCAACAGAAAGAAGAATTACCTGGAAGCCGCACTCGTTGCTGTCCCCGTTGCCGACTTGCCTTTCTTGTTGCCGTGAATTTGGCTAGGGTTCTAAAAGATGGGTTTGGGAAAAAAATAAGAGAGGGGAAAGAATGGAGGTAGAAAGAGAAAGAGGGAGAGAAAGAAAGAAAAAGGGAGAAGAAACGATGAAAAGAAATAGAAAGAGGGGTTTTTGACTTTTGGTATTCTTATTATAATTATAATAATAATAATTATTATTATTATTATTATATTATTATATTATTATTATTATATTATTATTATTATTATTATTATTATTATTATTATTATTTTAAATTATGAGATCGAATCATAAATTTTTTATATAGATATAGTTGAAATTAATATATGTTTATAATCTGCAAAATTTATATATTTATAAATGTTAATATAACATTGATGTAACTATCATATTATATTGTTGAACAACATGGGTTAATCGGGCCATCAAAATTTAGATCAGACCGTTAGATATAATAAAACTTACAAAAAAATATATTTTGTAAAATTTTAGACTTATTGGATAATACGGATGTCGAGATATCGTATTCGAAATAAAAGTAATCATTCAAGACGGTGTATCGTTGAATCAGGCCATGTGATTTTAAATCATACCGTCCGATATGATCTAATGGACGCAGTCTTGTATATATTTAAATTTCGTATGAATAAGGTGTTCGGATTTTAAGATATCGTAATTATTGATTAAACTTTTTTATTTTATTATATATAATAAAATAATAATTACAATTGTTCAACCATCATCATCATTATTATTATTATTATTGTTGTTGTTGTTGTTGTTGTTTTTATTATTATGATGATGATTTTTCGATTAATTAATAGGAATTACTAAATTTTGACATAATTTATAAATAATAAAAATCATAAATGAATTATTGTCAATTTAAAAAATGTTAACATAATACAAATATATATTAAAATATAACATGAAGTTATATATATCATATTAAATAGTAATTTTAATTATAAAAATATTATAATTTACTAAATTGTTGATTAAATTTATTTTTGTAAAGATTAAATGTATAAATAAAAGTACCATAATTTGTTATTATCCAAAATAAATTGTATGATATTGATTAATAATTATAGTATATAGTCAATTTAGATTATAAACTGATCAAATATTAAATATAAAATTAAATATATAAAAAAATCAAAAATAAAAAAATATATATAAAAAAAAATCACCAACTCGCAAGCTGGTGAACAATTAAATTTGAGCTCGAGTCTAGCTCAAAATCGCGCGCAAGCCGGCTCAACTCATCTGTCACCCCTAGTTATGCAATCTTAGAAGAAGGTCTACAATTGTTAACTTTAACTGTTGTATTTTCTTTGTTTTTTAAATAAAAATATATATAAAAAAAACCAGAAGGGGTGAATGAAAATTATAAAAAAAAAAATTGTCCACTTTGTTTATAAAAAATCAAATTAAAAAAATAAAAATTACAATTTATAATCCATAAGAATATTTTAATTAGTTTAACACAAAAAATGAATGAGCTAATTTATAGAAATGATCTTTAAAATTAAGAACGAATTGATAATTTTTAAAATAATAAAAGATATTTATAATTGTAACAAATTTAACAGGAGACGCGATTAAGAGACTGATGTGTTTTCCATAGACTCCCTTGACAATTCTTTTGGGCTACTTTCAAGGCCTCGAATTGTTCAACATTATTGGGCTATAATTGCCTGGTGTTCATGGACCAACCTGGACTATGTTTTGGGCCAGCCCAGATTGAATACTGGGCTTTAGCTGTACACGACTGATGGGCTTATACTTGAATACCTTGGGCCTAATAGATTGGACCTTTTTGGGGCTTAGATTTTTAATTAATTTTGAGACCCCAATTATTTACATAATTACATTTGGGCACGCATATATATTCTGCACTTTGATTAATTTGATATATCAAAATATCAAATAAAATATTGATTTTATTAATAATAGTTATATATTTTCTTGGGATTTGGTATAATTACGGACATCTCCTTGTTTTTTGAAAAATTACAAATACTCCCTGATGTTTAATGAAATTATGTAATCATTGGATAGAGGTATGAAATTATCAACTATGTCCTTACTGTAAATTAAAAGCTTATAAAAAAAATCGAATGGGATGGATGAAAAAATTATAAAAGGTTTATCCACTTAATTCATAAAAAAAATTAAAAAAATAAATAAAATTATAATTTTTAATCCATAAGGATATTTTGATCAGTTCACCATAAAAAAATGGATGACAACTCAATGGGAATTGGGTTAATGTTCGACAGTTGTAAAAATTAGGAGGGTATTAATAATTTTTTAAATAATAATGGGGTATTTGTATTTATGCCAAACCTCCAAAGAGGTGATTGTAATTTGCCCTGAAACTTATTGAGAATATGTTGGATTTTGTTTAAGAATTAAAAATTGTTGTTAGGTTCCTATCAAGTTCGATTCATTCCTATTGAATTAATTATTGTTGCACTGATGAAGGGCTTAGATTATGTTGTGTGCTGCACTGTCTTTTTGAATTTGGACTTCTTTTTCAGTGTTTTGTTCGTTGCAGCCATTTCGCTAATGACCGCAACATTATATCTTTGAAGGGTAAATTACAATCTACTTATCCATGTTATGAAAAAATAAGCAAATAGCTCCCTTATTAAAAATAAAATAGTAATTTATCCTCATGTATTTTTCAAAATTTATCTACCCCTATATTTTAAAATATGAATTAATTTACCTCTCTACCTAATGAGGTAAATTGCTTCATTTTTTAAAGCACATAGGGGTAAATTTGTATTTATTTTTCATAAGGGAGTAATTTGTTCATTTACAATATCACAGGATGATAGATTGTTGTTCATCCTATATTTGAACCTAGACTCCTTTATATATTCTATACATTATTTCATTGCAGCTGGACATCTTTATGGACTTTGTTCGTTGGAGCCATTTAATCATTTATCTAATCATTCATACATTTTGAAAGGTTTAATCCCAAAAAATTGCCCTTTGCTTAGGAAAATTGTTAAGCTATTCCTAGTTATTTGGAGGACCAAAAATATAAAATTATTCAATTCTAATAATGAATTTTCTTTTTAGATTTTAATTTTCTTCCGAGTTAAGTTTGGTCAAATCAATCAACGAAAGAGTAATTATGATATAATTGGTCATTTTTTTTTCTAAATTATACACTTAATATATAATTAATTTAAAGCTGATTTGATGAAAAATGAGAAAAATACAATTTACCCCACTGTGATATTGTAATTGAGTAAATTATCTCTTATAAAAAAATTAAATTAGTAATTTACCCCCCTATATTTTCTAAGAAGCAATTTACCCTCTGTAACAGAGAAGTAAATTATTTTAAAAAAATCAGGAGGGCAAATTGTTATTTTTTTTATATGGGGTAACTTGTTTATTTGTGATATTGTAGGGGGTAAATTGAATTAAATCCGTGAAAAATTATTTTTTCAATTAAATTTGACTGAATCAAATCGATTAAAAAACAAATATATCTATATTATTGATTATCTTTTTAAATTATACATTTAACTAATTTATTTTTGACTGAATCAAGTCGGAACAAAAATTTGCACAGGATCTTATTTAGATATTGGCCGGAATCCAATATGGTTTGGGACGCAAAAAATTGTAGCCTGAAAATCTGTGGGAAAACCAAATATAGAAACTACAACGTCAACAATCAGTGAAGAATCTGCTGAGCCGCAACTCCATTTTCCAAGAATATTTACCGTAATTCCTTCACTATTTTTGCTCCGATGAACCACCGGAAAATTCATATCTTTCGTTTATGTTGGGCAGAGAAATTACTGTAGCATAGGAGTGGAGGTTGCACTAAGATTCTTCATCTCTGCAACTGCACCTACGCAATCAGGCCTCAATTCCCCATAGGCTTTGTTGAGATTTTATCTTTCTCTCATTTGGGGGCAAACGCCTGCTTCCCCGTATATTTTCGCCACCTCATGATGGCCACTTTTCGAGATTCTGTTATGCAGGTTATGTTCTGAGAATTCTTTGAATTTTATTGAAAAGTTGTATACATAGGAATAAATCCAGAAGTTGTGTACTTTTTTCATTTCTGGAAAGCAAGATTGAGCTCTTTGAGCACTCAATTGAGAAATTTATTTTTTCATTGAATTTCTTTCTGGTATGCAGAAACGTGGTGGTGGCTTTGGAAATCTTGTAAGGAGAAAACACGTTGACTCTGAGCATGCAAACTCATCTTCTTCCTCTAGTAGTGGCCAGCATCAGTTGGCCAAAGCTCTGACTGTACCTCATCTCATTGCCGTAGGTAAACATTTTCTAATATGCTGTTTGGTTCTTTTTATATGTAATTTGAGTTTGTATGCTGCTTTTTCATTTCTTATGTTTCTCTTTGTTTGGCAATTGGTTTTATATTTGAAGGTGTTCTGCTTGGCTTTGGTTTAATTTTATTCAACTGTGCCTCATAGTGTGATAATTTAATTATTTTGCTTGTGGAAATTAAATTCTCATTTTTGTGTTTGAACTTTAATCCTTTTAAAATTCTCATGTTTATGGGCTTCAGTGAAGTTAACTTGGATTTTGTTTATATAGCTTTATACTACTAATATTGTAAGTCTTAAATTGTATGGACAAAAGAAGAGAGAAACAAGAAGATACGAGTTACGTGGTTCAACAACTTGGCCTATGTCATGCATGAGGCAATTGCCGAAAGGGCTAGATCATGTTTTATTCTCTTATTTTGAAACTAGAATTGTCACATACATATAGGTGAGGTTTACTGTTTGTGTAAGTGGAGAATATCACCCCATATCTAATCACAATCTACTCATGATCATACTCAATCCATGTTTGTGGTTTTGATCTTAATTAAATACTTGATTTCCAAATATGCATGGATAGATGATTGACTATTATTACCTATATCAATCGTTTCATGGACTTTGTTTGATCTTCTAGGAGTTGGTTCAACAATTGGTTCTGGGGTCTATATTCTTGTTGGTACAGTTGCTAGAGAGCATTCAGGGCCAGCTCTTACACTTTCCTTTCTGATAGCTGGAATAGCAGCTGCTCTCTCTGCTTTCTGCTATGCAGAGCTAGCAAGTCGTTTCCCTTCCGCTGGAAGTGCCTATCATTATTCTTACATATTCATTGGAGAAGCGTAATATTTCTGTTTTCAATTTTTTTGCATTGTTTAAATAGTTTTTCTGTTTTCTCATACCTTCGATATAAATTCTGGATTAATTTTCTGTGCATATATTTTCATCTGTTAGGCCTTTGGAATTGTGAAGTTCTTTGTCTTACTTCTCTTATCTATCTGATTTTATGAAGTGACTTCCTTGTAAAGAAACCAACCCTTTGTTTCACACATTCTCCTCTCACATCTCCCATGGATAGTGGAAGGAAATATTTGACTAGTTCATAAGTTAAGTGGTGAGGAATTTGTCTAGCAATTTGGGTCAACCATTTTGGAAAAGTGAGGACTAAAGGGACGTAGTTGTTAGTGCGACCCATTTTGCCAAAGTGTCATTTGCGGGTTCTCACCTTGTGTGTCCAGGGAATGATAACTACAGTCCTTTGCTCAATGTGAAAGATGCATTTTTGTATTTAAATTTAATATTTTTTTTTGGGCAGTGTTGCTTGGTTGATTGGGTGGGCATTGATGTTGGAATATACTATAGGAAGTTCTGCAGTTGCTCGCGGCTTGTCACCCAATCTGGTGCCCTACATACTCTTGATGTTTCGTCTTTTTATTAAGTCTTGTCTCACAGTTTTCAGATTCTTCCAGTATTTCTTAACGTGTATAACAAGCAATACATTTAATGCTCTACAAACAACATTGGCTTTAATATGAAATGATCATTTAAGGTTTTATTTTTCATTCTGCTAATCAGTCTTCATGCTTCTAACTGAACATTTCTTGCCATTAATCGATGATGGATACTTGGTGGTAACTAAGTTTTTGTTTTATTTATTTATTTCTTCATCAGGCCTTGCTTTTCGGAGGTCCAAATAGTCTCCCTTCTTTTATAGCTCGGCAGGCCATCCCTGGATTTGGCGTTGTGGTTGATCCATGTGCAGCTATCTTAGTTATTGTGGTCACGGGTCTTTTATGTGTGGGAATTAAGGAGGTTTCTTTCTAATAATATTTTTCTGCTCCTGAAATTTACATGATTAACCTTTGCAAACTCAAAAAATATGATTGCTGCAGAGCACTCTTATCCAAGGAATTGTTACTTCTGCCAATATATGTGCGCTGATCTTTATCTGTGTCGCTGGCGGATATTTGGGCCTCAAGACTGGATGGCGTGGTTATGAACTTCCTTCTGGGTAATTATTGTTCATCTTGGTAAAATTGTCTGCTTTGTTAAAAAATTATTTTCCTGTCCTAGGACTATGAATTTGCTAATGGAACTTCCATATTGTTAGATATTTTCCCTTTGGGATTGAAGGAATGCTTGCTGGCGCTTCGACTGTTTTTTTTGCATATACAGGGTTTGATTCCGTTACTAGTACAGCAGAAGAGGTTTGCTAGTGTCTCTGAGAGCTTTTCTGTTTTCTATAATAGTTGTGGAATAGAGCCTGCTAATGACTTTTTTCTCCATGTGCAGGTGAAAAACCCTCAAAGAGATCTACCTATCGGTATTGGTTTTGCACTTTCTATATGCTGCACCCTGTACATGTTGGTTTCCATGGTTGTTGTTGGTTTAGTACCCTATTACACAATGGATCCTGACACTCCCATCTCCTCTGCCTTTGCTAGTTGCGGAATTGAATGGGCGGCGTAAGTTAAAAATTTTGCTCTTGGGATATTTGGTTGAGTCTCTTGTGAGCTTTGTGCATTTTATTGCTCTAGCTCCTTTCTCCATCATTGTCTTTACTTTAATGCAGGTATGTAGTAACTATTGGATCTTGTACTGCTCTGTGCTCATCGTTCATGGGGTCTATCCTGCCCCAGGTAACTGATATTCATCCCTGCAACACCAATTAATTCGAGCTGTATATTTTAGCTAATAAGTGACTTCTATAACCATCGAGAGTTTGTGTGATTTTATTGTTTAGCATCCCTAAGTCTGAAGAACTGATAACTTCGATCTTTTAAAGTTTCCAGTCTATATGGTCATTTTTGGTAGATGTGGTATCCAATCTTCACTGTAGATAGGACAGGAATATAGTTTACATGGTCCTTCGACAAGATTATGCTTTTCTTTGATGTGTCCGTGTGTTTGTAGTAATTATCAAACTGTTGTATGCAGGAATCTTCACGACCTCAAAGTTTCACTTTGCTCCCTCCAATTAAGAAAATATTATTTACTTCTCCAATTTTGCTTGTTTTTAAAATATTTGAGGAAAACACTGAAGTTAAAATATTAAACTTTAATATTTTTGTTTTAGTTACTACATTAGGCAATTTATTCATACCAGATTGAATTTTATACTTAAAATTACTATATAAGAAACATAACTTTATTTATGAGGTTGGTCTAACTAGGAGTTGTAAATGAGTCTTCTCAAAATTTTTATCAAGTTTGTATTCGACCTTGGTTGAGAAACTTCAAGTATGAGCTTAGTTCATTCTACAGTTGAGCCTATTCTAGTTTGAGCTTGAACTTAAGGCCTACTATAAAAAGAGTAATTATTGTACATCAGTATGGTATCTTTCTAATCATTTTAAAATAATTATTGTATTATTGATTATATTTAATATTTTTCTTGTTATTATCTTAACTTTTATACAATCAGATTTATTAGATTTCAGATTTGTTAAATTTAAATATAATCTTTAATTGTTATTATGTTTATTATATTATAGGATTACGCAATAAGGTAAATATACTATTATCATTATTATTATTAAAACTAATGCATAATTATTATTACTGCCACTATTATTACCAATAAAATTATAGTAGCACTGAAAAGTGTAAGTAAATTGAAATAAGTTCATTTCCAGATGGAGATCATTTGGATGAGCTTGGATCGAGTTAGAGCTCGAATTCAACAAGTTAAAGCTAGCTTGAGATCTCGAGCTTTAGCAAGCCAGCTCAAGTTTCTTTACATCTGTATGTCTGCCTGAAACCATCTTTTGGAAATGAAGCACATTGAAAGGAATAGCGTCAAATTTTGAGAATGAGTATGTAGGACGTGCATTTGCGACTGCTTTGGCCTTATGACATTGGAATAGACATCTTAAACTCTGCAAAGATTGTTTATTTTGTGAACAAGCAGCCTGATTTGATCTCTTCGATCTCCTTTCTTTAATGGTACCTTTTCTCCTTAAATACGAGATTATTTTGGGAGTTCCTTGGAGAGAACTATCTCCCTCATCTGTGAACGCTCTGCTGCCTATCCAATCGTGTGGGCTTTGGGTGAAATTATCCTTATTTAAAGTTCTGATAAGATTTTCTAGAAAGTGCTAATTATATAAGGGTCAATTACAATAGGCGCCTATAAAAATAATGAAAGGCAAATGGAACTCCCCTGAAAGGGAATGGGATCCTATGAACGTTTAAAAAGAGTGCGGTGTGACTGCCAGATGCGGGAGGTAGTAAGCTTCCTTTTTAAAAGTTCAAGGGTAGCATTGCTATTGTTTTTTGTTTAGAAAGGTTTTATACTTATTTTCACATTAGGGTAAGATGCAATTAACCCAATTATTCAATCACTATTTATGATGATTGAGAATAAGTTAATTTATTACTGAAAAGATATTCTATTTTGTAACTTAAATAGAAAATTCAGTTTTTTAATGGTGTATTTCAAAGTAGTTGCTTCTTTCAAATAAAAATTTTAAAACTTCAAAATTTTCTGAAACATTATTAAATGAGAGCTCTAGGCTTTCAGTTGAAAGAGGCAAGGGGCTAGAGTGACTCCACCCGTGTGGTTGGGGATTGCAACCAATATTCACCCGTAAACTTGGCAAATCACATAAATCATCCAATCTTTTTGAAGACTTTTCTTCTATTGGGACCAATCCTATGACAGGCTTTTCTTTTTCACATCAAGTCACTGACAATGATGTTCAATCTATGCCTTTCTGGTCAAGTTCTTTTAGGTAAGAGTACTATGGTTGGTGTCATTATCTAAACAACGATTTCTTGGGCCAAGTGATATATCTGGGATTTGTTCACACACCATGTAATCTATAGTCTCTCAGGCTAGTGAAAATTTCTTAAGAATATTGATCTCTACTTTCTCAACTAAATTTTCCTTTTTGCTTGTATCTATATAACAGTCACGAATATTAATGGCAATGGCTAGAGACGGCTTGCTGCCATCATTTTTTTCAGATGTCAGTAAAAGCACTCAAGTTCCTGTAAAGAGCACAATTGTGACTGGACTGATTGCCGGAATCTTGGCATTCATCATGGATGTGGAACAGTTGTCTGGAATGGTATGCCGCTGTTCGTTTTTCTTTCTTATATTGTGGCGGAGAAAGATTCATATTCAGTTTTGAACTTTTAGGAAGTGAACCTTTCAAAATTGGTTAGTGTTATTAATGGGAAGTTCTTTTTCATGGCCTTGATAGCTAAATTCTACCTGCAGGTCAGTTTGGGCACACTTCTTGCATATACAATGGTGGCAATTTCTGTGCTGATACTAAGATATGTCCCACCGCATGAGGTTCCACTTCCACCATCTTTTCAGAAAGCGATAGTTTCAGTTTCTTTGCGGCATATGATCGAATGTAGTTCCAGTGATGTCTTTGTGGAGAACTTAGAAGTATATGATACAAACCCGGAGAATACTCCACTTTTAGTCAAGAAAGTAGCACTTGTTGGATATTCTCCTACAGAGAAAGTGGTGCGGAAGTGCAATTGTAAGCTTATTCGTTTCTAGAATATTCATTCCAGTAACTTTTAAAGTAGTGATTTGACATTTACTAGTACCTGCAATTTTTAATAGCTTTTTTGCAGCATAATTAGTGTCCCCCTCGGTCTAAGCATCATGTCATCACATTTTCTTTATCATTTGTTCAAGAAGTGGGAAAATGTTTGGTAGATGTTAAATGATAAGCAAATATATGTCTCTGCAAAAACTATCCTGTATCATGTGAAATTATGGGAAACTATGCTATGAAGAATTATGCTACTGTATTGGTGATAAGGAGCATGTCATATGAAATTATGAAGAATTATGCGACTTGTGTCATGTCCGAATATATTCAATACACTGTTATTATCTACCTTTTTTGATGCTTTTTTCTGTTAATTTGTTGCAGTTCTTGTAAACAAAGGGAATCAACGGAAGATTGCTGGCTGGGCAATCACAGTAATATGTATTGGTGTGCTTATCCTAACTTCTGCTACTTCAATTTTCAGCGTCCATCGGTATGTGGATTTTCTTACAATGATCACTGTCTTGGACTATATCATGTCTGGTATTCAAGATTCCAAGTGCAGGCATAGGTTTAGCTAGTTATAAGTTGACTGTCTTTTAGTTTTAGGGATAACTACACTGGCATGCTATGTTTTCGTATAGTAATCCTTTGACTTTATAAAATATAAGTGAACCCTAACCCAAACCTCAAAGTTGTCTATTACTGATGAACAATTTTCTGAATCGTATATCTTTAACATATGCCAGGACTCTTCGATATATGCTCTGTGGAATCGGTGGCATTCTCCTTTTATCCGGTCTGATATTGCTCACTTTTGTAGAACAAGATGATGCAAGGCACTATTTTGGGCATGCAGGAGGTATGTTAACTTGGCTATGAATATATTATGGTTTTTATATTTGATGTATCATGCGACACGATTGGTATCTTATTGCGCGAGGTATTGTTCGCTTTAGCTCCATGAGCTTCACTTTTTGTCTCCCTAGAGAAAGGAGCCCTTGAGACTTATAAGCCGTACAAGCTCCTTCGGAGAAACCACATCTATGTGTGATGCGTGCCTGCATCAACAATTCATCTAACTCTTTCAATTTTGCTGACCGCAAATACTGTTGCATGATAAAAGTTGGTAAAATTCCTGTAGAAAATTTGGTGTATTCTTATATCAGCTTTTGTTTCTCCTTCCAGGTTTCATTTGTCCATTTGTTCCACTGCTACCTGTTGCCTCCATTCTCATTAATGTTTACTTATTAGTTAACCTCAGGTGAGTAATAGTGAATTCCACAACTGTTTGATTGATTATGAAAGCCATAGTTTCCACAATCCATTGACTCAACAAGACCTTGTTTTGAGAATCGTTCTTGATTTTATTGAAAGGAACATATACTCTGTAGGGATAACTTCGTTGACATATCTTGATTGTGGATGTTACAGAAATATGCCGTTGATTGTTGAAAAACAAACCCAACACTCCTTATAATTATGTTTTATATTACAAATTGCTCTTGTAGGTCTTCTGAAGAGGAAATGTTTATGTAAAACAAAACTATAGGGTGTGTCGGTAAAATTTTTTTTTTTTTCTGTAGTATATCTAAACTTTATATTCACATCATCAAACTGAACATGATGCTGAGTTTTCATTGATTCAGATCTTCCAAAGTAAAACTTTCATTCTTTACGCTTCCATTTCATCGACTGAATAAATATTTCTCTTTTTATGAACAATTATATCTTCGATGATACCAACTTGTGAGAGGATATCGCTGCTAGTCTAACGGCATGCATGTAAATACACAGTGCTGCTACCTGGGCCCGAGTGTCAATATGGCTGGGACTAGCACTACTGGCTTACGTTTTCTATGGCCGCATGCACAGCCCGTTGCAGCACGCCGTTTATGTGCCTGCTGCTCATGTTGACGAAATCTACAGAACGTCCTCCAACTCTCTGTCATAATTTGTACACTCCCATTGAAGCTGAAGGGACGGCTGATTCTTGGCGTCGATCCACAGTGCAGCTGGCGTTTCTCTTTACAACTGGTCTATGCGATTGCAGCTTGTTGTGCATTCCTGATCTTCGAAGCGCTGCCTCTGTCCATGTTATTAGACATTTAATGTAACCTCTTTTTGTAGCATAGTGCAAAGCATAATCAATCTTTGCATCATTTCCTACAGATGCCCAGAGATTGGTGCTTGTATGAACTTTGTAAGTAGCCTGCAACTCTGATTCAACTCACACCTTTCGTGAATATGGTTAATTTATTTGATGCTGTAGTTGTAGCATATTTTTGGAAAACTTTTATATAGTCCGAGGGATGAGAACAACAAACAATGACAATTATACTGATACGATAGGATTTAGGGTATTTCCACACGGATTCTCTGATTTGCTATAATTACAATTACGCTGTCATTATTTGAAAAATTATAAATATCTCATGATATTAACAATTGTCAACAAATGCCCCTCTTTTGGAAGTCTATTGTATGGGATATTTATTAAATAATAGTTAATTTTAGAGGTATTTGTAGTTTTTCAAATTTTTGGGGAGTCGGTATTTAATTTATCCAAAGATGTATAATGTTTAGTGTTTTTACTTTTTATACTTGATAAATTTGAGAATTTTCCTTCATTTCTTCAGTAGCATATTCTCCATAGATTTTTTTTAAAGAAAATAAAAGATAAGAAATTGTTTAGTTATATATATATATATATAATATCTTTTTTTAAAAAAATTATTTTTCAAATCCATTAGTCTGTGAGTATTAGTTTCAACTATCTTCATTATGAATAAGTTGATGAACGAACCTATAAGAGTGATGTCATTTTTCATGTAAAACTTTTTATGTTTGTAATTTTGTTTTATGCTATATATGTGATGCGTTAGAAAAAAAGTGTACGGGTCCAATTAATATAGATTATTATTCAAAACTCGGGTCAGTACAAATGCAAATCCTGAAGAAGGATCTATAAAAAATGGGTTAGCACTCCAACGCCCAAGTTAGTATTGAATTCAAAATAACAAAAGCGAAAAGTAAGTGAATTCAATTATCAATTGAGATATTGTGAATAAATTTGGTGAAAAGTGTAAAAACATGTGACAATATTCTTTAGATAGAGCTTAAGAGGTAGTTTAGAGTGTAAGAGAGGTATTTAGAGAGTAAGAGGAGCCTGATAGGAGTGTCTCTGTGTGGATGAGTAAACCTATATTTACAGAGGGAGTGCCCTGTCTACTATGGGTATATCCTATTCCCGAGATAAAGGGTTATTGATCCTTATCCGCAGCTAGGACTGTTTTAGTAGGAGTTATTTTCAGTCTAAAGACCCATTGTCTGTGAGGAGTCCTAGTCACCAAGGAGTTCCTCTTTGTTTATGCCGGCTTCTTTGTCTTGGAAAACCCTTCGTCTGCGAGAAGTCCCAACTGCCATGGAGGTTCTCCTAGGGTTGATATGGTCCAAGGTAACACCAGAGTTGAGGAAGTGTCACATGGGAGAGTAGGTTGCTGTGTAAGTATTTTGGGCCGAATGTTTCGGTGGGCTTTGATTATGGTCCGAGTTGGGGGATGTCCTGGACCCCTGCCCTTCCTTCTCAGCTTCTTAGGTTGTCCGTTTCTTTCTTCGTTTTTGGACTGCTTGGACCTATTTGGCCCAACCTATTTTTATGCACATCAATATGAATGGAAGAATTTTAATTTACTAAAAGTATTTTTTAAAAAAAAAAAAATAATTTCGTATAAATTTTTTTTTAAAAATTTTGCAATATAAAATTATCCAAATAAATTATAAAAAATAATTGTTAGGGATTCGAAATTCCTAACTTAAGCCAATCAATCAAATTGTTGCCTCAAATTACATGTAGGAGCGCAAATCGTGTCAAATATTCTCACTAATTCGGCCTAATTACCTGTTTATTTGCATTTTGTTACACATGACCCGTTACAAAGTTGAATAAATAGTTAATCGCAATCCCCCACCCGGCCCACCAAACTTTAATAAAATTTAAGATTATAATTTTAATCTTAAAAATAAATCAATAATGTCTGTTTTAACCCTATTATTTGAATTATTCTTAAAAATGTCGAGCCCACAAATCTCGTGTGAGATTTATTATTCAGCTGAGGTCCCATAAAATGTTTGGGGTCGTGCGATTGAGTTTTAACGTGTGAGTATTTATTTTATTTTATTTTATTTTAAAGTTAAATATATTATATATTTTTAAATTATGTATAAAGTGTATTTATATCTATAAATTATAAAACGTAATAAAATAATCCTTTATAATATACACTAATTTTTTTTATGATGAAAATATCCTTATTATCTACACTTCTAAAATATCTCTATTACAATCATTTTTCTCGATATAGTCTGAATTGTTACAAATTTTTTTAGTTAAAATAAATACTACCCAAAATTTATAATTTTTATATTGAGTATAAAATCTGTATGAACTCCACAAATTTATATTTTTATAATTTTTTTATACAACTGGTAAATAATTTACATAATTTTTGTCTGTATTGTTATATATATTGAAATTTTTTTTAAATAAATTATCAAGATAAAATATTGTGTTTGCGAAAACTTTTGCTTTTTAAAAAGTGAATTTTTGTATGTAAAGCTGAAAATTGTAGTAGAATCAAAAGTAGGAAGTGCTTGTAAAAAAACTAAAAAGCAGAAAAAAGTTAAATTGGATAGTATTTGGAAAAAAATCACTTCTAAATAAACTTAATTAATTAAAGACTATTTGGTCCCCATATGTTCAAAAGATATTATATTTTGTTATATTTGTATTTGTTGTTTGTCAACAATAATTATTTTTTCATAAAAATAATACATTTTATTTTGCTTAGTGTATATCATATTTATTTTTTTTGAAATATTAATAGAAAAAATAAATTATTAATTTAATAATGCTTCCACTAAGTAATATAATTATTAATTCATATAGAATAATTAAACTTGCATGAATGGAAAAAATTATTTTGTTAATTAATCATAGCTATTTAATTTATATTTTTTTATGATAAATGAATAATAAAGTTAGACAATATAGCAAATAAAATATAGAAATTATAAAATATTTAATATGTGAAAGTATAAATCTAATTATTGTTAAATATTCAAATTATTTAAATTATTCATTTAAAAAGTTTAATATAACTTTAAATATGAAAATTTTAAAATAAATAAAAAACGGTAAGATTGAATTAGGGCTATTATAATAAGGATAAAATAGTAAAAATTGAAGTTGAATTTATTTACAAAAAAATCAAAGTAGCTAGAAGCACCTCCTAAATTGCTTTTAGCTTTGACCTAAAAGCACTTTTTTTAGCCGTTTCAGAAGCAATTTTTTTTTTTGAGTTTCAGAAGCAAAAAATTGACATTCTAAATACCTCAAAAGTAATTTTTTTGAGCCAAAAGTTAAAAAGTGCTTTAATGAAGCTTGCACAAACACTCCCATTACATCGAACATATATATACCGTAAACTATGCAAATTTATAATATAATAATATATAATATTTTTTTATTAATGATATGATATATTTTTATTATGTGATCATGCACTTGTATAAAAATTTACAAGTTATATAACATACTTTTTCTATAATATTATATGCATTATGTATTGACACATATTTACGTATACTTTAACGTAATTTATTTTCTTTGTGAAATATATTTGCATATATTGAGCTTATAAATGTTTTTTGTGTTTCATAATTCATAAATAATTAAAAATTATAAATATTATTTTATAGGAAGTAGAATAAAAAAGTATAGAGGTAAGTGATAAGGGCATTTTTGTCTTATTAATATTAAATTATTTTGTCAGGGTTATTTTTGTTACTTTTTATATTTTAGGGTTGTAAACGAGACAAAATTTATAATTAAGGGGTGCAAGTGTATTTGACCCTTTATTTTATGTGGCATAAGTGTAGGGTTTTTTTTTTTTTCAATTTCAAACTGAATTAAGGACTAAATGTGCAAAGCTGAAAAAGAAAAAGGATCTAAATGCAACTTAGAGTGAGTGGGGGTTGAGAAATCTAAAAACCCGTGTAAAATCTTGCAACTCCCACCGGCTGTTAAACCAAAACCACATCTTCCAACACAGGGAGAAGAGCCACCGCCCTCCCGCCGGAATGGGCGGCGGAGTAACCAGGTTCATGACCCTCCTAATCACCCCCTTTCCGCCTCTCCGCCCATCCCTCATCCTCCTTAACCGCCGTGTCTCCTCCCTCTCAGCTGCTCCAGTCCGTCTCCTTACCCTCTCTTCCCCTCCCAATACCAAACCCCCTACTCCGCAACTCCTCAACTCCTTTCACTCTCAATCTAGCAATAATACATACACACTCAGCTCCTCCGCCGCTCAGCATCATCCCTGGCCCGAATGGACGCATTTTCTCAGTGTTTTACCGAGTGGGCAGGGAGCCTCTGCTCCTGAGGAGTATAGAATTCTACCCGAGGACGCGTTTGTCGTGTATGAGGAATTGCCTGATGATTTTGTACGCGCCGCTGCGACGTGCTTGGCTTTCGCTCGGGCTCGACCGAATCTACTTGGGTTTGCACTCTTGTTCTCTCTCTTTTTCTTTATCAGTTTAGAAAGAATACGAGATACGGATTTGATAGGTTACTGCACTCAGTAAATATAAACCTTTGCTGTCATTGATTCCTCCTTTTCAATCAATAATTGGCTTTCAGTTATGTAAAGCTGCAAAGTTGATTATGATGGCATTATGAGTTAGTTGTGCGAAAAAAATTAACCTTTTAATTCACTTATGTCTGTATGGGAATTGGAAAGAGAAGTTTTATAGTGGAGTACTAGGATGCAGAAGTTCTGATTTCTGCTATTATGTTTATGGAGATATTTTCTTGCTTTGTGGAAAGATAATAACTACTTCAGAACATAGTTTCTTTCCAAGTTAAGTCTGATTTGATTATTGAATCAGGCTACTTTCGAAGAGGGATATTGAAGCAGTTGTATCGAATGGAACTCCATTTCTGTTCAAAAGTGCGCTGGACACAGCAAGGAGGATGAGGGCATTTTTGGCACCTGATGAAAGCAATGTCTGTAAATGAGGCTTTTCGATTTCTCTGCTAAAACTTAAATCATTTGAACATAATTCATGTATATTCCTCAAGTTCTATGGAATGTGCTATGTCAATTGTCCATTATAATGCTCCATAGGAGAAGGAAAACAAGAATGGCATTTTTAACTGCTTAATCTATCGTTTTATCTGATATAAATTGTTCTTGGTATAGGTTGCTGAATTTGATAAAGCAAATACAGTTGATCTCATGAAGTATATAATAAGCTATGCAAGCAATCCTACTGTTTCTTTTGAAAGAAATGGGCTGTATAGTAGGGAGCTTGTTGACTCGTCTGTTCGGTATCTGTTGCATGAGCTGGTTGCAGTAAGCTCCGGAGCTCAAACAGGTTACATGCCTGCTTCAGACAATCAGTTTTCAGATAGAGATGGACAAACTCGCAAGCCTTTTGGACAAAATATTGAAATGAAGCGAGGCGATTGGATATGCCGGAAGTATGTTTATCTCTATTTTTCCACCGTATTCTTTTTATTTTTGCCTCTTTAAAATTTTTTATGTGGATAAAGATACCAGGAGAAATTAGTGACAAATTGGAGGCTATATTGGCTTTGGTTTCAAAGAAGGTGAAGGGAAATAAAATTGATGTCTCAGCTACTCGCCATAGGAAATGCAACCACCTTATATGAAATTTAGATTCCCTTGAGGAAAGATTATCCTCTGTTGTGAAAGGAAAATTTAGACAATTGTTTGCCCACCACCGGGCAGGTATTTGCTGAATGTTGGCTTCTGGAGTTCAAAGTAGAATATGCCTCAGTCTCTTGACTCTTTCCCAATGATCTACCGTTGGCAGGTGCAGCTTTATGAACTTTGCAAGAAACATGAAATGCCTTGAATGTGAAGAACCCAGACCGAAGAGGCAGCTAACTGGCAGGGAATGGGAGTGCCCTCAGTAAGCAATTTTTCCTTTTCTTTTCTCTCTCGCAGCTTGAGCTTGGGGTAGAGTTAGTTTGAACTCGGTCAAACTTTTCGAGCTACAGCTAAATTATAGATGTTATAGAAGTTCACTAGCTTTTTAATATTTGTAATATACTTAAACAGTTTGCTACACTAAATCCCGCCCACCCACACCAGATCCACATCTCCACCTGCCTGAAGCTGTGTTCCACAAAACCTCTGGCCATGCACCTCAACGCCTCCAGCCAAGTCCACCATTAAGACCGAAAGGAGAAGACTTTATTTTCATTTTACATTTCAAAACTGCAGGAAGAATATTTGCAATTATTGTTTAGCTCAAGGTCAGCTTGATCTTGAACAAGCCAAGAATCGAGCTCTAGCCTGAGCTTGGGCTTGATTAATGTGCTTTGAGCTCAAGGTCAAGCCTTAAATCAAGCCTGTCAAACTCAAGCCCAAGCCTCAAAGTCGAGATTGACTTGTTTACATCCCTACTTTATAACGATTAAACCTAATTGCTGAGACATGCATTGATCATCCATATATTTTGTTGCAGATGCAATTTCTTTAACTATGGAAGGAATTTGGCTTGCTTAAGATGTGACTGCCGACGACCTGGTGCTCCATTGTTTAAAATCAATAATCCTCAATCTGTTTCTGGGTACAACGGAGATTATGCTTCTAAGTCCAACACGGAAAACAGATTAGCAGAGAATGAAGAGAAGGCACAACGCTGGTTTAGTAAAATTTCCCAACTGAATAATGCAACTGATATCAATACTGCAGCCTCTGATGAAGATTTTCCAGAAATCATGCCATTGAGGAAAGGAGATAATAGGTTTGTTGATAGCATGAGGAAGACACCATTGGATAGACGGATTGTCAAGTCTCAGCATCAAAATAGCTCAAGTAGCAGTGGCAATCCCGAAGGTACAAACTCTAGACTAGATGCATCAATCAGCCGTAGTCTGGACCATATTCTTGGCCACTCATCCACTGATTCTGAAACCGATGCTGCAGGCATTACTCCTGAACAAAATATAACAGAGTTCTCCTCTTCACCATCTCAGTCAGGTTCTTCAGATTTTCAATATTCACGGAGCAGCAGCCCCAATCATGTTCCTCTTGTGCCTCTCCCTGCAGACACATTTTCTAGCAGAGATCAAACTTCAGAGATGGATGATGGAAAGAAAGTACCTATAGAATTTCATGAAACTGGCTCATCTGCGGTCAGGAATCAAACAACCATGATCAGTGAGTCTCAGAGTTCAGGTCAGAATTTTCAGGCCCCAAAGAGTTCAGCACATCCAATTGATATCCAGAATAAAGAGAAAGAGCAAGCTGAAAAGTCAGAAAGATGGTTCAAGAGGATAGCAGAACTGCACAATGTCAAAGATCTTCCAAGTGCGGTCTCAGACGAGGACTTCCCTGAGATTATGCCAATGCGTAAGGGAGAAAACCGGTTTGTGGTTGGCAAGAAGAAAGACCGTTCACTCACTTCTCCAAAGTACAAAAGACAGGTTGCCATGGAGCAGGCAAACAATACTACTTTTGTACCCTTTGTTCCATTCCCTCCTGGCTACTTTGCTAGAAAGGATACACAGCAGCCCACCGGCCAAGATTCACCAGTAAAATCTGTCGGTAAGACCTCTACAAGTAACATAACTGCAGAGACTGATAAGTTGGATGACTTAAAGAATGGAACTGCTGATACAAGTACTGTGCAAAGGAACGATTATAAACCAATGAGCCGAGCAAATGCCACGCTTCCCAGTGAAATTGTGGCTGAGGTAAGGAATCCCCCGAGAGCGCATAACCAATCAGTGAGCTCCACTTCACAGTTCTCTGGTGATAATGCAACACCTGCTGCTGGAAGCTCTTCCCAGAGCTCCATTACTTCCCCTACCATAAGCAGTAATACGGGAAATGATGGACCTTGTGGAACCACTCCAACCAGAGGAGTTTCATCCCAACCACCCAAAAACGAGAACGTTCAAAGTAGCTGGACCACAAAGAGCTTGGAGGGGTCAGCTGTGAAGGAGGACCCTGATCCTTTGGACATGTCAGAAGAGGCCAAAGCTGAAAGGTGGTTCAAACGAGTAGCTCAGATAAAGGATATCTCTGAGTTGAGCCAGATCCCAGACGAAGACTTCCCCTCGATAATGCCAATGCGGAAGGGTGTGAACAGGTTTGTCGTAAGCAAGAGAAAAACACCCCTTGAAAGGAGGCTGACATCCCAGCAATACAGAAGAAATCTTCCTATTGTGAGTAGTGATTCTGTGAAGAAGGAAAGTGACAACAGCTGATCATTGAGCTACCATCAGCTTATTTCACCGCTGCTTGTACGACAAAATTTATGTTGGGAACTTTGATGTACGTTCATTTTCTGTAAGAGAACATAATGCAGTGTTTACTCATAGTGTTAGTGTCATAAAGAATCAAAGGGAAATTCCATTTGTCTAAAGTTGAGTTCCACTTTTGATGTCCGAATGTGGTAAAGCCTTTATTATCTTTTCTAATCAAGAAACTCAAGAAAAGGCTAGTATATATTTCGGGTAGGATAGTTTTGAGTTCCTATTACGTGTACGTGTTAAATTACCTCCGATATTATTAAATTTATAATTATATGATTATATTGTAATTATTTATAAGGTTAATTATACTCAAACTTTCTCTAAAAAAAAATACGAAATTATACTTTTTCAGAAAATTTTTTTGAAATAACAATGATACCCCTTAAAAAATTGTTCATTTCATTTAATTCATTTTTTGTTAGGATTTGGATGAAAAATGTTGATATCGGTACAAAAATTACATAAATTTATAATTTTATCTCTTATTTAAAATTTTCATGTAATATTTTAAACTTACAAGGGGATAATGTAATATATATAAAATTAAAAGAATGTAATTGCAATAAAACATTATTCTTGAATTATAACTATTGGATAAAAGCTAACCATTTACGAATGGAAAAAATAATCATTTTTTTGTACTCTTTTTACTTCTTATACATGAGGTAAGGTATAAATATCATTGTTATATATATTTCTTAAAGTACTAGATGAAGTATTTGAATAAGATATTTTTGAAAAACAGAAGTACAATAATTTTAACTTCACTCCATATGTAAAATTTTTAAAAAAAAAACATCAAAAGATGAATAGTTTTTTTATTTGTCTATGACTACTTTCTATCCAATGATTATAATTTGAGAGCAATATTTTATTATCATTTTGACTTTATAAACATTATATTTATCAATTCATAAGTATAATATTATTACAAGGAAATACTGAATCAGAGATAATATATTTGAAAATTTATGTGTTTTTTTATAAATATTAATAATTTTCGTTTAAATCCTCATAAAAAAGGATCAAGTATAAATTGTGGTTCCGAATAAAGGGTTAGTCTAATTTTTTAAAAAAAATTTAAAAATATAACTTTAAAATTTTAAAATAATATTAATCTAATTCTTAAAAAAATTTTAAAAATATAATTTCGTATTTTTAGAGTGCCACAGCTAATTGTATTTAAAAATTGAGATGTTTAATGATTGGGTTTCCGAATGGCATGAACCTAGTCTTTTAGAGGCTCTCTTGTGCGACATAACTCCACCACAAGAGTGAAAGATGTACGTGTTCAAACCACCACCTTTGCATTCTCTTTTCCCACCCGTTTCTCCAGTTCTGTCCCTCTGGTCTCAGTCTCAGTTGGATAACGGAAATGTCAACAGCCGCTACACGCTTGCCGGGGAAATGGCTCTCAAGAATTTCAGAAACCGTGATTTCTCTTGCCAGTGCAATCGTGTTCTTCATTCTCGACATCATCGACGTTGTAATGTGCGTGTTCTTCAGGGCTTTTGATGAGTTCTTGGAAGGAACATCGCCGTCTTGCTACTGCATGGAAAGAGGAGGAGCTCAGGAAGAAGAAAAGAGGGGCTTAGATTCTGTTGGAGTTGATGGGGAGTGTGAGCCATCGGAGAGCCTTCGTGGAAGGAAAAACGTGTTTAGGAGATGCTGAGATTCAGACCAAGAATTTGGAGTAAAGAAGGCGGATTTCGTGTGGGGAAGAGGATGAGCAGGTGGTCTGATTGTGGATGTGAATCTTGTCTTTCTTGGATGAGCAGTGGAAGTGATTCCAGGCTTCATGTTGTTGTCAAAGAGCAACAAAGAGGTATGATAATTTTGCTAACTCATAATTTTTGAGACAACATTAATTACAGCAACAAGTTTTGATTTTGTGATGAAATGGATTACGTTTTTCTGCCTTGGACTATTTATGACTTCTGAGTAATCATTGCAGAGCTATGTTTCTAAAGTTTCATAAATTAAAAGCCAAAAAGAGAAGAAAAGAATCTCGAGGGGATGATCATCAACAGTTCTTATATGTGTAGAGACTAAGAAAGGAGAATGTATCTTGACCACATTTACAAACCTCTTGGATTTATCTGAATGTAACCTAATATGCTTTGTTTGTTAAGAAAAAAAATGAGAAAAGGGCAAACAACTCCCATGATATTCAAATGAGCTAATTACCCCTTTTGAAAAAAGAAATTAGCAATTTACCTCTCCTTGTTTTTTAAACCGCAACAATTTACCTTCACGTATTTTTTAAAATAAAGCAAGTTACTTGCAATATACAGAGGATAAATTGCATTAAACCAGAAAAGAAAAAAATGGATTCTTTGGTTCTTAACCAGCCTTTACTTAATCATCAAATGAGAGGATGGTGATATTTAAAATAGAGAAATTATTTCATCAATGCCTGCCTTGTGCTGCCTTTCTTGATGTCTTTTCTTCTTGGGACCTTCTGACTATAGATCATAATCCTCTGCTCTTATCTGTAATCTCTACAATTTTTTAAGAATTTGTTTGTATACTGTTGTAGCACCCTGACTAGATTATTAAGTAGAGGTCTTAAATTTTCGCAATTGCCTTTAACGATAACATACAAGCCTTCTCTTTTCTTTTTCTTTTTACAGTTCTCCTATTTTGCTTAGTGGTTCAAAGTGCTGTTTGAAATCTTGGATCAACTGATTTACGGTAGGCTAGTTTGTTCGACTTTGTTAATTAATTTAGTTCTGTGTAGAAATTCTGTGGTGCTACGTCATGCATAAAATTGATGTGTTGGTTTAGTCAAAACTTGTTAACCAGCATTTGTTTAGTTTAGTTGTTCACTTTTGAATTCGTTTTATTTGTTAATTTTTCTCTGCACATGCATTGAGATTTGGTCACTTGTGGAAAGTTCCAAATATTATTACTAGTCTGCAGACTTTGTAGTCGTAAAAAGAAGCTGTATATGGTAATGAGAGTAAAGTGCTCATGCAAACACGAAAAAATTTCTTATGGAGTCCGCTTCATCATTTTGCCTTGTGATTCAGAAACTGTAGGACGGGCCTTAATATCTGCTGCATACTAGCCGTTGTGATTAAGTTGGTATTTAATTCATCAAAACTTGATTTTGGTGCAAGAGCAAGGTCTTACGTGCTACTACCTCAAAGAATTTTACATTTAACCTGTAACAATTATGAGCCATCAGGTTTTTGATGGATAGAAATAATCTGGACTTCTCATTTCTCATACAATCGTTATTAATTTTTTGGCAATTTCTTGAATTTGAATCCACGAGTAATCTGTGAATCTTCTTGTATTCTTCACATTTCAGATTTCAACCTTTCTTCTGCTAGTTGACTCTGTTGCTATGAGATATTGCTCAATAAATGAGGAAGAGTGGCTTGTACAAGTTCCATTTGATGGTAATCCATCTTCAGTTTAGTACATAAAAAGTAGATACTAGTAACGTGGTTTCTCTCGAGCAAACCTTAAGAAATATAGACTTTTGCATTGTGTATGTATTTTGTCAATGAACAAATTGAAGCTGGTTGCTGATCATGTAGAGTTTTTTATCGACAGCCAGGCTGGAGAACAGTTCTGGAGTAACAACCGTGCACAATGTAATATTCATACATGGTTTCCTCTCATCTTCGTCACTCTGGACAGAAACCATATTCCCTAATCTCTCTGAGTATTCTAAGCAAAACTACAAGTTATTTGCAGTAGACCTATTGGGATTCGGTAGAAGTCCAAAGCCGAGGGATTGTTTATATACGCTAAGGGATCATCTAGAAATGATTGAGAAGTCGGTTATCCTTCCGTTTCATGTGAAATCCTTTCACCTGGTTGCACACTCCATGGGTTGTGTGATTGCACTGGCGTTAGCCGCTAAGTACTCCGACTCCGTTAAATCCGTAACTTTGACAGCTCCAGTAAGTCCCCTCCCACTTAGACACCTAGGACTAAGTTTGTTATTGATTGTGCTTGTCTAAATCATCAGCCTCGTTCTTGATTCGTTCTTGTGTGGCTTCACATTAACTGTTTATGCTGCATCTTATGCGTCTTTCTTTGAGTTGATCACGAATTACCTCTGATATCAATGTTCTGCAAGGTTCTTTTTCTTACAAAAACGACGATGGGAAGTTCTTGTAACTTCAAAAGATGACGAGATACCATCGCTCGTCAGTAATT
Organism: Sesamum indicum; assembly: GCF_026168435.1. NCBI lineage: Eukaryota > Viridiplantae > Streptophyta > Magnoliopsida > Lamiales > Pedaliaceae > Sesamum > Sesamum indicum. The sequence goes on along the minus strand of NC_142661.1, from coordinate 2,431,239 downwards.
ACACTAACGTCCTGTTTCTGTGCTTGAAATGTCAGCCTTACTTCTCTTCTTCAAAAGGGGATGCTAGCTTACAAGCACTTCATAAACTCGCCACAAGACGAGTATGGCCTCCACTACTCTTTGGTTCAGCTTTCATGTCATGGTACGAGCACCTAGGCAGATGCGTGTGTTTCCTTATATGCCGGAACCACAGAACATGGGAGTCCATCTTAAAGCTACTCACCGGTAGAAGGTAACTACTAGACATCACATTCTTCCCATATTACCAGCAGAAGCAAACTACGTCCAAATTCAAACATTTTCTGCTCGTTTGTTTTTCTTTCAGGGAACTTCATTTTCGGATCATGGATTTGACTCGCCACACTCATCATTCGGCTTGGCACACAATGCATAATGTCATCTGCGGTGGAGCAAGATTCTTGGACAAGTACTTGGAAATCTTGAGGGCTGCCGGAGTAAAGATTCGTGTCGTCCAGGGGACTGAGGATCAAGTCGTGCCGATGGAGTGCAGCCACAACATGAAGGTGAAGGCTCCGGAAACAGAGCTTGAGATTGTAGCAAATGCCGATCACAACACTGTAATTTTAGGTAGAGCTAAGGATTTCACCAGGAATTTGGAGAGTTTATGGGCATCAGCTGGTAAGAATGTTGCAGAGCAGGTGGATGATCATGTGGGGCAAGAAGTGCACAAGTGATTATAAGGCCTGAAATTTTACATTAGTTTGAATATTCTATTTTAAAATAGTATTGCATTTTGTATTCTTTTTAATATATACAACACACTTGTATAAAATATTTTTTTTAAAACATATAAATATCAAATACAAAATACAGTATTATTTTATAATAAAAAGATTAAAATTGCTTAGATACAAGGACTGGAACTAGAGAGTTACTAGTTTCATATTATTATATATACTTTATTATTATTAAAGGAGATGAGTTTTGGTATCTCATTTAATTTTACTTTACTATTTATTTTTTAATATTGAATTTTAGCATAAATTACAACTACCTTTCATGAGATTTGTCATAATTACAAATGACTCTCATTATTTGAAAAATTACAAATAACTCCCTGATATTAACGTCTGTCTATTAACGAGCCCATTCTGTAGGTTTTCATTTATTTTTTTGTAGTGAAATGACCAAAATGCTTGTTTGAAGGGTTACATAATTATTTTTCATTTGAGGGGTATGTAATTTTTAGAACAACAATGGGTATTCGTAATTATACTAAACTTCAGGGGAGGTAGTTGTAAATTTACTATTTATCATGTAATTTCTCACTCTCCTATCTTTTGGAAAAAATTGCACTTTTAGTTTCACATAATAGGATGTGTTGCACTTTTGGTTCCATAGTTTATACTTAGCACATTTAGTCCCATAAAAATATTATAGCATTTTTAGTCCCATAAAATAAATATTTGATACATTTGTCCCATAGGATAAAAATTATGGCACATTCAGTCCCACAAAATATAAACAATTTTATATTATATAGAATCAAATATGTTACAATTTTATATACTATGAAATTAAATATGCTATAGTTTTATCATATGAAACTAAAAATATTATATACTAAGTTCGTAAACTGTAAAACCAGAAGTGCAATACATCGTGCCGTTGCCGAACCAAAAATGCATTGTAAATCTTGTGGGAAAAGTTGGGCTCTTTTCGAAGTTAAAATATCAGCACAAAGTACAATTTGGTTAGGCACAAACTCAAATCTATTTTTAATTATTTTTACGGATAATTATATTTTATATTTTTTAATTATTTTTTTTAACAAATTTATATATGACTTTTGAAAATTATATGTGCATACATAAAAAATTCGTTAATATTATTTATACAAATAATTCATATTTTTCGAAAAATTAAACATATATCTCCAAAAATATTAACAACATTTACAAACTACCGTTGATTTTTGACTATTAGGAGTAATTTCTGTATTTACGAAAAATGACATAAGTGGTTCTTTTAATTACACAAAAAAAATATGAAAATATTGTAATATTATATTATAAATTGGGAGTATAATTATAATAATTCTTAGTTTTTATCATGTTATGCAATTAATTTATAAAAATAATATTCATCCTTTGGAGCATCGAGTGTGCTGTTATTGCTAGCATTGATTAAGAAACCATTTTAAGACAAAAATTCTATTGGCAACATATATTCTAAACAAAAAATACAAACAATATATCATTGTTGAGAAGTCTTAAGATGGAGTAAACTGCAAAAACCGAAAAATAGCAACCCCAAAAAATAAATTCAGAGTCTGGAGCAAACAAGAACCAAGAAGTAAAACCAGGGGCCGCCAGTGACGTGAACGGTAGGCGACGAATTTGAAGTTTGAACCATCTTTTTCCTTACCTACTTTCCAATTTAGTAATATACAGACAACAGAGTTCACGCATTTTCCTTCTGACTCAGTGGGTGTATTGTTCTGCTGTCTGAGAATTCAGGTGTTTTTGTGTTCTGGGACAATGGATTTCTTGGCAACATCTGAAGGCCAATTGGTTGTTGGTGTTGCCGTTGGTCTAGCTGCTGTAGGTGCTGCATACGTCTTGTTGACATCCAAGAAGCCCAAAGGTTTGATAGAATTATGTGGTGATCTATTACATTGAAGCAAATACATGCCTTTTGTGTGTGTGTTTCTTTGTTTCTGTCTGTGGATGCATTCGTTTTTTCTGGGTTTTGTCTGATAGCTTGCATGGAGCTTAAAGGCGCTGTTTTTACATCTGGGTAGATCTTAATTTGGCTTAAAGATTGACTTTTGTCTAGTTTCTTGTATAATTTTGGGGTTTGACCGGTATATGATTCTTGTTTTCTCATGTTGATTTTTCTGAAGAATTATGAGGGAGACAACATGAGCTCTTGCTTAAAGATGAGATCTTAAGGTTTCTGATATTCTATAATTACTATGTTTTCTGGTGGACAGTGTGCTTGGATCCTGAGAATTTCAAGGAGTTCAAGCTTGTCAAAAAAACACAACTCAGTCATAATGTGGCTAAGTTCAAATTTGCTCTTCCTACACCCACTTCTGTGTTGGGCCTTCCTATAGGACAACATATAAGCTGCAAGTTAGTTTTATTAACTCACTCTTATTCTCGAGATATATGCTGATTCTTTATTTTTCTAAAAAAGTAGGTGTATCTGGCTTATAATTTCCATCTTTGTTAGACTACAAACATTTGGCATGAGTTTTGCTTAATATCTGATATGGTCTTCTGCCACAGGGGTAAGGATAGTCAAGGTGAAGATGTCATCAAACCATATACTCCAACTACTTTAGATTCAGATGTTGGATATTTTGAGTTAGTTATAAAGGTGCATTACCTTTGGAGGTCTTTCATTTCTATGTGTATTTTGATCTATGATTGTAACAGTTTTTCCCTTTATTTATGTTTGGTGCTGATGTTTTACACGACGGCAGATGTATCCTCAAGGAAGAATGTCCCATCATTTTAGAGAAATGCGTGAAGGTGATTATCTGGCTGTGAAAGGACCAAAGGTACTACTTGCATCCTAGTACCTCTTTTATATACCCTTAAGGTGATGATGATTTTATTATCTGAATCCTTCAATACACAGATAAAAGAAGAAAAATGTTGTTGGCTATATGACATGAAACTCTAAGTTGAAGAGTAAAAATTACTATTGGATTGGCTTGGGTTTCCATTTTCTTTCATCTAATTTTTTTGTGCTGAACTGTGTTTCCCAATTTTAGTTTTTCCTGTCAATGAAATTGATTCTTTCTACAATGCTTGAAACTTGTTCCTATTTGAGGACTTTTTTCCCATTAATATTATTAGGGACGCTTCAAGTATCAGCCAGGCCAAGTAAGAGCATTTGGGATGATTGCTGGAGGTTCTGGAATTACGCCAATGTTCCAGGTTTATTTTCAACAATATGTCAACATCCATATGTTTTCTTTAGATGTATTTTTTCTCAATGGGTTGTTGATCTTTACGATTTATGAATTTCTCATAAATCAAAATGTATTTAACATATTTTCTTATTTATTTCTTGGTTTTCTGAATAGGTTGCTAGAGCAATTCTTGAGAACCCCAATGACAAAACAAAGGTGCATCTGATTTATGCTAATGTTACGTTCGATGACATTCTGCTAAAGGTATTCTCTTATTTTTGCCAGTTTGGACTTTCATTTGACTGGGGATGTGAACAAATGGTCAACGTGATTTCCTGGGACGAAATTAAATTTGATTTTGCGAATCTCCCTAAACTTTCATTATATTATCACTCAATTGCATTTGGACTAGGAGTTTCTAGACTGGAGCTTATCTAGTAGAAGTATCAACGGAAAATCACCCTGTGAAAGTCAATGTCTTTTGATGAGATAGTGAATTATAGCCGATGTAGAGGTGATGCAATATCAGTATCTGAATGTTGCAGAATAATAATAGAGGGGCCTGATTCATTTAATTGACTTACTATTCTTAATATGAGGAATCTTCTTGTTACAAGAATCAGGTGGTAAAGGGATGGAATACTTGACAATGTTGACTTGTGTGTTTGGACTGAATGGTTTTGTTTGTTGGTTGCAGGATGAATTGGACAGTCTTGCTAAAAACTATCCTGACAGATTCAAAGTTTACTATGTACTCAATCAAGTAAGTTCACTGTAGAATTTATATTTAGTGAGGCACTGAGTTTTTACTTGGATATGATTTGTTATTCTCTTGTTCTTCGTGTAATGATCCTATCTAATTGCCTTCTTATGATTGAACTAGTATGCCTTCTTGTCTTCTTTTTTCTTTTTTTTTTTTTTTTCTTTTCTTCCTTTTCTCAATGACGGCTGCAAACAAACTTAATATTCATAAATGTCTATACTTTTGAATCCTGGTATAGGCATGACATGGTTAGAAGTCCTACCTACTAAATAAAATCTTACTTGGGTTTTTGCACTCGAGGCGTTCAGATGTATCAGATCTTAATTATCCCTGTACCTTTCCCTGTTTCACGAAGTGCAGAACTTTCTTGATAATTCTCCACTAGCAATTATATCCTCTATCACCATTTACATGTTCATTAGTTTCCTGACCAATCTAGCAGGTTTCAGCAGCCATTTTTAGCATCTCATATTATAATTTTTCTTGCAATAATAAAGATGATAATGAGATTTAGAGTAAGGGCATATGATATTTACGGCATGTCACATTTACAGTTACCTTAGTTGATAACTATAATAATGCATTGGACGGTGAGGGACTTGTAATCATAAGAGCTCCACATGAATGAACCAGCTAGCTCCAGTTCACTTAGCATAAGCTTTTATGAATACGAACCTCTGCAACGGCTTCTTTCACTTATATCCTACTGGGGACATGGAAAACTGATCGCATCTTCTTAATGGTAAAAAGGAAAACAAAATCTATAAGTGAGAAGATGATATGTGCAATGCATTGAAATAAGCGAGAACTCTTTCAATATACAAGTTTTGGTAAGAATACTCTCGAAGCAGTAAAATCTTAGGCCATGAAGAGGAGACAAAGTGTAGTTAGCTATGTCAGTGGAATTGTTTGTGGTATGTGCACGGCATTTTTCTTCTTGTTTATAGTCTATACAGAAGCATAGATAAGCACTGCACTCATAATTTGCATGCATAAGTGCATAATTGTGGAACAAAGCATCTGAAGTGGTGAATTTCTTGGCACTTTCTCTTTTTTATCTGTGAGGGATCTGAACCGGTCAAGTAGAAATATTTTAACTGAAGTCTCAAGTTAGTCATATTATATCTTTGATGCCTCTCTATGAATTTGTTCCTGTTCCCTGTGTGCGTCGATGATTGGATGCTTGTTTCAACTTTTGTAGCCTCCTGAAATATGGGATGGTGGCGTTGGATTCATCTCAAAAGAAATGATTCAAGCTCACTGCCCAGCACCAGCCTCCGATATCCAGGTTCATACTAAGCTATCTTGATTTGGCAAATGTGATAAAAAGGAAATTTCAAATACTAAAGAATTTTTCTTTATTTTCGGAGGGGGGGGGGGGGGGGAGAGAGAGAGAGAGAGAGAGAGAGAGAGGGAGGGAGGGAGGGAGTATTTCTCTGTGTTTTTAGTATGTATAATTTTGTAGAGAGAGAGAGAGAGAGAGAGAGAGAGAGAGAGAGAGTATATGTATTTCTCTGTGTTTTTAGTATGTATAATTTTGTATTTTGTGTTGGGCAAACATTCCTGTCATCGGACAACTGAAAAATGAAACTAAACAAGGCCTAAGTTTGTTACTTTTGGTCTTTGCAGATCCTGAGATGTGGTCCGCCTCCGATGAACAAGGCGATGGCCGGTCATCTGGACGCACTTGGATACTCGTCGGAGATGCAATTCCAATTCTAGTTCTGCCCCAAGACATAATTTTATTCTACATTTCTGGAGAAAACTGTTCTTGATTTGCACATTGTAACATTGGGAATTTTTTCTTAGTTTCAATGGAAATACTGTGAAGAGAAATTTGTACTGTCATCAATCATAATAACCCCATTTCCCCTTAAATTTGTACTATGAGATTGATGAGGTGTTTACAAGGGCATAACATAAATGCTGTCAGCATATTGTTGATTTAAGTTAAAAGTTAAGAGTAATATTTTATCAAGTTTTGCAATTTATCCGTAAAATTATAAGTATTAAGTTGTTTTTTTTTAATATTTATTTAATTTCTATTTTTAAATACTTTTTTTACTATTGCTTAACTTATAACATTCTTTGCAACTCGTCACTACAAAAGTACAAATTTTACAAACACCCCTTCAACATCCTTGTACCTAATGAGAGGAGGGTGGAGATGAATTTTGTTATGGTACATGAAAATTTGGTGGCTTTGGCTTCTATGATTATTACAGGTCAAGATAAATTTCAAATATCAAAATTAGAGTGTCAGGAGAAAAATTTAATATTACAATTCTACCGATAGACTGCCAATGTTGGCGATGAGAAGTTTATAATTCTTAATTTAAATAAGTCTAATTTGAACAGTTTAAAGTATAAATTGTAGATTACGATATATTTTTTCAGTTTATTTTTTAAAAAAAAATTAAAAACCATTTAAGTTAAGTTATTACAAAAACCTATTTGATCAAGACATAATAATAATCATCATCATCACAAGACCATATATAATTCACCATGGGAAAAAGCAAAATGACAATAATTAGTACGCATGAAGATTGTTTGTGAGTGAAGATTATTAGCCTAAAAAAAACAGCACTGCATATTTGCACTCTTCAAAGAAAACATTAAAACTTGCTAAGAAGAGGTTTATGTCTTGAAGGAAAGGAAAAATGACAGCAAAATAAAAGTATACAATATTTTCCAATATTTAGAAAATTTTATTCTAGTATTCACAGAATCGTTCAAGTACCTAAGTAATCATTTAAGAGCATTCTAGTGAGAAAGCCCAACATTTGACATATATCTATTTAGGCAGCTAATAGCATAGACAATATCAGGACGAATATTTACCATTAAATACATTACAGACCCAATGACATTTGAGTAAGAAACATTTTTCATTTGTTCTTTTTCGAATTCAGTTTTAGGACTTTGATCCTTACTTAATTGAAAATGAGCAGCTAAAGAAACAAAAGTAGGTTTTGAATCAAACATTGAAAATTTTTCTAACACAGATTTCACATGGGATTTTTTATTTAGAAAAACTGTAGAGTTACTTCTATTTTTTTCAATAGACATTCCTAGAATTTTCTCAGCATCTCCTAAATCTTTCATTTCAACAGTTTTGCACAAGTTACTTTGCAATTCCTTAATCAGTTTTAAACTGGGACTGACAATCAACATATCATCAACATAAAACACAAGAAATATGGAAACAATATGATCAAATTTAAAGTACAAACAATGATCATAGGTACTTCTTTTAAAGTTCAACGAATGCATGAACCAATCAAACGTTTTGTTCCATTGTCTAGGAGATTATTTAATTCATAAAGAGACTTTTTAAACAAACACACATAATTAGATTTTTGCTTATCAATAAAGTCACTAGGTTAATGCATATAAATTTGCTCTTCTAGGTCTACACGCTGGAAAGTAGTTTTAACATCCATTTATTTTAATTCCAAGTCAAACTGAGCAACAAGGGCAAGAATTATTTTACCAGTAGTATATTTCACAACAGGAGAAAATATTTCAGTATAATCAATTCCTTCTTATTGCGTAAAACCTTTTGCAACTAACCTAGCTTTAAAACGTGTTGTATCATTTTTCTGTTTTATTTTGAAAACCTATTTACAATCAACAATAGAACAGGTATTGGATTTTGGAACAAGAACCCAAATTTTATTAGCATGTAAAGATTTGATTTTTTCATTCATGGCTTTTATCCAATGTTTTAAATTTGCAGATTGTTGTGCTTTTTCATAGGTGTCAGGTTCAAAGTTTTCAACTTTTAATGCAAGGTGAAAATCTTTTAATTTTGAAGGAGCCTATGTTCTCTTCTTCTCCTATCCCTAGCACGCTGATAATTTTACAAGTTTTCGTCATGTTCATAGTTTCTAAATTATCATTTTAATTATCAATTTTCAGTTGATTTTCTTCCCTAATTTATTCTCCTTGTTGGTTGTTCTCTAACGAAACCTCCACCTTAAAGGTGGATTCGATATCTACTTCTTTATTTTGTCTTGGTATATTAGTTAGATAAGACATTTCAAATTCATTAAAAATTACATCCCTGCTAACTATAACCTTAAAACCAGGTTTGCTTCTGAGCCATTGTCTATAACTCTTAATGCTTTCAGAATAACCAACAAACGCACATTTTTTGGATTGGGGAATCAATTTTATCATTAAGTTGTAATGCAAAAGCAGACATCCAAAAATAAAGAAAAATAAGAGGAAAGGTGATAAAGAAATTAAAGGGGAAACAGAAAGAAAGGACTATCATTTCTTAGGATGATAATTGAATATTGCCCAAGACTCCAAAGAATCATAATCACTCTATGAAAATACAATGTGGTGTGTGATTTTCTTGCCACATAATTGAAGAGAAGGTTATTAAATAGATAAAAGAATCTTTTGTTTTCAGCCTGATATAATTTTCCGATACTTATACAATTGAAGGGGGGAAAGTATCATTTTCATAAGAATTATGAGGCTCTTCTGATATTTATTTAATTATAAATATCATTCATTATTTAAAAAATTATAAATATTTTTTGAATGACATCCTACAATGAACTGTCACAAGGGGTATTTGCAATTTTAGAAAAGTATTCATAATTTTTCAAATAATGAGGAAATATTTGTAATTATGACAAATTTTGAAATAACTTGTTGTGTTTGCCTTTTTTATAATTTACTATTGCATTGTGCAAAAAAAATATAACTTTAAGGTGCAAAATGCCAATTACAAATTTTGGGACTTACATATTTGAATTGAAATCATTTTTATTTTACTATTATTTCTATTGGTGAAATATATTGTTATTATATTATTTCAACAAATATTATTTTTATTTAATATTGATATGTAGTAACCATAGTTTTTCAATAAATCTTATGTTATCATTGATAAAAATAACACACTTTCAATAATTCTTACTTTAATATTAATATTTAATTGCTTTCGAACACTTAATAATCGATAAAGCTAAATTCACGAATCGACTTGACTCATCTTACTTTCGAACTTTTAATAATTTATAATATGAAAAATAATAATCTTAGCACACAAAACATTCATCCAACTATAGGTATTGTATTTTATATGGTTTGAAAGAAGTAGTAGAAGTGCAATTAAATGCATATAATTTTGAATCAAGAACAAAGTCTGGGATTCCCAAAATGCAGTAACATTACAAGAGAAAATCAAACTAATTTGCGGTGCAAAACTGAAATTTTTTCCCAAGAACAAAATGAAGGGAGGCCCGCTTCTTCAGGTGCTTCCTTATTCCTATCCTCGCGCTGCTTGAAGATATGGAATTTGGAAAGGACAAAAAGAAAAGAAAAATCCAATCTTTTACAAGAAAAGAAAAGAAAAAACAGGGGGCAAATGCAAAATCAGGGAGAGGACAATAAAAGCAAACTCCATACCAACATTAGTAAACTCCCTTTTCTCTAAGTATTGGTACTGCCTTCTCTCTCTCTCTCTCTCTCCATTGTTTCAAATCTTTATGTTGTTTTCTTGCTTATTTTCTTGAATGTTATATGTGGGTTGGTAGTCTGATGCCGTAATCCATCTGGGTTTTGTTGTTGGGAGGACCCTTTTTTGTTCGCAATGTATTTCAACCCTTTCTATTTCTAATTGGTTTTGCTTACTTCAGATTCTACACTATGGTGGGCTATCTTATTCCAATGCATGAAGCTAATTTCAAGCTTAGAAATGAGGAAGTGTGATAAACTGAGATTAATTTAGGTGAGGTGCTTAATGGTTTGGACATAGTTTGGTCTCTTCTCAACGGATAGCGTTTGTTTCATATTAGTTTCTCTGCATCAAGTCCAAATCTTGAATGGTGTCCAAGAAATCTAAAGGGTGATGTTGTGTGATATTTGTGTTTAGCCTTACTCACACTTCTCATTGAGTAGACTTTCGTGACATATAAACTACATTTTCTTGTTATAAGTATGTCAAAAATGGGGCTCCTTTCTTATAAATCCCTGTTCTGTTGGTTCTTGATGACATCTGTGTTGTTCATGTTTTCTTGGTTCTTAGTGCTAAGATCAACGGGCCGGTCTTATTATGTTGATTTTGGTATATTACCAAACTCCAAGGTTCTTGGAATTTGGGAAAATGAGAATCTTGAAGGAGCCCATTTAATCAGTTCGTCAACTGGTGAAGGAGTAATCTGGAACAAGAATTCAATAAAATGTGGTTCTGATAGGCCGATTCTCAAGGTTTTTATGTATGATTTACCCCCAGAATTTCATTTTGGACTCTTGGGCTGGAAAGGTGATGGGAAGAGCATATGGCCCGATCTTCGTACTAAGGTTCCTGAGTACCCTGGTGGGTTAAATTTGCAGCATAGTATAGAATATTGGCTGACTTTGGATCTCTTGAACTCAGAATTCTCTGAAAATTTGAAAGGTCGTAGTGCAAAGCGAATATATAATTCTAGTGAAGCGGATGTTGTGTTTGTTCCCTTTTTTGCATCCCTAAGCTATAACCGAGGTTCAAAGCTAAAGTCTGGCGAGAAAAGGAGTACTAATGCTATATTACAGGAGAAGTTGGTCAAGTTCTTGATAGCTCAGGAGGAATGGAAGAGGTCTGCTGGGAAAGATCACATAATTGTTGCTCACCATCCAAATAGCCTCTTAGATGCAAGGATGAAGCTGTGGCCTGCAATGTTTATTCTGTCAGATTTTGGAAGGTATCCTCCAAACATAGCAAATGTCGAGAAAGACGTGATTGCGCCTTACAGGCATGTCACTAGAAGTTATGTGGATGACACGTCTGATTTCGATAGTCGTCCAATCTTGCTCTATTTTCAAGGATCCATATATAGAAAAGATGTAAGTCAGCTTTGTGCCGTAGAATTATATGTTCTTGTATTTCCAATTTTGAAAAACTCTTTTCTTTGCTTTTGTATGCCTAATGATAAAAGATATTTTCATAGTTTGTTTTGTTTTATTTGGCAATGATTGTTGGCAAACTGCTCTGAGTGTTCCAGGCTGCTTCATTTTCTGAAACTATTTCTCATTACAAGTTAGTTATGGACTAATATGTCAACTTGGTTCTATTTCCTTCGCCTGTATCGAACATCTGTGATGTTTCACGGCCACATGCCTGTAATGTGATTAAGCATAGATGGGGTCAAAATTTGCTGATGAAGAACAGAATGTTATTAGTAAAAACTGTTCATTTCTATTATTTGTTGGCTAAGGTCCATATATGTGTATATAACCAACTATACACTGGGAAGATAACTGAAAGTGTCTCAGAATGAAATACAAAGCAGATGGTGTTTCCTCTGTATCTCTCTCTCTTCTCTGGAGGTAAGGAGAGGTGAGAAAGTACAATTTCTCTATTTCTCCCTTACCAAATCTTCACCTCTGAGAATAAAGCAGCTCTATACACCATCTACCGTTTCTTCTTGTTGAATGATGATTAGTTGACAAGCTTGTGAGTACTCGGACTTATTCTTTTAAGCTAGATGAAAAATTATATCTGGTTGGGGAGCGAAAAGACATTTAAGCTGCAAGTTTAAATCGAAGGACCTACATATTGATTTAAAAGTGCAGCTTAAATGAACATCCTCAGCTCAGCCTGGGAACACTGCCTGCTCATGTACACAATTGAAAGAAAAAAAAGACTATATAGCGTCTTTGACTGCTTTGTTCGTTTTTGCGATTTTTTAACTGTGGTACTTCTTTCCATCAGTATCCCTAAGACTTTCACCCTTTCCGTATCCAGTTTTCTTCGTCTTCATGAGGTGGGCTGCATTTGGCTAGATGCTCAGGCCTCAATTTTAATATTTAATGACTTTTCTATTCACTGTTGGTAATATTGTGTACGGTGATGTTCCGATGAAATATGTATATATTTATGTATGTATTTATGCTTGTATTATGATAGAGACATCTTGTATGTATGCATGTTTGAAACACTAGTGATGTGCTTATGCATCAGTAAACATCCAAAATAATTTTGTTGTGAAAGTTCTCTTACATTTCAATGCTTTTAAAACAGTCTTGTTTGTTGGCTTAGTGTTTGATGAAATATTTCCTCCTGTCTAGTATGTATAAACTGTTCTTAAGAAATCCAGACTTGTCTCTGTTTCTAGATTTTTCTCAAATTCAATTGAGCCAACCTCCTCAGGAATGTTATTTCTGGACATGCCAATTACCATGTTCCGTCTTCCAATGACCTTGTTTTCCCTGTAAACTTGAAAATTTAATTCAAAGTCATTAGCCAGTAAAAACTAGTGTTTTTAACAGTGTTAATGGACGCATGATTAAGTCGTGGACCATATGAGTGTTTTTAACAGTGTTAATGGACGCATGATTAAGTCGTGGACCATATGGTTAAGGCATGCTTGTGTACTTGTGCTTATGGATTCCAGTAAATCTTGGTTTCCCGCAAACAGTTTTCAATTCGCTATATGCTGGTGAAGTTCAAATGTAGCAGATATTGAATAAGAAATGTGATATTCTGCGAGTACACTGCTGGCTTTATTCACAGCAGGGATCATGGTTAAAGCGATGTATGTTAGGTATTCTGTGTTGTACCTTATGAATATAAGGGGGGTCTGAAAGGAAACAAGAGGGCTGCACTTTAATCTCTGCTTTTGGTTGGTATTTTATGCATCCTTGTGTAACACTTGCTCAGCTTCTGATTTCAGGGTGGAACAGTTCGACAAGAATTATATTATATGCTAAAAAATGAAACGGATGTTCACTTCTCGTTTGGAACTGTCCAAAAGGGTGGAATTAGTCAAGCTTCTGAGGGCATGCACTCGTCCAAATTCTGCCTGAACATAGCCGGCGACACTCCTTCATCAAACCGTCTCTTTGATGCTATAGCCAGCCATTGCGTACCCGTTATTATTAGTGATGAAATCGAGCTTCCTTATGAAGACATTCTTGACTATGCTGAGTTCTGCATATTCGTCCGCACATCCGATGCTCTCAAAGAAAAATTTCTCCTAAATCTTATCAGGAACATCAGAAAAGAGAAATGGACTAGGATGTGGAAACGGCTGAAAGAAATAGAGCACTTCTATGAGTTTCAGTATCCATCCCAAGAGAATGACGCGGTTCAGATGATATGGCAAGCCATTTCCCGGAAGGTTCCTGCTGCTAGAAGGAAAACCCATAGAGACAGACGATTTTATCGAATGAGTCTCCCTAGAGAAAGAGCGCTCAGGTCCGTTCCCTTGCCAAGAAATTTTGGTTGATAGATCATCCGACCTCTAAAACTTCAGAGGCACGGCCTCTAGCTTTCCACAGAGGCAACAACCACGAGCAAGAGAAAATGGAGAAAGAAAGCAGAAAATTGAGAAACGAATTCCAGGTTTGGAAGGCTTGCCTTCACTCTAGAGATAGTTGATGAATTTGTTCAGTGGTTCAGCCTTTGAGCTGCTTAGTGTTGTTGGTAGTTTCAGACATAGTTTGTAGATGGGATGAGTTTGTCCCAGTAAGCATTTCACTCACTGAGAGATTCAGTAACTGTTTGTTGTACATTTAACTGTAAAAATGTTTCAATCATCTCATTCCGGCAGACTTGAAATTGCTAAATTCCACATTGTACTTCATCTCTTGGATTGCTCTATGCTCTATCCTATTACCTGGAAAATACGATCTTTTAACATTAGGATTGGGTTAAGACATCATGATCATGAGATCAGAAACAGCAGTAGTTGTTGAAGTTGAGAGTCTGTCTGTCTAACCATGAATGTGGTACTAAACTGTCTTTTGGACACTCTGCTTTATTGTACTATGGCAACAACTACTGTCATGGCGAAACTGCGGTAGGTGTGCTCTGTGGAGCTGGGCACTCAAACCGGCCCGCGGTAGGTTTGCTTTGTGGACCTGGGCACTCATGCCGCTAAGCGATAGGTGGCTAAAAACTTTATTGAGAGAAATGTCAGCAGTTCGAGTCCGCTTGTCCCAACTCATGAACTTAGCATATACCCTATGTCTGGGCTTAAAAGTCAGGAGTGTTGGAAAATAAAAGTAAATAGTGGAAAAAAGGTAGAAGTTCAAATGTTTAGGAAACATTTATCACTTATAATTTTATAAATAAGCTGCACAAGTTGGTATGAAGTTGCTTACAATTTTCGATTTAAAATGGTGTAATTAAAGCAATTCGAAAGTGTAAAGTGTAAACTATTTTTAACAAAAATTGATAAGAATAAATAGCCTTTAGGTGATTACCATACACATCTTGCTGTAGTATTATAATTACAAGAGATTCAATCTATGTGGATTAGAAAATGTTGGTCGATAATGCCCTTATTAAGGAAAAGTCGTCCAAGATATCAGATACCAGCTTAGTACATGTGCTATTACTCCATTTGATGGGCACTTTTGCCATTTTTATTTTTTTCCACAATTTTAAATAATTTATAGTAAATATTACATAAAATAATTTGATAAATTATACACGAAGTGAACAAAATTTGGTGGTGTTGGGGAATAGGAAACTAAAGTCGCTACTCTACTGGTCGAATTGAAATTCCATTTCCTTTTTTCAATTATGGGCTCCATCCCCACGCGACTATGGCTCACACTGGCAAAAACTTGAGGGAAACGTCGTTCGTTAACGACGAGGAAAGGAGGAACAAGAAACCTCCAAATTATCGAACGATCAAAAGGTCTAAATTTGAGGGGAAAAAATCAAAATTCTGACAAAGAAAACAATCCCAAGTTTTTGCTCTGAAGTTTACTTCTTTCATATCTCCAGAATATGAAATCTGCTTTGAAAATGGCGTCTTCACCAATTTGCTCACTGGTTTCCCCGCCCCATTATCTACCGCGCAGAAACGCGACGTTTCTTCCCAAAATAGGTTATGAAAATCGCAAGAACGAAGTGGGGTCGGGCTCTTTTCGGTCATCCTGTTCGACTGGGGTTAGTGCTTGCAGTTCCTGTTTATCGTTGTGTTTGAGACTAGTTATTGTGTATCTGATTGCAGAGGTAGAATTTTTTCTTTTCTTGAATGAATATGATTTGCGATCAACCTGTAGTTTGCAGAGTGATTGCATTTCTCAAATGCAAGAATTTGAAAGACGGTAGTTATGCAAATTGCTGATTGTAAGTCGGGGAAGAATTAATTGATTGGAGAATTGGGACCATGAGGAAAAAAAATTGAGGATTTAATAACAACTGTCGTGTCATTCTTGAAATTGTGATTTGTCACTTGGCATTTGATTGAAAGAAAATTTGTGTGGCTTCATGTACATTTTGGTGAAATTAAGGTTGCTTAAGCTTAGCTGCATTACACAGCCTTTTCCTTTAATTGTTCTTGTGAGACTGTAATAGTGTGCTTTTTGGTACCTTCTGTTTCGATTAATTATGTGGCATAATGTGTGTGCCGCGCACAGTCCATCTTTTTGGCTAGTGGTCTGGTCGCCATTTTGAAGGTTTTGACATGTAGTTATGCTATTCTTTTTCTTTCTTTCTTTTCTTTTCCCTTTTTTTTTGGAGATGAAGTATAGGTGGTAACCGTAGGCTTGATTGAAGACATGTTTAACTTTGGAATGTGACTTTGAGGGTGATTTACTGAACAGGGATCTTGAATGATTTCATTCTGTATCTGTACCCACTTATGTTATTTCTCACAAATTTAAATTGCTAAGAGGATATATTTTTGCAGGTTGTGACATGTGCAGTTGGGGATGTGCACAGGAAAAGAAGTAGTCTTGAATCTCTTTTTTGTTATGATAAGCCTATTCCAGAAGAAATAATTGAGAAGCCCATAGGGATATCCATGGCCGAGAAAAACGTTGGAGATAATCCCCGCTGCCCAAGTTGTCAAGCAAAAGGAGCTACTCTTTGCACCACATGTTCTGGATCAGGCTTATATGTGGACTCTATCTTGGAGAGTCAAGGAATCATTGTCAAAGTGCGTTGTTTAGGTAATGTTCTAATTAATATATTTTTCTTTGACTAAAGTTTCCGCACAGAATCGCTGTTGGGATCATTGCACATGCAGGATTTGGATCCACATATATGATTTTAGGCGTTGGATCCAGACATCTATGTACTTGATTTTGTTTGGCGACTAACGGATACAACTTCCTATTATAAAGCATGATCATAGGATTTGTTAATTGGCTAAAGCATCGGTCAAAACTTGACATTAAAGTGAAATGCTTGAGTATTTGACTCAAGGTGAATACCTGATCTGCTTCTGTGCCTCAGAGCCCATTCACATGTTTCTTTAAGTTTTTGTTTTTCTTGCTGATGGGCAGAATTTTGAAAACCTTGATAGTATTTTCAACATTGCAGTATTTTGGTAGAGCAATAACTTTAATATTGTAAGAATGCATCTAGATCACTTGTGGTAAATACTATGAGTTTATATCATAGTTCTTTTAATATGTCTATTTGCTTTATATTTAATTTTTTGGAAGATAGTATGCGACTTCCTGTTGTATATGGATAAGAGTTCAGGAAATTGTTGAGTTGAGCAGGATTAGAATGTCATTGTGGTAGTAAGAAGCTTGATGTCTCTTCTTTTACCTAGCAGGTTGTGGGGGAACTGGGAACACCATGTGTTCAGAATGTGGTGGAAGGGGTCACATTTGACTTGCCCGAAATTCAACATTCACTTCTTGTTACTCTAGTTGCATCCTCAATGTCAAAAGGTAGTAGAAGCCACACTTCTAGTTACAATTCTTCAAGATATACAGGCTTGATGTTAGTTTTCTTCTTGTTTGAGATATGCAAGCTTTTGATTTTAAATGTTGTATCTTGTGATGATTGAAGCAAAAATTTCAAAGCATGATTTCTCCTATGATATAGATAATGTTTTCCTGTGTGGACATTATATGATGCAGATGCACATTTCCGGCAAGAGTGTGAGAAGGTGCAAGGGAAAATAATTCAGTAATTACCATTTATTGAAATTGAAAAAACCTTTTGGCTCTAAAGCAGAATTAATTGCAAAATCTGGACTAAGCAAAAGTTTTTGTATATTAATAGACTCGTTGAAAGTGATGAAATTAGTCGGTGGACTTTTCCTCTAGACGACGATGACTGGAAAGAAAAGAGACCACAATGGGATTATATGCATTACAGTTTTACATACATGTATGTAAAAGATATTAAAAATGTGTCTCTATAACATGGATTCTACATGAGCCGTACGAACCAACTCTTGTGAATTTTGTACTTGTGATCTTTCTATCTCCCGGATATAATCTGGAATAGTACTGTCAAATTGCTGGCTCTGGGGGTTTTCTGCATATGCAACATAATACGCTGCAATGCTGGCTTGTACCCATGCCATGGCGACCCTACTCTACAATTTGTACATCAAGTAAGAAGTTAGTTTGCATTTCTTACTAATATAAATGCTTCTTTTACCCGTAAGGCTTGAATCCTTACCATAAAATATCCGATTAAGAATGTGTACAAGGACACTTCTGTTGCATAGGTCTTGTGGATCAGAAGTGCCCAACTACCACCAACTAGTGCACATATGGATCCTGCTGCCACCCCGGAGAGGAAGCAGAATGAACTGGTGAGGTCAGAGTTTATCAGCTTTTCCATTCCAAGTCTTCTGAACATCTCCCATGTATCCGTTGATGCTCGCACAATCCCTTTGCTGTAAACCCCTACTTGCACAAAGCCCCATCTATTCCCATATGCTACAAGCTTTAATGCAACTCCAGAACAGCAATTTGCGGAGCACATGAACTCATCTGCGTCTCCAGAAACCAAATTTACACCTCGAGCTGAACCCCGGATGACACCAAGAACTGGTATAAAAATTGAGCCCATGCAAATACTCCCCATTGAGTACTTAGCTGAGTTTCTTGCTGCAGTTTTGAAGTCAACTTGTGTCCCACTTGCAAATTGCATGTATTTGATGTGTGATACTGTGACAAGCATCATGTTTTTCACTATCTGCATTGTCCATGTTAAGCTTCCTAGGATGAGGAATATGAATAGAGTATCGATCTCTGTTGCAGTGGCGGTGGCTCCCCCAATGCCGGACATCAAGGAAGCCAAATAAACAGTGCATATGATTATTGAAAGAAGTACCATGGCTTTCACTTTTGGAGGATGATGTGCTATGGAAACTGTTACTATCCTATTTGCATGCTGAAATCTGGGACTAACCCAACAGGCGTACAGGGATTGAATCACAGAAGAAACCAGGGCAATCACCGATGCTGCTACACTCCCTGGAGTTTCTATGGAGACAAGTAAGATCCCAAATGCACAGGTAAGGAGAGGGCTAAGCCAGAATGTGGCCTTAACCATTCTTAAAGGACTGAAACATGTCAACTCTTGCCATGCAAATCCTATGATTCCTGCACAAGCCGTTGAAGAGAGGACTGGAACGTACCATTTCTTTGGGTGGAAATGATGGGTGTGGGCAGCCGATAAGACACCACGTACCGTGAGAACAAGTACCAGAACTGTGATAACTAGAAATTGTACATAGAAAAGGTACTGAAACAGCTTGTTAACAAAGCTTCTATCCGTCCTCATCTCTACGTGGGTACCATTTCTTTCCTGTATCTGCATTGAAAACCCTTAGTCAGATGATTGACACATCAAGAAACAGAAGAGTATGCAGAACTTAGCCGCAGGGAAACAAGAAAGTCGAGCAGCAAGGCAGACGGTGCCCGATCCTCTGCCTCCACAGACATCAAGAAACTAGAATTGAGATGACCTTTGGGGCAGGGCAGGCGGGGTGGGACGTTGACTTCACCTTGATCATCTCACCATCTGTTCTGTCTTGGCACTATATTCAATTCCTTGGCATCCACGATTCAGCAAGACTAGAGCTCTACTTTCAACTTGGAACCAATTTTAAACCACGACTACAGATCATTGGAGGTCTTCTTGAAGACATTATTTTAAACGTGATTCATAGCTAC
Organism: Sesamum indicum; assembly: GCF_026168435.1. Classification (NCBI taxonomy): domain Eukaryota; kingdom Viridiplantae; phylum Streptophyta; class Magnoliopsida; order Lamiales; family Pedaliaceae; genus Sesamum; species Sesamum indicum. The sequence goes on along the minus strand of NC_142661.1, from coordinate 2,411,701 downwards.
ATGTGGTGTAGATGTGTGCTACACGCTATTGATCTTGCCTCTATAGAAGTTTGAATATGATTGACCTGTGAGTAAAGTGAATAACGGTAGCAAGCATCCCCTCCTTTTTCCAGTCAAGAATCCAATTCAAAATCAAATAGGATTCAGCTTTAATTCGTACTTGAGTTTGAGGCTTTGAGCCGAAAAGAGGCCCAGATTTCAGGGATATTGTGAGTGCAATTTCGGTTTAATTTTAGGGGGTGAGTTTGCATATACTGAAAATAAGTACTAATCAGTTTATCGTTGAAAATAGGTTGAAAAAGAGTGCTTTTATTTTACAGCTTTTGCTTTTGAACGATTAAATTGATTTAAGTTAAAAGCTATAAATAATTTTCTACCAACCTCTGCAGCTTATTAGTGAAACTGTAAATATTAAATTGTTTTTATAAAATTTTAATAGTTTTTACTTCGAGCACTCTACTTTTGCAATTGTTTGGCTTATAATTTTTTTATAATTTATTTTCATCTCGAAAGTAGAAGATATTGCAAATACTTTTTTATAATTTATTTTCATCACAATTTTTTATAATTTATTTTCATGTCATTGATTGATGGGCCTTCTGAGTTGTTATTGAATTGGACAAGTCTTGAAGCCCAACAAAAAGACTGAAGCCCATAAGAAGTAATTTTGGGTATCATGTAATTGTGAAAGCCCAAGACTCTCCCTCTCTCTCTCTCTCTCTCTCTCTCTCTCTTGTTTGTTCATGTTTTTAGTTTTAATTTAGATAAATTATATTTTTTCATTCGAAATATACTTATTTTTATATTTTATTATCTAAATTTTTTTTATCGACTTATCATTTTAATTTTATAAAATTTACATTATCTCATATTTCGATTGATTTTTTAACTGGAAAAATATCTTATGCACCGCACATGTGATACTTAAAACTAATGTATGAGTAAAATATCATATATGCAGTGCATGTGATTTTTTTATAATAAAAAAATCGATTGAAAAACAATCATATATAAAAAAGAGTACAAATTTATCAAAATTAAAATGATAAATTCGCATAAAGAAAAAGAAAGTTGAAATGACAAAATGTTAAATGTAATTTACCCTTTCAGTTTTCACTGAAAATCTCTCTCCCCCTCTTTGAGAAACGTTTATAAATATATATATATATATATATAATTTATGAATTCTTCTGTAATGAAATAAGTTTTGACCTGTATGAAATCGTGTTTGACGAAATTACACTTAATTGGTGCGTTTTCCAACTGAAGCATTCTCACAAAACCATTCTTCACTGTCTCAGGTCAAAATGCTTAATTAAAAACATGCAAACTACTTACGTAAATTGAAGTCATCCACTTAAATATTACGAAAATCAATTAATTAAAAAAAAAAAGAGCAGAACAGCAAAGCCACTTTTATATTTCAGGAAATTTATGATTGATCTAATGGTGGAAAACAACGGAATAACGATCCACTTCATAATAAAAATATTTTGATGTGCCTCGTAATTCAGTCTGTGTCTAATTGTGTAAGATATTATCCGTTTTTATTTTATATGAGTCTTACAATTTTATTCTAAAAAGGCGTTTCCCTAGGAATAAAAGACATTGGGACTTATAAACCACTCAAACTCTTTGTTTATAATTAATGTGGGACGCTTGATTATAGGAAAAAATCCAGAGACCCCCCCTGTGATAATAGGAATGTTCAAAAACCCCCCTATGAAAATTAAATTATCAAATACCCCCCTATAATATAAAATAAAGTTCAAAAAACCCCCTCCATACAAAAATTGAGCCACACGCGCTTTGACTGCGATTTTTCTATAAAAATACTTTTTTTTTTTGACATTTTTGCCCTTCTCTCACATTTAACATATAATATTATATATATGTATTTAAGAATTAAATATTATTTTATATAATAATTATTTAATTAAAATATGATATATTTCTATTAATAATAAAATATTTTTTATATAATAATTACTTAATTATTTATATAATAAAATATTATTTTAATTAAATTAAAATTAATTTTATATATAATTAAAAAAAAAAAGCAGCGGCGGCGTCGTCGCCGCCGCTGCTGAAGAGGAGGGCCGGCGCCCTCCTCACCATGGGCGACGGCCGTCGCCCAACGCAGCAAAGGCGACGCGGTCGCCCATCCAGCGAGGGCGACCGCGTCGCCCTCCATTTCTGGGCGACCGGCATCTGGGCGGCCGGCGTCGCCCAAATGTGCGCCGGGGGAGGGAAGGGGAGGGGGAGGTGGGCCGGGAGGATAGGGGAGGGGGGAGGGAAGGGGGGGTTTGGAGGTGGAAGGGGTGGGGGAGGGGGGAAGAAGATGGAGGTGGGGGTGGACCCGGTGGGGGTGGGGGTGGGGGGAATGGGGTATAATTGTTATTTTTTAATTTTTTTATAAATTATAATTATATGTTTATATATATATGTTAAAAATTATAAATTAAAATAATTATATATTAATAAGTCTAATTGACCGGTTTGACTAGAAGGGTATTTTAGTCATTATTTCTAAAAAATAGATTCAAATTGACCAGGGGGCTGTGTGATTATTTATTGGTAACCTATGGGTGATTTTTGATATTAAAAATTTCATAAGGGGGTTTTTGATATTTTGTTATATCACAGGGGGGCAAAATGGATTTAACCCCTTGATTATATTATATTCATTACTAGATGTAGTGACATGCCGTCCCTATATATATATGATAAATAATTTTTTACATTTTAGAATATATTATAATAAGAATACAATATATAAATCAATAAATTATATTTTAACAAAATAGAAACAAAAGAAAATTAATTTAAGGTATTATCGACACAATATGAATTGGTGTAGTGCTATTAAAATGACGTGGAGCCACTTTTTTTTTTTAAAAAAAAAAAGTAGTTACAATTGATTTTTAAGATTATTTAATTAGGAGTGTAATTGTTATACTTAAAAATTAATATAATGGTGTGAAGAACCACTATTTGTGAGTGTTAAAGGCTTTTCTTTCTTTTTTTTTTAATTAATATAGATAGAATATATCTAATTATGGATATAATTATCATATGTAAAAACTGATATGACGATGTCATTAATTGTCGTTGTGAGTGTAGAGAGTCTTTCTTTTTATATTAATATAAATATTGAGCAAGTCGTTAGTATTACTATCTCATATCAAATGAAAACAAGGGGCCCTTAAAAAATTAATTCAGTACATCGATTAAAAAAAATAAGAAATTACTGTAAAAGAATTATTATATAATTATAATTAAAACAGATCATATATAATTATTAAAAAAAAAAAAAAGAAGGGAAAGAAAAGTTCCTAATATCACGATACGTAAAATACACACAGACATCGGTTTACAATAAAGTAATAAAGATTGATACTTCATCAAACAAACAGTGACATTTAATTTTCTTACAACATAGTATACTAATTAATTATTAATAGTTGTGATTGAGAGAAGAAGTAATGTGTGTATTTGAGTAACATAAATGCAGCTGTCGGCTCCGGAGCTTTAAACTCAAAACCCTCTCATCATTTAATTGTATTACTTCAGCAAGAGAAAAGGCACCTGCTTCTCTTGCACCTCAAACTAACAGCTCATTCCAATATTTTTTATTTTATCTAATTAATTAACTTACACCTCCATTTCCCACACATCTCATATCTGAGTATTACCTGGCTATGTGAATTGTGATTCGATGTATGTCGCATTTTGTAAGGTATTGTTTATTCTGATTTTATATAAATTTTATAGTTTTGTATTGAAAATATATTTTATATGTTGCTTGCGATTTGATTGGTGTCTATTACATAGGTAGGGATAACTGTAGTTTTAGTCCCGTATTTAAGGGGGGGCACTTTTAGTTCTATATAAATTGATTTTCACAATTTAGTTCTGTAACATTATAATTTTGACAATTTTAGTCCTTTTTTATCCAACTTAGTTAGAAATTGCAATTTACTTGCAATTTTAGTCCTACGAAAAAATTCATGCTGGACCACAAATGCCAACCCCCTTAAGTTATAAGACTAAAACTGCCCACGCCCCCTAAGTTTTTTCTAGAGGAAAATGGAATTATCATTAAATGGCTAAATTGCCAATGAGAAGTGAATCCAATTTTGAGGGAACAACAAAGGAGTCCCATTCCAAAGTCAAAGCCAACCGAGCGAGACGGTCAGCCACCAAATTGCTTGAACGAGGCACAAACAAAAAAGAAACAGATTCAAGCTAAGAGGCAAGAGTTTTAGTGTCTAAGACTAAAGGCATAATAACAGATTGATCCAAAAAGGCCGCAGAAAGTTTCCCAACAGCGTAGCACAATCTCCTGCCAAGATCACCAATTGCCAAGACTAATGCACTGTTAATCTGATTGCCTCCCTAGCCGCAAAAACCTCCGTCACGACTGTTGGGCCTTTTCTGAGGAGCCGAACTAACTGCCAAAATAAACAGATCCTAAAAGAGTCGCGAGCCACCATGCCCAGCCCCTTAGTCGTTCCTTCGTCAATGATAGACCCATCGAAATTGATCTTAATTGCATTAGCTGGAGGGGGTGTCAAGAACAAGAATGCAATGTCCTTATAGGCAACTGTGAAAAGCAAGCTGACCCGAAACCAAAGAGATAGCTTCTGGCGAAATCAAGGACCTGTTGGGGGAAGAGGAACGCCTTGTTGAGAAGTTTCAAGTTCCTAGACTAACAAACCATATAACAAGATTAAAATCTGTAGAAGGCATTTTAATCAAGAGGGCACTAAAAGGGCCGGAGCACCCATGTCAAGCCAACGAAAACTCGATAAACCCCAAACCTGTCTTGCAAAGGAGCAATACTTCAGATTGTGAAGAATTGACTCCTTATCATCACCATAAAAGGGGCAGTCAAACTTTTCTTAATTCAACTCCTTCTAAAGGTTGTATCTTGAGGGTAGGATGTTATGGATTGCTCTCCATGTAAATACTTTAACCTTGTTTAGAACCTTTGACTGCCAAATCGTTTTCACATATTTTGAGAACTTTGTCGTCCAGCATTAGTTCCTGTAATAGAGGCAGCCGAGAGTGCGAGGTAGTATGCACTTCAGACTGAGAAGATTCCACTGCTTAAATAATGTCAAACCAACATGTCGGGTTCACTGGAGAGATTAAGAGCGATCTGTTGGATAGTCTCACTATCTTCTGGCCAAAACAGTGTGTTAAGAGCTTCCACATTCCATTCTTGTATGGTCCCCAACATAAGATCACAAACCAGCATATTCTAAAAATAATGAATATTCGGAGTAATAACGTGAAGGGATGGCGTGTGGGGTATCCAAGGGTCCTTCCAAACATCAACCAAATGTCCCGATCTAATGTGCCACCTATAACCCGATCGAAGGAGATCACGAGCGACAATAATACTTCTCCACGTATACGAAGGTCAGAACCCCACTTAGGTTTCAAAAAGATGATGACGAGGGAAGTATTTGACTTTCAATACTTTACTAGCCAAACATTCCGGATGAGTGATAAGGCGAGAGCTACTTCGCTAGTAAAGCCAAATTGAAGGCTTCGGGTTGCAAAAACCAAGTCCACCATCCAGCTTACTTGAGAACATTTTGTCCCAGGCCAACCAATGGATTCATTTGTGTTCACACGTCGTGCCAAAAGAAATCTGCTGCAAGTTATTGAAATTCCTTAAGAAGCGTCTTCGATAATAGAAAATAGGACATTACATACGAGGGAATTGCCTCCACGACAGATTGGATAAGACATGTTTTTCCAACCCGCATCATGCCACCTATGGATCTTTTTCCAAATTTTGCCTTTCAATGCTGTAAATAGAGCTTTTTTTGAATGGAAGACAACTACAGGAAGTCCAAGATACACCTCATGTTTGTTCTCATGACGTATATCAAGTAGCTTAGTCATGTGGATCTGAGTTTCCATTGGAGTATTGCGACTAAAAGCAACTGAGGATTTAGATAGATTAATTTCCTGACGCAAAGCCTTTTTGTACGTTTCAAAAGTTCTTCGAACATGACCAACTGTATTTGGATTTGTTGGGCAAAAGACCATAGTATAATATGGAAATAATAGGTGGGAAATCTTAGGGGCACAGCGACAAACGACCAATCCCCGAGACAACACCTCTCTAGTCGACAAAACGAAACAACGCACTAAGAGACTTTTTACAGAGAAAAAAAAGATAAGGCGAGAGGGGGTCCCCCTGGTGGAGTCCCCTTTGAGGGATAATGCACCCAAATTTAGTGCCACGCAAGACAAAAGGGTATTTGACAAAATTAATGCAAAGCATAATTAATTCAATAGAGGAATAAGGAAATCCAAGCTTACCCAATACCCTCTGGAGGAAAGACTGTTTCACCCTGTCATAGGCTTTGCTAATTTCAAGCTTACGACCCTTCGAGCGGGTATTAAGGTAATGATTAATTTCAAAAGCAATGAGGACATTATCCGTGGTAAGACGTCTAGGGACAAAAGCCAACTGAGACAGGAAGATAATATTATCGAGTCAAGGTTTCAGACGGTTAGCAATAGTTTTGAGGCAACCTTATATACAACATTGCAAATACTAATAGAGCAAAATTGTGCTAATGTCTCAAGAAGTTTACATGTTGCAAATAAGCACAATATTTGTGTCACTAAAACCAGAGGGTAAAATGTTCTGATTGAGAAACTTAAGGACGCAAGCAACAACATCAAACTTAACGACATGCCAAAATTTATGAAAGAAAATTGGGGGCATGCCTTCAGGTCTGGGGGATTTCAAGGGGGACATATGGAAGAGAGCTTTAGTTACCTCATCCCTTGTAAATAGTTGTTGTAAGGTCTCTGGTATAATAGTGTCAACCACGGTTGGGAAGCGCTCGACACCCTACTAAATATCATCCGAAATAGGCCATCTTGAAGTAAACATAAAAATAATCTAAAATGCACTGCTATACCCCTTCAGTCGAGTCTGTCCAAGTTCTAAGCCGTCGAACTGTTGATGTGGAATATCGGAGTCACATTAGCATGGAGAAAACTAGAGTTGTGATCACCCACTTTAAGCCACAAGTCTTTACTATGTTGCTTCCAGAAAGTTTGTTCTTGGATGATCAGTTTAGTGAGTTCATATCTTGCCCTAATTCTCTTGTCTTACTTCCTTCAGTCACTGGGTTCTATCGAAGCGAGACAAGGATCTTCTCCAATTCTTTACTTCTCTTTGCAGTTTCTTTACCAACCAAAGACTAGTGCTGACAACCAAGATTTTTTCCACAAGTACGTTGTTGTTGTATGAACAAATAGGGGATTTCCAAGCTCTTGTAACCATAACCTTGATCAGCTTCTTGGAGCTATGAAACTTCAAAATGAAATTGCTTTTGACCAGTTGAGACCTCATGGATCACCTCGGGCACGAGCGGAGAGTGATCCAAGTAGGGAGATTGAACATGAAGGACGCTCGAATCTGGGAAGAGTTCCGACCAAGCCATGTTAGAGCAAGCTCTATCAAGCATTTCACGCACCGTGTTCAGTTCCTGTTGGTTGTTACACCATGTGAAAATCGATCCTTGAAAACCCAAGTCATGAAGCTCACATTCCGATAAGCAATTCCTAAAGTTACGTATTTGTCATTCTACCTTCATAGGTCCACCCTCCTTTACAGCGTGTTCAAGAATCTCATTAAGTTCACCAGCACAGAATCACGGACGAAGTGATTGAGGATGTAGCCATTGTAGCAACCTAAAAGTTTCATCTCTCTTACCAACGCCTGGCTCTCTATAAATACCAGTGAATCTCCACCATTCCTCTGTTTCACAAAGCCGAAATGAGACATCAATATGAAAATGTGAGAAGGATTGGAGCTTCACTTCCACTGATATATGCCAAAAGAATAGTAGACCCCAACTTCTTCCCTTCAGATCAACATCGCATCCAAACAAATTAAACTTTCTTTTGAAAACATCCACTTAGCTAGCATAACACTTGGTCTCTGCCAAAAAAATCATGGTGGGTTTGTGGTTTCTGAGAAGATCTCCGAGGCCCATAACTATCCAAGGATTCCCAACCTTTGGCAGTTCCACACCAGTAAAACAGATTGCGATCGGCGGGACTGTGAGACAACCTTCGTTATTAGATTGGTTATGTCAGATAAAATTCCATCATTCCTGCTGACTTTCTTGTGGAAAGGGGAATCTTCTGCGACTTCATCTTCATCCATAAGTTTACTTTTAGATGGCAATCTAAGAGGAAAGTTGGGTAGAGCGTCGGATGTGGGATGAGTTTTTTCGGCTTACAGTCGTTTTTTAGTACCCTTTGTAACTGAGGCTTTGGGATTGATTTGAATAGAGGAAGCAGTTGGGGATGGTATTAGGCTAGATTAGGGGGACGAAGTTGGTCGTAGTATTAGTGATATGGCTTGTGGTGAGACTGTGAGTAAAAAGTGAAGTTGTGGCATATTTGTGAATTGTGGTAAAAGGCATAGAAGTATTAAACTTAGTAGCAGCATTAGGGAGGCTAGAGAGAGTAGGAATCTGGGAAGTGAGGTGCAGAATATTGGTAGGTGGATTTGGACTAATCAAGTTTGTACAGGGGATAGTGTGTTGGTTGGGGGTATGACTGTTCTGTGGTAATACAAAAGTTGAGGCCGCCAATTGGGAGTTTTTTGGAAGAGCAATTTCAGCGTTGTCAATGATGTTCTGAAAAACTCCAAATATAGCACCACCTTTTTTTTTGGGGGGGGGGGGGGGGAGGGTGATGATATTGATAGAGGATAGCGAGAACTAAAATGTGCACGAAGGTCCTGAGTTTGAGTTTTAGTGTTCTTGTGCTGTGGGATCCAATTTCTAAGTCAATTTAGGTTTACACTCAGAACCAAGGTTCAAAAGGGGAGTTCTCATGATCAATAAAACCGTCTTCAAAATGGGTTCAACACCACTTGGAAATATATCCGAGTTTCCTGCACAAATAGCAAAAGTACGAGAGTCTTTCAAAAGTAAACGTCAAGAGTTGTTCGTCCCCCATCACAGCTATGATTTTCAAAGCCGAGGCAACGATTTCATGACGTCAATGCATAAACGAGCCCATGATTCTGGTCCTTTCTATTGATCAAACTCCTTAAGGCGACCTATCTTGCCCCAGATAAAGCTTGCCACTTTCTTGGTCATCCTGTCGGTGGGTAGTCCGTGGATACGAACGTAAACATCAGACAAGTTAAGTTCCACATTGATGGATTTTCGTCATCAGAGACCATGGAAAGCAAAATGAGGTTCTTTTCAAATGCCTAAGGACCACTCTCTAAAACTCTATCTTGATCAATTGTGTGGAAAAATTTCAGAAGAAAACTGTCATTTTTTATGAATGTTATCTGCATTCCTTTAACCGGATTAAAGGACGTCTGGAGGACAGTTTTGAGTGCTTCAGTATTATAAGGTTTGTGAGAAAGGATGCGACCAACCAAATGAAAACTTCGAACATCCAAATCTGAGTGCCACACTCCTACCGACATTACAACCCCCAAATCTCCCTCCTCTATAAGAATAAGGGACTTACCCATTCTATGAAGATCAGCCTCCATCGGATAATATGTAGCAAGGACCAAGACCAATGAGCAAGGGACACAAATAGTAGCAAAGAAACCTATAAACAAACCACACAAAGGAAATGCGTAAGGGAAAGGGAGAAAATAGGGTTGAGAATGAGGAGAGAAAAGGAAACAGTCGAAGCTACGAAAAGGGGAACAATCGAGATATGCAAATTTTATGGCCAACAAACAGCAAAGCCCATGACAACATTGTCCGATCAGCAGCGGAGAGTATGAGCGCCGAGAAATAAAATCCTAAATTAAGGGGAAGGGACCACTCAAAAGGGAGAAAAAAAATCTTATACGAGAGAAAAAGAGGATTTGTCGACCCCCTCAGGACTAAAATATAATTTAATTAGGTTATGTGCAAATCACATATGATTTTTTTGTCAATTTACCAAAAAAGGAAGAAAATTACTGAATTTTTAAAGTTACAAGACTAGATTGGAAAAATCGATACATGCAAGACCAAAAATTGCCACCACCCATAAGTTACAGGACTAAAATTCCATTTTTCCCCTCAAGGTATTATCTATTCTGATTAGTATGAATCTCACAATATTGTCTAGAAAAGGCACTTCGCTAGGGAGATGAGGCTTTGAAACTTATAAGCCGCTCAAACTCTTCATTTGCAATCAATGTAGGACGTAATACTGACTTGAATATGACTGGATTTAATTCTGAGGGTGTTTGCCTAAACTTGTTAATCTGAAAAAAAAATTTAGTTCATAAGTTTATAAAATATTCTTAAAGTTTAGAAAATGTTTGATCTTATTTTATATAAGCTATTATAGTGTTTGAATTAATATGAATATGGAGATTATAAAACATTACTAATAACAATATTCTAATTGAACATAATCAAACTGAAAGAATTCGCTGAAATTTTAAAATAAGGTATGAACTCCTTTCTTCTTTTTTTCTAAAAGGCATTTTATAACTCTTAACATTTTATTTTTAAATCAAATAACCTCAACCCTAAAACATGTATCAAATATACACTATAAAAAATTTAGTTTTCGTTACACTATAAATGATCATGGTTTGTGATAAATCAATACAATTGACGACGATTAAATAAAATTAAAGAAAAAAATTAATTTTTTTTACTACGATTAATCAATATTCGTCATGATTTTTAGCCAAGCTAAAACATTTGCCATAATTTTGGATATAGCTAATGTTTTGATATACTTGCAGAAATAACAGCCAATCACTATTCGAAAGTCGTGATCAATTTGTATTTGCCACAATTTTTTTCTTTTGACTATATATACTAATTAATCATAATGAAAAATCATATTTTCTCTTATGATACTATATCTCATGAGCCCTGAAATATCTTATAGAGTATTTTAAAACAACTTATAAACTCGCTAAAATATTTGTATTAGGTTGTTTTCATAATTAAATAAGTACATTTTTAAAAGATTTCAAGAATCAATTTAAAAATAATTAGATTAGAACACACTCCATGCACAACACGGCCTTCACCTTTACCACTATTTCCGCGTCAACTCTTCCCCTCTCCTCACCCTTATAAACCCTAACAATCTGTCATTCCATTTCTCTTACAATATTCCAAACCAAACAAGAAAATCACAACCCTTAATCCTCCAATATCTCTTCCCCGCCATTCATCAAAACCATGATCAAGATGATCAAGATTGTGCTCACCATCATAGCCGTAACCATGGCCTTAACCCTAATTCTCACCACCAAAACCTCCAATGACGAGCTGCATGGTGCTCAGCCGCCCTCCGGACCTGTTTTTCTTGAGAGGAAAACGGCCGCTGTGAAAAGGGTGAGCCGGTTTTTGCAGCAAAAGGAGAGAAATCCAAGAGCAGCCGATCACTGCAGAAAAGACAACGAGATTTGCGACTACGTTCTTGAAGGGAGAAACGCGACTTGCTGTAATAACAAGTGCATGGACTTGGGGTACGACAGCAAGAACTGCGGGGCATGCAAGAAGAAATGCGCTTTCACAGAGTCGTGCTGCAGAGGAGAGTGTGTGAATCTTGCCTACGATAAGAGACACTGCGGTTCTTGCAACAACAGGTGCATGCCTGGTGGATACTGTATATACGGCATGTGCGACTACGCGTAAACAAGTGGGGAATGCTGGAAAATTTGATTGGAGAAGTGGTCGTAAATTAATTAAATTTTGTCTATTTCTATTTTGTATTATCAAACAATTGAGGAAAATTCGAAAACCACATTTGAACAAGTGGTTTTCATTCCCTGATTATTTTACTACTGTTAAAATTCTTACAAAACCCTCAAGTGTATACTTTAATTGTATACATATGAATACATGATTTGTACACAAAATTCAATTATTACAATTGATCTCTCTCTCTCTCTCTCTATATATATATATATATATATATATTGTACTGAAATTATACATCTGCCCCTTGCAAAATTACGCTCCATGATATTACAGTTGTAATTATATATAACTGTACTTTCCATTTAAAGACAAAATTTACACAAACACCCCTTAATTTGGGGCCAGTGTAACTGTAATATAACAAAAAAATATTGGGTATTTGTGTAATTTAACTTAATGTCAGTCAGAGGGTGTGTCAATATAATTTACCCTTATATTTAATCATGATTAATATTAAATTTCTTCTAGTGAATGTTCAGGTTAATATAGTTGTTCAGGGCAAGAAACGTGGCGTAAGTTAGAGTATACGTGGCAAGTGAATTTTTTTAGTATTTGGTGATCCACTTAAATCAGTCATATATATATATATATATATATATGATGTGTAATATTTAGCTCCATCAAGCGGATGATTCAAATTCAAAATAATGTCATGCGAGTCGATCCAATTTGAACAAAAACACGTAAAAATGTTATATTATTAGGTGCGTTTATTGAGTTTCTAAGGGTAGTCTAATCTCTTCAAGATTCGTTTGGGAGTCCCATGTTACATATCTATTACAATCTTAAAATTTTATAAACTAAATATGTATGGAAGAGCACATAAATCACTAATGAGGTGATGGAAGATCATGTGTTCATGTACTCCTTTACGAGCCTTAATTTTGTTTTACTTATCATTTCTTGAATACCTAACCATATTTGAACCTCTCTATACTCAAATGAAACCCTAAATGAACATTTTGAATTCGAACACATATCAAAATTTATAATATCATTTAATAATTTCATCCAAGTTAGGTCTGTGTTCAACTTCGAGCCCAGAAATAAAACTTGATACTCATATGAGTGATCGGTTTTTCCCTCGATCCATGTGACGGAAGATTGATTAACCCGAATTCGTTATAATCTCCGAATAATAATAATAATATATTCCACAAATATAAGCTAATATGGATTGATGATAGGAAATATGTTCACTTTTTGATACTTGAAGAAGGGGGAATGAAATGGTAATAGAGTACCAAAAATTTGGTCATGGTCATGATTTGTTTGGGTGCATGCTTTGACTTTTCGGAGTGCTTTTATTTTTAATAAAAAAAAGAGCAATTAATTGAATGCGAACATGCACCTATACAGTTTCAGGATGTCCAGTAGTTGATGAAATCGCACTGCACCGGTGCTTTTTCCGCTGAAGTTGCTGTTCTCACACATACGATTCAAGAACATTCATTTTTTACTGGGTTAGCTGGTCAAAACTATAAAGAAAGATATCTGCTGAATATTTCAAAGGAAGTAAGCCATTTATATATTTATTTATTTATGGAAAATCATGATAATTAAAAGAGAGAAATTAAGAGAGAGGAGAGAGGAAGAAGAAAAAACAAGGGTCTTGTTTCCCTTTTTATTTTGATCATTTTCTGCAGAAAAACAATATTATATTTTTTTTATTGTATTAATAATTTCATTTCATTTCCACACGGTGTTTATTTATTTTTTTCGATACTTTGAATAATATATAAATAAAATATGATCATATAATTTAGAAAAAAGAAAATATAACAATGCTAATTGTTCACACAAATTTCAAGTCTGCCGAAGTAATTACAAATTTGAAAAAAAAATATGGACAAATTGACTTTTTATGAATTTAAATCAAAAGATTAATTATAATGGTTGGAAATAAACACTATCCGCTTATTCTTCTCTCCAAATTGTGAACTTGTTTTTGGATGTAATTTGTAATCTCCTTCAAATTTGTGGGAGCAAATTACAGATTACCTGAAAATATGGCATATTAAGGTTTGAAAATTTTGGCGGTTGCAGTACTTTATCATAGCAGAACTTTGGACTTGGGAGTTTGGATTTCACCGATTTCTATCCTATATTGTGTCTATTGGACAAATCCAACAGTAGTGAGCTTAAAAGTTAAAATTTATTTAACTATTACAACATATCGTAGGTTTAGAGAACCCTTACACAAACCAAATATTACAGAATAGAAAATATCAATAAAAATTACAGATCTAAAGAAAACAATAAAGAATGAGTAAGAAAAGAAAATAGCAATGTTAGCTCAGTGGCCAAATCCGAAAAAAAAAAGGGAGCCCAGAGCCCCCAAACACCAGCAACCACTCACGATTGCTTGAACCACGTCACAAAAGGCCTCGTCCACAAATAACCCTTCAAGAACCACTCAAAAGCTTTTTACTAAGAAAAGTTAGTCCACAGAGAGAACTTTTAATCGGGAGCAAGAGAAAATAGGGAAAAGGAGATTTTTGTTCGGTTGGTTTAATCATAAACCACCGGAGATATATATATGGGCAAATTGCAATTTTCGTCCAGTTTCTTATGGGCGGTGGCATTTCCAATCCAAGTCTTTCCCAAAATAAAATATTGGAACAGTAATTAAAAAAATTTGGCAATTTTAGGACAAATTACCCTAAATCGGCCGGAATTGTGCACGAGGGAGGCACGTGAGCTTTTCAAAGTTGCCTGAAGCTGACGTGTCCGGTGAACTGCTTATGTGTAAAAAAAAAGGAGGGGGAGGGAAATGACGTGGCATCGCTGACGTGGAAAAAAAGCCACGTCAGCTTGCCAACGTGGACATAATTGGAGGGAAAATAGCCAGCACGTCTGAAACACGTGCTGCTGTCGTCTTCTCCCCTCTTTTACAGATTAGGGTAAAGAAAGATGGGTAAATATTGAAGCCAAATACCTAAACTGTAGAGAAAGAAAAAGATTTAAAAACGCGATTACTGAGTTTTAGCACGAAGGAAAGGAAATTTCACTGCGGTAAAATTAATTGTGGGAAGATGGTCGTCATTCGCGCAGACAGGCATTTGAAAATGCCACCGCCTGCTTATCGTAAGTGGTTCCTCCATTTTATTTTGTTATTTTGCTTGCATTGTGCTTAGTGCTATCAGAGTATTATTTAAAGGAATTAAATTTGGTATTGTGAAAAGGGGAACATGGTCCCCTGAAGATGACTGTTCTTCGTCGTTTTGTCAGTGTTTCTGTTTCTTTTTTTTCTTTTTGTATTGCTATTTTCTAAAGGGGAAATGTGGTCCCCCATGAAATTACTATTATAATATTGGTGTTGGTATGGTGTGCTGTTATTTGTATGTTGCTTAGGTTTTTTTTTATGCTCTGTTTACAGATCCTGAAACAGAATCCATAACAGTAGCTGTGTACTATGGGGGTGAACTTAGAAACATGCCTGTTGCAGCTTGCATTGGTGGAAAATTACAGAAATTTGATTATGTGAATGTCACACATATGAACAGGCAAAATCTTGAACTGTTTGCTGAAAAATGTGGGGTTTCTGGGGAAGGAATCAGGTTTTACATAATTAAAAATGGTGGCTTTAAACTGTTGTTCAGTGATGAAGACATACTAGAACAAGCTTTAGATCACATGAAAAGCAGAGAATTTACAGTATATATTGAATATACGCCTCCAGAACCTAATGAGGTTGCTGTTGAAACTGGTCCAGTGAGGGGGAAAAAGGGTAAAACAAAAGCAAATGGGAAGGGGAAAGGGAAGGTGATGGAGAAAAAGAAGGGAAAAACTAAAGTAGCGGATGATGATGACATAGTGTTTTTGGGAGTTGTAGGAGGAGAAAATGACATGAATGCTGAAACAAGGGGTGAGGAGGATGATGAAATTAACAATGAAACTGAGGCAGGGGGTGTGGGTATATTTGAAGAAAATGTGGAGTTTTTAGACAATGAAAATGATATAGGTATTGACAGTGGATCAAATGATGCTGAGGAAAACAACTCTGAAAATGAATCAATTGATATGGTGGCTAGTGAGAATGATCTCGATGAGCATAGACAGTCAGATGATGAGGAGAGTGGGCCTAATTTTGTTGCATTCAATCCAGATCAAATGTATGATCCTGCACTTGAATTGGGAATGATATTTAGTTCCAAGAAAGAGTTCAAAAAAGCAGTGCAATCACATGCAATAAAAAATAAGAGAACTGTGAAATTCACTAAGAATGATTCCTTCAGAGTCTATGCTGTGTGTTTTGGGGAGGGATGAGAGTGGAAAATACATGCAACAAAGTTGAAGAATGAACAAACTTTCCAAGTTAATCTGTATAAGGATGAGCACTCATGCCCACAAGTATTCAAAGTAAAAAATGTGAAAACTAGTTGGCTAAGTGAAAGATATCTTCAAGACTTCAAGTCTGATCCAAAAAGATGTGTAAAGGGATGGAGGGTAGACATCATGAATCAACTTAGATGTCATGTGTCTAGAGATCAAGCGTACAGGGCCAAGAGAGAAGCTTTAAAGAAACTGGAAGGAAGCCTGGAGTATCAATTCACAAAATTATGGGATTATGCAGAGGAACTTAGGAAAACAAACCCTGGTTCAACTGTCATATTGGGGATTAATGATGAAATTGGGCAGAACAGATTTGAAAAGTTCTATGTTTGTTTCAGTGCTTTGAAGCAGGGGTTTTTGGAGGTTGTAGGCCTGTTATATGTGTAAATGGTTGTCATTTGAAGGGACCTCATAAGGGAATATTGCTAACTGCTGTCGGGGTGGACCCGAATAATAACTTGTATCCCATTGCATATGCTGTGGTCCAGAGGGAGTCTACAGACACATGGGAATGGTTCTTAACGTCTAAAACAGGATGTGTGTATTCAAAGGGACAATGAATACACTTTTACGTCAGACAAACAGAAAGGACTTGTACAGGCTTTTCAAAGTGTCTTTGCTAATGCTGCACACAGGTTTTTTGTAAGACATTTACACAATAATTTCAAAAATGCGGGTTTTGGGGGTCTTGCATATAAAAATGCAATGTGGAAAGCAGCAAGAGCAAGCACAGTGGGGGAGTTTAAACTAACAATGGAAGAGATAAAGAAGTTAGATGAGAAAGCTTTTGATTGGTTGAATGAAAAGCCCCCAAGTGAGTGGAGTAAGTCACATTTTACTGAATTGCCAAAATGTGATATGTTACTTAATAATTGTTGTGAAAGCTTCAATGCAAACATAATGGATGCAAGAGATAAGTCTATTCTTACAATGCTAGAATGGATAAGGGAATATCTAATGCGAAGATTGCAAGAAAACAGGGAGAAAGCATCCAAGAAGTGGAAAGGAACTCTGTGCCCCAAAATTAAAAAGTTGCTGCAAAAACATATTGATAAAATTGGTGACTGCATCCCTATTAAGGCAAATGATAGATACTATCAAATTTCATGTTATGATGGGAGTCAGTTCTCAGTGGATTTGGAGAGGAGAACATGTACATGTAGATTGTGGCAGTTGTCAGGAATCCCTTGCAAGCATGCATGCAGTGCAATTTTTAATCAAAATTTACAGCCTGAAGAGATGGTTCACCCTTACTACAATGTGGATACATACAAGTCAGTGTATAAGCCTGCTATACTACCAATCAGTGGTGAATTGTTGTGGGCTGAGACAGGCTTCATCCCTCCATTGCCTCCAAACTTTGGACGGGGTCCTGGAAGACCTGCTGGAGCAAGAGATAGAGAGCCTGATGAAGGTAAACAAAAAGGTGGACAGAAAAATAAACAAATTAAACTCAGAAGGCAACATGTCAAATACCACTGCAAGATATGTGGTGAAGAGGGGCATAATGCAAAGGGATGTGCCTTATATAAGGACATGCAAGAACCTGGGCTTGATGAGATTCAAATGAATACATTGTTTTCAAAGGTACCTCAATATTCACTTTTATTTCTATACATAATCTGGTGTATGCATATAAACTAATGTACTCTTTTGTATATTAATTTTCATTTTCAGGCAGGTTCATCATCTACAAGTAATACAAGGAAGAGGAGACATTCTGTCTATGAAGATCCAAATAGGGTAAGTCTGCTAACTTTTTATGGGTGTTTAATCCTATTTTGCAAATTGATTGACACTGTGTTCAATGTTATTGAATTAGGTGACTATGCCTGCTACAAATAGTGGAGTAAATGATCCTGCTACAATTTTACCTCCAATTGTGGAACAACATGAGCCAATGCAGCATGATTTGGAGCCAGAAATACTGACAGAACCTGGCCCTACACCCACTCCACCATGTGTTCAAGGGCCTACGATGTACGAACAATTGCAGATGACCAACGCAAACATGTCCTTCCAACCCCAAGTGACATTGCAACCTAGACTCAACATCAGGGCACCTCCTCCAATGACTGGTACCAGTTTCATGCCCTGTTTTTCAAGCAGGCCAATAGCTCCTATTTTCAAGACAACAGTGAAGGAGCATGGAAGAAAGTGGGTTGACATCTCTAAATGGCCTTCCCAAAGTTCAGATGATCATCGTCAAAAGTAGTATGTGTCAGTTAATGAGTTTTTGTGAACAGTTTGTGGTGGTAGGAATGCAGTTAGATGATGAGTTTTTTTGGATAGTTTGTGGTAGTAGGAATGCAGTTAGATGATGAGTGTTTGTAGATAGTTTGTGGTAGTAGGAATGCAGTTAGATGATGAGTGTTTGTGGATAGTTTTTGTGGATATTGTGCAAGTGAAATGTAAGAATTTTTGACAGAAATTATGAGTTGCAGAAATTATGAGTTCAATCTTAATTGTTCTATTTTTTGTTTGCATTGTTGAGTTTTTTGTTTGCAGGAATTTGATCAGAAATTGCAATGTATTTTTCCAGAAATTATGACATTTTTGTTAGCAGAAAGTTTGCCAGAAATCATGAGTTCACAGTCCATGTATTTGCAGAAATTATGAGTTCACAGTCCAAGTCACATAAACTCTGTTTGCAGAACTTTCATTACACATAACCAAATGTTTAAATATGGATTTGTAATACAATTAATAGAATGATGAGACTAAATATAATATATTGAAAACAGGGATAAATTCCATTACACATAACCAAGTGATTACATATGGATTTTGTAATGTAATACAAGAACTTCAAAAACACTAAATACAATACATTCAAACACTTACAAGTTAAAAATAGTACATATGAACTAAGCCTAACCATCTTCTTCATCATCTACACCCTACATTTTTCTTGTTGCTTCTTCGAACACAATCCAACACTCACCCAAATGCATATTATGCAAACAACCAACAAAACAATTGTCAGTCTCCAAAGTCTTCCATGCCTGAAATTTAGTTTCAAAATTTTAGCTTCCATTTCATTCTTCTTGCGCAATAAACCTGGAATAATTGCACGCGCCCTTCTACACATTGGAGGGTCCTCCCAATCAAAAAAACCACACCCACCTATCTACAATCAGTTAAGAAGATAAGAAAAATTAACAATACAATGAGAAGAAAACTCAGCTACGTGGAGATGAACAAAATAGAAAAACACACTTACATTGTAGTTTTTACATGAATGGAATCTCCTTCCAGGATTCATCTCAGTCCATGAGGTCCGAATCACTGTCCTCTTTCCACAATAGCATTCGACGAGGGATGAAACACTGCTCATCTTCAATTCCTTGTCAATTTCTCTTTCAATCGTGGCTTGGCTTGGGAGCGAATTTTTTCTAGCAAAGATTGGGAGCGAACTAGGGTTCTTGTAAAGCAAAGATTGGGGGTAAGCTGTCAATTTTGTTTGCAGAAGAAAACTTGCGATTTTTAACAATGGGCAAGCTGACGTGGCTTTTTTTCCACGTCAGCGATGCCACGTCATCCCCCCCCCCCTTTTTTTTACACATAAGCAGTTCACCGGACACGTCAGCTTCAGGCAACTTTGAAAAGCTCACGTGCCTCCCTCGTGCACAATTCCGGCCGATTTAGGGTAATTTGTCCTAAAATTGCTAAATTTTTTTAATTACTGTTCCAATATTCTATTTTGGGAAAGACCTGGATTGGAAATGCCACCGCCCATAAGAAACTGGACGAAAATTGCAATTTGCCCTATATATATATACATACATACGTACGTAAAATCCAAATTTGTTATGATTTATAATTTAGAACCCAATTATTCGCTAAGTCATTTAAACTTTTAATTTGTAATAATTTATTTTAAATAAGTAATTTTGATGTCCACAATAATATTATAGCACCTCCTCCATAAATAGATTTCATCTCGTAAAATCACATTAAACCCAATATAAGATAAATTCTATCTTACCAATAAACTACATAGATGTCATGAATTTAAATATTACATTAAAACTTGATAATTAATACTCCACTATAGTATTTATGAACATACGTAAAGAAGAAAGTGTAGCTCCCGTTATTACAAAATTTCAAATACAAATTCCTTGAAAATCTAACATTTATGTAATTATATAGTTAAAGCTTTCAAATCAAGATATTACTGCTAACCCAATAGCCACTGTGACTTATCTCCTAAAAATTATATGGCAATGAATAAATTATCTACTCCATAATATATAGGTAATTAGCTAATGCAAACAAATTTCATGCAATGTCACTAAGTATGTTTAATTTTAATTTTAGTCCGATAATTATGTTCATTTTTGTTTAGATCCAATAACTTACGAAATTGCTTACTTTTAGTCCTCTGGTTGATTTTCGGATAATTTTACCCCTATGCAACTTTTGAAGGCAGTTTTAGTCCATATGCACTCATAGGGGTAAAATTGTCCAAAAATCTGCCGGATGACGCAATTTTGTAAGTTACTGGATCTTAATAAAATTGAATATAATTATCGGAATAAAATTAAAATTAGGCATACTTAGTGGACTAAAATAATACTTTTCCCCAATGTCATCAATCAATAGATATACATTGTCTCGTTATCGCAGATTATGAAATAACCAATACCAATAATCATAAATCGATCCACAATATAACTAAACTCAAAATTATTGTTTATTGTTTAGGGTCCTGCTTACCCAAGCTGAAGTGTATCATTCAATGATCTTGTCGACTATTTTAATCATCTAAATCAATATTATATATAAATCATAAGATACCTGTCAAATGTGATATCCCCACACCACCTCAATGTGTAATAATATCAATACAGCACATCCCAATAAAAATGGCATCCCACATCATCCCAATGTGTAGCTATTATCACAGGATATTCCCCTCAATCCGAAATATCCCAATACCCTAGGGGTCACTGTACTTAGTTTTATATTTTTTTTTCATATCACACAGCATATAGTTCATGTATTATCACATCATCGATCACATTGTTGTAATCCATTAAATATACTCCAGCTAGACTAAGTAGGCCCTAAGAAAATAAATAATAATTATGGGTGTATTATACTATGAATTTAAGGATTATTCTTGTCATTGTTGTGAAAATAGCATAATGAATATTAGTTAATTGGTATCATTGCATGAAATTAGTCATATTATGTATGTGCTTATATGTATATAGGTAAATTAGTTATACTTATTGAGTTGACAACTCATTTTATGCCACATACTTTTTTAGAAAATAGATTGCAGTGGCTCATCTAGCTAAATTGTAAGTCAGTCATCATCCTTATAGGTAGGTCAACAACATCATCATCTCGAGATGGGAGCTCATGTTACATATATAAATAAAAAGACACTAGCACTATGTTTGGTTTCTTTTTTAACTTATTTTGGTGTGTTCTGTGGAAATAGAGAAAAAAAAAACAAAGATAAATAAGTATGTATTAGAAATAGTGTGTATATTTGGATTTATTTTATGAGATAATATAAAATAAGTATAGTATGTTTGGATTTATTTTATGAGATAATATAAAATAAGTATAGTATGTTTGATATTGTTTAGTGGGAGATAAAAACTACTGTTCATTATCAAATCATGTTTCTTTTATATATATTTATATATATATGTATGAGTATGTATATAATTTTTTTAGCTGTAGGGCCTATAGACTTATTTTGACAAAAAATAAATGAAGTACTATTTCAAAACATTTCAAAACACCATCAAAACATTCAAAACAAATCAACGCAAATATTGTTCATATTTTAACCAAACACTATGTAGACATTTTTGAAATTGCATTTTAAGTTTGTAATAACTAGCTAGAACTACACCTTTTTCTTTTCTCTTATGATCAAAATGCTATGATGGAGTATTAAATATTAGATCTTATGTTTTATATATGTATGCATAATATATTATCAAAAAATATTAAATTTTTATCTTATCGGATTAAATTTAAATTTTTTATAAAATGAAATATAATTATTTAGAGGGTGAATAAACATGCATTAATTACAAGGAACGGCAAACTACTTAGGGAAATAGGAGAAATTTAATTATTCTTAATTAATTAATTACCATATATATGCAGTAATTTAATTGGTTGTAAGAAGAGTAGGTAGCTAGTTTGTGACTCAAAGATTAACAGGTAATCGTGTAATTGACTGCACAGTAATGCACCTGTGAATGGCAGCAGGAGGTTTTAGGTTGAGGACTTTTATGCTTAATTAACTCATAATCTATGTATGATTAATTACTTCATGCAGAGAAAAACTCCTACTTCCAGATCAAGACAATATGTTTGTTATGTCAAAGGTGGTCCTATTTTCTTTGCTTTAACTAATAGCATCCTCTCATACTTCCGCAACCGCCCTTTATTTATTTATTTATTTTTCTCCTAGGTCAACCAAGACTTGATATTCCCATTCCACCCCTTAATTAGTTAATCAAGAATAGGGATGAGTTGCACTTTCTTTGCCGTGAATTTTGGTGTGATTACACTTAAATTTTTTATAATTTGAAAAATTATATTCAGTACCCTTGAAGTTTACATCCCTCTAATAAGTAGGTTTTTCCGTTAGTCAATATTCACTAAATTTGTTGATATTAACAAAAAATAAATAAAAATGAATGTTTGCCCTTGACTGACTTATTACTGATTTATTACGGGTCAAATAATTTTTTTCTGACTAAATTAAATCACATGAGATCTATATGTAATTACACCGAACCTCGAGAGAATAGAGTGTAATTCGTTATAGATAAATCAAAGAAATTAAAGGAGAGTTTCGTAAAGGAAAATAACATTTTTCGTCCAGTAATTTAAGATTTTTTTTTATTTTTGATCTTATTAGTTACGAAAAAATTCTCACTTTTGATCTCATTCACTTAAGATTGATATGGCCTTTATCATTAAATATCTATTAAAATTTGTTATGAAACCATATCAATCTCGTTTTATATATGATTAGAGTTGTGATTAGTAAATAAGGAGATACAATTAAATATTATATATATATATATGTAATGCAATTATATATATAGTTAAAAAATAGATATAAAATATCTAGTTATATTAATTACATATATCTATCTATGGGGCATGAGAAAAGGCAATTGGGGAGAACTGTCTTTTGCTTAGCACGTGATATTTTTCATTAAAATATATAATAAAATGTGCTATGGGATCAAAAGTGCTATTTTTTTAAAGTTACAGGATTAAAATTAAAAATTCCGTAACCAATGGGACAAAAAAAATAAAGAGACCTTAAATTACTAGACAAAAAATACCATTTCCCCTGTTGTCCGCATAACAAACTAATTTAGAAATTTCCAGCCAATTTATGAATTTTCAATCAAATTTTTTAAAAAATTAATTAAAAAAATAATTACAGACCAGATCACCTAAATTAATTTCAATAAAACCAAAATTATCACTCAAAACCTTACATTAATTACAGGACTAAAATTACAATTTTTCCGTCTGCAATCCTTAGATAGCATACTTCATACAAAGGGGGAAATACATACCCACATTTCCAAGAAAAGTTAAAAGTGTGAGGGGCAATATAGACTATTCATAATCAAATTCCTCCAAATTTTTTTTAATACTAAATTAAAACACACTCCAAGCAGATAAAAGAAACCACCCCTTCACCTTCATTTCCGCGTCAACTCTCTAATTCCCTTTCTCCTCACCCTTATAAACCCTAACACTCTCTCATTCCATTTCTCTTAATCAAACCATCTCTTCTCTTTCCATATCAATACACCCACACCACCACACCCCACCCACCAAGAAATTTATAAAAGAAAAATAAAAATTACCACCGTTCGATCTCTCCCTCACCTTCAAAACCATGAAGGTGATCAACTTTATCATCACCATCATAGCCGTGACCATGGCCGTAACCCTGATTCTCACCACCAAAACCTCCCACTATCCGCCACCGGACGAGGCCGGCTCTCAGCCCTCAAAACCCGCTTTTCTTGATAGAACTCCGGTGGTCGAGAAAAGGGTCAGCCGGTTCTTGAAGGAAAAGGAGAGAAATCCAAGAGCAGCCGATCACTGCAGAAAAGACAACGAGATTTGCTACTACACTCTTGAAGGCAAAAACGCGACTTGCTGCAACAACAAGTGCATGGACTTGGGGTACGACAGCAATAACTGTGGGGCATGCAAGAAGAAATGCGCTTTCACACAGTCGTGCTGCAGAGGGGAGTGTGTGAATCTTGCCTACGATAAGAGACACTGCGGTTCCTGCAACAAGAAGTGCATGCCTGGCGGCTACTGTATATATGGCACCTGTGATTACGCCTAACTAAAGAAGTCTGCAATGGGAAATTGATTGGATCATTCAACGACGTCGTAATTTAAGGTTTGATTTCCTTTTTTTTTTTTTTAATTTTTCATTGTGATAAATAAAAAAAGACCACATTTGAATTCGTGGTTTTTATATAGTTAATTTTAATATACATTATTGTTTTCAATTTCTATATACATATATATATTAATCCTGAAGGATTAATTAAGTATATTTGAATACATGTAATGACAATTAAGGAGAAGGAAATAATAATAAGGTATGAATATATTGAAGTTGTTATTTTGGTTAATTATTATTAGGCCTTGTAATTTTTGGGTCACTTGCAGTGGATTTTTATATTGTATAGTATTTGTTCATGCATAATTATTATGAGAATTTAATGAATACTATTTATGGATTATTAATTATCAGTTGAAAATACATATATATATATATATATAGTAATGAGGCTATATAATAACGAACACTATAATAAAAAGTAATATTAATGACAAAATATAAAAGTGATAATTTGAAAATTATCGCCCAAATACATATATATCAAGTGATTATAATTTTTATTGTGTCAAAATAAATTTTAAAAGCTTATTAGTGAAAGGAATATCGTGTAATTTGTTATTATTAACAATTAGCGATACATTTATAACAGTTTTATTTTGTGATAATGAGTCGTAACAGAATAAAAATTCTTAGCTCGTACGTAGTATTTGCAATTAGTGATGCATACTAATATTAGGAAAAAAGTATTATTTTAGTCCGTTAAGTATGCCTAATTTTAATTTTAGTCTGATAACTATGTTCATTTTTGTTTAGGTCCAGTAACTTACGAAATTGCTTACTTTTAGTCCTTTGGCAGATTTTCAGACAATTTTACCCCTATGCAACTTTTGAAATGCAGTTTTAGTTCATATGCACTTATTGGAGTAAAATGTCCAAAAATATGCCAGATGACTAAAAGTAGGCAATTTCGTAAGTTACTGGACCTAAACAAAAATGGATATAGTTATCGAACTAAAATTAAAATTAGGCATATTTAGCGGACTAAAATAATACTTTTCCCCATACTAATATTATATATAACTTATTTTTGTATTTTTTTTTGGGAGTGATGTATTGTCATCAAGTTTTATTTTGTTTTAGACCTCTAATTAACTAATTAATATATCTCATCTAGATTTCTTGAAAAATTCAATGTAATTAAAGTATTTGGTTCCCGATCTTCACGTAAATTAAAAAAATAATAATATTATATGATCATGAGCATATACATATATATGTGTGTATTTATAATAATTAATTAAGCACTTAGAAATAATTTAAGAATGTAGTAATTGGTAAAGTCAAAGACTTGTATTCTAGGATCCTTAAAAACTAGGTGGTGGTTTTAATACTCAACTTGTGTGTGAAAAAGAGCTTCAAATTGATTTGCAAGCAAAGTGAAATCGTGACCATAATTAATGCTTAATTATTTTAATTAATTCCCACTAAATAAATAAATAAATACGATTGCTTCACAAACACTGTAAGAATCTAGTTCACTTCGTTGAATCCAAATCAAGAAATTATGTTCTTGATTATATTTCCACGATCGATCGATGGACCTTTATAAATTGGCTTTTAACTAATTTTTTTATTTAAAAAATAATTAAACCCATATATTTACTTCTTGGTGACTTAAAAAGTAAAAAAAGTGGGCAAATTTGCATTTTTTGTCATGTATTTTAGGACAAGTACATTTTTTTTTTACGGAATTTTGATTAATGGTCTCATAAATTACAAACATTCGCACTTTTAGTTTTTTAGTCGGATTTCATTAATATTTGACAGAAAAGTCATGTGTTAAGCGCATGACCGTCAATTAGAAGGCTAAATAAATAATGATAACGTGCTAAGCATGTGATTCTTTTGTCAAATGCTAATTAAATCATAATAAAATGCTAAAAGTGAGAATTTTTATTATTTATAAGACTATTAATTTCATAACTATTGGGATTAAAAGGCGCAGACCATCTAAAATATGAAATAAAAAAATATTATTTTTTTCTGAAAAGGTATAATATTAACTAATATGTATCACGTCTAAGTTAAGCACAATGCCTACACATTAACAAGATTCTTCCTGTATCGAACTGAAATTTTCGATTCAATTTTAGCATGTATGAACATAATGAAACTCATTTTTTTTTATTTTAATAAGTAGATTATAATTATCAGTATAAAATATCTATATAGAATAACTATCGACGACAATAATAATCATATACTAGTATTCGCCGAGAGAAGACATGGTTGACACCTCCCCCGAGTGCTTCCTTCAGCATAATTGGTTGCAAATGAATTGTATCATCTCCAGTTTCATCCTCAATAGATTTGTTGAATAAGAAAAAATCTTTCTAAATTAATAAATTATTAATTTATCGACTAATTAATATCTTTTTAAATTAATAAAATTACGTGGTCCCGATATTTATAAATTTATATAGATTTTACAATATAAGTAAAGTTATTACTAATTAATTCAAATTAGTTCTAAGGCTTAAAACTAGGTTGTCTTGCCACCCAATTCCAATCATTGTTTGCCTCAAACAAACCTTAATAAGGGCTATGAAAAATAGGCCCAACTTAAGTTGGTACCTTACAATAGCTTTTATATTGAGGGTCCCAACTTTTAAATAGAATAAAAAATACAACATGAAATAAGATTTAAAATTTAAAAAAAACAAAAAAAAAGCAATATATTCTAATATGGACTTAGGGTTTATCGCGAATATTTAAAATAAACGCTTATCAACTTATTATTAAAAATAAATCAAAAAAAAGAATGTTTTTATCTTACAGTTTCCTACCAACTTCTACAATTTATTGATGAAATTATAATACTAAGTTGTTTTTTGAAACGGTGCGACTTCATTTCTCTCTTTTTAACTTTAACTTTTATTTTCAAAATTTTCGATTTTTACTGCTGCTTAATTTATAATTTTCTTACAATTCATTCCCACTATAAAAGTAGAAGCTATTGCAAACACCTTTTTATAGGGTATTCGGATTCAACTTATAAGATTTCCGAAACATCTGACAAAATATTTTAATATTTATAATATTAAAAAGTATTCGATAATTTTTTTTAGATAAAAAGCTTACAAAATCTAAAAGTAAGATATTATAAGCTTATAATCCCAATTTATTCTTAAAAATATTAACAAATTTCATCGGTTTTGAACATATAAATTACAAAATTATTGATACCAGCATCCTATAAACTCCATAATCTATATTATTTTTTCTAGAACATTTCAAAAGCTTACTCTTAAAATTCAAATTTACATCTAAGAACCTTTAAAACACTTAAGAAAATGTATGAAATTGTAAAATATTTTAAATAAATTCAGTCAAACACCCTTTTATTTCATTTTCAGCCATCTTGACATTACAAGATGTTGACACTTATTACAAATACTATTATTAATCTATTACAAAAACCATCAACACATGCACAAAGTTTGATGTTTTTTCATCATGTCCACGCTCCTATGTTAGACTAATCAAATTAAATTCTTTGCTACCTCCATTAAAGGTAAGAGTCATCAATTGTCAATTCCTACAAAATAAGGTCATAGCGACACTTTTGGTAAAATTGCACTTTCGGTCCCACGCAACAAAAGGTGTTATATTTTTTATCCTGAAATTTACGGGCTTAACATATTTGATACCGTACGATAAAATATTGTAGTATTTTTAGTCCCATAAAATAAAAAATTATAGCACGTTTAGTCTCATTAAATAAAATAATTGTAGCATTTTTTGTTGGTCCTATGGCTACATTTTTTTAAGTCTACGTTACCAGAAGTGCAATCACCCTCTATCGTGTGGGATGAAAAATGTAATTTTCCCGACACCTTTAGTATGAGTAAAATTTTAATTCAAATCAAGTCAATTTAAGAATGATCGATTATATGATAAATATAATAATTTTAAAATAAAATTGATTTAATCCGATCCAACTTTAAAAAATCTATTCTTGAATCACGTCACTGTTAATTTTATTTTCACATTTCCCTAATTTTCTTAAAGGGTGCGCTCCTCAGGCTCCCAAATGCAACGGTCACTGAGTTTAAGATCACTTAACGACCCTCATAAAGAAATGGACCAACCCCCCCCCCCCCCCCACCCCCCACCCAAGCCCCAACGGTCACTTTTGGGGAAAACATTGTCAGCATTATATAGACAATTACATGTGTAGTAACTTTCTGCGGTCTCTTTATTCGATGCATATATTTATGAGTTTAATTAAGACAGAGAAATAAATACTATTCAATTCCACCACTCCACGTTTACATAATCAAACAGCACCAACTCCTACTACTACTACACCGGGAAAGTGCATCAAATTGACTTCCCTAATCAAATTTAATTTCCATCACAATCTTGTCAAAAATATATTAAATAAAACAATAAATGAAAATTCGTCTAGAGGATTCGATCGGATTGGGGCGGTAGCCTTCGGAAAAAGTTCATCGGTACAGATGGCATGTCGTCGCGAAACCTCGGATGGCGGAGGTAGTAGAATCCCGACCCTAACACGAAGGCCTTGAAAGGTACCACATAGAACAGTAAGGAAGCAAGTAAGCATACCACCACGAATATGCCGGTCGCCCTAGGGTCCTTCCAATTGAACAATGCCTCCAATCTTTCGCCTTGAGCTGCTAGATCACCTAGTAGGGTTTGGGCCCGTCCGGCTAGGGCACGTAGTCGGTCGTATCGAACACGAACTTGGTCAACCGATCGGGTAGTTGGGAATCCATCAAATTCTTCGTCAAGTTCGTCAGGTCCCACTGCATCGACGTAGGACAACCTAGGGTCCATTGTGATGGATACACGTTGGCGATACCGAAACCTTAATGCTATGATTAAGAAAGCGTACATGAAAATTGTTGGCAACACTAGATGCGGGCATAGTACTATGGCCACTAATAGGACATGGACCAAAACGGTGGTCGGAGGATGCACCCATGTTTTGATCCCATCGAGCCAACGGACTAAAGTGGCTGCCTTAGACAAGCAACCCACAACCCGGAACCAATTCGCCTTGCTTCGTCTCATGCTCCACATGTGCATGTCCGAATCCAACATGAATTGGACAACTTCTTGGCCCAAAGCTGGTTCGGACCGAGCCAACCTTGTTGTGACAATCCTCATAGCACTATGCCTCAAAATGTCTTGTTGAGCTGGACCCATAGGTTTCACATAATGCATCCTAGGCAACATTGGGTTAGCATATGCTTGAATGAGACTGATCCATGACGAGCAAGAAAACCTCAATGCGATCTCAATTTCGCCCATTTTCTTAGCCCCTCCTGGGAGCAACACCATAAGCGAATACGTACCAACATACACTCGATTGGTGTCGAGCGTGGAGAGTCGTACCCGCAACTTCCCCAATCTCACATCCTTCTTGAGCCCCGCATCGTCATGCTTGTACCTTCCATTGTCGAACACGCCAATAGTTAGCACGGTGCAAGGATCGTACACATCCCACGTGTATTGCTCATTCCATCGTGGATTAAAGCGATCAAGAATTGTTCGTGTCCGGACCCACTTCGGCCCGTACTTGGCCACCACATAGGCATCGGTGGTCCCACGTGTACCATCCTTTGTCTTGACCGGGAGCAGATTAGTAGCACCCCTAATGCCCACTTCAAGTAGCCCAATTGGTGGCTTGGATAGCTGCTTGGCAGTGGCTCTAACATCACTGGTCACGTGAGCTGCCTCGTCAAGCACGTGATACCCACCTTCCAAGCAAACCCGCACGTGTATCCTCCCAGCGTATGGTTTGTTCTCATCTCCAATTAAATTAAACCATCTTGATCTAGGCTCTGATTTGTCGTCCGTACGCTTGTCCACCGTAGCCACCTGGACCTTAGCGTGCCCCACAGATTGCCCATTTGTAACATCCTCCACTGTGATGGTTAGAAACGGCTCAAACGGCTCGGCGGCTACGAAAATCAAGTCCTCATTCCACGTAGGATTGGAGGAGCCGATACTTGTTCGGCTCGTTTTGAACAACTGTGCGCCGAGTTGGGCTTTGACATAGAGCTCCGGGCTCCGAACCTTAGGCTCCGAACCCGAACCAAGCTGCAAATCTTGGGTTTGGATGACCGTTAGTCTCAAATACCACAGCTTCGGAGACAAGTAAACCTTGGCTCGGGTCTCCGGTATCAACCCTCCGGAATCCGACTGCCACGCCTCCTGAAAAGCCTCGTCTGCTTGAGTTCCGACCCACACCGACAGCATGACGTCATTTCCCGGCGACCCATCTCCTTCCAAGCTGTACCATTGAGGGGCTAATGGGCTGTCCGGGGGCACTCGTTTGGGCACCTCCTGCAGATCGAACGACACCGTTCCAGCGGAGGTCTCCTCGACGCTGTCTTTCTCTGCGTTCTTCTTCTGAGTCCAGATGGAGACTTCGAGCGAAGTCGAATTCAGGCCTTCTTTGTCGAATGCGAAAACCTGGTCCCATTCTTTGTTCGCTTCCTGTGATTTGGTCTTGATGCTATGAGTGCCGATCACGAGCTTTGCGCAGAAGGAAGACTCTGCTTCTGGATTTGAAATCTTGGCTTTCACAACACGGACGTAGAGGAACGGCATCTGATCGACGAGATCGAAGGCGATTCTTCGATCCGCTTTGCCGCTGGAGATTTTTTGGAAGAGCTTTGATTCGATTTCCATGTTCTTCGAGTTTTCGGAGATAATGGATTTCTCTGGGTTCTGCGTGGGTTTTTGTTGAGCAATTGGTGGATGCTCTACTTCAGTCGACGTGGGCGGTGTTGGAGGCGGCGGTGGCGGAGCGTTCTCCGGTGGTTTCTCTTCCTTCTTTGCCTCCTCTGAGGCGGGTTTTTGCTCTTCTTCCTTTTTCTCCTCTTCTTTCTTCTCTTCCGTGGCTTCCGCTGGCTTCTTCTCCTCTTCCTTCTCCTTCTCCTTCTCCGGTGGTTTCTCCTCCTCCGCAGCCGGAACCGGAGTTTCACTCTTCTCCGGCGCCGGCGCCGGTGGAGGCTCTTCATCTACATACCAAACTTTCAAACCGATCTCACCTTTGATCTGAGAAAAAACACTTCGTTTCTCCAACGGATAATAAACCAACGGCACATCATCACCGGCTTTCACAAAAGTGCTCCCCGAAATCTTCACTTTTCCGAGAAAAGTGCTTCTCTTCCCGGTCTTCTTATCGTTGTATATATTGAGTTCCAGAGTCTCCTCCACCATGGTAGCGGCGTCGTGCACCAGAAACTCGAGCTTCTCATTCCACTGGGGATTTAGATCCCGGAAAATAGTCTTCGTACGGCGGCGCTGGCCATCGAAATCGACTATGGCGTAGGCGCTCGCCGTTCCCTGGCCGTCCTTCGGCATCAAATTCTTGGCATTACACACTTCTACAGTCAGTTTTCTGCTGCAATTCTCTGCCATTGTAGTGAAATCTTTTCAGAAAAAAAGTTGGCGTTGTGAAACGTGAATGGTGAATGTGAATTTCTTTGTCTTCTTTTTGGATCTTGAGGCAGAGATGCTGTACAGATAGTAGCAGTGCGATGAGGAGGAAAAAGCTTAGAGAGAGAAAGAAAGAGAAAGGTGGTTCTGTTTTAGAGAGAGAGAGAGAGAGTTTCGAGTGAGTGGGATTGTGGTGGGATTTTATAGGGAGAGAACAGTTGAGAGGAGCCGGTTTCATTTTGAAATTATTACATTCACAAATTGCAAAACAAAATAAAGGTAATTACATCAATCTCCTTCAAAATTTATTGTAATTACAAATGCACCCATAAAATTAATAAAATGAGTTGTTACGAAGGAATTTTTGTGAAATAATTGTTAATTTTAAATTGTATTTATTAATTTTTTTAAATAATGAGAATATATATATATATATATATATTTACGATAAATTTTAAAAGAGTCCGTTATAATGTATTCAAAAAATAAAATTAAAATTAATCATTTTCTTAATTATTTTTTGTCAAAATTTAAAGTACTAAATATACATTTCGAGACTTTTTACTCAAATTGAATTAATTATTTTAAATTCTATTATTTCTTATATTTTATTTAATATATGTATATGCTATGTGTATACAAAATTAAATTGATCATCTATTTTAGTTAAAAAAATATTATACACGTAATGCATATATATTAAATAAAATAAAATAATATAATAATATTTAGAGCAGAAAATTCAATTCGCTTTTACTATTTTGTGAAAAAACTGTCGTCGTATTTTTTAATAGATAATTGATGAATTATATTGATTTTCAAATACACAATTACACTTTGTTGTATAATTTTGTATGTTATTTCATACTATAAATTAATGAAGAAAAGTTGAGAAAATTAAAATTCTAAATTTATATTGGGAAAAAATAAAGAAAATTCCCAAAATAGTAATTATTTAAATTTTTGTGTACGTTGGCTGCATTGAATGTAAGTTTAAAGAATCCAGAATGAATTATTTTTAATTAATATTTTCATGTACTATTTTTTTTTTAATTTCTATATTAGAATGAATCTTCAGAATCTTATTATAACATAATTTATTTTAATTATTATAATTTAATTTTATTATCATATCATTATAATCTCAATGTCAGATAAAATTTCATTTAAAAGTAATTAATTTGCAGCCGTTGCGACGTTCCCTAAAATAAAAAAAGAAAAATACAAGGAAAGCGTTGAGACAGAAGTACGATTTGTGGCAGAGGCCAAATCAGCAACACCACGTAAGACAAAGATGGTCCACGGCGTCCCACGTGGTGGGATCATCGGGATGCCATCTTCAATCAGACGGGCCAGCGTGTGTGTGTGCGTGCCCGTGTGGGTGTTAGAGCTGAGGCTCGAGAGCACCAGAGCATTGTGCTTGCTGCTTTTGTCCGGATCACCCCCCCCCCCCCCCCTCCATTTTTAATTTTTATATATAATAAGAAAATTTATTATATTATTAGAATAAATTACACCTACCTCCCCTAAAATTTAACATAATTATAAAAAATGATTAGGTAAAAAATATTAGTTCATAAAAATATTTTGTAAATTTCTAAAAAATATATTAAATTATAATTTATAATTCAAAATGACATTTCGACAATTCATCACAAAAATTATATGAAAACCTAGTGGAATGAGCTGATTGCCACACGGACGTTTAAATCAAGAAAGTTATTTATAAGTTTTTAAATAATGAAAATGTATTTTTAATTATATAAAAACAACAACGGACTTCAAAAAGGCAATTACACAAGCATCGTGTGTGGGAGTCGAGCATAGATTTGCTTCACAAATTCATTCGTCGTCCGAAGGCTGACGGTACCGGATGACTGGCTAGATGTACTACTACATCTCACAGTATATAAAAGCTAAAAAATGTGTACGTCTTATCAAGATTTCGCACATCAAGCGAAGTTCATTCTCAAAACAAAAACGTAACACTTCGATCAAAATCGACAATATAGAAATGTCTAATCGCGATGCACGGGCATACACTATGTCATTGATGTTGTTTTTGATACTATTATTTTTCGTCGAGACATTTGTATGATTTATTTATAAAATACAAAAAGTTTATTATATATATTTGGACATGTATTTGAAGTTGAAAAGGCAATTATATTTTTGTGGATTATATTGGGCACATCAAGGGAATAATAGTCCCATCACTAGTCATGTAAATTGCATGGTCAAAAAGGCAATAATTTCATGTGTACAGACATTGCATAAATGCAGATACAACTTTTTGTTGGTCCAATTCTCATGAGTATATGTTCTTGAAAAGTTTAGGCATGAGGATATTGTTCATCAAGCATCATGCCCATTTTCTTGGTTTGAATTTTTTACCTACCTATCATAATTTCAACCAAATATTTCACCACATAATTCCAAAAAAATAAAAAATAAAGGGTGTTTTGGGGGTCAATTTAATGAAGTACACAATTCGAGTTAAAAATTATTTCATTTTGTCGTTTCGGATCATATTTATTTGAAAATAATTTTGATTTTTAATTTATTGAAAAAGTATGACGGGGTCTAGAATTAAAAATGAACAATTATTACTTGCGACGTATATTTATAATCGAATGTTGTCTACATTTTATTATAAACATTCTTATACAACTATATTTTTACATTAAATTTGAATAAATATATAGGCGTTCCTTTTTTATACTATCTCTTTTAATTCAAGAAATGTATAATTTGCCGAAAAAGAATTGCCTGTTCATTGAACTTATCCGGGTTGCAACCACCTCATGCTGACCGTCAATCAGTATAATATTTTCCACTATTTTATTTGATTTTAAGAAATAATTTTTTAGCTTTTTCTTTTTAACCAATAATAAGCATTTGATCTTACAAAATATGCACCTTTTTTTTTATTTTTTTATTTAAAGCATCGAATTATTATTAATTTAAACAACTCGATTACAATCATTTTCAAGTATCGATACCTAACAAAAATAATTGCAACAATCAGACATCGTTCAACAATATCAAATAAACAAAATTAAAACAATACTTACTATGCAGTAGAACAACATCACATGCATATAGCAGAATTTGGAACCCATCAATTTCAGCAACTGAACCAGGTCTCATCGGCACAAAATATGCACCTTACTCATGCTTAATTAGGACTTCTTGACACTACAACAAAAGATCAAATAGCGATTTTAAATTATTGATAAAGATATATGTTAAGTAATAATACTCATACTAATTAGCAAAACGCATACTTATTTTTACAAAAAATGACGATCTTTTTAATATATATATATTTTTTTATCAATAATATAAAATATTATCATGCATATAAAAATTACAAAGATCATTTAAAAGTTATGAGTTCTGTTAAGTTATTTAATTTATTTTATTCTCTTTTATATAGTTAAATTTAAATATAATTAAAATTTAAATTATGTACCAACATCGAATGAACAATAACATAATGAGAATCCCAATGGTAAAAATACCCAAAATGGGCAAAAACACTTTATCTACACACCTTTACACAGTATATTAAATAAATAAATGGTGTGGAATTTGGATTGTAGCTAATTGCATGGCCACTTGCCAAAAATCTCTGCAAATGTGAACGTTACTTTGTTCTCATCGTGCTCCACAATATCCACACTTATATATCATATCTGTCCTATTTTTTTTTATTACTGGTCGTCGTGTCACGTCGTTTCACGTATATATAATTAATAATATTTTTACATTATAAATTATATTATAAATATATATATAAGTCAATGTATTATATTTTTTCAAGAAAAAGAAAGAAAGAAAGAAATCAATAAAGTAAATAATTTAGGAATATAATTGGTATAACGATAAAATTAGTGTTGTGGTATCATAATCGCAGTTTACGAGAGAAAAAAGCCTTTTATTTTTATATAATATAGACAATCATAATAATAATAACAGTAATTAGTGATTAATTAGAATGCAACAAATTAAATTATGTAATTAACAAATATTGCCTCATACATTTTTTTTTTATTAACGGCCATTTTTCCTGCGTAGAATTGTTTAATAGTTGGACGTTACGCTGCCAATTAATTACATGGAATTAACCAAAAAAAAAGTGAAATAGCCAATTATAAAATAAATAAATAAATTGTTTATTTTCCTTGGTAAAATTCTTGTTGGTAATTTTTGGCTAAAACCCACAATTTTTTTCCTTTTTTTTTGGTAAATATAATTTTCATAAATAGAAAAAGATATAGTACAACAATCATAAATTAAGTAGTATTTCCTTCGACAGGCCAAGGGATACGCCACAATTTATAAAGTGCATGTGTACTAACAGAGCTAGCTAAGATAATGCCAAATATACGCTGTCTAACATCCTCCACAATTAAGTTAGCTACAATATTCGGTTCCGCTCAAAAATTTGAAAAATTTTTCTTTGTTATTTTGGGTGGGGAGAGGGGGGGAGGGGGGGCTACGTAATTAAAAATCTAATCTTAACATTTGTCAATAATACCAATTAGATTAACTGTATAAGTTCTTTCTTAAAATTTGACACAAAAGTGCAAGCCAGGCTGTACTTTGTGTAGTAAGAATGTAAATAGGTCGAGCCTGATCGAGTTTGGCAAAATAATTTTGGAGTTTGAGCTCGAGTTCAAAACTTTTTGTGGCTCAAGTTTTTTTATTTTTTTTTTGTATATAATTAATATAAAAATTATTTAGAATATTTATTTATTATGCTAGATTGACAAGCCCATATTATTTTAACAAAAATATATTTATAAATTTCTTAAATTATTAGATAATTTAAAAGATCAATAATTAAAATAAAATAAATATATATAATAAAAATAAGGAACTTACTAACTTGTTGATTAAATTTATTTTTGTTAGATATTAAATATATATATATATATGAATAAAAATACCACATTTTATTATTATATAAATTTAAAATATGATATTACTTAATAATTATAATATATGGGTTAATTTTGAATATGAAGCTGATATAATATTGAATATGGAGTTAAATATATAAAAAATTTAAAAATAAAAAAGCTTGAGGGCAGATTATGAATAGAATATTTTGAGCTCGAGTCAAGCTCCAACTAATTAAGACTAACTATGTTGAAATTTAAAGTTTTTTTAAATAAATTATTCATTCGATGATTAAAAATATTGAATAATGAGTTTAAACTATGTATATATAGGCTTATTGATTTATTGATGATTACATGGTTGCCAAGATTGATGAATATTTCTAATTGAAAATATGTGTGATATGAGCGAAAAGTTACACATTTGATTATATTCAATTTGAAGTCGACTTCTGAGCCTAGCTTTTTACAAGTCTGGGAAAGGAGATTTGAAGAAAATATATCAGCACTCTGACGTTAAAGTCAGTAAGCAATAATAATAATAAGAAATAAATTTAAAAGAGCGTAATGTAGAATAATAATTCAGTGTTGAACGGTTTGGTGCAGTATCTTTTTATAGTCTTCACTTCCTGTCAGCTAGGGAAGTCCAGTCCCTGAACTCGAAAAAGCAATTGCTAAGAGATAGACTCCAACGATGGGGGAATCTTCCCTCTTGACTGTTGGAGGCTTTCCCCTTAAGATGATAAGACTCCTCCCAAGATAATTTTTTTGAATTTTTAAGGAATATGCGAAACAAACTCAACATCCTCTTAGATCATTGGGCGTCCTCCTTAGCAAGGCAGCTATCAGTCCTGCGATATTGATAAAAGAAAATAATATATAAAATGGAGAGATAAAAAATACATAGAAGATCATAATTAGTGGGGAAGTTAAAAATATTTAAATAATTTTAAAATTATTAAAAATAAATACTAGACCAAAATTATTTGGACACCGAAGTGATCCTATTCATTAATATCAGTTGTTGTTTTACGTGGTTCCCGCGAGTATATAAAAAATTATAATAGTGCAAGATGAAGAAAAAAAAATTAGAAAAAAAGTACAGAGCGTAGTGGGATGATGAACAAGAAAGAAGTATATGAGAAAAAACGTGGGTAAAGCAAGAAAGACAGAAAAATAATAATTGTGGGTTTATTAAAAATATGAAAGCTTGTAATAAAAAATAAATATGGAGAATGTAAGAGAGAAAAAAAAAATAATTGCAATAGGATTTATTAAAATTGTGAAAGTTTGTGAGGGCAAAAAATATGAAGAATATGAGAGAGAAAATTGAGTAGTGGCTTGAGATAAAAAACATTATAATTTTAAAATAATTAAAAAATATTAAAATAACTATTATGGATAAGTTTTTTTTAAAAGAATAAAATGAATAAAAGGATAAAATGGGATGATAAAAAATTGGTACGACCAATGGGTTTTCTTTTATTAATAATAGTATAGATGTGTACTAGTGCGTTTGGCATGCTTAGCTTAGCTCGAATCATTAAATAAAAAATTAAAAAAAAGTAATTTTTTATTTTGAAAATAGTATTTTAATTTTAATTGAAGAAAGTAAAAGTGTTAAAAATAAATAATAAGGAAGTTATAAAAAATTAAAGTTAGTGGTGAAAAGAGGGAGAAATTTAAAAAGTATTGATAAAATAATATCTATCTGTACTATATAAAAAAATATTCCTTTCTCATTCATAAATAGCGGTTACTTACACACAACACTAATTTTTTAAATTATAAAAAATATCTTTATGCATTTTTAACCATCCCTATTCTAATTCATTTTTTTATTGATACCAATTTTTTTGCGTTGATAATATCTCTAAATTTATTTTATTTTATTTATTTATTAAATGTGATGCGTTTGTTTATCATCTTATTCTTATTTATAATATATTTTCAAGCGTAAACAATTATTTATTATATGCATGCAGGGATGGCGTGCCATAACGGCTAGTACAAATAAAAAGAAGGCTCTGTTTATACTCACAAATAGTGGTTACTTACACCACGACAATAATTTTTCAAATTACCGATAATATCCCTTATGTATTTTTCAACGACCCCTACTCAAATTCCTCTTCCCTTCTATATATCTATACAAATATATATATATATATATAAAGATTTTTTTCACTCGCAAATGATAATTTATGACACCATGACACTAAATTTTTTATATATAAATAATATCCCTAAGTTAATTTTTTTCATTTAGTTTTTGAAATGCGATATGTTGTTTATATATTTTATTCTTATGTATAATATATTTTAAAGCGTAAAAAATTATTTATTGTATGTATTCAGGGACGGCGTGCCATAATACTAGTAAAATAAAAAAACAAAACAAACAAAAAGGTGAGATAGCAAAAAAATGCTCTCACTTAATAGTAAAATATAGATACATAAAGTATATATAAATTACATGATTTGATAAAAAAAAAAAAGTGGGGCTTAAAGAGTGAGAAATTTGTAGTCAATGGAGACTGAAAAATTGTTGATGTACTTGTGGGGCTTTAAATTATTCGAATCGAGTCGATCACGTTATTATTTAAGTTTGTTTAAATTATTATCGAGTTTCAATAATTGTATTTAAATTTGGTTTGATTATTGATTTAATCGAGCTTTTAATTGAATCAAACATGAATCGAAATCAAGTAATTTAATATTTTTAAATAAATTTTATTATTTTTGCACTAATGAAATCGATCTCGAGCCGAGCTCAAAGTTTACTAGACAAAAATTTTCATTCAAGTTTAGTCTATTAAGTTTAACAAATGAAGTTCGTTTATTGGTATATTTCAATCGAGTATCGAATAGTTTGATTATTTTTTCCGGTCAATTTCCTGGAGGGTCCAAAATGATATTTTTAAAAGTTAAGGGTGGAGAGTGAAAATTGAGTATAATTGTAGGGGCAAAATAGAAATTATCCTTATTTATTCCTTTCACCACCCGAGGCCTAACCCGCCCCACACCTAAAATTCGAACAAAAAAACCTGGACCGTTGAATTTTTACATGAAATCTAACGGGTAGATTTCCTTTCTCTTTTTTTTTTCTTTTTTATTTATTTATTTTTAGCCTTCTTGATTGGAAACCGTTTTCAACTTTCCTTCCCATACAAAAGACAGAACCAAAAAAAAGAACTTTCCTTCTCATACAAATTACAACCAAAATTCCAAGTACTTAAACCCTATCTACAGGCCCATCGCGCCAAAACCCCAAGATCAGCATCATCTGCAGTGTTTTAATAGCAGGGTCTTCAGACCATCAATTCCGCTGCAAGATTTTGATAATTGTAGTTAAATTTTGCTGCAATTACATCGCCGCAACATTGAAATTGTTGGGTCTGCTGAATCTTCGAGTATTCTGCAATCCTTTTGGTAAGATGGGAGGCTTTAGTCAAAGGTGAAATTTTTATCGATCATTGTGTTTTAATTTGTTGATGCATGTTCGGTTCGTATCAGGGCTTGCGAGTATGGTCTGGTGCGGTAACTGCGCGAAAAATATCAGTAGACCTGATTATGTGGATGGTAAAATGTAAGTGCTTCTTCTAAGTTATTACTCACGTAGATTTCTTGTTTTGTTTTGTTTTGTTAAGGAACGAAAGCTTTGCTCAGCTTGAAATTGTGCTGGCTTAGTTTAAAGGGCTTCTTTTTAGTTTGTATTTTGGGTGATGTGAGGTAATTGTGTGTACTGAAGGAGATTTCTTTTGTGGTTTGTAAATAAACAGATGCTGTTCACTATGTGGAAGAGTTCTGGACGAGGATAATTTTTCTCAGGAGCCCACGTTTGTCAAGAACGCTGCTGGGCAGGTTTGCTCTTGGTTGTATAGTTGTCCGCAGCATTGTCAGTTTTTTTTTTATTTTCATGGGAAAGTCTAGGCCGCCTCTTGCTTTGAGAAGTCATTGCCCATCATCTTGTTGGTACAAACTTTATCTGGCTATTGAGGGCTTATTCTGATATTGTTTTTCGGTACATTTCACGTCAGTCTTGTTGGAAGTAGTTAAAATATTAAGCATCTTTGAGTTGGTTGTTGGTTTATTCTGCTCTTTTATTTTGCATTGGGTATTAAGTGGCTAGAGCACTGGCTAGCAGTTCGATAAACCTAATTGTTATAATTCTGATTTAGTATGAAACTTCAGAATCGAACTTTCATTAGCTTCATAACTTCAAAGGATTTGGAACACCTGATAGAGAGATGAGAGGCGGAAGATAGTGTAGACGCCCTCATTGAGTAAAGAATTTGCTTTTGATATTATTATTTCGACCTTTCATACTCCAATTACTTTTCTTGGTCCGGTGTATCTGTTCTAATGTTATTTCTGGGATTGCTTGTTTTGCTTTATTCTATCCTGAAACCCAAGGTTTATTCTATCCTGAAACCCAAGGTTGATGGACTAGATAGTGTAAGTGCTCTCATTGAGTGAAGAATTTGCCTTTGACATTATTATTTCCACCTTTTATGTTCCA
This sequence comes from Sesamum indicum, assembly GCF_026168435.1. Classification (NCBI taxonomy): domain Eukaryota; kingdom Viridiplantae; phylum Streptophyta; class Magnoliopsida; order Lamiales; family Pedaliaceae; genus Sesamum; species Sesamum indicum. The sequence goes on along the minus strand of NC_142661.1, from coordinate 2,370,337 downwards.
ATTTCTTTTCTTGGTCAGGCATATCTGTCTTATGTTATTTCTGGGATTGTTTCATTTTGCTTTGTCCTGAAAGAGGTCGACACAGTCCACATTTAATAGTACTGTTAACAGGAAACTGGATTATTAGGAAGTAGCAACGTGAAGTAATATGTGGATTAGTCTGTCAGGGTGCATTTTGATTAGAGCTTGTTCATGTTCTATATTAATTGACTCAAATTTTGCCACAGAGCCAATTGTCAGGGAATTTTGTGAAGACCATCCAAAATGAATATTCGGTTTCCCGCGAGAGGATACTGAATGAAGGTAAATCTATTTACTACTTATCGCAAAACTAAGATTTCTTGTCACCTGATATATAATGAACTCTGCAAGCGAAGGACAGTTTCCGTTATGGTGTTAATTTGAATGGGTACTTTGTGGGTTTGGATTCGGAGAGCAGCTTTCTTTCCTTGTAATTTGTCAAATCTCCAACTTGTAAAATAATATGTACTTCTTTAGGTGCTCTGCCCATTGACCTGCAATTCTTAAAGTAACAAGGACTTTGTTGTGGTTGATTGATGTTAAGACATATTTGCATGTGCAAGTCATAATGATGCACAAATTTCATGACCTCAGTCCCTGGAATCCTCATTCAGTGCAGTGGTAGCACTTTTAGTTCCTATAAGCTATTGTGAAATCTGACTGTATGTCTTTAACGCACTTTTATGTCTAATATTATTGTGTTAATGATATTACACCTAGTTGTATGATCTCTTTAAATTATCATGTAAATTCCTCTCTTATTGCAGCATATAATGGGATAGATAGTATGATTTATGCCCTGGGAATTGATGGTGGTGATTCCATAGCTCGCCCAGCTTTAGCCTTTTATACGGTGTGGCTCTTTTATACAGTATCTGTGTTTCTAGATATTCTGTTGATTGACAGTCATTATGGGTAACTGTTGTTTACTTGACAGATAGCAGTTGAGCGCAACTTCACAAGGGGGCGGAGGAAAGAGCTAGTGGAGGCTGCTTGTCTTTACATTTCTTGTAGGTATGGAAGTTTCTTTAGAAAAAGGAAAAAGGAACGTGGTCAATTAATATTAACATGACAGTTTGTTTCCAATTCAATGTTATGCCGTTGATTTCCGTCGGAAAAGGTTAAAAGATGTTTCAGGTCGTAGTATGTAAGCCCTAGCGTCTCGAGTTTGTTCCTCTTCCTGATAAGTAATTCTATTATATTTCTTTTATTTTTCATTGTTTGGGTGAACTTTAATTGGTTTCCTTGCCATATTATCTGATTATATATTTTAGGAAAAGGGAATGAGTTATATGAACCATGTATCTTAGTTTCCAATGCTATTTATCATGGATTCAGAATAAACCAATAATTGGGGAGGTGGGTAACTTTTATGATGTTTTTCACATGTATTTCCACCAGGTATAGGCTTTTAACTTATGTTGGTAAATTTCATCAAGTAGACTTTTAACAATCAAATATCTTGGACTTGTTTCCACAACTACATTGTGGTACCAAAAATTAATGACGAATGGTAAGCGGAAGGGGGGAAATGTTCAATTATACATGGCATATTGTTCAAATGGTTTGTGAAGAGGAGAAAGGAAGGATATTCTGTTAATTTACATGCACAAACATTTATATGGATCCTTGCGAATTTGAATCTGCTAAGTGCTAATATATAACTGGTTTAATTATTTGTTACAATAGAAACTATGGAGCTTTGATTGTTCTATTCATTTTCTTTTGCAGGGAGAATAAAAAGCCATATCTTCTTATTGATTTTTCAGAGTACCTAAATATAAACGTGTATGTGGAACTTTCTTCCTTTTGAGCATGTTGTTAGTTCTGTTTCTGAGTTTGTGTATTCTTAAATAAGCTCTTAAAGTTTAATGTTCTAGTTCTGTGTTGAGCTATTTGAGACTTGGTTAAGGTGAAGTTTACTTGTTACTGTTGGGAAGGCGTTTAAGTGGAACGAGGTGTGCTTTATGTTACAAAGTATGTCATATTCAGCCATTGGATAAGTTTGTGTGCATGGCCAAAGTTGTAGGCATAAGACGTTATCTAAATTGCTGTTGTACATTATTAATGAAATGGAATTAATTGCAAAATGAAGTTTGAGGTATTATTTCTGATCAGCGGGAATTGCAAAGTTATTTTGTGTAACTTAGCCAGAAGATTTTTGTCTGTATTCCATATCATTTCTTGGAATCATCATAGACTGAAAATTTGCTGGAACTTCAAACGTGTCTTTATTGGATACAATATAAGTTCCACACAGTTACAAGAATGAGGACAGGATGTAGTCAAGATAACAATCTTACAATCAATGTCCTCTACCATTCGCTTATTTGGTTCCAATTTTCGCCCATAGTGTGGATAATCACTGTCTACTCTTGTTGACTGTAGAAGGGAATTCCCAAAACTAATCTACATGTAACGAATCTGAAAGAGTTGAATGAGGAGAAAATCTCATGTATAGTTCTATAGAATGACACTAAGGGTAAAATTCTGACTTACATTCAGCTGCCATCGTTCGATTGATCTCTGCGGGTCTTGTTTCGTTTAAACTATAGATAGACAGTAGTCAGCAAACTTTCTCCAGTTTTTTAAGTGATTAGTTTTTCTTATTTGTTTGGGATGTTGAAGATATCTTTTAATTTTCTTTTTCCTAACATAACACAGTTATGTGCTAGGGGCGGTATTTTTGCAGCTTTGCAAACTTTTGAGCCTTGAAGAACATCCCATTGTTCAAAAACCTGTGGATCCTAGCCTTTTCATTCATCGATTTACTGACCGTAAGTACATGTTCTGTTTTATTGCTTTCTACATACTGGTCTGAATTTTACTGCCTTTTGGAATACTATAGGGTTTATATGTCTTATAAATTGTTGATTTATATGTGGTATGCATCAAAGTGGAGTATGTGTGTGTACAGAAAGTCGCTTGATCTTCAGAACTGTTTAAAGGAGATCTTGTGAGCTCAATTTTGGAGTGATTTCAATACTCACTGGACTTAACTCCTTAAGCATAGAGCAGTTTGCTCTGGAATTAAATCATTAGCATTTCTTCGTATGGCCAAAACTTAATATCTATCTATCTTTCTTGGTCCACATATAATGAATTTGTTAAGCTTACTCCATTTTTTTTGTTTTTTTTGCTGTCAGCACTCATCTACTTTGGTGGTTAACGAGCAACCTTTCAAACTTCTTTGTAGGTTTGTTTGGTGGCAGAAAACCAAGTGTTTCTAGAACCGCACTTCATATTGTTGCTAGCATGAAGCGAGATTGGATGCAGGTTCCACTAATAATAGATTTGTGTGTGCATGTGAGAGAGTGAAATAGATAGATACGCATAGTCTGATTTGCCCTTGTTCGTTTAGTATTTAGATATAGCTTTGCAGATGATCTGATCTGTGAATTGCTTGCAGACAGGGAGAAAACCAAGTGGGCTGTGTGGAGCTGCGCTCTATATATCTGCTCTTTCGCATGGTCTGAAGTGTTCAAAGTCGGAGATTGTGAGTGTAGTTTAACATAATTGTCCCATGTAAGGTGTTCGAAATGTGTATGTCTTGTGGAAGAGTTTTGCTCATCTTAGTTTTTTCTTCATGATATTAGTTGCCATCCTGTGTTGAGTAGTGATATGGGATAAAATTGATTTGTTTTACATAGAGATCAGGGTTTCTTGAATCTTGGTTTCAGTTGCTATGTTGTCACCCTCATAGCTTCAGTGGCGTTCGTATCCTGTTGTTTCTTGACTGTTAGTGAGTGACAATTCTACGGTTTAGAAGATGATAATTTAATTTTTCACGATTGGGTTCACTTTAGACATCCCAGCTCTACTGCTTCATATGGTCATCTTTTCCTGTTTTCTGGTGTTGGAGTGTATAACCTAACTTTCCATGGAAGTGATTGATTAGCGGTTGGTTCTGAAAATGGGGTCATTTGGAGGAACAATTCATTTTGAATGACTTACTGAAACTGGGTCATAAATGGCAAAAGAAGGCCTCATGGAATATAGGATCTGTATGGTCAGAAAATGGACAAAGAAATGTCTCCATGGAGCATGATTTTCATACGAGAAGTGCGAGTGTTAGACATACATCAGAGAAATATATGGGTCATAGTTATCCAGCTGAATGGAGTGGGGCCAGATGATGACCTTAGTAAATCAGATGAATCAGTTATGTGGTAATGTTAATCGGAAGCATTGCAGAAAGTTTCCTTGGAGTGATTAGTCTTGTAATTCATCTTTTCATGTAGTTACCACAAGTTAATTATTCTCTAGAAACCTATGAATTTCATTTCAACATGCTCAAGAGTTCATTTGCACTGCAAGACTGATTCTTTTTTTCAACCTATGCTAACTTCTAATTTGCTTGATACTAATATTAATGAATGAAAATTGAGCTCTTTATTGCTGTGGTGGGAAATAATTAAGCCCAATGGCTGTGAATACGCAATCTCAGGCTTCCTGTTGGAGCATTCTTCGTGTTTCTTTGCTTTTAGCTTCCAATTGTTGTTCTGGATATTGTGAAGGAGTTTAATCATTTATTTCATTATATCTCTGGCATTATGTGATGCACATCTTTTGAATTGTTGTCAGATTAAGGTTGTCCACATCTGTGAAGCAACACTGACGAAGCGGTTGATTGAATTTGAGAATACAGAGTCAGGAGGTCTTACGGTAGGTGCTCGAAACTGAAGTTATACATGGTGCTCAGAGCCAAAATCTTTGCTATTATTGATAAGATTTGTGTTAAAGGTAGCTATAGGTTAATTATTTTTTAGTTCAAAGCTTGAAGTCACACCTCATATATTTGATTGCTCTATGGTAGGATATTTTGTAGTGGAACCATGGGTAATGCCAAAGTTCATTTGCTATAGGTTCACATTATTTATTTATTTATTTATTTATTTTCGTTGCACTATGTTTTCACACACACATGTATGTATATATTGATGTTGCATGCCCAAACATAGCTCTGTATTTGTGAACATGGAGTGCAAATACATATATTGTTGCATGATACAGAAAGATCAATTCTGTATTATTTCTTTCTTGATGGTTTGACTTCTGTTGCTAGCACTTCTGGAATAACTGTGAAAATACGAAATGTGTCTCCTAAATAGACATTTAATCTTGTGCCTCTCCTACATTTATTAAAGTGTTGGATGCTATTTGTGCAATGGCGAGAATCTTCCTCTTTCATGGGATTGTAAGAAGATTTTTGTATCTGGCTAGATTGAGGAGTTCAACACAAAAGCAGAAGAGCTTGAAAAAGAAGAGAGGCTCACCAAATCGCTGAATACAGGGAAAGCATCTGGAATTGGTGAACTTCTCTGTGAACATAAGGGTGGTGGGAGGGTTCCTTTTGCTCATGGCCTTTGTGAAAGCTGCTATGAAGATGTAAATTCCAGTTCCTTCATGTATTATTCGGTGTTATTTTGTATGTTAATAGTGCTTGCTCCTTGGTGCAGTTCATAAAACTTTCTGGGGGCCTTGAAGGTGGTTCTGAGCCTCCAGCTTTTCAACGTGCAGAGAGGGAGAGAATAATGGCAGAGGAAGCTGCTGCGCAGAGCTCTAAGAACCGAGATTCCTCCATATTGCCTGGCCTAGCAGAAAACCAGAGCAAACTTTTAAATGTATTTACTGATACTCTATCAACACTTTACCCTCCCCTCCCCCCTTTCTCTAGTGGTAGAGATTTTAAGACGACTTGCTCTTGAAGGTCATGTTTATCTCATGTTCATCCTTGCGACCTTTTAAAATTTTTATTAACTTGTAACTATTAGGTGATTGTTTTCTCTAGAGGTACTACTCAATCTATTAAGTTAATCCTTCCATTGTGCTTTTCTTATTTCTTGTTTCCAAGATTTAAAGAAGCGCATGAGTTCAATGTTTAATTACTTCCTTTTATGTTAAGTATGCGATGGTCGTAAAGTTTCTCAGTTACTATTAAATTCCCACCTTTGGTACCATATTGAATGGTTCCTTTTGGTTGCAAGTCTGCTGATATTCTTGTCTTATTTTCCTAGACATCCCTGTTCCAAAAATTGACCCTCCTTTTGCAGTTTGTACATCCAAATTTATTTAAACGATTGAACCTATTGTTTCTTTCCCAAATGTTCAGTTGATTTATTGTGGGTCTATGAGCTTTCTTGTTTGCTACGAACACTTCCTATCTTTCTTATGTTGTATTATCTTTTATTTAATGCATAATTAGTCTAATGAAAGAAGGAGCATCGAGAATATGGGTGAACGCGAAGTTTTACAACCAGCAGAGTCTGAGTCAACAGGTATGACCATTTTACATATATCCAGTTGATGGATCTTAGAATGAGTAATCCGCACACAATTTGGAGAAACTCTGATTTTCGTTTACAATTTCAGGAGCTACCTTGAAACATAATACTAGTCGTGATTCCGGCAATGACAGAATAAATGCAGATGATGCAGCTGCTGAAGAATCAGAGACTTTATCTGACATTGATGACATCGAGGTTCTCAAATGCTCAATTTATTTGAACATAATTGCTCCTTACCACTACTTTTTGTCCATAAAATAGGGAAAAGGAATATACCAGGGTTTGAAAGGAGTGGTGGTGAATTCTGGTAATCTTTTTGTTGAAATAACCACCCAGGTCAAATTCTTGTAACTGACGAGATTTGGATGTGTGTGTTTGACATTCTTGTCAAGTATCTCTCAGTGTCCCTTTTCTTTCTGGTGTGTGTTATGACATTCTTTGCATGCATATAGTGTGCATTAGTGGCCCTTCTTTACATGGCAGCCTTTCTGTGGTTCTGAATTTTGTTTATAGGCCAGGCCTTGGGAAATTTAGGTGCTTAGAATGTAATCATGTCTATACCCTAGCAAGTTGATTGTGGACTGAATAACAGGCCATTAATTGTCTTCCTTCATGTTTAACTTAATACCATTTGCTAATATTTCCAATAGTGTCAGCACATTGGGTCCTGGAGAGGTCCTAGACCTTCATGTTACCAATCTTTGACTATAGTCTTATATATTTTACTGTTAAGAATATGTTTTCTGGTATTAGGACCTCATTCTTGATTCTCCATATACAATAGGATTTAGAATGGATAACATGTGGTGGGTATGTGCCCATAAGCTGACAAGCACGTTAGCATGGCTTAGTATGAAGAGAAGCCCTTGTACATCTCATAAGGAAGATAATAGTGTTGACCAGTGATTAGCTTTCATGGTTTCATCATCTTTTTGGTTAACCAATGCTAGTTTCTGATTCTTGGATTGTTCACTAAAACAAAAACTGCTGGCAGGTTGATGTCTATCTTCACAGTGAGGAGGAGAAGCAATTGAAGAAGATTATCTGGGAGGAAATGAACAAAGAATATCTTGAGGTATTGAAATTGTTTTTATTACGTTGAATAAGAAATCCATGAGTAAGAGGCAGTATTACATGGTCTGGTGACGCTCTCTTCCCTATTCACAAGATAACATTGGACTAGCTTAGTGTTTTGTTAGACCCTTTTAGGATGTAAATGGATGATGTGTGTGTGTGTGTGTGCATGTGTCTGTATGTGTATGTGTGTATTAATGTAGTGCACCAAGGGGGTGCTCCTCATGAAGACAAAAGATTTTATCTATCCGTAAATGTGTCTATATCATTTCCAAGGTGAGGAAAAGAGCGTAATAGTAATTAACAAATTCCTCCTACAAATAGAGAGTTGGAAGTTTTATCCCACAAAGTGCTGTTTTCTCATGCCTTTGCCTCCAAAAATAATTGCACTGAACATTATTGAGTGCACATTACTCAAAGAAAATTCAGCTTCCTTTATTAACGATTTGAGACATGAGTTTGAATTATGACTATGTTCACTCTCGTATGTTTGGCTGAACTAGTACAATTTGGTGTTTTGCTACAATGGGTCATGAAGAATTATATGATCCCTCAAATAAAATTTATCGAAGTAAAAGATGATTATTCACAAAAACTAGTTATTCCACTTATGACGACCAAACCAAACCCTATTTCTGTTTCCAAACTCACAGGAGCAAGCAGCTAAAGAAGCTGCCGCATTAGCTGCAAAGAAAGCTCACGAGGCTTCTTTTGCTAACTGCTCAGAGGATGTACAAGCTGCACAAAAACTTGCTGCAGCAGCTGCAGCAGCTGTTGCGAAGTCGAGGAAGGTGAGATCATGATAGCAGTATAAACTATCGTAGTACATTGTGTTCTGGTACTAGCATAATTAATGTTGGATGGTAGACTCAAAGTTAAGGTTTTGCAAAAGGGAAGGCATTTAAATGGTGGACTCGATTTTTTCTGATGTTCCTGTCAAAACACGGCTGATTAACATATAGACGCTTGTTATAAAGCTGCCCATTACCGAATTATGATTTGCAGGAAAGACAACAGAAGCGAGCTGCGGAAGTGAAAAATTCTGGTCCTGCTCAAACTGCTGCAGAAGCAACTAGACAAATGCTTGATAGAAAGGTATAGTTTAAAAGAAAGACTAGTTCTCAGTTTTCATATCTTTGGAACAGAACATTAACAGAAGAGTGACATGGAAACATATTTGACTATGTCTTCGACTGCCCAGTGTATTATAATAGTGTCATGACTCATGTAAAGCACACAGAACAAGAAAATCTGAAACATGTCCGATACCACAGAGCAGAAATATAAGTTTGAATGTGTCTACGATATTGGACAAAGATTTATGGACGAAACCTTGACTCATTTAAGTAGAACTCCTTGTTTGGAGAATCACTCTTGATTTTGAAGAATCTAAATATATCCACCAGCCATATATTGGAAATTCAAACTTAATCCAAGAGAATGAAATAGGTCTGAAGGAGTAGAATATGTAAAAACCAATCCAAACGATAAAAGTAATTAAATCGTGTTTATTCAATTATAACTTTTATCATTACAGTATGTAAGCATTTGCATAGCTAAGCTTCTAACTCTCTTTAACTTAACTAGTTTACAATAGAACGTTGAAAACTCGAGATTTGAAGTCTGCGTTACAGGAAATCATTTTGAGAAAAGAAGGCCAGTGAGCCAAAAGAATAAAGTGGGACTCTTTATGATGTAGACTGTTACAAAATTCTAAGATCAACCAAGTTGTAACCATGCCCAATTATGTATATGCTGTTGATGAATTACTTTAATTCCAATTCTTATTGCCTATAACGAACACATCTTTTTCCACTTTCACTTTCCTGCATTGATTTTTTGCTTCCATCATTGATGTACTTGGATATGATATTGATACAGAGGCTGAGTTCTAAAATCAGATATGATGTACTGGAGAAGCTTTTTGATGAATCTGTAAGTTTCTTGTTTCTTCAAATGCTTTTTCTTTTCATTCGCTTGAGGTGATTTTTCTGAACCTGTATTTCATGTGGCGGAGAGATGGTAGAATTTGATTGAGTTTTCATACCTTATTGACATTTCCTTAGGAACAGAAAATGGAATTTGAAGGAATCAGAAGAAATTCTCTGCTATTTTCATCGGTGGCTGCTATACTTCTACTTGTTTAGCATTTCTTTAAACTTAATAATGGTTCTGGAATACGATCAAAATCCATGACCGACTAGAAATCCTTTTAGTTACATTTTGGAACTGGGGACTTACATTTTCAGTCACAGCATGTTTAGAACTAATGCATTGACGGGTGAGTTTCTTGGGTTGCGAGTGGAGTAAGACTAAGTTTGCATCCATTTGATACACATATACAAAACCTGTTCCATAGGAATGGTGTTGCATGTCCAGATACAGAGTAGAAAATGAAAAATACATGTACTTGCTGTAATTTAAACCAGTGCATTCAACCTGGACAAAACCTCGACACTTTCATTACAGGGTAGCACCCAATAAGAGCTCCCAGAATAGAGGTTCTTGCTATAGACAAAATACTGGACGTACTAGTTTTCCAAATCAAAGTGTTGGATGACGTCTGCTTTATCACCTCTAAAGACTTGACCCATATGGACTTGCTGTGATCTCCCTATTTAAAGTTTCCCATCTTGCTCAAAGAGTAAGTTATCCCGAGTAGTAGGTTGCCCTTGCAGGCAGTCAATGGTCGTGTTCCGACCAAAAGAAAGGGGAAATTCTTGGATTGTCTAAGGTCTAATGCTTCTTGATTACTAAAAGAACCCTAACTTATATATTATGTATCCTCACTGATTAGGAACCAAAAATCCAGCGAAATCGTGTACCTATTGTCTATATAATGGATACCTTATATTAATACTGTGCAGAATCCATGTTTGGGGGTAGTTTCTGGGGGTACTTTTCATGGAGTTCTGAAATGACATACAATATCTGCTTACTAAAAACTAGAAGCAGCAAAGAAAACATGTCTCATAGTTCTGACTTCTGAAATGTGATGGCATCATTTAGACCTTTATCTTTGTGCTTCCCAGCTATCGAATTTTACAAGAATACTGATCAGAGGTGTCTCAGTTCCATCACCGGTTGGCAATATCTTAAATCTTTACCGTCTTGTTTGTGTATCAGGAAAACCCAGAGACCACCAAGAAAAGCCGAACAGAAGCAGATGCCGATGGTGATGTCAAGGATTTTAAGACTAGCAAAGAAGAGAATCCTGAAGTAGAAGAAACCTACAATACCTGTAGTGAGAATGTAGAAGAATTCGATTACAACGATGATTATAACGACTTTACTGATTTCTAGAAACTTCCCCACACATGTCAACCTGTTGTACATTAGTATATATTTGAATGCTGATTTATCTCATAGATGCATAAGTCGCTAGTTCTGTTTGTGAAAGATACAGAAGAACAAGTCTTACTAAAGTGGCATAATGCCCTATTTATTCTTATACACAGACTACCACCCTCTACCTTTTCTCTACAGGTAATTGAATTATCCTTCAACTGCATATTATTATCAAGAATCAACATAACAGTTTAAGTTGTACGGTGAGCATATAAGTCACACCCATTATGAATTTCAATCATCAATGATCAATATAAGTCAAATATTAATATATATTACTATAAATCGACAATTATTATTAAACTAGACTAATATTAACATATTGGTGAGAGTCGGAAACTTTTTGAGCATGAGTTTCAGCTTTGTCAATTAAGGTAGACCTTTCGATGAATATTCTTTACAATCACCCTCCTGAGGTATTAGTAGCGTTGGCCAACTGGAGGTATGTTTGTGCAAGTGGACTGTATGGCCAACTACTAAAGAATAAAATACATTGTATGATATACCATTGGATTTTTTTTTATACTTTAATTTTAATTATCATATAAAAAATTTATTTAACTTACAGTAAGTCAGTAATACGTTAATTGAGGTTAAATATTGATCCTCATTGAGTTTTTTTTGTTAAAGTTAATAAATTCGATGAATTTTGACTATGGGAAGGACTTATTTATTAGAAAGAAGGAAGCAAAATTCGAAGGTACTAATATAATTTTTTAAAAGGTAATTGCATAACACACCTATGTGTTTTCAAACTTTAGCTAAAAATCCCATGTATTAAAAGAAAAGAAAAAAAAACCCCTTTTGTTTTGTAAAATACAGCAAAAAGCCTCATCTTCGTGAGAAACTAACGGAAAGTGTGTGGCACTCTCCTATTGTGAGAGCGTCCTCATTTTTTGACCTTTTTGGGATTACTTTAAGTGTATAATGTTCAATTTGTCTATTTCTTTCACATTAAATATATTTTACCTTTCTTTCATATTTAAATATATTTTAAATTAAATTATTTATACTATTAATTATTTAAATATATTAATTGATTTAAATTATTTATTTAGTTCAAATATATAACAGTAAATTATATTTATTTATGAAATATATTAATTTAATATAAAACACCTAAAAAATATATAATTTTTTTAAGTATTAAAATTCTAAATTTCAAAAACACAATAAAAATTTAATATACTAACTAAAATTTATATGCAACATAAAAGTCACTTATAATTAGTATATATTATTAAATTAATTAAATTATTGTTAGTCGAAATATATTTTATTTATTTATAAATAATACTAATTAAATATCAAAATACCAAAAAATAATAAATTAAATATTAAAATTTAAAAAAATTAAATTAATTTTACTTTACTTTTTAAAAAATAGATTTCTTTTTACACCTTCTTCTCCGTTACCAATATTTAGCGGCCGGCAACGGCGCCTGGACAACAGAGGTCACCCTTCTTCTTTGGGCGACCACCGTTGCCAAGGTGTTAGCTCGAGGGCGGCATTGCCCCCGATCTGGCTACCGCTTCTTCCAAAAGCGGGCGGCGAGGTTGACAGAAAGGGGAGGCCTCGTGTCACCCATTTGTGAGCTGGCGACGTCGTCGGCCCCCAAATTATATATATATATATATTATATTTTATATGTATAGTGTGTATATATATAAATAAAAAAGTATATTGTAAATTACTTAAAATCTGAACCGTTTATTTTTTATAATTAAAAATCAATAATTGTTATTACGGAAAATTTTGCAAAAAAATTAACACCGTTAGCACTTAACTAACAGAAGGAAAAAATATGCAGCATTTTATAAACACAAAATTTTTTTGCTTATTTTTTTATCACAGAGGTTTTTAGCTAAATTTTGAAAATATAGGGAGATTTTATGCAATTTATTTTTTTCTAAACTACAAAGGATTTATGTGTAATTATACAGCAATTTCATTGAAGAAACAGTGTAATTATCCCATTTTTCCTTTTCTTCTTCTTCGTATTATTTTAAAAATGAGTGATTTGTTAATCTTTTATGACAAGGCAACCACTAAAAGACTCTTGAGCTATATTGACTTTTGGATGGTTTGGTACCCTCTAACTTTTGTTTATTGAGAGAACGTTTGATTGAATTTATTTTAAAATATTTTATAAATAAAAAAATGTTTGACTTCAATTTATTTAGAATATTTTATAATTATTTATATTTACATTTCTAAAGTCTATAAAATGTTAGATTTCATCTCAAAATATTCAATTAAACAAAATCATTGACCAAAATCTCAAATTTGTATTTATGTGATTAAATTAAAAAAAGGTTGTTAAAAATAGTTGTCATCTCAAATCCCTATAAAGTAATCTCCTAACTTTTATTAAAATTTAAATATACGATAATATTTATAAATCCTCAAACATCTTATATGAAGCTCGCTCTGTTAGTTCTTGTGCGTTATAAAGACTTTGGCGTATCCCTTGGCCTGTCGAGGGAAACGCTACTCATTGAGCACTGTTGTACTGTACGATTGTACTATTTATTTAATGAAAATTACATTTACCTAAAACAAAAATATATCTTATACGACCAGTTCGAAAAAAAATAAAAAAATAAAAAAAATTATTTTTTGTCTTTTTGGAATCAAAGAGGGAAAGAAACAAATTATAGTCCAATACACATTTCCCCTCATTTTTTATTACCACATACTTAGAATATAGTTTTTTTCACTTTTGTCTTCAAACGCTAATTCCATTCCAATCCTTCCAATTCTTCCTTTTCTCAAAATCTACCCCATAATTTTTAAAATTTTCCATGCAATTGGTGCACGCCTACCTTTGTTTTTCTTATAGTACGCAATACAGGAAAATTATAATTTTGATCCTGTAATTTAGGGACTGATATTTTTGATTGTGTATAAATTAATTGTCGTAATTTAGTATTTTAAAACTTTGGCAATTTTCGTCATTTTCTAGTTGATTTGACTGGAAATTACTTATGATTCTCATATGAATCAACTAAATTGCAATTTTAATCCTATAGATCAATTCTTGTATAATAAAAAATATCAACCCCTAAGTTACAGGACTAAAAATTTCAACCTCTCTTAAGTTACAGGACTAAAATGCAATTTCATTTGATCATGAGCAAGTCACATGCATTTTTTCAGTCAAATTGGCTGGAAAAGAACTAAATTGCCAAAATCTTGTAGTTACCGAACTAAATTAAACTCGTATAGGCTAAAAAATAATGCCCGTATAAATTACATGACTAAAATTTTATTTTATTTTTCTTATGAAATACAACACATTATTCAATTAAGACTGATTCGTATCAACTGATATGTCCAAATAAAAAATATATATTTTTTTACTATAGATAATAAACGTAAATATATACCTACATTCGTAAAATTTGAATCCACGACCTTTCGATCACGAGTTGTTTCAAGATTTCAAATGCAATATATATTAGAAGTCCATTAGAATTTAGAGAAGGTGAAGCCGTCAGCTTCTTGCATCATATGTGTAACATCTTTTATTACATTATGGCAATATACGAGGGTGTCGTTTCTTGTATTTCATTTTATACATATTATGTATTTAAAAAAATAATGTCATTACAACAGCACAAATTTATTATAAAATAGTGAAATTCATTAGCGACGAATTTAGCATGAAAGATATTTACTTGGTAATTAGCCTGATTTTAAAATTAAATTTTCTTGTTGATTTTAATTGCCAGAAATTTCACTGGCGAAAATATTTAGGGAAAAATATTATTTTAGTCCTCTAAGTATTACTAATTTTAATTTTAGTCCGATAACTATGTCCATTTTTGTTTAGGTCCAGTAACTTACGAAATTGCTTACTTTTAGTCCTCTGACAAATTTTCGAACAATTTTACCCCTATGCAACTTTTGAAAGGCAGTTTTAGTCCATATGCACTCATAGGGGTAAAATTGTCCGAAAATCTGCCAGAGGACTAAAAGTAAGCAATTTCGTAAGTTACTGGATCTAAAAAAAATGGACATAGTTATCGGACTAAAATTAAAATTAGGCATACTTAGCGGACTAAAATAATACTTTTCCCAAATATTTATCAGTAAAATTTTGGGATGAACTTTTTAAAATTATTTCCAAGACCAGCTGGTAAGAAAATTTTCAACATTAAAATCCATTTATAATTATAGCTAGCCAGCAAATATTTCGTTTCTAAAATTAATTTTTAAATCATAAGAATTTAAACTTTTTATATTTTGCTAAATTCGTCCCTAATTACTATTAAATTTACTCTCACTTTTAATTTTTCTAACTATTACATAATCTCTTATAGTATATGTATAACATTCACATTGTTCGTATTTTTGTGAGAAGATTTTATACACATAATTATGTATATGAATTGTAGCACGAGATATCGGTTGCAAACTCAAAGTTGACAGAGAGAGAGAGTGACAAATGCAATAAATTAAAGATATCGGACAATTGTGTAATAAAAATTTTTATTGGAATATATATAAATTGATATTTTATAAATAAAGTATAATACGAAATATAACATTATTTTGTAGTTTTTGAAGTGAATAAATAAAAAAAAATTTGCCCGTATGAAATAAATCGATCTTTTTTTTTATTTTGATTTATTTCGTCATACTAATTATATGAAATTTGCAAGTTATTAGTACTTCAGGCTACTTTTCCGGTGGAATCTTCTATCGGAAAAGTGGTCACGTACAACGTTGATGTGCAAGAATCTTCCTTCTTTCTGACAAAATAACTCGGTGGGCTTGTTAATTTTTTGGTTGAATTTCATTCTTATTCTTAAAACACGGTAAATATTCCTCAATTCGAAAATTTGTGGTGAACGATTTTACCATATTTAAATTAAAAATTTCACCGAAATATGATATAAAAATGATAACTTATAGAACTCGTATACAATAAAATAAAATAAAATAAAATACAAAACGATCATAATTTGAAGAATAAAATATCATTTTTTTTACCCTAAATAATATTACACAAGTGTGTGTAATAAAAGATATGCAAGTGTTGAATAAAAACAAAGGAGAGAGTTCACATGGAGGACATAATTTAGTGGGATATGATGTAATAAATTCCCAAGCACAGTAGAGACCACCATTGACTCTTTGATTTTTCTAACATACCCCGTGACAGGCATGATTCTTGTCACTAATTAATTCAAACAACTATATATTCATATGAAACCAACTTCGCCCTGCTGCTGTTTCTTTTCTAACTTACTATCATGGGATTTTACTTATTAAAAGTTTGCCTACTCCAACTTCTAACCCCCATTGCTAAATACTGTATACCCCTTTGTTGTCCGGTTTCACTTTCAATCTTGACACGTCTGTCTCATCTCCAAATCTTATATACCAAACATATTTTTCGGAAATAGATGTAATGAAATTTAATTTCAGGACATGTTCTTTGTTTTGACTCTAAAACGATTGCTTCGTCTAAAAATTTAATTTGTTAGACGGAAAAATAATTTAATATTAATGTATATCTTAGATAGTAGTAGTTTTTATTAGCTAGGTTTTGTACGCAGCACTTTTTTGTTAAATATTTCACGAAAAAGATGACATCGTCGTTAAGTGCATGATACCAAAAGTGTTATTTTTTTAAAATTATGGAACCGAAAGTAGGAATCTTAAAATCGACAGGACCAAAGTGTAATGACCTTAATGACAATGTGCACTTTCTGTTAAAATACATAACAAAAAACTTCTATCGAACCCACACTAGTTTTTAGGAGTTACAGAATTAAAAGTAAGAATCACATAATTAATGAGATAAAAAATAAAAAAAATCATAATTTTTACGAAACAAAAAGTGTGCATAGTGTTTGGTTTCATTCTTGGCCCATCTCAAAACGTGGTAAATATTTGCCTTAATTTATTTTGAAAGTTTTGGTGGCGTTTTGAGATGTTTTGAAACTGTGTCTCATTTGTTTTTGGTCAAAATAAGTCTACACTATTTATAGGCCCTACAACTAAAAAAATTATATACATACTTATACATATATATATATAAATATATATAAAAGAGACATGATTTGACAATGAACAATAGCTTTTATCTCATACTAAACAACATCAAACATACCATACTTATTTTATCTTATCTCCAAAAATAAATCCAAACATATACACTATCTCTAACACATACTTATTTATCTTTATTTTTATCTCTCTATCTTCATAAATCACATCAAAACAAGTTAAAAATGAAAACAAACAGAGCGGTTATTTCTCCAATTTTGTATTGTTGTGTCAAACATATAAAAAACGAAACCAAACAAAGTCTGGTATTTATATATATATATATATTTATTATGTTGTGGGAACTCACCAGAAGTTGACTTTTTTTTAGGGTTAGCTGTACTTACAATTCCTTTCATATGTTGGTTGGTGTCCTTATTTAAACTCCAACATAGGACCACCAAATTTACCCAATTCTTCTTGCAACCTCATCTCATCCCCTTCTTTCTTTTTCATTACAAAGACATATCATAAACACCCCCTTCTTGGCGGCGTCGACGGCGGCGGTGGCAGGTGATTATGGCTTTAGGACAACGGCAGCTCGTGGTGGTGCTCCTCCTCCTCCTGGTGGTTTCCACCACCGCAGTTCGGATGTCGAGTAAGTTTATATGAATATATGATCATCATACGGAGATTGTACTATTAGTTAAAGGCAAGGTGTAGGAGGTAGTTTCTTGTATGATTCTAACGTACGACTGAGAGTTGCAGGAAATTTTAATTCAGAACCTGAATTAATTATATGACAAATATAATATACTTATCGTGTAATTATTGTACAGGATATAGATACGAAAGGGCAGTCAATAATATAGAATTTAATCAGCCATCATGTATATATATATAAAGCAATTATATAGAAATTAAATAAAAGTAATTTGTATGTATTCAATTGTTTTGGCTGAAAATAAAATTTAAAAAAAAAATAGAATACTGAATATTTGTGATCATTAATTTGAGTAATGACTCTCTGTGGGTAATTATATAACAGGAACCCTCAAGACTAGTGTGACTGACCAAGTCTCACTTCCTAATTTCCATTCTCAGGTACTCTCTCTCTCTCTCTCTATATATATATATATATATATATATATATATATATATGTATATATGTATAGTATGAACTCAAACATTCTCTGGAATGAAAAGATGTAACCCGATGGAAATTATAACTTATTATATATATATATATATATTTATATATGGGTGGGGGTCGGGAGTGGGGGGGTTGGGGGGGGGGTGGTGAAGTTGTCTTCTTCGTTCTTGCCTTTTTGCAATTGTTCTTTCCTCTCCTCGACGTTGATTTACTTAATTATATGACTTAATTATTTCATTAATATATAATTAAGCTTCGTTCAAACATTTTACAAGTTTTTCTTTTCTTTTTTTTATGTCTCCCATGTTTGAAATATGCAAAATCTATTGCAAAATTAAGTTAAAATATTTGAAGAAGAAGATTATCAAACTTATAAATGCTAAAAACTCCTATTTGTTTAGATAAATTATCTCGAGACCCCTGAGGTTAGATTCAATTACATAAATATTTATTTTTATCTTATACAAAATTACAAATACACCTCCATTCAGTAGCAAAATTTTACTCAACGCCTCATCAAGTGCACTACGTTTATCTAATTAAATAAAATCTCATGAAATGTCGATATTTTATTTTATTTTCTGGTTTTAGCAAAATCGTATATATATTGATAAATGTATGGTTTTAGAAATTTACAAGTTTATGTGATAAAAAAAATATTAAGCATTTTATAAACTTTAATAAAATATTTTCAAGAATTTATAAATTTATTTAAAATCAAAAGTCAGACAGGTGAGGAATTAAATTAATTAAAAGAAGATATATATATTAATTAATTAATTACAAGAAATGCTAAGCACGTATGAAAAGCATTTGCAGAAGTATCATATTGTGGGCGCTGCCATATTCATTTCAACTTTTTTTTATTTTTTTTTATTTTAATGTTTCCGACATATCTTCTAAATTAATTATTTGAATATTAATCAATATATGATTGTCTCTAGAAGATGTGACATTTATGGCTGTCGACTTCTTACACAATATATCACTTAGTTTGCTTACCATAAAATAATTAATCCTAATTTTTTTAGTAATAAAAAATTCTAAAAAATAATGTTAATCTTGCTTCAAAAAATAAAAAATAAAATAAAATAATAATAATAATAATAACTTTATGTATTTTATGTTTAGATATTTTACTTTTTATTTTAATTTTTTCCTGTCTAGTATTTAAAAGACAAAACACATACCCAATAATTTGAATAGGAGAATTTTTGGAGAGTAAAAACTCAAAATCATTGTAAAAAGTAAGTTACAAGAGATATGATTCTTTTCATTATATATAATTAATTAATATGATTAATATTATAAAATAATAGTGAATTTTAATTAATTAAGACTGTACAACGGCTATTAATCATTATTTTCTCAGATGAGACTAAAATATTAGATATGGCTAAAAATCATGGTAAATATTTTCGATCGTAATAGCAAAATTATGGTAGATGTTGATTAACTATTGTAAAAACTATGATAAGTAATATTGATTTATCATAATTTTAAATTTATATTATTTTTAATATATAAGATATATATATATATATATTTTTTGCAACGATCTGATTTTTTATTTTAAAAACAAAGATATGGACCCCATGGTTGACCATTGGAAGTCCACTAGTTTAGTGGGATTATTACAGTCAATCTCCCTTGTTTGGTACTTATCCAAAACCCCTTTTCTCATACTAATCCATTAATTCCTTTTATTCTTAATTATTATTTCTTTTTTTAAAGGAAATCAATCAACTATTATATTTTAAATAATTTTATTATAATTATCTATATCAAATATCTTATAATATCTAACAATTATCGTTATTATAATAATTATATACCAATCATTAATATTCAATAATTATATTTAATCAACAACCACTATTAAAGCAGAACGACGCCTACTAATAACATACAATATATAACATCCGACACATTAGTGGGGTTCGAATCCATGACCTTAAAGTCATGGAACCTCAACTTTATCAATTGAGTTAGACCTCATCGACCCTTTTATTATTATGATTTGTAGAGAATTTAAAATGTAATAATTATATTGATTTGTAATTATTAACATATATTATGTGGTGTTGTAATAAACCTGAAGGATGTGGAACAGAGAGAGAAGGATGATGGGGTGTTGAAAGTGCTGGAAAGAAGAATGACAATTGAGTTAGCAGATTATCCAGGAACAGGAGCAAACAGGAATCATGATCCTAGAACTCCTGGAGGTGTTTGATTTTATACATATATATATATAATATATATATATATAAAATCTTTCCAATTATGAATATTATTAATTAATGTATTTTAATTATTTCAGAATTCTTACAGACAATAATGCATTACATATCCCTTGTCTGGTTTTGCATTTCTGCCTAATCTTGTACTTATTTCTACTTTACCAATGTTAAAATTGTTGTAATTTGGAAGATTTTTATTATTTCTTTTGTGGAAGTTTCTTGGAACTAATGTATTAATTGAATTTTTATTTTCAATATTGTCTCTTTAGTCTATCAATATTTGAATATTGCACCTAGACCCCTTGAAAATGTTGATATTACACACATATAGTCAATAATGCTGATAAACGCATATGAGATCACATATAATTTTTTCTTTTTTAAACGTTTTCGTTTCTTGACTTTATAGGGTACCATTTGGGTCTTATATTTTTTTAATTTTCGTGATTTTAATCCTTTTGTTGATTAGAGTTCACCTCCATCAGCAAGTAAGAGTGAACTCCGGCAACAAAAGGACTAAAATAACGAAATTTGAAAAGATGCGGAACTAAAATGCTACCATAGATTGCTAAAGGATAAAACTGCTAGTAGAAATAATTCAATAAGAACAAAAGCCCCAATTTTAAAATGAAATGTAAGACAGACACGAGTTCTTCCTGCTAAAAAAGGACTAATATTGCAAAAATTAAAGAACATGCAGGATCAACAACTTATAAAAAATTATATAATTTGACCTACGGAATGAAATATAATATTGGAACTCCAAACTTCCAGCAAAAAATATGTAAGTTAGGCTCAAGGGGTTGTATATATATGCCTACAACCAAGAACAGGGAGTAATATGTCCATTTTCAAAACTTAAGGGACTAAAATGCAATTTTACCCTTTCTGGTACCATAAACTTTGCTTATGTCCATTTACAATTAACATTATATATTGCCACACGCTATATCTGTATCTTTATATATATATAATCACACTAATTAATTAATTAATGAAAAAAATGCAAGGAACCCTTGTGATATTGCAACAAGCAAATTACTCCCTTATGAAAAAATAAATAGCGATTTACCTCCCTATATTTTTTAAAATACAATAATTTACCCTTTATGATTTTTAAAATGAAGTAATTTACCTCCCTGAATAAGGATGTAAATTGCTTTATTTTAAAAAGTACAGTGGATAAATTGCTATATTTTTTCATAAGGGGGTAATATGATCATTTTCAATATCACAGAGAATAAATTGCTATTCACCCATTAATTAATATATATAGTCCATATTAAAAAAGTCCTTTGAATATAGATAAAGTAATTTAAAATAAAGAATGGCATGTGAATTGATTGATTTGTAGCATTTTACGCCTTGTTGGATCTCTCTTCATGCTTATCTCTAATATTTTCCAAATATAATATACTCAATTTGTATAAAAGGAAAGAAATTATTATTACAAATTAATGGCAAGAAAATAAGGAAGCAAATATTCAACAATTTAAATTGGGAAAATATTTATTGAAGACTTACCTATGTATGATTTTTAGATAATATATCACAAAAAAAAATTGTAAGAAATATCATGTAATGAATTACATTTTTCACCATTTATAGGAGACAAATTAAGTATAGATAAATCAGAACGAGATCCCGTAAATAAGTTCGAGATCGTGGATTTGAATTTCATTAGATATGTGTGTATTTTTCTAACTTTATATGAAATATTACTTAGTGTATCGAGACGATTTATTCAAATTTATTTTATTATCAGTCAAAAAAGAAAAATTCAAGTGAGATTTATATATATATGTGTATATATACATATATGGGAGAGATAGAGAGAGAGAGAGAGAGAGAGAGAGAGAGAGAGAGAGAGAGAGAGAGACTGTAACTGGTTCAAGAAAACATGAAGAAACTCCAGAAAGATTGCTACACTACTCTGATAATTCTTTTAGTTTGTTCTCAAATTCTTTCAACCTCTGCAGATGTTCATGTGAAAGAAGCTTCGGAGGGTAAATTAAAATTGCTTCATTACACCTTTGATTCTTCCAACTATTTTGGTTGATGCATATATTAATTTGATAGAAACTATGTTGTCTTTGTTTGTTTTTTAAATGTTTTTTTCAGGAGGTTTTGCTTCCATCAAGAAACCCTATAAGGTTATCTCTCTAACATTTTCTTAATTAGTACACTAAAAATTATAATTTTAATTCTATTATAAATATAGGGAGTGATAATTTTGGTTCCGTTCAAATTAATTTTGATAATTTAATCTTGTAATTAAAAGAAAATGATAATTTTAGGACAATTCTGACAAAAACTTTATAAATTGGTTGATGAAGTGTATGTGTTGTACGTGTGACATGCTAATTTAGAAATTTTCGATCAAAATTGGTTTCAACAGCACTAAAATTACTACCCCTTATACTCATATGACTAAAATTATTTTTTTTTTTTCGTAAAATATATATGCTGCAATAGAGATGACACGAGGATTTAAGTAGGAAAAATAAAAATAAAAATAAAATCACCAACAATGTCTGGTTAAGACTGATGTCTCATAAACAAGTTCAAGATCATGAGTTTGAATCCCATCGAACATGTACATATTTATCTCATTTTATATAACCAATCATTGTAATTTATTTATTGTTTTTAGTCATATTAATGTATTTTCAATTAATAAAAAATGTTAACATAATCATATATGTAATTATCATTTAAATAATAATAATCGTAAGATCATAAAGAAAAAGGAAAAAAATCCAATTTACTCCATGTTTATATTGCAAATGTGTAAATTACCTCCCTATGAAAAAAATTAGCAATTTATGCCATGTATTTTTTAAAATGCAGCAATTATAGACAGTAAATTACTATATATTAAAAAATGCAGGAAGTAAATTGCTATTTTTTTATAGGGGATAATTTTGCTCATTTACAATATTACAGGGAATAAATTATATTAAATTCTAAAGAAAAACCTTTATCTCACTTTCTTTTTATTTTATTTTATTTTATTTTTATTTTTATTTTTTCTTTGTTTTTAATCTTGTAGGATGTGGAGAGGTTGGATAATGAGAGGGTGGCAGACTATGATTACCCTGGGGCAAATCCTCGTCATGACCCTCCTCCAGGAAAGAAGATCCCAACGAAATAATTGTCGGAATATTTTAAATATTGATGTAATAATATAATTATTATTTTTATCTAAAATTTTTTTGGAGAAAATAGAACTTGCAATTCAATGGAAATGGAAATGGCAATTCTATCATGATTTAATTTCACTAAACTACCAAAAAAAGTATAAAGAAGGCCTTAAGATATTATGATGAAATAATTTTCCTTCCTAATAGTTTAATTTTTGAATGAGATGTCGGTTTAATAATGTATCAACACTAAGTCGAACAACGGGTCTTGAGTCAGAATCTCGTTGTCACCTCAATTTATAAAAACGAGCTCGTTGAGGTTTGATATAATTATGAATACCTCTTTATTATTTGAAAATTACAAATACCCTATTGATATTTGATGAAATTATGTAATCATTGGATGAAGGTCTAACATTTTCAACTTTGCTCTTGTATTTTTTTTTCATAGAAAAACTGTAAAATATCAGAACGAAACGAATGAAAAAGTTTCAAAATTGTAAAAAGTTGTCCACTTAATCTATATATATATTTTTAAAATAAATAAAATTATGATTCATAAATTCAAAAGGCACTTTGGTCAATTCACCACAAAAACGGATGGAGACCCGACGGATATTAACGGATTGAGATAGTTTTTGTATGACCGTTAAAATCAAAGATTTCAATCATTTTCCAAACAACGAGAATGTATTTGTAAATATAACAAATCTCAAGAAAATTCGTTAGAATTTATCCAAAAAATATTTCATATACAAAATTTATACGTAAAGAGATATATTAAAATATTAAACGATTCTTCTCTCAACAGTTTAAACTTTTAGACGACGACCGTCATTTAATACAAACGGACACTATTCTATTTTGCACGAGTAGAATAAATCAATTATCATTGTGATATTATGATTGTGGAATTTAATTAGGATTTCTGAACAAAATGGGGCAGAGTTTCCAATGTATGGACCTGTTGAGTATCTTTTCTGACAACCAATGACCCAACCCATTACCAATTGGTTGTGTAAAAACAATGACGTGGACATGCCCTAAACTTTGTCACAAGCCCACTTGCTAGGAATCAGTTTTTGTAAACACATGAGTTTAAAATATCAAAATATCTCTGACGTTCACGGTTGCTCAAAATCGATTTTTGTGCGAATTGTAATAGAAAGGCCATCCAAAGCGTCGGAAAAATATCATAAAATTACAATTTTAACCCTATAAAATAAAAAAATTCTCGACTAGGAACGAATTGTTCAGAGTGCATAGTCGATAGAAGAGCAAACGACGTTCTCTCTTATACATATGTATCGATGATGTGAATTTTGTATATCTGTACTATTATAAAGGGAAGAAGATTTTTAAACTCAAAGTGGTAGTTTTGGTACTACGTCAAATTATTATAATACCAGAAAAAAACATCCAACTTCCCAACTCATTTCAAATTAACTATTCAATCACATTCGTTTAGAGAAATAATTCTACGCAATTACATGTAACCAAAAATTAAATTTATTCTCGTTTTGTTTAAGTTTATTGTTAATTAAAATTGAAAATAACATAGTAATATTTGTTTTGCATGTATATACAATTATCGTTATCAATATAACATATATTGCACAAAGTATCAATTATTAATTTAATTTAAGTAAACTATGTAGTGATAATTAATGTATTAAAAAAATTACCAGACAGTTTTTGTATGTGAGATTGTAAGGCAATGACAATTTTTAATATGAAGGAACGAATTATGAAAATAAAATAAATATTACTAAAAATTATGCGCTTAAGTACATCGTGCCCCGTATCTAGTTATAATTTATTTATCGTTATTAATTAAAAATTAGACAGTTGAGGGGGGGGGGGGGGAGGTGTTCCACTATATATCTACATGTGTTAATTACATTTTGCCATCCAAACTATGATCGTTTTTACACTTTGGCATCTAATTTCTTTTTGTGTCCACTTACCATCTCAACTTCATAAAATTTTGCACTTTGCCATTTATAATTATTTTTTAACCAAGTCTTTTGTCAAACAAAAAAAAAAAATCACATGCAGTGCACATGTGATATTAAGAGTTATATATGTGATATTTTTCACATATGCACAACATGTGATGTTTTTTCAGCAAAGTTGAAATGATAAGTTGACAAAAAAAAAAAAAAAATTTAACGGCAAAATATAAAAACGGGCATAATTTAAATAAAAAAAATGTCATTTACCCTATCTATATATAGTAGTATTGGTTTGTTGCAAAAGTAGGCTAGAAATGGTAGGAAAGTTGAGAGCTATGAACCCTCACATGAACATGAAAATGAACACCGAAAAACATTTGGGATCACCTTTTGGGGTACATTTTAATTACTTTCCATCCCCACTACTTTGCAACTCTGTTCCCACACACACCCAACCCAACGTGTGCGCTACAAAGGTACACTTGTCCACACCTCATGCACTTATAATGTTATAGACGGGTAATTTTCGTCTCATAACTTATGAATTGAGAATTTTAATTTTATACGAATTGATTTTATAATTTAATTTTAAAAATTGAACAGTTTTAATCTTTTTTAATTAGAAAAACATGTGTGTTGGGTATATGACCTTATAATTGGGATTTTCCAGCCAGATGGAATCAAAATTGTCGAATTTTTAAAGCCATCTTCTAACTTAGGGTCTGTCAATTATTATCCTGCACGAGTTGATTTTCGCAATTTAATCATGTAACTTTAAAAATTTGGCAATTTTAGTCCTTTTGGTCGGAAAAATACATGTGTCGAGCATATGACCTTTACATTCGAAGTTTTTCGGGTAGATAGGACCAAAATTGCCATTTTCGTTAAGTTACAGAGCGAAAATCACAATATTTTCCCAGCATATAGATAAACCAAATAGTGTAATTTTTTTTAGTGATATATCGATTCAACTAATACATCAATATGACCAGGACCAGTAAACAAATTACTTTGATCCAGCAAATAACTAAGAACAAATAAATTACGATTAATAATTATACAAAATAAGATAAATACCCAGACATCCAATAAAACTTGAACCCGCGACCTTAAACTTATTTATAAAATCTCAGTCTTAACCTTAAACTCTGCCTTGTTCATGACTAATGTATTTTGATTGTAGCTCAAGTGGCAAAAGGGGTATTTGTGGTTTTAAGTAGTGTAAATTAATAATTTATTATTTAAAAAATTAGAGCTAATTTAATTAAACACTCCTAACCTGAGTAATGATTGCTCACAACACTTCCTAAATAGTAACAAGTGGTGAGCCATTTTTGGGATTTGCAAGAGAAGGCTGAGCAAGCCGCCGGCCGGTGGGCCGAAACTGTTGAACACAAGTTCACGCAAACCCTATTAATTATTTTGTTGGCGAGCCAGCTGGTGGGACTGCATGGACGTCGCCGCCGAGCCTTTTATCAATAATAATAATTAGGGTATAAAACGCGTTTTTATATATGAGTCCATAAGACAAGGGAAAAGTCTACATCAATAGCACGCTTTTCTCATCACCACTTTACTAATTATAATTAAACCTTTGATTTCACCAGATATCATCATACATTAACACACGGGAGCTGCACTTTCCGCTGTGTATATATATATAGGATGCATAACAGCTTATCCACATGTAATATTAAAAATGAGCACATAATCCTTTTTATAAAAAAATATAGCAATTTATCCTTCTATACTTTTTAAAAAGAAGCAGTTTACTTCCTTATACAGGGAGATAAATTGCTTCATTTTAAAAATCATGGGGGATAAATTGTTATATTTTAAAAAATACAGGAAAGTAAATCGCTATTTATTTTTTTATAAGGGGGGTAATTTGCTCATTTATGATATCACAAGGGATTGCTTGCATATATATATATATATATATATATTGCATGAATTTTGTATCGTGATGATATAATTTATATATAATATATATTGCAAAAGCTTCTTAATGTTTAATTAATTAAAGGTGCTACAACCCTTAATGCGATTTAGCAAATTCCTAATTAAGTTTGATTTTGGTTTTGAGTGCATCCATTACAATTATAGATGAATTTTAATTATCAATAATTAATATAAATTAATTATCAATATCGAATATCTATATTAACAACGAGAAAAATACAATTAATTCACTCTGTGATATTGCAAATAAGCAAATTACCCTCTTATATATATATATATATTTTTTTTTGTAAATTTACCCCCCTTGTATTTAAAAATGAATTTACCTCCTTAAAAATAGGGAGGTAAAATTGCTCATGTTTTAAAACACATAAAGGGGCGAATTAATTTTTTTTTTTGTTTTTTTACCATAGGTGATACTTTGCTCATTTACAATATCATATAGGGATAAATTGCATTAAACCTTACTAATAACTAATTGCTATTACAGTACAAATACTATTATTAGGGCGGGACTCAGACTAGAGAAATTTCAGCATCTCGATTTATCTTAGGTTGCATTTGGATGGAAGATTTGATTTGTTTTTATATTTGAAATGATGAGCTATTATTAATTAAAATAAATCGATTACAATCATTCTTGTTAAATATCAATACCTAACAAAGACAATTCCACGCAATAAAAAAATATCCCACACATATAACAGGGTTTGAACGTCTTAACTTCATCAATTGAGCTAGACTTCATTGACAGAAAGACTTGAAATTATGGATTTCAAATCCGTAATAACAAATCCCTTGGATTTATTTAGATGATTATAAATTTAAAGAATTTTAAATCCTTCAATTATAAATTTAAATTATATTTTGCTTATTGATCGATTTCAAACTCATTTCAAATTAAGTCATTTCAAATCATTCCTTCAAATTCAAATGCACTTTTAAAGAATTTGGATAGATTTGACTTTAAAATTTAGAGGATGTATATATATATATATGTATATATTAATTTTTATATGTAATACTTTCACATACAACATATATATAAATATTGACGCACACGCGAGCGCACACACTTTCTTGAATTCAGACATCTAAGTACTTTATAGTATTTATTAGCAAAAATTAAAGTTGAAGAAAGAGACAAAATGCTGAAAGGAGAAAAAGAAAAAAAAAAAAAAAGGGAGAAATCATTCATCTTTTTCCTTTTTGTTGGCAAAAATTCATCAGAAATCATTAATACTACGTCTTTATGTCATCTTTCGTCACTTCTAATATTTAAGTCATCCAAAAGAACAAATACTGAAAAAAAAAAAATAGTTCAATAATTATAAAAAAATATCAGCATTAATAAATAAAATTTTCGTTGCTAATTTATATTATTTAATAATATAAAATAGCAATGAAAATTTAATTTGCTAACTAACTCAATGTTGATTTTAATATTAAATTTTTTCGTAACTATTGAACCATTTTATTATAATAAAAACTTCCTCAGAATTAGTTATGTATAATATATGCATATCACCTAAAAGTAACTGCTAATAAAATAATCTCATGAGAGAAGAAAAAATGGCACTATTTATTATGGAATTAGTACTTTTAGTTTCGTAACTTAAAAAAGTTAGCACTTTTGGTCCTATCCACCTTTTCCTCTATAATTTAACAAGTATAGGTCATCTACCTAGCACATAGACGTTAACTATTTTTGTTTGGATGGAAAATTGACAGCTTTTCCAATAGTAGCATATAAATGTTCTATTTGGCTTATTTGATCCACTTGTGAAATATATGCATAGTGTTTGGATTTATATTTTTGAGTATTTTGTTATGGTGTTTTAGAGATAAAGAGAGAAAAATAAGATAAATAAGTGTGTGTTGGAGATAGATGGTATGTCTGGATTTGTGTTTTGAAGTAATTTCAAATATTTTAAAATAAGTGGTGTAGGTATGAAAGTTGGGATTTAAGAGACAAAAATAACTATTAATTATCAAATTATATCTCTTTTATATATATTTATGTATATATAAATATTGTATGTTTAATGTTGTATTTTTTAGGAGACAAAAATTATTGTTTATTGTCAAATCATATCTCTTTTATATATACATTTGTATATATAAATATGTATATATATAAATATTGTATATTTAATGTTGTATTTTTGAGAAAGAAAAATCACTGTTCATTGACAAATCATGTCTCTTTTATATATTATATATAAATGTATATATATACATATTACATATAGAAAGTTGAAAAATAAAAAAAAAACACAAATAAAGTGTAAAAAACGAAAAAAATAAATATTAGGTGTGTTTTATCTTGTCTTGAGAAATGCCCAAATATTATATTTTGTATTGCTTCTACGTGGCTTCAACTCAAATAAATATGAAAAGAGTGAGATTCAATTTTTATAAGAGAAGAGAAAAATCCCCCTTTTGTGCCCTAATTTCCTTTAATATTTGTCCCGAACCCATAATTTTTCCTTCCATGTAAAAATACTTAATAGCCACGTACTGGACTATGACGTTAAATTGTAGGCGGAATAGTATATGAGAAACAAAAGTGTCAATTTTTGTAATTATAGAACTAAAAGTGCTAATCCCGCAATGAGTGGGACTAAATGTGAAACGGGTTTAATTCGGGGACCAAAAATACTATTTCCCCCTTTAGGTGAATCTGTAATACTCTTATATGTAGAGATCGAGAGTTTGAATCTTAATTATTGGTGTCTGAGTATTTATTTAGTCTCATTGAATTTATATAATGTTTTTGTCTATTGGTATTTATCATATGATATATAGTTATTAGAATTTACACTAAATTATTGATTAAAATTATGATGTAATTATGCAGATTTTACATATTCATTGAATCAATTAAGCTAAATATATATATATAGAGTAAAGATTTTCCAAAATAGTATGAAAAATAAGGGAAAAATGCAATTTTCATTAATTATAAGTTATGGTACTTCGTGTCCGATTTAAAAAATTACATTGTGGGCTGTAATTAAATTAAATTGGACATTTAGTCCAAATCTTGCCAAAAAAAAGTTAAATTGTGTTCATCTATAGGTAACTTGGAACTTTTTGGGGCCACTTTTGTTGACGTGGCATGAGGACGCAACGGAAATATTGCAAATTTAGTCCTATAGCTATAGGGTGGAATATTTAGTCTAAATATGAAAAATGATACAACAAAAAATAAATTAAAATCTCAAATTAAAGGAGTCACGTGTCAAGTATATATATGTTAAATTACAACGAATTTTTTCCAATGACATCTGAATTAAATGTGCTAATTTTTTTTTTATAGTCCTGAATTGTAAATATGAGAATCAAAGAGGACCAAAGTGTCACCCCTTATAATTTTTGGACCAAATTATATCCCTCCCCCCACGCCCCACCCCCCACCCAAGAATAATGCCTTTCTACTATTAGATACCATTTATGTTAATCAATTAATCATACAATCAATTCGGACAACTATAATAATTGGTTTCACCCAACCTTAGCATACTATATATATATATATATATATATATGTTTGGAGAACATCAACTTTTCATAGTCATTCTTTAGACAAAACTTTTGAAAATGGAAACACAAATCAGTTCAATGATGTAATTATATAGTTCTCTTGGTTGGCATTTACCTAATGTTATGAAAAGTAGGATAAACCCTAGCTACTAGGGTTAATTTGCACCAGGATAAAACACACACACACACATATATATATATATATATATAATCACTTTAAATAGATGATAAGTATGAAAATGATAAGAAAATCAAATATTATATATATTAGTTGAATTAAATAATACTTGTGAATATGCGCGCATTTTATAATCTCAATAAAAAACTCTTACGTATACGGATATTGTCTATTTTCGCTAAAATTTAATAGGACTGTTATTGAAAGGGGGAATAGTATTTTCCATCTTGTAACTTAGCGATTTTTATATTTTTAGTCTATTTATTATGAACTTCTCACTTTTGATTTCTTAACTTTAAAAAAAATAACACGTTTTGGTCCTATGATACATTTCTTAATATTCATTCAAAATTGCAACATGGTCATTAAGTTTTCAGACCGACTTTTTTTATTTAAATTCTAACTGAATTGTGCCTAAAAAAGTGAGAATTTTATAATTAATAGTATAAAAAATATAAAAATCTTAAATTACGGAGTGAAAAATATTGAAAAGTGTCTCGTTGGAGAAAGGAAACGTGATTTAGGCCCTATGCTGCTTAAGAATGTCGCCTCAATTTATTCAATGTGGATGGTATGTAGAACATCACACTCACCAATATATAGACAGTAGAGTCAATTAATGAGGCCTAACTCAATTAGTAAAGACGAAACCCCATGATTTTAGAGGTCATGGGTTTGAATTCCACCTTATGCGTGGGATGATGTGTCTAATTGGGTACTAGGTATATTATTTCTATTGTAATAGTATGTGTTGGTTAGAATTAGTTTATTTGATATTATTGATCAAACTATGATTGTTATAATGATTTTTGTTAGATATTAATATCCGATATAAACAATTCTAATCAATTAATAATAATTTATGGATCTTACTTCACAAAATATATATATATATATAGACACTAAAATTATAATAAACAAATTTACCATTGATTACTACAAAAAAATGAGTTTATCCTATATTATAAATGTCTACGACTTAAAAATTATGATAAATTAATATTTTTAACCAAACTAATTAAGTATTAATCATGATTAATCAATATTTGCGATGATTTTAGGTATAACCAAAATATTCGTACGTCATGATTTCCAGCTAGAATTAATATTTCGGTCTCGCCTGTAAAAACAATGAATAATAACTGTAGTTAATTAGCATTCACTACGATTTTTCACTTATAATCATGATACATATAAACGTACTTAACAAAAAGTCATATTTATATGAATGATAGGATTATCTTTTACTAAATGAATGACAAAAAAAGTCCGGTATAATTAGTTATGTGTTTATTTGTATATATTATCAAAATAGGATAAATTCTATCGAATGTTTACTTTTTGATATATCCACATGCTTTTGGTAGGAAAATTACCTTTGAGCCCTTGTTTACAAAATTTAATAGACAAATAAATAATAATAATTATTATTATTATCAAATTTGGACTAATTTTATACCACCTCTTAAAGTAGTATTAATTATTTATGTGTAAAAGTAATTTGTACCGAATTTTGATTTTACTTCGAACCCCTATAAATAAAATAAATATTATATTAATCTATACTAATTTTTTTATACAGTATATATATATATATATATATGAGTAAACGGAACCTTAACTTACTATAAGAAGGATGACAATGTAGGTAGTACTAAGACAGGGGTAAGGGAGTCGGTGTATTTTGATTTGTTGGGTTGAGCAGCAGTGGCAGGTTCGTTTTAAGGTTTCAATGCTTACAAATTAAGGAATTGGCATAGAAAGAAGCAAAACAGCTGGGACGGCAACAAGAAACCGCGTCTACCTACGTGCGTACAAAGCTAAGGAGGTCGGTTCACACACACACACATGTATATGGATAGAGTTTAATGCAATTTAGCTGTACGAGATATTATAAAAGAGTAAATTATTCTGTATAAAAAAATAATAGTAATTTATCTGTCTGTTATTTTTAAAATAAAGCAACTTACTCATATCTAGGGATGTCCGCTTAGTTTTCAAAAACAATAAAGGGTAAATTGTTAATTTTTTTAATGGGGGGTAATCTGTACATTTGCAATATTATAGGGGTCTAACTTGCATTTTTCCATATATATATATATATATATATATGTTTTCTACTTGTGGTTTGCTTTCCTTGATAATAAATATTAGGCTAAATTACCATTTTTTGTCCTATAAAGAAGGGACTTTTTTTTAGTCCCACAATTTACACAATTTTCGTTTTAGTCCCAATTCTTATCAAAATATTTTCAACTTAATCGAAAACTTTATTTTCCGTCAAATTTTAACAGAAGAATGGAGAGTATGTTAAAAAATGGGATTAAAATGAAAATTTCGTAAATCATGGAACTAAAAAGGAAAAGTCCCTTCTTGCTGGAACGAAAAAAGGTAATTTAGCCATTGATTTTTAATTAATTTTAATTACTTTAATTAAAAGAATATAATATTTAAAATATTAATATAATTATAAATTATAAAATAATATTTATTGTTAATAAATATCTATATATTATTTTAAAATTTGTTAAATTATATAATTTCACAAATTTATATTATATATATTATATAAAAATTCCAAAATAATTTGTTAGATGGTGGTATTATTTTAATTAAGAATGACATGTTCTCCCAAACCCAGTTCAAGAAGCCTTCAAATTCTTTTCAAAAAATTTACAACCCAGTTCATTTTCAGGACAATACCTTCTCAATCTTCACAAATTCCATATCCAATTCAATCTAGTCTGGAGACTCAAAATTGAACTACAATTCAAACCCATCCAAATTGATGAAAATACCCTCATATTTGCCATTGGGAAAAAATGTGTATCAAATGGTGGGATAAAATGAACGCTAAAAATTTTGAACAACCTGCAATTCTTGAATGGTTCTGACAAAAAATCCTGCAACCTTGGAGATGAAGCAGAATTTATCTGCAAGACTAGCCAAGGCCACTACAAAAGAAGAAATGACGAAAATTCTAGAAGAAGTTCACAATGACAAAGAAGACTCTTCATCTCCCATCAACCTTGGAGATGAAAACGAAGATGATTCCTTCGGAATATTATTCATAAAAATTCTAGTGCTATAAAATTTTATCTAATGTAAAAATTTTCATGTTCGTTACTGTATTTCTAAAATTATGAATGTAATATATATATATATATATATATTAAAAAATTTCTTAAAAAATCAGCAATGGTTGTTATATTCAATTTTCTAATACAGTTCCAACAATGGTAGTTATATTCAATTTCTTTTTGGTTGTGATATTCTGGTATTGAATTGTATTAATGTTATGCAACTCCTGGATATATCCAACTCCTGGATATTATATATTATATAATATATAATATTAAATTTATTAAATTGTATAATTTAAAAAAATTTAAAATAATATATAGATTTTTGTTACTAATTAAACATTACTTTATATGTAAATTTATAATTATATTAACATTTTTATTATAATATTCTTTTAATTAAACTAATTAAAATTAATTTAAAAAAATAATGGCTAAATCATCTTTTTCGTCCCATAAAGAAGGGACTTTTCCTTTTTAATCCCACAATTTATGGGATTTCAGTTTTCGTCTCATTTTTTAACGGACTCTCCATTCTTCCGTTAAAATTTGACGGAAAAAGGGGTTTGGGAGTAAGTTGATTTTTTTTTTTATAAGAAATGTGACTAAAAATGAAAATCGCGTAAATCGTGAGACTAAAAAGAAAAAATCCCGTCTGATGGGACGAAAAAGGTAGTTTAGCCTTAATATTAGGATAAATTACAATGGGCTCTTTTGAAATTTGACATAATTATAAATACTTCGTCATTTTTGGAAAAATTATAAATATTCTTCTAAAATTACAAATATCTTAAATACCCCATTGTGGCAGTTCATTATAGGAGAGTAATTATTAGAATATTTGTAATTTTATAAGTAAACAAGAAGATATCCTTAATTAAGACAAATTTTGAAAATATCCCTTGTAATTTACCCTTAATATTAATAAATAATTGACGGGTGGAGATCAGAAAAATGTTCGAATTTTAAGCCAACCTTTGAGCCTCCATATATTCTCCTTTTATTTAATATATTTATTTAAAAATTGCAGTATTGTAATGTTTATGTCAGGAGAATTAGAAGTATTCGCTTTAGGATTTTTTTCTTTTTTTTTAAAATTTATTAATTCAATTAAATTTTGCCCAGATTTTCATGTCGTTTCTTCTCTTAAATGACTTATTAATTATTTATTTAAATTTATTTAATTTAAAATCAATGATTATATACTACAACTATTTACTTTAATCATAAGAATTAATCATAATTAATTGTTATATTTCTTTTAAAATTTCTCACCTATTTAGAGAGACTTCAAAGACATTCCATCTAAAAACTAACAAAAATGTTCACAAACTGCAAGAAAAGGTTTAACTTTTCAAAACTATAAGTTAAAAAGCTGAAAACATTTGAAAACGCATCAATAAACATTTTAAATTCAAATTTCAGTTTAATTCACAATTTTCACAAAAAAGATATATTTTAATATTGAGACATCGCACTATATGCGGGGACGGGCTGGCGGTGACAGCGCATGTTGGGGTTTCCACAAGTCCACCCTAATTTCTAGTTAACGCTTTTGTGATTTGAAAAATTAAATCTAGTACCCTTAATGTTTGCTTCCATCCATTTGATGAATTTTGGTAAATGGAGAAATCCACTTATTAGATAAAAATAAATGTATAAAATATTAAATATAATTTTTCAAACTACATAACTTTTCGTATAATTACACCAAATTTTCCGATTCTAGCATATGCAACCACTTTATTGCAATATATTTTTAGGACAAAATGAATTAATATTATATGGGGATCAACAAATAGAAAAGCGTAGAATTGGACAAGTGGATTCGAAAACATTCTTGGGACTTTAATTAATATTAAAAAACTAGGGATGTCCTTAAAACTGAGATCCAATAGTCTGAAGAAATTAAGCAGATCTCAAGTCAAAGAAGAGTAGGATAAGTGTGTGTGTGTGGAAAGTAGGAATCCCTCTCATGTATGTCGTGTGGTATGTAATAAAAGCACCGGCAAGAATTAAACTATATATACTATTCTCTATTAATTTGTGTTCTATAGTAATGCATCCACTGCATGCCCCAAAAGTCTAATCAGGTGGGAATCACCATTTTTTAAATATATTTGTGTTGATTAATGAGAAATATTCAACATGCATGTCCATAAATATGTAGTCTTAAAAATGTATTTTATATATATATATATATATATATGTATATATGTTCAAATTTGATTCAGCTTACATTAGTAAAAAAAGTGTAATTTTAATTTTATAACTATAGGGTAACACTTTTGATTCTCTCCAAATATTCGAATCTGCATAAAAAAATAAAATAAAATTGTGGTGTATAAAATAACCACGGCTCTGCAATGATCAGTAGTTGTTGTTTTTGCAAGTGAGGTGTCAAAATATTACACGTAGCTAATGTATATAGTGAATGTTCCGGCCATAATAAAATTCTTAACAAATATTGATTAACCGTGGTATAAATTTCAAGTTTTTTACATTGATTTTATTTGACCGTGGTTTATAGTATTGATTTACCACTATTTTTGAATAACGATCATTTATATTATAATGAGAAATTGATTTGTTTATAGTGTCCAAACGTCGTAGGAAAATATTAAATTTTCCAAAATTTAGCATATAATTTGGCACGTGACAATCTTAATTTTGGGATTATTGCCCGTTTGGTTGTGTTTTTATTTTCATTTTCAGTTTCCAACAATTGGAAATGTGTAGAAATGCTTTATTGGTTTTTGTACGAAAACTGAGAATATGTTTGGATTAGTTGTTTCCAAATATAGGTATATGAGTGTGAGAATGTTGTATATAGGTATATGTATTTTTGATGTGACAGAAAGACAACTATGACAAGCCCATGTGACCTATATAAGTTTGAAATTGAGAATTAAAATGATAATGCATTCTCCCTAAAAATGGCTTGACCAAACAAATTCCCACCTATCCAAATAGTGAAAAGTGGAAAAAATCTCATT
This sequence comes from Sesamum indicum, assembly GCF_026168435.1. Lineage (NCBI taxonomy): Eukaryota > Viridiplantae > Streptophyta > Magnoliopsida > Lamiales > Pedaliaceae > Sesamum > Sesamum indicum. The sequence continues at coordinate 2,333,350 of NC_142661.1, read as the reverse complement.
GAAAAAACAACCAAACAAGCTACCCGAACAGTGTTGCTAATTTGGCATTTTGTCCTAATTTTGCTGCGAAAAATAAGAAAAAAATACAATTTTAATCGCACGATACAAAAAGATTACACTTTTTGTCATCTCCAATTTTGGATTTGTAATGGAAGTATAACATAGATGACCAAAGTTAAATAGTGAAATGACTAAAATAATACTTTCCCACAATAAATAAATATTATAGTAAAATTAAATGTCCGTCCGTACTAAAACCTATATGAACATGTTTTTGGAACATTTTGATGTGTGACAATGAACATAGACGCTAATATCTCTTATCACTTAGGGTATAATTAAAAAATAATTTTAAAAAAAAAATCATTACATGGCCAAACTATTGTACAATTGTGAACAGACAGCATGTTTCACTTGCACACAAACTGTAACAAGACTTCAATGTTTGCGGCTCCTCACCCAACATCTTACCAAAAGAAAGCCTGCAATTGTTTCATAAAATGGCTGCAAGAATTAGTTAAGATTGGAGTTGTGATTTCAGACACAAACTTATATGAAATTTAATATTTATTTTAAATTTTCTTAAATTTAAACATATATTCTACAATGGGTTTATTTTTATTTTAACTTTTTGCATATGCTTATCTTTTTATTTAAATATAATCAGATATAAATGTCAACGGCACCTAACTTAATTTATAAATTTGAGGCCCTATGACTGTAAAGTCATGGTTTCGAACTCACCCATTGTGTGAGATGTTATTTTACTTTAATAGTAACTATTCATTATATATTTATTTGATATTGATTATTTGTATATGACTGTTATAGTTATCAGTAGTTGTTAGATATATATTTGATCTTAATTAATAATTGTAATCAATTTACAAAAATATAATAATTTATCGCTTTAACTTAAAAAATAACTATAAATTAGTAAATGTATTATAGATCAGTCTCTACAAATTAGCAATATTTCATCATAATCAATATTATGAAACTAAATAAATCTTTTCTACCACCCTTTTTTTTAATTAAATTTTTTTGATTTATTAAATTTATTCCTATGGATATCATAATTTTCAATCATCTTTAATTTAATTACTGAGATTAGGAAAGTCAAAAAAATTAATCTCAATATTTTATTCTCGTAGTACTCATTTTTAGGGTTGTAAATACCTCGAGTTGAGTTAATTACACGTAATTGTTAAAACTTGTCTGAATTATTATAAAGTTTCATAAATTAAATTTGAATATATTTTTTTTTATATATTTTATTACTTTTGCACTAATTGAATCGAGTTTGAGCTCGAGCTCAAAAGTTTATCAAACAAAAAATATTGTTCAGTTTAGCAAATTGAATTCAAACGAATTTATATTGATTAATTTAAATTGAATACCGAATAATTAATTTAATTTTCTTTTTTTCGACCCTACTCCTTTTATATTTTATACGGACAACGGATTACGTGTATAAAATATTTTCTTCAGTATAAAGATGACATGAAATATATAAATATAAGGGTAAATTACATTAATATTGTTTGAGGTTAGGTACAAATACACAAATAATCTGATTTTGACAAATTACAATCACGTCCCTGAAGTTATTTTCAAATACACAAATAATCATTGCGTTTTACAGAATTACAATTATTACTCCCCTTGAGGTTGTAACTGTAATTAAAAGTACACTCCCTATTTAGTGATAAAAGTTTATACGAAGGCTCCCTACGATATACGTTATACTAACATCCCATATATACCTATAATTTTATAAAAAAAAATAAATAAAAAGTATTTATATATTTAAACCTAACTTCAAGAGGTGTCAAACATTATTTAACGCTAATCATAAATGCGAAATCAAGAGGCGTTGAACTATATTGAGCAAAATATTTTGTTAGTTCCATAAAATAAGTACATAATTTGTTTTGGTACTAAAACTATCACTCATAGTCTCTGGCATGTGCCGCTTTTAGTCCTTTATAAAACTCATAATCACGCATTTTTAGTCCCAAAAAGTGTGATTTTGGGACTAAAAATCAAAATGCTATTTTAGCCCAAAACTACAACGTACATGACTTTTTGAAACTAAAAGTACATGATTATGATAATAAAAACGACACCTGCTACGTATAATTGTGGTATAAAAAAAATTACCTTTTATTTTATAAGAATAAAAAAACATTTTTCCCAACTATATTTTATGTAAATTCTCTCTCTCAGTGCATATAAGTATAAAGGCATGAAGATAATATATGTATATATATATTTTATTTAAGTAGGAACTCAAAGGTGAATGATGAGGACAATGGCAAGACAGTAATTTTACATATACAGTGACACTCCTCCCTTGGCCTTTAAATACCTCTACTGATCAACCTTGATGAGGACTAGTAATTAGCTGTGTAGTAGTCTTCCATATTCTCTTCCTTACTTCACCTCGATTCTTCTTCTCCACTGAAAATTCCCTGCAGACATGGAAGATCAAGCACGAGTCGACACCCGCTCACGGCCGAGCCACGGCGGCGAACAACCCGATCAGAGGACCGAGCCGGTGAGGTCACGGTGGACGCCCAAGCCCGAGCAAATCCTGATTCTTGAATCCATCTTCAACAGCGGGATGGTCAACCCACCAAAAGATGAGACCGTCAGAATCCGGAAGCTGCTTGAGAAGTTCGGCTCAGTGGGCGACGCCAACGTCTTCTACTGGTTCCAGAACCGCCGCTCCCGTTCTCGCCGCCGTCAGCGCCAAATCCAGGCCAGCCTCAGCAGCGGAGACAAGCCACAGGCGCCGCCCGGGGGCGGCGGCTGCACTGGTGGCGGAATTGAGTATGCAAACATTGTGGCGACAGGTGGGTTCGCGCCTAATCCAGGGGCGAATTACCCTGTGATGAACGCGAGCTCCGGTTGTCTGGTGGGCTCTTCATCGTCTTGTGGGTTCGGTGGAAATGGCGGTAATAATTCCGATGATCTCTTCCCGTTTTCGGGGCAGACGACAGGGCTGTCGGTCCAAGAATATGAGCAAACCCCGATTTTTTGTTCCCCTGATGCTTCCAGTTTGCACTATCAACCAGGTCAGTCACACACACACAACACACACTTAAATTAACTCTTGACATGTTTTAGCAGGAAGAAAATATTCTTCTTGCTGGTCCAATAACATTAATTTTCTGAATTTCTTACTCACTTGTCCAAATAATCCACCTGATTCTTCCCCCTCCAGCAGAAACCCTAAATTTCTCGAACTTCAACCCTCGATAATTCACGTTCACACGAACAAAATATCTCAATTTCTACAAGAAAAATAGTTGAATCGCTATGAAACTTTTTTATAATAAAATCACCGTGGAGCTAATTAGAAAATAAAATTTTCATGACGGATCCACATTATTTAATTTATATTTTAGATAATTTACTGTTAATTAAACTCTTTAGCATATAAATTTTTGTTTCTAAACGTATTAATAACATAAATTATCAGTAAAAATTCTATTTGCTCGGTCGCCGACAGTAATTTTTTTCATTGCTATTCAGTCGTTTGATAATGATCATTTTATTCTAATTTAGTATTTATCCGAAACGATCCTTTAATCCAAATTCTATTGCATCTTTTATTTCTTTTTCATAAATATATACACGTTGTCAGGTATATAAATTTTTTTTTAAATAAAAAATCACTCCAGTACGTAGAATTTAAATTAAAAAATTCAATCTCCTTATTCTATGCTTTGATGCATGGTTTAATTTTGGAAAATTAAAATTGTAGAAAGGTTGGACGTCAATTTATTTATTAATTTGGGAATATACTAAGAAAATTAGTTTATTTTTTTTTCTATTATTATTATTATTATTTATGTTTGGGGGTTGGTTTTGAATTTCAGATGTAATAACAGTGTTTATCAACGGGGTAGCAACAGAGGTGGGGAGGGGGCCGGTGGACATGAGGGCGATGTGCGGTGGAGATTTCGTGTTGTTTCATGCATCGGGAGTGCCGGTGGAGGTGAATGAGTACGGATTTCTGATGCAGAGCTTGCAGCATGGAGAGAGCTATTTTCTGGTATAATCAATCAGATTATTATTATTATTATTATTATGAAATTTTTATTTAAATTTGATTGGATCGAATTAAACTATTATAACGTAAGTATAATATATTTATTATATAATTAATTATTTTTTTAACTATTAATATATTTTATTTATCATATAATGAATTTATGTCATTGGATTTGAGTTGGAATTATTTTTATTATTACCTTAAATTAGGGAAACCTTTGCATCGGAAATTGCATGTCTGAAAACGTCAGCCCCCCTTCTAACTTTATTATATATATATATTTGCACTGAATTCTATTACGATTAATGTCATCAGTTACAACTTTCTTTTAAGGGCCAAGAAAATATTATTTTTTAAATCAGAACTATACTATCCATTCAATTTCTCACAAAATACTTTCCTCGTGCATGACACAAGTCCATGTTCTTGACTAGGGCTTTGTAAACGTGTCAAAAGTCCATACACTAGATTTATATTTTCTCTATGCATCTATATATGATACGTGTATAATTTTCGAGGATTAAATGTATTTTTTGTCCGTTATTTAGTATTTAAATGGTTTAATTGTTTAGAGTAGTATTTAATTTTATATATTTTTGCAATTTCAATCAATTTTTCATTGGAAAAATACATGTACATTGCATGTAATCTTGTAAAATTAGAATTATTGTTTCTATTAATTTATTTTTACAACATTTCTATCTTTTAACTTTTTACGCTAACTTTTTGCATATATATATATTTGCGTTTTCAGTGTCTCTTTTTGCTGGAGTTCACATTTCTAGCCGGTGGACGTGACCTTTGGCAAAAAATGAACTGAAATCTCAAAAAATTTAAATGATACGACGCTAAAATACTACTATAAATAATTAAAAACTAAATTTAAAGACTCTTTAACATTTTACAACACATAACTGAGTTAATTTACGAGATCAAAAGTTCATTAATTAATTAAAGTGGGTGATTTTTTGAATTTATTTTTCAGGTGCCAAGACATTCTTGAAATTTTGAGTATTGCAAGTCAGCTGTCTGTGGGAGCTTTGGTCCTTCTAAACTAAACCAGGATTTGCTCTTGTTATAATAATATCCATATGTTGTATCCCCCCCCCCCCCCTTTCCATGATTTCTCTTTGCCCTTGCTTTGTGGAAATCAATATTATTGCTACTCAAAGCTATATATATATATAATTTGGCAATGAGGTATTATGAAACAATTGATTAATTTCCTGCAAATTCTACCGTTTCAGCTGTAAAATTGAGTTTTTGGACTTGTAGCTCTACCCCTACTCTTGTAATTTAAGGGGTTTTTTTTTTTAATTTTTAATTTTGTTGGTTACGGAATTCTTATTTTTGATTTTGTAACTTTAAAAAATTAGCACTTTTTTTGGTCGCCTAACACATTTTTGCAGAAAATGCCCACGGGCTTAGCGAGTGGCTCTTAGGGCTTTTATATTTTTTATTTCACTGATTATGAAATTCTCATTTTGTGGTCCGTTAGTTACGAAAATATCATTTTTTGTTGACATAATTTTCAAAAGATAATACTTTCGGTCCCATGTATTTAATGGGTCATGTGGCCTATCCCGTCTGATGAAACTGCGTTCTTGAACTAAAAGTGCTATTTTTTAAAAATTGTGGGACTAAAAGTGAAAATTTTTAATTAAAAGGTTCAAAAGTGGAAAAGTTTTAAATTACAGGAGACAAAATGCTATATTACCTTATTTTGAACTTCAAATCTACAAAATTGGGGCAAATTGCGTTTTGTCATACACGATAGAGGGTGTTGTATTTTTTGTCCCACAGTTTACAGTAGCACATTTGATCATACAGATAAAGTATCAATTGAACTATGCACATCTTGTATATTTTGTTTTTTGAAGTGAAAGAGATAAACTATTATTACATTATTAACATCAAGTATCAATACGTAATAAATACCAACAATGATAACAATTATATACTATTCATTAATATCATATAAGTATATTTAATTAATACATACTATAAGAGTAGAAATATTCCATACACATCGGTAGGGTTGGAATCTATGACCTTTGAGTTATGGGACTTTAGTTTCGTCAATTGAGCTGAATTTCATCGATCACGTCTTATATAATTATATAGAGAAAAATTATAATTTTAATTCTGTGCAAGTTCATATCTTTTAAAATAAAAATATTTTTCTTAATTTTAAAAGAAGCAATAACATATTTTTATTATATAGGGATATATATATCTATTTTTTTTAAAAAAAATCAAATTACAAATACCATCGAGATTTATTATTATAACAAATTGTTATAAGTTCATGTAAAGTGATGATGAGACGGATGACCAGACAAATACTCGTAAGTTCGATGAAATTCATGATCATATACTTATAGAATCATAATATTTTAATTACTTTAATTTTTAAATCGAGCTTTTATTAGCTAATAAATATAACTAGTGATTATATATATATATATATATATAAAAATCGTAGCAAATACAAATCAACCACGGCTGCGCAACAGCTTGGCTGTTGTTTCTACAAATGTAGTCAAAATATCAGTTACGGGGAACCATGACGAATATTAATTAATCGTGTTAAAAATTTAAATTTTTATTTTTATTTTATTTAATCGTGATTAATAGTATCGATTTGTCACGATTTTCAAGCCATGATCATTTATAATGTAGCGAATATTCAAATTTTTTTGCATTGTGATCATCATTTATACGTGATACTATGACTCTTAATCATAGTCAGTAAATAAGGGTAAAATAGCTAATATATTATTTTACACCACGTCGAGCATTCGAATAATTTTTAAATATAAATTTAATTAAAATAATTAAACCATAATGCATTAAATTGAAAAAGGAAATCTGATGTAGCCTTCAAATAATAATGCATTAAAAAAATTTAATTATTACCTATATTATAAATCACTGTCACTTAAAAGACACAGTAAATCCTTATTCCTAAAAATAATAAAGTATGTAATGAAATTCGCAAGGTACAAACGATTAATGCACATAGGCATACCAAAGCTTTCTAAGACATGTCTCATGATATATATAGAGGATTAATTAGACTTAAATCTTCTTTAAAAACGTAAACTTAGATTTTTTCCTCATTTTTTTAAAAATTATATTTACATTCTTTTTGAAAATTTACTATTCAAACTGGACCCCCATTTTCGTTAGAGTTTTCGGATGAAAAAGGCTGAAGTTGGCAAAAAATTAAAAATTTATGCATTTTGTATTTTTACTGACGTCAGTATTTTTTTCAAACCTTAACGGAGGGGTCAGGTGTAAACGAAATTTTTTTTAAGGGGGTGTAAGTATAATTTTAGAACTTTTTAAAAAAAATTGTAATTTCACATTTTGAAATAGTGCTTAAGTGTAATTAATTCTATATATATATATATATAAATAAATAAATAAAATAGGATGTTGTAGTTTTGTTGTCCGAAGCAATCAGCTCTCCCTAATTAATTGGATTAATATTCTAATATGATCTATCTACTTGTATTAACTTTTAATTGGGACGCGGCTCCGTACAAGTACGAGAAATACGGAATTGAGTAAATTCAAAAATTTCGTCGGTCCACATTAAAAGAACTATACACTAGAAAAAATTATAGTTTTTTTTTACGATTAATTATTGTAGTCAAAAGAAAAAAAATCGTAGCAAATACAAATTAACCACAATTTCGTAACGGCTATTAATCGTTGTTTCTACAAGTGCAGTCAAAACATTAGTTAGGACTAAAATCCCGGCAAATGTTCTGGTTATGATTAAAAAATCGTGGCGAATATTAATTAATAATGGTAAAAACTTAATTTTTTATTTTGATTTCGTTTAATTGTGATTTATAGTATTGATTTACCATATTTTTTAAGTTATGGTCATTTATAGTATAGTGGAAACTCAATTTTTTTGTAAGGGTATATGTATATATGTATACATTTATGAGCTGCTCACCAATTAATTCAAAATAAAACATATTTAAAGAATTCATTACACAAATTAAGGTGGGATTTAAGTAATAATTAACACTTGAAAAAGTTCACTACATTTATGATTAGTGCATATATATATATATATATATATATATATTGTCTGCTCAAACTTAATGAGAAATGTTTAATTATATGACATCCGGAATTCAATGCAAAGATTCCTAACTTGGCTTCAGCACGATCGACAACCCTAACAAATCGAAGAAATTACTTTATAGGCTACATTACATCAGAACTTAGGAACATATATAATATAACCTTAATTTGTGAGTCTGTAAACTAGATTTCGTCTGTCTTGTAAGAAAAATTTAGTTCAGAAATTTCATAATCGTAGACCTAAATAGTTAATTATACTTAGCTAATTATAAAATTATAGCTAATTTAATCAAATTTAAATCAATCACGTAACAAGCGATCGATAAAATGAAGATTACATATAATATTTGTTTTGTAGTTAATTGATTAAACCAAATTTTTTCTTTGTCCTTGGACTAGGAAGTTTTCACCACCCACATTCTAAATTTCAAGTATTCATTGAATTGAAAATAACATAATTGATTTACTTTTAATAATTGATTTGCACAATATTATTATTATTGGGCAAATTAAATTGATATTTCTTGAAAATTAGGTCTAATTATGTAGAATTACTCTATACCCTTTATATATTCGCACGTACGCACCTCTTGAGGTAATATTAATATGAATTTTCGTCACTGAATAGGGCGTAATATTTATAGTCAACCTCCAGAGACGTATCTGTAATTAACTCTGCGATATGTAGCGAGTCTTTGCAAAATTAAATCTAACCTTAGGAGTGTTAACGTATATAATTTATCCTATATTTGTAACTAAACACACTTTTTTTTTGTTTTTTTTTTAATTATCAATCACATTGGCTTAAATAACTATTAATATTATAATTCGATCTGAATTTTTTTATTATAAAATGACGATACGTCTTATAATACTGTACTTTATATACATACACAATGTATATGAAATTCATATCATTTATATATACAAACACAATGTGTATACATAAAGAACAACATAAAACACAACATCAATTTGTAATAAAAAATTCCGATGAAATAACCTATATATATAATCATGCAAGGGCTATATATTGGTCGGCAACATGGGATCATGTCAAGAAGAGTAAAAGGTACGTACATGTTAATTACTTGTTTTGTAATAAAGATGTTATCCTATGTTTTCGGCTTTAGGAAGAAGCACTTAATTGTGTTAATTTGATATATATATATATATATATATATATAGAGAGAGAGAGAGAGAGAGAGAGAGAGAGAGAGAGATTGATGAATTAAGGAATCTTTGTAATGAGTAGAAGCGGAAAGGTGTGTTTGTGCACACGACTGCACATGGGCTCATAATAATACCCTTTCAATTTGTTTGGGATTGATGCATATGTTTGACATATGTTTGTTTTGTTTGTAATAAACAGAAATGGGAATGGGTGAACGAATCAGGGGAGTGTGTTTGTTGTTGAGTTGTCAGTATTAGATTCTGTCATCAAATCTATTCAAAATTTCTATGTGATTATTTTGATCCACATATAGTTAATGTTACGTGCCGCCGGCTAATTAAGGTTTAAACCAAGTACCAACAATTGGCATTTATTTGGCATATGTCCCTATAAATAAGGGGAAATTGCAAAATTGATCTCATTTTTTAAGGATATTGGCACTTTTGGTTTAGACCCATTTTAAAGTATTCAATTTTAGCTTAATTTGACTGGAAGTTTGTGGGGATGCAAACGAGTTGAGCTTGAGTGCGAGTACAAAAAGAAAAATTGTTAGTTCGAACTGGAGCTCGTGCTCGTATACCCTACTTTTATCTAAACACATGTATGTAACAATTTAAGTTAATTTATTGATAATCGACTAACTAATTAGAAAAACAAACAAGTCGTACCAAATTCGCAAAAACCAAATAGAAATTATAAAATCATAATATACAAAGATTAAATTTATCTAAATATCAATCCATCATTCAAATAAAAATAAATTAGTTACGTTGGACAAAAACCGTTCTAATCCAAGTTTGTTCAGAAGTATAACAAAAGTCTATGAAGTTCACATAACAAAACGTCCTCGTTGTTATTATCTCAAACCTGCATAAAATAAATGATAATAAACTAAATTAGAACCACATAACAAAATTCAAGCAATATGTATCTCTTTGTAAGTGAATGTGAATGTCATAATATAATCAAAATAGTTTGCTGGAAGTTAACAAACCCAATAAAAAAGACGAGCAAGTTATCACCTAATTTGATGTCAATATTAATTGAAGGATCGAAGCTCAAACCTCAAACCTCAAACCCACCTTATGTCATCTCAAACATGTTATATGTTGATGCAATTTAAACGAAGTAACTGAGACAATTTTCAGCAGTTGAGTTACATGAATGTACCTTTAGGACATCACCATCAAGAGGCAAGCTTACATGTATTGCTTTTTTATCACTCTGCAAATCAATGAATAAAAATTTAATACACTTATAATAAGTTAAAAATAATAGTGATATTTTTAAAACTTTAAAAATACAAAGAATGTACATGAGACTTTTTCTTGACTCCAAAGCGCTTTCTCAGCCAATTTCCTCCACGCATCAATACTTGCACGATGTTTGTCTATGACTTTGCTTCCTGCGCTAAGTGTAACCTCAAAAGCAACACTGGTGATCGGAATAGCCAGAAGATCTCTTTTCATTATTTATAAGATCTTATATTTCAAGGCATGAACTCTCCACCATTTCAGAACTTCAAAGTCTTTTCCGTCCTTCTTATCCTTCTTAAAATATATATTTCTTCAAAATATAAATCAAGTTCAGACTTTTGAGGCTGAATAGATTCCATTGACTTCAAATATTCAGCATACTCAGACCAATCACATTGAGTTTCAACATGTCTAAGATCTGGCTTTGAAAGTTTTTATTTGTGCATTTCCCCAATTGAGAAGTCTTTTCAATATTGAAAATACCTATATACTGAGAATATAGTTCATATAATGTTTTTCGAATAATAACAATCTGCCTCTCAACATTTTCTGAAAAATACAATCTTGGAAAGCATAAATCAAGTGCTCTTAACTTACACATTGGATCCAGAACAACTGCTATGGACATTAGCAAATTGGATTATCCACAATATTTGTCAAACTTGATCATCATTCTTTCAACCATATCCTGAATGAATTTATCATTCTCCAGTGTCTTCTTATCTAACAAGACTTTGACTCTGTTCACGTCATTAAGGAACAAGTTTGAAGTAGGATAGTTATTTCCAGAAATATGTGCATAACAGTCCTGAATAGCTCTAATATGGAGCACACTTTTTCAATTTTTGTCCAATCTTTTGCACTTGGACGAATATCATAATGTGGCTCCCTATCAACAAACCTCGGGAAGACATTTTTGAATTTGATTGCAACAACCAGTATTTCATATATTGAGTTCCACCCTGTCCGACAATCATCAACTAACTTCTTTTTTGGTAAATTCAATTGTTTCACCATTTCAGAGAATATTTTAAGTCTTGCATCGAATCATCGAACATACTTTATGCTATCATATTAACATCAACAATATTTTTAATTTATGAAAGTCCATCTTGAGCTATGAGATTAAGTATATGGGCGCAACATCTTATGTGGAATAATTTTCCATCATAAAGTAGTCTCCTTTGTTTACATATAAATCTTCAAATTTTCAATGGTTGAATCATTAGCAGAAGCATTATCCACAAACATGGTGTGGATCTTACTCACGATTCCCCAATCCTCCAAGCAACAACAAATAGCATTTGCAATTTTAAGACCTCGATGGGCGGGGGAGTGGAATGTGAACAAAGTTAAGACACGCTTTTGTAATTGCTAGCTTTGGTCAATCCAATGACCATTTATCACCAAGTACTCGATCTTTTGGTTCTTTGATTTCCAACAGTCAGTTGTGAGACTGATTTTGTTCATATTTTTCAATAAACTCTTCAATTTATTCTTTTTCAACTCATAAATGTTGATGCAAAGTTTTTATTGTGTTTCTTGTAATACCTCGCTACTCAAGTAATCCTTTTCTTTGCATCAAATTGAGTCCTTCTTCTTCCACAATAGAGAAAGGGTGTTCATGTATCATTATTCAATGAGCCACTGATTCTTTTATCTTCTCCATATCAAACTTCCCAATATACATACTTGGACAAGAGGTTGGATCTAAACTACTAGTCTTGAAACCAAGTTGTGTTTGGAAAAGTCCATCTTTCTCCTTGTCAGCTTTTGTTTTGAGATAGTTAGCACAGTGCTGCAAGTGCTGATGCAATTGAATTATTGGAGTAATCTTGGTTTTGGTATACATTCTCTTATAACGTATACAAGAAATCTTCATAACTCTATTTGCATCCTTCACTTTTGTAAAATCTGACCAAACAACTGTTTTTTTTTTTTTAAATTTGGGCATTAACAGTGAAGTTTCATACTCTATATTGGCCTCAATGTTCTTCTTTGTCCCAACAGTATCCATATCAACTCTATTAATCATCTCTTCATTAGTAGCACTGATTGTTTTAGTGTTTCATCATTTTGCATTACTGGACTCGCTGAAAAATTCATATCTAAACAAAAAACAAATGTGGATGTTGTGTAGGGAGGCCCTTCCAACAACGTCGAATCTTATTCATCGTTGTTGTGATACTGATTTAGCTTGCTCGTCTTGTGGAGCACTAGAAGAAGATTCAAAACACATGTTCCTGGAATGCTCATTTGCAAGGCAGGCTTGGGTTTTTTCCCAATTCCCTTGGCGGTTAATCAGCAACTGGAATGGAGGAGTAGCGAAATGGATATGCCGAGTTCAGGAACAACTCGACAACAAGCAGTTCAACCTTTTTGTGATGATTTGCTGGAGGCTATGGGGGCGAGGAAACAAACAGTCCCTGGCAATTCATTGGATTGTGTCATATTTGCTGTATGCTATTGCATGATTTTCATAACGTGGTGGTGATGAAGCCTACTTCCCTTCCTTTTGACAACTTATGTAGACCACCTGACACCGATCAAATTAAACTTCAATGCTGCAGTCTTTAGCGACAATAGAGGAGTGGGTGTAGGAGTTATTGCACGGGATTGGAGAGGCCATTGTCTCAAGTGGAAAATGACAGTTACTGGAATCGTTACATTATTGAAGGTGATCGTCTTTAAGTGATCACCAAACTTCAGAATCATATGGAGGATTGCTCCTCGGTTGGCCCGATCCTTGTGGACATCCATCATTTGATTTCAAATGCTCGTGATGTTTCATTTAGTTTTACTCGTAGAGCAGCTAATCAAGCTGCATTTGTTACGGTGAGGGATCTGACCCACGTTCTTTTCTGTATGAAACAATTAAGGCTAATGTCCTGTCTCATTTATAAATTTCATTTTATTGTAAAAAAAAAAAAAGTTTGCATTTGCATTATTTCTTGCATATGCCTTGCGTTCAAGATTGCTTTAAAGTATTGTTGGCTTTTTTTGGTTCAGAAATTTAGAAGTACAATGCTTTGAAGATGCTTGTCAATAGCATGAATGGAAAATTTGTCTTTTTTATACTTGAATCAAGCATAAATAACCTACCTAATGGGTATGGTCCAAAAGAGATTGACCCAAGAAAAAGTGTTAAGTCCAAACATAGGCTCATCAGCCCGGGAGAGAGGCAGCACACCCAAGTCACCATGCTTGGCCCAAGAAGCTACCGATACTCATTAGTTACTTGCATTTCATTACTATAGTGTTTTTTTTTGTTTTTTTGTGAAATTCAAAAGTTCTTTTTATTTATTTGATTATTCCTTATTGCGAATCTAAAATCAGTGCAGTTCTAAAGTATAACCCCACATCAAATTCAAAATCTGATGGATCAACATGATCATCATTGTAAATAGAAAATTGTGAGGTGGTAGGTGTTATTGACATAGAATACGATTTATAATCAATTTTTTGAATTAGACTGTATTTTACCCACCAGTGAATCAAACAACATTAATTCCCCACCAGTGATCTATGCTTGAATTTGAATCATTAGCCTCATGCATATACTCATCAGTACCCCACTACCTAGTTTAGTTTGTTGTGTATTACGTACAAACAAGACCAAGAATCCTTCCTCTCGATGCAAATAGAACCCAAAACACCACCAACCACAGTGAATATTTACAAAGGTATATTATACTCCCCTCCCATAAAGTTTGGTGTAATTATACGTAAATTTTTTGTGGTTGGAAAATTATATCTGGAACCATTGAAGTTTGCTTTCATCTTATAAATAAGTCCCTCCGTTAGTCAAAATTTACCGAATTTACTGCTATTAACAAAAAAATTCAAAACCAAATATATATTTACCCCCGATTGACTTATTACTGATTTATTATTGGTCAAATAATTTTTTTATGATCAAATGATCTCCATACGTCTTCATGCGTTAGTGGACGTAAGGAGGTATATTTTGACCATTATAAGGGTAGTTTACTCGAAAAAAAATTATTTGACCTGCAATAAATCAATAATAAGTCAATTGAAGGTAAATATTGATTTTTATTCAATTTTTTTATTAATTATCAGTAAATTCAGTGAATTTTGATTAATGAAGAGACTTATTTGTTAGATGGAAGCAAATCCCAGTGGTACTAAATATTATTTTTTAAATTACAAAAAATTTAAATATAATTATACCAAATCTAAAAAAAGGGAAACGAAATTATCGGTATTTACAATTACCTAGAATCCAATACCAAATATGACTACAAATATTCCACGATTCAACAATTTTATAAATTACACTACTTTTTATAACATACAACTAATATATATAATATCTAACTAAGAATTTCAAAGAAAATTCAAGAAAAAAACTCTTCCAATAAATTGGAGCAAAACGTTCATGCTCGACATACCCACCATTTTCAGCCCAGATCTTAATTTTCCAACAAAAGAAAATGCAATTTTAGTCCGACAACTTATGACAATGACAATTTTGTTCTTGTATTAAAATTGGCCAAATGAAAATTAAAATTATTAAAATTATAAAGTTAAAGGAATAAATTATAAAAATTAATTCGTACATAACTAAAATTGTCACTCCCTATAAATTACAAGACTAAAATCGCAACTTTCCCTTTTGAAACCATGTTGGACAAAAACTTGTCTTTAGCAATTTTTACCACAAATTTTTATGTTACCCCATATTTAAACATTTGTAATTGGCATATATTGATTAATGATTCTTGAAAAAAAGGTATTATAAAATAAATAGAGATTTTTTAAATTAACAGAAAATTTGAAGTCATAAATATCATTTGTTTGACAATGTTAATTAGTTTCACTTTCCGTCACCCTCTACTTCTTAATTATTGTTTCAATCA
The DNA here is from genome assembly GCF_026168435.1 of Sesamum indicum. NCBI lineage: Eukaryota > Viridiplantae > Streptophyta > Magnoliopsida > Lamiales > Pedaliaceae > Sesamum > Sesamum indicum. The sequence continues at coordinate 2,317,867 of NC_142661.1, read as the reverse complement.
CTAAACTCCTCCACTAATTTTCTGATCTTAGTCATCATAATTGAAGGCTGTAATCAAATTAATCTTTTTTTTAGCATATTTTATTTGTTTAAAAGAATTATACATGTATAATAATTGTTCATCATTCCACCATTCGGCAAAAGGTATATGCAACTTCAGTCACGACAAACATTATTTTTTATACAATAAAAAAAAAAGTTACAATTTGATGAGGGTTGGATTACTAAAAGACGGAGATACCTTGAAGGAGGGTATTAACGACATTTCGCACCTCAACGGTCCTTTTTATTCTATAAAGAGCAAGGAGAAATTATACGACGTGATTAAAGGGACCAGATCGCGGATATATAGCTAATGAGGCGACCTGGGCGCATGATCCCATATTGGCCGCCTGATTAGGAGGTTGTGAAGGCTAAAGATTAAGACACGTGGCAGTCGTGCAAGGAAAATCGAGATTATATAAATAGGAGCAGTTTTACACTGATAAAGGTAATCAATAAATCTACTATAATTCTATCACTGGAGATTATCTATTCGACCTCCGTTTTCTGACTTGGGCGTCGGAGTCTTATAGTCGGGCCTCGACCCGACTAGTTTGACGCGTTTTCTGTTCTACAGGTACTTCATTGGATTGGGAGAAGAAAGTGGACACATCGCTTAGATCACCATCTCCATTTCTTGCCTGATCACAATTATTTTAGATAATTATGAGATGATGTAAATATAATCAAACACTCTCTTAATCGGGGAAAAAAAGAGGTCCATTTAATCCGACCATATAAGTCTAGCCTACAATTTTTGGGCTTCTAGCTATAATTATTACCACGTAATATGTAGTCCAATTTCAACAAATCATGTCGGGTCAACTAAGGTTGGTTAAAACGTAAAAACGGCCCAGTCTTCTTACACTTCATACTGCACACATAACATTTTATGCGCGGAAAAATATATTTTTTGTTGTGTAATTTATGGTATTTTTATTTTAGTTGTATTAATTATTAGAACTTTTATTTTGATTTTATAACTTTAAAAATAGTATTTTTTTTATCTCATAACACCTTTTCGTCGAATGTTTTAACGAAAAATTTCACATGCTTAGTACGTGCCCATTAAGATTTTTATAGGTTTAGTCCCATTAGTTACGAGATTCTCACTTTTAGTCCCGTAATTTTTAAAATGTTACACTTTTGGTCTCATAGACGTAACAACCATGTGACCTTTTCTGTTAAATATCTAAGGAGAAAAAATACAATTTTAGTCCTGTAACTTATGGGGGATGACAATTTTGGTCCTGCACAAATTGATTTTCTCAATTAGTCTTGTAACTTTACAATTTGACAATTTTCATCCTTTTGGCCGGAAAAATTGCATGTGATTTGCACATAATCCAATTAAATTACAATTTTAGTCATGTAACTTAGGAATCGTTGGCATTTTTAATCCTATAACTTCGGAGAGTCGACATTTTGGTCCTTTCATGAATTTATTTACAAGACTAAAATTATAAGTAACTTGCAATTCCCAATCAATTGGCCGAAAAAGGACTAGCCAAAATTATAAAGTTACGGGATAAAATTGCAAAAATCAATTTATACGGGACTAAATATTCCACTCCCCATAGAGGACTATAAAAATGTTACTTTTCGAAATTATAAAACTAAAAAATGAGAATCTCATAATAAATAAAATAAAAAATAAAAAAATCTTAAGTTACGGACAAAAATATTATTTTTTCTGTAGCCAACCATGTCTAAGTCTTTAAAGTTGACCTTGAAACTATAATATCGAAAAGAATTTGTCAGAGAGGAGAACAAATATTTAAGATACTTCCTCTTTCTAGCTGAAGCATGATTATGACTTATCTTGTATGTTATGACATAATAATTATGGTAATAAAAAGAAAGAAAAATAGTGTATATATATATATATATATTCTCACACGAAATTAAAAGCATAAATAACCGATTACGAACTCTATTTTAATGATACGTGAGTTGAAGTTCGAAGTTTCTAAGTCTATGTAATAAGATATGTTTAAAAGATTATTCCTTAATTGTATTTAAATGGATAGAATTTTTATTTGGAAGTTTATTACATATTCTATTCCATTCAATATATATACACATCATGTTTATCAAAAGAATTTTAAAATAAAATATATAATGTCATCAGTAAAGTTACACTTTTAGTTTCATAAAATACGAAGTTTCAACACCTTTACGAAATTTTCAAAATGATTTCAAAATTGAAAAAAGTGGACACATTTAGTCCTCTACTTTATGGGATTTATAGGACTAAATCTGTCGAGTTTTTTTTTTAAAATTTTGGGTTCTTTTGAAATTTTTGTAAAGTATAGAGCTGTGTCGAATTTTCTCACTTTCGGGATTATTTTGAAAATTTCGTGAAACAGATGACTAAAAGTATTGAACTTATTATTCAATGGAACTAAAGGTGTAATCTCGCCTGATGTCATCCTTATACATGTAGCGTGTATATTGAATAGAGTAAAAGATAGAACAGGGTTTGCAACAGGCAGTACAAGAAAATTGCTAAATAACAGTGCAAAAACATTAATGTTGAACTAATTATCAAGTAAAATTCTCAATACTAATCTATATTATTTAATATAAAAAATTTACTTGCTAAAAAATTTACTTACAAACCAATTTAACGTCTTATTTAAAATAAATATTAAATAGTACAGATCAGTAGCGAAAATTTTACTTACTAGTTAACTTGATTTTTGGTAGAAATAAGCTATTTTCTTATCTAATCCGGTAGCGAAAATTTTACTTACTAATTAACTTGATTTTTTGGTAGAAATAAACTATTTTCTTATCTAATCCGGTATTTAAAAGAGATTGATGCAACTAAAAGGATGTAATCGCGTTTTATGCATGTAACCCGATTATTATATTAGTTCGCGTCTCATGGGGTGTTAGTGTTACCCTACTTGCAGCATGTTGATTAAGAAAGGACAAAAGACATGAAACAAAAACCATACAAATGTTGTAATGAAAAGTCATATATTCCCATGTACGCAGTCAACAAAGTGTACCAAACGCCACTTTTGATCTCATAATCTGGATTCTTTTCATTTTTGATTTCGTTGATTATGGAATTTTCAATCTTTATTCACACAATTTTTGAAAAGTAGTATTTTTGATCTTATGGTACGTTTTTGTTAGATATTTTAACGAAAAATATCACATGCTTAGTACGTGACCATTAGGACTTTTACAGTACTTTTGGTCTCATATATATGTTAGTGGATTCTCACTTTGATCCCGTTATTTTTAAAAAATAACACTTTTGGTCCCATGCACTTAACGGCCACGTGACATTTTTCATTAAGTAGCTAACGAGAAATACCATTGCACAAAAAGTGCTACTTTGGAAAATAACGAGAGCGAAGTGAGAAATCAATAACTAATGGAACCAAAAGTGAAAAGACCTTAAATTATGAAATGAAAAATATTATTTTTCCTTATATATTGACCTATGATTTAACTTCATGAATAATTATAAGTATTTAATTTTTACAAATTCGTAATAAAGTGTCTGTATAGATCTAATAATATAAAAAAATATATATTACACACACATATAGATTCATAATATAGCGCCTCTATAAGATAGCTATGCAGTCCAAACCCAAATGTATATATCTTTGACATCATATCGATCCCTTTAAAATAAGTTGCAGAGAAAGTTATAAGTAAGCAGTAGTTAAATACAACCCACAAAATAAGGAAATAGAAGTACATATCACGAAGAAATCTCAGATGTAATTGTTTTTTCATTTATGGGATTTACTGTACATGCAGAGCAAAGGAGACCTCTTTTCGTGGGGTTAAATACAATTTACCCTCTGTATTAATAAAAACGTGTAAAAGAGCCCCTGTGAAAAAATAAAGAGCAATTTACCTCTCTATGACACTAAATATTACAGGAAAGGTAAATTGCATTTGTTTTTTCATAGGAACTTTTTTTTTATAGTTTTTCATTAATTGTATTTAATCCCTTTTCCTGCGAACCCCCCTCTTTTTTTTTTTCTTCTACATATACAAATATATATATATACTAACGCTCACAGATGCAATGATCATAACCACATGGAATAGAGTTTAATATTTTTAGTTTTATATTTATAAAAATTTTTAGAATGATCTTAAAATTGAAAAAATTCGACACATTTAATCTTCTACTTTATAAAATCTTCAAAATGGCCTCAAAATTGAGAAACATCAACATATTTAGTTCCATAGATACTGTAAAACACATGATTAAATGTGTCGAATTTTTCTCAATTTCTGCACCATTTTACAATTTTCGTATAATTAAAAACTAAATTTATCGAATTTTTTTTAATTTTACAATCATCTTAAAAACTCCAAAAACTAAAAATATTGTATCCCTTGTCTAAAAACATAATAATTTTGCCCTTTCCCATATATCAAAAAATAAACCCCTTTTCCCCAAAACCCACAGTCAAATCAAGTAGCTCCTACTCCAAGAAAATCAATGAATCCCATGTCAAATTTTCCACTCTCATCTTCCCCACACATAAACAGATTGGCCTCATTGTTGGCTACTGATTCAGATGCAGAAACTTCAGACTTTGATTCTGAGTAACCTAATTCATCATGATCCTGATGATTTTCAGGCCCTTTCCCTTCTTTCCCTGCACCCCACAATTGATCTAATCAAAACATATGTTTTTTTGTTAAAAAAAAAGAAAGAAAGAAAGAAAGAAAAGATGAGATTATCATTACCAGCAGCAGCAGAATAGAGGAGATTTTGGTGATGAACTGCAGGACTAAAGCTGCCGAGGAAATGAGTGGTTTTGAGTGAAGATGGAGTGAGGGAGAGATCTGCGGTGCAAGTAGAGGCAGCAGACAACTGATCATCGAAGACGACATTCATGATATTTATAAGGTTGTTGCTAGAAACAGTTGATGGATCATGACTGTTGTTTTCTTGGAGTTGGAGGTGTAAGAATGATGAGGGCATTTTCCGTCTGTAGATGCAGTTTTCTTCCCTTCGTTTTCTTGCCATAATCACATGCCAATGGTTCTTGACAGCGTTGTCGGTTCTCCCAGGAAACAGCCTCGCAATCATAGCCCATTTGTTGCCGTACAGTTTGTGGGCTGACAAAAGCCTCTCCTCTTCCTCCTCGCTGAATGCTCTCCTGTTAATCCTTGGATCCAACTGGTTAAACCATCTCAGTCTGCAACTTTTCCCTAATTCCAAAACAAACAATATATATTTATATACACATTTTTCAGCTTCTCGAGGTATATAAATACCAAAAAAGTAGATAAAATCTGGGAAAAAGAAAAAGATAAAAACCCATTTTTTTAGCTTCTGGAAGATATATAAATAATAAAAATTAAAATTACAATCCTGAAAAGAAAAAGGAAAAAAGAAAACCATTTTTCCAGCTTCTGAAGATATATAAAATATCATTTTTGGAAAAAACTAAAAAGATATACAAAAACATTTTTCGAGTTTCTGAAGATATATAAACATTTGAAAATCAGAAATATTTTTCTTGCTAAATTTGTTGCTAATGTAAATAACTCATTTTTGGGAAAAATAAAAAGATATAAAAAGAACATCAAATATATATATACATATATAAATAACAATCTTGAAAAAAAATCCATTTTTGAAAAAAAGTAAAAAAAAAAAAAAAGCCATTTCTTGAGATTTTGAAGATATATAACTAACAAAAAACAAAAAAAACAAAAATTATTGCAAAAGAAAGGAAGAAAAAAGGAAATGTTTGTGATTAATTAGTTACCTGATCTTCCTTGAAGATTTTGAGCAATGATGTTCCAGTTATGAGGGCCGAACTTGGCAACAAGCTCTTTGAGTTTAGCATCTTCATGCGGTCTCCAATGCCCTCTGCTACATACCTTGGACGACGTTGTCACCCCAATTTCCAGGGAATCAGTCCGCCCTGCCCTTTTCATCACCTCATTCTCATTCCCATTCATCAATGGACCATTAATCAGATACCGATCAAACCCCATTTCACTCTCTCTTTGTTGAGGAGGTTTGGAATCAGATGGGGTTACAAATGCCGAATCTTGAAACCCTTTTGCTGTGATTTCATGAGTAGCAGCAGCAATCCTCGAGAGTTTCTGCTGCAGATTCATCATTCTTATTATTCAAACAAGAATTAAAGGTACTAAATAGAAACGAGTTTCTCTCTCTCTCTCTCTCTCTCTATATATATATATATATATATGTATGTATCTAGGTTTCTCTCTCTATATATATGTATCCATTTCCTCAGAGAGCGCGGACGACATAATCAAGAAAGAAAAGAGAAAGCCCATGAATGAATGAATGAAACTAAGATCAATGGAACACCAAGGAAGTAGCTAGAAACGACTCTCTCTCTCTCTCTCTCTCTCTAAATGTATGTGTTTCTCTCCCTATATGTATCCATTAGTCTGTCTGTCTAGAACTTTGTGTGTGCGTGTGTCCTTGTGAGGGTTGGGTGGAAAACGAGAGCCCCTCGTGTGGGTGTGGGTGGTGGTGGTGGGAAGCCCCATTCGACAGTACTGTTGGAGTTGGGTGTCTGGAAAACTGCTGGTTGTTTTTCCCGTGTCTTTTCTTCTTTCTACCTCGGTTCTCGAGAGCAGAAAACAGAATCTCCTCTCTTTTTTCCCATTCAATTCAACGTTTGTTTCAAAAAGAGGAAGGTATCTGTCCCTATTTTATTACAATGCCGTTTTGTTTTATCTTTTCTGCGCAATTTTAACCAACTTTTGCCTAATCACTGTCCAAATTTCAACATCTCTTTATGACTGCTTTAGAATAATAATAGTATTGATTGCACGTTGATTCTCCGACCATATTTTTCTTTTAAGTCTAAATTTAAATAACCATAAAAATTCTTTTAATTGAAAATAACATAAAATTGTATATTTCTAATTCAAATAAAAAAAATTTAGTAAAAGATACAAAAATTAATAGGAATAATTATACTGTTATCTCATGAGATATTTGTATAATCACATATAAGTTTTTTATAGTTTGAAAAATTATATCAAATGCTACCGATATTTGTTTTCTTCTAGTAAATGGAGCTCATCTATTAGTTAAAATTTACGAAATTTTTTTATAATTAGCAACAAAAAAAATTGAATAAAAATTCATATTTACCACCCATTGATGTGCTACTGATTTATTGTAGGTCAAACAAATCTTTTTTAACCAAACTATCTTTATAAAGGTAAGATGTACCTCCTCACATGTATTAACACGTGTGAAGATGTATTATGGTAGTTTGATCGAAAAAAAATTTTATTTTAAATACCCACGTACATTATTCTTTTCATTGACGGTAAGTTTTTGAAAAAGATGTTCTAACAAATCAAACTTAATATTATTTTGCATCCCACACCGATTGTAAACTAATAAATTGAGTGGTTTATAATTTAAGGCCTTTTTTTCCTAACAAGATACTTTTTTTTCAAAATAATAATATTGTGAAACTCATATGTTATTCAAATGGACAATATCTTAAATGATGAGACACATAAAAATTAAAAAAAAAAAGAATAAAAACCTTAAAAACTGTGAATTCAAAAATCAAAACCTTGCTAAAGGTACTATTCTTTTATTCCTAGGTTAACACCCTTACAACCTAGAAAGTAGAAACAAAACTTTAAATTGTATTCATCATTACCGTAGCTACATATTTGTCAATGTTTTTCAATAATAAAGAAGAATGCAATAAAAATGTTTTCCAAAATATTCTATATATGGGCACGTATAATCTAAGGTACGTTGTTTATTGATATAAGTTAATGTTCGTTTTAATATCATTTTGGGTATCAAGACATTGGCAAATTCGAAAAATATAGGGCACCCCGAGGGTTTTTGACAAATGTGTTCCTTACCATTTATCTTGCTTTTAGAACTGTCTTATTACACCAATTATGTCTTCGGTTAGTGGTTAAAATTAAGGTAGAGATGAGTTTTAGTCTCATCGGACGACGGACGTATGAATATTTGTCTCCTTTTATATTGGTTCTTATCATATTTAAAATAAGCTATTGTAATTTATTTATTACGTAAATTATTGTAATTTATTTATTATTGAGATTGATGTAATTTATTATTTTTCCTATGCTAGCTCTTACATATGTTCTTGTGCAAGTAACTAATTAATAAAAGATTCGTCCATTTTCCTCCCTTTTTTAATAGAAATGATAAAATTATATATCAGTACATTTAAAATTTTAAATTAAAAACTAAAGAGATAAAAATAAAATAAAATTTGAAAGAAATTTCTTAAAATATCAGACATACATAGATTTCATAAAACATTAATTTCTTTGAAATATATATATTTTCCTGAAATTTCAACATTATATTTATTTTCTTGTCGATTATTCGTTTGATACGTAAAAAACACTATGCGCACCCCATCACAAAAAATGAAGTTTTGTCCTGCCGTAATTCAAATTAGGATTCTTGTTTGACTAAATTGGAATAATATTTCGGGCATCGGTCAAAGATGGAAATCTTTTGTCTAAATTAAATTAGATTAGGTGTTTTTTTTTTTTTTTCAACCACCAGGGAATGGGGAACTTTTTGGAGTGCCTGATCCTTTTTTATTAAGATCAAAAATGGAGGAAATTTAAAATGGAAAGTACTGATTCCCTATCATTTATAAAAAACTGTAAAAAATGAGTACTACTCCCTTATAAATTTTCATCAAAAGTATAAACGATGAGTACTACTCCCTTAGAATAAATCACAAAAGCATAAACAAGGAGTACTACTCCCTTATAAAAGGGAGACGAGCTAAGATGAGAGACTAAGTTGGAAACAATAATCCAGTATGTTAAAAAATTTCTGCCACTATACTCGAATCATTAGTTCCAACTAGCCCACAAATCAAGCTATACAAGCAATCCAACAATTACCACCAAAAGTGGTGCACCATCAACGGATATAACGCGACAAAGTGAGGGAGAGCTAATTATACATTTCTTACATGAACCTCAACTCTCTCAACAAATCACGCTAAACAAGTCAAAAGATTAGTATCAAAGCAATAGCTATGTAGGCACAAAATTGCGGCACAGCCCAAGCATACTCACAAGACAAAAAAAGGTAAGAGTGCTCCAGAGAATACAACCAAGAAATAGGAGCATAATCTATCGCCCATGAAGTCTTGCAGTATCAGGCATGAAATACAGATAGAAATTTGCAACAAACATCAACACATAATCAGCTACAACAGATAGAAATTTGCAACCATAGGCAGACAACAATGCAATACCACAAGCAGTAAAATAAGCTATAACATATAGAAATTCACAGCCGTAAGCAAACAACAATGCAGTAACAGAAACTAAGGCAATCGATATCAGGAAAACTACTCAGGGTGGATCAACTATAATTTTGAATCGAACGTGAGGGAGACCGCAAGAATCAAGGTTCGTAATACCTTTCGTTTTACCTATGAGATGTTCCTTGGAGATGATGCTAAGTTGTTTAGATGTACATGCTTGATTACCCAGAACATAGGCCACTTGATTGCCTTCTCTAAAAATGTGAAAGATTTTATATTCAATTTGCCTCAGGAGATTCCGGATGGTTTGAAGGATAATCTGATGGTTCCATGCCCCTTTGTCATGGTGTAGAGATGAGTTTGATAATCACCATTATGTCAATTTCAATTCAAATATTGTGAAATTCCTTTTCGATACATAGTTTCAGTCCTCTATGTATAGCTCGAAGTTCAGCCTGGGTGTTAGAATTCATGCCCAGAAGTTCTTGAAAGGCAAAGATGACTTGACCGAGATGATCTCTGAGGATGCCGCCCACGCCGGAAATGCCTGGGCTACCTTTAGAAGCTCCGTTTGTATTCAGTTTGTACCACCTTGTTTGAAGCTTTCTCCACTAGACAATAGTAGTTTTCTCCTACTTAGTCTTCGATTGGAGGAGGATATTGAGAGTGTTAACAGCGAAAAAATCCCCTTGCACGTGCACGGGTTTTAACAGCTCACTTTTATAGAGGTTATGCAAATATGCCAGTGTTTTGTGAATAATGGTGTTGGCCTTGAATGCGACCCCTCTGTGCTTAGCATCATTCTGGAGCTTCCATATATTCCAGAGAATCAAGATTGGGATAATATCTCTTATGTGTGGTTTAGCGCTAATTCTATTTTTCCAGGACTGGATGAGAATGGTGATGTCATTTGTTTGGGGGAAATTAATTTGGAATTTAGCTGCGAACAGACCCAAGCTTCCAAAAACTTATTGTTATGTAAGAAAAGATGCGGTATGGTTTCTTCTGCATCGCAACAGTAGCATTTGGAGGCCATTGTGATCCCTTTTTGCTTAAGCCTCTCATCAACAGGTACCCAGTTGTGAATCAATCTCCAGACGAACACTGAAATATTTGGGATAATCAATTTAGAACAGAGAGTACGATAGAAAACCTGAGGAGGTTCATGGATTCTAATTTTGTTCCAAGCTGATTTAGTGGTAAATGCCCCATTCATGGATAGTTTTCAATGTAGAAAGTTAGTTTGGCTATCAATAATAGGAATTTCCATGATCGATTCGATGATTTCTGTGGAACGGCTTGTTGGAGTTTGTTGATATCCCACTCATAGTTGTTCCAGAACCAGTTAACAGGTACATGAAGCTTGCAGTGAATGCCCAAGATATTCGCTAGTGTGCCTCCGGTAGCCACCTTCATGCCAGAAAGTGATAGTCCCAACCCCCAGGCTCTAGAAGATATTGGCTTGTGTTTCTGTTTGGATTTTAATGAGTCTTTTCCAGATACTCGAGTTAGTCATGAAGATTTTGGAAAGCGTGGAAAAATATCCTCCACAGTATTTACTTATGGAGAATTTAGACCATAGAGAATTGTTGAGCCTCAATCTCCACCACAATTTATATGAGAATGTTGTGATCGTCTCTCATAGGTTCCTAATTCCAAGTCCACCTTCTTCGATAGGATAGCAGATATTTTACCACTTTTTCCAATGAATTTTTCTCTGTTCCGTTGTGCTACCCTAGAAATATTTTGGAAAAGTTGTTTGAGTTTTTGTATGATTCCCACCAGAGGGTTCAATAGTTGGAGGAGATAGATTGGCATAGAAGAAAGCACAATTTTGACTAATTGAAGTCTACCCCCATAAGAGAGGTGACAGTGTTCCCATCCCGCAACTTTAGCTCTGACTTTATCAATCAGATTTTCATAAAGAATTTTCTTTTTGTTTTCCTTGAATAGAGGAGCACCAAGGTAAGTAACGGGAAGTACCTTACTTGAGAATCTGGTGATATGTTTGATTCGATGTGCCAGCAGGTTAGTTTTTTTTTTTCGGGAATGAAGGCACTTTTAGCATGATTAATTTTCTACCCGAAGGATTCCTCAAAGTTTTTCAAGAATTGCATAAGCTTATCAAACTATCTTCCTCGCAATTTGTGAACAAGATAACATCATCGGCATATGAGAGATGTGATACTTTAACCTCATAGTTAATATGATAGAACATACCCGGGTTCTCATTAAGAGGATATCAAGTCCTCTTGAGAATGCTTCTGCTGCTAGAATAAAGAGAGCTGGGGAGAGTGGATCACCTTGTCTTAAACTCTGGGATGGTTTAAAGAATCCTGCCATTTCTCCATTAACAAGAACAGTAAACCAACAGTTTTGGATGACATGCTTGATGAGAGTGAGGAATATGTGAGGAAACCCATCTTTTGCAAGACTATAAGGAGGAAATTTCAGTTGACTTTGTCATACGCTTTAGACATGTCCAGCTTGATTACCAGATTGCCTTTGTTATATCTAAGGTCAAGATGGTGAATCATTAGAATTGTCACTAATAAGTCTTTCCGAAATGAAGCCGCTTGGTGAAGGTTAAATAAGATTCGAGAGTGTGTGGTAAAGCTTGTTGTAAATCAGCTTAGATATAATTTTATTGGTGACGTTACACAATGAGATGGGTCTAAAGCCATTCCAGGTCTGAGGAGAATCGACTTTAGGGATGGGCACGATTGTTGTGGTTGTGAAGCTCCTTGGGATTGGGGTGCCATAAAAGAATTTCTTGACTGCCTCGTTAATATCTATTGTAATAAAATCCCAACAGGCTTGATAGAATGTTGCTGAAAAACCATCCAGGCATGCTACATCATTCTTGTCAATACTGAAAACTACATCTCTGATCTCCTTATTTGTTGGTAGACTACCGATACTGTGAATGCATTCTTCTGATACGTCGGGGAATTGAAATGGGAATTTTGGGGCATTGTTGTTGACCGAATTATAAGAAAGTAGGTTTCTGAAATGTGTAGCAGTAGATTCTCTTATTCGGGCCGGATTAGATCAGGTTAAATTGATTATATGATAAATATATTTTATTTACTGTATAATCGATCAGTTAATGTAGCGTACGTATGCATTGTTTATTAATTACATCATAACTGTATTTTATTTTTATTTAATTAATATTTTGAATGAAAATAATTTGAACTAAAATTTCTGAGTGCAGACACATCATTTCAAGTATCTATGCAGCCCAAATCTTGTGAGGTTTAATAGATAATCCTTCAAATAAATGTGTATATGACTGTAAATACTCCTAACAAATATTTTCTTTGTCATTTTTCCTACATTTGTGTTCTTGGTAATAGCTAACATTACAAAAAATACAATATTAGCCGTGATTAAAAATAAAATAGTTATAGTAAATAGTCATTGACCACAGCCATGCAATGGTTCTTGGTCGTAGTATCTGCGATGATGGCTAAAAGTATTTGCCATGACTTTTATTTTTACCATAGCTCTTTTTTCTTGATGGAAAGCTTATATTTTGTTCATCGATTTTATTTCACTGTTGTCAATAAAAATTATTTAACACAGTTTTTAATCTATAACTATTAAAATTATAACCCATAGTCAAATTTTTTTTTAGTGTAAGGTATAGAAAATAATGCTCACACTCACTTGAGCTCTGCTGATCATGGGAGGAGAGAAGTAGAAGCTCCAGTCATCAAATAAAGAAAAGGGAGGATTACAAAAGCAATCATAATATTCTTGAATAAGTCATGTTTCTCAACACACACTTTGTACATTCACATGTTTTTTGTTTACGTTTTTTATTACTTGCAGACTCATTAGTATTCCACTTTGGTGCCAGCTAGGTCTGTTGATAGGTAGGGTAAGATCCTATCTAGATCCAGGCCCAAAAAAAGTTCAAAAAATTATTTTATGTTCAAACCCTACACAATTCATTAAACCCAACTCAATATCCATGGTTCTCTAGACCCGACATATCCGTTTCTCAGTCACCTACTAAAGTCCCACTTGCGGGGAGATCATAGAAAATAATGTTCACATTCTATTTGTTTTCATCATGAGAGGACAGAAGTGGGAGCCTCAATCATTAAATGAATAGAAGGGGAGATTACAAAAATAGAGGTTGGGCGACGGCGACGGCGCCCGAAATAATCTGGGCGACGATGAGGTCACCCTGCAAAAAGAGGGTGACGATTTGGGGCAACGTCGCCCCATCACCAAGCGCTTGTAGTGGCCGACGACGGAGAAGAAGAAGAAAAAAAATTAAAATAAAAAATATTTTAAATAATATTTATAGTAAATAATATAACTTAAAATAATTAATATAATTTTGTTGGTATTTTAATATTTAATTAGTATATTTTATAAACAAATAAAATTTATTGAAATATTTTTCAATTAATAAAAAATTAATTTAGCTAATAATATACTATTATTATTATTATAAGTGATTTTTTATGTTTCATATGAATTCAAAATAATTTTTGTATATTAAATTTTTATATTTAAATTATATTTTAAATGAATTCTTAATTTAAAGATAATTTTAGAATATTAAATTTGTAGTTGTTTTATAAATTAAATTTTTTAAATTTTTAGAAAATTTTATATAGTATTTAGTTGTTTTTATATTTAAATACATATATTTCATAATAAATATAATTTATTGTAATATATTTGAGCTAAATAAATAATTTAAATTAATTAAATATATAATAACATATATAAATAAATTAATTTAAAATATATTTAGATATGAAAGAAAAAGAGCAAAAGTGTGAGCCATTCTCCATTTGTTTTAAATGGAGAGGGAATTTTTTTTTGTATTTTATAAAATACATGGGGTTCCTTGTCTCTTAAATTAATATAGGGGGATTTTATATTATTTCACCAAAACACAGGGGGCATTATGCAATTTACCCATAATTTCTGGTCTTGAATAAGTGTAGGGACTAAATAATCCTAAAATTAACACAAATGTTAGAGATGTCGGAGTCCCTTCTAGCAAAAATACTCTGATGATCGAAATAATGTAGATTAATTATAAAAAATTTACTTAAAAATTAATTCGGTATTAATTTTAGTATCAATATTTTTAGCTATTGAAACATTTTCTTAGAGTGTAATAACCTGCTCGAATGGGACGAGATTGAAACAATCCCCCGATACAAGCAAGCGTAGCCTTTTCTTTTCTTTTCTTTTTTTTTTTCTAAATTTCAAACAAATAGAAAAAAAAAATGAAAATTTCACAAGCTTTGGATTTATTTAAATTTCTCCTTTTTCTCGTAAGGTGAGTGGGCGTGTGCAGAGCAGCATTGGACTTTGCAAATTTCTTGCAACTTTCCAAACAATTTCTAACACAAAACCGTTTTGTCTTGGCTTTCTCCCATATATTACTGACAGACTTCTGTTACACACACGTGCAAGTTGCCTCGTGGGGTTGTCTCCCAAGACTGATATATGTCGCGATACAAGGAATATACAGTACAGCTTTTCGTAATTCATTTTATGACCAAATTGACTAATTATAATGTCACTATCACTTTGTTATATGATATTAATTAATATTAAGCATATGTGTATTATCATCTCATCTAAAATTACGACCAAGAGTTTCAATAATATATATGTATATATATATATACATAAGTCTAAATATCTGTCTTTTCAATAATATATTTTTAAAATAAACACATAAAATTACGATTTATATAGATAATACTTAATGCAATAACATCCGATCAAAATAAAACAAAAAAACTATGAAGGTGTAAGGAACAAGGTCATGTACCCTTTTCGTGTCCAAAATTTGTCGGAAATAATTTTTAACATATTGTAAGTACTAAGGTAAAAACAAAATGAAAAGAAAGTAATTGTAAAATACAAGATTTACGTGATCCAAAAAACTCGTATAGGTCTATGCTTATTCAAGATCAGTTTTTATTAAGATAATTTCATGCTAATTACAATAGAATATTCTGGTTCCTGTAAGATTATATTCAGATGAAACATCTCTTGATGTAAGAATATTCTACTTCAAATCACGATAAATAATAAATATCTCGTGCAACGTAATTTGATGTAAGAACAGGACAACCCAGGTATGTTTTATTAAGATTTTCAAGTGGTTAATTTAAAAAATTATTGAAAAGTGAATAACTGATTAAGTACTTTAAACCCATGAATTGGCCCCAATTCATGTGTGAATTATTAGAAATGACAATAATTATAGGGCCACAAAAAGTAATTATCAATTGGTGAATGATAGGGGTCAAACATTGTGAAACCCCACATTTGACGACTTTGTCCCTTAAAAATCAAATGATTATTAACTTGGACAAGAATCGGCGCACTTTTATTCTGATCGAGTTGGATTAAAAAATTTAGAGTATTAGCCGTTGATGTTTATTCCATCCGAGGGCTCATTTGATAAGATATGCATTAATTATATATAGATCTAACTCTGCGATCTCGTTACAAAACCTAACCGAACTCTAATTTAGTCATTCGAGGATTTTAGCCTAAGACCACCTCAACAAGCGTCTAACAATTTGTGTTGCAGGGAACAATTTTTTACTTAATTTTTTTTTTAAAAAAAAAACAAATTATGGACTAATTAAGGGCATAGCTTTTTTTTTATTACAATTTTTTAAAATTTTCCGTCTACCTCGTCCAATTTTTTATAATTTTTTTTAAAAGCAAAAAATGCAGTATGTTCACATGATTACATAATTTCATCAAACGCCAGTTGAGAAATCGATAATTTTCCAAACATTAAGAGGGGTATTCATAATTTTGTCAAATATCACGAGAACTTGTTGTAATTTATTCTTATAGCCACCTCAGTTAACAAAACCTAACCAAAATCACATAAAATGCTTCTTTTACCACAACTCGTTCAAACATTGCCAACTTGATCGTATAAATCATATTAATAAGTCAATCTCAATATTCATAAATTAATTTTATGGTTCAGATACCTTAATCTTTGATATACACACATAAAATAACAAGTTTTATTACATTTTTCAACAAATTCAAATTCGTGATATTCAAATGAAAAATCTGTATTAGATCAAACTGACGAGGGATATCTTAAAAATGTAGGTTTAGAAGGATTAGTGAGAGAGTCAATTGAATTGATTAAGGTTGTCACTTCTGAGGAAAAGACAAAAAAAGCAGTCTTTTTTGAAAAGAAAGAGTTTGGGGGAATCAGACCAAAACTATCATAAACAAACACTTTATTTGACTCGACACTTTTCTGTTCAAAAGGAATATGGGCATTTAGACCTTCCCATGAAAGCAACAAATTAAGATATTTCACTATCAAAAAGAGACGATATGGATTTAAATACAGAATAAATAAATAATAGTGGTGGTGCTGTAATTTTCAATTTTGTTTTCTTCGGATTTTATGTTTGATGTCTGAGAATTATTGTTCCCAAGATCTATTCATGACGTGATGTCTTACAGTCTATTTTGTGTAGATAAATACAAATATTTAAATATGAAAATAACATTGACGTGATGTGTTTCTGTATATTTCGTACGAATATGGATATACAGACATCAAAAGTATAATATGAAAACAACATTACGATAGTATACAATTGGAATATGTTGACGAAAAGTGTGTTATTTGAATTAATTAATATACAAAGGTATTATTTATTGGTTTTTCTGGACAGAACGTTTCTATGCTAAAAAAAGGAAATGTGTTATACACTACATATAGGGCAAAAGTATTAAAGAACGCAGTATTCTTAAAATATATACGGGGATAATTACACTTTTCTCTCCTAATTTTTAGTGTAATTACATATAAATTTTTTGTAGTTTAAAAAATTATATTTAGCACCCCTAAGATTTGTTTCAATCTAACAAATAAGTCCCTTCGTTAATCAAAATTTATCGAATGTCCTGTTATTATAAAAAAAATAGAAAAAAATCTATATTTACCCCCAATTGACTTAATAATGATTTATTGCAGGTCAAATAAATCTTTTATGGCCAAGTTATTCATCATACGTCTTCACACATTAAATGCATGTGAGGAGGTATATCTTCAACGTTATAAGGGTAGTTTAATAAAAAAAAAATAGTTTAATCTGCAATAAGATCAGTAATAAGTCAATCGAGGGTAAATATCAATTTTCATTTAGTTTTTTTTTTTTTTGTTAATATCAACAAATTCAATACTGATTAATAATGTGTTCTTACAAGCTCAAATCTTATGTCCTGTGAAGTCCCATGCGACTCAAATGCCTTTTAAATGTGTCTTTACACAAAAGCGTGGTAAAAAGGATCAACAATCATGTCATTAATAGGAATGTGCTTGAGAACTACTTGGTCTTGTGCAATACTCTTTCGAATAAAGTGATATCTAGTGTCAATACGTTTGGTCCTCTCATTGTACTTAGGGTCCTTAGTGTACGTTATGGCGGTTGTGTTATCACAATAGATTAATACAACATCATCAACATGTGCATAAATGCACAGATTCTTGAGGAATCTCCTCAACCAAATAGCCTCTTGGATTGTTGATGTATAAGTGACATATTCTACTTTCATGGTGAACAAGGAGATCTAAAGTTGCTTCTTGTTGCACCAAGTGATAGGAGCACCTAATAAGAATATCTTAATGTGGATTCGCATTCATTTGTGTTCGTTGATGCATCGGCATCATTATATTCAATTAGTCCTAAACTTCCTCTGTGCTAGTGCAAAGCTAGATCACTGATTCTTTTCGAATATCTAAGCATCCTTTTACATGCTCCCTGATGGTTGGGTCCAGTATTATTTTGGTACTTGCTTACTATTCCAATTGCAAAGCACAAGCTTTGATCGAGTACATATCATAACGTACACCAAACTTCCTACAAAACTTGCATGTGGAACCTTAATCATGCATTTGTTTTCTTCTTCTGTCTTACGACACAACTCCTTTGTAAACACACAATTTTTGCCCATGGGTGTGTCAGCAGTATTAGCATTGTGCACACAAAATTTTCTACAATCCTTTTGATATAAATCTCTTGAGACAAGATCAAAGTTTTCTAAAATGATCTTAGTGTATCTTAACACCAAGTATGTTTCAGCTTTTCCCATGTCCTTCATCTCAAATTTGAGGACAACCACTTCTGAGTGACAACAATTATCTCAACATTATTCTAAACCAACAAACTTACTCGCCTGTATACAATGATAACTAAATTCTATCAGTATTTTAACATATATAGTGACCATTCTCGGTGATCATTAAATCTATCAAATTGATAGGTACACTACTTGGACAATAACCAAGTGGTAAATGAAGCTTTCAAGTATCAAACTTTGTGTTTGCTGCACTTCTTGAATACACTTTAAGATCCACATTGATCACCACGCCCATTTTTCATTTAGAACGTCAATTATCCTTAACTAGAAACACTTAGATAAAAATGTCTATGGTTAATAAAGATAAATCTCACCATTTATGGAGAATGTCTCAAAACTACACCCCTCAAGTGGGCGTAAATATTTTCCCTCAGTTGACCTTTATACTCGTTAATAAAAACTATCTACTTTACATGTAACCTCTAAGAACCGCATGTTTCTAATTAGGCCTGTAAATGGGTCAAATTTACCCAAATCCAAACCCATTATAATGGGTCCAAACCTAGGCCCATGCCCTAATGTTTTAAGTTAGGCCCAGATCCATTAAATCAAAAGAATTGGGTTTGGGTCGGGTAGAAGACCTGCTCCTACCCGTTATTATCCAGACCCATTCTAATTCTCTTTGCACCTGTCTAAATCATTTATTCTCTCTCTCTCTACTTTTTTAATCTCGTCTCTCATCAACCTCACTGTCTCAATCATCCTTTAAACGGCCGCCTCCGCCGCTTAGGCCACCTGTGTGCCCACTTAAAAATAATGTAAATTTGCTATAAAAATTCCATCTCATTACATTAAAATTCTTGGATTTTTTTTTTTTTTATCTTTTTGACGTATAGTAGTTGAATTTTTTTTGTGTGTGTTCGGGGTTATCACTGTTTTTTGGATTTGTTTTCTTTTTTAGTTTTACAAGTCTAAGTTTGATTTTTGTTTTCACCCTTTTTTTATTTTTATTTTTTTGTTTTCACAAACAACCATAATATGCACAATTTATTCAGACGCACGGGAATAAAAGTTACACACATACTTTGTTATATCTAAAAAGTGATGAATAAATATAGGCTTAGGCCTAAAGTTCTATGCACACATAAAGTTATTCAGTTTTAGTTCTGCCAAGAGTTTTGGGAAAAGGGAGGTTGTGGCCGTGCCTGAGTTCAAGATACTTTGCCTCAAGAGATACATTGATAAGGCAAGATATAATTGTTCTGGTCAATCAATCTATGGAAACAAGTTTCTCCATTTGCTAAATGTGATGTTGTGCTTAGTGTGCTAATTATCTCCATGCTGCAATAACCCATTTTAAATTCATTGTGATGTCATCTTGTCTTCATATCTTGTAACTTCTGAAATAATGATGATAGTTGTGATGTAGGTCTCAAGTAACAATAGCAACGCAATAACATGTTTTTCCCAAGTTGTAGGAAAAAAGGGATGGTGTGGTCTGTAAATATACAATGTACATCAAACACTTTTCACTTTATTTAGTCCTTATATAGAAGATAGTTTGTGGGAGTTCTCTTTTCCCCATATTTTTGGTGATAAAGTTGATAGGATGTGTTTTTCTGTTGTAAGATCTTTAATTATGAGGAATTGAATTTGTTCCAGGCTCCAAATAGATTCTGCAAAATATAGGAAAAGGTTGTTTGTGAGTTCTATCTAATGTCTATTTCATAGTTAAGATTTTTGTTCACACTGTCCCTGTAATATATAGATCATTTCTTTTGTCATTTTTACCATATTTTGTTTGAGCAATGTTTTGTTTGATGAAGGTTAAGGAAAAACGTAAATCTAAAAAAAATAAAAATAAAAAAGAATGGGTCTGGGTAAAATCCTACCTTAAAAATTGCGTCTGACTGAGCATGGGTCATGAGTTGAAATTAATGAATTGGGTAGGGTTTGGGTACCAATCTTTTTCTTTGGGCCTCCTTTGGGTTTGGGCCTGAGTACGGTAAGACCCTACTCTTTGACAGACCTATTTTCAATTATTTTACATATAAATAGAAGAAACAACCTACTCTTAGCTTCGTTCTTCGTCAAGGATACCAACCCAGTCTCACAAAGGCAATGGGGAACATCATATATTCAATCCTTACTATGAAATTTAATAATCTTTTTTCAAGTTAAACACTTCCTTGACTTTCGGATTTGTAGACCCATAATCCAATATGTATTTATATTTGAAATAGAGTCCGAAGCCTTACAACTTCATGTTGGGATAATGTTCCTCTTGAAAAAATTCTATTTGATAGGATTTGCAATCTCCCAAATGCATATTAGGATAACGATCATATAGGATAGATCTTGTAGTCCTTCAAATACATATTAGAATAAGGGCTCTTCTTGACGCACTTCTTTAAAACATCACTAAATAATTTATAAATTTAAAGTGCGTAAACAGATGAATTATTTCTGAACAATCCACCAAGAAGTGAATCACACGAGAAGTGAAGGTCGGAATATATATATATATATACACATATATATAAATGTATAAATATGTATTATAATTATTATTAGGGCGAAACTCCATATACCCAAGATGTACCTCAATTGCAGATGGGTCCTCATTTTTGGGGCTTACTATCCGTTGGGTTTCAATTTTTTGGACTCGAAGTTGTCCTATTTAAACTGATTCAGATCCAATTGTCACCCATTATTACAATAAGCTAAACATGGCTTGGTTTCTAATACCTAATAATAATTTATATAAGTTGATTGAATCCCATAGGGTTAAACACA
Source organism: Sesamum indicum (assembly GCF_026168435.1). NCBI lineage: Eukaryota > Viridiplantae > Streptophyta > Magnoliopsida > Lamiales > Pedaliaceae > Sesamum > Sesamum indicum. Next base: position 2,296,629 of record NC_142661.1, on the reverse strand, counting down.
ACCTGCATCCCTAAACTATGTATAAAGTGCATTTATACTTCTAAACTATAAAACGTAATAAAATAGTCCCTCAAGATATACACTAATTTTTTTATGACGAAAATGCCCTTATTATTTACACGCCTAAAATATCTCTGTTACAATCGTTCTCCTAAATATAATCTGAATTATTATAATCATCTTATTTAAAATAAACACTACCCAAAATTTATGATTTTTGTATTGAGTATATATAGAATTTGTATAAACTCTATAAATTTATAATTCTTATACTTTTAACATAATTGGTAAAAAATTTACATAAATTGAATTTGCTTGTGATGCTATATATAAAATTTCTTAAAAACATAAATTATCAGACAAATTTAAAATATTACATCGAACCTACATATGAATATATATACCATAAAATACGCAAATCTATAATATAATTAATGTAATATTATATACTTTTATTATGTGGACATGTAATCGAATAAAAATTTACAAGTTATATAACGTACTTTTTCTATAATATTATATGCATTATGTATTCCCACTATTTACATGTACTTTTTAACATAATTTATTTACTTTGTAAAATATATTTGCATATATTGAGCCTGTAAATATTTTTTGTGCATGATCTTGGTCCTTGGCACGATACTTGGCATGATCTTGGTCCACTTATCCAGCAGTTTCCGCAGGGCCCTCGACTTACTAATACTATAGAGACGGACAAGGTTGCGGTTTTCCTTTTAGATGGGCAATGGTGTTGGCCCTTTATCACTAACACTCACTCCCTACAGCTCTTGCAGTCTCTTCCACCCATCCATAGAGGGGCTGATCGTATCCTTTGGCGGTCAAGAGATACACAACTAACAGTTGCTATGATGATTTGTTCACTTCGGGGTGAAGAGCCCAAGGTAGGCCGGTATTCACTATTGATTGGCCGCTTCAAAACCCCTAAACATACTTTTGTATTATGGTTCGCAATCCTTGGTAGACTCTCTACTATGGAAAGCCTTGGTTAGCTCATATTAATAGTTCCTGCATACTTTGTTCTGATGGTGCTGATGAGACCCATGATCATCTTTTTTTTCACTGCACTTATTCGCGTGGCTGTTTGACAGTGATTCGACGCACCCTTCGATTTGATTGGCCCAACCGAGCTTGGGCTATTGACGTCTTATGGGCTGCCGCAGATGGAGAGGTAAACACTATATTTCTACGGCCTACCGCACTCTTTTGGCCTCGTGTGTGTATCATATCTGGCGTGAGCGCAACATTAGACGATTTGATGGAGTACATAGAGATACACGCACTGTGGGTGTGCTGATGGTTCGAGATGTGCAGTAGAGGATTCTTAGTGTAGAATTACCTACTGCTATTAGCACTTGTGCGCTTTATCGCTTATAGCGGATTCCTTGGCCTGTCAAGGAAACTGCTTAGATTAAGCAAGATGTATTGTACTATTATACTTTTTTACTTAATGAAATTTACCTTTACCGAAAAAAAATATTTTTTGTGTTCCATAATTTATAAAAAGTCAATTATAAATATTATTTTTAAAATAAAATATGACTAAAATTTTAAAGCACTAAAAATAATTTGAGGGAGATATTTTAATAAAATATAATTTAGGAAGTAAAATAAAATATATAGGGGTACGTAATTGAGAAGGGCATTTTTGTTCTGTCAACGCCAAATTATATTGTTAGGGATGTCTTTATTATCTTTTATACGTTAGAAATATAAACGAGACAAAATCATAGTTTAGGGGCGCAAAATACAGTAAAACCTCTATAAATTAATAACCTACGGGACCATGAAATTTTATTAATTTATAGAGATATTAATATATTGATGAATTAATATTTTATTAATTAAAAGAGAGACTTTTTAAATTCAACAAATTTAGTACATATGTATTGAAAATAAATGAATTCATATATGTTTCATTGATTATATTCATGGTAACTAATTCTTTGTAACTAATTAAATATATTCATGTATAATATCAATTCATTGTATACAATTAACTATTATATATTCATGGACGCATGTATCAATTCATTGGAATTACTTAAATATACATGTTTACATTAATTCATTGCATTTAAATAACTATTATAGAAAATTAAATATGTTCATGCATGATGAATGAAACATATGTTATATAAATCTCAATATGGAAATAAAATAATTCATAATACCCAATAAAATTAAATATGTTCATGCATGATGTCTTCTCATCTAAAAGGCATCGCAAAATTATCCATAAATGATCAAATACGTAAAGCATTACAGACTTCATATTTAATATTTATAATTGTAATTTTTATGAATTATTAATTCAGAGTTTTAGTTGGACCTAATATTTTTTAAGAGATTCTCCGAAAAATTATTATCTTATTATCTTATCGAATTTGATGATTTTTTACAAAGGCCCAAGTCGGGACCGAAAAATTTTATTATTTTAAATAATCTATTAATTTATAAAATATTAATTTATAAAAATTTTACTATATGTTTATCCCAATCCCATATATTCATCCTTTATCTACAGTTGCCCAAAGAAAATGATGATGAAGAGGTGGCAAACAAAGCGCAGCTTTCTTGGAAATCTAGGAAATAAAGTTTGTCAGCAACAGGAATAGGGGGAGTGCTCTATTATTATGTAATACATAATGATTTCTTGGAGTTGTGTCGCCCTACTTTTTAGATTATTGAGACATCAAAAATAAACGTGGGGTTTCACTTTTAATTATTATAAAGTGATTTGCTTTCGAGTTGCATTGGAATTCCTTTTCTTTTTTTAATTTTTTATTACAACAAGAATCAAATAGAAGGTCCAGAGTAACGATTTTGAGGATTGATGTTTATATTAGGACAAGAGATTTGGACAGATTTTCTTTAACTAATTTTTAGGAATAATTACACTTCATTTTTCTCAAGTTTAATGTATTTTTTGTGATTTAAATAGTACGTATGAAGTTTTGCTTCCACCTAACAAATAAGTACTTCTCTTAGTTAAAATTTATCGAATTTGTTAATATTAACAAAAAAATAGATAAAAATTAATATTTATTCTCAATTAACTTATTACTGATTTATGGCATGCCAAATAAATATTTCTATAACCAAATTATTATTACATGTTAATGCATGTAAAGAGGTATATGTTCACAATTATAGGGATAGTTTAGTTAGAAAATTTTTGTTTGACAATGCTGTAAGTCAGTAATAAGTGGATAAACATCAATTTTCATTTTAGTTTTTTTGTTATTATCAAAAAGTCCAGTTAATTTTAACTAACAGATGGACCTTTCGTTAGATAAAAGCAAATCTCAGGAATATTAGACGTAATTTTTCAAACCACCAAAAATTTAAATGTAATTACACTAAATTTCAAAAGAAGGGGGTGTAATTATCCCTAACTTTTAATTAATATTGAAAATATTTGTGTAATTATTTTGCAGTATAAGAAAATTCACTGACTTTTCATTTAAAAAGATCAATACTAGATTTTAATTTATTTTTAGACAAATTGATCATTGAACCTCTTATTATTAAAAATCATTATTTATTGATATTTAATTTTAGTATATATATATATATATATTTAACTTATGATCTTTGATTAATTTCTTATTTTTGTCTTTTATAGATATGATCCATTATGTCATTTGGTATATTTAGACATCAAAAGCTGTAAATCAATTCAACAACTTAAACCATTGAAATTTGCCAAATAAAGCATCAAATAAACGATGCAGAAGGACACCAAAGAAACAAAAAACTACATAAGAACTTGGACGTACTTACACAAGAAACACAAGATTTACGTTATGGGACAAAAAATGCAATTTTCTCTGTTGTTCGCCATTGGATTTAGGGAACTTCAACTAGAAGACACGTTCATGTGGAAAAATGAAACGCGCTTACTCAAAAACACTAAAAACCTACACTCCCGTAACCAAATGCTGCAAAGAATACAACTGCCATTGGATAAAAACGATACAATGTGAACAATGCTGTGACAATAGACGGCTTATTCTGTGGACGAATCCGAATCTATTGTCTGCACCAGCGGGGGGGTGACTTGTGCCGAATTTTGGCCAGGTGCGTTTAAATCTCCACACCTTCCGCGGATTTCTCTGTATTCTTGACATAGGGCGCATAAATGGCAGAAGAAATGAGTGCAGAAGTCTCCGCAGGGGGCCTCCTGTAGTACAGAATCCATGAAAAATGAAGAAAATTAAGCCCTCTCTTTGTTGAGGAAAGGAGAAGCAAGTATCAACATGGAAAGTTGATTATCAAATTCATGGTGAAGAGATCATAATAAAATAGAGTACTGAACCACAAACTACTAGCAGCAAGTTGAGATGTGACTATCAGGCAGAAGTTAAAGCCAGTAAGTTTAACTGGTTTAACTACAGCAATTATAATGGAATCAGTCTATTTTAACAGCTACAGCCAGACTGCATTCATTATTGTTAGTGACCATACAAGTGCAATTTGAAATTCGAGTATGAAAATTTTGTGGCTTCAAACTTCATATATTATCATCTAAAGCTTTATACAATAAGCTCAGCATGTAAATATGTACTATTTGATGTAGAACACAAACAAGTCGTGGTTATGTAATCTTAAAGCACATCCAATAGCATTACACTCTAAAAATGGAAAGCAAATAAGCAGACACTTGAAACAGAATCAGTGATGAGTGTATTATGGACATAACATAGGTGGTGTGAAAATATACCTGCAGATTGTACTTTGACCTTATTGTCCTTCGGTATCCACATGCATATGGTGCAATGAAGCATCCGGCCAATCCGAAAGAAACGCCTTCAGTCAACAAGCAGCATAATGCATTAACAAGAGTGCACAAAATAAAATGTGTCATACAAGATCCCCCTAGAGTTCCAGATCCCAGAAACTCTGCATTTCTTCCAAAAATATAAGATGGGCAACAAAATCCCATACAACCTGAACAGGAAAAAAAAGAGCAGCTGGTTAGGACAAGTAAACGATATCATCAGGCACCCAATGACAAGTTAGAGTAGAATATAGCATTGAAATATTAGCTCTTGCCACCACTATGCTTGAATAGTATATGTCACACGAACACACATAGAACTTGAGAGAGAAATTTTTGTCCCCGTACTAAAATTAACCTGTACAGATTTCCTGAAAAGATTACAATCAGTAATGAAGAAAACCCAGTACTGACTTCTATAAAAGATTATGATAACCAAAACATAAGATGTTGTATTCAATCGCAATGGTCATTATCTGACATCTTTTATGTGATAAAGCAAGACATAAATAACAGCATTTATCATTGCTTAGTTATCTGTCAACATACAATTTTGTTGGACAAGATTCTAGCAAATCACAAACATAGGATGGTCCTGATAATGTTTCTTATACTAATCAAAGAAGCACCTTTCGTTCACTTTTTTTGCTTCTGATAAATCAAGATCACAAAGCAGAAAGTAGCGTACAGCTCTGTATATCATCGAAACAAGCACAAATTCCAGAAGACCACTGCCCCGTGTTGTAATTAATGTCCGGTTGAAGAGGTGTGGCATCCTCGGGGGGTACTGGATCTACTTCTGCATCTAGGGGAACATAAATTGGTGCGGCATAACTGGTTTTGGCCACCATTTTTCTGGAAAGAAATAAGATGTTGCAGCTCAAGAGTCTTTTTCAACAGCTTGCGCATCAACCTGCAGCAAGATCCCAGAGAGAGTACGATGCAAACTGCTTTCCATCAAATTCCACAAACCACTGCAAAAGTTTTATGAGTCACCATCCATTCATTACACCAGAAAAGTGAAAATTAGTTAACGGATATACACACGACAATCTTGTTTTTATGAACTGGTGAAGCAAAAATCCCAATGAGTAAAAGCCTTTACAAGAAAGTTCCATGCAAGAATTTCGGGCCAGTTTAGGCACTCTTGAATTCTCACATTAGAATTATGAGGGGAACAACTCCTCATTCTACTTCACTAATCAGATAATTTCTGCAATTATATTGTAAGACCCATAATAATTTTGACATTAGCTCCACCACTACCAAAATTAAGCATGCAGGGAAGAAGAACTAAGATCTGAAATAACAAAAACCCAGACATCTCAAACGCAGCATATGGTAATGCAACCGCTTCTTCCACCAGAAAGCTTAACCAAGCTTCACAGAAAGTTCCACATCTTCAACTACTTCTTTCTTCCATAAACATCTCAAATAAAAGCCTTCAATCCCAATTGCAGATATCGAACCGTCCGGCAACGCATTGCAGATGATGCTCATACCCAATGCACAATGCACACACATGCCATTAAATTCAAATTCAGGCCATCTACTAAAAAGTCCAACTCTGTAAATTCTAGAATGATCAATAACAGTTACCAATAATTATGGACAAAAACGAATCCTACAAGAATTCAACCGGGATCATTAACCGCGACGGTTTGCAACAGTTTTCATCAGTTCAGGATTATAATCAAAACATTATCACACGATAATCAAATGTAAAACAAAGGGATTGGGATTCAACATAGATAAAGCTCTCGAATCACAGAATATCAACGAACCAGGAACAATGACATACGAAATCATAAATACACGCACATAACTCAACAGGCTAATTCACATTCAAAACCATTACCGAATCAGCTAATGAAGGTCATCATGATTTTGAAATCAATCACAAATCAGAGCAATTGAACGTGAGTACCAACCTGAGGGGAGGGAACTGTAGGAGAATCGATAAAAAGCGGGGAACTTTTACAATCAGTCCGAACTAAAATCGGTGGATGGAAAGGTATAAAGCGCAGGTTTGTTGTCATAAAGTCGCGTTCCTGGTCAAGACCAATATTTTGAAAATCGGATCGATGATTTTGAATTTAATAATTTATTGAATTATCGATTACATAAATTGATTGACCACAAATATATATATATATATATATATATATATATATTATAGTATATCGCTATATTATATATCAATTGATTAAATAAATACAAGTTATAACAATAATTCATAAAAATAGTACAATTTTTAAATAAATACAATTTATAACAATTTAACAATAGAAATCCTCAAACCCTTTGGAGGAAACAAATTAAATCAAAGTTCAAACTAACAAAAATTTAAAATCCAAAAATTTCTCAATGCTTGGATGCTTTGTTGCTTCCTCTTTCGAGACCAAGTACTTTATTCTTGTGAAAGATAAATCACGGTCCGAATCACAATGATAGAATTAGGGTATATAGCTTTAATCTTCTATTAAAAGAAAAATAGGGAGTTTTATAATTTTGGTCTTGTTCAAATTAAAATTCATAATTTGGTACTATAACTTTAAAAATTTATGGCAATTTTAGTCCTTTCCAGTTAATTTGGCCAAAAAAAAATTTCGTTAAACGTAAATTTCATTAAACAGAAAAAAGTGTAAGAGTACAGTACAATTATGAATCATTATGAAGCTTCACCCCCTAACAAGCCAAGGGATCCGCCATAAGTGATATAGACCACATGAGCTAACAGAAAATAGCAGTTCAGCACTAATAATCCATTGTCTAACATCTTCAAGAATAGTATTAGAAAGTGTATGTGCATCGCGCGCGCGTTCTCAAATCGGTGCCGATTGCGCTCCATCCAAATGTGATAGACCAGAGAGGCAAGTAATGCTCTATAGGTTGCATTAATAACACGTTTCCCTCTCCATCTCGTCGACGCCCATGTAACATCTGTAGACCAAGAACGGTTAGGCCAAGGAAGAATCTCTGCCAAGCAGTGCTGAGAATACCGACATCGAAAGAATAGGTGGTTGTGTGTTTCCAGAGATTCATCATCACACAAGATACAAGAGGTGCCCAAGTGAGAAAGTCAAGGCTTGTCCAATGTGGACAGCCTGTCGAGGATAGCCAACCAAAGCACAAAGGTGTGTCTTGGAATTTTGAAGGATCCCAAGAGTAGTGAAGACCATCCTACAATGGGCCCTGGTAGGGATAAAATGTGAACCAATGAACCACAAAATTTGATCTGAGCCACCATGCACAACTGGTAGCTGATGTAGAATCTCCACGCCCCTCCTGGACGAGTGATGATCGGCCAACAGCATTACCCATCCACGATAATCGAGTTAAGAGTAGCGCTATGCAGCGTATTAGTAAGAGTAGACCCCGTTGAGAATAACAGAATAAGTGGGCCCAGGCTATGCCATGGATCATGCCATAGAGAGAATGAAGCACCATCACCAATCCGATACTCGATAAGAGGTCGTAGAAAAGGATGGAGGCGAAGAAGCTTCCTCCAACCCCACGAACCCCCACGTTCAGCAACTGTTCATATTAAATTCTCACGTAACCGAACACAACGAATCCATTCCACCCATATGGAAGTCCGATCACATAGAATAAGATCACACAATCGTTTGCATACCACTGCACGGTTAAGAGTGGCAACATCACGAAGTCCTTACCCCCTTTAAGAACCGGCCGACATACATCCGCCGAAGCAACCTTAGCATAGCCACTAGTGGTCGTTCCCTTTCACAGAAAACCCCAGAGCCGTTTCTCAATTTCCCGTATGACGCCCTTGGGGAGTATGGATGCAGAAGCCTAATAAACACTCAACGCTGTAAGAACAGATGTGATGATCCGAAGCCGCCAGCATATGATAGAGATATGCCCTCCCAACCCTTGATATGCTTCTCAATTTTCAGCAGCAGAGGGTGACGGTCGGAATTGTCAAACGTGACGCTAGAAGTGGTATTCCCAAATATGTCATTGATAGGTGCCCTTCTTGGAATGCAAGTAATTCAAGTAGTTGCTCCCGATACCCTTGCGCCAATTGGAAAATAATTAGGTGACTCTTCTGCTCACTAACTCGAAGGCCAGATAGCGTAGCAAAGTAGTCCAATCCCTGCTTAAATACACCAACATATGCCACATCCGCTTTGCAAAATAATAGAAGGTCATCAGCAAAGCCCAATTGAAATAGTCGTAATGATTCACATTTTCCAATGGAATGTGAATCGCAAATTCTGCTCAATTAATTGGTTTAGGATCAAGTTCAATACCTCCATAACCAATTCAAACAAATAAAGGGATAGTGGATCACCCTACCACAAGCCCCTTGCTCCCGTGAAGAACCTGTGTGGCTGACCATTAAGTACCATCGAAAAAGCCATGGTAATAAGACATTCACCAATCCACTGGATAAGGAGGGGCGGAAATTCAAACATCCAGAGCACGATTGTTAGAAAATTTCATTCAACAGTATCATATGCCTTACGGATCCACCTTCAAAGCACACCTCAGTGGAAGCCGCTTCTGATTATAACCCGTGAATAGTTTTTGGGCTAGTAGAATATTGTCCCCAATAGAGCGACCAGGACAAAAGCACTCTGGGAGGGACTAATAATCTTATCCAACACACTACTCAATCGTCATACTAGTATTTTTGTGATAGCCTTGTAGAGAACATTACAGCACGATATCGGACGAAAATCAGCAACAAGAGTGGGGTTGTGTACTTTGGGAATGAGAGCAAGTAGCATAGTATTCATTTACTTTAAAAGTTTTCCCATGGCAAAGAGTTGAACTATCGCCCAAGTAACTTCCTCGCCTACAACGGACCATGCCTCTTTGTAGAATCATGAAGAACAGTCATCCAGGCCCAACGTCTTATCCTTTGCAATATCAAAGATGGCCATTTTAACTTCATCAGGGGTTACCGGCTTGGTGAGCTCGCACCCATCCTCCTCAGTAAACACCCCCACAGATGGAGATAGCCTAAATCATTATGCCTGGTGCATCGTTCCCCTCCCAGTAGAGTCTGATGGTAAGAGATAAATTCCTAAACCACTTCCTCCTGATTCATCTACATGTGTCCTTGTGCATCATTAATTTGAAAAATGCGTTCCGCAACGCGTCGTTGTCCTATTTTTTGAAAAAACACCCAAGAACATTGGTCCCCTCCTTTGAGCCATTGAAGTTTGGCCTATTGTTGCAGCATGACTTGTTCAAGTCTCATGGCTTTGGCAAGCATCAACCTGCAACAGTGTTCAAGCAACAGTAAAAGACCATTATGTCTATCCATGCTCACCAACCTTTGAACAGTAGCAAGGAACTCCTTGGCGAGCTTGACATTGAACGACAGGTCCCATTATTCCTCCGTTGTTGGCGAATAAACAGGTTTCAAAGCTTTCAACTTTCACGTGACTGCAAACATAGGTATTTTAACAATATGGTGCCTCCAGACACTCTGTACACTAGGAATAAAATCTGGTGAGAGCGCAAGGTAATTAACCGAAACATACCTCCTAAGCGTTGTTGAGTATCTCCTCGCATAACGAGAGGTGAATGATCAGACGTCCGAGGTGAAAGACAATAGTAGAACAAATGTGGATACTGCTCAATTCATTAATCATTCACGAGCATCCGGTCTAATCGCTTCCATAAGCTCCGTGCATCAGTATTGCAATTATGCCAAGTAAATCGCTCCCCCTGCATAGGAAAGGAGAGGAGGCCTGTATTCATGATACACTCATTAAACTCCTCCATGGCCAAACGAATATCCCCAGAAACACCGCAAACCTCACTGAGATCACGGACTGAATTAAAATTCTCGTTCACAAGCCAACATTCATCAACACACTGAACCGCCAACAATCGCAGCACGTGGCATAATTCACGTCGGGTGTTAATGTCGTTAGCACCATTGGCCACAGTGACATAAATGGTCTTATGCAATGACCGTACACTCACTCGACAATGCACGTATTAAACCCCCACATCCACAATAGAAACATCCAAGAAATCATAATTCTAAGCAATTCATATGCAATTGCCTGAGCTCGCATCATCCACAAACCACTTCCATCTAGGTAGCATAGCTAATTGCACACGAGTAGTATTATTAGCGTGAACACGTGTTTCAATGAGACCCAAAAAATGTAACCTGATTCCGCAACTAGATCAATAACCGCTAGTTGGTGGTCCCATCTATTTAGGCCACGTACATTCCAAAGAGCCATATTCATCACGTAACCATGTTATGGAGGCTGCATGGCTTAGGACCCCGTGTGGAACACGTTGCATCATCAATGTCAGTGCATAGGAGATCAAACGAGTTAAACAGGACCAACTCCTTACCCTTATCCGTCGAAGACCGTGAGAGTGGCCTCCAGTTGAGGTTGAGGTGGTTTATTAGAGTTAATCACCTCTGAGCGCCTAGGTTCTTCTTTTTTGCATTGAATGTACACCGCAACTGGTGGTTTAGTAGGAGGTTCGGAGTTCGGGCATGCCGCCGTTTTATGACCCAGGTTGGCACATGTATTGTACTTGGGTGGGACTCATTCATATTCCACATCTACACGACACGGTCGCTCACCACCTTCTCTCATTGGTATTATTAGAACAATATGATCAGGTAGGCGGGACGAGATATCTAGCATGACACATACGTCATCAGCCATGTCAATATCTAAATTGGGGCTTCTGATGAATTTGAAGATACAACATCCAAAGCATTTTTTTAAAAAATTATTATTTGTTCTCAACATAATTGATATATTAGTCTTTGTAATTTGATTATTCATAAACTATTACTAGTTATTATAATTAATATTTATAAAGTTTAATAATTTTTGAATTAATACATATTAATTGTGATAGTTGTTTATGATGTAATGTTATGCAATATCAATTTATTTAACAAATCTTATAAATGACCTAAGTTTAACTACGAAATTCACGTAAAAGAAAAACAAAGTATAGACAATATAATACAAAAATTGAAAAACCAATAAAACTTCATAAAGTTGTAATCCAATTTTACGTGTGAAATTATACTTTTAGTCCCATACAATAGGGGTTCAACATTTTTGGACCTCTAATTTATGGAATTCTTAAAATGATTCTAAAATTAGAAAAATTTTACACATTTAGTCCCATAAATTCCATAAAGTAGAAGACTAAATATGTCGAATTTTTTAATTTTTGGACAATTTCAAAAATGTTATTCGAATTTTTCTCAATTTTAAAAATATTAATCCTCTTATATTATGGACTAAACATGAAATTTTATGCATGCAAGCCGATCCTTATTGTATCTCTTATTTTAAATTTTACTGTATTTTTATTTTAATTAATATATATATACACGTTATGGATATAAAAATTATGTTATTTATTTTATTAAATGCAAATTTTATAAATTTGTGTGTGTATCTATACTATCTACATCTATACTAATATAAAAAGGAAAGTGCCCCCATACTCATAAATGACGGTTAATGATACTGTCACACTATTTTTTTTGTGAAGTCAAAAAGGCTCCTACAATTAATAAAATAACTAACTTATTTAACTTTTCAAATTAATACATAAACTGATAAGTTAGTTTTCTTTTCTTCGATTTCCTTTTCTTAGTATAATGTATCAATTTGTATATTTTACTCTTACTTATGATATATTTTAAAATATGAAAGACTATTTATTGTATGCACGTAAAAACAGCGTGCCATAATGGCTAATTAATTAGAAAAATGGGCCCTCTACTTTAACAAACGAAGGTTAATGACACTGTCTTATCGATTTTTAAATATAACAATTACATCCCTAATTAGATCATTTTAAAAAGTAATTATAATTATTTTTTTTATACGAAAGTGACTTTACGTCATTTTAACACTATTACATTAATATTTTTTTAGGTAGAAAATCCTAAATTGGTTTTCTATTGTTTCTTTCCTTTTTTTAAAACATGATGTACTAATTTATATTTTTATTTTTAATTAAAATATATGTTAAAAAATTATTTATTATGTACATGCAAAAATAATATATCACGATAGCTAATATTAATAAAATAAAAAATTGTGAATAAAATAAAAATTACGATAAAATTTATAATTTAAAAAAAAAATCCAATTTGGAGCATGATCAGACAGCATTGCTACCAATTCAAGAAAACCACCCATGATACCCTGCCTGCCACCACCGCCACCACCAACAGCTGAAAAGACCAAAAACACCCCAAATTCTCACGCCGCAAAAGCCACCGGCAACCCCGCCGGTCCCGGGTCAGAGCTTACCAGCGGCGGCTTATTCGCCCGTGGCGGCCTGCCACCGGCCGGCAACGGAAAATTTGTTGCTCCTTCCGCCACCACGCATTTCACAGGAGGCGGCCCCACGCTCGCCGCCTTCTCTTGCCGGCAGCTCATTAACATAAGCTCATCCCCATTCCTCTTCCCACCGTCTTCTCCGTCTGCCTCCTCCATCCGCCTCCTTAACACTCCGATTTCCACTGCGGAGACGTCGGAGAAGTTGGCCTTGTCGTAGCCCTCCGCTGCGGCGACGCTCCAGTCCAGCGTCGGCGTCTCGTCCACCCTCCTCCTGACGTATTGATCAATCTTACTAATCCCATTGGTTGAAGAAGCAAATCTTCTTGCATCATATGTGGAATCTTCTTCGTCTTTCGTGTTGCACACCGCATTATACAGTGTCGTCGGAGTACTCGAAAAGCTTTCGATCTCGAAAAGGTCTGAGCTGCCATCGCTGCCCACATCGTCGTCTCGGGCTGTCGGGCTTCCCGGATATACAAAACCTCGAGCATTGACAGTATTTTCCATCGATGAAAATCTTGAGACAGACTGAAGCTCGTGCAGCTGATGTTTGACAGGATTAACCATTGGTTTTCCTATGATTCCTTTGATCAGCGCAGCGTTGGTGGCCTGGAAGACGTCGGGGGATTTGAGGACAGGAAAACTAAAGCCGATAGCGCTGTCAATGAACGGCCTGCCTGACGCTGACCCACGACGTTGATTCTGCCGAGAGACAACATAATTATCTTGTTCAATCTCGAAAGTACTCTCGCTTGTGCGCTGTGCTGCTTTATCGACACTGATTCTCTCAGGATTGATTACAAGAACTGATCTTGATCGGGGTCCGGAGTCTGACGTTACTTCCTTAACCTGGACGGATTTCTTACCAGTGCAGCAACATTTTCTTCCGAAGGAGAACCATTTCTTACCATGATCAGCACTCCGTTTACTGCTACGATCTGACGATAAATTACTGAGTGAAACTGAAACGGAATCTGAAGGATTCGACAACAAGCCTGTTTGGCTGTTCCAGCTGGCCTCGGATGAAGCTGTGGGCGTGGCCTGGAAAGATCCTATCCGAAAGTTCCTGCCGTAACTTTCGACAGAAGAAACAGATGAAAGTCTTGAGACAGAATGATAATCATGGAAGGGTTCTTGTTGCAGCTGCTGTCTTCTGAGCATGTCTTTCAGACCGCCGTCGTTGTCGTCTCTGAAATACCTCCGTGCGTCGAAAATACTGATTTCTGTGTCGTCATCAGTGAGCCGATTCTGAGTCGGATCTTTGGGTTTGAGATAAGATGCATCTTTGAAGGTTGTTTTCACTGTAGTTTGTGAATCCATGAAACACACACAACACACACCAATTGTTTTAGTAAGAGTTTCTCTCTGTTGGTACACAGAGGTTCAACCTGAAATGTTTCTGCAAATTCCTGAACTCGATCTGGATTTTAAGTAGGTAGGATCAGTTGTGTGGAAATTGCTGCACAAGTAATAATTTATAACAGTGAAACAGCTAGAACAATTAATGTATATATATAGAGAGAGAGGGTGAATAACAATTTATAAATTGTTTTATTTTAAAAATTATAGGGGATAAATTATTATATTTTAAAAAATATAGGGAGGTAAATCATTTTTTACTTTTCATAAGGGGATAATTTGCTCATTTGCAATATTACAAGGAGATTACTTATATTTTTCTATATATATATGCATATACTGTCCAAAACTTTCCATGTAATAGAAAAGACATCTATTTGCAATAATGTCATGCTGAATTTTGGATGTCCTTGAAGAATGCTGAGGACCTCCTCCGCAACGGGAAATTATAGCCCAGGTCGAGTTTGGCTGAATGTGAATCAATTATATGATGAGTATAATACATTTATTAGAGATCATGAAAAGTGAACTATCATATAGCAAATATGATACAATTGCTTTGTGATTGTTTTGGTTCGACCAGACTTGATTTGGATAAAAAAACTTCTTTGACAACAGTCTTAAATCAACATTCATAAGATTGGATCGATCCAGAACTAGTACAAATCAATTTAAAAAAATAAAAAAAATAGACTCAAGAACAGCTGCTATTGTTCATAGTTGGTCTCATACTGATTTTGAGCTTTTAAATATTCCTAATTTGATCATTTTTAAATTCAGGTTCAACCCATTAGTTGAGCTCGAACTAGGCCCAATATAGGCTCGGATCCAAACCAAGCCTAGATGTGCCTTTCTATAAAAAGAAAAAAATAAATTTGAGATGTTTCCCTGAACAATTACTTAAATTATGATTGTCTTATAAAATAAATAAATAATAAATTAAATTGCATAAAAATTTATAAAAAATAGTTAAGACTATTAATTAAACTTAAATAATATTTTATCGACAAATTTATAATAATAAACTTAGATAATAATAAATTAAAAAATAAATTAAAAAAAAATTTAAAAAAATAGACAAAGAGTATTAATGAATAAATGTGCTACAAATTTAGAAATAGAACAATAAAGATACAAATTTTCAAAATTATAAAAAAACATATTAGAATATTCAACTTAGAAAAAAGATAAAAAATATTTTAAAAAAATAGCTTAACTAGCTCGACCCAAGTCCAGCCCACCTGGGCTATGTCGGTCCAAAAACGGGTTTGAGCCAAACCAACCCATCTTTTTATTGGATATAATTCGAGTTTGAGCCGGCTAATCCAATCCAATTTACTGTGCATTTTGAGTCTTAACAAAGAATTAAATTTTTAAATTTTATTGTATATTCTATTCTATTACGCCGTACTTTATTGAGGTTGATGTAATTATACATACACACTTTTTAGTTTGAAAAATTATGTCTAATACTCTTTATATTTATTTCCGTCTAATAAATAGATTCTTCCATTGGACAAAAATTTACCAAATTAATTTGTTGATACACTTAAAAAAATTGAATGAAAACTCATATTTACCCCAAATTGATTTGTTACTGATTTATTATCCATCAAACAATTTTATTTTTACCTAACTACCTTTATAAGGGTGAAAAATATATCTCATCACATAAACTATCGTATGAATATGTATATGGATAATTTGATCAGAAAAATATTTATTTAACATATAATAAGTCAATTAACGTAAACATGGATTTTGATTTTTTTCTTTTTTTCTTTTTTTGCTAATATCAGCAAATTTATTGCATAATAACTAAAGAAACAATATATTTATTAGATAAAAATAAACGTTGGAATTACTAAATTTAATATTTTTCAAACTATAAAAGAATTATGTTTAATTACATCAAACCTCAGTAACTTTGAATTAATATATACATAAAAAGATCTCAAAGTGTTTTAAAAAACTCTTTTTCCCTTTCATTTTTTCCTTCCACCAAGTATATAATCCTCTATATTTTATATTATTTAAAAGAAAAATTCTAAAAACAAGCTTTTCTTTTAATATATATTTTTCCAAAAACATCCTCTTGATTCATGCTATAACACCACTGTCTTTTAAAGACATTAGGGCCCTAATTCAAATTAAATAAAATTATTACACTATCTATAACTTCAAATTAAAATGACACCATATATTTTGAGAAATTCTTACCATACATTAAACCAAATCCATTATTCAAATAGAAAAAATATTTGGAGCCAGCACATTGTGGGGCTGCTAAATATTTTCTTACAGGACCTAAAAGTGTTAGAAAGTGCAATAATCAATTATATATTTATAGGTGCTAACTTGAATATGATAGTTGTGGTTGTGCAATTTAATAACTATCCATCTTAAGCAACTTTATGTGCCCCTTTATCAACCACTTGCAATTGCTATGCTATTTCTAGTTTGATAGCTTCATTTCCAGACTTTTTTCACTCATAAACGGCGATTTCTGTCATCGTAAATGTTTAATTTTTTATTATGTCGATAATATGTATAGTACAGTTTTTTTCGTGAAACGTAATAAGTGGTTTGTATAATTCATTTTAAAAGTATGAACGATTATTTATTATATGCACAGAGTGACGATGTGCCACGACGGCCAGTTATTAATTAAGAAAATTTGAGATTCCTTTACTTTTCAAGTATAAGGTGTTTATAATTTTTGTTGGAAGATGTATTTAAGTATTAAAATTAATATTAAAGCAATATTTAAATGTGCAATAATAATATTTAGTAATAATACTTTTTATTATATTATAATATAATTTTTAAAAGGATAAATTACATCTACACTCCTGAGGTTTTTTTCTATTAATTTTAAATACATCATGATTAGTTTAAAAATAATTACGTTACTCTACCTGAAGTTTGTTCTCTCTTATGTTTAACTCCATCCGATAGGATTTCGACAAGTGATCGACATGTTTTCGAAAAAAATTTCAGTGATTATTTTCTAGTAAAAAGAGATAATGGGATGAGAATGAAACGTACAGAAATAAATAGACAAGAGTGAATCGAAAGAAAAGACAATACTGAATTGGTAGAGAGGAGTCGAGCATATGTGACGGAAGTGACCTCATAGTCGACGGCCGGACATGGGGAGAAATGAGAGCGAAGGTTTGTTTGAGAGAGCAACAGAATGATGGTTTATGTCTGAGCACAAATTCTCGATATTTTATCAGGGACTTTTTCGTCCTTTAAAAAATATATTCTTTTAGTTTTTTTTTTTTTGGGGGTTGAAAAAACTTTATGAAATTTTCGTACTTTACACACTTTTCAGACATGTATTATCAATTTTACTAATTTCATTTGGGGTAATTGTATTTTTTAATCTAACAAATATATATATATATATATGTAATTAGGCCAAAATTTAAGGACGAGAATGCAATTTTCTTTTTATTAAAAATGTAACAGTAGCAAAAGTTATATATGTTATAGTTGTCATTATTGCAAATTAATGACAACTCAACTGCAACAACTATTTCTTTGCTCGTTAGTCGTCACTATTAATGTGTCACTAATTATTTTAAATACTATTTTTTATTTTAAATTTAATTATCATGATCATTAATTAACCACAAATAAATTATTTTTGCAAAATAAAAACTATTATCACTTATTACATATAATTAAGGGTCAAAAAAAATTTGCTTCTCGAGTTATGATAATTTTTTTATATTTTCTCCTCTAAATTTTTTTTTTTATTTTAATTTATTATACCAACCACACGAGTTTGCACGTTTATCTCGGACCATTTTCAGCTGAAATGTTCACCAGAAAATGGTCACATGCAGCATAATGTGTAATTTTTTTCGTAAAATATATGACCAAATGTGTCGAATTTTTTAATTTTAGGACAATTTTAAAAAACCTCGTAAATCAAGAAACTAAAAGTGTAATTTCATCTGCTTTGCAGAAATAATACTTTTATTGATTGATGATATAAATCGGGGAAAAAGAAAGACAACATTCAATTTTAGAATTTTTTTAATATTTTAAAAAATAAATAATTTAAAGTATTGAATTATCTATTTTATGGTACTAAAAATATAATTTTGCCGACACGAAAACAAAGGGCAGTAAGCTGTTAAAGATAATGATTTGATGAATGATTGCAAACTTTTTACATTGTTATCTTTATCACTTTTTCTTAGGAAAAAAGCAAAAGCTCAAATCATATGAATGACCACTCCCTTCTTTGGGGTTTTGTCTGTAATTGGAATGACCCCTCATCTCATGTGAACCACCATGCATGCCTGTTCAATTGGAATTCTAAGTGGGAAAGAACCTGTCAGAATTTGGACACACACACATATACACTAAAACCTCTATAAATTAATAACTTTGGGACCATGAAATTTTATTAATTTAGAGAGATATTAATTTATCGATAAATTAATATTTTATTAATTAAAAGAGAGATTTTTTAAATTCAGCAAATTTAGTACATATGTATTGAAAATAAATGAATTCATATATGTTTCATTGATTATATTCATGCATCAATTATTTTTTTATAACTAATTAAATATATTCATGTATAATATCAATTCATTATTTACAATTAACTATTATATTCATAGACACATGTATCAATTCATTGGAATAACTTAAATATACATGTTTACATTAATTCGTTGCACTTAAATAACTATTATACCCAATTAAATATATTCATCATGCATACTACATAAATCTCAATATGATAATAAAATAAATCATAACACCCAACCATATCTTCTCATCTAAAAGGCATCGCAAAATCATCTATGAATGATCAAATGCGTAAAGCATTACAGACTTCACATTTTAGTAAATTACCACAATATTTATAATTGTAATATTTATGAATTATTAATTTAGAGTTTTAATGGGACCTAATATTTATAAAGGAATTTTCCAAAAAATTATTATTTTATTATCTTATCGAATTTGATGATTTTTTACAAAGGCCCAAGTCGGGACTGGAAGATTTTATTATTTTAGAGAGTTTATTAATTTATAGAGTATTAATTTATAGAGGTTTTACTGTATATGATGTGGTTGAGGTTTTACTAAAGAATGAAATTGGAAATTTTACCTACGGCACAATTACACATCAGGTGAAAATGCGATTTTTGAGAGAGATCCTTTTACAAGAAAAAGAGTCAAATCAATGAATAGCGATTGCCTTAAAAAATTAATATTTTGGTATTTATAATAGTGTTGGAAGTTATATGGTGTGGTGGGTTGCATTTGTTTAATATGTGCCTCGTATATGTTAAATTACTTTTTTACCCTTGTAGGTTAATATTTTTTACTAACATACCTTAATATATATTTTATTTTTATGGGTAAATTGTAGTAATTTTATTTAAATTTAACATAATTATAAATATTATTTTGTTATTTAAAAAACTATAAGTATTTTTTCAAACAAAAATTAATTATGTAATCACTGGATAATGAGGTGGATATCACTACTTTACTTCAGTTGATTTTCTTTTCTTAAAACAAATATTTTGAGAAAATGTAAAAATATTTTAGGACGGGTAAAGCAAATAATCTACAGGGCATATTAGTTCATAAAAAAAATATTAGAAATTCTGGACATTTATAATATTAGAAATTAGAAAATGAGTTTGCTGTTAGACGAATGCTAAAATCAGAGAGGTATTTATAATTTTTCAAATAATAAAAAAGAATTTATAATTATGCTAAATTTTAGGGGATGTGGATGTAATTTACCTTTTATTTATTTACAATTATATTATTTTTATTTAGTTTAAATACATTTTGCACCGTTAAAATGTACTTAAAGTGTATTATATTTATATATAATTGAATAAAAATTTATAAGTTATATAAGATACTATTTTATAAAATTATATTCATTATGCAATGAGAATTTGCACTTGGGAATTGTGCCATAAGTGGAAGTTTTTGGGCAAATCTTGGACCATACTTATCATACGTGATGTGGGATTTATGAATCTTATGACATGATGAACGGCGGAGATCTTTTAAGACTGACCGTTGTGCGGAGCTACCAAGTGGGCTGAAGGTGGACTCGTTGTTGTGTCCTGCAATGTAATAAATAGGTTAGGTAAGTTGGGAGTGGATTTAAATTTTGATTGCTGTCATTCTTAAGTGTTGAGATGGGCTTCACTCTGAGTTATATCAACTTGTGGGCTCTCAATAAAATGAGTTTTTATATGTTCTTTTTTTATTACAATCATTTACACATCCAATATATAAAGTATCGAATGTAATAGAAATATAATTAACTCTGTGATATGTAGATTCCTACATTCAAATGTCGAGGTGTAAAGAAGTTTGGATCAGCCCAGAACCGATATGAACCGGAACCGATTGAATTAAGATCAGCCCAGTACTATTCATGTCTGGTCTCAGGTTGATCCTCGATTTTTGAATAAACTCCAATTGGGTTCATTTTTAAGTTTAGGCTCAGTCTACGGGCCAGCTCGATTGGGGCCTGATCTAGACTCGGACTAGGCTGGGTTTGGCCTTTTATTTTTTATTTATAAAATTGAGGTGTTACTTAGAATAATATTGTCCTCTGACATATATATAAATAATAAATTAATTCGAACGGAAATTCATAAGTGGAGAAAAAAAAATTAAACCAACGTAATGAACTTAAAAAAAGAATTGACTAATACGCTTACAATAATAAACTTAGATAGAAACAAGCCTAAAAGTACTTAAAATAAACTTTGAAAACAATAACAAAAAATAGTAACGAATTATTGTAATAAAAGTTTAAAACTAAACAATAAATAAAAGGTTTTAGAGTTTCAAAAGTTTAAAAACTTATCGGTACAATCAATTCAGAAGAATTGTAGAAATATTACACGATATGCTTTATTTAAAAAATCTAAGGCCTAGTCGGGCCTGACCCACAAGCTCGAACTGGCAGACTCAAACTTAGGATCATGCAATTTTGGGTTAGTTCCCATGTACTGAAATTTGGGATCGATCAGAATCAGTTTGATTGGGTCAGATCAATCTATTTTTTTTTGTTAGGTCAATTTAATTTTAAATCGGGTTAGACCTATCGAGTTCGACCACCTACGCATCTTGATTCAAGTGTAATGATTGCCCAAGATTATGTCTAGCTAGTTGAAATGACCGGATATAAGTGGCAAGATAGGAGTTGGGAGAGGAATTCAAACTTCAAAGCAAGATCCTCGCACTTCTATTATTCAAGATAGGATTTAGCCCAATGAAAAAGCAATAACTAGACTAAATTTTGGGGAAAAATTATTTGAAAAAATGTTATATATCATTGCCTAACTTTTTAACCTTTTTATTTTACTTCCAAATTTGTGTTGTTGTAAAAACTATTTTAGATAATAGGCAGATAAAAAGGTAGTTTTTGAGTTATAAGCAGATGTTTTGAAATTTATAAGTTGTTGTAAGATATGTTGTATACGAAAAATTGAAATATATAACGTGAATTTTAGATTCCATATAGTGAAATACAAATGATATAGTATAAGATGTCTCGGTCAAATTACCCCAGTACGAGGATTCATCGTCAACGCACCAACAAATTCTTCAATATTTCTATCGGAACTCCCTCCCTCATCTACCGCCGCTCTGGCAATACTACTCCATTTGGCGGCATTTGTACTAACAACCTTCCCTTCCTCCCCCTCCATAACATTCTTCACACAGCGAACTATCTCTTCTCGTCTCACTAATCCTTCCTCATCCGCTCGAGCCCTAATCCCAGTCCCCCAGACTTCTGTCACAAACTTAGCGTTCGTGCTCTGATCAGTCCATTGTGGCATCCCCACTATAGGGACCCCGAGACTCAGGCTCTCGAGAGTCGAATTCCAGCCACAGTGCGTGATGAAGCAGGCTACAGCCTCGTGTGACAACACCTCCAGCTGAGGGCACCACGACACTATCAGTCCTTTCTCCGACGTCTCCTCTGAGAAGTTTTCTGGAAGCTTAGCTTCTTCCGACGATCGGACCACCCATAAGAAATGGTTGCCGCAGGCTCTCAGAGCGCATGCTAGCTCTAGGGTTTGCTCAGCAGTTAACTGAGCCAAACTTCCAAATGAGACATAAATGACTGATTTAGGTTGTCTTTGATTCAACCAATTCTTGCAGGCATTGGTGTCTGGCTTGAAGATAGTGAAATCATATTCTCTGTCATCCTGCAAACGTTTGTCTAAGTACATTGATGGTATGGCTGGTCCTATTGCCTTCACCCGCAACGATCTTGACATCCATTCGAGTACCTACCATTCAACAATTATTCCTACTATAGTTTAGCATTGTCCTAAGATTGAAGTTGTTCTTGTCTTCTATTTCAATTGTGTATTATAATATCTCGTCTACATAACGTAGGGTAAATTGCAATACTTTTTCTCAAATTTGATAAAATTATAAATACGTCCTTTTTGTTTAAAAAATTACAAATAATCCCGTCAAATAAAAAATAATTATGCAGCTCCTAAATATTGAGGTGGATAATACTACTTTACCTTTACTAGAATTTTGTAAAAAATAAAAAGAAATTGAGGGGGATAAAATAAATAATTCATAAGAAATATCAATCCACAAAAATAATTTAGAAAATTCTATAAAAATATATAAAATTATACTTTATAAAAAAATGACATTTTAGTCAGTTCACTATAAAAATTGAATAGAAACCTAATGAAGGCTAGTGGAATTACTCGTTGTTAGATAAACATTAAAATTAAAAAAAATATTTATAATTTTTCAAATAATTAAGAGCTATTTGTACGTATACTAAATCTCGAGGGTGGCTATAATTTACCGTATAACATATGAATGTCAAATGTAAAAAAATATAATTTTTTCTTTCCAAAAAGACACATTATATTAAATCAGATATACATGTAAAGTGGGTTAAATTGCATTTTTTATCCTACAAGATTGGACTTTACATTTTTTTTTTTCGTGATTTTACATAAATTTTAAAATAGTCCTAAAATTGGACTTTTTTCGACACATTTAGTTCCACTCATAATGTGTATAAAATAATAAAGAGCAAAATCACATGGCTATTATGCATAGAAGGAACAAAAGTGTTGATTGGCATATCCTGTAGATCAAAAGACTACAATTTTGCCTTTAAAATACATATAAATTAGGAATAATTATACTTAGACCCCTTTAAAAATATAAAATTATAATTTTTTCTAAAAAACTTTTGAAATTACAATTGCACCTCTTCTAATAATTCTCCATTTACAACTATACCCTTTTCAGTTAGGTTTGGATGAGAAATGTTCGGAATTAAAGACGGATTTTTTCTTATAATTTTATTTTCTTAATTTTTTTCAAAAATGGCAATTCTGAAAAAGATTCCATCTTTGTTTTTAAATTTTATTTTAAAATTTTGAAACAAAAATATTTTTTGCTTTGAAAGATGAAAATTATTAATCGATATTTTTTCATCTCTGATTTCCTTTTCTAAAACCCTACTCGTATCACGGTCATGTGATTTTGCTCTCTATTTTTTTATCACGGTCGAGGAATGTCCACAATTTCATGAAAATACTAGAGAATTTTTTGCATATTACCCTTTTTTTTTCGAAAAAAAAAAATTACAAAGAATTTATTTCAACGTAACTTGTTTACATCTCAAAGGAGGTTTATTTATGTTGGACAAAACTCATGAAAATTTTGTATAATTTTTTGTATTAAATATATATAAATACTCAATAATTAATAACAATAAATCAACAACCATTATTAAAAAATAATATGACATAAACTTCATTAATTAAACATAGGGCCTTACTAATAGACATCGAAAGATATGTGTGATTGGACATATCATTGAAAAGGTCAAATTAAGGTATCATATAAATCCAACACCTAACATGACCTAATTTATACTATATGATACTTTTACACCTTATATATATATATATATATATATATATATATATATATCAAAAGATAATTCATGCACCTAACTGAATAGGGTAAATATCAATTTATCATACTGTAATATTAAAAATGAGCACATTACCCTTATATGAAAAAAATATGGTAATTTATCCTCTTATACTTTTTAAAAATGAAGCAATTTACCTCCTTATATAGGGAGGTGAATTGCTTCATTTTAAAAATTATAGGGGGTAAATTATTGTATTTTAAAAGATACAGGAAGATAAATTGCTATTTATTTTTTCATAAAAGGGTAATGTACTCATTTACGATATCACAAGGGAGTTGCTTGCATTTTTTCCTAACTAAATATGTCATCAACAATAGAGACAATTAAGAACATGTAAGTTTCCAACCATAAAAACGAAATAGCACATTTTAAATTTAAAAAAATTCCTTATTTGAAAAAAATATATATTTATGCATGGCATTTTAGTTTTTTATATTGTTATAATTGTGAAATAATTATTCTAAATTCTCTGAATTCGAAAAAATGCAAGATTAAATTATAATTTTAAGAATATAAAGGATTAAAAAGATAAATAATTATGATTAAAGGATGAAAAATGCAATATTAAGCCTTGAAGTTAATTACCTCTTCTTCCAACTCATCGAAAGTGTTGATAAAGATCCAATCCGCCTTGTCAACATTCCGGAACTGATTCAGAACCATTTGAAAAGTCCCCGGATACGACCCGTGATCGTAAATAAACGAAGGCATCTCGTTGGGTCTCATCGCCGGCAACCCGGGAACCACTACTTCACCTCCCGAAAGCGGCAGCTCCAGCTCCCCTCTGTACACATGACGATAAATGTTGTCCACCGCGCACGACTGCGTGAAAAACGCCGCCGCGAACAACCCCAACCCCTTGGCCACATCCAAAGCCCACGGCATAAACGGGTCGTAAACCACGCAGTCCACGGGGCAACCCGAGACTGCGAGATCTTGGAGCAGGTCAGCAAGTGTTTCTTGCCCGATTTGCTGGAACCGGGCCTGGTATTCATCGGAGCTCTTGGCTTGTGCCCGCCCGCCTTCGTCGAAGCCGTCGGAGATTGCCCGGACGGATACGGATCCGCCGGAGAACCCGGGCGCGGTGCTGAGTAAGAATCTGGTGAGTGCTAGAGTGACTTTGATGTGTTTGCAGGTTAAGCGCTTGGCGAATTGGAGCATCGGGTTGATGTGACCTTGGGTCGGGTGGGGCAAGATTAAACAGTGAGCTTTGCATTCTTGGTCTGTATCCATGGTGGCTCAGAGTGACGACTCTTCCAACGTTGTCTGTTTGTTAAAAGTTAAGACATTGAACATGAAATGTATTGCTGCACTTGGGAGTTGGGGACATATTTAAATAGGGCTTATCGCGGTTTACATTCTATAATATTGTAAATAAACGTGTATTTTTTAAAATAAAATAATTTACCTTTTTAGATAAGGAGGTAAATTGCTTCATTTTGAAAAGTAGGGGATAAATTGTTGTATTTCAAAAGATACAATAAGGTAAATTGCTATTCTTTTTTTATAGGAGGTAATTTGCTCATTTACAGAAAGTTGTTTGCATTTTTCCCATTTAAATACAATAATACGAAGGCGGCTCACGTTTTGAACATAAGGTCTGATTTAATTGATGAAATTCATAACCATATGTTCAAATTTCATACGAGCGTCAACTAAGTAGTTATTGATTAATTCTAGGAATTTGATATAATAATTGATCAATATAGTGACTGTTGACTAATAAAATTGATGATTGTAATTAGTTCATTAAAAAAAAGTTACAAAATTGGAGAAATTCTAGTATGAACCCAGTTTGGCAAATTTTGAATCAATTATATAACAAGTGCAATACAGTTGTTGTGTGATTAGCAGAATTCAGAAAAAAATAATCAATCACATAATAAGGATATCACATTTATTTTATAATTGATCTAATTTTATACAAAATCTTGTCTTCTTGTCTGAAAACATTTCCTTGAAACTTTTTTATCTGAATCCTGCTTTAGATGCTGAGGCATATAATTTTGGATGGGCCACTAAGAATGAGGCCCATAACCGAGGCCCAATAAGAAAATTGGATTACATTATGAAATTGGGCTTGTTTGTAAGCAAACCCTAAGCCATATAGCTTTTTGTATATAAAGTATTCTAGGGTTTCACTCTGCCACAAACACTAGCACGCAGGCTCTTCTCTCAATTTCGCAGACATTAGCGTCCCTTAGCTAGAATCATGGCAGAGAGAGGCTCAGGAGATCGCGGCGGTTTCGGGCGTGGGTTCGGTGGCCGTGGCCGCGGAGGAGACAGGGGAGGTCGTGGACGCGGCCGCCGTCCTCGCCGTGAGACCGAGGAGGAGAAGTGGGTGCCGGTGACGAAGCTGGGACGGTTGGTAAGGGATGGTAAGATCAAGTCGGTGGAGCAAATCTACCTCCACTCTCTCCCAATCAAGGAGTACCAAATTGTCGATGCCCTGATTGGACCCTCACTGAAGGACGAAGTGATGAAAATCATGCCAGTTCAGAAGCAGACCCGGGCCGGTCAGAGGACTCGGTTCAAGGCGTTCGTGGTTGTCGGGGACGGTAACGGCCACGTGGGCCTCGGGGTGAAATGCTCCAAGGAGGTGGCTACTGCAATTCGCGGCGCCATCATATTGGCTAAGCTGTCTGTTATCCCTGTGAGGAGAGGGTACTGGGGGAACAAGATCGGGAAGCCACACACCGTGCCGTGCAAGGTTACCGGGAAGTGTGGGTCTGTTACAGTGCGAATGGTCCCTGCACCACGTGGTGCTGGGATTGTGGCGGCGCGTGTCCCGAAGAAGGTGCTCCAGTTTGCGGGTATTGAGGACGTTTTCACCTCATCACGTGGATCTACTAAGACTCTTGGGAACTTTGTCAAGGTATAACTTTCGCTGCATTATCTCATTATTTTTGGGTTACTTCAATTTTTTATGTTGTGTTCAATATGCTTGCAATTCATTGTTGTGTTATATTTAAGCTAGCGTTATGTATATGATTATTACGATTAATCAATTTGGTATAACATGGATATTTGAAGTTTTGCCTTTGAGAATGTATTTTATTCGTTAATGGAATTTAGATTTAATCACCTGAATGAAATTGCAGTTTTGCAAATTGATTTGGTGTAAAGATGTTAAGGTTTGATCAGTATACAGTTTAAGTTTCATGATATCCTAATTACAGATGATATCTCACTGCTTCACTATGTTTCCGTACTCCCATAATCTGTGTGTATCTGGCTATTTTTAATGATCCTATGATTTTCTTATGTCTAGGATTTGCGTTTGCTAATTTAGATTCCTTTGTCTTGGCGTGCATGACTAGGTCGGAATTTAATTATTGTGTTTCTGTGTTTAGTATGTTCGAGCTACTGTATGGATCTTTTGACCTGAATATGTTTAGAATCTTGTAATTCTTGTTTGATCATTTATACTTTTAACTGTGTAATCCTCATGGAGTACATATGTAAGTTTAGGTTTATCCAACGTTTGATTGGTCATTCATGTAATCTCTCGGCAATTGGTACTTTTGTTGCCCATGGTTGATATGCTTAAACTTCATTAATCCTAACGATGTTGCTGCTGATGTATATCAAATGGTTTTTCTGAAAGAATGTACTGAAATTCTAAATTCTCATGAAATGATGTGACATATTTCCCAAGAGAGTTTTGCATATTTTTTAACAGTTCTCTTTTTTGGAACGTGGGTAGTATTGCAGTTTAATTTGGGACGGGAATGATACTCAATAAGTTTTAAAAGAATTAACTGTACCAAGTCTAGGTCTCAGTTGTAGTCTGCTCAACAAGTAATTTGACACTTGTGTTTCTTTACAGGCAACTTTTGAATGCCTCTTGAAGACCTACGGCTTCCTAACTCCGGACTTCTGGAGGGAGACCAGATTCACAAAGTCTCCATTCCAAGAATACACCGATCTGCTGGCAAAGCCGACGGGCAAGATTGTTCATGTTGTTGACGATGCTGAGGCTTGAGGAAAGAACTTACAAGTTTAAATTTTGCCTAATGTTAAATTCACTTTTATGGTAAACAGGTCTGTTTATTGGGAGTTTGATTGGATACTTTGTCTTCCTTCCTTTCTTTCTTAATGCAAGGGACTTTTGCTGCCTTCTTGATCCCAAATTTTCTTGGTTGTGATCTTAAGTTCGATTCAAACAATCTTACGGTTTTCATGGATAATGCTGTACTATCAGTTATACATACATTATTATGCCTGTATTTATACTGAAGGCTTAGATTTTAATGTTAATGTACAGCTTTCTTCATAGGTCAATAGGCAAAATTGATGATAGTTACTTTGAAGGTAAAGCTAATTGTTGTAAACTAGATTTTCTTCCCCTTCTCTGAGGAATGCCTTCCATTGTGACTGTGATTGTTACGAATACTAGGCTTAATTACGCGTAGGCTCATAAGACTCTAATGAAAATATGAAATTATATTTTTTCATCAAGTTTTATATATTTACAGTTCCTTTTATAAATTTATTGTTTACATTTATTATTAGTTTTGAGAGTTTGATCAAAAAATACTGATGATTATAAAAGAATTATATAAAATTTTAATTTTATTATATATTTAATACTTTTATGTAATAATTTGTATTTATAGTGAGAAAATTTTAATAATATTAACTTCATTTATACGTACATCGTATTTTCTTTTATATAGATATCAAAAAAATGTAAAAGCATGTTAAATGACGGCAAATTAAAAATTTACATAATTTTATTTGTCGAGTCAGTATGTGAGTAAACAAAAAAAAGAATATTTGAAAAGGGTGTAAATATAATTTTAAATTTTTAGAGAATGTCTAAGTGTTAGTTAACCCTAAATAATATAAACTCTTCCCAGTTCATTCTGGTATTGTTTCTTTCGTTTGGGCTCCAATAGTGGTAGGTGGGCTCCTTGCTAAACCCTTCATCATTGCTCTTGGCCCATTTTAAACTACCACACGAGGGTTGTAGACATTTCACCTCACTTCTCGAGAATAATTACACTTTTATCTTTTGAGATTTAATATAATTATATATAATTTTTTTATATTTTAGAAAATTATATATAGTACTATTGAGGTTTGTATCTGTCTAGTAACTACGTCTCTTCATTGATCAAAATTTATTGACATTAACAAAAGAAATTAAATAAAAAATTATATAGATTATCGATTTATTATAGGTAAAGTAAATTTTTCGAATTAAATTATCCTTATAACGATGAAAATACACCTCCTTATATGCATTTACATGTGAAGATGTAAAAAGATAATTTGACTATAAAAATATTTATTTAACGTGCTATAATCAATGATAAGTCAATGGAAATAAATATGAAATTTTATTTATTTTTTTATTAATATCAGTAAATTAAATAAATTTCACTAATAAATGACTTATTTATTGGATGAAAGTTACTGATGAAAATTTATTTATAATTATACTAAATTTTTAAAAAAGGGAGTGGTATTATCTTTTCTTTTCTTTTCTTTTTAAATTGAAAATATGAATTATTATTTATTTTTTTTAAGCCCACCCTTCCAATTGATAAAGTATACCAAATAATAATTTAAACTATAAATTGCAACCTCCACCCTAATCTTAGTGTTATTTTTCAATCGGAGTTGCAAATATGTGAATTCACGATAAGTTTACCCGTTTTTACCTTGACAAGTAACGATGCAGAGCTTTCATGACAATACAACTATTAAAGTGTCAATATATCTTTAAAATAATTAAATAATTATTATTATTTCTTAAATATTTTAAAAAATAGAAATACCCCTAATTTTAGCATTTTTATGCTAAAAGCAAGTGAGAAGTTCCTAATTTAATTTAGGAACTAAATTTTGATACTAATAAAAAACCATAATCCTCAAGAATTTTCTATATTTACATACTTAGTCTAAAAATCTCACATTTGATCATATTTTGGCAAATTTAATAATGTGATGATAATTTTAGCACTAACAACATATAGCTACTGGACCAAGACTGATATCTACGTCAGTAATTTAGGGTGGCAACGAGTCGAAATCGACCATTTTTGTCGAGCTCGAGCTCGAGCTCGAACTGATTTTTTATTTTTTTATTTTTTGTTTATTATTATTATTATATTAAATTATAGAAATCATCAATTGTTTACATAAATTTATAAGTAATAAAATAGATTGTATAATGCATACTATATTATTATTATTAGATTAAATAATGAGAATCACCAATTTTTTACATAAATTTATAAGTAATAGAATAGATTGTAGAATGTATACTATATTAAATATATCAAAATATAGTACAAAATTCTAATTTATTGTTATAAATATAAACTACTGATTAGTTTAGTAGTAATATAATTAGTAAATTGTACAAAAAAAAAATCATTTTGAACAGTTTAAAGTTTTTGGGAAAGTATCAATTATCTGAAATAATGCAATTAAAATACATAAAAATATTTTATAGTTGAGATTAATATGTGTTCACAATCTGCATTAAATTTATATATTTATAAATGTTACTATTATATTAATGTAACCACTATTTTATTTTGTTGAACAACATGGGTTAATCGGACCATCAAAATTCAGATCAGACCGTTAGATAAGATCAAACTTATAAAAAAATACACTTGGTAAAATTTTAGACTTATTAGATATACGGATGTCAAGATATTGTGCTCAAAACATAAAAATAATCATTCAAATCGATGTATCATAGAATCAGGCCATGTGATTTTAAATCAAACCGTCTGATATGATCTAATGGACACGGTCTTATACATATATAAATTTGATGTGAATCCGATCTCCAGATTTTAAGATATCCTAATTGTTGATTAAAATTTTTAATCTCATTATATATAATAAAATAATAATTAAAATTGTTCAACCATCACTATTATTATCATTATCATTATTTTTAAATTAATTCATATGAATCACTAAATTTTGACATAAAATAATAAAATAGATTACATAATGCATAGTATGTATCCTGATAATAATACAAAATTCAAAAATAGATTAAAAAAAAAATTATAAGTGAATTACCTATCAATTTAAAAAAAGTATAACGTAATACAAATATATATTAAAATATAGCATAAAGTTCATATATGTCATATTAAATAATAATTTTAATTACAAAAAATATTATAATTTACTAAGTTGTTGATTAAATTTATTTTTGTATAAAGATTAAATGTATAAATAAAAGTACCATAATTTATTATTATCCAAAATAAAATATATGATAGTGATTAATAATTATAATATATGGTCAATTTTGATTATAAAATCGATCAAATATAAAATATAAAATTCAAAAATAAAAATATATATAAAAAACTAAAAAAAACTCGCGAGTTTATGAACAGGCACAGTTGAGCTCGATAAGCTCGCGAGTAGGCTCGACTCATCTACCACCCCTAGTCAGTATGAAGGGATCAAAATTATTAATACTTAACTAAATTTATAAAAAATGACCAAATATGAGATATTTAAAACTAAATCATAAAAAAATAACAAATATATAAATAGAGTAAGTTATAGGACCAAAAGTGCTAACACTTAGAGTTAGAGAACAAAAAAAAAAAAATGTAATTTTGCTTTAATTATGTCTAACTAACTCTGATGCATTAAATCCCTTTAAAAGTATATAAATATATTTTATCAAGTTAATTAACATAATATTTCAATAATTAGATAATTTATAGTTTCCCAAATTTGAGACATTATATCCCCAGATTCACTTAATTGCTAGGATGGGAATGAAAAATCAAAAGTGTAGAATCTTTGGAAAAAAGAAATATTTCTTAAGAGTCTCTTTTTCTTCATTATTTCTCAAAAAAAAAAAAAGTTAAATCTTTCTTGAAAATAAATAATTAAAAAAAGGTGAAAACCAACAATAATTAATAAAGAATTCCAACTTTCGAATTGTGAGGAGATGCACAATTCCCCATAATTTAATAAAAACAAACATTGCTTTTGATTTGTTGAATTGTTTGAATTTGTAATTTATAAGATTTGATGATACGATTTTGTGTGTGTCCTATGATTTCATATTCGAATACATTAAAAATTAACATAGTCTTATACTCCTTTCGGAGAATAGAATGTGGGTCTGATTTCTCTCTCCTCTCTCTCATCTCTCTCATCTCTGTTGTATTTATTATTCGTCCACATGTATTGTATATTTTGATTTCTCAGGACTTAGATTTTGAGCTCAGGTTTTGCAGCATGGCTTCTGGGTTTTTTGTTCTCTTATAGAGAATGTTGGAACAGCTCTCTGCCTGCATGCAAACTCAAATCTTGTTCTCAGACTTCTCTCGCTTTCTGGGCTTCTTTGATTTCTCATGGTAAGTCTGTTTCTCCATTTCTTGTTTCTTCTATTTTTATTTTTTTTTTGGGTTAATTTTCCGTGCATTTTTGTTGGATTTGATCTGGTTCTTGATTTTGGGAGCCAAAAATTTAATCTTTCTCGCATTTGCCCGATTGATGCTGTTCTTCAATTTGATGGGCTTTTCTTTCTTCTTTCTTGATAGATTGAATGAATGGTTGCATTTTCTGCAAGTTTTGCGCTGCGGGGATTTGTTTGCTGCTGTTAATTAAGGGGGTTTTGGGATTCATTTCTGGAGGAAGTTAGTTCAAGATTGTGGGGTGTGTTGGAGAGAGTGAGAGAAGAGAGAGAGGGGTAAAGAGGAGGAGGCCATTGAATGGTTGCTCAGAGAATGGGATCTCAAGGGGGTTGTGGTAATAGCATTGGGGGAACCCAAATTCAGACACAGGACTCGAAACCGAACCCGTTGGCTAGGGAAGGGTCCTTGTACAGCCTCACTCTAGATGAGGTTCAGAACCAATTGGGAGATTTGGGGAAACCTCTGAGTAGCATGAATCTTGATGAACTTCTGAAGACTCTGTGGACGGCTGAAGCGAATAATCAAGCGATGGAGGGTGTTGATTATGGGCCGTCTTTGCAGCCTGGCCGCCCTGCATCAGGCTCATCTTTGAATCGTCAGTCGAGCCTCACATTGTCTAGGGATCTGAGCAAAAAGACTGTTGATGAGGTGTGGCAGGACATTCAGCAGGAGCAGAAAAGGAGTAGTCTTGATAGGAAATCGACTCTTGGGGAAATGACATTGGAGGATTTCTTGGTTAAGGCAGGAGTGGTTGCTGAGTCACCCCCAGGGAAGAAAAATTCGGGTTCAGTAGTAGGGGGTGTTGATCCAATAGGACCGCCTCAGCAAGCTCAATGGATCAATTATCCGATCCCATCAATTCATCCACAGCAGCAACAACAACAGCATATGCTGCCTGTTTACATGCCAGGCCATCCAGTTCAACAGTCTATTCCCCTTGGTGGAAATCCTGCCATGGAAGCTGCTTACTCAGAAAGCCAAATAACCATGTCTTCATCCCCTCTGATGGGTACTTTATCAGACACCCAAACACCCAGACGTAAAAGGGTTGCACCAGAAGATGTAGTTGAAAAGAGTGTTGAAAGGAGGCAGAAGAGGATGATCAAAAACAGGGAATCTGCAGCACGATCCCGAGCAAGGAAGCAGGTGTGACTCCATGCATTGAAATATTTTTCTTTTGGCTATAGGTATATGTTATTGACTTTTTAATTTGCAGGCCTACACACATGAGCTAGAGAACAAGGTTTCGCGTTTGGAAGAAGAGAATGAAAGGCTCAAGAGACAACAGGTTGGTTCCCTCATCTCTAAACACAACATATTTTCTATAGCGTCCTATTTATTATAGCACCAATCTGCATTTCATGCTAGGTCACAATTGTCTCCCAGTGCAAGGCCAACCAGCAATTTGGTACTGGTGTTAAATTTTGAATTGAGTGCTCACATTAACTCTTTCACGTTCTTAATGCAAATACTGACTATAACTGATGTTGGCTCACTCATCAAAAGCTTTTGGTGTGTTTATGACTTTTGCTCATTGGAAACGCTTATAAAGTTGGATCTAATAACTTATGTGTGTGGTTTTAGTTGATTCATGTTCAATAATAATTCGAAAAGCAGATTTATGCAACTTGGGTACTAATTTAGAACTGTCATCAATAGCAATTATTATGGTGTCATCATAGATATAGAAAAGCACTAATATTCTTGCTGTTGAAACATGAAGCAGTGCACAGTGGGAAATACATAAGAATAATTGGTTATACGAATATGCAATGCATAATACATTAATTGATCATTTAGAAAATAGAAGCAATGTCATTTGAAGATTGATTCTTAAAAACCTTTAACAGTAGCATAATCATATATATGCAAAGTTCTATAGAAGGTGACATAAAAACATCTTTATTGGTTTATCCATGGGCTACTGTGTTGTCCACTAGAGTATCATCTTTTAAGCCTTTTCGGTGAAAAAAATCAGAATTTTTGAAATCAACGGTCCTTTTTGTTTCACAATGTTGTTAGCTGGTGTTAGGAAAAGTAGAAGATGGTTGAGTTCTGTACATGTATTCTTTTTTCTACTAGAAGGCGCTGTTGTTACTAGATTGCGACTCTATGTTTTGTGCCAAGTATGATGAAATTCCTCTACTTTGCCTAACGTTTGGTACCCTGGATAGTGGGATATCAACTATAAGCCAGATTAACTAACACGTACTGTACAAAATGCTGGCTGCTTAATAATCTATTTCCATTCTTCTTTATTGCTTTCTGGGATAGACCTCTCTTCACACATTGATAGTTCATGACCTTAAGTCAAAGTCCTTAATTTTGTTGGTTTTCCCTGAATCACTCTTTCTGTTCCTCTCACCTTGTACAAAACAGAATGCATGACCATTAACAGGCTGAACATATACTTGCTTTTACATTCTGTTCAATGAGTAATTACAAAACTATTACCTGAGTTTGACATTCCATTCTGAATGCTGGGGTTTCAGCAGGAAAAAAATTGCATGGGTGACTGACTGATGTTGGAAAGACATTCTTCTGCTCACTGAAACTTCATAATATAGTGTCTTCACTGAGAAAACAGAAAGTATTAACAATTCATGTCCAAGAATTCCCTTAATTTTTGCTCGTATTTTGTTTCTTCTTATTACCATAGAGCTGAAATGAGAAACCTTTGTGCATGATTTACATGTAGTTAATCAAAGTTCAATTTCTACTACATTGAAGATTAAGAACTATAAGAGCACCAATATTTTTCACTTCTTTTCCTCTTTTATTGACCCCGAAATATTGCATTTCTACTTGACATCCAACTTCCAGCTTCTGTGCATTGGTGCAGTCTTCTGATTCATCTATCTTAAGATAACGCATGGAGATCAGTAAATTTTAGAGTTCATTCTGATCTAAACATGTAAGAAAAGAGTGTAGAAAAACCTAAATTTGAAATTCGAATAGGGGTGTTTGCACTAGCTTCTGTTCTTGTGGTGGAAATAGGTTGTGAGTTAAGAACTAGTGAAAATTAATAGTTTTTGAAACAAAAGCAAAAAGTGAAGACTTGAAGTTGGAATATTTGTGAAAACAACTTAAAATGCAGAAGTTAATTGGAAGTTGTTTATAGCTTACACTCTTTCAGTTTATTTTTCAACAATAAGTTGATAAGCGTTTATTTTGTGCGGTTGCAAACACCCATTTTCTACTGAGCAAATTTGCCATATCATGAGAATGTTTATTTTAACCAGGCCTAATTCAGTTTACGTCCAAGAAATGTTATCTCCTTCTGTAAGATCAAACATGACGACCATTGAGTGGTAGACTTCTTAGGCTAGTTTATGCATAAGCTTTTGGTCCTTTAGCCAAATAAACTGGCTGAATCGAGGATAACTGCTGCAAGTCTTATCGAATATGATTGTGTTATTACAATATACCTGAGAGAACTTAACAAGTCCATTACTTCTTTTTGGCTCCATATCAACACCAACAACAAATTATACTGCCATTCTTCTGCACAAATCTGCTTCTCTCTTTTGACATCAGTAGCCAGCAATCCTCTTTGTGATGAAACTAGCTTTTTGTTCAGTCCACCTGGAAAAGTTTAACTATCTTAAGTTGTTGGCTGATAAATTGATCTCTGAATCAATAAATCGACTTCAGTAGAACTACTATTCAGCAGCCGTTGATGAAATTTAAGCAAATCCCTTCTGACTCAAAGCCTAGTAAGGTGACAAGTATGGGATATCACTTCATCCAAGAAGATTATTCTTTTATGTTCCGTGTTGTCAATGGAAGGGCTAACGACCCTATAAACATTATATTTCTCCATTTCCCTCGATTTCTTGGATATCCGTATTTATATGTACTTGCAGGAATGGGAGAAGGTGTTGCCGAGCATACCACCACCAGAGCCAAAGTATCAACTGCGACGAACGAGCTCAGCCCCTATATGAGGATCATGTAGATTCATTCTCGTCCTCACCTTTTTAGCCGGTTTTAGTTTGTTTTTCTCTTTTTTCGACTCTTTGCAACTTGGGGTACCGTCACCGTCCATGACTGGACGACAGCCATAGGATACATAGCATTCATGTTTGCCTTTGTTGTTTGAACATTCCATGGCCATCCTGCCCGAGTGAACCTTCTCCCTGTATGTACATTTTTATAGCGTTAACTGACATGGAACTTTATGGAACTAGTTATGGTGATTCGAGGCATAGTTCCCATGAAATTTTGCTCTTTCATCTATCGTTATGCTTTTGTTATTAAATAAATGGAATAATTACGTTTACAACACTTTTGACCCATAGTCTATTTACACAAACTACTCGTGTCTTTTCTGTAATTACAGAAATCACCTTGGCAACCAAAAAACAAGGGTAGTTCGTGTAATGATGTCGATGTTTTCAAGAAGTGTATATGTAATTTTTTAAAAACAGGGTGGTTTGTATAAATAATATAGATGTTTCTGGTGGGTGTATGTGTAATTTTCAAAAGATAAGAGTGGTTTTTTTGTAAATAAATCATAGATTAGGGGTGTAATGTAATTATCGCTAAATATATACGTTGGTCAAATAGTTTCTGGATTATAAATTGGTAGAAGGAAACTTCTCCAGCCCCCGATTCAATCTAATTACACGGTGAGTGCATTATACTAAAAATGATTAATTACATATTAAAAGGGTGTTTGCAAATAGCTTTCGCCTTCTATGGTTAGAATAAGTTATAGAAAAAAGTTGTATGTTAACAAGTGGTGAGAGTTGGGAGTTTTTGAAAACAAAATAAAAAGTAAAAAAAAGGTGAATTTCGAGTGTTTGAGAAAATAATTTAATATTTATAATTTTATTAAAATATTATAAAAGTTGTTTCTAATTTTCTTTTTACTTAAATAACTTAATCGAAACAATTAAAAAGCATAACTTATAAATAAAAAATATATATATATATTTATATTATTTTCAATAATAAATCGTAAATCTTTTTTTCAAGCGATTACAAACACTCCCTGAGTTAAGATGGAGTTTGGGGTGAGTTAGTGAACTTTTTAAAATATTTAAATTGGTAAACTTCTTAGAAAATTAGTTAATAATATCAAAAAATAAGATATCAAGAACTTATAATTTTTTTTTAAACATGAATGGCATTTTCAATTTCTTTCAAAAAATACAAAAACTCACAAAAAAGAAAACATAAATTTATTACAATATTATAATAAAAATATAAAAAAAGAATAATTACATTGTTCTCTCATAATATTTTGTATAATTACTAGCAGAGCACACCGTATAGTTCGAAAAAAATATATTTAGTATTCTTGGCGTTTGTTTCTTCTAACAAATAGACCCTTCAAATAGTTAAAATTTGTCAAGTTTGCTGATAGGGTAATAAGCCTATCGATGATAAATATAAATTTTTATTTAATTTTTTACTAATATCAACAAATTCGATGAGTTTTTATTAATATAGAAATTTATTTATTAGATAGGAACAAACGTAAGAGGTACTAAATATAATTACTCGAATTACAAGAATTTATATATATCAAATCTCATGAAAGAGCTGTATAATTATTTTTATAAAATTAATATTTATTTTTGCATTTTGGACGTGATCATTATCAATAATATTTCAATTTTTATAAGAATATTTCAAATTTTTATTGCATCAACGCCATAATTTAAACAACTTATAAAAATACAATTTTATTTTTAAAAAATAAGACTTTATCCCATTACTTGAAAATGTTCATAAAATTGAAGGAAAAATTAATTAAAAAAGAAAAATAGAACCTTTACGGGCCTGGTAGAAACAACTGGAAAGTGGAAACCTCAAACAGCACAGCCGACTGCTAGTAATCATTTGTTCTGTTAACACAAGTCCTCTGGACGGCTATGGCTTCCGAGAAAGATGCTGCTCTTGCTGCTGTGCCCTCTGGTTCTCCCACCATGTTTGTTTGTTTCTTCCCTCAGCCCTTGTTCTTTGTTTGTGGGTTCAGTTTGTATCTCTGTAATAAACCATATATGCCGAGAATTTGATGTTTCTTGATGGTTGACAACATGCAGATTTGACAAGATTATCAATAAGGAAATACCAGCCAACATCGTGTACGAGGATGACAAGGTTGTTTAAGCTCGACCCTTTATTTGTTTATTTAGTTTCTTGCTTGTTTTGATTCGAGATTTTTGTTGATATGCTTTTGTGATTTTGTTGTATGAATTTGTTGCTTGTATCAGTGTATATAAGTTATTAAAAAGCATGACAGAGTGAAATTGGGTAATGAAAAATGGTGTACTAATGTGAGGAACAAACACGTGAAAGTTTTCTTCTTTTCTGCTTTGGATTTTGTACTAATGCCTTTCTCGATCGTTTTGTAATTCTGTGGCGACACAAAATTGGACTGCTTGCTTAGGTTTTGATGTCTTTTGTTCCCTATATACTACATTGTTTGTTCATTTATGATGTCTGGATGAAGCACTGCTCGGTAGTTAGTTTCATGATTGAGGATTTTGTCCCTTTTCGTGCACTCAAAGCAACAACCTTCTAATCTTATTGTGGCCCTATGGTCTAAGTGACGAAGGGATGATAGTTTTAAGGTAAAATGGCTGCCCTGTTAACTATGTGATAAATGGGTGGTCATAAAAGCATAAATGAATGACCGTTCCCATTCGAGTTTTAGTTAAATTTCCTTTAAACTACAGGAGTGATCTTTACAACGATATCATGCTCGCCTAGTAAAAGCCCTTGTTTTATGTGACCAATTGATTGACGAACTGGTTGTAGCTCAAAACTATTATAGTGTTCCTGTTGTATAGTTTTCTTGTTTATGATTTTCCCTTTCTTTAGCTGAAATGGTTGGAATTGAAGTGCATGTAAATTGAAACTGAAAGCTCAAATTATGTTATAGCAAAGCTTGTCATTTTTCTGCAGGTGCTTGCTTTCAGGGACATAGCGCCCCAAGCCCCTGTACACGTCGTCATTATTCCTAAAGTGACAGATGGCTTAACTGGACTTTCCAAGGTAATCTTTGTTCTTCTTGCATATCCTCGAAGCCAACTTCATGTCTCCATTGACTTCTCAATTATAAATGAATTTTTCAACCCCAAACCCTGAAACTTGCCTTTTTCCAGACTGATGCTGCGGTTTGTTTCCTGCATTCTTCATCGTCTTGTCAATTTCGTACTTTTATGTTTACTGTTAATGTGGTACTAGAACTGAGTATTCTTTCTAGTTCTTGTTTTTATCTATCCATTGGGTCTAGAGATGTATAATCACATGAAATTACCTTAGATATACAAATGTAGTCCTTCTGGTCATTGGTGCTTCTGTGACTGAGAGTAGCATGAAATTGTTTGCTTGATCTCACACAGACGAGAGTATAGCACCACGACATGTGGTTTCTCCGATGATTTGTTAAAGAATGTTATGCTTCTTGAACTTGAATTTAAAGTCTGCAACCTGCAAGCTGTGTACTGATAGTCAGGCAGCAAATTGTAAGGCCTCTAGCGCTGTTTCTCATAAGCAAACAAAGCATAGTGAGGTTGTCGAGGAGACTCTTGCAAAGGGCAAGTAAGACATAATAATAGTGGTCAATTTATAAATGGGAGATTCATTTTATAAAGCTTGTGGTGGATCAAGGTTTAGTTATTCTTATCCATCTTGATTGTTTGATTGATGTGCAATTTTACAATTTCTAGAAACTTGTGCAAGAACACATAAATTCCTCTTTTGCTTTTGGTTTATCTTCAATATTATAACCAGTCATGGTTTATCCTACAGGCTGAGGAGAAACACACTGAGATTCTTGGCCGTCTTCTTTACACGTCAAAACTTGTTGCCAAACAAGAAGGCCTCGAGGACGGCTTTAGGCTTGTGATTAATGACGGGCCAAAAGGATGTACTCATACGAACCTCTCCTCATTTATTTACTCATGCAGGTAAATTTTTTGTCCATGTTCTGTAGTTGATCTTGACTTCGAGAATCTTTTGCAGGCCAATCTGTCTATCACCTTCACATTCACCTGCTCGGGGGACGCCAAATGAACTGGCCGCCTGGCTGAGCTGCTTATCTCATAGATATGCATGGAAAGCTCTTACATTCACTATGCCAAACTAGGGACGCTGTTAACTGCTTTGTCTGATTCTGTTCTTTGATGTTAATTTAAATTAAAACGAAGAGTGTGTGCAAACAACAATTTGTAGAGATCAGTTGATCCATGCCATTTGGTATTTCTATCATTGGGTGCATGTAAGAATTACCTCTGACTGCGGAGTTTTGACTGTTGCACGTACTTTCTGAAGTTTGCATTATCAGAATCAAGAAATCTACAACAGTGTTTTCAGAAGTTTTCGCCCCAGGTAGGTTACAGGTTCTTGTTTATTCTGTTCTTGCCAAGTTGTTCAAGTGCATACTTTTAACTTAGATAGACAAGACTTGTTATAAGTGTGTGCTTTTCTATGTATATGGAGGATAATTTCTTTGGGTTAAAAGCAAAATACTCGTTGTGTTATTAATAAAGAGCAAATTACCCCCTTGTGTTAAAAAAAACGCAAAATACCCCCCTGTCAATTAAATATTGTGGCACACTGTCTCTCTACACGAATTAAATATTGGTGAGAAGGGTGAAAGACGAAAATACCCCTCCTTATATTTAAAAATGCTGTTAGTCAAACTTAGGGTTTTTATTAATTGTTGATTTTGTTTCTGGAGAGAGAGGAAGAAAGGCGACTAAGAGGAAAGGGAAACAAGAAATCCACTCAAATTCTTGAAAATTCACCACCGCTGCCGGCGAAATCCACTCGAATCACTGTTGTCTGCGGCTGCGATACCGATTCCGCTATTTGGAGCTCTGGTTTCCGCCTCTTCTTCTTGAAAATCTACCACCGCCACCGGCGAACTCTTTCCCTTCATTCCCCCCCCCCCCAAAAAAGCCGTCGCTCGCGGCTGCGACACTGGACACGGTCAGTCTCGATCTACACAACTTCATATTTCGAGCTCCGATTTCCGATTTTCGCTTCTTCTTCTTGAAAATCCACCATCGCCGCCGGCGAACTCGTTCCCTTCATCCCCCGCCAAATGCCGTCGCCTGCGGCTACGACACCGAACACGGTCAGCCTCTTAATTCCACTTACCGATATTTACAGCTTCATATTTCGATACTTCTTCAAGAACTTGTGCACCTATACATACACTTAACAACCGTATCTATGTAGTGGGTGAATATATATATATATGGGTGAATATCCATGTAGGTTGTGCTATATTTTTGAATTTTTTTTTTCTTTTTACGAGTTTTGTTGCTGAATTTTGTGTTTGTTCTTTGGTTTAATGGAGGCTTTTTGTGAGGGGAAAAGTTGAGCAAGCAATAAATTTGGAAGCAGTAAGATAGGCCTTTCTGTTTATACTGTTTTTTTATTCGTTTGGTTGGGATTAGGAGTTCCATGGACATATGTTATTGGATTGGATGATTCGAATAACTACTTGGACATCTACTGTTCTTGTATAAAATCTGTACAATTTTGTTGACCAAAGTGAGAGGCAGAACCAAATAAAGTTCAATGACATTCCAAGTTCCCTCTTCCCAATAGTAGATAACAATTGATGGGTTACAAAAATCTGAATTTACCAATCTCTGACCAATGGTGTATGGCTTAACCCATTATCATGCCATAAACATATCTCACATATCCTTTGCCCCCAATTATTACATAGCTGATTAAATGTCTGTTCTTTTGGTTTTTAATTTATTCCTAATTATCTTAATTGGGCTATCAATTTACATAGATCATGAAAAATGGTAAAAAGATGCTAGAATATTAGCTAGATCCATGTTTTTATCTTATAATTACTGATAACTAATTGTTATACTAGTTGCAATGTTTATTTTGAATAATAGAAATGACTAGCCTTATGGTGTGATGCTGACTAACACACGCTGAAGCTATGGAACCGTTGAGCAGCCAGACTCCATCTTCATCTTGTAAACGACCTTTTTTTTTTTGGGTAAATGGCCTGTTCCTTTTGTAAATGTGAAAAAAATTGTCTATAATATGACACTCAATGTTTCTTTTGTAATGTGGCAATAAAAACAATATCAAAGTTTCAATCATTTCTAATGGAATCCAATTTTATATTTTTGTCAATTTTATGTAGTGTTGGTGTTTATTTTTTCTGTACATTTTCAGCTTCTATTTATGAAATTTAAGCATGAGAAATCCAGTCATAAAAATGCCAAAAAAGTTAAAATACTTAAACATTAGAGTTTTACAAGTTTAGTTTATATTGTCTTCATTTTAACAACAAAACTAACACTAACATAAAAAGTGAGAAACAAGTGGAAGAAGGAGAAATTGCAATAACATATGAGCAAGCTGCTGCACTTTTATTTGGGAAAAAATGTAGGGGGGTAATTTGCTCTTTACACTAACACAGGGGGCACTTAATCTCTTTCATTTAATAAAGGAGGGGCAGAATTATCAAAAAACAATATAAATATGGCCCCCCAGCCGCAACATTGGCTCGTGCGCCATACCTTGGACTCGCAGGAATCCAACTGCTACAATAAAATTTTCACAGTATGGTAATTTGGTATTTTTTATATCACAGGGGGTATCATGCATATTACCCATATCACAGGGAGTGCGTTGCATTTTTCCCTAATTTCTTTTACTTTATTAATTGAAATTATAATTGTTTTAAATTCGATTAGTTTTAGCTCGAGTTCAAGTTTGAGTTCAATTTTCTCTAATGGTAAGCTCATCGCACTCATCCTCTAGCTCGAGCTCTAAATCATGGATCCAACTCAACTTCGAGTCTTGAAATTTTGTTGAATTTGACGTAAACTCGATTTATTTACACTCGTACCTCGAGTTTTCTTGGTGAATTGATATTCTCAGTCATTGAGAAGATGGTCAAACTTATTTTTTCAGTAAGAGTCACATTGGACACCATAAAGAAAAAACAAGTCCTCCAAGAAATGCATGAAATTAATTACCATGTTTACCAAAACATAGCAACAGTAATTAAATTGTGTCTTAAAAGTGAAAATTATTTCTATCAGGACAATTCTGATGTCTTAACTTTTGAAATTGGACAAGTTGTCTTTCTTACACAAACTCTTATTTATTGTATGGTGTTCACAATTTACAAGTCTTTCATTTTCTGGTAATAAAAGCTACAAAGCTAATTTCTCAATTGAAAA
This sequence comes from Sesamum indicum, assembly GCF_026168435.1. Taxonomy (NCBI): domain Eukaryota; kingdom Viridiplantae; phylum Streptophyta; class Magnoliopsida; order Lamiales; family Pedaliaceae; genus Sesamum; species Sesamum indicum. The sequence continues at coordinate 2,252,521 of NC_142661.1, read as the reverse complement.
CATGACTTGAAAGCAATGACTAAGACACCATTCAACACCTAAGGAAACTCTTACAACCAGAAAAAAGAAAAACATTTCTGTTAAGCAAACCCCTTTCTTGCAAACTCCACAAGCAAGAATTTCATATGTATAAATAGCACAAGGTCACATGAATTCAATCACTTAGTAATTGTCAGAACAAAAGGAGAAGAAGAATTTTCTACTCATTTCTGGCAACTTAGATCCAAGTGTATATAGATGGAGAAAGGCAAGAAAATGGCTCTTCTTGTGGGCTGCAACTATCCCAACACCCCGAACGAGCTGCGCGGGTGCCATAACGACGTTTTGGCCATGCACGAGGTGCTTGTAGCTCAATTTGGTTTTAATCCAAATCATGTTGAGCTAATGATTGACAAGCCGGGTAGCTTGACCATGCCTACCGGTGCCAACATCAAGAAGGCACTAAGTAGAATGATCGATCAAGCTGAGCCAGGCGACGTCTTGTTCTTCCACTACTCGGGCCATGGGACTTTGATCAAAGCTCGCAATTTGTCTAAGATAGAGGAGGCGATCGTTCCTTGTGATTTCAATCTCATCACCAGTAAGTATGCAGTGTTAGGAAACTGCAACAGAGATTCTGAAACGTATGCAGGAACAAGAAGAGATGAAAAACATAAGAATAGATGGAATTATCGCCTAGTATTGAACTAATAAATGATGTCTATTGAACCATTTGGCAGGTGTGGACTTCAGGCAGCTTGTGAACCGTGTGCCAAAAGGAGCTACTTTCACCATCCTCTCTGATTCTTGCCACAGTGGAGGCCTGATCGACAAAGAGACGGAGCAGATCGGTCCATCTAGCACTCCCAGAAACGGCATAACTCCACCTTTCTGCAAGCCGAAGGAGATTCCTTTCCAGTCAATCCTGCAATATTTCACATCTCTAACAAGCAAAATCAGCACAGACATAGGTGCACACTTGGTGGAAGTGTTTGGATCTGATGCCAGTCTCATGTTTCGTTTGCCGCTGCACGAGCTGGAGCCGATCAGCACACCATATTTGAAGCCAGACGAAGGAATTTTACTAAGCGGCTGCCAAGCAAACGAGACATCTGCAGATGTGGAGATCATGACGAACGGAAGGAAACCTTGTGGAGCGTTTAGCAACGCGGTTCAGATGGTGTTGAAGAAGAATTCAGGACCTCTAAGCAACAGGGAAATAGTATTGATGGCTAGAAAGATTCTGATCATGCAACATTTCAACAACCAGCACCCTTGCCTCTACTGCAGTGGTGAAAATGCTGATGCAATTTTCTTGAGCCCACCCCAGAAACCAAGTCCATGAGAAAGCACGTTATATGTTGCCATGAAATCTTGTGTATTGATAAGACAATAAATCTTTGTGCGAATATGCAATTGTTTCATTGTTTGTTCAAAATTGGAGTTTCCCAAGTCATGAAGAAACTGAATTCAAGAATTGTTTTGATAGGAGAATACACTAAACCCGAAGGACAAATGCCCTCAAAAAAATGAAAAAAAATGCCCAAACACTCCATAGATCCGCGTATTTCTGATCGAGAGGGGTCTCAATCTGACCTGCTGACCTGGCGACCCTCTTGGACGACCATTAGCTTAGCACTCATCCGACAAATGCCCCATTGACATGTAGCTCGTACGAATTCTAATACATAAAAATTTGTAAATATTTGAAGGATTCATTTGACATGTGTGTATTTATGACAGGGGATCGTACTTTTTAGCAAGATTGCATTGTGAAATCTTTATAGCCAAATAATCAATTCCCAGAACTATGTGAAATGACTGATGTCATAATCTATAAATTTGGAATAAAGGAATGATTGGCAGAATCTATCTTATTTGAACAGAGGGTAACAAAGTAAAACTTTTACTCTTTCCGAGTCATTCTATCTACCTCCCATAAAGATGGGTCTAATCCTTTGGTCAGTCCAGAAGCATAGGATTAACTGGAAAAAAGGGGTCATTTACTTGCATGATTCACACAAATATGATGGAAAATGAATAGCTGTATCTGATATATACATGCAATTTTGTGCTAATTTTACACTATGAATGAAAGAGAAGTGTATTGACGGAAAACTACGCCCACCGGCGAGATTCATCATCTTATCTCTCCCTACAAGCTGAATTCCACCCAGAAGAAACAACTAGATGAACTATAGATTGTTCCAAATTTTATAGTCAGTAGTTGAGCTGTTATTCATTACACTGTCCTGGCACCCCAAGAAAAATGTGGTCCGTATGGCATCTATATTCACCAAAGCATGCGCAGTGCCGCTAGGACTAGCTGCAACTGCAACTTCATCTGCTCCAATTGTTACCTCAGAGTATCCTCTTTTCACTGCATTGTTCTCCAGCTGCACGTTGGAGATGGTCATGGGTCAAATAACAATTTATACATATGAGACCGGAGAAAAGGAATATGAAATAATATCTCTGTACAGTATTTCTTATACAGTACAAATGGAAAGAATGCCTCTTACAAGTCATAATAAATAAAGTCCGTAAGAGATCAGAATGAAAGAGCTTTGAGTTGCTATCAATTTTTTAACTCTGGTGCTGCTGCTTCCGTTTATTGATTTTTCCAAAGTTACTTTAAACATCTCATAAGATGCTAAAACTTAGAATGTGTTTCAGAGTGTGTGGCAATTTTAACAAGATCTGCTGGGCAACCCAACCCCACAACCCCCTCTGGACATTATTCTGCATCATCAAGACATCCCATCCCATAATCTTCTGTAATCAAACCAAAACATTATTCTGCATCCTCGAAACATTGCATTCCATAAAAGATGCTATATTAAACTAAACCAGCAGAATCCCTTGCCTCCACCCCCTTCTTCCAGTGGTGAAGTGCACAGAAAATGTCCCTTTGAATGATATATATGATGCTTCATGTAAGAAGGAAATAACAAACAGAAAAAGTGAACATAACTAGATATGAGCTGATGCTATCAGGCATGCCATATATGCGTTGTCTTGGAGAACCTACATAGATAAATATTAATGTCTAACCCTTTTAACCAGTGTTTTCTTTTTCTCCCTTCTTTTATCCTCAAGATCTGGGAGCTCAAACTAAAAGGTTCATAGTGAAATTGCCTATGATATAAAAGCTCTTAAACTGCTTCGGAGCCAAATTATTTGAAGTTCACGCATTTAGCAACCTCGTCAGACTATGTCTATAAGCAAATCTTTGAGAATACCATATATATATCTTAATAAGAACGGCAGGCATACCCTGAACACAGTTTTAGCACCCCATATTATAAATGTCTCATTACAAGTGTGGTGTCTGTGGTTTCCCCTCACTGTTCCAGGTCGGATCTCACCCAAATGAACTGAAGCACAAGAAACCGCTCCTCCTGCAAATTCATAATCCACCATTGTTTTGAAACATCAAAATGCAATAACAAGTACACAATGATAAGAATACTGCAGTATGTTAGTAACACCATGTTTCAATTTCATATTCTTATTCACCAGGAGATTAGATGCTATCCATGTCGATAGCAGCACAATCTCAGTGTACATCATTAGATCATAAACGACGGTATTATCATTACGTCTTATGACATCATCGGATTCTAATCGACCCATTCATACTGGCACTACCTACTAGGGGTAGCACAAAATCATCCGTGGTTAACCATCACTCAGTATCAATTCTACTGCTGTTTAAATTATAACAGAACAGAAACAAAAAATGTTCAAACACACGCATGGACAGAGAAAAAACAGTGTCTAAAAATCATCAGCGTTTGGCTACAAAAGCAAAAGAACAATAACGACACAATCTTTGCTCAATCAAAAAGTTCAAGCAGCTCCGCATCAACCATTACAGCATTCCACCTTCATTTGCTTGGTCCCCCAAAACTCATAGCTAAGGAAAATTACATAACTAGAGCGCCATAGATAAAAAAAATTCTAACTTCTAAAAATCACATTAGAACACAAAGGCAAAACCTGGAACATCAGCATCCAGCGCAAGTGAAACGGGATTAATCAACCAGCCACGCTTATCCTTCATTACAAGAGAAGAAAAAGCGGAGAATTTCACAACATTGGCATTCGGATCCTTAACATAACCGCCATTTTTCTCATTCACAGTATATGATGATTGGTGAAACGCAGGATTGGCGTAACGGTGTTGAAATCTAAGAGAAACCCATGTGAGAAGAAGGAAAATGGACAGGAGAAAAGGGAATGCATGCGGTTTTTTGAGGAAAACTTTGAGCGAGGTTAAGAGGGTTGCTGCTGTCTGTGGGTTTTGGGATGGGGATTGGAATTGTGGAGTCGGGTCTGAAATCGGTAGCGGGTTCGATGAATACGATGTCCTTCTGGGGTTCGCCATTTCTTCATCAAATTATCTAGTTCTTCATGATTCTTGATTATTTACACTGATTTGCTGCGTCTGAAATTTTGTACTCATCCGCAGGTGGTCTTTGGGTTTGCTTTCGACATGGGGGTATAATGCAGATAATTTTCCTTTGTTGGACGAATTGGGAAAAAAACCAAAGAAAAGGGGGGCAAGTGAAATTTCTATAATTTATTTTCCCCCCTCTCAACCCAATGCAAACTTGCTTGGAAAAGCCCAAGTTTTGTCAAAGGAAATTTTGCAAGAATTTTTTTTTGTTGATTTTGAGAATTTCTTGATTTGGTTTGGAAAAATGAATTTTATAAGTTAAAAGTTTGGTATGTGTTTTGAGTTGGTTAACAAATATTAAAAATAGATATAAACATACTTGAAATTACTTTTAAAAGAAATAAAAAGTTATCATATTTTGACAATTAGTATCTTATATTTGCATTTGTAATATATAAGTAATGTAAACAATTGCGTGGCAAAATTTAAATGAAATTAATAAATTTATTGTTTTAAAAACAGTGATTAATTCATTTCACTTGGCCGTTCCAATTCGCGAACCAACTATTTGACAAATTATTTTATGCTTATGAACTGGGTTGAGTACAGAGCATTGTTATACTATACGGTTGTACTATTTATTTAATAAAAATTACATTTACCTAACTGGGTTGAGTACACAATCTGGTGATAACAAACAATCACAAAGCAAATATAATATCATTAGAGAAATAGTTCAACGTAATCAAAATTAAAGATCGTGCAAAAACTTTCTTGCATCCACAAGAATTGTGTACCACTGAAGATACTGATTTCATTCACCCTCAATCTTTACACTTCTTCATACACATTGTATTGCTACAAGCAGGTTCAAAAGTGGGCTTAAAAGCAGACTGTCACTGTGACAAAAATAGGGTACCTACTCATCTAGATGAACATATTTCAGACAACAAATACCACCACATGGGTAGAGCTAATTTGCACCAATCTAGTTCATGTATTGAGATTCACACGAATCCCTGCATTTGAATCAATGAAAGAGGTCTCTAGTTTAGTCTAACTTCTGTGGCTTTCAGGGTCAGGCTCCGGATCGGAGATCTCGTCCTCGGGGTGAGCCAGAAAGGGTTTGAAGGTCATAATGAGGCCGACAATCTCAACCACGTTCAAGATGAAGAAAACCATGTGAACACCTGCATCACAAGAACCAAGTGGCTGTCAAAAGCCAAAAGTCGGTAAATGCTTTGAAATCCTGGAAAAAGACGGCACAGGGTATGCTAAGCAGACTGTGATGGTACAGGAATCAACATGAGAACATATCAGCTTATTTGACTAATATAGTACAGGCTTGAAAGTTGCACAAAGCTTATTTATGACTTGGGTGTTGTCACAGAAAGGTGTGTGCCAAATAGCACAAGTGACTAAATAAGTAGGCATTTATTACTATAGAATGAAGGTCTTCGATGAAATCTTCTCAAACTAAAAGTTTAATATGGCCATTGATAAACGGAAATCAACTACTGGCTATGTGTTTACACTTGCAAAAGCACTAGTTAGTTGGAAGTCAAAATTATAGTCAAGAGTGGAAGCTGAGTATATGGCAATCACCAAGGCTGTAAGTAAGCAATTTGGTGTCAATGGTTTGTGAACTTGGAATTTATTTACAAAATTACAATACATTATATCCAGTTAGCAAAGGTACATCACGCAATAACAGGGCCCATTGATATTCGATACCATTTTGTGCCAGAGATTCTAGAAGAAAGTGGAATAGAATTCCCAAAAATCCAGACCAGTCAGCAGTTGCTTTGTCTACTATGGAAGCTAAATGACAATCACAGAGGCTGTGAAGTAAGCAATTTGGGTTACTTTGTGAACCGGGAATTCATCCCACGTTACAATCCATAATAACAATTAGAGTGTTATGCAGTTAGCAAACAGCCATGTACATCACGCAAGAACGAAGCACATTGATATTCGATATCTTTTGTGAGAGATACTAGAAGAAAGTGGATAAAAAACCAGATAATCCGGGCCAGTGAGGATTCTGTAGATATGTTGACAAAAGTCGTGACTGCAGTCAAGTTCCAATTTTGCTTGGTCTTAAGCGATAAAATTTGAAGATTGAATTTGGAGACACTATCAAAGATTGTTTGAGAGGAGAAAATGTGAAATTCGCCAAGGTGGAGATTTGTTCAATTGTGGCTCATATCCCACATGAAAATGTTTGCCAAGCTCAAGCATTTACCTATAAATATGGAGTTAGTTAACGTTCGTTAGGCATTCCAAAACAAAGCATTTGCCAATCTAATTTGTTGGCAATTGTTTTTCTCTCTTCTGTACATTTGTTGTCCTTCAGTGAAATAGAAATTCGGTACTGTCCAAGGACGTAGGAATTCTTTGGCCAAACCTCGCTAAATTTGGTGTTCTTTGTTTTGTTATTTTTCCATAGTTATTGGAAGGTGGTATGGTATTGATTCTGGTACCAAAACAGATCTCCATGCCATCGACACCCTCGACCCGAGTCAATTAAGAATGTGGTCTGTGACATTGGGACCATATTTTAGCACTGGGGAAATTAGTAATTTCCCATAAAAATGACCAAATTTTAGGTATAAAATCCCCATTTTCTCCATTTTCAATGTCGATAGATTTCTCTTTTTGAAATTTAGTTGTTATCTACGCTCTCAAAGGACATGATTGACTGCATTTAGATGCTATCATAAAATGCTCTCATAGCACAATGATTGACTGCACCTAGGAGCCACTGTCATAAAATGTTTGTCTTTTGTATCTGTATACCAGAGCACTGGTGACATGCATAATACTAAACCATTTTTATATCTTTCATTTATCATGTGAAGTTACTCGCAGTTCACTTCCACAAGTCATAAAATATTGAAAGAGGTAAGGGAGCGTGGGCAAAATCATGAACGTATAAAACTAACACGTCGAAAGAGCCTTACAAGAGTTGTTCGTGTACCTGGTAAAAACTCTGCATGCTGCCTGCCTTGAGCCCAAGAGAGTCTGAGGAAATTTAAAGCGAGTAGATCATGTAAAGAGAAAATTAGAAACTAGAAGTCAAAAGTTACACAAAAAACATGGTTTCTGTTTCAATACTTACATAATATCTGAATCAATTCTTTTATAAAATTACGAATCCAGAAAATGTTGGTAAAGCAGAACAAATACCCAACTTTAGGAGGACTAATGAAAAGAAATTAAACAACATACAAAGAACAGATGACAGAGGGACCAATCAACAAGGAGAGAAGAAATTAAAATTATTTTTCCATTGGTCATATATCCTCAAGAGAAGTATAACACTCTATACAGCACTCAGTCACTATAACAATCAATAAAACTGACGAGCGGAGAGAAACAAGAGCAACTCACAGTGAACCCCCAGCTGCAGGGCCAATTGCTTTGAAAAGGGACATAGCAGACATAGATATGCCATTTGCAGCTCCTCTTTGTTCTTGGGCCTGAAATAAATGTCAGATAGATTTGTAAACTGAAAATATATCAATTTTATTTCTAAAGGTGTTGAAAAGGAAAAGTAAGAACTTGGAAGAACTTACCACAGCTCTGTTTTGAATAACTAACAGGCCTGTTGTGATGGATATCTGATTATGAATGTCATGAATCAGTAGAAAGTAATAACAGGGGGTGGGCAAAAGAATTATCTTATTCGTTCTTTTTGGTTTGTGATGTTTGAGGGGGTACCACTGAAAGAATGTTCTACTTCTACGAATTGATGCATAAAACAAATCCTCAATGCCTTCAAGTAATTCATGCAAGAAAATAAAGATCTTCTCTTACGAATTATTCCAAACAAATCTATACAAAGTCTAATATGTCAAATGACTCAAATGGATGAAGTCACAATTTATCTTAGACATATTACAGAAAATATTTTCTTTGTAGTTCTTCAGCTGTGAAGTCTTGTAAAAGGCAGTGGAGATTGGCCTAAGCCTACAACTATAAGAGCCTCTCTAAAGTTCTCCCAAAAAATTATGAAAGATATTTTATATTCTTTAGTGAATATTTATAGGTAATATCTATGACTAAAAATATTTATAGACTCCCTCTGAATTAGATTGATATCACGATATAAAAACTTCAAGCAGGACTTAATTGTAAAACAAAGTTAGACAAGAGTAGACAACTTTAATGGCAACTAAGTTAACAAGAAAACTAATTTAACAAGAACTCACAGAGAGTACATTCTTCAACAAGGATGCAGAATTTAGCACCAATAAGAGAACCGGACCAGATAATTTGGCTATAAATGGATAGCTCGATAGCAATGGTATTGTAATAACCTGCAACGAGAAACAGTTAGTGGCAGAGACTAGAGCACTTTGACGGGAAATATGGACTAGGAATAGAAGTTTTATGGGCCTACAGCTCCAATACGAGAAACCAAGATGGCTCCCAGCATACTCTCTATCCAAGTATATAGAAAGAGCTGAAAGAGTAACATACCAAACCCTGAATGAAGCCAATTAGATAATATCAACATTCAGTAAATAATGGATTAATTTTCAGATGTATCACCTAAAAATTATCTACCTGTAACAGAAAGAACTTCACCAACATCCGAAGTGCTAAAACTTAAGCCCCCAAGCTTTCTTGAGCTGACAGCCCACAATGAGAATATCTGAAAAAAGGAAATAAGTGATAGCTATGCAGTAATTCAGCAGCAATCTGAACTTGGACAAATGAATTAAAAAGAAGCTTTTTTCTTGTGTAGACCATCAAAGATGGTTTGGTATTTGCTTGGAGATTATCACTGGAAACCTTTTATAAAAAACAAGGTAAGAGGCATTATTTTATTCATGATAAATGGCATTACCTTGAAGAGAGAAGTTGTTTAAATGATCTAACTAATTAAGCAATCATATACAATAATATAAATCAAAGAAAAATTGAGGGGAAAAAGAAACAATCATTTGGTACTCTGTATGAAATCTGTAATTACATAATTCTACAAATAGATGTACATGTAAATAGAAAAATACAGATAATTCGCAATTCTGAATGAATAAAAAGATTTGCATCAGCTTGCACCGGTAAAATTCTTCGAAGAAAGAAAAGAACATAATGAAGAGGTTACCTCACTGTATGCCATATCATGAAGTTGGAAAATGCAATACACTATAATAGCAGAAACTAAGGGCCAATTTCTGAAGAGGCTTCTTTGAGAGACAGTGGATTGGAGCTTAGAAACTTCCATTTCCTGTGACTGAATCGACTCATATGTATTATCTTCCGGTGGAGCTTCTCTGGAATTTCGTGCGATGTTTTCTTCACAATGGATGTGAAGAGTTTCCTGCAAATATTCATATTTGAGAAAGATATCAACAAAATTTCAGGTGCCATTTATGTAACACTAAGTGAGGTGAAAATCTTCATGAGCAAGGAATCATTATTGGCACTCGGTCAAAACAAAACCTAGACTTGAAAACTAAGTGAGGCAAAAACTTCTGGAGCATATGTTCAGAAACAGAATTTTAGTTGCATGCTTACATAAAGACATGCAAGTAAACAGAAAATCAAGTGACACTCCTGTTTGAAAAAGATGAAAAAACTTGGACTATAATGATGAAAGCTTGATACAGAAAGCAACGGCAGAGGAACGTACAGGAAGCCAACACGAGATGATGAATGCCACCAAAGCAAAGACTGATATCACAAGACAAGGCAAAAAGTATGGAAACCTGCAAGCCATATCGACTGATGAGAATGGCATGATTAGTTTGCACCTAAGAATCACAGACTGAAAGAAATAGATGTGTGAAATAACATGCTTACCTCCCAAACAGAGATTCTCTAGAAAAGATCTGAGGATACTTCTCTGCAGGCTGAAATCATACATGTCCAAAAAATTGTTGAATCTTGGGGAGTGCTAAATGGCATAAACAGAGAAAAAAGGGATTTTGAAGTCTTCAGCAGTCAGCAACCAAAGCTTAGAGGATGTTTGGTTGAGCTTAAAAAAAGATTCTATAAGCTTCAGAGTCCTCTATATTTTTCTTCTTTTAAATGTTAGATCTTGGAAATAGGCTCCTAATTCTTTGGAGCTTATAATTAAGGTTTTTTAAGGCAATATCCTCATTTACATGACCAGGGAAAAGGAGATTAAGATTGTAAAAAGTAAACGACCTATTTTTAACGAGCTAATAAACTCTTAACATCTTATCCTATTGTTTGTTGTTCTCATTGACAAACAAAAATACTTTACAAGCTTTAAGATAACATTCAGGATCTTGTGGCTAAAACTAAGCCACCTAGATGCTCTTAACTGTTATCATTTACCATCTTAAGGACATCCAAGTAATAAAACGTTCAATGCAGGTACGGAGACAAACTAACAAAAAGGTTACCAGATAGTAGCACATAAGTTATTTAAATTCATATCGCTTCAGTCTCATTGTATGAATATAGTGATTTTTTAAGTCATTTTGAAATTCAGTAGTTATATTAAGAACCATTTGTGGTACTCTCTAGAGCAGCAGAGGATAGACATTACCTGTGCAAGAAAACCACCAACAGCCGGACCAATGACCAAGCCTATGCCCCAGGATGTGCCAATCTACAAAGAACCCAATATAACAACCCAGGCCTACATCACGATGGACCTCACAAGATACAGAAACAAGAATAAGGAAACAAGGATTAAATGCCTTACGACGGACATCCCCAAAGCTTGGTGTTCTTTACGACAGATTTCTGAAGCATATGCCTAGATCAATTGGAAAACCACGTGGAGAAAACTAATAATTATATGAATACATATAAGCGAGTTTGCATAATGAGTTTCTACTTGAAGCACATGTGTTCTTTCACAGTAGTAAGCTAATAAAAATTTCATTGTTTAGGGTTAGGCATGTATTTCATTAAGAAATGGTGTGGGCACTCTATTAATGGCATACATAAGTAGCCTTTTAGTATTTGTTGATATTGAATTGCCACAGTTTAAACAGAGAGGAGATATATTTAATTCTAATATGGCCCATGCAAACAGTCTTTTCATGCAACCTAACACATGAAATTCTTTCACGTAAATGGATGGTGGCAAGATTGGCAGTAGTGAGATTTAAACTCATAACCCTTGTTTAGTCGGTTTCTAGGACCATATTGAACTATCATCTCATATAAACGTTTAAAGTGTTTAGAAGTAGAAACATTCGATATTTAATCACTCTTAACACTTCCTAATCCTTTTTAGCTAATACTTAATAGTGTAGAAGAATCTTAACGGAGCTCTTTGGTGTTTAGCATAGAAACTTGGGCAGCAGCTGACCTACACTTCCGTCTTGGATCAAGATGCAATCACTAATTCATCTCCACTTCAGCAGGTAAGACAGGATGTTTATCAGTTCAACCAATTTAAACATAAATTTATCTGTTTTGCTATGAAAATTTGAAGGAATAAAACTTTGTTTTGAGGGCTAAGAAAATTTTAGGTCGACATACCCTCATAGGACCAAGAATTCCACACAAACTTCCGAGAAGGAACCTTGTCGAAATTGCCATCCAATAGTTTACACTAAGACCAAACAGTGTATTGAATACAACCCTGAAATTTAACCAAGTTGAAGAAAATAAAAGATGATGGATGTCAAAGTAAATTAGCCAGCAATATGGAAACATGACTATTGACACTCACACTATAATTGTGCCAATCATTATTATTGGTTTCCGACCATATTTATCAGCCACCATTCCCCAGAGAAGAGAAGTCAAAGCTCTTCCAAACATGAATGAAGATCCTACATGAAATATCAATTCATGTTCAATAGAGATGGCTAATGTACAATAAGATGATGTTAAAAAAGAGACTAACCCACGTATCCAGCATAGTAACTTATGTCTTCCTCCCTTTTTGCAATATGGAAGTCCCGAGTCTGCAGTAATTAGAAGGAGAAATACTAAAAGCACCTGATTTGATTAATCAAAGAGATAACAGAACATTTCCAACCATTGAGGAGATTATGAGAATGAATACAGCAAGCAAGTCCAACATGGGAAGAGGGAAGATGTCAGGTAATGATGCAACAATAGAATCCACCAGAGGGGCTGGGGAGGGCAATGGTTAAGGGACTAAACGAGTAGGGTTTTACTTGTGCTTTCTTTTCCCTACATTCTCGATATCAGAAAAGATTAGAGGGCAACTGTATATCTCCCATTATGGAAGGGCTAAAGTCATTCGACTATTTGCCTCCCAAGTTTTCTCTTTTCCTCCACTTGATACTAAACTAACCTTAACTTTGTCCTGTCTGTCAATACACAACTTGTATTTAATACTGACAACAACACAAAGTTAAGGTTACTTTTTAGTAAATTTGCCTTGGAGTCAATATTCGAGCACTATTTAATATTGATTCTCAAGGCAAAGTTAAGGTTATTTTTAGTTTCTCAATCAACATTCCGGCCTCTGTTTGACATTAACCGACAAAGCAAAGTAAGATCTTTTAGTCTCAAGTGGAGGAGAAGAGGAAAATTGGAAGGCAAGACAGTCGAAAGTTCTACTACTTTAATAAGGAAGGAGGTAGTTGCCCTCTATTTTGTATGGTATCAAGAAATGTAGGAAAGGGAATGAGAAGTAGATAGACTGGTAGTTCGAATTAAATCATTCCTACAACTCCTCCTTGTACAGAAAGAACAAAATATTACACAAGCAATGGATTGTCCCACCCCTCTTCCCCGGGGCCTCCATTTTCCTTACTACCAAACAAAAAGAAGGATTGGACTCCCTTAACTGTTGCCTCCCAAGCTCCTCCTCAGTCCTACCAAACATGCCCTAAAAGTAAAAGAGGGCATATACCTAGTAGGTCGAGAAATAGCATATACAAACCTGATAACTGATCAGAAACCCCTCATTTTCTTCTTTGTTTGAGATTATCGAGAATGTGAAAGGTCCTTGCAAAAGCATATTATCTAGTTTCACAAGTTCTTGTATATTCATAATTTGCTTGAAGCACTTTAAGAGGCAAATTCGTAATTGGTGAAGTGCTTCAAAGGCACCAAGCCAACTAAACACAAAAACATACATCTGCTAACTCCTATTTGTAGCTTTCCCGTCATGAAATCAACAACAGCCATTTACAATCCAACTTAACACCCTGACCAGTCAATGAGAATATGCTACATGTGTTTGGCATCAGAAAATGCTGAAGAATATTCTGTCAAGTTCAAGGTTGTCAGAGCATCATTACCATGAAATAAAGGAAAGGAAAGAGAGACGAGATTGGCAGAGCTGTCAATGACACCAGAAGATATGACTAATTAGAATCCAGTAAAATGAATATACAATTAGCAAACAAGCAATTAAATATGAACATTAAAACTAAGAAAACTAGTGAGGAAGTTCGATTCCAACTCTAAAGGAACAGGGAAACAAGATTATACTATCAGACAAACCAATGTGAGGCAGGACAATCTTCCTGGTTAAGAAGATGCACATAGACACTAAAGCTTGATGCACATAATAGTCACATTGGCATATGCAAAAAAGTTGACAGAGTGACACAATGAACCGACATCCCTTTCCATGACACAATGCATAAAAAAATAACAAGAATTCACAGAAGCAGATACTACAGGTAACTCTTAAAAGTTACCAAAACCAAATGTCCAACATAATCATTGTAATGCCCCTACAGGGCTGTATTACTGGTAAAAAAATGACCCAAATAACCAACCAATGTAGTTTAATAAAGAACCAAGAATGACAAAAAGTATAATATTTTATAAAATAAAAGAAACATAAAACTCCACATGAACGGACCCACGCACTGAGTCCAACATTCTAACCCATATACAAGAGTCACCGGTGCATTATAACATGATTGATGTCCACATAAATCCAATTTTCTTTAAAACTTCTCCCACCATAAACCTAAATTCTAGGAAACATCAACCTTTTCACCCTACAACATAGGATCGGGCACTTAACTTAAAACCAAAAAAAAGAAAACACTGACCAACAAGACAACAAAAAAAGTAAAAAAACAACTATCATCATGTCGGGACCCATCTTTTATTACAATTGGAACCCAAAACATCACGTAATCAACCACATAAATTAAACGAAATAACACAAACAGGAGAACAACGGAAGAAAACAACAAGACTGAAAATTCAACCGCAGTCAAAAATTCAAGAAAGAAGCAGGGAAAACCCACCCGCAGCAAGAGTGACAACCCAGACAAAAAACAAAAGCTTGAAGGGGATCCCAGTATTAGATTCTTTGAATCTCTCAATCTTGCACGCTTCGCAGTTGTCATGATATCCTTGTTTCTTGATAAGCGGCTCCGCTGCTGAATTATCATCCATTATCGCAATTCTTTCTTTCTTCCGCTCAGACTACGCTCCCAGAATGGCTGATCTCTTCGACCATTCGACGATGATCTTTCGTACTACTGAAAAGTGGGTTGTGTTAACGAGTAATCTTGATGCACCGGGCTCCATGCCGTACTTCTCACGTGGTTTTTGGCTCTATCCTCTGGAATTTTTGCGCAGGCTGTACCCCACTCCCGCTCAAATATATGCTCTGTTCTGTTTCAGCTAATCCCAACCGTCACGTCATTTTTCTCCTGTTGCTTCATTAACGTCTATGGCTTTGGTATTTATTTTTCTTTTCAAGATTAACTATAGTGAGATTCTTTTCGAAATATAAAATTATAATTTTTTAAAAAAATTAAATTACACTTTCACCCTTTTAAAAACTCTCTATTTACACGTGACCCCATTCCATTAAAATTCGGATAGTACGATAATAAAATAAAAATTTACACAAATTTTTAATTTTACCTCTCATTTAATATTATCATATATATACATATATGAAGTGCGGTTAATATCATTATATTTTTTTGATTCAAGTACAAAATTATTACATATAAATGTTAAATGAATTGTATCTTTAAAATTATGTAATTTTTTGATAATCTCATTATTTTTCATCCAAACCCTAATGAAATGAGTCAGCCGTAAACAGTAAACTTTTTAAGGAATATAAATATAATTTTAAATTTTTTTAAAAAAAAGTGTAATTAGACATTTTTAGAGGGAGTATAAATATAATTAATTTTTTTTATAATTTATGCTTGTGTGATTGGTTGATAATATTTTCATTTGTTGACGGCAAAAAAAAAAAAAAGAGATGGAATAAGCTTAATGGACGAGATAATAGTCGATGTCGTACATAGAAGTTGTTAGGTACAAAATAAAGAGAGTATTTGTAAGCACTTTAGAAAAACGTTTTTCAGCTTTTGACTTTAAAAAAGTATTTTTGAAATGTTTGGTATGCCAACTTTTACTTTTGAAACGGGTAAAAAAAGTGTTGTTAAGCCCAAAAGCTAGGAACACCTTGGGGCATGCTTATAGCTACTTCGACTTTTTTATAAATAAATCAAACTTTAGTTTTTACTACTTTTCATTTATTATAATAATCTTAATTCGATTTTATTATATTTAAAATTAATATAATAATTTTCAAATAATTTAAATTTAAATTAAATTTATACTGTGACGCCCCGTATTGGATTATATTAAATATTATGTACCAATTTTTAATAATTTAATGTATGATACCAACGAAATTTAATATTTTTCATCTACTTATGTTTAAAGTTTAATTATGAAAGGTTTATTTGAGTTAATTTAGAGTGGAGAAGAAATTATATGAAACTTGTTTACTTAAATTGTAAAAGTTAGAGAGTCTCAAATCGACTAGGTAATAAGTTATTGGATATGATTCAAATATATTAAAACTTTTAAGGACTAAGTTGAAACTTTATAAAGTTATTAGGGTTAAATAATATAAGTTTAGAAATTAAGGGACCAATCTATAATTTTAATAAAAATTATCAAAAAATATTTATTAAAAAAAAAAGATAAATAAGAAAGTTAGGTGTTTGATGCGGTGGTGGATGAGGCCAAGGCTACACGTGTCCTGTCTCCAAGTCATGTGTCATCTACACACATGTATATAAATCGGTGATCTTCTTTCCTTTCCTTACTTTGTTATTGAATTAATTCGATATTTAATTAGTTAATCTTTAATTATTGGTAATTAATTTTTAATAACTCACCTATTTAATCGACTAATTATTTAATTAGTTAAATTTCTTTATTTACTTATTAGTTAATTAATCAATTTTAATTGGATGTATTATTGCTAATTAGTTGAAAGGGTTGATTTAACTTTGATTAGTTAAATATATTATGGTTGATTAATTGAATAAAAATTTTCAATTAATATTTTACTAATCAAATCTTGTTTCAGTAAAAAGATGTTCGATTAGTCATTCGGATAAAGAAAACATGAGTCTATTATCATCTTACTAATGGAAAATCAAACCAATGAATCTTCTTTTTTTGCACCTTTTCCTCTCCTGCATCTGGGACTCTATTTATAATTATTTAATTATGTGCGGGCAAATAATTCCTCGAAAAGAATTTATTCATAAATGAATTACAAGCACATGAACTTTATAATGAATGGCATTTAAAATTATATTGTTATTTAAAATTTTAGAGGATATTATATGTTATTGTGCATTATATGTATCAAAAATGATTTTTCGTGCGACGAACATGAGTATTCTCTTGAAATCGTTCATTATCAAACTACTTGGATTTGAATGGGCTTTCGGAGGAGTTAAGTGCTGCAATGTGACTACTATCATCGTAATGTGGTATTCTGATGTTCATTATGAACTTTCGTTGGGAGCCACATTAGAGACCGTATGATCATCCAAAAGGTCCCATTTATCTTGATATTGTTCAGTTCGTCGTAATATTTAATATGCATTGGGCTGCCAGTTAAGGCTTCGTTGTTCAGTTCTCACTTAGGTGTCCTTTCACAGGTAAGTTGGAAGTTGTTTGTGTGTGATTGGTGCAGCCATGTACCTAGGAATGGTCATTTCTATGGGGTCGCGGGGTCGCTCCCTATATAGAGGATAAGGTGGTAAACGGTCTTTTGGGAGATATAAGGTGGTGATTATGTGGTTCTGTCGTTGCCTAATATGGTCATCACAGGCGTAATCATTATTGTTGCCAGTCAATACCATATGTTTAACTATCTTGATAAGTTTTTCTATCATTGACTATTTTCTTCCACGTGTTACTCATGGCCTCACTAAGCTTTTACTTACGTATCTTAAATTTCTTCCTCCAAATACAAGGAATAAAGTGAACCACTCAGGATTTAACTGACCTAGGAAAGAGATCGATGTGGTTGAGAAAGAAGTCAAATGATTAGGGCTTGTAAGTGTTCTGGTTGTCAGGTTATTCGTTGATTAACATATAGTTTTTACGATTTTGGTTAGGTCGCATCACAAGAATAGGGCCTAAAGAAGAAGGCCTACTTTTGGGGCGTGATATACACTTTCACATATTTAATATTTTAAATTTTTTATATTTTATGTGCTATATCATCTAACTACGTTATTTCGTCCACATATTATCATTTGATTAATTAATAATTTTTTTTTCAATCATGCAAGTTTAATTATTGTATATGAGTCAACAATTATATTACTTAGTCGGAGTATTATTAATTAAATACATTTTTTTAATATTTTTAAAAACACAAATATGAAATACTAATCAAAATAAAATTTTATTATTTTTTTGTGAAAAAAAGCTAAAATGCAGATACCCCCTCAACCTATTGGATCGTTTGCACTTTACCCCCTAACCATTTTTTTTTTACAACTCGCCTCCCAACCTTTCAAATTTTTTACACATGCCAATTTTTTTAAATTTTCAGGCAAATTATTGGAATTTCTGACTGGGTGAGAAGCACGCGCATAAGGGCTGATTTACTAATGGGTAAATTTGTGATTTCTCCCATAACTTTTTTTTTTTTTTTTTTAAAATAAACCACCTAAGGGTGGGAGGAGCTTTTCGGAGTCCTCGATCCTTCTTTATTAAAATTAGAAAGCGAGCAAATTTACAACGGGGAGTACTGACTCCCTATCATTTCTAAGAACGGGGAGTACTGACTCCCATAACGTTCTTTTAACACTCATCTGTAAAAAAAAAATCCCCAAATTTTACGCCCTAATTTTACTCTTTTTTTTACTCTTTTTTTTTGTTTTGCGAGCAATGTGGTTAGATTATAGTTGTGGGTTGTTGTATTAGTTTAATGTGTAGTGTTGGGATAAATTTTTGTTTACTGATGTTGTGAAACATTGCGTTTTGTGAATGATTTTTTTATTATGAGTTGTTAGTTGTTTATTGATTATGAAAAGTTGTTAGTGATTTTTTATTAATTTTGTGTTTGTAGATATGTTTGAACATGTATGAATATGAGCATAATGTTGGCTTTTAAAATTTAAAATTGAAACTGAGGGACCACAAAAATGTTTTATGTACTCTATTGCCTTTAAATGGTCTGTTATGTTTTTTCATGGCTTTGATTATTTGTGCTAATATTGCAGGTCCTAACAATGATTGTTTCACTATTAGAATGCATTATTGATGGACAAATGTGTGAATTGGGTCAGGGTGTATGTAGGAGGGAAAATAACTCATTTTGATTATTGTGAAGTAGATGAAATGTTATTTGTTTGAATGGTATGAAATGACCAAAAAACTGCATGTAAACACAGATGTAGTGACGTTCTTAATACTCAATCAGCATGATGAGCACAGATGCTCATACCTTAGAGCTTATAAATTTGTTGATGAGAACAGAATGATAGGGATCTTTTTAGATCATTGACATGGGTTAGAAAGAAGTCAAAGTGAGTCTAGTTCTAAGGCTCATGATTTTGATAATGAGGAAAGTGAAGAGGGTGCAAGAGCTTAAGTGAGCCAGGGGGTAGTAGATGAGGGAATAACAATTGAAGTGAGCTAGGGGGTAGTAGATGAGGAGACAACAATTGAAGTGAGCCAGGGGGTAAGGAGATGAGGGATAACAACTAAAGTGAGCTAGGGTGTAGGAGGTATAGTGATAAGACAAGAAGTGAGGCAGGGGGTAGCAGATGAGGGGATAAGAACTGAAGTGAACCAGGGGGTAGGAGAGGAGGGAATAAGAACTGAAGTGCACCAAGGTTAGAAAATGTGCGAGAGTTGGATGAGGAGATAAAAAGTGATGAAAATCTGCATGGGATACAAGATGATAGAAATTGTATGGAGAGCAGTGATGAACAATCTATAGGAGATGATTCTTGCTATTCTGATGTATTAGTGGATAGTGAAATGGGCTCGGGTGATGAAACCAGTGACTAAGGAATAGAAGTGAACATCTTCCAAAGGCAAAGAAGTTAACCAACACAATGGCTTTTTTGTGTTTAACATGAATCTTGATAATGACGACCCACCATTTGAGGTTGGCCTATGTTTTCCTGAAACTCAAACATTTAGAGATGCAGTGAGACAACACTCTATTGTTAATGCAAGAGACGTTGTCTTCACAAAAAATGATAAGAATAAAGTGCAAGTTAAATGCAAACATGAATCATGTCCTTGGTATATATTTGCTTCAAAAATTCATGGAGAGGACACAATGCAAGTGAAGACATTGACAAATGTACATGAATGCTCAAGAGTTGAGAGGGTGTCTGCAACAAATTCTAAGTGGTGAGATAACAAATACAAAGACAAGATCAGAAGTGATCCAAATTGGCATGTTGATTCAATTATGTTAGTTATGCAAAAAGAATGCAAGTTAATGTTCAGTAAATTCCAAATGCATAGAGTCAAGGCTGCAGGCAGTGAAGATAAACAATATGGTGTACTTTGGAGGTATGCTGCAGAGATTGTGAGATCCAACCCTAATACCACTGTCAAGATTAAAACAATAGAGGTTGAGGGTAATTTGCATTTCAAAAGATTTTATTGTTATTGGGGTGCTCTGGAAACTGGATTACTTGATAGTTGTAGGCCACTAATATGCCTTGATGGTTGTCATCTGAAAACTGTTTGTGGTGGAATATTACTGTCTGCAGTAGGGATTGATGTCAATAATTGCATGTATCCATTTGCATATGCAGTAGTAGGAAAGGAGAAAAAAAGTGCATGACTTTGGTTTCTGGAGTTGTTAATGAATATTTTAGAAATCCCCACTGATAGCAACAACTGGACAATAATGTCAGACAAGCAAAAAGGGCTTAAGAGGGATCAGATGAAAAAACATAAAGGGACATTGTGTCCAAACATAGAAAAAATGATGGAAGAGCTAAAGAAGAAAAACATGGAATACATTGCTCGTTGGAATTGCCACGATCAATTTTGAGATTGAAGGGTGTTATGGTGACAGACATACATTGAATCTGACTGAGCAAACATTTAGTTGCAGGAAGTGGCAACTCACAAGGATACCTTGTGCACATGCAGTTTCTGGCATGTTTTTTATAGGATACAAACCAGAGGACTACGTGGATGAATGCTATAAGAAGGCTGTGTTCATGAAGGTCTACAGTTACTTAATGATGCTATTACATGGACCTGAAGAGTGGCCACAGTCGATGCCTCCCTCTTCCAACCCTTCTTCTTCCAACAATTTTCTCCCTCCACTTTCTTACCGAATCGACTCTTTTCCACCACTAGCAGCCTCGCCGACGCCTCCGGCCCGAGGAATCCAACTGATGCCCTCGTCAGCCGCCTCGAGTGTGCACTGCCTCCAGCCAAACAAAGACGCACGTCGTGAGGAAATCTGGGAGCAATGGGCTCTTGGTTCAGTGTCAGAGACTCCAGTTGGACCGTCCTCGTCCTCGAATGTCTTGGGTGTCGCGCCGTTCACTAAAACCCATGCTGCGCCACCCACAGCTTGAAGAAAACGTTGGAGATGATGATCGCCTTGTGTTGTTCTTGGAGAAAGGGACTTTCAAGTCTTCTGCTGAAACAACTGGAGCCTCACTGCTTCAAGCCTACAATTTATTTCTTAGGTCTTGAGGACAAGACCCTCGTGATGGGTAGAGCAACGATAGTGTCAGACCCAATAGAGTTGCACTTTATAATAATCATAGGTCCAAAAGATAAGCCTGCAAGGCTGTATGATATAGAGACTACAAGCCCAAGATATCCTAGCCCACATTCTAAGTTTCTAGTTGTTTCCAAGAAAAGGATGAATTACACATGTCCCTTTATCCAACAGATTGAATGTATTGCTGAAACTAATTAGCAAATTGTTGGGAATGAATGAAACATAGAACAATTTCAAGAAAAGTTTCTTCTTCTTCGTCAATTTCGTACCAATTTGTCGCTTGATTCCAATGTGGAAATGAGAGCTCCTATTTGTACTAGATAAATATATAAGGCAAGTGACGACTCTTTACTATTTTGCCCATTGTTTCTTTGGATGCGACTGTAAATGAAAATTTCATGAAGAGGTAAAGATGTCTTTTTTCGGGCCCTCCTTTAATGCTCCAGTCCCTTGGATGTATCAATTATTCCATATATTGAGTTTCAATCCCTTGGATTATGCTTTGACTTACCAAGGATTGAGTTCTTCACTTAAAGATTGGCTAGTCAAGGCCTTCTCGGCCAATTTGGCAGATGCCGTCTCGGTGCCTCCACGGTGGAGGCGGGCTTCACTAGACCTATGAGGAGACCCTATCCTACCCAATTGATTATTGACAGACATTGACGCAATTTAAGATATTACGAGAAGTAAATGACTAAGTAAAGTATGAGTGAAAAAGAAAAAATGGAATCGAAAGAACAATTTCGAAAAATTAAAGGGTAAATTTCCTGTTAAACATTCGGAGAACTATGTTGAAATGAGAACACACTAGGAAAAGATAAACGAACTATGCAGAAATGAGGACACACAAGGAAAAGATGAACTTAGTGGAGACCAAAATTTCAAGCAACTTTCCAAATCGATAGAGATACAACTTACCAAGTTCCAATTATTTTCTTCCCAAATATTTGGAAGTTTTTACTTATAGTTGCACTGGAAAAAACGAAGAGCAAGACAATAAAGAGTCGTCACTTATCTTATATATTTCTCTAGTATAAATAGGAATTCTCATTTTTGCATTTGGAATCAAGTGACAAACAATTTGGTAACAAATCTCTTGTTCTATGAAGTATTTCTCTTTGTAATTAGAACGTTCTAGACTATCGGAACAATTGTAACGTATCAGTGATTATACTCCAAATTACTGATTGAATAAATTAATTTTAATTTATTTTATTTGGGTAAAATGCAATTTAGCCCCCCTGTTGTTTCAGAATGTGTAAAATACCCTTTTGTGAAAAATAAAATAGCAAAAAGCCCTCCTATGATTTCAAAAATGTAGCAGAACACCCTCTCTATGTCATAAGTGCATTACACGCTCCAATTCTATTTTTTTTTTTTTAATTTTTACAATTATAAATAATTTTTTTATCCTTATTTTAACATCGTTAGATTTTATCTTGTGAAAATGAATGGTTTAGGTCTTGCTAATATTATTTAAATATATAAAATATATTTTAAAATTATATAATTTATATTTAAATATAAAATATTTAAGTATATGTATATATATTATATTTAATGTGTGTGTATATATACATATAAAAAAATTCTGAAATCAGCGCTAGCGCAACAGCGGGACAAGAGGGGAGGAGGGTTGGGGCTCGCGGACGGGAAGGAGGGGAGGAGGCGGGCAGACAAGGAGGAGGCGAAGGCGGAGGCGGCGGCGTAGGTGGGGAGGCGAGGGCTAACATGTAGAGGTGGAGTGGGAGGAGCCGCGCAGAGGAGGCCCTCCCAGAGGAGGAGGACAAGCCGCGGAGGAGGCCGGCGGTGAGGACGCTGGTGCGGTGGTGGGGGTGGGTTGGGGAAACTTAAATCTGGACCGTTAATTTACATTAGATTAAATCCGAATCAATGAATTCTGTCTAGACCTTCGATTTAAATTTAATGAAATATAACAGTTGATTTGTTCTCTACAAATTTCAACCGTTAGATGTATATCAAGCAAATTTTAACGGTTCATAAATTAATATGTAAAATTAATTTATTATTAAAAATTAAGCCTAAGTTGCATGAAGAGCGCGTGTGATACACCTCCAGATTCAAGGGGGTGCTTTGCTATATTTCTAAAATCACAGGGAGATTTTTTTTCTGTTTTATTTTCCACAAGAGGGTTTACACATTTCTAAAAACACATGGACTAAGTTGCCATGGCTAAGAACCATGGTAAAAATATTTGTCATGGCTAAAATATTTTAGCCACTATCGTAAATACCATAGCCAACAACCATTGCAGGATCATGATCCATGACTATTTGCTATGATTATTTTATTTTTAATCATGACAATTAACCATGATTTAACGTTACATTCTTTGTAGTGCGATAAGAATTTCTAGTTTCCACCTGCATAATATTAAGGTATGGTTTTCCTAATTCTATGAATTATTTTGTTATAAATCTGCATTTTGTACACCAAATCAAACAAGATGTTGAGTCAGCACATTGATTTTTAACTAACAATTGAAAACACGCTCGATATATTTGCACAATTAATATGTTATTATACTTATTTAATTAAATAAAATAAAAGATATATCATGAATGATTGATTAACACTAATAAAATAAATTAATTTCATTTGCTCGTGAGAATGAAGTTATTTAATTAATTATTTACATAATGGTTATTTGTAAATGAAATAAGTATACATAAGGACATTTTGACCAACTCACATTTTATTTACCAAATGTAGTTAATTAATCACTAGACATAACATATAATGCCTCTACATATATATATATATATATATACTTTATTATTAAGTGAAAATACCATTTGGTATCTCAATTTTTATTCGGTCTGCTAATTTACATATATTTCTTCGAGAGCCTAGGGCAATTTTTGGATTCATGTTTTTGTATTTTTCGAGATAAGATAAAATACATTTGATGTTTGTTTTTGTGTTTTTACACCTTATGTGTGTGTTTTTTTATTTTTTCAACTTTTTATATAATATATATATATATATATATTTAATAATATAGAAGAGACATGATTTGATAATAAACAGTGATTTTTGTCTCCCAAGCACACAACATTAACAATATTTATATATATACATATATATAAAAGAGATATAATTTGACAATAAACAGTGATTTTTGTCTCCTAAATCGCAACATCAAATCTACACCACTTATTTTAAAATATTTTAAATTACATCAAAACACAAATTCAAACGTATCATCTATTTTCAATACACACTTACTTAACTCTATTTTTCTCTCATTATCTCCAAAATACAAAATAAAACACTCAAAACACAAGTCCAAACATAAGGTAGATTTTCCGCTCTCCTCAACTTCCACTAACGTTATTTTTTTATAATTTTATTAATTTTTTCAATTAAAATATATTTTTAAAATTATAAATTACGTTTTAAACTATTTATTTAATTACGCATACTCTTTTGAATGTGCCTGATAGGATTGCATTTTGTGCTTATTTCATATAATATTTTAGCCTATTTTGTGACCAAATGCTCCTAATTAAATATTATTTTGCAGCATTAGGACAAAAGAAATGAAAAATGAAAAAAAGCACCAAAATGAAAATTCAAACAAGACTCAAACTCAATTTTTGGCAAGAGTTTAGAGCTACTTGGACTACCTCTGATGAAGGAAGAGTTTAACTAGGATTATAATTTTATCTCTATCAGTCTTTTAGTTCAACTAGAAATCTACTTCTAATCCAAGTAGAACTAAGTATCTAGCTATTATAAATAGGTGATGTAATTCACTTTAAGAGACGACTTTTGAACTCTTCTATTTCTCTACGTTTTTATAATATTTTCTTATTTTGCTTTTCATGCGTTCTTCCATTAGCATGCCTAGCTAGTTCTCTTATTCTGGTTGAAGACTTGGTGAATGCTTAAATCCAACGAGTTGTGAGATCTAATTTATGCTTTCTACTTTTATTCATATTGGTATTTGCATTGTTCTTTGTGCTTTTATTACAAATAATCTGATTAATTGTCAAGAATGTTTGTCTAGCCAATTGAACTTGCAAATTCGTAATTGTTTGTTTAGTTCAATAACTAGTGGTAACACAACATAATTGATTATGTAGAAG
The DNA here is from genome assembly GCF_026168435.1 of Sesamum indicum. NCBI lineage: Eukaryota > Viridiplantae > Streptophyta > Magnoliopsida > Lamiales > Pedaliaceae > Sesamum > Sesamum indicum. The sequence goes on along the minus strand of NC_142661.1, from coordinate 2,227,086 downwards.
TTTTCGATTATGTTGTGGGGAATGCACAATCTAACTTAAATAAATCATCGTAGGAATTTATTGGTTAGAATTGAGCCTTTCTAATTCTTAATGCTGTTGGTAAATTAAATTTTGAGGACGTTCTCAAGGTTGTTTACTGATTAGGGATTTAGTCAACGGACGTTCCTTGACTATCCACAAGGTAAGGAAATGTGAGGTCATTAGGTTGTACCAATGATCATAACAAATTTATCTATCATGAATAATTGTTATCTTTGCATCTATGATTAACCGTAGAATTAAGTGTGATCTTGTCTTTAATTGGAATGCTTTTATCTTATATTTATTTTTTCTAATTTTATTAGCTTTTTAGTTTTATTCTTCTTCACGATCAAAACTACCCCTAATTATTTTCATTTTTGAAGGAATTAATTTAAAATCAATCTCTGTAGATTCGACCCTATTCACACATCTATAAAAGTATTTGTAGGAATTATTTTTGTTGGATTCGACACCCATCAGTGCCACATACACTGATTATTTAATAATTGTGAAAGAATTAGAGTAATTATATTTGATTTTCAAATTATACAAAGATTAAAATACCCTTAAATATACTTATCCTAAATAAAATACCATATTTTCAAAATTTTCTATTAATGTTATTATATTAATCCACATTTGAAAACAATAAAAATTTATTTAATAAATTATCAGTTCTGAATCGTCTAATATGTTATTTAATTAAAATTAATTTTCAAGGTGCAAATGTTATCCCTTTTAAGTATTACAGTGACAATACACAAAAATCAATTAGCAATAAATGTTATTATTGGGACAAAAGAAAAAAACAACTCTGAAATCGGGTTAGATTTGTAAATAAGGCAACGATGGGGCCTCCCACTGACATTTGGGTATTCTGAGAGGGGCTATATGTAAATTTAAGTTCAGCCCCTTTAAGTTCTACATATTTCTAATTCTTACCGAGTAATGTTTTTGTTATTTTCACTTCACCCCCACCGAATCTCTGTCCATGTCCCTATTTCTCCGAGGCAAACCCCGGGGCTCTCATTCTGAAGGGTTTTCTATCCATTCACCGTCTCAAAGTTAAACAAATCGCTCCTCTGTAACCCGAGCATCTCTGCTCTCTGTCTGTAGGCAGGTATAGTGTACGTATGAATAGGAATTTCAGTCGTCGTCTTACGTTAATTTATGGGTTCTTGCTTGGCTGAATTTTTTCTTGTATTTCCTTTAAGGGTTTTCTTCACTAAATCCTCTCAGTCGAAGTGTTTCAAGTGGAGGGTACGATTTCTTTGTTTCATCCTGGATTTCAGAAGTTTATACCTTTTGGCCCACTTTGTTTTTGTTTGTTTATTTGCTTTAATTTCTCTGCGGGCGAGTTTTGAATTATAGTTCTTGATTTCCCTGATTGCTAGTATTAATTTTAGTGAAACTTTTCTCCGCCAGCTTTCTTTTTGGTGGGTCATAAATTTGAGGTAACGAATACATTGAACTGAATGCGCATCTTTATCTGTGTTTATTCTGTTTGACGGATGTATCTTCTGTGTATATTGTCTGTCTACATTTTCAACTGAGACATAATGTGAACGAAGTGCTAGTTTTCTTGAATTTTTGTTTTCAAATGCTTCTTACAATTGATTAATCGTATGATTGGTTGGTTCTGTTTACTATAGATGCTTCCTTGATTTATGGATTAGGCTCATCTTTGTAAAACTCTAAAGGAAGAGAGAATGCAAGAGGAAATTCTCCATTGATTTCAGATGGTGTTCTTGAGAATTTTTCACAGAAGAAAAATATTGTTTTTTCGTTTACAGATTGCTGTATATATATATACATTCAACCCAATTGCAATTAACAGACAAACTATAGCTAACCAAAACTAACTAAAGTTGCAAAAATACTAATAAAAGCGTTAACACGACCAAGTGAGTGAGGAGCTAACGACTAGTTAGAAATGCATTTTCCTCAGCTAAAGCTTAATGACCAAAAGCGGCTACTGTGCATCTTCTTCCTTCTCAAATCAACTGTATTTTGCGAGCAGTCATGGAAGCAATTTCCTCTTTCTTTACAATCTTTTGATATGTCATCAGTGCAAACTTGAGTTTCAGTGTGTTGAAGCAATCTTAACTTCTTTACGCATTTGGATCCAACTAGTAACTAGCAATATCCTTCTCATCGAAAATGGGTTTAGATGGAGTATGGATATAGTAGTACAATAAGAAACTTAACAGAGACTAAGATGTAATTTCCTTCCCTCTTGTGAACATTATACGACCTGGTGAAGACATAATTTCAAGCTCTTGTGATATATAGCTAATCAAGAACAGAGTTTTACCAGATTGCATATTGCACTTATAGGATATGGATAGCAACTTGTGTTTTTTGCCACATAAATAAACATTATGTTATGCAAAATCATTGGCTTAAGCTGTTCCAATCCAATTAAACTTCACATCAGTAATAGGTGGATGAACTTTCAAATAGTTGGTTGGAATGCAATGACGTTGACAGGTTAGTGGTCTGTATCAAAACCTTGCAATTGTATGGAAGGTCAAGTATTCCAATTAGGTAATTTGTTTACACCTGTTTTTATAATGAGAAAACAATGTTATTGGCATAAGAAATTAGTTTGTGGCTTTTACATGTATATTAATGAAATAATTTTAGGCAAGTTGGGTAGCGTGCAGTAATGTTGACAAGTGTAGTGGACTGACCTGAATCCTTGCACCTTAGTAGAATTGCAACCCAAAATACATATTATCTCACTTACAACAAGGATTCAATTGTTTGACATTCTTGTCCCCTTTTAATGTAACTGTGAAAAGAACTAAGGAGAAATAGAATTTAATTTGACTTTTCAGGACTAGTGGCATAATGAACTTTCAATGTTTTGTATAAATCAATAGGAGCTCATTAGAATGTGAGAGAAACAAACATCTATCAGATGTCAAATATAATAGGACGTAGGAGCTAATTAGAATGTGAGTGGAGAAGGGCTTGGACATAAATATTAGTTTCTCCATTTGATATGAGTTCAATTATGAAGATTGGTTTGGTTGCTCTTTGTTTTTTCCATCATTAGTTGGCTTGTATCAATTGCTCTCACTGGCAATCTTTTTTTCACCTTTGTCCACATGCACTATGTTGTCATCATTAATCATAATTTGAGAAGAAAATGAATGACCCTGGAAGGCCGTGTTTTGACAGGGGGAAGAACAGAACTCAGGGAAAGTAGCATACGAACAAGGTCCTTACTCTGCCATCCTTTCAGTTTGCTTCCAGAGGTATACTCTCATTTTCTCCCCTACCTGCCATCCCATCCGTATCCCCTTCCCAGGCACCTCCTATTTGCGTTCTTCCCCTTTCTGGGTTTTAATTTCTCATACTTTTGCAGGAACTTCTAGTCATAAATATATTCTTTCAGACGACAGAATGGTTGACGAGGCTTTTAATGAGAAGCTACTGACTGAGAAACTGTCTAAACTCAACAGTTCTCAGCAAAGCATTGAATGTATCCTTTCTTCTTGTTGCAAATTGCATAAGTAACTCTAATTGTTTATGAAGCATTTGTTGGTCTTGTATGCTCTGTGTGTTCCTGGTCCTAGTTTTGGATCTATTTGTTTGCCATAATAGCTAATTCAATATATTCAATTTTAGATCCAAGCTCGTAAACATTGATAAAGCACTATGATTGTGGAGATAATTTCCTTGAAACCATTCTGGTGCAATCGTTGTGGATGAAGTAGAAATCAGCTGGAGTATTATGGGGTGGGTGTTTTTCAATATTTTTCCGTTGGAAATTTGACCTCTTGTTTGACATTTGGAGGTATAAAGTTCATTTAAGGACTGAGGAGGACATAAAAATCATGTTCTGAGGTGCAATGCATGATGCTTTGCTCTCTTTCCAGACGGTTGCAATTTTTAATTTGCAGCTGTAGATTTGATACTCTGATGATGGTGGATGCAGCAGTGTATACATCTTCTTCTGATGCTTTAATTTTTATTCAATGAACTCAGAATCCTCATGGGCAATAATTACTTGCCTGAGGATGCATTTCTGATTATAGCCAAGAACCATTTGATTATTTATAGCTATTAAAATTTTTAGTATTTATAGTGTTGAAGCACACTCTATCAGTGGATTGTGGTGTTGCAATATGATCACTCACATTATACAGAAGTTCTTTAACATTTGATCAGCTTTGTCTCGGTGGTGCATATCTCACCGTAGAAAGGCTAAGCAAGTTGTTGAAACATGGGAGAAAGTATTCAAATCTGCACAGCGCGAGCAACGGGTTTCCTTTTTATACTTGTCCAATGACATACTGCAGAATAGCAGGCGCAAGGGCAGCGAATTTGTGAATGAATTCTGGAAGGTTCTTCCAGCAGCTCTCAAGGGTGTTTATGATAGTGGCGATGAAAATTGCAGAAAAGTTGCCTCCAGACTGGTAATTTCCTCTACTTACCTTTTCTTGAGTGTTCTCTGACATAACTTCCTATGTAAGCATGAGAAAGTGACAGTTTAGACTCCTTGGTTTTCACTCGGTGCCTATGCGTCTGCATGCATGGCTTGCTTCTGAATGCCGACATAGAATATGCTCTATCCAGCATTCTAACGCAACTTATAAAGCTTCCTCCTTATCCCTTTGTTTCCTGGAGTGATTCTTCTTCTCAGAAGTAGAATGGAGAGTAAAATACTGTTGCGAAACTAGCATTTTAATGATTATAATACTGTTTGGTGGTTCTTGGTTGAAATTTTTGGCTATGTTCATCCCTACCGCTGTTATGGTGATTGGCATTTTAATGATTATGATGGATCCCTCAGTGCAGCTGGAGGAGGAGCCTATTGAGAACATATGCAGCCCTTCTCTGAGGTTTCTCAGCAGAATTTCGAAGTGTTTGAAGAGCTGAGAAAGGGAAAGTAATCTATTTTATGGTTGAAGCAAAGGGCACAAACGAGTACAATGTGCTCCTAATTGAGTTTGATTGTTGAATAATCCATATAAATTCTGCTTCTATTGTAACTTAAGAATCCCCATTCTTGACCCCATAGATAGAAGGATAGTTGAAGGTATCTTCAGTAGCATTCTGATCGATACAATTCTGTTTGTTGGTTCTTTATTTGACATTTCTGATCATATTTTTGGGCATCGTTCTTTCCTTTGCAATTACTCTCCTTTGCAGATGCTGAGTCGAGATAAGTGAATAACTATAAACTATAAGCATTTTGTTGCTAGAAGTGCATATCTTTTATTTACTGAAATTTATTCCACCTATAAGATGTCGAAAATTAGTTGAAAATTTCGAATTTGACTACTGGGGGTCTAAATACTCTCCAATTTTTTTCTCTTGCTTAAAAGATGGCCGTGCATCAGTTTCGAAATTATCGTGGAATATTAGTACTGTTACCTTTGTTGTCTCTTCTGTATGGTGATCAGAATAGCATCGTCATCTGTCTTGCCTATTATTCTAGAACAATATTTAGAATGCACCACTTTGAAGGAGCTTTATACGTGTTTCATATTAGTGCTTTTGTTCATTTCCTTATAAAAGCTTCCAGTATTGACTAGGTTGTTGATCTGGCTGCCGGGGAAAAACTTCTTTCTAAGCTTTGTATATATTGCACCTGTCCTTCGTCCTTATTGCTTTCTATGTACACTTGTTGAGTATTGACATCTCCTGTTCTCTAACTTTTCCTTTTTTTTTGTCTCTTCTCTTGTGTTTTTTTTGTGGGGGTGGGTGGGTTGATGCTATTTAATCAGGTTGACATCTGGGAAGAAAGAAAAGTTTTTGGATCTAGAGGCCAAAATCTGAAGAATGAAATACTGGGAAATAATCCGTCTCCAATCAATAATGGGAAGAATTCAAATCCTATCAAGGTGGTAAAACGAGATGCCACCTCATTGAGAATTGTAAGGTTAAATCCACATGATTGTGGGCCAAAAGTTGTTCACATTTTGTTTATTTTTTTATTTTTTAAATAATGGCAGTACTTCTTATTAAGCTTTTCACATTTTGTTGATTCCAGAAATTGGCTGTTGGAGGTTTGCCAGAAAAAATTGTAACTGCTTTGCAGTTGGTACATGATGAAGCTGTCAGTGAAGAAGCAGCCTTAAATAAATGTCGCAATGCAGTTTCTTGTGTACAGGAAATAGAGAAAGATGTTGTGAATGCTTCTTCTCAAGGTTCGACATCAACTACTTTCCACTAGAATTTACTTCATGTTGGCCCATGATTCATCTCTTGGTTGGAATTTGCTTAAAGATGGTAGATGTTACATAAGCATGACTCACACAGCAAGTAGTGTGGTAGTGTTCAAATTCCACGATCTTGCGAATCACGTAGATATCAATTTATGGATGTTTTTATTCCACTCCAATATTCATCGATCTTGATCTTTAACTTTGTCTTCAGGAAACCTGCATGGGTCTGATGTGCTAGATAATATACAGAAACAGGAGAACATTATTCAGCAATGCATTAGCGAACTTGAAAACTGTGAAGCAGTTAGAGTTGCTCTGGTTTCCCAGCTTGGAGAAGCACTTCAGGATCAAGTATGGTTCAATTTTCGTATCCTTTCTCTACAGTCAGAATTACTTCTGTTCGGCATGGTTACTCGATCCCCCAACTTCTGTACATGGAATGATAAAATTTGATATCGGTTGAGATTTGTTTAATGGTATGCACTTTAAAATGGTGTGTGATGTAGTTAGAATGGTTAAACCGCACACAGACTTATTAATGAGATAAAGGTGTTGCCAGTCCGTTGCACTTTAAATTGAATTTATACGTACTGCAAATATTGGGCAAATGTCTCATGGCTATCTGTATGTGCTAGATTCATTTAAGAGAATCATAGTAATATATTCTGATTTACGGCTGGGGACCTTTCTAAACCTCTGACCAGTTATAGCTTTGCAGGAATCAAAGCTGGAGCAGATTCGGAATGAGTTACTTGTATGCTCTCTCTCTCTCCATCCACACCCACACACACACACACACACACACACACACACACATATATATATATCAGGTTTTGTTAATTATTTCCTTGCCTCTTCTTCTTCTTCTCCCCCTTCCTTTATGTGGGTTTGGTGGTGTTTCAAATTGTGGCTAGGGGCACCAACCTTGTGTTTACAACCAAAGTCGGTTCCGAGTATGCATGGGTAGAATGTTACATTAGGACCTAACCACATTTTTGTTTTGAACTGGAAAAAAACCAGAGAGAAGAAGTAAGTGCCTAAAATTTCTTATGTACAGTCTCTGCAGGAAGATAAAAGAAGGGATTAAATTACAACTACTTCCTCTGATAGTTAATATTATTACTTATTGTAACCCCATCCTCTTCTGGGATTACCACAATCTACCATTCAAGTTTGTAATATTTACATACCACTCCATGTCATCTGAGTAGGTGATCATATTTGGAAACTTGACATGTATTAATGTTCTATTGGGAAAACATAAAATATAATTTTTCAACATCTAGTCCTAAAAGTCAAGTAAGTATAAGGTTCTCTTAAGGTGGAGACTTAGGAGGGACATTTCTGTAATTTTGAAGAAGTATAACGAACTGTCGAGCTACATCGCTTCAGACTGCATAGGTCGTCCCTTTATTTTTCTTTTTGGGTAAATTACAATAGTCTCTCATGATGTTTGTCTTAATTACAAATACCCTAACAAATAACTCTCTACAATGAGCTTGAGCTGTCACAAGAGAGTATTTGTTTTCATACAACGAGGGGTATTTGTAATTATTGCAAATCTCAGGGAGCCTGTTGTAGTTTACCCCTTTTCCCCCCATTGCGGACCATACAAAAGCAAGAGTTCTGTTTCGTGACTTTTCTTGATTTCTCCGTTACACGTGTTTGTGAAACATGCAGGTCGCTCGGGGTCATATTGAGCAAGCAGCTAATATGAGACTCCAGCTAACGTCAACCTCCTCAGTGCCACCAACCATGAGCCAGCCAATGATGGAACCTGCTTTTACTCCTGTCCTGCCGCCAATCAATATGACTCTGCCTCCACCCGTGCATCCTGTGACTTCATTTGCAAACTCAAACGAAGAGGAGAGCAAGAAGGCAACAGCTGCTGCTGTCGCTGCAAAACTGGCCGCTTCAACATCTTCGGCTCAGATGCTTACATCTATTCTCTCATCCCTTGTAGCGGAAGAGGCTGCATCAATGAGCAGTGGCTTGAAAAGGCCTAAGTTAGAGCCACCAATGGTGTTTCCAGACGCCAAGAATTCTGAAGGAGCTAATCCAGCCTATTTTCCTACCTCGCAGCAGGCAATGACTAATATGCCGCCTGTTCAGTCTGCCAGTACACAACCTCTTTCCCAGTTACAATCTCCATTCCTCCCACCTCCGCCACCTCCCCCACCGCTTGCACCGCCGGCTACTTCCCCTGCAAATCAGTTAGTCCAATCTAATATGACAGGACTACCATATGGCTATGGAGCTAGCAACTTATTGCCTCAACCACCGTCTTCAAATGCTGCCCTCGGGTTTCCTCGGCCAGGCCCAGCACCTCAGCAAACACAACAGAACCAGCAACAGCAGCCGCTGCAACCACCGGCAAGTGGTGGATACTACAGGCCGGTAGGTATTGGATTTTATGGGCAAAGCCATCAGCCCTCGACTCCTCCAATTAACCGGCAGTAAATTATTACTGGTAAACTGTGGATCCTGTATCAGTTTTGTACATTAATGGGATAGTCTGTTTCGGCTAGAAACTTTCCGACAGTTTCTGTGTAGTGTGTGCTATCCTCCTGTTCGTGACGTGTCATTAAAATTGTATCCTTCACATGGTACTTGTAGCTAATGTAAACTAAATGTAGAATTTTGAATATTTAGTCACATATGGGCCAGGATCAATATTCAACAGGGAGTTTGATTTTGATGCTTTTTGGAAATTCTTATATATATATATTTAGTGTAAAAACATTAGACAATGCGCAATCATGTAACACCCCTCGCAATGGATTTATATCTCACTGATGTGGTATTTATACACTTGGCCCTGTCTGATTACGTACAAAAATTGCGTGACATGTATAATTATGTGTTTAGTTTATAGTATTAAAGCCTGGTATTAATATTGGGTCTGATGTTAGCAATCCTAAATTTATGGAATATTGTAGGTGGGATATACTATTCTGAGATATGATTTTTTTTTTAATAATAATATTTTTTTATCTTTTGTAATTATTCACAAATTACAATGTTAAAATAAGAATGTCTTCAAAAATAATACCCTTAATAGTATTTTTACATTTAATCATATCTTATTATCTTTTCAACCAAACACAATACTACATTATCACATAAATATTACGCATACAATATGTCAAATCAAGTACTATATAATAGATGATGGAATTGGTTATCATTCTATTTTCCATCCCTTCCAATCTTATCATGTCTAATCCTATCACACAAACGAAACGAGATTTTCATGCCTTTTGCTCTTGCATCGGCTTTACCATCCCTAATCCTATTACAGGTTTATCTTTATTACTCGAGACCATATTCTCTAGTGAATACATTGAGATCTTATAATTTCGAATCTTAACTGACTTAACTTTTGGAGGGTTTTAATTAAAGGTACCTCAATTAACCTCACGATTCTTGTGTGTAGGCCAACCATCATTAATCCAGCATGAAATACTCGTCAGACTTATCTTCCAAATCGTGGTCGGATCATAACCCAGATTAGCACTCAGTCTAATAGGACCTCGACCCGAACCATTACCATAACGAGATAAGAAATCCTTGGCTAGCGATTGCTCTTCAGGCAAAGAGATAAGCAAAGAGGAAGACTTTAGCTAGGCGGCCAAAAATTCCCATCCCTGTCTCTACACCTTGAAACTGCATTGTATAAATCTATGCACAACAAGAATTTTCTTAAACAAACTTTAAGAATGCAATGTAAAGACAAAGACACAAATGTTCTTTAATACGCATGATGACTTTGTTCATCGCCAACAACATTTTTCCTCCAGCCTGCATAAGCCCTATAAAGTCCATTGGACTTTATTACGTTTGCAACATCATATCTAACTTACACAATTTTAACATGTCTAAAAATACTGCAATACCAACAGTGTTTGCACTTCTGATAGGGCTCACCCTCTGGTGCTACGTTACCGATCCTTTCTCTGATGTTTCGTTGAGTACTAATTACAAGCAAGATGATGTGTTAGCCTTTGATTTTCCATCAAACAGCACGGTTCTTGAGAAACTCATTTTCGACAACGGCGATGGGACGACGGAGGCGGGTTCGACCGCCAAGTACCATAGGAAACTACAGGGATGTGTGTGTTCCTGTGTTTGCAGTTGCGGGACCAGAAGTTGTGGCTATTGTTGCCTTATGAAGAAAAATGGGACTTTGTGATGCAATACCGACGCTATGCTTTTCTATGTTGTTATGTGTTGTTTCTGTCTCGCCGTATGATAAAATTCTTATCCATACTAGATCTGGTCGAATCAAACCAATCACATCGTAAGTGAAATATGCTCATGTGTTTGATTATTTTTCTTGAGCTGTACATCAATCACACGACAAGTGTATTACACTTACCATATAATTAGTTTGAATATGGGCAATTTCAACTTAAATTAGAATTTCCATGTAATATGCTACTTATGAAGGATTAATGAATAAAGATGGTATCTACATGTTGTACCACAATATGTTGCTTAGTCTTTCTCATGCCTAAGTGTAACTTTATTTTAATTTGAAGTTTGTACCAATATATAAGATGCAATTAGCTTTTACTATATTTTGCCGGCGGCTTATACAAGTATGTTTTGAAGGAATGACTTCCCTCTATTTCTTTATAGAAATCTCTATCCCATGGATTTGAAAATAGTTACCAGAAGGAGGAATTGCCCTACAAACAATTCCATATATTAAGAGAAGATTTTGTTCAAAATTTTAGAGCAAGTTAATGCAAATCAAACCGAGAAATACTATGGTCAGGAAATTATCAATGAAATGGAGGAAAAACTACAATAATACAAAATTTTTATCGAGAAGGAAGAAAAAATCAAGCTCCTAATCCCTTTGAACAAATTTCTCAGAAAATTCTGAATAAGAAGGGAGTTATCATTAAAGAACAAATTATTGAAGAATATTTGAATCAAATGAAGAAAGATCTTAAGAATAATCTTTTAGGAATTGAATCCCCAATGAAACCTCTTCCAAAGGAGAAAATAAATTTTCTTGTCTTGTAGGAGAATCCCAGGATCCCTTTGAGGACTTCACTCCAGAAGACCTCCTTGATAAATTATTGAAAGGAATTAGAGATGCTTTGAAGGGCCAAAAAAAAAAAAAAAAGAACAACAACTTCAAAATCTTTTGAAGAACAAAGAGGTCAATCACAAACGGTTAGAATCAGAATCCGAAGAGAGCAGCTTCTCCAAAATTATGAAAAAAAATAAAGTGAACAATAATGCCAAATGAATTCAAAATTCTGATTAATGGACACGTGTCAAGAATGAGGTGACATCAGGCAAATAACAGCCATCACATGTCCTCAAATAAAGAAAGGACGTCATGCGAACGTAAAAAGGGAGTTTCAAGTCCAGACACTTTGCCAGCAACCCCCTCTATAAATTACCACCTTTGCTTTTTTCTTTTTTTTTTTGGACACAACTTTAGAAGACTTCATGTCTTGAAGCAGAAGCACTTGTACATTATTTTCTTCTTAGTAATAAAAAGAGAGTTGTTCGGCATACGGTTGAGTTCTTTAAATCTTGTAAGTTTTCTTGTTTATATTTCTGCACTTTTAGTTCCTTGCATTTTTACATTTAGCCTAATGTAAGGCTAAACAACTACTGCTGAATTATCAATAAAAATGGAGATAACAAAGATAAAAAAAAAAAAAAGGGTTTTAACTACTGATAAATATAAGGAGAAGTTGAATGAGAATGAGGAAGAGACCCTTTGGGTCGTTGAGTTAAATTATGTGTATGAACAAAGTTGGATTTGCCATTTTTGCCCGATTTTGCCGATGAATGGCGTTGTTTGGGCTTTTGTGTGGCGTTTTAGACTAAATTTCATACATACTAGTTTAACAAAACATAAAAGGCTGCCAAAATAGTCTTTACTTGATTTATCCAACTTTTTTTATAATATTTATCATAATAAAAAATATTCTTTATTACCTTCCCCTACATGATCGGTTCTACACTGTCTATATGATCGGATTTTATGGTTATTTTATATAGTATTTTAATTTCTTTAACCTACATGGTCGATTCTGTATACCACCTACATAAGCTGATGGCTCATATAACAACAACAACAACAACAACTTCTTCTCCTACTCGCTTTCTTTGGTATCTTAGTGAATATTTTAGTTGCTTAGTTTATTAATCAATATTTAATTGAGCAGCCTTATTTGTTTAAGTACGAAAATAGATTACCAACTAAATTAATTTATGTCTTTGCTAATTTGCCTAATTGCACGTAATTAATCAATTAAACTCAGATTCAATTTACAAAACAACACTTGAATGGAATTATTATTTTAAATAATAATTTACTCAAATAAAAGTTAGAACTGATTAATAAAGTGACAAATCAAAAGGGTTGTCAGAAAGGTTCTTCATAATATCTTGATAGTGATTAAAAGTGCGGACTGTTTATTTGGATGATCAGTTAGCAATTAATTAATTTGGTCACCATTTAGTATATTTACTCCAAAGTTAACTAGTTTTGTTGTGTTAATTGATAATATTAAATTATCATTTTTTGTTCATCGAATATCACTATATTCTTTAGAGCAAAGTATTATTTTAGTCCGCTAAGTATGCCTAATTTTAATTTTAGTCCGATAACTATGTCCATTTTTATTTAGGTCCAGTAACTTACGAAATTGCTTACTTTTAGTCCTCTGGCTGATTTTCGTATAATTTTACCCCTATGAGTGCATATGAACTAAAACTGCATTTTAAAAGTTACATACAACAAGAGACGAGAGGAAACGATTGGCAGCTCCGCTGATAGTGGCACCCTTGCTTTTAACATGCAATAAGTATTGCAGTGCTTGTTCAGTGATAGCTTCACCCGGTATCAGCACTGGAATCCCTGGTGGATAAGGACATATAAGCTCTCCACATATTTCACCAAGACTTTCATCGATGCTCACTTTTCTTTTATGTGCAAAAAAGGCATCTCTAGGACTCAAAACCATATTGATATCATCAAAGACAGGTAAGTTCGCGACATCAACCGATTTAATTACTGAGCCATCAGTGGGCATTAAAGTTGCTGAGAGATAATTCAATCCTGAGACAAGTCTCAAAACATGCTCTCTCTTTGTGCCAAGGTAAAATGCAAATGTAATAGATTGAGTTCCGACATGTTCGGAAACTACACTGAAATCCCTGTATAAGATGCTATCAGCTTCAAAGCCTGAAATACCAAGGTGCAACACGCCAACAGTTACTCGCAAAGGATCAATAGCAGGAAACTTGGGAAAGTTCAGAAAGCCAATGCGTGTGACTCCGGGAATTTTATCAATCACACTTTTTGCTTCCACAGCTAAGTCAATTGCTTTGTTGAAAATAGTTCCATGGTTATCACTTAGTTGGGCTCTGGCTGCATCCAATGATGCCAACAACAAATAACTCAGGCTACTGCTTTGAAGTGTTTGAAGGCATCTGCAAATCCTCTCCCTGTCTACAATATTACCAGAGACATGCAGCATTGATGACTGTGTGAGAGAGCTAGCACTTTGTGGGTCGATTGCACGACAAGATCAGCCCCTTGAGCAAGAGCTGAGCTCGGCAACCGCGAGTGGAAACCAAAGTGAGCCCCATGAGCCTCATCGACAATTACAGGGATCTTATTATTGTGACACAGTTTTGAAATTCCATTGAGCCCCATGAGCCTCATCGACAATTACGGGGATCTTATTATTGTGACACAGTTTTGAAATTCCATTGATATCACTACATATACCATGATAACTAGGTGAAATGACCAAAACGGCAGTTGGTTTACGACCTTCCATCTCTAGTTCCTTGATTGCTTCCGCTACCTGTTATAACAACAATCTGGAGATTTCAGAGAAAATAATTCTCTAAGTCCATGTTCACTTGTAAGATGATTGAAGATATACAAATACTAGTAAACTTTATTATATTTTAAAATGGTTGTATGGTTTTTCCAAGTAAACCCTACTCAAAGAAGTCTTTACAAGATTCTTCCATTCAGATTATTATCAATTTAACAATTGATGGAAAAAACAATATTCTCAACTTAATAGTGTTTGATTATCATAACTCTTTGAGTTGGATTCTTGATCCAGTAAATTTGCAACTTTTTACCAGGCTATCTTGGTACATGGGCCTCCATAAGTGCAAAAGACATTTAAATAGCTTAGAAATAATAATACCCAAGCATTCATTCAAAGTGAACATGACCATCATATATTCTTGGGACAAACAAATCATTATGTTAAACTAAATACAAACTGTATCTGAAACAACTAAAAGAACCAAAGATGTGATTCACAAAAACCATTATACTTGCCTGTGAAGGAGTGATCCCTGCGGCAATGTCCCATGTAGGATGGTAGATACTGCAGAGATATGAGAATTTCGTGGAAGAATGAGAGTACCTCCAGGCAAACAAGTTGCCATTATTGCTGCCTGGACTCCACAAGTACTGCCCCCAACAAGAAACCATGTCTCTGATGCTCCAAAAAGTTCCGCTGCCTCTTTTTGTGCTTCTAAAATAGGTCCCTCGGGAGCAAAGAGATTGTCAAGCTCCGGAAGTTCTGGTAAGTCATGCAGAAATGGTCTTTCACCAATCAGCTGTGTTAAGGATGACAGAGCAGCTTGTCCTCTGTTATGTCCTGGGAAGTGAAAACTGGCTGCATCTTCTTCAGCTGAAGCTTTTAATGCACTAACCAAAGGAGGTGATCTGCAGAACTTGACCTTCTGATTGTCATTCTTGATAATATTGTCTGTTTCAAATTCTAAAATTCCACTCTGTCCCTTCTGTTCTTGCTTCTCCCCTTGTGCTACTGGAAGTCTCTCCTGCAAAATACATAAAAGGATAAACATCTTTCACATAATCGAATCTTTATCCAACATAATTGGTAACCAATCAGTTATTTGCAAGATGCACCCACATAAACAGAGTACTGAATCAACTCCTCCTAGGCTCAGTGACATGCATCAATTTGAATGAAATATGAAAAGCAATCATTCATCTCTTCAATGGTTCCAATAGTTCAATCTCTTCAAGTGAGAGTTAGACTCGACCATCATCTCTACCAGGTTAGTGAAATTAAGCTGCACAACCAACGTTCCGCAAACTACTTGCACCGATAGCAAACTAACAACCCACCAATTCTTGATCACTCCAAAAGATTAACTGGGCGCATTAAACTACATATTGCCAAGAGCTGTTGGGATGCTCAACAGTCATATTTCGTGTGTGTGTGTGATTTGCAACGGCAATATTTCCAGGAAAGAGCCGTTGGGATGCTCAACGGTCATATTTCGTGTGTGTGTGTGTGATTTGCAACGGCAATATTCCCAGGAAAGAGCCGTTGGGATGCTCAACGGTCATATTTCGTGTGTGTGATTTGCAACGGCAACATTCCCAGGAAAGAGCCGTTGGGATGCCCAACGGTCATATTTCGTGAGGGTATATATATATATATATTTGGTCCTTCCACTTCGCATTACAAGAAACCCCTCCCCCTCCCCATCCCCCTCCCCGGAGCAATGGATTTCCAGAGACTTACAAGCTCTCCGCAAGAAGAACAAAATTCCTGCAAACGTGACCAATGCTGCCATGGCCGACGCTCTGAAAGCTCTCCAGCTCGTAAGTTTATTTATCCATTATTCAAATTTTGGGAGCGCTCAGTTTCATGTTTTCTTGTTTGATTTTTCTTGTATTTTGTAATATAATCTTGTCCTAAGGATTTGTTCTGGATTTTCCAGTGCTTTGTTCAGGTTTCTGGCCTTTAACTGCTTAACTTGATCTGATTAAATTAATTCTTTTAACTGGCATGTATTGAAATTATATATGGAATTATGTTTATTTTTCTGAAAATTTTGTTGAGGTTTTGAGCTTAACCAGGCATTTATACATGGATGGATTCAGGGTTTTACATTCTTACTTAAATGTTGTCTTCTGTCTCTGTTACTGCTCTGTTTTTTTCTTTAATATTTTTTTAACTTTGTATTAATTCCTTATTTTGAGAAAATTATTTTGATTTGTGATTGGCAGGTTGAAGGAATTGAAGAATTGACGCAGCTGTCTCAATCTGAAACTGCACAATCATCAACTGAATTCGAAGAAAACGGTAATCTGAAGTCCCCCATTCCAGAGCAATGGATTTCCAGAGACAAGGAGAGAATTGCAAGCTCTCTGCAAGAAGAACAAAATTCCTGCAAACGTGACCAATGCTGCCATGGCCGACGCTCTGAAAGCTCTCCAGCTCGTAAGTTTATTTATCCATTATTCAAATTTTGGGAGAGCTCAGTTTCATGTTTGCCTGTTTGTTTTTCTTGTATTTCGTAATATAATCTTGTCCTAAGGATTTGTTCCGGATTTTCCAGTGCTTTGTTCAGGTTCTGGCCTTTAACTGCTTAACTTGATCTGATTAAATTAATTCTTTTAACTGGCATGTATTGAAATTATATATGGAATTATGTTTATTTTTCTGAAAATTTTGTTGAGGTTTTGAGCTTAACCAGGCATTTATACATGGACGGATTCAGGGTTTTTACATTCTTACTCAAATGTTGTCTTCTGTCTCTGTTACTGCTCTGTTTTTTTCTTTAATATTTTTTTCACTTTGTATTAATTCCTTACTTTGAGAAAATTATTTTGATTTGTGATTGGTAGGTTGAAGGAATTGAAGAATTGATGCAGCTGTCTCAATCGGAAACTGCACAATCATCAACTGAATCACCAGTGAGATGCGAGGTAACGTCTCCCTATGTGCCTCCAACTGGTGGCAGAAGCACACGCCGGAGAAATGTTGCAAAAGAAGAGCCTGAATCTGTGAAGCCAATGACTAGGACTCGGCGTACGGCTTGCAAGACCCTAGTTAAAGATGCTGATGAATCACAGGCTGATGTAACCGAAACTCCAACATTGGTGGCGCAAACTAATAGAAAGAAGAGTCAGATGGCCTCGGCCTGTCGGAAAATGGATTCCCAGTTGATGGAATGTGTAGAGGAGGAAAAGAAAGATGTTTCAATGACTCCTGCTCCAATGGGAGTTACTAGCCGAAGAAGAAGGGTGAACAAAGAGAGTGCGGTTCAGAAAGTGTATACGTCGGTCAGTTAGGTTGGCGGAGAAGAATGTGGAGAAGTTGAATGTGGCGAAAAATGAAGGGTCTGAGCTTTTCAAGAAGGAATTGCTTACTTAAAGATGCTGGTGAAGATGAGGATATGACTTTGAAAGAAGACCCGAATGATTCTGATGATGAAGTATCAGGAATTACTGGTATCTGTTCTTTCAGGGACTTATAAAATGCATTAAATCACGAGTGTTTGACATTATATTGCTTGTTGTATGACCCTCTAAGTTTTCAATTTTCAGGTACCAATGCAAGCACAACTACAGATGAGAGTTCTCAGGAGAAAGATAAATCAGAAGTTGTTTCAGCTGAAGAACAGGTTATATCAATGGTTCAAGAGATCGAAGTGGCACCAGGCCTGCACTTTGAGGCAGATGGTCCTAAGCCAGCGGTGAAGGAGAAAATATTGATGTGGAAAATGAGGAAACAGGTATTGATTTTGAGACACAAGCTGAAGTTAATGAAAGTGAAAGTGTGTGTGTTCCTTGGTCTGTCTTCGTAATTTTTATGAGCCAAATGATCTATTATCTTGTTTTACATATAACAATTCTTGTGCAGGATCTTATGATGTTTGTACATCTGAGATTGAAGTTAAAGTTGAAAACACGGAAGAACTGAATAGTGAGAAAGAGATAGGACCTCAAGACAAGGCTGCTGTCCACAATTTAGATGTGACCTTGGAGAAATTCACAGAACTCAGATTGCAACAAGCTACAGAAGAAGTGTCAACTAGAAAAATGCTGGAGGATGTTACAGAAGCTGATTTCATTGATCATTTGGTATCTCTGATAAAATTGAAATTCTTCAGCATGACGAAAGCACAAAGGTTGCTGCTGATCTGGTGCGGTCTGATGGTGGAGTGGCGGTGAATAATGCACTTTCCGCTGTAAAGGATTCACCATGCAAGCAACTAGGTGACGAACCGGGTGCAAAAGGTGTTCCACTCGGCTTTGCTGCAGAGTTAGATTCACAGCTCATCAGTCAACCAACCTGTTTGACGCCGAGTAATATTCTGCAAGCAAGGCAACTGCAACAATGAAAATGGTTGACTGCTTTCACAGATAACAAAGAGAACATTGGTAGTGGCAGTAAATTGGTTCTTGTGAAAGACAGAGTAAAGACAGCTAAAAACAGTGTTGAGAATGCCGACAATTTGAATGAGTTGAGTGTGAGAAAGCTGTCCAAGATGTTGAAGGTAAAGCTAGAGATCACCAAGAAGTCAACCAAAAATGACAGTGGCAAGTGGAACGAAAAAGCATTACCAAGAACAGCTCTGCAAGCACTTCCCGTGAACCGATTAGTAGATGAAACCTGCTATGCAAGAATTTGGTAATCCAGGGTCCAGTTAATCATGCAACCCACTTTACTTGGTGTTTAACTAATGTTTTTACCGCATGTTACTCTTGTCTGTTGTCCTGTATTTGTAGTCTTTGGATTATGGTAACTGGCCTTCTCTATAGGTTATGTAGGAAAAAAAATTGAGGGTGAGAAAACATGTTGGTCTTTGATAATTAACATAATTATTAGTGAAATTGTGATGTTTCATCAAACAGGAAAACTGAATAAGTGTGCCTTGGAAAAGGCATGGACAGGATATAAGTTTGCTGCTGCTCCCTCCCACTTTAAGACATGGAATTTTGAGTCTTTTCCTAAGGGGTATCCATATCAAGTCTTGTATAGAAAACTGGTGCTTCGTGGATTATGCTTATGCCATTACCTCTTTGGTAATCAAAGCATTGCTCAATAAAAGTTTCACTACTTATACAATACTGCAGGATAATTAAAGCATTGCCTCTTTGCTGATCAAAGCATTGTACTTTTGGTTCAAGTTTTGTGGAATTTTGAAATAGTTTAAAATTTAGTTGTTTTACGCTGTTTTATCAAAGTAAGTTTATCACTTTAATATTAATTTTATAATCATTTTTTCTGCTTTTCAATAATGCAAACTCCCCCAGACAGACACAAAAGGACTAATTCAATCCCACTTTTCTAACTTAAGCATTGGAGGGCCTAACGTGTTTTTTTGTTCTCAGAGTCCACTTTTGGAAAGCTCGAAAAGGGTTCAATGACCCAATCTGATGGTATCCAAATTCGACGATCCGATCTCTATCTTGCGACCTGCATCACAAACAAAGAGGAATTTAAATTGCCCATACTGTGAGGGCACACTGTGAAGAACTTATCGAAAAGCTAATTAGACCTATAGTGTATTATTCGTCATCACTCCAGATGAGATGGAAAACTTCCACACGCCTTTGTTTTGCTCCCATTGGATGAAACAAAAATGTATACAAGAAAATGACTGGATGTCGTGATCAACAAAGTGGTGTTGTTCACTTAATTCTTTCATGCAAGAATTAAGTAATATCGTAGATGATGGAATCTCAATGTATGCAATAACTGAGTAAACACGGAATGAAGCTTGAATTATTTATTTTCAGTTGATGTTTATAATTTTTTTTAGAGACTGGTTACGTGAGTATAAGGTTTTTTTTATTATTATAACTGCAAATTGATGGTGTTGTATTTATTTTCAAAAAGTATTGCTACTACAACTCTCAGGTTGGTGATTAGCTTCTTTAGCTTCTTACTTGCATTTTGAATCATCCAAGTATTTTCAAGACCTTTCCGTTGCTCCATTAGCTTCTTACTTGTCATAATGAGAAGCCATGGATAACCCACACTCAATACTTCAAATTTTGATAGGCAAAGAGATATTTCCAAGGAATGAATCATCCAAGTATCACTGGGGATGTACTAACATCAATCCCCAAGGTGTAGACGTTAAATCCAATCGTCATTCCAGGGCTTTCAGTAAACACTTAATACTAATATTTATAAATATATAAATTTATTGTAAATTATGAACATATATTAATCTTAACTATAAAATATCTTTATGTATTTCGATTGCATTATTTCAATTAATGGATACTTTTCTACAATTTTTAAATTATCCAGTATGAATATTTTTTTGGTATATTTTACTAATTATATTACTACTAAACTAATTAGTAGTTTATATTTATAACAATAAATTAAAATTATATACTATATTTTGGTATATTAATAACATAATATATATTATGCAATCTATTTTATTACTTATAAATTATATAAAAAATTGATGATTTGATCTCATAATTTAATCTAATAATAATAATAATAAATAAATAATAAAAATTACTGAACTCGTGCTCGAGCTCGCCAACTCGTTGCCGCTCCTAGATAAGATAAGTTCTATGACAAGTTCTCTTTCACATAAATAATGTGGAAGGTTGGCAACAATTAGGTCGAGTTGTTGAGTTTTTTTTTTTAAATGGTAATTACATATAATTATTTTAATAAATTAAACAATACGTAGATTCGATTAATATATTGATAAAAAATAATATAAAAGAATAATTACATTTATATCTTCTGACTTGTTGTTTTTACACAAACCAGTCTGCTTATAGGATAAGTAGACACTGCGGCGTGAAATACTTGCACACATGATGTTACTAATATTGTAATATTTTAAAGTATATAATTACTTTTATATATGATGTATACTGGTAAAAAATATTAACCTGCAAGGGTAAAAAAGTAATTTAACATATATGAGGCACATTTTAAACAATGCCACCCACAACACAATATAACTTTCAATACTATTATAAATACCAAAAATATTATTTTTTTAACCTAACTACTATTCATTTATAGTGATCACTTTTACTACAAAACTCCCTAAAAAATTGTGTTTTCACCGGTGAGTTATGGTGTTGCGGGTAAAATTCTCAATTTCATCCCTTCGTGAAAACCTCGACCACATCATTGGCGCTGTCTATGGGAAAATTTACCTCGACACTGAGTATGCAAATCAATTCTCGAGCTCAGATGTCCAAGATTTGGACGTGATCCGCAATGCCCAAGCCTAAGTGAACGGGGCGGAACAAGACCCGCCTCGCAAACAGTCACCACCCCAGGAGGTAAACCCCCTAACGCATGAGCAAATACCCCTCAATGGGGAGATTCCCCCACCACGTCGACAATCTCCACCCGCGCCTACCGGGATAGCACTCCCCCTGGAAGGTCCACTACAAGAACCGATGATTCAACTGATGCAAGAAGTTTTACTAGCCCTGATACGCGATGCATCTACTTGAGCTGCGGCACTAGCCGTGACTCAATTTGTAGCGCGACAACCTGCGAACCCTCACACAAGTCGAGAATTATCCTCAGCTCTCGAGGAGGAGTAAAGGTGGGAGGAATAAATTGCATTTTTCCCGAAAAACTTGTACATGAAGAACTGTGACCATTATTATTCAATCATTAAAAAGTATTAGATCAGACAGTCCCATTTTTGTGCATAAAGCAGCAAAAGCCACAACGTATGGGTGCACAAAAAGGACAGTCACATGCGATCAATTTCCTATGGTACTTCTCCGACAAATCCTTCTCCCTCGCCTCACCAGAGTTGTCGAAAATTGATCATTCAGAAACTGTGGCGTTCGATTGTACGTCAGGTACAAATGAGTCGGTCGACGAAACATTGGAAAAATGACCAGTAACGTAGCACCAGAGAGCAAACCCCATCATAAGTGCCAATGTTGTTGGTATTATATTACTCTTATACATGATAACACGTCTGTCTTAAATTTTCTTTTTTTTTTGTCTAACGATGACTGATAAGGGAAGTTACATAATTCCCAAAATACCCTTATATCTTTTATCCTCCTTTTTATGTATATTATGACTGCGCGTGAGACCCAAATGTGCAGGTGCAGCAGTGGCGACAGCAGACTTTTGCAAGGGGTGACATGGCTCGCCCTCATTGGTGCCACGTGTCACATAAATAGAGGGTACCGTACAAGTATAAATAGCCTCATTTATGATTATTCAAACACGTTTTCACCACTTCATTTTATCTTTATATTTGTGATCTCACTCGATCTCGTTATTATATTTTCGACCCCACCTTTTCTAACTTAAGCATCCGAGGGCCATCGCCGAGGGCTTCTCGGCTAGTCTTACGTTTGCTGTGTTCTCAGGATCTACAACAGGTAGCTCAAAAGAGGGAATCAACAACCTCAATCCAGCGATCCGACCCAGAAATTCTGATTTCGTGCGACCTACATCATTTGGCGCCTCTGTGGAAAACTGAGAGCGAGTTAAAAATGGAAGGGTCATCACAACGGGATCAACAGGTAGAGGAAACCCCAGGGAAAGGAGAGGAGAGGATGGTACAAATGACTAGGGAAGAGTTGCAACGTATGATTGAGGAGGCGAGCAGAAAAGCCATTGTGGAATATGAGCGTAGAACCGTAACCCCAGCTAGAGAAGGGGTTAAGAGGCAGTTGTTTTGAGAAATAGAAGCGGAACAAAGAAGAGAAGTCTCAAGGGCGCCTGAAAAAGGCCCCGAGAGAACCCTATCCAATGAAGTCACCAACAAAAGAATGATGGCTAGTAGGAAAACGACTGCTAGACAGCCAGGCATATTGCGAGCGGAGGTGGATAGCGTTGGAAAGCAGATTGAGCAGCTAGGAAAGCAAATCGAAGAGTTGAAGAAAAGGGGAGAGATCGTATCGCAGAATAGAATCTCACCCTTCACAAATCGGATTCTGTTGGAGGTGGTAGATAGTAGCTTCCGGTTCCCGGATCTACCCAAGTACGATGGGAGCAAGGATCCTAGGGAACATGTTGCTGCATTCGATCTGGTCATGAATCTCTACGGCCAGACGGACCCGATCAAAGCGAAGCTGTTTATCACTACTCTGAAGGGCAAGGCTCAGGAATGGTTCACGAGCCTAGGTAGTGGAACAATTGATTCTTACGAACAGTTAATTCATAAATTTTCTTTTCATTTTGCCAGCAAAAGAAAAGCGAAGAGGTCAGCCACCCACCTGTTCACGATCAGACAGAGGGAGGATGAAACCTTGAAGGCCTTCATGGGACGATTCAATAACGAGGTGTTGGAGGTCCAGGATTTAAGGATCGACATGATGGTGAGCATCTTAATACATGGTTTGCAGAAAGGCCCCTTCGCGTCAGCATTGGCTCGAGACCCACTAATGAGAACAGAGCAATTAATGGAAATGGCTCAAAAATACATTGATGAGGAAGAGATGAATGCTATGAAGGACAACGATTGGACAAGGGATCCAGGACGATCGAGAGGAGAACGATTGCGAGAGGGCAAGCAACGATCTGACAAGGATTGCGAACGGAGAGGACCGTATGTGCCTCGATATCACAAGTTCACCCCATTGACAACTACTAGAGAGAGGGTGATGACGATGGTCGAGAAGGAGGGCTTCCTGTAATGGCCAGGTAAGATGCGTGATACCCCGATTAAGAAAAACTCACATAAACATTGCAGGTTCCATAAAGACAAAGGGCATAACACGGAGGATTGCTACCAATTGAGAGACGAGATCGAAAGGCTGGTGAGGCAAGGTTATTTTAAACATCTGATTGATAGGAGAGCTGAAGCAGGTGATCGCAGCAGGTCGCGAAGCCGTGAGCGACACCAGAAGGATGAGGCAGGAAAGAGTACAGCTCGGGATAATCCACCCACGAAGGGTATTATCCATACTATATCAGGTGGACCGATGAATGGAGATTCAATGAGGTCGAGGAAACAATATGCCAGAGAGAGCAGATCCAGATACGAACAACAAGTGATGCACGTAGAAAAACAAGAAAATATAGTCTTTGGAGATGAAGATATGAGTTCGGATACACCTGACCAGAACGATCCCATGGTCATAAAAATGGACATCGCCAACTACTAGGTACACAAAGTGTTGATAGATAATGGTAGTTCTGTTGATATTATTTTCAGTGATGTTCTCAGGAAAATGGACCTGGGAAATGTGAGATTGAAGCCAGTCCGGACACCTTTGGTCGGATTTGGGGGCAGTGAGGTCGTTCCTGAAGGTATGATAGAGCTGCCAGTTTCCTTGGGGGAAGAACCTAGAAGAAAGACCTGCATGGTTCAATTTTTGGTGGTTGATAGTCCGTTCGCATATAATGTGGTGCTAGGACGACCCGGATTAAACAAGTTCAAAGCAGTGGTGTCTACGTACCACCTAAAGATGAAGTTCCCCACGATGCAGGGAGTAAGGGAAGTGACATGCGACCAACAAACGGCGAGGCAGTGTTATAATCTGGCTGTTAAGCAGGGAGAAATAATGAAAAAAGAAAAGAGAAAAGAGGAGATGAGCCAAAGTGAAGAGGCAAAACGAGGAAAAATGAAAAGAATCGAGCCATTGGAAGAATATAAGGAGGTCGAGTTAATTTCAGGAAATTTCCAGAAAACGACCCATATCGGGTCGCAGATGACGAAGGAGATGGAAACAATGATGATTGATTTTTTGCAAAGCAATAATGACCTCTTTGCGTGGAGCCCCTCTGATTTTCAAGGTATAAACCCCGAGGTAATTGTACACCGACTTAATATTGATTTGCAGGTCAAACCGGTGAAACAAAAAAAGAGAGTGTTCGGGGTCGAAAGGAACAGGATCATCAAAGAAGAAGTCAATAAGCTGCTGCAAGCTGGGTTTGTTAGAGAAATCCAATACACGACCTGGTTATCAAATGTGGTTATCGTTCCAAAAGCAGCTGGGAAATGGAGAATGTGTACGGACTACACTGATCTTAACAAAACATGCCTAAAAGACCCATACCCGCTTTCGAGGATCGATTTGCTGGTGGACTCAACGACGGGGTGTGCACTGTTTAGCATGATGGACGCTTATCAGGGCTACTATCAAATTTTTATGGCTAAGGAAGATGCAGAGAAAACTGCGTCTGTGACCGAGAAAGGGGTCTATTGCTACTATGTAATGTCATTCGGATTGAAGAACGCAGGTGCGACCTACCAGAGATTGGTCAATCGAATGTTTAAAGATCACATCGGAAGTACGATGGAAGTGTATGTTGATGATATGCTGGTAAAAAACAAGCAGGAATGTGATCATTTGATAAATTTACGAACAGCTTTTGACATTATGCGATCTTACGGCATGAAGTTGAACCCATCTAAATACACCTTTGGGGTGCGAGGGGGTAAGTTTCTGGGTTACATGGTTAGCGAACGGGGCATAAAAGCAAATCCTGAAAAAATAAAGGCAATAATGCAGTTAGGGTCGCCAAAATCGATAAAGGCTGGTGAGGCAAGGTTATTTTAAACATCTGATTGATAGGAGAGCTGAAGCAGGTGATCGCAGCAGGTCGCGAAGCCGTGAGCGACACCAGAAGGATGAGGCAGGAAAGAGTACAGCTCGGGATAATCCACCCACGAAGGGTATTATCCATACTATATCAGGTGGACCGATGAATGGAGATTCAATGAGGTCGAGGAAACAATATGCCAGAGAGAGCAGATCCAGATACGAACAACAAGTGATGCACGTAGAAAAACAAGAAAATATAGTCTTTGGAGATGAAGATATGAGTTCGGATACACCTGACCAGAACGATCCCATGGTCATAAAAATGGACATCGCCAACTACTAGGTACACAAAGTGTTGATAGATAATGGTAGTTCTGTTGATATTATTTTCAGTGATGTTCTCAGGAAAATGGACCTGGGAAATGTGAGATTGAAGCCAGTCCGGACACCTTTGGTCGGATTTGGGGGCAGTGAGGTCGTTCCTGAAGGTATGATAGAGCTGCCAGTTTCCTTGGGGGAAGAACCTAGAAGAAAGACCTGCATGGTTCAATTTTTGGTGGTTGATAGTCCGTTCGCATATAATGTGGTGCTAGGACGACCCGGATTAAACAAGTTCAAAGCAGTGGTGTCTACGTACCACCTAAAGATGAAGTTCCCCACGATGCAGGGAGTAAGGGAAGTGACATGCGACCAACAAACGGCGAGGCAGTGTTATAATCTGGCTGTTAAGCAGGGAGAAATAATGAAAAAAGAAAAGAGAAAAGAGGAGATGAGCCAAAGTGAAGAGGCAAAACGAGGAAAAATGAAAAGAATCGAGCCATTGGAAGAATATAAGGAGGTCGAGTTAATTTCAGGAAATTTCCAGAAAACGACCCATATCGGGTCGCAGATGACGAAGGAGATGGAAACAATGATGATTGATTTTTTGCAAAGCAATAATGACCTCTTTGCGTGGAGCCCCTCTGATTTTCAAGGTATAAACCCCGAGGTAATTGTACACCGACTTAATATTGATTTGCAGGTCAAACCGGTGAAACAAAAAAAGAGAGTGTTCGGGGTCGAAAGGAACAGGATCATCAAAGAAGAAGTCAATAAGCTGCTGCAAGCTGGGTTTGTTAGAGAAATCCAATACACGACCTGGTTATCAAATGTGGTTATCGTTCCAAAAGCAGCTGGGAAATGGAGAATGTGTACGGACTACACTGATCTTAACAAAACATGCCTAAAAGACCCATACCCGCTTTCGAGGATCGATTTGCTGGTGGACTCAACGACGGGGTGTGCACTGTTTAGCATGATGGACGCTTATCAGGGCTACTATCAAATTTTTATGGCTAAGGAAGATGCAGAGAAAACTGCGTCTGTGACCGAGAAAGGGGTCTATTGCTACTATGTAATGTCATTCGGATTGAAGAACGCAGGTGCGACCTACCAGAGATTGGTCAATCGAATGTTTAAAGATCACATCGGAAGTACGATGGAAGTGTATGTTGATGATATGCTGGTAAAAAACAAGCAGGAATGTGATCATTTGATAAATTTACGAACAGCTTTTGACATTATGCGATCTTACGGCATGAAGTTGAACCCATCTAAATACACCTTTGGGGTGCGAGGGGGTAAGTTTCTGGGTTACATGGTTAGCGAACGGGGCATAAAAGCAAATCCTGAAAAAATAAAGGCAATAATGCAGTTAGGGTCGCCAAAATCGATAAAGGAGGTGCAATAGTTAACGGGGAAGGTTGCCTCGCTAAATCGTTTCATAGTCAGGTTTGCTGATCGTAACTTACCCTTCTTTAAGGTTTTGCGAAAAGCGAATAATTTTGAATGGAATGAGGAATGCGAACAGGCTCTTCAGGAGCTAAAATTGTATCTAACTACCCCACCACTACTTTCTAATCCCATGATTGGGGAAAAATTGTATGTGTATTTAGCTATCTCAGATAACGCGGTGAGTTCGGTGCTGATTCGAGAAGAGAATGGCAAATAAAACCCTGTTTACTATGTAAGCAAGATATTGCAAGGGGCGAAAAAGAAATATATCCAGATCGAGAAGCTAGCGTTAGCCTTAGTGATAACAACGCGAAAATTGCGACCTTACTTCCAATCCCACCCTATTGTTGTGTTGACTAATCATCCTCTGAAGCAGGTTATGTCAAAATCGGATACATCTGGCAGGATGATCAAATGGGCGGTGGAGCTAGGAGAATTTGACATCGAATTTCAGACGAGGAATGCAATCAAAGCGCAAGTGTTTGCCGATGTCTTAGTCAAGTTCGCTGGGGAACAACCAGAAAAAGAGGAGAGATGGCTGTTGCATGTGGATGGGTCCTCGACCTCAAAGAATGGAGGAGCCGGTATTTACTTGTAGGGACCGGATGGTGCTGAGATCGAGATCGCTGTGAGGCTAAATTTTTCGGCTACAAATAATGAAGCTGAATATGAAGCTTTAATTCAAGGATTGCAGACAGCATTGGATGGAGGTATAAGGCATGTAGATGTATATACGGACTCACAACTTGTCGGGATGCAGGTACAAGGCACCTATGAAACGCGCGAATGGTCCATGACACAATACCTGGTGAGGGTGAAAGATATGATGAAAAAGTTTGACAGATGCACGATCAGCCAAATTCCAAAGGACGAAAACATGCGAGCAGAAGCCTTGTCGAGGTTCGGGTCGTTTGTTGAAGGAATTAAGGAAAGGAAGATCACTATATTGGTGAAGTCTCAACCAGTAATAGATGATGCAGAGATCCACGTGGTCGAGACGGCGGATTCTTGGAAAATGTCTTTTGTCCAGTATTTGAAGTATGGGGAATTACCTAGCGACGCAATCGCTACCAAGAGGTTGCAGTTTAAAGCTAATCGCTTTACTTTGGTCGGAGATGACTTATACAAGAGAACTCCAAAAGGTATTTTACTGAAGTGTTTAGATGCGGAGAGGTCACAGTATGTTATGAAGGAAATACATGAGGGCAGTTGTGGAAATCATTCGGGAGGAAGATCGTTGGCCCAGAAGATCCTTAGGCAATGCTATTTTTGGCCTACAATGGTAAAAGATGCGAATGAATTCGCTAGGAAATGTGAAAGTTGCCAAAAATACGCAGGACTATTGCACTCTCCAGCGACCCCTCTAGAACCCTTGAAGGTCGCATGCCCTTTTGATTAGTGGGGAATCGACATCGTTGATCCGTTTCCTCAAGCGGTGGCGCAGAAAAAATTTCTGATTGTGGCGGTCGAATATTTTTCCAAGTGGGTCGAAGTTGAAGCTTTGGCAAAGATCTCTGAGAAAGAGGTAATAAATTTCATTTGGAAAAATATTATTTGCAGGTTTGGGATTCCGCGGGTTCTAGTATCGGATAATGGAACTCAGTTCCAAGGTAGGAAGATCATGGCGTGGTGTAAGGAACAAAAAATCCAGCAGAACTTTACGGCGGTCGGAAATCCACAAGCGAACGGGTAGGCGAGGTCACAAACCGAACTTTGTTGCAATATTTGAAGACTCGGTTGGAAGGAGCAAAAAGGGCATGGGTCGAAGAATTACCTGGAGTACTTTGGGCATATCGAACGACCCCGCGAACTAACACAGGTGATACTCCTTTCTGTTTAGTATATGGCAGTGAAGCTATCATACCCACGAAGATTGGTGAAGAAACAGCTCGAGTCACCCAATATGAAGCGGAAGGAAATCTCAGGAACGGTCATTCGACCTGACAGTGATCGAAGAAGGAAGAGATCGTGCGTATGCGAAGATCTTGCGATATAAAAGCATGATGACCAGAAATTATAATCGAAGAGTGCGACCAAGGAGTTTTCAAGTCGGCCACCTTGTCTTGAAGAAAGTCGAAGTGTCGAAGCATGTTAGGAAGCTCGATCCGACATGGGAAGGCCCGTATAAGGTAGTGAAGATTCGATGAAAAGGGACATACATTTTACAAGATTTAGAGGGGAAGAATTTTCCACGACCTTGGAACGTGCATAACTTGAAGAAATTCTATGCTTAGATGTATGTAAGCTACTTAGTGAGATTTTGCCTGAAAAATATTTGTAATTGTCTGAAAAAGACATTTCAATAGTCTGAAAAAGACGACCTGAAAAAGGTCATTTTGCATCCACAAGCTTTGTTATGTTCTCTCAAAGCTAACTTTAAAGAGTTAATATGAAAAAGATAACGCAGTATCTCTAACCTGAAAAAGGTTCATAAGCAGTCTAAAAGAAGACACAGGATTTCTAACCTAAAAGAAGACACAGGATTTCATAAGCGATCTGAAAAAGATGCGCAGTATTTTTAACCTGAGAAAGGTTCATAAGAGATCTGGAAAAGAAACGCAGGATTTCTAACCTGGAAAAGGTTAATAAGCGATCTGAAAAAGATACGCAGGATTTCTGACCTGAGAAAGGTTCATAAGCGATCTGGAAAAGATACGCAAGATTTCTAACCTGAAAAAGGTTCATAAGCGATCTGAAAAAGATATGCAGGATTTCTGACTTGAGAAAGGTTCATAAGCGATCTGGAAAAGATACGCAGAATTTCTAACTTGAAAAAGGTTCATACGCGGTCTAAAAAAGATACACAGGATTTCTAACCTAAAAAAGGTTCATAAGCGGTCTGAAAAAGATACGCAGAATTTCTAACCTGAAAAAGGTTTATAAGCGATCTGAAAAAGATACGCAGTATTTCTAACTTGAAAAAGGTTCATAAGCGATCTGAAAAAGATGCGCAGTATTTCTAACCTGAAAAAAGGTTCATAAGCGATCTGAAAAAGATACGCAGGATTATTGATCTTGAAAAAAGTTTTATAAGTAACCTGAAGGAAGGAGTATTCTGAAGCTTCATAAACGATCTCAAAAGGGTTGCAGGATTTTTAACTTAAAAAAAAAAGGGAGTCTTATGCGATCAGCATGCTGGATTTCTATTGTAAGTTTCGGGGAGCTATCAGGAATTTTCATGAATATTCAAACACAAATTGCTCGAAGCTTAGATGAGCAAAAATGCTGGCATTGATAATCATAGAATTACAAAAAAAGGGAATTGATCCCTAAATCTTTCATCGGTTCAAAATACACAAGTGTTTATAAAAACTGTTCGTTCATCCCTATGCATCTATGAAATAGGAAATGGGGGAGGTAGTTCATCCATCAAAGGCAGGAACTCAGGAAAGTCATCGGCAGGTGTTGGTCCCAGGGGATACGGCTCGAGATTCTTGTCCAGGGAGACATCCAACTGCTCTAGATCGAAACCCTCTGCAAATCCATCGAGCTTCTGAATTTGGCCTTGGCATTTTTCAAACCCCTCGATCATGAAGTCCGATGCCTGGTTTTCTACAGCTTCTCGGAAGGTCCTCGATCTCAAAAAGTCGCGAGCACCATTTAAGCGAGCTTGACCTATCAAATCTTGGAATTCCTGGCTCTGCAAAAATAGGGCCCGACCTTCAGCTATGCCTTGATCCCGACCTTCCGCTGATCCCTGCTCCTTGCCAGCCTCGAAAGCAGCAGCGCGATCTGTTTGAGTTGTGGATCTGGCTTCCTCCAACTCTTTTTTAGAAATCTCCAATTTGGAAGCGAGCTCCCTTTTCTCTTGGGATTCTGACTGCAGGGACTCGATCAGTGCTTGTTGCTCCAAAATTTTCTTCTCCATCTCCACAGTTTTTGCTTCAAGAAGAATTTTATCATGTCTCCACACAGCGCATTGGAGGGAGATATTATGGGCAAAAGCCATGGCCTATGGCAAATGAAAAAGTTAGCGCATAGAATCATAGTTTGTAAGAAGGATAAATGATTTGTTGGTTACCTGAGTCATGTTATGAGTCATGTCTCCACACAGCGCATTGGAGGGAGATATTATGGGCAAAAGCCATGGCCTATGGCAAATGAAAAAGTTAGCGCATAGAATCATAGTTTGTAAGAAGGATAAATGATTTGTTGGTTACCTGAGTCATGTTATGAGCAAAATGTTCTTCGAGGGAGGTGAGAGAGGTCTGCGCAAGGATAACTTGATCTCGTTCGAGGCAGGCGGTCTTGTAGACCTCCCATGAATCTTGTCCAGCAAAAGTTCGCAGAACACTATTGTTCTTGGAGATCTTCCAGTCGGGGACCCATTTTTCCCCGGACATCTTAGCACTCCGAGTAGAGGAAGGTCGCTCGTCCCTCGTCCGCTGCCACGCCTCTTGAAAGATGGCGAACCTCTTTCTACTTTCGGGCTCAGCAACCCGATCAGCAGCAAGTTTGGCCTCAAGTCGGCCCTGTCTGGTTGATCTCGAGGAGGGATCGCTCCTGCTTTCTAATGGTTCTGTTGTGGTCTCTGCTTCAAGGATCGCCTTTTTTCCCCTCTTCCTTTTTAGACCACGATCCTCCGAGATTTCTACCACCTCAACATGCTCGTCCGGGATGGGATCCCGTATTTCTGTGGGAGTGGAAGGTTGTTCAGAAGCGGTAGCGGCCGAAGGGGACGGAGTAGGAGTTGGGACGCGCTCTCGAGATTTCCCTTTGGCGCTGTTACTGTGCTCTTAAGCTCGCGATCAACAGAGGGAGGTAGTGTTTCCTTCTTGGCTCTAGTCTTGTTCGCGATCCTTGCCAGCATGATTTCAGACTCTGCAAAGAATTAACTTTGTTAGAGGTCGCTTAAGAAGGAAAAGAAGCAAGCAAATGAGATTTATGAAATCACCTAAAGAGCTTTTGACTGGAATAGGAGCAGGGGAGAGCCCCGCGAGCTTCAAGACTTTTTCCTGTAGTAGTACTTTCGAAAGGTACCAAAACAGAGTAATGTAATTTATGAGGTCACTTTCGAACCCCTCCCCAAAAGTTTCGGGTTTGGGTTTGGACTCACGCCAACCCAAGTAAAAATCCCAAGATTGCCCGGGTGGAGGTCGTATAAAGAAATATCTATCACGTCAAGGACCGACATTAGACCTCAAATCGTCTAAGAAACGGCAGTCCTTGCGTGTGGTTAAGTAGAACCACCCGGTCTCCCCCGATCTTTTAGAGGCAATAATATTGTACAAGGACCAAAAATTGTCGAAGGAGGAAGGCAAATCGAGGTGTTTGATAACAATAATGAACATGAGTATATGGCTGATAGAATTGGGGGATAATTACATTGGGCAGAGACCTAGCCGAACGAGGATATTATTCACTTCGCGGGGTAAGGGAAAACGAAGTCCGACCTCTAAATGGAGCACAGATAAAGTACAGTAGCCTTCTGGGGGTTGATGTATGCGATCAAATGAGCGAGGAATGATAATATCATAATCGGCAAGGATGTAATATTTTATTTTTAACGCTACAGGAGTCATTTTAATGATGCTCGCTATTCCTAACCATGATTTTCGCTGCATCATTTCAGTATATTTTTGAAAGACAGGGGTTTCATCGGATTCAGCTACTTCCTCAGGAGGATTAGAATGATGGGGAACGGAAGAAGTGGGATCGCGAGAAGTACCAGCGGTCTCCCTTGGGGAGGTCGCTGACGATCCCGACATCGAACTCGAATCCGAGCTCAATTTGGACTCAGAAGCAGATACATGAACGGAGAGACTCCTAGACTTAGAAGACATGATATCAAAAGCTAGAATAGGAAAGGATGGACGAATACCTGGAGAATGGAGGTAGCTCGTAGGGGAGATCGAATGCGATTAGTCGGGGCGGTCAAGAAAGTTCAAATAAGGGCCTATATATAGGGGAATATGTGAGGCAGCGCGCTTTTTCACCTTCCAGCAGATGGAGACACGTGGCTTAGAACAGATGGCCTAGATCCTCCAGATGGACATGGTGACTGTTCACTTCCCTTAGTGTCATTAATGACACTAAGAGAAGGGGGGGAGTAATACTAAGGGAAGTTACACAATTCCCAAAATACCCCTATATCTTTTATCCTCCTTTTTATGTATATTATGACTGCGCGCGGACCCAAATGTGCAGGTGCAGCAGTGATGCAGCAGTGGCGACAGCAGGAGACAACAGGCTTTTGCAGGGGGTGACGTGTCTCGCCCTTATTGGTGTCACGTGTCGCATAAATAGAGGGTACCGTACAAGTATAAATAGTCTCATTTATGATTATTCAAACACGTTTTCACCATTTCATTTTACCGTTATATTTGTGATCTCACTCGATCTCGTTGTTATATTTTCGACCCCACCTTTTCTAACTTAAGCATTGGAGGGCCATCGCCGAGGGCTTATCGGCTAGTCTTACGTTTGCTGTGCTCTCAGAATCCACAACAGGTAGCTCGAAAGAGGGAATCAACGACCTCAATCCAGCGATCCGACCCGAAAATCCTGATTTCGCGCGACCTACATCAATGACAAACTTCATGGAGTTTATATAAGCTAGGAGCAAATATTTTTATTAAGAAAGAAATACGAGATTAGTTAGAGAGAAATCAGAGGCAACTCTATTTTGTTGGGAATGCAAACATGTAGTGCTGAGCATCCAAGAAAGCGAACGAAGAAATTCCCATCACAAACAAAAATAGATTGAAAAAATATTCACCAAAAAGCGAGCGTCGTCCTCATTGCTCGGTTGGCTGACACAACAGCGAATGCCGTCCTCGTTGCCGCTGTTAGATGGAGGAGCTTGCAATCATTGATTTGGGCTAGAGTTAGATTTGGAGAGAAATGAGAGATGACCAAGAATGAGAAAGAAAGAGAACACGATTTTTAATTGTTGGTATAATTTTTTTAATTATTATAATTATTTAATTAAATCATGGGATCGAATCACCAAATTTTTACATAAATTTTATAAGTAATAAAATATATTATTACAATGTATACTATGTTATAAATATATCAAAATATAGTATGCAATTTTAATTTATTGTTATAAATATAAACTACTAATTAGTGTAATAATAATATAATTAGCAAAATATACCAAAAAAATTCATACTGAAGAATTTAGTTGCCGACCTTGGTGGTTTTGGGCTCTCCTCTACCGGATCTGGCCCCTGAGCCAAATACTTTCATCTTCTTATTTTTCCAGTGACTGCTTCTTTTAGATCTGTAACTATTAGTTAATTTTTTCTGTAATATTGGTCTGTATAAGGGCTTTCAAAATCCACGATCTTCTGTAATAATCTATTAAAATTTCATGTATCGGGTTCACTACTGATGAATTCATCCAACAATACAATTATTTCTTGGTCTTGAGGTGATAAAACCCTTTGATTTCGTGGGGTTTATATAGGCTAGAGGAATTTTTTTTTTTTTTTTATCAATAAAGTATGTAATCATCATAATTAAAGGCATAATTAAGCTATTTGGCTTGGCATGAGACAACATTTATGTATTGTCTCTTTTTCGTTTTTGGTCTTTATGTTGCATTCTTAAAGTTTTAAGATTGTTTATTTCTTGGGAATGTTTAAAATGTAATTTGGATAAGTGAAGACAACGGAATGGGGTGTTTTATATTTGGGATCTAAATAAGGATTTATACCATATTTAAATTGTATAAATTACGGCAGATTTTTTAAAATTTGTCATAATTATAAATACTTTCTTATTATTTAAAAAATTACGAATGGCCCTCTTGAAATTAATTGTCATAATTTGTTGGGAATGTTTAACATGTAATTTGGATAAATAAAAACAAGGAAATGGGGTGTTTTAGCTGCCTACTTGGGATCTAAATAAAAATTTAGACCTTGTTTGATTGTATAAATTACAGCAAGCTCTTTTAAAATTTATCATAATTATAAATATTTTATTATTATTTAAAAAATTACGAATCCCCTTCTTGTTAGACAACAACTAATTCCAAAATAATATTTATAAGTTTTTAAACAAAAAGAAGATATTTATAATTACGAAAAATCTCATAGGAGTCCGTTATAATATACCATATTTGATTTAAGGTAAGAAATTAGTAATGAAGGGTTATGTTCATTTTTGTTGCTTGACATATGAAATTAAACCTGTTAAACATAAACGTGTTATATATATTGAAATATAAGAGCTTTTTCTTAGTAAAATTGATCAATTCCATTACATAATATATTGAAATATAAAAGCCTTATCAAATCATCAATAGTTTCAAATCATAAAACCTAATAAAAGTTGAGTGACGTGGCAAGCTAAAGAGCAAATTTATTACACACATACAAGATTTGAGACGGAATATTCCTGTCTGTCGTAAAATTTCGGATAATTTTATTCCTATACAACTTTTGAAAGGCAGTTTTAGTCCATATGCACTCATAGGGGTAAAATTATCCGAAAATCTGTCAAAGGACTAAAAATAAGCAATTTCCGTAAGTTACTATACCTAAATAAAAATGGACAAAGTTATCGGATTAAAATTAAAATTAGGCATACTTAGCGGACTAAAATAATACTTTTTCCTAATTGATATTGAGGTATATATTACTTAGAGTATGTTCCATTGGAGAGTATAAGAGAAGTGGAAGTAAAAATGAATATATAAGATATAATTTAGTGTTTGGTTATAGAAAGAGATGGAGGTAAAGTAAAATTCGATATATATGAAACCCCTCAGGTCCAATTTCGTTCCCTCCAAAGTTGTTTTCTGTATCAACAAAGACACATATGTTTGAACTTGAACTCGTTAGTTGAAAATATTATTAGTAATTTTATCTTATTTAAACCAAACAGTTTAAAAGAAATGACCAATACTCATTTTAATGAGTATTTTTATTAAGAAATATTTTCTTATTCTGATTTGATAAAATATTCTTATTTAATAAGATTTTAATTTTTTTATATACTAAAATTATATTAGAATAATATTAGTTTATTTATTTTCTAATACAAAATGGAAAGAAGGGTTATTTAGTAAAATTACAAAAATTAGTCTTTTCTTCTCAATCTATTTTTCTCCCCTTCCAATCATATCAAACAACTTGAAAGAAAAATATTATTTTTTCCTCCCTCTCCCCCTTTCATTTCCCCTCCCCCTTCCACTTTCATTTTCCTTTCATTCGAACCAAACGAACTCTTAATATATCGAGATAAATTATTGTAATTTATTTGTCGGTATTAAAAAAGAAAAAATGCCAAATGAAGCAAAGAAGTGAAGGATACAGAATGAGGTCACTATATGCCCAAATCAAATAATTGATTTGTTTCTCTTGTTGAAAACTGACCCAGAATCATTTATATTTTGGTAGCCCCATATGAAGCCCAACACACCACTTAGATGACCCAACCCACCAACCCGAGCCGACCCTGACCCACCCGACCCGGTTTTCTTTCTTACTCCCAATACCCCAACCCCAAAATTCATTTTTCCCTCCCGTTGTGTTTTGGTCGGCCCTGCTGCTTCTCTCTCTCTCTCTCTCTCTCTCTCTCTCTCTCTCTCTCACTATTTTTCTCTTCGTTACAATGACATCGAAAATCTCCTCCGCCAGTTTCTTCTCACTCCATCTCCAATGCCTAAACTTCTATAAAACCTCCCA
Source organism: Sesamum indicum (assembly GCF_026168435.1). Classification (NCBI taxonomy): domain Eukaryota; kingdom Viridiplantae; phylum Streptophyta; class Magnoliopsida; order Lamiales; family Pedaliaceae; genus Sesamum; species Sesamum indicum. The sequence continues at coordinate 2,190,172 of NC_142661.1, read as the reverse complement.
TGGTTTTTTGGCCGAATAGAATAAGAAGAAGGGAAAAGAACAGATCTTCTTCCTAAGTTCTTTGTGAACTAAGAAATACCCGACTGGTGGGTCTATGTGATTTTGAGCCTTGGTGGCCGTAGTTTCTTGGTGCAACCGATGGTGGATTGCCGGCGTTGTGGCCGTGTGCTTTCTCCTCCCTGAGCCTTTTACCGTTTATATTTTTGGTTTACTTAATCCGCTCTATTCTTGTAATACTTATTGTAAATCGATTTGTATTTTTATAAGGGTTGTAAAACTCACGATTATTGAAATAATTGAGTTACATTGTTATTTTGGGCTCATCACTATGGGGTGAAAATCCAATATCCCTTAAACACAAACTTACACTATCTTTACTTTCACTAAGTCGCATATTAAATTTTGGTTTAAAAACTCTCCACAACTCCATATAAGGATATGCACAGTTCGTTAAATCTGTTCATATTAAAAATTCGGTATTTAATGTGGTACCAGTATTCATCGGTGTACTGTACAATACTAAATACCAATTTTTTATAAAATATATATTATACTTATATAGATAAATAAAAAAAATAAAAGTTATATGTATAAATATCATATATTTATACATAAATATGTAGGATTATTTTTTTTCTTTTAAATTCGATTAACTCGATAATAATTTCATAACAGAATTTTATTTTCGTAGTACCTAATCGAATCGAACAACTTGATTCGATATTTAATATTAATTAAAATTTCGATTCGGTTTTACGAAACGAACTTCCTCGATCCTATATAAGCCTCGACAAAATGCAACAATCGCATCACGATGATCTAAACCCCATTAGATTGAGGTATACTCGCAACCATAACACAGTGCCAACTGTAGTCGCGCAAATGCCAATGTGATGGGTATACACTTGTAACCCCTACAATAAGACCAGATTACCCTTCATTAAGGACATTAGAGTCATTTCGCGATCAGGATCCGCGTCTCTTGTAACAGGCGGGTCGCGGAGGACCCGACCCGAGTCGCACAAACCGACTGAAGACCCGGACAATGGAAGCCGTTCGATCAGAACATGAGCCAGTAGGATAAGGCCACGTGGCCCAGTACCCGATACTCAGTTGTGCTATATAAATAGACCCCGATACGCCATTATTGAGGGAACTGTTACGCATTAATTGAGATCTAACTTTGAGATCGCATACATTTCACTCGATCAACCTAACTTGAGCGTCGGAGGGTCATTGTCGGGGACGTGCCCGACGAGCTCACGGTTCGTGTTTTATTCTCAGGGGATCCAAAATCTGTTTCGGAAGAATTAATCGATCCGCAGGGAGATTGTCTTAGGAGCTCGAATAATTCGATCCGGATCAGTTGGCGCCGTCTGTGGGAACGTCTGAGAATTACATCATGGAAGGTTCATCGAGAAGGAACGCCGGGGAAGAAGATACACCAAGAAAAGGAGGAACGACAATCCAGATAACGAAAGAGGAGCTCCAAAGAATGATAGAAGAAGCGAGTCGGAATGCCATTGTGGAGTACGAGAGAAGAACTGCGACCCCAGTGGCCAAAGAAACTGCAAGAAGGCAATTGTTCGAGAACACCGAACCCCAAAGAGAGTCGCGGGTGCATGGCGAGCCAGAGCGCAGGACTAAAAAACTGGTCTCATCAGACGTGGGATCCAGTAGTCATGCCCGATTAAAGAGAAGAGAACCCGTGATTTCGCGAGCAGAAGTGGAAAACGTAGGCAGGCAGATAGAAAAATTGAAGCAACAGCTAGACGACCTGAAGAAGCGAAGCGACCTGCAAAAGGCGCGATCCGTTGTGTCTGCAAAAGACCGTCAACTACGCGACCTGCAAAAGGCGCGATCCCTTGTGTCTGCAAAAGACCGTCAACTACGCGACCTGCAAAAGGCGCGACCCCGTGTGTCTGCAAAAGACCATCAACTACGCGACCTGCAAAAGGCGCGATCCCTTGTGTCTGCAAAAGACCGTCAACTACGCGACCTAGAAAAGGCGCGACCCCGTGTGTCTGCAAAAGACCATCAACTACGCGACCTGAAAAAGGCGCGACCCCGTGTGTCTGCAAAAGACCATCAACTACGCGACCTGCAAAAGGCGCGATCCCTTGTGTCTGCAAAAGACCGTCAACTACGCGACCTGGAAAAGGCGCGACCCCGTGTGTCTGCAAAAGACCGTCAACTACGCGACCTGGAAAAGGCGCGACTCTGTCTGCAAAAGACCATCAACTACGCGACCTGCAAAAGGCGCGATCCCTTGTGTCTGCAAAAAACCGTCAACTACGCGACCTAGAAAAGGCGCGACCCCATGTGTCTACAAAAGACCATCAACTACGCGACCTGAAAAAGGCGCGACCCCGTGTGTCTACAAAAGACCATCAATTACGCGACCTGCAAAAGGCGCGATCCCTTGTGTCTGCAAAAGACCGTCAACTACGCGACCTGAAAAAGGCGCGACCCCGTGTGTCTGCAGAAGACCATCAACTACGCGACCTGGAAAAGGCGCGACCCTGTGTGTGCAAAAGACCATCAACTACGCGACCTGCAAAAGGTGCGATCCCTTGTGTCTGCAAAAGACCGTCAACTACGCGACCTGGAAAAGGCGCGACCCCGTGGGTCTGCAAAAGACCATCAACTACGCGACCTGCAAAAGGCGCGATCCCTTGTGTCTGCAAAAGACCGTCAACTACGCGACCTGGAAAAGACGCGACCTTGGTGTCTGAAAAAGACCATCAACAAACACGCGAACTATAAGGCGCGATCAAGTATCTGAGAAAAACCATCAACTAACACGCGACCTGAAAAAGGTGCGATCCGGTGTCTGAAAAAGACCATCAACCCATGCGATCTAAAAAAGATGCATTCGTTTTTGCCATTTGAAAAAGAAGCATCAAATACGCGACCTGAAAAAGGTGCGACCCGGTGTTGGAGAAAGACCGCGATCTACATGAAAGAGAGCAGACCCCTCTTGGAATGCGCGCCGCAGATCAACCGCCGAGATGCCGCCACATGTTCGCCTAGGTAACCGATCGGCGGACGCGACTGTTCGACTTCTTCAAAGGCAACGGTCATGCACTTTGAAAAAGTGGGGGAGTAATGATGGGTATACACTTGTAACCCCTACAATAAGACCAGATTACCCTTCATTAAGGGCATTAGAGTCATTTCGCGATCAGGATCCGCGTCTCTTGTAACAGGCGGGTCGCGGAGGACCCGACCCAGGTCGCACAAACCGACTGAAGACCCGGACAATGGAAGCCGTTCGATCAGAACATGAGCCAGTAGGATAAGGCCACGTGGCCCAGTACCCGATACTCAGTTGTGCTCTATAAATAGACCCCGATACGCCATTATTGAGGGAACTGTTACCCATTAATTGAGGTCTAACTTTGAGATCGCATACATTTCACTCGATCAACCTAACTTGAGCGTCGGAGGGTCATTGTCGGGGACGTGCCCGACGAGCTCACGGTTCGTGTTTTATTCTCAGGGGATCCAAAATCTGTTTCGGAAGAATTAATCGATCCGCAGGGAGATTGTCTTAGGAGCTCGAATAATTCGATCCAGATCACAATGGAATTCGCAACCTTTTGCTATATTAGCAGTCGCTCTCCACTGTCTCGTCAGTCCTCTTTCTCATCTACGCATTCGCATGCGTGTCTGTGTTTGTTTTCTTTTCATGTAATGTGCAGTTTAGTACTTGTGTTTGGTATGTGTTTTTTGTTTAAGTAGTATTGAATTGCGTTAAAATATAATCTCGTAAAGTCGGGATTAAAATTACTACTGTTTTTTTTTTTTTGTAATTTTAGGATTATTTTAAAAATTTCATAATATAAAGAATTGAAAGTATTAAATCCCGACAGTATGGTAATAAACTTGGGATCCATGCAAATAAATTAAGTGACATACCATGTAAACAACATTTTTATTAATCAATCACGGAAAAGTTGCATCATCACAACATAAAACAACCCAACAAGTTACGAGATTAAACAGAAACATCGCATCACATCAAATAGTTCCATTTTTGGTCAGAAAGCAGCAAGATGCACAACCCCGCCATGAACACTTGCAGTTGCAGCTGCAGTAGCATCGCTGCAGTTTCCTAGGATGCTTCTCCCCCGAACCGTTCTCCCTCACCCCACCACCGGAGTTATCGAAAATGGACTTCTCGAAAACCGTGATGTTGGGCCGTACGTCAGACACAAATGTATCACTCGCCCCATGGATAGCCCTCATTGAAACATCATAAAAAGGTCCCGTAACGTAGCACCAGAGGGCGAACCCCATCAAAAGTGCGAAAAATGTTGGTACTACAGTGTTCTTATACATGGTAGCAAGTTTTACTTATGTTTTGGATTTGAGGTGATAAAATTCTTGGATTTCGTGGGGTTTATATAGGCTAGAGGAAAATAGTTTTTCATCAATAAAGTATGCAATCATCTTTATTAAAGGCATAATTAAGCTATTTGGGTAGGCATAAGACAACATTTACGTGTTGTCCTTTTTCAGTTTTGGTCTTTATGTTGCATCCTTAAACTTGTAAGAAAATTTCTATTTGTTGGGAATCTTTAAAATGTAATCTTGATAAGTAAAAGACAAGGGAATGGGGTGTTTTAGCCGCCTGTTTGGGATCTAAATAAGGATTTAGGACTTATTTAATTTAATCTAAGAACTTAATAGTGAAGGGTTGTGTTATTTTTTGTTGCTTAGCATAAACATGAAATTAAACATGATTGGCATTATAATTCATTTTCACTTCTCATTTTCTCATGCTTAAATCAGACGAAACTTACGATATTAATAATTTCAAAATCATAAAATTCAAAATTTTTATCTGGACATGTAATCTAAATTTTGTTGGTCTCGATACAAGAATTTAATAATTTAAAGGATTGACGTAATGGTGTAAGGTCCTATGACGTTCACATGTGTAAGATCAGTCCATTTAACTGAAAGTTTCGCCTTTAAATCCCATCATTTTGAATTTCCATGCATGTGCTCTCCCAACCTAAAATTAAGTTCACTTTGTCCTAATTACTTCGATTTTATTTCATTCTCCCATGTTACTATCAAACTACATAATTTAAATTACTGCAGTTACTTTCTAGTATGTAAGAAGAACGTACTTGAGTACGAACTTATTGAAAAAAAAAAAGTAACATAAATGTTCAACGATGTGACAAGCTAAAGAGTGATATTCGCTCGTACGCACACACACATACAAGATTTGAAAATGGACTATCGTACTCGAAAGCCCCATTTGTTACATAGGAAATAAAATTTCTGTAAAAAAATAAAACAGAAAAAGTATTATTTTAGTCCACTAAATATACTAATTTTAATTTTAGTTCGATAATTATGTCCATTTTTGTTTAGGTCCAGTAACTTACAAAATTGCTTACTTTTAGTCATCTGTTAGATTTTCGGACAATTTTGCCCCTATGAATGCATATGGACTAAAACTGCCTTTCAAAAGTTGCATAGGGGTAAAATTATCCGAAAATCTGTCAAAAGACTAAAAGTAGACAATTTCGTAAGTTACTAGACTTAAACAAAAATGGACATAATTATCGGAGTAAAATTAAAATTAGGCATACTTAGCGGAATAAAATTAAAATTAGACATACTTAGCGGACTAAAATAATACTTTTCCCAAATAAAAAAATAAGATTCCAATTGAGCGGCTTGAACTGCACATCCTCTTGTACTTACATGCTCAAACCACAATTTGCAAATTTTGAACAAGTGAGAGATTTTATTTCAAGAAATGCTAAATGAAACAAACAAGTAAAGGACAATAAATTGAGGTCATCATATGCCAGCACCAAACTTACACTAGCTCGAATATACCATTTATTTCACTAAATTACATATTAATTCTTGATTTAAAAAATCTTCCTACAACTCTATATAAAGCTCAGCAAAATGTGATACTCAATCACTTAAACCTTATCATATTAAGGTATATAGCAACCATGTCTAGGACTAACACAGCGCCAATAGTACTGGCAATAATGCTGATGGGATTGGCACTTTTTTGCTATCTTAGCAGTCCTTTCTCCAACGTCTCGCCGGTCAGTCATTATGGTCACAACGACTCTTTACTATCCACTATCTATCCGAATGCAACGTTTATCGATGGTTTCTTGAAAAGCCCGACTGAGAAATACCACAGGAAATTACAAGGATGCGCCTGTTCCTGTAATTGCAATTGTTCTCCGAGAATCTGCGTGTTTTGTTGTGATGCTAATAGGACAAACGGGACTGTGTGATCTTCCGTTGAACTTTCTTCAAACGTATGCTTGTTACTTTTCTATCTACGTCTTACCAAGTATCAGAAAGTCGTATTCTATGTGTTTGTGTGTGTGTTTTAATGTAATGTTACTTCAATGTTTGTGTTTGATATATATTTTTATTTAAGTAATTTTAGAATGTCTCTTGGTTGTGCACAATTATTAATTTTATTTACGTTAGTGTCTTAGTTCTCATGTATGCGATGTATAATTGTAATGTGTGTTATCGATGTGTTGTGGTTATAATTGAAAATATTTATATTTTTTTTTAATTATGAATTATCATTTTAAAATAAAAAAGAATAGATACGCTGGAAGGGTCGATCGATAATTTGACCATTTTGTTATGCGGAGATTCCTAAAAAAATATGTTCAAGTTCTACTCATATTTGATCTCAAATTTTACATTAAGGAATTCTTGGAGAATATCATGATCATACTAAAAAAATAAAAAAAATATGTGTATTGATGAATTTTAGAGAATGGTTCCGGAAAAAATTACCATAAAATTCCTATACTTATTTTTGTGGGAAGAATTCTTATCCAAATTAGATTTTATTGAACCAAATCAATCATACGGTATTAATCACTTGACAAGTATATTACACTTATCATATAATTAGTTCAAGTCTGACGAAACATACTCCGGATTAAAATTTCCCATTCTTGCCGTTGTTCTGTAAAAAATTGCGGGCACTCATTTACAACCAGGAGAAAAAAAATGGAGTCGTGTTATGTGCAAGAAAGAACCAATTTGTGAAAACATCAAATTTTCGATGCTTTCTGCATTTGTGCTTACTTAAAAATGATAGCAAATCAATATTATTTATCAAGATCGTATAATTTTTTAAAAACAAATGAGCGATTTGCCTAAATAAAGCATAAGTCAGGAAATATAAATACAAATATACCTGATATTTATCCACAGTTAGAGATACTTAGATTTTATTTACTTTTGATGATTGAGCAGGATATTCCACGCTATCCAACTCAATATTTTATTTACTTGATATATAATTTGGGTGGACGATTTTGCCCTCTTTTTTATGGTTTAATTTGTCTCTATTGTCCCTTAACAAAGTAACAAAAAGACCATGACATTGTATGAATTGGGTGTGAGACTATTTTGACTTTCCAACTACCTTTTTTATTTTTTTAAAAGGAGAATTTTTTGGAAATGAAAATTTTGGTTCCTTCTTTTTTGATGGATTTGTTTTTATTTTAGTTTTATTAAAAAAAATAAAAATCAATGTCCTATTGTAGACACTTCTTACAACTAATTATCCTAACATTAATAGATGGCCTAATATATTCAACTCGGCCTAAATATTTAAAAGGGAGAATTACATTTACACCCCCTAACTTATGGTTTGTTTATACAAACTACTTCTGTATTTTGCATAGGGAAAAATGCAAGCAACTCCCTTGTGATATCGTAAATGAGCAAATTACCTTTTTATAAAAAAATAAATAGCGATGTACCTTCCTGTAATTTTTAAAATACAATAATTTACCCCCTATAATATTTAAAATGAAGCAATTGACCTCCCTACATAAGGAGGTAAATTGCTTCATTTTAAAAAGTACAAAGAGGTAAATTGCGATATTTTTTTATAGGGGGATAATGTGCTCATTTTTAATATCACAAGGGGGTAAATTGCTATTCACCCCTTTTGCATAGTTACAGAAACTACCTCTAACAGCAACAAAATATAGGTAGTTTGTGTAATGATGCTAAAGTTTTTAGGGGTATGTGTGTAATTTTTCAAAAAATTAATGAGTGGTTTGTGTTAGTGATATTGTTATTTTGATGGGTGTAAGTGTAATCATCTAAAAAATAGGGGTGATTTGTATAAACAACTTATAAATCAAGGGGCATTAATCAAGAGGTGTAAATATAATTATCCCTATTTAAAATCCTTCTAACAATACTAATCCAATAACTGGGTAGCTTTGTCAGTGATAAGCTTCGTGCAAATCTCAACTTCCTACCCCTCAAGCCCAACTAGAACTTGGGTTGTATCAGTGAGTTATAAGTCTCTATGACTCTATTATAAATAGGGAATCCATAAACTTAAAAAAAGTCACGTGTAACAACTTGTTAGATAGTTCTTTTTCTTGACGGACGAAAAATCATTAGATCGAAAAGACGATCAGATACATACGCAAACGTCAGATCTATTCACAGATGTCAAATCCGGTTGTTTGTCGCTACAAGACATATCTAAAAACGAAATTTGTATATAATTCAAGCTATATAAGATTCACGAAGTTGGTATTTTGCTACCCATATTAATCTATTTAATTTGCATATTTTGATAAAATCACCAACTTTCATGATTAAAAGTGTTATTATTATGTATAAAAGTTAGTGAATAGAGCAATCCGAAGCACAAAACCTAGAGCAACCACAGAAAGTTAGAAAAGCACAAGAACACAAAATCAAGCATTGCTATCCTATCTGCTCATCCCAGCTCTAAGGATCTTGATCGCCCAATACTTGAATCTGTCGTTTACCCATACTCAGTACCTCATGCTCATGTGGTCGAGGTAGCCAGGGGACTCCAACAATCGAAATAGACATCCTATTCCTGTGTGAAGGATGGGGAACTCCCTAATTTCGCCTCGAATGGGAAATAGCGTCGCCGATGCAGAGTGTTGTTCGGCGGTGTAGCAATCCGCCAGCATCGCGATGTTATACTCCTTCAGCCGTCTGATTGCCAAGCCACCCTCCTCCGTCTTGCTGCACAAGCGTTCCCATGCAATCCAGTGAACCTTACCATCTCCATCAGTCCGTCCAGTAGTTCAAAACAGCCCATCATGTAAGTCGGTATTGTAGGACGAACCGCCGGGCTTGGAATAAGTGTTTTGTCGCCCACCCTTGCAATCGTTTCCACAGTCGGTAGGGGTTTAAGTCGAATTTTCAGTTCCATTGATTTATCAAAAAGTTGCACACCCCTAACCACTTGATCTAATGCTATTCACAAAAGCTTGTACGAGATTCTTTAAAATTGAGTTATGTTAAAAAAGTTAAGGTTAATTACACTTAGATCCCATAAAAAATACGAGATTATATTTTCTCTCAAAAAAATTTTGAATTATACTTACACCACCTTCGAAAAATTCACTGTTTACGCATGATCCCTTTTTTGTAAGAATTTGAAAGAAAAATGTTGATATAGCAAAAAAGAACGGCATAAACTTCAAATTTTACCTCTTATTTAACATTTTTTATGTAATGACTTTGTACTTGTGATGAAAAAAAATATAATGATGTTAATTTCAGTATATATATATATATATATTATTTATTTCTGTATAAGTACAAAAATATACATAAAAATGTTAAATGATGGGTAAAATTAAAAATTTATACTCTTTTTGCTTATGTCAGCGTCTCTCGTTTAATTCGAGTTTAAAGGCCCAGGTGGGATGGGGATGTGGACCCAGTCCAGTAAAGTTCAGCAGCCCAAGCCTGGTACCCAAGATTGGGATTACTTGGACCAGTATAAATGGGCCTGATAGGAGGCCCATATTCATATTAGTACGTTTCAACTCTGAGCCTTTTGCTGAACTGAAGTTGAAGTTTCTCGTAAAATGCAAGAAAAAAGGGAAAGAGGACTTCTTGAGCAGTTTGTCAACGTTCTTGGAATGAAATATTAATGGCTACTCTTCCTTAATTCTGAAGAAAGGAAGTAGAGTAGGAAGCGTGAGAGAGAGCAAAACCCAGCGCAAGAAGAGGAGAAAAATTGATTAAAAAAAAAACAACAGGTTTTGCTGATTACTATTTATTCGAGGTTTTTGCGGTGTTGCGGAGCATCTCCTTGTTTCTTTGTAGTCTGATTATACTCGTATGTGATCTTGATTTTCTTTCTTCTTTTTTTTGGTTTGAAATCTTGGGTTTTTCGTTTTTATGGGTTTTTTGGATGGGAGTTTTAGTTTAGGGTTTGATCACAGTTTTGCTTCGGCGCAGGACGACGCTGTTCTTGGTGAATCTTGAATTCCGTTCTTGATGAGCTCCGGTACGTTGAGAAGAAGGCTCCATCATGGAGATGTTGATGGAGGAAGATATGATCGGTACGAGACTTCGAGATTCGATTCGTTAAACGAGCCGTTACTTGGTTATGGGGATTACGATTATAATAGGCACGCTGAGGTATTTTATTTTTGAGAAGTATGAAATTTTGCGTCTAAATTTGACCACTTTGATTTGTTTTCTCTTGTGAGTTGAATATATCTTATTCTTATATATATTGGTATGATTTTTGGTGTGGAAGGAGCAAGCACTCTTGGGTATTTTGGATGATGAACGAAGTAAAGTGCGCCTGCATTGGTCGCTGCTCTTTTCTAATGTAATCGCGCAGTGGGCACAATGGTTAGGTTGGTATTTACTGCAATTTTGTTTCTTGATTTTCTGTTGAAGAGAAAAGACAAGAAAAAATTATTTGCTTATGTGTTCTGTACTGATAATTTACTGGAATGTGGCTTCCTTTGGAAAATTATAGTTGATTTTCCTTGAGAAGATGGTTTAAGTACGGTCTACTCATTTTCTGATTGTGAAGCATGACTGTAACCCACCAAGGAAATTTGGTTTTTTTGTTTTTCATGTTATTGGGCACTCAGATATTTAGAGTACTTGGAAATACAAGTGCAATAAAATTTTCCAATCCTAAAATAATGGTCAACTTTGCATCATAATCCTGCATTTTCTGTGTATGTTAGCAAATGAATCATCGTATTCACATTTTCATGACTTTTAACTGACTGATACATTCAATAATATTGTCCACTGATGTTATTAGGCTGATGCTTTTCATGAAATTAGATCAAATTTACATTTTCTTCATGACGCATATTTGGAGTAAATTGCTTGAGTTAGTTTCGTATTGTATATTCCGATCTGATCATAGAAAAGATTCTCTTAAGGCGAACCAAGCCTATGTTAGGTATAGGGGCCGGTTCCATGTCGGTCGGAACAAAGACAAATTTGGTTGTGAATTTCAGTGTACCAACATCTACACAAACCAATCAATAGTTCAAGTCACACACTTCCATAGTGCATTGTCTCTTTGAGTATTTCCCTTCAAATAATCTTTTGATGTTATAAAAAATTTGTAAGACTGAAATAGAAAATGAATCTAAGTTTTGGTCTGAAAGTGGAGATGGTTAGTGGCTTTTATCTTAAATTCAAGATCCAAGTAGCAAAGTTTTTGGCTTTAGTTTGTAATTAGATATTTAACTAACTTAAAAGAAGCATCAGTAGTCAACCTTTTCAATTTAGGAGTTGCAGACATAGAGAAAAGTAGGATCTAGGTCAGTTCTAGAGCTGAAGACATAAAGGAAGATCTTTTAAATTTGAAGGTATACACTGACCATTAGGCTTGATAAAATGTTGATTGAGTCGTGAAGATAAACATCTCAGGACAGGAGCATACAGTTTTTTTAAACATATAGTGTGTGGGGGAGTAATAATTTAATATGTTCCTGTAGCATCATTATTGGTTTGTTGACTTGTTTCATGTAGACTCCTGATACTTCTTATAAATATTAACTAGTTAACTGGTCATTATCTTTTCCTTTTGCAGCAAATATTGTTCTTGGATCTGGGTCTCTGTTTGGAAGAATTATACCATTTATCGCGGGCACTCAAAATGGAGCAAACAGCAACCTTCCACCTGTTTTACTTAGTCCCTTGCAGGTATCTTTCAGCAATTTCGTAGGCCATCTCCAAGAAGATGTCTTGCTGCCTTTTAATTTTGTCTTTTTCTGCCTTGTGCTGAGGAATTTAGTTGTTCATTGTCCCGATATCTAATTTTATTTCCTCTGTAAGAGGTTGGTTAAAAGAACACGATTCATTGACACATGATATGGGGCACGTTGGTTTGATGATATCAAAGCTCTATTCATGATTGACAAATGCTGTTATCAGCTAAAGACAAGATATGTGATGGCTACCTCTTTAAAATTGATAGTTTCACCACATTCAATGGTGACATAAGTTAAACACTAGGCTTGTGAGCCTCAAAAAGAGTAATCTGGTTAGAGTGATGCAGAGATACCATATGAAGCTGAAGTTCTTGTCAGATTCATACAGAAATTTGAAGGAATTGTGTTATAACATATGGATCTGTTTGAATTTTTACATGTCCGTCTGTAGTTAACACTGAAGGATAATTTTTAAACCCAGTCAAATGCTTAGGCTGTATGGATCTATGTACCTGTTTCTGATGGATTAATGATTGTATTGGTCGTTGTTAATAAAATGCTTAGTAGCTCAGTTAATGCTATTTTTGCTCTTTACTTGTTACATATACTTTCTACTTTCCCCTATCTTCTGTCTTAGCTTTCACTGTTTATACCAGCAATTGTTTTTTATTCTTGAGTTGGCTTGGCAATAGGAAGCACGGCTGAGAAATTTAAAGCAGAGACTGTCAGTCCCTTTTGATGGCAGCTCTTCAGAGCATCAAGTATGTATCTGCCTCCATTTTTCAAAAAGTTATACTTTTCATTTGGGATATTTTGTACTTGTACCGATATAATTTGGACATTGTATAATCAGATGTCCTTTCCAAAGGATGAATTATGACAAAGTCGGTAATATTTTGGAATAGTGGCATATACTTGACCCAAATGATAAACTTCCTCGCTCTTTATTTGGATGTCTTTATTCATGCATCAGTGGTCCATGTTTTCTTGGCAGGATGCTCTTAGACAACTTTGGAGGTTATCTTATCCTGATAGAAAACTCCCATCTCTTAAGTCAGAGGTTTGGAAAGAGATGGGTTGGCAGGGATCTGATCCTTCTACAGATTTCAGGTGTGTGCTGATAAGTGATTGGCTAATTGAAATACAACTATGTAGATTGGAACTTATTTGGAAATTTATGAACAATCATTTAGGGGTGGCGGATTCATATCATTGGAGAATTTGATCTTCTTTGCTAAGACATATCCGGTTTGTATTTCTTTCTCTCTCCTGCATTTACATGATTTTTATTACAATTGGCATTGCCAGATTCTAAGAAAATAGAAATGTTCTCCCTAAGAAGAATGTATGTCTATAAGGGATTCATGGTGAAATGTTGTCCTTTATTTAAGCTCTCTTCTTGTGTGGCTTGCTATAAGATAATCTTGCAATATTCAGAAAGCATAGAATCATAATGGGCGAAGCAATTTAAAGTGGAATACTTCGTAAGGAACTGAATGGAAGGGGCTTTATTTGGTGGCAAGCAAGGGAGAAGAGGGAGTTGAATGATGCCATTCTATATAATATTCTCAAAAGCAGGACTCTAAAAATTTGTCATGAATGAATAGGAGTAGTTCGAATATTGCTTCCTGGTTAGACTAATGATGCCACCAGTGTTCTTCTCGGTGCAAGTTTACTTAGTGATCGGAGATCATGTACTATTCGTATAAAGGAGCTGTACTGCTGAATGACTCGCTTGTTTGTCAATCTGTTATGATCATTTGATTTGAATCATATGTGACATGTCGCTGAGTTCTTTTTAGACATGTGACAATTTTCCACGCTGTGATTATAAAAAAATTGATATTTTTGGACATGTGTGACAATCTTCATTCTTTGCTGCACATCACTTTGATAGGAAGCATTTCAGAATTTGTTGCACAAGAGAGACGGAAAAAGGTCTGAATGGGAGTATCCATTTGCTGTGGCAGGCATCAATGTATCCTTCATGCTGGTTCAAATGTTAGATCTTCAGTCAGGTGTGTAAGGGTATTTTGTGAATTAGATTCTCTACTGCTTTTATCTCCTCTGATCAGTTGCTAGATGTCGGATGTGCTACTAAAATTGGATAAATAAATTACATGTCCCATCATCTTAAGATTGGTACTTGTAAGTTGAGCTGATTATAGGAAAAAATTGCTTGAATGATCACGGAATTTCTCTTTACTGATGTTAAAATTAGAACTTTACTATCTTGTATTCTACTTTATGGAATTGTCATTTAGCTGTTTGCAAGGAAGACACTGCCTTCCATAATCTGTACCAAAGTTCTTTGTCTATCTACCTTTTTCTCATAGCTTAAACAGTCACGTCTGGCTACACTGGGGCCTTGTGATTGCGGGACGCTGTAATGGGTGTTCTTAAATAATTCTGAATTTAGAAACTTTATTGAAGTAGAAAAAATATTTCCTAACTGATCCATTTGCATTTTTCCTTCCAGCATTTTGTTCTTCAAAAGGCTAACTAGATATTTCTTACATTTATTTGTTTAACTGCATATATCAGCATTAAATAGTTACTCAAGAGATGTTTGAAGCAGTCATTTTCATAAGTATGAAATATTTTTGCAGGCAACCCTAGCACTCTAGCTGGCCACCGGTTTCTGGAGTTGCTCCGAGAAGACGAGATGGCTTTTGACAACCTTTTCTGCATCGCCTTCAAGTTGTTGGACGCACAGTGGCTTGCAAAGCGCGCTTCATATATGGAATTTAATGTAAGAAACATACATCCCTTTTTACAATGAGTTCATAGTTTATACAAATATTGAAAATAAATAGACATGATTGCTGTTCATGCTTTTCTTGTAGGATGTTCTCAAGTCAACAAGATCACAACTAGAGCGCGAGATGGCACTGGAAGATGTCTCAACAGTGAGAGATTTGCCAGCTTATAATTTACTGAGAAGATAGTATTGATGGTATAATCTTTCATGATACTTTTGTAAATACCTTTTGTTTTTTAATTTTTTTTCCCCTGGCCTTTGAATTTGTTGTTCCAATTAACCATATGTGAGACCAGCTTTCATACCAGAAGCTGTAAATTTCTGTGTATAAAGTTTGAAGCACTGTTTTCTTGCATTTGGTGGTTGAGTTTCCTACCCAAGGAATAAATTTCTCCTTTGCTTCTTATTATATAGTTTTTATTCATTACTTTATTTTAAATGATTGATCAAGTTATTTTTTAGGTTAATTTGCCAAAAAAGAAAAAAATTCCTGTGTTTTAAAAACTCAGCAAAAAAATCCCCTCTGTTTTAGAAATAGGTAAAATACTCAGTATACGCTTCCTTTTCTATTTTGAAGCATAACGTGTTAAATTTTTAGATTGTTATGCCCTTATATAATTTTTTTAATTATATATAAATAATTAGAAATTATAAAAAAATTATTATTTTATGATTATAATATTTAAAAAAAACCATACCCGCCACAGTCCCCGATCTAGCAACGTTGACGTTGCCCAAAAAGGGACGTCTAGCAATGGCGAAGTCGCCCAGAAAGGGACAACGTTGCTCCCAGATCAGGAGGACGACGGCATCGCCCAAATAGAAGAAAGAGGGCGACAGTGACGGCCCCAATCTTTTTTTTTTTTAAATTAATTAATTATTAAATATATATTTTAATTATTAAAATTAATTTTAGATAATTATTAGATATTTAATTAATAATTTGTCTGATATATATAGATTCTTTCTCTTTTAAATATATAAAATACTAATTTAAATATAAATGCCATTTATAAAAAATAATATAAATTAATAAAATATTTTATTTCAATAATAATTTAAACTAATTTATAAATTATAATTTATAATAATTGTTTCACGTTTTATTTTCATATACGTATCTAAATATAAAAAATAAAATTGAGTTCACTATTTTGGTATTTAATTTTAATATAAATATATTTTTAAAATAAAAAAAAATCAATGTATATAAAAATGTATAAGATTTATATCTTTTTGGTATTTTTAAATAAAAAATAATAATGTATAATTTTTATAATGTAATAAATTTAAATATAATTTATTTAATATTTTCTAATTATATAATATACTTGATAATGTATAATTTTTATATTTCATTAATATCCACATTTGTTAAGATATTTAAATTTTATATTGTGATTGTAAGTTAATCTTTTAATTTAAATTACTAAAGATTAAAATTTTTATATAATGTTTTCGTATGATTAAATAAATATATTTAAAAGAAATTTTTTAATCTTTTCAAAGAGATGAGAATAAAAAAATATACTCGAAATAGTGAAAAACATGTCAAAAATGCCTTAGTCTCTTGTAAACTCGTATAAATTCCTGTGATATGATGCTTTTTTTTTAATTATTTGTGAGGTTAAATTACTTTTTGATCCCATAAAGAAGGCACATCTTTTTATTAGTCTCATGCTTTACGGATTTTTTGTTTTGGTCCCATTTTATTAAAAAAAAAATTTAAGTTAGTCCTCCGCAATTTTTACCGTCAAGTTTTAACTGTAGAAGTAGTCAAACGCTAGTGTAATTACTACTGGAGGGAATTCCATGATGAAATCTTCAAGTAATAGCATATTCATGTTCATCTGAAAGAAAAATAGAGAATATATATAAATATAAATTGTATTGTTCAAGATTGAACAGACGAAAAAGTCAAAAGAACAATTATAATATTTAAATATATAGAGACAACGTAATTAGACTAACGTTTGAGCACTTTTGCCATTAAATATTGACAGTAAAAGTTGTAGAGGAACTTTAAAACTTTTTTTAACAAAATGGGACCAAAACAGAAATCCCGTAACGCATGGGACTAATAAAAAAATTTGCCTTCTTTATGGGACCAAAAAGGTAATTTAATCTTTTAGGTGCTTTCATGGAAGTAAGAGCAAGTTGTAAGAAACATCTCAAGTGCAAGAAAAATCCTAAAATGCAGCAAAAAGCGTATCAAGGATAACCCGTGACCCACGGGTTATTAGAAATCCAGCAGACAGAAAATCGAAGTCAGTTTAACCTATTACCCACGAGTTATCAAGAATCCGTTTAACAAAAAAAATCAAATCTAGTTTTGCCCTTGATCAAGGGTTATCAGACATGATATAGGCAAAAATTGAAAAGTCCTCAACATAATTGCTCAGTCAAGATATTAAGTGCAGTCATCTTGAAGTCATCTTATTACCTTGTATCTATTGGAAGAAATATGATAGGAAGAGAATAGGGAAGAAAAGAGTGAGAATTAGACTAAAAATAATGATTCTGTTCCTCTCTTACCACGTCTAGGGAACTAATATAAATAGGAGGGCAAAAGGCAATTTTCGTCCCACAACTATAGGCCATTTTCGTTTTAGTCCCGTAAGTTTCTAGGGTTTCAATTTGGTCCCGTAAAACTGAAAAATTCGCAATTTCAGTCCAAATTTGGCCGGAAAAATTTGTGGGTCGCCGGAAAAAGTCACATGCGATGCATGTGACTTTTAAAATTGGGGATTCGATCCTGATTGGCTGGAGAAGTTGATGTGGCACATATGTGGCGCATACGTGGAAATTAAAAAAAAAAAATTGACTCATCTCAAAAGAATGGCAAAGGCGGAAGACGACTTTTGTCGGATCTTTGCACAGAGGTGATCAAAATTGATGGGACTGGTCTCAAAAGATTCGCCAGAACGAGAGGCGTTCAACGATGGTCTTTCGAGCCGGTGGTTCGTTCAGACGAAGGAGAAAACGCCGACGGAAGGTGCAGTCGTGGCAGACGACAACTGAGATCTTCAAAACGATGGATCTTTGCACCTAGTTGATGAAAATGGATGAGACTGGTCCCATTAGAACCGCAGTGAGGAGACGAATCCAATGGTACCAATATGCAATCGTGGGTCGTCCTGTGGCCGGCGAATCGACGAGAATAATCCACGGCGGTCAATTTCAAAGCCCAGTCACTATCGTGGTCGGATCGCAAAATTGGTTGAGGGGTTTTGTTCTCCTTACTATGGGTAATTGAATGGTATATGTGGTGGCTAGAAATTCCAAGTAACGGCGGCGGAATTGAAGAGAGAAGGTGGCGGCGAATGGCGGGGATTTCACAACTTTGATTTCCCATCAGTTTTTTTTTTTTAATTTCCACGTATGCGCCACATATGCGCCACATCAGCTTCTCCAGCCAATCAGAATCAAGCCCCCAATTTTAAAAGTCACATGCGATGCATGTGACTTTTTCCGGCGACCCACAAATTTTTCCGGCCAAATTTGGACTGAAATTGCAAATTTTTCAGTTTTACGGGACCAAATTGAAACCCTAAAAACTTACGGGACTAAAACGAAAATGGCCTATAGCTGTGGGACGAAAATTGTCTTTTACCCTAAATAGGAGAGAGGAAGAAGGTTGTTGACGTTCTTTTTGGGGCAGAAAAAGGGAGAAAACCACTGAATACAGAGAATAAGACAACAAAATAAGTGTAGAAGTTGATTCGGTGCCGGAATGACAGACCGTACACGTCGACTTTCGACTCCATGAGTTTTTCTATATTCTTTTCTTTTTTGTTTTATCTAGTTAAGATAAACTAATTTACTTTTTATTTAGGGCTTTTGGAAAATCTAAGTGGGACAATGTTTTGAGTATTTTATTGAATTAATCTACAGTTTTGTCTTCATATCTCCATATATTATCGTGCTTGGTTGTATAATTTAAGAGCATGATCAACTTTTAGATTTAATTAATTATGTTGATGAATTGGAAAGGAAATCGACATAGTAGACAAGGTAATTCATCGTGTCAGTGGAACGATATCTAAACATACATAGACGTGATTCATCTGGTTACATAGGTTTTTCAGATCTTAATGTGTTATTTTCACAAGTTTTAGATTGGAGAAATCCACTATTTCTTTAATAATAATAGGTTTTGGTATAACTCGAGAGAGTATATTGAATTAACTTGAGAAAAACCTCAGTGTATGAAAACATTGTCTGCTAGATTAATCTGTAAATTCTGCATTCATTGGAACAATTAGGTGTACCAATAACCTTAGCATCTTTCTCACTCTTAAATCTTCTCTGACACGTTTATTTTGATTTATTTTCTTGATTCACGATTGTCCAAAAAATCGTAGATTAGTTATAGTTGTAGTAATTATTTAATTTAAATCCTCGACGGATTCATACATATTATACTATTTAACAACTAGTGCACTTGCTAGTGGCTTATACATATTTTAGCAATCACTCTTTCTTAAAATTTGATATAACTACACATAAATTCCGTGTGGTTTGAGAAATTATGTCTACTACTCCTAATATTTGTTCTGTCCAAACCTGTCATTAATTAAAATTCACATAATTTACTGATATAAAAAAAAAAAAATTGAATAAAAATCTATATTTATCCGATTGAATTTTCAACTTGTTAATGCAAAGGGCAACACAAGGAGTGGGAAGTAAAAAGATCAAATGCAGTAATAATATGGTGAGGACAAACCAAAATTCCAGAGCAAAATCAATTATATATAATCTGATCCCAACATCTTTGTACCCCATTAGCATAAATGTCTTCTCAGGTGGTTGTCATTTTCTCAGGCATGTCCATTATTACCAGGTTCCTCGGAAGATTTGAGGTAAAAACGCTGGAGACGCTCCGAGGCTATCTTAACCTGCTCGTCCCAGTCCGTTTTCCATGCCATGTAGCTCAGCGCAAGCGACTGAGTGAAAATTCCGAGGTTCATTCCGATCCATATGCCCTGTAAAAGACAACCCGACAGTGGTATCAGAGCCGACTAACCTAGGCTAGAGGAAGAGGCATGTCTGAGATTCCTACAGCTTTGGTTTACATTTATTTGTGTAGATAGTTCTGGTTTTTACCTCAACTTGAAGATGAGCAACGTATCCGAGCAAAGCCCCGATGGGTATTCCGATCAAATAGAAGCAACAGAGGTTGATGATTGCAACTATTCCTTGCATACCTGCTCCCACTGCCACCCCTGGTTTTTGCCAAGAATTTCCAGCATCAGTGTAAGAACATATATTCAAGAATGTCTTCCAATCATTTTGCTCGAACGGGACATCTTTTAAGGATCAAACAATATTGTGACCAGATATAACCGATCACATGGCAAGTGTTATTTTATTTGCTACGTATTATATGACTGATGGTTCTCCTTACATTATATTTTGAAATTCACTCAATGAGATTGGAACTAGAAATTTATAATGTGGGATCAAGTACGGGAATGTAATAAAGCAAAACCACGGAACGTATAACTGACCTGAAAGAACTGGATAGATGCTATTGAGCAAGACTGAGATAGCGAGGAGCACAGAGAGACTCGAGACGGTCTCTGCAACTTCGACATCATTTGTGAACAAGTACCCGATATTGTGGCCGAAGGCCAAGCAAAGAATCGTAAAGAACACCCCAATCACGACCGAAGTAGTTATAAGGACCTTGATAGAAAATTTTGTAGCTTTAGCATCTCCTCGTCCAAGCTCATTTGCAATCCGCACGCTGCACACAAGAACACAGTTGAAGACCAAAGAAAAAAAAAGATGGAAAGAAGGCGAGCTACAAGCATTAGACCGTTGTGATTACGTACCATGCAGCGCCGAGAAATCCAAGACAGATCATGAATTCCCATCCGTTGATGTTAAGGCTGCAAGAATATGGCTCTTAGTCAATAGGAATCATCGTAGAACAGCAAAGAAAACACTAAACAAGGTTGTAAGAAACACTCACCAAATAGAGAAGGCAGATATGGCAACCTCGGCATTACTCATGTAACCGGCCAACAAAACTAGTACAGAATTGTACCACAACTCCAAGCTGCAACACGAGAGCAACAGTAGTTACAACAGTGAACAGACGTAAACCGAAGTAACAACCGCTCAACTATATACATCTGCAACGTCATCTAATGCGCTAACGGTTAGTGATCAAGCGAGCATAGTAAAAACAAGACGTTAAAAACTCGTTTGTCATTGTATGAAAAGATACGATAGTATATACATAAACGAGTTCTTGAGATTACCAAACCATAACGCCGGAAGAAATCGAGAGCTTTATAACGGGCAATAAATCCTTAAAAGCAGCGGAGCTGAACCCAGTCCACGTCTGAGGGCACCAACCTCCCATGATGTATCCAAGTTCAGCGAAAACCACCAGCCAAGAAGATATGCACAGTGCACCCATCGCGCCGTCAATTCCCCAGTTCAGATGGTAGACGAATAACCACGACAAGGGAACGTGTATCACGAGCTGCGCGATGGATATCCATGCTATAATACTGTTTTTCTGCTGCGCTTGTAGAAACATTTGCATTGTCAAAGTGAAGACGAAGTTGTAGATCATAGGAATAAACCACCAAGAGATGTATCCTGCAGATACCACAATGCTCGGTTCCTCGCCGAATAGTTTAAAAATGGGTGCTCCAAAGATGAAAAGGGGGAGTAAGAGGGTTAGAGTTAAGAAATCCACAATCCATGATCGTTGCAGATAAACGCCCATCATATGGTACTGTCTTGCACCGTATGCTTGTCCGCAAAGAGTTTCGGTAGCGCTTGACATTCCTATCTGCGATGATGTAACAAGTAGGAAAAGAAAAATGGATCAAGAGTTTTCATAGAGGACTAGTATAGGCAATAGCTATAGACAAAGTGGGAACAGACTTGAATTCAACGAGACCGTCGCCTCATTTGCAAAACAAAAGACATCCTACGATCCAGCCTTTTAGACTTCAACAATGAACATAAAAAATATGTTATCTGCTAAATATTTGTCTGAATACCTCTTGCAGGATGATTCTACACACGTCGAATAGGAATTTCATCTACAACCAGAGGGAACAAAAAAGTTGTAAAGCAACAACTTACCAGTACTCCATTTGCAAAGCGCACGGTAAGGGTTTGAACGAGCGCATAACCAGCAAGATCAACAGAACTGATGTGCCCGATAAACGACTGTGTCACGATTATGGTCCCAAATGATGCCACTCTTGCAATGATACCGGGCAACGCCACCCTCCATATTTTCTTGGACTCGTCATAAACCCTTCCTTTCAAATCACCTACCTCCCTTTCTTCGGAGCTCAACAGCTTCTCACGCATGCCATTATCCATGGCTCTGCAGAGACGAACAAACAGAACATCACTCAGTGTCATAACAAAAACAATTGAAAATCCACACTTGTTTTCTTGTGATGATTCTCTATTCATTCCACTCTTCCCATCTCATGCAAAAGTGATAACCACAAAGGCCTCACCTTCTACATCAATTCTTCCACGCAAATCAGTGTATTCATCAATATTCTAACTTATAAGTTCCAGAACAACTTTCATTTCTTATGCAACGGTTTCAGCACAAATTTTCTTACATCTACAGCACTTTCTTTTAAGGAAAAAAATGTGTAGCAGTGATTCATTGACATTGAAGCAGCAAATCAGGTAATCATATTCAGACATCCTTTTCCAGGTGGGGGACTCAAAATGGGCTCCCCAGATGATGACAAAAATTGAACCAAGACTTTAAACAACTGAATTCCAGCTATTACTGAAATACTTATTCCAAGATTCGACGTTTCTGAGTATATAATCCAAGCTATCATTTTCTTTTTCTCGTACCACACACTTCCAACATCAAAAGCAAAGTTACAGACTTACACTCTTCAAAATTTCTTAAAAGAATTAAATTATAATAAAATCAGCCACCGGAACCAATGCTATCCCAAATCCAACGGTGAATCATTCTTTGAGATTCACACGTCTCTTACTGCTTCCGGCACGTATTGGCAGCAGACTCAAAAGGGTCATTCCATGATTGGCCCACTGATAAACAATAGCAACAAGTGGACTAATGGACTGAGTTCCACCCATTCCATCCGAGAATTTGACCTCAACACGGGTTTAAATCTGAAAAAATTCTTACCCAAACCAGGTTTGGCCGAGCCAAACGAGTACTACCCACTCTAAACTTCACACCAACCACGAAAAGCGTATAGCATTTAACGTATAATTGATTTAGATTCGGCCAAGCCGAGTCCGAGTTAGATTTTCCCTAAATCTGAACAAAGATTGTTACCATAAAACTGCAGAAATGAAAGGTGGGCTCTATGATTGAGGGCCCCGACAAAGCACTATGTTGTATAAACGTGGAGTTCTGCCTACTCTTCTGCATTCAACTTTCTACTTTCTAGGGCTTCTTTCAGCCATTACCCCCCAAAATTGCTATCACTTTCTGAAATGTTTTTTTCTAGAAAAGATTCCATGTGAAAGGACCCTTTTATCAACAGTAGTCCCATAAAAAATTGCAGATCGTTATAGCGGTAAAGGGGTAAACAAGGCATAGAGAATAGGACAGTCTTATGGGTAAGAATTTTACTCAGAGCAGAAAGGTGGGAAAGTTGTGTTCTTTTTAGTTCTAAAAGTGATTTCTTTCTCTTTGTTTGATGAATCAGTGCTAAAAAGAAGTGATTTAAATATGGAAATTTAACAGGTTTGAGACAAAAGTCATTTATGAATCTTAATGAGAATAGAACAATCTTGTGAAAAGATTAAGGATTAAAGCTTCAATCCAGCAAGAAACAGAGAGAGAGACAGAAAGAGAGAGAGAGAGAGAGAGGAGACAGCCTCAAACCAGAATTGCGGAACTACTACTAAAAGGAAAGGTTGTGAGAGGTCCTAACAGAACAATAAACAGAAAACACACAGCACACACTCTCATTTACAGACTTCTGTGTCAAGATTGAACCCAAAAACTACCAGAGTTATTACAACCAAGACGAGGGAATACTTGCAAGAAAACTGGAACCCAATAACAGAAAACACAGAGACACACAGTGGAAGGTGCTGAGCAACAAGACTTACACAAGAAAACAAATCCTTCGATTGGCTTACAAGAACTTGGTTTCAGGGCTTCCCTCTAGAATTTCTCCCAACAGTTAGTTGCCCTCAGACAAAGAGACACGCTTTATCTCTCCCACAAGAGAGAGAGAGAGAGAGAGAGAGAGAGAGAGAGAGAGTTGAAATACTATTCTACACTATAAAGATGTGATTATTACAATGGAGATGCATATAGACATAGCAGCAACACTATGAATGAAGGGACAGGTGAGAAATGGAACACTACAAGACCACCTACCCCCATTCATCCTAAAACGTGCATGACAGACACCTAAAAAATTCTGACCAGATTTTATTATTTTCTCTCTGTCTTTTTCTTAAAACAATTTGTTGTAAACTTCCTCGAATATTACATAGTTTATGCAAAAAAGGGTACAAGAAACCAAACATAAAAAATTGCACGTTTATTTAAAAAATCAGAGTCTAATTCAACATTACATTGTTCAAAAGAAAAAAGTTTCTTGATGTACATTTTATTAGTATGGATGAATTTATTAATTTTAAAATATATTTTATATTTATTCCGTTTATATAATTTGACGTGCATCAACCCTTTGTAATTATACAAAATTTTATTTTATTAAGCAAAAGTTGATTAATTGTGAATATAAAAACTATTTCAAGAATCACATAAAATTAGGTCTTTTTTTTTTCAATTTTTTGCACATGTTTTATAACATAGATACAATTTTTCTAATACTTTTTACTCATTTTTCTATAAGAAGGTCACATTGATAATGATATTCGTATTGCGTTGATATAAAAATATTGCGATTATTAAAATATTTTTACTATATCTGTGTTGACGTACTTGTCGTTAGATGATTAATTAGGTACAACTAAACATTATAATTAAGAAAAATAAATACCAATAGTTTATTTTAAATTTTCGTATTTCTTTTTATTCTTGAATTTTTATTAAAATATATTTAATTCTGATCATATTAATTACAAAATCATCTGTACGTACTAACATTTTATGAATTTAATATTTTTATTTTATTTAAATACTTCAAATATTTATTTTTAAAATAAAATATTACATCATATAAACACCGAAAATATTATTTATAAGATCATACAAATATTTAAAATAAATTTAATTAGACATCCTTCCCAAAAAGTGAAAAAATATAATAAGCGTTCGTTAAACGCTACCTAAATTTGACTTTTGCTACAGTTTGTTTATTACAAGAACATTTAGAATAGAACGAATCGTAGAATAGATGTAAGAACTATTGATTAGTTACCGACCTTTACTTTTGGAAATACAAACCAATTATTAATTAATGTCACTATAGTTAGTTGTTTTAATTTAAATACGGGCGAATAGCAATTTATCTCTTGTGATATTAAAAATGAGCACGTTACTCCCTATGAAAAAAATATAGCAATTTATCCTCTTATACTTTTTAAAATGAAGTAATTTACCTTCTTATGCAGGGAGGTAACTTGCTTCATTTTAAAAATCATAAGAGGGTAAATTGTTGTATTTTAAAAAATACAAGGAGATAAATCGCTATGTGTTTTTTCACAAGAGGGTAATTTTCTCATTTGCGATATCACAAGGGAATTGCTTGCATTTTTTGCATTTTGAATATGTTGTCTCATTTATCCAAATACTTATTTTGCTACCAAAAACTAATAAATAAGAGATCATTACATTTTCTTTCTTTTCAAGTATGGTGGAATTACACATAAATTTTTCGTGGTTTTAGAAATTACGTCTAGCATTTATGAGGTTTATTTTCATCTAATAAATAAATCCCTCAGTTAATCAAAGTTCACAGAGTTTGTTGATAATAGCAAAAGTTTTGAACATAAATGATATTTACCCCTATTGACTCATACCATTAACTTATAACAGTTCAAATAATTTTTTTTCGACCATTATAACAATGAAGATATATCTTCTCGCATGCATTATTACGTGAAGATGTATGAGAGCAATTTGATTATAAAAAAAATTATTTGACCTGCAATAAATCCGTAATAAGTCAATTGGGGGTAAATATAGATTTGTTTCAGACTGTTTTTATTAATATCAACAAACTTCAAGGGTGTTAGATGTAATTTTTCAACCACCATATACCTACGTGTATTACACCATACCTTATGAGAAGGAAATGTATATTTGTAATTTTATATATATATATATATATATCCAACCCTATATAATAATTACAAAATCTTGAAAAGTTAAGGGCGTGTACGTGCAATTAGAAATAACAATTGTTTGTAGCCCATTACAAACAAGAATTTCTCTCATTAATTGAAGAATTGTATTTTCGCAAAAATACAATATTCATAAAGATGCCAAACATGGCACTACAGAAAATTATAAGAACCATTTTGCATTTATTGCATTTGTTTCTATTTGGCAATTTATTAAATGCTTTTTGGGATTGTTTCTGAAAATTCATTTATTACCCTATAAAAAATAAATAAATAAATTATATTTACATATTCTAATTTATAATTTATTTACATAAATTATCTCTACCGTTACAGAGACGCTTACCCAAACGTCAACATTAGTTACACAAATAAATTTTATTTTTTCAGAAAACTACACATAACAAGCAGTATTTGGATTCATGTTTGCCCATTTTTCGAAATAAGATAAAACACACTCAATGTATGTTTTTGTATTTTTACACCTTATTTGCGTATTTTTTTATTTTTCAACTTTCTATATATATTCATAATATAAAACAGATATGATTTGACAATAAACAGTAATTTTTGTCTCCTAAACATACAACATTAAAGATAAAATATTTATATATAAAAATATATGATTTGACAATGAACAGTGATTTTTGTCTCCCAAATCCCAACATCAAACCTACACCACTTATTTTAAAATATTTTAAATTACCCCAAAACACAAATCCAAACAAATCATCTATTTTCAACACACATTTACTTAACAAAACACTTAAAACACAAATCCCTTTACCGGTTTGATCGAAATTTATGAGTAACAAATTTCTGATTTTGATCCATAGATTCATCTAGAAAAATACTGTTTTGATGGATTGAGAAACAAATAAAAATTATTACATGTTACGAGGTGTAAATTGTCTGGTAATGAAGGTGCAAGATCCGGCTCAAATTAAGTTGGACAACATAATTAAAAAATTAATTGAATCCTAACCACTTGGATTCTCTATTTAATAATGACTGACTCCACCCCTTTTATTTAATATATTTGTTTGAAGACTTTCTAGATTCTTGGTCAGTGTGGCCAGTGGCTGCTTTACAGTTCAAAAGGATATTTATTATTTTATTTTAATTTAATTTAAAGGATAATTTTATTATAATTATAAATATTTTTTAAATTTAATGATGATCTAACAAATACATTCTCGTGAAAGCCCATTGTTAGACGATCATTAATTTTAAATGAATATTTATAATTTTTCAAACAATGAGTGGGTATTTATAATTATGACAATCCTAGAAGAACCGGTTGTTTGCCAAAAAAAAAAAAGAAAAAGAATAGGTTTCTTACTCGATTTCTAAAGTTCGGGGGTTCAAGTAAGAAAATTCTATCGGACCGTATACCTAACCCTAATATGAATTCAAGTAAGAGAATCCTCTAAAGTGGCGGAGCCTCATCACATGTGACTAAAAATGTTGAACCTTCTATTTCATGGGAATAAAAACTGTAATTTCGTCAAGAAATTGTTAGAAATCAATTTTGACGAAGAGTGCACAAAATACGAAAGTGATTGCAAGGCATGGGATTTACATGTCTCGAAGAGTTCCCCAACATTCATGTTTGTTAAAAATCGATTTGTTGACAGCTGGAATAGCTCCGTGTGAATTACAAGAGAAGATCGTTCGTCAAGGTACTTGTAAAAACTACAAAATTACAATTTTACCACTAATAAATATTTTTTTTCCTCGTATTGCCAGGCAGTGCGGATACAAAATCAAAACAGACTCACTATCCCTACAATAAAGGGCGACTCACACATAAATAAAATTGTAGTTATATCATTCTTTGACGTGTAAAGTATGTTTGTCTGAACATTAATTAATTTGTTGTAGTATTTTGGACATAAAATGAGAAGTAAGATGTAAACTAAGAATAGGAACAAGTGAAGAAAGAAGAAAGTGGGAGTTAGGTGGGAATTTGAGGTCCAAAAATTTCACGTGGATAAGTAGGTGGGATTTCGATATGGTCTATACGTTCTCACCAGTTAATGTCCTTTTCGTACAATAATAATAGAATCACGAGGAATCTAATTCTTGGATTCCATTATTGCAATAATTTCCAATTTCAATTAATTCATCTCGTGTAATATTAATTCTTGATTCATTAGTTGTTTGTGTGAGTTTTTTTTTTTTTTTTGGGATAAATAATAAATAATTTATACAATAATTGGAGAAGAAAACGTGTGTAGCCACGAGGGCGTTCGATATAATTTAATTATGGGTAAATTATATTTTTAATTATTATATTTAGGACAAATTTGATTTGGTCCCTATATTTTTTTTAGGAAAAAATGTGTACCAGCCTCATGGAATATTCGAAATGAATAAATTATCCCCTTGTTAAAAAAAAAAAAAATCAAGTTACCATCCTGTGTTCTTCAAAATTGAGCAAATTACCCTCTCACGCGATTCGTGAAGTGTAGGCGCTTTTTTTTTTAATTTGAATTATAAAATTATATTTATAACATTATTTAAGAACCGTTGAATTTGATTTGAATTTAAGGTTCAAATTTAATTAATAGATCAATAGTCCGAATTTTATTTTATTCAATCAACAGTCTCAATTTAAAAGTATATTTATAAAACTTTAATAAACTATATATATGTAATATCTTATATATATAATTATACTTATATATATATGTATCTACACAGAGAGAAACAAAGAGAAGGGTGGCAACACCGACAACGACCATAAGCATCAAAGGGGTGGTGGAGGTTTGAGCATTTTCCGGTGGGGAGGTGTGACGGGGAAGGGTTTTTGGGGAAGGGGTGGGCGGTGACGGAAAAGGGTTTCTAGGGAAGAGGGTGGAGATGGAAACGGGTTTCTAGGGTAGGGGACGGTGACGATTGCGGAAGGGGAGGGGTTTCTGGGGTTAGGGGTCATGTGTGCAGTGCATTGAGGCAATATATATTGTGTGTAGATTGCGTCAATATATATATATATATATAATATATATATATAGAGAGAGAGAGAGAGGCTAAGCTTGATTGCGGGGCGATGGGACTGATCCACATTTTTTTTTCTTTTTTTAATTATTTTATTTAATTATTTAATAATTTTTATTACACCTACCTAATTTCTTAATTAATATAATTTAATCTCAAATATTATAATGGGTTCCAATTTACCTCATTTTATTATATTTCAATTGCAACTTATAAGTTATTTATAATTAAATTTAGTTTTTTTAAATAATTATCAACTATTCTCTTAATTATGTATAAAAATATATGGACATCGCAAAAATCATAATAATTTGTAAAATATTATAGACCAAAATTGTGCCTCGAAAAACGTAAGAATCCATTTTTTTTTCTTTATTTATTTGTTATTACTTTTGTTTGTGGAGCATATAATTGGCAAGAATGGTTTCGGTGAGATTGTACGACAACATTGGACTGGTCATGTAGGCGAGGCCGGCCCTAGGCACTTGTTCACTGTGTTCGGTTTTATTTTTAACTTGTTTTCATGTATTTTGTAGAAATAGAGAGAAAAATAAAAATAAATAAATATGTGTTAGAGATAATGTGTATATTTGGATTTATTTTTGGAGATAATATATTATAAGTATGGTATGTTTGAAGTTGTTTAGTGGAAGATAAATCTACTGTTCATTGTCAAATCATATTTCTTTTATGTATATTTATATATATGTATGAATATGTATATAATTTTTTTAGTTGTAGGGCCTATAATTAGTGTAGACTTATTTTAACAAAAAACAAATGAGGGACTATTTTGAAACATCTCAAAACACCATCAAAATTTTCAAAACAAATCAAGGCAAACATTGTCCATGATAAAACCAAACACTATGTAAGTAATTTATATAAACAGACTATAGAATCGAGAGTATAGATATAATATCGCTTAAAAATGACTAAATAAACATTTCAATCAGTAGATAAAAAAAAATGACTATTGGCTACAATTTTAACAGCTATGGACCAACAACCACGAGAAATATTTTCATTGACCATGATCTAATAAAATCGATACAAAAATATAGATTTTCCACCAAGAAAAAGTTATTTGGAATGACTAAGAGTCATGGTAAAAATATTTGTCATACCTTTTAGCCATTGCAAATATTATAGCCACTCTCGCAGATACCACAACCAACAACCGTTGCATGACCGTGGTCAATGGCTATTTACTACGACTGTTTTATTTTTAATCATGATAATTAACCAATGGTTAAATATTACATTTTTTTTTAGTTGTGAGTACAATATTAGGTACATGTAATTTGAAAATTATATCTAACACCCTTGAGATTTGCTTTCGTCTAACAAATAAGTCCCTTTATTAATCAAAATTTACTGAATTTATTAATATTAACAAAATAAATTATTAATATTTTATACAAATCATCCATACTTTTTAAAAAATTTCACGTACATCTTTCAAGAATGTCAACATAATTACACAAACTATCTATATTTTTTTATAGAAAAATAATTTATTCATTTATAATATTACGTAAAATTGTCTGCGTTAATGATCTAACGACTCGGAATTTATTATTTTATTTGGGCGTACGTACTCAATTTGGTTGAACGACAGGAGCAATTAAAAAAAAAAAAAAAGAAATGAATTAATAATATAGATAGGTGGTGGAGATTTGAGGATAAGAGCCTATTGGAATAAATTAAAAAATGAAAGGCATGTGATGCACCTGCTTTTATGGCGTGTTCTTCGTGTTTCTTTTAATTGCAAATTCCAACTTTGCCCCTAATGTTCTCAGTAATTCCCTTTTTTTTTTTTAGGAATAATTGCATTCTCTTCTCTAAAATTTTGTATATTTATATGTAGATCTTTTGTATTTTGAGAAATTACATCTAGCACTCATGAGATTTGCTTCTGGCTAATAAATATGTTCCCCTATTACTCAAGATTAATTGAATTTGCTGATATTAATGAAAAAATTAATATTTATTCTCAATTGACTTATTACTGACTTATTATAAGTCAAGTATTTTTTTTCAGACCAAACTATCCTTATAATGGTGAAGATATATCTCCTTACGTGCGTTTAACGCGTGAAGATGTATGAGGGTAATTTGATCATACAAAAACTTATTTGAATGTTCATCAAAGTCCAACTTGAATGTAAAGGATTTGAATCTTATTAGAAATGTAGAGCTCGTTGTTTTATGTGATGCACAGATCACTGAATTCGTTTATTTTTAAGTGGGCCGGCTTAATTTTATGGTAATCAAGTTTGATAATATTTCAATGAGTTATGGGGGAATATTTTATAACGGATACGTTTTTTTAGCAGGTGGAACATTTTCTAATAGTCAGACTTATTTATTACGTGACAATTATATTTTTTTAATTGGCAGATAGTACAGTAATCAGGCCTACTCCATTGGAACAGTTACGATGACTTTAATTTGATCCAACCTTTTCGATCTCTTAAGAAATCAAACCCTCGTTTCATGGCGATTGAATATTGCGATGATAGGTTTCAAGTAGCCATGACGGCTTTAGAGGTTTGTTTTTAAAACTCATGAGATGTCTTATCTTGTAAAAATAAATAAGCTCTCAAAATATTTAGATAAATAAAATGTCAGAGTTTATTTTTAAAATATCTTATAAAATGTATCAAATAAACTTAATCAAACATTTTTTTTTAAAAAAAATAAAGAATAACTTATATTATTATTATTATTACACCACCGCCCTTGAGGTTTGGTGAAAGTACAAGTGACTCCCTGTAACTTAAAAAATTATACTTAATATTCCTAATATTTATTTTTCACCTATCAAATAAATCTTCATTAATCAAATTTCATTTGAATTATGGGTATTAGCAAAAAAATAAAATAAAAATTTATATTTATCAAATTGACTTTTAATGAGTTATTACAAGTCAAACAAATATTTTCTTACCAAATCATACTTATAAGCGGGAAGATATGTCTCTTCATATGTATTAGTATGTGAAAATGTGTAAGGATAGTTTGGTTAGAAAAAATATATATTTAACGTGTAAAAAAGTCAGTGATGAGTCAATTAGGGTAAAAGTATATTTTTATTTAATTTTTTTATTAATATCAATAAATTCAATAAATTTTAACTAATAAATATTTATTTATAAAAAATAAAAAAATATTAAATATGATTTTATATATGAGAGAGACAGAGACAAGAGCAAGGGGAATCACATAAATAACTGAAAATCCAAGGGCTTGGGCCGTTATATTTAAAACTGAATTTTGTCACTCCGGTTTCTATTGCCAGGACAAGTCCCATCCTTCCAAACGGAAACCCAAATCAAACGAAGCGCAGGCGCGGAGGGACCTTTCCTGGCGTTAGCATTTTCCAACGGCAATAATTGTACAATCATTATTGCTTCAGAAATTGAAATCTCCGGGAGTGGAAAGAGAGCGAGAGAGAAATGGTTGAAAGTCCTATTCTTTTGAATCAAATTTGATAAAGAAAGAGGAAAAACTTAAACCCTGGATTGTCTTTTTGTTGATTAATCTTCTCTCTCGCTCGAATTTATAGCTCAGGATCTTTAATTTGTTGGTGGTTGTCATCCTGTTGGTATTTCTATTGATTAATTTCGGGAGATAATTTATCTTGATTTCTCGGTTTGAGTTGGAGGGAAATCTTTTAAAAAATGGGTAGCAAGAGAGAAGAGGAGAGAAACGAAAAGATTATACGGGGTCTGATGAAGCTTCCTCCCAATCGCCGATGCATTAACTGCAACACCTTGGTAAAAATATAAAATTCTTAAATTACTGCTCTTATTGAATCTTCGTGCTTTATTGAATTATGTCATTTATGTGTAGCTTAATCTTCCTCCCAATTAGAGGTGATATTAATAAAGCTTTTAGTAAATGGCTGTGAAAACTTATGTAATTTATGATTTTTCGTGTGTTGAATTTTTTATATCTAGATTATCAGGAGTTTCTCTTTTGTTTCGTAATTTTATAAACAGTTTCGTTCATGAGTAACTGGATTCTTAAGCTTCTGTGAAACTATTTTCTGTAAGGAATTAAGAGAATAGCTAGAAGTTTATTATTCTGGTTCTAGTTTTTGCTATTCCTTTGTTTGCATGCGTGTTAATCGAAAGTTTTTCATGGGGTTAATTTTCTCGACGTTTTTATTATTTTCTGGTTGCAGGGTCCTCAATATGTGTGCACAACTTTTTGGACGTTTGTTTGTATGACATGCAGTGGAATACAGTGAGTATCCATGTTTTCCTGTTTGAGAAGCCAAATTTCGTAATGCTCAATTAATTATTATTAATAAGTATGCTTAATAGTAAACATCGCACTTTCTCGTTGAGTCTTTTCCTGGATATTTGAAACTGTGATGTAAGTTTTGAACTTTTTTTTCGGGTAAAGTTCATGTGAAGAATGTTCCTCGTAAGAAGATTATCTTTCAAGATTCTTTATATATGCAGTTGTCAGTTTCTGGAACAAACTAATATGAATTGTCTGATTGAGGAATTAAGTACATATAATTGATTTCTGTTGATGGCAACTATTGGATCCATAAATATATGATAACATTAGTCAATCAAAAGCGTTAGGTTGATTTCCTGAGTGATTTGACGGTGCTACTTGGTTGGTTTTTAGACCCTTGTTATTTGGATTTCGTAGACTGCAATTAAACCAGGTATGGAAGCATCGTTATCCATGCGTGCTTTAATATTCTCAGCGGAAGAGGGTCTTAACCTTTTCTGGTCAATATTTAACCTCTGTAAAACTGTTATTTGGAATATAGTCGGATAATGCACTTTCTCTTGCTGGGAGTTGCATTTACCAGATATCAAGTACGAAACACATCGATTCTGTTTGTGTTGCAGTCGTGAGTTTACGCATCGTGTTAAGTCTGTTTCCATGTCTAAGTTCACTTCTCAAGAAGTGGATGCACTTCAGAAAGGTGGAAATCAGGTAATTGTGCTCCTGCTTTATTGTTTTTTGGCAATGTTTTCCTGCTGTTTCTGATATATTTCTATTCCAGCGTGCAAGGGAGTTATTTTTGAAGGCTTGGGACCCACACAAGCTGCGACTTACAGATAATAGGTTCAGATTTTATTACTTTGCTGTGTATGAAAAATAAAATGCTTCTTAAACAACTGACAATTTTATCTTGCAGTAATGCTGATAAGGTTCGTGAGTTTATAAAGGATGTTTATGTGAAGAAAAGATATGCTGTTGAGAAGCCATCTGATAGGCCTCCAAAAGATCCACAGGTTATTACTCTGGAGAGAATATTACTGACTTTTTGAAACCAGGATATCTATGGATGTTACTAGATGTAGTTAGCTATTGCAACATCTAACATAAAGATTGAATATATACTTCATGGACTGACTTTTCAGGGATTAAGAAGTTATGAAGACGAGACAAGGCGAGCAAACTCATACCATTCTTACTCTCAGAGTCCGCCCTACGATTTTCAGTATGAAGAACGGCGTTATGGGAAACATGCAGTTTGTCTTACCAGAAAGCCTGGTTCAGACCGAGGCCTTTATGGGGCAAAACTCTCTAGTTTCTCGAGTCCTAGTCGGTTTAGTGATCATGCAAATGATGAAGGGTTTGCAAATGAGGGATCTCATCCCAGAGTTTTAGAGTATTCTGCTTCTAGTGGAAGTGATCCTTTCAGATGCGGTGCACTATCAGCGGGCTCTCAGAGAGATATTGGAAGTCCCTTTAGTGAAACTTCAAGTAACTTTTCGAACAAAATTACAGGGCATCATACAGTTCTACATAATTCAGATGCAATTAGTGGAAGCAAAAGAAGGCATTCGCAGGTCATGTCTCTATCCCTCCAATTTCTGGTAAAAGCAGAATTGTTTTGGACTTGTGTGGTTTACCAGTGTTGTTTCTTGAGTTTTTATTTGTCTGAGTAAGAGCGCCACATCGTAATGTGCACCTCTTCATATTGTTTTACTTCACTGCAAACGTGGAAAAGATTGTGACTTGAAGTGTTTTCTATAATCAAAATTGACTGGTATGTAATTTTGGATGCTTCTGAGTAGTTTTCATCCTAGACTGGTAGTATAAAGTCCAATATGTGATGGGCCATCCTATAACAATGAAGAAGAAAATAGTGACAAGAAACACAATAGGAAAAAGAAAAAACAAAGTGAATAAACAGAAAGAAAGAAATTGTAAAAAGAAAGAATTAGTATAGATTCTATATGAAGAACAATCTTCAATCTGTCCATGACAATCATATCATTTCTTGTCTCTTGTTTGTTCAACATATAGACATCACTGAATGACATAAAAATAGTTGGGATAGTATAGACAAGAATATTCTAAGTTGAGATAACCTAAAATTGTTTCTCCTATTTCCCATTTTGTTTGTAGGTTGTAATCAACTCTTTTTAACAGCTGTCTTTCTAGAATGTTAGGTAGGTAAACATTTATTTAAAGAGAATATGGTATCTAGTTAGGAAAAAATTTCACTTTTGGTATCCTAACTATTCCACAACTTCAGATTTGGTCTCACATGTTCCCTACTCATTAGTCTTGGTATCTAATGTTTCTATTTTTCATAATTGTTGTTACCTGTCGTTAGTTTGACCGTAAAAGCTAGCGGTTGACCCCAATTCAGAACAAAAAGAGGCGGGATTTCGTCAATAAAAGTTGTTGCCTAGTGTTCACTACACTAGAGAGAGTGGAATTGAGGGAAAATTAGCAGAAAACGAGAGGAAGGCAAAACCACTTTCCATTCTTTCTCAAATTCGAGTACGGGTTCGTCTAGTGAGAAAGTTTTACGTGGGAAAAATGTATTTTGAATGTGGAATCGAGCTTCCACTGAAGACTTCTTGGACCAAAATAAATTTGGGAATAAGGTTTGGACATGTCCTAATTAGGGGTAAATTTGAAATATGTCTTCTTTATTTTGTTTTTGTATACAAGTTATTTTAATTTTTGCTTTAATTTTTTTGTTCACAAAAAAGGGAATATTGTGGAGTGTTCAAATGGAAAAAGAGAACAAAATTCAAATTATGCCCCGTAGTTAGGCATTATGACGTGCCAAGAACCTTTGTCCCGGATTTATTTTGGTCCAAGTCTTTAGTGGAAGCTCAATTCCACACTCATAATGCATTTTTTTTTCAGGTAAATATTCTCACTAGATGAACTTATACTCAAATTTGAGAAAGATAGAAATTGATTTCTCCTCACTTCTCTCGTATTAATTTTCCCTCAATTCTATTCTCTCAATACTCTCTTGCTTCATGAACACTAAAGCAACCAAACATGCCCTTTATTTCATGAAATCCCGCCTCTTTTTCCCTCCAAATTCGGGTTGACTGTTAGTATTCACGGTAAAACTAACGTCAATGACGATGAAAAATATAATTGTTAGGTACCAAGACTAACAAGTCGGGAACATGGGGTACGGAAACTGAATTAGTGGTATAGTTAGGTTACCAAAAGTGAAATATATCCCTTTGTGTTACTTTAATGAAATTGCATCCTCCATGGTCAACACCATTGAATTCTCTTCTTATCATATATTACCGATGTTATTGAGGAGTCCGTCTAAAAAAGCTAGCTTTTATTGGGAGAGAGGTTGCATCTTTTATCAAAATTAAAGAATAATTACACTCTCCTCTCCTGAGGTTTGGTATAGTTACACGTAGCTCCTTATGGAATTGGAAAATTACTAGTACCCCTAAGTTTGCTTTCCTATAACATAT
The DNA here is from genome assembly GCF_026168435.1 of Sesamum indicum. Lineage (NCBI taxonomy): Eukaryota > Viridiplantae > Streptophyta > Magnoliopsida > Lamiales > Pedaliaceae > Sesamum > Sesamum indicum. The sequence goes on along the minus strand of NC_142661.1, from coordinate 2,153,351 downwards.
AAGTCCTCGTAAGTTAAAATTCACCGAATTTCTTGATATTAACAAAAAATTATTGGATAAATATTACTATTTACGGCATGTCAAATAAAGATTTTATGATCAGATTAGCTTTTTATACATCTTCACGAGTTAATGCACGTGAGAAGGTATATATTTACTTTTATATGGGTATTTTAGTCTGAAGAACTTTGTTTGACCTGCATTAAGTCATTAATAAGTCAATCGAGGGTAAATATCAATCTATTTACATTAAATTTTTTCATTAATATCGATAAATTCAGTGGGATTTAACTAACGAAAAAATCTATTTGTTAGACGAATGCAAACATCAAGGATACTATATGTAATTTTTCAAATTACATGGAGTTTATGTATAATTACAACAAAGTTGAGGAGAGGGGATTGTAATTATCACTAATCTAAAATACGAAAAATGGCATCATTTTCAACATAAGTAATTTAGGGTGCTTTTAGCTGATATTTGATTTTCTCCCTTAGATGAGTGTCTCTGAGCCAGTAGGTTTCTGACGTAAATCAGTGGCGATTGTACAGCTTCCATCACTCATTGCCTGACGGCTGTATTCTTTTATGCAGAGAACTGCATCTGCAGGAAGCAGTGGATCATTTGATTCCTTGTCCCTCAAATCAGTAAATTATACAGGCTTGCAGAATGGTAGCTCTGAACCTGAAAAATCTGTAGAGACGTTTCATGACCAAACTTCATCTTTTCCTTCTATGCCACAATCTTCAACTTCCACTACATTCAGTGGCTTGGACCTCTTCAATGAACCTGTTGCACCAAAGAATGTTTCGTCTGCGCCTGTGACTGTTTACAATTCTCAATTGTCAGGGTCATCATTAGCTCAATCTGTTGATTTGTTCCAGCAATCTCCTATTTCGTCAGTTCCAACATTGAGTGTGCAACAACCATTCCAAACCCTACAACCTTCACCATTGGACATCAATGTGTCTCAGCAACAATCGGTTGCTTCTTCCAACAGGAAGACTTCTGATGTCATAGCACCAAACAACGGTGTGTGGGTGACATTCGACGCACCTCAGAACTTGGTGCCTATGGGTACTGAAAATTCTATTCCCGCTGCAGTGCCATCTTCTGGTGGAAATAATCTAGGAGACTTTAGCCCATTTTCTCTTGATCGGAGTTCTTCCAGTCAAAATGCTGCATCGGAACATACACTTTTGCATGAAGGCATTCAAATTGTTAAACCCACCACAAATAACACTCAGGTACGCACCATCCTGCATGAAGCACACAAGGTGATAAAGAAATTCAGTCCTCTCGGCTGGACAATTTCATAATTAGAAAGTATGAAATCTTTTTGTATTTATTCAGAGAAACTTATAGATTCTGTGGAACATTATTGTGCTTTTCTATTATCTTGCAGTTATGGATAACATTTGAAGATTCTCCTGAGCTGCAGCAAATGCAGAACATGCTTAAAACTAGAGATCAAAAAGTGGTGCTCCGTGCCGCAGATGCTAATAAACCTCTTGGCTTTGGTGTATATGAGGTTGATACATCCCTTGAAGATCTAATGAAGGTTTGTTCCCTGCTTGGGCTTATTCGCTGACTTCTTTCCTTGCAGGCTCTGGATAATGGTGGAAATGTAAGAATTCCAGATGAGGTCGAACCTCTATCTAGCTTATCTTCACATTTCAATATGGTGTTGCATGATGTCCCTGTGGGGGTGGTAAGTTCCTGCCTTTTTCTTTACCTCATAGTCTCAATTGAAACTCAACTTTTTTCCTTCAATTTATGTTATTCTTGTCATTCCTTTTCACTGTTATTATAGGCTGGATTAAGTTCAGTTGCAGCTGATTGTAAGCCAACCAATCCATTTGATCTTTCCTATGATGCTGACTTGGAATCTAGCTATATGGTATGCTTGTTTAAGAGCTCGATCGATCTTATCTATCACTTATTTGTGTACCTTAACCTGCCAAATTCAGAGGAGATGTTGGTTTGCAGGGACCTGGTTAAGGTAGAGAAAGAGGTAGTTATTAATAGTTTTCTACTGTAAACAGGTTGAGGGATGGCTTCTTCTGTATTATGCAAGCCTAACATGTCAGCATCAACACAGCAATTTTATGTTTTGCTTAACTGTCTATTATTAATTGATTTGCTTATGACTTTTTCATGTATTTTTTATGATATTTCAAACTAACCCTCACACACATATTATACTTATATGTTTAGTTGCTTTATGTTAGTCTATGCAATGTATTGTTCCTTATATGTTTTATGACAATTCTATGTCATTCTTTGATGCTAATTTCTTCAATGGCGACGTTTCATTTGTAGCTATATGCAATTCACTGATCCTACTATGGAGCATCTTGAAACAAATTTGGTAAAAGTATGCTAATCAACTATTCATGCACCCTTAATGATATGCATCAGTGGAGCCGCATAACAAGAAACGATGGAAGATAATTCCAGTAATTAACAATCAAAATTGTCATGGATATGAGGAAATGCAATGCTGCCCCTTTACATTTTACATCCATTCTGAAGTTGTATTTAACAGGTCACCAGTATCGAGAATTTTTCCTTTTTATTTTTTGTTTTCATTTGAAAGCATGTGCATTGGAAAGATTCTGACTGTATGACACTGTGTTTAGACTCCATTCAGGGACATGAGCTCATTGCAAGCAGCTTTGCCAAATAACCAGATGATGGCTCCCTATGACTACGTCGGTGAGACAAACTGGTTTCCCCAAAATTCTGTTCCATCATATGTTCCTGGTGGAGCTCCATTTGATGCTCCAGGTGGTATTTTATTCTGATTGACCATCTCTTGTCCTTTATATACCAGACCTAATCTATGGTTTGTTCAGCAGGCTCCTTGGGATTTATGGTCGGGCAAGTGCCGAGCAACCAAATGCTGTTAGTGATCTTTACCTTTTTCTTGACAACACATCGCATGTATAGTGGAATGTGAAATTTTAATCTATTTGAAGCTTGTTATTCTGTTTATTGCCATGGTCATATGCTATAAGTACTATAAGTACATGCCACAGTAATTATTTCGGGGTGAAGCAAGTTGGCCGGTGGGGGTTAATACTTTCATTTGCAGGACTTCATGGGTTATGTTTTCTTCCATGATCTGTTTTTTAAAAGATATAAACAATAGTATTCCTTTATTTAACTGGTGGGATTAACTACCGAAAGGACATTTTGATTCTGGAGATGAGGTGGCATTCATTTGCTGGCTTTTGAACATGAACGATGAGTCGAGGTGGTTTCCCAGTAGATAGAGTAATTGATGAACTTTCCCTGAAAGCTTGGGTGGTATGAAATGATTGTCAAATGGATGAATTAAGTGAAATATGTAACATGTTCATGTGGAGAAACTGCTGTGTAAGTTAGCTGTTCATGATATTTGATGAAACAAGTCATTGGCTATTCATAAGAGTCTCAAGCAGGGAACTTATCACTTCTCCCTAACATGAATCTCTCAAATCTGAACTAATGGTATGTTCAGATAATGGTTGGATTTGTCGAATTTGTTTAATTTTACTGGAATTTATATGCTTGAAAGTAATTGAAAACTGTCCTTCAAGTTCAAACCGTATCCTACTGAGATGAAATCCGTTACATTCTTCCTATCAACCATTCTAATTACTTGGCATACTTGCAGGAGCGTCGCTGCTCAAAGCCCTGTTGCATCTATTGGAGGAAATCCTTTTGCATAGCACTTCACCTCTTTGTTTCCAATTAGCAGTATCATATCATTGGAAGCTTTCTGGCCTTTTGCATCAAGCTTTTTCCTCATCATAGAGGGCAAAAATGCTAATATTCTCTGATTTCCATTATCAAGTTTTGTATTCTTTGCAAAATAAGATTAGAGCCCTTGAAGAATTCGTGTCTAGTTTTTGACTCAGATCTTTGGACACTGGCTTATTCTAGATCAAATAAGGGCCTTCCTTGGTAGCCTATTCACATAGCATAATGTAAATTTTGCTGCAGCTGAAACTGGGTCAAGGTTGTATATTTGTAAGAGATTTCGTCCCTCTGTTGACTATAATGTTATGGATGTTGTTAATGCATGTAATTTCTGGTTAGCTATTGTGAGATCTCATTGTTAGATGGTTCTTAAAGTGTATCTATTCAGCTATTATTAACCAGAAGGGCGGTGAGATGTTTTTGTAGCTAAAAAATAGGGGAAATTACAACTACCTCTCATGAAGTTTGGCATAACTACGAATACTCTCTTGTTGTTTCGAAAATTTTCAAAATTCCCTTGATTTTAACAGTCATTTTACAATTAACTCATTTCGTTAGTTTTCATTAGATTTTTATTTATTGTTTAGGATGAGCTGACCAAAATGCCTTTATGGATTAAGGATTATAATTTTATTTATTTTTTAAAATTTTTTGATTTATTTTATCGATTAAGTGAATAATTTTTTTTATAATTTTTCATCCACCTCATTCGATTTTTTTATTATCAATTTTTAATTTTTTTTAAAAAAAATATACTAAGAGCATAGTTGATAATTTCATACATCTATTCAAGGACTACATAATTTCATTGAATATCAGGGGGTACTTATAATTTTTCAAACAATGAGAAAGTATTTGTAATGATATCAAATATCAGAAGAGGTTGTTGTAATCTACCCTAAAATATATTAGGGGATTGTTGGGAAAGTTTATGCTTTTAAAGAAGTGATTTTTATATAAAAATTGAAAGTTGTAGTAAAACTAAAAGTAACTAGTATTTGTAAAAAGAAGTGAAAAGCAGTGTAGAAGTTAAATTGGACAATGTTGAGAAAAAATAATTATAAAATCAACTTAATTGATTAAATATCGTTTTATTCTTATATGTTAAAAAGGTGTTGTTTTTGCTTAATATTTTTTTCCGTTAATAATAAACTATTTATTTTTAAAATATAATATTTTTTATTTCAATTAGTATATTTCATATTTTTGTATAAATATTTATCATTTATATTATTAAAATATTAGATACTAATAGTGGATGTTTAATTCAATAGTGCCCAACTAAGTAATATAATTTTTCAATCATACACAAAAAAATAAATTTGCATGATTGTCAAAAATATATATTTTAGGGCAAAAGGCAATTTTCGTCCCACAATTATAGGCCATTTTCGTTTTAGTCCCGTAAGTTTCTAGGGTTTCAATTTGGTCCCGTAAAACTGAAAAATTCGCAATTTCAGTCCAAATTTGGCCGGAAAAATTTGTGGGTCGCCGGAAAAAGTCACATGTGATGCATGTGACTTTTAAACTTGGGGATTCGATCCTGATTGGCTGGAGAAGTTGATGTGGCACATATGTGGCGCATACGTGGAAATTAAAAAAAAAAAATTGACTCATCTCAAAAGAATGGCAAAGGCGGAGGACGGTTTTTGTCGGATCTTTGCACAGAGGTGATCAAAATTGATGGGACTGGTCTCAAAAGATTCGCCAGAACGAGAGGCGTTCAACGATGGTCTTTTGAGCCGGTGGTTCGTTCAGACGAAGGAGAAAACGCCGGCGGAAGGTGCAGTCGCGGCGGACGACGACTGAGATCTTCAAAATGATGGATCTTTGCACCTAGTTGATGAAAATGGATGAGACTGGTCCCATTAGAACCGCAGTGAGGAGACGAATCCAATGGTACCAATCTGCAATCGTGGGTCGTCCTGTCGCCAGCGAATCGATGAGAATAATCCGCGGCGGTCAATTTCAAAGCCCAGTCGCTGTCGTGATCGGATCGCAAAATTGATTGAGGGGTTTTGTTCTCCTCACTATGGGTAATTGAATGGTATATGTGGTGGCTAGAAATTCCAAGTAACGGTGGCGGAATTGAAGAGAGAAGGTGGCGGCGAATGGCGGGGATTTCACAACTTTGATTTCCCATCAGTTTTTTTTTTATTTTCCACGTATGCGCCACATATGCACCACATCAGCTTCTCCAGTCAATCATAATCGAGCCCCCAATTTTAAAAGTCACATGCATCGCATGTGACTTTTTCCGGCGAGCCACAAAATTTTCCGGCCAAATTTGGACTGAAATTGCGAATTTTTCAGTTTTACGGGACCAAATTGAAACCCTAGAAACTTACGGGACTAAAACGAAAATGGCCTATAGCTGTGGGACGAAAATTGTCTTTTGCCCTATATTTTATTAATCAATTATAGCAATTTAATTTATATTTTTTTATCATAAATGAATAACATAAGATAATGTAGCAAATAAATATAAAAATGTTAAGATATTAAATATGTAAAAGCATACATTTTATTAGTGTTATTCAAATTATTTAGAAATTCTAATGTCAAATTTAGGGGCAAATTTGTAAAAAATAAAAAGGGCAATTTTAAATTAGGGTAAATTACAACCATATTTCAGATTTAATATAATTAGAAGTACCTCTTTTTTATTTGAAAAATTATAAATACCCCTCTAATTTTAATGTTAGCCTAACAATTAACTCATTCCTTTAGTCTCCATTAGGTTTTCATCCTATTTTTGTGATGAATTGACCAAAATTTTGGATTATAAATTATAATTTTATGTTATAAAATGATTTTTCAACTAATATTTGCTATAAATTATTTATTTTATCCATCCTCAATTTTTTTAATATTTTTTGAAATACTCTTTTAGTTTTTTTAAAAAAAATCAACAAGTGCAAAGTGTAATGTTAACTTCATTGTCTAGGGGCTACATAATATTTTTCCTTCGAAGGAATATTTGTAATTTTTCAAACAATGAGAGCGTATTTATAATTATGACAAACCTTAGGAGATGTAGTTATAATTTTTTCTTTAAATTAAGATTATTATAATGAGGGGGTATTTTAGCTTTTGGCTCCAAGGGAGTGTTTGCAAAAACGTTTGCCTTTTTAGAGAGTTAATCTTTGTAGAAAAAGTTAGAATTTGTAACAGAATCAAAAGTGAATAGTATTTGTAAAAAACAGTGAAAAACAGATAAAAGCTAAATTGAATAGTGTTTGGGAAAAAAAAAACACTTTTAAAATAAGTTTAAATGATTAAAGACCATTTTATCCCCACATGTAATTAGAAAGATGCCATTTTTACTTAAATTTGCACTTATCGTTTGATAATACTAATTAACTTTTTTCAAAAAACAATAAATTTTTATTTTAATTAATATATCTCATATTTAATTTTGTACAAATATTTGTCACTTATATTATTAAAATATTTAACTACTAATAGAAAAATTAAATGTTTAGTTTCAATAATGTTCCCACTAAATAATACAATTATTCACAAATTCATACACAATAAATAAACTTGTATGATTGCAATTTTTCATTAAGAAATTTAATAATAAATTTTTTAAATTTGTTTGGGTGATTCGAAGTTCAAAAGAGTTCAAATTTTTCAACTTTATATTTGAAAATAATACGAAGACATTTGAAATTCTTTTCTCCGACGCTTCTTTCAAACTCAAATCTTTCAAACTCAAATCCATCGATCCAAATGTAATCTAAAACATTTTGACACAAATTCAGCCTTTTTCTTTACATCTCAACAGGAGTAAGCTATACACAGTCTCACCACAGTTAGCAATACAACAAGCAATATATAGCCACCAAGCTAATAACTGAACCCAAATTGTACACTTCTTTCCCAGCACATCGATTTTCAGATGTTAACTACAATGGCTGCATAGATTCGTATATTTTCTATTATGAAGTACCGTATGGTACTTGAACAATGCTTGAAGGTAACGGTAGTCGACTATCTGTTGACTCTTGACTACTCGTTAGTTTGATTCAGCAGGCTGGAATAGGGGCCTCAAGCTTTTTGCATGGACAAGCAACAATATAAACCTTGAAAGAAGTTCAATAAGAGCTGTCCTTGCGTGCTTTAGCTTTTTCTACAGATTCCATTGCCTCTTCAAAAGATTTCTGCAGAAACAGAACTTGCATGCTAAAAGAGCGAAGAATAGGCTGAACAAGTAATCAAGATTCTAATTGACCTGCCTTTTCAGACACACAATGGTTGGAAGATGTAAGATTTTGCAGTACACAATCTATATTCATTTAACGTTCTTGGACGAATTTGATGTTGGAGAGCCTAATGTTGGAAGAATCAAACCTATTCCCTGCTTAAGGTTGATCATACAGAACTAAAATGTGCGAATGCTTTAAGATACAGATATTTGCAAGATCGAGGCTATAAATTCAGGTGATTACTTACAAGCTATCTCATACCAACATTTTTGGGGTTTCTTTGTTTGGTTACTGATTCCATTCATGGTTCTATGCAAAATCAAAAAGGAAGCATTTAAGATTAATTATAGCATTAGCATAAAGCAAAGAAATAGCTCGATACTTTACCCCAGGATTACGTGTTTTCCATAGGGCCTTGCTGCCAGCATCAACTATGTACATCCCACCTAACAAAACACTGAAGGCAAAAACATACATAAAGTCAAGTCCTTACCAAAATTAGCATGACATGAATATTTCATTCTATGTTCAGAATATAATTTATGTTACTTTGGTTGTTCTAAAAGCATTAAGCACATTTTTATGCACCTGTTAAAAATGATCAATACTGTTCACAGAAAGTAGAATTAATGTTTTGTTGAATTAGAGTATGATTCACTATTGAACAGGTAAAATTCTCAAGGAATTTGGTGGGTGGAGGAGATCTTACATTCTATATAATAAAAGCCACACCAAATAGAACCATATTCGGCAAGACTTCTGATTTCTGTGTTTTAACATATATGTAACCAAAAAAGAGGAACGGATATTGAAGATGCATCTGATATGAGACTCCAGGAATGACGACAAACAAGCAAAGTTCTTTCCTTTTCTCCAGCTTTAATCGAAATATTTTATGACAGAGGTCAAGCTCAATGTATCGTGGAGTCTGAAAGCCGGCTTTTTAAGTTCTAAAGTGCTTGCATTCTCCAAAGAGTTTGCACTCCTAGTATCTAAATTCTTGACGCCAGCTAATTTTATCTTGAAAACAGAGCACCAGCCCCATGAATTCAGGAAGAAAAGCAGAATGGTCTCACATAACACCGCCAAGCATTCTGAAAACAAACTGAATCTCTTTGAAGAGACTACAACCTCAATATTTCATTCACAGGATGAGCATCTAAGAACGATTGGCAGCATACTTAGTTCTTCCACTTTGAGCATCACTTGGCGAAAACTTTCAAGAGCTAAAATCCAGATACTTGTCTAGCATCATCAAACACCCCCATCCACACATTTAGATATATGCATACAAACTGCGAAATGAAGGTCCTTTCCGTTCATTTGCAGCATGCCCACACCCCCCCCCCCTCCCCACCACACACACACATTTAGATATTTGCATACAACCTGAAAAATGAAGGTCCTTTTACGTTCCATTTGCAAAATGAAAAATACAGGCAAAAAGGGCAGAAGAAAAGAACAAAGGAACAAAAATCATATAATATTCAGTTCCATATTCTAACTGTTTGTTAGTCCTCTATTCAGTATTTGTCGGAGAAGATCAGTTTCTCCCATTTTCCTTTTCGAATGATCCTCAGTTACAGTCTCAGATACGGCAGTCATTGTTACTTTAAACACTAACTCCGTATGAATTTTCCATATTTTCGAGCTCCAAAATTGCTTAGACTATTAGCTTCTGCATTGAAGTGTAGATCATTCATAACATATAAGAATTGCACGCGGAAGAACAGAAGCTTCAATATTCACATTCTTTCACTTTAATCCTCATTAACTGCTACAGGAACATGATCAAAATTAGGAAATATCAATCCAGACTAAACAATATACAGATACATACAGAAAAAAAGCAAAAACAAACCCATAAAAGGAAATTAATTACCCGACAAATGTGGCATTGAGAAGAAAACTCTTCGTGGTGAGAAACCGAAGACCCATCTCAAATTTCGTATAAATACCGTCGCCGCCGCTTCTTCTCGCCGACCCACTATACCCATAACCGTAACCATAAGGATTGCTATAAGTATAAGCGCCGCCACCGCCACCGCCACCGTAATGGTAATCATATCGTTTACTCGGATGAGTCCCATAAGCGCTGCTTTTAATATTATACTCGGCGCGCTTTCGATCATCAACGAGAGTCTCGTACGCCTCGGACAGCTGCTTGAATTTGAGGGTGGCGGAATCTCTCAGATGCTTGGAGGACTGGGAATGCTTGTCCGGGTGGAATTCCATGGCCAATTTCCGGAAAGCTTGCTTTATTTCTTCCTTGCTCGAGTTCTTGTGCACCCCCAATACCTTGTAGTGATCCATTTGATTTCTTTTTCTTTTCTTCTGGGTATTTGATCTCTTGATTTCTCCTTGTGGGTGTCGAAAATTCACCGTCGGTTAGTTTGGCGGCTAAAACGGGGCGGAGAGCGGCCTCGGTGCTGCCGTGGCGCTAACACAGCCATGCTTCATAGCCTCCTATGGGCTAAAATGCATAAAACTCAATTGTGTTTTAAAAAATTGGCTAACTTTTTTTTTTTTGGTTTTGAAAATAGATAAAAAAAAAATCGAGTTATTTTTTTTAATTTTTAGCTGTCAAAGGTGATTTTTTTTATTATGCAAAATATAAGAAAAATTTGTATAAATAGATGATATATTAGTGATCAAGACATAGTTATTCCTAAAATTAAAGTATGTCATCTAATATGAATTTCATCTTGGTTGAGCCCACTAAATCTTGTTTTGACAAAAATCAACTCCATTAAGACTAAGAAACTATAAGAGAAAAATGATGTAAACAATTTCTGCAAACAAAAATGTAATCATGATACAAGAATGCAATTCTTGAAAAGTTAAAAAGAACATATCCCTAGTCTTAAAATGCAAATCACAATTATTACAACATATTAAAGGTTTCGGTCCTGTCCTGTGCTCCCCATACATCACAGCCATTCACAGGAAAGCAAAATCAACTCAAATTGCACAACAAGAAAAGAGGAAACGAGTGCCCTTAATCCAAGAAAGCAATGATCACCATCTCACCCCCTACCCACACTATGCCATGCCATGAAGAAAATCATGCAATGAATTACTACAAAGGGGCTCAGCCCTGACATCACTTGGGCTAAGCCATCAAACATAAGGTTTCATAAATTGGGCAAAATCAAAAAATTTTGAAAAATTTTTATCAGAGAAAGCAATAGGCAGGGAAAGAAAAAGATCCCAGAACTTCCTTTCTCTCACATTCTCATTTTCCTGCTTTTTGTGTTAATGCCCGCCCTCTCAAGACCTCTTTCCCATGCAAATTTGATATATCTATCGCTGAGGCAAGAAAACAAGAGAAAGTGAGTGTAAAGAAAAGAAATCAAGAATACACTTGGTGGCTGTTTTTCATTTTCTTTCCCTTGAGACATTGATCTCTGTTTTAAGCTGGTATAGTAGTGGTCAAATTTTCTGTTTTCAATTGTGCCACCGATGAATTCACTTACTTTCTGTGTATTCACATATTCCTCTGTTTTGGGTGTTTCCAGATACTGATTGAATCCTCATCTGATTCTCCAAATTCTCAAACCATTATTCGGAGAGGTGAGTTCTTGAAATGTGATTAACAGCTGTAGTTCTTTTGTGTGTGTGAATAGTGATTTGCATTGATTGATCTAATTACGTTATTCATTTGGGTGTTTCTAAATTTCATTGATATGGCAGATTGAGGGGAAAGATTATATTTTCTGAGAAACAGAAGAAGAAATGGGCATTAAATTGTTGGAGATTGGGATTAAAATGAGGAAAGGTGTGATCTTTACGATCAGAGGCTGTTTTAGATCAGTTTGCAATCATCCATTCCTTGTGGGCATACTGTTTCTCTTGGCATTTCTGTTCAGATATTTTCCTTTTGTTTTCTCATTGTTGGTGTCTGCCTCTCCTGTCCTCATCTCCACTGCTGTTTTGCTGGGGACCCTTTTAAGTTTCGGGCAGCCAAATATACCTGAACTTGAGATAGAAGATAGGAAAACATGCGAGGCTGGGTCGATTAAGAATGGGGAGTCAGGAGAAGACGTTGTTGTTGAGAAAAGTTTGAGACATAATGTTGAAAGACAAAGTGAGAAAAGAAGGGATGTAGCACTGCAGGCAACGGAAGAACCGAGTTTGCCAGTAAGTAAGCTTGGTGAAATTTGTAGAGAGGGTAGTTCAAATGATACTTCTTTATTTGTTGACAAAGGATCTTGTGGAGTTGGATCAGAGAATGATAGAGTTAGGGAAGGAAATAGAGAGGTTGGTGATAAGAGAAGCAAGAGTAAAAGTGAAGGGAACGAAGAGAGACATAGTGATGGAGAGGCCATGCCGAATCATTATGCATCTGCCCGAAAGGTGAATGATGAACATGCAGGATCAGACAATGAGAAATCAGATGCAGATTCCTTTGATTCTGAGATGGTGAATGTGGATTTGCTGGAGTCTCCTCCTCATTCTCCTTGGAAACATGTAGATGACCCAGAGGATGAGGATGGGGATGAGGATGAGGATGAGGATGTGGATGATGATGAGAGTGAGGAACATGACGATGCTTCGGATTCTGGGACTGATCAGGCTGAGAGTTCGTCTCCAGACGCCTCAGTGGCTGACATAATGCCAATGCTTGATGAGCTTCATCCCCTTTTGGATGATGATGCTCCACAGCCTGCTGAAATGTCACGTCATGGCTCTGAGGCAGCACGTGGACGGTCTCCACAATCCAGTGCCAGTAGTAATGAGTTGGATGATGAAACTGACAATCAAGCAGACGATGACAATGAAGATGATGAAGCACCAGAAAAGGAAGAACTTACGAAGTCTGCCATTACATGGACAGAAGAGGACCAAAAGAATCTCATGGATTTGGGGAGTTCTGAGATTGAAAGGAACCAACGGTTGGAGAATGTGATCATGAGGAGGAGAGCACGGAAGTATATGAGCATGGTGCCAGAAATAAACTTGATAGACTTTGAAAGTTCTGATTCTCCATTCCATATTGCGCCCATCACGACAACAAGACAAAACCCGTTCGATGTTCCTAATGATTCTTACTACAATTCAGGACTACCTCCAGTTCCTGGTTCAGCTCCTTCTAGTTTATTACCAAGAAGGAACCCCTTTGATATTCCTTTTGAGTCAAGTGAAGAGAAGTCAAATATAATGGGAGATGGATTTCAAGAGGAGTTTACAACATCGCAATCAAGAGAATCATTCTTTAGAAGACATGAGAGTTTTAATGTAGGACCTGCAGTTTTTGCACAAAACAAACAAGAGAAGCAAGAATTCAGATTGAGGCCCTACTTTGTTCCAGTACAGATGATTCCAGAAGAATCAAGCTATTCATCATTTCTACGCCAATCAAGTGAACTGAGTGACTCCAAAGCGAGTTCTATTTCTGAAACAGAATCAGTTGGTTCGGTCGAGGAGCTGGAAGAGCAGAAGCCTGCAGAAGATAATCCTCGAGAGATAGAGGTGATTTCGAGGACTGAAGAAGTCATTCTAAAGCAGTCATCGGTTGGTCAAGAGCTTGTTTCCAAGACGGGAGCCTCTGAAGAAGATGTACCTCAGGAACCAAAGCTGATCTCTGAGATAAAGCATGTCTCCGAGCAGATTGGACATGGAAGCCAATCTTCAGAAGAAGAATCGTTGATCGATAAGAGGTACAGTACAAGTTCAAGATCGTCATCATTTTCAGAAGTGAGTGAAAGGGTCTTCACAGAGACAAAAGGTGAAACTGAAGGCGTAGGAGCGCTGGACATCTTAAGACAAAATTCAGTGGGAAGCACTGATCTGAGTGCTACCAGTCCCCTGGTTGATGAAGTCCCTCAGAAGGAGCCTGTTTATGATACAAGCCCCCCCGCAATCAGGAAGAGCTTCTCATTCGCCTCTAGCTCTTTTGATCTGCATGCAGAGTCTGATCCGAGTTTTGCACCCGTGGTGGTCAAACGGACAGTAACATTTGTCGAGAGAGATCCTGATGTGATTGGTCAGGAAAAAGAGAAGGAGATCATGACGTTGCCAGAACTGTTGAAGCTTCATCTAGCAGGTGACCTTGACTCTGGACGAGTAGATAATGATGGACAAAATGATAATACAAGCTCTGATGTCTCAGGAGCTGATCAGAGATGCGAAAGTCAAGGTGTTCCAGCAGTGCCCTACAAATCATGTGTTAAAGCTCCGCTAGAGGAAAAACATATGGATCAACGTACAGGGGATCAAGGTCCCAGTTCTAGTTCTTCTGGTGATAAAAGTCTAGGTGAATCAGAGCAGGAAAAACATTTACAAATTTCCAAAACAGAGTCTCTCCTTACTGTAACAGTACTACCATTTAAGGGTCGACGAGAAGAGGAACGTTTCATTGACAAGAAAGAAACCGTTGTATCATCAAATTCTCATGCTGAAGTTTTCCATGAAGCAAATGAGAGGTTAATGTCTACACCTTCGGCTGGAGCAAACACACCTACCTTTTATGATGCAGGGATGCATGAGCCGAACTTTGAACATGTCGAAGAAGTGCAGGTAACTGAAACTATAATGCTTTTTATAGTTACAATGTACTACTCCCTGTTAAGAGCATTACTTAATTGTGATGTGAGCTTGATATGCGAACCTCTAGTGCTATGTTTCTAACATATTGTACTCTTTAGTGATGGACATATATTTATTCAACAGACAAGGGTGTCCACATTCTGCAGTAACGACCAAAACCTTTTACATGATAAGTTGATTGCTTCCTGAGATGCAAAAAAGTTTCTTTAATGCACCTGCAGAACCTTTTTCTTTATACTTTGATACACCTAATCAGATGATATTTGCCACCTTTACCTTAAAAGAAAATGATTACTGTTTCAGGTTTTTATAAGCTGATTTAGGAACAGCCATTCTAAACTTTTTGTTGTTCTCTGTCGCTGCCTACATAAATACATTTATGAACTTGTTTGCATGGCTATGATTAATATAGAGAAAACCCAATAATCTTGTCTCACCTATGCAGGTGCCAAACACTCCGGTTGATTCATGTGAGAGGATGCGACATGTGGATTTGAACATACAAGAGATCTATGAGCTTGACAGTGATCGATCACCAAATATCAATTCTCCATTTACTCCTGACTATAGTTCCATGCCATCCACTGCTTCTGAGGAAGCTACCAAGGAAATTGATGAAGGACTGTTGTCAGACTTAGAAAATGCTGGGGATGTTCATGTCATAGAACGGGGATCCGGATCAAATGAGTTCAAAGAAATTCCCAAGAAAGCTGAATCAACATCTGGGGGAACTGAAGTCATGGTGCAAAGTGCTAAGGCTTCTGATCACTGTCAG
Source organism: Sesamum indicum (assembly GCF_026168435.1). Classification (NCBI taxonomy): domain Eukaryota; kingdom Viridiplantae; phylum Streptophyta; class Magnoliopsida; order Lamiales; family Pedaliaceae; genus Sesamum; species Sesamum indicum. The sequence goes on along the minus strand of NC_142661.1, from coordinate 2,138,068 downwards.
GTTGATAGGGCTGCAGCTTCTGGAATGCCTAAAGTTGAAGATATCAATGTGGTACATAAACAGTTTGGTGATAAGGAGATTGAAAAGCCCGTTCTTTTGGTTCAACACCGAACTGAACCGGTAACTGGTGAGACCATAGCTGAGCATTTTGAGAGTCGTAAACTGTACATAAAGACAAGTAGAAAGGACTCTGCTCATGAGCCAACAATTCTTGAAGCGAGAGACGCTAATTTGGGAAATAAGAAAGTTAATGATGGCAGCGTAGGGAGTCGCGAATTTCCTGATCCAGTAAATGACTTTCTGCGTGTGGTTGATTCAGGAGAAACTCAAGGAACTTCTGAAGTGCATGTTGCTAAAACCACTGCTTCAGAAAGTACAAGTTTGCCTCCAATGAAAGCTGTAGATGGTAACTTGGAGAAAGAGCCGAAGCCAAAAACCAGTGATGGATCAGTGGAAGTGAAGGAGGAAAAACCTGGTTCATCTGTGGGCAAGGAGACAAGTGTAGAAGGAATTGGCAGCAATGTTGGATCAACAAAAGTCAACGCAGAAACACCAAAGGGGACAAGTAGAAAAGAAATAAGCAGCGATACCAGATCAGTAGAAGTCGAGACAGAAAAACTGAAACAAGCAAGTGTAGGAGAAAACAGCGGTAATGATGGATCTGCACAAGTCAAGGTAGAAAAAGAAAAGGGGCTAAGTCCAAATGGAAACAGTGGCAATGATGGATCAGCAGAAGTCAAGGCAGAACAGGCAGGTTCTTCTGTGGGCAAGGAGGCAAGTGCAAAAGAAATAAATGGCAGTGTTGGATCAGTAGAGGTCAAGGTAGAAAGAATGAAGGAGCTGAGTGCAGAAGAAATCAGCAGCGATGCTGGATCAACAGAAGTAGAGGCAGAAAAGGAGTCAGGTTTAGAAGAAATCAGCAGTAGTGCTGGATTAGTAGAAACAAAGACAGAACAACTACAGGCAAGTGCAAAAGAAAGCAGCAGCACTGATGGATCAGTATATGTTAAGGTTGAAAAACCAACGGAGGCAAGTGTGAAAGAAACTAGCAGCAGTGGTGGATCGATAGACGCTGAGGCAGAAAAAACAGGCTCGTATATGGACAAGGAGACAAGTGGAAAAGAACTCAGCAGCAACAACAATGGATTGGCAGAAGTTAAGGAAGAGAAAGTTTCATTTATGGGCAAGGAGCCAAGTGTAAGAGATACAAGCAGCCCTGATGGATCAGTAAGGGTGGAGGCACAAAAAATAGGTTCGTCGTTGGCAAGTTTAAAAGAAATCAGCATCATTGCTACTGAAAAGAGGGACCATAGATTCAGAGCACCATCAGACTTGTGAACAACTACATCTGATGAAGGAAAAAGGTAAATTTCTAAAAAGAATTCCAATTCCGAATCGAGTTCATTCAGTTCTGTAAGCAGATTTATGTTAGTTGCTTTAGTTAACTGGCAAGATGGTCGCTGTAGTATATGCACAGACGTTATATTCGTTAAATAGTGCTTCGACATTGGGGTAAAAAGGTTCTTGTCATCAACCGATGAAATTGTGTACTGTATTTTTGGGTGTACAACGTCAGTTTGAGCGAAGTTTTTATGAATATGGAGTAAATTCCATCTCTGTTACGAGCATCTTTCTAGCTGAAAAATTTCCTTCTTCCTGAACATGAAAAATTTCCTTCTTCCTGAACATGAAAATTTGGGGAGGACTTCTATTCCTTTATTCAAACAGCAGACTTATGAATATGTCAATAGTTTACCTTATCTTCAGATTTCTGGCAGCAGGAAGTGATTTTATGATCTGCTATGCCTGTTGTGCGTGAAAAGGATTTCTAGGCAAATTCAGCATTTACTACTACCTAAGCTGGCTCCAGATTATGACCTAATTTCATAGGCAGATTGCTAAAAGTGACTTACTGTAAGAATTCCCAATTTTCCTCAAGAGAATAGATGATGTCCAGAACAGAAATTGGAACTGAAAGGTGGAAATGTTTTTGTAATTTTCTCTTTATTTTGTCACGTTCTTTTCGCCTTCCAAATCCTATATTTGCAACATTTGGCCCATAAGACTCTGATACAACATAAAGTACAGTTCCAACTAATGGCAGTATGAAAATTTTACAGGATTTTTCATTGTTGCTCATAAAATACCTTCATCTAGACTGGCAACTACAAAAGCTTATGATACTAGGCATCATATTGCATACACACACCAACTTGAACATATTTTTTCAAAGAAGAAGCATGACTTGGGAGAACAAGGAGTAGCAGCAAAGTTCTGCTTCTTCAACAATTTTTCTATGAGCAGTTTGTGTCATAACTAGCAAGTCCCTGCAGCTCTGGACCTTCCAGACGAGGGTTGTTCTCAAAGCTGCAAATACAGAGGACAAGTCATCAAAACTCAATAAGCTAACATAAAACTGAGTCATATAGGGGAAACTAAAGAGAGAAAAGAGACTGATGCAAATACTGGGAGGACATGAAAGATGTTCCCAGCCTAAATATAGATGCACGTTTTGAATTGCATAATCAACTGAAACATGGATGATTCAGAAGACTATAAAATAAGTTCGTTAAATGGGAACATAAAAAAAGAAAAAAGAAATGAAATGGGTAATCAGAAGGTATGCCCACAAGTGCCTTATTCACCAGTGCACTTGCACGTGTATGTGCGCGCGCGTAAGACAAAAATTGGCACAGGTGTTCTAACAAAGCTATGGATCAAGAGTCTTACTTATTTAAGGGGATGTGCTCAAATGAACCAGTAGTCGGTATTGGACCACACAAGTTATTATTAGAGACATCCCTGCATAAACAAATGCAAACATCTAATAACCATTTACATAAAACGAAGTACGTAGAAGTAAAGTTATTAGTCAAAATCAAGAACCACTTACACAACTTTCAAGGTAGATATACTAGCAAGTGACTTTGGGATTGGCCCATTTAGCTGATTATCATTGAGACGCCTGTCAAATCATAAACACGCTTATTCAATTCACAATAAGTGCTTGAGTAATTTGAACATTCACATGATAAGGATGTGGTATAGAAGGGAGGACAGACATCAACCTCGACGAGAAAATCGATATATTAAAGCTGAAGTAAAGTGCTCCAGATGTGAACACATTGCACTGAAATAAGCACTCACTATGCAATCTTATTCTCACAAAGGTGCATGGAGCTAGAAAAGTTAACCTCCAGTTGGTCAAACTCCCATTAGAAAACCCACCAGAGATGAACAGAACTAACTTCTATAACTACGAGCCCATATAAAATCAACACCATATGAATGATTCAGACTGATGACAAACTTACAGGAAGACAAGAGACTTCAAGTTTCCCAGTGATGGAGGTATTCTTCCAGATATATTGTTGTTGTAGAGATCCAAACTTATTAGGCTCTTCAAGTTACCAAGCTCAACTGGAATTGATCCTTGAATCTTATTCTTGTAAAGCTCTCTGCAAGTCAAAGATGTCTGGTTTTAGTATGCTGCAATGCTAGAAAAGACGTGCTGTGAAGGAAACAAAACAGATGAAATTTTTTGATAAACATGAGTTCAAATGTAAACTGGCAAAATATAATACCTGCTGCAGAAACACCAGTATATCATGTAACAAGGAATATTTATTCACTAACAGTCACACAGATCAGCCAACATAAACCAAAATGGAAGTCTCACATGATACTCACAGATACTGCAGATGATCAAGTTTCCCAAGCTCAGGCACCAGATGACCAGACAAATTTGAGTTGCCAAGGTCCCTAGCCAAATGATAACCATGATAAGTTGGAGAGTCACGAGCATCACAAAGCACGCTAAAAAGACCCAAATCCATAAACATGAGGGGAAATGAAACATTGATCGAAATTGATATGTAAATAATTAATACAGTCCCCGGAACATCAAAAGGAAAGTCAAGGGTTTGCATTCTGGGGACAGGAAAAAATCAGGCACCTAATTGCCTTTGGCATGAACCAAGATTGAACAAACAGCCTCGCAGAAGATCCTTTCCACGTGAACAAATTTAGTTTTCCTAGAATCAAAATAAAATTTCATACCACTCACCCAGTCAAAATTTATCAAAATCAGTAGAGAAAATAGTATCTTACACATCTTAAGGAACAAATTGCACTATCCACCTCCTCCCAAAACACCAAATTTCTATCAAGCAAACTAACAAAAGACAAAAACCCATAGAACATAATCATGTTTTTCAGTAAAACGGCAAACGTAAGTTAAAGGCACCATTTTGAAGAACTAAGCACCTAAATCTTTAAAAAAAAAAAGAATGGTAATTTCAAGAATTTATCCACCAAATGAACAAAATCAATTGAATTGCAACGACAAAAACTTCGCCGCATATTTCCTGAGAACTTAATCAAATCAATACCAAATGGCACATATCCACACATATAACAAAGACCACTGATCGAACTTACTTCTCTCCTTAACTAGCCAATAAAAATGAATTATTTTTCCTTCAAATCCATACCAAAAATAAAATAAAATACAAAATAAACCGAAAAATCCGAGAAGCAAACACCAGCTACACGCAAACCCGCAAATCCAAATAAATACATACACACGGGTAACGCGGTTGTCTTGGTTGCAAGTGACATGAAACCAGGTGCAGGGGTTTACGAGGTTCGGATCCCAGCTCTGAAGCACCTTATCCGGGTCCGACAAGCTCCGGCGAAGCGCGTAGAGCGCGTCACCCTCGGAATTCGCACTCGCCAGCAGGCACAACGAAAGAACAGTTAGGGCAACAAATACCAAGACATGGATGGCGGCCATAGCTCCCTCAGATTCGTACCAAGCTCTCCGGCTCAGCAGTTGTACTCCCCTTTTGGGGATTTGATATATCTCTTTTCAGTTGCAAGTACTGTTCGCCTTTGCAGCGTTGATCGATGAAATGTTAGCGAAGAATCGGGTGTTTGGGGAATGAAAAGGGGAACAAAAGAGATGACGGAATCTTCTCTACTTTTTCTATGTCCCTTAACACTATGTTATCTCTACAAAAATATTGAATTTTTTAATTGTGGTATAATTAAAAAAACATATAATTTTAAAAGATAATATTTAAAATAAAAAAATATTAATTAAAAATAAATAACTATTTACGAAAATATATTTTTTACTACTCGTGTGAGAAAAATGAAAATTATCCGGCGGAAAAAAAAATAGCATACTAAAAATATAAGAGACATTAAAGCAGTGCTCTCCCTTAATATATAGTATAGATTATAAGATAATTACATCGCCTTTCATAAGGTTAGTTCTGATCGTACATAGATCCTCAGTCATTTAAAAAATCATATTTTGATAAATGCGTCCTCTGTTTCTCACCAAATTTATTGATATTCGTAAAAAAGTTAAATGAAAATTCATATTTACTCTGAATAATCAGATAAATTTTTTCTGACCAAATACCTTTATTAGGGCGAAGATATGTCTCTTTGTGTCTATTATCGTGTGAAGATGTATAAGGGTGGTTTAATCAAAAGTTATTTGTTTGATCTGCAATATGTTAGTAATAAATCAATTATGGTAAATAAATATTTTTCTTAAATTTTTTATTGATATCAGCAAATTTTATAGATTTTGACAAATTGAGAAGTATATTTGTTAGACAGGAACAAATGTTAAACACAAAGAATTTAGGTGAAATTATCATTAATTACTTCTTATAGAAAAAAACTTAAATCAATATTTTTTTTAAAAGTTAAACGATTTTGATTGGATAAATTATAATAATATCCCTAGGGTTAAGCTAAAATACACAAATATTCTCTAACTTTTCAAAATTATAGTTACACCCCTGAGGGGTGTTGCCCTAACTTTTACAAAATTACAGCTACAATCGCTTAGCGGTGTTAGTGTAATAGTTTTTAAAAGGTATATATATAAATTTTATTTTTGAATAGAGGGTATAGTTGTAATTACTACTGTAACTTTAAACCTTGTAGCTATAATTCTATAAAAAAACAAAAAATATTTGAATATTTTGACTCAACGTCAAAAGTGTCAATATAATTTACTTTTTTCCCCCCCTTTCTCAAGTTGCAATATTTGTTGCTAATTGTTGAAAAAAGTAAAGTTTTTTTCTTACCTCTTTACAAGATTACAAATTTACAAGTATACCGACTTTTATTATATTATAATTTACATTGACAGCCCATCAGGAATAAAAAAAGTTTCAAATACATACCAAGAAAACTACATCAGTGCGCAATAAAAATAGTATTTATATAATTAAACTTAATTTTAAGAGGATGCTGATGTAATTTACCCAAAATTATTAACAACACCACAAACTATCCCAAAAAATAATATTTCTTTTTTTCCTTAGAGTATTATGATATTACTCTATAAATCACCAAGTCCTTGAAAAATGGCTCGTAAAAATATGTATATATAATCGATCACTATAAATATAAATAAATCAGTGGTTATTATTAAAATTTTTATATTTGTAAAATTTAAATTCATAATTTCATGATTTTGAGATCATAACTTCACCGATTATGATAGACCTCACTGGAAAAATGGTGTGAAATTAGGTGTGGTTTTGGTGATGGATTTAATGTTATGGGTGAGGTGTTGTCCCTTATAGGAAGACCAAATTGACTTGAAGATTGTTCCCTCATTCTTGTCCTTTCCTTTTCTTCTCTCAATTATTGCTCCAATAGCACTGATTATTTGACCAAGTCATGAATGATGGCTTTGATTAGTGATGAAGGGAATAGGGTTCCCTATTTGTTGGATCTTTGTGTGTGAGGGTGGGGTGGGGTAGGGTGGGGGGGGGGGGATATTACTTATAGATTTTGTACTTGGGTTTTTCTTTTGGTCTTATGTCAAATCATCTTCTTGATAATAAAAATAATTTATCTTAAATTTCATTCTTTTTAAATTATTAAGTTTAAATAGTATATTATAAAATATTTTTGTAGTGAACTGAACAAAATATTTTTATAAATTATGAAATAATTTTATTTATTTTTTAAAATATTCTAATTTCTCTTTATGGACTAGAAGGACAAGAATGAAATTTCGTATCATCATTCTTTCTTTTTTTTACACATTTTTCTTTAGAAGAATAGTAAGCGCAAAGTGGGTATTTTTATGCTTTTATTAAAAAATTACATAATTTTATTAAATAATTAAAAATATTAATAATTTTTTAAATGATAATAAAATAATTATAATTATATCAAATTTCGGAAGAGTTTGCTGATGTAAAAATTATGGTGAATCCAAAGCCTAACCTTCACAAGAAGCCCAAGTTACAACATTGGGCCACACACTATAATTAAGCCCAAGTTCAATGGACTTGGAGCTCAGAGAGGCGTACGCGGCAGAAGTCAACGTGGAGACACCGCGTAAGAACCGCGTATACGCGTCTCGATTGCGTTGTGGAAGAGAGAGAGAGAGAGAGAGAGAGAGAGAGAGAGGGGTGGTAATCAATCAATCGATTTTAATAAATGGGAAGATTAAAGAGGAAATAGCAGCGGGATTTATGAGGTTAGAGATTGGAATTTCTATGTTTATCCACGCTGTTGAATAGTGTCTGTCCTTTTCTCTCCAACGTAACATTTGTTTGACAGTTTGGCTGATATATAACGCTGACTTGTTTTGCTAGAAAAAGGGAAAAATCAGAGAGAGCCCATCTCATTTTCCAGAACCATCTTTCTCTACGAGAAATCTCAAAGCCCACGGGGCAAGAAAAACCAAAGGAAAATTCGGTGAACAAGTTTGAGAGGAGAAGGAGAAATGGCGGATCAGTTGACTGATGACCAGATCTCTGAGTTCAAGGAGGCCTTCAGCCTTTTTGATAAGGATGGAGATGGTTCGATCTCATTGTTTTCTCTCATCTTACCGCGGTTCCATATTTACATAAATCTTGTTATCGAATTTTATACATGTCTCTGTTGGGTGGTTGTGTGTGATTTATTTGTATATAGGTTGTGGGTGTTTGTATTTTGGATGTCGGGTTTTTGTTTTCAGGGCAGATCTGATTGCTTATTCCCTTTTTGATTGGAAAATATCGTTTCCCCTGATTTAGATATAGCCGTGGGTTAGCTTTTTAATTGCTCGACTTTAGGGTTCAGAGGGGTATTGTTTTGGGGCTTCAGATGATGTGGGTTCTCTTGGCTGTTGAGGAAATATTTTCTTAGCTTGATTATATAAGAAGTTCAATACCTAGGATTATATTCAAGTTTGATATAAAGCTATGGCCTTGGAAACTGTACTTGGAACAGGTTTCGCGACCTGATTTTGGTTGGACTGTATTAGTCCATATTGACTGTACTGGTATTGGTGTTGGGTTGAGCTCATGGTTCTTGATAGGATCACAATTAGATGAATATGTTTTGTTTGGAGTGTGTGTGTGTGATAGATCTTCTAGTGTGGTTGTTCATGTTAAGTGTGGAAGTGTTGGTAAAATGACATGTGAAGAACAAAATATGAAGTATGCTGAACAAAGAGGGGCTCTCTGTATAATTCAAATTCTTGATATGTTAAGATGGTATTTTCTTACTTCTTTGATATACTATGTTGATTTGAGGCGTGCGAAGTTTATTGTTTGACATCCCAAAAACAAGTAGAAGTGCTAAGTGAAATACTCGTGAGAACTGTGAAGCCGTTGATATGATATGCTTATGATATAAGTACTTGTTTGTCATTGTTTCTTGCTTTGTTTGTAGATTATGATCTATTTCTTTGATGGCTGTATCAGTATGATTTTGTTGGCATTGTTATGTCTGCTTGTTATGAATTTTAAAGGTTGGAAGAAGCCGTAGTCTGCTTGGGGTGCGCCCAGCCTGAAAGAAAATAACATTATGGCCTTTTGTTTTATTGTTGTTTTGTATACATTTAGTATTTGTTTTAACTAACTATTTATGAAACTCGTCTGTAGGTTGCATCACCACCAAGGAGCTTGGAACTGTAATGAGATCCCTGGGCCAGAACCCCACTGAGGCCGAGCTCCAGGATATGATTAATGAGGTTGATGCCGATGGTAATGGAACCATCGACTTCCCAGAGTTCTTGAACCTCATGGCCAGGAAGATGAAGGATACTGACTCCGAAGAGGAGCTTAAAGAGGCATTCCGTGTTTTTGACAAGGATCAGAATGGTTTCATCTCAGCTGCGGAGCTTCGTCATGTAATGACCAACCTTGGCGAGAAGCTCACCGATGAGGAAGTAGACGAGATGATTAGGGAAGCAGATGTCGATGGTGATGGGCAAATCAATTATGAAGAATTTGTCAAGGTTATGATGGCCAAGTGATGTCCCCACCTCCAGTCAACCTAGAAACCTTTATGAATACAAAATATGGAAAAAAAAAAAAAGAAAAAAGAAAAAAAGATGAACAAGGTCGGTATGTGTAATGGTTTTCTAGTTCGCTTTTCATCATTGCATTTCATAGTTTATAAGTCATCGGAGGTTTTAATGATCTGTTGTAAAATGGTGGTGGACTCTTCACTGTTCCTTTTTCTTGTGCTTTGTGACTCATTTGCAGCAATTTTAGACTCATTCCACCCTTAAAGCTTCTTGTGACTTTGTGAGGAAAGAATTTTATGTTCTTGTAAGGGTTGATTCAGTAAGAAATTTCTTATCTACTTGAATTCTCCAGCATTGTGTGACTATTGGGTTATTGAGGCATTGCACTATTCCCCGGATGGCGCTCGGACCCGCCTGTTCGGAGCTGGTTATGAAGCCATTACTGAGTCACTGGTCTTGTTCTGCTTAGTGATGTTTGCAACCCTTGGTACTAGCTATGCTTGTACAAGAAGTGAATTTTCAATCGTTTCAGAAATGTTGAATGTTTTCTCAAGCCCCATTGCTACCATTTTCTTGAAGTTCTACCATTCCACAATCTATTACGTGGAGGGGATACTCATTACAATCTATTCCATTGTGGAGGGAAATTCTAGTTTGAATTTGATTGGGTCGATTTTGAAATATAAGGTAATTACAATAAACTTGTCGTATGATTGGTGTACATTTTAGAAAAAATGATTTGGTTCAATCAAGTCTGATTTTATACAAGAAATTTTTTTGGAAGGGATGTCTATGAACACTTGGCGTATCATATGATTGGCTGGGTTCAATTATTCTAGTTTCCACAAGAACTTCCCTCAACAGTTCATATTTTGATACTTATTTTCCGTCCTCACAAAATTTCCAAAATGCTGACGTAGTGTTGAACTATATTGGGGGAGTCAAGTTTCCCAGTTAAATCACCAGGAACAGCAATGCTAGTGGCATCACTGGTTGCCTTGCTAGCAATATAACCTAGAAAGTGGCATTTCAGTTCAACAAGCACTCCGCCGACGCCTTGACCATGGCAGTTTCTGTTGGATGTGCAACGGACTCCGCCGACTATGCTCGGCAGTGTAAGGTGGTCTCAAGGCCATGGGCTGCGGGACACCCGCCGATGAAAGGGAGGAGAGCAGTGACGAAAATGAGGCTTTTTGCTTAGCTCTATGCTTTGTTGTGTGTGATTGTAAGCAAAGAATTGCTATTCATCCTTAAAGTGTAATTTTAGCATTAAGTTTGATTTTTTTTTTATTCAAATTAGATTTGATGGATCGATTCAAATTAATTATATAACAAATATGATACATTTAATCATTTTTTTTTGAATTGTACACCAATCATATAATATGTGTATTACACTTAACACATAATTAATTTAAATCTGACCAAACTCAATTCAGATTAGAATTCTTAGTTTGAGAGATGACGTTTGTAATTATTTTTTATATTAAAAAAAGATGTAGTAATTATCTTGAATTTGGATATATATATATATATATATATATGTATATTTGTAAAGAGCATTGCGAAATTTAGGAGATAAAGAGAACAAGAAAAAAAATTTGGTCCTGTATTTTAAAAAAAGGGAAAAGTATTATTTTAGTCCATTAAATATGCCTAATTTTAATTTTAGTCCAATAACTATGTCCATTTTTGTTTAGGTCCAATAACTTACGAAGTTGCTTACTTTTAGTCCTCTGGCAGATTTTCGGACAATTTTACCCCTATGAGTGCATATGGACTAAAATTGCCTTTCAAAAGTTGCATAGGGGTAAAATTGTCCGAGAATCTGTCAGAGGACTAAAAGTAAGCAATTTCGTAAGTTATTGGACCTAAATAAAAATGGACATAGTTATCGGAGTAAAATTAAAATTAGGCATACTTAGCGGACTAAAATAATATTTTTCCCTGAATTTTTGATAAGAACCTTCATCGGAGGGCAGGTGTTACACTGGAGTTTGAGGATGGCGTTAAGACTTTTATAGAATGGGTCAAGTGTTTGCGTGGACATATGGATGAAGACAAAATTAGGTGTCCGTGCTGAAAGTGCAAAAATGAAAAGTTCAAAACACCCGACGATATCAGTTATCCCATATGTCTGCAATGATTTTTGCCAAAATATTATATGATTAATAATAATTATTTATCATGATTTTAGTTTGTAGTCAATACTTGCCCATCGATATATATATACTTTTTTCTTTCTTTCTCTTGGTAACATTGTCGCATGTATATATATAGCAAGATTATTGTGCTCACAATGTTATTAGACTAGTCTTTTATTATATTTTGGCAGGAAAAATATGCAATTTAGTCATTTAACTTAATGGTAGTGGCAATTCTAGTTGTATACAAATTGATTTTTGTAATTTAGTATTGTAATTTTAATATTTTGACAATTTTTAGTACTTTATAGGCCATTGGGCCAGAAGATTACATGTGAGTTGAACATGACACAGCAAGAAAATGATTCAGTTGTTGCGACTAAAATCAGCGTCGAACTAATTAGCAAGTAAATTTTTTATTGTTAATCTACATTAATTAATATATTTTTTAAACAAGTCGCAATGGAATTCATTAGGAAGTAGATTTTTATTTTTAAATTTACTAATTAACAAGTAAATTTCTTATATTAAGTAATATAGATTAGCAATGACAATTTTACTTTCTAATTAGTTCGATGTTAATTTTTTGTATATTAATCACAAAAAAATTAATTTTAAAGACTAAACTTTTCATGTAATAGTATGAATTAATTTAAATGTAAATCAATAACAAATCTTTCCTCATCAACTAAAATAATTATTATCAATTTTTTTAAAAAATAAATGTATATACTAATATTTTAATAATAAAAGTATAATAAATTATGTACTTCATTAATAAATTCTGTAGCTAATAAGTAATAACATATGGAACGTACAACCATGTGATAAGTTCTAATTTACGTAAATATGAGCACTAATATACATTAACTGAACCAGAAAGTAAGAGACTGTAAAATCATAATTAATCAGGTCAAATGAAATAATTTTCTCAAACAAAAATCTACATATTTGATGGGGGAAAAGTATTATTTTAGTCCGCTAAGTATGTCTAATTTTAATTTTAGTCCGATAATTATGTTTATTTTTGTTTAGGTCCAGTAACTTACGAAATTACTTACTTTTAGTCATCTGGCAGATTTTCGAATAATTTTACCCCTATGACTAAAACTGCCTTTCAAAAGTTGCATAGGGGTAAAATTGTTCGAAAATCTGCCAGAGGACTAAAAGTAAGCAATTTTATAAGTTATTGGACCTAAACAAAAATGGGCATAGTTATCGAACTAAAATTTAATATTACGTACGAGATATATCCGCGGCTATAAAACTCATTAATTAATATTCAAGAACTCGTTGATCAATCTTTGAACAAAACTCAAGATCAAGAACTGCTACCTCAATCTTTGAACAAAATTCAAGATTAAGAAATGATACATCAATCATTGAACAAAATTCAAGATTACATTACTCGTCAATGGGCAACTCATAGCGACACAAAGGACAAACATGATTTCCCCGCAGCCACCTCAATATGCAATTTTCATGGAACACATGACTGCAAGGCAGCCTCGTCCCCCGCCCCCCATTGGAAAACCCTCCCAAACATATGGAACATGACTCTTTCGCCAACATCGACGCTCCATCATCATCTTTTCCGCCATTCACAGCCACATTTTGTAGCTCCCCGTTGACTATCTTTGCCGGACGCCTCGCCATTAACGATTCCGCTTCTTGCTGAACCTCGCTCATGTCACGCGGTCTTCTGATGGCTTTACTGTATTCAGACTCAAATGTGGGGTCAATCCGTTTCTGCTCATCAAACCAAGAAACCCACGATGCGAATTCCTCCACAGGCACCATCACATCTTTCCGGATCTCCAAGCGCACCAATGCCATCATGTCCTTGTTCTTTGGTTTATTGTGCACCAAACGAAGGAAATCAGAGATTTTCCCAACGAGCTCATCTTCGTTGGAAAGTAGAAGCAACTGCCACTGACGGCCGTGGAGTTGGGGGTCCGTCCAAAAGCAGTTGCGCAATGGGAAGGGGATGAAATCTTCGTCCAGGATGAGATCCCACAATGACTCCTCCAGAGATTCTGGACCTTTTACGTTGATCGGTCTGGTGTGAGTGATGGAATAGCCCGGAAACACCAACCTCGTGTACTCATCGTTCTCCGAGTAGAAATCGACATCGATGTGAAGCAAGATCAAGAACCTGAGGTCCCCAAAACTTCGAAGAGTTTGCAATTCGTCGATCTCAACATTTATGATGGAATTTTCGTGTGAATTCAAGGGTGGAAGCCATGCGGGTGAAGCCATAAGTGCATGCACTATACTGCAGAGATGAAGAGAAAGGACGAGAAATACGTAGAATAATTTTTGATGTGTAGAATGATTAATTTGGTAATAATTATTTGGGTATATATAGAGAGGATTATATATGTAATCCTTGTCCAAGAGAATTGGAGTGTAAATCGAAGTCCCTGTTCTTGTCAACTGTATTACCTAACCGACAGTAGCTAGTTTTCTTGGTAGGTTGAAAAAAGAAAGAATAAGAAAATAATAATATCCTGTTTAATTTGGTGTGTTTTGGATCCAAGAACATATACATACATATATATATATAGGATTTAGTATAATTTACCATTTATAATATTAAAAATGAGTAAATTATATATTTAAAAAAAAGAAAATTGCAAAATTAGTCCCGTATCTAATTAAGGACAGGTGGCGTTCTTGGTCCTGTAATTTTAGGACTGACAATTTCAATCCAGTAATTTTTAAAAAAATCGCAATTTTAGTCCTCGCACGAATCTGACGAAATTATGGACGACTTTACCCTTTTTAGCTTTAAAATGAACATTTTAGTCCACTTTCACTACCTTTCGCATTTTAATGCAAACACTTGCACATGCTTGCCTTGAATGGTATTAGTCTAGGTTTATTGAAAAAGATATTTGTTTATATTGCATTTAGATATTTTTTCAACTAACGGAGGAGATTTTTAAAGAGACATGGAACCCAAGAGGATTGACTTGAATCTTCTTACAAAAGAAGAAATAGAGGAAGAGATGTGTGATAAAAAAAAGAAAAGGAGAGTGTTACAGATACAGTACATAAAATCGAATCAAAATCTATGTAAACAAATGTACAAAGGCCATACCAATATGGAAGGCTTTTTTTTTTTTTTTTTCATCTGTATTATAAAGGCCGTTCCAAAGTCAGACCTTATAAAGGCTATATTTTTTAAATGGCTATGTTGTTCGCTCTAAAGGCTGTTCCAAAAGTCGGAACACCTTAGCTTATATATATATGTGTTGCAAGGTGTTTTTATTTCATTTCATTTCTTCTAAAATTGATTATTAATCACACACATATCAATATCTCTCTAATTTTCGTGCATATACACTTGATCATATAGATTTGCTTAGTTCTTGGACTAGCAACTGTTGAGTTGGTTGACCAGGTAACACATTTAATCCTTTTTGTTAATAAAATTATTGTTTAATTATTTTAGTTTTTTTATTTTTTGATCTTATATATATTTTATGTATTATTAGTCTAATGTAATATTTATAAATTTATAGGTTGAAATATAATTATATTTATGTGTGAATATATAGTGATATATCATCATGTTACTGCAACTAAGGAGATGAATTTTTGGGAAAAAGTATTATTTTAGTCCGCTAAGTATGCCTAACTTTAATTTTAGTTCCAACTATGTCTATTTTTTTAGGTCCAATAACTTACGAAATTGCTTACTTTTAGTCCTCTGGCAGATTTTCGGATAATTTTACTCCTATGAGTGCATATGGACTAAAACTGCCTTTCAAAAGTTGCATAGGGGGTAAAATTGTCCGAAAATCTGTCAGACGACTAAAAGTAAGCAATTTCGTAAGTTACTAGACCTAAACAAAAATGGACATAGTTATCGGACTAAAATTAAAATTAAGCATATTTAATGGACTAAAATGATACTTTTTCCTAAAAAAAGTTGATAAATTAAGGACAATTTTGACTGAAAATTTATAAATTGGCCGAAAAAATGCATGTGTTGTGCATGTGACATTCTAATTTGAAAATTTCTAGCCAATTTATGAATTTCTGACCAGAATTCTCTTTAAAATTACTAAACTTTTTTTCTTAATCTAATGCACTCACAAACATCTGATAAAATATTTTAGAAAACTTATAAACTCATTCAAATATCCTCAAAGACGTGTATGTATTCAGGCTCACAAGAAGAGTTATGGCTTTTTGTAGGTATTTTATTAAATTTTATTAGTGGTATCATTTTTATTTATTTTATTTTAAGTTGTTGGTTGATTTGAAAATATTAATATATTTATGTATCGAATGTTCTAATAGTATGTTGATTGATTTGAAAACATAGATTTATTTTCAAAGAAGAAGAATTATGGCTTTTTGGTATGGTAAATTACAATAGTTTAAAGTAAAAAATAGTGGTGAATAAAAAATAAATAATCACGACTGCACAATGGCTAGCCGTTGTTTCTATAAGAGTGACCAAAACCTTAGCTATAACTAAAAATTATGATAAATATTCTGACAATAGGTAAAACAGTAGCAAATATCAATTAACTGTAATTACGATAGCAGCGGGTGGGTGGCATGTGTTGCAGGAGTTGGACGCTAACGAAGCATGGAAAAGCTTACTTCTATGATGTTTGATAAGATTGTATAATCATTGGATGGAGGTATGAAATTATCAGCTTTGCCTTTACTGTATTTTCTTTTAAAAAAATCGGACCGAGTGAATGGAAAAGTTTGAAAAATTATAGAAAAATTATTCACTTACTCCATAAAAAAATATTAATAAATAAATAAAATTATAATTCTTGATCTACAAGGCCATTTGGTAGGTTCATCATAAAAAATGGATGAAAACCTAACGGAGATTAACGAATTGGGCTAATTATTAGACGGCCTTAAAATCAAGGGGGTAATGATAATTTTTCAAACAATGAGGGAGTATTCATAATTATACAAAATTTCAAGAGATGTTATTGTAATTTACCCTACATTTTATATAACTAGTTAAATGAATGAGGGTTCGGCGTGTTGCAAATCATTTCTAAAAAATATTAAATATATATGATTATTATTGTTATAGATAATTCAAAAAATATTTTTAATGTTGAGGCCAAAAATATGAATTAATTAAAATAAAATTACTTCTCGCCTATAAATTTTAAAATTTCTCACTTTTGATCCATGACACCTTTTAGTTAGACTTTTAACGAAAGAAAGCCATGTGGCTGTTAAATCGAAAAATCTCATTTTTGATCCCATATAATTGGTGTATTTTCAATCTAGTCCTATTTGTTATATTTTTCTCAAATTGTATCCCATACGTTTAAAATGATTCTCAATATTAGTTCCACGTGACTTTTTTCGTTCAATTTTTAATGGAAAAGTCATGTTAAAGAGTGGCTCTTAAAGGCTGTTTTTGGGATAGAAAATCACACGTGAACATCACATTCATGCTATTGTTGACTTGAAGAAACACAAGTTTCATTTCCCTTGCCCTAATCAGCCACAAATCGAGAAACCTAAAATAGCTCCAATACAGTGTGGTCTGCATGGATCTTCTATTATATTTGGGGAAAATATTCTTTTAGTCTGTTAAGTATGTCTAATTTTAGTTTTAATTCTATAAGTATGCCCATTTTTTATTAACTCCAATAACTTGCAAAATTAATTAGATTTAGTCCGTTTGAAGGTTTTCTACTTTGTTTTTGGCCAAAACTTTAAATTTACCTGGACTTGCCAACGTGTAAATTAGTTGGTCAAATTTCCGGCAATTAACCACGTGCCATGCCACATGGGAGAATACATCGCTTGCATACGTGGTTTGTATGCTGACTGGGCAGACCCTTCTCTTTACAAAATTAAATTCATTTAAAAAATTCAAAAAAATAAAAAAAAATTGATTAGGGAAAAAAGTGAGCTCATTACCTTGTAATCTTGACAGGAATGGAACCTCCTTCTTGGATTTTGATTAGTCCAAGAAGTCTGAACCATTGCTTTCTTTCCGTAGTAACAAAAAAGTGGTCCTTCTATGGAAGAAGACATTTGAGCCGAGAGATAAAGGAGAGAAATGGGTTTCTGCAAGCATGGAGAGAAGAAAATATATTTTGTTGGTCAGGAAAAGTGTTTAGAGGGAAAAATCACATTTCTTCCCTCCAATAGATGACTAACTTGTCTTCCACCTCATGATTTTAGCCACATAGGATTATAAATCAACAAAAATGCATCTAGGTGTCTAGCCATATCACTTTTCCGGTGTAAATTATAAATTCAATCCATCGGAGGACTAAATGAAATTAATTTTGCAAGTTACTGGAGTTAATAAAAAACGGGCATACTTATAGGAAAAAAACTAAAATTGAGCATACTTAACGGACTAAAAAAATATTTTTCCTATTATATTTTTATGTAGGGGTTCAAGATGAGCCGAACCGGCTTGCGTTCGAGCTTGAGCTAGATTCTCTAAGTTCAGCTCTGCGAGTTCACACCTTTTTTGTTTTTTTTTAATATTGTTGTAGTTTTTTTTATATGAATATTATTTGAGTACATATTCAATATTATATCAAATCTATACTTAAAATTCACTTATATTTTATTAGTCAATATGTCTCTTATTTTACTTTTATTTAACAATAAAATACAATATTTTTTTTATTTATATTGTTTAAAAACAAGCTTAAGCAACAATTTAGTAAGTTTTGATATTTTTTGTAAATAAATATTTAAAATTCATCATGAATTAGAATTATTGGTTAATATATCATATTTTAGTTTTAGATGATATTAAATATGGTATTTTAGTTTGTATTATCTAAAAACAAGTTTAATCAATAATTTTGTGCATTTTGATAATTTTTTTGTAAATAAATATTTAATATAATACATATGAATTTTATCGTTATAATTTTAATATCCACTACAACAAATTGCAACTACTTCTTTTAGTACAAGAAAATAGAGTATCGAGACGGAAAATTCCATCTCTGAAAATAAATAGCAATGAAAGATCCATCGCCGCACTTTGTGGCTGAAAGCTCGGTGGCTAAATATTAGAAACTGACGGAATATTTTTGTCTTTGATTATGTGGCAAAACAACAAGAGATTTTTTGGATAATCCGTCTCTATTTTCTTAGATAATTCGAATATAAGAAATACTTTTTGTCTCTAATCTGTCTCTGAAGGAAAACATTTTATTTTCTACTTCCATCTCTAATTCTGTCTGTAATCCTTACAAATTTTCGTTTCTGATTCCATCTCTGATTCATCTCTAAACTCCCAAAAATTTCCCTCTCTAGTCCATCTCTAATCTTTTTTTGTTTGACAATTTTTTTAATTTTTGCACCGAAATTAAAATGCTGCTCATTATGCCATATAAATACACTCAATCAATATCAAAGTTTGAATTTTCCAAACTAACAACAGCAAACAATAACAAAAAAGATTATCATAATACCACCAATATTAACATAATTGATGTAATTGTACCATCCAAATACAACCAAATAATACCAATGCTCCCAAACCAACAAGACCAACATTAAATCATTATACCATCCATACACAACCAAATCATATTAATGTCTAAACTCCCAAACCAACTACCAACAATAACAAAAATAAGTGACGATACAACCCAAAACAACACAAACTAAGTCATAAACAACCAACAACAAAAGAAACTAACGATCTTCACTGGAATGTTGTTGCTCCTGCTGTCCAGACCCACTAGCAAATTGATGGTTTATGTATCCCACATTCTTGTAGGTCTGCCTCCCTCTTTGGAGCCTCTTCCTCCCACTTTTGAGTTTCTTCAAGAGTAGTTTCAAGTAATTTTCTATTTTCTTCTTTTCATCTTGGAAATTCTTCTTCTATTTTTGTAGCATTAGAGGACATATCCTCCACCGCTTTTGTTAACTCATTAAACTTCTGATCAGATGCTCTAAGAGTAGAATTGATTGAACTGCACTTGTAGATGACGAGTTACTCCCATATCCATATAAGATTGGGAAGAAACATTAGTACACCCTATTTTTGCCAGGTATTCTTCCTGCTGTGCAAATACATTAAATATAAATGAAGATTTATGTAATAAAAGTCTAACAAAATTTCAAATATATATACCAATCCATATTTAAATACAAATGATGAATGATACCTACACTAATTCTTTTAGATTTGTTGTATATGAACTCCCCAATTTCTTTGTTTTTACTACGACATCTTTGAAATACCTCAAGATCAGTAACTTCTTTATCAAGTTTTTTTTTTCCCTATAGTTTATAAAAAATATTAGCTCACATGTCAAAATTGCATAAAAGATATCTAAAAGCTTTTATACTTAAAACCTAGCATTTTTTGGCTATGTGCCCCTACAAGAATAGAAGCACCAGTGTGTTTTGTGATTGAACCATCTTTTTCAATCAAACAATTATTTCAGGCAATTGGACATTTTCTTACACAATCTTTTGAGACCCAATACTTATGAACTAGCTCATTCCATAATTGACTATTGAATTAATAAAGACCTCTATCAATCATATCACTCATATCTGGTTTTCTACCTAATGTTTATGAGCATCATTCAGTGCCTTTTGCTTAGCTTTGTACATCAAGTCTTTAAATTGATCACTAACATTTTCATTCCACACCTTCTTCATTTCCTCGTCAGTTAGTTTATTCCACCGGTACCTCAACTATCACATTTCAAAATAGTTAATCATATTAAATAATTATAAAGATATGTTTTATCTAATTTAGCAATTAATAAATTGAATTATATATAAATAGTATATAATACCTTGAAGTTCTCTATTAGCAAATCTTTCGATGGTTTTGGGATTGCGTACCATCTTGGCCATGCCTCAAAAAATACCTTTAATATTATTTGTGACATTTTGTGTGACAACACTTTCAATAAATCTATTTTGATAAAATAAATTTAAAAAATATATAAAACTAAGAAATGGAGCTAAAATTCTTTACGAATATATACCACTAAAATATTAAGATTTGACATAATTATAAATACATCCTCATTATTTTAAAAGCCATGCAAGCATGCACGCATGTTGCTTGTTGCTTATTCATATGTAGTAGCATGCTCCATCAACAAAAACTTGAAATGACAAGTACACCGTCAAATTGATAAATTCGTTGAGGGCTGTGTTTAGAAGGATCCCTGATGTGGCGTTAACCACAGTGCCGACAGTTCGGAGGGTCGAGGTAAGTATGCCGGTGGTGGTGGAAAGCACAGGGCAGATGGTGGCGTTCAACGGAAGTTGAACAGTGACAACACATGGAATTGTGGGCAAGCCGAGTAGGAGCCCAAGTATACGAGGAACTGTAATGTTGAACGATCTAGTGGTATTGGTGGTGGATTGACCGACGGTGGTGCTGACACCCAGAAGATTGGTGCAATTCAACTTAACAACAGTCCCATTAAGGCCTTGGCCAGGACAGTTTCCGGTGGATGTGCAACAAAGTTGGCTGTTGACAACCAGGCTGGGCAAGAGCTGGATATGTTCACATACGGAAAGAATTGTTACGTGTTTAAGTTTGGAATTAATCAGGATCCCGGATGTTGAGACATCGTAACCAGAAAGTGAACAGTAATCTGTGGACATATTTAAGAACGATTTTGGAACTCATATAGGAACGATTTTTGTTAATTAGTTTCGGAACCGATATATTATACATTTAGGAAAGGTTTTAGTTAAATTCATCTTAGAAATGGTCAAATATTTAAAACCATTCCTAAGTTTGGTTTTTCCTCCACTTATCATTTGGCACGAAATTAAAATTCTTGGAACTGATTTTGGAACGGTTAAAATAAATTGACTGTTTCTAATTTTTGATTTTTTCTTCTTTTTTATTTAGAATATTGTAATTTATTTAGGAATGATATTTTTTTTAAAGTCCGTTCAAAGTTGAAACGGTGTTTGGAACGGTTTTTGATTTTTGGACCATTCCTAAACAGGAAAATATGTTCTTTATTTTAAAAAATAATTTTATTTGTGTGAGAACATTATTTTGCAAATTGTATATAAAATCTGCTCCGAAAACCGTTCCAATTTGTAGTGAATTTTGGAACGATTTTTAGAACACATTACTTCTTAAGTAAAACTCATAATTTGGAATGATTTTTGGCATAATTGATTAAGTGTGTATTAAAATCGTTCCAAATTGTACCTCATTTTAGAATACGTTTTCTAACTGTTATCTTTTGGACATTCATTGTCACACATATAGGAACAACCATTGCAAAACCGTCCCTAATTATAAAAATGTGTTCCAAACAGAGTTTCAAATATTAACCGTTACTATCTTGGAGCAGTCTTTAGAACGAATTTTGTAATTGTTAGTTTGGAAACCGTTCCAAAATTATAACGAATAAAAATATGAATCGTGAAGTCATCTATCAATATTCATTCCTCATGTACTCCAAAGCCTGTTCCAATATGAAATGAGTTTTGGAACGATTGCCTTGCCCGTGCTAAATTCCGCCATTTTTTTGTAGCGGTATATAAAATGAGTACGGTACCATATAAGATAAAAAATCAGGAAAGACCTTCAATACAGAAGGAAAAATCTACATGTTTTCATTGTAAGGGAAAAATGATCAATTATTAGGCCTAATGACCGAAACTGTTAATATTTTAAAAAGTTTAAGGACTAAAATAAAATTTCAATATGTTTAGGGACTAAAAATGAATTATCAACAATATATGAGGACCAAAACTGTAACTATCCCAACAGAATAAGTAGTAATGTTTGAGGAGCAAAAGTGTAATTCTCCTGACATTTTATAATTGTAATACTGATATAAGAAAGGATAAATAATAACCACTTCTCTTAATGTTTGGTATAATTATAAATATATTGTCATTGTTTGAAAAATTATAAAAAAACACGTTGCAATTAAGGAAGAGAAAGTCTTGCGACTCATAAGATGTGCAAGCTTCTGGTCTTGAATTGATATAAAACAGATGCGGGAAGCATAAGAAAATGTATTTAGAATGCCCACTACAGCAGAAACTGTAATTATGAGAAAACATATATGACATCTCACATGTATGTATAATATAGAATTTTATTGTCTTCTCCAGAATATGTGAATGAGGCACTACTTTACAATACAAAACTAATTTTAAACAACTAAAGATAAAGAAAACAAAAGCCATGCACGCATGCTGCTTGTTGCTTATTCATATGTAGTAAGTAGTAGGGTATGTAATAGGAGCAGATTGAACTGGAGAAGCATGCTCCATCAACAGGACTTGAAATGACAATTACACCGTCAAATTGATAAATCCGTCCAGGGTTGTGTTTAGAATCCTCCCTAATGTGGCGTCAACCACAGTGTCGAGAACTTGGAGGGTCGAGGTAAGTAAGCCGGTGGTGGTGGAAAGCACAGGGCAGATGGTGGCATTCAACGGAAGTTGAACAGTGACAACACATGGAATTGTGGGCGTGCCGGCTAGGAGCGAAATTAAACGAGGAACGGTAATGCTGAACGATCCGGTGGTATTGGTGGTGGATTGGCCGACAGTGGTGCTGACACCCAGAAGATTGGTGCAATTCAGCTTAACAACAGTCCCATTAATGCCTTGGCCAGGGCAGTTTCCGGTGGATGTGCAACAAAGTCGGCCGTTGACAACCAGGCCGGGCAAGAGCTGGCCGTGGCCGTGGGTGGTGAAGAGGAGGAGAGCCACGATAAAAAGGGCGGAAGTGCAAGTAGAAGCCATTCGGAGCTTTGAGGTTTATTTGTTGTAGTACTTATTTACTTCTCTACTTTGTTGTGTTTGAATGCAAGTACTGAAGTCCTATTTATACAATTTTATCGAGTTTCTAGCTCAGATTAAATTTAACTAAATAAGAACCAATCACAGAAAAAGTGTACCACGATTGAAATTTTTTTTCTCCATGCAGAAATGTTTTTAGCAAGTTGAAGTAGGAGTTGGAGTTTGGGTTGCTCTATGTGTACTATTCCTTTATTACTGTATATGTCAACTTGCTTGTTCTTGTTGAATAGTATTTTATAGATGTTCTGATATATATACAAAATCTAGGGATAGATACAATTAAGAGCTCAGACATAATGAATTAGGGAATTCTGAAAGTTTTACATTTTACAAGACTTTTGCAATTATGAAGTTTAATTTTTCTTTAATTAATTAGATTAAATATGGCAATGGAAATATCGTTAATATTTTATTTTAATTTATAATATCATAGTTAATATATAAAACTCACGAGGTAGTGGAATTATGTAATTTTTCTTTTTGTCACATTCGAGTTTGAATTGCTTTTATGCCCTTTTCTTTCTTTAAACATATTGGTAGAAAATATCTGACAATTAAGATATAAAAATAAATTAAATTATTCGATATTTAATTGAAATCAATTGACAAAGCTATTAAAATTTGAAATAGATATATTTGACTTGGTTCCATAATTGGGAACATTCTACTTGCAGCTTTTCCCACTTACAGTTAATAAAATATTACCATTTATAGATTCCCTATTCTATATCTATATATCTATGGAAGTACAAATCCCTCCTAAAGTTTCTTTCATTTACTCGTTTATTTTAATTAATCTTATAATAATATTTTTAAGGAATATTCATGTAACACAATTGACTTATTAGATCAGATTAATTGTTTGTTTTTTTATAATTTATATTTGATGTTTCTTCAAATAATTTTTTTCAGGTTGAGTCAACATATAACAAAGAGGATATGTCATACAGGTGACTGACACCTTAAAATACATTATAGTAAAAAAATCTTCGATTAACTCCAAGAGACTCGACTGAAATTGATTCTTCAGTTAGTAAGTAACTGTTTTCCTAGATACGCTGGCATACTGCGCAATGCTTGGTCATTTTTATTGTTATGATACATAATTCATAGATATTGTATTGACATGTTTTTTTTATCATATTGATACATGAAATGAATTAGATAATCCTTTTAGAAGCAAAAATAAGATCTAAACATTTATGTAGAAAAACATAATGATAAATATGTATTAAATAAATTTTTATACATATTTTAATCTTCGGAAAAATTATAATTTAAGTGCTTAATATAGGAAATTATAAATACCCCTTCATTTTAACACGCATCTAACAACGAGTCCATTCCATTAGCTTTTTTTAGGTTCCCATCCAATTTTTTGTGCTGAATCAACAAAAATATCCTGGGGTAGTGGTAATTTACCCGATAAAAAAAATAAAAAAAAGAGTATTATATCCTTAAAACAATAATAATATAGAGGAAATACATACATTTTGAATAATTAAACAACTAAGAAAAACAAGTGTTGAGACATAAAAAGACACGTTGCAAGGAAGAGAAAGTCTTGCGACTCATAAGTTGTGCAAGCTTCTGGTCTTGAATTGATATAAAACAGATGCGGGAACCATAAGAAAATGTATTTAGAATGTCCACTACAACAAAAACTGTAATTATGAGAAAACATATATGACAACTCACATGTATGTGTAATTTAGAATTTTATTCTCTTCTCCAGAATATGTGGATGAGGCACTACTTTACCATACAAAATTAATTTTAAACAACTAAAGATAAAGAAAACAAAAGCCATGCAAGCATGCTGTTTGTTGCTTATTCATATGTAGTAAGTAGTAGGGTATGTAATAGGAGCAGATTGAACGGGAGAAGCATGCTCCATCAACAGGACTTGAAATGACAATTACACCGTCAAATTAATAAATCCGTCGAGGGTTGTGTTTAGAATCCTCCCTAATGTGGCGTCAACCACAATGTCGAGAGCTCGGAGGGTCGAGGTAAGTAAGCCGGTGGTGGTGGAAAGCACAGGGCATATGGTGGCGTTCAACGGAAGTTGAACAGTGACAACACATGGAATTGTGGGAATGCCAGCTACGAGCGAAATTAAACGAGGAACGGTAATGCTGAACGATCCGGTGGTATTGGTGGTGGATTGGCCGACGGTGGTGCTGACACCCAGAAGATTGGTGCAATTCAGCTTAACAACAGTCCCATTAACGCCTTGGCCAGGGCAATTTCCGGTGGATGTGCAACAAAGTCGGCCGTTGACAACCAGGCCGGGCAAGAGCTGGCCGTGGCCGTGGGTGGTGAAGAGGAGGAGAGCCACGATAAAAAGGGCGGAAGTGCAAGTAGAAGCCATTCGGAGCTTTGAGGTTTATGTGTTGTAGTACTTCTTTACTTCTCTACTTTGTTGAGTTTGAATGCAAGGATTGAAGTCCTATTTATACAATTTTATCGAGTTTCTAGCTCAGATTAAATTTCACTAAATATGAACCAATCACAGAAAAAATGTACCATCTTGAAATTTTTTTTTTCCATGCAGAAATATTTTTAGCAAGTTGAAGTAGGAGTTGGAGTTTGGGTTGCTCTATGTGTACTACTCCTTTATTACAGTACATGTCAACTTGCTTGTTCTTGTTGAATAGTATTTTATAGATGTTCTGATATATCTACAAAATCTAGGGATAGATACAATTAAGAGCTCAGACATAATGAATTAGGGAATTCTGAAAGTTTTACATTTTACAAGACTTTTGCAATTATGAAGTTTAATTATCTTTAATTAATTAGATTAAATATGGCAATGGAAATATCGTTAATATTTTATTTTAATTTATAATATCATAGTTAATATATAAAACTCACAAGGTAGTGGAATTATGTAATTTTTTTTTTTGTCACATTCGAGTTTGAATTGCTTTTATGCCCTTTTCTTTCTTTAAACATATTGGTAGAAAATATCTGACGATTAAGATATAAAAATAAATTAAATTATTCGATATTTAATTGAAATTAATTGACAAAGCTATTAAAATTTGAAATAGATATATTTGACTTGGTTCCATAATTGGGAACATTCTACTTGCAGCTTTTCCCACTTACAGTTAATAAAATATTACCATTTATAGATTCCCTATTCTATATCTATATATCTATGGAAGTACAAATCCCTCCTAAAGTTTCGTTAATTTACTCGTTTATTTTAATTAATCTTATAATAATATTTTTGAAGAATATTCATGTAACACAATTGACTTATTAGATCAGATTAATTGTTTGTTTTTTTATAATTTATATTTGATGTTTCTTCAAGTAAATTTTTTCATGTTGAGTCAACATACAACAAAGAGGATATGTCATACAGGTGACTGACACCTTAAAATACATTATAGTAAAAAATCTTCGATTAACTCCAAGAGACTCGACTGAAATTGAATCTTCAGTTAGCAAGTAACTGTTTTCCTAGATACGCTGGCATACTGCGCATTGCTTGGTCATTTTTATTGTTATGATACATAATTCATAGATATTGTATTGACATGTTTTTTTATCATATTGATACATGAAATGAATTAGATAATCCTTTTAGAAGCAAAAATAAGATCTAAACATTTATGTAGAAAAACATAATGATAAATATGTATTAAATAAATTTTTATACATATTTTAATCTTCGAAAAAATTATAATTTAAGTGCTGTAATATAGGAAAACTAGCCTTTTTGGTCATGTAATTTTAGGAATTTTTTAATAAATTTTGGACCGAAAAATTACATGTGACTTGTACATGACGCAATTAAATTACAGTTTTTAGTCCTCTAATTCAATTTTGTACAAGACTAAAATTGCTAATTTCCATATTACAGGACTAAACACTACAAGAAAATGACTCAATGACTACAAAAAATTTATTGCTAGAATCAGCGTCGAACTTATTAGCAACTAAAATTCTCATTGCTATCTACGTTATAATACAAGAACCTTACTTTATAATTAATTTAGCAACAAAAAATAATTTCAAATGAATTTAGCCACAAATTATTTAAAATATTTATTAAATAGCATAGATTAGCAACGAGAATTAATTGCCAGTTAAGTCGACACATATTCTTTTTCCGTAGCTATTGAGTTGTAGAATGCCAACTCTTTTTAAGTTACAGGACCAAAATTACTATTTAATTGAATCATGTACAGGTCACCTGCAATTTTTTAGCCAAATTAGCCAAAAAAAAGAATAAAAATTGCTAAACTTTTAAAGTTATTGAACTAAATTGTAAAAATTAATTCGTGTTTTGATTTCGGTTGATCAGAACTCGAATTTCACATTATTGCAAATTTTTAATAGGTCTTACCCCATAATTTGGTCAAGAATGATATCTTCTGCCCGGATTACGAGGAGTCCATGACGTCAATAACAAAAGTTTAGAATTATAATTGCAAAATGTAGCTTCTACATTTCCATGAGGATTTTGAAAAATTTTGTGGTTTTCTACACTCATTTTGGAACTTTTTCCTTATCTTGGAGAGAAAAGAATATTAAGAAAGTATATGCTACAAAAAAAAAAAAAAAAAGTGGGATTTGGAGCGGTTTTAGGAAAGTTTTTTTTTTTGGTCTTTGGAACAGTTTACAGGACACGGAACTTATTTGGAGCAATTTTTTGAACGGTTGGAAATCCATCCTTACAAATGGCACTACAAAATTGTAGGAACGGTTCAAGCAAGACCGTTCTTATTTGGAACGGGAACTATAATACTTTATGAAACCGTTCCTAATATTGAATTTTTTAACAAAAAATATTATTTTAATTGGAATGATTTTAGGAACGGGCGGTCTTATTTAAGACACGTATATAAAATTATTTTAGTAATAGTATTGGGAACGATCTTTCTGAATTTGGAACACATACTTAAAACTAAAATAGCAATGGTATTAGGAACGATCTTTCTGAGTTTGGAATACATACTTAAAACTGAAATAGCAATGGTATTAGGAACGGTCAACCACTATTTAGGAACACTTATTTGAAATGATTTTAGCAATGATATTTGAAACAGTCAATGTAGTTTAGGAATACGTGTTTAGAATTATTTTAGTAATGGTATTTGGAATAGTTATTTATTTAGATTTACAAAATTTTATTTACTATTACTAAAATCGTTCCTAATTTTTTAATTGTATAATTTACTTATATTTTATAATTAATTCATATATTTAATAAATTATAATAAATAAATAAATTTATATATTTTAATAAATTTTAATATATAATTAAATTAATTTAATAAATTTCTAATTAATTATATTTATAACTTTAATTAATTAAATAACTATGAAATAATAGAATGTAATAAACATTAAGAAACATGAATAATTAAGGAAAAATGTTATATTGATATGAAAAATTATCTAATTACAAAAATAAAAGAAAATTTTAAAAATCTAATCTAACCCCTCCTCATCAGCGACATCCACATCGTTCTTGTTCGAGGCCGTGGGGTCTTTCGAGGCGGTTTTGGAACGTCTCATGGAAAATAAGTAAAATTATTAGTACTTTTAACCAAGAATTAATTTTTTTAAATAAATAATATTACTAATCTACTTACCGCCACCTCAACCGCCCTTTAGGCCCTCTCCAGCCACCGTAATTAAAATAAACGAGTAAATTAAAATAAACGAGTAAATTAACGAAACTTTAGGAGGGATTTGTACTTCCATAGATATATAGATATAGAATAGGGAATCTATAAATGGTAATATTTTATTTAACTGTAAGTGGGAAAAGCTGCAAGTAGAATGTTCCCAATTATGGAACCAAGTCAAATATATCGATTTCAAATTTTAATAGCTTTGTCAATTAATTTCAATTAAATATCGAATAATTTAATTTATTTTTATATCTTAATCGTCAGATATTTTCTACCAATATGTTTAAAGAAAGAAAAGGGCATAAAAGCAATTCAAACTCGAATGTGACAAAAAAAAATTACATAATTCCACTACCTTGTGAGTTTTATATATTAACTATGATATTATAAATTAAAATAAAATATTAACGATATTTCCATTGCCATATTTAATCTAATTAATTAAAGATAATTAAACTTCATAATTGCAAAAGTCTTGTAAAATGTAAAACTTTCAGAATCCCCTAATTCATTATGTCTGAGCTCTTAATAGTATCTATCCCTAGATTTTGTAGATATATCAGAACATCTATAAAATACTATTCAACAAGAACAAGCAAGTTGACATGTACTGTAATAAAGGAGTAGTACACATAGAGCAACCCAAACTCCAACTCCTACTTCAACTTGCTAAAAATATTTCTGCATGGAAAAAAAAAATTTCAATCATGGTACATTTTTTCTGTGATTGGTTCATATTTAGTTAAATTTAATATGAGCTAGAAACTCGATAAAATTGTATAAATAGGACTTCAATCCTTGCATTCAAACTCAACAAAGTAGAGAAGTAAAGAAGTACTACAACACATAAACCTCAAAGCTCCGAATGGCTTCTACTTGCACTTCCGCCCTTTTTATCGTGGCTCTCCTCCTCTTCACCACCCACGGCCACGGCCAGCTCTTGCCCGGCCTGGTTGTCAACGGCCGACTTTGTTGCACATCCACCGGAAACTGCCCTGGCCAAGGCGTTAATGGGACTGTTGTTAAGCTGAATTGCACCAATCTTCTGGGTGTCAGCACCACCGTCGGCCAATCCACCACCAATACCACCGGATCGTTCAGCATTACCGTTCCTCGTTTAATTTCGCTCGTAGCTGGCATTCCCACAATTCCATGTGTTGTCACTGTTCAACTTCCGTTGAACGCCACCATATGCCCTGTGCTTTCCACCACCACCGGCTTACTTACCTCGACCCTCCGAGCTCTCGACATTGTGGTTGACGCCACATTAGGGAGGATTCTAAACACAACCCTCGACGGATTTATTAATTTGACGGTGTAATTGTCATTTCAAGTCCTGTTGATGGAGCATGCTTCTCCAGTTCAATCTGCTCCTATTACCTACCCTACTACTTACTACATATGAATAAGCAACAAGCAGCATGCTTGCATGGCTTTTGTTTTCTTTATCTTTAGTTGTTTAAAATTAATTTTGTATGGTAAAGTAGTGCCTCATTCACATATTCTGGAGAAGAGAATAAAATTCTAAATTACACATACATGTGAGATGTCATATATGTTTTCTCATAATTACAGTTTTTGTTGTAGTGGGCATTCTAAATACATTTTTTTATGGTTCCCGCATCTGTTTTATATCAATTCAAGACCAGAAGCTTGCACAACTTATGAGTCGCAAGACTTTCTCTTCCTTGCAACGTGTCTTTTTATGTCTCAAAACTTGTTTTTCTTAGTTGTTTAATTATTCAAAATGTATGTATTTCCTCTATATTATTATTGTTTTAAGGATATAATACTCTTTTTTCTATTTTTTTTTATCGGGTAAATTACCACTACCCCAGGATATTTTTGTTGATTCAGCACAAAAAATTGGATGGGAACCTAAAAAAAGCTAATGGAATGGACTCGTTCTTAGATGCGTGTTAAAATGAAGGGGTATTTATAATTTTTCTAACAATGACAATACATTTTTAATTATGCCAAACATTAAGAGGAGTGGTTATAATTTACCCTTTCTTATATCAGTATTACAGTTATAAAAAAGTCAAGAGAATTACACTTTTGCTCCCCAAACATTGCTACTTATTCTTTTGGGAGAATTACAGTTTCGGTCCTCATATATTGTTGCTAATTCATTTTCAGTCCCTAGACATATTGAAATTTTATTTTAGTCCTTAAACTTTTTAAAATATTAACAGTTTCGATCCTTAGGCCTAATTATTGATCATTTTTCCCTTTGAATGAAAACATATAGATTTTTCCTTCAGTACTGATGGTCTTTCCCGATTTTTTTTTATCTTTTATGGTACCGTACTCATTTCTATATATCACTACAAAAAAAGGCGGAATTTGGCACGTGCAAGGCAACCGTTCCAAAACCCATTCCATATTGGAACGGGCTTTGAATTACATGAGGAACGAATATTGATAGATGACGTCATGATTCATATTTTTATTGGGTTATAATTTTGGAACGGTTTCCAAACTAACAATTATAAAAGCCGTTCCAAAGACCGCTCCAAAATAGTAATAGTTTATATTTGGAACACAAATTTAGAATTAGGGACAGTTTTGCAATGACTGTTCCTATATGTGTGACAATGAATGTCCAAAAGATAACAATTAGAAAACATATTCTAAAATTAGGTACAATTTGAAACGATTTTAGTACACACTTAATCAATTATGCCAAAAACCATTCCAAATTATGAGTTTTGCTTAAGAAGTAATGAGTTTCAAAAATCGTTCCAAAATCCGCTACAAATTGGAACGGTTTTTGCAGCAGATTTTATGGACAATTTGCCAAATAATGTTCCAACACAAATAAAATTATTTTTTAAAATAAAGAACATATTTTCCTATTTAGGAATGGTATAAAAATTTTCTTTCCAAACACCGTTTTAACTTTGAAAGGACTTTAAAAAAAATATCGTTCCTAAATATATTACAATATTGTAAATAAAAAACAAGAAAAACATCAAAATTTAGGAACGGTCAATTTATTTTGACCGTTCCAAAAATTTTAATTTCGCGCCAAACTATAAATGGAGGGAAAACCAAACGTAGGAATGGTTTTAAATATTTGACCATTCCTAAGATGAATTTAACTAAAATTGTTCCTAAATGTATAATACATCGGTTCCCAAAATGATTAACAAAAATTGTTCCTAAATGAGTTCCAAAATCATTTTTAAATATGTCCACAGATTCCCGTTCACTTCCTGGTTACGATGTCTCAACATTTGGGATCCTGATTAATTCCAAACTTAAACACGTAACAATTCTTTCTGTATGTGAACATATCTAGTCGTCTTATCTAAAATCACATGGTCTGATGGACAGTTGCATCGTTTTTAACCTCGTTGATTGTTTATCAAATACGATATCTCAGTATACGTATAACAAAAATATCGAAACTTCATAAAATATAGTATTTTGTCAATTTAATAATATTCAACAATCTGATTAAAATTCTAACGATCTGATTAAGCTTTCAAATACAAATGTATAAGATGCTACTTACATCTATGTAAAACTAACAAACTTATATATACAAATATACATGATCTTCTAAACATGTTTCAATTTAATTCAAAGAATTACATGTTACCAATGGCCTTAATTAATTTATGATCTGCTTTTTTTTTATCATTAACATGTTCGGGACATTTTTTTCTATATTTATTATTTTTTAGATTTTTTAGAAAACAAATTTGAGACACAATTAGGAACGAGTTTTTTAAAAATAGAAATGATTTTGTTAAAAATGCTGAAAAACGACGTCGTGTTTGGACCAAACGACATCATTTTTGTAAATATGGGTTTTTTAAAATAATTACAAAATTAGACCAATATATAATCTCAATAATAATATTATTTAAATAATATGTAAATAATCACAAAATTAGACCCATATTTCTAATAATAATATTTTTACATCGTAATGTAAATATCACAAAATTTTAGACAAATATATAATTCCAATAATAATATTATTTAAATAATAATAATGTAAATAATCACAAAATTAGATCAATATTCCCAATAATAATATTTTTACATAATAATATCAAATAATCGCAAAAATTAGACCAATATTCTCAATAGTATCATTATTTACATAACAATATCTATAATTAGAAAAATTAGACTAATATTCCCAATACATTATTTACATAACAATGTCTATAATCACAAAAGTTAAGCTAATATTCCCAATAATAATATTATTTTCAATTAATATCAATAATAATGTTATTATTTTCAAATAATGTCAATAATACAATATTAAGGTAATATTTCATATTAAAATACAATTACATAATCATTAGAAATTGAAAACAAAGTAAGGACAATATTTTGAATAAATAATAATTATTTAAAAATGTATAGTTCCTCTATAACCACATACAAACAGAATAAGCAATGTCTTTAAACTTGTTTAGCCCCATCAAGTAAATTTTGACAGTAGAACTATTTAGATTTATTCATTTTCATTAGTCAACAAAAGACAATGTTATAAATAAGATGCTAACTGTTTTTTCTTCTACAAGAGGCAGAGCTCGGTCGGCCGTCGAAGCAGATGGAGTTATTTGAAAGGTGCTACAAGAAAAAGGAGGACGGTGGCTGGAGAGGGCCTAAAGGGCAGTTGAGGTGGCGGTAAGTAGATTAGTAATATTATTTATTTAAAAAAATTAATTCTTGGTTAAAAGTACTAATAATTTTACTTATTTTCCATGAGACGTTCCAAAACCGCCTCGAAAGACCCCACGGCCTCGCACAAGAACGATGTAGATGTCGCTGATGAGGAGGGGTTAGATTAGATTTTTAAAATTTTCTTTTATTTTTGTAATTAGATAATTTTTCATATCAATATAACATTTTTCCTTAATTATTCATGTTTCTTAATGTTTATTACATTCTATTATTTCATAGTTATTTAATTAATTAAAGTTATAAATATAATTAATTAGAAATTTATTAAATTAATTTAATTATATATTAAAATATATAAATTTATTTATTTATTATAATTTATTAAATATATGAATTAATTATAAAATATAAGTAAATTATACAATTAAAAAATTAGGAACGATTTTTGTAATAGACAATAAAATTTTGCAAATCTAAATAAATGACTATTCCAAATACCATTACTAAAATAATTCTAAACACGTATTCCTAAACTACATTGACTGTTTCAAATATCATTGCTAAAATTATTTCGAATAAGTGTTCCTAAATAGTGGTTGACCGTTCCTAATACCATTGCTATTTCAGTTTTAAGTATGTATTCCAAACTCAGAAAGATCGTTCCTAATACCATTGCTATTTTAGTTTTAAGTATGTGTTCCAAACTCAGAAAGATCGTTCCTAATACTATTACTAAAATAATTTTATATACGTGTCTTAAATAAGACCGCCTGTTCCTAAAATCATTCCAATTAAAATAATATTTTTTGTTAAAAAATTCAATATTAGGAACGGTTTTCATAAAGTATTATAGTTCCCGTTCCAAATAAGAACGGTCTTGCTTGAACCGTTCCTACAATTTTGTAGTGCCATTTGTAAGGATGGATTTCCAACCGTTCAAAAAATTGCTCCAAATAAGTTCCGTGTCCTGTAAACTGTTCCAAAGACCAAAAA
The DNA here is from genome assembly GCF_026168435.1 of Sesamum indicum. NCBI lineage: Eukaryota > Viridiplantae > Streptophyta > Magnoliopsida > Lamiales > Pedaliaceae > Sesamum > Sesamum indicum. The sequence goes on along the minus strand of NC_142661.1, from coordinate 2,103,539 downwards.
AAAAAAAACTTTCCTAAAACCGCTCCAAATCCCACTTTTTTTTTTTTTTTTTGCAGCATATACTTTCTTAATATTCTTTTCTCTCCAAGATAAGGAAAAAGTTCCAAAATGAGTGTAGAAAACCACAAAATTTTTCAAAATCCTCACGGAAATGTAGAAGCTACATTTTGCAATTATAATTCTAAACTTTTGTTATTGACGTCATGGACTCCTCGTAATCCGGGCAGAAGATATCATTCTTGACCAAATTATGGGGTAAGACCTATTAAAAATTTGCAATAATGTGAAATTCGAGTTCTGATCAACCGAAATCAAAACACGAATTAATTTTTACAATTTAGTCCAATAACTTTAAAAGTTTAGCAATTTTTATTCTTTTTTTTTGGCTAATTTGGCTAAAAAATTGCAGGTGACCTGTACATGATTCAATTAAATAGTAATTTTGGTCCTGTAACTTAAAAAGAGTTGGCATTTTTCACTACAACTCAATAGCTACGGAAAAAGAATCAGTGTCGACTTAACTGGCAATTAATTCTCGTTGCTAATCTATGCTATTTAATAAATATTTTAAATAATTTGTGGCTAAATTCATTTGAAATTATTTTTTGTTGCTAAATTAATTATAAAGTAAGCTTCTTGTATTATAACGTAGATAGCAATGAGAATTTTAGTTGCTAATAAGTTCGACGCTGATTCTAGCAATAATTTTTTTGTAGTCATTGAGTCATTTTCTTATAGTGTTTAGTCCTGTAATATGGAAATTAGCAATTTTAGTCTTGTACAAAATTGAATTAGAGGACTAAAAACTGTAATTTAATTGCGTCATGTACAAGTCACATGTAATTTTTCGGTCCAAAATTAATTGAAAAATTCCTAAAATTACCAAAATTATAAAATTACATGACCAAAAAGGCTAGTTTTCCTATATTACAGCACTTAAATTATAATTTTTCCGAAGATTAAAATATGTATAAAAATTTATTTAATACATATTTATCATTATGTTTTTCTACATAAATGTTTAGATCTTATTTTTGCTTCTAAAAGGATTATCTAATTCATTTCATGTATCAATATGATAAAAAAACATGTCAATACAATATCTATGAATTATGTATCATAACAATAAAAATGACCAAGCAATGCGCAGTCTGCCAGCGTATCTAGGAAAACAGTTACTTGCTAACTGAAGATTCAATTTCAGTCGAGTCTCTTGGAGTTAATCGAAAATTTTTTACTATAATGTATTTTAAGGTGTCAGTCACCTGTATGACATATCCTCTTTGTTGTATGTTGACTCAACATGAAAAAATTTACTTGAAGAAACATCAAATATAAATTATAAAAAAACAAACAATTAATCTGATCTAATAAGTCAATTGTGTTACATGAATATTCTTCAAAAATATTATTATAAGATTAATTAAAATAAACGAGTAAATTAACGAAACTTTAGGAGGGATTTGTACTTCCATAGATATATAGATATAGAATAGGGAATCTATAAATGGTAATATTTTATTAACTGTAAGTCGGAAAAGCTGCAAGTAGAATGTTCCCAATTATGGAACCAAGTCAAATATATCTATTTCAAATTTTAATAGCTTTGTCAATTAATTTCAATTAAATATCGAATAATTTAATTTATTTTTATATCTTAATCGTCAGATATTTTCTACCAATATGTTTAAAGAAAGAAAAGGGCATAAAAGCAATTCAAACTCGAATGTGACAAAAAAAAAATTACATAATTCCACTACCTTGTGAGTTTTATATATTAACTATGATATTATAAATTAAAATAAAATATTAACGATATTTCCATTGCCATATTTAATCTAATTAATTAAAGATAATTAAACTTCATAATTGCAAAAGTCTTGTAAAATGTAAAACTTTCAGAATTCCCTAATTCATTATGTCTGAGCTCTTAATTGCATCTATCCCTAGATTTTGTAGATATATCAGAACATCTATAAAATACTATTCAACAAGAACAAGCAAGTTGACATGTACTGTAATAAAGGAGTAGTACACATAGAGCAACCCAAACTCCAACTCCTACTTCAACTTGCTAAAAATATTTCTGCATGGAAAAAAAAAAAATTTCAATCATGGTACATTTTTTCTGTGATTGGTTCATATTTAGTGAAATTTAATCTGAGCTAGAAACTCGATAAAATTGTATAAATAGGACTTCAATCCTTGCATTCAAACTCAACAAAGTAGAGAAGTAAAGAAGTACTACAACACATAAACCTCAAAGCTCCGAATGGCTTCTACTTGCACTTCCGCCCTTTTTATCGTGGCTCTCCTCCTCTTCACCACCCACGGCCACGGCCAGCTCTTGCCCGGCCTGGTTGTCAACGGCCGACTTTGTTGCACATTCACCGGAAACTGCCCTGGCCAAGGCGTTAATGGGACTGTTGTTAAGCTGAATTGCACCAATCTTCTGGGTGTCAGCACCACCGTCGGCCAATCCACCACCAATACCACTGGATCGTTCAGCATTACCGTTCCTCGTTTAATTTCGCTCGTAGCTGGCATTCCCACAATTCCATGTGTTGTCACTGTTCAACTTCCGTTGAACGCCACCATATGCCCTGTGCTTTCCACCACCACCGGCTTACTTACCTCGACCCTCCGAGCTCTCGACATTGTGGTTGACGCCACATTAGGGAGGATTCTAAACACAACCCTCGACGGATTTATTAATTTGACGGTGTAATTGTCATTTCAAGTCCTGTTGATGGAGCATGCTTCTCCAGTTCAATCTGCTCCTATTACCTACCCTACTACTTACTACATATGAATAAGCAACAAGCAGCATGCTTGCATGGCTTTTGTTTTCTTTATCTTTAGTTGTTTAAAATTAATTTTGTATGGTAAAGTAGTGCCTCATTCACATATTCTGGAGAAGAGAATAAAATTCTAAATTACACATACATGTGAGATGTCATATATGTTTTCTCATAATTACAGTTTTTGTTGTAGTGGGCATTCTAAATACATTTTTTTATGGTTCCCGCATCTGTTTTATATCAATTCAAGACCAGAAGCTTGCACAACTTATGAGTCGCAAGACTTTCTCTTCCTTGCAACGTGTCTTTTTATGTCTCAAAACTTGTTTTTCTTAGTTGTTTAATTATTCAAAATGTATGTATTTCCTCTATATTATTATTGTTTTAAGGATATAATACTCTTTTTTCTATTTTTTTTTATCAGGTAAATTACCACTACCCCAGGATATTTTTGTTGATTCAGCACAAAAAATTGGATGGGAACCTAAAAAAAGCTAATGGAATGGACTCGTTCTTAGATGCGTGTTAAAATGAAGGGGTATTTATAATTTTTCTAACAATGACAATACATTTTTAATTATGCCAAACATTAAGAGGAGTGGTTATAATTTACCCTTTCTTATATCAGTATTACAGTTATAAAAAAGTCAAGAGAATTACACTTTTGCTCCCCAAACATTGCTACTTATTCTTTTGGGAGAATTACAGTTTCGGTCCTCATATATTGTTGCTAATTCATTTTCAGTCCCTAGACATATTGAAATTTTATTTTAGTCCTTAAACTTTTTAAAATATTAACAGTTTCGATCCTTAGGCCTAATTATTGATCATTTTTCCCTTTGAATGAAAACATATAGATTTTTCCTTCAGTACTGATGGTCTTTCCCGATTTTTTTTTATCTTTTATGGTACCGTACTCATTTCTATATATCACTACAAAAAAAGGCGGAATTTGGCACGTGCAAGGCAACCGTTCCAAAACCCATTCCATATTGGAACGGGCTTTGAATTACATGAGGAACGAATATTGATAGATGACGTCATGATTCATATTTTTATTGGGTTATAATTTTGGAACGGTTTCCAAACTAACAATTATAAAAGCCGTTCCAAAGACCGCTCCAAAATAGTAACAGTTTATATTTGGAACACATTTTTAGAATTAGGGACAGTTTTGCAATGACTGTTCCTATATGTGTGACAATGAATGTCCAAAAGATAACAATTAGAAAACATATTCTAAAATTAGGTACAATTTGAAACGATTTTAGTACACACTTAATCAATTATGCCAAAAACCATTCCAAATTATGAGTTTTGCTTAAGAAGTAATGAGTTTCAAAAACCGTTCCAAAAACAGCTACAAATTGGAACGGTTTTTGCAGCAGATTTTATGGACAATTTGCCAAATAATGTTCCAACACAAATAAAATTATTTTTTAAAATAAAGAACATATTTTCCTATTTAGGAACGGTATAAAAATTTTCTTTCCAAACACCGTTTTAACTTTGAACGGACTTTAAAAAAAATATCGTTCCTAAATATATTACACTATTGTAAATAAAAAAGAAGAAAAACATCAAAATTTAGGAACGGTCAATTTATTTGGACCGTTCCAAAAATTTTAATTTCGCGCCAAACTATAAGTGGAGGGAAAACCAAACATAGGAATGGTTTTAAATATTTGACCATTCCTAAGATGAATTTAACTAAAATTGTTCCTAAATGTATAATACATCGGTTCCCAAAATGATTAACAAAAATTGTTCCTAAATGAGTTCCAAAATCATTTTTAAATATGTCCACAGATTCCCGTTCACTTCCTGGTTACGATGTCTCAACATTTGGGATCCTGATTAATTCCAAACTTAAACACGTAACAATTCTTTCTGTATGTGAACATATCTAGTCGTCTTATCTAAAATCACATGGTCTGATGGACAGTTGCATCGTTTTTAACCTCGTTGATTGTTTATCAAATACGATATCTCAGTATACGTATAACAAAAATATCGAAACTTCATAAAATATAGTATTTTGTCAATTTAATAATATTCAACAATCTGATTAAAATTCTAACGATCTGATTAAGCTTTCAAATACAAATGTATAAGATGCTACTTACATCTATGTAAGACTAACAAACTTATATATACAAATATACATGATCTTCTAAACATGTTTCAATTTAATTCAAAGAATTACATGTTACCAATGGCCTTAATTAATTTATGATCTGCTTTTTTTTTATCATTAACATGTTCGGGACATTTTTTTCTATATTTATTATTTTTTAGATTTTTTAGAAAACAAATTTGAGACACAATTAGGAACGAGTTTTTTAAAAATAGAAATGATTTTGTTAAAAATGCTGAAAAATGATGCCGTGTTTGGACCAAACGACATCATTTTTGTAAATATGGGTTTTTTAAAATAATCACAAAATTAGACCAATATATAATCTCAATAATAATATTATTTAAATAATATGTAAATAATCACAAAATTAGACCCATATTTCTAATAATAATATTTTTACATCGTAATGTAAATATCACAAAAATTTAGACAAATATATAATTCCAATAATAATATTATTTAAATAATAATAATGTAAATAATCAAAAAATTAGACGCAATATTCCCAATAATAATATTTTTACATAATAATATCAAATAATCGCAAAAATTAGACCAATATTCTCAATAATATCATTATTTACATAACAATATCTATAATTAGAAAAATTAGACTAATATTCCCAATACATTATTTACATAACAATGTCTATAATCACAAAAGTTAAGCTAATATTCCCAATAATAATATTATTTTCAATTAATATCAATAATAATATTATTATTTTCAAATAATGTCAATAATACAATATTAAGGTAATATTTCATATTAAAATACAATTACATAATCATTAGAAATTGAAAACAAAGTAAGGACAATATTTTGAATAAATAATAATTATTTAAAAATGTATAGTTCCTCTGTAACCACATACAAACAGAATAAGCAATGTCTTTAAACTTGTTTAGCCCCATCAAGTAAATTTTGACAGTAGAACTATTTAGATTTATTCATTTTCATTAGTCAACAAAAGACAATGTTATAAATAAGATGCTAACTGTTTTGTCTTCTACAAGAGGCAGAGCTCGGTCGGCCGTCGAAGCAGATGGAGTTATTTGAAAGGTGCTACAAGAAAAAGGAGGACGGTGGCTGGAGAGGGCCTAAAGGGCGGTTGAGGTGGCAGTAAGTAGATTAGTAATATTATTTATTTAAAAAAATTAATTCTTGGTTAAAAGTACTAATAATTTTACTTATTTTCCATGAGACGTTCCAAAACCGCCTCGAAAGACCCCACGACCTCGAACAAGAACGATGTGGATGTCGCTGATGAGGAGGGGTTAGTTTAGATTTTAAAATTTTTCTTTTATTTTTGTAATTAGATAATTTTTCATATCAATATAACATTTTCCCTTAATTATTCATGTTTCTTAATGTTTATTACATTCTATTATTTCATAGTTATTTAATTAATTAAATTTATAAATATAATTAATTAAATTGCTAATTTCCATATTACAGGACTAAACACTATAAGAAAATGACTCAATGACTACAAAAAATTTATTGCTAGAATCAGCGTCGAACTTATTAGCAACTAAAATTCTCATTGCTATCTACGTTATAATACAAGAAGCTTACTTTATAATTAATTTAGCAACAAAAAATAATTTCAAATGAATTTAGCCACAAATTATTTAAAATATTTATTAAATAGCATAGATTAGCAACGAGAATTAATTGCCAGTTAAGTCGACACTGATTCTTTTTCCGTAGCTATTGAGTTGTAGTGAAAAATGCCAACTCTTTTTAAGTTACAGGACCAAAATTACTGTTTAATTGAATCATGTACAGGTCACCTGCAATTTTTTAGCCAAATTAGCCAAAAAAAAGAATAAAAATTGCTAAACTTTTAAAGTTATTGGACTAAATTGTAAAAATTAATTCGTGTTTTGATTTCGGTTGATCAGAACTCGAATTTCACATTATTGCAAATTTTTAATAGGTCTTACCCCATAATTTGGTCAAGAATGATATCTTCTGCCCGGATTACGAGGAGTCCATGACGTCAATAACAAAAGTTTAGAATTATAATTGCAAAATGTAGCTTCTACATTTCCATGAGGATTTTGAAAAATTTTGTGGTTTTCTACACTCATTTTGGAACTTTTTCCTTATCTTGGAGAGAAAAGAATATTAAGAAAGTATATGCTACAAAAAAAAAAAAAAAAAGTGGGATTTGGAGCGGTTTTAGGAAAGTTTTTTTTTTTTGGTCTTTGGAACAGTTTACAGGACACGGAACTTATTTGGAGCGATTTTTTGAACGGTTGGAAATCCATCCTTACAAATGGCACTACAAAATTGTAGGAACGGTTCAAGCAAGACCGTTCTTATTTGGAACGGGAACTATAATACTTTATGAAAACCGTTCCTAATATTGAATTTTTTAACAAAAAATATTATTTTAATTGGAATGATTTTAGGAACGGGCGGTCTTATTTAAGACACGTATATAAAATTATTTTAGTAATAGTATTAGGAACGATCTTTCTGAGTTTGGAACACATACTTAAAACTAAAATAGCAATGGTATTAGGAACGATCTTTCTGAGTTTGGAATACATACTTAAAACTGAAATAGCAATGGTATTAGGAACGGTCAACCACTATTTAGGAACACTTATTCGAAATAATTTTAGCAATGATATTTGAAACAGTCAATGTAGTTTAGGAATACGTGTTTAGAATTATTTTAGTAATGGTATTTGGAATAGTCATTTATTTAGATTTGCAAAATTTTATTTACTATTACAAAAATCGTTCCTAATTTTTTAATTGTATAATTTACTTATATTTTATAATTAATTCATATATTTAATAAATTATAATAAATAAATAAATTTATATATTTTAATAAATTTTAATATATAATTAAATTAATTTAATAAATTTCTAATTAATTATATTTATAACTTTAATTAATTAAATAACTATGAAATAATAGAATGTAATAAACATTAAGAAACATGAATAATTAAGGAAAAATGTTATATTGATATGAAAAATTATCTAATTACAAAAATAAAAGAAAAATTTAAAAATCTAATCTAACCCCTCCTCATCAGCGACGTCCACATCGTTCTTGTTCGAGGCCGTGGGGTCTTTCGAGGCGGTTTTGGAACGTCTCATGCAAAATAAGTAAAATTATTAGTACTTTTAACCAAGAATTAATTTTTTTAAATAAATAATATTACTAATCTACTTACCGCCACCTCAACCGCCCTTTAGGCCATCTCCAGCCACCGTCCTCCTTTTTCTTGTAGCACCTTTCAAATAACTCCATCTGCTTCGACGGCCGACCGAGCTCTGCCTCTTGTAGAAGAAAAAACAGTTAGCATCTTATTTATAACATTGTCTTTTGTTGACTAATGAAAATGAATAAATCTAAATAGTTCTACTGTCAAAATTTACTTGATGGGGCTAAACAAGTTTAAAGACATTGCTTATTCTGTTTGTATGTGGTTACAGAGGAACTATACATTTTTAAATAATTATTATTTATTCAAAATATTGTCCTTACTTTGTTTTCAATTTCTAATGATTATGTAATTGTATTTTAATATGAAATATTACCTTAATATTGTATTATTGACATTATTTGAAAATAATAATATTATTATTGATATTAATTGAAAATAATATTATTATTGGGAATATTAGCTTAACTTTTGTGATTATAGACATTGTTATGTAAATAATGTATTGGGAATATTAGTCTAATTTTTCTAATTATAGATATTGTTATGTAAATAATGATATTATTGAGAATATTGGTCTAATTTTTGCGATTATTTGATATTATTATGTAAAAATATTATTATTGGGAATATTGCGTCTAATTTTTTGATTATTTACATTATTATTATTTAAATAATATTATTATTGGAATTATATATTTGTCTAAATTTTTGTGATATTTACATTATGATGTAAAAATATTATTATTAGAAATATGGGTCTAATTTTGTGATTATTTACATATTATTTAAATAATATTATTATTGAGATTATATATTGGTCTAATTTTGTGATTATTTTAAAAAACCCATATTTACAAAAATGATGTCGTTTGGTCCAAACACGGCATCGTTTTTCAGCATTTTTAACAAAATCATTTCTATTTTTAAAAAACTCGTTCCTAATTGTGTCTCAAATTTGTTTTCTAAAAAATCTAAAAAATAATAAATATAGAAAAAAATGTCCCGAACATGTTAATGATAAAAAAAAAGCAGATCATAAATTAATTAAGGCCATTGGTAACATGTAATTCTTTGAATTAAATTGAAACATGTTTAGAAGATCATGTATATTTGTATATATAAGTTTGTTAGTCTTACATAGATGTAAGTAGCATCTTATACATTTGTATTTGAAAGCTTAATCAGATCGTTAGAATTTTAATCAGATTGTTGAATATTATTAAATTGACAAAATACTATATTTTATGAAGTTTCGATATTTTTGTTATACGTATACTGAGATATCGTATTTGATAAACAATCAACGAGGTTAAAAACGATGCAACTGTCCATCAGACCATGTGATTTTAGATAAGACGACTAGATATGTTCACATACAGAAAGAATTGTTACGTGTTTAAGTTTGGAATTAATCAGGATCCCAAATGTTGAGACATCGTAACCAGGAAGTGAACGGGAATCTGTGGACATATTTAAAAATGATTTTGGAACTCATTTAGGAACAATTTTTGTTAATCATTTTGGGAACCGATGTATTATACATTTAGGAACAATTCTAGTTAAATTCATCTTAGGAATGGTCAAATATTTAAAACCATTCCTACGTTTGGTTTTCCCTCCACTTATAGTTTGGCGCGAAATTAAAATTTTTGGAACGGTCAAAATAAATTGACCGTTCCTAAATTTTGATGGTTTTCTTCTTTTTTATTTACAATATTGTAATATATTTAGGAACGATATTTTTTTTAAAGTCCGTTCAAAGTTAAAACGGTGTTTGGAAAGAAAATTTTTATACCATTCCTAAATAGGAAAATATGTTCTTTATTTTAAAAAATAATTTTATTTGTGTTGGAACATTATTTGGCAAATTGTCCATAAAATCTGCGGCAAAAACTGTTCCAATTTGTAGCGGATTTTGGAACGGTTTTTGAAACTCATTACTTCTTAAGCAAAACTCATAATTTGGAATGGTTTTTGGCATAATTGATTAAGTGTGTACTAAAATCGTTTCAAATTGTACCTAATTTTAGAATATGTTTTCTAGTTGTTATCTTTTGGACATTCATTGTCACACATATAGGAATAGTCATTGCAAAACTGTCCCTAATTCTAAAAATGTGTTCCAAATATTAACTGTTACTATTTTGGAGCGGTCTTTGGAACGGCTTTTGTAATTGTTAGTTTGGAAACCGTTCCAAAATTATAACCCAATAAAAATATGAATCATGACGTCATCTATCAATATTCGTTCCTCATGTAATTCAAAGCCCGTTCCAACATGGAATGGGTTTTGGAACGGTTGCCTTGCACGTGCCAAATTCCGCCTTTTTTTGTAGTGATATATAGAAATGAGTACGGTACCATAAAAGATAAAAAAATCGGGAAAGACCAATGCGGAAGGAAAAATCTATATGTTTTCATTCAAAGGGAAAAATGATCAATAATTAGGCCTAAGGATCGAAACTGTTAATATTTTAAAAAGTTTAAGGACTAAAATAAAATTTCAATATGTTTAGGGACTGAAAATGAATTAGCAACAATATATGAGGACCGAAACTGTAATTCTCCCAAAAGAATAAGTAGCAATGTTTGGGGAGCAAAAGTGTAATTCTCTTGACTTTTTTATAACTGTAATACTGATATAAGAAAGGGTAAATTATAACCACTCCTCTTAATGTTTGGCATAATTAAAAATGTATTGTCATTGTTAGAAAAATTATAAATACCCCTTCATTTTAACACGCATCTAAGAACGAGTCCATTCCATTAGCTTTTTTTAGGTTCCCATCCAATTTTTTGTGCTGAATCAACAAAAATATCCTGGGGTAGTGGTAATTTTTACCCGATAAAAAAAAATAGAAAAAAGAGTATTATATCCTTAAAACAATAATAATATAGAGGAAATACATACATTTTGAATAATTAAACAACTAAGAAAAACAAGTTTTGAGACATAAAAAGACACGTTGCAAGGAAGAGAAAGTCTTGCGACTCATAAGTTGTGCAAGCTTCTGGTGTTGAATTGATATAAAACAGATGCGGGAACCATAAAAAAATGTATTTAGAATGCTCACTACAACAAAAACTGTAATTATGAGAAAACATATATGACATCTCACATGTATGTGTAATTTAGAATTTTATTCTCTTCTCCAGAATATGTGAATGAGGCACTACTTTACCATACAAAATTAATTTTAAACAACTAAAGATAAAGAAAACAAAAGCCATGCAAGCATGCTGCTTGTTGCTTATTCATATGTAGTAAGTAGTAGGGTAGGTAATAGGAGCAGATTGAACTGGAGAAGCATGCTCCATCAACAGGACTTGAAATGACAATTACACCGTCAAATTAATAAATCCGTCGAGGGTTGTGTTTAGAATCCTCCCTAATGTGGCGTCAACCACAATGTCGAGAGCTCGGAGGGTTGAGGTAAGTAAGCCGGTGGTGGTGGAAAGCACAGGGCATATGGTGGCGTTCAACGGAAGTTGAACAGTGACAACACATGGAATTGTGGGAATGCCAGCTACGAGCGAAATTAAACGAGGAACGGTAATGCTGAACGATCCGGTGGTATTGGTGGTGGATTGGCCGACGGTGGTGCTGACACCCAGAAGATTGGTGCAATTCAGCTTAACAACAGTCCCATTAACGCCTTGGCTAGGGCAGTTTCCGGTGGATGTGCAACAAAGTCGGCCGTTGACAACCAGGCCGGGCAAGAGCTGGCCGTGGCCGTGGGTGGTGAAGAGGAGAGCCACGATAAAAAGGGCGGAAGTGCAAGTAGAAGCCATTCGGAGCTTTGAGGTTTATGTGTTGTAGTACTTCTTTCCTTCTCTACTTTGTTGAGTTTGAATGCAAGGATTGAAGTCCTATTTATACAATTTTATCGAGTTTCTAGCTCAGATTAAATTTCACTAAATATGAACCAATCACAGAAAAAATGTACAATGATTGAAATTTTTTTTTTCCATGCAGAAATATTTTTAGCAAGTTGAAGTAGGAGTTGGAGTTTGGGTTGCTCTATGTGTACTACTCCTTTATTACAGTACATGTCAACTTGCTTGTTCTTGTTGAATAGTATTTTATAGATGTTCTGATATATCTACAAAATCTAGGGATAGATACAATTAAGAGCTCAGACATAATGAATTAGGGAATTCTGAAAGTTTTACATTTTACAAGACTTTTGCAATTATGAAGTTTAATTATCTTTAATTAATTAGATTAAATATGGCAATGGAAATATCGTTAATATTTTATTTTAATTTATAATATCATAGTTAATATATAAAACTCACAAGGTAGTGGAATTATGTAATTTTTTTTTTGTCACATTCGAGTTTGAATTGCTTTTATGCCCTTTTCTTTCTTTAAACATATTGGTAGAAAATATCTGACGATTAAGATATAAAAATAAATTAAATTATTCGATATTTAATTGAAATTAATTGACAAAGCTATTAAAATTTGAAATAGATATATTTGACTTGGTTCCATAATTGGGAACATTCTACTTGCAGCTTTTCCCACTTACAGTTAATAAAATATTACCATTTATAGATTCCCTATTCTATATCTATATATCTATGGAAGTACAAATCCCTCCTAAAGTTTCGTTAATTTACTCGTTTATTTTAATTAATCTTATAATAATATTTTTGAAGAATATTCATGTAACACAATTGACTTATTAGATCAGATTAATTGTTTGTTTTTTTATAATTTATATTTGATGTTTCTTCAAGTAAATTTTTTCATGTTGAGTCAACATACAACAAAGAGGATATGGCATACAGGTGACTGACACCTTAAAATACATTATAGTAAAAAATCTTCGATTAACTCCAAGAGACTCGACTGAAATTGAATCTTCAGTTAGCAAGTAACTGTTTTCCTAGATACGCTGGCATACTGCGCATTGCTTGGTCATTTTTATTGTTATGATACATAATTCATAGATATTGTATTGACATGTTTTTTTATCATATTGATACATGAAATGAATTAGATAATCCTTTTAGAAGCAAAAATAAGATCTAAACATTTATGTAGAAAAACATAATGATAAATATGTATTAAATAAATTTTTATACATATTTTAATCTTCGAAAAAATTATAATTTAAGTGCTGTAATATAGGAAAACTAGCCTTTTTGGTCATGTAATTTTAGGAATTTTTCAATAAATTTTGGACCGAAAAATTACATGTGACTTGTACATGACGCAATTAAATTACAGTTTTTAGTCCTCTAATTCAATTTTGTACAAGACTAAAATTGCTAATTTCCATATTACAGGACTAAACACTACAAGAAAATGACTCAATGACTACAAAAAATTTATTGCTAGAATCAGCGTCGAACTTATTAGCAACTAAAATTCTCATTGCTATCTACGTTATAATACAAGAAGCTTACTTTATAATTAATTTAGCAACAAAAAATAATTTCAAATGAATTTAGCCACAAATTATTTAAAATATTTATTAAATAGCATAGATTAGCAACGAGAATTAATTGCCAGTTAAGTCGACACATATTCTTTTTCCGTAGCTATTGAGTTGTAGTGAAAAATGCCAACTCTTTTTAAGTTACAGGACCAAAATTACTATTTAATTGAATCATGTACAGGTCACCTGCAATTTTTTAGCCAAATTAGCCAAAAAAAAGAATAAAAATTGCTAAACTTTTAAAGTTATTGGACTAAATTGTAAAAATTAATTCGTGTTTTGATTTCGGTTGATCAGAACTCGAATTTCACATTATTGCAAATTTTTAATAGGTCTTACCCCATAATTTGGTCAAGAATGATATCTTCTGCCCGGATTACGAGGAGTCCATGACGTCAATAACAAAAGTTTAGAATTATAATTGCAAAATGTAGCTTCAACATTTCCATGAGGATTTTGAAAAATTTTGTGGTTTTCTACACTCATTTTGGAACTTTTTCCTTATCTTGGAGAGAAAAGAATATTAAGAAAGTATATGCTACAAAAAAAAAAAAAAAAAGTGGGATTTGGAGCGGTTTTAGGAAAGTTTTTTTTTTTTGGTCTTTGGAACAGTTTACAGGACACGGAACTTATTTGGAGCGATTTTTTGAACGGTTGGAAATCCATCCTTACAAATGGCACTACAAAATTGTAGGAACGGTTCAAGCAAGACCGTTCTTATTTGGAACGGGAACTATAATACTTTATGAAACCGTTCCTAATATTGAATTTTTTAACAAAAAATATTATTTTAATTGGAATGATTTTAGGAACGGGCGGTCTTATTTAAGACACGTATATAAAATTATTTTAGTAATAGTATTAGGAACGATCTTTCTGAGTTTGGAACACATACTCAAAACTAAAATAGCAATGGTATTAGGAACGATCTTTTTGAGTTTGGAATACATACTTAAAACTAAAATAGCAATGGTATTAGGAACGGTCAACCACTATTGAGGAACACTTATTTGAAATGATTTTAGCAATGATATTTGAAACAGTCAATGTAGTTTAGGAATACGTGTTTAGAATTATTTTGGTAATGGTATTTGGAATAGTCATTTATTTAGATTTACAAAATTTTATTTACTATTACTAAAATCGTTCCTAATTTTTTAATTGTATAATTTACTTATATTTTATAATTAATTCATATATTTAATAAATTATAATAAATAAATAAATTTATATATTTAATAAATTTTAATATATAATTAAATTAATTTAATAAATTTCTAATTAATTATATTTATAAATTTAATTAATTAAATAACTATGAAATAATAGAATGTAATAAACATTAAGAAACATGAATAATTAAGGAAAAATGTTATATTGATATGAAAAATTATCTAATTACAAAAATAAAAGAAAATTTTAAAAATCTAATCTAACCCGTCCTCATCAGCGACATCCACATCGTTCTTGTTCGAGGCCGTGGGGTCTTTCGA
Source organism: Sesamum indicum (assembly GCF_026168435.1). Classification (NCBI taxonomy): domain Eukaryota; kingdom Viridiplantae; phylum Streptophyta; class Magnoliopsida; order Lamiales; family Pedaliaceae; genus Sesamum; species Sesamum indicum. The sequence continues at coordinate 2,088,457 of NC_142661.1, read as the reverse complement.
GGCGGTTTTGGAACGTCTCATGGAAAATAAGTAAAATTATTAGTACTTTTAACCAAGAATTAATTTTTTTAAATAAATAATATTACTAATCTACTTACCGCCACCTCAACCGCCCTTTAGGCCCTCTCCAGCCACCGTCCTCCTTTTTCTTGTAGCACCTTTCAAATAACTCCATCTGCTTCGACGGCCGACCGAGCTCTGCCTCTTGTAGAAGAAAAAACAGTTAGCATCTTATTTATAACATTGTCTTTTGTTGACTAATGAAAATGAATAAATCTAAATAGTTCTACTGTCAAAATTTACTTGATGGGGCTAAACAAGTTTAAAGACATTGCTTATTCTGTTTGTATGTGGTTACAGAGGAACTATACATTTTTAAATAATTATTATTTATTCAAAATATTGTCCTTACTTTGTTTTCAATTTCTAATGATTATGTAATTGTATTTTAATATGAAATATTACCTTAATATTGAATTATTGACATTATTTGAAAATAATAATATTATTATTGATATTAATTGAAAATAATATTATTATTGGGAATATTAGCTTAACTTTTGTGATTATAGACATTGTTATGTAAATAATGTATTGGGAATATTAGTCTAATTTTTCTAATTATAGATATTGTTATGTAAATAATGATATTATTGAGAATATTGGTCTAATTTTTGCGATTATTTGATATTATTATGTAAAAATATTATTATTGGGAATATTGCGTCTAATTTTTTGATTATTTACATTATTATTATTTAAATAATATTATTATTGGAATTATATATTTGTCTAAATTTTTGTGATATTTACATTACGATGTAAAAATATTATTATTAGAAATATGGGTCTAATTTTGTGATTATTTACATATTATTTAAATAATATTATTATTGAGATTATATATTGGTCTAATTTTGTGATTATTTTAAAAAACCCATATTTACAAAAATGATGTCGTTTGGTCCAAACACGGCATCGTTTTTCAGCATTTTTAACAAAATCATTTCTATTTTTAAAAAACTCGTTCCTAATTGTGTCTCAAATTTGTTTTCTAAACAATCTAAAAAATAATAAATATAGAAAAAAATGTCCCGAACATGTTAATGATAAAAAAAAAGCAGATCATAAATTAATTAAGGCCATTGGTAACATGTAATTCTTTGAATTAAATTGAAACATGTTTAGAAGATCATGTATATTTGTATATATAAGTTTGTTAGTCTTACATAGATGCAAGTAGCATCTTATACATTTGTATTTGAAAGCTTAATCAGATCGTTAGAATTTTAATCAGATTGTTGAATATTATTAAATTGACAAAATACTATATTTTATGAAGTTTCAATATTTTTGTTATACGTATACTGAGATATCGTATTTGATAAACAATCAACGAGGTTAAAAACGATGCAACTGTCCATCAGACCATGTGATTTTAGATAAGACGACTAGATATGTTCACATACAGAAAGAATTGTTACGTGTTTAAGTTTGGAATTAATCAGGATCCCAAATGTTGAGACATCGTAACCAGGAAGTGAACGGGAATCTGTGGACATATTTAAAAATGATTTTGGAACTCATTTAGGAACAATTTTTGTTAATCATTTTGGGAACCGATGTATTATACATTTAGGAACAATTTTAGTTAAATTCATCTTAGGAATGGTCAAATATTTAAAACCATTCCTACGTTTGGTTTTCCCTCCACTTATAGTTTGGCGCGAAATTAAAATTTTTGGAACGGTCAAAATAAATTGACCGTTCCTAAATTTTGATGTTTTTCTTCTTTTTTATTTACAATATTGTAATATATTTAGGAACGATATTTTTTTTAAAGTCCGTTCAAAGTTAAAACGGTGTTTGGAAAGAAAATTTTTATACCATTCCTAAATAGGAAAATATGTTCTTTATTTTAAAAAATAATTTTATTTGTGTTGGAACATTATTTGGCAAATTGTCCATAAAATCTGCTGCAAAAACCGTTCCAATTTGTAGCGGATTTTGGAAAGATTTTTGAAACTCATTACTTTTTAAGCAAAACTCATAATTTGGAATGGTTTTTGGCATAATTGATTAAGTGTGTACTAAAATCGTTTCAAATTGTACCTAATTTTAGAATATGTTTTCTAATTGTTATCTTTTGGACATTCATTGTCACACATATAGGAATAGTCATTGCAAAACTGTCCCTAATTCTAAAAATGTGTTCCAAATATTAACTGTTACTATTTTGGAGCGGTCTTTGGAACGGCTTTTGTAATTGTTAGTTTGGAAACCGTTCCAAAATTATAACCCAATAAAAATATGAATCATGACGTCATCTATCAATATTCGTTCCTCATGTAATTCAAAGCCCGTTCCAATATGGAATGGATTTTGGAACGGTTGCCTTGCACGTGCCAAATTCCGCCTTTTTTTGTAGTGATATATAGAAATGAGTACGGTACCATAAAAGATAAAAAAATCGGGAAAGACCAATGCGGAAGGAAAAATCTATATGTTTTCATTCAAAGGGAAAAATGATCAATAATTAGGCCTAAGGATCGAAACTGTTAATATTTTAAAAAGTTTAAGGACTAAAATAAAATTTCAATATGTTTAGGGATTGAAAATGAATTAGCAACAATATATGAGGACCGAAACTGTAATTCTCCCAAAAGAATAAGTAGCAATGTTTGGGGAGCAAAAGTGTAATTCTCTTGACTTTTTTATAACTGTAATACTGATATAAGAAAGGGTAAATTATAACCACTCCTCTTAATGTATGGCATAATTAAAAATGTATTGTCATTGTTAGAAAAATTATAAATACCCCTTCATTTTAACACGCATCTAAGAACGAGTCCATTCCATTAGCTTTTTTTAGGTTCCCATCCAATTTTTTCTGCTGAATCAACAAAAATATCCTGGGGTAGTGGTAATTTACCCGATAAAAAAAATAGAAAAAAGAGTATTATATCCTTAAAACAATAATAATATAGAGGAAATACATACATTTTGAATAATTAAACAACTAAGAAAAACAAGTTTTGAGACATAAAAAGACACGTTGCAAGGAAGAGAAAGTCTTGCGACTCATAAGTTGTGCAAGCTTCTGGTGTTGAATTGATATAAAACAGATGCGGGAACCATAAAAAAATGTATTTAGAATGCCCACTACTACAAAAACTGTAATTATGAGAAAACATATATGACATCTCACATGTATGTGTAATTTAGAATTTTATTCTCTTCTCCAGAATATGTGAATGAGGCACTACTTTACCATACAAAATTAATTTTAAACAACTAAAGATAAAGAAAACAAAAGCCATGCAAGCATGCTGCTTGTTGCTTATTCATATGTAGTAAGTAGTAGGGTAGGTAATAGGAGCAGATTGAACTGGAGAAGCATGCTCCATCAACAGGACTTGAAATGACAATTACACCGTCAAATTAATAAATCCGTCGAGGGTTGTGTTTAGAATCCTCCCTAATGTGGCGTCAACCACAATGTCGAGAGCTCGGAGGGTTGAGGTAAGTAAGCCGGTGGTGGTGGAAAGCACAGGGCATATGGTGGCGTTCAACGGAAGTTGAACAGTGACAACACATGGAATTGTGGGAATGCCAGCTACGAGCGAAATTAAACGAGGAACGGTAATGCTGAACGATCCGGTGGTATTGGTGGTGGATTGGCCGACGGTGGTGCTGACACCCAGAAGATTGGTGCAATTCAGCTTAACAACAGTCCCATTAACGCCTTGGCCAGGGCAGTTTCCGGTGGATGTGCAACAAAGTCGGCCGTTGACAACCAGGCCGGGCAAGAGCTGGCCGTGGCCGTGGGTGGTGAAGAGGAGGAGAGCCACGATAAAAAGGGCGGAAGTGCAAGTAGAAGCCATTCGGAGCTTTGAGGTTTATGTGTTGTAGTACTTCTTTACTTCTCTACTTTGTTGAGTTTGAATGCAAGGATTGAAGTCCTATTTATACAATTTTATCGAGTTTCTAGCTCAGATTAAATTTCACTAAATATGAACCAATCACAGAAAAAATGTACCATGATTGAAATTTTTTTTTTCCATGCAGAAATATTTTTAGCAAGTTGAAGTAGGAGTTGGAGTTTGGGTTGCTCTATGTGTACTACTCCTTTATTATAGTACATGTCAACTTGCTTGTTCTTGTTGAATAGTATTTTATAGATGTTCTGATATATCTACAAAATCTAGGGATAGATACAATTAAGAGCTCAGACATAATGAATTAGGGAATTCTGAAAGTTTTACATTTTACAAGACTTTTGCAATTATGAAGTTTAATTATCTTTAATTAATTAGATTAAATATGGCAATGGAAATATCGTTAATATTTTATTTTAATTTATAATATCATAGTTAATATATAAAACTCACAAGGTAGTGGAATTATGTAAATTTTTTTTTGTCACATTCGAGTTTGAATTGCTTTTATGCCCTTTTCTTTCTTTAAACATATTGGTAGAAAATATCTGACGATTAAGATATAAAAATAAATTAAATTATTCGATATTTAATTGAAATTAATTGACAAAGCTATTAAAATTTGAAATAGATATATTTGACTTGGTTCCATAATTGGGAACATTCTACTTGCAGCTTTTCCCACTTACAGTTAATAAAATATTACCATTTATAGATTCCCTATTCTATATCTATATATCTATGGAAGTACAAATCCCCTCCTAAAGTTTCGTTAATTTACTCGTTTATTTTAATTAATCTTATAATAATATTTTTGAAGAATATTCATGTAACACAATTGACTTATTAGATCAGATTAATTGTTTGTTTTTTTATAATTTATATTTGATGTTTCTTTAAGTAAATTTTTTCATGTTGAGTCAACATACAACAAAGAGGATATGTCATACAGGTGACTGACACCTTAAAATACATTATAGTAAAAAATCTTCGATTAACTCCAAGAGACTCGACTGAAATTGAATCTTCAGTTAGCAAGTAACTGTTTTCCTAGATACGCTGGCATACTGCGCATTGCTTGGTCATTTTTATTGTTATGATACATAATTCATAGATATTGTATTGACATGTTTTTTTATCATATTGATACATGAAATGAATTAGATAATCCTTTTAGAAGCAAAAATAAGATCTAAACATTTATGTAGAAAAACATAATGATAAATATGTATTAAATAAATTTTTATACATATTTTAATCTTCGAAAAAATTATAATTTAAGTGCTGTAATATAGGAAAACTAGCCTTTTTGGTCATGTAATTTTAGGAATTTTTCAATAAATTTTGGACCGAAAAATTACATGTGACTTGTACATGACGCAATTAAATTACAGTTTTTAGTCCTCTAATTCAATTTTGTACAAGACTAAAATTGCTAATTTCCATATTACAGGACTAAACACTACAAGAAAATGACTCAATGACTACAAAAAATTTATTGCTAGAATCAGCGTCGAACTTATTAGCAACTAAAATTCTCATTGCTATCTACGTTATAATACAAGAAGCTTACTTTATAATTAATTTAGCAACAAAAAATAATTTCAAATGAATTTAGCCACAAATTATTTAAAATATTTATTAAATAGCATAGATTAGCAACGAGAATTAATTGCCAGTTAAGTCGACACATATTCTTTTTCCGTAGCTATTGAGTTGTAGTGAAAAATGCCAACTCTTTTTAAGTTACAGGACCAAAATTACTATTTAATTGAATCATGTACAGGTCACCTGCAATTTTTTAGCCAAATTAGCCAAAAAAAAGAATAAAAATTGCTAAACTTTTAAAGTTATTGGACTAAATTGTAAAAATTAATTCGTGTTTTGATTTCGGTTGATCAGAACTCGAATTTCACATTATTGCAAATTTTTAATAGGTCTTACCCCATAATTTGGTCAAGAATGATATCTTCTGCCCGGATTACGAGGAGTCCATGACGTCAATAACAAAAGTTTAGAATTATAATTGCAAAATGTAGCTTCAACATTTCCATGAGGATTTTGAAAAATTTTGTGGTTTTCTACACTCATTTTGGAACTTTTTCCTTATCTTGGAGAGAAAAGAATATTAAGAAAGTATATGCTACAAAAAAAAAAAAAAAAAGTGGGATTTGGAGCGGTTTTAGGAAAGTTTTTTTTTTTTGGTCTTTGGAACAGTTTACAGGACACGGAACTTATTTGGAGCGATTTTTTGAACGGTTGGAAATCCATCCTTACAAATGGCACTACAAAATTGTAGGAACGGTTCAAGCAAGACCGTTCTTATTTGGAACGGGAACTATAATACTTTATGAAACCGTTCCTAATATTGAATTTTTTAACAAAAAATATTATTTTAATTGGAATGATTTTAGGAACGGGCGGTCTTATTTAAGACACGTATATAAAATTATTTTAGTAATAGTATTAGGAACGATCTTTCTGAGTTTGGAACACATACTCAAAACTAAAATAGCAATGGTATTAGGAACGATCTTTTTGAGTTTGGAATACATACTTAAAACTGAAATAGCAATGGTATTAGGAACGGTCAACCACTATTGAGGAACACTTATTTGAAATGATTTTAGCAATGATATTTGAAACAGTCAATGTAGTTTAGGAATACGTGTTTAGAATTATTTTGGTAATGGTATTTGGAATAGTCATTTATTTAGATTTACAAAATTTTATTTACTATTACTAAAATCGTTCCTAATTTTTTAATTGTATAATTTACTTATATTTTATAATTAATTCATATATTTAATAAATTATAATAAATAAATAAATTTATATATTTAATAAATTTTAATATATAATTAAATTAATTTAATAAATTTCTAATTAATTATATTTATAAATTTAATTAATTAAATAACTATGAAATAATAGAATGTAATAAACATTAAGAAACATGAATAATTAAGGAAAAATGTTATATTGATATGAAAAATTATCTAATTACAAAAATAAAAGAAAATTTTAAAAATCTAATCTAACCCGTCCTCATCAGCGACATCCACATCGTTCTTGTTCGAGGCCGTGGGGTCTTTCGAGGCGGTTTTGGAACGTCTCATGGAAAATAAGTAAAATTATTAGTACTTTTAACCAAGAATTAATTTTTTTAAATAAATAATATTACTAATCTACTTACCGCCACCTCAACCGCCCTTTAGGCCCTCTCCAGCCACCGTCCTCCTTTTTCTTGTAGCACCTTTCAAATAACTCCATCTGCTTCGACGGCCGACCGAGCTCTGCCTCTTGTAGAAGAAAAAACAGTTAGCATCTTATTTATAACATTGTCTTTTGTTGACTAATGAAAATGAATAAATCTAAATAGTTCTACTGTCAAAATTTACTTGATGGGGCTAAACAAGTTTAAAGACATTGCTTATTCTGTTTGTATGTGGTTACAGAGGAACTATACATTTTTAAATAATTATTATTTATTCAAAATATTGTCCTTACTTTGTTTTCAATTTCTAATGATTATGTAATTGTATTTTAATATGAAATATTACCTTAATATTGAATTATTGACATTATTTGAAAATAATAATATTATTATTGATATTAATTGAAAATAATATTATTATTGGGAATATTAGCTTAACTTTTGTGATTATAGACATTGTTATGTAAATAATGTATTGGGAATATTAGTCTAATTTTTCTAATTATAGATATTGTTATGTAAATAATGATATTATTGAGAATATTGGTCTAATTTTTGCGATTATTTGATATTATTATGTAAAAATATTATTATTGGGAATATTGCGTCTAATTTTTTGATTATTTACATTATTATTATTTAAATAATATTATTATTGGAATTATATATTTGTCTAAATTTTTGTGATATTTACATTACGATGTAAAAATATTATTATTAGAAATATGGGTCTAATTTTGTGATTATTTACATATTATTTAAATAATATTATTATTGAGATTATATATTGGTCTAATTTTGTGATTATTTTAAAAAACCCATATTTACAAAAATGATGTCGTTTGGTCCAAACACGGCATCGTTTTTCAGCATTTTTAACAAAATCATTTCTATTTTTAAAAAACTCGTTCCTAATTGTGTCTCAAATTTGTTTTCTAAACAATCTAAAAAATAATAAATATAGAAAAAAATGTCCCGAACATGTTAATGATAAAAAAAAAGCAGATCATAAATTAATTAAGGCCATTGGTAACATGTAATTCTTTGAATTAAATTGAAACATGTTTAGAAGATCATGTATATTTGTATATATAAGTTTGTTAGTCTTACATAGATGCAAGTAGCATCTTATACATTTGTATTTGAAAGCTTAATCAGATCGTTAGAATTTTAATCAGATTGTTGAATATTATTAAATTGACAAAATACTATATTTTATGAAGTTTCAATATTTTTGTTATACGTATACTGAGATATCGTATTTGATAAACAATCAACGAGGTTAAAAACGATGCAACTGTCCATCAGACCATGTGATTTTAGATAAGACGACTAGATATGTTCACATACAGAAAGAATTGTTACGTGTTTAAGTTTGGAATTAATCAGGATCCCAAATGTTGAGACATCGTAACCAGGAAGTGAACGGGAATCTGTGGACATATTTAAAAATGATTTTGGAACTCATTTAGGAACAATTTTTGTTAATCATTTTGGGAACCGATGTATTATACATTTAGGAACAATTTTAGTTAAATTCATCTTAGGAATGGTCAAATATTTAAAACCATTCCTACGTTTGGTTTTCCCTCCACTTATAGTTTGGCGCGAAATTAAAATTTTTGGAACGGTCAAAATAAATTGACCGTTCCTAAATTTTGATGTTTTTCTTCTTTTTTATTTACAATATTGTAATATATTTAGGAACGATATTTTTTTTAAAGTCCGTTCAAAGTTAAAACGGTGTTTGGAAAGAAAATTTTTATACCATTCCTAAATAGGAAAATATGTTCTTTATTTTAAAAAATAATTTTATTTGTGTTGGAACATTATTTGGCAAATTGTCCATAAAATCTGCTGCAAAAACCGTTCCAATTTGTAGCGGATTTTGGAAAGATTTTTGAAACTCATTACTTCTTAAGCAAAACTCATAATTTGGAATGGTTTTTGGCATAATTGATTAAGTGTGTACTAAAATCGTTTCAAATTGTACCTAATTTTAGAATATGTTTTCTAATTGTTATCTTTTGGACATTCATTGTCACACATATAGGAATAGTCATTGCAAAACTGTCCCTAATTCTAAAAATGTGTTCCAAATATTAACTGTTACTATTTTGGAGCGGTCTTTGGAACGGCTTTTGTAATTGTTAGTTTGGAAACCGTTCCAAAATTATAACCCAATAAAAATATGAATCATGACGTCATCTATCAATATTCGTTCCTCATGTAATTCAAAGCCCGTTCCAATATGGAATGGATTTTGGAACGGTTGCCTTGCACGTGCCAAATTCCGCCTTTTTTTGTAGTGATATATAGAAATGAGTACGGTACCATAAAAGATAAAAAAATCGGGAAAGACCAATGCGGAAGGAAAAATCTATATGTTTTCATTCAAAGGGAAAAATGATCAATAATTAGGCCTAAGGATCGAAACTGTTAATATTTTAAAAAGTTTAAGGACTAAAATAAAATTTCAATATGTTTAGGGATTGAAAATGAATTAGCAACAATATATGAGGACCGAAACTGTAATTCTCCCAAAAGAATAAGTAGCAATGTTTGGGGAGCAAAAGTGTAATTCTCTTGACTTTTTTATAACTGTAATACTGATATAAGAAAGGGTAAATTATAACCACTCCTCTTAATGTATGGCATAATTAAAAATGTATTGTCATTGTTAGAAAAATTATAAATACCCCTTCATTTTAACACGCATCTAAGAACGAGTCCATTCCATTAGCTTTTTTTAGGTTCCCATCCAATTTTTTCTGCTGAATCAACAAAAATATCCTGGGGTAGTGGTAATTTACCCGATAAAAAAAATAGAAAAAAGAGTATTATATCCTTAAAACAATAATAATATAGAGGAAATACATACATTTTGAATAATTAAACAACTAAGAAAAACAAGTTTTGAGACATAAAAAGACACGTTGCAAGGAAGAGAAAGTCTTGCGACTCATAAGTTGTGCAAGCTTCTGGTGTTGAATTGATATAAAACAGATGCGGGAACCATAAAAAAATGTATTTAGAATGCCCACTACTACAAAAACTGTAATTATGAGAAAACATATATGACATCTCACATGTATGTGTAATTTAGAATTTTATTCTCTTCTCCAGAATATGTGAATGAGGCACTACTTTACCATACAAAATTAATTTTAAACAACTAAAGATAAAGAAAACAAAAGCCATGCAAGCATGCTGCTTGTTGCTTATTCATATGTAGTAAGTAGTAGGGTAGGTAATAGGAGCAGATTGAACTGGAGAAGCATGCTCCATCAACAGGACTTGAAATGACAATTACACCGTCAAATTAATAAATCCGTCGAGGGTTGTGTTTAGAATCCTCCCTAATGTGGCGTCAACCACAATGTCGAGAGCTCGGAGGGTTGAGGTAAGTAAGCCGGTGGTGGTGGAAAGCACAGGGCATATGGTGGCGTTCAACGGAAGTTGAACAGTGACAACACATGGAATTGTGGGAATGCCAGCTACGAGCGAAATTAAACGAGGAACGGTAATGCTGAACGATCCGGTGGTATTGGTGGTGGATTGGCCGACGGTGGTGCTGACACCCAGAAGATTGGTGCAATTCAGCTTAACAACAGTCCCATTAACGCCTTGGCCAGGGCAGTTTCCGGTGGATGTGCAACAAAGTCGGCCGTTGACAACCAGGCCGGGCAAGAGCTGGCCGTGGCCGTGGGTGGTGAAGAGGAGGAGAGCCACGATAAAAAGGGCGGAAGTGCAAGTAGAAGCCATTCGGAGCTTTGAGGTTTATGTGTTGTAGTACTTCTTTACTTCTCTACTTTGTTGAGTTTGAATGCAAGGATTGAAGTCCTATTTATACAATTTTATCGAGTTTCTAGCTCAGATTAAATTTCACTAAATATGAACCAATCACAGAAAAAATGTACCATGATTGAAATTTTTTTTTTCCATGCAGAAATATTTTTAGCAAGTTGAAGTAGGAGTTGGAGTTTGGGTTGCTCTATGTGTACTACTCCTTTATTACAGTACATGTCAACTTGCTTGTTCTTGTTGAATAGTATTTTATAGATGTTCTGATATATCTACAAAATCTAGGGATAGATACAATTAAGAGCTCAGACATAATGAATTAGGGAATTCTGAAAGTTTTACATTTTACAAGACTTTTGCAATTATGAAGTTTAATTATCTTTAATTAATTAGATTAAATATGGCAATGGAAATATCGTTAATATTTTATTTTAATTTATAATATCATAGTTAATATATAAAACTCACAAGGTAGTGGAATTATGTAATTTTTTTTTTGTCACATTCGAGTTTGAATTGCTTTTATGCCCTTTTCTTTCTTTAAACATATTGGTAGAAAATATCTGACGATTAAGATATAAAAATAAATTAAATTATTCGATATTTAATTGAAATTAATTGACAAAGCTATTAAAATTTGAAATAGATATATTTGACTTGGTTCCATAATTGGGAACATTCTACTTGCAGCTTTTCCCACTTACAGTTAATAAAATATTACCATTTATAGATTCCCTATTCTATATCTATATATCTATGGAAGTACAAATCCCCTCCTAAAGTTTCGTTAATTTACTCGTTTATTTTAATTAATCTTATAATAATATTTTTGAAGAATATTCATGTAACACAATTGACTTATTAGATCAGATTAATTGTTTGTTTTTTTATAATTTATATTTGATGTTTCTTTAAGTAAATTTTTTCATGTTGAGTCAACATACAACAAAGAGGATATGTCATACAGGTGACTGACACCTTAAAATACATTATAGTAAAAAATCTTCGATTAACTCCAAGAGACTCGACTGAAATTGAATCTTCAGTTAGCAAGTAACTGTTTTCCTAGATACGCTGGCATACTGCGCATTGCTTGGTCATTTTTATTGTTATGATACATAATTCATAGATATTGTATTGACATGTTTTTTTATCATATTGATACATGAAATGAATTAGATAATCCTTTTAGAAGCAAAAATAAGATCTAAACATTTATGTAGAAAAACATAATGATAAATATGTATTAAATAAATTTTTATACATATTTTAATCTTCGAAAAAATTATAATTTAAGTGCTGTAATATAGGAAAACTAGCCTTTTTGGTCATGTAATTTTAGGAATTTTTCAATAAATTTTGGACCGAAAAATTACATGTGACTTGTACATGACGCAATTAAATTACAGTTTTTAGTCCTCTAATTCAATTTTGTACAAGACTAAAATTGCTAATTTCCATATTACAGGACTAAACACTACAAGAAAATGACTCAATGACTATAAAAAATTTATTGCTAGAATCAGCGTCGAACTTATTAGCAACTAAAATTCTCATTGCTATCTACGTTATAATACAAGAAGCTTACTTTATAATTAATTTAGCAACAAAAAATAATTTCAAATGAATTTAGCCACAAATTATTTAAAATATTTATTAAATAGCATAGATTAGCAACGAGAATTAATTGCCAGTTAAGTCGACACATATTCTTTTTCCGTAGCTATTGAGTTGTAGTGAAAAATGCCAACTCTTTTTAAGTTACAGGACCAAAATTACTATTTAATTGAATCATGTACAGGTCACCTGCAATTTTTTAGCCAAATTAGCCAAAAAAAAGAATAAAAATTGCTAAACTTTTAAAGTTATTGGACTAAATTGTAAAAATTAATTCGTGTTTTGATTTCGGTTGATCAGAACTCGAATTTCACATTATTGCAAATTTTTAATAGGTCTTACCCCATAATTTGGTCAAGAATGATATCTTCTGCCCGGATTACGAGGAGTCCATGACGTCAATAACAAAAGTTTAGAATTATAATTGCAAAATGTAGCTTCAACATTTCCATGAGGATTTTGAAAAATTTTGTGGTTTTCTACACTCATTTTGGAACTTTTTCCTTATCTTGGAGAGAAAAGAATATTAAGAAAGTATATGCTACAAAAAAAAAAAAAAAAAGTGGGATTTGGAGCGGTTTTAGGAAAGTTTTTTTTTTTTGGTCTTTGGAACAGTTTACAGGACACGGAACTTATTTGGAGCGATTTTTTGAACGGTTGGAAATCCATCCTTACAAATGGCACTACAAAATTGTAGGAACGGTTCAAGCAAGACCGTTCTTATTTGGAACGGGAACTATAATACTTTATGAAACCGTTCCTAATATTGAATTTTTTAACAAAAAATATTATTTTAATTGGAATGATTTTAGGAACGGGCGGTCTTATTTAAGACACGTATATAAAATTATTTTAGTAATAGTATTAGGAACGATCTTTCTGAGTTTGGAACACATACTCAAAACTAAAATAGCAATGGTATTAGGAACGATCTTTTTGAGTTTGGAATACATACTTAAAACTGAAATAGCAATGGTATTAGGAACGGTCAACCACTATTGAGGAACACTTATTTGAAATGATTTTAGCAATGATATTTGAAACAGTCAATGTAGTTTAGGAATACGTGTTTAGAATTATTTTGGTAATGGTATTTGGAATAGTCATTTATTTAGATTTACAAAATTTTATTTACTATTACTAAAATCGTTCCTAATTTTTTAATTGTATAATTTACTTATATTTTATAATTAATTCATATATTTAATAAATTATAATAAATAAATAAATTTATATATTTAATAAATTTTAATATATAATTAAATTAATTTAATAAATTTCTAATTAATTATATTTATAAATTTAATTAATTAAATAACTATGAAATAATAGAATGTAATAAACATTAAGAAACATGAATAATTAAGGAAAAATGTTATATTGATATGAAAAATTATCTAATTACAAAAATAAAAGAAAATTTTAAAAATCTAATCTAACCCCTCCTCATCAGCGACATCCACATCGTTCTTGTTCGAGGCCGTGGGGTCTTTCGAGGCGGTTTTGGAACGTCTCATGGAAAATAAGTAAAATTATTAGTACTTTTAACCAAGAATTAATTTTTTTAAATAAATAATATTACTAATCTACTTACCGCCACCTCAACCGCCCTTTAGGCCCTCTCCAGCCACCGTCCTCCTTTTTCTTGTAGCACCTTTCAAATAACTCCATCTGCTTCGACGGCCGACCGAGCTCTGCCTCTTGTAGAAGAAAAAACAGTTAGCATCTTATTTATAACATTGTCTTTTGTTGACTAATGAAAATGAATAAATCTAAATAGTTCTACTGTCAAAATTTACTTGATGGGGCTAAACAAGTTTAAAGACATTGCTTATTCTGTTTGTATGTGGTTACAGAGGAACTATACATTTTTAAATAATTATTATTTATTCAAAATATTGTCCTTACTTTGTTTTCAATTTCTAATGATTATGTAATTGTATTTTAATATGAAATATTACCTTAATATTGAATTATTGACATTATTTGAAAATAATAATATTATTATTGATATTAATTGAAAATAATATTATTATTGGGAATATTAGCTTAACTTTTGTGATTATAGACATTGTTATGTAAATAATGTATTGGGAATATTAGTCTAATTTTTCTAATTATAGATATTGTTATGTAAATAATGATATTATTGAGAATATTGGTCTAATTTTTGCGATTATTTGATATTATTATGTAAAAATATTATTATTGGGAATATTGCGTCTAATTTTTTGATTATTTACATTATTATTATTTAAATAATATTATTATTGGAATTATATATTTGTCTAAATTTTTGTGATATTTACATTACGATGTAAAAATATTATTATTAGAAATATGGGTCTAATTTTGTGATTATTTACATATTATTTAAATAATATTATTATTGAGATTATATATTGGTCTAATTTTGTGATTATTTTAAAAAACCCATATTTACAAAAATGATGTCGTTTGGTCCAAACACGGCATCGTTTTTCAGCATTTTTAACAAAATCATTTCTATTTTTAAAAAACTCGTTCCTAATTGTGTCTCAAATTTGTTTTCTAAACAATCTAAAAAATAATAAATATAGAAAAAAATGTCCCGAACATGTTAATGATAAAAAAAAAGCAGATCATAAATTAATTAAGGCCATTGGTAACATGTAATTCTTTGAATTAAATTGAAACATGTTTAGAAGATCATGTATATTTGTATATATAAGTTTGTTAGTCTTACATAGATGCAAGTAGCATCTTATACATTTGTATTTGAAAGCTTAATCAGATCGTTAGAATTTTAATCAGATTGTTGAATATTATTAAATTGACAAAATACTATATTTTATGAAGTTTCAATATTTTTGTTATACGTATACTGAGATATCGTATTTGATAAACAATCAACGAGGTTAAAAACGATGCAACTGTCCATCAGACCATGTGATTTTAGATAAGACGACTAGATATGTTCACATACAGAAAGAATTGTTACGTGTTTAAGTTTGGAATTAATCAGGATCCCAAATGTTGAGACATCGTAACCAGGAAGTGAACGGGAATCTGTGGACATATTTAAAAATGATTTTGGAACTCATTTAGGAACAATTTTTGTTAATCATTTTGGGAACCGATGTATTATACATTTAGGAACAATTTTAGTTAAATTCATCTTAGGAATGGTCAAATATTTAAAACCATTCCTACGTTTGGTTTTCCCTCCACTTATAGTTTGGCGCGAAATTAAAATTTTTGGAACGGTCAAAATAAATTGACCGTTCCTAAATTTTGATGTTTTTCTTCTTTTTTATTTACAATATTGTAATATATTTAGGAACGATATTTTTTTTAAAGTCCGTTCAAAGTTAAAACGGTGTTTGGAAAGAAAATTTTTATACCATTCCTAAATAGGAAAATATGTTCTTTATTTTAAAAAATAATTTTATTTGTGTTGGAACATTATTTGGCAAATTGTCCATAAAATCTGCTGCAAAAACCGTTCCAATTTGTAGCGGATTTTGGAAAGATTTTTGAAACTCATTACTTCTTAAGCAAAACTCATAATTTGGAATGGTTTTTGGCATAATTGATTAAGTGTGTACTAAAATCGTTTCAAATTGTACCTAATTTTAGAATATGTTTTCTAATTGTTATCTTTTGGACATTCATTGTCACACATATAGGAATAGTCATTGCAAAACTGTCCCTAATTCTAAAAATGTGTTCCAAATATTAACTGTTACTATTTTGGAGCGGTCTTTGGAACGGCTTTTGTAATTGTTAGTTTGGAAACCGTTCCAAAATTATAACCCAATAAAAATATGAATCATGACGTCATCTATCAATATTCGTTCCTCATGTAATTCAAAGCCCGTTCCAATATGGAATGGATTTTGGAACGGTTGCCTTGCACGTGCCAAATTCCGCCTTTTTTTGTAGTGATATATAGAAATGAGTACGGTACCATAAAAGATAAAAAAATCGGGAAAGACCAATGCGGAAGGAAAAATCTATATGTTTTCATTCAAAGGGAAAAATGATCAATAATTAGGCCTAAGGATCGAAACTGTTAATATTTTAAAAAGTTTAAGGACTAAAATAAAATTTCAATATGTTTAGGGATTGAAAATGAATTAGCAACAATATATGAGGACCGAAACTGTAATTCTCCCAAAAGAATAAGTAGCAATGTTTGGGGAGCAAAAGTGTAATTCTCTTGACTTTTTTATAACTGTAATACTGATATAAGAAAGGGTAAATTATAACCACTCCTCTTAATGTATGGCATAATTAAAAATGTATTGTCATTGTTAGAAAAATTATAAATACCCCTTCATTTTAACACGCATCTAAGAACGAGTCCATTCCATTAGCTTTTTTTAGGTTCCCATCCAATTTTTTCTGCTGAATCAACAAAAATATCCTGGGGTAGTGGTAATTTACCCGATAAAAAAAATAGAAAAAAGAGTATTATATCCTTAAAACAATAATAATATAGAGGAAATACATACATTTTGAATAATTAAACAACTAAGAAAAACAAGTTTTGAGACATAAAAAGACACGTTGCAAGGAAGAGAAAGTCTTGCGACTCATAAGTTGTGCAAGCTTCTGGTGTTGAATTGATATAAAACAGATGCGGGAACCATAAAAAAATGTATTTAGAATGCCCACTACTACAAAAACTGTAATTATGAGAAAACATATATGACATCTCACATGTATGTGTAATTTAGAATTTTATTCTCTTCTCCAGAATATGTGAATGAGGCACTACTTTACCATACAAAATTAATTTTAAACAACTAAAGATAAAGAAAACAAAAGCCATGCAAGCATGCTGCTTGTTGCTTATTCATATGTAGTAAGTAGTAGGGTAGGTAATAGGAGCAGATTGAACTGGAGAAGCATGCTCCATCAACAGGACTTGAAATGACAATTACACCGTCAAATTAATAAATCCGTCGAGGGTTGTGTTTAGAATCCTCCCTAATGTGGCGTCAACCACAATGTCGAGAGCTCGGAGGGTTGAGGTAAGTAAGCCGGTGGTGGTGGAAAGCACAGGGCATATGGTGGCGTTCAACGGAAGTTGAACAGTGACAACACATGGAATTGTGGGAATGCCAGCTACGAGCGAAATTAAACGAGGAACGGTAATGCTGAACGATCCGGTGGTATTGGTGGTGGATTGGCCGACGGTGGTGCTGACACCCAGAAGATTGGTGCAATTCAGCTTAACAACAGTCCCATTAACGCCTTGGCCAGGGCAGTTTCCGGTGGATGTGCAACAAAGTCGGCCGTTGACAACCAGGCCGGGCAAGAGCTGGCCGTGGCCGTGGGTGGTGAAGAGGAGGAGAGCCACGATAAAAAGGGCGGAAGTGCAAGTAGAAGCCATTCGGAGCTTTGAGGTTTATGTGTTGTAGTACTTCTTTACTTCTCTACTTTGTTGAGTTTGAATGCAAGGATTGAAGTCCTATTTATACAATTTTATCGAGTTTCTAGCTCAGATTAAATTTCACTAAATATGAACCAATCACAGAAAAAATGTACCATGATTGAAATTTTTTTTTTCCATGCAGAAATATTTTTAGCAAGTTGAAGTAGGAGTTGGAGTTTGGGTTGCTCTATGTGTACTACTCCTTTATTACAGTACATGTCAACTTGCTTGTTCTTGTTGAATAGTATTTTATAGATGTTCTGATATATCTACAAAATCTAGGGATAGATACAATTAAGAGCTCAGACATAATGAATTAGGGAATTCTGAAAGTTTTACATTTTACAAGACTTTTGCAATTATGAAGTTTAATTATCTTTAATTAATTAGATTAAATATGGCAATGGAAATATCGTTAATATTTTATTTTAATTTATAATATCATAGTTAATATATAAAACTCACAAGGTAGTGGAATTATGTAATTTTTTTTTTGTCACATTCGAGTTTGAATTGCTTTTATGCCCTTTTCTTTCTTTAAACATATTGGTAGAAAATATCTGACGATTAAGATATAAAAATAAATTAAATTATTCGATATTTAATTGAAATTAATTGACAAAGCTATTAAAATTTGAAATAGATATATTTGACTTGGTTCCATAATTGGGAACATTCTACTTGCAGCTTTTCCCACTTACAGTTAATAAAATATTACCATTTATAGATTCCCTATTCTATATCTATATATCTATGGAAGTACAAATCCCCTCCTAAAGTTTCGTTAATTTACTCGTTTATTTTAATTAATCTTATAATAATATTTTTGAAGAATATTCATGTAACACAATTGACTTATTAGATCAGATTAATTGTTTGTTTTTTTATAATTTATATTTGATGTTTCTTTAAGTAAATTTTTTCATGTTGAGTCAACATACAACAAAGAGGATATGTCATACAGGTGACTGACACCTTAAAATACATTATAGTAAAAAATCTTCGATTAACTCCAAGAGACTCGACTGAAATTGAATCTTCAGTTAGCAAGTAACTGTTTTCCTAGATACGCTGGCATACTGCGCATTGCTTGGTCATTTTTATTGTTATGATACATAATTCATAGATATTGTATTGACATGTTTTTTTATCATATTGATACATGAAATGAATTAGATAATCCTTTTAGAAGCAAAAATAAGATCTAAACATTTATGTAGAAAAACATAATGATAAATATGTATTAAATAAATTTTTATACATATTTTAATCTTCGAAAAAATTATAATTTAAGTGCTGTAATATAGGAAAACTAGCCTTTTTGGTCATGTAATTTTAGGAATTTTTCAATAAATTTTGGACCGAAAAATTACATGTGACTTGTACATGACGCAATTAAATTACAGTTTTTAGTCCTCTAATTCAATTTTGTACAAGACTAAAATTGCTAATTTCCATATTACAGGACTAAACACTACAAGAAAATGACTCAATGACTACAAAAAATTTATTGCTAGAATCAGCGTCGAACTTATTAGCAACTAAAATTCTCATTGCTATCTACGTTATAATACAAGAAGCTTACTTTATAATTAATTTAGCAACAAAAAATAATTTCAAATGAATTTAGCCACAAATTATTTAAAATATTTATTAAATAGCATAGATTAGCAACGAGAATTAATTGCCAGTTAAGTCGACACATATTCTTTTTCCGTAGCTATTGAGTTGTAGTGAAAAATGCCAACTCTTTTTAAGTTACAGGACCAAAATTACTATTTAATTGAATCATGTACAGGTCACCTGCAATTTTTTAGCCAAATTAGCCAAAAAAAAGAATAAAAATTGCTAAACTTTTAAAGTTATTGGACTAAATTGTAAAAATTAATTCGTGTTTTGATTTCGGTTGATCAGAACTCGAATTTCACATTATTGCAAATTTTTAATAGGTCTTACCCCATAATTTGGTCAAGAATGATATCTTCTGCCCGGATTACGAGGAGTCCATGACGTCAATAACAAAAGTTTAGAATTATAATTGCAAAATGTAGCTTCTACATTTCCATGAGGATTTTGAAAAATTTTGTGGTTTTCTACACTCATTTTGGAACTTTTTCCTTATCTTGGAGAGAAAAGAATATTAAGAAAGTATATGCTACAAAAAAAAAAAAGTGGGATTTGGAGCGGTTTTAGGAAAGTTTTTTTTTTTTTGGTCTTTGGAACAGTTTACAGGACACGGAACTTATTTGGAGCGATTTTTTGAACGGTTGGAAATCCATCCTTACAAATGGCACTACAAAATTGTAGGAACGGTTCAAGCAAGACCGTTCTTATTTGGAACGGGAACTATAATACTTTATGAAACCGTTCCTAATATTGAATTTTTTAACAAAAAATATTATTTTAATTGGAATGATTTTAGGAACGGGCGGTCTTATTTAAGACACGTATATAAAATTATTTTAGTAATAGTATTAGGAACGATCTTTCTGAGTTTGGAACACATACTTAAAACTAAAATAGCAATGGTATTAGGAACGATCTTTCTGAGTTTGGAATACATACTTAAAACTGAAATAGCAATGGTATTAGGAACGGTCAACCACTATTTAGGAACACTTATTTGAAATGATTTTAGCAATGATATTTGAAACAATCAATGTAGTTTAGGAATACGTGTTTAGAATTATTTTAGTAATGGTATTTGGAATAGTCATTTATTTAGATTTACAAAAATTTTATTTACTATTACTAAAATCGTTCCTAATTTTTTAATTGTATAATTTACTTATATTTTATAATTAATTCATATATTTAATAAATTATAATAAATAAATAAATTTATATATTTAATAAATTTTAATATATAATTAAATTAATTTAATAAATTTCTAATTAATTATATTTATAAATTTAATTAATTAAATAACTATGAAATAATAGAATGTAATAAACATTAAGAAACATGAATAATTAAGGAAAAATGTTATATTGATATGAAAAATTATCTAATTACAAAAATAAAAGAAAATTTTAAAAATCTAATCTAACCCGTCCTCATCAGCGACATCCACATCGTTCTTGTTCGAGGCCGTGGGGTCTTTCGAGGCGGTTTTGGAACGTCTCATGGAAAATAAGTAAAATTATTAGTACTTTTAACCAAGAATTAATTTTTTTAAATAAATAATATTACTAATCTACTTACCGCCACCTCAACCGCCCTTTAGGCCCTCTCCAGCCACCGTCCTCCTTTTTCTTGTAGCACCTTTCAAATAACTCCATCTGCTTCGACGGCCGACCGAGCTCTGCCTCTTGTAGAAGAAAAAACAGTTAGCATCTTATTTATAACATTGTCTTTTGTTGACTAATGAAAATGAATAAATCTAAATAGTTCTACTGTCAAAATTTACTTGATGGGGCTAAACAAGTTTAAAGACATTGCTTATTCTGTTTGTATGTGGTTACAGAGGAACTATACATTTTTAAATAAATATTATTTATTCAAAATATTGTCCTTACTTTGTTTTCAATTTCTAATGATTATGTAATTGTATTTTAATATGAAATATTACCTTAATATTGTATTATTGACATTATTTGAAAATAATAATATTATTATTGATATTAATTGAAAATAATATTATTATTGGGAATATTAGCTTAACTTTTGTGATTATAGACATTGTTATGTAAATAATGTATTGGGAATATTAGTCTAATTTTTCTAATTATAGATATTGTTATGTAAATAATGATATTATTGA
The DNA here is from genome assembly GCF_026168435.1 of Sesamum indicum. Taxonomy (NCBI): domain Eukaryota; kingdom Viridiplantae; phylum Streptophyta; class Magnoliopsida; order Lamiales; family Pedaliaceae; genus Sesamum; species Sesamum indicum. The sequence continues at coordinate 2,066,695 of NC_142661.1, read as the reverse complement.
GAATATTGGTCTAATTTTTGCGATTATTTGATATTATTATGTAAAAATATTATTATTGGGAATATTGCGTCTAATTTTTTGATTATTTACATTATTATTATTTAAATAATATTATTATTGGAATTATATATTTGTCTAAATTTTTGTGATATTTACATTACGATGTAAAAATATTATTATTAGAAATATGGGTCTAATTTTGTGATTATTTATATATTATTTAAATAATATTATTATTGAGATTATATATTGGTCTAATTTTGTGATTATTTTAAAAAACTCATATTTACAAAAATGATGTCGTTTGGTCCAAACACGGCATCGTTTTTCAGCATTTTTAACAAAATCATTTCTATTTTTAAAAAACTCGTTCCTAATTGTGTCTCAAATTTGTTTTCTAAAAAATCTAAAAAATAATAAATATAGAAAAAAATGTCCCGAACATGTTAATGATAAAAAAAAAGCAGATCATAAATTAATTAAGGCCATTGGTAACATGTAATTCTTTGAATTAAATTGAAACATGTTTAGAAGATCATGTATATTTGTATATATAAGTTTGTTAGTCTTACATAGATGCAAGTAGCATCTTATACATTTGTATTTGAAAGCTTAATCAGATCGTTAGAATTTTAATCAGATTGTTGAATATTATTAAATTGACAAAATACTATATTTTATGAAGTTTCGATATTTTTGTTATACGTATACTGAGATATCGTATTTGATAAACAATCAACGAGGTTAAAAACGATGCAACTGTCCATCAGACCATGTGATTTTAGATAAGACGACTAGATATGTTCACATACAGAAAGAATTGTTACGTGTTTAAGTTTGGAATTAATCAGGATCCCAAATGTTGAGACATCGTAACCAGGAAGTGAACGGGAATCTGTGGACATATTTAAAAATGATTTTGGAACTCATTTAGGAACAATTTTTGTTAATCATTTTGGGAACCGATGTATTATACATTTAGGAACAATTTTAGTTAAATTCATCTTAGGAATGGTCAAATATTTAAAACCATTCCTACGTTTGGTTTTCCCTCCACTTATAGTTTGGCGCGAAATTAAAATTTTTGGAACGGTCAAAATAAATTGACCGTTCCTAAATTTTGATGTTTTTCTTCTTTTTTATTTACAATATTGTAATATATTTAGGAACGATATTTTTTTTAAAGTCCGTTCAAAGTTAAAACGGTGTTTGGAAAGAAAATTTTTATACCATTCCTAAATAGGAAAATATGTTCTTTATTTTAAAAAATAATTTTATTTGTGTTGGAACATTATTTGGCAAATTGTCTATAAAATCTGCTGCAAAAACCGTTCCAATTTGTAGTGGATTTTGGAACGGTTTTTGAAACTCATTACTTCTTAAGCAAAATTCATAATTTGGAATGGTTTTTGGCATAATTGATTAAGTGTGTACTAAAATCGTTTCAAATTGTACCTAATTTTAGAATATGTTTTCTAATTGTTATCTTTTGGACATTCATTGTCACACATATAGGAATAGTCATTGCAAAACTGTCCCTAATTCTAAAAATATGTTCCAAATATTAACTGTTACTATTTTGTAGCGGTTAATTGTTCCAAATATTAATTGTTAGTTTGGAAACCGTTCCAAAATTATAACCCAATAAAAATATGAATCATGACGTCATCTATCAATATTCATTCCTCATGTAATTCAAAGCCCGTTCCAATATGGAATGGGTTTTGGAACGGTTGCCTTGCACGTGCCAAATTCCGCCTTTTTTTGTAGTGATATATAGAAATGAGTACGGTACCATAAAAGATAAAAAAATCGGGAAAGACCAATGCGGAAGGAAAAATCTATATGTTTTCATTCAAAGGGAAAAATGATCAATAATTAGGCCTAAGGATCGAAACTGTTAATATTTTAAAAAGTTTAAGGACTAAAATAAAATTTCAATATGTTTAGGGACTGAAAATGAATTAGCAACAATATATGAGGACCGAAACTGTAATTCTCCCAAAAGAATAAGTAGCAATGTTTGGGGAGCAAAAGTGTAATTCTCTTGACTTTTTTATAACTGTAATACTGATATAAGAAAGGGTAAATTATAACCACTCCTCTTAATGTTTGGCATAATTAAAAATTTATTGTCATTGTTAGAAAAATTATAAATACCCCTTCATTTTAACACGCATCTAAGAACGAGTCCATTCCATAAGCTTTTTTTAGGTTCCCATCCAATTTTTTGTGCTGAATCAACAAAAATATCCTGGGGTAGTGGTAATTTACCCGATAAAAAAAAATAGAAAAAAGAGTATTATATCCTTAAAACAATAATAATATAGAGGAAATACATACATTTTGAATAATTAAACAACTAAGAAAAACAAGTTTTGAGACATAAAAAGACACGTTGCAAGGAAGAGAAAGTCTTGCGACTCATAAGTTGTGCAAGCTTCTGGTCTTGAATTGATATAAAACAGATGCGGGAACCATAAAAAAATGTATTTAGAATGCCCACTACAACAAAAACTGTAATTATGAGAAAACATATATGACATCTCACATGTATGTGTAATTTAGAATTTTATTCTCTTCTCCAGAATATGTGAATGAGGCACTACTTTACCATACAAAATTAATTTTAAACAACTAAAGATAAAGAAAACAAAAGCCATGCAAGCATGCTGCTTGTTGCTTATTCATATGTAGTAAGTAGTAGGGTAGGTAATAGGAGCAGATTGAACTGGAGAAGCATTCTCCATCAACAGGACTTGAAATGACAATTACACCATCAAATTAATAAATCCGTCGAGGGTTGTGTTTAGAATCCTCCCTAATGTGGCGTCAACCACAATGTCGAGAGCTCGGAGGGTTGAGGTAAGTAAGCCGGTGGTGGTGGAAAGCACAGGGCATATGGTGGCGTTCAACGGAAGTTGAACAGTGACAACACATGGAATTGTGGGAATGCCAGCTACGAGCGAAATTAAACGAGGAATGGTAATGCTGAACGATCCGGTGGTATTGGTGGTGGATTGGCCGACGGTGGTGCTGACACCCAGAAGATTGGTGCAATTCAGCTTAACAACAGTCCCATTAACGCCTTGGCCAGGGCAGTTTCCGGTGGATGTGCAACAAAGTCGGCCGTTGACAACCAGGCCGGGCAAGAGCTGGCCGTGGCCGTGGGTGGTGAAGAGGAGGAGAGCCACGATAAAAAGGGCGGAAGTGCAAGTAGAAGCCATTCGGAGCTTTGAGGTTTATGTGTTGTAGTACTTCTTTACTTCTCTACTTTGTTGAGTTTGAATGCAAGGATTGAAGTCCTATTTATACAATTTTATCGAGTTTCTAGCTCAGATTAAATTTCACTAAATATGAACCAATCACAGAAAAAATGTACCATGATTGAAATTTTTTTTTTCCATGCAGAAATATTTTTAGCAAGTTGAAGTAGGAGTTGGAGTTTGGGTTGCTCTATGTGTACTACTCCTTTATTACAGTACATGTCAACTTGCTTGTTCTTGTTGAATAGTATTTTATAGATGTTCTGATATATCTACAAAATCTAGGGATAGATACAATTAAGAGCTCAGACATAATGAATTAGGGAATTCTGAAAGTTTTACATTTTACAAGACTTTTGCAATTATGAAGTTTAATTATCTTTAATTAATTAGATTAAATATGGCAATGGAAATATCGTTAATATTTTATTTTAATTTATAATATCATAGTTAATATATAAAACTCACAAGGTAGTGGAATTATGTAATTTTTTTTTTGTCACATTCGAGTTTGAATTGCTTTTATGCCCTTTTCTTTCTTTAAACATATTGGTAGAAAATATATGACGATTAAGATATAAAAATAAATTAAATTATTCGATATTTAATTGAAATTAATTGACAAAGCTATTAAAATTTGAAATAGATATATTTGACTTGGTTCCATAATTGGGAACATTCTACTTGCAGCTTTTCCCACTTACAGTTAATAAAATATTACCATTTATAGATTCCCTATTCTATATCTATATATCTATGGAAGTACAAATCCCCTCCTAAAGTTTCGTTAATTTACTCGTTTATTTTAATTAATCTTATAATAATATTTTTGAAGAATATTCATGTAACACAATTGACTTATTAGATCAGATTAATTGTTTGTTTTTTTATAATTTATATTTGATGTTTCTTTAAGTAAATTTTTTCATGTTGAGTCAACATACAACAAAGAGGATATGTCATACAGGTGACTGACACCTTAAAATACATTATAGTAAAAAATCTTCGATTAACTCCAAGAGACTCGACTGAAATTGAATCTTCAGTTAGCAAGTAACTGTTTTCCTAGATACGCTGGCATACTGCGCATTGCTTGGTCATTTTTATTGTTATGATACATAATTCATAGATATTGTATTGACATGTTTTTTTATCATATTGATACATGAAACGAATTAGATAATCCTTTTAGAAGCAAAAATAAGATCTAAACATTTATGTAGAAAAACATAATGATAAATATATATTAAATAAATTTTTATACATATTTTAATCTTCGAAAAAATTATAATTTAAGTGCTGTAATATAGGAAAACTAGCCTTTTTGGTCATGTAATTTTAGGAATTTTTCAATAAATTTTGGACCGAAAAATTACATGTTACTTGTACATGACGCAATTAAATTACAGTTTTTAGTCCTCTAATTCAATTTTGTACAAGACTAAAATTGCTAATTTCCATATTACAGGACTAAACACTACAAGAAAATGACTCAATGACTACAAAAAATTTATTGCTAGAATCAGCGTCGAACTTATTAGCAACTAAAATTCTCATTGCTATCTACGTTATAATACAAGAACCTTACTTTATAATTAATTTAGCAACAAAAAATAATTTCAAATGAATTTAGCCACAAATTATTTAAAATATTTATTAAATAGCATAGATTAGCAACGAGAATTAATTGCCAGTTAAGTCGACACATATTCTTTTTCCGTAGCTATTGAGTTGTAGTGAAAAATGCCAACTCTTTTTAAGTTACAGGACCAAAATTACTATTTAATTGAATCATGTACAGGTCACCTGCAATTTTTTAGCAAAATTAGCCAAAAAAAAGAATAAAAATTGCTAAACTTTTAAAGTTATTGGACTAAATTGTAAAAATTAATTCGTGTTTTGATTTCGGTTGATCAGAACTCGAATTTCACATTATTGCAAATTTTTAATAGGTCTTACCCCATAATTTGGTCAAGAATGATATCTTCTGCCCGGATTACGAGGAGTCCATGACGTCAATAACAAAAGTTTAGAATTATAATTGCAAAATGTAGCTTCTACATTTCCATGAGGATTTTGAAAAATTTTGTGGTTTTCTACACTCATTTTGGAACTTTTTCCTTATCTTGGAGAGAAAAGAATATTAAGAAAGTATATGCTACAAAAAAAAAAAAAAAGTGGGATTTGGAGCGGTTTTAGGAAAGTTTTTTTTTTTTTTGGTCTTTGGAACAGTTTACAGGACACGGAACTTATTTGGAGCGATTTTTTGAACGGTTGGAAATCCATCCTTACAAATGGCACTACAAAATTGTAGGAACGGTTCAAGCAAGACCGTTCTTATTTGGAACGGGAACTATAATACTTTATGAAACCGTTCCTAATATTGAATTTTTTAACAAAAAATATTATTTTAATTGGAATGATTTTAGGAACGGGCGGTCTTATTTAAGACACGTATATAAAATTATTTTAGTAATAGTATTAGGAACGATCTTTCTGAGTTTGGAACACATACTTAAAACTAAAATAGCAATGGTATTAGGAACGATCTTTCTGAGTTTGGAATACATACTTAAAACTGAAATAGCAATGGTATTAGGAACGGTCAACCACTATTTAGGAACACTTATTTGAAATGATTTTAGCAATGATATTTGAAACAGTCAATGTAGTTTAGGAATACGTGTTTAGAATTATTTTAGTAATGGTATTTGGAATAGTCATTTATTTAGATTTACAAAATTTTATTTACTATTACTAAAATCGTTCCTAATTTTTTAATTGTATAATTTACTTATATTTTATAATTAATTCATATATTTAATAAATTATAATAAATAAATAAATTTATATATTTAATAAATTTTAATATATAATTAAATTAATTTAATAAATTTCTAATTAATTATATTTATAAATTTAATTAATTAAATAACTATGAAATAATAGAATGTAATAAACATTAAGAAACATGAATAATTAAGGAAAAATGTTATATTGATATGAAAAATTATCTAATTACAAAAATAAAAGAAAATTTTAAAAATCTAATCTAACCCCTCCCCATCAGCGACATCCACATCGTTCTTGTTCGAGGCCGTGGGGTCTTTCGAGGCGGTTTTGGAACGTCTCATGGAAAATAAGTAAAATTATTAGTACTTTTAACCAAGAATTAATTTTTTTAAATAAATAATATTACTAATCTACTTACCGCCACCTCAACCGCCCTTTAGGCCCTCTCCAGCCACCGTCCTCCTTTTTCTTGTAGCACCTTTCAAATAACTCCATCTGCTTCGACGGCCGACCGAGCTCTGCCTCTTGTAGAAGAAAAAACAGGTAGCATCTTATTTATAACATTGTCTTTTGTTGACTAATGAAAATGAATAAATCTAAATAGTTCTACTGTCAAAATTTACTTGATGGGGCTAAACAAGTTTAAAGACATTGCTTATTCTGTTTGTATGTGGTTACAGAGGAACTATACATTTTTAAATAATTATTATTTATTCAAAATATTGTCCTTACTTTGTTTTCAATTTCTAATGATTATGTAATTGTATTTTAATATGAAATATTACCTTAATATTGTATTATTGACATTATTTGAAAATAATAATATTATTATTGATATTAATTGAAAATAATATTATTATTGGGAATATTAGCTTAACTTTTGTGATTATAGACATTGTTATGTAAATAATGTATTGGGAATATTAGTCTAATTTTTCTAATTATAGATATTGTTATGTAAATAATGATATTATTGAGAATATTGGTCTAATTTTTGCGATTATTTGATATTATTATGTAAAAATATTATTATTGGGAATATTGCGTCTAATTTTTTGATTATTTACATTATTATTATTTGAATAATATTATTATTGGAATTATATATTTGTCTAAATTTTTGTGATATTTACATTACGATGTAAAAATATTATTATTAGAAATATGGGTCTAATTTTGTGATTATTTACATATTATTTAAATAATATTATTATTGAGATTATATATTGGTCTAATTTTGTGATTATTTTAAAAAACCCATATTTACAAAAATGATGTCGTTTGGTCCAAACACGGCATCGTTTTTCAGCATTTTTAACAAAATCATTTCTATTTTTAAAAAACTCGTTCCTAATTGTGTCTCAAATTTGTTTTCTAAAAAATCTAAAAAATAATAAATATAGAAAAAAATGTCCCGAACATGTTAATGATAAAAAAAAAAGCAGATCATAAATTAATTAAGGCCATTGGTAACATGTAATTCTTTGAATTAAATTGAAACATGTTTAGAAGATCATGTATATTTGTATATATAAGTTTGTTAGTCTTACATAGATGTAAGTAGCATCTTATACATTTGTATTTGAAAGCTTAATCAGATCGTTAGAATTTTAATCAGATTGTTGAATATTATTAAATTGACAAAATACTATATTTTATGAAGTTTCGATATTTTTGTTATACGTATACTGAGATATCGTATTTGATAAACAATCAACGAGGTTAAAAACGATGCAACTGTCCATCAGACCATGTGATTTTAGATAAGACGACTAGATATGTTCACATACAGAAAGAATTGTTACGTGTTTAAGTTTGGAATTAATCAGGATCCCAAATGTTGAGACATCGTAACCAGGAAGTGAACGGGAATCTGTGGACATATTTAAAAATGATTTTGGAACTCATTTAGGAACAATTTTTGTTAATCATTTTGGGAACCGATGTATTATACATTTGGGAACAATTTTAGTTAAATTCATCTTAGGAATGGTCAAATATTTAAAACCATTCCTACGTTTGGTTTTCCCTCCACTTATAGTTTGGCGCGAAATTAAAATTTTTGGAACGGTCAAAATAAATTGACCGTTCCTAAATTTTGATGTTTTTCTTCTTTTTTATTTTCAATATTGTAATATATTTAGGAACGATATTTTTTTTAAAGTCCGTTCAAAGTTAAAACGGTGTTTGGAAAGAAAATTTTTATACCATTCCTAAATAGGAAAATATGTTCTTTATTTTAAAAAATAATTTTATTTGTGTTGGAACATTATTTGGCAAATTGTCCATAAAATCTGCTGCAAAAACCGTTCCAATTTGTAGCGGATTTTGGAACGGTTTTTGAAACTCATTACTTCTTAAGCAAAACTCATAATTTGGAATGGTTTTTGGCATAATTGATTAAGTGTGTACTAAAATCGTTTCAAATTGTACCTAATTTTAGAATATGTTTTCTAATTGTTATCTTTTGGACATTCATTGTCACACATATAGGAACAGTCATTGCAAAACTGTCCTTAATTCTAAAAATGTGTTCCAAATATTAACTGTTACTATTTTGGAGCGGTCTTTGGAACGGCTTTTGTAATTGTTAGTTTGGAAACCGTTCCAAAATTACAACCCAATAAAAATATGAATCATGACGTCATCTATCAATATTCGTTCCTCATGTAATTCAAAGCCCGTTCCAATATGGAATGGGTTTTGGAACGGTTGCCTTGCACGTGCCAAATTCCGCCTTTTTTTGTAGTGATATATAGAAATGAGTACGGTACCATAAAAGATAAAAAAATCGGGAAAGACCAATGCGGAAGGAAAAATCTATATGTTTTCATTCAAAGGGAAAAATGATCAATAATTAGGCCTAAGGATCGAAACTGTTAATATTTCAAAAAGTTTAAGGACTAAAATAAAATTTCAATATGTTTAGGGACTGAAAATGAATTAGCAACAATATATGAGGACCGAAACTGTAATTCTCCCAAAAGAATAAGTAGCAATGTTTGGGGAGCAAAAGTGTAATTCTCTTGACTTTTTTATAACTGTAATACTGATATAAGAAAGGGTAAATTATAACCACTCCTCTTAATGTTTGGCATAATTAAAAATGTATTTTCATTGTTAGAAAAATTATAAATACCCCTTCATTTTAACACGCATCTAAGAACGAGTCCATTCCATTAGCTTTTTTTAGGTTCCCATCCAATTTTTTGTGCTGAATCAACAAAAATATCCTGGGGTAGTGGTAATTTACCCGATAAAAAAAAATAGAAAAAAGAGTATTATATCCTTAAAACAATAATAATATAGAGGAAATACATACATTTTGAATAATTAAACAACTAAGAAAAACAAGTTTTGAGACATAAAAAGACACGTTGCAAGGAAGAGAAAGTCTTGCGACTCATAAGTTGTGCAAGCTTCTGGTCTTGAATTGATATAAAACAGATGCGGGAACCATAAAAAAATGTATTTAGAATGCCCACTACAACAAAAACTGTAATTATGAGAAAACATATATGACATCTCACATGTATGTGTAATTTAGAATTTTATTCTCTTCTCCAGAATATGTGAATGAGGCACTACTTTACCATACAAAATTAATTTTAAACAACTAAAGATAAAGAAAACAAAAGCCATGCAAGCATGCTGCTTGTTGCTTATTCATATGTAGTAAGTAGTAGGGTAGGTAATAGGAGCAGATTGAACTGGAGAAGCATGCTCCATCAACAGGACTTGAAATGACAATTACACCGTCAAATTAATAAATCCGTCGAGGGTTGTGTTTAGAATCCTCCCTAATGTGGCGTCAACCACAATGTCGAGAGCTCGGAGGGTTGAGGTAAGTAAGCCGGTGGTGGTGGAAAGCACAGGGCATATGGTGGCGTTCAACGGAAGTTGAACAGTGACAACACATGGAATTGTGGGAATGCCAGCTACGAGCGAAATTAAACGAGGAATGGTAATGCTGAACGATCCGGTGGTATTGGTGGTGGATTGGCCGACGGTGGTGCTGACACCCAGAAGATTGGTGCAATTCAGCTTAACAACAGTCCCATTAACGCCTTGGCCAGGGCAGTTTCCGGTGGATGTGCAACAAAGTCGGCCGTTGACAACCAGGCCGGGCAAGAGCTGGCCGTGGCCGTGGGTGGTGAAGAGGAGGAGAGCCACGATAAAAAGGGCGGAAGTGCAAGTAGAAGCCATTCGGAGCTTTGAGGTTTATGTGTTGTAGTACTTCTTTACTTCTCTACTTTGTTGAGTTTGAATGCAAGGATTGAAGTCCTATTTATACAATTTTATCCAGTTTCTAGCTCAGATTAAATTTCACTAAATATGAACCAATCACAGAAAAAATGTACCATGATTGAAATTTTTTTTTTCCATGCAGAAATATTTTTAGCAAGTTGAAGTAGGAGTTGGAGTTTGGGTTGCTCTATGTGTACTACTCCTTTATTACAGTACATGTCAACTTGCTTGTTCTTGTTGAATAGTATTTTATAGATGTTCTGATATATCTACAAAATCTAGGGATAGATACAATTAAGAGCTCAGACATAATGAATTAGGGAATTCTGAAAGTTTTACATTTTACAAGACTTTTGCAATTATGAAGTTTAATTATCTTTAATTAATTAGATTAAATATGGCAATGGAAATATCGTTAATATTTTATTTTAATTTATAATATCATAGTTAATATATAAAACTCACAAGGTAGTGGAATTATGTAATTTTTTTTTTGTCACATTCGAGTTTGAATTGCTTTTATGCCCTTTTCTTTCTTTAAACATATTGGTAGAAAATATCTGACGATTAAGATATAAAAATAAATTAAATTATTCGATATTTAATTGAAATTAATTGACAAAGCTATTAAAATTTGAAATAGATATATTTGACTTGGTTCCATAATTGGGAACATTCTACTTGCAGCTTTTCCCACTTACAGTTAATAAAATATTACCATTTATAGATTCCCTATTCTATATCTATATATCTATGGAAGTACAAATCCCCTCCTAAAGTTTCGTTAATTTACTCGTTTATTTTAATTAATCTTATAATAATATTTTTGAAGAATATTCATGTAACACAATTGACTTATTAGATCAGATTAATTGTTTGTTTTTTTATAATTTATATTTGATGTTTCTTTAAGTAAATTTTTTCATGTTGAGTCAACATACAACAAAGAGGATATGTCATACAGGTGACTGACACCTTAAAATACATTATAGTAAAAAATCTTCGATTAACTCCAAGAGACTCGACTGAAATTGAATCTTCAGTTAGCAAGTAACTGTTTTCCTAGATACGCTGGCATACTGCGCATTGCTTGGTCATTTTTATTGTTATGATACATAATTCATAGATATTGTATTGACATGTTTTTTTATCATATTGATACATGAAACGAATTAGATAATCCTTTTAGAAGCAAAAATAAGATCTAAACATTTATGTAGAAAAACATAATGATAAATATGTATTAAATAAATTTTTATACATATTTTAATCTTCGAAAAAATTATAATTTAAGTGCTGTAATATAGGAAAACTAGCCTTTTTGGTCATGTAATTTTAGGAATTTTTCAATAAATTTTGGACCGAAAAATTACATGTGACTTGTACATGACGCAATTAAATTACAGTTTTTAGTCCTCTAATTCAATTTTGTACAAGACTAAAATTGCTAATTTCCATATTACAGGACTAAACACTACAAGAAAATGACTCAATGACTACAAAAAATTTATTGCTAGAATCAGCGTCGAACTTATTAGCAACTAAAATTCTCATTGCTATCTACGTTATAATACAAGAACCTTACTTTATAATTAATTTAGCAACAAAAAATAATTTCAAATGAATTTAGCCACAAATTATTTAAAATATTTATTAAATAGCATAGATTAGCAACGAGAATTAATTGCCAGTTAAGTCGACACATATTCTTTTTCCGTAGCTATTGAGTTGTAGTGAAAAATGCCAACTCTTTTTAAGTTACAGGACCAAAATTACTATTTAATTGAATCATGTACAGGTCACCTGCAATTTTTTAGCCAAATTAGCCAAAAAAAAGAATAAAAATTGCTAAACTTTTAAAGTTATTGAACTAAATTGTAAAAATTAATTCGTGTTTTGATTTCGGTTGATCAGAACTCGAATTTCACATTATTGCAAATTTTTAATAGGTCTTACCCCATAATTTGGTCAAGAATGATATCTTCTGCCCGGATTACGAGGAGTCCATGACGTCAATAACAAAAGTTTAGAATTATAATTGCAAAATGTAGCTTCTACATTTCCATGAGGATTTTGAAAAATTTTGTGGTTTTCTACACTCATTTTGGAACTTTTTCCTTATCTTGGAGAGAAAAGAATATTAAGAAAGTATATGCTACAAAAAAAACAAAAAAAAGTGGGATTTGGAGCGGTTTTAGGAAAGTTTTTTTTTTTTTGGTCTTTGGAACAGTTTACAGGACACGGAACTTATTTGGAGCGATTTTTTGAACGGTTGGAAATCCATCCTTACAAATGGCACTACAAAATTGTAGGAACGGTTCAAGCAAGACCGTTCTTATTTGGAACGGGAACTATAATACTTTATGAAACCGTTCCTAATATTGAATTTTTTAACAAAAAATATTATTTTAATTGGAATGATTTTAGGAACGGGCGGTCTTATTTAAGACACGTATATAAAATTATTTTAGTAATAGCATTAGGAACGATCTTTCTGAGTTTGGAACACATACTTAAAACTAAAATGGCAATGGTATTAGGAACGATCTTTCTGAGTTTGGAATACATACTTAAAACTGAAATAGCAATGGTATTAGGAACGGTCAACCACTATTTAGGAACACTTATTTGAAATGATTTTAACAATGATATTTGAAACAGTCAATGTAGTTTAGTAATACGTGTTTAGAATTATTTTAGTAATGGTATTTGGAATAGTCATTTATTTAGATTTACAAAATTTTATTTATTATTACTAAAATCGTTCCTAATTTTTTAATTGTATAATTTACTTATATTTTATAATTACTTCATCTATTTAATAAATTATAATAAATAAATAAATTTATATATTTTAATAAATTTTAATATATAACTAAATTAATTTAATATCTCCTACTTCAACTTGCTAAAAATATTTCTGCATGGAAAAAAAAAATTTCAATCATGGTACATTTTTTCTGTGATTGGTTCATATTTAGTGAAATTTAATCTGAGCTAGAAACTCGATAAAATTGTATAAATAGGACTTCAATCCTTGCATTCAAACTCAACAAAGTAGAGAAGTAAAGAAGTACTACAACACATAAACCTCAAAGCTCCGAATGGCTTCTACTTGCACTTCCGCCCTTTTTATCGTGGCTCTCCTCCTCTTCACCACCCACGGCCACGGCCAGCTCTTGCCCGGCCTGGTTGTCAACGGCCGACTTTGTTGCACATCCACCGGAAACTGCCCTGGCCAAGGCGTTAATGGGACTGTTGTTAAGCTGAATTGCACCAATCTTCTGGGTGTCAGCACCACCGTCGGCCAATCCACCACCAATACCACCGGATCGTTCAGCATAACCGTTCCTCGTTTAATTTCGCTCGTAGCTGGCATTCCCACAATTCCATGTGTTGTCACTGTTCAACTTCCGTTGAACGCCACCATATGCCCTGTGCTTTCCACCACCACCGGCTTACTTACCTCGACCCTCCGAGCTCTCGACATTGTGGTTGACGCCACATTAGGGAGGATTCTAAACACAACCCTCGACGGATTTATTAATTTGACGGTGTAATTGTCATTTCAAGTCCTGTTGATGGAGCATGCTTCTCCAGTTCAATCTGCTCCTATTACCTACCCTACTACTTACTACATATGAATAAGCAACAAGCAGCATGCTTGCATGGCTTTTGTTTTCTTTATCTTTAGTTGTTTAAAATTAATTTTGTATGGTAAAGTAGTGCCTCATTCACATATTCTGGAGAAGAGAATAAAATTCTAAATTACACATACATGTGAGATGTCATATATGTTTTCTCATAATTACAGTTTTTGTTGTAGTGGGCATTCTAAATATATTTTTTTATGGTTCCCCCATCTGTTTTATATCAATTCAAGACCAGAAGCTTGCACAACTTATGAGTCGCAAGACTTTCTCTTCCTTGCAACGTGTCTTTTTAGGTTTCAAAACTTGTTTTTCTTAGTTGTTTAATTATTCAAAATGTATGTATTTCCTCTATATTATTATTGTTTTAAGGATATAATACTCTTTTTTCTATTTTTTTTTATCGGGTAAATTACCACTACCCCAGGATATTTTTGTTGATTCAGCACAAAAAATTGGATGGGAACCTAAAAAAAGCTAATGGAATGGACTCGTTCTTAGATGCGTGTTAAAATGAAGGGGTATTTATAATTTTTCTAACAATGACAATACATTTTTAATTATGCCAAACATTAAGAGGAGTGGTTATAATTTACCCTTTCTTATATCAGTATTACAGTTATAAAAAAGTCAAGAGAATTACACTTTTGCTCCCCAAACATTGCTACTTATTCTTTTGGGAGAATTATAGTTTCGGTCCTCATATATTGTTGCTAATTCATTTTCAGTCCCTAAACATATTGAAATTTTATTTTAGTCCTTAAACTTTTTAAAATATTAACAGTTTCGATCCTTAGGCCTAATTATTGATCATTTTTCCCTTTGAATGAAAACATATAGATTTTTCCTTCCGCATTGGTCTTTCCCGATTTTTTTATCTTTTATGGTACCGTACTCATTTCTATATATCACTACAAAAAAAGACGAAATTTGGCACGTGCAAGGCAACCGTTCCAAAACCCATTCCATATTGGAACGGGCTTTGAATTACATGAGGAACGAATATTGATAGATGACGTCATGATTCATATTTTTATTGGGTTATAATTTTGGAACGGTTTCCAAACTAACAATTACAAAAGCCATTCCAAAGACCGCTCCAAAATAGTAACAGTTAATATTTGGAACACATTTTTAGAATTAGGGACAGTTTTGCAATGACTGTTCCTATATGTGTGACAATGAATGTCCAAAAGATAACAATTAGAAAACATATTCTAAAATTAGGTACAATTTGAAACGATTTTAGTACACACTTAATCAATTATGCCAAAAACCATTCCAAATTATGAGTTTTGCTTAAGAAGTAATGAGTTTCAAAAACCGTTCCAAAATCCGCTACAAATTGGAACGGTTTTTGCAGCAGATTTTATGGACAATTTGCCAAATAATGTTCCAACACAAATAAAATTATTTTTTAAAATAAAGAACATATTTTCCTATTTAGGAATGGTATAAAAATTTTCTTTCCAAACACCGTTTTAACTTTGAACGGACTTTAAAAAAAATATCGTTCCTAAATATATTACAATATTGTAAATAAAAAAGAAGAAAAACATCAAAATTTAGGAACGGTCAATTTATTTTGACCGTTCCAAAAATTTTAATTTCGCGCCAAACTATAAGTCGAGGGAAAACCAAACGTAGGAATGGTTTTAAATATTTGACCATTCCTAAGATGAATTTAACTAAAATTGTTCCTAAATGTATAATACATCGGTTCCCAAAATGATTAACAAAAATTGTTCGTAAATGAGTTCCAAAATCATTTTTAAATATGTCCACAGATTCTCGTTCACTTCCTGGTTACGATGTCTCAACATTTGGGATCCTGATTAATTCCAAACTTAAACACGTAACAATTCTTTCTGTATGTGAACATATCTAGTCGTCTTATCTAAAATCACATGGTCTGATGGACAGTTGCATCGTTTTTAACCTCGTTGATTGTTTATCAAATACGATATCTCAGTATACGTATAACAAAAATATCGAAACTTCATAAAATATAGTATTTTGTCAATTTAATAATATTCAACAATCTGATTAAAATTCTAACGATCTGATTAAGCTTTCAAATACAAATGTATAAGATGCTACTTACATCTATGTAAAACTAACAAACTTATATATACAAATATACATGATCTTCTAAACATGTTTCAATTTAATTCAAAGAATTACATGTTACCAATGGCCTTAATTAATTTATGATCTGCTTTTTTTTTATCATTAACATGTTCGGGACATTTTTTTCTATATTTATTATTTTTTAGATTTTTTAGAAAACAAATTTGAGACACAATTAGGAACGAGTTTTTTAAAAATAGAAATGATTTTGTTAAAAATGCTGAAAAACGACGTCGTGTTTGGACCAAACGACATCATTTTTGTAAATATGGGTTTTTTAAAATAATCACAAAATTAGACCAATATATAATCTCAATAATAATATTATTTAAATAATATGTAAATAATCACAAAATTAGACCCATATTTCTAATAATAATATTTTTACATCGTAATGTAAATATCACAAAATTTTAGACAAATATATAATTCCAATAATAATATTATTTAAATAATAATAATGTAAATAATCACAAAATTAGATCAATATTCCCAATAATAATATTTTTACATAATAATATCAAATAATCGCAAAAATTAGACCAATATTCTCAATAGTATCATTATTTACATAACAATATCTATAATTAGAAAAATTAGACTAATATTCCCAATACATTATTTACATAACAATGTCTATAATCACAAAAGTTAAGCTAATATTCCCAATAATAATATTATTTTCAATTAATATCAATAATAATGTTATTATTTTCAAATAATGTCAATAATACAATATTAAGGTAATATTTCATATTAAAATACAATTACATAATCATTAGAAATTGAAAACAAAGTAAGGACAATATTTTGAATAAATAATAATTATTTAAAAATGTATAGTTCCTCTATAACCACATACAAACAGAATAAGCAATGTCTTTAAACTTGTTTAGCCCCATCAAGTAAATTTTGACAGTAGAACTATTTAGATTTATTCATTTTCATTAGTCAACAAAAGACAATGTTATAAATAAGATGCTAACTGTTTTTTCTTCTACAAGAGGCAGAGCTCGGTCGGCCGTCGAAGCAGATGGAGTTATTTGAAAGGTGCTACAAGAAAAAGGAGGACGGTGGCTGGAGAGGGCCTAAAGGGCTGTTGAGGTGGCGGTAAGTAGATTAGTAATATTATTTATTTAAAAAAATTAATTCTTGGTTAAAAGTACTAATAATTTTACTTATTTTCCATGAGACGTTCCAAAACCGCCTCGAAAGACCCCACGGCCTCGAACAAGAACGATGTGGATGTCGCTGATGAGGAGGGGTTAGATTAGATTTTTAAAATTTTCTTTTATTTTTGTAATTAGATAATTTTTCATATCAATATAACATTTTTCCTTAATTATTCATGTTTCTTAATGTTTATTACATTCTATTATTTCATAGTTATTTAATTAATTAAAGTTATAAATATAATTAATTAGAAATTTATTAAATTAATTTAATTATATATTAAAATTTATTAAAATATATAAATTTATTTATTTATTATAATTTATTAAATATATGAATTAATTATAAAATATAAGTAAATTATACAATTAAAAAATTAGGAACGATTTTAGTAATAGTAAATAAAATTTTGTAAATCTAAATAAATAACTATTCCAAATACCATTACTAAAATAATTCTAAACACGTATTCCTAAACTACATTGACTGTTTCAAATATCATTGCTAAAATCATTTCAAATAAGTGTTCCTAAATAGTGGTTGACCGTTCCTAATACCATTGCTATTTCAGTTTTAAGTATGTATTCCAAACTCAGAAAGATCGTTCCTAATACCATTGCTATTTTAGTTTTAAGTATGTGTTCCAAATTCAGAAAGATCGTTCCTAATACTATTACTAAAATAATTTTATATACGTGTTTTAAATAAGACCGCCCGTTCCTAAAATCATTCCAATTAAAATAATATTTTTTGTTAAAAAATTCAATATTAGGAACGGTTTCATAAAGTATTATAGTTCCCGTTCCAAATAAGAACGGTCTTGCTTGAACCGTTCCTACAATTTTGTAGTGCCATTTGTAAGGATGGATTTCCAACCGTTCAAAAAATTGCTCCAAATAAGTTCCGTGTCCTGTAAACTGTTCCAAAGACCAAAAAAAAACTTTCCTAAAACCGCTCCAAATCCCACTTTTTTTTTTTTTTTTTTTTTTGTAGCATATACTTTCTTAATATTCTTTTCTCTCCAAGATAAGGAAAAAGTTCCAAAATGAGTGTAGAAAACCACAAAATTTTTCAAAATCCTCATGGAAATGTAGAAGCTACATTTTGCAATTATAATTCTAAACTTTTGTTATTGACGTCATGGACTCCTCGTAATCCGGGCAGAAGATATCATTCTTGACCAAATTATGGGGTAAGACCTATTAAAAATTTGCAATAATGTGAAATTCGAGTTCTGATCAACCGAAATCAAAACACGAATTAATTTTTACAATTTAGTCCAATAACTTTAAAAGTTTAGCAATTTTTATTCTTTTTTTTTGGCTAATTTGGCTAAAAAATTGCAGGTGACCTGTACATGATTCAATTAAATAGTAATTTTGGTCCTGTAACTTAAAAAGAGTTGGCATTTTTCACTACAACTCAATAGCTACGGAAAAAGAATATGTGTCGACTTAAATGGCAATTAATTCTCGTTGCTAATCTATGCTATTTAATAAATATTTTAAATAATTTGTGGCTAAATTCATTTGAAATTATTTTTTGTTGCTAAATTAATTATAAAGTAAGGTTCTTGTATTATAACGTAGATAGCAATGAGAATTTTAGTTGCTAATAAGTTCGACGCTGATTCTAGCAATAAATTTTTTGTAGTCATTGAGTCATTTTCTTGTAGTGTTTAGTCCTGTAATATGGAAATTAGCAATTTTAGTCTTGTACAAAATTGAATGAGAGGACTAAAAACTGTAATTTAATTGCGTCATGTACAAGTCACATATAATTTTTCGATCCAAAATTTATTGAAAAATTCCTAAAATTACATGACCAAAAAGGCTAGTTTTCCTATATTACAGCACTTAAATTATAATTTTTTCGAAGATTAAAATATGTATAAAAATTTATTTAATACATATTTATCATTATGTTTTTCTACATAAATGTTTAGATCTTATTTTTGCTTCTAAAAGGATTATCTAATTCATTTCATGTATCAATATGATAAAAAAACATGTCAATACAATATCTATGAATTATGTATCATAACAATAAAAATGACCAAGCAATGCGCAGTATGCCAGCGTATCTAGGAAAACAGTTACTTGCTAACTGAAGATTCAATTTCAGTCGAGTCTCTTGGAGTTAATCGAAGATTTTTTACTATAATGTATTTTAAGGTGTCAGTCACCTGTATGACATATCCTCTTTGTTGTATGTTGACTCAACATGAAAAAATTTACTTGAAGAAACATCAAATATAAATTATAAAAAAACAAACAATTAATCTGATCTAATAAGTCAATTGTGTTACATGAATATTCTTCAAAAATATTATTATAAGATTAATTAAAATAAACGAGTAAATTAACGAAACTTTAGGAGGGATTTGTACTTCCATAGATATATAGATATAGAATAGGGAATCTATAAATGGTAATATTTTATTTAACTGTAAGTGGGAAAAGCTGCAAGTAGAATGTTCCCAATTATGGAACCAAGTCAAATATATCTATTTCAAATTTTAATAGCTTTGTCAATTAATTTCAATTAAATATCGAATAATTTAATTTATTTTTATATCTTAATCGTCAGATATTTTCTACCAATATGTTTAAAGAAAGAAAAGGGCATAAAAGCAATTCAAACTCGAATGTGACAAAAAAAAATTACATAATTCCACTACCTTGTGAGTTTTATATATTAACTATGATATTATAAATTAAAATAAAATATTAACGATATTTCCATTGCCATATTTAATCTAATTAATTAAAGATAATTAAACTTCATAATTGCAAAAGTCTTGTAAAATGTAAAACTTTCAGAATCCCCTAATTCATTATGTCTGAGCTCTTAATTGTATCTATCCCTAGATTTTGTAGATATATCAGAACATCTATAAAATACTATTCAACAAGAACAAGCAAGTTGACATGTACTGTAATAAAGGAGTAGTACACATAGAGCAACCCAAACTCCAACTCCTACTTCAACTTGCTAAAAATATTTCTGCATGGAAAAAAAAAATTTCAATCATGGTACATTTTTTCTGTGATTGGTTCATATTTAGTGAAATTTAATATGAGCTAGAAACTCGATAAAATTGTATAAATAGGACTTCAATCCTTGCATTCAAACTCAACAAAGTAGAGAAGTAAAGAAGTACTACAACACATAAACCTCAAAGCTCCGAATGGCTTCTACTTGCACTTCCGCCCTTTTTATCGTGGCTCTCCTCCTCTTCACCACCCACGGCCACGGCCAGCTCTTGCCCGGCCTGGTTGTCAACGGCCGACTTTGTTGCACATCCACCGGAAACTGCCCTGGCCAAGGCGTTAATGGGACTGTTGTTAAGCTGAATTGCACCAATCTTCTGGGTGTCAGCACCACCGTCGGCCAATCCACCACCAATACCACCGGATCGTTCAGCATAACCGTTCCTCGTTTAATTTCGCTCGTAGCTGGCATTCCCACAATTCCATGTGTTGTCACTGTTCAACTTCCGTTGAACGCCACCATATGCCCTGTGCTTTCCACCACCACCGGCTTACTTACCTCGACCCTCCGAGCTCTCGACATTGTGGTTGACGCCACATTAGGGAGGATTCTAAACACAACCCTCGACGGATTTATTAATTTGACGGTGTAATTGTCATTTCAAGTCCTGTTGATGGAGCATGCTTCTCCAGTTCAATCTGCTCCTATTACCTACCCTACTACTTACTACATATGAATAAGCAACAAGCAGCATGCTTGCATGGCTTTTGTTTTCTTTATCTTTAGTTGTTTAAAATTAATTTTGTATGGTAAAGTAGTGCCTCATTCACATATTCTGGAGAAGAGAATAAAATTCTAAATTACACATACATGTGAGATGTCATATATGTTTTCTCATAATTACAGTTTTTGTTGTAGTGGGCATTCTAAATACATTTTTTTATGGTTCCCGCATCTATTTTATATCAATTCAAGACCAGAAGCTTGCACAACTTATGAGTCGCAAGACTTTCTCTTCCTTGCAACGTGTCTTTTTATGTCTCAAAACTTGTTTTTCTTAGTTGTTTAATTATACAAAATGTATGTATTTCCTCTATATTATTATTGTTTTAAGGATATAATACTCTTTTTTCTATTTTTTTTTATCGGGTAAAAATTACCACTACCCCAGGATATTTTTGTTGATTCAGCACAAAAAATTGGATGGGAACCTAAAAAAAGCTAATGGAATGGACTCGTTCTTAGATGCGTGTTAAAATGAAGGGGTATTTATAATTTTTCTAACAATGACAATACATTTTTAATTATGCCAAACATTAAGAGGAGTGGTTATAATTTACCCTTTCTTATATCAGTATTACAGTTATAAAAAAGTCAAGAGAATTACACTTTTGCTCCCCAAACATTGCTACTTATTCTTTTGGGAGAATTACAGTTTCGGTCCTCATATATTGTTGCTAATTCATTTTCAGTCCCTAAACATATTGAAATTTTATTTTAGTCCTTAAACTTTTTAAAATATTAACAGTTTCGATCCTTAGGCCTAATTATTGATCATTTTTCCCTTTGAATGAAAACATATAGATTTTTCCTTCAGTACTGATGGTCTTTCCCGATTTTTTTTATCTTTTATGGTACCGTACTCATTTCTATATATCACTACAAAAAAAGGCGGAATTTGGCACGTGCAAGGCAACCGTTCCAAAACCCATTCCATATTGGAACGGGCTTTGAATTACATGAGGAACGAATATTGATAGATGACGTCATGATTCATATTTTTATTGGGTTATAATTTTGGAACGGTTTCCAAACTAACAATTATAAAAGCCGTTCCAAAGACCGCTCCAAAATAGTAACAGTTTATATTTGGAACACATTTTTAGAATTAGGGACAGTTTTGCAATGACTGTTCCTATATGTGTGACAATGAATGTCCAAAAGATAACAATTATAAAACATATTCTAAAATTAGGTACAATTTGAAACGATTTTAGTACACACTTAATCAATTATGCCAAAAACCATTCCAAATTATGAGTTTTGCTTAAGAAGTAATGAGTTTCAAAAACCGTTCCAAAATCCGCTACAAATTGGAACGGTTTTTGCAGCAGATTTTATGGACAATTTGCCAAATAATGTTCCAACACAAATAAAATTATTTTTTAAAATAAAGAACATATTTTCCTATTTAGGAATGGTATAAAAATTTTCTTTCCAAACACCGTTTTAACTTTGAATGGACTTTAAAAAAAATATCGTTCCTAAATATATTACAATATTGTAAATAAAAAAGAAGAAAAACATCAAAATTTAGGAACGGTCAATTTATTTTGACCGTTCCAAAAATTTTAATTTCGCGCCAAACTATAAATGGAGGGAAAACCAAACGTAGGAATGGTTTTAAATATTTGACCATTCCTAAGATGAATTTAACTAAAATTGTTCCTAAATGTATAATACATCGGTTCCCAAAATGATTAACAAAAATTGTTCCTAAATGAGTTCCAAAATTATTTTTAAATATGTCCACAGATTCCCGTTCACTTCCTGGTTACGATGTCTCAACATTTGGGATCCTGATTAATTCCAAACTTAAACACGTAACAATTCTTTCTGTATGTGAACATATCTAGTCGTCTTATCTAAAATCACATGGTCTGATGGACAGTTGCATCGTTTTTAACCTCGTTGATTGTTTATCAAATACGATATCTCAGTATACGTATAACAAAAATATCGAAACTTCATAAAATATAGTATTTTGTCAATTTAATAATATTCAACAATCTGATTAAAATTCTAACGATCTGATTAAGCTTTCAAATACAAATGTATAAGATGCTACTTACATCTATGTAAAACTAACAAACTTATATATACAAATATACATGATCTTCTAAACATGTTTCAATTTAATTCAAAGAATTACATGTTACCAATGGCCTTAATTAATTTATGATCTGCTTTTTTTTTATCATTAACATGTTCGGGACATTTTTTTCTATATTTATTATTTTTTAGATTTTTTAGAAAACAAATTTGAGACACAATTAGGAACGAGTTTTTTAAAAATAGAAATGATTTTGTTAAAAATGCTGAAAAACGACGTCGTGTTTGGACCAAACGACATCATTTTTTTAAATATGGGTTTTTTAAAATAATCACAAAATTAGACCAATATATAATCTCAATAATAATATTATTTAAATAATATGTAAATAATCACAAAATTAGACCCATATTTCTAATAATAATATTTTTACATCGTAATGTAAATATCACAAAATTTTAGACAAATATATAATTCCAATAATAATATTATTTAAATAATAATAATGTAAATAATCACAAAATTAGATCAATATTCCCAATAATAATATTTTTACATAATAATATCAAATAATCGCAAAAATTAGACCAATATTCTCAATAGTATCATTATTTACATAACAATATCTATAATTAGAAAAATTAGACTAATATTCCCAATACATTATTTACATAACAATATCTATAATCACAAAAGTTAAGCTAATATTCCCAATAATAATATTATTTTCAATTAATATCAATAATAATGTTATTATTTTCAAATAATGTCAATAATACAATATTAAGGTAATATTTCATATTAAAATACAATTACATAATCATTAGAAATTGAAAACAAAGTAAGGACAATATTTTGAATAAATAATAATTATTTAAAAATGTATAGTTCCTCTATAACCACATACAAACAGAATAAGCAATGTCTTTAAACTTGTTTAGCCCCATCAAGTAAATTTTGACAGTAGAACTATTTAGATTTATTCATTTTCATTAGTCAACAAAAGACAATGTTATAAATAAGATGCTAACTGTTTTTTCTTCTACAAGAGGCAGAGCTCGGTCGGCCGTCGAAGCAGATGGAGTTATTTGAAAGGTGCTACAAGAAAAAGGAGGACGGTGGCTGGAGAGGGCCTAAAGGGCGGTTGAGGTGGCGGTAAGTAGATTAGTAATATTATTTATTTAAAAAAATTAATTCTTGGTTAAAAGTACTAATAATTTTACTTATTTTCCATGAGACGTTCCAAAACCGCCTCGAAAGACCCCACGGCCTCGCACAAGAACGATGTAGATGTCGCTGATGAGGAGGGGTTAGATTAGATTTTTAAAATTTTCTTTTATTTTTGTAATTAGATAATTTTTCATATCAATATAACATTTTTCCTTAATTATTCATGTTTCTTAATGTTTATTACATTCTATTATTTCATAGTTATTTAATTAATTAAAGTTATAAATATAATTAATTAGAAATTTATTAAATTAATTTAATTATATATTAAAATATATAAATTTATTTATTATTAAATATATGAATTAATTATAAAATATAAGTAAATTATACAATTAAAAAATTAGGAACGATTTTTGTAATAGACAATAAAATTTTGCAAATCTAAATAAATGACTATTCCAAATACCATTACTAAAATAATTCTAAACACGTATTCCTAAACTACATTGACTGTTTCAAATATCATTGCTAAAATTATTTCGAATAAGTGTTCCTAAATAGTGGTTGACCGTTCCTAATACCATTGCTATTTCAGTTTTAAGTATGTATTCCAAACTCAGAAAGATCGTTCCTAATACCATTGCTATTTTAGTTTTAAGTATGTGTTCCAAACTCAGAAAGATCGTTCCTAATACTATTACTAAAATAATTTTATATACGTGTCTTAAATAAGACCGCCTGTTCCTAAAATCATTCCAATTAAAATAATATTTTTTGTTAAAAAATTCAATATTAGGAACGGTTTCATAAAGTATTATAGTTCCCGTTCCAAATAAGAACGGTCTTGCTTGAACCGTTCCTACAATTTTGTAGTGCCATTTGTAAGGATGGATTTCCAACCGTTCAAAAAATTGCTCCAAATAAGTTCCGTGTCCTGTAAACTGTTCCAAAGACCAAAAAAAAAAAAACTTTCCTAAAACCGCTCCAAATCCCACTTTTTTTTTTTTTTTGTAGCATATACTTTCTTAATATTCTTTTCTCTCCAAGATAAGGAAAAAGTTCCAAAATGAGTGTAGAAAACCACAAAATTTTTCAAAATCCTCACGGAAATGTAGAAGCTACATTTTGCAATTATAATTCTAAACTTTTGTTATTGACGTCATGGACTCCTCGTAATCCGGGCAGAAGATATCATTCTTGACCAAATTATGGGGTAAGACCTATTAAAAATTTGCAATAATGTGAAATTCGAGTTCTGATCAACCGAAATCAAAACACGAATTAATTTTTACAATTTAGTCCAATAACTTTAAAAGTTTAGCAATTTTTATTCTTTTTTTTGGCTAATTTGGCTAAAAAATTGCAGGTGACCTGTACATGATTCAATTAAATAGTAATTTTGGTCCTGTAACTTAAAAAGAGTTGGCATTTTTCACTACAACTCAATAGCTACGGAAAAAGAATCAGTGTCGACTTAACTGGCAATTAATTCTCGTTGCTAATCTATGCTATTTAATAAATATTTTAAATAATTTGTGGCTAAATTCATTTGAAATTATTTTTTGTTGCTAAATTAATTATAAAGTAAGCTTCTTGTATTATAACGTAGATAGCAATGAGAATTTTAGTTGCTAATAAGTTCGACGCTGATTCTAGCAATAAATTTTTTGTAGTCATTGAGTCATTTTCTTACAGTGTTTAGTCCTGTAATATGGAAATTAGCAATTTTAGTCTTGTACAAAATTGAATTAGAGGACTAAAAACTGTAATTTAATTGCGTCATGTACAAGTCACATGTAATTTTTCGGTCCAAAATTAATTGAAAAATTCCTAAAATTACCAAAATTATAAAATTACATGACCAAAAAGGCTAGTTTTCCTATATTACAGCACTTAAATTATAATTTTTCCGAAGATTAAAATATGTATAAAAATTTATTTAATACATATTTATCATTATGTTTTTCTACATAAATGTTTAGATCTTATTTTTGCTTCTAAAAGGATTATCTAATTCATTTCATGTATCAATATGATAAAAAAACATGTCAATACAATATCTATGAATTATGTATCATAACAATAAAAATGACCAAGCAATGCGCAGTCTGCCAGCGTATCTAGGAAAACAGTTACTTGCTAACTGAAGATTCAATTTCAGTCGAGTCTCTTGGAGTTAATCGAAAATTTTTTACTATAATGTATTTTAAGGTGTCAGTCACCTGTATGACATATCCTCTTTGTTGTATGTTGACTCAACATGAAAAAATTTACTTGAAGAAACATCAAATATAAATTATAAAAAAACAAACAATTAATCTGATCTAATAAGTCAATTGTGTTACATGAATATTCTTCAAAAATATTATTATAAGATTAATTAAAATAAACGAGTAAATTAACGAAACTTTAGGAGGGATTTGTACTTCCATAGATATATAGATATAGAATAGGGAATCTATAAATGGTAATATTTTATTAACTGTAAGTCGGAAAAGCTGCAAGTAGAATGTTCCCAATTATGGAACCAAGTCAAATATATCTATAACAAATTTTAATAGCTTTGTCAATTAATTTCAATTAAATATCGAATAATTTAATTTATTTTTATATCTTAATCGTCAGATATTTTCTACCAATATGTTTAAAGAAAGAAAAGGGCATAAAAGCAATTCAAACTCGAATGTAACAAAAAAAAAATTACATAATTCCACTACCTTGTGAGTTTTATATATTAACTATGATATTATAAATTAAAATAAAATATTAACGATATTTCCATTGCCATATTTAATCTAATTAATTAAAGATAATTAAACTTCATAATTGCAAAAGTCTTGTAAAATGTAAAACTTTCAGAATTCCCTAATTCATTATGTCTGAGCTCTTAATTGTATCTATCCCTAGATTTTGTAGATATATCAGAACATCTATAAAATACTATTCAACAAGAACAAGCAAGTTGACATGTACTGTAATAAAGGAGTAGTACACATAGAGCAACCCAAACTCCAACTCCTACTTCAACTTGCTAAAAATATTTCTGCATGGAAAAAAAAAAATTTCAATCATGGTACATTTTTTCTGTGATTGGTTCATATTTAGTGAAATTTAATCTGAGCTAGAAACTCGATAAAATTGTATAAATAGGACTTCAATCCTTGCATTCAAACTCAACAAAGTAGAGAAGTAAAGAAGTACTACAACACATAAACCTCAAAGCTCCGAATGGCTTCTACTTGCACTTCCGCCCTTTTTATCGTGGCTCTCCTCCTCTTCACCACCCACGGCCACGGCCAGCTCTTGCCCGGCCTGGTTGTCAACGGCCGACTTTGTTGCACATCCACCGGAAACTGCCCTGGCCAAGGCGTTAATGGGACTGTTGTTAAGCTGAATTGCACCAATCTTCTGGGTGTCAGCACCACCGTCGGCCAATCCACCACCAATACCACTGGATCGTTCAGCATTACCGTTCCTCGTTTAATTTCGCTCGTAGCTGGCATTCCCACAATTCCATGTGTTGTCACTGTTCAACTTCCGTTGAACGCCACCATATGCCCTGTGCTTTCCACCACCACCGGCTTACTTACCTCGACCCTCCGAGCTCTCGACATTGTGGTTGACGCCACATTAGGGAGGATTCTAAACACAACCCTCGACGGATTTATTAATTTGACGGTGTAATTGTCATTTCAAGTCCTGTTGATGGAGCATGCTTCTCCAGTTCAATCTGCTCCTATTACCTACCCTACTACTTACTACATATGAATAAGCAACAAGCAGCATGCTTGCATGGCTTTTGTTTTCTTTATCTTTAGTTGTTTAAAATTAATTTTGTATGGTAAAGTAGTGCCTCATTCACATATTCTGGAGAAGAGAATAAAATTCTAAATTACACATACATGTGAGATGTCATATATGTTTTCTCATAATTACAGTTTTTGTTGTAGTGGGCATTCTAAATACATTTTTTTATGGTTCCCGCATCTGTTTTATATCAATTCAAGACCAGAAGCTTGCACAACTTATGAGTCGCAAGACTTTCTCTTCCTTGCAACGTGTCTTTTTATGTCTCAAAACTTGTTTTTCTTAGTTGTTTAATTATTCAAAATGTATGTATTTCCTCTATATTATTATTGTTTTAAGGATATAATACTCTTTTTTCTATTTTTTTTTATCGGGTAAATTACCACTACCCCAGGATATTTTTGTTGATTCAGCACAAAAAATTGGATGGGAACCTAAAAAAAGCTAATGGAATGGACTCGTTCTTAGATGCGTGTTAAAATGAAGGGGTATTTATAATTTTTCTAACAATGACAATACATTTTTAATTATGCCAAACATTAAGAGGAGTGGTTATAATTTACCCTTTCTTATATCAGTATTACAGTTATAAAAAAGTCAAGAGAATTACACTTTTGCTCCCCAAACATTGCTACTTATTCTTTTGGGAGAATTACAGTTTCGGTCCTCATATATTGTTGCTAATTCATTTTCAGTCCCTAAACATATTGAAATTTTATTTTAGTCCTTAAACTTTTTAAAATATTAACAGTTTCGATCCTTAGGCCTAATTATTGATCATTTTTCCCTTTGAATGAAAACATATAGATTTTTCCTTCAGTACTGATGGTCTTTCCCGATTTTTTTTTATCTTTTATGGTACCGTACTCATTTCTATATATCACTACAAAAAAAGGCGGAATTTGGCACGTGCAAGGCAACCGTTCCAAAACCCATTCCATATTGGAACGGGCTTTGAATTACATGAGGAACGAATATTGATAGATGACGTCATGATTCATATTTTTATTGGGTTATAATTTTGGAACGGTTTCCAAACTAACAATTATAAAAGCCGTTCCAAAGACCGCTCCAAAATAGTAACAGTTTATATTTGGAACACATTTTTAGAATTAGGGACAGTTTTGCAATGACTGTTCCTATATGTGTGACAATGAATGTCCAAAAGATAACAATTAGAAAACATATTCTAAAATTAGGTACAATTTGAAACGATTTTAGTACACACTTAATCAATTATGCCAAAAACCATTCCAAATTATGAGTTTTGCTTAAGAAGTAATGAGTTTCAAAAACCGTTCCAAAATCAGCTACAAATTGGAACGGTTTTTGCAGCAGATTTTATGGACAATTTGCCAAATAATGTTCCAACACAAATAAAATTATTCTTTAAAATAAAGAACATATTTTCCTATTTAGGAATGGTATAAAAATTTTCTTTCCAAACACCGTTTTAACTTTGAACGGACTTTAAAAAAAATATCGTTCCTAAATATATTACACTATTGTAAATAAAAAAGAAGAAAAACATCAAAATTTAGGAACGGTCAATTTATTTTGACCGTTCCAAAAATTTTAATTTCGCGCCAAACTATAAGTGGAGGGAAAACCAAACGTAGGAATGGTTTTAAATATTTGACCATTCCTAAGATGAATTTAACTAAAATTGTTCCTAAATGTATAATACATCGGTTCCCAAAATGATTAACAAAAATTGTTCCTAAATGAGTTCCAAAATCATTTTTAAATATGTCCACAGATTCCCGTTCACTTCCTGGTTACGATGTCTCAACATTTGGGATCCTGATTAATTCCAAACTTAAACACGTAACAATTCTTTCTGTATGTGAACATATCTAGTCGTCTTATCTAAAATCACATGGTCTGATGGACAGTTGCATCGTTTTTAACCTCGTTGATTGTTTATCAAATACGATATCTCAGTATACGTATAACAAAAATATCGAAACTTCATAAAATATAGTATTTTGTCAATTTAATAATATTCAACAATCTGATTAAAATTCTAACGATCTGATTAAGCTTTCAAATACAAATGTATAAGATGCTACTTACATCTATGTAAGACTAACAAACTTATATATACAAATATACATGATCTTCTAAACATGTTTCAATTTAATTCAAAGAATTACATGTTACCAATGGCCTTAATTAATTTATGATCTGCTTTTTTTTTATCATTAACATGTTCGGGACATTTTTTTCTATATTTATTATTTTTTAGATTTTTTAGAAAACAAATTTGAGACACAATTAGGAACGAGTTTTTTAAAAATAGAAATGATTTTGTTAAAAATGCTAAAAAATGATGCCGTGTTTGGACCAAACGACATCATTTTTGTAAATATGGGTTTTTTAAAATAATCACAAAATTAGACCAATATATAATCTCAATAATAATATTATTTAAATAATATGTAAATAATCACAAAATTAGACCCATATTTCTAATAATAATATTTTTACATCGTAATGTAAATATCACAAAAATTTAGACAAATATATAATTCCAATAATAATATTATTTAAATAATAATAATGTAAATAATCAAAAAATTAGACGCAATATTCCCAATAATAATATTTTTACATAATAATATCAAATAATCGCAAAAATTAGACCAATATTCTCAATAATATCATTATTTACATAACAATATCTATAATTAGAAAAATTAGACTAATATTCCCAATACATTATTTACATAACAATGTCTATAATCACAAAAGTTAAGCTAATATTCCCAATAATAATATTATTTTCAATTAATATCAATAATAATATTATTATTTTCAAATAATGTCAATAATACAATATTAAGGTAATATTTCATATTAAAATACAATTACATAATCATTAGAAATTGAAAACAAAGTAAGGACAATATTTTGAATAAATAATAATTATTTAAAAATGTATAGTTCCTCTGTAACCACATACAAACAGAATAAGCAATGTCTTTAAACTTGTTTAGCCCCATCAAGTAAATTTTGACAGTAGAACTATTTAGATTTATTCATTTTCATTAGTCAACAAAAGACAATGTTATAAATAAGATGCTAACTGTTTTTTCTTCTACAAGAGGCAGAGCTCGGTCGGCCGTCGAAGCAGATGGAGTTATTTGAAAGGTGCTACAAGAAAAGGGAGGACGGTGGCTGGAGAGGGCCTAAAGGGCGGTTGAGGTGGCAGTAAGTAGATTAGTAATATTATTTATTTAAAAAAATTAATTCTTGGTTAAAAGTACTAATAATTTTACTTATTTTCCATGAGACGTTCCAAAACCGCCTCGAAAGACCCCACGACCTCGAACAAGAACGATGTGGATGTCGCTGATGAGGAGGGGTTAGTTTAGATTTTTAAATTTTTCTTTTATTTTTGTAATTAGATAATTTTTCATATCAATATAACATTTTCCCTTAATTATTCATGTTTCTTAATGTTTATTACATTCTATTATTTCATAGTTATTTAATTAATTAAATTTATAAATATAATTAATTAAATTGCTAATTTCCATATTACAGGACTAAACACTATAAGAAAATGACTCAATGACTACAAAAAATTTATTGCTAGAATCAGCGTCGAACTTATTAGCAACTAAAATTCTCATTGCTATCTACGTTATAATACAAGAAGCTTACTTTATAATTAATTTAGCAACAAAAAATAATTTCAAATGAATTTAGCCACAAATTATTTAAAATATTTATTAAATAGCATAGATTAGCAACGAGAATTAATTGCCAGTTAAGTCGACACTGATTCTTTTTCCGTAGCTATTGAGTTGTAGTGAAAAATGCCAACTCTTTTTAAGTTACAGGACCAAAATTACTGTTTAATTGAATCATGTACAGGTCACCTGCAATTTTTTAGCCAAATTAGCCAAAAAAAAGAATAAAAATTGCTAAACTTTTAAAGTTATTGGACTAAATTGTAAAAATTAATTCGTGTTTTGATTTCGGTTGATCAGAACTCGAATTTCACATTATTGCAAATTTTTAATAGGTCTTACCCCATAATTTGGTCAAGAATGATATCTTCTGCCCGGATTACGAGGAGTCCATGACGTCAATAACAAAAGTTTAGAATTATAATTGCAAAATGTAGCTTCTACATTTCCATGAGGATTTTGAAAAATTTTGTGGTTTTCTACACTCATTTTGGAACTTTTTCCTTATCTTGGAGAGAAAAGAATATTAAGAAAGTATATGCTACAAAAAAAAAAAAAAAAAAAGTGGGATTTGGAGCGGTTTTAGGAAAGTTTTTTTTTTTTGGTCTTTGGAACAGTTTACAGGACACGGAACTTATTTGGAGCGATTTTTTGAACGGTTGGAAATCCATCCTTACAAATGGCACTACAAAATTGTAGGAACGGTTCAAGCAAGACCGTTCTTATTTGGAACGGGAACTATAATACTTTATGAAAACCGTTCCTAATATTGAATTTTTTAACAAAAAATATTATTTTAATTGGAATGATTTTAGGAACGGGCGGTCTTATTTAAGACACGTATATAAAATTATTTTAGTAATAGTATTAGGAACGATCTTTCTGAGTTTGGAACACATACTTAAAACTAAAATAGCAATGGTATTAGGAACGATCTTTCTGAGTTTGGAATACATACTTAAAACTGAAATAGCAATGGTATTAGGAACGGTCAACCACTATTTAGGAACACTTATTCGAAATAATTTTAGCAATGATATTTGAAACAGTCAATGTAGTTTAGGAATACGTGTTTAGAATTATTTTAGTAATGGTATTTGGAATAGTCATTTATTTAGATTTGCAAAATTTTATTTACTATTACAAAAATCGTTCCTAATTTTTTAATTGTATAATTTACTTATATTTTATAATTAATTCATATATTTAATAAATTATAATAAATAAATAAATTTATATATTTTAATAAATTTTAATATATAATTAAATTAATTTAATAAATTTCTAATTAATTATATTTATAACTTTAATTAATTAAATAACTATGAAATAATAGAATGTAATAAACATTAAGAAACATGAATAATTAAGGAAAAATGTTATATTGATATGAAAAATTATCTAATTACAAAAATAAAAGAAAAATTTAAAAATCTAATCTAACCCCTCCTCATCAGCGACGTCCACATCGTTCTTGTTCGAGGCCGTGGGGTCTTTCGAGGCGGTTTTGGAACGTCTCATGGAAAATAAGTAAAATTATTAGTACTTTTAACCAAGAATTAATTTTTTTAAATAAATAATATTACTAATCTACTTACCGCCACCTCAACCGCCCTTTAGGCCATCTCCAGCCACCGTCCTCCTTT
Organism: Sesamum indicum; assembly: GCF_026168435.1. Lineage (NCBI taxonomy): Eukaryota > Viridiplantae > Streptophyta > Magnoliopsida > Lamiales > Pedaliaceae > Sesamum > Sesamum indicum. Next base: position 2,033,284 of record NC_142661.1, on the reverse strand, counting down.
TTCTTGTAGCACCTTTCAAATAACTCCATCTGCTTCGACGGCCGACCGAGCTCTGCCTCTTGTAGAAGAAAAAACAGTTAGCATCTTATTTATAACATTGTCTTTTGTTGACTAATGAAAATGAATAAATCTAAATAGTTCTACTGTCAAAATTTACTTGATGGGGCTAAACAAGTTTAAAGACATTGCTTATTCTGTTTGTATGTGGTTACAGAGGAACTATACATTTTTAAATAATTATTATTTATTCAAAATATTGTCCTTACTTTGTTTTCAATTTCTAATGATTATGTAATTGTATTTTAATATGAAATATTACCTTAATATTGAATTATTGACATTATTTGAAAATAATAATATTATTATTGATATTAATTGAAAATAATATTATTATTGGGAATATTAGCTTAACTTTTGTGATTATAGACATTGTTATGTAAATAATGTATTGGGAATATTAGTCTAATTTTTCTAATTATAGATATTGTTATGTAAATAATGATATTATTGAGAATATTGGTCTAATTTTTGCGATTATTTGATATTATTATGTAAAAATATTATTATTGGGAATATTGCGTCTAATTTTTTGATTATTTACATTATTATTATTTAAATAATATTATTATTGGAATTATATATTTGTCTAAATTTTTGTGATATTTACATTACGATGTAAAAATATTATTATTAGAAATATGGGTCTAATTTTGTGATTATTTACATATTATTTAAATAATATTATTATTGAGATTATATATTGGTCTAATTTTGTGATTATTTTAAAAAACCCATATTTACAAAAATGATGTCGTTTGGTCCAAACACGGCATCGTTTTTCAGCATTTTTAACAAAATCATTTCTATTTTTAAAAAACTCGTTCCTAATTGTGTCTCAAATTTGTTTTCTAAAAAATCTAAAAAATAATAAATATAGAAAAAAATGTCCCGAACATGTTAATGATAAAAAAAAAGCAGATCATAAATTAATTAAGGCCATTGGTAACATGTAATTCTTTGAATTAAATTGAAACATGTTTAGAAGATCATGTATATTTGTATTTATAAGTTTGTTAGTCTTACATAGATGTAAGTAGCATCTTATACATTTGTATTTGAAAGCTTAATCAGATCGTTAGAATTTTAATCAGATTGTTGAATATTATTAAATTGACAAAATACTATATTTTATGAAGTTTCGATATTTTTGTTATACGTATACTGAGATATCGTATTTGATAAACAATCAACGAGGTTAAAAACGATGCAACTGTCCATCAGACCATGTGATTTTAGATAAGACGACTAGATATGTTCACATACAGAAAGAATTGTTACGTGTTTAAGTTTGGAATTAATCAGGATCCCAAATGTTGAGACATCGTAACCAGGAAGTGAACGGGAATCTGTGGACATATTTAAAAATGATTTTGGAACTCATTTAGGAACAATTTTTGTTAATCATTTTGGGAACCGATGTATTATACATTTAGGAACAATTTTAGTTAAATTCATCTTAGGAATGGTCAAATATTTAAAACCATTCCTACGTTTGGTTTTCCCTCCACTTATAGTTTGGCGCGAAATTAAAATTTTTGGAACGGTCAAAATAAATTGACCGTTCCTAAATTTTGATGTTTTTCTTCTTTTTTATTTACAATATTGTAATATATTTAGGAACGATATTTTTTTTAAAGTCCGTTCAAAGTTAAAACGGTGTTTGGAAAGAAAAATTTTATACCATTCCTAAATAGGAAAATATGTTCTTTATTTTAAAAAATAATTTTATTTGTGTTGGAACATTATTTGGCAAATTGTCCATAAAATCTGCTGCAAAAACCGTTCCAATTTGTAGCGGATTTTGGAAAGATTTTTGAAACTCATTACTTCTTAAGCAAAACTCATAATTTGGAATGGTTTTTGGCATAATTGATTAAGTGTGTACTAAAATCGTTTCAAATTGTACCTAATTTTAGAATATGTTTTCTAATTGTTATCTTTTGGACATTCATTGTCACACATATAGGAATAGTCATTGCAAAACTGTCCCTAATTCTAAAAATGTGTTCCAAATATTAACTGTTACTATTTTGGAGCGGTCTTTGGAACGGCTTTTGTAATTGTTAGTTTGGAAACCGTTCCAAAATTATAACCCAATAAAAATATGAATCATGACGTCATCTATCAATATTCGTTCCTCATGTAATTCAAAGCCCGTTCCAATATGGAATGGATTTTGGAACGGTTGCCTTGCACGTGCCAAATTCCGCCTTTTTTTGTAGTGATATATAGAAATGAGTACGGTACCATAAAAGATAAAAAAATCGGGAAAGACCAATGCGGAAGGAAAAATCTATATGTTTTCATTCAAAGGGAAAAATGATCAATAATTAGGCCTAAGGATCGAAACTGTTAATATTTTAAAAAGTTTAAGGACTAAAATAAAATTTCAATATGTTTAGGGATTGAAAATGAATTAGCAACAATATATGAGGACCGAAACTGTAATTCTCCCAAAAGAATAAGTAGCAATGTTTGGGGAGCAAAAGTGTAATTCTCTTGACTTTTTTATAACTGTAATACTGATATAAGAAAGGGTAAATTATAACCACTCCTCTTAATGTATGGCATAATTAAAAATGTATTGTCATTGTTAGAAAAATTATAAATACCCCTTCATTTTAACACGCATCTAAGAACGAGTCCATTCCATTAGCTTTTTTTAGGTTCCCATCCAATTTTTTCTGCTGAATCAACAAAAATATCCTGGGGTAGTGGTAATTTACCCGATAAAAAAAAATAAAAAAAAGAGTATTATATCCTTAAAACAATAATAATATAGAGGAAATACATACATTTTGAATAATTAAACAACTAAGAAAAACAAGTTTTGAGACATAAAAAGACACGTTGCAAGGAAGAGAAAGTCTTGCGACTCATAAGTTGTGCAAGCTTCTGGTGTTGAATTGATATAAAACAGATGCGGGAACCATAAAAAAATGTATTTAGAATGCCCACTACTACAAAAACTGTAATTATGAGAAAACATATATGACATCTCACATGTATGTGTAATTTAGAATTTTATTCTCTTCTCCAGAATATGTGAATGAGGCACTACTTTACCATACAAAATTAATTTTAAACAACTAAAGATAAAGAAAACAAAAGCCATGCAAGCATGCTGCTTGTTGCTTATTCATATGTAGTAAGTAGTAGGGTAGGTAATAGGAGCAGATTGAACTGGAGAAGCATGCTCCATCAACAGGACTTGAAATGACAATTACACCGTCAAATTAATAAATCCGTCGAGGGTTGTGTTTAGAATCCTCCCTAATGTGGCGTCAACCACAATGTCGAGAGCTCGGAGGGTTGAGGTAAGTAAGCCGGTGGTGGTGGAAAGCACAGGGCATATGGTGGCGTTCAACGGAAGTTGAACAGTGACAACACATGGAATTGTGGGAATGCCAGCTACGAGCGAAATTAAACGAGGAACGGTAATGCTGAACGATCCGGTGGTATTGGTGGTGGATTGGCCGACGGTGGTGCTGACACCCAGAAGATTGGTGCAATTCAGCTTAACAACAGTCCCATTAACGCCTTGGCCAGGGCAATTTCCGGTGGATGTGCAACAAAGTCGGCCGTTGACAACCAGGCCGGGCAAGAGCTGGCCGTGGCCGTGGGTGGTGAAGAGGAGGAGAGCCACGATAAAAAGGGCGGAAGTGCAAGTAGAAGCCATTCGGAGCTTTGAGGTTTATGTGTTGTAGTACTTCTTTACTTCTCTACTTTGTTGAGTTTGAATGCAAGGATTGAAGTCCTATTTATACAATTTTATCGAGTTTCTAGCTCAGATTAAATTTCACTAAATATGAACCAATCACAGAAAAAATGTACCATGATTGAAATTTTTTTTTTCCATGCAGAAATATTTTTAGCAAGTTGAAGTAGGAGTTGGAGTTTGGGTTGCTCTATGTGTACTACTCCTTTATTACAGTACATGTCAACTTGCTTGTTCTTGTTGAATAGTATTTTATAGATGTTCTGATATATCTACAAAATCTAGGGATAGATACAATTAAGAGCTCAGACATAATGAATTAGGGAATTCTGAAAGTTTTACATTTTACAAGACTTTTGCAATTATGAAGTTTAATTATCTTTAATTAATTAGATTAAATATGGCAATGGAAATATCGTTAATATTTTATTTTAATTTATAATATCATAGTTAATATATAAAACTCACAAGGTAGTGGAATTATGTAATTTTTTTTTTGTCACATTCGAGTTTGAATTGCTTTTATGCCCTTTTCTTTCTTTAAACATATTGGTAGAAAATATCTGACGATTAAGATATAAAAATAAATTAAATTATTCGATATTTAATTGAAATTTGAAATAGATATATTTGACTTGGTTCCGTAATTGGGAACATTCTACTTGCAGCTTTTCCCACTTACAGTTAATAAAATATTACCATTTATAGATTCCCTATTCTATATCTATATATCTATGGAAGTACAAATCCCCTCCTAAAGTTTCGTTAATTTACTCGTTTATTTTAATTAATCTTATAATAATATTTTTGAAGAATATTCATGTAACACAATTGACTTATTAGATCAGATTAATTGTTTGTTTTTTTATAATTTATATTTGATGTTTCTTTAAGTAAATTTTTTCATGTTGAGTCAACATACAACAAAGAGGATATGTCATACAGGTGACTGACACCTTAAAATACATTATAGTAAAAAATCTTCGATTAACTCCAAGAGACTCGACTGAAATTGAATCTTCAGTTAGCAAGTAACTGTTTTCCTAGATACGCTGGCATACTGCGCATTGCTTGGTCATTTTTATTGTTATGATACATAATTCATAGATATTGTATTGACATGTTTTTTTATCATATTGATACATGAAACGAATTAGATAATCCTTTTAGAAGCAAAAATAAGATCTAAACATTTATGTAGAAAAACATAATGATAAATATGTATTAAATAAATTTTTATACATATTTTAATCTTCGAAAAAATTATAATTTAAGTGCTGTAATATAGGAAAACTAGCCTTTTTGGTCATGTAATTTTAGGAATTTTTCAATAAATTTTGGACCGAAAAATTACATGTGACTTGTACATGACGCAATTAAATTACAGTTTTTAGTCCTCTAATTCAATTTTGTACAAGACTAAAATTGCTAATTTCCATATTACAGGACTAAACACTACAAGAAAATGACTCAATGACTACAAAAAATTTATTGCTAGAATCAGCGTCGAACTTATTAGCAACTAAAATTCTCATTGCTATCTACGTTATAATACAAGAACCTTACTTTATAATTAATTTAGCAACAAAAAATAATTTCAAATGAATTTAGCCACAAATTATTTAAAATATTTATTAAATAGCATAGATTAGCAACGAGAATTAATTGCCAGTTAAGTCGACACATATTCTTTTTCCGTAGCTATTGAGTTGTAGTGAAAAATGCCAACTCTTTTTAAGTTACAGGACCAAAATTACTATTTAATTGAATCATGTACAGGTCACCTGCAATTTTTTAGCCAAATTAGCCAAAAAAAAGAATAAAAATTGCTAAACTTTTAAAGTTATTGGACTAAATTGTAAAAATTAATTCGTGTTTTGATTTCGGTTGATCAGAACTCGAATTTCACATTATTGCAAATTTTTAATAGGTCTTACCCCATAATTTGGTCAAGAATGATATCTTCTGCCCGGATTACGAGGAGTCCATGACGTCAATAACAAAAGTTTAGAATTATAATTGCAAAATGTAGCTTCTACATTTCCATGAGGATTTTGAAAAATTTTGTGGTTTTCTACACTCATTTTGGAACTTTTTCCTTATCTTGGAGAGAAAAGAATATTAAGAAAGTATATGCTACAAAAAAAAAAAAAAAAAAAAGTGAGATTTGGAGCGGTTTTAGGAAAGTTTTTTTTTTTTGGTCTTTGGAACAGTTTACAGGACACGGAACTTATTTGGAGCGATTTTTTGAACGGTTGGAAATCCATCCTTACAAATGGCACTACAAAATTGTAGGAACGGTTCAAGCAAGACCGTTCTTATTTGGAACGGGAACTATAATACTTTATGAAACCGTTCCTAATATTGAATTTTTTAACAAAAAATATTATTTTAATTGGAATGATTTTAGGAACGGGCGGTCTTATTTAAGACACGTATATAAAATTATTTTAGTAATAGTATTAGGAACGATCTTTCTGAGTTTGGAACACATACTTAAAACTAAAATAGCAATGGTATTAGGAACGATCTTTCTGAGTTTGGAATACATACTTAAAACTGAAATAGCAATGGTATTAGGAACGGTCAACCACTATTTAGGAACACTTATTTGAAATGATTTTAGCAATGATATTTGAAACAGTCAATGTAGTTTAGGAATACGTGTTTAGAATTATTTTAGTAATGGTATTTGGAATAGTCATTTATTTAGATTTACAAAATTTTATTTACTATTACTAAAATCGTTCCTAATTTTTTAATTGTATAATTTACTTATATTTTATAATTAATTCATATATTTAATAAATTATAATAAATAAATAAATTTATATATTTAATAAATTTTAATATATAATTAAATTAATTTAATAAATTTCTAATTAATTATATTTATAAATTTAATTAATTAAATAACTATGAAATAATAGAATGTAATAAACATTAAGAAACATGAATAATTAAGGAAAAATGTTATATTGATATGAAAAATTATCTAATTACAAAAATAAAAGAAAATTTTAAAAATTTAATCTAACCCCTCCCCATCAGTGACATCCACATCGTTCTTGTTCGAGGCCGTGGGGTCTTTCGAGGCGGTTTTGGAACGTCTCATGGAAAATAAGTAAAATTATTAGTACTTTTAACCAAGAATTAATTTTTTTAAATAAATAATATTACTAATCTACTTACCGCCACCTCAACCGCCCTTTAGGCCCTCTCCAGCCACCGTCCTCCTTTTTCTTGTAGCACCTTTCAAATAACTCCATCTGCTTCGACGGCCGACCGAGCTCTGCCTCTTGTAGAAGAAAAAACAGGTAGCATCTTATTTATAACATTGTCTTTTGTTGACTAATGAAAATGAATAAATCTAAATAGTTCTACTGTCAAAATTTACTTGATGGGGCTAAACAAGTTTAAAGACATTGCTTATTCTGTTTGTATGTGGTTACAGAGGAACTATACATTTTTAAATAATTATTATTTATTCAAAATATTGTCCTTACTTTGTTTTCAATTTCTAATGATTATGTAATTGTATTTTAATATGAAATATTACCTTAATATTGTATTATTGACATTATTTGAAAATAATAATATTATTATTGATATTAATTGAAAATAATATTATTATTGGGAATATTAGCTTAACTTTTGTGATTATAGACATTGTTATGTAAATAATGTATTGGGAATATTAGTCTAATTTTTCTAATTATAGATATTGTTATGTAAATAATGATATTATTGAGAATATTGGTCTAATTTTTGCGATTATTTGATATTATTATGTAAAAATATTATTATTGGGAATATTGCGTCTAATTTTTTGATTATTTACATTATTATTATTTGAATAATATTATTATTGGAATTATATATTTGTCTAAATTTTTGTGATATTTACATTACGATGTAAAAATATTATTATTAGAAATATGGGTCTAATTTTGTGATTATTTACATATTATTTAAATAATATTATTATTGAGATTATATATTGGTCTAATTTTGTGATTATTTTAAAAAACCCATATTTACAAAAATGATGTCGTTTGGTCCAAACACGGCATCGTTTTTCAGCATTTTTAACAAAATCATTTCTATTTTTAAAAAACTCGTTCCTAATTGTGTCTCAAATTTGTTTTCTAAAAAATCTAAAAAATAATAAATATAGAAAAAAATGTCCCGAACATGTTAATGATAAAAAAAAAAAGCAGATCATAAATTAATTAAGGCCATTGGTAACATGTAATTCTTTGAATTAAATTGAAACATGTTTAGAAGATCATGTATATTTGTATATATAAGTTTGTTAGTCTTACATAGATGTAAGTAGCATCTTATACATTTGTATTTGAAAGCTTAATCAGATCGTTAGAATTTTAATCAGATTGTTGAATATTATTAAATTGACAAAATACTATATTTTATGAAGTTTCGATATTTTTGTTATACGTATACTGAGATATCGTATTTGATAAACAATCAACGAGGTTAAAAACGATGCAACTGTCCATCAGACCATGTGATTTTAGATAAGACGACTAGATATGTTCACATACACAAAGAATTGTTACGTGTTTAAGTTTGGAATTAATCAGGATCCCAAATGTTGAGACATCGTAACCAGGAAGTGAACGGGAATCTGTGGACATATTTAAAAATGATTTTGGAACTCATTTAGGAACAATTTTTGTTAATCATTTTGGGAACCGATGTATTATACATTTGGGAACAATTTTAGTTAAATTCATCTTAGGAATGGTCAAATATTTAAAACCATTACTACGTTTGGTTTTCCCTCCACTTATAGTTTGGCGCGAAATTAAAATTTTTTGAACGGTCAAAATAAATTGACCGTTCCTAAATTTTGATGTTTTTCTTCTTTTTTATTTACAATATTGTAATATATTTAGGAACGATATTTTTTTTAAAGTCCGTTCAAAGTTAAAACGGTGTTTGGAAAGAAAATTTTTATACCATTCCTAAATAGGAAAATATGTTCTTTATTTTAAAAAATAATTTTATTTGTGTTGGAACATTATTTGGCAAATTGTCCATAAAATCTGCTGCAAAAACCGTTCCAATTTGTAGCGGATTTTGGAACGGTTTTTGAAACTCATTACTTCTTAAGCAAAACTCATAATTTGGAATGGTTTTTGGCATAATTGATTAAGTGTGTACTAAAATCGTTTCAAATTGTACCTAATTTTAGAATATGTTTTCTAATTGTTATCTTTTGGACATTCATTGTCACACATATAGGAACAGTCATTGCAAAACTGTCCTTAATTCTAAAAATGTGTTCCAAATATTAACTGTTACTATTTTGGAGCGGTCTTTGGAACGGCTTTTGTAATTGTTAGTTTGGAAACCGTTCCAAAATTATAACCCAATAAAAATATGAATCATGACGTCATCTATCAATATTCGTTCCTCATGTAATTCAAAGCCCGTTCCAATATGGAATGGGTTTTGGAACGGTTGCCTTGCACGTGCCAAATTCCGCCTTTTTTTGTAGTGATATATAGAAATGAGTACGGTACCATAAAAGATAAAAAAATCGGGAAAGACCAATGCGGAAGGAAAAATCTATATGTTTTCATTCAAAGGGAAAAATGATCAATAATTAGGCCTAAGGATCGAAACTGTTAATATTTAAAAAAGTTTAAGGACTAAAATAAAATTTCAATATGTTTAGGGACAGAAAATGAATTAGCAACAATATATGAGGACCGAAACTGTAATTCTCCCAAAAGAATAAGTAGCAATGTTTGGGGAGCAAAAGTGTAATTCTCTTGACTTTTTTATAACTGTAATACTGATATAAGAAAGGGTAAATTATAACCACTCCTCTTAATGTTTGGCATAATTAAAAATGTATTTTCATTGTTAGAAAAATTATAAATACCCCTTCATTTTAACACGCATCTAAGAACGAGTCCATTCCATTAGCTTTTTTTAGGTTCCCATCCAATTTTTTGTGCTGAATCAACAAAAATATCCTGGGGTAGTGGTAATTTACCCGATAAAAAAAAATAGAAAAAAGAGTATTATATCCTTAAAACAATAATAATATAGAGGAAATACATACATTTTGAATAATTAAACAACTAAGAAAAACAAGTTTTGAGACATAAAAAGACACGTTGCAAGGAAGAGAAAGTCTTGCGACTCATAAGTTGTGCAAGCTTCTGGTCTTGAATTGATATAAAACAGATGCGGGAACCATAAAAAAATGTATTTAGAATGCCCACTACAACAAAAACTGTAATTATGAGAAAACATATATGACATCTCACATGTATGTGTAATTTAGAATTTTATTCTCTTCTCCAGAATATGTGAATGAGGCACTACTTTACCATACAAAATTAATTTTAAACAACTAAAGATAAAGAAAACAAAAGCCATGCAAGCATGCTGCTTGTTGCTTATTCATATGTAGTAAGTAGTAGGGTAGGTAATAGGAGCAGATTGAACTGGAGAAGCATGCTCCATCAACAGGACTTGAAATGACAATTACACCGTCAAATTAATAAATCCGTCGAGGGTTGTGTTTAGAATCCTCCCTAATGTGGCGTCAACCACAATGTCGAGAGCTCGGAGGGTTGAGGTAAGTAAGCCGGTGGTGGTGGAAAGCACAGGGCATATGGTGGCGTTCAACGGAAGTTGAACAGTGACAACACATGGAATTGTGGGAATGCCAGCTACGAGCGAAATTAAACGAGGAATGGTAATGCTGAACGATCCGGTGGTATTGGTGGTGGATTGGCCGACGGTGGTGCTGACACCCAGAAGATTGGTGCAATTCAGCTTAACAACAGTCCCATTAACGCCTTGGCCAGGGCAGTTTCCGGTGGATGTGCAACAAAGTCGGCCGTTGACAACCAGGCCGGGCAAGAGCTGGCCGTGGCCGTGGGTGGTGAAGAGGAGGAGAGCCACGATAAAAAGGGCGGAAGTGCAAGTAGAAGCCATTCGGAGCTTTGAGGTTTATGTGTTGTAGTACTTCTTTACTTCTCTACTTTGTTGAGTTTGAATGCAAGGATTGAAGTCCTATTTATACAATTTTATCCAGTTTCTAGCTCAGATTAAATTTCACTAAATATGAACCAATCACAGAAAAAATGTACCATGATTGAAATTTTTTTTTTCCATGCAGAAATATTTTTAGCAAGTTGAAGTAGGAGTTGGAGTTTGGGTTGCTCTATGTGTACTACTCCTTTATTACAGTACATGTCAACTTGCTTGTTCTTGTTGAATAGTATTTTATAGATGTTCTGATATATCTACAAAATCTAGGGATAGATACAATTAAGAGCTCAGACATAATGAATTAGGGAATTCTGAAAGTTTTACATTTTACAAGACTTTTGCAATTATGAAGTTTAATTATCTTTAATTAATTAGATTAAATATGGCAATGGAAATATCGTTAATATTTTATTTTAATTTATAATATCATAGTTAATATATAAAACTCACAAGGTAGTGGAATTATGTAATTTTTTTTTTGTCACATTCGAGTTTGAATTGCTTTTATGCCCTTTTCTTTCTTTAAACATATTGGTAGAAAATATCTGACGATTAAGATATAAAAATAAATTAAATTATTCGATATTTAATTGAAATTAATTGACAAAGCTATTAAAATTTGAAATAGATATATTTGACTTGGTTCCATAATTGGGAACATTCTACTTGCAGCTTTTCCCACTTACAGTTAATAAAATATTACCATTTATAGATTCCCTATTCTATATCTATATATCTATGGAAGTACAAATCCCTCCTAAAGTTTCGTTAATTTACTCGTTTATTTTAATTAATCTTATAATAATATTTTTGAAGAATATTCATGTAACACAATTGACTTATTAGATCAGATTAATTGTTTGTTTTTTTATAATTTATATTTGATGTTTCTTTAAGTAAATTTTTTCATGTTGAGTCAACATACAACAAAGAGGATATGTCATACAGGTGACTGACACCTTAAAATACATTATAGTAAAAAATCTTCGATTAACTCCAAGAGACTCGACTGAAATTGAATCTTCAGTTAGCAAGTAACTGTTTTCCTAGATACGCTGGCATACTGCGCATTGCTTGGTCATTTTTATTGTTATGATACATAATTCATAGATATTGTATTGACATGTTTTTTTATCATATTGATACATGAAACGAATTAGATAATCCTTTTAGAAGCAAAAATAAGATCTAAACATTTATGTAGAAAAACATAATGATAAATATGTATTAAATAAATTTTTATACATATTTTAATCTTCGAAAAAATTATAATTTAAGTGCTGTAATATAGGAAAACTAGCCTTTTTGGTCATGTAATTTTAGGAATTTTTCAATAAATTTTGGACCGAAAAATTACATGTGACTTGTACATGACGCAATTAAATTACAGTTTTTAGTCCTCTAATTCAATTTTGTACAAGACTAAAATTGCTAATTTCCATATTACAGGACTAAACACTACAAGAAAATGACTCAATGACTACAAAAAATTTATTGCTAGAATCAGCGTCGAACTTATTAGCAACTAAAATTCTCATTGCTATCTACGTTATAATACAAGAAGCTTACTTTATAATTAATTTAGCAACAAAAAATAATTTCAAATGAATTTAGCCACAAATTATTTAAAATATTTATTAAATAGCATAGATTAGCAACGAGAATTAATTGCCAGTTAAGTCGACACATATTCTTTTTCCGTAGCTATTGAGTTGTAGTGAAAAATGCCAACTCTTTTTAAGTTACAGGACCAAAATTACTATTTAATTGAATCATGTACAGGTCACCTGCAATTTTTTAGCCAAATTAGCCAACAAAAAGAATAAAAATTGCTAAACTTTTATAGTTATTGGAATAAATTGTAAAAATTAATTCGTGTTTTGATTTCGGTTGATCAGAACTCGAATTTCACATTATTGCAAATTTTTAATAGGTCTTACCCCATAATTTGGTCAAGAATGATATCTTCTGCCCGGATTACGAGGAGTCCATGACGTCAATAACAAAAGTTTAGAATTATAATTGCAAAATGTAGCTTCTACATTTCCATGAGGATTTTGAAAAATTTTGTGGTTTTCTACACTCATTTTGGAACTTTTTCCTTATCTTGGAGAGAAAAGAATATTAAGAAAGTATATGCTACAAAAAAAAAAAAAAAAAAAAGTGAGATTTGGAGCGGTTTTAGGAAAGTTTTTTTTTTTTGGTCTTTGGAACAGTTTACAGGACACGGAACTTATTTGGAGCGATTTTTTGAACGGTTGGAAATCCATCCTTACAAATGGCACTACAAAATTGTAGGAACGGTTCAAGCAAGACCGTTCTTATTTGGAATGGGAACTATAATACTTTATGAAAACCGTTCCTAATATTGAATTTTTTAACAAAAATTATTATTTTAATTGGAATGATTTTAGGAACGGGCCGTCTTATTTAAGACACGTATATAAAATTATTTTACTAATAGTATTAGGAACGATCTTTCTGAGTTTGGAACACATACTTAAAACTAAAATAGCAATGGTATTAGGAACGATCTTTCTGAGTTTGGAATACATACTTAAAACTGAAAAGCAATGGTATTAGGAACGGTCAACCACTATTTAGGAACACTTATTTAAAATGATTTTAGCAATGATATTTGAAACGGTCAATGTAGTTTAGGAATACGTGTTTAGAATTATTTTAGTAATGGTATTTGGAATAGTCATTTATTTAGATTTGCAAAATTTTATTTACTATTACTAAAATCGTTCCTAATTTTTTAATTGTATAATTTACTTATATTTTATAATTAATTCATATATTTAATAAATTATAATAAATAAATAAATTTATATATTTTAATAAATTTTAATATATAATTAAGTTAATTTAATAAATTTCTAATTAATTATATTTATAAATTTAATTAATTAAATAACTATGAAATAATAGAATGTAATAAACATTAAGAAACATGAATAATTAAGGAAAAATGTTATATTGATATGAAAAATTATCTAATTACAAAAATAAAAGAAAAATTTAAAAATCTAATCTAACCCGTCCTCATCAGCGACGTCCACATCGTTCTTGTTCGAGGCCGTGGGGTCTTTCGAGGCGGTTTTGGAACGTCTCATGCAAAATAAGTAAAATTATTAGTACTTTTAACCAAGAATTAATTTTTTTAAATAAATAATATTACTAATCTACTTACCGCCACCTCAACCGCCCTTTAGGCCCTCTCCAGCCACCGTCCTCCTTTTTCTTGTAGCACCTTTCAAATAACTCCATCTGCTTCGACGGCCGACCGAGCTCTGCCTCTTGTAGAAGAAAAAACAGTTAGCATCTTATTTATAACATTGTCTTTTGTTGACTAATGAAAATGAATAAATCTAAATAGTTCTACTGTCAAAATTTACTTGATGGGGCTAAACAAGTTTAAAGACATTGCTTATTCTGTTTGTATGTGGTTACAGAGGAACTATACATTTTTAAATAATTATTATTTATTCAAAATATTGTCCTTACTTTGTTTTCAATTTCTAATGATTATGTAATTGTATTTTAATATGAAATATTACCTTAATATTGTATTATTGACATTATTTGAAAATAATAATATTATTATTGATATTAATTGAAAATAATATTATTATTGGGAATATTAGCTTAACTTTTGTGATTATAGACATTGTTATGTAAATAATGTATTGGGAATATTAGTCTAATTTTTCTAATTATAGATATTGTTATGTAAATAATGATATTATTGAGAATATTGGTCTAATTTTTGCGATTATTTGATATTATTATGTAAAAATATTATTATTGGGAATATTGCGTCTAATTTTTTGATTATTTACATTATTATTATTTGAATAATATTATTATTGGAATTATATATTTGTCTAAATTTTTGTGATATTTACATTACGATGTAAAAATATTATTATTAGAAATATGGGTCTAATTTTGTGATTATTTACATATTATTTAAATAATATTATTATTGAGATTATATATTGGTCTAATTTTGTGATTATTTTAAAAAACCCATATTTACAAAAATGATGTCGTTTGGTCCAAACACGGCATCGTTTTTCAGCATTTTTAACAAAATCATTTCTATTTTTAAAAAACTCGTTCCTAATTGTGTCTCAAATTTGTTTTCTAAAAAATCTAAAAAATAATAAATATAGAAAAAAATGTCCCGAACATGTTAATGATAAAAAAAAAAAGCAGATCATAAATTAATTAAGGCCATTGGTAACATGTAATTCTTTGAATTAAATTGAAACATGTTTAGAAGATCATGTATATTTGTATATATAAGTTTGTTAGTCTTACATAGATGTAAGTAGCATCTTATACATTTGTATTTGAAAGCTTAATCAGATCGTTAGAATTTTAATCAGATTGTTGAATATTATTAAATTGACAAAATACTATATTTTATGAAGTTTCGATATTTTTGTTATACGTATACTGAGATATCGTATTTGATAAACAATCAACGAGGTTAAAAACGATGCAACTGTCCATCAGACCATGTGATTTTAGATAAGACGACTAGATATGTTCACATACAGAAAGAATTGTTACGTGTTTAAGTTTGGAATTAATCAGGATCCCGAATGTTGAGACATCGTAACCAGGAAGTGAACGGGAATCTGTGGACATATTTAAAAATGATTTTGGAACTCATTTAGGAACAATTTTTGTTAATCAATTTGGGAACCGATGTATTATACATTTAGGAACAATTTTAGTTAAATTCATCTTAGGAATGGTCAAATATTTAAAGCCATTCCTACGTTTGGTTTTCCCTCCACTTATAGTTTGGCGCGAAATTAAAATTTTTGGAACGGTCAAAATAAATTGACCGTTCCTAAATTTTGATGTTTTTCTTCTTTTTTATTTACAATATTGTAATATATTTAGGAACGATATTTTTTTTAAAGTCCGTTCAAAGTTAAAACGGTGTTTGGAAAGAAAATTTTTATACCATTCCTAAATAGGAAAATATGTTCTTTATTTTAAAAAATAATTTTATTTGTGTTGGAACATTATTTGGCAAATTGTCCATAAAATCTGCTGCAAAAACCGTTCCAATTTGTAGCGGATTTTGGAACGGTTTTTGAAACTCATTACTTCTTAAGCAAAACTCATAATTTGGAATGGTTTTTGGCATAATTGATTAAGTGTGTACTAAAATCGTTTCAAATTGTACCTAATTTTAGAATATGTTTTCTAATTGTTATCTTTTGGACATTCATTGTCACACATATAGGAACAGTCATTACAAAACTGTCCCTAATTCTAAAAATGTGTTCCAAATATTAACTGTTACTATTTTGGAGCGGTCTTTGGAACGGCTTTTGTAATTATTAGTTTGGAAACCGTTCCAAAATTATAACCCAATAAAAATATGAATCATGACGTCATCTATCAATATTCGTTCCTCATGTAATTTAAAGCCCGTTCCAATATGGAATGGGTTTTGGAACGGTTACCTTGCCCGTGCCAAATTTCGCCTTTTTTTGTAGTGATATATAGAAATGAGTACGGTACCATAAAAGATAAAAAAAAATCGGGAAAGACCAATACGGAAGGAAAAATCTATATGTTTTCATTCAAAGGGAAAAATGATCAATAATTAGGCCTAAGGATCGAAACTGTAAATATTTTAAAAAGTTTAAGGACTAAAATAAAATTTCAATATGTTTAGGGACTGAAAATGAATTAGCAACAATATATGAGGACCGAAACTGTAATTCTCCCAAAAGAATAAGTAGCAATGTTTGGGGAGCAAAAGTGTAATTCTCTTGACTTTTTTATAACTGTAATACTGATATAAGAAAGGGTAAATTATAACCACTCCTCTTAATGTTTGGCATAATTAAAAATGTATTGTCATTGTTAGAAAAATTATAAATACCCCTTCATTTTAACACGCATCTAACAACGAGTCCATTCCATTAGCTTTTTTTAGGTTCCCATCCAATTTTTTGTGCTGAATCAACAAAAATATCCTGGGGTAGTGGTAATTTACCCGATAAAATAAAATAGAAAAAAGAGTATTATATCCTTAAAACAATAATAATATAGAGGAAATACATACATTTTGAATAATTAAACAACTAAGAAAAACAAGTGTTGAGACATAAAAAGACACGTTGCAAGGAAGAGAAAGTCTTGCGACTCAGAAGTTGTGCAAGCTTCTGGTCTTGAATTGATATAAAACAGATGCGGGAACCATAAGAAAATGTATTTAGAATGCCCACTACAACAAAAACTGTAATTATGAGAAAACATATATGACATCTCACATGTATGTGTAATTTAGAATTTTATTCTCTTCTCCAGAATATGTGAATGAGGCACTACTTTACCATACAAAATTAATTTTAAACAACTAAAGATAAAGAAAACAAAAGCCATGCAAGCATGCTGCTTGTTGCTTATTCATATGTAGTAAGTAGTAGGGTATGTAATAGGAGCAGATTGAACTGGAGAAGCATGCTCCATCAACAGGACTTGAAATGATAATTACACCGTCAAATTAATAAATCCGTCGAGGGTTGTGTTTAGAATCCTCCCTAATGTGGCGTCAACCACAATGTCGAGAGCTCGGAGGGTCGAGGTAAGTAAGCCGGTGGAGGTGGAAAGCACAGGGCATATGGTGGCGTTCAACGGAAGTTGAACAGTGACAACACATGGAATTGTGGGAATGCCAGCTACGAGCGAAATTAAACGAGGAACGGTAATGCTGAACGATCCGGTGGTATTGGTGGTGGATTGGCCGACGGTGGTGCTGATACCCAGAAGATTGGTGCAATTCAGCTTAACAACAGTCCCATTAACGCCTTGGCCAGGGCAGTTTCCGGTGGATGTGCAACAAAGTCGGCCGTTGACAACCAGGCCGGGCAAGAGCTGGCCGTGGCCGTGGGTGGTGAAGAGGAGGAGAGCCACGATAAAAAGGGCGGAAGTGCAAGTAGAAGCCATTCGGAGCTTTGAGGTTTATGTGTTGTAGTACTTCTTTACTTCTCTACTTTGTTGAGTTTGAATGCAAGGATTGAAGTCCTATTTATACAATTTTATCGAGTTTCTAGCTCAGATTAAATTTAACTAAATATGAACCAATCACAGAAAAAATGTACCATGATTGAAATTTTTTTTTTCCATGCAGAAATATTTTTAGCAAGTTGAAGTAGGAGTTGGAGTTTGGGTTGCTCTATGTGTACTACTCCTTTATTACAGTACATGTCAACTTGCTTGTTCTTGTTGAATAGTATTTTATAGATGTTCTGATATATCTACAAAATCTAGGGAAAGATACAATTAAGAGCTCAGACATAATGAATTAGGGAATTCTGAAAGTTTTACATTTTACAAGACTTTTGCAATTATGAAGTTTAATTATCTTTAATTAATTAGATTAAATATGGCAATGGAAATATCGTTAATATTTTATTTTAATTTATAATATCATAGTTAATATATAAAACTCACAAGGTAGTGGAATTATGTAATTTTTTTTTTGTCACATTCGAGTTTGAATTGCTTTTATGCCCTTTTCTTTCTTTAAACATATTGGTAGAAAATATCTGACGATTAAGATATAAAAATAAATTAAATTATTCGATATTTAATTGAAATTAATTGACAAAGCTATTAAAATTTGAAATAGATATATTTGACTTGGTTCCATAATTGGGAACATTCTACTTGCAGCTTTTCCCACTTACAGTTAATAAAATATTACCATTTATATATCTATATATCTATGGAAGTACAAATCCCTCCTAAAGTTTCGTTCATTTACTCGTTTATTTTAATTAATCTTATAATAATATTTTTGAGGAATATTCATGTAACACAATTGACTTATTAGATCATATTAATTGTTTGTTTTTTTATAATTTATATTTGATGTTTCTTCAACTAAATTTTTTCAGGTTGAGTCAACATACAACAAAGAGGATATGTCATACAGGTGACTGACACCTTAAAATACATTATAGTAAAAAATCTTCGATTAACTCCAAGAGACTCGACTGAAATTGAATCTTCAGTTAGCAAGTAACTGTTTTCCTAGATACGCTGGCATACTGCGCATTACTTGGTCATTTTTATTGTTATGATACATAATTCATAGATATTGTATTGACATGTTTTTTTATCATATTGATACATGAAATGAATTAGATAATCCTTTTAGAAGCAAAAATAAGATCTAAACATTTATGTAGAAAAACATAATGATAAATATGTATTAAATAAATTTTTATACATATTTTAATCTTCGGAAAAATTATAATTTAAGTGCACATCCACCGGAAATTATAATTGCCTGGTTGTCAACGGCCGACTTTGTTGCACATCCACCGGAAACTGCCCTGGCCAAGCCGTTAATGGGACTGTTGTTAAGCTGAATTGCACCAATCTTCTAGGTGTCAGCACCACCATCGGCCAATCCACCACCAATACCACCGGATCGTTCAGCATTACCGTTCCTCGTTTAATTTCGCTCGTAGCCGGCATTCCCACAATTCCATGTGTTGTCACTGTTCAACTTCCGTTGAACGCCACCATATGCCCTGTGCTTTCCACCACCACCGGCTTACTTACCTCGACCCTCCGAGCTCTCGACACTGTGGTTGACGCCACATTAGGGAGGATTCTAAACACAACTCTCGACGGATTTATCAATTTGACGGTGTAGTTGTCATTCAAATCCTGTTGATGGAGCATGCTTCCCCAGTTCAATCTTCTCCTGTTACATACCCTACTACTTACTACATATGAATAAGCAACAAGCAGCATGTGTGCATGGCTTCTGTATTCTTTATCTTTAGTTTTGTATGGTAATTGCGTCATTCACATATTCTGGAGAAGAGAATAAAATTCTGAATTACACATACATGTGAGATATCATATATGTTTTCTCATAATTACAGTTTCTGCTGTTGTGGGCATTCTAAATGCATTTTCTTATGGTTCCCGCATCTGTTTTATATCAATTCAAGACCAGAAGCTTACACAACTTATGAGTCGCAAGACTTTCTCTTCGTTTGAACCAAATTATTGATCATTTTTCCCTTTGAATGAAAACATATAGATTTTTCCTTCTATATTGAAGGTCTTTCTTGATTTTTTATCTTTTATACTACCATACTCATTTCTATATACCACTACAAAAAAGACGGAATTTGACACGGGCAAGGCAACCGTTCCAAAATCCATTCCATATTAGAATGGGCTTTGGAGTACATGAGGAACGAATATTGATAGATGACGTCATGATTCATATTTTTATAGGGTTATAATTTTAGAACGGTTTCCAAACTAACAATTAAAAAATTCGTTCTAAACAGTGCTCCAAAATAGTAACGGTTAATATTTGAAACTCTATTTGGAACATATTTTTAGAATTAGGGACGGTTTTGCAATGACTGTTCCTATATGTGTGACAATGAATGTGCAAAAGATAATAGTTAGAAAACGTATTCTAAAATTAGGTACAATTTGGAATGATTTTAGTACACACTTAATCAATTATGCCAAAAACCATCCCAAATTATGAGTTTTGCTTAAGAAGTAATGTGTTTCAAAATTCGTTCCAAAATCCGCTACAAATTGGAACGATTTTTGGAGAAGATTTTATGGACAATTTGCAAAATAATGTTCTCACACAAATAAAATTATTTTTTAAAATAAAGAACTTATTTTCCTGTTTAGGAATGGTATAAAAATAGAAAAACCTTTCGAAACACCTTTTCAACTTTGAACGGACTTTAAAAAAAATATCATTCCTAAATACATTACAATATTCTAAATAAAAAAGAAGAAAAAATCAAAATTTAGGAACGGTCAATTTATTTTGACCGTTCCAAAATCAGTTCCAAAAATTTTAATTCGCGCCAAATGATAAGTGGAGGGAAAACCAAACTTAGGAATGGTTTTAAATATTTGACCATTTCTAAGATGAATTTAACTAAAATCGTTCCTGAATGTATAATATATCTGTTCCTAAAATGATTAATAAAAATTGTTCCTAAATGAGTTCGAAAATCGTTCTTAAATATGTCTACAGATTCCCATTCACTTCTTGGTTATGATGTCTCAACATCCGGAATCCTGATTAATTCCAAACTTAAGCACGTAACAATTCTTTCTGTATGTGAACATATCTAGTCGTCTGATCTAAAATCACATGGTCTGATGGACAATTGCATCGTTCTTATCCTCATTGATTGTGTATCAAATACGATATCTCAGTATACGTATAGCAAAAATATCCAAAACATCATGCAATGTAGTAGTTTGTCAATTTAATAATATTCAACGATCTGATTAAAATTCTAACGGTTTGATTAGGCGATCCAATACAACAGTATAAGATGCTACTTATATCTATGTAAGACTAACAAATTTATATATACAAATAAACTTGATCTTCTAAACATGTATCAATTTAATTTAAAGAATATATGTTACCAATGGCCTTAATTAATTTATGGTTTGCTTTTTTTCTGATCATTACCATGTTTGGGACAGTTTTTTTCTATATTTATTATTTTTTTGATTTTTTAGAAAATAATTTTGACACACAATTAAGAACGAATTTTTTAAAAATAGGAATGATTTTGTTAAAAATGCTAAAAACGACATCATTTTTGGACTAAACGACTTTTCGTTTTTAGAAACGGTTTTAGGAACGGCTTTAAAATGGGAACAGTAATTGTTAAAAATGCTCGTCAACTGAAACGACATCGTCTTCGTTTTTGGAACGATGATTTTAAAAATGCCCGTTCCAAAAATTAATGTATATACAATACTTAGCAGATTTTTTTCTTTCCTCCTCCCTTTCTTTCCCTCACGCTCTCAGCCGGATCGACTCTTCATCTCCCTATCGCCGTAAAACTGCACTAGAGGAAAGCCACGGTTTCTTTTTCCATTTTCCCCTGTTTTTGTGAACACCCTCCCCCCCCCCTATTTTTCTTCTTTTTTGCTCCCTCTTTTTTCTTCCCTTTTTTCTCCCAACTTTACCACATTCCCCCCGCCCCCCCATTTTCGTTAAATACTTGCCCCATCTTCGAAAATTTTTTGAACGGACGTTTTGGGAAATTTTTTTTGAAAATATTTTCTAAATATATTTCAAAGAATATTTTTCTAAAAATTTTGGGTAATTTATATAATTTTTTTTTATATTTTCAATAGAACATGTAAAAGAAAACATTTTCAAAAATTTTCGGCAATTTAATTTTTTTTTTCATTTTGCTGTTATTTTTCAAAAATTTTATACATTTATGAAATTTTAAAAAACCCAATTTTTTTATAATTTTTATAATTTTCTGTTTGTTTTGGCAAGTTTAAAAGTTTTCTATAAATTTTGGGTAATTTTGAAAATTTTCTGTAAATTTCTGTAAATTGTTTGATGATTTATAAAAAAATTCTATATTTTTTTTTGAGATTTTTAAAAAAATTCTATATTTTTTTTTGAGATTTTTAAAAAAATTCTGTAAAAAATTGATTTTATGTATTTTCTTCAATTATAGAAATATATAGTTGTCTAAGAATTTCTACAATCATAGAAATTTATTTTTATGTAATTTGTGCAATTATAAAAATTTGTGTAATTTCTCCAAATTATTTGTATAGTTGTGTAATTTATGCAATTATTATTGTGTAATTCAGTAATTATATAGTGTAATTATTTGTGCAATTTACGGTATAATTCTATAATTTATGCAATTGTTGTGTGTATTGCTTAATTTTTTGTGAAATTTATTCTATAGATGTTCAATTTGTTGTGTAATTAGGCTAATTGATGCAATATTATTTTTTACATGACATTAACCAAATATTCCCAATAAAATAATTTTTTCATCATAATGTAAATAATCACAAAAATTAGACCAATATATAATCTTAATAATAATATTATTTAAATAATAATATAAATAATCACAAAATTAGACCCATATTTCTAATAATAATATATTTACATCGTAACGTAAATATCACAAAAAATTATATAATTCCAACAATAATATTATTTAAATGATAATAATGTAAATAATCACAAAATTAGACCAATATTCCCAATAATAATATTTTTACATAATAATGTTAATAATCGCAAAAATTAGATCAATATTCTCAATAATAATATTATTTACATAACAGTATCAATAATCACAAAAATTAGGCTAATATTCCCAATACCATAACGATGTCTATAATCACAAAAGTTAAGCTAATATTCCCAGTAATAATTATTTTCAATTAATATCAATAATAATATTATTATTTTCAAATAATGTCAATAATACAATATTAAGGTAATATTTCATATTAAAATACAATTACATAATCATTAGAAATTGAAAACAAATTAAGGACAATATTTTCAATAAATAATAATTATTTAGAAATATATAGTTCCTTTGTAACCACATACAAACAGAATAAGTAATGTTTTTAAACTTGTTTAGCCCCATCAAGTGAATTTTGATAGTGGAACTATTTAGGTTTATTCACTTTCATCAGTCAACAAAAGACAATGTTATAAATAAGATGCTAATTGTTTTTTTCTTCTACAAGAGGCAGAGCTCGATCGACCGTCCAAGCAGATGGAGTTATTTCAAAGGTGCTACAAGAAAAAGGAGGACAATGGCTGGAGCGGCCTAAAGGGCGGTTGAGGTGGCGGTAAGTAGATTATTAATATTATTTGTTTAAAAAAATTAATTCTTGGTTAAAAGTACTAATAATTTTATTTATTTTGCATGAGACGTTCCAAAACCGCCTCCGAAAGACCCTACGGCCTCGAACAAGGACGATATGGACGTCGCTGATGAGGAGGGATTAGATTAGATTTTAATTTTTTATTATTTTTGTAATTAGATAATTTTTCATATTAATACAATATTTTTCCTTAATTTTATTCATGTTTCATAATGTTTATTACATTCTATTATTTCATATTTAGGGACTGCCCTGGCCAAGCCGACTTTGTTGCACATCCACTAAAAATTGCCATGGCCAAGGCATTAATGGGACTGTTGTCAAGCTGAATTGCACCAATCTTCTGGGTGTCGGCACCACTGTCGGCCAATCCACCACCAATACCACCGGATCGTTCAACATTACCGTTCCTCGTATACTTGGGCTCCTACTCGGCTTGCCCACAATTCCATGTGTTGTCACTGTTCAACTTTCGTTGAACGCCACCATCTGCCCTGTGCTTTCCACCACCACAGGCGTACTTACCTCGACCCTCCGAACTGTCGGCACTGTGGTTAACGCCACATTAGGAATGATTCTAAACACATTGAAATTTTCAGTCCCTAAAAATTTAGATTTTATTTTTTTGAATTTTTTAATATTAAAAATTGGAAGTTTCACTCAAAATGGATACTCAGAAACAAATTTTAATCAATATTGAGGATTGGATCGAAGGAGAAAGAGAGTCGGGCTAGGGATTTGTAATTGGGTGAGAAAAAAAGCAAAACTTTTGATAGCATAAGTGAAGTGAAAACCTAGTCTTGGCTATTATCTTTAGCTCCCCATCCACCTCACGTGAGTTACACGTGACTCATTCTGCTAATTTTGACAAAAAGTAGAGGTCAGGGACGAAAAATGTACAAAAAGTATATGTTTGAGGATCAATATCGGAACGAGCTTATATTAATGATCAAAAATAAATAAATGGTATTGTTTGATGACTAAAAATATAATTCTCCAAAAAAGTCAAACAATAAATTTGAAATAATGTGAACTTCGAGTTCTGATCAACCAAAATCAAAGCACGATTTAATTTTTACAATTTAGTCTTATAACTTTAAAAGTTTAGCAATGTTTTTTTTTTTTTTGGCTAATTTGGATGAAAAATTGCAGATGACCTGTACATGATCCCATTAAATTGTAATTTTGGTACTCTAACTTAGGGAGAGTTGGCATTTTTCACTACAATTCAATAGCTACGGAAAAAGAATCAGCGTCGACTTAATTAGCAATTAAAATTCTCGTTGTTAATCTATGCTATTTAATAAATATTTTAAACAATTTGTTGATAAATTCATTTGCAATTATTTTTTGTTGCTAAATTAATTATAAAGTAAGCTTCTTGTATTAAATAGCGTAGATAGCAATGAGAATTTTACTTGCTAATAAGTTCGACGCCGATTCTAGCAATAAATTTTTGGTAGTCATTGAGTCATTTTCTTGTATTGTTTACTCCTGTAAAATGGAAGTTGGCAATTTAAGTCTTGTACAAAATTGAATTAGAGGACTAAAAAATTATAATTTAATTGCATCATGTACAAGTCACGTGTAATTTTTCGGTCCAAAATTTACTGAAAATTTCTTAAAATTATCAAAATTATAAAATTACATGACCAAAAAAGCTACTCTTACTAAATTACAGGGCTTAAATTACATTTTTTCCAAAGATTAAAATATGCATAAAAATATATTTAATAATACATATTTATCATTATGTTTTTCAAAATAAATGTTTAGATCTTATTTGTGCTTCTAAAAGGATTATCAAATTCATTTTATGTATCAATAGGATAAAAAAACATGTCAATACAATATCTATGAATTATGTATCATAACAATAAAAATGACCAAGCATTGCGCAGTACGCCAGCGTATCTACAAAGACAGTTACTTGCTAACTGAAAAACCAATTCCAGTCGAATCTCTTGGAGCTAATCAGAGATTTTTTTACTATAATGTATTTTAAGGTGTCAGTCACCTGTATAACATATCCTCTTTGTTGTATGTTGACTCAACTTGAAAAAGATTATTTGAAGAAATATTAAATATAAATTATAAAAAAGACAAACAATTAATCTGATCTAATAAGTCAATTGTGTTACATGAATATTCCTCAAAAATATTATTATAAGATTAATTAAAATAAACGAGTAAATGAAAGAAACTTTAGGAGGAATTTTTACTTCCATAGATATATAGATATAGAATAGGAAATCTATAAATGGTAATATTTTATTAACTGTAAGTGGGAAGAGCTGCAAGTAGAATGTTCTCAATTATGGAACCAAGACAAATATATCTATTTCAAATTTTAATAGCTTTATTGATTGATTTCAATTAATATCGAATAATTTAATTTATTTTTATATTTTAATCGTCAGATATTTTCTGCCAATTTGTTGAAAGAAAAAAAAGGACATAAAAGCAATTCAAACTCGAATTTGACAAAAAAAAAATTTACATAATTCCACTAACTTGTGAGTTTTATATATTAACTATGATATTGTAAATTAAAATAAAACATTAATGATATTTCCATTGCCATATTTAATCTAATTAATTAAAGATAATTAAACTTCATAGTTGCAAAAGTCTTGTAAAATGTAAAACTTTCAGAATTCCCTAATTCATTATGTCTAAGCTCTTAATTGTATCTATCCCTAAATTTTGTAGATATATCAGAACATCTATAAAATACTATCCAACAAGAACAAGCAAGTTGACATGTACAGTAATAAAGGAGTAGTACACATAGAGCAACCCAAACTCCAACTCCTACTTCAACTTGCTAAAAACATTTCTGCATGGAAAAAAAAAATTTCAATCGTGGTACACTTTTTATATGATTCGTTCATATCTAGTTAAATTTAATCTGAACTAGAAACTCGATAAAATTGTATAAATAGGACTTCAATCCTTGCATTCAAACACAACAAAGTAGAGAAGTAAAGAAGTACTACAACACATAAACCTCAAAGCTCCGAATGGCTTCTACTTGCACTTCCGCCCTTTTTATCGTGGCTCTCCTCCTCTTCACTACCCACGGCCACGGCCAGCTCTTGCCTGGCCTGGTTGTCAACGGCCGACTTTGTTGCACATCCACCGGAAACTGCCTTGGCCAAGGCATTAATGGGACTGTTGTTAAGCTGAATTGCACCAATCTTCTGGGTGTCAGCACCACCGTCGGCCAATCCACCACCAATACCACCGGATCGTTCAGCATTACCGTTCCTCGTTTAATTTCGCTCGTAGCCGGCATGCCCACAATTCCATGTGTTGTCACTGTTCAACTTCCATTGAACGCCACCATCTGCCCTGTGCTTTCCACCACCACCGGCTTACTTACCTCGACCCTCCGAGCTCTTGACACTGTTGTTGACGCCACATTAGGGAGGATTCTAAACACAACCCTCGACGGATTTATCAATTTGACGGTATAATTGTCATTTCAAGTCCTGTTGATGGAGCATGCTTCTCCAGTTCAATCTGCTCCTATTACATACCCTACTACTTACTACATATGAATAAGCAACAAGCAACATGCTTGCATGGCTTTTGTTTTCTTTATCTTTACTTGTTTAAAATTAATTTTGTATGGTAAAGTAGTGCCTCATCCACATATTCTGGAGAAGAGAATAAAATTCTAAATTACACATACATGTGAGATGTCATATATGTTTTCTCATAATTATAGTTTCTGCTGTAGTGGGCATTCTAAATACATTTTCTTATGGTTCCTGCATCTGTTTTATATCAATTCAAGACCAGAAGCTTGCACAACTTATGAGTTGCAAGACTTTCTCTTTCTTGCAACGTGTCTTTTTATGTCTCAACACTTGCTTTTTTTAGTTGTTTAATTATTCAAAATGTATGTATTTCCTATATATTATTATTGTTTTAAGGATATAATACTCTTTTTTGTATTTTTTTTATCGGGTAAATTACCACTACCCTAGGATATTTTTGTTGATTCAGCACAAAAAACTGGATGGGAACCTAAAAAAGGCTAATGGAATGGACTCGTTGTTAGATGCATGTTAAAATAAAGGGGTATTTATAATTTTTCAAACAATGACAATACATTTATAATTATGCCAAACATTAAGAGAAGTGGTTATAATTTACCCTTTCTTATATCAGTATTACAGTTATAAAAAAGTCAAGAGAATTACACTTTTGCTCCCCAAACATTGCTACTTATTCTTTTGGGAGAATTACAGTTTTGGTCCTCATATATTGTTTCTAATTCATTTTTAGTCCCTAAACATATTGAAATTTTATTTTAGTCCTTGAACTTTTTAAAATATTAACAGTTTCGGTACTTAGGCCTAATTATTGATCATTTTTCCCTTTGAATGAAAACATATAGATTTTTCCTTCCGTATTAAAGGTCTTTCCTGATTTTTTATCTTTTATGGTACCGTACTCATTTTATATACCACTACAAAAAAAAAAGGCAGAATTTGGCACGGGCAAGGCAACCGTTCCAAAACCCATTCCATATTGGAACGAGTTTTGGAGTACATGAGGAACGAATATTGATAGATGACGTCATGATTCATATTTTTATAGGGTTATAATTTTGGAACGGTTTCCAAACTAACAATTACAAAATCCGTTCTAAAGAATGCTCCAAAATAGTAACGGTTAATATTTGGAACTCTGTTTCGAACATATTTTTAGAGTTAGGGACGGTTTCGCAATGACTGTTACTATATGTGTGACAACGAATGTCCAAAAGATAACAGTTAGAATACGTATTCTAAAATGAAGTACAATTTCGAACGATTTTAGAATACACTTAATCAATTATGCCAAAAACCATTCCAAATTATGAGTTTTACTCAAGAAGTAATGTGTTTCAAAAATCTTTCCAAAATTCGCTACAAATTGGAACAGTTTTTGGAGCAGATTTTATGGACAATTTGCAAAATAATGTTCTCACACAAATAAAATTATTTTTTAAAATAAAGAACATATTTTCCTATTTAGGAATGGTCCAAAAATCAAAAAATCGTTCCAGACACCGTTTCAACTTTGAATGGACTTTAAAAAAAATATCGTTCCTAAATACATTACAATATTTTAAATAAAAAAAATAAAAAATCAAAATTTAGAAACGGTCAATTTATTTTAACCATTCCAAGATCAGTTCCAAAAATTTTAATTTCGCGCCAAATGATAAGTGGATGGAAAACCAAACTTAGGAATGGTTTTAAATATTTGACCATTCCTAAGATGAATTTAACAAAAACCTTTCCTAAATGTATAATATATCCGTTCCTAAACTGATTAACAAAAATCGTTCCTAAATGAGTTCCAAAATCGTTCTTAAATATGTCCACAGATTTTCGTTCACTTCCTGGTTACGATGTCTCAACATCTGGGATCCTGATTAATTTCAAACTTAAACACTTAACAATTTTTTTCGTATGTGAACATATGTAGTCGTTTGATCTAAAATCACATGGTCTGATGGACAGTTGCATCGTTTTTAACCTCGTTGATTGTATATAAAATACGATATATTAGTATACGTATAACAAAAATATCCAAAACTTTATGGAATGTAGTATTTTGTCAATTTAGTAATATTCAACGATCTGATTAAAATTTTAACGGTCTGATCAGGCGATCCAATAAAAAAGTATAAGATGCTACTTACATCTATGTAAGACTAACAAACTTATATATACAAATATACTTGATTTTCTAAATATGTATCACTTTAATTCAAAGAATTATATGTTACCAATGGCCTTAATTAATTTATGATTTGCTTTTTTCTGATCATTAACATGTCCAGGACAGTTTTTTCTATATATATTATTTTTTTGATTATTTTGGAAATAATTTTGAGATACAATTAGGAACGATTTTTTTAAAAAAAAATAGAAATAATTTTGTTAAAGATGCTAAAAACGACGTTGTTTTTGGACTAAACGACATCATTTTTGTTTTTAGGAACGATTTTTAGGAACGGCTTTAAAATAGGAATAGTTATTGTTAAAAATGCTCGAAAGAACCCATCTCGTATTTGGAATGTGTCTACAGTCATTCAAAATTGATTTCTACTTTGATTGTTTTCAGTGAAAAACATTAAAATATAATCCATCAACTATTTACACTAAGGCATATCAAAAACATTGCTAAATTACAAATTTTATCCCTAACAAAAAAAAAAAAGATTAGATCTCTAATCGTTGGGCCTGAATGTAATGTTGGGTTAGACTCCATACTTCAACATATTGTATTTTACTATTACATTTTCATGTAATTAAATATAGGTTACAACTACATATTTTTGGATTTTTTTTTTGCATATATATAATATATATTGAATATATTATGATTGATTGCCTCAAGAAAAAGGTCAAAATCTCTAGAAATACAAATATAGTGAAGCAACTAGCTACAATAATTCTAATTTGCTCAGTCATGGCAACCTTGCCCCAATCTCTAGCAATGGTATATCGCTTGATCAAAATCCTAAATCAATCCAAAAACCTGGGTCCAAAACCTAAACCAAGCTACACAAAAGGTGACTAAGCTACACGAGTGCCGTGGCCATGGCCGTGGCTCAAGCCAACTCAATCGACTCTTCGCCCATGCTATTCGGCCTCAGTTTACATAAAGGACGATCCTCTCGCCATAGACCCTGAGTTGTCTGAGCTCATAGGTTGTGCCCAAGGGATCACGGTCTCTGTATCTGTAGAGGAACTCATCCTATTTGAGCCCTTCACCTTTGTTTTCACCAACAAGGCGTATAATGGAAGTACCCCTAGTGTTGCTGGGCAGCATCCCTATGCTACATGAGTATCGAGAGCTGCCTATAATTGGTGGTATGATGTTTTTCATTTGGCACGTGGGCTGGTTTCATACCAAACATACGCTTATAATAGCACTAGCGTAGATGACACCATATAGATCGATATGATGGTGTTGCGCTATTAGTTATAAGTCTATGTGTATGCAAGAATAATAATTAATGTACTCTATCGTAATAATTTTACTGTGGATCGATCTTTCATATATATCGTGGTAATTTTGTCACAGAGCGATTGTAAAATAATTCAGCAATACTGCATGGATATTTAACACATTAATATTATTTTACATTTTACGTTGTTTAACAAAAAATTAAATAACGTTGTGAATCTCATTCTGGTAGGAATGTGTAATCCAAGGTATACACATTATATCTATTCTAACAAATATAGATTTAACGTACAGTTTTTAAAATTTCATGCACCAAAAATAAATTACTTGTTTGTTAGAGATTCCATGAAATTTTTAGGTGTGTAACATATGCTGAATTTTGGAAAGGACTCTTTTAAATACGTGATTGATGAACTGTTGACATTTTTGGAACGAATAATGTACTTAACCCCCCCTATGTCTAGATTCGTAGGAGGCTTTTATTATAAATAGGGGGGTCTCTCCCTTTGTGAAAAACACTTTGAATTGAATAGAATACTTGAAATTCAATAGTTACTTCACTTTCATATTCTCTCTTTTATTATAAGTCGTTGCCGGGGTTAATAGAATTCCACTTCTTAGTGTATTCTTCCATTAACATATCTGACTAAATTCATTATTTTCTGATTAATGTTATGGTGATTGCTTGATTTGTAACTTGTTGTGAGATCTAATATGTTCTCTTTACACTTGTTAAATAAGTATTCATGTTATTCTCCATGCCTTTATTACAAATATCTGATTTATGAATAATTAGGTAAATTGTTCATTATCAAGAAGGTTTTCTTAGCTAATCGGACTTTACAAAAATCTGTGTAATTGTTTGTTTAGTTTAATACTTAGTAGCAACGTAGCATAATTAATTATGTCAAAGTAGTTAGTTATGTTATGGGGAATGCATGATCTAATTTAAACGAATTATCCTCGTAGAAATTTGTTAATTAGAATCAGGCATTTCGAATTGTTAATGTTGTTAATAGATTAGATCTTGTGGACGTTCCCAGGGTTGTCTGTTAATTAGAAATTTAGTCAATGGTCGTAACATGGCTGACGAAAAGGTAAAAAAATGTGAGGTTGTTTGGTTGTACCAACAACCATAACTAATTTATTTGTTTATACAAGTGTTATTTTTGCATCAATGATCAACTCATAAGAATTATTTTTCAATTAAGGTCAGGATCATGCTTGATCTTATGAGTTGATCATCTTTAATGCCATTGCGCTCTCGTTTATTGCACAATGCTTTGAATATATTCACTAGGAATTCTTGGATAAGAAATACTAGTTGTTCCCCACAACTTGAATTCATTTTCTCATACTGCTTTGAGGAAGTTTGACAACCCTTTTTTCATATCACCGATACTCTTTGTTAGGCACACACATAAGCACAAGAAAATATATTTTTCTCCTCTGTGGCAGTATTTAAATATGCCACACTCTTGGTAGTACTTAAATTTATAACGTGATTTTTGCGAGAAACCAATGTTGCTCTAACATGTATTTGGATGAGAAACCTATGTTCTTCTTCTTGGGGTTTCTTGATTTCATCCGTATAACACTTCATGTCATAGTTAAATATGATGAATAGTATCCAAGAAATGGTATTTGACAAAATAATATTTGTTTCCAGCTATGTGGATCCAGAGGAGGCGGCAACTCTGCAGCTAAGTCAATGTTTTGGTAGGCTCAGAAAGGACAGTCTTTTGTGCTTGTTTTTTAATCCGAGCGAGAACGAAATGGAGCCCTTACTCTTGCCAGGAAGTATGCCTCTGATTGCAGTGTAAACACCTGCACCATTCTCTAACCTTCTAACCCCCTCAACCCAAAACACACACACACATATATATATAAAAGATGTTTGATCCTATAAGAATGTCACATGTGGAGACTCTAACTTGAAGTTGAAATGGCAATTTATGCTTGCTGGTTCAAACGACGACGCATTGCTGTAAAGGCTGACGACGGTCTTAATTTCCATCTAATGATAATAGTGCTGAGTTTTCAAGCGTGAAGTCTTTGGTTCCTATTTGTGTGTGTGGAGATAATACAATACAATGATATATATGCCTTTGTAATCCCCTAATCTTGGCATTCATTTCTAGTTGTTGTCTGTTCCTGGCGTTGATTTTTGGTTTGCCTGTCTAAGTTATTTATCGTAATAACCTTTATGGCTCCTAATCTTTCACCTTTCATTGTACCTCATTGGTAATGCAAACTTCAGACCCTCTATTTTATTTTGCTATTTTTATTTTCTCTTTCATTTAATATGTAGATGTCTGTATACAAAATTTTTGCAATCTGTATATTATATCCCATAAAAAATCCAATATCGATTTGTCATATTGGATCATGACTGCGTTCAGAATATTATTCGATATTTTATCATGTTTTATTTGTTATTTTCGTTCCACAACTTCAAAATACTCAGAGCAGGCTGTAAAAATA
Source organism: Sesamum indicum (assembly GCF_026168435.1). Lineage (NCBI taxonomy): Eukaryota > Viridiplantae > Streptophyta > Magnoliopsida > Lamiales > Pedaliaceae > Sesamum > Sesamum indicum. The sequence goes on along the minus strand of NC_142661.1, from coordinate 2,000,274 downwards.
AAAAAAATAGGCCTTCAACTGCATTGAATTTAAGACTTAAAACATTATGAAATTTTACCAAAAAAAAAAACCATATAGTTGTGCTTGTATTTTAATTTCTTACTATTGAAAAATTATATTGGTGGATATACTTTAATTCTTCAATTAAATGAAGTACATAAACAAATAAAAACTCTCGAAATTTATTTATTTTTTAGAGTAAAAGTTAATAATTTGATATTTTGGAATGAAAATTGATGGATTCTTTTATTATTTTTCTTTTTGGGTAAAAGTTAAGTACATGATTGATTTCAAAAATGTCAACAAATCATCAATCACGTATTTAAAAGTGTCCCTTCCAAAATTCAGCATATGTTGCACACCTAAAATTTCATGGAATCTCTAACAAACAAGTATTTATTTTTGGTGTATGAAATTTTAAAAACTGTATGTTAAATCTATATTTGTTAAGACATATATGATGTGTACACCTTGGATTAAACATTCCTACCAGAATGAGATTCACAACGTTATTTAATTTTTTACTAAACAACATAAAATGTAAAATAACATTAATGTGTTAAATATCCATGCAGTAATGCTCAATTTTTTTACAATAGCTCAGTGCCAAAATTACCACGATATATATGAAAGATCGATCCACAATAAAATTATTACCATAGAGTACATTAATTATTATTTCTTGCATACACATAGACTTATAACTAATAGCTCAACACCATCATATCGATCTCTATGGTGCCATCTATGCTAGTGCTATTATAAGCGGACGTTTGGTATGAAATCAACCCATAGACTTTCGATACTCTTTCAACATCATTTTCCTTGAATAGCCTTCTCTTTGTAGTTTCTTTCTCAATGGGTGTAGCAATTCTTCGCTCATAGGCTATAATAGCATTCTTTCCCGCTTCCTCCATCATCTATTGTAACTCTGTTCTTGTTAACTGAATCATTCGTTCTCTAGTCCCCGGTGTACCCTCAAATTCCGACATATTTTCCTTCCATATTACTCGTTATATCCTCATTGTTTCCGGCAAACGGCGCCAACTGATTGATGAAAACCTTCCGACGCCCAAGTTAGTTGATGGTTGAGATGAAAATATGCGATCTGACGTCAAAGATTTCAATGCAATAAATGCCAGTTACTTCGATTTGGTCAGATCTGAAGTATTTATAGGATACAAATTGACACTGTAGATCACGTATCATGATTCAAGTCTCCCTTACTCCAGTCGTACAGTGCCTAATTGTCTTTCGAGTCCAGGTCAAACCGCGGGGCGGGTCTAGACGGTGTGGATCCTGGTGAAATGTATCTTTTAATAATTAAATCCTCATCACATTTCGTTCTAGATGGGTACCTTATTTAACATGCACCAAGGCAGCAATTATTGATGGATAGTAAATAAGTGTGGCATAATTCATCATTCGCTCAACAAGAAAGCATGGTATTTGAGGATAGTTATGACTTGGTTTACCATTCTTGGCTTGGATTTCAGGAATAACTCAGCAGCTGATCAAAGAATGATTAATACTCACATCAGAGTCAATTTGAGATGCTTTGTTGAAGCGGGCAAGGAAAACGTATGGAGTCGGGACTGTTAAGTACCATTCCAACGCGGCCAATATCCGCTTCTCCAATATCCGCGGCCATTCACGTTAGGGGCCCAAATTTCTTCATACTTGGAAGGGGGCCTTGTGATATTGAAAATGAGCACATTACCTCCCTATGAAAAAAATATCGCAATTTGCGCCTGTATTTTTTAAAATAAAGCAATTTGGCTCCTTATACAAGGAGGTAAATCATAGGAGGGTAAATTGTTGGATTGTAAAAAATACAAAGAGGTGAATCGCTATTTATTTTTTCATAAGCGGATAATTTGCTCATTTGCAATATCACAAGAGAACCTACTTGGAAGCTATAAGCATTGCTCCCAACCCACCAACTGTAGCTCCCTTCTTGATGTAGTCTTGGCTGCAAGATACCGATCAACGATGTTGATAGTGAGGTAAAGGGTCTCAGGATTGAGCTCGAACTTGTGGTAAACTTGAATCAACTAATCAATCAGAATTGCTCTCATTTCCTCATTTATCTCAGGTTGTGAATCCATATAATCGTGAACACGACCCTCATTGTAGCACCCTCTAACGGTACTAGGGCTATATCTTTCCTATACTTAATGTAACTCCCGTGCTTATATATATAAATATGCACATAGTCATCTAATCAATATGCACACGTAATCCCAACGTCATAATAGGTATAATCATCTCACAACATTAGACAGTCATAATGCTTGATGATCATGACCCTGCACAGATTCTGAGGACTCAGTTGGGCCAACAGTGTTTCCCCTTGACGCTTCCATCCTATACGAAATGCACACATATATTTACATTTCATCTACTGTCCCTAGAAAATCTAATTCATGCTCTGATACCACCTAATGTAGCACCCTCTAACGCTATTAGGGTTTTCCTAAACGTTAAAGTAAACCCCTGTGTTTATATATAAATATGCACATAGTCATCTAATCAATGTGCACACGTAATCCCAACGTCATAATAGACATAAAATCTGTATATCAAATATAGTTCAAACAAGATAAGTAGGCAACATGCGTAGAATAGTCAATTTAATTCCAACATAATCAGCTAACTCGCACCACATAGCTAACTCGCAATAAAACAATAAATTAAACTCCCATTTTCATAATTTGCTTACCGGAAGGTGATATCGTATTTTTCCCGTCAAGTGATCCCCTTGGCAGCCGACTCATCAATCTCATTTCGCATCATAGCTCTTTCAATTCGCATCATAGCTCTTTTCATTTCACATCTTTTTCATATCGCATCAAAACTCTTTTCATTTCATTTCTTTCTCATATCGCATCATAGCTCTCATTTCTCCTTACAAGTTTTTCAACAACATCAAGGGATATTCACACCACAATTATTCAATTTTCAATACTCCCTCATTTCCACATATCACCATTCTTGTAAGCAACTAGTAACGTAAAATCATATATCAATATATTCTCATTTTCAGACAATCACACACATCATAAAACAAATATAATATTGCATGTATTTTATGATTTCACGTATTCACCACTCAAATATTTTCAAATAAGTCAACGTCAGTATGAACCACAAATTTATATAGTAGTAGCGTCACAAGTAAAGGGAGAACATATATAGATAATACTAATTATTACTTACTTCGACCTTACAACAGTTTTTATCTACTCAATTGATATACTCCTTTCACCTTACCCCCCCAATATTCTATAATGAGTTATACTACATACAATTGATATATCTAGAATATCGTAATTTCTTTTATATTATTATTATTCGTTCTAGTTTTTATTAATAACTAAACACTTTCATAAAAATACTTACAATTTATCATTTAATTCTTAGGGATTAAAATACTTAAAATATATATATTATATAACTATCGTTTTTAATAACATTCCTAAATAGTATCATTAAAAACCTCATTTTTTTCTTTAATAACATGATATTTCTTAAAACCTCATTTTTCCTTTTTGATATTTCTTTTAAATTAATCAATTTCTTTTATTTAGTTAATAATTTTGATGGAATTGTATAAATTAACTAATATTTAAATCTAATAAATTTAATAATCTAATTAACCAACGATATCATTTTTTATATTCAACTTGATATTCAATTCAACACTATTTTAAATAGTCAAACTCGTAAAAAATATTCGTGTTAAATTACATCATTCAATACTTATTTGTTTGAAGGCTGACCACTAATTGGATATTATTGATTCCTACTGATTTTTTTATTTTTTTTCTGCTTTTAATTCCTATCCAATTAATATTAAGTATTTAATATTACTGTAGAATTCAGTCAATATTTATTTTTTATTAAAATTTCAGGAGACCATTTAAAGATGGGAGAATGATACAACATTTTTACTTTTCATAAACTTCGTCAAACCAAATTACAATTTTTATTTATTTATTTATTTATTTTTGTGGTAAGTGTGCAAAATTGAAGCATTTATAAAGTAAGGGGGGTAAAGTAATATAATTGAGAGTAAGAATAAATAAAGATACAATTAGAGTAGAAGAGGGTAAAAAGTGGAATTTTCCCTTCTTATAGGGGTTAACATAAAAATTATAAGAATATATGATGTCATCGTGATATAACTAAGAAACTAATTAGAAATTTAATCTACCTATCACATGTCTTAGTCTAGAAATTTAATAAATCAATTAATTAAATAATATAATTATACAAATTAATAAAAATTAAAATTATAATTTCATATCTCTGTTTCGGTCAAGAGAAGTTACAATTTTTCACTTGTGTGTGTATTATGTATGTTGTATATTTGTGTGTGTGTAAAAAAGAAAGGAAAAGAATGAGAGGCGAGGCTGTGAGGGTTTGTGCCTATTACGTCTTTCTTAAATTTTCTTAATTTAAGAAAATATAAGGTATCCCCAAATATTATAATGCACTCCAATTTATTATATTTTAATTATGACCTATAATTTATTTATTAAAATTTATTAGTTAATTCTAGAATTATGTATTATAATTTTTGGGGCGTTCTAGATCAACAAGAAATACAAAATTGTGCTTCGCAAACGACGTTATAAAACAAAAGAAGGTACTAGAATTGCAGTAAAATGAGGAGCATCAAGAGTTTATACCTCAACTGACTTGTAGATCTCATCAACATATTCAACAACAGCCAAGTGATTATTCACGTCAGTAGCATCTATGACGACTATTTGCACCTTTGGTTTATTGCTTAGCCCGTATGCAGCCTGCAAATGAAAGATCAAATAAGAAGGGGAAAACTACACCTGGATAGTACCATAAGGCTTGGAAGGTTAATTGTATTGACCTTGCTTCTAGCAGTGAGAGTTGAAGTAAGAGTTGGAGCTTTCTTCTTCATCGACTTCTCTCCGGCCTTCTCCTTGAGCTCTGGAACTTCTGTAATATCGGTTTGGTGGTTGCTGCAGCTTTTTTCTGAGCACGGCAGCTCTCTTTTCCGGCAGAGCTCCATCCACCACAATTGGCTCCATTGGCATTTGCAGCCTGTATTTCATCAAACAACAAAACATCATCAATAAGGGCGTGAGAGAAGTCAACAAGAATGACTGAAACAAACAAGATTGCAAATTCAAGAACCGGACCTTGTTGTTTTCAGCTGCTGCAGCCTGTTCATTAGCCAGTAACTGAGCACAAAACTCCTGAATAAAATAAGAACACAACACATAATTAGCACGCAACAGGTCATATTCAGATTTCAATCTGTTCATTCACTTTCAGTTAGGATGAAAGAATCTGTTCATTCACTTTCATTTATATGCAAATCCGATTTGAGTTTCATTACTGCAATGACCATTGACGAAGTTCTTTCCCAAAGATTGTTTCTTGGCAATCATGAACATTCTGTTTTCTTTCAATTGTTCAATGGCTTTTTGATTGTTTCGGATTCTCATCAAGATGATCTTTTTTCCCATACATTTCTTGCTTTTGCTCTTTGATGAAATCCCCCCCCCCCCCATCTCATTTGTACATGTGTTGTTAATCTGATCTACAGAGAGGTAGTCCCGGGGGCTATTAAGCAGAAGAATGTGGGAGCAGAAAGGAAGAATCGTCGTGCACTAGGTGACATAGGAAATGTGGTTACCGGTGGTGGGGTCAAGGGGAAGCAGCTTCCTCAGGTATTGAACAAATTCTTTCATCCTAACTGAAAGTGTATGAACAGATTGAAATCTGAATATGACCTGTTGCGTGCTAATTATGTGTTGTGTTCTTATTTTATTCAGGAGTTTTGTGCTCAGTTACTGGCTAATGAACAGGCTGCAGCAGCTGAAAACAACAAGGTCCGGTTCTTGAATTTGCAATCTTGTTTGTTTCAGTCATTCTTGTTGACTTCTCTCACGCCCTTATTGATGATGTTTTGTTGTTTGATGAAATACAGGCTGCAAATGCCAATGGAGCCAATTGTGGTGGATGGAGCTCTGCCGGAAAAGAGAGCTGCCGTGCTCACAAAAAAGCTGCAGCAACCACCAAACCGATATTACAGAAGTTGCAGAGCTCAAGGAGAGAAGGCCGGAGAGAAGTCGATGAAGAAGAAAGCTCCAACTCTTACTTCAACTCTCACTGCTAGAAGCAAGGTCAATACAATTAACCTTCCAAGCCTTATGGTACTATCCAGGTGTAGTTTTCCCCTTCTTATTTGATCTTTCATTTGCAGGCTGCATACGGGCTAAGCAATAAACCAAAGGTGCAAATAGTGGTCATAGATGCTGCTGACGTGAATAATCACTTGGCTGTTGTTGAATATGTTGATGAGATCTACAAGTCAGTTGAGGTATAAACTCTTGATGCTCCTCATTTTACTGCAATTCTAGTAACTTCTTTTGTTTTATAACGTCGTTTGCGAAGCACAATTTTGTATTTCTTGTTGATCTAGGACGCTCCAAATATTATAATACATAATTCTAGAATTAACTAATAAATTTTAGTAAATAAATTATAGGTCGTAATTGAAATATAATAAATTGAAGTAAGAAATCAGGGCCAGAACTTATCTTCTGATGATGATTTCTTCACGAACTCAGCAGTGAAGGGGTACTACAAGAACCACATTAAAGTAAGGAAACACAGGTTTCTGTCACAACTTCAGATCCTCCTTAATCAATGGTCGATGTTCTTGTTTTCTTTTACTCATAGTTCATTTTACTTTCTTACATATTTATCCGGGGAGCGATGATGATTAATGTAAGTTCTTAAAGTTTGGAGTCTTCTTGATAATTAGGCTGTTCTGACAAGAGAAAACAGCATCACGGGAATTGCTTACAAAGATAATGGCGTGGGAGCTTATGAATGAGCCAAGGTGCAGCAGAGATCCATCAGGCAGCACCATACAGGTTTTATGGCCAACTTATTTTCGCTTGTTATCAACAGCTGCTTTTCTTGATTTTCTGGCTCAAATTGAACCCAACACCTCACCTACTTTTCCGACCCACACACCCATCACTAGTGGTCTTGTGATTGGCACTTGAATCTGTTAAACTTCAAAAAGTAAAAATTTAATATAGAATAAATATCCTCAATTTTATTAAACTTAATCAAGTGACTTTCGACTAATTAATTTTATTTTAATATGAATATATATTAGATAATTATTTTTAGATTGTCAATCTTTTCCATAATATAATGGATATATCATTTTAATAATAGTAATAAGTACAACTTACGATTAATTATATAAAAAGTGAGAATATCTTGAGTGTTTATTCCTATTGTGAGAAAATATTTATACTTTTATTGGGGTACATTTTTAGATTGTACCCTTACTGGGGTATATTGTTAATTGTTTATTAATGAAATTTCTTGTAAAAACAATCCAAAATAAGAAGCTTTGACTAATTTGCTTTACTATTGAAATTTTACTATTATTATTTTTATTTTCATATTTATTGATTATACAAGATAATAAAATACAATCTTTATTGAATAAGAAATACAAAATTTTTAATTTGGGGAATATATCTTTTATTACTAATTAAATTTAGAAATTGAATTACAAATAATAGAAGCAAATAGTTTCCTTATCAATTAAAACAATTATTATCAATTTGTTCGGAAAGTATAATTGTATAATGTTTCAATAACAAAAACGTAAATATATCATGAACTTAATTCTATAAATAACATATATATACACCTCTAAAAATATATTTGTGCACTTACATCGCACGTCATGCTTCTTATCTTAATTAATAAGATATTAAAATTTTTAGAAGAAATGTTTGGAAAGTTTGATGATGTATGAGAGTAAGTGCTCATTGGAGTCAATAAATTACATCGTACATGATGAGCGTTGCAACATCATTCATAGATCGCCTAGTTTTGTTGATCTCATGAAAATAAAATTAAGAAGAACATCTGGTTAGGAATATACTGCAACTAAATTCGTTTTATTGGAACATAAATAATTACAACTTGATGTAGGTCGTGCGAAATCAGGATCGGATCGCAAGGTCGAATCGTTAAGTCGGGTCGCTGAATCCTTCTTTCGTACTATCTATTAGTAGATCCTAAGAACAAAGCAAACGTGAGACTAGTCGAGTAGCCCTCGGCGATGGCCCTCCGATGCTTAAGTTAGAAAGGCGGGGTCGAAAAGATAAAGATGAGATCGAATGAGATCACGAAATGGCGGTAAAATGATGAGATAAAAACGTCATTTGAATAATCATAAATTGGTCTATTTATAGCTGTACGGTACCGTCTAGGAGGGCGCCACGTGTCCCCTTTGAGATGCTGTCATGTCATCATGATCCTATGGCCTTTATTTATTCCCTGGTCAAAATTAGTCAAGATGGTCAAATAGTCAACTATGGGATTTAAAGGCTTTTAAAATGATAGGGGTATTTAGGCAATTTAGTAAACTCCTTCATCATGACTCCTCTTAGTGTCATTAATTAAGGGAAGTGAACAGTCACCGTGTCAGATAGAAGGATCCCAGCCGTTTGCCATGACCCACGTGTCCGTGTGGGAAGGCGCGCTGCCTCAGATATTCCCATATATAGTCCCCTCTTTGAACTTTTTTGACCGCCCCAACTAATCGCATTCGATCTCCCCCTGTGAGCTACCTCCATTATCCAGGTATTCTTCATTCCCTTCTTATTCCAGTTTTTATAACATGTCTTCTAGGTCTAGGAGTCTTTCTATTCCTATGTCTGCATCCAAATCTACCTCGAGCCCTAACTCTATGTCGGGATCGTCAGCGACCTACCCCCGGGAGACCGCTGGTACATCCCCGCGATCCCACTTCTTCTATTCCTGCACCTCACTTTGATCCCCTTGAGGAAACTGCTGAATCCGATGAGGCCCCTATTTTTAAAAAATATACTGAGCTGATGCAACAAAAACCATGGTTAGGGATTGTGAGTATTATTAAAACTACTCCTGTGCAATTAAAGAGAAAATATTATATTCCTGTTGATTACGATGTCATCATTCCTCGTTCCTTCGATCGCATGCATCAACCCCCAGAGGGCTATTGTGCATTGTCCACTCTACACTTAGATGCAGGATTACGATTTTCGTTACCCCGTGAAGTGAACAATATTCTTGTCCGATTAGGCATCTGCCCCATGCAGTTATCCCCCAATTCTATTAGCCACATACTTCTATTCATTATCGTCATGAAACACCTTGACTTGCCCCCCTCCTTCGATAATTTCTGGTCCCTATACAATATCACTGCTTCCAAAAGGTCGGGGGAAACCGGTTGGTTCTACCTAACCTCACGTAAGGACTGTCGTTACTTAGACGACCTGAGGTCCAATGTCGGTCCTTGGCGTGATAGGTACTTCTTTCTTCGACCTCCACCTGGTACATATTGGGACTTCTACTTGGGTTGGTATGAGTAAACCCAAACCCAAACTTATAGGGAGGGGTTCGAGAGCGACCTTATAAATTACAGAACACTGCTTTGATACCTTCCAAAAGTACTACTACAGGAGAAACTGTTAAAACTCGTGGGCCTCTCCCCTGCTCCTATTCCAGTCAAAAGCTCATTAGGTGATTTCAGAAGTCTCATTCCTTTATTTCTTTTTTCTTTAAGCGATCCACTAACTGGTTTCCTTTGCAGAGTCCGAAATCATGCTGGCCAGGATAGCGAACAAAGCCAGAGCCAAGAAGGGAACATTACCTCCTTCTGTTGATCGCGAACTAAAACGTGTTGCAGCAGCTGCTAAAGCGAAATCCAAAGAACGTGCTCCAACTCCTACCCCATCTCCTGCAACCGCAACAGCTTCTGACCAACCATCTCCCATAGAAGTAAGGGATCGTACACCCGATGAACAAGTAGAGGTGGTGGAGATCTCTGAAGATCAAGGTCTGAAAAAGGAAGAGGGGCAAGGGTAAAACGACTTCTGCAGCAGAAACTCCAGCAGAACCCACAGAAAGTAGAAGCAATCCCTCATCCAGAGCAAACAAGCAAGGTAAACTAGAGGCCAAGCTCGCTGCCGACAGAATTGCCGAGCCCGAGAATTGGAGGAGATTTGCCACTTTTCAAGAAGTGTGGCAACAAACAAGAGACGAGCGATCTCACTCTGCTCGAATTGCTGAAATGTCTGGAGAAAAATGGGTCCCTGATTGGAAAATCTCGAAGAATAGCAGTATTCTGTGGACCCTAGCCGGACAAGATTCTTGGGAGATATATAGGGTTGCTTGCCTCGAAAGGGATCAGATCATTCTTGCCCAGACCTCTCACACATCTATCGAGGAGCATTTTGCACACAACATAACTCAGGTAATCAACGACCTACCCTTCTCACGAGCTGACTTCCCATTCTTTAACTAACTCTTTCCTCTTAACAGGCCATGGCCTTTGCCCATAATCTCTCCCTCCAATGCTTGATGTGCAGGCATGAGAAAATAACTGTCGAAGCGAAAGCTTTAGAGATGGAAAAGAAGATTTTGGAGCAACAATCACTGATAGAGTCCCTTCAATCTGATGCTAGAGAAAAGATGGAACTTGCTTCCAAGTTGGAAATTTCTGAGAAGGAACTGGAAGAAGCAAGATCCATGGCCCAAAGCGATCGTGAAGCTGCCTTTGAAACAGGCTGGGAGCAGGCCTTAATTGAAGGCCGAGCCCAATTTCTGCGAAGCCAGGAGCTCAAGGATATGTTAGATCAAGCTCGCATGAATGGTGCTCGTGATTTTCTGAAGTCCAGAACTTTCAGAGAGGCTCAGAATTCATGATCGAGGGATTCGAAAAATGCTAAGGCCAGATCCAGAAGCTCGAAGGATTTGTGGAGGATTTTGATCTCGATCAGCTGGATGTATCTTTAAATAAAAATCTCGAGCCATACCCTCCTGGACCAGCACCTGCTGATGAATTTCCTGAATTTCTACATCTGATGGATGAACTTCCACCCCCACCTCCTATTTCATAGATATAGATGGATAATAAAAATTTTTGTAACCACCATTCAACTTTTTGTATTTTGAACTGATGATGGTGAATTAGGGATTAATTCCCTTTTTGTAAGCTGATGATTATCAATATCAAATATTTTGTTCAACTGAGCCTCGAGCAGTTTGTATTATATATTCATGAAGATTCCTGCTAAGGTCGTTTAATTAACTTCAAATCTTTGCCAGATCATGAACGTTTCCTCGGGAGAATCCTGCAATCTTTTTTAGATCGCACAATGACCCCCTTTTTCGAGTTTAAAAACTCGCAATCTTTTTTATATCGCTTTTTAGGTTTAGAAATCCTGCAATCTTTTTCAGATCGCTTATGAACCTTTTTTAGGTTAGAAATCTCGCAATCTTTTTCAAATCGCTTATGAACCTTTTTCAGGTTAGAAGTCTCGCAATCTTTTTCAAATCGCTTATGAACCTTTTTCAGGTTCTAGTCCCGCAATCTTTTCCAAATTGCTTATGGATCTCTGGTTGCCTCTATTCAGAGAGATCATAACTTAACCACCAGAAAGCAATGTTTACTCTGACAAGCACATGTGGACTCTCATTTAACAAATACCATTTCATCAATAGCAATTGATTACAGGGGTATAGACACATTAAAAATTCCAAGCTATAAGCAAGTAAATAGCAGAGAATACAGCACTAAAAAAAACAAATCTCTAGAACTGTAATACATTTGAGATCCATAATCACTACGTAAAGCTAATATCTTCCTTGTTTTGCAGGCTACCTTTGGATGAATTCAAAGAAACAATCTCCAGTCAAATTTTGGTTTCTGTTTTAACCCTAAGTAGTATCTTTGCCTCTTCTATCATACTCATGGATGCAAAATGACCTTTTTCAGGTCGCATTTCTCAGACTTTATTGCAATGTCTTTTTCAGACGTCTTTTTCAGACAATTACAAGTCTTTTTCAGGCAAGACCGTTGTAGGTCGCTTACATACATCTAAGCATAAAATTTCTTCAGATTATGCACATTCCAAGCTCGCGGCAAATTCTTCCCTTCTAAGTCTTGTAGAATGTAGGTTCCTTTTCGTCTGACCTCCACTACCTTGTACGGACCTTCCCATGTTGGATCGAGCTTTCCGACAGCTTTGATACTTCCACTTTCTTCAATACCAAGTCACCGACTTGAAAACTCCTGGGTCGCACTCTTCGATTATAATTCCTAGTCATCATGCTCTTATATCTCAAGATTTTTGCATACGCGTGATCTCTCTACCTTCTTCGATCACTGTAAGATCAAACAAACGTTCTTGAGAATTTCTTTGTGCTTCGTACTGGGTAACTCGAGCAGTCTCTTCCCCAATTTCTGCAGGAATAACGGCTTCACTACCATAAACCAAATAGAAGGGTGTCTCGCCAGTAGCTGTTCGCGGGGTTGTTCGATATGCCCAAAGCACTCCAAGCAATTCTTCGACCTATGCTCATTTTGCTCCTTCCAGCCTGGTCTTCAAATACTATAGCAATGTTCGGTTCGTGACCTCAGCCTGCCCGTTCGCTTGAGGATTCCCAATGTCTGTGAAATTTTGTTGGATTTTCAGCTCCTTACACCATGCTACGATCTTCTTGTCTTGGAACTGAGTTCCGTTGTCTGATACCAGAACTCGTGGGATCCAAACCTGCAAATAATATTTTTCCAAATGAAAGTGATTACCTCTTTCTCAGAGATTTTCGCCAAAGCTTCAGCCTCGACCCATTTGAAAAAGTATTCGACCGCAACAATTAAGAATTTTTTCTAGGCCACTGCCTGAGGAAACAGACCAACAATATCTATCCCCCATTGATCGAAAGGGCATGCGACCCTCAATGGCTCTAACGGGGTCGCAGGGAAATGCAGTAGTCACGCATACTTCTGGAAACTTTCACATTGCCTGAGGATCTTTTGGGCCAACGATCTTCCCCCTGAATGGTTTCCACAACTGCCCTGGTGTATTTCTTTCATAATGTACTGCGTCCTCTCACCATCCAAGCATTTCAATAAGATACCCTCCGCGGTCTCTTGTATAGATCGTCTCCAAGCATTGTGAAGCGATTAGCCTTGAACTGTATCCTCTTTGCAGCGATCGCATCGCTAGGAAGTTCCCCCTGTTTCAGGTATCGAACGAAAGGTGTTTTCCATGAATCTGTTACTTCGACCGCGTGGACTACCTTCTCATCTATTACTGGTTGTGATTTGACCATCACAGTGATCTTTCTCTCCTTAACTCCTTCTACCAAGGATCCGAATTTTGACAAAGCATCTGGTCGTGCGTTTTCATCCCTCGGGATCTGGTTGATCGTACATCTATCAAATTTTTTCATCATTTCCTTCACCTTCACCAAGTATTGAGTCATGGACCACTCTCGCGTCTCATAAGTACCCTGTACCTACATCGCGACCAACTGTGAGTCCGTATAAACATCTACCTGCCTTATGCCTCCATCCCATGTTGTCTGTAATCCTTAAATTAAGGCTTCGTATTCAGCTTCATTGTTGGTCGCCAGAAAATTAAGCCTAATGGCAATCTCGATCTCCACACCATCCGAACCCTGCAAGTAAATACCGGCTCCCCCATTCTTTGAGGTCGACGACCCATCCACATGTAGCAGCCATCTCTCCTCTTCTCCTAGCTGCTCGCCAACGAGCTCAATCAAGAAATCGGCAAATACTTGTGGTTTGACTGCACTCCTTGTTTGGAATTCTATGTCAAATTCTTCCAGCTCAACCGCCCACTTGACCATCCTACCGGACGTATCCGGTCTCGACATGACCTGCTTTAGTGGATGGTTAGTTAACACAACAATAGGATGAGACTGGAAGTAAGGTCGCAACTTCCTTGCCGTTGTAACCAAAGCCAACACCAGCTTCTCGATCTGGATATACTTCTTCTCTACCCCTTGCAACATTTTGCTTACTTAGTCAACAGGGCTTTGCTTTCCATTTTCTTCTCGAACCAGCACCGAGCTAACCGCGTTATCTGAGACAGCTAAATATACATACAATTTTTCCCCAATCATGGGATTAGGGAGTAGTGGGGGATAGTCAAATATAATTTTAGCTCCTGAAGAGCCTGCTCACACTCGTCATTCCACTCAAAATTATTTACTTTCCGCAGAACCTTAAAGAAAGGTAAATTACGATTAGCTAACCGGCTATAAAGCGATTCAGTGAGGCGACCTTCCCCGTCAACTGTTGCACCTCTTTTATTGATTTTGACGATCCCGACTGCATGATCGTCTTTATCTTTTCAGGGTTGGCCTCTATGCCCCCTCGCTAACCATATAGCATAAAAACTTTCCCCCTCGTACCCTGAAAGTACACTTAGATAGATTCAATCTCATGCCATAGGATCGCATGATGCTAAAAGTTGTTCGCAGATGCACTAAATGATCACATTCTTGCTTGCTTTTGACCAACATGTCGTCTACATAAACCTCCATCGTGCTTCCAATGTGATCCTTGAACATTCGATTCACTAGCCTCTGGTAGGTCGCACCCGCGTTCTTCAACCCGAAGGACATCACATTGTAGCAGTAGACTCCTTTCTCAGTCACGAACGCGATTTTTTTTTCATCTTCCTTTGCCATAAAAATTTGGTGGTAACCCTAGTACGCGTCCATCATAGTAAACAGCGCACACACCGCAGTTGAGTCAACCAGCAGATCGATCCTTGGGAGCAGATACGGGTCCTTCGGGCACGCTTTGTTAAGATTAGTGAAGTCCGTGCACATTCTCCATTTTCCAGCAGCTTTTGGAACGATAACCACGTTCGAGAGCCAGGTCGTGTATTGAATCTCCCTTACGAACTCGGCCTGCAGTAACTTGTCTACCTCCTCCTCAATGATCCTGTTCCTCTCGACCCCAAACATCCTTTTCTTTTGTTTCACCGGCTTGACCTGCGGATCAATATTTAATCTATGTACAATTACTTCAGGGTCTATAACTTGAAAATCCGAAGGGCTCCACGCAAACAGGTTGTTATTGCTCCTCAAGAAGTCAATCATCAACGTTTCTATCTCCGCCATCATTTGCAGCCCGATGCAGGTCGTCTTTTAGAAATCCCTTGAAATTAATTCCACTTCCTTGTACTCCTCTGACGGTTCGATTCTTTCCATTTTTTCTCGCTTTACATCCTCACTCTGGCTTATCTTCTCCTTCCTCTTCTCTTTTTTCACCGTCTCTTCCTGTTTAACGGCCAAATTATAACATTGTCTGGTTGTTCGCTAATCGCATCTTACCTCCCCTATTCCCTGTGTTGTGGGGAACTTCATCTTCAAATGGTACATAGATACCACTTCTTTAAACTTATTCAATCATGGTCGTCCCAATACCACGTTATATGCGAATGGGCTGTCGACCACCAAAAACTGAACCATGCACGTCTTCCTTCTAGGTTCTTCTCCCAAAGAAACTGGTAGCTCGATCACACCTTCAGGCACGACTTCACTACCTCCAAACCCGACCAAAGGTGTTCGAACTGGCCTCAGCTTCACATTCCCCAAGTCCATTTTTCTGAGAACATCACTGAAAATAATATCAACGGAACTACCATCATCTATCAACACTTTATGTACCTGATAGTTGGCAATGTCCATCTTAATGACCATGGGGTCATTCTGATCGAGCATATCCAAACTCAAATCTTCGTCTCCAAAGACGATATTTTCTTGCTTCTCTACATGCATCATTTGTTCTCCATACTTGAACCTGCTCTCCCTGACATATTTCTTTCTCGCTCTCATCGAATCTCCATTCGTCGGTCCACCCGAGATAGTATGAATAATACCCTTTGTGGGTGCATTATCCCGAGCTATGCTCTTTCCTGCCTCATCTTTTTGGTGCCGCTCACGGCTCCGTGACTTGCTGCGATCACCTGCTTTAGCCCTCCTATCGATCAAGTGTTTTAGATAACCTTGTCTTATCAATCTTTCGATCTCGTCCCTCAACTGGTAGCAGTCCTCCGTGTTATGGCCTTTGTCTTTATGGAACCTGCAATACTTGTGAGAATTTTTCTTTGCAAGTGTATCATGCATCTTAGCTGGCCACTGCAGGAGGCCCTTCTTCTCCACCATCGTCATCACTCTTTCTCTGGTCGTGGTTAAGGGAGTGTACCTATGATATCGAGGTTGGTATGGTCCTTTCAGTTCTCGATCTTTGTCAGATCGTTGTTTTCCATCTCTTGATCGCTCTCCCTTCGATCACCCCGGATCCCTTGTCCATTCAGTCCTTCATGGCATTCATCTCCTCCTCATCAATGTATTTTTGTGCCATTTCCATTAACTGCTCTGTTTCCGTTGGTGGATCTCGAGCCAGCGCTGATGCGAACGGGCGTTTCTTCAAACTATGTATTAAGATGCTCACCATCATGTCAATTCGTAAGTCTTGGACCTCCAACACTTTGTTATTAAATCTCCCCATGGAAGCCTTCAACATCTCGTCCTCCCTTTGTCTGATCGTGAAGAGGTGAGTGGTTGACCTCTTCGCTTTTCTTTTGCTGGCAAAATGAAAAGAAAATTTATGAATTAACTGCTCGTAAGAATCAATTGTTCCACTACCCAAGCTCGTGAACCATTCCTGAGCTTTGCCCTTCAGAGTAGTTACAAACAGCTTCGCTTTTATCGGATCAGTCTGGCCGTATAGGTTCATAACCAGATCAAATGCAGCCACATGTTCCCTAGGATCCTTGCTCCCATCGTACTTGGGAAGATCTGGGAACCAAAAGCTATTGTCCACCACCTCCAGCAGGATCCGATTAGTAAAAGGTGAGCTCCTATTTTGCGACACGATCTCTCCCCTTTTCTTCAGCTCCTCTATTTGCTTTCCCAGCTTCTCAATCTGCTTGCTAACGCTATCCACGTCCGCTCACGATATGTCTAGTTGTCTGGTGATCGTTCTTCTGCTGGTCATCGTTCTTTTGCTAGTCACCTCAGTTGATAAGGTTATTTCAGGGCCTTTTTCAGGCACCCTCGAGACCTCTCTCCTCTGCTCTGCTTCTATTTTCTGGAATAACTGTCTCCTAACCCCTTCTCTAGTTGGGGTTACCGTTATGCGCTCGTATTCCGCAATGGCCTTTCTGCTCGCCTCTTCGATCATTCGCTGCAATTCTTCCTTCGTCATCTGTATCATCCGTTCTTCCTTTCTCCCCTGGGTTTCTTCTATCTGTTGTTCTCGTCGAGATAACCCTTCCATTTCTAGTTCGTTCTCAAATTCCCACAGACGAAGCCAAATGATGTAGGTCGTGCTAAATCAGGATTAGATCGCAAGGTCGGATCGTTAAGTCGGGTTGCTGAATCCTTCTTTCGTACTACCTGTTAGTGGATCCTAAGAACAAAGCAAACGTGAGACTAGCCGAGTAGCCCTCGGCGATGGCCCTCCGATGCTTAAGTTAGAAAGGCGGGGTCAAAAAGATAAATATGAGATCGAATGAGATCACGAAATGGAGGTAAAATGATGAGATAAAAATATCATTTGAATAATCATAAATGGGGCTATTTATAGCTGTACGGTACTGTCTAGGAGGACGCCACGTGTCCCCTTTGAGATGCTGCCACGTCATCATGATCCTATGACCTTTATTTATTTCCTGGTCAAAATTAGTCAAGATGGTCAAATAGTCAACTATGGGGATTTAAAGGCCTTTAAAATGACAGGGGTATTTAGGTAATTTAGTAAACTCCTTCATCAAAACTCTTGTTAATTGGTAGATAGATCTTTATAGAAAAAATATACACCTAAATCAAATAGATAATACTTTAAGAACACAATATTTACAGCATCCAACTCTTGGACGTCGTGTAAATACCTTAATTGATTAAATTTATTATAATTAAATTTAAGGTGTTGTTGAAAAGTTTAAATTAAATGACTTTCGACTAATTGATTTTTATTTTAATATTAATATTAGATAATTATTTTTAGATTCTAATTTTTTTCATAATGTAATGGATGTATCATTTTGATAATACTAATCAGTGCAACTTATAGTAAAATATAAAATAGTAAGAATTTCTTGAGTATTTATTCCTATTGTAAAAAAATATTTATACCCTTATCGGAGTACATTTATAGATTGTGTACATTATTAATTATTTATGAACGAAATTTCTAGCAAAATCATTCTAAACAAGGAGCTTTGCCTAAATAGTTCTATCTTCCTATTGAACTTTTCAATATTATTATTTTTTGTATTAATGGGTTTAATACAAGATAATAAATACAATCATCAGCAAATACAAAATACAAAATTTTAATTTCGAGAATTTTTTTTTATTTAATAGTACCGATTGAGTTTGAGAGTGAATTCCAAATAATAGAAGTAAATAATTTTCTTATCAATTAGAACGATTATTATCAATTTGTTCAGAAAATATAATTATATAATACTAATGCTTCAATGACAACAACATAAATAATATCATGAACTTAATATATTTAATAACTTACTATAAATAATATATTTTCCTCTAAAAATATATTTATACAGGTCATCGCACGTCATGCTTCTTAGTATATTAAAAAAAAAAGGAGAGAGAAAATCTTAAAATGGAAAATTCTCATTCTAAAAGAACAAAACACTTCACTTACTATACATATTGAATTCGGAATCAGATAAGTGCTAATTACCAGTTCAAAAAAATAATCTTTTACTACATATATTTTTACTGCATCAAAAATCCCACTCTAAGAGTGATTTTGCTCGAGTCCTGCGACCTCAAGGGTTGACCTCTCAGCTAAATGCTAACTCTTTTAAGATCGAGTAATGGGTTTCTGAAAATAAAATAAGAATGTGAAGCTCGTCGGGTGTGTCCCCAACAATGACCTTTCGTCGCTCAAATCAGGCGTGTTCGAGGTAAAAATGTACGATCAGGAGAAGATAGGTCGAAAAAGTGATGATTTAGTTACCTCAAAAAATACTGCATCAGGACATATATAAGCCCAAGTGGATACTGTTGCTTGGACCACGTGTCACGATCAGGGTGAGGTGCGTCTTCAATCGGACGGTCTTCCCGGAGTCAGGTTATCGGTTTATATAATGGGTCCATCCGATCCACTTTCTCTGAGGCGCGGATCCTAGGCTTTCGAATGACGAAAATGCCCTTCATTAAGGGTATTTTTGGTATTTATCTGAAAATAGGGATTTTTCCCATCAAAGAGATACTAAAATTTTATTTTATTTCTTTTATCAATGTGAAGGTGATGAACTATTATTTTTTTAGTATGTCGATTACAACTAACAATATCAAATTCTATATCTAAGAACTTTCGATTACTATAATAATTATATAATAATCATCAATATCAAATAACTAGACATAATCAACAACTGCTATTATAAAACAGAAAACTCAAACGACACCTACTATTAGAGTAGATTAACATCCTACATATTAGTGAGATTCGAACCCATGTATGATCTTATAATCATGAAGCCTCAATTTCACAAATTCAGCTAGGTATTATAGAAACGGTTTTTTCTTTTTTTTGGTTCCTTGTAGTACTATTTGGAGGGTGCACGTGCACCTACACCAGCCAGGAAAGCTACCAAACTCAAAAGTTAGTTGTCTCTTAATTAAAAGCTCATTCCTCTTGGAAAAACCCTTCATTTTCTTGTACCACTACTTCATCAAAATTTGATTGATTTCTGTGATTGAAAATGAAGGGTGGGGATGGAGCAAAGATGAGGATAGTGTGCCTGCATGGATTCAGAACCAGTGGGAGTTTCCTCAGAAAGCAAATCAGCAAATGGAATCCTTCCATTTTTGCTCATTTTGATATGGTATCTTCTACTTACAGTTTACACCTCATTCTTCATATGTTGCAACAAAAACTTGAACTTGTCTGTGATTTTTTACTGTTATAATTTAAGGTAAATTACATTTACACCCTGAAATTAAATCAAAATACACAAATACCCGAAACCTTTTCCAAAATTATAGTTAAACCCCATGAGGAGTATTAGTGTAATGTTTTTAAGGGGTATTTATGTAAGTTTTGCTTCTAAATAGAGAATATAGTTGTAATTATAAAAATAACCTCAAGGGAACTAGTTGTAATTTTATATAAAAAGAAAAATAAAAAATATTTGTATATTTCGACATAAACTCAAGGGTTTTTAATATAATTTTCACTATGACTTTAAAAACTCATACGACTCTAGTCTCAATATCCTTGACACCCTGTAAGAATTATTCAAGAATCCCATCATATACACATGGATAGTTGTGATTGCTTGAAACCCAACATCCTTGACACCCTGTAAGAATTATCCAAGAATCCCATCATTGCATATATAGTAAGAACAGTTGATTGTTAAATTACATATCAAAGAGTACGCACTTACATGAGTACGAGAAATGAATTATTGTGAATGAAATCTCTACCTGAAAATCATACGCATATATATATATATGAAACTATGCAGGATTTCCCAGATGGAATTTTTCCTGCTGGAGGAAAATCTGAGATTGAGGGCATATTTCCACCCCCTTACTTTGAGTGGTTCCAGTTCAACAAGGTATCTTTAAAGTTCATGTATAGTCACCTGAAAATGGGAGAAATTTTAATTCAAATTGGGTTTGGTTAGATCTGAACCAATTATATGACAAGTGTAATATACTTACCATGTGATTGATGTACAGTTCAAGAAAAGTGATTAATCGCACTACACTTGTTGTTTGATTGATTTGGTTCGGTGAAACCTAATTTGGATAAGAATTTCCCCCTAAAAATGGCGCGTGGTTACTAGTTATTTATGAGTAACCTTGTTGCAAATTGTTGACCAGGACTTCACAGAGTACACAAATTTGGAAGAATGCATAGCTTACTTGTGTGAGTACATCACAAGCAAAGGTCCATTTGATGGTTTGCTTGGTTTCTCTCAGGTGAAAAATCCATATGTTTTTCATAATTCAATTGTGTGAAATCAGATTACTCTTTTTACGGTACGTTCTTGAGATGTGGAGCTTGATTCAACGTTATGTACGATCACCGTTGACTCTGTCTAAGTGAGTTAAACTCGAGTGATTGTGAACGTGGGAGCAATTCTTTGAATCTTGTGTTTAGTTTTCGCACACATCTTACTTATGTTTTGTATAATTTTCTAACATATGAACCAAAGATCCGAAACGTACACTTGTCTAGCTAAAAGATGTTCTTGTTTGGACAGGGAGCAACATTGTCGGCCCTTCTACTAGGTTATCAAGCACAGGTACTGAAGTCGTTTTTCAAGTACGAAAAACGGATGGGGAATGAGATTGAGGCCTTATAACATGTGTGGTTTTGGTGCAGGGAAAGATATTGAAGGAGCATCCACCCTTCAAGCTGTTTGTATCTATATCAGGGTCGAAATTCAGGGACCCGAGCATATGTGAGGTTGCTTATAAAGACCCCATCAGGGTGAAATCTGTGCATTTCATTGGAGATAAAGACTGGCTGAAACTACCTTCTGAGGAGCTAGCCACAGCGTTTGTGAACCCTCTCGTCATACGGCACCCTCAGGGCCACACCGTGCCAAGGCTAGGTATGTTAAAACGTCCTTCTCCCCGTGTAAAAACTCGTAGACATGTTAGAAAATTACATACACTGACGTTTTCTTCAGTCCTATCTTATGTAATATATTTTGTAACGTAAAATGTGACTGCAAGGATTTTTATCGTTGTAATTTTCCAAAATCGAGAGATTTTATCATAATATCTTCACAGACATGGTCACGAACTACACTACAAGATGATAGTATATCACACTAACCTAATGAATTTTCTTGGCTAGTTCCAAGTCCAAAAATCAATTTTTACGTGCAAATTTACACATCCAGACGGACTAAAAAGCTCTTATGTTCATATGATACCGTTATTTGTTCACATTCATTTCATGATCAGATGAAGATGCTGTGTGCAAACTAAGCAACTGGGCTATGGAAATTATACTCTCACAGCGCAGCACAAATGCAGCTCCTGTCGATACGGTAGACGAAACCGTGAAGAATGATGAAGAAGAAGAAGCAGCTGAGCCAAAGGAGAAATGTGAGTGTGAGATAGCAGGGAATGGCATTGCCCTGCAGAGAAGAGAAGCTGAAGCTGTAGAAGCAGTGAATGCCTAAAACATCAAGAATATGAGAATGCCAAGAGCAATGATATGTTTAATTTAATTTTTATGGTATGGTATGTGAAATCATTGATTTGGGATTTTTGTGATTTTTGAAGGGTTGTTATCAGTATGGATTATTTATTGCGAATTCCTATTTCAATTCATGTTGCATATAATAATAAATTATTTTAATTTTATAATAAATTTAATATATTTTTGTAAATGATATTAATAAAAAAATATTAAATTTATTATTAAATTAATTTTTTTTTATAAATACATTCTAATAGTAATTATTTTTAAAAGAAAATATTTGGTATTGTTACTTTACGTAAAGTCACACGATATACTTATTGTCAATTTTCACAAAGAATATTAATAAACATGTAATATTATTTTTCTTAATTTTTTGTACACAATATTAATAAAAATATTATATTAAAATTACTTGGTGTCGTTACTTCAAAGAAATTTGTTCACACCAGAAGAACAAGAACAAACCGGAATATTAATACAAAAAAAAAAAAAAAACCCATGGTAAAATTCAATAAATTTTACATGTATAAAAAATTGTCGGTGTGCTTCCGAGGAAGACATCAGTTCTAGAAAGAACTGGTTTCTCGCATCACAATTCAGACTTCTTGTCAGGTGTTTGGCCACTTTCTAATGTTTTTCGAACAGCATTTCTGCCTAAATTTGTAAAAATTTTAAAATCAAACCATTTTGGTAACTTTTTTATTTTTTTTGACATAAGTGGCCATGTAAGACTTACGGAAATGACCTAAGCTATGGAATAAAAAATTAAACTTTTTTGAAATGTACAGTGTGTTTGGATCACGAGCTTCCTATTTATCCCGATCGATATACTATACATATAAGTGTGCACGCATATTACATATTTTTATACTTTCTAGAGGACTTGATAAGTAGTTCAAGAAATTGATGCTACGTCTGGACGATGAGTTCGGACTTAAGAGAAGATTGGAGAAATTATTGTAAATTACTCCATATTAGAATAATTTAAAATCTATAGATATTTAATAAAATATAGTTTATATTTAGAATCAAAAATTTAAATTTAAAATTATCCAAATGAATCAAAATTTCTACTTTTGAATTACATTTTTTAAATAAAAAAAATCATGTAAAGAGGAGAAACATAATTATGAATGAGTCAAAAAAGACACAAAAAAAAGAGTAACATGTAAGCTATCATCATTATTCAGACATCAATCCCTCCATCACTCATTATTCTTTGACTCACGATCCATCTTTTTCTTCAGAAATTGTGATGGACGTAGGTATTTAATTTATTTTTAATAATAATATTTTTTTATTTATTTTAAGTTTGTTGATTTATTAGAATAATTATTGTATTATGTATTGAATATTGTAACAAATGTATGTTGATTTATTTAAAAATATAAATTTATTTTTTTTAAATAAACATCATTTTTCGCGTTTTGCTTTCCCATATAATTTATTTGAGAAAATTAATTAATCATTCTTTAAAAAAATTAAATAAAATAATGCATCTATATTTTCCTTTTTCAATAAAATATATAGCTAAATGTATAGTGGGATATTTCTCAAGTATGAAGTATAAATAAATATTTAAAACCTAACAAAATTACAAATTGTTTAGTAATATTTATGAATAATTTTAAGTACCATTGCCAAATTTGATGTAATTCAAAATTTAGTAAAAAAAAAATATTGTGAAATTTTGAATTAATTACTGAAAATGAATATAATGGAAAATACATTAGTTTAAATTTAATCTTTTGATAAATAAAAAAAAAATTCTTATGTCCAAATCATGGAGTTTTTTTTATATTTATATAATTAGACGTAATAGTGTAAAAAAGCGTAAGTTCATATTTTTACAAAATTATAAACTATTAAAATTAGGTCAAATTACACCGACCAAATATATGAAATTATTTTACGCAATTTTTAACTGAGTTAAATATTTTCAGACATTGTGAAAATAAAATACTCTGAGCAAAGAATTAATACTTCTAAAAACACAAGAAATAAATAGAAATATATATTTTAAATTAAGATTATTATATTTCTGCATTTATATGTTTTTCTATTATTTTTAATTTATAAAAGAAAAGCTTTAATACTATCTTTTGTTTTAAGATTAATTACATTTACACCCTCCAATTATACCATATCTCGCAAACACCCCTAAAATGTAAAACATCCCTTGCTTAACGGCATTAATAATTCCATTACATATTAATTGACACATCAGTTTTGTGCCCTTTCTTATGGAAAGAAATTCAGAGAAATTGCTAATAATAAAAAAATAAAATCATCATTTTTATCAAATAAAAAAATATATTAATTTAACACTACATAAAACAGCGTAAAAAACGCTCACATAAACTAATCTAAACGTATTTTTATCTTACGGGAAAACCTATATAAATTAAAAAAAAATATTTTTTCACCAAAAATTGAAAATCAAAATTTTTAAAAAAATGCCCAAAATATTTGATGAAATTCTTAAAAGAGTCACTTATAAATTATCAAAATAAACTAACAAGCTCATTTGGAAAAAAAAATAAAAACAATTACATTGTTTATAATATTTTAAAAAACATGTTTAATCATGATCAAATGAATTCAAAATTTTAATATTTCTAACATTTTATTATAGCATTATTATTTCATTTTATTCAATAAAATCAAAATTTGACATTTCATGAGGTTTAAAAAAGAAAGAAATGAAGAGATTACGAATATTTTAAAAAAATAGAAAAAGAAAATTATTTATGATGAAAAGAAAACAAATCACGCTATAAAAGAAAAGAAACACATTGCGTCAAAAGAAAGGTCCAAGGTCAAATTTACTAAAACAATTATAATTTTTGCAAATTATGAAGACGCCCTTGATAGAATAATTCTAGCCATGTAAAAAGAATAGGTAAAGAACGAAACTGCATTTTACCTTTACCTACTCTAAATAGCGTCGGTCCCTGGAGTAGTATAAATACCCTCCTCATTTGAGAAGGGAGGAAGGATTTTCCTTTGTAAGAGCTTTAGTGAAAAAGTGTGTTGAATCGCCTCGTAATAGTACAAATTAGTCGATCTCGCTTTTTGGGATCTCAATTTATAACTACTCTTTGACTTTTGAAGTATGAATGCTTTTAAACTAAATCAAGTATGAAATTCTTTTTTCTTTGAAAATTTATTGAAGTCGTAGTTTGTTAGATGTGAATTCTTTATTTTATTTGACTAAAAATTTCGTATCCAAAACATGGCTAGAACGCGAATTGAAAGTTGCAGCAAAGTAGCAGGATAATTTCTAGATTCTTGAAGGGGGTTACATAGAGGGTTGCAACCTATATTTATAGAGAATGAGCCCCTTTCCGCAGGAACTCTAAGGAGAGTAGCGTGTCCGAGAAGGAGGCGAAAATCTGGGGATATAGGGTACGATCTTATCTCCTCCTTGACTTGAGCAGCACATCCTTGGTGGGAAGAAGATTCCCGCCACACGAGGACTCTTGTTTTGCACCTTCTAGGCTAAGGAGTCCAGCCTCTTGAGGGCACCTCCCTCCTCCTAGGCTAGGCTTGGAAGGAAGGTCTAGGGTCCAACAAGCCTTTGTACTAGGCCTCCTTCTAGGGTTGTACTGGACCTACTTGGTGTACTGGGCCCGCTAAGTGTACTGGTCCTCCTTCTTGGATGGGGTTTGCTCTAGTGAGTTTTCTTCTTGGATGGGGTCTGGGTCTCCTCTAGGGAATAAAGAGAGGACGATCCCTCAAGAGGAAGAGGAGAGGGTTCCCCAATAGCCGATAGACTAGGCGCCATCTACTCCAAAAACGTCCTTCATAGACCAGTTGCTGCAAGAATGTCATGTTTCTCCTGCCTTTGTTGTATATACTCCTTTGCCCTGACGTCCCAGATTTCCTTTATGGTTACGCTATGTGCCTCTTTAACCGTGGTATTTCTAGCATGATGAGAGTTGCCTCCATTTGGACCTCCTACAATCATTCGTATAACTCCTTTTCAAGGAGGATCGTTGGTTTCAGTTTTTTCTTCAAAGATATTCCTACGCACTTCATTTGGTAAAGGTTCTGGAGGGAAAATCTTCACTTCCTTCCTTTTATTTGTTTCTAGTTTTATGTCCCTAAAGTCAGTGCGAGGTTTCTTAAAAGGGGCCCCCTCCCGAGCTTCTTTCCTCTTCTCCCCGCGACTCTCCTTCTTGAAGTTTGGGCGTCCTCCATGTTTGATATACTTGGTTGCACGAGCTAGGAAGGCGTCGAATTTTGAAATAAAGTTTTTAGCCAGGGACTTGAAGAAGTCTCAATCCAGGAGTCCTTGCGAGAAAGCACTGGTATTCACCCATTGAGTGGCGGAGGAGACCTCCAAGGCCGCATGTTGAACCTTTGCAGGTACTTCCTCAACAGCTTGTTGTCTTTTTGACGTATGGTAAAAAGGCTGAGCTCCATCTTCTAAAGCTTCCGACTACTAGCAAATTGGTGCAAGAAAAGAGACCTGAAATCTTGGAAGCTTCATATTACTTCAGCGGGCAATTGGGTGAACCATTGTTGTGCTGCCCCGGCGAAGGTGGTGACGGAAACACGGCATTTGATTCCATCCATGTACCTGCGAAAAAGAGTTGCATTCTCAAAACGCAAGAGGTGCTCTTTAGGGTCAGTCGACCCATCATATTCAGCAAATTGGGGTACGGGCAGTTTGCAGGGAGTTCATCCGCCATCACCGCGTCCGGACACCCTGCTGCTCGTCTCCTAGAACTCTTGCTATCTAGTGTAACACATCCTAGAGGCCCTTTTGAAGGCATTCCAGTTGAGCTAGCCATTGCTTGGGAACTTCCTAGGTAGCTTCTTGAGGGAGTCCTTGTATCCCCATTAGCGGGGTCCTGGTTACAGCGATGTCTCCTTCTAGCGGGTCTGCTTCTACTCTACCTTTAGGGACGCCTACTTCTACCACGGGGACTGAGCGGGCAGGTACCGGTACCCCATTTGCTCCCAAATTGCTACGACAACCACCTATTGAATTGCACCCAACAAGGCTGGGGAAAGTTCTCCTAAAGTGGTGTTTGAAGAGGAGCTTCGCCTCAAAGGATCCACCAAAGGGTCCACCACTCTAGGAGATAGCATTGGCGCCGGCAAAGTTGGGGCGGAGCCTCATCCAATCGGGGCTAAGGAGGTTCCCGCAACAACCTGCAAAGGTTGATTATTGTTGGGCGCCTCCATGGACTTCTGCTTGTTGGCGGGATTGTTTGGGGTTTCCATAGTAACTCATGCCTTTAGCTCAATTTTCCACAAACGGCGCCAACTGATGCATGCGATTTTAGCACATTTCCAATGTCCTTGGATCTTGATGTTGGATTTGGGATTTCAAAATAAGAGAATTTGAGAAAAAGAACCTGCAAAACAACACGTTAGTACTCCGACTCTCAAGTTCGTCCTAAATTTAAGAATAAATAAATATATAAATAAATTATAACGAGAAATTGAGATAAAAGTAAGAATTTTGTATGCAAAACGTGGCAAGAACGCGAATTGAGAGTTACAGCGAAGTAACAGGAGAATTTCCAAATTCTTGAAGGGTTCCGTAGAGGGGTGCCACCTATATTTATAGAGAAAGAGTCCCTCATCGCAGGCACTCTAAGGGGAGCTGCGTGTCCGAGAAAGGAGGCAAAAATCTAGGGATAGGGAACAATCTTATCTCCTCCTTGACTTGAGCAGCACGTCCTCGATGGGAGGAGGAATCCCGCCACACGAGGACTTTTGTTCTGCAAGGAGTCCGGCCTCTTGAGGGCACCTCCCTCCTCCTAGGCTGGGCTTGGAAGGAAGGTCCTGGGTCCAACAAACCATTGTACTAGGTCTCCTTCTAGGGTTGTACTGGACCTACTTTGTGCATTGGGCTCGCTAAGTGTACTAGGCCTCCTTGGATGAAGTTTGGTCTAGTTCGCTTCCTTCTTGGGCTAAGCCTAACACTTTTAGATGGATTGTCCTCATTATGGGCTGACAGGCTCTTCTTGGGCCTGCAATTTCTTCTTGGGCCAAATGCTTTTGGGCCACACCTATCAACGATAGTCAATGACACCACTGTACTATTTTTTTAATATGACAATTATACCCTTAATTATATAAAGTTTAAAAATTAATTGTAAATATTTTTTTAACAAAAGTACTCAACGTAATTTTATCACAACTATATTAACTCTTTTGTTATGTCGATAATACCTCAAATTGATTATTTTTATTTTTATTTTTATTTTTAAAAATATAATTTATTTAATTTATATATTTTATTTTTTAATAATATACATTAAAATACAAATTTATTTATTATATTCATACAAAAACGACATGCCAAAACTGCTAAGTTTTTTTAAAAAGAAAAAAAAAAAGAAATTGGAGTTGCATTTGAAGAGGGAAGAATAGAGTAGGGATAATTACACTCAAATTCTCTAAGATTTGGTGTAATTAAACATAGACACCGTATAATTTAAAAAATTACATATAACACCCTTAAGGTTTGATTCCGTGTAACAAGTAAGTCCCTCATTTAATCAAAATTTATCGATTTTCTAATATTAATAAAATAAAATTGAAAAGAAATTATACTTACTGTCAATCGACTTATTACTGACTTATTGGAGGTCAATAAACTTTTTTTAACCAAATTATCCTCATATGTCTTTACGCGTTAATGCATGTGAGGATGTATATCTTCACCATTACAAGGGTAGTTTAGTTCGAAAAAAATATTTGACCTACAATTGGTCAGTAATAAGTTATCAATTTTTATTAATTTTTATTAATATCAGTAAATTCACGAATTTTGATTAATGGAGAAACTTATTTATTAGATAAAAATAAAGCTCAAATGTGATAAATATAATTTTTCAAACTATAAAATTAAATTTGATGAGAAGAGAGTGTTGTCCCAATAGAGTATTGAAGGACAAAAAGGTGAGATAATAAAATATTAACACGCTTCTGTTAAAACCGAGGCGCTTTTAAGCACTCGCGGATACAGAACACTGAGAGAGAAAAGCGTGTGCTCTAGAGAGAGACAGCACAAAATGTACGTATAGAGAGAGAGAGAGAGAGAGAGTGCGAGTAAAGAATCGTTAAGAACTTGCTGCTTACTGATGTCAACGATCTAGAAGAAAATTACACTCCAATTTTACCGGTTTCTCGTCCCTGCCATGGAAGGTAAGCAGGAACTCTGATTTCTTTTTTGTCCGAGCCCTAAATTTTCTTGTGGTTTTGACCTCTGGTGATTCTGGGTTTGCTGAATTATGGCTTGATTCTACCATTGTTGTGATCGTTTGCACTGAATTGTTGGATAGAATAAGAGTGGATTGTGTCAGTCTCGTGATTGTGGTGATCTTAATTAGCTTGGGTTCTGTTTACTTTATGATCTCTGGCTGTGTTCTTGCTTGATTTCTTGGACTGGGTGTTTGTGCAGTTTCAGGAGCTGATTTGAGGTTTCTGTTTACTTTACAATATTTATCCAGATTTTTTTTTTCTGAAATTTCATCTGCGTGTCTTTTCTGTGATGGTTCTAATTCGTATACTTCTGTTAGACTTTTGGCATTTGATGGATATCAGGATACATACAGGACAGGTAGGAGAAGTTTCTTAACGGAAGTTTCTTTGTATTTGTTGTGTGCTTTCATGGTGAATAGGCTTCGACGAGAGCTCTAAAACTGCCATAACCTTTTCTTGTCAATATTTGTCATATCTGCATTTTGCCCTTAGTATTGGCCTCTGCTGGAGTTCTCTCAATCTACTATGGTAGCGTAGGAAGAGAGATTAGACTAGACGTTTTTATAGCATCATAAAGGAAGTTCTAACATCCTTTCGGTTTATATGCGAGCGTATATGTAATGCATACACGCACACATGAAAACGGGTTGGGTTGGATCTTCTAACACACTGAAATTAAATAACCGTGCCTGGTGTGAAATCCTGCCCAAAGAGCAATGTGTATCAGGGTCAAGGTAGTTCAATTAGTTGATGGTAATTTCCTAAGCTTAGAAGGGGGATGTGTTTAGGTTGTGAAAGGACAAGGCTGACAGTTTCTGAGCTGTAATTTTCTTGCACAGGTTTTTGATAGTTCCTAACTAGTTCTTCCATGTGGATTATAATGTTCTGTTTCCTTCTAGCTCGTGTGAATTTGAGACTGTTCTCCATTGCCTGCTATTTCATTTCAAGTATAAACTGATCCTTGGGAGATGTCGCAAAATGTCTGATGATTATGTAAATATTATTTTTTTAGGTATATCCCCAGATCGGGATTCATTGGAGTCTGCAGCCAAAAAGTCCAGTATTTCATCTGGTGGTAGGGTTCAGGATAGGAAGGAGTTTCTCCATAGATTTGTGGACAGTGAAATCTTGAAAACTAGTCTTTTGGATTGGCTTGAGGATTTAGCTGAAGATAGTGTGAGGCCTACCTTTGATGTTCCTTTTGAGGTAGTGGATCTTCAGAAGTTTGATTATGCTCTAGAAGGAATTCCCTTTCAGCAACTAATCCGGATGCCTAATTCTATTTATGCATCAACATCCAGCACTGTGGAAGCAACAGCTTATCTTGCACTTGAGGACTTCCTGCACGCGAGTACGAATGGCTTGTGGGAAGCTTTCTGGGGGCCTGAAAATGATAGAATGCCTTTTTACGTTTCCTCTTTATATGATGGAAACTTGAGATTTTACCAAGCTGAACAGGCAATTTCTAAAGGTAAACTTGAGGGGCTTTGTGCCTCAGCTATAATGCTGAAGAACCCCAGACATCCACAAGGGAAGTGGGATGATATTATTGAATTGGCACTTCTGAGACCTGATATTGGAAATCTTGCTTCAGCTGAGGAAGACTCTAAGCCCCCAGTCTCTATTATGGGTGAAGCTTTATTCTTTGCTCTTCGTGTGTTGATTGCAAGAAGTATCAGCAGATCAAATATACCTCTCAGTTTGAATTGTGTTTTTGTACTTCTGGTTGATTATCAATATGGTGGTGTTGTTAAAGTTGAGGGTGATCTGAATAACTTGGAATTTGATCTAAATAATGTCTATGAATCTGCTGCTTCATGGATTAAGAATCATTCGCGAATCGCGATTTCGCCTGTTTGTAGGATCTGGAACAAGCTTGGAAATGCTAACTGGGGGGACATTGGGGCTTTACAAGTACTTTATGCTACATTTCAATCTATAGCACAATATGCTGGAACACCTAGGAACACTATTGAAGATTTAGCTGCTGACCACAGTTCCCGTCTTCAAGCAAGAAGGATTGAGAGGCAACTGGAGGATACAAGGGTGAATGGTAATGGTTTGTTCCGGTTCCAGCATCACACAGCGACACCTGAAATTGTAGAAGTACAGGAAGAATCCATTAAACTGGATTCTGAGAGGTCACTGAAGCTGGAGGTAGGATCAGTATTGTTGTTAGAGGATTCAAGCTGGCAAAAAGGGTATCAGATAGATGAAGTTCTGAATGACGGGGAGATTCTGTTCTATGTCGCATCCCCTGTTGAAGATCGGGGAAAGACTGTGTTTCTGTATGTTGGTTCACATCCTTCTCAGCTGGAGCCAGCTTGGGAAGATATGAAATTATGGTATCAAGTTCAGAGGCAAACTAAAGTACTGAGTGTCATGAAACAAAAAGGATTGTCCAGTAAGTATCTTCCTGAACTGATTGCATCCGGCCGGGTAGTTCATCCTGGTAATTGTCGGAAGCCAAAGAGAGGTGATAACTGTGACCACCCATGGTGTGGAACCCCTGTCCTAGTGACCAGCCCAGTTGGCAGGACTGTTGCTGACATGGTGAGAGCGGGCCAATTTGGTGCCGATGAGGCTATCAGGTGTTGCCACGATTGTTTGTCTGCTCTCTCTGCCACTGCTTCCGCTGGAATTCGGCATGGAGACATCAGGCCGGAAAATGTTGTCTGTGTGAAATCTGCAATGGGGCAGCCTTACTATGTTCTTATTGGCTGGGGACATGCTATTTTAGAAGAAAGGGACCGCCCAGCATTAAATCTTCATTTCTCTTCTACTTCTGCGCTCCAGGAGGGGAAGTTATGCTCTGCTTCTGATGCAGAAAGCCTAGTATATATGCTCTATTTTTGTTCTGGTGGGGACTTGCCTGTTTTGGATTCAGTTGAAGGAGCACTACAATGGCGAGAAACATCCTGGTCAAGGAGGCTAATACAGCAGAAGCTTGGTGACATCTCCGCCGTGCTGAAAGCCTTTGCGGATTATGTTGACAGCCTGTGTGGAACACCATATCCCGTTGACTACAAAATCTGGCTAAGAAGGTTGAAGAGACAAATTAGCGAAGAAGATGGTGGGAAAGAAGTTGACACGTCTAGTTGAAATTACACTCTTACATTACAGCTGCCTCACGTTTCGGCTGTTTCAGTTTTTACCCTTATCTCGGAGCCACCTTTCAGGAGTGTATGTTGACCTTGGAAGATGGGATTTTCAATCACATAATAACAATTGAGGTCCTCCTGGGACAAGCATACAATGAAGATTGCCACTGGTCTTCATATGTTCGGGCATTGCTGACGCCTTCCCAACTTGAACCAAGAGTTTTGTTCGATTCTACTGGCAACTGAATCATAATTTTCAGCCTCTTGTTTTGGTGATTGGGCTGTTCCTGCTATTCCTTTTGTGCACCACATAACGAAGATAACAGGTATTTGTGCACCTTGTTAGCAAAAGAGGGTTGCGATTTATTGCTTTTGCACATTTCAAGGGTTGTTATAGATATGTTGTATCTGTTGTCATTAATCCTTGTAAAGATAGGAACTGTGCATATTGTTTGATGTGTGTGAGAAATGAGCATACTGGAGTATTGCAGTGTATTAGCTGGGGGAATGGTGTTTCTATTTCCCCCTATTACCCTGAAATATGTTGCACCTATCGCTCTACTTGTTATACGGACACTAGAGAATAGGAGTTACCTATCTCAACCTTCCCTAGTCACTGAAGTAGCTAAATTTTTCATCCAAGCACGGTATTGACAACTACATAGATTCAAATGACAATTGACAACATAGAAACAATGAAACTGTGGAAGTTGCATATCATCACAAGTTTAGTCTACCAGATGATCAAAGGGTTTAGTACAATTTGATTAGTTGAATACGATTGTTGCCTTCTTTGAATTTCTCATATTCTTAGATCGTAACTGCAAGCAGAAACAGAAGGGGGGGGGGGGAAAGGCTGGGAAAAGGGATCTAGCAACCTAATCTGCATCCATTTCTTCAAGTGCAGCTTTAGCTGCCTCCTTGGCTTCCTCTAACAGAGAGTCTGGGACCTAGCAACCGAGAAGTATGAATCATAAGCAGCTCAATGCAGCAAATAATACAATTCATTCGCAAGAGAAATCATTAGTGGCTAAGACTGGAGAATATATTTGTACACTCGTGATTTACCTTTTGATGCTGACGGTTTGACTCATCGCAGACCCAACTCATTTCCAATTCAAATGCCTTGTCCTTGGCCTCATCATGCACCCCATAAATACTGCTTACAGAAAAGATCGGGGATCAGTGAGTAACCACTAAGATTGATAGAAAAATAAAATGATGAAAATAGCAAAACTGGACATACATGGCACAAACTCAATGTGAAACTAAACAATAAAAATTGTCTAGACATCATTAGGAAGATATAACTCACATCTTGGCCACCTCAATAACACCTTGTCGGCAGGTCATTTCTGAAAGCTTCAATTTTTCAATCTCTCTGTCAATATAATATTTGGCTGAGGGTCAGCATATTTGAAAACAAAGTGTATAACAAGATGGTGAGGAGTTTAAAAAGAACAACATTGAAATAATCCAGAATTATATGAATAATAGAGAATATCAACAGAGGATGTTGTATCTACCCATAATCAGTATCAAGCCGAAATCATTAACATCCTAGCAAAACTAATGCATTACTGATAATAAAAATGATGCTAAAACATTCGGAGGTAAAGTAAGGTTATTAGAGTACTCAATATCTTCATACTTGGAAGCACAGAGTACATTTTGTTTCATTTTCCTTTTTGAATTTCATTTGTCCTGCCGAAGTAGGTGAAACTAAGATGGGGAAACGGATAACTTACGTTTTAGCAGCCTGCCTTCCCTTTCCAATGGCAGCACCAAAGTATCTCTGCAGCAATAAGAATATACAGATTACAGAAAGCCCCTCAAAAGAACAAAACTGAAATAGTTAAAAAAGTAGCATAACATACAAGATGCCCGATATCATTTATATAATCCAAATTTCAAAATATACTAGATGTAATACCAGAGGTATTACAGACATTAAATGCTATAACCATCATTTGCAACTAAGGGGAGACACTCACATAGGATATGCCGGATGGTTCAATCATGTAGAGCTGTGGCCCATCACGATCATAACCTCCCAGAATTACTCCACAACCAAAAGGCCTGCAGAACTTAATATTAGGTTCAGATGCAGAAAGTAGATAAATAGAAGCAATTTAATAAAACAACTCAAAGATACAATATCACAACCTGAGCCACCAATAGAGAGTGCACAAATGCACATAACTCGCAACACGTGCTGCGAGTTCTTTTACAGGAATGGGTTCACCATACACACTGGAAACGAGAAGGATCGAATAACATGTTAGAACAAATACCTATTAAGTTATACTGTCATAAATGCCTGCCACAATTTTAGAACATAAAGCACAATGCAAGCACAGAAGACACACATAGCCCTTCGGAACAAACCTCTCGTAGTTAGTTGCTTCAGATTTTGCTCGTGCCACTATCTGCCTGCCATCTGCAGCTAGTCCAGCAACAGCCTGAAAGTGCAAAAGCATCAGCACAGTCCAAAAAAACTTGAATTTGATTTGAAGGAAAAAAAAAAAGAAAAAGAGAGTCGAAAGTTTCAACAAACTTCTTATGCATATTGATGCGAAGAATTTCAAAACCAAAAATTCAAGCTAAACCGAACAAACTGCACATCCCTTTTATTTCTACAAAATTTTGCTCGTTCATGAGTTTGAGAACGACTTGAATCCCTACTCTTTTAGTCAATACAAAAATTATTACTACATCTTATATCAGCAACAATGCACATAATAGATTAACATCACCACTTATCGAAATGTCAACTACCCTCCATATTTTGCAGCACAAATAAACACTACTTATCAAATCTAAAAACAAACATGCACATGTATCTGTGGGAAACAAAGCGTACCATGCCGGAATGACGATGAACGGCGTGGATTCTTCGGTTGGACCCCGGCAACATCATCTTCGAAGCAATCAACTTCTCCACTCCCTTCAACACCATCAGCAAAATTGAAAAACGCAATCAAAACCCTAGTCCACTACAAGCTCCAAGCCCAACAAGAAATACTAATAAACCAAATCAATGTCCAAATTTTGGGGTTCTACAAACACACACACAAATACACATATACATATCTATACCATGACGACGCCGTCCTTGCATTTGATGGCGACGACGGTGCCGCTGTTGTCGACGGCTTTTGCGGCATACTCGATCTGGAATACGCGACCGTCCGGCGAGAATGTGGTCACTGACAGATCGTACCCTGTGCCTATGCTGCTCATTTTCCCCTCTCTCTCTCTCTCTCTCTCTCTACTCTTTGAGCTTCTGCTTCTCTTTCTTGTACTCTATGCTGTTTCTGTTTCTCTTCCTTTTTCTTCTTTTCAAATAAAAAATAATAGAGAAAAAACTTTTCTTTATTAACAAGACACATAACATATAGCGTAAAATTGTAAAATCAATCCAACACTTTAGCGTCATTTCATATTTGACCCGATGTTACACAGAATTTTAAAATTAACACCATATTTCATTAAAAATTACAAAAAAATCACAAAATATTGCAAAAATAACCCTTTTTGCAACGTGTGGGGTCCTTTTTTGCAATATTTTTTTTTTCTCTTAACAAAAGATGAAATTAAATTTAAAAATCCTATAAAATATAGAGTTAAGTATGAAATGACTCTAAATTACGGGACTAGTTTCAAAATTTTGCCTAATATATAGTCGCAAATAAAAGAAAAATAAAAGAGAAAAAAGGCGTTTAAATTAAAAATAAATAGGTGGGCTGAAATGCAATTTTTCTTTTTTGTTTTAATTTTTTTTTCTTGTATTCTTCCTTTAATTAGTGTTAAGCAAATAGATTACTTTAATTGTGAGATAACTACAAACTTTTAGTGAAAATTAGAGGGACGTCCGTTTGACTCTATGATTGAGCAGGTTAGCAATGTAATTTCTTAAGTTATTTAGCCTCATTTTTAATAATCACTTTTTAAATTAAATTTAAAAGTGACATATTGCAGCTTTAATCCCCTGCAATTATTTTTTTAATTATTTATTATATTACCATAGGCTGTTTGAAATTTGTCATAATTATAAATATTTCATCATTTGAAAATTTACAAATAATCTACTGAAAGCAATGACCATCTAACAAATACCTCTACTCGATATCAAGGGAAACTTGCAAATACTTGTAACAAGAAGAAAACAATTATGGCAGCCCATTGTAATTAAAGTAGAAAAATTGAAGTTGAGGAACAATGTTTTGAAGTCTGTAAATCTTTAAATATTACAGTAAATTTTGTTTTCTTATTTTTGCACTGGCTCTACAAACATGAAAGGAAGTGAAGAAGCAAGTTGTTCCTACTCAAACTCAGCCCTGTACATCAAAGTGCACTAGGAAGAGTCTAATCTTTCTTCCACAAGGAGCTAAAACAGTGATGCAAATCTTGTTTCATCAGGCATATACAAGCATATAAGGGTACCTGAGCATCAAACCACAATGCTCGACAGGAATATCTTGACAGCACAACCGAGAGTAGCTATAAGGCAATCCATAGATGAACGCAATTTAAAACAAGATCAGACTCGCATTTTATGACAGAATCAACCCTTTAGATAGGTGTGGAAGTCCAGTTCGTGGTGAGGAACTAGTGGATGAGACTGTCTGCCTGAAGAAGACCCTCACGGATCTGTGAAGCGATGTCCTTGACGGCCCCAGGGCCATGTGGGATAAACACGGCAGAGGACTTAGACGATGAGCCAATTTCCTTCATTGTGTCGAAGTATTGGGTAACAAGAACCATGTCCATGACATCCTTAGCTGTTGTTCCTGGCACGCTTTCTGAGAAGGCGAGAACGCTATCCCTTAGCCCATCT
The DNA here is from genome assembly GCF_026168435.1 of Sesamum indicum. Classification (NCBI taxonomy): domain Eukaryota; kingdom Viridiplantae; phylum Streptophyta; class Magnoliopsida; order Lamiales; family Pedaliaceae; genus Sesamum; species Sesamum indicum. Next base: position 1,962,998 of record NC_142661.1, on the reverse strand, counting down.
ACAATGGCCTGACGCTGACGAGCAATACCAAGCCCAGATAAGTACTTGGATTCAGCTTCTCCTTCAGCTTTTTTGATCTGCAAGATCTTTTCTGCCTCGGCCTTCTCGTTTGCAGCAACCCTGAGCCGAGCAGCTGTTTTGCAGTTGACAGATCATCATATAATAATTATTTCATCAGTATCATCCCATAGAAGGCCAACCCGAAACATTTGCTCTTTGGGATCTTGGATGTTATTACATGAACCAAACAAATATATACAAGTTTGTTCATGAGTTATTTGATATCAAAACATCCACTTAGGTTCAATATCAAACACTCGGCTGCATTTTCCATGTCATAAACTTACCCGCATTTATCTCATTCATGGCTCTCTTGACCTGAGCATCTGGTTCTATGTCAACAATCAGAGTCTGCACTATTTCAAACCCATAGGCAGACATGGCCTGCGAAGATAAAGATGCGGAACATCAAAGCATTAGTTAGTTATGTACACAGAAATAGGCGTTTGCTGTAAAGAGCACATAGTACCTTCTCAAGTTCACTCTCCACAGCTTTGGCTATGTCATTCTTCTGCTCAAAAGTAGAATCCAAATCCAGTCTTGGTACACTTGCCCTTATGACTAAACATCCATCCATATTCAGATTACTAATGTTACTGTAACACTATCAAGGAAATGTAACAGCAGATAGCGTCTCATGTTTATTTAATCCCTATTCGCAATTGTTTCCCTTAATCTGAATCCGTAACATGCACTCCGCAGTAATTAGTTGTCATGAACCTCCATATAAAATAGGTTAGATTACAATGGGCTCCCCTGAGGTGTGTTCATAATTACACATATCCACTCGTTGTTTGAAAAATTACAAATACCCCTGAAATTCAAGGCTACGAAAGGGTATTTGTTAGGCGGCCATTAATTTCAGAGGGTATTGTATTTCTTCAAACAAAGAGGGTGTATTTTGTAATTTTTCAAACAATGAAGGGGTATTTGGAATTATGACAAACCTCATGAGAACCCATTGTAATTTACCCAAAATAAAAGTATCTATTCTGACCATTGCAACAGATATCTTCTCTAATCAATTCAGATAGATCCTATCTCCAACAAAGTGAACAGGAAAGAACAGCATTTTAGTTTTAAAGACAATACCTAAATTACTGTATGCCAGTTGTTTCAGCTATTGGCAATGCGTGCAAGCCTCGTCAAAGTTTTAGCAAAGAAAAATTGATTTGGATGACGCCAAACTACAGGTGTGATGAGGAAGAACATTTCTACAGGTAGAGGAAAAGTGACCTAACACCCATGTAGTTATAAAGTCATTATACATAACATTACAAAAACATAACATTAAGGGCCTTTCCTCGTGTCACATACAAATATAAACCCGTAATAATAACATGAACAAAGGCACAATGTATTGATAGTATATCAGCTCAATCTCTGTATACAGCAAAGTGCTTTATGATATTGCTACACAAGAAAGTAAAAATCATAAATCACAATCATACCATCAAAAACATATGCTTGGATCTGTGCTTTTGTGTTTGATAGCTTATAAAATGCATCAGATGCTTTCCCAGCCAATGCTCGGTACTGGATCGAAGCAACCACAGTGACAAACACATTATCCTGAAACGAAACAGCTCCGATACTTCATCAAATTGATCATATTAGAGCAGACAACAAAGCAAAGAAGAGATTCTTTATTCACGAGTGGCCCTAGTTACACTTTTTGCTTTTCTGATTTATAATTGGGGAGATAATCCTGGAAAAGCAATTCGGAATACTCTTTTAACATATTTTGCCACTCGACCAAAATCTCAATTACCACTTCATTCTCCATATGTAACATGTTTGTCCAAATAACTAGTCTGCAGATTACCACTGAAGACAATTTAGTGATATTAGGAAATGCATGGAGGCTGATTATTATAGGGAAATAAAAGTTCTAAGTAGTAAGTAAACTGGTGTGAAAACCTTAGTTTTCGTTTCACAGCGGACATCAAGCTGCTGCACACGTAATGACAAAGAACCAGCCAATTGGTAGCCAACACACCAGGGCAGGCAATGGCAACCAGGCTCAAGCACTTCATCAAACTTTCCAAAATGTTCTTTCACAGCAACCGTGGACTGATCCACTTGGATACAACCAAGTGTCTGACCCATTTATCCAGCGAAAACCACTAACCTGAAATTGTGTGCACCGATGCTTCATTTGATCAAACATGAGATGATAAGATCATACACATACACATAAATATGTGCCTGGGTGACTAAAAGACTAAAAAAGGAAATCAACTCGTTCTCTCTGGATTGTAATGATGAAAATCATATTACTTTTTTTTATGACCATGGAACCAGAAAACAATCATATGAATCAACCATAAGCTTCGTAATTCTGTCATTCTGTTAAATTGAACTTCCACGACAACAAACTTCAAAGCCTCTAAACACACATCGAATTCAATCAGATTTCTCTATAGTCAAGTTTTCCGTAAAGTGGGCTCAGAATCCGGTGGCTCGTCAAATAAAATGGTACTCAAACTTACTTGCATGTGTAAGATAAAGTAGCCAAGACAAATGACCATAGAACTAATAAACTTGTGAACACAACTTAAAAGTCAAACTGGGAAGCACAACAAATTGAAGAATCCAACAACGACCTCACCAAGGTTGGCCCATATTACCAAAAGGCTACTACAAAACAATCAAGGAAAATTTAAAATAAACGGAGCTCCATATAACTAGAGAGTAATTTATACTTTGTTTGCTCTGTGAGATCGAGCCCATATAACTGCAGGCAGAGAAACTTCTAAGACTAAAAGGTCTTAACACCATGCCATGAGAAGCACGGTGTTCGCACAATTATCAATCCCTCTATACTGCCCCATCACAAGATAATTTGGATTAAGAAAAGGAAACTCCCCACATCTCAAGAAAATCCTGAATTTAGCTTCAGTTCCAACACTGTTACATAAATCATTTCCTTCTTTATTCAAATCCAAAGATCACTTCAATCCCACCTTTCTACTCCAAAATAAGAGTGTAAAACAGGATGGGGAAAGGGAAGATGAGAAGTACACATGGAGACAACTTCCCCCGACATGATTACTATGAGGAGGCAGAAAACAAGCCATTCATTCATCACGTTACAACACATAACAACAGAATCCCAGATGTAATATATAACAAAAACGACTTAACTTCACCAAAATTCAGCAGTCTCTTCTGCATAAACATCAAATTCCCACCATTGTTCGTGCAAATTTACTGAGAAACCTACAGAACAAAAGAGCAAAAAGAATACTCACAATAGACAGAGGAGAAACAGCCAGCTCGAGATTGGAATTGGGTTTTCAAATTTCGTGATTGTAAATACAAGGGTGCTCTGATTACCTAAATTATTTATAGTAACAATTGATTGGGTATATCTTCAGCAAGGCGAACAGCATGCCTCTGTTATTTCTTGAATTGATTTTGCCAGACCAGATTTCTGTTTGTCAAACCATAGGGTCGAAATTATGAATTTTCTTTTTCTTTTTCATTTTAAATAGAGAAATTTTTAATTTTTCACTACTTAGCTTTTAGTATATAAATAAATTATTACCTAATAAAATTTATTTGAGCTCTCCCAATTTTAAAATTTAATACAGCTCACCATTCCGATTATATATTAACAGCACTAAATTTTTTTTTTCGTTTCGACCGAAATCTCACTAATTTGTCCTGAAAAAACCTCCCATTAGAAACAATAAAGAAGTTTTGAATATATATATGTTTCCAATTTCTCACTTATCTTCAATGTTAGATGATGGTACATATTAATGTGTCTGGAAATTAAAAAAGTCACGTGACACGTGACCTAATTTTAAAGACAATATCAAATGAAGTGGCGCATATTTGCCTATCTCAATTAACGTTCTTATACAAGGTATCGTCCACTTTAATCAAAGTTTTACAATTTTAACATCTTATCGAGGAATTGAGAAAATTACATGACCTAGTTCCAAAAACAACATTAAATAAAGTGGCACATACTTGCCTATCTCAATTGGCGTCCTTATACAAGGTTTATCCACTTCACTCAAAGTTTTATAGTTTCGGCATCGATACAAGGAATTGAAAAGTCACATGACCTAATTTCAAAGACAACGCCAAATGAAGCAGCGTGTATTTGCCTAATCTCAATTGATGATCATATATAAGGTATCGTCTGCTTTAATCAAAGTTTAACAGTTTTGGCATAGAATCGAGGAATTGAAAAGGTTACATGACCTAGTTTCAAAAACAATAACTTACCTATCTCGGTTGACGTTTTTATACAAGTTATGAAAAAATCACATGACCTAATTTTAAAAACAACGTCAAATAAAGCAACATGTACTTACCTATTTTAATTGACATTCCTCTATCAAATATAATCTACTTTAATCAAAATTTTACAGTATTGTCCCGAAAATATATCTTGTTGTGTAATGAATACTATACATAATCCTTATTTTGCCCTAATTATTCATCGATAGGTTTGCAAGAGAAAAAATTGGATTGGCAAATGTGCATTTGGTCTTTAAGGTGAAATTCATTCTTGGGGACCACTAAAGTTTAAGTAAACGAAGTAAACGCCCATAGATATTATTATTGAGAGATTGGTCCCTATGCATTTACGTGTTTTTCATGGTTGAAAGTTGTAATGAACCCACAACTTGGCGTAAGCATTTCTTTATCTATCCATATCATACAGGCTTTAATGGGCTCAATACATACTGGGAGAGTTCCATCCTCTCATTTCAAAAATAGAGTTTTAGAAATAATCTTTTATTTAACTAATGCTTTGATAATATACAAGTATATACAACTCCCCAAGCTCTCATCTTTTTTTCTTTACTCAAAAGGGAGCTTATATATTAGGTAATGGAAGTATCAATTTTTTTTATCAGTTATACGATTAAAAATAATGGTACTAACACGATTTAACATGACATAATTCACACTGTTTGATATCTTCGTCCCGAATTGATATAAAAGAGACTCATTATATGTACATCCAAAATATCCAACTACTACATCAAAGTTCCATTCTTTCAATGTTACTCGCAACTTTTGCGTTGACATGGCTATCCTTTTCCCCTTCACGTCTTCGCAAATGCACGTCCTTGTCATAAATGTGAAAAGCAAGAAGATTTCCAGCTATCCAAGAGAAGAAAAACCTTGATATACAGAACTGAGATAGGTAGAGTGTGAATGTACCTGCATATGTTCACAACCAGCTCCCTTCCAAGAAACTGAAACGGAATTATGCACTTCAAAATATAGTTTCATGTTGTCCATAACATTTACACATAATACAGTAATACAACATAAGAACAGAAAACTGCGACTCAGTTAGTTATCGGAAGCATCCGATGAAGAATGAGTATAACCTACAATCTGATAAACATCAAACAAAATATACAAGAGACCTTAAGCATCTACATTTCAACTGTCATAAAGGAAATTACTCGGTTATAGTTCATTTGAAGAATAGGCTATGAATTGTTGTAATTGCATTTCACTAAGTGGGATAATCTTATCCGGATTCACAGATATTACACACCCATCTGAAGTATCAGTGAAATAGCTGTTCAAACCTGTAGAAAGATACACAAGCTGTTTAGCTGCTCATATTACATACAACTGATTTTAGCTGTAAGCAGTGGATATTCAAACTAAATCATATATAAATAAGCCAGTAATTGACAAGTCAAGTATAAATTTCAATCCGTAAGAGGGGGTACCGCAGGTATTCACCACATGTTGTTGTTCATATAATAAGACAAGAAAATGCTATAATAAACTAGGAATCATGTATCAAGAATTGCACTAAAACATAAGAAATAAGCACCCATAAAGCTTTAGAATCTGCAGAAGTGATCATGTGATCCACAAAATTTCAATACAACTTATTTTACTCAAATTCAAGCTAGACAAGCTCATGTCTGATCCAAGAACCAATTGGTGGGAATACAAATCATCCAGAACTGGTAAGGATGTCTCTGATCAAAAAAAATTTCACAATGTTTATTGTTCTGCAGCAACCACGCTGATTTCACCTTTATCTAACAAGTCGTAGAATGCCCTAACTTTCCGCTGCTCATTCCAGTGGTGCATCTTCCATACGCTACCTGCAGCAATGCCAAGCACAATTCCGATGGCTATCTCCTTCACCACACTTGGTCCCTTCAAAGTGGCATGAGCAATCCTCGGACCAGCCATTCAACTTCTTGCTAAAAGCTTATAATTCCTGCAATTAACTCCCCAATCAAAATTATATCCAAGCCATTTCAGAAAATGCTGAGAGCAGAAGCACTGGTAATTAAGAACCACAATGAGAAAGATAAGATCAAATACGAGCAACAGTCAAATAATTTAACAATGGGATAATAGGCATCTAACTCATCCCTATCCAACAAGTTACTAATTTCCAGAAATTACTGAAATTCAAGAGGAAAATAGTTCGTTCCACATGCATCAAAAACTTTGAATAAATAAAACAATAGTTCATAGGTTTAGTTTAATTATTTGAAAAACAAAAGCATTTGCTGAACATTTGAAATACAAGGTTTTGAAACATGAATATTTCTTACACTCCACTTGCAAGATGATCCCTATGCCTAATCCATGATGATGGTCCGGAGAATCTCAAATAGGTTCCTCGAATCCACAATGATTCAAACCCAGGCACAAGTACAACGGAGTTAGTATTATGGTTTAGAAATCCCTATCCCAAAATCCTTCCACCAAAAGACACTCATAGAGAATTCGTCAGTGACACATATTGATAATTCAGATGCCAAAATCAGAACATTTTTCCTCAACCCCGAGGTGTTGCAACAAGTATTAACTGATTTCAAGTCCATCGAGAATACTGAACCAAAGAGAAAGTTCAAGAAGCAGACAGCAAACCACAATTACAACCAAGAGAGAATACCAATAACCATCCCCACCCCATGTGTGCAAACAATGAAAAAAAGTAGAAGACTTCTACAAAATCCTGCAAGCCCAAACAACAGGCCCAAAGGGTAACTAAAAATACGAAAATTTCCAGCTTAAATCAAATCAAGTAACCACAATTCTTTCCTCACTAAACGGTCTCGACTAGTTCAAGAACAAATTAACCCAAAAAGGGCTCTCATTTAGGTGAAAGCAGCTCGAAAACCAGCACAGCTCCACTCCAAGATTTATTCAAATGCGAAAGCAAGATTATCAAGAGTGGAAAACTAAAACATAATCGAAATTGCACTACTGTAATCCGCCACGACTAATTCCAGCAAGGAAAACCAAATCAGAAAACGAAATTAAACATCGTACCCCCAAAATCAGAAATCCTGAATCAAATTCGCAACGCTTTCGACCCGTATAACCTGCACGAAAAATCAAGAATTAGAAATTCTTCCAAAAATTTTACCAGTCATACTGAATTGTAGGTGCGTGTGGACGTAGTTGCGAGACTTTACCCTAAAATTCTCTGATTGGGTAGAGAATAGAAGAAACACTGCCAATAGACAGCGAAGTGTTAAATAAACAAAGATAAGCAACGACGTCGTTCCACACGAGTTTCGGCGGCTAAATTACACCTTTCGTCCCTAAACTTTTTGAGGCACGATTTTGGTACCTAAACTTTACAGATTATTATGATTTTGGTCCAACTGTTAATTTTAACCCCAGTTTTAACAATTAGACCAAAATCATAATAAATTATAAAATTTAGAGACCAAAATTGTGTCTCAAAAATTAAAAATCAAAATTAATTTTGACCCAAGATATAAGGACCAAAAATGTAATTTACCCAATTTTGGTTTTAATCAGGTATTAACGTCAACATTTTTCATCGAAACCAAACCCTAATGGAACAGGGTCAGGTATAAATGGAGATTTTTTGAAAAGGGTGTAAGTGTAATTTCAATAAAAAAAAATATTAGAGAAAGTGTAATTTCGTAATTTTAAAAAGGTATTAATCCAATAAAATATAAATAACTTATTATTATTTATTTTTTTGTGAATAATAGCATGAAAAATAAGTTGGTGAAAAAGTGCTTATTGTATTTTAAGGTTTTTTTATAAATAAATTAAATTTTTTAATAATTTTTGTTTGTCTTAAGTATTTATATTTTTAGTATATTATCTGTGGGTAATTAAAATAATTGGGGTCCAATATATGAATAAATCAAATTTTATGTATAAGTTTTTTAAAAGAAATTACAAAACATGGGAGGGGTCAATATGTAAAAACATACATTATGTGTACTTTTAAAAAAAAGTTACAAAATCATTTATCCAAATCTTTTTAGAATTTATAAGCACTTTTAAAAGAAAAATAAAGTTTTGCAAATATTCCTTAATTTCTACCATCTATTAAAATTATCAATATGATAATTGCACCGCTCTTTTATAAGGTTTGGTGTAATTACATAAAAAAGGTTATATGGTCTTGAAAATTACATCTAGTACCCTTAATGTTTGTTTTCGTCTCATAAATAGAGCCCTTAATTAGTCAAAATTCATCAAATTTGTTATTATTAGCAAGAAAGTGAATGAAACCCGATTAATTTATTAATGATTTATTACAGATCAAATAATTTTTTTTTATGAAAAAACTAATTTTATAAGGATAAAAATATATTCGCTATGTTTGTTTTCATTTTTCAAATTATCTCCAAAACGAATCAAAACATACTCAATGTTTGTCATCATTCAAAAACACCTTATTTAGGTGTTTTAAACTGTTTTAACATAAATACATACGTATATATATACACATACATATACATAAATATATATAAAAAAGACATGATTTGACTATGAATTGATAATGAATAATAATTTTTGTCTCCCAAAACACAACATTAAACATACAATACTTATTTTAAATTATCTTAAAAAACAAATCCAAACATACATACTATCTCTAACAAACACTTGTTTATCTTTGTTTTTCTCTCTCTATCTCTATAAAACACAACAAAACACTTAAAAACGAATCCAAACATTATTATTATTTTTTGGAACAGATGGCCATTGGCGTAAACAAAAGAGAGGAACAAAAAAATGTTTATTGGAGGACAATAATGCACACCTCAAGACAAAAACAAGAGGACTTTAAGGAAGAAAAAGGTAATAAAACATCAACCGCACGACAGAAACCATGGACAAAGAATCCGACCAACACACACAGACACGCGCGCCCGATGAAAACTTAAGACCTGTTGATAAAACAGGCCGCGTGTGTCCCAGCGCGAAGATTCCCAGGAAATATCAGAGCCCGGGGATCCTGATTCCTCCTCTATATGACTTAGCTCCACCTATAACTGCGTGTCTGTGTGTGTTCTTGTGAGAGAGAGAGAAAGAGAGTAATGAAGAAGATGGCGGGGGGATGGCGGCTGCTGGCTGCAGATTTCTTGATGTCGTTCATGTGGGTTTGGTCAAGCGTGCTTAACAAGATCTTTGTGCATAGAATCTTGGGTTATGGGGCTCATGAATTTGAGGGCGAAATCGTCAGATACGCTGTGTCTCTCCTTAACATGTTCTTCTTCACATTCATGTGCAAGGCCGCCAGGGGTGGCCACTACAATCCTCTTACCCTTTTGTCCGCCGCGATTTCTGGGGATTTTTCCAATTTCCTCTTCGTTCTTGGCGCCAGAATCCCTACCCAGGTTCTTCTTCTTGGTCTTTTTCTTGTCTCTTTTTTGAGAAAAATAACTGACCATCGTGTGTGTCTGTAATTTCATGACCGGGGATGTTAAGGTTTTGGTTATGCACATAAAGCTGTCTGTTTTTTGGTGGGTTGAGTAATTAGAACCAGTGGTTGAGCTCTGTAGTTGTGGGACATGTATTTTTGGATAAGTTTGTTCATAACCTTTTGAATTGAAAGTTGTGGTTTGGGTGCTTGGATGGGAGTTACATTTTAACAGTCTGTTGTTAATTAAGCTCCTTCTTTTGCTAATTGTTAGTGCCTATATGGATCCGGATATACTTTTGATGAAATGTTTGACTTGTTGAGATTTGAGAATGAGATGGAAGGCCTGTGAACTTATGAAATATCCTTGGCATTTTAAGGTGTATACTCCAATTAATCTGCTTGCTTATGGGCTTTTAAGACAGGTGGATAGAGGTGGTAAGAAGTATTTTTCAGTTTGTATATGTTTCCGATTTACCAGGTCGCGGAAATTTCAAGGAGAAATAACTGAGAGTGGCTCAGCTTGACAGTTAAATGAAAAGATGGAATCTTGCTGTGACTTGCCTTTATATAGATTATAGACTATGCTCGGCTTAGTTGAGGGACAAGTAGGGATGGCGCCTGGTCCGTTTGACAATTTCTCATGAGGATTGCCTGAGATCATAACCAAATTGTAAGGAGAACATGGTGTTTCTTCTTCTGTTTGCTGAATCCCGACCAAGATGGTTGTTTGAGTTTCCAAAGATTGTTTAATACAATGATTGGAGACATGAGTAGTTATGATATTAACAGGAATCAAGATTAAAACAAAAAAACTGTGGATGCTGGAGGACTGATGAACCCTCGATCCAAGGTTCTATTGATATACCATGTAGAAATGAGGGGATGAGAGGCGTAGAAATCAATTTTCTCATTCAATAATTTGAGTTCAGTAGTTTATACCTTTCCACACAATAGAAGGAGAAAACTTTGTTTCTCTTAATCTCTTTAATACTTCTTCCCCAGTACTGTTTATAGGCACCAAACTCTATCAAATGATACGTCAATCCTAAAAAATATTTTGGCACGGAAAGCATCCCGGCTATCTGTTGAATTGGATGTCTATGTGTTATAATGTGCATCAGTTTTGGAACTCATTCTTTTTATGCATGCACGATTAGTCATCATTGTTTGGCCAAGCTTATTCACCTCATATCTGTTCTTTTCATTTCTTTTCAAAAGGTCGTTGGGTCGATTTATGGGGTTAGGCTCATCCTCGACACATTTCCTGGAATAGGACGCGGGCCACGCTTGAGCGTTGACATAGCGAAGGGTGCATTGACTGAAGGTCTTCTAACATTCACCATCGTGATAATTTCGCTTGGGTTGTCTAGAAAGGTTATTTATAGTTTCTTCATGAACACTTGGATTTCCAGTGTATCCAAGCTTACTCTTCACATACTGGGCTCCGACCTAACTGGTGGTTGCATGAATCCGGCCTCTGTAAGTATTGCTTTATCATTATCTGGATCTGTTTCATTTCCTATTCGATATGTAAATTTAGAAAAACGACAACATCACACAATTCTGTTGGTGCTTCTTAGGTGATGGGGTGGGCTTTTGCTAATGGAGAACATATCACCAAGGAGCATTTGATCGTTTACTGGCTTGCTCCCATCGAGGGCACTTTGGCGGCAGTTTGGGTGTTTCGAATACTAGCCGGGCCTAAGGAGGACAAGACCATAGCTGCTAAGAAGGACGACACCCCACAGCTGAAGACTGAAAAATTAAATTGATAAGATTCTTCATGGCTTGTTGTATATTAGATGCAAGAATTCCAGTGTTGTTGAACTTGTAAAGTTGTTCATAGATCAAGAATGGTTCACTTCAGATATTGTTGTACTTGGTTCTCGGTCATGATTTCATACTTTTCCCTCTGTCTAACATGTATATCTCAGGTTTCTGCAAACAAGATTCATGGCTTTGTTTAAATTTGGAGTCATCTTCCTCTGTTCAGATTTTATTGCAGAAACTAAACTTAAAAGATGTAGCAATTAGCATTTCAGGAACTGCAGAGAAGTGCCCGATCCTTACAGTGATGCCTCTGTTCTGTGCTCCATGTTTTTATACAATAATCACGGTTATGTAGAAAATGAATTTGAAATTATATGGTAAAATTAGTACACAAGTTGTGGTTCAAAATCAGCAAAGTCCACTGAACCAGATTCAATAGGTTTCATGAGATATGCAGCCAATAACTCAGAAGCCAGAGCTGCAATGAGAGGAATCCTCTTCAAGTTCTTCACCAACGGGATATCGTCGGTTTCTCCAACAGCAAGGAGTTTCTCGTTGATCTCCACCATGCGGTCCAACTTCCTCTTGAATTCTGGGTTCTCAACGTCCAGTACAGCTGGGAAAATTCTTGCAGTTGTGCGGTTTGTCTGCACGAAGAATTACATTTCAAGCGAAAATGCAAGAACGAAATGATGCAAGACGACAACGAGAAAAATAAATTACCTCAATGATAACATGCATGTCAAATTCTTTAGTATCAAGGCCAATGCCCTCGTAAAAAGCCGTTCTTTGGCAGTCATTGAGGTACATCGTCACATAAACCTACATATTTGATCATCAAGATATGAGCAAAGCATAGAAAAGCGAAATAATGAGATAGCAGCTAAATCTTCAAGAAACAATACACATTGTTCAAAACGTGTTATTACCGACAGACAGAAGAAACGAGCCCACAACTTTGCCTTCCAGTCATTTAGGAACTGAGGCTGTGCCTTCATCAAAGCCGAGAAGAAATCACCATGGCGGTTCTCATCCTGGCACCAGTTCTCAAAGTATTTAAAAATCGGATAGCATTGGTATTCAGGGTTCTCCTTGAGATGCCTGTATATGGTTATGTATCTCCAATATCCAATCTTCTCAGACAAATAAGTCGCATAGAAAATGAACTTAGGCTTGAAAAAAGTGTATTTTCGGGCCTTTGTTAGGAACCCCAAGTCCAGAGCCAGATTGAAGTCAGATAAACCTTTGTTCAAGAACCTGTTAAAAACAATCCCAATTTCTTTTGTTATTATTTAAACATCTGTGACCTTGTCAAAAAGTAAGGTGTGTGCTTCAACAGGGTGGGTGGAGAAATTCGAACATACCCAGCATGGCGGGCTTCGTCCCTAGACATGAGGGAGAAAATCTCAGCAACGACAGGATTGGTTTTCTGCACAAGGTATGGATATATAAGTTGACTAACATCAACATGAATTCGCCTAACGAAATTCTTTAACGAAACGCCTAACGCCTTTCATGAGTAAAAACAGCCAATTTAAATTTACACAAACCGACTACATGAGATGCAAGCAAACAACTGTTATTACCATTAGAGATGGAAAATCTAATACATTTTCAAGTTGGATCTGTACTTCAAGCTGTAATTCAAGCTCTTCTTTTGGATAACAAACTTTGAACACTCAAAACAAGCTGAAAATAACTGAAAACATCAAGAACACCTGCCATATAAATGTGATCAATCACCACCAATCTAGCAATACAAGGTTAAAGTTACTTAAACAAAACGTCGAACGGATGTCATGCAGTTGGAATTTCAGATTCATAACCAACAAAAACTTCAAATCAAAATAGCTAAGAACTGCTCCATTCTGATCATTACCATCAAGCATTCAAACCCAACAAACAATATTAAATTTTCCCAAGTAGTCCATATAGTAAGAGGGCAAGAAGAATTAAGTTGAAGAACTCATCAAGAACATACCTTGAGCCTCCTTCCAAGCTCCTTATAGAGAAGAAAACCAGAGAACTCAGCAGTGCAAGACCTCTCCAAGAACTCCACAAAAATCTGCCTCAATGGCCCATCAATCTTGTCAGCAGCCTCCTTGAATTCCTTGTTCCTGACAAAGTGGGTCTGGTTGAAATCTGTCTTGAACTCCTGAAGCAAAGCCTCAAACTCATCCATGTTCAAGTTCTTGTTGATTTGTGTGTTGAAAAGCTGCTCCATTTCATCAAAATCAGTGGTGTAAAATCTCGGGGTCAAAAGGGTCTCCTGTATCTCCTGTTTCTGACTCTTCTTCGGCTTTGCCGGAGACGGGGCGGCGGTGGACGACATTCTGACGGTGGAGAATCTTCTCCCCACTGGGATTCTTGGGTTCCCAATTCTTGGGCTGAATTTGGAAACGGGTTTTATGAGAGCCATTTCTGCTGCCATATTTTTGCTGAAACTGAAATTTCAGCACAAAATAATGATGAACTGAAGAAGACTGAGGAGGAGTGGGAGATTATATGATAATTCGGACAGAAATGTCTGAATCTAACCTCATCGGAAGAAATCTATGAGTTACGTGGGAGTTTGACACGTGGCCTGGTGCTATACGCCTGTCTGATTGCATATTCATGTAGTGGGACAACAGTTCTCGTGGTCTAGCTCTCTCCACAAGTAGATTTTCAGTGAATGACAATATACATGTCTACATATATTATTTTGATGAATAATTTTAAGTGTAAAATACAATCACCTCTTTTAAAATTGAATATAATTATAAATACATTATTATTATTTGAAAAATTATAAATCATTTCTAATTTTAACTTTTATCTAACAACGAGGTCATTCCGTTAGTTTTCGTTAAGTTTTTATTCAATTTTTTATGAAAATTGACCAAAATACCCTTTTAAATTATGCATTATATTTTTTAAAATATTTTTACGGACCAATACTCCCATTGGATTATTTATTTTATCCATCATCACTTTTTTAAATATTTTTTGTAAAAGTTCAACTAGGGTAAAATCCTAATGTTCACTTCACTACTTAGGAACTACATAATTATTTTTCATTTATGAGAATATTTGTAATTTTTCACACAACAAAAGACACCTGTAATTAGACCAAATCTCATGAGAGATAGCTTTAACTACCCTAATTATAATTATATTCTGTGCATCGAAATAATTGATAATATGTAAATATTAAAAATCAAATATAATATATTACACAAGAATGATAAAAAGAAAAAAATTAATTTTCATGAATTTTCGAAACTCGTCAGCATTTTGGAGACAATAATATCCCATCTAAGCTCTAAAGTATGTTTTTCTGACACACAACACACACTCTCTCTTACACATTGTTTTGGAACAAACATTAAAAGAAGCCTTGAGATCCATTGGTCTCTGAAAACATCCATCATTCATCAAAGAAATCATGAGCAAGTCGCACGTGATGTATGGTCAGAGCCGTCAGATTTTTGAACTTGCCGGGTAAGACCCTAATAAAACAAAGCAACAAACACAACAAAATCATCGTATATTTGATGTTTGCAGTCTCCTAGCTAGAATTGCTTCCTGGTTCTGTTGCAAGAACTTGCAGTGATTATTCTGAACATTGTAGGGTCCTATGAGTATGGAACTTCCTGCTGGAAACAGAGTTGAAAGCCGGCAACGATGTTTTCGTATCGTATTCTGAAAACTGAACAGAATGCAAGAAATGTCTCAGTTTTTGAGAGCTTATATGAATCCACACTCAACAATATCGGATTACTACTACATAGAATGTCGTATGATGCCGGATGGGATAAGACAACTTATCGTTTGTTTGGATTGATGATTAAACTGTATGTAAGACTTCAAACAAGATCAGATATGTCATAAAATCAAGATTGCAGCAACGGAATGCTACCTGTGTTCTATGCTTGAACTGATGCTGTCGTTTGATCTGATTTTACATAATCAACTATCTCTTCGTCAATTTCAATCGCGTGTTTGTCCGGTTCTTGTTCAACACGACTGACCAACCTGTTAGAATCAGTTCCATCGTCCCCTTCCTCGTGTTTCAGATTCTCCTCAATCTCATCACATTCGATGCTTCTCAATATCTCTGGGAGTGTAAGGCCGTTGTTTTCACCACACTTACTTCCGATATCAATTTTTTCTTTCGAGCTACTGCTGTCTTCCATGAAATTGTGATCTGTGGGTTCTCTGACCATAACTTCATCTTCTTGAACGAATGCTCGGAAATCATGCAGCGAAGGTGAGATTTTAGAGAAAAAGACTTCTTGAAAGTTCTTGATCACCCCCTTGTTATATGGATTCTCCTTCTTGTCGTAGCGGTACCTGAAGTTCTCATATGTAGTCTGCATGATAATGTTTCTTCATTAGTACGTGCATCCGAACAAAATCGACACGAGAATGGTCATATTCAATTTGAGAGAATGATTACCTGATTCGTGCTAATGAGATACAAGTGGAAAACTGAAAGGCCACCGACGAACCAAACAGCAATGAAGCAGTAAATGATCAGAAAGTCTGATAAAATATCACTTGTAATGGCTTTCCACACGTTGTCTTTCTCATGGACAATGTTGATCCATGACACCGAAAAAACATATATGCATAAGATCGTCGATGTTGATATAAACATGTAGAAGTACCTATAGTTTCGCTGCAAACATATAATAAAACATCACATGTTACTATGTTCTGTCCTTGAAAACTCAGAACTCAGTGTTTGTACGAGTTGTGTGCATTTCACATGAACTTTGATCTCCACTACAACATTTGAGAACATGGAACAGAAATCTCACAACCTCCAATCCAAGCCAAACATAATATTGGTTGTCCAATGTCAAGACAATATTGCACGACAAACATTCATAAGCAATACCGGTACACAAAAGACCTAGACAAACATATATGTACTTATGCGACACAAATTTGTTTTAAGGTATGTCAGAAATACTCACTATACCAATGCATTGGCCAAGCCACGGACAGTGGTGATCAAATCTCTGAACACAGTTATTGCAGATGGAGCAATGAGATGCCCGGGGAGGACGGTAGAGCAAACAAGTATCACAAAATTTCACTTTAACTGAGTGCCCGTTTACGATAACATCCTTTGTCCGAGGAAGTTTCAAATGAGGAGTTCTACCTTGCACCCACTCCATCGATGGAGTGTTCATTTCAACTGTTTCATCAGATTCAGGTGGTCTTGTATTCCTAGGAACAATTCCGGGATCTCTACTTGATGTAAGGAAGAGGAAGAACATATCCTGTATGCAACATCAAGAAAACAATTTCAATGATTTTATCAGGTTAAGGATGTTTCTGCACAAAATAGGACCACTTTGGATAGTTTACTTACCATCATGGTTAGGACAATAGCCACAATCATTACAGAATACCATGAAAGAGCAGGTTTGTTTTCTCTTATCCGATGTCTGATGATACATGAGATCTTTATACAAAATGCAAGCGCGGGGCCGGCAATGAGGAATGTGGAAAGAAACAAAGACGATACATCCGGACCAAAAATCAATCTTCCTCCAAATAAGAATCTCTGTGACATTCAAAAGAACAAACCAAATCTTAATAAGTGCTTGATATCACAAATTCAGCAATCAATTACAAGCATTGTTCAAATCTAAACGAGCCACCATGAAAAGGGAAATTCCGTTATATTATACACAAGGAAACGATAAAATCTTCTTCTGTAGGAAATTGGAAGACACATAGTGAAATATGCGGAAAAATGAGGAGAATCAAACACAAGGGAAAGCATAATGTTCCTATGTCCATAGTCGATCAAGTTCTCTTAGTATGATACAATTTCAAACAAAATGGCAGCAACGTCTATCCATCAAACGTTTATACTGAAGTCCCCGTAAAAACTTATAACATTAAAAATTTACTCAGTGCAATAAAGAAGGACCCATGATAGCTTAGTGTAAGTATAACGTCGGATCAAACTACACCACCACAAGTCTACAACTGTTACTTGTTGCATATACCCAAACAAAAAACATATATCCATGTTGAGAATCGATTCTCCAAATACTTGTAAAATCATAAGAGAATCACAATAATATCCAAGTGATTCTTGTGATACTTATATGGTTTGATTTTGGAGAGATTTCCTTTGTTTTCCATTATCAAACATATGTAATTTACCTATATAAATAGGTGAAGGTTAGATCCTCAAATTAAAAAAGAATAATATAATTTAGCCCTACGGGCATTTCTCTCATAGGCGGAGACCATATGGTCGAACCTCATAAATCTTCGTCCTCTATTTCTCTCTTTGCATATCTAAAATTCTTTTGAATTTTTTACCATTGACTGAATGCAATCTCATCTCAGAAGAGGGAATTTTGAATTTAAACTTGCAAGTGTGAGAAGTTCTTATAGCCAGTAATCAAACTCTCTATATGATACAATCTGGACAAAATCTAGTCCATACAGTTTTAACTTTATTCTTTGCAAACACCCAAATGAAACAGAAATGATTTGATCCCAGCAATAAAATTCCCACATCTTCACAAGAACATTTCTTGGTTTAAGGAAAGTTACATATCAAAATCAAGAAATCCACTCCTGAAAGCACAAATAATCAACCATAAAGAAAAGGGCTTACATTGCTTCCTCTCCAGACTTGATAAAGCCTCTGAGGTTTGGGTTTCTCTATCTCCATAATGCTTCAATCAAAAAAAAAGACAAGAAAAACAGAACAACAACAGACAACCCAAAACTCGATTGAGGTTGCTGTTAGTTTGCGATCGCATAAAGCTCCGTTCTTTCTTGAACCCTTTTGATTCTTGGCGACAGCCCACGTCGAGAGACAACCTCAACAGTCTAAAACCTTAATCTTTTCAACTTTCTTGATCATTCTCTGCAAAACGTGGGTTCAGGGTTTTGTGAGTGGTTTGAATTTAGCGAAGGAGTGAGAGAGAGAGAGATGATGATCAAGAAACAGCTGCCATTTGCCCTCCGTTTCTGTTTGAGACGGATTTTCTTAGGAAGAAATGTTTATTATTCTCATAAATGTGTTTACATGTCTTAGTTCTCTAATCTTTGAATGTCTGTCTGTTTGTCAGTTTATTGCATTTCTGAGCAATTTCTCTAACTAAAAAACTGATTTTTCAGTTATTTTCTCTCTCTAAGTCGGCACTCATCAACTCTTTCTTTCTCTCTCCTCCGGTAAATTTGGCTGCTGCGGCGGATGTTCCAAGTTTTCACCTTTTCTTGCCGTTTCTTGTGAAGACACCATGCAAATTCCTTTTTCACAATGTATGGAATTCAAAATAAAGATTTTATTATGTAAAAAAAACAAAAAAGGAGCATGAAAAATTATATTTTCTTGATTTTTCTTGATAATATGGTATTATTTCATAATAATAATAATATGGGATAATTACACTCTCCTCTCCTGAAATTTGATGTAATTACACATAAATTTCATGTGGTTTGAAAAATAACATTTAGCACCCCTAAAATTTGCTTCTGTCGAATAAATAAGTCCCTCCATTAGTCAAATTCACTGAATCTGTTGATATTAACAAAAAAAAAATTGAATGGAGATTGATATTTACCATCGATTGACTGATTAATGACGTATCGCAAGTCTATAATTTCTTTCGAACTAAGCTACCTTTATAACATTGAAGATTTATATCTTCACATGCATTAACATATGAAGATGTATAAGGGTAATTTTTTATCATAAAAAGATTTAGTTGCCATGCAATAACTTAGGAGTAAGTTAACTGGTGGTTAATATAAATTTTTATTTTTTCTAATTTTTTGTTAATATCAGCAAATTCGATAAATTTTGACTAATAGAGGTACTCACTTGTTAGATAGGAACAAATCTCAAGAGAGCTAGATTTAATTTCTCAAACCACATGGAATCTACATATAATTACACTAAACCTCAGAGGAGGGGAGTGTAACTATCCCTAATAATAATAAACTAGATTAGAGAATATATAAATTACTGTGAAAGATTATAAACTATATTTCTCCCAATTATATATAGAGAAAAATTACATCTATATTTCTTTATCTTTATTTACACAACCTTGCCTTTCGAAAAATTACCATACACCGACCAAAAAGATCAACATCATTTACACAAACCATCCCTCTTTTTAAAAAAATTCCACATATATCTTCGAGAAACGTTAACAATATTACACAAATCACCTCCAGTTTCTTGAGCTGCCAGGAGTGGCTTATATAAATACGCAAAAGACAAGAACAATTTGTGTAGATAGATAATAGATCAGCGGATGTAAATATATTTATCCTTCATATATATATATATATATATATATATTTCTTTGTCCTTTTTCCTAAAAATCAACATAAATAAGTCATTTCTTTAGTATTATAATTTATTTATATTTTTGGTACAATCTCAAAGCACAAAACTTACCATTAATCACTATTTATTTATATATTAAAGTCATATACAACGTGCAAGCACATATTGCCCTCTTCATATATATATATTTAATATTCTATGCTTTGAAATAAATTTAATTTCTTGTGTTTGATGTGTATTTTTTGAGATAATAATACAAAAAACGGATATTATAGGATATAATTTGGTATAAAACCAGCTAAGAAAGTGGTTGGAATTTGCGAATATACTATTCTTTGGGATGGATTTGCAAATAATATATATATATATATATGATTTAAAATGCAATAATTGTTGGTGAAGATTCTATTTAGCATCATCACATATGTCTGAAAACAGTTTAAAATAATACCTTCTTGTTTCTTACAGAGTCACAATAAAATAAAATAAAATTAGACAGTAGACAGAGTTGTATGCACAAAGATCCTAAGTCTATGGGAAGAATTTTAATTTTTATTAAATGTTTAATTTTATTTTGGACTCTTCTCAAAATATATATGAACTACAATTTTTGTAGAAAAAAAAAACCTTTAAAATTATATTTACACCGTCTTAGAAAATTCTCTGTTAACAATTATACTATTTTATTTAGGGTTTGAACGAAAAATGATGATGTCAAACAAAAAAATTATTGAAAAGTTTAATTCTATTTATTATTCAGCATTCTGTATAATTTAGTAACAAAAATACCCTTATAATATTTTTATACTTTAAAGAGAATAAAAGATAATAAATAACGTCAAAATGGTGTAATTATAATAAAATATAATTTTTGAATTAATGTCATTGGATAAAAATAACTATTTATGAATGAAAAATTAAATATATTGTTAATAATTTACACAAAATATTGATTGAGACGTAAAATTATAAGTTCATATATTTTTCTTATGCTAAACTGTTATTTTTCATTCAAACTCTTACGAAAGTGGTATACTTATAAAGGGTAGTTTCAAAAAAAAAAAATTGAGAAAAATATATAATTTCACATTTTTGAAAGGGGTATAAGTGTAATTAGCCCTTTACAGAAAGGAAAAAAAAAAAGATAAAATACAGTTACCACTCCTGAAGTATTCAATTACCCCCTTAAAGTATTATACCTTCAAAAGAAATCCTGACATTTAATTTTTAAGTTTGAAAAGACCATTTTACCCTTACAAAATTGCTTTATGAAAGAGAAAAAAAATAAAGAGATTTCTAAAATGCTAAAATCAACCCCTCTGTCGAAACTTTTTCTAATTTTAGTTTTACTTATTCATCAAGCTCTTTTTATTTTTTAATTTCACTTGTTTGTTGAATTAAATTAAAAATAAATTTATACATGCAGATATATTTATATATTTACTTTAAAAAATATACAATTAATAAAATCAAAAGGGCTTATGAACTAAAACAAAAATATGGAATTAATATATATTTGTATATATATATATGATAATTATATAACTACGGTAATTATATGTATGTATAAATTTATTTTTAATTTAGTTTGACAAACAAGTGAAAGATAAATTGAGCTCCAAATACTTTAAAATTACGAAAATAAAAAGAATTTGATGAATAAGTGAAACTAGAATCAGAGATTTTTTTGACAAATGGTAATTTAAAAATAATACATATAATTATACTAATATTTCTTTAAATAATAACAAGTTATATTGTTCAAACAATTACATGAATACTCCATATTAGAATTAATAATGTTTTTATTTATAAAAATCAATTAGTTCTAATTTAATGAATAAATAAAAGTAAATTTTCCTCTCATAAGCAATTACATATATAAATCTATGGAAGTTGATATAATTCATCTACCTATAATCCACTCAATATCAAAATTTTATGTTATTCTTTTATCTTATTGTTTCTAAGTCCATTTTCACCTAATTTCTTAATCAAAAAAGATATTTAATTAAAAAAATATAAATATATTATCCCAAAAATAATTAACAGACTTGCCAAGAGCTAGGCTTGGCAATGGGGCGGGTTATGGGTGGACTCAAGACCCGTCTTGGCTCCACTAGCTCTTGGCAATGGGGCGGGTTATGGGTGGACTCAAGACCTGTCTTGGCTCCACTGGGGCAAGTCTGCCCTTCTTGACTCGTACCACTTTTTCATTCTTTTTTAATTGTGGATAAATTAAAAATAATTAAAAAAAAGTAAAGTGGATAAATTGAAAATTATGGACTCAGAACAAAATTCCAGACCCGCCCTGAACCTGGGTGGGTTAAAAGAAATAAATCCAACCCATCCGGAAGACCCATTTAATTGAACTTGGACGGGTCCTAGGTGCACCCGAACCCCAACCCCTTGCCATAGAAGAGCCAAAAATAGACAACAATGTTGTGATTGAAGCAAGACAGAGTTGTTAAAAGACTGTGTGTCTGTCTGTCTCAATCAGCCCAGTGGTAAACAAGAAAGACTGCTGCTCATAGACTCAGCAGGGACAAAACATAAACAATGCTGCAACAAAATTCTCTTGTGCCTTTTGCCTTTTTCCACTCCAATCCAGAAGCATTACATTCCCTTTTATTGATCCCTCCAAAGACATGCTGTAATAATTCTTCAATAGATTTTCCTGGTGTGACGAAATAATATATAGATCCTACTTTGAACAAACAAAAAAAGAGGATGATAATACCGACAGAATCAATTCTATCACATCAGTATGAGGAGAGAATTTTACAAGATTTCAATACTCAAGGCTGCTTTTTTGGGTCTTCTTTCACAATATGCAGCAAAAAATTTTGGCTGCGCCTCTTCCACTCGCTTTAGAAGAGAAAGAGCGACTATTACGCATGAAGGACGTTTTTAACTTTACATTTAACTGGTTCGTAGTAGCTTCGGACCGTCAATCGAACTGTTAAATCTTCAGACACTCGGGTCTCATCTGAGAAATAACAGATCACAGCCTGAGACAGGAAAAACAGATGAAGCAGTTAAAGGCAACAATATGAGAAACTAATGTTGCAAGAATGGATGATCAAGTTAGCAGTAATAAGCAAAGATGGATTTTCATATCTCAACGTCTCAGTCATTTCCTTAGTGTTTTCTTCGGACTGTCTGAAAAACAGCCAAAAACGTCATGAATGTTTGCCCTTATGTTTGCAAAACACAAAGTTCATTTTGTCTTAACTTATCTTTATCAGAACTTCACTAATACAAAATACAAAACCGAACATATAAAACCTCCAAAACACACTCATCTTCATCTTCTTCTATCACAAGAAAGAAAACACTTTAAAAACGAACACAAACAACGCATAAACTACCTTATCTGTGAAGCACAACAAATTATGTACTACGGGAGCTATCCTCAGTCCCATGACCATCAACGGTGCTATCTCCAGTGCCATCCTTTTCTTCTTGGGCTGGATCCAAGAAGAACGGTTCGAGGGCAACCTTTCCTCCATTGTCCTTCTTCAAACTGTCTTCGATTCCCTTATAGTCCAAGTCCTGCAGAGCAAGTTCAGCGCCTGTCTTCTTGGTCGACTTCATAATGTCCTCACTCAATTTATTAGTTATGGATTCTACACCTGCATCTTCTTCTTCAGTCACCCATTCACGGAAATTGACCATAGATGGTACTGATTTCGAGAAAAAGATTTCCACGAGGTTCTTAAACACCCCCTGGTTATATGGATTTTCTTTCTTGTCATAACGGTACCGGAAGTTCTCATATGTTGTCTGTTAAAGTCGCTAAAATAACATGTTAGGATGTATTCATAGAACCAAACTGTTTAATTCTAAACGGTCACCGGTTTTACCACGACATTTCAGGTATAAGCACAACTCAAGCTGCACGAAATTGCATTAGCAACCAACAGTTTACTGCAGAATTCTGATTTTCACGAATTATATTTGTATATTTCATTTAAAAGAAACAGAAAATCGGACAAGTATTTCATGAGTTTTGCTCTCCTCTCATGAATTTGCTTTAGTCTCGTAACAGAAAGTCGCTAACCTGATTGGTGCAGATCAAATAGAAATGGAAGACGCTAAGCCCACCAACGAACCACACCGCAATGAAGCAGTAAAATATTAGAAAGACTGAGATGACATCCCTTGACATAACAGTCCATAGGTCACCTGGTGTGTTGATGATCTGCAGTAAAGAGAATGTGAAAACATATATGCACAAGATTGTTGATGTTGATACGAATAAGAAGAAAGTCCGGTAGTTCCGCTGCATCAAATCAGCACGAGGCATGTTAGTCTGTTTCCAAGAAAATGAAGGAAATAAAAAAAGCCAACACTAGCAAAATAGTCAAAAGTTTGAAGACTGTATAATAATATGATTGTTTCTTATTTGTACAAGCTGAATAAGAATATACTAAGGATTTTGCACAAAAACAGGAGAAGAGAAATAATATGAGAAGAACACGATGAAGGAAGAAATCACGAATATTTATTTTGGTTTGAACTGATGTTTCTTTTCAGATTCCGATGCCATATTACCTAAGCCAAGTAAATTTCAGTCATCGCCTGAGAATCATTGATTATTTACTGTCATTCTACTTAGTTGATTGTATCTTTTGCTGATTTTTCTTTCTTGGTTAAACAGCATTGCTTGATGATAGCAACCAGTATGAATTGTGATCTACAATACGATAGAGACAAAGTGGCAAAAGGGTTATGAAAGATATACAACTCCATATACATTATATAACAAATCGCAAGAAATTGACTGGTAAATGTAAAGGCGCATCAACATTAAGGACTATACTTGTAAAACAACAGAGCCATTGTGTAGAACTAGAGAATCAGCAAAATTGGTAGTTGTAACAGTTTGTCATATATGTTAATGAATGAGAATTTTTAGGCACAGATTATGATCCTAGTACTTACAACTCCGATGCACTGGCCAACCCATGGACAGTGATGATCAAACCTCTGGACACAGTTGTTGCAGATTGAGCAATGAGATGCACGTGGTGGGCGATATAACAAACAAGTATCACAATATTTCACTTTAATCGTGTAGCCATTAAGATAAATATCCTTTGTTCTCGGTAGTTTCAAGTCGGGAGTTGTAGCATTGATCCAGTCCATGGATGTAGTGGAATGACATGAGTTATCTGATTCAGGAGGCCATGAGTTCCTAGGAACTATTCCAGGATTTCTTGCAGATGTCAAGAAGAGAAAAATCAAGTCCTGAAAAAAGTCAGAATGATGCTTAATAACCATAGTTCATAGAGACGGTCACATGATTGTTTTTTCTAAAATATATATGGTTTACGCACCATAACTGTCAGGACTAGTCCAACAATTAATACGACATGCTCGTACACAACGTCGACTTTTGGAATCCTAAAAACCATCTGGATACAGAATGTTAGTGCAGGCCCCCCTATGAGGAAGGCAGATAAAAGGATTGATGCCCCATCAGGACCAAAGATCAATCTCCCGCCACACAAAAATTTCTGACAAGTTAAAGGAACAGTGAATTGATTTTGTGGAATTCTCTTAACTGTTAAAAGTAATTTAGGTAACCTTGGACATTTACATTGTACAAAGAAACCCCTCCATTAACACGGGAGTAAGAAAAGAGTAAACAACCAGCATAAGTGCAGTTTACTTATCATGCAATAGGAAATATAGTATTTTTTTATAGCTGATGACTATTTGTATTTGGCAGAAATACCAAGCATTCTAGGAAGCAGTTTAGACAGTGTTTCTCAAGCATATGCAAAAACACATCTAAAAAAGGGAAATAAATAAATAAATGCTGTGGCACCAGCCATATGGCCGCATGTTACACATCCTCCATAAAGATAAGACCATAAATTGTTGAAATCCAAGAGTAGGTCAGCTTAAACGTTGGAGGAATCGCTGACTAGGTCTTACCGGCATGTGGAAGTGAAATTGAAGTGAAATATGCAATAAAGGTTTAAATGCAATTCTTAAGAAGAAAATATGTTGTATAGTTAACCATTAAAACTTATCAGTAAACGTTGAACAAAACAGTTCTGCAACAAATCATTAGTTTGGCATCTTATCCATCAAATGAAGATTGGAACAGTAAAGAACTAGAAACCAAGAATATTGGAGGTCCCGTTTCCTATCAAAAGAGTAGGTTATACAAACCCCAAAAACAACTGAGGTGGAGGGTTCTTCATACATGAGAAAAGCACTATATAGATTTACTTGAGCTGAAACAGCTGAATACAAGACAAGTGAGCAAACATGCGAACTGAAAGCAGTGAAAGAGCAACTCTCGAGTATACTGAAACTGATAGTAAGGTAGCAATGTACTTGTCTCTTAGCTCTTAAAATTTGTAAATACATAGAACAAACCAAGTTTTCAATAGTTCCAAAAGTGATGCTTCTTACACAGCAATAGATTCAATTCAGATCTTACCGAAGGAATAAAAGCTACCAAGAAAAATGATTTCTTGCATAGTTTTCTGAAGAGCATATGCTCGTACACCTTTTCAAGCTTTCCCCTACCTCATCAAATTAAGTAAAAATTGATGAGGAGCTGAGGACGTACTGCATCCCAACGGTCTAAAGGGATACTGTATTAGTTGTTATAATTTGCATCACTGTAATTTCTGAACCAAATTATAAGGAAACACCAAGAATCATCAATCTACTTTGAGCTCACAATGTCGATTTAATATCTGCAAAATGCTATAGTTTACTAGAGCAACTCCAAAAGCATCATTCCATGCACTAGAAAAACTAAGTACAACAGAGATTCTTGATCTTTATCCCATAACAACATATTAACATAAGATTATTTTGATCACCAAGCACAAACTAAAGGATCATTCCATCAAAAGTAATAAACTCGATTCTGTTCTCACAACCCAATTTCCGCTGAAGATTCCTTGGCCCATATAATCCAAAAAATCTCGAAAATTCACAAAGCCCATTGAAGAAAAACACACACAAAAGCAACAAGAGAATGCAAACAAGGAAAACCAAGAAAGAAAAAGGGCAAGAAAGATTTTTACATTGCGACCCCTCCAAACTTGATAACGCCTCTTCTTCACAGCAGGAGGATCCGTAGCTTTGGAGGGTGGAGCAACAAAATCTTGATTATTCGTCCCACCCATCGGAAAACAACTAACTCTTTATCTACGTTAGCCTTTCTATTCTTGCATGGGCTGGTTTCCTTCTCGTTCTTTTATTTTTTTTCCCTCTCGTTTTCCCTTATTCTGCTATTTCACATGCAAAAACAAGAACAACTCAATCAATCAATGGGTGTGAGAGGGGATCAAGATTTTGTGAAAAGGGCCTGGTTAAAACATGGAAAAGAGGGAAATTTTCCGAAGGCTTTCTCTCTTTTTCCCCTAAATATTTTAGCACTACCAGCTACCCCTGCTCTACATCCTCTCTCAAAACACAATCCCTCCAATAATGTCTTGTCCTTCTCTCTCTCTCTCGTAATGCAAACTAACTATTCTTGGAACTTGTGACGATTTGTTTTTGAGGATTCCCGAATTCAAGCGGATTCTCCGCGGGCAACGGATTTGGGAGATTTGCATGCTTTATTTCGCAATACGTACACAATATGATGATATCAAGAAAATGTTGGATAAGTACGTCTCCTTACTCGGCCAATTTTGGCTCTTAAATCATTTGATATGCTAATTTTGATCCTCCAATTATTATTTTTTTATATTTTAGTTATTTTTTTAACAAAATCTTTAGAATTAACAAAAAATTTATTTGCAAGAGAAAAAATAATTATTTTTCACCCATTTTATGCTATTTTTCAAATTTTGATCCATTTTATCTCTTTTTTCTTGAAGAAATATTCATTTGTTTGGATTAATGTTTTGGATGTTTTTGTTTTGGTGTTTTGGAGATAAAGAGAGAAAAATAGAGATAAGTTAGTATGTGTTTTGAGATAAATCGTATGTTTGGATTTGTGTTTTGATATAATATAAAATATTGTAAAATAAGTGGTGTAGGTTTGATGTTGAGATTTAGGAGACAAAAGGTATTGTTCATTGTCAAATCATGTCTTTTAATATATATATTTAGTAATATATATATGTGTATGTATATAGTATTTTGTTTGTTAGTGAAATATAATATATATATTTATGTTAAGTAATTTTTTTATTGAGGCATTTCTTTTTATTTTTTAAATAATAAGTATAATTTTAATGAATAATTAAACATATTATAGTATTGTCTCCAAAATGATTTTATTGGACTTTATATTTGGAATTAAAAAACATGATATATAAAATTTAAATAAAAAATTTAGAATTAAGTATGTATTATTGGTATATTGTCCTCAAATTTGAAAATTTGAAAATATTTCAGTGAAATAGGAAAAATTATGAGTACAAAAGATTTAAATGGTCTAAGTTGAAGAAATTTGTAATCAAGCGTTAAATGCACTATATAACAGGTTGAAAATACATTCATTAGAATTTTATGTGTGAACAGATAAATTTTAATACATAATTGAAGTAATAAAAATATGAATTAGGTATTCAATACTGATATATTGTTAGTAGTGTACGTAACTGCTACAGTACTGCTCCTACATTACTAATTGCTAATGCCTTTATGTAAAGATTCACAAAAAACGTAGCACTAGTAATTAAAAATAGAAATGACAACATCTAAAATTTATTTTTGTAATATGATCGAATTCCGCACGGATTTTTTGTAATTTACAAATTTTTGTAATATGATCCAATTGAGCACCGATTTTTTCATACATATAATTAATGAGTTAGAAATTATTTCAGTTAATGGTTATTTAATTTATGGACCAAATTAATTTTTCTGATGCTTTCTTTTTTTATATAGTTATTGGCTTAAAAAGCTTGAACAACACTAATATGTTAAATAATTTAAACAATGCTACGGTTTAAAAAATATTTGAAAAAATAGAAAATAAATATTTATATCACATTACGTATAAAGAAATAATTGATTATATATTAATTGTATCATATTAAATATAAAGTAATAGATATTCTCAAAATAATATTTAACTAAAAAGTAATATGTAAATTATTTTTTTAATTTTTTTCCAAACTTATTCTTAAATTACTGAATCATATTTTAATTCTTTTCCAAAGGTCATAAATATCTTTTGTTTATTAGATTTATTTACATATAAATAAAGTTTAGTTAAAAGATAAGAATGAATTTTATGATATGTTTGTGCATATTAATTTTTTGATACAAATACATTACAACTAATGAATTATATTTTGATCATATTAATTGTATCATTAATAATATTTTGTTAAGATTATATATATATATATATATATATTATAATTCTTTTTCCTCTTTTTAAGCTTGAAAAAGAATTAAACAAATCACATCGAACCCAACATTGAAAAAACCAAAAATAGAATAAAAATTATATTTTTTTTCACTTTTAAATGAAACTCGTGTAAATTTTAATAGTTTTATTCAAAGAAGGGATAAAAATGTCAAAAAAAAATAATAGTTTAAGGATTAAAACTGCAACTTCAAATTATTTGAGGATCAAACTTGCACGAATGACTATGTATGAGGACCAAAATCGTAAAAACATGTGAGTGTGGCATAGTTAGGATATGTTTTGATGAAATATAACAATTAATTACATTAAACGCCCCTAAAAATGTAAAATTTTACATTTTTCTAAATTTTTTTTGAAATTACACTTGCATTGCTTATAAGAGAATTCTATATTTACAATTATACAATTCATGTATGAATTTGAATAGGACATGCTGACGTTAACAGAAAATTACGTCAACTTTTAATTTTAAGGTTCGTTTAACATTCTGTATATCGAATGACAAACTTATAATTACACCCTTTTGACTTTATACATATAATAAATTTAAAAAAAATACTAAATAGAGAATAAAATTAAAAGTTTATACACAAAATTTTATTTGGGTTCGTATTTACCGTTCAATCCTAAAAAAAAGTACAATTGTAAACTAACAATTTTTAGAGAGTGTAAATGTAATTTTAATTTTTTTCTAACGAGAAAGTACAATTTCATATTTTCATAAAATGTGTAAATATAATTATCGATAATTATATTTTTTTATTAAAAAATGTATATCTCAATCACATACTGACGTCTAAAATGTCACAAAATTCACACTGAAGAAAAATGAGACTCATGGAGCATGAAAATGTAAAGGGACATTCTAAACCATCCCAGGGAACTGATCTAACAGTTAAGACAAAACTTGAGTTGAGGAGGAGCAGCCAAAACATGAAGGAAGCTTGTGAGGTTTCAAGAACCCTGCCTCGCCGAGTTCTAAATCATGAATTCTAACACAAATAATAACGGTATTGTACATCGACAAACTACACAAATTACAACAACTATCGGTAAGTCCATACGCTACCATCCCGAAAAAAGTTCTGGTTCACCTGCATCATAGGCAACTCCAAAAACTACAGTCTGGGGCGAGCTCGTCCCTACTATCAACTGCCATGAACTGAGAAAAAAATGAAGCGCAGGACGGTAAGATTTACTTTGTTGGCTTGTGCTACATATACGTCAAGACATAGAGAGGCATGTTAATTTACCTGAAATCCACAAAGTTGTGTTCTTCAGGCTGCTGGCATTGTACCTATATGGGATTAGCAGATTCGTTGATTAGTCTAGAGATGGATTTATCATTGAGCATAAAATGTGAAGTAGGACTTATTATAACCAAATGCGGCGAGTCAAGAAATCGAGGAAAGTGAAGAGTGAAATAGTGTCATTGTATAATTGACTCATTATATTTCCTTACCAAAATCATCGTATCAAATAAAGTCAATAGATGGATCACTGATGAAGGAGTGAAATGTGGTAACGTTAAAGCTATCTTTCAAACATGGAAGAGAAATAAAAATTGATCGATCACTATTACAAAGTGCACCAACACTACCGACTAACATAACCATGTAATCAGCACAGAATCTAAGAACAGCTGATTTATAGAATGTTAGACTTTCTCTCCAATACGTTTGACATCCACAAAAAAGTTTGAC
Organism: Sesamum indicum; assembly: GCF_026168435.1. NCBI lineage: Eukaryota > Viridiplantae > Streptophyta > Magnoliopsida > Lamiales > Pedaliaceae > Sesamum > Sesamum indicum. Next base: position 1,932,117 of record NC_142661.1, on the reverse strand, counting down.
ATCCACAAAAAACACACGTGATATTGCAGGCATGGAAGTTTTTCTTAAATGCAACAACGCAAACCTGAGTAATTAAATGACCAACTCCCTTGTTCCCGTTGATACTGATCTATTAAAGGAATAACTTTCTTGACAAATTTGAACTAAGAAGTATCTGTTTGCGAATTTCGATTAATTTTGCAGTTAAAGGTATTATAAATCTAACGTCATTCTTCTGTTTTTGGTCAATTTTTTTGGTCTAGGTTTTCTCACTAGTAAAAGTTCTAAGTACATATAGGCACTAGAAAGTGCACAGACGGCAGTTACACCATAATGGGAGATGCCAACGGCTACGTATATAATTCAGAAAATATAGAGGTGATCAGAAACCGATAAAAGCTAACCTTTATGCAAAGGCATCAAGCACCAAAATGCATCCGTTTCATTAATTGACATCATCAATAGAAGTACCCTCGGCACTTCACAGATCCACACAAGCACTTCTTCTTTCCTTTGTCTGCTTTCTCAGGCGGAACTATCCCATAATCATATGTTACCTCTTGCATGGGTGGGATATGCCGAATGGCAAAGAAAGCAATATGGAGAAACACATCATTGTTACTTTCACGCAAAACCGGCTGCCAGAATACATTTGGTGTACAACTATGATTCATGAAACGGGCTACGTTTCCATTGTTTTTTGCACTTATAACAAGAGGGAATGGGGCTTTCTTGGAATTAGTAGAATCATGAACAGGTTCTAATGCCTCGTAGTGGCGGGAGGCATCAAATATATAATTATCATCATTTTCATTCCCAAGATCACCTGCAGTGGACGCTTTAATGATATCCCCTGCATACTCACAAATAAAACCTCCAGCACGGATTGGATCCCAAGACCTAAGTCCCCAGCCTCTATTCTTTGTCTTGAAAACCTCCAGACGGACTTTTATTCCTGCTTGAGACATACGATTCCGGCAGTTTGGAGGACATGCACAAGTCAATCCACACTCATGTATCAAGGATTTGTTAGTCAAAAGAACCCCAAGAGATGAATAGGGGAGGAAGCCATCATTTCTCTGGCTGCAAGGGCAGTTGGTATCACCTGGTTGACATCCACCCAAGCAATGACAACCCGTTGAAGGTTTAGGTGCGGGGAAAGGTTGGGAATATTTGAGAGTAGGAATGTAGGTGAAATGAGCAGGGCCCTTCTCACTGTCAACATCATTCACAAGAGCAACAGGCAGACTCTCAGCACCTGAAGTCAGATCAGGAAGAATAATGCCAGTCCGAGTAGCAGTTCCGTCCTTCCACTGCTGAATTGATTTCCACAAAGAAAAAGCTTCTGGCTGCCCAGGTACCCTAACCAACTTATACTTGAAAACATTGCACCCAGACTTATTCTTTTCCACCCATGACTCCTGGATTTTGTATAGACCATCATAAACATAGATCTTTCCATTTGAACCGGCAATATCCTTTATACCCCTTACAACCCTTACATCATTGGCACGATGCAAGCTCTTTTCTAAAGCAAGATTTCCTCTTTCAAGCTTCTGATCAAACATTTGTCCATCTCTCCTTTGCACTCCACCCTGGCCACTGTAAATTAACACATCACAATCATCCCCATCGTCATCATATCCTCCAGATGAAACTATGCTGACAGCCACAGGTTCCTCATCCATGGTAATCTTGACACTCATATAATCTATTCCTGCCATGCTTGGAGCATGCAAGCCCACCAAGCACAGCTCCATTCTGAAGAAAAAAATATCACCAATTTCAACCCCAGGTACATGACCAATCCTCTTCGTGCTGTTTGTCCGGACTCCTTTTGTCATCAAAAGTGTAGCAGCTTTCAGGTCTGGACGTCTGGCAATCCCAGGGGCTAAATCCTTTGATTCTTCAAGTTGAGTAAGCCTTCTCCGAAGCAAATCAAACGCCAAGAGTATGGTTCCAACGGTATCCTTGTCACCACTAGATCTTCTAAAGTCATCAAATTCCTTAAGCTTAAACACCGTCAAGAAGCTATTAACTAGGGATTCAACATCAAACTCTTCCCCGTTCTCAATTCTTCTCTTCCTCGGCCGACCCCTTCGCTTCACTGAATTACTGGCATCGTCATCAGTTACATGCATGCTAAACCCACTAACATACTGGTCGCTATGATTCAGCGAGTCACTATAGCCATCATCCTCTATAACTATAGATCCTGATCCACGAGCTTTAGAGGCCTTCTTAGGCCGACCAGGACCTCCATTCGCATGTGCTGGTGGAGTCCTAAATGAATTCAGTGGAACAGGAGCTGGTATATTAGTACCGAAACCAAAGTTACTTGGTTGGTTTTGACCACCCGATGTGCGCTGAGAATCATTTTGAACCATGAAAGGGTAAAATGGTTGAACTCCAGAGGGAAAAGGACCAGAAGGCGGCACGCAAACAAAGGGTGCCGGCTGGGGTGTCGAAATTGAAGACATACCCTGTGGGCTTGGAAAAACTGGGACAAGGGATCTTAAAGGTCTCACATCTAATACCCTAGACTTATCAATTGACCCAGGAGGAGCATTTGAATCAGAACCCAAACCTTGCTCCATTTACCACAACAACACTAATAAATTCAAGTTTTGATCACCTCAAATATGATGATTAAATTACATAAAAATATCTCAGCCTTGCCCAATACCCTAAACTGCTTCTCAGCACAAGAAAAAAGACGTTTTTCCACCAAGAGCGCATACAAAACCGAATCTCCCCATATATAGCTACAGCACCAAACTAGCACACCAATGTTTGAAAACGACTAAGGGTTTATAGCTACAAAATCCAACGAAATCCAACAAGAACCCGCTTCCTGCAAACATGCAGAAATATTAAACCAGGGATTAGACAGGAAAAAACTCGAGCAAAAATCAAACCCCCACAAAAATGAACAGTAAATCCCTAAATTTCATTTGTTCCTCAAGAAGCCATCAAGAAAAAATCAGCAAGAAAGAAGTTTAACGCACAAAACACATGCAAAACCGCAAAATACGGAATCCCTTTCGTCAAAATTTAAGGATAAATAAGTATTTTGCATTAAATTCTCTGTAAGCATCAAAAACTTCAGAGAATAGAGCAACTAAAGAAAAAAGGCCAACTTTTCAAGTTCAAGAATCAAATGGAACAAGACTTCATCACAACCCAGATCAGATGCTTTATTTAAAATTTTTAAAAAAAAAATACTAAGAGTGAAAGAAAAAGGAAGATCTTGAAATGGAGACAATACCTCAGAGGTAGAGAGAGATTTTTCTTAGTAATTCCGAGTAGTAAAAGCGTAGTGTGCAGTCTGCACTTTTTGTTGACATGTATTCTGTAGTCTGTACTATTTTCTAAATAGTGTTGTCTCAGTGACTAATCATTACCATCTGTAACAATTGGGCCCAGGCCCAATAGATAATCTCTTCTTCTAGGCCCAATTAAGATCCTCATCCACAATTTACTGGCCAAATTACACTTTTAATCTCATAAGATAAGTTCAATATTTTTAGTTATTTATTTTACAAAATATTCAGAATAATTTCAAAATTAAAAAATTTTGACACATTTAATTATATTTTTATGAAATTTCAAAGCGGTCCCTCAAAATTGAAAAAACTCAATTTTAGTCTGCTGGGGAAATTGAAAAAACTCAATTAAAGGACTAAATATATCGAATTTGGGAAAAGTATTATTTTAGTCTGCTAAGTATGCCTAATTTTAATTTTAGTCCGATAACTATGTCCATTTTTGTTTAGATTCAGTAACTTACGAAATTGCTTACTTTAGTCCTTTGGCAGATTTTCGGACAATTTTACCAGTTTTAGTCCATATGCACTCATAGGGGTAAAATTGTCCAAAAATCTGCCAGAGGACTAAAAGTAAACAATTTCGTAAGTTACTGAGTCTAAACAAAAATGGACATAGTTACTGAACTAAAATTAAAATTAACATACTTAGCGGACTAAAATAATACTTTTCCCTATCGAATTTTTTCAAATTTGAAACCATTTTAAAAATTTCATAAAGTAGAGGATTAAAAGTGATGAACACTATATCCTACAGGACTATAAATATAATTTTGCCACAATTACGTTCAGGGTGAACGCAATGCGATTCCAGATTTTTCTAAATTATTTTCAAATTGAATTGACATTGATGATTTTACAAAATAATTTTTTAAAATTAAAATCAAAGGTGCGATTTTAAATGGTTTGGAACGGTTTTGCGATTTTAACACTTACAACAAAACTAAAATTTTGACTAACAAAAGATAATAATATGTAGGGATAATTACATTCCGTCTCCTGAGGTTTTGTGTAATCATACATAAACCCTCTATGGTTTGAAAAAGATTACATCTAGCATCTTTGAGGTTTGCTTCTGTCCAACAAATAAGCCCCTATTGGTCAAAATTCATCAAATTTGTTGATATTAACAAAAAAAACAAAAAAAACAAAAAAAAAATTACCCCTGATTGACTTATTAATAATTTATTATAGGTCAAATAATTTTTTTTATAATCAAACAACCCTCATATATTTTCATGCTTTAATGCATATGAGAAAATGTATATTTTTACCGTTACAAGGGTAGTATGAAAAAAACCGTTTGACCTGCAACAAATCAATAATAAGTCAAACGAGGATAAATATCAATTTTCATTCAGTCTTTTTATTAGTATCAGCAAATTCAGTGTATTTTGACTAATGGGGGTGACTTATTTGTTAGACAAAAGCAAATCTCATGGATGTTAAGTATAATTTTTCAAACTACAAGAAGTTTAAATGTAATTATACCAAATTTTAAGGAGGGAAGTGTAATTATCCCTAATATATATTGTTAAAATTCTTTAATTGGCACAAAACAATAAACTATCAAAATAGTTGAAGTCAAACACATAAAAATTGAAAAACATACATAATTAAAAAATAAATAAATAAGTGACAAAGAGTAACATATTTTTAAAATAATTAAAATAAATACACAATAATTCGAGACATAATACTACTAAAAATCTTTAGAAATATCTTGAAATATACCAAAATAAATATGCAAGTGAAATAGAAAACTTAATATTAGCAAAATCACAATAATAAAAATTATATTTAATCATTAGTCTTACAAAAAAACTAATTAATTTTGTCACCTTATTTTACACATTTAATTTTGAGAAATTAAAAATAATATATTTTGAACAGTTTGGGTTTTTGCGGTTGGTTTTAGTCCTAAACCAGAATCAAATCAATAGGTGCAACGCAGTTTTGATCTAAATTTAAAATCACAGTTTGTTCAACACATCATAATAAACGATCTGACTCGAACAGATTCAGGTGGTTGGTTTTTGAATTTTTTTTAATTCAACCCTAATTTAAAAAGGTATTTACAATAACTTTTAATTTTACGATCAGAATAAATTAAAATGTGATTGCGTTTTCAAAAATATATATATTATTGAATTAAATTATATTATAAGAGTTGGAATGCATACCATGCAATATATATTGATATGACATACCATTATATAACACCAAATCAAGATAGAAAACCCTTCACTAATAAGTATTTAATTTTCCTTTGTCTACAATTTATTTTTATCCAAATATAAAAAAGAATTCATTTTTACTCACAAAGATTTGACATAATTATAAATTTATCTTAATTATTTTAAAAACTACAAAAATAATTATATGGTCTCTAAATATTGAAAATTACTATTATATACTTACTGATTTTATTTTTACCAGAAAACAACAAAATAAATTGATAAAATGTAAAAAAAATCTCAGGGTGGATAAAGAAAATAATCGATATAGTACATTAGTCTATAAAAATATGTTAAGAAGTTCTAAAAAATATAGAATTATAATTTTTATTTCGTCAAATTTACCGCAAGATGAAAACCCAACAGAGGCTAATAAAATTGGCTAGTTGTTAGCTGGACGTTAAAATTATTTATAATTTTTTTAAAATACTTACCATCGGTTCAAATCCGATAAGGGGCTTTTCTTTTTTTCATAAAAGTAATTATGCTAATTTTTAAGCCGAGTGTCCATTATGTTAATTTTATGTCAACTTAACATTTTAATTTTACAGAAATTGTACTTTTGCCATATATGTAGGGGTGTGCAGAAAATGGTTAAACTGGTCTAATCGGACCAAATCGAACTGAAATTTTCGGTTCGGTCATTGATTTTTTTTTTTTATTTTAAAGTTCGGTTTTTTGGTCACCGTTTCGGTGACTGAACCGAACCGATTAACCGAACTTTTAAATAATATATTAAATAAAATATATTATTATACTTATATATTAATATTATATTATTAATATATATCATTATAGAATATAGAAATAGATAATTGTTGGGACTTGTACTGTTAAATTAGAATTTAATTTTGGTATTTTGTATTTATATTTTTGGATAAAATTAATAAAATATCACAATTATTTATATATATTATTTAAAAAAAATGATTTTTTCAATTTTTAAAGCCATACACATATTCCGATTTCCGTTTGGTTCTGAAAATTCGGTTCGATTTGGTTCGGTTAACCGAAATGCACAAGCCTACATATATGTCCGTTTTTCAGTTAATATTTCTGTTGAAAAATCCATCACATGTATATGTATGCCTTTAAGCATTACATGTATAGTGCATGTGATTTCTTTCAATAGAAAAATTAATAAATAACAATCGTATATAAAAAAAATATAAATTTTACAAAATTCAAATAATAAGTTAATATAAAAAAAAATTAGATAAAATATAAAAATAAACATAATTTAAATAACAAAATATAATTAACCCTAAAATAACTGTGCCGGAGGTTTTACGTGAGGTGTGAAGTTAATTGATTTGTGTCCGTTTGTAGAGAGAGAGAGAGATGGAGAGAGAGAGATGGAGAAAGAAGCTAGTATTTATGCATGATGACATTATGGGCTCTTACATTCAATCCCTCTGTCTCTCTTTCTCTTCGTGCCATCTTCTTGTCGGAAACGAGGGGATGACATGGGGAATCCCATTTCTTTCGTGATGTTATTTCATCTCCTTGTCATTGTGAATGGCATGACAATCGGGGATGTGAAAGAGAGCCAGGTAAGTAATCTGAAACAAACAATCATCTTGCGTTCCAAAGGTTGATTCTTTAATCATTGTGCATTCTTAGCAGATATACATTGTTTATCTGGGGGACAAGCCGCAGCATAATCATGAATGCATTGCAGAGTCACATGATGACATTCTTGCCAGTGCTGTTGGGAGGTATGGTGTTTGAACAAATGTCCCCGAGAATTTTGGAATCTGTTTGTCTGCAGGGGTATTGTTTTTGGATTTTTTTTAAGAAAACAAAAAATGATATGATTGCACGTGAAAAAGTGGCTATGCTATATGCATGCAGCAAAGAAGAAGCCAAAAGGTTGATGGTGTACAACTACAAGCACAGTTTCTCTGGTTTTGCAGCTAAACTCACAAAGGCTCAGGCAAAGAAGTTGGCTGGTACAACAAAATATTGGTTTATGATTAATGTTGGTGAATATAATTCCCAAAACCAAATGCAAGGTGCGGTTTTGATGATTTGTTGTTCTTTTGGCTACTTATTATCAGAGAAACCAGGGGTGCTTCGAGTATTACCGGATGGACGTCACAGGGTGCAGAATACCAGGAGCTGGATTTCATTAGGCCTATCTCATATTGGTCTCCCGAACAATCTACTTCATCAAGCACACATGGGTGATGGAGTCATTGTCGGAGTTGTGGATTCAGGTTCTCTTTCTCACCTATATATCTCTTATTTGAAGCAGGCTTCTTTTGTAAAGAACTTGTGTTGTATATGGATTGATGAGATGAAGTTGGGGATCCCAAATTGCTAAAATTAAATCTTCTGAATTTGTTTGGATAATTTTGATTTTCAGATCGTTCAGCTCTCATTTTGAATTCTATTTTGTTGAATATGGATGGGTTTCAAATTCTTTTTGTATGACGTCATTTGGAATCATTTCCTTAATCCTTCGTTCACTTCCTTATATTTGGAACTTGGAGATTCTCACTGAACAAAGTTAATTTTTTCAGGAATTTGGCCGGATTCAGAGGCTTTCAATGATGAAGGACTTGGTCCCGTCCCAGATCGCTGGAAAGGTGTTTGCAAATCTGACGGTCTTTTCAATGCCTCCAAGCATTGTAATAGGAAAATAATCGGAGCTCGTTGGTACATCAAGGGGTATTTACACGAGACTGGGGTAAATGTGGCGCAATTTAATGAAACACCAGAAGGAACCCCTTCACCAATTGACATTGGTGGGCATGGTACTCATGTAGCCAGCACAGTTGCTGGCTCTTTTGTTAGTAATGTCAACTATTATGGCCTCGACATGGGAACGTTTAGAGGCGGCGCCCCCCGTGCCCGACTAGCTATTTACAAGGCGTGCTGGGATGCACCCAAGGAACTGTGTTCAAGTTCTGATATTCTAGCAGCAATAGATGATGCTGTGCGTGATGGGGTTGATGTTATATCAGTGTCATTAGGTGGGTCGTTCCCTCATTTACCAGAAGTTTCACCAGATAACGCCCTTGCAATTGGCTCCTTCCATGCCATTGCACATGGCATTCCTGTAATTTCTTCAGCTGGAAATGGGGGTCCAACCACTTCCAGCATCGAGGAAGTAGCACCATGGATGATATCTGTTGCTGCTAGTACTGTGGACAGAGCCTTCCCTACTCCTATCACACTTGGGAATAACAAAACCATAATGGTGCGTTTTGTTTCCATCCGTCATCACACTGGTGAATAGAGATTCTAGTGGAAGTTCATTTCTCGTGCTTATTTCATCCTTTTGGAACTTCTCCATTATCGCAGGGACGCGGCTTGGTCATTGGGACGAGGGTTGGTTTTGCAGGGTTGGTTCAAGAGGAACTCCCTAAGAGGTAGTTTCAAATAATTGGAAAATCTTACTCAATTCAAGTTTGGCCACACTGAATCAATTATACTGCAAGTGCGCTTGCTATATGGTGGATCACCCTCCTCAGATTATACACCAAACATATGGCAAGTGTAATGCACTGGCCATGTAACAATTTTCGTTTGGTTAAATCTGGTTTGGACTAGAATTTCGCTGAAATTACAACCTAAACCATTTTTGAGTTTGTTCGCAATGCGTCTGGTGGCATATTCTGATATTTTCCTTTTGTCATATTTCTCATTGTTAGGGTCCACGAGGGAGAACTGAATCAAGCCCCTGTACCAGGAATCGAGGGAAAAGTGATTCTCTCTTTTTTTAAAGATTATGTTGCCCACTATCCTAGAGCTGCTGTACAAGTAGCTGAGTCAGGTGGTCTTGCACTGATAGTAGTGAGACCCCTCGATGACACTGATCTATATGCATACTGTGATTCTATGCAACATCCTGCAACTAGGATCCCAATTGTCGAAGTTGATTTTGAGGCTGGGAACGAAATACTTGAGTACATGGAGAAGAGGTATTTGTGATAAACATTCAGAATATTGAGTCTGGTTTTTTAATTTTAATTAATAACTTGAATTCTGTCTCCGGTGCAGTTCTCAAGCCACCATAATGATAGGACCCTCAAGTGTTCTAGTGGGAAAACCACTGACACCTAAGATTGCTGGCTTCTCATCAAGAGGACCTAATGCTCTGGCCCCAGCAATTCTGAAGGTACTTCTTCGTCATGATCTTAACATCTGTTTATATAAAATCAATCTGTTTTCTTGAAAGCATTTTTCCGGTCTATTTTCCTTAATTTTCTTGGAGCAGCCTGATATAGCAGCACCTGGAGCAAGTATACTAGCCGCTGTTCCTCCTGGTTATCCTGCAAACGACAATGGATTTGCTTTCATGTCGGGAACATCCATGGCTGCTCCTCATCTTAGTGGCATTGTAGCACTCCTTAGAGCTTTACATCCACACTGGTCTCCTGCAGCTATAAAATCTGCACTTGTCACAACAGGTTTGTAAATTCACGCTCCTCATTGTCAAATGCGCACTTTATGTACTTGTCCAGGATGCATATTGCTGGAATGTGTATGTTGTCGGTGATTTCTACATAAGGCAGTAACATGATTCTTGAGCAGTTACAGAACAGACCCCTGAGACGCTAGACTCGTCACAGGTTCCACAAAGATGACTTCTCAATACAATTTCTTTTAAATTGCTTCAAGATTTCATGGACTGATTCTCACACACCCATTATAGTAGATATTCATGGGGTGAATTCTCAGATGTTATGCATGAGATGCATGTTTGCTTCTGTTTCTCCAAGCAAAACTCTTTGAATTGCTATGCTTATTGTGCCAGCTAAGCTTGGCCTTACGAATGCGGAGACATAAGAAAGCGCCCATAATAAAGACATATGATAAAGACATTTACTATCTCTTCTTGATTCATGCACTTCTACTCTATTGTCCGAAGTATCGATGGAGCTAGTGTCACTTTCTCTTGACCACAGTAATAGTATTAATTTGATTGAATTATTTTACTCTTGCAGCTTGGAACGAAGACTCGCACAAGACTCCAATCTTTGCTGAAGGATCCCCAGCCAAGATAGCCGACCCGTTCGACTTCGGTGGTGGCATTGTGAACCCAAATGGTGCGGCATATCCTGGTTTGGTTTATGATATGGATAGAGAGGACTACATGAACTACCTTTGCTCTCAAGACTACTACACCGCCGACATCTACAATGCTACAAAAGAAACGTCGGCATACAATGCTACAGCCGAGCAGTTAATCTGCCAAAACAGATACCTCTCCATTTTGAATCTCAACTTGCCATCCATCGTAATACCAGCGCTCAAGACGTCCATCACTGTCAAAAGAAGAGTCACCAATGTAGGACCAAGCAATTCCGTGTACAGAGCTACGATCAAGTTTCCAATCGGCACAACAGTTTCTGTTAAGCCCGATGTCTTGGTGTTCGATTCAAACACCAGGATGATCGATTTTGAGGTGACGGTTAATGATGAACAGAACATGAATACTGGGTATGTGTTTGGTAGCCTGACTTGGACTGATGGCAAGCATTCTGTTAGAAGCCCCATATCTGTGCGGACAACCCTTTATTCTTTGCACTAATGAGAGACTGAAATATGTGTTGTAATATGCTGTACTACAGTCTTACTTGTAAATTCAACATATATAATTTAATCAAATATAAGGTTGTCTAGAAACAGATTCTTGAAAGATGTTATTTTCAGTTAATACAAAAATATAAATCAAGAAGCATCTAAGTAATAAGGTAAAAGCCACATATGGGTAATAAATACAATGAGTATAATACAATTTCCTTCAAACACTTGTATTGAATCATCAAGATAGCTTTGTGATTAAATGTCATAAATTTATAAAAAAATCTGCATTATTTAAATTTCTTATGCGAAAGTGACTCATAGTAATACTTTTTCAACTTATCCAAAGATGGTCTTCTTAATTGATTTGAATATAACGTATAGTGCCAACATCAGATGAAAAATAGTTGGCACCATTGGGGAATAAGGATAAGTGGGGTCAAGAGAGAAACTTTCAAGGAATGATTTCCAAACTTCTGCAGCTTTAAGGCACAAACAGAGTAAGCCACTACCCTTAAAGCAAAAGATAACAAAGATCAAGTCGCCTTTATTACATTCTTAACAATCATACGCAATTCATATCACACACACACACAGAAAGATTTTAGAAATCCAGTTATAACTACCTTTCCCTCATCTGTTCATGCCCATAACTTGAATGTAAACATTTTCCATTTTCACACGGTTTTGCGTGAGAAAGAGCCCAAATCAAGTTTTATTTTTTCCGGGTGTTCATGTGCTGGTAATTTGGAGCGATCAGATGCTAGGTAATAAATCTTGATCTTTCTCTTGCCGATTATCTTCGGAGTTTGCCATGATTCTCGATTCTTGCTAGCTGTTGGTTTTTATATATTTCTGGCACTGCTAAAAGTCAAACTCTCTATCTCTACGTTCGTTACTCACATATATATACATATATAGAGAGATACACACACATTATATGGAGAGTGCACACATACACTCACACACACACACACGAAAGAAAAAGGGAAAAAAAATATGCATATGGTACAAATTTTGGGTTTTTACCATTCTGAAACTTTTGTAGTGGCCGTGTGTTCTTCTATCAACTGTAATTTTGATTCTTGATTCAAAAGTGAACGGGTTGGACATATAGTTTCTTGATTCAACTTTATGATGTATGTAATGATTGCGTGATCGTCGAAGCTTATTGAAATGCTTTGGCTGTTGTGAGGGTTGTAGCAGTTGCCTCAGTGTGTATATTTGCTGATGACAATCGTTTGTGGAAGCTAGTTATTCTGTTTACATATTACTACTTTAAATTGTTGAATTTAACAGAACATATAACAAAATCACTCCTTTTTACATCATAGTCTTCCTGTCCTTTTAGATGTGCAATAAATAGCAGCCTCTGTGGGTTTAAAGATAGGCGGGTGAGCCACAGAATCGAGCGAGCAAGATATGGACTTGACTTATGCTGCTTGTAAACTGCTGCTTTTCTTTCTTCTTATATTCCGCACATCCCATCAGTGTTGTGCAACTGGGATCAATGCAAACCAGACAGCATGGTTATTCGTAAACGTGTCAGAAAATCCTCCAAGAAAGATACCGAATACGATGTTTGGAATATCATTTGAGGTCAGTTTTGTACACGAATTAGATTGTCTCCTGTGGATGGCCTTCTATATGTGTTCTTTCGATTTATTTCTTCTCGTTATTCTTGTTGTTTTACGGCTGAGGCTTTAATTTTTATGCCAATTATGGTGCAGAATCTATGCTTTACTCATATATGCATATCGTTTAATGATAGTCCTACTTTGCACACTACTTCTACTGATACTAATGTTCTCCATAAATGGCTAACTATATAGAATCATAACCGTCCAACATGTTTTGCAGGAGATCAACCATTCTGGGGCTGGAGGACTCTGGGCAGAGCTTGTCAGCAACAGAGGTCAGTAAAAATTGTCATAGCTGTGCGTAAGTTACATTGATATAGACATGTTTCGGGATCACTTAGTTGCTCTGACCTCATCAAGCTTTAAGAATGACTGGGATTTGTATACCTACCTTGCAGAATATGTAGTTTAAGCCTAAAACAAAGTTTTTGGTTATTTCTAAGGTTACTGGGAATCATGGGACACTAATGTTAGAGCCAGACTTCTGCTTGCAAGGAACATATATGGGGAAAAATTTTTCTATTAATGCTATGACTTGTGTAGTAACTTTTACTTTCACATCGTTCTGGAATTGGCAGCTTATTTTTGTCAAATTCCTATTTGAAGAATCGTTTAAACATCTTATGATGAACATATCTTGATTTCTTCAGTTAACTAGCACTGAATGCAAATATCAGAAGTACCTTCACGTGATTCGTCTCCCGTATTACTTCTAAATGGAGAAAGTGATACCGAGGATTTAGAACCTTTTCAGAGAGACTAAGATTGATTTACCCATGGCAATGAGAATTCCCACACTCTTCCATTCTCATTCTCTTTGAATGGGGCTGCTAGATGCATGATAGTGACAAAAACGGATTCATAATAATTTTAGAGGTAATGATTCTTAGAAATTATGTTTCCAGGTTTCGAAGCTGGAGGCCAGAATACTCCATCAAATATTAGTCCTTGGTCCATCCTTGGGGATGAATCACTTATATTTGTATCAACAGACCGTTCATCCTGCTTTGACAGAAATAGAATTGCACCCCGAATGGAGGTATTGTGCAACACTGATGGTGGCAATATGTGTCCAGCAGCTGGAGTTGGAGTTTACAACCCGGGATTCTGGGGCATGGTAAGAAAACACGTTCCTGTTCTCAGTTAAGTACTGATCTTCTGACAGGTTCTACTGTGAAGAGTCGTCCATTTGGACACATTTATTTCTTTTTTACCAATGATGTAGTGTTTTTAAACTTCTCAGTTGTGTTTGGGTGATGTCTTGCTGATCTCCTTTATCTTTTCTTGCAGAACATTGAACAAGGAAAGACGTACAAAGTGACCTTTTATGTTCGCTCATTGCAGCCAATTGAAATGTCTGTATCACTTATTGGTTCAAATGCACTGCAAAAACTAGCCACAGCTGATATAATGTGAGCATGGCTAAGAGTAACTGCTACATAGATCGAACCTATTGATTCCGTTTATGTCTTCATTTATATCTTATAGTCAGAGTTGCTCGTGCAGAGATGAAAATGTTACAAACTGGACGAAGAAGGAGATTCTGTTGCAAGCAGCAGGAACAGACCCTAATTCAAGATTGCAGTTGACGACAAGGAAAAAGGGCACGATATGGGTTGATCAAGTCTCAGCAATGCCTTTAAGCACACACAAGGTACGTGTATTTACTACCTTCCAATAACTTCTTGACAGTAACTTGAAGGCTTCTGTTTATTCCTGCTCATTTTACGCTATTGCTTGGTCCCTGATCAGTAAACCTTAGCTACAAGTCTTAGGCGGTAAACAGGGAAAAATAACGGGAAAAGGAACTGATAGGTCATATGTTCTGCTCAAAGTATCAGAAGAAGGAATGCCAGTCTGTTTCTTGGTGATTTCATTATGGTTTTAAGAATTCTTAGTTCAGAACTTTCTTGACTTGACAGCGAGCTAAATCACTTAACTTGATATTGCTTTATAGCAGTAAATGCACTTTGTATAACTGAAATCTTTCACATAAATCCTGGTTCAGGGACATGGATTTCGGCAAGATCTTTTCAACATGCTTGCTGATTTGAAGCCAGGATTTATCAGATTCCCAGGTAGTTACTATGATAAATAGAATGATTCACTATATAGGAGTACTAGTTCATACACCTGACCATTAAAAGTACAGAGTGTTCGGACAAGTTCCAGATTCTTGAAGTAAGAAACCTTATATTCAATACCTCATGGTTGTTTGGTTGGTCTATCCCAACTTACACTTTGAACTGTACTCCAACAAAATAGTAATATAATTCTTGAACAGGCGGTTCATTTGTCGAAGGAGAATGGCTAGTGAATGCATTCCGATGGAAAGAAACTGTAGGAGCATGGGAAGAGCGACCTGGCCATTTTGGGGATGTTTGGCAATATTGGACTGATGATGGACTTGGTTATTTCGAGTATCTCCAAGTAATATGTTGTCCTTTCTTATATTTGCAGCATCGTACTCTAGCAACGTTCAAGGAACTTCTCTTCTTGATTCACATGTATGACATTGTTGTAATTCTGCAGCTTGCAGAGGATTTAGGTGCATTGCCAGTTTGGGTCTTCAATAATGGTAATAACAAGAATACTTCAGTTACCACTCTGCTTTAATATTCCGGACACTAATGACCTTCCTCTCTCTCTCTCTCTCTCTCCCCGTAGGAATCAGTCATAACGATCAAGTTGATAGTTCGGTGATTTTACCCTTCGTGCAAGTATGTTTTCTCCATTCTTGTTTCATGTAAATGAAGGTTGTCCTAACAAATAATTCAGATTGACTAGATGAAAAATTCATGTAGAGTAAGCTTGCTTAACTTTCGGACTAGTCATGTATGTTAGAGATTGGTACTTTTTAACATAATTCTCAACTAGGTATGTCTGTAACTGCTTCTACAGGACATTCTTGATGCTATTGAGTTTGCAAGGGGAGACCCCACTTCAACATGGGGTTCTGTTCGAGCAGCAATGGGCCACGCAGAACCTTTTGATTTGCGATATGTTGCTGTCGGGAATCAAGACTGTGGAAACAAGAACTATCGTGGTATGTCTGTCTGTCTTTCAGCTAGTTGCTATTACATGATATCTAGACCGAAACGTAACTTAGGATCAGACTTCATAATCCAGTATAGACAGCTTTCAACTCACGTATTCTGTTACACATATTAGGAAATTACATGAAGTTTTACACTGCCATAAAAGGAGCCTACCCAGATATCAAGATTATCTCAAACTGTGACGGATCTACTCGACAGTTGGATCACCCAGCGGATTTGTATGATTTCCATGTAAGAATTTCTACTTCAAAACATGTAGTAAAACGATTTTTCTTTGTCAATTTTCATTTTCATGTCTAATGCCATGTTTCTGTGCCAAGGTTTACACGAACGCAAATTCTATGTTTTCGATGGCTCACAACTTTGATCATAACTCAAGAAGTGGCCCAAAGGTGTTGTTCTTGAGTTGTCTTCTGATTGTTTCCAGATTTCGTCGTCTGTGTAATAATGCTTCTCAGCTGTCTGCTCGAGATCAACGTTTCAGGCTTTTGTGAGTGAGTATGCTGTCACTGGAAATGATGCCGGCAGAGGAAGTCTCTTAAAAGCACTGGCTGAAGCTGCATTCCTTCTTGGACTGGAGATCAACAGGTACTTTACATTCAAGAAGATAACAAAAGGGAGAAATTACACAGAGAACTCTTGACATTTGGGGGTATTACAAATTGACACCCCTAAATTCTTGGAAATTAAATTAACATCGCCTACAACCATATTTCATATCACATATTCCCTACATCTGGTTTTCAAAGGGAGTTTGTATATGACTTCACCAGCTGCAATATAAATTTTCAAAATTGACAGGTTTCTTTATAATATACCTAAATCTCAGGGGGTTTCGTTGTAATAGTCCGTAAAATGGCCTTTACTAGTAGATTATTTGAAACACCATGCAAACCTGCAATTGTTTATTTTGCAGTGATGTTGTCGAAATGGCAAGTAATGCTCCTCTGTTTGTGAATGCCAACGATTGGAGGTACATGTATTCCGTTCATTACCCTTGGGTACTAACCTGTTTATCAAGTTTTCCTCAAACGACAAGTGGTTTTTCATTTTAGGTTCAATCCAGATGCAATAGTTTTTGATTCTTCAAAGGTGTACGGTACTCCTAGTTACTGGATGCAGCATTTCTTCAAAGAGTCGAATGGCGCCATTCTTCTCAATTCCAAACTGCAAGCTAATTCTTCCAGTTCCCTTATCGCATCTGCCATTTCTTGGAAAAATCCAGACAGCAACAGAAGTTACTTAAGGATAAAGGTTTGTAACTGAAATTGCAAAAGAATGCAATCAAGTTTTTGTCCTTTTCCCCTATAGATGGCTCTGAAGCTCAATTTTCTACTGAAAACTGAAGAAGAATTGAGAAAAAGAAAAGAAGTAAAACACCTTCGGTGCAAAGGTTCAAATTATTCAGTTTCTTAAGGCATCAGTACTTATGTTTATCACTTGGCAGGTTGATTACATCCATTTTCCCCAAAAATTACTATAATTGCCGATGGACCCTTTCCATTTTTGAAATAACCAAAAGCCCCACTAAGTCCACATGTCACCCTGTTCCATAAAACAGGCAGTGATATTAAAAACTTAGGGATGTTACTGTTCTATCTCCTACGGGATATTTAACTGTAAGGTGCTTTTGTACTGCAAACACTTAGAGGTGAAGGGTATACTAACTTTCGGGAGATGGTGTAATTGAACCTACACTTGTCTTGTATTTTCCGCTCATGCTCAAGTGGTTCTTATCCAGGTTGTGAACTTTGGGAGCAACAGAGTGAGTCTTAAGGTTTCGGTTGATGGGCTGGACAAGAACTCGATAGAAGTAGCAGGGTCTACGATTACTACACTGATGTCAAGCAATGCGATGGCTGAAAATTCTTTCAGTGAGCCAAAGAAGGTAAGTCCCATCTACCTCATTTGTGCTATTAGCATTTTCTTTCATTATAGGATTCAGACCAACAGATCTTTAGTATATAATACTGTTACTGAACTTGGTAGTAATACTAAGATCAGATACAATGTTCTGTGACAATTTTATGATACTAACAGTCTAACGATATTCCTCTGGCTTATGCAGGTGGCCCCAACTACCAGTCAACTTGAAAATGCCAGCAACAGAATGAATGTAGTACTAGCTCCGTATTCTTTAACTTCCATCGACTTGCTCAGAAAATCAAATATTGTCCAAGTCGCAGGATGTAATGCTGCTTTATGTACGTCACTGTAATTTATGTATCATTTAATATAATAATTATATATGAATTAACAAAATTATCAATAATTTACATCTCAAAGAAACCATAAAGTAGAAGAAGTCAAAGTCTATGGAAGAACCTGACATGAAGTTAAGCAAATTCGCATAGATCGAATATAAGCTAATTATAAAGTTAATTACAAGGGTCAGCGCCGAGTCGAGAAGATGAAGAGAGAGAGGAGAGAGGAGTGGAGTTGAAGAGCAGCGCCATGTCTCCACTCTCCACTGTCTTTGGATAAGTCTTCATTTTTCACACGCCTAATTAACCCACCAACCCCCCCGCCCCCACCCACCCAAAAAAGAATCACTATTATCTTAATTTTGTACACTTTTTATTTACGGCGGATTTCTTGACCTGTTGAGGTGGCTACATAGCCTTTCATATCGTGTTGTACTGATATACTACAATTTATTTAATAAAATTTAGATTTATCAAAAAAAAAAAATCACATGCTTTTACTGTCTCCATGCAGCTCTACAATCTTTTTTCTTTCTTTAGTAATTATACTTCTACCCTATAATACATGACACTCTGAAAAATTATTCAATATAGTGTTGGACAAGTGTCGGACACCGACACTCCTCAAACATGCAAATCGCATGACACTCTTCGAATAAGCTCTCACAGCCTCTTTCAGAGGCTTTTAGTTCCCCAGGGTCGGTCAAAAGCTGGATTAAAGGTAGAGCTTGGGGACAACTACCTTTAAGAGCAACCCTGTGTCGTGTCCTAATTTTTCTATATTTTTTGTGCCTCCATATCCGTATCGTATCGTGTCCATGCCCATGCATTATAAGTTACACCCTTTCAAAACGTGAGATTTCATTTTTTTCTAAAAAAAATTAAAATTATACTTACAATCGCTCTAAATTTCTTCATTACACCCGACCCCTTCTATTAGGTTTAGATGAAAAACTATTGACGTTAGCAAAAAAAATGTATATTGTTTTTATTTTATCCCCCATTTAATATTCTTCTGTAATATGTCTGCCCAACGACTATAATTTTAAAGCAATATTTTATTACGATTATACCTTTTAACTTTATCTATATATTACATTTACTCCCTTATACGTATAAAAATATTACTCTGGAATATTGAATGAGATGTAAAATAAAATATTTATATATTTTCTTGGCAGACATTGGCATTTCCATCCAAACACGAAAGAAAGTTAGGTGTAGATGGTGAATTCTCGAATGGACGGTCTAAGTATATTTAACCTATTTTTCTTTATTATAATAGATAGGGTGGCACGTAGTATCTTCGTATAACTTCTAGTAATACTTTTATGTTATCAAAATTCATATTTTATACTAAAATTTATCATTACATTACAACTTCACATATAAAAACTGTCTGATAACTTTTTATAATGCATTAATTATCATTGCATATTTCATTAAAATTAAATTAAAATATTAACACTTTGTTAATATATGTCATTTCGATAATGATGATTATATATACATGCAAAATGAATACTAATATATTATTTCAATTTCATTTAACAATAAATTTAAACAAAATGGGAGTAAATTTAATAAATTTTTGAGTGTAGGCAATTGCATGGAATTAATTTTCTAAAAAAAAGGTGATTGGGTAGTTAACTCAATATGTATTGTAAAGTTGAATAGATTCTATTAATTGAAAGAGATTTTTGCTATTATAATCCTCTTCCTTTATACATTTTTATTATATTTATTTATTTTAATAAAATAAAAATAAATAATTTATCAAAAATAAATATTTTAATTTGAAATGTGTGCGTGGAGAAACTATTCAGAAAATAATAATTAAAGAGAAGATTATTTTTTTAGAATATATGTATACATATACAATGTCAACAAATATTTTGTAAATCAAAATTAGTTACTCTAAGAACCTCACATTTAATAAATAGTATAGATGTGTAAATTCTTTGCTCCTTTTTTACGTTTTTAGATTGATTTTTAAATTCTCTCTCTCAATCAATATGTAATTATTACAACATTCAATACATGATACATTAATAATTCTGAATCCCACCAAAAATTTCAAAAAAAAATAATATATTACTATTAAAATAGACTAAATATACTCATAAGACTCAAACTCGCAACTTTTTTTATTGAAGAGTTGAATTAATATCTTACTATTTTGTAGGGAGAAGACAGTTTTTTTGGCTTCTTACTTTCTTATGGATCTTAAAGAAGTAGAATGCTCGTTAAGGATTTTGTTTAGGAATATGATTTTCTGATTATCCAAATATAGATTTAGAACGAACTTCTGGGATAAATTAAGACTTTGAAATGAAATCACGACTTCAAATTCATATGAATAATAATCTTTTTCATCCCTATTTCTGGAAAAAGAAACATGGCAATACAATTGATGTAATTGCAGAAATCCATTGTTTCATCATTACACAAACACTTGAACCTCTCAAGTTATGACTGGTTTTTACATAAAATCCTGAACTTACCCCTTGGCAGGGTATTACACCTCAATATACAGTCAAGTTGATAGAGAATTGCACCTAAGGAGCTCCTCCTGTAAGAACTCAAAACATCAGACATTCTGATACTCAGTGATACATTACTGCAGCAGCAGTTACCTAAAGAAAAAATCTCTGCAAAAACCTGAAATTGAAACATAATTTCAGAATCTGTAATGCCAGGTCTGCAGAATTGCTTGTCAGAATCATCAATTTTGGTACTTGAATAGTAGTTACTTGCAGAGCAGGACTGGATTTTCCTCTGGCCTGGCAATGTTGTTCTCTGATTTACTATTCAACTCCTCTGGTTAATCTCTACAGAACATTTTGAGGAACAAAGTGTGAGCTGATCAATGAGTTAGAAGCTCTTCAGTTTTCATCAATAAGTGATAGTCTGTATTCTCAATGATATATTCCACTAGGAATTAGCGGTAAGTTGGAAATCAATATTCAGGAAAATTTTGAGCAAGAGCAAGACCTCAGCTATGGTAGAATGTTTGAGCGAAATATAAGAGGGTAGGTGCAGCAAAATCCACTGCTCCAACACTGCACAGGAATTTTAGTTAATCAAGATGCTGTGGTAATTGGAGAAGAAGGTAACTGTAGCTATAGCATTGGATTAAAAGATAGTTGGACTGTTTAAATTCAATTCACGTCAATATGCCAACTTTTAGAATATCTTCATGCGTGTGCCTATTGTAATTCTCCTGAATAAGGCCTACATGTGTACAACATACCAATGATATTATCACCTCCATGTAAAAAAGATGAAAGAAGAGAAAGAAGGGAAAAGGATGAGGCAAGTGACTAACCACAGAAAGCAATGGACCCTGTTTGAACTTGTCATGGAATGAAAAAGCTATTGGCTTCGGATTGTCCCCAGGACCTCGGATGAATCCACTGGATCGGCAAAAATACACATCAAGATGAGCTTATGATATAATTATCAAACACAAACATCCAGATTGTCCACAACAGAAAATGTCAAGCATCCACCAAGATGTGTTCGTGTTTTGGTTTACGAGATCTTATTAGGAAAATTAAGTAAAAACAAAATGATGCAGAGAATCATAGAAGCAATAAGATTTTCACTAAGCTAGATTTGCACTTACATCAATGATGTTGAAATTAAGGGGCTTTGTTTGACATCAAATATGGCTATGAGACCTTTGTACAACTCATCACCGTCTCTATATGATACTGCCAATCTCTCTCCTGAAGCATCCCATGCTATCTTCTCAATAACTCGGCTGCAGAATGACATAAAATTAGCTATGCCATCCATCAAGTGCAGGTGGTCAAAAAGACTTGAGATAAACGACCTCTCTTGCCTAAGAATAGTATCACAAACATAGATCTTCTATTTGCAAAATTATGAGAAGTATACAGAATAAGAGAAGAATGAGGCAAAAGACAGGAGAATCATCTAAAGGCCTTAGATTTTAAAGAATCGTTTCTGGTCTCAAACTTCTAAAGAAAGTACAACACTATTAAAGAATTTGAAATGGCGATCGCAAATAAGGGCTCCAGAAAGTACACAACAGAAATGAAAAACAGCAATTATGTTGCATTAGATAAACAACACAGTAAAATACAGGAAATGCACAATTTTCAAACATACTAGTAAATAGTTAGCTAAAATTCTTTGAAGCAGTAGCTTACTATTGAAACAGAAACGGTTTCAACTTTCACATAAAGCTGATCTAAGCTGCACCAAAGAGTAGGGAAAGTACATCTTATAGCTATATCAGAGGATTTATCTACCTGTCAGTCAATGAGTTTATCTCTGGTAACTCAACTGGAATAAGGTGTGCATCTGGATAAAATCATCATAAAGAGATTAAAGAAATGAGTCCTATAATTGAATATACATCAACCAAATGTAGTTCCCGAAAATACCATGTCAAAACATGTTAAAATGCATAGAACTGTAGATATCAGCAACAGAAGAACAGACAGATTTCTACTGTAAGATAGATTATTTGACAAGCCTATTTTCTTAAAAAGTTAGAAAAGTTCTACAGCAAAAGAAAGAAACAAGTGTTTGTGCTTTCCGGAGAATATCCATCAAATATTATCATAGACAAAAAGAATAATCTTCACATTCAAAACATACAGCGTTTGGGAAATTCCTAAGGTTCTGAATGCATCAGTATCATTTGGACCTGTAACTTGTATGCTACAATAGCCAAACTATGCAGTCTCCACTTATTTCAAGCCCATTAAATCCCAAGACAACTTCATCAGGATATCACAGAAGGTATTCAGTGAATTAACATGCATCAATTCACTTGAGAAAAGTTTGGTCTTTCATATTTTTTTCTGAAAAGCGCAATGCAGGAAACCTGTAACCCTATTGAAGAAATAAAATGCAGCAAGTAAAGCTCCACTTAGGCGGCCCTCAAATTTCAATTTACATCAATCCTTTACAAATGCATATCTTAGAATCACAAGATAAACATCAATGCAATAGAACATACAAAACCAGTAAATAGATCATATACCTAGTGATGGAGGTTTAGACGCAAAGTGAATAGAACCTAATGTTGAAGATTCAGAAAATGAAAGAAGTATCATTCGCCCATCAGGATCCCATGTTGCTCCCTATTGTCAACAATCACAGGAACAATTAGGCCATAACCCCGTCAAGAAATTACCCAGCAGGAAAGAGAAAAGCGTTTAAGACTATGAACAATATGAACAAATACACACCTAAGGCATAGTTAGGCAAAGGATATTACACCAAAGAATTCTAAACAGGAAGTGCCAATAGCAACAGCCACTATTTTATATTAATCGTGTCTATCACACTCTCTTCCATGATGTTCTAGCATAGTTAGCCAAAAATCATGTGTACCAGATAAATCCATGATGCTTCACCCATGGAGAAATACTAGTTAACTCAAACATGCTACAAAGAAAAACAGCAGATGATATTCCTTCTTCGCATTCACTCAAACACAAACACTCACATACAAATTCCAAAGCGAAGCATCAGTTACAGAAACGCTACGCAAAGCAGCCAGCTTCCTGTTCCATTCACAACAAGAATATCATAATTTTATATAGGAAACACCAGACATAAAGCTTTTGTCCACGAGAATCTCAATAATGTTTGTACTTCAAAGCAAAGTTCTTAACCCGTTTTATTTCTCCCACTAGTATCGGAAACAAGACCACAAGCATCAGCATGTCTTATCGACAAAGATAAGAAGCATAGCTGGAGCATCATTCACTCGACTGTAGAACTATCCAATAATAGATAAAAACAACATACAATGCTGCACAGGAATCATAACGCAGCACTTCAATATTTTAAACATCAAATAGGACATAAAAGTTGGCATAATGACCCATAATTCTATTATTAATAGAAATAACAGATTATCCACCAACCGTGACAAATCCATTTTTTGAGGACCATGGTTCTGATGTCCATGTGTTTGTCTCCCAGAGATAAAATGTCCCATCACTGCAGAAAAAGATGGTCACTCAAATCTTACCATATAAATAACATAAAAGAACACATGCAAATCAAACTTGAGAACATCTAGTTATTTACAGTACAATTTTGCAGCAAAGAAATAATCGCCTGAGGGAGACCACTTCAACAGGGATATGCCTCCTAGACCCCTTCGAATAGGAGTGCCCAGACCTGCGTTTAAAAGTAATATAGGTCGGACATCGACAAAGGAGTGGAAGAAGAATATAGCGGAGCAATATAAAGTTCATAGATTTCTGTTCGTAATTCAGTTCTTTAAACACTCAAAAAATCTAAAAACCTAACCAGAGGGTGGATGATCATGCATGAGTATTCTACATAAAATATTCAGTATTCTACTAAGGAATAACCTATAATCCAAGGATATATCAGTGTCCTTTTGTCTCCATATGGAGAAAGGTACTTTAGAAAACAATTATGACCTGGTAACTGCTATCTAAACCAATTTGTATTCATGGTGTCATCCACCTTGACCATTACACAGGAAAGGAAAAATCCTAAATCTGTCAAAGAGTTCAATAAATTTGACCAGGATGCACAGGCAAATGACATACAATGAATTGCCTTAAAGCATCAATAGATCACATCATAAGTATGTATTATCACATTGAACATCCATGAAACGCAAAATTGAAGGAGAAAACATAGTAGTACACAATTCAAAATTAGTCAAAGATTGACGTGGAAATGGGATGGGAGAACCCATAATATTCTGATGTTTATGAACGCATCCAACTAGTTTGGAACTCTGCACATCATTTTATGAACAGAAAAGATGAGAAAATCACATACCTTGAGAAACATCCCAAATGGTGAAAGATGAACTGTCAAATGACGCTGATGCTAAAAATGTAAAACTATGTCAAGGAATATTTCAGATTCAACGTAATTTTAGGAAATAAAGTAACTTCCAACAGTAACAACTTTTTGCCTAACAGCAAACGGCAAATGTACCCCTAGAAATTAAGCATTTGAATCATTTTTCTTTGCAGCAGCTTCCCAGATAGTTATAAGAAAACTGAGAATATCCAATTAAGATATATGATAATACTTATATGGCTCTAGTTCCATTATTATATAAGAATCGCGAAAGGAATTTTCATGTTAGCAACTAGAGAACCTGAATAACTTTCAGCAGGATCAAAAGATGGCTAGACAAGAAAATTCTTTCCCTTCAGAAGTTGCAATGGCTAAAGGATGAGAAAAATTCATCTTTTCTTTTTACATGGAATGGCAACAAATAATAACCAGCTCAATCTCAAATCCTTGATAGGGCAATACACATCTGAGTAGGTGCACTATATGCAGTGAAATTTTAACCAATAAATAGACTGCGTGATATAGTAAGAGCCTAAGAGGAAAAAAGTTAAGTGATGATAATATCTAAAATGGTATTCATGCCTAAACAAAAAAATGATAGTTGAATTAGGATATCTTCCATCAGGACTCCATGAAAGGGCACTAATTTGTTCAGAATCAAAACTTTGAAGGAAATCCACCAGAGTCCATCTAGCCCCAGAGCCTCTCGAGAGTGTGTTTGAAGTGACCCCTGATCTCACAGATGGAACATTACCAGGGTATGAAGCAGCCCAGATGCAAATGCCACCGCTGTTAGCAAACATTACATTACAGTATCAACAACGATTTTAACTAGAGCACAAGCAAGTTCAACAAATAAGCAAGCAAATAAAATATTTCACTGAGATGAAAAAGAGATTGAATTTGCAGGACATACTTGCATGCAACAGAGAGGGTTTTTCCTCCATTTGGTCTCCATTCAAGAATCTTTACATCTTTCTGGGACTCAATGGACAAGATGCAAGGAGGCTTTCCATCTGGTTGAGACAAATAGAAACAAAACAAAATATTAAGTACCATAAGGGCCATAGAAATAGAGCATCAAGTAAGCAGTAATGGTAATTACCAGAATCATTGTAGTCACAGATTGTCACATGATGTGGCCCAGAAATAAATGCCAAAATATTTTTGTGGTGGTGCCAACTTACACTGTGAAGATCAACATCTTGCAATAATTTTACCTGAAAACATACATAAACAAATGAAGTAACTTAACAGTCATGGCTAAAACTGTTATTTACATTGAGCCTTATTCTATTTTCTCTAGTCTCTTGCTGATAAATTTCCGTAGGTGCATGCTCAGTCTACATGCCAAGTTAACAGATTTCATCACTCAGTTGTAGCTGAAAAACGGATAACGAATATGTCTCAACTAAATATCCATAGCTGAAATTTTTTCTTGGATGCACTATCACGTATTATGCGCATATATAATATATTATTCACCAAAATACTAATAACTCACAATGACTAGAGCATATAACTCAACATCAGTAAATTGCATTTCATATCACAGCTTAAGGAACAAACCAACATCATAACGAACTGTTTCTTCTTCAATTTCAAGCTATCGACCTTCTCATAATGACAAAAGAATGCAATGTCCAAAAGCTGCTAACTCTTGTCCAAAACTAACCATTCCGTATTTACCCCCAACCAAATTACAACATTTGCTTGGACATGATAAACTATCCAAATAAAACACAAATACCTAATTCATTAGCAACAGATATAAATATAAAAACATGTGTCAAAGGGATAACTACATCAGCAGGCTGGAAAAGAGGCTTTAGAGAGCCACTGAACAGCGCCCGTGTCGCTGCTGATAAAATGCCTAAGCTGCCTTTCCTTTGTGAAACTCCTTCCTGTTCAGCTACCGTGCCTAATAAGTTATCCGATTCAAACGGAATAGGACTAAATACAGTTCCCTGCAATCACATACATCAATGGATGGTAATATCAAATCATTATCCGACGAAAAGCCCACATTCCTCGAAAATGTTTAGAAAATAAAATCAAATAGGATCGAGTAGATTGAAGTACAAGGATTTTAGCATAGGTCTCCCTCGCCTGATCATCGCTGAGGTGGTCTGCTGTAACTGCGATATTAAATTGAACAAAAATTGAAACCCATTTGAGAGGTCGAAAGCGTAAACATCAAAGCGAATAGAAAAAATCCATCGAAACGCCTTAAAAGGTTTAAATAATGGTGATCGGTACCGAGCTCTCTGTTGATTTCGCAAACGGTGACTGTGCCTGGCTGAGGGAACGACGGCATAGTGTCTCAGCGGGTGGTGTGTGTGTGTGTGTGAGAGAGAGAGAGTAGGGTTTATAGAAAATTTTGGTTTTTATTCCCGCCGAGTTATTTATTAAAATATTGTCAAAAAATTACAACTATACCCCAAAATGGGTATGATTCTAAAAAGGAAAAAATTCGAAGACCCATGTACTAATGGGTTATATACAAAATACCCTCTGTGTTATAGAAATCAGTAAATTACCTCCTGCAAAAAAAAATAGTAAATTATTTTCTTATATTTTTCATAATAAAGCAAATAAGCCCCTCATGTGATTTCGTGCCATTCACGTGCTATTTTTATTTATTTTATTTTTTTATTTTTAATTATAAAATTATATTCACATCCTTATTAATAGTCGTTGGATTTGTCTGAATCTAAAGCTCAAATTGAATTAACAAGATCAATGGTCCCGATTAAACTAAATGTATTCAACAGTCTATATTAAAAGCATATATTTATAATATATATATATATATTATATAAAATTTAACTATAATAGACACTGGTATTACCACATCCTTGTGGCGTTCTCTCCCGGCAGTATCCTACCACTGAGCGAAGGTAACTGATAATCCTTGGGATTCTTATTACAGTGAGAACCCCATTTCACTAATCGCTAGGGAGGACATAAGTTCTCCAATTCGCATGTCTTACTCAAAATCGATAGATAGGTTGGTAGAGAGGGGGAATTGCATGATATGACCAACGAAGGCCTTTGGAAAGCCCCTTGTGGGAGGGGAGGCGCGTAGAAGGTCAATAAATATATTTTTATTAATTAAAATTATATATGTATATATAGAAAGAGAAAGAGACGGAGACAGATGGGGAAGGGGAGGGAGGACTGACGACGAGGAAGGGGGGAGGTGAGGAAGGGGGGGCGGGCTGGGTGGCTGATTGTTTGGGGGGGGGGGGGCGACACCGGCGATAGGGAAGGGGTGGGCTAGGGGACTGATTGGTGGAGGGAGGCGATGGCGGGATGGTGGATTAGGGGGGGGGGGGGCATTGCGAAACAGACAGGAATGTGGGAGAGGGGGCCGAAGCCGATGACGGTGAAGGGGGGCCGGTTGGGGCGGCCGATTGGTGGGGGGAAGGTGGGGGTGGGGGGGGGGGCGAGTTGGGGCGTAGGGATGGTGGATTTTGGGGAGAGATCGACAGAGAAAAAAGAGTGGGGGAGGGTTTTTTATTTAATTTTTTAAATAAATATATATATTATAAATATTAAATATATAATAATATTATTATATATTATATTTAAATATAAAATAATATTTATTTTTAAATATCAATTAAAATCGCACTTAAGGCGCGTGTAGGTTACTTTAAGGACTAAGGGTAAATTACTTTATTCTTAAAAAACACAAGGGAGTACTTTGATACTTTTTTAACACTGAGGAGTATTTTGCACATTTCGTATATCACAAGAGGGTGGCATGCTTTTTTCCTCTATACTAATAGAAATATTCAAAAAAACTTCTTTGAATACTAAAGTATTAATTACCCCTGTGATATAAAATAAAATTAGAAAAACCTGTACAAAAATTGGACAACACACTTCGACTGTGAATTGGCTATGAAAGTAATTTGATATTTGTACCCTTCTCTCACATATAATAATAAAATATTATTTTATAAGATCATTATTTAATTATTTATATAGTAAAATATTATTCTAATTAAATTTTATAAATTAATTAAAATTTGATTTATATATTATGAAACAAAAGGCAGATCGATGTCATTCCTGTAGAGGAGGGCGCGCCACCCTCCTCACACTTGGGCGACATAATGCATCGAGGGGGGCCATCGTCGCCCATCCATTGAGGGTGACGTCGGTCGCCCAATTCTAGATGACCGACATCGCATAAGCCTAGGATGGGCGGATGGGTCGTAGGAAAGGGAGGGAGGAAGAGGTCGGGGTTGGATAGGGGTGGCAGGGGAGGAGGTTTGTGCATGGGGGGGGGGAGGAAAGCACGGGTCGGTGGGGGTGGGGGTGGGTTATAATTATTATTTTAAAATAATATTTCTTTTATAAATTGTAATTATATATATTATAAGTATATTTTAATAGTTAAGAATTATATATATTAATAAGCCTAATTAATCGGTTGATTAGGAGGGGCATTTTAGTCGTTATTTTTTTAAAAAAAATAGGGTCAAGTTGATCAAGACGGTGTGATTATTTATTCATAACATATGGATAAATTTTTATATTAAGAATTCATAAGAGGATTTTTTATATTTTTATAATATCACGTGGTGCCAAAATAAATTTAACCCATTCTAAAAATAAGGGGAATCATTAGTGCTAGTCGTTCAGTGAGACGATAAACAACAACATACGATGCCCAAAACTGTCCATAATTTCTTCAATAAACTATTATTTCTTCAACATCTGACTCCAAAATGTCCATAATCATTTTGCAAAAAAATAAAGATATGAAATAGAAAAAAAAATAATAATCCCCATGAAAAACAAGCCAACGGTGAGAGTTAGTGGTGAAGTAAATAGGTTGGGGGAAGAAGCACCTTTAGGAGGCGAGCAAGGTGGTGGTGGTGGTCCACCAGTGAATGACTGACGAACAACGAAGAAAAAAGGAGCAAAAGTCCAATGAAAACGAAGAAAAAAGACGAGAAATCGTCGGAGAGGTTCAGTCAACTAATTGGAAGGAGAGGAGTCGATCGGTGGTGGACTTAAGCATAATGGTTGGTGAGTAACGTGAGTTCAAATCTGAGAATTTGGGAGAAGAAAAAAAAAAGAGTGGGAAGTGATTCGGCTCGAATGTGTGACCTCGATCAACGAACTTGATCTGGTCACGTCACCTCCCCAGATCTGTAATGTTCCTGAGGATAAAATAGGTACATCAAGCTAGTCGAGTTCGTCCCTGACAAAGATCCTCCGATGCCCAAGTTAGTTGATGACAGAGACAGAAATATGCGATCTAAAGCCAAAAAGTCAATGCAATAAATGCCAGTTACCTCGATTTAGTTAAATCTGAAGTATTTATAGGGTCAAAATTGACACTGTAGATCAATCCACATGTCTTGATTTGAGCTTCCCTTACTCCAATCGTATGGTGCTTATTCGTCCTTCGGGTCCGGATCAAATTGCGAGGCGGGTCCTGGCGACCCGACCCGCGACCTCATGCGCGGATCCTAGCGAAATGACTCTTACGCTCTTAATGAAGGGCTTTTTCATCTTTTAATAATTAAATCCTCATCATAACTCCCCCACTTCTTCTAAGTGTAATTAATTACCTTAGGAGAAGTTGAACAGTCGTTAATTCTAAACCGATCAATCGCCTCGATCCGCGTGACGATACGTGTCATCCTGTGAAGGGCCCTTTTCTAGCGCGCCCTTCCAAACCTTCACCTATATATACCCCTAATTTTTAAAAAAATTTCACCGACTTCATCTCCTGTTGAGATCACTGTCTGCGTTTCTTCGACCTCCTGTAAAGGTACCATGTCTTCCTCTAGCTCTTCTAATTCTAGTTTTGATTTTTCATCTTGTGCGACCTCCCCCCGAATAAGGGGAGCGACCCCAATACCCGCGGATGGTCCATCTAAGGTTAGGTCTAGGTCTAGTCGTCAGGTAGGCTTGTCTGATGATGACGAGGTTCCTACTCATGCTAAGTACCAAAGGATGCTAGAGCGTAGCCCTTGGGCTGGTATAGTGGGTACCGTAAAACTCGAGATTATCGCATAAAGGAAAAATATTTCATCCCTAATAATTTTGAGGTCTTTATTCCTCGGTCATTTATCGCATGCATCTTCCTCCTAAAGGATTTTGCTCCTTTTTCATTCTCCATTTCGATGCCGGGCTGCGATTACCCTTGGCTCCACGTATCTTAAATTCTTAGGGGTTTGAATTTGTGTCCTATGCAATTATCCGCCAAGTCTATCAATTATATAATTCTTTCCATCATAATAATACAAGTTCACCGATTCGAATCCAATTTTGATAGTTTTTGGTCGCTATATTCTTCCACTACTTCGAAGAGCTCGGGAGAGAGGGGTTTTTTCTATCTTTCGACTCGAAAAGACTGTAGGTTTTTAGACACCCTCAAGTCTAATGATGGTCCATGGAAAGAGAAGTTTATCTTCGTGCGACCTCCCTCGGTTCAAGAGTGGCCCTTCAAGTGTGATTGGAGTATAGACAAACTGAAAGGAGATCAAATAAATAGTCTCACTTCTTATCGATATAACCGGAAGAAACTTTTGGTGGAAGAAGTACTCTGGCTCGCGCATCTCTATCCAGCACCCCTCCGAGTTAAGGGTTCATTAGGTGACCACTCCCTTCATTTCTTTCTTGTTTTCCTGCTTCAAATCAACTTTTTCTAACTTCCAGTGTTCGTAGATAACGTCATCATGCAAGCTTGGGATCTTCAAAATTCAAGGGATGTCGCTCCAATAGAGATCGCAAGCGAGGATACCCAACCTCGCGATCAAGCAACAAGAAGTTCATCCCCAAGTATCGATATAGTGGGGTCCAAAGATAACTCCCCTGCTGGTGATACTGCGACTGAGGGACCCAGCGAGTGAAGAAGAAAATGCAAGCACAAGAGTAGTAAGAGTCCCTCCAAGTCTAAACATAGCAAGTCGCGATCTTCGAGGCGATCGAAAGAGGAGGTCGCAGCCGCACGAGCTGAGGAAGAGAAGAACTTGGCTCTTGTCAAGGAAATTACTGAATGGTGGAAAGTGGCTCGCGACGAGCTACAGAATGAGAACCACTCGACTGCTGAGCTAGAAGGGGAAAAATTGGTTCCTGAATAGAAAGTCTCTGATCGTAGTTATGTGCTAAACACCCAATCGAGCCAGGACTCTTGGGAACTGTACAATGTGAGTGTGACGCCCCAAAAATTATAATATATAATTGGGGGATCAATTGGTAAATCTTTATGAAATTTAGTTAAGTGGAAAATAAATTATGTTCATAATTGGAATATAATAAAACTTGAATGGTTAAATTGGAACTCGTTATAATATTTGAGAACAAATTATAGTAATTAAGAAAATTAAGAAGGACATAATTGATATTTTATGAAAAGTTTAATTAAATAAATAAAATAATAATATTATATATATATATGTTAGTAAGTAATATAATAATATATATATATATATATGTATGAATTAGAGTGAGAGGCCCACCAACCCACCGCCTCATTTCTCTCTCCTCTCTTTCTTATTTCTAATACATATACACATGCACAATCACATTCACACACATTATAATATACATCTGCACATACACAATTTCGGCGACATCTGAGGTACGAAATTTTGATTTTAATTTATATTAATTTATATAATTATATTATTTAATTAGTCTTTTTGTTAAATGTTGTTTATGCTAAGCGGTGTACTATTTAATCGGAATATTTTACGAATTTGACTATTTAAAATAGTGTCTAATTAAATACCAAATCGGATATAAAAATGATATCGTTAGTTAAGTAGATTATTAAATTTATTAGATTTGACTGTTGCTATAGCCAATTTATTTAATTCCATTGGAATTGTTAACCAAATACACAATTATGTGTATTATTGTTCAATTAAAGTGTATAATAGCGATAAATTGGTAGAAAATTCATAAAATTAATTTGAAAATTATATTTAATAAATGGTATGTTAATAAAGAGGAAAAATAAAGATTTGTACTTCGATAAAAATGTAATATTGAAGAATTATTAGAAGTTGTACGAATGATATTTAATATTATATTTAAAAGAAATTACGATATTCTCGATATATTAACTGTATGTGGTATAACTCATTATAGGATACGGGGGTGAGGTGAAATGGCTGACAATTAGCGATTGAGTAGAAAGAAACGTTGTAAGGTCGAGGTAAGTAAATAATTAGTATTATCTATATATGTTCTCTTTATTTGTGGTATTACTATTATATGACTTGTGGTTCATGCTGATATTGTTTTATCTGAAAATATGTGCGTGGTGAATGATTTGATTTGATTGACAATACTGTGTACGTGGAATGTGAAGACACGTTGAAATATCATGTTTGTTGTATGTTGTGTTGTGGGTGTCTGAAAATGAGAATGTAATGATATATTGTATTACGTTACTAGTTGCTTACAAGAATGGTGATATGTGGAAATGAGGGAGTGGTGGAAATTGAATATATAATTGTGATGTGAATACCCCTTGATGTGTTGAAAAGCCTATAAGGCAAAATGAAATAAAAAGAGCTTTGATGCGATGCTATGTGCGAAAAGAAAATGCTATGTGCGCAATGAAGAGCTTTGATGCGAAATGAAAATGCTATGTGCGAAATGAGAATGATGAGCCGGCTGTCAAGGGGGTTCACTTTAATTTATATGAGGTGAGATTGAGTTGATGGGAAAAACACGATATCACCTTCTGGTAAGCAAACTAGGAAAAAAAAAAAGAGTTTAATTGATTATTTTATTGTGAGATAGCTATGTGGTGTACTACAATTGATTATGTTGGAATTAAATTGATTTTATTCCATGCGTGTTGCCTGTTTGTCTTGCTTGGGCTGTGTTTGATATGCATATATAGATAGGGCTAGTTATTTGGTTACTGAGTGGCAGGCTCATTCCTCTGCTAACATTTTCTTTCAGGAGTAAATTTTGAGGTGTCTGACTGTTGAAGAATAGTTCTATACGCTATACTCAGGCAGGTCGGGCCAGTATGCTGTTTTCTCCTCTTTGTCAGTTAGAGTGTAAATTGTATTTTATTTGTATAAAGAGAACGTAGGAGTGGAGATTAACTGTGTGGACTACTTGTGGTGTTTGATTTATATATAATGCTGTAAGTTGTTAATACCTGCTATGACGTGTTGGGATTACGTATGCGAATTGATTAGTTGATTATGTGCAAATTTATATTTATGAACACAGGGATTACTATAAGTATGACGTTTAGGGAAGATATAGCCCTTGTAGCGAAGGGGTTGCTACAGCGAGTTGCCTACCTCACGACCAGGCTGCTCTTCTGAAAACACCCCACACTCGTCTCGAAGAATATGGTGCTCATTTTCTCATGTAGGTACTCTCGCTATTCTTTATCGATCTTGTTGTGCCTTATATTCAGTACTAACTCCTTTTCATCAGGCGGCGACTTTTATTCGGGTTCTCTCCCTCAAGTGCTCGGGCTTTCGTAGAAAGCAAATTCTGATAGATCGCAGAAAGAAGATTCAGTCTCCTCCATTAGTGGATAAATAATATCAAAATGTAATATAAACAGATGTTTCTTCAATAAACACCGGCTCTGATACCATTTCTGGCGAGCATTAACAAAAAATTGCGAAGTGGGTGCATATGGACTAAAATTATCTTTTAAAAGTTGAATAGGAGTAAAATTATCAAAAAAATATATTAGAGAACTAAAAGTAAACAGTTTTGAAAGTTACTGAACCGAAACAAATATAAACATAATTATCGGACTAAAATTAAAATTAGGCATACTTAGCAAATTAAAATAATACATTTTCCTATATAATTATTGCACCGAACATCAAAAGAGGAAAGTGTAATTATCTCTATAATTTATTTACACTTGCATATAATACATAAGTTTAATATCCTTGTAAATTAAAATAATAATATCGATAGTTTGTAAACTTGTTAATATTTATATAAGTAACACTTATTCTAAAAGATTTAACATTTTCAATGCCTAAGATATCTACATATTAATTTACAAAAAAATATTAATTATGTTTATCGAGTCTAACTTGGTGGTCCTAAATCTGAATTGAGTTCATGTCCAAGCTCAAATCCAAAATTTTGTTGATAGGAGGGGTCCAAATTTTGGCAAAATTGCCTCAGACCCATCCCATTGCCGTTCGGAGCCTTAATCGAATTTTTGGACGGCAATTAGAAGCTGAGAGGGTGCAATATGCTAATAGTACCTTTTTGGGGGTGTAAAGTGAAAATTTTAACTTTGAGGGGTGCAAAAACCTGAAATGATGCACTTTGAGGACGTAAACAAAATATTTGGATAGAAAGGGACTGAAACTCAAATTATGTAATAATCCATCCGTGTTATAAATACAGCGAACCCTAATCGCCCATCATCTTCAGTGCTCGCTCCCAACTATTTCACACAGCGGCGCTCAGAGTTAGGGTTGCTGTGCTCCCTCCTTGGTGAACTCTGTTAATCTATATATGCAGCTTATAGAGGTAGAAGACATATACGCGTAGAAGAATGGGGAACGAAGGAGAGAAAGTGCGAGGTGCAATATTCACAGACATTAGGAGATATTACTGCGAGTACTGTGGGATTTGCCGATCGAAGAAAGCCCTGATCGCCTCTCATATCCTCGCCCACCACGAGGTTTGTGTGCTCAATTGCACAATCGTGTATATTATTATGATGAAATTCTGGGGTTTTGCAAGTTTTGGGTTGTGATTAACAGACTGTTGTCACAGCTGGATGGAGTGCCTGTGGATGGATTTGTCTGGGTATTCTTGCAGTTGATTTTTGTTTTTTTGGTTAGTAAAAAAGGGTTTTCTAAATCGCAGGAGGAAATTAAGGAAAAAGAGCAGATCGAAGAACAGGGGCATGGGAAGAAATTGAATATTTGTGAACAGTGCGGTGCGAGTTTCCAGAAGCCTGCTCATCTGAAGCAGCATATGCAAAGCCATTCTCTCGAGGTAAATTTTCTGACTCAATTCTTTATAAAACCTTGTTTCCTGCCATGGATTGCATGCAGAAAGAAAATAATAATTGGAGTGTCTTTAGTAACTTTATTCTCTTTTATCTTTTCTTTCTCTGAGTGGCTTTAGGCATTAGCATGTCATAGTACTGCCGATTGCCCTACGACTTATTCTAGGTATAATTTGAGTTTGGTGCTAAAATCACAAAACCATATTCCGGGTAGGAATATGTCTGCCATGAGTTAATATTAGAATGGAAGTGTAGGCGCATCAATTGCTTTACTTTGTGGATTACAGAGTATTTGGATATTATCTCTCTATTTGAACCTGCGATCTCTGGGTTTTTGTTGCTGAGATCCGAACTTTACTCCTTATCTTTGATTTTAATAGAATGTTCAGTTTCTTTCTTCGCTGGCTTGTCTTATATGTTGCTTATCATTAGTATCTAGTCAATTGAAAATATTAGAATCTTGCAGATTGAAGTAAGGTGGCAAAACATTGCCATGCTTTTTTGCTGGGCGTGAAGCATTGGATCCCAAATAAAAGAACTCCAAAATGCAAGAGGGCAATACTGTCTTGATTGGATCAGTACCAGGTGGGGGACCACCTGAGAAGCTCCATCAAGTGAGCCTCTGTCACGCTCTTAATCCTTTGAGGTTTGGGGACTCTTTAGTTTATGCATTGGACTGGAGCTTGAGTATATCCTGTAAGAGGTCTGGAAAACCTTTGGCTGATACTGAGTTTGTTCTATTACAGAGACCTTTTACATGTCCTGTGGATGACTGCCATTCCAGTTACAGAAGAAAGGACCACTTGACTAGACATATGCTTCAACATCAAGGGAAATTGTTTGAATGTCCTGTTGAGGACTGTAAGCGCAGGTTTACAATTCAGGGTAATATGACACGACATGTGAAAGAGTTCCACAGTGAATCTGTTGATGCTAATGTTAAGCAACCAAAAGAATATATCTGTGCAGAACATGGGTGTGGAAAGGTCTTCAAGTATCTATCGAAGTTGCGTGCTCATGAGGATTCTCATGGTAAGCTGCTTTCGGAGGGTATTTCCTCTGTAAGCACATGCACATTAGTTCCTTTAGCAACATTATTTTGAGATATAGTTACTCTTTCTGATCCTGTGGCGGATTCTGGGTTGAATGCAGTTAAGTTGGATTCGGTGGAGGCCTTCTGTGCTGAACCAGGCTGTATGAAATACTTCAGTAATGAGCAGTGCCTGAAGGAGCATATATTGTCTTGTCATCAGTACATTCTATGTGATAAATGTGGCACGAAGCAGCTAAAGAAGAACATCAAGCGTCACATGCGCATACATGAAGGGGTTTCCTCAGAAAGAATCA
Organism: Sesamum indicum; assembly: GCF_026168435.1. NCBI lineage: Eukaryota > Viridiplantae > Streptophyta > Magnoliopsida > Lamiales > Pedaliaceae > Sesamum > Sesamum indicum. Next base: position 1,894,954 of record NC_142661.1, on the reverse strand, counting down.
AGTGTAGCATTGAGGGATGCTCGCTGACGTTTTCAACTGTAAGCTCCCTTCTATCCAAAAATCTGTTACTTGTATTTTTCTCGTACATGGGATGATATGAAGCAAGTTCATTAAGATCTCCTTTGTGGGTTCTTGCAAATATCTTTCTATTTCCTACTAGTGGACAGTTATTTAGAATATGTCTTTTCTCCTGTACAGACATCAAATCTCAATCAGCATATCAAAGCTGTGCATATGGAGCTTAAACCATTTAAGTGCAGTATTCCTAGCTGTCACATGAAATTTGCATTCAAACATGTCAGGGACAACCATGAAAAATCTGGGTGCCATGTCTATACTCCCGTAAGTTCTATCTACTTGTGGCCAATTTTTTAGTTTAATTATAAGTCTCCCCTGCATTTCTGGATCATCATGTTGGCGCTATCTGATTGTTCTGGACCCTACTTGTTCAGGGAGATTTTGTGGAATCTGACGAGCAATTCCGGTCAAGACCAAGAGGTGGCAGGAAGAGGAAGTACCCGGTTATAGAGACCCTCATGCGGAAAAGGATTGTTCCACCTAGTGAATCTGATCTTGTCATGAACCAGGGAGATGAATACCCATCATGGATACACTCTGCTGAATCTGTCCTTTAGTACAGCTTAGCAGTCCCTTAGTAGTAGGAGTCCATGAGTTAGGTTTTGACTAATAGAAGTACTCTATATAGCATAAACATCATTATCTTAGATCAATGTATGTATAGCCTATTTTATCAGTAGCTGGTAATACATAGTGTATATTTGGAAGAAATATGGGCAAATAACTAGTGTATCATAGGTTTGAGCATGTCTGGGCGGCTAGCTGCAGTCTACCTTAGTGTGCCATTTTGTGCAGTGGGTTTGTATATGGATTCAGTGAGTGGAAATATGATAAAAGTTTTAATTAAGCTGGTGTTTTTGGTGAGTTGCATAAGCTGTTTGAGTGTATCTTTCCAATTGCATTGCTTGTGTTAGTATTGCGTTAGACCATAAGCCTTACCCATCTCCTTTGAGATGGAAACTCTGGTTTCTGCAATTGTGTGCTGTTACTTGTATGATGGTGATTTGGCTTTTAGTGAAAGAGGCACATTCCCATCACAAATCCTTCTGTCCTGTGTGTGCTTTGATTAATATTCCGAGCAAGAAACATTCTGGAATGCAATGCTTGCTAATCTCTATGGCCCCTTGAGATATATGTTTTGTTTTGTTGTTTTAGTTTCTTTATACAGAATTTGAAAGGTAAATGTTAAGATGCTTTTGATGGCAAAATTGCACTTATCGTTGCATAATATATAGGCACGTATTTGGTCCTATGGGGAATGACAATTAAAGTACCACATTTTGTAATAATATTGCTGGTCTATCACCCTAACGGCCGTTAAATAAAAAGACGCACGTGATTGTTAGTAAAAAGACGGAAAAATCAGGTGGGAGGACCAGAGTTGTGTAAAGCTGAGGACAGAAAGTGTATGCGTTTGATAGATGAGTAGTGAGACTGAGTTGACGTGAGCAATCTGGATTCAGTGGCTGACCCCATTTCCATAATATTGTGCAATGACAGGACAGAACTTGGGCCTTAGGATGCTGGATCCAATCTGGACTAATGGATCTTAACTCGGATCCTATGAAAATCCGAGTATCATAATCAATTACTTGTATTCAGATCCAGATAAAACTCAACAACCCATAACTTAATATCACTTTCATTACAAAATATTAGTAATAATAACAATAATTAAAATTAATTGTATTTAATAGTATTCGTATATAAGATATGGAGTGATTAATTGTATTCATATTAGTTTAAGGGTTTCGGGTAACTACAACCCAAAAATTATAAAAAAAATAATTACGTTTATGGTCTATTTATACAAACAACCTCGTATTTTGTAAAAATACAGAAATCATCCCTGATACCCAAAAAATAAAAATAATTAAAGTAACGTTGATAATGTCTATGGGGACGTACGTGGAATCTTTCAAAAAGAGAAATAGTTTGTGTAACTAATATTAATATTTTTTTATAAATGTATGTATAATTATTTAAAAAATAAAAATATTTATATAAACAGATCATAAATTAGAAATATAAATATAATTATCTCTTCTTGGAAGTCCTTGCAATTTTAGTAGTTTTCTGTGGTGCCCATTCTGAATGAATTAGTGGGAGGGTCAATGTCATATAAGTACCCTTAGGGGTAAAAAAGATACAATTTGTCTTGTTTACCCTTTTTTTTTGTTTTTCATTTCTAGTGGGGAACAACAAATAAAGTTTCATTTATATTTGCTAAGAAAGCCCCACTTGTTTACTTACCTCCTTGGACCAAGTCCTCCATATTCATTCCTCTTAAGCTTTATGCATCAATTAGTTGGAAATATAACGAAATGCGTCATGGGATGAAAAGTGATTCTTTTTAGAAATTACAAAATCAAAAGTAGTGATGATCCCATGACGAGTGGAACCAAAGGTGTAAAAACTAAATTACGGACGAAAAATACTATTTTTTTGAAAGCGTTGTATTTTACATATTCATTTTTCAGGTCGAAGGAGCTGCGGCGAAAGGTGGCAGAGGCATAAGTGTGTGGCGTGAGCGCAGATTTGAAGAAGGAACAACGTGTGTAGCAAAATAAAATGAAATCGAAAAGGTATAATCTCGTGATTAGATTTATTATTGAGAAGGAACAACGTGTGTAGCAAAACAAAATAAAATAAAAAAAGTATAATCTAAGTAGTTAGATTTATTATTTTTTTATTTCTGCCACTAGCCACCAAAAACGTTCGAGCATGTATTAATTTATTCACTGCACGTTTTTAAGTAAAGAATGTCTCGAGAAATCAAGGGGTACACTCTTTAATTGGAATTTAAATTCGATTTAATTTCCACTTTCGCCGTTTTATTTTATTTTTCCAGGCCATACCATTGCCTAATTTTATTGATGTCGAAAAATAAATCAAATTATTCAAATACTAAATTGAAATTTATGGATAGAATTTCATTTGACCTATATCTGTAAGCTTAACAACCCAAATTAAAACAAAATTTTTTGCTCAATAATTTATTATAATTTTATTATTTAAAAAACTAATAAATATCTCAATAAATTTAATAATTGTCTAATAAATTTCCTTTATAATAAGTTGCTATGTGTTAGTTGATTATTAATATAAAAGTATTTTATAAATTTTCAAAATCAAGAACATATTTTAGGGTAAATTACATTTTGTCATCTGAACTATACCCATTTTTATACTTTGGCATCTAAATTTTTTTTTTTTGTATCACCTCACCATCTCAACTTTGTAAAATTTTCACTTTGTCATATATGATTCTTTTTTTTTTTTTTTAATTTTCTGCTGAAAAAACACCACATGTTGTGCATATATGAAAACACACCATATCACATAAGTGTTAAATTATATAAAATTAAAATGATAAATTAACACAAAATAAAATTTATACATCAAAATATAAAAATAATTATAATTCGAATGACAAAATATAATTACCCGACACACATGTGGGAATGTATTATAAAGGGTATATGTATATGATGAGATCATGATATAGTAAGCATGAAGTGAGTATGTGAATGTGATAGAAACAGACAAGAACTGCATTACTTATGACTCAACAGACAGAGAATAAGAGACAAAGTCAACCGCCACGTCACTGCTTACCGAACCGACCGCAAGTGGGTGTTGGTCAACAACCTTCCCCACTTCCACTGCACTGCATTCCTCTTCCCAACATAATATTCCCCTCCCCCCTCAATTTTTAATATATATTCCCATAATTTATAATATTTTAAATATAAATCCAATCACCTATTTAAATATTTGTCATCAATATCAATAAACAATAATACATTAACGTGTGAATACGTATAAATGTAGTTTAGTATAAAAAAAAATATTTAATATACAATAAATCAATTAAGGAACAGATTAAATTTTCATTCAATTCTTTTGCTTATATTAACAAATTCGATAAAATTTTGACTGATGGAGTAAACTACTCGTTATACAAAAATAAATATCAGGAGTACTAAATATAATTTTTTTAAATAAAAAATTCACGTGTAATTATACGAAACTCGAGAAGAGAATGGTGTGATTATCCATGAAAGATTATAATTTTGTCTCTGGAGAAAAAAGTTGCGTTGAATTATATTTGGATTTACAGATTTGGAGATTGAAATTTAAAATTCCTAATAATAATTTTTTTTTGATTTATTTGAATTTTATAAAATTCAAATTATAGTTGAAATTTAATTAATTTTGGTTCATAAAATAAATAGTTCAGATTAAAACTTCAGAATGTTATTATACTTTAATAGTAGTCGTCGTTCTACTTCAATAGTGATTGTTGATATGATAATATATTATATGATATTGATAATTAATATATAATTATTATAATTTTTTATTATTCTTATATATAAGTATTTGATAAAAATAATTGTAATTGATCTATTAAAAAATAATACTTGATCCAAATGTAGCCCAATGGAATTTAAAATTCAACTCATTTCTATTAAAATAATAATTGGATGTTTTTGTACTAAAATGGCCTTATGGTATTTATATATTTCACATGTACATTTTCTATTTATTTTGAGTGGTTTTTTCTATACTTTTATCTGTCTAAAAAATAATTTTTTTAAATATATTTACTTAAAAATATAACGAACTATATAAATTTGTGATTTTTTATATTTTAAATTAAAATATTAAATTAAATTATATTAAATTTAATTTATATTAAATCTTACATCTTTAAATAAATGTTAAATTGAATTATATTTAAATTTAAATAAATTTTATAATTGTTAAATTTAAAATTATTGTTAATTAATTAAAAGATATATATAAGTAAATAATTATTATAATTATTTAAAATTATTCTTAATTAACTAAAATATATTTAATTAATATAATTAAAAATGATTAGATATAACGGTTCTGGTATAACCAATACAAAAACAACGATTATTAAAATAAAAATTAATACATATTAAATAAGGGTGCAATGGTCAACTTTTTTTAAAAAAAAAAAAACTAACGCCATTAGTTAGATTTAACGAAAAGGGGGGATTGAGCTATATTAGGAAACACAGAGGGTTTTTTTTTTTTTTTTTGCTTATTTTTCAAATACATAGGGTTTTTTTTTTTTATGTATTTTAGCGTTATTTTGACAAATTATAATTATCTACAGTGAGCTGCCATAAAGAATATTTTTTTAAAGTATTCATAATTATAAAAAAATATTTATAATTTTTTAAAATATAATAAAATATTTTTAATTACACAAATTTTAAAGAAACTCATTGCAATTTACCTAAATCATAATTATCATAGTCATCACTTAAGGGATGAAGAAATAAATTGACAAGATTGTCTGTGTGGGGGGACTAGGGATTTCAACGGTGTGGACTCCCACAGATACAAACAACCACCACCATCATTCCTTCAATGCAGGAGAGTCAACACCAGACAGCTGCCGTCAGATGATCTGTTGGGAATATTGGACGGTGGATGTCTGCATTTATTGAGTTCACACGCGTCACCCTAGCCGAACTTATCATCAATTCTGCAACGGATTTGTGTTTAGTCAATTTTACCCCCGGAAGATAAAACAAGAAAATGGAGTTCTGTAGTCAATTGAAAAGGACAAGAGAGTACAATCAGGTACAGCATTGCTTTTTTGACCCTTTCTTGTGTCTTTCTTTGAATAATTCACCTCAATGCGTCGTCGTTTTTAACTACTTTCGATTTTCATTCCGTAATCTATGATCTGTTTATATAAATTATTCTAATATTTTATATAATTATTAAAATCATATCTCATAGTAAAAAAATATAAATAAGTTATGTAATAATATTAATGTTTTTTGAAGAATATATGTACAGTTTTTCAAAAATTAAGGATAACTTGCATAAATAATGTCGACATTTTCTGTTGGATTTTTCAAACAATAATAATAGTTTATGTAAATACACCTAGTTAGTTTTTTAAATTCAACTAATAATCAATGTATTAAGAAAATAATTAATAATAAATTTAAAAAATTAATTAATAATAAATTATAATTACTCACATAAAGTGAAACGAAATACATACACACATGTGATTTTAAATATAAATATTTTATGTTATAACCTATATTCGTGGAGTGAATTAGTTATATATATATATATTACAGTATAAAAGGATAATTGCACTTTCCTTCCCTGAGATTTGATGTAATTACATATAGACCATTTTTTGCTTGAAAAATTATATCTACTATCCCTGTAGTTTGCTTCTGTCTAACAAATCGAAATTACTGATATTAACAAAAGAATACAAAAAAAAGAATCTATATTTATCCCTGATTAACTTAATGCTGACTTGTTGCATATCAAATAAATCTTTTTAAGATCAAATTGCCCTCATATGTCTTCATGCATTAATCTATATGAACAGATATATCTTCACTGTTATTTTTTTTTTTATTAACACATAGGATAAATTGCATTTTTCCCATCTTAATATTAATCTATATGACAGTAATGAACAACATTGACAAAAAAAAAAAAATAAAAAAATTCATTGAAGATTAAATAAAATAAAATTATGACCCTTCTCTTATGTAGACTTTGCAGTCAAGCTGTGGCATAGAACTTTGATTTGGTAGGAAAGAAGAAAGTTTTTTTTTTATTTATTAAAATTAATATAATATATATATGTGTGTGTGTGTGTGTGGAAGAAAACTATGTGATGGTGAAATATTATTCCAATATACATATATTTAATTGCAAAAAGTGATGACTTGAATGCAAATTTTCAAGGAAAATATATATATATATTTTTTGATATTGACATTATCTTAAAATATAGGGATATTTACATAATGTTTGGATTCATTTTTTGAGTGTTTTGTTGTGTTTTATGAAGATAGAGAGAGAAAAATAAAGATAAATACGTGTGTGTTAGAGATAGTATGTATGCTTGCATTTATTTTTGAAAATTTAAAATAAGTATTATATGTTCAATGTTGTGTTTTGGGAGATAAAAATTACTATTCATGTCAAATCATTATCAAATCATGTCTTTTTTATATATATTTATGTATATGTGTGTGTATATATATATGTATATATTTATTCTAAAACAGTTAAAAATATCTAAATAAGGTATTTTTGAATGATGACAAACATTGGGTATGTTTTGACTTGTCTCGAAAATAAATTGGAAATAAAAACAAATATAGTGTTAGACTCCCATTTGAAATTTGGTGTAATTACACAAAAACTCCATGTGGTTTGTTAAATTATATATAGCATCCCTAAGGTTTACTTTCGTCTAATAAATAAGTCCATCAGTCAATCAAAATTCACTGAATTTGTTGATATTAAAAAAAAAATATTAGATAGATCCAGGTGTAATTTCATATTTTTAAATGATCCAAGAATATTATGTTTAATTTTTTTAAAATAACTTTTTACTCATATAGCCATTTTCATCCCGTAATTTAGTCAAAATTTTAAATTAATTTTATTTATTCATAATTTTAAAAAAAAAAATCTACCCATCAAATGAGGAGACATTTTTGTCATTCTGGATCGAACAATACCTCTGATAAAATCTCCACATCGCCCTCAAATATTATGTACAATCACACAAATACCATTTTCAAAATCCCCAAACGATCTTAACTGCAAGTCATCTACGTTCCAAATATCGACAAATATTCCAAAAATAAGCTCGCGATTATTATTTTATACTAAACAAATATCCGCTTAAGATTTTTGTTGACTTAGGTTTAGCTGCACGACCACGTACGCTTATATTATACCTAACTTTCTAGAAGCAAAAAATTAAATTATTTGATACAAATAAAATAATTTTATTAAATTAATAAAAGTCAATTTAAATTAATCCCACCCCCCCCAAAAAAAAAAAAACAGATCCGAATCCTTCACGAGCTTCGTCAATTTCGAAATTGAAATAGGACAAAAATAAAGAAATCTCGAGACCCAAGTCAACCTAATGCTGTCACCTAACATGTTACAATTAATATTATTTTATTTTCTGATACAACTTTTGACTTCCATGACCATGAGTTCCAGCACTATCTTTTCTTGAAAATATAAATAAAAAATAATTATATTTCTTTCTTTCGAGATTTGGTGTAATTGTATATAATATTATTGTAGTCTGAAAAATTATATCTAATACTCTTGAAGTTTGCTTTTACCTAATAAATAAGTCCACTCATTGGTCGAAATTCACTGAATTTACTAATATTAACAGAAAAATTGAATGAAAATTGATGTTTACCATCGATTAGCTTATTACAGGTCAGATATTTTTTTCGGACTAAACTGCCCTTATAATGTCGAAAAATGTACCTCCTGAATGCATCAACACGTGAAGACATTTGAGAAAAATTTAATCACAAAAAAAAATTATTTGACCTGTAATAGGTTAGTAATAAGTCAATCGAGGTTAAATATAATTTTTTTTCGATCTTTTTATTAATATTATCAAATTTGATGAATTTTAAATAATTAAGGGACTTATTTGTGAGATAAAAGCATACACCAGAGATGTTAGATTAATTTCTCAAACAACAGAGGACTTACATGTAATTATATTGAACTTGAGGGAAAGGGGTGTAATTATCCCTATAAATAAAGGATAATCATATTCATCTTCTTTTGGATTTAGTATAATTTTATGTAGATCTCTTATTGGTTGGGAAATGACATATCACATCCTTGAAATTTGGTTTCATCTAACAAATAAATCCATATGTTGGTCAAAATTCACTGAATTTGCTTATATTAATAAAAAATTGAATGAAAATTGATATTTAACACCGATTGACTTATTACAGATTAAATAATTTTTTTGGAACTAAACTATATCCTTATGACGGTGAAGATATACCTCTTCACATGCATTAACGGGTGAAAAAATATGAGGGTAATTACAGGGGGTCTACATGTGTGTAACACTAGAAAACGAATTACTATTAGCTACATATTAGTGGCTATATATGGCTAAAAAATCATGGTAAATGATCATTATTAACTAGGATTAAATAAAATCAATGCAGAAAATTAGTTTTTTCACCATAAAAAAAAGTTATTCACTGCGACTAAGAGCCATGGTCACGGCCAACAACCGTTGTAGGGTCGTGGTCAATAACTATCTGCTACGGTTATTTGTTATTAACCATGACAATTAACTGTTGTTAAATGGTATAATTCTTTTAATGTAATTACACCAAATCTAAAAAAAGACGAGTGTAATTATTCCTATAAACAAATAATTTATTTACATCAACTTGAAATTTTTAATTTTAGAAAAAGATGGATTTCAAACTGCATGATTGTGACAAAATCCATATACTCTGAAGTCGTTGGATATATCATACGTTGATTAAGTTGTTTGGACTTGAAACGTATTTGCGGACGTAAACACCACATCGTGGCCAATGTCTTGTGATAATTAAATAATTGAAATTTTGAGTGAATGCGTAGCTCATGAACTAGAATAAAATAATAAATAAAATTTAATATTATGGATTATTGTAATAGAATCTCGACCGTCTAATTATAAAATAATAATATCTCGTAAAATTAGATTCCCAAGTATATACAAAATAATGTAAAGTTGGATAAATAAATAATTGAATATAAAACATTTTCATTATATTTAGAGAAAAGTATTATTTTAGTTCGCTAAGTATGCCTAATTTTAATTTTAGTCCGATAAATATGTCCATTTTTGTTTAGGTCCAATAACTTACAAAATTGCTTACTTTTAGTCATCTGGCAGATTTTCGAACAATTTTACCCCTACGAGTGCATATGGACTAAAACTGCTTTTCAAAAGTTGCATAGGGATAAAATTGTTCGAAAATCAATCAGAGAACTAAAAGTAAACAATTTCGTAAGTTATTGGACCTAAACAAAAATGGACTAAAATAGACATACTTAACGGACTAAAATAATACTTTTTTTCTTATATTTATGTTAAAATACAGCCGTAAATAACGAAAAATATAAGTAATGAACACCACATGCTTGAGACTCGATCAGAACTGCAAAGCGACTATTTGGATTGACTTGACTCGAGTCAAGTAAACTCCACTTTTATATGTATTACGTAGTAAGGTAAGTAAAATTAAATTTAATATATTATTATTTAAATTAATATTGAACTTAAAAGATTATATTTGAGTTTAATTTAATTTATAATCAAATCAAATTTAGATGAGCTTTAGTTGAATGAGATATAAATTGAATTCAAATAATTATGGAAATAAGAAAATTAAAATTTAAAAAGGAAAAAGAGTTGCATTCATACAAGCCAAGATGTTCTACCCACAGACCCCAACAATATTAACAGATCTTCCCATTTTACCCCTCCCCTACTTTTTCCTAAAAAAAAAATTAAAATTAAATTAAAATTAAAATTGCTGTTGCTCCAAAGCTACATAGCTTTCCATGACTCGAGAGTGGGAAAGCTACAAAAAGAGTCAAAGTAGCGCTCTGTCGCAGCGGCGCCACCGTCCCCCACCGCCGCATATGGCTGAGACACCAGAGACGAAACTGAGCCGTCCAGTAAAAAAGCCGACGCGTCCAGTGTTGGTAATCCTCCACCAGGCTGCACCGGATTTGATGGATCGGGCGTCCACACCGGCGCGACGGGGAGCTGAACGTTCAAGCCACCGAACTTCACGCCGGTCACCTGCTGCACCATCTGCCTGAAATTCTCCGGATCCGCGGCGATAAACGTCGTCGTCGCAGCTCGCTTCGACTTGCGCGACTTGCGCTTCGTGACCCTTCCGCTAGTGGGAACGCTCCGGCACTGCAGCTTCGAGACGGGGGCGTCGTTCTCAGAGCCGCCGGAAGGGGTCGGCGTTGCATCCGGCTTAGCGAATAGAGAGCCGACCATTCCGGCGGAGAAAACGTCGGAAGTAGTAGTACTGGTGAATGAGCTCTGCAGAGCCTTCGTTATCGCATCATTTTCCTTGGTGAAAACATCGGAAATCCAAGCATCCGCGGCAAAGGCCGGCCGGAACGACCACGGCTGCTCGATCGTCGTCAGATTATCGTAAGAAGCCATTTCTTTTTCTCAAAATCAACAAGAAGAAAAACGCTTTCGTTCAAAACAAACACATTCTTGGTATAAGCTAAAAGGATAGTCCTGTTTTTACACATATATAGCTTAAAGAGTTCCAACACTGAATAATACAGTGAGGGGGTGAGTGAAGAGAGAAGAGAGGGGAGAGATTTATGGATGAGAGGGTGGTGAAGGCTGAAGGGTCAATAAATAGGGCGGTGGTGGGGTGGGGAGGAAGGAACCTCGTTCCTTTGGACACGCAGCAGGCTGACATGTACGGAACCTACACTTTTTAAACTTGCTTGTAGAGGACTAATTATTAGTTATATGCGTCCCAAATATATTAATGGGAAATTTTTGTTCCCAATCATCTCATTTAAATCTGAACCAATTATATGTCAGATACAACGTACTTGTCATGTGATTAATGTATAATTTATAAAAAATAGTCAATTATGGAGCAAATATCCCACACTTGTTCTATGACTAAATTGGTTCGACTGAACTAGATTTGGACAAAAATTTTCCTACATTAATTACCCAAAAATTTACTCCAAATTGAGTATTCTCGTAGTTGAATTAATTATATAATAAATATAATATATTTATATTTTAATTAAGAGATAATTATATTGTTCTTTATATGATTTGGTGTAATTATGTATAATTTTTTTATAGCTTGAAAGTTTATATTTAGTATTCTTTATGTTTGTTTTCTTTCAATAAATAGATTCATTCGTTAGTCAAAATTTGATCGAAAAATTGAACAAAAATCCATTTTTACTTCTAATTAACTTACTGTTAACTTATAGCATGGTAAATAATTTATTTCTGATGAAACTACCCTTATAAGGATGAGGATATACTTCATTACATACATTAGTGCGTGTGAAGATGTATAACAGTAGTTTGATACGAAATAATGCGTTATTTTCACTTTGCCCCATCTATTCTAGTTTTTTTTCACTTTATCCCCCCTTACTAATGATTGTATCACTTAAAACCCCCTTATACCCTTATAAATATTTCACTTGCACCCCAACTCTTAAAATTAATTTTGTAAAGTTTAACAATTTGGTTCAACGGATTTTATAAAATAAAATAGTTATGATAAAATTATGAAAATTTCTTTTTTAATACTTTTGACATCTCTATACTATGACTGAAATAACTATAAATTTAAAATATAATTATTTAAATACTAAAATATTTTTCGGAATATTTTTAGAGAGAATATAAAATCAAACAATCATATAATAATTATGAAAAGTTTAATTTAGAAATGATACAAAATTTGAATTGCATAAGATGAATTTTTTAAAATTAAATAAGATGCACAATTTTTTAATATTATTTCAAGCACAACATTATTAGGACAAAAATATTACTTTTATTATCTTATATTTAGGAAAAAAATTACATCAATATCAAAATATATTATTTTTATGTGTAATTATTTTCTGAATTTCTTAGAAGTAAAATTGTCCGACTATTAAATCCATCTAAATAGTTTTAAATTTTGAAAGTTTTTAAATGATTATATCCTAAATTAAAATAATTTTGTATTTTTGGAAATTATTCTATTATTTAAATTTTAAAAATTATTATAATAACGCAGAAATGTTACGTGACTGCCCAAAACATTTCATAGTTGCATTATGAATATTTAATTCTATAAATTTTATTGAACTTAATTATAAGAAGTAATGGAAAATAAATGAAATTTTAAGATTTTTTGTTTCCTAATATTTCAAATAAATAAATTTTCATTTTTTTTATATCGAAATATTTATTTTTCATCACATAAGAGAAAATTAAAAGATACTGAAACTTCACTTCACTTCACTGGTAAAGTGCGCTTTTAGTTATCGCGTTTCTTGGAATGAATTAGCTTGCAGGCCGCCTGAAGATTGGCTGCTTCACAGCCACAATTCCGGTCTCATCCGCCGCCGTCTCTCTCCGCCTGTACACTTTTTCCGACGAACTACTGGTAGCCATCTCGTTTCGTTTTCTTTACTTTCGATAACTTTTCCGGCTTTTTTTGTTTTTCCTTTTAGTAATTCCAGAAACATAATTCATCAATTGAATTCCGTGCATGGTTTGAAATTCATTTTCGCTGATGTCATACGGAGCTTAGAGTACTCAATTGAAATTAAGCGGCTGTAGTTGAGCTCCATATTTCCTAATTCTTGCACAAGTATGACCTTTTGTTGAGGACGGATTAGAACTGACAAGGGTTGTCTTAGAAATTGTCAATTTGTTTTAGAGTCTCGGAGTTGGGAATATGGAAAGCTGGAGAGAACCTGGAAGCAAACTAATGATATATGGTAGACAAAAGACGAAAGTTTCCATGTCATGCAGAAAAGGCATAAGTTAAGGGTGCTGTTAGTGTTGTTACATCCACGCATACAGGCATTCTTGGTGAATGAGTTATTTGTTCTTCATGGGAATGTGACCCCAGTAAAAGATGAAGAACTATGATGTCGGCTTAGATTTGTCACAAGAACTTTTAGGATTTTGATGATTTGGAGTATAAACGCTTCTCGACTATTTGGGTTGTTTGAATTATTTTCTTTTTATTGCTTGAACTCTGTGTTAGTATATGATATTGATTAATCACATGTTCATGTTCTTTTTCCCTTGTTTATATGGTCAGACATTTGAGGTCTGATATATTCATAGATAGGTAGTGATCTGTGTCTACGATTTAAGGCTATGGTTCAAACTAAGCAACTAGAGAGCTGTATCCTGGGAAGAGGGATCATTTAAGAACAAATGTCAAAAATTTGTCCAAAAGACGCAGTTTCAGAGGCAAGTATATAAGAATTCATATGGTGTAGGAAAGACAAATTCGATGGACTACTGTGTCTAAGACATCTTAGATGTAGCACTTGGCTGGAGAAAGAAAAATGATGTGGACCTGTTCATGGTAAGGTGAGGTCATAAGCTCCTTAAAACGTCTTAATAGATATTCTAAAGATTATACTCTTGAAAATCGTTGTGGCAATTTTTTTTAAATATAGATCCTAAAATAAGAATTTTAGGATCTTATAAACTCTAAAACATCTTATCAACTCTTTTATCTTTATATCCCAACAAACAAAAACACACTCATAAATTTATTAGTACTTCACTTTTTTCCTTCGTATAATTGATTTTTCCCCCCTAAATCAACATTATCTATTTATATAATTTTAAATTCTAATAATTTGATAGGTTTTCGGTCATTATTATAGTATGAAGAGCTTAATTATTATGCCAAATACTCTAACATCTTATAAGCTTTGACATAAAGACTTTCAGAGCTTATTTTTAATATAAGATTAAACATATTGATCCTCTTAAAACATCTTATAATATGTTGGAGGTTATAAGATATTTCAAATAAGCTTAGCCAAACACCCTCTAAATGTAAGTTTGAAAGAAGTCAGTTGTTTGAAAAATAACATTAAACTGTTAACGCTGTATGTAAATTTTTCTGCCACGTTTACAAAAGATACTTATCGGTTAGCTTTTTTTCCATGTTGTGTTTCCCATTAGCAGCCTCCAGTTACTTCTGTTTTCCTCTGCTCTTCAAAATGAGAAATTTTAACTACTGGGAAAATGATATTCGTGTGATGCTTGGTCTTGAAAGCACAGTATCTTTGCTCCAGCATCTGTAATGTCTTCTGGGCTCTCCACCTCATGTAATAACCACCGAGGGTTTTGACAATGCATACACACTCATCTTAGCAGAAATGCAATCTTACTGCAACATTCAATTAATTACTAGTCAGTCCATTTTGAGCAGCTTCTTGGAACAAATGACTCCACTGTTCTCTACAACTGCAACTCTGTCATGTGCTTCCACCACTACAAGTCCCAAATTATCCATTGCAAAGTCTCTGTTCAACAGCAGATGCCCTAATCGAACTGGGCCCTTTGTTGTATTGGAAGCAGAATCTGCCTTTCTAGCCAATACACCAAGGAAATGGAAGCCCTATGAACTTTCCAATGTTCGGTTTCTTCAACAGAAAAAGCCTTTGGTTGTTTGCATCTCCTACTCTTGTACTAGGTACTGATTTTTCTTTGTTTTTTTTCCTTGTCCAAATTCATGATTTTGTTTGGTTCTGTGCATGTGATTCTTTAATCCTTTGATTTGACTTTCAAGTTGACTTTGAGTGTTGATAGATAGAAAGATAGACTTCATGTAGCCTTTGTGTTGGGTGTCCGAATTTTCAGCATACAGGAACCAAAGTCTGATTATCAGCCTAGTGGTGCTCATATTTCATTTTTCATTCACATTTCAAGAATTCTTAATCATTACCCTTTGTGATATGATCTTGTAATCCTCATTGAAAGTCATATTCTTAAAATATTAATACTACATGATTGTCCTCTCTAACATTATAAGTTTTTACATAAGGTGGTCGTTTAACATGGTAGTAGAGCTAAGAGTCAAGCTGAACCTGTTCGAACCTCATTGCCACCCATGCATAAAAGAAATGTTTCACGTGCAGGTTTTGCACGTGAGGGGGCGTGTTAAGATATTAATATTAAATGATTCTCCTTTCTAACTGTTTAAGTTTTAAACTTTTAGGTAAGGTGGTCGGTCAACACATTATTGCAGAATCCTTGTAAGTTTACATCCAAACTTTTAACCAGTGATTGAGTCGCCCCAACTCTCGGACTGCTTCTTATAATATTTGGGTTTATATACAATATACATACAAGCATGGGAATAAATTCGTGATCTATTTTGCTCAGCATTGTAAATTGCTGCAGTAAATAGGGGATACACGAAGAAATCAAGAACACAGATCAATGTGGCTTACTCATACATGCCCTTTACAAAAAATCTATTTTTGATGACTTGCATGGGAACATTTTTATTTGATAACTACGTCCTACTTTAGTCGGAAATTATCTTAACATCACCAGGATTCTGTCTTCTCAAACTAGGGCTTACTTTGGGGGTGATTCTGGAAATACTCCAGAGGCTGAGAATGATGATAATGGTAGTGGTGATGAGCGCAGTGAACAGGACGCGTGTGACCCTCCACCCGATTTTGAACTTCTAGATGATGGCATTGAGATAGCAATAGAAAAGACAGGCAAGAACAGCAGGAGAATTACATCAAAGGTAGCTGTGCAGGCCAGCCTCCAAACAGTTTGGGATATATTAACCGACTATGAAAGATTGGCTGATTTTATTCCAGGCCTAGCAGTAAGCCAGTTGCTTGAGAAGAGAGATAAATTTGCTCGTCTATTTCAGGTATCCTCATCATTTCCTTTAGTCCAAATTATTTTTCTTTTTGTCTCACTCACTTCCTTTTGTTAGTGTCTTTTTGTGGTACATTATTCTTAAAGAAATAGGGATCTAGAAAGTAAGATGTTTGCACAAAATTCATTTGTCTCTATATTTTCACTTGTTATTTGATTTGGTTAGCATCTTAGATTAAGAACTTCTCCATTATTTTAATCTCATACTATTGCCCCTACTACTTTGCACCATACTTCTTGGTGCTTGTTGAGAATGAGTTGGAGTCTAGGAATCATCAAGTGATTATTATATATTCTATTCCTCATATCTATCACTAACCAGTTCCATATCGCATGGGAGTCACATTCACTCTCTCTTTCTTATATTCTCAACTGATATTGCATCTACTGCGTTTAACAGATTGGCGAGCAGAATTTGGCATTTGGGCTGAAATTTAATGCAAAAGGCATTATTGATTGTTTCGAGAAAGATCTTCAGACTCTTCCTTTTGGTCAAAAGCGTGATATTGAGTTCAAGATGGTCGAGGGTGACTTCCAACTCTTTGAAGGGAAGTGGTCTATTGAACAGGTTGAGATTTGTTTCTCATTCCTATTCTGATTGTAACTTTATTTTTCATATCCTCAAGCCCCAAGGTTCTGTGTTCACAATAACAAATCAGTGAGAAGTTCTTCAATTGTTAAGCATACTTTCTTGAACTTAGTTTTCTTTTTTGTATTAGTTATATAATTGTAAGATTTTTTCCAATGAAATGAAAGGCATACTGAAGGTAATCATTGATTACGAATTCTTTTAGAGTTTGTGGTTATGTTTTATTTCAGAATCCATTTTGTGATTTATATTGGAGTCTAAAGAACTATTGTGTTTTTCAGGAGGTGAAGCAGAATCCTGGAGATTCACAGAGTGATTCTGTAATTGGCGAAGAATATCAAACAACGCTTCTGTATATTGTACTGGTGAAACCTAAAGTGTGGTTGCCCGTGCGCCTTGTTGAGGGTAGACTCTGCAAGGAGATCAGATCAAACCTGTCATGCATACGGGAAGAAGCTGAGAAAGCTTTTCAGAATACAAATTTTGCTTTGTAGTAGATTTGCATGTCTGCAGTAGGTATGCTCTGTACAGTTTCTTGAATATTTAGCTTTTGGTAGTGGGTTCACTAATTCCCTTTTCGTCTGTCAGAATTAAATTATACTTCTCTAATGCACAATGAGCAAGCATCTCTGTATTATGGAATAATACAAGTATAAATCAAGAGGTTACTTGGAAAAATAGACATGTTTGTACTTTTGTAATATGTTGTTGCAAGTTGGTTGGCGTCCAGACGGCACCCAAGATAGGGATTCTTGATCTGTGAGATTATGAGCAGTGAGCTTGATGATATAAAGTATTAGTACCGTAAAGGGTAAAAATAGTTACAGTTAGATGATCTCGCACTGTCATCATCAAAATATATGCGTCTCAAGAAGTACCCATTGCAGAATGAAATTATCTTTATTAGAATATATTATGGAACTTATTAGAAATATTGGCAATCAAAATATATGCGTCTCAAGAAGTACCCATTGCAGAATGAAATTATCTTTATTAGAATATATTATGGAACTTAGTAGAAATATTGGCATTCGTGGACTCAAAATTGACCTCTGGTTCTATCCTGTAATATTATTGATGATATGATGAACGGGCTTTCTTCTATCCTGTAATTATTATTCACAATACATGATACGATGAACTTGCCATGGGAACTTGTATGGTATGAGCCTTGAGTTGCAAGTCAATTTGCCAGTTTCTTTTGTGCATGCTTGTAATAGATTTAAGGTTCGGTCATGCTTTCTGAGAGCAAGCATGCATACACCTTCATGAGTATTGTTATACTGTAATTTCACCTTCTTGATTCTTTTTTTGGATGAAATTAAACTGGACTTCTTGTTTTGCTTATTTCCGACAGAATTGTTTGTCTTCATTCATTGTTCAAGGATCAGTAATCCCAGAAATTGAGCATGCCCCGGATGTCACATTGTTCTCAAATGGCTACATTGACTTGCTGCAGTAAGGTCCATCTCTCAACTCTTTTTCTCTTCGGAAATTACACTTTCAACTAAATTCTGCCGCTTGAATTTCTGGTCATCTATCTGCCTACAGAGGCTTGCCAATTGCAAAGAACAAGGGCACGACAGCATTTTCCTGTGTACTCTGACTACAGAGCTTGCATTGAGCTGTATTGAAGAGAATACGCTCTTGAATTTCACTTGGCGGATGCATTGCCAGAGAATCCAACGGTACATCAGATTGACTCACTGCAGTGAGAATACTTGATTAGGAACCTGCTGTCTATTCTATTTACAGTATTACTTGTTTATTCTAGCTTGTAAGTTGTATGTATTATTTCATTATTTGGTTTATACGTTAGGGTTTTAAGTTAGTACAAATGCTGTTTCACAAATGTAAAAAAACAAAAGAAAGGGAAGAAGAGGGAACTTATTATGAGAAGTTTCCATTTCATAACGGTAATTGTTTGAGAAAACCACTCCTTATTATTGTTCTGAAAATACTTGCAATTTATACTACTAGTTTGTTACTTTATAGTATGAATCTTTTGAAATTTATACTGTGATGTCAGACTTAATTCGCAGGGAAATATGATGTCACAATCATGTAAAAGGGCATCAAACAGATCTGCCAATCACAAACCGAATGAACTATAATATGAGAAAAGCAATTCCACCATCTTGTGACATTGAAAATACATAAATGCAAGGATTCCAAGAAAGACTAAAGTTTGAAGGTATTGACATTTAAAGATAACTCTGTTTGAACATACAGTATTTATGTACGATAAACAAAAGTGGAGCCTGTTGAGAGATCAATCTGCAACCACCAACTAGTTACTGGATGCCTCATTATAAGGAACAAAAAGAACTAATTTCACCTTATTCCAAGTCAAAATTGGAATTTCTGCTCAAGTGGTACAATCCTCAATCAAAACGAGGTCACTAGGCCTATACCTAACTCTTCTGCCAGTTCATCCCACACCGGAAGCAGCGTCAGCACTACTAGAACAATTGCCACTGTAACAACTGCTTTTCGCCAAGTCCCCACTTCTGTTACATCATTTAAGCATGGTTTCTCTGGAGCCCTCTGCGTAAATTCACACTTACTCATCAACATGAGAACATTTATGATCATCACGAGAACAAAAGGAGAATTGTATTCTGAATCTTTGGTTTGACAGTTTTTATTCATTACATACCTGACATATCAGCACATATAATCCCCAAGGAAGCGATAAGGGTCCACCGAGCTAACAGTCAGAAGAAGCAGATCTTAGTGATAGTAGTTGTATTTCAAATACAGATATAACACAAACAAGAAACAGAATGCAAGATTAGCAAATTTGCTAAAACTTGGCTAATCAAAGATGAACGTACCACTCCTAACCCCAACAAGGTATAAGTTGCCAAACCAGAAGCGATGAGTGTATTCCTACCAAAAGCCCCCTGATGATGACATAGAAGATATTGGTCAAGTATGTCATGTTTCTAAAGTACACAATTAACCCACCAAATTACAAAAATATGCATATCTTTCCAACCACACAAGCAGGCAGGTGATGGAATCAAGCTATAGGACTTAGTAGCATGAAATAATATGTTGAATCTGCTTCAGAGTTTCTCTTTGATGTGTCAATAGCCAAGGTTGCAGAGAAAGATTACATTATTACTCACAAACAGCCATTTTAGAAAATTATCATCTTGCACTCCAGCCAAGAATTATGCACCCGCAAAGAAATCATATTTGAAGAATGCTGCAATTGAAGCAAATCAGTTTAGGACATTCATACATAATATTGGCACAGAGACAAAGAAAGCATATGGCGTCTAGTCATTATATCAATGCCCAAGTTGCTCCCTGAACACTAAGGTAAATACTTTTTTAGCAGAACAAAAAGCAACTACTTTCGGTTGGCAACTAAGGTGATGCAATCTGCACATTTTGGGTTAATGTAATGTCTCTGGGACCAATTTTCATCATGCACTGGAGTGAGGACAAATATAAAGATAAATATGCTAGAAAACAAACAAAGCAGCTACCTGCATAGCTCTTCCACCATCGAGACACCCCACAGGCAGCAAATTAAAAGCTGATGTTGTCAACCCACACCTACAACGTGAGAGGCTTGACATTTAGCATACTCATTTATTGTAATAAATTTAAATCTCCATAAAGATGCATCACCAGCCAGCAATCACTAAAGGATGGATTGAAACAGTTGCTGCATGCATAGCCCTGTAACATACACAAGCAGTGTAACAGAATGTTAATTGCAGGACTTCGGAATAGAAGAGGATCACTGAAGAATCATGCTAAGCTATAAAACAAGACCAATTTGGGTAGCCTAAGTCTGAATACGGACATAACAAAACCTCCAACCTCCCCTTTTTATTGTAAATAAGAATGACTGAATACATGAGGATCTCAGCATTCAAGTTTGACTGTTTGAGGAGAATTCCTTAGGACAGAAACTTGAAAAGGTAATACGCGGACTTACTTATAGCCCAGAACAGCTCTGCTGATGAGGCCAAGAAACAATGAACCTTGGAAAAGTGTGCTTGGAACCTGCACAAAATCTCCTGCCACATCTGGATTTGATGAAAGAAGCAACCCAACAGCAAACATAGAGAAAGATAATGCAGCTCCTGCAAATGGCCCGGCCAATGAAATATCCACCTTTGCTTTCCGATCAGGAAGAATAGACTTGAACTACAGAATAAAGCAACACAAAACAACAATTGGGAGTTTTGGAGTCAGAAACCTCAATGCCCCAATAATTACAAGAATAGTGTTTCAGAATTACTTGATTCGAGCAAAGGAAAGACATATGCAATATCTGACTGGCCCTGGGATGGTAAATTGCATGTAGATTTCAGAATGATCTAGGAATGAATAAAATAGTACAAGGATGGAACTGCAGGATTTTGGCATCTTTATGCTACTTCAAATTTTGTGTTTTCGTAGTATAGAGAAAAAAAATAACTTTGCCATATGAAGGCAACATGAGCTCTAATTCATGACAGTATATTCACATAGAGTAAAATGAACTGCTAAACCTTAACATTCTGGGGAAGTATGATCAGAAATAGCAGCCTCCATCTAAAACAGTAGATAAAGGATCTTTGCCTGATACAAGATCAAAGGCATCAAGGAAGAAAGAAGAGGAAACAACAGCACTACAGATCACTTTCAGCCAGAAGATAAAAAAAAATAAAGAGAATTTGATGTACAATAACACTTGATCTACAAACCAGGAAAATAAAAATCGTAAATGGAACCCAAAACAGAATTTTCTGTAAGCAATAAGGGGCAATCAATTAATAACTCAGTGATTTTCTCCTGATTTTCTAACATATGCTAATCGTATCTAACAAAGGCATTTACTTAGCTGATTACCTCTTTTTTAATTCCCAACTGTGCTGCTGATGAAATGCACAATCGGTCTTAACTCATAACTACACTGACCGTGTGCTGAATAATGGAGCAGGACAGCAAAACTAGTTAGAAATGTCACCCTCCAGAAAGACAAAAAAGTAAAGAAAAATATGGAAAGGAGTGAAAACCTTAGACACAAAAGGGAGACGAAAAAGGGACTATACCAAGAGATTAAGAGAAAAAATGTTCCAGCATACAAGCAAGAATAAAAAGGAACATATAACAGATTACCACATCAGTCTTCCAAGGGAGCTTCCTAAGTTAAAAACAAAAACCAAAAACCAAAAAGAAACAAAGAAAAACAAAAAAGAACTACTAGCGAAGAAATTAGCATAAGATTGTGTATGATCCTAAGTAGAAAATAATTAACCTATACTGCTTTCCAACTCCAGAAAACATCGTCTATGCATGATAAACAGTGAATTAGACCATGAGAATGAATGATTTTGTGGATAGACTCTTACCTGAGTAATTGCTCCAAAGCTCCCCAGGGTAATGTTTGGAATAAAATAAGGAATACTAAGTTTCACATTTCGCGGAAAGGCAGCAAGAATATGTCCAACTTCCTGCAGGGAATGAACTCCTTCATGTCGATGATCTCATAAAAACATGTGACCATAGTATGAAATTCTATATCTGATCACCTTCTCAAGGTCAAACTTTATGAAAAAGAATTGATACAATCTGACAGCAAGGTCTTACAATGACAAAGAAAATAATGCAAAAGAACCAAATGTTGGTACACTTATTATGCAATTTCCCAGAAAAAAAAGAAGCTTTGAGTCTGGAAACTTTTTTTCTCAAAACATAGTTCATCACTACCAATCCTAAATATGCCAGAAAACTTGACTTAATTAGAAGTAGAACCTTGTGTTCAGAAAAATACAGATTGTCCAGAAACACCCTCCGGGTTTTAGAAATTCCTTAAAATATATACCAAGAAAACAAGCAAAAGCACCAGATGTTTAGCATGCCATAGACCATTGTGGAAGACTTTGAGAGGAGCATTCTCTCCAACATTGTCAAAGTTGGAAGGCGTGCTGCCCAGCTATTGTTTTGGTCAGATATGAAAAATTAGTTGTTATTCAAAGTATTATGTTTTCCTCAAGAGAAATCTTGCAGAAAGACCCAAAGCGACTGTTGCAAGGAACATACAAAGATTAATTCAAATTGCAATTTATATGCCCAAACAAGAAAATACAAGATGACAAAAGATTCGGCTGCAACAAAACAGAGCATGTGTACCTCTGCCAGATGTATGCCTTACAAAAGGGTTTTTAAATCAAAATAGTATAGTTAAGTGTTTCTATACTCCATTCATCATCTGTTACATTTTCCAGTGAATGATAAAGGGCTTATGGTGAGAAATTCGAGCCTCTAGGTAGAAGTTGTATGCCTTAATGGATTTAACTTACCAGGGAGAAAAAATGTTACTTACATGAAACAGCTGGATTCCCAATACACCATAAGCCAGAGGCAAAGCAGAGTCCACAAATGGAAATAGGAGCTGCATATCTGGTGGTTCAATAGCATCAGGATCTGTGAAATATTTGACTATCTCTGGAGGAAGTCTATTGATCTGTATAGTAAAAACTCAAAACTAATTCAGGCCATCTGGATAGATTGTTGAGAAATCCATACACGCAATCAACTAAAAGATGTTGTTATGCAGATTAGCATACCTGAGATGCTATTCCAAGCTCAACTGAGGAACCAATAGTAAGAAGAAACAATAGAAGAGCAATAACATATTGCCAAAGAGTTGTTTGCTCTGGCTCTGAAACCTCTTTGCGCAGCAAGCCAAAGCTAACACGGGGTCCACCACGTGGGTCTTCTCCTTCAGAATTTGGTTCCTCCACCATGAATAGATTGTATTTATCTCCCATGATCTCAGATAACTGACTCTGAAGCTTTGCAAACACATCCTCCCTCTTTCCCCGAATATTGCCAAGAAAGAGAATCCCTTCTCCCAGATCACCAAAAGGCTCTTCTCTGGTTACCCAAAAGGTCGAATAGCCAAAGAGCTTTTCCTTAATAACTTTTACATCAGCAGGATCAACCTTTTCTGGCCCCAGTAGTTCCATTAATTTAAAAGAGTCCACCTGGAAGTTACTGTAAGCTGGTCCAACTGGTGACATAGTTGGTGGCTGAGGAAGCAAAAAAAGTTAAGTACTGGAGAGATCATTCATCCTCAAACAGTCAGCTAAGTGATCGACTATTTCAACAATGTGATACATAGTTCTTACTTTCTTGCTAGATTATTTAACTCTATTCTTAGGGCTTTTCACCACCTGGCTGCTGTTACTACTCGGAAGGGACATTTATGCACTGTGTTTGCAACGACTTACTTATTTGTCATCTCATGCGTGTCCATGATACCAAACTATGCCTTGGAATGTTTATTTGTTTTACAAGGATTGTTCGGGGATAGTGCATAAGTCAGACCACTGTTGCAGTTTGTGCACTTGACAGAGAAAAACTTACTGCTATATTGGGTTGTTTTATGTCTAACGATATCCAATCAAGGCATGAATGACTTGTACTCCAAGCTTGGTCTTTGAAGCTTAAGCTTCCAAATCTTATTCTCAGCTATGTTTGTGACACTTCGTACTGGGCAAATTGGATATATGGAAAGTGTTTAATGCCATGGTTGGATTCGCTCTCTTCTTTCCCTTATATTATTTTCTTCTTTGGTCCCTGGCAACTAGTTCTGACTTTTGCTTCACCAGATTCGGACACAAACTCTGTTACTTAACCCCTCATTTCCAACCCTTGGGCACTTGCATATATTCTACTCACATTCTCCACAAAAATTCAGCTAAAGTTTTCTGACTCAATCCTTTCTTCAACCTAACTACAGCTAAACATGAAACAACAGTCCCTGTTAATAGATTCTCTGATCTTTTAGAGTATTCTCATTATTCTTCACATGTTAGCGTTCTCTATGTATGAATATGTCAATAATGTAAGCAGATTTATTTTAAATTATCTAGGAAAAATTAATGTATGAAAGTATAAAGGTTCTTTTTGTAAAAGTGATCACTACTCTCATCTTCTTTGCTATTCCTGACCACAGTCCTACAGCACATCCTTTTTTCTAGGATTCTTTCATTAATAGCTATTTTTCAACCTTTGATTTGTCTGAATGATGTATCCGTTTATTCAGAATTTCAATTCAATTCATTAGATTTATTAGTCTTTTGACTCTACTTCGAGATCTTCTGGTGCTTGTATAACTTATCATTTTCTATATTTTCTTCCATGATGTATGTTTGTGATGAATTTTACAAATATTTCCTTTTGAAATCTGAGAATCAAATCACATCGGACATTCAAATTTTTTGTCCATTGAATGTCTAGATGCTTTAGTGTTGATTGATGCTCTTTTACTGTAGTCTTCTATTTTTCCAGAGTTTTAGCACATGGTAATCTTTAGTCATCATTCATCAACAGGTTGATAATCTATGGAAACGTTAGATTTGAGTCATTGACGCCTATTCATCAGATTTTCGAGCTCAGTAGATATTTTGCCAACAAGCTCGAGTTTGAGGGGCACTAGGTTGTATATGAGATCTTCTACAATATTCTTCTAATACTTCACTTGTTACATTCTATACATCATTAAACTTTGTCCATGATTGTAATATACCTAACTGATTTAAAAAATCTCTTCCTCTACCTATACCAGCAACACGGGCATTTATAGGGAGAGGAAAATTCAAAACCATCCAATACACAATGGTTACTCTCGCCTCTCTTCTCATCCTAACATGCTTTTCCTACTACCCCTTTGCCAAAGTCAATAACTTTATCCCCCAAAATGTACTAGTAATAAAGAACAATGTACGCTTCACACACTCACACACAATGCTTACGAAATTTTGCCTAAAAAGGAATCCAAAAAAAAAAAAAAGGAAAATGCACAAAATACAAAATCAACAACAAGAATAACAATACATAAATGAATAAGCTCACCCGTGTAGATATTGAAGCCGGCGAATTCTTGGAACTATCATCGGACTTCTTCTCGGATGACGCCATCGTCGCCAAATTTGAATTCTCTTTATTTTCTCTTTCGCCATGCATGCCCTTATCATCATTTCCATTACTCTTCCTACCATCATAACACGACCTAATCACAAAATTCAACTTCCCCAACTTCTCTTTCGAAATCAATCGCCTCCTCTTCGACAATAATTCTCCGCACAGAAAACACTTGCTGCTGTTGTTCTGATACTTTTCTCTGAATTTCCACCCATTTGGAGGACCTAAAACAAAGCTACAGTTGGATAGAATCCCCATTCTCGATCGGACTCAGCTTCACTCTCCTATGCGTATACCGCGCGCGCGCGTGTGTGTGTGTGTGTGTTTTTCGGAGATAAATTCAGAAAAATAGAGAGATATTTTGTAAGAAGAGAAGATTTTGAGATATGGTCTTCTTGAAATTTCAAAATATCAAATAAATATTTTAAATTAATATAATATTCTATTTAAATATTTTATCCGCTTATTTAAATCTAATATAAAAATATAAAATTTCATTCTATAATTATATTTTTTAGTTTGGTTAAATTACATGACACCCCTAAAATTAAGTTAAATTAGACAAATATCCTCTATTTTTTATAAAATTACAACTGCACTCCCGGAGGGGTATTTGTATAACATTTTTCAAAAAGTATTTGGGTAAACTTTGCTTCTAAATAAAAGGCGTGATTATACTTATATCTATAATTTTAAGGGGTGTATCTGTAATTTTTTAATTCAATATTTTTCTTTAATTTTTTATTTATTAACATTCATATACAATTTTTTGTGATTTTTCACTATGTTAGTATTATTTATTTTTGGATAATTATATTTCCCTCTCCTGAGTTTAATATAAATTATATTTAGACCTTTTATGATTTGAAAAAATTATATCTAACATTCTTGAGATTGTTTTCGTCTGATAAATAAGTTTTTCCGTTACTCAAAATTCATTGAATTTGCTTATGTTAATAAAAAAAATTGAATGAAGATTGATACTTACCCTTGATTGACATATTGCAGGTCAAATAATTTTTTTCGACTAATCTACCCTTATAACGGTGAAAATATACCTCCTCACATGTATTAACGCGTAAAAACGTATAAGGGTAATTTGATAATAAAAAATTTATTTTACCTACAATAAATCAATAATAAGTCAATCAGCGGTTAATATCAGCAATTTCGATGGATTTTGACTAATAGAGAGACTTATTTATTAGACGAATGCAAACTTCAAAGGTGCTAGATGTAATTTTTCAAAGCAAAAAAAAATTACATATAATCACACCAAATGTTAGGTGAGAAGAGTATATTATCCCTTTATTTTTTATGCATATTATTATGGGAATTTGTGTGGATGGAAGAATTATAATGAAATTAAACAAATAAAAAAATATATTTTCTCCAAAATATTATGGAACATTGCAATTGCATTAGGTCTTAGTGCATGGAAGTGGGCTTTCATTTATTCATTTGGGTCATAAATTTGGACTATAATTGTATATGGGCCACAAAATGTACGTAGGCCCAAATTCTGGTTCCTATCATTTTTTTTTATCAAATTTAATTTAATTACATCCATATTAATATTAAAAAAAATCATCTATATTCACATACGGTGGTCAGTAATTACATCCTAGTTGTTTGAAAAATTACAAATACCCTCTTGATGTTTGATGAAATTATGTAATTTTTGAATGGAGGTATGAAATTATCGTTTTTGGCTTTATCGTATTTTTTAAAAAAATCGGACAGGGTGGATAAAAAAAATTGAAAAATTTTATTAAAAAAATTATCCACTTAGTTCATAAAAAAATTTAAAAATTTTAAAAAAATAAATCTATATATAATAAAACAGAATTATTGCGGCTATCCACCTAACGCCATGTATCCGCAGATGTGGACAACCTCAATGAGCTCTATTATGCCAGATGAAATATAATATATTTTTTAGATAAAAATAAAAAACTATTAAATTTCTCAAAAGAGATCTTAGCAATATTATCTATCAATTTTTTAGATAAAGAATTAAAAGTATTATTTTCTCAAAAAGAATCTGATCAATAATATCTAACAAGTTTTTTAAATAAAGACTAAAAATTATTAGTATTTGTAATATCATTTTCTTTATTGTTTCTTTAAGTTATATAAAAAAATATGTATATTCGATATCTATTTTGATAATATTATGTAGCATCTAATCAATATAATTTAATAAAAAATATATATATTTATACAAAAGAATATAATCAATATTATTTTTTTATTTTTTATTTTTTATTTTTGAAGTATATAAAAGCATGTTATATAATATCTTTTATTATAGGTACTGAATAAAATAAAGAAAGAAATCACTCAAATTTATTTTTAAAAATTCAAAAATGGAGTAGAAAAAATCTCTATATACAGAAAATAAAAAGATGTATATTAATATGATAATAATGAAAATAAAAAAAATATTAAAAAATACGAAAATAAAATTGAATTTTATATTGTAATTCTAATCAATTAATCGAAACAAATGTGTAACTTTTTTGTATAAAATTCGAAAAGACATGGGAATGTTTTAAAAAAAATTAATAAGTTAATTATATTTTATTATCATATAGCGACAATATTTTATATGTATCGATAATATTCGATAGCAGATAAGTGATATAGTATAAAAGATAAGTCACTATTATATATCAAATTGAAAATTGAAAATATTCCCCGTGCCTTGGCACTGGTTTTGTACTAGTAAATTTATAGTTCTTAGTACTCAAATGCATTTTAGTCAGTTCACCACAAAAAATGGATGATAAATTTAACGGAAACTAACGAATTTGGCTAATTGTTAGACTGCCCATTAAATCAGGGAGAGTATTAGTAATTTTTCAAATAATAAAAGGGTATTTATAATTATACTAAATATCAGAAAAGGTCGTTGTAAATTACCCAAAGAAAATGATCGTAATGTTTGAATTTAATGGAAATTTAATTACAAAAGCGATTATTGAAATTTTGATCGGACGGTACAAAATATCAGGCTTGCACGCCGGTTAATTTGGCTTGCTCAATCGCAGGGTAAAAAACAGACTAAATATATTATATAATTATTTTTATAATTTAAGTAAGAGTGACCAATCACATAAAAATACAATAATACTTATAATGTAATTAGTTGAGCGTAATGAGATCTAAAAGGGTTTAATACAATGTATCTCCTTGTGATATTATAAATGAGCAAATTAACCCCTATAAAAGAAAATAATATCAATTTACCCCCTCCCCCGTATATTTTTTAAAATAAGCAATTTACCTCCATGTCTAAGGTAAATTGCTTCATTATGAAAAGGACAGAGAGATAAATTGTTGTATTTTTAAAATATAAGGAGATAAATTGCTATTTTTTTCTCATAAGAGGATAATGTGCTCATTTGCAATATCACAAGAAGATTGCTTACAGTTTTTTCTTCTATGAAATATTAATGTATTTTATGTTCTTTTAATATAGAATAATTCGAAATTCTAAGGATTTAAATCTCATGTCATTACTTATGAAGAGTGAAATAAAAATAATAAATTTAAGATAGAAGAAATATTACATATATATTTAACTAATTTCTCTGAAGAAAGCAGTCATAATTCCTACCTACTGTACTAAGAAATTAAATTCAGAGTACTATAATTGGTTGGACCAATCCTAATTTTTGTGGAAACTATGTCTGTAGTCAGCAGTCAATGTAAAAGAATTCAAACCGCTTATCGAATGTGTGGGTATTTGTTTTACTTTATGTGATATTTATGATCTCATTTATATGAGTTATTATAATTTATTTATTTTTATTAGTTATATTAATGTATTGATTGAATAAATATATTGCTCAATTAAATTAATTTTTTTAAGAGTTTAAAATTTTTTATTGTAAATTTGATTATAATAATTATAAATTTTTTATTACTGACGTTATAAGCTTTATAATCTGATTTTATCTCAATACTTGAAAATTTTATTTTAAAAATAAGATCTGAACAATATTTTAGTACGTCGACATTTTGTTATTTTTAAAAAATATAGTTATTATAAAAAGTTAACTAATTTCGTAATTTAAATACGTCATTCAAACTATCAAAATTCAAAATAATTGAAATAAGACTTAATTTTCAAACTTGATAATTACCCTAATAAATACATAAGAAATAATTATTTATGGGGTCAAAGTTTAAAAAATAGTCCACATGGCCCTTATTGATTATTGGTCATAGGCCAATCCTGTCGTCGCCTACGTGGCATATTCATAACCTTGCCACGTGTCCAAGTGTACTATTAAAATTAAATTTATTAATTTATTATGATTTATGATTAGAATTAATGACATTTTATTTTTGCATGTATATATATTTGCATGGGGTGGTCCCTTTTGTAATAATTGATGATGAAAATTATTGGAAATGCCTCTTATTATATATCACATGTATGCCAACCCCATCACTATTGATAGGTAGCTTTAATATTAATGTGTAGAAAAGGATATGATATGTAATTAACTTAATTATAAAAGATAAATTACATTTACACCCCTCAAAATTAGGTTAATTCTTTTATATTTTATGCAAAATTACAGCTACATTCTTAAAGAGGTGCTTGTGTATGTTTTGTCTCTAAATACGGGTATAGTTGTAATTACAACTATCACTTCATGGGATGTGTATAGCTGTAATTTTGTAACATACAAGGGGTGTTTGTGTAAATTTTATTTTTTAATACAGGTATAGTTGTAATTACAGTTATCACTTTATGGGATGTGTATAGCTGTAATTTTGTAAAATATAAGGGGTGTTTGTGTAAGTTTTGTTTTTGAATACGGGTATAGTTTTAATTACAACTATCACTTCATGGGATGTGTATAGCTGTAATTTTGCAAAATACAAGGGGTGTTTGTGTAAGTTTTGTTTTTGAATACGGGTATAATTGTAATTACAGCTATCATTTCATGGGATGTGTATAGCTGTAACTTTGTAAAATACAAGGGGTGTTTGTGTAAGTTTTGTTTTTGAATACGGGTATAGTTGTAATTACAACTATCATTTCATGGGATGTGTATAGCTGTAATTTTGTAAAATACAAGAGGTGGTTGTGTAAGTTTTATTTTTGAATACGGGTATAGTTGTAATTACAACTATCACTTCATGGGATGTGTATAGCTGTAATTTTGTAAAATACAAGGGGCGTTTGTGTAAGTTTTATTTTTGAGTACGGGTATAATTGTAATTACAACTATTACTTCATGGGATGTGTATAGCTGTAACTTTGTAAAATACAAGGGGAGTTTGTGTAAGTTTTGTTTTTGAATAGGGGTATAGCTGTAATTACAACTATTATCTCATGAGGTGTATATAGCTGTAATTTTACAAAATACAGGGCGTATTTTGACAATTTCAGTCCATTTTTAGGGGGAAAAGAGCATGTGTTAGGAACATGACTT
This sequence comes from Sesamum indicum, assembly GCF_026168435.1. NCBI lineage: Eukaryota > Viridiplantae > Streptophyta > Magnoliopsida > Lamiales > Pedaliaceae > Sesamum > Sesamum indicum. Next base: position 1,863,570 of record NC_142661.1, on the reverse strand, counting down.
TACTATTAGGGCTTTTTGGCTATATAGGACCCAAATTGTCACACTCTTAAGTTATTGGACGAAAATTATAATTTTTTATTAAATAATTCATATTTTTTGCTAAAAAATTATTTTTTACTCTTCATAGAAAAAATAAATTAATAATATTTATAATTGAACAATTAGAGGCTTAAAAGTATAAATGCCCCCAACATGGAATTTGAGAAAAGTTGTGCCAGAAAGATAGACTATAAAAATATTATATTTTAATTAAAAATTCACCTATTTGTTACTCCTAGAAAAATAAATGAATTAAGTTCGTACTTCAAAAAATTAGAGCCACCAAAAATATAATTTTCAAGCAGCACAGATAAACATACCTCCAGTGTACTGGGACCAGTGCTGAACAAATAAATTAAAAAAATTATATTTTTTGCTGAAAATTCCACTATTTTTACTCCTCTTGAAGAAAATAAATTAATAACATATTTTAATTAAAAATTAGAGCTTAAAAAATAGTTTTTCAAGTCAAGGGGTTCGGCAAAAGTAGTGGTGAACAAGTGGATTGTAAAAATATTTTTTAAAAAACTTCAACTATTTTTTACTCTTCTTAGGAAAAATAAATAAATAAAGTTCATAATTCAAATTATTATAACAACAAAAATATAATTTTCAAGCACTAGAAATCAACATGTCCCCCAGCATATGGTGTACTGAGGCCAGTGCTGAATAAATTAATCAAAAAAAATAAAAAAAAATTCTATTTTCATTTTATAACTTAGGCAGTGACAATTTTGGTTCTGCACGAGTTGATTTTGGTTTATTTATTTTTTTATTATTAAAAAAATTATATTAATATAATTTATTAAAATACTATAATATTAATATGTCGAGTCGTGATTTGACTAAAAAAATAATCTTTTTTAAACGAAAAAGGCCAAGTCACAATCTTAAATCACGACTTGGCTCATTTTATTTTTTTTTAAATTTATTTAATTAAATTTTGTATAAATTAATTATATAAAATTAATTTTTAATAACATATTAAAGTTCAAAAAATCATAATATTAAAATTATATTAATTTAAAAAATTACAATTAAGCGTACAAATGTAATAGTGTATATTTTTTTGTACAATTGTAAAAAATACAATGAAGTATACAATTACAAATGTCAAAAATATCCAGTCTTAATTTTGGTTTGAATGCGACCAGTGATGGGTCATTCAGATGCTGCAGTCGTGTAATTTGTGCTATAAACACAATGAAAATTTCGAATCTCATAAAGACGGGTAGGTTTAATTTTAAATGCAAGTATCTAGTCGTGTATAAATATGTCATGCACGACTTGCTTCAGACAGCTAAAGCAACAACAATTCATTCACGTCCTTGCCATTTCAAATATAGTGCGAAAATTTGTTTTGTTACTTACTAATTATGTCTACTTTATCTTTTCACGTTGAAATTTTTGTGTATTTTGGTGGTGAATTATCGAGCGATGGATGGTCTGTTACATATGATCAGACGCCCATTGCGGCGATGAGGATCCCTCGTTCGAAAGCTGGCAGCGCAACTTATCGAGCGATGAATAGTTTGAATATCAGATCAGAAAATTCAATCGCATTATGGAAGAGATAAAGAGGCAGAAACTATCCGCGTTTGAGTATTTAGACAGGATCAATAAGAAAAAACGGACAGCATCTCATGATGGTGGATGGCGATGCGGAATTCTGACGACAAATATGTCAGAATGCATAAATAGAGTATTGAAAGGGGCTCGCTGCCTACCATTGACAGCAATTGCTGAGATGACGTTTCAGCGAAGTGTCTATTGTTTTCGTGAGAGGTTAGAGAGAAGTAGTGTAATGTTGGCCAACAACCAATTGTGGATAGATTTTGCACATAAGATGTTCACACATTCGCATCAAAATTCTATTGAGCATACCGTCACCAAATACCATCAGTTCCAACAGTCCGCTTCGGTTGTTACATGACGTTACAATGGACATGGAGTCAATACCCATGTTGTCAAAATTGCCAACCGAGAATGTTCTTGCGGTAAGTGGACACAATTTGATATTCCTTGCACTCACGCTTAAAAGATATGCGCTTAATATATGATTAATGTTGCATCAATGTTGAAGGATTATTACGATATAAAGGCTTATAAGAATACATATTCCAAGTCATTTGAACCTCTGCATTTCGAAAATTATTGAGATGTACCGGAATTTGAGTTGGTCCACGACACTAGTATTCGCATCTCTTCGTGCTCTGGTCGAAATCAAACATCACGTATTCACAACGAAATGGACTGGGCACAAACGCGTGCAAGGCAACAAGCCCAACAAAGAAATTCTTCTACACAATCAGATGTGCCAGTACTGGGGTTGCCAAGAATATTTGTATACTTCATTGTATTTTTTACATTTGTACAAAAATATATACTCTATTGCATTTGTACACTTAATTATAATTTTTTAAATTAATACAATTTTAAATTTATGATTTTTTGGACTTTAAGAAGTTGTTAAAAATTAATTTATACAAAATTTAATTAAATAAAAAAAAAGAAGAAAATTGGCCAAGTCGGGATCTCAAATCACAAACCAATAGATCGCGACTTGGCCTGTTTGCTTTAAAAAATTGTTTTTTTTATAGAATCACGACTCGACATATTAATATTATAGTATTTTAATAAATTATATTAATATAATTTGTTAATATAAATTAATAAATAACCCAGTTGACTTTCATAATTTAATCATCTAACTTTAAAATTTTGATAATGTTAATTCTTTTTTGTTGAAAAAATACATGTGCAGACATATGATTTTTAAAATTGGGGCTTTCCTACTAGATTGGTTCAAAATTGTCAAATTGTCAAAATTATAAGACTAAATTACGAAAATTAATTAACAGAGAACCAAAATTGCCACTCTTGTTAAGTTATAGGACGAAAATTTCAATTTTCTCTATTTATAATTAATAAGCATTAATGATAGTAATATAACTTTTAGCTCTGTCCGATATATGATGATTTTTACAAACTTAATGGTCAGTGTTAATAATTAGCGATTATAGGAGTTATCAGAAGAACTTTGTGGGTATATGTATTTGACTATTGCCACCATACGTACATGTATCAATAATTACTAGAGTAAATTATGGCGATTTCTTTTAAAATTTGGTATAATTATGAATTTCTCTTTATTATGTGAAAAATTATCAATACCTGATTTTAACTGTCGTTTAATAATTAGCCCTATCTGTTAGATTTTCATTCATTTTTTTGGTAGTAAACTGACCAAAATACCTTTTGGATTAAAAATTATAATTTTATTTTATGGACTAAGTGGATAATTATAATTTTTAAAAAAATTTCATCCACCTGTTTGATTTTATAAAATTCTAATTTTTTAGAAAAAATAATGACAATTCATACATCCATCCAATGATTACATAATTTAATCAAACATCAGGGAGGTATTTATAATTTTTCAAACAATAAGGAGATATTCGTATTTATGCCAAATCTTAAGAGAGATAGTTGTAATTAGTATAACTACTAATAGTAAGAACTTATACGACAATTTATTACACTGTATTTATTTAAAATATTTTGCGACATATTTAACAACGAATAATTTCATTAATTTTAAGTTTTTTCGTTAAATGTAAATTTCATTAAGTAAAAGGAGTACGGATGTACAATATAACATGTTTCAATGCTAGGGATCCTCGACAGGCCAAAGGATCAGCTATAAACGATAAAGTACACATGAGCTAATAGAATAAGGTAAGTCAGCACTAAGTATCATTTCTCGCACATCCCCTATAATGATAGCAACAAGGCTTGAAGCATCATGCTCCACTCTGTCAAACCGACAAAGGTTGCGTTCGCACCAAATATGATAAACAGCTGCAGCCAAAAGGGTGCGGTAGGACCCAGAAATGAAATCCTTGCTCTTCCATTTCGTTGTTGCCCACAAAACATCCATTGGTCAATCACGGTTAGGCCAGTAAAACCTAAGGGTCTGTCGGATCACCCTTAAGCACCTCCGAGAATATCTACAATGGAAAAACATGTGTGTATGTGTTTTCATTATGTCATCATCACATAAGATACAGGAACTGCCCAGATGAGAGAGCCAAGGTTTGTCCAAGATAGAGAGTTTCTCGAGTATAGCCAACCAAAGGACAAACGCATGCCTGGGAGTCCAAAAGGGACCCAAAAGTGGTGAAAACTAACCTACTTTTCTTTCTAGTGTTATAAGTCCCATATATCCGACATGTTGATATTTTTCTATTTTATGTGAGTGTTAGTCTCGCTCACTTTTTACGTGAATTATTATAATTTATTTAGTATTTTGAATCATACATATTAAGGTATTGGTTGAATTAATGTATCATTCAATTTATCAAAATGTTAATGTCATCATATTGTATGTAATTACCACTTTAAAAAATCACTTAATTCAAAGAGATTTGTTTTGGGAAAAAAAATATTTAATCCAACCACTATAAAAAAATGACTCAATAGCTACGAAAAATTTTGATACTAAAATTAGGGTCGAGCTATTTAATTAGTAAAATTCTCATTGCTAATCACCATTATTCAAGATATATTTTTAAATAATTTGTTAGCAAGTTGCAGGAGAGGGAGAGAGAGAGAGAGAGAGAGAGAGAGAGAGAGAGAGAGAGAGAGAGAGAGAGAGCAAATGTTGATGAAACCCTAGAAGAAAACAAAATACATTCTCAAAGATCATAACTATTCCAACATATTTAGAACTGATTCAACTCAAACTTGGAAAAACAACGTTCATGCAGCTGTCTCCTTCAACTTGGCCTCCACTTTCATCCATCAGCCATTTCTCAAGAAACAACAATGGAGGAATGCTGTCCATTTTCATCCTCTCACCATGCTCAAAACCCCCCTTAAGTTCTTGATCAGTGCTGAATCTACTAATCCCATTTTCACTGAACTCAGTTGGGAATTCCCCGTTTTCACGGTTGGATGATTTCATCCATGTCTCCAGGAGTCTTGATATGTTTTCTGCACTGGACGCATATGATGACGACGATGAAGAAGGGTTTTGCTCATGGCTTAGCTGCCTGCTGAACAGGCCTGACGACGACGATGACTGGTTCTTGATGTTGATCTCATCATTAGTACTATTCTGTTCATGATGATGAGTAGTGTAAGTTTTAGACATGAACTGGTGATTATTATAAGGTACTGTTGAGATGTGATCAGACACTGGCATTTGGGGATTATCCAAAGGTGACTGGAATTTCTTGAGCTTCTTCTTCAGATGAGTGTTCCAGTAGTTCTTGATGTCGTTGTCTGTTCTTTGTGGGAGGTATGTTGCTATAGCAGCCCATCTGTCCAAGAATAGGAAAGTAGAATGATTTATGTAATTTTCTGTCAAGAATGACTTGAAAGTTTGTGTAATAACAATTGCTGATATATATAATTAACAGTCAATATTTTGAAGATTACTTGTTGCCTAACAGTGCTTGGAGATGGATGATCATCCCTTCTTCATGTGGGGTGAAATTGCCCCTCTTGATTCCTGGTCTGAGGTAATTAGTCCATCTCAGCCTGCAACTCTTACTGCATCTCAACAAACCTTAATAAAACAAACCAACTCATCAAACACACGCACAATTGTTTCAAGAATTCTTGCGAAAACTATGTATACATGTACTAAGTTACTGAAGATGAAAGAACTATATGTGGACAATATGTCGGTAAGATTACCGGTATTTGTAGGTACTGCCCTCCAATTTCCAGGGCCATGTTCTTGAATATATGACACCAAAATGATGTCTTCTTCAGGAGTCCAGGGGCCTTTCTTGATCCCCTCTTTATCAGAACATGGATGCCTTCCCATTTTCCTCTGCATTGGGTAGGGTGGGTGGCTGACAGAAACCTGTCTGAAAGTGTTAAATAGAAAAAGGGCTGCTAACATATGATAGGATGGAAAAGAGAAAAGGGCAATATTGTTACTACAATTGCGCCTTAGCCACACACATCACATTAAATTCAAGAGAGAAAGAAAAGTCAATGTGGCTACCCCAAATCATAAGTTAGTAAATAATTTCATCACCTTTCCTTCCTGTGGGATCATGTTCTTGGTCTGAACAATCGGTCCCATGTTCATTTGCTGCCTGATTATTATTTCCATAATTGAGAAAACATTAAATTCTCTGTTCCAGAAAAGAGAATGAAGTATCTTTTGTTTATGTGTTTGTGCTTTGTCATATTCTTGCAGGGGAACAGGCCCCGGTCTGAAGCCGTGCAGTCTTTCCTAGAGTACTACTAGGTTTGTACCCTTTATCTGTTTATGGTGGCAGTTAATGGGAGTTGTTGAACACAAATCAATCCAGAACTGTTGTATGATAGTTCAAATTTTTGACTAATTTTTATTAGCCGTTTCCGGAAGTTTGGATTTGTTTAATTCTGTCTGAATGGTAACTTATACATTATTATCTATGTTGCTTTTCGCTTGACTATTACAAATTCAAGCATCACTAGAAGACTAGAAACATAAAGATCACTAATAATATGCCAAGACTAAGGTCATAAGGATTGCTACCATATACAGAACCTTTTGGGTAAAATTACAGCAAAATTAAAAAGAATCTAGCCGAGCGACATTTGGAAGATGAAGTGCATAAATCTACAGACTAAGTTAAACTAACATCTCAAAGAAAAAAGGAAAAGGAAAAAAAAAGGGGATGGTGAACAAAGGCCATGCACCATTCATACCATCTACAAGCGGCGCGACCGAAATAAACCTCTTAGACTGCTACTCTGCGCAAGATGTTCATCGGTTGAATCTGAACCACTTCCAATTGATTCCTCAGAACTAGCCTCCGGCTGGATTTGTATTCTATCAGCATGATTAATGACCCAATCTGTGAATTCAGGAGATGATGCCCACTCTGCAAGTGCTTGCCGAGTTGATTCCTCTGTGAAATCCCTCCACTCTTCCTCGGAAAATTTCTTCCTGTTGGGCGTCTTGTGAAAGGTTGAGTAGTAATCCCCGGAAATACTTGTACTTTTCCGACTAGAAGGTGTTACAACACCTGCAGCAACCAAAAATCAAGTAAGTTCGTGTTATGATAATACAAGTCATTTCCAAGCAGCCAGTTCCGCATAAGCAGGAATGGTGACAGAGTAAAAGGCTTGTAAAGCATTATATATCAGACTCTTAACATTGTTGTATATACAAAATGTTAAGATAAATATCACAGAAGGGAGACTGCAGGAACTTATCTTGAATTAATGCGTTAATTTTACTAGCAAACTAGATGAAGACTAATAAGTTGAATACCATTGTCCAAATTTTCTTATTTTCCATGGACAAGGAAAATCTTTGCCCAACGTCAGTTCTTGTGCTCATTTGGAGAATAAAACCTTTCATTGTTACATCTGAAGCAGTTTTTGAGGTGTCAGCAGTTCAGATCTGAGTCCCAAACCCAACAGCACCACTATGAAAACTTAAAACTTTGTTTGGTTTCATTTTGGGGATCCCCGAGATGAGCCAAAACACTATCTCCAACACATACTTATTTATCTCTCTCTATCTCCACAAAACAAAACAAAATACAGAAAATGAATCCAAACACTATGTAAATGTTTAAAGTTTAGATTAATTATCTAACCTAACACCAATATGTTTAACATATGCCAAGCTTGAGTGTAAAGTGATCATTTTAGCTTATCTAGTCAACCGAGAAGATTTCAAATATTAACGAACCAAAAAGAACTTTTAAAAGCTTGTACTGGTATATCTAACATATGGAGCTCAAATGAGTTTCTAATACTCAAATTCATATCAACTGGATCCAAAGCCACATGCTTTACCCTACAGACACACAAAGCCAACTGTGAACTTTCTAACCTAAAAAAAATATTCAACATTTACTAAGATGAAACTCTTCTCCAGCACTCCCAGACCTGACAAGATCTGGAACTTAGACACGTAATTTTCCTTTCCTTCCAGAAAGCTTTTTACCATGACCCACCATTATTTACCACTACTACACCCATTTTCAAAAGTGCAATTGTGTCCATTGAAATCCATCCATACTTATATGCATGCAATGTCTAGCATTATGAATATGCAAATTCCTAGGAAAGTATTTGCAAAAGAAATAAAGAAAAAGATGGAGGAGAAAAAGTAAGCTTTATCAGTGGGTACCTTTCACAGGGGAGTTTGACCATGCAGGTGAACTCTTGTTGCTTTTCCATAAACTTCCCCGAGGAGTCACTGTTGCAGACCTACTCAAGAATTCAGCACGCTTATTCTTGTTTAATCTTATGCCGCTCTGCCTGAGAGGACTCCTATCAACAGAATATGTTGATACCCTGCATGTGTACAATTAAAGTACTTTGTAAAGGAAAACTCATGTTCAGCAAGTACCATGCCCATTATGTGTTTGTATTTCGTGATTAACACATAACCATTATACCTCAAAAGACAAAATAGATTCTTAAAACTCATGGCAAGAGATCAAGCAAGAACTGATTCGCCAATCTTAATGACTAATAAAACCACAGTTTAACATTAAAAAACACAGCATATATTTGTTGACCATGGTAATCTACAAGGTGTACTGATTCGTAATTAATGGCAGTAAGAAGCATAATAAAAGCAATAGTGGAAAACATATAGCGGTTACCCGAGGCCACCCCACTTCAAAGAAGTCAGGGAAAAGTAAATCCCCAGTAGAGATACAAGCAGTGCCATTGCCAAAGGAGTATCCAATGTACTCTGACATTGAAAACAAGTAAAAGTCAAATGCTGAAATAATTTATTTATAAAGCAGAAGGAAAGATTTATAGGCATAAATCTAAATTCTAGAAAGCAAATAAAAAATAATTTTTTTTAAAGACAACACTAACACACTAGCAATACTAAACGGTCATTGAAAAAGTCAAAAACTAAATGGAATCATGCATTTTGTGAGATAATATAAATATCACATAAACATACAGGAAAAGTTGATTGGACAACAGTAACCTGGCAACGCTAACCCAGAGAAACAGAATATTATAGATAAGACAGTATGTTTTACTGCTAGCAGGTTCATTTTAGCAACACATGCAACAAAGATGATCTACAATTACAAGAATAAAAGCATGATGTACGAGGCCCGTGATTAAACTAGTAACACTGCACTTTGCATGACATTTATGACTTATTTACCCAACCATTTGATGCTGTAGAAGATTGTAAATTGTAAGAATCTATCATTCAATATGCATTAACGAAATTATAGAAAATAATACAACCTGGAAGATAAAAGTAACAGCAATTACACGTAAAGCCCATTTCACAAATTGGGCTATGCCGACATCCACACTTCCATCTTCAGCAACAACAAATTTCCGCACAAGCCAATATCCAAAAGCAGCTCCAGCAAGTACGATTCCAACTAGCAAGAATACAAGCACCTATAGACAAAAAAAGGTAAAAAATGACAATACTGCAATGGAGAAACAAGGAAAATTTGTGATTATAACTGGCCATGGGGATGTATCATGCGAATGAGAATTCTAGTTATGCACAACTACACAGGTATTTAACTGAGAAAGAATAGAGAGTCCAAAAAGAATAGTGTTAATAAGTGAGCAGCTTACCAGTGCAAAAGGGCACAGTATTATACAAACATTTACAGAACAAATAAGATTAATCTATAACCTGCGACACAACTTTAAGCTCGCAAAATCTCTAAAAGAGAAGCATGTTGCTTTTGCATGTTAGCTTATTGTACATATACTTCCGGTATTAACTACAGTTAATACAGCTACGAGTATTAACTCTACACGGAACTCTTTCTCAGCTGTAATCTGCATAACAGTTGTTTGATAACTCCAAGGTCTGTGGCCAACTCAATCAAATAGATCCAGAAGAGGGTAGGCAAGCTTCAATACAAAATACTTTACTAATTTTCCATTACCCAAGGAGAGTCTCGTGTACAGCAGGAGGTATCTAAAACATATTGACGTTTTTCAATGGCAGAATAATAGATAAATAATTCTGAAGTTCATCCCATTCATGAAGGTGATAGAGATAACAATGGTATTTATATATACACGCACATATAGATATATAGATATATATTCTTCCAGTTCTTGCATCAAAGAATAACTACAAGTACTTACAGGGTTGTGCATCTCTTCACTGATCCCAAAATTGACAAGAATTGAGTTGACAAACGTTGAGAGTCGATTCAGTAAAAAAGTGCCAGCGCCAAGCTGAAATATAACACAGCAGACCAAATATAAATAAACATCTATATTAAAAACAGGGGGAAGGAAGAGAAAGCATTGGTCTCTCCGACCACAGAGATGACATAATATCATGAACGCTTACCGCCAAGCCACATATTGTGCTATATAGAGCATTTTTCCTGCCAGTTGGCAACAGTTTCATTCCCTGAAAGACAATGCAAAAAAAATGTAATGGACCACAAAAACAAATCTCAGACTTGAAACTTCACTGTAGTGAAAGAAATGCAACCGGGATAATACAGAGAGGCACCAAATGCAATTCAAAGAAAATTACCTAACATGGGATCCCATGTAGTCCATTAAGTGAAACTATTCAACCTTACAGGTAAACAAGTAAACAAACCAAATATCATATAGAACAATGTCCATATAGAATGCAGACCAATTTTCTGAGAAAGATTGTTCAAGAATCAACCTGCCAACAAGAAAACCCTCTAGAAGGAACTCAAAAGAAAACTAGCATGTACATATTGTGTGTGTGTATGTGTATGTGTGTGTGTGAGAGAGAGAGAGAGAGGTACCAATGTGTGCTAAAAGTCCTCGAACTCTCAAAAGTAATAAAACTGTTTGCTTGTATTATATATGTCCATTTTGTGCAACTCAGTATCAGAAAAAACATTCAGTTGTTTTAAGTTTTTTCCGTCATGTATGCTGGATAAGTAAAGGGATCCTACTCATGACTCAACATTCAAACCGACCACAAGAACAATAAGACAAACAAAGAAGGGGAAAATTGAGTAATGGCACTAGATCTTGCCAGAAGAAGCTAGAGTCACTTCAAGTCTATTTCCTGTGTCTTTCCTCAAATCGTTAGATTCTACTTTACTCAATGTAATATGCACACTTATTATTCTCTGGAAACCAGAGATGGTCTCCAAGTATCATAAGGATATCCAAATCATACTGTTCCTGGTTGAACCTTTGCTGACATATCCCAGGAAAGGAAGAAGATGAAAGAGATCAGGACAAGGCAAAAAGAGAAGCCACACAGTATGTGTCCTTTGAACTTAATTTAGTTCTGCAGATAACAGCAGATTCCTTTTGCAATTAACTTACTTTCTTTTGCCAAAATATTTTCCAAACAAAAAGTCAGCCACTAGTTAACTGGGTTCAAATATTCAGATTTGCCTTCAACCATCGTCTTTTTAAATCAACAAACAAAGCATCACATATCCTATGACTTGTCCCATGATAGGCAACTTCTCTAGCATTTAGCAACGATTTTCAATTTGGCACTTCCAAATTTCCCATCAGCAACCACAAGGTTCCTTCATTATTACAGAAAAAAACTGCTAAATTAATAGCCAGGCGTAATACAGAAACCTCATACTGCCTCACATCTGCAACTAAAATAGGTTTTTAATATTAGCTAGCAGTATCTGCTGATAAGTTTCACAAAACGGATCTAACGAGTGAAAGCAAAGGAACTAACAAGGAGAAAAAGAAAAAGATAAGGTTATGGAACTGGAAATTATATCAGCATTTATATTAAATATATGAAGGTACCTGGAAGAGAAGAATTATCACGACAAGACAAATCCCAATTGCCATCGAGCTGCTATAGTAAAAAGGAACCCAGCTGCTAACAATTGGTGCCAGCAGCAATAAAACAAAACCAATAGCCAGACAGATCAAACGCCATCTGTGAAACTCTGCAATAAAAACCAAGACATGGCGAGGATGTGAGTGCGATTGCATGTGATGGAACACAAAGAAAGAGAGAAGAAGAAGATAATTATGTATGAGACTCAACTAGATTACAAGAGCATCATGTCAGAATAAGAAACTCAAGCACACAGAAAATTACCTAATCCAACGGTGACGGTCACAGAACCCGACAAGTTATTGACAAACTTCACATCAATGTATCTGTCTACATAAGGGGAAACAATAGAGCTCCATGCTCCACTCTGGATACTTTCCCAGTTATCACTCTCACATTGACACAAGCCAAGTGAAGAATTGCTGCAAAAGAAATTTTTTATGGGGTTAAAAGTGTCCATAATAAAAAATCTTAGCACAGAAAATGCTAAAATGAGACAGAATCAATCTCTTCTTTTACTTGTGTAAACAAATCTGAATTTTCTTGTACAATTTCTCCTGAATTTCATCTGATGGGACCAAAGTAATCCTGTGGGCACTTGAATAACTCCCTAGCTTTAGTCTTGATAAACCAGAGACAGGGACACGTGCACACCGCACAACATCTCCCGGTGGAACAGATCCCACAAACACAGCCGGAGTGGCAATAACTACTTCACGATGCTCCACATCACTACCTGAAAGTTTAAAACAATGCATCAGTAACTATTCATGGACATGAAACAAGAACAATTGAGCATATTATTCTCATCTAATCAGTTATGCAATCAAGAGGTTTACGTTTTCAAACCTAGCTTTTCCTCAAACCAATAGCTGTCTTTCCATTAAAATACATCAAATATCAGATGCAACCGCCCTTTCAGAAGGTTAAAAATATGAATATCAAAACCCAGCGATTCTTCTAAGCTTCCAGCGGTTAACATAATACCATGGCCATTAACTAAGAACCATGTAAAAGTAGCCCAAACCCCGCATATATTCCTACCAAAAAGACTTGAAACACCAAATAAGAATAAAGCATGAAATGTTCACTCATGTTCTGCACCCACCAAAAATGTGCAGCTAGGGCCAAGTACGAATTCTAGGGAAGAATATAGAAGTTATCTAATCTTAAACCCGCAATCATTTACCAGAATTTTTTTTCTTCGTCCGGAAAAAAAATACAAACAAACAAGTATACATCAAAATGTCGAAACGAACAACACCTGCCCCCAACCCAACCCAGAAAACAAAAACAGAAAAATTCCCAAACTGCAAGACAATGCAAAGAAACTTAACATACTGGGACAGCTTCTTTTATACGCTTGATACCTACAATTACATTCCTAGCTTACTTTGCACGCACTACTAAATACGAGAATTACACAATTCAAAAACCCATCATCAGTATACAGAATGCTGCAAACAAAACCTAGTCTAGCAATATTCATCTCAAAAACAAATTACAAACATTAGGTTAAAGTAATCGCGAAGAATAACCCCATTAAAACCCCGTGCTCGCGAGAACCACTTACCAGCGAGTGCTGCCACGTGCCCCGAGCGAGAAGACACGGCGATCAAAAGCACAAAGTAGAACACAACAGCAGCAGCAGTGGCAGATGCGGAGAACGCCATAGCTGTTCCTTCGAGGCGAAGCCAAGGAGGAAACTCTAGGAAAAGCGCGCCCAAATCTTGGGAGTATTTATTGTTCGACTCAGTGGTTTTGGGGTGATTTTGCAATTTCCGGATTTTTTATGGGCTTAAGAATAAACAGGAGGACCTTTTTTGGGGCCACAAAGACGGTTTGTCAATGTCGCTGTGGGTCCGGCTTAAAATTTGGGTCCGAACCGCCGGTCTAGTCTTTTTTTTTTTTTTTTAAATTACAACGAACTTTTATAAAATTTGATATAATCATAAATATTATTTTATTATTTGAAAAATTATAAATACTCTGTAATATTTATTAATATTATGTAATTCTTGTTAGAGATTTATAATTGCAACTTTCCACTTGTCATATTTTTTCCTTTATGACAAACAAAAATTATAACATAAATCCAACAAGATGGATGAAAATTTTAAAAATATTAAAAGAATATCCACTTAATTCATAAAAAAGATCAGATACTTTCTAAAAATAAGTAAAATTATAATTCATAATTTACAAAGATATTTTATCAATTTACAAAAAAAAATTAATCTACAACTTAACAATTTTTAATGAATTGGGCTAATTGTTAAATGGCTGATAAAATCAAAAGATATTGATAATCTTTTAAACAACAATGGGGTATTTTAACTAGAGTTAATTATATTTTGTCATCTGAATTATAACCGTTTTTATACTTTAATATCTAAATTTTATTTTGTGTCAACTTGCCATCTCAACTTTACAAAATTTTCCACTTTACATTTAAAACTTTTTCTCAACCAATTTTTTTATCAAAAAAATCACATGCAGTACATGTGTGATATTTAAGGGTTGTTTATATGATATTTGTCATATATGCACAGAATGTGATGTTTTCCCAAACAAAAAAAATCAATAAAAAAAACCCTTTTATATGACAAAGTGAAAATTTCGTATAGTTGAAATGACAAATTGATACACAAAAAAAAAATTAAATATCAAAGTGTAAAAACAGATATAGTTTAAATGACAAAATATAATTTACCCTTTAAATTATACCAAACTTCAAGAAAGCTGGTAATAATTTACTCTGTTTTTTTCTTTCATATCTTTTCCCTTTTCTTTATCCACTCTTTATTACCTAATTTTTCATTTTTAGAGAGCACACTTTTACAATTATTTTGTTAATTTAACTCTATTGATACTTTTTTTTCATATACATTTAAAATTATTTTATTTTATCAATTTCTATCAATTATTAATTTTGTATTGCTTGTTTTCATTTAATTAAATAAACATAATAAAATTTTATATTATGTGGGCTTTATTTTAGTATATTTTCGTAGGTTTGCATCAAAACATATAATCTCCATCTATATCTAAAAGGGTGTTGGGATGATTTTATAAACTTTTTCAAATATTTTATAAGATTCAAAAATAAAAATATTATGAACTTATAATTTTTATTTGAAAAAAAAAAGTAAAAATTTTTTAAGTTATTTCTGAAATCATAACAAATTTCTTGCATTTCGAGCATAGTAAATACAAAATTATCATCACTGATATCTCATAAGCTTTGTATAATCGTATTTTATCCAAATACCGATAACTTATTTTTAGTATAAGATATAACATTTTATAATTCAAAACACATCGTACATAACTTTACACAAATATTTTATAAGATATTTTAAATAAATATTTTATAAGATATTACACAAATATTCGTCGTATAAATTGAACCCTTACTTACATCAGCGTCCTTAAGAGAATTGACAAAAGAACATTACCGGTTAACGGAAAATTCTGACTCGAACTCGATCCGAGAGACTAAAACCATTACACTTGTCACATAAATAGTATACGGCTCAAGAAAAAATCACCAGTGACATAAAAAAAGTATAAGGATTAGTTCTGTTCGAACAAACCTGGCCAGCATCTCTCTTTGAAAAAGAGAACTAATTTACTCAAACCAGTTTGGAACATGTACAAAAGCTCATCACATATGCAAAGTTCTGAATTCCCTGCAAAAATGCCTCTTTTCTCAAAAGCTTTTAATCAATCAGAGGCCCATTTTAACTTAGAAATGCAACCGAGCCAGATTTCGCAATGTTGTCGACAGTTGTAAGAGTATAACTATACAGTCTAAATACAACCTCCCTGCTGAAAGTCAAGAAACTCACTTAAAGATCACTACAGAGTCGAGTCGATTAGTAGCTAAGGCCTAATGCTATGGTCATCGGAAATAGTCTCTTCAGAAGAAGCATCGCTGGGGATGACAATCAGGTTATCCTGCTTATTAACCTCACGCTCATGTGGTTCCGTTTTTCCATGTCGTATGATCAACGGCTGATTGGCGCAATGGTTGTTGAGAACAGAGGCGTATCTGTTGCTCAACCACGGTTGCTGAGAAGTCCCGGTGCACTCAAAATTGGGACTGTTAAGCCACTGTGTGCCGCAATGGCTGACTGATGAAACAGCAACATGGGTTGGGTCAGATGGCCTTGGAGGGATTTCAACTGCTTCTCTTAGCCAGTGAGGCAAACTTCCATTCATAGGTCCAGCACCATCCCGGGGGACGGGGTTACCTTCAGATGGGTTGAATAGACCCCAGCTGCATTTCCCCAAATACCTGCGGGAAGATAACGTCCCAGAATTTGTACCTGGTTTCTGGAGATGCCCGTATTGTGGAATATTCATAAAATGGGCTGAGGGTCGTTTATAGACACCATTTTCATACAGTGGACGTGCATCCCCGAGGGAGTGTTGAACTTCATCTACGGGACCTTTTGGCCACGAATGGAGCAAACTGTTCACACGGTCAGTCAAACAATCTGAAGGGCTTGCATACTTTACTTGAGAAATGGGCATGGTGCGGAAAAGTTGGGATTGTTCTTCCTGCCACCTGTCGGCCAAGTCCCGAGGTGTTTTCCATGGCAAGAAGTGTAGCCTGCGGTCCCTTAATATGGCATCCCAATTATCTCGTCCGTGTCTCCTCACACCAATCCAAAGACAATCCAACTCCTCTTCCGACCAAGTGATTGGATACTCAAACTTGTCCAAGAAGCTGCTTCTGCTTCCCCTCACAGCTCTTGTTCTAATTAAAATGTTGTCGAGCATCATCTTGTGTCTCAAAAATGATTGTGCTCGACCTGACGTGGACTGTAGAAAATCCTGAAAAGCTTCTCTGGGTTGTAGTTGAACGTTGGGCCACTCATTAAAGGATGAACAACAAGCATAACTGTTAACCATCTGTTCTGATATCAGCGATAAGCCATGGAAACGTGAAGGCTGTAAGCTTGACGGCTGGAGCTGGCTCACCTTTTCCTGGTCTTTAGCTAACTGGGGTGTGTCATTGCTTCTATTTTCCGGGAATAACTGAAAATTATACCACATGCAGTTAATAGCCAAATGTGCAAGAGTTTTCTACAGCCACCAAAAAATCATTTGAGATGAGAATTAGTTACAATCACTTCTATCAGAGTAAGTATAATTACTAACCAACCCAAATGAAACTACGAAAAACTGTTCTGTATCCAATCTCAGAATGGAGAAGCGAGGTAACTGCAATCTCTTCCTTAACACAGAAACTTAGGGCACGTGTTTGTAATTTCAAGAGAGGAATGAATAGTTAGCAACTACAGTAACTTTGTAATTAACACTTGAGATGAATTACAATTTTTAATCTCAGCTAGAAATGAACTATCATCACTATAAAAATAAACATTAGATATTAGTTAATCGCTCAACAAGTATGTTATCCGGCAGTTTACCTGAAGATAATTATTTTTTGATGAGGTGCCCGCCAAAACTGGTGGAGAATCTACAATAAACTTTCCCTTATCAGACATGGACCTTACTGCAGAACCATTATCCGTGCACTGCACTTGCAGACTTGGCATATTCTCCTTGTTCTTACAGGTTAAGCCTGGAGAATCATGACGAACTTCTGAAGGCCCAGGTGGATGATTTTCATCAGAGTCACAGTGAAGTGGTACATTGCAGTCGATATCACGAGCAGCTGTAGCATCTGAACCACATTAGATGAAGATATCCAGCAAAAAGATAAGAAGAAATGAATGAGCAGAAAATTGAAATGATCCAAACGCATGCTGGAAATGTGGATGAATCCTTTTTATGGTTGCCAGTGCCTTAATGTAGAATTCATGCCATGCGGAGATTACGGATAAGTCAAGCGATGATGGGGAATCACTATCCCGTGAAACATCACTGGACATTCTTCTGCTGTTATCTTCATTCGACAAGCTTTGAGATATCACATTTATGTGGGAATTACCTTTGTCATCCATGCAAACTTTTCCTTGTAGTGAAGACATCTCCTCACGAGAATCCTGAAAAGTCTGTGCAACAGCAAATGGGGCGCTTTTTTCAGCTGTTCCATGTGGAAAATGGAATGGATTATCCATATGCATGGCCCTGCAAGAACTGATTTCGCATCAATTATCATATCTCACAAAGTAAATGTAATTACAGAAGATGCTGACAAGCGTACATTGCAGATGACGAAGCTGGGGTAGAAAATGAAGACGAATTATTTGCCGGTTCCTGTCACAACAGCAACTTCACAAGAATCACAAAAAAAGTGTTGCTTCAAGTTTAAAAAACTACATTCACAATTCACTTACTTGAGCAAAATTAGTTATAACAAATATCCAAAGATGCATTTTAGTGAATGAACGTCCACAAAATGTCAGTGACGCTTCTTGTATTTATTTTGCTTTTTTTCTGTTTGATTTAGGATAATTATCACATTATCCAGTAACCAAATGTGTCATGAAACATGCCAGATAAAGGTAGACACTTCACATGAGAATGCCTTCTTGTCTATCATTCAGATAATGCTTAAGTTTCAGACAGAAATAGTAGGTGCTAATTCCTTTTAGGCTAGAGTAAATGGCATTCCTTCTGTTGATTAATAAGAATATGTAGCCGTTTACATTATTAAGTTAATTGGTGTCTAACTGAAATTAGAAGTCATACGTCGTCTGAAAATGCAGAGGACACTTCAAGCTGATTCCGTTGAATCACCCCAGGTCCTTCATAAATTGAGGAGACATATAGAGGAAAAAAGACGGACGTAACACATATAAGTATGAGAAGAGACAAAACAAGTGATCACCATAGAGATTTGTGAAACACAAATTGCGAGAACCATGTCGCAACAACTTGTGTGATTATTCTCCTGGCTAATATGGACGGGTTGAAGAGACTTCAATACTTTTGACAATTGTAGAAAAGGCTTTTCTTTTCGTTTTTGAGTATTAAACTCAAGTGTATATCTTGTACCACTGGAAAGTTTCTCTCACAGTGGAAGAACATTCCAAACAGGCTATCAAAGATGAACATATTCCAAAACACAACTCTATTTTTCACCTTAACGAAGATCTATACAACAAATGCAATACTCCCCAAAAGGTCGATGACAAATAAGATTACTGCACCTAACAAAATGAGCGTTCAATATTCTCTTCATCCCAAGCTGATACTATTTTCCTTACGTTACACAAATATTATCAAATGTCAGAAAATAATAAAAAATGCAAGTTAAGAAAAGAACATACTTTGTCTTCATTATCAATAAGGGAATTTGTGGATTTAACCTTCTCGTTCCTGAGATCCACTGGACAACTGGCAGCGAGAGGTGTTTCAGATGCACGTGTTGTATCAGCATATTCAGAGGCAATATGTGGTGTAGCAATATCTCTGTTCCGCTTGGATCTTCGACAGAATGTAATCAATGTCGAGTCCAACTTGCGCTTTGTAACTAAATCATTGCATAAGCTGCTAGGCTGCTCTTTATTAATTTTGTTAGTTTCCTCCAAATTAAATGCTCCTGAGATGGCTGTGCCCTCCATTTGAGGGCTGCAATTTTTTCCATCACAATTTTCTAGGCATGCCGGCTTTGGTTCTACAACAGAAAATGCATCAGGAGGAGGTGAAGTTGAAAATGTGTCCTTGCACTTGTCTTCATATTCTGAGCTGGACTTCACAGATAACAATTTGGATTGACCAGCAGAGTCAATTTGACAACTTTCACCGGGACTTCCCTCCAAAAGTACATTTGGATTAGATGTTACTTGTTTCACATCAGATTTTGGGGAACATCTCCCTTGGTCCAATTTACTTAAATTTTGAGTCTCACCCGAAATTGAGGAATCTTGCTGTTTGGCATGCTCCTATGCAAAGTTGAGGTACATAAGATAGTGCAATCACTGCTCATCAACAATCTAAAATTTTCAAAACATCTAATTCTGCTACAAAGTAAAGTAAGAGTGCAAACCTTATTATATTGATCACGAAATTCGGAATCACAATTGTCACGTTGCAACACATTTTCTCCAATGTTTTCTTCGGTATATTCATGACATATCTGTAAATAAGAATGGTATGAGTTACGAAGGAAAATTATTGCTTAACATTAAAAGCAAACAACATTAATTAGATCCACATGGTTATTTGCAAGAGATTTCAAATGGTGGGGAAAGTAAATCTGAGAGAACCATTATGACACTCGTCGCATCCCTTACGTTGTTGAGGCTCAAGTTTGCATCCTAAGTTATGTGGATATTGAATGAAGCTATTGAGGAGGTAATGAAACCACAATAAATTCTACTGGGGAACAGAACAGAAATATATATGAATTCTTAGTCTGTATTTCATTAAGAATCCAGTGCAGGAATATCGGTAGACAGGTGCAACAAGTTGGAATGACAATGATTTCCAAGTTTCAGGGATCTAGAGACTATAAAGCATCAAGAGACGGGATGATACCACAATGCAAAGTGTTCTACAGTATGAAATTATCGTTTCAATATAAAATAATCCATGTAAACAATTTATAAATGGAAACACGGAAGAGTATCTGCGAAATTTCTTCCACTGATACTTCTGAAATATGAAAATGAATTTCATATGGCATCTCACCCCAAAGTCTCCGTCCTTTTTCTGCAATATACATTCAGCAATTGACTCATCATGCTTGTCAAAATTAGCTGAGATTTTGGACTCTTTAATATCCAAAGGCGTATCAGAAAGCAAATGTATATGGGGATGATCACTTCTTGAGAATAGCCTCTTCCTCTTGTATGTCACGAATACTTTACTGCCCATTATTTATGCTCAGAGTGGTACAACATCAAAAAACCTCAGAACAATCTCTTGAATTGGTGCTGCATTTACAACTGCAAGTACAGATAAGAAATCACAAAAATTGTTATTAGTGAAAACCCAACTACATAAAGGAAAATACTATATAGCGAAACCTGGCTTTAGGAAGCTAATTCAAACATGCAGTCATTCTTGTAATCACAATGCTAAGGTGGATTGGTACATGGTGTTCAGCATTTCTGTTTCACATGCGCATCGAAAATTCAAAGTAATCTATCCAAAACATAATTCCCAACCTTTACAAGCTGGGGGGAAGACAGAAATGGGAAGATTCGAGGACCGTCATAAGAATGCCTCTTACAGTTTGCATAAAAAAGAAGCAGCAACTCGGAAGTTGATACATTTTCATTTTCCTGAATGAAAAAAGAGGTCATAAGGAAAGTTAAAGTACTGAATTACTCTAGAACAAATTTAAGCATTTAAACAATCATTTGATCATGAAACTATTTCCCCTACACTTTTACAAACTTCTACTTGAATTCTGAAGCCCAGAAACCCTTATTTCCTGAACAAACTAAAAAACCCACAACTGATATAAACTCAGAACCATAACACAGCATTCACTCCAGAGCAAACAATGCACATAACTGTGAAAAGCAACAAACTTTATCACCACCCACAAACCCATTTCACAACAACATTCCAAAAAACCAAAAAAAGAGCTAAACCCACATCCAAAAGAGCTCCAACCATGACAAAAACCATACAAACTCACACTCACACACACACACACACACACACACAACCACATGCCCAGACGAACAGCAGCTTATAACAGAGCCTAAATTCAGCAAAGGCAGAAGAACATTACCAGAAACGACGAGAAAAGAAAGCTTGGAAGGAAAGTGTTCACCTCACCGGTTGCTTGTTTCGAAGAGAGCAGACAGAACAAGAAAAGCAAAAGAGAGAATTAAATAATGCATTAAATATTGTAAGAAGAGAGAGAGAGTTGGACTTGACTAGTGATGAGGATGGAGGGAAGGAAAGATGTCTTTTTGTGCGTATTAGTGTGTGTATATCTACTTACTGCCCCTCTCTCCCCGTCCCCGCAATCCAGAACAGGTTTGGTGGGGGCCCACTGCCATTGTTGTTGCTTTTCCTTTTCGCTTTTGCTATGTTTTCGTTCTTTGTTTCCTCGATTTTCGTACGTTTGGAGTGGGCATGTGATGTTCACCAGAAACTATGTATGCTGTAAATACTTACTGTCCTCTTCTGCAACAAAAGTCTCTTCTTTTCTATTCTTCCTCACCTTATTTGGTATTATTAGGCTGCTCCTTCTTCTTCACTTCAATTCTTCTCCCGCCACGGATGAATCATCAACTATGCTCTCTCTCTCTCCCTCTCTCTCTCTATATATATATATATGTGTATATATTATTAATAATTAATCAATTATACTGAATAAAATAATTTATGAATACAAAATTAATTATTAATATAACTAAGTAAAAAAAATATGAAAAATTATAATAAACTTTTCTTAAGTTTGACATAATTACAAATACCCCATCATTATTTGAAAAATTATCAATATCTCCCTGATTTTAACGATTCATCTAAACAATGGCCCAATCTGTTAATTTTCGTTAAATTTTCTTCAATTTTTTTAAACCGACTAAAATGCCCTTATCAATATTCTAATTCTACTTATGTTTTAAAATTTATATGACTGAGTAGATAATTTTTGTATAATTTTTTAAAATTTTTCAGCCCTCTCATCCTAAAATTTTAAAATTAAAAAAAAAAATACAATAAAGGCAAAGTTGATAATTCAATATCTTTATCATATGAATACCTATTTTTATAGAAAATCAAAGGGTATTTTTAATTTTTTAAATAATAAAAAATATTTATAATTATGTCGAAATTTAAAAAACCTTATTGTGATTTATCTCCTAATAAAATAAAATAATATTATAAAAACATATTATTCAATTCGACTTAATTCATTTTGCATTGGAGAAAAAAGTAAAAGGCAAAATTTCACTTTTGGTCCCACTAAATAGGGTCATTCTCACTTTTGGTCCCGCGCTTTAGGTGCTCAACACTTGTAGTCCCAAAACCCTAATTTTTTAACACTTTTAGTCCCGCGCCGTTAAAAACTGACGGAAACAGCACGTGACTTGTCACGTGCCGTTAGTCAACTAGTATGGTACATGTTGGTCAACGGCAAAATATCACTTTTGGTCCCACTAGATAGGGTCATTCTCACTTTTGGTCCCACGCTTTACGTTTTCAACACTTGTAGTCCCAAAACCCTAATGGAGAGTGGGACTGAGACATTCCAGCACAACAACGGCAAGTTCTCGGCGGTTCCTTGCAGTGAAAGCTTAATCTTCATCAAAAGCAACTCAATATCTGAAGCAGAGTGAGTGAGAGTGAGAAGAATGCAAATGCAGAGAGACAAAGAGGCTTAAGAGCCGCCATGAATAAGGCTGGGAAGGAAAAAGAAACTGAGTGTGAGAGGGTTCTTTGTTTGAGCTGTGTTCATTTAGTCATCCTCTAGACCAAATCCTGCAACTTCTCAGTTAAATATCACTGGTATGGTAAAATGCAGAGAGACAGAGAGGCCTAAGAGCCGCCATGAATGAGGTTGGGAAGGAAAAAGAAACTGAGTGTGAGAGGGTTCTTTGTTTGAGTTCGAGCTCGACGAGCTCACCGAGGTTGAGCTCAAGCTCGAGCTCGATACATTATTTTCGAGCTCGAACTCGAGCTCGCTTTCTCGAGCTCGATTTTGTTCCAGAAATTGCAGAAGAATAGAGGTGGGAAGGAGAGGAATTTTACAACATTACATACAAAATTTTTCAGAAATTTTGCTAATCGATAATGGTCTTCCATACAACATTACAACTATTTTATAAAACCAAACAACAAGAACAAGAAATAAACAAATCATTGTCCCCTGAAAACACACTCAAATCCAAGAAAAAAAATTAAACAAGATGCTAAAAAACACCCAAACCATCTGATATCGAAATATAAGAGTAATCATTCAAGACGGTGTATCATTGAATCAGGCCATGTGATTTTAAATCATACCGTCTGATATGATCTAATAGACACAATCTTGTATATATTTAAATTTCATATGAATCAGGTGCCCAAATTTTAAGATATCTTAATTATTGATTAAACTTTTTAATCTCATTATATATCTTATAAAAATAATAATTAGAATTGTTCAACCATCATCATCATCATTATTATTATTTTTGTTATTATTATTATTATTATTATTATTATTATTATTATTATTATTATTATGATTTTTAGATTAATTCATAAGAATTACTAAATTTTGACATAAATTTATAAATAATAAAGAATCATAAGTGAATTACTTGTCAATTTAAAAAATATTAACGTAATACAAATATATATTAAAATATAAGATAAAGTTCTATATATCATATTAAATAATAATTTTAATTATAAAAAATATTATAATTTGCTAAGTTGTTGATTAGATTTATTTTTGTATAAAGGTTAAATATATAAATAAAAGTATCATAATTTATTATTATACAAAATAAAATAGATGATATTGATTAATAATTATAATATACGATCAATTTAGATTATAAAACTGATCAAATATTAGATATAAAATTAAATATATAAAAAAATTAAAAACAATATATAAAAAAAAAAAATTCACCAGCTCGCGAGTGGTGAACAAGTAAACATGAGCTCGAGCTCAAAGTCGAGTCGGCTCGACTCATCTGCCACCCCTATGACTAATGGCACGTGACTTGTCACATATTGCACCTTAATATAAAGGTGTTAAAAAATTTATATTGCACCTTAATATAAAATACTATTTTATTGATATATATAAAATCAAAAAAAATATTTTAATTGAAATTGAAAATATAAACAGAATTATATTGTTGATGTCTTGGTCATATTAAATTATTTATTTAATTTAGACCTAACTTATTTAAATAAAGTATTGAATAAAGTATATTCTTCACATTTTTATTTGGCATTCACAATATACATGTATATATCTATACATAAATATGAATAGAAAAAGACACAAATGTTCAATCAATTTGGTCAACCCTTATAACCAATTTCTGTCACATCAAAAATACATATACATATATTCAACATTCTCACACCTATATACCTATATTTGGAAACAACTAATCCAAATATATTATCAGTTTTCGCACAAAAACCAATAAAGCATTTATACCTATTTCCAAATGTTGGAAATTGAAAATGAAAATGAAAACACAACCAAACGGGCCCTAGGATTTTGGGACTACAAGTGTTGAACACGTAAAGCGTGGGACCAAAAGTGAGAATAACGCTATCTAGTGGGACCAAAAATGATATTTTGCCGTTGACCAACATGGACCATACCAGCTGACTAACGGCACGTGCGTGTCACGTGCCGTTTCCGTCAGTTTTTAACGGTGTGGGACTAAAAGTGTTCAAAAATTAGGGTTTTGGGACTATAAGTGTTGAGCACCTAAAGCGCGGGACCAAAAGTGAGAATGGCCCTATTTAGTGGGACCAAAAGTGAAATTTTGCCAAAGTAAAAAGAAGAGTAAGCTCGTTGAGGGAAAAGGCCCAATTATAGGCCCATAATCATTTCCATCCACTAATCGATAGTAATGAATTGGATTGGGCCTGGCCCCTGACTTTCAAGCTTCTTTGTAGATACATATAAATTATTTTTTAAAAAATATATACATATATAATTGTATTATTAAATTAAACTATCAATTAATTGTTTAATAGACAGTTCAAAATTATTATGAAATTATAAAGAGAAAATAAAATAATAAATTTATATAAAATAAGATATATATATACATCTGATCAGACTTGTACTCATAAAAATCTCGACTTTAATTATTATCCAAAGAACTTAACGTGAAGAAGTGCATAAATATTTAGCCAAAAACTATATAATTTGTTATCCATTTGATGACTTGGCCCTCTGCGCACGCCTTGAATTGGATAAGCAATTAGGTCGGTCTGCAACAAAGAAAGTCTCGACGGGTGGGCCCTAGTTAAAATCTTCTGAAATTTGAGTCGGATGTGAGTAATGAGATGATCGGGATCGCAACAGTGTTAGAACTCAAATTACTTAGTGTGTACTTTACGAACTGGGACAACTCTGGTATATAGGAGGCAATTGTACGGTACCGAAGTTACATGCCGGCTCTGTAATTCTTAGATAAAAGAGGCATCAACAGCTACTATTTCGAGTTAGTGGGTAAGTCAAACCGTATCTAACATGGGCAAAACACACGGATCTTGTCCCATTATTTCCGCATATCATTATTTCTTCTTAGCTTAAACAAACATTAGTGATTTTTTTATTTAAATAATAGTTATATGGTAAAAGTCTCTACCATTTCGTTCTCACAAAAAAACTTGTATTATAATTAAATTATTTTATACTCAATAATTTATTTTAGCATTTATTACCTAACAACTCCAATAATTATTCATTATGCAACATAAGGGCTCTTTCATTGTCATGAGATTTTGTGCAATTTTTATTTTCATGTGCATTTATTCCTCCTATACAATAAGAATTCAAAAAAACACTTGAAATTAAAATATAAGTAGAGCATTGAAATATAGGTTTATTTAATTAGTGGAATCACATTTTGACCCAAGAATTATGATATATGTTTTTTTACTCATTTTTAGAGGGAAATTATATGCATTATTATATAGGGATAATTACACTCCTAACCCCTGAAATTTGATATAATTATATACAGATTCTCAGTGTTTGAAAAATTATGTTCAGTACCCCAACTTGAAATTTACCTGTCAAGTTAACAGAATGTCAATCATGGTACAAAAACCAATATTTGCCTTTTGGCAATATGGGTGCACCCAAAATAACATAAATGATAACAATTAAACAAAATTTAATCCGTTAAGTATGTTTAATATTAGTTTTAGTATGATAATTATGCCCATTTTTTTTTAAGTTCAATAATTTAGAAAATTGATTAAAAATAGCCTTTCGATTGATGATTTTTTCTTTCTTACATGAAAATATCACGTGGCAGGTCAGTTGGATATTTTTTTTTATGGATTTTTAAGCTTATATGACAATTAAAATGGGGTGGAAGATATGTTGGACATATTCTGAATTATGTTATAATTTATAAAAAGTAAAATTATTATTTAAAAAATAAAAATTAATAAAATATAATTTCTATAATTAATTAATACTTAGTCAAGCACATATTTAACTTTGAAAAAATGAATTTACTATATAACTCTTGTACTGTAATTTAAATTTTTCAATTGAAATTATAAACTTTAAATTTAAAAAAATTTATATATTTTTTTAGAATTCTGATATTTAAATAATGAGTCACTATCCATGGTCACATGTCATTACACGTGTATAAGTTGTCAGAAATTCAAATTTCCTGCCACGTGGGCAATTTTCGATTAGTTTTCAAAATATCGTCGGAAAATTGCGTACAAAATTCTAATTCATAAATTTTTTTATAAAATTGCGTACAAAATTCATAAAATTTAATTAGAAAAAAATATTTATGCATTCATAAAAAAATATTGAATAATAAATTTAACACATATTTATAAGTTTACAATCAAAATAGTTCAAATCTAATACGAAACATAGATTTTTAATTAAAAATAAAATAAAATACATAAAGAGTTATGATTCTATAAAGAATACTCATAAATAATATTTATTATTATTATTTTTATCATATTCTTTCTCGATCTCGATCACATCTCAACATTGAACGATGAATATATTAACATCTAAAATTAATTGACCTATGTAAAGTTAAAAAGTATTTTGCTATCTATATATATCCAGAAAATTCTAAAAAACATACAAAAAAACTCCGAATAATATTTTAAATATTATATAATTTTTTTTTCTCTGTATTTAAATCGTCAATTAAAAATATATATTTTGATTACTATATTTATATAATAATAACATAAAAAAGGTAAGATGACATTAAATATTTCAAAAATTAAATCAAACATATTTCACAGTCAATTTTTAAAATTGTCAGAGTAGATGCAGATAGACTCAATAAATTAAAGTTTGGTACTAACTTATTTGTTTAAAAAATAATAATTTTTTTGGATGAGAATGAATACGCTTATCTAAATTAAATGAAATGAAAGGTAATCTATACCCCACAAGAATATAGCTTAATAGCAATAAAAAAAATCAACGTGGAGCTAATAATTAGTAAATAAAATTTTTGTTGCTAAATTATATTATTTAATATAAAAAATTTACTTGCTAATATATTTAATGACAAATTAAAAAAAAATAGTAATGAAAAATTACTTGCTAATGAATTTAGCAACAAATTTACTTAATAATATATATATATATTAAATAATATAGATTATAATGAGAACAACGAGAAAATTTTACTTGTTAATTAGCTCCATACTAATTTTAGCATCAAATTTTTTAATAATTATTGAATTATTTTCTTGTAGTGATATATATATATATATATAAAGTATATTGAATTTTATGGATAAGGATAAAACAACAACAAGTCTCTCTAAACTTAAATTTAAAAAGACAAAAAAAAAATGATCTCTTATGTGACAAAATATTATACAAAAATACCATCCAATTAAGTGCAAGTTGCACTTATTTGGATGGTTTCAATGTTTTGTTTTATTATGTACAGAAGAATCAATAAAATAAAAATAACCATCCGCAGAATTTGAATTTGAAAATTTTGCATTTAACCCTATGTAATATTGAAAATGCAAAAATTTCTCTATAAAAAAATAATAATTTATCTTCACGTGTTTTTAAAAATAAAATAGAAATCCCTCCTAACTAAGGAGTATAAGTAACACAGCGCAATGATTTTTAAGAATAAAATTATTTTTATAAAATATATATACATAATATATTAATACTTATATATATAATTTAATTATTTATAATAATACATATAATTACTTGCTAAGATAGAGCAACCTTTCCACCAACCTTTTGCACACTGCTGGTTGAGGAAGTATATTATTTGCTTGAGTTGAAAATTTAATTTCTGCTGGAAGGGGTGTAGTGGTTGGTTTTGCATCTTGTAATCCCATGTCTGTCAATATATCTTTGATGTATTTGCATTTTGTAAGAGCTAATCTTTCTGGAGCTGTAGCTATTTCCAAGCCCAAGAAATATTTGGTTTTGTCTAAATCTTTAATTGTAAAAAGATCATCTAAGTAACTCTGACCTCTGCAATTTGAGATTCCGAAGGTCCTGCAACTAAAATGTCATCCACGTAAACAAGCCAAGCAATAAAACCTGTAGAAGTTAGCTTTGTAAACAAACAATAATCGTTTCTTAACTGTTTAAACCCAAAAGATCTTGGTAGTGAATTCATGGTTCCATATTCATGATGCTTGTTTGAGACTATAAAGAGACCTTTTGAGCTTGCAAACATGTCCATGAGGCAGTGGATAACCTTTTGGTCATTCCATGTAGACTTCCTCGTCTAAATAGCCATGTAAGAATGCATTGTTGACATCTAATTGATGAATATGCCATCCCGCAGAAGTTACAAACTGCAAGCAAGGACATAACTATAACAACTTTAGCCACTAGTTAAAACTCTAAAAAAAAGTCCACCCCTTCGATTTGGTTGTAACCCTTAGCAATCAATCTTGCTTTGTATCTATCAACTGTGTCATTTGGTGTAAGTTTAAGCTTGTATCCTATCTAGACCCTACAGCTTTCTTATCTTCAGAGAAAGGTGTTATGTCCTATGTTTTATTTTCTTCCAGAGCTTGTATTTTTGCCTTCATATCACTAATCCACGCTAGATATTTTGTTGCTTGAGTATACTACCTTGGTTCTTGCAAGCTGGAAATAGAAGCAACAAAACCTGCATATGTAGGGGTGACAACGGAAACAACAGGAAGAGAGTGAGCTGAAATATAATAGTAGACAAAATCATCCATCCAAGGCGGTCTATTAATGATTCTAGTGGATCTCATAGGTTCAGTAGGTACAATAGTTGTGTCTATAGGGTGTTTCTTTGGATTTTCTACCACAATAATAGGTGCAAAAGAGTCTAAAACATTCATAGGGGAAACACTGGAATCATGAAGAGGTAACGGAAGTGAACATGTGATAGGATCTGTCTGTTGTCCCTCATAAGGAAAAGTATCCTCATGAAAGACAACATCTCTGGTAACTAGTGAAAGACAACATCTCTGCTTACTAGTGTTGTCTTTTTCTCAAGACCAAACAATTTATACCCTTTTTGGCCATGCATATATCTAAGAAAGACACATTTGGATGCTCTTGCGTCAAATTTAGACTTTAAAGGTAAAGTTTTTATAGCAAAACAAAGGCAACCAAACACTTTCATCTGGTTATAATTCACGGGTTTATTGTACAATTTTTTATAAAGAATACTCCAGTTAAGAATTTGAGTTGGTAATTTGTTTATAATATAAGTAGCTGGGAGAAAAGCTTCAATTAAAAACATCTTAGGTAAGGATGATGAAACATAAGTGCTCTTACAACTTGCAAAAGATGTTTATGTTTTCTTTCAACCACCCCATTTTATTGGGGTGTGTATATATAAGGTTTTTGGTGTAAAATGTCTTCATTTCTTAAAAAAGTTTGGCATTGATTGCTTAGAAATTCAGTTCCATTATCAATTCTTACGACTTTAATCCGTTTATTGAACTATGTATTTATCATCTTATGAAATACTATTAATAGAGGTATTAGATCTGCTTTCTGTTGCATTAAAAAGGTCCGTGTGCACGTGTTGTAGTCATCATTTAACTGCAGCATGATAAGAAATGTTGGTTATAAGGGCCCCAAATGGCAATATGTAGAAGATCAAATGGAGCTTCTGATACAGATTCACTCAATGCAAAAGGGTTGTTTAGCCAATGGAAAATATCACAACTATGGATTTTATTCTGAGTTCCCTTTAACATGGGGATGTGATTAAGTAGATTGGAGGATGTGTGACCTAGTCTCCTATGCCACACATCTAAGTCAGATACTGCAATATTCATCAAATGTTCATCAAATGAATTACTATATTGTTTAATGGTTTCCATCTTGAAAGATTCCTCATCCAGTATATAAAGCCTTCATATCACTTTTCCTACAGTCACAATTTTTTAGTCTTGTGGTCCTGCAATACACAATTAGAATCAGAAAACTTAAAGATTATTGATGAGAAATCAAATAGTCTATTGATTGACATAAGTTCAATTTCAGCTTAGGTACATGTAATACATGTGTGAGTTTAATATTATTTGGCAATAGGACATTTCCTAGCTTTTGAACTGGTTGCTTTGAACCATCTGGTAGATGTATTCAAGACTTAGTTATGGTACAATCAAAGGATTCAAAAAGACCTCATTACTACACATGTGTGTTGATGCTTCACTATCAATAATCCAAGAATTTATGTTTAATTCATTGCAAGATTTATTTATCATTGATTTACCTAAAAAGTCATCAAACTCATCCTGAAAGTTTGGTTCTGTGTGATCTGTTCCCATCATCAATCTACGAATCTCAGACCTGATTAAGTTTGAGATCACTCTTTGATCCACTGGATCCTCTATTGTGCTTGCGACATGGTCTTCTATTTCTGTTGTGTTAAGGGCTTGACTGGTGCTGGTTTGTCATCTTTTCCTTTCAACGAGAGTTTTATACCAATCAGGGTAACCGTAGATTTCAAAACATGCGCTCTTCAAATATTTAGTCTTTCCACATTCCTCACAAACCATATTCTATTTTTGTGCCTGTATTTTCTTTCTTTGTGCGATTTTTGGGGCAAAGCAAGTGTTTCTTCTATTGTCTCTGGCCTGCATTGCTATATTCTATATAGAGTTTGAAATGCCAGAATTTACTTCCCTTTGTTTTTCCACCCTCAAAACATTAGAATAAGCTTTGTTTACAATTGATAGAGGTTCCATCAGTAGGATTTGATTCCTTACATGATCACAGCTATCATGTAAACCAATAAAAAATTGTATGAGTTGATTGGAAAGATTTATATCGGCTATGATCTAGATGCCCCACATTCACATTGAGCGTTGCATAGTATGCAAAGATTGACAGATTTTTCTATGAGACAGAAGTTATTTCTCTTTGTATTTGATATATCATTGGCCTATTAC
This sequence comes from Sesamum indicum, assembly GCF_026168435.1. Lineage (NCBI taxonomy): Eukaryota > Viridiplantae > Streptophyta > Magnoliopsida > Lamiales > Pedaliaceae > Sesamum > Sesamum indicum. The sequence goes on along the minus strand of NC_142661.1, from coordinate 1,831,724 downwards.
TTTTTTCAAAACGTGTCTCCAACTTTTTCCACAGTGTTGGAAAAAGGTGACCAAAAAGCCAATTAGATTGGCGGTTTTGGATGTATTCTATTCTGACATTAATTGATATTATGTAATATTATTTTAAGTGAACAAAATGAGTATTCGCTTATTTGACATTTACTTTATTGTGCTCATTCTGTATGTTTGCGTTTGCTTGAACATCGAAACAAAATCCACAGACCAATTGACAACCATGTAGTTGGGTCGCGCGTTGGATGGAGGTCATGAAACCAACTGCCAAAAAGTTGGGTTTGAAACGTTCCAAGTTAAGGACCTGGAGACTGGGGCATCGAGATTCCTACGGAGACTTGCATTAAGAGTTGCATTCAATTAGTGAGTACTGTATTTCATTGACGACAGACATGGAACGTCTATGCAATCTTGGTATGTTGATTGACCAGGTGTCAAATCAATTGAACTGACTTATAGGGATTGTCGTATGGAAGCCTTGGAGCTTGGTCAGTATGACTTGAATCCCTGGCTCTGATAGTACGGAAGTAGTCCTCAGTCTTGAGGAATCACGTACGAGGTGATTGTGTCACAGGCATGATCATCATAAGCCTTGTCCAGTGCAGTTAGAGTATGTAGCAAGGACGCTGAGTTTCAAGAAGAGGATTCGTCCCCTGTCAGTATGTGACAGAGGTATCTCCTATACACTTGGAGATGCATTCATGCTTTATGAACCTGTGGCCACAGTCGTTGATCGAATAGGAAAAAGAGGTTCCTATATTGAGAAACTTGGCGTAATGCGATTTTAATATTAAACATAGACGCCTAGTCCAGGATAGGAACTGACACCTAATTATATGTCCTAAACTAAGACCGAGATATGGTAGATGGAAGGACGGTACCCATATGTACTTGAGAGCCTAAATGTTCACACGGTCATTCACCTAGTCTCTAGTGCCATGAATAGTTGCTAGACGATCACTCATGATAACAAGCTTTCTTGATCAAGGGTTGATCATGAATTATTAATTAAATTAGATTTAGTTAATAATAGTGTGAGACACTAGCTCAAGTTTAGCTGAAAGGTGAACCTAAAGAGTCACACACAAATCACCGAGAAAGGACAAAGAATTAATTTAGAATTAATTCCGTAAGTAATTAGATTACTTACAAAAGAGAGATCCATTGGATTGAGAATCCCAAGAATAAATTAATGGCATTAATTTATATTAGGTTTGTCCTTATTATTTAATAAATTGGATCTTATTAAATAAAAAAGACAATTTGGGCTTATGTATTTAATTAAATTAAATACATATTAGACTCAATTGAATGAATTTTATTTAAACTGAATTTAATTAAAATTCATTGGGCCTTGAATTTTATTGGATAAAATCGGCCAACATAATATTTTGAGCCCATTTGGAAATTCTATGGAAGGATAAAATTAACCAACAAATTATATTTTTTGAAAAGTGCATTATTGGTCATTGTTGGGAATCTCTTTATTTGGAATAAAGAGAAACATACCTTGTAGATAACAAGAATATATCTAGACACATTCTTATCTATCAATACAAGATATATATATATATATGTTGTATAATTATTTGAAAAATAATTATCACACAATATTACACAACACAAGAAAAATAATCATCCTTCCTTAGAACCACTAGGCCGCGCCCTCTCTCTAATTCTCTTGGAGAATTCTTATTCTCTTATAGCAAGGAGTTTAAAAGATTTCAATTTTCGATGTGGTGTGAATGCACTTGGGGGGTTGCTACGTTAGAACCTCCGGTGAACATTTTGGCTTAGTTAACGAGAAAACAAAAGGGTATCATCTTTACGATTTTACGTTCTCGTTTACACCAATAGTCTCGTATGGTTTTTGTTTTCGTTTTTACTTCCGTACTACATTGAACGCCTTGGAACTCTAAGGGTACACCCCTTTCTTCGTTGTTTTTATGATTTAATTTTTATTATTGGATGCGTTTACGTTTACCGCTTCCGCTAACATGTTCCCGGATCGTACCACGCGATCCTTCACACAGTTTACTGGCCGAATTAACATAGAGAAACTCTCCACAATTTCTTTTGAAATAGAGTTTGGTATCCAATAAGTGACCATATAGTCATTTCTGATCCATTGCTCATATTCATCTGAGTTTTCTTTGGGTTTTGGCTTCTTGCCATTGATGAATCCTAGTTTCATTTTTGCCCTAATGTTATAAGTATAGATCTGCTCCATGACAGGTAATTCTTCCCATCTAGAAGCAAGGAAACAAGACACATCCCTGCATTATCTTATGCTTGTAGCTTCATCATTTCTGATTCTTCTGCTCACCATCTTTTGTTTATTCGGTTTCTCTTCTTTTTCAGCCATGGATTCTTGATTCACAGACTAGAAGCGTGAGATTTAAGGGAAAGCAAAAAATTTCAAGAACTATTAAAGAATGGTTCTGGTACCATGTAAAGAATTTAAAGAGAGAAAGAAGAAGATATCCATAGAACATAACAGTAAAATTCAAGGTTTGAATTGTAGAAAAAATTATGTTTTACAAGAAGGTTCCGCCCCTTTAAATAGAACAGGCTGAAGTAGTAGTTAAGCCGACTATTAGGCTTAAAATTAACTACTAATACCTAATTAACCGTTTAAGAAACCTCTAATGGCTATACAAAGCAAAACGCTATTTGCTCTAGCAAAAGCATAAAGTATATGGCTTACTAAAAAGCGCTAGTGCTAAGTGAGAGAACAAAAACATTAAAGGAGAGGAGTGACTTCAGCAACTGAACAACAACAATAACTCGAGTACTTTGTTTTCTTCATCCCAAACTGAAGTGTTGATGGTGCTATTGTAGACGGTACTTTAACTTCTTGCTTTTCCCTCTAGCCATGTATACTATTTACTGGAGTATTGCTGGTGACATTCGTAGCGGCCGTCTCTTCAATGTTGATGATGATCTTCCTTTATTTAGCCAGGGCCATGATTTTCTCCTTGACTATGAAGCAACTACCAATGGAGTGACTAACAGCTCAGTGATACTTGCTATACTTAGGGGCTGTTTAGCCTTTCATCTGTACACTTTGACTCAGGTAATTTGATCAAGTTTCTTTCCAACAGCTCGTTGAAAATGTAAGGCATGTGCAAGTTGGGAACTGGTATACCTTCTCTTGCAACTCTTTCAATATAAGCTGACGTCTTCCATTTGTCATACGCTGGTCTTCAAGATTTATCCCACTTTTTCCTAGCATTAGAGGAGATTTTGGCAGGATCCCTCTTGATGGTCATGGAATCCTTGAGCTTGGGCTTGGCGAACTTCTTGCTTTTGTTTGAGTTTGTCTCTTTTTTGATCGTTGATTGGGAAGACAATTTTGTGGTTAGCAATACTTAATTCCATGTCGTGAGCACGGGTAGCCAACTCTTCAAAGTTTCTTGGTTTGATCCCTTATAGAATGTAGAAAAACCCCTAATGCATACCTTGGATGATCCCTTATAGAATGTAGAAAAACCCCTAATTCCATGTCGTGAGCACGGGTAACCAACTCTTCAAAGTTTCTTGGCTTGATCCCCTAATGCATACCTTGGATGCACATTTCTTGTCTAGATGACTTTGAGAGTGTCATTGCAGTTCAAGTTGAAGGTGGACCATCGATTGATGTAGTCGACAATCAGCTCATCTTTTCATTGTCTTGCATTGGTGAGCTCAGTCATGCTCACAGTGAGCCAAGTATTATAGAAACAGTTGAGGAATTCTCTCTCCATTAGCTCCCAACTATCAATTGACTTTTGTTCTAAATTCACATACTAATAAAAAAGACATTACATTTGAGGAACTCAACAAATTGTTTAACCAACAGGTCGTCATCGGTATTGGTGTTGTTGAACGTCTCGATGAAGTGGGTGACATGTTGCTTTGGGTTGCCTTCCATCGAACTTTGCAGTTTTGGCGGTTGGTAGCCATCGACATTCTTAGGTTGTCAATTCACTTGGTATATGTCTTTGAGTAGGCAATCGAGTTCTGTGCAGATCTGCCGTAGTGGGCCTTGATGGTATTGGTAATCATCTCCTGCAGTTGTTCGACGAACAACAAACTAATGGAAGTCATGGAATGACTAGATTTCTGGTATGGACTCTTGCCTTGGTGCTGTTGGTCGTCATCGGTATTGGTGTTGTTGAACGTCTCGATGAAGTGGGTGACATGTTGCTTTGGGTTGCCTTCCATCGAACTTTGCAGTTTTGGCGGTTGGTAGCCATCGACATTCTTAGGTTGTCAATTCACTTGGTATATGTCTTTGAGTAGGCAATCGAGTTCTGTGCAGATCTGCCGTAGTGGGCCTTGATGGTATTGGTAATCATCTCCTGCAGTTGTTCGACGAACAACAAACTAATGGAAGTCATGGAATGCCTAGATTTCTGGTATGGACTCTTGCCTTGGTGCCTCTTCGTTTGTTTGATTCTCTTTTTCGGCATGTTTTGAAGTGAATGAGCGATTCTGGCTTGATTCTCCAACGTTTGTAGATTCGAGTTTGTTAATCAATTGAGCAATTTGAAGGTTTTTTGTCTTTCACAATCCTTTGGATGTCGGCTATGGCTTGGGCGATTTGAGCAACTTGTCCTCCATAGACATAACTTCAGTGATCATAGTGGGAAGAGTGGCAAAAGGAGTAGGTTTCAAGTTGATCTCAGTAGGGTTCGCCGAGTTCGAATGGTTAAAAGGAGAGGTATTCACGATCTTGCCCCCGATTGATGATTGAATGATAGTGGTGAAGTTGATGACATTTTTCTCATTCATGAAAACTTGGTTCGTCGAGTGATGTTTTAAATTCTAACTTAGGAGGAAGGAATGAGGGGTAGAGATGGTCCCTCTAGGTGTACCAGAAATTTATTCTCACAAAAATTTGTGAGTGCAAAAAATAATTATAAGATAACAAATAATATGGACCAAATGAAATATATTGATTTGAATATAAGTGGTTTACAATATTTGAATTCAAAATAATCGCCTTGTTACTCTCTTCGATTGTAGATTCAAGGGCTTAGAGTTCGTTCTTGAATCGAATTCGCAATCTTCTTATGATTTTTGGAAGGCTATTGCGTGCTATCTTTAAACATTATATCAATGCCTTATGGTTGCAGAACTTCATCGTGACAAAAAGCTTTTGTCTTGCTCTTGCTATGAATTTGTTATGCATTGTGTGTGTCCTTATGAGAAGATCCCTCTTTATAGGGGTGTTTATGACTTTAGGCAGATTCAGTTTCATGAACTTATACACCATGATCCTTGACATGAAAGAACTGTATTTGAACAAGAATTTGGTCAAATTAGTCAATCCAAAATTGAAAAAGTAAATTTATTTATTATAGATTGATCCATAAAAATAAATAAGACCCAAACTATTAACTAACTAAATTTTTTGAATTCAATTAATAATTCATTCTAAAATATTTTAACGTCAACAGATTTATTTATTTTTCTATAAATGTATTTTTCGTTGGAGCCAAACAAGCTCTAATAATCCATGCTGTAAAAATTTCAAATAGGAGTATTAAAAATAAAGATAATAATGAGGGAAATAGGGGGGTGGGGGTGGAATAGGGGGACCCACAACACAGCGAACAAGGGGTAGAGGCAGCTAAGCAAAAAACAGCATCTTTGCCTTTTGCTACCGAATAAGAAATAAGAAGACTCTTTTTCGCCTTTGTGGCCATCCATGAATCATGGCCGGTCACCGACTCTTCCGCTCTCTCTTTCTCTCTCCTGTCCCTCTCTCATCCCTTCAATTCGGAAGTCAGCTCTTCTTCTACTTGCCCATCACCCCTTTTATTTAAATCTTTCATTTCATTTGTTGTTTTTCGAGTTATCCGGGATTTTCTTCTGATTTTGTGTGCGAAAGGGGCGCTGTAGTTTTCACCAACTGGGATTGATTTTTATTTATTTTTTTAATCTTTCTTGATTGATAATTGCTTTTTGTGTTTTTGATTAATGAAATGGTTAATGGGTCTTTACAGTTCATTTTGTGATTACTGTGTTGAGAAAGGAGTCTTCTTTTTTAGCTGCTGTTAGTGATAGGCACGCCTGTCAGGCAACTCATCATCATTCCCTCCACCCCCATTTCTCTCTCTTTCTCTCTCTTCTGTCTCCCTCTCCCTCTCCCTCTCCCTCTCTCTCTCTCTCTCTCTCTCTCTCTCTCTCTCTCTCTCTTACATCAGAAAAATCTGCGTCTATCGAAATTCTTTCCTCTATTCTTGAGAGCCCAGTTTTCTTTTTCGGGAAATCTGGGCTGTTGTTTTTTTGTTGATTAAGCTTAGTTGAGTCGTTGGATTTGGATCTGTTCGATTTACTTCAAGTGGGGCTTGAGGAATATTACCGTCGTCAGATAGTAAAGGTGATTAATTAGCTCTACAGAGCTCCTCTGCTTTATCTTCTGTTTCTCTTTTCTCGACTTTCTTTGCTGATTTGGGTTTTCCTTTGACTATATTCTTTGATGTTTGAGTATGGGGCGTGTGCGTGGGCTGGTGCTTCTTTTAATTGGTAAATTTTGAGTCCTGATGATCAGGGAAGCAGCCATTTTCATTTGAAATAGTGGTGCTGCTTTGGGAACTGTAACATTTGAGGTGTGTTATGTCTGAATGGTTGTCTTGTTTCGTAAAATCTTGCATTTGACGCAAAAGATTTTGTCTTTACTTCAATAAGTGAGTCAGAGTTTCAAGATCAACGGCCCCAAGAAATTGCAGAAAAGAGCTTGGCCCTCGTATGGGGATGCGAACTAGTGAGTTAGATAAAAAGTCATGGAGAGAAGTTTCTGATGGCAGCTGATTTATGGCTCTGCTGTGTCTTCTCTTTGGAAATCCAGATATTTGATTTATTCATTAATTGTCTTAATCATCAGACTGGAATTAAGTATTTGGGTGAATTGCACCTAATTGACGGAACGGACGAAATGTCAGTTGCAACTTACAAGGAATGGGAATGGACAGGAAGTTGTCTATTTAGATGGTCCATTCAGCCCAGAGGTCAAGTTTGAAGTTTCATATTAGCATTGTTGGACTTGGACCGTGTTATGCATTTGAGTTGTATATCTGCAAATGTGCAAAGATAAGCATGGAAGTCAGTTCAGAGGCTTGGAAATATGATAAATTGAATGAGAAGCACAAACCTAGATAGATTTGGATAGCAAAGGAGAATGAATGTGAATGTAGCTGCTCCCACAACCAATCTGTGCTGGAGAGGCTTGAAGTGTTGAGAAAGTGTACGAGGCAATTCAATTGTTCCTGCAGATTAAGTGGAACTAAAGACTATTGTTCAGATGTGTTTATGTTATATTGGAAACAGATACAGGGAATGCTTTAATTGGCCGGAAAGTTGATTGAACTGGAGTTGGGGTAAGGGTATTGCTGGTTGTTTCATAAGTCCGAAGAGTGGCATTCCCGCTGATTGTTCCTGAAAGATACTTTAGCCATGAGCTCGTCATGAAGAGAAACTCATAATTACTGAGTGCAATAGTTGTTATTCCCTGCAAAGAACTTATGATCGTCTTGCTTGGGATTTGTAACCCTGTTTGTTTGCTTTTTTCTGTCCATTTTAAATAATTGGTTCAGTAAGTGCACTGTTTAATAAGTAAAGCCATGCTTCTAGATGATACTTTTCATGTGCTTCAATTCTAAACCTTGTATAGTATTTTTACTTTTTCAGCAAGTTTGTCTTTTCTTTTAGTGTTACTTACTCAATACCACATAATTTTCCATAGTCTTGTTTCAGGTCAAATTTGGATAATCACTATGGCTGTTTCAATGAGAGATGTGGATCCAGCTTTCCAGGGGGCAGGACAGAAGGCGTATCCTTATGGGAACTTGTTATTTGCAAGTCTTATTAAGTTGCATTGAAGTATTTATATTCACACTTGCGCAATGCAGTTTGCAAAATAGTTTTCAAAAGGATTCACATTAGAACCTTTTAAGATAGAAGCTTAGGTTGCATAAGTAAGACATATTGCAGTGACATATCAGTATCACGACTTCATATATATTTGCCTCCTTGACTTACTCTAGTGGTATTGAGATATGGCGGATCGAAAATTTTCGTCCTGTCCCCGTGGCACAATCTTCACATGGAAAATTTTTCACTGGAGATTCCTATGTGGTTTTAAAGGTAATTTTGATTTCTTATTCTCCAGAACTAGCATCTTGGTCTCTACTGATTATTTAGTGGAGAGCAGGAACCCCACTTTGGGTGGAGCACAAATGCATCTTACATATTTTATTCTAATTTCCATGTTCTGCATGTACTATTGCTCATTAGAATGGTTGTTATTTATGCTTTCTAATTTTACGCCAACCCCTCACTCCCCCCAAATACCTCTTATAGACTTGCATCTAGATTTTGACCTTTGGTAATGTGTCGTTTTGGCTTTCCAGTAAATCATAAACATCATACTTGAAGGATGAGTACGACTGTTAATGATATTGTTTTCTGATCCTTCTAGCATTTTGCATGAAAACTTCTTGTGGACCCTGTGGCTATCTTCAGAATATTCTTAATACCTCCAATTATGTGTCATTGTTGCTCTGGTTTGGTTCTACGAGTGCTACGCTAACAGTTGCTAAGACTGTCAATGCTCGTTCACAAGTCCTCTTGAAGTTTCTCAAACCAATCTTGAGCCAAAGGTTATGACTTGGACTTAAATTCGAGCTGAGCACATGCTGTGTAGACTCGGCTTTGATTGGGCTTGGATTTGGCCAAGTAATAGAGTTATATAGGAAACGTATAAAAATAAGTATACAATAACTATATGTAAAATGTTTGAATTTTTTATCAATCCTGGTAATTCCAAAATTTGAAGACAAGTAGGGAAATTCAAATGCTCACAAGTTGCTAACGATTATGTTTTATTTAATTTATTGTGGAACTAATTGGTGGTTTGACTCTGTCGATTTGAAGTTCAACAATGTTTCACTTTAGAATAGATAGAATTTGATTTTATTGTTTTGAAGTTGTTTCTTATTATTTGGTATTAAAATCTGTATTATTAATTTTACTGAAAACTATAGAACAAAATAAAAGTTGGGCTAGCTTGGGCTTGGCTTGAAGGTCGTAATCAGACCAAGCCTGAACTTTGAGCAAAAGAACGAGAAAAACTTTAAGCCTAGATGAAAAAGCTACTATGGAATTAAATCGAGCGCAAGCCTAAGCAGGGTCAGACACGCGGTTGATAGCCGTAATGATTGGTTAGTGGATCTTGGTAATTATAAGTTATATAATCATTTGTTGAAGTACAAATCACATAGTTTTGCATCCAGTCAGTTGGATTGGTGCTAATTTCTTTACTTAATTTAAATGCTGAATATTTGTTCCGGCCAAGTAGAATTCTAATTACCCTTGAAAATGTATTTAAAGTTTCTTGAGAGCTCTGCAACTATAGGGCAGTAGTTATCTACATTTGCTGTACTCTCTGTTGCATTAATTTACTGCTTTCCATTTTTTTAAAAACTTTGCAACCATAATATTGGACATTCTTTTCAAACATTCTGAGGCCGGAAATGAAAAGAACCTGTCAAAGAGTGACAGGATAAGAGAGATGATGGGCTGGTTTTGATGGTGGTTTGTGTGTACAAAGATCAAACTGTCAACCATCTGCACCAATTACGCCACAGAACCAATTTACTAAAAGAAAATTATTAAATCTTGCTCCAAACATTTCATGCCTATAGTCCCTTGTTGATGCTCAAATGTGTGTTTCTATAATTAGTGCATAACTCATGTTTGCTATATGCCATGCTATTTCAGTTTTTCTTATGTCTTATCTTATTATTTCCTATGAATATGATTATGTTGGAGGTATTTATCTCTAGTGTGACCCAGTACTCTCCTTTCTTCAGACCACTGCTTCGAAAAATGGTTCCCTGCGTCATGATATTCACTATTGGCTGGGTAAAGATACCAGTCAGGTAAGTCTTTATGGCTATTGTTTATATCTTAGTGGATGTATTTCTCTGCAGTTGTTTCCTGATTCTATAAACATTATCGTATACAGGATGAAGCCGGCACTGCAGCCATCAAAACTGTTGAATTAGATGCAGCCTTGGGTGGGCGTGCTGTTCAATACCGTGAAGTACAAGGCCATGAAACAGAGAAGTTCCTGTCCTATTTTAAGCCATGTATAATACCTCAAGAAGGTGGAGTTGCCTCGGGCTTCAAGCATGCCGAGACAGAAGAACACCAGACTCGTTTGTACGTATGTAAAGGAAAGCATGTTGTTCATGTGAAAGAGGTAAGATTTCTCTCACAGGCTTCTGGTGGTGCATCTTCATAGTACCAGTGTTCACATTTACTATGTTCTTCGCTGACAGGTGCCTTTTGCTCGATCCTCTCTGAATCATGATGACATCTTTATTCTCGATACAAAGTCCAAGATTTTTCAGTTTAATGGTTCCAACTCATCCATTCAAGAGAGGGCTAAAGCTCTGGAAGTTGTGCAGTACATTAAAGATACTTACCATGATGGAAAATGTGAAATAGCAGCTATTGGTAACTGTGCCACAAATTGAATGTTTTCGATGTTGATACTGTGTGGTGGATGATACATTGTTGCCTTTTCTTTTGACTGCAGAAGATGGAAAATTAATGGCTGATGCTGAGACCGGAGAGTTTTGGGGTTTCTTTGGTGGCTTTGCTCCACTTCCAAGGAAAACAACCATTGATGAACCAAAGAGCGATGATGTTGGTCCTTCTAAGCTCTACTGGTATTCAATTTCTCCACTAGCACTGCTTCCTCAAGTCGTTTCTCATATGCATCTTGTTTTCATAGGGTGGATTAATTTGTCGTGGTTTATTGTTCAGTTAGAAAAGTTCTTGATGCTTTGAGGATTGAAAGACCTAAATTGAATATGAGGAGTTTGTAACCAATTTATTTGCAGTGGAAATAAAATTGAACCGACTTTCCACCAAACATGCTGATGCTTGTTTGTTCCTCTTTTTTCTCTAAAAATACCTGGTTTTCTGCATATATGTTGCATAGGAGTACAAAAGTATACTTCTGCTTCTCTTCCTTGGATTGATACTATAGATATGATGTCAATGGATTTGCATTTCCGAATTCTGATCCTCTTCCCTGTCTCACCAATTAACTAAATGGACATTTGCTGAAAACATTTTATCTTTGAAAGTAACTGGTCTATGTTAAAAAGACCATAGAACTTTGACATGTTGGTTCTGACAATTGTTTCTAATGTTCCTAGTGTTGAGAAGGGAGAGGCAGTACCTGTTGAGGTTGATTCTTTGACAAGGCAGTTATTAGATACGCATAAATGCTACATTCTCGACTGTGGGAAGGAAGTCTTTGTTTGGATGGGGAGAAGTAGTTCTCTTAATCAAAGAAAAGCTGCAACCAGCGCTGTTGATGTAAGTGTAGCTACTTTAGTTACTCAAGGCTTTTCATGTGGAGTTTTGGGTACTAGTCTTATCAATTAAATTTGCAAATGTTTTCATTAACAGGAACTACTGCGTAGCTCTGATAGATCCAACTCTTATGTAATCCGTGTGATTGAGGGGTTTGAGACGGTGATATTTCGCTCAAAGTTTGACTCCTGGCCTCAATTAACCAATGTGGCTGTTACTGAGGATGGTAGAGGGAAAGTTGCAGGTCAGTGATAGATATGGCAGATTTATGCTACTTCCAAATGTAGATTCATTCATGTAACATTTCCGTGTGCCCTGGGTTCCTCCTCATCGCCATAATTAACCAGAATACTCACCTTCATTATTTGTCAATTTCTTATTGTTGGTTTACATTTGATGCTCTCTAGCACTTCTAAAGCGTCAAGGGGTTAATGTGAAGGGTCTTCTCAAAGCAGAATCTCCTAAGGAAGAACATCAATTGTATATAGACTGCACTGGAGATTTACAGGTGATGTGTAAACAGGATGTTGTTCTATGTATGGTATGTCAGAGAATTGGCTTCCTATTTTTCGTTTACTTTAATGATCTCATGAAACAACTATTATCACAAGAAGCAAATTCTAGAATTATATTCTTTAGAAGGAGATGCTGCTCAACTTTTTTATTCAAACAAAAATAGAGAAAGTAATCTAGTGGTGTTCAACCTTAACAAAAAAGGGACCTGCCAATTTGAGCCTTTAGCAACCAGTGGCCAACCTTTATATATGCATGTACAATCTTATTGTTCAGTTTCCACCCAGAAACAACGCCCTTTACTTGGCTGAGTTGCAAAAAGAAGCAAAGAACTGGGTTATTATTTGCAAATTGCAGGTTTATTAGAAGATATAGTGCTCAGGAATTCAGAAAAATGTGAATTGGTCTTTGGAGTTGAAAAGAAACCTTCAGGAAAGCTGTTGTAAAGTGAAATGTAATTGGACAAAAATAAAGGTATAATTTGGTCACATTGCTTTCTCAAAAGCTTAAGAAACATGCAAGAGGAATTAGTTGTCTTTGAGATTCATGTCTATCGTATTTGCTGTAGTCTCCGCAAACCTGTCAAATACTACTTGGGTCTATGAAACACTTTTCAAATAAATACACTTCTATTACTTAGGCAAGCGAAGTCTTTCTCTGTGCATTTTCTTCTCTTAATTATTATCTCTCTCAGGTAATATTATTTCATCACTTGTTTCACTGCTTCTACTGATTTTTCACCTTCCTGCTCACAATGCCCAGGTATGGCGTGTGGATGGTCAACAGAAGACTCTTCTTCTAGCTTCAGATCAGTCAAAGTTTTACAGTGGAGATTGCTATATCTTTCAGTATTCTTATCCTGGAGAAGAAAAAGATGAAACTCTAATAGGGACATGGTTTGGGAAGCAAAGTGTTGAGGTGAAGCCTTCATATATTCCCAATCTTCTTCTGCCTTTTGCTTTGCAAAATATATATCATTTCTAGCAATTTACCTTATGCACAAATTTCCACCCTCGTTGAGTATGTTTCTGCACATGGCAATTCCAATGATAAAAGTTTTAGACAATTAATGGTGAAATATTGTATAAGATCTGTTGGATCATCTGACCTCGATAGAGGGCAAAATCTAGACATAACCAGATAGCTTCGTTAGCTGGAAATGAAAATTTGAACATTAGACTACTTGGATACTTTCATTTGCAAGGTTTAACATTCACCCAGGGAAGATATATGAAGGAAACAAAAATATGCTCTAGGAATTGCATAACAACCGACATTTTACCCTCTTATCCTTCCGACTATGAGAGACCACTAAACAAGGGGGTAATCCAATATAATTACTAGGGCCACTTGATGAATATTTACTAGAAACTAGGAGCTTGGGCAAATGGTTCTATGTTTTTCAACCAACATACAGAAACTTTCATGGATACACATCAGGAGAACGCTTACTCGTTCTAGTAATCATCATCCATTAGCTTTTAGGATGAAATTCATCATAAGAGGCACATTAAACAAGTTTTTCTTGATAGTTCCAACTAAAGCATTATTGTTAAACGACCACATCGTCCAAAAGTTTAAGTCGTCTCCCTTCACTCACTTGCAAATCTTACACGTGAGACCTTTCCTCTTTTTATAAATGGGTGGCACCGAGATTTGACATATTTGATACCATGTTAAACAACCACCTCATCGAAACATTAATATCTCAACAATTATATCTCGCGCATCAAAAAGGTAAACTTCTGGAATAAGAAGATACTGTATAAAATGACGATATTAAACTTTTAGTTTGTAACAACTTTTTCAAGCCATGTCATCTTTGTTTTAGGGGTTAGTACTGATTTGTTGATGGAATTATTGATCATGTTAATCATGCTCTATAGGAAGATAGGGTATCGGCCACTTCACAGGCAAGCAAGATGGTTGAGTCTCTGAAGTTCTTACCTGCTCAGGCACATCACTCTCCTTGATCACTTTTATTATGATTCTACTTGTCAATGCAAACTTCTAAATTGATGGATGTATTGATAGTTTAATTTCTCTGCATTGCTAGGCTCGCATCCATGAAGGAAGTGAACCAATCCAGTTCTTTGCCATTTTCCAGAGCTTCATTGTCTTCAAGGTTTGAGAGATGACAATGTCAACCTACTTAGAAATTCTTCCTGTTCTTATTTATCCATATCTATTATTTCAATGATTGGCTATGGAGTAAAATTATTTTATCTGCATGTCGACAGGGCGGTCTTAGTAAAGGCTACAAAAAGTACATAACCGAAAAGGAACTTCCAGATGATACATATTCAGAGGATGGACTTGCATTATTCCGAGTTCAAGGAAGTGGGCCCGATAATATGCAAGCAATTCAAGTTGAACCAGTAAGTCCTCTGTCCGTTTCCTTTTTGTTAAGTCCTATATGATTAGCAGCTGGAAATGTGTTTTTACCGTATCGGGCATGTCTCTGTTCTCTTGTAAACTTCAAGTTTTTGGAAAGCATCTAGCATGTTTCTGGTCTCTATTTCACCTATTAATCTTTATTATCTGATCGTTTAATTTCTTTTCTGTTTGAGGTTGTCTCTGATAAATTGCTTTAGGACTTTTACATTGCGGAAATACCAAATAGACCAACTCTGTTTATCTGAACAATAATGTTCCCAAAATGTTCTCTGTTGCAACAAAAAGTTCTCTACCTCATTTTGAATCTTAGTTCAGCAAAATCACATGTTTATCATTGCTTCTCATACAACATTTTGTAGTTTGCAAGATGAGTACATTTCTTCATAGCCTTTACGCAAACTAGATCTTATTATACCCCTGGCATCAAGATTTCCTAAATAAAAAGTGTGCAACATCGGTGACAGGAGGAAATGATTTTGTTATGTATTAGTAGGCGTATTCACAATTTGATAAATTGATCAAACCGTTACCGCACGGAACTTGAAAATTCAGCACATGCCGAAACCGAACCAAGAATTCTGTTCAGTGTTCGGGTTTTATTTTCTTGAAAATTCGGTGTTCGGTTCTGTTTCAATTTTGTGTTGGTACCGAGATACTATTTTTAATTTTATTTTATATATTGACACTATTTTTATGCTATTTGTATTATTTCACTTATTAAAAATTAAAAAGAGTAAATAAAAAGTGTAATTAATATATTTAATATTTAATACTTAATATTTAATTTTTAACTTTTTTTATAATTTAATGAAAAGTTCGGTTTACTGAATACCGGATCAAAATATAAAAAGAAAATAGCAAACCGAAACCAAAACTTAACTGACTAATTCAGTTTGGTATTCCGGTTTTACAGAATGAACACCTCTATGTATTAGCCTGTAGAGGATGAATGTTAGAGCTGTTGTTCTGGAAACCACTTTGATTATTGTGATGTTGGCAACAAGGGACAGCTTTTTATCTATTACCAAGTTCCCTTAAGCCATTATATATGACATTCAGAGCATCGAAGATACATTCTGATAGCAGGTTACAGCTGTTGTCATATGGACATCTATTTTCATCAAATAATATCCAGTTAATTATTGGTCAAATTCCTTTCCCTGCTCAAAATGTTCTATTTATGTAGCTTGGATATATAAATTTTGTTATTTTATTGATTCAGGTCGCGTCATCATTGAATTCCTCTTACTGTTACATACTACACAGTGGTTCCTCTGTCTTTACCTGGTCTGGAAATCTTACATCATCTGAAGCCCAGGAGGTTGTTGAGAGGCAGCTTGATCTTATAAAGGTCTGACTACCCTGGTCTATGGATGTTTCTCTCACCATACTGAGTTGAGCATATAGATTTTTCAGTTAGTTGCATGCTATGTTTTGTTGATGAGCACCTGATGCGATCTTTTTTACTGCTTGTTTTCTCATTAAGGCAAATATCTGAAGTCAACACCAATTGAGTGGTTGGAGTTGCTGGAGAAATTTTGTTTTGTCTATGTTACGTGTCCTTTACTTGTCAGACTTCTTTTCCTTTACAGCCAAACATGCAGTCTAAACTGCAAAAAGAAGGTGCAGAGTCTGAGCAGTTTTGGGAGTTGTTAGGTGGAAAATCTGAGTACCCAAGCCAGAGAATTGCAAGAGTAGCTGAGAGCGATCCCCATCTGTTCTCATGCACCTTAACGAAGGGTATGGCATCTTTTGTTACCAATTTTATATTTTCGCTATTGTTTCTGTTCGTTCCTAAAATCAACTAACTTGTGTCATTCATTTGTTTGTTATTCCAATCATGGCTGAACTTGCACTGGTTCTCAGGAGATCTCAAGGTTTGTATATTTCATATCTCCTTATTATCTAGGGAGAAAACAGTAATGCAATCTTATTGGCACTTTCAGCATTGCAACTACGCACTTTTACCATCCTTATCTACTAGTTCAGTATTTGGGAAAAAAGTCCTTGCTTCTGCATTGAGTATAACATGGAGAATGTACCCTCCGACATCAATGTTCTCATGCAGACACCAACATTTTGCCATTCGCCTCGATGCTATTTCTGATCTTATCATCTTATTAACTAATATATTTATTTTTTCCGTGGATGGTATGACATTGAATCATAATCTGTATTGCAGGTGACCGAGATATACAATTTCAACCAGGATGATCTAATGACTGAAGATATATATGTTCTTGACTGCCAATCGGACATTTATGTTTGGGTTGGGCAACAGGTGGAATCTAAGAATAAGATGAATACTTTAAATATCGGAGAGGTACACTTTAACTTGATTTCATGTTTTAGTTGTGGACCCAAGCCACTTCAAGTGAACTATGCTCGTGTCTTCTGAAGATTGTTTGACATTGTGCTTAGCATTGAAACTGTCAATATGCTTCAAATCTAACAATGCGCTGTGGCATTTAGAAAAGTCAAAGTTCTGATCCTCAAAACTTTGGTTGTCCTATAAACTGACTTGTGCTGTGAAGGTTTTATGCTCTTTTGTGCGTGATAGTATCTGTAGCTACTTTTTTCTGAGATACTTGGACCTGTGATGAACTTATGCTACGAAATCAAATGTTGCTAATGTTTATGATGTGCTTGGAAAATCTACAAAACCTATCAATAAAGGAGTAATTTAATATTATATGCTAAACTGTGAAAAGCATTTACTTCCATATCTGCCAGATTGTGATTTCTGGGTTGAATCCGTTATATGGATGATAATTAAACTTCTTTGTGATGTGCTTGGTTTGGGAATGTAGGGGTCGATCAGGTGTGTTATAAATCAATTTTTAGCTTGATCAAAACAACTTAATAAGCTTGTTAATCTTCTTCAGTTAGACGTGGACACGTCATATAAATTTTGGATCTTGCAGTTTGTTATGTTAAGATGTTCCATAAGTTATTTTGACACGTCTCCGTATATTTTATTGCTTCCAAGCAGAAATTTCTGGAGCGTGATTTTCTTCACGAGAAATTATCCCCCCACACTCCAATATATATTATCATGGAGGGGAATGAACCATCTTACTTCACTCGTTTTTTCTCTTGGGACTCCACAAAATCTGCAGTGAGTGCTATCACTATACGTCTGACATCCTTCTTCGAATTCAGAGCTTCATATTATTCTTACTTATTTCTATTGTTGCAGATGCACGGTAACTCTTTCCAAAGAAAATTGACGATTCTTAAACATGGGCGCACCCCTGTGTTGGATGTGAGTTTCTTTTCCTTCACGCCCCTTCAATTTTCTCTGTTATGTTAATTTATCATTGATAGATTTATTTCTTCTGTTATGATTTTATAATCTTCTTCGATAATGATTCTTGACTGAACTATTTGGGCGATCTATGTCGCAAACTTAGTCATGAACAGAAGACAATCAGGGTTTTCTTGAGACTAAATAATAGATAGACTATGTATTTGTAGTCCATTTCATTTTGTTTTAGTATTTTAGACTTTAGCAAGGATTAGATTTTTATAGATAGTTCTGTTGATGCAGTTGCATTTTGATAAATTCAGCACTTGATATGAGATGAGAATGTGAATCCCAAGTTGATGCTCATTTTATTTTATGATTAAGACAGAACTAAAAAGATACATGATTCTGGTAAACTAGTTTTATATTTTTTATTCCGTTTCTTATATGTTTTTGCATGATAGAAACCCAAACGGAGAACACCTGTCTCATATACTGGAAGGTCTGCTGCACCAGAAAAATCGCAGCGGTCTAGAAGTATGTCTTTTAGCCCTGACAGAGTTCGTGTAAGAGGCAGATCTCCAGCATTCAATGCTCTTGCGGCTAATTTTGAGAATCCCAATGCAAGGAATTTGTCAACTCCCCCTCCAATGGTGAGAAAGGTTTATCCAAAATCAGTGACACCGGATTCAGGAAAACTGCCTTCAAAGTCCGCAGCTATAGCAGCTCTAACGTCAACATTTGAGCAATCGGCTCCCGCTCGGCAATTCATTATTCCCCGTTCTCCTAAAGGTATAGCTCTTGTGTTTTTTCATGTCATCTACTTTTTCGGGAATGCATATTGAACTTCACTCCATTGTGTTAAAGTGAGCCCCGAGGTACAGAAACCAAAATCTGCGCCTCCTCTATCTAGGCAAAACTCAGTAGAAGAACTGAAGCCCAAGCCTGAACCCATCCAAGAAGATGTGAAGGAGAATGAAGCCGATGATGATGAAGGGCTCCAAGTACACCCGTATGATCGTCTTAAAACAACGTCGACTGATCCAGTTTCAGATATTGATGTGACGAAACGAGAGGTATGTATAAGACAAGCATTATTTACCTTAATGGTCATGCTTCAGTTAATGTTCATCTGATATTACGCACATCCTTCTCCAGACATATTTGTCCTCAGAAGAATTCAAGGTGAAATTCGGCATGACCAAGGATGTTTTCTACAAATTGCCGAAATGGAAACAGAACAAGCTTAAAATGTCGCTTCAACTATTCTGATCACTTGCAAGGCATCTCATCCATCTAAGCGTCCCAATGCAAGTCTTCCGACGAGACAAAGAACACCTGGAAACCTGTACGACTTTTCTCTTCATGTCATGCATGGATGCATTTTTTATACAGCAAAGAAACGATTTCCCAAGTGTGTGTGGGGACAGCATCAGTGCATTTTTAACTGCTTCTGCTCCCAGGATGCTTCTTTCTATACCTGATGAACAGATTCTGGATAAAACTGCCTAGTCTTGATACATAGAGAAGTTTGAATGCATAGGAATTTGCTCCGGTTTTCCCTTTTTGCGACTTGACATTCTTTTTGGTCTCTGAGGTTTGTTGCGAGCTTGCATTTTTTCGGTTTGTGCTTCATTTGTTTCCGGCAATGGGATTTAGGGAAGTTTTAGGTTTATGTAGCAAGATTGTGTGTACAGGAATGTAAACCAGTCCTTTCATTATTTGACTAGCCAATAAAAGTGTGCTTTTCTTTTCATTTTCTTCCCCTCTCTCAGTAGTGCAGGTTGGATTCATTGTTACGGGTTATTTTTAGTGAGTTGTGAGACTCGGAGTTTCAGAACATCGCATCTTATTATGTTCAAGGGACTTGTGTTTGGATTTTTATACACTAAAGTTGCTGATCAAATCATTCTTGGACTTCAAATCCTGGAACTTCCTAAGAAACGACTGTTGAAATTTCGTATGTTATCTCCGAAAATCATATCCATTTAAGTATGAATTTGCTTATGACAGCACTATGAGAAGAGGTCGGGTTTGTGACAGACTCACTGTTTGTTTGAAGGGTAGTTATCATTCAATCGGTTGTTGTAAAGAAATTCTAATGATATGGTCTTAAGATGACAGTTGCACTTATGTCTCTCCTCCTTTCGAATATCAAGAAAATATAGTACGAGACAATAGTGGAGTAATTCTACAACTATGGCTAAAGCTTAAGAATAATCTCTTGCAAAAAATTGATAGAATCTATAACCACCGTCTCTATATTCTAATTTAAATTTAATTTAGTCATAAGTATAAAATGCGTGATTGACGTACGATTTCAAGAAAGTGACCACACATTCAATTAATTTGATTTGATCAAATATGTTTTGAGTAAGAATTTTTCATTCAACCTCTATCACCATAGCAGAAATCAAGAATCATGATCTACACTAATTAAACAACAGCGGATGAGGAAGAGGCAGCGGCAGCAGAAATGGCAGAGTTCACAGCTGTCTTCTGCTCCTGGTGTTGGGACTGTGAAATCCAATCCGACCACCTTTTTACAACTGCTTCTTCCTGTCTCTCTCTCCCCTCCTTCCTTCCATTATTGTTCCTGTACCTACTCACCCCGGTTATTTCCGACACACTTCTCTCATTAATTTCTCCCCTGCCGCTCCCCTCCTCCCCTCCCAGTATCATTTCTGATCTCAGGTACAGAATTTCCGACGCCTGAACGTCGCTCCACCGCCTTCCCTCTTCCTCCTCTGCTTCCCCGGCCCCGGATATTATGATCCGGTGTTCCAAGCGGTGCCCGTCTCCTTGCACAGGCAGCTGCCCGTCTTTTCTGGATGCTGTCGAGCTATCCGACACGGGCCCGTCTTTTCTGGATGATTTCCAGCTTCCCGACGATCTCCCCTTGTTTTCCGATGCGGGGTTCCCTGTTTTCCTCCTGGATCTCCAGCTATCCAATGAAATCCTGCCCCTGGAATCATCGCTTCCCGGATTTTCCACGATAATTCCCAGGGAACTTCCTCTTTCCCCGGCAGAAGAATGGCGGCCTGAGATTCTCGTGTTCTCGTGTTCCCTTCCCTTCCTGTGATCGCTGCTCCGCGGCGTAAACTGATCGACGAGGAGGATGTCTTCCGGGTGAAGCCGGCACCGGCAGAGCGGGCACGTGGAGTGGGCGTCGAGCCAGGTATCCACACACTCGACGTGGAACGCGTGCTTGCATTTCGGCAGCAGCCTGAGAACCTCTTCGGGCTCGAATCTGTTCAGGCAGACCGCGCATTCCAGGCCGTCTTTCTGGCCCATTAGAGACGAAAACCGAAACATCGGCAGCGATTCGATGACTTTCCTGTTGATTCCCGAGTTCCCCCTGGACAGCGGCCGCCCCCTGGAATTGCTGCTCTCGTATATCTCTCTCTTGCAATGCTTCACATACAGAAGCAACAGAAACGTAATCGAGAAAATGGTTGTAAGAATCCCCACAACGATTACTATACTGGGCTTGAACGCGTTGGCTATTGCTCCGTCAAACGCCGCCGCTGGAGGCGGCGGCGCCACCGGACTGTGCGTCGAGTTAGCAGCAGTTTCTGTAGCCACTGCAATTTCACAAATCAAGAAAACGCAAAAGCAGAAGAATGACAGAAGCCCAGAAACGCCCATAAGAGGCTACAGAGAAACAGGGAATTGTAGCTTTTTCTGCAACAAAATTCAGACAAAGTCATCAAACGTAGTTGATATATATATATAGACTTAAACAGACAGTGACACGGAGCGGACAGAAGTTTCTTCACTTATGAGATCAAGAAAACGAATCACATGTTCAGGTTCTGTTCCTGTCTCTCTCTCTCTCTCTCTCTCTCTGTCTCTGTAGTGTATGAATAGCCGCTGCACAGTTGAAACCATATATATGTGTGTGTGTCCCATTAGGTATGTAGAATAGTGTCATGATGCTGCAGACGAAAGCTAGAAAGAAAAGACAGTGGGGTTGGGGAGGGGTTGGTTTGGTTAGTGTAGAGTGGATCTAAGCCTCAACCGCAGCTAAAACCAAGCACATTGTAGCAGTCCAAGTGTGCGACAGATGTTTGGTTTTATTGTGAACAATGGTTAAACCACATATTTAAATTTTCCATGTATAGTAGGCTGGGAATATTTTTTTTACGCAAATCAGGTTTGATCGAATTAAATTAATTACAAATCAAGTGGAAGACCGCCTCCATTCCATACACTATTGAGTATGGGGTTGCCCCGATTGAAGTTCTTACTGACGTACGATAAGCATGGAGAGCGAATGGGAGCATTTCATGTCAGTCCCCGTATGTAATTGCTATTTCTAAAAGAATATTCTTGTTTTTGATCTTTTTCTTTTTTGCCTCAACTGCCCCATTCATTTGTTGTGGCCTGTAAGGTGCAGAATTAGGATGCCGGATCTTCATTTTGTAGCGCGTGCCCCAAGGTATGCTCGATTCCGGTAGAGCTTGGAGCGACCTAAAGACACGGGTCACTTTTCCCAAGGAAGGTACTATGAGAATTTGGAGCGAATCGAGCTTGGTTTGGTCGCCCTAAGCCGAAGCTTCTTATTTATTGATCTTGCCGGGAGGGGTTTTCCCTTCTTCTCATCAAATACTTGTTATATAATTAGTCACTTTGATTGAATTATACACCAATCAAATGACAAGTACAGTGACATTTGTCATGTGATAGATCACTTTTCCTGAATTATACACTAATTATATGGCAAGTGTATTGATTTTGGTAGTATAGAATGGAAAATTTAGTCTATGATTTCACCAATTTTCACATTAGCACTTGCCACATTAGTTTGTACACGTGCTATATAATTGGTTCAGTTTCGATCAAATCTGATATAAATGAGAATTTTTCAATAGAGTAGTGGTGATTTTGTTGAAATTCTCGGGTCGGGATAGATTGTTTACTTCAAATTACATGTGTACAAAAATTATGTGAGTAGTTTTTCGTTATTTGTAGATGAATTTGATCTATTTATTTCTTACCCAAATCTCGAAATTAAATTTTATTTAAATACTATGATATCAAAGTGTACGAATTTTTCACCATGGCAAATGAGGTTTTAATTTGTGGTACTTTTTAACTGAGTGATACATTGACGTAATGTACGATATACTTGAAGTATTTCTTAAAAAAGTATATAATAAAACGATGTCGAACGAAGTTTTGACATGTCAAATCTATCACCTGACATTATTCTCTAGTAATATAGGTTAGATGTTCCGCACTAATGATGTCAATTTGAATTTTATCTAAATATTTAGTGGGATTAAATGTACGTCTCAACCTAATACGGGTAAACTAGCATAATTTTGAATTACCCTCAAGCATAAGAAAAATGCCTAAATAGGCCAACGGTATGTGCATTTTTTATTAGGTCAGACCAGACGATTTTAAATTTGAGATCATTGATGACAAAATATGTGGAGACAGATAAACATGCATGCCACATTACGACTGTATCGTTGCCCATTCATTTGAATACTAAGTCTAAAAGCTACACCAGATGTTTTAAATCCCAATGTTCATTCTCAACTATCGTTTTATATCACATTCTTGATTTGACCATCAGAAAGTTACCGCAAGGGACACCTCCTGCAAGCTCGACCCATGTTGGTGTTTGCAGGTCACAACCCTAAAAGATTTGCAGACTTGACCCGTCAAGATTTTTGGTTTGGGATTGTAACATTATGTTTGTCTTTAAATGAATTAGATTGTTGATTTTTTTTTGTTTTTTACCAAATTTATAGTACAGTATCTCTAAGGTTTGCTATAAAAATGAAATTACTGTACAAATTCAAACATAATCTTCTCTTACGGAACTTTGAAGGGAAAATTACAATTTCCGTCCTGTAAGTTAGATGGAATGACGATTTTGATCCTAGACGAATTAATTTTCATAATTTAGTCCTGTAATTTTAAAAATTAGAGATTTTTTCGTCCTATAATCTATTCTTATGACTTTGATAATTGCAATTTTCCCAAACTTTTGAGACACTACCCTTAGTTTCCCTTCGTTGTAACCGAATAATGAAGGGATTAATAAAAAACCAAGTCGATCTGATTGTACACTCGACCGAATCCTTCAATCCAAATGCTATTTACCAACAAAACAACGCTGAACTCAAACAAAGTTTTCAAAGAAACCAAAACCTCAGATGCTCGACAACACTCACAATTCTTTCTTTATCTTTTTCATGAATAGTTACAATCCTAATGCACGTGGGACATGAATGTTCCAAAACCTCTCATGTTATCTTATCCACAAAGAGACATTCTTAGCCCAAAAGCAGTCTGAATTACATGAAAAATATCTGTATATTGGTAGCCTATTACAAGGGAGAAATGTATTGAAATCATATTAATACTTCCAATCTTGTAATAAACTAACATTTGCAGAGTGTTTGAAAATGGATGGGTCGTGTGTATGGGGCATGTCTGCCCATGTTGCTTTAGTGAGCCACACTAACATTTGGCGACGGATGTTGCGACATTATTAACTTCCTGTTGATGTATCCTTTTCTGTAGCAAACTGTGTTGTAGGAAAAGATTCGAGTTCTTGGCGTGGGATTAACGATTTTCTCTTGCAAACCCTCTTCTTCTTCTTCTTTCAATATGTGTAATAAGTTTTATGCGATGACACCAAACAATAAATATTCGTCCTACAATCATAACAGTGTAAGAGATAATACATACCGACAATCACATTTCAATCCACAATATAATATCCGACATTATCATTTACTTTATAGGGCCCTACTTATCCAAGTTCGAGGACATCAGTTATGATCTTTCGCGACTATCATAATATCGAATCTTCTCCCTCTCTCTCTTCATGGTATTATAAAATACACAACTCGTATAATATTCCACCATCAGTAATTACCACACACACGCACACAAAAACTATTTCCCATGATAGTTTATTTAGAAAAATATTTTATATGCATAATGTGTGTATGTTGAATGGGATAAAAGATGTAACATAGTTTGCAAACAAAAATCCTATCCTTGTTGGAGTGGAATTAGCAATTTTTCTTGTCATGCTTTTTCGGTAGTGTTTGCAATAATTTTTACTTTTATGGTAGAAATTAGTTGTAGTAAAAGTTGTAAGTTTACCTGAAGTGAAAATTGGAAGGACTTACAAAAGTGAAAAGAAAACTAAATTTCAGGAGGAAATCTGCGACTTACAATTTTAACGACAAGTTGCAAAGTTGGTGGGATAAAATACAAAGCGAACATTTAAGTATGTATATATGTGGTGCTTATTCGGAGAACATCTTATTTATGTTTTATTATAGGGATAATTACACCATTATTCCTTAAAGTTTGGTACAATTAAATATAAACTTTCTATGATTTGAAAAGTCACATTTAATACTTTTAACATTCGTCTCTATGCAACAAATAGAATCATCCATTAGTAAAATTTGTGAATATCAGCAAAGAAACTGAATGAAAATTCATATTTACCCCTTGATTGACTTGTTACAAGTTAAATTAATATTTTCTAATTAAATACCCTTGTAAAGCATGCATTAGCATATGAAGATGTACAAGGGGGTCACAAAAGGTTAATATGACCTACAATAAGTCAGTAACAAGTTAATCAAGTATAAATATAGATTTTCATTCATTTTTTTTTTGGCTGATGTCAGTGGATTTACTAACAGACTAATCTATTTGTTGAACAAAAATAAATGTCAGGAATACCAAATGTAATCTTTCAAATTTTAAGAGATCTACGTGTAATAACTTCAAACTTTAAAGGAGGACGATGTAACTATCCATTTATTTATATAAACTAGTAATGTACTTTTATTTTAGTTTTGTCCTGATAAAGTATGGGTAAATTACATTTTTGGTCCCATAAGTGGACCTGTTTTCAATTTTGGTCCCACACTCAGGTCAATTCGCACATTGAGTCCCATATGTGTTTTTTTTTTCAAGAGGACCATTGAGGGATTTCTGTCCAATTGATAACGGCAGCTGCTCTCTCCGTTGGTCAATACAATCAAAATAAGGGTAAATTATATTTTTTGTCCCATAAGTGGACCTGTTTCTAATTTTGGTCCCATAAGTGGACCTATTTTCAATTTTGGTCCTACACTCAGACCAATTCACACATTTACGTATGGGACCAAAATTAAAAACAGGTCCACTTATGGTACCAAAAATGTAATTTACCCTTATTTTGATTATATTAACTAACGGAGAGAGCAGTTGCCATTATCAATTAGACGGAAATCCCTTAATGGTCCTCAAATTGAAAAAAAAAAACCACATATGGGTCTCAATGTACGAATTGACCTGAATGTGGGACCAAAATTGAAAATAAATCCACTTATGAAATAAAAAATGTAATTTATCCTAAAAATAAAAAAGAAAAAAGAAAAAAGAAATAGAATTTGTCCCACATTTTGAGATGGTTGCAGCATTATTAGGGAGCCAGATCCCTCTATGTGCTTTACTTGGAAACTTGAACTCACCCCATACCCTTCACAGCTTCCTATGACACAAAAGTTTTCCAATTTGGGAAACTTATGTCTATTTTTATATTATATATATATATATTTATTTTTACATGATTGGGATCTTACAAATGCATATCTTATCAGAAATTGCAAATTCCAATGTATCACATTTTGCTTAGTGTTTGTGTATGAGATGACGTCATCAGTGAAAGATCTTCTATCTCATTTTAATATAATATTTTTATATGTATAGAAAGTGACTTTAATTTTAAGCTATAATTTAATTCGATTATTGAAAAAACTATGAAGAATTTTTTTGAGTTTTAGTCTAATTACTAATACGTTATTATTATATAAAAAATTATTAATATTTTGATAAAATTATATAATCTTTAGATGGAGGCTTGAAATTGTCAACTTTAACCTTATTGTGTTCTTTTTAAAATTAAAAAATTGTAGAATACAGGATGAAGTGGGATGGAAAATTTTGAAGATTGTACACTTAGTCCATATAAAAATTTGAATTATTTTTTTAAAACAATAAATTATAATTCATAGTCCACAAGGATATTTTGATAAGTTTATCACAAAAATGGATAGAAATCTAAATTGGAGATTGACGGATTGGACTGGTTGTTGGACGACTATTTCAATCAGGGGTATTTTTCAAACAACAAAAGAGTATTTATAATTATGTCAAATTTAAAAAATTATTAAATGCAATAATAATTAAAGAGATAATTACATTTACAACCCGACATATGGTCTATTTATACAAATCAACCCTGTTTTTTGGATAATTAAAATTTACTCACCAGAATCATCAACACCATTTACACAAACTACCCCCGCATTTTGTAAAATTACACATATACTTTCTAGAAATGTTACCATCTTTTGCTGTCAGTGCTGATTGTAATTATATAATTTTTTTTGATAATATTTAAACAATTATGTCTAAAATTATGAATTAAAAAATTAGTGGTATCACGTGATTATTCTTATTTTGTTAAAAATAAATATTGTTTAGATTAAGCATATTTTTATAGAAAAAAATATTGTTTATCTATAATTTCTTTTGAACCGCAATTATACTTTTATACAAATTAAAATAAACTGTTAAAAAACTTACATGATATGGGTAAACCCTATTTTAGCAGAAAAGGATAATTTTGCCCTCGAGAGGACAAAAAATTACAAGTTTACCAGCAGGATCCACGTCTTTTTTATCGGGTCGGGTTGCGACACGATCCGAGAACCCGAGGCATGTGGAAGATGCGCACTGGACCAACCAGACCCCCCCAGCTTCTCTCTATAAATACCCCCAGTCAATGCATTAATGGTACGTTGACTTCACCATTTTTTACTTTCGGGTCGCTTCAGTTCTCCAATTCGCTAAGCCACCTACTTTCACGACCTCATAATCAAATACTGACTTAAGTATCAGAGAGTCTTAGCTGGGGGCTACCCCAGCAAGCCTAACGATCTGCTTCTTTTCTTAGGGTCCAATCACTAGTCTGGGAGAGGTGGCGATCTCGAACTACTTGGAGGACCTGCTCGCCCGACCAAGGAGGTCACGTGAATTTCGACCCGGATCAGTTGGCGTCGTTTGTAGGAAATCTTGAGTAAAGTCCTTTTGATTTGGTTTGAGGGAGAATTCGCCATGTCAGGATCATCAATGCACAAGCCAGAGAGAAGGTTACATCTAACCAACAAAGAGAAGTAATAGATGATCGAGATAGCGAGCAGGAATGTTATGATGGAGCAGGAAAGCAAAATGGTTTCATCGATTGTCGGGGAACCATCAAGGAGAAGGTTAATTGAAGAACAGAGGAAAACGATTGCAGATAATCACGTGGAGCTGGTCGTATGAGGTGGAACAGACAGCAGATGCCAGGAATTAGCCGAGTAAGAGAGAGGTCAGTCGCAGCATCTAGTAACATCAGGACGAGGGGACCAACGATCTCCAGAGCTGAAGTGGAAAGCGTGGGGAAGCAGATAGAAAAGCTAAAGCAACAGATAGATGACTTGAAGAAGCGAGGCGACCTGGTGAAGCAGAATATGAACTCACCTTTCACCAACAAAATTCCGACCAAAGTTGTTGGTTCAAACTTTCGATTACCCGACCTACCCAAATACGACGGATCGAATGACCCACGGGAGCACATCTCTGCATTTGAATTGGTAATGAATTTGTACGGGCAAACGGATTCTATTAATGCAAAGTTGTTTGTGACTACTTTGACAGGAAAAGTACAAGAATGATTTACCAACTTTCCGAGTGGAACCATCGGATCATATGGGCAACTGGTACGGAAGTTCGCATCTTACTTCGCCAGCAAAAGGAAATTGACAAAATCAGCGACCCACTTGTTCACAATCCGGCGAGGAAGCGATGAATCCTTTAAAAATTTTATTGATAGATTTAATAACAAGACCTTAGAGGTATAGGATTTGCAGATTGTTATGATGACGAGCATATTAATACATGGATTGATGAGAGGACCGTTCGTGTCGGAGTTAGCAAGAGATCCTCCTGAAGATCTAGAACAATTGATGCATTTAGCTCGTAAGTATATCAATGAGGAGGAGATGAATGCGATCAAGGACAAAAAATGGGAAGGAGGTCGAGGTCGAGGTCGAGGTCGAGATAGGCAAAGGCGAGATGAAGAGAGACCTATCCAACCAAAGTACCACAAGTACACGCCGTTGATCACCTCCAGAGAACAAGCGATGATGATGGTTGAAGATGGCGATTTGCTACAATGGCTTAGTAGAACTAAAACATCATTCCAAGGAATACTGCATGTTCCATAGAGATAGAGGGCACAACACGGAGGATTATTACCAGCTGAAGGATGAGATTGAAAGATTAATTCGGCAGGGGCACCTCAGTGAGATCGTGTTCAAAGGAAGAAGTAGAGATCGAGGATCTCCAAGTAGATCGCGAGCCAGGTCATCGAGTAGGGAGAAATTGGAGCTTGATAGAATAAATGGAGAACGACGCTTTCGATAAAGAAGGCAACTATTCAGAAAAGTAGGTACGCCTATATCTCTATTATTTTCATTAAAGATATTAGTTTTTGCAAGGATATTACTTTACTTACATTATAAATTATTGGATTATGTATCCAACTGCAATATTTTAGAGCGTTTGCTTCTATGTGAATGTTTGCATGAAATAAATACTGCTTTTGGGGTGACTTACATTGCGATAAAATATTATACGAGCTGCAAAAGGTGCGACCCGGTGTCTGAAAAAGACCCGACAAACGCGACTTGGGAAAGGTGAAACCAAGTGTCTGAAAAAGACCATCAAAACACGACTTGGGAAAGGTGAAACCATATGTCTAAAAAAGACCATCAAAATGCGACCTGAAAAGGTGCAACCTAATATCTGAGAAAGACCGCGACCTGAAAAAGGCGAAATCTGGCATTTGAAAAAGACCACTAAATATGCGATCTGCAAAAGATGCAACCCTAAGTCTGAAAAAGACCAACAATACGCGACCTGAGAAAGGTGGAATCATGTGTCTAAAAAAGACCATGATAAAAATGCGATCCAAGAATGCAACCTGGAGCCTAAAAAAGACTGACCTGAAAAAGGTATAAACTTTGTAAATTCGATGTGTGAAAAAGACTATGATAATACGCAATATGAAAAAGACACGATCCTATCTCTCCAAAAGAATTGTGACCTGAGGCGACATCAGGTAATGGTAGATCTACCTGAGAAAGGCACCTAATCAATTATTTTCTCCTATTTTGGGATGAATTATATTCAAGGGAATGTTTCTTATTCTGCTTGTTCAATGGAAGTTTTCGAAGTACAGATATGCAAGGGAATTTCATGTGAAGTAAAAGTTCATTGATTTGAGAAGTATTTTACAGATTCTGGTAACAAAGCGATCTACACAAAAGTAATAAAACTACAAAGTTAAAATATACTATCCTATTCATCTTCTGCATCCATCTTCTCGATCTC
The DNA here is from genome assembly GCF_026168435.1 of Sesamum indicum. Taxonomy (NCBI): domain Eukaryota; kingdom Viridiplantae; phylum Streptophyta; class Magnoliopsida; order Lamiales; family Pedaliaceae; genus Sesamum; species Sesamum indicum. Next base: position 1,801,702 of record NC_142661.1, on the reverse strand, counting down.
ATCTAATAGAGCTGCGAACTCATCTTCATGCTTCAAGGGGGGTTCTTCAGGAAATGCTGCGAGATTACCATCTAAGGTAGGGTCGATCCAGTTCGTATCGAACCCAACTGCGAACCCCTTCAGTTTCTTGATTTGAGAGATGCAACGATCAAACCCTTGCATCAAATAGTCTGATGACTTGATCTCTACAGCCACCTGAAATGCAGAGGACTTCAAGAAATCTCGAGCTCCTTGCAATCGCATATGAGTCAGAAGTTTCTTGTGATCGCCGGATGCTAAGTACTGTTCGCGACCTTGATCACGAGCGACCTCGAGCTGATGCTGATGCTCATCTGAAAATAGATACTCCTCTCACCCAGCTACTCGACCCGAAGAGAAACTTTCTGCCTTGGCTGAATCCACAGCAGCTGCGAACTTCGATCTAAGCTCCAGCAGTTGCGCTTTAAGATCAATCTTTTGTGCCTTGAGATTAGCCTTTTCCTTTTCACAGGTCGCGAGCAGGGAATTCTTTTCTTCGAGCAGCTTATCAGCGACCATCTTCTCATGTCGCTAGTAATTGCACTTCAAATAGAGGTGATGGCCAAAAGCAGAGACCTACAAACAATGGTCGAGAAGGATAAGCCGATAAATCTAAGGATGGTTTGTGACTTGTTATGAAAGAATGTTACCTGAGAGAGGGAATGAGCAAAATTCTATTCAACCCGAATGTGTGACATAGGGGTCAGCAGAGCCTGGTCGCGGGGTAAAATGGTAGATTTGTACAACTCCCATGAGTCTTGGCCAGTAAGGGTCTTCAACACTAAACTTTGGTTAGAGATGACCCAGTTGGGTGACAGTCTCTCGCCTTCCATTGCAGCAGGTTTATATGAAGGCGATTGGAGTTCTACCTAGGCCTCATTCCACCAGGTCGTGAGTTCGTCCACTACGCTCAGGCCCTCAGCTTCCTCCACTGTTGAAGCGACGTATTGGTTTTCTTCCGAGATAATGTGGGACTAAGTCATGTGAACCTGTATTTCCTCTTAGACGACGCTGCAACGACCTCCTTTCCCTTTAATTTTTTCCTAATAAGCGGCTGTGGGGAGTCTGATTGCGGAGTAGTTGTTTGCTTCGCCTTCTTTGCATGAATCCTCCTTATAATCCGAGCATCCATTATGATTGAGGCTGCAAAAGAATAGAGATTCAGTAACATAAATATATGAAGTCATTACCAGTTGAATTAGGAAGAAGATGATCACCTAAAGAACCCTGTACTTTGATTGGTGCAGAAAAGGACAATTTTGCCCCCAAAAGGGCACAAATCCGAGAACCCGAGACACATGGAAGACGCGCATTGGACCAACCAGACCCCCCCAGCTTCTCTCTATAAATTTCCCCAGTCAGTGCATTAATGGTACGTTGACTTCACCAGTTTTTACTTTCAGGTCGCTTTAGTTCTCCAGTTCGCTAAGTGACCTACTTCCACGACCACAGAATCAAACACTGACTTAAAAATCGGAGGGTCTTAGATAGGGGTCACCCCAACAAGCCTAACGATCTGCTTCTTTTCTTACGGTCCAATCACCAGTTTGGGAGAGATACCGATCTCGAACCACTTGGAGGATCAGCTCGCCCGACCAAGGAGGCCTTGTGGATTTTGACCCTGATCATTACACAATTAAATTTTTTAATTTTTTATTTTCCACATTTTAGCACTTAAAAATTAAATTCAATTGAAAATAATAATAATACTTAATATTAATTATACTGAGCCCTACTGTCCTACCACAGGTTGAAACCCAAATTACTCGAGAAAAAAACCCTAAATTATTTCAGTCTCATTAATCAATACTATCATCATTGATCAACATGGGCAAAAATCCAGTGTTGGAGAAGTTCCTATCAATCAATCAATCAATCAGTTGAGGTATCCCAAAGTTGAGATCCTGAAATACAGTTGGTAACTCAACTCAGGCGACAGTGAGAGTACATAGGAAAATGGCGATGCCTCAGTACCATCATTGTACTTCGCCTCGGTAATCGCATTCCTACTTGTCGGCATTGCAATGGGCATCGTATTTCGGGTCCGTTGATGTAGAGCCCAATTCTCACTGCCCGTATCGTATGATCGATTTTCTCATTTTCTTTCTTAAAATTTTTAGTGCTTTGTAATGTGAATTGCTGTTTCAGGTTCTTTGAATGATGTTCTTGTTTCAGGTAAGGCAGTTGAATTTAGTTACTGGTTTTTGTATTTGGGTCGAGTTCCTTTTCCTGTTACGTTTCATCCGAGGTACATGTGAGTGTAAGAATTTGTCAGCAGAGAAAGTAGGTGTGTACTGCATAGTGTTTGGTATCAATGTGAAGCTTGGGGTTGTAATGAGATAACATCTGTTTAGATTTGAAGATGTTTCATGTTGATCGACTAGAATATTGCAAGATAAGTTGGAGTTACCGATCTTGTTTAGCAGTTGGTCGCTTAGTGCATTTTGCCCTCTTGCATTATCATCTTATTGTTGATGGATTACTGTTAACTGTACTGCTTGATAAATGATTTCTTACACAAGTTTTCCTTGTTTGATTGGAGTTTCAACTCTTTAATCTGAACTGTGGAGTTAATTCTAAACTTATCCATCACTATCCAACAGTTGATCTTGATTTTCAGTCACGATGTCCGACACTGCAGTGTCATGTATAAGCCTCAGATAGAAACAAGCTTGGGATCCCACGGTTAGTCGTGGTCATGCTTACAGTTTGAACTTCAGACTTGTACCTTTGCTTTGATCGAATGATGTATGGAGGACCCAAGTTTCGAAATGGCTGAATTATATATGGGACATTTTCAACTTTGCAACTAAATTTATATGCCATTGTGTAGCAACTAATACTTTGCTCTATGATCTGCTTGGTTATGTCTCAAATTGCTCGACATTTCTGGGAATTTTTGGACAGAAAAGATATCAGATGCATGACTGACTCTTATTTTTTTGATTTATTTGGAATGTTATTTCTGTTGTTGCTGTAATTGATCTGCAGATACTGTAGAAGGGCAAAAGACGTCCTTAAAGAGTTGAGGATTTAAGTCTTTCATAGGATCTCCATTTAGCCTTTGAGTTCCTTCTGTAAGTATTATTGATAAATGTGGAGTTTAGGAACTGAATTGTTGAATGGTGAAACTGAAAGCATCAACAGCTCTTACAAGCTATGAATACTAAGACACAGATTACTTCAGAGTGAACTTTCCATCCTGACAGTTGATTCTTCGCCTGAGTTGTAATAAAGAAAGGAAGCATAATTGCATTTTGAAATAATAGTTCATTATCAAGTACCATGGACATGAAAGAAGCATCTTCCCAGGAGGAGTAACTGGAGAGAAGATGAAATAATAATAATGTGATCTTGGAAATGCCAAGTTAGAAGGAATTAGCTATACGGGGTCTTTCATTACTATAGCTTACGGCTTTCTGATGAAGCTCAAGACAGGTGCACAAGAGTAGGGAAATCTTTTCCTAAATTTCCATGCTTCTTATGTGCTCCGACGATGGCCGAAAAATTCAAGATGCCTTGAGTGAGATCATCGGCGGGTAAAGGTGTTTTCATCAATGGTAAACATCTTGGAGGTTCTGAATGCATCTGTTTTCCAAATTCCAATTTCTCGACGATTACTTATAATTACATCGTTCACACTTAATGTTTAATGAGTGAAGAATTACTTGGTTGCAGATACTATTGAAGCATGCGAAAGAGAACTTGCAATGTTGTAGTTACTCCTGTTTGTTGTGTTTTTATTTTTAGTTCTCAGTGGAACATATGTATTCTTGATTTTGTATAAGTTTTTATGTGAGATGAGGATATGTTTGAATTATTTACTGAGATTGTGTTTTATATTAAAATATTATGTCGAATCAATATATTTTCAATGAGAGTACGTATAAATAAATATATTTTTACTTTAATTATTATTTCAAAAACTAAAAATTGAAAATGAAAACACGGACAGTTGAAAACTAAATTATATTGAGGATTATGGATTCATTCACTGCTTTCTAAAAGATTCAGCTGATCATTTTGAGCTCTCTCTGTTCTGTCTCTCCAGCCCTACAATTTGTTGGCAGTGGCGCAAATGATATCTCTTTTCCCTCAGTTCGCTTTCTGAGCACTGTGGAAGAAAGTAGAATGATTAGTTGAGGAATTGTCATATAGTGTTACTTCTGGTCTCACGCCTTTAAAGCAAATCTTGGTTGGCAATGTGGTAGGCTTGTCGTGTTTTAGGGTGGGGTGGGGGAAATCTGTGACATCAGTGTCTGTACTCTGTAGTGTGACTGGTGAGTGTTCTTTCACATCACTTTATTGTTGTTTTAGGACATCTCAGCTCCTCATTTTTGTTGTCTACCCAATAATTTGTAAGGCCTAAATGTGTCAAATCAAAGATACTTCTCTATTTTTTCTTTTTCTTTTTAAATAAGGATTCGAAATTGATATCTATTTTTTTTTATTTTTAAATTTATGATTTACTTTTACATTAATAAAATGTCATTATTGAGTCACTTGATCGTCCATAACAATAGCATGTTAGAAGACTTGTTTGTTTTCATTGTGAAATTTCATAGTTTTATATATTATTTAAAATATTGAATATTTTATTTATTATATTACCATCTTTTGTTAAATGAAACACCGATCCTTTGTTCCGTTAAAAGTTGTAAAAAGAGGTCAAAATGTTGCAAAAAGAAAAAGCCACCTCCCACTAATAGATGTTAAAACTTAACGGTTGACCATTTTTTTGACCCACGTGCAAGTGACTTTCATGGGGTTAAATTTGAAATTTTATAAAGCGTGGGATCAAAATTGAAATTCTACCATTAAAAACAATGGAATTAGTTTTACTCTTTTGCCTCATTTCTACCATTCAATAAATATATAATAGATGGAGACTAATTTTTTTAAAGTACCCAATTAAAAATATTAAATTCAAATATAATTTTTTAAATTATATTTAAATTTACAATACATTAATCTAAAAGTATTTGTATTCTTATACAAAATTTAAAGGAAGATAAATACTACCCAATTTGTGGGTCGAGCCGAACAAGGCCCAATCTCCACTTCAGCTGACAGAGTTTGGGCTTCAATTGAATCAGGCCCATATACTTTTGGGCTTAGTAAAGGGTCCATCAAACTTCAGGCCCAGTTTTCGTGGTCCAGTATCCCATCTTTTCTTCTGCAGAGAAATGACAGTGGAAGAACAGCAGCAGCAGCACGGTGAGAAGATGAAGAGAAAAACAAGAATCATGAAGACGACGACGACGAAGAAGAGATGCAGACAACATGAGACAACGCTTTTCCCGTTGCTTTTAGCAGCCCTTTGTTCCAACTGTCATAATAGAAGAGCCCTCATCAAGAAATGCTTGAACAGAGTGTTTCTCTCCCTTCCCCATCTCGACTTGTCACCAATCCTCTCCTTGCTTCCCGCACTTCTCAAATTCAAGTAATTATAATCTTAATATGCAATTTTCTGTCGTTTCTTCTTTAAAGATTGTATCTTTCTGTGTATTGTGTTTTCATTTCTTCTGGGGTGGGGGGTCGGGAACTATTCTTGGAATCGTTTCTCTTTCTGAATTTTGCTGTTTTTGTTATCAAATGTGAAGAAATTAACGATAGATGAAAAACCCATTTGTTATACTTAGTGCAAAATGATTAGAGTAGAATGTACATTGGATTTTGGTGTTTGTTTGAGTATAGTTTGGCAGTATGTTTAGTACTTTCGTAATATTTTTTCTGTTGTTGCAAAAGTTGTGCTGGGATTGTGAGTAAAAGCTTGGAGATTATCGGTGCTGCATCCCTGGCTTCGATTGTGATGAATGAAAAGATTGCTGAGGAAGGTGAAACAATGAAGGGCTTAATCTCGCTGTTAGGAAGTTCGAAAAGGGGAACTGCAATGGCTGCCTGCAATGCCTTGTTGGATTTATCCACGACGTCTGTTGGACGACAGCGGCTGGTTGAATTCTCCGCAATTGAGAATCTCCTGTGAGCATCTTCTAAGAGTTTGATTTATAAAGAGGAAATGATTTCGATCCCAGAATTTTGAGCTGCACTGGTTGATCTTCAGTTTTTGGTTGTTTGACCAATGCAAGGATAAGGCTAAGACCATCGGTTTTGCACTAGGATAGATTAAGTTACCGTAACAATTATCAGTAGGTATGCCATGATTTGAATAGTATTTGATGGTGTTACGTCTGGTATCCAAGCTTATGTGTGGGCCTGTTTATGTTTTCATGATACTTACTTATTGCACGTTTGTCAGCGGTCTCATGACTGATCATGATATTAAGCATGGTCGGATCGACAAACACTAGTCTGAAACCAATAATTGTCATTATAGTTTTGTTTATCTGTCCTTTTAGACATGATTCTTAGGGGGGAAGGTTAAAAAAAACGCCCTTTAAAGGGTCTTCTGGTTGAATTAATATATCACATGCTAGTTTAATGGCGTGCACTTACGGAGAAAGTAATGCTAAAGAGTGTTAAGTTAGACCTAGTAAAATTTAGATCTAATGGAGCTTATAGGTCCCAAGTGGTCTTTTACGAATTGGTACTTGCACGACCCACTTTCCGGCTGAAACCATTGTCTTATCTGACTTAACATCTATTAGTCTTTGCTTCATACAGGAATCTAAATCTTCATCTGCGACAATCTCTCCTGCTGCTGAAATGACATTGTCAGAGGAAGATGAGTATTCAATATTGCTTCTTGAGGGTGCTACTACTCTTATCAACTCATGCATCATTGAGCAGCTGCAGCACATACCGACAGAGCTTTCTGAAAGATTTTTGGTGCTTTTAAAAAGCTTGTGGAGACAAGCTCATGAACTGAGGTTGTTTAGCAGTTCTGCAAGACGTGATCAGGGAAATAAGTTCTGCGCAAGTAACATTAAAACAAGTAATATTGCTGAATGTATTTTCAGGCTATCTATTAATTGCAGTCCCCAACCAGGACCTATAGATTTTAAACCTGTTAAGAAGAGCATTTTTAATTTGGGGGAAGCTAGTTTTGAACAATTTTTATTAGAGATTTGGGAGGTATCTCCTATGCTTGTAAGGAATCCAACAAAAGCCTCATTACTGCAGGGCAGTGTTTTCAGTCCATTCACTCAGTATCTTGGTTCAAAAGAGGCAATACCTTCCTTTCTTCCTTCCCTACTTAGAAGCATTATTTCTTGCCCAGCCATTGCCTCAGATGACCTAGATATTCTTCATGTCATCAAGGAGATAAATAATCTTGGTTGCCCAATAATCTACCATCAGGATATTCGTGTTGTAAAAACACAATCTGGAGAAAGAGAGTTGCACTATTTTCAGGAGCAGTCGGGTTCTAGCTGCTCCTTGGCTCCTCATACTCTCAGTATTGATGATATATTAAAATGTGAAGTAGCATTCCAGGAGGGTTATTCAATTGCTCTACGTGGTATGGAGCTCCGCTATGAAAGTATTGCTGCTATTGCAGATGGATTAGCATCTCTCTTTGGGCTGCCTTCAGCTGGTGTTAATATGTACTTGACGCCATCTAATTCACAAGGACTGGCTCGTCACAGCGATGACCATTGCGTCTTTGTATGCCAACTTATTGGCGCGAAAAGATGGACAATTTTTCCTCGGCCAGATACCCGGTTACCTCGCTTATATGAACCTTGTGATAGCTTGCATGATTTGCAGGATGAAAGTTGTAAAGTCGATGAACGCCAGCATTTTCTGCTGAAGGAGGGAGATGTTTTATATATTCCAAGAGGTTTTCCGCATGAAGCAAGAACCGGTAATGACGAGGATCAAAATGTAAATGACACTATTGGATTCTCCTTACATTTGACTCTCGCTATTGAAATTGAACCTCCATTTGAGTAAGTACTTTGATTTACTGCACCATCAAATATGATTCTAAGCATTTCAAAATTATCTCCAGCAAATTGGACTAGTTTATGATGTGACAAGCCCAAACTATAAAGCTATAAGAACGAAACTGAGTCATAAAGCACGGATGCTGGGCTTACCATGCGTGCTTTTATCATATAGATCTTCATTAATTGTAGCACCTTTCACACATTGAGCAGATGTCCTAAACAAAATGGCCTAAATTTATAGCTGTTGATCACAGAAAGAACTGAACAACAGCTGCTATGATATCTGTAGTCCTGAATTTTGCTCAGGGACTCGTCGTTTTGATTTTGATGGTTTCTGTGACAGGTGGGAAGGTTTTATACAAGTTGCTTTATATTGTTGGGACAAAAAGCAGAAAGTATTACCATACAAATCCGATGATTCTGTACCATGGAGTCTACATTTGCTATCCGTGAAGCTATTGCATATTGCAATAAAGTTAATCGGCAATCGTGATCCAGGCTTTCAAAAAGCTTGCTTGGTTGGTGCAATACACAGCAAAGGTTGTCTCTTTAACAACCAGATGATGATCTTTGGGGATTTGATCAGCCGGATCACCAGTGGCTCAAAATTTCCAGACGCTCTTGAACAGTTAGAAGCAGCCATACACAAAAATGAAGATCCTCTTGAACACGTAAAATGGATGAAACATCTCAATGAAGAAGGAGAAGAAGTCGAGAGATCACAGAGTTTGAGTATTTCATCAGTAGATAGCCGGTGCCTTCCTGATCTACTGATTCCACATAATAGAGATACAGCGGAAGCTGCTTTTGTGCACGTTAAGTCTAAGTTTTGTCGTGAAGTAGAGTTTCAGGATGCAGAACAATACTACAAAATGCTGCTCGAGAAGTACAGGAAGGTGAGGAAACAGTATCGCAACGGTATGCTTTCGCTCCATTCTGCTCTGCACGACGAACATGAGGTTATTTCATCCTAAGCACGATTCAATATTTCGTCTCCCACTCTTAAATGTTGGTACTGTTTCCCCCTTTCCTACAATAGATATGTACTTGTTCCCACAACCCTCTACTGTTCCATCACAAGTCATAACAAACATGAAACCTTGTAGAAGTTAGGAAATGCAGTATATATCATTACATTAGTTACTAAATTTCCTAAGATTAGGATGTTTTGTTCAATTCCAAGATTTATGAGGGTTAGAGCATATTTCTGGGCTCATCTGCAGTTTACATATTAAGCCAAAGATACGATGAACATCGTAAAAACAGTTTGAGTTCGATTCTTCTGTTGATTGTAGGAAACTTGTCTATGCATTGACATGTGACTTTAGAAGTGAATTCGGAAATATGATGCTACTTATGTTCTGTACCAATGAAATCAGATGTAAACATTTTGTGTCCAAATCATAAGTATCAGTTCTAAACGGAGAACTTTTGAGGACGTGTAAGTCTAATTTTGAAATTCTTTTTAGAAAAAAGTATAATTTTGTATTTTTAGAGGGGGTTTGAATATAATTAACGCTACACATTTTTCCCAACGACTTAATAAAATTTACAAAAGGATTGACTAAAATGTTCGGACACACTATCAATCATGTTGGAAATTTTTATTTTCATGAAACATATTAGATAATTTCTAGAATTGTGGTGCATTATTATTACATAATTTCTATAATTTATTTTTTAAACTTTAACAGCCTTCTTTAAGTTTTTGCTAATTTACCAATTTAAAACTTGGTGATATTATCTTATTCAAATATTTTAAAAGTTTAATTTTAAATTAAGATGTAAAATTTTAATAAATTTTAGAAATATTTCATATGATGTATAAATTTCTTTACCAGTTGTTTCAGAGTTTTGATTGGTCGGTGGTCGGGTTTTTGATGCATTATCAAGTTATTTGTGTTTGCATTATCTCAAAAATTATTTGGTAGAAACATTACTCCAATATATGAAGTGATGAAAATAAAATTTAAAATTAAAATATTTCACTGATGAAAAATCACGACATTTGTTGTTGGCTTTAAGCCTTACACCAAATCATAACTCTATAAAGAAATTCAATTAATTCTCGACAGTGTCTCATCCCACAATTTGGGCATGATAATGGGTCCGAGTTGGAGCGGACCGGCCTCAATTAGAGTGGATTTTGAAGTCGTAAACGGATCATGATGTGTATCCCTAATTTTTAGTGGTTTGGATTCGTCTCGATTTTTTTTTTCTTATATATTTTATATATGCGTATATAAAATATATTTATACATATATAAAAGAATATGTTTAATTTATTTATACTACATATAATATACAAACTCAATACTTTTATAAATAAAAATAATGATAAAATAGTTTATAAAAGTCTTAATATTTATATAAGTAATACATATTCTAAAATTTATAATATTTCATTGCTTAAAATATGCACATATAAAGTTACAAAAAAAGATTTAACTTTTTAATATATTATTGTCTCATATTCATAAAGTTATGGTAGTATTATTTTTTAAAATATATATATATATAATTTTTAATATTTTACAAAATATTGACCGGTCTATTGAATTTAACCTAGCGGATATCAAGTTCGAAGCTCGTCCAGGTCTAGGTCCAAAATTTTCTTAACCGGGCATGTCTCGAGTTTTGGCTAACCCGCCCTGTTGCCATACTCATCCCACATGCATAACCACGAAAAAATTAAGAATCAATCCTTAATAAACATGAATCTTGAAGGATATTTATGCGTCCAATAATTTGGACAACCAAAGTATGAAACTTTGAGATCTCTTTAACTGTAAATTTATTTGTATGTATGTACAAATGCTTTTCGGACATATATATAAACAACCAAAACTCTATCTTAGAACAAATGCGTGACTGAAAACAAACGGTTTCTGCATATTGTTTTACCTAATGCTTGAAACCATGATGAGTATATAAAGAACTACTACAGTTAAACTTACATGGCATTGGTCATTATAAGATTGTTTTGATAACGTGTAATACGATTCATATGATATGATTGGTTAGGTTTGATCAAACTCGACGTGTCTAGGACAACATTCTTACTTTGGATGCTGAGGAAAGGACGATGAATCACTCTTCAACGGAGATGGGAAAGGCTCTGATATTGAGTCCCATGAAATCTTGTCAACTTTCTGTGGCTTCCGATCCAAGAACGTCGGCCTCACAGGCGTCCCGTCCACTTCAACCTTGCACATTAGCATCGCCACGATCTCGGACATTGGTGGCCGTAGATTGGCATGAGGCTGAAGGCACAGAAATGCAACCTTAATCACCTGCAAGACATCTTTACTGACAACACTGTCTTCTTGTATCCTCGGATCAATGAGGTCAGTTAGCATGCCCCTCTCATACAGCCTCCAGGACTAATGAAACATGCATCAATCAAGGAATGAGTTCAGTGCAATGAAAGTTAGAAGTAAAGTTAAGGTAGAGTTGAGATTGATCAAACCTACATATTCAGGGAGATATTGCATTTCTGATGGCAACGTAAGATCAGTGTTTTTCCTGCTGCTAATGATTTCAAGAACCAGAACTCCAAAACTGTAGATATCGGCCTTTTCTGACAGTTCTCCTCTAATTGCATATTCGGGTGCAGTATATCCTCTGTCCCAGAAAGAAAAAAGACAATGTTTTCATCGCAACTTTTATGTAATGATTCTTGATTTAGTTGAAGCGTCAAATGGGGTTGTCTCTTTTGTGAACATGAATGAGTACTATGTTTGTTCTTGTCCATATATAAACACTTACAAGGTTCCAGCAAACCTAGTGCTGAGATAAGCCTGATCTTCAGGGAAAAACCTGGCCAGCCCAAAATCCCCAATCCTAGGTTGAAATTTGTCGTCCAGGAGAATGTTACTTGCCTTAATGTCCCTGTGAACGATTCGGACGTGTGAATCTTCGTGAAGGTATTGCAATCCTCGAGCAATCCCGAGTATTATCTGGAACCGAGTGGTCCAGTTCAAGAATATCTGGCTTTCCCCTGCACCAGATTGCACAAGAATCCTAGTCAAACAGACAGTAAGGAACTAGTTTCTTCATTGGATATGGTTAACCGTCAGCACCAGTGCAGGACAACCTTGTCTTAAAGAGAAACAGTCAAATTATAAGTAATTATCCTTAAGTGGAAGTATGATGCTAAGACAAGTAATCTACCATAAATGATACGATCTAAACTCCTGTTTTTCATGTACTCGTAGACAAGTAAGCGTTGAGCTCCATCCGAGCAACAACCTAAAAGACGGACAAGGTTCTTGTGCTGTATACTTGTGATCATTTTCACCTCGGCTAGGAACTCTGTTTCTCCTTGCTGTGATTTGTCGACTGATAGCTTCTTTACGGCAACCAACCTTCCATCTTCTAGCTTTCCCTGTAATAAAATGGATGAATTTCATAAAACTCAACTGTAAGTATGCTCATACTAATTTCTTACAGCGACAACGTCGTACTAATACGAAGACATCTGCTTAACCCAATGTCAATCACTTGGACAAACTCAGAAACATATTCAGGAAAAGGGCTCGAAAAGCATGCAACGAGACATACGTCACCATATTCTTACCAAGAAGACTGGCCCGAAACCACCTCTCCCAAGCAGATTATTCTGGTCGAAATTCTTGGTCGCCTTCTTCAACGTTTGGAAGTCGAAATAACTTATCGTACGAAGATTTCCACTCAGGATATCTCTTGTTACTGCAATAAATTGAGAAAAAGATGAGGTCGTCATAACAAGACAACGATACTTAACTCGATCGTTCTCAGCTCCCTTAACAACATCAGAATCCACAAACCTGGTTGCTTTGTTGTCCGAGCAACAAGCATTTTCAGTTTCCTTAGTTTGATGAGTTTGCGTGAGATGAATACGAGGATTAGCAGAATGAGGAGCAGAACTATCCCACCAAGGAGCAAGAAGAGAGCTGGTGAAGACTGTTTGGATGAGGAACTCTGCATATTAAGCATAACCGGTGGAGAATTCACTGCATTGACGTGAAATTCAACAGTACAACTTTAACTGTGACGAAGAACAAATAGAACTATGATGTCTTAGGACAAGAAAGTAGTAGCAGAGCTATATATGTATGATTTTCAACAGCTTTCAAGAAGCAAAAAAAGCAGAAAAAGGGTTTGTAAAATGTGCAAAAAAACCCCAGTTGGATTACATACCTTCAAATGCTAAACGGAGCATATTTCTCATCGCAAGAAAAAGGCAAAGGGGATTTCTCTCTTTGATTCGTTCTGTTCTTGCAGTACTGTCTGCAGCCGATCGAAAGTATTCGGTTCTGTCTGCTCTGTGATCTGTTTTTCTTGTTCCCAAAAATGTTTGGTGTGGAATGAGTGATTGCATTGCGGTGCAGGCATGGATTTCATCGAAACTCGAAAGCGTGGGAGCGTCGTACAAATCAAAGCTGGTTCTTGGTAGCTACTTCGTTTTGAGTGAGATATGTCGTTAAGCGACAACAAGTACGGACTGTGTTCCACTTGTCTCTTCTTCCACCCCGACGGCTACCAAATCATCATTGTGTTCACAGTGACAACTTAATTCACAATTATTCTCACTGATAATTATATTGTCACAAGATTAAAATAATTATCTCTTCAAATATATCATTATATATACTTTTAAAATTATTGCTCAATATTTTGTCATTAATATTATTTTTGTGTTGTAATTAATGATTTCAGCACGTACATTTGTAGATAAGTTTTAACGACCTGTTGCCTCAGATGATAAGTTTGATAAACGAGTTCCATGAATGTAAATATTTATTTATTTTTATAATTGTTTTTTATTTGAAGAAGTTGTAATATCGTTGCCTCAGATTTATGATGTGTTTATTAAAATTATAAAAATTCTGTAGGAAAAAAATGGAGAAATAATGTGAGGGAAACATGGAGCAATGTGAATACCTTCTCGTTATTTGAAAAATTATAAATACCCTATTAATGATAATATTCCAAATAATAAGAGGTATTGGTTGTTGAGAGTCGTAATTATAAAGTCATGAGTTTAGTAATTGTAAAGTACATTCAATGCCTTTTGAGGTTGGACAGAATTATATGAATATTCGATGTCTTTTATGAAATTATAGATACATGTTTTGAGTGGCGTTTGTGTAGAATTTCGTCATTGAATAAAGAATGTATTTGTAATACGAATTACAACCTCAAGAGTCTGTAACTGTGTTTGTGTAATTAGATCTATCCTTAAAGTATGTCAATGCAATTTACTTTTAAATAATTGTTAATTAATTATAAGGGAAATTTACAATGAGCTCTTCTGAAATTTGACATAATTACATATACCACTTTATTATTTAAAAAATTATAAATCTCTCCGGATGTTTGATAAAATTACGTAATCGTTAAATGGAGATTTGGAATTATCAACTTTACCCTTGTTATAAAAAAAATCGAACGAGGTGAATTAAAAATTAAAAAAAAATCTACTTAATCGTAAAAAAAATTTTAATTTTTTTTAAAAATAAGTAAAATTATAATGCATAAGGACATTGCTCCGTTCGTTATAAAAAATAGATGAAAATCTAAAAAAATTAAAAATTAAACTAATTGTTAGACGATTTTTAAAATAATAAAATACTGATCATTATTTTTCAAACAGATATTTATAATTATATCAAAACTCAAAAGAATTTGATCTAATTTATTCTAATTATAAAATAAAAAAATAATTATTGGATAAAGCGAAAGAAAGAAAATTTGGAACAAGTGTCCCGCTTTAAACCCTTCTCGTACAGACGTCAATGGCACTACTCCTACTCTCACCGACGACTGTTCTTTCTGTGCTCTACTGAAAAGACTCTCTCATCTTACCCCCATCCCTCCTCCCATTTCTACCAGCCTTTTCTGCTCCACCGCCAAAACCCCTCAAGAATCCCAGAAGGAAGAGAGAGAAAAGTTGGGAAAAAAAGCCCATCAAAAATCTGTGGAAGAAGAAACAATGGCGTATGTGGATCACGCGTTTTCGATATCGGACGAGGACATGATGATGGAGACCTCGTACGCGGTGAAAAACAAGCCCCCAACCAAGGAGATTTCTCTTGCCGTTGCTCTCTTTGTGTTCGGCGCGTTTGGAATCGTCGCCGGCATTGCCATGGCCGTCAATAAAGTCGGCGGCGACCGCGCCCATGGTATTATTTATTTATTGATTCGAATTATTTGATCCGCTTTAATGAGTTAAAAATTCGATTTTTATAGTGAATAGAGATATGATTGGCAAAGGTTCACACTTTTTGTTAGGTTATCGATGATTGTTGCTGATGCAATTTGACAATTGAAATAAGGAACTAGCAAGAATTGAAGTTGTGTTGATCTTTATATTATTGCTGAAAATTGGGGGTGCGATTCAGGGTGAAGGAAGAAACATCAGTTTCTAATGCTGGATAATGAGGTTAATACATAACATGATATGAAACATTAAGGATACAAATGCCCTGTTTAGTTCTATTTTTAAGGTATTTTTATTTGCTTTTGGTAGATAGAGTGAGAAAAAATAGAGATGTCTGTTTTGTCGTTTTTAGTGTTTCTAATATTAGTGTAAGATAAATGAAAAATTAAGATATGTTGAACTATGTGTTTTATAAAAATATAAGCACACACTCCGAATGTTTTATGCTGTTGTTTCGACAATTGAAAGATGAAAATAAAGAAAGCAATTAGTTTTCTGCTGTCCTATGCGAGACAAATTAACCTTATGGCATGATTCCATCGTTTCTCAGACAGAATGGCTTGTTTTCAAAGTGCGCTAAGAATAGTTTGTAGCTAAATGCAGAGAATTGGAAGGGAGAAAAAGGATAGGATGTTGATAAATTTTGAGGGTTAGTTCTATAAGTTCAAATGGAGCTGAGGAACCATATTGATTTTATTACAATGATGAAAAATTAGTTGATTGATACAACATATGAGGTTCTTTTTGGTAAAAGAGAGAACACAAGGTTGTCCAAAACCCATACATTATTCTTTGTAAAATCAAATGACCTTCATCAGTGTGAACAAAAACTGCATCTTCTACCATTATCAGCCAGTGGATATCATGCATATAACCTAGAGTACTAAACTTGCCTTTATTCCTTGTCTTTCTTTTACTACAACATGTGAGCAAACTTTGGACAAACTGCACAACACATGTTAAGTTGAATATGACAGTTCTACTCTAACTAGAAATTTTCCCTTTGTCAGTTGGACTTTTGTTGTCTGTTTTTCATCTGTCATTTGAATGAGAAGTTCTTGCTGGGAACAAATTGTTGGGCACCCTTTATGAGAAGGTGTCATGGCACAGATTTTGTCATTGCCTTAGACAACTTGGTTTTCTTCTACCTTCATTGGAGTTTGGAGTTTGATCCTACATCAATTTTTGATAGGCACTCTAGTTACATATTGTTTATAGGTGGCCGTATGTACAAGGAATCATCTCTTAACTATGTTAAAATCAATGTTCTTGCTTTATCATTTCTCTCATGTTGTTGTTGTTGTTTTTTTTTTTTTTGTGGGCTAAATCCAGACTACCTCTTGTGAAAATTGAAATAGGTACAATACTCCCATAAACTGAAAAAAAATGTCAAAAAAGCACCTTAATATTTTGAAAAAGAAGCATTTAACTCGTTTTCCCGGTGTTGTGTTCGTCAATCGCTCAATTTGCATTTAGTTTTTATGGTTGGGTTCAATATTATCTATTTTTCTCTTATTCACCAACTATAAGAGCTCAAATATTCAACCAGCACCTAGTTTTGATTTCTCTCCAACCCCAACATGCCCAAAAATAAGGTATGTTGATGTTGGAGAGAAAACATAACTAAGCAATAGTTGAATATTTGGGATTTATAGTTACTAAATAAGTGCAAAATAGACAATATTCATTCTAAAAGATGAAAATTAGCCACAAATTGCACGACTGAAGAACACAACAAGGTAGAGGGGAGTTAGATGCTTCTTTCTCAAAATGTTAAAGCGACTCTCAAACTCTATTTTCTTTTTCCTTTTCGTTTAGGGGGTTTTGCCTACTTTGATTTTCAGATTGGATTTGACTTTTTTTTTTTTTTTCTCTTTTCATGCATTGTATTTCTATTTCCAACACCCCTTACCATCAGCTATTCGACTTCCCCCATTCTTAGTTTCTTTTAATCTAATGCTATTACTCAGGGCTATTTTTCGCTATACTGGGCGGAGTTCTATTTATTCCTGGGTTCTACTACACACGGATTGCCTACTATGCTTACCAGGGCTACAAAGGTTTCTCCTTTTCCAACATACCTCCAGTCTAGACATGTTTGGCAAACGCAAAATAATGTACATACATACATCATTTGAGCTGAGTGTCGCTCCTTTCTACTTATGTCTTTTATACTAATTTCTCTTCAGTTATTTCTCAGCTCCTACCTATGTGCTTGTAAATAATAAACAGTACACGGGACAATGTACACGTCTGAGTATAGTTCTGTTCCTGTATAGACAGATGCATTAAATTGAATCTCAATGGATGTTGTGTTGTTTGATTACTTTCATCAACTCACATAGGCATCTTCAAAGATGATTTTGACTTGGATATATCAAGGCTTTTTTGCATCTTCTAATTTCCAGCAGATCTGTTTACTACTGCAAATGTTGTAGGGATCATGGATTAGGATGTAAAATGTTTGTTTCCGACACTTGAATATAGGGTCTTGAAGCGTGTTGGTTCATGAACTTGCCTGCTCGAGGGAATTGTATTCTGCTGCTTTTGCAATTTGGGTTTAGCATTGACATTTGAAAGTTACAGAGTAAATGTTTATAAGAGCAAAATATTACTCATTTACAAAATAATAATAATGGCATCTTTAAGCATACATGAAACAAAATTCCTCAGTACACAACAGTCAGAAATCTATGCTTTGTTTTTCCCAGGCTCAGGAACATAATACCTTTAGCAGCTTTTCCGCCTTGAAAGAGACCCTGGAAAATGGTGTCCGAACTTCGACAAAGTTCCATGAAAGAAACATATGGTTAGGAAAGAGGAAATTATAAAGTATAATTATTACCTGCCTGTAAGGATATCATACGCTCTCTGCTTTGCTTGATTTAACCTGTGTTTTTGTTTCTGTTGGGTTCTGCAGTCGAAAATTCACAAATATTAGACCAATTCATATATGCATGTTAGACAAATCATATCCAAGCAAAAGCAATAGGATCGCAAACATTGTTCATCACTTCCATACTGACTTCAACAGAACACTACAGGAAAATGGATTATTTCTTGCACCACAGTGAATATGGTTTAAAGTTTTCGGTAAATCAATATTATTAACCATAGTGAAACAAATCAATATACAAATTTGAGTTATCGACCACAATTGATCGACATATGCGTTCAGTTTACTTATGGTCAAAGCATTAGTCATTGCGCTGCTTTAATATTCATAAAATTTACTTTTGTATAACAAATAAGTTCATCTATTTGTCAAAATTCACCAAATTTGTTGACAATGAAACTCAATATTTACCCTCGATTATTTATTATCTACTTGCAGTCCAACAAAATTTTTGTGACTAAACCACCCATGTACTGGTTAAGATATACCTCTCCATATGCATTAACGTGTGGATATATACAAGGATAATTTGGTCACTAAAAAATTTATTTGACCTGTAATAAATGAATAATAAATCAATCGGAAGTAAATATGAATTTTTTATCTAATTTTTTTTGTTAAGATCATCAAATTTGGTAAATTTTGACCAACATATAGACTTATTTGTTAGACGGAAGCAAACCTTAGAGTGTAGAATTTTTCAAACCACATGAGGTTTACGTATATTTACACCAAACATCGGACTTATTTGTTATACGGAAGCAAATCTCATGGATAGTAAATATAGTTTTCCAAAACCACAGGAAGTCTACATATAATTATACCAAACCTTAGGAAAGGGAGTGTAATTACCCCTTATATTTTAACACCCTAATCTATTATTTATTTACATAAACCACCCTCATCTTTTGCATGATTACAGAACCATCGTGATTAGCCCAAAAATAAGGGTAGCTACTCTACTATAATGATATTGATGTTTCCAGGGGTGCATGTGTATTTTCCAAAAAGTAAGGATGATTTGCGTAAATGATGTTGATATTTTTAATAGATATATGTATATTTTTAACAAGGACAACTTTTGTAAATAAACTATAGGTTAGAAAGTGTACCGTAATTATTCCTTTTTCATTTTTGGCCATGACAATTACAATTACCGCAAAGCAGGTCATCCATTTCTTATAATGGAAGTGAAGATCCAACATACTTTGTATGAAAGTAAGTTGTCCTATCACATCTTCGTTGCTAAATTACTAATCAAGGATCCTAGTCACAGACATTTACATCAAAATTCTCATACAGATTCATCGAACCATCTCTCCATCATCGGACGTTGTCCTAATGAAGTGCATATTCAACCTGGATGTTCCAGCAGCCAATCTCAAATTCCATGAATCCCTCTGATTATATCAACACACACTCCTCATGCTTGTATGCATGAGAAAGGAAACAAACCTGTTTCACATCCTTTACATTCTCAACTTTTCCCAAGTCACATCCTATGTTTCACCTTCAAGTGCAATTGTCAAGTATCCCCTTCCAAATGTTCAAAGAACAGGACACTCAAAGAAACAGACAAGAAGTACCATAATTTTCTCAAATTTCCTCACAACTGATTTGCTCTTTGTTTTATAAGTCTAATCATGCTTAGTAGCAAACATGATTAGTAGAGGATCAAAGTCAGTAGCAAGAAATGCAAACAAAACTCAAAACACACACACACACAAACAAAGACACAGAGACAACAACATATTAAAGAAGAAATCTTATTACCTTCTGGTTGTTTTCGTAGTAATCATCTAATGCCCACTGATACTTTGACTGATTCAAACCAAACCAATACGCCACATGCTCATCCAAACTTGCATGTGCTGAAACAATCAATCCAACACAAACTCCATTCATACACAAATTATATAATTTATTTTATGGGTATATTACATCAAACTTTCATGCCTTCGACATAATTATTAATATTTATTTAAAAAATTATAAACACCCTTAATATTTTATAAAATAACGTAATTCTTGGATATGTAGTTTTGGAATTGTCAAGTTTGTATTTTTTTTCCTTTCTTTAAAAAAATAAAAAATTAGACAAGGAGGATAAAAGATTTTGAAAAGTTATAAAAAAAATTATCCACTTAGCAATTTTCTTAAAAAATTTATGATGTATGTATAGTCCTCGAGTATAAAAAAGGATTCACTAAAACGATACCGTTTTGAACCTTGGCAACGGCGCCCCAGAAGAAACCAAAAGAAGATGGCTTTTCCTTATAGAATTGAGCTGGAGGAGCCATAACCGGAGGACGCTCAACCGGCGTCGTCTCAACCGGAGCGATTTTACTAGGCGACTCCGGTACCGTACGGGGACTGGGCGTCGCCGGAGGAGTCACAAACACGGTGTACGGCCCGATCTTGCCGATCTGCGGCGGCGGCGTCGATGGCTCACTCTTCATTGGCATTTTTCAATCTAACTAATCAATTGAAAAAACAAGCAAATCTCTCACACTCTCTCTCTCCCTCCCTCCCTCCCTCCCTCTCTCTGAAAGCTGTAGTTTGCGTGGATCGGAAGAAGAAGATTGTCTGGTTCTGTTTCTACTGTGTGTGGTGTGTGTATGTGTGAAGAGAGAGTGTGAAGAGTGGAGCAAGGGGTTGCTTGGGGTACACTTATAAATGGGACTGTAATTTCCAATGTTTGTTAGGGTTAATTTGGGGAATACAGGTGTAATGACACGTCATCCAGTGTTGGCATGGCCCAAATCTTTGTCTCCCTCCGCTGCCTCTTCGATAATAACATTTCTTTATTTCTTTTTTTTCTTTAATTTCCAATATTTATTTATTGTTATTGGAATGTGAGGGAATTTTTTTAGGAAAATTATTATTTTATAGTAATTTTTATTCGTCGATAATGATGTTTAATTTTTTTTTTCCAACTCCCACTTCTTTATTGAATTTATATTATATAATTTACTATTTCATATTATTTTTTTCTGCTCATAAAGAATCGGTTAATTACATTTAGACCCAATTTAATTTGAATTGTACTTTTTCTCAAAAAAAAAATTAAAATCACACTTATACTTCTTTTGAAAAAAATTCATTTATATCTAACCTTTTTCCATTAGGATTTATATAAAAAATGCTAACGTCAATAAAAAAAATTATATTAAATTTTAATTTTTTCCTAATTTAATATTTTTTTGTAATATATCAAACAATGGCTATTATTAGAAACAATATTTATTACAATTATATTCTTTTTTTACTTTATTTATATATATTATATTTACTCCCTGATAATTGAAAATATTAGTATATTTTTTATAACGTCAATATCTTTTGTCAAAGCCTTAGTGGAAGAAGGGTCGGGTGTAACTGGTAAATTTTCAAAAGGGGTATGAGTGTAAATATTAGCAATGAGCAATAAATTCCTTATCTCGACGTGATACAAAATAGAAATACACACTTTGCATCATAAGTCCCCGAAAGGAGAGATACGGGAAGGGTATATGACTTCTTTCTCACATAATGTGTTACATGATGTAGCGTGTACTCGTCTATCACAATCAAATGCTTTTTATCCAAACGATGTTGGCGCGCAACAAAGCATCATATATAAGTTGCAGACAAACAAATTTGAGTAGCTTACAAGCGTAAAAAAATATTCATTTTTCAGTGATACATTGCCAAAGTGGAGAGTATCTCGTCCAACGGGGCATCGATTGCTTCGTGCTACAAATTACAAGGCATTCTCTACTTTAATCAGAATCCTCATTCATGCGTCCATGATTATACGCTCCTTTTAAGTGAGTGAAACTCTGAACCTCTTACATCATGCAAATCGGGATAAATATATTTTTGGTCCTCAAATATAGTTATTAATTCAATTTTGATCCTCAACTAATAAAAAATTTAAATTTTGGTCCTCAAACTTTTACTTTTTTTGGCACTTTTGGTCCTTCCATTAACTTTTTTATTAAACTTAATGGAAAATTCAAAGTGAAAAGTATTGCTATTTTCCTCCCATTTTATGGTTTTTTCAAATTGTAATCCAACGCATTTATTTTTTTAATTTTCTTCAAATTTCAAAAGAGAATAAACCCAAAAAAATAAATTTAAACAAAAAATTTTCTAAATTTTATTGATAAATTTCCTATTATTGACAATTTTTTGTTAAGATTATGTAGAAAATTTGTTGCTTAAATTGAATTTTTTTGGTTTATTCTCTTTTAAAATTTAAAAAAAATAGAAAAAATGAATGCGTTGGATTATAATTTGGAAACACCTCAAAATGTGAGGAAAATAGCAATTTTTCCACTTTAAATGAATTTTCTGTTAAGTTTAATGAAAAAATTAACGGAAGGACCAAAGTACTAAAAAAGTAAAGGTTTAAGGGCCAAAATTGTAATATTAAATTATTTGAGAACCAAAATCGCATTAGTGATATATTTGAGAACCAAATATGCATTTATCCCCATGCAAATTCCACGGATACGATCCCTCAAGTGATCAAAACTTTGAACCTCTTATATCATTCAAATTCCTTGTCCCTTTTCAATATGGAATGCTCCTGTTAAGTACAGGACATGAACCAATAATGTCTTAATTTAATGATTGAGACTGAAGTCCCCCATTCAGTTCGAGATAATGAGCTTGAACCCCACCATACGTGTGTATGTCTATCTCACTTAATGTGAATAATTTATAAATAATCATTTATCTTGTTTAATATAAATTTATTATAATATGAGTTTATTAATCAAATTGATTTATTTATATAATAATCATTTCTTAAAAAAAATATATATACAAGACATGAAAATAATCATATCCCCCTAAAGTGAGTTGACAATTTAATATATATATATAATTTAATAATAAATATATTTTTTATTCTTTTAATTTATCTTACTGTCGTTATCATTCGACTCTAATCTTTTTGTCCAAATTCATGAGGCTACAACATAAAACACGTACTATGTACTCGAGCATTCTTGCATTACAAGATTATATTTTTTTTAAAAAATATTTTTAATTAACTTATCATATAATTATTTAATAGATTACCTTTATCAAATCTTTAAAATCTTAATATTCATGATTGTGAATTCGATTTATCAATGTGACGGTTTGTGTTGTTGAATAATTTTTAACAGGAAAATACAATTTATCCTTATGTGATATGAGAAATAAGCAAAAAAATTTATGTGAAAAATAAAATAGCAAATTACCCCCTGTGTTTTGGAAACAAAGCAAATTATCCTCCTATCTAAAGCACTGATAGGGGGTAATTTGCTTGATTTTTCAAACACATAAGAGTAATTTGCTGATTCGTTTTTCACATAGAGGTATTTGTTCATTCAAATATTACAGGGGTAAATTGCATTTAACTCTAACTTTTAGGAACTTTGTAAACGGCCTGGACGAATGTCCTGATCTATGATGGTGATTAGAAGTCATGAAACTACCTATAATTTATCTTAAATAAACGGCTTATGGTTCTGAAAATATGTCTCGGCCCGTGATAGTAATCAGAGACAATACCATCCAAATTTAACTTAAATAAAAAAAAATCAATTAATACTACAAAATATATTTTTTTTATCTATATATCATTGGGAAAATATCTTTATGTTCCCCATCTTGTGATGCATGAAAAGAGGATGCTTAAGTCGCTAATGCCCCACCAGAACCCACGCTGATAATTTTCATTCATCATATCCACGCTTTTGGATATTTTATTTTCTTTGAAAACATTTTATTATAACAAGTATTTTCATTTATTTTCTTTTTGGAAATAAATGCCAAAGAAAGAGCTACTTGAAAATTATGCATTATATGTTGATATTAGTTTTATATTTTTAGATATTCAGTTTTGATGGGGTAAAACCCTAATTTATTAAGAAAAAGACCAATTTGTCCCTGGAAGGGCACGAAATTACAAGTTCGCCAGAAGGATTTGCGCATTTTCGTCCGGGTCGGCTCACAACCCTAGACAAATGGAGGACGCGCATCGGACCAACCAGACCCCCAGTTTTTCTCTATAAATACTCCATAGTCAGTGCATTAAGGGGTCGCCCACGTTACCACTCTTTACTTTCTGGTCACTTCGGCTCTCCAGCTCATTAGCAACCTGCTTTCACGACCTCAAAACTACACTGACTTAAGCATCAGAGGGTTTTAGCTAAGGGCCACCCCAGCAAGCCTAACAATCAGGACCCAATCACTAGTCTGAGAGAGGTAGCGATCTCGAACCATTTGGAAGACCAGTTCGCTTGACCAAGGAGATTGTGTGGATTTTGACCCGGATCAAGTTTAAACAAAATGTGATTAAATTCACTGTAATTTTCACCCAAGTAAGAATTATATATATATATATATACTAATATTTAACAAAAAAGTATTTTTCGCTCAAAAATTAATAATTTTTGACATTATGGAACTATTTTCTTTTTTTTTTTTTGACAATACCCTTAAATTAGTTTTATTTTCTTAATGTATTTATTTTTTAATGAAATATCATGTGTTAATTTATATATTTTATTTTTATTTATAATATATATTTTTTATGAAAAAAAAGCCCAATCAAAGGGCAAATCGAATTCTTTCCATAAAAAGTAATAAGAGATCAAAATCCCACGTTTTTAAGTAATTTCTTATTACTATATTACCCCTAGTTAGAAAATTGTATTTACATTGGTGGTTGGTGGGGGGATAGAAATGATTTTAACCCCCCCCCCCCCCAACTTAACTATTTCGAGTAGTGTAAATATCACTTTGTATCGTTGTAAAAAGGAACTTTAAAAGACAAGATTTGACTGAAAAACAAAAGATTTATAACTCGTGAAGTGTATAGTATGTTTGAATCACTAGCTCTCAATTTATTTTTATTAATTTTAAAATATAAAATTTATTAATTATATACACACAGTAACAACATGTCATGACGACTAATAATGGTAGATTTTTTGTTCCTTTCACTTTCTCTATATAAGTATCGAAACATCAAGTGACATAAAAGTGAGACCAATGCCTTTATTATACTAGTGCATGACTATACATATGTGTGTATTGTCTATCAGATATTTTATGATCAAATATATCTTTTTTAAATAATTTTATTTTACTGTGTACTAATCAAACAACAAAGTTGTGTTATTTACTTCTCCTTTCATCTCAAATTATAGAATGAAAGGTAAAAAAGCAAACCTAACCAAAATATTTGTATCTTGAAATTTGTTGAGACATTATTTAAATTTGAGCATCACCAGCAATAATACATTTAATGGGGATATATCTGACTCAATACTAAAAAAGATCAAAATAACCCCCTGTCCCAAGATATGCGAGTTCTCCATTTTGGGTCCGGTTACGCCCTGACCCAACACGACCAACGTTCCAGAATTAGGGCCATTGACTATACTTGGGAGGTAGGGATGATGCTACGTGGATATAAAAAATATGGACATTTACCCTTATAAATACCAACTATGATAAGGGAAGTTATATAATTACCAAAATACCCCTATATTTTTCAGCACCTTTTCCTGTATTCTATGACTGCGCGTGTGGGGCCCAGTGTGCAGGTACAGAAGCGGCGGCAGCAGGCTTTTACAGAGGATGACGTGGCTCGCTTTCATTGGGGCCACGTGTCGCATACGTAGAGGGTACCGTACAATTATAAATAGCCTTATTTATGATTATTCAAATACGTTTTCATCATATCATTTTATCTCCATATTTGAGCTCTCATTCGATCTCATTATCCTATTTTCGACCCCACTTTTCTAACTTAAGCATCGGAGGGCCATCGCCGAGGGCTACTCGGCTAGTCTCACGTTTGTTTTGTTCTCAGGATCCACTATAGGTAGTTCGAAAGAAGGATTTGACGACCCAAACTCTACGATCCGACCAGAAGATCCTGATTTCGCGCAACCTACATCAAACTATGCCTAGTAATGGTGCGTCCTTTTTATTACTCGCACACCAATTTATCGCATTTCTTCTGATTTCTCGAACTAATTTAAGTATTGAAGGGTTTTTGTTAGGACTACTAAGTAAACCTAGCGATTTTCTTTATTTTTATGTCTCAAAAAATACCACATTCGAATTATTTGATAAATAATTTAAATTATCGACCCAAATTAATACTTACATAAAATAGTAAATCGACCATCCTAAAATATATTTTTCATGTAAAATAACAAGCTCTGTGTTCTCGAGATGTTGAAACAAAATTTACTCTCCGACCAACCAAAAAAAGAAAAAAATGAGAGAGAGAGAGAGAGAGAGAGAGAGAGAGAGGTGTGATTTTGATATATGTTTGCAAAAGTCAAAAGAAAAAAAGAAAAGAGGCGTCGTAACGTTATCTTCCTCAGTCCAGGTAAGATATATATATAACCACCATTCACCATACCAGCAATTTTCATTTTCCCCATTTTGTCCCTGAAGGCGGTGTGTTGTGCAGAACATTCTCTCTAGATTGGTCCCTCTGTTTTTTTCTTGCTAAAACTAACCCCCTAAACGCTAAACCCATCATCTCGTCCACTCATTTCCCACCCTGAAAACCCAATTTCTGCCAACCCTAGACCCCTGAATTATTTGCTGCTGTATTGTTTGATTTTGTTATGGGGTGAGAGAGAGC
Source organism: Sesamum indicum (assembly GCF_026168435.1). Taxonomy (NCBI): domain Eukaryota; kingdom Viridiplantae; phylum Streptophyta; class Magnoliopsida; order Lamiales; family Pedaliaceae; genus Sesamum; species Sesamum indicum. Next base: position 1,775,087 of record NC_142661.1, on the reverse strand, counting down.
TGTGTTTTATCGGAACTGAGGTGTGATGGAGTGGGATAGTAACTCGGAGTCTGATCTGAGCGGCGCCGAGGAGGAGGAGGAGGAGGAGGAGGAGGTTGGAGAAGGGTTAGGGTTTTTGTTGAGGAAGAGTGGTGGAGGACAACTGCCGTTCCCTGTGGACACGCTGCTGCAACCCGCGCCGTGTGGGTTTGTTGTTGCGGATGCTTTGGAGCCGGACCATCCCATTATTTACGTTAATTCCGTGTTTGAGATGGTTACTGGGTATCGGGCGGAGGAAGTTCTTGGACGTAATTGGTTAGTGTTTTCTTCAACTTCGTTTCTTGTTTGCTTTATCTTGTACCATTTGATGTGTGGACGAAAGGGCTTTTGTGGTTGAAATATTTGTTTTGAAGAATCCTGGGGTTTTGTGGCAATTGAGGGTTGGTTGGGACCTTTTGCATGGATTATCTCGACTCTACTATCTGACATAGGACATTGCGTGGGCTAGAGCATGCGCGATTGAAATCGGCTTTTCTTGTATTGTGTTTATGGAAGAAAATAGGCGGAATTGACAGAGTCCAGGGTCATGCTATTCTGTATTTCGTGTCTTCTTTTTGGTCAAGCCATTGTTGGATGGCAATCATTCAGCTACAATTTAGTCATTCCTCAATTTCTTGTCTGACTACCTGATAGATAAAATGGCTCTTGCTTCTTGGTAGAGGACATTTCAACTAGTAACAATCTTTGCTAGGTTTGGGTTTTTAGGTTGGAGGGTGCCACCTCCAAACTGATCATGTGACCAAATATGTACGATTTGAAAATGAAGATTATGAAATCAGGATTTCCCTTTTCTCATCTCATGCTGTTTTGCTCTAAGGATCTTACTGTCAGTCTTCCTCATCTTGAATTCTCTTTCACTCTCATGCTGTCTCTCGCAGACTGTTCATACTTTAGAGTCTCTTTTTGCTTTTACCTTATTAATCATACTTTTTGCTCCTCAAACTGCTGCGTGACCACTGCAGTGATACCGAGCCTGACTTGCAATTACCCAAGTTAACTGGCTTCAGGTGGGTTCGCATGGTGGCTGTGTAGAATAGTGGTAGACCCTAGATTAACAACAAACCTCAGTTTGGGTTTAGCGTAGAAAGTGCGCTTCAAACCTGATTTCGTACTAATTAAGAAATACAATTGTAAACTGTAAATAGGAAACATGGGTTGTCGTATCCTCCCCAGCAATTGCCTTGTTTCGAATTGGCATGGAACTTTGAGTCAGAATTGAATTGAAAGTGGGCCTTTCTCTTATGTTTCTGAATTTTAATTTCCTAACTATGTTGGCGGGGCATTATTGTTTGTGGAAATTGTAGGATATAAAGTAATTCAATTTAGGACAGGGGCACTGATCCTTCTTTTTTCTTCCATAGAAACATCACGAGCTAATGTTAATCAGTGCAAGATAAGGGTTGAAGATCTGAAGAAAATGTATACAGTTTCTCTTGACTTCAGGAAATGTGTTTGCGACCAAGTCATTTATGCTGAGGTTTGGCCACATTAGATATTTAAAAGTTTGAGACTGAGTTTTCCTTCATGTTATCATAGTTTTGCCATAAACAGCTCTCATATATCCTAGTAGTGCTTTTCTGTTTAGTGCTTATGGCTTGCAGCATATGGTTAAGAAAAATACTTGACATAAGAGCAGCTTTCTGAAGTTCTTGTAATTGTAAAGTCATTGTTGCACTGCAGTGTGTAGGCCTATATACACGCTTCAAGTTTTTTTCTTTGGTTACAATGGAGAACAAGTGAAGGAAATCTTATTACATGCATGCTTTTAATGAACTGACTTTCATACGTCTATCATGGTAGCTGACAAATTTCAGTTTTTATATGGCTTTAATTGAGTGAAACTCAAGCATTAGAAACATATGGAATGCATCTCATTTTACTTGATTTCCTCATATCTGAAGATAATTATCTAGGCACCCTAGAAAGTTGACTGAGACTGACATTATCAGGGTTGCTGTTTAAATTTTTTCCAGTTTCTGCGGATAATGGTTGATGCAATTCCTAAAGCAGTTGCTGCATTATATTCTTGATATACTATTTTTAAGGGAGTGTTGCTAGACTCATTTTCTAATATGAATTATGTGTTAGTTTGTAAATCATTGACTAATTGATCTTGGAATGCCTAAAATTAACATAATAGATTTTATCAGAACTCCTCGCTATATGTATCATGCCTTTTTTCTTTATTACCTGAAGTTGTTTATGGTTTCCATTGTGGTTAAAAGAAGTGGTGATCATTCACAACAGAGATTTTCTTGAATAAATCGGATTATTTTAATTTATTTTTCAGAAATTTACAAACGATAAAGAAAAAAAGTTCTCAGATTCTTGTTTGACTTTGTTCAAGAATTAAGAAAGCACATTAAGATGCCTTGTCAGTCTCACATCTCACATATTTTCACTGGCTTGCGAGGTGGTTATAGCAGCAGCAGTTGCACACAGGTAGAGTTCCACTTATTTTTATATTGCAATTGGGCAATGAGTGAATCGAGAAAGTATTAGTTTGTGCCACAAGAAATATTTGATTAAGTCAAAACTAGTAACATAGGAGAACAAAAGGGAGTTGGAGAAGAGTTGCCATTCTCCCAGAACTGATATGTACTCCATGTCTCGTCATGTGTTTTCTGTCAATCCAAAAAACAAGTAGAAACCAGTTTAAGTTGAAGGTAGGTGTTATGTAGGGGAAGTACTCTAGCTGTATATTGGACAATAATGGTACTGTTTTAATTCCCGGTACATTATCATTGTTTTTCTGTCATAAGTTCCTCGATTAAGAAAAGCCACTCTATATATTTGTAAATAATTTAAATTTAATACTTTGGTGGTGGTTTTCTCCTGTGACGTTTCTTCAACAAACAGCCACAGTACATGTCCTACTTGCAGTAGATGTCCCAGTTAAAGCAGCTTTGTTAGGACAAGCTAGTACCTTTTGATATGTTAGTACTGTTTTCATATACATTTTGCAGAATCTGGCATATATTGATAGTTCGCTTTTGCTACTCGTGGATGAGTTACCTTCTAACACTCAGGCTATTTTTGGATAAAAGTTCGTTTTTTTTTTCTATGGCCTAATATATGAGATTTTGATTTGAGAAGAATTTCTATCCTTTTTACAGATAGCAACTTTGCGATCAAAGTTTTGCTGGTTGTTTTTTATTTTATATGCTTTAACTTAATTTTTGGTGGTAATGTATTAAGGTGCCGTAGGAGGTTATGTTTTATTTAATTGGATTCAGTTTAAATGTTTCTCAACGCAAGTAGCAAGTGTCATATAAAAGTCCTCCTTTGCCTATAGCTTAAGCTAGCCCGGCTTTTGGTCTTATGTTGTAAATTAGAGTAATCTTTCTTTCTTGAGGTAGTGGTTGCAGAAATGATGCTGTCTTTATTCTGATAATGTCAGTCCAATGCTTTGTTTCCACGTGTTATTCTTCCTTATAGATTTAGTTTTTCTTTATACATTTCATTAGAAGGTTAAGGATGTTAAGGATCAGGGGTATCACTGAACGAAGGATAAAGCTCAGTCCACTGCATGAAGAATTGTGCTCATTTTGTTTTGCTTAACTGTGGCTAAAAAGGTAAGGAATGATAATTCTTAATTAAGAAGACACAAATCCTTCGATACTTGTTCGTCTACTGATGTGAGATTGGGGTAAATTGGAACTTGAATGACGTTTCTAGAAGCTTGTATCTTTTCTAGTTGAGCGGTCAACAACTGTGGCAGCTCTCATCAATGGTGAATCTTTTCATAGCAGGAATTTAGGCTTTCGCTACTGCTTAATTGAGATTCCATGAATCAACATTTCACATCTCAACTTCAAGTTATTGGTGATGAATTATATTCTTGCTGTACCTGATTTTATCTTTCCTGGTGACCATTGTAAAGGAGTTCAAATGATGATTTTATTTCCTTTCCTTGTTATCTATAAATTACTGCAATTTCCTAAGGGAGCTTCGGCTATTATCACTGATGCGCCAAAAGGGATGGCGCTGCTTTATGTTGGTTATATGTGATCGCTGGTGACATATATAATAGCCTACTCATGCTTGATTGTTTTTAAATTGCTGCAGCCGTTTCTTGCAATGCAGAGGCCCATTTGCCAAGAGAAGACATCCTCTTGTGAATCCGACAGTAGTTGCTGAAATAAGAAGATGCCTCGAGGAAGGGATTGAGTTTGAGGGGGAGTTATTGAACTTCAGAAAAGATGGATCTCCACTGATGAATAGGTTGCGTATGACCCCAATATACGGTGATGATGAAACAATAACACATGTAATTGGCATACAAGTTTTTAAAGAAGCAAATCTTGATCTAGGCCCACTTCCAGGATCCTCTGCCAAGGAATCTGTAAGAGCATCTGATAGGTTTAGATTTAATATTTCTCCTATTGGAGTAACTTCAGACGGGATTAGGAGTGTCAGCCGTGGGGTTTGTGGAATAATGCAGTTAAGTGATGAAGTTCTTGCTCTCAAGATACTTTCACGATTGACACCGAGGGATATTGCATCTGTTGGCTCTGTTTGTCGCCGGCTATATGAGCTAACAAAAAATGAAGACCTTTGGCTAATGGTATGTCAAAATGCTTGGGGTAGTGAAACAACTCGGGTGCTAGAGACTGTGCCTGGTGCTAAAAGATTAGGGTGGGGTAGATTGGCAAGAGAACTTACGACCCTTGAAGCCGCAGCATGGAGGAAATTAACAGTTGGAGGTGCAGTTGAACCCTCTCGCTGCAATTTCAGTGCATGTGCTGTTGGGAACCGTGTGGTTCTTTTTGGCGGCGAAGGTGTCAACATGCAACCCATGAACGATACTTTTGTATTGGACCTGAACTCAACTAATCCAGAGTGGCAACATGTCAAAGTGAGCTCTCCACCTCCTGGCCGTTGGGGCCACACTCTTTCTTGTGTCAATGGTTCTCATCTTGTCCTGTTTGGGGGTTGCGGGAGACAAGGCCTACTCAATGATGTCTTTGTGTTGGACTTGGATGCCAAACATCCTACTTGGCGAGAAATCTCCAGCTTGGCTCCACCACTTCCTAGATCTTGGCATAGCTCATGCACTCTTGATGGCACTAAGCTTATAGTCTCTGGTGGTTGTGCAGATTCTGGAGTGCTTTTGAGTGACACCTTCTTGCTTGATCTGTCTATGGAGAAACCTGTGTGGCGAGAGATACCTGTTGCGTGGACTCCGCCTTCGCGTTTGGGGCACACATTATCCGTTTATGGTGGAAGGAAAATTTTGATGTTTGGAGGTCTTGCCAAAAGTGGTCCTTTACGGTTCCGTTCTAGCGATGTTTTCACCATGGATCTGAGTGAGGAGGAACCCGGTTGGAGATGTGTTACGGGAAGTGGGATGCCCGGTGCAGGAAATCCTGGCGGCATGGCTCCTCCTCCTCGACTCGATCATGTGGCAGTGAGTCTTCCTGGTGGCAGAATCCTTGTTTTTGGTGGCTCTGTGGCTGGCCTTCACTCTGCTTCCCAGCTCTACATACTTGATCCCACTGAAGAGAAGCCAACGTGGAGGATCCTAAATGTACCTGGGCGACCTCCAAGATTTGCATGGGGACACAGTACATGCATTGTTGGTGGGACAAGAGCTATAGTTCTTGGAGGTCAAACTGGAGAAGAGTGGATGCTCAGTGAGATTCACGAACTATCGTTAGCAAGCTCTGTTGTATGAGCAAGAATGACAACAATTTGGGAATTTCTATGTGAAAAGCCATTCTTTTGAATTCAAGAAATTGACACCGTCCAGAGCAACCATTTTACTTAGAGACCGTTTCTACATTCTGGAAATGCTCTACCTGCGCTGCTGTAACAGCCCATGTGCACGATCAAAAATGGTACATAAATTTCTACTTTCCGTGTAGCGCTCATGGGAACACTCGAGCTAATAGCTCTCTCTAGGCTGCTAGACTTGGTAGAATTGTAGGGTATGATATATATATATATATAGCTTAGTTACATCATGTTTTGTGTGTTGTGCTTCAGTTTCTGTAAGTTGAAACTTGGGAGAAACACAACAGAAAAGATTAGTGAGAAATGTGTGTATGCTTTACAATGTTTTTGGTTCTTTCCCTTTATCATGTTTGGTGATTCGTGTCGTTCTTTTCCATTTGTTATACTTGATGATTCATGTCGTTAGTTGTTACACCAGCCGATATTCTTTGAGTATGACAATTAAAAGAAATCTAGTGAGCTATGTTTTTTTTTTTTAGTAATCAATTTTTCTAAGGATGGATATGCACTTGTAACATTACGAATACCTGATGGTAGAGGACAAGTGTTGTGCGTAAAGAGTTGGACTTTGATTGGAGCTAGAGTCGGCAATTTTTCTGGGCCCCGATCCGCCCTGTTTGGGGTAGGTTTGCACTACAAAAAAATTATTTTATTGGAACAGTTTTTAAAATATTTTTTTCTATCAATTTGAAGTGTATTTCTTTTTATAATGGTTTTTTTTTTAACGGAAAGGCCTATTGCGATTAAACGAGGTGTTTCAAAATATGCCAAGTCATTATAATTTGTAACAGTTGGGAGTAGTTACAAAATTAGTGACATGAGAAAAAAAACTTGGTACCGATTTTGTAATGTTTTGGTTGCATTTGATATAATTGTTATTACAATGGTATTTAAATAATATATTTAAGTATGATTTTACCAGATATAATATAATCTTTGTAGTTCTATTCCAACACGACGAACAGCGACGTGTATTTAATAGTTGGGGCCCTGTCGGGGGACCCGACAAAGACCTTTCTTTGCACACTCCAAAAACGGCTTCTGCCTACAAAATTGAGGCTGTTTCTCTGGTTTTTAATTTTCGGAAAAGAATTTATGTTAGTATATGAGAATTGAGCAAAAAGGTTTCTCATAAAAAATAAAATAATAGATTATTTCCTGTAATTTAGAAAATAAAGCAAATTACTCATCTTTCTAAACTACTGTGAGAGGGTACATTGCTATATTTTGAAATACAAAAGGTAATTTTTTAATTCTTTTTTTATAAAGAGGTATTTGCTCATTTACATATTACATGAGTAAATTATATTTAACCTATTTTATTTTTAATATCAGTATCCCACTTTGATCATTAATATTACTTTAGAATAACTTTGTAACTTACATATAATACCAAAAATTTGGCCTTTCAGTTATAATGGTAGTAGCTTCAATTTGAAAAAATTCTTATTCAAATTATTTCAATCAAATTAAATTAATTAAAAAATAAATATTATATATTTATAATGTAATTTATTATTATTTGTAAATCGTGTACTAATAAAGTATATTTTACTTGTTATATTAGTTATTGTTGCACGCCGTCCCTATGAACATATAAAAAAAATCATAGTATAAATAAGAAAATAAATTGTGAAAAGTATAATACATAGTTTAAGGTGAGAAGAAAAAAAGAAATATATGATAAGAAATAAATGTAGTGGAATGTGAGAGACGAAAAAAATATAACGTATGCATTGAGAGATATGGAGCCGTGGTTGAAAGGAAAAAAGAATTAATTAAAAAATGTTTAAATTATTATTACGGATAATTTCTTAAAAAAAGTAAAATAATTTAAAGGATAAATTGAAGAAATAAAACATTAGTACGAGGAAAGGATTTTTTAATAATAGTATAGATAATTGGTACTGATTTACGAACTGGGGTAGTGAGAGTGCTCTGGCAGTGGGGCTTTGATTCACTTTCTTCACGTGGGTTATTGAAGCAGTTGGTCCTGCCCACGTGTTGAACATGCAGATGCAGCCCTTTTCTCACTAATCCCCTCTTCTCTCAGAGAGAGATTACTATCAGTTGTAAAGATAGGTGTAGGAGGTGTTTTGTAGTTGCTGCAGAGTACAAATTCAAGAAAAAAGATGGAGTCTTTGCTAACTGTGTCTTTTCACAGACCTTTATCCCCACTTTCAGTTCCATCTACTGCTCAGTTGTGCTCATCTCCCTCTGGTATGCGTGTAAATTCTTTCCTCTGCTTCTTTGGGTGGGGGGTGGGGGGTGGGGGGGGTATGGGTGGTGTAGATTTTTTATGTACTTTTAGTCTGATTCTGGGTTAATTCTGATATATTAGTCTTTAATGGCACAAGGGCTCCTTTGTTTTTTCCCAAAAGATTTCACTTTGCTTCTGTTTATTGAATTCGTTAATGTGTGTGTGTGTGTTTTTTTTAATATATGTCTTTTAAGTACTTTGTGTTTTGATCTAAGGAGAAACCCTTCTTATGTTTGTTTGTTTTTGTGGGGAAATGATCTCTCAAAATCTATTTCTTGATAATGGGTTCGTATGTAGCAGCTCATGTCTTAAGATGCAAAGCTTTCAAGAATGTAGAAAGACTCTGTAGTGTGAGATTGCAAGAACAGAGGCAGAATTTGAGGCTACAGCATGTCAAAAGAAGTATTACATTAAATCCAAGGCATGATTTGAAGTACATAGTGAATTCAGCTTCTGGACATTCGCTTGAATCTGAACCTCCCAAGACACCTTGGAGATCAGTGCAACAGGCCGCAGACGCCTTCTACAGGTTTTCGCGGCCTCATACTGTTATAGGAACAGTTAGGTTCAGCATTCTTGTTTTATATGTTTGAGCACACTGCTGCTTGCGTCTTTGGATATATGATGTGCATTCATATGTAGGAGAACTTACGATCTATTTCCGTGAGCAGGCATTGAGCATAATCTCAGTTTCTCTCCTTGCAGTTGAGAAGCTCTCAGATTTTTCCCCGTTATTTTTCACTGGGGTCCTAGAGGTGTGGCAAAGTTGTCGTAAGTTAGAATCTTAAAATTGTGAACTTGATTGATGCTAAACTTAGCCAGGCCCTATTTCTTGCAGGCAATTGGTGCTGCCCTGTTGATGAATATATACATTGTTGGTTTGAATCAACTGTCGGACATTGAAATAGACAAGGTTATCTTCCAAATGTGTTTTTCCTGCAACCATGTGTGTTTGTGAAAACTAAGAAAGGTTTTATGTTGTCTAAGTGCTGATCGAGGATTTTGACTAGGCCGTCTTGATAACAATAGGTTTTAGTGATTTCATCATGTGCTGTTTAGGGGGAAAACCTCTGATAACAAGTATGTGTTTGTTTCTCAAGTGTGTGAAGAACATGTTTCACTATTCGATCAATGATTAGTTACATTTTCCCACGCGTAGATAAAAACTTCGACATCATATCCTTCTCAGGTAAACAAACCTTATCTTCCATTGGCATCTGGGGAATATTCAGTTGCAACGGGCAAGATGATCGTCTCATCCTTCGCAATCTTGGTGGGCAAGAACAATTTCGTGTAGTTTGCATATAATATGTTATCTAATTGGTTTGAATTTATTCGCAAACATTTGCTCAGCAAAGAACTCTTGTTTTTATATCTGCAGAGCTTTTGGCTCGGATGGGTCGTTGGTTCATGGCCGTTATTTTGGGCTCTATTCATCAGCTTCATACTTGGAACTGCATATTCCATTAACGTGAGCTGACCGTAGAACTTCTCTTTGATATTAAGTATCGGTTGATTGTTTACATCGTCCAACAATGTGCAGGTACCACTTTTGAGATGGAAGAGATTTGCTGTAGTTGCAGCGATGTGCATCTTGGCGGTGCGAGCAGTGATTGTACAAATTGCATTTTATTTGCACGTCCAGGTGTTAATTCTTTAAGTAGTCGTTTCTTCTCTTAATATGCAAAATCTCGCTGACTGATAATGGGGACTAATCTTACGAAATTATATATTGTCTATGCTTTTTGTCCGGTACAATCAGAGTTTCTTATCACATTTTTCGTGTTAATCCAATCGAAGGTGAAGGACCAAAGTTACATTGTTTCCTTTACAGTTTATTTTCCATACAGTATTGTTTTCTTGTAAAAAGATTACTAGTGTGTGTAAGTGGTTCTGATCATAAAATTTAGGGGTCATTATCGATCGTTTAACACATACATAGGTACAATCGTGAACAGATCTGTAGCTCTGGTTATGGTTTCGTTTTATTTCTCATAACGGCAATGGAAAATACTTTAAGAGGCCAAACATGCATAAACGACGATACATTTGTTTTAGAGTTCACATGAAATACTGTCGGACATCTTTTCTAGAATAGCCTCTTTGTTTTCCTGAAAAAGTACACACTATAAGGCGCATGTAATTCTCGTCTGCCGGCTTTAGGGCCAACATGAACAGTTATGTGAAACAATTTCTTGCAAAACACTAACGCATTTCGCCATTTTTAGATGTATGTGTATGGGCGACCAGCTGTTCTCACGAAGCCAGTGATTTTTGCGACTGCATTCATGAGCTTCTTCTCAGTTGTCATTGCATTGTTTAAGGTAATAATCCTTGCGGCTTCCGAGATTACCATCTTCTACCCAAAATCACTGCTGGATTAAAATCTCAGAAAAAAATTGCTATTCTGACTTTGATATTTTCATGTTTTTAGGACATACCTGATATTGTCGGGGACAAGATATACGGGATCCAATCTTTTACGGTCCGATTGGGCCAAGAGAAGGTTTGTAACTTAGTCATCAGCTAATAATTATTGCAACTCTTGAACAAGCATTTTCTACAATATTGCAGTTAATTTTTCCAAGCTGATTTTGTTCAAACGATCTCGGGCAGGTCTTCTGGATCTGCATTGCACTTCTTGAAATGGCATATGCTGTTGCTTTGTTAGTCGGAGCAACGTCTTCTTGCATTTGGAGCAAGTGGACTATAGTAAGACACAACTATTCCTCGACTTCTTGTTCGTATTAGTATTGCTTTTTGATTGGATGCCATAGTCATATTGGATATCTCGATAGAGTAGTATACTCTAGTATACGTGTTAAAAACATGTCCGAAACTATTAACAAAATATTCTTCTAAACAAACATCGTACCCCACACTTCCTACACATACATTGGACTTGTCTAACGCTAGTAAAATAGTAAGGATTTTTGTGATAGTTTTTTTTATACAAAAAGACGTGATAAAATGATAATGTGTTTGAATTTACGATGTTTGTAGTAGGTTTTTATACGAAAAGGCATAGTCATGCTATATTTTTAACTACACTGATCTTTTTAAGGGTAAATTACAACGAGCTCCCATGAGGTTTGGCATAATTACATATACCCCCTTGTTGTTTGAAAAAGTATCAAGATTTTAACGGCCGACTAACAATTAGCACAATCCATTATTTTTCCTTCCATTTTTTGTGATGAACTGACCAAAATATTCTTTTGGACTGAATTATAGTTTTACTTATTTTTTGAAAATTTTCACTAACTTAGTGGATAAATTTTTAACTTTTTCCATTCACCTCATCTTATTTTTTATAATTTTGTTTAAAAAAGAAAAGAAAATACAACAACAACAAAGTTGACAATTCCAGACCTCCATTCAATGATTATACAATTTTATCAAACATCATGATTTTTCAAACAACGAGAGGGTATTCTTAATTATTCTAAACTTTAGAGGACTTCATTGTAATTTACGCTTTTTTAATGCTTTTACCATACGTATAGTCCGTAACTTCATGGGAGCTCGTTGTACACATATTAAGAAATATCATTATTAATAAGCGATGATTATACAATTATATCAATATCTCAATAAACTAAGTAATACATGAGTTAGATCATACATCAATGGGAAAAAGAAAAATTAAATAAATTACTATAATTCAAATAAAGTGAGAAACATCCAGACATCATTCATTAAGATTTGAATCCATGATCTCGAACTTATTCACAGAATCCAATCTTAACGGCCACTAGAATGGTGAAAACGGATAACTGGAAAGGTTAAATTTGTTGACAATTTATTTGTTTTGATGTAAAACATCGCAAATGGCCAGCTACTCATCGTGTTCTCTTGCGCTCGTTTAGGTCATCGGTCACGCCGTGCTGGGCTCATTGCTGTGGAGTCGTGCGAAATCCATCGATTTCAAGAACAAGGCTTCAGTAACGTCCTTTTACATGTTCATATGGAAGGTAATTCACTTTGCATCGTCTAAATGTGTATTTGTGGATATATCATCGGAAACTTTGCTTCGATCAACTGTCGATTTCCCGCTCCTCTAGTCACTTTATTTATTTTTCGGCCCTGTATTTTGTCACGTTTGATCGTTGATCGTTGATCGTTGATCGTTGATCGTTGATCGTTGATCGATCTTTCTTATTTGACTTGTCGATGTATAGTGAATTTGTAACCTCATCTTCTGCTATGCAGCTCTTTTATGCAGAGTACCTGCTTATTCCTCTTGTGAGGTAAATATTTTGCGGCACCGCCGCGGTCATCGTCTTCTTCTTGTCAAGCGGTCGATCAGCGCGCTTTTTTTTTTTTTTTTCTTTTTTTTTGGTGGTCTGATGTATATACTCTCCAGAAACTGTAAGTACTAAATTTTGGATGACAGTTTGGAATTGTCAATTTAAGTAAAATTTAATTTATAATCTATAAGGATATTTTGGTCAGTCCATTATAAAAAATTGATGAAAGTTTAACAGAAATTAACAAATTGAATTAGTTGTCGGACCACTGTATGTAAAATTAAAGGGGTATTGATATTTTTCTGAACAATGATGAATAATTATAATTATATCAAATTTCAAAAGAATTCATCGTAATTTATCCTATTTAAAATTTTATCATTATGTTTGTCTTCGTTTTTGGCCCATCGCAACATTTGTGTGTTTGGGTCAACTTATTTTGTAGTTTTTAGACTTGTTTTCAACTGTTTTAGTTAATTTTATTTCCTAAAGCCCAACAAAAATAGCTGCTATGAGATAGTTTTTTTTCATTTCAGCATTTCTCTTTGCAAAAGAACGACATCTCTCATCCTCTGTATAATATTTTTTCCGGTGAGGTTTGTATTTTTTATTTTTAAATACAAATATATTTCATTTTAACCACTTATTATTTTATACGTAATATTTTTCTACATTATTGGAATAATTAAAAAATTTCAAAAAACACAAAATAATATATCAACTTTACGCGGTTAATTCATATATTATATTATTTGAATAATGTATTTAAATTTATCACCTCGAATAAAATATCTGACAAAAATATTGTTAATCCATTACTAGAGTGTATATAATTATTTATAAAAGTATATTTATATAAATTATATTTTTTTCATTTCCGTACATATATAATTAGAAAATACTATTTATTTTAATCCACTCACAACTAAATAAATTATATGCATATCATACATATATATATATATATATATATATATAAAAGAAACATGATTTGACAATGAAAGATACTTGTTGTCTCCCACTAACCAACATCAAACATTCCATACTTATTTTATATTATCACCAAAAACAAATTCAAACATACGCATTACCTCTAACTTACACTTATTTATCTTTGTTTTTCTCTCTCTGTCTCGACAAAACACCCAAAACAAGTTAAAAATAAAAACAAACATAATGCATATTTTTGTCAAGTTAAAACACAATTTATTTTTTTTTTGGGAAAGGTAACTTTCATAAATGGGAAAAGGATGTATAATACAACAGTGCTCGTATGATATGTTATCCCTCAACAGGCCAAGGGATACGCCATAATTTATAAAGTGCACTAGAGCTAACAGAGCAAGAAAGATTTTTACTAAAAATCCGTAGTCTGACATCCTTTATAATTAAAACATAATTTATTACACAACTGCTCTTTTGCCCATTTCACAATAACTGTAACATAAGTCATAGCAACTATTCACCTACTTGGCCAATGAGTTCTTTGCCTTCCCTCAGACGTAAGGTTGAGAATTCAAAACTCTTTTATTAGACAAAGGTTTTGCGTTCGAATTCCACGTAATATTGCAAGAAATATTTTATTCTCGACACTATAAATTCTTATGATTTAAAAAATCATGAAAAATTAATATTATTTATTGCGGCCAATCAAAACGGATCTACAAGCTTAAGTTTTAAGTATGATTAATTTTTATTCATCGCGATTTACTAGTTGTAGCTTATTTTGATTAATTACTATTTTTTTATTTTTAACCACAGTAATTAATTATAAAAAAATATTGTATTTCTTCCGGTGTACGTATAATTTACCCTGATGTAACATGTTTTGAATAAGTATTTTATTCTCAATATATTTTAACGTTTTGCACCTTAAATCATTACTAAATTATTTTTTAATTAAGTTTTTGATAAGGGAAGAGTTTAAATTAAAATAGAGTATAAATTAATATATACAGTAGATACGCTGTAAATATAATATAACCAACAATTCATATATACTTTTTAACAAAAATTGACAAATATATATATGCTTAACCAAAAGTTAAATATTTATATTAAAAAAATAAATAAATATTAATATTTTATTATATTTTTTTATTTAAAAGAATATATAATTAATAACTTAATCTTATTATCAAATTAATAAAATCTTTTCGTAAAATTTTTTTGTGTATACTCATCCATTCTTAACTTTGCATCTGTAAAATATAATAAAATTCAAATTATTTAATTTATTAATTATTTATTAGTTAATTATAATTAAAAGATATATTTTTTAATTAACCTTAAAAAGTAAAATTGTTAGGATTTTTTTTAATTATATATATAATATAAGGACAATATAATTCAAATTTAATTATAAAAAATAAATATTATATTTATTAATTAAAAAATAAATATTTCATCAGAAATAATTCATGAGGGTGAAATATATTTTACCCTTGTCTTATTTATTAAATAATTTTTTAAATATTTTATTTATTAAATACTTGATAAAGACTTATTTAAATAAATGAGTGACACATAGAGAAGATCTCACTCATTTCTTTGAATAAGTCGTTATCAAGTATTTAATATATTCTCTATTTCAAATTAATATTATCTTCTAAGTATATAGTAATTATTTATATAAAACTTATATCACTACTACAACAATATATATATATATATATATATATTTACGAGTAAATTACAATAAACTTTTATAAAGTTTGATATAATTATAAATATTTTCTTGTTGTTTAAAAAATTACAAATACCCCATAATATTTGACGAAATTATGTAATTCTTGAATGGATATCTGAAATTGTCAACTTTGCTATTGTTGTATTTTTTTTAGAAAAAAAATCAAACGAGATGGATGAAAATTTTTGAAAAAATTATAAAAAAAAAAAGCATTCACTTAGTCCATTAAAAAAATAAAAAAATTTTAGAAATAAATAAAATTATAATTCATAATCTACAAGAGCATTGTGGACGATTCACCACAAAAATAGATGAAAGCCTAATTGAGACTAATAAATTGGGTTAATTGTTAGACAACCATTAAAATCGGAAAGATACTAATAATTTTTCAAATACAGCGAAAGTATTTGTAATTATGTCAAATTTCAAGAGAAACGTATTGTAACTTATCTTACATATGCTATAGAGTGAAAATAAAATATAAATGTTTTTTTGCAATAATTCTCTATATTTTTTTTATTTCTTTCTTTCAAACATATATACATATTTTTTAATCTAAAATTATTGGTATAATATAATAAAGTAATATCTATTCAATAATGCAATAAACTACTTGTGAAAAAAATAAAATAATAAGAATCCGTTTTTAGTCAACCAAAAGATGGATAAATATCACAAATTTTGTATAGTAATTTCCGGGGAAGGTAATAATAACAATAATTGGCATTTAAAACCTTGTGCCGAAATTTGATGTGGTCCAATTGAATTCGGACCCTTTTGCTGTGAATTGTTGAATTAATATATAGTAACGGTATCCAATATGATAATTGTCGGAAAATTTAATTTAATAATCGGAATTTATGTTGAATTTGTACCCAGCTTATATTGTGATTCGTTGAATTAATATATAGTAACGGTATCCTATATGATAATTGTCAGAAAATTTAATTTAATAATCGGAATTTATGTTGAATTTGTACCCAGCTTATATTGTGATTCGTTGAATTAATAATCGAAACTTTATGTAGGTACGGTACAAAGACAAGCATGAATAGGCCTAATTGAAGTTCAAAGTTGGTGGCTACACACCTTTAGTATATATTTTTATATATTATAGGAAAAATTATTATTTTAGTCCGCTAAGTATGCCTAATTTTAATTTTAATCCAATAACTATGTCTAGTTTTGTTTAGGTCAGTAACTTACGAAATTGCTTACTTTTAGTCCCCTGACATATTTTCGGATAATTTTACCCTATAAGTGCATACCGCCTAAAACTGCCTTTCAAATGTTGCATAGGGATAAAATTGTCCGAAAATCTACCAAAGGACTAAAAATAAGCAATTTCATAAGTTATTGGACCTAAACAAAAATGGACATAGTTATTGGACTAAAAATTAAAATTAGGTATACTTAGCAGACTAAAATAATACTTTTCCCTGTATTATATTTAGGAGTAAATTATATTGAATATGTTGATTCTTCAATATATAATTTTATTATATTATATATTTAGGTATATTGACATTCTATGAAATTAGGTTTAATTATAAAAATACAGTATACTCTTTGTAAAATTATAAGTATATTTTTTATTTATTAATAAAATTTGACATAGATATTTACACTAACACCACTGGTTAACCTTCTTGTTAAGCAGCGTCGATGTAATTTACTTTTATATTTAAATATGAATATTTATCAATGATTTTTTTATCATATCTCCTATAATTATTAAAAATAAGAAATATTTAATTTGCTTTTTTTATAAGATTTTATAATTCAACCATGGTTGTTGTTCATGTATGTATATATATATATATAACTATTTTTATTTAAATAAATGCAATTATGATGCAAGAGGACATGATGTCATTTAATAGTAGAAGTTTGACTTGAATCCATTTTATCTTTATTATGTTGGATTCTAAGTGTACTATTCAATATAGATGATATAGACTGATAACTATATGTATTTGATTAGGTCTCGTTTGGTTCGCGTGATAAGATTAGATATAATGGAATTTGATGAGATAAAAAATGAATTGATAATTAATTTTATTATTCATTATATAGCATTTAATTTGACGTATTGTACGTGTGATATAATTTGTGATAATATAATATAGTATTTAGTTGAAGGGATCACAAAATATGATTAAATGTAAAAAAATCATTACGGATATTGTTTTTTAAGTTATTTTTATTTTATATTGTAGCTTCTGAATAATTATAAAAAATAAAAAAATGTCTCAATATTTATTGAAATATAATTTCTAAAGCAATAATCCTTGTGGAATATATATATATATATATATATGAAGTAAACTCCATATATTTAAAGTAATAATCCTTGTGGAATATTTAAATTAAACTCATATATGCTTTTTAAAAAAAATTGGCAAATATATATATATGCTTAATCAAGAGTTCAATATTTGAAATAAATAAATATATTTTATCATATTTTTTTGGTTAAATACATTTTGCACTCCTAAACTATCCATAAAGTCTATTTACACCCTGAACTATAAAATGTAACAAAATGACCCCTTATTATTTACACCCCTAAAAGATCGCTATTACAATTATTCTCCTAAATATAATCTAAATTATTATAATTTTTTTAATTAGAAGATATATAAACTCCATAAATTTATAATTCTTATATTTTTTACTCAACTAATAAAAAATTTATATAAGTTTTGCCAGTATTGTTATATATATTGAACTTTTTTTAGAAATAAAATATTATATCGAATATATATACTGTAAAATATGAAAATTTATAATATAAATAATATATAGTATTGTATATTTTTTAAGTAATGATATGGTATATTTTTATTATGTTGAAATATAATTGAATGAAAATTCATAAGTTATACAACATACTTTTTCTATAATATTATATGCATTATGTATTTTACACATATTTACATATACTTTTTACCATAATTTATTTACTTTGTAAAATATATTCTCTTATATTGAGAATATTATTTTTGGTGCTTCATAATTTATAAAAAATTATAAATAATATTATTTTTAAAATAGAATATGAGTAAAATTTTAAGTTACTAAAAATAGTTTAGGGAGATATTTTAATAAAATAGATTTTAGGAAGTAGAACAAAATAGTATAGGGATAAGTGAGAAGGGCATTTTTGTCTTATTAATGTCAAATTATTTTGTCAGGGGTGTTTTTATTACCTTTCATACTTTAGAGGTGTAAATGAGACAAAATGCATAGTTCAGGGGTGCAAAGTGTATCTAACTCTATTTCTTTTTTTATAGAAAATATATTAAAAAATTGATGCATAAGTACTTATTTTTGTCTAAAATAATAAATAGTTAATAACTTTATTTTGTAACCAAATTAATAAAAACTTTTTATAATTTTTTTTGTGTAGTTGTTGTACTCATTCATTGTTTAAATTTGAGTCTATAAAATATAATAAAATTAGAACAATTTAATTCACTAATTATATTTTATTTTATTATAATTAAAAGATACTTTTCCAAATAAGAAAATTTTAATTAAAGTGAAAATGAAAAATTGTTGAAAAAATTTTTCTTTGAATTAAATATATACACATATATATATATAATATAAGGGTAATACTGTTCAAAAATTAAATTTTAGGGGTAAGTATCATATTTATTAATTTAAAGGGGTAAATATTACATCAAAAATAGTTCAGAGACAAGTGTATTTTACCCTTTTATAATTGAGGATAATAATATAATATATATATATATATATATATATAACCCAATTTCTATATATACAAAAAAAAGAATACTAATTCAAACCATTATGGGAATAGCAATTCAAGCATTTTCTTCTAATTTAAATCATTATAAAAATAAAAACGCATGCTAAAGATGGAGTAATGTAAAAATAATTGCCTAGTAATAATTTAAGAAAACTAATAGAGTCTTTCATTTAAACATATGGCCACTCGCATTGTATGCGAAAAAATAAATAGAAAAAAATCGAATAAGCCACTCAAAGGGTATTAATGTACTTTTGAGTCAAATAAAATTGCATACCCATACTTTTATATATTATACCGTTGTTCGTATACAACATAAAAAATACATTTTAATTATTATTTTTGGATAGAGAATTTTATCTATAAATTTATCAAAACCTTCTATTTCATTAGTCATAAAAAAGAAACCAAAAAGAAAAAAGGAAAAAAAAATTGCTTTTTTTCAATAAAATTGCTTTTATTTTATAGAAATTGGATTAAATATGATTTTTTTTAAAAACATTATTGTCCTCAATTATGATTAAAATCAAAATGAATCAAAATAAATAAATTTTTGTGTGTAAAATGAAAGTCGAACATGTCCTTATATAGACAAATTCTTGCCTAATTTTCCCTTCAAAATTGGATGACCGTTTTTTTTAACAGTCAACTTAACAGATGGTACTCAGGTGGATGAAAATTAAAAATTTTGAGTACCAAGTCTGATGATTAAAAATTTGTGTACTAAAACTGAAAAAAGGGTATACTTTGGATATGAAAAGTGAAATTATCCCTAATGCAAACCAAACGTGTGATTATGCATGATATACAATTTTATCATACCTAATCACACGAATAAATGGGACCTTAAACTATTAATCTGCAAGACGTCACGGGGTTCGAGTTTTTTTGGGGTGCAGTTATTTATCATATTTTGTGTAAATTTATTGTAATTTATTTATAATTTTTTGTCATATTAATGCATTGATCGAACTAATATATTAAAAAAAGTGGCCTTATCCAGATTACAAAGAATATGAGATATTTGTGTAGGACAACTAGTAGACGTAATCAAAGCAAAAGATGAGGTGTAATTCACATTTCAAACACGAACACTATAATATATAGATGATGATATAAGGATTTTGTACTAAGATATTTTAATATGAGAAATATATATATATATATATATACTAATTTTATTTAATTTATAGAGTTGACTTAGTAGTAGATAAAATTAAATTTAAAAAAAAGAAGTCGCGATGTACAATAATGTCAAGCACATGAGTGTGTGATGTGCGTGTGTTTTGAGGTGCATTTCCATGACTTTATGCAACTTTGAAATTTAGTAACTAGATATCATTTAATTATGATTAATAATAAATAATTATAAAATATAATTATTGGCCACAATTTTGCAATAGTTGTTGGTCGTGGTTTCTATGAGGGTGGTAAATATTTTGACTATGGGTTCTTAGCCGTGATAGATAATTCTTTTTATGGTGAAAAATTAATTTTTTGCATCGATTTTATTTAACTGTAGTTAATAGTAGTCATTTACCATGATTTTTAGCTAGTTTGAAAGTAGTAAATGGCGTCCCATGGTTCAAAATAGTTGTGGGGTATTTAAAGGCCCAGATATTTGTATTAGTACGGGATCACGTGGCACGACATCGAACTCTCAGGTCTAGATTGATCAATGATCGTGTTTCGTGTGACCGGGTCGAGGAGGAACCCGACTCGAGTAAGAAAACACACAAATTCTAATCCCGTTTTAAGTATTTTGCCTTAATAAGGAATATTTTGATTGCTACATAACGCAGACTCGTATATTCCTATCAAAATCATAAAGAAAACTTTGTTTAAGTAATTATTATGATTTTTTTTAATAATTATTGATTGAATTGATGCAGTTTATATAAATTGTATAATACATAAATAAATAATTCTATGTGCAACTTTGACATCACATAATCCCCAGAAACATAGTTCTATTTATCATAAAATGCCTGTCCAGTCACACCTTTTTTAAAAAATATATATTTATATGTTTTCCAACTTTCTTGACCTTTTAATTTTTCAATTATTTATAATTTATTGAAATATTTGCATAAATATGGTTGTTTAAGTCAGAGAAATAGTGGTTCCGTGTCAAATAAAAATATGGATTTCACCTTATAATAAGTGTTTTTCGAGGACATAATTTTTTATTTCAAATATATATATGTTCTATTTAATAAATACACATTATGTGTAAAAAAAATGACGTAATCTTTGTATTCGTTATGTAGCACATATATACTATTGTATCTTATATTTTATTTAAAACGTATTATATTCTTTCAAGTAAAATAAATTACGTAATTTTTATATATAAATAGTAAAAATAAAAATAATTATAGGTTACTTGTATATATATATATATATAAAGTCATCATTATTTATCACAGATGATTTTGCTATTATTACTAACATTATTTTTTATAATTTTATTTTATATTGTCACGATTATATATTAAAAAGTAAATTTATGTTGGTATTTATGACATGAAACATCCCATGTACCTTATACGTAATTCACAAACAATTTTGTCTTTTTATGGGAGTCCACGATGGAGTAGGTCGATCATCAATTATTACACGCATGAGCATGACCTGTTTTCTTGTATTTACCATCAATTGTCATGCCTTTTTTTGTTGTTGTGTGTGTTAGATGACCGTATTTGAAGGGTATTTGTAATTATTCAAATAACGAAAAATATTTGTATTATAGTAGATTTCAGCGGTGCTCGTTGTAATTTATTTATTTATTTATTTTTATAATTATATATTTATAAATTAATATTTTATCCGGGTTCGAGATCGTAGTGAATTCAAGAATAGTCTAATTCTGAGTAAATGTCAGATATGAAATACCGATTGAATGATAGACTCTAATCGTATCCAATTCATTGAACCTCACTCAAAACCCATGGGTCTAGACCCGACTAAACCTAGACCCGATTCTCTCTTTTTTTTTTTTCAAATTAATTTTTTTACAAATCGTACTATTGGAATTATTTTTAAATTTTTTTATTTCTATCCATAATTTAACAATAAATTCAAATTTATTGTGAGACCAATTTACAAATAGCTCTTTTTTTTTTATAAAATTTTTTAAATAGTATATCGTTTAATTTAAATTTACAAAATAATTTTATGAAAAATATTACACGTTAAATAATGTTATGATGTTTTAAGTTTTTTAAAAATTTGTTAATTTGAAATTAGATCGCTTGATAAATAATAATCCAATTGAATAATGAAGAAAAATAAATATATTTTCTTTTTGTCTAAGTTCGATACATAGACCCATGGGTATATATGGGTAGACGCCCAACCCAGACCCAATCTATATTTTTTTAATAGGTTTGGATTTGGGTCTAATAATATTCATTAGATCTGGGTCTTAGAATTAATCTGAGTTTGAGTAGAATCTTACCCTACTCATTGACATTCCTATATAAAGCCATCTATTCGTTCATATTTGTATAGATTCATATGTCGTGATCTTCACTTTTCAAGTATTGAATGATCAATAGTGATGATTTTGGATCGTCGGGTGGAGTCGTGTGCAGGTAGAGAAGTGTGCGGTTTTCAATCTGTTTAGGCATTAATTTGAAATTGTTTGGGAGATATTCTTATATATTTTTATCCAATTGTTTGGAACTAATCAATCAACTCTTATAATGGTGAAGATATACCTCATCACATACATTAATGAAGATATACAAGGATAATTTGATCATAAAAGAATTTATTTGACCTGCAATAAATCAATAATAAGTCAAATCAGAGGTAAATATAAATTTTTATCCAATTTGCCATGGTTTGATGTAATTACACGTAAACCCCATATGATTTGAAAAATTACATCTAACATCCCTGATGTTTGCTTTTATCTAAAAAATTAAAGTCCCTCCATTAGTCAAATTCACTGATGACTATTATTAAAATAAACCAATACCCATACATTAATGAGGTCATGAAGTCTCAATTTTGCCAATTAAACTAAGCCTCGTCGTGAAGAGTGTAAAAATTAGATAAATGTGTGTGTGTGTTTTTGAATAAAAATGCATGTAGAGAAGGGTGTACCTGAGGGAGCTGGGATCAGTAGAAAATAGGGTGATTTGAGCGTATAAAAAGAGGGTAGACGCAGGAGAGGAGATAAACCAGTTTTCCTTACTCCGATTTTCCTTCCTCTCCACCAGCAAACGGGGATAGTCTCTGGGCTGTTTCCAAACATGGGAGGTGATGCTATTAGCCTGGAGCAGATCAAGAATGAGACTGTTGATCTGGTAAGATTTTTCCCTACTCTTTCTGTGTGTTTTTGTTTTTTCTGGAAATCTTGAACTGGGATTTGGTTATTTAATTGTTTTTTTTCAAGTTTATTGAAATTAGTTAGGGAAAATAGAATACAATTTTGTTTTTCTTGAATTTTATATGATTTTTAAGCCGTTTGTAGCTTCTAACGTAGGATAAATATTTTTCATGCATGTAGAATGTTAAAAACGTACATTCAGAAAGAAACAATACGAATCATTAGAGATGATATGTCGTGTGTACAGAAGAGAGAATTTATAAATTTTCAATATATGATATTATAACCTCTAATAGATGAAATAAAATATGAAAACAAAAGTAAAAATAGAGATACATAGACTCGTTGTATAAAAGTTACAAAGTCCGCTTTCTGTCTGATAAGATGGTCAATCATTGTTAGGATCACAAAACAAAATTTAGTCAAATATACTAACAAAATTCATCAAGTCCTGATAGTTGAGATTGAAATCCCGTGAAAAAAATACAAATTCATAGTTTGACTCCCACTAAATATATGGATATTTATCAAATTTTATCTGAGTTCATTGTGATATTTTATTATTACTTGTAATATGAATATTGTTGGTCGAGATACGAATGTAATTGTTGATATTGAGACAAAGTGATGTGATTATCATTTTTTATCAATAATAATAATAATAATAATAGCGCTCTTTTTGGTATTAATAATTGGGAGTAATAGTAAAGAAGAGATTTATAATTGCAATAATAAAAAAAATATTATATAGTTGGTAATTTATTTTTTAAATTATATATCAATTACAATATAAATATAGGGGTAATATTGAAAAGTCAACTTCAGATGGTCTCCATCACCATGGTCCGCATGATTGCTTGTGTCATTCTCATGTGGTGGTAACACTTACAGCGCGACGTCTTTATATATGTATATAATAAGTAATTTTTTATACTTTAAAATATATTAGATAATACTTTAAAATATACTAGATATAATAATAAAATATATAAATTGATGTATTATATTTAAAATAAATAAATAAATAAAATTAATTAAAAGATATTATCTACACCAAAAAATTGGTATTGCGTTGAGTGAAAAAGATCTTTTTTTTTTTAGATTATTATAAATAGATAGTATAAATATATACATGAAAATAAAAATTTGAATAGGGATGGTTGAAAAATATATAAGAAATATTTTTTATAATTTAAAAAATTAGTGCCGCTCTGTAAGTAACTGTTGTTTGTGAGTAAAAATAGAATTTTCCTTTTATTAGTATAGATATACAAAATTTTAAAATAAAAAAAAAAGAAATAAATGACGAATTGAATGAAAGTATAAAAGATGGCGAGTCATTTAAAATAAGTATACGTCATAATATGGCTAGAAATATTTAAGGGTATAATTGATATTTTAAAAATTTAGTATTATGGTATCATAAACAATCAATAAGTGAAATAATTTTTTTTTATATTAGTATAAATATATAGGAGTGTGCATACATGCTTAGACGTCTAGGAATATCAATGGGTCCAAATTAAAATTTAAATACATGGAATATAAGGTTATGATGAATAATTATTTTGTATTAAAATTATTACGTTGGCATATTTAGAAAGTTACGGTGATATTATTGCTTTTAATATAAAAATACTTTTATATTATTTTTAAAATTATAAAACTGGTGTACTAGGTTGACTTGTACAACTAAAATAGACAAATTGGATTTAATTTTTCTTAAATTTTGGTAATTTTACTATTTGTTTCTGTTGTAATATTTTGTCATTTAATTTTTTTAAAAAAATAGTATGAAAGATGTAAAGTGGGCCCGACAAATTTAATACGTTCAACTCTAAAGGTCTCGTTTAGGGTCTCATATTCATAAAATTTTGATACGTCGGATCTCGGATCGTGGTAAACCTATTTTTTGCCATTCCAACCCAATGAATTAGTATTGGGTTCATGTCCGAGAAATTTTTTACGGGTCGAGTATAGGGTAAACTCGAAGGTTGAAAGATAACTTAGGATTGTAGTAATCAAACTTAGTCTCACAAGAAATTCTAACTCAAATCAAGAAATTCTACAATAAGAAGACAAGAATAGGGATTTTTATGCAATAGACAACTTAGGATGTAATAATCAAACCACTTTCATGCATGCAAGTCCTAAGGCCACAAAGGTAAAAACATATGCAGTTTCCAACCAAAACTTGTGTATGTCTGAATTCTTTGTTATGGAAAATGATCATACTGAGGTTGGCAATTAACTGTATTTTCGTATTGAAAATAACAGGAAAAAGTTCCGATAGAGGAAGTCTTTGAGCAGTTGAAATGCACCCGTGAGGGGCTGAGTTCTGAAGAAGGAGCCAACAGGATTCAAATCTTTGGCCCCAACAAATTGGAAGAGAAGAAGGTTCGTCTCGTCGTTATTGTTTGCTTTTGCACTGTAATGACAACATTTAGCATTCTACTGATGTGAACATATTTATCGATGCAGGAAAGCAAATTACTCAAGTTTCTTGGTTTTATGTGGAATCCTCTGTCATGGGTGATGGAAGCTGCAGCCCTGATGGCCATCGTGCTGGCTAACGGAAGCGGACAGCCCCCCGACTGGCAGGACTTTGTCGGTATCGTCTGCCTGCTGGTGATCAACTCCACCATCAGTTTCATTGAAGAAAACAATGCTGGAAATGCTGCTGCAGCTCTTATGGCTGGTCTTGCTCCCAAAACTAAGGTATATTCTTTGAGGATGTGATGATTTATCCAACCCATGAATGAATGAATTGGCCGGCTTGTTTGTGATCGAACCTTTCTTTGAAAATGTGTAGGTTCTCAGAGATGGTAAATGGAGTGAGCAAGAAGCTGCCATTTTGGTTCCTGGAGACATTATAAGCATTAAACTTGGAGATATCATCCCTGCTGACGCTCGTCTTCTTGAAGGAGATCCATTGAAGGTTGATCAGTCGGCCCTCACGGGAGAATCGCTCCCCGTTACCAAGAATCCATACGACGAAGTTTTCTCTGGTTCAACGTGCAAACAAGGTGAGATTGAAGCGGTTGTGATTGCCACTGGGGTGCACACTTTCTTTGGAAAGGCAGCTCATCTTGTCGACAGCACAAACCAGGTGGGGCACTTCCAGAAAGTGCTGACTGCGATTGGGAACTTTTGCATTTGCTCTATAGCAGTGGGAATGTTGGCCGAGATCATCGTGATGTACCCAATTCAACATAGGAAGTACAGGCAGGGGATTGATAATCTCCTTGTTCTCTTGATTGGAGGTATTCCTATTGCCATGCCAACCGTCTTGTCGGTTACCATGGCTATCGGATCCCACAGGCTGTCCCAGCAAGGTGCCATCACGAAGCGAATGACAGCTATAGAGGAAATGGCTGGAATGGATGTTCTGTGTAGTGACAAGACGGGCACATTGACGCTCAACAAGTTGACGGTCGATAAAAGCTTGATCGAGGTCTTTGCAAAGGGTGTGGATCAAGAGCATGTGCTGCTTTTGGCTGCAAGAGCTTCAAGAACTGAGAATCAAGATGCAATTGATGCTGCTATTGTTGGTACTCTTGCTGATCCTAAGGAGGTGCGTTTGTCTCTATAATTTTTATCCGTGATTTTGTGTTTTCTATAAAGATTACACAGGTTAATGATTTGTACATTTGTATTCTTAGGCAAGAGCTGGTATCAGGGAGGTGCATTTCTTTCCCTTCAACCCTGTGGACAAGAGGACTGCTTTGACTTACATTGATTCGAAAGGGAACTGGCATCGAGCTAGCAAGGGAGCGCCTGAACAGGTCTTTTATTTTTTTTTTCTCTAGTTCTTTGTTTTCTTTCCCTGCTAATTCATGAATAAATAAACAGAACTTTGAGATCTTGATCGTCAATTTCGTTTCCGTCTCTCCTTAAATCAGATCTTGACCCTTTGCAACTGCAAGGAAGACTTCAAGAAAAACGTTCATTCTGTTATCAATAAGTTTGCTGAGCGTGGGCTCCGGTCGTTGGCTGTTGCTAGACAGGTCTGAAATGCCTTAGCTCTTAGCTAGCTTTTATTGAGAAAAGCTGGTTACTTAACCAAATGTCTTTACATTTTCAGGAAGTGCCAGAGAAATCTAAGGAAAGCCCAGGTGGTCCGTGGCAGTTTGTTGGACTCTTGTCGCTTTTCGATCCTCCTAGGCATGATAGTGCAGAGACAATCCGCAGGGCCCTCCATCTTGGTGTAAACGTCAAGATGATCACTGGTATGTTAACCGTTCATTAGCCTAGATATACAACATTTAAGCTACAATGTTTTCTCCATTAAACTCATACTCATAATCGTATACTCTTAGGTGATCAACTTGCTATTGCTAAGGAGACGGGACGTAGACTTGGGATGGGAGCTAATATGTACCCTTCCTCTTCTTTACTCGGCCAGCACAAAGATGAATCCATAGCTGGCCTTCCTGTTGAAGAACTGATTGAGAAGGCAGACGGTTTTGCAGGGGTCTTTCCCGGTGCGTACTTTTTTCGTCTTTTTCCATCATTATCTCTGAATGAAAACTCCACACTCATCTTGCTTTCAATTTTCTGGCCAACAACAGAGCACAAATATGAAATCGTTAAGAAGTTGCAAGAAAGAAAGCACATTGTTGGAATGACGGGAGATGGTGTAAATGATGCACCGGCTCTTAAAAAGGCTGACATTGGTATCGCTGTCGCTGATGCTACAGATGCTGCAAGAAGTGCTTCTGATATCGTGCTAACTGAACCCGGGCTCAGTGTTATCATCAGTGCAGTCTTGACCAGCCGAGCTATTTTCCAAAGAATGAAGAATTACACTGTTAGTTTCCATTCTTCTTTTGTTGTTTCTTTTTACGCAAATATATTTGCATTGAAGCAAGCTAAAATGTTTTTGTGTCATTTTTGGCAGATATATGCAGTGTCCATCACTATCCGTATTGTGGTAAGTTTTCGGAGAAGAAAACATTATTAGTATATTAGTTTCATGATAAGTTGATCCTATTCTATGAACTTGTGCTTTGCAGTTTGGTTTCATGCTTATTGCATTGATCTGGAAGTTCGATTTCTCTCCATTCATGGTTTTGATCATTGCCATCCTGAATGACGGTAATACTTCTCTGTTCCGTCTTGATTCCTTAACAACTTTTTAAGGTAATGTGTGGAGATTAATGAATCAATAACTGTGGTTTGTTCAGGTACAATCATGACCATCTCCAAGGACAGAGTGAAGCCATCTCCGTTGCCTGATAGCTGGAAGTTGAAAGAAATCTTCGCCACCGGTGTATTTCTTGGAGGCTATCTTGCCTTGATGACTGTTATATTCTTCTGGTTGATGCATAAAACCGACTTTTTTCCGGTAAAAAACATATTGTTTTGTTTTCTTGAAAAAATGAGTTCAATCATGAGAGTCTGAGTTCACTCTGTTGCTGATCAAAATAGGAAAAATTTGGAGTTAAACACATTAAACATAGTGAGCATGAGATGATGGCTGCTCTGTACTTGCAAGTGAGTATTGTTAGCCAGGCCCTCATTTTCGTTACCCGATCGCGCAGCTGGTCGTACGTCGAACGCCCTGGAGCACTGCTAATGACTGCTTTTGTCATTGCACAACTGGTAAAAGTTCCTACTCCTTCATTCAAGAAAGAGTTTCTTAATTTATTAACAGCCGGCCCACCTGCAAAAACTGGCGAAGTGTAATGTAGGGTCAGGCTCCATGCTTTCGACATAAACTTGCATGAAACGGAAGATTACATTATCATGGTTTGAAGTGCTGAAAACTGATCTGGTTTTTTAGGTTGCAACTCTGATTGCTGTCTATGCCAACTGGGGTTTTGCAAGAATCAAGGGATGCGGATGGGGATGGGCTGGTGTCATCTGGATTTACAGTGTCGTCTTCTACGTGCCCCTCGACCTAATGAAGTTTGCTGTACGTTACATCTTGAGTGGAAAGGCATGGCAGAACTTGTATGAGAACAAGGTTAGCCTATATACACACATTGTTTTCTTGTGGTTTTTTCATTTCGCTTCTAAATGATATCTTCCGTTTTCTTGCTTCCCTCTACAACAGATTGCTTTCACCACCAAGAAGGACTATGGCAAAGAGGAAAGAGAAGCGCAATGGGCGCTTGCTCAGAGGACCTTACACGGCCTTCAAACACCGGAAGCTACTACCGTCTTCAATGAGAAGAGCAGCTACAGAGAACTGTCTGAAATTGCAGAACAGGCAAAGAGGAGAGCTGAGATTGCAAGGTAACAACACTATTTCATTAAGTTTCTTTGTTCCAAAGTGCATCCTCCCCTTCTTCAACTATCTTGACTACAACATGCTCAAACCCGGTGCAGGCTGCGCGAGCTGCATACGCTCAAGGGTCACGTTGAGTCAGTCGTAAAGCTTAAGGGCCTCGACATTGAGACAATTCAGCAACATTACACCGTATGAAGCAATCGAACGACATCCCACAAGCCAAGATCTTAATTTAGAGACCTAAGAAGAGGAGTTTGTCTTAATAAAACAACCTTGTTTGCATGAGGCTGGAAAAAGAGCCACTTGTAGTTTCCTGATCTATCTTCTTGCTTTCTAATGGCCCTCAGAAAAGGGTTCTTGTAACACAGTTTTTCAAACTCAAGCTTTCCCCCCTTTATATTACCACTCACTTTCTAGTGTATTTTTGTTCGACTCATCAGTATCATCCTCGTGCACGGGCCATACTAATCTTCTCTATACCGATGATATATTTCACGACTTATATGTATCGATATGGACAATGCAATTAAACAGTAAACTCAAAAGTCGGTTCGAACCAGCAACAATAATAACTACTCGTGATTATGATCGTGAATACTCCGTTATGCGTGTTTTAAATTTAACTTCACAAGAATACTTCGATTTAAATAGTATTGCATACCATATTTTGATTTAATATATACACGTTACGTGGCCTGCATTATTTTGCTCCTTAGAAAAAAATAAATAAATAAAAGAAATATAACAAAACATTATTTATAAGTTTTAACATGTAATTTATCTACACTTGGCTCCTTTATTTTTTGCATGGACTATTTTTAGAAAAATCAATTGTTATATTGTAATCGATAGGATTTTCTATCGCATCGGCAATTTCATTTTACATATATTAGTCATGTGTACAAAAATTATGTCATTAATTTCATTTAAGGAAAGATTTTATATACGTAGCATGTATATGAAGTAGAAGATGTAACAGAAATCGTAATAGAAAATCTGATTAGTTAATTAACATGTTTTGTTGACGTTATTTATTTTTGTTTACATAAATTTATTTTAATTTTAACCTATTTTTTCACTTATAATAAATTTAATAAATATATTAGATAATTAAAGAAAGTTCATTTTATGATTTAAAAAATTTAATAGATATTGGAAGTTTTTTATTTTTTACAATTTGAACCAGAAATGTAGAGTGTGGAGGTGATGCTAGTATATATTGGGTAAGAAAGAGTAAGTTTATATTGTTTTTGGGTAGTAAAGTGTTAAAATGGGTAAATTTGTGGGCTGAAATGCTATTTACCATTCTTTGAGAATACCTTCTCAATTCAGTCTTAACCCCAGAAAACCCTAACCGATTGATAACCCGCATAAACCCTAATTGGCAACTGGAAGTTCCTCTCTCTCTCTCTCTCTCTCTCCACATACTACCACCAGTACTCCTCAATGAAGAAGAGACCTCGGGAGCCCAAACCTCTTCTTCCGTTTCTAGCATCGGCCACCGGCCCTGCCTTAATCAAACACTTGGCCTCATGCAATACCACTGTCAGATCTCAATCCTTAAGGCTTCTCCAGTCTTGGCTCGCCTCAGAGTCGCAGCAGCTCGCGGATTCTGATATCAAGAAGCTTTGGAAAGGGCTCTTTTATTGCCTCTGGCACGCTGACAAAACCCCCAATCAGCTAGCCCTAATCAATCGACTCACCAATCTGTTTCTGTCGCTCCAGCCCTCGCTTTCCTTGGAGTTCTTTCGTGGGTTTTTAGTTACCCTTCGGAGGGAGTGGCCTGGTATTGACCGGCTGAGGTTGGATAAGTTTTACTTGTTGATACGCCGTTTTGTGAAGGCGTTGTTTGAGTTGATGAGGTTGAGGAAATGGGATGTGGATGTTTTGGGGGAATATTTGGGGGTGTTGGAGAATGATGGGTTCTTGGCGGAGGACAAACTGCAGGGGAATGGGGTGAATTATCAGGTGGCGTCTGTATTTTTGGAGGAGCTGAAGGGGGTTGGTTTTCCTGTGAGGAAGGAAGTGGTTGATGTGATTCTTGGACCATTTTTTTCGGTTATGATGAGGAGTAAGGATAAGATTTTATTGGGGAAGGTAAAGAGTTGCCTATTTGATGAGTTGGTGAAACTAGGGAAGGAACTGTTGGCAAAGAAGAGGACAGGAGTGGATTGTGATGAAAAGGATGCGGATATGTTGTTGGGGGTGGTTGCTTTGAGAATGGGGTTATCCGCGAGGTTTTATGAGGTTGGTTCATCGGCGGACTGCATTCAGGCTAATAGGAAAGTTGTATTGGGGTTGCATGATGAGTTTCTGAAGTTGGAAAAAGATTTAGAATCATCTGGTGTTGAAATTGGTATACCTGAATACGGTGATGCAGGTGATTGTGGTGAGCATGAAGAGGTGCCTCAGTTGATCCCTATTGATTATGATGCTAGTAAGAGTAATGAGGAAACAAGGACGCAGGAAGGGGCTGATAATGCCTTTAAGAAGAAGAAAAAGAAGGCAAAAAAGGGGGTAGATGGAGATGATAAGAAGAGGAAGAAGAAGAAGAGAAAAGATGAAAATGGGGTTGCCAAGGATAACTCTGCAGCTGAGGAAAATGGTGATTTAGATAGGATTAATGGCACCGAGAATCTGTATTTGCATATTGGTTCTGAGAATAGTCTAAGTAATAACCTGGAAATTGATGGAACTTCAGTGGATTTGAATGAAAACGTGATACTGAATCTTCAGAAACAATTTGAGAAAGTTGCTACCGAAATGGGTTCCGAGAGTGATGAGGGTTCAGATTTCTCAGATACTCCTCTAGTATCCAAGAGGAAGAGAACGAAAGGTGCAGATGTGCAGGAGCCTGGCAATCCGAACACAAATTTGACTGGAGATGGAGGTGATGCTGCAAGGAGCATAGAGAAGAGTGCAAAGAAGGTTAGGTTTGCTATGAAGAATAACCTGGTTTGGAAGCCACAGACTCCATTGCCTCCTGAAAGTTTGAGATTGCCACCATCTGTCACTCCAAGGGGTAGTGCATTGAAGAAGGGGGTCCCCCCAGGGCCTATTATAGAGATGCCATCTGTCATGAAAAAGGCAAAGCAGAAGAAGAAAGCTCTAAATAGGTTGAAGAGTGCCACACCGTTGATGAAGCGGCGGAAAAAGATGCAAACACGATCTGTGTGATAGTATTCAGGTTGAAGGATTGTTTTCTTTAGATGCTTGTTTCTTTATTTATTTCCGGCTACTTGAGTTTTGACATGCTTTCTTCAATTTGATTAGTGATAACGTGTTGAAGTTGTGCTCTAAAACTCCTAGTGGCTTGTATTTGGTTCTCTTTTACTTCAATTTTACAATTTACTGAGAGCTGCACTGACATACACTGATGTTATAAGAAATTGAGGGTTGTCTTACAGCTATTTGGGCAATTCATTGTGAAATATGCTGTTGATTTTTCTGTGTTGTTAAATTTGAGCATGTTGGTCTATGAATTTTCAATCACATTTCATACCTCTATTGAGAAATCTGTAAGTGGTTCGTCTTCATTTTCTTGATTGAAGATATAATTGCTTGGTGAGATCACATTTCACGTATATACACAAAGATCAGAATGAAAACTAATCCTAATTTACATGCTTCCATATGCATGTTCAATAAGATGTGTGTATGAATTTTCTGAGGCTAGGTCTCCTTGGTTTGTGCTCTCTGTTTCTAGTTCCTTTCACTCTGTTAATTTGTTTGTTTCTACAAACTTAAATACGTCATTTTTGTAAGTCTTGTGTTCCTTTCCTAGATACAACAACGTTAAAATGGCTGATATGAACCTTCTATTTATCATCCAAAAAAAGGTGTTCTTGAAAATCTGGGCACTAGAGCCATAAATAGGAATTCGTTGCATTACACAAAGTTCAAGCTGGAGTTGCACAGAGTTGTCATCTTACACATAATGCCATATATCTTAGACTATTTGTTAGCCTATCGACCCAAGACTCGATTGAGGTTAGATGAATAAATACCTTAAAAGTAATTATCCTTGCAGATGATCGCGACAAGAATAGGTTACAAATGCAGTGGAATTGTTGGACAACTGAGTATAATAGTTCTACCCTAGTCCGGGACTTAATACCCAGTTAATATCACTAACCAATGAAATCGAAGAATGACTTTGAATGGTAGTAGGGAAGCTTCTCCACTGATCTTCAAATTTGAGTTGAGGTCATGTGTGTCTGAAAATGCATCTGCACTTTGTTAGACCGTCGAAAGGTACATCATTACGATGTTCAAATATTTATTCATTTGAGATATAATTCTTGGGCCATCGTAGCCATTCCCTGTATGCCATGACAGCAACTTTATATGATGATTTCCTTTGAGATTGACAATAGTTCTGGTAATTGTTCTTTTAGGATTATCTTTTACTTTCCTAATGTACTTAGAAAGTTTCGGGGGCTAACATGGAATTTTTGCCTTCCGTATCTATCTGCTTCTATTCTCTGTATTCTGTTCTGCTCTGCAGTTAAAAGAGTAATATTCTGTGTAAGTAACTAATGCCACACCATGGAATCCTTCTTGGATTGCTTGATCATGGAAAAATGCTGATAGAACTGAGATTTGAGTTTCACTGTAGGCGGCCTGAAACATAAAACTTGGCATGCATATGTAAAGTATAATACGATATTCAATACCAATTTGCAGTAGAAGATTTGAACTGAAATTATAACTATGAATGACCGAATATTAGTCATGCATTTATGAGTAGAAATATTGCATTTTGAATTGCCATTTGAAGCAATTGAAAAACTACTTGACCAAATTTATTCTATTACCATAAAAGTTGGATGCCATATTGAGACTTGAATCTTGTCACCTTTATGACTTTTGCTCATACATACTTTCTAAAATTAGAATTTATCGTTTGCAACTCCATTTTGTTGTCCGTTGAAGTAGCATTGTCAGCTCTAATAAGTAAAACATTTGGATTATTTATTATTTTAGGCATGATAATATTGATTATTATATTTGGTTCATGTTATTAGAGTTCAAATCTTGATTTTACAAATCTTAATTTATAGGATAATATATTCCACCTTGCTATCCCTTTAATCATTCTAAGCTAGAATTATTATTTTTTTCTCCTTATATGCCTTCAATTTAAAGTTGACATAATTTTTGTTATTCATATATTTGCTCATTATTAAGTTGGTTAATTATTTTTCATTTCTTCAATAAAATCAATTTTTTTTTTCACTCTGACTTTTTCCTTGTGAAATATGTTTGCTTAAAGGAATGTACTTTAAATGAGAATAATAAAATATAATAAAAAAATTACTAATACTTGAGTTTTCATTAGTTATTAAATTTTAAAAAGTACAATTTTTGCCATATTTCATAGTTTTTTTTTCCCGAAAAGTAAGCCTTCGTTCTCTTTTTTTTTTAATTATTATTATTGAATGTGTATTTTAAACTCCTGCTTCATATGAATATAGAAAAGAAAAATTAAAATATCGTAAAAATTATATTACAATAAATATTGAGGTTTTATCTTTTTATAATTATTCATAGCTTAATATTAAAAAAAATAACATAAAAATGATATCTTTAATATCATTTCACATTTAATTATAGTAGGAAGTTTCACGTGCAATGCACATGTAAGAATATATTTTTAGATTTGAATATAGAATTTATTAGTTAGTAAAGATATTAAACTCATAGTTTATTTATATTTCTATTATTGAATCATTAGTATATAATCTTTTTTCAAAAAACTTGATAATAATTGCTTTAGTTGATGAAGAAACCATTTAATTTGTTATTTGTGACGAATGCTAAATTTAATTGATAATATTAGATAAAAGTTTTGTTCCTTAAAATTGAAATTTTGCATTTCATATTTAATAGTTATTATGTTTAATGATTTCATATTAGAACAAGTTAGCACAAAAGTAAAATATAATATATAAAGCATCCAATATTAAAATAAAATTAATGAAGTCCCCTGTTTTTGGATTCTTTATAAGAAATTATAATTTAGTAAAATTGGTCATGTTTTATTTTTAATATAGGAAAAAATGCTAATAACCCTTTTGTGATATTGTAAGTGGGCAAATTACCCCCTTATAAAAAATAAATAGCGATTTATCTTCTTATATTTTTTAAAATATAACAATTTATCTCCTTATGCTTTTTAAAATGGAGCAATTAACCTCCGTGTATAAGGAGGTAAATTGCTTTATTTTAAAAAGTCTAGAGGGTAAATTGCTATATTGTTTTTATAGAGTAAGGTGTTCATTTTCAATATCATAGGGGGGTAAATTGCTATTCACCCTATTAATATATATTTTCTATTCTTTTAATTTTACTTTGTGTTTGTTATATATTTTTCTGAAATATCATATCTCGAATTCTTTTTTTTTTAAATGTAATGTGAAGTAATTTTAAACTAATTATTTATTAAATATTTTTTATAAAAAATTAATCTAATTAGACATATCCATATTAATTTGTATTAAGATGTCCTATAATTATTCTAATTATATTTTACTATCAATTTTTAAAGTTTGTCAAAATATTGTTTACATTCTTCATTAGCTTCTAAATTTAAAATATTATTCTTTACATTTTTAACTTCAAATTTTTAGTGTGATTTCTTAATCTATTAATTCATAGAAATTTAATTGGCATTATATTTATTATACAATAGTACTTTATTTTTTTAAAAACCTTAATTTTTATATACGCATACTATAAAACTTTCAACCGATTTCTATACTGAAAATTGATGGTTTTTATTTGGAATTTTCTAATATTTATTCTTTATTATTTTTTTTAATGTTTTGAAGTTTGGATTAATATATATTTACATCTTAGTTATATGCCATTTATTTTAAATCTTATAGTTCCCAGGTAAATTAATTTTTTAAAAAATATTTAAAATATTTCTTGCAAATTAACGTTAAAATTTAGGATAAATTGTATAAAATTCCCCTGTGTTTTCAGAATTTAGTTAAAAACTCCTTGTATTAAAAAAAACCCTGTATTTTATAAAATACATCAAAAAATCCCTCTCTATTAGAAACTAACAGAGAGTGTCTGACACTCGTCTATTGTACAAGTAGGCCTCATTTTATGACCTTTTTTTGGATTACTTTAAGTGTACGTATAATGTCCATTTTGCTCCTTTCTTTCACACTTAATTATATCTTAAATTAAATTATTTTATTTTGAATATATTTAATTAATTTAAATTATTTATTGAGTCCAAATATATCGTAATAAATTGTATTTACTTATAAAATATATTAATGTGATGTAAAAAGTATATAAATTTGTTAAAGATTAAAATTTTAAATTTATAAAACACAATACAAATATAATTTACTAAAATTCACTTTTCAAATAAAAGAATTATGCAATATAAAAGTCACTTAGAATAATTGTATATTATTAACTCAATTAGATTATTATTTACCAAATAAATTCTTTCACACATAAATAATGCTAATTAAATATAAAAAAATTAATATCAATTATTTTAAATTATATTATTTATTATAAAGAATCTTAAAATTAAATATTAAAATTATTAGTGTTTAAATTTTGAATATATTAAATTATTTATATTACTTTTAAAAAATATTTTTTTTTTAATCTTCTTCTCCATCACCGGCCACTACAGGCCGACGATGGTGCTTGGGCTACAGAAGTCGCCTTCTTCTCTTGGCGACGACAGTCATCAAGGTCAAAACTACGGGGGCAACGTCGCCCCTCGATTTTGGTTGCCGCCTCCTTCCAGTGAGCGCAAGGTCCCCCATTACAGGAGTGGTCAACTACGAGCAGGCGATCTCACCGTCGCCTTCTTTTTTATCGTCATTGCCCAGAAAAGTCTAGGCGACGGCTTCCCCGCCCACATAGACGGGGGACTTTGCTGCCTAAATTTTGTATAAATACATATTTATATATATTATATATAGTGTATTGTATAATATATTTTTATAATATATATTATATATAGTGTATGTATAGTATATATAAATATATTTTAAATTACTTAAAATTTAAATCATTCATTGTTTACAATTAAAGATAAACGGTTGTCATAAAAAGGGTATAATGGATAATTTAACAAAAAATTAATGGTGTTAGGATTTACTTAACGGGAGAGAGTATGCAATATTTTGAAAAATACAGAGGGTCTTTTTCCTATTTTTTTAACATAGAAAGTTTTTAACTAATATATATGTTATGCAACTTACCCTGAAATTTATTTATATTTTAGAATATATCATTCATTCCCTAAGTAATTCAGACAAATTAAAATTACCAAATAATTTTATGCTTTTAGCTCATTTCCTCGCTATGAATGATTACTAAATAATTACTGCTTTGATAGAATTTGATTCTTATAACTAATTCTTATTTAGAAATAATTATATGTGCACCCCTGTAATATATGACTTGTTTATAGAGATCACCCATGTCTTTTTTATAATTACATATACACCACCAGAAACATCAAAATTATTTACACAAATCACCATCAATTTTTAAAAAATTACACCCCCCCCCCCATGTATCAATATCATTACAATACCCTTATTCTTTGGTTGTTAGGGGTGGTTAATGTAATTATGTGAAAGGTATGGATAGTTTATATAAATACACCATAAATTAGGAAGTGTAAAAGTAATTATCCCTCTAATTTATTATTGAAAAGAGAACCACAGAAAAAATACGACATCTCCTCACAATCATAATAAACACTAAAAAGATTCTCACTATCACAAGTTGCACTTAGTAGTAGTATTTTATCTCCACTATATTATATGCTATAAATTAAAAGTACGTGAAAGTATAATCTTAAAATAATTTGCTACTACTAAAATTAAAATAAAATTAATTAGTAAGAAGTCACCAATGTTAAATTTTTGGAAAGCATTAATTAAGATTGATAATTTTTATTTAAATTTTCATGATATTTATTCTTGGCAAAATTGTAAAACTAGTCCTGTATTTATGGAAATTGGCAAAATTGGTCCCATAACCATGAGACTAACAATTTTAGTCTTTTATGTTTTAAATTTATAGCAATGTTGATCCTTCTGACCAAAAGTAACCAAAAAACAAATCAAATTAGGGATTAGGGTTTTGATGAAAAATGGACATTACATATGGTTAAAGACCACCCACCACCACTACACAGTCGGTCGTCGGAATTTTTTTCGGTACGTCTCTGGCCACGCACACCATCACTGAACTCTCCGTCAGACACTGATTCCAACCCTACAACATGTGTTTCAATCAGAGTTCAAATGAACCCCTAATTGCTTATCATAGTCTTGCCCTAAAACCTAAATTTGTTTTATTTCTTTTCTAGATTCGCCGCCGTCCGACATATCCATTGTTCGAGATCACCACCAATCAACTCCCCATCCTCCGGTGAGTTGATTGCACCCAAGCCCATTCATTTTTGTCCACTATCCGCCGATTTTCTTCATTTTCATTTTTGCCACTTTTTTGCCGCGCCCACGATGGGTCTCGCCGGCGGACAAACACCCTTGTATTTGCTCCCATGGCACTCACATCCCTCCGATCAGTTTCCATCAACGGCACCATCCACGTCACGATTTCTTTATCGTTTGACTTTTTTCTTATATGTTTTAATTTAATGGTAAATTTCGGTCCTTTCGACCAAAATTACCCGCCCCTTACCATGTCAGCAGCCACGCAAGACACCATCTGTTTAAGTTGAGACTAGTTGGCAGTCAGAAACATAAGCTCCAATTTTTTTGGGTAATTTGGCTGAAAGGACCAAAATTGCCACTAAATTAAAACGTATAGGACTAAAATTTTTAGTCCAGCAGTTATAGGACTAATTTTCCACCCTCCTATACTTACAAGGCTAATTTTGCCACCCCTATACTTATAGGACTAATTTTACAATTTTGTCTTTATTCTTTCATATATATATATATATATGTATGTATGTATTTTGAAGTTTATTATTTTTATGTATTATTCTGATATTATTCATTTTAAGTTATATTATGCTATAGTAAAATAATATTAATAAAGTATTTAAAAATATCGTCTAACAAATTAATGGCCTAAACATATGATTAGTCTATTGTTTTAGTAGGATTGTACGTTCTCATGTAGTTTAGAAGTATTAGAACTCTTAAATAGTCTTCTTTCAAAAGAATTTTATACTTTCATAATTAATTTTATTTATTATTATAAAGATTACTTAAATAAGAATAGGAATGTCTTTTCACAATGAGGAACAGACACATAAAAAATTCATAATAGTATAGACATAGATTTTGCAATCCCTTCAACAAAATACTATATTATATTATCACATAGGATAACACATACAATATATCAAACCAAACATTATCTAATGAATGATGAGATTAGTTATCATTTCATTTCCTATCCCACCAAATTTCATCACGCCTAATCCTATCTTACGAACCAAACAAAGCATTTGAGTATTAATGATAAATTGCACTTAATCAGAGAAAATATCAGACAAGACTGCCTGATTGGATACATGCAAGAACGACATTTTGCAGCTTAGCCTATGTACAATGCAAAAACTAATACTTCCATCTTTCACCAGAACATGAAATTTGAATTCCCCCCTCATGCACTACAACATAAAAGAGCTACAGATAGCCAGGAATTTCCAGAGCAAAAAAAAACAGACATGATCTTATAACACCAGCAAATATCTTAGTACCAAGTTTGTAAATGATGCTAGTTTCTATGAAGAATGATCAAGAAATTCCTAAGTCGAAAGAATAAAGCAGGCAGATCTCCTTAAATCTGCATGCTTAATCCCACAGTACTGGAATTTGTCGAACGTCTCAGTGCCAGAGCTTCGTGCAAAATCCAGCTGGTACCGTAGAACATCTCTTGTTTGAAATGACATCTGTGAAGGCGTCAATAAGTTGTCCAGCAAGAGATTCAGGATCTTCAATAAAAGTGTCGATGAATACTTTCACGACACGGACCTCTTGAGAGGTCGCTCTCAAGCTGTACCACGTCAAGAATTTCTGCCTAAATGCTGTCTCTATATGACCATCGCACTCCAACCACCGGATGACTTTCACATAGTACTCGAAATCTTTGTCCCCGATCCCAGAACACTCCTCCTCTTGCCTTTCTCCACTTCTCTTCTTAGAAGAGCTACCGGCCTGAGGCTCCTTTTCCCCTTCGGAACCAATATCGGCATCTTTGCCATTGAATTTGTATCTGTTGCTCCTCCCAGTGTCATCCTTCACATTCTCAAACTTGCAGGGAGTGATAGGCAAGCCCGCTTCTGAACTATCCACAATGGGAACACATTCTAAGCCAGTCGGAAGAGGTGTATTAGACCCATTCTCGGTGCTCGTTTCCTCAACCATCTGACCATTTGATGATTCTTTGTTTCTGGGATTCAACAGAGCATCACCACTTGGGGTGCAGCTAGTTTTCACCATGCTATATTCTTCATCCAACAAAGAAATTATGTCTCCAGGAGTCTCCTTCTGGCTCTTCTGACCCGAGAAGTTGATGGTGTCATCAACCATATCTGCAGTCATTTTACCAGCATTACCATTAAAAGGAAGAAAATTGTTATCCCCTCTGTTTTCATCCTCATCGTCCACTGAAGAAGGATTAGAGAGACTGCTGCAGTTAGTAGCGGGACTTTGGCTTCTTTCCACCTCTGAGCTCTTAGAGTTCAGATTTCGCAGCTCATCTTGAGACGTTACTGTCTGGAACTGAAATTCATGGAAGCCCATCTCTCTGTCGGAATCGAGGATAACAACTTTCAGAAAATACTGTGTAGCAGGTGTTAGACCAGAAAGGAGAAACTTTGTATTTGGTTTAAACAATCTACAAGTAGGCTCTATTGGATAGTCTATATCATCAGCTTTCCGATGCCATATGGAGTAACCCACGACATTTCCCATATTTGAATCATCAGAATTCAGAACCACCGCTAATGATGAGTCACGGACATCTTCAAATCTGACAAGCTTCGAGGCAAGTGTATTGCAATCTGGATAGATAATAAACCCCATGAATGGAGTCAGATGACAAACACTTGTCTTGACCAACAGTAAGGGAATATACAAAAGGCAGGATAACTGTTTTTTAGGTGTGGGAATAGGACCTAGTTGCACAAACACACACAGCAAGATTTTTCTTATGTATGCCGGGTGTGAAAACACCAAAAAGTGAGGATCGAACCACATTAGTAGTGGAACCTGTATTATAAGGACATGGTCAATCCTCACCGTATGGTAATTTTCCCGAAGAGTGCATGTAAGAATTGTTCCACAAAGAGACATAGAGATAGAGACAGAGACAGAGACAGAGATGGAGAGATAGAGAGAGAGAGAGAGAGAGAGCACCAGAAGGCACATCAGACAGCCGGTTAGAAAGCATCAAGTCAAGAGACTCCACAGCAGAAGCACAAATCCTCTGAATTTCAGGGCCTGATGAGAGCCTGTTCACAATCCCTCTAGCCTTCTTCACAGGTAAACCAGTTAGAGGACCCACTTCTTCTTCGAGCATTTTGACAGCTTCACCAATGATTCCATACAGATTCTGGTAATGTTTAGTACCAGCAAGAATCTTTTGGCCTAAGGAGAGCCGATAGCACAATATGTCGACCCGCCTGGTGTCCCTCGCCACTATTAGTTGCTTTCTCCAAGAGCTGCAATATCCCTTCTACATTGTTACTATTATTACTTTATCATGAAATGACCCATGGAAAATGATGAAAAAGTTGGACGTAACGGAAATTCATAAGCAGTCTCCAGTGACAATGAACCCCTACAGAAATCAAAGTTCATACACACTACTTCTCTTATATGAGAGAAGCAGAAATTGCAGGCAACAAAATCGCAACTCTAGAAGCAATGGGAATCTCATAATGTTGCACTATTAATCTTCGAAATATACCAGAAAACCAACAAAACAAATAAGAAGCAAGATTGGAAGTTTACCTGAGCAAATCGTTCACCTTTCCACAAGATACACAACAGAAGCTCCCATCAAGCCCCTTATCCTGCCTGTCCTGTGAGATGCCAGAATTTTCATGTCGTAAGGCACATTCGAGGTGACATGACATACCACATGACACACCATGAAATGGAGGGTCCGTGTTGCAAATTAACCACAGGCTTGGGTCCTTGTTATCATCATACTGGCGACAAATGCAGCATGAACACCGCTTGCAGAAAGCATCCCCAAGATTCATTTTAGCCTTGCAGGCTGAATTCTTGCAATACATAGTACTACCAGAATCAACATCAGGAACAACAGTTGCAGCACCATTTGTAGCAACAACCAGGTGATTTGGGTGGTCTGATTTCCGTTGCCTTTTAGGAGTCCTCTCACCATTTTCTAGTTCAGAAACATTTTCAGTTCCAAGCTCTTGCGATTTCTTTTCATATACAATTTTCAGAAGGTGTTCTATTAATTTTAACTTTGTTAATCCTGTGTATTTCCTTTCCTTTCCAAGCTCTACGCAGAGGATTTGCAATATTTCCTGGCGGCTCCATGCCTGTAGCATTTCTGTGGCACCATCTGGCCACTTTGACACTTCATAGACTAGTTCTCTCTTTTGCTCCATGCTCAACTTACTGCATTTTGATGGATCATATACTAATGCTGGACCCAAAAGCAATAACAGTCATCAAAAAATGTAGTGGTTCTCAACACAATTCTTCAGACAAATAGTTGATGTCAGTATTAAAAATAAAACGGGAGAATGACGAGCAGACAACATAACGACAGGAAAAGAGTAGCAATACTAGGTGAAAGAGGGACGAATGCAACTGCAGAGGATGGATCCAAAATCACCAGTTTTACTTCTTTCCTGGATTTCATGCCACTTAACTATGCATGGAATCATTACTCGAAACAACATAAACCTAAAACGTTCTCTTCTTTTATAATGCATGCGGCTTCATTCTCTTATTGATATAATAAAGGTCTGACCAACAGCAAAAAAACAAAGAAAGAATAAACTGAAAAGAAAAAGGATCACAGACCAAATAGCAATCAAATGAGAAAGCAACACGATAAATATTGCAAGCAAGTTGATTATAGCCATGTCTCAAGTAGGGCCATATATAGAACACACTTTCTTGGCTGCATAATATTTGTCCCTTTGAGATATACAAATACCTTTCCTATACTTGCATAGACATAGATAAAAATCAAGTGTGATGCTAAAATACGCAATAAATATGGAAAAGAACAAGCTAACTCATGCGTACTATGGCGCCCGTACATATCTGCAGTCAAGTCCACAGTTTGACACCCCAAATCAAGAAAACACAAACAATGGAAGACAATGGATTAGGCTACTGATAAAAGATCATATGGCTTATACAGGTCGCCCAAAGGTCTTATGAAATTATTCAGAAGTGAGAAACTTTACATCCTTGACTTTCGAAATGCCACTCCACCCACCCCACCCCAGTTGAAATTCCTTGAAGATTGAGAAACTAAATAATCAAATGTAATATTCTAAGCACAAAATACATCAATTTGACAGATAATATATACAAATTCATTCCACAAATTTAGGTAACCATCTTGCACACTAGAAGAGAGAGAGAGAGAGAGAGAGAGAGAGAGAGAAGATAATAATAAAAACAAGAAAAAGACAGCTGGCTGCTCATTGGCATCTTCATCATAGATGATTTTTTTCTTTTTTCTTAATAAGCATCTATGGAATTAATTGTTTTAGGTAGAGATGAAAGCCATAGAGAGTAGGTAATTCATAAATACTGATACATTATCTGACAACAAAATAAGTAATTATATATAGGAAAAAGAAAAAGAAACAAAAACAATAATGGAGTGTGAGTGAGCATGCGTGTCGATTTCATCGAAACATAAATCAAACAGAAAAACCAAAATATGAATTCAACAAACACTAATTCATGCCTGCAGTCAGACTACCAAATAGATCGACCAAGAATTTAACGACCCATTATGAACGAAATCTCCAAAACAAAGAATCTTTATTTTCTTTTACATAAAAAGTATCGAAAAATAGTCCAATGAACAACACAAACAAGAACCAAGATAAACAACTTGTCCAAGAAATACGGAAAAATAATGAAAAGAAAGAATCTTT
Organism: Sesamum indicum; assembly: GCF_026168435.1. Classification (NCBI taxonomy): domain Eukaryota; kingdom Viridiplantae; phylum Streptophyta; class Magnoliopsida; order Lamiales; family Pedaliaceae; genus Sesamum; species Sesamum indicum. The sequence continues at coordinate 1,730,622 of NC_142661.1, read as the reverse complement.
ACCCTCCAAAGCGGAAGCATCCATGGCCGCTCTTCTGTTCACAATAACAAAAGATTACGCCCACATTACCACCAAAAGCCCATTTGCTCCTGAAACCTGAAAGACAAAATTTTTGAACCCCACATACAAACACATAGAAAGAAACCCGTTCTTGTGTGTGTGCTTATGTGTGTGTGTGTTTCATATCTACATACACAAATACATATATATGTAAGAGAGAGAGAGAGGAGAGGGGAGAGAAAAAAAATAGAATACAATTACCAAGAAAAGGGAGAAGAGAGAATTCATGAAGAGATGGGTCCAAGACGTGGGTTTTTCAGCACCCGAAGCACCAATTGCAATTCTTGTATATACAAATAAATATATCTTGTGTGTATGTATGTATGTATGTATGTATGTGTGTGTGTAGAGAGGAGAGAGAGAGAGACAGACAGAGGATGAGAGGGGTGTATTTATGTGTGAGAGAGAGAGAGAGAGAGAAGGGCAGTTGAGAGGGATGAGAAAAGTAAGAGGAAAAAAAACCGAATAAATAAAAGAGGGTAAGAGAAGCAACAGATGGAAAAAAGCGGCTGAATGTACAAATCCCCTTTTCACCTTTTTCCACACTTCCCCAATTGCCCAATCACAATTTCACTTTTATTATTTATTTTTTTTATTATATTTATAAATAAATATATTTATTTAATTAACATAAAAGCCTGACATAAGTAGCCAAGTTGGTGTTCAAAATTAATTAAGATTTCAGTTTTCAAGATTTTTGTATTATTATTTATTTGACTATAAATTACCACCGACTAATATAGATAGTGTTGGATCAAGCAGGTATATCTTTATGTCAAAAATTACAGCTGGCAGCAATGATATATTTTCAATCTTTAAAGACTACATCACTCTAGAACACTGTTTTTTAACTACGATCCTTTAACGGGAACCGTCGTTGCTAGACACATTTTACTTTGAGCGGCCACATTTTAATTATGACTCTTTCGTAAAAGGAATGGCAACCGCACAAGCTCATAGTTCCCCTCCCTAGTAATTGTCTCAGATGTAACGTGTTAATTACGACTCTCTATAATAGCAATTGTTGTTACGCACGTTAATAGTTAATTCCCTGATAATTATTTTAAATCCCACGATTTAGATGCAGGCCTTCTGTGAGAGCAGTTGTTGTTGCACAACCTAACAATCCTACCCTCCCTAGCGATTGCCATGAGGGTCATTATTGGTCGGCAATACTCTTTCCAATAATTTGTCACAACGGCTACAAGAATCATTCTAATTAGGTTAAATTCATACTATATTCGATGTTTTGTGCATCAAATATATAGATAATTGTCACAATACATGTTAATAATCCCCTCCTGACAACTGATCATTACAAGAATCAACCTATAACCTTAGTTTTGATACCAGTCATAGATCATATACAAATCATTATGCTACAAGCTACGATCAACAATATCGATGCAGCTCAAAATTTTAAATTATAAAATATTGATGGAATTTGAATTTACAATATTTTAGCCATGATCTCTTGCTTTTATAAGGGATAATTATACTTTTCTTCCTGAAATTTGGTGTAATTACACATATATTTCTTGTAATTCAAAAAAAATTATATTAACCCCGATTGACTTATTACCGACTTATTGCAGGTCAAATAGATCTTTTTATGATCAAATTACCCTAATACGTCTTGACATGTTAATGCATGTAAGGAAGTATATCTTCACCGTTATAAAGGTAGCTTAGTTCGAAAATAAAATTATTTGACCTGTAATAAGTCAGTAATTAGTCAATCAGGGGATCAATTTCTATTCAAAAACTTTTTTTTTATTAACAGTACCAAATTCAGTGAATTTTAATTAATAATAAGACTTATTTGTTAGATGGAAGCAAACATCAAAAGTGTTAAATGTAACTTTCTAAAATATAAGGGGTTTCTATATAAAATTACACGAAATCTTATAGGAGGAGAGTATAATTATTCCTTTGATTATTCATAATATGATAATATATATAATTGGTTTACTCATATATATTGTGTTGGTCAATCTTTGTACATAATTGGGAACAACATAAATCAAATCCCAATTCAATCAACCCAACTTTTGCCTTGTCCTTTCCTTTAATTGGGATATTTTATATTTTTTTTTCAACTTTTATTTTCATTTGTTTATGAATTCTTTAAGGCCATAAATAGCCAATCTTGTAAATTCTTTATGAAAAGATTGAATTCCAAATGTAATTTTTTGCATTAAAGTTGCTTTGGTCTATCAACAAATACATCAAACTATCCATTCAAAAAGTGCATCCAAAATTGTGAAATATATAGTTGTTGCAATTTTATAAAGTTTCAAGAAGAGAATATAATACTTTAGCTTCAAAGTTTTCTAATTAATTAAACTTTTGTTCTACGCAACTTTCTATGATATTATCAATGAGCAAATTATTCAATTATAAAAAAAAATAGCGATTTTCCGTTTTGTATTTTTTAAAATACAGCAGTTTACCTTCCTAAAGCAATAAACTGCTTTATTTTAAAAAATATAGGGGGGTAAATTGTCATTTTTTTTATAGGGATAATTTGCTCATTTCCAATATTACAGAAGGATAAATTGCATTAAACCCTTTGTTTTATGAAATGTCTCGTGAGTTAATAAATATTAGAGATTTTTTTAAAAATATTTCAAAATCCCTATAAAAATTTACAAAATCAAATTAATATGTAGAATAATTGTGAAAAATAAAATTAAAAATTATCAAATTGCTGGTTTACTTCCCTTCGATTCATACCAAGTGAAAGTAAATCTCGAAATACTTTGTTGAATATGATGAAAACAAATTGGGTAAAAAAAATTAATTTTTATAGTTTCATCAATTAGCTCTTTTCTTTTCATTATGAATAAGGAAAAATCAAAATGAGAAATTTATATTTGTAAGTTCTTCTAGAAAAAACAAGAAATAAAAATAACGTATATTAATGGGAGAACGGAAATAGATATAAACGAAAAAATAAAAATATAGTTGGAGTAAAATTAAGCATATATATATATATATGCATAATTTTAAAATATTTTAATAAAGGTAAAGTAGTAATGTCCATCTCAATATTTAAGGGTTATATAATTATTTTTTATTTAAAAAATTATTTATAATTTTTAAAATAATAAAGGGATTCATAATTCTGCTAAACTTCAATAAATGTGTATGTTTTTGTATAACAAATAGTCCCTTCATTAGTGAAAATTTATAAAATTTGCTGATATAACAAAAAGATTAGAAAAAATCTATATTAAACATTGACTTATTGCAGGTCACATAAATTTTCACGTAGGTATGTGAAGATATATATCTTCACCGTTACAAGAATAGTTTAGTTCGAGAAAAAATTGTTCGAGTTGCAATAAGTGAACAATCAGTTAATCGGGTGTAAATATTAATTCTCGTTCAGTTCTTTTTGTTAATATCGACAAATTTAGTAAATTTTAACTAATGGTGGGACTTATTTGTTAGATAAAAATAAAATCTCAGAGGTGCTATATATAATATTTTAAATTATATGGGGTTTATATATAATTACACCAAATCTAAGGAAAACTAGTGTAATTATCCCTTAAATATATGTCCTATGTGCGTCTGTATTTTAAATATGGTGTACTAGCAAACAGAGAATAGTTATTTGAGTTAAGCATGAATGACAATTATGTAGCTTAGGTTTCAAAGTTTTCAAAACTTACCAAACACAGCGGAAATTGGGCTCATCTATTTAAGAGCGCACGCCCTTAAAATAGCGACTTTTGGGTTTTTGTGTAATAAATAGGCACATAATCGTCATTTTAAAGGACCAAAAATGAATGTAACCTAAATTACATAAAAGTAAGACTGTTAAACGATCAGCTCATCAAAAAATAATTATTAATATTTTTCTGATATTTGATAAAATTATGCAATCTTTAAATATAATGAAATAATCAACTTTGTTCTCGTTGAGTTCTTTTTTTTTTTGAAAAAAAAAAAGAATGATTGTAAAAAAATTGGCGACCACATGGCGATGGCGATGGCGATGTTAGCAGCGGTGGTTGAAGAGTACATTGCGGATGGTGATGGCAGCGACGCGGCGGCGTCGGTGGTGGTAGACCCAGGCATGAAGAATTTGTAACCATTAGAAGAATTACAATATTTAATTACAGTTAATTGTCATGATTAATAATCGTCATTTATCATGATTTTTTGTCATAGCCACTAATATTATAGCTAATAGTATTTTTTTTTTCCTGATGAACTACGGACTTGAAATTCATAATTCCAAATCCATTATCCAAATACAGCCTAAAAAGTAAACGAGTAAACTTAAGCGGTCTCGTCAAATTTCAAAAATATTATAAAATGCTTGAAAGCTTATAAGATATTATTCCGTACACTATAAACCACTACGATTTGAAAATCATGACAAATTAATATTATCTACCACGAGAAATTGATGCATAAAACTTAAATTTTGACAATGATTAATCAATATTTGTCATAATTTTACCTACTACTGAAATATTTATCATGGTTTTTACCTATAGTTAATATTTTGGCTTTATTTATAGAACAACGACTGCGCAGTTGTATTTGGTATATTTTTTTAACTTTTAACCATAACAATTAATTATAACGAAAAGTCGTGTATTTTAACAATTTTTTTTAAATAAATTAATAAATTATCATGACTAATATACTACAAGATTCATCATCTTATTTTACTTAAATATTTTAAATAATTATTTTAAAATAATAATTTGACATATTGTAAACTTTAAAAGTATTTTATAAAATAGGGACAATTACACTGCCCTCCCCTGAGGTTTGGTAATTATACGTAAACTCCTTTTAGTTTGAAAAATTACATCTAACACTCCTAATGTTTGCTTCTGTCTAACAAATAAGTCCCTACATTAGTCAAAATTTACAGAATTTATTGATATTAATAAAAAAAATTATATTTATCTCAAATTTGACTTAATATTGACTTATAGTAGGCAAATACATTTTTTATAACAAAATTATCCTTGTACGTCTTCTTGTGTTAATCCATGTAAGGAGGTATATCTTTACCGTTGTAAGAGTAACTTAGTCTGATTGATTTGTAATACATCAATCGACTGTAAATATCAATTTTCATTCAGTTTCTTCGTTAATATCAGCAAATTCAATAAATTTTGACTAGTGGGGAATTTATGTGTTAGATAAAAGCAAATCTTAGGGATGCTAAACGTAATTTTTCAACCCACATAGAATTTATGTGAAATTACATTAAATCTCAAAAGAGGCGGTATAATTATCCCTATAAAATATATGGATTTATAAAAAAAGATAAAAATTAATAGCATTAGCCAAACACCATCTTACACACGCAACTCAATGTACGGAAGACCTCCGATCAATAGATGTTGAGATCAAGAATATTTAATACCACAAATTTCAAACTGTTATAATGAGATTTATTATAATTATAAAAAAAAATTATTATTTAAAAATTCATAAGTATCCTATTAAAATGAGTAGTTATCTAATAAAATATATTTTTTTATAATAATCTATTATAAGGGTATTTATTTTATGATTGTCAATTCAAAATATTATTTATAAATTTTTAAATAATAATAAAGTATTTATAATTATTTAATAACCTATAATAGTTTGTTTAAATAAATTTATTATGATTATCGTAATTAAAAATAAAAATTACTATGTTACTTTGGTGAATATTTGTTAAAACATTGCTCAACGAATAGTGATATGTGGCATGTGATTCGAATATTTTGTAAGGCAAATCGAGTCAAATTTATTCTACGTTCAGTGTTTTGTGTATTGTGTATTCGGATGGTTGTTGATTGTTACTCGTCTCGTATTTCTTAATTTTAAATAATGGTGTATGTGTCAATCGTCTGACTTTTGACAAATCATTACTGGAGAAGTTGATTAATATCGTTAGGTACCCATTTAAATTAATATTTTTAAAAATTATATATCTATACTATATATTAAGCATGAGAAATCGAAATAAATATTTTTGGCGTGCATTTAATCTGTTGACTAAATTAACCCTATCTAAAAGGAAAAATGACAATGAAGATTTTGCTTTTTTTTTTCTTTTTCTTTTTTGTGTTTTTATGTATGATTTTTCTATCTTCATCATTTTATCCTCAAATATATATTTTTTCTTTCTCTCCAACTTATTGAAACTTTTTTAATTTATGTTTATTATATAATTAATAAAAATAAAATAAAAAATTGAATATGTTTATGTGGTTGTGGTTCATTTGCTGATGGGCGAATCGATAATTTTGCGCCTTATAAATATTGAGTGGTTTTTTTGTAACATTTTTCAGAAATGAATATATTTTTCTTTTCTTGATCATGATGAAAATATTATGATATTGATATAGGGACTACGCCCGAATTTCTTGGAATGATTAAAATGTTCATGTTGATAATTTATATCTTAACAGGCACTATCTTCGTAAATATACACTCGAGTCATACTAGTCTGAACCGGACCTAATTCAAACCCAAATGGAATACGCGTGTCAAGGGATGTCCCGTCAAAGCCCTAGACTCCTGGAGCAAAAGAACTCCTTGTTAACTAAGGAATCCTCAACGGTGAATAATCCCCCTCAGTTTGAAGTCATACTCTCTTCTCAGCAAGATTAGCAAGAGATGGATCGAATTATAGCTTATCTTAACAGCTCTTATCCGCTCCTCTCGAGATTAAAGGAAACATGCAGAATCCTGTCAAATGGGGAGACCCCTTATAAATACAGGTTTAGTCCCCAGGCGAGGAACACCTTCCAAACTCTAAATTCTTGCTGTCAATTCACTTTACACTCTAAGCACGATTTCTCTTACGAAATTCGATTACCATACTTCAATTTTTTTTTACAACTTATCTCTTAAATTCAATACTAATTTGATTGTCGAAGCGATATGTGTTATTTTGCAGGTTTCACTTTTCAAGTTCTTTTATTTGTTGGTCCAAGTCCAACATCAAAGTTCAAGCTCGTCGGACCCGTGCTGTTTTCTCATGCATCAATCTATATTTAGACATATATTTTTATACATAATATATATAATATTATATAAATATATTATTTAAATATATAGATGAATATGTATATTTTTAATATACATATATATATGTAGAGAGAGAAGGGGCCCATCCGCCATCGTCGGGACCCCTCTCCCCATCCAACGTCATCGGAAAGAGAAGGGCATTTTGATTATTAAACAGATAAAATAGTTACAATAGTCGTATTTGGAGTGCGTGAATTATATCACCAGATGGAGGGAGGGTTTTGTCCTATTTTTAATATTACATGAGGATAAAATGATAATTTTTTCCACACATACTTTTTTTAATATTTCCATATTGCATCAAACCCTAGAAGAGAATGATTAGACAGAGATTAGAATGGTAACCCATTTTTCTAAAAAAATCTTTTTTTTTTTTTTACCAAATTTGTACTATTTTAAATCACCCTGATTGAGAGAGAGAGAGATGAATAAAGAAAAAGACAGAGGGGATGGTGATTGGGCGGTGACCTAAGTAAAATTTGTCAAGATTTGGGAGTTGGTGACCCAATCAAATTTGGATAACTTGTGGGGATGACCCACTAATCCCAACCATCCATACTCCTCTCTTTTTAATAATTTCATTATTTATATATATATATATAGGAATATAATGCCCTAATTAAGTATTTTTTTAAAAATATTGATTATGACTGATGTTATGTTTTCAATCAATCATAGAAATGGGTAATTGTAAAACATACTTTAGAGGTTTAATGGATAAGAGTGAGAAGTATGCACTATGTTTGGTTTCATATTTTGGTATTTTTCGAGATAAGATAAAACGTACTTAATATTTATTTTTATATTTTTTATATTTTATTTGTATGTTTTTTATTTTTTAACTTTTTATATATAATATAAAAAAGACGTGATTTGACAATGAATAGTGATTTTTGTTTCTAAAAAATACAATACTAAATATACAATATTTATATATGTATATTTATATATAAAAGAGATATGATTTGATAAAGAATGGTGATTTTGTCTCCCAAATTCCAATAGTAAACCTACACCACTTACTTTAAAATATTTTAAATTGCCTCAAAATACAAATTCAAACATACCATCTATCTCCAACACACACTTATTTATTTCTATTTTTCTCTCTCTATCTTCAAAACACCAAAACAAAACATTCAAAATATAAAATTCAAACACTATGATAAGGTCTCGGACATTTGTACATTCAATTATTTTACGTGAGCCGTTTGTGACTGAGTCTTATGGTATGAAGAATTGTGTTTTAAGGTTGAAGTTTTATGAATTTATCTTTGAAAAGGCATTTTGCAATAGAGATGAAGTACTGGAGCTTATAAACTGTATAATTTTTTTTTTATCTTCAATAAATTTGGATTGTGTGACACTATTATTAGATCAGCACCGATTCATTGCGAACGAGCGACTTGAGCAACTTATAAGTCAATTCCACCTTCCTAGCGCTCCACACAATAGTGTCTTTTATGACAAAAACATACGAGTCCAACAAGAGTGGAAGATACTTAGCGTAAGGTCTCTGATTCAATGCGTGATTGGACGTCAAATCATTCGACGTTGTCTGATAAAATGAATTTATGTATCCGTCGCAATCCCATCGTTTTGGGACTAATGAATCGTCATTGACTTGTGCTTCAAACCGCTACAATTGAGGAGTTTGTGCGATTTATAAATTTATAGGGAAAAGTATTATTTTAGTCCGCTAAGTATGCCTAATTTTAATTTTAGTCCGATAACTATGTCCATTTTTATTTAGGTCCAGTAACTTACGAAATTGCTTACTTTTAGTCCTCTGGCAAATTTTCGGACAATTTTACCCCTTTGCAACTTTTGAAAAGCAGTTTTAGTCCATATGCACTCATAGGGGTAAAATTGTCCGAAAATCTGTTAAAGGACTAAAAGTAAGCAATTTCGTAAGTTCTTGGATCATAATAATAATTCTCATATATTTTTATTTAAATAGAATCGGTTTTAGTTTATTTTATTCACTACAACATACAAGTTTTGAATTTGCCAAAAATGAAGTACAAGATTAGAAAAATATGAATAAATGATTTTTTTTATATAAATTTAAATTGAAATGTTACAAACCTTTGAGAATAAGATTGGCTCTTAACTCTTCTCTCCAAATTGCAATTATATAATTGGAACTTGGAAGCTTATTGTTAGATTTGGAAGGGCAATTTCCTCCCAAATCGTGGGAGAAAATTATGAACTATCTTAAAAATAATATATTAAGGATTTGATGATTTGATATCAAGAAAGACATAAAACCTTTGTGATTACAGTGTCTCACCGTGATGAGAGTTTAAGGCTTACTTTGAACTTAAATCGCTGTGTATTTGTTTTGTGTGTGTGTGTGTGTGTGTGCATGTGATATATCCTTCATTTGTCCTAAAGGCAATTTTTTACAGGTACGAACAAGGGCTTAGATAGCTTATTTTTATTAGGTTTGAACAGCATGAGTTTTGACATGGATCAGTCTCTTACAGGGCATATTTGAACATGCTTTGACTCAATTAATCAATTCAAAATAAAAGAATTGTCTTGCGCTTTTATCTTCGATCAATTCATCAAAAATACATAAGGTCAAAATTTGGTTTGGATTTATTGAGAACTTTTCATTTCGAAAGTATGTAAAATTCAAATTTATTATAAATTTCAATCCGATACCAATTCTTAACCAACTTGTTTGGTCTTTTAATTGATAATTTATTTCAACTAAGATGGAGAAAGATTTTAATTCAAATTAAGAGGGTGTTTAGCTAAATTTATGTAAAAAATATTTTATAAGTTTCTATATTCTATATATAATATGTTATAAGAGCCTACATATATTGAATCTTATTTTAAATATAAATTCTTAAAATGTTTGATAAATAAGATATCAAAAATTATACGAATTCCAAAATATTTGATATAATAAGCTCTTTATACTGTAATATGACTGAAAAAATCTTATAAGAGGTTCTAAATGATATTGGGTGAGATTAACTATTTTTTTAAAGGACATATAAAATTTTGATATGGGTCGAGCTCCTTAGCGACCTAGTGGTGATGCGTTAACCTGGAGTATCGATCTTGACGAGTATCTGGAGTTGAATTAATAAAATTGGCCTACACACAAGACTTTAAGATAGCTGAAGGTCCCTCCGAAATTTAAGTTAGTTTAGAATTCGAAGCTATAGAGGTGGCAGAATTCAATCTGCCTATAGAGTGTGATATAGTACTAATAAATATATGCTTGTAGAATGAACTTTCCATGTATTATAGAGACTTATATATATATGAGTCGAAGACCGTAATCAAAATGGCCGTTGAATATTTTCAAGATTGATGGTTGTCAATTCAGGACACTTAACTAGGCTAGTCAGGCGTGATCTGACCCGCTCAAAAAAACGTGGATTCCTAGAGTGTTTGGGGCTTTTCTCATTGCTGTGGAGGGAAATTAATCCTTTTGGACTAGTGCTTCGTGTTTTTCCTACCAGATCCTAAAATGAGATATTTTAAATGTTATAAGCTCTCTTCAAAAAGAAAATTTACCAAATGATTTTCAAGAGTTTATAAACTTCCAAACATTTTATAAATTTTTTTGAAAAGTTTATAAACTGCTAAATTCCAAGAAGTGGAAGAACCATTTAATTGACGAACGCAACGGATCACACAACAAGAAGAGAAACTCTCTTTGTATTATTGAAATTGGAAGACTTCAGAGAAAAAAGAATTACTATTCTGATGCTCTGTAAACCTCCATATATATACAGAGCAAGAAGACTAACTAACCAACTAACAGAGAAGGAGTCAAACGGCTATAAAAGGTTGTCAAAAAGAAAAACACGATTTTGTAAGTGAAGTGGCGTCTTTTACTGTAGGCCCATCTTCTCCAATATACTCTGCTTCTTCCAACAGTAGAACAGCTGACAGAGCTTCAACTTCTTCAGCTCAAGGCTTCTCGAACTTCAACAGCCCCCCTTCAAGCTGGAACTGCATCATTGGAGATCAGACCCAGCTTGGAATATAGATGAGAGAAGGCACTTCCTGTGAGAACTTTTGTGAAGATATCTGCTATTTGATTCCTCGAGACCAGGTATGTGGGTGAGATCAATCCTTCCTTGAACTTGTCCCTCACAACATGGCAGTCAATTTCGACGTGTTTTGTCCGCTCATGGAAAACTGGGTTCTCAGTTATATGTAGTGCTGCCTTGTTGTCACAATAGAATGGTATAGGTGTCTGAACTTGTATGTGCAAGTCCTTAAGCAGGTTATTAACCCAAACAATTTCGCATACCGTTGCTGCCATGCTCCTGTACTCGGCTTCGGCTGATGACCTTGAGACTGTAGTTTGTTTTTTTGATTTCCACGATATTGGCGTTCTTCCCATGTAAATACAGTAACCTGTGGTTGACCTTCTGGTCCTCTTGCAAGTTGCCCAATCTGCATCAGAGAATGCCGTAAGTTTAAGCTCATTGTTAGAAGGGAAGAACAAACCTGATGTCTGATTTCCTTTCAAGTATCTGATCAAGTGAATGACAGCTTGCCAATGTTCTTCACAAGGCTCCTGGACAAACTGGCTTAGTTGTTGCGTAGCAAAACAAATATCTGGCCTTGTGAATCCTAAATACAGAAGCCTTCCTATGAGTCTCCTGTATCTACTTGCATCCTTCAAGGGCCTCTCTGGTTTTGAGGAGAAATTCAGTCCTGAGGGCAATGGTGTTGCCACAGACTTGCCTTCAAGCAATCCAATGTCCCTTATTATATCTCGAGTATATTTCTTCTGTGACAGAACAAGCCCCTTTTGAGTTCTGAAAAATTCAAGACCAAGGAAGTACTGTGCCTCACCAAGGTCCTTGATGGTGAAAAGACTATCAAGGTACTTCTTTACTTCCTGTATCAGCCCCTTTGTAGCTGCAGCAATGAGGATGTCATCTACATAGATAAGTAAAGCAATGAAATCATCATTAGTGCCTTTTGTAAACAAGCAATAATCATATTTTGATTGTTTGAAACCCAGTCCCTTTATTCTTTCAGTGAACTCATTGTTCCACTGCCTTGATGCTTGCTTCAATCCATACAAGGATTTTTTAAGTTTACAAACCATTTCCTTTCCCACCTCATAGCCTTCTGGTGGCTTCATGTATATGATCTCATCTAGAGTCCCATGAAGAAAGACATTATTTACATCCAAATGGTGTAAATGCCATCCTTTAGCAACTGCAGCACCAAGGAAGGTCCTTACAGTGACTGTCTTTGCAACTGGAGCAAAACAGTCACTGTAGTCCTCCCCTTCAACTTGATTGAAACCCTTAGCCACCAGTCTTGCTTTGTGTCTTTCTACACTACCATCAGGTCTCAGTTTTGTCTTAAAAACCCATTTGCAACCTATTGGTCTTTTTCCCTCAGGCAATGCACAAAGTTCCCAGGTATTGTTCTTTTCAAGAGCATCAATCTCTTGTTTCATGGCATTCCTCCATTCCAGGTGCATTTGAGCTTCTGAGAAGCACTTTGGTTCCTGCACAGCATAATTTTTCTCTACAAAACAGCCTTAAACCTGATTAGCACAGTTATCAGACATGCAATCAGAATAACAATAACACAAGAAGTCATTCATCCACACAGGTTTGTGAGTGTTCCTAGTAGATCTCCTAAGGTGGCTAACATCCTCTTGGGTAATGGCTTCCTGTTCTAATAGCCGAGTATCTTGATCATTTTGCTCATACTCAACAGTGGGTAAAGGGCATGAATTATCTTCTGATTTCATGTTTTCAAAAGGGAGATTATTCTCATGGAACACCACATCTCTAGCTATGTGCATTATGTTAGTGTCCAAATCTAAAACCTTGTATCCTTTCTTCCCTTGAGCATAACCTAAAAAGACACATTTCATAGCCCTTGGCTCAAATTTTCCTTTGTGAGGGAAAACATTTGTAGCAAAACATAGACAGCCAAAAACCTTAAGGTGTGAAAAATCAGGTGTTTTATTGTGAAGGACTTCATAAGGGCTTTTCCATTTCAAGGTAGGTGTAGGCATTCTATTTATCAGGTAAGTAGCAGTCAACAGTGATTCAACCCAAAATTTCTGAGGGAGTTTAGCATGAAACATGATAGACCTGGCAACTTGTAGTAGATGTTGGTGCTTTCTTTCAACAACACCGTTTTGTTGTGGGCTGTATACACATGTTTTTTGATGGAGGATCCCTCTATTTTGAAATAAGTCTTGGCATTGTTTGTTGGTAAACTCAGTTCCATTGTCACTTCTTACCTTTTTAACCTTAAAGTTGAATTGAGTTTCAACCATGTTCAAGAAATATTCCAGGTTTTGTTGTACTTGAGATTTATGGACCATCATGTAAATCCATGTGGCTCTACTACAATCATCAACAATTGTGAGCATATATGTGCAATTTGTGACAGAGTATTGATTATAAGGCCCCCAAACATCAACACGTATAAGATCAAAAGCAGTGCTAGAGTGATTTTCATTAAGTTTGAAAGGAAGTCTGTTTTGTTTAGCAAGGGGACACACTTCACAACAAGTAAGAGGTTCATTCCTAGCTACTTTAAAGGGCAAATGAAACATAACTTCTTTGCTTGGATGCCCTAGTCTATTGTGCCATACATCAACATGTTTATTTTCCCTTTTCAGATGTTTCAAATCCTCAATCAAATGAGCCATGTGTTTGTGCAGATCATGCTTCTTGCAGTTTTGAGTGTGTTCAAGCAGATACAGTCTCCCTCTTTTAATACCTATAGCAATGACCTTTTTAGTCACAAGGTCCTGCACAAAGCACTGAGAGTTGGTAAAAATGACACTAACATTTTCAGCTTCACACAATGCATTGACAGATAAAAGGTTATGCTTGAAGCTAGGGATATATAACACATTTTTAAGAGTAAGTGTGTCAGATATGTATATATCTCCTATCTTTTTCACATTGTACATGCTACCATCAGGTAATTTGACAGAATTAACAGTATCAAGGGGCCTCAAATTATGGAACAAGTCTTGGTTCATGGACATATGTGCCGAGGCACCACTGTCCATGATCCAATCTTCTTTAGAATGAAAGTTAGTTTTGTGAAGAAGTATACCTGCAAAATTTACAGAATTATCTGCATATATGCTGTTGGAGTAACTCTGAGAAAATTCTGGATTATGTAGAATTTTCTTTACTTCAGCCTTGATCAATTCGGTCAGATTGTTCTCATTCTGAGAAGAAGCTTGCATATTCCCTTTACCATTTTCCAGCTGTGCGTTGAAGGTTTTATTGATAACAGGTTTGTTGGCATCCTTTCTTTGCTTCATCAGCTCTTCATACCATTTCGGGTAGCCATTTATTTCAAAACATTGTTCCCTTATGTGACCAGATTTCTTGCAGTGTGTGCAATACATCTGTTTCTTTTCAGCTGCACTCCTCTTCTTGATGGGATTCTTGAAACCATTTTGTCTCCTCGTGTCTGCGGTTTGTACTGCCATGACTTCTTCTTTATTAAAGTCAAGGCTCTTGGCATTTACTTCCCTTTGTTTTTCGACTTGTAGGATCATGGAATATGCCCTTCCCATCGAAGGCAGTGGATCCATCACCAAAATTTGGTTACGGATGTGATCATAAGCATCATTCAAGCCCATCAAAAATTGGATGAGTTGAGTGAAATTGGTTTTCTCTGCGAATTTGGTTCCAGCTCCACAGGAGCATATCGGCGGTGGATCCAAGGTGGCTTGTTCATCCCACAATTTCTTGAGTTTGATGGAATATGCAGCAAGACTTGTGTTTCCCTGAGACACAGAACTGACTTCCTTTTGTAATTGGTACAAGAGTGGTCCGTTGCTTGCGCCAAATCTTGCTTCTAAGTCGAGCCAGAGGTTTCTTGAAGAGGTGGTGTACAAGAAGGCTTCAGCGATGTCTTTTGAAATGGAGTTGAGAATCCAGGTGATGACCATGTAGTCTGCTCTCCTCCATTGTTCGATTTCTGTTTTATCTTGTTCAGGCTTTGTGCAGGTTCCGTCTATGAACCCTTCTTTTCCTCTAGCACCAAGGGCAAATCTGATTGATCTAGCCCATGTGAAATAGTTGTTGCCGTCGAAAGGGGTTGTCACCAAGCTTATGGTGGCATGATCATTGTTCTGTAATTTCGTGCTTTCTGAAGAAGGCCTCGAATCGTCTTGCTTTCTTGTTTCTGTCGGCTTCTTGTCAGCCATTTTCTTCTTTCTTTGCCTTTCTTGTTGGGTTACAGGTAATTGCGGATCTTTCCTGCTCTTGATACCATGCTAAATTCCAAGAAGTGGAAGAACCATTTAATTGACGAACGCAACGGATCACACAACAAGAAGAGAAACTCTCTTTGTATTATTGAAATTGGAAGACTTCAGAGAAAAAAGAATTACTATTCTGATGCTCTGTAAACCTCCATATATATACAGAGCAAGAAGACTAACTAACCAACTAACAGAGAAGGAGTCAAACGGCTATAAAAGGTTGTCAAAAAGAAAAACATGATTTTGTAAGTGAAGTGGCGTCTTTTACTGTAGGCCCATCTTCTCCAATATACTTTGCTTCTTCCAACAGTAGAACAGCTGACAGAGCTTCAACTTCTTCAGCTCAAGGCTTCTCGAACTTCAACATAAACTCAATCAAACGCTCTTTAAGTAAAAGCAATTCATAATGAGTTATTTGTATTTGATACACATACAATTTATTTAAAAATTCAAAATAAAAATTAATAATTACAGAATAAACGCGATTTAAACAATAAGGTGAATAATTATATATATTTATGAAAGAACAACAATAGTTAGGCCCCACTCGAAATTCTTGCTTGTTTAGGCAAAATCGTGTAATTTTTTCATTGCACGGAAATAATTAATTAGAGTCATAATTGAATAATTGATGTCGCGGATGTTTTCATTGATAATTCATATCCTTAATTCTTGAAAGACTTTTAATGGATTAAAACGCGCTTTCTCTCCCTTTTCCAATTACAAGAGCGATTTCAAGAAAATGATATTAACTTTTGAGGGTAATTGTGCCATTCAATCAATTGTTTTATAATCAATTATGCAATTATCCGGCCAAAATTGGTTAAATTCGAGTCCAAATAACTTAATAAAACAACCAATTTGTGGTCTAGTGATTAAGATCAATCGTTGTCACACCCATGATATGGATTTGAATTCTTGTCGAGGTATTTGGTAGAGCTAAACATACGTTATAACCTATATTTTGATTGTCACGTGGTTATGTGTGAGTTTTTGCGAAAATAAATCAATTGTAAGGATTCTAATCGGCCCACATGATACAGGCGTAATCCTTCCTAGCGAGTTTGTGAAGTGCCACATTTGCTTTTCCTATTTATATAACAAAAACAAAACAAAAAAACAAACTAGTTAAATTGTATATATTATATCATTTTTTTGGCTAAGTTATAAAGATAATTTATCATTCCAAGATTTAAAATATGATATATTGTAAAAAAATTGCATCTAAGACAAGCAAATGCAGGTGATGATCATCATATCCAAAAATATCGCCCCATAATAACAAGTCTGAAATGAGCGTTTTATGTGAGTCGTCATCACGTCATTTGAGCTCTCTTATCTCTTTTGTTGCGAATAATACAAAGAAAATCGTGTCATCTGTAATGACAATTCATGCATGTCAATTGGACCCGCTTTAGATATAGTCCGTGTGAGGGGTTCCACTTTCGTCATATTACTATTGTCAAGACTAAAGACCTGAGACCCAATGAAAGACCAAGTTTAATGCAGATCTTGTCGAAAACCATGCAACTCTCTAGTTTTAATGTAATTATACATAAATTTTTTATAATTTAAAAAATTATAATTAACATTCATGATGCTTGTTTTATCTAACAAATAAATACCTCCATTGGTTAAGATTCAGCAAATTTACTAATATTTTACGGGAAAAAAAATTGAGTGAAAATTCATATCTATCTGCAATTGACTTATTACTTATTGTAAATCAAGCAAATTTTTTCGTGATCAAACTAACATTGTACATTTTTGTACCCTATTGCATATAAGGAAGTATATCATAACCCATATAATCATAATCTGGTTAGAGAAAAGCCATATTTCATGAATTCACTTGGATTCCACTAAATCCGGAACGGGCCCATAATTTCCCGAAACACAGAGTGGAAGGAAGTGAATTTGATCTGCAAATTCTTAACAAACAGAGCCCACAAATCTAATTTGGAGAAAATGGAACGTGAAAATCCCCATCCATATTTGGAACATTTCCTGTTCTTCATCACAAGAAAGCTGAAAGCCCCTATGCCTATGGGCCACCCACCATCAGGCTGTGATTTTTCTTCCCAACTGCATACTGTGAATATTGTACCAAGAAACCAATAATTTTTTTCACCTCAAAATACAAAACCTTGTAAAAAAGGGTGGGATAGTAATGGTGAAACACAAGTCTACGTTCAAATTAAAAATAAAAAAGTTCATAATAATTCGAAACTGATATATTGGGTTCATGCAACTGAAAATCTTGGTCTATACTCTATAGCAAGCCTTTACGCTTTCAGCTATGAGTTTGCATTCACGTTAAGTAGTTAGGGGCATAGCTGGATCTGGGTAGAACATGACGGATTTTTTAAAATAAGAATATCGGAATAGGGTAGCACGAACGCAGGAATAAAAATGCAGGTATTGGGTAGGTACTCCATTATGTTCAAGATTTGGGAAAGATACAAGTAAAGGATGATAGCAGGGTCAATAAACTGTATAATACCTTGTGGAAATATATATATTCCAGGAATCATAGTATATTGTGTTTGAATACAACATATCCTAGAAAAGGAAGCAGAAAGAAACCAACACATCAGACTTTAAGGGCCATTTCTCCTGCTGAATCGAGGTCTATAAGTTCATCCATATGGCAAGATATAGCACTACATACACACAGCATAGACACAAAAGGGAGCGAGCTACTAACCAAATGAAGATGCCGCATCAGAGAGAGAGTTTACCATCTTTTAAAGACTCCAATGCTATAGTATAAATAGATGTCAACAGTACAGAGCCTTTTTAATGCAGTAAGCGTGCCACAGCAAACAAGACCATGGTTAGCTATGCTGGTTTGGTGATTTACAGCCCCTACACAGAATAAAGAATGTGTAAATAATATCATGCAAGAGATTCAATGCAAAGAACACAGCATGCTTGTGCAAATTTTACAGCTGCAAAAGAACTTGATGATCAACAGAGTTTTAAGACTAACTCCTACTAAACTCTAGATAATTGGAAACAAAAAGGTTTTTGTACAAAAATCAGAAATCACAAAATACGAAACTTGACCTTCTTGATATTAAAAGGCATAAGAAGCAGAACTAACTAATAATACCTCAGGTGGTGATAATATTGAGTCTCTGTCAGAACTCAAATGCCCACTCAGTCTCCTGCAAAAGATTCATTCTTTAGTTATTCTTTTTTGTTCTTCTTCCTCCCCCATTCTTTTATGAGGGAGTTATTGTTGTTTGTGGGAAAAGACTTGTTCAGGAGACAATACCTTGGCCTCTCAGACTTTGCAAGATGTTTGGACATCATAGATGCCTGCATTATAAGTTATTGATTCTTATATAAGATGTCAAAGGATTACAAGGTAAATAAATTGACGCAAAGCAAGAGAGATATAAAAATATGATGGGAGGTTGCAATCAAATGAAAATGTAAGAAGTATGCCATGAAGAACTATAAGACTTTGGTGCTAATATATGGTGCCATTGTAAGTTTGTAACAATTCATTGATCAGACAGGAACGTGTGAAACAAAAATCATTTTACCAAAAACTGCCAGGGAAATAAACTGAGCTGCAAATAACAGTACGATACCTGTTCTTGAATTATGCTCCTTGCCTCAACAAGCTGAGCTTCCAGCTCAAGTTCTCTCTCCGTCACCTCAGTTGTGACTTCTGCACCTTTTTGTGCATCTTGGAGCTGAACCATTCGCTCCTTCAAATTTGGTCAGAATATACACAGCATTTAGTTACTATCATTCAACTGTCCTATGGAATTAAAGCGTCATTCTACCCAGATTACCAGTCAATCTACCTTTATAGAAGCCATCTTTGTTCTGAGACTTTCTTCAATTTGATCTCTAGCCATGTGGAGAGGCAGGTCAAACATATCCTGCAATGGGAGTTACTTCTATTATTGTTTTGTTTTAATTATTATTTGGAACTTCTATTACTGTTTAACCTCTATTAAGATCAATATAAATATATATATATATACACACATTATGTTACAAACATTGACATACCGTCCTCCCACCCAATGGAGACTGTGATGGATCTGCATCTGACCTCTCATTGATAGGACAAGATTGTTTTCCATTTGGAGCATTTAAGAACTCGCGCATATCAACCTGGAGTCACGATCAAATGGATCAATTCAGGAAATACAATGTCTACGGAGGTAAAAGCTTCTAGTCCATGTAAATTATGCCATAAGAATTAAAAGAATGGATAAAAATGTGTGCGCAATTTGACCAATATTCCACTTGAATATTACAGGTGCAGTATTCTGATGATCCAGCAACCTTGTTTGCAACCACTCTAACACAAAAGCAGGGGAGAGTAACCCATGACTAAAATTTGCTTCAAACTGCAATGCGCAATATTACGGAAACGCCGTACCGGCATTATAACAGAAAAGACAGAATAAGATACTTTACATATTTCGCCGAATAGGAAACTATTATTTGTAAACTCGATATTCCAAGAGTTGGAATTCTATTTGTAAACTATTATTTTTGTCCAGGGAGGGAAATAAATAAAGTCTATATACAGAAAAGAAATTTCAGAACTAAAGATAACACAGATATCAGGGAAAAAAGTCAATCATTCCAAATTGATTTAATTCAATGTAATTCTGTTTATACAGGCTTATGAAGAGACCTGCATTGAACGTAGTAATGCCCTCAAATCAGCATTTTCTGCCACAAGTTCTTGATTTTTTGCTTCATAAGCATCCACCTACAAGCGCGATAATCATGGGATAAATCAAGAGTGGCAGAGATGCTTAAACAAGTCAGGCACATGACATACAATCTTTTTGTAGAAGTCATTATCAGCCTTCTTCCCGTTCCATGTTCCCCGCTGCCGGCCTTCTTTCTATTGCCACAATATAGACCATTAGGAAAGAAATTATATAATGCAACAGAAGCTAGAAAGACATATACCTGTAATAAATTCATAATTTCAATGCCCGATCTTGATTCCTTCTTTTTCTCCATTAATACTTGATTAAGACGTTCCTGTAACAAATGAGATGTTTACTGCCTACATATGGTTTTTCATACTCCACCTATTCATTTTAGGCTAATAGAGCAAACAAAAGCATCGTACTTGGAGCTTCATATACTCCTTTTCTTTCTTCTTCATCTCATGTATCTGCTGAGTTCTCACTTGCTGTTTATCAAGGCATTTTCATTAAAATTATTAATACAACAACAATGAGTAGCTCATGTTACAAAGAAAATAAGGTAAAGTCAAAAGAGTAAACCTGATTACCCAAAACCATTTTTTGAAATTCATCTCGCTCCTGCTGCAACTTATCTATTTGGGCCTTAAAAGCTGCTGTAGCTTTAGCTTCCTGTTCATACATTTGTTGCAAATCAGGAAAAGTTTCTATTGTTAAGAACATTTCCAAGATATTTCGACACAAACTGTTTCCTGAATAGAAGATGAAAATATTTCTGACCGTTCTAGTCATCGTCGCTATATCTCTATCTTTAGTAGATAACTGTGCTTCCAGCCTCTCAACCTTCGCTTCCAGTCTTGAAATGTCTGATAAAAGTCTTTTAAAAGGATGAGGAAAGCTTCAGTAATTTTACCACCAAAAAACTTAAAACATTTTATTGTATTGTTAGACTAAGTCACTAAACCAAGATTTTAGACATCTCTGATCCTTTGGCCACTCATTATGAGCAGAAGCTTCGCAGACATATGTTAATTCCTCTCAATTATCTTCAACTGTTTGATTTATTTCCTAGTCATTCCCATTTCTCCATCACCAAAATCACAGCAGTACAAAGAGTCACCAATCATCCATCTTCAATTAGATAAACAATTTAGAATGAAGCAAACAGGGTAAACAAGTAAATAGACGATACCGCTGCCTCTGCTCATTTGCCGACTCCCTAAACTCAAAGTCCCTCTGTCTCTGCTGCAACAATGCATACATGCAGTTGCAAGTCCTTGCCACCGAAACCTACTTCCATGAAACAGTAAACACTTAAAAAAACCAAAACCTCTACAAAAATCTTACTACATTTAAAAGAAGAAACTCACAGGATCATTAGAAAAGAGATCGAGCGAAGCAGGGAAGCCAAAGGTGACAAGGGTTTGGTTCAAATACTTGGTGCAATGCTCCAAGTTGTTGATATCAGCAAATGCACATTCACTGCAAATGCAAATTCATAAAATCCCAAATCACTTTCCCCTTGTTTTCATCTTTCTTCAAACACATCATACAGAAAAATGGAAAATTCAGAAAATCCAGCATTATTCAAGGCTTCCACTCTCTTACCTCATGCCTAGAGTAGATGGATTAACCGATGATCTCTGTTAAAAGAAAAAAAAAACGCACCAACACACACAAAAACCAGAATTTTTAAACTGAAAATGTTGTTTAAATTATGCATTGAATTCTAGAGAGAGAGAAAGGAGAGATTTTACTCTGAGATCGGAGTCGATTTCAGTAGCAGGCATTGCCGGGAGCTCCTCACACTGTTGATGTATATGTATGGAAACTCGAAATTTGAAAAATTGAAATTTTACGAGGAAGAAAATGGGATAAAGCTGTTGGCAGCACCAGCCCTGTTTGTTAGGGATAATTTCCAAAAAGCTTTTTGGAGAAAAAGAGCATTTTTTTTTTAATATTAAAAACATTTTTACCTCATTTTATTTGCTTTTCTTTTTAGTTTCAACATCATTTGTTAATTGAATAAATTACAACGAACTCTCTTAAAATTTAAATAATTATATTACCAATACTTCTGATTTTAAGAACCGTCTAACAATTAACTTATTTCGTTATTTTCTATTAGATTTCATCCATTTTTATGGTAAACGAATCAAAATGCTCTTGTGAATTATGAATTAAAATTTTATTTATTTTTCAAATATTTAATTTTTTTCAATTTTTTTTATCTACCTCGTTTGATTTTTTTTTATAATTTTTTTATAAATACAACGAAGACAAAGTTGACAATTTCAAATCTCAATTCAAATATTATATAATTTTATTAAATATTAAAAAAATATTTTTAATTTTTTAAATAATAATAAATTATTTAAATATTATTTACGCTCGTTGTAATTTACCTTAATTATAATTATTATCCTTTTTTTTGAGATGGGAAAAACATTTTAATTGAAAAAACAAAATTGGGACTTGAAATTTCAACCAAATTGGGCTGAAATGTGTCATAAACTATGGGCTTAAAATTTAGACTTATGTTATTGTTTTGGGCCTATTTGTGAAACCTAATGGCCCATTTAACTAAGATATTAAATACGATTCTCAAAGTATTAAGAGTACATAGAGATACACGTACTGTGGGTGCGCTGATGGTTCGAGCTGCAAAGGATTCTTAGTGTAGAATTACCTATTGCTATTAGCACTTGTGCGCTTTACCGCTTATGGCGGATTTCTTGGCCTCTCGAGGAAACCGCTTAAATTAAGCAAGTTGTATTGTACTATTATACTTTTTTTACTTAATAAAAATTATTCTTACCGAAAAAAAAAGTATTTAAATAAAATAAAAAATAATAATTTTGTAATTAATACAGTCAAAATTGGAAGAATTTTTTTTAAATTTTGAAAATAATTTAAGAGTTTTTTTACGTTTTTTAAAGCGACTTATAAGTATTGTAGAAAAGTTTACGAAACAATTTTAACATCTTATAATTTTTTAAAAGTATTTTATAAGATGTTTTAAAAAGCTTATTAGCTCGTTCAAATACCCTCTTGCAAATGAAAGTGCACAAATTTTTTATTTTTTAAAAAAAAGATAATTATGAAAATGGTGTCAACATATTATATTATAAAATATTAAATGTATTCAAAATAAATAATAATAATAATAAAGATTAGGGCACCAAATTTCACCAAAAAAAAAAACATATAAAAAGTCCTCAAAAGGGCCATAACAATTATTTTGTGAAAATTCCATCCGAATTATATATAATCATATTATTTAATTTGGTCTGATCAAACCAACTTTGAGTAAAATTTTGTTGATCGTTCTTGTTTGGTCAAGAAACTACAAAATATACTTTCGTATTTATCTGATCGTGCAAAAAATGGTATTTGCTATCATAAAATTTGATTTCGTCAATTTAATTATTGTAATTTAATGGAGAACAACCTAAATGGACCCAAAATAATATAACAAATATAACTAATTATATTTTTATTTTCACACAAAAATACATCTTACTACTTAAAATTGAAAAAAGAAAAGCCAAACACAACCTAAAATTTGCCAATTTTGACAAGATGGCCTAGTCTTGAAATGAAACCCTTATGATTTTAGTAGAGTAGTAAAAACATATGTACGATGAACGGACCACCAAAACAGTTGACTTTTATTATTTTGCTGTCTTAATTGATATTTTATTAGCAACTTGGAAAATATTTTATTTATTTATTATTATTATTATTTTGTGAATCGAGTACAAGTATATATTAATTTTAATTATCAATAATTAATGCATCAATTATAAATATCAAATATCTATAATTAAATATATTTTTTATAATAGCTTAATCAAGTTATATAAAGGAGACAATCGAGGGGATCCCACTTGCTCTATGCAACTTAACGGTTCTCTAGTCTATTACATATAGAATAAAAAAATTTATAATAATTTCAACAATAATTTAAAAATCATTTGATTCTTACACGAATTGTAGACTTAATTTAACCTTGCAGAGGAGGGTGCCCGCCCTCCTCATCCCTGCATCGCCCATGAAGCAAGGACGATCGCATCGCCAGACGGGAGAGGCGGCATGCGCACCAATTGACCCCCTCCGGGGGAGGGAAGGGGAGGTGATCGCGGGGTAGGGAGTGGGGGTGGGTGATTGTTATTTTTTTACATAATATTTTTTTTTTATAAATTATTATAATAATGTATATAATATAATTGTATCCAACGTATCATCTAACTCATTTTTAAAGCCACGTAGGACCAAAAATCTCAAAAAAAAATATTTAATTGACATGCCATGTCATTTTTTTAGTTAAAATTAATTTTTTGGGCCATCAAAGGACTAAATTTCATTAACTTTGAAACTTAATACATAAATATTACGCATAATTATCGGATTAAAATTAATATTTGGCATATTTAACAGACAAAAAAATAATTTTTTCCATAGAAAAAAATTTAAATTTTATATACGATATGTATATTTTAATTAAAATTTATACAATATACTACATAAATATAAAATCTTTTCCCATATATACGGAGGGGTATTTCAGTCATTGTCCTTAAAAAAATAGGTCCAGATTGACCAGGGGTTGTGTGATTCATTGTTTATAACATACGGGTGACTTTTTATATTTAAATTTTCACAGGGAACTTTTTGATATTTTTCCATATCACATGGATCAAAATGAATATAACTCTATAATTAAAGTCGTTTGTTTTTATACAAGAATAATATATGTTTAATTAAATTCTTCGCTACCAATTTATCTTATGTAAATAAAATCTTTATGAATTGGTTTCAAATTATTTCACATAATGCCCGAATTTGTTGCTGTGTTTGCATAATCACTTGAGACAATGGGAGGGCATTTCTTTTATTCTCCCAAGTAGTCTTATTTACGTGTGGACGACGTAGAGGAGTATCTTTTAAATACGAAAAATACCTAATTATACCTGAAATTAACACCATTTATAGTCCTCCACATGGACTATTTTGTCCTCCCCAACTAAAACTCTATACAAATTGGTACATTTATTTATCAACGATGAGATTTTTGCCTAATGATTGAGGCTGAAATACTCTCATAACTTCTAATGTATAAAGAATCAATTTATATCAAATATGTGGTATTGATTGCTTGAAATGTTTGCAGCTTAGATGAAAATTTTTCATTTGTATTTTAAGTCTGATGAATGAGTTTCACTAAATTATCTAAATACTCCTGTCATTTTAAGGCATTTAAATCCCTATAGTTGACTATTTTGACCATCTTAACTAATTTTGATCAGGGAATAAATAAAGGCCATAGAATTATGATGACGTGGCAGCATCTCGAGGGGGACATGTGGCGCTTTCCTAGACGGTACTGTACGGCTATAAATAGCCCCATTTATGATTATTCAAATTACGTTGTATCTCATCATTCTTATCGCCATTTCATGATCTCGTTCGATCTCATTTTCATCTTTTTTATCCCAATTTTCTAACTTAAGTATTGGAGGGCCATGGCCGAGGGCTACTTGGCTAATCTCGCGTTTGTTTTGTTCTCAGGATCCACTAACAGGTAGTTCGAAAGAATGATTCAGCGACCCGACTTAACGATCCGACCCTGAGATCCGATCCCGATTTCGCGCGACCTACATCAAAGTCATTAAAGATGGGTTTACTTATTGGTTACACAAGTTATCATCGCACACGATTTCCGCGAGCATTTGGGTATGAGATGATAAAAAGAAAAGAAATTGTGAAAAGAATAGAATTATAATTAATTAATGTGAATTGAGAGAGAAACGTGGAGTAGTGGGTAATTAAGAAAAATAAATAAATATATTGAAATTACTAATTTGACCAAACATTTTTAAATAGAAGAAATGAAATAAAGGGTAAATTTGGGTACTCAAAAATTCTTACGACAAAAGATTTTCTTTTATAATAATATAGATATACATAAAGTTAAATTGAACAATTGGTATATAATTGATGAAGAATAAAAAATGAAATTCTCTTGATATACGAAATTAGAAAGAAAAAACAAAAAAAAAAAGATAATTATGCATCCTTCCCTAAGGCTTGGTATAACTACACGAAAATTCTTTTGATGTGAAGAATTGCATATAGTATCTATAATGTTTGTTTTCATCTAATAAATAAATTTCATCAAATTAATTAAAATTCACCAAATTTGTTGATATTAGAAAAAAAAAATTGAATGAAAATTCATATTTACCCTCGATTGACTTATTACTGACTTATTATAGGTAAATTTAATATTTTTCTGACCAAACTACCCTTATTTTACTTGTAATAAGTCAATAATAAGTTAATTGGGAGTAAATATGAATTTGCATTCAATTATTTTATTAATATAAACAAATTCGATAATTTTGTAACTAACAAATGAATTTATTTATTAGACGATTCTTATTAAAAAGTACATAAAAAATTTATAACAAACAAAATGATGTAACAAATTAACTATTATATGAATAGACAAATACCCAGATACTTGAGGCTCGAATTTGAAACTTCTAGTCACCGACGAGTTTTGAGGTCTCAACTAGGGGTGGGCGGGAGTCGGGTATTTCGGATCAGGTACCCGACTTTGTTGGATAGTATATTTGACTACTCGACAGAAACTTGATAAAATCGGGTACCCGTAATTGGATACCTGATTTTTCTTTTTGTTAATTTAGATTTGAAGAAAAGTAGAAGCACCAAATATATTTAAAAGCATGTATTTTTTTAAAAAAAAAATTATACTTGTAAATTATAATTTGTACGCCTGGTGTGACTTTATTTTTAAAATAATATTCAATTGATGTCTCACTTATTCCATAGTGGTGAACGTACACTTTACATAAAATGTTTCAAGTATTCACAATTTAGTGAGATAATGATTTTGTGAAAAGAAAAAAAAAAAGAGGGGGGGGGAGGGGGGAGATGGGATGGAGAGGCGAGACATGATTGACCTTTATCATGATAGATGCAGTCGACAACATAATAAATAAATAGTTTTTGTTTTTGAGGAGGAGAAGGTATGAAGATTGGCCCCCGCCCGGTCTCATGTTTCTGGCACTCTTTTTTTATTTTTTGTTTTTTGCATTCCACAACTAAATTTTGAGGAAGGTCGAGTTGCAACACTTGGCTTTATTAGCGTAATGCCCTATAGAATTGAGCGAAAACACTTTTGTTTATGCGTGTAAATAGGCTAAGTTTACAATTGAGTGAAAACACTTTTGTCAACGGGTGAGGCTAAGTTTTGCAATTATGCTATCGCTAAAATCAAATTAATAAAAAATTGGCTTCTAGGGACGTAATATTTTTTTTTTGACTATTGTTCTATAATGGATCTAGTTACGACAATTGGGGTAGCTCAGTTTGAAATTATTCTTATACTTAGCTTCTAAACTTTTATCATCGGCACCTTAAAATAGAACAGGCTTGCGGAAGTTCTGATTAAATTCCTAAATATCGATATTTAGGAATTTGGAGGCTGTTGATGGAGGAAAAAATCAACAAAAAAAAGGAAAAGTTTACATCTTCAAAGAAAGAAGGTGTTGAAGAAGGAAATGTTGATACTCTGAAAAAGGAAAGAAATCGAAAGAAAAATGAGATATTACTTATCAAATCCACTCGGATGTAGCAAATTACTGAATTGGCTTTGGCGAAGTAATCCTAGCCATGTAATAGGAGTAGGTGAGGAATAAAACAGTACCTTACCCCTATTTACCTTAATCAGTGTAATATTGTATTTGTATAAATACCCCATTCATCTTTGAAAGGAGCAAGGGAGGCGGTTCCTTTCCCGACTCCTAGTCCAAGCAAAACCTCCGGAAAAGCAAGGGGCAGTGACTGATTTCTTAGTTGTATGATTGTGCTAAATTGTATTCCCGACTAATAAAAATTTAGTCGATCTTATTTTTTACTATCATATACATATATTACTTTGAATCACACTTATTTGAATTTTAAAATTTTTATTTTTTTTATAGAGTTATAATATTCAACCTTGTCCTTTCCATAATAAATTTTATAAATTATGTATTCTCATGTTTAAAACAAAAGAAATAATTATCCGCTTTTGGGAGATCAAACGGAGCTCGATTAGTTTCTGCTAGACGAGAAATAAAAAACATAACCAATAAAGGGAACAAGGGAATACCGGACCATATCTGCTTTTGCGCCATGACAATCTCACTCGAATTACGGGGACCTACACATATTAGTACAGTATACCGGGGTCCCCGGCCAGAACCACACGTGCAAGTTTCCCTGCATGGGGCTCGTCCGTGCTTTTCGAGGCGCTGCCTGTGACTCAGCATGCGATAAGGGGGCGGAACTGCACAGGAAAGTGTTTAGAGCATTGTCCGAGTGAGTAGGCGCTCATTTTTCACATATAAACGATAATTTGTAATACAATAATATTAATTATACTTTTAAATAAAATAAAATATAATTATTTAGTTCTTCCAAATAATTTATATTAATTTGAAATATCGATGAACAATCATGTTATTCTGATACCCTCACTCGTGTTTATCTCTTATCTCACTTTTAGTTGTAATTCTTTCTATCATATTTCTCTTTTGACTTTCATTCCATATTCATTGTTTGTTCGACTTTTAATCATGTTTGGTTTGTTTTTAAAACATGCACAACGTTCCGTATGCCTGCAAATATTGTTGACATGATAACTGGTAAAAAAATCAAAATCTAATAGCAATTAGCATGTAGAAAAATCTTACTCATATTAGATTTGGTTGAATCAAATCAATCACATGATAAGTCTAATAAGATTGGTTACTTTTCTTAAATTGTAGACCAATCACACACTAAATATATTATAATTATCATATAATTGGTTCTGATTTGACAAATTCGATTCGAGTTAAAATTTGGGTCGACATTCAATACAAATCAACGAATTTAAGGGTAAAAAGGGAGAAATCATTACCCTAATTCTCCGAAATCTAACCATGGTTAAATAGTGTGTTAGGTGGGGTTGACCACTCTGGTTTGGTGGGCGTTTGTGTGTTTTCCCCTCTGTTTTCCTTCTCTCTCTTCAATTTCTCTCTCCACTCTCCCCATAAACTCCATTTAACGCCTCTCGACTCTTCCGCACTAAGTCAGAGTTCTCTCCAAACCCACCTACACTCTCTCAACAATAATAATCGGACCCAATTCAGACATTAGAATTCAGAAAGAGGGAGGGAGAGTCTCAAGATCGCACTCCAAATAATTGTCATTGTTCGACGATTTTTTAGCGGGAGGATTAGTGATTCCCGCTGTCTGATTTGATTTTATTTTAGCAGAAGGATTCAAGATTTTTTTGGTTATTTGGAAATCTACCGAAGGACTAGTTGGTAGCTCATGGAACCCACATCGGAAAAGCTCTCTCCGTTTGATTTGGTGGCAGCGATCTTGAAGGGCGTGAAACTTGATGGTTCCGACGGGTCGCCGGAGGTGGTTGCGCTCCTGATGGAGAATAGGGACCTCGTTATGGTGCTTACTACGTCCGTCGCTGTGCTCATAGGCTGTGTGGTTGTGTTGGCCTGGCGGCGCGGATCGGGGAAGAAGAAGCCAGTGGAACCGCCAAAGCTGGTGTTGCCGAAGGCTGCGCTGGAACCGGAGGAAGTGGATGATGGAAAGAAGAAAGTTTCGGTCTTTTTCGGAACGCAGACTGGTACTGCCGAAGGCTTTGCCAAGGTGAAGAAAGTGTTTGCACTTTTACTAAAAACTAAAAGCAAATAAACGAAAAGAAAGTATTTAAATGACATCGGGCTTCTTCCCTAACCAAGGAAGGAGAATTTCCAAGAGATGTGTAACTTTCTTGATGTATAAGATTCATGGGAATTGTCGAATCTGAAATTTGGAATTACAAGGGTTGTCCTATTGCATGATGTGTTGGTTTTGCTTGGCCGCAACTTTTAGTAACGGTACCTTTTTCCATGAAAACGTTTGATCTCTTTTGTTGTAAGTCAAATGATATTTTCTTATCATATTAGGCATTCTCTGAGGAAGCTAAAGCAAGATATCAGCAGGCCAAGTTTAAAGTAATTGACTTGGTAGGTTCTTATGTAACTTTCTCTTTGTTTCTTTATTGGGAAATTCTCTTAAATTTTCTTGTTCTGGTGGTGTCAAGTTCCAATCTTGATCTCTTTTGTGGTAGGATGATTATGCTGCAGATGATGAAGAGTATGAGGAGAAGTTGAAGAAGGAGACTTTAGCATTCTTCTTCCTTGCCTCGTAGGTTCATTTTAATTTTTAACTTCTAATCTTAGAGTGATTGCATTAAGACCATTTTTTTTTATGAGCAAAAATATCGATGCATTAGTGAAAGTACCATGTCTAGTGGTAAACAATCTCCTTTGTGCACATATACTTTATTGAGTTGTTGAGGACTGGTTGATTGCAGATATGGAGATGGTGAGCCCACAGATAATGCAGCGAGGTTCTACAAATGGTTTACTGAGGTGAGACATCTCAAGAATTACCAATTTTCTTCATTTTTTGACTGCGGGGTTGATTTTACTGAGTCTTGTGGTGCAGGGAAAAGAGCGGGGGGACTGGCTCAAGAATCTTCAGTATGGTATATTTGGTCTTGGGAACAGGCAATATGAACATTTCAACAAGGTGTGCCTTTTATGATACTGACATTGTTAAGATTCTGGCCGGACGGGGGGGGGGGGGTCGACTCTTAATTTTGTACTGATACGTCTTTTCTTTTTCTTTGCATTTTGCTTTTTTGGATAACAGATCGCAATAGTGGTGGATAACATTATGGCTGAGCAAGGTATGTTTATTTTGAGAATGTTCATTAGTTTGACTAGTTGGGATGGATGTTAGCCACGCAGGGTGCTTGATTAACCTTGATGATCTCAACTGTTATTGCCATGCTAATACTGTTCTTTGCAACTGTTATGCATCTTAAATGGTCTTGTTATCATCCTTTCTGAGTACACATGTGGAAAGTTACACTGAAATTTCCTTTACTCCTGTTGTTCTCTTAGAACTCTTGGAACCTCATTCTTAACATATTCTCTTGCCACTTAATCAGATAATTATTCAGAGAAATTTAGTTTGTTATATCCCCGAATTTTGTCTCCAACTAAATTATGCCTCTCCATTATATAGTGGATGGTATTACTCTGTCCAGAAGCTAGCTTAAACATGAAAATTAGATCGGTAATTTTGATGAAAGATCTATAATATATTTACTGGCTCATGTCTTTCTCTCTATTCTTTTCCATTTCTTACCTGCGGTTTATTTAAGTTCAGGAGGAAAGCGGCTTGTTTCGGTGGGTCTTGGAGACGACGATCAGTGCATTGAAGATGACTTTGCTGCATGGTAATTGGATGTGCCATCATTAAAATGATTGAATTCCTCTATCTTACAATATATTGTACAATAGCCTTACGTTTGTTTGGTGATACAGGCGTGAGTTAGTGTGGCCTGAGTTGGATAAATTGCTCCGTGACGAGGATGATGCAACTGTTGCCACCCCATACACTGCTGCCGTTTTGGAATATCGTGTTGTCTTCCATGACCAAGCAGAAGGATCAATTTTGGAGAGCAGCTTAGCCAATGGTCATGCCAATGGCAATGCTATTTATGATGCTCAGCATCCCTGCAGGTATATGTTTGCCTCTGTTTTCCTTCTGGATTGTTCTGGTATTATTTGAATGCCTTTTGTGCATAACATCTGCATGTTTTCCTTGAAGAGCAAATGTTGCTGTAAGGAAGGAGCTTCACACTCCTGCCTCTGATCGATCTTGCATTCACTTGGAATTTGACATATCTGGCACTGGACTTGCGTAAGTTTATACCATTTTGTTTAGCCTATTTTGTACTCTAGATACTAATTGTCCTGTTAGGCATACTACTCAGCTTTTGGCTGACTTTGAACTCAGGGCAGAAGAGGCAGAATGTTGAACTAAAGTTTTCTTTATTTTTCAGGTATGAAACTGGGGACCATGTTGGTGTTTACTGTGAGAATTTGATTGAAACTGTGGAAGAAGCAGAAAGATTACTGAATCTGCCTCCGCAAACGTACTTTTCAATTCATACCGATAAAGAGGATGGCACTCCGCTCAGTGGGAGCTCCTTGTCACCTCCATTCCCTCCTTGCAGTTTGAGAACAGCACTAACTCGATATGCAGATCTCTTGAGTGCTCCCAAGAAGGTATGCTGACTCATCATGTTGCTGCATCATTATGTTCTTGGTTTGCCTTGAACGTAACTGGAATGAAAGCTCAAATGTATCTGTTTTTCCAGTCTGCTTTAATTGCATTAGCAGCTTATGCTTCTGACCCCAGTGAAGCTGATCGGCTCAGACATCTTGCATCCCCTGCTGGAAAGGTTTGGATTGTTCATTCATCCTTGGATGGTAACTTATGTGTTTTAGTGTTCAAGTTAACTCTGTATCTTTTTCTTATGAATATATGTATCTGTATCTTCAGGAGGAATATGCACAATATGTTGTTGCAAGTCAGAGAAGCCTTCTTGAGGTAATGGCAGACTTCTCATCAGCCAAGCCTCCAATTGGTGTTTTCTTTGCAGCAGTCGCTCCTCGTCTGCAGCCCAGATTTTATTCCATCTCATCCTCCCCAAGGTGAGTATTCAGTTTCTTGTAACATTTGGTGATCTTTTTGAGATAAAAGATTTGGGGCTGTGCTGCAGTTTACGATGCATTTCTAACTAGGTCTTGGGTAGGTCATATTTGTTGCTGACTTGTTAAAATTCTGCTACAATAATATGTCTGCATAAAAAGTTCTCTTCCTTGGTGTATTTTAATTTTTACCCTATATGTCCACCTGCAACTAGCCTTCTCACTGTCTCCAAACTATTTTTCCAGGATTGCACCATCCAGAATCCATGTGACTTGTGCTTTGGTTTATGACAAAACACCAACAGGGCGGATACACAAGGGTGTGTGCTCAACATGGATGAAGGTAATTATCATTTCAAGATGACCTTAATCATTGTTAGTCTTATTGTGGTTGATGGAGTTGATCTGAGATGTTCTAAGTTTTAGCAACTCTTGTAACTTGAACACTTGTCTTGTTCCTTGAGTCTCACTTCTGTCTCTTATCAGAACGCTGTGCCTTTGGAGGAAAGCCCGGATTGCAGTTGGGCTCCGATTTTTGTTCGGACCTCTAACTTCAGACTCCCAGCTGATCCTAAAGTACCCATTATAATGATTGGTCCTGGTACTGGCTTGGCTCCATTCAGGGGTTTCCTTCAGGTTTGTGTCAAAGAAATTCCACTTTGCCTACTTCTGCTCATTTCATATCTAAAATGATCTAGTATTTTTCTGTTTGTATTTCAGGAAAGGTTAGCTCTAAAGGAATCTGGTGCTGAACTTGGTCCTGCCATACTATTTTTCGGTTGTAGGAACCGTCAAATGGTTAGTAGTACTGACAATTTATAAATGCACTGATATTTCTCAAAATGTATGCCAATTGTGTGATTTTTTATTTGACTTGCTGCATTCTGCAGGATTTCATTTATGAAGATGAGTTGAACAACTTTGTCAAAGCTGGAGTAATTTCCGAGCTTATCGTTGCATTCTCACGAGAGGGACCCACAAAGGAATATGTGCAGCACAAGATGACACAAAAGGTATGCAACCACATTCACCAATTATTAGTCTGGATTTTCAGATAATTCTAGAGTAATGTTTTAATGACATTGTAGATTTTTTCAGCAAATTACATGGTGTTATCTTTAGATATTTAAATGACATATATTGAACAACAGGCTTCAGACATCTGGAACATAATCTCTGAGGGAGGCTACGTCTACGTCTGTGGTGATGCCAAGGGCATGGCACGTGATGTCCACCGAACTCTTCACACCATTGTGCAAGAGCAGGTTTGTATCTTAGCAACTTAACGCGATTCTTGTTCTTTTTGTAGGTCCTAATGTTCCCCTTTTGTCAGGACCATTGTATTTTTCTTGGCATTTGAGAGCTAGTCAATTATTTATCTGAAAAGGACAGAATGTCGTTTTCTATACCCATCACTTAGCCTTTTGATGCTACCTGTTTAGGACTTAACTCTATTGTGTAGCAAATTGGTGGAAAGAAATATTATCAGCACTACACTGATAGAAACTTGTATTTCAGGGATCTCGGAGCAGCTCGGAAGCTGAGGGCATGGTGAAGAATCTGCAAATGACTGGAAGGTACTTGCGTGATGTGTGGTGATAACTGTCTCGATAAATATATCCTGATACGAGCCGGAAAACAAGGTTTGATGCTTCTACACCCACCAAGATTGTACATGTTGAGACCAATAAGATGCCAGTTATGAAATACTAGGGGAGGCAATGTGCTAAGGGGTAAAAGGCTTGAGTGTTGTTATAATATATCAGATAGTTATTTGTGATTCTTTTTATGAAGGGATTTTTTGGTTCGTATAATTTATACATACAACATGACGTCAAGGTAATGCTAGGTATAGTTGCTCTAAAATCTCCTAATGAGCCAGCAATTTGGTTCTTCTGACTACACATGATGTTTCTGGGATTGTTGTATAATTTCAATTCCTTATTATATTCTTCTTTCAATTTTTAACGTGGCTTCTTGGATTTTGAGTTGCTTGTGGATCCATGCTTATCGATAATTGCACTGTATGATGGGAGAATTTAGATGCCGGCATTGAGATAGGAATGCTTGGGGGAGCGAATGGGATCGGATGCCTACTCGTTTTAGCATGTTAGGCATAGCTAATACGTACCACCGAGTACCCAAGAATGAGATTTTTAAAGGAATTGATGACCTTTTCGCAGCTCCTCTCTTCTGGAAAAAATCATGATCCAAGATTGATGAAAAATGCTTGATATGAATTTTTTAGAGAAAAAAATGTGGGGACAAAAAGTTGCAAAATGGGTGTAAAGAAAGATGGGTACTTGTTCGAGTTTTTGTGGAATTTTTCCCTTTTTTCAAAATTATAAATAACAGTAAATAAAGTATCATAACTCGTCTGATTCATTAAACACTACTTTATCAATTAATATATAAAACGTGATGAATATCCATCGAAGTTCCAATCCCCATGAAATTTTCCCTATTGAAGATATAAAAGACAAGGAGATCTTGGAGTGGATCTTTATGTCCGAGAAAAGTGGAGAGTGAGAGCATCTCTGTATTTTTTATATTTGGATTTTGTGAAGTAGGTGAGGGGACGGCCACTCTATCACTTCAGTTCAGGAGGTTGACACCTAACCAGTAACCTCTCTCCTCCAATCACCTCTTATTACAGCTCTAAATGATTTGAATACGACCGCATACATCATTATTCAAATTTATTTAAATTACTATCCAACTTCAAAATTTATATTTATCAACATAATTGTCAAAAAATGAGTCCAGCCTGAACGATTTGTCATTTTTGTACTAATCGAATCAAGTTCCAGAGTTTATTAAACAAAAAACATTATTCAAGTTCGATTTTGCTGAGTTCAACAAATCAAGTTCAAATGAATTTTTATTTGATTTATTTTTCGACCAATCTGTTATGAATTTTTTATCACACGATGTTTTGTTGGTTTCAAATTTTTAAAAAGAATACGTATCAATCACACGTTGATGACATAGGGTGCCTAATATATGAAAAGAAAAAAATATTGGAGTGGGTAAGCAATAAAATTAAAATACAAGGACCATGTGAAAAACATTGTTGTTTGGTAGAAAATTGAAAAAGTCTCTCTATGTATTATTGCTTGAGAAGTATATCTAAGTTGGACTCTAGCCAAAATTGCATTAAACTATAGGGATAACTATATTTAAAAAAAAAAGAATTGGTATAATTATATGTATTTTTTTATGATTTAAAAAATTTATATTTAGTATCCGTGATGTATATTTTCATCCAATAAATTAATCCATTTATTAGTTAAAATTTACTTAATTTGCTGATATCAGCAAAAAAAATTGAATGAAAATCCATACTTACTTCCAATTGACTTATTACTGACTTATTGCAGGTTTTCTTCCCAAACCTCACTTTATACATCTTTACACTTGTAGAAGTTATCTGATGACAAAAGATTAAAAGTCAATAATGAGTCAGCTGAAAATAAATATGAATTTTTATTCAATTATTTTTACTGATATCAACAATTTCGTGAATTTCGATTAATAAATTTATTTAAAGTATATGAGGTCTATGTGCAATTATTTGATAGCGTAATTATCCGGACAACTTATGTACTTTGAAACAAAGAATAACACAAAAAATTATTTAAAAAAAAAAAAACATGGAATCAACCTTTTCAGACCGTCACCTATTTTTATTAGGCGTTGAATTCTACATTTACATCACTTACTGTTCACCGTTTTAAATTAGTTTTTCTTTTTAGAAATATATTGGTTTTTCTTTTTAGAAATATATTTTTATAAATAATAAAAAAAATCATAATTTTCTCATAAGATTAATAAATTGATGGGGTCTCATTTTCGGGGATCGGATATCATTTGATGTTTGGATTCGAGGCACGAGAAACGAGCTTGGATCCTACACAAAGAAGCACGCATTGAACTTGGCTCGGCGTAAGCACTCCGATGCTCAAATTAGATAGTTAAATATGAGGTAGATCGTATGTCGGAGTGAATAGTATATATGAGTTTTGGGATTAATTATCTTGACCATCTTAAATGTCGAGGTTTTTATACTTGGGCCAAATTGTGCAGACAACGCTGAGCTGTCGCGTTTCCGTCATCCTTACTCCCTGCTGATCTATGTACCTGATGGGCTTTCATGAACTTTTACTTCTATAGGCCCATATTATCCTCAAGAATTTAGGGGAGGGGGGCTTCGTAATCGTGCACGTAAATGGCCTTCACTTAAATTGTAACGTGGCACAAATGTTGCAAAAAACCTTAATAACCTTAAACTCCTCACAAAATTGTCCAAACCATCATTTTCAAGTTAATCTATAAATGTACAAAACTTCTATTTTCATTATGTTTTAAATCATTCCCAACCACAGAATCCTATTTCCACTTATTTACGTAACGCTAACCTTTGACACACACACATATATATATATATAGGGATAATTGCACGTCTTTTCTATGAGATTTGGTATAATTACATGTTGACTTTTGTAATTT
This sequence comes from Sesamum indicum, assembly GCF_026168435.1. Lineage (NCBI taxonomy): Eukaryota > Viridiplantae > Streptophyta > Magnoliopsida > Lamiales > Pedaliaceae > Sesamum > Sesamum indicum. The sequence goes on along the minus strand of NC_142661.1, from coordinate 1,693,417 downwards.
GAGAAATTACATCTAATATTTCTGAAGTTTATTTTTATCTAACAAATAAGTTTCTCCATTGGTCAAAATTCACAAAATTTGTTGATATTAACAAAAAAGTCGGGAAAAAAAATCTACATTTACCCCCAATTGCCTTATTACTGACTTATTACAAGTCATATAAATTTTTTATAATTAAATTACACTCATACGTCTTCACGTATTAATGCATATGATGAGGTATATCTTACTGTTATAAGGTTAGTTTAGTCGAAAAAAAATTATTTGATCTGCAATAAGTCGATCAAGGCAAATATCAATTTCCATTCCTTTTCTTTTTGTTAATATAAGCAAATTCAAATAAATTTAAACTTACGGGGAGACTTATTTGTTAGACGGAAGCAAACTTCAAAGGCACTAAATGTAATTTTTTAAGCCACAGGAGATTTACTTGTAATTATATCAAATTTTATAAGAAAAAAATATAATTATCCGATATATATATATATATAATGTCAAACGTTATTGGTAGATTGGGATTCAAGGCGAATGTTACGCACTACAAGAAATTATGTAAATAAAACTCGACCTGAATTAGAATTTTTTGAAAAAAATTAGACGGGTGTTGAGGTTAGATCTGTCAGGTTCAAAGTCGAGGTGGCTCTTAAATCCCACTAAACCCGCTCCATACTCATTCTTATATATATATAATAAAGATCAAGAGTGTAGGATTTCTCCAAAAATAAGGTTGCTCTTGGCTCGACATTATTGATTGTATACTTAATATCACATCTTATCCATCAAAAACCATTTTATCTTTCTTAGGTGGTTGTAATATTTCATACTTCAAAACAAATATCGTTTTCGTTGCATTTTGGTAAATATGATCGTTTCATTTTCACACTTTTTTTCTCGAAAGGGAAGGTACCTAGAAAGGAGGTTTTGAGGAAAAAAATATTGTCCTATTTGCAGTGTTTGAATGACTTTGCAACAAAAATTTCTTGCATGCAGATGCAGTATTGGACACAGACACGGCATTAGAGTGTCCACAAATTTAAAAGGAAAAAAAAGGTGGGGGGTGGGGGGGAGGGGGGGGGACACAATTGTGTCCGACACGTTTTGAATTTTTTTTTTTTATAATTTAAAAAATTTTTGGGTTGTCTTTAAAATAAAAAATTAGGCCTATTAAAAAAGAAAAAAAATTAATTCACTCTTCTTAAACTAAAAGTATTAGGATGAAATTACTAAAAGTTCGAGAGATGTTCACGAAAAATTAAATAATTTAAATGATTAGAAATTTTTCATTGCATTCTTTTTAAAATAAACTGATTAAGTATATTTTTGTAGCCATATTTGACAAAAAAATACAGATGTAAGACACGCTTATTTTATATTTTAACTTAATATTTTCAATATTGCATATTTTAATTTTAAGAAAAATAAGAATATATATAATATAAATATAAACTATATAGTCGTGTCAGTGTCGTATCGTATTCTAATCTTTTTACATTTTTCATGTCGCCATTCCATAATATATCATGCCCGTACTGCGATGTCCGTATCCATGCATCACAGTGGAAGATCAATACTCATTCATACATGGATGGGAATTGGAGCCCATCAGTGTAAGCATTGCTATAAACCCAATGGGACACTTTTCTTGAAAGGAACATGGGATTGTGAAATATGAGGAGGGACCTCCTAGTTTTAGGACCATTTGTGGGGTTGGGGTGATGGGGGCTACATAAGACTTCTCATTTTCATACTCAATTGTAACATTCATACTTTTATGTTTGTTTTTTTTTTTTTTGAAAAAAGAATAATCTAAATTTTTTAGTATTATAAAATTTCAAGATTGTAGTTTATTTTAGGTGTTCTTGTTAGCAAAACAAAGGTTAGATTTATTCAAATTGTCAGTCCCATTAGCCCATTTACAATATAAGCCCAGTCCACATTGTTGTTGGGCTTTCAAATTTAGGAGTTGGGCCTACTTGGCTGCACCTTTGGGCTGTTTGGCAATATTCTCGATACGTAAATAAAAGAGAAATAGGGTAAATTACAATGAGCTCTTTTGAAATTTGGTATCATTATGAATACCCATTATTGTTTGAAAAATTATAAATATTCTATTGGTATTTGATGAAATTATGTAATCTTTGGATGTATGAAATTATCAACTTTACCCTTATTGTTTGTTTCTTTTAAAAATAAAAATTATAAGAAAAGGGATGGGGTGAGTGGAAATTTTTTAAAAGTTGTAAAAAAAAAATTATCCAATAATTTCATAAAAAAATTCAGAAAATTTTAGAAAATAAGTAAAACTATAACTTATATTCTACAAGAAAATTTTGGTCAGTTCAATACAAAAAATAGATGAAAACCTAACAAAGATTCACGAATTCGAGCTGATTATTAGATGGTTGTTAAAATCGATGAGGTAGTGATAATTTTTCAACCACCAAATGAGTATTTGTAATTATGTCAAATTTCAAGAAAACTTGCTGTAATTTAACCTAAATAAAATCTTCAATCAAGTTAGGTTCTTTATTCGTACGAGTAGAGCTTGAATATATTTTAGCTTATATTTAGACCGATGAATTTAAAATCGAGGATTCGAATTTCTAATAACAAATTATTTCGATCTATTTGAATAATTCTAAACTATGGATTCCAGATTCTCAAGACTCTAAATTTGAACTATATTTTATTGATGAATGTCAAATTTTCTTATATAGAGTCAAAGTAGCATTAATGAAAATCTCCAACACAATTTTCATACTAAATATATATTTATATTTATATATCAATTATTTGGGTGCCTATTAAATTGAATTAAATTAAAAAATAATTGAATTATATTTTATGAAGTGATGGATTTGGATTTAACTCCATATTAAAAAATTTTAACATCCATAAATGATCAACAAAATATAATTTAAATTTAGAATTTGGGAATTTGGAATCCATAAATTTAGAATGAAAAGGCCTTCTTTTGAATATTTTATATCAATAATAAATATAAAAATTAAAAAAAATATATTTAAAAAAAGATCATTCTGACCATTATTTTATTTTATTTTTATTTTCTTTTAAATAATTAAATAAATATAATGAAACTTAAATTATGCACCTACACATAATGTGCTCCAATAATTAGTCATCTTTTTAGATGGATGCCAAGACCATCATGATGTCATACATCATGCAAGTGAAGCAATAATACTTATAACTTAATGCTCTACATATAAATTTATGGGTGAATTACATTCACATCCCTGAGATATAGTATAATTACAGATATATCCTCATTAGATAGGAAATTATATTTACCCTTTTGAGGTTTGTAAAACAATACAATGCTTGCAAAAAGAAAGTGTGCAAATACAAAAATACCCTTCATTTATCTAGCACCAAAAAAAAAAGAAAAATTAATTTTGAAAAAGGCTAAAAACTCCTGAAACAAAGCTTCATTAGAAGGGCAAATGTAATTCCTATCTAACGAGAATGTATTTATAATTATACTAAAGTTCGAGTGTCGTGAATGTAATTTTCTAATATATAAGGTAATCCTCACAATATTTAACGAACAAAAACAATGAGTTTAGCAAAAAAAGTTATTATATTTAAGCACAAAGTATATAAAATCATACCATTTAACCCCCTCAATAATTTAAAATATTACAATTTGGTCCAAAGGGTATTTTCATTTGAAAAGTTGATCAAAACATAGTCAAACTTTTTACTAGGAATATTTTGAGAATAACAATTGATAAATTCATCATAACCCTACTGATGGAGTTAAATGTAAAACGGAACAAACATCAAGGAGGTAAATGTAATTTTTGATCTAATAGAGATGTATTTGTAATTATGTCAAATCTCTTGACTGATGTTGTAATTTACCTTAAATTTATTACATAACATGTAAACCATTACATTTATTTTTGAAGCAAGAACCATTACATTAGAATAGAACATCATCATCATCATATTGATACAACACTTCACATCTAGATGGGAGTACTGCTATCCACACAGAAAACATCAGGCCTCCATATACATACATCATCACTTGCCATACATGCAAATATACCTAGTTCACCATTTTTGTGAAATATTGTCAACTTTATGAAATTATGAATAATGGAAACTGCTACAGAAAGACACCATCCCACATCAGAAAGAAATTTTCTTAATTTACAGTTAGAGATTACAGCCCAGGAAACGTCGAAAACTAGCATCCGAACGACAAAAAAGAAGAGCAAATAGAGGAAGGGAAAAAAATAAATGCTATTCATGTCGATCAAACAAAATTGCATAAGCATATCCTCCATTCCAACATACCTATCATCCCCATCTAACGATGGCAGAGCCCCATGTGAGGCCGGCTCCAAAACCAGCAGTTGCGATAGTATGACCGGCTTGGACCTTCCCACTTCGTACAGCTTCGTCCAAAGCCAGTGGTATCGAGGCAGCGCTTGTATTACCATAATTTGCCAAGTTAGATATGACACGTTCGTATGGAACGTCTAGACGAGTGGCGACTGCATCGATAATTCTCTGATTTGCCTGCATTAACCAGTCTCTTCCGCTATTTTATCTCAAGATACTGTGAATAATGAAGTAAAGACGAAAAAGTAGAAGCCCCTTTTACAAAAAGACCCATCTGTTCTGAAGAATTACATCAGAACTCCTCACAGTCATGTTTTATCTTACAAATTCCCCTTGCTCATTTGATCTTAAATATAATGCAAAAGATCCTTGCGAGAGTTGCAGTGCAATTTTTCAAAATTGAGGGACCTCTTTTGTAAACTATGCCCAACATTAGGATGCATAAGTGAACCTATCCCAATCTTCATATATTCATATCTTGGCAATTTTCTTCTCTTTACCTGAATGCAAAATGCTATATATAAACCAAATAAAAACCTAATAACCTTTTCGCTCCAAGTGATTGCTAATATGCAACTATATAACTGATTTCATACCTGATGAAGAAGCAACCAGTCTATACTAGATCCCGTGAGACCTGCCTTCTCTAAAGCTGATTCAATCGACTGTGGAACAGCACGAACGGCGAAACGGAAGACCTCTTTACCGTTCATCTGTATGCAGGAGTACGCGGAACCTTTTGGTAGAAGTCCGACGAGTGAACCATTCGTACCCGGCTCTTTATCTGTTTCATTTTCCTTTATGCCTGCCTTTAGGTGCCTGAAAAAACAAAAATTTAAGGTCATTGCTTGATTCAAGAAATACAAGATAGGTCTATGAAAAGGGTGATCATGTATTCTTAAGTACCTTTGACCTTCACCATCACTGTGCATGTCAAAAGCAAATAAACCGTCTTCCTCACTATTGCAAGCCTGGCGAAATATTAGCAAATAAACTTGTATCATAGGGAGGGGAAAAGATGGGTAAAAACTCTAATTTCAAGAGTGGAGAAATCAAAGAACTACTACTTTTTGCCGTCAAATATCTTCTTTCTATTTCCGTTAATGAAATAATAAGAGCGGTGAATGGCGCTAAAACAATATGAATACAGTACCTGTACTAGAACAGCACCAGCAGCATCTCCAAAGAGAATGCAGGAGCCTCTATCAGTCCAATCAACATAGCGAGATAGAGCATCGGCCCCAATCACAAGAACATTATTGAAGCCACCGCCTAGTATATAAAGCATAAGGAATTGAGGTAAAAAAATAATTGGGGTAAATTACAACAACTTCTTGTGAGGTTTGTCATAATTCCGAATATCCTCTCGTTGTTTGAAAAATTACAAACACCCCCCCTAATGTTTGAAGAAATTATGTAAACTTTGGATGGAGGTATGAAATTGTCAACGTTGCCCTTACTGTATTTTATTATGTTTTTATAAAAAATTAAAAAACTTATAAAAAAATCAAACAGGGTGGATGAAAAAATTTTAGAAATTATAAAAAACTTATCCACTTAGTAAAAAAAAATCAGAAAATTTTAAAAAATAAATAAAATTATAATTTTTAATCCAGGAGGGCATTTTGGCCAGTTCACCATAAAAGTGGATGGAAACCTGACGGATTGGGCTAATTCTTAGACTGGCGTTAAAATCAAGGGGGTATTAGTAATTTTTCAAACAACGAGGGAATATTCATAATTATGTGAAACCTCAGGGGAGTTCATTGTAATTTACCCAAATAATTAACTTAATATAGCTGATCAATGAAACGTTTGCAGTCTCTTCAGTACACAGCTGGGTGTTTACCTCGAATGTGGCAAGCAGCTGAAACCAGGCCCAGAATGAAACCGCTGCAGGCTGCCGTGATATCATAAGCCAATGGATTGTTTTTACAGCCAAGTGCTTTCTGAATCTGGAAAGTGGAAACAATTACCAGGAATATAGTTGCATGGTGATAATGAAAAAAGCATATTGGTCTAAAAAGTGTAGCAAGAACTTAACAGTATTCTGAAGAAGCTCACAAACAATCAGCTCTTTAATTTACTCATGATTTGACAGGGCAATGCATTAGGTGGAAAAGAATGTTATCAAGACCCATAAAAAGTTAAGTTCTACTTACCACAGGAGAGACAAGGAAAAAAGGGAAATAAGAAAAAGTCCAATTTACATCATATTATTGTTGCAAATATATATACCTGTGGAGCACTGCCAAATAAATCTTCTGGAGTTGAAGTACACAACAATACAAGGTCCACGTCATCTGGATCAACTTCTGCCATCTGGAGAGCTTTCTTTGCAGCCTCTGCAGCGAGATCTATCAAACTATCTTTCCCTGCAGCAAAGCAATATCTAACATAAGAGCAGATTTTGACAAATTTCTCACTTCCATTAAAGACTGATTTTTGCAAAGAGCTTGAATGTTATTGACAAAAACCATGCGTCCAACATTCCACAAGGCAAAGAATAAGATCAAAGGATGTCGTAGTTAAGACATATATACAGAATGCAGATTTTCAGAAACTGCTTTATTCGACTATACTTATTGTCCAGCCTATGATGAGTATTAGAAGGCAGACCATCTTTGTACTAGATTCACAGTGAGGCATTTGAGAATATACATGAGTCCACAATGCACTCAAGGGAATACGTTATATATGTGGAACTGCACTGGCAAAATACTAGTAATATAATACTAATATGTTGCTGATTTGCAATATCCACTGCTTCTGGAAAGATGATTCATTTTAAAACTAAAAAGATGGGCAATCATAGTATCACAGACTTCAAGGTTCAAATGAGAAAGACAACATGAAAATGATTTGAATAAACTGAAGACAAGCAGAAGGTGCTCATTGAATACTTGGTCGCCTTTTAAGTCCTTTGTTACATTGATCAACCACATCCTATGTGCTTCTTGGATTCTGAAGTCAATAAATTATTAGTTCATATTACTCAACAATCTGATAGCAGAACCACTACACTACTCTTATTCACTCAATTAATTGTTGCATAACAAATATGGGAGTGATATGACAAAATATAGTTATTTGCTCAAGGCAAAGCATTTCCATTCTACAATTAGTGCATTCAACATCCATAAGAACATTCAATGTCCTGCCAAAAAGTTCAACCAATATCCCAGTTATGCCCAAGAAGGACTTGAGTGGCCTCCTAGAGTTTTCTCACTTGTATCAAAGTCAATGTACCTAGAGTATCAAGACTAGCTTGTGGCACGCCATGACCAGAGAAAGTTGCAAAAAGTAAGAACCCATTTAAACAAAAGAATAATGTATTACAAGTCCTAATATTAAATCTAACATCAACAAGCTAGTCGGAGTACAAAGTCACAGAACAGAACATTCTAATCTGTTCCAGCATGGTTAATCCTCACGTCAAGTTAACCAGATTACACAAGTTGAATGCCTGAACTTGTCTTCAGATCAAATCCAAAGTATATCACATAAACATGATAAAATCACAGGAAAATGAACTGCAAAAGAAGAACTCACTTGAAAGTATTCTTCGATTCCGTATTCCAGTCCGAACAGATATCCATTCATCAGATGTATCAACAATTTTTGAGAGGTCATCATTAGATATCTGAACAGTTGGTACTGCAGAGCCACATCCAACTAATTTGCAGCCTTTGCCGGCAAGTCTATACAAATTTAAAATTATGATCAGAGACGGTATCAGAAGCACAAAATACAAACACTTCCAGAAACTCTTTATGTAAAAAACTCGCAATATTCACATTAAACTGCAACTAACACTCATGGCTAGCTAGCAACCAAATTTGGCCGACCAATCAGCCTCCAAATTGGTCAATATAAGTATACCAGGATGAATTACATAAGTAACAAATGCATTAAAGAAAGACAGTTAATGGAACAAGAGGAGCTACACATGGTGCCATGCACCAAGGACTAAAATGCAACAGGACAAAATATTCTCTGCTATTAAAAATCCCATATTATGCTATAAGAGAAAGCCAGCTCTATGAAAAGTCGAGTAATATTCAACACCTCAATTGCGTTGCAACATTGCAAATTGTGAATCAGACAACAGCTAACCGTTGAACAACCAAACCTCAGTTCTTATCAATTCTCACAAAATAATCACAAGAAAACACCCTAAGATTGTCCAAATTCAGAGCAACCCAAACCCTTAGTCTACCACATTCATAGAAAACCCAAAGTTCACCTCAAGAACTTTTAATTAACTAGAAAGCACAAACAACACGAAAACCCCAATCATCCAACAAATCCCAGTTCTCAAAATCTTCAAACAACGAAGGTAGAAGACAAACACTTGAGCAATTTGAAACTAACACCCACAAAACAAACAAAGATCAAAACTTTACAAAGAATGAACTACCTGGGCACTCGAGATCCAGAAGGGGAAAGCTTCTCCGCACCCTGAGTAGAACTCGAACACACTGTTCTCCTCGAAACACCGTCCGAGAACCAAAACCCAGATCGGTAAATGCCTAAAGGCGGAGAAAATCTCCTCCTCACGGTGGGCACCGTCGGAGTAAACAGCCCGGATGCATTCGCCATTCAATACTTTGATAAAAGCAGGAATCTTTCTTAATTATGCTTATTAAAACGAAGAAGGATGAATTTAAACGGAAAATAGAAAACAACAGCAGACGGAAACAACAATGAAATTTACAAATCTTTGGAGTTTCCGGTAACGAAAATCTCTGATGAAACTACCGATGCAAATATGTTTCCTTCTGTCTACTCTCTCCTTTTTTTAATCCCACAAACACACAACACACAGAGACAGAATCACATGCAAATGCATGCTATAGATACAACAATCTGTCTCTAAAACTAATCAGTAAAACTTCCTCTTGGCTTCCGAGGAGAGCGACTCATGTCCTCATCGGAAATTTCAACGGCGTTCTCGAGATTGAATCTTGGTTGCTCCGCATAAAGAAATGGGTTTCTGCCACGTAATCCCGGCACATGTAAAGTTACTCTTTTGCCCCTAGGGCTCTTGACATTGTGTGGGGTGGGGACAATTACTAAGTTTGCACTGTAATAATGCTGGCTCTAGGAGGGTAGAAAGGTAACTTCCTCAGAAACAGCATCTTTTCCTAAATTCTGTCTCTTTTTTGGGACAAGTAATTGTAATTTTTGGTCTTCTAATACACATCTAATTTTCACCAACCAATACTTTGTTTTTCACTATGTTTGTTGAGAGCATTTGCTTAGGTTGTCTTTTTCTTTCTTTTTTATAAATAAAAAATCATATTGAATTAAAATTCATTATTATTATAAAGACATAATTACACTGTTCTTTCGTGAAATCTTGTGTAATTACACGCAGTACCATCGACACTTGTTTCATTCTAACAAAATTCATTAAGTTTGTATATATTAACACAAAAAAATTGAATGACAATTCATATTGTGAGTCGAACAAATCTTTTTATGTCCAAAATATCCTTATATATCTTCACATGCTAATACATATAAATAGGTATATTTTTACCTTCATAAGGATTTGTTTGACCTTCATAAGTCAGTCATGGGTAAATATGAATTTTCATTCATTTTTTTTTTATTAAATTTAGTGAAATTCAACTAAAGGAGAATCTCTTTATTAGACAGAAACAAACATTATAGGCATTTGATGTAATGTCCCAAACTACGTGAAAATTTATATATAATTACACCAAATTTCATGAGATGGTGGTATAACTATTCTTGTAATTAATTGGTTGACCAACATTATAAATACGTCGGTCCTAAGTTTTTTTTTTTTTTTTCAAAGCGTGGAAACCCGAGAACCACAAGTAGTATGATTCATTTTCATAATAATAATAAATAAATAAAATATGTCAAGATTGTTATGTGAAATTATCGAATTCAAAATAAATATTCGATAGCACGTAACCAGCATTGATGTCTTAATATACAAACTAATAATTACAACAATAAATAACTCATTATTGTTTGAAAAATTACCAATATTTTTCCTTTTCCAGATATTTAACATATATATATAATCCTTATATGATAAGGTAGAAACGCAAATATATTTTTTTTCTTTTTAAATTTTTAAAAAATGTTAAAAAAATATTATGTAATGTCCCATTTGCCCCTTTTATATTTATGTCTGGTTTGTTTCTACAAAGGGCATTTTAGTCCATAGAAAAAATATGTCAAATTAACCTTTAGAGTCTAGAAAGATTTTTCGGACAGCCGAACACAAATTTTGATGTAACACTAACATAGCTAATTAAATGAATTCATTGTCAGACGAACGTCAATTTCAAAGGAGTACTGATAATTCCTGAAATAACAAGAATATATTTATAATTTTATCAAATTTTAGCCGAACTCGATATAATTTATCCTAATATATATGTAAGAAAGTGATGTATGTATATATATAAAAAAAAAAGCTGATAAAATATTTTTGTTTATTTTGCAGAAAACTATGAATCTTATTACTTATTGAGTTAAAATTCACACGTTTTTTTTCTTTTGCAACAAAAAAAAAAACACAATAAATCTTACCATTTGAATAAAACATAGCTCATGATATTGACATGACAAGTAGAGGACCACTTGAATAAACTTTGTATTATTCTAAGTGTCTATAGTATGGGTTTTTAAGAGCTACCTACCTACCTACCTACCTAGGCTGTCTAATTATTAAATCATACTATATCAACGGTTTATATATTTTATTTTTATTTATAATTATTTAAAAATATAAAAAAATATTTATTATATGCATAGAGAAACGTATGTATAACGACAGCTAATATATATGTAGTACGAAACCAGGCCCTTAATATGTAGTACGAAAAGCTGCACTGGTGCTAATGAGGCCTCACTCGAACGATAACATTAAGATTTGAACGAATGAGATGGAATTTGATTTGAAATTATGGTGTATTTAATTAGTAATTAATTTATCCATAATTATAGTGATTAGTAATTAATTAAATTGAAAGAAATTAAATGAGTTTTTCTTTGAATTTCTAATTCCAATTATCCCAATTGATAAAGTTGTATGGAGCTTCATAATTGGGCCATGAAGGCCCAACTTAGAGAGGCTGTGTTATGTAGAGCTTATTCCTTTATTGGGCCAAGTTGGACTTTATTAAATCCCAGGCCCATAGGCTTGGAACTTTATTAATGGGCTTTGGCCCTTTGCATGCACCAACTCAACAATTCTAATAAAAAATAGCTATTTCTTATTGGCTCTTACTCTTAGTTGTTAGTCTTATCATAAATATTAAATATTAGATTATTATATCTTTTTAATAATTTAAATTTTGACATATATTCGAATCTAATTATCATCCATTTATAAAAAATAAAAATTACATCAAAGTTTGATATATATACATATATATAAAATCACCTGAACGTGCTAAAACTCTATAACAATTTAAATTTTTAATTGAGGTGATCATTCGACAAGATTCGTTCATTGTAGCACATTGAGGTAATCAAAGTGCGATTTTAACTTTTTTGAAGTTATTTTCAGAACGAATTGTCATAGGTGATTTTTACGAAATAATTTGCCGAATTGTCCCTTTCAATATCAAAATCAAAAGTGCGGTTAATACTCGTTCGGTGGTTGTGGGGGAGGGGGGGGTTACATTTATGACAAAAATAAGTAACATGCATCATCAAATTATTATATATATATACTACTTGTTGTGGCATGTCGTTCATACGTGCATATAATAAATAATTTTTTACGCTTTAAAATATATCATAAATAAGAGTAAAATATATAAATCAGTATATCACATTAATAAAAAGAAAAAAAGAAAGAAATAATATTTTATCAATTAATATAAATTTTTGAAAAGCTGAATAAATCAATTATTTTATAATAAAGGGCATTTTTTACTTCACAAAAAAATAGTGCGACAGTATCATTAACCACCGATTGTAAAGATGTAGGGACTTTTTCTTTTTATATTAATATAGATATATATAAATAACATATATTTTAACAATCTGATTTTATATGATTTTGTTAGTACGAAAAATTAAAATCAAATCAATAAGTGCACTATGATTTTATTCCAAATTTAAAATTATGGTTTATTCAATAAAATTATAATAAACGATTCGACTGAATTTGGTCCGAACAATTATGAACAATTTTGAATTTTTTTTAATCACCCCTAATAGCACTAGCACGTGCTTTCCCCATGGTATGAAGCTCACCATAAAGTTGTCCAAGATTTTAAATTCAAACGATGAAAAATAAATACGATTTTTCCAATCTTCTTCTATGTTTATTTAATCTACTTATATATAAATAAAAATAGAGTAACAACTGAGAAATAAATTATAATGTGTGTGAAGAAAATATTCCTAAAAAGTAAAAATAATTACATTTACACCCCTAATCTATAGTCTATTTACACAAAAACCTCTTATTTTTATCATAATTACAGAAATCACGCCTGATGACTAAAAAGTAAAAGCAATTTATATAATATTATTGACATTTTTAGGATATATGTGTAATTTTAAAAAAGTATGGGCAGTTTTATCCAAAAAGCAGAAATAATTTGTATAAACGATCATATATAAAATAGAGATAATAATGTAATCTATTTTCTAAAATGCATGCAACAATTTATCTCTCTATATTTTTTAAAATGCATATTGCAGCAATTTACCCTTCTGTATTTAAAATAAAACAATTTACCCCCTAAACAGGGAGTTAAATGGTTTCATTTTAAAAAACATAAGGGGATAAATTGCTACTTTTTTGTTTATAAGGGGATAATTTGCTTATTTATAATATCACAGAAGATAAATTGTATTAAACCCGATGAATAACAATTAGGCAATTTCATTGGTCAATGCACAATTATTAAGTGTTGAGATAAAGTTGAACGTTTTGATTCAACACAGTACAAAAATAATGGATCACAAATGCATGATTGCTTCATCTCTACGTTTACTCAAAATTCAGACCTTTCCTTACACAGTTGTTCTTCAGATAGAAAATTTTTGTTCAAATCAGATTCGGTTAGAATCAATCTGTTACATAGAAATACAATATATTTATCATGTAATTAATTATTTTATTTTTTGAATTGTACATCAATCACATAACAAATATATTCATTTATTATGTAATTTTAATTCTAATTTGATCAGACTCGATCTGGGCTAGAATTTTCTGTCGGGACAGACGAACTAAAAACCACAGACCTTGTGATTATGGAATGATTATGTCTACCACAACACATAAAGAATTGGATATTACAAATCTTACAAGTGTTAGTTTTACATGAAAAAACAGTTAAAAGTGTCTTTTTTTTAAAAATATTTAATTTTATTTACTTATTTATCTAACTTTCCACTCTCTATAATTACTATCTTTTTTTATAATTTCATCCATTTTTTTCCACCAACTTTATTATAAATTTAATATTAGCATATCATTTTTATTAATTAATACAAATTTTATTTAAATTATATTAAAAAAATATGCTGCACAAATTACTAGTAAAATATTATAGATATGGCTTATCGTGCACTCTTGACTGCTTGCATTTATCACATTTGGAGGAAACGAAATTTGAGAAGCTTTGAGCATATGGAGCGACCACCGAATATCATAGCCACCATTATCGTGGAAGATATTAGACAGAGGATTATCAGTGTTAATTTATCGCATTCTGTTAGTTCATGTGCGTTATATAGATTATGGCGTATCCTTTGACCTGTCGAAGGAGAAACCACCAGTTAAACACTGTTGTACTGTACGATTTTGTTTTATTAATAAAACTTATACTTACTCAGAAAATATTATAGATATACAAACAAAATAATAGTAAGCAGTCATATGTGAGAACCAAAATCAAACGGCTCATGAGCCTCCCGTGACCCTATCCATGTCCCATTAAATATACATACTCTCTCTCTCTCTCTCTCTCTTAATAAATTTTATTTACGTCTTCGAAAAATTTTAACTTAAATTTAATTTGATTAAATCTAAATCAATTAACCGAAAATTTGAATTAGAAAAAAAGTTAATTTTTTATTCGACAATTACATGTTATTAGTACTTTTGGTCCTATAACTTATTCTATTTAACATTTAGTCCTTATTTTTTTATTATGTAACTATAGACTGTTAGCATTAAAATTATTAATACAGAATCAAATTTATAAAAAAATTAATTATTATATAAATAAAATAAATTATGGGATTATAAGAACTAACGACCTATAATTACATAATAAAAAAAATGTAATTATGCCTTTGAATTATTTAAATCTATAGAATAAAAAATAGAGAATCAGCAGGTTGACAAAAAGTGTATCTCTATAGAGTTTGAAACGTTGTTTCTAGAAAATGTAGACTAAAAGTTAAATGAAATATATATAAATCAAATATATATATATATAGTCAACAATATTAGATTAGTACATAGTGTACATATATATATATATTTATATATATATATATATCCATACGAGAAATAGAAGTTAGAACTTACCAAATAACACCAAATGTTTTTAGTAGACAACTCCGCCCTTCATTAACATTGAAACATATGTTATCATTTTTCTTCTTGTATTTATCTTTCAACCCATTTGTTATTGAATTCTTATTATTTTATAAATTACGGATAACTACACTCACTCATTTGAAATTTAGTGTAATTACACATAATCCCATGTAGTTTGAAAAATTATATGTAGGTTTGTCTCCGTCTAACATATAAGTTCCTACATTAGTCGAAATCCACTGAATTTGCTGATATTAACAAGAAAAACTAAATGAAAATTGATATTTACCCTTAATTGACTTATTACTGACTTCCTGCAGGCCAGATGATTTTTTCCGAACTAAACTACCCTTATAACGGTGAAGATATACCTCCTCATATGCATTAATGCGTGAAGACGTATGAGGGTAATTTGGTCATAAAAGATCTATTTGACTTGCAATAAGTCAGTAATACGATAATCAGGGGTTAATATAGAATTTTTTTATTCTTTTTATTAATATCAACAAATTTGGTGAAAGTTTGACTAACGAATGGACTTATTTGTTAAACGGAAGCAAATTTCAGGGGTGCTAGATGTAATTTTTCAAACCATAAAGAGTTTATGTGCAACTACACCAAACTTCTGGAGAAGGGAGTGTAATTATCCCTTTAAATTATAAAAAAAAATCCCTTTTAGTTAATTCGTAAGCCTTTTGGATAATAGTCATGTACTTATCACATAGTATTTTTTTTCGAAATAATAATAAAATTTAGTAAAAACAATTAAAAATGAGATTTTTGTGTAATTTATGAGATTATTAATGAAAATCTCGAAACTAATACGAGAAAGAGAAATGATATTTCCTCTCAGTAGTTGGATTCATGAATGCTACACTCAATGTATTATGCATTAATACATAGATAAATCGCTTTAATTTAAAAAAAAAATAGATATATGATAATCATGTAATTTCTTGTTAGTGTACTAAATATCGGGTGTAACATCTATAATATATACTCCCACCTTTTTGAACGAGACATATAACCTCTCTAATTTTAAGGGTCATCTAATAACTAGCTCAATCCGTTAGTATTCGTTAGATTTTTATCATTTTTTTTATAGTAAATTGACTAATATATCCTTGTAAACTATAAATTATCATTTTATTTGTTTTTACAGACTAAGTAGAGAATTTCTTTTGTTATTCTTTAAAATTTTTCATTCGCCTTGTCCATTTTTTATATATATTTTTTATTTTTGAAAAGAAATACAATAAAGGCAAAATGGGCAATTTCAAACCTATTCGTACAAGAATTATATAATTTTGATTAAATGAAATGAGCAAATAAACTCTTGAAAAAAAGAATTAACAAATTATCCACCTATATTTTGAAAAATGAAGCAAATTACTCTTCTATCAATAGTTTAGATATATAAGGGATAATTTGCTTCATTTTTTAAAATACAGGAGATATATAATTTGATATTATATTTTTTACAAGAATTTCTTTTTACATATTTCTCATATCACAGGAGTAAATTATAATTTTTTTCGAATTCTTGGCATATACACTACATATATACTACAAAAGTTAATGTAATTCTCCCTACTTACCCCCCTTGCCTCTCTCTCTCTCTCTCTCTCTCTCTCTCTCTCTCTCTCTCTCTCTCTCTCACACACACACACACACACAGAGAGACACACATTGATATATTTGTGTGTATATATAAATGCACATCAAACCTCTTAGTTTCTTCTCAATTTAGCATAAAAAACCCAAACACGCCCTTTCTTTTCTTGAAATGGATGACACAAACATGAAAGAAGAAGAAGCTGATCAAGAGGAGGAGACGCTCTCCCTCTGCGATTTCCCTCTGAATTCCGGAGACGACCCCGACAAAAGAGACTCTTCCAAGATCAACAACAACAGCCGTCGATCATCCTCCGAACCCTCCGATTTCTTCGAGTTCTTCAATGATTTCACCTCCGAGATGTCCCATGCAGAAGATATCATCTTCTGCGGCAAGCTCCTCCCCACCTCCCACCCCCATTTCCGCCGCCCTCGAATCCTCAAATCCCTCTCCGAGCACGACGCTGCTGATTTCTCCAGAAGGTACTGCCAGTACTCCTTGCCGGAGTTGAATCCGACCACACCCAACGGAGTAGCTAGCACGAGGTTGCCGCGCGGCGGCCGTCCAAAGTTCCGACGTCGGAGTTCATCAGCCCTGCTGGTGAAACCCGAACCGTTGGATATCCACCGGAGTCTTTCCAAGAGCTCGGCGAAATCAGACGGGTCGTTGAAGGTGGCTCCGAAGCCCAGGTGGTTCGTTTTGATGTTTGGTCCATTGAGACTGCAGCAGGAGATGGATCTCCGGGATATGAAAAACCGGCAGGTTCGCCGGAATCCGGGGAGCATGTTCCCGGGAGTTGACGGCGGAGGAGGAATTCCTGCGGGGCGGAGGAGTTCGTGGGGCCATGATTTGCTGAGGGTGTTGAGTTGCAAGAATCATGCAAGTGTGGCCGTCACAGCATCAATTGGTCTCGTGCCACATTTCTAATTAAGGCAAAATCGATCAAGATCACGTGATTATCACGTGAGATTTTTCGACGTCAAATTTTTACTTACTACCCTATAGTTTTTTTGTCACAAAGTTGGGGAGTACTGATGGACCTATGTAATGAGACGAAAAATATATAATTTAAAGAATATTATAAGTACGTTCGATATATGTAACATGTGATGAAGACATGAGTCTTCATTTTTCGATTGTATATATATAATGAACCTTTTGTCAACGAGTCCTTTGCTTTACTTAGAAGATATAAAGTGATCAACTTTGGCAAATTAATTTTGATGATGATGATGATGTTGTCTGTACAAATATATATACAGATATGTCTATGTAAGTGTTTAGTGTTCGACCTACTCGAAATAATTAGGTTCAACTTAGGTCAAATTTTAATATTATAGATTAGTTTTGCAAATATAATCTAATTTATATCAAATCTATAACATGTTTGAGTTACATACATTTGCAAAACAAATTATATTAAAAAATAAGCAATCAAGTATTATAGGATATTCAATTATGAATCTATATGCAAGTTGAAATTGGATAAAATTTGAATGTAGTCAAGGGTTTTTTTTTTTTTTGGCCCTTTTTACAACGAGGATCGTAATTTACTTGGGACCAAAAAGTGGTCGAGGTAGGTTTTAAATTTTTAAGATGTATATGAGAAAATTATAATAAATAAAACTAAATTGAAACAAGGCTCTAACATGTAGAGTTAAGTACAGTTTTCCGACATCTCTCCTCTCTCTCTCTCTCTCTATATATATATAAGTCACTTGGATTATGATGGTTGTGAATGTGCACTTGAGAAAGCTTGGAGGAGAGGGGTAAGAATTTTGTCTGAAGGGCCCCCAAAATCAATGAACAGCAGCACAAGCCTCACGTTCCTCACATGAATACCCCCATTTCAAATTCATTTCTACGACTCATAATAATCACAATTACTTGTCTTTTTTGGTTCTTGAGGATTGGGAGGGGTGTCGAGAGAGTGGACAAAAACGAAAATTGTAAAGAAGAAGATTGTCTGAATGATGAAGCATGATTCCAACTCAATTATTTCAAAGCATCAATAGTTCAAGACATGATGAGAGGAGAGCATGGTTCAAACTGATTAAGCCCTTATCAAAACAAGTGAATCATACATTCTTACAGGATGCCTAACCTTTGTTCCGTCACAAAAGCAGAAGCCATTGCAAACATCCCTTAAGTCGGATTAGATTGTACACGACAACATTTTATTTTATATGCACATCAAACCCACTTGTGTTGTGAACAGGAACACGGAAATTTGATGCAAAGTACAACAATGGCATAAAATGAAAAACTAACAGCATCATATCTAATTCAACAGACAACCACCTCATTTAATCAAGACATGACTGCATCTGATGAATGCAAAGCAGTTGAAATTAAGGCATACTTTAGAAGCTTCCCCAGGACACACTTTTTTCCGTGTTGATTATTGTTGTCTGTCTATAAATGATATTGACCGCTGCAAGAGGGATACAGAATATATATATATATATATATATATAAAACTTGGAAATCATCATCATTATACAAAGAAATACAACTAAAATGTCGGGAAGATGATGTACAACTTACAACTCTAATTCTCAATTTAGTGTCGATTAATGTCATAAAAGGAAAAGAGAAAACTGTGAAGACATGTTTATGGGTGAGCAAAGAAAGCATACTCGCTTAACAGCTAACTTCAAAGCATATGAGCATGTAATAATTTCAAAACAGAGGAGGTACTAAGCTAATAACCAAAGTACCAGCAGAACAGTTGAATGCTCAATATTTTCTACAATCTGAAAGTACCAGCAGAACAGTTGAATACTCAATGTTTTCTACAATCTGAGATCTTCGCAAATGGAAAAAAAGCCCATCACAAGACTAATAAAACAAACCCTGAAGCAGGTCCAATATCGACTGTCTATTTGTCGACTTTCAAGGTTGATTACCTGTGGAACAGGCACAAATGTACATTCTAATCTAACTCATTAATCAGACCCATTTTCTTCGTGCACATCTACCCGGCTCCTGTGGATCAACCATTCTCAAAAGCCAATAAGTCTATATTAACTTCAATTCTCATGGTTATAACTTTCCGTGAGTATAAAGAAAATGGTCCTACTCACCTGCCCAGCTACCTTCTCATTTTTGAAAATGTATTTGACTTAAAAACCCACTCCATCAGTAAGTGAAATTTAGTACTGTCGCTTTTCCTATACAAGACAAGCGTAAATAAACAGTACCAAGAAAGACTAATCACAGGGGTCTTAAAAGTGAAAAGAGGAGCCTCACAGAAACAACAGCCTCTCCTTCAGTAGATTTTTCATGCTAGCCTGAGTACCCAGTGAGCAGATAGAAGTAACAATTAGTTCCCTAAACTGTTTCTGCCTCAGAAATCAATCAGCTACTGATGGCTAACTACAAATGTAAGCTCTTTTGTGTACCAGCTATTTTTCACCTTTCCAACTGATAAACATGCACTAACACATAATTTTGTTCCCAGTGTCTACATACAAAAGCAACTAGACAATGTAAAATAATAGTGTAGCCCAAATCATTAAAGGTACATCCATGCTTTTTTCTCCAAGTTCTATAGCAAGTTGTTTGTTTTGTTTTCGCTAAGTCTCAGCAATAAAACAACCTCAGAAGATTTCATGTTACCTCTTGTTTTCCTCATTGGTGAGTTGAACAGGTAATAGCTGAGATCAGAATTTCCTTTTAGCATTTCGCTACAAGTCCACATTTAATTCATTGTTGCTGCCCATGTGATCTTATTGATCATTTATCTATTTGTTTGTTATCATTTTAATCATCATGTATCAAACTATCCCCAGTATACCACTTAATGGTCAGTGGAGAATATCAAGAATGTTTTGAAACATCTAAAATTAAGAATGGGAGTAACAGCAAGACCATCCTTAAAGTAACATGAAAACATCTTTTTGTGGATTCTCATGAAGTGTGTGCATCGTTGGAGGTGCAAGGAGGAGGGAGAGTCATCATATGTTCATGCTCACCCAGGGCGTGAAGGGCAACAAAAATGTCTAGATACTTACCTATTGTCATGGTTCGACCCAATTGCCTCTGATTTTATTGACAGGGTTCGATCTAATATTGTCTAAGCTTTAAGAGCCACAATTTATATAATCTCTTCGTTCACTTGATCTGCACTCTGATAGTTTTCATTCTTCTGCCAATACTTTGATCTACAAATAGGACACAGTGATGTAAAGAACCATGTAAGAGTTTCCTTTTCTGCATTGGAAACCCCATAAGATGAGATTATATCGTATTATTTTTTATTGTAGAATAATGTTTGTACCATTAGTTATCAAGTCCACAGAGCCTTTCTGTCTTCATAGGTTATGAACCTTATTCTAATCTGCAATATACAGATTTTTGTTTTTTTCGGACCAAAAAGTTTATGAAGGAAAGCAAATAAGCAATGGTGAAAGCTCATGGTCCAGATATTCTTCTGTTGCTTTGGGGCGGGGGTATAGGTGGAATTACTTCCGTTGTTAAAACCAAATGATATATGGCCAGATGTAAAATAGTTTACTTGCCTGCATGTTTTGAGGAAATATCAAGGGGACAATAGGATACTGGGAAAACATGCACTGAGAGATCAATCAAATTACTAATGGAACTACTAAGTATGCACTGAGAGCATCAATGTCCGCATGTGTTTATAAATGTGTGTTTCAATTCAGTAAAATGTAAGCATGTTCTTTGTTTCTCATCTAAGTCATTTTGGACTCATTGGGTCTGGTACATGAGCAATAACAATGGAGAGCTATAATCTAGTGTTCAGACAATTTATCCCATCCTGCCTTCGAAGAAAATCTATAAATAAGGTGCTTCAGATTATACAGAAAGATGGTACATAGAATTTAGAATCAGGAAATATAATTGATAATGGATCCCCTGATGTAAACCACAGGAAAAACTGAAGCAGGGTTAATAGATTAACCAACAAAAACATGATAACAGTTCACTGATTCAGTAGCAGAGTTCATAAATCAACCAACAAAAACATGCTAACAATTCACTAATTTAGTAGAGGGGTACCCCAAAAAGTCAAGATCTAAAGAGAGTGGAGCAAAGCTAATTCAGCACTTTTATTTCTTTTTCCTATTCATAGTTTATGTTTCCTACACTGAAGAAAACAAGAGAAACAGACGGACCTCGAGTAAAGATAGAAAGTGGAACAGGAGAAGCTTCAGAGGTATTTAAATTTGAAATATGTCATTCAAGAGCATAGAGGCTTCTTGTACAGATTATTAGGCAACAAGGTAAAAGTTATACAACTACTAATCCCCTCTGATGATGCAAGCCAAGCAGTATATCAATTATATCTGAAAGACTAGCACTATCTATCAAAAGAACTAACAGAAAGATTAGAACAGTGCATAACATTACAAATGCATCAGTAAAACTAACCAGCCAACAAATAAGTCACACACTCGCACTATCTGAAATTGTTAGTATTTTACTTACCAATCAACAACTGAAGTTATTTATGGTGCATATGCAACATTTAAGTCATATACAATAATACCTAGAATTCCTGTTCCTAATGAAGTTTTCAATTTCTAAATAGAACTTTTTCCCAAAGATTTAATCAGAAAAGTCTAGCAGGTTTCAAATACATATTACTATAATAACATACACCACATACAACTCAGAGTAGTTAAACAAGGCAAATGGTCAATAACATGTAAAAATATGGAGTTCTTTTTTTACAAGAAAAATGAATCAGAACACGGGCTACAACACAAAGAGTGCTACAAACTTCCTTAACCACAAAACTCATCAGAACAAAAACAAACTGATACAGGAACCCATTATGGAAAAGCTAATTTTCCCATTCTCAATTGCAAATATAAACCCCACTTGCATACCTGTGATCAGTCTCATAGAAATCTGTCTTGCCTTCAGAAGCAGGCCTTAGGGAAAGGCCAGACAAAGATCTAGTCCCTTGAGCAGAAAACTTGACATAACCAAATATCTCAAGATCTGATCCATCATCATCCTCACCAATTTCCAAAGGCATTCTCGCCCTCAACCTACCAGGATTACCCTTCAGAGGAATCTCATCAATATGCCATTTTAATTCTCTTTCAGACCTGTTCAATACTGCTTTGGGCGACACTTTTAACAGGGTGGGGTCTACAGGCAATTTGAGAACAATTGTCACATTATTCAAGGGAACTGGCAAGTTTGGATTCGACACATACTGTATCATAACAGAAAGTAACGTTCCACTAAGGCGTTTGACAAGCCGAATCCTAATAGGCAGTGGAGTCATACGGGGTAGTAAGCTATACTTTATAATTGGAATAGGTTCCTGTGAAGGGACTGTCCTCACATGAAACAAACCACTTCCAAGGCTGCTCACCCTAGAGCTTTGCACTGCAAACCTCTTAACTCCGTCTGTACCTTCAACCTTAAACGAGAATTCAGTTTCTTTATCATCTGAAGAGGATTTTGGAGGCATTGTTTTCAAATAAACCATGCCCATCAGCCCAACTCTAGCAAGTAATGATTCCCTAAACTCTGCACTTATCTCTTCCACAATATACATTTCTGGACCCTTCATTTCAGTCTTCTTCACCAACATATCCTCGATCTTCTCCTCACCGCCAGCTTTAGCCACAGCTGCAGCTGGGGGCTCGCTAGTCTCCAAAAATTCCAAACCACCAAGACCCCGATCCTTCGGAACCTTCTTCGGCCCTACAAACTCAGATGCATCCAATCCGCCACCCCAAGCATCATTAATACCCTCAAAATCTTCAGGTAGCGTCGACCCATCATTAGAAAACTCAATCCCACCATAGTTTCCTTCAAATCCTTCCACACCTATATGCGTTGATTCTGTAGCTGCAGCTGGAGGCAGCGTAGTCACCTCAAGTCCTGCCAGTGCCTTGCTCACATCTGAAACTCCAGTATCTTTATCCTTCTTAAACCCTTCCATCAGCATTTCTTCTGGCTTATTGATCCTATCACTAGCTGCAAACGGATCTTTCTCTGCCTCACTTTCCTCAACCTTAGTCACTTCCTTCTCTTCACCTTGCTGGAAAAACACTAATGTCGCAGCAGCCACCTCATCACCAGCTTGCAATGTCTCGGCAGGCAACTCAAACGATGCGTGTGAAAATGACTCCACACCAGCCTCATGATCCACTGCTTGATGCTCCAAACTAACCCAACTATCAGCTCCCCGGATCTTACTCTCAGTCTGAACAGCTGAATGCACCATCTTGGCAATTCCATCCCCGTGCATCGACGCGAGCATTGCCGCCAGTCTAATGCTACTAACTCCCCTCAAAACTATATCCAAAGCCATGTAAATTTCCGCATACTTCTTCCCCAATTTTTCCGGGGTCACATCAACACCACGGCACGCAGTGACCACCACTGAAACAGCTTGATTCACAATATGAATACACTCAAAAACATTGTTGTTGGAGTCTTCAATTACAGTAACAGCGAGAACGTAAATTGAGTTGACAAGGCGGTACACAACCCGATAGCGGGATTCAACGCCGACGATGACCTGACCGGAGGAGGCGGCCAAAGGGTCGTCTCCTAGTGAATCGGAGGAGGGATCTGAACTGAAATTACTCGAGGCGGCGGGCTGATGCTGGTTCTTCGCGAAGGCGAGGCGGGTCTCGCGAAAGGCGGAAAGGGCCATGAGCGCGCGGGAAGGGGGAAACCACTCTCGACTTTGGAGCAATATGTCGGGTCCATTTGCGGGTTGGAGAGCTAGAGCTAAACACGACATTGGGATTCTTGGTAATTATTCGACTGATTGATCTGGGATTCGGATATTGAGGTTTGGCTCAGGCTTCAGGAGCAAGAATAAAGAATTCGAATTCGGGATACGCGAATTCGAGTGTGTTCTTGGGGAATGGGAGAGGAAACACTCACTGTAGCTCCAGATCAGTGATCTTCCCTGTGATCTTTGTTAGACTCGTCGTTGGCTAGATGCAGAGATTGGAGGGGAGGGGTTGGGGAAAGTGACTACGCGTAATGTACAAGTTTTAACTGCACAGCGTGGAACGTAGACTTGTACATTGTGGCTTTGATGGTTGTATCTGTTAGTGGAGTTTTCTGGGTAATTACAGTCACCCCCCTGAGCTTTGTTAATTTGGTAAATAATCCCTGAACTTTTTGAGTTTTGGCGAATAAATAACGAGTTCCTAACTTATTTTTATTTTGGGTTAATTACATTTTACCATCCTCAATTATAACTATTTTCACACTTAAACATCTAAACTTTTTTTGTGTTAATTTATCATTTCGACTTTACAAAATTTTGTACTTTGCCATTTATAACTGTTTTCAACCAAATTTTTGTTAAAAGAAAACCACAAGTAGTGCACATCATGTGATGTTTTTTTCCGACAAAAAGATAAATAAAAAAATCTCATATATCGTAAAGTGCGAATTTCATAAAGTTGAGAGGGTAAGTTGACAAAAAAATATTTAGATGCCAAAGTATAAAAACGGACATAATTCGAATGATAAAATCTAATTTACTGTTTTATTTTTTAGTCAACTTCTTAGTTTTGATTTGATTATTAATTAATTTATTATTGCTTATGCTATTTGTGTTGTTGTTCTTGCGCTTTCGCCAATTTTACACCATCATATGCTATGAGATGTGAAGTGAAGTGAAGGCAGAAAAGCAAACTTGGAGAGAGACACTCTTTACAAACACATCCCAATGGAGAATGCTAACAAGTATACAAACAAATCTTTGATGTCAGAAGTTCTTTCTCTTCATGAATTACTTCTGTATATAGGGGAAAGTTACATTTCAATAATATACAACACTCTACCTTCTCCACATTCTTGGAGAGGTTTCTGTCAAATCTAACCGAATCATCCTGTGATTTATTTTGATGATTGAAGTTCGCATCTGACGACCCTCGAGCAAGTTGAGAGTTCATTCGACGAGACTAGATATCCATACTTGAAGGCGTGAAGCCCCGCCAACGATATGCAAGACTCCACCACCAAGCAAACCGACAAACCTAAAAGACGAGCACAGAGAAATAGCTGTTTGAGTATGATTCTTCCGATCAATTTATGACCACTATTATTGTTGATAACGAGTTAAAAGTGTTGCATACATACCTGTTTCCGTGCTCGGGCACATCAGTTCTCCACATGGCTTAAGTCGTGTAGAGAAGAAACGGTACTGCATAAACAAAATGATGAATCTTAGCATGATTTTCCATAGTTATCGTCTTGAAGGTGTACGAACACAAATTGGATGAACTAAATAAATCCCGAGGTGTCCGGTATTAGTGAAGTAAAAAACTGCAAGCTTCTCATAGAAGATGTAGATCATGGTGTCATCAACAAATTTGATCATATACAAAACGTCTGCTAACTGGTGGCAGCAGTTTACTGCCAGAAGCTCACAATATTATTACATACTGCTGAAGGCTGAAAAATGCAATTCAAAACCAACCGAATACTGGCACAATGCAAACACCAAAACCATTTGTGTTCATGTTTTGCATAAGATACTTTTCTTTTGCTCTATATCAACTTTGTTTAGTCCCTTTTTCTCTTTTTCCTCCCTAGATGAGGCCTAGGATGAGCTGACAAAAAGCTTCATCTGAGGTGCCAAAAGTTGAAAGTATCACCTTCAAGCTTCTATACACACACACATATTTACATATAGGAGAAAAGAAATGCAATTTTAGTCATGTAACTTATGGGGGGTGGTATCTTTGGTCCTGACGAATCAATTTTCTCGATTTAGTAAAATTTTGGGAATTTAAGTCCGTTTCCGGCCAATTTGACAGGAAATTGCATGTGACTTGCACATGACCGAAAGAAATTGCAATTTTAGTCTTGTAACTTAGGAGGGGTTGTTGTAACTCAGGGAGTCGGCATTTTTTGTCTTGCACGAGACTCAAATTGCAATTTAATTGAGCCATGTGCAAGTAATATACAATTTCCGGTGTAACTTGCCGGAAAAGGATTAAAATGCCAAAATTTTAATGTTGCCAGACTAAATCGAGGAAATTAATTCGCACATGACCAAAAATGCCAACCCCCTTAAGTTAAAGGACTAAAATTGCAATGTTCCCATATATATACTTGTGGTGCGCAAGGGGTGGGGGGGTTGGTGTACAAGCACAAAAACACGTTTTAATATTGGATATTCAACTAGCAAGAATGTTAAAAAGACCACGAGTCTCCAGAGCTATGTATGCTGACAGCATCACAAAGTAGATGTGAAACAAGCATGTATTTCTATATTTAGAATGGAACAATAAGGTTCAGGCATGAACTGCCAATAGAAGTCAGTAGAGAAAGACATACCAACTAAAAAAATGGTTAGCATCAAAGCTAGCAGGAAACGTATAGAATGGACTGGCAGCACTAGTGACCCCTGTTGTTGTCTCTGACTTCTATGAGCTACTCTCCAGTGCTGCAAATCAGGATATTTCATAAATTATATCGTTTAAAGAAAATGACAATCACAATATTTATTGATAAGAAACTACACATGCATCTACCCACGGACGTCTAATTTCTCCTAAAAAACTCTTAGGTTTGTTTTAAAAGTAATCATCACAGCAATACTGTCAAACCTACCTGATTGATCCAAGTGACCATTTTCATCTGGGCATGCATTAGCACTGCTTTGGCTCCAGGATAGCTTTCGCCCCTCGACCTCCAAAAGAAGGGTCTGAAACCTTTCTCTTTGGGTGTTGCTTCGATCAATGCAGTCTTCTCTCTTTCATCACTATCAATAACTATCTCAAGAGGAGTCCTCTCCGGTGAGCTCCAAGTTCTGCGGTTATTCGTGATTTGATCAGCTTGACAGCTAATTTCGTCTCCTGCCTCAGGAAATTCGCGCTCTTGTAGCTCTATGATGCAATTGATATCATCAATACTTGTGGTAACGTCTTCTGAACTCTGCCCACGGGTCTGGATCTGCATTTTGGAACCAACCTCGGAGCCGAAACTGCTGTCTTCTTTTGTATTACTTTTACCAAGCGAGCCAGTTGCCGTTGCTCCCAGCTTTACGCCTTCATCTTTGATCCTTTGTGATGTACCCGGAGCTCCAGAAAGAAAAAGAGCCAAGTCATCACAATCTTCTTCATCCAAATTTACCCACCGAAATGGTTTCTTCCCTTCCACGTTCAGTGACTCCTTCAGGGCTGTTTCGACACGGGAAATTTGGTCTTCAATAGCAGAAACAAATTGCCTATGCCGGGTAATTGTAATATCATCACCTTGGTTTCTGTAGCTTAGACGAACAGCCCTTTCAAACTCTTCCAACTATACAGTATCACAATCACAAATGTGAAAAAGAAAAAGTGAATTAGATGAAGTATAAGCAACACAAATTTGTATGGACATTATAAGCTGTAAACATTAGGAAAACAATTTAAGAAAGTAGCTAAGATGGAGAAAGGCACAATTAGCACCTAATTTTCACAAGCTAAATACATGAGAGACGTATTAAGCTTCAATATAAAACCGCGTAACATACCTGCCATTTTGCAGTGCCCAGAGCCATTTGAAGTTCTCTATCAAGTTCATCTAAATGCTGAGGTATCAATCCTTCTCTTCTTGCTCTGAGCCATGTTCTATAAGCCGACTCCATTCTGCCAAAGCAAAACCGCGAAACAGAATGTTAACTTCAGCAATCATTTCTCGACCAGTCTTCCGTTAAACCAACATCAAGAATGTTATAAACCTCTTATTCCATCGTATACTCGCAAGCACCAAGTCATTGAAAGAGGAAAAGGGCCTAAACTATTTATCTACATATATCATCCACAGGAATTCAATCTTATTTTCAGCAATAATCTCAACACACTGCTTTTCATTAATTATTCTCACCTTTCTATCTCAATAGAAAATACAATTACATAATAGCTGAGAAGCACAACTCACCTAAATACTCAAAATTACCTCAAAAGAACAGAACCAAGTAGAAAATGTAAGCATAAGAACACAGACAAGTAAACCACAGTTGGATCAAAAGAACAAGAAAATCAAAGGAAACAAGAATTTCTCAGAACCTCCTTAAAACCCTATTAAAAACCAAAATCCAGAACCCATCACAGAAAAGAAAATTACATCATACAAATCAAGAAAGAAGCAAACTTTAGAAAAAAGCACAAGCCAAGAACCAAGAACCCACAAAACAAACCAGATCCAGATCAATATACACGAAAAAGTAGAGATCCGAACAAAACAAAGAAAAGGGAGCAAGAATTAATAAAAAAAGAGTAAGGAGGATGCACACATAGAACACACACTCACATGTCAGCAGATTGCTGAACCTCCTCAGCTGCCGAAAAGAAGGTGTCCTTTTGCCATAAATCAAAACTATTCGCAACCAACATCTTTAGCCCTCTTCTTTGCTTCTCCCCAGCAACAAAAGAACAACAACTTCAATACAAATGACTATATATATATATAATTGCTTTCTTGTCTTTGTCCCTTTTTTTTTCTCTGGACGTCTGAGATTGCTGTTTACTCCCTTCTCTTCTTTGCTAAGAGGAAGCAAAGAAGGAAGAGAGATTAAGAAAGCAGACACCACAGGAGAGAGAGAGAGAGAGAGAGAGAGAAGTAAGAACAAATCCTATTCAACTTTTGCTTTTCTTTTGGTTCCTTTAATTTCTGCAAATTTTCGGGTATGTTCTGTTTCTGTGATTTTTAATTTTTTATGTTTTCCCTTTGACGTCGTGTTGATGCTGTAATAACTGTTTTTTTATTAGGTGTGGGCAGGTGCAGGAGTCTAGTTTATAGTCAACCACTCATCATTGCCTCTTTGTTTTTTTTAATTTTTATTTTGTTTGCTCTTACATAACTATCAAAATGCTTATTTATATTTATTTTATTTAATATTTATTCAGTTAAACACAATAAAAGATAAATTACAATAGTTTTTTTGAAAATTTTATAATTATAAATGCATTCTCTATATTTAAAAAATTACGAATACTTCCTTGTAGACAGCCCATTTTAAAGAATATTTGTTAGATGATCGTTAATTATATGGGGTATTTATAATATTTTAAACAATAAAAAAAATATTTATAATTATGATAAATAAGAAATTCATTTAATTTACTCTAAAATAAATTATATATATAAAGAACGATTGATTAAAATTCATGAAATAAATTAATTCTAAATTTATATGAACAAAATACTATGTACATAACTAACTAATAAAAAATACAGTTATTTATGAGAAAAACTAAGTATATATATAAGAGCATTTGAGTAAATTCACATTATTTCTACCGAATTTAATTACTCTAAGAATTTTGACTGCGATATATAATATAAATTTAAAGTTAATTTCAAGATTTTCTCGTCAGGGCCTGATTTAAGTGACAAATGTAAGATTTTGTATTTTTTTTATTCTATAATATTTAATTATTTTAAATTTAATAAAAATCGTATATCAGACAAAATCTTGACAATATAAAAAATTCACATAATTAGTGAATTTTATATTTTACAATAAATGCATAAGAGGGTATTGTTGGCAATGATTGGAAAAAGATGACAAATTTTTTTATATAAAATATAAAATAATTACTATGAAAAAGAATTTAGTAGAGTTGTTGACATAATTGCCCTTGCCCATGACCAATACTTAGGAAATAATCAAATAAAGAATACAACAAAAGTGACTATTTTTTATTGGCCAAGACTTCCAGGTCCACATGGTAGCGTTGTACAACATAACTTGCTCCTCAAAAGCAAAAGAAAAGAAATATAGGAAAGAGTTGCATTCAAGACATATACAATCAAATCTTTTTTATGGTTTTATTTATTTATTTATTTTCGTATTTATCATTCCGAAAAACTCAAAACGGTATCTTTTTAAAGTGATTTCGGATTACTGATACTCCAGACGAAAAGGATACGCTTTCCAAGATGTGATCCTATAAACACACCGTCTTAGAATTACGCCGGAAAGCTTCGATTATAACTTTTCGATTCTTAAGAAGATAATGAAGATCGTAAGAATACTGGAAAATCAAAAATTGTACATATTTTATGCTTAGGAAGATAATCTATGAAATTCACTCAATATTTTACTGAACCACATACACCACAATGGTGCAACAGTTACGGTAAGTCTGTACATATTGACACTTATAATGCACCTGGATCAGTTACGGCAATCCTATTTATTAGAATAAATTATATTTTAACATTCGAACTATGCATATTTTTACACTTTGTAATCGAAATTCTTTTTTGTGTCAAATTTTACCATCTCAACTTTATGAAATTTGCAGTTTACCATATGTGACCATCTTTTTGTTGATTTTTCTGTCTGAAAAAAACATCACATGCTGCGCATGTGTGGAAAATATCGCGTCACTTAACCTTTAGATATCACATGTCAACTGCATGTAATGTTTTTTCAACAAAAAAAATTATTAAAAAATAATTTAGATGCTAAAATATAAAAATGATGATAATTTAAATGATAAAATATAATAACTATATTTATTATTAGAATATATTAGTGGTGGTGGCGGCCGGAGGCGGTGGACGGTCCATGTTCAGTCGTCGCCCACCCAGCCACCCCATTTCTATGTGGAGGCCCTACTCTAATTTTTATTAAAAATTCTCTCTCTCTCTCTCTCTCTATATATATATATATATATAAATGGTGTATATCTACTATCATTTTTAGAGATAGATTTAAACAACATATAAAGGAAAAAAGTTTGTTATCAAGCAAAAAATTGTTAATATTAACATATTCAATTAACAAAAAACCTCAACTTTTTCCGAATCAATTCTGATGATTTGTAATAAGCACTCATAGCTTTGCTCATCGTCACAAAACGAAATCAAAATCTAAAATCTCAGACCACTGTGAAATCTCAATAAATTGTTGCTAAGGTCCTTGTCCTTACCTTAGGCTCGCCTACAGGCCCTTTATGTTAGTTCGCCTATCGGCTCACATGTTCATCATGTGGCCGAGCGAAACACACCTCAAGCACTTATAAACGAGTTTTTTGAAATTTATATAATTACAAATAAAAATCTCATTGTTGAAAACTATCAATACCTCCTAATTATAAATAACATTCAATAATTTGCCCAACTAGTTAGTCTCTTTTAGGTTTTTATTCAACTTTTGCCCTGCGGACTATGAATTTTATAATTTTATTTATTTTTTTATAAAAAAAAAATTGGACTGATTGGAGAATATTTTTACAAATTTTTCGTCCATCTAGTTCGACTTTTTTTTAATATTTTTTTAGTTTTTTTAAAAATATAACAAGGACAAAGTTGATAGTTCCAAACCTTCATCCAAAGATTATATAATTTTGTCGAATATTAGAAGTATTAGTAATTTCTCAAACAATAAGGGGTCGTTCACAATTATGTCAAATCCCAGATAAATTTATTATAATTTATCCTATTATATTATAATAAATCTTCAATTAAACATAATTTACATACAAATACACCTTTACAAATTTTAAAACCACACACACATATATACATATATATATATATATATTAACATTGTTGACTAAAAAAATGTATATTTTAATAATGAAATAAATTAAAATGAATATAAGTTCAAAAGTCCAACTTTACACCATATTGCAAATGAAATATTTATGCTATAAAAAAGCAAGAATAATTTTGTGATGGTCATGTGAATTAAATTGTTTGAATTATTTGCTTGGTTGACTTCTATTTTATTTATGCTTTAATAATTTATTTATATATATATATATATGTTGGAGGATGAGTCACAACAACACCATCCTAGTCACAGGTCACAAGCCCTAACAACCATCCAATATCTTAATCAAGAAACCATCTTTCCATACCTTCCAACCCAACTATGAGATTATTGGCATTAGATTTTTTAACAAAAAAATGGTACAATTATTGTTTGTTTCTATCATTTGGAAAGACTGAAAGGAATTATGTAACATTCCCAACTGACATCCCATCTAACTTCATTTCATTTCTTGGATTCTTGTGCACTTATATTTTAAAAAAAAGTATGAAAATTAATAATAAATTATGCGCGTGAAGAATACATTTACACTCCCTTCAAAAATTCACCGTTTACACCTAATTCTTTCGTTTGAGTTTGAACGAAAAATGTTGCAGTTGACAAAAAATACTTTGACATAAATACTAGGGATGATTACACTTCTATCACCTGAAGTTTAGTGTAATTACACGTAGACCCCATGTGGTTTGTGAAATTACATTTAGCGCCTCTGAGGTTTGATCCCGTCTAATAAATAAATTTTCGTGTTAGTCAAAATTCACTGAATTTGCTGATATTAACAAAAAATCTGAATGACTCCTCGATTGATTTATTACTTGCAGATCAAATAATTTTTTCGAATTAAACTACCCTTATAACGATAAATATATACCTCCACGCATGCATTAACGCATGAAGACGTATGAGGGTAATTCAATCATAAAAATATTTATTCGACCTGTAATAAGTCAATAATAAGCTAATCAGGATTAAATATAATTTTTTCTCTGATTTTTTTATTAATATAAATAAATTCGTCGAATTTTGAGTAATTGAGGGACTAATTTATTACACAGAAGCAAATTTCACGAATGCTAAATGTAATTTTCAAACCACAGAGAGCCTATATATAATTACACCAAACCTTAAGGGAGGGGAGTATAATTATCCTAAATACTAACGAAAGTAATCCGGTGTAAAAAGTGAATTTTTTTAGAGGGGTGTAAATATAATTTTAATTTTTTTTTTGAGAAAATGTAATTTTTCATTTTAGGTGGGTTATAAGTGTAATTAACCTTACTTTTAATATATACTTTGACACATATATATATACACACACAAATAGGTGCCTTGAAACATTTAAGGGGATGGAATTTAGTTTGCTTGAAGAACATATAAATCCATTTTATGAATACTAAAATTGCAAACTTCTTTCCTCAAAAACAAAAAAAAAAAAAAAAAAAGCAGATAAAGGAAGAAAGAAACTGCAAACTTCTAGTCTGCAATCATATCCATATGCGAAAGGAAATAGTTACAACCACAGAACCTTCTTCTGGTAGTCAATCATATTAAATCAAACAATCCAACCCCACCACACTTTAATAAAAGATTATTGACTATATTATTAAAATTGAATTTCATTTTCATATCCACATGATTATAAAATTTAATATCCAAAAAAAAAAAAATAGCCGAATATATGAAATACTTAACAATTCTAGAGTCAAATGATGCATATTATCACGCATAATACTTCTATCACAACCTGCAGCATCAATTTAACATAAACAAGAATTATCATTCACTTAACGGCAGCCGTTGTGTCGATGATGCTAACACATGAAGCTAGACGATGGTGTCACAGAAGATTCGAGTTTTCTCCCGATCCCTTTTCAGGTTAAAACTCAAAGGACACAAGCAACCATTTGTCTCGTCAAAAAAGCTACGTTAGGTCACCTGATCATGGTGGTGCTAAACACAAGCAACCATTTGTCTTGACAAAAAGCTCAACGAACTAGGCTACGTTAGGTCACCCGATCATGGGGGTGCTAAACTGTGTATTTGCCTAATTCAGATTCTAGCAACTCACAGCCAGTGTTGCATGAACTTAAGATTGAGGAGACGATCCTCCTTTGCAAATTCTTGAACTCTATTGCAAGCTTAACATCCCAGCTGGTCCGTTCCCTACAAGAGAAAAAGTTTCATCAAGATATGATGGTTTTTTCAGTTTTTGAGATGCATAACATTGCATGCAGACAGGAGATACCCATTGTCTAGTTTTTCATCACCGAGGTTCTCCAACATTGCTTCAAAAGTTGAACTTAGGTCTGTAAGTACATCGAGGTCAGTTTCCAAGAGTTCCCGTGTCTGAAAACCATCATACTATCAACAATTAGCAAGAGTAGAATCCAAGATTTTTGCTAAAGGATTTTGGTGTATGTGGTAGGGAACTCACAGGGGTACTTGACTGCGGAGCTGAATTTCGAGCTCTACGGAGATGATCCAGCAACGGGTGTGGCAATCCATAATGAAAAATTTCATGGTTCTTGGAGAGCCATGTACCACGAACCATGTGAGAGCTCCATTCAGATGCAGCTGGTCCAACTTCCGGATCTTCATCCTGAACAACATCAATATCTGACACGGGACGAAAAAGATAGTAATTAATGAAAGGTTAGATATAAAGAATTCGAATGTCAGTAAACGAGATAATGTTGCATATTCGGCTTATTACACAAGAAGACAACTTTAAGGGAAGTACCAAGTGGAATAACATCATAGGGATTGTCGCCTCGTGGTATGAAGCCATAAAAAGTTAATAGATGAGAACTGGAGAAGTTTCCGTAACTAAGAAAGCATTGTTCCCCTGAATGGCAGGGTCTTGATAACGGAAACTTTAAAGAATTTGTAGATGCGTCTATTCGGCCATATTTCATTATGTGCGGGCATATCTGTTCAGGAGAGAAACAAAAATGAGCTCAATATATTGAATTGAGCGAGAAAATCCTATAAGACTTCCGTGAAATATTATCTGGCCTATCAGCAGTAACAAGAGAAATAAAAAACATAATCTGGAAACATAAATTATTGTATGCTGATATTAACTATTGTGGAGACTTGTAAGAGAATGGTGCAGGAGCAAGTAATATGAAGCAGAATATTCCTCTGGAGTCCAAGAATTCAGCTTAGTGCAGCAACTATCTTCTTTGGATGGTGAAGAGGGTTCACAGAGGCTAGACTTCCTTTTTTAGATATTAAGTTTAGCTTGTCTACTTGCAAATACCCTTAAAATGTGAAGATACCTCCTCACATGTATTATTATGTAAAGATGTATAAGAGTAGCTTGGTGAGAAAAATTTGCTTGAAGTGCAATAGGTAAGTAATGAGTTAATCGGGGGTAAATATAGATTTTCATTCAACTTTTTTACTGATACCAGCAAATTCGCTAAAATTTGACTAACGGAGGGGTCTACTTGTTAGACAAAAACAAACATAAGGAATACCAGATGTAATTTCCCAAACCGCAGGTTGTCTGCGAGAAATTACACCAAACCTCAAGTGGGCATGTCTTTTTGAATAGTGGAGTGGTTCAAAAAGTTTAGACTTCCTTTTTATATATTAAGTTTTGGCTTGTCTACTTGCAAATTTTTCAATATGCAAAGAAACAAGTACAGAATTACAAAAGGGACTATGTTACCGAGTGATTGAGAAAGCCAGCAATTGGAATTAAGCAGGTCCTTAGCTTTCCATCACTGAAGATAACCTTCATGCTATTTGAGTACCAGAGCTCACAAGCCCATACGAATTGCTCCCACGTATATAATTCTGGTGGAAATACATCGGGATTATGATTGGACAACGCAGGAAATAACTCATCATATTGAGCACGTAGGTGCTGAAACAAAAGAAAGCTGCATTAAAGTCTCAAAACGCAATTGCAAAAGCCAGACATAGTAACATCTACAAGTGAAAACTAGTAGTTAACAATATCTCAGCATCCTATGGCTTTCTAGTTAATAAAACCATCTCCACAAGCAGCCACCATAAAAGAAAAAAAGGAACAAAAAGAAAAGGAAAAGATATGCATCTTGTATAACCAAATTGGTTTTTTGTCTATCCTGGACAGAGTTCTAGTTGTCCAAACAATGTAGGTGTAGAAGTTGTTATTAAGTGTAGTTAGAATAAAATTTGAAAGGCACAATACCTCTTTGGCCTGCACAATCTCCTCTAACAGCAAGGTTCCATCTAATGCCATGACAGCATCAATCCCAAAGCTCAATCCTGAGTTATGGAAAAAAATTGAATGCAAAATATATATGTTAGATTTAAACTGCAAATTCAGCAGGAATGAACAGGCTATGACTTCGACAGCAAGGGGTTCCAGGTATATCAACATACATAAATGCATAAAGAAGAACAAGATGATACCTCATAGGTAACAACAACTCTAACTGATAATAGAAGACCTACCCGTGTCAAATTGTTTAGGTAGCGTATCGAAATACAATTTGAACTTGGAATTATTGTTGTGCTTCTCCTTCATGCTCCATAACAGCAGCATTGTCTCCTCAGATATCCCATCAACTTTTTCAAAAATAGGGAACTACCTTCAAGATAAAGTTATTTATAACACAAATATAAGAGAACTGCACAGCATGTATGCCATCAATCAGATGTTTATAAAGCAACAAGATTACCATGTCAGATTCATGCAAAACATCCTCACATATGATGACAGATACAGGGATCTCCAGAGCAATATCTCCAACTTTTAGGTCCTCGTTAGCTATGGCCCCTCTTCCTGCTCCTTCAACATCTAGATAAAAAAGAATCAAGGAAAAGAATTGAAATTAACCCTTACTTTCTTTTCGTCCCAGCAACATTGGATCCTTCTAACTGCAGATCTATTGTTTCTCATTGAGGAAAGGGCCAAACAAAAACAATGCATTGTATTCACTCACAAGCTATATCCAATTTTGCCTTTACACCATTGTTAATGCCCCAATCTAATAGACGCTTTTCCTTTTCACAGCTGGAGTCTCCAACTATTTTTGCCACTTCGCTAAATCTTCTTCCAACTTTATCAATCCTTTCAACAATTTCATCTCGTAATCTCTGCTGTATACTTTTAATTGTGTACTTTTCACCGGATAGCGACTTATCAATGACTTCAAGTATTGAATGGAGAGCTTCCAGTTCATTCTTTGGACTAATACAATTCCCCAGATTAATGGTATCTTGACCAAAATAAAGTTCTACCTGAAAGCAATCCATTCATAGAAAAAACTTAGTTACTTAAAGAAACCAAGCGCAAACAACAACAGGCCTGGGAAGTTTAAATGGAAAATCTTGGCAAAGATAATGAAATAGAACATTTGGTGTAACATAAAGCTCATTGTCGATAATGTCTTCTTTGTTTAAGGTGGTTTCTATAACTGGAGATGTTCTAGTAATTTTCACATTCTCAACAATTCTGGCTAATGCATATTCAGTTTGGAATTTTCTGGCTACTTTAGTGTTGTGTTGGTCCAAATAAAGCAACTTTCA
Source organism: Sesamum indicum (assembly GCF_026168435.1). Classification (NCBI taxonomy): domain Eukaryota; kingdom Viridiplantae; phylum Streptophyta; class Magnoliopsida; order Lamiales; family Pedaliaceae; genus Sesamum; species Sesamum indicum. Next base: position 1,655,821 of record NC_142661.1, on the reverse strand, counting down.
GGAAGTCTAAATTGCAAATCTTGGATCTTATTATAAATTAAATCTCTAGGTCTAATGCCAAGTTCATTGTTGATATAAAGTTTTATCATTTAAGCTTTTTGCTTTAACTTGAGGTACGCTGGTAATTCTTCGGATTTGAAATAATACAGGCTAATGCATAGTCAATTTCGATGCTATGACCATTTCGGTGTTCTACGAAGTCCTTTATCATCCATGGTGAATCTTGTTCATTATCAGTAGTTTCGTACACAAAATTCCTTCCACTACATTCAGAATAAGTCTTTCTATAGATATATGAATGATATTATAAAATAAGCAAGTCCCATTAGTTCTCAAAGTGAAAAGGTTACCTCATTGAAGTTTACAATTCTTGCCCGTCGAAGCAATACATCTAAAACATCCTTCAGCTGATCAGGTGTAGACGAGCTTTTAATGTATACAGAGCTCTCCAAATCAAAACCCATATCCTTGAGTAGTTTCTATCATAAGGGGAAAGATAAAAAATTTAACTGTATAGCTGCAGTTTCATCACAAGGAGCGAAAACTAAAAAGACAAATTTGCTACTTAAAAAGTCTCACACCTTCTTTTTCTCATATAAAGGGTCAGTTTCAGCAAGATCAAGAACCATTGTAACTACATCATCGATCGCATGCTGCCACGAAGCATTGGATAAGGCATTAGCTATTCATGATTATATTTCTTCATTTTTTATACGTCAACTAGAGAAATCCTTCACCCCCCCCCCCCCACACAAAAAAAAAAAAAACTCTCCATAATAAATTCCCACAATATAACGCAAAAACACATGCAGCCTCATCATATCTGTCTGAATTTCACATTCAGTTTTCACTTCTCCATACTATTACTCCGATTATTTCATAAGCAGAAACCATAATCGAAGTACATAAACCCAACAATTCGAAACCAAGACAACGAGAAAAAATAGCAACAGAGAATCAATAACCGTATTCCTAATATGAACTATTCCAAAGAATCCAGGTCCCTCATCCCTGTACGCAGCTCTTGACTACCAAAAGTACTTATACATTTCCCACATACAGAAACAGAAAATACACACACTAAAACGTGCGTGTGCGTGTTAGATTATAGGGATTACCTTATCAACTTCCATGGTTGAAAGAAGGAGGAAAACGGGAGCAGAGAGTTGAGCAGACAGTCTGTAGCGGCTGAGTAGCAGACCTGGAGGAGTAAGGGAAATGGAGGCGAATTGCTCTGTTAACTAAAGTCGTGTTTGCTCTTTGTTTTTCGTCAACGTGTTTGGACTTTGGGTGAAGACTTAATGAGATATACTTGTTAAAAACGCTTTCCATTATTTACTAGCTAACGTGGAACACTTTCATTAGGTAAAATCAAAACGAATTCGAATCAAAATTTTTAATATTATAATGAGCAAATTACTTTTTATAAATATATATATTATATTCGTCTGTGATTTTTAAAACGAATAAATTACCTCTTTATCTAAAGAGATAAATTACTTTATTTTAAAAAATTTAGGGAGATAAGTCATTGTATTTAAAAAACACAAGAAGATAAATTGATTTTTTTTTTCATATAGAGGTGATTTGCTCATTTACGATATTACAGAAGGGTTGTTTGCATTTTTTCCTGCCAGTTGTATAAAATAGTGAATTGAATCAGTTGGTTCAATTTTGATTGGATGCAAATCTTGTCGGGTTTACTGGATTGTGAACATTCCTATTTTTATTTAAGGGGAAATTAAATCGACACCCCTGAAATTAGGCATAATTACAAAAAGTCATCATGTCTTTTATAAAATTAAAGGTACACCCCTTAAAGGGGTGTAAGTGCAATGTATCTTACAGAGTGTTCGTATAAGATTTTGTCACTTGTAATTACAATTACAACCTCAAAAGCGTATTTATAATTTTAGGAAAGGTATACGGCATTTGTGTAATTAAATCTAATTGTAAGGAATATCAATGCAATTTATCCATTATTTAATTGTAGTATTTATGATAAGATAATTAGACTTTAATTTGAAAAAAGAATATTATATCTATATTATTGGTAAATATAATTATTGACCAATATTCGCGTGGTATTTTGGTCTGGTATTTTTTTTTCCATCCACTAATTTTCTCGTTTTTTTTTTCACTATTTACAAGCGGTAAAAACTATTCTTTTTACACATTTATTTCTTTTTAATTAATATTTTTTTCCTTTCTCCTGTTTCAGATATTATGTCTCAAAATTATTTATTGTTTTATCACAATTTTTTTTTCATATTGTCATTTCTCCTACCAAATTTTGTTCAAATTAAAATGTATTTTTAAAAAAAATAAATTAATTTTTAAAATTCTTAATTAATCATCCACACATATTTAAATGTGCTACATTAACTAAATTTAGGGATGATTACACTCCCCTTCCCCTGAGATTTGGTGTAATTACACGTAAACCCTAGTACTTCTGAAGTTTGTTTCAGTCTAACAAATAAGTCGATCTGTTAGTTAAAATTCACTAAATTTGCTGATATTAACAACAAAATCAGGAAAAAAAAATCTATATTTACCCCAAATTGACTTATAACCGTCTTATTATAGTTTAAATTATCCTCATACTTCTTCGCACATTAATACATGTGAGGAAGTATATCCTCACCGTTATAAGGATAGTTTAATTAAAAAAAATTATTTGACATGTAATAAATCAGTAAAAAGTCAATGTAGTGTACAATATAAATTTTTATTCATTTTATTATTAACATCACAAATTTGATTAACGGATGAATTTATTTGTTAGACGAAAGCAAACCTTAAAAATACTAAATATAATTTCTCAAATTACAGAAAATTTACATATAATTGGACAAATATATAATAAATTTAAGTCCTCATGTCAAATAAATCTATTTGGGCATGGACCACATTCATGAGTCATTTTTCATTGAAAGTGCTTGCAACTGGCTTCTTTTGTCCTATTTATTTCTATTGCATTTCTGTCTGAAAAAGACATTTTAAGAATTTTACTTTAAGTAATATTGAAAAAAATTCAAAATTCTTTATTAAGTTGATTTTTAAATATTTTTTTCAATTATTAAAAAAATAATTATTGCCTACAATTTTAATAATTATGAACTAAAAATTATGATAAATCAATATTATATATTCAGTATATTTAAATTTAAAAATAAATTAAATGAATCAGTAAATCCTAGCTCAAATAAAATATTAAGTATATTTTCTTTTATTGTGATGTCCCAACCTTATCATTTTGAGCAGAACTCGACGGCAATAAATACCTATTTGGGTGAAGTTACAGTTTTTAGTTCTATAAGATAGGAAGTCCAACACTTTTACTCATCTGCTTTACGAAATATTCAAAATGGTCTCAAAATTGAAAAAATTAGACATATTCAATCACATGCTTTACGAAAATTTCAAAATAGTCCCAAAATGAAGAAAACTCAATACATTTAGTCGCATAAATTCCTTAAAATAGAGGACTAAACGTGTCGAATTTTCTCAATTTTGGGACGATTTTAAAATTTTCATAAAACAGATGACTAACATTATGTTCGGTTTCGATTTTGGGCCATCTCAGACCGATTAATGTTTGGCCTTCAATGTTTTGGCCATTTTTGTCTCATTTTTAGCTGTTTTGTAACAGTAAGTGGAAGGCATGTTAAATATATAATATTTTTCGATAAGGTTTGTATTTAATTTCTAAATACAAATATATTTCATTTTAACCGCTTAATGTTTTGTACGTAATATTTTTCTACATCATTGGAATAATTAGAAAATTCAAAAAATACAAAATAATATATCAATTCTACGTGGTTAATTAAAATATTGCATTATTTAAATAACGTATTTAAAATTTATCACCTCGAATAGAACGTCTAACAAAAATATTATTAATCCATTACTAGAGTGTATTTAATTATTTATAAAATTGTATTTATATAAATTATATTTGTCCTTTTCCGTATATATACAATTACAAAATACTATTTATTTTAATCCACTCACACTAAATAAATTATATATATATATCCATATATATATATAAATATATATAAAAGAGACATGATTCGACAATGAACAGTACTTTTTGTCTCCCACCAACCAACATCAAACATACCATACTTATTTTATATTATCTCCAAAAATAAATCCAGACATACACACTATCTCTATCACATACTTATTTATCTTTATTTTTCTCTCTCTTCTCCACAAAACACACAAAAACAAGTTAAAAATAAAATCAAACATAGCGTAAATATGTCAAATTTTCTTAATTTAAGACTATTTTAAAAATCTTATAAAATAAAAGACTAAAATATCGAACCGATATCCCGTGTGACTAAAAATATAATTTCGCCCGTGTATTTGTCGTATTTACACTATATACACAGAACGTGATAAAAATCTGGGCCCGACAAATCTATCAGGGCTTTGGGGAAGCATGGGCCCGAGAAGCTGTTATTTCATTTTCCAAAGTGGGCCAACCTTTCATCAGGACAGAGACGCAGGCCCGGCCCAAACCAAACCACTAATGTAGAAGCAAGGAAAAGACAGCTGTTTGAAAACAACGTACAACATTCATGTGCACAATCATAAATTGAAAATTATTTTTTATTACAATTAATTACTATGATAAAAAAAAATATAGTAAATAATGGTAATTATTACTTCGTAATGACTATTGACAGTTGTTTCAACAACAGAAAATAAAAATATTAGCCGTAAAAATTAGCTTTGACAATAGTTAAAAATTCGTGGGAACGTACTTTGATTTATTTGACTATAGTTGATAATATTGTTTTTTTATTATTTTTAAATTATATTTATTTTAACATTGGAATTAGGTCATTTTTATTTTTATTTTTTTTTGGTAGTGTGCCATGGTCAAAACTTATTCTATTTAACATGTACATGTTCTATTTTCAATTAATTAGCTAGCTTTGATTTTGCTATATCATGCAATTATAAATTAAATTAGATAAAATTTGAGATTTTGGGTCGAGTTTTATTGGATTAATAAAGAAAAATATAAAGTACGTATAAACGTAATAAAGTTCGAGTTCAGCTCGTGTCGAACCAACTATAACTTATTCGAGTTAATTTCCATCTTCGGATTTGAAAATATGGATAGGATCGAAATTTTTTTTTTACCATTTGTTAGTTTATTAAAGTACGACTGAAATCTGGTCCAAAATTTAGACAACGTATGATTTTCTTTTATTTTTGTATTTTTTTGTTAAACTTAGGTTCGTTAATATTTATTTGAAGTGCCCTATTAGGGCTAGCATGTTAATTCCATAAAATGAACGATCGGTACATACTCGTCATTAATTTTTAGAAAAAGAACAAAACATCTAACGATAAAATATATTAAACATCGAACTATAATATTTACAGGATCGACATCAGCCAAAAACAAATTAACTGCCGTAGATTCCTATTGCATAACAATTGTCGAGAATAATGCATATTTATGTAGAATCTGTAATAACTTTGCAACTGCATAATAGAAAAAATCATGCCAAATGGGATTAAATTTCATTTTTCAAAAATTCATACCCCTTTTAAGAAATGTACTTGGGACAATATTTTTCGTCTCAAATCTTTGGAAAATTTAAAAAATAGGCACTCATGAACTAGAAAACAAATACCATACTCTTTGTTTTGCTTTTAACTATTATGTTTTTATTAATTACATAATTTGATATATCCATAAATCGAAACTAACTAAATAAATCAAGAATTGCATATATTACGGTAGAAAAATTCGAATCCAAAAACCTCATGAAATTAAGAAAAAGAAGTTCTTGAAAATTTAGGTATAACGAAAAACACACACATATAGAAACACTTGCGCCCACGAGACATAAGAATCTTATCATTATTTTCGTGAATAATTAAGTGCGCAAGTACTTTGATCATCATTTAGTTATTTATTTTATTTCGACGAACACAAACACATTATTTTTAGGTCGTAATATTCTCCAAAATGAACGGCTGAATTTTCTTGATTTCATACTTTTCAAAATTAGTTGTAAATTAAAAGTTGGAAATTCAAAGTAATAAGAATGAATTCTTTTCCTTGACCATATTCAAGAATAGGCATATTCACATTCTACATCCAACTCTCTTTGCTATTTTAAATTTCATTTGACTTGCAATCATGATTACAAAAAATCCATTGCAAAAACAGATTAATTAATGCTTTTTTACGATATCGAATAAGTTTTTATTTAAAATTAAAGAGAATATGTACTCATACGCATATATATATATATATATGTGCCGAGTTGATTCTTATTTTTAAAGACGTGTAGTATGAAGAGCATATTGATTATAAGCTATTGCTGCCATATTTTGATGGCTCCACTTGTTGTGATCGTTTCCATCTTTATTGACTAAATATTGCAAAGTACGAAAGAACATAATGTGCATGCCAACGTAATTCTTGATTTGTTAGAATGGCTCGATCGACGTGTCACATCTCATTTTTTTATTTAAAACCTAAAATATACCAAAATTATTGACAAGAATTCTTGTAGTATCAACAATTAAACTTAAAAAATTGCATACTAAAATTATTGAGCAGCAATATTTTTAAGTGGTCCATGAATTAAATATCAATTCTTCTAAAATAAATTAAATAAATTCTATTCTTGTTTGTATGTATCAAAACTTTAATTAAGCAGGTCTAGTTTAGTATCTTATCAATGTATCACTATTAAATCGTGCAGGTAAAGAAATTCATTCTAAATTGGTTTTAAGGGGTGTTCGACTAAATTTATTTGAAATATTTTATAAATTCCAATATTTTATAAGATATTTTAAAATTTAAAGATATTGAACCTTATTTTAAATATGAGCTGGTTAAAATATTTGAATAAATAAGATGTCAGAGTTTATAATTCGATATTAGAGTGTCCGGTTATATTATAATAAATGACCGAAAAATTCATAAACTATATTAGAAGTTAAAATCATATAAATCGATATTTTTTATTGGGAGGGGGCGGGGAGTTAATTATATGAAGCGTGAAAGTGAGATACTAATAAAATTATGAGAGTGTTTCTATCTATCGGAGTTTAAAAGATCTTATAGAAAAAAAAAGTTTATATATGATTATTAGCCGTTGTGGCACGGCGTTCATACGTGCATATAATAAATCATTTTTCACGCTTTAAAATGTATTATAAATAAGAGTAAAATATATAAACCAGTACATTATATTCATAAAAAGACAAAAAAGAAAAACAATAATAGTTAATCAATTAATGTAAATTTCGAAAAGTTGAATAAATTAGTTATTTTATCATGAAATACATTATTTACTTCACAAATAATTAGTGCAATTGTGTCATTAACAGGCGTTTGTGAGTGCGGATGGACTTTTCTTTTTATATTAGTATAAATAAATATCTTATTTTGAAATCTTGCAAATTTTTTTTAAAAAAATTTACCAAATAATTTTTAGAACTTATAAGCTCTCGAACATCTTATAAGATGTTTTAAAAAGTTTTTAGCCGAATACCGTTTAAATCAAACATAAATATATTCAATCCTTCGTTGTTTTGAAATATAAATACAATTATATACTTATTATTTCGTCGTTCTAATTTTTTAAAAGTAGGACATATAATTCTTTCTCGAAAATCAAACCAATCATAGTACGTGTAGGTCAAGAAGTAATCTAGTATAGGCTAGAATGCAAAAGTGAAATAAGCCTTTCCAACTCATTGATTAAATCAAACACACACTAAAAGGTGTAAACTTTTATGTCATGAGTTGCTGTCTCTTTCCTTCCACAAATCTTTCTTTATCCAACATAATATCTTCTCATTGTTCACATGTCTCATCTTTTGCCTCTTCAACTCCACTTTTGTGTTTCCTATTATTTACTCATCCACTTCAATAACTTTCTTACATTCACATAAATTGTAGGAATTTCAAGGAAAATTTTAATTTCATTTGGGTCTGATCGGATATGAATTAATCATATGGCCACTATAATACATTTATTGTATGATTGATGTACGATTCAGAAAAACTGACCAATCACACGACAAGTTCTCAACAAATGTTATTAAAGTGCAAAATTCTCAACAATCTAAGACGTGTAAAATTTAATACACAAGATTAGTATTTGGTTGGTTGAAGTGAAAACAGGAAGAACTGCAATTTTAGTCCTATAATTATTGGGGGTGGCAAGTTAGTCATATTGGAATTCAATTTGGCAATGAGGTCTTACTATTTACAAGAATTGGCATATTAAGGACAAAATGATTGGAATTTGGCAAATGTGCTCCTCATGTAAGCCCCAAACTGCAGTTTCTGGCGAATTTTGTCTTTAATGTGTTAATATTTTTCAGTTGTAGAGCTAAATTACCAACCTCAGTCCCAATAGGACTAAACTTGCTACGACCTTATAGTTACGGGACTTATCTTTAGCTAATTGGGACTTGATGTGGGTTGAACTCGAATTAGCTGGCACAGGGGTGAATCTTTTCAGTGGAATTAAATATATCTAAAATTAATTAACTGAAATGAAAATTAACATGTGAAAATCTAAAAGGTTTTATTTACTTTTTACATGTACGTGTACTAACATGTGAAAGAAAATTTTTATAAAATGATAGAACTTTCTGACAGATGGTTGAAGAAGTTCGTATAATTTAAAGATATGTATCTACCCCAGGTTCTGAAAAGCAACACAGTAATAAATTCAAGTTCCACGTTTTTTTAATTTTACAAATATAAGTAAAAAAAAATAATAGTAAACAATGACTAGACATTACCTATCTATTTCACCTTTAATAGACTTCGACGTATCCAGGCTAGGTGAAAGTTATGTAGCAATTACACATCTTGTGTACTTAGACTCGGACTCGGACTCGGACTCCGACTTACCCCGTGCAACCTAAAAATTCAAATTTGAATAACTTATTGGGTCATTTTATAATATTTAAAAATATTTTACCAAATAAATGTCAATAATAAAAATACCACATTACTTATTTGTATCCCTATGTATACATTGTCCAAAGTTTTCAATAAATATAATAATTTTGAACACTTTCTTTGTCTCTTCACTTTTTATGGACAATGGAAGCACATAGCATATATTAACTTTTACTCTTACTTGAATTTAATTTATACAATTTATTTAATATGTAGATGTAAAAAATAATATTTTGTCATATGATACATATAAACATACTCATTATATAATTTTCTCATGTAACATATAATGGTGCCCAACTATTCAAACAAGATTGTGAATGCGACTTTACTAGAAAAAATATAATTTTTTTTTACTACGATTAATTATGATCGCAAAAGAAAAAAAATCATGACAAACACGAATCAACACGGTTTTGCAACGGCCAATAGCCGTTGTTTCTGCAAGTGTGGCCAAAATCATGGCAAACGTAAACCATGACGAATATTGATTAATCATGGTAAAAATATTTTTATTTTGATTTTACTTAATCGTGGTTAATATTATTAATTTACCACGATGGTTAAGCCAATGTCATTTATAGTATAGCGAAAATTTAATTTAAGTATTTATAATGTTTGATATATGTTATTGGATGTCGCACATCATCATAATTTTGGTTGGTACAATCGTACATGGTACGTTATCAAATAATCAATAACATGTGAATAAACAAATACAGTGGTCATATGAAACCATAAAATTTAAGAACAAAAGAAAATACGGACAACATGCAGCAAATGAAGTATATACGAACCACACAGACGTAAAAAATAGAAAAAAAAAAAAAAAAAACTCTACCAAGCGATTTATGATCCCTAAAATCTATCGTATTGCATTATTATAATACCATTTTCAAATTTTCCTATACTAAAAGACAAAATACATAAGAATATTCAGAAGATTGTGATAAAAAAACAATTACAATGACGAGACAAAGCCTTCCCAACTTTAATAGACTTTGACAAGTCAAGAATACATGAAAGTTATGTAACACTATATACATCTTTATTACTCGGGCTCGGACTTGCCCCTTTCATTCTAAAATTAATTATTAAAAAAAAAATCATATTAGTAATAAAATATCGAATGCTAATAATTTTTTTCATCTTGTTATAATATAATTATTAGTGCCGCGTTCATAATGACGACTATATTTATTGTCATTACATCGTTTATATATATGCATCACTGATTGTTTATAGCGACAACTTTATATATATTTGGTGTCATTGTACGTAGCAACAATATTTATTTAAATATTGCCACTTGTAAAATTATAAAAATCATCCGTGATAAAGTAAAAATTATTATCACTTAATAATATAATTATGGATAATTTTAATTTTGTTGCTTAAATTTTTTTATTGCTCATATTCTATTTTTTTGTAGTGATATGAATTTGTTTGATTTGTTTTATAATATGGAAAATATTAAAAATATTTTTAGTTATATACTCCTATATATGTGCATATGCAAAGTAATTTTGAGAAAGAAATTATAAGAGGAAATATTATTGTTGCTTTTTTTTGAAAGTTTTTTCTTACTTTAATTATAAATTATTATGTTTATTTATATGTAGATGAGACGGGTATTATTTCTTCGTATAACATCACATATTTTTTCGAACAAAGCATCATAACACTCAATTATATATTAGAATATGATCTTCATTTTATTAGGTAGATATGTACGTGATCACATAGTATAATACATTATAGTAATGTATATATACGACAATATCATAATTTCACACTAGTTGATGCTATCGACCATAAAATTTCTTGAGTCTCGGCACATACATGCATATATGAATTCAACTAAAAAAATATACATACAAATCAAATATAAATAATAAAAACAGATCAAATGCAAATAAATGCGAATGAATATTCGTGATATGATAACTACTTAAAGAAAAATAAGTTATTGCAAGCAATGTATGATTTTAGGGTCTGTATGCGATGATTATTCAACGCGAAAATCGTTCTAATATTTTCATATCAAAGAGAAAATAAAAAGACACAACATCTTCCCATCTCTTAAATTTGACTTAGATGTATTTTTTGTTCTTAAGTTATTTGGCGTTTTCATTATTTAATTTTTTACGACAGTATTTTAGTCTTGCTTTTTATTTTGTTATTTTTACGATTTTAATCGTTTTGTTGACATAGTTCACCCTTTTTGATGAAAAATATACGTGCATGGCCTTTTAAAATTGGTACTACTGTTCCTATTGACTCGTTTTGACAACATTTTGTCTTTTAACTTTTTAGGGTGGTACTTTGTTCTACATTTTTTCAATTTTCACGACTTCAGTCTGAATTTCCACCTGAATTCACCCTACTTGCTAGTGGATGTCAAGTCCGATCGAAAAACAAATTAAAATCTTAAAAAGTTAAAGAAACACTTAACCCCAATACTATCTTTCAAAATTATTGGACGAAAATGTAAAATAACCTAAATTACTGAACAAAAATACATTTGATCCCTTACATTTGTACTGAAGTCCAATTTTCATTACCAAACACTAAAAATAAATGACATTAAATTTGTTCTACAATAATGTTTTCTTGGAGGGCCAAATTTTGATTTTTTTGATCTCCTCAACCCCTCCTAATTAATATATATTTTTTTTATATGATTTTCAAGAAATGGTTCAAAAACAGCAGCAGAAATTACTTTATTCCCTCATCTTTATCTTCTTCAACAATGTAGCCATCTTTTACCTCACAATCACTGCAACTTTCTTGCAACTGATCGGAACCCTCTACCGGACTGTCCAAAGCCCTCTTCTCCTGTTCCTCGTCTTCAACCTCGTCGCCGTTCCCCACCCTCGACTTCATTCTGTTCCTCTCCTCCGCCCTCAGTTTGAGCACCGCCAGCAACTCGACGGCGGCCTTCTTCTTGTTCCGCCGGTTCTTGATCAGAAGCTCGCTGATATCCGCCGGCGTCATCTCCGCTGCGTCGACGACTTCCTCGAGTTCCTCCAGCAGTTCTTTGTCCAGATCACGTTCCTCGTACCCCAAGTAATTCTTCAGGAGAATCTTCAGTGCCGGAAAAGAACAGTAACTCATGTGTATGTGCATGTCCATCCTCCCGCTCCTCAACAATGCCGGATCAAGCTTCTGAATGTGGTTCGTCGTGAAGACGAAGATCCTCTCGCTCCCGCAACAGGACCATAACCCGTCTGTGAAATTCAACAACCCAGAAAGCGTTATCGTGTTTCCGCCGCCATCTTCGCCTCCGTTAGCCACCGGGGTTGACGGCGCAACATCATAGATATTATTCTTCCTCGAACAGGAATTTCGGCCGCCGCCGCCGCCGCAGCCGGTCATGTTCCTATTGGTTAAATTAATGGAACAATCAATGTCTTCAATAACAATAATGGATTTCGAAGTAGTCTTCATCAACAACTTCCTTAACTCGGAATTTGTATTCACCTCGGTCAACTCAAGATCATAAATATCGTACCCAAGATAATTAGCCATGGCGGCGATCATACTCGATTTACCAGTCCCCGGCGGGCCGTACAACAAGTACCCTCTTTTCCACGCCCTCCCAGTTTTCTGATAAAAAGATTCCCCACTGGCAAAATCCTTTAGATCAGCTACGATTTCAGCTTTTTTCAAAGGATCCATAGCCAATGTATCAAAGGTACTGGGATGCTTAAAGGGCACAGACTCCCATGGCTGACCCCTCGAATCGAAGGATCCCCCCTTCGAATTGGTGTACAGCAGCCTATCCTGACTCCTCCTTCGTAGATCATTGGCTTTTTCCATAACATAATCAAGATACGAATTGAGCACCAAGTGTTTGTTCTTTTTCCTGACCCGGAGAGTGAACCCTCTTTTCTCCTCCGGCAACGGGCGCCAAGCGACGGTCTGACCCTGCCTCTGAGTGACAATGTGTTCCCACTCAACGGTTACCCCTTTGTAGCAGTCGACGAGGCGGTCGTTGTTGGAGAGCCCAAAGGTGATGGCGGAGGAGTTAATGCCGCGGGTCAGGCTGAGACGAGTGCCGGAGATGGAGGCAGATGAGCTGAGATACAGCTGCACGGCGTTGTATAGTTCGTTGGTGTTGACGCCATCGATCTCCGTGATGTCGTAGTAGCAGAAGGAGGAGAAGTAGCTGAAGAAGCGGTGGAAGAACTTGAGCGACGCGAACCGGAGCTCCGGCGGGAAGACAGTGTGGAGGAGGCTTTGACAGAAAGCCCAGACTCCCATCATCGACGCCATGGTCGTCCAAATCTCCTTCATCTCCGATGATTCAAATTAAGGGGCGGTGCTGGTTGAGTGGTAGGAGAGAATGTTGAGAAAGAAATATGGTAGATTTAGATCAACAATGGTGGGGCTGGAGGGCTGGTTTCTTGGAGTGATGATGAAAGAAATGTGTTGGGGGGGAGTGGGATTTATAGAGGATGGATGGATCATGAAGAAGATGGAGAAATGAGAATAAGAGGAAGACAAGATTTATGGTTAAGGGCTGTCTTAAACAACAATAGTGTTAGTTCGAGGTAGTGGTACGTATGTTTGAACTCCATTGGATTTCACCAAATTATTGTGTATTGTGATACTCTCAAGTTTAATTTGGAGTCTCAATCATCACTCCAATGATACTACATTTCTTGATCAAGGTGCAAATGGATTGGAAAATTCTTATTTATATCAGTTATAGTCGAATCAAATTAATCACAGAATAAATATGATATACTTGTTATGTGATTGATCATTATTTCTTGAATTGTACACCACTAATCACACGATAATTGTATTATATTTGTTATAACAAGTTGGATCCGGACTAGAGTTTCCTGTATCTGTATTTCATTTTATGTATATATGCGTGTAACTTGCATTTTTTTTTATTTTGTTTTGGATAATTATATTTTCTTCTTCGGAAGTTTGGTGCAGTTATATGAATATCCTTTTTAGTTTAAAAAATTATATCTAGTTAGCTAGAATTTTTATGCTTTGCTTTCATCTAACAAATAGGTCATTCCATTAGTCAAAATTAACTGAATTTGTTAATATTAATAAAAAAATACAAACTGAATGAAAATTAATATCTACACTCGATTGACTTATTAACTGACTTATGCCAGGTCCTTATAATAATAAAAATATACCTTTTCACATGCATTAACGTGTGAAAATGTATAAGAGTAATTCAGTCATAAAAAATTTATTTCATCTCGAATAAATCAGTAATAAGTTAATTATTAATAAATATAGATCTTTATCCATTTTTCTATTAATATAAACAAATTCAATGAATTTTAACTAACGGAGAGACTTTTTTGTCAGACAAAAGTAAACTTCAGAATTACTAAATGTAATTTTTCAAACCACAAGAAATTTACGTGTAATTACACCAAATTTTACCAGAGGGGTGTAATTATCTTTCTTTTTTTTCTTAATAAAATATATAAGTATAAGAAGTAAATCCATCCACAATAAATGATTTGTTTTAAGGAAATATTATGACAAGATAAAAAAAGGGCTCTCAGAAGCAAATCCTTCTTACATAATTTAATTAATTCATAATGGGATATTTTAGTTTTGATATATGTGTAATGAAACTCAACCTAACTCACATGATCTGCATTGTACTTGTAATTATTGTGCGTGCAGTGTGAGAAAAATGATCCAAACGTTTCACTATACGACAAAATTTAGAATAATTTGACACAAGTATGTCGTAAGTAACCCTCCAACAAAAAATAAAAATAAAAAAAATGACTAAACATGACAAGAATCCAAACGTTGCATTCGATCCAGATCTAGCCCACTACAACTAAACCATCGAACACGAGACCTGAGTATTAACCTTGTTTTGATTATATACGTGTTTGAACGATTTCTAATTCATGAACTTTTTTATGTATTTATTATCCAAACCGACTTAATCATAGAAGAATTTTGGTCGTGGTCATACGTCCGCACCACCTTCCAAAATTGTTCTCTAGTATCATTAAGCAAATCGGCCGGGCAACAACGGCATATGATACCGACTATGATTAATTGAGTGTGACCAGACGCTTTCCTTATCTGCTATATATATATATATATATATATGTAACTTGTATAGAAGGGAAAGCATGACACAGATGGGGCCTGAAGTCGTGTTGTGAGTGTCGCAAATTGGTGTGGTAGAGTCGCTTTCTTGCTGAGCGCTTATTCTAGTAGCACCCGCACCGGAGGATTTTGAATTTGAGGAGAGGGAGAGTAGTAAAAATCTCTGCAGCAACACGTGATAAAATACACTGCAGGTACGTACATACCATATGTGTATATATACATACGTACGTGTATACACATGTGTAGATATGTATGAAAGCAAGTACTGAAAGAGGTCCCCATGCACTGATCATCATCATGTGATCCAAATTCAATTAATCCATGTGATGTACGATCATGTATGCACAGTTTTAGTGAATCTCATAGTTTTAGTGACTATTACTTTGTAAAAGTTAGGATTAATTACATTTAGACCCATTAAAAGATATGAAATTACATTTTACCCCAATAAAGTTTTAAAATTATTTACACCCCCTTAAAAAATTTACTGTTTTATTCCTGACCCCCTTTATTAGAGTTCGGACGAAAAGTACTGAGGGTAGCAGAAAAATTAAATAAAATTTTAATTTTACCCCTTATTTAACATTCTCATGTAATAATTTGTACGTATAAAAAAAATATAATGATGTTAACCTGATTGCTAAAGCAGCTGTGAGGAGATGAGATGTTGTACAATGTACAAAACATGAAGCTTGAAATAGATTGCAGGGTGAGATTTGGTACAAGTTGTTTGTTGACTGCTGGTTGGTAGTATATATGGTAAACTATCACCGGTGCTGCTTCATTGCTACAACACTTAGCCAGAAAACAGCTTTGACTGCTACACTGCTTTCCCTTGCTTGTGCTTATAGATTCACTATTTCAATGCAAATCATGGTACCTCATTTATTTCATTTAATATATATATATATATATATATATATTCGTAATTACGTGTATAAAATCTTTCTTTATGTAGAAAAGATGACTACATTTATACTTCTTGATTTATTAATTTATTTATACAAACTATTCATATTTTTTTGCGTAATTATATAAACCACCACTATCAGTTATAAAGCAAGGGTAGTTAATTTGTGTAGTGATGTTGACGTTTTTGGTGGGTGTGAGTGTAGTTTTTGAAAAAATAGGGATGCTTTTGTGTAAATGATGTTGACATTTCTAGTGGGTGTATATGTAGTTTTTGAAAAAACAGGGGTGATTTTATGTAAATATATTGACGTTTTTACTTCCCAACCCGCAATATCTTTTGATAGTTATTTTCTTTTTTTTTTAAAAAAAAGAAAATTCCTTTCACTTTTTTTATCACTATTTTTTTTTACAAATTTAATATTAACAAATAATAAATTTTTATAAATATTTTATTTAAATAATATTTATAAAAGTTGCACACACATAGAGTCTCCTACAAATTACTAGTACGATATGAAAGATACAACATAATTTGGAATGTAAATCAAACTGAATATCCATTCCAAATCAGTTTATAATGGAGTGCGTTACGGTTCTCTCTTGCTCCATTATAAACACGGAAGGAACCCATTGGCTCTAAATTTTTTTTTTTATAATAAAAATAATTAATGCATTCTTTAGTCGAATAAAAAACATAAGAGATCATACATCTCAAAGTATTATCACAAGCTTTGGGAGTTTGAGCGTGGACTTTGGAAAAGACATTTGTTGCTACCAATATTTCTTTAGTAAAATTGAATCGTATTGAACTAAAATTTCGCCGAATCAAAATTTCAATACATAAAAATGACGTACTGAATACCTAATCAAACCATTATTTCATGTGTAAAATGCACAAATTCCTTACATAAAGACTCATTAGTAGTACCGATACTTCAATCATTATATGTTCTTCTTGCTACCAAACTAGCTTACTTATGTCATTTTATTTCGATCATCAGGTTTATTTTGAAACACCCATAATTAGCTCTGATGCAGGTCGCAAGATCGGGGTCAGATCGTCAAGCTTGGTTACCCTCAAGTTGGGTCGCAGAACCATCTTCGAGCTTCTTGTCACTAGATCCTAAAAACAAAGAACACGTTAGGCTTGCTGGGTAGCCTCCAGCTAAGGTCCTCCGATACTTAAGTAAGAAAAGTGGGGTCGAGCTAGATCTTGTGAGAGCTAAAAAGGTTAAGATGCAATAAATGCATTTGTCGTAAATGTTCATATTTGCTAGTATTTATAGTATATGATACCGTATAGGAGGGTTTCACATGGCGTCATCTGGGCATCCTGGTGTCAGATGATCCAACGACTGTCAAATCGAGTCCCCTTTTCTGGACCCACGAGTTAATACGCGGATCCTGCCCTTTCAGTATAACTTTTAGGAATCGAAGGGCAATTTTATTCTCATCAAGTTCCGAAAACGGGGCGGTTTGAGGGTTTTCCATCCCGTCTTCGGACCTTTGTCATGTTGGACAGATTCATCCTCCATGGCTTGTATAGAAGAATTATGTTTCATCTGTCGTTTTTTGTAATGCATATGTTTCTACTATATTGTCCACATATTTTGAACGACAAAGATGCGTTGCTACACTCATTCAATGTTTCTTGTCGTACCCACTCGACACATATGAAATAATTACCGATGTAAATACTGATATATTTCTCCACGTTCATGATTTTAATTCTTTGATTCTCCTTCGATGCGGAAGAGATCTTATAGCATCTTCAAACTTCAATACTCATCGTTGATTCTAAAATAATTATCTATGCTCATTAAAGATCATGTCTTGTACAGTCCTTTTCTTGTTATTAAATACTCATTAACAAAGCACCCAAATACAAAATAAACAAACAAATTAGTATTTTTTAGAGAGAGATTCTTTGACACATGGGTTTTTAATTCATGTTCAAAATCCTACATGTTTGTTAGGTGATTGATTAATTGTTACGTCTAGTACCTGTATTCAGACATAGTACAGAGGGCATAAAAAAAAAAGTGTTGGAACTGGGAAGAAACAATCAAGGCAGCCAATATGTGGATGTACTCGAATCTAATTTCGTGTAATGAAAACCCGATTTTTTCTGTTGTGTTTTGTCAATTTTTTGAACTGCTGTTTCATATATTTAGCTAAAGAAAAGGTGGATTGCATCCACGCTTTCTAGGATTTGCCCTTATTCTGATTACATCCTTAAATTGAAAATTATAAGTAGATGATTGTTTGATGTTTGTTTTATCTTACATGTAACGATATGATTGAGAGACTGACAAAAAGAGATAGGAGTGAACTGAATTGAGAGAGAGAGAGAGGAGTCGCCACCGGAGCTGGAAATCACCTCTTGCTCCATGTTGTGCTACTATTTTTAATAGAATTTTGTCTCAAGAAAAAATAAAATAAAACCTAGTATAGCTCCTCACCGGCATTTAGAGGGGAGTAAGACATGTGTGAGAAATATTAGAGGATCTCATAAAGACGTTTGAAAGTGCTTTCAGTATTTATAAGGGGGTACCCTCTTCTGATAGGGTTATGCACGTTTTCTCTATTTGCGGGAAAAGTGGATGAAGACCGTTTGGATAAGTTATAATTTGTTCTTATCTTCTATTAGAGGTGCTTTTGAATTCTTATCTTTGAGTTGGGGGATTTTTCATCAGCGAAGACTCCTGACTGTTAGGGAGTACAAACTGTCAAGGAGTCCAAAGCTTTGAGGGGACCTCCCTCGTCTACAAGGAGTCCCAGAGATCCCAACCGTCAGGAAGTCCTAGTTGCCAGGTAGTCCTTCATTACTTACTTTGTCTTGGGAGACTCCTCACCTGTGAGGAGTTCCAATCGGTAGGAAAGGTTCCTCTTAGGGCTGATGTGGTCCAAGGCTGCATAACACATAAGTTGATGAGATGCCACGTAGGAAAGTAGGTTGCCAAGTGGGAGAGTGGGCTGCCACGTGTGTAGACCTTTTGGTCGAATATTATTGGGCTTTAATTATGATCCGAGTAGGGAGATGTCCTGGGCCTCCTCTCTTTGTCAATTTGTTTGTTGGGGGGCACCCGCCAAGGCCGCCTGCCAGGTCCTCTTAGAATGTTACGGGCCTCTCGTTTCTTTCTTTTTTTTAGATCGCTTGAACCTCTTTGGGTCAGCCAATTTTTATGCATGTTACTAATAATGGACCTATTTGGTATATGGAAGTTGTGTAATAAAAATTATTATTCAAATCAAATTTGGCCAAAGCAAACTAATCACATAGCAAGTGTATCATTTTCTCTGAATTAGAACTATACACCAATCACATGATAAGTATATTACACTTGATATATAATTAATTCAAATTCGACCTATTTGAATCAGGATTAAAACTTTTCAAACTATACGTTGATAGATGCAAATAACCCGTACTATAGTTGGTAATTGGTTGGTGCCATTTGATATTCCAAACGTCTGCAGTATTCTACACTGTAAAAGTGTCAAACGCTTGAAAGTAAATCGTCAAAAGTCGCATTAAGTGTTTGTAAACTAATATCCGACAACACTGTAAACATAATACTCTTTTTAACATCTATAATAATATAAAAGATTAATATATAATTTATGCTTTGACTATATATGTAAAAGAAAAAAAAAAAGGGATAATTACATCTCTTCTCCTAAAGTTTGGTGTAATTACACATAGACCTTCTATAGTTTGAAAAATTACATCTAACACCCTTAGAGTTTAATTCTATCTGACAAATAAGTCCATCAGTTACTTGAACTTCACTAATAATATTAATAGAAAAACTGAATGAAAATTTATATTTATCCTCGATTGACATATTACTGACTTATTATAGGTTAAACAATTTTTTCGGACTAAACTACCCTTATAACGGTGAAAATATATCTCCTCACATGCATTAACACGTGCAAACGTATGAGGGTAATTTAATCATAAAAGATTTGTTTGACCTGCAATAAGTCAGTAATGAATCAATTGTATATATAGATTTTTTTGTTTTGATCGTTTTGTTAATATTAGCAAATTAGGTGAACTTTGACTAACAGAGGGATTTATTTGTTAAATGAAAACAAACCCTAGGGATGTTAAATGTAATTTTTCAAACCATAGGTTTATGTGTAATTGCAACAAACCTCAGGGGAGGGGATGCTAATTATCCCAAAGTACGAAATTTATCATTTGCACACAGGAACGATGTGCCACAACGATTAGTACTAATAAATTAAAAACACCAATAGAGTATTAGAGTATAGATATAATTTTCTTATATTAAAAAAGTTACAATGATATTTACGAATCATAAATGAATTTTAAATTAAAATAATTTTGATTATTTAGGTCTTGGGTTCTGACAAACCAGCCAATACACATATACATATATATATAAAGGAAGGTAGAGTCACAAGATCACATTGGTCCCTTGGGGGTGGGGGGTTGGTAAAATCAGAGTGCATTAGAAAGCTGAAGGTACGGCTTCTGTTTCTGATACCAACTTTCTATTAAAAGCCCCCATCCATCATAACACCACACACTCCCACTGCCTGTGCCCCTTTCCCTGTTTCACTTCCAACCCATCCACACCCACTCTCTGAAAATGCGAAGTTATATTTTTTTTAATTTTTTTTTGAAATTCTACTCGCTTTTTTCTAAAATTTTTTATTTATATATGATCCAATTCTATTAGAATTTGAATGAAAAATACTGGTGTTACAAAAAAATTACATAAATTTTTAATTTTGCTCCTCATTTAATATTCTTAAGTATATTTTTGTACTTATAAAGGAATAAATGCGATATATGTATATAGAGTGAGGTGAACATCATTATATTTTTATCTTTATAAGTACAAAATTATTATTTCAGAATGTTAAATGAAAGGTAAAATTAAAAATTTATTTAATTTGCTTGCTAACTTCAGCATTTTTCGTCGAAATTCTAACAAAATGAGGTCAGGTGTAAACAATGAATTTTCGGAGGGGATATAAACGTAATTTTAATTTTTGAAAGAAAATGTAATTTCGTACTTCCAAAATAGGTTTAAATGTAATTAACCCAAAAAGTAATTACGAGACGCAAGATTTATATAGTTTGGAATATTCTAAGACATCTGCAGTCGATGAATATGAATTTCAACAAGGATAGCGTTGAGTGGTTTATGATAAGTAACTCGTCGACTGTCTTGGGAAAGCTCCATACTACGTTGCATTCTTCCTTGCAAAACCCTAGTTTCGCGCAGAATTTGGAACCTCGATTGTTCCACGAAAAGAGGCAGATGAACGAAAACAATATTGAATAGACTGATCAATGCAAGAATGTGACTCCTAAAACAGTGTTGATTGGAACCATCGGTGAGCCGTGGTTCGTACGTCAGACGAAAAACGAGAAACTTGAACAGCATATAGAGATAAGGAAAGAATCTTTTGGAAAGATAAAAAACTTTCAAGGTAAAAATGTATAAACTGTCTAGGTAAGAATGTATGGTGAAGACGACAAACGTGTTAGTAGAGGCCAATCATCGATGCAAGAAAATTGAGTAAGGAGTGGTGTTATTACTGGGACCATTTAGTGAGCTGTGACTCCTAAATGGTGTTGAAATTGGTCCCTTGATGATAGGACATAATTACTACTGCAACACTGTGATTCAGTCCAGCGTACCTTTTCTCTGCAATAATCTCGTCCAAGTTGACTCTGCCCAACTGCAATTCCACTTCATATAATTGAATTTCAAGAGATGTGATTTCAGATGAACCCATAATTAGGTGGATGTGTGTTCCCAAAAAGTTAAAAGAAAAAATAAAAACATAAGAAGAAAAAGGAGTAGTTCTTATTGTTATTTCAATCCAGGCATATTCTTAGTGTGGTTAGATTACTTGTTCTTTATAACTAAACCAATCACGGAGTGAGTGTGATACAGTTATCATGTGATTTGACCACTCTCGCTGAACTGTGTACACTTAGCACAAGACAAGTGTATAATCACTTGCCATATAATAGATTCAAATTCGGTCAAACCCAATCTGAGTTAGAACATACTGGTAAGTATTATTTCAAAAGTACACCTAGTTTGAGTTCCTATATTTAACTGACAGCACAATTCGAGAAACCATTAACAGACCAGCAATGTTCCTTCTCTTTTAACAAATATATTGTGTAAAATTTATATTGCGCAGAATAAAAGATGCAAAAGAAATTCTACTTACAAATCAGAAAAACCAAATCGAGGCAAAATTTCTACTGCAATCAATATGGTGAGCATATCAAAATGCACCTTTGAAGCAAGTGTTGTTATGAAAGTCAGCACTACCGTAATCAGTCGATGGCGATGACGAGGAAACCCACAGATACATACATAAGTAAGACTGGGTAAAGTGCAAGAGCTTTCCTCCTTGGGTTGACGGCAGTACTCATGAATGGATATGCAGCCCAGGAGCTCCATGCTAATGTCACAGCCACCACAACCAGTTTTATGATTACATTACCTACTAACATGCAAATTAAGGCGCCAACGTCAAGAGGGAATAGACAGTAACCTAGAAGACTCAGGCTCTGGAAGAAGATAATCTGGCCACCCTGAAAGATTAACTTGAATCGTCAGCATAGATAGAAAAGGTTTTGATGTCATTTCTTGATAATTTCAAGTGTTTTAAAGTGCTCTAGATCACCCAAATACACGTAAAACCTCCATAAATTAATACTTGATTAATTAGTGACTTATTTAAAATAATATTTTTTTCTCAGTCCCGACTTGGGCCTAAGGTCTAAATTAATAATTTCGATAAATTCATAAGATAATAATTTCCCGAAAAATCCTTATATAAATTTATGGTCCTTTCAATATTATAAATTAATAATTATATAAAATTACGTATTTTAATCTGTCATGGTTGATTTTTGGACACCTTTTAGATGTGGAGCCATGGTTGGTTGGTTTTGATTTGGATTGATAAAATTAGGAATGTTTGATGTTTATATAGTGGTTGATTTCCTCACCATATAAGAACTTGCATTAAGTTTTAACTAATACTACGTACTATGCACAATCAACCTTGTTTTTCTTTTTTAGGGGATGTATTATATTTAATTAGTCACATTTTACATCAACATCATTCAATTTAGTCAATACAATTATATGTTTTATTTCATGAAAAATAATATAGGCTCGTTGAATTGAAAAAAATCTCTTTAAATTAATAAATTATTTATTTATCAATTAATTAATACCTCTTTACATTAATAAAATACGAGGTCCTGACATTATTAATTTATAGAGGTTTTACTTTTATGTGCTAAATCTATAGCAGCAAGGAAAGCCCATGCTCATGGCAAATGTGAGTTTGGACATACATGAATGTGAGTGCATGTGTTCATGTGTGCGAGAGAGGAAGGAGCAAGCGGAAATTACCAGCAGCAAAACATTCAAGGTCAGAATAACAGCTCCTGCTGCTAGCAGTGCAAATGCGACAGCAAAAACTTCAGACTGCAAACCAATTGAAAGTATGAAATTAACAAGAAGAACAGAAAATTTTGCAGGGAAGCAAATATTGGCAGTTTGACATGCATCACAATTTTTCAAGACAACTGCAAAACAGAATTTGCAACTCATTTTTTTGCTAGAGAATAGCATGATTCAACTGCTTTCTTTCCAAACTATCATCAGTCTGCTCTGCTTCAAAGGAAAAAGAAGATGCACAAAGCAGATTATAAATTTCGTTCCATGACTGGAGGACACAATGTCTAGCAAGTTATTGATGCCTAAAAGCTAAATGCATTGGCTAAGAACTCACACGTGTTCTAAATATTAGAATGCAAGAGACATGATGTTTATCTCAAGGGCATAACATGTCTCATATCACCTTATCTGCATCAAGGAATGCACAGAAAGATGGAAAAATGGGTACAAATTAAAGGGAGTAAAGCTTATGCCTTAAAACTCCCACCGAGATACATCAAAACACTATCAATGAGAGTAATGTTGCTAAACAATCCAGCAAAGACATCCAATCATGCCAAAATGATCAAAGACAAGAACATAAAAGATTAATTTCATGTTTGAGAGATGTATTTTGGGACCTTGAATGGGAGTAAGCTGGAATTAATGCCAGGACGAGCCAGTCAGGATAAAGCCTTAACTAATATCTCCTTAACTATGCATGATTCTAATCAGATAAAACTTTGGATAGATTTAGCAATGTGGGAAAGAAATCGTATATGGCTTCACGCACTAGACAAGACACATTGATGTACAACAGTACTTTGTTGAAACAATTACCGATCCATAATTTAAACAAAGGTCCTCATTTTACAGTAATGAAATAAAGAAGGATAACGTAAACCTTTAGTGCGTATTTGACATACACATCTAACGACATTCACGGGTGCCACAAATTCATAGCAGAACTACATGTTACATTGCCTGGTAAAGTATTTAATATTGGATATTTATAATTTAGGAGCCATAGAAGCAGACACTTGTACACTGGAACTGGTCACTTCTATGCATATATTGAAATATATTACTTCAGTCATTTATTATTAGAAAAAAAGTACCTTAATTTATTGTGAGTTATGCATGGCACTCGTACATCAATTGAAACAATGTATTGTTTTATGACATAGTTGATGAAATAAACTAGCACACTTGTGTCTTACTTAACATTATATATAAGACATGCATATATGAGTTTCAATAAATTTACCAATCACACTTACATGTGATAAATAAGAACTAAAATATCATTAATTTGTATGATTTAAAAATTAAATTTATTCTGCACTTACATGTAAAGTTTAATACTCAGGTCAAATAAGTATTTCAATTTTTCTCAACTTTTTTCATCAAATAGTCAATTAAAAGACAAACAAGTAAAAAAGATTATTCATAAAGGCAAATGTTAAATAATACAATAAAACGGAAATGTATGAGTTGTCTAGTATGCATTTTGATATTAAACTAAAACAAGAGTATAATATACAAACAACATAAATTACCAAGGAAGAGCTAACGGCAGTAAATAAAGGAACACTTCTCACAGCAAAATTCGTCCCATTGGACCCATTCATTAAACCATGTTACCAGGTTATCAGGAACCAAGCAACCCATAATCATCAAAATGACAAGCATGATTTCGCTAGCATTCAGCTTCCACATGCTAAATGCTTGGAGTCCATTAGTTTCACGCATATGGATAAACATGTCATGAAACTTAGTATCTAAATTTCATTTGGTCCCGATCATACTTTTGATCAGGAAACGAATCAAACGATGACGATAAAGTTTGAAGAAAGAATACAAAATATCCATGTTTGAAATTGTTACTCCTCTGTATCAAGTCCAAAACTTTTTCTGTACCCCTGTTGCTCCCTTGAATTTTTCATTGGTGGCAAAAAGTTACTTGTGTATCTAAGCTTCGCGGGACATTACCACATTTACTTTGATACAACAGCATCTACAACTGCGCCATTTAAATCAAACAAATCAATATAATCCTTCCCAATCTAACAAAGAGAAGTCACCGAATCTCAGGACACACAGTTGTACAGTACACTTTCACACTTATCCATTATACCCACTTGCTGCTATCGCTTAAAACCGGAAACTTAGACATTATTCCAAGTAAACAGTCCTTGCATAGATTAGTACTTGTGTTGACATCATTCATGCATTTATTGTCCGTAGAACACAAAATTCCAGTAGTAAATATGAACTTCTAGATTAATATAACCTAAGCTATATATAAGGTGCCAAAGATCACCACCTATGTGAATCACCATACATCATGCACAAGAAAAGTCTTTGCAACACAAAACTTCAAGCAAGTTTATCACTTTCAATATAACCTAAGCTATATATAAGGTGCCAAAGATCACACCTATGTGAATCACCATACATCATGCACAAGAAAAGTTTTTGCAACACAAAACTTCAAGCAAGTTTTATCACTTTTAACTCGATATGCATCGCACATCACACCTGAGTGAAAGCAAAACTGCATACCTTCTTAACGGACGCAGACCAAGAGAGAACGAGGCCGAGGAAAACAATGAAGAAAAAGGGTCCCCAGAGATCCCAATCCCTCAACGCCTTCCCCGGATCCTCCCTGAACGGATTGGGGAAAACAACCAACTTCAAATTGCTCACGATCCTGGACAAATCCCGCTTAATGGTATCCCAAACAGGTTCCGTCAGAGTGTTAGGGGCCGGCCCGAACCCAGACCCCGCAATACTGCTGCTGCTGGTGGCGGATCCACGCGGAGGGGGAATCGGGGGCAGGGGAGCAGCGGGGACGGAGGGGGCGGGGGAGAAAACGGGGGTGGGTTTGGGAACGGAAGGCGGAGGGAGATTGGATGGGATGAACGACGGAGGTGGCGGTGGAGTGGAGGACACGGGGATACGTGGAGGGGAAGGCGGCCTGGCGGGGAGGACGGAGGAGGGGTAGGAATTGATGAGATTCTCAATTTCATCAATATCCGATTGGGAACTCGGGTGCAGAGGGACCGTGTCGCTGTTGGACATTATGGGTGAATCTTCCGTTTCTGATGAAATGGGGATTTAGGCCAGACACGGCGGCGCGACGGTGGTTGTGGTGGGAATGGCAGCGGGGGAAGGTAGTGATGAGGGACGTGGTGGAAGAGAGAGGGGTTTTTGTATTGCTTTTAGTTTAAATTTGATTGATTTGTTTTATAAGTTTTCTTTTCCTTTCCCCTGTCTCTCTCTCTCTCTCTCTTCTTACAAGAATTTTTTGCATTTCAAAATATACTATAAATAAAAAAAATATAATAAATACTTTTTTCAAATTTAAAATAAAAATATTAATTAGGTGTGACATGTATATAGTAAATAATAATCTTTTACATATTAAAGCATACTATAAATTTAAAGAACATATTAATTGGACAATTAAATTAATAAAAAACTTTGTAAATTATATTATTTTATCATTATGCTTTATGCTTATTTTATAAACAAAAAAATAGGGATGAGGATACATTATGCTTATTCAGTAATATGAGCAGCGCAGTATGATAATTAAATTGGATACCCAATCAAAGTTCACCAAAATTTAATGAGTTAATCACATCTGCACCCCTTTTCAAAATCTACACTTTACTTTAAACAAAATTTGAAATTACATTACTTCCACCCAAATAATCTTTATTTTATAACTTTATCCCCCTTCCATCATTGTTTGGATAGAAAATATTGATATAAGCTAAAAATAAAATGCATAATTTTTTAAATTTTATTCCTTATTTAATATTTTTATGTATATTATTCTAATTATAGAAAAGATAAATGTAATTATATATATATAATGAGGTTATTATTATTATAGTTTTTCTTATACGTACAAATTTATTACATGAAAATATTTAATGAGTAAAATTAAAAAGTTATGCAATATTTTTTCTTGATATCATCATTTTTCATTAAACTCCTAAAGAAAGAAAATTAAGTGTAAGTAATATATTTTTGGAAGAAATGTAAATATAATTTTGAAACTTATTTGATATCATTAACCATAATTTAATTACATTACACTCCGTTACTAATTACTATTTCAAATTTCCGAAAAGTGTAAAGTTGCTTAAAAAATCCTCTGCTGAAAAGAGTGTAGTAACAGCAGCACATTTGGAAGGGTTGAATGTAGTTTGCTATTCGAACTATGATGATTTTTATATTTAGACATTTAATTTTTTTTTGTATTAACTTATTATCTCGACTTTGTGAAATTTTATATTTTATTATTTATAATTATTTTTTCACCATTTTTTTTTTGTCAAAAGATCACATACAACACACGTATGACATTTAAAGATTATGTGATATAACATTTTTATATTTGCACAACATGTGACATCTTTCAGGCAAAAAAATGGTCATATATAGTAATATGTAAATTTCACAAAATTGAAATGATAAGTTTACACACAAAATAAAAAATTTAGATGAGAAAGTATAAGATAATTCCTATTTGAGTAACCCCATTTTGCTTTATCAGAATATACCAAATCGAGTATGAATGCTAAAAGATCACACTCCCCTTCCTGTTTGGCAACAGACAAAAAGACTAGAATCCAGCTATATAGTCTAAACCACAACTCAGGAAATTGCGATCCAAGAGACCAAAATTCCAAAAACAAAACCAAATTTCCATGACAGTCATTTTTTACTTCGACTCTGTCAAAACCTTGTAATTCCCTACTTAAGTTTCCTTGCAAGATTTGGAATTTACCCCACAAAACATAAAAATAGGCATTTAACATCCTCAGCCTCAGGCAATCAACAACTGAATAGTATACATACCAGTCAAAAGCAGCACTGGCAAATAGAACTCCAACTGGAAAATTTCATTATTGCCTTACTGGCCTGAATTACAACAAATATCCATTTTCATGTAACAAATTCTTTTTGACATTTATCATCATATCAATATGGTCAAAAACGGGTCTGATTTCCCGCACAGATTAATGAAAATTTAAGCCTTCTGGGAAGTTAAAAAATGTACCAAGTTCAAATGGAACTCATGAAAGTAGAAGCCCAGCAGAGGTGACAGCATATTCAGGGTTTGAGAGCAATGGAAAGGCCAAACTTTGGAGCTTGGTTGACGGCCTTTGTGTCGTACTCTGCTGAAAATGTTGCAATTGAATTAGGCCTCCATTGCCGTTGGCTCAGTACAGCAACCTTTCCGTTGTCTGAGAATCTGGTTTTCACTAACGTGAGAGGATCAACCTTGTGGACGCTTCCAATGCTGAAGCTATTCTCGAAACCAGATAATCTGTGGGTCATCTCGGCAGCAACCTCTGTTCCAGTCAACGGGTTAACCAAATGCGCATACGAAGCCTTCACCGTTTGTCCCTTGTCAGTCCTATGCAAATGAAAAGTTTATTTCAGAATATAGGAAAAAAATAATTCTCTTCCAGGTTTCTAACTGAAGGATAAACAGAATGATGCTACACAAACTTACTGCTTTAAAACCTGAAGATGAATATTAATTATCAAAATTTCCAGCTAAATTAGTTCGTACGGGGTGGGAAAACTTTGCTCAAATATTATTTTTAATCTAAATTTGACTAGAACTTGAAGATGAAAAGGAGATCAGTTTTCCAGTTATTGACAAAAAGAAAGTTCCAAAACTTAAAATCCCGTCAGTCCATCACTACCCTTACTGACATCAACTTTTGCTATTCAAATTGAACTCATCACTGTCATAAACCAAATCAAATTATATACATTATGCCTAAGATAGGCCACATCAGGACCTACCTGGTTCGATTTTCAGAATTAATATTCAGCACCTTGTTCACATTTTAATGGGTTAGCAAGACAACATGTTAAGCTATGCAATTTTGTTACATATCATATGATTAAACCCTTGGCTTAACTTCAGAGGTACACACATCAGAAGTTTACTCATACTAAACTTATTTAGCTGTGCCTATTAATGCATTTTATTGCTATGCCAAATGCTGATCCAAAGCATATTGGTAGCGATATCAAACATTTCTAAGAATAATTTTCGTGTATTACCTCCAAAGGTAATTAGAGAAAGCTAAACAAGCATAAACGGGATGCTGGACAAAATAGAGACTGTGACATACAACATAAGGGCTGCAGAAAAGTCTGGCGTGCTGAAACTTATTCCAGCATTGCACTTGGTAAAAGATGAAGAGGAGGTATCAAATCCGATTTCACCACCAATAGCTACATCCTTGGAGCCAATTGCTGCAGCAACCTCCAGAAGGGGACTTGGATTCAGCCCAATACTGGAATTGATGGCAGCATGATGATGGAGATAATGCACATCAAGCTGTAAAAACATGAAATATTAGCAAAAGATCTCAAGTGATTCGATGTATTAGTTAATTTCTCAAGCATATTATGTAAATTCAATAAACACTCAGTTCATAAATTTACTGCTTGCAGGAACAGATAAACTAGGAAAGCAGGATCAATTTTATCTTTTATTTTTTCTTGACCATAAAGGGCATACAAGAAGATGTTAAGTTCAGAATCATCTAATGTCTTGCAAAGTTCAGCATTGCATTTTGCAAACCCCCACAGAAATCATATTATTATCTACAATAACTCAAATACTTTAATAAACTCCCAGTCTACTAAAGTATATGATATTACACAGCACCTGAGCAGAAGAAATTAACTAATCCAGCTCCCTCCAGAGTTTGTGTGTCTACAGGACAGAGTACATTTCGCTAAATCATAACGCTCATGTATTTTTGGCAGCAGGTGCTCCCAATTTGTTAAAAGGTACTAGGTGAACAAGGTAACCCGGAACAAATGTTAAAGCCATCTCCAGAAAATGCTAGTAGTCAAAACATTGAAGTTCTTCCACAGATAAATTTCACAGAGAAGAGATAAATCTGCAATACTTTGAACTCCAGATGGAAGGCTGACGTTATCTAGCAGCAAAAAAGTTGTTATGCAATTTTTTTATTCAAAACTTAAGTCACCATGATAAAGGATGTCGAATACTCAGGAGATTCAGATGGCATAGGAAGGCTTTCTCACCCTTCTTACATCAAGACAACTCCAGCAATTTATTAAAGGGAAAAAGAAAAGGAAGGTAGACAAATGGATCAGAATTTTAGAAAGTTACTAGCAATTCACTAGAGAAAACTCTCTATTCATTGGGGAGGTAGCCCCACTCCTTTTCTTGTGCATCAGAAACAATTCCATTAATGAGTGTCCATTGTCAGTTATCTATTTTCTAACTCAGAGAGCCTTAAATTTAAAAGCACCAACTTCACCGGCCATGCACAAGAAAAGCATCTTTAAGTTTTTGAATTGCAGATATAAGAAATCTAGTACCTTGCCAGACTTGTGATCAGGAACATTGAAGCTTATTGCTGCTTTTGTTCCAGGCACCACGTCACATGTCACCTTGGTGGATATCTGTAATGGAGGATTTCAGAATCTAGCTTGTATCAGAAGGCTAGACAAAGAAATAAAGAAATTTTGCTGGAAGTTCACTGACAAACGTAAATAAATTTCTCAATAAATATTACAACTATACCAAAAAATCTATATAGCTACTCAAATTCAGTCAGCCCTTCTTACATTAGAATAGGTATCAACTTTAACATCAACAGTGGCTTTTCCACTTCTGTACTGAGTACTTATGTCACCAACAAAGATTTGATCCTTCTTTATCCCGGTAGCTGTAAGTCCCTGTCAAAAGGATAAACAAGAATTACTATTCTTGAGCTGTATAGATTTTTGCATTTCCAAGAGTGGTTTAGCATAATTTCTCCAAGCAACTGGCCAAAATTAAGGTCCAAACCAAAAAGAATAAGTTAAAGAAATAAAGTTAGTTGATATAACTCTGCATACATTTTTCATGTCTTAGCATGCAATATAATACAATTAAAAGTCAGATCTATCATTTCTAGCTTTTAGTCCATATTGGGTTTGCTCAACAGAAAATGAAATATTATCCTTTTCTTTAACCATTTGATACCAGAGCAACTTAAATACAGCAGAAACCCAATACAAAGTTCATGTCAAATAAATTGCTTCACAACAGAGGGGGGTCATAGTAAACAATTTAATTAACAGCTCTATAGTTCATAATAAACATATGAAAGTGCATAATATTATAATACCATTCCAGTAGAGCTTGGAATTGAGAGGGAGAACTTCTGATCATAATTGTAATCTTTACTCAAAAGATCTGCATACAAAATAAGCAATTATAAATAAAAGTACAAGGGTATATAATTTGACAATATCAAAATACATAATCAGGTATGCTGAAACATGCAATAACAGAAACAACCCAGCATCTTCAAATACTAATAGTGTCGGAGATAGTGCTTGACCAAAAGAAATGACCAACATGTAGGTACTAGCTCTCTTCTTAATCAACTTGCATTTGCGAATTACACAAGCAATAACATCAGAATTAAAATTGCAGCACATTACTGATATCATAGACATAGGCTCTTCCCCTCTCTGACTTGAATAAATATGATCAAGACATCATATAATCTCGAACTTACTAAACCCAACACATTTAGCTGTGTTCTTGAAGTTATCAATCATTAGCTAACCAAATTCTCTGGAATATAATAATAGCAATAGATACATCTTTACGGAGTATTATATATAGCATAGCATAATCAATACACAAATGAACCATCAAGAAAATGAACATTAAACACTCAGATATTCAAATAAACCTAAAAGGCAATCTTAACGTCAAGGAAGAGTCAGAAAACCAGTGCAATTTGTAATTAATCCAACACAGAAGTACCCCATTAGAAGTTTACCTCTTGCACGCCTGCCAATTTCTGAAAATGGAGCTGCACCGTTGGCCATTGCCTTTTGTTTTTCACAAAAAATGACAGGTTCAGGTCAAATTCTGCGAAACAACAAGTACCACAACATTATCGCTTCCACGGACACATATACACAAATTTTCTCACCAGAAATAAAAATTAAGAAATGACAAATAAAAAACACAGACACATACAAGAAATCAAGCGAAAGCATGAACTCGACAAGATTAAAAGCCGCCTATGGCCAATATTGCACTTTTAACACTTTCAAGCGAGATTCAACTCTATCGAGAATAATCCACACTAGTCAAAACCAAAAAGAGAAATTTAGACTTATTACCTCAAATATTTCTCGGACAAACGCAAACCAGAGTGCATTAGCATCAATTAACTAAGTAGCATAGATTGAAAAACAACTAAATGTCGGTTTAAACACACATACAAATGCGTATACAACAACTATTTAATCGGTGCACGCGCATTCTGAACGAATCTAAAAGCGGCGGAGGAAAGAGTTCTTACCGGCGGAAGCGATGATCGCCGACAGGCAGCGACCAGAGGCGACGACGACGTTTACTGTTGAATGTATGCGAACTTTGGGAAGAGCGAGAGTCGAGGGTTTTAGGAGGAGCTTAAAGAAACCAAAGGCCAGCAGTTGAGCGATAGTGAGAGAAAATGATAAAGTAACCGGGCTATGTGATTGAAGTTGGATCAACCCTGGATGTGTATTGGGCTGTGATTGTATTCAGTACTCCGATCATGGTGAAGTTTGATATTTTGTACTGCCGTTTTTGCCCTTCGAAGTTGTGGGCTCATATTTGGGCCTAATGTGTGGGCCAATTGTATGCCCAATATGGGGAGGTGTTGGGCCACAAATAGGTGCTAGCCTATTTCAACGTGTGGCCATTGAATTTCCGAATAAGAACACCGTCACCTTAGAGTTTGGTGTAATTATATATAAGTTCTCAATTTTTATGGATTGAAAAATTATATTTAATAATTTTAATATTTATTTTTATTTAATAAATAATTTTTTTTATTAATAAAAAATTTATTGACTTTGCTGATATTGATAAAAAAGTTAATAATAATCTATATTTACTACTTATTGACTTATTACTAACTTATTATAGGTCAAACAAATATTTTTACGAAACTGTCCTTATATACCTACACATGTTACTATATATAAGGAGATATATTTTCAACTTTATAAGGATGGTTTGGTTAGAAAAATATTTGTTTGACTTGCTATAAGTTAATAAAAAATCAAACAAAGTAAATATATATTTTTATCCAATTTTTTTGCTGATATAATCAAATTTAATTAATTTGACTAATAAAAAAATATATTTATTAGACAAAAATAAATATCAGGAGGGCTAGATATAATTTATGAAATCACAGAAAATCTATATGTAACTATACCAAAGTTTAAGAGAAGACAGTGTAATTATCTCTTAAATTTTTTTTCTTATACAAATTGAGATCAAAATATTAGACAGTCTTGACCATATTACTTCAGCAGAATATAGATTCAATGGTAATTAATATGATAAGATTTACATTTGGGATAATTACACTCCCCTCCCCTGAGATTTGGTATAATTATACATAAATTTTTGTTGTTTAAAAATTATATTTGGTATCCCTAAAATTTGCTTCCGTCTAACAGATAGGTACATCCGTTAGTCAAAATTCACTGAATTTGCTAATATTAACAAAAAAGTGAATGAAAATTGATATTGCCATTGATTGACTTTTTACTGACTTATTGCAGGTCAAATAATTTTTTTCCGACTAAACTACCCTTATAACGGTGAGATATAACTTATCACATGCATTAACGCATAAAGACGTATGGGGTAATTTGATTATAAATAGATTTATTTTACCTACAATAAATCAGTAATAAGTCAATTAGGGGTAATATAGATTTTTTTTCGATATTTGTGTTAATATCAGCAAATTCGGTGAATTTTGACTAATGGAGGGACTTATTTGTTAAACAGAAGCAAACTTCAAGGGTGTTAAATGTAATTTTTTAAATCACAAAAAATTTATATATAATTACACCAAACCTCAAATCAAGAGAGTGTGATTATCTCTTTACATTATTGGACATTTTACGCTCACTTCATATAGAAAAAATTTCGTATGCACCAATGTAAAAAAAGAAAAGAAAATGTTGAATTTTCAAACACTCTCATTTAATTTAATTTCAGCTACAAGTTGATAAGAATTTCAAAATAAGTTTTGCAAAAATCCTCAATAGAGAGGAGAATTATTTAATATTAATATTTTAACGCATCTTCATCACGTGCAGACCCTATGCATGAAATATAGATATATTTATAAATGGGTGGTGACGATATTCCAACTGAGGACTTCTTGTTTTGGCCTGAATCTAATATTGTGTTGTATGATTACCTCATTTAAAAATTTAAGTTGTTAGGAAAAAAAATTATTTAATATTAATATCTTAATAATTAATTTTATATTTTCCTACTTTTTTAGTTTCAATAAGGAGAAGACATTTTTTGTATTTTTTTTTCAAAAAGATAATGTCGGCGTTTGTTTGTTATTTTTAATTGAAAAAAAATACAATTTTAGTCTTGTAAGTTAGGGAGTGGCAAGTTTGATCCTGTTCAAGTTAGGGAGTGGTAAGTCTTGTAAGTTATGGTAACTTTAGTCCTTTCGAGCTGATTTGACCTTAAAATTTCATGTCATTAGCCATATCAACATTTAATGGGGCTTTCGGTAAATTTGATGACGTGATAGTCTAAGTTATAATTTTTAATTGCAATTTTGTCATGTATCTATATGAGATTAGTAATTTGGTCCTATAACTTTGGATACAACAATTTTAGTCCCCTATTTTTCAAAATAGTAGGAATTTTGGTCCTTAAACCCAATTCATGACTATTTTAATTTTTTATGATAAAAGTTCAATACTCCTATCAATTGCTCATAATTAGGCTCAACAGATTTTCAAAATAAAATTAAGCCTCTATACACTTCATAATTTGGTTTGACCACTTGTCATTGGTTCTAAGCCCTCGAGTTTACATACTTCATCCAACCACATAGATAGTTCGCAGGCACTATGTAGTGAGACGTCTACAATAAATCAAGATTCAGGATAGGATAACACTAAAGAGAGATTGAAAGGGTAAATTTCTGAAACGCTATAGTTCTTAATATTATGATAAAAGGAACTAATTGAAAAGAACTTGAGCCGGATACATCAATGTTCTCTCAAGATTTAATAGAGATCCACAAGACAATTAAAGACTATGAACATAAATTAATTCATATACCAATAAAAAGAGAACTCTTAAATCAAAAGATGGACATATCTCTCCTTGCTGGTGTTCTACCTGGATTTCGGTGGATTGTAGACATTTCATCATATTTATTGTTGTTTGTTGCTGAAAAAGCCAAATACTTGTGAACCATCGTCGTAATGTGATTGAAAAAAACTCGTAAAACCAAGGGTTTGGAATACCTAATGGCAAGTTAGTCTAACCAAGGCAAGAAGTCTTTCATCGAGACTTAATTTATAGCATGTTGGATCTTATTAAAAACATGTGATATCACTATTGAACCTTTACCACTAAAGACTAAAATTGCTACTATTTTCAAAGATAGAGGATAAAAATCACTACTTCCAAAGTTAGACGATCAAAATTATCGACCCCTTAAAGATATAGGATTAAAAATACAATTAAAAATTATAACTTGGACTGTTATATCATCAAACTCATAGGAACCCCTAATTCAAGTGCTGACATGGCTGATGATGTGGAATTTTCTGGCCGATTAAACTAAAATTATCATAAATTTTAAAATTATAAGATCAAAATATTTTTTTAATTTGAATAGGATCAAAATTGCGCAGTGTTGTTGACTGCTGTAGGAATTGATCCCAATAATGAATTCTTTCCTTTGTGTTATGCTGTGGTTGGGGGGGGGGGGAAGTAGTCAATTTGTTTAGTAAGCTTTTTAGTAGTGGAAAAACATTCACAATTTACATTTGCACTGCACGTTAGGAGAAACACTAGATTACAAAGTGCTAAACCAATTTTTGATGAACTAATAGCTCAACCAATAAGTTTAGTATATATGTTCTAAATTTTTGTGGTTTATAGATAATTGCAACTGATTGTAGCCACATTGTAGGCTAAGAATACTGCAAGATCCAACTTGGGCTTCAACCCTTCTAGAAGGATACCACCAATGCCAACTAATCTTCCAAACCCTGCACCAATACCCCCAGCTAGAGGAGGTGTTACCATCAGATCACCAGTTCCTTTTGTAAGAGGCCGTCCAAGAGTTGCAGTTTCAATTTCAACACAGAAAATAGCACCCCTTCAACACAAGTTTAACACTACAAAAAAGGTGATTTGGGGTGGGTCTAGGAACGATTTTGAATTGAAGAGATTAATTTAAATCGAATTTTGGAACGGTTCACATTCCATCGTAATAGACGGCGTTATAAATATTTTGGAATGGTTGGTAAAGGACCATTTCACACTAGAACAAATATTGTAACACACTGCCAATGGCCGTTCCTATTTTTGAAATCGAATATTAAAAGGTATTTATTCAATTGAAACGCATTGGAATAATTTTGGAATTGTTATGTATTGTAATTGTGGTTTTCGGTAATAGTAATCCTAATGCCTAATTTTTGGATTGGTATGTATTTGACCCGGTGGATGTATTTTGGAATGGTATGTGGGATTGTATTGTGGTTCAGATTTGATATACTTTAAGACACTTTTTTTTTTCTTTTTTTGGAACAGTCTCTGGCAACTGTTTTAGGAATTATTTTTGAATCACAATTTGGTGCTTGAACTAGTTTACGTTGCAATACATTCAGGAATGGTAAAGTATATTTAGGAACACTTTTTTACCACTGTTTTAGGAAAGAGTGTATGAATGGTTTATTATTTAATATTTGTATTATTTTGTTTACAATTACTAAACCCATTCCTAATTTTTTATTTTTTAATAAAATTTATGTTAATAATTTAATTTATATATTTAATAAATTTTAATAAATAATATAATTTATATATTTTAGTAAATAATAAATTTAATTTAATAAACTTTAATTAATTAAATAAATATAAAATACTGGAATGTAATAAATATTAATAATACAAAATATTATCCAATTATAAAATTTAATCAAAATTTAAAACCTAATCTAAACCCTCCTTGTTAGCATCCATATCCCCATCGTTAGGCAGCAAGGGGTCTGTCAGAGACTGTGCTGGGCGGTATGGAGGCGGTAGGCTGTGACAGTCCTGTAGTGGACGAGGTTGCCCTCATTTCCCGCATCATGGCCATCATGTCGATCATCTTCTTCTCCAGCCAGCCGATGTGGTCCTCCATTGCCGGGTTTGGTTGTGGCGTTGGCGGTATCGATGGGGGTGGCGACAATGATTTGTAGGTTTAGCTGGAGACGTGGGTTTCAGAACCAAGGCCGAATATACGGTCCTTGTTTTTGCCCTCGACTACTGCCTGCCACATCTGATGCTCGGTCATCTCTACTAAAACTCCGATTCGATCGATCGAGTATTGTGGTCCTCGGCTGTGGGCTGAGTTTGATGATCCTTCATCAGCTTCTGGAACATCTCTTGCAAAACAAACAAAATTATTAGAGTTTTACCCCAAAATAATTTTAAAAAAATTAAATAACTAATTAACTTACCGCCACATCAGCAGCCCTCTGCCCATTCCAGCCACTGTCCGCCTTCTTCTTGTAGCATCTGGCAAAAAGTTTCATTTGCTTGGGCGACCGACGGACTCTGCCTCCTATAGAAATTTTAATCAGCTAGCATCATATTTATAAAATCATGATGAAACTTTGAAGAAGAAAACATAACGTACTTACTGTCTTCCTCTTGTGCATACCGACAGATGATGATCTCTCGGGGCACACACTAGAGGACGTCGAGAGATTTGACGAGTGGTTCGCCTTATTCTTCGCGGACTCCTCTTGGAAGTCCGCACTAGACCAGTATGCCTGAAGTTGGAGCCAGACCTTGTTGGCCAGCTAAAGTAGCTTGACTAGGCTCGCCGGGGCAACGGAGAACTTCTTCCTGTCCACATGTGGAAGATCGAAAACATGGACTCTTCGTCATATTCCCACCAATAGGTCATCCACATCTCCAAAATTAAAAAAAAAAAGCATTAGTAAAAAATAATTTAGATTATAATATAATACCAAATTGAGTATTAAGGTACATTACCTTCATAGATTCAAACCAGAAATGTTGGTACTTTGCCGGCATCTGCCTCAAATATGCCCATGGGTGGGGATAAGGTCCTTGCACCACCGCATTGATGTGCTCATGGAAGCGGCGGTCAGACCTTAAAGGACATGTTAATTATTGATTTTTCAGATAAAATGATACTAAAAAATATTCCTAAACAAATTTACCTCGCGTCACCAAGGCTGATATACTAGCGTGCTGATGGTTGCGGGATTGGTGGTGGAGCAGTTCATGGACTAGCAGGATCAATCGCTGGTATGGCAGATGGTTGCCCGGCCTCCTTAGCTATCGGTGCCGCACTAGATGGTCCAGCATCATCTGGCGTCTGTGGGGTTGGCTGAGGGTTCGACAATCAGATGGTGGGGATAATCGAAAGACTACTTCTCTAGGCTGGGAAGCATCAAACGACGCGGATGGAAGTGGCAAGCAACAACCATGACCACGACCACAACCACAGCCACAACTACGACCACAATCACGTGGTACAGGAGGCATACCGCTAGACATAATATATACAAATTATTGAGAAGTATTAGTTTTTGTAATTGTTGAAAAAATTATCCTAATTCAATGATTAATAAAAAGAATATACGAAGTCTTATACATTGAAAATATTATCATGAAGTTATGATTATTATACTCATTAATTATTTAAAAATATATAGTTCCTTGAAGCACATATACAAACGGGTCAAGCATTGGTTTAAGCTTTTTTAGCCTATCACCTGAACTTTTTGTTATAGTACTAGTTTTATTCACTTATTTCTATCAAAATTGTCTTTTGTTGACAGATGAAAAGGATAAACCTCACTAGTTTTACTATAAAAAATTCACTTGATGTGCTAAAGAAGCTTAAAGTAATGTGTGATTTGTTTGTACGTGAGCACAAAGGAACTAAATATTTAAATAATTAATAATTATTGAAAATATTATCCTCATTGTGGTCATTGTAACGATTATGTAAATATATTTTAATTTAAAATATTATCCTAATATTATTATTGTT
Source organism: Sesamum indicum (assembly GCF_026168435.1). NCBI lineage: Eukaryota > Viridiplantae > Streptophyta > Magnoliopsida > Lamiales > Pedaliaceae > Sesamum > Sesamum indicum. The sequence continues at coordinate 1,616,195 of NC_142661.1, read as the reverse complement.
GACATTATTATGTAAATAATAATATAATTAAATATTATCCTAATATTATTATTGTTGACATTATTATGTAAATAATAATATAATTAAAACTATTAGCCTTATAATTAGTGATTATTAATATTATTATGTAAATAATAAAATTATTGTAAATATTAATTTGTCTAAGGTTGTGATTATTGATATTATTACGTAAATAATGATATTATTAGAAATATTAATTAGTCTAAGGTTGTGATTATTGATATTGTTATTTAAATAATATTATTATTGAAAATATTAATTAGTCTAAGGTTGTGACTATTGATGTTGTTATGTAAATAATATTATAGGGAATTATTAGCCTCATGTTATGATTATTGATATTATCACATAATAATGTTATTATTTATATATAATATTTATCTAATTTTATGATTATTGATATTATTATGTAAATAATATTATTATTGGAATTATTAGCCTCATTTTTATGATTATTGTAATTATTATGTTATTAATATCCAGTATGCTAAAATGTGTACTAAATTCATTAATTTCCTAAATAATTACACAAATTTCACAATAATTTACAGAAATTACACAATAATTGCTAAAATAACACAATTACACAGTAATTACCAACATTTTAAAAAATTACACAATTAAGCAATTATTACCAATAATTGCTGAAATTACATAATTATACAAAAATTACACAATAATTGACTAAGTTACACAATTATTACAATAATTACAGAATAATGCCTAAATTACACAATTATTATAATAATTTCACAAAAGTTACACAATAATTGCCTAAATTACACAATTATCTCTTGTGACAAATTACAGAAAGTACACAAAAAATACAGAAAAATATTATAATTTTCAGAAATATATTTTAATTTAAAAAACATAGTTTAATTTTAGAAAACATATAGTTTAATTTTCAGAAATATATTTTAATTTCATAAAAATATAGTTTAATTTCAAAAAAATATTTTAATTTTATGATATATATATTTCAAATAAAAAACAAAATATAAAGGAAAAACGTCCCAGATATGTTAATGGTCAGAGAAAAGTAGACCATAAATTAATATAGACAATTGAAAACATATAATTTTTTGAATTAAATTGATACATGTTTGGAAGATCAACTATATTTGTTTATATAAGATTGTTAGTCTTACATAGATGTAAGTAACATCTTATACTATTATACTGGATCGCTTAATTAGACCGTCAAAAGTTTTAATTGGGGATATGATTAAATTGACAAAATATTACCTTCAATGAAGTTTTGAATATTTTTGTTATACGGATACTGAGATATCATATTTGATACAATCAGCGAGGTTAAAATCGTTGCAACTGTCCATCAGAATATGTTATTTTACATCAGACCACTAATCTGTTCACATATGTAAAGTCTTGTTATGTGTTTAAGTTTGAATTAATCAGGGTCCCGGATGTTGAGATATCATAACCGAAAAGTGAAAGAATTTTTTTGTTATATTTAGGAACGATTTGTTACTCCTTTAGGAACGGTTTTATTTATATTCATTTTAGAAACGCATAATTTTTACATTTATGCATGGTTTTCTTTAAAACTCGTCTTAGGAACGGTCAACTATTTAAAAATCGTTCCTATGTGTGATTTTTTCTCCATTTTTCATTTGGCGTGAAATTAAATTTGTTTGAAACTACTTTAGGAACAATCAATGTATATTAACCGTTCCTATATTTTGAATTTTTCTCCTTTTTTTGTAGGATGTTATAATATATTTAGGCATAATTTTTATTTTTTTTGGCCATTCCTATTTGAAATTTAATATTATTAACGAAAATTAAGGAATTGTTACATTTAGGCACGGTTTTAGCTATGACTGTTCCTTTAGTAACAATGTATGAACGGTCTGGTTTACATGAGAACATTCCAAATTTGAGCAATTTTTTTTTTGAATTTTTTTTTGTAAATTTTCTTAAAGAATAATTATAAAAATATTTGATCAGTAATTTTTACAAATATTTGATTACAAAAACAATGAACTTTCAATGATAAATATTCTCTTTTTCAGTCTCGTAATCCTCGTCAAAATTATCTTCGTCAGATTCGTCATCAGATTCATCATTCGTGGTTGGGGATGTACTTGCTCCTTGTTGATTATCAATAAAAAAACTCAACGACAATTGTATACCATTTGGGTCATGCAGTTCATAATTATGGTTGTCCGTCAAAACTTGTTGAGTAGGTATTGTCTCCTTTTCTTGAAATACAACTTCAGTCCATCGAGAGTCATCAATGACTCTTTTGGCTTTTGTTTTGCAGATAGCCATCCAGTCCGCTTTGTTTTTCTTAATGCTAGGATACTCCGTGTATTAGACTTGTACTCTTGTTGTGCCAAGATGAATGATTCGTTCTTTGGTATACTTTCTTGAAGTGTGTACATCAACAAGGTGATAACATGGATGTACCTTCATACCTCTCACGGGATTGACCCAACGGCATTTAAACAGAACAATCTGCATGTTTAGAAGAAGTGGATAATCTAACTGAATTTCCTCTTCAACAATCACATAGAAGTTATTGTCAGTATTTGTATATGATGAGTTTTTGACACACACTTCACAGTTCATAGTTGACTTGCCTATGCTGTGAGCCTTAATATGGAAATTATAACCATTACAAAGTAACACAAGAATGTTGTGACCTAAGTAGTAGGACCCCAATAATGCAACTTCAACAAATCGTTGTTCGTGTAATCTAAGTCGAATTTCACTTGTATTGCACATATTAGAGAAATCATATATTGATGACTGACAGTTGTGGCACAAATCGTAAGAGATCATTCTGAAGGCACAACTTACATAACGTTTGAATCAATCCTAAAATTGAGTAGCAACTAGCTCCTCAATATTAGGGTCCTTCGAGTGGTGGTACTCGTAGAGTTCATTAAAAATGAATCTGTTTGTCAAAAAAAAAAAAAGAGTACGTATAAACACATAGGTTAAAAGTCTAAAATAAGAATGTGAATAAATTGTTGGTATCTTCAGACTTACTCGTAGTATGGCGTGAGTACTTCACAATTGCATAAGATATACGTCTCAATTATGTGACGTTCTAATCCGCTAAGCCACCTCTTCTTTGAGGCACTACTTGCTCGACCAGGATAGTTGAAAATATATCGTTGGTATGAGTGTCGTTCATATGTAGGTCATCATTTCTACAGGGCCTATTCTGTTTGCAAAGAATCTTCGATTCAAAGTATTGAAAAGTGAATAGACCGATTTTTTCTACATGATAAGCATTTACAATTGACGCCTCGATCTGTGCTTTATTTTTCAGTTTCATTTTCAAGTCTCGAGGAAATCTAATAAATGAATATTTATTGGAAAACATATATATGACACAAGAACTATTTTAAAAAAACTAGTATAACTCGTGTGCTTACCTCTCAAATAGGTACATCAACCTATATTGAGTCGAAAAAAATTGATGAAAATATTTTCTCGAGTTTGCACAAGATGGTCGCCACACTACCTTCCAATTCTTGTACCTTGTTTACTACTTTCGTCGAACATAGAATTTGGATTAGAAGGCTGACCTCTGTTAACGCACTCCACATAGGCTCAGGAAACATTTCACTGAAGGCAATTGAAATCAACTTTTACATAAAGAAGTGACAATCATGACTTTTCATGCCATGAAACTTCAGCTCCTTCATATTGATACAACGAGCCAAATTAAATACGTAACCTTCAAGAAACTTTAGATGACTAATCCATTCACATATCATTCTCTTCTGCTCTTTGATTAGGGTATATATGGGTTTGGGCATAATGTTCGGCCTCCTTTCGTTAATCTCAAGCTCAGGGCAATTATGATCTTCAGATACTTTTGTGTATTCAGATTGTCCTTCGTTTTTTCATTTATATCTATCACCGTATTGAATATATTGTCAAACACATCAAAATTGTGTTGTATCAGATGCATCGACCAACACTCTAGCTCCCAGAAGATGATTTTTTTATCCACTTATGTTCACTACCGTAGTTGTCTGGGAGTGGCAACGACACTTCAAACGCAAGACTAAACTCTTCAAACCAATCGCGAATCTGTTCTCTCATCAATTTTGGACGGCAACCTTAATTTCTACTTGGTTCTTAGTGAATGCCTTTTTGTGCCTATGGTACAGATGGTCCGAGGGAAAGGACTTTCTGTAGTAATCAAACTAGTACGCCTTCATACCGTTCTGTAGATAGAATGCACGTGCATCTTTCATATAAACTGGACACCCCATAACACCAGCGGTACTCCATCCAAACGCCATCTCATTAGCGGGTAGGTCGATACATTAAAGGGGAGCGCATCATGAATGTCTCGTTCTTCGTATTGTTGCGCGTCAGTGCAACTACATGCCACAAATTCTGCAACACCTCGATTAGCGGCTCCAGGTAAACATTAGAATGGCATACGGAGTCTTCTTGCGGTTATGATTTCGCTCCTTGGTCGGCTTGTACCAAGCTACTCCACAAAACTTGCAGTAGTCCAAATCAATGTTGTCCTTCCAATACAACATGCAACCATTCTTACACGTATCAATCTTCTCAACAGATAAACCCTAGTCTCTTGTCAACTTCTTCGTACTATAGTAATTGAGGGGCAGGATGGTCGTAGGGCAATATATTATTTTTCCACTAGGATATTCGATCAGTATATTCGCTCAGAAAATTTGCCCTCGGCCTTGATATTCACCAACTTAGCAACAGATGTCAATTGAGATTGGGTGCAACCATTCTACAACGGCTGCTCGGCAGCATGCACTACATCGTAAAATCAATCTGCCAGCCCAGGCACATAATCATAGGGCCCCTGCCGTAATATGAAGAATGCTTGCCATCAGTAGGACATGACCTCACACCATCATTAGACGCATCATCCTAGTTATATTAGAAGACTAGAAAGCTGGACCAGTGGCATCAAAAACCATCCTTTGCACGCAATCTATCCGCATCACATCACCCTAGTGTATATTGGTACCCTTATCCTCATGAGCAACGGGAGTTTGGTCCTCCTTCCAAGAGTGCGCAATGATGGATAAGAGTATGAAAATTAGTGGGATAGTAAGAAATCAATAAAATTCGAGAGAGATTGAGGAAATAGAGAGAACGTAAGAAGAATGAAAGAAGATAGTGAGATTAAATGGAAATAAAGGAACATATATATAGGAAAATTTCTAACGGTCATTGGAACAATTTTCAGCGTACAAATAATCGTTATAAAATTGCCGTTGATGTACAATCTGTAATGGTCTTAGAAACACGTTCAGGAATGATTATATATCCATTAAAATAGAGTCGTTGTACCTTTATTGGAACAATTTCAGTAATATAATGTTATTAATACATGAAAACCGTTCCATATTATAACAATCTTTGACATTATACTTTCGAAAAGAACACTTAATTTTCTCATCGTCCATATATGCATGTTGAGACTTGACCCATTTTATAAATGCAGTAACACCATCCTCAAATTTTGGAGTAAGACCCGCCTTCCTTGACAGGTTATTCTCATGTATCCATCTTCTCAACTGTCTTAACATGATGAGTCCTACACACACACACTCTCACACACACACACATATATATATATATATTATTATAACTTTAAATTTAATTGACAAAAGTATAACAAATATAATCAACTGATAAATAAAGGGTTAAAGTTGTTACATGATCAAAATAAACTTCAAATATCAATGAAAGTTCGAGACAGATTGACGAACCAGAGAATAAAAATATTGGTGGGATAGTGAAGATCAAGAAAATTTGAGAGAGATAGAGGAAATAAAGAGAATGTAAGAAGAATGGAAGAAGATATTGAGATTAAATGAAAAGACAGAAACATATATATAGAAAAATTTGGAACGGTCTTTGAAACAGTTCCTGGAGTACAAAAATAGCCATAAGAAACTACCCGTTGATTTACAATCTGTAATGGACTTAGGACCACAAATTGCAATGGTTTTATATCCATCGAAATATATCCGTTTGTAGTGTATTTGGAACGGCATTAGTAATACATTATTAATATAACACAAAAACAGTTCTAAATTGGAACTAATTTGGTCACGATCTTTGTAACTCAACAGATTTTAAGTAGAAATCAACTTAGGAACGGGTTTTGTAATACTCGTCCAAATACGTACTAAAATCGTACCAAATTGCACCTCATTTTGAAATACATTTACTAACTGCCAATTTTTTTTACATTCATTGTATCACATATAAGAACGGTCATTCAAGAACCGTCACTAATTTTAATAAAGTGTTCCAAATAGAGTCTCAATATTTTACCGATCCAAATTTGGACCGGTATTTGGAAGTAATAGATTTTTTGGAACACCTTTAGTAACGATTTTGCCATTCCAAAAAAATACTACATAAAAATGATGATCATGACATTATTGATAACTATCATTCCTCTTGAGTGTCAATACCCATTCCTATAGGGCACGAGCTTCGAAACAATAGGGGAATTTGTGCCAAATTTTACTTTTCTTTTTGTAGTATAAGATCATTGACAAGAATGATCAAAAGTATGTCATAAAATGAAAAATTTGGAGGATGCATTAATACAAGGAGAGAAGCAGCAAAAGGGCAAGAATAGAATGTGATGGAAAGGGAAAGCAAGTCATGTAATAGACCTTTGGTGTTGCAAAACCGCTTAAAACTCAATTTTTTTGAAATTGAACTTAATTTGACTTTGAAAGTCAATTTATTTTGGTATTTGCAACAATCAATGGAATTTGATATTTTGGTGAAATTATTTAAATTATACTTTACTTCATTTACAGAATATCAACACTACCCAAAATTTTATGAAATATTAATATAACAAGTTTTTCTCTCCAAAACAGTGCTGGAATTGTGGAACTAACGACTCCATTATCTATTTGACGGAAATTGAGTTTTGAAATTATATGTGAAAAAATTATAAAGATATGGGACGAAATCTAAGAAAAATATAATAAATGAGACTTAATTAAAAAAAAGAGAAAAGTATTATTTTAGTCCGCTAAGTATGCTTAATTTTAATTTTAGTCCGATAACTATGTTCATTTTTGTTTAGGTCCAGTAACATATGAAATTGCTTACTTGTAGTCATTTGGCAGATTTTCGAATAATTTTACCCCTATGAGTGCATATGGAGTAAAACTGCCTTTGAAAAGTTGCATAGGGTAAAATTATCCGAAAACCTGCCAGATGACTAAAAGTAAGCAATTTCGTAAGTTACTGAATATAAACAAAAATGGACATAATTATCGGATTAAAATTAAAATTAGACATAGTTAGCGGACTAAAGTAATACTTTTTCCTTAAAAAAAACTCTAAGATATAAGACCAAAAATGAGATTTTTCCAATAAAAAGCATATAAATTAAAAGACTTGGTTGGTCAACTCATTTAAGCTAGCTATAAAACTTGGAAACCAAGTCATGCAGCCCATCATCATCAATCATCATAATCAATAATATTATTTTGGTTATTACACGTTACGTTTTACTTCTACTTAATTTACATTAATTGTTCATTAATTTTTTTAACTTTGACTATTGTTGTTTATTGACTTTATATATATATATGTCTGTATGTATTTGTGTATGCTTGAGAATTCAAACAATTTAAATTTCAAAAAATCACGCTAAGTGAGGTACGTACGTACGTTGTTCATTTTGATGGTTTGTTGTTGTTTTTCTCCATTCATTTTTGGCAGATAAATGTTACAAGTGTTTAACTTGTCATTTTAGACTGCAAAATATATATATATATATATATATATATATGATTACATTCGTTTCAAATAAGTACAATTTCAATATTATATTAGTATACAAATATGTTATTATTACAATTAAATAAGTGGATGTAAGAACTTATCTTTGTGCACTCGATAATTAAATTAACATTTGTCACAATTCTAATTACCTTTATGAGTGCATATGGTCTAAAACTGCCTTTCAAAAGTTGCATAGGGATAAAATTGTCCGAAAATCTGTCAGATGACTAAAAGTAAACAATTTCGTAAGTTACTGGATCTAAATAAAAATGGACACAGTTATCGAATTAAAACTAAAATTAGGCATACTTAGCGGACTAAAATAATACTTTTCCCTTCAAATTATGTGGCTAAAGCATTTGTAAGGATTTTAGCTATAATTAATGTTTATTGTGTCCTTTAATTACTGAAACAACCGCTAATCGACTTTTTTTTTTTTTGTATAAAAAACGATGATTACATAATTATATCAATAACAGTAAATCGATATGTCACTTCAATCGATAAACTTACATAAAATTAGATAAATATCCATTACAATAAACTCAAATTAAAAAATACCCATATATCTGGTGAGACTTAAAATCATGATCTCGAACTTATTCATGGGACCTTTTGCTAAGCTATGATTTGATTAATTTATTACTATGCACTATGATTTCATACTTTTTAGTCACGAAAATTTGTCGTGAAAGTGTTATCTCATTTTATTTTAATTAAAAAAGAAGAGGCAAAAACTAAATTTACTTAAATTAGAATAATTATTGAGTATGTATTTGAATAATAATTAATACGAGCAAAAATATAACGATGATAGTTGATTTGATATATAACGATCAACATATAAATTCGTATTAAATAATAGACTACTAAGAGTAACTAAACCTTTTCGTTCTAAAAAAATAACAAAAAAAAAATGGTTAAGAATGCGATGATTTGACCTAATTCCTACTTAATCAATAATTAAGCAATAATGATCAAACATTTGAAAATAGAAACAAATTAGTCCTCCCTAACCCTAACGTTAATTAGGCCTCAACTCGTTATCTTTCATTATAACACGCTTGTCCTATTCCCCACGCCTTCTCCATCACCCCCCCCCCCCAATTTTTTTAGGTTTAATTACAAGTAGATCCCTCTGAATTTACATAATAATATTTTCTCTCAAAGTAATTTTAAATTGCACTTACACCCCTATGAAAATTCGTTGTTTACGATTAACTTTCTTTCGTCAGAATTTAGACGAAAAATGATGACATTATAAAATAAAATACATAAATTTTCAAACTTGTCCCTCATTTAACATTTTATATAACAATTTGGTACTTATTAGGAAAAAAATATTATGATTTTACATTACCCCGTATATATATTATATTTATCCATTTATAAGTATAAGAATATATATGACAATGTTAGATTATGATTAAAATTGAAAATGTATATAATGTTTTCATTGACTTGATATTTTTTGTCAAATCTTGATGGAAGGGGGTTAGGTGTAAACGGAAAATTTCTAGAGGGGTGTAAGTATAATTTTATATTTTAAAAGGGGTTTAAGTGTAATTAACCCATTTCTTTAATTACCATGGTTCCTTCCCCACTTGCATAGACGTATATATCAAAGCAAGACCCCCCATTTGATCCATCTACTAATTGCAAATCTAACATCATTAATTTCATTACACATCTCTTTCTCTCTCTCTCACATCCATTCATCAAATTTCTAACACAAACCCTGTTCATTAACATTTGATTCAAACCTCGTAACATGGGCGAGGCATTGCTAGGCAGGCTGAAACGGGCCGTGAGGAAGATCAAGTTCCTGCTCAACTTCAACGTCAACCGATGGAAACTCGCGTCCATCATAGGTACTGCATCGTTGAGTAAGAGATCATCAGCAAGACTCATGAGCTTCAACGACAGGCCGGGATTGCGGGCCTGCGTGGAGGATTCGGGCTCGGACGGCAGCCAGGGATCATCCACGAGGCCGGGGCTTCAAAGGACAATGAGCTATCCATCGGAAGATGATGTCGATAAAAGGGCTGACGCTTTTATTGCGAACTTTTACAGGCAACTTCAGTATGAAAGGCAGATATCATTGGAGCTTAGGTACTGTAGAGCCAACAGTCTTGATTCTTCCACATCTCCATGATCTGTCCGTAATTGATATTTTGGTGGGTTTTTTTTTTAATTAAATTTTCGGGTTTTGAGGTAGAAGATCATATTATTTATTTTGTCTTTTGTTCTGAGAAAAAGAAGAAAGATGAGTTTTTATTTATTTATTTATTGTAATTGAAAAAATAAGGCATGGAACGATATTTATTGGGAGTTTTGCGGGGTCAAAATTGTTGGGGGGAAGGGGGGGTGGTTGGTTCTGGGGTTATTCTTTTGATTATTTTATTAATTTTTTTATTTCGGGGTATATTCTTTTAATTATTGATTTATGTACTAAGGTCATGACGATGATGATGAATTCATAGGTTATTTTTTTCGAGAATTTTGAGGGTTTTTTTTTTTTTTTTCTATGTACTCAGTTCAAAATATATATATGTGTGTGCGTGTGTAGGAAGATGGATTGTGGATGTTGAGTGTTACATATCTTTGATTATTTGTTAATTTATTGGATATAATTGGACGTGGACTTGTATTTTTTTCTTAACTCATGTGTCCAACACACGTGAAGACCTAAGGTTTGAACAAGAGGTCTCATGTTTGAATCATTGGCCTGTCCCCCTAAGGACGATTTTCGATCTTGTTTAAATTTCGTGAGTATTTATAATGAATTCTGTTTTTATCGTGAAAATAATTATAAAAAAATATTGTAGTTAAGTCTGAGTGTTTGCAAATACGACTTAGTATTTTATAATTTTTGTAAAAGTTGGTAGGGATTACTTATGGCCGTTGACTTAAATTGACTTAATTTAAATATTTTAGCAGTAAAATCTGTAAAATAAAAAAAATCAGTTTATATCTCATAATAAGGCGATAAGCGATTATTTTGAAATGTTGCAAACACCCTGCATCACCTCTAATTCTTAGGAATATACAAGTTTGTTGGTCATTGATACAGGCATGCTTCCACTATAAAATATTGCAGGATTTACGGCGATTTTAGAAATGATTTTTTTGGCATTTGGAACAGTTTGCAATTAAAGAAATTAATTTGAACCGGAGTCTGGAACAGTTTGCGGTCCGTTGTAAACGGCGTTCCTAAAATTTCGGGACGGTTGATGAAGGATCGTTCTCAACTAGAACGGATATTGTAATACATTATTATTGACCGTTCTCAATAGTGCTTTTGAATATGAAATTTTTATTTTGGGATTAGAGCACATTGGATAAGGTTTGGAACGGTAATGTATTTTAATTCTTGATATTTTGAAATGATTTTTGTAATACTCATGGTTGAATTTTGGAATTATATTTATTTGTATTGGTGATATATTTAGAAACGGTCATTAGTATTGTATAAAGCTCAATTTTTGAAATAGTAATAGGCATGGTTTGTTTTTTTCTTTTTGGAGCATTCTCCTGTAACTGTGTCTGAAATATTTTTTGGAACACAACATGGTTCGTGCATTAGTCTGAGTTGCAATATATTTAGGAACAGTCAGTCCTTTATAGGAACTCATTTAGAACTGTTTTAGTAATGACGTTTGGAACAGTCTTAATTTTGAAATTTGTAACACTTTATTTACAATTACTAAAATTGTTCCTAATATTTTATTTAATGATAAAATCTTAAAAAATAATTTAATTTATATAATTAATTATTAAATTTAATTATATTTTATGAGTTTAATTAATTGAATACATATTAAATAATAAAATGTAATAAACAATATGAAACATGAATAACTAGGGAAAAAGTTATCATATTAATATAAAATATCATCCAATTTTAATTTTTATTTTTTAGAAAAAAAGATAAAACCTAACCTAAACTCTCCTCATTCATATCGTCCTCGTTCGTAGCAAGGGAGGTATGTTGGAGGTTGTCCTGGGGTGCTAGTGGAGGCGGTCGACTGTCATAGTCCTTCTTGTAGCATTTGGCGAACAATTCCATCTTCTTGGGCGGCTTACCGAGCTCTGCCTCCTATAGAAGAATAAAATAGTTAGCATAATATTTTATAAAACAATGATAAATCTTAAAAAATAATATAATTTACTTACCATCTTTCTCTTGTGCATGCTGAAAGAGGAAGATCCCTCGCGGTACACAGTAGAGGACACCGTGGTGTTCGCCTGATTCTTCGCGGACTCCTCTTGGAAGTCCACACTGGCCTAGTATGCCTGGAGCTAGAGCCATATCTTGGTGGCTAGCCAAAGTGGCTTGACCAGCTCCTTTCGGGTGACAGACATCTGTTTTCAAATGAACTTGCTCGCCCACATGTGGAAGACCCGAAACATATACTCATCGTCACAGGCCCACCAGTAGGTCACCTACAAAAGATCAAATTAAAAAAAAAATATCAATAAAAATCATTAAACAATTTACATTATAAGATAATACAAAATTATTTTACATTACCTCCATGCTCTCGAACCAGAATTGTTGGTGTTCTGGCGGCACCTGCCTTACACATCCCCAAGGGGGGGGGGGGGGAAAGTGTCCTTGCACCATCGGATTGATGCGCTCGTGGAATTTGCGGTCAGACCTAAAAGGACTTATTAATTAGTGATTTTCAAGATAAAATAATACTAAAAAATATTCATAAATAAATTAATCCCTCATCGTTGAGGTTGTTATACTGGCACGCTGATGGTGGGGGAATTGCTGGTGTTGGTAGAACAACCCACGAATGGTAGGATTAGCCGCTGGAGTGGCAGACAGCTGCCGGTGCCGCAGTAGATGGTCCAACATCATCTAGAGTTTCTGCGGCGGGCGAAGGTACGACCGTGTCAGGTAGGGGTCATCAAAATAATGTTTCCCAGCATGGGAAGCATCAGACGACACTGGTGGAACTGGCAGGCCATGACCACGACCACAACCACATGGTAGAGGAGGCATATAACTAGACATAATCTAGACAAATTATAGTATGTATTAGCTTTTGTAATTGTTGAAAAATTATCTTAATTTCATAATTATTTGAAACGCGTGCTTCAATTTATGATTATTGGTATTATTATTTAAATAATATTGTAATTTAGAATATTATCCTAATTATTTTTTATTGTAATTATTAATTATTCATTGAAATTTGTATATATTAGCCTTATATTGTGGTTGTTGATATATTTATGTAAATAATATTATGATTGAAAATATTAGCCTTAATTATATTGTGATTATTGATATTTTTATGTAAATAATATTATTTGGAATCGAAGGCCTAATTTTGTGATTATTGACATTATTGTGTAAATAATATCATTATTTAGAATATTACTCAAATTTTGTAATTATTGATATTATTATGTAAATAATATAATTATGGGGAATATTAGCCTAATTTTATAATTATTGACATTATTATGTAAATAATATTATTATTTAGAATATTTGTTTAATTTTATAATTATTGATATTATTATGTAAATATATTATTATTGAGAATATTAGCCTAATTTGGTGATTATTGACATTATTATGTAAATATTATTATCATTTACAATATTTGTTTAATTTTGTGACTATTGATATTATTATGTAAAAAATATTATTATTCTAATATTAGTCTAATTTTGTGATTATTGTAATCATTAATATTGTAAATAATATTATTAATTACATTTGGAAATATTATCCTCATTTTTTTATTATCTAAATTATTATGTTATTAATTTCCCTTATCCTAAAATGTGTACTGAATTCATTAATCTCCTAAATTACACATATTTACATAAATAATTACACAAAATTCACAATAGTTATAGAAAGTACACAATAATTGCAGAAATTATGCAACTGTACAATAATTATACAATATGATCTAAATAAGACAAAATGATCTAAATTACATAATAATTGAATAAATTACACAATTATACAATAATTACACAAAAAATACATAATACGATCTAAATTACACAATAATTATAAAAATTAAACAATTATACAATAATTACATACATATTACACAATATGATCCAAATTATAGAAAAAAAATTAATTTCTGAAAAAAATTCAGAAAAATATTTGAGAAAAATTATTTTTATTTCAGTAAAAATATTTTAGTTTCAAAAGAAAAAATATTTTAATTTTAGAAAATTTTTTATATTTTGAAAAGTATTTTAATTTCAAAAGAATATATTAATTTTAGAAAAATATTTTAACTTAAAGATATTTTAATTTCAGAAAAATATTTTCATACATAGTTTCTAAAAATATTTTTATAACTATTTTCTGAAAATATTTTCATAAAAAATTTTTTAAAATATTTATGTAAATATTATTAAAAAATATAACCTAAAAAAAATAGAAACTAACCTTGAAAACCAATAGCGGACGGCGGATGGTGAGTGAGAGAGTGAAGCGACCCTTGAGCAAGAGAAGGAGGCAGATGGGCTTCCAGCTAGAGAGGGAGGGGGACGGACTTTGAGAGAAATGATGGAGCACGACGACGGTGGTGAGAGAAATGAGGGGGCAAGCTGGAAAGAGAGAGAGACAGAGGAAGAGTGGGCGCGTGAGGACAGAGTCAGGGAAGAAAGAAAAAATTTGCTAAGTGTTACTTATATATTAAAATTTAGAATGGTCTAGGAATGATCATTTATAGAAAACATTGTCAAGACCGTTCCTAATCAAGTAGAATGTTGTCGTTCTATATGAATACGACGTCGTTTAAGGGGGCATTTCCCACGACTGTCCTTATATTTAACTAGATCGTGCCAAAATAAGTGCCAAATTAATTTTCTTTTTAACTAAAAAAATTAAAAATGAAGAAAAAACCGTTCCGGACATGTTAAGATCAAAGAAAAGTAGACCATAAATTACTTAAGATCATTGGGCACATAATTTTTTCCATTAAATTGATATATATTCAGCAGATCAAGTATATTTTTGTATATCCAAGATTGTTAGTCTTACATAGATATAAGTAGCATCTTATACTATTATATTGGATCACCTAATCATACCGTTAGATTATAATTAAATCGACAAAATACTACATTTGATGAAGTTGTGGGAATTTTTGTTATACGGATACTGAGATATCGTATCTAATTCACAATCAATGAGGTTCAAAACGATGCAACTGTCAATCAGACCATGTGATTTTACATCAGACTGCTACACATATTCACATATATGTAGTATTTATATGCGTTTATGTTTGGAATTAATCAGGCTCGCGGATATGGAGATATTGAAACCGGGAGTGAACTAGGAATTTTTTGTTATAATTAGTAATGGTTTTATTATTCCTTTAGGCATGTTTTGCTTTAATTCATATTATGCATGGTTTTTTTGTACTTTTAGGCACAGTTTGATTTATATTCATATTACGCATGGTCAAATATTTTTCAACCATTCCTAAATGTAAATTATCCCCCACTTTTCATTTGACGCCAAATTAAAATTGGTTGGAACTCCTTCAGGAACAGTCATTCTATTTTGACCGTTACTAGTTTTTGAACTTCCCTCTTTTTTTTTTTTTTTTTTTGTATAATGTTGTAATATTTTCAGGCACTATTGTTATTTATTTTTCCATTTCAACTTGAAATTTAACATTATTCACGTACAACCTTTGCAGGCGAGTGGTAAGAACAAGTACCTAAGAATGGCATACGGGGTCTTCTTGCGGCTACGATTTCATTCCCTGGTCGGCTTGTATCGAGTTTCTCCACAAAACTTGCAGTAGTCCAGACTAATGTCGTTCTTCCAGTACAACAAGCAACCATTCTTACACGCATTAATCTTCTCAACAAATAAACCCCAGTCTCTTGTCAACTTTTTCGTACCATAGTAATTGAGGGGTAGGCTGTGGTCGTAAGGCAATATATTATTTGCCCACTAGGATATTCAATCATATATTCGCTCAGAAAAATGGCCCTCGGCCTTGATATTCACCAACTCAGCAACAGATGTCAACTGAGATTTGGTGCAACCGTTCCACAACGGCTGCTTGGCAGCATGCACTATATTGTAAAACTGGTTTGCCAGCCATGACACATAATCATAGGGGCCCTACCGTAATATGAACTAGGCTTTGCATCAGTAGGACAGGACCTCTTACCATTATCAGGTGCATCACCCCGGTTATATTAAAAGTCTAGAAAGCCGGCCCGACGGCATCGAAACCGAAGTTCTACACCCAATCTATCCGCATCGCATCACCCCAGTGCATACTGGTACCTTTGTGCTCGTGAGCACCGAAAGTTTGCTCCTCCTACAAAGGGGGCGCGGTGACGGTTTCAAAGTGCACTTACATCCTTTCCTCATCATGTGAAGTCTAATTATAGTACTTTGGCATGAAACCTTTCATATATAAGTCAAAATTTACCTCATCCGGAATTTTAAGAACTTCATGTTTGCACATCTGATACGGACATTTAATTTTCTCACTATCCATATATGCATGTTGAGATTTGAGTCATTCTATTGCAGTAACACCATCCTCAAACTCTAGCGTAAGACTCGCCCTCCTCGGCAGATTTTTCTCATATATCGATCTCTTCGACTATCTTAACATGATAAGTCTTGCGCACACACACATACGTGTATATTTTATTATAACATTGAATTTAATTGATAAAAGTACAACAAATATTACCAATTGACAGAAAAAGGGGTAAAGTTGTTATCTGATCAAAATAATTTTAGATATCAATAAGAATTCGAGAGAGATTGATGAACAAGAGTATGAAAATATTAGTGGGATAGCGAGAGATCAATAAAATTCAAGAGAGATTAAGAAAATAGAGATAACATAATAAGAATGGGTGAATAGCAATTTATCCCTCTGTGATATTAAAAATGAGCACATTACCCCCCTATGAAAAAAATATAGCAATTTACCTCCCTATACTTTTTAAAATGAAGCAATTTACCTCCTTATATAGGGAGGTAGATTGCTTCATTATAAAAATCATAGGGGGGGTAAATTGTTGTATTTTAAAAAATATAGGGAGGTAAATCGCTATTTATTTTTTCACAAGGGGGTAATTTGCTCATTTGCGATATCACAAGGGGGTTGCTTGCATTTTTCCCTAATAAGAATGGAAGAAGATAGTGAGATTAAATGGAAATAAAGGAACATATTTATAGAAAAAATTAGAACGGTCATTTAACGGTTTTCGGCATACAAATTACCGTTATAAAATAGTCGTTGCTACACAATCTGTAATGGTCTTAGGAACAAATTCAGGAATGA
This sequence comes from Sesamum indicum, assembly GCF_026168435.1. Lineage (NCBI taxonomy): Eukaryota > Viridiplantae > Streptophyta > Magnoliopsida > Lamiales > Pedaliaceae > Sesamum > Sesamum indicum. Next base: position 1,599,051 of record NC_142661.1, on the reverse strand, counting down.
TTATATATCCATTAAAATATATCCTTGTGCCTTTATTGGAATGATTTCAATAATACAATGTTATTAATACATGAAAACCATTCCACATTGTAACAGTCTTTGACACTGTACTTGTTATATATTTTGTTTGAAATAAAACTCATACGTAAGAACGGTCTTTGTAATACTTGTCCTCCGACGTACTAAAAGTGTCTCAAATTGTATCTCATTTTGGAATGAATTTACCAACTATCATTTTTTCATCACGTTTTGTCTCACGCTTAGGAATGGTCTTCTATTGTTCGGTCCTACCTTTCACATTGTGTTCCAAAATAAGTTCCAATGAATAACCCTTACAAGTTTGGACCGGTTTTAAGATCACAACTTGCAACATTTTCTTTGCAACACCCATGGTAACGGTTTTGCTGTCCCAAAACCACAAAACATGAAACAGGAGGATCGTGACGTCAACAACCTATTTTCATTCCTCAAGAGTGCCAATGACCGTTCCTATATGGAATGGGCTTTGCAACGATTGTCCATTCCGTCCCAAATCCTCTTTTTTTTTTTTTTTTTTTTTTTTTGTAGTGGTCCTATATTAGTTGTAGATAATAAGTTTGAGTGATAATCCCCCAATGACTCATATCCCTAGTGAAACATCTTTTCTGGGTAGAATTGTGAAGCTTATAAGTAGCCACATCGAACAATACTTTGAACAATGAGGCAAACACCGATCGAATTGGAAGTCGCATCGTTTGGTGCCCTTTGTGGGAATAAGGCTATGTATTTCAAGCCCCTCACCTACGGGTACGAGGACTCGTCTTTGTGCCTTTTCAGGCTTTGTAAAGCTAGAACGAAATACAAAATGACACCTAGCACAATGGAACATCAATCGAATTGCAAGCCGGATGGGTCATGATTTTTAAATTATGTATTAGTATTTCATATTAATGCAGATGAGAAGATTGAGTAAATTAATCCACAACTCTGATGACTGCTTTTCTTAGATGCCTTTTTAGGCTCATATAAAGCCAAGACAGATAATGGGAGTGTTTCCAAGCGCTTCTTCTAGCTCCAAAAGGTACTTTCGAAATATTTGGAATGCCAGCTTCTACTTCTAAAATGACTAGATTAAGTTCTTTTAGGCCAAAAGCTAGAAGCACCTTGGGGGGTGCTTCTAGTTGCTTTGGATTTTCTCTAAATAAATTCAACTTTATTTTTCACTACGTTATCCTTTTTATGATAACCTTAATTCAATTACAGTTGTTAATTTATTTTTAAAATTTTATATTTAAAATTGATCTTGGAGTTTTTAATAATTTGACTAATTTAAACAATGATTAAATTTATACTTTTACATATTTAATATTTTAATTTATATTTTATTTGCTATATGATCTAATTATATTATTTCGTTCACATATTATTATTTGATTAATTATTAAAAAGATCTTTTTTCTGCAATTATGCAAGTTTAGTTATTGTGTATGAATAAATAATTATATTACTTAGTGGGAGAATTATTAAATTAAATATATTTTTAATAACTTTTGAAAAATAAACAGGAAATATATCAATCGAAATAAAATTAATTATTTTTTATGAAAAAATAATTACTGGTGACAAACAATAAGTAAAATGATAAGCAAAAAATAATTTAACGCATAGGAACAAAATAATCTTAATTAATTAAGTTTATTTTGAATTTTTTTTTCTTCAAATACTATCAACTGTAGCTTTTACATGTTTTTAACTTTTTAGCAAATAATATCCATTTTTGATTCTACTACAACTTCTAACTTTTTCTTAAAAAATCGCTTCTCTAAAAGCAGAAGTTTTTGCAAACGCTACCAATATCTCATACATAGGCTCAAGAACAAAGGCATAGAATTATAAATTAAATTGAAAAATTCTTTAGATCGATTTTCCATGAATTTCAATCTCACGAGCCCATTAACGTTTGGGGATCCAACCATACTTATTTCTTGGGCTTCATCAATGGGCCGAGGGACTAACCCAATTTAGACTAATGTTGTACGTAGGTTATTGGGCTTTTTCTTAACTGAATAATGAATATAGTAGTAATAAGTGGTCGCACACTTAATATGTGTGCAAATTTTATAATATTACTTTGAAATAAAATATTTATTATTTAATAAATTATATACAAGAAAACATGTTAATATAAAAGTTATAAGAAAATCGTGACAAAAAAACATGCATAAGTTACTAGTTAGTAAAACTTGTGTTCCTAAATAAATACATTCCCTATCTAAATAAAGAAATTATATAAATTCTAAATAAAAATAAATAAATGATATTAAAGAATTTTAAGTAATTTATAAGTAGAAGAAAAACACAAAGTATATTCAACATACAAATAAATTTAAATTATTTCACTAACTAATTTTGATGTGCATACAAATAAGCTAACCGAAAGAGGTCCAAGCGGCCAAAATAGAAGAAAAAGACAGAAGGACCAAGGTACTCTCTGGGAGGCCCGAAACATCTAATGCCCATAAAGCTCCCAAGAGGCCAAAGATAACCCAACCTATAGTCTAAATAGGCAGGCCCAAACAATCCAAGTAGCCTAGGAAGAAAGAAGGAGGTCCAGGACATCCCCCGATTTGGATCATGATTAAAGCTTGACAAAACATCCGATCCAAAAGTCGCACTCACGTGGCAGCCCATACTCCAACGTGGCATCCAATTGGCCTAGGTGTTAGCAACCATCGCGGACCACATGTGAGCAGAAAGGACTCCCTGGAAGTTGGGATTCCCCACATGCAAAGGGTCGCCTACGACAAAGAACACTCTTACTAAAGCACTCTAGTTACGAAAAAGGATGATTTATCCCTTATCCCAACCATCCCAACCAACTTTGAAAAGATTCTCGGGAGTGGGATGCACCCCGTGCACATTGGGGCACTCCTCCTATAAATACAGGTTTAGTCCATCTATGAGGGGGACGACCCTCTCACTCTCTAAGCACTTTACAAACACATTATTATGTGTCCTTGCTCTTTTCATCAATTTTATGCATCATATCTCGATTTTCAATCATATTTGTTTACTTTTTGGATTCATTCAATGTCAAATCTAATACTAATTTGGGCGTCAGAGTGCTATCGCCTTTTTTGCAGGTCCCCTCTTTAGGATTCCCATACGCTTCAGTCCAAACTTTGAACTATAGTCTATATCTATTGGACCAGTGTGTTTTGTGCACCCATAATTGGCGTCTTCTGTGGAAACACAAAGTTAAAGTCGTGAGTAGCAATAGAAACACCTAGCAACTCATTAAACAACAGAAAGTCGTTGAAATAGCTGGTAGTGCCCAGGCCCTGATGAGGGTGAATTTTTTTTTATTGATATTTTTGCCATCTTTTTACTACTAAAATGCTCCTGATCAAATGTTATATTACAACATTAGTCTATTAAGGAAGGATGGGATGAAAAAGGAAGAAATGGGTCAAAAACAAAAATTGGACAAATTAGAAGAAAAAGTTAGGCGTGCCCACACCTCGCTAGCAGAAACGTGGCTGGAAAAGGAAGACTCAAAGACTCGAATTGCAAAAAAAATTGAAGCTGATTGGGATATCTTTTTGATGAAGGAAAATAATTTTTGCTGAAGGAATGTCTTTAGGACTATAGTATTAATTCCGCTAGTATTTTTAGTCTTATTAGGAAACTACTTTTTTAGTACTAGTAAAATTAGGTAACTAATAGTACTTATATATATATATATGTGATGTAATTTACTATTGAGACACTTTTTGACTCTTGGAATTTTAGACCTCGGATTTTCGTCTTTCTCTTAAACTATTCTTTTGTGTTTTTATGATATTTTTCACTTCTCTATTCATGCGTTTTTTCATGAGCATGTCTAGCTAAATTCTCTCGTTTCGGTTAAATACTTGATAAATGCTTAATTCCTATCCGTTGTGAATATAATTTATATTTTCTACTCTCATTAATATTGATATTTGTGTTACTCTGTGTGCTTTTATTACAAATCGTCTTATTTATGAACGATATGGCCCATTGTTAATTATCAAGAATATTTATCTAACCAATTGAATTTGCAAATTCGTAATTATTTGTTTACTTCAATGATTAGTGGTAGCACAACATAATTGATTATGAACAAATTTTCGATTATGTTGTGGGGAATGCATAATCTAACTTAAATAAATCCTCGTAGAAATTTATTGATTAGAATTGGACCTTTCTAGTTCTTAATGTTGTCGAAATTAAATCTTGAGGATGTTCCCAAGGTTGTTTACTGATTAGGGATTTAGTCAACCGACATTCCTTGACTATCGACAAGGTAAAAAAATGTAAGGTTGTTAGGTCGTACCAATGACCATAACCAACTTACATATCATGAATGATTGTCGTCCTTGCATCTATAACCCTGTCTTTAACTGGAATATTTTTCTCATATTTATTCCTCTTTGAAAACCTCTTCTCGTCTCTTTAGTTTTAGATCTAGATTTTTAATCAACGTACCCCCATCTATTGCTTTTATTTTTATTTAAAAGAAATTAATTTGAACCCAATCTCTATGGATTCGACTCTCATCGCTTTCATAAGTTTTTAGTAGAAAAATATTTTTGGTGGATTCGATACCTATTAGCCCTGGTCAGTAAAACGACAGTCCTAGGACTTCTGAGGCCCACTGAAAAAATATTTTTGGTGGATTCGATACCTATTAGCCCTGGTCAGTAGAACGACAGTCCTAGGACTTCTGAGGCCCACTGACCTACTGACTGAGTCTCCACATTACAACACTTCCTCAAACACCTCCTCGGGAGAGCTCCCCCTGGGACTCGTATGGACTATAAAGCAGATGATTGTGGCAACCATACGAGAGCAAATGGAGACACTAGTTCGACTCGCGCGGTATTCCCGTCCAACATGGACGTCCCAAAAGAGGAAGGTGAAAGGGTACCCCCTGCCCCTGTAACGCCAGTCGTAGGAGGCCAGGACCCCCCTCACCAACCCAGCAGGATGTCCCTCATTAGTGGCTCGCACGTCTGGAATGCCTATAGAAAGGTTTTCAAGACATCCAGTACCAGATCGCGGGAGCGCTCTCAGAGGAGGTGCAGGGCATCCCCTTCAGTGAACAAATCCTGAAAAACGAACTCCCTCTTAATTGGAAGGAGCCTAACTTGCCGAACTACGACGTAACCACGAATAGGCAGGAGTACCTCTCCTGCTTTGAGAATGTTGCGCTTCTCCACCGCTATACCGTTGGGGTTAAGTGTCATGGTCGTAACTACCTCCACACTGTCGGCCCAATAGTGGTTCAATTAATTGCTCTCGGGATCCATCCGATCGTTCGGAGAATTTCGCTCTCTCTTTCTTTATCAATTTGCTAGCAGTAAATGATGTCAAAAGACAATCACGAGTTTATTTTCTTTAAAACAAAAAGGAGAATCACTGAGGGAGTATCTTTAACGCTTTAACTTATTGGCCCTGGAGGTCCCCACCGCTATATCTAATACACTAATTTGTGCTTTTACACAGGGATTACAAGATGGGAATTTCTTCAAGTCATTAACTAAGAAGCCCTCTCTCAGTTTTTACAATCTCCTAGCACAAGTTGAACAATATATTAACTTGGAGGAGGCTAGATAGTTCAAGAATGAAGCCTTTGGTGATAAACGCAAGGAACAAGAGGACGAGGACCTACTCCATCCAAACGCCTCATCAGAATAAGCCCTACCCGCATGTAGACATCCTTCTCAAAATAAAGCATTGTCTTCCACATATAGGCATAAAGACCTTCCTCTGTGGACTCTTTCGGGCAGGCATTTAGGTCCTTATCTAAGGGACTTGTAAGCTTTGTCCTGTGCAGGCATCTAAATTCTCCTCCGCATCTAAGCTTGCTTCCAACAGATACCTTTTTCTTCCTTTGATGAGGTCCCTAAATCCTGTTCCAAGTAGGCCCTCTCAAATAAGTTCATTCGAGGAGGCACAATAATTTTGCTCCATGCAAGACCTATTCGTAATATATATATATATATATATATGTCTTTGTTATTTAACATTCCCTTATAGAAAAATAAAGCTCTACATCGGAGTAGGCACAAAAGGCACCCGTTAAGCCCTCCTCCATAGGGACACCTTAATAAAAAAAGTCCTGCTCTATCCAGGCATGAAGTAAGCTCTTCTTTTTCTTATGCATGCTTATGCTACTAACATTCTTTGTAGGAATTAAAAAAAAAAGAGAGAGAGAGAGAGAGTTCCTTCTTTGGACCTCGTTTCTTAAGACATCTACTCTAATAAGTTTTCGAAATCTCCACTTAATTAGGGGAGGAGGGAAGGGGGACTACTGATGTGCATAAAAATAAGTTGACCTAAAGAGGCCCAAACAGCAAAAAAAATAAATAAATAAATAAAAGCAAACATTCAAAATATTAGATGTAATTTTTTAAACCATAAAAAATTTATTTATAATTATAGTAAATTTTAAAAGAGAATTGTATAATTATTCCAAAATAAAAAAAGGAATTACAAATGCAATCCTTGTACAAAAATTCCTACCATTCATGGTGAACAGTCGAAGTCACACACATACAAGACAAACATCACACCCCCTCACTTATATCCCTTCCAACAACGTGCAAGAAAAACGACAAAAGATGATCAGTGAATGTTAGCTAACTTTCACATTCACTCGATTCTCACGACTCCCACAAATTTAAAACGAGAATGGGTCACCAATTTTCGTCCCCCACTAAAAACCCCACTGGGAGGGCTCCAAGTGGTGACACGTGGGCTCCAACAGGGATGCCGACGTGTCAATTCAATTGGTGTCAACCACCCATGCTGGTTTTATGTGTGCTCCTCCAACATCAAGAAATATTTTCCCACTTTGCATAATTATGACTTTATGCTCAATCACGATGAAGTGACTCTCCCACATTTTGTCCCTTTCTTGTCATGTGGTCAGCCTTTCAGAACACTAGAGGCCCTCTTTTACTTGGAAAAAATGCAGCTTTCTTGATTTTAATTGGGGCGTTTAAATAGTGAAAGCACATATGAGAAATAAATAAATTAAAGATACAATGTAATTTATTGAGTACTTCGTTCTATTTATTTTAAAATAATTTCAATTTAAGGGTAAATGATAGAGGTGTAAATATACAAATATTTCTTGCCATTTACTTTTTCTATGTCCATGCTTGTAAGAGGTCTTTCACAATTTATATGTGCATGGTGCGGTTCACATATATAGCCAAATGTTGAGAGGCAAACGGATGTTGAATGGGTCGCTAAGAGATGGAGGGGACGCCAGTTAGTAAATGCAGTATATCGGGACTTACTTGCATCGTGATCTATCACATCTGACCATATGTAGAGGAATTTACGCCACTTTCAGCAATAATTTGTTGGCTAGCCTAGCTATAGATGGACAGAGGAATGTATTGTTGTATCTCACATTGTACTGTTTTCTTCTTTTTCTTTTTTTAATCTTAATAAAACTTATATTGACCAATATATGTATATATACATATATATATCCTGCAATTTGCAAAACTGCAATTACTCTCTTGAGGTTATAGTTTTAATTATATGTACACCTCATATTCAATAGCAAAATTAGACTAGGATTTTGTGAAGAACAAGGGGTGTTGTTTATCTGAATTTAATCTCAAAAAGGGTGTTAATATAATAATAGAGTAAATTACAATGGGCTCCCATGAGATCTGCCTTAATTATAAATACTCCCTCGTATTTGAAAAATTACAAATACCTCTTTATAATGAACTCTCCTGAGGTTGTCATAATCTTGTTGTTTAAAAAATTATAAATATCCCTCATAAATTAACAAATACCCACTATAATGGACTATCACAGGAGATATTTATCTAAAACTAATCAAATTCTGAAATGTCATTGTTTGGTGTTTCAAGTCCGAGATTTCGATGCTCAGAGTATTTTAATAGCTCAAATTGTATCAATGAAGTTGACTTAACTAGTAGTGGAGCAATACAAGTTAAGATCGCAGAATATCTTATACGAGTATAAAATAATAGGATGTGGATAGAGGCGAAGAGTTGGGGTAGGATTAAGTGGGTAGGGATTGGGGGGTGGAGGAGACGAAGACCTTACAACCTAGTAAGTTTGTCCTTAAAAACAAACCCGGAAAGTTGCACGATTAAGACATTTCATCGCATTGGCTTTTTTATCGCCAGTAAGTTGGGGGGGACAGGGAGAGGGCGATTCTCTTTTTCAAGATCTTCAATCGGTTTGATTTCAATAATGTATCATTTTTCACTATTCAATAAAGCCTAATTTGTAGAGTTGGGGTATTGTCACCTTGTCAATCTTCATTATGTTTAGTATATAATGATGAAATCTTTACTTGTCTTTATTCCTATCCCAAGTCCCACACTTTTTATTCGATTGAATTAAGGTAACCTACAACGAGTTTACGTGAAATTTGAAATAATTGTAATTATCTTTTTGTTGTTTGACAAATTATAAATTTTTTTGTGATAATATCCGTTATAAGGGGATATTTGTTAGACGATCATTAATTTCAAGGGGTGTTTGTAATTTTTTGAACAACGAGAAGGTATTTATAATTATGACAAAACTCAAGAAATCCCGCGTAATTTGCCCTTCAATTTATGTTATAACTATTTTGCAAGGTGTTGGACTACCTGCGTGAACAAGTTTGAATTTTCAACAGATTTTATTGTTATAAATAAATAATATTAAATATTATTATATTAGTTATAAAAATATTAAACATATGGTACAATATTTTAATTTATTATTATAAATATAAACTACTAACCAATTAATTAGTAATACAAATAGTAAAAATATAAAGAATATATATACATTATTAAAATGCTTGCATATAATTTTGTATAGTTATTAATATTAATATATGAAATAAACCTAAGTTATTTTTTAAAAGTAATTGATCTCATATATACAGAAAAACAAAATAATTCAAAGATGATTCTTTTAAATCAAAGTACAAAAATAGTGATTGATTTATATATAATAAAATAACAATAAAATAATTAAAATTATTGTGTTATCATCATCATCATCATCATTATTATTATTATCATCATCATCATCATCTTTAGATTAATTCATGAGAATCATCAAATTTTTTATATAAATTTATAAGTAATAAAATGAGTTGCATACTATGTATTTTGACATAATTAAATATATACTCAGAAATAGATATAAAAAACAATAATATAATTATTAGAACTTGTTAATTTAAAACAAGTATAAGAGATTACAAATAGATATTGAAATCTAAAATAAAATTTATATGCATGCGTCATATTAAATAATTATTTAAAATAATATTAAAACTTACTAAATTGTTGATTAAACTTGTTCCGTATAGAGATTAAATATATAAATAAAAGTAACATAATGTATTATTATTTAAAATTAAAATATAAGATATTAATTAATAATTATAATATATAGTTAATTTCTCATATGAAGTTGATATAATATTGAATATGGAGTTAAATATATAAACAGATAAAAAAGTAGAAAAAGCTCACGAGCTTATGAACAAGATATTTTGAGCTCAAGCTCGAGCTCGAAAAACTTGAGCACGAGTCGAGCTTTAATTCGAGCCAACTCACGAAGCTCACGAGTCGGTTCGACCCATCTATCACCCCTATATTGGACACTATTTTTAGGGTAGTTTCCGAGCTAATTAGATTTTCTATTGCAAACTCGATTTTATCTCTTATTCCGTTCAACATCTTGCCACATAACACGTGAATATCAAATAAAGTAGATAATGAAACAATAGACTTTGCAATAAAAAATTCAATCTAATTTTTAACTAAAATGGTGCAGAAACATGTCATATCTTATACATTATATTTATTATATATAAAATTAATCATTTTTATTCAACTTCTAAAAATGTTTTGCACCCTTGTTCCAAATGACCTATAAATGTTGATGAAATCCGACAGAAAATCCAGTATGATCTGCAACATTAAAGGCTTCGATATTCGATGTGAGTTATTATACTACTGTCTGTCCCCCCCCCTTTCCTTCATCGTTATCTTTTTAGAACATTCTTTTGCTGCCCATAAATTTATTCAGTTTTTATGCGAGGATTTGACTCAATATTATATTTCAGTGATAGTCAATTCAACTGATCACTGCTTTATAGGTGTCCTGTCCTAGTTTTTAGAAAAAAAATTATTATTGTCTATATTTAATTGTTGTAAGATAAAACTCGTAATAAATGATTATTATTAATTATAGTTAAATAGATCGATACAAAAATTTACCTTATTCGTCATGGTAAAAGTATTTGTTGTGGCATTTAGCCATAGCAAAAACTAAGACTAATAAATACTTTGTGATCGTGATTAATAACTATTTATTACGACTATTTTATTTTAATCATGATGATATGAATAATTGACGAGTGACATTTTATTATAATTTATTTAAAAAACTCCAGCTCGATAGAAATTGTGGATGTGGCAAAATCCTTCAAACTGCGTAAATCATGTCTCTTGCAAGTTATAATATTTTTAAAAATTTTTTAAGTATATTTTCACAATTTGATTAAAACCAATTCCTAACGGAGCATAGCTAATATCACTTTTTGAAAAATTTAGTTTAGTGACAAGATAACAATTAACAATATTGATGCAGGTCGCACAATTCGGGTCGGGTCGCTGAACCTTGATACCCTGAGGTCGGGTCGCTGAACCCTTTTTCGAGCTTTCTACTAGTGGATCTTGATAACAGAATGCATGTTAGGCCTGCTGGGTAGCCCCCAACTAAAGTCCTCCGATGCTGAAGTTAGAAAAAGTGGGGTCGAAAGCGATCAGTGGAGAACTAGTAAGATCAGAAAATGTGATAAATGCATATGCCATAAATGTTCATAAATGCTGGTATTTATAGTGTACGGTACCGCATAAGAACTTGCCACGTGGCATCATCTGGGTATTTTGGTGTCAGGTGATCCGACGGCTATCAGTGCGGGCGGGGTAATTGGATCGGGTCAGGCTCGACTCGACCCTCGTCTTCATGCGCGGATCCTGTCCTTTACCGTAAGTTTCTTTAAAAAAGAAGGGCAATTTGGTCTTTTTATAATTATCCTCATCAAATATCAACATTATTACTAATTATATATGTCAAGTGACAATAATACTTATTTGTTACAATAATCATTTTTTAAGGGGTTTAATAGTGCTGGCAAATATATACATATAAATTTATCGCTATTAAAAATTAACGATAAGGACATTATATATTATAAGCCGTTAGCACTATTAATTATTAGTGACATATATACGATGACAACTTAGTCACTATAATGAAGAAGAGACTAGAAAACTTTAGCTTCAAATTTTTCAAATTAATAGTAAAGTTTCGTTTATGAAGTGTGTCGTGAGTTAACAATAGAAATCAATCGGTCATAGGGGGACAATAAGCGTAGCACTTGCTTGGCCGTCTTCATTTTATGCGTCGGATCCTAATGTTATAATTCACGCACGTTTACCCTGAAAGTAATCAGTTGTTCACTATTTTGCTAGGTTGGCTGCATTTCAAAAAAACTTAAGAGAAATACACGGACACGAGATATATGGAACACCGGAGAGAATAGCACTAGGCTAGATAGATTAGGGCTTCCTACCTTCATAATTTGATATACAGGGAGTAGTACTCCTAATTTATACTTTTTAATATGGTAATAAAGTAAGTACCCTTATTTATTTATGTTGCTTCGAGTCGTGTCTTGTGATAAATATTTTGAATTTTGAATTTTGAATTTAATAAAAGGGTAGGGACTAGGGTCAATGCCAAACACCCCCCCTCCCCCCACATAAGCACATGCACTTTTAAAAAAAAGAAAAAAGGAACTTCAGTTATAGTAAAATTTGTCACAATGATTTGTATGGATACTTGTATTGTTGCTAAGTTATTTATATACACAAGTGCCACTAGTTGGCAAAAATGACAATTTCATCAAAATTATTGCACCATTAGATTTGGAAAAAAAATATAATCCTTACAGTGATATAATAAAAATTAGGTAAAATTGTCAATACAGATTAAATTTGCCGATAAAAAAGAACAAAAAATGAGATGTTCAGAACTAAATTTTTCATAAAAAAAAACTAAATGTGTAAATAGAGTAAGTTACAGAACCAAAAATACTAACGACCTATAGTTACAGGACAAAAAATATAATTTTGCTTAAAAAACATTATCACATATAAATATTATCAATGTATTTTTTAACAATGTCGTTTAATATGTTATGGCTAATATTATTTTTTCTTGGGATCAATTACAACGGACTCTCTTAAAATTTGTCATAATTACAAATACTTCATCGTTGTTTGAAAAAATACAAATACCCCTCCTGAAATTATAAATACTCTAACAAATACCCCTTATTACAGCTCATTGTAGGGAGTATTTGCTAAAATATTTGTAAAATAGAATACTTTGATTTATATATATTTTTTATTATTTATAATATATCTTAAAATATAAAATATTATTTATTATATACGGAGCCAGACCAGTAGTATTACTAAACAGTTGGTGACAAATATCGACAAAATCAACACCACATACTAACCGCAGCTTCGACCGGCGCCGCTTCTCCAATTATCATCATTTACTGTAGCCTTGTCCAAGTACAATGAGGGCCAAATTTAACAATTATTATTGCAATAAATTTTTCAAACGGAAATTAATTAATTAATTAATTATGTTACAGGGAATCTTAAGACTAAGTATATTCCGACATGTTATATATAGTACTGCACAAGATTATGTTGTGTCTGTAAATAAGAGACAGCAGTCACTTAATTATAGCCGACAGCTTAGATCATTAATTATCACCGTTCAAATTAAATTAAGTTACCTCTCTCTAATTAATACAAATTAAAGAGTAATTATGCTGATGCATTCAGCCATTCTATTGAATATTTTATTTTTTCCTTAATTAATACAATTTGAAATCATTAATAGTCTTTTTAATTTCCTAAGTTTTAATTAATAGATATAATTGGGTATAATACAACGGCCTCTTGACATTTGTCTTAATTACAGATACTATTTCGTTGATTGAAAAATTACAAATATCTCTCTAAAATTATAAATACCCTCCTACAATGAACTGTCACAAATGAGCATTTATTATGATATTTATAATTTTAAAAAGATATTTAAAATTTTGTAAATAAAAAAAAATATATTTATAATTATTACAAATTTCAGAAGATCATATTATAATTTACTCAATATAATTATGTCCCATGTGCGCTTTCTTTGACCAAGATCACGACTATTCTATGCATATATATATATATATATATATATATATATCAATGAACGGTCCAAATTTTATGTTGTACTAATCATGAAGTATTGGTGATCATATCATCATGACATAGTTAAGGGTAAATTACACCGTGAATTCATCTGAAAATGCAAAATTACTTTTTTTTTAATTTTTTTTAAAATTATATTTGCACTCTTTTCAAGAATTAGACTTTTTTAACTATATATATATTATATTTATCTTCTTATACATATAAAATTTTACTACGGTATTCTTGTCAATAAATTGTATGAAATGTTGAATGATGATAAAATAAAAATATTTATGTAATTTTTTGTGGGAAAAGTATTATTTTAGTCCGCTAAGTATGCCTAATTTTAATTTTAGGTCGATAACTATGTCCATTTTTGTTTATATCCAATAACTTACGGAATTGCTTACTTTTAGTCATCTGGTAGATTTTCGTACAATTTTACCCCTATGCAACTTTTGAAAGGCAATTTTAGTTCATATGCACTCATAGGGGTAAAATTATCCGAAAATGTAGCAGAGGACTAAAAGTAAGCAATTTTGTAAGTTACTGGACCTAAACAAAAATAGACATAGTTATCGGACTAAAATTAAAATTAGACATATTTAGCGGACTAAAATAATACTTTTCCCATTTTTTGTTGATATTAGTATTTTACGTCCTAATTAACCCTAACTGAAAGGGTACACCTACAAATCAAGAATTTCTGATGCGGTGTAAGTATAATTTTATTTTTTTTTAATGGGTTCTGTAATTTTGCATTTCCAAAAGAGACTAATATAATTATCACATCTACAATTTCAAAAGTTTTTTAATGACAATAATATTTATTTATGTATAATAATTAATGCTTCAATTAAAATTTGGTTGTGTTTAATTATCAGCTAGGCAAAAAACATCACATGTATAATGATAATTGAACACATTAATACAGAAAGCCATTATTAAATTATTAAATTTGCATTAATTATACTTGTGGTGAAGCATTATTAAATTAATAATAAAAATTTATTATTATTACAATTAAATTTATAAAAATTATAATTATGACAAAAAATCGATCTTGTTTCTTGTCACTATAAATATACATAATTAGCAATAATTTTACATGTATAGAACATTATTTTTTAACAGAAGCAGTAATTATATTAATTATATCAATTTTTTAACAAATCGAGCAGTTAAATAATACATTACATCGATCAATACATCAATATATAACAAAGAAGTACGAAGCAATTATACTAATTAAACTCACATAAAATGAAACAAATACTCACACATCAGATAGAACTTGTCTACGGAACGTTATAATCCTAAATATTAGACTAAAACATCATTAGTCTAGAACTACTTACGGGGTTCATGTCAATATTTTTTTACTGATGATGAGGTCTAACTCAATTGGCGAAGTATGACTTTAATATCATGATTCGAATCCCACCAACATGTGGGATGTTATTTTACTTCAATAATAAGTGTTGATTAAATATAATTACTTTATAATGTAATTATTATAATTGTCAATTTTTTTTAAATATAACTATTTGATATTAATAATTATAATTAATTTATTCAATAAATAATAATTCAATATTTAAGAAACAAAAATGTCGACACTTTAATTAGGGAAAGATCAGTCCAAGTTCAATGGTTTCAGCAGGAAGTAAATTCATCGACAGGTACCAAACAAAATCGTAGACCAGTCATGGTTCAAGACAAAAGTGTCAAACTTTTAGGGGACGGACAGCGGGACATATTTTCGACATTTACATTTGTATTTAAAATGCCTAATTAATTATATAATTATATATATGAAAAATATCTTACGATCATGGCAAGATTCTATGAATAAATTTAAAATTATAGATTTGAATTCTGTTGAATGTAGATATTTATTTCATTTTATGTGATTATTTATTTTATTTTATATAATATGTTTTAATTTATTTATCGTTGTTAATTATATTAATATATTAATTAAATCAAATTAGTATACATTATATCAAAATAAATTATTATAATTTATTTATCGATATTAGTAATAAATAAACAAATAAATCTTATGATCATACATATGTATATACTCATAGGGAAAATGGAAACGTCAATCTTTATTGTATAAGAGAAAAATAGTTATTGATCTATACTCTATCTTCGTTATGACATTATATATAAATAGAAAATTAATTTGGTATGTAACTCAAATTAAAAAAATATATAATTTTAGTCCTGTAATTTATGGGGTGGCATTTTTGGTCTAATTGCATGAATTAATTTTCATAATTTAGTCCTGTAATTATAAAATTTTGCAATTTTCTTTCTTTTTCAGCTAAATCGGCCGAAAGATTGCATGTAACTTGCACATATTTTAGTCTTTTAATTTAGGGTTATGGAATGTACAAATTATATACAATTTTCAAGGATTAAAATTGATAAAATTATAGAAGTAATTTACAAAAATCAATCGTTCATTATTGATAGGCTGCTTCAAAACCCCTAAACATACTTTTGTATTATGGCTGGCGATCCATGGTAGACTCTCTACTATGGATAAGCCTTGGTTGGCTCATATTAATAGTTCCTGCGTACTTTGTTCTGATGGTGCTGATGAGACCCATGATCATTTTTTTTTTCGCTGCATTTATTCACGTGGCTGCTTGACGGTGATTCGACGCATACTTCGATTTGATTGGCCCAACTGAGCTTGGGCTACTGATGTCTTATGGGCTACTCGTAGATGGAGAGACAAACACTACGTTTCCTACGGCCTACCGCGCTCTTTTGCCCTCGTGTGTGTACCATATCTGGCGTGAGCGCGAGTACATACAGATACACGCACTGTGGGTATGCTGATGGTTTGAAATATGCAGCAGAGGATTCTTAGTGTAGAATCAATCGTATAAAATAAAAAAATATCACTTCATCACTTACATGATTAAAAGTATAATTTTCCGTTTAAATTGAAAAACCGAAATTGGATAAGATGGGGAGGCTCATTAATCGTGGAATTGACCACTAGGTTAATTGGATCTAGGAACATCCTAGTATGCATCCCACTTCATATTTCAGCATCACGTTCATGCTGTCACTGTAGTTTGTGAGTATATCTTTAGATATATATATATATATATATATATGTATTTGTCTTGGTTCGATATAAAATTTTAATGTAAGTAAAAGTAAAGTGAAATCTTCATGACCTATTTATTATGCTATATATATATATATATATATATATATGTAAGAGAATACTGCCAACAAAAACATTAATTCAGGATATTAAAATTGTAATGAGTTATATGTATGTATTTAGCGTAAAGAATTTTTGTATTCATATTATAATGAATTTTGTAATCTTAAAATAATGAGAAGTATTATTGCGTAAAATTTGTCAGTAGCAATGATTAATAACAAAAGTGTTATGCATTATAAGTTGTTATATTTGTATTGTCGTTAAATTGTTATTATAAATGTATATCGAAGACAACATATATAAAATTCTTGGTACTAATAAATTAAAATCATATTACAATAGAATTTGATAGCGAAAATACATTGGATAGGCCTGAAAGGACAAATTTGCCCTCAAAGGCATGAAACTCGCAAAACACTTCAAGGGTTCACATTTTTAATTTCGAGTAGGTTGGCTTGCACCCGACTCGCTTGACCTAATGATCCAACTTATCATTTATTGATCCAAAATCCATTCGAGGACCCTTTATTGGACTCGTGGCTTGTAAGAATATATATATATATATATATATATAAGTCTCTACAAATATATGTGCTATTTTGATAGGTATATATACATTTATTACTATCAGATTGTACTGTGCACTCTTATAACTTCAAGCTCGGAACTAATTTAAATATCGGAGGATCTTAGTTGAGCGTCACATCAGCTAGCCTTACACTTTGTGTGTAGACCAACCTTATCCATCCATATGGAGATACTGATCTTTAGGCCCTACTCCAAGAGATCGCTAAGTCATCAACAAGTCATTGCCAGATCATCATCAGGTCACCGAAGATCTCAAGAATATTACCACGAATAAATTAGAATATATAGGAAACATATATATATTGATATCGCTAAAAAGTGAGATTAACTATATTTGTCTTAAGGGGTGCGATTCAATACACTTTACACTAGAAATTCTTCTTCCAAAAAAATCCTCTCCTCCTTCTCAAATGAAAGTGGATATTTATACTACTATAAAATTACGTTATTTAGGGTAGGTGAAGGCAAATATCGTTTCGTTCTTTACCTACCCTTTTACATGGTTAGGATTTGTTTACAAAGGGTATTTTCGTAATCTGCCGAATTACAATGTTTTGGTAAGTTTGACTTCGAACTTTTCTTTTGAGGCGGTATATCCCTTCCTTGCTGGAACGATCTTTCCCTTTATAATACTATTTGTTTCTCCTCCATTATATATATATAATTCGTCAAAATCATATATATATATATAGGCTTGAATTTATTAATTAATATGTAATAAGTATAGTTTTGAGTTAATTAATATAAAATGAGGTGAAATTGATAGGTACTTTTTTCTTAGTAATTTGGTGGAAAGAGTGTATAATTGCTTTACGGAATGGAGCTAGTCAGAAAGCTTATCTTTAATCTCCATCTACTTTAATTGGAAACTGAGTGCAACATCTCCCCCCTACCTGTCCTCTATATGTCATAAAAAAACAACAAACCCTTGAAAAACAACCTCTGATTCGACCATCACGACAAGATATATGCCCAATTCATCATCTCCTTCAAAGGAGAGAGAGAGAGAGAGACAGACAGCAGAGATTTTAAAATTAATGATGTGTAGTATTAATTTGCACTGAAAATTTAATTTTCATGGGCCGACAAGGGGCTCAACTACTGTTGACATTACTGGGGGCACACAGCCCTTAATTTGATTCTTACCACCTTAAAATTCTGTCTTCATTTCTAATTGTAATAACATAAATTATCTTAATTACAAGCCCCTCAATTTTAAAATTTTTATCCAGATTAAATTTAATTAAATTAGTATATTATTATGTGATTTAATTATTTTTTTAAATGCTACGCTAATCATATAATATATATTATACATGTCATATAATCAGTTCAAATGTAATAAAATTTAATTTTAATTAAATTAAGGATAATATAATTATCTAGACAAAATATTCCCACTTCCCATTCTTACGTAACTAATTAAATTCCCTTCCTATTCATCTTAATTTCTCCCGTCATCACTTGTTTTACTCTCCAATCATATCTCTCTCTCTCTCTCTCTCTCTCTCTACACACATGTGAGTGTGTCTACTGTGCGTATATATACACAACCTAGTCTTTTTAAAACCCAACTTCAAAGTTACTTAGAGCAGCTTCATCATTAACAAACACTACTTCTATAAGCAACTTTTCTTGCACCAAAACAACCTAATAAACATAACTCTCTCTCTCTCTCTCTCTATATATATATATATATATATATATGAGTGTGTGTAGTGTGTGTTTTTTCTTGTTACGTACATATACACTACTACCTAGTCCTTTAAAACCCAACTCCTCAGTTACTTGGAGCAACTTGATCACTACCAAACACTACTCCAGTAAGTAAAAATTCTTGCACAAGAGATCAAACCTAATTTCTTGCAGCACTGATCATTGTCTTAAGAGTCATGAATTATCACGAGCCCAACACTTCCCTTAACCTGAGTTTATCACTTAGGACGATCAACCTAGACCTCGTACTACTGCAGGACCGTAGTTCATCTCCCAACTCCTCCTCATCGCCGCCGTTGAGCCCTGTCGAGGCCCGGGTCTTTTCTTGCAACTACTGCAGAAGGAAGTTCTACAGCTCACAGGCTCTTGGAGGGCACCAAAATGCTCACAAGCTGGAGAGAACCCTAGCCAAGAAAAGCAGAGAATTCAGCTCAGTTGTTAGGCCCCACTCGGCTCTCATGAGCCGGCCGCAAGGCTTTAGTCCGGGCCGGGTCCACGGGCTGGTCTTCGGGCTTGAGCATCAGGGCTCTCCAGGTAGGTTTGGGAAAAGAGAGATCAATTTTGGAAGTAATTGGAGTGGCAGTAGTCATGAATATGATCATGGAGATAAGAGTAATGTTCATGATCATCAAGATGATCAAGAGCTTAGCCAGCTTGATTTGTCTTTGAGGCTTTGAACATATTTTCTGCTGATCATATCTGGTGGATAATTCTGCAATTTTTCTTAATTTAAGCTTTCTTATTGAAATTTAATGTTCTTGAAATTTATGAATATTAATTGGTATTTTTGCTTTCCAAGCAAGACAGATCTTAATTTGTGTTAATTAATTAACATTTGAAAATGTTATCAGGTTTAGTTGATTCAAGGCAATTATATTACATATCTGACCAGACTCGATTTGAATTAAAATTATCCTTAATAGCTATTAAACGGTTTGAAAAAATTGCAATTTACGTTCCATCATTTATTCTATTTGCGATTGTGATCCTATTATTTTATGACTTAACGAATTTAGTCCAACAAAAGGAGCACGTGTGTCCGTTAACTTAACTAAAAAAGTTAACAGTGCTTGTGCTCCTTCCGTTAACAATTTAATAGAAATTGTTAATGAGACGTAAATTGCAACTTTTTTGAACAGTAATGGAACTAAAATCACAAAAAGTATACTTTATAGGACGTAAATTACAATTTTTCATCAATAATGTAATTAACTAACTAAAAGGAATATAATATTTATACTATGGCAAGAAATACAATATTTAGACAATAGTAGTTTTTTTTTAGTGATTGAAGATCACATGGAAAGATTAGAAAATTTGGGCAAAATATTCTTTTAATCTCATAAAATAAACATAATTTTTTTTTTTTGGTACTACACCTATGATAGGTAACGCTTTAGTCCCATAAAATTCAAAATTATATCTTTTTACTCTAAAAAAATATGGTTTTCGGTCTTTTTAGTTCTAAATTGATGCCTTTTAGATCCAAAACCACAATGCACGTGATTTTTTTGGACTAAAAATATGTGATTATGAGTTTTATAAGACTAAAAACGACACCTGCTATAATTGTGGTACCAAAATAAATTTTGTCCGTATTTTATAGGATTAAATAAATTACTAATAATAATTTTTATTTTGTTACAATGATGAATTTTGATTGATAATGACAATTATTTTGTCACAAAAATAGTGTATGAAATTTTCACTTATAAAGATAATTCTGAATGCATATATACAGTGACGATCTGATAACAACAAATATATAATAAATTAAAAATGCCATATAGTCGTTAGATCTGTGGAATCAAAAATGGTAAGACCATTTTTGATATATATATATATATATTGACAATCTGATAACAATAAAATATATAATAAATTAAAAGAATCATATGGTTGTTAGATATGTGGAACAAAAAATGCTACTTTTTGAAAATTATGTAATCAAAAGTGAAGATTTCTTAATAAATAGTTACAAATGTGTAAAGGTTATAACGGTCATGAGCTAAACACACGGCACTTTTTTGTTAAAATATCTACAAAAAGGTATTATGTAACTAAAAATATTAAACGCGAGAATTCTTTAACCAATAAAATTAAATATAAAAATATTCTAAATTATGGGACGAAAAGTATTATTCTCCCCAATTATTGGAGAACCGACCAAGGATATAATTTATTAGTATATCAATACATGAAAAATTTAGTATTTAAACGACTGTAATAATAGAGAAATATTTATATGCCTACAAGAAAATAGGATTTATGTATTCTTTTAAAGTTGTCAGTCAAGATATATAATAATAAGTGGCAATTATTTTAATTTTGCTACAATACAATTTTCAAAAACTTATTAATGACAAATCAAATATATACACACCTATATTGACAATAAATATTACAGTGTAATTATCTATTTATTTTCTTAAGGAAAAAATATTATTTTAGTCCGCTAAGTATTTTTAATTTTAATTTTAGTCCGATAACTATGTTCATTTTTATTTAGGTCCAGTAACTTGCGAAATTGCTTATTTTTAGTCCTCTGGCTGATTTTCGGACAATTTTACCCCTATGAGTGCATATGGACTAAAACTGCCTTTCTCCATAAAACTGCCTTTCAAAAGTTGCATAGGGGTAAAATTGTCCGAAAATCAGCCAGAGGACTAAAAGTAAGTAATTTCGTAAGTTGTTGTACTTAAACAAAAATGGACATAGTTATCGGACTAAAATAAATTAGGCATACTTAGCGGACTAAAACAATACTTTTTTCTTTTCTTAAATATTTATATACATAATTACATTAATATTTTGATAAATTCAGTAACACATAATTCACATTATATGACTAAAACAATAAACAAATTACAATACTGACATAAAGTGGGATAGAGTACCCATAATTTGAGTGAAACTCGAACCCATAATATTAAACTTGTTATTCATGCAATCTCAGCCTAATTAACCACATCAATTGTTTCTATATGTTATTCGATTATTGACACTATACATCACGTGTTATTACTAATAATCGATAATAACACTTTATATACAATTTTTGTCACTAATTATTGATCATAGTGAAAATTTTTATATAATTATTATCACTATTTCAATCATAATCATGATAAAATAAAAATTCTCATTACTTAATAAATATAAAAAAATGATAATATTAATATATTATTGCTAAATTTTCATTTAATTTTTTGCAGTGACATAAAAAAATAAAATAAACTTGTGAAAAAAAAAATGTGACTAGCTAGCTAGTGCACATAATGGGATGTGCCAAGTGAGACATTATCTTAGGAGAGCTATGGGCATGATTTGCCTAATCCGGATGTTGATAGCGAACTTACTGCATCCAAACATAGTTCATTTAATTGGAAGCAGATTGTTGTGCCAACCCCCGGAATTGAACTCAATTTTGGAATTACCCAATTTCTTGAATGTCGTGCGCACGTTTTCTTAATCTTCTTACGGGGCAGTCTTATCATGTGTAAATATTGTCGTATTAGTCTAATTATTGAGAAATTTTAATTTGGATTTCAATCAATCAAATATGAATCAATTATATGAAAAGTGAAATATATTTATCGTGTGATTGATTGGTATTAAGGAAAAGTGATCAGTCATATGATAAGTGTATCACACTTATTTTGTAATTGGTTTGATTCGATCAAATCTGATTTGGGCAAAAATAGTAAATACTATTTAATTAGACATAGTTTATATTGATAATTGATGGATATTAATTCTTAATAAATGAAATTCATGAAGTAAATATAATTAAATTTCTAAAAAAATTACAATTATCAATAATTGTTGCTTTTTTATTATAAATAAAAATATAAGGAGTCACTATTGGTTTGAGTACGACATGCATAAAAATCATGCAAATAATTTTCTACTTTTTTAACATGTGTATGATGCAGGTCGCACAATTTTAGAATCGGGTCGTTGAATCTCTTCTTGAACTCCCTACGGGAAGATCCTGAGAACAGAACAAACGTAAAGCTTGCCGGGTAGCCCCCAACTAAGGCCCTCCAATGGCTAAATTAAAAAAATGAGATCGAGCGCGATCAGTGGAAAATGAGTGAGATCAAGAAAAATGTGATAAATGCACTTGCATATAAATGTCATTTATGCTGATATTTATAGTGTACGGTACTTGTTTAGGAGCTTGCCACGTGGCATAATTCGGTTGTCTGAGTGTTAGATGATCTAACGGTCATCAGAGCGGGTGGGTCAACTGGACCGGGTCAGTCGGGTCGGGTCGGGCCGGGCCGCCCGATCCATATCTTCATGTGCGGATCCTGCCCTTTATTGCAAATTTCTTAAAATAAAGGAGGGGCAATTCGATCATTTGTGATTACCTTCATCAGTGTAAGTACTGAAGTCGTCATACGAGAAAATTGTGCTTTTTCTCCTATAATTTATGTCTAATATATTTTTTGTCTTATAATTGATAAAAAGTCTCATCCTTAATTCTTTTGTCAACTCGTTAGAAATTTAATGAAAAGAAACTACGTGCAAGTTTATATGACGCTATCTTATCAGTGAAGGAAAATAACTGCGTAACTTGTCCCATGATTTTTTGTTCTCCCCCCTTCCCACCCCACATAGATGTTTTAAGCTCATTGGACTCGAGACTAATCTCTATTATAGTTCATGGCTGATGCTGGTTTAAGAAAATTTTGCACATAATGAAATTCAAA
The DNA here is from genome assembly GCF_026168435.1 of Sesamum indicum. Lineage (NCBI taxonomy): Eukaryota > Viridiplantae > Streptophyta > Magnoliopsida > Lamiales > Pedaliaceae > Sesamum > Sesamum indicum. Next base: position 1,575,493 of record NC_142661.1, on the reverse strand, counting down.
CGGAAAATTTAAATAAATTGATCCAACACGTGTGAATGAAATAGAATGTAATTTACACATGATGAAAGCTGGACTAGGGATGAACCTGATGATATGAGGCATGAAAATCCAAGTTAGACAGTATAATTAGGACACGGAAGAGCTAGGTACGTACATCACGGGCCCCAACATATATGTACCAATAACTATAATCCACCAATTAATCCACTTGATTTATATATATATCGTACTTACTATGTTGTCATGTTTCGATATCGTATGTGGATGGAACTAATTAGATTCTCAGTGATGAGTGCAAGGTCTGCGACAACCTTTTCAAAGGGAAAATGCCTTTATGGTTGGCTTTTGTGTTCATGAGTTTAGTGGTGGGAAACCATGATTAGGGATTGATTAATCTTGTTTACTTTAATATTCATTAACACAAACATTGTCGGCCATAATACGTGTTGAAAAGTTAAATGAGACAAGAATTGTAAAGAACTCCATGGAAAAACCAATTTTCTCTGTAAAATCTTTATTCAAGAAGAAGATTGAAAAATGGTTTTTATTACAGAGAACGAAAGAGCAGTTCAGCTCTTCTATCTATTGTTCAAAGCTAGTTAACTGCTAGTAATTAATTACACTGCTGCTTACACCCTAACTAACCAAGAGTTGCTACACAAAGGGAAAGGCGTGTATGCGAGATAAGTAATAGCTAACTTATTTCGCGTTTACAAATTAAAATAAGAGAAACTCCAAACACAAAAAATGACTTTATAAGTTGAGCGATTTTACAAGACGAATTTCCAATCTTCTTCCTCAATTGAAACAGAGCTCAAGTGTTGAGCTTAGCAAACATGGTGGAGATGAGATGAACTGTAACCAATTTTTTTACATCCTCCCCTCAAGTGGAACGCGTCGATAGATTGACAAGGCCCAACTTGGAGATGAGATACATAAAATTCGGACCAATAAGATGTTTGGTAAAGATATCAGCTAATTGATTCTTTGAGGATACATGTGAGGGAGCCAAGAAACCTTGCTTATACTTATCACGAATCAAGTGACAGTCAATTTCTAAATGTTTAGTTCTTTCATGGAATACTGGGTTTGCAACGATGTGAAGTTCAGCTTGGTTATCATAGAGGAAAGGAATTGGAGTGGGGCTGATATCTGGAAATCCTTTAAAATGTTGTATATCCAAGTGAACTCAGAGATTGTGATTCCCATCCTCCTATACTCTGCCTCTACTGTGGATCTAGATATTGTCGTTTGTTTCTTAGTCTTCCAAGATACCAAGCTGCCTCCAAGGAATATGCAGTAACCTGTCAATGATCTTCTCGTGCCCTTGCAAGTTGCCCAGTCTGCATCACAATAGGCAACTAAGCTAAAATCTGCTTCTGAAGATAAGAATAGACCTCTATATATTGAACCTTTTAGATTACGAACAAGATGAATGGCTGCATCCCAATGTTGTTTGCAAGGGTGCTGCATATATTGGCTCAATTGCTGAGTAGCATGGTAGTTGTCAGGCCTATTAAAACCCAAGTAAAGCAATCGTCCCAATAATCTTCTGTAGGCTCCAAAATCAGATAATCGCTCTCCTACAAGGGCTGTAACTTGACTCCAGAAGGCAGTGGGACATTGGTTGCCTTTGCTTGAGAAAGGCCTATATCTTCCACAATGTCCTTGGCATATTTTGCTTGGGTGATAGTGAGGCCTTCATTGGATCTTGCAATTTCCAGGCCCAAGAAATATCTAACCTGTCCTAAATCTTTAATTGTAAATAACTGGTCTAAATAAAGATTGATTTCTGCAAGCACTTCTTCAGATGGACCTGCAAGCAACACATCATCCACATACACAAGCAAACAAAAAAATCCTAAGGTTGTATCTTTAGTAAAGAGACAATAATCATGCTTAGATTGAATAAAACCATAGGTCTCTAGTTTAGGTGTGAATTCTTGATTACATTGTCTTGAGGCTTGTTTGAGACCATAAAGTGATCTTTTTAACTTGCATACATGTCCTTCAGGGACATCATAGCCTTCAGGTGCCTGCATATAAATTTCTTCATCCGAGAAACCATGTAACAAAACATTATTTATACCTAATTGATGAATATGCCATTTAAATTTAGCAGCAACGGTTAAAAAGATCCTCACTGTTACTGCTTTTGCTACAGGAGAAAAATTATCCACATAGTATATTCTAGGTATTTGGTTATACCACTTTGCAACTAGTCTAGCTTTGTACCTTTCTATGGAGCCATCAGAGTTTCATTTTAATTTATATACCCATTTACAACCTGTAGCCCTTTTATGCTGTGGAAGTAATGTGACCTCCCATGTATTGTTTTTCTCCAAGGCTTCGAATTCAGTTGTCATAGCATCTTTCCATTCTTGTTTGTGAACAGCCTGACTATAGGTTTTAGGTTCCTATAAATTAGATAAAGCTACAAGAAAACATTTATTCATTGAAGCTGAATGCACCGTTGTAGCTATGTCTGAGTTTTCAATGATGTGTGTACAGATAAAAATCTTGAAATCTAGCAGGTTTAGTTATAGTTCTGGTTGATCTTCTCAAGGTTTCAATGTCTCTAATCTGTGTCTCAAGAATTTCTTCCTATATTTCATTCTCTAAATTTGTAGTTACATTTTCTTGTGTTTCATCAGTTCCTACAGATTCATCTAAAGGATCTATCTCTCCTTCTAAAGCTATTGTTGGGATTAAACAAGTGATAGGATCAGTTTGTTGACCTACATAGTTTTCTTGGAAAATCACATCTCTAGAAATCAAAATTGTTTTCTTCTTCAAGTCAAATAACTTGTATCCCTTTTGATTGTGTGCATAGCCTAAAAATATGCATTTTATAGCCCTTGGATCAAATTTAGACTTATTTGGTAGTGTGTTGGTTGCAAAACATAAACATTAAAAGGTTCTAAAATGAGAGTAATTCACCGGTTTATCAAAAAGTACTTCATCAGGTGTTTTCCACTTTAAAATAGGTGTTGGTATCCTATTGATAATATATGTTGTTGTTAAGATAGCATCTGTCGAAAATATTTTAGGGAGATTAGATTAAAACATTAATGTTCTTGCTACTTGTAGCAAGTGTTTATGTTTTCTTTCATCAACTCCATTTTGCTGTGGTGTATAAACACGTGTGGTTTGGTGTTAATTCCTTCTTCTTTAAAGAATTTTTGACATTGTTCCCCTAAGAATTTAGTTCCATTACCAGTTCTTATTATTTTAATTCTTGTATCAAATTGTGTCAAAATCATCTTATGAAAGTTAGTAAGTAATCTTGCAGTTTAAGACATCTGTTGCATTAAATAAGTCCAAATGCATCTACTATAATCATCCACTATAGTTAGCAAATATGTGCATCTAGATAGAGAATGTTGATTGTAAGTCCCCCATAAATCAATGTGCGACAAATCAAAGCATTTTTGAGATATAGCATTGCTTAAAGGGAAGGCTACCCTCTATTGTTTGGCTTAAGGACAAATTTCACAAACTGTATGCTGATTTCCTTTTCATCAGGCCTGTATGCATCAGTACATTATAGGAAGTGTGTCCTAGTCAGATGCATTAAGACTAAATTCCTTGTTGTAGTTCAGGACTTTATCTATGTATTTCTTGTCAAATGATTGTTTCTTGAGTAGATATAGCCTTCCTACAAGACATACCACCGCAACCACTTCCTTAGTCATGTGGTCCTACATAACACAATAGGATGAATGAAACTTAAATCTAATATAGGAGGTATTACAGAGTTTACTCACAGATAGCAAGTTAAATTTTGAGTTAGCCACAAACAATGCATTTTTCAGACATATTTTATCAGAAAGCTATTACCAGAGCTTCCCACTGCATGTTTGGTTCCATCTGCAAGATGTATGAAAGTGTTGGACATTTTGGTTTTGGATTCATCAAAAAGTGAAGCATTACTACACATATGTGTAGTGGCTTCACTATCTATGATCCAAGTATTAGTTGTCCAGATACTTACCTGAAAATTCATCACAATTGTCATTTGCTGGTGCAGGTGTTTCATGTCCCATTCCTCCAAAATACCTGTGTAATTTTGCTCTCATGATCTCAGTGACAGACTTTTCATCTATAGCTTTATGCACTGAATCTTCAGATGCAGTTGTGGCCACTGTCTTCTTGCTGGCAGCTGTGTCTTTCTTTCTTTGTTCTATCAATGTTTTATCGCATTCTGGATAACCATAAATTTTAAAAACAAACCTCATTTAAATGACCTGGTTTTCCACATTTTTTAAACACTTGGGTCTCTTGTCTGTCAGATTCTTTTTCTTTTGAAATGTTTTATGGAATTCATATTTCTTGGATTCCTGCATTGCTATGTTTTGAGTAGTTTATGTGTTGCCTGAGTTTATTTCTTTCGGTCTTTCAATACTCAACATCACGGAGTATGCCTTGCTAACACTTGGTAGGGAATCCATCATGAGTATCTGATTCCTAACATGATCATAGTTCTCTTGCAATCCCATTAAAAATTGCATTAAACTGATCAAATGTTTTTAGTTCTGCAATCTCTTTTGCAGCTTCACAGACACATAGAGGATTAGGAGTGATACAGGGTAATTCATCCCAAAACCTCTTCAGTTTAGAGAAATAAGATGATATAGATAATGAACCTTGTGATATGGAATCCATCTATTTTTTTCAACTGATTTTTCATTGGCCCATTAGTTTGTCCAAATCTGGTCTCCAACTCAACCCATAACTCTCTGGAAGTATTTGTGTATAGGAAGCTTTCTACAATCTCCTTTGAGATGGAGTGTAAAATCCATTAAGTCACCATGTAATCAGCCCTTATCCATTGTTCCAATTCTTTCCCATTTTCATCAGGTTTGACTCATTCTCCATTAATGAAGCTCAACTTCATTTTAGCCCCTAAAACAATTTTTATTAATCTACTCCATGAGAGATAGTTGGAGCCGTCTAATGGAGTGGATACCAAGCTTAGGCCTGGGTTATCACTTGGGTGAAACTTCAAGATATCTGCATCATCCGCCATTTCAGTTTCAATGTTTCTTGTAGTTAACAAGGAAGATCAAGAAAGGAAACAAGGATTTTTCAAAGGTAGAGTCAGAGACCATCAAGGATGGCTCTAATATCATGTTGAAAAGTTAAACAAGGCAAGAATTGTAAAGAACAACTCCATGGAAGAACCAAATTTCTCTATAAAATCTTTATTCAAGAAGAAGATTGAAGAATGGTTTTTGTTACAGAGAACGAAAGAGCAATTCAGCTCTTATATCTATTGTTCAAAGCTAGTTAACTATTGGTAGCACCCTAACTAACCAAGAGTTTTACTACACAAAGGAAAATGTGTGTCGAGAAAAGTAATAGCTAGCTTATCTCGCATTTACAAATTAAAATAAGAAAAACTCCAAAATTAAACAACGACTTTATAAGTCGAGCGATTTTACAAGATAGATTTCCAGTCTTCTTCCTCAATTGAAACAGAGCTCAAGTGTTGAGCTTAGCAGACATGGTGGAGATGAGATGAACTGCAACCTATTTCTTTACAATATGATAAGATTAAAGGTTAGTAAATGATTATCCCAATTAGAATAGGAATGGTGCTCCAGAAATTTAGAGGAGGAAGATGAAATTTTCTTTGAATTTCTTCTCCTCTTTCATTCATTTGTCATTTCTCAAAATATAGTGCCTATCTTGTAAGCTCAGTACAACGGTTCCTTATGAAAAGGATCATGCACCACTTGACTATATGTAAGCCTTTCATAAAGATAAGAATACTAACAACTGTGTCAACTATATTCCTTGGCTTTTCGCCATTATAATAATATCTTTTATATTATCTAAATACTACCTATATAGGTCTATTTATCCTTTTCTAGAACCCAAATACAATTTGCTATAAGTGTTAAGTCGTCCACTTGTATCATTGCCCACCCCATCAAGAAGGCATTGTCCTCAAGGCCCATGAAATGGTAGTTATGCAGCAACGCAAAACACCCTTTCGCAGCAACTGCAATTGAACGAAGTCCTCCTTCAACGAAAACTAGCAGCGACCAACAATTAGAAATATGTGGCTAGATCTAAAGCGGCGGAGGACGAAAATTGCAAGGGAAAATAGGGGGTGAAAGCATAAATGGAAAAACGGTATAGGTAGAGGTGAGTGCTCACCGGAAAACCAAGGAGGATGAAAAATGCGGAGGAATGGTGGGCCGGCGAAACTTGCGTCTGGCTCAAGCGGGCGGTGCACAGATGGGGAGGCATTCGACATCTGAGGCGGGTGAATACGAAGACGACGAAGAGGTTGTTGAGGCAGCATTTGGGCGGGCGAATAGATGAGTAGTGAAATTAGTATGACGAGGACGAGGAGCAACAATCGCAAACGGGTCAACATAGAATTTTGGAGGAGATGAGAGAAAGGAAAAAATTATTATAGCAGAGCGTGGCGGTGAAGATAATAGTGGAGCAAAGTAACATGGAGATTGCGGCAAAGAGAGTTGTCTCAGTATCACCTTTCACGGATAGTTGCTTGGACTCTTTCATAAAAAGCGAGCAAAGGCTCTACCATGGTCGAAGACAATGGTGCTACATGAGCTGTTGCTATAACTGCTGATGGAGAATTGGGTGTCGAGGAGCTAGCGACATTCCATCATAGAATGGATGACGAATGTCCTTCCCCGATCGAAGACGATAGCTCTTGGGTCTCCTTGTAAACTATCAATTGCTTCAAAGAGAAACGTCACTACAAGAGAGAATAGAGTAACCAGATGCAATGGGTATTGCGGTAGCAACATATTGGAGTTTTTGGGAAAGGGGGCTAACAGAAGATTAGTCCGTGCGAGAAATATAGAAGAAGAAGTGGGCATGGTGCGAAGCGGAGGTAAGGATACTGAGAGTTGGTGTAACCGCGGTTGTATTGCCCTGAGTTTGTGCTGCTATGGCGGCAGCGACTTGGAAATGGTTGTAGTGACTTGCGGCATCGATGGCTGAGGGGGGATAGGTGTAACACCTGAGAACGAGAGTTGATGCTATGTAAAAGGTAACTGATATTGGTGTTGTGGTGTAAGGGTTTGGTCCAGCAGATGTGAAGATTCTTGAGTTGGGGCGGAAAGCGGGAAACGAGTCTGTGGTTGTAATTGTTGGGGTATGGGGGGAAGAGTCGGTGTTGTGGCCGTGGTTCTTCTCTTGCGGTGTTGGGGGAATTGCTGGCGGAGTTTAGTGATGGCGACTATTGTTAACTCGTGTGTGATACCATTGTGGAATGACAATCTTCCACCATCACGGTGAGGGAGTCGATGGAAGCTTGGTGAAGTAGAAAATTTGATTTAGAGATATGAGCAGAAGTCAGCATGATGGAGGAAGAGATCGAATTGAAAGCACCAAATGATAAAATCAAAAGTTAGAAAATGGTGATCCGAATTAGAGAAGGGATGGAGCTCCAGAAATTTAGAGGAGGAAGATGAAACTTTCTTTGAATTTCTTCTCTACTTTAATTCAATTGCCATTCCTCAAAATTTAGTGTCTATCTTGTAAGCTCAGTACAACAGTTCCTTATGAACAGGATCATGCACCACTTGGCGATATCTAAACCTTTCATAAAGATAAGAATCCTGACAACTGTGCCAGCTATATTCTTTAGCTTTTCTTCATTATAACAATATCTATTATATTATCTTATACTACCTATATAGGTTTATTTATCCATTTTTAGAACCTAAATACAGTTTGGGCCATCCACTTGGTATAATATTACTGAAAGTTTGTGTAAAACAAAGAAAAAAGATTGCTTAACGAAATTATTTTTTTTTAGGACTTTTATTTTGAATTAAGTTCAGTCATATTAAAGTAACATTTATTACGTGATTGTCTGATTAAAATATATTTTAAAAGTATATGTGTGTGGCTGCCTAAAATTTTTAATGGTTATTGACTAAAAGTCATGGTAAATGTGAAGGTACATGGATGTGAAGGAAGTGGATCGGATCGAGAAGCGCAGTGAAAGGGCAAAAAATAAAAATAATCAAAATAAAACATAATATACCCGATCAAGAGGTGTACTTTTAATCTTTTCTTAGGCGTTCGGTGTACAATAAATATAAATAACCAAGCCTAGAATGAATAAGAAAATCAAGAGGCAGAAAAATATAGAAAAAGATTACCCTTGTCATTTTCAGGCAGAAAAATATAGAAAAAGATTACCCTTGTCATTTTCTTGAACAGCTGCTAGCATTGACTCCCTTTCAATTGGATCTCTCTCTACGAGGTTGCAACCTTTAAAATCTCTAAATCATCCACTACAATCCCTAGGAGATCCTCCTTTCCTTGTGCTCGCAAGACAAAGAAAAGGAACAAGAAATCAAAAACTCATTTTTAGTTAAAAGCTTTGATTTCTTGTTATTCCTTCTTTGATTCAATGAACCAAAGGAACAAATATGGAGAGAGATGCGAGAGTGCTGAAAAAATTTGGAGAGAGAGAGAGAGAGAGCTAGAAATCATGAGTTTAAGTTGTGTGTGATGAGAGGGTTTGTCAGTGTTTTGACTTAGTAAAAAACCACTAGATAATGAAGGCGAGATAGAGACACATTCACACTTATTCTTTTATTGCCAGTATAGTCGCCGATGTTTAAATGTCGTTCGGTGTATAGTTCGCTTCCCTTGGCCGAATAGAGATTCGCATAACGACATTGAATGGGCTAGTAGGAGATGGAGGGGAAAACACATCATCAACGTGGCATACCGCACACTACTTGGAGCATGTGTCTACCACATCTGGAGAGAATACAATCAAAGAAGCTTTGAGCATATTGAGAGAAATCCGACTAGTTTAGTCACTAGCATTATAGAAGACGTCAGATTACGTATTCTTAGTATTACTTTACCGAGCACTGTTAGCACTAGAGCACTTTATAGATTGTGGCGTATCCCTTGGGATGAGGGAGAAGCCATCGATTGAGCGCTGTTGTACTTCATATTTATTCTATTTTATGAAATTTACCTTTTCCCGGAAAAAACCACTAGATAAGACCTACCTTATCCAAACTCTTCCTACACAAACCCTAGCTAAGTTTTTCACTTTTCATGAGCCAAAATTCGGCCATGCCTCACCCTAAAATCAACCAACCTTATATTTGACCTAGACAAGGTCAAATCGGATCATGAGCTTGATCTAAAGTGGACTAGGTTCTAATAGATCAAGCCCATGTTCAATGGACCTAAATTGAATCCATCAACTTAAATCCATTAAACTTATTAAAATACCCAAGCTCACTCTCTCATTAATTTATAAGTCCAATCCATAAATTAAATCAAGCCCAACTAAATTAATTCAATTAATTCAAAAGGCCTAAAATTCAAAACTAGTTAATTCAATTAATTGATCTTTACAAAAATTCAACCCATAAATTTCATATATAAATGATAGAATCATTTATTCTCTCCAAAAAATTAATTTAATCTAATTAAATTAATCTCCACTTATTGAAATTAATTTCACATTAATTGCACCATATCCCGATGATTAGAGTGTGACTTTTTAGATTCACCTCAACTAGACTTGGACGTATTCTCAACACAATTAATTAAATCTAATTTAATTAATTAATCTGTGACACTGGCTTGCTCAACGAATCTGTTGTATTTTCTACTAAGTTGATTCAATCCATCCGTACGTCATCTCTACCTACCATCTCTCTAAGCAGATGGTATAGTCTAAGAATATGTTTTGATCGATTATGAGATCTCGATTTCTTGGCTTGCGCTATAGCCCCGTTATTACCACAGAAGATAATTACTGGCTCGATAATGCTAGATACTACATCCAGAGTTTTTCGTCCAAACCGCCTACTTAAGTCCTTCTGAAGCGGCTATGTACTCAGGTTTTGTAGTGGAATCAATTATGGTGTCCTACTTGGAGCTTTTCCAAGCTACCACACCACCTTTAGTCTTGAATACAAACCCTAACTGTGATTTGGGATTGTTGTCATCCGATTGGAAGTTGGCATTGCTGTAGCCTTCCAATATCAATTCTCCACCGCTATAGACCAAGAACATAGTTTTAGTTCTTCTTCGGTACTTAATTATAGTTTTGATCATAGTCCAGTCTGTTTCTCCAGCACACGCTCAATATCTACGTAAGCGACGTAAAGCCTAGTGCAAGCATACATATTGCTGCCTACAACCGAAGCATAGGAGACGTTGAACATCCTTTCAAGCTCCTCATCAATCTTTGGAGACTTCTTCTTGGACAGTTTAACCCCATTTTTCATCGAAAGGAATCCTCGTTTAGACTGCTCCATCTTGAGCCTCTTCAAGACTTTTTCAATATACGAGTTTTGGGTCATTCCCAACATCTTTTTAGATCTCTCTTTAGATATTTTGATCCTAAGGATGTAGGTATCCTCAACCAAATCTTTCAAGGAGAATTGAATGGATAACCACGCTTTAATATCTCCTAACATCTTGACATTGTTTCTAATGAGTAAGATGTTGCCCTCGTAAAGCACAAGGAATGCAATAGAGCTCCCATTGACCTTCTTATATATACAAAGGTCAAAAATCATTTTTGATGAAATCATAACTCCGTATAACTTTATAAAATATATGTTCCAGCTTCGAGAGGCTTATTTCAAGCCATAGATGGATCTTCGGAGATGGCGGAACTTCTGCTCTTTTCCTATTTCCATAAAACCTCCGACTAATCTATATAGATCTCTTCCTCAAAGAAACCATTAAGGAAAGCGATTTTTACATCCATCTGACATATTTTATAGTCATATCATGCTGTTATAGCAAGCATAATCCAAATAGATTTAGCTAGTGGTAGCAGGTAGAAAAGTTTCCTCAAACTAAGTTTATCCTTTTGCCACAAGCCTAATCTTGAAGATTGTCACCTCCCCATCAGCCCCAAGCTTACGCTTGCTAACCCATTTGCACCCGAAGGGCTTAACACTTTTAGATCGGTCCACCAATGTCCAAACTTGGTTCGAACTCATAGAGCCCATTTAGGATTTCATTGCTTCAAGCCACTTTTTCGAATTGATGTCCAATATCACTTATCTGTATGTCTTTTGATCATTATCCCACTGACTAGTCATGCCTAGAAATCCATACCTTCCGGGAGGATGAGGAACTCTAGTTGTCCTACAGAGGATTGGAACATTACCAATGGGAACGTCAGGCGCAGATGATGTACTTGCATTCGACTAAGGTGTCTCATTTGATTCCTTAAGAAACAACTCATTGCATCGGGTGTCCGCTAGAAAACCTCTTTTCAAGAACATTGTATTGCCCAAGGCAAATACCTTTTGCTCAGATGGTCATAAAAATAGTATCATGTAGTGTTTTTCGGATAACGGATGAACCTATACAAACTAGATCTTTGTCTCCCACTGTTCTTTTGATGTATGGAGGGTTACCCCATACTCTCAAGTACTTATAAGAAGTAGGCTTGTCGTCCCATATCTGATATGGTTGGGCCATTATCTTAGATCACTGGCGCTATGTTTAATAACTTAGTTGTCGTCTCAAGTGCATAACACTAGAAGGATAAGGGTAGTTCAGTAAAACTCATCATGGACCGAACCATGTCCAAAAGGGTTTGATTTCTCCTTTTAGACACGTCGTTCAACTGAGGCGTCCCCGGTGGTGTCCTTTGAGAGACAATACCATTCTCCTTTAAATAATCTCGAAACTCACCACTTAGATACTCGCCACCTTGGTCTAACCGAAGGACTTTAATTTAGCAATTAGTTTGGTTTTCAACTTTAAGTTTGAATAATTTGAACCTCACAAATACCTCAAACTTGTACCCCATCAGGTAAACATAACCATACCGGGAATGACCCAAAGACGTTTAAATAGATCAAATCCAACAGACCATTGGCAAGTGTGCTTTGTCAAACAAAGGGTTTTCTAGTCATTTTCCCTTTCAAATAGGACTCATAGGCTGGTAAGTTGTCCAATTTGTCTATTCTAGACTTTTTTGAGTCCACTAATCTTCTTATCAGATCTTGAGAGATGTGACCTAGCCACGCATGCCAGATCTGTGGGTTAAGATTGGTTAAATTTACGTTATTTTGAGCAATCATGATCCGATTAGACCTTTGTAGAATATAAAGACCGTTATTTAATTTACCTTGCAGATGAGAACAACCATTTTTCATCAAATAAAAGTATTTTTTATTAATCAATAACTTAAAACCAGCATTGTCCAATAACAGAATGAATATGATGTTTTTTATCATGTTGGGTACAAAATAACACTCTTTTAATTAGAGCTTAACATGATTACTAACTACTAAGTTGACGGTTATTACAGCTTCAGCAGCAACAGCCTTGTCATCACCAAACAAATAAATTAAAACCATCCATACAGTCAAAGGGCTTTGTGATCATCTAATGTTGATCTAATTAAAAATGACAGCATGAAAATACATCAAGTAATCATGAATTACACATCATATATGATATTCAATATCGTATAATATCATATATCCAAATCCAGTAAATATATGTAAAATAACGCATAAAAATGGACACAAGTACAACCCATGCAAAAAATAATTCTTCTTTGAAAATTCATTCCAAATTAATTTTAGTAATTTAATTTTTTGAAAATTCTAATTCTCAACCAAATTAAATATACCAAAATTAATCATTTCAGGAAAATATACAGGAAACTAAATTTCTGAAGAAATAGAAAAACGAACCGCCCTATTGGCTTAGTTGGTCGCGCACACTACCTCTTGCACGTGGCCCTAGCAAACACCAGCTATCGAGCAAAACGAGCTCACAACGAATAAGGGCCCTTGCCCGCACATAGTGTCATGCAACCACCGCCGGCACGGGTGCTGGCGAGGCTGCGGGCATAGGGTTCTCTCTCGAAATGACTGTTGTTTTTAGGGTCTTTTTGAAATTTTTTTTTTCTTGTAAATTCTGAAATAACAAGAACATCTAATTTTTTTAGAAAATATACAATTTTCAAAAAGAATTCCTGTTGCCCAAATTAAACAAGAAAATTTATAGATCCAGATATGCAATCAATACAGTGAATCTCATGCTTCTAGAACTGATTAACCATGTTAGCATGTTGATTCACGTAAAACATGTATGATTCAAGGTTTAGATACTAAATCGAGCTCTAATATCACTTGAAGGAAGTGGATTGGTCCGAAAAGCGTGGCGAAAGTGCGGAAAATAATAAAGAAAATCATCGAAATATAACGTAATATAGCTCATCAAAGGGTGTACCCTTGACATTTTCTCGAGCGTTTGGTCTATAAATATAAATAACCATGCCTAGAATGAGCAATAAAATGAAGAGGCGGAAAAAAATAAAAGACCCGTTAACTCCCTGTAAATCGGATCTTTCTCCACGAGGTTTCAACCTTACAAGCCCTCTAGTCGTCCACTACAATCACCTGGAGATCCTCTTTTCCTCGTGCTAGCAAGACAAAGAAAGGGAAGGGAGAAATCAATAACATGTTATTAGTTAACTGCATTGATTTCTTGTTTTTCCTTTTTTGATTCAATGAACTAAAGGAACAAAGATGGAGAGAAATGGGAGAGTGCTGAAAGAATCAAGAGGAAGAGAGAGAGAGAGAGAGAGAGCTAGAAACCGTGAGTTTGAGTTGTGTATGATTAGAGGATTTGTCAGTATTTTGACCTAGCAGAAAATCGGTAGATAAGACTTAGCTTATCCAAACTCTCCCTTAATGAACCCTAGCGAATTTTTTCACTCAAAATGAGCCAAAAAAGTTTAGAAGATTCATTAGGAGATTACTTTACTTGGAGTTCACAAGACATGATCTTTCTTTTTCCTTTGAGCACATTAGTTAGTTTTTACAGCAGCTCACAAACTTGTATTGGGGCCGTATTCTCTATGTGGTCCATTATCTCAAAGGCTCAACCGATGTTGGCCTTTTTTTTTTTTTTCCAGCTTCAAACAACTTTCAACTGATTGCATACACAAACTCTACTTCGGCGTCTTGCCTTGATTCCCGATGCTTAGTCACTGGCTATTGTATTTTTCTTGGCTTCACCCTCATCTTTTGGAAGACCAAGAAGCAGAACATGGTGTCCCATTCTTCCACTGAGGTTGAATGGATGCAATCATTTGTGAGCTTCATTAGCTTTCTTGCTTGTTGCAGGATTTTTACATTCCTTTCTCCACTTCTATCCCCTTTTGATGTGACAATTAGGCTATCATCCGCATCATAGCCAGCCATACATTTTATGCATGAATGAAGCATCTCGATTGTCACATCATTCAAGACAAACAAGGGGGGTTTCAATTGCCCTTTGTACATTGCTAGCAAGCATCAACTCGCTGACGTTTTCACCAAGTCTATACTTGGTTCCAGAATTTACTGTTCAAGCTGGGCCTCATTCCGCTTTCCCAGTCTCTAGCTTTGGGGGGGGGGAGTTGTGAAGGTTCATGCGTGAAGATCTTGCAGGTCATGCACTATAAGTCTTGGAAGAAAGGAGCATAGGAGTTCTGCAAAAGAGACGTGCTAAAATCACATAAAATGCACTTATACACTTACACTTTCATTTTAGTTGTAATATATATGTTTTTAGTTCAGTGGTAGAGCTGTTTTGCCGTAGTTATAAACTATAACAAATGTTTTATCTACATTAGTAAAAATTACGGTCAAATCGTACCGTAATCGTAGTCAATGACTATTTACTATAACTATTTATTTTAATCATAACAATTAGCTATAAATAAATGTTAAAAAATCTTCTGTATATTTCTAAAACAATAGTCTGTATATATTAACCAATCACAAACATAAAAAATTGAGCATGATTTTGAAAAAGGGAAAAAGTTCATTTAATTTGCTTCTCTTAATTGTGTGTGGAGAATGGGCACTATTTAATATTAAGAACATAGATTGATTTAATTAATTAAAAAATAATTGATTAATTTTATTAATAAACTGCATTAAAATTGGTTGAAGAATAATTTTAGATGAGAAAGTTGAGGTAAAATTAATTCTATTAACAAACTAATTTTAGATGAATTTTTGCTATTTATCATTATTTTCACAATCCTTTCATTTAAGAAAATTATATAGGCTTAAAGGCAATTTTCGTCCCCTAATTTCAGGCCATTCTCGTTTTAATCCCCTAACTTACTAGGATTTCAATTTGGTCCCGTAAAACTAAAAAATTTTCAATTTTGGTCCAAATTTCGCCAAAAAAAGTCACATGTGACTTTTTAAATTGGGGGTTGGAGTGTGATTGGTTGGAAAATATGATGTGGCGCCGACGTGGCGCCCATTTGAAAATTTTAAAAAAAAAAACTGACTGACGTGGATTTTTGTGGATTAAAAATCCACGTCAGCTAATGACATGGATTTAAAGGGGCCTCAACAGATTATCTGTCATCCCTTTTCCCTAATTCCCCTAATTTCCTTTGAACCGAACCCTAATTCCCCTAATTCCCCTCGAACCCGAGCCCTAATTCCCTAATCTCCTTCAAACCCAAGCTGCGAAAACCTATCTACTACCCACCATTTGTGAAGACGAACAAGATTAAGCCACTTTGGAGTGAAGGATGGTGTTCGTTCGACAGGATAGGCATATGGGTATGCCTCCTCCTCAATACCGTAAGTATTCTCCAACCTTTTCTTTCATTTTCTGTAGAGATAAATTGACCTTGCCAGGTTTTGTTAATTGTTGTTTATGTGGACCCTTGCCGGGTTGTTTATTATTTTTGTTTTGTCATTGTCGACCAACTGTCGATCATGGTGCTTCTCTTTGTTTGTTTTATACTTTTAATGGTGTGGTCCCCTACAGTAACACGTGCTTCTGTTTTTTTGTGTTTTAATACAGATTCTGACACTAATTCCATTATACTATCTCTACATTATAATGGTGTGGCTAGACATATACCTGAAGTTGTGTATGTGGGGGGTAGGGTGTCTAAATATGATTATGTATTACCCCAGGAGATCAATATTGAAACTCTAAATCTGTTTTGTGATAGCCTTGGGTTAGAGAATGATAGGGCATTTTATATAATTGTGAATAAAGACTTTAACTTGTTGATTTATAATAATGATATGAAGAGTGCATGGAGGAGAATTAGGAAGAATGATAGAGAGATGTTAATTTATGTTGAAGTTAAGGTGGGTGAAGGGGTTGTAGAGATGGTTGAGGAGGGTGAAGGGGTTGCTGAAACTGAAATGGGGGAGGGGGTGAGGAACCCTTTACTTTTTTTGGGGTTGAAGTGAATGAAGGTGAGGGTGAGGGTGCTGAAGGTGAGGGGAAGGGTGACTTGGTAGATAATGATTATGAGGGACTTAGGGTGAATTAGTAGCTGGTGATGAAAATGTGGGGGTTCAAAGGGAAAGTGGGAGGGTGGAAGGGGAAAATGATAGTGATGAAGAGAATGGGGAGTCTAGTGAAGAAGTTGATGTGGTGGATAATGATAGGGAATTAGATGAGAAAAGGAATTCAGATGGGGATGGTGAGGGACCTTCACACCCACTTTTCAATGTAAATGAAACATATAACCCCACATTCGAAATTGGCATGTTGTTTAGCAATAAAAAAGAATGCAAAAAGGCCTTGCAGTCACATGCAATCAAGTCGAAAAGAACATTGAAATTTACAAAAAATAACAAAAGAAGGATCTATGCCGAATGTGGGGATACTGATTGTCAATGGAAGCTGCATGCAATTAAAGTAAAGGATGAGGAGACTTTCCAAATCAATCTACTACAATCTCACCACTCATGTCCACAAATCTTTGATGTGAAAAATATGAAGACCAATTGGTTGAAGGATAGATACTAGCAGAAATTTAAATCTGATCCAAAAAGAAATGTGAAAGGGTGGAGAGTGGATGTAATAAATGAACTAAGAGTTAATGTGTCAAAAGCTCAGGCTTATAGAGCAAAAAAGGCTGCATTGAAAGAAATTGAGGGTGCTCCTGAATGGCAATATAGTAGATTGTGGGATTATGCTGAACAGATAAGAAGAACAAATCCTGGTTCTACTGTAGTTTTGAGGACAGAAGATAATATAATAGAAACAAGGTTTAGCAGGATTTATGTAGGTTCTGCGGCCTTAAAAAGAGGGTGGAAAGCTAGTTGTAGGCCTATAATTGGGGTGCATAGGTGTCACTTGAAGGGGTCTCATGGGGGTATTTTGCTCACTGGAGTTGGAGTAGATCGACAACAATCTATTCCCTATTTGTTATGCAGTTGTGGATAAAGAATGTAGGGAGACTTGGGAGTGGTTTCTAATAATTCTGTAGCATGATTTGAATATAGTTAGAGATTTTGAATACACTTTCATGTTCGATAAACAGAAGGGACTTATGCAAGCTGTTGGAGATGTCTTTCTTGGGAGTGACCACAGATTTTGCGTATGACACCTTCATAACAATTTCAAGCTAGCTGGTTTTAGGGGACATGGACTTAAAAATGCTTTATGGAATGCTGCTAGAGCTTGTACCGTAAGTGAGTGGAAGAAATGTATGGAATAAATGAAAAAATTGTCTAAAGCTGCACATGATTCGTTGAATGATAAACCTCCAACACAATGGTCTAGATCTCATTTTTTAGTGAGCTTAGCACTTGTGACATGCTTTTGAATAATGTATGTGAGATATTTAATAGTTGTATAATTGATGCAAGAGAAAAGCCCCTTCTAACCATGTGAGAATGGATAAGAGAATACTTCATGCGGAGAATGCAAGAGAACAGAGATAAGTGTGCTACTAAGTGGAAGAAAAGATTGTGCCCAAAAATTCATGAAATCCTACAAAAACAAATAAATAAGATTTCTGATTGTATACCAATTAAGGCCAATGATCAACATTATCAAGTTTCTAGTTTTGATGGGAGTCAACATGCCGTGGACTTGGGGTCTAGAAGTTGCAGCTGTAGGAAATGGCAATTCTCGGGTATTCCTTGCAAACATGGTTGTTGTGCTATATACTTTCAAAAGCTTGATCCTGTAGACTTTGTAGATGAATGTTATAGTGTTGAAACTTACAAAAAAGTTTATGCACCTGCAATACTACCAATGAGCCACGAAACACTATGGCATGAGACTAGCATCATACCACCTCTACCCCCAAATTTTGGTAGAGGTCCAGGGAGACCGAAAAATGGTAGAAGAAGAGAGAGCGATGAGCTTCCAGCCAAAAAGAAAAAGAAGACACCACAGGTGCAGAAGATTAGGACATTAGCTGAAACTGAGCGATTGGGACAGGCTACATCAAGTGTAAGTGCACTTTTACATGAAGTTATATTGTTACAATTAAACATAATGAATTTACATTTAAGTGCACTTTTACATGATGATTATAGGGATCTTTGCATACAAATATTCTCCCACCATTGCAAGTGCAAGATGAAGATGAGCAACCTGAAGCATGCTTGACTCAAGATCAAATGCAACCTGCACCTACACCTGTACCCCCTCCACCAGTGTTCATGCCTGGACCATCAATGTTTGATCAATTACACATGAACAACCCAGGGGAAACTTTGCAATCAAGAGTCACAATCCATGCACTTCTACCTTTTAGAGGAAGACAAATATTGCCGTCATTTTCTATGAGGCCACGTTCTGAAGCAAGTGAACCAATAGTGAAAGAAGGAAGATAAAAGTTTCTAAAGTTAAACAAGTGATTGCAAGTTTGACATTATTTTGTACAGTGATTGCAAGTGATGTATATGACCGTATTTTGCTGTCTAGTGGTGTATATGACGATGTTTTTGACAATGACAGTATTTTGTTTAACGTCATATACAATTTCAGATTTTTGCTTGTGACAATATCGGTATATTGTTGTCTAGTGGTGTATATGACGATGTTTTTGACAATGAAGTTATATAACGAATGTCATATACAATTTCAGATTTTTTACAATGACAATGACAATATTTTCATTATGTCCATTTCGTACAATTCATACAATTTCGCTATCGCAATTTTTTGATGTTTTTTATTTACAACAAGAGAATCATGGATACGAGCAGGCATCAATATGGAAATCATAACTTTGTAATTAGGAAATTAAATTTGGGGAAATTGCATTTTCAACATACAGGCATTTTTCTGCCTTTTCATTTCATTGCAAACATAAAGCTTACATTTTATTACAAACTTTACAACCAAACTAAACCAAAAAAAAAATTAAAAAACAACTGAGAGAGCCCATCATCATCAACTTTCTCATAAACCGGTTGCTCGTGCGCAAGGCTTCAACATCTTCTTCCAAAGCGTTGATTTTTCTTAACAATCAGGGAATAATCACCCTAGCTCTTTCACATATTGGGGGGTCCTCCCATAAAAAAAACCTACACCCTCCTCTCTGCCAAAATGGAAAATCAAAATATTATTTTCAAAACTAATACTTTAAATTAAATTAGGAAATTTACCTTGTAATTTCGACATGAAAGAAATCTCCTCCCCGGATTGCCGTTCGTCCATGACGTGCGCATCACAGTTGCCATTCCACAATTGCATTCCGTCGTGCTTGTTACCGTAGACATTACTCTTCAATTTTGTTGGGTGTTCTAGGGTTCTTCCCCATTTTTGGGGGAAATGGGTGAAGATGGGTGAAGACGATGCAATATAAGAGAGAAAACCCGTCTGTTTGTGCCATTTTTCCCTTTGAATCCATGTCATCAGCTGATGTGGATTAAAAATCCACGTCAGTCAATTTTTTTTTTTTAAATTTCCAAATGGGCGCCACGTCGGCGCCACATCATATTTTCCAACCAATCACACTTCAGCCCCCAATTTAAAAAGTTACATACATTGCATGTGACTTTTTCCAGCGAACTTATCATTTTTCCGACAAAATTTGGACCAAAATTGAGAATTTTTCAATTTTACGGAATCAAATTAAAACCCTAATAAATTAGGGGACTAAAATAAAATGATCTGAAGTTAGGAAACGAAAATTACCTCTAAGCCAATTATATATATAGTGGTTTCAAGTCAAGAATATTGGTGCAGAGGTATGTGATTATCCAAATTTTCCGAATTAGTGTCGAGGGCCATTATTAATATTTATTTATTATCAGCATAATTTTTAAGTTGGGAGACACCAAAAATGGTCTATGGTCTTTTTGATTTTTTTTAAAAAATATATATTTTGAACAATTTAAAAGATTAAATTGGAATAATTAATTCATTGTGTTATTATCCTAATTAAATAAATCTAATGAGAGAGTGTCCAATTGGTCATTATAAGCCAAATTAAATGCAATTGCCATTGGATCAAATTACCATTATAAGAGGTTGCAAACGCTGACAATAAGCATCTATTAATTTATTGCCAAAAATAAATTGAAAAAAATATTTTTATTTTATAATTTTTACTTGTAATCTGTTTAAAATTAATTTGATTTAATAAAAAGGTATAAAAAATTCGCTACCAACTTTTACAACTTATTCATATAATTGTAAATATTAAATTACGTTTCCAAACACTACAACTTGGATTTCTCTCTACTTTTCACTATTGCTTATTCCTACTACAAAAATAGAAATTATTGTAAACGCACGTAATTAATCCACCAACATCAGCTCATAATACACACATAAAAAGTTCTAGTGACGAACTTTATTTCCTCAACCATCGATGTTCGAACATTCAAAAGTGAAAGACCGCATGGTCGATGACTGCTCCAACAGCCAAGCTAGCTCCACACTAAGCATGAGCAGTGCACTCCGGAGGAAACCCCTCTGGGAACCGCTTCGTGTCCGTGCAATAGTTATAAATCATGTAATTCTGCTGCACCCATTTGAGCTTCTCTTCACTGACGGGATCCAATTTCCAGGGCCTGTTATCGGGCTGCTGGTTTGCTGCAGAACTGCAGGCGGCCTGGCCTGGATTTACGGGCACTGTGCATGCACTTGCATTGTAGTTTCTGTAAGAAGCAGTGAAGGGTGCCTGAGACCAATCAGTCTTGATCAGCCCACCCCTTGTGGCCCATTGATCAGCGTTCCAGATGCTGGAATACAGCCTCATTGGCTGCTTTCTTGGGAATTGGACGCCGATGTTTTCTAGGTTCTTGAATTCTCGGATTGGTGTGTTGTCCACCAAAAACCTGCGTCGTCATCCGTATAATGTAAGTTCAGCTGTTAACATAATACATAGAAGAGTAAATGTTGCGTCATGGAACATGATCAGTATATTAATGCAGGTTCTATTGTTAATTTCATGTAGTTTACGACATTGAGTGGATATTTGTCGGATTTGATGTATTTCTAGTTAGCTATCAAATTATGAATTGTAATTAACTAATTCGACATCATTAAATAGGGAAAGGTAAGGACTTGGACATAGAGCTTCATGACCGTATTTTTATTTCCATTTCTATTACGTTATTTATTTTATTTAATATATACACCTCACGAGTATTAAATATTTTTTTAAATAAAATTAAATGGCATGATTTATGTACAGATTTTTATATTGATTAAAATAAAAAATACATTATGACTCGAGATAGAAAATACTATTTAAAGAGACCTTGTCTATTCCAGATTTTGTCAATTTCTCTCCAGCATTCATATTACTCTTCTTTTACGAACAACATTTTTTTTTATTTATATGGATTCATTTATTTTTAATAAACCCTCAAATTAGTCTTAATTATTAACAAATCAGGACCAAGATTTTGCTATAACAATGATTACTCATATATAGGAACAAGTGCTGAATTAAGGTGGTTACTTACAGGACGGTTTGAGAATTCCACAAAACTGAGAATGTATGAAAATCAGCAGTGGGATCAAACCACAACCGAAACTGCTGCTCTCTTTCCCCCTTTCCTTGAGTATACACATTTGTGTGAACCGTGTAAGGATCCCCGCTCAAATTCCCCAAGAACTCAAAATCAATCTCATCATGATTCTGCCCTTCTGACGACAACTACAAGAAAAGAAAGAAAACAAATCATAATCTCCACAAGAATTAAGGACAAAAGTCAAACAAATATTCAGTAATTAATCGTTCTTGAAAACGAAGAAGAAAAAAAGACAACATAGTAAGCAGTGACAGTTCCGGCAGAGTTTCCAGGGACAAGCTTGAGCTGCATGTCGATTTTCCCGAAAAGATACTCCTTTTTGGATTTAAAACCCGACCCGGAATATCTGTCGAGAGAGAGAGTGAGGAGGTCTCCGTTGTCGACAATTTTGCCTCGGCCTTCGCCCCAGGTGATATCGAAGTCCTGGAAGAAGTTGGCCTTTGAAGAAGTGATGAGAAACAGGGTTGTCAGAAAGCGCAAAAGCAAAGCGTTTCTTGAATACACAAAGAAACCCATTTTTTGACGATGAGTTTGAGCGCAGGAGGCTTTAAGTTTTATATTTATGGGCATTGAATATGCATGAGAAGATGGTAGATAGAGAAGGGACAAAAATTGTAATGTGGGTTTTGGGTTTTTCCGGAAACCGACATCGGGAAGTCGGGGGTTATTAAAATTCGACAGGGTTTCTCGTTTACTTTTGTGGATGGGATATGTGCGTGATGAAACTCACCACAAATATTTATTAGTTTTAGGTGAGAAAGTTTTCAATTTAAATTGAATTTGATTAAAGTGAATAGTTATATTATAAATACAATATGTTAATTTGTCATATGAGTGGTGTATAATTTTAAAAAAATCCCATAACAAATGTATTAAATTTTTTTTGTGATTGATTTGAATCGATCAAACTTAATTTAAATAAGAATATTACGAGCTTTTGATTTGTCTTCTAATTTCCTAATTAATATTTTATTTATTAATTTTTTATTTAAAATGTGTTTATTCTTTATTAAGGAATAATTGAGGACATTGTTGTCCATCTTGGTCGAAATATAAAAATTAGTGGGCAAAAAGAACTTAACCCTTAGGAATAATTCATTTTTCGCAAATGGGTTGAGGTTAGATGTGGCAAAGGAGCAAGTTGGGTTGGATTTGGGTTGTGTCCAAATAAATTAGGTTCAATATGGGTTGTGTTTGAAATGAGTTTGAATTAATGGGTTGAAAATGCATTGGGTTGTAAATGAGTATAATTTTAAATCGATGATACCGATTTGTCATTTTTAATGCTTAGAAAATTCAAATTTTTAGATTATAATAAGATGACAATATTGTTAATACAACTTGCAATATAATATGATTAAATTGTATTATTCATTGTTTATGGAAAGTAATCAGGTTATATTAAAGATTCATTTGTTAAATATAAAATGAAAAGCTCGTATATTACAAAAATACTGCATTTTTTTTAAAACAAATCATGATATAAATAGTTGTGCAATCAATTTCTCTATAATTATTTCTAAAATTGAATTGTGGATTTTCAATCTCAATAGTAATAATACATGTTAGTTCATTATAAAAAATTATTAAATATTGATATTTAATATGTTCATTGAAATTTATAATATAGTTGTATACTGTCAATTTATTAAAATAAAAAATGATCACATATGAATTGCAAGTTATTATTATTTTATAACATTCTTCACTTTTCTTTAATTTGTTTCTCATTAATTTAATAATTTACTAAATATATTTTGAAAATTTTGTTTCTGAAAACGAATACGAAAAGTTAGAAATGTAAAAGTAGTTAGTAATATATAGTATAATTAACTCATTTCTAACGATTTTAAAATCCATCATCAACCCATATACATCATTAATCTACTTAAAATATATCATCAACTCACTTAGAACCCATCATCAACCCACTTAAAATCCGTCATCAACCCACTTAGAACCCATCATCAACCCACTTAAAATCCATCACCAACCCATATAATACCCATAATGAACTCATGATTATAATCTATACTAATATCTTTCATCAATTGTATTATATTATTAAAACTACTTTCAATAAACTAATAAAAAATTAAACATGAATAACCCGTGTAAGACCCACTAAAATAAATATATATCACATAATTTATTTAATTTATTTATACAAAATCATATTAAACCTATATTTAAAAAATACTAAACCCAACCCAACCCAACCCAACCTAACCCAGAACTAGGTGAGTTGGGTTGGAACAATGGGTTCCCACCCATATTGCAACCCCTGTTTGAAACCAACGAAGAAACTACAATATCAACTACTACAAGGGTCAAGGAAAAATGCAATTACTGGGGCGCTGGCAATTCCAATCCAGACTGATTCAAAATTTGTAATAAATAAATGCAATTTATAAAAATGGGTAATTTTGGTTGAAAAAAAAATCTAATTTAGCTGAAATTAGAAGTTTCTTGGATTAAAATTGTCAATTTTTATAAATTATATTCATTGAATACAAATCTCGAATCTGCATGGATTGAAATTGTCACCATCACTATATTAGTGGACCAAAATTATATTTTTTTGACGACAATCCTTATCTATATATAATCCGCAGTCCACATAAATCCAGTCACTCGGAACTCTAAGAATTTCCATTCATACCTTTTAAATATTTTGAACTATTTATTCGATTATATTATAATTGCTATTATACTTATCATATTATTGATCACTACTTACACATATTTCAATTTATACGTGGCGACAAATTCACTGGAGTCTACCAAGTCTAATATCTTAACTGGAATTTTTCCCACCTAGCTACAAGTAGTAGATAAGCATAAACATGCATGCATATGAGTGTGTGAGTGTGTGTTCACTGAATGGTCATTGTCACCAAATCACGATGATGACATGATTAGGTCTGAAGCTGTGAATATGAGCGGTTAGCGGATAGAGAGGAGTGGAAAGTGTCTCGGAAAAGGGCGGAAAGGGAAAAATACTGCATGCATCTGCCGACTGAACTTTAATTTTGGTTGCACATTGGGCGCTTCTAATTCCGGGCCATCGGGCGGGATTGTCGTCAGACAACATTGTACTTGTCCTATCATATCAACTCTACGTACGAAACGTAACTGATGAATTAAGTGATAGCAATAACACGTCAAGTTTGTTTATTTTGTCTGAATAGTTTGTATTAGATTAAAAGGCTTGTTTATAAGATTGGTTTGTTTTGGATATTAGGGCAATCAATGCGAATAGCCCATTTACAATATGTATTGCCAGCTTGGGAGAACAGTCTCGAGAACTCACCTCCATTTTGTCACCCTAATTGACTTTTCCCGACTTCAATTGATATTCATTGCCAAATTTGTCCACCGCTTTGTATTAAATTCCATTTTTATCCCTCATTCCCTGAAAATTTGCACTGATACCAAAGTGCATTCAATTACACTGTCGAACTTTCCTCACTTTTACTAGGTAAGAAGCTACTTCTGTTCACTTGCCTACTGAGGTTAGGTAAGTGTGTAGCATTTTGCTGATTCCTTTTCCTTTTTTCAATTTTTCTACTTAGGAGCTTTCAGGTTTAATATGTGGACTGTTGCCATCGTTATACAAACGTTATTTTGAGGTGGTTATGTGCTTGTCCATTAGGATGAGGTCAAGGCAAAAAAATTACATTAGTTGTGATAGCGTTGTAGCAGGTTCTGCTGAAGTTGCAGTCGCACTCACTTTATTCATTTCCGTCATTCGTTATCTTAACTTTAAAAGCCTCGTCGTGCGTCGCTTGAGGGGGCGCCACTACACCCTTAACACTAGAATACCTAACCAGATTAGGCACCTACATAGGTTAGTGTCGGTTAACAATGAGCCTTGCCTTCAAAAACTTCACATGGATTGTAATGCCTTTGGAAGATTATGTTGCCTACTTCAACACTCTGGAGGTGTTTCTGCAAAGAAGCATTTGTTAGTCTCCGAACAAGTAGTGGCCATATTCCTCAATGTAGTTTCCACCACAAGACGAATTCTATGATTAAACACGACTTCATACGTTCAGGATGCACCATTAGCAAGCACTTTAATGTAGTGCTTAATGCCATCATTAAGCTCTACACTGTTCTGCTGGCAAGACCGACACCAATTATTGAAGAATATGTTGACCCACGTTGGAGATGGTTCAAGGTAATTTTAGAACGAGTTGCTTTTTAACAATAGATTACTCAATTTTATGTCTCAACACATCACTACTACATTGAACTAGCTAGTCCTTTTTTACACTTTCCTTATATAAACTTTTCGTGGTTGTTTGGATGCTTTGGATGGTACCTTCATTGACGCCAGTGTTCCTGAGCACGAAAAAGGCCATTACCGTAATAGAAAGGGTCAGGTTGTTGTAAACCTCTTTGGTGTGTGCAATCTAAATATAGAATTCATATATATACTAACAAGGTGGGAAGGTAGTGCAACCGACAGCCATGTCCTTCACTATGCAATCCAATGACCAAACGGGTTGCAAATGCCAAGTTCTCAATATTTCAAACGCAGTTTATAAGTTTGGAAGCTAATTTATCTCTGTGTTACTTATTATCCATATTTGAATTGTGTACTAGGAAATTATTATTTATGCGACAAAGAATACAGTATTGCCAAATACTTTTTGACACCGTATAGAGGACGAATACTTAATAAGGGTATAAGAGAGGTGAAAGTCATGATTGTAGTAGCGTTTGGGACACCTTGCTATAGGGTGAAAACCCCTACTCTCAACTTTCATGATACAGGTGTTGATATCTTGCTAAGTAATAATTTTATTCAAACATTTACAAGATATATGCAGGATAATTAGATGAATCTGTTATTCTATACTACTAACTGTGGTAGTGAAATACAAGTTTTGCAAAGAGAAAAGATATTTAACAAAATAATGCCTATAAATTTTCACAACAAGCGTGGTGATTTCGATACCAGATTAACTCATAAAAAATATAGGATAAGAAAAAATTTGGTAAAGGTCTTTTGTCTTCAAAGAATAGACACTCATCGATAGTGATAGCTTCTACGAGAAATTTGAGGAAGATATTAAGAACCTCAAACAAGAAAGCAAGCTATCTCTTGGGAATGTTAAGAGACTTATTCAGAGGAACTTCAATGAAAACCCTCTGGTATGGTAGGATAGGAACAAGACCGAGACTAATTTGAAAGTTAAAGAAGAATGCAAGTATGAGTACGTTCAATACAAGCCTACCCAGATGAACATGGAGGACAAGAAGGATACGTAGATGATTATCAAAGAGCAAATCAACCTTTGACTCATCGAGTCTAAAATATCTACTTATAGCTGTCCTGGTTTTCTTTAAGAAATCATGAAGATAAAAAGAGCCAAACTCGGTTGATAATTAACTATTAAGGGATTAATAGAATATTAGAATTTGATAGTTATTACATTACGAGTAGAGAGCACTTAATTGACTGCATTAAAAGTGCAAAAGTGTGTTCTAAATTTAATTGCAAATTTGATTTTTATCAGATCAAGATGGAGAGTGAATCAAAAATATTTAGTGTACTCTCCACACCACATGGATAATATATCTAGAATATGCTACCAACGGGATTAGCAAATGCACCCCAGATATTTCAAAAGAAAATGAATAATTTTTTTTAAAGATTATTTTGAGTTTATGTTTGTCTACATTGACGACATATTAATTGCATCTAAAAATATGAAAGATCATATTAAACATCTTGAAATATTTTTTGATACATGTCATAGAGAAGGATTAGTGCTTTTTGAGAAGAAGGCTACTATCACAGTCAATAAAATTGAAATTTTAGGAATTCTTATTGACGAAACAGGTATTGAGCTGCATAGTCATACTGTGGAGAAAATCCGCAATTTTTTAGCTATACTCAAAGATAAGAAGCACTTGGAGCTTTTATGGAGTTGTTAATTTTGCAAAAAAATCTTTATAAAGGATCTCGCAAGATACATGATTTGACCCTTTTTGAAAGAAACAAAAGTTCAAAATGCAAGTGGGAAGAAATTGTCTCCTCCAATGGAAAAATAATATCTATTTCATATGTCTCTTCAATAAAATTAAGGCTTCTGTTGGGTTTATTGTCCAAAATTCTATCAAGTCCTATATTGGAGTGTCTTCTACACCCTAAGGTAGGAAACGGAATAGGGTTGTGTAGTTTGTTGCTGAAGGAGCCAAGTAAATGTGAACCATCTGTTGTGATAGTGTGGTTGGAGAAAGTCCATAAAATCGAGGACTTGGAATACTCGAAAACAAGGCGGTTGTAAAAAAGTACGAATTTATGAGGATTTAATTTATTTGATAAGCATGTTGGGCCTAATTTGGAGCATGTAGTAGACTATGGTTAACTTTTAGATAGAAGGGCAAAATGATCATAAAATGGCCTGAAGGACCAAAATCACGAACATTTGAAAGTTATAGGACCAAAATTGCGAACCCCTTATAGATACATGACCAAAATCACAATAAACCCATATACACATTATAGGTACAAAATTCTTTCCAAACGCATAAGTAGCATGAATCTAGACATATGCCCCATTTATTTTTAAGTAAGAGAAAACCGGACGTAACACTATTTTACAATAAAGATCCGAACAGATTTTAAACTATGATCACTAATCAAACAAACCTAACCTAATTCTTGGCAACCCCTCCAAATAACCTTAAGCCCTAAACTAAAACTCAAAACACAACAACCACTCATAACCTCATACTAGTTCATCCTGCATTCACGGCCAGGGCCCTTAGGGAACCTCCACTTATCCTTGCAATAATCATACACCATGTGTTTCTTCTGCAGCCTCTTCATCCTCGCTCGGCTCCTCCTGTCCAGCTCCATTTTCAGCACACGTCTGGTCGAGAAATCAGCGTCAGTACAAGCAGAGGCTCTTGTTTCCGGAGACCAAATGCAGCCATCCATGGAGAAATTTCTGTACCAAGCATTGAATGGGGCTAAGGTCCAGTTGGTCTTGACCAGACCGTGCTGCGTGGCCCAGTCGTCAGCGTTCCACAGACTTGAGTGTACTCTCATGGCCTGGTCTTTGGGGTACGGCACCCCTATTCTTTCCAGGTTCTTGAACTCCCGTATTGGTATGTTGTCCACGTAGAAGCTGGAAACCAAGAGAAACAATGTTTATATTTTTGTTTGATTTGACTTTACTACTTTGACGAGTAGACGAAAAGTAACTTCAGGAATAGGTAAAGTTACTATTTTAGTTCCATAAAACAGGGAGTCAACACTTTTGGCCCCTATTTTGTGGAATTCTTAGGGAGTGTTTGTAAGTGCTTCAAAAAAGAGTTTTACAGCTTCTGGCGTCAAAAAAATACTTTTGAAGTGTTTGGAATATCTGCCTCTGCTTTTAAAATGGCTAAAAAAAAAAGTATTTTTTGGCAAAAAACTAGAAGCACCTTGGGAGATGCTTTGAGCTGCTTTGGCTTTTTTGTAAATAAATTCAACTTTATTTTTTACTACTTTATCCTTATTATAATAATTTTAATTCAACTTCACCGTTTTCAATTTATTTTTAAAATTGTATATTTAAAGTTGATGTATGAATTTTCAAATAATTTAAATTTCAACAATAATTAAATTTACACTTTCACATATTTCATGTTTTAAATACTTTATGTGCTATATCATCTAATTATATTATTTCTTTCACATAGTATTATTTGATTAATTAATAAATTAACTATTTTTTACAATCATGCAAGTTTAATTATTGTATATGAATGAACAATTATATTACTAAGTGGGAGCATTATTAAATTAAATATTTTTTTATAATATTTTTAAAAATATAAAAAAAAATTGTATAATTTTTTTCTTATACAATTAGGAGTAACATTTTTTTCTTATACAATTTCGAATTTGCAATTGAAAATTGTAATTAATATATATAAATATAAATATATATTTGTTCACTGGAACAAAAATATCATACTAAAAAAATTAACTGAAAATTAAAACTTAGCATATTAAAACGGTGTCGTAACAAGTATGTGTTAATTCTCTACAAAAATTTAACATTTTTTGGGATATTTAGACTAAGTATGCTAATATTATAAATTAAAAATTTCGATTACAAATTCAAAATCTGATAGGATCAAAAGTAGACTCTTTATAATTTTTTTGATCAAAATTGTATTTAGTCCAAATATAAAATTAATATGAGCATAAGAATATTAATATAATTTCATAAAATCAAGATGTTTTCTTGTTTTTTTCTTTCTTGCAAAAAGCTTAGGCCTCAAGGTTTATCTATGTAATTGATCTAGATAACTTATGGATTTAACTATATAGTAAATGGATTCTAGGAAAAAATTGAAATTAAAGCAACAAATACGTCGAAATCACCAAGATTTATATTTCAATCCTTGCAGTTAAAACATATTACAATTTCTGTCCTAAAATTCAGACGGATTGCGAGAATTTATATGTAAAATACGACTGCAAGACTATCAATGCAATTTTACGAAATCAAGAATATGTTCTGAAACAGGTTGAGACTTACAAGAAAATAGTTGATTAATTATTATGAAAAAATTTGATGTTGAAATAGCTAATTAGCAAGTAAGATTCTCATTGCTAAATTTTTTAATAAGAATTTCTCGTGTTAAACAATATAGACTATTAGGAACGAAAACTTTACTTGCTGAAGCTCGATGCTGATTTTTTTTCATAACTATTGGGTCATTTTCTTACAGTGCCTCACGGTTTGTGTATGTATTTAATCCGCAGCTTACGAATACTTACATGATGGTTTTGGGATTCCAGAGAATGGTATATGTGTGGAAATCTGCAGTGGGATCAAACCATAGGAAGAACTGCTGTTCTCTGTCACCCTTGCCCTGGCTGAACACGTTTGTGTGAAGGGTGTAAGGATTACCAGTGGAATTTCCCAGGAACTCAAAGTCTATCTCATCATGGTGGTCGCCTAGTGATGAAAACTGAGACATGATCATTACGTCAAAACATTAAGAATAATACTAGATTGACTGCTTCTCCATCTGACATATTAGTCCTAAGTATTTCTGTAATTGTTTAAATTCCTAGTCTGACTAGTCGGAGTATGTCATGAATCTTACATAATAAGTTGTGACAGTGCCTGCAGAGTCTCCAGGGATAAGCTTGATTTGCATGTCAATCTTTCCGAAGAGTAATTGTTTCCTGGACTGGAAGCCGGAGCCAGAATGTTTGTCGAGCGTAAGCTTGAGGAGCTCCCCGTCGTTGAGTATCTCAGTGTGGAATTCACCCCACGTGACGAGGACATGCTTGTAGAAAGTGGCGTTTTCGTTCTTGATAACGGTAGGTGGACTGATCAATTTTGTTTCATCGTCGACAGGACAAATGTCAGCCAATTACACTCACCAGATACTTCAACATAACAAAATTTCAGCTACATTCATCTATTTTAAGTCGGTGTTTCGTTTAAGCATGCATATATATTGTCCTAAGACAGACAACTGCAATATGTGATTGATTTAGTTTGATCTGTCCAAATCTGATCTGGACAAATATTTTTATGATGAATAACTTGTCTTATATAAATTCTATGTATATATTCTTTGAAGTACAATGTTATGACAAATACCTTACAAATGCACAAACAAAAAAGGTTAGTTAATTACCTGGGCTCCTGCGTTGTGATTTCATATTTGAGTTCTTGGTTACGTCGAGCCGTAGAGATTGTTTGGGTAACAAAGACGTCCAACTGCAATGTATTAAGACAAATTAAAACTTGAGTAACATGATTCGAGCACGTATGTAATAACATTAGATGTCACAGAAAATATTGTACCCTGAAGACAAAGATGGCTGAAAAGATGATGAAGGCCATGTAGGGGATGTAAGTCCCGGCACGAGGTTGGTGGGAACTCCTGGGTGGCATAACGATTGATTGATTCTGGGAACACAACAGAAGGAATTGTGCAGCATTGTCTTAATTTCAATGATCATCAACATGTTTCTAGTACGTATGTACCACTTATCACTACTCCTTTTCATGTTTCGTGTTTCTAATTATCAGTCCTTCCTTTTCTCAGTCACAAAGCGATGGTCGTCCATAAGTCTTGGATATTTGTGGTTGGATCTCTTGCTATTATTTCTCTAAGTATTCTTACCTATATTAGGTGTTACTAATATCTCTAATAGTGTATATATATTATATAAATTGGTGTTGTTATATGCTATTATTACGAGTACTTTATATAATAATAAGGATAATTTACGATGAGCTTTAGGTTTAAGGATTTGCGTGTTTTTTCCACACGGGTCAAATCGCACACCAACTTAATCCCACTTGGGAACCAGAACCAAAGTCGTTCGATGACTTTGTACTACAACGTTTAGGACAATAACACGTGGACCTGTATAAGTACGGATATTTTGTCCTATAAATACTCCCAACCATTTCGGGTAATGGTACGTCAATTATTACCTTTTTACACTAGCTTACAAGGTTTAATTCTGATCTCTCGATCTCTTGAACCAACTTAATCATGGAAGAACATTTTTTTTAGGGCTACCCAACAAGCGTACGATCTTTTTTCTTCTCAATTTTTCAAATACCCGATTAGGACTACTTGTTAAGCAACCTAGATTCTAATCAAAATCAACATAATTACATATATATACCCCGTTATTTTTGAAAAATTACAAATACATACCCCTCATATTTGATAAATTAAAATTATGTAATCTTCAACGTAGACCTAGAAATGTCCATGCACGTTGCCCTTGTTTTTTTTTTTTTAAATTTTGAAAAATTGTAAGAAAAAGCAAACTATGTCATTATTTCTTGTTGCCTTTCTAGTCCATCAAAAAGTTTTTGAAAATTTTAAGAAATAAATTAAATTATTTCACAATCCACGACATTTTGCCCAATTCATTACAAAGAATACATGAAAACTTAACAAAAATTAATGAACTAGACTAGTTGTTGAAGGGACGTTAAAACTCATGGGCACTGACAATTTCCCAAACAACGAGAAAATATTTATAATTATGTCAAATTTTAAAAAAAAATTCAATATATATGTATATATATATAGAGAGAGAGAGAGAGAGATTTGAATTTTTGTTTTTTTGGGTACTTAGTGTATGGGCATGAAGCTATATATCGTTATTTTTTCTTCAAAAAATCCAACCATCAACTATCATTTCAGTCCATTCACACTACAAATTTTGCCAATAGTAACTAAAACTATAATAGAAACAAATTAACTTCGACTGGAGTCTTTAGGCTGACAATATAAAGATCACCAGCTGCCTAAAACATTAACAGTCCTAAACATAGAATTAGATCGACATGCCGGACAAACAGATACATATATAGTTAAGACAATCCGACCTGCTTGTGTACAAAATTCCTGGAGCTTCTCACAGTTGGTTTATGGATTTCTTCCTCCATGATTTCTCGATTCGTATTTCTGCTTGAATTGGTGTTTACCGGAACCCGATCATGTGCTATCAAGAACTAGAATATGCAAGAATCACATGTATTATGTAGGGAATCAAAAAAATAAGTTGTAAAGTGTAAACAGATATCAGTAGCAATTTCTTACATTTCCCAGGTAAGTATTAATGTAAGTAGACCAATTTCATATGAGATCCAACTTCTTCATCGCCATGTTCTGATCGTTCTGTCTGCACTGGTGGCCTTCCGCCAACTAGTGTGAAAGATCTTTATATCTTTGCCACTTTGGGTCGGATTGGGGCCATTGATAGGGTGCTTCCCTCTTATTAGGAAAAAGAGAATCCAAATCCCATCCCTCATTTATACCTAGTCCCATAAGTTCAGGGAATTCCTCCTCCAGGCTACCCGGGTCTGGAACTGGAGCAGGAGCTTGAATTTGAGGTAAAAGACCCTGGAAAGTTGTCCATGGAAATTCATGATGAACTGGAGCAGGAGCTTGAATTTGAGGTAAAAGACCCTGGAAAGTTGTCCATGGAAATTCATGATGAACTGGAGCTGGAGCTGGAGCTTGAATTTGAGGTAGAGGACCTTCTTCTTGACCCTGGAAAGATGGCCCTGAAAATTCATAATGAACTGGAGCTGGAGCTTGAATTTGAGGTAGAGGACCTTCTTCTTGACCCTGGAAATATGGCCCTGGAAATTCATGATGAACTGGAGCTGGATTTGGATTTGAACTATCTACTTCTTGTTGTCTAGAAATCAGCCCTGGAATATTATTTCTCAAAGAATACTGAGGGAATTCTCTCTTAATTGGAGCTTGATTTTCAATGAGGATTCTCAATGTTGTGTCATGGCTGATTTCTTCCTCCGCTTGTTCATCTTCAATGTTGTCTGTTTCCATCCTCCTGCTGTTGCCTGGACTGGCGTGTTGTTCATCATCATTGCCGTTTGTTTTTGATTTCTTCACTACTAGGCGCTTCTTCACTACTAGGCGCTTCTTGGCCGGGCGTTGTGATGCTTCAATGGGGATTCTCAATGTTGTGTCATGGCTGATTTCTTCCTCCGCTTGTTCATCTTCAATGTTGTCTGTTTCCATACTCCTGCTGTTGCCTGAACTGGCCTGTTGTTCATTTTCATTGCCTTTTGTTTCTGATTTCTTCACTACTACGCGCTTCTTGACCAATCGACATAGAACCCAATCATCCAACTGTGCGCAGAAACAACATAAATTCCACCAAACGCAAATGTATACAAATTTGTAATATGTAATGAAAGGATACACAAAGTTCTTCAATTGGGAGTAAATATTGTCAGGTCCATAAACATGTTATCACGATCATGCATCATCATTATCATGAAATGCACGATTATAAGTTCATGTCCTAACTCAAATGTCTAATGATGAATATACAGGTTCCAGTTCACCTCAAATAAAGAAATAATTCTAACATCCCAATCCTCAAACAAAATTCATCAACAAAAGAAAAAACCATAGGAAAAGGCATATACATATATAGATAACATAAGAGAAACAAGTACCATACAAATAAATAGTCATATATATGTCTGCACTCACCCTCATACTATTCTCTGATGTTCGTACGGGGGGCGGGGGATTGCTGAGCTTATACTCATGCATCATCCAACAGGTCTTCTCACCCCCCGGAGGTTTCCCCATGTAGTAGAACAATGACTTTTTAGAACTGATATTTTCACTATTGCACATGATTTGTTTGTCAGCACCAGTGGCCTTCCAGTATCCACCTCCAGCATCCCTTCTTGGCCGACTCCCGTTTCTGTACTTTTTCTCCCTAGGAGTGAAGAAGTACCACTCGTTCTCCCCACTTGGAGTGAAATTTTCTGCAGGAGAGACAAAAAACATCAGACTTACATAATTTTTTAAGCCGAAATTAAAATTTGAATCTGATGTTTATTGAGAGATTTACTCCCATATTGAATTCATATTCAAAGAAGTTAAGATATCAATTTGAAACTATACTCTTCAGTTAATCATAAATTAATATCATAACGTGCAAAGTTTTTCCATGTACACAAAATCTTGCATATTCTTCCTCCATATAATTTTGAATGTGAATTTCAAAATCAAGATAAATAAATAAACTTTTCGAACTGAAAACAGATGAAACAAAAACAAGAAACCTACGTACGTACAAGCCCAGAAACTCATGCATGGAAGAAAATTACAGACGTAAACCCTAACAGTGACAGGTCAATCTCAAAACCAAAGGAATATCAAGACTGCAGAGATAATCGAAAAGTATCTTTACCAGCAAGAACCTCAGGATTGAAACCGTATAAATTAACCTCATGGATCCTGTTCCGCGGCAGCGGCTCGTTCCAGACTCTCTTCATCAAATACTGCGTAAGCTCCACATCACTGGGATGAAACCGGTACCCAACAGGGATGTTCTTGAAGTATTCTTCGTCGCTGATCACTTGGGCCTGATTAATATTCACATTCCCATTACTTTCCATGGAACTCCCCATTCTTGTTCCTTTCCGGAAGAGAGAGAATGTGTGTGAGAGAGAGAGATCTTGTTCTTTCCAGGATTCTTGGTACTCTATTCAATTCAAATTCCGGATCAATATATAGCTGTTATATGCTAAATAGAGAGATATAGATAACTTAAAATTCGGTTGGGAATAGTATAAACCTAGTCAAATAAGATTCGAGTAGTACAAGTCAAGCTAGTATCTAGGTTTTTACTATTTATGGTTGAGTCTATTTAGGAATCATGTATATCTATATCCTTTTCTCATAATTTTTATTATGATTATTTTTATGTCTAATTTGTTAATTTGGGCTATAAATTATACTCTTAATTTATTATATTTTGTATTTTAAATCTTTGGGCTAATTTTTGCAGTCTTTTCTTGAAAAATTTAGTGTGTATTTTAATATTATAATTTTGTTGTGAATCTCCCAAAGTTAAATGGTATAATTAATTAATAATCGAGTCAATTAATTATAGTTACAGCACTAAAAATGGCTCAATAGTTATAAAAAAATTTTGATATTAAAATCAGTGTCGGGCTAATTAGGCTACATTTTTTTATGAATTGAATTCTTGTTGCTAAATTCACTGAAAAATAATTTTCGTGTATTAAATAATATAGATTACAAAAAGAAACAAAATCTTGGTCATAAAATTGACGGTATCCTTTTTTTTTATTTACTGAGCTATTTTCTTGTAATGTCGATGATAATGTTTATATTTTTCGGGATAAGGATAACTCATAAGTAAGGATGACAGCCTATAAATATGGCTCAATTATTTTAATAATAAATAATATCACAAAAGTAAAATGAATGTGAAACTTTTGAAACCTTGTAGGTTTAGGAGACTGCCTGTTGGACCTCCTAATGGGCTGCTCGTCCAGCCCACTAACGTCCTCAAAGTTGTTGGGCTTCTCCCAGTTTTCTTATGGGCCAAAATGACAAGTGGGGTGATACAGAGCAGCTGCTCAGCCCAACCCCGTATCAATATGTATACTTATATATATT
This sequence comes from Sesamum indicum, assembly GCF_026168435.1. Classification (NCBI taxonomy): domain Eukaryota; kingdom Viridiplantae; phylum Streptophyta; class Magnoliopsida; order Lamiales; family Pedaliaceae; genus Sesamum; species Sesamum indicum. Next base: position 1,538,732 of record NC_142661.1, on the reverse strand, counting down.
TTATCTATTTAAATATGTTTACATATTTATAAATATTATAATTTATTAGACGATTTTTATTACATCGAGTGTACTTCAATCATTATAGTATATATGTACACGTTGTGGTCTACCATAATCAAAATTGTACAGTAATTAGAAATATGCTTGTACCATTTTTTTTGTATAAATACAACAAGATTTCTATTATGAGAAGTATACAATATTTTTTCTTTTATTAATTATAATTAGATTCCGACATAATTAATCATCCCACGTCGCGGGACTAATAATTATTCTTGTATGACTATTATAGTAGTTGGATAAGATAATATTAACCGGGAAAATTTTAATTTTTTCATCCTATAATTTGGGGTTGGTATTTTCAATTTTGTATGAATTGATTTTCGCAATTTAGTTCTGTAACTTTAAAATTTTGTCAATTTTTTAGTTATTTTTCGGTCAAATTAATCAAAAAAATAACTAAAATTACAAAACCAAAAAAGAAAAGAAAAAATATCGTGCAGGACCAAAAATATCATCCCCTGTAAATTACAGAACTAAAATTGCATTTTTACCTAATTATTGAATAAGGATGCAATTACTTCTTTATGATTGTATTTATACTACATTTTTTTCTATTGTTCTTCTATGATTAAGTCCTGAAATTATGAGGGTACGATACATTTGTGAAGATAAAGAGAGAAAAACAAAGATAAATAAGTATGTGTTAGAGATAGTGTGTATGTTTGAATTTATTTTTGGAGATAATATAAAATAAGTATGGTATGTTTTATGTTGTTTAGTATGCGACAAAAACCACTGTTTATTGTCAAATCATGTCTCTTTTATATATATTTATATATATGTATGAGTATATATATAATTTTTGAGTTGTAGGGCCTATAATTAGTGTATACTTATTTTGATAAAAAATAAAAATTAGGTGTATTATTATTTTGAAGCATCAAATCCAAGATTCTAATTACATTATCTAATAGAAAATACATCGAAAGACGAACTGTAGATATGAATTTAGTGCACCACTTCGTTTCACTATATTGCTTAATTAATTATATAATTTGAGATTAATTTATATGAATAGCTTTCGTACTTAACTTTTATTACACTCTAATTCTATTGTTGACTATATATTTTTCTTATTTAAAAAATAAATAATTAACTGAATTACACGTAAACTTCATGTAGTTTGGGAAATTATATGTAACACCTCTGAGGTTTGCTTCCATCTAACAAATAAGTCCCTCATTAGTCAGAATTCACTGAATTTGTTGATATTAATAAAAAAAAATTGAATGAGAATTGTTATTTACCGTCGATTGACTGGTTACTGATTTATTACAGGTCAAATATTTTTTTGCGAACTAAACTACCCTTATAACGGTAAAGATACCTCTTCACATGGATTAGCGCGTAAAGGCGTATGAGGGTAATTTAATCCTAAAATAATTATTTGACCTGCAATAAGTGAGTAGTAATAAATTAATCGAGGATGAATATAAAAACTTATTGGTTAGAAATATTATCTATTTTAAATATCTTAATTATTGATTTTCATTTATCCAAAATCCAATCTCCAATATTATAATTAAAATTTTAGATTATCAATAAAACATCAGTTAGAAACATCGCCTATTTTTAAATATATCATATATTTATTTCGTATTTATCTAAAATTTTATCTTCAAGATTATAATTGAATTTTTTAATTGACAAGAAAAAATCTTATTTTTTTAGAAATATCATATATTTTAAGTATATTAAATATTATTTTGTATTTATCCCAAATTTTATCACCAATGTTAAAATATTAATTGAATTTTGTATTTATCTTATATAACATAAATTCAATACGTATCTATCTTATATGAATTTTATTTTATGATTAAGTTGCATTTATTAACATTAAAAATAAAAATTATCCATCCAAATCAAAATTTTTTCGACTATACATTATTTGTGTGTATCCAAATCGAAATTTTCGAATATACATTATTTGTGTGTATCCAAATCAAAATTTTCGAAAATACATTATTTGTGGGTATCCGTATCAAAATTTTCAAATATACATTATTTGTGGTTACTCGTATCAAAGTTTTCGAATATACATTATTTGTGTGTATCCAAATCAAAATTTTCGTTTATCTAATAATTTAATATTAATTTGTATACTTCTACTCAAATTACCATTTAGTTTTTTTTTTATCTAAATATTTATCTCTTTGTATTTTTTTACTCTAATATATCAATATATTATAGTTTCATCCATTAAATTTTTATTTTATAGTTTTATTTTTTGTTATTTTTCAGATTTATTTTTGTTTTTCAACAAAATAGAAAAAATTCATTTAATTCTAATAGTTTCGTATTTCATTTAATATTTATTTGTATGATTCTACTTAATCTGATATTTATTTTTTATTTTTATTTAAATATTTACCCTTTTTATCTTTTTTATAGATATAAATTATAATTACATCCATTAAAATTTTATTTTATAGTTTAATTTGTTATGTTTTTTTATATTTTATTTTTCTACAATGATAAATAGATTCATTTATTGTTGATCGATTATTTTATTTAATATTTATTTGTATAATTCAACTCAAATTATGATTTAATTTTTATTACTATTTAAATACTTACCCCTTTGTATTTTTTGTAAACCAAATTTTTTTTATATGTTATGGTTCAATTCGCATATTAAAATTTTATTTTATAGTTTAATTATTTTGTTTTTCAACAAAATGTAACAAATTCATTTAGTGCAATAGGTACATATTTCATTTAATACGTTATAAATTACTGCAACTAAAAATTATGATAAGCCAATATTGTTTATATCGATCAAGTAGACGAAATAACACTTTTAGTCCCATAGAATAGAGAGTTCAACATATTTAGTCCAATTTTTTTTAAATAGTTCAAAAATTTTGAAAAACTCAACACGATCAGTCCTCTGCTTTACGGGATTTTTAAAATGGTTCCAAAATTAAAAAACCTGACATATATTAGTTACATAACACATTTAGTCCGCACATCATAGGATTAATAGAATTAAATGTATCGAATTTTTCGAGTTTTAACACCATTTTGAAAATTCCGTAAAGTATAGGATTAAATGAGATGAATTTTTCTAATTTCAGAGTATTCTGAAAATTTGATAAAAGTATTAAATTCCCTATTCTATAATACTAAAAATGTAAGTCCGCTCGTTTAGACAAAATCTATGCCCACGATTCATTAATATTTGTCATGATTTTAGCTATGCCAAGCCATTTGCAGTCGTGTCTAGCGTTTTAGCTTCGCCTGCAGAAATAATGTCTAACAGCTACTGTACAACTGTAATTAATTAGTATATACTATAATTTTTAACTTTCGAACACGATAATTATTCATAACAAAAATCGAAAATTTTCAAGCGTTCTAAGCTAATAAAAAACATAAAACTCAAATATATTAAAAACAAAATTCTTAAAAAAAAAAACACACACACACACACTCATATGTCCACTTCTTCTCTTTCAATCTATCAAGAAAATACATATTTTTTTGGAAAATTTAGAATCAAACAAAGGTTTTAAATCTTCATCTTTCCATCCATGAGTGAATATAACTGGTCTTGGATCTTTTCACACAACTGGCAACAGCAGAAGTTGTAATTATGGGCACGTGGTTCTCAAATCCATCCAAATGCAGCTAAAATCGTGCTCACGTGATTATCTTCACATTTATAACTATCTTACAACATCATGATTGATGCACATTTAAATTTGTTATAAATTGCCAAATCTCTCCTTCAACTTTCGGAATTACAAATAAAACCCCTCTAGAATTGCATAATTTTTCTAGTGCCACATTTTGTGAAGATTTTCTCACGGTTCAATTTTTTCATTTGATATTATCACACGTATACATGTTGACCAGTGTTTGAATTCAATTTGCACTAGTCAAATAAATATAAAACCCGTGTCCAAATGTGACATTTAGATAATAATAATAATAATAATAATAATAATAATAGAAATAATTATATTATCCTTCCCTAAAGTTTGGTATAATTACAAATAGATTTTCTATAATTTCAAAAATTACATTTAGTACTCCTGATGTGTGTTTATATCTAACAAATAAATCCTTTCGTTAGTCGAAATTTATCGAATTTGTTGATATCAACAAAAAAATTGAACGACTCCCAAGAAAAGAATTATAATCTTATTATCTGAATTCCTTTACATTGTGGGTATTATTGCATGCAATAGATCAACAGCTGTGTATATATACTATTTATTAAATGTAAGGGATTTTGAATAATTAATTTTGACTCACAGAATATGCATTGACTGATATATCCTTAATATATATATATTTTTTTCCTAATATTAATAATTATTTTTTAATCACTTGGTTTTGTTAATAGTATTCCATTAAGATATATTTAAAATTAAAATATTTTAATAATTTTGATAAATTCTAAATTTACACATGTATCGAGTGTACCTGAATGTTAGTCAAAATATGAGCAACATTAAATCCATATCAATTTTTAGGGATGGCGACGGATTCAGTTGGCCCTGGAACCGCCCCGGTTGAGGGCAAGTTTTGAAGCCTTAAACTTGTATTGCGGGTCTTAATAATTTGCACCAGAACATATTCTGATTTTTTTTTTTGTGTATAACATTTATTTGTACATATAATATATAAACTTGATATTCTTATAAACTAAAATAATGATATAAATCGTTTACAAACGTCTTAGTATTTGTACAAGTAAAACACATTAAAATTTTTAATATTTCAATTCTTAAAATATGCATAAAAACAAAAATATTAAACTTTCAATAATATTATCGCCTCAGATTATAAATTTATAGTAGTATTATTTTCTAAAAAAATAATATTTTAAAAATATGAACTGAATTTACCAGGTTCGTCGGATTCGGCTCCAAATTCAAAATTTTCTTTAACAGAATAGGTCTCGAATTTTGACAAACCCACCCTTTTGCATTTGATTTGAAATTCAAAATATAGAAGAGGAGAGGAGTTGTGAAATTAAATTATTTGAGAAGAAGATTTTGAAATTTGCAGTGTGTTTGATGTAATAATAAAGTAGGAGAGATGCATGGTTTTGAATTGGGGCGACGCCCAAGTCCCAACAACTAATTATTGTCAGACTTGAGTCGTGACCCACAGTCTCCGCAAATCCTTGCATTGACAGCCTACAATTGCAGGAGAGACGCGCAACCATCCCCATCATTTACGCTTACTTTTGTGTCCTGAAGGTTTTCCCATACCCCACCACCTGCTTGCTTTTATGCCCTCGAAAGCGCGTATGCGTTATAACTTAAATCCCCTGGATTTGAGCATTTGGTAGCCATGCATTTTTATTACCCATCTATCTGTCTCCAGCTAACACTTTTCTTCTTGATTCCCTCCCCAACCGCCTTCCTTTGTCTTTCCCACCTATAAAAATAGCTCACCAAGACTCTAAGCATCAAAGACAAGGGTCTAATTCTCAGTCTCCTACTCACAAGAATCAACACCTCGTTATTTCTCTGTCAATGGGTTCGGATTCTTCTCTAGCAGCTCTTCTTCTGCCTGTTCTGGTGCTCGGTTTCGTTTCGGCAGCATCTGCCGGTAATTTCCACCAAGATGTGGATGTAACGTGGGGCGATGGCCGTGCGAAAATCCTCAAAGGTGGGGAGCTTCTGACGCTCTCGCTTGACAGGGTGTCGGGCTCAGGGTTCCAGTCCAAGAACGAGTACATGTTTGGAAAGATCGATATGCAGCTCAAACTGGTCCATGGAAACTCGGCCGGGACTGTCGCTGCCTACTTCGTAAGTTTTAGGCCGCCTGTTTTTCCAGCATTAGTTCTGTCTGCTACATTGTTGTGAAAATCACCAACGCAAATTCGTCGTGATCTGCAGTTGTCTTCACTAGGGCCGAAGCATGATGAGATCGATTTCGAGTTCTTGGGGAACCTGAGTGGTGACCCTTATATTCTACAGACAAATGTGTTCACCCAGGGAGGAGGCGGCAGGGAACAGCAGATTTACCTCTGGTTCGATCCGACTGCTGATTTCCACACCTATTCAATCCTCTGGAATCCCCAGAGAATCATGTAAGTACTGATGGTATTTAAATTACCTATCTTTTTATACAATTGTTGGACTGATTTTATGAATTGATCCTGTGAATCTTGCAAAACGGTCAATAGCCCCGGGACTAGACGGTCTGCCGGGCACGCCGGCATAGCATTGGGCTGATGGGACGCCCAATGCTATTTAACAGTTGAAATTCTCACAATCTGATGGTATTTCTTGGTTCATTCACAGATTCTCAGTAGATGGGACGCCCATCAGAGAGTACAAGAATTTAGAGTCCATAGGAGTTCCTTACCCGAAAAAGCAGCCGATGAGGGTATACTCCAGCCTGTGGAATGCCGACGATTGGGCAACAAGAGGTGGCCGTGTGAAGATAGATTGGAGTCAGGCTCCATTCACAGCCTCCTACAGAAATTTCAAGGCCGACGCCTGCATTTGGTCCGCCGGCTCCTCGTCCTGCACTGCTAAGCACCCTATCCCTGCTTCAACTTCAAACAGCAGCAATGCATGGCTAGACAGAGAACTGGATACATCAAGCCAAGAAAGATTGAAGTGGGTCAAGAAGAATTACATGGTATACAATTACTGCAACGACACCAAGCGATTCATACACGGTTTACCAGCAGAATGCACTACCACTGTGTCATGATGCACATAAAGAGAGATGATATAGATATATAGTGTATTTCATTACATTCTTGGCAAATAGAAATAGTTCACAGGCATAGACAGTACATTTCTGTATTCAAGGTTGTAGTATTCTTTGATTCTTTTTTCTTTTTCTTTTTGTGTATATTTCTTCACTAGATGTATGTCATTATACAACAAATCAAGAAATCTGAAAGATCTATAGTCTGCATATTTTGGGAAACTCACTCAATGCACGTGCATTTATTTATGAAGAGCGCACTGGGAGTTGCATGCATTAACAGCTGCACATTTTCTAGAACATGATTTTGAAAAGTTATCAACTGCTGGGAAATCTGAATCGTTGAAGAGGGTGATAGAGGTGAAACCAGGATTGATGTTCCTTCTCAGGCATGCAAATTTTAGTTCTTGAAGAGAAGGGAACGCGTACACGAGCCAAGAATACAAATCAAGAAAAGGGCTTCAATAAATTCAAATGCATATATATGCATGTATATCATATCCAGTATAAAATGGAAAAAGGAATAGGAATTTTTTGTTAACTAAATCAGGTTTAGCTAAACAAAATTGCTCACACAGAAAATGTTATGCACTTACTATATATATAAAGAATTACTTTTTCTAAAATTGTATACCAATCATATGTACTAGTATTACACTTATCATGTGATTGGTCACTTTTCTGAACTATACACTAATCAGTACACTTACCAAATAATTGGTCAAATCCGACTAAACTCGATTTGAGTTAAAATTTTTCGAGGGGTAGATGGTTAAGTTATAAATATTCCGTCTATCAAATCTTTGACCTAAATTTGCAACCACCGCATGTATTAACAGCCTGTTTCGGAGACAAAAAATTGTTTTAAACCAGCCAACATTCATGTGTGAATAAGGGACAGTCAAACCAGAATTCCACGGTAAAAGTATCACAATGGGCAGAGAACTCATTACGCGTTCGCATGTAGAAATAACACTGATTGATTTAATCCCTGGTGAGAAAGAGTCGTAACAGCGCATATGTCATCTTTAATACAAGCCACAAGAGTGAATTTCCGTGTCTTGTGACGTGGCTGTGCGGTGAGTATACTACAAATCCCATCAAAAGTGGGGTGGAGAGAGAGAGAGAGACCAATACAATAGAACAATAAGTTATAATCAGATTCAGAATACACGAAACTTGGAAGAAATTATCATAATTAGACATGGAAATCCTACAGAAACGAAAAGCAATTCAAAGTCATCATTTTAGATCAATACATGCTCACCATACATACACAGAAAGTAAGCAACAACCAAGTTGATATGGCGTCTTATAAGCAAGCAACTTACAGTACAGGGTGACTGTACATGAAATGATTGAATTTTGAAACATGCAATAAAGGTCTTCAAGACTCCTGAGAATACATATATTCTCATGCAGCTCTGAGTCCTACTGGCACTGAACAAGAGTTTCAGAAGTTGTCAAATGTGGTAGTTAACAATGCTGAACTCTATTTTCTGAACAATATTTATTCATCCTCCAACTCCACAATGCGAGCCCTTCTTTCAGCAGCTTTCTTCCTGATAAAGATGCCCCACCTCATTGCAGCCTTAATCTTAAGCCAACCTGCAACAGCCTTCCCAGACCGGGTTCGATCCTCACCATAACTGAAACCAGGAGACGGAGACGGCATGTACGAAGGGAAGTTGTACCCATCTTCAGGCACATTAACAGAGGCATGGCCTCCCATGCTGAAAAGCCTAAGCAAGTGCTGCATATCTTCATTCTCAAGCATTTCATGACTTCTCATACGAATTTCCTCCTCTGACAAGAAGTCATCTACGCCCTTATCCCGGTTAGTGGACCAGTCTTCAAAAGGATTAAGGCTGGCTTGCTGAAGAGATGCATTGCTTGCTTGGAAGGAGGATGATGATGATGATTGAGGGGGACCAAGGGCAAGGCCAACCCTACTATCATACGGAGCACTATCAATTTGGTTGGGCTGGTTGACCTGTTGGTCATGCTGAGTAAAACTGGCGGGTTCAAACTGGGTGCGTGAACTCGAATTTATAAGCTGAGACTGGGTGGAGTATCTGGCAGTCATGTTGTCATTATAACCCAAACCTGGTTTGGCAGAATAAAATGTTAACCACTCAGCACTTTGCTGCACCAATCATAATGCACATGTTGATCGGGCCTAAAAATGAGTGTTCAATGCCAAATTCAAGTTACTAGTCAAGAGAGTCACCAACTTAAAAGAGCAGACAGGGAGGGGGGGCAACCAGTGGAGAATAGTCCTCCCTCCATCTCACAAGATTCAGCCAGCAACCTACAATTCTAGACTTCCCAATTTCTTGGTCTTCACATAGAATTCAATAGCAAAGAGTTGCGGAAAAAGCATGGACCAAAAAAACAACTATTGCAAACAATGAATAGCTGTTAGCAATTGAAAGTCTAAAAATTAGCAGAGCCACAAAGAAAAAGTTCAGAAGACAAAATTAAAAAAATGGGTAAATTATAGCCACGTCTCCTAAGGTTTGACATAATTACAGTACGTCCTCGTTTGAGAAATTACAAAAATCCTCCTATTTTAACGTCCGTCTAACAACAAGCCCATTCCGTTGGCTTCCATTAGGCTTCCATCTAAACTTTGTGTTGCACTGACCAAATGATCTTCTATATTATAAATTAAAATTTTATATATTTTTCAGAATTCTTTTAAAATACTTTTATAAACTAATATTCCCTGTGGAATATTTATTTTACTCACCCTAAGACTTTTTTACATTTTTTCAAATAAGTTTTTTTATTTTTTAAAAAAAATCAACAAGGGTAAAATAGTAATGTACACTTCATCGTCTAGGGGATACAAAATTATTTTCTATTTGAGGGGGGCATTTGTAATTTTTTCAAATAACGAGTCTATTTATAATTATGTCAAACCTCAAGGGAGATAACTGTAATTTACCCTTAAAAATATCTAAATATCCAAATTCAGGAATGGAACAATAACAAAAATTAGAGGCTCCAAGCAAGCACAAACAAGGATGTGATTCACCATAGCAGTCAGTGGCGCACGGAGCACAATGGCACCAAGGGCTCCCGGAGCCATGGCGTACGCCTTTTCAAAGGATGGCGCAGTACTAGTAATTTTATATATTGTATTTATACTAAACTAAACAATACATACAGCCTTATAGTTGAATTACTGAAAGTCTGAAACTGAAATTTCATAGCATACTTATATAATTAAAACATGTGAAAAACTGATAATTTTAATTTATATTTATACTTAATTAAAGAAGTAAATAACATAGTCATAGACTACAAGTCTACAAACAATTACATAATTTCAGAAATTAAAATTTAAATAAATCAAAAAAGTAACAGTCTAAAGTTCTAAACAAAGTTCTAAACAGAGAGAAAAAAAAACCAGAGGTCCACAAAGAATCACGCAGCAGCGGCTCAACAGTGGAAAAGGAATAGCAGTGGCAGCTGGCAGGAAGAGAAAAAGAAGAGGCAGGAGGAAGAAGAAGAGGCAGGAGGATGAACAGTCGTTGGGTTACTTCAGTAATATCATGCATGCAGATTATTTATTTCTGCTGGACTTCCCTTAATTATTAGGGTTTTTTTTATTTGATGGGCCCACCCCACCGCCCAGGCCCTTTTTCACAAAGGTGTGCCTCGCGCGCGCCTGGACAACAGCCTGAATGCCGCCCAGGCGCGCACCATGGCCTCGCCATTGTGAAGGCGAGCGCCATAGGCCGTGAATGGCGCGAGGGCTGCACCTCTCGCGCCTTTGCGTGCCATTGACCACACTGTGATTCACAACATTGACAGCAAAGTCAGAACATGAATCATTAGCTTTGCTATTTTTGGCTGTTTTTAGGTAAACAAAATAATATGCTACAAGGTTCAGGAAGTATCGGCCACGTCACTAAATACCCGTTTCCAGCAAAGCAAGTTAGTAAAGAATTATCAAGACATGGGGGCATAATAGCTAATAGTGAATTACGCAGAACACCTGCGAATAGATAAGCCAACCAAAAGGCAGGAAATTTTCCCTCATATCACAAAAGCAACTAAGCCAACACCAATATGAATGTGCAAAAATGAAAGCAACAACGATAAGGTAAAAGAAAAGAAAAGAATGGTGTAAAAAGTGTAACATGAAAGAAATTAATTTAGTTAATCAAACATTTTTTATTCAGTTGTTCCACAATTGCATTAATGTTCAATAGGAAGATAAAATATCAGAACATATAAACAATGTAATCTTATTAAGGGAAAGAGCAAAAACATGGAACTGAGATATCAGGCCTTTTGCTTTTAGTTGGATTGATTTCAAAAACCAAGTCGGCAGCAAATCGTAATTGGAAAGGTCATTAGTAATCCAATCGTCTAGAAGTGCCAAGTTTAGTTCTCAGCGGAGTTAAAGAAAATTACTTTCAGTTAGCTGACACTCACCGCCAATTAGCATGCTCTGATCAATTGATGAAGGCTCGGAAGGAACTGATACTGGCAATCTCTGTGGTGGAAGCTGACTTTCTACTGAATGTGAATAATTGACTGGCCCAAGAGGAAGAGCGCTTGACTTCTTAGTTTGCTTGAAATTTAACAGTGATTTCCCATCATACTCCACAACTTGATTCCAATTATCATATGCTTTCTTCACCCAGGCATCCACATATACCTACACATATAATACACGCATTATAATACAGCCACAGGTTTATATGAGGAGAATGTGATTACAATTTCGATGACAGCCATAGATGATACCCGTAACTGGTTAGACAAGTAAATCAGGTGGAGATGTAAACGAAATTTCCAGCGTGGGGACTAAAAGTTATGGAGAATATGCAGTAGATGCATGTAACCCATGTTTACAAGCAACCTTCCAATTTTGATCCCATCAAAATTTTGAAGCTAAGAAAGAATAAAATAAACAGGCTCATATGTAAGTCAACGGAAGAGGAGAAGGTACATCTTTAAGAGCTAAAAAGTACCTTTCAGCTCAAGACATCCAAAAAAAACTTCAGCTTTGTTTGGTTTTGTTCAGGGGATGCTTCCATCCCCCTCATACATGAAATGAGACCAAACATTTGTTTTATTCCTCAGAATACATCTCCCGTTTCCCCAAAAAATAATTATACTTTAAATCTTCATATCATTACATCAATCAAAATATTATGCATACATGTATATATTTGCATCTTTCAAGCATTATTTTAATATAAAGATATATCAAATACTTGGCCTAGAATTCATTTTGAGCACACCCAATAAAATACATTGAAGAGAACTATAATCAAGATTCAAGAACCACACCTGACAACAAAATGGATCCCTCGAAGAAAAATCCAACTGAATCCATGATTCAACATTTATCTTATATCCGTTTTTTGCACCAAAACAATAGGCATGAATATATGGTATAACAACTTTTTTTCCTTACTTCAAGCCAGAGATGTTAGGAAAAGTTTATATCTAAGCATATCCAGAAGGCTCATGAATTGCATAAAATAAACCAAATACTTTAGGCCATGCATTTCATTTTAGAAGCATACTGCCGTACCTTCTGGCTCTCAGAAAGAGAATCTGCTGGATAATACTGATCATTAGCTATGAGGCCACTTAGCTCATAGATATTGTTAAAGACGACACCCATATTTCTAGTATCGTCAGGGTAATATACATAAAGCTTCCCACTCAGGACACAAGTCTTGGCGTGCTCTATGAGGGCCTCCCACATCTTATTCGACATACCACTTCCAAGGATCTGCCAATACCAGATATGAGGGACTCATATTACCAAAAGATATTATAAATGCCACGATAGTTTACAAATACTTACAGTCCTCAGCTTTTGGGAATCCCTGACCACAAGCCGCAGGAAGTCCTCCACTGTAAATATCCCTGCATTGTTAAGCCGCTTGTGGAATGATCCATCCTTCCCTATTTTCTCCAATCTCCATACTTCATCATTCAAGGCAGGTGGATAATGTTTCTTGTACACTGTAAGAATTGAAAACACTTCAGTAAATATTTCTAGCTGGTAAGAAACTAAAATGCATGCACTGCCTAACCCAGCCTGAAGACATGTAAACAAGGTTGAAGGAACATACAAATGCTTTGGAAAAAAAAAAACACACACACACACACACACAAATACATACCAAAAAGAATAAAAATAAATAAAAATTCATTTTCCTAATCTCTCTCTTTTCCTTTAATCCCTGTCTCTTATCTTTCTTTCGATTCCTCTATCTTCAAAAATCCTCTAAAATACTTGTGATATACAATGGTGATAACAAAAAAGTGCATATAGTTGACTTGAACTTGACATCTGGAAATCACACATCAGATTGCTACTTGTAATATCATACTAATTCCACATATCAATCTTGATATCATATGCCCCTCTATCTCACTGTTGCATATCTATTTTTTAATTGCCATGTTTGAACTTGTAGTCCTGATTTATCTAAATGTCATCTAAGTTCATCTGTGTATTTTATTTGTATTGATACCAACATGTTCATATGCTTGGGTTTTGGCTGAGAACTGAAAAATTTTCTTTTAGAATTACATACATTCCCCTCTGTGATCTTTGACGGTAAAAGCTTCAGTCTTTGCTTCCCGTATGCGCACGCCCTCACAAAATCCTGATGCAACTTTCAAACCAAGTCTGAACTTCCTGCTCCTTATCCAGCTGGAATTATCTGTAAATGTGAGATCTCCTAGAGTTCCAACACCTTCCTTTAGTGTGACTTGTAAGTCCCCAGTCAAAAGAGGTCTCTTTCCTTCACGTTCTTTCACAACATGGCTTTCAAACTCTTCCTGACTCCAACCTTCCTCATCCTCATTGTTGAAGTCACCTTCCAAGACAATAACGTCCAGCTTCATAGAAGATTCAGGTCCAGAAGTCACAACATGACCTGTGTTAGCATCTATTAGCACAACATGAATAGCAGCACCCTGCTCTCCCTCTACTTTCCCTCCTGTGAACAGCGGAAGAGAAAGCCTGGATTTAAAGTGAAGCTGCAAGTTTCTCCCATCTGGACCTTCGAGTCGTTTAGGCGATGACCTGAACTCTCAAAGTCTTAGGAATAACCGAACAAGGCAACTTAAACTATACAACATAGTAGAGAAAAATACTGACAGATATACAAAAGTAATCAAGAAAATGCAACAAGTGGACAGTTGATGCATGTATTGTTATGTGGTTTCAAGAGAAGGATTTCAATTTCTCCATATATGGCAGGCAAAGTATACTAAAAGAGCAACACATGGAGGACTTTCGCAAAGCATGTGCAATACATAAACAGCAAAGTATCCAAACTATGAGTATCTATCGCCATTTTTGTGGTAACTTCTTTTAAAAAGACAACAGAGAAAGAAACGGATGAAATGACATCAGAGATGATGGCACAATTACGTGGCCGAGAACTTCCGTTGATACATATGCATTTCTAACAAGTACATGGCATATGGTCTTACTTTCTGAAAAAGACGAGATAAATTGCTAAACAGGTTAGTTTAACATTGAAAAGGAGGCTTTTACGAATAACAAATAATTACACAACATATATTAGAGCTACTAAATCACAACAGAGAGCAAAGATGACCAAGTCATAAATAAAGAATGGTGCTTTAGAAGTTTGGCAAAGAATTTACTATAATCTGTAACAATAAAGGCACAACCAGAAACTGTAAAATGGAAATAGGAACAAAAACATATAACTTACATACAAGTAAATAGGAATTTGATGTTGCAAGAAGAAATTTTTTACTGTATCAATTGAGGAGCGCACAACCTATTACTATGCTACCGAATATGACATTCTAAAATATGAAAGGTTTTCATTCAAGAGCATATTCATCATTCTAGGTAAAGAAGTAAACAATTCTGCACATCCTCATGCAATCTATTTCCTCATAGAAGCTCTGTCTTGTCATAACTCAAAAAGGTTCTCCTCACGCTTAGTTTATGCTGCTTTCCATGCGTCTTCTCTCTAAACTTCCCACAATCCAAATCTCTTAGTAAATAATGCATACAAGAAAGCATGACCAAGATGAGCCTTTAGCAACATAACTCAAATCAACTTTACTTTTCCAAAGACCACATAATTAGAATTTTGAAAAGTACTCACAAAGATTTAAAATCTTATACCAAACTTGAGTAGGTGACAATAAGGAGGTCTCCACATAATAAAAAGGCAGTGCAATACTCATGTTCAAGTTAAGAAATAAATTCTCAAACCTTCCGTTGAGTCTGGCAGGGCCCAGCTTAGCCAAAGCTCGTTCAACTTCTTCACTAACCTATTCAAGAAAAGTTTATGAATAAAGCAAAACTTGCAGATAATAAGTATGATTGTGTCCATGGTGAAGATGAGTGTCATGCAACTAAGTTTTTCATAAAAAGATATCCATACTTGAAGCCAAAGTAAGTCTGGAGTAACAAGAGCTGCATAACAAGATATCATCATTTTAAGAAGGGCTCATCTAACAGGCCGCGTAATCTCTAGAATACTAATTTATCGTGCGCATGAAATGTTGGGGGAGAATTTGAATAAAGATCAGATAGTTTCTCTAGATTTACATGCACAAAGTTCATATGGTCCTCATCGCCACTACACCAAAATAATCCAAGGAGATAGTCAGGTGGCATTATCCAGTGAGAATCTGGATTTAACCTTTCAAGGAAGACCATATCTAAACCAGCGGTAACAGAGACAGGTACATTTGATAACAGCATTGACAAGGAATTCAGAGTTACCACTCTTCGAAGTATTGGTTCCAAAGATGAGCAAAGCTTCTGGAGGCTATCCACCTTTAGAGCTTCCACAATAACACTGCATAAAACACACTACTTCATTAGACAATCAGAACATTAATTCCCTTAGCATCATTTCGAGTAAATAAAAAGTCTAGATATTTGAAGGCATATCAAATGAAGATAAACTTTACTCAAAAGCAACAACAAAGAGAGCCATGGTAGAAATACACTTGAAAAAGCAGCAAAAACATGGGGAAAAAAACATTTAGCACTTACGCTTTTATTCCATTGTGTATTTTTATCTTCAGCATCTTGAAGAGTTAAGCGTTTGTCAAGATTTTTGTGTTGAAAAGATGGGTTTTTGTTTTTGTTGCGATCTTGACTTAAGAAAATTAGTTCTGAGTTTGAATCCCATCCAAACCAAAGATTCTAAAAATGGATGTGTATGATTTCATCTGTTTCCATGGTGAAAGCATGGAAAGCCACAAGAACCATTTAGGATTTGACATTTCCAAAGGAATAATTGGATGTGGGAATGGAATAATAATATGTAGCATTGAAAGCATTTGCTGCAAATTGTCTCATCAAGCCACAAATTGTAGACAGTTATATCCACCTAGATCAAGGACGTCAGTGGTTAATTTGGTTCTACCAAGACATTTTGATGGGCATTGGTACCGATGTTTAGATGGCAAATTTTGTTAGTGCATATTTATGTGTATGTGTATACTGTGTGTATGCACATTATATATAACTTATGTGTTACAGCTTTGCATGTCCAGAACAAATTATGCACTTTGAAGCTTGTACTTAATCCACATATTTATGTGTATGTGTATACTGTGTGTATGCACATTATATATAACTTATGTGTTACAGCTTTGCATGTCCAGAACAAATTATGCACTTTGAAGCTTGTACTTAATCCACATATAGCATGTTCTATAAGCAGCATGAGCACTTGCCAAAACTTTCACTAAATTCATGCTTCTAAGCGAACGCACGGAGCATGTAGATCAAAGTCAGTGCATATGATATACACTAATTCCTCACCACCATTTGCTTCTTTGTCCCCCAGCAACAAATGAGTGGGCTTGCTATGAAAATCCTCATCGATGTTGTACCAATTTTAATAATCAATGAGATGACAATCGTGGGACATGATTATAATCCACAAATTGCTTAAAAATAATAACTTTTTACCACTATGATAGTCATCTGTGGAACAAAAGGTTTAAAATTGGTACAACATATTGATTTTAAATATTAAAAGAACCCTATCGTATAAAAAGTGTTCCTTTCACATACATCAAAACCAACAACATTTCAAAGTTTTCAGCTTCTCATGCATGGAAACACAAACAATAGAAAACATCTATATTTCTACCCTATAAGTCCAAAATTTTTCCACAATTAGATCAATCAAATTTCAATTTTCATAGGAACACTTAGATAAAGTATCTCCAACCCTAAAAATGCTAGAACAAAATTAAAATGAAAACAACGAAGTCCTTATTCTCTTAAATTGACAACCACAAGGTTCAAGGACAATTATATACAATTCCTGAATCAATTTATAAACTTAATGGAACATCCCAGTTCTGCAAGTGCATAACATTAAATAAAGTGGCCCTCATTCATTTCCTGGTATGTCAATTGGTTTGAGAAACTGCAATAGCGGCTCCAAGAAAATGTAACATCCAAATAGAGGGAAAAAAAACAAAGAGCTGTCGCACCAAAGTCCCTATTAATAAATAACAAATCCTGAAAACCAGCAACAGAAAACTTAAAAATCCACTGAAACTTTGAACACTAACTCAACTATGCAATTATTTATATTCACAATATGGGAATCCATTGCAACAAAAATATGGTCAATCGTATTTGTTCCAATATTTTTCAAGTATAAGCAACATTGTTCACAGAAAAAGGGCAGATTCTAAATTTTGGAAGTAAGAATCCAAATCACATTTGGGGAAAAATTAGCAAAGAACAAGCTATAAGAAGCTTGACACTAATGTCTCATTTTTATGTCACAGTACACAGTTGTACTGTATCTAAGTAAAATCCTAATCTATATCCTTACTCCATTTAGCCCACAACAAGCTCAGCTGTTACAGAACTCTCTATAAGAATATCTATGAGGTATACTGACAGAATCTTAACAAGATATTAAACAATGAGCAATCAAACAAGGAATAAATACATCAAGAGAAATTTATGAAAGAAACAGTATCAAACTTCTGAAAATAGAATCAAAATACAACCAAGGAAGGGTAGTAAAATTAGGTTTTCAAGCCATTATTTGATGTAACTAAATTCAAAGACGGAAAATGTAGTATACTCTATTCCTTCAAATTGGATCAGTCATTATTCAGGAATTCATCTATGGCACACCCGCATTATGCGATTTGATTGAATGCGAAGAAGGAAACTCAAAGTTGTCTGCAGGATCAGCAAATGATCAAGGACACTCGTCTGTTCTATACACTACAGCACTTACAATCAATTTCAATTAACACAACAGCAAACTTATGTTTTCCATGCTAATTGTGGAACATGTTGACATAATTGACCCAACAACTTTGTAATTTCAATATAAAATTGACGAAGGCCACCAATTGCTACCATCTGTTTTCATATATTTCTGCTCGGCTTTCACACATTTCGCAAACAAATGAAGAACACAATAATTTTTCAAGTAACAAAGAACCAACTGCAACAGTCCACAGCAAATTAAAATACAGGAAAAAATTATTTTCCTTCCAAAAGATAGACAAATGAAAATTTCAAATTGAGCCACAGAGGAGAGGGGGGATAAACAATAGCGATCTTGTTACCTAGCTAAAGCAGGTCTTTTTCTTTCTGACTCCTGCTCTTCATCACCACCGCCCTCCAAGCTCCGCTTCCCTCTACCTTTCATTGAGTTTGTTCTCTCCATGTACCTAGTCTGCATTTAAACTTCAAAAACACCACAAAAAAGAAAACAGAAAAACAAATTAATTAACCCTCAACCGAAAAAAACCCAAGAAAGATGAAAAGATCAACAGATTTCTACATAAAGTCAAACAGATCTCAGTTCGCCCAAACAGCAGAAACCCATCTCAATTTCCTCCTCAAAAACCCAGATCCCCAAATACATCCATCTACTCGGAAACCCCATCTCCGCTAAACAAAGACACCTAATACACGCATATAACCAAAAATCACCGACAAATACCTGAGTTGAGGTGAAAAACAAACTCCGCTGCGGCTATTCCTCAGGGCTCAGATTCAATGAACGATTTTCTTCGTGATTACGTGTGTGCGGAAGGTTGAGAGAAAGAAGTGGTTCGTGCAGACTTCGGATGGATGATGACGGCGACTAAAGCCCGAGTGTCAAAGAACAAAAGTAAAGAAGAAGAGTTGGAGATCTTTATGGATTTTGCTTTCTGCTTTTTCGCTTACTGATATAGTGTTTGATAGCAGTGATTTTGCTGATTTTATATACACTTTCGCACAAACTCTAAATTCTGGGCTATCGATTTTTGGATGGGGTTCAGGCTGGAGGTGGGGTGGGTGGACTCGTGGGAGGGGAAGATCGGGGAATACTAGCCGTTGGATTTCCAGAGTGTGACGGCCATGAGTCGAACTCAACCACGTCATATTTTTGTCACAAACATTGGTCGATGCATATGTATGACCCTAGCTAGGTGAAAAGGTGAAAAAGGTTTGAGGTCATTTTGATATTTCCATAAAAGGTTAAATTACATTTACACCCCCAAAGTTAAATTAAATTAAATTACATAAATATCTCTATCTTTTATAAAATTACAGCTACATACCCTAAGAGATGTTTGTGTAATATTTTTTAAGGAGTGTTTGTATAAGTTCTATCTTTAAATAGGGACTGTAGTTGTAATTATAACTGTAATCTCAGGAAGTGTAATTGTAGTATTGCAAAAAAGTAGAACGTGTTTGTGTAATTTGGTTTAATCTCAAGGAATGTCAATATTACCTTTGATAAATTTATTTTCATCCCTAATTTTTCATTTAATTTTAAAATTACCTTTGTCTTCTTAATGCTATTCCAGTTCTCCCCAAAAGGATGATTTTTATATTACATTAATATCTCTAATATTAGATTAAATTACACAAACACCTCTTATGTTTTGTAAAATTACAGCTACACTCCTAAGGCGTGTTACTGTTTATGTAAGATTTGCCTTTAGATAGGGGTATTAGGTATAGTTGTTATAATAGGGAGTATTTGTATCTCGGTAAGATTTGCCTTTAAATATGGGTGTAGTTGTAATTACAAATATATACAGTAAAATTACAAAAATTAATCTTTTCTTATCAATATGTTTTCTTCGTACCCAATAAGGGAAAATATTTAAAATTTACTCCCCTTTCAATCATACAAAACAACCTGAAGGAAAACTCTTACTTTTTCCCTTTTCCTCCCCCTTCCAGTTCCCTTTTCATCTTACTTGAATGAGACGAACTTTTGTATATGAATATATTATGTATAGTATTTTTTTAAAAGTTATAACGAACAAATCAATCAAAAAATTTACTATATGAATTCTTTTATACGTATGGGTAGAATGTGAATATAAAAGCAATTATTCGGGAGTGTAGTTATGACATATTATAATAATGTTTTTTATAAATATATATGTCGTGCTTGTAATTGTTTTACGATTATGCACAATTATTTTTTAGGTTTAATTTATAATTGTAGCGCAATTTTGAGACTTACATCCACCAAACATGATCTATTAATCTTTTTGAATTTTTTTTTTTTTAATAAGAGGACTAAAATGTAATTTGACTTCAAAAAGTGGAGGACTAATATAATATTTTGTTAATTAAAAGAAAATACCAGAACAAGTATTATATGGGCATTCGGGGCTGAATGATATTGAAGGTATGAAAATGAATGACATTGGAAATATAGGGATGATTTTGTAATTTAGTCGAAATATTGGGGATAAATTAAGAATTTTAGTATTTTGTAATACCACAAGCTGCCCGTCAAGATTGCGATCTATATTATGACCTAGCTAATGAACTAAGTGACCATCAAATTAATTCCCTTTTAAAGTCAACTCTAGCACAAAATTATATTAAAAATGTATGGCTATTTTCAAAAAGACCTCGACATTTAAGTCAAATTCGGTTCAAGGACTGGAGGAGTACTTATTATCCTAGTATAGTAAGCGGACTAATACGACAGTACAGTTCATCATTCTTTTTAAACGGGTCAATGAAAATCTCTTGTGATGTTTAAAAGATCATCTGTGTAATCATTTTTTTTAGTCCGCCTTTTGATAATTATTACTATCAATTGTAGTCGTGTTTCTTACATAGCAGACGATATTGTTCGTTTGTATTAAAAAATTTTAAATTTTTTTCTAGAAGATTTCTGTTTTTGGAGAGTAGTGAAACGAATGGTCAATATTACAATTTTTTAATATATTATCCTTTTTATTACAATAAAATAAAGTGATTTTTGTAAATATTTATGTTATTGAACATGTAAATATAACATAATCGTTATTAAATGATTACGTTCAATGTGTAACTAAATATTTAATGTATTGTTTATTTATTCAATATACCCAAAATAAAAAAATCATAATGATAATAATAATAAAATAAATAAAATAACAATCTTTTTACATTTTATCATACTTGAGATCCTTAAATGGGAGTAAAGTCTAGACCCCGACTAAAAAAGACCGGTCCACGTTGAATTGGTAGGTATTTTATTCCCTCTCTTGCCATTAAAAGTGTCTTGCTTATTATTATTATTATTATTATATTTAATTTATTATTATTGTTATTTTTGTTGTTATTATTATTATTATTTTGCATTATCTGACTTAAAATTTAGGTTTGATGTTTTGATTTTCATGTAAGTCCTTTGCTTTTTCTACCAATGGAAAGTTCAAAGAGCTGAAATTTAAAAAAAATTGTGGTATTAATGGGAACTAAAGTAATATTTTGTCCAATTAATTTTCTTGAATTTTCTTTTGTAATATTATTATCCTCTCTTGTTGAATATTCAAGGTATATGACAATTCTTTTTATAAAAGTCCGCGTGAAAAATTCATATATTAAGTGTATGTAATTGATGTGATATGTGTCGTGATCGGTTCTTATTTTACAGAATATTGTTTGATACTTTTAAAAAGTATCTCATTGCAGAGAGAATATTTCGTAACTTACAGGCCACTTAAATTTCTCATAAAAATGTGAAAGCATTAGTAACGAAACTATTATTCATATGCCTAAACTCAATAACAATAATAATAATAATAATAATAGGAATAAATTATAATAGGCGTCTCTAAAATTTGTCATAATTATAAATATTCATTCATTATTTGAAAATTTTAAATGCCCCTTGAAAACGGGCATCTAACAAATACCACCACACAATGAGCTATTACAAGGAGGTATTTATTAGACGATCATTAATTTTATGGATAATTACACTCCCCTATTTGGCGTAATTATATATAGACAACCATGGGTTGAAAAATTATATACAGTACCTATGAGGTTTACTTCCGCCTAACAAACAAGTCCATTCGTTAGCTCAAATTTATTGATATAAACAAAAATAGATAAAAAGTTATATTTACCCTCGATTGATTTATTACTAATTTATTATAGGTCAAATAATTTTTTTTATGTTATATATTTTTACAGTTATAAGGGTAGTTTAGTCACAACAAGTTTGTTTGACCTGCAATAAGTCAATCGATGATAAATATAAATTTTCATTCACTTTATTTTTTGTTAATATCAACAAATTTAGTGAATAATGAACCTATTTATTAGACGAAAACAAATCTCAAATTATTGTGCTTATATTAGCAAAAGGCATATATGGTATGTGAATATAAGTAGTACCTTTTGGCAGCTTGCTACGAAAATAGATAAGTTTGGAGTAGGCTCTAGCTACATGACAACTCCTACCCACTTCAGCATTACAACACTTAATTTAGATATATTGTGTGGGATAAAAAGTTACATATATATATATATATACAGGGGGTTCAATGCAATTTATAGGGGTAAATTATTTAATTTTAAAAACCACAAGGAAGTAAATTACTATTTTTTTTTATAGGAGGATAATTTGCACATTTACAATATCACAGAGAGCTAAATTGTATTTTTTTCCATATATATATATAATAAATATAATATTACTGATGAATTATTAAGTGACAATCTTAAAGGTTTAAATAAAATGTAATATTTTGCAACAATATAATTTTTAATGATAAAAAAGTTGTCAATATAAACAATTAATGATGCATTTATAATGATGTCTTAACAATGATATAATATGATTAATTAATTATTATTTATATCGATAACATTTTGTACTTTTTTTTTGGGTACTATTGATAGTGACAATATTTATTATTAATAATATTGTTAAAACTATTAAAATTATTATAGTGAGAAAATAAAAGTTTTTTCTCACTTAAAATAGTCATTGATAGTATTGTTATCATCATTTAATTTATTGTCCCTATAATTTATGTTTTTTTCTTTTTCTTTTTTTGGACTTCTTCCTTTTGTTGGCAGTTGTCAGGAAAGAGTCGTGTTTGGCAGAGCAAAATTGTGGAAAGAGTGTGTAGAGCGAGGCACAGACTTCCGACTTTAGTAGGCTACATTGGGAAGAGAGTGCAGAGAAAGGCACAGACTTCCAACTTTAGTGGGTTACTTTGGGAAGAGAGTGCATAGAGAGACAGACTTTCGCTTTGAATTTCCGTGTTGAATGAGTGCATCAGAGGCAGTATCTTTTGTGGGGGAGCTTAGCACCAATTTGGAAAGAGGGTGTCGACGAGTACACAAACTTCCGCTTGGGTTGAGTGATCACATCGGGTGCAGCAGAGGCACCGTCTGTGAGGAGATCACGTTGGGTGCTGAAGAGGCACTTCACGACTGATGAGCTCGAAAGAGTAGGAGGTCGGTCTGGTGTCGCGTGATACTAAGAGAAGAGTATTGAGCACCACATACAACTCAATCCTTTGTGTATGTGTTGACGAGGACGTTAACATATCAAGTTGGGAGAATGTCACTAGCCGCATCTTGGGCTAGACAATCGGCAGTAACTTGCGGAGGACATGAGGGCGGGTCACGGGCGGACTCTTTTATCTCGCAGCGGAATATATATTTTCGCCCGTGCAGCGTCTCAGGTTACACTCAACCTTTGACCAGCCTTCACACATCTTAGAGTTTTACCGACTGTCCGTCGCGTGTCTTCGACACTGAAGCTGGCTAGCATGACATCTGAACGCATTCCTGCGCGGCACCCGTGTGCCCTTGCTCTCGCTTATCCGAAATGTCCATGTTTGTCGAGGCTCTCGGCACGCCCGCCTTAGCGTCTCTTAGCGGCTGGGCCTGAGTAGCTAGTATGCCGCTATGCGTCTTGCCCACAATCTCGAAACCTGCTGATGCATTCGTTGATGGCAAGGAGCATCCTCGCTCCGCCTCGGCATTACGGCGCTTTGCATGTGCCCGCAATGCCCATCTCATGTCCAATACTCACTCGGGGCATCCTCGGTGCACGCCTTCGTCGTAGCCATCTTTTATGCCTTGTCCGAGTAGGACCGTATCATAAGTCCAAGGCCCATTCGATATGCTGACATCCTGTCTTGATTTCGCACGGCATGCCCGACATGCATTCTTGCATTTCGGCTTAGTTTGAAACTAATCCCATAGTGCGGCATTGCCCCACAACCGCTCATCTTAACCAACGAACCCTCATGGACGGCTAGAACTCGATAGCGCGTGCCATGAGTTGGATCACGAGGTCTTGGAGTGCTTGCCTCGATCACCCAATCACACGAGAGGTGTTGCCCTTGATATCCCGCAACCCGGGGAGCAACCTTGCTTGTCACACGGAGCCTCTCGACTGCATTTGCGCCCAACGTTGGCCATCCTGGCCTTATGTTGCCCTTAAGGTTCCCATGCCTTTAGGGGACTCTAAACACTCATCTGAACTGCCTAGAGGCAGCTCTTGAAGGCCCCCATCTTGCCCTCAAGAGATGCTCATTTAGTGAAGACGTTGTCTAATGCCACTGCCGTTGTGCACAGGGAGGGCTGGCTGGAGCTCACCACTGCATGCCCCCCCTTATAATAGGCTTAAAAATATTTTCTCTTGTTGCATAAGTAGACATTTGTAATGGCCGAGGAGCGCACATTTTTTGCATCTCTCTCGACCGACGTCCAAGCCACTTGCCACTTGAACCGTAGCGTAGCCTACGACTTCCACATCAAACTCTAGAGTTTCAGCCTCATCCGATCATCCATGGTTGAGGAATTGCTTATGCAATACACTGAAACTACAATCTCGCCACTGCACTGGCAGACTCTGAACATCATCGTTGTTTCCTACTCAAACAGAACTATCTACCTTTGGAACATCTTGGAGGTGCTCCCAACACTCCTAGGATCTCGCAATTGAAACAATATTGCAAATCTCCAAGGATAAAGCATTGTGCTTCACACATCTCTCCTACTCGCGCGCAGGGTGACGCCTGATCATCGCCCTTATATCTCCGTGGCCAAACGCCATCGGAATGACTTCATACTTTGTGGATAACATCCCCACACATCAAAGAAGTTCTCATAGAAACAGTTCTGCAATCCACAATCGGTAAGAGTCTTTATTCGAAGGCCATATGCGCACCTGCATGCTGGCCGGCATCCCCTAGTCGGTATATTGAGTTATGGAGTTTGAAAAATGTTAGATATTACATAAACGATTAAGTTTTTATAATTATTTATTGTTAGAAAAGTGCTCTTTGATATAGTATGATGAGTATTTTTTGCAAAACTAGCGCTATGTCAGCATACTCAATGCGCGTGCAAAAATATTTAAAATTTATAAATAATTAATATTCTTATTGATAAAATGATTGTCAATAATGGGATAGTGGTCTAAGAACGATTGAGAGGTATTTTAGTGAATTTATTAAAAAATATTGAAATTACTATTATGATCAAATTTAATTAAAGGTAATAAATGAGTTAAAAGGTAAATTTAAATATTTAAAAATTATTACGACAACAATTTTTTTTTTTTTTAATAATAGTATAGAAAAATACTATATCCTCATACTTTTCAAAATAGAATAAATAGGGATCACGAGGCACTTTTTCAGAAGTATGGATAATCGATACCTGTAAAGATAATAGTACGCCGTTCACGAATACCCTTAATTGATATATTTGACGGTAGTCTGAATTGCTGCATCATGATCACATTGTAAATGAAAGTCTTTTAACACACAATTATTCACATGAATACTATTTTTTTTAAATACTAAAAAATTATTTATAATTATATTAAATTTTAAAAAAAATTATCGATATTATTAATTTTATTTTCCCCCTAAAAGGAAGGAAAGGAAATAGGAAAAGTATTTCGCACACGCTCCTGCTTTGGGGCGTGGAGAGAATATGCCGTTAGAGCAGATAAATTGATGCCTGTATTCCAAGAACTCAAAAGGCGCCACGTGTCTCCCTACCTGGCGACACCACCATCCCCGAACGCCAAGACATTCCTCCCCTCCCAGCCATGGCCTCTCTCCTCTGCAACTCTCCATCCTCCCAAACGCCAATACGTCGAAAGCTCCTTCTATTTTATTTTTTCTAAAAAAAATTAATATGATTGTATGTTATACCCGGTTATGTGCCTGAAATCTTGTTGATTTCTATTTGTAATTTTTCCGGGTGTTTTTTTTTTTTTTGAGTGCATAGTAGTATACAGCCCTTGTTTTTTCTTTAATATTGTCATTATTTAGTTTTTGATACGAAAAGGGTTATGAGAGATCTGTAAGGCTTGGGGGATTTTCTGGGGTTTTCTTGAATTTTGGGTTTTGAGAAAAATTCAGGGCTCTGGTGTTGTCAGGATCCCCATTCTCAGGTAATCTGATGTTACTTTTGTTTGTGTATATATGCGCTTTTAATTTGTGGGATTTGATCAGGCTGCAGCTTAGTTCTTTCGGTCAATCTGCGATAGAAGTTTGGCTTTTTTTTGTGATGCATTTGGGTTATTGATTTGAAATGGTTTAAACTTTGGAATATTTTCTTGACCTAAAATATGAATACTAGGTTTTTGACTTGTTTTCTGATGAATTCTTGATTGGAGAAGTTTTGATCTTTTTACTGTAAACAGTTGGCGTAGGTTGAGTTTTCAACGAGGAGTTGGGATTGGCAATGGGGGCAAACGGGTGTTGGTAACCAATGGGAACATCCAATGTGTAATAATCACGGAGCAGAAAAATTGAGTAAAGTAGAGCTTGAACGGGAAAACACCATTGTTGATCAGCAACAACTAGCTGTGCGCTTGATGGATAGCCCTACAGTGACCTCAGATTCAGCCTCGTGCTCAAACGATGAAAATCAGCGTATAAAATTCTTGTGTAGCTTTTCAGGTAGTATATTGCCACGTCCCCAAGATGGGAAGCTTAGATATGTTGGAGGTGAGACTCGAATTGTGAGTGTCCCACGAGATATTACTTATGAAGAACTCATGGGGAAGATGAGGGAGCTTTTCGAAGGGGCAACTGTGTTGAAATACCAGCAACCCGATGAGGATCTTGATGCTCTTGTATCTGTTGTGAATGACGACGATGTCACTAATATGATGGAGGAGTACGATAAGTTGGGCTCAGGGGATGGGTTTACTAGGTTGAGGATATTTTTGTTTGCGCATCCTGATCAAGATAGTTCTTTACATTTCGGAGATGGAGATGAAAGGGATAATGAGAGGAGGTATGTGGATGCCCTGAACAGCCTTAATGAGTCTCCTGACTTTAGGAAGCAGCCTGGTGAGTCTCTGGTAATGGGGTCGTTAGATGATGTCCACGCTGCTGAACAGTACTTCAACCAGATGAGTGTAGATGGTGGCCTCCATTGCCAGAGGAACATGGAGTTGCCAATGGCTCAGATGAATTTACGGCACCTGACAATTCCTCATCTGGGTTCAGGACAACTCCAGCAAGCAGTTACTCAAAGGTTTAGTGAGATGGAGGCCCCTTGGAGTCCTGCTTACTATTCCCCGAGACAACATGGAAACATAGATCAGAGACCTGTTGCTGAATTTCCAACTTCACCTTCATCCTCTCGCTATCGAATTCCATATGCGGACTTTTCAGATAAAGGTTTTGAGAGAATGCCCGATGATTCTGCTCGCTATCGAGCTACATACGGGGACTTTTCAGATAGAAGTTTTGATAGAATGCCTGAGGATTACAACCAAACGCCAGTAGGTACTCACTGCATATATGAGCAACCGCCGCAATACACAGACAATGTGGTCATGGTTCCAGCGGGGTCTGTTGTTAATGAAAAGGCCGGTTTTCCTGGTAACATACTGCAAGGGTCCAACGGAAACAGTCATTGCGAGCATTGCCGGATGGCGTTTCAAAGAAATCAACTTTATCCTGATTCTTCTTGGAAGCCTGTTGACCAGCCACATCTGGAACCGCCCAACATGGGGAACGGATATCTTCAGGTCCCTAATTCTTGTGCGGAGTGCTCCCTGAACAGGGAAGTGTACATGTTGAATTCAGATGCAAACCTGCACTCTCCATACTACTGCAGGGACCAAAATGATCCGCGGTCCATATACCCTGAGACCCATGGTCATGAAAGGGGATGGGTTTCTCCACATCAGCCAAATCCATGGGCTGAGGAATCAAGACCACACCTATCTGTATCTGGAAGGTTGGGTGATGGTTATATTGCGGAAAATGGTATGAGTATTTCAATGGGGCACCGTAATGTATGTGATGGACACCATGTACAATCACATTATATCCATCCTGATGATCAGCGTTATGCTCGTTCTGGGGTAGACTATGGTAGTCAAGTTTTTCAAGACCAAGCTGTAGCAACTGGATCACAGGTTCATCCGTCATCCTTGGAAGAGCGTGTCGTTCGATATGGAAATCCTCCGTATACATATGGAACTGATAATCTATACCAGGTGCCTCATGGCCATATTCATCCACAAACTGTATGGAGAAATGCTCATAGTCCACTGCAAGGATGTCCATCGTATGAAACATCTGTTTCATCTCAGCTAGTTAATGGCTCTGTTCCTATGGGCTTTATACGAGGTACAGTGGAGGGTAGTCCCAGGCCAAGAACTGGGTTAGAGAATCAGAATCCTTGGCCTGAGACATCACAAAGATCTACGGGCTTTGATGGGTCTCTTATGCCAGAGCATTCTCATATGCAGGCTATAAAGCTGACACCTAACACTTACAATCTGGAGAATCATCATCCATGTACTTTAGAACCCAGCCAATCAGCACCTTCCATGACTAAACTTGCCACTTCTAATGACCCATTTAGTAAGACTGATCCTGCATCATTACGTGATGATAAGTCAGTGACAATTGCTGCTCCTGGAGTAGACTTCCAGAATGACACTGAAATTACAAAATCAGTTAGGCCGTATGAGAACAGTGTGTACGAAGGGAGCAAAGAGCAAATTAATGGAGGGGAGGCCAAAGGTTCTGGTGTTTGTGGTGTCATTGGCAAGAACTCAGATGCTGTAGCACCTTCTGTGTTCATCACTTCACATATTCCCAAACCTGCTTCTGGAAATGGTGTTGCTGTAACTGTAGACAAAACTAATGCTGGCACTCCAGTGGAGGTACCAGATGACGGACTGGAATACTTGCCCGAGTTAATTGCATCTGTGAAAGAGGCAGCTTTGTTGAGCTTAAAGGAGGTGAAAGCTAAAGTCCAAAAAAATACTGATTTGGGCAGTGAGCATGATGGTCTTGCAAAAGAGGAGGTGAGAGACCACAAAGATGGAGAGGTAAGAATCAGTTGAGCTACAATTTGTGTCCATTTCAGTCATTCTTAAAGCACGTTTCTTGTTTTATAGGATGGCAATGCAGACTTGGAGGTAGATTTTGATAATGATAATGTGAATCCCTCCAAGATAGAGCTGACAAAAGCCGAGGCAGAAGCAATTGACCGTGGATTGCAGGTTCTCGTCCATGCCCATAAGTTTATCTCCATTAGCTGCTGAATTCATGCGCCTGTACCAGCTGATTACTTCTGCATGTGATCAGCATCTGTTGGAGACAATTCTTCTTATCTGGGATACACATATAATTGATTCTTGTCTTCTGATGTCATACCATTTATTTGCTGTATTCTTTATCCCTGTAGACAATAAAAAATGAAGATCTGGAGGAGATTCGGGAATTAGGTTCAGGGACATATGGTGCTGTATACCATGGAAAGTGGAAGGGATCAGATGTAGCAATAAAAAGAATAAAGGCCAGCTGCTTTGCTGGAAGGCCTTCTGAAAGGGAACGTCTGGTATGTTTCTATTTAATGCATTTGCATTCTTTTTTTAGCTGCAATATTCTTCACTTCCTCTACATCTTACTTCATTTCTGAGCATTATTTTTTTCCATCTAACTTTCATTTCATGAATTTATACTTGATACTGAAGTTAATATAAAATCTGCTTTCCTAGTTCATGCATGTGTTGATAGTTCAATAATTTTTAGTCTGCCTCAGGAAGGGGGTTCCACTTTGCTGATATGAATAGTTTGGAATGACACAATTCCTTTTCTTTGCCCCCCTCTAAAACTATAATTCTTCTGGTCCAGAATAAGTTAATTTGTGATGAATGTCTCAATGTTGTCAAATTCATTAGATTTAAACAAGTTGTAAATGCATAGTATAGTTTACACCAGAATTGGATGGGAAGGGAAGAACAGAAATTTTTCTTTGGTAGCTACTAATGTGTTAATTTCTTCAAGCTCTCTTTAGCATATAACTCCATTAGCATTATGCTAATCCTGCTACCTGCTTCTAGCTAGGGTGTGCTTCTTTATTATTACTCTTATGGTATTTTGTGCTTCTTGTGTTATTGTGGCATTTAGGACCCTGCAAGGTCTCGTCCATGATATGATGGCCTGATAACTATGGAGCTGGATTATTTTCATCAATGTATTTGGTCGAGATGCTTATGCCCATAGGATAAATGCCACGTATACCATCTATTTTTATATGAAGCTGGATTGGCTAGTCGATGCATAAATTATGACATGCTCTACACAGTTTGGAGCAATTATTAGCAATTTTGGGATTCAGATATTCCTATATTCTAGGATCTTTCTTCCTTTGATAAATTATAGTAAGATATTGTCCGCAAAAGATTTTAGGTAAAGAAGAAATAAATGTCATATATGTGGAGTACATTTTCCTTGTGATGTGGACATGTTCTAATGAACTTCTCTACTTGCACTCTAGCTGGGGAAGATACTCCATCTGATGTTTTCGGTTCTGCAATGTGCATCATTAACATTTCTCAGAGTTCTTGCCTTTAAGTATCTAATGGTTGTGTTGCTGATGTCTTGCACTTAATAGTGGTCGGTTGGTAGTAGACACTTAGCACTTGTACTAATGATCTGAGAAGACTAATCTATGTTGCTACTTCACCCTGTTTTTTTGTGCGATATATTTCGTTATTTATGAAGGGAAAACATAAATAGAGAAGCTATTTATCAGTTATGTGGAGGACAATTACTTATCTGAGCGGTCAGAAAGAAAATGGGACTTAAAAGAGAGACAGAGGTGAACTTCAATCTGGCGAGGTTCCTGTTGTCAAAACTGGATGTCTTTTCAGTTTATATAGCATCAGCAGTATGATCAATTTCCTTAAGTAGGCATGTCCTGTAACCATTTAACAATTTCTTTCTGAATATTTGAGTTAGCTTGTGGGGTGTTCTGCAGCATTTCAGAACCTTTCCCTTCATATTTGTTACAATGTTTTCTGTACTCTGACTGAGTTGCAATTTATGCTTTTGGGTGGCAATGATGTTCCTTTATGGGTTTTTGTCTTCTTCCCCCCAGAGATGATTTATATCAATATTTGAATTTCTGCAGTGGCATTAAATTCTAATTTCATATCAATTGATGTATAGATTGCTGATTTCTGGAAGGAAGCTCTGATATTAAGTTCATTGCACCATCCAAATGTTGTCTCTTTTTATGGAGTAGTTCGTGATGGTCCTGATGGATCTTTAGCAACTGTGACAGAATTCATGGTTAATGGATCTCTGAAACAATTTCTGCAGAAAAAGGACAGGTGTGCTTCTTTGTTGTTAGCAAGCATATTCTCAATACCACTTATTCATGCAGCCGTATTATTATTTTTGAACAGGACCATTGACAGACGTAAGAGACTCATAATTGCGATGGATACTGCATTTGGTATGGAGTATTTGCATGGGAAAAATATTGTTCATTTTGACCTAAAATGTGAAAATCTGCTGGTAAATATGAGAGATCCACATCGTCCAGTGTGCAAGGTAGGTTGAGTGGCTGAACCACAAATTAGAGCTTCTTTACTGCATTTACTGTATGCAGCATCCTTTTACAATTAGATTTTTGAATAAGAATTATTAAAAATCATTAGAAGTTTCCAGTATGTTGTCAGATATTGTCCACTGCAACCTTGCTGGTGTGACTTTGTTTATCTGAAGTCTTTCTTTCTATCTTCTCCTATTGGGTTTGCTGGGTTGTGGTTCTTCTTTGGGTGAGTGTTGTTTTATGACAACTACTTTTGTCATTCTGATATAATTTCGATTTAGATTGGTGATCTAGGATTATCAAAGGTAAAACAACATACTTTAGTGTCTGGAGGTGTTCGTGGGACATTACCGTGGATGGCCCCAGAACTGCTGAGTGGAAAGAGTAATATGGTAACAGAAAAGGTACTGATGGTCCGTTCTGTTGTTGAGTTTGTCTCCCTCTCCCGCTCACTGACAGAGATGTTTCGATTTTTCCACACCAGATTGATGTTTATTCATTTGGGATTGTCATGTGGGAGTTACTTACTGGTGATGAGCCTTATGCAGATATGCACTGTGCTTCTATAATCGGTACGTACCATAAGATGGTCTGATTCATTCCTTTTCTTTAGAACATTCTTTTGTAATTCTAGTAAGAGCTGTCATGAGAGAATTCTGTATTTGATCATTGTCCAAGGCTAAAGAAAAAAAGAGATAAATGGGGTTAGTCAAAATACTGTGCTAGTTGCTGCTCTATGTTTGGGAGCAGCCCTGTAATCATCATTGCACTTCATGCATCAAGTCATGCCTTAAGTGAAAATTGGGGATTGCCCAACAAGTTCATCATAGGCTGTATTAAGATTTTAGGCTGCAACTGCCAAGTAAAGCTTTCTTGCGCAGTGTGGGTGGAAATTTAACAGGTTATAGGTTGGTCCATCTGTTCAATCATGTTATTTCTCTAAACGTGGGCCATCCTTGTTGGGGTTTAGTGAATAGACTTAGCAAGAAAGATATGAAGTATGAACTGGCATGCTAATCTAGTTGATGGAGATATCGTGTACATGAACTGTCTTAACCTTAACATTTTGTGCTGTATTTTAAGCGGGTGCTCTGTGTTAGTCTGGACATATAAGAGTACCACACATGCTATGGTGTCACCCTCTCTGAATACCTATCACAGTTTGTATTCCGTTTGGTCCCGAACTGTTGGTTATTCAAAGTCTGGTGGTTCAGAACATGTATTTAAGAAATAACTAATAGATTGCATTGTAAAACCGGAACAATATTTTGACCGTCAAGCAGATCTAAATGTCGCATGAGTTTTACATCTAAACTCTAAGGCCTTGTCCATCTGCTTATTTCTGCCATCACTCTGTATCTTACTTTTCGCCGTGCATGTGTCAAAACTCCGTGTTGGCAGACATTAGTATCTTACTTCAGGTTCATTAGATTTTCTCTATTGTATTCTTTCTTTGACAAAGCAATTTTATGCACAATTTGATTCCACTTCTTACCGCTGTCCTGCATCCTGAGACCTGAGGTTGGAACATTTGATTAAGATATTTATATATGAAATAACGGTTTTGGGGCATGTCGCTGGTATGCATAAATGCAGCAGTTTCCAGTCTACTGGAGTCTGAATATATAGATTTTTTGTATTTTTCATTTGCTTAACATTACGCATGAACAACATGAATTGGGTAAAAATTTCACATGAAATGTTATTTGTAACAAATTAATTATTGATTCGAACAATTAAGAAGACCTTTAATCACATGCCATTTCTATTTGATGCTTTATCAAAAGATTTCTTGGAGTCACGAAGTGAGTGATCACATGTTGGGGAACTAATGTTTTCCATGAAATTGGTGAAGAAAGGAGTATGAGACGCATTCTGTATGCCAGATAGGATGTATACAGATTTTTTCTTAAGTTGGGCTTTTGCTAGTTGGAGGTCTCATATGTAATTAGTGCTAAGCTTGGACCATTCCATGATAAATCTTCTTAGTAATTGTTGTCTCTTGCATATCATGCCTCCTATTATTAGAAGGATTATGCTCAATGAAATTTAGCATGCTTCTCTAGTTTGTCTTGAAATTTTTGCTGAATTTTCCAATTCTCAATTTGCTATGCTAGGAGTTGAGTATTTTTTGTGTAGCAGTTATCATGAAGTTTATATAGCAAATAAATTGAGGAACTCCAGATCTGGAACATGGAAGTTATAATCCCTATGGCTTCCTATCCAAATCAACGGATTCAAAATAAAGAATGTCTGCCTGCATTGGAAAAGGAACTAATGATATGAGAAGTTACTCTCATATCTATATTTTGCTCTTAATCCTCTTAAAGTCTTTCAATATATTGACAACTCATGCGGACTATAAGAAAGGTTTTGTCTATGTTTGTTTTTATTTGCAGAAAATATTTTTGCGCTTTTAGTCGATAACATGTTTGTTTCCTCAGAAATTATAATCTGGAAAAAGTACACAGGAAGCTGTCATTTTTAAAGATAAGCTGAGCTCGAGCTCAAGCCTTAGAGAATAAACTCATCGAGCTCGAGTGTTTTGAAATTTGGCAGAGCATCTCAAGCTCGACTCATTTAAGCGTAGTCTGCTTATCCTGTGTAAAATATACAGTTTAAATGTATGTTAATGTTGTAATGTTTACAACCAATTGCACTAGGAAGTCAACGAAAGAGATCGTCACATTAGTTCAAATTAAATATATTACATCGTGTAGTGAAACTTGTAACAATTAACAGAATATTTAAAGAGCTAACATTTCAGGAATTTGAGGTGATAAAATGACTTAATATTATTTCAACACTATTATTACTCTAACCGTTCTATATAGCTTCATTTTATTATGTGGTGTAGGTAGATGAATGTTTCATTGTTTAGATGGATGTATAAGAAGGTGATGAGAAGATAAAACAATATAAGACTGAGTTTGGCATCAACTAATGCATAACAGAAAAATGTTAACTAACAATGTATAGTTTAATTGAGTGCAAATACTCTCCAAGTTTGACGAACTACTAAGGGGAAACTGGAAAAGCAATTGATTTTTTATGGTATTGCCATTTTCTGTTTGGAACCTTAATGAATGAGGTTTGTAAGTAAACATTTGTATTTGGAGGGAGATATTTGTAATTTTAGAAAAGGGAAGGGCATAGTTTGTACTTACGCTAACATTTAAGGTCAGTCTGTGTAATCATCTTATATTTATTCACTGGAATTAGTTGTGCTTTCATATTACAAAGATTGCTTGACTTTGATATCGTAGTATTTGCTCTTAGAGTAACAATCTGCCCAGTTCTGCCCTGACATCAAAGATTTAACTTCCCTGTATATCTGCATGATCCTCCTTTTTTCTCCTTCCACTGTACTTGCTCCTAAGGTTTTTGTTTTCTCATGTAATAAAAATTCTATTTATCGCATATAGGCGGGATTGTGAACAACACGTTGCGCCCCCAAATTCCAACATGGTGCGACCCCGAATGGAAGTCATTAATGGAAAGTTGTTGGGCTTCTGATCCGGCACAGAGGCCTTCATTCTCGGAAATCTCGCAGAAGTTGAGAAACATGGCCGCAGCTATGAATCTGAAATGACAAGAAGCATTTACTTTTGTTAGAGCGCCTGAGGCCATATAGACAAAGCGTATACCTCTGATAATAATTGACATTATATGATTATCTTCATCCATGAACTCTAATAATATTACTTGTTTCATGGAGTGCAATAATACGCCCTCAGACATGGTATAACTAGGTCAAACTTACTGTAAAATACGCGGAGACCAACTAATTGCATTGCCGGATTGTAAGTTGTTGGATTTGTCAATTTTATGGATTTTTCCGTTTCTTAATCTCCACAACATACTAAGACTTGTACTGAATCATGCAGGTCATTGTTGGCTACAATATTAGAAGATGGTCATGCGGTTCTTGGTGTCGATGCGTCTCCCACTTTGTGTCTGAATTTGGCGGCTGCCAGAGGACATGTAGATATTATACTTAAGTAGTGATAAGAAAATGGTCTTGTACTGAGTTAAACTTTAAATTTAGTTCTGTTGTACATTCCCACTTTTTCAATATATTTGACAAGAGTTTTATCTCAGCTGCTAGCTAAAATTTTGATTGTAGAATGCTGAGGGAGAGAATATATGTTCCTTGGTTAATAAACTTAGTACGGAGGATTCCTTTTACCCTCTGGAAAGTTGGGATGTGTTTGATTTTTAAGGCTATAGTGTCCCGTTACGTTGAAATCTTCGGACAGTCAATGAGGAGATTATTTCAAGTTATCAAACTTGGATATCGACCTTTGAACTCGAATCCTTGGTGCTCTATTTGCTTCTTTAGTCTTTCCATTGTGTGTATTTGTATTTGCTTTATTGTATATGAATACGATGACCGAATGTGCTATAGTTTGGATCCACCACTCTCGTATTATTTGGTCCTAGCAAAGTTCACTATTCGACGCGCATCAATGTTTTTTTTTTAAATTCAATTTGTATTTTACTCGCGAATGCTATTGGTATCAAATATTTTGTGTGATTTGGTTATGTTTTTTGAATGTATGTCAAATTAATAGACATGTTATATTTATTTTATGATTGATTTGATTCAATTACTTGCATATCTGTGTCTAAATTACAAATGGATTTGATGTGTGAAAATTTACAAGTACAGTAGTTAGGTGAGTTGCAACCACCATTGTTAAAAAATGAAAGGGCTTAATGTCATTTACCTTATCTGATATTGCAAATAAGCAAATTACTATTCAATGATAAAAAAGTATAGTAATTTGTAATTTACCTTTTCGTGTTTTTTAAGATAAAGCAATTTGTAATTTTAAAAAAAATTACAGAGATTAAATTACTGCATTTTAGAAAAACACAAGGAGTTGAGTTACTATTTTTCTTCGTAACGAATAATTTATTTATTTACAATATCACATGAAAGTTGCTGTATCTTTTTCATAATTGAAGTGATGCAACTACTTTTGATTAACAAATGTTTGAGGTCAAATTCCATGACACCATCATCTCCATTACTCTACATTTGCTTCACAAGCTCTTCAACTTTTATACCTAATGCATGAGAAATTAACTCTTTTCTTCTGCAGTCAACTTCTCACTTGCCACTGGGATTTGGTGACAAGTGCTGGGCTGATTTTCTACATTGCCATTAATACAGTTACTTGACATGCTTTTTCGATGTCAAAACGTCGATCATATGATCGTCTGACGGCAAAATCGACGCCCAACTGAACACAATTTTTGAGTTTTAATCATTAGAAGAGGTGAATTGGATATTGGTGCGCTGGTTACGCTATGCAGACTCTAATACTGCTTTTCTAAGACGAAATTGTGAGACTTCAATCTGTACACTTTGCATCTCTCACCCTTTGCAAATAAAGGGTCCGTGCGTTTTGTACACCCCAACACGCTTTTTAATTGGTAGGAAAAAATGTAATTTTAGTCCTGTAGCTTACGAAAATGATAATTTTGGTTCTGTACGAATTGATTTTCGCAATTCAGTCCTGTAACTTTAAAAATTTGGCAATTTTCATCGTTTTCGTGCCAAAAAATTGCATGTGGCTCGCACATGACCCAATTAATTTGTAATTTTAGTCCTGTAACTTAGGGGGCACTGGTATTTTTAGTCCTATTCGATCCTTCATGAATTTATTTACAGGACTACTAAAATTGCAATTTTCGATCAAATTGTCAGGAAAAAGACTAAAATTGCCAAAATTATAAAGTTACAGTACTAAATTGCGAAAATCGATTCGTACAGAACTAAAAATGCCACTATCCTTAAGTTACAGGTTAAAATTGCAATTTTCCCTTACCTGGTAAGGTAGAGACAAAATCACGAGGCTGAAAAAATTTAGAGCGGACACGTCTTCCATTCTTTTTCTTCTTCTTCTTCTTATTATTATTATTAGTGATGCTCGACGTTTAAGCCTGATCGTACCCAATTGGATACAATTTTATATTGAAATAACAAAGGGGAGAAAATCAAATAATTGTTGCAGTTTTAGGGTACGAGGGTTAAGTCAATTTCTTGGATGAGGTTTGACATTAATTGTTAAGACAGCTTAATTGTTAGTTAATTTGTGGGATTAGGGCTCCATTTGAGCTCAGCAACTGCGTCCTTTAGCGGATCACTTTACAAAAAGCGTATTTGAGATAATAACATCTGAATTAATATATAGATTAAGGCAGCAGGAAAGTCAGTAGCAGGACACAATAACATTACTGTAATAATGTACCTAATTGTCTTGTGCATCTTTGTCAACAGCGACTCTTGTAAGGTCTCCAATTCCATATATTTCATAATTTTAGTTCTCAGTTCAATTTCATTTTCTTTTTATATGTATATATACTTATTATCCGATTGATTTGACGTGAATATCAAGAAAAATATTAGTAATTACAAAAATGATATAATTATATACTCGTCGTATAATTGGATGGTTGAGAATAAGAATTAAAGTTAGCATATCCCGTACGATGTTCGGACTACGTGTTACGTGACTTTTCGAGGTTGCGTTATGGTCTAGTGCTAGGTGGCAGACAACAAGTGGATGTACCATAAAAATATATTATTACAATTGTAGTTTTGGACATGAGTTGTAGTTTATGAATGCATGGACATGGAAAAGATGATGATTACTAGCTTAAGTATTTCTTAATTAATGTACCAACTCCTCCACTTTGAACTGAACAAGTAGACCATTTGATAGAAAATGAACCCTATCATCATTGACATGCATTAGGGTTTTTAATTTTGACTAATTTAGGAAATTAATATTTTGTTGGTCTAACGTGTGATTGTGGTTCTAATATTAATTGTCGGATCAAATGTATATATGTGGATTGGAAAAAATGCAATTTTAATTTTGTAACTCAAGGGCGGTGGGATTTTTAGTTATGTATAAATTAGTTCAGTAACTTTAGAAGTTCGGCAATTTTAGCCCCTTTTCAACCAATATGTCCTAAAAATTATACAAATTTTCAACTTCTATCAACAATGGGCCGACAAACGCTTATTTTAAACCCTTTGTAAGGACGGAAATTTTTTGTACGTTTTTCTGTTAATTAATGGACAAAAAATACCGTGATGACTAACAGTGAAAAAATGTTCAACTTACGAGATGCAATGTGAGAAAATTATAATAAATGAGGTCTAAATTAAAATGCGCTAATATATGAGACCAAAAGTACGATTTTCTCGAGAAAAAGTTTATTGTAATACTAAAAGCTACACCATGTTTCAACCTATACAAGGAAGGAACCATAGGCTCACCAAGTCAAACAATTATTCCAGTAATTGACATTAATAGAACCTTGATTAGGACATGAACATACCTTAAGATTTTTAAACATTACAACATTAACATTGTCAAGATTTTTGTCAAATGCACTAAGAAGTCAAAAGAAGAAGAAAAACATATGACAGCAACAAATTTGTTGAGAAGTCTCATCACATTTGTTGCTCTACTGCACTAGCCCAGTTGAGAGGTACATGTTTCAGTACTTCTAGACAGTGAAATGACGTCGTACGGTCGCCCAAGAATGTCAAAATCAAAATTATGTAAATTTTCCTTTTTTGATGATGATTTTATATATTGTGCAATAAAATATTAATATTTAGAAAAAAAGGAAATGTTGGATTCCATATAATTAATTATTAATAATCACTTATTTACAACGAAAAATGAAAACTAGAATACACAAATTAACATAAGACGAGACAATTTTAGACATGTTTGGGAAGACAGTAAATCAAAAACCTCGTACTTACAATTCAAGGTTGTGATAATAGACAAAAGAACAAGAGTTACGGCACATTTGAGTAGATCGAGTTTAACCAAACACAATTAGATAAGCAATTTACCAAATTAGAGGATGTTGGGTTTAGCTTACAAGTTTTTTAAAAGATATTATAAGATGTTCGAAACACTATAATATATTTAAGAATTTTTCATAGATTTTGTTTTTAGAAAAAAGGAGATTATTACAAAGTAATTAAGATGTTAGAAACTTATAAATTCGTTCAAGTAAGACGTGGCTGACTTTTTTTTAAAATTTATTTAACAAGCTTTTCGACTTTAGTTGTATTAATTACGAAATTATTAAATAAAATAATTTATATATATATATAACCTTATTTTATCCTAACAATGTTTAAAAATTTATCTTAAAATAAGAGTCAACATCTTAATTATAAGATGTTTTAAATAACAACCCTCTTAGACATGTCGTCTAACTCGAGAATGAAACATCAAATCGTATTTGAAAAACTCGACTAAAATCCTAATAACTATGGAAATATTTTTTACCTAGAAAAACAATAAAAATCAAACAAGTAATTAGACGTAATTGCCTGAATATTACATCAAATTGGTCAAAAGCTTGTTAAGATGGGGTTGTGAAGAACAGAAATCTGTGAACATGGCATTAATTTCTTGATACAAATCTTTATGACATATGGTGTCAAGATATGAACAAAGCTTATCTTGTTATCAAGAAACAATAATTCTGCTCACCAGCTCTCCTTAAAAAACTAAGAGGAAGTGGTCTTCTCCGATGATGTAAGGAAATTGGGAGTGTCAATGGAGAGAGAGAGATTCTAACCTTGAGAGAAAGACAAGCAGAAGCATGTTTTTCTGAATATCTGAGTCAATTTGGACATTATTATTATATTCCCAACTTTTTGAAATTTTTCATAGTTTTCCGCTTGTAATTTCCACCAATTGATGGGGTTCCGTCGCCTTTTTGAATTTTGTGAATTGTTTTCTAAGTAGCTTTTGTGTATTTTAATCTGTATAATTCTTGTCCGAGTTCTAATTGGTATAAATTAAAACATTTCAGACCCTGCCCAAGTTGTTGGCTTTTAGGGTGTCTTAAAGCAACTACACAAATTGTGCCAACACGACTACTTACACTATAATAAATTATTTAATAGCAACAAACAAAAAATTAGCGTCCAGATAATTAGTAAATGGGATTTTCATTGCTAATCTACATAAATTTACTTGCATTTGACCCTATTTTGCGCTCATACCATTCAAACGTCCCACAATCTTATTATTAATGTATAAAATCAACCTTACCATTTGAATCGGACTTTTTATGGCGTGAAATTAGCTAGTTAGGTTTAG
This sequence comes from Sesamum indicum, assembly GCF_026168435.1. Classification (NCBI taxonomy): domain Eukaryota; kingdom Viridiplantae; phylum Streptophyta; class Magnoliopsida; order Lamiales; family Pedaliaceae; genus Sesamum; species Sesamum indicum. Next base: position 1,497,692 of record NC_142661.1, on the reverse strand, counting down.
ACAGACCAGATTTTTGAAGGAAAAATCCTATTTTTTGGTCTCACATATGTTATGTCATGTTTTAATTTAATCTTATTTATTACAATTTTTTTCACATTGTTCGTAAATTAGCAATGAATTCCACTAAAATTGCAAAGAAATTATGTTGTTGCTAATGATATTATGTTTTGTAGTGAAAGACACAAAAAATGCATTTTTCCTTCAATCAATGTTAGTCCCCACGTGCATTTTTGGTTGAATAATTAAGAAAGCCTTTAACAGTCTCAAGTGCATTTCCGTACAACTTTCATTAATTATTGGACAAAAAATTCACGTGAGGACTAAAATTGAGAAAATTCTCAACTTATAGGATGTAATGTGAAAAAATTATAAAAAATGCGACTAAACTGAATAAAGCCCTAACATATGGGACCAAAACACGATTTTCCCATATTTTAATTAATTACATGCATTGTGAAATAGCTAGCTAGATACATGAAAGCAAATGAATTATATATAAACCTCTTTTTCATCGAAATTTCCTGATGTATTCTGTTGTAATTGAAAGATTCAAACGAGTTTGTGCAACAGGGTGGAAAATCTGTATTATTCTTTGGTCTGAATTACTAGAAGATGAATAGTAAAAGTTAACAGTTTGGCTTTTGAACATGCTTTTTGAGTAAATTAATGTAATGTGCCTGTTTTTTAGCCATGCGAAATGTCGAAAGCAACTTCTTGATCAAAATATCCTGACATCAGATAGCTTGTTTTTGCAGAAATTTATGTTTTGGCTTTGAACAACTGGCAGCATGTAATATGAATGTTCAAACGCTATGCCAATATTTTAATTATTAATTAAGAGATTAATATGGAAATTTTGGAAACAAGAAGGATATAGATTAAGGCTTCATCTACGAAGAAAGTTCCAGCTTGAATAAATCAATAAAGGTGAAAAGCAAAACACAAAATTGTGAATGATGTCATGTGCAAATTGTGTACATACCCATAATTTTTTTCAAGCCTTTTTATTTTTTTTTAATAAGAATGTTGATTATGTATTATATTAATATCATTAAACTGATAAATACAGCGATTTGATCTACAAATATTTATTGAATATTTACATCTACCTCCCTAAAATTTTAGTCATTTTTGTTACGAAAATTTAATTTTGCTGCGAGTACCTCAATAGTACCTAATTTTATCAATGCATTTGCTGATAAGTTTTATTACAAAACCAAAATATTGAATTGTTATAATTATGAAAAATCAGTACATGAAATTATGAATAGTTAGAAAATTAAAAAAGAGAGTTAATTTGTTGGTTATGAGCAACAAATATAGCAAAGGGGTAAGAATTTTAAGATTTTGTGATTAATTTCAAAATTGGCATTAGAAATATTTCTTTGCTATAATTAGAAAGGATTTAATATTGCAAAACTTCATAAATAGTCTTTATAAAATATTTGAAACACCACTCCCCTAAAAATAAAATTAGTAAAAAATATTTTTCTAGTAAAATTTCTAGCAAAAAATTTTTTTTTTTTTTTTAATTGGGTGCTTCTGTGCAAGCAGGCGTGTCGGGTGGTTACAATTCGAACAGTCTGCTGCACAAAGTGTTACGTGCTCGATACTTCCTAGAGGCATCTTTCTTCGAGGTGGTAGGGAGAGGAGGAGGCTCTTACACTTGACAGTCTATTGCGTCGGCTAGGACTTTGCTAGCAATAGGGATGCGGTGGTTTGTGGGATGGCAGGACGGTTCGAATTGTGCTTGATCCTAGATCCCTCGACTGTGCTCATTCCATCTGGTTCGCCCCCCACCTTCGATACCGCCGAAACTGAGGGTGTTTTCGCTACTCTTCGCAACGGGCTACGATGGGAGGACTTCAGCCGCGCAACTTTTGATGGTGTGGATGCTAATTGAATTTTGTGTTGGTTGTTGCGAGCTAACTGCAATGCACGATGTTTTGGGGGCTATGGGGAGGAAGCATTGACACTCATATCCCGGGCATTTAGGCTGCTTTTGTCAGGGTAGTTTAGGTTGCTTGTTGATGGCTTTTAGCTAGGTTGGTCTTCTTAGTTTCGTATCGTAATGGCTTTGTAAATATCGAATTTCTCTTGAAAAACCAAAAAAAAAAAAATACCATCCCCTAACATACAGGGCGTAAAATGAATTTGGTCATCAGTTACGTAGCTAGGGGGCTGATTGGATGATTTGCTAGTAAAAATTCTAATTTCGTCCACATCAGCAATTTCCTGCAAAGTTTCAAACTTCGGTGATATGAGTCTACTAATTACTAATAAATATTAAATTATGGTTATAATTTGCTATTCATATAACCGCCATCCTTAAATTGTCACATTTCTAATATATAGGACAGTAAATATGGCTTAGCTCTCAAACCTTATTCTTTTCGTGTCAACCCTTGAACCTCCATATCTTTTTTATGAATAGGAAGGGATGAGATTCATTGCAAGATTTCTTATTTAATTAGTCTGGTAAAATATTTTTTTAATCCTATAAAAGATGGGTAGTGTTGATTTTTGAATCAAATGATTCATACAAAACAGAAGCCATTGGAGAGGAAATGAAGCTCTCTATTTCTGTAGAAAAAAGTCTATACATCACTCTGTTTTTTATATGGAGAAGACGAACCGAGTCACATATATATACAAGCCAAATAGGATAACTGTCAGCTAACCACCTAACAAACTAAGTGATGAGCTGGCCCAATAAAGCTACGAATAAATGACTCAGCAATTTTAATAGCATTACGAGAAACGTGTTTCTGTAATGTGATAATCTTCAGCCAGTATCCAAGAGAGCAACATCATCTCCTTCGCCCGAAATATGTTGTTCTTGCTGTTACTGTAAGTGCTTCTGCTGCTGTTGCGTGTGAGACTGCTGGAGAAGAGATAATCCAACAGCTGCCACAAGTGGGACTGGGTTCGAAAGAAATCAGACCCAACTTGGACATTAACGACAGGAAGGTCTTCAGAGGCAAAGATTTAGTGAATACATCAACCAACTGGAGAGAGCTTGGAACAAAAGAAGGGGAGATGAAGCCATCCTTGTAGGCATCCCGGACAAGGTGACAATCCAGCTCAATATGCTTTGTCCATTCGTGAAACACGGGGTTGGCGAGGATGTGCAAGGCGGCCTTATTGTCACAGAACATATCAATCGGAAGAGACAGAGGAATATTGAAATTGGAAAGAACATAGGATATCCAACGGAGCTCACAGACCATGGAGGCTAAGCTCCGATACTCCGACTTAGCAGTAGATCGTGAAACCGTGGACTGCTTCTTAGTTTTTCAAGACACCAATGCGCCGCCAAGGAAAACGCAATAGCCAGTTAGAGAACGTCTGGAATCAAGACACGAAACCCAGTCTGCGTCGCAGTAGGCACGGAGAGCAAAAGAGTAATCTGCTGGAAATAAAGTCCCTTAGATGGACATCCCTTAAGGTACCTGACAATGTGCATAGCAGCCTTCCAGTGAGAGGCACAAGGTCGATTCACAAACTGACTAAGCTGCTGCACGGGGTAAGAAATATCAGGCCGTGTGAAGCCCAAATTGCAATCTACCAACCAGTCGACCATAAGAATCTGGGCAAGTGATAGGAGAATCAAATCCAGCTGCCAACTTTAAACCCGAGGGAAACAGATTAGAAGCAGGTTTAGCTTTAACCAAACCAGTGTCTTGCACAATATCAAGCACATACTTGGTTTGTGCGACATAGAGACCCAAAGAACTCCGTGTAATTTCAAGCCCAAGAAAGTATCGTGCGTCTCCGATGTCTTTAATGGTAAAGAGTTGGTGAAGATAATCCTTAATCGCAACAATATCATCAAGAGAAGGTCCACTGATTAGGATATTGTCAACGTATATCAACAAATCCATGGGGCCTTGGCTTGAAGGAGAAGGCTTGGTGAATAAACAGTAATCATGAGGCGACTGGGTAAAACCAAAAGCAACGGGCTTTAATGTAAACTCCACATTCCACTATCGCGAAGCCGACTTAAGGCCGTACAAAGAACGCTGCAGTTTACATACCATGTTAGGAGCAATTTCATAACCTTCAGGAGGCATCATGTATATATCTTCGTCAATGTACTCGTGGAGAAACGCGTTGTTGACATCCAATTGTTGAATAGGCCAAGCCTGAGCGGCTGCAATGGTAAGAAATAGGCGCACAGTGACTGACTTGGCCACAGGCGAGAAACTATCTATATAATCGATGCCCTCGACTTGATTGAAACCCTTAGCCACCAAGCGTGCTTTGTACCTATCCACAGAACCATTAACACGGAGTTTCATTTTGAAGACCCACTTGCATCCAATCGTGCTCTTGCCCGGTGGCGAAGGAGATATCTTCCAAGTATGATTAGCCTCTAAGGCCTGCAACTCTGTAGTCATAGCCTCTCTCCACTCCTCATGTTGGAATGCCTCAGAGAAGTTTTTGGGCTCCTGCAAGATGGACAAGGAAGCAACAAACGACATATACGCGGGACTGCTAGCTTGTAATGAAACAGGGTTAGTGGTGAAGCAAACAAAATCACGTAACCAAGCAGGTGGACGATAAACTCTAGTAGACCGTCTAAGGTGTGGCTGCAGGTTGGACTGTAGTAGGAGATGGAGTAGGCAGAGTGGAACAATCTGGGTTAGGAGGATCAATGTGTGAGGGAACACCTATGTCAGTTGAAAAGGGCACCACAGGGAGAGGGCAAGGTGCAGGAGAATTCAAAGAAGCAGATTCTGAAAAGGGAAATAGATATTCATGAAAATGAACATCTTGGAAAAGAGAATGCAACTATTGTCTAAATCAAAAAGTTTGTACCCCTTCTATGTCATGGGATAACCAAGAAGGATGCATTTTACACCTCTAGGGTGGAACTTAGACCTATGAGGATCGATATTGGTAGCATAACATAGGCTGCCAAAAACACCAAGATGATGATATGAAGGTATAGTGCCTGTTAATAGGTCTATAGGCGTCTTCCAATGAAGAGTTTTGGAAGAGATCCTATTAATCAAATAAGTAGCCGTAAGAATGGAATCCCCCCAAAACTTAGAGCCAAAGAAGCTTGAAATAATCAAGCTCTAGCTACATCTAAAAGTTGCCTGTGTACGTTCAACTCGACCATTTTGCTGGGGAGTATATGTACACGAGGTCTGATGAATGATCCCTAAATCACGACACAAGTTTTGACATCCTTATTCAAAAACTTGGAGCCATTGTCCGTCCTAATTACCTTGACGTCTCTGGAAAACTGGGTTCTAACCATGAACAGAAAATTTTTAAGAGTAGATGCAACTTGAGATTTATGTCTTAAAAGGTAGGTCCATAATGAACGAGAGTGATCATCAAGGATGGTCAATATGTAATTGCAATTTGAGATGGTATAAGTAGTATAGGGACCCCAGAGGTCCAGGTGTGAAGATCAAAAGGAGCTGCAGTATGCGACTCATTGGAAGGAAATGAAATTCTAGTTTGTTTAGCTTTGTGACACACCTCATAATGAGAATCAAGATTAGTAACAGAAGAGTTAAGGAAAGGGATATGTTTCATTACTGTCAAAGGTATATGCCCCAATCTGTGGTGCCAAATTTGCTCATTACAGTGAATTTCCTTAGGACAAGATTTACTATCGCAGCGTACAGAGGTAGAACAAACAGAATTATGAATCATCTGCCTAACTACATACAAATTTCTGCAGATAGTTCCTTCAAGTAGGTTCATTTTATTCACTAGGTCCTACAAGAAATAGTTGGAATTAGTGAATTGAAAAGCTAAAGAAGTGTTGCGACACAATTGACTGACAGAGAGTAAATTGACCGAAAAAGAAGGAAGGTAAAGCACTTGAGTGAGGACAATGTGATCATTTAAACAGACATTGCCAACATAGGTGGTTTTTTTGTGAGAACCATCAGGAAGTTGGATGATTTTGGGTTGTGTTGGTGAAGTGAAAGATTGAAAAAGTTCAAGATTTGAGCATATATGGTTCGTTGCTCCAGTGTCTATTATCCAACAGTCCAAATCGATCACTGAGGGTCCAGAGGCATTACCTACAAATTCAACCGCATCATGGCAGGCAAAGTTGGAATAATTGGTGATAGGATCAGTGGTTGAGCTCCTTCTCTGCATCATTTTAATTAAGTCCGCCATCAACTCTGTCATCTTTGCAACACTACCATTTTCTGTGGAAATCTGCTTCTCAACAATTGTTGTTGTTGTAGCAAATGATTTTGAGTTCACCACCTTCTTCTTCTTTTCATTCAAAGCTTTATACCAGTCTGGTACCCCGTGCACCTGAAAGCAAGTCTCAGCCGTATGCCCGGCCTTATGGCAATGTGAGCAAACTAAACTGCGTTTATCCACATACGGTTCTTTCTGTTTTGAAATCTGTCTCCTCCAACTCTTTTGTACTCCTGCGAGCTGATATGCCATATGTCGAGGAGCATCACTCATCTCAACATGAATTTGTTTCTGTTTCTCAATTGTGTAAACCATAGAAAATGCTCGCTCCAGATTCGGCAGGAGATCCTGCATCAAAACTTGACTTCTCTCACTGTCGAAACTCTCATGGAGACCCATGAGAAACTACATTAGTTGAACGTGCTCAGTTTTTTCCTCAATTGCCTTATTCACCCCACATGTGCACCCTCCACAAGTACACTTTGGATTAGGAGCTAAGCATAGTAGTTCATTCCAGTATTTTTTCAATTTATTGACATAAGCTGTTAAGGACAAATCAGGCTGTGAAATAGAAGAGATCTCACGTTGAATCTGATAGATCATCGTACCGTTGCTCCTCCCCTACCTGTTCTGTATTTCAAGCCAAAGCTCACGAGATGAGGCCACAAATATAAAGGACTCAACTATATCTCTAGATAAGGAGTTCTAGATCCATGACGTAACCATCAAGTCTACTCATCACCATTGCTCAAAAAACACTGATCCTGCTACTAGTCTAGGGAATGTTCCATCAATGAAGCCTAGCTTCATTTTGATTCCAAGTGCCACATGAGCGGAACGACTCCATGATAGGAAGTTCGTTCCATCTAGCGGAGAAGAAGAGAGCGTCAAGCTCGAATTTTCTGAAGGATGTATGTAAAGTGCCTCTCGCTCCAATTGATCTGCAAGTGTTCCATTGTTGGAGCTCAAATCAGCCATAGCTCATCCATGCGTACAATGAGCAATACTAATCCCAGAGACCTTCACGTAGAAAGCTCTGATACCATATTGATTTTTGAATTAAATGATGCATACAAAACAGAAGCCATTAGAGAGGAAATGAAGCTCTCTATTTCTGTAGAAAAAAGTCTATACATCACTCTGTTTTTCATATGGAGAAGACGAACCCAGTCACATATATATACAAACCAAATAGGATAGTTGTCAGCTAACCACCTAACAAACTAAGTGATGAGCTGGCCCAATAAAGCTACGAATAAATGACTCAGCAATTTTAATAGCATTATGAGAAAGTCGTGTTTCTGTAATGCGACAATCTTCAGCCAGTATCCAAGAGAGCAACATCATCTCCTTCGCTAGAAATCTGCTGTTCTTGCTGTGCTGTAAGTGCTTCGCTGCTGTTGCATGAGAGATTGCTGAGAAGAGATAATCCAACAGGTAGAAAGTTTTTTGATACTACAACTATGCTGAGTGACGTTTTTAGTTTTACAAAACTCAAAATTATGCCTTTTTAGTCCCAAAAAGTGTAAACCACAACGCACATGACTTTTTGGGATACAAAAGGCGTGATTATAAGTTTTATGAGATTAAAAGCAACATGTACCATATTGTGGTACCAAAAAGAATTCTGCTCTTGTTTTATGGGATTAAAAAAATATTTTACCCTTAATTAGTCTGGCTTTGATACCATTGAGTTGATGACCATCAGCATAATCATAAAAAAATTAAATTATTAGAAAGAAAAATTATTTAATAATTACATCTAATATCTAATATATTCTTTTTTATAGGTATATATATAGGAATAGTTAAGAGTACTTTTTATCAATTTATAATAAAATTTCATTACAAATCTTTGATCAAATATATTGCAGCATGAAACCATTCATTTGAAATTATGATCTTATACATACAAAATGGTTGAATGCAATTTACCTTCTGTGTTATGTGAAATAAGCAAATACTCTCATGTGAAATAAGAATTAGCAAATTATCCTCATGTGTTCCAAAAAATGAAGCAAATTACCCCCTGTCGATAGTTAAGAGAGGGGAGTAATTTGCTTTTTTTTTTTTTTCAAAACATAGAGGGTAATTTGCTATTTTTTTTATATAGATTGTTTTTTCTACTAATTTCTCATATCACATAGGGTTCATTATATTTTCCCCAATTATAAAATTACAAATAAATTTCACTTTCCCATAAAAATTTACAAAATTTCATCGTACACAAAAGTTAGTACAAAATACATACTTTTTTTTTTTTTAAATATCTATCATATGAATTAAATTTATATATGGATTCTTGAACTTCTGATTGTTAGTACATTATTTGCTCTTATAATTAAAACTTTTCAATTTAATTGGGTGCAGTTAAATTTACAAAGACTTAAATGCCCCAATAATCGAACATTTCAAAGAAGCTGGCGACAAAAAGAGAGGATATAGATGCTTCTTTCTCGGTTTTCTGCTGTTCCATTTCCTCCACACACCTAAATTAATTAATTAATTATATATATATATATATATATATATTTCAAACCCCCAAAAAGCAGATGAATTTAATAATATGTACTTGCAAGAAAATTTTGTGAAGTTCTTTGTCAGGTTCTATGTACAATAATCAACATTCAAATTAAATATTATGACTGAACTAATCCAAATGTATTACAAGAGAGAGAGGGAGAGAGAGAGGAGAGAGAGAGAGAGAGAGCTAATGCAGAAACCCTAGGTAGAAGGGTGGTGGTGGTGGTATCAGGTATGACTTTTTTGGTTCTTTTAAGTATCACATCATCATCTTCCCACCTATAAATTCAAGTCTTCCCTGCTGACATTTTTCCTCAGAGAAATCAACAACAAAAAAGTTTGTATGATCTGTTTCAGTTTGGTTGGAGAATTAATTCAGAAGGGAAATTAAAGAAATAGAAGAAATGGGAAGAGCACCGTGCTGTGACAAAGCCAACGTGAAGAAGGGACCATGGTCTCCTGAAGAAGATGCAAAACTCAAAGCTTATATTGAGAAGTATGGAACTGGTGGCAATTGGATTGCTCTTCCTCAGAAGATTGGTACATATATTTATATATAATCATCTCGGTTTCTATATGTATATATATATGTCAGATATATAGTTTGAATTCTCTGTGTTGATTTGTATGATTGAAATGATTGTTAACAGGGCTTAAGAGATGTGGGAAAAGTTGCAGGCTGAGATGGCTGAATTATCTGAGGCCTAATATCAAGCATGGTGGATTTACTGAGGAAGAAGATAACATTATTTGCAACCTCTATATCAGTATAGGCAGCAGGTTTCTCTCTCTCTCTCTCTCTCTCTCACTTACACACACAAACACACACAAACAAGAGCATCGAAGCAGGAAATTTCTTGTCCTTTTGCCATTGTCTATCATGCTTTTGTTTGAGAACTCACATGTTCCTGATCAAGAATCAAATATTTCTTAATTTCTAGGGTTTTTCTTATTGTTTTATGTTAATGACTGAGAATCAAGAATACTTCAGAGGGTTTTAATTTTGTTTGTGTTAATGTTTTCTTCTTGTTTCTTTCTGAAACACATGGGTTCTGATGATCTTGTTCAAATTATGCTGTAGGTGGTCTATAATCGCGGCCCAGCTGCCTGGAAGAACAGATAATGACATCAAGAACTACTGGAACACGAGGCTGAAGAAAAAACTGCTCGGCAGGCGCAAACAATCCAACATGAATCGGGCCTCGATTCCAGGCCTTGAACCCAAGGATGCAAGCGGAGACGTCGACGATTTGCAGAACCTGAGCAATTCAGCTCTGGAGAGGCTCCAGCTCCACATGCAGCTTCAGACCCTTCAAAATCCTCTGTCAGTTTACACTAATCCAGCACTTTGGCCTAAACTGAACCCCTTGCAACAGAAGATGATCCAAACCCTTCATTGTCTGAATGAAAATCAAAGCATCCTGATGCACCAAAACCCCGTCAGCCCTCAACCTGTTTCAAAAACGGACGAGGTTGCAGACTCTATCAATTGTCTCTCATCGTCGGGGACCTCGTTTCCATTGAACACTGAAACCCACGTTCCAGATCAATCAAACATCATGGGACAAAACACGGGGTTAATGCAGCCGGCGGGATCAGGTTTTACTCAAGCTGAACTTGACGATTTGCTGACTGATCACAGGCCTTCCAGTTTCATCCAGACAGGGAACCAGGTTGCTGAATTTGATTGCTTCAAGGGGATGGATGGAACAAAGGACAATCTTGGATGGTGGGCTGATGAATTCGGTGTGAATAATTCGACATCGTCAAGATCGTGGGATTCGGCAACTATGCTTCCCCAATCTGATGAAATGTATCAAGATTATGGTATAGGATACAGTATGCAGTGAGAAAAGAGGAAATATAGGTGTGAGGATCAGTAGGAGTTCAATTTGTTTTGCTTCATAAAAAAGGGAGAATTGATGCAGAAGAGATTGCTGGTGTTGTAAATTGTGTGAATAATGTTATGTCATGATCTTGCCAATGCTTTTACTTATGAAGTTGATATAGAAAATTCTTGTCTAAATCAGGTTTCGTATAACTAAATTAATTACAAAATAAGTGTCATATACTTATTATATGATTGGTCACATAACAAGTGTATGAAACTAATTACAATATGATTCGTTCAAATTTGGTAGAGTAGGTCCGGACCAGCATTTTCCAAGTTGAAATTATGAATTTCAAATTTGTCATAATAAATTTATTAAGGCGAAATTACATTTTTATCCTGTAACTATAGGTTCTTAGCATATTTTATCCCATAACTTACCCCATTAAATATTTAGTTGTTTTTTGATGAATTTAATTCTAAACATCTCACATTTGATCCTTTATTTAATAAATTTAGTCGCGTGTTTACAATTTTGGTCATCTTCACACTAGAGTAGATATAATTTTTGGTCTTGCAACTATAGATCATTAAAATTAAAATCAAATTAAACAAGACTAAATTTACCAAAAAATACAAAATATAAGATGGTCAGTACTAAATTCGTCAAAACTCGAAAATAGCTCCAAGGGGTTGATTATATATTGGAGGTTTTCTTGAATCGTGCATTAGGCAAGCCTTGTTAATTTAAGTCCAATAATATTATTTTTTAGATTTAATAAACACTAAGATCCAGCCCAAAGCCATGCCAGTGGCCTGTCGATGTTCCGACTCCTGAGGCACCGTCTCTGCGTGTCAGGGAATTGACATCAATAAGCCCGTAAGTGAACAGAACGGGTCGCTGTTTATGAATGAGAATTGACATCCACCTAAACACGGAATCGTTTAAGTTGTTACCCAAGCTTGACGTGTGATATAAAAAGGATCACACAACAAATAGAATTTTGTTAACAGGCCTAACTATATTAATAAATTTGAAGTTCATCACTATAAATTTGTAAGTTTGAAATTCACTAACGTTTGATATGTTATATTATTTTAATAGTAATTATTAATTAATTAGATATAATATTTATTATTGATGATTGATATACAATTGTTATAATTATCGATAGTTATTATATATATAAATATATAATATTGATGCTTAGTAATCAATTTAATAAAAAATAATAGTTTATCGCTTTCCTTTCAAAGAAAATGTAAGTTTATCACAATTTACATGGAAAAATTACAATTTCTGTTTTGTACATAAATGGGGTGGCAATTTTTATCTTATTGAAATTAAATTGGCAATTTCATCCTATAATAACAAATTGATAATTTGGGCTGAAAAATCATCAATGGACTGAAATTGTCCTCAATTTGACTTATTTATAAATTCATATCAGATTCAGTGTTTTGTGTATACGATAATTATAAGTTGTTCAATATATTAAACATTGAATCTAATATTTACATGACTAGATTATATGCAAATTTCATCTTGCATGTTTTGCGTTTTAATGTTTTATTCATTTATCTTTCTAGAATAACAAATGTCCTGTACTTTTTTAATTTTTTGTGATTTTGGTCCTTAATTCAATTGTCGGAACTTGCAAATATTACCATAAATATACACTGCACGTGCTTCTTCTTCTTCTTCTTTTATTTTTTAAAAATAATTTGGTGCTTTTGTTCCCATTGGCCAAATTCTATTAGAACGAAAGTAAATTTCATCATGTATCTTTTGTATTTTAGCATTTTAGTTTATCTTTTTAGAATAGTAAATAGATTCTGTAAAGTTTAATTTTTTGTGATTTTAATTCATTAAATTAATTATTAGGAACAAAAAGCCATAAAAAAGCACATGCACATTGTTTTCCTGCAAACATTTACAAACTCCTGCCGACTAAAAAATTAAAACTGCAAAAATTTAAAAAAAACAAGACATATTTACTAACCTAGAAACATAAAAGACCAAAGCACTAAAATACAAAACATGAAAATTGCATATACTCATTACAGGACCTATAAAAACCTTGTAAAATGTGCTGTAATGTACCTAAGACTTCTCTAGAATTTCTCCACTAGACAAAATATCTCTTCTAATTTTATTCTATCCATAACATAGAATTTATCAAAATTTAGGCTATCCGAACTTCGTCCTGATTATAGCAAATTATGACACTGAATGAGAAGAAACCACTATACCTACCAAGGACTTAAAATTTTCAGTGGAGCTTCCATTTTCAGCAACCGCCCTGGAAGCAGATTCTCCGAGTTTCCCAATATGCTCCCTCATTTTCTTCCCTTCTTTAGTCAGAACAAGATCCAAAGCTGCTACCGTACCAGATTTCGTGAATGCGCCGCCCTCCACGCCCACTCCGATTCCCCATACGTCCTCCACCAGCCGCCTGTTTATCATCTGATCGCCGAAAAATGGCCGGCAAATCATGGGCACGCGGCCCGTGATGCTCTCCATCACTGAGTTCCACCCACAATGAGTGATGAAAACACCGACGGAAGAATGCGCCAAGACTTGCAGCTGAGGAGCCCACTGCACGATTTTTCCTGTAGATTTGGTTCGTTCTGAGAATCCTTCTAATAAATGCCTCTTCGAATTATCTCTGAATGACCAAAGATATGGAATCTGTTTTTCTTCTAGGGCCTCCGCCAGAGCCACCAGCTCCGGTGGCGGCGGCGTCAGCATTGTGCCGAAGCTGAGGTAGGCTACGGAGGCGGGGGCCTGGTTGCTCAGCCAGGATAGGCAGCCGCCTTGGTCGTCGCTAGGCGGCGTTGGTGATGTCAGGGAAGAAAAAGGGCCGACGTTGAGAACTTTCTGAAGTTTCAATTTGAGATCATCTTCTATGATGGGTTCGATTCCGGCGAAAGAGTTGAGCACAAGAGCGGCGGCGCGCGGTAGTGCGAGTGACATGTCGTATAGGAGGCGGGAAAATGGCCTGTCTAAATGCAGCAGTTCTTGGGGTAAATCACTGACACGTATAGCTGACATTCCTGGAAGAAAATCAAGTGTCTGGTCCTGATCTTTTGTATTGCCTGCACCATTATGATAGTCAATTTATTGATATACCAGAAATACATTCAAGTTAGCATTATCGAAAATTCCAACAGGATTTAATCAATTAAAAGACAAATATATTATATTTGATTAAATTTCACTTCACATCCTATATGTGATTAAATCCCGTATGATAGTTAGTAAATATATTTTAAAATGAGGTATAATTTAAAATGATTTTGAGTACGCACTTAAGCAATTATACAAAAAATCGTTCATAAGTATGAGTTTATTTAAGACAGAATGTGTACAATGACATCCCAAAAATCGGTACAAATAGGAACAGTTTTGTTATTTTATTAATATTATATTACTAAAACTTTTCTAAATAAAGTACAACGACTATAATTCAAAAGACAAAAAATCGTTCCTAAGTCCGGTCCAATGACCACTGTAAATTGTAAAATAACAGTTACTTTTTAACGGCTAAGTAAGTGGTCCAGTACCCATTCCAAAGCACGTTCCAATTTTTTCTATATATATATTCTTTTCTTTCCATTTAATTTCAGTATCTTCTTCCATTCTTCTTATTTTTCTCTCTATTTCCTCAATCTCTCTTGATTTTTTTATCTTTCACTATTCCACTAATATTTTTATACTCTTGTTCGTCAATATCTCTCGAATTTTCGTTAATATTTAAAGTTATTTTGATCAAGTAACAACTTTAACCCATTATTTGTTAATTGATTATATTTGTTATAATTTTATCAATTAAATTTAATATTATAATATATATATATATATGTGTGTGTGTGTGTGTGTGTGTAGAACTCATCATGTTAAGGTAGTTGAGGAGATGAATGTATGAGATGAACCTGCCGAGTAGGGTGGGTTTTACTCCGGAGTTTGAGGATGGTGTTGCTACATTTATAGAATGGGCCAAGTCTCAACATGCATATATGGACGGTGAGAACATTAATTTTTCTTGTCGAAAGTGCAAAAATGAAGTTTTTAAAACCCCGGATGAGATAAATTTTGACTTGTATATGAAAGATTTTATGTCGAAGTATTATAATTGGACTTCTTATGGCGAGGAGAGTGTGTGGGAGTATTTTGAGGTTGTCACTGTGGTCCTTTTGCAGGAGGAGCAAACTTCCGTTTCTCATGAGGAGGAGAGTACTAGTATACACTGGGGGACGCAACTGGATTAGGAGCAAAAGATAGTTTTGGATGCCACCGGGCCAACTTTTTGGTATTCTAATTATAACCAGGATAGTGTGCTTCATGATGGTATGAGGTCATGTCCTATCGATTGCCGGGCCTAATTCATATTATAATGGGGGCCCCAATAATTATGTGTTTAGGCTGACAGATCAATTTCATGATATAGTGCATGTTACCAAGCAACCATTGTGGAATAGTTGCACCCAATCTCAATTGAAAACTGTTGCTGAGTTGGTGAATATCAAGGCCGAGGGCCATATTTCTCAGCATATATATGATCGAAATATCCCAATAAGCTGATCATATATTGACCCACGACCACACCTTCCCCATGGATTACAATAGTACGAAGAAGTTGATAAGAGTCCTGGATTTACCTGTTGAGAAAAGTGATGCATGTAATAATGGTTGCATATTGTATTGGAAGAACGACATTGATTTAGACTACTACAAGTTTTGTGGAGAAGTTAGGTACAAGCTGACCAGGGAGCGAAATGATGTTGCATGCCAACCATCAGACGTAGGAGGGATCCATGTGTCATCCATTTGATGTAGAGCTATGGAGACATTTTGACCGGATATATCCTGATTTTGCAACAGACTCGTAATGTTATATTGAGTTTGTGTGCAGATGGGTTTGCACTGCATGGGCACTACGGTCGTTCGTACTCATGTTGGCTTGTTATACTTACGCCGTACAATCTCCCACCAGGAATATACATGAATTTTGAGTATATGTTCCTGATGAAAGTATTCACTAAGAATAGAGTAGAAAGAAAGGTTGCACGATCATGATTGATGGGAAAACAAATTCACGATTGGGTTGAAGAGTTTAGTCCTAGGGTTGAAGTACCGTTGTCACTCCCAGACGGGTATGATAGCAAGCATAAGTGGACGAAGAAAAGTATCTTCTAGGTGCTCGTGTACTGGTCGACGCATTTGATATGACAAAATCTTGACATGCACATTAAGAAGAATGTGTTTGACAATATATTCAATACTGTGATGGATATAAAGAAAAAGACGATGGATAATCTGAATGCATGGAATGACCTAAAGATCATATGTACAAACTAGAGCTTGGGGTAGACGAAAAGCCGAATGTGATGCCCAAAGCTGTATATACCCTGCCAAGGAGCAGAAGAGGAGGATATGTGAATGGATTAGTCATCTTAAGTTTCTTGATGGTTACACATCTAATTTGACTAGTTGTGTCAACATGAAGGAGATTGAGGCTACACGACATGAAAAGCCATGATTGTCACGTATTCATGCAAAAGTTGATCCTGATAGCTTTCCGTGAAATCTTCCTAAACCTATGTGGAGTGCTTTGACAGAGGTAAGCCTTTTATTCCAAATTTTATGTTTGACGACGCTAGATGTAAATAAGGTACAAGAATTGGAAGCTAATGTCGCAACCATCTTGTGCAACCTTGAGAAAATATTTCTGCCAGCTTTTTCTTCAACTCACTGGAGCATCTAATTGTTTACTTGCCATATGAAGTAGGGGTGGGCGAACGGGTCGGGTTTTTCGGATCCCGACCCGACCCGATCGGCTAAAGGCTAAATGGATCGAGTTTCTCGGATTTTTTTACGATTTCGGGTAACCCGAAACCCAACTATGTCCAATCGTTTGATTTCGGATATTCAATCACCACCCGAAAAATCCGATTGGGTACCCGATTGAGAGAAGGGCAAAAAGGGGTACAATTGAGAGATCGGGTATTCCAAGCAAAAGAATCTCAGAAACCCTTCTAGTTTTAGCCGCTGCTACCCGTTTCTACTTCCTTGCTAGCTGCTACTGCCGTTGTTGCTGCCAAAGAATCTCAGAAAACCCTTCTAGTTCTAGCTGCTGCTACCCGTTTCTACTTCCTTGCTAGTTGCTACTGTCGTTGTTGCTGCCGTTGCTGCTGTATTTGAGCTCTAAGGTGAGATTGGCAATCAATAAAAACTCAATCTTTGCTCAAAATTCCACGCTATTTATTGATTTACTTTGGGCTCTTTTTGTTTATGATCCATTTTTTGTTTCTTGATTGATTGGTTGATTTTCTTGATTATGTGTATTGGGTTTTATGTGGGTTTTAGTTTTAGTTGTGTTTGGCTCTGAATTTTGGGGTTCTACAGTCGATCATTGATGTAATCAAGATTTTTTGAGGTTTGGTTGATTTTGATCATGGTTTTAAAGATGTGGGCTTTTCTTCATTGTTCTTCAACCTAATCACTGTCTGCTACTGTCTACTGCATTAACTTGTGTGTTTCTATTGTTTGAGTCTTCAGTTTTGCCTTAGAACTCTCTGTTGATGTAGAATCTTATGTTTTGTTCAACATGATTTGGATGCAATTCAAATTTAACTAGCTTGAGAACCAGTTGTTTTACAGTGTCTTTTTTGCAAATTATTATTAATCGATGATATGGTATAGTAGTTAATGTAAGCTTCTGTTGATTTTGCATCTAGTTTAGCTGCTATGGATAGTTGAATATTATTGCTTCTATTGACATAATTCGTAGTGAATTCTGAGAACTCTGATTTTAACTCTTCTTCATTGCTAATATTTCTCAAAATTCTGATTTTAGCATATGTCTAGCATATGAACTAGTTATGAGAGAAGTAACTAGTTAATTTTTAGCATAATTTTAACATATATCTCAAAAGTCAAAACTCTAATTTTTGACAAGGTAATAGAACGGTAGAACCTTATTGTGTAATGTTACATTTTTAATTTATTTGACTTTCTCTAATAGTTTTTCCACTTTGTATGTTTAATGCTTGACAAGTCGAGGACTCGAGGATGAAAATGTGATATGAGCTGATTGCTTTTTCAGTCTGTAGGCATTACGATTTAGGAGGCCTTAGCTTTATTGTTGTTACTGAAATAATTTTAAAAAATATCTGATAATTTATGGATGTGACTGAACTCTTTTTTTTGGGTATTTATGTAAAGTTTTAAGTATTTGTGTTCATAAGTTACATTTTAGACTTACATGGATTTACTTTAGTGAATGAAGTTTATTTTGAAAAATTCATTTTTTGAAGCTGACAAAACCTGAACCCGACTGTCGGGTTATGGATGTGACTGAACTCTTTTTTTGGGTATTTATGTAAAGTTTTAAGTATTTGTGTTCATAAGTTACATTTTAGACTTACATGGATTTACTTTAGTGAATGAAGTTTATTTTGAAAAATTCATTTTTTGAAGCTGACAAAACCTGAACCCGACTGTCGGGTACCCGAACCCGACGGGTACCCGATTTGTCGGGTATCCGACTCAGTCGGGTTCCGGTTCGGGTTCATTTTTTTCCAACCCGACATGTCGGGTACCCGACCCGAATTATGAAGCGCCTATAGGAGGGCTTTTGCAATACAGGAGGATGTATCCATTTGAGAGGTTAGTACATGGGTTATTTTAGTTTTTTGAAATAGTTCTAGTGTCATTTGGTTTCTTATAAATATTCAGTTATTAGATTTCTTCGAGAGTTAAAAATGAAGGTAAAAAACAAAGCACATGTCAAGGTGTCAATTGTAGAGGCTTACCTTATAGAAGAAATCGGTTTATTCACTTTGAGCTGCATATTCTTTGCAAACTGAATAGGCCACATAGAAATGACGAGCTCTATATGAGCGAAACTCGTATCCAACTGTCTATTTTCAACTACCGTGGCCGAGATAGTGGTGCATCAAAGAAAAGATGGCTCAATTGATCAGAACGCTACATAATCGAGATGTACATATTGACCAGCTGTGAAGTAATCAAGCCATACTACAAGTGTAAAGATACCAATATAGTTTATTCACATTGTTATTTTGGACTTTAACCTATGTATTAATACGTATGTGAACAGGTCCTTTTTGAATGAAATTTACGAGCACCACCATTCAGAGGACCGCAATTATTGAGCTAGTAGCTACTAAATTCAAGAATTGATTCAAATATCGTGTAAGTTGTGTCTTTTCAATTATGTCTTTTGAGTTGTGCTACGATTGTAATTTTTCAATATATGATTTCTCTAATATGTGCAACACATGTAAAATCTAAATTGAGTTACACGGACAACGAGTTTCTGAAGTTGTATTATTGGGGTCCTACAGTTGAGGTCAGAACATTCCTGTATTATTTTGTAAATGGTTATAATTTTCACACTGAACTTCATAGCATAGGCAAGTCTACTATGAACTGTAGGTTGTGTGTCAAAAGCTCATTGTATACAGACACAGACATTGACTTCTATGTGATTCTCGAAGAGATAATTTAGTTAGATTATCACTTATTCCAAACATGCAGATCATTCTGTTTAGGTTTCGTTGGGTCAATCCAGTGAGAGGTATGAAGGTACATCATCATTATCACCTCGTTGATATAAACTTCAAGAAAGTATACCAGAAGAACGAACTGTTCATCCTGGCGCAATAAGCAGTAAAGTCTACTACACGGTGTACCCTAACATGAAAAGAGATAAAGTGGACTGAATGACTGTCTGCAAATAAAACGTCGTCGTTTAGGTTGTTTTAGCACGGATTTAGGAACACTTAAATCATTAAACTACCGTGCCAAATTGATGTGCAAGGAACACTAATCCATAGCACATAAAACAACATCGTTCTATTAGTTAGGAATGGTCTTTGGAACGATTTTTTTAAAAGTGACCGTTCCAAAATTTTATACATATTGGACACTTTGCAGATTTTTTTTGTTTCTTCCCCACTCTCTCCCTCATTCTGTTTCTCTCTTTCCTCGTCAGGTTACTGTTCGCCTTCTTCACTGCCTCCGCCATTCGCCCTATTGTGTAATTTATGCAATTATTGTGTATTGTATCATGTTGTATAAATTATTGTATAGTTGTGTAATTCATATAACTCTTGTGGTTTTTCATTAATATTATTATTTACATAATAATGTCAACAATAATAAAATTAGGTTACAATTTCCAATAATAAGATTATTTACGTAACAATGTCAATAATCATAACCTTTAAGCTAATATTTCAAATGATAATGTTATTTACATAATAATGCCAATAACCCCAAAATTAGGCTAGTATTCCCAATAATAATTTATTTATATAATAATATCAATAATCACAAAATTTAGGCTAACATTCTCAATAATAATGTTATTTACATAATGTCAATAATCACAAAATTAGATCAATATTTGCAATAATAATATTATTTACATAATAATGTCAATAATAAAAAAATTTAGGCTAATATTTGCAATAGTAATATTATTTACATAATAATGTCAATAATCACAGCATTATCTTAATATTCCCAATAATAATATTATTAGCATAATAATGTCAACAATCACAAAATTAGACTAATATTCTTAATAATAACATTATTTACATAATTATGTCAATAATCACAATCTTAGGCTAATATTTCCAATAAGAGTCATTAAAAATGTATAGTTTCTTTGTACCTATGTACAGATGGATCAAGCATGTTTTAAGCTTCTTTAGCCCATCAAGTGAATTTTTTCCTGTAGAATTAGTCAGGTTTATTCATTTTTATTTGTCAAAAAAAGACAATGTTGGTAGAAAAAAATGGCTAAACTTGAGTAGTATTTAATAAAAAGTTCATGTGATATGTTAAAGAAGCTAAAAACAATGGTTGACATCTTTGTATATGTGCACAAAGAAACTATGTCCATATATATTTAAATAATTAATGAGTACAATAATTATAAATTCAACATAAATTATTGAATTAGGGCAATCTTTTCAACAATTACAAAAACTAATATTTACTATAATATGGATAGATTATGTCTAGTGGTGTACGCCTCCTGTACCAAGTGGTCGTGGCCCGCCACTTCCCGCAGCACCATCTGATGCTTCTTAGGCTAGGAAAATAGTATTTTGACCAACCCAACCATCTGATACGGTCAGACCGTCAGCCTCCCACAGACTCCAGATGATGCTGGACCATCTGGTGTGCCACCGGCAGTTGAGGAGGCCGGACAACAGTATGCCACAGTAGTTGTTGCTCCACCACCACCATCAGCGCGCCAATATATCAGCCGCGATGATGCGAGGTAAATTTTTTTGTGAATATTTTTTAGTATTATTTTATCTTAACAAAAACTAATTAATATGTGCTTTCAAATCTGATCGCCACTTCTATGAGCGCATCAATGTGGTAGTGCGAGGACACTTTCCCCACCAATATTTCTGGTTCGAGAGATGAAGGTAATATAATTCAAATTAATTTTGTATTATCTTATAATCTAAATTGTTTAATGAACTTTACTAATGTTTTGTTTAATTTTCTTATTGTAGATGACCTACTCGTGGGATTGTGACAATGAGTCCATGTTTCGAGTCTTCCACATGTGGACCGAAAAGTACATCCGGAAGACATTCTCCATCGCCAATCGAGCCTAGTGAAGCCACTTTGACTGGACAATGACGTATGGCTCTAGCTCCAGGCGTATTGGGCCGGGAAGACTTCCACCAGGAGTCCTCGAAGAATAAGACGAATCGAGCGACGAACCCCATGGTGTCCTCGATTGTGTACTGCGGGGGATCTTCCTCTATTGGCATGCACAAGAGGAAGTTGGTAAGTACATAACAATACTTTTATATGTTTATCATTATTTTATACATATTATGTTAACTGTTTTATTCTTCTACAGGAAGTAGAGCTTGGTCGGCCACTCAAACAGATGGAGTTGTTTGCTAGATGCTACAAGAAGAAGGAGGAGGGAGACTGGAGTGGGCTGAGGGCAGCTGAGGTAGCAGTAAGTACCTTACTAATATTATCTCTTTTAAATAATTCTTGGTTAAAGATACTAATAATTTTGCTTATTTTGCAAGAGACGTTCTAGAAGCTGATAGAGAAGCCTACGACTAATGACCACCATACCCACGACAATTAAGAGGCTTTGGTGGCGATGACCGAGCAGCAGATGTGGTTGGATGCAGTTGGAGGCAAGAATAAGGACGGTATACTCGGCCTTGGTTCAAAGGCCCACTTCTTCAGCCGAACCTACACATCACCATCGCTACCCCACCGACATCGCTACCTCCATGACCTCCATGGAGGACCGCATCGGCCGGCTCGAGATGAAGATGGTCAACATGATGGCCATGATGAGGGAGATGCAGATCAGCTCCTTAACTGCGGGACCGTCACATGATTAGGTTCTTTTTTTTTTTTTCAAATTTTTGTAATCGAATAATATTTTTTTTAATTATTCATGTTTCATAATGTTTGTTACTTTTTATTATTTCATATTTATTCAATTATTTATTTTTATATAATTAATTAAAATTTTATTAATTAGTTTAATTATTTATCAAAATATATAAATTAAATTGTTTATTAAAATTTATTATATTAATTAAATTATTTTTTTATAATTTATTTTATAGTAATTAATTTATAAAATTTTTATTATAACATAAAAATTAGGAACGATTTTAGTAATTGTAAATAAAATGTTACAAATGTAAACAAATGGCAGTTCCTAATACCATTCTTAAACAGTTCTAAATAAATATTCCTAAATAGTATTGATTGTTCCTAATGCTATTGCTAAAACAGTTTAAATATGTGTTCCTAAATAAGATTGATCGTTCTTAAATAAGAATGACCGTTCTTAATACTATTACTAATATAATTTTAAATACGTATTCCTAAATAAGATTGACCGTTCCTAAAACCATTGCTAAAACAGTTTTAAATATGTATTCCTAAATAAGATTAACAATTCCTAATACCTTTGCTAAAACAGTTTTAAATACGTATTCCTAAATAAGATTGATCATTCCTAAAACAATTATAGAAGACTATTCCAAATAAAAATTTGACTGTGCCTAATACTATTGCAAAGACTAACAAACAAACTATTCCAATTACCGTTCCTAAATATATCACAAATACAAAAAAAAAAAGTTCTAAAGTCAGGCATGAGTACTACAAAGACCGCTCCAAAAGTAACCCCGAAATAGATAATATAACATTTTCAAATGTCATCCAATCCATTCCAACTAAAAAAAAGAAACTTTTTTTTTTTACACAAATTCAATATTAGGAACGATCACCAACAATGTGTTACAGTGGTAGTGCCAAATTGGAAAAGTCCTTTATTATTTGTTCCTAAATATCTATAAGCCGTCTAAAAGGATGAAAGGTGAATTGTTCCAAAATTTGATTCAAATTAATTCCATCAATCCGTTCTAAAGGGAAAAAAGAAATCGTTTCTAAATTCATCCCAAATCCCACTTTTTTTTCTTTTTCGTTTTTTTATAATGTACTACTATATTAAGTCAAATAGACATTATACGTACAAGCCATTCACCAAGTGAACTAATACACATAATAAGCTGATGACATGTAATAAATAAAGAATCCTAAAATTATACAGAATTAATGATTTTTTCTAGGGGACACAAAATTAATGAATTACAAAGATATTTAATTGTCAATCTTGTAAATAAAATCTTTAAAATGCCATCCTCCTAACATAAAGGGCACAAAATGCAATATAATCATTTTACGTGGCTTAATCAACAAAATTTCAATTTAAAAAGTTCTAATTTCATCCAAGCCAGCAACTTCAATAGTGTTAGAGAAATTCTATGGGCGTAGCCTTGAAATTGCACAAAATTAATGAATTATGAATGTTTAATTGATAGCCATGTAACTACGATTCTTAAAATGATATTCCCTAACACATAGAAAAGTAAATACAATTTAACCTATTATATTTATTATGTAATGATTCAATCCAATCAGATTTATTCTAAACTACTTGATATCTCGAACAAAATGAATCCGAGATATTTTCTGTATGAATTGAGTTGAGCTAATCATATGATAGATTAATCAGTACTTCTGATATAACTTATTGAATTTTGATTTTATCTGCAGAGTATATATTCGAAATAATAATTAGACGATGTCAATCACCAAAAACCACTCACCATTTTCCTTGAATTTGCTATGGATCAAATCGGTGTACATATGAAGAGAAACGGGCGTAGGACCTGAAGTCCAAAACGCCACCCAAGGGATCCCCATTTCCTCCGCCATCTCCACCGAAAACCACAAGAAAGCGTCCGTCAACAGGCACGTCGCCTTCATTCCCGTCTCTCCCACGACGTCTTCCAAACGTTTCCTGAAATTCTCTGGTGTGGCTTTGATGAACATCTCAATGGCCTCCATGGGATTGCCCGAGAAGACGTGGCCATCGG
Source organism: Sesamum indicum (assembly GCF_026168435.1). Taxonomy (NCBI): domain Eukaryota; kingdom Viridiplantae; phylum Streptophyta; class Magnoliopsida; order Lamiales; family Pedaliaceae; genus Sesamum; species Sesamum indicum. The sequence continues at coordinate 1,473,670 of NC_142661.1, read as the reverse complement.
GCGCCCCGTCATCCACATCGTAAGCTTTTACGTTGTTATAGACATGCAGGTTCGCCTTTGACAAAACCCTCTGGTTGGATCTCGTTGTGTTGAAGTAGGAAAAATGGGTGCCGGGTGAGGCCGTGGCCAGCCGTTGGATGAGGTGGAGGAGAGGCGTCGGGTGGGAGCCAAACGGGAATGCAAAGGCGACCACATGGGGCGTGTTTTTTTGTGCGGACATGTTTGGCCCCGGTTATGATCAAATGAGAGTCTATATTGATGTTGGTGTTTTTTCACTCGATATGCATTATACGGTTCAACGACCATCTTTGTTTCTTGCTATTTGTAGAAAGGGGAGAGGGATGGAGAGAATTGTAGGTTGATTTTTGCCTACAACGTTGGCAATCGAAGACTAGGAAATATAGAATGGAAAAATTTATATATACCTAAATATGAGCAAGTTTGATTGCTAATATCAATGTTGCGGGAAAAGTGATATTTTAGTCCGCTAAGTATGCCTAATTTTAAATTTAGTCCGATAATTATGTCCATTTTTGTTTAGGTCCAGTAACTTAAGAAATTTTAGTCTTTTGACAGATTTTCGGACAATTTTACCCCTATGCAATTTTTGAAAGGCAGTTTAGTCCATATGCACTCATAGGGGTAAAATTGTTCGAAAATCTGCCATAGGACTAAAAGTAAGCAATTTCGTAAGTTATTGGATCTAAATAAAGATGGACATAGTTATCGGACTAAAATTAAAATTAAACATATTTAGCGGACTAAAATAATACTTTTTCGTCAATATTGCTGTAATACCTCGACGCTTACTAAGGCATTCCAATGTATTTATTACAAGTTGGTGGTCAAAATTTGAACTAAATTTTCTACTCTAAATTTTATTTTATCTTCTATTCTATTTAATATGTATACGATACATGTATAAAATTTTTAAAATTAGCTCACAATTTAACCAGTCATATTTATCGTAAACACACATACGCATATGTATGTATAGCTTAATTTATTTCATTTATTTATGAATGGAACAAATTCTTTAAATTCAGTATAGGCATAAAATATCAAATAATTAACTATATATTCATCTTAATTCATTAATACCATAGTAATAATAGATTCATATCTAGTATACAAATGCATTTACTATAATGTTACCCATATAAAGTTTGGTTGAACCAAATCACAAATTGTAATATACTTATTACGTGATTTGTCATTTTTTTTTAACTGTACGTTAATAACAGGACAAGTGTATTCTAGCAAGTACTTACCATATAATTGACTGAAATTCGATCAAACCGATATGGATTAAAATTTTCCAATTATCAATATGGCCTCTCACCTATATAATTCCCCGGAGGATAGTAATTACAAGTCATGAACACATCTCCGCTGTCGCAAACAACGCGAGCACACCCGATTTTCTGCGTAGTTTTCCACACAATCTGCGTGTAATGCCCGCACTGCTGCCCGTAGGCACAGCTGTTGCTGCTGTAGGTATAATACTTCTCCTCATCAGCCCACGCACTCACTGCGTCCATCGGCGTCCAGGTCGTCCCGCTGCCCCAGTATATGTTCTCCCCCAGCTTGAAATCGCCCTCCGGGAACGAGTGCATCAGCTCGCAGTCCGCCTGCCGCTCCCCGGCCCACCATCGCGCGTAGTTGGCCAGCTGAGAATCCCACATCAGGGGCAGCTCCCTCTTTCTTGCCCGCACCAGGTTGTGTCCGTACAAGAACTGTACAGCCTCCCCCATGCAATGCCAGCAGAGCTGTTTTGAGATTCTGTATACAGTTTCGTTGTCGGGCAGTTGATCTGCCGTCGCGGCGGTTGCTAGCGGCGGCAGTGGCGGTTCTGACAGTGCTAAGTGGCGGTTGCTTTGGATGGTTGTGAAAATTGTGAGCAGAAGCAGCATGCTGGGCTTCATATTTCCAAAGCTGTAGCTGGAACTTTGGACCGTGGCAAGTAGCAAAAGTAGCCCTGGTACTAGCATTTATTTATATAACTATATATATATATATATATATATATATATGAATTTGAGACTTTAGTTGATCAAAGAAACTTGAGCAATTATATTTGTGGTGTACATTTTACAGCCAATATAAAATTTAAATTATTGTTTTATTTATATTTTATTTAATATAAATACATTAAGCATATTTAATTTAATTTGACAGGATCCAATCATATAACATTACACTAGTGATTAATTAGTATAAAATTTATATAAAAAAAAATCAATCACACGACAATATATATAAAAAAAAGATAATATTAGCGATTAAACAAAAATCAAGCGATAATATGAATTTAGTGTTTTTTTTGTCGGTATAATTAATTTCATAGTTAATTTTAATAGTAATAATTATTTTTTTTAAAATTATCACCAGTTGAAATTAGTTACAAATAAGAGTTCCACATAAAGTTGTCATTTAATGGCGTACACATATAGTAATTACTATATAAATAATGATAAATAATTATTATCACTATAAATAAGAAAGTTCAATACATTTTGCCCTCTACTTTACAGGATTTGTGTGAATAAATGTGTCGAATTTTCTCAATTTTGAAATTATCTTTAAAATTCAGTAAAGTATAAGATTAAATGTATGAATTTTTTTATTTTAAAATTTTCATAAAATAGAAGACATTAACCTCATATCCTATTAGGACTAAAAGAATGATTTCAGCCTGAATTAGGACAAAAATTTGGAATTTCCAGCAATAATTGGTAACATGGGGAGATGTAGAAGATAATGAAAGTGCATGATTGGGGAGAATTAATGGAGGGAGCATGCATGTTATGTGGGGCAAAGGAGGCGAATCATGAGGTGGAAATGGATGGTGTTGGATAGACAGCATGGGGTGAAGATGAGGAAATTAAGGTCCCATGTTGCAAGAGACAACAGAGAGGTTATCAATTAGAATTAGGTCTCGTGACAGACACCGGCACCGGCACCGGCTGTGGTGATGACTGAGTCCCGTGAACTGCTGTAGGACCCATTCCTGATACGTGGCTCGTTGGAGTTGTCGTCGTTTTGTTCATATCTGCTACGTCGTTTAAAATATCGAATTCACACTTGTTTGTTCTTACACCCCAAAGAACGCTGTCCTTGGCGTCTTATGACATGTGAATCCAGTCCAGTCGCATGGACTGGCTTTAAAGTGTTGAAATTTATAATCACATTCACTATAGTTTGGTCTACTTACAAATATATTTTATTAGATTCTAAATCATAATTATCTCGATAGAGGTTTATAAAATATTACCAACACAATTGAGAAAGTGTAAAAATACTTAAATATCCTCTGATCGAGGTCGAGTAGTCAAAGATGATCCTTTGAATTTGTAGAAAATAAATTTGAAATCAACACATATGTTATGTTTGCTGCGATTTGTCCCAATATAAACACTCCGATCATCAAATCAGTTACTGTCTATAGGTCATTTAAATAAGTAAAATAAATAAAGTTTAACTACTGAGGTTTTTTTTTGGCACTACGAAAATGTCCTTGTATTTATAAATTATACTAAACCTCAAGGGGTGTGAATGCAATTCACCTTGATATATAAGATAATCTATGCAATATTTAATGGACAAAAGTGGCTAGTTTAGCAAAAACCAAATATTATATTTAAGTATAAAATATGTGAGATCATAACATTTAACCCCCTTAATATTTTAAAAACATTACAATTTGGTCCAGAAGGCGTTTTTGTTCGAAAAGTTGGTAAAATCATAGTCAAATTTTTATCAGAGATTTTTTGGGATTTTTAGTCCTATGTCACTTTAAAAAATAAGTTGGATGACATGTTGGATGTAATTATATTATATGAATTATTATAATTTATAAAAGTAAAATTATTATTTAAAAAAATAATAATAAAAACCCTCCACCCCCACTCCACTCGCCCCTGCTCCTCCTCCCCTGCCTGCCTCCCCCCCCCCCCCCCCAACCCCCCTGTTGCCCCCTGGGAGACACCGTCGCTCAGAGATCGAGGGCGACGTCGTCGACCATTGCACCGTTGCCCTTATTGGGCGACGACGTGAGGGGGTGACGGAGGGTGTGGCCGCGGTGAAGCTGCCGCTATTTCTTTTTTTAATTTTTTTTAACTAATTTAATTATATTTTAAAAATAATATTATATTAAAAATATTAATATAATTATAATTACATATAAAATAATATTTTATTATTAATTATTATCTTAAAATTTTAAATTATATATATTATATCATATATATAATTGGGTGCAACATTAAAATGGGAGAAATTTGGGAAAAATCATAAATATATATATATATATATATATATATATATATATAATTTCCAAACCCCTACTTGTAGTCAACGCGCTTGTATCACAATCTCTGGTTTTGGGGGGTTTTTTGAATTTTTTTTTCATATCATAAGGGGTGTAATTGATATTTAATTTTTTATAGAATTTTTTTTAACATTTCCAATATCAAGGGGGGTCATTAAATTTTTCCCTAATTTTTAATCTAACTGGAATGCATTTATAATTATATGAAATCTCAAAGGGTGTTAATATAATTTATCCTTTATCGATATTATCCTCGTTCTTCTACGACAGAAAGAAAAAATATATATTAGATAAAAACATGCCCTTATAATGGCAAGATCTCGCCTAATTTGCCCTCCAAAATTAGGTTGATTATTTGTTTTAACAGTTGAGCTAACATATGATACTCAGGCGGATGAAAACTAAAAATTTTGGATACCAAGTCTGATAACTTGGATATCTGGGGTTCCGTAACTAAAAAAGGGGTATATTTTAGGTAGGAAAGATGACTACTTTTTATTTTCTCTACGAGGAGTAAAAAGTATTGGAATTTTCAGCCAAAAATATGAGTGGCTTAGGGGAGAAGTGCAATTTTTGTCCTGTAACTTAAAGAGGTGATAATTTTAGTCCTATTTTAATTAATTTTCATAATTTAGTCATATAATTTTGAAACTTTGACAATTTTAGTCCCATTTGACGAAAAGTCCTAATTTTAAAGGTTATGCGCCTGATATATATATATATATATATATATGCGGTTTTTTGGCCAAAAATGACCAAAATTGCTATCCTTTAAGTTACTGATATGGGAAGAAAAATAAGTCAAGATATATTCAATACCTCCTATTAATGAGAGGCTTGATCAATGCAAAGTCAAAGATTTGATTATAGTTATGGCACGTAGCATGGTACGTATTATAATTATAATCTTATTAAACATTTAAATAAAATAGTAATTTTCGTTTGTTCTCGTTAATTCCTATTTAAATTATTTGTCTCCCTCTTCTTCTTCATTAAAACATGAAATTCTTTTTTTTTTTTTCCCTTTTTTCTAACTATTTTCCCTGATTTTTTTTGGGTTTATATTCACTTACATAAATTTTGATTAAAAGAAGTACGTATAGTGTTTAGAGAACACTTTCAATGTGACTTGCACATGACTTAATTTAATTATAATTTTAGCCTTATAATTTAAAGGTTAGCTATTTTTTTTTTTTTTTTTTTGCATGAATTGATTAATAGAATTAAAATTATAATTTAATTGGGTCATGTGTAGGTCATATATAATTTTTTAACTAAATTGTCCTGAAAAATGACTAAAATTCACAACATCTACAGTCGCATGGTTAAATTTATTTATTTGAATATATTACGTAACTATTGAAACTCCTAAAAATAATATATATATAAAATTTTGAAAGTTCAAATTTAAAATTAAAAGATCATAATGCAAAAATTCACTTTTCAAATTTAAATATTTAATAAATATAAATTAAATCAAATTTAATTATATATTATTAATTAAATTAAATTATTGTTTATATTCATTTTAGAGAAAATATTAGTTAAGTATCAAAATACATAAAAAAAAATTTGAATAAAATTTTAAGTTATATTATTTATTATAATAATATTTAGGGTAATATGCAACCATCTCTCCTGATATTTGGCCTAATTATAAATACCTTCTCGTTATTTGAAAAATTACAAATACCCGTTTAATTTAACATTCATATAACAACGAGTCAATTTCATTAGATTTTCCTCCAAATTTTGTGATGAATGGACCAAAATCCTTTTGAATTATAAATTATAATTTTATATATTTTTTATAATTTTATAAAATATTTTTATGAACTAATTTTCTTTATATTATTTATTTTACCTACACTCAATTTTTTTTTAATTTTCAAATATTTTTTGTTCCTTCAAAAAAATCAACAAGGGTAAAATAGTAATGCCCACTTCACCATCTAGGGGCAACATAATTATCTTTCTTTGAGGGGGATATTTGTAATATTTCAAACAAGAAGGAGGTGTTCGTAATTATATCCAATCCCAGGGGAGGTAGTTGTAATTTATCCTAATATTTAGAGTAAAATTACAATTTACTTAAATTAAAATTTTAATCCCTTTTAAATTATTTTTATTTTCTTAAAATAATTAAATTATTCTATGTCGGCGACCGCCTTGCTGCCAGCCATGGAACACCGTCACCGAACTTGGGCGACAGTGCCAAGGTGACAACGATCACCCATTTCTTCCTTGGGAGATCGTCGTCGCCTAGGTGCTGAGTGACATTGCCCCCGTCCCCGATCTAAGCCCCATGAGGGCGACTTCGCCCATTGATCTAGGTGACGGAAGCAATATTGCTTGCTGATTTTAGCGACGGTGGTAGCCCAAAGGAGTGGAATCGGTTATCGAGGTCAGGTTGTGGCCCCCTTCTGCAGTACGTAGCAATTGAAGGGGGCAACAATGAGGTTGCTCCCTTCTGCAAGAGCGATGGCGCACAGACGGCGGCAATGACAGTGGAACCGTGCTATAGATATACACATTTTTTTTTTGTATAATTTGGAAGTATTTAAATTTTAATCTATTTTATTTGTATATAAATATATATATGTGTAAAATATAATAAACACTATATTGAATAAAAAATATATATAAGGTATATATATGTTTTTCCTCCCCGATCCACCTTTCTGCCGACCATGGTTCAAAGTCGCAGTATCAACGATAATAGGTATTGCTCACATTGATCGCATCATATCAAAATATTATCGAACGATAAAAATAAATATATTACAATGTTCGAAAAATTTTTAAAAAAAAATTGAGTATCATAAATTACTACATAATATTAAAAATCAAGTTTTTTTTTATCACTTCACACATTGATAAAATTAATCATATATAGAAGCGCTAAAAAAATTTAAACATAAATATGTTACTTGTCAAGCTAATGTCAAGTATGACCTTTTTGAACGTTTGTATAGGAACATCAAGAAACGAAACTTAGATTCATATTTAACTCAATACAGAAACTGATTGTCCGAATTGAATTCTTGGCAAAGGCTTAATATACATGATGCATGAACTATAATAATATACTGTTGAAACGTAAAGTAAGAAAAACAATCGAAGAAAAGGTAATTTGGGAGAAGAAAGAGTTCTCCATTTCTGTAGAAAAATATCTGTAAGTTTCTGTTACAGAGAAAACGATGACCTCTCTGCCTTATATACAAGCTATGCCAGCTAACTACCCAAGTAACAAACTAACAGTATTTGTGATGAGTTGGCCTAATGAGGGAGCAAATAAATGACATAGCATGACACATAAGTAATACAGAAAAGAATGGAAAGAAAAACGTGTTCCTGTAATGCGATTTTCTACGCCTCATCCAGCATTCAACAAATCAACATCTTCATCCTCTCAGGCCTCTGTTTCTGAAGCTGCTGTTGCTGCTGCTGAAGCTGGAGATTACTAACTTCAACAGCCCCCCCACAAGTGGGACAGGGTTCGAAAGAAACCAGTCCCAACTTGGAGATGAGGGACAAGAATGATTTCAGTGGCAAAGACTTCATAAAAACATCGGCTAGCTGCATAAGACCAGGAACAAATGAAGGAGAAACAAAACCATCCTTGTAAGCATCTCGGACAAGATGGCAGTCCAATTCGATGTGTTTCATACGCTCGTGAAATATAAGATTCGCCAGAATGTGCAAGGTGACCTTGTTGTCACAAAACAAATCAATTGGCAGTGAAACTGAAATGTTCAGATTAGAAAGAATATAGGATATCCACCGAAGCTCACAAACAGTCGAGGTTAAACTTCTGTATTCGGATTCAGCAGTAGACCGAGAAACAGAGGACTGTTTCTTGGTTTTCCAAGACACCAATGCATCCCCTAGAAAGATGCAATATCCCGTAAGTCAACATCTAGAGTCTAGGCAAGACGCCCAATCCGCGTCACAAAAGGCACAAAGGTTGAATGATGCAGCTGCTGGAAAAAAGAGGCCTTTCGAAGGAGATCCCTTAAGATATTGGACTACATGTAAAGCTGCTTTCCAGTGGGAGTCACATGGCTGGTTTAAGTACTGACTAAGTTGTTGCACCGAGTAGGAGATATCCGGTCTAGTGAATCCGAGATAAAGCAAACGTCCAACCAATCTTCTGTAAGAATCAGGACGTGGAAGAGGAGAACCAGAACCAGCTGCTAGTTTTAAGCCAGGAGGAAAAGGACTGGAAGCAGATTTCGCCCGAGTTAGACCAGTGTCGTTAACAATGTCCAGTACATACTTATGCTGTGCCACATAGAGACCTGAAGAACCACGAGCGATTTCAAGCCCGAGGAAATACCGTGAGTCTCCTATGTCTTTAATGGTGAACAATTTATGGAGATACTGTTTAACTTGGTTAATATCATCAAGTGAGGGGCCTGTGATGAGAATGTCGTCCACATAGACGAGCAAAGCCATGAGGCCTGAGGATGATGGCTTAACAAAAAAGCAGTGGTCATGAACGGATTGAGAGAAACCATAAGCTGTGAGCTTCGAAGTGAACTCGGCATTCCACTGGCGCGAAGCCTGTTTGAGACCATATAAAGATCATTGTAACTTGCACACCATGTTAGGAGCAATAGTGTAACCTTCAGGAGGAATCATGAATATGTCTTCATCAAGATATCCATGGAGAAATGCGTTGTTAATATCCAACTGTTGGATAGGCCAAGCGTAAGCAGCTGCAACGGAAAGGAATATGCGTACAGTTACACACTTCGCCACCGGTGAAAAACTATCCGTGTAGTCGATACCTTCAACTTGATTGAAGCCCTTAGCAACCAAACGTGCCTTGTACCTCTCCACCGTTCCATCTGCACGAAGTTTAGTTTTAAACACCCACTTGCACCCAATCGCACGTTTACCTGGTGGCAGAGGTGAGAGTTTCCAAGTATGATTAGCTTCCAAAGCTTGTATCTTCTTTTTCATGGCTTCCCTCCACTCCTCGTGTTGGACAGCCTCCGAGAAAGAGTTGGGCTCCTGCAAAACAAACAAGGAAGCTACAAAGGATATGTATGCGGGTGTGTTGGAATGTAACAGAGATGGATGTTGTGTGGAACAAACAAAGTCGTTTAAGTAAGAGGGAAACTATGAAGTTCTAGTGGAACGTCTAAGTAAAGGGACTGCATTAGGAGGATGTTCAGAAGATGATGTAGATGACTCAAAAGAAGGTATCAAGACAGATGGAGCTTCTTGAGAAGGAACATAGACATTACTGGAAGTTGACACTACAGGAAGGGGACAGGGTAAAGATAGATTTTGTGAAACAGTGGTGGAAAAAGGGTACTTATCCTCGTAGAAATGTACGTCTCTGGACACAATGACTTGATTATTGTCCATGTCAAACAACCCCTTCTGTGTCATGGTATAACCCAAAAGAACACATTTAAAGGCCCTAGGGCGGAATTTGGACTTATGAGGCAGGACATTAGTAGCATAGCACAAGCTCCCAAAAAATACAAAGGTGATGATAAGTGGGGGAACGACCAGTTAATAATTCAAAAGGTGTTTTCCAATGAAGAATTCTGGAAGGTGTCCTATTGATCAAATAGGTGGCAGTGAGTATGGAATCACCCCAAAACTTAAGGGGCATTGAGGCATGGAATAACAAAGCTCTGGCTACGTCAAGAAGTTGTCTGTGCTTACGTTCTATCCTGCCGTTTTGTTGGGGGGTATACGTGCAGGAGGTCTGATGAATGATGCCATTCTGACGACAAAGTGTTAAACATTCATTATTCAAAAATTTAGAACCATTGTCCGTTCTGATCGTTTTAACATCCTTAAAGTACTGAGTTCTAACCATAGAAAGAAAGGATTTGAGAATAGAGGTAACTTGAGACTTTTGTTTTAAGAGATATGTCCAAAGTGACCGAGAGTAATCGTCTAGGATAGTTAGAATATAGCTGCAATTGGATATGGTATAGGTTGTGTAAGGTCCCCAAACGTTTAAGTGTATCAAATCAAAGGGAGTTTTGGACTGAGATTCGCTAGAATGGAAAGGTGTTCTAGTTTGTTTAGCTTTATGACATACTTCACACGGTTCAACAGACGTAGTCCTAGAATAATTAGGAAGTGAGATGTGTTTCGTAACAGGTAATGGAGTATGCCCCAATCTGTAGTGCCAAGTTTGAGTATTACAACGAACATCAGAAGAAGCATTACAAAGTACAGAAGATGAAGGAATAAGATTGCATGACATTTGTCTAACAGTATATAGATTTCTGGATATATGTCCTTCAATCAAGGTTGCTTTACTCACTTGGTCCTGCAAGAAACATTTTGAATTAGTGAATTGAAAGATAAAGGGAGTGGTGCGACATAGCAGACTGACGGATAACAGATTGACTGAGAAAGAAGGAAGATACAGAACTTGATTAAGAGTGATGTGTTCGTTTAGATGAATAATGCCAATATATGTGGTTGTTTTGTATGTACCATCAGGTAAATGGATTTGTTTAGGCTGTGTAGGAACAGTATATGAATGAAACAAATGCAAATTGGCACAAATATGGTTTGTAGCTCCCGTGTCTATTATCCAAAAATCCGTATCAATCCCTGAGTGAGGCATTACCTGCAAATTCAATGTCGTCATGGCAGGCAAAGTTTGAATAATTGCTGATAGTATCGCTGACTGCATTGTTCTTCTGCATAAGTTCAATCAAATCAGCCATTAACTCTGTCATCTGCTTAGTTTCATTAGTATCTACAGATGTATGTTTCTCAGAGGTTGTAGCAGCAGCAAAAGACTTAATGTTCACCCCTTTCTTCTTCTTAGCAGCTAAAGACTTGTACCAATCTGGCACGTCGTGATTTTGGAAGCAAGCATCCGTCGTATGTCCAGTCCTGCGACAATGTGCACAAGTCAAGCTTCGTTTATCCACATACAGTTTTCTCTTGTTTTGAAATCTGTCACCTCCATCCTTCCTACTATCCTTAAACATGAACTGATAAGCCATATGTTGAGAAGTTGTAGCCGTTTCAGTGTGCACTAGCCTCTGTTTCTCAACTTCAAAGAGCATAGAAAATGCTCCTCCTCTCACTATCAAAGGTCTCATGTAAACCCATGAGGAACTGCATTAGTTGTACATGTTCGTTACGTTCCTCTATTGCCTTGTTTATCCCACACGCGCAACATCCACAACTGCATTTAGGATTGGGTGCTAGACTCAATAGTTCATTCCAAAATTTCTTTAGCTTAGTAACATAGGCCGTTAAGGACAGATCATGCTGTGTAATCGAGGCAATCTGGCGCTGGATTTGGTATATCATCGGTCCATTGCTCCTACCATATCGCCCTTGTATCTCCAGCCAAAGCTCTCGCGATGTAGCAACATACATGAAGGACTCAACGATCTCCTTGGAAATAGAGTTCCACAATCAGGAAGTCACCATGAGATCCACACGACGCCATTGCTCAAAGGTTGGTGATCTTACTGCCGGCCTTGGAAATGAGCCATCTATGAAGCCAAGCTTCATTTTTGTTCCTAAAGCCACATAAACAAAACGGCTCCATGGTAAAAAGTTTGTGCCATCCAGTGGAGTGGAGGACAATGCCAAACTGGAAGGATGGATGTATAACGCCTCGCGTTCTAGCTGCTCTGTAGCAGCTCTGTTACCTGGATTCAAATCTGCAATCTCTCACCAATTTTGCATTTTCTTCCTGGTATGTATCCTAGAGACCTTCATATAGAAGGCTCTGATACCATGTTGAAACGTAAAGTAAGAAAAACAATCGAAAAAAGGTAATTTGGGAGAAGAAAGAGTTCTCCATTTCTGTATAAAAATATTTGTAAGTTTCTGTTACAGAGAAAACGATGACCTCTCTGCCCTATATACAAGCTATGCCAGCTAACTACCCAAGTAACAAACTAACAGTATTTGTGATGAGTTGGCCCAATGAGGGAGCGAATAAATGACACAGCATGACACATAAGTAATACAGAAAAGAAAGGAAAGAAAAACGTGTTCCTGTAATGTGATTTTTTGCGCCTCATCCAGCATCCAACAAATCAACATCTTCATCCTCCTCAGGCCTCTGTTTCTGAAGCTGCTGCTGCTGAAGCTGGAGATTACTAACTTCAACATATACACCATTCTCAAATTCATACAGTCATCTCAACCATTACACACTAAAAAAAATTATTATTAGCTACAATATTAGTGATTATGATTCAAAGTCATGGTAAACGATTACAATTATGATTAAATAAAATTTTTGCAAACTATTGTCAAAATATTTGTCATGACTTTTAACCATGATAAATATTTTAGGCACCATCACAAAAACCACGGCCAACAACCATTGCGTAACCGTGGTCAATAACTATTTTAATTACAACTATTTATTATTACCTGTGGCAATTAACCGTAGTAATGCTATAATTCATAATCGCTCCAATAATATCTAATATTATCAACGATATAAAATCGAATTTGAGCGAAAATAACATTGTATCGGTGATAATATCAGCCAATTCTGCTTCTCCATGACGGCTTCCAACGCCAGCCACCACCTCCCACTGCCCACCTTCTTCATCCCAAAAAAAAAAAAAAAAAACAAACTTCCTCCCCCAACACCTTTGCCACTCCTTGCCATCTTCATCCATAAAAAACCCTACATTTGATACATATACACCTTATAACATATCAAAACCCCCTATCAAAAAATTTAAGACAAATCTCGATTTCTCATACTATACACGAAGCTTGAAGAAAGCAACCATGATGGTTGATTTACTCAAAATATGTAATAAAAAGTCCGCCACGGTTGTTGGGTGAATTTGAGTGGAGTGAGGGGCAAATATGAGAAATAAACCACTGTTGAGGGGACTAAATGGGGAACTAAATATTAATCATGGTTCAATGGGCCGCTCCCCTTATCCTGTGCCTCCAAAATTTGTTTGATTCAATCATCTTTTTATCACAATTAATTACAGACCAATCACATTACTATCGAATTTGAGTTAAATAAGTAAACAAAAAATAGACTTTTACAAATTGGGATATCAAGCCCAATCTTTTGAAGTAAAGGAGGTCGTAGTGTATATATACATAATTATATAGATAAATAAAAAAATATATTTTAAATTATTTAAAATTTGGACCGTTCATTTTTTAACTACTGAAAATTTATGACTATTATAAGAATGGAATAACCAGAAATTGAGTAAAAAATTTAACGTCGTTAAGCATAATTAACGAAAGAGGAGTGTCCATTATTTTAAAAAATACGGGAGATTTTTTGTTTATTATTTTAATATAGAAAATTTTCAACTGAATTTTAAAAAAATAAGGGGATTTATGCAATTTATCCTTTTAAAAAATAAGTAAAATTATAATTCATACTCTGCAAGAACAATTTGGTTTGATTTATCATAAAAAAATAGATAAAACTTAATGGCCACTAATGTATTAGTTTGATTACCGAATTATCGTTAGAATTAAGAGATATTAATACTTATCATTATTTCAAATTTTAAAAACGCCCGTTATCCTAAATAAATATGATTTTTTTCCCCCAATATGTGATAAAATTTAAGAAAGTCGCTGACTTCAAACCGAGGAACAATATGTGCCAAATGTTGCAAACTGGATTGATCAGTCTAATTTCATGTGTATTTCATGATTTTATTTTAAAACAATAAATTATTAAAAAATATGATTTTAAAATATATAAGTTACTCAAACTATTTATCTGCAATATAGCATGCTTAGCTACATCACATATGAACTGTTGCAAGAAATGTATAAATAAAATGTCCTACAAATGAGCAATTCAAAGTGTATTAACCAAAAAAAACATAAAATTCTTCTAATCCACTATAATACACGGACACTTTGAAAATTACCCGATGCAGTATCGGACACGCGGATGGCGTGTCTGAAAATTTAAAAAAAAAGAAAAAAAAAGGATACAACATGGTTTAGAGGAGTGTGAGACGCGTTTTGGATTTTTTTTTTATAATTTCAAAAAGTTTGTGTTATATTTAAAAAAAAAAAAAAAGAATTGTGAGCTTAATAAAAAATTAACTCATTCATCTCAAACTAAAGTTTTGAAAAAAAAAATTACTAAAAATTTGGGAGATGGTCATGATGATTTAGTTAATTTTAATATTAAAATTTTTTCACGTACTTTTAAGATAAATTGATTTTGTATATTTTTGAAGTCATATTTGGTTAAAAATATAGATGTAAGACATGCTTATTTTATATTTTATCTTCAGTTTGTGTATATTGCATATTTTAATTTTATGAAAATTTGAGAATATATATAATAAAAATATATATTATTTGTAGCCGTGTCAGTGCCGAGTCATGTTATATTTTCTATATTTTCGTATCTCCATGTTCATATTGTATTGTATCCGTATCATCATATCCGTGTCCATGCATTATAGCTAATACATAATCGTCATTTTACATAAATTTGAGAACCAAATTAAAGCTATTGATGGGTCCAACTTGAAGTGGATTTTATAACTTGAAGAGGCTTATTTATTAAAAGGGAAAAGTATTATTTTAGTCCGTTAAATATGCCTAATTTTAATTTTAGTCCGATAACTATGTCCATTTTTGTTTAGGTCCAATAACTTATGAAATTGCTTACTTTTAGTCCTCTGGTAGATTTTCGAATAACTTTACCCCTATGCAACTTTGAAAAACAGTTTTCGTCCATATGCACTCATAGGGGTAAAATTGTCCGAAAATCTGCCAAAGAACTAAAAGTAAGCAATTTCGTAAGTTACTGAACCTAAACAAAAATGGACATAGTTATCAAACTAAAATTAAAATTAAGCATATTTAGCGAACTAAAATAATACTTTTCCCTTATTAAAATTTCAGAAAGTGCCCAACTTAAATAGCCCATGTTCAACAGCATATCTGTTGGAACTTAAAGCAGCCGCCAAGGAAATATACTACGAAAACTCAAAACGCAACCAATCTCGAACATCATTGTAACTTATGGAAAATCTTTATATGTATTAATTATTGACATGGAGAAAACCAAATTATATGAATTATATTACATGTACAATGAAAATACAAATTATCTTAATATGATTTTTTTTACACTTTTGAGTATTTTCAAAGGTAAACTATAACGAGTTCCTCTGAAATTTAATATAATTATGAACACTCTTTCGTTATTTACAAAATTACTAATATCCGATAATGTCGTTACGACTCCCTTTTTATAATTTTCCTTTTCTTTTTTTAAGATTGAGTGACTCAATCACAAAATTGAATTTTTTTTACTTGATCTAAATTTGGTTGTATCCAACAAATCGTACAATGATATGATTATTAATTATTTTTTAAAATATTTTATATCACTCATAAAATAAATATAATACACTTAATATATATTTCAAAGAAATATAGTCGAACTCGATTCGGACTAGATTTTTTCACACAAGACCGATCTGTGATTTGAAGCTGAAGGGAGGACTCAATTGGAAAATATATACTCAAATCTTGTAATTAGTCGTAATTAGAGGCGTCTGCATTATTTAAAAGCAAAATCTAATTATAACTCTACAACAATGTTTCATAATTGACTTTTTTATGATTACAAGTCAACTACAAGGGCTACTAACTATTCCTATACTCTAAAAGAGAAAATAAATATCTATATTATATATATATATATTCAAAAAATAATATAATCTTCAGGATAAATTTCAACGAGCTTTCCTAAAATTTATCATAATTATCCATAAATTCTTATTGTTTGTAAAATTATACCTACCCCTGAAATTAATAGTTGTCTAACAAACACCCTTTCAAGACAGCCCATTGTAGGGTATTTGTTAGACGACTTTTAATTTTAGAGAATATTTATAATTTTTCAAATAATGAGCAAGTATGTGTAATTATAGTAAACTTTAGGGAGTCACCTTTGTAATTTACCCTCATGTTAATCATGGCTAATTTTCAATAAGGCCTCTCCCCAATGTAATTCCCAGGTGGATCATAGTTGCAAATCATGAACACACCCCTACCCTCATAGCACACCACTCTTGCACACCCAACTCTTCTAGTCTCCTTCCACACAATCTGAGTATAATGCCCACATTGCTCCCCATGGGCACATGAATTGGAGCGATAGTCGTAGCCCTGCCGCTCGGCGACCCACTCTGCGGCCGCTTGAGCTGGCGTCCACTCGTCTCCGCTGCCCCAGAAGATGTTCTCACCGTACGGCCCGTTGGAGTGCTCCAATGCGCAGTCGGCACGTCTCATGTTCGCGTACCATGCAGCGTATCGGGCTATTCTCGGGTCCCATATCAATGGCGCCAATCCCAGATTGGCGCGGGCTGCGTTTTGAATGCTCAAGAATTGTCGGGCGTAGGTGGTCTTGTGTGTGACAGCATTGGTTGTTGATGTGTTTAAGGTTAGGAAGAGAAGAAAGAGGAGGAAATTAACGTGGGAGGAATTCATAGTTAAGGATTGAAAAAGTTGTAACATGGGATTGGTTTATTTTATGTTTGATGTCAAGGTATTTATAAGGGGTACAATTTTAAGAGTGGTTGAGGTAAGGGGTTTTATTAAAAAAGTCATTGTCAACTATGGGACGGGGTGGGGGTGGGGTGGGGTGAGGTGAGGTGGGGGTAGGGTGGCACCCATGTTAGATAATGATTGCCACATATTATGGAGGTCATGATACTTTAGCCTGACCAATTTTTTGTTTAGTCATTTTCTTGCATCATAATGGAAATTTTATTATTTAAATTAAGTTCGGTCGAATCAAATAAATTACATAATAAATATAATATATATATTATATAATTAATTATTATTTTTTAATTTATATATATATATATATACAATAAATATATTGCACTTTTCATATCATTAGTTCAAATTTAATTGAACCAAATCCGAGTTTGAATTTCTCTCTGATAACAACAATTCATAATTACGGATTCGTATTATTTTGTGGTGTTTTATTCTTTAGTTTTGATGCAATTTACCCTCTATGATATTGTAAATAAATAAATTATAATTCTATGATTAAAAAAAATAATAATTTATCTCTCTATGATTTTTAAAATAAGACAATCTACCTCCTTAAAAAATGTAGGGTGATAAATTGTTATATTTTAAAAAATATAACAAAATAAATTATTTTTTTTTATATAAAATATAATTTGATCATTTACAATATTTGCTTCCATTTTTTCATTTATTCTTTTCTACAGCACTTTGCAACTGGTTGGAGATTTCATTCTTCCAATACAATATTCAAATCTTGACTATCAAGACATTGTGTGTCATTTTTATATAATTAATATGTACTTAGTGTATAGATTTATAAGATTTTGATAGTCTGATTATTAAATTAAGTCAGATTTATAATTAAAAGACTGCTATTATTATAAAATCGCGGAGGACATTTAGGTCCACTTACAAGCACCTTAAAATATTACGTAAAAGCGTTTGACAACTTATAAAATATTTCAAATTATTTCATAAAAAATTTTAGGACAACATAAGTTCCGTAATTTTTTTAAGATTTTAATAATTTTTTTTCATGTGAATTGCAGATTAATTTTGAAATAAAATTGAATATTTTATAAGATATAAATAGAAATGGGATATTTATGACATTTATTGCATGTACAATGTAAATCACAAGTAGAAAGGGGTTGTGTTCCGCTTTAACATAACCAATATGGCTGGAGAGGTCCACTAGATGGAAGAAAGGTGCTCCACTAATTAAGGTCTCAGACCAAATCACATGGGATTGAAAGTTTATCGAAAAATTTCTTATCCAAATCAGATTATTCGATCGAATTAAATTAATTACAAAGTAAGTGTGATACACTTGTCATATTATTGATCACTTTTTTTTAATTGTACACCAATTACACGATAAATATATTACAACTATCATATGATTGATTCAGATTTGATCAAACTCGATTGATCTGCCCAAGCCATTACATTAGATTAAATTATCTTACATTATCCGATTGTCTGAAACGTTTTTACAAATTTGAAATTTTTTGTCAAAATTTTGTGCTTAATTAGTTGTTATTATTATTACGAATTTATATTTATTATTGAATAATTACAGAACAATTCTCTGTAGCCAGAAAGTTGTACTGATTTTGATGATGATCAAAGTGCTTAGGATTGTATTTAAATCCGTCTCTTATGCACTCGTAATACATGTATAGAATCGCCGATTTCTTCTCCAATAAAGATCTTTCGACATTCAAATTAATAGAATTTTAAAAATAGAAAAATCTTAATTACGAAAAAAATGATAAAAATCTCTTAACTAGTTTTGAAATTTCAGGTTAATACGATTTAAATAAACTTTATTATTTAATTTTTATTTAGATATTTCTCATAAATAAAAATATTTATCCGTAATATTTGAGATTACTCCAAATTAATTTTACGTATATAAATTAACGTCAACACTATAAATCTTACAATTTACACGTCCATGAAAGCTTTACTCCAAAGAAATAAATCTTCTAATTAATATACAAGAAAAATTCAAATTTCAACACTGTCAGTTCCACTGAGCAACTTGGGCACGTGCAGATCAATCATTACGTAAGATGAATATAAGCATTTGTATCTATACATCCATCTCTCTATTGAATACAAATACTCTATAATGTGGTGGTCCGAGTCGAGGTTGTTCGCGATCTAGAGCTGACTTTGAGAATAATTAAGAGATAATCTAGTAATGGTAAGGAGTATGGATTTGACGAAAATCTTAAGTTGGAGCAGTGATAATTGGCCTGCACGCATAAATTATTGGGTTAGTTGACGTGATCCTCAACTAAAATTCTCTGAAAACTTAAGTTTGGTTATGGTCCGAGATCATAAAGGCTCGCACTATGCTATCTCTATGTAGAATGTGAGTTGATAATAATAAATAGGCTTTATCGTTTTAGTCCCCTAAGTTACTGGAATTTCATTTTGGTCCCGTAAAACTGAAAAAATCTCAATTTTGGTACAAATTTGGTCGGAAAGTTGAGTCACTTGCCGAAAAAAGTCACATGCCAGGTATGTGACATTTTAAATTGGGGCTTGCATTGTGATTGGCTGAAAATAAAAAGGTTTAAAGGGAATTTTCGTCCCCTAACTTCAGGTCATTCTCGTTTTAGTTCCCTAACTTTAGGCCATGTCTTCACCACATCATCTTTTTCAGCCAATCACAATGCAAGCCCCAATTTAAAAAGTCACATGCCTGGCATGTGACTTTTTCCGGCGAGTGACTCAACTTTCTGACCAAATTTGTACCAAAATTGAGATTTTTTCAGTTTTACGGGACCAAAATAGAACCTTAGTAACTTAGGGGATTAAACGATAATGGCTTGAAGTTAGGGGACGAAAATTACCTTTAATCCTAATAACTACATACCTGTTAAATGAATCCTCTATATATTTATAGATACTTGTATCTCAAAACTCGTACGGACTACGTGCTAAAAGAACAACTATTTAATGAGTGTCAAATCAATAGTTATTTAAACGGGTCGTCACGTCACCAGACCCGTTCAAAAACACGCAGATCTTCGGAATGTTTCAAATTTTTCTTATTTTTCCAAGGGTATTTTAGTCTTCTTACTGATTTATCGTATTTCCCTTATCAACAATGCACGATGTAATCAATGTCTGGTTATATAATTAAGGTACTGTTCGTTCTACTTTATATTAATTTAACGATTTTGTTTTGAAAATACTTATAGCTGAAGCGGATAAATTTTAAAATTTATAAATCACTAAAATCCATTACATCCAATCAATATTGGACGCATGTCTATATTTCAGATACTATATACCTGTGACCTATGAGGTTGTATTGAATTTTTTATATATATTAATGATGGGAAAATAAATAATAGTATTTAAATCAATCATTTTGTTTGAGTTATAATATATGTGTGTAGCTACAAGTCCAGAACATGGTAGTATATGATGATAGTGTTAGTATTTGTGGTAATAATTTAGGTATGATGCACATGAAAGTTGTGCAGTAGTTTAATGCACCCGAAATCCTCGGACGTACCTTAATAATGATATGTTTGACTGCTCACTACTCTCAAATTATCGCCTCAATTCGCGGAAATGATTGACACTGATTATGCAGCTGACCTGCTACATCCTCCATCTCACACATTCCTACACCTTTATATATATATATATATATATATATATATATATATATAATAAGTATACATGAAAAATGCCTATAATACCTTTAATGAAAGGCATTTTAGTCTTTTCGCCATAGATCCGCGTCTTTTCTATCGATCGGGTCGGAGCAGACTTGACCCGGACCCGTTTATCCACTTGAAGATCCAGGCAACGCCAGCCGTCCAATCGCGGACGTAAACTAGCAGGATAAGGCCACGTGGCCCATTCAACAGTATCTAGCTAAGCCCTATAAATACCCCAAGACGCCATATTACGAGGTAATTAATGCTAAGCCTTTTCGATCTATACCTTTAATCGCACACATTTACCTCGATCAACCTAATTTGAGCGTTGGATGGTCGTTGTCGGGGACGTGCCCGACGAGCTCACTTTACTTGTCTTATTCTCAGAAACCCAACACTTGATCTTGGTGGAGTTAGTTAACTGTTGTGAGGTCGCTCATTCAGGTCGCTGATTTCGAGCAAGATCAATATATATATATGTGTGTCCCGTTTTATGCAGGAATTAAATTAATTAATAATTAAAAAATATTTCATAAAAAATTAATTATGTAAAAATCAAATGAAAGAGATGGTTTTAAATAAATAAGAGAAATGAATTTTATTTTTTAAATTACAGTGGGTCAATATTAAAAAAGTATTCATAATATATATACAAAAAGAGATATATCAATTGAAATAATTGAATAAGTATTACTTTTATAAAATAAAAGACACTCATCTTCATATATTGAAGAAAATTACTGAGAATAAATGTAAGTATGAGTTTAATAACATATTAACATATTATTCATAATTTGGTTATAAAAAAATTTAGGCGCTCTTAAGAAGATGATAAAAATTGCAAATTAATTGATGAAAATATATTATTAGCTTATCGAAGTTCAACTTATAATATACAAAAAAATAATAATAAATCAATAAAATTGCGATTTCATGCTAATTGACAATAATTTAAAAAGGAAAGGAAATAGATCATAAGACGATAAGAGATATTGAATCAACAAAATGTGATATTGTTACGATGATTATTCAAAATATAAAAACTCCCATAATTTTTGCATGATTAAAAATTCCCATAATTATGATGATTAAATGGTTATAACATATGATACGAATCGAATATAATACAAATTCAATATAGGTATACCTGAAATCCTAATATTTTGAAATCATACATAAAAAAAATTAAAATACTGAAAAAATAAATTAGGAGAATTTAATAATTAGTAAAAAAATATTCAATATATATAATAGAGAGGTTAGGTTAAAAAAGTATTAAATTTATACACAAAAAAGTATGTAGATAAAATAACTAACAAACAAATAAACACATACAAAAAAAAGATAATCCAATACAATGTACATATTTAAATATAGTAATTAACTGTAGTGGAAAATCATAATTTTTTAATTTTCTCCTCTAGTTCCAAAATGGTTGTTTCGAACCAATTGGTAGGTGACTTAGATCTCGTAACTTGATCACATTACACACACATATATATAAAAGGGATAATTACGCTCCACTTCTCTAAGGTTTGTGTGTGATTATATGCAGTAACGTAGACTCTTTTGTGGTTTGGAAAATTATATTTAGTACCCCTGAGATTTATTTTTATTTAACAAACAAGTCCTTCTATTAATCAAAATTTACCGAATTTGCTAATATTAATATAAAAATTGAATGAAAATCTATATTTTCCCCGATGGATTTATTACTGATTTATCATAGGTTAAATAATTCTTCTTATGACCAAACAACCCTTGTAAATCTTTACACGTTAATGCATGCGAGAATGTATATTTTCACTGTTGTAAGGGTAGTTTAGTAAGAAAAAATTTGCTTGACTTGCAATAAGCCAGTAATAAGTCAATCGACAGTAAATATCAATTTTTATTTAGTTTTTTTGTTAATATCTAGAAATTTAGTGAATTTTGTCTAAAAGATGGACCTATTTGATAGATAAAAGCAAATCTCAAGAGTGATAAATTTAATATTTCAAATGACAGAAAGACTATGTGTAGTTATATTAAATCTCATGAGAGGGGAGTATACTTTGTCGGAAATAAGCTTTAAAATTTCGACATTGTTAAATTATTTTCAAGAGTTTATTTGATCTCAATGTGCCAATTTGATATTAATTTGAGGTTTATGGTCCCATGATTATAATAATTTAATTGTAATTTTACCACGTTTAATACGTATTTGACCGTTATATTTTATATATTTATGTGGCCTACTTATAATTGAATTTATTACAATACTATGAGTTTTAATTAAGCCACTTAATATTTTATAACGGTCAAATTTTTACAAGCATTAGCTTTCTTCATTTGGTATATTGATAGATGAATTTTGTTTCCATGGTTTATGAGTTTTGTGAAACACTTCATACTCTCCAACAAGTATTTTTAGAGTTTTGGCAACGTGCCTATAGATTGGTTCCTAATCTTCTCATGGTCGTGCACATGTGATTAGACATTGTTGAGAGCTAATAGGGTTTTTATCCTGAAATCATGATCAACCATTAAAACCTGCACGTAGAAAGACAACCATGGCTTAAGGACAGCAACAAGTATCGTGACTCTCTATATCGGTCCAATTTTTCTAATTTCTAAGTTCATTTCATTTATTTTCTTACCACATATCATTGTGATAAAATATATAATAATTTTTTTATATATGAAGTTAGTTTAAAATATGATTATAAACACAAAGCACACAATTTCCACAACATATTTATCTCTATGTATCGGTATTGATAAAAAAAATACTCAGTAATAAAATATTATATAATATTTACAATGTATTTATTTGCATTTTTCAAAAAATAATATAATTAGATGTGATTGACTGAATTTTGTTACATCATAGTCTAAGTTACAATCTCCAACGTTTCTGACTTTATGCTCTCAGGACATGTGATGGTCATTAATTATATTATTACAAGTTATAAAATTATGATAGGGTGAACATTATATTATTACAAGTTTATAAATCAAGATTATATTATTGCAAGTTATAAAATTATGATAGGGTCAACACACATGCAATTCACTTTTCTTATTCTCTACTCCATGGAGAAAATAAATGGTAAATAATAATTTATAATTAAATAATTTTGATCATCGAAATTTTAATAATAGTTAAAAAATTGCTGAAAAATCTTTTACTAATTGAATATTTTTTCTATTTTTTTATCTTTAACATAAGTGTTTACATGAAAAAAATTAATTGAAATTTATATTATGTATATAATTATAAATTAAAAAATAAAATTATTATTTCTACACTATAAATAATAAGAAAAAAACTAAAACCCCACCGCTCCAGCCCCGTCCCCCCCTCCCCTATGTGCTATGGCGTCATTGCCTCCAACAAAATATCGATGGTCGCCTAAATGTGTGCGCTATCGCCCAGATTGGAGGTGACTCGCCCCCCTCTGTTGGGGTGGCAGCAAGGGAAGGGTCTAGTGGTTAGGAGGGTAGAGTGCTGATTTTTTAATTAAATTTGTATTATATAAGAAAATAGTTTTGTTTTTGTAATTAATAATTATTTATACAATAATAATTTTTATTTTTTTATAATTATGTATATATTTTTTTTTTGTGTCAGTACAATACCCTTAAGTTGACGTTTAATTTTTTTAAAACTGATATATTGATTTATATATATATATTTTGTTTTAATTTATGATATATATTAAAGCGTGTAAAATTATATATTATATGCACTTAGAAACATTGTGCCACGAACGTTAGTATATTATATAAACTAAAAATTTATTTTTATGCAACTTGATCTTTTTTTCATGTAAGCGTTTATGTGGCAAATGAGAGATAAAAGAAAATATCCAGTCAGTAAAAAAAATCTAAATAAAAAAGTGTTTCGTCCTTTTTTTTCCCGGATTTTTTCTACCTAAGCGCTTATGTGGCGAAAAAGAATAAACAAAAATGCTCAATCAGCAAAAGCCCCTATAAAAATGCCATTCTAGTATTTGGATTCATTTTCTAAGTGTTTTATTATACTTTGTGGAGATACAGAGAAAAAATAGAAATAAATAAATGTGTTGGTGATAGTGTGTATGTTTGAATTTATTTTTATAGATAGTTTAAAATAAGTGTTGTATGTTTGATGTGTTTTGGGAGACAAACGTCACTGTTTACTGTCAAATCATATTTTTTTTTATATATATTTATATATGTATATATATAAGTGTTATATGTTTAATATTGTGTTTTGAGAGATAAAAATTATCGTTTATTGTCGAATCATGTTTATTATATATATATATTTGTATATATATATATATATTTATGCCAAATAAGAGAAAAATACCAACATATACTGTTTCTGCATGAGGCAAATATTGGGCATGTTTCAGTCAATCCGGGAGATGGGCCGAAAATGAAACCACACGAAGCGCATAATTTTGTCCACATCAACAATTTCTGGCCAGTTTTCAAATTCTCGTTATCGTGTCTTGCAATTGCCAAAAATTAATTAATTGTAAATTACTACTTATCACTCCTTTTAAAGTCCTTGTTTTGTCACATCCTATATTAAGACCGTAAATGCAATTAAGCCTCTTTAAATCTAACCTTCAAGACAAAAAATCATAAGATTTATACTGGGATGACCGCAGTTATAACCCTTCAACACTTAAATTAATAATAACATAAGAGAAAGAATATGAAGATCGTACGAGAATATAAGGTAACGAAAGGTATACCTAGAATGTGAAGGGCTATTATTTATAGTATTTCGAGCTCATAATTTCACGTAAACGATTAATTCAAAAATGGTTAGGTGGTCATCATGATACATACATACTCAGGGTCAAGTCTAGTAGGAGCCTAGTCAGTACAATCCAAATTAATAATCAATACCAAGTATCAATATCTAACAATACGGACAACTATAGAGATCATATGTAATCATCAATATGAGATAATTATATCTAATTAACCATTATTATGAAAGTAGAATGACACATATTATTAAAGTAGAATAACGTCTCACATGTTAGTTAAATTTGAACTCATAATTTTAAAGTCACGAGATCTCAATTTTATTAATTAAACTAGAAGTCATTGACGCCGTCAAAACTTTCAACGAATTGACATTTGCAAGAACTGGGAAACTAAACTATTGGGCTTTCCATTGCTAATAACTTTTATGGGCTGTGTACTCAATTTCATCATTAGTATCTCAAGAGACACCCAGTTTTGTTACATTTAGTATTTCTCGAACCTGGACAACATCAAGCTATGCCAGCCCAAGGAAACAGTATTCATGCCTTGGCAAGATAAATCTTGGTGAATTAATTCGACCCATGTAAATATAAATAATCAGACATTGTTTTATGATGCAGAGGATGTTTAAAAAATGAGGAATATGTGGGAGTTGTATAT
The DNA here is from genome assembly GCF_026168435.1 of Sesamum indicum. Classification (NCBI taxonomy): domain Eukaryota; kingdom Viridiplantae; phylum Streptophyta; class Magnoliopsida; order Lamiales; family Pedaliaceae; genus Sesamum; species Sesamum indicum. Next base: position 1,447,705 of record NC_142661.1, on the reverse strand, counting down.
TACGAATGAGGTAAAAGTTAGAATGTATTTGATTGGGGTGAAAAGTCGGAGCATAAGAGAAGTGGAAGTAAAAATGAATGTATAAGGAATAATTTGGTGTTTGGTTATGAGGAAGAGATGGAGGTGAAGTAAACTCGATGTATATGAAATTCTTTTGAAGCCAATTTTTGTCATCATCCCGAATTGGGTGAAAAAGTTGAAGTATAAGGCCAAAAAGTACAATTTTTATTTTTATTTACTGTATTAGTCATATATATATATATATATATATTTATATATATAATTTTCTTCTAAAGTTGTTTTTGATATCAACAAAGGCACTGATATTTGAACTCAAATACGTTAGTTGAAAATATTGTTAATAATTTTTGTTTTAATTTAAACTAAACAGTTTAATATAAATAGGTAATATTCATTTTGATGAATATTTTTATCAATAAAAGATATTTTTATTCTTATTTAATAAATATTTTTATTAATAAGGTTTTTAAATTTTTTGATATACTGAAATTATATTAGTATAATAATTAATTTATTTATTTTCTAATACAAAATAAAGAGAAATGTTATTCAGTGTCTTTTCTTCTCAATCTGTTTTTCTCGTACCAAACAATGAAAAATAAAAGCATCGTTTTCACCCAATAGACACATTATTTCAACCAAATTATACACTTAATCGGTTCATTTGACGCGTGTAGATGATGATTGGGCGTGATCAACCACCATCCACTTGTTATGAACTTATTATGCATCGTACATCATAATTACTCACTTTTTCATGATTCAATTTGATTAACATAAATTTATTTTTTAATTTATCATTCATTATTTTTCAATATAAAATTCTAATGTATCTGTAAGGTTGCCATAAGAGAATGGCTTCAAATATGATCTCACGAAGGAAGAGATCTAAAAAGCCATATGGAAGAAACAAAAGGCTTTTAATCAAAGGGTTTCTTCTCTAACCAATTTAAAATTGATGTGGGGGGTAAAAAAATACGAGCTAAGAAATACGAATTATTCTTAAAAGTGACCTGTCACGGATATGCAAAATCTCAATAATATAGAAAGTTCCGGAAAAAGGACAAAAACAACCAGAGTCACGTAGAACAAACTCCCAAGAGAGTGCAAATATATGTAAGAAGATCATTATAAAGATATCTTTACGAGGTAAGATTTTTTTTAAATATGAGTCTCGAGACGAAAAAGTAACAAAATTCTAAAACTTTTGAAGAAGCGTTTTACTGATACATGATTCTTTATGAGTTCATAAAAGCAATATGTGACATGTTTCAAGAACTGATTTTCTTTGAGAATTACGAGGGACTTCGAGAAAAAATCGTAAAAATTACTATAGGTCCGTAATACTAAAGCCGGAGTAAAAAAAAGGAATAATTACACTTTTCTTATTTGAATTTTGGTGTAATTACACATAAACACCTTGTAGTTTGAAAGATTACATCTAGTATCCTTGATGTTTGCTTCCGTCTAAGAAATAAGTCATTTTTTCGGTCATAGTTTATCGAAATTGTTGATATTAATAAAAAAAAATAAAAATAATTTATATTTAACTCCTATTGATTACTGACTTATTGCAGGTCAAATAAATATTCTTATGACCAAATTACACTCGTACATTTTCACGCGTTAATGCATGTTATTTTTATCATTATAAGGGTAGTTTTAGTCGAAGAAAATATTTGACATGTTAAGTCAGAAATAAGTCAATCGAGGGTAAATATCAATTTTTATTTAGATTTTTTTCTGTTAATATTAGAAAATTTGGTGAATTTTCACTAACGGAAAGACTTATTTATTAGACGGAGCAAACCTTAAAGGTGCTAAATATAATTTTTCAGAGCACATAAAATTTATGTATAATATACCAAATATCAAAGGATGGGAATGCAATTATCCCTAAAAAATACAAAACAAGAGAAGACAATTCTTAGACGAAATCCTCTTTGAGTCACAAATAATACATCATCAAACTTTTTTTTTTTAATTTTATTTACAAGAAGAGAAATCATATATATATATATATATATGATATTATGCAAAATATTCGCTATATATTACAAAAGAAGTTTATTTTACAATATAAATAACTTTATTAAAGAATTTCAATACGTTATTAGACTTTATAATAGTATTAAACTTTTCAAAAAAATTAATTTAAAGGATTAGTTAAAATATTAAATAATTTAAAATTTCTAGTGTGAAAAAGAAAACACTAATTTTGTCAAGGATTTGGATAAGGACTCAATCATTAGAAAGTATTAGGATTGTATTGAAACTCATTTTACTAAATATACCCTTTCAAGGACTCTTCTTTATAAGAATTACAGACCAGCCCCACAAAAGTTCTCCCCTTATATATTTAATGTATGAACACTCTGCTGCAGACTCCTTGAGAAGTGTGTTTGGTCGTTTGGCTGACAAATCAAAAATTCATCTCTATCTGTAAGTCTCTTAGTTCTTCAATGTATTAATCTATATATATATATATATGTATATATTATGTGTATGCATAATATTTTCTTGTTATTCCTGGTCTGTGATTGAAGTTCAGTGCTTCCATGGATTTTTACTTTTTATTTTTAACAGGAAACTACTTGTAGTTGAGTTCGACTATGTTTGATGAACACCTAAAAAGATAATTCTTGATGACGTGTTTAGCAAATTTCTGTTAATGGGAACCCCCAAGTTTTTTTTAAAGAAAAATTCAATTGCTGATTTTATTTCAAACTGCCTGGTGAAGGCCCTTGAAGAAATTGCATATATATATATATATATATATATATATATATGTACATGTGCAGTAATTATTTTTTTTCTGGGACTGATGATTCACTAATGAATTTCTTGATTTTGGTTGCAGAGTACTTTTTTCATGAGACGGGAAAAATGAAGAGTTCCAATTTCGTGTTATTGGTTCTTTTCCTAAATGTGGTCTCTAATATAGTGGTAAAGATGGTATCTTTTGTCTCATATGATTGTGAAATCTTATGTTGTTCTTTGAGACGTGTAGGTATTTATGCTATATGTTACTGGCATGACCTCTGCTGCTGTTTATTTGATTGTTTTAATTAGTTCAAGTTTTTAAAGGTGACAAGTAAATATGAAAAATGTAATGTTGTTGCCTTCTGTTATGTGGTTCTACCTGTTCCTATTTGAGGAAAAGTTTAAGAAGAAAAAAGAAGTTAATGCCATGTATGTTCTTAGCTTAAGTTACCTAGAAAGGGAAGTGTTTCTGATCATGATTATGCACTACACGAAGAGGTGGCTGTGGATGTAATGTGTCTAAAGTAAATTATTGAAAGATTCTCTATTTTGTGGATCCTAAAGAGTAGAGGGGTGCGGTAAAAATAGATGTTGAGTTAAAGTGTAAGAAATTGGTTCTTTTGCACGAAATTGACGAATGGTCTCAAATAGTATATTAAGTGTCATATATTGGTATAAGAATAGATGGCATAACTTGTCGTTTATCCTATGTGTGCCTCCTTTTATTTGGAGCCAAACAAGACCACAAGATCCATCATTTGGTTGATGTCTTCTGACCGGAAGGAGAACACAAATGGGATGTGAAAAACTCTGGTGAGGCCTGTATGTGATGAGTGCACTAGATGATGGCAGAAAAATGAAGAAAATAACAGAAAAAGAGAAAGATATGAAACGATATAATACAGGGAAAGTGGCTACTATCTTAATACGAATAATACAGAGAACAAGCAAAAGGAGAGAGAGCAGTGTAATATGTGTTTATGGTTGGCACAACATAGTTTCTTGTTTCATGAGGTCTTTCTTGTACTTGCAAAGATTGAGAAAACTCAACAGCATTGTATATACTGAGGGCCCAGCGAGATGAAAGGATGACATAGAAGAAAGAGCTATCAACCTGACTGACTGACTCCCTACTAATTTAACTTTTCTACCTCATGCCAATTGTTGTTAGGACAGTTGGTACAAATTCTTTTAAGAATTTGCATTTATGAAACATGGAATGACCAGAAATTTTAATCCAGGCTAATTGTAGTTATTAAATGTTGCCTTGCTTTAGTGCAAATTATATGTGTGATTCTGGAACTAAATTGAAATGTATGCAGGCTGCAGCTCCGCCAACTTGTCCTGCCGATATTGGAAGTGATTGTGCAACTAGTTCTGGTGAATGGGAAGGGGAGTTCTTCCCAGGTATTCCAGAGATTAAGTATGAGGTACGAGTTTGGCTTGCAATTTCTCTTTCCCTTCAGATAAATCCTAGTATATTATGCCTAAAAGGTGTAGTAAATCTCGCATGAGATTACTGTTTGATGTTATTATGAGTGGCATTTCTTTGCTATCATAGGGTCCTTCTAGTAAGAATCCTCTCGCTTTTAAATGGTACAACGCTGAGGAGGAGATTCTTGGGAAAAAGATGAAGGTGAGATCTTTATTCCTTTGTGTTGTTTTTGTTAGTAATTGAGGGAAAATATATGATGGTTACTCTTTTGTACCCCCTGTTTACTGTAGGATTGGATGAGGTTCAGTGTCGCATTTTGGCACACATTTCGAGGGACAGGGGGGGACCCATTTGGTGCACCTACAAAGGCTTGGCCTTGGGAAGATGGAACCAATTCCTTGGCAATGGCCAAGAGAAGAAGTATGTTTGCGGCTTTGCGCTATGAACTTTGCATGTTTTGCTTATTATCATTTGGAAATAAAGCGCTTTTTAACACTTTCTTGGTCGATGATTCAGTGAGGGCCAACTTTGAGTTTATAAAAAAGCTTGGAGTTGATAAATGGTGCTTCCATGACAGGGACATTGCTCCAGATGGCAAAACAATTGAGGTTAGTGAATACAGTTTGGCAAGTGAGTAGGGCAAGTGCCATACGTACACCATTCCCATATTTCCCGAGTTTTTACGAACATATAATAGAAGAAGACACCTGACTCGCAGTCTTTTGAGTCTTTTGAAGCTTGGAACCCCAATATGTTGACAGTATTTTATAATTTATTGGTAGCTCTAAATTTCTCTTAAGTCTTTAACTTTTATGGCTGGTTGATGTATCTTTTCTTTTTCGATAGGAAACTAATGCTAACTTGGATGAAGTGGTGGCTCTAGCCAACGAGCTTCAGGTAACTTAATTATGGCGGAGTAGTGGTATCATATTTAATACTTGAACTATATTTCATACTTAATATCAACCTCGTGTGGGAATAGATTATTGATTTTCATGAAAAAAGCAAAGGGAGATCCAGCTTTGTCTCAACTTTTGTCGTATGTGTGTGTGCTTATATTATATGAAGTTTCAATGTAAAAGGATAGATGATTCATAAGTTAAAAGGTAATGGTTCTATCTACTTAGGTAGCTTTTGTCCTAATCTCCTCTGTATGAAACATCAGGGGAAAAGGATCCGTCCTTTGTGGGGTACAGCTCAGTTGTTCCACCACCCTAGATACATGCATGGAGCTGCGACTAGGTAACTTATGTTTTATTTTAGGTTAAATGTGATGTCGGTAATTTATGTGGTGCTCGACTGATATTCTGGCCTCATTGCATTACAGCTCTGAACTGGGAGTATATGTATATTCTGCCGCACAGGTCAAGAAAGCCATGGAGGTAAGTTTTCAACTTATCTTGTGCATGTTCTCTTTATATACATGGATATGGTGGCTTGGAGACTCAAAGTCTTGCCACTGTGAATTGTTTTACATCAGACTCTGTGTATGCCAACAGGTTACACAATATCTAGGAGGAGAAAATTATGTTTTCTGGGGTGGTCGTGAGGGTTATCAGTCCCTTTTGAACACTGATATGGAAAGGGAGCTCAATCACATGGTAAGATTTTTCGTCTTACCACTGGTTTATGCCCGTTCTTGATATCGTGATTCTTAGTTCTGATGTCAAACATCTGCTTGCAGGCAAGGTTTTTTGAAGCTGCTGTTGCCTATAAGAAGAAAATTGGATTCAATGGTATTTTTTTTACCCTTGATGTGTTAGACGGGCATTGGATCAATCATATGTTTTCACAGTTAAAACTTAAAACTCTTACCATGCCCACGCCTTTTATTATTATTATCTTGTATATTTGTCTCAGGTACACTGCTGATCGAACCTAAGCCTCAGGAGCCTACAAAGCACCAGTAGGTTTTATTGATTATTAATTTTGATTGGAAACCTTTTTCCTTAAATATTCAAGACGTGGCATATACTCATCATCCAGGTATGACTGGGACGCTGCAACGGCTGCCAACTTCCTTCGTAAATATGGATTGATAGGTAACTGGGACAAACATATGCGAGTTTTTCTGATGTCTCCAAATGATTATTCTCTCCGAGCATACAAGATCCACCTAGCTCGATGACCAAAAATAATGCCATTTACTGTGCCAATTCATAATGACTTAGACTTAATTTGATTCTTTTTCTGAATATCTTGTGCCAGATGAATTCAAACTAAATATCGAGTGCAACCACGCAACTCTCTCTGGCCACAGGTTTGCTATCTTCTCTTACTAAATTGAATACGAAACTCAGTAAAATAGTTTGTAGATTAGTGAAATCATTGGACCTCGTAATGTCTCTTTTGTGCTGCAGCTGTCATCATGAGCTTGAGACTGCAAGAATCAACGGTTTACTCGGTAACATAGATGCAAACACCGGTGACCCTCAAATTGGTATTCAACTATATACATAAATCTCGCAATTATTAGAGCTCTATACATAACATTGTGACGACTAACAATTTGTAACCTGAGATATTCTTGCCTGTTTCAGGTTGGGATACAGACCAGTTTATGATGGATGTAGGAGAAGCAACATTAGTCATGCTCTCCGTTATTAAAAACGTAAGTTGAACCTTCACCTTTGCATTAATTATAGCAAAAAATGAGTTAAATAAGCCGTGCTAAATTATTTTCTCTATGCGTTCTAGGGAGGGTTGGCCCCGGGAGGATTCAATTTTGATGCAAAACTGTAAGTTGCCTTTCACACACTGGTTTTCTCATTTTGCGCATGTAAGATGCGCTCATTACAAAATACAGACTTAAATGTTAATTTACTTTGTGCTATATTTTTCATGAAATGCGGTAACTGACAGGCGAAGAGAGAGCACGGATGTTGAGGATCTGTTCATAGCTCATATTGCTGGCATGGATACTCTAGCACGCGGGCTCCGAAATGCTGCTAAATTGATTGAGGTGAAAATTTATCTCCTTCTCGCATATTTTCTCATCACCTCTTGAAAATAAAACAGTATATAAGAGTCTTGTGTTTGCACTAAAACGGTTTTCCTGACTTCAAACAGGACGGGTCGTTGAGCGAGCTCGTTCGGAAGAGGTATCAGAGTTTTGACTCGGAACTGGGGGCCGAAATAGAGGTCAAATCCTTTCACTAACTTCTCTTCTCGTCTAATTCTTGCTTTCGTTATGTTTTCCACTTGACCCTTAATTAAGTAACAGGCTGGAAAGGCCGATTTTGAGGTGCTCGAGAAGAAGGCTATAGCATGGGGAGAACCTAAAGTTGCTTCTGCCAAGCAGGTATCTTATGAAACCACATGATAAGTTTCTGTTTATGCATAGAGTGATCGACAAGACATCTTACATGCTAGCACCTGCATGTTATACTCTTAAAACCATTGTATGCTTGCGTTTCGTAATAGTTAAAACTGATGCATCCAGAGAGAACTTAAGCTAGGAGTTGGACAACATAAATAAGCATCAAACACTGTGTCTCTGTGTTTTGATTGAATATCGCTGGCAGTGACATGTCGGCCCTAGCTACGAAATTCTTGGTGCATCGCTTACAATTACTGGTCTCAAATGTTGCAGGAGTTGGCGGAGATGATTTTCCAATCTGCGCTATAGACGGTTGGAGGCCGGACGTACCCGATGCCTCCCCCCCCACCCCCCCTACCCCCTTTTCTTTTCTTGCTTGTTCTTTTTTCTTTGTTCAGAGCCGTTTGAAAGTGTAATAAAACATTCTGCTGTGCAGCAGCAATACAAGTTTAATCAGGTAGGGCCTGGAGATGGACTATGTTTTGGGTGCTGTTTGTAGTTATCCACACGAAGTAAAAGAAGACAGGTTTCATACCAGTGTAAATTATAATGTCCTTTTCGGATTTGTCATGATTATAAATACGTCGATTGACATTCTTCTGTAATTAACGAATGTTCAACAAATCTTCCCTCCAATGGTTTGTCACGAGGGAGTGTTTGGTAGATGATCAGTAATTTCTATAGGGTGTTTATAATTTTTTTAAAAAATGATATTTATAATTACGCCAAATTTTAAGAGAGAATGTTGTCATTTAACATTTTTATCTCAAAACATTTTGAGTAGCATATAAATTCAATCCAGACTATAATTTTCCTAAGAATCGAATTTTACAGTATCGAATTTTCAATTTATTGCATTTTATCGAATGAACACCTCTTAAAAAATAATAATAATAAAAATACTATTTTTAATTTATTGATAATAATAAATTAATAATTGCAAACACTTAAATCAATTATTATGAGTCCCTTAACATTCCCACCACAAAAATGAATCATCTAAAATCCAAATTAATAGATTATGATAAATTCGGGCCGGGTCGGCGTATTTGGATCTTCTTCATAACGTATAAATTGATTTCTTTGAAGTTTCCCAGATTCCAGAAACAAATTAATATGGAAAAAGATCACTCTCTTCTACGTTAATCACTCTCTCTCCTCATTCAACAGATTCTCTCTCTTCAACAAAAATTCTGCCCCATTACTTCTCATATTCCCAAAATCAGCCCCCTATACTATCCCCTTCGGCTCGGGCAGGCCCTCCCCTGTTCCTCTGGTAATCAATCACCATGCTCCTAATTTGCTCAATTACTTTTACTTCACACTCATATGATGTGATTGGCGGTAACTTTAGTTTCAATAATCCGCAGGAAGCATAAGAGGGTACTGCAGTTTTGCTTGGATCCGATCTGGGTTTTTACAATTTCATTTAATAGTGGTAGAACGGGAAAATGGGAATAGTGTTTACGCGGCTGTTCTCCTCGCTGTTTGGGAACAAGGAAGCTCGAATCCTAGTTCTGGGCCTTGACAATGCCGGAAAAACCACCATTCTTTGTATGAATCCTCCCTTTTGTTCCCCTATTCACTGATCTCTCCGCTGTCTGATTATTTTGATTTGTCCGCTTTCTTTTTTTTGTTTTTGTTTTTGTTTTTGTTTTTGCAGATCGACTTCAGATGGGTGAAGTAGTATCCACTATTCCGAGTACGTTTTCCTGTTTTCCTTTTGACTTTCTTTTTGGATAATGTAAGGATGTGATGACGGGAACATTTTCGTATGCACTGTATATCTGATACTGGTACTTTGTCATAAACTGCCACCAGTAAAGAAATAAGTCATACTACAGCTTCTTGATCGTTAATGTTCTTGCTGAAGTTGTTTTTTGATCTCAAACTCATTTGAGAGTTAAGGTGGTATTAACTTTTTTATTTTTGCTGATCTACTGAGGTTGGTGGACTAGTCTAGATGGGTGCATGAACTTGTATAAATCTCCGGGAAAAGGGAATTTGTATCTGTGTTTGATAGAAGGGTTTATGTATGTGTTGTTTTAATTGCAGCGATTGGGTTCAATGTGGAAACAATGCAGTACAACAACATAAAGTTTCAAGTTTGGGATCTAGGTACAATTATCTGCAATTGACAAGTAATCACAAATTACATATACTTTTTTCCATGATTTTTTGTTTACGCTCCTCCCTAATCATTTCATCCCAATGGAAGAAGCATTTCTGAAGTTCATGTCTAACTCTGAGGCATTTTTTGCTTATGGCAGGTGGACAGACTAGCATCAGGTAACTATTCACTCTGTTTTTGTCTAGTTTAAGTTTTTCCGTGCATTCACAAGCTCATGTTTTGCCTCTGAAATTGCTTGCTGATTAATTGGTGCTTTATTGAGAGCAGTCATGATACCTATAAAGAGAAAAAACATACGTGCAATAAGTTGAATAGACCTTGTCCTTTTTACCATCACTTATCTTGGAAGCATTTGTGTTGAGTTGTTTGGGATTGCATTTCATTTCTCGATCTGATGATACAACATGGAGATAAGTTCCTTTCATGAAGTTTACGCAGGTGTGAAAGTTTCTTAGGAAGCATCATTTAAGTGGTTTCATCCACTAGTTTTGTTAAGATATGTGATCAATGAACTTGATCATCTTTTTTCTCATATTCCTTTAGAGAACTAGAGCAGTTTTAGTGAGTGTTTGAGAGGGTTTTTGTGTGTAAAGGAGGAGTTGCTGAAAATAGTGCTCTAGAAGAGCAATGGAGTATGAGAGCTTGACTAGGCCTGTCAATGGGCGAGTATCACCCTACCGGACCCAGACCCGATAAATACCCATGGAAGCTTTTTTTAGACCTTACCCATATCCTACCTTATAAAATACTCCATAGGGTTTTACCCAAATTATATCCAAAAGAATTAGGTAGAGTATGGGTCTTGCCTATTTGAGACCCATTTTTTTTTTTTTTCCAATATGTTTAAAAAAATAAAAAGTTCTCAAATTTTAAATTTATTCAAGTCAAACAATGATTGCTGAAATTTAAATAATGAACTTGATTTTATCTAAATGACGGGCCAATATTAATAAAATTTTAGATAATAATCTAAAACTTAACTTTGATTTGATGAATTCTTAATAATTTGAATTCAAACAAATTTTATTTATTCCATATATTACTCAGTTTAACTAAATTAAGTTTCGTCCGTATTTTTTTATTTCCTAAATGTCAAGTTACGTTTTGCTTGATTTGATCTTAAAATTAATTTGAGTAATTACGGAATCAATTTGAAAAGCTCTAGCATATTTCTTAAAAAATTCAATACGTAATTAATATAAACAAAATATGTAATAAATGACTGTATACTATTTAATTTTTTTAAATATTAAATAAATTTAGTCGATTGATTTACTAAAAGTTTACGAATTCAATAATTTTAAATTAATGAATAAATGAACATCTTTTGGCATTAGACTATATCAATATCCCATGGATATTTTAGGTTATTAGACCCACCCATACCCACTCATTTAATTTTATGGGTCTAGGGTAGGGTGTGGTCTTTTACCCATTGGGTAGGGTATGGGTATAGGAATCAAAGTTATTTTCTGGGTATGTGTAGAGTAATACCCTATCCATTGACAAGCCTAATCTTAACCCTTCCATAGGTTTATTGAAATTCACACTTGATGAAATCTCAAATTACTCAAATTCCCATCATGGCAATTCAAATCAAAGAAATACCTGTTGGATTCCTTTAATCCTACATAGGATAAATTTAGGGAACTTTGTGTTGGAAATATGGCCACCACAGACTGCATGAAGTTAGGTTTTGAGGGCAGATACTTGAATATCAAAGAAGTCAACCCTGAAAATATTTGATCACGTCTGGCTTATTTTATGAAATGAATCGAAATAGTTAATAACTGCATTTTCTATATGTAGGTCTCCATTTTAGGTTCTTTGTTCTTCTTCTCCTGTTATGGTGATTGGTGATAGTTGGGAACTTTAGGCCTATCTTCCCGTGACTTGATCAGTCAGTTGGTTTGCTACGAGGTTTTTTTACTTCAACATAGATAGGATCTTGCCCTTACTGTGAAAGAATTAAACAGGTATAAGCATGCCTTTTGAGCTTAATTATTCTGAATTCATAGATAATAGATTTGTTTTAACCACGAGGAGATAATTGATTTAATCACATCTTCATACTGGTTTCACTGTCTTGTTGAATCCTTCGGCTGTTTGGTTGCACCAAACATGGGAAAAAAGATAAAGTCTAGAAAATATGTTGTAGTGTTTAGAATCTCCTGAAGTGGTTCTAGTTAGAGAATGATTGACTGCAGCATCTGGTCATTTCTTTCATAGGAATCCTTTCGCTTCTCCAAAGACTATCTGGAATTAGGAGTCATGCTAATTTTGGATCTCCATTTTACCCTAGCTTTAATGAAATTTGTTTTAGGGGGGCTGATTTTTTAATATATTATCATTCAGTAGTAGCTCACTCATCTATGCTTGGTGTATTATTGCTTTTCCTATTCAGGCCATACTGGAGGTGCTACTTTCCTAATACTCAAGCCATAATATATGTTGTTGATTCAAGTGACACGGATAGGCTGGTGGTTGCCAAAGAAGAATTTCATGCAATATTGGAGGTGCTCTTGCTTTTGTTCATCTCCCTGATTCTGTTAAAATATTGTTGGATGTTCTTGTATGAGATACTTTTTGTGTCTGGATTAAGATATTGAAATTGTCATTGGCAGTATAGCACTGTAGATAGTACTGAATCGAAAAGAAACATTCTGCCCAACTTTTTATGCATTCTTAGCATGATTGGTAGGGAATGGTAAATTGCCAGGAAGAGAAGCTAGTACATTGTTCAGTAGTTTCATACATCTTCAATTGCATGTCTATGACTATTTGGCCTGTGTAAAGCTGGATGAGCGATTTGGTTGTTGAATCACAATGGAAACTGCAAATGCCGGCATTCCTGCGAAAACATGTCTATGCTAGATTAAGGAATTTATTTCATTTTGATTTATTAGTTAATACAGGGAGGAAGTAAGAAGGAGACTATTGATTATGTTACAAAAATGAGTTGACAGACACAAAATCATTTGTGGACATTGGTTGTCGTTTCTTGACAAGGGACTTGGAGTTACTGTTGCTAGGCCAGTATTACCTGTGGTAGAATATTTTGTGCGCAGGTTGAACTTTAGCTAGGAGATTATATGAGTAAGATTTTTATGCAGACATGAAATAGACAGGAAATAGGAGGAAAATGGCTCGTTGAGGAAGACGATTATAATATCCCGGCCTGACAAAGCCATACAATCAGCTAAACAGAGCCACATAATCAGCTAAACAGAGTATTCACAAAGTTAAATTTGGGAATACATATTGACAGGATCAGCCTTTCTTTTTTAGTTCTTTCTTGACAAGAGTATTGAGAATCCGGGAAAATTTGCATTTTGTGACTGTTTAGAGACAAGATTCCTCGAGAAACAAGCATGAACCATCTGTGAGCTCATATTCTCCTTTTTATCTGAACATTTCTCAAACTTTCTTCTTCACTCTTTCTTCATCTGTTTTCGCGTTTTCCTCCTCATCATTCCATACCAAATGGACTGTGGTTAAATTCTCTTGAACTCTCCAAATGTTTTTCATGTTTTTGAGTTTCTTCTTTTTAAGCATGTTACATAGGCAAACAGGAAAACGGACTTGATTATTCGATGGAACCAGAATATGAGTTGGAGGTGACTTTATAGAAAGGCGTGTTTCTCCTCCTTTTCTTAAGATGCTAAAAGATGTGAAAACCCTGAACTTTAGTTCAATATATGCACATTGTACATGTACGGATGGAGAGACCTGAAGAAGCAATATACATCCATTTATCAACTCAAAAATCTCTACTATTGCTTTCCATCGAATTCCATGGGTGTGAGTTCCATGTGTCTCTTGTTCTAGTCTCAACCTCTTATCCTTTCCTACCATAAGTATCCAATTAGGCAAAACATCTTATTCCGCATCACAGAAGCGAATCTGACTTCGTGAGAGTTGGCAAGTGGTGACCAGTGACCTCATTCTTCACCATCCTTGCTTTCTTTAGGTGAAGGCAGTGAGAAACTGTGTTCTGTTTCCTATAGCCTGTAGATGAGTTCGACTAGTTTTCTGGATAGAAATACTGAATCCCCATAAGTTGGGTGGGCCTTTTTCAATAGTAATAGCATACATGGTATCCTAGTTATTGCTTCACTTAAGTGATAATGCATTGGCTGAATGCAATTTGTGCATTTTACTGTATTCAATCAGCTTAAGCCCGAAGATCAAAGGTCTGAGAGGGTCCACCTCTTCATCTACACAAGCTGTATGCCCGCTAGCAGAAATTAGTCCTATAGCTGTGGGTTTTTCAACTTCTATACTTCTAATTTTCATTATATCTGTTGACTCTTGTCACTGGCTGGTGGTTGGAGGAAACTTCTATTTGTCTTGCTCATTGGGCAACTACAATTCATGTTCATTCTTTAGTATTACAAGCTTAGGATATGTATTACATATATCATCTGTTTTGTTCTTATGTTAACATTTGTTTGCAATATTGTGGCTTTTTGTCAGGAGGAAGAGCTCAAAGGTGCTGTTGTCCTCTTATTTGCAAACAAACAGGTGTGCTCTATTGGCCCGCCCTTATCGTGTTGGAGCATGAATTAGCTTTGTGCTTCATATATCTAATTAAATGTGTGTAAGATTCACCAGTGGTACCAGGATAACGTACATACATGTATTGACTATTGGGACAGTGATAAACTAGGATAAACCCATGTTTTTGTGTTGCCTGGTTTACAGGATCTTCCTGGGGCACTTGATGATGCAGCAATAACCGAGGCCTTAGAGTTGCACAGGATTAAGAACCGTCAATGGGCCATTTTTAAAACTTCTGCTATAAAAGGAGAAGGCCTCTTTGAGGGCTTGGATTGGTAAGCTCTATAAACTATTTTCATGTGAGGTTTGCGCAATCTGTTTGTCTTGATGCTTTGCAACACAAAAAAGCTTACATTGTGAGTCTGTCACACACAATCTCTTGGCAGAATGCTTAGACATACCATGTTAGTTGTCAGCATATATTTTCCTTTGGTTTGATTTGCTCACCTGCACTTTATCCCTTTCCAGGAAATTAAATCTCAGCTTCTACTTACATAATTTCTGATTTATGTCCTCTACGATTTCATTTGCCCTCTGGAAAATTAATAAGAGAATGGATTGCCTTGTAGAACTGTCACTCGTTCTATGGTCCAAGTTCTATAGACTTCTTGATTTAATTAAACAATGTTTCTAAAGTACAAGTTCTGTAAATACAAGTCTTGCATCCTGATATTAGTGTCGAACAACTCTGTAATAGTATTACTTTCTCAATTTACTTTTGTGTGTACTGACAATTGAATAGGTTGAGTAACACACTTAAATCTGGAGGTGCCTAAATTCTGGACAAGAACGAGAAGGGGACTATAGTTGTCAACGCTGATCAGGAAATTTTGTGACCGTTACTAGTGTCAGTTTGTTTTGTGATTCATTAGGACTTCATCGATGGACAGATAGCAGATAGAATTACACGGTGAGTTTAATTAGGATACGATGTGAATCATTTCTCAGTTCGATATTCTTAGCGCCTTTGTCTACTTCATAGTTGTCTCTTGAATATTATTTTTTTTCAGATATAGATATCATTGTTTTCTCTCCAGTGTTCTTCTCCTGATCATTTTATTAAACCTTCTATACACTGTCCTTGGATAGTTCTTTACTCTCAACTTTTTGTTGTGCTTTTCGACCGCTCAAATTCCATTTCTTTTTTCTCTATTTTTACTACATATTCTTTTCTTTTTTCCATTTTTTTAATGAATAGGTTACAGTTACACCATGAATGTCGATTATCGACAATTTATACGGAGTATCAATATCAAACTAGGTGTATAGCATACTCAAATGCGTATTTAAAATAATATAAATATTGTATTAACGATAAAAATAAAAATGGAGAAATTGTGTGTGAGAGAGAGAGAGAGAGAGAGACTACTCAGAGGTAGTTTAGTGAATTTGGCCCTCTAAAATTATATAATGGGGTAGATATCTATAATTAAGCAGTAATTACTACTATAATAGTTGAACAATTATTATTAAAGTAGATCAGTCCGATGATGCTGGTCGTGTGAATGGGGTCCGCTCCAGCACCATGAAGAATAACGGTCTATTTTCTCTTTGGGGGACCTGGTCTATTTTCTTTTTGGCTCAAACGTGGCACGATTACTATTGATTAATTTTTTTAAAAAAAAAGATTAGAATTTTGAGTTTTGAATTTTCTAATTCACCCACTTCACTTATTTTAAAAATTATGATTTTAAATTAAGTATAGATGATGTTTGAATCTAAATAATTAATAATTAATAATCGGGTGTTTTAACGAACAATTTAAATGTAATTTGTTTTTATGTGTTAAAAAAGTCAGATGATTTGTAGTACTTCAATGCATGGAGTTTATTTGTAGTTATATATTTGATCAACTTGTCATTTGTTTAATAGTATTGAAATGTTGATTTTATTTAAATTTATTTCACCTGTATCGTTTTTTGGATGGATTGTTTTAAAGACTTTATCACGTGAAGAACAACAAACTGGTTTAGAATTCATTTGGTTCAAGTGAGAGAAAAGGGAAGTGAAAGGAGGAGGAGGAGAGAGGAAAAGAATAATAGTTTTCTTTGAAATTGTTTGGTATGATTGAAAGGAAAGTAAATTTCAAATACTTTTACTTATTTAATACGAGAACAACAGGTTGAGAAGAAAATACTATTTTCTTTTATAATTATACTAAATAACCATTTTCTTCATAATTAGAAAATAAATAAATTAGTTTTATATTAATATAGTTTTAATATATAAAAAATTTAAAAACCTTTTAATAAAAATAATTATTATCAAGAATATTTTTTATCAATAAAAATATTCATTGTTAACTTCGATATAATAGTTTTTCAGCAACTTTGTTATCTTTTATCTGGCGATTATATACGGTATTATCAGCGGGAAGGAAAAAAGAATTAGAGGGATTATATATGTTCGTGAGTGTGTGTGGTCAACAGAGTAAATAAAAATAAAAAAAATATATTTTTGTCATTTTGATCTTATATTTTCACTTTTCTGTCCAATTTTGGATAGAAACAAAATTAGACTCTGGAGAGTTTCATATACATCGAATTTTACTTCCTTCTATCTCTTCCTCTAAATCAAACACCAAAATATTTCTTTGTATATTTTCTTTTACTTCCACTTCTCTTACACTCCCACTTTTCTCTCCAATCAAATATACTTTTAATTCAAAAGTTTAAAATAATTATATAATAGTCAAAGATATAATTTAATAATTGTATAAATTATATAAGTTTTATTCATTAACTCAATAAAATATTTGATTCACAATTTTTTTAAAAAATAACGGGTCAAGAGGGTCGTCGGACCTACTCCACCAACCACGCTGCCAAGCCCATTATTTCTCTATATTTCTTGCAAATTCAAATCCATCAATTTAAATATAATTTTAATGAATTTTAAATTTATAATAATACATCCATTACATATACTTGTTTGAATAATTCTATACTACAAAATATTTTAAATCAGCTAATCCTCGTTTCAATCTATATTTAATAGTATTATAATAAATTTTAAATTCATTTTGGAGTTATTTAAATTTTTTTTTTAAAGTTTTTCGCTAAAATTCAAATCCATAGTTGTAAATGAAACCTAATAAAATCACGATTTTTATTTCATTTTAACAGTGTGCATTCCCCACCGATATCTTGCTCAAGTCGCAAGACAAATTAAAAGCTCTAAAACTCAATAAATCCTAAATTCGAGCTCTAGTATACACCAATATTTATTAATTTTAGAAATAATAATTTATAATTGATCATTAACAATTAATAGTTGCTAAAGGAAAGATTCTTGGATACGAATTAATTTAGCACATTTTCCCAAAGTCTAATAAGAGGGTGTGTGCCTAAATTGATAAGCTACTTGAAACATCTTAAAAAATATTTGAAAGCTTATGAGCATTACAAGAAAATAGAAAAAAAAAGTCAGTTCAAGCTAATTAATAATTAAAAAATTCTCGTTACTATTCTACATTGTTAGTACTTTTAACAAAAAATTTATTAAAAAAAATATTAATAATTTAGGTACTTACCGCCACATCTGCCACCTTTGGCTTGCTCTAGCCGCCTTCTTCTTTTTTTTTTGTAGCACCGCTTGAATAATTTCATCTGCTTGGGCGGCGGACCGAGCTCTGTCTGCTGTAAAAAGAAATGGTTAATATCGATTTTAAAAAATAATGCTAAAGAATCATATTCACTTACCAATTTTCTCTTGTGCATGCCAACTGAGGAAGCCCCCCTCTCAGTACACAGTTGAGGATGCTGTGGGGTTCGCCTTATTCATCGAGGACTCCTTTTGGAAGTTCTCATTGGCTCAGTACGTCTGGAGCTGGAGGGACATCTTGTTGGCCAGCCAGAATGGCCTGACTAGGCTAGATCGGGCGACGAAAAAAGTCTTTTGGATGTACTTGCCGGCCCACATATGGAAGACCCGAAACATGGACTCATTGTCACAATCCTACCATTAGGTCATCTGTAGTAATAAAATTAAACAAAATATTAATAAAATTTATTAAATAATTAAATTATTAGATAAAATCAAATTAATTTAAAATTGATTACCTTCATGCTCCCGAACAAAACATGCTGGTGCTCTAGTGATACCTGCCTCAAACACGGCCACGGGTGGGGGAAATGTCCCAGTACGACCGCATTGGTGCACTCGTGGAACAGACAGTCAAACCTGAAAGAATATGTTATATTAAATATTTTCAAGATAAAATAATACTAAAAAAATTAGGTAAATAAATTTACCTCGCGTCATATAGGCTGATGTACTTGCACGATGATGGTTGGGGGACTGATGGTGGTGGTGGAGCAGCCGCCAAAGTGGTAGACTGCTGTAACGTGTCATAAACAGCCTGTGTAGCTCCAGATGTTCCAGCATGGAGTCTGTTGGGTGGGAGACAGTGCAGACGTATCAGGTCGTGTGGGTGGTCGAAGGACTGTTTCCCCGACCTGGGAAGCATCCGACGGTACTGGTGAAAGTGGCGGGCCACGACTGCCGATTTTCTTATCTAATTTTTTTAGTATTATTTTATCTTGAAAATATTTAATATAATATTCTTTCCGGTTTGATAGCCGATTCCACGAGTCATCAATACGGTCGTGCGGGGACATTTCTTCCACCCGTGGCCGTGTCTGAGGCAGGTATCGCCAGAGCACCAACATTTCTGGTTTGGGAGCATGAAGGTAATCAATTTTAAATTAATTTAATTTTGTCTATTAATTTAATTGTTAAATATATTTTACTAATGTGTTGTTTAATTTTATTACTGCAGATGACCTACTGGTGGGACTGTGAAGATGAGTCTATGTTCCGGATCTTCTACATGTGGGCCGACAAGTAAATCCAAAATACTTTTTTCGTTGCCCGGTCCAGCCTGGTCAGGCCACTTTAGGTGGCCAACGAGGTATTGCTTCTACTCCAAACGTACTGGGCCAGCAAAGACTTCCAACAGGAGTTCTAAAAAAATAACTCACGACGTCCTCGACTCTGAATACAATGCTTTATCATTATCTTTTAAAATCGATCCTAACTATTTTTATTTTCTACAGGACACAGAGCTTGGTCGAACACCCAAGCAGATGTAATTATTCAAGTAGTGCTACAAGAAAAAAGAAGACGGCAGCTTGAGCGAGCCTAGGGAACAGGAGGTGGCGGTAAGTACCTAAATTATTAATATTATTTTTTTAATAATTAATTTTTCACTAAAAGTACTAATATTTTTATTTGTTTTGCAAGAGACGTTCCAGAAGATACTGAAGGATCGTCAGCCTCAGCCCACTGCCAACGGTCTCATTAACTCATTTAGGAATTATTTTTCCTTATTCATTTTAGGAAATAATATTTTATACATTTAAGAACGGTTTTATTTAATTTCAGCTTTTGGAACGGTCAAAAAATAAAAAATCGTTCCTAATTTGATTTTTTCTAGAGTTTTTCTTTGGCGCAAAATTAAATTTATTGAAATTTATTCTAGAACAATCAAAATTAATTGATTGTTCTTCTATTTTGATTTTTTTCTCCCTTTTTATTTAGGATATTGAAATACATATAGGAACAATTTATTTTTCTAATGCCCGTTCCAAGTTGGAACGGTCTTAGGAATGGTTTTCAAAATTTTTCATCGTTCCTAAATGAAAAAAAAAAAAAATATTGTGTTTTGTTTTTAAAAAAAATTTAGGTTTGCAAATTATATGTCTAAATTAGCTGGTCAACTATTTTTTAAAATTGATATCAGTAGTTTTTTACTTTATACTAATTTCAAAACACTTGATAGAGAAACGTTAATTTTCAATCATAATTATTATCTTCTTCAGTATCATAATCTTCATCAGACTCGTCATCAAATTCACAGTTCCCCAATCGGGATGTTCCTGCTCTTTGTTTAGCAACAGAAAGATCAACGACTAATTGAATAACGTTTGGGTCATGCAGGTCATAGTTATTGTTGTTCGTCGCAACTTGTGGAGTAGGTATCGTCTTATCCTCTTGAAACGCAACTTCGGTCCATTGAAAATCATGGATGACTCTTTTGGCTCTTGTTTTACAGACAACCATCCGGTCCATCTTGTCTTTCTTCATGCTAGGGTACTCTGTGTAGTAGATTTATATTGCTTACTGTGCTAGGATGAATGGTTTGTTCTTTTGGTATACTTTCTTAAAGTTTACATCAATGAAGTGATAACGAGGATGTACCTTCGTACCTCTCACGGGATTGACCCAACGACATTTAAACAGAACGATCTGCATGCTTGGAATAAGTAGGTAATTTAACTGAATTATCTCTTTGAGAATCCCATACAAGTCGCAGTCCGTGTCTATACATGATGAGCTTTTGACACATACCCCATAGTTCATAGTTGACTTGCCTACGCTGTGCACCTCAATATGGAAATTGTAACTATTCACAAAGTAGCACGGGAATGTTTGTAACCATTCAAAAGCTCATTGTTCGTCTAATTCAATTCGGATTTAACTTGTGTTGCACATATTAGAGAAAACATATATTGACAAATTACAGTTGTAACACAATTAAAAGACACAACTTACACGATATTTGAACCAATCCTTGAATTAAGTAGCTACTAGTTCATCAATAATGGAGTCCTCGGCATGATGGTGCAGGTAAAGTTCATTCAAAAAGGACCTATTCACATACATATCAATACATAAGTTAAAAGTTCAAAATAATAATGTGAATACACGATATTGGTATCTTTACACTTGTAGTATGGCATGACTACTTCACAGTTGGTCAATATGTACGTCTCAGTTATGTGACGTTTTGATCCACTGAGCCATCCTAGTTATAATTTGAAGACAAGATGGCCGGCCCGGCGGTATAAAAAACCATCCTCTCCGCCCAATTCATCTGCGTAGCATCACCCCAAGGCGTACTCGTACCCTCCATAATATGAGAAACATGAGTTTGCTCCTCCTGCAATGGGGCCGTGGTGATAGCCTCAAAATACTCCTGCACCCTTCTTCGACATGAGAAATTCACTTATAATACTCCAGCATAAAATCTTTCATAAACATTGAAATTCACCTCGTCCATAGTTTTGAAAATTTTATTTTTGCACTTCCGACAAGGACACTTAATTTTCTCGCCGTCCATATATGCATGTTGAGACTTGGCCTATTCTATAAATATAGCAACACCATGTTGAAACTCCGGAGTAAGACCCGTCCTATATGGAAGGTTCTTCTCATATATCCATTTCCTCAATTATCTTAACAAGATGATGAGTCCTACACATACACACACACATATATATATTATTATAACATTAAATTTAATCGATAAAATTATAACAAATATAATCAATTGACAAATAAAGGGTTAAAGTCGTTACCTAATCAAAATAATTCCAAATATCAACAGAATTTGAGACAGATTGACGAACAAGAGTAGAAAAATATTAATGGGATAGTGAGAGATAAAAAACGTTCACGAGAGATTGAAAAAATAGAGAGAAAATAAGAAGATAGTGATATTAAATGAAAAAAGAGGAACACATTTATATAGAAAAATTTGGAATGATCTTTGGAACGGGTACATGAACACATATTTAGCAGTTAACTTAAATTTTGGATCGGTCCTTGAGAACCATAGGAATGATTTTTCTGACCATTGAAATATAGTCATTGTATTTCATTTGGAACGGCCTCAGTAATACTAAAGAAACAATACAAAAAGATCGTTTCAATGTACCGGGTTGTGGGACGATTTTAGAAACATATGACTTCTTAAATAAAACTAATAATTTGGAATAATTTTTCGCATAATTGATTAAAGGTGTTCCAAAATCGTTTCGTGTTGTACCCTATTTTGGAATACATTTTCGAACTGTCATTTTTTTAACATCAACTGCAACACATATAGAAATGGCTGACTCAAAACCATTCATAATTCTAATATAGTGTTTCAAACAGAGTTTCAATCATTTTTCGTTACTATTGGAACGGTGTTTGGAATGAAAGTAGTAATTGTTTGTTTGGAACTTATCTTGGAACAGTGTAGCCATTCCAAAATTATAACCCAAAAAAAATATTGAACATGACATCATCTTTCAATATTCGTTCCTGATGTGTTCCAAAAACCGTTTCAAGATGGAACGAATTTTGGAACGATTACCCTGACCGTGTCAAATTCCACCTTTTCTTATAGTGTTAGTCAATCTAATACCCAAAGTAAACAAGACCTTAATAATTTATTTTATCCAAATACTTTATAACTTATAATTTTAAAATAAAATTCAACATTTTATAAAATCTTAAAATATCTTATAAGACATCTTAAAAAAGTTGAACCAGAAACCCTCTAAATCTAACTCAATATCCACAAGACAATATATAGAGAATAATCTAAATATTATTCTTGTATAAAAGTGATATAATTTAATATTTTTGTGTGAGTAGTACATAATATAGTTCATGCATGGAATAATATATATATCTATATATATAATGTATGAAGCAGTGCGTAGTAGTTAATTATGATGTGTTTGGCTATTTATGATTGAGAATATATGTCTGTACGATGAGACAAAATAAAATATAAAAGTTGTGCACACTGCGAACGTGCACCACTTTTATATTGCCACCTACCACTTGTAACCTTCCATGCACTCTAATAATAATAATAATAATAATAATAATAATGATAATAATAATAATTTCTTTAACTATGTCTGAATGGATCGTATTAAATTAAATTATAATTTAAAAGTACGATCACATACAATATACGTGTAGGTGTGATATTAGTGTGTACGTAACTCCAAATTAAAGTGATAGAACATTTTTCAGCACTAACATAGGAATAGTCAATGCAAAAAAATAAAATTATTCCCTGTATTATAAATCAATACAATCTAAAAATCATGGCAAGTTAATATTATTTACTAATTAAATAAAAATTTAAATTTAATCACAGTTAATCAATATTTTTGTCTTGGTATTAGGTATGGCGCCCAAGACATTCACAATGGTTTGTAATCATGGCTAACGTTTTGGCCGTTCATCTTCAAAAATTACGATTAAGTTTTTTATATTTAATCATAATAATTAATTACAAAAAAATTATTATTATTTTAATGATTCAAAAACTACGGATAATTCTTTTATACTTAATTATAATAAAAAATTATTATTATTTTAATGAGTCAAACAACGACAATTACTAGTGTTAAGTATAATTATACTAGCCCAAAAAAAAAAAACTGTCTTTTTCGTCAAATTACCATTTTTGGAATGGATTTTTTGTTGGAAAAGTATGTATCTATATATATATATATACATATTTATTTATTTATTTATTTCCAAGCCATACACTAAAAATTTCCCAAAACTCGAGCAAATATCCCATGTTGATACATCTTAGTGTAACGGTTAAAATTGAGATTTTATAATCAAGTTTGAGGTTATGGATTTGCATCCCATCGAATGTGTAGGTATATCAACCTTATATAAATTTATTATAATTTATTGAGCTAATGTATTACTCAATCTATTAAAATGTTGATGAAATTATATAATTTATGGCTTCATTAAAGAAAAAAATACAATGAGATCATAATTTGGGGAGTATGTTACTTATAGTTAGTATAATCTCAAACATTTATAATTATAACACTAGGTGAAAATTTTAATATTTAACTATAGCTAATTAAAAATAAATAATTATAGCAAATAGTGATTGACTACGATTACGCAATAATTGTTGAACGTAATTTTTGTAAATGTGGCTAAAATATTTATCATGGCTAAAATTCATGATAAAAATAATTTTTATGATGGATAATTTAAGTTTTTACTTCAAATTTTATTTAATTATAATAATGATTATTATTTACATAATTGTAGACAATAATCAATAAAATGGTATTCATTTTTTGTTTTTAATTTGACCATCAACTTGGTAGTCAATGTGTCAGAGATCTCCAATCAATCTTAAATTGTCTCAAGTTTCTAAATATTTTTTCATAAATTTAGAATTATTCTCATGATCCAACATCGGGTTAATTAAGGTTGTTTTTTATACGTTAATTACTCTATTTTATTATGTACACTTGCATTTTTTATGAGTATATTAGCTTTAATTAAAAGTAAAAAATTATGTCAAATACTATTTTAACTAAGACTGTGCGACTAAAATATTTGCCAAGACTCTTAATTATGTTAAATAATTTTTTCATGGTGAAAAACTATTTTTTTGCGTCGATTTTATTCAATCGTGTTTATTAATAATAGAAATTTACCACAATTTATAGCCATAACCATTAATATTGTAGTCAATAGTAATTTTTTTTTCTAGTAATTTTACTACAATTTTTAAGCCGTGATGATTTGTAATGTAGAAAAAAATATTTTTTTTTGTAGTGATAATATTTTTTTGTAGTGGTAATGTAGAAAAAAATATTTAAGTATACGATGAAAATTGTCACTATAACTATATATATTAAATGATAATAATTTTTATTTAATTTATCATAAATAATAAGCATTAAAAATGACAATTATTTTCCTTTTCCTTGACAACGACGACTTTATAATGGAGATTGAGGAAAAATAATGTATTAAATTGACAAAATATATATATATATATATATATATATATATAGCATTCAATAAACAAAAAATAAATTATTGCTAGTGAGAACTCAACGACAATATAAGATAATTAGAGTTCTAAATTATTCGAATTGAGTCCAACATATTATTGTTCATATTTTGATATTGAATTTGAAATATTATGCTTGAATTTAATTTGATTATTAGTTTAATCGAGCTCAAAATGAGTTTTAATTGGATCACTCGAACTCGTGCGAATAATTTGATATTTTTAAGTATATTTTATTATTTTATATTATTTAAATTCAGTTCAAGTCAAATTTGAAAGCTTATGAACGAAATTTTTTTCTTTAAGTTTGGTATTAAACTTAACAAATCAAACTCAAATGAGCTTTTACCGAACGATTTCAATTGAATATCGAGTGTTTTGATTTAATTTTTCGCTCTGGTCGCCATTATACATGTGTTATTAATTTTTAGTAGTTACAAATTAAACACAACTCTGATCGCTGTTAAATTTATCAAATGAAATGTTTTTACAATAAATAAATAATGTCGTATATATACATAAACTTCATAATCATAACGTCACCAAACAGGATGAGGATCCACACGTGTATTTCATTGAGTCACTCTACTTGATCAACTCAAAAATCGGAAATAATAATTATTTATGCCCTTACCATTTAAGGGCTCTCAGAGTGACACGTAGTTTTGCACAAATTTCGTTAAATGGCCCTCTATAAGTATCAGTTGCCCCATTTGACAAAGTACACATTAATTACTTTGAGATCCAGCTATGCAACATTATTGAACCTTGAACCAAATCTAACTTAGGTATCGGAGGATTTTAATTAGTTTGTCAGCCACCTTAGCAAACCTAACGACTTATGTTATAGGCCAAACCCCAACATCTAGCTCGAGGACCTCAAGTAGATTCCATCCAACGTGTGTTGTCGGTCATCACTAATCTCGATCTAAATCAATATATATATATATATATATATATGTGTGTATATATATATTAGGAAAGTACATTCTTCTCCCCTGAGATTTGATATAATTACATATAGATCTCCTACGGTTTGGAGAATTACATTAATAACCCCTAGAGTTTGCTTTTGTCTAACAAATAAGTCATTCGTTATTCAGAATTAACTGAATTTGATATTAACAAAAAACTGAATGAAAAGCTCAGTATATATATTCTCAATTGATTTAATTCTGATTTATTGCATATCAAACAAATCTTTTATGACTAAATTACCTTTATAATGGTAAAGATATACCTACTCACATCGATTAATATGTGAATATGTATAAGGTAATTTCATTATAAAAAAATATATTTGACCTGTAGTAGTTTAGTAATAAGTCAATTGGGAGAGTAAATATGAATTTTTATCTGAATTTTTTGTTAATATCATCAAGTCCGATGAATTTGGACCAACGAATGAACTTATTTGTTAGACACAAGCAAACATCAAGTGTATTAGATGTAATAATTCAAATTTATATAACATTTATACGTAATTACACCAAATATCAGAAAAAAAAAGTATAATTATCCTTATATATTATACCGATCAAAAGGGATTTTTTTTAAAGAAATTATTAGAAAAAGGTTGAAAAAGACACCACGAGTTTCTTTGAAGAATTTACTAAATACAGAAACAGAAAAAACATAAATTTGATTCCTTTCGAGGGCCCTTTCCAAATTCCAACAAAGTATAAAAAGACATATATATGTATGCATGTGTGTATTTTTGTATTTTTACATAATTGATTTTGAATTTATAGGCAAAAACAAATATAAAAGGGAGGGAGGAGTCCAGTGCAGCAGCATCTGCCCCAGAGATGATAATATAATTAAATAGGAGATACATATTTTATACATTAATATTTATATTATATAAAAAAATAAATCCTATTTTTGCTCATAAATAACGGTATCATAATCATTAAAAAAGTTTATTCTTTTTATATAATATAAATTATTTATAATATATTTTAAAATATAAAAAATTATTTATTATATATACATAAAAATAACGTGTCATAAGAACTAATACGTATTAAAAATTGCGCATTCACGTCGCGTGCGTCAAGCTATGGTGTGTGGTGTGTGCATGCGTCAATGTCGGAACCATTACTGTGTGCAGAGCAGAGCAACTGCATGCAGTTTCCGACAAAACCACAACAGCAATGGATCCTTTCACGGACCCAACCAATTACCAAACGTGATTTTTTTTTTTTTTTTTTGGGAATAGAATCTTTCTTTAATTGATATACAAATAATTAATACTCTTATTACAGATTACAACATATGTCATTATTTAGGAATATCTGCATTTTCATGGAACACTCATAGTTGGGTAAATATTCAAATGGAAAAAAAATTATATATATATAAATATATATATGTTTATATATTTAATGTTTTAGTAGCAGATTCGAATTTTTCCTCGATGACGATCGACCCGTAATTCCTACCAATAAATTATGCATCTTCACCTCAAGAAATATGAATTTTGATCATAGTTAATTATGATAGTAGAGAAAATATATAAAAAATTATGACAAATACTAATTAATTATGACAAGAAACGACTATCAATCGTAGTTTCTATATGTAGAAGCATTAGCCATAGTTAAAAATCATATTAGCTAAATGTTTTGATTGTAGTAATATCATGATAAATATTAATTAATTGTTATCAAATCTTAACTTTTTTTATTGGTTTTATTCGATCTGTAGATAATATTGAATTGACAGTATGGAGTAAATTTTTTTTTTGGTAGGGTTTGGACTATAATTTTTGTTTAATTTATATTTTGTATAAATCTCACTAGAAAAATAATGACTATTGGCTACAATTTTAATAGCTATGGATTAAAACTCGTGGTACATATTTTTTTATTGACGACGGTTAAATAAAACCGACGGAAAAATATAGGTTTTCACCATAATGGTAAAAATATTTGTCACGACTAATTTTACCCATGACAAATATTTTAGCCACCCTCGCTAACAACTGTTACATGGCCGTAGTCAATGACTATTTTGTTATTAATTATGATACTTTCCCATGATTAAATATTGCAATTTTGGTGGTGTCTATATGAATTGGTTCCCAGTTACAACTTTAAAAATGAAAACAAAAATTCATTTAATTGACCATAAATGCAGACCCAATTAATTAAAGATTTATATTATAAATATTATTACACACTTATCATATAATTATTCAAAAAGTAATATATTAATCACGTAATAAATATAATCATTTACTTACTATACATCATTATTACAGTTTGGATTCAGCCCACCTAATCTGAACAAGAATTTATGTTAATTTTCCATATACATGTTATTGGCAAGTTCTAGGAATTATCTCATTTACCGAACAATTCTTATCCGAATCATATCTGATGAAACCAAATCTTAAATTGTACACATATTGCACAATAAGTGTATTACATTTATCATATAATTGATTCAAATCTATCTGAACCTGATTTAAGTTAAAATTTTTGCCCGCTACCAACAACACATGAATGAATTATTTTGAGGTAGGTGAGCTGACCATGACACCCGACATGTTCACTATAAAAAGGGTCCAACAATGCAGTATTTCAGTCCCCAGGAGCCTCCAATCCGCCTGCCTGATCATTACAACTCTGTAACAATTAGGCAAAAATGGCTTCCTGTGGACTTATCAGAAACAACTTCTTCTCATCATTGCTTCATTCTCATGACTCCACTCCAACCTCCACCTGGTTATCTCTTCCTACCCAAATCAGGCAAAAGGTTGTCATATATAGCTTATGTTTTCGTTCGTAATTTGTAGAAATGCAACGTTGTTTCTGACATTTTCTTTCTGTTGCAATGTTTAGTTTTCTGGGATATCGGCTGTTCAGCAAGACAATTACGACACGAGCGAGAAGACGGAGAAGCTGGCGCCAAGGCAGAACGGACGGATAGTAAGCAGTCTCAATTTCAGCGGAGAGAAGCCGTCGACGCCTATTTTGGACACCATAAACCATCCCATCCACATGAAAAATCTCTCCGTAGAGGTAATAATCTAGACATATATTGTATGTACTCGATCAGTTTTTAATATCTTGATGTACTGACTACATTTTTAATGTATTATCTGCACACAATTAATATTTACTACATGATCAGGGAAAATTTATGTTTGGTCCTGTAATTTATGGTCTTTCCATTTTTGGTTTCAGTAATTATATGATTATTACTTTTGATCCGATAATTTTTAAAAAGTAGCACTCTTGGTCCCATGTTACCTTTTCTCAACCATTGGGATCTTTACACTTTTGGTTCTATTAATTACATGATTCTCACTTTTGGTCCCATAACTTTAAAAAACTAGTATTTTTTGGTCTCTAACTGAACCGTCACGTGCTCTTTTCCATTAAATGACTAACGGAAAGGTCCCATATGATCAAAAGCGATACTTTTTTAAAATTAACGGAAAAGTGATTGTTGTTTTTTGGGGTGAATGTAGGAACTAGAAAGGTTGGCTGATGAACTAAGGGAAGAAATAGTGCACACAGTGTCCAAAACAGGAGGGCATTTGAGTTCAAGCCTAGGCGTGGCGGAGCTCACAGTAGCACTGCATCATGTCTTCAACTCTCCTGAGGATAAAATCATATGGGATGTCGGGCACCAGGTACACATTTCTGACATGAATTGTTGTTAAATTCTAGTGATACGACGATGTTCTTGAACGTGCCAACTGAAAATTTATGACAGGCGTATCCGCACAAGATATTGACGGGGAGGAGGTCGAAAATGCACACGATTAGACAGACATTTGGGCTTGCGGGCTTCCCCAAGAGGGAAGAAAGCGAGCATGACGCCTTTGGAGCTGGTCATAGTTCAACTAGTATTTCAGCAGGTTTAGGTAAGCATATTATATATATATACACACACACATATATACACATACATTAGCAGTATATGTGTGTAAAAATATTTAAAAATTATAAATAATTAGTTTTTTAATTCATAGATTGGTTATCAATTAGAGGATAGTGGCTTTAAAACATAAAATGTGTCAAAAATTGAGGTTTGTAAAAATTTTAAGGGGTACTTCAATAAAAATATTGAAATTAATTATTCTGATTATCAAATTTTATTGAAGTGGGATAGAATTAATTAAAAAGGTAAATTTAGATATTCAATAATTGATAAATCAGCATTATCGTTTTTATAAGTATAAATATAAATATAGTTTTGTTTACGCTTATTTTTTTCTACATTAATGTCGAAATTGAAAGGTGAAAATATTAAAAAGAAACAATACTAATAACCCAAAAATAATTATTTATAAAAGGTAGAGATCCCGTCTTAAAAAAAGTGGTGGTTTAAAAACATGTTGGTTCGAATAATTAGTTGTCGAGTAATATATCACCAAATGTTACAACTTAGACAGATTTTGAAAATTATATTGTGATAAAATCAGAATTACAATCAGTTTATACATTTTTTTTATAATTTTGAAAATTATATTTAAATATTTAATTTATCCCTAATATTATGTTTATTACAACGATTAGTTAGTTGGATATTTATAAGTTATAAAGCTTACAATCTCGGATCGTGCATGTGGGCTCATCTTGGATGATCTGATCTCCAATATTCTTGATTTTATTTTTTAAATTACAATTATACCCTTGACTATTTTAATAATACCCATATGTATAATTATTTTTTTCACAATTATTCTTCGTATCAGCGGTTGTTTCTACTCATCAACAAGATATAATTAAAGTCGTGTTTCTGTGCATGAATTTACTCAGGAATGGCTGTGGGGAGGGACCTGTTAGGGAAGAACAATCATGTAATATCAGTGATCGGAGATGGAGCGATGACGGCGGGGCAGGCATTTGAAGGAATGAACAATGCCGGCTTTCTTGATTCCAATCTCATCATCGTCTTGAACGACAACAGCCAAGTTTCCCTGCCCACCGCCACCGTCGACGGCCCTGCTCCGCCGGTAGGAGCTCTCAGCAAAGCCCTCACCAGATTAACAGCAAGCACCGAGTTTCGCCAGCTTCGTGAAGCTGCAAAAGTACATAATCTTTTCTGTTTCCTTTGATTTGGATTAATTATATTTAGTTTTTCTTCAAAAATATAAAATTACATTTTTTCCTAAAAATATTTGAAAATTACATTTACTATTCGTTCGAAAGTTTTTCATTTACACCAAATTTCCTCTTATTGAAGGTTGGACGAAAAATGCTAATATTAATAAAATAATTTACATAAATTTTAGAAGTATATACGTATTTAAAAAAGCTGTGTAAGCGTAATTAACCCACTTTATAACTTATTCAATGTTTTGACAAATCTTGTCATGATCACGGACAGGACATGACGAAGCAAATGGGAAACCAGGCCCATGAATTGGCTGCTAAGGTGGACACGTACGTGAGATCAGGGATTGTCGGGAGACCAAGAGCCTGTCTCTTTGAGGAACTCGGCATCTACTACATCGGACCTGTAGATGGCCATAGCATCGAAGATCTTGTTTACGTTTTCAAGAAAGTTAAGGAAATGCCAGCGCCGGGGCCTGTCCTGTTTCACGTTGTGACGGAAAAGGGCAAAGGCTACCCTCCCGCTGAGGCCGCTGCCGACAAGATGCATGGTAATACATTACAACTTTGCATGAATTTCTCTTAGTTTTCTTGCTTCTACTACAACAAAACATGATAAAATTAGTGATAAAATATTAAATGTAGTTGTCCTCTTTTATTTTTTTCATCCAATTTTTGTATTGATTGATCATTTCATTATCCTTTGTTGGATTTTCATTTAATTTTTGTCGAACTGATTCCAATACCCTTTTGAATTATATATGGATTATAAGTTTATATATTTTTAATATATTTTTAAAGTAGTAATTTTCACTCACCGTATAGGGATTACATAATTTATTTTTATTTTAAATTGGGTATTAATAATTTTTTAAATAATAAAAAAATATTTATAATTATGTCAAATCTCAAAACAGTTTATTATATATGAAGGTGAAAATAATTTAATTTTATTTTGAAACTGTATAATTATTAATGACAAAAATCGTTTATAAAATTGACATTACAGTCAAATAGTGCACATGCATTTATATCGACATCTTATATCTATTCATAATTATATTTGTTGTCCTTGAATTATTACTATATATGTATCACTAATTATATATCTATATATACAGATAACTTTATTTAAAAACTTTTTCAATCATTGTTCGTGACAACTTTAATGCAAATATCGTCACTACAAAACTATATACGAAAATTGTTTTATGGACAAATAATTTTTCAGTAATGCGTAGCTACGAGGATTTAAGAGTGAGAACCCGTGTTTTGCAGGCGTGGTGAAGTTCGATCCAAGAACTGGACGACAAACGAAGTCCAAGTCGAAGACGCTTTCATACACTCAGTACTTTGCCGAGTCTTTGATAGCTGAAGCGGAGCAAGACGATAAGATCGTAGCCATTCATGCTGCTATGGGCGGGGGCACGGGGCTTAACGCCTTCCAGAAACGCTTTCCTAGCCGATGTTTCGACGTTGGGATAGCCGAGCAGCATGCCGTCACTTTTGCAGCTGGTCTAGCAACAGAAGGCCTCAAGCCCTTCTGTGCTATTTACTCATCCTTCCTGCAAAGAGGTTATGATCAGGTAAAGACAATTCAAACCTTAACATTGTAGGGGTCATGTGATTTTATACACATAATTTGTATGCGTAAAAGGGAAGAAAAAATCGTGTTTATCGAACATGCATGGCGTATAGTTTAGACAAGGTGGCGTATCACTGCAATAAAAGATAATATTAGTTACAAAATATTAATTGATAATTTAAAAATTTTTAAAAAAAATATATATTAAGTGACAGTAAGTTACGATAATTCACGTACTTATGTATGATTTTCTTGTGCAACGATTCCAAAAATTTGTAAATTTGACAAGAAGTTGATAAAATGCAGGTGGCTCATGATGTAGACCTTCAAAAGCTGCCCGTGAGATTTATCATGGACCGGGCCGGATTGGTCGGGGCCGACGGTCCGACCCATTGTGGAGCCTTTGACACCACTTACATGGCTTGTTTGCCTAACATGGTTGTCATGGCTCCATCAGACGAGGCAGAGCTTATGCACATGATCGCCACAGCTGCAAAGATCAACGACCGGCCTAGTTGCCTCAGATACCCTAGAGGAAACGGAGTTGGCGCGCTTCTTCCACCAAATAACAAAGGAACTCCTTTAGAGGTACTGTAGATTGATGCCCTCACTATATTTTGGGATAATTACACTGCCACCCACCAAAGTTTGGATATATTACCCAAATGTCCATCAATTTTGAGAAACTATACTATATTTCTTTCAGTCATATTTTGTATTACATATTCATCCTTAAAGACCAGAATGCTAGAGAATTTTATAATGTAAAAGATGTTTTCAGGGAACGTTAGTCTGGATTTTTCAAAATTTAGTTCTTTTTATAAGATAATCAAATCTTAGGGATGTCTATGTAATTATATTATGAATTATTCTGACTCAATTTTGGACAAGTTATGGAGGTAGCGGGAATAAAAATTTTCCGCAATTTTGAAATAATTACCGGAAATTTCACTCCACCTACCCTTACGCTCATATCAAATTCTTATTGTTAGGAAGAATGTATGATATATATAAAATAGAAATAATTACATCTATATCCCTGACCTATGGTCTATATACACAAATTATTTTTATCTTTTGAAAAATTATATATATAGTTATCAGAAATATCGACATCATTTGCATAAATCACTCCTGCCTTTTCTAAAAAAGTGCACATACGTCAACATTAATTACTCAAAACACAGAGGTAAGTTATGTAAATAAATTATAGATCTGGGGTTTATATGTAATTATTCCTATAAAATATCATCGTAAGGAATGTCATTGTAAATTCTCAAAATTGAAGAGTCTTTTTAATGATATAATCAAACTTCAGGGTTTTTACGTAATTATTAATTCAAATTGTTCGACATCAAAGTTAGCTAAACTATGCTGGTTTCTGAACAGATTGGCAGGGGAAGGATCTTAAGAGAGGGAAGTAGAGTAGCGATTTTGGGGTTTGGAACAATAGTGCAAAACTGTTTGGCAGCAGCAAAGCTTCTGGACGAGCACGGCGTATCCGTGACGGTGGCCGACGCTCGATTCTGCAAGCCTCTCGACGGGCATTTGATCAAGCAGTTGGCGAAAGAGCACGAGGTTCTCATCACTGTTGAAGAAGGATCAATTGGAGGATTCAGTTCGCATGTTTCTCATTTCTTATGCTTGAATGGATTACTCGATGGAAATCTTAAGGTACAACAATTAACACCCCCACCCCCACCCCCACCCCCACCCCACCACCTCGAGTTCTTTTTTTATTAATATTATGTGTCTGTGTTGCAGTGGAGGGCGATGGTGCTTCCAGACAGATATATCGACCACGGTGCTCAAAGCGACCAGATCGAGGAGGCAGGGCTTAGCCCCAACCATATTGCAGCCACTGTATTGTCAGTAATCGGGGAAGGAAAAGACAGCCTCCATTTACTCAGTCTGTAGTTCAAATTACGACCATTTATGCATATATATATATAGTTTGAAATCAAAGGCTGAGGTTAAGGGCATTATTGTTTACTCCAAAAAATGTTATGTCCAGTGGTATATGTCCTGTAAATAAGGAGACAGCTTCCTCAAATATTAATACATCTTTTTTATTCTTCAGCATAAGTTGCATTACATAGTCTTTTTTTTTTTTTTTCATTTTCATTTGTAAATTTTAAACATACTCTTATTTCTTTTTATTTAATTGTGATATTTGATACGTCTCGTTCCTTTTTGGTGTGGTCGTATGTTTTATATTTAAACTGATGCAATTTTTTGAATCGGAACAAAATCTTTCAAAAGAATTAAAATTACGAAAAAGCACATCTTTAGCGTCTCCTATTTTTTTGGTCTGCTAATTTTAATTTAATTTAATTTATAAATTTTTTATTAGCTTCCAACTCTTTTAAACCTCCCATCCACTCTTTTAAGATCCCACAAAAATAGAAAAATGGTTATTGCTAGAAGATTTAAAAAAAAAAAAAACTATTTCTAATATTAAATTAGCATGATGAAGCTTCCTTTTTAATATTTTAGATAAATAATGCATTAAATTCTTACTCATTAGAGAAACTGTTACAAGTGATTTCTAAAAATTACTATGAAAATTGTTTGTAATAGAAGAATACTATAAAAATATTTGAAAATGTATTACAACACTGGGGTAGTAGTTCTTGAAATTTAGTGATTGTTTGAATTATTATAGTTGTTTATTATTTTATTAAATTCCTTTGAGGGTATATGTCACTACAAGAAAATATGTTATTGGGATGATTTTTAAGACAGCTAACATTTGTCCCAATTTTTATTGGAAGTTGGGATGATTTTGCGACGACTTAGGAGGAATTAGAATGGAAAGTCTCGCTCTAGCACCTACTATCCCAAAATAGAAGGTTCATCCCAAAATCAAATCGGAAAAAGTAACAGTTCGAAACCATCCTAAATGTCGTTCCAAGATTTTAGTGGGTAATAATTTGGGATAAGATGTGTGACGACATGCATGCTGTCCCAAATTTGGGACGACTTGAAATTTACTTGGGACGATCAAGAAGAGGTCCATTTTCTGAAGGGATATTCTTCCAAATATTGTCCCAAATAGCCGTCCCCAAATTGGTTCTAAACAGGGGCAAGTTAAAATTTTAAACATCTAAAAAATTTGGGATTGCTTTTCGGACAGTGGTTGGAACGATTGTTCTTCTGCCGTCCCAAATTCCATCCCATAGGTGGCGTCCTTTTCTTCCTTTAATAATAGCCTAATTTTTCAAATACGATATATCAATATCCGTAATATGAATTGACTTGAAATTTCATGTAAAGTAATATAACGTCAATGTAATTATATTTAACATCAGATTTAAAATCGAATAATTCTATCCCACGATTTAGTGTAATGATTGATTACAACAACAGTCTCATAAGTATGAGCATTCAATTATTGTGTTCATTCTTAGTAGACATATGACAATTTGTTTTTTAAATTTTTAGGCAATTCAATTGGTTAATTATACCCTTAGACAATTAGATGTTTTAATACATATTTTTATATCTAATTTTTTTCAAATTGATAAATAATTTTAATAATATAGTCTAATTATACAACTACGATATCTCGACATCTGTTATCTAGGTTAGATTGAACTTTCATGTAAAGTAATATGATATGAATGTGATCATATCTAACGGTCAGATTTAAGATTGGATGATTTCAATTAAGATTCACTATAACGATTGTTGATTACAAGAACAGTCTTTTAAGTATGAACATTCGATTATCGTATCCATTCTTCATAAACATATTATATATATTTTTTTAAGTTTTATTTATTTTAATTGAATTGTAACATTAATGTTAATATGTCATTTTATATAATTGCGTGAGATTTTATGAAAGATATTATTATGTTTGGATTTGTGTTTTGACCCATGCTCGAGATGGGACAAAACCAAATCAATATTTGGACTAATAAAAGCACACCTTATCTGGGTGTATTTTTATCTTTATTGATTTTTTAGCCCAAAAATAGGGCAATATTTTTAAATTATTTTTGTTGGTTCCTGATTCCAAAGCAAATAGTTCTCTTTGGTTTTTTTATAAATTATTTGTAATTTATATATTTTATATATATAATATATAATATATGTTAAATCTAATTAATAATTATATATAAAAAATAATTATTAACTTATGAAACTAATGATTAAAAATATTTAATATCAATATTGGTGATAAAAAATATGTAAAACTTTTCTACCTCAATCGAATACTTTATCAGTTTTATATATTGAGGACAATTTACCAGTACTACATACTTAATTCAAATTTTTTATTACTTCAATTATCTATTAAAATTTATCACTCATAATATAAAGTCTAACAAATGAATTTTCAATACATTACTATAGTGCATTTAACTATTAATTACAAATTTTTGAACTTTCACTGTTTAAATATTTTGTACTCAAAATACTAATAACACATACTTAATTCAAAATATTTATTATTTAAATTTTATATATTATATTTTTCAATCCAAATATAAAGTCTAACAAAATAATTTTGTAGAGAATACTACAATGCATTTAATTATTCATTAAATTTTTAATTATTATTTAAAATATAAAAAGAATCCTCAACAAAGAAAATTATTTAACATAAATATATATACTATATTTCACTAACAAACAAAATACTATATACATACACACTTATATTAATAAATATATGTATATAAAAGACATGATTTTTTACAATCAACAGTGACATTTGTCTCTCAAATTTCAACATCAAACATACACCACTTATTTTAAACTATTTTATATTATATCAAAATACAAATCCAAATATACAATCTATCTCAAACGCATACTTATCTATCTTTATTTTTCTTTCTCTATTTTCAAAACACCAAAACAAACTACTCAAAATAGAAATTCAAATACTATGTATATTTTTTAATTTTTTAAATTAATAAATATTTTGGAATGGTGTTTGGGACGGTGTTGTTAAATACGAAATTGTTTAATTAAATAATTATTGTTGGGACGACATTTCAACATTTTCTCTTCATTTTCTTCCCCCAAATTCCTAACCACCCCCCTCCCCCCTCAATTGTCTCTCTCTCTCTCTCTCAGTTGCCGCACAACCCACCACCACCCGGCGCCCACCGACACACATGTACACCGTTTTACCAATTGACAAAACTGTCCAAAAATCCTCTAAAATATTTTGGGATGAGCTTTTTATAGGCGGACATTGTTTCATCTCAAAGTTGTCCTAAATCCGTTCCAACAGTGAATGGGACGATGAGCCATTCCAAGATCTGTCCCAATAAAGCTATTTTTTGTAGTGATTTTATAATGATCCTTAGAAAATAAATTAATATCAAGACAAAAATATTTTACTACTGTTGTTGCTTAATGTATTGCCCTTCTTATCACATATTTCTTGAATTTTCTTGTGGTTCTATTTGATGCATATCTGGTATGCATAGGGGATTAAGAGCTGAGATGCTTGTTTTTTATGTATTTTGTAGAGATGTTGGAAAACCACACAATAATAGAAAATTGTGAGCTCTTGGTATGCATATACTATGAAAATTAAATACATGTTTAATTAAATAACCGAAAGTTGTGTTGTATTAGTTGATAGGGGATTTGTATTTTTGCATAGCGGATAGGCATATGGGATTTGTATTTTTGTTGTTCACGTAATTGATTAAATATATTTGTTAAATATATATTACTTGAATGTATTTATTGTTGGGCTTTTAGCTTTCAGATGCCTCAAAGGTCTGCTCCACTGGTCCCATGACGTGGCAAGAGACGTGGGCATGGGCAGGTGGTCAGAAGCATCAATACACCCCATTGTGCCACCTCTGATCCCTCCTTTAACTATCCACCGCATCACAAAGCCCGTCAATGGACTCAATGTAGCATTCACCCTAGTAGTTAGGTTAGGATTTTTTATGTTTTTATTTTGAAATTCATTACAATACATTGTATTTTAATTATTTTAGTTAATTTTAATTTCTTTAATTTGAAAAGTATCGTCTTTAATTATAAATTGAATACAGTAAGATTTCACCCAATAAAAAATATAAAAAGAAAACCAATTTTTTTCTTCCAAAATTAACTAAAAATATGAACGAAATTTGGGACGATATTCCTTCCCAAATAAAAAAAGAAAACACGTCTCGAAGGTTGTCCAAAATGTCTTCCCAATAACCATTTAAAAATAATACGTCCGATTTAAAATTTACGTTCCAAACTATTCATAAGGTTGATCTAAACTTTTCTTTTTAATTAATTGTCCTTTGGATCTATTTTTCAACGGCTTTGGTAGATTGTCCCAAATTTCGCTCCAAATTATAGGACGGTTTTCACCAATCATCCAAAATATTTCAGGACGGGGCATTTTCACATGGACATTGGTTCGTCCCTGTAGAGTGGATATCAGACGAATCCTAACAACTGTTACAAAGATTTGGAGTACAAAATTCCTTAATATATACAAACCAATATATTACAGAAATAAAGAAACAATGACAGTGATAAGAGAACTAAAAGAAAAATAAATACTGTTAACAGATGATCGGCCCAAAATCTGTCAGATCCAACTAGAAAGGGACACGGTCACAAAAGTTCCATACCCAAAAGCACCAAGCTACAGTAACACCACGGATCACCGGCAAACCCAGACCACACAAACTGATCACTAAGATCACTTAGAAGCCTCACAACTCATGTTTTTCACAGACAAGAGGAGTAAGAGAGCTTTTCAGTATCTGTTTCGAGAAAGGAGAAGGGATACCCCTATTATATACGGTCGAGAGAAGAGGTGAGGATGGAAGGCCATTGAAGCTTTCCTTAAACCATTGGGTCGGTTTAGGAAATGTTCCATGGAAACCGGTGAGAGAGAAGGGAAGAAATCTCAGAGAGATTACAAAGAGATTTAGAGAGGATGAAGCAGTCGGCGCAAGAGAAGAAATGAGAGTTAGGGCAACACTGAGTAAATATAAGTACCAGGTAAGTAGGTCGGATCATGGGCTGGTTCTTGTGGGCTGCCGGGTGGCTTGGACTTGGGCCTATAAGTGGCCTACCAGAAATAAGGTCATGGGTCATACTATTAACACACTTCACCATGTACCAGACCTTAATAAAAGGTACTGGGTCCTGGAGTTTAATTTGGATCTGGCTTCTCATCATAGCCTTTGGCCCCGCTCCCTTGTTCCTGCAAAGGAAACAACATCTTACCTGCAATACAACTAGTCAGGAGTGAGATTTAAAATTATTTAGACAATTAAGAAACTTTTCAACAGGGAGACACTTAGTACCCATATCTGCTGGGTTTTCCTCAGATTTAACCTTTTCTAATTTGATAACCTCTTTGCTAACAATGTCACGAATAAAATGAAACCTTACATCAATGTGTTTAGTCCTATCGTGAAAAACAGGATTTCTACAAAGTTGGATTGAAGATTGACTATCTGAGAAAACAATGAGTTTGTTTTTGAGAAAATCAATTTCTTTAATGAGGCCTTCAAGCCAAATCGCTTCTTTAAACGCTTCAGTCGTAGCAATATATTCGGCCTCAGTGGTAGACAATGCAACAATATGTTGTAGTTGGGACTTCCAACTTATGCATGAGCCACACAAAGTGAAGATGTATGAAGTGGTGGATCTTCTACTATCCTTTTTATTTGCATAATTAGAATCCACATAACCAACAAGATTAATAGAATCAGAGAACTTGGAGAAGTTTATACCTATATTGTCAGTACCACGCAGATACCTTAGAAGCCATTTTAGGGCCTCCCAATGGGGAGGTCCAGGATTTGACATGTACCTGCTTAAACAACTTATAGCATATACAATATCAGGTCTAGTACATACCATAAGAAACATTATAGACCCAATGACATTAGAATAAGGGATCTTACTCATTTTCTCTTTTTTAGAAGTAGTTTTTGGACACTGATCTTTACATAATTGAAAATAAGCAGCTAATGGCACAAAAATGGGTTTAGAGTTTTCCATAGAAAACTTTTTCAAAATGGAATGAATGTAGGATTTTTTATTTAAAAGGATTGAAAAACTTTTTCTATTTCTACAAATATCCTTGCCAAGAATTCTTTTTGCGTCACCAAGGTTTTCATTTCAAAGTTTTTGGAAAGGTCCTTTTTTAATGATTCAACGAGTTTAATGCTAGAACTAGCAATGAGCATGCCATCAACATATAACACAAGAAAAATAGGCACATCATTCAAAATCTTGAAATACAGACAATGGTCGTAATCACTGCTTTTAAAATTTAGTGAAAGCATGAACATATCAAACTTTTTGTTCCATTGTCTTGGTGACTGTTTCAAACCATATAAAGATCTCTTTAACAAGCAAACATGATTGGGTTTGTTTTTATCAATAAAGCCAACAGGTTGTCGCATATAGATGCATTCATCAAGATCACCATGCAAGAAGGCAGTTTTGACATCCATTTGTTTCAATTCCCAATCAAAATGAGCAGTAAGAGCAAGGATAACACGTACAGTAGTGTATTTGACAACAGGTGAAAAAAATTCGTTATAGTCTATCCCTTCCTTTTGAGTGAACCCTTTGGCTACTAATCTAGCTTTATATTTTAAAGGGTATTCTTGTTTGATTGTAAAGATCCATTTGCAATTTACTAAGGAACAATCTTTTGGTTTAGGCACTAGATCCCAAGTATGGTTGTCTTTTAAAAACTTCATCTCCTCATTCATGGCATTAAGTCATTCTTTGGACTTAAGAGCTTCGTCTATGTTTGAAGGTTCAAATTTTCGTTCAAAATTTTCAATGTTGAGTGCTACTTGAAAATCATTAAGCCTAGAGGGGATCTTCCATTCTCTTCTACCCCTATTTCGCGCTAGTTGGTAATTTTCTAAGGGGTTTTCTAAGGGTTCTTCTTCTAAGTTTTGTTGATCAATATTCTCTATTACATTCTCTCCCTCTTCTTGGTTTATCCTCCACCTTATTAAAGGTCATATCATTAGGTTCTATTTCGGGTTTAGAAAGACAAGGTATCTCATTCTCATTAAAGGTCACATTTCTGCTAATAATGATCTTAAACTTAGGTTGGTTACGAACCCACAACCTATACCCTTTAACCCCATCAGGATAACCAATAAAAACACATTTCATAGAACGAGGTTCAAGTTTATCAGAATTCTGATGAACAAAAGCAGAGCAACCAAAAGTACGTAAAAGAGAAACATCAGGCTTCTTACGACTCCAAACAGTTTCAGGAGACTTGCCTAATAATGGCACAGAAGGAGACATATTTACCAAGTATGTAGCAGTTAAAACTGCTTCACCCCAAAATGATTTATGTAGGCCAGAACTAATCAGCAAACATCTAACTTTCTCAAGCAAAGTACGATTCATACGTTCAACAACACCATTTTGCTCTAGGGTGTAGGGATTGGTCCTGTGTCTCTTAATCCCAAATTTATCACAAAGATAATCAAAGTTTTTATTGCAAAACTCAAGTCCGTTATCAGTATACAAGGATTTAAGTCTTTTTTCAGTTTGGTTTTCAACAAGAGCTTTCCACTTCTCAAATTTTTCGAAAACCTTTGATTTGTGTTTCAACAAAAAAACAAACACTTTTCTTGAAAAGTTGTCAACAATTGAAAGAAAGTACTGATTCCCACCATGGGTGGGTTCCTTATAGGGGTGTCCATTTCGGTTAACCAAACCGAACTGCACAAGTTTACTTAGGCATTTCATCAAACACCTTCAAATCAATATTGTAAGTTAAATTTTTTTCATTTTCTTGTAAGAGTCTAAGATACCAAAGTAACCAAACCAGAAATCTTACCTGTCGTGACTCGGGTGAGATTGGTTTTGCACTTTTTCTGACTCAATCCGTAGATGGTCGCCGCCAGAGCTGGTGCCAAGGTGAATTTTTGTTTCAGTTTTTCGTTCTCAGTGAATCGCGAGTCGCGGTAGTCACCGGTGCAATGCTCTAAGTTTTCCTGTCGTTGTCCTCTCTTTTCTTTCTTCCTCTTTTCTATTGTTCTCTTCTCTCTGTTTGTAAGAGTCGTGAGACAAATGACTTCTTCACTCTTTAGAGTTCAGTACTTCAATATTCTACTCTTCTCTTTTCTTTAGTCTTTAGTCTTTATTAAAGACTCTTTACTAATATAAATTACATAATATTAATATTATAATATATATATAATTATATAATTTTTATATGTATAAAAAATATTTTTTTTTATAATTTACAGAATTTCAGTTTTCGGTTCGGTTCGGTCACCGAATTGGTGACCAAAAAACCGAACCGAAAACCGATTTTTTCTAAAAAAAAAAACTGAAACCGAATCGAAAATTCAGTTCGGTTTTCGGTTCGAACCGAATTTTTGATTTCGGTTCGGTTCGGCCGATTTTCAATTTTTTTTGCACACCCCTAGTTCCTTAGAGCCCTAAACATCAGCATGAACATAATCCAAAATACAGGAAGACATAGAGGGGTTAGGGGAAGGTGTAGCAGGGAAATGCATACGGTATTGTTTGCCCATAACACATTCATCACAAAATGGCAATTTGTCAACTTTATCACATAAGATACCTTCTTTGTTCAGAAATTCGAGTCTTTTTTGACTGATATACCCAAAACGTTTGTGCCAAAGAAAAGATTTATCATGCATGTTCACTGATGCAGCCATAGAATCATACGTGACAGAGCATAAATATAAGTTGCGTCTTTTTTCAGCTTTAAAAACAATGAGGGACCCTTTCATAATTTTCATAACGCCTTTTCCCCATCTACCCTCTAATCCCTCATCTTCTAATGCAGCAAATGAGATAAGATTATGGCTAAGTTCAGGAACATATCTAACATGTTTAAGAGTCACTCTATAACCATTATTGAAAATCAGAGAAATATCACCAATCCTTTTAATCTCACACCGTTTTTCATTTGCCATGGAGACAAAACCAAAATCACCAAGTTTGAGGTTTGAAAAAATATTTTTAAAAGGACTTATATGGAAAGTGCAACCAGAATCAACAAGTCATTCATACATGCTCATGATGCACAGAATTCACATCAGAAACAACAAACACTTCTCCAGATTCATCAGCAACATTATTCACCCTTTCTTTTTCATCAGTATTGTTATCTCTGTTATCTTTCCTTGGTTTTCTGCAATCTTTTATATAGTGACCTTTTATACCACAGTTATAACACCTTCATTATCTGGTTTTATCATCTCTATGTGAGTTATCCCTAGATCTGGATTTACCCCTATTGTTGTTTCTATTACGACTTTTGCTTCTACTGTTGTGTCTATAGCTGGAATTCCTAAATTTAGACCTCCCTCTAACAGAATTAACCTCATGTTGATTATTACTAGGTCTATTCGTTTTAAGGTCTATTT
This sequence comes from Sesamum indicum, assembly GCF_026168435.1. Classification (NCBI taxonomy): domain Eukaryota; kingdom Viridiplantae; phylum Streptophyta; class Magnoliopsida; order Lamiales; family Pedaliaceae; genus Sesamum; species Sesamum indicum. The sequence continues at coordinate 1,403,809 of NC_142661.1, read as the reverse complement.
CTTTGCTTTTTAGTCCATTCACAACAGTATCAAGGTTCACATTATCTCTATCGTATTTAATAGCAGCTTTCACATCAGAATAAGTATAAGGTATAGCATTCAAAAGCACAATAGGAGAATACTCATCAATATTCTTGTCACCAGTCACTTTTATATCTTGAACCAATTTAGTGAAATCATCCAAATTCTCATCAATATTTTAAGACAAATCAAGCTTGTATCTAAAAAATTTCTCAAGCAAAAATAGGTTACTAGGCAAGGATGTTTCAGTATAAAGTTCTTCTAATTTTTTCCATAAATCTCTTGCAGAATTTTGTTTACCAACTTTTCTTAAAACGTTATCAGACAAATTAAGAATAATGGAGGAATAGGCATAGTCATCACTTTCCAAAAGTTTTTTTCAGAAATAGTGTCACTGTATCTACCATCTATTGCTTTAAAAACCTTTTGTTGAATCAAAATACCCTTCATTTTTTGCTGCCAGATTGAAAAATCACCCTTTTCGTCAAACTATTGCAAATTGTATCCAGTCATTAATAAAGATTTTCTTTAGAAAAGGTAAGAGTAGGTTTTTCAAAAAATATCAGAGAAAATGGGTTTGCAGCGGAATTAATCAAGAAACAGTCACAGGACTTAGGAGCAAAAAATATCACAAAATCAAAAAATAGATCACAGTGATAGATATTCAGGACAGTTTTTAAAGCAGTTTAAGTTACGGATTTAATGCGGTTAAAAAATAATTATTCCAAATCACAAATTTCAACAGAGATGAAATTTAGTAAGTCACAAGGAGTATATCAACGAGTTAGAGATAATATAAGATAATATATATCACAATCCACAGTTATCCAGAAAAATGGGTTCAAATGCAGTTTATCAGTTCACCATGAACATGCACAGAGCAACAGTAGCAGTTTAAGAAAAATACCAGATCTCACGAGATAATCAACAGTTAAATAATAAATAAAAAACAACCACGAGACCGAGGCCTCTCCAGCCTAACACCCAATCCAGATACCCGACGACCTTACGGGTCCGACCAGGAGGGTAATTAGGGGGATAAGCACCTCAGAAAAATAATACGAGATACACTAACAGAAATAAGTCGCAGAATGTAAAGAGAGAGTTTAGAGGTTACCGTCACTGTAAGCTTTCGGATCAGAGCAGCCTCTAATACCACTGTAGAGTGGATATCAGACGAATCCTAACAACTATTACAAGATTTGGATTACAAAACTCCTTTAATATATACAAACCAATATATTACAGAAATAAAGAAACAATGACAGTGATAAGAGAACTAAAAGAAAAACAAACACTATTAACAGATGATCGGCTCAGAATCTGCCAGATCCAACTAGAAAGGGACACAGTCACAAAAGTTCCGTACCCAAAAGCACCAAGCCACAGTAACACCACGGATCACCGACAAACCCAGACCACAAGCTGATCACTAAGATCACTTTTCTCACACTGTTGCTTAGAAGCCTCACAATTCACGTATTTCACAGAGAAGAGGAGTAAGAGAGTTTTTCAATATCTGTTTCGAGGAAGGAGAAGGGACACCCCTATTATATACAGTCGAGAGAAGAGGTGAGGATGGAAGGCCATTGAAGCTTTCCTTAAACCATTGGGTTGGTTTAGGAAATGTTCCATGGAAACCGGTGAGAGAGAAGGGAAGAAATCTCAGAGAGATTACAGAGAGATTTAGAGAGGATGAAGCAATTGGCGCAAGAGAAGAAATGAGAGTTAGGGCAACACTGAGTGAATATAAGTACCAGGTAAGTGGGTCGGGTCATGGGCCGGTTCTTGTGGGCTACCGGGTGGCTTGGACTTGGGCCTATAAGTGGCCTACCAAAAATTAGGTCATGGGCCATAATATTAACAGTCCCAAAATTCGTTCCAACAATAAAAAGCGACGAAAAGTCATTTCAACATCTATTCCAAATTCCATCTGAATAAGTCCTTTTTTTTTTTTTTTTTGTAGTGTGTATATAATTTCTAAAAAATTATTATGTAACTGTTAAGAGAAACTAGCATAGTAAAGTTTAAGTTGCTAGAGGAATACTATGAGAATATCTGAAAATGTATTCCAACCTAATTATTTGCAATCTGCACTATATATTAAAGCAGATAATCTTTTTGGTGTTTTTCTTATTTTTATCTGCTTTTATTTAATTTATTTTTTTATTCTTTAATTTAACTTCTCATTCCTCCACTATCTATTGATAGTGACTTTTTTTTTTTATTTTTATGCATCTATTTTGTCATTATTTTTTATAAATTTAAAAATACTTTATTATTCTGTATATAATTTATTAAATAATAAGTATTTAATAAATATTTTGTATTAAATAATATTATAGAATTTGCAAGAGTGTACCATATATTATTAGTATATATATATATATTTTGTCACTTTAAAATAAATTTATAACATAGGCAGGCATAATAGTTGCTCCAAACGCAACTCTTCGGCCAACATTTGGGCCTGCTCAGCACTCAGCAGTAACCCCTAAAGAATTCTTACTTCCCAGAGGCTGTATAAAGTTTGACGGATTTTTGGATTTAACTAAAGAATTTAGATAAATAATTTCAAATCTTTTTAATATATTATTTGAAATCTAATAAGTATAGAAATTTTCAAATAAATTTAAAAAAAATGTTATTAGATATTTGAATAACATGATTCTAAATCCATCCATTCAAATGTAATGTGAATAAACTCGTTCCCCTCTATATGTCTATTGCATTCCACTATAAATTTAATACGTAGGGATCTAGTCTTGGAATCTCAATTATTGTCGATATATGTATGTTACATTCTAATTTGAATCCGAGAATTTTAATCGAAAGTCATTTATCAACAAACTTGGCACGTCTTATTTTGATTTTTCATTATTCATCTGGTTAGGGATGGCAAATAGACAGGTAGGATGGAGGCCCGTCCTGTGCCAATCCTATTTTCGGAAGAGGTTTTGATTTTACGTAGGGGTGGTGATTTGGGTTAGAACCTATGAGTCCAGTTTAGCCTAACCAACGAGTTTAAGTGGGTAGAATTTAATAAAATTTATTACACCATAGATTTTATATGAGTTAGTGATGAATTTTCCGTGAATTAGTGACAGATTTTAAATGGGTATAATCTATGATTTAGTTATGTAAATTAATTATTGATCTAGTTGTACTATATATCAAATATTTCCAAATTTAAAAAAAAATCACCTTTTTTTTAAAATATAAACAAATTTATCAAACTATATTTAATATGATTTAGTTCAGCATAATGAAAATTTATTGTACGTGTATAGATCTGATATGGGTTGGTGATGCATATAAACGGATCAACTCATGGTTTTATTGTTTAAGTTTAATGTTGATTTAGTTATACTACATTCACTAACTATATAGTTCTACATTTTCTAACTATTTTTATTTTTTAATAAGAAATAAATTTCACAAAATATATTTAGTAATTAATATTTTTAAAATTAATTAAAAATAAAATAAAATGAAGGGTTTTATATAAATAATTAAAATTTATAATTTCGATGTGACCATGTAAATATTTTATTTAATAAATCAAACATTTTATAATTGAACTAGCATCCAAGATCAAATAAACAAATAACTTTATTACTGCTATAGGAAATCCACAATTTAATTCTACAAATAAATATGGAGTGATCCTGTTCGAAAATGTGATTGTGGATGACGACTTTGATCACCTTAATTTCTTCGAATGGATCTGTAAATCTGAAGAACAAAAGGTTAGATTAGTCGGGATCGTCCCTTACGAGAACACTCCGACGTCCAAATTAGAATATATACTTTAAACTGAGGTATATGTTGTTAACAGAAAAAGACTTTGGGTATTTCAAATGAAATTACCTCTCAACCATTCAGACCCAGTATTTATAGGATAACTCCGAATACATAAGGTAGGTGCGCATATTATAATCTTTGACTTCCTTTTATAGATCAAACGGCTCAACCTTAATTATGCCTACTGATCATAAGGCGGACAAACCTCCTTGACTCTGGGCATAAACTCAGCTTTGAGGTTTCTTCCTTTCTTGGAGAGATTAACATATCTTTCTCCAAAATTATTCATTTACCCTTAATGAGGGGTATTTTTGTCCTTTCAGTAATTTTACCATTATCATGGAGAAATTGATTTACGCTATTCATTTCATGACATGTTGTGAAAAATGTGGTATTTTGTATACATTAAGAGTTTTTTATTTTGTAATTTTGATGCGTGCGCAAATAGCACGGGTCCAACACGTTTGGACTTTCATTTTGAATATGGGCCAATGAGTGTAAAGACTTAGGAAATGGGACCTGCAAAACAACACATTAGCACTCCAACGCTAAGTTAGTACCGGATTTAAGAGAAGATAATCGTAAAAAAAAAAATGAAACATAATAGGAAATCGTGATATGATGATAGAATTGTGAGAAAGAATATGCTAAGTTTACGAGAGAATGCTTGATGAATGTTAAAAATAATGCTCGAACTTCTGGAGAGTGTCCCCTGCCTGAGGGACCAAACTTGTATTTATAAAGGATTGCCCCTATCCGATTGGGGTCTGTACTTCTTCCTTCATTTTCGGAGGAAAAAGGATAAGGGTGGTTAGATAGGCATGATCTGCCTTTATCATCTACTAAACTTGCTTATGGTCGTGTATTTTCTAGTTGAGGGAGACCTTTTGCTGGTGATGACTCCTAATCGTCGGGAGTCTCAACCGCCGTCCAAGGCTCTAGGGAGACCTCTCTTGAACTTATCTTCCAAGAGTAAACTCGACGAGCGAGCTGTATACCACGTGGAAGCCATATGACATCATTCAAATTTAATAAATGAATGTTTAATGTACATGGTTACTTTAATAATATAAGTTTAATCGTATTATATTACAAATGGTAGTAATTAAAGATATTTTTATTATTATATAAATTTTTAATTTTTTTAAAATTAAATATAAAGAAATAATTACCACCGATCCAACCTAACCTTTCCGCACGTCAGCTCATTTTAAACCTATTGGTTTAGTCTCATTTTACCCAATCAGACCATTTACCACCCCTAATTATTTTATAAATTTGATTAATGTGTAAAAGAGTACAACAACCCTAATTTTACGATCCAATCATATTGAGAGCATATTTCTTGTCTTGCTTCCATTTCGGACTTACCCAGATAATATTTGCTAATATATTAATATGTATTTTTTATTTTATTTAATACATATATTTGCAAAATAAATTTTATTTTAAACATAATAATATCTTATTAAATATTTAAAAATAATAATTTTATTCTAAAAAATATATATTAATTAAATTGAATTAAAAGATTAAATCCGTCAAGTTTAAAAAGCCGGGATGGGCCCAATATGAGTTTGAGGCGATGCGTGGCTTGAGAATTCTAATTCCAATTATGGAGGTTGAGCTAGGTTTCTGGTCTCAAATAAAGCAAATCCGTTTTGTTGTCATTTCTATCCCTAATTGAAACACTTATTTATATTTGAACCGATGAGAACTCGATAAATCAAATATTTTGATAAAAGTTACCGTCACATGTCATATATCTGATTGATTCCTCTCTCTTTTCTCAATTAACTCTTATTAGAGAGCCATTGTCGACCGTCGGACCATGAGATCATCATGACAAAAAAAAAAAAAAATAAAAAGAAAGAAAAGGTGGAAGCAATGGGGGGCAGGAGGAGAATGTCCCCTGCACTGCACCAAACCGCACATGGGCGCGCCCTCACTGTCAGGGGTTGGCACTGTCCCTCTCTCCCCCCTAAATCTGGCGAAACACCACGTGAGACTTTATCCTCTGTGCCTCAAATCACGGTGCACAGTGGAACCCACGTTCCCAAAATGCCCTCACCCCAACCAAAACACTTGACTTGAAATTAGGGTGTCAATTAGACTCGTACTCAACAGAATTCGTCTTGGACTTGCTCATCCAAAATTTATTAATCGCTGCGGCTAATGAGTCCTGAAATTAGGAACACGTTTGGGTCCGAGTTGGGCTCGGGTCTATAGAGACTCGATCCAAATCCGAACCAAATATATATATAATATATAATTTATTATTTATGTATAATATATATATTTTTCTTATTAATAAGTTTATTTAATAATAAAATATTATTTTTTGTTTGTTTATCGTTAAATATTTGTTCAACAGTTGAAAAATTAAAAAAATATCCCACAATTCTTGACGAGGAGAAGATTAATGAAGATGTTGTAAAAATTTATTTTAGATTTGAATATTTGAGGAATAAATTTATTTCTAACTAATATGTTGGATTTTTCTTATATTTGTACAATAAATAAAATAAATTAAAAATATAACCGAATCCACAAAGTTAGATCCACCCCGATGAATTTTGTACCGGACGAAAATGTAAGAAAACCAAGTTCAAGGCGGGTTCTAAATCCGTTCTGAAGTTGGCAAGACGGGTCCCAAATCTACCTGGATCCGCCCCGACCCTACCCCATTACCACCCGTGCTTGGTATCAGTTTGCTCAGCATTTAGTGCAACGCGCTTATCAAAGTACTACTGCTGCACCTACCCTCGGAAGCTGGGATGCGGTCCCAAGGGTAGTATTGTAATCCACATTCCACTTGCTGACGCACTCAATGATGTCACCACCACCCTCTATTAAAACTAAATTGTTAGATGCGTCGGTCATAGCGATTGAATTTCTGATGCGTCTATATAATTAATTTTATTTAATTATGTATTTATTTAATTAAATCAGTTATCGTCGTGTGTACGGTCTCTGCAAGCATATAAAAATAAAAATATTTATGAGATAAAAAGGAAAAAAATTGAAAATAAACAATAATAGAGCAAGGTCAGAGAGAAAAAAATAAATTATAATTATAAATTCATTAAAATTATAAAAATTTGTGAGGAAAAAAATATAAATAAGTAAGACGAGAGAGAAACGTGGAGTAAAGAGTGATAGAAAAGAAATTACAATTGTAAGATTATTAAAAAAATATTAAATACTATTTTGATGAATTTTTCGTTTTTAAAGGGATTAAATAAATTAAAGGGTAAATTTGGATATTTAAAGAAATATTTTATTTTATAATAGTATAGATATAAAGATATACTAATAATTAAGGTTAATTACACAATCCTCCCTCAGATATGGTGTATTTATACGCAGACCTCATCTGGTTTGAAACATTATATCTAGTAATCATGTGGTTTTGCTTTCTAACAAATAAGTTCTTTCGTTGATCAAAATGCACCGAATTTATTGATATTAACAAAAAAAAGGGTTAAATATTCTTATTTTATGTCCAAATTACCCCTTTTCACAAGTTGATGCATGTAGAGATGTATATATTCACCGTTTTAAAAATAATTTAGTTAGAATATATATATATATGGATATAACGATCAATTTCATTACACTGATTATATATAAAATAAATAAATCAAAAATAAAATTTATATTTATATTTATGAAATTCGAATTTATAATTTTTATTATAGTATGTTTGATTAATTAATTGAAATTTTTTATTTCTGAGTAATAAAAAAGTGATAATGATGATGATATGCGTGGTAATCATACGCATGCTATAATTAGGAAGTGGAAGGTGGGTGAAAGCGTGCTTCCTGTCCTGAGAAGGATCCAGAACATTTTCCACTAATAGCAAAAAGTCGTGTACTAATTTGATAATAATTTTTGTCAAGTGCGACTTAAGTCTTGTCATAGCTGCTCTTTAACTTCTGATTTAATTACGTACGTGTCCTAAAGTTAAGTGCTTGTCCCTATAATTAATGCATAAATTTGAGACAAGTTCTCTACTCTCCAGGTGGCATCAATCTGTAATAACAATTACTGCACATTCCCCCCCCCCCCCCCACCCACCCCCACCCACATGCTTCTCTCTTATTATTTATTTTATAAATAATTTTTTAAAGTAACAACGATAAGTTATCATAAATTATACTAAATAATTTTTAATTATTTTTATTGAATATCAATCTTTAATTAAAAATCAGCACAATAATTATACTCTAATTAATAATATTTAATTCAACAAACACATACTATTACAATGAAAACAACACCTACAAAGCAGTAGAATCAACATCCCATCTATAAGATGGGATCCGAACCTATGATTTTTAAGGTAATGTGGCCTCAATTTCGCCAGTTGAATTAGGCCATATCGATTCATAAGATTAAATTTTATTATCTATATTTTTTAATATTTGATAGATAAAATAAGGAAATAGAATTTTGGGAAATGAGATTCTTTTTGGTAACCATTCCCGATTCTCATAATTTCTGCTATTATAAATAGGAGTTCAGGTAGATCAAAGAGATAACAAATTCATTCAGCAAGGCTACTCAATTTCCACTCTTTTTCAACTCTTCTTCACACACGGTCGAGTTTCAAGCACTGTTTTGATACTTTCAGCATTCTAAATACAAGTTTCACACATTTAATTTTTTTTTGTTTAACGAAAATTTTTATCCAAATTAAGATTGATCAAATCAAATAAATCACAAAGCAAGTGCGATATACTTGCTATATTATCGATCATTTTTTCTGAATTATACATCAATCACAATATAAACGTATCGTACTTGCTATAAAATTGGTTCAGGCTTGGCATAATCCGATCTGGATTATAATTTTCCTACATTGACATTCGTCCTTTATTTCATCTCAAACACATTATTGACTTAAACATCAAAATATTAATTCTTATTTTGTAAGTTACTCATCTGATATTTTACAATTTCAAAAAAATCTTTCGATCTATATGATGTTACTGAACTACGTACACATCAATATCATAAAAAAGCTAAATTTATTTTAAGAAAACCTCGATTTCCACTTAAGGAAAAGAACTATATATATAGGGTAAATTACAATGACCTCTCTTAAAGTTAGGCATAATAATGAATGTCCCCTCGTTATTTAAAAAATTATAAATGCCCCTCTGATATTTAATGAAATTATGTAATTTTTATATGGAGGTATAAAATTGTCAACTTTGCTATTATTGTAATTTTTTTTAAATAATTAAAAACTTATAAAATAATCGAACAGAATGGATGATTTTTTTCCTAAAAAATTATTCATTTAGTCCATAAAAAAATTAAAAAATAATAATAGTTTTTAATCCACATGGACATTTTGATCAATTTAGCATAAAAAATTGATAAAAACCTAACAAATAGGACTAATTGTTTTACGACCGTTAAAATTTTTTCGTAATTATGTTAAAAATCAGAAAATATCGTAATTTATCCATATATGTATACATATAGATATTTATTGTAGAGATACATATATATAATATTCTGACATAAATATAGATATAAATATTCACTCACACAACGATTGATGTGTCAGGAAGAGGATAGACGCGTGGCTGGACCAATCAAAAGCTGCCGCATGCCCCACCCCACCTCAATACTATTTATTGAAATTTCCACTCATTAAAGATAATATATTAAAACTTTAACTTCAAGAAATAAAATCAGAAAAAAATACAATAAAATAAAAAAAACCATTTATCAATCCGGACACGACCCGAGATCTGATCTAACGGCTAAAACACAAGTAAATTTTTATTTGTTTTTTTCAGTCGACTTAGCTTACGCGTCACTTAATTCCTAAATGGATTAATTAATTAAAAAATGAAGCAATTTTTCAAAATTAAGGTGTCAATCATTGAGCAAAAAGTAATTAATAAATAAATCCCCATTAAACAGACTCGCCATCACTAAAAAAAAATATAATATTTAATTATAATAATTACACAATTAAAAAGACATAAACATAATAACTAATTGTTAATCACGACAACACAATATTTATTGACTGTATATTTTACGAGGATCATTAAAATATTTTTTATAGTTAAAAATAATGCAGAATATTTTTGCTATGCACGTACTCTTGCTTGGTGCTATTCTTGATAATGTTCGATTTAGTGCGGAACTACTATTTTCTGTTAGCTCATGTGATCTTTATCGCTTATGGCGGATCCCTTGACCTGCTGAGGGTGAAGCCCCAGAATGACGTATGATTGTATTGTACTCGTGTACTTCTTGTTTTATGAATTTACTTTTATTCGAAAAAAAAAAAGTATGTATTTTTCTATTAGTAGACTTTCTCATGTACGAGGAAAAAAAAATTAATATCATTGAGAAATTAAATATATAGTGATAGTATCATGAAATTGATCATTTATGATATAGGCAACTTTTTAAAAGAATTATATTTGAATAGTCACATTGATTAGTGTCAACTTTGAATATAGTGATAACTATATTAAATTATTATGTATAAATTAAATGTTTAGAGGGGGGGGGGTGACAACTTATTGCATAATATTTCTGCATTATTTTCATCATTAATGAAATAGTTGAAATCATTATTACGGTAAATTGCAATTTACATTCCATAATTTATACTGTTTGCGATTTTGGTCCTATTATTTTATAACTCAACATATTTAATCCCATAAATTCAAAAACAAATTGTGATTTATGTTTCACTAATTAAATTCTTGACGGAATTAAATTCTTGGGGTTAAGTTAAAAGCACGTACTCCTTCCGTCAAGAAATTAACAGAATATGTCAATGGAATTTAAATTGTAATTTTTCTTTGACTTATGAGACTAAATGTGCTGAGTTGTAAAACAATGGGACTAAAATTACAAACGATGTAAGTTGTGGAACATAAATTGCAATTGAACGAACAATGAGCACGAGAAGAAATTAATTGTAAGCATAATAAAATTTTCAATTATGAGATGAAATGTACGTAAGCATATCTTACCAAATTTAATCGTAAATTAAAAAGAATCCTAATATATGGGATCAAAAATACCAATTTTTTCAATGGTATTGGACATATAAAATGCTTTTGGATATATTTATATATTTTTCTTCTGATTTAATTACATGTAAAAGTTTTATTAAAATTGACATGATTACAATTTAAATAAATAAAAAAAATTGATGGTCGGTGCAATGAGCTATAATATTTGACAATAATAAAGGCACTTTTACCATAAATAAGATATTATAATGTCTGTACTATATTGCTGCCTTCTTTCTTATTTTCCTTTTGGATGAATGTCTTTAATCCCTAGCTTAGATTGTCCCTACTAATTTCCTATTTAGCACATGCTAAATAGGTTTTATTATCATTTTAATCTCATAATTATAACCGTTAGGTATTCTGATTCTTTAAAAAATAAAATTAACGATCTTGAGGGCGATTCAATGCACACTTCGGTTCGATTGGCCAAATCGAGTTTGGGCTACTGACGTCTTATGGGCTGCTCGCAGATGGAGAGACAAACATTATGTTTCTACGGCCTGTCGCGCTCTTTTGGCCTCGTGTCTGTACCATATCTGGCGCGACCGCAACACTAGGCGGTTTGATAGAGTACATAAAGATACACGCACTATGGGTGCGCTGATAGTTCGAGATGTGCAACAGGAGATTCTTAATATAGAATTACCTACTGCTATTTGCACTTGTGCGCTTTACCGCTTATGCCAGATTCCTTGGCCTGTTGATGAAACCGCTTAAATTAAGTAAATTGTATTGTACTATTGTATTTTTTTTTACTTAATAAAAATTACATTTACCGAAAAAAAAAACTAACAATTTTGCTCTGCAAATCCTCACGATTTAAGGACATATTATGCAGAAGATCTGAAAATTGGCAGCAAAACAACACGTGCAGGTCACGTGTGTCCTTAAATTTCAGCGAACACAAATTCAAAATAAAGAACACAAACTGATAAATTGAACTACAAGAAAAATACAGACATATTATATATATATATATATGTATATGCTTCCCATTTGCCCGAACTTTTTATGATTTGAACGTGAAAGTGATATATAATTTTAAAGTATGAGAAATCACACAAAATGTATGTAATATATATGCAGATGAGTTCCCCCTTTTCACCTTTTATTATGCATAGGAAATTCGTTTTCAACTTTGATAAAAAAGGTACAACTTTTATTTAACTTTGGAGATGAGCTAAATTTGAAGTGTGAAGGGAAAAGGCAGTTCCTTTTTTGGGGTGGAAAGTAAAAGAAAAAAGAGTTTTATTTTCTCGTGATCTAAGTCTCTATGAAGGAGAGCTGTTAGTATAGCTTTACAACTTTGAACATGTCGCCCCATCACAATCTACTTGACCCAACCACCCCCCCCCCCACCCCACCCCCCCCATTTGCCACAATCAACTGGTAAAATAGTTGATTGGTCTATTGTTCTTGAAAATTACGGGTCAATTGTGACCTTAATTCTTTTTAAATATCTATTTATAGTATATATAAATGCTTACATATAAATTCTTTTTTTGATTTGTTCTTTCATAATCATCGTCATTAAAAATAATCCGCTTTCATATCAATAATGATGGGAAAAATCCTATTTTATTTAAAAAAAAGTATATTTTACCTCTAAAATGCCCTAAAATTATAGGCGCATTTTCTATCGGGTCGGGTCTAGCGACTCGACTCTGACAACTCGGGACACGCGGAAGATGCCTGTTGGACCAACAAGACCTTGCTTTTACAATCTTGAAACCATACACTGACATAAGCATAAGAGGATCTTAATTGGGGGACACCCCATCAAGTCTTATGATCTGTTTCTCTTTCTCAGGACCCCTTGCATTAGTCTGGTAGAAGTAGCGACCTCGAACCACTTGAAGGACCAGTTCACCTGATCAACAAAGTTGCGCAAATTTCGAACCGAATCAAATAATAATAATCATAAAAGTAGTATGACTAATATGTTTAGACATCATATGCAAATTAGTTATAATTGATCGAATTGAAATTTTGTTGCAAAGATTGTTCTATTTTCTACTTTATTCAGTATATTCATGCATAAATTTTTTTCCAAAATAAAATTAGGGTGTTCAAAATTCGATAAATTTACTGTAAATATGTCGAATTGAATTTTCGGTTTGTGCCGAGTACTGGACCAAAAATTCAGTTCTGTGTTTGATCTTTTTTTTTTTTTGATGATCCAAGTTTTGATTTTTTACTACGGTATATACTGAAAATGATCAATACCAAATTTTAAATATATATTTTTGTATTATAAATTCATAAATATATAATTAGTATTAAGTATATAAATTATATTATAGATATAGATATATTATTATAATTTTATTGATTAAAATTGAAAATTGGTACCGGTGACTTAGAATCATAAAATGCATGGTTTTTTTTAATTTAAAATTTAATTAATTCGACTTTAAACTGAGTTGAAATAATTTTTTTTATTATTATCGAATCAAACAAAGTAATTTAATTTGTCATTTTGAAGTACTAAGGTCTTGATTAATTAAATTATCGATTCATTTCGATTAATCAAACTACTCCGTCCTAAATATAATATATGATGTCATTCTTAATTTATATAAATGAATATTTCATTATATAGTAAAAAGTAATATTATATGTATCAAAATAAAACCATAAAATAAAACACTAAACCAACAATAACCACCCCACCACCCCCACCCCCACCCCCCCCTTCCGACCCACCCCACCACCGCCGTGAAATGTAGGCCCTACGTCGGCGCAGACAAATGACAACTGCTTAAATACCAAAAATCACTTGGGTATCAACAAACCTTTTATGTGGCTAGATATGGATCCACGTGTCAGCAATTAGATTTGCCTCTCTCCTCTAGGGATAGATACAGATACAAACTTCTCCACATTGGAACCCACACCACTATTTCATCCTCGTCATCACTCATCTTTCCAGAGAGAGAAACCCAAGAGTGAGAGAGAGAGAGACAGAGAGAGACCATTCTTTCCTACCCATATCATCGAAATTAACGAAATGGGAATCTCCCACGACGGTGCCGGAGTTGCCCGGCCGCCCAAGTCTTTTACGCCCGGGTGGAACGTGGCGGCCAAGCCCTGCGACTACTGCAGCTCCGCCGCCGCGCTCCTCTTCTGCCACGCACACTCTGCCTTCATGTGCATGGCCTGCGACTCCAAGGTGCACGCTTCTGACGACAAGCATGAGCGGGTCTGGATGTGCGAGGTGTGTGAGCACGCCCCCGCCGCCGTCACTTGCAAGGCGGACGCCGCCGCGCTATGTGTCTCCTGCGATCGCGATATCCACTCCGCCAACCCCCTCGCCCGTCGCCACGAGCGTGTTGCGGTGGTTCCCTTCTACGAGACCGCCGAATCCATGTTGATGACATCATCCGGCGCTGCCAACCTCTCGGTGCCAGTCAGCGGCTCCGCCAGTGACATGTTCGCCGCTCCACCGAGCGACGGAGATTCGTGGGCTTCCACTAACCCGATTTTTGCAACCAAACTTCCGGCGGATACTCCGGTCGACGTAAAATCACTGGAATTCTTCTTCTCGGACTCGGATCAGTTCCTGGATTTCGACAACTACCAAATTTCCTCACAGACTTACGGCGGCGACAGTGTTGTCCCTGTCCAAACAACCATCAAACCGTCGGTCCCCGTTCAGTCAACTCATCAATTCTCGCCGGAAAACCGGTTCGAGATCGACTTCACGAGATCAAGAATCGCTTCTTACAACAGCAACTACACCACCCCATCTCTCAGCCACAGTGTAAGTCCCACTCACCAATCCTCTTTCTCCTCGATTAAACTGTAATTAATTACGATTAATTAAGCTAAATTATAATCAAACTCTCAGGTCTCATCATCGTCAATGGACGTCGGAATCGTGCCGGAGGGTAGCTCCATGTCAGAAATATCATACTCTTTCCCAAGAACAATGAGCACGTCAAGCTTTGATCTAAGCGCAAACCCAGCTCCACAACCAGCCGGACTTGACCGAGAAGCTAGGGTTTTGAGGTACAAGGAGAAGAGAAAGAACCGCAAATTCGACAAGACCATCCGTTATGCTTCCCGGAAGGCGTACGCGGAAACCCGGCCAAGAATTAAAGGCCGCTTCGCTAAAAGAACCGATTCTGAGTCCGATATCGACGGAATATTCAGCTCCGGCGGTGGTAGTTTCTTCGGCGACGCAAGATACGGAGTGGTCCCGTCTTTCTGACGCCGGCTGAGAGTAATTCTCCGGTGGGTATTAAATTAAATCATATATAATTGAAGCAAAATATGTTAGTAATTAAAATTCTGGTGCTGTTCTTCATCTGACTGTTGAATTCCAGGGAAATTTGTATCACTTCTAAATTAATATTGATAAAGCCCAGCAACTTTTTTGTTGAAGTGAAGGGCTTTTTGTTTAAGTTTGTTAGTCAACTTTTACTTCAACTTTCTCGCCTTTATTATTGGGGCATTTGATCATACCACCAAAATTTCTAATTCAAATTAAATATAGACATATTGAATTAGTTATATCCTAAGTCTATTTTTTCTATAATTTTTTTTTGAAGTAAGAACGATAAATTATTATTAATTAAAATAAATTGATTATAACTATTGTCACTATTTAATAAAGATCATTACAACAATCATATTCTAATTAATAATATTGAAATAAATTAAATTCAATCAACACTTACTATTACAGTGACAACAACTACTACACAGAAGAAATATCTATTATACAGTGAAACAACATTCTATGCATATGCGGGTTCAAACCCATATCTCTAAAGTTATGGAGTCGCATTTTCGCCAATTGAGCTATGCCTCGTTAGTTGTACTTGCCTATAATTGACTGGAGATTAATTGCCATATAGACGTACTATAATGTATATAATTTTAATGTGACAAGATATTAAGTAAAAAATTTAAAATATTATAAAAAAATATAAATTAAATGACAAAAAATTTTGATCTTATCACTATTTAATTATTAATGATAAAAATTAATATATAAAATAATCATTATAAATAATTAACAACACATATAGAATGACAAACAATTATACTGAAAATAGGTTGAATTGAATGTTACGAATTTATACAATTTGTATTATATTTAATATATACAGATTATGTGTATATATTTAAATAAATAAGTATTACGTGTATTTGTTAATATTACAAATAAAATATAATTTTCTCTTCAAAAGAAGTTGGGGTTGGGGTAGGAGGGTAGGGGAAAGTGGATCAAAATCTCTTCTCTGATTGGTTGAGGGGTCATTTTATGTACTAGCTTTACATACGTATTTAAATTTTATTTAATACCCAATTGAAAATGGCTGCAAGTGGGAGTTTTTTTAGTGAATTCTTTAGAAAGTGCATTATATACGGAGTACATAATTAATCGATACATATTTTTTTTTAAAGATAATTACAACTTTTTTTTAAACTTTGTGTAGTTATACGATAAATTTATTATATTTAACAAAATTAATTACATATAATACACATGACGTTTATTTTCATTTTATAAATAGATCTTTCCGTTATTCAAAATTTATAAATTAACTGATATTATTAAAAAAAAATAAAAATTCATATTTACACCCTTGATAGCGTAATAGACTATCGATTAGTTTATTACAGGTAAAATAAAATTTTTCTGACCAAACTACTTTTTAAATTTTCACAGGCTAATAAATATAAGAAGTTATATTATCATCCTTATAAGGATAATTTAGTTAAAAAAAAATTATTTGACCTGCAATCAGTCAGTCGGGGTTAAATATGAAATTTTTATTACATTTTTTTTTGTTAATATAAAAAAATTTGATGAATTTCAACTAAAAACAATATAATTTTTCATTTATTTTAAATATAAAGAATATAGAGGATTCATTCTTACATCAAAATCCCAACACAAAGACACACTGAATATAGCGTATGTCTGAACATCCTTAGCCTTAGTGGCTAGAAATACATATATATAGAGCATTAACCAACTCATGAAACATGAACTTCGCCCTATATGTATAGTAGGGTTGGCACATCATTTATCGACTTGTCCCCCCTACTAATAAGTTTTCATTTGACTTGCCATTTGAATTCTTTCGGGACTTGTACTATATTTTGTGTTTGCACGCTTGTGTCGTGATTTTTTATTTTTCGTTGCTCCTAAAGATAACACACTTATTATTCAGTAGACACAACATTCCACGTATAAGGTGGGATCCGTACCCATGACCTTTAAGATCATGAGACCTTAATTTTGCCAACTGAACTAGGCCTCATTGACGGGTTGAACATTTTGTTAAAAAGAATGATTATGTTGTGCCGTTTTGAATCGATGTGATGTAGTTTTGGTATTCTATTGATTGGATATACCTATAATTTGAGCAAAATAAAAATACACGATTTTTGTATGTTAAATAATAAATATATAACTCCTATTTCTCTTTCAAAATGTTTTAAGATAAAGGGTAATTATACTGCCCTCTCCTGAGTTTTGATATGATTATACGTAGATTTCCATGGTCTGAGAAATTACGCCTAATATCCCTGATGTTTGTTTACGTCGAACAGATAGATTCATCTATTACTAAAATTCACAAAATTTACTGACATGGGCAAAAAAGATGAATAAAAATTCATACTCATCTTTAATTGACTTACTACAAATTTAGTGCACATCAACAAAATCTTTTTTGGCCCAACTACCATTAGAAAAGTCAAGATATATGTACATCCTCATATGTATTAGCATGTGAAGATATGTAAGGATATATAGTTCAGTCAGAAAATATTTATTTGACTTACAACAAGTTTATATAAGTCAAATATTTGGGGTAAATATGAATTTTTATCCAATATTTTCGTTAATATCAGTAAATTTTATAAATTTTATTAATGGATGAATTTATTTATATCGACAGAAACAAATATTAGGAACACTAAATATAATTTCTCAATCGACATAATATTTACATGTAATTATATCGAATGTCAGAGATGGACGGTGTAATTATTTCTTAAAATAAAGTTAAACATATAACTCATGTCAACTATTATACTCAAGACTTTTCTTGTAAAAAATACAGATTTATTCTAATCCTCTATGCCCAAAGTCAAAATAGACCTCTACAAATAAGTAATTATGACTACAAAAACTATCATAATTAATTATGATATTAGAAAAAATATAAATTTTCTCTACGATTGTTTAAAGAAAAAAATTATGGCTAATACAAATCAATCACTGCTTTACAACAGCCATTAACCGTTGTTTCTGCAAGTGTGGTCAAAACATTAGGCATAGTTAAAACCATGCAAATATTTTGGCGATGACTACAAACAATGGTGAATATTGCTTAATCATCGTAAAAATTTAAATTTTTATTTTGATTTTATTTAAACGTGATTAATAGTATTGATTTTTTATAATTTTTAAATCGTGGTGGTTTATAGTGTAGCAATTTTTTTTTTTTTTTTAGTGTGAAAATATGAAAAAAGTTTGGAAAATAAAGAAGCCGTCCACTGTTGGTGAACTTTCTGCAACATTGTTGACGTGCTACAAAATTTACTAGAATATTCAAAATCTAGTCACAACAAATTGGTCAACTAATCGAGCGGTAGCCTATTATTTTTAATATTAATATATATAACCAAATTATATATATATATTTCTTTTCGTTTTGTCTAACAGAAGATTTGTCTTGTCTTCTACTCAATTTCAAGTATTTTATATTAATTTAGACCAACATTATTGCATGGCTTCCACTCCAACTAATCTTGTTATTGTTTTCTTTTTCTTTGAGAGAAGCAATATTTATTTAATAATTATATCAAGATCATATAAATAAATCAATAGTTTATTATATGTTTTGATATAAATAAAATTTCAATAAAATAAAATAGCAAAATAAATTCGTGTAAATTAAATAATTTAGGCACTAAACTTTAAGGGAAAAAAATAATTTTAGTCATGTAATTTATGGGGGTAACATTTTTGATTCTACAAAAATTGATTTTCGTAATTTCGTTCTGCAATTTTAAAATTTTTTGCAATTTAATTATTTTGGCCTAAAAAATTGCATTTCACTTGCACGTGACCAAATTAAATTATAATTTTTATCATGTAGCTTAGGGATGTTGGCATTTTTAGTCATATAACTTAGGGGAGTTGACATTTTTTATTTTGTACGAATTAATTTACATGACTAAACTTGCAATTTAATAGGATCATGTGCAAATTACATGCAAATTTTCAGCAAAATTGGCTGAAAAAGTACTAAATCTGCCAAAATAATAAAGTTACAAGACTAATTTGTAAAAATCAATTCATACAGGACCAAAAATACCACTTTCCTAAATTACAGGATTAAAATTATAATTTTTTCCTGAACTTTATGTATAGATGCGTGTATATTTTCTGTATGCCTCTACTCTTAAAGAGATTAACGTATTTATGGCAATGAGCCATAACTTGGTTGATGAAGTTGATTGAACCTCACGATGTGATTGTAATCGATTTGCTCGAAATCACCATATGTATGTTGTATTGTTTAGGGCCTTAGAATCCACTTGAAGAAATTTTACTTTTGGTAATGGCTAGTTACCATAGTTAATAGTAAAAATGATGATAAATACTAAACAACTATGGCTATGCAACGACCATCAGCCGTTGCTTTTGCAAGCAATGCTAAAACATTAGCCACAACTGAAAATCATAATAAACATTTTGACTATAGTTAAAACCGCAGCAGATGTTCATTAACTGTAGTCAAAACTTATGTTTTGTTATCAATTTTATTTAATTGTGGTGGATAGTATTAATTTACCATAATTAAACCGTGATTGTTACAATGTAGAGAATTATTCATAGTGATTTAGTAAGAATAAATAATTAAGAAATGTGGTATATTATTTAATATCATCTAATAAATACCCCTCGTGATTACTTTTTAAAAAAATATTTTAATATAAAGAAAGAAAAAAAAACCCGCACACCCACAATTTGCTATATAAAAAATAGTTTTATTAAATTCAAATAGATATTTAAACCAAATAAAAAAAATTAATTTCTGCAGAAACAGAATTAATGTTTTATTCTTTATTTGTTTTTTTATTTTAAAAGAAAAGAAAAAACAAATAATGAGATAAGAAAGGGAAAGGCAATAATAATTCCAAGTGGGCTCCTTTCAAAAAATGGTCCAAACTGGGCGGAGATGTTCACGTGGAGTCTGGCCCAAAGGGGGTGGGGGTGGGGGGACCATTATCACTGGGTCAGGCCCAGTATCATCTGTCCACTTGTTTTTTTTTTTTTTTAATTTTTTTTAATAATGCATCGATTCAACAAATAAATTAATTATTATTAAAAACAGTAATTTATTACATCGATTGAATTAATAATCAATAAAATTGAGAAAAATAACATTACAATACTTACACGTCTGGGGGGACTTAAATCCATGACCATGAATTTGTTCATGCGACTTCAGCTTTATTTTTAATATTTTTAATCCTTTCTATTAATTAAATGCAAAAATACTAGAAAAAATATTAGATAATTATAAAAGAAAAACCAATGGTTATAGAATTGATTTTTCTTGATAAAATAATAAAAAAAATATTTTTATTTTGTTCGTCAGTGTTTTTTGGTTATTTTTTATATCACAGATTCTAGAGATTGATGAAAATATCTAATTCAATTTATTGTTGTTTTTCATAAATTACATGTGTAGATGATGTAAGCGCAAATAATATTACAATCATCGGACAGAAAATAGTCGTTAGCCTTATTTTTATTTTTAAATTTTAATTTCCTACATTTTGTATTTTATTTTCACAATAATATTATTTCATGATTATTCTGAAATGTGAAAGGACCAAGACATAAATGGTCTTTCAAATGCAAATGTTTTGGATAGGAATATTTGAGGAGGTCCATTTTTGTGGGTCAAATGATGTTCTATCCAAAATACAAGGACCACTTTGATTTTTGTACTTTGTAAATAATGATTGAACTGTAAAAGTCAGTTGTACCCTTGCGATTGTAAGAAATTGCATTTGGGCCCCAAAATAAAATTCAACTTGGGCAATATTTAAAAAAAAAAAAATAGAAGGTCTTGATGGGGAAATAAACATAGATTTTTGCTTCAAGTGGAGAGATTGGGATTATAGAAGTAGAAGATTCTTTTGATTTATTAGAACTACTATCTCTTCATAGAATAAATAGATTTAAATACTTTACACTTTAGAGAAATGTAAGTTGCAAAAATACTATTATTAGAGACGGTAAATCATGGATGTAATATCTATAAATATATTTTATTTATTTAATATTTTTAATTATTATTCGATACATATATTTATAAAATAAATTGTCTTAACGTAACATACATATATTAGGTATAGTAAAACCTTTATAAATTAATAAATTTTCTAAAATAATAAAATATTTCGGTCCCGACTTGGACCTTTATAAAAAAATTTCAAATTCGATAAGATAATAAGATAATAATTTTTTTGAAAAATTCCTTTATAAATATTAGGTCCCATTAAAACTCTAAATTAATAATTCATAAATATTACAATTATAAATATTATGATAATTTGCTAAAATATAAAGTCTGTAATGCTTTACGCATTTGATCATTCATGGATGACTTTGCGATGCCTTTGCGATGCCTTTTAGATGAGAAGACATGGATGAGTGTTATGAATTATTTTATTTTTTTATTGAGATTTATATAGTATTGTTTCATTCATCATGCATGAATGTATTTAATTGGCTATAATAGTTATTTAAGTGCAACGAATTAATGCAAATATGTATATTTAAGTAATTTCAATTAATTGATACATGCGTCCATGAATATAATAGTTGATTGTATACAATGAATTGATATTATACATGAATATATTTAATTAGTTACAAAAAATTGATTGATGCATGAATATAATCAATGAAACATATATGAATTCATTTATTTTCAATACATATGTACTAAATTTGCTGAATTTAAAAAATCTCTCTTTTAATTAATAAAATATTAATTTATCGATATATTAATATCTCTCTAAATTAATAAACTTTCATGCTCTTAAGGTTATTAATTTATAGAGATTTTACAGTATTTGTAAATAACCTAATAAAAAATTTAATCAAGTTATTTGAATTAGACACGTTGGGTTTAAAATTGATCGGGCATGTGGCTCCAATTCCAAATGACCGATGGAAAATCAATAATGGACCAGGTTCGTGAATATAAAAATCTGGCGGTAGACGTGCTGAGTGGAGGTATAAAAATATGTGAGGTTGTGCAAGTCGATGTACTTCTGGAGAAGTTCCCCCCCTCTTGGAATGAATGCAGAAATCATCTGAAGTACCAGAAAATGAATCTAATGCTCCAAGAACTCATTAGTCACATGAGAACTGAGGAAGCAAATAAAGAAAATAATAAGCAAAACTCTTCCTCTTCAATTTCTTTTAAGCCAACTTAATTGAATCTTCTAACATTTGCTGAGGATAGGTTTCAAAGCAAAGGCAAAATGTTCCGAAAAGGGGGCCAACAAAAGAGGTTTGAAGGTAATGATGCTAAAATCCAAAAATGTAAGCAGCTTTGCTACTGCTATGGAAAAATAGGTCACAAGGCATACCAGTGCTTCCAATGAAAAGATCAATCAAAGACAAATAAGAAACAAGCACCAAAGACAACTCCCCAAGCCAACCTTGCTGAAAATATAAAATCATTACTGCTGCAGTAAAGGAGGCAAATTTGCTAGAGAAAAAAACGACTGGATTTTGGATACCGGAGCTTCTAGGAAATTATGCTCCAATAAGGCCCTGTTCCATGAATTCCTCAAGGTTAATGACGGAAAATGCATTTTCATGGGAACTCCGCTAATGCTGGAATTTTGGGTAAAGAAAAGATCTTCCTTAAATTTACTTCAAGACAAAACTTTACCTTTGCTTGAATTTATTCTTGGTAGTCTTTTTAATAAGATTGGACTAAAAATAGTATTAGAAACTAACAAAGTGATAATAACTAGAAATGGTTATTTCTTAAGAAAAGGATACCTATCTGATGGACTAATTGTCTTAAATACCATTCGTACCATTTCTAATGAAAATTCTGCAAGTTTTGCTTATTTTATTTTTTTTTGGGTGAAATATAAGTTTTTATTTGTCCAATAATATTTACAGTGTACTTTGGGCATACCCGGAAAGATAAAAGAAAGCCCACGCTAAAGATTAAGGAACAATCAAATCATGTGGAAAAAGTGTCCAAAGGAGCCTATACAATATGATCTTGATTGAAATAATAAGCTTCCCAGGACAGGGTGTTGAGCCCTAAAAAATAACTTTATTGCGATGCCTCCAAAGGGTGTATACCATGCATGCCAAAGCGAGGTGCCGCGCTTTGTTCTGCACGAAGGAACCAATTTTCTCCTTCTTGAGCCACTTGACCGTACTGTGGAGGGTGGACATACTCCGGCTAATGCCAAGCCACTGTCGGATATGTGACCAAACAAAGTTGCTGAACGGATACTCAAAGAAACGGTGCTTGGCCACTTCCTTGGTGTTGATGCACAGGGAGCACAAATTCTCCTCCTGAAGGAACCCAAGTTTGTTTCTTGTAGTTAGTCTGCCGCGTAAGCCAAGCCACAAGATAAATGAGTACTTCGGTGGGACGAAAACCTTCTAGATAGATGCTTTCCATGGCTGCCTCATGAGTTTCGACCTAAAGTACTCATAGGCTTTTGACTTTTGAAAACCCTTTATGGTAGACATCCCATCATTTGTTCAATTGCTGCCTCCGGTGACCTAAATGCGGTGACCATCCTATTGCAAATTTCAGCAAGCCGTTGAAGGAGTGGAGAATCCCCCTTCTTCGGTTGCCATTCCCAAATCGAAGCATCTCTAAGGTAGACATCGTTGACCTACTGCACCCATAACGTTTCTGCCTTGCGGTGGATGTTCCATAAGACACAGGCAAGGAGCGCAAGTTCCATGATTGGATGTGCCGAATACCAAGACCGCCCTCTTTCTTGGGATGGCAAATTTCCTCTCAAGCGACTGGTGCCCTCCTAGAGTTCCAGAGAAAATTCCTGCAAAGCCGGTGAATTTTCTCGATAATCGCCGCTGGAAATGGAAAAACTTGGAGTCAAAAGCACTCCAC
The DNA here is from genome assembly GCF_026168435.1 of Sesamum indicum. Lineage (NCBI taxonomy): Eukaryota > Viridiplantae > Streptophyta > Magnoliopsida > Lamiales > Pedaliaceae > Sesamum > Sesamum indicum. Next base: position 1,379,751 of record NC_142661.1, on the reverse strand, counting down.
TCCCTGAATAACTGAGCGGATAAGTTCCAGTCGACCTGCAAAAGATAAGAATTGTCCACTATGAAATGAAGTTGGCAATTTGATCCACAAACGGTGAGTAGTTAGTGACCGAAAGCCGCTAGTGGAATGCCAAGGTACCGAACCGGCATCTCACCTCTCGCAAATCTGTCCGAGCGAGAATCTCGTCAAGCTCCTCATTTCGGACGCCCGCTGTAAATATGCATGACTTGGAGGTATTGACGGTGAGGCCGGATGCGTCCCTAAACTCTTGGAGGCATACCATCAAGACGTGAATGGATGGAAGGTCACATCGGGAGGAAAGCATGAGGTCGTCGGCAAAGAGGAGGTGTGTGATTTCCAACTTCTCGCATTTCGGGTGGAAGTTGAAGTCTGAAGTGGATGTTTTCCTCGTAACCAGTCGGGTGAAGTACTCCATACTAAGAAGGAAGATCGCCGGCGACATCGGGTCTCCTTGCCTTAGACCTTTCTTCCTCGGAAAAAACCCATGGAGGGAGCCGTTCAAAGCCACTGAAAAATATAAAGTGCAGATGCATTTCATAATCCAAGATATAAATAGTAGGAGGAAACCATACCCGTGAAGTACTCAGGAGAGAAACGTCCATGAGAACGAGTTAAATGCTTTGAGTAGGTCGACGTTGATAGTACATCGAGGTGAAATCCGTTTCCTCAAAAATTGCCGCACCATTTCGTGGGCCAAGAAAATATTGTCCGTGATATTGCGGCCTCCAACAAACGCAGCTTGGCAATGGTCAATTAAGTGCTCCAATATGGGCGGGAGCCTGTCCGAGATGATTTTTCTGATGGCCTTGTAGATGATGTTACAGCACGAAATCGGCTGGTAGTTTGCAACAGAGGTGGAATGATCTGATTTGGGCACAAGGGCAATAATAGTGTGTTTGAGTTGCCGTAGCATCGGTCCACTCCTAAAGAAATCCAGGATGGCCCTGCAAACTTGATCACCCACACAACATCCCATGCTTTCTTGAAAAAGCATAAGGAATAACCATCTGGACCGGGTGCCTTGTTGTCGCTAATATGGAAAATGACTTTCTTGATCTCCAACGGCGTGATTGCTCTGCAAAGGTCCACGGCATACTCGGAGGAGAGTTTGGGGCCCCATTCGAACACCATCATCGACTTAGAGGGTGTGAGCCTCGGTACCCAAGAGTGATATGTAGTAATGGACGAACTCTTGGGCAATATCCTCGGCAGCAGTGATAATAGTCCCGTCAACTCTAGTTACTGCCGTGATGGAGTTCCTAGGAACGTTCCTCTTCACCATGTCGTGGAAGAATTTGGTGTTGCGGTCCCCCTCTTTAAGGAAATGGATTTTGGCTTTTTGGTAGAAGAAGTGTCATTCAGTCTCGGCAAGGAATACGGCCTTCTTCCTGTGATCTCCCAAAGAGTCTCGAAGTGCTACATCTCCCAGGTTAGATTCAAGCTGGTTCTGAGCATCTTGTAGGGCAAGTTCAACCTCTTTGGCCCTGGTGGAGATGTGGCTGTAATGCTGCTTATTGAATGTTTTAAGTGCGCTTTTGAGTGCTTTCAGTTTCCTACAAAGGCTGAATTGCGGTGTTCCCTCCACATTCAAATTCCATCCCTCCTCAATGATAGCCAAGAAGTCTGGGTGATCTGCCCACATATTGAAAAACCGAAATGGTTTGGGTTTAGTGGGTGGATGATCAAAGATAGAGACAATACTCGGAGAGTGGTCGGAGAGGCATCCGGTGGGTTGAAATGGGCAATGCAATGCAAATCGGCCTCGAGCCATTCATTGTTGTAGAGGACCCGATCAAGCTTGCACCATACGGGGTTGCTTTCATTGTTGGAATATCATATGTAATAATAGCCCGTTGTGGGAGCGTCAAACAATCCAAGCGCTACGCAGCAGTCCACGAAATCCTTGAGTTCATACCAAGTCGGGGCCACTCAGAGCTGCTTCTCCTTGGAAGATTTCAAACAGTTAAAATCGCCCATAATGAGCCACGGCATGCTCAGCGTTTGTCCCAAATCAAAAAGCTTCTCTCACATGCTCCTTCTATTCACAACAGAATACAGGCCATATGTAAACGAGATATAAGAGAGTTGAGAAGACTTATTCGTGGCACGACAGTAGATCACTTGGGGAGAGATGTCCTCCGGATGAAGGTCAATGACTGTCGGGTTCCATATAACAAGGATGCTTCCGCCGGCGATGGTGTCAAAGTTGTTGGTTTGGCACCATCCCGTGAATAAGCGGCTGAGAATCTTCGAAATCATCAATGTTGCAAGCTTTGTCTCCAAAATGTCTAAGAGGCAAAGCTGGTTATTCTTGATGAGGTGGGCTACCCCATTGTGCTTGAGAGGCCGATTAAAGCCCCCCACATTCCAAAAATCGATCTTCATAGGGATTGGGGGGGGGGGGGGGGGCTCCCCTCCGGCTTGGTTCTCCTTGTTGCTAACTTTATAGAAATTCCAGCAGTTTTGATCCCCAGCATAGCATGTTGCGTGGACGTCGGAGAGTTTGGTTCAGTGGATGAGCTTGATGAGTCTGCCGTCGAGCTAGTCTCATTAGCCTTTTGTTGCAGTGTCTTAGTGGCCGGCCGTCCCTTTTCTACCTTGCCGATCGATGGGGAAGTCAGCCGCAACACGTCTGTTGTCGGTTTAGCTACATTATTGGCCTTGCCCTTGTTCCTCCTTTGCACCATCGTCCATTCAGCAGGCTTTGTATTTTTTGCTTCCGTCGGCTTAGCAAATGCAGCAGCAAGGTCAACTGCGACAGGAATGGTTGCGAAAGGAATGACCGATAAGTGGGTACCTTGGCAGGTCTCTTGCAGGTGGCCAAACCTGTTGCAAACAGTGCAGAACTTGGGCGTGAACTCATACACGACCGACTGCTTTCGGGTTACGCCATTAGGCATAACAAATTCCACTTGTCCACGGGCTTCTTTGAAGCATCAACCTCTACCAGGATTCTGGCATACGACACTCTCTCCATCTTCATTGTTAGAGAGTCCATGACAATAGGTGTCCCAAGCCTTGAGCCAATCTTGCCGAAGTCGTTCGAATGCCAACATTCGAGGGGAAGTGATGGAAGTGTGGCCCAGACAGGGGTAAGACTAATATTATCCTCCTTGAATTCGAAGCAGTCCGGCATATGCTTCAAAAGGAGGGGCCCTCCGTAGACGAAATAAGGTCCACCGGCCAGAATACGTTGTCGATCATCCTCATGTGCAAATCTAAAAATTAACCAATCATTCTCGTGTTGTTGGAAGCTGGTTTCCCAAGATTGAGAAAGTTCACGGATTGCCTTCAATTCCGGGAACTTGACGGCAATGTATCCTACGAGATAGTATCCGAGCTTGGTTCGAACATCAAGCAAGTCGCTTGACCCCAACGTGAGGGGCCATCATCAACCACAAATTTGGTGAGTTTTTTGTCGTCAGTAAGCTTGCGATTGTTGCTAATAAGCCCGCAAATGAGACTATTTTTGTGCCGGTATTTTCGACGGTAGCATCTTTCATCGATAAATTTTCCTCCGGCCAGGGACCGGTTGCGTTCGTTACATCATTCTTGGAGAGAAAGGAGGGGGAAGCCTTCAAATCAGAAATAAAACCACGAAAAACCGATGGACTAACCTTGGCGGCAGTGGTGTTGGCGCCAGGTTGCTGGTCGGCCGGTTTGGTGGCCGATTGCCCGACTGCCCGACTATTGCAACAGCATTGACGGAAGCAGCTGCTGCAGGTGATTGGCCGGAGGGCTTTGGCTGGCCAGCAGCAGCAGTTACAACAGGTTGCCTATTCTTCTTAGTCTTTACCATGACAGATTTTTTTAGGCAAAGATGGAATATGCAGTAGCAGTGGCAGACTGCTGCAACACTAAAAGAGGAAGTAGCTGCAGAAATTCAAACAATGCAGCAGGCAAACAGGTAGGTTGAATGCGGTAAGTGCAGGCTGTGCAGAAGCAGGCAGTGTTTTGCTGTAGCCTAAATCGGAAAAACCCCCACCTACCACCGGGCAAGTTGGAAATGGCCGGAAAAGATGGTGGAAACGCACAACAGCAGCAAGGCAGTCGTTAGGCAAGACTTTCGCCAAACAACAAGCAAATAGAAGCAACGACTGAAAGGGGAAAAATGGCATAATATGTTCCTCACCTTCGGTAGGGGCTTAGCAGCCGGCAAGGCACCCTTAAAACCCAAAAATCATTCGGTAGAAACGAAGAGCAGCACTAGGGGATGCGATTAATCGGTCTAGAAATTGCAGAAACTTGAATAAGAGTCGTTAAAAAGCAAATTAAAGTTGAGGCACTCTAGAGAGAAGGGAGAGCATTCTTTCTAGAGAGAGAAAGACTAGAAATTATGCTTATTTTATTGAATTTGTTAATAGTTGGCATGGTAGGGTAAGGCATGATAATTATGCTTCAATTAAAAGACTGAAAAGTATGAATCTTATAAACACATCTGATCCAAGTGATTGTTTTAAATATTCAGTCTTTGTAGAAGCAAAATTTGTCGAGAAAAACACCAAATTATTTGAACTAAATCATTCGAATATGAGTGATTTAAAAAGCACATGGAGCAAAAAAAGTGGTAAAAGAGATTATATATATTTTTTTGATGATTATTTTAGATACACTTAGATTTGTTTGTTAAGAACAAAAGCTGAAACAACGAAAATATTTTTAAATTCAAATCCAAAGTTTTAAAACCAACTAAATAAGAAAATGTAAGGACTTAGGAATGATAGAGGTGGTGAATACAATACTAACTTTTCTTAAGGGATTCTATGAACATAATTGTATTATCCATAAAACTAAATTCAATTAACTAAATTCATAATACAATTAATTAAAAATTAATTAAATTAATTTAATTATATATGAAAATTTATTTATTTATTCAAATTTATTAAATATATTAATAAATTATAAAATATAAATAAATTATAAAATTATAAACAAATTGTAAAATTAAAAAATTAGGAATTATTTTAGTAATGGTAAAGAAAATGTTACAAATTTAATTAAATAACCATCCCAAATACAGTTAGTAAAACAGTTCTAAACACGTGTTCTTAAACTCCACTGACCGTTCCAAATACCATTGCTGCAACTATTTGAAACAAGTGTTCCTAATTAGTGGCTAACTGTTCCAAATACCATTTCTATTTCAACTTCTCATATGTATTCCAAACTAAGAAAGTTCGTTCCTAATATCATTACTAAAATAGTTTTACAAATGTGTTCCTAATTAAGTCTACATGTTCCTAAATCCGTTGCACAATACAGTTCCAAAAATAATTTCTATATTTGTCATCAATACAAATAAAAACAGTTCCAAAAATTAGGTACGAGTACTACAAATACCATTCCAAAAGTTCCCTGTCAGAACAAATGTAGCCGTTCCAAATTCCATAAAAAAGTTGTTCAAATTCAAAAATAATAAAGAATTGGACAGATGCAATATTAGGAACGATTTCCAATGAGTGTTATAGTGCCCGTCCCAAATAGAAACGATTTTGCCTAAATCGTTCCTAAGTTTTTCTAAAACTATATGTAAGGACAGATTTCAAACCGTTCCTAAATCCGCTCTAGATAAGTTAAGTGTCCTAAAACCGTTCTAGAGAAAAAAAAAAAAATATTTCAAAACTCACTCCAAATCCCGCCATTTCTTGTAGTGATGCCCAAAATAGTATTGCATATAGATTTAAAATATTTGCAGGACAACTCATTCTGTGAATCTAGAGATGCTGAATTCTTTGAATTAATTTTTCCCTTGAATAAAGTTGTTAATACTCAAGTAGCTTCTTCAAGCAACAAGTCAGCACCTTTAAGGGCGTTCGTTTTTCATCTCAAACCCTAATTTTCAATTTTCAACTATATGAGATAGTGATCTCATTTGTTTTGGCCATTCTCATAGGGAATGATCCATTCTTGTTATAAATGCAGTTCCGAACAATTGTAGAAATACCATTTTCTACACAATTATTTCTATTCTGGTGTCTATAAGCTACACTCCTTCCTGTTTTCACATCGCATTTCATTACTATCAGGTCATAATAACAGTACCTGAATAACTTCTTCCTCTTTAAACCAAGTCCAAAATGGATTACCAAAGTCCTCCTATAGCTTTACATTTTGCTAAACACTACCAAGTCGATGAATCCATCCCCGTCCGCATCTACCGCCCAGAACTACTTCGCAACTCGGCGATGGTAGCGCCGCCTCCTTTGAGGACTTTTAGGGCTTGCTTGTACTCCTCCAAAGAAATATTTTGATTTTCAGTGACATCGAACTTTTCAACAAACAGATTTGTGTACGAGATTTGTAAGAAGAGGTTTTGAAAAGACCAGAACTGGCAATTACATTGAAGAAGGAATAATTTTCCATAGAAGCTTAAGCAAAGGAGCAAAAAGAAACTTGTTAGATAGAGAGAGAGAGCATGGGTAATGGGGGGGGGGGTTGTCTTGTAATGAGAAGAGTAAATCCATGACAAGACGTTATGTCGTGTCATATGTACTTTTGAAAAAATAATTTTAAAAATTATATCTACATAATACCTATATATTTACTATTACAAAATTTAGATCCAACCAAATTCTCAATTTTCACACCTAAAAACCTATGATTGAAAACATACCATCCAAACATATTTTTAATTCTTACACAAGAACGAATAAAACATTTTATTCTCATTCGAAATGCTGAAAATTGAAAATAAAAATGGAAACAAAACCAAACACTCTCATATTTCAAGTATGAAAGGAAATTAGGAGTAAGAGACAAAAAACTAATTGTAGTTTTGGACCAAATTTCATAATTGTTTACCTAGCTGAAGACTTAGAATAAATGAACAATTTGTCTCTGTATTTTTGGTAGATGAAGATCCAAAACATATGTAGAGGCTATAACTCTATAGATTCTAGTTTCTGGAATGAGACTATTAAAAACAAATTAAATTTTGATATGGTAAACTTACAGTTGGGATTTAGTGGATTTACCAATAGGAAATAAGCCTATTCAATGCAAATGGAATTTCAAAAAGAAAAATAAGCTAGACGGATCTATAGACAAATTTAAGGTAAGACTGGTGGTTGTAGGATATACTCAAAAGAAGGGTATGAACTATTTTGATACATATTCTCTTGTGACAAAAATTACAACAATAAAAATCTTAGTTGCACTATCAGATATTCATGGCTTAATAATTCATCAAATGGATGTAAAGACATTATTTTTAAATGGTGATTTAGAAGATGAAATATACATGAAACAACCCGAAAGGTTTGTGGTTTTTGGTCAAGAAAATAATGCAAACTTAAAAAATGACTATATGGCCTTAAGCAAGCTTCCTAACAATGGTATGAAAAGTTTGATCATACTCTAATAACTCATGGATATAGTACGAATACATCAAATACTTGTGTACACTCTAAATCGTTTGGATTAGATTGTGTGATTATATGTCTGTATGTTGATGACATGATAATTTTTGGTACTGAGTTGGATATGATTAATGAAATTAAAAGATTTCTATCTTCACAATTAAAAGACTCCTAGGGCGTTAAAATTAGAAATATCAAAGTAGATTTTCCTTGTGCCAATCACACTATATAGAGAAAATTCTATAAGGTCTTTAACTATCATGACGAACTACCTGTTAGAACACCTTATGATCCTAGCCTATGTCTTAAGAAAAATAATGGTGATAGTGTGCCACATTCTAATCATGAAAATATTATAGGGACTGTTGTGTTTCTTATGAATTAAATTAGACCTCATATAATCTATGTTAGTGGGTAGATTAAGTCGTTATACTCATAATCCTAATAATTAACATTGTAATGCATTTCATCACTTGTTAAGATACCTAAAAGTTGCAATGAGTCTTTTTGCACTTTAATAGATTTCTTGCAATATTAGAAAGGTTTTGCAATGTAAACTAGGTAACTGATAGTGGTGAAGTGAGTTCAACCAATGGCTAGGTCTTTACGTTGGGTGGGACAGCTACTTCTTGGAAATTTGTAGATAGACTTGTATTGTTCGCTCTACTATGGAATCTGAATTTATAGTTTTTGAATTATCAGGTCAAGAAGGTGCGTGGTTGAGAAACTTGGTGGGAGATGTGCCATTGTGGGAGTCTTTTGTACCTGTCTCCTTACGCTGCAATTCTCAAGTTGCCATTGGAGTTGCCAAAAATTATGTATACAATGGCAAAAGGAGATATATTCGCACAGTGCAGTAAAAGACCTGTTAAAGAATGAAGTATTCTCCCTGGATTATGTGAGGTTTGAGAGGTATTTGGCAGATCCTCTCACTAAGGGACGACCGGGAAAGTTATCCTTGATACTTCAAGACGATGGGGCTCAGACCCCAAGAGTGATGGAATATAGTAATAACCATGTGAGAATCCATAGGCTATATTTTGGATGGTTCTAACAAGGACTTGATGGATGATCCTGAGTCCGGACCAAATATGGGTTAGGAAGATAGTTTCATAGCTCATTTGTTGAGTTGTTTATAGTTATATGGACTTGATGGTACTATTTAGATGGTGTGAAGTTGGGTCGCCTTCTATAAAAAAAAAAAAGAGTTCTTTTTGGAGCACTCATCAGAACTCAAGGTACTAGGGTAAGGCAATTAATAGCTCATGAATTTTATCAAAGAACAACAAACTCTAAGAAAATAATAAGTGTTGTGGGGATCTCAAGAGCTACAGAATATTCAAGATTTTTCACTTTAGTTAGCTGAGTTATTGCTTCACATCACTATGTATTAATTCAATATAAAAATATTAATATTTGAAGTATTCATTCCTTCAATAAAAAACAATCGTATTCTTCAAATTAGTTAGTTAGTTGTAGGGGATTGTGGAGAATGACTACTAAAAATAGCTTTTCTTGTGTCCTGCATTGCTTTGATAAGAGAATTTCAACTTGTTTTTATTATTCCATACTCTTACATTTGGATCAAGTAGTGTAGTAGGTAGGTTTTGGGGAGAAAACCTACATGCGCCCGCCAATGCCGTCTTGGTTCAAATGGGATTGGGTTGTGCGGTTTCAACTCTTTTCGTGAGAAAACACATTTAAAATCCTTATATCTTTAAACTTTTGATACGAGTCTCTGCAGTTGATAAAAGTTCCTCTGCAACTGACCGTTTTGTTATGATATTTTTGTCGTTTCTCACTTTGATATCTCAACAAATCGAAGCCTTCCTCTCTATAAATAGGCCTTGGTTCTTCTCACTTTACACAACTTTAAAATATTTCTTCTCCTCTCTTTCTTTCGTTGCTATACATCTTCACTCTGAGTGATAATTGTTGTTTTCCACCTCTCTGCCATGAGTGCACATGTTGGAAAGTGTTGTATTAACTTTGGGAATAAAACTATTGTAAAGATTGCACCTCAATCATACCCGTAATTTAACTTTTGCCAGTGGTTATCCCATGACACAACGATTTATGTTCCATATTTCTAATAGTTCTTGCCTCTATATTAAAAAGAATTAGACCATATATATATATATATGTTTACCAAGTAATTAAAACCATAATAACTAAAAAAAAACAAAAAAGAAAATTCCTATATATGTATAAAATTAAATATCATCAAGAGCTAAATCAGATGGAAGATCATAGCCAAAAATCATGGAGTAATCATCCATCTCCTCACTTGTAAACCTTGGTATTCTCCGACTTCGTGCTACTTCAGAATCTTGTCCGTATGTTAGCAGTTGCAACACCTACTCAACCAATTATTATAAAAAAAATACGACGTTAATGAATACCATCTGCATTCCAACAAAACCATTATGAAATTAGCAAAACTAAAGGATATAAGTTTTTAACTATATAAGATTTTATTTCTCACCAACAAATTTGAGATCATGTGTTGATACTTCGTTTGATTTGTAAGTATTTATCTCATTTTATATGTTTTTATTATAATTATTTTTAGTTACATTAATAATATATTGATCAATCGATATATTGTGTTGAAATATTAATGTAATTATGTACTTACCATACTAAAAAATATGAATCGTTTTCTCTAATCATTTGAACTAAAGATGAGAAAAGTGTGAAAACACCATAAATTATGATATTATACTGAGCTGACATGATTTATTATTGATATCTATACTCTATAGTAAGCGAGAACACTTTTATGGTATCTTTCCTTTTCTAGTTTTGTTTTTTAATATTTAATTTAATTTTTTTTATTTTCTTCTTCTTTTTTTAATTAAATTTTCATGTATCTTTTTTGTCGCTATATAGTTTTTCTTATAAATTTAATATTTATTTATTATTTTGTATATATTTTATTAAGTAATAAATATTCTTTTAAATGTTATTATAAAATTTACACACCCATAGAGTGTACCACAAATTACTACTTTTATATTAAAAATAGGGTTAACTAGATTTAAACCCTCTTTGAAAATGCAAAATTATACTTTTCCTCACAAAAAGTTTGAATTTACACTTACATCCCTTCAAAATTTTATTGTTTCCACCGATCCCATTTTTAGGATTTGGACGAAAAATGCTGATGTTAACAAAAAAATACATAAATTTTTAATTTTATCGCTCATTTAATATTTTCATGTAATAATTTTGTACTTATAAAGGAAAAATATAATGATGTTAATCTCATTTTATATATATATATTAAATTTATCCCTTTATAAGTACAAAAATATATATGAAAATGTTAAATAAGGAGCAAAATTAAGATTTACTTAATGTTTTTTGCTTATATCGAGATTTTTCGTCCAAATCCTAACTGAAAGGTATTGGGTGTAAAATAAAAATTTTCGAAAGGATTATAAGTATAATTTCAAAATATTTCTGGGAGAAAGTGTAACTTAATATTTTGAAAGGCGATTTAAGTATAATTAACCCTTCAAAATATTTAAAATTATTATCTAAAATTTATACTATATATTAAAGGAGAGTACCGTTTTCATATATCTATTATTTTTCTCTGTATTTTTTTTTTTCCTTTTTTACATCCACTAACTCCCACATTTCTATATACTTTTTAAATAGTTTAATTAATTTTTTTCTCCTATTCCAAATATTTTTTTATATTATTACGTTCTTGTAATAAAAGAATTAGTAAATAAATTTTAATTATTCATATATTTTATTTTTTTATATATATATTATATATATCACATACAACTAGTAAGAAAATAACGTACGTGGTATAGAGAGATTACCTCGGTCATAGAGGGTCTCCATAGCGAAGATTGCCGCACACAATACGACGCCGTTAGAGCCACTCTATACAATTGATCCATGTCATATCTACCTTCCAATTTCGGATCAGCCAATTCACTCAAATTTCCACACTCCATCAATGGCCTCGCCTAATTCACACAAATTTACTTTTAATATAAGATAAAAATAATTTTATATATCTTTACCTATTTAAATAATTACTCGATAATCCAAAAAATAAAATAAATATTACGAACGTTCAATTTAAAACAGACGTAAGAATATTATACCCATAGAAGCAGGTTTTGCCTAGTGGAGTCGACGGGCCTCCTGCCGGTAATGATCTCCAATAGAAGTACTCCGAATGCAAAAACATCGGTCTTCTCATCCACAATGCCATGCATGAAGTACTCGGGAGCTAAGTACCCAAACGTTCCCTCGATTGGAATAACTGCATGATGAGTCCATTTGCTAGGCAGCCATTTTGCCAGACCAAAATCCGAAATCTAGGAAAAAAAGTACGATAAATCAATATTATTAATCATTGTAAAAAAAAATATAAAAACTTATATCTTGAGTATCATTTAATCAAATTTGTAATAATTTTAATTATGACCAAATCATTTGTTATGATTTTGAGCTAAATTTAGGATAAATTACAAGAAAATTCTCTAAGACTTTCATAATTATAAATATGTTTTATTTATTTGTAAAATTACCAATACCACCTAGGACCCGCTAACAACTATTCCAACCCATTATCCCTCCGTTAGATTTTCATCCATTTTTATAATGAACTGATCAAAGTGTCTTTTTGTGCTATGAATTATAATTTTATTTATTTTTTAAAAAAATTTTCTTAAATTCTTTTATAGACTCAGTGGATAACTTTTGTTTTTTTTTTTAATTTTTCAAAATATCCCATCAACTCCCAATTTCTTTTTTTTATTTTTGGAAAAAAAATACAATTAGGTCAAAATTGAAATTTTCATACATAACTTTAACAAATATTAGGAAGTATTTATAATTTTTCAAAAAATATGAAAATATTCATAATTATATCAAATTTCACGAGAGCTCATTATAATTTTTCCTTAAATTAAATATTTTAATCTCACATGCTGAAATAACAATATATTATTATTCTCCATAAATGTTATTAATTATATATACCTGAGGCTCATAGTCTGGACCAAGAAGCACGTTGGAGGCTTTGATATCACGATGAATGATTCGGTGTTTGCAGCACTTGTGAAGGTAGTGTAGACCCCTTGCAATCCCCAGCACTATTCTGTATCTGATTGGCCAGTCCAGAGGCTTACTTGTTTGACCTGCCACACCAAATCCATGTGAATTTTCCACTTTATATTTGGCTTTTTAATTTATTGTGTATGATATTTTTTTTTTATTTATTTTTTACTTTTTCCACTTAAGGCTTCTCTCACTTTAGAAAGATTAATTTTTCCTACATTATAAATAATTACGACTTGAAATTATGATAAATTAATACTGTCTATTACGGGCGCATAAAATTATTGCGATTATTTAAATTTTAGTTACGATTAATCAATATTTTTCGTAATTTTAGCTATTTATCAGAATATTTGCCACGATTTTTATATGTGACTAATCTTTTAAACTCATTGCAGAAACAATGACTAATGGACATTGACAATATGATTAATTTGTAAAATAATTTTTGTTTGGTACTTTTATGGATTAGGCAAATAAACCCTCAATAATTATGGGTTTTGGTTAGAAATTGATTTTGAAAATTTAGTTTTTACCAAATTTTTTAAATAATTATTGATGAAATCCATTAATTTATCTATGAGAGTTTTGTCTAAATTATACTTATTTTATTTAAATAATACGTACACTTGTCATATGATTAATTGAGTTGGACAAAATAAAAATCTCGATTAGAATTTTTACATAGAAAGTAATAACACCGACAAAAAAAGAAAATTCTATTGCATGCAGACGATGCTTGGTAGGATCAAGATCAGTTATATGCAAATTTGTCGTGTCATTTATATATAATATAAAGGCTACATTATAATAAGCTTACTTGAAATTTGGTATAATAACAAATACCCTTTTATTGTTTCAAAATTACTAATAATCTCTGATTTTAACGACTGTTTAATAATTAGTTCAATCCATTAATTTTTGTTACATTTCCACCCATTTTTTAAATTTTTTGACGGACTAAGTTGTTTTTATTTTAAATTTTTCATTCACCTCGTTGGATTTCTTTACAATTTTTTTAATATTTTTTAAAAAGAAAAAAAAATACAGTAAGTGCAAAAGTTGACAATTTCAGACTTCGATTCAAGAATTACGTAATTTCATTAAACATCATATGGTATTTGTAATTTTTCAAACGGGAGAGCTCATTATAATTTAGTATAATTTAAATTTAAAAGAAGTGATGAATGATGGAAAATGAAAGAAAGAGAGATACCATGCAAAGCAGAGGAGAGAGTGCCATTGGGGTAGAAGTTGAAGATGAGATAGAGTCCATTGTCAATGCAAAAACCAAGCAATTTGGCAGTGTTGGGATGGTTGACATGCCCTATTATCCCCAACTCCACCAGAAACTCCTTTTCCTTGTTCGCATTGCTGTTGTCCTTTGCCAAACGCTTCACCGCTATGCTGCTGCTGCTGCCCTTCCCAATTTCTCCTTTGTAAACCTCTGAATACCCACCTTTTCCCACCATATTTTCTGCACCCCATACCCACTCATCATGTTTATATCAACGCCATCCATTTCATTTTAAGCCCTTTGAGGTAAATTACACTGATACCTCCTCAAGACGTGTATCGATAATTTTATACAGGATATAAAGTATTTGTATGATAAGACATAACTTCAAGAAATATCAATGTCATTTATCCTATAATTTGTTTCATGTACACGATCACGTGTTTTCCGAGACAAATTTAGTAATGAAAATAGTTACTTCTTAGGCCCTTGAAAATGGAAAAGTAAACTTTCCCCCCAAAAAGTGTTTCAAAAGAACACTTGCTCCCTTTTCAAAAAATTACCGCTTACACCTCACCCCCTTTCATTATAATCTGGACGAAAAATGCTGACATCAATAAAAAAAATAATAATATAGGTTTTCAGTTTTACTCCTCATTTAACATTTTTATGTAAAAATTTTGTACTTAAACAGGAAAAGAATTTATAATGTTAACCTCATTCCATATATATAAGGGTAAAGTACACTTTGTCCTCCTGAACTATTCGTCATGTAACAATTACCTCCCTAAACTAACAAATGTAACACTTACCCCCCTAAACTAACAAATATAACACTTACCCTCCACAATTAATTTTTTAGACAATATTGCCCTTTTATATATTATATATATATATATATTTAGTTCAAAGAATTTCTTTTTTATTGTTTTTAGTAATTTTGCATTTTAAGTTTAATTAAAAATTTCTTAATTGAAAAAAATATCTTTTATTTATAATAAACTAAAATTAATTAGTGAGGAAAATAATTTAAATTTTATTTTTTTACACTAATAAATGCACAAAAAATTAAATGCACTAATAAATTAAATTTAAATAAGTTTAACTAATAAATGCACAAAAAATTTTCATGAAAATAATTTGTAAAAAATTAAGTTATTAATTATTTATTCTTTTAGATAAAAATGAATAATTAAATATTGGTTTCTTTAAAAATTATTTAACTTTTAGTTAAGCATATATATGTATATATTTATCAATTTCTTTTAAGAAGCATATATGAGTTGTTGGTTATATTATATTTATTGCGTATCTAATATATATATTGTTTTATATTTCACTTTTAATGTAACTTCTGTACTTATTAAAAAATTAATTAAAAAATAATTTGGTGATGATTTAATGTGCAAAATACTAAAATATGGCATTTTTGTCCAACGAAGGGGATAAGTGTTATATTTGTTAGTTTAGGGGGGTAAATATTACATGACGAATAGTTTAGGGGGGCAAAGTATATTTTATCCTATATATAACTATATGATATTTATTCCCTTGTAAGTATAAAAATATAAATGAGAACATTAAATGAGGGACAAAATTAAAAATTTATATAATTTTTTTATTAGCATCATCATTTTTCGTCCAAACCATAATCAAAAGGGGTCAGGTGTAAATAGAGAATTTTCAAAAGAGATGTAAGTGTAATTCCAAAATCATTTTGAAGAAAACTTTAATTTCGTATTTTAGGGGGTCTAAGTGTAATTAACCCTAGTGTAAAATATGACTGCACTGGGTCCAACATAATTTTCTAAATGCAAAGCTTATCCATAATGGTTAATTACACTTATACCCCTTTTAGAAATGCAAAACTACACTTTTTCGAAAAAAAAGAATTCAAAATTACACTTACATCTCCAAAAATTTAATGTTTACACCCGACTCTTTTCGTTAGGATTTGGTCGAAAAATACTGACTTAAAAAAAATCACATAAACTTTCAAGTTTGCCCCTTATTTAACATTCTTATTTAATAATTTTGTACTTATAAGAAAAAAATTATAATAATATATTACATTTATTCCTTTATTAAGCACAAATTTATTATATGGGATTGTTAAATGAAAGGCAAAATTGAAATTTTATGTAATTTTTTTATTAGCGTCGGTATTTTTCGTTCAAATCCTAACAGAGTATATCAGGTGTAAAAGAAGAATTTTGGAGGAGGTCTAAGTATAATTAAACCTATCCATAATCCTCGTAAATTTTTCAGGGGTATTTGTTTAATTATATCTAAAATCGGAAAACTAAAGGATATAAGTACCTATGTGGAAATTGTTGGTAGCTCTTGCAATTTCATGATAGGTAAAGCACCTAAGTAGAGGCCGCTGCTGCTTCTGCTTATTGAACAATGCATCATTCTGCTTTCTTGTGCTCCAATCGAACGACGGCGGGCGAAATAAAAACGAAATCAGCTTAAAAGGCGACATCGGCTTCCTGGATTCTTGTTTCCCTTTGAGTTCTGTTGCCATCAGAGAAGTCACTGTGCTGCATGATTCAGTTTCCCCTGAGCTGGAACTGTCTTCACACACATCCAGCACTGTTCTTGGTGAAGGCTTTTTCGACTTCATGTTTGATGAGATTTCGTTCTCGTCCGATGAGAATGACTTTTCAGTGCATGAATTCTTTTCAGACCACCTGCAGCTGGACCTATGATCAGAATCTGGTACACATCAAAGCAGGAAGACAGTTATATTACAATGCAGTAGGAGTTTGTTGTCTGAAATCATCATGCAATGACATATTTTTCATCCAAGAATGTACTAAAAACCAGGACTAACCTTGTGAATCTTGTCTTAGCCCTTCGTTTCTACGAATCAGGACTAACGAACAACGTTGTGGGATGTGCTCAAAGCAGTACTTTGAAATTGAGGATGGCGGTCTAGTTGATAATAGGGCAAGTTTAATTCTTGTAATGTTCTTGCACAAAATGTTTATGAATGAGTTTCGGTCTGACCTGTTTGGCCGGTTCCGTTTGCCACCGATGATAAGATAATCTGCTTCCAGGCTTTTTGCTTCTTCAATCAGACCTCTACCTGCACTGTAATTTAGTCCAACTCTAGCCTCCAAATTAACCTGAAAATAGTGAAAATTTACGCTTATTGAACTTCCGGGCAAACATATATGTATATATGTATATATTGATGTTAGAATGTAACATTTAAAATTTGTCAAGACAATCCTTACCTCATTGGACTGACAGGTCTTGACAAGTTCTCCTACGGTGGATATAACAAACGATTTCGCCTGACGGATTTGTCTCTGATACTTCCTAGCCGATTTCCCTCCATCGGCGGCTTTCTTGTTTGGCATGGCACCTGTTTCATCAGACAGACATGTGGATAATTACTATATTGTGGAGTTGATGTAAGAAAATTACAGTTCAAGGAGACTGACCAATTACATGCAGAGCGACGAGGGTGTCGCCTGGCTTTGCTAGGACTTTGATAGCCCAGTGCAGAAGCTCTTTACTTTCACCAGCATCAAGAGAGATGCCGATGAGAATTTTAGCAGGCGAAGAAGGAATCATGATATTTTTTCTTTCTAGTGTGGTGGAAAATAAGTTCCCTTTCAGACAGGACAACTGATATTTTTCACTTGGTTTCTAGATGTTGGATTCTATCTACAATGAAAGGACATGCACCCTTCAAATATATGCATGTGACAACCATGGTTACTATGAGGATTGAGACCACCGACGAGCCATCAAATATTCTTATTCAACAAGCAAAAAGAAAAGAAGAAAAAAGTTTAAGCACAAAAATAAAAAAAAAAAACACAAAATTTACACGGCCCCGCCTAAGATCGGGCTACAATCACATCTATCGAGAAAGACGAGAAAGTTTAATGTATAGTCAAAAAAAGAATACATAAAGAAAACACAGATAGGTGTACAATAAAAGAGTTTCTGCAAAACAATTTTTGATTTTAAGTTTGAGTTTAAGACATATGCGCTTACATATATATTTTTGTATATTTTTATTTAAAACTACACGACACGTGACATTGATTAATACGTCATCTTAGGTGTAAAACTTTAAGACATTATAATGTCGATTAAACATGTTATTTCGGACGTTAGATTTAAGACATACAATGCTGATTAACATGTTATTCGTATCTGTAGTACTTTTGAGGTAAAATTAAGTGGTTTGGTGGGGTGCTTTGGGGGATAAGCAAAGGTGACAAAATGCATTTGATTTGTCTTGTTGCATAAGCCAAGAGAGACAACAAGCTCAGAAAAAGAAGTGTTTTTTTGCTTAGTTGAGTTTGGTAGGGAGGGTAATGTGTGTGTGTGTGTGTGTGTGTGCGCCACTCAAAAAGGTGGTGTCCCTCATTTCTATGATGTAAGAAAACTTTGGGAGGACACTATGTCACCTTTTCTGAAGTCCCTAGCTACAATCTTGGGATAGAATTTTGAAGGCAGTGAGAATGATATGATCATGGGAGTCATCATATGTATTAACCTGAAAATCTTTCTTAAAACAAACTGCAATTCAATTGCAATATCCGCCAACAGCATTGTATTAATTAAAGATGTCGACACAATGATTTAGCAATAGTTGTTTGGTTCATACACAAGGTGATGAGGGGTTACTAGAATCATGTAACAGTTGCCCCTGGAGTATGAATTTGAAGTACTTTGGTGGGGATAATTTGCTTTCTTTTAAAGAACCGCTCGATCCTTATTGAACCGCTTGAATCAGTGTCGGGTCAAGCAGTTCGAATGATTTGTCTTACAGTGGCTTGATTTTTTTTAAAAGGGATTGTGGCTTGACTTTTATTATTTAAACTTTGATATATTTGATTTGTGTAATGTTGCTTATATTTGATTCTTATTAGTTTGTTTTAGATTTTTTTTATTATATGATATATGATATATCATATTAATATTAAAGAAAAAAAGTGAAATGGCAAAAAATAGGTTTTTAAGTATATTAATATTATTTATTATTTATACTTAGTCTTCATATATTAATAATTCTTTATAATATAAATATGACGTCATTGGTTCGACCATGATTGACCTAACGGCTGACTTTAATTAAAATTGTACTTGTAACTAGTGACCCACTTAATTTTTCGGTTTGATGAACGGTTTGGGTTTTGAAATATTGGCTGCAACAACTATTGGCATTTGTTCCAACAGACCAGGCTAAAACATTGGTCATGACTAAAAGTGTAAATTGCATTGACACCCCCTAAGGTTAGGCAAAAATATACAAACACCTAGTGCCTTCTGTAAAATTACAGCTACCCCTAATATTATAATCGAATTATAACTCTCTCCCTATTCAAAGGCAAAACTTACACAGACATCGTCTGGAAAAATATTACACTAACATCCTCAAGAGACAATAGATGCTTGTATAATTTAGCCTAACCTCATAAGGTATTAATGTAATTTACCTAATAAAAAATCACAAGGGCATCACCTAAGCATCACGAGAAATGCTTTGATTATAGTTAAAATTACAACAATATTATTACTGGTCCACTAGTATCACTTTCGACTTATCCTCTCTAAAATACAACAGGTCAGGCAACATCATATGACTCTAACTCACACTACAAAAAAAATATGGGATTTAAGAACGACTTTTTTTGGTCATTTGGCAAAGTTCAAATTGAAAAAATTATTTTAGACTGAATTTTGGAATGGTTAATGAATCGTCACTGCAGACGACATTATTAATATTTGGGAACAATTGAATTTTGTAACGGAAACTGTAATACATTGATAGTGACCGTTTCTAATTGTATCTTAACATAAAATTTCTTTTTTTTTTTTTTCAATTGGAACGCATTGAATAAAATTTGGAACGGTTTTATTCTAGTTATTTTTAAAACGATTTTTGTAATACTGAAGCCTGAATTTTGAAACTGTATTTTTTTTTTATTGATGATATATTTAGGAACGATCATTGAAATTGTTTGGTGGTTAATTTTTAAAATAGTATTGGGAACAATCAAATTTTTGATTGAAACAGTCTTTTCTAACTGTTTTAAGAACGGTCAATCTTATTTAGAAATATATTTTTGGAACTGTTTTAGCATTGGTATTAGAAATGATTTTTTGTTTAGATTTGTAATATTTTCTTTACAATTACTAAAGTCGTTCCTAATCTTTTATTGTATAATTAATTTTTTTATAAATTATTTAATTTATATATTTTAATAAATTACAATAAATAATTAATTTAATTAATAAAATTTTAATTAATTGTATTTATAAATTTAATTAATTGAATAAATATGTAATAATGGAATGTAATAAACATTATGAATAAACATCAACAATTAGGAGAAAAACTATTATTTTAATATAAATTATTATTGTTTGATTATAAAATTGAAAAAAAAATTAAAACTTGATCTAAATCCCCCTCATCAGCGTCGTCGTTTCACTCCGAGGGCTCTGTCGGAGGTTGTCCTAGGGCGGTAGCGGAGGCAGTCAATTATGGCAATTACACAAATTTCATAAATTATAGAAATTACACAATAATTGTAGAAATTACACAATTACACAATAATTGAAAAAAATTATATAATTACACAGTAATTACCAAAATTACACAACATGATCTATATTACACAATATTTTTAGAAATTACACAATTACATATTAATTACAAAATCACATATTATGATCTAATATTACACAATAATTGCAGGAATTACACAATTATACAATAATTACATAACAATATTCTCAATAATTGCCTAAATTACACAATTATACCCTAATTACACAAAGCTTACACAAAAATATTTTAATTTCAGAAAAAAATATTAAATTCTCTAAAAAAATTATGCAGAAGTTTTTCTGAAAATGAAAGATATTTTCTGAAAATAATTTCAGAAAAAATAATTTAATTTCAGGAAAAACTTATTTTAATTCTGAAAACCATTTCTTAAAAATATTTATTTTTAGAAAAAATATATTTTGATTTCTAAAAAACATTTTTAATTTTAGGAAAAAATATATTTTAATTTCAGAAATTCTTTTAATTTCTGAAAAAAACATTTTTAATTTTAGAAAAAGTAGATTTTATTTTAGAAACTTTTTTTATTTCAGAAAAATATTTTTACTTTTGGTATCTTTACACTTACCACGGCCACAGCCAGGACTACGACCACATGTACTAAATTCATTAATTTCCTACATAATTACACAAATTTCATAATAAATTACAGATATTATACAATAAATGCAGAAATTACACAATGACACAATTATTATATAAATTACACAATAGTCGCATAAATTTCACAATGACACAATAATTGCAGAAATTGCACAATGACACAATTATAGCCAAAATTACAAAATATCAATAATCTAAATTACACAATGACAAAATAATTACAAAAATTATAGATTATGATAGAAATTACACAATAATTACAGAAATTTACACAATTATACAATTATTACAAATCAATAATTTTCTAAATTACACAATTATATCCTAATTACACAATATGCACTAAATTACACAATAATATGCAAATTTCAATTTCTAAAAATATTTTCAGAAAAAAATTTTGGAAAAAAATAGAAAATATTACACATTTTTTGAAAATATTACAAAAAGTTTTTTGGAATAAAACAGAAAATATTTTCATAAACGGGTGAAAATATTTTTGAAAAATGGGGGAAATTGTAAGAAAGAAATGGTGGGGGGGAATAGCCCAGTACCGTTCAGTGTCGCCCAGCTGGCTGTTGTGTCTGGCTCAACCCAGTGTCCAGCAGCGTGCGGTCCAGTTGTGTGCGGCTCAGAAAAAATTCTCTAGCTCCTTTTGGCGGCCCAGTAGGAAATCCAAGTTCAAGTGCAAGCTGTCGAGTTGCGTGTCGTGGCCCATCAAAGCGCAGCCCTGTGATATCACAGCCCAAAATTTCTATTTTTCCAAGTTTGTTGGGTCCAACAGTGAATCCAAGCTTGTTCCAGCCCACTTGGACAATGAAGTAGAAGTCCACTTAAGTTGTTCCCAAGAAAAGGAAGTGATAACAACCCATTTCACCAAAAACAAAATAGCCCAAGTCTGCAAAGTTAAAAGGAGGAGCCCAACAGCAAAATAAAAACCTAGGCAACAAATAGATTGTAAGAATGCCAACTAAAATTCTGAAAAAGGCAAAAGTGTAAAAATTCAACCAATCAACCGAAAAAATATTCTGCTATTCCTTCATAATATTTCAAATTTCTTCCTCTACTCTCTCTTTTTCTCTTCTTTTTTTCTTCCTTTTTTCTTCCGAGACCAATTCTGCAGCAGGGACAGTGGTTTGTGCAGGGATTTTGCTGCAGTAGCAGGTTTGAGGCTGAAACTTCCCCTCTTTTATGTGTTTTTTGATCTGACAAAAGGAGGATGTGTACTTCACGTTCCACTTCATCTCCTGCAAGAAAAACAGCAACAGCAGAAGTGAGGAGTTAGGAGAAGTAACAACAGCAGAACAGAGAAAAAGAAGCGGCAGCAGCTGCAGCAGCAGTGCATTTCTTGAAGCACCTGTGGTTCAACAGCAGCAGTCGCAGCGGGAGTGGCATTAGGTGTATTTTCAGTATCCAAAAGAAATCGTTGCAGCAAACTGAAGAGAAACAGCGACAGGAGAAAAACTCTCCTCCTTATTGTGCATTTTGATCTGCAAAGTATTGGCAAGTTTAGAGAGAATGGAGCAACAGAAAATGAAATCCAAATGCTGCCAACTCCCTGTTTTGTCTCTGTAGTTTGCTTCATCCACGGGGGAGTAGTATCAGCATGCTGAAGCATCAAGAGCAAAAGAAAGGCAGCAGCATCCGTTAGATAATACCAGCAGCAAAGGAAATCCAAAAAGAACGATTCAGTCCAAACAAAAAGAAGCCAAGGGACGTGAAATGAAAAGGGTTGAGAGAACTCCCTCAAAGAAGAATGGGATGGTCTCGCTGTCATTTTGTCTTGAGATATGGAATTTCAAAGCTGTCAATTTTGAGAATGCCCGTAATATGACCTTTTAGATCGTCACCCCAAAAGACTTCGGAAGATTTAGTTGAGCATGCAAGATTGGCCAGGTGATCAGTCGCCTTATTCCCTTCCCGTTAAATGCGAGTGATCCGAATCCACTCTCTTTAGAAAGTGGTTGAGGGATGAGGGTTTAGGATTTAGGGGTTTGAGATGACGCCACACATCTTGGGAGCTAAGTACTAGTGTCATTCGTAGGCACCACATTTCATAATTTTTTTTTATGAGATGAGGAAATTGAAAGGAGTAGAGCTAAGTACTGGTGTTATTCGTAGGCACCACATTTCATAAGGAAATTGAAAAGGATCTACTCCATTATTCGTCATTATTTTTTAAATTAGCTCTGATGGGAGAGGAAGAGAGAGGAGGTGAGGGGAAGACAAACTTAAAATTAAATTTCTATGGAATTTCTTTTCTTGTCTTACAAAATCCCAATTATATCTAGGTATTTATAGATGCACAAACTTAGACTTTCAAACTAACCTAATAATTATCTCATTAGTTTGTGCCAATATTAAGTTTGGTCTAATAAAATTTTCAAAACATATTAACTATGAATATTGACCAACCTATTAAAATTGTCAAATTACATTTAACAGATCAGGGCCGAGAGGTAGTGGAGACTAATGATATTCGTAGGGTGATCACTGAGTACTTTGTCTCACTGTTCCGCTCCACGAAACCCTCAAATGAGTCATTGGAGGAGGTCATTACTAGTGTTGAGAGTCGGGTTACTAAGACTGAACGAGGAATTCATAAGACCATATACCTTAGAGGAAATCACACAAGCTTTAAAACAAATACATCCATTCAAGTCTCTGGACCCGAACGGAATGTCACCTGTTTTTTTTCAAAAATATTGGAGTATAGTAGGATCAGACATTAGTGTGTGCATTCTTGATTTCCTCAACAATGGCTCATTTGATCCTCTTATGAATTTTACACATTTAGTGTTGATTCCTAAGTGCCCTAGTCCGGAATACATGCCTCATTTTCGGCCTATCAATTTATGCGATGTTATATATAAATTTGCTTCTAAAATCATTGCTAATAGGCCCAAACCTTTCCTTGATCCGATGATCTCCCCGTCTCAATCAGCTTTTGCTCCTGACCGTCTAATCACTGATAATGTGTTGATTGCTTAGGAGCTTAATCACTTTCTTCATCACAAAAACCGGGGAAAAAAGGGACACGTGTCTCTGAAGTTAGACGTCAGCAAAGCCTACAACCGAGTGAAATGATTTTCTTGAGAGGGTACTGATTAAGTTAGGTTTCCACTCTAAGTTTATGACTCTTATAATGACTTGTGTAACCTCTATTTCTTTTTCCTTCTACTCAAATGGAGATCAATTTGGCTTCTTACGCCTGAAACGAGGACTGATCCTTTGTCTCCATATCTTTTCTTAGTTTGTGTAGAAGTTCTCAGTAATCTGATTAGCAAAGCGGAGGAGGGATGGATTGAGGGGTCTCAAGGTTAGCACCTCGCATTTCACATCTGTTGTTCGCTGATGACACATTGATTTATTGTCAGGCCACATAAAAAGCTTTACTCTGTGACAGACAAATTCTATCTAGTTTCGAGTCAGCCTCGGATTTGCAAATCAATTGCCTTAAAGCAACAATAACTTTCAGCAAAAATTTCCACCATTCTTCTCGATCTATGTTAGCGAATATTTTAGGCATTGAGGTGGTGACCAAGCATGAGAAGTATCTTGGTCTTCCTACGGTTGTGGGTCGTTCTAAAAAAGAGGTATTTGAGGGAATCAAAGATCGTATTTGGAACAAGTTACATAGCTGTCCGTTAAGAAGCTCTCTCAAGCGGGTCCTGCTATTCAAACTATTCCAACGTATGTGATGAGTTGCTTTTGACTTCCTGTCAGTGAAATTGAAAGTATGATGGCTAACTTTTTTTGGAATAATGGTACCGACTTTAAGATTCATTGGGTTGGTTGGGATAAACTCTGTAGACGGAAGCCCTGTTTAGCTTCCAGAGACCACAAATGTTGCAGCCCTCATCATTGCTGATTTTGAATGGAATGAGGCATTAGTTCCTCCAGACGCGGACTGCATTTTGAGCATTAGGCTCCAAGGCAATGGAACAAAAGATGAGTTAATATGGCACTATGAGAATCATGGGAGGTTCTCTTTTGGCAGTGCATATCATGTGGCTAGAGACCTTCACATCGAAGCTGGGGGGTCTCGTTCGCCACGGTCTTGGAGGTTCATTTGGAATTCGGAAGCCCCACCCCGAGTTTTGGTGTTTGCATGGAAGTGTGCTAGGGATGCTCTGCCTGCCGTGGATAACCTTCGCCGACGAGGAATTCGAGGGACAGGAGGCTGTTCGGTTTGCTTGGCGGAACTCGTGTAGCTTTGCGAGACTGCAGACACTTGGAGAAATGGGCTACAACTTCATCATTCATTTAATCTATTATGTTCTTTAATTCTATGTACTTTTTTCTTATGGTTATAATATTACCGCTCATTCTCCGCAAAAAAATGAAACAACATATATAGATAATTAATACATATATTGCAAGGATAATTTTACCGCCCTATAGATTTCACGTGATTTGAAAAATTACGGCGTTTGTTTTCATCTAACAAATAAATTCATTTGTTTATCAAAATTCTTTGAATTTACAGATATTAGCAAAATAAATTAAATGAAAATTTCTCTTTACTTTCGATTGATTTATTACTAATTTATTGAATGTCAAATAAATCTTTTGGTAAGAAAAAATTTGTTTGACATTCAATAAGTTAGTAATAAGTCAATTCGGAGGGAAATATAAATTTTCAAATTTTTTTGGCTGATATTAACAAATTTTGTGAATTTTGACTAACGTAGAGATCTATGATTAGATGAAAACAAATGTCAATGGTACTAAATGTAATTTTTAAAATAAAAAATTTGTGTGTAATTATCCTAAATCTCACGGGACAACAGTGTAATATTTCTATATATCTTTTGTTTAGTTATTTTTGAGGATTCATCAGTTAAAAAAAAATATATGTTTAAGTGCAATTCTTGAACTAGTTTCGAAATTAATGAAAATAAAACCCAAAACATAAACCTAAAAAATGGTCACCTAAAACAGAAATTTGATGTCGTGTGATCACTTGTTAGATATTCAACTGATAAATTATTGACTTCAAAATTAGGGATAATTATATTTACACCCTGACCATGATCTATTTATATAAATTATTTTTATTTTTTTAAAAATTATACATATATACACATTAAAAACGTCAATATTATCTACGCAGACTACTCACTTTTTGAAATATTACACCTACACCTTCCAAAAATGCCAATGTTATTACATAAATTACCTCTGTTTTTTTACTGTTAGAAATGATTTTTGTAATTACATCAAATATAGGGATAATTTGTGTAAAAAAAAAAAAAAAGCATATACCAAGGATATAAATGTAATTATATCTTTTAAATTATGATAACACTATTATGTTATTAATATAATCTAATGGTAATTAAAACATATTATACAAATATGCACGTAAATCATATGCATCATGACCATTTAACTATCTAATAAAATTCAGTAAACTTGTGATAAATCCCAACCCCAAAAAACATAAAACGAAAAATAGATAGATAACAAGTTATATCTACGATAGGATAAATGTAATTTTAGCTCTGTAACTTGCGAGTTAGTATTTTTATTCTATACGGATTGATTTTTATAATTTTACAATTTTGGCGATTTTAGTCCTATCCTGACTAATTTGGTCGGAAAATTGCATGTGATTTTAGTCCTACAAATCAATTTGTGCGCGATGAAAATGCCAACCCTCCTAAATTAGAGAACTAAAATTGCAATTAATTTAGTGTATGTGCAAGTCAAATGTAATTTTTCGATCAAATTGGCCAAAAATCGATTAAAATTGCTAAAACTTTAATGTTACAACACTAAATTGAAAAAATTAATTTGATCAGAATAAAAAATACTACACATATATTTACTGAGATAAAATTGCATTTTTCCCAACATGTGACTATTGTGGTCATCCTCATCCACATGCAGTCCTCTAAGGGACGCGATAACTACACTACATTTACTTTATTTTCGAACAATTGATAAAATATATGAATTTCTAGTATTTGTTTCTTGAATTAAATAGGAGGAGGCGTATATATATATATATATATAGGTAAAAATAAAAGCAATTTCTTGTGATATTGCAAATAAGCAAATTAATCCCCTATAAAAAAAAATAAATAGCAATTTACTTGTATTTTTTATAATACAATAATTTACCTTTCTATATTTTTTAAAATGAAGCAATTTACTTCCTTAATTAGACAGGGAGGTAAATTGCTTCATTTTTAAAAGTACAGAGATATAAATTATTATAATTTTTTTCATAAAAAGATAATTTACTCATTTTTAATACCACATGACAGTAAATTACTATTCACCATTTGCAGCTAGCTAGGTTGTCTTCATTTGTATTCCACATGAACAATCATCCAACCTTATGATTCACGACTTGTTATTTTCAAACCTTTTAGACCTACAATAATGCCAACTTTTTTGCTTTTATGATAATCAACATCAATATATACGGGACGCAATGAAATCACTTTTTCTTTCACGATGTACGTAGGTTGTAATAATTGAAACGCAAACTATCCCCTACAAGAACAAATAAAATGAATTGTTTCCTATGCATGATACAATAAGTATAAAGTAAATATTATGATAAATTAATATTATCGATCGATCATGATCTATTTTTTGCTTAATCACATAAAAGTACTGAGGATTTGTCAGAGCTCTCCTTTGATATAAATAATAATAATATTCCATAATGACGCAAGTATTATTAAAAATAAAGTCAAATTAATGAGAGATTAATAATTATCAAATAAAGAGGTAAAAGAAATACATAAAATGTAATAACTCCCAAAATCCTCGTCCAAACCCTAAATCCATAATTAATGATTTTTTTATGTCTCACGATTGATGGAGACGGACGTGTTTGATTGAGGTCTAGGATTTTCAGATGTATCATAACAAGAATTACAACAAATAGATTAAATAATGTGTCAAAATTATTCGATATGTATCTTTTTACATACGTGTTAGGCACATATACTCAGGTTGATATATTGCGTGCGGAAAAAAAAGAAAAAAAAATAAGTAAATGTCGACTATTAAAATATTGATATTAGGGATTTTCTTGAAGAGTGGTAGCTTTTGAACAAATTTTTGGTGTTATGTGTACATTATTGGAAGAAGTTTGGACCATATAATTTGTACTTGTAAATGGATGTTGCTGTTATAGCACATTAAAAATCATGGCGTACGTGGTCGGGACTCGAACAAGTTAAGCAGATTTTCGTAGAAAAAGTTGATGTTGATTTGTTTCTTCTTCAACTAAAACTTCAACACAGATCCATTGCTTTTTGAATTTATGAGGTTTATCACTAAATATCAGTTTGCACGTTGTTGTTGCGCATTCGGATCTCGAAAGGCTAGTTTAAGACAAATCTATTTTAAGAATGTTCGTAAAGTATTTGGATAAATTAGAGATTCGATAGCGTGTTCGGTAAGAAAGGAATAAGGACGATACTGAAAAAGGGTCCGTTCATAGCTTTTTTATACTTAAGTTAGTAAGATCGTAAAAGGAGAAAGTATGAAAATCGTAGGAATAAGTAAGTAACAAAATTTGTAGCTACGGCATGGAGGGCAGTATTTATACACATATTCGAGTTGTACAATTCTATGTAAATCGTTGATGCAGAGACGATTGTGTGGTTATTTTGAGTCCGTAAATAATCAGATTCAAATCGAACCAGGATCGAATCATCACAATCCAATTAAGAGAGGCGTGGATCTTGACCATCTTTGAAGTTATTAAAAGGTTTGGGGATGTTTTCGTAAAGGTATATATAGCAGCCACATCACACGTAAATTTAAATCAACGATTTCAAATGTTTGTTATGAAAAGATAGAACAAATAAATGAGCGTAGATACAATACTTCATCTTTGTTTCGATCATAAGATTCATCGTACTAAATTAATGTTGTTACATACAATTACCAAACATCTTTATATGAAGTTGTCGGTCCACGTAATCAGGATCAGACATAAAAGACGGCGAATCGTTACAATTATCTATATGTAAAGTATATACCCTGCATCAGACAATTATAGAATTCCCTTGTTTTTAGAAAGTAGATAGCTACTTCCATTCACTACTATCCTCATCACAATTCTTTGATTGGCAACTTTGATATATATATATATATATATATATATAAGTTATAAGATAAGATGGTAAAGTATGTGTCAAACACTTAAATCAAACACAAAAGAAATGAGAAAAATGCAAGCAATTTCCTTGTGATATCGTAAATGAGCAAATTATATTCTTATGAAGAAACAAATAGTGATTTACCTCCTTGTATTTTTTAAAATACAATAATTTACTCTCTTATGATTTTTAAAATGAACCAATTTACCTCCCTATATAAGGAGGTAAATTGTTTCATTTTCAATATCACAGGGGGTAAATTTCTAATCGCCCCATAAGAATATATATACAAATTTTGTATGACTAGATCAATGATTTTTTAGTCTAGTAATTAAGGTTTGAGTCTCGTCAGACTTGTTGAAATTTATCTCATTTTTATGTGAATCTATTATAAGTTATTATTTATAATTTTTTGTTATATTGATTGAATTTATGTATTGCTCAGTTGCTCAATTTATTCTAATATTGATGTAATAATGTAATTATCACTCTTATCTCAAAAAAAATTTAAAGAAAAAAGGTTTTATATGATTAGAGAATACTTCGTACTCGTGATTATAAGTTTCTTTTACTGACATTTGGCACCGTAGATTCTTAATATGTAAAATTAATATCGTCACCATAAAAACGGATGAAAACCTAACGGATTGGGCTAATTGTTAGACGACTTTTAAAATCAGGGAGGTATTGATAATTTTTAAACAATGAGAAGGTATTCGTAATTATGTCAAACCTTAAGAAAGATCGTTGTAATTGACCCTTATACATATAGAGGGAGGAGAGAGGGGTTGGAGGGTGGGCTAATAACGAAGACGAGGGGATGTAGAGGGAGGGCCGGCAATGGGAGGGGGGAAACGGGAGGGTTGAAGATGAGACTGGGAAAATGGAGACGGGGCAGTGACGGGATTGGGGGAATGAGGAGGGAGTGACGACGAGGCGAGAGTTGAGAAAGGGGGGCAACGATGAGGTGGGAGTTGGAAAGGATATAAGGGCCACCAGACTAAGAAATGGGGTGGTGGCACGGGCGACCAAGATGGGGGTAGAGCGGGGAGGGAGTGATGGGGTGAGAGGCGAGGGGGCAGGGGGTTTGTGTGTTTTTTTTTTTTTTGTATGCTCACGAGAACCGCATGCAACAACTAATTTATATATAAACTAATATGTTATTGTTAATTATAGGAGAGCCACAAACTATACTATTCTTTTTAAGAAAAATAAATTATTTTATTTTAAAAAAATAAAAAAATAATTTACTAATTTTATTTTTCATAAACAATAATTTACACATACTCCATATTACCGAATGGTTTCTTGCATTTTTTTCAAAAAAGATTTGGAAAAGGTGGAGAGGGTGAAATAATTAATATGAAGGCACTCAATGTGAAAAGTAATGCGTGCTGCTGTGTACCACACCACCCAACTACTTTTCAATTTCCATGTATATATATATGGATAATTATAAATATTTTTTATTTAAAATTAAAATATTTAAGAAGTTGACTGTTATACCCTTATTATGATAGCCATTGAACATCAATAATGTAAATGAACGGCTCAGATTTTATAATTATTTTAAAATATATTTTATATTAAATATATATCCATATATACATATGTATATTTATATGTTTATATGTATGTATAGTTGTATATATAGAGAGTTAGGGGCGGGGACGGGTGGCGCCAAAGCACTGGGCGAAAGGTCACCTATTTCTTCTTGTGGGGATCATTGTTGCCAGATCTATAGGAAGCGGAAGCTGGTGGCTGGAAGTGGAGGCGTTGGCCGGCTGGCGGATCGACGGAAGCGAAGACGAAGATCTAATTTTTTTTTTATTTTCTAGTAACTTTTTTGTTTTATATTAATTTTATATATAAATATATACATGTAAAATAAACGTGAATTTGAATAAAGTATTTTTTTAAAAATGAAATAAAAATAATTTAATTTTTCAAAATTTTAAAATAATAAAATAAAAGATTAAATTTTTATTTTGAAAATATAATAATTCTATATTTAAATATTATTGATAAATAATATAATCATTTATTACCGTTTTATATAAACTAAAATTAAAGGGGAATATGTACGATAATCAATTATACGCATTATATGATATTTAATATATAATCATGGCCAATTTCCATTGTTAAAAATAATTAATCGTACGAAATAATTATTGATCACGGCTACACAATACTTATTGGTTGTGATTTATATGAATGTGGAAAATCATTTGTCATGGGTAGAATCCATGACAAAATATCTTCATAACAAAAATAGTTTTCATGATCGATAATCTGAATTTTTATATAAATCTCTGTTTAAGTATAATTAATAATAATTATTTATTATAATTATAATCTATAAATAATAAAATTAAAGGCAATAGTAAATTTTCTTTTCGTAACATTCAATTAAAAACGTAGATAGAGTAGCTTTTAGTGTACATGATATGAACCTTTGAAGAAAATGGTGGCGGGCTGCTTGCTTTTGTAACTTCTAATCCAATTTGGATATCGTTGGATTTGAATCATTTATATGATAAATATAATATATTTATTATATAATTAATTTTTAATTTTAAAAAAATAATTAATCATATATGATGGGTGAAACACACTTTTTTACACAAAATATCCAAACTATCCTTAATGAGGGGCAAATTAGTCATTACACACCTTCGATCCGCGTGTCTCTAATAAGGGCGGGTCAACCATATCCAGACCCGAGCGCGAATGTAACTTGAAGACCCCGATGTCCGATGGAGGATGAAGGTTACCAGGATGATGCCATGTGGCCCATACAATAGTATCCACATAGTAACTATAAGTACCCCAAAACGTCATATTTCGAGGTAACTCGTTAATAGACTTTTCGACCTACAATTCCTAATGGCATATTTTTACCTCGATTACACTAACTTGAGCGCCGGAGGATCGTTGCCAGTGACATATCCGACGAGCTTCACATTTTTGTTTCATTCTTAGGGACCCAATACTCGATCTTGGTGGAGTTAGCTATTGGCCGGGAAATCTACCTTTCAGGTCACTAAATTCGAGCAAAATTAATATAATAAGTGTAATATATTTGCTCTTTGATTCATTCAGAAGATCAAATTTAAATTGGATAACAAATTTTTATTTTTTTTAAATGCCAGATCATCAATTTTGTGAAGACCAATTAAATTATCTCTCCTCCTACTAATCACAATATTATAACGTTTCTTTTATCAAAATGTATAATCATTAGCAAGAATGACTTATTTTCAACCAATCACATTTCCAATTTTTCCAGTACTCTTAAATATGTGTTTTCAATTTTGTATAACTTTTTTTACGTAAATAGAATACATTTGAATTAGTTAATGATATTATATTATTTATTGATGCTGTTAAATTAATAAATTTCCGATGAAAATATGTATAAATAAACATATTTTCACCTTAGCGAGTTTTTGTCATTATAGTATACTTTTCTGACGCGAATAAAAATTTGTAAGTTTAGCTCCAGAGAAAATCAGGACGGCTGAGTTATTTGATCGAAAAAAAATTAAACACATACAATTTTATTAACTTGCAGAAATTGGTGGCATTATTAGGTATAATGTTTGTTTAAATAAACTTAATTTAAATATTTTAAGAATATATATATACATTGTAAATTAAAAATACTTTTTTCATCTTATTTTAAATATATAATAAAATTTTTTAACTCAAATCGAACTTTAAACATAAGGGCAACAAAAGAGCAGGTATTAGTGGGTCTTAATGGTGTCACTGGAACATAATACACACTCACTATGAAATTTAGGGTTTAACGAAACCTAAACTAATTATGACAAGTGCAATACACTTACCACGTGATTATTGCAAACAGCTTTTAACATATACATCCAAAGAAAAGGTTTATGATTCCCTTCTCCAAAAAAGTACATATACATACGTACAGAATTTGTAACAAAAACGAAAGATCTAATCTACCAACTCCAACAATTTTCAAAACTTCAAAAATTAAATTAAAAAATTAATATATATTTTTTTCCCAAAAAAAAAAAAAAAAAGTAGTATGGATCAATGGACCTGATTTAAAGAAGCTTCATCATTATGAGTCTCCAAATTTCTGTCTCCCGTCTTCTCCTCGCAATCTGGAGTAGTACTCTGGCCATTACTTGTAGTACTCAAACTGCTCTTGCTACCGAACGATGATGCCCGACTGGACGCCGGGGTTGCCAAGAACGTCGGATTTTGCTGCCCCGCCATGATCACCAGGTACTTCTCTTCAAGCACCGGCGGCGCTATTTTAGCCCCGTCGTGATCTGCCTCCCCTGCTTCGAGGTCCCTCTCGCCAACCGCGATCTCCCCGCGTTCCAGGTTTTCTGCGAGTAGCTTCCAGTAGGAGCACGCCAAGATCACGAGAGCTAAAACAATGAGCCCCAGCATCGCTGCCAGTCCGCCGAATAAGTACGGCACAGGCGAGTTCCATGCTGACTGATGCCCCGGTGACGGTGGCGCCGCTGGTGCCCCCGCTGTTGCCATTTCTCCTTCAATATATATATACCAACACACTTACCAATATATATATATCTACACTGAATATACAGAGGCCCGTTATTAAGGGACGGTGGTTTTGGTGGTGATGGCGGCGGCGGCGAGGGTGGTGGTATGAGAGTGGGTGAATAGATGAGGTGAGAGCGGGGCATTTATAGGACAAGAAAGAGGCATGGGTGGGGTGTGGGGGCAAGAATATAATTAGGAAATTTTAATTTAGATTAGGTTTGACTGATCTGAACTAATTATATAATAAATATAATATCTTAAAGTGTAATTGATGTATAATTCAAAGAATAATGATCAATCACATAACAAATATATCACAACTATTTTATAGTTAATTTTGATTGGATAAAATCTAAATCGTGTAAGAAGTTTGGGAATATGACAGGATTTGGATCAGACATAGTTTGTGGGAAATCTGTGTGTATATCCAAACGAGTATAGAGTGGAAAGCACTAGTGAATTAATTGATGATGCATGATTAAAGGGTTGTAAGTTGGATATGTGAATCACCACTTTGATGTTGGCCAGTATCACAGGATATCCAATTTCTTCAATTTATATTCTATTTTTCTTATATATAAATACACACATAAATATCTTCTTCCCTGTAACTATTACACGATATTGATTCAACTCTGATCAAATTTTTTAAATATTAAAAAATAATAGATATATATATATATGACCGTTGGTATGCACATTTTGTAAGAAACTTCGACATGAACGTTTATTATATTGTTAGAAATATTTACTAGATACTGAATACAAGTAACATATCGAATTGAGATTGTGATGGTAAAATTATTATACTTAAGACTAAAAGACAATAATTAGTTTGAGTTACTATTTTGTAAGTTTTACTATGTGTATGAGAAGCGGAAAGCAAACTCACAACGTCCCTCTTTTCAGAGCATTTATGGCATGACATATTTATTATTTTTTATCTCATTTATTGCTTGAAATCGCCTTATATCCATCTCGAACTTGAACTGATTTGAGCGTTGGAAAATTTTAGTCGGAGACAAATCCGACTAACATAACGTTCGTCTTTCTTCTCAGGAACTATTTCAATATTTAAAAATATTTCGAGCTTATTACATATCTTAAGAAGATTGTATGTTTCGACCCGCATCATCTATATATATATATAGTTGCAAGAAAATTAAAGCAACAACACACTACTGGGAGACAAAATCGTAGTGCGTCGTGGTACGACTTTAGTACTTCAATTACATACCCACTCACGCAAATGGAATGATTTAACGTAATTATTGATTACGAGGATTTGCCCAGCAGGCACCAATGACTCCTTGTCGATGCTCAAATCTCGTGATTAAAAAGTTTTGAGTTTGAATTTTACAAATATAAGTATTTAAATTTATTTTTAATAATAGTATGTATTTATTTGTTTTGAAATTGTTGATTAATTTAAAAATATTAATATATATTTAATACTGAATATTAAAATCGTACGTTGGTTAATTTCAAAACATCGATGTCATGGAAGTGGTCTCAAGTTGGCAGCATGGATTAATGAATAATGTCTTCGACATGACATCATGAAAATATACATTTTTATAAACTCCACCACCTTTGGCTTTAATATAATTATCTTCATCCATTACCGGTTTTAAATAATCTAACAAAAATCCCACTCGTGATTTGGTTCTGGATACTAATTAGAAGTGTAATTCATGATGTGATGCCGCGGTCAATTCAGTCAGCGAAGTTGAGGCTCATAATTTCGAATTTATTTACTAATATGTGAGATATATATTATTATATTTAAATAGTTATTTGATATTGGTGATTGGTATATAATTATTATAGTCGTCTGTAGCTGTTCAATATAGATTTATTTAAAAAGGAATAATAGTTCATTGCTTTCACTTAAAAAATAAATAAATAAATAATCACGAATTTACACTATTAATTTGATTTCTTTTTTAAATAAAAAATCGATCTGAATAATTATTGCTCTTACTAGAAGAAATATGACTTTTTATCATGATTAATTATTAGAAGTTAAAAAATAAAACTTATGACAAATGTTAATCAGCCACGACTCGAGCCGTTGTTTCTGTAGGGGACAACCTATAATCATAGCAAATGTTTTGACCATAGATTGAAATTACAGTGGATATTCATTGAAATTTAAAATTTTTCATTAATTTTGTGTGACTGTAGTAGATAATATTGATTTTTTATTATTTTGATTTAAGTTGTAATTATTTAGCATGTAGGTAATAATAATTTATTATTTTGTAGTGGAGAAGAACATCCCTTTGCATAAAATGAGTTTAAATTAATTTAAATAAATTGTTTAATTTGAATTAATTTTAATGCGTTGAAGCAATGAGTGACGTAATTTATTTTTATTTATTTTTTAAAGTGAAAGTGATGCATTATTATTTTTTTTAAAAAAATAAGTTGATTACAATTATCAAAATCAATATCTAACGACTATCAAACGATCATATACTATTTATCAATATAAGATAACTATATATAATCAACACCTATTATTAAAGTAAAAGTATCCCACACATTGGTGGGGTTCAAATCCACGACCTTAGAGTCATGTGGCCTCAATTTCGCCAATTAAATTTGGCCTTATCAACCAATGCAGGATATAATCTATCACTTGTGATCTCGGAACGGATTAATTACAAGGGGATAACTTAAAATAATCAATTAATAAATTGAGTTTAATCTATAGTGATTTATTTTATTTTTATTTTTCTAAAAATAACGATCATCAATATCAAATATTTGTATCTAACAATAATCGCTAATTAGAATAATCGTAAATCAATCATAAATATCAAATAATTAAATCTAATTAATAATTATTATAAAAATAGAACAATACATATATATTAAAATAAAATAATATCTGAGACGTTGATAGAGTTTGAATTAACCCACGATCTTAAAGCATAATCAGCTGAGTGGGTTTTCCACTATAATAATAATGGATTGGCTGCTAATCAAAATAATAATTGATAATAACTAACTGGTTGATTAATTAACACCAATTATAATTATGATGCTTTTTTTCTGCTGCCCTCATTTTCCCAGCATGCTTTGTTGCATCCAGGCTAGCTCCACCATAGAAATCCAAAGAATTAATTACCAAGATTCAAGAAATAATTCATCCTATGGAGATTTTGCATGTATTAACAATAATTCATGACGAGACAGATCGCATTATTTGGTGATTTGAGACGGGACGACCTACAGTTGCATCTCTTTACAGACTATTGGACCATCGGGACCCAATGTAGGTTGGTCTACCCTACTTTCAGCTTCCCTGAAGATCCCCATGCATAATTTCATCCTTTGGCTTGCGATTTTGGGAAAACTATCTACAGTTGATAAACCATGGGTATCATACCTAGGCGCCTGTATATTATGTGATGAGGACGCAATGGAGACACATACTCATCTATTCTTGCGATGCCGTTATGCCAGAAGATGCCTGACATCGATTCGGCAGATTGTTCGATTTGAATGGCCTAATAGAGAGTGGTCAATGGATGTTGAGTGGGCTGCAAGGAAATAGAGAGGAAAACATATCATTAACTTGGCTTATTGTGCACTCCTGGCTGCTTGCATTTACCACATTTGGAGGGAACTAAATTTGAGACGCTTTGAGCATACAAAGCGACCACCGAATATCATAGCCACCATTATTGTGGAAGATATTAGACAAAGGATTATCAGTGTTAATTTATCTCTTTCTATTAGTTCATGTGCGTTATATAGATTATGGCGTATCCCTTGGCCTGTGGAGGGAGAAACCACCAGTTGAGCACTATTGTACTGTACGATCTTGTTTTATTAATGAAACTTACATTTACCCAAAGAAAAATATTCAAAAAATATAAAGGGTTAGTTACATATTGTCATTTGAACTATCACGGTTTTTACATTTTGGTATTAAATTTTTTTCAGTCAACTTACTATCTTAAATTTATAAAATTTTGCATTTTATTATTTATATTTGTTTTTAAACTAAGTTTTTGGTGAAAAAGCATCGTATGCAGTAAATATGTGATATTTAGGGTTGTGTAATGTGATATTTTTCACATATGCACATGATGTAATATTTTACCAGTAGAAAAATCAACAAAAAAAGTCATATATATATATATATATATATGATAAAGTGCAAATTTTGCAAAATTAAAATGATCAGTTGACACAATTTCTTTTTTTGAGGATAATTAAAAAATGAGCATAATTCGAATGAAAAAAATGTAATCTACCCAAATAAAAATATACGATATTGTCTTTTGGAATAAAGTACAGCTTG
The DNA here is from genome assembly GCF_026168435.1 of Sesamum indicum. Lineage (NCBI taxonomy): Eukaryota > Viridiplantae > Streptophyta > Magnoliopsida > Lamiales > Pedaliaceae > Sesamum > Sesamum indicum. The sequence continues at coordinate 1,341,833 of NC_142661.1, read as the reverse complement.
ACCTCTTAAATTTCTCATAATTGCGAACCCACCCCTATTATCTATCTATATTATATATATATATAGATAATATATATACTAATATAAAAAAGAAAGTGACTTCTCAATTACAATTGATTGTACTCATTTTTTGTGACACAATATCAAATTTTAAACTATCAATTATACCTTAAATATGAATATGACTATTTATTTATTTTAAATGGTTCATGTCGTCTTTAACTATTAATATACTGTCATATTTATCCTATATTTTTATCAACGTTCATCACTTGATCCGAACGCTTTGAATCATATATTGATTTTTATTTTTAAAATTTGCGCCATATTTATTTGATATATGCGCACAAGTATTGCATGCTATAGTTGCTAATAATAATAATAATAAGAATAATATTAATAATAATAATAAAAAGAGAAACATGTTTTATGTTCAAAATGGCAATTATTTATATATTTTACAAAATTTTCCCTTCCTTTTATATGATACATTTATTGATTTTCATATTATGAAATTAATAATTCGTAGAGGCAAAAAAGGGTGATGGCCCCCCTACCAATTTTTGAAACTACAAAAAAAAAATCAAAACTCCCAATTTATTTTTTCCCCTAAGAGATCAGGTTTTAATTTTAATGTTCAAATGAAAACCACTCCCCAATTCACCACAAATTCTTTCACTTCCTCTCTAATGTCAACAAGAAATTGCATATTAATCTCCATTTCACATCAAATATATGATTTTTAAATGGATAATTATATTTATACGTCCTGACCTATGATCTATTTATATACATTACCATTGTCTTTTAAAAAATCACACATATACCCTAATAAAATCAATATAATTACACAAACTATCCATATTTTTTGCTGCCGGGATAATTTTGTAATTACGCAAAAAACAGTGATGATTTATGCAAATAAACTATAGATTATGGGGTGTAAATATAATTATCCCATTTTTGAATACAACTACTAAATCAGAGAAATCCTTCAAACCTTCCACCAAGAAGACATATTTTGAAATATTTTATTTCTCATCATCTTCTTTCTGGCAATATTCATTTGCTATATAGACATTTCTTAGGTGGAATATGGAAACAATGTAATTATAGTTTTTAAATTAAAATTTATAATTTGGTCCCCTGACTTTAAAAATTATGAAAACTTTAGTCCTTTTTGGCTGATATGGTTGGTTGTAAAATTGTAATTAAAAATTTCCGACCAAAATTGTAATAAAAAATTACAACCTGCGCTGACACGTCATCAAATTTACAGAAAAACCCAATTTAATTGCTCATATGATTGATGATGTGGAATTTTAATTACTAATAGTGCCACCCGCCAACTTACTGAACTAAAATTATATTTTCCCCATCAAATATATGTCGGAATATTTAGTTTCCAAATCAGATATTATCATCTAGTGCGTTTTTAACATGTCAAGAGACATTACTTATTGATAATTTGAATAGTTCTGGAAATAGAGCATAGTTTGATGACGTATGTTACCCGAAATAGTTGTGGAGTATTTATAAAGCCATATGTTCGTACTTATATGAGTCCACGTGGCATGAACTTGAACTTTCAAATATAGAATCATTGAATGACTTCAATTTCAGGTCCTCGTGTAGGAGCGAATCAGGTGCTACTGGACTCGAGTAAGAAATATACAAATTTTTTTAAAATGCAACAGTTTATTTTAGACAGGTGGTAAATTACTTCACTCTAAAAAACACATGCCGTAAATTACTATTTTTTTTTCCGTAAGAGGTAATTTGCTCATTTACAATATCAAATGGGATAAATTGCATTAAGCCCGTTTTTTTTTTGTTTTTTTGTTTTAATGAGAAACTGAAGTGTGAAATAATGGAGGGAGTGATGGACTTTGTGCTACAATGTGTATGGGAAGTGAGCTTTTGCAATATATATTGTAGACTGCCCATTTGAGTAAATTATAATATTCTTTCTTAATTAGAAGAATTGTATTTATCTTAATTTCTTTACTTCACTAAGAAGGGTGGACCCCATCAACCACAAAAAAATTAAAAAGATGTAGGATAAAAATATTACTGGACCTCAATCGCAGACATCTATATGCATATGAATTACGGCACATCAAAAAATAATTTAGAAAATTTAAAAATGTGCTTTTCAATCATATTAGCTGTCGTTACACGTGTGGTAATTGTAATCATAATATTTTTAAATTTAAATAAATATTAAAAAATTAATTGTAAACAAAATAAACAATCAATCCTAACTAACTCATTGAATTAATATATGATGACTTGTAAAGATATAAATATTCTTGACATATTAAAACAATTAAAAAAATAGCTTCTAGTTAATTCAAACGAATAACCAAATAAAACTAGAAAAATAATTAGAGTTTCGAATTCCAGATAAAAATTATTTTTTCAAAAATTGAATTCTTATAGAAAAAGTGAATAATATATTGATCAAAGTAATGTTTTGAAATTCAAACCATTTTTGGATAATTAAATCGTCAAGTCGCCTCCGATCCACAAAACAGATTGGATAAACTAAGAAACGAAAAGCCCTAAAAAATATTTTTTTCCCCACAAGAACTGTTTGATCCATTCGTCGAGCTGATGAACCGTTTGAATTAATATTGGATTAATTGAATCGGAGAATCCATTGAGCACTATAAATATAATATGAAAAGTCCTAAATTTTGACGTCTTTGTGCAATATATGTTTTTTATATTTGATTTTTATTAGTTTGTTTTAAAATTAATGTTATTATATTGACATATTCATATTTTTGCTGAGTTTTAAAATACATTTTAATCTTAATTTTTTAATTTGATTAACGATATGAGTTTCAAAACATTAAAACAAGGAACTGAAATTATTTTTTCCAGAATTATTTATTCCCAAAAGGGTAAAAAGAGAACGACAATGAGGATAAATGTATATATATATATATATATATATATTAAACAAAATAAATCCTAAATGGCTTTATTCCTCATGCATAGTCGTCGTCAAACGCAGTTGCGGGGGCATCAGCCATCGGAGCATCAGCGGCCTGGGGAGCAGCAGCCGGAGTAGCGGCAACACCGTCATCACTGCTCGAAACTTCATAAACGGCGCGGTGGACGTGGGGATGGAGAGCGTGCTTCTCGCACAACTGAGGCAAATGTTGTCCTGCGCGATTCACGAAACACACAATTAGCAAAAAACACACAGTGATTGGCATTAATTGATCCAGAGATTAATTAATAATTCACCTTGATGTTCGGCGACCTTGGCAAAAAGAGCGACGACTCCGCGGCAGTTGTCGCAGCAAGCGGGGGAGCACATGTCGCGGATGAAGTCCTTGGAGAAGCAACCTTCGGGCGACACTCCATCGGCAATTAGATGGTCGACGCCGCACAACTTCTGGCAGCTGTTAACGTGACCCTCGTCTTCACCCGACGTCATAATCGCAAACAGGCACACGTTCTTAGGCAATAACCCGCACTCCATTGCTGTATAAAATCAAATCAATTACACAGTTAGTCCTGGAAATTCTGCACCTGGAAATGATTTTCTTATAATTGAATGATAAGTATGAGAAGTCACAATCTTAGTCACGTACCAATTCATTTCGATAATTTTAAAAACTCGGCACATTGAGGTAAAAATTATCGAAAAATACATGCGACAATTACTTAAATACGTTTGCATCACCCGAAAAATCAAGGGATCAACAAATCAAGTTTTACTTGAAATGCGTTTGGATAGCATCCCTTCTCAATAGAATTTTCAAAATTACATGACACAATTATCAGAAAAATTCACGCAAGGCTAAAATTGTAATTTTGTGAAAGACAATGAGATTTAAATCCAAGAAACTCGTACCTAGTGATCTTTGAACGAAGAGAGAGCAAGCGAAGAAGAGAACAACGGAGAGTTTTGTCGCAGAAGCCATCTTCTTTTCTTCGCTTTTTCTTTTATTGCGATGCGGATGTGCTGATGAATGAGCAAATGCGTTTGATGATGAAATGTGGAGTGTCCAATTTCTTTATATAGGCTGACGGAATGAGAGAGAGAAAGATTAATGAAATTTATATCGACCATACGAATAATTAATTAACTTAATCAGTATTAATTAAATTAAATTATAGTGGACATCAATCAAAGTTAAACCAATTAGTTGGTTGAATGTATGTGTATCCTTAATACTCAGTCTCTCCCTGAATTAGAGCTTAAGAGAAATTGTTAGTTTTCTTAAAAATATAGCTATGATCCATATCATCCACTACCATAAAGAAAAATAAAAGAAATGGATTGTTTCATATATTATAAATAATTACAGTTAAACAAAAGGGTAAATTAGATTGTTACACATGAAATTAGGTTGAATTATACGAATATTACTTATCTTTTGTAAAATTATAACTACAGTTCTTGAAGGGTGTTAGTATAATATTTTTCAGGGGGTGTTTGTGTATTTTGGTCGAATGTAATTTACGGTAAACAAAATCTATGCGAAAATTTAAGTATTTGCAGGGGATAATTACTCCACCCTCTCCCGAGCTTTTGGTATAATTATAAGTAGATTTTTGTGGTTTGAAAAATTATATCCTATTACCCTTTGATGTTTACTTCTATTCAATAAAAATATTCATCCATTAGTCAAAGTTAACAAAATTTGCTGATATGAGGAAAAAATTTTGAATGAAAATTCATATTTACCCCTGATTGACTTATTGTAGGTCAAACAAGTCTTTAGTCAAACTATTGTTATACATGTGAAGAGGTACATTTTCACCCTTATAAAAGTATTTTAGTTATAAAAGATTTATTTGACCTATAATAACTTTGTAAATCAATTTGGAGTAAATATAAATTTTCGTTCATAGTTTTTTATGATGTAGCAAATTCCATCAATTTTACAAAATAAATGAATCTATTTATTGGATGGAAGCAAGAGTCAGGAGTACCAATCGTAATTTTTCAAATGATAGGGGATCTACGCGAAGTAACATCAAACCTCAGGCGAGAGCGATATAATTATACATCCCTACTAGCAATGGTTAATCAATGTTTGTCATGATTTTAATTTAGCTATAACAAAAACATTCTCAACGATTTTTAGTTAAGCTAATGCGTTGGTCTCGCTTGCAGAACTAATAGCCATTGCACATCCATGATTAATATAGTAGTATTTACAATGATTTTCTACTTAGACGGTGTTTGGCTAAGTTTATAAGCTCATCAAAATATCTTATAAGATATTTGAGAGCTTATAAGATTCAAAAAGTTTATAAGATTTTAAAATAAAATATTTTAGATCTTATAAGCTCTTTAAAAAAAATAAACTCTCATAATATTTTTTTATAAGTCTTATAAGCTATATAAAATTAGTATATTATAAGATAAAAAGATCCTCGTTCTCTTTCTCTCTCTCTCTCCTCACACACACACACTCCTCTCTCTCTCTCTCACACACACAAACACACACACACACACACACTCTCTCTCTAGGATTAAATTTTTTTTTTTGCTATTTAATTTTTTCTAATATTCGGAAAGAGAAAATTCTTCATTATTCAATAATAAATTATTATAGTTAAATAAAAATAGGATTGGTATTGATATTATATTTATCGAATAAATTGAAGACATTGTAAATTATACGACTAGAAATAATCATTGCATTAATAGAAAAAATATCAATTATACATCTATATTAATATTAGTCTAGCTTGATTGTACATATATATTATTGTTATTAAAACATTTAGGTAATAATTCATCAAATTTTTTTGTTATTGTAAAAAGAGTATCTATCCAATTTTTATTTGAAATTAAACTTGTGTACTTTATAAAAGTATTTTAATTTTTTTTAAAAATACAATATATAAAAAAATAACAACTAATTTGATTTTATGGTATATATCATGTCCATTTTAGTCATTTTAGCAATTACAGGCCTTATATGCCAAACAAGAAAGACCTTATTGTGCCAAACATTCTAACATCTTATAAGATGTGTAACACATCTTATAATTTTCACATCTTATTTTATCCAAACACTTTAGAAGCTTATTTTTAAAATAAAATCCAACATCTTATAAGCTCCTCAAATATCTTATAAAGTGTAGTCATGATGATTGTCCATAAGAAATGTCATATTTCTAAGACTGCATTATCAGAGACTAATATATATCTCATTATCAGTGATTTCTGGGGGTTCATTTTCAGAATTTCTTGCTTCTCTATTCTCTTCCCCTTGTTAGTTATCAGCTATTGGTTTCTCCACCTTATTAAAGGTGCTTTCCATATTATAGTATTCCTCTTTCTTAATTAGCGGTCTTAGACGAGCATGGAAATTCAGATTCATTAAAAACAACATTTCTACTAACTATTACCTTAAATCTTGGCTAACTTTAAGCCACAGCCTATATCCTTTTATTCCCTCAGGATAATCAATAAAAATACATTTTTGGAATCTAGGATCAAGTTTATCACCATTTGTTAAAGCAAAAGCAGAACAACAAAAAATGCAAAGAGAAGAAAGATCAACATTATTATTGGTCCAAACACATTCAGGTATTTTACCAAGGGCACAAAAGATGATCTATTAATCAAATATGCAACAGTTAATAATGCTTCACCCCAGAAAAACTTAGGCAATCCAGAACTAATCAACAAATATCTAACTTTATTTAGTAAAGTCCTATTCATTCTTTTAGCAATACCATTTTGTTGTGGAGTATAAGGTTCTATGCTTTTCAACTCCAAATTCTTCACACAAAGCTGAAAATTGTTTGTTACAAAATTCCAGACCATTGTCTGTTCTTCAAACTTTTAGTTTTCTTCCAGTTTGATTTACAACAAAAACTTTCCAGTTTTTGAATTTTTCAAATACTTCAAATTTTTGTTTCATTAAAAAAACAAAAATTTTTCTAAAAAAATTATCAATAATAGACTGGAAAATATTTTTTTCCACCCCATGTTTCTATTTTTTGCAGCCCGACACACATCTGCATTCACATAATCAAGAATGCAGGTAGAAGATGTGGATTTTGGGGAAGGTGATGAAGGAAAATGCATTTTATGATGCTTTCCTAAGATGCATTCATCACATAAACTCATATCATCAGGTTTTTCATTCAAGATGCCATTTTTGTGCAATAATTGAAGACCTTTTAAGCTGATATGTCATAACATTTTATGCCATAACTTAGTTTTGCTAGCTTTGAAAACAGATTCAACTAACAAAAGAGTCATGCTTTATAGTACAGACATATAAGTTCCTTTTTCTTTTAGCCTTAAAAATGGTAAGGGAACCTTTTATAATTTTCATTATACCCTTACCCCATCTCTTTTCAAGCCCTTCTTTCTCAAGGGCAGAACGGAAAATTAAATTATAGACCAAATCAAGAACATGTTTTACATTTTTCAAGGTTATTTTAGAACCATTTCCAAAAGTCATGCAGACATCACCAACTCTATGCATATCACATAATTTCTCATATGCCATAGAAATAAAACCTAATTTTTCAGACTTATAATTTGACAAGATTTCTCTAAATGGTATCATACAAAAGGTACAACTAAAGTCAATGAGCCATTCATTCATATTCATAGAGGATTTAACAGAATTAACATAAAAAATCATATATACTTCATCAAAAATTTCTTCAAACATATATTAGCAGATTCCTTTGAATTATTTTTCTTAGGCTTTTTACAATCTTTAATGAAATGAATTCTTCCACCATAATTATAATATCTATTATCCTTCTTTTCATATGGCTTATCTTGATTACGCTTTTCATCTTTATATTTTGGTCTAGACTTACTTCTTCCCTTACTTCTACTTCTACTCTTACTGTGCCTTCTGACTTTAAAATAAGAGTTTCTATTCTTGGTTCTTCCTCTAACAAAATTTACTTCATTCTGATTTTGATTAGGCCTATTTGTCTTAAGATCTATTCCTTTACTCTTAAGACCACTAATTACAGTTTTCAGGTTCATATTATCCCTACCATACTTAATAGCAGCTTTAACATCTCCCCATGATTCAAGAATAACATTTAACAAAACAATAGGAGAATAGTCATCAATATTTTTATCACATGTTAGCTTAATCTCTTGAATTAACTTAGTAAAATCATCAAGGTTTTCTTCAATGTTTTTAGATAGGTGAAGCTTATATCTAAAAAACTTTTCTAATAAAAGCAGTTTACTAGAAAGAGAAGTTTCAGTGTAAAGTTCTTCAAGTTTTTCCCAAAGTTTCTTAGCTGAATTTTGTTTACCTACTTTTCTAATCACATAATCAGATAAGTTAAGAATAATTGAAGAATAAACATATTCATCATTTTCAAACTTTTTATCATTAGGGACATTATAAGCATATTTACCACCAGCAACTTTAAAAACTTTTTGCTATATTAAAATTCCTTTCATTTTCTGTTGTTATATTGAAAAATCAGACTTACCATCAAAAGGTTGCTAATTATGGGCAGCCATATAGACAGAAAACCACAAAGCACAAAATAATAAACAAGCAGAAAATTTATCAAAGTAACAATAAATTAGCAGATTAAAGGGTGCCTTACCTATTCCTCAAGCCAGATACCCACAGCCTCTAGGGCTCGGCCAGGTGAGGGAAATAGCAAGGGTTTGTTCTAGGTCAGAAGAAAAGAAAATTAACAGAAATAAAATTGCAGAGAGAGAACGAATTTACTAGGCGGCAGTGGCTCTAATACCATTGTAAGATATTAATCTCTAGGAACACGCCTTGATTAAACCTATCAAACTATTACAGAACAGGAAATAGGCCTGAAACTCTTAAAATACAAACCTTTTATAGAATACTAACAAGTTATATATTTTTACAAAATAATAACAGATCAAAAGAAATACAGTAGAATAACAAAAGAAAATAAGGCTCAGAAACCAAATCCGAGGATTGAGACCCAAAAGACCAATAAGGCCAGCAACCCAAAATCACTCGGTTGTTTGATCACCCAAAAGCTACTAGGCTAGCCACAAAGACTTTTAGACTCAGCCACTAAGGCTAGTTAACCACAACCACAAAGGCACAAGATCAACCACAAAAGTTTACAATTTATGGCCGCAAAGGCCTTAGAACTTTAAGATTTTTAGAAGGAAGAAAAGAAGACATTAGAAGTTAGGTTTTCATCTGAAAGTCTAGAGGCCAAAGAACCAATATTTAAGGGGGGCCAGCCATTTAATGGTCGGAGTAAGAAAACGAAGGAGAAGGCTGTGGGAGGAAAACTAGAAGAAGGAGAATGGGGGGAAATAGTCGAGAGAGAGAATCGAGGGAAAGAGTTAGGGTTTCACAGAAAAAAGGAAGAGGCGGATAGTTATAGGATCAAACCGGGTTGGGTGGATGGGCTGGGCTGGGTTAGTGGACCTCATCAATTGGGCCAAGTAGATCATATAAAGGACTTGTCATCCAGGACATATGTGATGAACTTTATGTTCCAGGACACAAGTGCAAATATAGATAACCATTTTGGATAATTACATCGTCAATTCGCCAACCGATCCACAAAACAGATTGGACAAACTAAGAAATGAAAAGGTAAAAAACTTTTTTCTCCACACAAGAACTGTTTGACCCATCAGTTGAGCCGATGAACCGTTTGAATCAATACTTAATTAATTGAATCGGAGAATCCATTGGTTAGTATAAATATAACATGAAAAGTCCTAAATTTTGACATCTTTGTGCAATATATGTTACTTAAATTTGATCTTTATTAGTTTGTTTTAAAATTAATGTTATTATATTGACATATTCGTATTTTTGCTGAGTTTTAAAATACATTTTAACCTTAATTTTTTAATTTGATTGACTATATGAGTTTCAAACATTAAAACAAGGAACTGAAATTATTTTTTCCAGAATTATTTATTCCCAAAAGGGTAAAAAGAGAACGACAATGAGGGTAAATGTGTGTGTGTATATATATATATATATATATATATATATATATATTAAATAAAAATCCTAAATGGCGTTATTCCTCATGCATAGTCGTCGTCAAACGCAGTTGCGGGGGCATCAGCCATCGGAGCATCAGCGGCCTGGGGAGCAGCAGCCGGAGTAGCGGCAACACCGTCATCACTGCTCGAAACTTCATAAACGGCGCGGTGGGCGTGGGGATGGCCAGCGTGCTTCTCGCACAACTGAGGCAAATGTTGGCCTGCGCGATTCACGAAACACACAATTAGCAAAAACCTCACAGTGATCGGCATTAATTAATCCAGAGATTAATTAATAATTCACCTTGATGTTCGGCGACCTTGGCGAAAAGAGCGACGACTCCGCGGCAGTTGTCGCAGCAAGCGGGGGAGCACATGTCGCGGATGAAGTCCTTGGAGAAGCAACCTTCGGGCGACACTCCGTCGGCAATTAGATGGTCGACGCCGCACAACTTCTGGCAGCTGTTAACGTGATCCTCGTCTTCACCCGACGTCATAATCGCAAACAGGCACACGTTCTTAGGCAATGACCCGCACTCCATTGCTAAATAAAATCAAATCAATTACAGAGTTAGTCCTGGAGTCTGTGCGTGTAAATTCTGCACCTGGAAATGTTTTTCTTATAATTGGATGATAAGTATGAGAAGTGACAATCTTCGTCACCTACCAATTCATTTCGATAATTTTAAAAAACTCGGCACATTGAGGTAAAAATTATCGAAAAATTTCAATAAAATTTTTAAAATTACAAGACACAATTATCAGAAAAATTCACACAGGACTAAGATTGTAATTTTGTGAAAGACAATGAGATTTAAATCCAAGAAACTCGTACCTAGTGATCTTTGAACGAAGAGAGAGCAAGCGAAGAAGAGAACAACGGAGAGTTTTGTCGCAGAAGCCATCTTCTTTTCTTCGCTTTTTCTTTTATTGCGATGCGGATGTGCTGATGAATGAGCAAATGCGTTTGATGATGAAATGTGGAGTGTCCAATTTCTTTATATAGGCTGACGGAATGAGAGAGAGAAAGATTAATGAAATTTATATCGACCATACGAATAATTAATTAACTTAATCAGTATTAATTAAATTAAATTATAGTGGACATCAATCAAAGTTAAACCAATTAGTTGGTTGAATGTATGTGTATCCTTAATACTCAGTCTCTCCCTGAATTAGAGCTTAAGAGAAATTGTTAGTTTTCTTAAAAATATAGCTATGATCCATATCATCCACTACCATAAAGAAAAATAAAAGAAATGGATTGTTTCATATATTATAAATAATTACAGTTAAACAAAAGGGTAAATTAGATTGTTACACATGAAATTAGGTTGAATTATACGAATATTACTTATCTTTTGTAAAATTATAACTACAATTCTTGAAGGGTGTTAGTATAATATTTTTCAGGGGGTGTTTGTGTATTTTGAACTAATGAGCTCAATGTAATTTAATTACGGTAAACAAAATCAAAGCGAAAATTTAAGTAATTGCAGGGGATGATTACTTACTCCACCCTCTCCCAAGCTTCTGATATAATTATAACTAGAGTTTTGTGGTTTGTAAAATTATATCCTATTACCCTTTGATGTTTGCTTCTGTTCAATAAAAATATCCATTCATTAGTCAAAATTAACAGAATTTGCTTATATGAGGGGAAAATTTTGAATGAAAATTCATATTTACTCCCGATTGACTTATTGTTTACTTATTGTAGGTCAAACAAGTCTTTAGTCGAACTACCCTTATACATCTATCTTCAAACGCTAATGCATGTGAAGAGGTACATCTTCACCCTTATAGATGTATTTTAGTCATAAAAGATTTATTTGACTTATAATAACTTTGTAAGTCAATCGGGTGTAAACATAAATTTTCATTCATAGGTTTTTATGGTGTTAGCGAATTTCATTAATTTACAAAACAAATGAATCTATTTATTATATGGAAACAAGTACCAGGAGTACCAAGTTTTTCAAACAACAGGAGATCTACGTAAACTAACACCAAATCTCAGGGGAGAGCGATATAACTATACATCCCTACTTGCAATCAATGTTTGTCATGATTTTAATTTAGCTATAACAAAAACATTCTCAATAATTTTTAGCTAAGCTAATGCGTTGGTCTTGCTTGCAGAAACTAATAGCCTTTGCACATCCATGATTAGTATAGTAGCATTTACAATGATTTTCTACTTAGAGGGTGTTTGGCTAAGCTTATAAACTCATCAAAATATCTTATAAGATGTTCGAGAGCTTATAAACTCTAAATATTTATTTGTCTAATTTCTTTTAAAGAGTTTATAAGATTTCAAAATAAGATATCTTAAATCTTATAAGCTCTTTAAAAAAAATTAACTCCCATAAAGTTTTTTTATAAGGTCTTATAAGTTATATAAAATTAGTATATTATAAGACAAAAATATCATCGTTCTTACACTTACACACACTCTCTCTCTCTCCCTCTCTATCTCATACACACACACTCGTCTCTCTCTCTCTCTCTCTCTCACACACACACAAATGCACATACTCTCTCTCTTTAGGATTTAAATTTTTTTTTGCTATTTAATTTTTTCTAATATTCGAAAAGAGAAAATTCTTCATTACTCAATAATAAATTATTATAGTTAAATAAAAATAGATCGGTATTGATATTATATTTATTGAAAAATATAAATTCAAGACATTACAAATTATAAGACTAGAAATAATTGTTGCATTAATAGAAAAATTATCAATTATATATCTATATTAATATTAGTCTAGCATGAATGTACATATATATTATTTTTATTAAAATATTTAGGTAATAATTCATATTTTTTTTTGTTACTCTAAAAAGATTATCTATTAAATTTTTATTTAAAATTAAACTTGTGTACTATTTATAAAAGTATTTTAAATTTTTTAAAATTACAATATATCAAGAAAGAACAACTTATTTGATTTTATGGTACATATCATGTCCATTTTAGCAATTAAAGACCTTAGTATGCCAAACAAGAAAGATCTTATTATGCCAAACATTCTAACATCTTATAAGATGTGTAACACATCTTATAAGTTTTAACATCTTATTTTATTCAAACACTTTAAAAGCTTAAATTTAAAATAAGATCCAACGCCTTATAAACTCCTCAAATATCTTATAAGATGTAGGAGGAGCTTATAAGATATTTTAAAAAATTTAGCCAAACACCCTAAAGTCCTGATGATTGTCCATAAGAAAATGTCATATTTCTAAGACTTCATTATCAGATACTAATATCCCATTATCAGTGATTTCTGGGGATTCATTTTGAAAATTTCTTGCTTCTCTATCTCTTCCCCTTGTTAGTTATCTTCTATTGGTTTCTCCACCTTATTAAAGGTGCTTTCCATATTAAGTATTCCTCTTTCTTAATTAGCGGTCGTAGACAAGCATGAAAACTCAGATTCATTAAAAACAACATACTATTACTTTAAATCCTAGCTAACTTCTAAACCAGCCTATATCCTTTTATTCCCTCATGATAACCAATAAAAATATATTTTTGGGATCGAGGATCAAGTTCATCACCATTTGTTAAAGCAAAAGCAAAACAACAAAAAATGCAAAGAGAAGAAATATCAATATTATTATTGGTCCAAACACATTCAGGTATTCGTCTGAAAGGCTAGAGGTCAGAGAACCAGTATTTAAGGGGCCAGCCATTTAATTGTCGGAGTAAGAAAACGAGGGGAAGGCGGTGGGAGGAAAACCAGAAGAAGGAGAATGGGGGAAAAGAGGCGAGAGAGAAAATCGAGGGAAAGAGTTAGGGTTTGATAGAGAAAAGGAAGAGGCAGATAGTTACAGGGTCAAATCGAGTTGGGTGGATGGGCTAAGCTGAGTTGGTGGACTTCAACAATTGGGCCAAGTAGATCAGATAAGGGACCAGCCATCCAGGAGGGATGGATTGGGTCTTAGTGAATTTGGGCCATCAATTTTTTCACAATATATCTAAGGTTTTATTCCAAATTTAACCTTAAATTTCATAGACAAGCACTTGTTGATACAATTTCTTACCTTGAATGCCTTGCCACATTTATATTCTGGATTATGCTCTCTAATCTGAAATGAACACTCCTTTCCTAATTTCAAAGCATAAATCCTCCACTCATACCCTTCTTCAGCATATCTCCAAACACTCTACTCCACTCATTTTGTAATCTTCAAGTTTCTTTTAGTTTTTATTGCTTGTAAATGCACAGCCTTTCTAAATTCTTGTTCGATACTGTCATGTTCAAACACATGATCTATTATGTTGGAAGCACTAAACATTGGAAATCTTTCTTTTCTTTCATAGTCAGATCCTATATCAAAATCAAAGCCCCCCCCCCCCCAACCAAATCATCATCCTCAGTTGAGTCATCAGAATTTGTGTCGGACTACCATAGCAGGAACCCCATTTTGATCCCTTTTATCCCGAGGGAATTTCATATTTGGTACATAATTTAGTGCACTTTGCAGCAGTAGAGTATACAATAATGATGTGTTTGGTAAATCAAATACCATGGTCTAATAATCAAACATTCTGATTAGTTGATAATATTAGTATTAGTTAGGAAGTTTGTGAAAAATTCCTGCGAAAAGTTTCATTAACGCCTAATTTATTCGTGTCGAGTAGACCTTGTTGTTGTCAGAATTCTTAATTCATGAGTTGTAGGGAAGGATTTATGTCACCACAAACAGAGACTAAAGCTTTTGTTGGATTCAAAGCGGGTGTTAAAGAGTACAAATTGACTTATTATACTCCTGAATACGAAACCAAAGATACTGATATCTTGGCAGCATTCCGAGTAACTCCTCAACCTGGAGTTTCGCCTGAAGAAGCAGGGGCCGCGGTAGCTGCCGAATCTTCTACTGGTACGTGGACAACTGTGTGGACCAATGGACTTACCAGTCTTGATCGTTACAAAGGGCGATGCTACCACATCGAGCCGGTTCCTGGAGAAACAGATCAATATACCTGTTATGTAGCTTACCTTTTAGACCTTTTGAAGAAGGTTTACCAATGTTTCCCACTTGACCAATTTTGGTATTATATTAATGGGACGTTTTGCACAGTTGAAACCGTTAAATTTTTAACGAAATAATAACGTGATTGACACGTGAACATTAGCTCAACCCTGGTCCCGCCCAAAATTGCACGTGCTTGGCATAGGGGTATGAGGTGAAACATTTCACATTTTCACAGCAGCAAAATAATTTTACTTTTTCCCCCAAATTCGATTTTCGCCTTTTTTTGCCCTAACACTAGTCTGATTCTCCCAAAATTAACTGATAAAATTGTCTAATCTTGCTTGTATATCACAACCCAAGTGTTCGTGCCTTCTAAGAAGAAGGACTGGTGGTGTTGGATCGACGGAAAAATGCTAGCCCAAAGCATTTGAACGATCCTGGGAAATTGGACTATGGTATGTTTTCAAGAACTTTATTGTTTTCTTTTGTTTGTTATAGTGCTCTTGTGCTTTTTCTTGTCTTATATTATAGTGCTTTGTAGTATTTTTTAGCTTTAGAAATGGTGGGTTCGATGTCAGATGTTGGGGTTGTGTTGGGTCAAATTTTATGGATGAATGGGCTAGCTCGATATAGTCTGAGAGATTAGATGAAAATCCTCCAGGTTCTAATGGTCTGATCTTGCTTTAGTTTTTAATTGTTTGAGTATTTTGTTGTTTCTTGCACTTTCTATAAATATATTGTGGTCTCAACGTACAACCCTTATGGTCCTTATTTGTACTGTATACTAAAATATATATATATATATATTAAATTCCCCAGGTGAACATAAAGATTTAGCCAGAGATTGAATATTTCATGGGGGTGAATTTGTGCACAACCTCTGTGCGCACTATAGGAGTGGATCAATTAGCATTTTTTACTTTTTGGATATAGATAATGTTTCTTTAGGTGCTATTGAAAAAATGTGTGAAGAATTGGGATTCATAGGGTTGAAGAGTTTCTACAGATTTGATATGTTCAGAAAATTTGGACTGTTGCTATCTGAAGCTGATTTATTTTAGTTATTTGGTCGCCAAGAAAGGGATGTTTGTATATACTTGGACACTGCATTTTGTGATTTGGGCAAAAAAATACTGATGATGACAGGCAGACAGTTAATGAAATTGATAAGGGAAAGGGTGCCATGATTATGGTCAATGATGTAAGTGATGCATTAACGAACAATATAATCGAAGAGGATAGTAACTTTTCTGATAGTGATTACAATGTGGATTTTGATGCTGATGATGATAGTAATGACAACAACTTTGATGAAAATATAGGTCATGGTGTGGATGGCATGAACACAACTTTTTCAGACTCTTCAAGGGAAAATGGAATAGAAATTAGTGGTGATGACTTTGATTCAGATTCAGGGTAAGATGAGGATAATAAGGAGCCATCTTATCATGTTTTCAACCCTTTTGAAACATTTGATCCCACTTTTGAGATTAGTATGATTTTCAATACTAAGAATGAGTTTAAGGATGCAATTAGATCAAAAAGGAATTTGAAAATAACAAGCAATGATAAGAGAAGAATATATGCTAAGTGTGGTCAAGATGGTTGTGGGTGGCATATTAATGCCCTGAAGATAAAAAATAAAGCTTCTTTTTAGATATGAAAGTATGATCCTAATCATCAATGTGGGGTGTCTACTGTCTTGTCATGTTAAAGATGTAAATTCAATGTGGCTTTCAAAGAAGTATGTTGATTCATTTAGGGCTGATCCTAAAAAGAATGTGAAGGGGTTCATAAATTAGGCTATAAGGGATATTAGGTGTCATGTATCCCTTTTCCAGGCTTATAGGGCAAAGAAAAAGCCTTTAGAACAAATTAAGGGGATTTTGATGATCAATATGCTAGACTTTGGGACTATGCTCATGCTTTGAGGATGACAGATCCTGGATCACCGGTGTTAATGGGATTGAGTGATGCAAGTGGGAAAAAAAAAGTTTGATAGGATTTATATATGCTTCAAGGCATTAAAATAGGAATTTTTCAATGGGTGTAGACCATTAATAGGAGTTGATGGATGCCACTTAAAGGGTCCATATGGTGGGATCTTGTTGACAGTAATTTCAATTGATCTAAACAATCAATTATTCCCATTAACCTATGCAATAGTGGGTTCAGAATCCAATCAATCATGGAAGTGGTTGTTAATGAATCTAAAAGAGAACTTGTGCATTGAAAGAGATAATGTCTACACCTTTATATCAGATAAACAAAAAGGATTGACACCAACCTTTCAAAATATGTTTTCAAGTGCTGACAATAGATTTTGTGTCAGACACCTACATGGAAATATGAAGACAGTTGTGTTTAAAGGATTAGCCTTTAAGAGAGCTTTATGGGCTACAACAAGGGCAATTACAAATGCAGAGTTTGATAGAGCAATGACAAAAATTGGAAAGTTGAATGTGAATGTTGTCACAACACTTTTTGTATGTATGACAAACAAACTTTTCCTATTTTGTCAATGACATAACTTTTTGTCTTTGCATCAAGTCCAACTTCGTTCATACTTGAAAAGCCTTATTTTATTTATTTGGCTTTGCATAAATGAAATCTTCTTTCAAAAATAGCAAATTCTATTATATTCCAAAATATTGGCCTCAAAAGCCAATAATCTATACTTATACAAAAAGTAAAGCCCATCCACACTCACAAACAGTGGTTAATGACACCACCGCAATTTCCTTGAGAAGTAAAAAATATCCTTCATGATAAAATAACCAACTTATTCAACTTTTCAAAATTTATATTAATTGATAAAACATTATTTCTTTCTTACTTTTTGTTAATGTAATGTACTGGTTTATATATTTTACTCTTATTTATAATGTATTTTAAAGTGTAAAAAATATTTATTATATGCACGTAGGAACGAGGTGCCATAATGGTTAGTTACATAAAATAAAAACATACCAACTAACTGCCATTACAAGATTACCTTCACGATAACATGAAACCACGATATTAATACTGCAATCTTCTCCTTCAATTTGTTGACCTTGGCTTCATTTTTTCATAACTGTACAATTTCATGCTCTATTTTGTTGATTTATTGAAGTAAATAAGGTACAATGGCTCATGATCTTGCACACATTAGCTTATCTTCCTAGTCAAAAAAGTCACATTCATCACCATTCATGGGATTTTCACAATAACAGAACCTCCTACCTGTAGTCCATCTCTAGCAAATTTTCGACCAAAAAAAACATGTATTTTGGCTTAAATTTAAAAAATATCAATATAACTCATTGTATATTTTAATGTACATGCATGGAGCATATGCACCTAGTGTTTCTTGGACATTTTAATGTGCATGCTGACAAACTTTTTGAATACCCATAATTAAAGTTTAAGTTTACTTCTTTGTTGATTTAAATGTAATTTATAATATTAATTAACTATAATATTTAAATTGTATTCATTTTTCTTATAAGTATATTTATATAAAAATTAGTATATATTTTTATTGTTGTTGTTGTTATATTACGATTACTATATTAAAACTTTTTGAACAATGTCTCGGTGTTTTATTATAAGTATATTTAATATCAAATTATATGTTATCGTTGTTCTATTACTTTACCCCTCACCTACTGAATTGGGATGTATTTATGCAAATCACCCCTCTGCTTTTTACGTAATTATACATACATTCAGAAAGGATAATAATATATAGGTTCAGGTTTTAAATTAGGGCAAATTACAATAATTTTTCTTAAGGTTTGGCATAATTATGAATACTCTCTTATTGTTTGAAAAAATATTAATATACCCCTACTTTTAACAGCCGTCTAACAATTAGCCCTATACGTTAGGTGTTCACCCATTTTTTGCGGTGAACTGACCAAAATGCCCTTGTGGATTAAAAATTATAATTACTTTATTTTTATTTTTTTATGAGCTAAGTGGATAATTTTTATTATAATTTTTAAAAGTTTTTTCATCCACCCTGTTTGATTTTTATAAGTTTTTGATTTTTCTAGAAGAAAAAAAAATACAGTAAAGGCAAAATTAATAATTTCATACCTCCATTCAAGGATTACATGATTTCGTCAAACATTTGGGGGTATATACAATTTCTCAAATAACAAGGGGGTATTTGTAATTATGCCAAATTTCATGAAATGTTGTGACTATCCTTTAAATTATTGCTTATAATTTTTCAAATAACGACAAGATATTTATAGTTACATTTCTATGCTGAATTGTAACTTAGGTTTTGAAAATAGATATACAAGTTTTTCTAAAATAAAATTTCTATTAAGGATATATATATATATATATATATTACTGAGGACTTCATTTTATTAATATTTTCTTGCTAAGTACTAACCTTTGCAATAATAACTATTCAAACTAAATTCACCGTAACAATATGAAGTTTATTTTCTAATTTTACGCCATATTAGATATGTAAATGGAAAATTCTCAGAGTAGGTATAACTGTAATTTCAACTTTTTTAAAGAAGAGGTGTAATTCTACATTTTTAAAGAGAGTTTAAATGTACTTAACTTTGTATTTGGCAAAATTGCACTTCTAGTCCTATAAGATAGGGAGTTCAACAATTTTAGTCCTCTACTTTATGAAATTTTAAAATAGACACAAAATTGAAAAAATTAAACACGTTTAGTCCTATATCTTATAGAATTTTCAAAAATAATCCCAAAATTGAGAAAACTTTATACATTTAATCCTAAAAATCCAATAATGCAGAGAATTAAATGTGTCAAATTTTTTCAATTTTGAGACTATTTTGAAATCCCATAAAGAAGAAAACTAAATGTATTGAATCCCTAATCTATGGGACTAAAAGTATAATTTTGCTCTTGTATTTATTTACCGCAATAAGAAACCATATATTCATCTTCATTCCTCTGACTGAGTCCTGACAAGACATGCATTTCCACGTAAAATGGAAATCTAACACAAGTTCGGAGTCGACTAAATTGCTTCCCTCACAACAATGTATTTGATACATACAAGGTTAAGAAAAGGGACCTGTACAAGAATGGCTTGATGCCTGAGAATTGGCTGAGCATCAAGATAAATAATTATCAGAAGCCCCAGCAACAGAAGTTGAATTTATTTAGAAGTTGAAATTATTCTGATCCTTTAACCATAACAGAGCGATGAGGTACACGCTTAATTTCCACAAACGTCGAGACCTCCCTGTTCATTGGTTGTTTCCATGGTTCACCATCAATCTGCATATATGCCTCCGTCCATTCTCCTCCTCTCAGCTCAAACCGGATTGCTGAAGCCTGCAGTAAATAGATTATTCGACAGACATTGGCCAGTAAAGATAATAACTTCAATAAACAGAAATGATATTTCATTTGATAAAATCTGGAGTTCATATGAAGCTGCAGCATGAATTCAAGATGCAAGAGTAGAGCAAAGGCTTTCAACGTATCAAGAGGAAAGAACAAGTTTCTTGGGAGATGGTCTATGAATAATTATTCTTTTGATGTTTATCATATGTTTGATGCTAGATGATCATGATTATTTAAACAGCCGTTTTGTGAAGCTATATAATATGGTTTTGTTTAATGTTGTTAGTTTACCTGAGTAATGTGTTTTGCATTGATCAGTTCGACCATAACCATTGAAGCATGCCATCCTTGTTTGAAACCAAAAACTTCTAGTAAACCGTCGTCAGCTTGGGCCTCGACAAATCCTCTCTGTACAAAGATGGTGAAAGGGAACTTTTTCATCAGCTCACGAGCCATACAAGTCAAGTGATTGTGATGAAATCCACCATTGAAATGCAATAATAATTTTGCATGTAATCAGCTACCACATGCGAGCATCTTCGGTTAAAAGCACATGGGTTGAGATAAAATAGGTGACAACGCAACAACAGGAGGTATTTTGTATTGTTTTGCTGTAATACATGTCCAGTGAAATGCTTGAGCCGACATAAAAAACAAGTGAAAAATGAGGGAATGCATCTCTATAATGTTAACAAGATTAGTTGTCTGGTGGGAACAGTCTCCATACCTTCTCTAAATACTCTGGCTTCAAGTTGCCCCATGGATTTCTACCACTTGCATAGCTCGGAAGATTGAGAGCAACGACAGACCTCACACTGGAAATGCATGGAGTCAAAGTCCATGAAAAGGTAAAGCGTCAAAAGCCAGTCACAAGAAAATCCATATGGCAAAATCGTGATGACTCAAGGTATAGTAACAATCATATTTCCAGATGCCGTAAAATAGCATAGCAACTAAAATCAACCTTGAAGGGACAGGAATTTGTTCCCACGTTGAAGAATTGACCTTCTTAGCATATATCCTCAGGATGTTCTTCAAACTCCTGCGTTTGGAAATGGATAGTCAGTTTCGTTGGTGTTAATCCCTCCAGTAATGTTATCACCTGCAACTGGAAGAAATATGCACAACGTTCCACCAGATAGTGATGAACACAGAACTGTTACAAATAAATTTGTGATGTAGAAAGAAAAGAATGGTGAATCAAATATCTAACAAAATGTCCAGAATGCTTGTATACGGAGAGAGCAGATGCAAAAGTGTCCAGAGGTTATTCATATTTCAGAATAGTAATAGAAACTTTTATTTCGGAGAATAGATCTATAAATCAATTCAAGGCATAAAAGAAGAATAAAGAGACATGCCAAGCTCCTCCTGGAGACTTGCCAAAAGCAAAGATAACATATAAAACCAAATAAAATGGCTCAGGCTAATGCCCTAACCTCAATTCATGAATTAAAGTTGAGATATTCCCATCATCAACTTACTCAGAAGGAGATAAGAATCATGAAACTATAGATAAGGCGACATGGGTACATTCTTAGCTGAAGATAAATACTAAGCACAGCTCCTAGTAAGCACAATGAAACGAGATATCAAGCTAAATAAGAAATACTTGAGATAAAAAAAAAAATACAATCATTCTAAAGTGAAACTACATTTGAAGTTAACTTAAAGCAAAAATGAAGCAACTTCTCCCAAGGTTCCAAACTGCCATTTCGAGAAAGAGATGTATGAAATAATCTTATCAAAGTGTGTTACAAGCTAAATAGCATAGTGTTGAAAGTTTCAGTTAAGAAACCTAGTAAGCAATTAGTGCGAATCAATGCTTCATTGATTCACAAATGTGAAGACCAGTGCCATGCCCGGTTAACTAGTTAAGACGCATAATATCTGTGACAAGATAGAAAAAGATCAATTTGTATGCTTCTGAATAGGTGAGTTACATGCCATTCTCAAGTATATCTGATACAAAAATCTGACCTTAAACCTGGGTCGCTGCTGCATGGTGTGAAGAACCATCCTTGCTTGCAACTGTATCCAGAATAGATTATCTGCGTTCAGAAAGCAGAATATCGCCATTAGTGAACTATCTATGTAGCATAAGCATATTAATCATAACTGATCTGAGAGAAGGTATATGATCTTAGCACAGAAAATCAAAAAAAATTGCAAAAGCAATATGTTGCCAGCAATGGTGTTGGATTATGTTTGAATGGATTTATTATTCTCCATCCTGTTCCATACGGTCTATACATAACTTACAGATTGAAGATGACATCAACTAAACACTGAATTCTCATTAATGAACTCAAAACATAAGTTGATTGAAGAAAACATCAATGAAGTATTCAACTTCCAAAGCAGATTATCTAACTTTCTACTCAGTTTCCAAAATGTGAGGCGTAGCATAAGTAGCAAGACTTTTTGCCACTACACCTCAGACTGGTTGCATACAAGTTAGGCCTTAAATGAAGCTAACAGATGAAACAGAATTAAATGGGAGAACAATTGATGTGATACCATTCTGAGCCTCGGCCCTCGGCTCAAAAAATTTTGGTTTTATCAGTCCTACCACTGGCATCCATCTACTGAGATTCAATGAAACAAATGCATTATCTGAAACTTAAGTATCTCATCCTCTCTGAAGTTTAAGCATTACACATCCTGTAATTCAGAATGCCAAAAATACTAATAACTGAGAAGGCGCAATCGGAAAGGCAACAAAAGAACTTTGTCTTTGAACTTGGGAAATTCTTCCAATAATAGCAAGCCTAATCTTTTCAACTTTGTAAGCATTACTTCTGCAGTTAAAGTTAAGTAGATGGAAATAAGTGCAAGAAGTAATCTGTGAGATGGGAAAGACAGTTTGCACCTTGTTTGCGATGGGACCCTGAGCAAGGTAAGGTTTCTCATTTCGTAAATGGTGGAAACCATAAGCAACTTGGGCATCCATTCCTGCATCCATATAAAATTGTAAGGTTTCCGAAGCAGAAAAGTACTGCCATAGCCAAAGATAAACTAAAACCAAACGCAGACCTATGCTGAAATAATTATAAAATACTCCTTGATAGCAGGAAACCTCATCCGGCAACTCCCCTTCAACTTCTAGTTCCTGCACAACCAAGACGTCAAGAACTCATAAAACACAAGGAAATAAAATTGAGAAAAATTAAAAAAAAAAGCAAATAAAAAAATTGAGAAATAAGTCTAATATCTTTAATTGGTAGAATGGTGAACAAAATAATTTAGAAACCTCAATTAATTTATTTTCTTAAGATTGGCTGATATGGATATGAAAATAATGGAAATATAAGAAAACGAAATAATGGATTATAGTGTAAGAATGGCTGATACTGAACTGAATTTAATAATATTATGGCACCTGTCACATTTTGTTCTTCATGCACTTGAAACACATGATTAAGGAATAATATAATGAAACCATACGTCAATATCTTTTTCAAAGAGACAATTCTTAAATATGCAGAGTGGAAAATCGTACTTCAGCTTTCTCTATAATGCATGAACATGATCTGTTTAATCAGCCCTAACATGCTGAGAATAATAAGGTGGGCACCCAATCAAAAGAGAAAGGATGAAGGAGCCACAGACCTTATCAAGAGGAGTTTCTTCTGTTTCCTTGATAGAATAAGGTATCTCCAACTCCTCGCCAGCTGGCATGTATATCAAAAGATGCCAACTGCACATCAAATGTGTCTTTTATGAAATTGCCATGGCAATAGAGTTTTGAAGTAGAGAAAACTAAAAATTAAGTATAATAATTACTCGACAAGAAATTTTAGTGTATAATGAAAAGTTCAGACAATGACACACTTTAATTAATAAAGGCAAACATGCAGTGTTCTTAGTTATATATAGGAACATCCTATTATATAGGTGAAATTTCAGCGTAAGTTGCTAAGAAATCCCTGTCCCAGTCATGTCAAACATGCACGCTTTTGGTTCCTTTGTTATCATTCTGTGTAAAAAAGACCACTAAAGAGTAGCAAAAGAATTATCCATTTGCATTCCCTCTCAGCATACCTACACTATCCACCCGCTAAAAATGACTGAAATATAGTCACAGAACAAAATGAGCTAGCAAGTCATCCCCGAGCAATTTATCAGATACAACTTTATATTCTCTTGACGTACACAGGTAGAAGTAACAGTTAGCACCATCAGCAAGATCCGAAAGATCATTCAAGGTGACAAACTAATGACCTCACCTATCGAGATGAGCAATAGGACTACGGGCGACCTTGTCAAGACTTCTTTTGATGGCTGATTTCCAGTTGAAAGGGAATGACCCACCCTGTAAAGAACTTTTAAGATCATCTTGAAACAGACTAGACATATAGGAAATAAGTCAAATGCCAAGTTGATGCGGATGAAAGATTACCCAACCAAAACTCCTCGACAAGTCATTTCCTGTACCAAGGGGAATAATCCCAGTTGGTGGTACTGGTAGTCGGTCCTGCTGGTTAAGCTCTCCAAGACAGCCAAGGACCCAGCCAACAGTGCCATCACCTCCGGCCACCTATCGACGACCAGATGCATAAAATTTCACCAGTAAATTTAACATAATCACAATAATCAAAACCATTGTTTTTATAAGGGCAAGTGATAGTCTCTAAAATAATAAATATTCAGCAAATTGTAGACTATAAAATAATAAATAGTCAGCATAAGAAATATACCACTATTCTAAGTTTTTCTCGAATCTCTTTTGCACAGTTGTCTCCAAGACTAGCAAACTTCTCCAGGCAACCCAGTCCATACTGCACAAATTCATGAGGCTTCACTGCTGAAAGCTCAAAAACCTGAGCATTTAACAAGAAAGAGAAGGACAATTTGCACCATCAATTCTTGTTGTAATAAGCTTGAAAACATGACTGTTTGAACGCCATAAGCAGGGAACTATAATTAAACAAAGAAAACACGTGTACTCAAATACTCATGCATCCCCAAGTAACTCCATTGCAAATTAGCAATACAAAGTCGAACTATCAAATTCTAACTACTATTCAGATTTTTGAACAATCTTAATCTCATAACATATTCCAAATGAAATAATAGTGATGCTATTTAACATGTGTCATCCAAATGTGTTATAGACAGATTTTTCATCATTGGGACTGATAAACATAGTCCAATTCTACTAGTAGTAACAAAAGGGAAGCGATGAACAAAGGTAGTATGAATTAATCTCTTTCCGGCCGCAAGCTCCCAACAAATGAACCTACTTAGTGAAATCACATTCATCAATTATGGAGCTCCGTTAAGAGCTTCTTTCCAGCATGGAGTATCATTTTCCGGTTAGATTCGAATGCTAGATTCATCCGCCTAAAGCTTACAAAGATTAATCAGATATAATGCAACTGATTTAAGCAATTGTAATGGCCAGTATACAGACAAATCAGCTAAAAGACCATTACTTCAAAGTCATCACTTTTCAACTTCAAATAATTGGTGGGCTGGTCATGAACTATAACAAGCGAATCACTTCGCGGAAACAGACAAAAGCACATGGTTACCTCCCAAATCCACCCCCATTAAAGTTTACAAGGGAAAAAACAAGAGAAGAACTACTTTCGAAGTAAGCAGAATAAATAATAAACTAACTGAAGAACTTTACATCTTTGCAACATTTCCTCCAAAAAAAAAGGGGCAATGAAATCATGTACATAAACTCATTGCTCATCCAAATCTTCACTCCGCAGATTAGAAAAAGAAAAGAAAGCAGAAATGGCCAACCACCTTCTAGGTATTAGGGGGGAAAGCAAAAGAAATGGAAAAACAAAAAAATTTCAAACACATTTCGTTACAACGCAGCAGAAAATGCAAACAATCTCGCAAAAGACACACACAAAAAAAAGAGACACATGAATGCGCATTAATACGCATATGGAGATATACAATTTCGTAGTTAAATATATACGTACATATATACGTAGAAATGTGTGTCTGGATTACCTGTTCTTCGCCCATGAGTTCCTGTAGGCGGGCCTTGAGTTCCGGTCCGTGGCGCCCACCGCTCTTGGAATTGATAAACACGACCAACGGAAACTCAGGCGGCTCCGCCGGCTCGGCTCCTTCAGCATGAGCCTCCTCGTAGAACTGAACGACGGTTGCGGCATCAACGTCCTTGGCTTGGATCGCCTCCGTCAATGCGAGCCTGATATAGTCGGGACATGTGATCTTCTTCTTGAGCTCCTCCTTCGGGATTCGCACACCGGATATCGTGCAGCCGCGTATGGAATCGATGACGGCCGACCGACCCGACCCGGAAACCCAGCATGGCGTATCCGGGGAGTTCATCCGCAAAGATTTATAACGATTTCAACCCTTCTGTGGTGGGGGAAAGCAGCTGATGGTGGCGGTGATGACGGAGAACAGCTTCTTGCGTTTTGAGTTTCAAAAAAATGTTGTTTTCTTTGTGTTGGTTGGGTGGAGAGGGGGAGGGGGTGGAATTACGGAAATGCCTGCGCGTGCTCAACGGTTTAAGCTGTCCATTCAATTTTGTCCTTAAAATATTTAGAAATAATTACACCGTCTTCTTGCAAAATTAAATATAATTACATATAATTTAAAAAATTATGTTTAATATCTATTAATATTTTCTTTAATTTAAAAAAATAAATTTATTTATTAGTTAAAATTCATTAAATTTATTAATATTAGCAAAAAAAATGAATATTACATGATAACCGAAACAAGTAAATTCGTAAATTATTCAAGTCTGGTCGAACATATTATTATTCAGCTTTGTTTAAATTTTATCGAGCTTGAAAAATCACATTCGAATTTGGTCTGGTTATTAAACTAATCTCGATCGTACGAGTTTTAATTACATAAGACATAAGTTAAGCTCAATAATTTTTTTAAGTATATATCATTAAGCTTATCAAACAAAAATTCATTCCGATTTTGTTTATTAAATTTTACAAAATCAAATTTAAATGAATTTCTACGATAGATTTCAATCAAGTATCAAACAGTTTAATTTATTTTTCAGCCCCTGTAACAAGATAAGGGATTATAATAATAATAATAATAATAATAATAATAATAATTTCTAGAAGTTCAAATTCTTAAAACTAATTTCTAACATGGCGCTAGCATGAAATTAAAAAATATAATGTAAATCAGCTATAATTTTAATTTGATATGAATTATTTATTATCTTCAAATATTTATTTTTGGATTGTATTTTTAAGTCATATAAAAATGTTTCAGAAATCAATACAATTTTGAGAATTCTGGTATGCGTAACCAATCATTCAAATCAAAATTAATAAGGTAAATTACAAACAGACTTTATTAAGATTTATCATAATTATAAGTACTCCGTTATTTGAAAATTTATAAATACCTTCTTAAAATTAATAGTTATTAAATACCTCCTCCTAAGAGCTCACTGTAGGCAATATTTGTTAGACGATCGTTCATTTTAAAGGAATATTTTTTTAGTTTTTCAACCAACTTCTATTTTTTCTTTGTCCTTCAAAATTTTTTTACCTAAAAACCATACTTACATGATTACATCAATATTTTAATAAATTCAGCTCAATTGAGCAGTACATCGATTCGATCGATACATATTCTTTCACCCGAGTGGAGGAAGTATGACGGCATCGTATACAAGGTATTGGCATGTATTCAGTTACATGGAAGCTTAAACTACTCAAACCTGTGTTTTGTAAGCCAAGGAAGGAACTGTGTTTTGCTGCTGGAACTGGAGAAATGTTGTCTCCTGGTGTATTCAGAGGTTGTGGCGCAGGAGCAACTGATGCTAAGGCAGAGGGCTAAGCTTAAATGGCTCAAGGAGGGGGATGTATGTTCTAGAACATTTTTCCAGAAAATAAAAGCCCACAACGCAATGCATAGGGTCTTCAAGGCTGCGTGGAGCGTGGTTCGAGCAGAGGTGACTAAAGCAGTCAAAGAATTTTACACTTCAAGGTGTCCGTTAAAGTAGGTAAATGCAACTGTCGTGGCTTTAATCCCAAAAGTAGAGCTCCCTAGGGAAGTGGCTGACTAACGACTCATAGCATGTTGCAATGTTATATACAAAGTCATCACGAAGATTATGGTAACCAGAGTGAAAGGGTTGCTTCAGAGATTGGTTGATCCTAGCTAGAATGCTTTTGTCCTAGGACGGAGTATTAGTGACAATATCTTGTTGGCACAAGAATTATTCTCTGAGTATAATCAGAAGCGTCTACCACCTAGATGTGCGTTAAAGATTGACTTGAGGAAGGCGTATGATACTGTGGAGTGAGGATTCCTTACTGTACGCTTAAGCTATTTAATTTCCCCACAGTGTTTATTCATTAGGTGACAGAATGTGTTTCTACGGCAAGCTATTCTATTGCCTTAAATGGGAGCATTCACGGATACTTTCACGGTACAAGAGGACTGCGACAAGGGGATCATCTTTCCCCCTATTTCTTTGTCCTTATCATGGAAGTAATGCATACGATGGTGAAATTTAAGTAATAGTTTTTCCTACCACTGGCGTTGCAAGGAGCTAGAGCTGCTCATGCTATGCTTTGCAGATGACCTGCTTTTGTTCTGTAAAGCAGAGATCAATTCGGTCCAAGTACTTCAGGAGGCATTGGTGGAATTTTCAAGTCTTTCAGGACTAATGGCCAACCTGCCAAGAGTCACATTCTTTTATCAAAATCTGCAGTCTCTGTTCAACAACAACTTGAGCAGTTATTAGGGTTCTCAATCAGATTACTATCTATCAAATATCTGGGACTTCCTCTGATTTCATCGAGATTAACACTAGCGCAATGCCAACCTTTGTTACTTAAAATTGACAAGCGAATGGCTACATGACGTTCCAGTAGATTATCATTTGCTGGTAGGGTGCAAATCATCAAATCTATTCTTTGCACGCTGCACAACTATCGGTCTTCTTCCTTCAATCTCCCTAAGGGGATGACGAAGTGCATCGAATGTAAGCTTAGGAGCTTTCTTTGGAAGGGGTGTGACGGCCAAGGTCATGCTAAAGTCCAATGGGGACATGTGTGCTTGCCCAAGGAAAGTGGAGGACTGGGCATTAAGAGTGTTGCAGCCACTAATGCAGGCCTCATGAGTAAGCATCTCTGGGCAGCTTCCAACAGACCGGATTACGTGGCAGACTTCTCCTTCAGGTAAGCTCACATCGTCTGCTGCATACAGTTTGTTTTCTCCAAAATGCGACAAGGTGTTTTGGGCTTGTTTATTTCTAAGACCGTTCAAAATTATTCGCACACACTTTATTCTTTGGTTGGCGATCTGAGGCAGCCTTTCTACGGCAGATAACCCTTGGTTGCATATCACAGCGGCTACCTGTTGTCTTTGTGATGATGAAGCACTGGAAACTCATGATCATATATTCTGTCAGTGCCCCTTTATTTCTCAGTGCTTGCGGATTCTTAAACGAGAAACCAGATTCACTTAGCTAGGATCTCCTTGGCAACAGAGGGTGATTTGGGCAAGCAAGAAATGGCGCGGAAGACGGCTCACGAAGGCATCCTATGGAGCCACGCTTGCAGCACTGATTTATCATGTTTCGATGGAACGCAACAAAAGAAGATTCCAAAGTATTTCTACTTCACCAGAAGCGGTTGCTAGGCAGACTCTGGAGCTTGTTCGATGCAGAATTCTTAGAGATAACTTGCCAGTTAGCTTGCAAGCATCAGTTTTATATAGAATCTGTCTGAAAATTGCATGGAACTAATGTAATAGATCCTTAGGCCCATTGTTGTACCATGTTTTTTTTAGATTTTATGCAATAAACCCTTCCCCTAAAAATTATGAATGATGAGATAATAAATGACAATAAACTCATATAAAACGAGAAAAACACCACATGTTTAATAAAATTTGAATTCATAAGATGATCAAACCAGTTGACGGGACCACCTTTTAATAGTTGAGGCCTGAGACTAATTCTAGTGCAACAACAACAATATTGACATACCGACGAGTCGTCGGTCCAATGGTAAGCCGGTAGAATCTTAAGACAGATTCTCTTACTAACTAGTAAGGGTTTAAAACTTGAGACTCTACTTATTGGAAGGAATTTAACTCTTTTGCTCCCACTCCAAACAGAATTAAACAATATTCTTTCTTCATAATTTGATTTGATTTTTTTGTTTTTTTGAGAGAGATTCATAATTTGATGTTGGATACTTAGTTTTGTAGAATTTGATGAATTTTTTATATTATGTTTGATAGCTTTATATATACTATGTATTAGGAATTTATCCTTAAATTTTCATGAAAAATTAACTTGAATCATTAAAATGGAACAAAAATTAAAACAAATAATTGATTGTTCCCAAATTTATAAATAATTACAGTTTAAAAGTCAGAGTAAATAAATATTTTTGGATCACAATTAAAAAAAAATCAATACAAAAAATTAAATTTTCACCACGTGATGATCAGCATTTTAACATGGTTTGGCTTTGCCAAAACTATTCGTCATGATTTTTAATATGACTAATATTTTGATCTCATTTACAGAAATAACGGTTGTTCGGTATCTGGTCGAGAATTAGGCTGGTAAGCCTAAAACTGTTGTGATTTTTTCCACGCTTAACTGTTGATACTTAGTTATCATTTTCTGCTCTGTTGAATTTTTCTTAAATACTATGTATTTCATCTGTTAAAATGGCTGGCTATAATCTTCAACCTTTTGATGGTAAATCTGACTTTAATATCTGACAACAAAAAATGAAAGGTCAAAATTCAGAAACTCTGATTTTAAATATAGGAAAAACAGTAGGGGAAGAAGCAGATGTAAAAGTAGGAGTAACAGTAGGAGTAAGTCTAGGCTTAGGGATAACAGGTATAAGGATGACAAGTCAAAAGAAAGAAGGTGTAATAACTCTGGAATTAAAGAACACTACATAAAAGACTGTAGAAAGCCTAGGAGGGAAAATAAAGATAAAAACTATGAAAATAAGGAAGATGTAAATAATGTTTCTGATGATAATTCTGGTGAAATCTTTATGGTATGTGAAGTAAATGTTGTTCATTCCCTAAATAAACATGAGTGGTTAATTGATTTTGGTTGCACTTTCCACATGAGTCCTTTCAAAGAAATTTTTACAAATTTCAAATCTGAAATCTCTTGTTTTGTTTCAATGGAAAATGAAAAACATTGTGAAATAAAAGGTCTTGGTGACATCTCTCTAATTTTTAAAGAAGGTTATAAGTTAACCTTGAAAAATTTCAGGTATGTTCCTGACTTAAGTCAAAATTTGATTTCCTAAGCTGCTCTTGAGGAAGAGGGTTTAGAGGATA
This sequence comes from Sesamum indicum, assembly GCF_026168435.1. NCBI lineage: Eukaryota > Viridiplantae > Streptophyta > Magnoliopsida > Lamiales > Pedaliaceae > Sesamum > Sesamum indicum. The sequence continues at coordinate 1,310,230 of NC_142661.1, read as the reverse complement.
AGTGGAGAAAGGGTTTTATGAAAATTATGAAAGGATCCTTAATGGTTTTTAAAGCTAACAGAAAATATAATCTGTATATTTGCACTGTTATGTATGATTCTATTGATGCATCTGTGACTGAATGTGATAAGACCTCTTTGTGGCACAAAAGATTAGGTCACATGTTTGAAAGGTTTAGAATAGTTAAAAAAGGAAGGAATTCTAAATGATAAAATTGAAAAACTAAAGTTCTATGATGAATGTGTAATGGGTAAACAACATAGGGTTCATTTTTCAATTTCACCCTCCCCAAACCAGTCCACGTCTACATGCATTTTAGATTATATATACGCTGATGTTTGGGGTCCCTCTAATGTACCCACCCATGGAGGAAATAGATATTTTCTATCCATCATTGATAATTTTTCAAGAAAGGTTTTTGTTTTCTTAATGAAGCACAAATCTAAAGTTTTTGAAAATTTTGAAAAATGGAAAATTTTGGTTGAAAATCAAACCGGACAGAAATTAAAATCTTTACGAACAGATAATGGGCTTGAATTTTGCAATTAAAATTTTTCTGACCTATGTGAAAAGTTTGGAATCAAAAGACACAGAACTAATCCCTATACTCCCCCAACAAAACGATGTTGCTGAACGAATGAATAGAACACTGTTAGAAAAGGTTAGGTGTCTATTAATGAGTTTTGGTTTGCCCAAATCCTTTCGGGGAGAAGATGTTTTAACTGTAGCTTATCTGATAAATAGATCTCCATCTGTTCCCTTGTTGGGAAAACCACCTGAAACTGTATGGTCTGAAAAAGATATTAATATTTCATCTCAATGTGACGTTTGGATGTTTTGTTTTTGTTCATCATAATTCTGATAAATTAGAACCTAGGTCATTAAAATGTGTTTTTATTGGTTATCCAAAAGGGGTAAAAGGTTATAGGTTTTGGGTACGAAGCCAGCCTGGTTTTTAAAATTTTAATAAGTAGGAATGTAACTTTTAATGAAAATGAAATGCCCTGCCTTAATAAGTCTTAATATCCACTTTTAATAAGGTGGAGAACAATGTAGAGGATAACCAACAAGGGGAAGGGACTACTGAACACATAGAGGAACAAAATGCAGAAAATTCTGAAAATATAGACCCAGGGGACACCCTTGAAAACTATCAATTAGCTAGAGATAGAAATATGAGACAACCTAGAATTTCCTCAAAATATAAAGACTTTCACATCGCCCTAAATATTGAAATTTCTGAACCTAGTAATGTTGAAGAAGCTATGAAATCTAAACAATGGCTTAGTGCCATGAATGAGGAAATGAAGTCCTTAAAAGATAATAAAACTTGGGTACTAGTTCCTAAACCCAAAGACTGCTCTATTGTCGACTGTAAACGAATTTTTAAAACTAAGCAAGAAAATCCCTCTCTAAACTATAAAGTAAGACTTGTAGCAAAAGGGTTCACACAAAAGGATGGGATTAACTATACTGAAATTTTTTTTCCAATTGTTAAATATACTAGTGTTCACATTATTCTTGCTCTCACTGCTCACTTTAATCGATAATTAAAACAAATAGATATGAAAACTGTTTTTCTGCATGGTGATTTGGAAGAAAATATCTATATGAATCAACCAACTGGTTTTATTGATAAAACCAAACTAGACTATGTATGCTTGTTGAAAAAGTCCCTGTATGATTAGCTCTCAAATATCTTATAAAAAAAAGTCTATTTTCAAGAAATAAGAATTTATGGTATTTTCAAAATATACACACAGTGCTTTTTCTTTTTTTTTTTTTTTTACCACCAATATACATACAGTGTTATAGGAAGTGAAAGGATTAGGTTTTGCCATCCATGTTTTATCAATGTCAGAAAACACTTTTAGAAAAATTGGCATTTTTTAGATGGACTTTTATTCCAAATTGTTGATTTTTCTTTTATAAAACACATTTCAATATATTTCACTACTTTAATTATATCCAGAGGCGGTGCGAAACCCTGTCAAATTCATGCGGTTGTTAGGGTTTGGCCCAAGATTAAGGACTATTATTCCATGATCAATATATATATATATATATATATATATATATAAATTATATTTTGTCATTTGAACTATACTCATTTTTATATTTCGCCATTAAAATAATTTTTTGTATTATCTTACTATCTCAATTTTGCAAAATTTATATTTTGTTATATACGATCTTTATTTTTGTTGATTTTTCTGCAAGAAAACGTCACATGTTGTGCATATGTAAAAAATATCACATCACATAACCCTTAAATATCACATGTACATTACATGTGATATTTTTTCGATAAAAAACTTGGTTCAAAAATAATTATAAATAACAAATGTAGAATTTCATAAATTGATATGATAAGTTAACACAAAAAGAAATCAGATACCAAAATAAAAAAATAATCATAATTCAAATGATAAAATATAATAAACCCAATATATATATGATTGCTAGGGTTTTTACCATTTTGTGTTTTTTTTTTCAACAATCAACATTAAGTTATAATTTTTCCAGAAAGTCGGATTGCTTTTATATTTATGTTGTTGATTTTATTCATGTATTTTGATTTTCAACAAACTTGTTCTTTTTGTAATTCTTTTTATTTATTAAATAAAATAAATTTTGGTTTCTTCATATTATGTTATTCAAGTCTCTAAACAAACTTAGATATAAAAAAAATTGATTGTGAAATTTATAATTATATAAATTAAGGTTTTAATTTCAACGAATGGATAAATTTGATAAATTTCCAATCATTATTAAATTTTGAGGCAAAATTGCACAAATAATCCCAAAGTTTAAGGCGAATTCAAACTTAACTCCATGCTTATACGGATCTTAAATTTAACTCCATGTCCCATTAAAAGTTATAAAAAGAAGCTAAAATATTGCAAGAAAAGCCCAGCACTACAAACGTTAAACATAACGGCGAAGAACCCACGTGAAAGTCACGTGCACATGGATCAAAAAAATGGTCAGCAATTAATTCAAACTTTGAACCTCTAGTAGTAGGAGGGAACTTTTCTTTGCAACATTTTGGTCTCTTTTTGTTGTTTTTATCGAAAACTAGGGTTAAACTTAAAATTTTGAAAGGCGTGGGGTTAAATTTGAAATGATCTTAAACTGTCAGACTAATTTTGCAATTTTGCCAAATTTAGCCAGGGGTAAGCCAAGTTCCTGACTTCGCCACTGCATATATCACAAATCTCTAATCATTACATTTTATCTCTTAATTATATATTTTTTTTCCACAGCAGATATTATCATTATCAGAAGTTTATCTGACATCCAAATACATATTAAAAAATTTGAGATGAGACATCAAAAATCACAGCCATAACACTTAAGATTACTGGCTTGTCAACATGTCCTTTGCAAAGCAAAGACTATAAACCCCTTTGAAGGGACTCGTCTGCATACAAAGTAACATTAGCCTGTCATAACGATGAACGTTAAATGGATTGCTAGATTATGTACTGAAAGAAGCCAGAATTCTGCTACATTGCCGTAGTTCTTATCCCAGTTTCATGTTGCATTTAACTTCAACCATGTATATGTGAAGGGAAGAATATAAGGTTCAGAAAGAAAAAATACCATTGAAAGTTAAAGAAAGCGGCATAAACAACAGCAAGAACCATGTCAAGTATCCGATTTACTGGTAGTTTGTGTGTGAGATGCAAGGGTGACTTTCTCAACAAGAACATTGGCGTTGGAGTTGATTCTGTATGAAACATCTAAGCCTTCCAAAATCAGGTGATAAACAACATCATTTATTAGAGATGTAACTAGCTCACCTCCGTTTTGAGAGGCTTCAGCACTGACTACTCTATTTTCAGCATCAACATCACCTCTACTGCTGGCTTCTGTTTCAAGGGGAGGTTGATGAGGACGGCTTCGTTGAGAAACTGATCTTATATCCCATGAGAGCACCTCCCTTATCAAGGATTGAAATTCATCTGGAGAGGAATAAAGTGACTTCTTTTCCTGGAAAAAACAAAGTTGAAAAGATAAAATCACATTTCTGGCCTGTAGAACTGACTTTTGTTTTATTTCATAAATAGGAAGCATTTAGTCTACTCTTTGATAAAACAATTAGGAATACTTCAGTGATTTTGAATATTTTTTTTTATAATTTTGAATTAATAATAATAATTTTTTATAATTTTTACTTTTTTTATATATAATAATAATTTTTATATAATTTTGAATTATTTATTATAATAAAAGTTAAATAATTTATTGAATCCAAACCTTTCATTTTTTCAAAATCTAACGGTTGTGACGCTCATTATTTAATCAAAGAAGATCCAACCGTCATCAAAACAAGAAATAATATATAATAAAAAGGGCACAACGGTCATGAAAAAAAATTTAATACCGTTAAGTCAATTTAACAAAAAAGGGAAAGTAAGCTACATTTGATAAAACAGAGGGGGGATTTTCCACCTATTTCCAAGGGATTTTTTCCCCAATTTTTTAAACATAGGGGGGTTTTATGCTATTTAGCCACCATGTTTTGGATTAAAATGCCCTTTGGACCAAATTTCACGTAAGACATCCATGTTTACTTTGTAGGTATTGCACTACTTTGAAATTAAGATTGCCAGCGCCACAATGGCGGAAAGGGCTAGACTCGAAAAACACAAGGAAAAAGTTCAAAAGGACTGAGAAAAGAAATGACTGTTATTATCTATTTTGGCATTTCATTTTGCCAAATTTTATATTATATGTTTTCTTTTTCTTTCTTTGGAAAATAGCGAGGGTATTTAAGCACTTTTACACTTTTTCGATTGGATTAGTAATGTTTTGCAAACCTCAACGAAGGTAATTAGAACAAACCTCAAGGGAGGTAATTGTAAACTTTTATCTAATATGAATGTATTGTAATTGGATCAAACCTCAAGGGTTTGGATGTAATTTACCATAAATTGTGAGGCAGGCCATGGGGAGTTGATGTACAAAGGGCGTAAAATAACTTCTTCTTAAATAAGAATAAACAAAGGTTCATATTATTCATCTTTTCAGAAGATGTAAGAACTTCTCAAATAAGAAATAAAATTGCGCAACTAAGCCACACAACCAGAATTCATAAATGTAAAACAGCAGGTTGACAGAGTCAAAATTGCAAAATAAGACATAGAGGTTGCATAGTAGTAAGAATTAAGTTCTAAGTCTTACCACAAGCAACCAACAAGCTGCAAGGCTTGACGAAAATCCTTCAGAGAAGTTAACAGAAGCTATAGCTAGCGCATCGTCGACCTGTTCAAGAATTTTCTTAAATTCCCACTGGGAAAGTCAAAGAAGTTTGCAAAAAAACCAAAGAAAGAGACTCTTCCTCGAAAATAACATCTGAAATTAACATAAATGTGGAAAGGTGATTTAGAACAAAGGTAGAGTTATTCCCGCATCAAAATTATGGTTTGAATAGTGTGATTCTTTATTTACTATCAAGCCGAACAAGTTACCCGTAATGACAATAATGCACTCCTCACAAGTACTAATTATGTAAAGAGAAATACCTTCACCCAATCAGGAACTGTAGCTCCTTGGATGTTGTCACAGTATGGCAGATAAGGCTTGATATCCAGAATGGGCTGTAATGGAAGGTAAAGGGAACTAGGTTCTGTTACATTAGTGCCACATATAAATGCACTAATGAATAAGACAGATAACCAATGAGAAAGAAACTTCGTCCTACATAATACTGCTACTAGTGAAACAAGAGAACTTACTGTTCCATCAACCAGATCCACACCAGAGAGCAACACTGTATTCCCATGCACTGCCTCCACCTAAAACACCAGAAAGGTAAATTTCCTAATGTCTATCTAGGAACGAAGAAGAATATTTTCCTGTGATTCAGAGTAAAAAATCCTTGATCTAAGACAATAAGTATTTTCTAACAATAGATCTATCGCCAGCAACCCCGGAGTACGGGTGCAGCCACCATATAAAACTTGACTATCATGATGGTCCTGGAATGGAGCAAAATGTGTGGTTTATGCTATTTCATTCACATAGTACAGTACTATAGCAATGCTTGCTAGATTCTAGAATAAATTTAGTGGAATACAGTAGAATCCCGATGTCACAGATGTGTATATGAATGCAACTGTAATTTTTGCTTTAATAGCAGATGTGATTTCCATGTAGTTTAAGTAAATTAAAGGCAAGAAGAAAAGTAATAGAAACTTTATTTAATTTTTCCAATAAGAAAGAATTTGACATAGTTTTCTCAGAGTTCAAAATCAGTATTTTTATCTTATGAAATTAATGATAAAGCATCTCAAAAAAATGCTTACACAGAGTTTATATTTGGTTTGAATTAAATTAGAGTTTAATCAATGTCATTAAACTTGGAATCTTGGTAGTACAAATTATTTGTAAAATTCAAAACAGACGAATAATATATATATATATATGATTAGTATTTCAGAATATACAGTAAGCTCATAAAATTAATATACTGTCTACAATGTGTCTATTCTAGTTTCTGGAAATTGAGTTGAAAAAGGCTCCTTCATGTGAATTAGAAACATCCATCTTTCTTTCTCCATCACATTCATTGTAAATGAGCTTTCATATAGTTTTTGGACAATAATTTTGGAAGTGAATAGCATGAGATAGCACCTTCCATGCTATGATCATGAAAGATTCAATTTTCCTTTGTTCAATTTAACAATACCTTTGCCACAGTTAATCCAATTGGGCACGGACGATGCGGTGATCTTGTAGCAAAGACTCCAATTCTTTCACCTTTGAGCCTCGGTACCCTTACCTATTCATCCATTCAACTATCTTAAACAGCTCAATAATACTTAAGAGATCCAGAAAACAAAAATGATAGCACTAACCTTTGCCTTAAATTTTGACTGTGACGGATGCTTCCATAACTTCTCAAGATCTGTGTTTAGATGAAACACATAGATAATCCAGCAGTGGGAATACCCTTCAAGGCCCTCAAGAGATGCTTCCGGAACCCGAGTAGGATCAAATATCAAGGATGCCTTTGCAAGAGGTACAATTAAAGGCTGTCTTGGAGTCCCATTCCTGCACAAATTACGACATGTATCATGAAAGGTGCTTATGAATCAAGTGAACGCTATTCTACATTGTTGTGGAAAAAAATTGTCCTACTGTTTTACCAGATTACCTTGTAGAGAAGCATGAGTGAACTACCCCAATAGGTGCCATTGGATATGAAGTAGATTCAACCTTGTTGAAATTAGGCCTGCTCAATGCTTCCCTTAAATCCTGCAACAAGACATGCAATTTTAAAAATTGAACAGCAGCAGGGCTGTTATGGGAATACGTTACAACTCTGTATACACCTGCATTGTTGTTCTCCATATTTGGTATTATTAACCAATAAATAGCACAAATTCATACGAGTACATACAAAAGTCGGCATTAGCATAAACCATGATAATCATTTTGCTACATATTATTACATCTCATTTCCCCACATTTAGATTCTGAAGACATATCTGTCCTATCTGGATTACAATGCTTCAAAACAAAAGCTTTTGAACTGCCAGCAACGCCTCACTTCCTTAAGACATTTATTGAAACTATAGCAGTCGGAACAAAATTCACTTACACTTCCGATTAAACAGAAAGAAAATGAGATATGCTCAATGTACCAAGAAAAGTGCAACTTTGCCCAGCAGTTAGAAAGATATAAAGTTCTAGAAATGATGGAAAAAAAGGACAGAAATTAGAGTCGAACAGTGTCAATTCTCGGCAACATTGACAAACTTTCAGAAAATGGTTTCTCATTTCTCACCATTAAACTTCATTTCACATTTCTAATCATCAAGAAAAGAAGAAGTAAAGCAACCTTTTGAGCCCTAATGCGGCCTTGTCTTTCAGCAGCACATTTTTCCAAGGCGCCCTTTAAGGAGTCTTCAAGTTGTTGAATTTTTTTGTCGGCCTCCCCATTTGAGATAGACTTCGATTTCCTTCTCCACAAATAAACTGCAGCAGCCCAAGATAAACATGCATATATTAGCACAAGAAAAGGTGAAGAGAGAAACTCAGAGTACTGGCTTATGTTTGATGAGGCCTACCAGAGATGGCAGTGGAAGCAGAGAGAGAAGCCAATGCCAAAGTGAAGGAGAGCGTCAGCCACTGGGATTTGGTGCCAACCATTCGACAAAAGACTTAGCTCATACTCTCCCCCTGAGGCGGACAACGACGAACTTAGCCCCAACTTCAACTTCACTCCGCATCAACAGGGGGAATTGCAATTTAGAATAGAAATTTATTTTGATTACCTTGTCACGATAGTGCGCTTTAGACCGTTCGATTGAAGGCAGCAATCAAGACCGTCGGATGGAGGGCCAAATTCAATTTGGGGATGATATTAATATCAGCTATAATATTGATCAAACATGTGAAAACCATATAAAATCCTATAAAGGGAAACACTAAATTATGAGATCACCACAGTATGTATTTTGGAAGACCATTTACTACTTTATAGTTTATGAAACAATTCAGTATTGATAAAAACTGGTCATGCCTAATAACATAACAACCCCATGAAATAATCGATATGGCCCAGGACTTGATAAAAATTGCAACAAAAGTACAAAAATAGAATGACGAAAATTTAATCACGAAATTTTACCTTTTCGATTTGAAGACTTTTTTCAAGCTTTCTCCTACAACCGTGTGCTCACATAAAGACCAACGAGATCTCCTCTATGTCGAACACACACTACACCATAAGGTGGTCTACACCAAACCTTACTAGAAGTAAGGTGTTAAACTTAAGAGGACCTTGCTCTAGCATGAAACTAATTCATGAAGAACAAGAATAGGGAGAAAAAAAGGGAGAAAAAAAGGGAGAAGAGAGTTGTCAAGATGATAAGTGAAAGCAGTATTGTTTTTTGTATCATATACAAATGATACATATATATATATAAACATATATATTATACACGCACAAGAGACATCTTATGTACTTGTTGTATATATCATGTATACGTTGCATGTTAAGTCAAAAATAAGTATAATGTGTGCCCCCATAGTATACTACCTACTAGTACCATAAGTACTCAAGCAATAATTCCCTCATTCTTACAACCTCATATATAAATGTATATCACATATAAATATATCTATATATATAGGATTAAAGGCAATTTTAGTCCCCTAACTTCAGGTCATTCTCGTTTTAGTCCCGTAACTTACTAGGGTTCTATTTTAGTCCCCTATAATTTAAAAAAGCTCAATTTTGATATACATTTCGTCAGAAAATTGCCTCAGTTGCCGGAAAAAGTCACGTGGCCATCATGTGACTTTTTAAATTGGGGGCTTCGTTTTCATTGGCTGAATAGACGATGTGGCGACAACGTGGTGATGACGTGGCGATGATGTGGAAATTAAAAAGAAAAATCGAGTTCTGGTTGAGTTCCACGGCGAACCACCACAAACCGCCGCGGAAGTTGAAGGGTCGGTCACAATTTTGTCGGCGAACAACGGCGATTTCTCATGCTCTAATGGCAGCCCAAGGTCTAGGGAGATGGATGGACGTTTGTTGAAGGAAAAAGATGGAATCTTGGCTAGACAACTGACTGTCATGAATCTAGGGTTTCTTGGTGCGGCGTCGGACTTTCACAGCGAAGAAGATGAAGCGACGGGCGACTGTTTGGCGGCGAAGAACAACGCTGTTCCACTTTCCAATTATAACCCAAGGTTAGTGGAGGGGGAGAACACCTTGCCGGCGACGAAAGAAGGCATCTTGGCCGAATCTTCAATGGATTTGCGATTAGGGTTTCACCGCCGATCATGGCGACGTTAATGGCGGAAACCAGGCGACCAGTCGTCTTCCCGGATTCAACTTCGACGAATTTCTCACCCTAGCATATAAGGTGATCGATCAAGATGATACCCACGCCATGGCTGCATTACAAGATCTGAAACAGCATTGGGGAGTGAAGTTTGGTGGCGGAAACTCATGGGCGTCGGCGAAAGAGACAGCAGTCGACGACATCGTCACTGCTATTTTTTTTAATTTCCACATTGTCGCCACGTCGTCGCCACGTCATCGCCACGTTGTTGTTTTCAACCAATAAAAACAAAGCCCCCAATTTAAAAAGTCACGTGAGGGCCACGTGACTTTTTCCGGTGACTAAGGTAATTTTCCAACGAAATGTGTACCAAAATTGAGCTTTTTTAAGTTATAGGGGACTAAAATAGAACCCTAGTAAGTTACGGGACTAAAATGAGAATGGCCTGAAGTTATGAGACTAAAATTACCTTTAATCCTATATATATATATATATATATATATATATATTCATTCAGAGGTGTAAATGATTCGAGTCAAACAGAATACATTATTGTTCAAGCTTGTTCAAATTATTATCGAGCTTCAAAAATTATGTTTGAATTTGGTTTGATTATTATTCTAGTCAACCTCGAACGAGTTTTAACTGGATCTCAACTTGAGTAATTGATATTTTTAAGTATATTTACTATTTTTGCACTAATCGAATCGAGTTCGAGCCGAGCTCAAAAGTTACGAAAATAATTTTTTTTGTTCAAGTTTGGTTTGCTAAATTTAACAAATCGAATTTAAAAGAGTTTTTATTGATCAATTTCAATCGAGTATCAAATAATTTGATTATTTTTTCGGCCCTGTATGTCTATATATTCAAGCTAGGGCTATATATATCCTATTGGACTTAATTAAGAAATAAATTAAACCCACAGGCTTGGGCCTTCATGAAATTAATCAATCAATTCTTGAAAACCCAAATGGAATTTATTTGATCTTATCAAATAAATCCTAGCCCATAGCCCAATTAATTAATCCATCAAATAATTAAGCCTAACTCCATTTATTTAATCTCATTGAATTACCGACTCAAAACTCTAATTAATTTATCCTATTAATTAGTTTGTCCAGTTCAATTAAAATTGATCTTATCAAATTAATTAGACCCAATCCAAATTTAATTAATCTCATTAATTAAATATTGGGCTTCCCTTAATATGAGTTCTTTCATTTAAATGATCACATCATTTAATCTCTCAAAGTAATTTAAACTCTTTAAATTAATTCATTCTTTCTATAATTAATTCATAATTAATTCCACTACTTCCTTGAGTAGTATTTTGTGTCTGTAGGTTCACCCACAACTAGACTTGAGCTTGTGCAAATCATTAGTGCTACTAACAAGTTGGGATTTTTTTCTTTTAATCTTGCTGCATGCAGCAATGATTTTTTTTTAATATTATATATATATATATATATATATATATATATATTGCATGTTGCATGCTGCAACGTAATTGAAGGCTGCATGCTGCATCGTAAAATTAAGGTTGTATGCAGCATGCAGCTTTAATTTAATGCAGCATGCCTCAAGGATGTATATATATGTGCCCCCAAAGTACGCATCTTCATCTTGCAATTGGCGAGACTTGCATCTTGCAATTAGCGATACTTGCAATTTTTCTAGCATTTCAAACACATTTAAATTCCAATATTTGGAAGCCACAATTTGAAGGTTTGTTTTATAATTTTGTCAATTTAGTTTCTATTCTACAAGTAGTAATGATTGTGATTTAATCTCTTGCAGAAATGTCTTGAATGGAAGTTATTGTGTATTTTGGGGCCGAAATTTCTCACGATGGGTGGACAGTTACCTATGATCGGATGCCAATTGATTTTATGCGGGTCTCATGCCCAGTGACATTCTCAGTTTTTGACAAGTTATATCAAAAAATTCATGTTGATAGTAACAAATTTTTATTAAAAGTTTACGCTACACATATAGGGCAATACATGGGGCATATAAAAGAAACTCCCATACAAATTCAGGATAATGAGAATTTAGCATAATTCTTAAACCCTGATGTTGGTTCTCCTATGATGGAAGTGTACATCGAAACAGAGCAAATTCTTCATAATGATAACTCACCTATGATGAATCAATAGTGAGGCGAATACATGAATACAAATGCCGACCTATCTTCTCGTCTATTAATGAAGAATACTTTGCAGGTGCTTCCACTTCTGCTCAGGCTAATTATTACCCTGAGTTGGTCACTGTGACAGCAGGACTTTAAAATATTGGAATTCACTGCACTAGTGGAAACTCTTCACAAAACCTGCATGCGAATGAAGAGGAATTGTCTACTCATGATAATGTTGACGCTGACCTGAGGCAGACTCTTTTGCCAATTTATTGGATCATAATTCTAAATCGGACGAAGTTGAATTTCCGATATTACCTGTGGACCCCGAAAATGAGGTTGGCATAAATATCATGAACGAGACATTGACCTCTAATCCACAAGGTATGTCATCATCACACCACACACCGACTGAAATACCTGCCAGATACAGATACTAATCAAATGCTCTATCGGTCTATACATTTTTTTGCTCGAACATTTCCTAAGATACCAACTGATTCAATTGATGTCCGACATTGAAGTATGCAAAATTTTATGATAATAACAAAGGCAAACTCGATGTGGGGATGGTGTTAAAAAATAAAGAGCATTTGATGAGTGTTGTAAAAGATCACTCGGTAAAACATGCAACCGCATTAGCATATGGAAAGTCGTATGTAAGCATAGCACACCAGTATACATATCAGTTCTTTCAAAACCCAAATATTTTCCATACCAAAAAAATAATTAACTTTTTAATTAATTACTAACATATATATATATATATATATATATATACTTTTGCAGAAATGTGGTGTAAATGGATGCTTCAAGGTATACATAAATCCAAAATTGGTCGTTGGTTGATCACAAAATATGTTGGAGATCACACATGTGTTTTAACTAACATGACTTTGCAACATTGTAATTTGGATAGAAGTTTTGTTGCCTTCTTACTATTGGGACAAGTCAAATGCGGCCATGTATACAGAATATAGAATGTCATCCAAATTGTGAATGGGAGTTAAGCGGAGCATATGTAACCAAATACGTATTCTGGGCATTCAAACCATGTCTTGAACGGTTCCAATTTTGTCAAAAAATCATCAGTGTAGATGGAACTCACTTGTACACCAAATACAAACATAAAATATTGATTGCGGCGACGATGGATGATAATCAACAGGTCCTTCCTCTTGCATTTGCTATTGTTGATGAAGACTCATACCTATCTTGGAAATGGTTTCTACAGATGGTGAGCAAACATATTTTGAACGGGGTGACTGGAATATGTCTTATTTCTGACCGCCATGCGGGGCTCATGGGAGCAATAGATGACATTCCTGACTTTGTTCCTCCTTGCAGTGTGCATCAACTTTGCTTGCGGCACGTGTGTTCAAACTTCAACAAGCGTTTCAAAAACGTAAAATTTAAGGACCTTTGTTGGAGAATTGGGTCGAAATATCAAACTAGAGAATTTAATCGCATTATGGACGAGATAAGAAATATAAATTCAGAAGCATGCGACTATCTGGACCAAATTGAGAAAGAAAAGTGGACAGCTTCTCATGATGGCGGCTGGAGATGCGGTATTCTGACAACCAATATGTCGAAATGCATTGATGGAGTTTTGAAGGGAGCAAGCACGCCTACCCATGACAACAATTGTTGAAATGACTTTTGATCATACTATCCATTATTTTAATGAAAGGATGAAGAAAAGTGATGTCATGATAAGCAACAATCAACCTGGACAGACTATGTATATAAGTTATTCCAACGTCGGTTCGAGCATTCTCTAGAGCATACGGTAACCAGATTTAATCAGTTTGATCAATCCGCCTCAGTGGTTATAAGACGATATCATGGACAGGGATATAACACTCATGTTCTCAAAATTGGCAAAGGGTTGGAATCCCTTGCTCTCATGCTCAAAAAGTATGCTGCATATAAGCTTAACACATAGCAACACTATAATTTAATGTCTTACACAATGACATATTCTATGGCTTTCCAACCTATAATGTCAAAAGAGTATTGGAATGTCCCAGAATTTTAATTGATCCACGACACTACTATACGCACCCCTACTCGTCCGGCTCGACAGCAATCTACTAGAATTGCTAATGAGATGGACTGGCCCCAAGCACGTGCAAGACAACAAATTTGACAAAGTCAAGCTCCATCGCAGCAAAATAATGTGCCAACACCAGGTCGCACACGCCAAAATAATTGATCTAATACTGCAGTGTATCCTTTTATTCTTTTATTTGTATGTAATTTTCAAATTTTATTATGATGTTAAAAATTAATTGAGTATTAACATATTCTTTATTATTGTAAATTTTTATATAAATTCAAAATATTATAAAAATTTAAATATTAATTAATTATCATATCCTACTTATATAAATAATATCAATACATATATACAATTAACAAACAAAATATAAATATATATATATATATACACAATTAACAAAAAGAAAAAGAAAGAAGTCCCTAGTCATTAGTAGCATTAATGATTTGGTGCCGTCCAATTTTTTTTTTTTAAAAAAAAATTCGTTAATAACACTAACAACTTCCATTAAATTTGCAATTCTACTGCTTTTACGATAGATTTGTAATTTTTATTTATAATATTTAACTAAATAACTCCCTCACAAATCATTTAGCTTCGAACCTAACGACTGCTTTACAATAACCACTTGAACAGATTCATAAAAAAATAGGCAAATATTTAAATGGAAAGTGGCATTTAAAGATTGCATGCCAAACAATATTATTCAATTCATGTACATTTGAATTTAATTTATTTTATCAATTTTAATTGATTATTTATTTTATTATTTCTATCTTATCTATTAAATAAATATAATAAAAAAATTTAAATTCAAAGTGTACTTCAAATTGCTAATAGCCACTTTATGACCATCATTTGATATTAAATTTACCTTTTCAGTGTGCTTCTGAAAATAAAAGGTCTGCATATGTTTCTATTATTATTAAAGACGTGCCTTTTTGTGTCAATATGTCATTTTTTCCTAAACATTATTTTTACCAAAATTTATACTCTTTTTTCTCGTTTATTAACTTTCAATTTTCTTATTCTTCTAAATTAGGGGTGTAAATGAGTCGAAATCGAGCCAAGCTTAACTATTTTTGATCGGCTCGAACTCAATTTTATTCTTCATAGCTCGGGCTCGGGCTCAACGAGCTCTTCTGGTTCGAACTAATTACTACACATGCTTAAAAGTGAAAAATGTGACAAATGTTAATTATTACTAACAGCTATTAGTCGTTGCTTCTGCAAGTGAGGTCAAAATATTGGCCGTAACGAAAAATTATAGTAAATTTTTTTACTATAATTAAAACCATGGTAAATTTTCATTACTCGTGCTAAAAGAAATAATTTTTTGAATAAATTTTATTTGACTGCTATGGATAGTATTGATTTACAATAATTTTTAAGTCGTGGTCGTTAAAATACAGAGAACAATTCATTTTTTTTAGTGCAACATTTATTTCTTCATTATTTTTCCATATTTTTTTTAAAAACATTATCAATATTTCCAAAAACCAAAAGATTTTTGCAAACTAGAGTTTATATATTTGATTTTATTTAAATATATATATAAATAGAATTATAAGCAATAAAAATCAAAATATATAAGAAAATAAATGGAAGCAAATGAGTAGGGTCTTTTACTCTTAGGCATCCTGGACTGGGTGATATGGACAAAACTATACCAGCAAATCCAGCTTTGGGTTTGAGTAATATTGGCCCAGTATGTTGGGCTGGCCCACTAATAAATCCATTCTGAAGTGGGCCACTGATGTTACAAGGCCTCATCTAAAATGCATAAATTCCAATTTCACTAAATATATACTAATATCTATATCTATACTATATAAAAGAAAACGCAGTTTTTTTCTCGTAAATGGCGGTTATGACACTGCAACATCAATTTTATTGTCATACCAATAATACCCCTAAATTGATTTTCTTTTTTTTTTTTTCTTTTTCAGAACTATAATATGTTGGTTTATATATATATTTTCTTATTCATAATATATTTTAAAATATAAAGTATTATTTATTATATGCACGGCGGCTAGTAAAAGGAAAATACCATCCACACTCACAAACGTCTTGTACTATTATTTTGTAAACTTATGTCCCAAATTAGTTAAAATTCACTGAATTCGTTCATATTAACAAATAAAATGAATGAAAAAAATCTGTATTTACCATCGATTGACTTATTGTTGGTCAAATAAATTTTTTGTGACTAACACTAACGTTGAAGATATATCTCACCATATTCATTAATGTATCAATATGTATTAGGGTGATTTGATTATAAAAATATTTAAGTGATCTATAAAAAATCAGTGATAAGTCAATGGGGATACGTAAATATGATTTTTCAACCGTTCTTTTTTTTTTTTTTCCGTTAATATCATCAAATTCGGTGAATTTCGACTAATGAAAGGATTTATTTGTTAGATGAAAGCAAACATTAAGGGTACTAAATCTATTTTAAATCATATTATATTTTTTTATTTTAAATTCATATATACAGAATATGTATATATATATTTTTTAAATACAATACGTTATGTTAGTTTTATATATTAGATGTGTATATATATAATAAATAAAAGGTTAAATTACATTTGTGATCAATTTTTCAAAAATACATCTGCCTCTTGTTTGTCATTAAATATTTTAGGAATAATTATATTTTCCTTCTTGAGATTTGGTGTAATTACACGTGAATTCTTTGTGGTTTGTTTATTACATCTAGCACCCCTAAGGTTTGCTTTCATCTAATAAATAAATCCCTTCGGTAGTTAAAATTCATACAATTTGCTGATATTAACAAAAAATCTAAATCAAAATTGAAATTTACCCTCGATTGACTTATTACTGACTTACTGCATGTCAAATAATTCTGTCTAATTATACTATCATTATAATGGTGAAGATATACCTTCTCTCATACATGAATGTATGGAGACGTCAATACAAGAAAAATAATCAACTTCTATGAAATAATTTGATGCTAAAATCAACGTCGAGCTAATTAACAAGTAAAATTTTCATTGCTAATTTATATTATTTAATATATCTTTCAGAAAGTTCGTAGCTAAATTTGTAGCAAGTAAATTTCCCTTGCTAAATTCATTAGCAAGTAAATTTTTTGTATTAGATAATATATATTAGCAATGAGAGTTTTGCTTGCAAATTATCTCGACACTAAATTATGTTATTAAACAATTTTTTTGTAGTGTATATGAGGGTAATTTGATCATAAAATATTTATTTGACCAGCAATGAATCAGTAATAAGTCAATCGGAGGTAAATATAGATTTTTTTTTATTTTTATTTTGTTAATATCAATAAATTCTGTGAATTTTGACTAACGAAGGACTTATTTGTTAGACGGAAGCAAACCTCAAGAGTGCTAAATGTAATTTTTTAAATCATAGGGGATTTACATGTAATTACACAAAACCTCATGGAACGGGAGTGAATATTTTAAAATGTAAAAAGTTTTTCTTCAAGTATTCCTTTAAAAAATTCAAATCAAAACTTACTAAATATAGAATGCACTATTACAACAAGGGGGCACACATGAAATATTATCATAAATTAATCTAAAAACATTCACTTATTTAGTTGGGAAACTAAGCATAAAATTGAAAAAATCAAATATATATAGGGTAAATTATAATATATTTTTAAAAAATTATCACAATTATAAATACTTTTTTACTGTTTGAAAAAATATAAATATTCTCTAAAATTAATAGTTTTCTAACAAATACTCTCTCATGATAGCCCATTATAGGGGTGTATTTGCTAGATGGTGGATACTTGCAATTTTTCAAACAACGAGGGAGTAATTATAACAAATCCTAGGAAAGTCAATTATAATTTAGCCAGTATAATCTATATATATATAACTAGTGATTCACTACAAAAGAATATATATATATATAATCTTTCTCTACAATATAAATGACCACGACTTAAAAATCGTGCTAAATTAGTACTATTAACAATGGTCGCACATATAGGTTTTGATTGCCACATTTTCTGTGGAGACTATTTTTTTGGGTAATTTAATCTCGCCGCTCAATTCTCAAAAATAAAAAAACAAAAATCAACACGGTTAATCAATATTTACCATATTTCTTTATCTATGGTCAAAATATTCACCATAATTTTAACTATAGTTAAAATTTTGGTCTCCTTTGAAGAAACAACGTCTAATGACCGTTGTGAATTCGTAATTTATTTGCCACAATTTTATTTTTTTTTAAATTTCAACCACAGTAATTAACTGCGGCGAAAATCATATTTATTTTGGTATATATGATGAATAAAAGAATGTCCTTTGATATTCTTGAATATATATATGCTCCACCACTAGATTATACTTTGAGTACCCCTAAATAAATCAATCAATCCTGTTTATTAGTGTAGAAGCCCCACAACAGATTTGTCCCAACTTTTAAAAGCACAAACTTTCAACTTTTTAGTTTAATTCTAACCTATTGATACCTTCACTAACAAAATTTTAAAATTAAATGTCAGAAAACACCCAAAAATACGCCAAAAACCAAGTTTTAAACGATCCTCACCATTCATCGTGTGGGCCCAACATCATCGATGGTGCTGATCAGCCAACGCTATATCTCATTTTGTGTTTGAGTAGGACTGAAAGACAATTTATTCTTTTTGTGATTTTGGTTACAGTACTCTATCACTCGTTAGATTTAGTCTCGTAAATCACAAAAAATTTATAATATTACTCACGATCATAAATTTCGTTAAATATTTCATAAAGGCGGCACGTGATTTATACGTGCGCCGTTAATTATGTAACTGACAATTAATTTAACGAAGCCACGTGCTCCTTTAAATATTTAAAGAAATTTGTGGCTGAGATTAAAATTACAAGTTTTGATAATTTTTGGGACTAAATCTGACAAATATTAAAATATTAAGTACAAAATCACAAAAAAAAAAAAAAGAAGAAAAAAGTAAATTATTACGTATATGAACCTTTTCTTGTTTCCTCCGTGACCTAAAGTTGAATGCCTGTGTGTAAAGTATATGTATATGATCACTACATAATAATATACCAAGAATTCTCCACACCATTAGTGGAGAAAAGTATCTCCTTTTTCTCCTCCTTTTAGGACACAGAATTTTCTATTAAGGATTTCTTTCTCAATGGAACTTTGAAAAAGTTAAGGAAGTAGAGGCTTACATGCATTTCTGCTCCATAACTTAGTTTATTTAGCATTTTTGTCTTTTAACTTTTAGAATGATTTTATATTTTTTTAGTTTTCGCAATTTTAGTGTTTTTAAGGTAGCATTTCGATCTTGTATTTTTTTAATTTTCGTAATTTCAGTTCGTTTTTTGTCGGACTTTACCCTTCTTGCAAGTGGAGGCGAACTTAAGAGATGATACTCTAAAAAATTAAGGAATAAAACCCCAAATAATTTAAATTATGGAACCAAAACTGTATTTAATCCAGGAGGTAGATGCCCATGTTTTCTTCTAACACATTAATGTTGATCTCTATTATTAATTTCCCAGAAAGGAGGGGAGGGCGGTGCCTTCACTTTTAATGGCTTTGGACTGTTTAAGGATGTTTTGATAATTGATGTACTAATGGGAATTAAAAGATAGAGTTTGAGTAGAGGTTGGGTAAGTTGGGAGCCAAAATGTGAAAATTGTTGTGCCTTTCCAAGGAAGTATATATTTTGAGCAATGAACTTGGATCATTACATCCCAATCCACTTAGCCTCCCACTCTATATACTTTATATTTGTTCTATAAATGATGTAGTGATTGGACATATGGCTTTTTCATGGAAATTATTATTATTATTTTTTTTTTTAAAGGGCTTAGAAGTAGCCTACAATATATGTCATATTGTCTTTAGATGTACATATAGATAGTCTTGTAGATGTATAGGTTGTTTTTTTTTTTTTTTTGGTTTTTGGAGGAGAAATGGTAATAAAAATAATAATAACTATTGATATAAACGTCTACTTAGCTGTTCGGATAGTCGAGAGAGATAATCTTTTGATATACTGAAAAATTCTATATTTTAGATTTAGTTAAAAGAAAAGCCCACACGTCATATGCTTTATAATTGAACTGCAATTTTTTTATTAATATCGTGCACTTTTTTAAAAATTATATTTTTTTTAGAAAATAAATACAAGAATAACTATTGAATATAACGTATCTATTTAGTGTTCAGAATCTACTACATATAAATAATTTAATAAAAAATAAATTTTGGTGTTAGAAAAAAATTCAATATATAGCATATATTTAATAATATGTGGTGGTGGTTGAATCACTACTTAAATTTCTTGTATTTGTGAGAAAGGGGAACCAAATGGGCACCTTTTGATTGATTGGGGGGGAATTGCTCCTTAGCCATATTGCTATCTATCATGAAAAAAGCAAAACCACTTTCCCATTATTCTTCCTAAACTACACACAAAGGGGGAGTGTAAAGGAAGGACTCAAAAGTCCACTTGCTTTGAGTACAAGAAGCCACCAACACCTTTTTTGGGGAGGGTACAACTTGCATGGGTGGGTATATTTGTTTGGTGGGGTGGGGGGTGGGGGGTAGGGGGTAGGGGGTGGGGTGGGTGTGATTTCCTATGATTATACTTGAAGTCTTGATCCTGATGGTACGATTAAGTAGGAAAACTTTTTATTCAAATCAGATTTGGACAAACTAAATTAATTACATGTCAAGTGTGATACACTTGTCACGTAATTGATCATTTTTTTATAGTCATACATCAATTATATGACAAATGTATTATACTTATCGTACAATTAGTTTCGATCTGATCAAGCCCAGTTCGAATTAGAATTTTTGAATAAGTATATACTCATACATGTATAAAAGTGAGTGGAGGGTAGGGGGTGGGGTGGGGTGATCTCCCACACACATGTGAGTAAATTGTTATTATGTTTATGCTTGAAGTCTTGATCTTGATGGCATGATTAAGTAGATAGTCATAGATGTATAAAGAGAGTGGGGTTTGGCTTGCACAAGTGAAAAGGGCAATGGGCCCTAATGTCCCTCAACAAAGCATCAATTAGCCTTTGGGAGAAGCTTTTATTTTATCATGAAACCATCAATGGTTAATTTGAATTTTTCATGGGGAAAAAGAGGGGATTTTTTTTTTTTTTTGTTTCTTCATTAATTGTTCATTTTTTGCAATCTTTGCTTCAAGGGAAAGGGGATTGTTTGACTTTAATCATGCAATCTATTATTAGAGTGGTGAGAAAAGTCACGAGGATTCAGTGGAAGAAAACTTTTCATTCAAGTATTATATTTTTTTTATTTTTATGTGAAAAAAATAAGTTTATTTATTGCAAACTACATATACGATATTGGATGTGAAAATAAAAACACACGAACCCTAATTCTATTCGGACATTTTCCTTAATTATAAGGGCATTTTGGTCATCTTCATTATACCACGTAAAACTCTGAAAGTCAACATAATAGGTAAATTTTATTGTAACGTTGACTATCTCAATGTTGACCATTGACTCTCAAGTAATGGGGCAGGATTCTGATCATGAAAAGTCTGAGGGCAGAAAAGCAAATATTAAATGACCAAGGACACGGAAGGAAAAAAGGGACAATTTAGGTCTGAAGGCTTTTGGTGCTGGAAAAGGACAAAGGGGGGAAACACATGCAAACTGCAGAGGGTTAGTAAGCGGTAATTAATGTGAAAAGCTGGACTGAAGTCGCGTTTTCCGTGATCCTTTTGTTTTCTTGGTCACTACAAAAGCACAAAATTGGTGGCACAGCAAAAGAGGATTTTTTATTTTTTTTATTTTATTTTTAAAATAAATTATATTTGCTTCCGTTTTTACATTTTGTCGTTTAAATTTTTTATATCAATATCATCTTAACTTTTCAAAATTTACAAGTTTTCATATATCGCCATTTTCCAATCAATTTTTCCTATTGGAAAAGCATTACATGCAATTCACACCACAGTCTATATGATTTATCTTTCTACCTAAGTATACTTGTGCACTGTATGTGATTTTTTTTATAAAAAAAATAATTAAAAAATAATTTATTAAGATGGTAAGTCAACAAAAAAAAAATAATAAAATATAAAAACGAACATAATGAATGACAAAATATAATTTACCCTAATTTTAATTTATGGAAAATATTATTTTAGTCAGCTAAGTATGCCTAATTTTAATTTTAATCCGATAACTATGTCCATTTTTTTTAAGTCCAGTAACTTACGAAATTGCTTACTTTTAATCCTCTGGCGATTTTCGGACAATTTTACCCCTATGCAATTTTTGAAAGGCAGCTTTAGTCCATATGCATTCATAGGGGTAAAATTGTCCGAAAATCTGCCAGAGGACTAAAAGTAAGCAATTTCGTAAGTTACTGGACCTAAACAAAAATGAACATAGTTATCGGACTAAAATTAAAATTAGGCATACTTAGCGGACTAAAATAATACTTTTCCCTTTAATTTATACCAAAAGCCATAATAAAAAAAATTGATGACGCCCGTATAAATTTATATCCATATAAATTATAAACTGTTAAATTAATGCATAATAATAATAACTTTTATAATTTAATAATTTATTCATAATATAGTTAAAACTTATTGAACGATATCACCCCACCCCATATAAAATGTGGATAACGTTGGTCGACTTGATCATATCATGACATTAGCATCCAACCGTAGGTTCAATGCACCCATGCACGCCAACTTTTTGTCATGCACCGATCACAAGATTTATCGCATATAACAAAGTAATGATTTTCTTTTTTATTTATTTATAATGGCCTTCGTGATTTTCCCTTTACAAAAAATAAAGAAAATTATTAGCGCATAATTAGGAAAATTTGATTGGTTATATTTAGCTAATCACGTTTAATTAGTTCATCATATCTTATTAGGACAATAAATTTTTTAATAAATTACATTAACACTTCCTAAATTTAGTTCAAATTACACAAACATTCCTATATTTTAAAAAATTACAGCTACATCCCCTAAAGGGTGTTAGTGTAATATTTCCTCAAGAAGTGTTTGCGTAAGTTTTGTATTTGAATAGGGTGCGTAGTTGTAATTACAATTAGAGAAAATTATTTATTTAGTCCTTTAAGTTTGCCTGCTATCAATTTTAGTCCTTTAAATTTATCCATTTTAGTTTTGGTCCGGTAACTTTCAAAATTGCTTAATTTTAGTCATTTGATCCAATTTTGATAATTTTGCCCCTATACAGCTTTTGAAGAGCAATTTTAGTCCATATATGTCCATTCATTTTGCATTTTGTAGCTAATGCTCGCTTAGAATGGTATAAGAGTCTACTTTTATTGAAAAATTATTTGTTTATATTACACTCAAAGCATTAGAATGCACTATTAGCCTTTATCATCAAAAGGGCAAAAGAGTTATAAATTAGGCTAAAGGACTAAATCTACGTAAAATTGATAGATAAAGGACTAAATCTAATATTACCAAATATAAAGGACCAAAATGAATTCAGACCAAATTTATAGGACGAAAATTTTCTTTTTCCTTTACAATTATAATCTCAAGGGGTGGACCTCTAATTTTACAAAAAGTATGAAGATTTTGTGTATTTTAGCCTAACTTTAGAGGGTGTTAATTCTGGGATGATTTGTCGCGACCGCTCACACATAGGAGGATCAAGCCAAGAGAAGAAGCAGCAACCCCCCACACCCTACCTCCGAAATTAGGGCAAACGATTTTAGGGCTTGTCTTATAACAACTACTTGAAGTGGGAAATAGATGAAATTACGTAAAAGGACATTGAAAAATCAGATTTTTAGACGCGTGCACTTTACCCAGCCTGAAATACCAATAACCGGTCTGAAAATTGAAAAAATTTGGTATGTGCAACAAATTTAGAAGGTTGGAAGGCGAAAAATGGTTGGGGGGTAAAGTGCAAAAAACCCCATACGTTGGGAGGGTGTCTGCATTTTACTCATTTTTTTCAAAAAATGAAAAAATATTTATAATTAAGGCAAACCTCATAGGAGCTCCTTAAAATTCACCCTATTAAGTACTATGAAATGGCTACTAACTGTTGTTTTAAGGTTAAAATATTAGTCACAACTAAAAATCATGATAAATATTTTGTCGTAGCTACTATGATTTGAATGATGATTAACCCTGATCAAAAATTAAATTTTTGCTTTCGTTTCATATGATTTTAGTAGATAATATTGATTTGTCATAATTTTTAAATTATAATCATTTATAATATAGAAAAATTTAATTTTTTTATAATGCGTAAATGTTATCATGTTAATAGTGAGATCTATATTATAGTAACGTACGTAATAAAATTTCTATTTTTATATATACTAAATTTAATTCATATAAAAACAAATTGGAAAAAAAAATATTCATGAGTGGATCAAAAGCTTTTCTTATTTCTTTGACATTATTCAAACTAATAGGGTCATAATCACCTAATAAAAAGTAGTATGCATATATAGGTCTAAAAATGTGAATGGATGGAGAGGGTGGTGAAAAGTTGGAAGTAGGCTCGAAAAATGCGTAAAAGGCAAGTGAGAGCATGCGTTGTCAAAAGCGCCCATAAAGGAGACTATATGATGATGATGATGAATGTTCTTTGCCATCACTTTAATTCTTGAAAATTTAATTCAAATAATAAAACCCATAATTTCAAAAGAAAATTAATATTTTTGTGGCACTTTATTTTTCAAATTAGAAGTCTATTTTTTTTTATATATATATTGGCCTTTTATGGTTTTTTTTTTCTTAAAAAAAAGGGCCCTTTTAAAATTTTGAATTTAATAAGAAACATCTATGCATCTATAGTTAAATTTTTAATTTACGGGTGTTTTTTAAATATAATATTGATTAGATGTCGATATATAGTATATAAGAACATGTTATATATCAAGTTTAATTTAGTTAGTGAAGGTAAGGTTCCGTAATTAAGAGGCCATGAGCTTTTGTCCCATCAATGTGTGGCTATTGGTCTACTTTAGTAGTAGTTATTTGTTTACTGTAATAGTACTTTGATTAGTTATATATAAAATCTGATATTGATAATTGGTGTATATTGATTGTCAATCGATCCGTTCTTTTTTTTTTTTTTTTCATTTAAACCATCTGGAGGTGGGGGGAGCTTTTCGGAGTCCCCGGCCCTTCTTTATTAAGATCAAAAGGTGAGCAAATTTACAATGGGAGTGCTTACTCTCTATTATTTCTGAAAAAGTTGTAAAAACGGAAGTACTACTCCCTTACAAAAATTCACTCAAACCATAAACGAGGAATACTACTCCCTTACAATAAATTACAAAAGCATAAATAAAGAGTACTACTCCCTTACAAAAGTAAGACGTGCTAAGATGACAGGCAAAATTGGAGCATAAAAATGTCATATGAGCATAGAACGAAAAATTGCAACGTATGATTTAATATATTTCAATTGTTAGCTTGAATTTGAAGCACAATGCCAATGGGACCTAATTTATTTGGCGAAATTGAGATTCCATGATCAAGTAGTCATCGTTGCAAGTCCTACAAATGTATAGGTATTGATATACTTTAATAATTATTATTGATCTACTGTAATGATAGTTAAATATGCATGTTTGATATTGATACTTAGCGTATATTAATTGTTAATTAAAATTTATTATGTAATAGTAATCGATTTACTCTAAAAAAAATTAAACCGTAATTAATTTATAAATCCTTCATAAATTTGATGGTCAAAATATTGGTTCATTCCTAAAAGCTTTGGAATCTTGAACTCATAGTGATGAAGAAATATTTGCCAAGGAAGTAACAATTTAACTAATATATGATAACAGTCATAAAAGAAGTATTATAATTAAGATTGTTACTCTATCATTATCAACTATATATTTTAATCAATATTTTGTACCAAAATGTACAAATGATTCCCATACAATTCCATAATATGCTATGGTCATTAAAGGACAAAAAACGAGATTATTTGCAATATAATGGAAGAATTACAAAAAACAAAAATCAATCAAATAAATAAATAATGAAAAATTGAGTATTGGAATGCAAAGTTTAAGGTGTCCCTTAAGAGGCCTAACTTGGGTAAGGGCCTATAGTGCTCCCAGCAAGCCCCGTCCGAGCAGAGCCCAGGGAGTTCGGTAGGAGGCAACCCCACGAAATAAATTAGCCAAAAAAAATTCAATCAGCCTAAATATGAGGAAGCCCAGATCCAAGAGAGCCTCATAGGCCCACAGTGAAGTTTAGGGACTTGAAATCTCCCATCTAATATCAAAGCTCATGTCACGTGGAGTTCACGGATGCCCTAGGTGACATCTACGTAAAACCTCTGAAGGCACACCCTACAGAATCAAGTAAGAACTAGCAACTTTATCAAGAACACATGGGGCCCCCAACTGAAAGTAAATCATGACTCCAACTGAGGGAAGGCGTCTCTTCAACCACCTCAACGAAAATCCGGGAAAGCATCGCTATCCCCAAAGAGGTCCTCATCCACAACAAACTCTAAGCGACCCGAGAATCCCGAATCCTCCAATTGTTGGGAGATAACCCTCCACGGGAGATCCCTCAACTGCTGAGAGATGACCTTCTACCGAATCTATGGGGGATTCAGTCTGATCTAACCACTTTCAGATCATGTTCCATTAAAAATATTAGAATCCTCCAGCATATTCGTGAGGGATTCGATCTTCTCCAATCAACTGATGGTGCCTATAAATAGATAACTTCCCCAACAGGAGAAAACAAATTTACCTACTACACCTTGTATCTTCATACTACCACTTCACCTACATACTACAAGTTTAGCTGAAAAGAATACTTTAATTTCGTACTTGAAGTTTTACTTAATTGTTAATCTCTCATTTGTACATACAAAACGAGAAAGAACACTCTCATTTCCACTCTCTTAATTCCTACGATTCTCCCCTCTAAAAGAAAAAAAAAATCCAACCATTTTATATCACTACTTTCTACTCCAACCGGACCCGAGCACCATATTTTTTACTCGCATCACATCTTAATTATTTACCTACTTTTTTCTAAACTTAAACACTTTTAAAATGCATAAATTTATTGTTTTATGATTATTATTTTCAAACACTTTCTAAATTTTACATCTTAATCACTTATTTACCTTTTTTCAAAAGTTAAGGCACTTTTGAAAAAAAATATATAAATTTATGCAAACACCCCACCCTTGTGTCGTCCACATATATTTGAACCAACATAAATTATGAATTGTTGATTAACAAATAATAATGATATTATATGATATCTAACAGTTGATAATTTGCATGGAACAAATTCATATAGACGACATTACCATGCTCGATACATATATATATAGAGTTAAATTCATTTTAACCCTCTGTGATATATTAAAATATCAAAAATGCCCTTATGAAATTTTCAATATAAAAAATCATCTTTATGTTATGAATAAATAATCACACCAGCCCCCTGGTCAATTTGAACCTATTTTTTTTAGAAACAATGACTAAAATACCCCTTCTGGTCAACCAGTAAAACTAAGTCTATTTATATATAATTATTTTAATTTATAATATATATAATTTATAACTATTAAAATATATTTATAATATATGTAATTATTATTTTTAAGTATATAATTTTTAATTAATTTAATTAAAGTTATATTGTATTATATAAATAATTAAATAATTATTAATATAATATTATTATATATTTTATATAAAATAATATTTTATTATTAATAAATATATAATATTATATATATTAGATGTGATAGAAGGGCAAAAATATAAAAAGAAATATTTTTATAGCAAATTCGCAGTCAAAAGCGCGTGCAAGTCAATTTCTGTACGGAGGAGATTTTTTGAACTTTATTTTATATCATGAGGGGGGTATTCGATACTTTTATTTTCATAGGGGATTTTTTAAATATTTCTATTATCATGGGGGTTCTCTGAATTTATATATATATATATATATATAATAACTTATGACTCATAGCTTATGTGTAGCAAAAAAGATAGGGTTGCCAAAAATATTTACATCTGCGTCTTTGTCCTTTTTAAATGCGCTTATTGAAAAGCTAATAGAAGTAAACAAAAGTCGTAAGTAGTCATCAAAATGAAAAAGGTGATAGCCGTGCAATGCCTTTTGCAGCAGTTGCGTGTGAAAAGTTGGAAATATATTTATTTAAATCCACAAAGTTTGCGAATAATTATTCAACTGCCCCCACACAAACTCCCTCGCGCGTGTTTCCCACTTCTATGTTCTATCCTAAAATTTGTAAACCATCACCGTCTTAATCCAATCGATAAAATTAAAATTTCATAAATAAGTTTAATTTTATTTTTTATATATGAATTTATTATAACATATTTTCTTATTTTTATATATATTGATGTCCTGATCAAATATCGAGATCTTATAGTAATGTATTTACTGCTTCAAAAAAAAAGATCGTCTGAACTGTATATCACGACGATGTATTTTTATCACATTGTAGTGTAGATCATGATTTAAATACTTTATTTAAATCCACATCATTTTGTGGGATTTGAGGATTCGAATAATTTACTGCATTGTCTATATATATATATTCAAAAATAAAAATAAAAAAATTAAGAAAAATTTAATTTATTCTTGTTGATATATATTTAATGTCAGCACTATTGCAAATAATTACTTAATTTTATGGAATTTTTTCTTTAATTTATTTTAAGACTAAATTCTTCATTTTTTATATAATTTTAAATTTAGAGGAACCACTTCACTAAAATTTGATTGGAAAATTCTTAGTGAACTATTTGACCACTTTTTTCATATGCTGAAGTGGTCTTAATGCAACTTGGTCTAGACTATAATTTATCAGAGAAAAAAAAAAAAAAAAAACTTGGTCAATACTATTGTTCCTTAGTCACATTAAATTCTACACTTTGAAACTTATATTCCCTCTAGACTTAGAGTTAATTAATTGTCTTCAAACATATTATATTTGAGTTCTTATAGAGTGACATAGGTAAAAACTAGAATATTCAATTATTCAACCACAATATTTAAAAAAAATGCTACAATTATATTGGTCTAACTAGAGTCATTTTATATGTAGAATAAAACCAGTTAATGCTACGTAAAA
Organism: Sesamum indicum; assembly: GCF_026168435.1. Taxonomy (NCBI): domain Eukaryota; kingdom Viridiplantae; phylum Streptophyta; class Magnoliopsida; order Lamiales; family Pedaliaceae; genus Sesamum; species Sesamum indicum. Next base: position 1,281,070 of record NC_142661.1, on the reverse strand, counting down.
TGCGATCGATCAAATGCCCTACAATGCGAGTTATGTTCACGTTGGCTTTCTAACCTCACGTTTTTAAGTGTCAACGAGGTGGAGAGGTGTATAAGATATTTTAGTTTATAAACTAATTAAAATCATTGTTTGCAGATCGATCTGAGATAGAAACCCCGTGTTAACAGCATCGTCCCCTGTACGAGGGGTTTTGAGATTGACATATGGCGTATTGTTCCCATTGATGGTGTCAAGTAATGGTCCGTTGTACACTATATCTTATGCAACAAGATTAGGGGAGTAAACGAGATCGACCTTTTTTGGTGAGCTCGAGCCCAATTTTGCATGGTGTGGCTCGAGCTCGAGCACGAATCTTACCTGATGAGCTCGAATAAATTTATTGTTGTTGTTGTTGTTATTATTATTCGATTAAATCATGTGAATCATCAAATTTTTACATAAATTTATAAGTAATAAAATAGATTGCATAATGCATAGTATGTTATAAATATACCAAAATATAGTATGATGTTTTAATTTATTGTTATAAAATAAACTGCTAATTAGTTTAGCAGTAATATAATTAGTAAAATATATCAAAAAAATTCATACTAAATAATTTAAAATTGTAGAAAAGTATCCATTATCTCTATAATGCAATTAAAATACATAAAAATATTTTATAGTTGAGTAATATATATGTTCACAATCTGTAATAAATTTATATATTTATAAATGTTAGTATTACATTGCTGTAACTATCATATTACATTGTTGAATAACATGGATTAATCGGGCTATCAAAATTCAGATCAAATCGTTAGATATGATCAAACTTACAAAAAAATACATTTGGTAAAGATTTAGACTTATTGGATATACGGATGTCGAGATAAGATATTCGAAATATAAGAGTACATTCAAGATGGTGTATCAGTGAATCAGGCTATGTGATTTTAAATTATACCGTCTGATAAGATCTATTGGACAGAGTTATATATAGATATATATTGGGTAAATATAATTTTCATTAAGTAAAAAATAGAAGTACAACAATGTGTTCGTCAGTTGGTTTCTCCCTCGACAGGCCAAGGGATACGCCATAATTTATATAAAGCACATGAACTAACAGAACTGGCTAGATTAATACTGAGAATCCTCTGTCTGCTAGTGTGACAGGCTTCCTCTCTACATGCTCAAATCGCCTGATGTTCCTTTCCCTCCAAATGTGGTAAACGCATGAGGCAAGTAAGGCTCGAAACACTATGTTGATGATATGCTTACCTCTCCATTTTGTGAACCCCACTCAATGTCTGTTCCCCAATCCCGGTTGGGCCATATAAATCAAACCAGTTTTCGTACCTCCGTAAGGCATCTCCTGGTAAAACGACAACGGAAGAACAGGTGAGTGTGTGTCTCCGTCGCCCCCTCGTCACATATATATATATATATATAAATTTAGTATTAATCGGGTGTCCAAATTTTAAGATATCATAATTGTAGATTAAACTTTTTAATCTACAATAATAATTTTGACATAAATCTCGTTATTAATCTCGTTATATTAATAAAATAATAATAATAATTATTAAAATTGTTCGACCATCATTATTACTATTATTATTATTATTATCATTATTTTTAGATTAATTCATATGAATCACTAAATTTTGACATAAATTTATTAGTAATAAAATAAATTGCATAATGCATAGTATGTATCTTGATATAAATATAAAACTCAGAAATAGATAAAAAACAATCATAAGTGAATTACTTGTCAGTTAAAAAAAAGTATGACATAATACAAAAATATATTAAAATATAACATAAAGTTTATATGTGTCATATTAAATAATTATTTTATAAAAAATATTATAATTTTACTAAGTTGTTGATCAAATTTGTTTTTGCATAAAGATTAAATGTATAAATAAAAGTACCATAATTTATTATTAAATAAAGTAAAATATATGATAATGATTAACAATTATAATATATGGCCACTTTTGAGTATAAAATTGATAAAATATTGAATATAAATATATAAAATTTTCAAAAATAAAAATATATATAAAAAAATAAAAAAATAGAAAAAGCTCGTGAACCCGACTCGTCTGCCACCCCTAAATAAGACATCAATAACACTGCACAAGCACTAGTATAAAATAGATAAAGTATTATTTATTTATTTAATTCTCAGAAGAAACCAACATAAAAAATCATAAAATCATACAAGAGATGAAATCTTGAATTTTGATTTACAAAATAGAAATTTTAAATCTTTTTTTCCCCCTAAAAATATTTTGATAATGTATATATATATATATATATATTAAATAAAATAATAGTTTAAAATAAAAAAACTGATGCTAATAATGTGTGTATATATATTAGAGTAAAAAAAATACTAATTTGAAATAAAAAGGTAGTGTCTGTAGAGACAGAAAAATAAATAAAGGAGCTAACTACTCATGAATCTCCTCACCTTCTCCAAAAAGCTGCATTCATCTTTTCATTTAATTATTATTATTATTTTAAAGAATAAAATAAATACTTTATTCTATAGTTAATTATTATCCTATAAACAAATTGAAAATTCTAATTTAAATTGAATTTTGAATTAATTATATATAAGTGTAATATATTTATCGTGTTGTTAACATACGATTTAAAAAAAAGAAAAAAGTATTATTTTAGTCCGCTAAGTATACCTAATTTTAATTTAATCCGATAACTATGTCCATTTTTGTTTAGGTCTAGTAACTTACGAATTTTCTTACTTTTAGTCCTCTGGTAGATTTTCGAACAATTTTACCCTTATGCAACTTTTGAAAGACAGTTTAGTTCATATGCACTCATAGGGGTAAAATTATCCGAAAATCTGTCGGATGACTAAAAGTAAGCATTTCGTAAGTTACTGGACCTAAAAAAAAATGAACATAATTATCGAACTAAAATTAAAATTAGGCATACTTAGCGGACTAAAATAATATTTTTTCCTAAAAAAAATGATCAATTATGACAAGCATATTATATTTATTTTAAGATCGATTTAATTCGGACCTGAATTAAATTAAAAAAAATTAAAATAAAATTAAAAAATAATACTAAAAAGTAGATTACACAAAAAGGTAGGGCAGGTGAGTGTGCCTGCCAAGAAAGCATATTTCTCTCCAGAAATTCTTGCAACTGAAAGTACTACCATGTCCCTCTTTTACATAAATTCCTTCTTCTTCTTCATCTCTCTCTCTCTCTCCTCCCAATAAAAACAAAAAACCAAACATTGCATGCTCTCTTTCTCTGACATATTCTAACTTTAACACCTTTGGCTTTTTATGATGTTATAGTTTTCATTGTTTCAGCAAATATCAAAACAAAAAAGAATTTGGTAACCCCTCCATTTTCCCATGATTTCTTTCTCATTGTCATTTTGCTAATCCCCCAGAAGAAAATAAAAAAGTAAGAATTAGAGAACAAATAAAAAGGTTTCTTGTATTGTGTCATCCCCATTCCTTGCTGTTTTTGTGTTCATGTGGGAGAGAAGGAGTGATTGATGTTTGGTGTGTTGATTGAGTGAGAAAGAGACGGTGTGTCTGTGTTCATTGTTCATATCATCATCTCCATTCTCCCCTTTTAGGGAGAGAGAGAGAAATGGGAGAGAAGGGGAAGTTTGTGTGGAGGGGTTCTCATATTTCGTTTTCGCGTTGAATTTCTCTCAGTTTCACACCTTCGTAAACTAACTCATAAAAAGTAGAGAGGGAAAGGAAGGTAAGAGGAATATGTTGAGCCGAGTTCAAAAAGAGTAGAGAGATCCTATTCAAGTAACCCAGAAGCCAAAACCATCAATTCTTGATAATTCTACGGAATCAAGATTCGGTCTTTGGGTTTTGAATTCAATTTCTTGCCGTCTTCAATTACTGGGTCTGTTTCTTTTACCTCAAAAGCTTCGTCCCGTTCCTTTCGGGATCGGATTTTCAGCATTTCTTGGCCAATTTTTCGGGATTTCCAGCTGCTTATTATTGCCGGGAAGAATAAGAAATCTCTCTTTAGATTCATCTCCTTTTGGAACTTGAAGTCAATTACTTACAGGAGAAGAACATGAGAGCAGGATTAAGCACTATCCAGCAGACCCTTACACCAGAGGCCGCGAGCGTTCTGAACCAGTCCATAGCGGAGGCGAGCCGCCGTAACCACGGCCAAACTACGCCGCTTCACGTAGCGGCGACGCTTCTGGGATCGCCGTCGGGATTCTTGAGGCAGGCATGCATCCGCTCGCACCCCAATTCTAGCCACCCTCTGCAGTGCCGCGCGTTGGAGCTATGCTTCAGCGTGGCCTTGGAACGGCTCCCCACCGCTCAGAACATGGGGTCGCCGGGGTCGGAGCCACCGATCTCTAATGCTCTCATGGCAGCACTTAAGCGGGCTCAGGCCCATCAGCGGCGCGGCTGCCCTGAACAGCAACAGCAGCCGCTGCTCGCCGTGAAAGTGGAGCTTGATCAGCTGATTATATCCATACTGGACGATCCTAGTGTAAGTCGTGTGATGAGGGAAGCCAGCTTTTCCAGCCCGGCTGTAAAAGCAGCCATCGAGCAGTCCTTGAACAGTTCCAGCTCGCATGGCCATCATCAGCATCATATTGCTGGTGGTAATGTGAATTTTGGAGGAATTGCACCAAGAATGCTTTCCAATCCAGGTCAATTAGCGACGCCGTTGATGCAGAATCAATCTCCTATTGTTCCGTTGGCTAATCGCAACGTGTATCTGAATCCACGTCTGCAGCAGGGGACAACAGTAAGTATGGGGAATCATAGAGGTGATGAAGTGAAAAAGGTGTTGGAGATTATGATAAGAAGCAAGAAAAGGAACCCAGTGTTGGTGGGCGATTCGGAACCGGAGGCCGTGGTGAAAGAATTGTTTAGGAAGATAGAAAACAAGGAATTGACCAGTGATGGGATTTTGAAGAATCCTCAAATTATCTCTGTGGAGAAAGGGCATTTATCAGATAAGACTCAGATACCAGCCAAGATCAAGGAATTGGGAAGGATAATTGAGAGTAGGATTGGGAGTGGAGGGGTGATTCTTGATTTGGGTGATTTGAAGTGGCTGGTGGAGCAGCCGGCAAGTGTTGGCAGCGTGCAGCAGCAGAATCACCACCAGCCAGTGGTTTCTGAGACCGGGAGGGTGGCCGTAGTGGAGATGGCAAAGTTATTGGCAAGATTCAGGGGGGGTGATGGAAATGAGGATAATAACCTTTGGTTGATTGGAACTGCAACTTGTGAGACTTATTTGAGGTGCCAGGTTTACCATTCTACCATGGAAAATGATTGGGATCTGCAGGCAGTGCCTATGGCTTCAAGATCACCTCTTCCTGGAATGTTTCCAAGGTATATTCTCATCAATTTGATATAAAGAGAAAAAAATATTGATTCTTGGCAACAGTTTATTGAGCCATTTATGCTTTGATGATTTAATTCCTTATGCTACAGTTTTTTAGAATTTCGTCTTTGGTCTACCTTAGCATCAGAGTTTCTGTAATAGGACCGATGATCTGGTCTTCATCAGGATTCAGTATCTGACAGTAGTTTCCTCTGTAGATTGGAAAACTTGATGGTAGACAAACTAACTAGATTTAGAAGTTGAAGCAAATGTATATCAACAGTATGTTCCAATTTTTTTCTTTTTTGTAACTACTTTGTGATGGTGCCTGTTAACTCAGTGTAGACTGTTTAGAAATATTGTCTTCATCTGCTTTCGTATGTGCTTGTTTTATTTCGGCTATTACGTCTCGTTCTATCTTTCTTTTTGAGCTAATATAGTCCTGTTTTATCTTTCGGCTCTCACTTTTTCGTACATTGAATTGTAACAAAGACTCTTATATTTCATCTTTGTCTTGTAGACTTGGAACTGAGAGGCCTTTTAGCAATCCTGTGGAGCCACTAAGTCTGCTGAAGGCTGTTCCGTCTCCACTTCCTGGTTTAATAAGCCGTGTAACTGAGAACTTGGATCCTGCTCCAAGAACCGGATTTTGCCCTCAATGTTCGGAGAATTATGAAAAGGAGCTGGCAAGACTCACTGCGATTGAGAAGTCTTTTTCTGAAGCTAAACAAGACGCAACTCGACCATCTCTCCCACAGTGGTTGCAAAGTGCCAAACTCGATACTGCAGATGCTGAAGTAAAAGATCAGTCACATGTATGTTCTCTTCAACTTTAAAGTTGGAGCGACTAGGTTTGATTGAAATATAGTAGAGATCATGTTTTCTTTTTTGTGAAATTTTCACAGGGGCAGGATTCAGGACTTCTTTCCAAGCAGAAGACTCAAGAATTGCAGAAGAAATGGAGAGATACATGCTTGCATCTTCATCCTAGCTTTCATCAGAATAACCGTTCTGGTAGACATGCTCCATCAACGCTATCCACAGGCTTGTATGATCCAAACCTGCTCGCATACCCTATGTTCCAGCCTAAGTTGCAGATGGCCAAGTCCGTCGGAGAAGCTCTGCAAGTTAACACTGATAAAATTACCCGTCAACCAGCACAGCTTACAACTAGCCCACCAGGAAGTCCGGTGAGGACTGATCTGGTTCTTGGAAGAAAAGACACAGAAAGGACCGCTGAAAGAGTTACTGAAAATCAGGTTAAGGACTTCTTGGGTTGCGTCTCTTCTGAACCACAGACCGAGTTGCTCGATAAGCTTGCTAATGCTTTGGATGCCGATACATACAAGAAACTCCTCAAGGGCCTGATGGAGAAAGCATGGTGGCAAGCTGAAGCAGCTTCTGCATTGGCTTCAGCCATTACGCGTTGCAGATTAAGTGGTGGAAAAAGTCGTGGTGCTGGATTGAGGGGAGATATATGGTTGTTGTTCACAGGACCTGACAGAGTCGGGAAGAAGAAGATGGCATCAGTGCTAGCAGAGCAGATATGTGGGGCTAGTCCAACAATGATATGTCTTGGCACACGGCGGGATGATGATGAGTCCGATGTAAACCTCCGTGGTAAAACAGCGATTGACCGTATTACGGAGGCAGTTCGAAGAAATCCTTTTTCGGTAATTATGCTTCAAGATATTGATGAAGCAGACATGCTGGTGCGAGGGAATATAAAACGAGCGATTGAGAGAGGCAGACTCGCTGATTCTCACGGTCGTGAAGTCAGTCTTGGAAATGCCATCTTCATCCTTACAGGAGATTGGTCGACCACGAATCCCGAAGCTTCAAGAGACTGTCTTTTAGATGAAAAGAGGCTTGCCTCCACAGCCAGTGGCAATTGGCAATTAGGACTAGTAGTAAGAGAAAGGAGTGCTAAACGCCCTGCAAGTTGGTTGCATGATGAAGATAGGCCATTGAAGCCACGAAAAGAACTCGGGTCCAGCCTCTCTTTCGACCTTAATCTTGCTGCAGCAGACACCGATGACAACAAGACAGATGGATCCCACAATTCAAGTGACCTCACCGTTGATCATGACGATGAGCATGGCTTTGTGGACCGACACTTCTCTATTACATCGGTACCCCATGATCTGCTCAGCAACGTAGATGACTCCATAGTGTTCAAACCCATCGACTCTGCCTTCGTCCGACGGGAGATCAAGAAGACAATCTCCTTGAAATTCTCCATGATCATGGACAACTACTTGTCATTAGAGGTAGAAGATGATGTCCTAGAAAAGATCATAGGAGGTCTCTGGCACGGTCGAACAAGCCTAGAAGAATGGATCGAAAAGGTTTTGGTGCCGAGCTTCGATCAGCTCAAGTCGCGGCTATCATCCGGCGATAGGAGCAGTTCGGTGGTCCGTCTTGTGGTCGAGTCAGATTCCGGTAGATGGGGCAACAGCAACGGCATAGGGAATTGGTTGCCAAGTAGCATTGTAGTGTAAGGAGCCCAATGTTAAGGATGCATAATTGATATTTATGATTTCTGTTGGGCTCAGTTGTAAATAATGCAAGTTGGGAGAGAGGGGGGGGGGGGGTATAAACAGTAAAGAGATGAAAGAAGAGAACCGTTGAGAGTGAGATGTTGACAGGTTAACGAATCTTCAACAGCTCTCCACTTTTCATTTATTTTGTTTCTTGTTTTTCTTTACTTATTTGTTATTCTTTTTTAATATATATAATAATATTATTATTTAGCATAATTACTCACGTCGAATATTTATACTTAATATGAAAAAAAAATTTGTACACTTACAGGTGCTTAGTGACATTATTATATTAATTTTTAAATATGACATATGACACGTTGGTTTGGTTTTTTTTTTAAATTTAATCTATGGGTTTATATATTTTATTTATATTTATGATATATCTTAAAATATTATTTATTATAGGTAAGTAGAGAGTACAGATCATAACGAATAGTGATAAATAAAAGAATGAAAATTCCTCTGTTGACCCTGTTCCGACAATTAGATTCTGTGTTCTTTTGCCTCAGTTTTGTCCATTTCCGGATGTTGTCAGAGGGCACTACGGTCATTTCGGTGCTAATGGGCTGGGTGATGTTGATTCCGTGTGAGACATGACAGTAAAAGATGGTGGAGGTGCAGAAAGTGCCGTACTGATGACGGTCAAAAACGAACTTTTCGCTTTGATTATTTGGGGCGGATATGGGTCCCACTTAAGATTGATTGGATCCGGAGGAATTTACACGTTTTTACATGTGCAACGTGTCCGGCCTCCTAAGGTTTTCTTTTCTTTCAATTTAACCCCTCTACTATAGACTTATTCGATTTTCACCCCTCACATTATTTTGTCATGATATATAATCTCATTTTCATGCAAAATATAATACAAAATTATATTATTCCAATTTTATTACTCTCCTTTTAAAGTTCGATATTTGATGAATATCCCGTGATCATAGACATAATTTTTATGAATGTTTGTTGTTGGTTGAACTAACGATTCTATGTTAATTTAAATTTTTTTTTTAATACAATACGTTATGTGAATCATATTTTTAATGCATAATTTGTAAGAATAGCGAGCTACAATAGGTCAAAGAGAATTTTTGATTTATTGATATCATAATTTTTTTCTATTTTTATATAATTTTTCATTCTTTTATACTCGTTTGACACGCTAATCTTGATCTATATGCCAACAACGACGACCCTCACGGTGATTGATGCAAAGCGAAGAACGTTTGTTATGTGATAGTAATTACTATTGCAGCACGACCACAATCAGAATACGGCGTTTGAATTATTGGACGATATAAATATTTAAATTATACCATTATAAACAATTATATTTTTTGCAGTAGTCGCAAATGCTTAGTCTGGTAATTAGTATCAGATTCAAGGCCACGAGTTTGATCCCCATGAATATGATGATGAGCAATTGTTGGAACGAGAATTGTGAATTTGTGCGACAATAATTGCTCTCGTGGCAAGATTACGATCTACTTAACAGTTTTTTGTTAAAAAAGTACATACATAAATGAGAGCTCATAAGCTACCCGGCATACTTGGAGGGTGTTAGGCTGAGTTTATTTATAAAATCTTATAAGTTGATACACCTGATAAAATATTTTTTGAATTTATATAAGACGTTAGATTTTTTCTTAAAAAAATATTAAAATAATTGGATAAAATAAGATTACGAAACTTATAATACGTATATAACAACAAATTTTAAAATTCAGTTCGGAACATCTTACTTTTTTATATGTTCAAAATATTTTAGGGTCATAAGCTCATTTTTTACAAAATTACCAAATATTTTGCAACATCAAATTATAAAATATTTAAAAAAAAAACACTTATAAGATCACCCAAACACCTCCGAAATAGGGCTGGCAACGAGTCGAGCGAGCTCGAGCTCGACTCCTATATGTTGAGCTCGAGCTCAATTTGATTTTTTAATTTTTTTAGTTTTTTTTTTAATTATTATTATACTAAATTATGGGAATCATCAATTTTTTACATAAATTTATAAGTAATAAAAATAGATTGTATAATGCATACTATATTATTATTATTATTAGATTAAATAATGGGAATCACCAATTTTTTATATAAATTTATAAGTAATAAAATAGATTGTATAATGCATACTATATTATTATTATTATTAGATTAAATAATGGGAATCACCAATTTTTTATATAAATTTATAAGTAATAAAATAGATTGTATAATGCATACTATATTATTATTATTATTAGATTAAATAATGGGAATCACCAATTTTTTACATAAATTATAAGTAATAAAATAGATTGTATAATGTATACTATATTATAAATATATCAAAATATAGTATGAAATTTTAATTTATTGTTATAACTATAAACTATTGATTAGTTTAGTAGTAATATATGTTCACAATCTGCAGTAAATTTATATATTTATAAATGTTAGTATTACATTGATGTAACTATCATCTTACATTGTTGAACAACATGGGTTAATCGGACTATCAAAATTCAAATCAGACCGTTAGATATGATCATACTTATAGAAAAATACACTTGATAAAGTTTTAGACTTATTGGATATACAGATGTTAAGATATCGTACTCGGAGCATAAGAATAATCATTCAAGTCGGTGTATTATAGAATCAGGCCACGTGATTTTAAATCAAACCGTCAAATATGATCTAATGGACACGATCTTATATATATATATTTAAATTTGGTGTAAATCGGGGGCCCAGATTTTAATATATAATAATTATTGATTAAATTTTTTGATCTCATTATATATATAATAAAATAGTAATTAAAATTATTCAACCATCACTATTATTATCATAATCATTATTTTTAGATTAATTCATAGAAATCACTAAATTTTGACATAAATTTATAAATAATAAAAAGATCACATAATGCATAGTATGTATCCTGATATAAATATAAAACTCAAAAATAGATAAAAAATCATAAGTGAATTACTTGTCAATTTAAATAAACTATAACGTAATACAAATATATATTAAAATATAACATAAAGTTTATATATATCATATTAAATAATAATTTTAATTATAAAAAAATATTATAATTTACTAAGTTGTTGATTAAATTATTTTTGTATAAAAATTAAATATATAAATAAAAGTACCATAACTTATTATTATCCAAAATAAAATGTATGATATTGATTAATAATTATAATATATGGTCAATTTTGATTATAAAATTTATCAAATATTAAATATAAAATTAAATATATAAAAAATTTAAAAATAAAAAAAAAAGCCAGCTCGCGAGCTGGTGAACACACACAACTGAGCTCGAGCTCAAACTCAAAAGAGTCGAGCTCAAAATCGAGCCGGCTCGACTCATCTGCCACCCCTACTCCAAAATAGTAAATATCCATGTCAATAACAAGAGGTCAAACAAATTTGAAAACAAAATAGAAAAAAATGAAAAAAAAAAAAAGTGGATAGAAATACAATTAGTCAAAGTTGTGGGATCCATTTGAAATAGATCAGTTGGGGGAATTAATTAAAAGCATATAAATCCCATGTGGAAGAAAAATCCTACAAAATCATTGTTCCATATCCCTTTGCTTTCTCAACCCCCCCCCCCCCCCACACACACACACACACCCCAACTCAATTAATAATGGAATTATCACACACACACACACTATGACATACACACACATCAAATCTGTTCGTTATCTCCAACTCATCACACACACACATACATGTGCCAAGAATAACGGCGAAAATTCTTATCTAAATTAAATTTTAATTGAATTAAACTAATCGCACAATAAATGTATCATACTTAATATATATGATCAGTTATTTTCTTTAAACTGTACATTTCATCACATAATAAGTATATTATATTTATTATATATTTAGTTTCGATCAGACCAAATTCGATTCCGAGGGACAAGTGCCGAAACATTAATGTAAACACTTGTATAGTTTGGATCTGGGCTCACGTGTCTTGCTCTTATCCTACCAATCAAACCATCAAACCAATAAAGAAGACATGAATTATGATCACTTTAAGGTACAAGAGCACAACATGCACCACACGAATTAGTTTTCTATACTTAGCCATTTTTGGCAACCTAAATCCTATCCAGTTTCCTTGCTTTTTGCTCACCCACAATCCACATTATATATATATATATATAGCTAGCAGACAACACCCCTCTTTCAAGAGCCACGAAAACTAGGAACTTTAATTGGAATTAAATTAAATTTGTCGTTTTTTTATGTACAGTATAAAGAATATCGACAATTATGTATATAACAAAAATAGTAGCATTTATCATATAATTAATTAAGGGAAAAGTATTATTTTAGTCCGCTAAGTATGCTTAATTTTAATTTTAGTCCGATAACTATGTCCATTTTTGTTTAGATCCAGTAACTTACGAAATTGCTTACTTTTAGTCCTCTGGCAGATTTTCGAACAATTTTACCCCTATGATTGCATATGGACTAAAACTGTCTTTCAAAAGTTTTATAGAGGTAAAATTGTCCGAGAATCTGCCAGAGGACTAAAAGTAAGCAATTTCGTAAGTTACTGGACCTAAACAAAAATAAACATAGTTATCGAATTAAAATTAAAATTAGGCATACTTAACGGACTAAAATAATACTTTTTCCTTAATTAAGTTGTATGTTGCATTGATATTGCGGATATGGATACAGATAAGATGATACAGAAATATATATAAATGTAAATAATTTATTTAGATTAAGAAAATGTAATATAAATATATATTATCTGCGAACTTACGTAAAATAGAGGATGTTAATTATGGTAAAAAAAAATAGGAAGTTGAATTTGCGTCATATAATGATGTAAATTATTTCATAGCCAAAATCATGTATCTTACTTTTAATATTTTTCTACTAATGATATTCATATTTTCCTGATATTAGACACATTTACTTTTAAATAATTCTTTTTCCTACTTTGGAGACACGACAAGAAATATGATTTTTCGTTATAGTTACTTACTATGGTCAAACAATAAAAATCATGATGAATATAAATTAATTACGGCTTTGCAATGGCTATTAATCGTTGTTTCTGCAAGTGAGGCCAAAACGTTGGTCATAACTAAAATCATGACAAATATTTTGGTCATAGCAAAAAGTCAAGACAAAAATTAATTAATTATGGCAAAATTTTATATTTTACGTTGGTTTTATTTGACCGTGGTACTGAAAAATTAATTTTTTTTATAATGAAGATTTTTTTAAGTATATTCGAGGAGCATGGAAAACTATCATATGCAAGCTATTTGACTATTTTTATAAGGGATAACTACACTTCTCTCCTCTGAGGTTTGGTGTAATTACACGTAGATCTACTATAGTTTGGAAAATTACATCTAGCACCCCTGAAGCTTGCTTCCGTCTGACAAATAAGTCCCCATATTAATTAAAATTTACTGAATTTGCTGATATTAACAAAAAAATTGAACGAAAATATGATATTTACCCTTGATGGATTTAAAACTGACTTACTGCAGGTCAAATAATTTTTTCGGACTAAATTATCCTTATAATGGTGAAGATATACCTCATCACATGCATTAACGCGCGAAAACGTATGAGGGTAATCTGGTCATAGAAAAAATTATTTAACCTGCTATAAGCTAGTAATAAGTTAATTTGGATAATATAAATATTTTTTATTAATATCAACAAAATCCGGTGAATTTGACTAACGGAGCAACTTATTTGTTAAGCGAAAGCAAACTTTATGAATGCTAGATATAATTTTCCATACTACAAGGAGTTTACGTGTAGTTACATCAAACCTTAGGGGAGGAGAGTATTAATTATCTCATTCTAGGATACGATAACCTCTAATTAATAGCATCCGTATCATTAATTGGGTTTGGTCCTGATCAAATATGAACATATATATATATATATATATATATATATAGTGACACCAAATTAAGACATTTCGGATCCAACAATTAATGCCGTAGAGAGCTTCCCAGAAAGGGACATTTGCTTTGAATTTTGATAAGAAAGATGAGAAAATGAAGAAGCAAAAAATTTAAAAAGCCAACCACCAATAACAAAATGTTGCAATCTTTGGCTCACACAAATTTCTCATTCACCCTTTAAAACAATGCATGTGCTCTCATTTATTAGCACTCTTCTAGTAGTTTTATCACTATTCTTTCACATTGTCCCCCGCGGTGATCGCGTATGCGCGACGATATTGATATATCGTATATAATAAATAATGAATACGCGTATTTTTATAAAAATAGATAAATAATATTTTATTTTACATTCAGTGTACCCGTTTTTTTTCCTCCCTATAACGTCGTAGAAATTCTTTTATTTAGAACAATATTGTATAACGTAATATTTTTAGTCGACTCTGAACCATTATGTGTAAGAATAAAATTATGAGATTTCGTACCAAAATACACTCATAAACAAATAATTGTATAATAGAGCCCATGAGGTCGACGACTACATGTATAGTTACGTCGCCTCGCCGTTCCAATGTCCAATAGGGAACATTCTACAATGGGCAAAAAGGGTTTTTATGGGACCAACTATCCTTTTCGTTGATGAGTAGGAGAGGGCTTCCCACATGCAGAAAAATTATAACCTACAATTTATTTTTTTTCACGATTTTGGTTCTATTGTTTTAGTACTCACTAGATTTAGACTCATAAGTCACAAAAATTTAAAATTTTAGTCCCAATCACAAACTTTTAATATTTAACCGAGCACGTGCTCCATCCGTTAAATCAATGGTCAATTATTTAACAGAGCATGTGAAAATCACGTACTTCCTCCATTAAATTTTTAACGGAACTTGTGGTTGGGTTAAAATTATAAAATTTTGTGATTTATGGATCTAAATGTGGTAAGAGCTAAAATAATGAGACCAAAATCGTAAAGTATTGTGGGACGTAAATTACAAATCTTTCTCCCACATACTATATGTGTTGGCCTTATTTTTGGTGTTCTCTTGACCTTTTTGGAGTAGGGAACTTGATCAAGTAATTAACCAAATATTGTTTATAGTGTTGTCTAGGTTCTCACATCATTGTACTTCTCAATTTGTGGACTTTGGTTGTGTAAGAAAGACAAGAAATGCATGCTTTTCTAAGATTGTTTGACCTTCAAAATTGTCATGCATTGCAAATTGTCAAGGAAAATATTTGTAAAGAAGATGTTAAATGTGAATGATATGAAAATTTAGAAAGGAACTCATGACCTATATGGCGGTTATGAGGCGCGTAATCTCCTTATGTTGATCGTCATCCGTATTAATATTTTATACTACTAAGTTGTATATAAAAATACAGATTTATGTCGATAGTTGTAACTTTTAATTTTATTTCGAAGCGGATCGTTGCTCGAACCTTTAAATTGACAAAGCGAGTTAATATTGGCATTTAATGTCAGCACCATCAATTAATTTGGGAGTGCATACTAGCAAACTGACCACCTGACCATAACACTTATAGATCGACGGCCCAACCACCTCATGTTGACTGTCACCTTAATACGTATGATATTTTGTACTATTCAAATATAAAAAATTAGGTGATTGTTGGCATTTACTGTCAGCACTATTATTTAATTTGGAAGAACGTAACTGGTCAAGAACTAACCAGTAGACCAATGTTCAAACAAAATTTAAAAAATAAAATATACAGAGGCTATATACAATTAGTTCATTGGACAAGTAATTTTTATAATTTTGGTACTGAAAAATATTATCACATGAACTGTTAGTGACAAAATAATTGTGCATTAAAATTATCACTTTAAAAAATTCTGTAACATATATTATTATTATTTATAATAATAATAATAATAATAATAATAAATAAGCACAATAAATATAATTGCAATTATATTTATATTGTCACTAATTTATTTATCTATTGAAAATAACAAGTTGCCAAGATCTGAAGAAATTACAAGTCAAAAGTTTTATCTTCTCCCACCCTCTCTTTCCTTGACTTTATTTTCGAAACCACCTAAACTTATCCATAATCACATTAAATCTCTTACTTTGTAAATCATCATACGGATTTAGGAAAATTATAATGGGTTTTCTTAAAATTTATCATAAATATAAATATTCTTTCGTTGTTTGAAAAATCATAAATACCTTTCTGAAATAGACGATCATCTAACAAGTACCCCCTTGCATTGGGTTGTCACAAGAGAGCATTTATTAGACGGACATTAATTATATTTATAGTGCCTTGTACTCTAAAATATTTTGCAGGGGCGACAGGCTTTAATTTTGAATGTCGCTTGTTGACGCTAACTTGAGTTTTGTGGTTTGATTATTGATTCAACTACTTATAGTCCACTGTCCATCTCGCCTAAAATTTTAGGTAAAAAATTAAAGGGATAATTACACTCTCCTTTCCTGAGGTTTGGCGCAATTACAAGTAGTTTTTTTGTGGTTTGAGAAATTACGTCTAACACCTTTGAGGTTTGTTTCTGCTAAAGAATAAGTCCATCCATTAGCCAAAATTAACTAAATTTGTTGCTATTAACAAAAAAAATTGAATGAAAATTTATATTTACCCACGATTGACTTATTTATTGCAGGTCAATCAATTTTTTCCGACTAAACTACCCTTATAGCTGTGAAAATATACCTCCTCACATGCATTAACGCGTGAAGACGTATGAGGGTAATTTGATCATAAAAAAATTATTTGATTTGCAATAAATCAGTAATAAGTTAATCGAGGGTGGATGTAAGTTTTTTTTTTCCTAATGTTTTGTTGATATCAACAAATTCGATGAATTTTGACTAATAGATGGACTTATTTGTTATCCGGAAGTAAACCTCGAGTGTGTCAGATGTAATTTTTCAAATAATAGAGGATTTACATGTAATTACACCAAACTTCAGGAGAAGGGAATGTATTTATCCAAAAATTAAAACATATCTAAATAGATGGATGGAGATGAAAATGACATTTTCAGAGGGAAAAAATGTAAGCAATCCCATGTGGTATTATAAATGAGCAAATTATCCCCTTATAAAATATAGCAATTTACATTCTTATATTTTTTTAATACATAACAATTTACCCTTTGTATTTTTCAAAATGAAACAATTTACCTGTTTCATTTTAAAAAGTATAGAAAGATAAATTGGTAATTTTTTTTAATAGAAGAATAATTTACTAATTTACAATATTATAGAAAGTGAATTGAGTTAAACCCTATTCAAAGTAAGGCCAATCACGAATGTCAGAATACTCCACATCATAAAATTACAAAACTTGGGGGATTGCAAGTGAACCTTTTCAAAAACTCCAATTCACATCGAATCTGATCAAATTTAAATTGAGTCATTGACTCGTTAAATAATTAAAAAATACGTAGACGTAAAGTAATCAAACGTATGTAGGAAAGTAAGAACATAAAAATGTTAAGGATTTTCCGAGTTTAGGTACAGACATTTAAATAAGTAGAAGAAATAATCGGTCATACCAACTACTTGTGAGGAGAGTGATTGTCGGACACCAGACACCCACAAAAGTACATAATAAAACATTGCAATTTCCACAAGTTGTATGGGGACGATCAACTGACTTAATAATGATATTTTATTTATATAAAAGATAGATTACGGAGAATCAGCTTTGATCCTTTTTCTTTTTTCTTAAAAAGAAAAAAAGTAACACTGACGCACGTATGTATGTATTTTATTTTTATAGTAAGTATTTCAGGGTGTTGGGGAAATTCTATTAGAATATGTATGATTTATTCTACATTATTATAAATTAAATTATATTGTTGACATATTTAATTTTTATTATTTAAAATTTTCACAATGTATGTACATGGGTTTAAATGCAATTCTCATCTTATATCTTTTGTATTTTGGTATTTTAGCCGTCTATCTTTCTAAGGGAGCAAATAGTCATGTAACTTTTATTTTTTTTATTTTTTTTGCAATTTTAGTCCTTCAGTTGTTAGAGTTTGCAAATGTTGAAAAACATGCGTCCATTACGTATTTTTTTTTAAAAAAATTAAAATTTTTATTACCAATGGTCAGTTTCTGCCAGCATGAAAGCAAATATTGATCCTGTATTTTTACATTTTGATATTTTAGTCATTTATCCTTCTAGAATAGCAAATAGGTGATGTAGCTTTTAATTTTGTGCAATTTTGGTCCGTTAGATTGATCAATGGGAACAAAAACCCCAAATTAAAAAAAAAGCATGTGTGGACATGCTTTTTCCAGCAACATTTGTAAACTCCGACTGTTGAAAGACCAAAATCGCGAAAAAAATAAAAAATTACACGACCTATTTGTTATCCCAGAAAAATAAAGGATTAAATCAAAATATAAAAGATACAGAACAAAAATCCCGTTTAATCCTTTATATATATATATATATATATATATATATATACACACACAAGTGTTATATATGCTTTAATAAGAAGGCAACTTGGCTAGTTGTTAATTTATGTCAAGAGAAAAGTAGGGGAAGAAGAGTAAAGAAAGGGCTGCTCACTGCTCTTCCAACTCTACTATTTATTTGCATCATCTTTACAACTTGAGATTAGTTGTTGTTGCTGCCTCTCACATCTGCCTTTTTGCAATCAAGACAAACTGCAATCTCAACCACTCCTATATCCCCCACATACACACAATTAATTAATTAATTTATTTTTTATTTTTTCGCTAACGGGTCTAAGATCGGGACTCTGAGAGAGGTGATGTTGATCCAATATATTAATTGTCTGTCGCAAATTTATACTTCATTGTACATTCTTCTTGGGTAATTGTAATCCGACGGCATGTTTGGGGAGATTTATGATTTTATTCTATTTTATTTGTCTGGAATTGTTAAAAATATTAAACTTATTACCGCAAGATCTAAAATGTAATGCGTCTTACTTTATTTTTATTTATTCTATACTAATATAAGTTATAAAATCAAATATATTATTTTTTTTTAAAAAAAAACATGCACATTTGTTTTTTTTTTGTTTTTTTTTTCTCTTTCTATTCAGAAATAAAGAAACACTTAAAAAATGAGAGGAAACAAAACCTCTACTTTTGAAATGATGGATCCTTAAAAAAGTTAGAGAAGTCGAAAAAAACAAACAAAAGAAAGAAGTTTGCAGAATATATTGAAAAATTGGGAGTAATTAGAAATAATATTGTAACTTTTTTTTTTTGTTATTATAAATTACTACGCCTTAAAAATTATGATGAATCAGTATTATTTAACAAGGTCGAACTAACCAATACAAAAATTTGAATTTTGACCACAATTAATTAATATTTACTATTATTTTAGCTATTGTCAAAATATTTGTCGTGCTTTTTAAATTTGGCTGATATAATGGGATCAACTATAAAAATAATGGTTAATAGTCGACGTGCAATTATAATTAGTCAATATTTGAAATAATTTTTTATTCCTAATCACGATAAGTAATTATATTTCTTCTAATTTATTTTTGTAGGAGTAGGAGAATGTTATGAGCATAAAGACAAGCACATAAGTCTAAAATATTAGTTGAGATTAAAGGGGTCTTTTAACCTAATTTGGTACACATAGCTTTTGTCCTCAATCAATGACAATCACACATCATTTTTGAATATTCATCAAAGTATAGGTTCCCACCAACTCCCCTTTCACACTTTCATACAAGAAAAAAAAAAAGGGGATAATTATTTTAGTCCGCTAATTATACTATTTTTAAATTTAGTCCGATAACTATGTTCATTTTTGTTTAGGTCCAGTAACTTACGAAATTTCTTATTTTTAGTCCTTTGGCATATTTTCGGACAATTTTACCCCTATGAGTGCATATGGACTAAAACTGCCTTTTAAAAGTTGCATAGGGGCAAAATTGTCCGAAAATTTGTCAGAGGACTAAAAGTAAGCAATTTCGTAAGTTACTGGACCTAAACAAAAATGGACATAGTTATCGGACTAAAATTAAAATTAGGCATACTTAGCGGACTAAAATAATACTTTTCCCATTATATTTATATCCCTTGATTTATAGTTTATTCACATAAGTTATTTATGTATTTTCTGTAATTATATAAATTATTTTAGACAGTAAAAAATCAGAGATAGTTTGTGTAATGTTATTTATGTTTCTGGCGAATGTATGTGTAATTTTTTAAAAACCATGAATGATTTGAGTAAATAATGTTGAAATTTTTGATAGATGTATGTATAATTTTACAAAATATAAAAATAATTTATATAGATAAATAATAGGTCAAAAAATATAAATATAAATATCCTTAAAAGAAAGCCATTGTCTTTACAAGGAATATTCAAAAATCCCATAAAAAAGTAGAGGCTGACATGTGACTAAGTTTTTTTTTTTTGGTCTTTTTTCAGGTAATTTAGCTTTTTATTTGAGCTGGATAAGAACGGATAGAATGTGACAAGAGAGGGAATAACTTCACTTTGAGAATAATTCAATCACAATATTTGACAAAAAATAGGATAAGAATAAAATGTCAGTCACATCATTATTTTTTCATACACCATTACAAGAAAAATTACAATATCTTTTTGACTGTGTCATTTTTATTTTCATTTTCTAGTTTATAAACATGGTAAGAAATATGTTTTTTTTTTTTTCAAGATTTATTATCATAAAATCGCAACGTATGCTAATCAATCACGGCTATGCATTAGTTACTAGTTGTTATTTCTGTAAACGAGATCAAAACATTAATCACAACTAAAAACATGATAAATATTTTGCCCATAGCAAAAACCACAGTGAATGTTGATTGAGTGGTCAAAACTGAAGTTCTCGCATTGGTTATGTATGACCGTAATAAATAGTATTAATTTTTTTATAATTTTTAAATTGTAGTAATTTATCACATAAGGTGAATGATACTCCAAAAATACATAGTAGTCCAGGAGAGAGCCCAAAGAAACCTGAGAAAGCCTATGAAGATTCATACAAGGCCTAGGAAAAGGGTTGGCGTGGCAGCCACCTAGACGCAAATGCATCCCTGCTTACGCATGGCTGAACCCCAACTAGACAGATAGGAGGGATGGCGAGAAGTGTCCCACCATGAAGGATGCCCGAAGATCTAGGAGAATTATGTGATATGTTTCAAGTTCTCCTAGAAATTCAAAAAGCTTATCCCGCGAGAATACTTATTCTTTTGAAGGATGAGCCCCCAATAGGCTAAAGATTCCCTTGAATCGTTGTATCCTATCCTTTGACAACCATTTCCTGAATCTTTGGGAGATTGGACTCCCTCGGACAACATGCGATAAAAGCTATAAGTGGGGGACTTACCCCGCGGTAAAGGGAACATTTTTCGACACTTACACAAATAAGAACACTATTTTTCAAAGCACTCTCGCTCTAAATTATCATCTTACATTGCAGTTTTACAACTTCAATGCTTATTTTCTCTTATCAATTGTTTACTACTTTTAAGCTATGGAGTACTAACATCTTTCTTATAGGTCCCTCTCTAGGACTTGTTCAAAAGCTCGGCCCAAAGATCTAAGTCAATGGTGTCCATACAAGCAATCTTTTGCTCGCATCATAAGGAATAATTAATTCTCTTTTTAGTAAAGTGAATAGATGTTTTTATCTATTTAATAGATTTTGCATATAAGAATTAAAAGTGAGAAGAAATAGGAAATACTAATTAACTACGGCTACGCAACGGTTATTAGCCGTTGTTTTAAAAAGTGAGGGCAAAACATTAGGCACAGCAAAAAATCATAGTAAATGTTTTGATTATAGTTAAAATCATGACAAGTCATTAACCATAGCCAAAACTTAAATTTTTATATTTTTTACGAACTGCGATATATTAATATACCATGGCTTTTAAATCGTAATTGTTAAAGGAAATAATTTATTTTTTTAACGAATCAATATATATATATTTTTTGAATAGAATTAACAATTATATTTTTTATTGATTTAGAGTTTTCAGTTACGTTACATCAACGCACTATTAAAATTATATATAATTATTTATTAAAGTAATGATAAAAAATATATATTCATAAAAAATTACTTCAAAATATTTTCTGTTCGAACACCTAACAAAATTAAGAATGAAAATAAAGCCAACCTATGCCCAAGTAGTAAAATAGATTCACAGTGGAAAAGCCCAATCCAGGAACATGGCAGAATTGATGGGCCTAGCCCAATTGCATAGTCTACCTATATAAGCCCATATAACATGGCCCAAATTACCAAATGCGGCCCAATTTTAAAGGTACAAAAGACATTAAACAGTGGAATTATAGTCCAACAACTTTGTGTCTTCCATCAAACCAAAACCATTTTAATTGCCAACGAGGCCCAATGTAACATTAAAGCTGAACCTCGGAACTTGAGATTATAAGTTGTGTTTGGGGGACAGTCCTATGGTTCGAGCACAAAAATTTTCTGTGGAAGATTTTATGTTCGAATTTTGGGTATGGGTGTTTAAAATTAAAATAAAATTATAAGTTTGAACCCCGTAGGCATGTGTGCATCGTCATCGATTTTAACAACTCTTATGTACCTAGTTTATTTATACAAAATTTTGTATCTGAAAAAAGAAAACTACAAGACAAGAAATAATATGAACTAATATGAAATTTATTGATTTGAAAGAAAAGTGGTTACCATATCCGAAGAGAAGGTTTTTTTCTAATTCTTCTCTTTGAACGTCTCTATTCAAATCTCGATCCAAGGGTTTGAGTATTGATTCTGGATGTGGATGTGTAATCTCTTTCAAATTTGTGGAGCAAATTATGTATCACATCAAAATTTGGTATTAAGACTTGAAGTATTTGATGCCAAGGAAGACGTGGAATTTTTGCAGTTGTGAAACTTCGTTGTGACATATGACTTTTCGACTTGAGTCCTTTTGATTTGTTATGTATTGTGACTTATCTTGTATTTTTTGTTGTATGTAACGCCATGACTTGCATGGTGGAAGCCCCCTTTTATAAGTGTGAGTAGACTTTGACTTGCAATTTTGGCTCACTTCTATTGAGTTGTACATCATAGGGTTTGATGGATCAATAAGCTAATGGACTATACTTAGACATACTTTGGTGAAATTAGCCAATCCAATATATATATATATATATATATATATACTACAAAAAAAAGAGAAATTTGGCACGGATCAGATAATCATTCAAAAACTCGTTCCATATTGGAACACATTAAGAACTTGATAGATGACATCATGATCCCGATTTTTTATGGGTTATATTTTTGGAATGGCCAAACCATCCCAAAATATGCTCCAAACAAACAGTTATAAAGTCCGTTACAAAGGCTGTTCCAACATAGTAACGGTAAATGATTGGAACTCTGTTTGGAACATATTATTAGAATTAGGGACGGTCTTGCGATGACTGTTCCTATATGTGTGACAATTGATGTCCAAAAGATGACAGTTAGTAAATGTATTCCAAAATGAGGTACAATTTGGAACGATTTGAGTACACACATGAGCAATTATGAGAAAAATCGTTAATAATTATGAGTTTTACTCAAAACAGAATGTGTTACAATTACCATTCTAAAATTCAGTATAAGTTGGAATAGTTGTGTTGTTTTATTAATTTTGTATTACTACGATCGCTCCAAATAAAGTACAATGGCTATTATTCAATAGTCAAAATAGTCGTTTCTAAATCCAGTCCAATGACTGTTTCAAAATGTAAAATAACGGCTACTTTTTAACGGCTAAATATGAGTTTCAATACCCATTCCAAAGATTGTTTCAAAGTTTCCTATATATAGGTTCCTCTTTTTCCATTTAATCTCACTATCTTCTTCCATTCTTCTTATTTTCTCTCTATTTACTTAATCTCTCTCGATTTTTTTTTATCTCTCACTATCCCACTAATATTTTTATACTCGTTAATCTCTCTCGAATCTTCATTAATATTTGAAGTTATTTTAATCAGGTAACAACTTTGACCCTTTATTTGTCAATTGATTATATTTATTATAATTTTGTCAATTAAATTTAATGTTATAATATATATATATGTATGTGTGTGTGTGTGTGTGTGTGTGTGTGTAGGACTCATCATCATATTAAGACAGTTGAGGAGATAGTTGTACGAGAAGAACTTGCCGAGTAGGGCGGGTCTTACTCCAGGGTTTGAGGATAGTGTTGCTATATTTATAGAATAGGTCAACTCTCTCGAGATGCATATATGGACGATGAGAAAATTAAGTGTCCTTGTCGGAAGTGCAAAAATAAAGTTTTCAAAACCACGGACAAAGGTAAACTTCGACTTGTATATGTAAGGTTTTATGTCGGAGTATTATAATTGGACTTTACATGGCGAGGAGAGGGTGTAGGAGTAGTTTGAGGCCGTCACCGTGGCCCCTTTGCAGGAGGAGCAAACTCCCATTTCTCATGAGGTAGAGGATACCAATACGCACTGGAGTGATGCGAAATAGATGGATTGGGCGCAGAGGATGATTTTTTGATTCCATCGGGCCAACTCTTTGGTCTTGTAATTATATAACTAGGATGGTGTTCCTGATGATGGTACGAGGTTATGTCCTACTAATGCAGGATCTAGTTCATATTATGATGGGAGGGACCTATGATTATGTGTTTGGGTTGGCAGATCGGTTACACAATGTAGTACATGCTGCCGAGCAGCCGTTGTGGAATGATTGCACCCAATCTCAATTGAGGGTTGTTGCTGAGTTGGTGAATATCAAGGTTGAAGGTCATATTTCTTAGCATATATATGATCGAATATTCCAGTGGGTTGATCATTTATTTGCTTGACGATGACACCTTCTCCATGGATTACTATAGTACAAAAAAGTTGATAAGAGACTTGGGTTTACCTATTGAAAAGATTGATGCGTGTAAGAATGGTTGTATGTTGTAATGGAAGGACACCATTGATCTGCACTACTGCAATTTTTGTAGAGAAGCTAGGTACAAGCCAATCAAGGAGGGAAGGCCTAACCGTAAGAAGACCCTATATGCCATTCTTAGGTATCTGCCTATTACTTCTCGCCTGTAGAGGTTTTATATTTCAAAAGCGACTGCCAAACAAATGACATGGCATGCAACCATCAGACAGAGAAGGGATCCATGTGCCATCCATCTGATGTGGAGGCATGAAGCATTTTGACCGGATATATCCTGATTTTGCAGCAAAGCCTCATAATGTTAGACTGAGTTTGTGCACAGATGGTTTCACACTGCACGGGCAGTACAGTCATTCATACTCATGTCGGCCCACAGAAGAAGACTGAGACTCAAAGATGGTCTTGGTCCCATTCCTGACTCAGTCGACAAGCCTGGCTTATATATCTTTAGATTGAAATGACTTTCCCCCTTTCCCCCTAATGGGTTGAAGACCATATCAACAGGTTTTCCATCCCACTCACCATAAAAGAGTGAACAAAAGTGGAGACTGGTGGTCATGTTGATGGGGGTCCCACTAAGGCCCTTCCAAAAGAGCAATCCGCAGTCACATCTGTTGGATGTCTTGAATGATTGGAACCCACGGAGCGGTAAGGGAGCGGCCTTTGCCCCCATTCAAGCCCCTGGGGCACTCAAAGAAACATGGTTCCAATTAAAGGAACCCAAGGGCACCGAGGAATTTTACCGTACTCCGTGCAGCTATTGTGTGAAGATTTATAGGCCAGGGTACAGATGGATCGAATTTCTCTTTCTCTATGAGGTCTACTAGGCTGAACCTTTACACCGATCGATATGAGGACTACCGGGTTGATAACTTAGTGTTTGCAACGACCCTCCTTCGATGCCTACTTACTTAGGTATAGCTGACCCAGCTTTAAGTCTACCAACCCTTTTCAAGTTGGGGATCGGTTATTAATCTTTAGCACGTCCGGTCTTCGACACATTATACTCACACCTACAATCTCCCACCGTGTGTACGAGTTATGAGTATATATTCCTGACGATGGTGATCCCAAATCCTTCGAATTCGAAACGTCTTATCCATGTTTACTTGGAGCCGTTGTTCGAGAAGTTGCAGAATTTGTGGCACGTGGGTGTACTGACGCGCGACAGTGCAAAAAGAACAAGACATTTCCAATGCACGCCGCATTAATGTGGACTATGAACAGCATACCCCCTTATGGGATGGCGTCTGGATGGAGTTTCGTTGGTGTTATGGAGTGTCCAATTTGTATGGAAGACACACATGCATTCTATCTACAAAATGGTAGGAAAACATGCTAATTTGACTGCCATCGATCTGATTAGGCTATGTAGTATAACAATAGAAGATGCTACTAACATCTGCGTAAGACTAACAATCTTGAATATACAAATATACTTGATATTCTGAACCATGTATCAATTTACCGAAAATAATTACGTCTAATAGCCTAAATAAATTTATAATCTACTTTTCTTTGATCATTAACATGTCCGGTATGTTTTTTAATTCATTTTTAATTTTTTCATAAATATATAAAAAGAAAATTTGGGACTCTTATTGGCACGGTTAGTACTAACATAGGAACGGTCTCACTCTCTCTCTCTCTCTATCTCTCTCTATCTCTCTCTCTCTCTACTCTTCAGTTGCCGCCGCCACCATACGCCGTCGCACTCTTCCTCCGTCCGTCGTCTGGTGCTCTCTCTTTCTGGTAACTCTTCCTCCCCCCCCTTTTTCTTAATTTTCTGAAAATTTTCAGAAATATTCAAATATTTATGAAAATCGTATCCCAAAATATTTTTGGAAAATAATTTCCAAAAATAGCAAATATTTTGAAAAAAAAATTCAGAAAAAATTTTCTTCAAATATTTTTGGAAAATATGTTTTGTCAAATAAAAAATATTTTTCTATTTTCTAAAAAAAATTAGGAAATTAAATTCTTTTTCTGAAATTAAATTACATTGAAATGATAAAATATTTTTCTAAAAAAAATAAGTTTTTCTGAAATTATAATAATTATATTTAAGCAATTACAATATTTTTTAGAAATTCAAATATATTTTTGACTGAACTTAAAATATTTTTTTCTTAGGTTAAAATATATTTTTCAGAAATTAGCATATATTTTTCTGAAATTAAAATGTATTTTTCTAAAATTAAAATATAATTTTCTGAAATTATAAAAGTTTATGAAAATATATATATCACACGGAAATTAAAATATATTTTTATGTAATATTTTCTAAAATTAAAATATATTTTTCTGAAATTAAAATATAATTTTCTTAAATTAAAATATATTTCTGAAATTTAAATATTTTGTGTAATTTGTGTAGTTTTTGAAAATGTATTGTATAGTTGTTAATTTATGGAATTATTGTGTAATTTACTGTATAGTATAATTATTTGTGATATTTATTGTATAGTTGTGTAATTTATGCGATTTTTGTGCATTGTATCATATTGTATAAATCTTTTGTGAAATTTATGTGTAGATGTGGAAATTAGGCCAATTCATGTCATTCTTGTGTTTTTTCATTGATATTATTATTTACACAATACTAGGCTAATTTTTTCAATAAATTATTATTCACATAATAATGTTAATAATCCACAATTAGATCAATATTCCCAATACAATATTATTTACATAATAATGCCAATAATCACAAAATTTATGCTAATATTCTCAATAATAATATTATTTACATAATAATATCAATAATCATAAAATTAGACCAATATTCTCAATAATAATATTATTTAATAATAAAGTTAATAAATCACAAAATTAGACCAATATTTCCATAATAATATTATTTACATAATAATATAAATAATCATACAATTAGGCTACTATTCCCAATAATAAAATTATTTATATAATAATGTCAATAATCACAAAATTCAAGCTAATATCCTCAATAATAATATTATTTACATAAATATCAATAATAACAAAATTTATACAAATATTCTCAATAATTACATTATTTACATATTAATGTCAAAAATCACTTTAGACCAATATTCTCAATAATAATATTATTTACATAATAATATCAATAATCACAAAATTTGGCTAATATCTCGATAATAAAATTATTTACATAATAATGTCAATAACCATAAAATTTAGGCTAATAGTCCCAATAATATTCCATATTACAAAATCTAATACTTTACAATATTTTGTATAGAACATGTATTGTGGTACGCCTTCTATACCACGTGGCCATGGTTGTGGCCGCGGCCATGCCCCGTCACTTCCAACAACGCCATGTGATGCTTCTTAGGTTGGGAAAACAATTTCTCAACCACCCGCAACACCTAACACGGTCGGACCATCATCAGCCCCGCTAACTCCAAACGATGTTGGACCATCTAGAGATGCACCGACAATTGAGGAGGCCATACAGTAGTTTGCCACTCCAGCAGATGCTCCACCACCACCACCAGCAGTCCCCCCACCACCAACTCGCTAGTACATCAGCGTCAACGACGGAAGGTAAATTTGTTTATGAATTTTTTTAGTATTATTTTATCTTGAAAATTTCTATTTAACATATCATTTCAGGTCTGACAGCTGCTTCTACGAGCGCATCAATGAGGTGGTGCGGGGACACTTTCCTTACCTGTAGCCATGTCTGAGGCAGGTGCCGTCAGAACACCAACATTTCTTGTTCGAGAGCATGAAAGTAATGTACTTTAAATTAATTTGGTATTACCTAATAATCTAAATTATTTAATGAATTTTACAAATATTTTAATTAATTTTCTTATTGTAGATGATCTACTGGTAGGACTGTAACGATGAGTTCATGTTTTGGGTCTTCCGCATGTTGGCCGAAGAGTACGTCTAGAAGACATTTTCCATTGCTCGGTCGAGCCTAGTCAAGCCACTTTGGCTGGCCAACAAGGTCTTATTCCAGCTCTAGGCGTACTGGGCCAGCGAGGACTTCCAGCAGGAGTCCTCGAAAAATAAGACAAACTGGGGGCGAACCCCACAGCATCTTCAACTATGTATCGCGGGGGATCTTCCTCAATCGACATGCACAACAGGAAGTTAGTAAGTAAATTATATTATTTTTTAAGGTTTATCATTATTTTATAAATAAGATGCTAACTGTTTTATTCTTCTATAGGAGGCAAAGCTTGATCGGCAACCCAAGCAGATAGAGTTGTTTGCCTGATGCTACAAGAAAAAGGAGGACAACGGCTGGAGCGGGCTGAGAGCGGTTGAGGTGGCGGTAAGTACATATTACTAATATTATTTTTTAAAAATAAATTATTTCTTGATTAAAAGTACTAATAATTTAATTTGTTTTGCAGGAGACGTTTTAGAAGTTGATGGATGATCATCAACCTCAGTCCACCACCATGACCACTGTACTCCCGTCGAATTGGAGGCTTTGGTGGCGATGACCGAGCAGTAGATATGGCTGGCTGCAGTTGGAAGCAAGAACAAGGGTCGAGTATCTGGCCTTGGTTTTGAGGACCACGTCTCCACCGAACCTTCACCTCACCACCGCCACAACCAAACCCAGCCATGGAGGACCGCATCGGCCACCTCGAGACAATGTTGGCCGATTTGATGGCCATGATGAGGGAGATGCGGGCCAACTCGGGACCGCCACAGCCGATCGCCTCCACAAGCGTCCCAGCACCGCCTCTGACAAACCCTCTGGCCCCCAAACGAGGACGATATGGACGTCACCAACAAGGAGGATTTAGATTAGGTTTTAATTTTTTTTAAATTTTGTAACCGGATAATATTTTATATTAATATAATATTTTCTTTTCGTAATTATTCATGTTTCATAATGTTTATTACATTCTATTATTTCATATTTATTCAATTAATTAAATTCATAAATATAATTAATTAAAATAATTTGAATATTTATTAAAATTTATTAAATATATAAATAAAATTATTTATTATATTATTTATATTAATTAAATTATTTTTTATAATATAAAAATTTTATTATAAAATAAAAAATTAGGAACAGTTTTAGTAATTGTATAAAAAATGTTACAAATATAAATAAATAACATTTCCTAATACCATTGCTAAAACCATTTTAAATACGTGTTCTAAATTTAAGAATGACCGTTCCTAAAAGCATTGCTAATACAGTTTTAAGTACGCATTCCTAAATAAGAACAATCGTTCCTAATACCATTGCTAAAATAGTTTTAAAAATGTGTTCCTAAATATGATTGATAGTTCCTAGAATCGTTATAAAAGACTGTTCCAAACAAAAATTTGAACATAGCTAATTCTATTGCAAAGATTGATAATCAAACCATTTCAATAACCATTCCGAAATATATCACCAACACAAATGAATAATAGTTCCAAAATTTTGGACATGAGTATTCAAAAATTATTTCAAAAGTAATTTAAAAGAAATAATATAACCGTTTCAAATTTCATCCTAGCCGTCCCAATTAAAAAAAAAAGAATTTTTTTACACAAATTCAATATTAAGAACGGTTAGCAAAAATGTGTTACAATGCACGTGCCAATTAGGAACGGTCTATCATTAATCGTTCTTAAATATTTGTAACACCGTCTATAAGGACGAAAGGCTAACCATTCCAAAATTCAGTTCGAATTAATACCATCAACTCCAAAATCCCAAATGGAAAAAAGAAATTGTTCATGCACCCGCCCCAAAGCTCGCTTTTTTTTGTAGTGATAATTCATATTCATCTTTAATCAACTCATAAGAATGCATAATGCCCAAATTTAGTATGAATATTGATGCCAATTTGTCTTGAACACATTTACAGTTCAAATTTATTATGAACTTTAATTTACAACTAATCATTAGTCAATTTACTTCAGACTTTAAATTAATATGTTATTTTAATTTATTTTATGTAAACAAATATATTAATAATTATAGTTATCGGGAGCGGGAAGGGGGTTATTTTGCAAGATTCAAATTCATGATTATTATTTTTAGCATAAGAATGATTGTGATACTTTATAATAAGGTTTAAAATAGAAAATTTTGAAATTATTATACATTATATTACATGAATTAAACAACACATTCTTTAAACGACAACGCTTTTCTATCACGCTTTAGTGACACACAAATATTAGTCTATACACAAGTGTACGACACCAAGATATAACATTAAAAGAGGATAAAAAAGCTTTAACTTCATAAGATATTTATCGCAAAATTGCATCACATATGGATATTACACCCACGTATATATTGTACGTCGCCTCATTTTTAAATTATAATCTAACTTAATTTTATTCTTTAATTCGAAAAAAGAAAACATATGCCAATCACTGATCAGTGAAATGTCGATATATAATATATAAGGGAAAAATCCAGAGACCCCCCTGTGATAATAGGAATGTTCAAAAACCCCCCTATGAAAATTAAAGTATCAAATACACCCCCTATGATATAAAATAAAGTTCAAAAAACCCCCTCCGTACAAAAATTGGGCCACGCGCTCTTTGACTGGGATTTTTCTATAAAAATATATTTTTTTTTATATTTTTGCCCTTCTCTCACATTTAACATATAATATTATATATATGTATTTAAGAATTAAATATTATTTTATATAATAATTATTTAATTAAAATATGATATATTTCTATTAATAATAAAATATTTTTTTATATAATAATTACTTAATTATTTATATAATAAAATATTATTTTAATTAAATTAAAATTAATTTTATATATAATTTAAAAAAAAAAGCAGCGGCGGCGTCGTCGCCGCCGCTGCTGAAGAGGAGGGCCGGCGCCCTCCTCACCATGGGCGACGGCCGTCGCCCAACGCAGCAAGGGCGACGGCCGTCGCCCATCATCTGGGCGACGCGGTCGCCCATCCAGCGAGGGCGACCGCGTCGCCCTCCATTTCTGGGCGGCCGGCATCGCCCAAATGGGCGCCGGGGGAGGGAAGGGGAGGGGGAGGACAGGGGAGGGGGGAGGGAAGGGGGGGTTTGGAGGTGGAAGGGGTGGGGGAGGGGGGAAGAAGATGGAGGTGGGGGTGGGCCCGGTGGGGGTTGGGGGTTTGGGGGGTGGGGGTGGGGGTGGGGGGAATGGGGTATAATTATTATTTTTTAATTTTTTTTATAAATTATAATTATATGTATTATAAATATATGTTAAAAATTATAAATTAAAATAATTATATATTAATAAGTCTAGTTGACCGGTTTGACTAGAAGGGTATTTTAGTCATTGTTTCTAAAAAAATAGATTCAAATTGACCAGAGGGCTGTGTGATTATTTATTGGTAACCTATGGGTGATTTTTGATATTAAAAATTTCATAAGGGGGTTTTTGATATTTTGTTATATCACAGGGGGGTAAAATAGATTTAACCCTAATATATAATATAAAAGTGTAATAAAAGATCTGCACTAAACTAGCAGCAACAAAAGAAAGCAAGAATCTGTATTAATGAAGGTGGAGGGATGACAAGGTTTGGAAAGCATGCTTACCTTCTAATACAAACATAGAAACGTATCAATCTAATCACCAGCATTTGGACCTCTATGTCATAAGATTAGTGCTGTAAAGAGACTGACAAACCAAAAAACATTATTATATCCTAACATGGGATAAGGTGAAAATCAACCTACTCAGTCACTTTCGAATCTATCTGTAATGAGATGACATGCAACTACACCATCTTCTGTACAAAGCAACAGTTTCAATCTCCCTACTTCTAGATCAACCTTCATTTTGTGTTGTAACATCTTCAAGCCAAGCCCGATTTCGAGGAGGATTGCTGGGCTGATACCGCCGAGAGGCCTTGAAGCATTTTGATCACTTCAAATGTATCGTCGAGATAGTATTTCGCCATGCTCGGTTTTTGGCCGACCGTGCAGACGAAAACTTCTGTTGTATCAGGTAGTGAGCGGCTGGTGATGGAGCTGGAGATGGCCTCGAACATGTCCTCATCGGACCTGTCGTCGCCTATGCACAGAACAAAGTCTGCTGGTTTTCCTGTATTCTTCATGGTTTCCATTAGATTCTTTACGACTACGCCTTTGCTCACGCCCTACAACACGTAGAAGATATCTCAGGACGGCCATTAATTCTAGGAAATTGTAAGACAGATTGTGAAACATGTGCAGGAACAAGTTTGAGATATTGCATTACGACAACGGCCACCAATCAACTATTTATATTTAGACACGAGTAACATATATAGAAACTCAAGTTAAGTTTGCGATGTTGCATAAAAAACATAAACACAAATTGAGAATATGGACAACAATTTTACAAGCGTACCACAATATTTCGGATTTAACGTTTTTACTTGATAAAATTGAGGATTCCTTTGCTTTACCTGTGGTTTCACCTCGACAATTTGCTGACCGCTTTTTACTACGACAGGGTCGTTAGCGAGTACACTCTCGAGGTGATCAAGTAGCTCTTTTGCTTGCCACAAGCCAAAGTCGGGGTCGGCTTCTTGATGATGCCAAACAAGAGCACTTTCCTTCTGCTCTATTGATGAACCATCAGTAGCCTCTGTATAATGCTCCATGACGGGCAACGCAATCGTCTTCCAGTCCATGTTGACTGCTAACTCGCATGATTCCCACTTCGAATTCTCACTCCACCTAGCGGAACCCGAAGGTATTGAATTACAATGCAAATATCAAGGAGTCAAGCATATACATCGCGACAATGTAACATAATCACATGAATTTACCTGGTGAAGTAACCGTGTTCTGCAGACAGCCCAAGCTTTTCACACTGAGAGAACCACTTGCCAAGTGAATCTTTTCCTCTGCCACTAATGATAAACACAACATTTTTGGGATCGTTGCATAAGCTGTTCAAGACTGAAATAACTTCAGGGCTTGGAGATTTGTCGACCCTATCCGGTGGCATCATGGTGCCATCATAGTCAAGAAGGATAAGCCGGCTATTCGTGCTGTTATAAGCAGAAACAATGTGCTCGACTGAGAGCTTTCTGAAATTTGGACCCAACGCGACGACTCTGAAGTTCAAGCCAAATCCAATGCCCCAACACCTCTTCCTGTAATGCCCAGAACAAGCCCTCTCAAGATCCTGATGGAAACTCCTAGCCCAGTAGGCAACGTCGTGGGATACAACATACTTGTAATGCTTCTCGTGTCTCAATTCTTTCTCAGAATCGAGCATCGTGATTCCCGAAACCATGGCCTCAGCCACATTATTGATATCCCAAGGATTCACACGAATCGCCCCACTGAGGGACGGAGAACAACCAATGAATTCAGAAACCAAAATAACACTTTTCTTGGGCCCAGAACTATCTGGAACTCCCAATGCCTTGTCCAAATCAGGGCTCCCCTGCCTGGCCACAGTGTACTTATACGGCACCAAATTCATCCCATCCCTGACAGCATTCACAACAACACATTCAGAGATCGCATAATACGCAACTTTATCCTGAAAACTCATAGGGCCGTTTATGCAAACAATAGGCCGATACTCTTCATCACCGTATTTCTTATTAACCTCACATGCAACCTTGTTAATCTCATCATGGACCTCCTGAATATCCTTCCCCCGACTCCTCGGCGCATTCATGATCTGAATCAAAACCACATTTCCCCTGTACATAGGATTCTCATCCAAAAGCAGACCAAAAGCCATAAACTTCAAACTAATGCCTTTGAACATGTCCAAATCATCTACACCTAAAAAAACAGTCTTCCCGTGATATTTCTTCATCAGCTCCTTAATTTTCTCAGCAGTGTCAGGTAATGACATAACAGATTTGATTTGTCCCATGTGAATCCCAACAGGGAGGATCTTGATACTAACAGTTCTGCCATAATAGTCCAATCCTATGTACCCCCTCTTGGACTGATAATCCAAACCAAGCATTCTACTACAACATGACAAGAAATGCCTAGCATAATCAAATGTATGGAATCCAATGAGGTCACAATTCAAAAGGGCCCTCAAAATCTCCTCCCTAACAGGCAATGTTCGATAAATCTCCGACGAAGGGAAAGGACTATGTAAGAAAAATCCAAGCTTTATCCTATGGTATCTTTTCCTCAAGAAAGTGGGAAGAACCATGAGGTGGTAATCATGTATCCAGACATAATCCTCATCAGGATTGATCACCTCCATTACTTTATCAGCAAACACCTTGTTTGCAGACACATATGCCTGCCACATATCCTTATCAAACCTGACCCCATGATTGGGTGTCAAAGGCAACATGTAGTGAAACAAAGCCCACAAATAGTGCTTGCAGAAACCATGATAGAACTTGTTGATCAAATCCAACGGCAAGAACGTTGGCACACATTTGAACTTATCAAGCAGCAATTGGGCCACCTCTTCTTGTTCGGAGGGATCGATTTCCACCCCCAAACACCCCACGTACACCACCTCCACATCCGATGGAAACCCATCTCTCAGCTGCAAAACCAGGGCGTCTTTATCCCAATCAAACCACCATTTTTTACCGTCTGACGATGAATCTCTACACGCCTTCAACGGCAGACGATTGGCAACGACTATTCTCCTCTCTTGACTGACGGATGAAACCGCATCAGATTCCGGGCTCTCCGCATTGCCCACATCCTCAAACTCTGATATGATTCCAGGCACAGAAATCACCCTCGGAATCCGTGTCCGATCAATCGAGTAGTCGTCGAGGTTCAGGAGATTGAAGCAAGATCTCGACAGCATAACTCTGATATGATTCCAGGCACAGAAATCACCCTCGGAATCCGTGTCCGATCAATCGAGTAGTCGTCGAGGTTCAGGAGATTGAAGCAAGATCTCGACAGCATAACGAAACAAAACCCAGAAACAACAACAAATTCTTGGGTTTTCTTGCACGAACAAGAACAGGAACAGGAAACACACTTCAATGTAGTTTGGACAAGAAGCCCAACAGCTGCGAGCTTACTGCCTGTTCATCATCATGCGCGTTGTGCTGTATGTTCACGGGCGGGGTTGGAAGACAAGAATGGTGTGGTTGATGAAGTATGTATATACAAAAACGTGGATTAATGTAACATTCTTGGATTATCATTTGATGGGGCGAAGGATTATGAGAAAATGCTGAAAATTGGAAAATGATATTATGTTTTTGTAAGGAAGGCGGTATGGTAGAAGGATAAGAACGGACGACCGACTTACCAATATCGCATGGAAAACTCTTTATGTAATGGGGTCGGTTTCGAATTTGAACGGCCAAGATTGACCAATGACCCCACCCACCCCCCCAGCAAAAACCCATAATTATTTCTATATAAATAATATAATAAAACACAGAAATCTCTAAATTTACCATAATTAAATGAAAATCTTGAGCCAGATCTCTTTTTATTTAATTTTTAATTATTTTATTATTTTCCCTCTATAATCCTTCACTATTAATTAATACACTCCTTATCTAATCCCACGGACCGCATTTAACTGATTTTATTTGTGTAATAAATGGTGGTTTTATTTGAAATAATTGAATTAAATATGAGACAGTTATTTAGTGTATTATCTACATAATTTTTTTATTATTAAATTGATAAATAAAGCAACAACTATTTATTTGAAAAGTAATAGATGATCTCTTAATTTATTACTTAGATTTTATATCCTATATTTTGTAACTTAGCTATAATAATATCATCAATATATCATTCTTATTTATTTAGTATTAAATCCCACGTCGAGACGTCGGACTTCAGGGATATTTGCGATAACTTCTATTCTTATAGTAAAAATCAATTGTAAGTTAAGCAGTACTTCCAATGTTCAAAAAAAAAGTATTTACGATTTTACTAGTAAGCTGCAGATATCAGCAAAAAGTTGTTCAGTTCAGAAGTTGTAAAACATGAACACTCTTTTTAATTTACGTTCAGCGTTTACGGACACCCTGTAATTTATTATATTCGGTCCGTAATTCAAAATTTTTTAAAAAAAATATTTTCATATAATAGTTTCTAAATTAATAATTATGAAGCTATGACAACATCATTTTTGACATATATAAATATATTTTTAAATTATTTTTAAAAAAATTATATATTTGTTTTTAAAAATAGTATTATTTATTAAAATTAGGGCTGTGGATAATGAAATTAAAGGGTTATGGAAGACTAAGGTATAGAGTAGTAATTAGTGTAATGGATAAGGATAAAAGTGGGGTATTAAATGATATGGGAAAAATTCAAAGGGGAGATCCGTAATTATAGGGTTCTTTAGGGGGTGATTGTGGCACAAAAAGGAACAATACTCAGAAAATAGTGGCGCAAGATCTTTACTCCCCCACCCAAATGGAGACTATTTGCATAATTTAGATTAAAATATTTAAATTTTTAAATGTAAAATTACTTTTTTAGTTAATACTCAAATATATAAATGTATTATTATTATTATTATTATTATCAACAAAAGGGTTGTTTTCAATTTTTTTATTGATTTTTATATAAAAATATAATTAATTAAATATGATTTAATAATATTCTTTTGTTGTAGAAAAACTATTAATATAAAGTAATTATTATAAACAAATAAATAATTTTAAAAAAGAATATTTGGGATAGAAAAAAGTAAAACAAAATATTAACTGAACTATTTTAAAAAAATAATTCTTACGCGTAGATACTGAGAAAATGTGGAAGTTAGTGGTACGGAAAAAAAAAATTCAAATAAAAAAAAAAGACACCGAACCATGGTTCTTGATATATTTGTACATTTTACTATTTTAAATGGAAATTCAAATTATCATTATTTTTTTTAAAAAAAAATTGTTGGTAGTTTAAAGCTTTTAGCTTTTACCTAAAACGATTTTATTTAAAAAAATTATAATAATAATAATAATTATTATTATTATTGTTACTTTATTGAAATTTTAATTACCTCCATATGAATGTCTCTAAATATGAAAAGCAATTCCCAATTAAATTGTTCCCTACTCTCACCTAAAAACAGCTACAACATTTAACTTCAAGATTCTATATCAACATTAGGCACGTGATTTGATTTTGGTCCGTCTATTATTAATTACAATAAATTATAAAAGAGGTCTCGAAATTTATCATGAGTATAAATATTTATTTATTATTTAGAAAATTATAAATATTTTTTAAAATTAACGGCCGTCTAATAAATTCTCCGACATAGGTTGTCACGTTGCAGTGTTAATTTGTTAGGCGTTTATCGATTTTATAGAAATATTTATAATTATAAAAAATTTTAAGGAAGACTGTCGTAATTATCTTATTAGTTATTAGCACATTGAGACAAGACGGGCTGAGATGAAATGAAATGAAACGGGGAGCAATCACGAGATATTTTTTTTAAATAATTATGAGGTATTTTTTAATTTTCTTTTTAATGATAATTGTGGCAAGAAGGGCCACACCTGACACGGCCACGTGTTGGTCAGGCGGAAGCAAGACGTGGCGCGCGTGAGTAGCTAGTTCCTTCTAGCATATCCCCACGGCGCCGCTTTTACTTTGACTGCTGTTCCCCCCGCAACGGACGGCCCAGATTGGGAGGTGGCATCTGATCACTGACCGCCACGTCGCCGAACAGAAATTATTTCATCCTTCTTGCCGCCGATCCAATAGCTCACTGCCACGTGTGGGGAAAGGCGCCGTGGAAAGCGGTTGAGGTTTCTGTTGGCCGGGATTAGATTGTTATCAGAACTGGGGGGGTCCTGTCATGTGGGACCCAATCTAAGGTTAATAACGTCTGGGTCCCACTTTATCCATTGTGGGTAAGAGAGAGAGGAGAGTTTTTCATTGTTGGCGTGGGGGGCCGTGCTGTGTGTGTTTAATGATGTTGTGGTGAGAAATTTTCTTGTATGCCAATCTCCCTATCCCAAATTATTACGTGTCGGTAAAATTTCATTTAAAAAAAAAAATTCCTGTGTTTTCACAAAAACACAAAAAAGAAAAAAACAAAAATCCCGATTTAATAAAAAAATAGGCTAAACACGGGAGAATTTATTAAAAAAATATCAAAAAACAAAATTAGTAAAATAGAGCGAAATTGAAATTGTTAGAAAAGTAAGTGGCACCGCAGTTACTGACCGCAATGCCACAATTTTTTATTTAAAAAAAAAAGCTTCTTTGTGTCACCGCGGTGACAAACCGCGGTGACATTGTTTTTTTTTAAAAAAAAAACTTTTAATGTGTCACCGCGGTTCGAAATCGCGGTGACAATTTTTTTTTTTAAAAAAAATTATTTTATTTTATGATGAATTGTTGTCAACTTCTCGTTAAAATTTCGATACTATTATGGCGAGTTGTCAGCCATCAAATATACCGTCGACTCTCCTTGATGAGACGAATATTTCCCCACAAACAATTTCAAGCTTTATCAATCGTAAATAATGAATTTTTAGCACGAACATCGCACTTTTCGGCCGTCGATTCGCCACCACCGGAGCGACCCACGATCACGAACCACCGCCACTAGACTCGCCTCGACCTAGCGGTTCTAACGAGACCAACCTGCTTCAATTTTATTAAATATTTGTTAAGATATAAAAATTTGAAGTTTTTTCGTTGAAAATTCGCATTGAAGCTGTTTGTTGCCATTTTTCCACCGTCAGGACAAATCACAGATTAAGACCATAGCCGTTCGATTCTTGTCGTCCAGACGATTCCAACAAGACTAATCTTGCTCAATTTCATCAAGTATTTGTTTGTTCAATTAAAATACATATGTTTTAAAATAGTTATAATTTTATTAAATTCTATTTATTAATTAATAATATTATTTATAAAAATAATTAATTAATAATCTATTTATAATTAATTAATAATTAATAATTAATAATACTATTTAGACCAGTCTTGCTCAATTTCATCAAGTATTTGT
The DNA here is from genome assembly GCF_026168435.1 of Sesamum indicum. Taxonomy (NCBI): domain Eukaryota; kingdom Viridiplantae; phylum Streptophyta; class Magnoliopsida; order Lamiales; family Pedaliaceae; genus Sesamum; species Sesamum indicum. The sequence goes on along the minus strand of NC_142661.1, from coordinate 1,241,372 downwards.
TGAGATTTGAAAATTTGAAGATTTTTCCACCAAAAATTCGCTGAAACTGTTTGTCAAATTCATTTTCTTTCTTTTTTGTTTGTTCAATTAAAATACATATATTTTAAAATATTTATAATTTTATTAAATTCTATTTAATTAATTATAAATAGTATTATTAATTAATTATAAATAGTATTATTAATTATTTAATTAATTATAATAGTATTATTAATTATTTATAAATAGTATTATTAATTAATTAAATAGAATTTAATAAAATTATAACTATTTTAAAAATTGAACAAACAAATACTTGATGAAATTGAGCAAGATTAGTCTTGTTGGAATCGTCTGGACGACAGGATTCGAACGGCTATGGTACTGTGATTCGTCCTGACGGTGGAAAAATGGCAACAAACAGTTTCAATGCGAATTTTCGACGAAAAAACTTCAAATTTTCATATCTTAACAAATATTTAATAAAATTGAACTAGGTTGGTCTCGTTAGAACCGTTAGGTCGAGGCGAGTCCAGTGGCGGTGGTTCGTGATTGTGGGTCGCTCCGGTGCCGGCGAATCGACGGTCGAAAAGTGCGGTGTTTGTGCTAAAAATTCATTATTTACGATTGATAAAACTTGAAATTGTTTGTGGGGGAAATGTTCGTCTCATCAAGGGGAGTCGAACGGTATATTTGATGACTGACAATTCACCATAATAGTGCCGAAATTTTAACGAGAAGTTGACAACAATTCATCATAAAATAAAATAATTTTTTTTAAAAAAAAAATTTGTCACCGCGGTTGAACATATTAATTTTTTTTTTTTTTAAAAAAAATACAATGTCACCGCGGTTACAAACCACGGTGACATAGAGAAGCTTTTTTTTTTTAAATAAAAAATTGTGGCACCGCGGTTAGTAACCGCGGTGTCACTTACTTTTCTAACAATTTTAATTTTACCTTACTTTACTAATTTTTTTTTTTTTGCATTTTTTTAATTAATTCCCCCTAAACACGTGTTCGAATTTTTTAAAATATTACACATTCATTCCTGTTCATTAAATAACACTAATATTGTTGAACTTTTCAGTGATCAGACAGTTACACTCTTATTCTTATAATCGTAGGATCCTGGAACGATACCAAGCCCTGTCAGCCTTAATGCCCGACAAGGCTTGACTTCGGCTTGGTCTACTAATGTCTTGCCTATTAATAAAAATAATAACTGAATTTTTTGTAACATGTTTAGAAAAATTGATTTTTTCGATATTCTCATGTTCAGTCTCTCTTCATTGGTTAGGACCACTTGATTTTCACTTAGCTAAGGATTCATTTGGTTCAAGTGAGAGAAAAAAGGGAAGTGAAAAGGGGAGGGGGAGGGAAAGAATAATAGTTTTGCTTCAAATTGTTTGGTATGATTGAAAGTGGAATAAATATCGAATACTTTCCCTCGTTTGCTACGAGAAAAACAAATTGACAAGAAATGACTAATTTTTATAATTTTACTGAATAACCCTTCTCTTCATTTTGTATCAGAAAATAAATGGATTAATATTATACTAATATAATCTTAGTATAACAAAAATTTAAAAACCTTATTTATCAAATAAGAACAAGAATATTTTTTATTAATAAAATTTTTTATCAAAATGAGTATTATTCATTTATTCTAAACTATTTAATTTAAATAAAATAAAAATTACTAATAATATTTTCGACTAATGAATTCGAATTCACATATCAGCGCATTTATTGGTACCAAAAGCAACTTTGTATATCAATTCTGGACGCATTGAAGAGGCAATGCAAAGAAGGCAAGCATCTCCAGCAATTTTGTTATCTCTTTTCTGGTAATTATGTATAGTATTATTAACAGGAAGGAAAAAAGATTTGGAGAAAAATTACAGATATAGATATATATGAGTAATAGAGTAAATAAAAATAAAAAACATACCTTTTGCCTTTTTAGTTTTATACTTCTACTTTTCCGCTCAATTTCGGATGGAAACAAAATTGAACTCCAGAGGGGTTTCATATACATCGAGTTTTACTTTACCTTCATCTTTTCCTCCAAACCAAACACCAACACTATCTCTTATACATTTATTTTACTTCCACTTTTCTTATACTTCCACTTTTCACCCCAATCAAACACAGTCTAAGAAAAAAATATCAGGTTATATTTCTTACCAAAATTCCTCTTGCTTGTAAATTTCAACCCGTCTTCGTTGTCGGAATAATAATTTGTAAGAACCAATCATACTTATATTATTATATTTATTTAATTATAATAATTACTATAATAATCTATTTTTTATGAATTAAATATTTTATTTACCACCTAATTAATTAAAATTTGATATGGTAAATCCAAATATCTGGCCTCGCATTGGTTGGATCTGTGTTAGAAGAACGCAATTGCGGATGTGATCAACTCTTTATTGCCATTAAATTTTAAATTTTAAGAATTAAGAATCCAAATTTAAGCTTTTATTTTTTAAAAAAAAAGAAAAAGAAAAAGAAAAAGAGCCAGCACATGAAGCGGAAGAGTAGCAAGATTTAAGCTTTTAAATAAATAATATAGAATCAATAAATGAGTAAAAAATAACCACCATTGGATCATAAATTCATTAATATCAAAGTCCACATTAATTTTTTGAAATTATTTTATACTATATAAATTTATAAAAATAAATAATATATATAAATTATTATATAAAATATAATACATATAAATATATATAGGTGACAACGATCGCCACCATTGCATCTAAATGGGTGTTGGTTGTTGTTCGAGAAGAAGAAGGGGGCGACGACCCTTTTTCTCTCTAATTAATGGAGAGTCGTCGCCCAATATTATGTGCCATGATAGTCGATTGTACACAAATCCATACAAGTCATCGTCTGTATGTATATATATTATATTGAATTATATTTATAATTTAAAAATTAATATTTATTTATATAAATATATAATTTTTGTAACTTTTATTTATAAATGATATCTACTAATTTGTACTAAAATAATAGTGTCTTAAAATATTTTTAAATTAAATAATAATATTAGTAAATAATATATAATTATTATAAATACATAATAGTAAATTTTAATTTATTTTTTAAGAAATTATAATGACTCTATGTTGTCACTAGGTAAGTTGGTGAACCATTCTTGTGTCTTTCCTGCAAGAGTAGTAACAAACAATTTAGCTGTAATTAGGCCTGATTGTTCATAGAGATTCATTACCAACTCGAAGGTTGCCACATGTTCTTAAGGATCTTTGGTCCCATCATATTTGGGTAGATTTGGCATCCTAAAATTTGGGTTCACCACCTCTCTCAATATCTTGTTACAAAAGGATGAGTTTCCATTTTGTGCTACTAATTCCCCTCGCCTCTTCAATTCATCAATTTGCTTGCCCAATTATTGTAATTGTTTCCACGTACTGTCTACTTCTACTCTAGAGATCCCCGGTTCTCTTCTCTTAGCTCTCTCTTTGCTACTGGATCCTACTTCTGAGGACTCTGGTTTGCTGCCTTTCACATGCTTTCTTCTACCCGTTCCTTCGGATGCTCTTTCAATTTCCTTTTCTTTAAACAATTGTCGTTTGGTTGCTTCCTTGACAATAAGTGTGGCGGTTCTTTTTTCGTAAGCCACCAATGCATTCCTTCCAGCTTCTTCCATCAATTTTTGCAGTTTTCCCCTAGTCAATTGCACCATTTCTTCTCTTTGCCTAGGTGTATCCTCCATTCCATGCATATCTCCCCTCAAGGTTCCTTCCATTTCCTTTCGATTGGCGATCATCAGATTTTCCACAGACGGCACCAACTGATCTAAATCGAAATATGCTACCTCCCTAGACAAGTCCAAGCTCGCCACGTATACGTCCCATATCGTAAATGAGTCTTGAGGAATAAACACGTGCGTTAGGCTAATCGAGTTCATCCCCGACTAAGACCTCCGATGCTCAAGTTAGTTCGGGTCAAGGTAAAAATATGCGATCTATAAGCGCAAGGGTGAATGCAATAAATGCACGTTACCTTAAAATAATTCATATCTGAAGTATTTATAGGGCTCGAGTGTGCAGTATGAACTGAGTCACATGTCATCATCTAGATGCTCATAATTTTTTATCGTACGGTGGAACATTTAGCACTTCAAACGAACGATTTTCCAGGTCCTCGCACAAGTTAGAGCCCCGAGGATCTGACTTTGTGTGCAGATCCTCCAATTTCTATGATATTTTGCCCATAATGGAGGGGCTTTTTCGTCTTTCTGAATGGATATGGGTAGTACCCCGATCACATTTCCCTTCGACTTCTTGCCCTTTTTCTAACGTTTCTCTTTATAGATAGTAAACATGATAACTAAACGTTAATTAATTATAATACAGAATTAATATGAGAAAAGAGAAAAAATCATTATTCCTAATATTAGAAAAAAAAAAAAAAAACATTTGCAGGGTCGTTTCTATGAGAAGAAAATGATGCAGAATATGACACAAAATCGTATAAGATAGTTACAAAAAATTTTGAAATTTATATTGTCCAATTTCAAAGTGGATCACACATTATGACTATATATTATTTATCAGAATCTTTACTATTATAAACAAAAAAAGGGTTATAGATATAATTTTGTGATTCCAAAAAGGAAAAAAGTTATCATTTAGTCCATGTGATATTGTAAATGTCCAAATTATCCCTTTATAAAAAATAAATTAGCAATTTACCCCCTATATTTTCTAAAATGCAGCTATTTACTCCCTTGTATTTTTAAAAAAAATTAAACAATTTACCTCTCTAGACAGGAGGTGTAAATTGCTTTATTTTAAAAAATAAAGCGGATATAAATTGCTATTATTTTTTTATAGAGAGGTAATTTACAATATCACATGAGAGTAAATTGCATTAAACCTGTTCCAAAAATACCCTTCAATTGATAAAATAATTAACATATTAATTTTTTCAAGTTTTATATTAATTTGACTGTTCAATTAAAATATTTAACTGTTATTTGTAATCTATTTAATGCGTGAACAATTATTATTATATACATACAAAAATGACGTGTCATGATGGCTAGTATGTTTTTAAATAATTCTGATAAATTAATGATAAGTGAAGAAAACTAAAACCATATAATATAATAGATGAATATAGTTAAAAATAAAAAGAATAAAGACAATTAAAAACCACATCGGCATCACATGCACTTTTAATTATTTTCTTGAAATAAAATAATTTAATTTAATGATCTTCACGCTGGATCGATGAATATATATATATATATATATATATATCAACGTGATAATATAATTAAAATCACAATCTTTATCATGTTAGCACGAGTTTCATCAAAATTTCTCCACTTACAACAAATAAATTAATTATATTTAATTAAGAATTAATTATTTCACTAAGATAGAGGGGCAAATAATTAATCCTAAAAAAAAAATTAAACAAATGAAGCATGAGGTCCTACCCCGTAATGTGGGGTTGACCGAACAATTGTCAACTGATAGATATTTTTAATAAATTAATGGACCAAAGTGCTCCCTTATTTTTTATTTTTTATTTTTTTGTAATTATTATATAGATATGTAAAATTTGGACAATGGCATGTGTCCAAAATTATTTCATTATATTCTAGACCTTCATATTACAATATCTTGATTAATAATAATAAAAAAAAATAGCCATTTATTGAGTGTATGTTATAAGATATATGTGGACCTCTTTCTTTTTTCATTTTTTTTTAATTTTTAAAGACTTGATTTTGGTGTTATATATGTCCATGTTTAGGGTGCTATAAAATCATTCGAATGAATTGTGTACGTCTGCAGAAAATATAATAAATAAATAAATATAAAATTATATATATGGTTTAGAAAAAAAAGGGTGAAATAGCAATTTACCCATCGATAATATTGAAAATGAACGCATTAACCCCCTATGAAAAAATATAGCAATTTACCCTCTTGTACTTTTTAAAATGAAACAATTTACCTTCTTATATAGGGGGATAGATTGTTGTATTCTAAAAAATTACAGGGAGGTAAATCGCTATTTGTTTTTTTATAAAGGGGTAATTTGCTCATTTGTGATATCATAAGGGGGTTGCTTGTATTTTTTTAAAAAAAAATTCGTCATCCATGGTTTGCTCAAGATCAATTCTAGTAAGATAATTTCGTGTGTATTATAATAAAATATCACATATCAACCTTTTGTACTATAATATTTATAAAGTATTGTAAAGCGATAATTTTACCCTTGGGGAGAAAGAGTTGGATCTGCAATTGATGAGTATGGATGCGACGTTGAGTCAGGCTCTATACTCCATAAAAGGACTGTTATATTTTCTCAATAATTTTTTGAATTAATTACACGTAAACTTTTGAAAATGTGAAAAAATATTTTTTTCAAAAAAAAAAAATTCAAAGTTATACTTGCAAATATTTTGAAAATTTTTTATTTACATCTTTACCCCTCCCATTAATAAGATTTGGACAAAAATGCTGACGTCAACAAAAGAGTTACATAAACTTTTAATTTGTTATCATTTATTGTGCTTCGTATGATTTATTAATGAAATAAAAAAATCAAATAGGTATAATTATAATGAAATATTATTCTTGAATTATCGCTATTGGCTAACAATAGTCACTGACGAATTATTAGTCAACTATACTGTTAATAATTTATACAGAATGTTAAATAAGGCTTAAACTTATAAGTTTATATATTTTTTATTTTATTTTCTGAGTTCAATAATTTTTCATCAAAATCTTAATAGAAGGGTATTGTAATAAAAAATTATCGAAAAAAGTGTAAGTATAATTTCAATATTTTTTATAAAAAATACCTAATTCCTATCAACCACTACTAACATTGATAAATTATTATAAATAATAGACCTATATCTAAATTTCTGATTAGACATTTGATGGGACTTCAAACTAAAACTTAGATCATTAACCAAAATAGTATTTCAACTATATATAGGAGAATTATTTGATTTCTTGATTGTGCAAATTCCACATGATTTCATTCATTTTTGGACAATGTTTATATGAATAGAAATCTAATTAAATTCCAAAACATATATCCCAAAAATGTCACATTAATTTAACAAAATTATGAGATTTCGATCAAAATAGATAATACATGAAATAAGAACATTCTATCAAAATAAGTAAGGGAATATGCCATCTGCCCGGAACTCTTTCTTGGGTGTTGGTCTTTCTTTTTTGTTACAATATATGGCTGCCCGGATTGCCCAACCACATGATCCTTGCCTTGGAAAATTAAATTGATCTCTTACATAGTTCATACGACGTCGTTGCAAGCTTAAAGGCATAAATTCCCATTTGATTTTTAGAAAAGTTGTCCACATCACAAAAACTCAGTGATACAGATAAACGTTCCGTATTGATTCAAAAGCTTATAATCTAAATAGCCTCCTCTTTTTAAAAAAGTTTTTTTAAGGACAAAATCGTGAGGTTTATACGAAGTCAAGGCGAATAATACCTTACACGACGAGGTATCGATCAAGTTGCAAGCCACGCTATAATAATGTAGATAAGCCCAAGTTGTTAAGCATAATGATGCACATAAGCGTCCCACGTTAATTGCAGATGAGGAGACTGAGTAGTTTATAAGCTCAATGACCTTCTCTTTCTTACAAGACACCTTTTATAACAAAATCGTGAGACTTATACAATGTTAGAACGGATAATACTTTGCGGAAAGATATACCAATCGAGTTGCAAGTCACATCAAAAATAATTTTAAATATACGAATAATATTTATCTAAAAAAATTAATATTTTCTCACCAACTCTCGTGAAAAATCCTAATAACAAACATTTGGAGTTAATTGCAATGAGATTTAGGACCACCTTTGGTTTGGACTGATTGGCAGTAACAAAAGAACATAATAATAAACATCTCCATCAGCTACACTTTACAAGGACAATGACTGTGTTGTCGTGGTTTTGGATCACAAGCGTAGACGTGGTTGGCCGCGTTGGATTGGTCATAACGCGTGATCTACTAGAAAGGCGACTTCTGAGCCCACAAAGATCTCTTTTTGTGGATTGGGATGCAGGAGAACCACGCTTTCAATGTTCACCGCAAAATTGTTGGAAATTATCCCCCCCACGTTACGGTTACGTCAATTTTATGCGCCCACCAGATTTTTTTTATCAACTGATATCGTATTTGTTTATTTCGATCAAACGTTCTTACACGCAGTATTATGCGATGTATCAAATATTCAAAAAAAAAAAAAAAAAAACCCTCCTAAACTGTCGCATCGACATGAGAGTGCATATATAACTAGCACCATTTTTATATATATATTTTTTATTTTTTTAATTTCGATTTAATTATTGTATAAATGAAAGTTTCAGATTTTATCACTAAGATATATGGTTGAGATTATTTGATATGAAATATATTTTTTTGAAAAAATTATAAATTTATATATTTTTAAAATTATGTATTATATATTAAAATATATATTTTTAAAATTAATGTATATACACATAGAGAGAGGGAGAGATGGAGGCGACCCGACCGTCATCCATGCTAGGCCGGGGGAGGAAGCCAATGATGGAGGATTTGGGCGAAGGAGGTGGCAGATTGGGGGAGGAGGTGGTGGCTGGGGCGGGGAGGTAGGTGGATCGAGGGGAGAGAGCAGGGGTGGTGGGTGGTTGGAGGGAGCAGGCGGCGACGGTGAGTGGGGGTGGCCAAGGGCAGCGAGGGAATTTTTTTATATATATTAAATTATTTTATTAATATAAATAAATAATAATATGCATAAATATTTGTTTGTACATATTCAAATATCGTATTAAATTTAAACTATTCATTTAAATCATATAAATTTCAACCGTAGATATGTGACAAATAAAATAGAGCGGTTGACAAATTAGGTGTAAAATAACTTTATTATAAAAAAATCAAGAAAAATCGCATGGAGAGTGCATGCAAGACACCATTGCGGTCGAGGGTTCTTTTGGCCATATTCTAACAAATATAAGGGGTTTTTTTGCTATTTTTTTACACAGGGATTTTTTAAACATTTTATACATCATAGAGGGTAAATTGTAATTTACTCTAAAAAAACTGGATCTTCAGAAATTTGTTATAATTACGAATACCCTTTTACTATTTTAAAAATTATAAATATTCTCTTAAAATTTATATTTATAATTATGATGAAATTTAGATAGTGTCTTGTAATTTATCCAAAGTTTAATGAAAGAGAGAATTAGGAGACAATGTGAAAATGAAATTGGAATTGGAGGTAGGGTTTGTTTGGATAGGGGAAAGGCTTTTATAGTTTATTCTTGGAATCAAATTGGGTATAGGTAGTTCCACACCTTGCAAGTAGCTTTAAATTATTGATATTGAACCCTATCCCTACTTGAAATGGATAAGTTTTGTGATAAAGTTTTTTCCCACTTGGTAAGGTAAGGTAAAGAATATGGTACTAATTTTTTATAGGCAATCTACATTTACTTTTTTGTTCTTTATCTAAATTTAGGATTGTGTTTGGTATAGAATTTGGATGAAAGGATTTTAATTTGAGGGAAAATTTTAAAAAAATGATTTTAAATAGCTTCGTACTAAAAAATTTGAAATATGTTAATGTTACGTAGAAAACATAGTTTAAAGTGCAAGTTGAAATAAATACAAAGAATTCGTTACAAGGGATTTAAAAACTAGACTTTTGAATTCATCGACCCAAACACAGCCCAATAACCTTATTAGTGTAGCATCGAGCTGTTGTTGCAAGTCCGTTAGGGAAGGGTCCAATACTCTTGATCGATGATCTGTCTACACAAACCATCTCTACCTTCTGGTTAATTATATATGCACTATCTGGAACGTCAACATCGTTTACATAAACCGCTACTGTTCTTTTGAAAAATTATATACGCACTCTCCAAAAATATCAGCATCATTACACAAACTTACCCCACTTTTTGACTGTCAAAGTGATTTATGTAATTATCCAAAAGACGAGTAATTTGTTGAAACAAATTACAGATTAAGGGATGTAAATATAATTATTCCTATATAACAGACAGTTCTCCTTTAAATAGCAAGTATCCTTCTTGAATGTTTAGGTTGATGAAAGTCTCCAAGTCCTTTATTGCTAGGGAGATATTAACATAGATGTTGTAATGGTTTTTCCTTTTCATGGGATGAGATGTAATAATGTGCCCTTTGAAACTACTACACTAAGGATTAAAGAGAACAAGAAAAGGAGACATTAATTTTATATCATTTTCAATGTTCAAATATTTGTACTAATCCATTTGAAATAAAGAGCAGTAGATTAATGATGTTTATGGCATGCAACACACCTTTTCTAAAGGTTGGGACATCCTTAGAAAATCATGCAATGTCATCTGTCTCAGTTAGAATATTTTGGTCCAAATCCTAATCCAATTACAAAGGCAACATCTTCTTGCTGAGAACTTGACCCTTCTAACTTCTCTTTTCACATTGTAATAGATAAAGCAGTCCCGGATTCCCACATTTCTTGTATCATCTACACCAAAAGTACTTCCAAAAGAAACACACCAGACCAGAACATACTATGGATCAAAAGCGAATGAGAAGAATCTAAGGATGAAATAAGATAAACATCCTTTTAACAGACCAAGAAAACGATGAATTCTTGTCTTTAAGAAAGAGAGTGCCTGCTGGAAAAGTACACAATTCTTACATGAGACTTTTCCAGAGGATGTGTTGTGTTCACATATCGAAAGTATTCGGTGGGTTCTCGAAAAATTTTCCCACCATTCATCATGTGGGACCCACAATGCCTGTGGGGTCGACAGTTGTCGATGCCATTACCGGCCACGTATGGTCAATTGCATCGGACAGCAACTAAAGTAACTTCAACGAATCCCACCAATAACTATTAATTTCAAGAAATGAGCAGTGTGACAATATTCACATTAGTATTCGTTGGACATGAATTCAGTAGAAACAAAGAAAGAGACGGAGGGATGATATATCCATTACTTTACAGCATCTCATATTTCCAATGTCAACACTACTTGACAGAGTTGATATCAACGGTTCGTTGAAACCAGTGCCTATCTCATGAAGAAACCAACAAGAGCAGCCCAGTATCCAGCCAACTGTAACAGGACCAGAATTGAACAGAAACAGAAGGGAACTTGTTTCAATTTTTACCAAGAAAAATCCACGTTATGTTCAGGCATTCGGTAAAAAGACTTACCTGAGCTAGAATGCTGTTTCCAGTGTGACCTTCAATGACTAATCCTGCAGTAAGCCCGATCATGGCCCATGCGCCGTTGATTGCTTCAATTTGACGACGTTTCTGTATCAGTGATAGTTAAGTTAGCCATCAAGAATTACCTTACTTTGAGGATGCAACTTCGAATCGAAACCAATTCAACAGTCGTATGAATTTCTCACTTTGTATCTATATGTTATTGATCGTCTTTCTGAACATTTTACTACAAAGTACCTCTTTCCATGTCTTATATGTAATATTATATGCACCCATGCAGTGATTAAGCTACAGGTCCGTATAACAGATGTAAAGCAATATCAACAAATAGGAGCTCAAATCGATAATGGAATTTTATAACTACAATGAACAAGAAAAAAGAGAAGAATTATAGAGTATTCTGAACCAAGAATTTCAATGTACATAACTGTTTATTCTTCCATTTATCACACTGATGATATTATCATGCAAAAACATATTGCATAAACTGTAACATCTCTCCAAGTCGCGAAGTCCTTCCTGACTTTACTGCCCACTAAGTAAACTCTAAGAAAATGCATGAACTGAAATGGCAAACATCATCAAGTGTCCCAGTCTCCGATGGACTAGGACTTAAGTGGGTAAATGATGGCATCTTTCGATGAATTCTCAAGTTGTGAAGATCAATGTCAAATAGCAAGAACATATTGAAAATTCAGAACCGCTGTATATCACTAAGTACATTCATTTGAGATCAGAATCGAAACGAAAATTCAGATTGCCAAACAGAACTTTGAAGCCATTCCGTTCCAATCATTTAATAGTTCTACAGAAAGGAAAAGGTTCTCAATCGAAATGGAATCTCACTTTGAACTTCTCTTTTGCTTTAATTTTTTCCATCTGTTTTGCTGCTAATCTCTTGGCTTCCAAAGGATCAACCATAACAACTTCTTTGTTTGACTTCTGTTTATCTGGAGATACCTACATAACAGCCAAAAAGAAGATGCGGAATAAGTATTGTCTGAAAGGACGTCCACGCAGATATTTGCTGATGAGCTGGTCAAGAGCAGCCACTTAATATCAGAAGTTCATGCTTAAACATGTTTCATAGGCTCAAATGGGGCTCCTCCTTTTCATATGGCCAAAAATTTCAATGATTATTTCGCGTGGATCTGAACATGGCATGAAAATCCAATTTAGCCATCTAAGGGTTGATATCAACTAATCAGCCTTTATTGGATGATTTTCCTAATCCTAGTAATTAATTGACAATCAAATGATAGACGAACAAAAATGAAAAATGCTCAGTTTGTTAGAAAAAAGGAATGGTAGATAAAACGAATATAACAATGTCAAGATAATGGTTAAAAAATTTAAAATAATGGTTAAAAGGTTTGAAGGTAATGGCAAAATATAGGAAAGTCAATAATGCAAATAATATGAATATTTCCAAGTATCGGATGTAGAGAATTTAATCCTTTAATCACAAAAACATATCTGCAAAAGTCAAAATCTGATTCATATTTAGCTATGCAAAGGCTTCACCCAAGCACACAGAAGGAGCAGTGCACCTCCCACCAAACCTCAAGAATAACTTTTATGTGTTCATGAAACTAGGACAAAATGCAAGCCTATACAACCGTGTAAATGGCTGTTGGACTTTAGGAAGAGCAAGAACAGATCTGTGTTTACTCTATTTTCATTGTAGAAACAGAATTTTGGTTTATTTTAAACACCATTGGTTTTATATCTTTGGGTGGTTTTTGTTGTATTTGCAGCAAACTACTGTTGATCCTGGCAGCAAACTAGTAGTGCCGGAGCATTTCCATTTTAAAGAAAGTGGAATCATGCTTCATCTTTCCATTATCTTTTCTATATTTCCCCGACAAAATCCACCCGTTGCTTTCTACTTACTATTCACATTCTTGGTGCATGTAGCTTTCTAGGTCTTGTAGAAGCCATTGTTAAGGAATTTAAATACAAAAATACATTAGGATGGCCAAACCACAAATGAATTGATCGTTATGGTGCAGTTTCCTGGGTGGGTAACATCTAAAGAATTGAATATATTCACATTCGTTTCATGATCAATTTCTCTTTGTAAGTAAAGATTCAAGCAAGGCTAAGATACTGACTCGTCAAAGCCCAAACTTAAAAATGGAAGCAACAATCTATAACAGTGCATCAGCATCATACCAGGTCCAATTATGATTTCTATAAGAACAGAGGTATAACAATGAATAACCGAAAAGCTGCCCTTAGAACAAACAGGATTATGAACCCTTCAGTGACGGGAATACCAAGTGCTCATTAAGAAAGGCAGGCCTTGTTCATATCATAAGGTGTTAGTACCATAGGACTATGAGATCACAAGGAATCTATGGCAGATCTGTCGATACAAAGACCAAACTTTTCAAAAACTTTGGCCTTTTCCTCCTAAAATAGTGTCAATGCATCTCAAAGATCCATTTCATTATTGCATGGGATAGACCAGAAGGATTGCCGAATTGGTAACTATGATGCAGATTGCAGTCAATGCCAGCACATGAGAAATTGAAGAGGCACGGTTAAGATAGCTTTGAGGAAAATGTGAAAGTTAAAAGTTCACAGTGGATGATGAGGGAAGTAACAAGAGTTGGTGTGACAAAGAGGTGGCCATGCTAACAGCTTGAAGCTGGATAATTAGGGAAGGAGCTGCCATTGGTTGATGAGTAGATTAAGTCCGCTTATCTTCAAATTGTTTTATATTTCTTCTTTTATGTCTGGTATAAAAGTTGCATAAAATGGAAAGTTCCGTGAAACTTACGTACAACAGCAACATTGTGAACAGCTAGACAATCAAAAGTTTCTTGGCTTTTGATATTAGATTGCCATTTCAAGGACTCATTTGCATATGTAAAGCCATCAACTTGGCAAAAATAATAACTAAAAACCTGTATTCAAGCAATAGTGTGTAACTGTGAGATTTACACGGCAGCTACATATCACTATCACATACCTAAAAATAGCTTTGAGCATATTCAAACCAATATATTGGCATTATACATGCGGAAGCCATGGGTGGTGCATACATTTGGATTTGCCAGGACACGGATTGCTTGACTCCTTGTTCTTCGAGGAGACAATCTCACATCTTGCTCTCTTTGCAAACCCCACCTGGAAAATAGAGAGCAGCTAAGGAAATTGACAAACACGTGAGAAACATGATTTAACAATATTCTTCTTTTAGAAAAGAATACTGTTAGAAAACCTGTTGCAGGGCAAGACGCAGATGAATGGAAAAAAGCCAGCAATTCTAAAACTCGGACAAAAAAATTCAAAAAACAGATTTCTGTAATAAACACTGCACCCCTTCAGCTTCTTTAAAGTTGGAATTAGGATCAATACATTGGACAGTACAAATTCAACGACAAATTTATGCTGTCATGACACAGTGATGATAAACTTGTGTAATAATAACACAGCTTGTGCACAAAGATGTCGAAGGTGAAAACCACAGCTATGTAAGTCAGAATCTACTCTGTTTCACCGAAAATAATGAACAAGTTAAGTTCTTCCTTAAAAAACAACTCAAAGACATCAACTTTCATGAGGAATTGGTACAGGTACAAACTGCCAAAGCCCACCACTTGAAATTCAAGCAATTATGACGAAACCCAAATGGAAGATCAGACCAAACAAAACAACCTCTAATATAAAACCCAACGTTTCCCACCATTTAACACGATTCAAATAAGAACAAAGCTTTCACATATGAACAAGAACTGATCATTCTTGAAATTACAATTCCATACATTCTAAATCGAAGACAAAGAAAGACACTACCATTCCGAAATTGGACCACTAAAAAAGTTAAATTCAGCGCACCCATATAAATTTCCAATCCAAATATTACAATTAAGCACAGATTGCTCAGGATTTCAAGCCACACACACAAAAAGCAAAAAGAAAAAGAAAAGACAAAAAATGATTAGCAAAGAGTAATTGGATTCCCGAGAGTTGTCTGAAACTTACTTGAGACCAACAGAAGTGCGAAAACCAGAGGAAGACAGTTGCCCTCCATTGATAATGGGCAGTGACAAAGAAGACAACATCGTGTTTGTTTCGTCCTTATTTTTAAAGAACTCTTTTTGTGGGTTTGAAGAGTTTAAAGTGGTCGACAGTGGAAGGATTCAGAACGTCGGACTTGGAACTTTTTCCTCCACTGGACAGTTGATTCTTGATTTGCTAAGTTTCTATTCAGTACGGCATAGCATTGGCCATATCTTTTTCTTAACTTGATCTTGGCCATTGACTCTTTTTCTTTATCAAAAAAATCTCAAGCCAAATTCAATAAAACCAAATAATCTTGCAATTCATTATTTATTGGGTGATATTTACTGTAAATTGCTGGGACAAAAATAGGGTCTTGGACCAACAATCCATTTAACAAAATTTATCAACAGTTAACAAAATTTTAAAGTAAAAGAATTTGTTAGGGCCGATTTCAACTATTTTTTTTTGTTTGTATAAGAGGTAGTCAAGATGCAGCAGTAGTGAATTGAACTAATAAGAAAATAATTGAATTGGTCCAGATCCACTTGTGATGGGACTGATTTTGGGCTGATTTTCATATATTGAAACTTGAATTAGTCCAGTCCAATGACTCAGGATCATCTGGTTTTGAGTCGATTTAAGTTGGGTTTATTGGGCCATTTTTATCTTTTTATATAAAAATAATGTGCATGTAAGTTTTATTTCATTCTTCTAAATTGATTATTTTGGTAGTTTTGTTATACTTTTGAAACTTTAAAAATTATTATCTTAATTGTTTTACTTCTAAATATTTAGTACTTTAATTTATTAATACTCTTTATTTATTTCTTTCAAAATTTATTTTAAATTCTTTTTAAATTTATTTCATCTGTTTATTATTGTGATGTGAGGATATTGTGTACATCCCTCAGCAAGACCTTCACATCTATGAAAGAGACCTCCCAAGGTTTAAGTAGACGAATATCTCTGAAGGTTATAACATAGAGAAGGTTCTGTGATATGGAGGTATCCAAAGGTCATGAGAGGACCTCTAAATACCAAGGACAGAATGTGAAGAAAGCACTATCAAAGTCGCGTACACTACTATACTTGTGCAGTGTTTGTCCCCTAGACCACCTCTGTCTTTGTCAGCTGCCTTGGTACGATCCATTGCCAAACATTAGATTAAAATACGATTCAACAGACCTTATATAGTACAAATCCACCCTTACATGTAAATACGGCTCTCCACCTCCACCAGGTTGGAACACTCATTCTTACTTGTGCATTCACTATATACTTCTTGAGTATTCTACTGACTTGATCATCAGAGAGCCATTGCTGGAATCCCCTCCGGCGAGGCTCTAACATGTGTTTGTTTGCAGGACCTCTATGACAGCACCACCTTCCATTACGTTGAGCTCAAAGACTTTCGGAGTCCTTCTGCTCACCTGCAGATACCTCGTATTTCCAGGACACAACATATTGTAAGCTTGTTCATCAAAATTATTATTTAAGTCAATTATATTGTCTTAACTATTACTTTTTCTAGTTATAATTTTTTATGTGATTTAATTTCTTATTTATTTTATTTTCCCATACAGTCATAATTTAAGTAATTGTTCAAAAAAAAAACCTCAATTCATAAAAAAATAAAGATAAAATAAGCACACTCGGGCCTGTTCCAGGCCTCAACCAGGCCGATTCACAAGCCGAGCCTAAATTTATAATACTCAATTAAGACCCATTTAAAAACCTATGACTGATCATAAATAGTAATGAACTGTTCTGGACAGAGCCATTTTGGGCTAGGCCGTGCTAGCCCTAAGCCGGCCCGCCCATTGTGCCTTGAGGAGGTATTGGATGTGTGGCATTGTGCGTTTAAAGAAAAAAACATAATACAAAAGAGCTTATTGAAGTGTTTTGCGACTTATTTACGTAAATTGTACAATAACTTCTAATCCAAATGGGCTCACGCTGATTACAACACCACTCGGTATCCAATAACCCAATCAACCTATTAAGAGCTAATCACTTGGGCCTTCTTTACGTGACATAAATGAGGCTACAAGCATAAAATTGATAGTAAATTTGGGAGTCAAATTTTAATACATATGTAACGGGTTCGGTTGACAACATAATTACCAATCAAGCCATAATCAGAGAGAGCGACGGCCTTCGGCTATAATTTCCAGTTGATCCAAAAATAAAGCATAATTAAGTGGGATAGCCGACGAAGTTATACTTTTAGTCTCATAGGATAGGATTTATCTTTTTTGGACTTTTATTTTACGAGATTTCAAAATATTCCTAAAGTTGAAAAAGTTTAATAACTTTAGTCTTATGCTTTAAGAAGTCTTCAAAATAATTCTAAAGTTGAAAAAGCTTGACACATTTAATCCTATGAATTTCGTAAAATACAATATTAAATGTGTCAAATTTTTATAATTTTGAGACTATTTTCAAAATTCCGTAAAGTAGAACTTCATATCCTGTCTTATATGGCTAAAAATATAATTTTGTCCGAATATCTGGGCTAATAAGCCCAAACAAAACGGGCCTTGGTATCCAATATTATACATCAAGTATAGTATTAACAGAACCTAAGAAGTTGAAGATTCCATGAGAGACTCTTGACTTCTCAAGAAGTACAAAAGAAAAAAATCATTGAAAATATGTCAGAGATGATGAATTAGCAAAATTGTCGGGCACATGAGGTCAATTATTATTGTGTTCCAGAACTGGGTCCTGTTCCTGAATGTGGAAGTTTCAGACACAAGTGTTAGCAATTTCACATGACTTTGTCCGATGGAAAAATCATTTCAAAACATAAGCCTGCACTTCTTGAATGGATGAATGGTTCCAATGCAGAAACTTGGCCGCATTCCCTCCATAACATACAAGACTGATCTATTACTGTGTGGTTGGCAGTTTAGCGTACTGGTAAAAGGACCTCTCATGTAGCTCGATCTCCTCCCCATGGTGCTTCTTACAATGGAAGTACAAAACCGTGTACGCTGCGACTATGAAAATCTTTGCAAAAGAAGCAACACTCACTAGAAACAATACATACATCGTCGCATTCATTAACCCTTTGTGTCCTAATGTCACCCTGTAAACCTCGAAGATTATGAGAATCATAACGTTGAGAGAAACGTTGAGCAAGAAACCTTGAACCCTCTTGCCCTTAACTAGTGCTGCAGACTTTGCAAGTGCTTTCATCCCATAACAACCTTCCACCACTGAAACCACGACGGCCAAAGCCCAAGGAACGAACAAGTATAGGTAGAGAATTGAAGCTGTAATCCCGAGCAAGACGGCCACACAGAAGGTCACACGGCTTGAGTACATCAGGAGAGGAGCTGCCAGCATAGCAACAACGACAAAGTAGCCAATCGCTAGTCCCGACACGTATAAGCTAGTGATGAGGGGCCGTGTCCATGTTGTCCAAATGCCTGAAAAGAGGTCTTTTAGCGATAACGTCTTGGAACTGTAGGACACAGCTGAGACTAGAATAGTTGAAACAGAAGAGAAGAAGGAGATGATGGAAACTGCAAGAACGAAAGCAGTTTGAAGTGCAAGAAGACGTGCGAATAAATTTGTGATCAAGCTTGTTTTGGGCATGAATGAGCTAGGGTCAGACGGAGGAAACGAGTTTGGATCTGCCGGGATATCGAATGAACTAGGATCAGGCATGAATGATTGCTGGGCAGTAACCATCATGTCGGTCACCAGGGATTGGAGGGAGTAGTTGAGCAACAAAACGAAACACGATGATAAAACTGCTGAAAATATCGCTATGAGTGCCATGAGTTTCCCATTCTTAGGAAGAAGTTTGATGGATTCGCTTAGAATAGTGAAGAAACTGTATGATCTGAAGAGTTCCATTGGTCCTCCAGGGATCAGAGGTCTACAGAAAACCTATATTGGTGTGATCTACTATGAGGGATAGAACCAGCATGAATTTTATAGTTGGGGTTTGATAGTTCTATTTGGTAAACCATGTACAGCTTGAAAATGCAACGCAAATTGATGGCACTAAGTCTTCGACGACTACAAGAGAACAAGATATATACTACGAATAATATTGCAATGAGACTAATTCCTCCTGAAAGCAAAATTTTCGTCTGCATCGACTTTGCATAGATATTTACAGTATTGAAAGTGAGACAATTTGCAAAATATTTTTCCCACACAATAAAATTATTTTTTAAAATAAAAAACAATATTTTCTGTTTAGGTACGGTCCAAATTTCAAAATACCGTTCCACCTTAGAACGGGATTTAAAAAAATATCGTTCCTACATACATTACAATATCCTAAATAAAAAAAGAGGAAAAATAAAAATATAGGAACGGTCAATTTATTCTAACCATTCCAAAATCAGTTCAAAAAAATTTAATTTCGTGTCAAATGAAAAGTGGAGGGAAAATCAAACTTAGGAATAGTTATTAAATTTTTGACCGTTTCTAAGATGAATTTAAATAAAATTGTACCTAAATGTATAAAATATTTGTTCCTAAAATAATTTTAAAAAACTAAAAGAGTTCCAAAATCGTTCGTAAATATGTCCACAGATTGCTCGTTCACTTTCCAGTTACGATATCTCAACATCTGAGTCCTTGACTAATTCCAAACTTAAACGCATAACAATACTTCCATATGTGAACATATCTAGTGGTCTGATGGACAGTTGTATCGTTTTTAACCTTGTTGATTGTGTATCAGATACGATATCTCAGTATCTGTATAAGAAAAATATCGAAAACGTTATCGAATGTAGTATTATGTCAATTTAATAATATTGAACGGTCTAATTAGGCGATCCAATCCAATAGTGTAGATGCTACTTACATTTATGTAAGACTAACAATCTTATATATACAAATATACTTGATCTTCTGAACATGTATCAATTTAATTCAAAGCATTATCGTTATGTTTGGATTAATATTTTGGGTATTTTTGTTTTGGTGTTTTGGAGATAGAGAGAGAAAAATAGAGATAAGTTAGTATGTGTTTTGAGATAGATGGTATGTTTGGATTTGTGTTTTGATATAATATAAAATATTATAAAATAAGTGGTGTAGGTTTGACGTTGGGATTTGGGAGACAGGAGTTACTGTTCATTGTCAAATCATGTCTTTTAATATATATCTTTAGTAATATATATATGTGTATGTATATAGTATTTTGTTTGTTAGTGAAATATAATATATATATTTATGTTAAGTAATTTTTTTTATTGAGGCATTTCTTTTTATATTTTAAATAATAATTATAATTTTAATGCATAATTAAATACATTGTAGTATTGTCTCCAAAATGATTTTGTTAGACTTTATCTTTGGAATGAAAAAACATAATATATAAAATTCAAATAAAAAATTTAGAATTAAGTATGTATTATTGGTATATTGTCTTCAATTTAGAAAAGTTTTAAATATTTTAATCAAGTAGCATTGATAGTAAATACCTTTAATATTAATAATTTCATAAGTTTAATAATTATTTTTTAGTATTAATTATTAATTACATTTCACATATATTATACATTAAACAATTATAATACATATAATACAAATAATTTTAAAAAAAATAATTAAAAAAAGGAGAGAGAGAAGAAAGAAGAAAGAAAAGAATGAGAAAAAGCTGCAGAGACAGTGACAGAAAAGAAAGAAGAGAGAGAGAGAAAAGAAATCAAAAAATAAGAAAGAGAGAAGAAAGAAAAAAAAACAAAAAATCAAAATTAATTACTCCACACCTAGTAAAGGTGTGAAGACACAAACCCAAATAAGGTTTTGTGTTTTGGCCCATCTCTAAGATAGGCCAAGGGCCAAAACACAAAACCAAACATAGGGTATATGTTTTCAATAGCCTTAGTTAATATATGGTCTACTTTTTTCTGATCATTAACATGCCTGTGATGTTTTTTCTTATATTTTTTATTTTGTTGATTTTTTAGAAAAAATAATTTTGGCACAAAATTAGGAACGTTCTATTTTAAAAATAGGAACAAGTTTGTATAAAATGCTCCAAAACAACATCGTTTTTAGATTAAACGACATTGTTTTTAGATTAAACGACATCATTTTTATTTTTAGGAATGATTTTAAAAATAAGAATGGTTATTGTTAAAAATATTCGTCAATTGAAACGACGTCATTTTGGTTATTTGGAAGGATTTTTTGGAATGATTTTTTTAAAAAATGCGCGTTTTAAAATCGTTCCAAAAATCAATATATATACAACACATAGCAGATTTTTTCTTTCCCTTCTCCCTTTCTCTCCCTCACTCTCGTCCTCTCTCTCTTTCCCCGATCGCTCGCCTCCTCGCGCCGTCTGCCACCGTCAACCGCTGTCATGCCTCCCCGATCTCACTGGCCGCTCCTTGGGCAAGACGGACGGTAGTGACTTGTGGAGGACTTGCGAGCGGCTAGGAGATGCCGGTCAGTATGCAGAGGCGCAAACGGTCTTCGAGCAGAGACTCTTACCGATTGGGGATTGCAACACTGTTCGTATGGAAATTTTCTTGATGTGTGGGGATGCTATCCGCCAAGTATGAAGTTATTCCGAGGACGTTTGGGCAAGGAGATATAAGGGCGCCTGGTCATCGCCACCCTGCCCGCGAGCAGGAGAGAAATGTGTGAAGCAGAGTGCTTAATCCTTGGAGATTTACAATACTGTTTCAATGGAGAGATCCTTGGAGTGTTGGGAGCACCTCCAAAATGTTTTAGAGGTAGACGGTTCCATTTGAGTCAGAAACGACGACGATGTTCAGAGTCTGCCAGGCGAGACTGTAGTTTCATAATATTGCGAGAGCAATTCCTCAGCCATGGATGATCGGATGGGGCTGAAACTCTAGAGTTATGATGTGGAAGTCATAGGCTACGCTACGGTCCAAGAGACACTTGATTTGGACGTCGGTGGAGGAAGATGCAGAAAAAGTGCACTCCTCGGCCCTTGCGAGTGTCTACTCCTATAACAAGAGAAAACTTTCTTAAGCCTATTATAAGGGGGATATGCAGTGGTGAGCTCCAGCCAGCCCTCCCTGTGCACGACGACAGTAGCATGAGACAACATCTGCACTAAATGAGTTTCTCTTGGGGGCATGATGGGAGCTTTCAAGAGCCGGCTCTGGACAGTTCAAATGAGTGTTTAGAGTCCCCGAAGGGCATGAGAACCTGACGGGCAGCGGCCAGGATTGCCTACATTGGGCGCAAATACAATCGAGAGGCTCCATGTGGCGCGCAAGGTTGCTCCGCAGGTTGCAAGATATCCGGGGCAACACCTCTCGTGCGAATGGGTGATCAAGGCAAGCATTGCAAGACCTCGTGATCCAACTCATGGTATGCGCTATCGAGTTCTAGCCATCCATAGGGGTCCATTGTCTAAGATGAGCGGTTATGGGATGATACCACACTATAGGCATATTATGAAGCCAAGCCGAAAGGTAAGAAAGCATGTCGGGCATGCCGTGTGTGATCAAGGCAAGATGTTGACATATTGAATGGGCCTCGGACTTATATGCGGTCCTATTGGGGCGAGGCATAGAAGACGGCCACGACGAAGGCGTGGGCCGAGAATGCCCCGAGTGAATGTTGGGCATGAGATGGGCGTTGCAGGCGCATGCTGAGAGCTGTAATAACGAGGCGGAGCAAGGATGCTCCTTGTCATTGAGGAATGCGTCAGTAGGTTCTGAGATTATGGGCGAGACGCATGACGACAAACTAGCTAGTCGGGGCCTGCTGCCAAGAGACGCTAAGGCATGAGCACCGAGAGAAGGCGTGAGTGACGAGAGCCTAGGGGAACATGGGCATTTCGGATAGGCGCACGCAAGGGCACGCGGTGCCGCGTAAGGATGCATTCGGATGTCATGCTAGCGAGCTTTAGTGTTGAAGACACGCGATGGACAGTCGATAAACTCTGATATGTGAGAAGGCGGGTCAAAGGTTGGGTGTAACCTAAGACACCATCACGGGCGAAAAATATATTCTGCTGCAAGATAAAAGAGTCAGCCCGTGACACTTGGTATTAGAGCTCGGTTAATCCTAGATTCGCGAAGGAGAGTGTGCCCAGTTGAAGATCTGAATTGGCACACAAGCTTTACGTGAGGTAGAGGTGGGTTGAGACCGTGCTCTTGAGACAAGATTAGACCATTTCACAACGATACGATTTTAGGGGATATCTGTCGTAGACATTATGTTGGGTAGAGTCCTTTTATGCGCGTTTGGGATGCTTCAGAGAGCAAGCGGCTACGGTCCAACTTCGTTGTTGTTGGTTGGCAGTTGGGTGATATGTTGAGCGAACTGTCAACCATGTTCTGAAATTTTTCTTCAGCAGATTGATATTTAGATTTCAGACTTCACCTTGGCTTCCCTAAGCGAGAGGGGGATATGCCGATGCATTGGGTGGACTGCGAGAGCCATGATTGCGAGATAAGCAACCATGTGTGCGGAATTGCCGCAAGTCAGGAGGTGATCTAGGCGATGAGGCCTTTCTGGTGGGCGAGATACAACCTTGAGTTGAGGGTGGTAGATGAAGGGTCACCTTCTCATGAGTTTGAAGAACCTTCCAGCAGAGATGATGTGTTGAATATTCAGGTGCCGAAGCACAGTTGCACATGAGGTCGTGGACAAGCCACCCTTGGGGTTGCGAGGAGTGGACGTTGAGATCCCTTTGTGGGCAATTGCCAGTGCAAGCCGTATTTGGCCGAGCAGAATTGTGGGATGAACTGCTATTGTGGTAGATGATGGTGCGTCTAGAGAGAGACGACACGCTTCAAGAACCAAGGAGCATAAGCATCCATTATGTGAGAAAGGCAACTTGTCCCGAACTTGAGTGGGGGCAACACACTAAGCCATGTGTTGGGTGCTTGTCAGGAGCACAAGTTTGAGCTGAATTGCGAATATTATTTGAGGAGAATCTAAGTCCAAGGATTTTCGAGAGGGACTGTTGTGTGGAGAGTTGTGAGGAGCATCGGGCTCCATTGACACCATGAGCGGCATGGTGAGCGCGGGCCGGGATTTCAACTTGATGTTACGGTCGGGCTGGGGAGACGAAAACCCCAACCTTGTTAGCAGTCGGATCGATGCGGGACTTGTGTTTTGAGTTTTTCAATCCGGCCGAGACATGAGATTGAGTTTTGCGGCCGAGCTAGGACTTGAACTTGGTTGTCAGCCAGATTGGGGGCAGAGGCCCCATTTTCATGTTGGGTTGAGCGAGAACCCTTCGTAGAGACGTTCGGTCCACGAGCAGCATGGTTCCTACAGTTCGGCATCCGGCCCATGTACTTGCAAGTGTTTAAGTATGGTCAATCGCAGAGGCAGGTTTGCGTGTTTGTCGAGGACGACAACACCTCGAGTGGGGGAGAGAGGGCGGAGTGCGCGCACAGACTCCACACTTCATTAGTTCCAAATCAATTCGGGTGTATTTGAGGCACTATTTTGAGGACAGTCGAAATGTCAGAGGCGCACTTGATAGACTTGGAGCACAGTTTGCTACTTGTTACTTGAGAATGTTGGGAAAAGAGTACAGAATGTGTGTACAGACTTCCAACAACGGTTGAGTAATAGTTGGGAAGAGAGTGTAGATCGAGACACAAACTTCCGACTTCAGTGAGCAACAGTCGGGAAGAGAGTGTAGAGCGAGGCACAGACTTCCGACTTCAGCGAGCTACATTGAAAAAAGAGTGTAGAGAAAGACACAGACTTCCAACGTAAGCAACATCGGGGAAGAGAGTGTAGACGAGTACACAGACTTCCAACTTGAGGCGATCATGTAAAATGCAGTACATTGAGGCACTGTTTGCTGAGAGCTACCCGCCACTTTAGGAAGAGAGTGTAGAGAGAGGCACAGACTTCTGCTTTGAGTTTTCGTGTTGAGTGAGTGCATTAGAGGCACTATATTTGGTGCGGGAGCTTAGCACCAATTTGGAAAGAGGGTGTCGACGAGTAGACAGACTTCCGTTTGTTGAGATGATCACATCGGGTGCGGCAGAGGCACCATTTGTGGGGAGATTACATATTGTGCTGGAGAGGCACTTCACGACTGGAGAGCTCGAAAGAGCAAGAGGTCGGTCTGGTGTTGCGTGATACTAAGAGATAGTATTGGGTACCGCATACACCTCATTCTTTCGTGTATGTGTTGACGAGGACATCAAAAGATCGAGAGGGGGAGGATCTCACTGGTCGCTCCTTAGGCAAGACAGACGACAGTGACTTGTGCAGGACGTGCGGGCGGCTAGGGGATGCCGGCCAGCACTCAGGGGCGCAAATAGTCTTCGGGCAAAGATTCTTACCGATTGGGGATTGCAATACTGTTCTTATGGAAACTTTCTTAGTGTGTGGATGCTATCCGCCAAGTATGAAGTCATTCCAAGGACGTTTGAGCAAGAAGATATAAGGGTGCTTGGTCATCGCCACCATACCAGCTAGCAGGAGAGAAATGTGTGAAG
Source organism: Sesamum indicum (assembly GCF_026168435.1). Taxonomy (NCBI): domain Eukaryota; kingdom Viridiplantae; phylum Streptophyta; class Magnoliopsida; order Lamiales; family Pedaliaceae; genus Sesamum; species Sesamum indicum. The sequence continues at coordinate 1,215,661 of NC_142661.1, read as the reverse complement.
CAGAGTACTTTATCTTTGGAGATTTACAATAGTGTTTCAATGTGGAGATCCTTGAAGTGTTGGGAGCACCTCCAAGATGTTTCAGAGGTAGATGGTTCCGTTTGAGTAGGAAACGATGACGATGTTCAGAGTCTGTCAGTGCAGTGACAAGACTATAGTTTCAGAATATTGCAAGGGCAATTCCTTAGCCATGTGATCGGATGGGGCTGAAACTCTAGAGTTAAGATGTGGAAGTCGTAGGCTACACTACGGTCCAAGCAGCACGTGATTTAGATGTTGGTGGAGGGAGATGCAGAAAAGGTGCACTCTTCGGCCTTTGCGAGTATCTACTCCTGGAACAAGAGAAAACTTTCTTAAGCATATTATAAGGAGGGCATAGTGGTGAACTCCAACCAGCCCTCCCCGTGCACGACGGCAGTAGTATGAGACAACGTCTGCACTAAATGAGCTTCTTTTGAGGGCATGATGGGGGCATTCAAGAACCGGCTCTAGGCAGCTCAAAAGAGTGCTTAGAGTCCCCGAAGGGCATGGGAACCTGACGGGCAGCGTAGGGCCAGAGTGGCCTACGTTAGGTGCAAATACGACCGAGAGCCCCCGTGTGACGCGCAAGGTTGCTCCGCGGGCTGCAAGATATCCGAGGCAACACCTCTCATGCGAATGGGTGATCGAGGCAAATATTCCAAGACCTCGTGATCCAACTCATGGTATGCGCTATCGAGTTCTACCCTTCCATAGGGGTCGGTTGGCGAAGATGAGCGGTTGTGGGACGATGCTATATTATGAGTATATTATGAAGCCAAGCTGAAAGGCAAGAAAGCATGTCGGGCATGCCGTGTGTGTGATCAAGGCAAAATGTCGGCATATTGAATGGGCCTCGGACTTATAATGCGGTCCTACTGGGGCGAGGCATAGAAGACGGCCACGACGAAGGCATGGGCTGAGGATGCCCGGAATGAGTGTTGGGCATGAGATGGGCGTTGCGGACTCATGCTGAGCGTCGTAATGCTGAGGCGGAGCAAGGATGCTCTTTGTCATTGAGGAATGCATCGGCAGGTTCCGAGATTGTGGGCGAAATGCATGATGACAGACTAGCTAGTCGGGGCCGGCCGCCACGAGACGCTAAGGCATGAGTGCCGAGAGCCTCGGCAAACATGGATATTACGGATAGGCGAGCACAAGGGTATGCAGTGTCGCGCAGGGATGTGTTTGGATGTCGTGCTAGCAAGCTTCAGTGTCGAAAACACGCGACGGGCAGTCGGTAAACTCTGATACGTGAGAAGGCGGGTCAAAGGTTGGGTGTAATCTGAGATGCTATCACGGGCGAAAAATATATTCTACTGCAAGACAAAAACGTCAGCCTGTGACACCGACACTGGTTGAGGTAAGTTCCCGTGACACCGACACTGGTTGACCCCCCACTTTTCTTCGTCTTCCCTCCCCCATTTTTTTTTTTTGTTTTTTACCCCAAGTTTACTTTGTTTTCCCCCCATTTTCTGAGAATAATTTCCCTCAATTTTTAGAAAATATTTTCATACATGTTTGACAAAAAAATTTTTGAGAGTATTTTGAAAATATTTTTCTGAAAATATTTCTGAACATTTTTTCAGAATATATAATTGTTTTTTCTAAAATTTTTCTATAATTTTTAGAATTTTTTCATATTTTCTATAAATTTCTAAATTTTTTATCTTCTGAAATTTTTAATACATTTCTGTAATTTAAAAACAAATATAAAAAATTCCGGTAATTTTAAATTTTTTCTTAATTTTTGAGATTTTTAAAAATTTTCTGTAATTTTATAAAATATTTCTAATAATTTTCAGTAATTTTTTAAAATTTTAATACATTTCTGAAAATTTAATTTTTTTTTAACAATTTTTGGTAATTTCAATAATTTTCTATAATTTTTAAAAATTGTAATAATTTTTGGTAATTTTAAAAATATTTAATTTTTTTAAAAAAAATTTAACATTTTTCTGTAATTTTTAACATATTTAATAATATTCTAATTTTTAAACATTTTCTGTAATTTTTTTGTGATTTTAAAAAGATTTCTATAAGAAAATTTATTCTATGTAATTTCTGCAATCCTAGAAATCTATATATCACACTGAAATTAAATTATGATATATTTTTCTGAAATTATAATATTTCTCTGCAAATTTTTGAGTAATTTTGTGTAATTTTTTCGATGAATGGTATAGTTGTGTAATTTATTGTATAATGAAATTATTTGTGCAATTTACTATATAACTATGTAATTTATGCAATTCTTGTGTACTGTATCATATTGCTTAATTTTTTTTTTGAAATTTATTGTATAAGATGTGCAATTTATTGTATAATTAGGCTAATTGATGTAATATTATTATTTACATGACATTAATTAGGCCAATATTTCCACTAATTATATTTTCCACAATAATATAAATAACCACAAAAATACCAATATGTAATCCCAATATAACATTATTTGAATAATAATATAAACAATCACAAAAAATAGATAAATATTTCCAATTAATTAATTTTTACATAATAATATAAGTAATCACAAAAATTAAATCAACATATAATCCCAATAATAACATTACTTAAATAATAATATAATTAATCATAAAAATTAGATGAATATTTTTAATAATATTATTATTTACATAACAATGTCAATAATAAAAAAAATATAGGCTACTATTCCCAATAATAACATTATTTACATAACGATGTTAATAACCATAAAATTAGACCAATATTCCTATTAATAATATTTTTACATAATAATGTCAATAATAAAAAAATTAGACCAATAATCTCAATAATAATATTATTTACAAAATAATATCAACAATAATAATATTAAGGTAATATTTCAAATTAAAATACAATTACATAATCATTAGAAATAGAAAACAAATTGTGGATAATATTTCCAATAAATAATAATTATTTAAACATACATAGCTCCTTTGTAACTACGTACAAATAGATCACGAATGACTTTACGTTTGTTTAGCCATCAAGTGAAATTTGCCAGTAGAACTAGTTAGGTTTATCCATTTTTATCTGTCAATAAAAGACAATGTTGATAAATAAGATGCTAACTATTTTTTTCTTCTACAGGAGGCAGAGCTCGATCCGCCAAGCAGATGGAGTTATTTGAAATGTGCTACAAGAAAAAAGGAGGACGGCGGCTGAGGTGGCGGTAAGTAGATTATTAATATTATTTTTTATAAAAAAATTAATTTTTAATTAAAAGTACTAATAATTTTATTTATTTTGCAGAGACGTTCCAGAATCGCCTTCGACAGACCCCCGGCCTCGAAATAGAATAGAAAACAAAACATTATGACATGCAAAAATATTACAAGTACACAATTTGAGATATAAAATCCGAGCGATGAGGAAGAAAACAAGATGAAAACAAAAAAAAAAAAAGAAAAAGAAAGACAAAGACCAATGAAGATCATATTATGTTGTATTGTTATCTAAATTTAGTATTTTTTTCCTATATATTAGGACGATGTTTCAAATTGACCAACCCAATCTGAATTCATTTGTTCTTATCAAACTTAATTAATATATTTTACATTATATAATTAAATTTCAAAATTATACTATTAAAAAAAAATCATAGAAATTGAATTAGCTTTGTCGGGCAGACGAAGTCAATTATTACTGTGCTGCCAGAACGTGGACCTGGTCCTGAATGTGGAAATTTCAGACACAAGTGTTGGCAATTTCAGATGACTTTGTCTATGGGAAAAATCACTTCAAATTCAGAAGACAAGCCTCAACAACTCGAATTGATGAGTGGTTCCGATGAAGAAACTTGGCCGAATGGCCTCCATCCAATCCCCATTCTCTGATAATCAATCTTTAGATCTTTTACAGCCAATTAAGACATGTTATCAGCCAATTACTGTGTAGTTGGCTGTTTAGCGTACTGGTAAGAAAAAACTCCCGTGTAGCTCTATCCGCTGGCCCTTACAATGGAAGTACAAAACCATGTAGGCTATGACTAGGAAAATCATTGTAAAAGAAGCCACACTCACTACAAACAGTGCATGCATCGTCGGATTTATTAACCCTTTGTGTCCTAATATCATCTTGTAAGCCGCGAGGATGACGTACACCACAACGTTGAAAGAGACGCTGAGCAAGAAAGCTTGAACTCTCTTGCCCTTAGCTAGTGCTGCAGGTTTTCCAAGTGCTTCCATCCCGTAACAACCTTCTTCCACCACTGAAACCACCACGGCCAATGCCCAAGCAACGGACAAGTAGAGGTAGAAAATTGAAGCGGTAATCCGGAGGAAAATGGTAGCCCAAAAGATCACACAGATTGGGTACATCAGGAGAGGAGTGGCGAGTATAACCACAAGAACGACACATTCAATCGCTAGTCGTGATGCATATAGAATAGCGATGAGGGGCCGTGTCCATGTTGTCCAAATGCTTGAAAACAGGTCTTTTAGCATTAACGGCTTGGAACTGTAGGACATGGCTGAGTGTAGAATCGTTGAAACGACTGAGAAGAAGGAGATGATGGCCACATAAAGAACAAAAGATATTTGAAGTTTAAGAAGACGTACGAAATCATCTTCCAGATGGCCAATCTGGCCCGTGATCATCAAGCCTGTTGTGGGCGTGAACGAGATATCTAAGACAAAAGGCTCAGACATGACTGACTGCTGGGCAGCAACGAACATGTCGGCCACCAGGGATTGGAGGGAGTATTTGAACAACAAAACAAAACACGATGATAAAACTGCCGAAAACACAGCTAAGAATACCTTGAGTTTCCCATTCTTGGGAAGAAGTTCAATCGATTCCCTTGAAATAGTGAAGAAACTGTATGATCCGAAGAGTTCCATTGCACCTTCAGGGATCAGAGGTCTACAGACAACCTGTGTGATCTACTCTGAGGTACAGTGGGGTTTGGATTTCTCTTTGAAATGGTCAATATTGGAGCAACTTGGGTCAACCATGACAGCTTGAAAATGTAAATCGACATGGTGCAAGTCTTCAATGACCAAGTCTAAGTGGAGGTCACTAGTTGAAGCATTATCCTCCACTGTAAGAACTTCCAATAAAGAGATTGTGGAAACCAAACCAAACCAAACCTTTTGATTTCCATGACACTGATTCTGACAGGACACTTGCGTCGAACATGTTTCCTCTCGAAAGCAAAATTTTCATATGCATCTCGAAGATATTGACAGAATTGAAAATGAAATAATTCTAAATGAATTAATTGCAACGAATACAACTAACCTCTGCTAAACCAAAAGATCCAAGCAATCGAACATTAGATAACTGGATGTATTTCCAGCTAGTCATTAGAATACATGATATGTAGAAGATGTGATTGCCATATGATCAAAATTCAATACTGGTTCAAGGTTTAAAGCACAAAATTCCAGCAGAAACAGTTAAGAAGTTGGGCGTCCTAAAGCAGGCTATTCCATGAAACGAAAATGTATGTTCCGCACAACAGCAATTTGCAGATCACTCGACAATGCATAAGTTTTGTTGGTTGAAGCAGAACTGGCAGGGTCTCGATGATGACACTATGTTGCTCAGCACCCTCAGTTCATAAGCACACACTTTCTTGAAAATATACTTCAAACATCAAGGGCGGAATAAAAGAAAACACTCACACACACACACACAGATTGTTCTTATCATTGGTTCTGGTAATTTATAAGGTTCCGGTATAATCTTTATTTTTCCCCATCGGGAATCTCAAACCGTAACCATACCTAGCAGGCTTTCTAGGTTTGGTGCGGCCAATTCTACCAAACTTATACTATTTCCGCATATACAATTATGAAAGAACATGTGTATCTGCAGGTAGATTATATGTAAGGACTAATTAAACCAACTAGTCGACCACAAACAACGATTAAGATAGTCGTACACTACTTCTAACGTTTCTCATTCTATCGTTGAGATGAACTTCAACAGTTCAAGAAACATAAAACTATATATTTCTTCGTAAATAAACAACACAAATACCGTGATAACACCATTATAAGGAAAAAGAGAGCATACGACCTTTCCCTGCTGCTCCTAATTATGCAAATAGAGTAGAAAACATACATAGAGCTAACCATATTTCTCGAGTTACAAACATGTCTACTAATTCTGTGTTAAGACCGTAATGGATATTAGCCATTGAAGAATTGTAAACCTTCATTATCTATCCACAAACACGATCCGACAATTTCCAGGCATCCATAGTTTAAAGATATCTTCTAAGGGCATTCATAGTTTAAAGATATCTTCTAAATCCATATGGCAAAAACGCAAATCCAAAGAGCAATTTCTTCAAAACAATGTCTTCAAGAACTTTGTCTAACCTCCATGGTTTCATAAACAAAACATCAAACCAATTTATACAGCAGATAATTATGCCTCAGCCCCTTTTCTTTGATTCAATATTGTAATTTTGCTCAAGCCCATATAATCATTACAGTTATCTCGGCAAGAACCAGCAGCTTTGAAATCAAATCTGAAAAAAAAGGACCTATCTTCAACTATATGATTATCTCCAAAGAGGAAGTCCCTACAAACATGATAAAAAATAACAAAAGATACAGAATGACAGAATTTCAAGACTTACAAAAACACTATGCATTCCATTTGCATACAGAAGTTTCTTCAAATTCTTTCGCTTTCGAACTCCGTCAAACTTCAATAAGAAGTGCCCTCCTCGAAATTAGCAGCCCAAAGCCTCTTCCATTGATCATCGCCGCTGGTTCTCGAACCTGGTGACCTTGTCGGATCCAAATCCACCCGGGTTCGACAGACGGGGCAAGTGGGCTTCTTCCTAATCCACCTATCTACACATTTCGCGTGAAACAAGTGATTACAAACCGGAATATTCCTACACCCATCTCCTTCTTGGAAAGAATCCAAGCAAATTGCACAATCTGATTTCCCCGGAAAAGCGGCCACGCTGTAAGTCACGTCAGGCAGAAGGGCCTGAATGTGAAGGGAGCCCTCGGCGGCCCTGGTGGAAACCGTTGTGTCGTCATCAGCGGCTGCCGTGGGGTGGAAGAGACGGGTGCAGCGACGGTGGAAGGTGTTGGACATGAAGAGGAAGTGGAGGAGGACGATGGCGGCGAAACCGAGGAAGAAGAGGAAGAGGGATATTACAACCACCATGATGACGCACTTCAGAAAGAAGAGGAGGAGTTTCCTCTGGCTCCGGCTGAGGTACGGCGGCGGTGCATGGCGGTGGTTTTCTCCGGTGAAAGCTGGCATGTGGGAAGGATTCTTGAATAATTGTCTGATAATTGGATCGATTCAGCTGGATTTTTGTGAAGAAAAACGGGGAATTGAGGACGGGGTATTTCTTTTTTCCTGGGGGTGGAGACTTTAGAGTTTGGGACAGGAATCAGGATAGAGACAGACGCCGTAGGTTTTGTCGGTTATAGTGAAGGTACGTTTACCCCCTTAAACAGCACATAGTTTTTCGCTAAAATAGTTGCTGAGGCTGAGTGATTCAGTTCTTGCCACAAGTACTCCGATCATCCCGGAATATTTTAGTGGACTCATAAATAAACGCCACAATCAATTAAAAATGTTTTTTTGCAATTTCAATATAAAAAAGTATTAAGAAAACGATAATTAATTTAGTTTACAAAAAAGTATTAAGAGATAAAATGTAAGAAGAAGAATGTACTTTTTCTATATTAATATAAAAAAGAAAGATTTTCTACGCTCATAAATGGTAATTAAAGACATTTTCGCACTAATATTTGAATATGACAATTATATATCTACTTAGATTATTTTAAGACTTCAAGTTATTTTTACGCACTTCATCAATTTTTTTATTATATCGATAATCTTTTGTCTTTATTTAGAATATATTATAAAATATAAAAAAATTATTTATTATACATACGCAAATACATGATGCGTAAACGACCAATTGAAACTGATGAGAAGAGGGATCTTGATGAACTTAGAACATCATCTTTGACCGACAAACTCTATCTGTTAGTTTGTAATAATTTGTTAATTTATTTTTTCTTGATTTCTTATTGGTATGGATTAGGAGTGAGCAGAAAATTGAAAAATCGATCGAACCAAATAGAAAATTCGATTCGGTTTTTGATTTTTCTTTTAAAAATTTTCAATTTTTTGGTTCGGTTTTTGGTCATCGTTTCGGTGACCGAACCGAACCAAACCGAAAAATTGAACTTTTAAATAATAAAATAAATAAAATATATTTTTACACATATTAATATTATATAATTATATATATTAATATATAATATATTAATATTATATTGGTATTTAATATAGAATTTAATTTTGGTATTTTGATATTTGTATTTTTGGATAAAATTGAAAAAATATCACAATTTCGCTTAAAAATATAAAATATATTATTATTTTTTTTCAAAAAAAAGGAAAAAAATGATTTTTTCGGTTTTTTAATCCGAAAACCGAATTTGGTTCGGTTAAAACCGAACCGAACCGGTCAAATTCGATTCGATTTTCAATTTTACAAAACCCCGAACTGAATTTTTGATTAATCGAAAATTCGGTTCGATTAACCAATTTGCACATCTATAGGTACATTACATTTATTGAAGAAAACACATATATACCCCTTTAAATTAGCCAAAATGACACAATAGGATTCGCGTACTTTATTTCGGGTGGGGGCTTGTTTTCAACTGCGCATTAACTTGAATAGAGAACCCGTTCAAAGGGCTTGAGATCCTGTCCCTTCATCCTGATGGTTCAAGACTTGAGATGATGCCACATGGACTATCTGATCTTATAAATACGCCCATATTTTTTAATTATTTATGGTAAGACACATTTATTACTTGGTATCTTGTTTATTTTTCTAAATTGCTACTTATCAACACAAACTCCAACTTAAATATCAAACGGTTATCGTCAGAATCTCAGCTGACTGTCATAACCTGTTTCTCTCTTATGAGGATATTCATAAAAATTCATCCTTGATTATTCTTTGATTCAAACAACAAATCATCAATGACCGTTCGTTTGGAACTACATCATCATTGCTTCTCCGCAATGCCTCATCCGTCACTTCTCTCCCGAAAATCTCAGCCTTTGGTTTTTTCCCCTTTGGGTACAACTAGTGTAATCCCATCTTGGCCACAACTATTTAGCAAAAGTTACATTTATACCCTTTTAACTTTTTATTAAATTATAAAATTTACCTTTATTATTTGACTAACTAGTAAAAAAAAAGGGACAATTTTTCATATTTGTAATAAGTGAGAAAATAATTTATTTGATCACAATAATAACTTTTATAATTTCAATAGTGAGAATGATTTTGTATAAGTTGTTAATAGCAAGAATTAATAATAAAAATATCGTGTATAAAATTATCACTAAAAATAAAGTACTGCATATATAATGATGATATAGTGATAATGAATAATTTTTTCATTGTATTTGTGCTGTCGTTGTACATATATCGTTAATTATTTTAATGATAATTTTACAGATAATTTTTAGCTATTTATAATTTAGATAAGATCAAACGATTCACATTTAATATATATTTTTAACGATAATTTAAAAATTATTATCGTTTATATTATCTTTTGTTTTAGAGTTAACGTTGTAAGAATAGAGCTATGATTTTATATTCAGAACATAAATCTCATGCAATACTATGCGAAAATTCTTATACAAATTAAGTTTGGTAGAATCAAAGAAATCACGTTATAAGTATAATATATTATTTATGTAATTAGTCAATCTTATAAAATCGTACATAAATCACATGATAAATGAATTATACTTATTATATATATAATACAAATCAATAAATCTTTGAGGTTTGACATAAATACAAATACTTCCTCATTGTTTGAAAACTACAAATACCCTCCTGATGTTTGATAAAATTATATAATTCTAGAATAGAGGTCTAGAATTGTCAATTTTGTTCTTAATTACTGTATTTTTTTTCTTGTTTTGAAAAGAAAATGTAATGTTATAAAAAAATCAAAGGGGGTGGATAGAAAAATTCTCAAAACTGTAAAGAAATTATCCACTTAGTCTATTAAAAAAATTTAAAAAATAAGTAAAATTATAATGGATGAAAAATTACCACAAAGAATGGATGAAAAATTTAACGAAAATTAACGGATTTAGTTCATTATTAGACGGTCATTAAAATCAGAGGGTATTGATACTTTTTGAAATAATAAAAAGTATTTATAATTATGTTAGACTTCAAAGAGAGCTCATTGTAATTTATCTTATAATTAATTCAAATCAAATCAAATTTGAGTTAGAATTTTCGGAACTAACATGTTGCCTTGCCCCATTGCTCCAACTGGGGAAAGTACTATCTTCAAACTGGAAAGCATGAGCTCAAACTAATTTCAGAAAAGAAACCGACAAATCCCACAGTTCACACTATGATCAAGATCCATCACTCCCATCTATCCAAAATTCCATTTCATTTTCCAAGACCACACAGCTAATCCTGATTTCTGACTCTGATTTGATTCCTCGTATCATTCTCAACACACTCCCGCTCTTGATTCTTGCACTTGATTCCCTTGTCTATTTCCCTCTTATCCACCCCAACACTACAAACTCAAATTCCTTTTCTAAACATGGCAGATCAGTTCTTCTCCAAGTATCCATACGCAACGATCCTACTCAATTTGAGCTTCATTTTCCTCGTTTCTTGCCTGCTCACAGCCCATTTCTGGACTGACCCTAATCCGACATCAGATCATTACAAGACAGCTGATACAGAAACAGGTTGTAAAGGGATTCAAATGTTAGAAATCAGGCAAGAAAAATGCTCCTATGTGAAATCCCACGAAGGCTGCAAGACAAGAGGTTATATTCCCTATCTCCACCTCTTCTACTGCACATTCAGCCCTGTTCTTGGATACGTTTCACTATCCCTTTGGCTCATACTGCTCTTCTACTTATTAGCTGATACAGCGAGCAACTACTTCTGCCATTCCCTCGTCGGCCTGTCGAAGATTCTCAAACTCTCCCCAACTGCAGCAGGAATCTCTCTTCTGTCTCTGGGAAATGGAGCACCCGATGTGTTTGCAAGTATAATTTCTTTTACGGGAGAGGGAACTGCAGATATCGGCCTGAACAGCGTTCTAGGCGGTGCGTTCTTCGTGTCGTGCGTTGTCACTGGGATCATAGGCGTTTCTGTCGGAAACGATGGTGCAAGAATCAGCAGGCGTGGTTTCACAATCCATGTTGGCGTTCTACTATTGTCCCTTGCTTGCCTAATCTTGATCATCGCTGTTGGAGAACTTAGTCTGTGCGCTGCTCTGTCTTTCCTTTCTCTCTACTTCATATACGCCTTGCTCGTTTTCGCATGTTCTGAAGAGAAAGAGAATGAAAACGGATTGCAGGACGTAGAGGCGCCACTATGCTGTTATATAGATAACGAAGGCCATGATGGGGACGATACGGCCGGACGTCTGCCGAAGGACGGAAAGAACGGTGGAGTTGTGAGCAAAATCTTGTGCATTTTAGAGTTGCCACTTTACGTGCCAAGAAGGCTGACTATTCCACTTGTTTCCGAGGATAAATGGTCTAAACCATTTGCAGTTTCATCAGTGACCTTGGCTCCTATTGCATTGGTTCTAACATGGAATTCCAACAGCACAAAATTGCGAGCTCTTGAGATTGGTGGATCAGTTGGGATTGTATGTGGGATTCTTGCATTTCGCACAATTCAGAGCTCTAATCCACCAAGAAAATGTATAATCTTTTGGCTGGCTGAGGGGTTTATAATGAGTGTGACTTGGGCTTACATCTTGGCCCAAGAATTGATTTCTCTGCTGGTTTCATTGGGCTATATTCTTGGAATAGATGAATCCTTGCTGGGCCTGACAGTTCTTGCATGGGGGAATTCAGTAGGTGACTTGGTTGCAAATGTTACCATGGCCCAGAAAGGTGGGACGGAAGGGGCCCAAATTGCTGTTTCTGGGTCCTATGCAGGGCCCATATTCAATACTGTTGTGGGCTTGGGCTTGTCATTAAGTTTCTCAGCTTGGAGCAATTATCCAGCTTCATATGCACTGTTTGTGGACCAATCTGTTTTTGTTACAGTTGGGTTTTTCATGGTGGGCTTAATTTGGGCCTTTGTCATGCTTACAAAGAGAAAGATGGTGGTTGATAAGTATTTGGGAAGTGGGCTTTTGGTCATATACTTGTGCTTTTTGTCTTTACAAATAGCAAGGCTTTTAGGCCTTGTGGAAATTCTTGTGCCCAATTTATAATTTGCTCACAGCTGATTTCCATGCTAGTTTGCACATTCAGACATCTTATGCAAATGTTGGATGATTGAAAAAGTTCCAAGAATTTGATTTTATTATGTATGTATCTTTAGTTTCTTTTATATATATAATATATATATATTTAATGAAAAGAGGGATCTTATCATATTATTTCATTCAAACTTTTTTTTTGTTGAAGGTTATTATTTCATTCAAATTTATATTGTTTACAATGGAAAAATAAATGGGCCTGCAATATCCTTAACTTTATGAATTTTTAATGGTAAATGAATTTTCTAACTGTTGTCAAATAAATCGTTAATTCTTTTCTTTTTGATATAAACAACTTAAATTTAATCAAATTCATCATGAATCTCATTTAAAAGAACTTACCGTGTTATGTAACGCAAACATTTATTTAATATTTCACGTCCAACGTGTTCTTGAGGTTGATAAAAATCAATATTTTTTCTCAGAATTAGGTAAGCATATGATTTGAATATTTTGTGGGCAGTTCAATGAATGATTAGCACAAGAAATGCCATCCACCTGATTATTATTATTATTATTATTATGTAAGAATTAGTAAAGTGTAGATGATGATATTATTGCACACAATTTCACTTATTCATGGAAGCTGACAACGTAAGATTTATAGGAAGCGCCAATTTTGGTATCAAGCGGCAAGGAATACGCGTACGCATTTGTTGCAGGCCTCTATTGCTGTTGGTTTGAGGTGGTCGCGAAACTCGCTGTCCTCTCCCTTCCAACATTGGTTCTCTTATCGATCTCCACGTTTGTTACCGTTTTTCACAGCCTTAACATTTACACCGACTACGCGGTAATCAACGGAGAGTTGTGGTGTGTTGTTGGAGCCGAATATTAAGCACTACACCTCATTGCAAGACATTTTCTGCTGAGAGAGAGGAGGGGAAAAACAGAGAGATTTACGACCCCCCTCACCCCTTTTCCCAAAAAAGAGAAATACCCCTTCTGTGCGGAGTTTGTGGGGATCGTGGAAATGTTTTGAGCTTGTGGGATGTTTGAAATTTGCTGGATTTCCCGGAAAATTTTGGAAGCTGGGAGCTGGAATTCTTGATTTTTGGGGAAGTTAGGAAGACTTTGCTTTATTTTTCCGGGAATTTCAGAGAAGGGCATTGCGGAATCTTGATTTTGAGCGTAACGGGAGAAGTGGGAATTTGAAATTTTCTTCTTTCTCTCAGTTTTTTGGAGGAAGCTTGCAGGTGGGTTGTAAAGATTGAGATTTTCTCTGTTTTCTTTTGGAATTTAGGAGTTGGCAAAGAATTTTTGTAGCCTGTACAGATTTCTGTCTTGATCAAGGTATGCTTTTCTCTTCTTCTTGAAACTCTTAAGCATTGGAAAATCAATCAGAATCAGTCAGATTCCGATGGTTTAAACATATTATTTTGGATATATATATATATATCTATATATAGGCGAAGATTGGTTCTGAATGGATTGTTATTATATAGAAAGACCTGGTATGTGTATAGAAAGTTGATTCAGTTGTCATTCTGATAGGAGTGGCTCAAAGATCAAGGAAGAAAAATTTTGCGTAGAGAAGCCGGAGCAGGGAGGTCATTTTTTGGAGATAGATTAGGATCTTTAGTTTTGTCCACTCGTGGAATTGTATATTATGAGATTTTTGAGTCTTGTGGGCAACTCTTTTGGATGTTCGTCATCTGGGGAGCGTCTGGTTTCTGCAGCAAGAGATGGGGATCTTCAAGAAGCTAAGGCTTTGTTGGAGTACAATCCTCGTCTTGTGAGGTATTCAACTTTTGGTGTTCGCAATTCTCCTTTGCATTATTCTGCAGCTCAAGGTCATTATGAGGTATGCTGCAATGCAATGTTATCAAGTACAACTGATTGGTATCATAGACTAGGAGAGTCTTGAACTGTGGTCGTTAGTTATTGATTAAATTGTTCCTTCCATGTCTTTAGGTTGTCTCATTATTGCTTGAGTCTGGAGTTGATATTAATCTCAGGAACTATCGTGGACAGGTAGAGTTTCGATTTCGTAATTTTCTTTTTTCTCTTTTAATCCTAAATGCTAGGATGTAGTTTCATTGTAAATTCAGTCCTTTTGACACTATAGATAACAAAGTGATGCTTAACAAACGTTCTCATTAATTGCTTGAGATCAGTAGTTTAGTTGTAAGCAGAATACACTTTTGATAGCAATTTAAAAGGTTGGTTCTTTATCTCTTGACAGACTGCCTTGATGCAAGCTTGCCAATATGGTCACTGGGAGGTTGTTCAGATTTTGGTGCTACTTAAGGCCAATGTATGGCAATTTGTTTTGTCTTATGGTTTAACTCATTTCGTCTTCTATTGATAAGTTTTGTTCATTTCCGTGGAAATATAAGCTTGGGATTGTCTTTTGGCTTAGATTGACAGTACAGATTATCTGAATGGAGGAACTGCGCTCCACTTAGCTGCTCTAAATGGCCATGCCCGGTGCATTCGGCTTCTCCTTGCTGATCACATTCCCAGCATTCCTAATGTTTCCACTATCTTAAGGAAGAAATTGAAAAATGATGAATCTGTTTCAGAGTTTGATTGGCGGTACTTTTTAAAAGTTCTTTTTTGATGTATTGTAACCATGATGTTTTTTAACTAATTTTGATTTTTTTTTTTCCTTTCACTAGTGCACTTGCTGAGATAGTCAATGGAACTGCTGATGGTGGCGTTACTGCCCTTCATATGGCTGCACTAAATGGGCACGCTGAAACTGTTCACCTCCTTCTGGATCTCGGGGCCTCTGTATCTGCTACCACAGTGGATGATGGGACTACTTTCGATTTAATAGGTGGGATGGGCTCCTTTTTCATTTTATATGCATTCATATATTGCCATTTACTATGCATGCTTAGTTATGTTTTCAAGTACGACTTATCAGGCTCAAGAATAATAACCTAATTCTGATAGGTAGAATTACTTCATGCTGTTTACTGCTGCCTTTACAAAAATGCTACAAGGGTTATTTGGTGACTGATACTTCATATTGGAGATGTCAACCATAAAGAGTAAACCGAGCTTTGTTGGCTCCTTTTGATAAGACGTGCGGATCCTCATGAACTATACACAGACGATTCTGCATTTTGTTTAGTAGTAAACAAATGCTTTTCAAAAATTTCTCTTATGAATCTGGTTGCATTAGTATTTTTGCCAAATTTCATTAGATGATAGCAAATAATCCCTTTCTCCGTTGTTTGTTTCTCATGAAATGCATTTGCATTTTCACGGAACCACACAGCCCATTCCTTTTATGTGTTTGAATTTCACCAAATCTATCGGCTGATTTTGCATTAACTAATTGCTCAGCTTTGGACGTTTATTACTTAATTGGTAGCTACCAAATGATGAATTCTTGATCTTATTCAATAATTATATGAAGCCACCACGACTATTGGATATAATAGTCAACTAGTGCCTTTCAACTAAAATATTATTTTTACATAAAACCAGTTCTGACTCTTGCAAAACTCTTCTAACTCATTCCATCACTAATCTTTGAGAGAAAAAAGAATTGAAATGAAGAACTCTGAAATTTCTCCCTCTTTCCACCTTCTGAAGATGTTAGAAAGTTCAGAAAAGTAAAACTTTTGAATTTTTTCTATAAGGTGCTTGTATAAAGCTGCTGAACTAAAAATTTCATGCTCTCCAGAAAATCTAGTCCTCTAAATTCAATTTTTTCTTATGCTGAACTAAAAGTTGCTTATTGCTGTGTTTTACTTGCAACTTATACTAATCTGATAATAAGGATGCCGATCACCATAGATAAGTTATCCCGAGTAATGCTTGACCTCTCAGATAACCCTCTATAATTGTTCGAAGACGTATTTTGGAAGCTACCAGAATTTGAGTGAACTGGAGGCCTGTTTGACGATGGAACGTACAAATTTCTTTTCCTTTGGGTTAGGGTAGGTGAACTTTGAAAGCGGGAACAATCATCTCATAATGCACCATTATGTGGTTCGAAAAGCATCTCATCTGTAGATTCATATGTTAACAACATCGATGAAGCTATTCCATGTTTATGAAGATTCTATTCACTGATTGATTTTTTCTATGTTATGTACTTTTCCCCTGAAGGTGCTGGCAGCACTCCCCTTCATTATGCCGCATGCGGTGGTAATGCACAGTGTTGCCAGGTTGGTATATTTGATGAATGAACAAATTCGGCTGTCCATACATATATATGTGCTGAAAATATCTTTTTTCTTGGCTATATTCAGCTTTTAATAGCAAAGGGTGCAGGTCTGACAATAGAAAATTCAAATGGGTATGCAAACTCCTGGTCCTCGCTTTTCTCTTGAGTGCTTTACATGGAACATTAATATTTGAATTGTTTTCTATTGTTTATCTCTTCTGGGCGATATGTTGTTCTTCTCATTAATCCAAAGTTCCTTCAGATTGTGTTGGATTGATAAATATGGAGCTAAGAATTTTAGCTTCATAACAATAGATTCATTAATCTTGTTTGGATACTTTCATAGTATGATTTTAAATCTCAAAGTCGTAATTTCAACTAATCTTTTTCAGCAAATTTGGTGGATTTCAAATTTATCTAATATGAAGTCATTTGAAATGATTTTGCCTTAATTCTTGAAACTGAAATCCCTCCATTTCAGTATAGCCTTACATATATAACAAGCAACCAGTACTAAAAGATCACGTCATCCTCTTTTCGTCAAATGATTTTTTCTTCGACCAAGGTGTAAGCTTTATTCCCATTTTTATGGTGCCCTCTAAGTGTTGAATCTTTGTATAAAATTTCTTACAGAAATTGTTTTGAAGAAACATCTTTTTAAGTTAAGGTTTTTTATTCTGTGACCTTTTTCCCCCCAAAAAATCCGTGCATCTGATGCAATAAAACATTGCTGATTTTCAAGGAATACTAAAATAATGATTGAGCGAGGAAGCAATATATATCTTTAATCAGTTGAATCCTCCTTCTGTTGTTATTTTCTATCTTCATTTCGCTTCTAGTACAAAGACACTGAATTTGTTAAGTCAGTTCCAGAAAGTTGATTTTGTCTTCAAAATTTTCATCTAAGAAAGTTAAATCACGACTGCTTCCTAAAAACTGAGTATAATTTCTGATTATAGCCCCACTTTCTTGCATGTTGATTATAACTTTGTGGTCACGAAAATCCAAGTTACCCTTTACATGTGTCCAGAGTCTGCACTGAATCAATATCCTAGCGTTGCTCTCCTAGTAACAAATTCTCTTCTCTTATGTAACTCACCAAGAAAGCCTGTTCCTGTTGTTATTTTCCTTAAGATGGTAATGAAGATTGTGTTCAATGTCAGCCTCTGTTAATCTTTTTCCATGGAACTGCCAAACAGAGTATTTTCTTAGTTAAACGCATGGGTTGTTGGGATTTGAATTTCCGTATCATTGGAATACACATTTTTGTTACCTAATTTTTCACAACAAGTCCTTGTATGGGTCCTTGTGAAGGTTCTTTCATGTTACAGTTGTTTAAGAAGATCTTTGATGTTTATTGGGTTGTTGAATCTTCAGTTCCATTATTCTATTACTTTCGTATGGATTGCTAATTTTTCCATCGGACTTACTATTCTATGGTACATGTTAAAGATGGACTCCCTTGATGGTCGCTCGTTCATGGCATAGAGATTGTCTAGAGGACATTCTTAGCCAACAACAAGGAAGCCAGCGAAGACTCAGTCCTTCACCCTATTTATGTCTTCCACTTAAGAGCATTGTTGATATTGCCAGGTGAGCAAGACTCGATTGCTTGAATTTACCGAAAGCCAGCTAAATTTAGTGTTATCCTTCTCTATGACATTTTCAGAGAATGTGGATGGGGAGGCGATGATTCGTCATCTGCGTGCTCGGACCCGTGTGTCGTTTGCTTGGAGAGAAAATGCACAGTTGCTGCAGAAGGTATCTTACATTATTTTATACTTCCACTGCATAACATCGAGAACTCCTATGAGTTGATTCATTTGGTACTCATAAGACGGATTTTGTCTAACGAGAATGATGTATATATGCAGGTTGTCGCCATGAGTTCTGCACTCACTGTGCTTTATATCTATGCTCGACAAACAGCACGTCGATAGTGGCTCATGCTCCAGCAGGCTCGATCTCGTGTCCCCTATGCCGCCACGGAATAGTTTCTTTTGTTAAGCTTCCAGGCACAAAACCGGTAGTTAAAGAAATGGCAAGAACGAGATCGTTAACCTTCTGTACTTGCTCAGCTGAGGTTACAGATCCCAACACCCTGGAAACAGCAGTGTGCAAGCCCGGTATCTCATGTGCACGACTTCCGCAGTTTGGTTCTTCGTTCCAACCCGTAACCTGCCAAAACTTTCCGGCTGTTAAATTCAATCCCAGCCTTTGTTTGGGAGCCCCGGATGCCAGTCCTGCCTTGGTAGGAAGATCTGTCGAATCCAGTTCCGGGAAAGACTTGGTTAGATGTTCGAGGTTAAGCTTTAGGCGCTCGGCTTCACAGAATGAGGGCCGGAGATGGTTGTGTTCCTTTAGTCCATCCGTGCCAACCGAAAGAAGCTGCTGAAGACTGACGGCAATCAGATACATCCACAACTCGACTTTCGGACATAAACGGTATGTCGCCATTTGCTTTTGTTCGCGGCCAACAACTATTTACGAAAATTCGTATTTGTATGTGTATATATATGGGGTATACGCAATGATCAAGTGAATGGCTTCATTTGAGTTCTTGTTCAGTCTTCCATGCCAGCTAAAAAGAGGCATATCCTTTTTATGAATATGTTTTTTAAGGATGCATTTTTATGCAAGAGTATATTTTAATATATGATAATAATAAGAATAAATTGTTGTTCGGTGATACGAGGAATTTTTGTATCTATCTAGTGCAATAAAAAAGTTTTGCTTACTTTCCCTGTTGAGAGTTCTACAAAACATCATCTCATTCTGCAAGAAACTGAAATTTTTTACTTAAATCATTTTTAATTGAATCAAATTAATTATAAAGTAAGTGTAATATACTTATCATGTGATTGATCATTTTTTTTAAATTATACATCAGTTACATCGTAAGTTTATTATATATTTATATTTATTATATAATTAGTTCAAATTTAATCAAATTCGATCCAGGATTAAAATTTTCAAACAAGAGACAGTATTAAGTTTAGTAATAAAGTCCATCACTATGTAAAGTCATTGTTGTCTCTTGTGATAGGGTCTTGCAAGGTAAAAGAATGGATAGGTGGCTTAATTATTCTTTTATTATAAAAAAATAATAATAATAAAATATCATTTTTTTTAAAAATACATAATAATTTTATTACAATTGTCCACGACTTCAGAAAAAAAATTCTTAAAAAAAGAATGTTCGAGTCGTGGACAGCATCAACGACTTTCGTTCACGACTCAAACCCCTTTTTATTTTTAAAAAATATATATGTATTCTCTTCTTGGTTGCCAACCTTTTATAAGCTGACGTGTGTAAGCTTAAATTTTTCTTTTTTTATTATAATGTATATTATTGTCTATAAATATATTATCATATATATTACATATATTATTATATATTATTTATATAAAACTTATTTCAAAAAACAAAATAAATCAATACAAAAACGATAATTAAATCACACAATAATTTATATAAAATGGGATAAAAATTAATTAATTAGTAAATTACGACTTCTCCTAAGATTTGTCATAATTACAAATACCCTCTCGTTGTTTGTTAAACTACAAATACCCTCTGATATTTGATGAAATTATGTAATCCTTGAATGGAGGTATGAAATTGTCAACTATGTCCTTACTGTATTTTTTTAAAAAAAACAACAAATTTATAAGAAAAACCGAACTGAATGGATAAAAAATTAAAAAAATTAAAAAAATAATTCATTGAGCAGATAAAAAATGGATGAAAATCTATTGAAGACTAACGGTATGGACTAATTGTTAGACGGTCGTTAAAATTAAGGGGTATTAGTAATTTCTCAAACAACGGGGGTAATTTTAATTATGCCAAACCTTAGGGGAGGTTGTTATAATTTAACCCAATATTATAATATTTGTATTTATCGTAGTATTTATAACAATTAATTGTAATTTCTTTAATTGATAAATTTTTTAACATTTTAATTATAATTAAAAAGTATGTAAATTTATAATTAAATAATTATAACATATAATATTAATAATAATAATATATATTATTTAAAAAAGTACATCAATATAACAATGATTATTAACTTTTATTAATGTATCAATTCAGAGTTGCAGATCATAAATAATAGTTTTAGATTCAAAAATATTTTTTAGTTATAATCAATGTTTAAAAATTTATTAATTAAAAGAATTACAATCAGTTGTTACAAATACTGCAATAAATACAAATATTATATTAGTTAAACTTTTTTCTCAATATATTATACTACGATATTATTACTTTTTTTGTAATATTAAAATGATTAAACCATAGACAGATAGTACTGTCTTCTTAGTTGCGTAAATCATTAAAAATGAAAAAGTTGATTATATTTATATCTTTTTTAAAAATATAAAATTATATTTTACTTCAAAAAAAAAAAATTACACCTGCACTTCCTCCCAGAACTTTCTATTTATAACTGTGTAGGATTTGGATGAAAAATATTAACTTTAACAAAAATTTACACGAACCTTTGATTTTACCTCGTATAATTTGTGGACAAAGATACCTTAATGATATTTTATACTTATAAGGGGATTAGTGTAATATATATTAAGTCAAAATAGTGTAATTGAAATAAAACATTATTTTTGAATTGTTGAGAGATAAAAAAATAGCTACGGATGAATGAGAAACTAATTCTATTGTCAATAATTTGTATGAAATGTTGAATTAGCCATAAAATTATAAGTTTATGTATTTTTTTATAAATACAAATCCAACAGAAGGAGTATAAGTATAATTCCAAATGATCTTACAAAGTAAGAACCACCAACTTTTTTAGGTACCGACATGAAAATGTGGGTTAAATGCCCCCATAAAAAAATAACGGGCAAAAAACACTCTATCGTCTTAAAAAAGATGGAATTGACCCCCCTTCCATCTGAAGGTGGTGTGGACACGCGTATGTTGTGCGACTTTGGGAGCTTTTTTGGCCTATGTAAAGACATATTTAGCCTCTCGTCAGATTTGGGAATTGAGATCTTCTCTTGCTTGGCTAGGTGATGCTTCCCAATTTTTTTTTTTTTTTTTTTAAAAATCCAATAGATGTCTACGACGAGGAAGGTAAAATCCAAAACATATTACTCAAATGCTTAATCCAAGGTTTCCATCGACTCCTTTATGTGCTTGCAATTCCCCAAGACTGAAATTCATGTGGTTGAATCTCCATAAAACAACCTTCCAAAGAAGGTAAAAAAAATAATAACAATAACAATAACACAATAATGACCCAGAAAACCCAATGGTGATGAAATAAGACATCATTAAACACACATAAAAAGAAAAAAAATCTTCTCACAAAGTTAGTGTTGCCTTGATCAAGTATTATTGAATTATAGTAAGGGCAGTCTAGTACTGAAGACTTAGAAACTAATTTAACAAATCTTACTAAAGCAATACATCTACAAACCTTGAATTTTACAAATACTAACTTAGTGTTAACAAATCTCACATCATTATTACAACCAATGATAGGTGACAATCTGGCAGATATCGGTGGAACGATTCTCTATAAAGTTAAACCAAAAACTGGATAAGCAAGTGTTCTCGAGGGTCACCCATGGACTTTGACAAGAATTTATTGATTATAGAATCGGTATAGAGAGGAGGTAATCCAAAAAAATATTTGTTTATATTGGTGTCCGTTCACAGCTCATGTTCATGGTCTCCCACTCAACCAACAAACCCAGAAAATGGTGAAGCGTATTGGGAACAAATTAGGCCATTTTAGGGATATCAAACTACACGAAAATGGTTACAAGTGTATGAAGATGAGGGTTTGTCTCAACACCACCAAACCATTGAAAAAGCACTACGTCTAAAATCTCCTAACGGCGATGAACTAATGATATTGTTTACATATGAACATCTGCCCAATTTTTGCTACCTTTATCGTGAGCTTGCGCACATTGGGAAATTTTATCACCTTCATTACGATGACGGTTTTTTGAATCCGAGGAAAGCAAAACCATATGGTCCTTGGCTTAGGGAGACTAATCAGGTCCAATTCAATAATTGTATTCCAGGCAG
This sequence comes from Sesamum indicum, assembly GCF_026168435.1. NCBI lineage: Eukaryota > Viridiplantae > Streptophyta > Magnoliopsida > Lamiales > Pedaliaceae > Sesamum > Sesamum indicum. The sequence continues at coordinate 1,193,148 of NC_142661.1, read as the reverse complement.
CACCGAGCCCTGGATTCCAAATTTTTCCATTCTTCAGTCGTACATCAAAATCTTCCTAAAAAATGGAAAGGAGACAACAGGTGTGTGGATCACAGATCTTTGGGGATCTTGAGAGCTATAACTTTTGTAATGATAAAGGTGAACGAGATTCACTTTGTAATTTAGCTGCTGACATGAAGCTGTAGCCAATGATCGAAGCCTAAAGGATACCTTCCTATTATGGAGCCCTTTGCTAAGAATAATGGCGGCAAGAAGGGTTTAACCGATGCTTTCCCTTCTAAAGACCAAAGCACCAACCTCTTACCTTTTGTGGAAGTAACTGACCAACAAAATCCCACTATATTTAACCTGGTTCCTACCCTTTTGGAACTTTTGAACCCACTAAATGAAATAACTAACCCTAACCCGCTTGCCCCTCATCCACAGTCTCACAAATCTCACCAACCTATTACTAACCATGCATGCATGCATGCATGGAGAAAACACTGATCCCCACATGAATTTAACTGACTACACTACTCATTCACCCAAACCCATGGAATTTGAACAATCCCATCTATTTTTATTTAGAGTTCAACTTTGTCAACGTCCCAGTCTCCTCCCCAGACCCTTTTAACCTCGGTCCACTCCTAGCCTACCTTAAAAAACAAAAACCCAACTCCAGCCAATATGGGTGATGTAAATAGAAACCTATACCCTCAAACTCCACTCCTTGCAAACGTAAACTTACCCTTTCATTCTTTCTTTACAACCTAATGGACCAAACCAGGAAAAAAGATGGCTACTATTCCTTCTTATTATAAGGACCTCGATCAAATGTCGACTGCGATTACTAAGTGGTCTTGCAGCCGGAACCGATGAGTTGTCTCAGCTGGAATTACTAAGACATGGGGGATATTGGACGATTCGCCATCTTAGAGAACTTGTTTGGAAGGTTAACCCCTCAATGAGTTTCTTAACAGAGACCAAATGTGATAGTAAGCGTATTGATCGAATAAAAAATATGCTGAGTATGAATGGAGTTTCGGTTGACGTTAGACAAAAGAGTGGCAGACTTGCACTCTTATGGGACTAGAAGACCTTTGTTGACTTGACTAGTTATTCCCACAATCACACTGATGCAATAGTTAAACTAGATGATGAAGATGAATACTAATGGATTACGGGCTTTTACAGTGAACCAGATACAAACAAACAACATGAATTATGGTACTTCCTATGAAGTTTTAGTACGCAAATGAATTTACCGTGGTTTTGTATTAGAGATTTCAACGCTATTGAAACAGACTAGAATGAAAAAGGATCCGTACTGACGACACAAGGGCAACTTCGTACCTTCAGGATAGCCTTAGAACAATTGAATATGTGTGGAGTGGATTTTAGTGGAGATTGGTTCACTTGATAGAACAATAGGGAAATATTGTTTAGAATTAAGAAGCGGCTTTTTGACCGAGCCTATACAAATTATGGATGGATTCAAAGATGGCCACAATCACTTGTTACGCATCTTAATAGAATTTATTCAGACCATGCACTTGTTATTTCCAGATGCCTTAGGTATATCCAAATTGAGAACCGCCAAACCCTTGAACTGATTTGCTTTGAGACTCCTTTTGGCTGGCATCCATAGACTATGAAGAAACCTTGTCAACAGCTTGCAAACAAAAGATAACTTTGGTTCAAATGATCGCTTTATCGAGGGCTACAAAATGAATTAATACATTGGAATAAATTAATTGAAACTTGGTAACATGCAAAAACAAATCCAAAAAAAATGGAAAAAGAAATTAAGAGGCTTTTATCAGGACGTATCATGACTACTTCAAAGTCACATGAAAGCTGTTTGAATTTCGAACATGATAAATTGCTTGAAGTGGAGGAACTCAAACGGAAATGACGGAAGATCGAGTAGTTGGCAGAGGGTGACAAAACATAACCATTATATTTGGATTAGTATTTTGAGTGTTTTATTTCTGTGTTTTGTAGATAGAGAGAGAAACATAGAGATGAGCAAGTGTGTATTTGAGATTGATTGTATGTTTTGGATTTGTATTTTGATATAATATAAAATAGTGTAAAATAAATGGTGTAGATTTGATGTTGGGATTTGGGAAACAGAAGTTACTGTTCATTGTCAAATCATGTCATTGAATATATATATATTTATTAATATATATGTGTATGTATATAGTATTTTGTTTGTTAGTGAAATATAGTATATATCTTTATGTTAAGTAATTTTTTTATTGAGAAATTTCTTTTTACATTTTAAATAATAATTACAAATTTAATGCATAACTAAATACATTGTAGTATTGTCTCCAAAATGATTTTGTTAGACTTTCTCTTTGCAATGAAAAAACATAATATATAAAATTTAAATAAAAATTTTAGAATTAAGTATGTATTATTGGTATATTGTCCTTAATTTTCAAATTTCTCAAATATTTCATTGAAATAGGAAAAATTTTGAGTACAAAAGATTTAAATAGTCTAAGCTGAAAAAATTTATAATTAAGGCTTAAAATGCACTACACTAACATGTTGAAAATACATTCATTAGATTTTTATATTTGAACTGATAAATTTTAATAGATAATTGAAGTAATTAAAATACGAATTAGGTATATAGTACTGATATATTGTCCTCAGTATACGCAACTGCTACAGTATTTTTATTAGTGCAATCTATAGCTCTATGCAATTCAAATAAAGCATAATATGAAAATCTTGCTCAGGATGTGATACTAAGATTACTTATGTGAATTAGTTCATATCCATAATATAATTTCTCAACCTGATCCATGAACCAAATGCTATTTCAACTAAAGAGATATATATGCATGAATGAATTTTAGTTTAAACATTTGGGTGAGGTAGGATATAGTGTATTGCAAGTGATCAAGCCAAAAATCACAAAAATACGATCCTAGTACCATGAAATAGCATATGAAACTAAACAACATAAGATCAGACTTACTGAGTTTAAAAAATGCAAGAGTATAAGAACCCAGCTAGACTTCAAACATTGCGTCAAAAGGATTAACAAGTACTTTTTTCAGTCAACCTAGGAAGATGATGGTTCAAAGGTAGAACAACACAAACGAAAAGTGGAATGCAATAAGTTCCAAAATACAACTCCTTTTCAATACTCAATAACCAATACCAGTATTTGAACTTTGAAGTTTAGATGGAGTATTTTTATAGCGCACTATATGAATGCTATATATAGGCAATATGTAATATCTATGTTATAGTTTGAAATGTACAAAAAGTGTCACTGTGAGGCATGTGAATCTCAATCACAGACAACAGGCAATTAATACGGCCATAGGTAGTATAAGTTAGAAATTCAACACTGCCACACTGACTAGCATCAGTAAAAATAATGCAACCACTGTCAGTAAAATGTTAAATTAAAAAATAGTAATAGTACGATATTTTAGTGTATAGTCATTGCATTTGATATACATTTTAACACTCTCTGCAAGAAATCCTCAATTATTGTCCTATCTATAGTACGGCAAAACGTTATATCTACAGTGCGCTAATACAGTATAATACAACACAACAAAATTAATTTCTGAAAATATGTAAAAAAGAAGAATTACAATGCAGAAATTAGTGCTAATTTTTCTTAATCACCGTTGTATTGTTGAGCAATATGTCGAAATCCATAGAATTACTTGATAATTCAAAACAAGATCCTAAATTTGAAGAATGAAAGAAAGTCACGATTAAAGAAAATGGTGCGGTTGACCGATTTTACCAGTGGGGTTTTCCTTTCTTGGATTTGTACCTACATCCGCCGCTGCTTCTCCCACGGGTGCTGCCCTGAAACGGGACACCATCACATTCAACGCCTTGAGTTGGCCATACCACGAAGAACTTCACCTGCTTTTCTTGACTTTTTTCCTCAGAAAAGTGAACAGAGGAGAAGGGAAATGGTTTGATGGTGGGGTAGAGTGAGGGTATTTTGGCGGTGGGAGGACGGAACTGCACCGTCTCTTCTTCGGCGGCTTTGACTTTGTTGGAGGGAGAAAATCTGTACGAGTATTCGAGGGCTTAAGAAGGGTATTGTTTGAGGTGTGAGAAGGAGAATCGCAAGAAGGGTTTTACTGGTATGGAGATGCTATAAATGCAGCCGATTGTGCCGGCGTATCAGTGCTGTGGGGGTTTGTAGCGTGGAATGTGGAGGAGGGAAATGGATGCCGGCCATGTTTGGGTGTGTTTTGTGGAAACTTGGAGAGTGGGAAGCAAAGAAGAAAGACAAGAAGACAAACCCTAATAATAATAATTCATTCTAATCCTAAACTAAGTATATGTCTGAACTAAGTTTGATGCTTTGAGCATACGCTCTCTATTAGCCACCATTTAAACTTCTATTTTTATGAGGAAAATTAATTATAAATCAATACAATAGTAAAAATTAAAAATACTTAAAAATTATATATATATATATATTAAAGTTTGAGTATTTTCAAAAAATAGTTTAATATTTATTATTATTTTATCATACAAAATTGCTTATAATTTTTTACTTTAAAATGATCTAATTTAAACAATTTAAAAATAAAAATTATAATTTTCAATAATAAGTTGATAACACATATACACTATTTCCAATACAAACAATAGTACCCCAAAGTTTGCTTCTGTTACTGAAAGTTCAAAAAATTTGATAATATTAATAAAAAAATTGGATGAAAATTCATGATTCCCCCCGTTCACTTATTATTAACTTATTGCAGGTCAAACAAATCTTTTTATAGCCAAACTACCATGCATCTTCACATGTTAATACATGTAAGGAAGTATATTTTTTAGTTTAGTCAGAAAGTATTAATTTACCTGAAATAAGTCAATTGGGCGAAAATATGAATTGTCATCGTTTTTTAAAAAAAATATCAGCAATTTTTATGAATTTTAAGTGACGAATGGGTATATTTATTAGACGGAAACAAATTTCAACCTGATCCATGAACCAAATGCTATTTCAACTAAAGAGATATATATGCATGAATCAATTTTAGTTTAAACATTTGGGTGAGGTAGGATATAGTGTATTGTAAGTGATCAAGCCAAAAATCACAAAAATACGATGCTAGTACCATGAAATAGCATATGAAACTAAACAGCATAAAATTAGACTTACTGAGATTAAAAAATGCAAGAGTATAAGAACTCAACTAGAATTCAAACATTGCGTTAAAAGGATTAACAAGTACTTTTTTCAGTCAACCTAGGAAGACGATGGTTCAAAAGTAGAACAACACAACCGAAAAGTGAAATGCAATAAGTTCCGAAATACAACCCCTTTTCAATACTCAATAACCAATACCAGTATTTGAACTTTGAAGTTTAGATGGAGTATTTTTATAGCGCACTATATGAATGCTATATATAGGCACTATGTAACATCTATGTTATAGTTTGAAATGTACAAAAAGTGTCACTGTGAGGCATGTGAATCTCAATCACAGACAATAGGCAATTAATACGGCCATAGGTAGTTTAAGTTAGAAATTCAACACTGCCACACTGACTAGCATCAGTAAAAATAATGCAACCACTGTCAACGAAATGTTAAATTAAAAAATAGTAATAGTACGATATTTTAGTGTATAGTCATTGCATTTGATATACATTTTAACACTCTCTGCAAGAATCCTCAAGTATTGTCCTATCTACAGTGCGGCAAAACAGTATATCTACAGTGCGCCAATACAGTATAATACAACACGACAAAATTAATTTATGAAAATATGTAAACAAAAGAATTAGAATGTAGAAATCAGTTCTAATTTTTCTTAATCACCGTTGTATTGTTGAGCAATATGTCGAAATTCATAGAATTACTTGATAATTCAAAACAAGATCCTAAATTTAAAAAATTAAAAAAGTCACGATTAAAGAAAATGGTGCGGTTGACCGATTTGAAATGGGCGCGCGTGCGGCGCGTCGACGTGCCACACATGGTGGCGTGTCCCTAGGCAGCTTGCAATGACCGACAACGGAGACACGACCCTTCACTCGTAAATGCAGCGGGCGATCTCTTCTCACGAACTCAACCTCCAAATCAATGACAACAACTGGCAACAGATCTGAGGCCTCGTGCACGGCAGACGACGAAGGTGTTGACTCCAGTGGCGGCGGCGTTTCGAACGGTAGTGAAGAGGGCACGATGATTTATGCAATTTCACACAAGAAAAGAGAGAGCAAACAAGAAAAGAGAAGGAAAAAAATCGGTTGAACAGAGAAGGAAAAAAGAATAAAAAATGAAGGAAGAAAAAAGAGAAGAAAAAAAGGAAAGAGAGAGGAAAGAAGAAAGAGAAGAAAAGAAGAAAAATGAGAAGAAAAAACCGAAAGAGAGAGAAAAGAAGAAAAAAGAGAGAAGGAAGAAAGAGAATAAAAAAATAAAAAAAGAGAAAAAAAAATATTTAAAAAAAAAAATCTGCAACACACCTAGTCAAGGTGTGCAAAGTTTTTCATGCTAAGGCTTCTCATAGGCAAACATAGGCAACATTTTTTCATGCTAAGGCTTCTCATTGTTGGAAAACATATCAGATTGAGAGATTGAAGGATGAGTCTACAGAATGATGTGACTCGAGAGAGACTGTTTAGGAAATAATTCAATATTATTTCCACAACGATTTATGTCTTTGCTGAACCTACGGATGATGAGTTTAGAAAAGTGATTGGAGCGGTGCCTACGCGGGTTTCGAAGGAGATGAATAGGAAACTACTTGAGTACACGGCAGACCAGGTAAAATATTCCCTTTCTCAATTGTTTCCATTTAAACGCCATGGCCCTGTTTGTATGCCCCCTTGTTCTGTTAATGCTTTTGGCACATTGATGGAAATGCTACTAAAATGGTACGTCCTTAAGGTACTTAGTCATTATGATATTCCCTCTTTTCTCAATTTTATACACATTGTTTTGACTCCCAAGCATATGAAACCAGAAAGGGTCTCTCACTTTCGTCCCATTAGCCTAAGCAATGTTGTTTTTAAGCTTGCTATGAAAAAATAGCAAATAGGTTAAAACCAATTCTCCTTCCATCATATCACCATCACAATATGCATTCATACCTTGGAAACTAATCCCTGACAATGTGTGCAAAGACCCTCTTTCCTTTTATATCTTCATAATTTGTGCAGAGATATTAAGCTGTTTACTTCACGTTGCAGAAGTGGAAGGTTCTATTTATGGAGTCCCAGTGGCTAGGATGCTCTAGTATTTCACCTTTTCTATTCACCGATGATATATTAATATTTTGTCACGGGATGAAGGAGTTCATACCATGAGTCCGCCTGTTTTTGGATATATGTGGATGTGCTTGGCCAATTGATCAATCTCCAGAAGTCATCCCTAATGTTTAGCCATTCCACACACAAGGAGACCGGGTGACACTAGCTGAGTTGTTAGGCATTCTCATTGACATCGACCATGAGAAATACCTTGGTTTACCTTACGCGTGGGGTGAAACAAGAGAGACGTTTTCGGCAACATCAGGAGTCGAGCATGGCAGCACTTTAGCAAAAAGGTAAGAAAAAGTTCTTATAAAATCAATTATTCAAGCTATCCCTTCCTATAGCATAAGTCGTTTAAACTTCCGGATTCTTTACTTAGAGAAATTGAAAGCATTTTGTCTAATGTATTTCGGAATAGCCCCAATAGCAAGAAGATGCATTGGGTATCATGGGCAAAGATGCACAATAGTAAACAAGAGGGAGGACTTGTCTTCCGGGGACCTACGTGCATTCAATCTCATCCTTTTAGCTAAGCAAGGTTGGCGGGTCATAAAACATCCAAATACCTTGTCTAGTTGTATAATCCAAGCAAGATACTTTTCACATTGTAATTTCCTACTGGCTACGCAGCGCTCCAATACATCTCTTATTTAGAGCAACATTTTCATGGCGAAGGAAATCCTTGAAGCAGGCATCCGCTGAAGGGTCGGGCATGGAAACCACATAAGAGTACAAGATGACCATTTGTTGTTAAGGTCATTCACATTCCATCCAATTACATTGATTGGCACCCATTCGCCAATTCCACAACAATAGCGCAATGGCAACCTCCATTTGGAACCATGGTAAAAATCAACTTCGACTGTGCGACATATTTTGAAGTTGGAGGTGTAGGTGCTGGAACTGTTGCCCAAGACTCTGTCGATGGATGCTTGGCCTTGAAAATGCGATGTACGTACTGTGTCAAAGATGCTAAGCACAATGAGGCGCTGGCGGCCAAACTTGCAATTGACCTTTGCTGCCAATATCAGTGGAGTTTTGCGGTGCTAGAAACTACCTCAATATCATTCAAAAACTCCACGAGCCAGTTGATGATTTCTCCATGATTGAGCCATTAAGCTATAACATCAAAGAACTGCGTCAAAGACTCGACTTATCTCCTCTCGTTTTGTTAAGGGGTCCGCCAATTTGGCTGCCCACATACTTGCACATGTAGCTTATACTAATATTAAGGGTTTGTGACCCTCCTCCATCATTGTTAGACATTTTTTTAGGTTGAAGCTCTGCAGAATTGAATAAACTGATTTTTCTAAAACTAAAAAGAAGTATGAAATTGTTAAATTTTCATTTTTTTTCTACAAATTAATTAATTCATTGTAAAAGTAAAATGGTGAATGAATTATGTAAAAAGGCATAAATAACTTTCTTTTTAGATATAAAAGAGCTTTTCTTTTTATAATTAATATAGATTAGTATAGATATCAACTAACACAAGGACCCTTTTGCTAGTTTTTTTAATCTAGTGTGTCTTTCAGCGAATTAAACATAATATATGGGGTTTTATGCAATTATAACCCCAATTTTTATCTCCTTTCACTTTTATAGTCAACTTGTACAAAGGGGAAGTAAAAGTTTCAAGACGAGCCCAGTTCATAATCCTCACAACTCATAATCCAATTATTTGGAAAAAGGAAGGAAAAAAATGAGACAAAGGAAAAACCCTGTAATCATATCGCCTACCATTGATGACAGCAACAAGAAATTCACCTCCAGAAACCCTCAGAAGAATACTTCTTCCTCAGCTCCACACAAAGTCTTTTCGATTTGTTTGGTTACACGAATAATCAATTCATTGCTGGTGCAGACATACTTCAACCCGGACGAACACTGGCAAGCTCTTGAAGTAGCACATCGCATTGCTTTTGGGTAAGCGAGAATGTGAATCGACTATTTTTCAGAATTTTGTTTGGTGGGTCTTTGGTTTTTTGATTCTTTTTGTGATTAAAATTGGAATAAAAAAATGCTAGGTATGGACATTTGACGTGGGAATGGAAGAAGGGTATAAGGAGTTACTTGCATCCAATTCTATTTGCCGCTCTTTACAAAGCTCTCGCCTTTCTCCGTCTTGATTCCCCTTGGTTCATGGTACTTGCTTTTCTTGTCTTATTTTGACAATGCCAATAAAATTTCAGGTGTCTTTGTTTCTTGATGACATTGTGCAGAATTTGAATCTGATGCAAATTGTTCTGCAATGCTGAACCATGTGTCTGAAATTATCAAATCATACTAGTATTGAACCTTAGGTTGAGCCTCGTGAAGCATTGTTAAGCTTTTTTCGATTAATTCTATGTGATTTTACAGTTTGTTTTGTTTGTATAGCAATTTTCCCACTTATGATGTGTGCCGAAAATTGCCGCCTTGCACAGGTAAGGGCTCCTCGGTTGGTGCAGTCCATATTTGCTGCTGTTGGTGATCTGTACCTCTACAAATTTTCTCAGGCCTTATTTGGTGACAATGTTGCTACTTGGGCTGTATCCTTGCACTGCTATATGCCCCTTTGTTTTGATTGCTCTCTTCCCCTCTTTGTTTTAGTTTACTGTCTTCTGATTTTCCTATATATAGCTTTGGTTCCAACCTCTATCTCTGTTTTGGTGAATTTAATTGAAATATTCGCTGTACTTAACCTTTTGAAAGCTTCTTGCACAGCTCACAAACTGGTTCATGTTTTTCTGCATCCCTCGCACTTTATCTAATAGTTTAGAGACAGTTCTCACACTCGTGAGTTTATACTACTGGCCCTGCTTGCGAACATCTTCTGGGGCAGTTCCATGTGGTTCAAGAAAGTGTGCCTTGGTCTTAGCGGCGATAGCATGTGCTATTCGGCCGACAAGTGCTATCACTTGGATTTATGTTGGTTTTCTCGAGTTGCTTATGACACGTGATAAGCTAAAGTTTGTCCTTCTTGAGGTGATACCAATTGGGTCAGTATGTGATTTCCTTTGTATCCTCTGCTTCTTTTCCCTTATTAAGTTTTCATTTATCTTGGCTTTAAGTTAATTCATCTATAACAAAAGCTTTTATTCTCTTTTAACAAGTGGCTTCTTAGATGCCTTGCTCTAACATCAGTTCACTTATTTCATGATCCCACATTAGTCTTCAGATTATCATCCGAGTTCTTCTATAATTAAAGCCAAAGATTGAAAACTTTAAAGATATATGTGACCATTATTAATTAGAAGTTACATACAGTGATCTGTTGACTATGCAGCTATTATTATCTCAGTAAGTTACATAATATATTGACTTTGACTTTGAATATCTTGAAATGACATGAAAGTATGTTATTTGGTATAATTTAGAACCAAATATGAATAAATTTATTGCTTTCATGTTTTCTTTCCAGAATGAAGGGTTAGAGCCTAGACTTCTCTTTGACATCCAACTTTAGCAGTTAACAGATTTTTCGTTCCTTTACTATTGTCTCCTTGAAGGACCAGAGGAAGATGCTGAAATTTGTGTTACACCAACTTACAGATCATGTGGAATTAATGTTATTTGTCCTGTATTTTAGCTTTCACTTATCTGTATAGATCAATATTTATAGGCCTGCTTATGTGATACTTCTTGATTAAAAGATATTATGAAGTCAAATATACTTATTTTGCACTCTTATGTATATATCAGGGGCCTCGTGCTTGGACTCACTTTTTTATTGGATCGTCAGTTATATGGATCATGGGTTATAGTTGCGATTAACTTTCTAAAGTTCAATTTCTTCTCTTCTGGTGGAGATTATTATGGAACTCATGCATGGCACTGGTATATCACACAAGGATTTACTGTCATGCTCTTTACATATCTACCATTCTCAGTTGCTGGTGTTATCCTGTCTAAAGAGTGGAAACTTCCTGGACTAATTGTATGGGTTTTGGGAACTTATAGCCTTCTTGGCCACAAAGAGTTCAGGTACTTCGTCAAATTTAGAGATTATTCCACAAACACCTTGAGATTTGAGCGTATTAGAGCAGAACTCCTTGATTTTTAAATAGTTGCACTAGCACCCCTACGCTCATATTTCACATTGTGGATTCCCCACTGACTATTCGGTCTTCAGGGGGATTTGAAATGCCAAAAATGGCTGCGGGGTGCAGCACTGCAGCCTAATTTTTAAGAACTGAGGGGTTTCATTATAATATGCCTTAAATTTCAAGCGATGCCTAGTTATCTCTTAAATTAGCAAAATGAAAGCACCATTAGTAATTTAATGGTTAATTCTTCTCATTATCTTCAGAATCCAAATATCAGGTTTGTTCTTCCTGTGCTTCCAATAGCATTGATGTTTTCCGGATATTCATTAGCCAACCTAGGGAAATGTGAACTGTCAAAGAGGAAAGTGAAAGAAAGCTCAAGCTCTCATAAAAACCGCTCCCTGAAGCTGCAATTAGCTGTCTTCTTCCTGCTTGTCACTAATTTCCCAATGGCGATATATATGAGTATGATTCATCAGGTATATAGCTGCTGCAGTTCATTGTCCCATTTTGCATGAATCCTTTAAATTGCTTGATTTAATCACTACAAGATACGAAGATAAATTTTATCTAAAGCTAAAAACAGAAAAAAAGCTATACAGATGTTCAATAATCTGAAATTGGAAGTCAGAAGACAGGATATTAAATGTTTAATATTTGATTATGGTTACGTCCAAATTTTAAGCTTTATGACTGAATTTGAGCCTCTTGGATTAATGATTATTATTGTATCATTTGTTTCTTAGTGACGGTCTTCTGCATATTTGCTTTCTGTACCATAAATATGTGCACCCACGGATGTGTATTCATGCAATATATTTGTTTCAATTGTTTCTGTTGAAATGTATCAACACAAGCTACCAGCAAGGTGGCAGTTGTATGTATATTGCCTTCTTTGTCGTTTTCACTTGGTGCTTTACTTCACAGAGAGGAACGGAGGATGTCATGCACTATCTCTCCAACGAGGCTCGTGAGAATAAAGTGAAGAGTATCCTCTTCTTGACGCCTTGCCATGCCACACCCTACTACTCAACTCTGCATCACAACATCCCCATGCGTTTCTTGGACTGTACACCCAGGTTATGTCAAGCATCTTAAACACATTACTATATTTCATGTGATCATTACATGGTTGCCCTTTGAGTTTGAGCATTTACAGAAAGTACACCGACACCCCCTGCTGTCATATTTTTACGGGTAAATTACATTCTGTCATCAGGATATGCTAGTTTATACACTTTGCCATTTAACCGTTTTTTTCTTTTTGGTGTCAACTTACCATGGCATTTGTACTTTGCCATATGTCCATTTTGTAGTTGATTTTTTTTGTTGGAAAAACATCATCAGTGACCATGTGATTTTTAAGGGCAATGTAATGATATTTTTAAGGCATGTTCATTAAAAATCGATCAATAAATAGTCATGTATAGCAAACTGAAATTCTGCATAGTGTTATAAAAAAAAAAAGGTTAGACAGAGTAAAACTAGACATATTTCGGATGACAAATTGTAATTTACCCTATTTTTACATCACAGACTCCATCTCATTCAGTTTTCAGATGACAATCTGTAATGTTTCTAAAACATGACCGTTGGATGTATAGTGTAGTCTTTTAACATTGAGGGACTCTTTTCGTTATATGCTTACAATTCAGGGTCTTATCAGTTACACTGATCCTCTACATTATTGTAGGATTTGCACAATATTTGACTCTTAACACTCTATTTAAATTTGTATGAACAGCGAAGACAAAGGAATCATCGACGAATCTGACCAATTTCTAAACGACCCTCTTGGTTTTGCAATGAAGTTGGCAAGGAATTGGACTCAACCTAGCCACATTGTGCTATTTGATTCACAAGAAAAGCCATTAAAGGAGTTCCTAGTCTCACACCATTACTACGAGGTCCTCGTCTGATCAGTTCTATTCTCTCATTGTTTTGATTCTTGCAAACGATGATTCTTTTGCCTAAACGTTGTAGTAGATTTGTATGTCTGTGCTCTGACAAGCTCAAGTTGTAACTCACAGGTAAGAAGATTCTTTCATGCTCACTTCAAAGTGGATCGGGAGCTGCAAGCGTCTGTCGTTGTGTATGCTCTTCAAGGCCAGTGACTTCCATTGCCCGAACGATGAGTGTCTAGTTGTTACGCCATTTGATTGCCTATATATGTTTCCTCAATTGACTTTTATAATTGTGGAAAAAACGACAGAAAGCATCACTCCTCTTCCCACAATGTACTGTCTTTCTTTCTTTCTTTCCATGATGAATGATTACTTCATTTTTATTCGAAAAGATATTACGGACCATAGGTCGAAAATTAAATTAAATTACTCGACACTCGATTGAAAGCATTCGATAAAAGCTCGTTTTAATTTGATTTGTCGAATTTAACAAACCAAGCTTGAATAAAATCTTTCATTTGATAAGCTCTCAAATTCCACTCGAGTTCGGTTCATATTTGATTAAAGTAAAGCTTGTTTGAGTTCGATTAGAGCAATAATTAAAATGTATTCAAATACAATTTTTCAAGTTCCATATCAATTGAAATAAATTTAAACAATAATGTGTTCAACTTGACTTCAATCATTTACATCTCTACGGGACCAATACAACATCGAACAATCAAAATAATGATACAACATAAGAAATATTTGCAAGAATTTTTTCTTTTTCTTTTCTTTTTGTTTATAGCGGACGCATAATTAATTGAAAAAATAATTTTGATTAGTTTCAGACAAACAGTTATGAACACTAATGTATCAAATTCTTGTACAAAGACAAGAAACACTTATTCAAGTGCATAAATTCGCATAAATAAAAGCGCAATTAAAGCAAGAAAGTAAAGTGTAAATTAAATAAACACATATTTGGTACATAGTGCCCGTGGACGGTATATCAAATTCATATCGTTGTGTGTGGATTGATGTAATTGAATTCTAGAGTTTTAAATTTATAATAGTAAATTCAACAAATTTGTTTGGATAAATTCATGTTGTAAAGAATTTTAAATTCTTAACTATTCATTTTAATTATATTTTGTGATACTGTGATTAATTTCAAATTAATTACATATAGAATCATTTGAAATTTTTATTTTAATTCTCCTCTTAAATTCAAATCTTTTGGTATGAACACAACCTCAGTGAAATTCATAAAACAAAACAAAAAAAAAAAAAAAACAATACAAAAAGAAAGAGGAGGAGAGAGAAGATGAAAGGTTTTGTCATCATTGTAAAGGATAATTATACTCTTCTCTCCGAGGTTTGGTATAATTATACATAAATTTTCTATAATTTGTGAAATTACATCTAGCACCCCTAAAGTTTACTTTCGTCTAATAAATAAGTCTCTCTATTAGTCAAAATTCACTAAATTTGTTGATATTAACACAAAATAAATAAAAATTGATATTTTCCCTTGATTGATTGATATTGACTTATTACATGTCAAATATTTTTTTCGGACTAAACTACCCTTATATGTGTTAACATGTGAAGACGTATGAGAGTAATTTGATCATAAAAAGATTTATTTGACCTATAATAAGTAAGTAATAAGTCAATTAGGGGTTAATATAGTTTTTTTTTTTAATTTTTTTGTTAATATCAGTAAATTTGATAATTTTTTACTAATGAAGGAACCTGTTTATTAGACGAAAGCAAACCATAGGGGTGCTAGATGTAATTTTCCAAACCACAAAAAATTTATATATAATTAGGGGTGGCAGGTGAGTCGAGCCGGCTCGCGAGCTCAGCGAGCCGGCTCGACTTTGAGCTCGACTCGAGCTCGAAAAATTCGAGCTCGAGTCGAGCCAGCTCGAGCTCGAGCTCCTATCGAGCTCGAGCTCGAGCTTGGTTTTTGTTGTTAACCAGCTCGCGAGCTGGCTCGCGAGCTGGTGAATATATATATATATATATATATTTATTTTATATTTTTATTTTTAAATTTTTTATATATTTAATTTTATATTTAATATTTGATCAGTTTTATAATTTAAATTGACCATATATTATAATTATTAATTAATATCATATATTTTATTTTGAATAATAATAAACTATGGTACTTTTATTTATACATTTAATTTTTATATAAAAATAAATTTAATCAACAACTTAGTAAATTATAATTTTTTTTATAATTAAAATTATTATAATATCTTTATGTTATATTTTAATATATATTTGTATTATGTTATACATTTTTTAAATTGACAAGTAATTCACTTATGATTTTTTATTATTTATAAATTTATGTCAAAATTTAGTAATTCCTATGAATTAAGCTAAAAATTATAATAATAATAATAATAATAATAATAATAATAATATCAACAACAATATTAATAATAATGATGATGATGATGATGGTTGAACTTCTAATTATTATTTTATTATATATATAATGAGATTAAAAAATTTAATCAATAATTACGATATTTTAAAATTCGGACTCCTGATTCATACGAAATTTAAATATATACAAGACTGTGTCCATTAGATCATATCAGACGGTATGATTTAAAATTACATGGCCCGATTCAACTATACACCGTCTTGAATGATTACTCTTATGTTTAGAGTATGATATCTCGACATCGGTATATCCAATAAGTTTAAAACTTTACGAAATGTATTTTTCTGTAAGTTTTATCATATCTAACGGTCGGATCTGAATTTTGATGAGTCCGATTAACCCATGTTGTTCAACAATATAAGATGATAGTTAAATCAATGTTATACTAACATTTATAAATATATACATTTTGCAAATTGTGAACATATATTAATTTCAATTATATCTATCTAAAAATTTTATGATTTGATCTCATGATTTAACATAATAATAATAATAATAGTTGTAGTAATACTAATAATAATAATAATAATAATACTAATAATAATAGTTGTAATGATAATAATAATAATAATAATAATAATAATAGTTGTAGTAGTAATAATAATAATAATAATAATAGTTGTAATAATAATAATAATAATAATAGTAATACAAAAAGTCAAAATCAAAACCCATCACTTTCTCTCTCTTGTTCTCGTTTCTTCTTCCTCTTTTCTTTCTCTCTTTCTGCTTCTTCCCCATTCTCTCCTCTCAAATTCTCAATTCTTCCCCAAACCCATCTCTTAGAACCCTAGTCCCAAACTCACGGCAACAAGGACGGTAAGTCGGCAACGAGGACGGCGACGAGTACTGCTTTAAGGTAATCCTTCTCTGTTGCATTTTGCTCGTTCTTCTTTTTCTTGGGTTTGGGTGTCTTTTTAGCATCTTCTTTAATTTTTTTTCTTGGGTTTGGTTGTGTTTTTAGGGGATTTGTTTAATTCTTGTTTTTCTTGGGTTTTTAGGGGGATTTTTTTTCTTGGATTTGGGTGTGTTTTTAGCATCGTCTTTAATTTTTTTTCTTGGGTTAGGTTGTGTTTTTAGGGGATTTGTTTAATTCTTGTTGTTAGATTCCTTTCCAGCCTTAGTTCCTTACACTTTTGTTTGCTTTGAGAGTTATTTGTAAAAGAGTTGTAATGTTGTAAAAGGTAACATTTCTGAATTTCCTATCGTCTCTTTCTTCTCTCCTTCCCACCTCCATTCTGCTGCAATGTTAAATTTTTCTGCTACAATTTTCTGGAACAAGTGCTCGAGCTCGAGCTGGAACTCGAGCTCGACAGCTCAAGCTCGAGCTCGACAAATCGAGCTCGAGTTCGAGCTCGAGTTCGAGCTCGAGTTCGAGCTCAAATATACTGCGTCAAGCTCGAGCTCGAGCTCTACCTGGGCGAGCTCGTCGAGCTCGAGCTCGAGCTCGAGCTCTAAATCACAGAGTCGAGCTCGAGCTCGAGTTCGACAAAAATGGTCGAGCTCGACTCGAGCTCGACTCGTTGACAGCCCTATATATAATTACACCAAACATTAGAGAAGAGAAGTGTAATTATCTCTCATTGTAAAGAAAGAGAACCATTTGAAAATCTCTATTACTTTAAAGGGCTTTATTTATGTATGGGATAATTTTATTTTGGCATCCTAATTACACCTCTATTTCACTTTTGGTATCCCAATTCTTGAAGTTATCAAACTTGATACTTAACTTTTCATTTTTTATCATTATTGCTATCCTATATTAATTTGATCGTAAAAATTAACGATCAACCCTATTTTGAAGGAAAAATAGACGGATTTTTATCAATGAAAGACCATATTTGGTAGCTATAAGTATCACCATTACTTTACAAAAAATATTGATATAAAAAATAGGAAAAAGTATTATTTTAGTCCGCTAAGTATGCGTAATTTTAATTTTAGTTTGATAACTATGTCCATTTTTGTTTAGGTCCAGTAACTTACGAAACTGCTCACTTTTCGTCATTTGACAGATTTTCGGACAATTTTAGCCCTATGCAATTTTTGAAAGACAGTTTTAGTCCATATGCTCTCGTAGGACTAAAATCGAACTAAAATTAAAATTAGGTATATTTCTTGACATCAAAATAAGTGTATTATCATTTTTTACTATATACATGCTAATTTTATATGGCATTTTGTTTTATCTTTTTAAATGCAAAAAATATAGTTTATTTAACAAAAAAAAAAGTTCAAAATCAAGTTTATTTTGGTTAAGAACTGTTTTTGATCCTTAATTATATTTCAAAAAATCAAAAGAAAATTAAAAAGATCCCTTTTTATTTTAATTATTTGTTTGTGTAAATTCTAAGTTTCCTTTGTTATCTTAAAAAAACATATAATTATAATCGGAGCTATTAAAATTCCAAACAAAAAAAAAAAATAAACGTAAAGAAAATTGTGTTTCAATGATAAAATTGAGGTCTTATATAAAAATATTGGATACTTACATTTACATCCTTGATCTATGATCTATTTATATAAATCACTCCTATCTTTTCGATAATTACATATATATACACTCACAAAAAATATTAACGTCATTCACACAATTCACCCGATACTCGAGTTTGCGAAAGATGAATACTGAATTCATCTCATTTCTCTTGTTTTGTTGCTAAATTTCCCTCAATTCAATTCTCTCAAGCCTCTCTTAGGTATTAATATCTATGACTACCAAATATAGCCTTTTATTGACAAAATTTTGCCTTTATTGTTTTCTCCAAAATGGGATTTATCCTTAATTTTCACGGTCAAACTAATAGACGGAAGCAATAATAATAAACAATGTAAACATCAGGTACCAAGTCTGATGAATTAAAAATTTAGGGTACCAAAAGTGAAATAAAAGTATAGTTAGGGTATCAAAAATAAAATTACCCCTTTATGTATTTTTAACCCTGAAACATCAAACCAAGATCAAGAGATCTCAGCTACACCTTACGAGTCAATTTACTTATTACTATGTGAGAGTAAAAATGTGTTTATAATAACTTCTACTTTTGTGCCGAGAATAATTAAGTTAAATAGAAAATTGTAAGTTAAACCGTAACAAAAGTTAGGAGTGTTTGAATACAATAGTCGAAGTTGGCGTGTTTGGACAAAGAAAACAACTTATATTTACAATTTTACGAATAAATTGCAGAAATTGGTACGGACCTTAGCTTCTGACTTAAATCAACTTAATTTAAACAGTTAAAAAAAATCACAGAAATTGTAAAATAAAATAATATTTTTACCTTATTTTTAGCAATAAATTGGTAAACGTTTATTTTAAGCCCTTACAAACACTCCCAAAGTAAATTGTGGTCCAGCTAAGTTCAAAAATTATACGTAAACTCGTGTCTTGCACCAATCATATCTTAGTCTCGTGGTTGAAGGTAAATCTGAGGTCCCATGAACAAGTTTGAGAGATGAGTTTGAGTCCCACTGGACGTGTGGGTATTTATTTGATTTTTACGTGTGTGTTTGTAATTTATTTATAATTATATCAATATATTAATTGAATTGAAATTTATTATTCTTAGTATATTGATGTATTAATTGAATTTACGGAATATTTTTTTTTTCTTTTCTAAAAAAAGGCTCTTTCCTTGTGAAGTTTGAACTAATTAATAGCCATAGAGTGGAATTACAAAGTACACAAAGTCCTCATGACTGCAGAGAACAACTCCAGCTGGGCCGTCGATTGAGCAGTGACATCTTCCAAGTTGAAGTCAACGGTATCGGTACGTCGTACAAATGTATGACAATGATCATGGTACTTAGAATGATTTTGGAAGGCATTTAATGGTAATAATCACTATGAATAAATAGGTTTATCGCGAGGAATACACTAATATTGGAACTTGCGACGGAATTTTATGATTGATTTGGAACGGATAAGTCCGGTTATCATATGATTATCATGAATCCTATCGCCAAATATTGATGAAATATTTGTAACGGACTCCAAGTCGGAAATCCCATTGCAAATCCGGCACGATTTTGATGGGGCGTACTTTCACCGTGAACGTTGTTGCCATTGTTAAAGTATTTTTGGTTGACGAAAGATTAATAAGAAAACAAAACATTGAAATTACATTGTCCGTCCAGAAATCCATATACGCACATTTGAAAAAGGAAAAATTGCAAATTTAGTATTGTAAGTAATGGATGCGGCAATTTTAGTTGTGAAATGAATTTATTTTGACTGTTTGTTCTGTAATTTTTAGAATTTCGCACGTTAAGAATAAAATAGTGATAATGAATTCTTACAAAACTGAAACCGTCACTCCGCACATATACTTACAGGATTAAAATTGTAATTAATTTTTCCTTTGAGAATTCATCTAAAGGGGGGGGGGGGGGAACGATATGGAAATTAGTTAAATTCCATGACATGCACACTTACTATAAAACTAAGACAAAATTTCAAAGAATAATCATATACTTCGTGCAAACAAATTTTCATTAGCATGCATCTCCACAAAATTCACATTAATTTTCATTATGTCTAAAAGTGTCATCCAATTAAAACACGACTTTGATTAATTCTATAATAGTATATATATAATTACTAACACGATCGATTACTCTTTCATCTGTACATATAGAGTTACATAATGCTCTTCTTCATGATCTAATTATAAACCAGAAAAAAAAAAAAGACAAGAAAAGGAAAAGCTGAAATAAATAATTATATATTGAAAATTAATAATTACAAAATCGACCTTTGTGGAGGGTCCAAACGCTCAGCAGCAGCAGCAAGATGTCTCATTACATCAACCTGAACTCGGAGAGAAGCTATGTAGTCTAGGGTTT
The DNA here is from genome assembly GCF_026168435.1 of Sesamum indicum. Lineage (NCBI taxonomy): Eukaryota > Viridiplantae > Streptophyta > Magnoliopsida > Lamiales > Pedaliaceae > Sesamum > Sesamum indicum. Next base: position 1,172,659 of record NC_142661.1, on the reverse strand, counting down.
CCTTAATCAGACAAACCCCATCCATTTCTTGCCCACCAGGTACAAGACTTTTAAGCACTCGGGTTCTGTTCTTCACCACCTTCCTTGCAATGGAACGCGCTTTAACACTTGTACCTACACCCCTAGTTCTCCGACAACGACTCGCCACACGGCTTCTTCTCAGAATCTTGTTGCTGCATGTCATCATCAACCCTTTGCTGCTGCTGTACTTCTCTACCTTTCGGCCTGATATTTGTGCGACGACGATTTTGGCAGCGTGGTTGGCGTCGTCTGTGGAAACATCGGACATCAGGGCCCGGCTCCAGTGAGTCGAGGCGTTTCTGGTCGAAGCAATGGCCACATCTGCTGACAATTTGATGGCCTTTTTTCTTTCGAAAATCGTCATTTCCTTCTTGAAGCTGCTGTATATTTGCAGACCCTTTATCCATTTCTTCAGGAATTCTTGTTTCATCAATGCTGATGAATTCGGCATTCTGCATATGTAATTTCCCGAAAGGAAGATGAAATCAGTTAAAATAATAAAAAGGTTTCAATAAAATTAATCAATGAATTGTAATTCTTCAAAAAAAAAACAGGAAAAGAAATCAAATATTCATCTATTTCTTACATTCTAAGTAGCATGAAATCAAGAAAACTAACTGCACATACCTTTCTTTCATCGAACTGATGATCAAGAGCAGAAATCCGAGGTTGCAAGAATGTAATCTTGAGACAAAGAAATTGCAGAAAAACTGCAAAAATGAATTAATTACTTTCCAAACAGGAACCAAGAAACAGATGAGACATAGAGGAAGAGAGGAATGAGAAGGAGAAGAAAGTGAATAAAGCCCATTTATTTGCTGAAAGAAGGGGGTGTGGGGGAGGGGGGGGGGGTGTTTTTGGTGGGCCAATGGGAGAAAGACACAGCACATGCGGGCACATGCAACTCCATGGCCCGCATGTCAAAACCCTAAACAGAATATTTGAAATTTCTTTTGGGGGGGTTATGGTTATTACAGACAAAAGATTATTTAAGTAGTCGACTCCCTTTGATGCAATGTAAACCTAACATTTGTAGCTTATTGTGTGACAACACAACCTACAAGAAAACAAAAAATTCTCAACTTATCAAAACTGGGATAACTTCATCATCAATTAATGTTTTCTTGCAACTTTCCTTTGGGATAGGGTAGAGCTGGATCGAAAGCGCTCGTAACCACCAAAATGTAGTAAGACACATACAAATGATGTCAAGATTGTCGTGGAATATTATAATTTTAGTCCTATAAGTATAGATGGTGGCAATTTCAATCTTGCAATTTTTTTAAAAAAAAATAGTAATTTGAGAATAATTTTGATCGAAAATTCATAAATTGAACAGTTATCTCTACTAACATGTCACACACCCATGACTTGCACTTTTTTGACCAATTTATGAATTTCTGGTCAGAATTGTCCTTAAATTGCCAATTATTTTTAATTGTAGGACAAAATTATCAAAAGTGGTTTCAACATGACCAAAATTGCAACCCCTTATATTTACAGGACTAAAATTATATTATTTTTTTAAGATTGTTACTCGAATTAATTAAATTTGCTCATATTATATTAATTATAAGATATAAATCGATATTTTCGCTAAATTATATATATAGATATAATTTTCGCATGGTAAATGTGATAGACTTGCTAGGTTTCGCCAGCGCTAATTTTGATCCAACCTAAATATTTTCAGAAAAATAAGAGAGTACTTGCTTAGAGAAGAACCAAACTTATAATTCATAAACTATATAATTACTTCCAATGTGGTCCTCTTTTAAGAGACAAATTTGAGGTTCAAGATTTAGGAATTTTGAGTTAGACTCTCACCTAAATCGTAAGTATTGGTAATATATATATATACTTGGTTGTAATAATATTTCTTGTTGTAATTGGTTGATTAATTATTGCTAATTGATTAATTGTTGTGTAGAGATTTAATAGTATGCTTGATCATTTTACTGAAAAAGGAATGATTTATTACCTTGGGTGTAAGATTTAATTAATTAGCCATAATGCCATGCATGCACCAATAATAATTAGTTTATTTAATTTTTCCACAATATGATTCTGAAAAACGTAACTTATCAGCAGAGTGAATAGTTTCATTTAATTTTTATCAATGTTGATATAACTTAGACTATATATAGTCTTGTTATTAAATCAAAGGGAAAGTGTTATTTTAGTCCGCTAAATATGCCTAATTTTAATTTTAGTCCGATAATTATGTCCATTTTTGTTTAGCTCCATTAACTTACGAAATTGCTTACTTTGAGTCCTCTGACAGATTTTCGGATAATTTTACCCCTATGAGTGCATATGGACTAAAACTGCCTTTCAAAAGTTGCATAGGGGTAAAATTGTCCAAAAATCTGCCAGATGACTAAAAGTTAACAATTTCGTAAGTTACTGGACTTAAACAAAAATGAGCATAGTTATTGGACTAAAATTAAAATTAAGCATATTTAGCGAACTAAAATAAAATACTTTTCCCTTAAATCAATATACACGAATTATTATTCACTATTCACAAATTTATGTATACACGATCCTTAATTTGTTGCTAATATTATGGAAGTCATATAACAATAAAACAAAACCTAATCTTACTATTAACTATACGAAATTAATTAATGACAATCTTAATTTTATCACTCAAATTTGTGTTGGTTATATATATACACATATATATAGGAAAAAATGCAAGCAACCCCCTTACGATATCGAAAATGAGCAAATTACCTCTTATAAAAAAAAAAAAGTAGCAATTTACCTCCCTGTAATTTTTAAAATACAACAATCTATCTCCCTATGATTTTTAAAATGAAGCAATTTACCTCCCTGTATAAGAAGGTAAATTGCTTCATTTTAAAAAGTACAGGGGTAAATTGCTCTATTTTTTTCATAGAGGGGTAATGTACTCATTTTCAATATTACAGGATGGTAATTTGCTATTCACCCTATATATATGTATTCACTATAAAATAATAACTCAATAGGAACAAAAAAAGTAAAGAAAACGTCAAAACAATTAATAAATAAAATTCTCGTAGCTAATCTGTATTATTTCATACGAAAAATTTACTTGCTAATGAATTTAATAATAAAAATTTATCTGCTAATGCATTTAATAAACGAATTGTTTAAAATATACATTAAATAATATAGATTAACAATAAAAAATTTACTTACTAATTAACTCAAGATTAACTTTAACATTAAATTTTTTATAGCTATAAAGTTATTTTCTTACGGTGATTGTGAGAAGATTTATGCATTAAACGTTTGATTTTGTTACTTATTTTTTTAACATCAACCTTAACATTAAGTACGTGTGGAGCAAAGGATTATGAATATATATATATATATATATATAAATAGAACTAATTATAATAAGTCTTCGAACAAGCAATATACATCTAATCATCTAATTCATATTCACAAGAAAGTTCAAATTGATTGTGTTGTATCCCAGTGATTTCTCTATCTCTTGTATTATGTCAAAAGTTATATATATTTGTAAGAGAAAAGTATTATTTTAGTTCATTAAATATACCTAATTTTAATTTTAATCTGATAACTATGTCTATTTTTCTTTAAGTCCAGTAACTTATAAAATTGCTTACTTTTAGTCCTCTGTCAGATTTTCGGACAATTTTATCCGTATGAGTGCATATGGACTAAAACTGCCTTTCAAAAGTTGCATAGGGGTAAAATTGTTCGAAAATTTGCCAGAGGACTAAAAGTAAGCAATTTCGTAAATTACTGGACCTAAATAAAAATAGACATAGTTATCAGACTAAAATTAAAATTAGGCATACTTTGCGGACTAAAATAATACTTTTCCCTACTTGTAATTAGCAATTCAACAATTCAAATATTTGAACAACATTGTCCGAACTGAATGTTTCGATTATTGACATTACAAGGATAATTGCAATATTTATTCTATATCTCAGATTCAATATATCTTTTATTTCATTAGTTACAAGAGTTTCATTGATAATTTCATAAGTAAAAAGTATCACTTTTAGTCCTTTAATCAGATTATCTTAGTATTTTCACAGATAGGTCATGTGGCCGTTATCCAAAAGACCGAAGAGTTAATAACCACGCGCGCATTTTTTTATTAAAATGCCAACATAATCTGACAGAATGACTAAAATTGATAATTTCGTTAACTTATGAGACCATTTTTGAAAACTTCATAATTAATCGGACGAAAAGTGTACTGATATTAAGATATGAGACGAAAAATATTATTTTTCTAAATACTATACAAATGAATATAGATGTATATATATATACACACATATAAATATATACATTTTATATTTATGTATAAATACATGAAATATTCTCCTTTAATCTTGAACTGTTGAGACATGAGAACTTTTCCTCGTCCTTGTCTTAGACTTGATTATTAGGATTCTAAGGCAAATGATTAAGGATTGGGCAGCAGAAGAAAGAAAAAAGGGAAAATTGGCAGGATCCGGAAAACATGGGGAAGAGGGGAATGGGCCCCACCAAGAAAAATATATTCTTAGGGCATCAATTTTTGGAAGGAAAGAGAAAGGGATCACATGCTCACCACATGCAATTTTATTACTATACCCATTCTGAGCTGTGAATGATAGCTTTCTCCAAGTACCAATTATGATCCACACACACACACATATATATATATATATGTGTATTTACATGTATGTCGTGCCCCTTTCGGCTTACGTGCGACACTTGTTTGGACATCTGTTAAGAGTTCCTAAGATTAGTTGGATCACTGAGTTTATGATGGGGTTCTTTGGTGATAACCCTCCTTGAACATCATTCATTACCAAACAAGATAGGGATCCGAGTCTTTCCGACACAGGTCGGGCACGACCCAACTCGACCCATCTGAGGCCCCGCTTCAACGACAGTTGATGCCGGAAACATCGAGCAACCATCGAGACGTCATGTGGCTCAGTGTATTTTTGGACATATCGACACCTTATAAATACCAGGAGCAACCATTTGACAAGTATGCAATTAATACTAAGAGTTCTAGCTTCTCGACTCCGCTCTACTTATAAATGGCGTTGAATTTAGTATAATTAGAGAATTTTAGTTGGGAGTCACCCCAATAAATCTAATTTATTTTCAGATCAACGTAATTAGCTTACAACTCGAGCAAAGGATTGCCCGTGGATCCCATCCTCTAATTCAGATCACTCGTGGACCCCATCTCGATTTCAGATCATCCCATCTTACTAATCCTAACTCCATTTCTCTTCTCAGTTAGACTTTTTCATTAATTCTTACAGTCCCTTTCTTACTTATTTGTCAGCTTTTTACTATTTATGTAATAAAAGAGAAGATTAATAAACTAGTATACTAAGTCAACATGTTCTGCTGTAGAAATTTTGAAGCAACCAAATTAATTAAGATCCTTTTTTTAATTAATCAAGATCCTCTGTTTAGAAGTATATGATTAGTGCAATAATTCCAAACTCGGGATATATGTTCATCGATCGTATGATGGGGTAAAGCAAAATAACCTCACATTCGATTGGATCGATCATGTATTTCGAGTTGGAAATTTGAAATTCATAATAATAAATTGGGAAAAGTATTATTTTAGTCCGTTAAGTATGTCTAATTTTAATTTTAGTTCGATAACTATGTCCATTTTTGTTTAGGTCCAGTAACTTACGAAATTGCTTACTTTTATTCCTTTGGCAGATTTTCGGACAATTTTATCCCTATGAGTGCATATGGACTAAAATTGCCTTTCAAAAGTTGCATAGGGTAAAATTGTCCGAAAATCTGTTAGAGAACTAAAAGTAAGCAATTTCGTAAGTTACTAGACCAAAACAAAAATGGATATAATTATCGGACTAAAATTAAAATTAGGCATACTTAACGGACTAAAATAATATTTTTTCCTAATAAATTAATTGTGCTGTTTTGAATAATTTTACGTCTTAAATGACTTGAAATCATTCAATTCTCATTTAAGTTATTTTCAGTAACATCATAATATATTTTAAATCTAATTAATATGAAATCATTTAAAATTCTTACTTCTTAAATTTAAATCCTTCCATTTAAATATATTCCCGCAGTCACCTTATAAAAAGTACGCGTTATTTACTCTTTATAGTCTAATTGTTTCAATCCTACAATCATATTGTCGAGGTCATTAATTACTTAATGATCTCTTATTTTAGAATATTTCAATCGAGATATAATTAACCCACTCCCAAAAATAAAAAAAAAAATAGTATAATTCGACTTGATTCATAATTATAAGTCGAAATAAAGTAATTTCGTATTTCATTTAGGTAAAATTATATTTTTTGTCCGTATCATTAGTACTTTGATCCTGTAACTTACTTTATTTACACATTTAACCATTTTCTGACGAATTTAGTCCTGAACATCTTGCATTTGGTCATTTTTTAATAAATTTAGTCATATATTGACAATATTGATCCTAGTCACACCGTAATTATGAGTTATTAGGACTAAAATTATCAACACAAGATAAATTAGCCAAAAAGGGATTGCATATGAGATGATTAGGACTGAATTTGTCAAAAAATAAACTAAATATGTAAATAGAGTAAGTTACAGAACCAAAAGTGCTAATGATCTAAAGTTACAGGACGAAAAATATAATTAACTTTCATTTAACGAACCCTTCGAACAGATGGGTAAATTTCGTCCCATATTTTAGGATTAGTATACTTTTCGTTCCATTGGGTTACAGGATTCTCATTAATGGTCCCATAAGTTACAAAAATCTCACTTGGAGTCCTTTCCTTCGATTGCTTTAGTATTTCAATAAAAAAGGCACGTATTAAGCATGTGACTGTTAATTCTTTGGCCACTTTTAGTCACATGTTGAGCGCTTTTAGTTTTATTGATTACGGGATTAATTTTATTAATGGTCCCATAAGTTACAAAAAACTCTACCTTTTAAGTTATTTTCGTCATATAAATAATGATCGACTACGTGCTTGGCATATGTCTTTTTCATAAAAGTACAAATGAAATGTAACGAAAGGTAATTTACAAGGGACAGACTTGGATTCCTCAATAAGGAGGACTTGTGCTCACTTTGCATCAACATCAAGGAATTGGCCAAACACCTTTTCTTTGAGTGTCCGTTCAGCAACTACGTTTGGTCCCATATCCGAAAATGGCTTGGGATTAACCGACGCATGTCCACCCTGCACAGCGTGGTGAAATGGCTAAAGAAGGATAAAATCGGCCCTCAGTTCATAACAAAGTGCGACACCTAGCTTTGGCATGCACGGTTCACACCCTTTGGAGACATCGCAATGAAGTCATCTTTGAAGGCGCTAAACCCAATCCCGAGGGGCTTATTATCTCAGTCAAGATCATAGTGTATAGGCTCCTCTTAACACTTTTCCCACACGGTTTAATTGCTTTTTAAACTTCAGTTAGGGTCCTTTTGTATCTCTCCGGGTATGCTCGGAGTACTCTGTAAATATTACTGGATGAATGAAAACTTACATTTCACAAAAAAAAAAAAATGAGAAATCACACATCCTTAATGCGATAAAAGATGTATAAATCTTGAAGACCAAAAATGCAATTTCCCCGTCTAGAAAACAACTAACGTAAAAAAATGTGACAAAAAATCTAGTTTACTAGCTTCCAATATACAACGTAAATTAAAACAACATTATATTCTTTACTTCAAAAAAAATTATACACATAATATGTTTATATAAATAATTTTTTGAACATACATAATATGTTTATATTAAATGAAATAAAAAAAAAAAAAAAAGTTTTCACTCCAATAGCCACATGGTGTTTGATAAAAATGGGACCATGCAGTTGGACTTGGAACGCCCGAGATTCACGGATATCCTCAATTTCAGATATATAATTCCACTGACAAACCATCAGTTCATTGCGTGTACGGAGATTGTGACAATCGTGTCTCAAATTTTACGTAATTATATGTACGTGTACGTGGGTAGGTGCTTTGTATGTAACCACTAATTTTGCTTTATATTATTTTTGTTATTATTACATGGATTAATATATAAGAGGTAGACTATTTTACGAATTTTAGGAATGCGAATTTCATATATTTAAATATTAGATATGTATTTTTGATAATCATATATATATATAGACATTGTAATTAAATAAGTCTATCATTATTAGTGTAATTATTTAAAAACAAAAAAGTCTAGTTAGATATCGCTAGTATGTGTTGGAGTTCCACTAATATAAACGGTACACTACTATGCGTGTGGCGGGCAGGGGAATAAAATCAAATTTTTTACTTCTATAGATTTTTTGAAATAGAAAAATAAATTTACTTGGCGTAGCACTATATATTTTCAGGCACAAAAATTTGTAATTTTTGTCTTGAAAGTACTATATGGGGGTGACATTTCTAATAGGATTAAAGGTAATTTTCGTCCTTTAACTTCAGGTCATTCTCGTTTTAATCCCTCAAGTTAAGTTACTAGGGTTTCATTTTGGTCCCGTAAAACTAAAAAAATCTCAATTTTGGTACAATTTGATCGGAAAGTTGAGTCACTCGGAAAAAGTCACATGTCAGGCATGTGACTTTTTAAATTGGGGCTTCCATTGTGATTGGTTGAAAATAAAAGGCTTAAAGGCAATTTTCGTCCCCTAACTTCAGGTCATGTCTTCACCACATCATCTTTTTTCAGCCAATCACAATGCAAGCCCCAATTTAAAAAGTCACATGCCTGGCATGTGATTTTTTCCAGCGAGTGACTCAACTTTCCAATCAAATTTGTACCAAAATTGAGATTTTTTCAGTTTTACGGGACCAAAATGGAACCCTAGTAACTTAGGTGACTAAAACGAGAATGACCTGAAATTAGGATATGAAAATTGCCTTTAAACCTTTTTAATATATTGACAGTTGAGAACAAAAATTAAGAAAAACATGGCATATTGAAAATGTTTGCTGCTGAAAATTGCAAATTTGGCCAGAAAATGTCACGTGTATTGTTGCGTGATGCTCGCAAATTGGGAACATCTTTAAACGAAATTAGCAATTCCCGAAACTATAAAAAAAATTACTACCTATATTAATTATAAATGATTACGACTTAAAAACTGTAATAAATCGATACTATCATAAAACATATGTAAAAGTATAAGTTTCGGACTCAATTTAATCAACTCACTATAGTTAATTTTAACTGTATCGAAAATATTTATTATGGTTATTATAAATTGTGACGAATTAATGTTTTACCCTCACCTCCAGACGAGCAGCATGCAATTTCACGAACTTTGTTAATATTTGTTATAAATTTTTATTAATCAGAATAAAATATTATATTTTTTTAATGCGACGACGAATATCCTTATCGTTGCAAAAGTAAATTCCAAATGGACTAAAAGTATTGTGCCTCTATACTTAGTTTTAGAATTTTGTATGTTTTATTCATTTATTTATTTTCTTACCTCTTATGATTTCCATTATGAATTAAAAATTTCTCCGAATAGCATATATGTTATCTGCATTTATTACATATTGCTATGTATATGTATGTTATAAATTAATTATAATAAATTAACCAATGCTTTAATATGGACAACGAAAAGCATAGAACGACCATTTCATTACCAGAAAAAGACAAAAAACAAAAATCAAAGTTGTAAGGAAGAGACAAGACATAAATTTAATTTCAAACCACTATATTAATTATGACTTAAATTCCTCATTTTAGTGTTGGAAATTCAGTAACAATGAATCAAATACGATCAAAATAATTTAATCAAAATTAATGAATTATTGCAAAAGGGTAATTAATTAGAAAAAAGAAAATCGAAATTAATGACCAGCAGCTGCTTTTGAACGACGACGACACGACAGAGCAATATTACACACACACACACATAAGTATGTGTGTGTGTATATACATATACATATATAAATATAAGCATGCACACAGAGAAACATGCGGGTGTGTGCGTGATGAAAACAGGGTGTGAAGTGAAAGAACTAAGAAGGAAGCAAGCACGCACGCACTCATTTAAGAGGAATGAATGATAGATAGATACATATATAGGTAGGGTGCAAGAAAGGAGCAGTGAATACATACATGTGCACACATGGATGGGCCATCCCACTGTCCTAAGAAAGCCAAACACTGTTCCCATAGGCTACTAATTATGTGGATTTAGGCCACCCCTACCTATTACTTTAACCCCCCCCCCCCCCAAAAGTATTTGGTCCATGATCCAACCAATTAAGAACCCTAAATTCTTGCTCATAATTTTTTTTTGAGATCATATTCATTGCAATTACATTAATTTCGTAAAAACAATGATTACATGCATCTTACATTATTATTAATAAATTAAATAATTACATCGATTTGATTAATAATTTACGACAAACTTATATTTTTGTAGTTCCACATGACAAGATGGTTCAATACTTTTAGTCTCGACAAATTTAAAACGGTCCCAAAATTGTATAAACCTCAACACGTCGAGTTTTCGTGAAAAAATAGAGCGTCTTAAGCAACTACTCACGCAAGTGATGAATACACATGTATATACACATGTTACGCGTGTCCTTTATGTCCATTTTATGATAGAAATTTGGACATGAGAGACTTAATATACCGTAAAGCATAGGATTATATACGTCGATTTTTTTTAATTTTAGAATCATCTTGAAAATTTCATAAAATAAAAAATTGAAAGGATTGATCCATCTGTCCTATAACATTAAAAGTGTAATTTATTCATAAATTTACATTAAATAAACTCATATTAAATAAATATCTACATATTTGGCAATAATTCAAATTTATAACTTCAAATATAAACGAGAAATTTAATCGACTTTAATCAGTAAATTAAGACATCATTGATGGTTACGTTTGCATTACATGTACATTAATTGAGTTTATAAAAATGTGTGATATTGGGAAGTGAATCGTGTGCTTGGTGCAGGGCGACGTCTGTCTGTGCATGAAAGTGACGTAGAATAATTGGTGATCTACTTCTGAATATGGACCACTTCACAATGTGAAGACACATCCCATAAATGAGATAATTAATCCAATCTTGTCCTTCAAAATCTTAAGGGTTCCCACATCAAATCGTCTTCATTCTCTTACATCACTTCAACTTTGAAATTTCATTCATCATAAATTATCACTATTTTATTATATTATATATTATTAATTAACAATAATTACACATTAAAATTCCATGCGAGATGATTATTATACGTCGTGGAGCTCGAAGAGAGCTTCGCGTGCATATGCTGCTCACCGCGTAACTCCACCCATGCGCAAAGTTAGGCCGTCCGTAAGTTTCGACGCCCTCCATGCTCCTCCCGCTGCCTCATAAAACGTTAAAGCGCCCATATCTCAACGGGTGCGATCATACCAACACTAATGCACCGGATCCCATCAGTACTGGCAATAAAAACACATGATGATCTGTAATTTGTTTAATTCTTATTATACTTGTTAATTTGATTAAGTGGAAGAGAATAAAATAAAACAAACAATTGATGAGAACTGATTAAATGAATTAATTTTAAATATGTATATATGTAAATAGAAAATTATTAACAGAACGAATCGATCGATTTCATTAGTTTGGAGAAAAATATAAGTATATGTAAAGGTATTTTAATTAGTCGTAAAAAAATTAAGACACATTAAGAACCTTAGCAAATAGGGTGTGTGAGCTTCGTCAGGGTTAAGTTTGATATCAAGCTAATTAGATGGATCCTAACTGATTCGATACGACTCGATGCAGATGTTATCGTTATTACATAAAGCTCTTTATAACTCTCTAATGATTTCTAACTTATTTTATATTAAAATTAGCGTTGCAAAGAGTTGATTAGTAAGTAAAACTTTCATAGCTAATCTACAATATTTAATATATATTCTCAACAAATTCGTTGCTAAATTTGTTACGTTAATTTCTCCTAAACCCCGCAACGCATGAGTCATAATATTGTGCATGGATCGAACTTATATTAAATTTGATCAAATTTTGTCCAAACAATAACAAGATCTCCAAACAGGCGTGTCGGTAACAAATACCTCCCCCCCCCCACCCCCACCATATTGCACATATACTACCCATGATGAATATATGCCAGCTGAGAGAATTGGAAGAGAATTAATTGAAAATCAATGTGAGGTCCTAATTAAGGTGGCGCCTACTCTCTTTATTGCCCTCATGGCCATATCTCTCTCTCTCTCTCTCTCTCTCTATATATATATATATATATAGTTAATTAGAATTAGAAGAGTGAAGAAGGGATGATGATATTGATGTAGATATGGATATAGGTGAATTATTCATGAATGGATGAAGCATATGTTTGGACAGGGAGATGTCATGTCTAATGGGGTTCGTGAAGTTAATGAGACACACGTGCATGGCTTCCCAAGATTCTTGATTGGTACAACATGATTTTAATTCATGTCTCCATCTTAGGTTTTGGGCAAACATGTGCCTACTGTCCCTAATTTCATTCTTTTCTAAATCTGTTAGTCGTCGGCCATCCGTTTAATTATGTGATTCACATATATAAAGAGGGGTTGCTTCAATGAGAATGATGGAAATTAAGTTAGAGCAAAGCATGAAATATATTAATATTAATTGCAACATTTAAAACTACGTACCGCTACACCCTAATTACAATTACCATCTATATGTGAACATGTCAATGTTGGAACTGCAATCAATATATATATATATATAGTTGTCTGAATATTTTATTAAAAAATTTAAAACATCTTGTATATTGTCAAATATCTTATAAAATATTTTTAAAAACTTATATATATAAATATATATATTATAGGGATAATTATACTCTTCTCTAAAGTTTAGTGTAATTACATGTAAATCCCCTATAATTTAGAAAATTACATCTAGCACCTTTGAGGTTTGTTTCTGTCTAACAAATAAGCCCATCCGTTAGTCAAAATTTACTGAATTTATTGATATTAACAAAAAAATTAGAAAAAAATCTATATTAAGAGCCGATTGACTTCTTATTGACCTATTCTAGGTCAAATAAATCTTTTTATGACCAAATTACCCTCATACGTCTTCTCGCGTTAATGCATGTGATGAGGTATATCTTCACTGTTATAAAGGTAGTTTAGATCGAAAAAAAATTGTTTGACCTGCAATAAGTCAGTAATCAATCAATCGAGGGTAAATATCAATTCCATTCAATTTTTTTTATTAATATCAGCAAATTCAATAAATTTTATCTAATGGGGGGACTTATTTGTTAGACGGAAGCAAACCTCAGGGGTGGTAGATGTAATTTTCCAAATCACAGGAAATTTATATGTAATAACACCAAACTTCAGGGGAAGGGTGTGTAATTATCTCTATATTATATGCAGCTGCAACGGCCCAAGCTTTTTGATCAGCCCAACCCAAGCGACCATATATGCATTTATCCTCTTTATTTAACTTATTTTGACAAACAATTGAAATCAAAATAATATGAGCCCCAAAATAAAATGAGCCACAAGATATCCATATATAATTATTTTGTAGGTGGCGAGGCTAGCTGAATCTGGGCATATAATTTTTTAAGCTGGACACAATGTGCCTCAAGGGCCCAACAGTAGGGTAGGATGAAGATTTTCCGAAAAAGGAAAATAAAAAAATAAAATTAAATTACATATGGGGCTAAGTCTAAGAGTGTAATTTGTTAAAATGTAGGCGCACACCAAGCCTATTATTAAATTAATATTATTGTTAAACAGGAAAGATATACCCATCCAATTGAAGGCCATACAACATCGTAACCACAAGTTGGCGATGATCGGGATTCCACACAACGTCACGACGTTTGATGAGCTACAAAAACACTGCATGGTGCTCTTTCAAATGGAAAACCCATTCAAAGCAGTTGCTATACAATAGTCACTTCCTAAACCTTGAGTTAACAGCAAGCAAGGCTGCACAGATTGCCCCTGTATTAGGTCCATTGCCTTGCATCTTTAGGCAAACAATGTCATCAAACATTGTATTTACAAACACAATGTTCATTTTCAAAGTGATATATCTCTGGTAGAAGAAATGTGATTGAGATGGGCACATGATTGAAGCTTTTGCAAAAATGCGAAAATGCAAAATTTACGGCTTTGTTTGGTTTTGTGTTTTCGCATTTCCCGATACAAGATAAAACACACTCAATGTTTGTTTTTGTATTTTTACACCTTATCTGCGTGTTTTTCTGTTTTTCAACTTTCTATATATAATATATATTTACATTTATATATATACATAACATAAAACAGACATGATTTGACAATAAACAGTAATTTTTGTCTTCCAAAAGTACAACATTAAACATAAAATATTTATATATATATATATTTATATATAAAAATATATGATTTGACAATGAACAGTAATTTTTGTCTCCCAAATTCCAACATCAAACCTACACCACTTATTTTAAAATATTTTAAATTTTTTCAAAACAAAAATCCAAACATATTATCTATTTTCAACACACACTCACTTACTCTATTTTTCTCTCTCTATTTCCAAAATACAAAACAAAACAACTAAAACACAAATCCAAACATAATATACTTGTCTTGTGGGTTTGGTGGTGAATAACTGGTTGGTAAGTCATTTACTTGTTCAAAATTTCTTTTGATTATATTTATGACTATTTCTCATGTGTGTTTACTAACTTAAGACAACTTGGTTCATAGTATTGAAACATTACTTCATTCCTCCAGTATAAGACAAAATTGATTGTCTTGTCATACATCAACTTTTGTCATTTTCTTGCCACTTTTTCTCGGTTCCCTTGAATCCTTCAAAATTTGCCTTCCCTTTTCAACTTTTTGCATTTCTGTTAAGGCAAGTAAGGTTTATCTTGGAGCAAAAATTCCTCGTCATCCCCAGCTATAACGGGCTGCCCATTTTGCTAGTAAATACGCCACTATGTGGAATTATCTACCCATGACATTAAAACCTACCAAACGAGGTCCTAGGGCTCGTCAGTTAGTTGTCGTGATACGCAGTTTCTATATGTATAAATTTATTTTGTGTGTTACAATATAAAAGCTTATGAATAAGATTTAAAGGGACAGTCACATGGGCACCTCCTAAGATCATGATTAATTATACAAACACTCCATATTTGTTTGTAAAATTATAAATACACTCTGTAGTATCAGAATTATAACTTTTATATCGGCACAGTTCATGAACAAAAAACTTACAAGTACGTACACCGAATGCGATAAATTACATCAACTTTCAAGAGATGTACTTATAATTTTGTAAATAGTATAAATATTTGTATAATGAAATCTAATTTAGGGAGTGTAGATACAGTTTATCCATATTTTAACATAGACAATGGGTTGGGCATGGGGCGTGTTTGTCAAAAAAATCTTGGACCCCGACGCAACCTGCCTAGGATCTGGTGACCCGATTTAATATTTTCAAAATATATTAAAAAATATTTTTTTGAGACAATAATATTATTGAAGGTTTATATGTCATCTGACCTGCTGATTCAACGTTTAATTGGACAAAATCTCCAATTTAATTATCACATTTTCGTGACATCAAGTTATCCTCCGAATTTTTTATGTTATGATGATTTGGACTAAAATCTCGTAAACAATTACGAGTTTAAAATTGACATCCTCGTAATTGATTGTCTGAAAATGCCACTGTAATTCTTATAAAACTAAAAATACAATTTTATCAGAATGTCAAGAGTATGGAAGATGTTGAATAAGTGTGCAATCCCAGATTAATTCCCCTAGCAACTTTGGCGAATTTAAGCAAAATCGACAAGTAATCTCGAGCAAAATTAAAAAAAATAAAACATTACGATCTGAAATTCGTCAGAGCAATAGTTGGGTCAACCCCTTTAATTCAGATCTGAAATTTCAACCCCTTTAATTTGTTGAGGTTTCACAATCAAGAGATTGTAAGTTCAGGTTCTATGAATATATAGATTTTTAGTCTACCTTTTAACAGTGGAATATTATTTGTTTGTTTGTTTTCAAGTTATTGGCATGTCATTTGTTTATTTTTTTTAAATTGTTGGTTGATTTAGAGATATTAATTTATTACATAATAAATGTTGTAATAATGCATTTATTGATTCAAAAACATGGATATATTTGAGGAAGAAGTACAAGATGAAAGATACAATTTGGTCTTATTCTTATACAACATAGAAATACTTATTACAAAGCAAATGAAGCTGCATTACATACATACTAAAAATCATTACAAAATAAACAGAACCATTAATTCATACTGTAAGATTTAGTTCCAATGAATTGTGTACTATTCTAACATGCATTACACATTTCACCTCTCCTCATGTAACTTCATTTCGTTATAAAATTTTTGTTCCAATGTTTTCTAACACTTGTGTAAGAATTTCACCTGATACTCGAGACTGGCTTCAAACCATTCTTCAATGCAGCTTTCCACACTAAATCGATCCGGTCGACGTCTATCGCTCCAACTTCATGATGGCTCCATCCTTCCAACGCATGAACAACTCCGCCTGCATGGCAAGCATGGACGACGCCTCTCTCCATCGTGTACTGCAAGCGTTGAGAGAACGAAACAAGATCAAGAAAGCAGAGGTTAATGCATGTCCTAAGTTTGGTCGATTTGTACTAGGTACGTTTGTTTGGTCAAGAAAAGAGAATGTAGTAAGAGGGTTTACTTCGCAACATCCAAGCCCCTCCACATCTTCGGGCAGTTTCATGGCTGCAAGGTCACCGTAGGTGCAGTCTCTTCTAAATTGCAGTATAGGTGGAACCACAAACTGATGAAAATGAGTTCCAGCTGGGGCGAAGTTTTGCTCTCTTGGTGTTATCCATTTTCCTACTATCCAAGTCTGCAATAAACCGACCATGATTGAATCATGTTTTTGTATATGTTGAGAAATTTTTTTGCAAATATGGATTTAATAATATTCATCAAAGATTTTTTTCTAAACCAAGTTTGATCAAATTCAACCAATAGACAAATTATACTTTTTAATACCATAGGATAGAGGAGTCAAGTCTTTTAGTCCTTTGTTTTACGAGATTTTTAAAATTTTTCCAAAATTAAAATAATTCAACATATTTAATTATGTGATTTACAGTATTTTCAAAATGCTTTCAAAATTAGAAAAACTCGACCACTATGTTTGGTTTCATTTTTAACTTATTTTGGTGTACTATGTGGAGATAGAGAAATAAAAACAAAGATAAATAAGTATGTATTAGAGATAGTGTGTATATTTGGATTTGTTTTTGGAGATAATATAAAATAAGTATGATATGTTTGATGTTGGTTGGTGAGAGACAAAAAGTATTGTTCATTATCAAATCATGTCTCTTTTATATATATTTATATATGTGTATGAGTATGTATATAATTTATTTAGTTGTGAGTGGATTAAAGTAGTATTTTCAAATCATAACACTGTTCCAAAACACTCAAAAACTAATCAAAAAGCCAAACATGGATATGTTTTGGGCCATCTCCAAAACCAAACACTTTGGACATATTTAGTCCCACGTCCAAATTTTCGTGAAAAATAGACGGCAAAGACACATGCAACGTGCGTCGTATGCATCAGCTGCGTGAGCAGCCAATCTAACTTACATGCGCATTGCATGTGTCATTGCCTTCTATTTTTTAATAGAAACTTGGACTTGGGTTTAATGTGTCTAGTTTTCTCAATTCTATAATCATTTTGAAAATTCTGCAAAGCAAAGGACTAAATGTGTCAAGTTCTTTTCAATTTTCAGACCATTTCAAAATTTCATAAAACAAAAGATTAAAGGTGTTCAACCTCCTACATATGGAATTAAAAGTGTAATTTTGGCCCCAACGAATTATATATATATGTCAAGTAATCAATTTTTCAATATAAATTGTATACAAATCACATGACAAGTGAAATCCATCTTATTACGTATATTATTTTGTTTCAAATCTGCCATACATTTGGACTTGAATTTTCCATAAACATAGTATCATGTCAAGATAAAAATCATGAATGTGGAATACTACATTGAGAAATAAGTGACACACCTTACAGTTTTGCGCTGCCTGGTACTTAGTCACCTGGACTAGGTACTTCTGGCAATCAGCTGGTGCTTCTGTCTGAATCTTTCTAAATCTTTCAGTCGATAAAGTTAGCATCTGCACGTTCGGTAACATATATGATGTATTACATTCAGGCAATCCCACCAATAACACAGAAGTAGCAAATAATATCGAAAATTCTAGTCCGAAATTGACTCGATCGAACTTGAACCAATCATATGGCAAAAGCAATACACTTGTTGTATGATTGGTGTACAGTTCAGGGAACATGACCAATCACATAGCAAATGTGATACACTTACTTTATGATTATTTTGATTTGGTTAAATTTGGTCCGAAAAAGAATTTTCCAATAGGATATATACAAAAGCAATTATGCATGCAATTCACTTACCAAAACTCGAACTCTTTTCCTGCAAAGATAAAGAGCGATAGCCCGTCCAAGTTTTGAAGTCGCTCCGGTTAGAAAAACCTCGGACACATCCTTAGGAATATCGTTCAGAATAACGGCCGCTGTTAAGGTATTACCATGTACCACTCGAACCTTAAGGTTTGGATGTTTGTTCACGAAGAGTGTCCCGCCTCCATTCAACGCCTCATTCTGAAAAACGAGATTCATGACAAAGTTAGTATACTACTCATATTGAATTCCACAAGTTGAAAATTCTCTCAATTTTAGTCATAATGTGCATTTTCTGCCAGTAATTAACAAAATTGTTCCATTTTCATACATTTACAGTTTATTATTAGATATATAGAAAATGCATGCAAGGACTAAAATAGAGAACAATTTGGATTCAATGTGAGAAAATCATAACAAATGAGACTAAATTGAAAAAGGTCCTAACATATGAGACCAAAAATGCAATTTTTCCTTTTGCTGAAGTTCAATTTGACAATTATGCTCTGCAATTTGAAAAAATTAACACATTAAGAACAAAATTGGAAAATTGTTTGTTTAGTACTTTAAGTTTATCTGCTATAAATTTTAGTCTTTTGAATTTACCCATTTTAGTTTTAGTCCGTTAACTTTCAAAATTGTCTAGTTTTAGTCCTTTGATCCAATTTCGGACAATTTTACCCCTTCACAACTTTTTCAAGAACAATTTTAGTTCATATATATCCATTCATTTTGCATCTCGTAGCTAATGTTCGCCTATAATGATATAAAAGTCTAGGTTTATTGAAAAAATATTTGTTTATATTACACTTAGAGCATAATGATGGACTATTAAACTTTATCATCAAAAGAGCAAAAATGTCATAAATTAAGCTAAAGGACTGAATCTACACGAAATTGACAGATTAAAGATTAAATCTAATATTACCAAAAATAAAGGATCAAAATAAATTCAGACCAAAGTTATAGGACGAAAATTTACGTCTTCCCAACAAAATTCAGTAGAATATGTAAACCAGTCTAGAATTTGGGTCGCCTCACACAAGGCACATATGCTGAATTCTAGCCAAATTCACAATTTCCCCTAGATTTTGTACATAATGTGCCATATTTTTTTTAAATTACATGGCCTAATTGCTCCATATTCGAACATGATGAAAATTGTCATCCATATAATTACAGGATCGAAACTGTATTTTTCCCAATCTTATCCTTTATCCATCCATGTTAATGCAGAGTCTGAATCTTGTATTATAAATTGGAAAACATCATTTGACAGTTTCGTATGCACGTGTGGGAAACATCGATAGATCAATGCTGAGTTTCCAAGAACTATAAAAACACATATGAATTCAAGAGAGAGGAGCAGAGAGAGCAACCTTATTTAGAGCAGCAAGGCTGATAACCTTAACTCCAAGCCTATTAGCTCTAAGAATAGCCTCTTCTATGCGCTTATTGATCCCTTTTGCAGCAAATGGCAAGAAATACTGCAAAACAAGCATAAACAAATATCACTGACTGAATGCAAGTTATAGTTCACTACAAGAACATAGTTCAATTACTACAAAAGAAAATCAACGTCGAGGTTATTAACAAGTAAATACATACTGAATGATGTAATTAGTAACGAAAATGCTACTTACTGATTAGCTCGTTGATAATTTTAAAATCGAAATTTTTTACAGCTATTGAGGCATTTTCTTACGGGTGGTGAAGACAACCTAAGTTTTCATTCATAGTTAAGACCAAAATATTATCGCAGTTACAGACCTGAAAACCGAAACGAGGAACAACCCACGTCTGGTGTAGGCGACCACGAAGGTTGTAGAATGAGTTGAGGAAAGTCTTGGACTTCGCCCACATCAGTAGCATCACCACAAAAGTTACCGGCAGAAAGGGTAACAAGTAAATTCTTGTGTAGTAGGGTAAGGACGCGGCTGATCTGTTCAGAAACGGCGCATGCATAGCCGAGGACAGGTCCACTCCGTGGGCTAGGAACACGAAGTCCGGAGCTCTCCCGTTCTTACCTGCATTTTCAAGAATGTCAGAGAGTTAACACTTTAGTACTTATATACATGATATTTGTGATAATTATGTAAAATTGATGGGAAAATTGCAATTTTAATTCTAAGTATGGAGTGACACTTTTATTTATATATGATTATATGTCGGTAATTTTGTCCTGTAAGTTTAAATATTTCACATATTCAGGACAAAATTAGTCAAAATTTGCTAAAATGACGGGAAAAAGTACATGTGACCAGTTTAATCGGTGCACTTTTATGACTATTTTACAAAAATTCGGTTCATTTTTGTCTTGAATGTACGAAATATTTAAAGAAAAAAGACAAAGTTACCAAAATGGATTTGTAGGACTAAAATTGTCACCCCATAATTACAATTTTTCATTCAGCATTATACAATTTGTTTTTATAGCTTACTAACGACAACTTTTATAAAATAAATCATTGTTCAGAAACTTACAAATAATTAGTCACAATATTATTAATACTGCTATTTTTTTTTTATCATTAATAATCTTCTTTATGCCCCCTACAGCGATGTAATCAATCAAAACGTTGACAATAATCATCAGTCTATTTTCTGACAAAATATTCTATGTAGACTTTTGCGAATATCAATCACATGACAAACAAACTAATGTACAGTACTGTGTAATATTTTCAGTAGTGTTTTTAAACTTACAGACCTGAATCCAGCCAGTTTTTCTTGTGCATTTCCCATGATTTCCTGTTCAATGTGTTCCCGAGTGCATCAAAAAGAGGCATGAAAAGGCAGTAATTGGTGCCCATCTCAGCATGATGGAGGCTGTGGTATCTGCAAATGCCAACATACATACCATAGAAATGAATCAGAACTAAACCATTTTACATAAACTTAAGGATGCACTAAACAAACAGCCATTATTGCTGCCATCGCCCAAACAAAATTTACAATTTGCTGTAATTTTAGTGACTACCGACTAAAATTATAATAAATAATTATTATTCACTATGATTAAACAAAAATTTAGATTATCCATTATGAAAATTATTTTTACTATGGCTCATATATTTTTACAACGGCTTTTAGCCATGACAAATGGGACCAAAAGAGCATTTTACCCTTTTCTTTAGTTTCTTATTGAGAATAGTCTCAAAATTCATGTCATGGACAACTCCAACTGCACATATTTACTATATTCAACGGTAATAATACTACTAAATTATAATATTGTTGTACAATATTCGTTTTAATTAATGAAATTTACTACTACGCAAAAAAAAAAAAGAGAAATACTACTAAATGTTGTGGGTGAAAATGACAGCAAAGATATTAATATTTAATCGTCAACCCACTTGTCCGAATGAAAAAGGTCGACGGTAATACATCAAGAAATAACATATATTAATCTTTGAAACATTAAACATTGACACAAAAAATATAATTTTAGTTCTGTAATTTAGAGGTGGTATTTTTCCTCTTGCAAGATTTGATTTTGACAAGTTGATCCTATAATCTTAAATTTGGACAGTTCCAGTCTTTTTTTCCTGAAATTCACATAAGAGAACTAGGCCACCCAGACATATAAGGAAGATTTATGATGTTCAAACTTGAAATGTTTTGGTATGAAAATGATAATATATATGTATATATATATAGGACTTACGTTGGTGTGTAGAGTATATATCTGAGAAATGGGATGGCGTCGAATATCTGATACGGGACAATTTCCACATTGGAATGGCCTAAACATCTGAGCAAATCGAAGATCAAAACATATCCATAGATCAACATCAAAGATCCATGTCCGATCAAGAACGAGCCCATGATCGGTACTCCAATCACGACCGTCAACAAAAGATGTTCCAAGAATGTAGCATGTCCAGCTGCAATTAAATGGATCAAACATGAATATATATATATATATATATGTGTGTGTGTTTGTGTGTGTGCCCGAAGACAATTCTATCTATACCTTAAATTGAGTATATATCAACAACTGAAACCTTAAAATTTTGCAAGATTTTCACCTGTGAAGGCCTGTGGAACAGCTGATGAGTGGTGTAGGGAATGGTAATAGGTAAAAAGGTAACTTCCATGGAAGCATTTGTGTGTGCTGTAGAACAGTGGCTCTGAGATTGCAACATGAAGAAGTATTGCTGCTGTGATGCCCTTTTTGTTCCACAGAGGAAGAGTTTCAAAGGTCGGAAACATGTACAATACCGAAAATGCCACTATTCCTTGAAGCAAAATAAAATTATCCCTACATTCAACCAAAAATAAATAAATAAATAAATTACGATATAAAGTAGAAATCAAATGAAAAAAAATCAATATTTACCAATGCCATTCCTTATCAATCTGCTTAAAATCAACTCCTTTCTTGACGATGATGCGATTTCGTGTAAGAAAGAGCATGTTGCTGTAAGAAGTCCATGCCTGATACATCGCGAGCCTAAGCATACATAGAACAAATATATGAAGGCACCATCGTTCTTTCGTGATCTCTTCTTGATACATCGAATACATCCCTTTGGCAAGAAAAATCCCATAAATACCATACTGTCGTAAAAACAAGAAACCCTCTTCAGACATCATAGTATTAATTGATGATTCAAAAATAATACGTATGTCGACGTATTGTAATCTAACGTACCTTGTAACACCCCAAGAACTCCCATGGCCAAGCATACAAGGGAGCAGCCATAGCCAGCTATAATCTTCAGTTGTAAACAGTGAAGAAAGAAGGATATTTGTATGTATGTTTGTAAGAATTCGGACAATATATATGTGATGAAGAGAAAAGTGATGTAGTAGTAGTACTGGGAAAAGCTAAGGCTTTTGCATCTCTTGAATGCAAGAAAGAGTGATGAAATTAAAGCATTTTATTCAGAGTGCAGTGAGCCCACTTATATAGATGTGGAAGTTAACAAATAATACCAACAATTTGCTATTTTTAGATTTAAGACACCCTTTATTTGTCTCCATCATTTTCTACAAGTCATAGCCAAACGCACGCGATTTGATCGAATCATATATTTTTAAATTGATGGGATTTTTATTTTGTTTTTTTTTTTTTTGGGTTGTTGTTTGAGTGTCCTGCTCCTTCGTGTGCAAAAACATTACGTGTATATATGGTGATAATTACGCCCCTAGCTTATATGGTCTATTTACACAAATCACTTTTATGTTTTATGTAATTATAGAACCACCCTTGAAAGCCAAATCCAGGAATAATTTATATAATAATGTTAACGTGTGTAGGACATGTATATGTATCTTTTCAAAAAAATATGGATGGTTTGTGTAAATAATATTGATATCTCTAGTGGTATATGTGTAATTTTTAAAAAGATATGAATGGTTTGTATAAATAAATTATATACAGATTAAGAGGTGTAAGTGTAATTATCCCTAAAATTTATGTAGCTTGTGTAGTATTTAATAGAAATGTTTTTGTTTTTGTATAATTAAGATGTATACATAAATTGAAATATAAGATAAAGTACTGATCATTTTGAACTAAGACAAATATTTCGACATTAGTTAAAATCATGAAAAAATTGATTAATCATGATGAAATATTATGGATGACAAGGAAGTGGATTTTGGTCTAATTTATGGGGTTCGGGTTTCTCGATGTGTTTTGATTTTACAGACTTGACCGTATTCTGGATAGACTTCTGTCTTGTCCAGGACCCATCTGGCCAGATAATATTTACAAATATTTTATTTTTATTGAATATATATATTTGTAATATAAATCATATTTTCAATGTAGTAATATCTATATAAAATAATCTTGTTTATTAAAAAGATTATATTAATAAATAAAAGAAAATAATTTAACCCGAAGTTACAAGTTAAACCCACTGACTCCAGAGCCGAAGCGGTTCAAAAGATAAGTCTAAAGTGTGTTTGGTTGGAGCAAAAAGTTATAAGAGAAATGGAAGTAAAAATGAATGTATAAGAGATAATTTGGTGTTTGGTTAGGGGAGATGAGATGTGGGTTAAGTAAAAACTCAATTTATATAAAACTCCTCTGGAGTCCAATTTATTATTGTTATTTTTTTTTTCAAAATTGCGAGAAAAAAGTGGAAGTATAAGGTCAAAAAGATAAAAAAAGTACAAGTTTTTATTTTTATTTACTCTATTACCCATATATATTTCTCTTTTCCGCTGATAATATCGGACATAAAATCGCTGGAAAGCTACTAGATCGAAGTAAACAATCTTGTTAATATTTTTATTTTATTTAAACTAAGCAATTTAGAATAAATGAACAATACTCAATTTGATAAATAGTTTTATTAATAAAAATATTTTTATTTATCAATAAATAATTTTATTAATAAGGTTTTTAAATTTTTGATATACTAAAATTATATTAGTATAATATTAATTTATTTATTTTAATACAAAATGAATAGAAGGATTATTCAATAAAATTACAAAAATTAGTATTTTTCTTCTCAATCTGTTTTCCTCGTACCAAATAAGGGAAAGTATTTGAAATTTACTTGAATTCCAATCATACCAAACAACTTGAAGGAAAACTATTATTCTTTCCCTTCCATTTTTCCTCCTCTTCCACTTTCTTTTTTTTTTCACTTGAACCAAACGAACTCCAAAATTAAAATCAGGCTGGGTTATGGTCCAACCAAAATTGAGGAAGATAGAACCCATGTCCGAAATAGCCCCGTTGTCATTCATAATCGAAATTAATTAATTAGATCGTGACTGATAATATTGATTTGTCATAAATATTTAAACTGTGTTCATAAATAATGAATAAAATAATACACTTTTAAATGTGGAGAGGCACTTGCAGTAGGGTTGGTTGGGGTTGGAGAATTGAATGCTGCAATTTGGAATTAGTTGGGCAGGGAGGGGTGGGTCGGCAAGGCGTACCAAAGACGAGTGGCTTGAATGAATAGTTGAGACGAAAATTGGGAGGTCATATTTGTTGGTGGAGAGATAGGGATAGGGGTTGGCCCCTGCTTCTCTTCATTAATGTTTAACAAAAACAACAAGATAGCCTGAAATCAGCATTATTTATATGTGCTTGGCCTG
The DNA here is from genome assembly GCF_026168435.1 of Sesamum indicum. NCBI lineage: Eukaryota > Viridiplantae > Streptophyta > Magnoliopsida > Lamiales > Pedaliaceae > Sesamum > Sesamum indicum. The sequence goes on along the minus strand of NC_142661.1, from coordinate 1,147,044 downwards.
TAAGGAATCTTTTGACCTACTTACCTAGCATAGATTAGGGTGTGAGCATTGCTCACCTTTCAAGATAAATTACGTGGATATTTTTTAAAATTATATCTAATTACTACTGATATACATGAAAATAGGTCGGTCTAAAAAAATTCAAGCGGCCCAGAAGGAAAAACGAAATCCTGAGGGACCAAGGCCCAAGATATCTTGAAGGGGCTGGAAATCTAGTTTGAGTAAAAGCCTCGGACGCCCTCAGGGAGTTGAGCAAAAGATGCTCCTAGAAAATAAATTAGCTCAAAGAGACCCGTATGAAATCTAAAAAGGCCCTGCAAATCTCTAGAGATGCCTAGGAGCCTGAGATCCCCTAGCTAAAGTGGAGGCCCAAGCATAATTAGATCCATACCACGTGGCAATCATAGACAACCCAGATGACATCCACGTAGGACTCTTCAACCCATATCAGTAGGGCCCACAAGACTGGTTAAACACTAACTGCTCATGTAGAGACACGTGGCGGCTGTATAAAGGGTTGAAGGCATCTTTATCCCTAATGAAACCTCCAACTCGAGAAACCTAGCATGAGGACAATATCCCCCCACCAACCTCCCTGGGAATCCAAATCAAGAGGCTCTAGCGTCTAGGAGATATCCCTCCCACCTGTTCGTGGAGAATTCGATCTTATCCAACATGTTGAGATACCACCTATAAATTGCAAGCTCCCCCAACCCAAAAAAAAAAAAAAAAAATCAATTTCGAACCCCCTCTTGTATACACAAAAGTCAGAAATTTCACCTAAATACATTTTGCACCCCCAAAGTATGTTACCCTCGTTAATTACCCTCCCTAAACTAAATAAACCTTCATACACCCCCCCCCCCCCCCACCATCGTTGGATAATTCTTTAAATTAAATAAAATTTATAAAAATACCATTGCCTATTAATAATATGATATATTCATATTAATACCCTCTATTATTAAATATATCAATCAATTTGAGAAGTTTATTCAACTATAATGTTTAGAAATTAATATAATTAAGTATAAAATAATTATTTTAAATTTGAGTGTATAGATAGTCATATTGATAATTAGCAAAAGTTTACAAATTCACTAATTTTAAATTAACGAATAAAGATGCATTTTTTCATATTAAATTTTACTTTTACAAGTATTTTAGCGTATAGGCTTTACCCAAATCCAAAAAAATTATTACAATAGATATATATTCAAATTTGGATCTAATGTAAAAATATTAGGTACAGATATGGGCCATAACTATCAAAAGGGTATGGGTTTGGATTTAGGTATAGATACTGCACACTAATTGACAGGCTAACGTGTTCGATCTAAGGTTAGTTCAATGGGTAAAATAGAATTACTACATGGAAAGACAAAAAGAAAAAATCACCTCATTAACTCCAAAATTACTACTTTGCATTTGGGTGCTAAAACAATAGGCTCAACGGTCACTTGTAATATTTTTGTTATTAAAATTATATCTCGTGTAATGCACAAACACAAATTTATAAACTTATTTTAATTTAAAAGTACTAATATTGATCTTATTGATATGTGACTGATCCAATATTAATTTATTAACATCATAAATGAATAAAACTTGAAGTCAAATTGATTTATATATTTAACTGTAGAGGGCATTAAAGTGAATATATCATATTACTAATAGTTAAGGGTTTTCTTGTCCATCTTTATATAATTTAAAGAATCATCACAAGATGGGGAGAAAGGGCATTGATGCAGGTGGTATACTTTATGGCTGCAAAATGTATTTAACCCTTATTTATATTCTATTGATTTCTACCATTTTACTACATTATTTTGTACTCCACTTGACCCGAGCACCATTTTCCGCAGCATCGACTACAGTGATGTTTAAAGTCCCCTCTTATGAGAAAAAAAATTTACACGACAACCCCTGAAGTAAATTGCACCGACACCTCCTCAAGAGGTACTGTATGTTTAATTGTACAAAGACTTTAGCTTCAGTCAATGTGATTTACTCAAAACGTAAATAAGTAAACTTTGATTTGCTTGAATGAGGTATTTAGATTGCGATTGTTGTGAGTACGATAGGGTCCAAATATATCATGATCGTGGCCGTTAATTAATTATTTAATTTTTAAAAATAGGAGGACATCAATTATTTATGAATATTACGTATCCGACCCTAATAGGATGGTACCAATTATTGGGTGAGATTTCGTGTACCGATCAAAAACATCATAGTATCATTGATTATTTAGTTTTAAATTATTACTCCCTAGAAAGAGGTCCATTTGAATTTTTAGTCATGTGAGGTACAACAATAAAAGTAATACGTCAAATCCATCTACCGTGTTTGTTTCATAGATAAGTTTGCACGATATTTTGGGGTGTGCAGAGTAGATTTCCTTGTGCATCCCAAACAGGCATAAATCCCCAGTTGCCATCCACGAGATTGTCTATGAAATTACAAAGGGGGTTGCCGTTGGTTGGAGTTTTAATGCATTCAATTCTCTCAACAAGACACCCTTGTCCTCATGATGATGCCTAAAACCCTTCAACTTGTCCGTGGTCGGCCACATTTATTAATATTATAGCTGATTTGATGTCGTCAAAAATTAAAATCTAACTATGTGGAAATAAATACAAAGATCGGGACCTATTATTAGTTTTACTAAATCCTTGGAAAAGATTCAAATCTACATCGTGAGTGTGGCCATGTTCAAGTTCAACGACTACACCACATCGACTGGTGATCCTCTATCTGTCTTATAATATAAAGTTGATTGAACTATTTTTCGAAGTATAGTTTTTGTGTTCTATCAGTAAAAACATATTGTTAAACGATCACCTCATCTAAAAGTTTGAAAGGTGGATCATTCAATATTTCGGGATAGTTACAATTGCACACCCTGATCTATGCTCTGTTTATACAGACCACCACTACTTTTTGAATAATTACACATTCACCCACAAAAAGCGTCAACATCATTTATACAAACCACCTTACACCCACCAAGAACGTCAACGTCATTACACAAACTACCCTACTTCTTGGCTATCAAGGGGCATTTCTCTATAACTATGCAAAAGACATTAGATTTGTTTAAACGGTCCATAAGTTAGGAGATGTAAATGTAATTATCTCTAATATTTAATATCTTAACACACCCTCTTATATCAAATTTTGCATGTGAAATCTTTTTTTTTAAGATATTAATAATGAAATTCGAATTCAAAATATCTTATTTAATTAAATAATTATTTCATCTAAAAATTTAAACTATTAAAAGAAAAAATTATAAAAATTTAATATCTGCAACACATGTGCAAACTTTTTCTCTTTTGGTGAAACATATGACCATAGCTTAGGTGCGTGAAGTACAAAAAGCTGCACATGACCAAATAGCATTTAAATGGACTCTGTACTTTCATCAAACACTCCAATCGCTTTTACTGTTTGGACTCGTTTGGTTTGTGTGATATGATCAGTTTGGAAAAAATATTATTTTAGTCCGTTAAATATACCTAATTTTAATTTTAGTTCGATAACTATGTTCATTTTTGTTTAGGTTTATTAACTTACGAAATTGTTTACTTTTAGTCATCTGGCAGATTTTCGGACAATTTTACCCCTATAAGTACATATGGACTAAAACTGCCTTTCAAAAGTTGCATAGGGGTAAAATTATCCGAAAATTTGCCAGAGGACTAAAAGTAAGCAATTTCATAAATTACTGGACCTAAATAAAAATGGACATAGTTATCGAACTAAAATTAAAATTAGGCATACTTAGCGGACTAAGATAATTTTTTCCCGATTAGTCGTGACACGATTAGATATAATAAAAAAATGAATGATTATTAATCCTATCTCATATTATATGATGTTTGGTTTGAAGTATTGCATGTGGGATATTTTGTTTGATAATATAATATGGTTTTTGGTTGAAAGGATTATAACGTGTGATTAAATGTAAAAAGACTATAAAGGGTATCCATTTTTAAGGTATTTATGTTTTTATATTGTAGCTTATGAGTGGTTTAAAAAAAAAAAAAAAGGACCGCCTAAATTACTTATTGAAATACAATTGCTTAAAATATAATTAATTTTTAAAATATTTTCTTTATTGTTGTCTATATTTATATAAAGTCGAAGTTGGAAACACGTATACAATTAAGTAATTAATAATAAAAACTCAAAAAGTTTTCAAATGTCCGAAAAAAAAGAAGTAATATTTTTACTATTTTTTAATATTAAATTATTATAATTCAAAATATATTTTTTTAATCATGCACAAGCTTCACAAATAACAAAAAAAAAAAATTGCATAAAACCCTCCTGTGTTATGAAAATTCAACTAAAAACCCCCTATATTAAAATATAAGCAAAAAACCCCCTGTGTTTTTTAAAATTTTGCACATTCTCCCCTTTTCGATTATTTCACTCAACGACGTTAATTTTTTCTGTGATTTTCCATTATACCCTTATATATTATAAATGATTGTTATTATATTGACAGTTGGATCTTCTATGTCTCATCAGAACCATAAGATCTAATTAAGTTTAAAAATGAACGATTCAGATTTTATGTATTTTAAAATTATATTAAGATAAATGAATGTACATTTATCATGAATATAATATTGTATAATACCTCCATCGGCAATCACTATAAGGCGACGGGGTGTTGTTGCGCACAAAATCGTCGCCCAAATTTGGGTCACGGAAATGGGAGTGTCCAAATCGATTGCGGAGAAGTGAAAAAAGACAGAGGTGGAGACCGTGAGGTGCAAGCAGAGGCGCGCGGCGGGGGGAGGGGTGGGTGACGCGAGGAGGGGGCTTGGGGAAGACGACGATGCTGTGCATCTTTTCCTCTCTTTCTTTTTAATTTTTTTTAATTTTATAAATTTTAATATATGAATTACATTAATTATGTATTTTTATGTTTAAATATAAATATATTAAAATACTAGAATTTATTTTTCGTAATTTATGTAAAATATAATTTCAAAATATATTCAATACAAAATAAATTAACTAATATTATTTAGAAAAAATATCATGTAAATTTATTTACTGTAATGTATATAAATAATATAATTTGAAAACATTTCAACACAAAATCAAATTAACTAATTATTGAAAAATCATGTATTTTAATTTTAAAAACATATAAATATTGAAACAATCCTAAATATTTGATATTTTCATATATAAAAAAGTATATAATAATTTAATTTGATGTAATGATATTTTTATATATAAATATTTCATGAATACTAATTGTTCAGTATTTGTAATATTTTTTAATAAAATGTGAAAAAGGTAAAGAATTAATCAAGAAACTAAAGAGATGAGATAATGGCATAAGATAGAGGTAATTTTGTCCATCCAGAATGGTCAAAGGCTAAAAATAGGCCAAAATGGTATCCTGCTCTCGTTTCTGGTGTGTGTAAGCAACTCTCCTTTTATTTTTTTAACGAAGAATTTTTTTTTGTAGGATTTATAACTATAGAGGATCTTTTTAGCTATTTAATTAACATAGGTAAGTTTTTAGCAATTTTTGGATAACACAGGTGGCTATTATGCAATTTTCTCTAACAAAAAAGGTAAACGAGAAAAAGAGAAAATGGAAGAAAGAGGGGACGAGGAGAGAGAGAGAAAGAGAGAGAGGAGAGAGTCTAAGGGGAAATTAAAAAAAAAAATTAATATTAGTTTGTATGATTACTTATACCAATTAAATAGGCGTGATTCATTATACCATACATTGTGATTAATAAGATCAGGCCCAGTATTAATATCGGGCTCTAGTAATACTAACCAAATGTGTGTTTAGATATGATAAATAATTTTATCATACCTAATCACATGAACCAAATGGGGCCATCGGGTTTTGGCCATATTTAATGTTGTTGCCTTCATAAATATTTTTCAACTTAAAATAATTAATTTTACTATTTTTTCAGCAATTGTATGTTATTTTTTCATCTTTTATATGACAAAGAAAATAATTTAATAATTGAGAAATATATTATTTTGAAATAAATAGTGAAGAATAAAAAATAAAAAAATTGAATGTTTGCTACACTATAAATGACCACGTATTAAAAACTATAGTGAATCAATACTATTAACTACCGTTAAATAAAATCAAAGCAAAAATTTAAATTTTTACCACAATTAATCAATATTGGTCGTGGTTTTAGCCATAGTAAAAATATTTATCATGGTTTTGGCTACACCTACGGAAACAACGGTTAATTTTCATTGCGAAGCCATGGTTGATTTGCATTTGCAACGAAGTTGTTCTTCGGCTACAGTGATGAATCATAGCAGAAAATCATATTTTTTCTAGTGAATCTTATCCCTATTATAAACTGAAACTTTTTCATTTCTTGTTTTCTTTCGTTGAACTGAAGTTGTCATTCAACGAGCACTTAATTTTGTTTTCTCTTCAATCCCAACTAGCAAAAGAATGACTTGTGTTAAGACGAGGAAGAAAACAGAATTAAGTGCTTAGTTGAATATTTGGGCTCTTATATAGTAAATAAGGGCAAAATAGACAATATTCAAACCAAAACACGAAAATCTGTCGCAAATTATGTGTGGTAAGAACACATCAACAATGAGGATGATTAAATGTTTCGTTTTCAAAATGTTAATGTGTCTTTTAAACGTTCTTTTAGTTTATAAATAGGATTCTGCGCCTGTTTTTATTTTCACGAGGGGTAATTTGAAGTTATTAAGGCTCAAGGGCTTAGAGCAACTATTTTTTGTGGACAAAATATGAATTGACTAAAATGCCCTTACTTATACGTATTTAGAAAACGCTTTTTTCTTTCACAAACGACGGTTATGACACTAGAACACTAATTTTATTATCATACCAATAATATTCCTAAGTTGATTTTCTCGAATTTGTTGTCTTTTTTTTTAATGTGATGTATTTAGTTTATATATATTATTCATAATATAATTTGAAACGAGCAATTTTATTTACATTTTAAAATATGAAAAATTATTTATTATACACACGTAAGGACGACGTGGCCATGGCGTCTAATTAATAAAAAATGAGGAGACTTTTGGTGTATTTTTATGTTATTTTACTAGAATGCCCTTACGAGCTTTTAAATTAATTATAACTACACACATAGTATTACTCAATGAAAAGAAGTTTCCAATTCATATTTATTTAGCAATCAATTTAATATTCCATCATAATTGTAACATTTTTACTTATATCCATTTCTTGCTCAATAGATACGTACCCTTAAAAAAATATAGATTTTGTTTTTGCTTTTTTCTTTCACAAATATAATAATTATAATCAATTACGTAAATATATATATTTATTTTATTTTACACGTGTATTGAGTGTGCTCAATTACTAGAATATATAATATACAGATAGATTATATGTTTTATTTCAAATTTTATTGTAGTCTGCATTTCATTTAATATATAAATGGCACATATATAATGATTACATTATCGATATTATTAAAAAAAATGTACATATAATATTTTTATATAAAATAAAAAGGATAATAGAATTTGAAATAAAAAATTCAAATCGTTTTTAAATCCTATCTCGTAACAAACATTTATACGTGTATATATATATATTCTTGTGTATACGTACATCATATGGTATTATTTATTTTGAATTTTAAAAATTTCATCGATCAAGTTATTTATAAGGTTTATAAAAATTAAAATATAGTTGATGGTATGAAATTTCTTGACTCATTTAATTTTTGGTTTTTCAATAATAGCGGTGTATAATTATATAATTATATTAATATTTTAATAAATTAATTTATATGTATAGCAGTATGCTCAATATATTATACAATAAAAAATAATAAGAAAATAAGTTACAATAAATTCAAATAAAATGAGATAAATATTTACACATCCGATGGGACACGACTCCCTAAGTGAGACTTCAGTCTCAACTATTAGACTAAGAACTTACGATGAACTCAGATAAAGTGCAGTAAGTATCGACATGTCTAGTGGACATGAACATCTGCGCCGGATTTCAATCTTAACCATTAGACTAAGAACTTATCGTTTTCAGACCATTCAATCAACTACCAGTTATTTAATTTGCAAGACTTTTGTTTTTTTTTTTTTTTTGTTTCCCCTTCAAATCACTATTATTATTTGGAGGGGAAAAAAATTAAAATTGGTACCATAATTTCTGACCTCTTGCAATATTGGTACCATAATTAAAAAATAACTTGAAAAGGTGCTAAACTAATGAAATATTTGTAATTTTGGTGCTTCCATTAGAGATCTAACAATAAGACCATATACTGACACGTGGCAGTTAAATCAAGTTCCAACTCATGAGGGCATGGTTGGGGGGGTGGGGGGGCGCTAAAAACAAGAGAAAATTACAATTTTGACACCATAATTTAAAAAATAGCTTTAAAAAGTACCACAAAATAGTTTTCATCTGTACTTTTGATAGTGCCAGGTGCACGTGGCTGGTTAGGATGGTCGGCAAAAATGGCTTTAATGCATTTTATACCATGTGACAGCTGTAATATAAAACAAAATTTTGAGAAAAAATAAAAAAGCCAAAGAACCCATAAAAGAAAAGGCAAATTATATTTCGTCATCCCAATTATGTACGTCTTTATATTTTGGCATCTATATTTTTTTTGTGTTAATTTAACATCTTAATTTTTCGAAATTTGCACTTTGTCATATACAACGGTCTTTTTGTTGATTTTTTTGCTGAAAAAAAATCACATGCTGTGCTTATATAAAAAATATCGCATCACATAACCCTTTAATATCTTATATGCACTGCATGTTTTGTTTTTTCGTTAAAAAATTTGGAAAAAAACAGTTATAAGTCGCAAAGTGTAAAATTTTGTTAAGTAATAATTTTAGAGTTATTAATAATATATTAAATGACAATAATTTTTATCTTATCACTATATAATTAAATGACAATTGGGATAGTTGTGGAGCATCCAGTTGCTCATGTACATACTCAAAACAGCCTGCCAGAGTCGTTAATTAAGCTGTTACAATTAATAGCTAGACACTTATTGATGAGGTCAAAATTGCCTTCATCGGCATGAGGGCATGCAATTTTGCATGCAGCAGCTCTAATTCGTCTTAGACGTACTGCTTACCATAAATTTTCTCCATTACAATTGGTCTCCGGAAGATAACCAAATATTTCTCATTTAAAGGTGTTTGGTGGTGCAGTGTATGTCCCGATACCCCCTCCTTAACAAACTAAAATGAGGCCACAATGGAGACTGAAAATTTATGTTGGTTTTAGGTCTCCCTCTATTATTAAGTAACTTGAACCAATGACCGATAATCAATTCACTGCTAGGTACTTGGATTGTCAATTTAATGAGGCAATATTCCCAGCATTAGGGGGTGTAGATAAGGAGATTAAAAAGAAAGATATTGCATGGAATGCAATATCTATGTCTTTCATGGATCCACGGACAAATGATAGTGAACTTGAAGTTCAACAGATCATACATTTGCAAAGTGTTGGAAATTGGCTACCAAAAGCGTTCATAGATACCAAAAAAGTCACAAAATCACATATTTCGGCTAAAAATGTTTAAACTCGTTTAGAAGTCCCTGAAGCAATTCTTACTCAATCAAAGGCATCTGAGTCACAAATACGCGAAAGCGTGGTAGACCACTTGGCTCTAAAAACGCAAATCCTCGAAAGAGAAAGGAACATATCATCTCAATTAATCACGATGCTAATGTTACCACTAGTATCGTCTCTAAGGATAAAATCCCTAAAGTGGTTTTATCTGAAAACTTTAAAAGTAATGAGCAAGATCTCTAGGACAGTTACGAGATATCTATTAATTATGCTCATAACAGTTTAGGTTGGCATCGAAAAGAAATTGAAATGAATGACATTTTTGCCTATTCTGTAGCCGTCAAAATCATGAATGAATGTAAAAATAATCCTCAAATTATGGAGGAATGTAGATATCGAAATGATTGAAAAAATTAGAAAAAGGCCATACAAGATGAGCTAGACTCGCTAAATAAGCACGAAATATTTGTACCTATAACTCCAACACAGAAAGGTGTCAAACCAGTTGGCTATATGTGGGTGTTTATAGAAAGAGAAATGAATGAAATGAAGTTGTATGGTACAAAGCTAGAATTGTGGCCCAAGACTTTACTCAAAAGCCTCGAATTGATTATATTCATATTCACCTGTAGTGGATACAACCACACTTAGACTTTTAATCACTTTATCAGTAATTGAACAACTACAAATGTAGCTCATGGATGTGGTAATTGCATATCTATATGGGTCATTGGATACAGATCTACATGAGAATCCCAGAAAGATTAAAAATGTCTGAAGCATTATTGTCAAAGCCTCGTCATACGTACTCCATCAAATTGAAAAGGTCCTTGTATGGACTTAAACAATCAGGATGTATGTGGTGCAATCGTCTTAGTGAGTGCTTAATAAACAAAGAATTTTACCATAATCATATAAGTCCATGTTTATTCATAAAGAGGACAAAGTCGAGATTTGTAATCATAATTGTGTATGTTGATAATTTAAATATTATTGGATCTCCTGAAAAGATTCGACAAGCAGTTGATTACTTAAAAAGTGAGTTTGAGATGAAAGATTTAGGTAATACAAAGTATTGTCTCGACCTTCAGTTCGAACATACGAAGGGTAGAATTTTCATTCATTAATCGAACTATATACAAAAAGTCCTTAAGCGTTTTTATATGGACAAAGCTCATCCATTGAGTACAGCTATGGTAGTTCAATTGCTTGATATTAATAAAAATTCGTTGCGTCCTCCAGTACATAATGATGAGATTTTGGGTCTTGAAATACCATATCTCATTGCAATTGGTGCATTTATGCATCTTGCTAATAATACCCGACCAGATATGGCCTTTTCAGTTAATCTACTAGCAAGAAATAGTTCAACACCAACAAAGAGACATTGGAATGGTGTTAAACACATTCTACACTGTTTACGTGGAACAAGTGACATGAGACTATATTTTGAACGACATGATATGCCAAAGCAACCAAATTAGTTGGTTATTCAGATGTGGGGTATTTGTCTGATCCACATAAAGCTATATCTCAATTTGGATATGTATTCATGTATGGTTGAACTGCTATTTCATGGCGTTCAACCAAATAGACTTTGGTAGCCATCTCATCAAATCATGCAGAATTAATTGCATTATATGAGGCTGGGCGTGAATGTGTATGGCTTAGATCACTAATACATTATGTTTGTGAATCGTGTAGACTAGAATCAATTGAGAAAAGTTCCACAGTAATATATGAAGAAAATGCGGCATGCATCGCCCAAATCAAGGATAGTTATATTAAAGGCGACAGAACCAAGCACATATCACCAAAATTTTTCTACACTCACGAGCTTCAAGTGGAAGGCAAAATTGATGTTAAACAAATTCCATCAAGTCAAAACTTAGCAGATTTGTTTACGAAGGCATGACCAACAAAGGTGTTCAAACAACTCGTACATAATATTGGCATGCGACACTTGAAAGATATTTACTTAAATTGACGGGGAGATTATACAACTGTACTCTTTTCCTTAGCCTTGATTTTTATTCCATTGAATTTTCCAGCCAAGATTTTTAACAAGGCAGGATGTATATAATAAGAGGTATGCATTAAAGGGGAAGTATTATATATAGAAGTATATACAAATGCATACACCTCTTGATATTCATTTTTAATGTCCATTATGTTATACCCTTTTGTATCTCCCATGATGATTTGTAATTATAATAGTTATGGTGTATTTTGTACCCACAATTTTGGTGGTCTACAACTACCACCATATATTTCATTTGTACAATAAGCTTTTTGAGAATATAATAAAGTATTTGGACGAAATACATATATTATTTTCTTTATATTTTATTAGGAGTGATATGCAATAAACTTAGAATTTCTCTAAATTTAAGAAAAACTATTATTTTAGTACGCTAAGTATGCCTAATTTTAATTTTAGTCCGATAACTATGTCCATTTTTGTTTAGGTCCAGTAACTTATGAAATTGTTTACTTTTAGTCCTCTGGCAGATTTTCGGATAACCCCTATACAACTTTTGAAAGGCAATTTTAGTCCATATGCACTCATAGGGGTAAAATTGTCCGAAACTCTGTCGGAGGATTAAAACTAAGCAATTTCGTAAGTTATTGGACCTAAATAAAAATGGACATGGTTATCGGACTACAATTAAAATTAGGCATACTTAGCGGACTAAAATAATACTTTTCCCCTAAATTTATAACAAATTTCAATATAATCCATGACTTTTTTTAATTTTTTGTTCTGCAGGAAGAGCTTGCACACCCAATTCAAAAACAACTTCGGGGAGAAAAACCAGCATAATGTTTGGATTCGTTTTCTGAGTGTTTTGTTGTGTTTTGTGGAAGTAGAGAGAGAAAAACAAAGATAAATAAGTGTGTGTTAGAGATAGTATGTATGTTTGGATTTGTTTTTGGAAATAAATTAAAATAAGTATTATATATTTAATGTTGTGTTTTGGGAGACAAAAATTACTATTCATTGTCAAATCATGTCTTTGAAGATAATTTCAAATAAGTATTATATGTTCAATGTTGTATTTTGGGAGATAAAAATTACTATTCATTGTCAAATCATGCTTTTTATATATATATTTATGTATATATGTGTGTATATATATATTTATGTATATTTTTATGCTAAAACAGTTAAAAATACCTAAATAAGGTGTTTTTGAATGATGACAAACATTGGTTATGTTTTGACTTGTCTCGAAAATAAGTTGGAAATGAAAACAAACATAGTGCAGGTCTTTCCAACTAGAAGTTCCTTTTCCATAGATTTTAACTTTTTATTTAATTCACACAAAACAATTTGTCCATAGTTTTTAGTCTTATAATTATTTTTGGTAGATTCGAATTTGTGCGGAAACCAACTTTTTGTCCCTTAACCAAAACTAGACAAACATGTCTCTAAAATTTGTGCAAATTAGGATCGTACAAAAACCTGCTTAATCTGACCCAACATTCACAAATTGCATTAAACTGTCTGTAATCAATCAATCCTAATTTTTTGAATAAATAACGCCAGTTGTTAAATATAAACACTACAACAAAAGATATAATATACATTTTAAATATTCCATGACAACCTTAAAATTGCCATAAACGATATATATATAAGGGAAAATAATTCAAATTTTGTTACGATATAATTATTAGTGATAAAAATTAATCGAAAACATTACTGTCAATTTCTTATCGCAAGGCAAACTAGTATGGATGTTTCTAATGCCGCCGTCAACACCGCCACCATCACACGACATTAATAAAAGAACGCATGTGTAAAAATACGAACAATATACATGCAATACATGGCACACTCGATGAATGTTTAAAAATATTAAAAATTATTAAATAATTAATTTTTATATACTGAAGTTTTAATTGTATGTATTTATGCAATTGATTTATATTTAAATAAAGAGAAATGAACACAATTTTGAAATATAATAAAGAGAAAAATCAAAAGAAAAAATAAAGATTTAAGATAAAAATAAATAATTTCAAAAAAAAAAATATTAATAAAAAGCATAAAGCTTCAAAACCCGTGACTAGTACGTACGTAGCATGCATGTGAAAGCTTCTTCCGAATTTAAGCCAACATGCATCAATTATTATCTCCTCCAACATTGTTTCCATTCAAAATCGAGCACTCACCCAAAAACTAATACAATTTCCATTTTCATACACAAATTCTATCACTTGATTTATTATTAAATAGTTGAAATATACTTTTATTTTATTTTTTTTTTAAAAAAAAATAAAGAGTACGTGACAATTATTTATGCACCTAATGCACAAAGTACTGGGTCGAAATTTTTACTCAAATCAGGTTTAATCAACCAAACTAATTACAATGCAAGTGTAATACACTTTTTATATGATTTGTCGCTTTTTCTAATTAATTATACAGTAAAACCTTTATAAATTAATAAACTCTCTAAAATAATAAAATCTTTCAGTCCCGACTTGGGCCTTTGTAAAAAAATCATCAAATTCGATAAGATAATAAGATAATAATTTTTCGAAAAATTTCTTTATAAATATTAGGTCCCATTAAAACTCTAAATTAATAATTCATAAATATTACAATTATAAATATTATGGTAATTTGCTAAAATATAAAGTTTGTAATGCTTTATGCATTTGATCATTCATTGATGATTTTGCGATGTCTTTTAGATGAGAAGACATGATTGGGTGTTATGAATTATTTTATTTTCATATTGAGATTTATATAGTATATATTTTATTCATCATGCATGAATATATTTAATTGGCTATAATAGTTATTTAAGTGCAACGAATTAATGTAAATATGTATATTTAAGTAATTCTAATGAATTGATACATGCGTCCATGAATATAATAGTTAATTTTATACAATGAATTGATATTATACATAAATATATTTAATTAATTACAAAAAATTGGTTGATGCATGAAAATAATCAATTAAACATATATGAATTCATTTATTTTCAATATATATGTACTAAATTTACTGAATTTAAAAAACTCTCTCTTTTAATTAATAAAATATTAATTTATCGATAAATTAATATCTCTATAAATTAATAAATTCATAATTTCAAGGTTATTAATTTATAGATGTTTTACTTACATTAATTACACAACAAATGTATTGCATTTATTATATAATTGGTTCAGAATCGGCATCACCCGATTTGAGTTAGAATTTTTTGTACCAAGTGTAATATTAATCAGGCTAATTCAAACTAATTCACTCGACATTGTTCGTCTTTTCGTAATTAATTATACATTAATTATAAAGTAAGTGTATCAATGGACGCAGTGTTTGTCTTTTTATACAAAATTAGGCAACTGGTGGCCAATATCACCTTTTTAAGTGATGAAGTTGAAACCTACGGTAATAAAATAACGAGTTGGAATTCTATTAATGTGTAGATTGTTTTCTAATTTAAATAGTATAATTGTAAATAGTATTTATCTGATTAATTATAAATTATTATCTGCTTTTGATGATTAACATGTTGATTGTTATAGCTATTAATAGCAATTATAATTAATTTATTAAAAAAAATTAAAAAAACACAAAATTGATGACTTGCAAGCCCTTATACTTACTATAGGTCCATTGAAATGCCTATTGTCATAAAGGGGAAAAGTCTGATTTTTGGTTCCATATATATATTAGGGTGTGTTTAATTTTGATCTTATTTATTATAAAAATCTTAATTTTAGGATAATACTTTATTATTTGTCTCAATTTTGGTCCCACCATCGTATAATTGATGGAATACGTTAATTGCCATTAAAAAGGGACATGCCTCCCACACGATGCGTATTTGGGGAAAAATATAAACAATGCTTGATAGAAAAGTGAGAAAAATTAGAAATTAGGGTTCCCCCATCATTTTCTCTCTTCCAACCCAAGTCCAACTTCAATTTATGGAAAAATGGCGTCATTCGACTTCTACAATCGGAAGACCCATCAATGTGCACAAGAGCGGCGAAAATCATATATAGGCTCTTTCGCAAGTTGAACAAAATGGAAGAAAATCATATATAGGATGGATTTTGGCAGGAGCAATTTAGTCGAAAAAATGATTTGGGAAAGAAATTAGGGCTGAAAAAGTATGATTTTTCCTCCGAATACACATCGAGTGATACCACGTGAGATGCACGTGCCTCTTTAACAGCAATTAACGTATTCCATTAATTATTTGACAGTGGGACCAAATTTGAGATAAATCAAAAAATATTGTCCTAAAATTGAGATTTTTATAATGAATTAAATCAAAACTGAACAGGAACTAATATATATTACCAAAAATGAGATTTTCCCTCATAAAGTTCACTTTTTATTTATTTGAAGCTGAAACTGTTGTGAATTGTATTGGATGGCCCAATAATCAAGAGCCCAATAAGTCGATATTTGGAATTGAATTAGCTTTAATCAAATTTATTTACAGCCCATTCTAAAACATTTATTTACATTTTAATCTAATTCATCAATTTTTTGAACAACTTATGGTAACATAATATATTTAATTTATGTTGTTTACTTAAGTGTTTTATTTGACATATCACTGTCTCAAGTTATAATTTATTGTAATATATCAAAACCCTCTCCTTTATTAACTTCACATTAGAAGAAATATAATATTTTAATCATGGTTCATTATTATAGTTTAATAATAAATAATTGTAGTAAATAATAATTGACCACGATCACGTAAAGATTGTTGGTCGTGATTTTCATGAGTGAGGCTAAAACATTTATCGTTGCTAAATGTCATAATAAAAAAGTATTTTTCATGATGGATGAGCTAATTTTTGTATCGATTTAATTTAACTAAAGTTAATAATAGTTATTTATCATAATTTTTAATCCATAATCATTAAAAAAAATATATTATCTCTCAATTTCAAATTCAAATGAAGACTTCTTGATATGAGTTTAAAACAATCCACAAATTCAAATTGAAGGTTCTTTGATATGAGTTTAAACTATAAGAAAATTCAAATTGAAAACTTTTTAATACAAGTTTAAACTGTAAGAATAGCAAAACTATATAGAAAAAGTCAAATTTAAATTTATGTTGTTTACTTAAGGTTTGCATTTTACGTATCGTCGTCTGATGTTATAATTATTATAATATATCAAAGCCCTGTAATTTTTGTTTTAAATAAATATAATTTTTATTAAATAAATAGTACAATCGTACAGTACAACAGTGCTTAATGAGTAGCGTTTCCCTCGACAGGCCAAGGGATACGCTAAAGTCTATATAACGCACTAGAACTAATAGAGCGAGTTAAAGAAGCACTAGAAATCTTCTTTCTAACCTCTTCCACAATGTGTCCAGCAAGTGCGGTCGGTTTTCGCTCAGATTGATCAAAACGTCTCAAACTCCGTTCCTTTCAAATATGATACACACATGAAGCCAGTAGCGCATGATAAGCCAGATTAGTAATATGTTGCCCTCTCTATTTTCTTGTAGCCCCATCTATGTCCATTGGCTAGTCTCGATTCAGCCAATTGAAGCGAACAGAAAAGGAAAAATGATAGAAAAGCCCTCACTTTTATTTACTTTGAAATTTTACCGTTTTAGATATGCCTAATTATTTACATTCATTCATACGTACCTACTTATGCGCTCATTTGTCATAGTAGAAAAATTGAACAACGTACATTGTTTTTATTAGAAATAATTAATTTGTTAAATTATTTAATATATAATATTCAATACATTGATAAAATATACATTCCATAGAAATAAATAGATAAAAGAAGCTATTTTAAAGCTAAATTGAATATTTATGTTCATCACGAAACTCGAACTTCCAATTATATGGTCTCAACCTTATTACTTGGGCAGAACTTTATAAAAAAAAAAAAAAAAAAAAGATTATTTCTTACTTATAAATGAATTTTAATGAATGAATTTCGTTTTCCTCTAGAAAAAGAAACGAATATGTAAAAGTGAAGTAACTTTAAATCAAATTTACTTACATCCCATTCTTAAATATTTATTTATATTTTAATTTAATTCATCAATTTTTTGTCCAATTTATGGTAAGATAATATGTTTAATTTTGTTGTTTACTTGAGCGTTGCATTTGACATATCACCGTCTGATATTATAATTAATTTAATACATCAAAGCCCTCTCTTTTATTTACTTAATTAAAATTGAAAATTTTACCATTTTATATATGTCTAATTATTTACAAATATATGCGAGTATTGACACGCTTGTTCGTTAAAGTAGAAAAATATGAACAAACATACATTGTTTTATTAGAAATAATTGATCTATTACATTATTTAAAATTGTGAGAAAGCTACGTTCACAAGAAAATAGAATAGTTCGATTGGAGATATTTTGAGAATGAATGTGATCATTTTATTCAACTGAACTGAAGAAGAAACTACAGAGTGTGGAGGTGCATATATATACGGATGGAGGAGGAAGAAAAAGCTAACTATCATTAACTAAATAGCCAGCAAGAATAACAACTGGACAACCAATTAAGCAAGAATGTTGAGAGATTGAAGATGAGAGGTATGTGTGCAAAGACTGGAAAGTATAAAAAATGAATAACTGGAAATCAGATTGAAGATACAGAGTTTCACTCTTGTTAATAACAGAGCATAATTTTGTATATAATTATATACAAAATCAGCCCAACTAACACTAACAACCAAAAAACGTGATTTCTCTTAAAGATGTACAAAAAAGTGTTTTAAGAAACACGACTTTGTTCAATAATAAAACACTGAGAACAAACATCAGTAGTCATCACTGTTCTTCTTCTCTCTTCTTCACTGAGTGTGCAGGTGCTGTTGCAGACTCACTTGGAGCTTGGATTTCATCACTCCCCCCACAAGTTGTACTTGGGTTAACATTCACCAAGGACAACTTGGACCTTAAATGGAGGAAGGAGTTGTAGGGCAGCGCCTTAGTGAACACATCAACAACTTGTTGTTTTGAGACCAGAAAGGTAGGTTGTATCAGTCCCTCTTTGTATTTATTCCTCACTACATGACAGTCTATTTCGAGATGTTTTGTTCTCTCATGGAAAACTGGGTTAGCAGTTATGTGCAAAGCTGTTTTATTGTCACAGTAGAATGGAACTGGTGTTTTTACTTCCACATTTAAGTTCCTTAGAATGTAGATCAACCAAGTTACTTCACATGTGGTGGCAACCATACTTCGATACTCAGCTCCAGCTGATGACCTTGCCACCGTTGTCTGCTTTTTTGTCTTCCAGGATATAGGAGTTTCACCTATGAATATGCAAAAGCCTGTGAGGGATTTTCTTGTCAGTGGACATGTGGCCCAATCTGCATCACAGAAAACACGTAGTGAGAAATTAGTGTTAGATGGGAAAAATAAGCCTGTAGATAAACCCCCTTTCAAATATCTAACAACATGAACTGCAGCATTCCAATGCTTCTCACAGGGGTGCTGCAGATGTTGGCTCAATCGTTGCACAACGTAGCATAAATCAGGCCGTGTAAAACCCAAATACAGCAGCCTCCCAATGAGTCTTCTGTATCTAGATGGATCAATGAGAGCTGCCCCTGTTTCTGTATTAAGCTTGAGGCCTGGAGGCAGTGGGGTTGTGACATGCTTGCCATTGCTGAGGCCAATGTCCTTTACAATATCTTGAGCATATTTATGTTGAGTGACGCCAGTCCTTCTGCTGACCGGGCCAATTCAAGGCCTAGGAAATACTTGGCATTTCCTAAGTGTTTCACAGTGAAGATTTTGTCCAAATAGTCCTTAACAATCATTATATGACTTTCAGAAGAAGAGGTGATAAGTATCTCATCAACATAAACAATTAGAGCAATTAAATTGTTACCTGAACCTTTTACAAACAAACAGTGATCATAACTGCATTGCTCAAAGCCAAATTCCCTCACCTTATTAGTGAACTCCTCATTCCATTTTCTAGAGGCTTGCTTTAATCCATATAATAATTTTTCCAGCTTGCATACCTTACCTTGAGGAATGTTATAGCCTTGAGGAACATCCATATATATATATATATATATATATATCTTCATCAATAGTGTCATGCAAGAATGCATTATTGATATCAAGATGATGCATAGGCCAGCCTTTTCCAACAGCTACAGCCAAGAAGATCCTTACAGTGACTGACTTTGCCACAGGTGCAAAGCAGTCACTGTAATCTCCTCCTTCAACTTGGCTGTAACCCTTGGCTACCAACCTTGCTTTATATCTGTCCACAGAGTCATCAGGGTTGAATTTTACCTTGTATAGCCACTTACACCTAATAGTTATTCTGTTAGGAGGTAGATCAGAGACTTTCCAAGTTCTGTTCTTTTCAAGAGCATCTATTTCCTCTTGCATGGCTTTTCTCCATTCAATTTTCTCTTGAGCTTGCTTGAAGTCTCTTGGTTCCTGAATGTTAGAAAGATTCTCCACAAAACAAGCATGTTCGTGTGTCATATGAAAATTATTGTATTCATTAATGTTGTAGCATTCATAATCCTTCATCCATGCAGGTCTGCTAATGAGTCTAGTGGACCTCCTATGTGTCTCAATGATTGTTTCAGGTTCTTGGTTGAGATCAGTGGGTGTATGTGAAGGTTCATTGCTATCTTGATCTTCAATGAGTTCACTGATAGCAGGGAGAGGATATACAATGTCACTGTCATCTTCTTTGAACTTTGAAAAGGGAAAGGTGGTTTCATGGAAGATTATGTCTCTAGATATGTGTATTTTCCCTGTGTTTATTTCCATCACCTTATATCCCTTGGTTCCATGAAAATATCCCAAGAACACACTTTAAGGCCCTAGGTTCAAATTTTTCTTTGAAGGGAAAAGTGTTGGTGATAAAACAAAGGCATCCAAAAACTTTGATGTGATCATAGGTAGGTTTCATTTTATAAAGGAGTTCATAGGGGGTTATCCACTTTAAATTTTGAGAGGGCAGTTTGTTAACCAGGTAAGTAGCCATTAATAGAGCTTCAGTCCAAAATTTGGAAGGCATATTGGCTTGAAACATAAGAGACCTAGCAATTTGGAGTAAGTGTTGGTGCTTTCTTTCAACCACACCATTTTGTTGAGGTGTGTACACACATGTTCTTTGGTGGATTATGCCTTTGTTATGAAAGAATTTTTGACATTTTTTGTTGACAAATTCAGTACCATTGTCTGTTCTAATTTGTTTAATTTTAACTTCAAACTGGGTAAGCACCATGTTATAAAACTGTTCTAACTTTGTATGTGTTTGGGACTAATGCAGCATCATGTAGGTCCAAATACTTCTACTGAAATCATCAACAATGGTAAGCATGTATTCGTAGTTGTTTATAGAATGTTTTCTATATGGCCCCCACACATCTACACGGATAAGCTCAAAGATAGAATTGCATTTAGAATCACTTAAAGGAAAGGTAATTCTGTGCTGTTTGGCCAAAGAACATGTGTCACATTCAATCTGTTCAGTACCATTAAAGTCACATAGATTCATGTGTTTCAATACTTCGAGGCTGGTATGTCCTAACCTATTGAGCCACAGGATTGTGTTACATTCACTTCTACATTTTGCTACATTGGAAGCATCAGTGAATAGATTTTCTTCATTGGTAGGCAAGGTCTCTCTAAGTGCATTTGTATTGCAACCCTGTGGTTTTCTTTCTAACACATAGAGTCTTCCTTATTGTCTACCTATTGCAATCACCTTCTTAGTCAGAGGGTCCTGCACAACATAAGTTTGATATGTGAAATGCACATTGACATGATTATCTTTACACAACTTGTTAACAGAAAGCAAGTTGTGTTTAAATGCTGGAACATATAACACATCTTTCAGTATGATATCATTGGTAACATGAACTTCTCCTGACATTTTAACATGCTGACTAGTCCCATCAGGTAGTTTAACATAGACCTTATTATCAAGTTCATGAAGTTTTTCAAGATTTGACATAGAAGTTCATGTGTGGGCTGAGGCACCACTGTCAACAATCTATGCATGAAAAGTGGTGCAATTTTTACCTGCATATCCTTGAAATTCTGAAATGCTTGAACTCATTTGAGTGCTGCTTTGGTCTTGCAAAATTCTGAGCATCTCCTTCCTGATGATTAGCCTTGAAAGATTTGCATCAGGTTCATTGTTCAAACTTGTTTGCATGTTATTTGCTTGTTGATTCATTCTTGTGTCAGTTGTTCTTGAATAAGTGGGCCTATTTCCAGCCTTCCTCTAGTCCATCATATTCTTGTACCAGTCAGGATATCCAACTAGTTCAAAGCATCCCTCCTTCAAGTGCCCCTTCTTCTTGCAGTAATCACACTGCAGTTGCTTCTTGTCTGTGATTTGTCCTTTCTTTATGTTTGTTCTGGAATTTCCTTGTTTCTTGAATTCAGTGGCTTGTACAACCATTACCCCTTCACTTTCTAATTCAGTGCCTCAGAGTTCAACTCCCTTTGCTTTTCAACTTTGTAAGCCATTGAGTAGGCTTTTGCAGCAGTTGGCAATGGGTCCATGAGAAGAATCTGCTTCTTTACATGGTCATAGATGTCGTTGAGGCCCATAAGAAATTGCATCAACTGGTAGGATGTGTTCCTTTCAGACAGTTTCTTGTTCGCCCCACAATAACACACAGGTAAGGGGTCCAAAGTACTCAACTCATCCCATAGTTTCTTGAGCCTTGTAAAATATGCTGCAACAGTATCATTTTTTGCGAGATAGAGGCGATTTTCCTCTGAATTTGGTATAGGAGGGGACCGTTACTTTCACCAAAACGAGCCTCAAGCTCCACCCACAAGTCTCTGGCAGATTCTGCATATAAAAACGCTTCTACAATGTCTTTTGATATTGAATTCAATATCCAAGAGACTACCATGTAGTCGTTTTTCTGCCATTGTTCAATGGCTTCTTCGTTCTCCTCCGGTTTTGTGCAGGATCCATCAATGTAGCTTAGTTTTTTCCTTGCCCCAATTGCTATCTTGATGGATCTTGTCCAACACAACTAGTTGTTTTTCCATTTAATGGTGCAGATACGAGTGATACTCCAAAATGATTATTGATACAGTCTCCAGGAATCTTTTCTTCTACAGCCATTTTGTCTGTCATGACTGGTATTGGTCTTTCTTGATTTCAAGAAACATGCAGTGACAAAAGAATGAAGAGAAACCAGGTTGCAGAAGCAAGAAGATTTTGTTATTTCAAGGTGTTGCCTGCTCTGGTGCCATGTTGAAAGATTAACGATGAGAGGTATGTGTGCAAAGACTGGAAAGTATCAAAAATGAATAACTAGAAATTAGATTCAAGATACAGAGTTTTCACTCCTGTTAATAACAGAGCATAAGGGCCATTATTTACAAAATCAGCCCAACTAATACTAACAACAAAAAAATGTGATTCCTTTTAAAGGTGTACAAAAAGTGTACAAAAAACTGTTTTGGGAAACACGACTTTGTTCAATAATAAAACACTGAGAACAAACATCAGTAGTCATCACTGTTCTTCGTTTCTCTTCTTCACTAACTGTGCAGGTGCTGTTGCAGACTTACTTGGAGCTTGGATTTCATCAAAGAAAGAAAGTTTCATTAACTAATAAAAACGTAATAAGTAAAACATGACTTTAAGTGACAAAAAATAAATAAGTGTTTGCTGTTATAGCTTCATCGACCTCATGTTGTCTTCAAGAAAGGTGTTGCTGTCATCTTTGAAGCAGAATTGCTACAGCCTTCCCTCAAGATGGAGCCGAGGAGGAGAGATCCATCTTGGACAAGAAGCGAACAAAATTAGCTACAGGAAGTAACTTGGTGAAGAGGTCCGCAACCTGAGCTAAGCCAAGAATGTGAGAAGGAGCAATGAACCCGAGTTTGAACTGATCACGAATGAGATGGCAGTCAATTTCCAGATGTTTGGTGCGCTCATGAAAACTAGATTTGCAGTAATATGCAGGGCAGCTTTGTTGTGGCACTAGAAAAGAATTGGCAGAGAGATAAGAATCCCAAAATCACGCAACATAAAAGAAATCTAGAGCAATTCGCAGACTGTGGAGGTCATACTTCAATACTTGACCTCTGCTAAAGATTTGGAAACTGTGACTTGTTTCTTGGTCTTCCTAGAAATGAGGGAAGTTCCAAGAAAGACACAAAAACCAGTGATGGAACGACGAGAATCGAGGCAAGAGGCCTAAGAGGTATCTGAATATGCACTAAGTTGAACAGAGCATGAGGAGGAGAAAAATAGACCAGTGGAAGGAGTGCCTTTCAAGTATCGTAAAACATGAAGAGTTGCAGTCCAGTGAGAAGTTCGTAGGGTTTGAAGGAACTAACTTAATTGTTGAACTGGAAGATGTCTGGGCAAGTAAAGCCCAGGTACAAGAGACGCCCAACAAGACGTCAGTATCTATTGCGATCAGGAAGTAGTGACCCCTCAACAAGAACCAATTTGAGGCTAGAACGAAGAGGAATAAGGGCGGGCTTGGTATCAAGCATTGAGGAATCAGATAAGATGTCCTGTAGGTACTTATGCTGGGTTTCCTGAAGACCATGCGAGGAACAAGCAAGTCCAGCCCAAAAAAATATTTAGCAGGGCCAAGATCTTTTATGGTGAACAAACGATCCAAGTAGTCTGATGAGTGTCGAAGTCACCAAAAATAATTCCTACTACACTTGTGAAAGTGGGAGTAGGGTCGATCCACAGGGATTGGTTTTAAGTTAATTTCTTTTAGAAAAATGGAAAATAATGGGGGAAGGATGTTGATAAAAAGATGTGATCAAAAACTAAATAACTAAAAATACCTGATAGAGATATGAGAGAGAGATTTCCCGGTTAAGGCTAGGATTATGCTTGATTCTCGTGAGTTGATCATTGATGCAAGAATAACACATGTATGGACAAATAAACCAGTTATGGTCGTTGGTACGACCTAACAACCTCACCTTTCCTTACCTTTTCGTTAGCCAAGGTACGACCGTTGGCTAGATCTCTAATTAACAGACAATCCTGGGAACGTCCACAAGATTTAATCTATTAACAGCATTAAGAATTAGAAAGGCCTGATTCTAATCAACAAACTCCTACGAGGACAATTCGTTTAAACTAGATCATGCATTCCCCATAACATAATTAAATACTGTGACATAACTAATCATGCTACGTTGCCACTAAGTATTGAACTAAATAAACAATTACACGGATTTATAAAGTTCAATTAGCTAAGCAAACCTTCTTGATAATGAACAACCGGCCGAATCATTCATAAATCAGATGTTTGTAATTAAAGCACAGAGAATAACATGAATATTTGTTTGACAAGTGTAGAACGCAGATTAGATCTCACAACATGATGGGAATCAAGCAATCACCATACCTTAACCAGGAAATAGGGAATTTAGCCGGACATATTAATGGAAGAACACACTATAAAGTGGAATTCCATTAATTCCGGTAGTAAAATAAAATAAAAGAGATGAACAGAGAATTCTATAGAGTTCTAAGATAAAAACTGAATTCTTCTAATGAAGAGATCCCCCCTATTTATAATAAAAGTTCCCTACGAATCTAGACGTAATGGGGGGATAGATATGTGATAAATTCTAAAAAGGTAAATAGATTACAAAAGATAAGCTTAAAAGAATCCTTTCTAAATCTAAACACTTGATTCCTTTATCTCTTGGGGAAATCGTTCGTGCTTATCCTTATCCCGAGTTGACTACTCCATCAAGCGTGGGCGCACTTTGTCAATTTTGCAGAAACGTCCTTGTAATCTTCCTTTTTGCTGAATATGCAATAAAATCACATAATTAGGAATATTTTGGCTTAAAAAGGAAGATTAAATTGCTATAAAATCATTATAATTGCAGAGTTATCATAGTCCCTTGCAGAGTGAAGAGCAATATGTCGTCCACATATAGACTAGAACTGCAGTAAACTCAACATTAGTGTGTTTGACGAAGAGGCAATGTTCATGGCTAGATTGCTTGAAACAAAAAACGAGGAGCTTATTAGTGAGCTCCAAATTCCACTACCTAGAGGCTTGTTAAGGCCATATAAGGATTTCTGCAGCTTGCACACCTGCCCAGGCTAAACTCCAAGAAGCCCTTCTGGAGGATCCATATAGATATTGGAATGAGTACAATCTAAACCCC
The DNA here is from genome assembly GCF_026168435.1 of Sesamum indicum. Taxonomy (NCBI): domain Eukaryota; kingdom Viridiplantae; phylum Streptophyta; class Magnoliopsida; order Lamiales; family Pedaliaceae; genus Sesamum; species Sesamum indicum. The sequence continues at coordinate 1,121,286 of NC_142661.1, read as the reverse complement.
TTAGCGATGGACTTCTAAACATGGAAATTACATTAATTGTGCCTTTACTGCCGTTGTCGCGCTGCCGCCTGCCGGCCGCCGAAATCTTTCTCTCCTCGCCACTTTGCTCGCCATCAGAAGACCGTCGCCTCTATGCCTCGCGTGTGATTTTCGGAGAAGTGACTCGCCGAAGATCTACTGTTGAAGGGAGTTTGCTGTTTTCCGTACTGTTTTTCGCTGGGAGCTTCTCTAGGCGATTTCGCCGCCGTTCTGACGAATTTCTGGCTGCCATTTATATCAATCGATTCCCCATCACATGGGGAACATTTCCCATCCTTCAATTTGATTTTCATTGAGAATTGAGACTGGGCTCAAGCGTTAAGTGTCGCGCGTTTTCTGTGATTTCTGCGAAGCTTTGGAAATGTTTCTTTCTGCGATTTTTTTTTTCTAAATTTCGTGAGAAATTTGTTGAGTTTGGTTTGGAGGCTGATCTGAGTGCCCATTTGTCGGATTCTCTGCGAATTTAGTTGGATTTTTGTTGTTTCTGCATGTTTTTCGTTCTTGCTGAATCTTGTTATTTTTGTTGATTATATTTATGAATTTCGCTGCTATTCCTGTTGAATTTTGTTGTTGGATCTCCTCTGAATTTTGTTGTTGATTTCCGTTGATTATTTCGTCGTTTTTCTGTGAATTTCATTGGAGTTTCAACATTTTTTCATCGAATTTTTCTGCTGCTGTCATCATCGAATTTTTCGTCGGTTTTAACTGTTGCTACTGTAATTTCTTGCTGTTAATTGTTGCTGATTTTTGCTGCTGTTGATTGCTGTGAATCGTTACTGTAATTTCTTGTTGTTCATTTGTTGGATTTATGCAATTTTCTGCTGCTGTCATCATCGTTTTTCACTACTGCTGCTGTAATTTCTTACTACGAATTGTTGCTATTTTTTCGCTATTGTTGATTTTTGCATTTGCTTGTCTGAATTTCGTCGGATTCTTGTGAATTTTCTGCTGCGTTGTTCACGTTCTTGGTGATTTTTGTTGTTTATTCATCGGATTTCTGCAAATTTTCTGTTGCGCTGTTCACGGATTTCTTGCTGCTGTTGATTGCTGAATTTTGCCCATCTGAATTTGTTGTTGGTCGCCAGAGTTTTTGCCGTTAGTTCGCTGGAGTTTTGATGAGGTTTGGGCTTTCGCCGGAGCTTTCGGAGGTCTGGCTGGGCAGTTGACTAGGGGTTGATTGAGTAGCTGACTGAGTTTGGTAGTATGTCTGCTACGACAACGGGCTCGTCGCCCCCGGTGCGATCTTATCATGATGGTGTTGCCGGTGCAGTTGTGCGTCCTCCGCCGCCATCGGTATCTTTTGAGACATCTTCATTTCGCCCGATGGGTGTTCTTTCTCGGGATCAGGGAATGAAGGTGCTGAGGTTTTTTTCTGACGAAATTTCTCGATTATCCCAACCATTTCGTTATGCCGAGATAGGGAAATTTTCGCCTGGCTATCCATCAATGCAAAATCTTCGACGTTGGATGCTGGCCCAGGGATTTTGTGGGGATTTCTCTGTCGGGGCTATTAATGTTCGACATGACTTCATTAAATTTACACTAGAGGAGGATTACACAACACTTTGGATCAAGTTTATTTGGTTTGTGGAAGGATTTCCCAAGAGTGTCTTCAAATCGATACCAACGTTTAATCCAAGGGAAGAGTCGCCTATTGTTCCGGTATGAGTTCATTTGCCGAAGCTACCGATCTAGGATTTTTAATCGGGAGGCGTTGTTTAGCATTGCCCGTCTATTGGGGACGCCTCTCAGGACGAATGTATCTACTGCGACTTTGGTGCAGCCTAGTGTGGCGCGGATTTGTGTTGAGATTAATTTCCTTGAGCCGCTACAGACAAAAATCGGGCTCGGGATTGGGACAGAAGTGATCATCCAGCCTGTGATCTACGAGCGTCTCCCTAAGTATTGTGGGGCTTGGAAGCACTTAGGACAGATCAAAGGCCCCGATGAGGCCTGCAAATAGGGTGATCCTCCACCGCCTATCCCTGATCAGGAGGATCTTCAGGTGAATTAGATATGGTTTTTCTGGGGTCCAAAGGTGCAGTGTCGAGTTTTATTAGATCATGAGCAGTTTTTGCACCTCCGTTTGGAATCAAATAAGTGGCTGAAACCGCTGTTTGTTACAACAGTATATGCTAAATGCAATGTGGTGGAGCGACAAGATCTTTCGGATGGCCTTCGATTGATTTCGGTTGGCTCTTCACCTTGGATTGTGGGAGGGGATTTCAATATGTCCTCTGCCCAGAGGAACGGTCGGGGGGTGCTGCCCCGAATGGTATCGCAATGTCGAATTTTTATCACACTATTGCGAACTATGCCCTTACAGATGCTGGTTATATTGGGAGCCCTTACACCTGGTATAGTTGTCGGTTGCGACAACGTCTAGATCGGGTCCTGGTGACTGATAGCTGGATGGACGTATTCCCGAAAACACAAGTTACTCATCTAGAGCTCTCCAAATTGGATCATCGTGGATTATTGATTGTTGCAGAGACTATTGTGACGCAAAAGGTGTCATCTTTTCGGTTTCAGCACATGTGGATCACGCACCTGGGATTTCTGGAGGTTGTTCGTCGGAATTGGCAATACCCGATGATCGGGAGTGGTATGGCTTGCCTTCAGCAAAAATTGACTCGTTTGAAGCACTGTCTGAAGGAATGGAACAAAACAGTCTTTGGGAATATGTTTGATAGGGTTGCAGCGGCGGAGCGAGATCTCAAGGAGGCTGATGAGGCATATGATCTTGATCCTTGTGATTGCACGCTTGTGGAGCGGAATCGGTGCTCAGCAGTGTTGGTTCGGGTTTTGACCCAAGAGGAGGCTTTTTGAAAACTAAAGGTCAGAATCAAATGAGCTAAAGAATGGGAGCGAAACACGAGATATTTCCACTCTTTAGTTAAGAAGAGAAAGGTTTCGTGGTACGATCTTTGAAATACAATATGAGGTTGAGGCTTTAACTGATCCAATAACAATTAAGAGATCGTCGACTACTTTCTTTGAGCAGCTCCTATCCGAAAAGCCGGCGTTTACGGATGAGAATGGATCGAGATTGCCTAGAGGATGGACTGACAAATGAGGACAGGTGTTTCTTGTGTGCCATGCCAACGATGGCAGAGGTTCGGGAGGTAGTTTTTTGTATTGAGCCGGAGAGTGTTGCAGGACCAGATGGATTTGGGGCGATTTTCTATCATACTTGTTGGGATCTTGTCTTAGAGGATGTTTTTTGTGCAGTATCTAAGTTTTTCCATGGCATAGCGATGCCGAAGAGTTTCATAGCTACTACTATCTCTCTTATACCAAAGACCGTTAGCCCAGCTTCTTGGAGTGAGTACCGGCCGATAAGTTTGTGTAATGTTACGAATAAGATCTGCACGAAGTTGATGTCCATCAGACTTGGGCATGTCCTAGCGAAGGTGTTATCCCCATCCCAGAGTGGGTTTGTCCCGAGACGATTGTTAAGTGATAATGTTCTTTTGGCGCAAGAATTAGTTCACTCATTGGAGTCTCGACAGGCGGAGGCGAATGTAATCTTTAAGCTTGATATGGCCAAGGCTTATTATCGGGTCAACTGGGAGTTCCTCTTTCAAATCTAGCGACTAAAGGGCTTCCCGCAGCGCTAGATTGACTTGGTGGTTAATGTTGTCTCAAACTATTAGTTCTCGGTCCTAGTTAATGGAGAGCATGCTGGATTCTTTCATTCGACACGCGGCTTGCGGTAGGGGGATCCGCTATGCCTAGCGTTATTTGTGCTTGTTGCTGATTACTTATCTCAGGGACTGGATCGGCTTTTTGCGGTGCGCCTGACGATGTATTACCAATCACCGGGTCGGGTTCGGGTATCCCACCTAGCATATGTCAATGATATAATAATCTTTACTAACATCTGCAGGCAGCACATGGAATTACTTCGTGATTTTCTCCACGCATATGAGTGAGTGTCGGGACAACGGATAAATAGCAAAAAGAGTTATTTTATTCTGAGCAGGCAGGTACCGTCGTCACAGTTGCAAGAGGTAAAACACGTTATAGGTTACCAGTTGAAATATTTTCAGTCACATACTTGGGAGTCCCTCTGTACAAGGGCAATTGGAAGGCATGTTTGTTTGATTCGCTCATCTCCAGATTACATGACATGCTACAGGGGTGGGCGATGATGAATTTATCCCACGGAGGGAGGCTGGCCTTGATTCGGAGTATGTTGCAAGCTACGCCTTTACATCTGCTTCAAGTAATTCACCCACCTAAGTCTGTCTTGATAACCACTAAGCTCATATCCAATGGTTTCTTTTGGGGCTCGTACAATGGCCGTCGACATATTCATTGGTCTTCATGGGATAAAATGTGTAGCCCAGTAGCAGAAGGTGGTTTCGGTATTCGGAGTTTCGCGAAGTATGTTCGGGCTTTTTCCATGAAGCTCTGGTGGTGATTTAGGCTAAAATCATCCCTGTGGTTGGAGTTCTTGCATGATCGATATTATAGGACCCTTCATCCTACTCATGTGCCGTATAATTGCAACTATCCTCTGTTTGGCATCGCTTGTGTCGCATCAGGGATGAGGCGGAACCTCTAATATTCTGGACTTTGGGCCAGGCGCAGTGTCTTTCTGGCATGATAATTGATTTGGTGAGGAGCCTCTAGCCCAGCTAGTTCGTGGGGCCTCCAACACATGGAACCAGTATTCTATTATTGGCATAAGGGAGAATGGAATGTCCCCTGAATCTTCAGGATAGTCTCGCCACAGATTGCGCATGTTATCTGCTAAATTCCTATTGCAGCGGGACAGAGGGACAAAATTGTGTGGACCGCGGTGAGTAATGGGACGTTTTCCACGACATCAGCCTAGGAGGCTATTCCAGTGGTGTCTACTCAACGACAACTTTTTACAGATATATGGCACCGTTCCTTGCGGCCGACGGTGTTCGTCTTCTTGTGGTGGCTTTTCCAGGACTGGATCCTAGTAGATGAACGCATGAAGGAAAAGGGCTTTAGTTTCCCATCAAAATGCCAATGTTGTGAGGCAGAGGAGAGAATCTCTCATCTGTTTGTTGAAGGGGCAGTAGTTCGAGATGTGTGGCTGCGCTTAGCTAACGTCTTTGGCCTTCAGCTTTGTGAAACGGGGGACCTACTTCGTATGGTGCACTTCTAGTGATACTCCACTCCGTTTCACTCAGATTTTTCATATTTGCACTTCGATACCATTTCTAATTCTATGGTCTACTTGGACGCAGCGAAATGCTGCAAAATATCATGGGGTACATTTTACGGCCACGGGCATCATATTGGAGGTTCAGCGCCAGCTCCGCACACTGTATGCTACACAGTCATGACGAGCATACAGTGGAAGGGGGACTTGCACTGGGTGTTGGCTGGAGGTTTCTGCTTCAGGCCGATGGAGGCTCGGGCACCCAGAATGGTGCGTTGGACTACCCCCACTCCAGCGTGGTTCAAGCTGAATTCGGATGGGTCCTCGCTCGGGAACCCCGGGCCAGCAGCAGCGACAGGCATTATTCGAGATGCAATTGGACAGGTGATATAGCATGCCAGTTTGCTTTGGGCACGGCCACTAGTGTGGTCCAAGAACTTACTGATGTCTGGCGTGGTTTAGAGCTAGCTCGAGCTCACAGTTTAGCACGCATAGTGGTTGAGGTGGATGTTACCATAGTTCTCCATCTCTTACAGTCACGAGTATCTGGGATGTTGGAGGTGCAGTGTTTGATCATGCGCATTATGCAACTCAAACAGGGTTAGGATCGGACGTATGACATGTTTTTCGAGAGGCTAATAGAGCGGCTGATCATCTTGCGAAGGACGTCGCGTCTCGACAATTGACTCAGGTTATGTATCAAGAGGACATTATGGAGTACTCTGAGACATTATCCGACTTGATGAATTGGGCACTCCTTACCTTCGCCGGTGAGCTTGAGTGATGCTTCGAGATTGATTTCTGGTCGGGCATTGGGGGAGAGATTGGCGGGAGCATTACGCAGCAAGTCCGACCACCGTATAAAAGGGATGAGCATGTCTACAGATCAAATTCTATTTGTTTTCTAGACTCAGATAGACTTTGCTTTTTAGTATTAATCATGTTGCACATAGATTACAATTTCTTTGACTGTAAAGGGAGTAAGTACTCCTTGTTTACTGTTTTTGAATTGTACACTCTATAATTTTTTCTGAGGTAATAAACAGGTACGGATCCGCCAAACCCCCCGCTTAGGCACAGGCGGCTTTTGAAAAAAAAATGTATAAATAGCAATGTAAGGACACGTTATTCACATCAAGCTACAACAAAGGCCATGACTTCGAAGTTGCCAAGGATAGAAAAATGCGGGCAGTAACAGACTTAGCCACAAAGGAAAAGGAATCAAAATAGTCAACTCCCTCAACCTGGTTATAGCCTTTTACCAATACGGTCTTTCATAGTGCACCAAGCACTTGGACATTGATTGTCATCTTGTCAATGATCAGTTTAAACTTGACTTCATCTCTCCCTCTAACATTCACAGCTCTGATCAGTTGGCCGACCTCTTTACCAAGTCTCTCCCTTCCACTATTTTTGCTCATCTTCTCTCCAAGATGGGCCTCTCTTCCTCACCTCCATCTTGCCTTTGAGCGTACCAAATTTCTAATAGACGCAGACCAAAAAATATTGCGTAATGAAATTTAAACCATGTCGGTGTTCCGTATATGTATAGTATATTGAATTATGAACTAGCAAAAAATATGAAAATAAAAAATAATTGTCTTATAACAATAATTTTACACACATTATCGTAAAATGTTTTATCGATGACAATTTTTATGTAATCATTGTGGCTATTAAAACTACAAAAATTATTATAGTGACAACTTAAAATGTTCTGCTCCTCATAATTAATGATAATTATTTAATTTTATCACTAATATATATTTGTAATGTTATATTAAGAAATGCAATTCAAAGAATATGCCAAATTAACTTCATAGGGATGGATCTGGTGAATAGAATATCCAACTCAGCACACGACCACAGCCAACCACGCCAGCTACAAATTTCATGTAGTTTTCCGAGCCTATCCGATCCCCTCATCCAGGTGACAGTCAAGTCATTATATATGTCTTTTATAGATAAATTACATCCAGATCCTCTAAAATTAAATTTAACTACATAAATATTGTCACCTTTTATAGAATTATAAATACATTCTTTGAGGGGGTATTTATGCAATTTTTTATATGGGATATTTATGTAAATTTTTATTTTTAAGGATGTGACAGTGTAAATTATATTTACAATCTGAAAAGGTATACTTATAATTATTTAAAAGGATTTGGGGTGTTTGTGTAATTAGACACTAGTGGTACACAACACACTCGACGCTGTGTGCAAAAATATTAAAATTTAAGGTTAAATGCAATTTACCCCCTGTGTTACCCCTCTTTGCTTTTTTTTTTTTTTTCTTTTTTCAAATACAGGGGGTAATTTGTTATTTTATTTTTCACAGTGGGGTAAATTGTATTTTTCCTTAAACTTTATAAATAATTAATGTTTTTATTGATAAGTTAGTTATCAATTATGAGATAGTGGCTTGAGGAAGTTTGAGACGTATTTTAGGAAATACATTAATAAATAATATTACATGGGGTAAATTATATTAATCTCATTTATTATGTCTCACTTAAAATTAGGTGTGATTAAAAGGATATCATTCAATTAAAATTGATCCTCGTCGCACGCGATTCTTGCGAGCATATAAAAGAAAATCCTGGTGTAAAATGAAGAGAAAAATAAAATATGTGAAGAACAAAACATCGTGTTATGAAGGGATATGAGAAAGAATGAAGTCCATGAGAAGAAAGAAACGTGAAGACTGAGAGAATCGTGGAGTAGTGAATTGAGAATAAAAAATTATAATTCTGAAATTATTAAAAATATTAAAATTACTATTTTGACGAAATTTATTTTTTTTCCTTCTTTGCATACTTAAAAGTTGTTACGATAAAAAATTTTCTTTTATAATAGTTCTAGTTATCATCGCACGCTGTTCCCGCGAGCATATAAAAGAATCTTGGCGTGAGATGATAAAAGAAAAAAGAAATTCGTAAAAGAACAAATTATAATTATAAAATCTAGTAAATATGGAGAAATAAGGTGAGAGATAAATGTGGAGTAGCAGATAGTTAAGAGGAAAAAAATAATAATTGTGAGATTATTAAAAACAACATTAAAATTACTAATCTAACCAATTTTTTTTCTTTTTTTATTTTCACTACAACAAACAATATATAATGCGAGTGACAAATTAAATGTAAAAGTGATAATTTTAAAATTATGAAAAAGCTTATATTAAAATTATAATAATTTTATTTTTGTCCAATATAATTATTAAAAATAAGTATTTTGAACAAAGTTATTAGTGTAGATAATCAATAATATATTATGTGCCAGTATTATCTAATATTAAAAATTACAGACAATATTAAAAATTATCATTTCATTTTATTTTTAATCTCTAATCTTCTCCTAGCATCGAGTATGCAGATGTTTCTGATTAATACATATAATTATTGACAATATTAAAATTATCACTCGATTTTTTTGTTACTAATCTTGTACTAGCATCAAGTATGTAAATGGTGCTACTATATATATAAATATATATAGAGAGAGTAAATAGCAATTTACCCCCTTGTGATATTGAAAATGAGCATATTACGCCCTATAAAAAAAATATAGCAATTTATACCCTATATGTTTTAGAATGAAGCAATTTACCTCCTTATATAGAGATATAAATTGCTTCATTTTAAAAAAATACAGGGAGATAAATCGCTATTTGTTTTTTTATAAGGGGGTAATTTGCTCATTTGCGATATCATCAGGGGGTTGCTTACCTTTTATATATATATATATATAATTATTGACAATATTATTATCTACTTAATTTTTTTTATCGCTGATCTTCCTACCAAAAGCCATTGGAATATTCATACAGTAAAAACCTCTATAAATTAATACTTTGTAAATTAATAAACTCTCTAAAATAATAAAATTTTTCAGACACGACTTGAGCCTTTGTAAAAAATCGTCAAATTCGATAAGATAATAAGATAATAATTTTTTGAAAAATTTCTTTATAAATATTAGGTTCCATTAAAACTCTACATTAATAATTCGTAAATATTATAATTATAATTATTGTGGTAATTTACTAAAATATGAAGTCTGTAATGTTTTACGCATTTCATCATTCATGGATGATTTTGCGATGTCTTTTAGATGAGAAGACATGGTTGAGTGTTATGAATTATTTTATTTTCATATTGAGATTTATGTAGTATATGTTTCATTCATATTTTCATATTTAATTGGCTATAATAGTTATTTAAGTGCAACAAATTAATGTAAATATGTATATTAAAGTAATTCCAATGAATCGATACATGCATCCATGAATATAATAGTTAATTGTACACAATGAATTAATATTATACATGAATATATTTAATTAATTATAAATAATTGATTGATGCATGAATATAATCAACGAAACATATATGAATTCATTTATTTTCAATACATATGTACTAAATTTGCTGAATTCAAAAAGTCTCTCTTTTAATTAATAAAATATTAATTTATCAATATATTAATATTTTTCTAAATTAATAAAATTTCATGATTCCAAGATTATTAATTATTTATGGTCAGGAGGTGGTATAAAATTGAGTTGGTTACACGTCTGGTTCTTTCCAGATCAGGCTGGGCTATTGCAACATTAATTAGTTGTTTATTACATTAACACGCATCAACGTATGCTCTATTTATACATATACTCATAAAAAACATCGACATCATTCACGTAAATTATTGCTGTTTTTAAAATATTTACGTATAAACCTTCCCGAAAGATCAGTACAAATTATTACACAACGTCTATACTCTTATTTTTTTGCTGTCTAATGTGAGTTCTGAATAAAAAGAAATAAAAATAATTTATGTAAATATACTATATTAGAGTAAATTAATTACATTTTGTCATATATGATCGAATTTTTATTGATTTTTCTGTTAAAAAAATAACACATGTTGTGCGTATGTGAACAATATAATCACATAATCCTTAAATGTCACATATGATATTTTCTTCACAAAAAAATTAATTGAAAAATCGACTATAAATAACAAAATATAAAATTTTATAAAATTAAAATAATAAATTAATATATAAAAAATTAAATATCAAAATATAAAAATGATCGTAATTCAAATCACATAACCTGATTAGCCCTATTTATTAAAACAGCGTGGTGCTGCTGCCATGGATGACGGCCCAAGATTGTATGGATCTAACCATTTCGGATAAATGTAAGTTTCATTAATAAAACAAGATCGTACAGTACAACAGTGCTCAATTGGAGTTTCTTTCTCGACAGACGAAGGGATACGCCATAATATATATAACGCACATGAACTAACAGAACGAGATAAATTAACGCTAATAATCCTCTGTCTAATATCTTTTACAATAATGGTGACTATTATATTCAATAGTCGCTCCATATGCTCACGATTCGCCGCCTCTTAAAAGAATCGTGATGGGGGGTATTAATATTAATATATCCCTCCACATGAGATCCAGTCAGCTCCCATGCATAAGCCACCTCTATCATTACATTAATTCTTGTCTTCTTTTGACTCCTTTAGTGTCCAAAATATGACACCAATTCATGTAATCAAACCTCACCGCTAATACTTTCCTTATCTTATATTAATTAAGGTTGATAATTAATGATGGGAATAATTACACCGCCTCAAAAATTATATTTAGTATCTTTGAAATTTGCTTTCATCTACTAATAGGTCTATTCATTAATTAAAATACATTAAATTTATTGATATTAATTAAAAAAAACCTGAATGAAAATTTATATTTATTTCCGTTGACTTATTATTGACTTATTTCACGTCAAAGAATTTTTTTCCCAGCCAAACTATTCTTATAGATCTTCACACGTTAATAATAGTTAAGTTAGAAATATTTATTTGCCCTGCAATAAGTCAGTAATAAGTCAATTGGGGGTAAATATGGATTTCCATTCAATTTTTTTTTTCTGTTAATATCAACAAGTTCGATGTATTTTGACTAACAAGCAAACATATTTATTAGACGGATGCAAACTTCAAGATAACTAGATATAATTTTATAAAAATATAGAAAATTTATGTGTAATTATATTAAATTTTAGGAGAAGACGATGTAATTATCCCTTAATGATAATATACTAATATTGATATATGATGCATGTAAAAAAAAAAAAAATTGGGAATTTTTATATAGTATTAAAATGACCTTTAAGAATGGCATAATTATTTGATACAAAACTATTTTAATAATGTATATTAAAAATAATTTCTATAAGGGAAAATAATTAAAAATTATGTTAAATTATTTATAAAAAAGCGACAGCAACATTTAAATAATCATTAATGTGATTTTAGAACATGGCCCAAAAGTACTTTTTTTTTATTTTTTTTTATAGTATAAAATTTATTACATTATTTAATACATTCAAAATTTAAAATTAACTTAATAAATCAACAATTAAAATCAATACTATTAAATTAAATATATACCCACATTCGTAAAATTCAAAACACGATAATTAACAGCATCAATCCAGCAAAAATCTGGTAAGCCTCAAAAGTAACTTTTTTAAAGCTAAAAAGCTGAAATGTCTAGTTTTTAAAGGTATTAACATCTCCACGATTAATGTAATCCACTTGTCTGAAAACGAAAATGGAGAATTCTGGATGAGAATCGAAAGAACAAAATTTACGTTAAACTTCCACTACTGCCCTTAAAAAAAAAGAAATTATTGCAAGAAACATGTCATAATTTAAAATAAAAAATTTATTAAAATAGAAAAGAAGAACAGAACAACTTTCATTATTAAACAGACGGCATATTTGTCGGAATGGAGAGTACCACGATTCTTTCTTTCCTCATGAGAAGCTGTCAATAATATCTATACATACCGTTTTGAGCTGTCTTAAAGTTTATCATAATTATAAATATTTATTAATATAAGATCGTGTAGTAAATATCATCTACGATTTATTGTCATAATTAGGTATTTGTTAGAATACCGTCATTAATTTCAGATGAGGTATTTATGAATTTTCAAACAATAAGAAGTATTTATAATCATATCCCAATTATATCATGAATCTCAATTGTCAAACAACCTATATACACAGATAACTAATATCAAATATATTAACGAAAAACCCTAGACTATTAACTGTTATTGAACTAGACGAATACATACTCATTGATAGGATTCGAACCCATGACCTCTTGATCATGTGATTTTCAGAGTCGTCAACGAAAGTAGGCCTTGTTGGCAACAATATCTATACAGTAAGTACCTGAATATATAATGAATGGTTGATGTGGTGGGGAGGAGTATAAATAGAGAGCCAAGACATTCTCATAGCACTCGCCACATTAATTAATTGTACGTACACAGAGACAAACTGTGTGTGTTTGTGTAGAAATATTACATTAGTTATGGGCTTGGAAGAATTGAAGCCGGTAATAATTCTGACAGCATGCCAATTCATGTACGCGGGCGTCAACCTCTTAGGGAGGGCAGCTCTTCTGCAAGACATGAGCTCCAGAGTCTTTGTTGTGTACAGACAGTGCATAGCCTTCCTCCTCATTGCTCCTGTTGCTTATTTCTCCAGGTACATTTTTCTCTCTTTGTGTTTAAACAAAATAATTATCGATCTCGCAACTCCATCATTGGCCCGTTCCACAAGACGTTGTCCGTTCTGACTTCGTACATACAAACATCATGTACGATTTTTGTCCTGAAAAATCAAAGTTTTGGGACTTATACGCCACTCGAGTTTTGGAATTTGAATGTTTTTTTTTTTTTTTTTTTTGACTTGGGCGCAGGAGAGGAACAAAGGGGTGTTCTTTGAGCTGGAAGAGCTTCTGGTTGATATTTTTGCTCTCTTTTGTTGGGTATGTCATCACCTGATAATTAAATATTAAATACTCAGAATTTATATTGAATTTTTTATTTCAAATCATATTATATGTAACGTATATAAAATCTTTTTTTCATGTTTATTATTAATAATTTCACATTCTAATGAATAAAAAAAAAAAATTTTTTTGAATTTTTATATTTAATTTTGAGTGACAGTTTTGTTTTGGTTTATGATTTGTAAAGAGTGACAGCGAACCAAAACATATTCTTCGAGGGTTTGTACTTAGCGTCATCATCAGCGGCAAGCGCATTAGGCAATTTGGTGCCAGCCATCACCTTCGTTATGGCTTACGCCTTGGGGTAATTCATTATTACATTATTTATTTATTACCTACCTTTCATTCTCCCAACTTCTTAATTAAACAACAATTCGTTATTACATTATTTATTATTTTTAATATTATATTTTCTTATTTTAATATCTTTTAAGAACGCAATTCCGTATTAGATTGCATTAGGTTTTCATTGGTATAAAATATCCAAAATACCATTTTGAGTTATGGATTATAATTTTGTATATTTTTTAAATTTTTTTAAAATTTATGTGTGAATATTCTCTATGGATTATTTACTCTCTAGTAATAATTTTTATATAATTATTTTTTATTTAAAAAAATATTTAAAATTTTTAAATAATAAAATTTATTTATAATTATACTAAAGCTTTATATATATATATATATATGCTGAGTGATGGGGAAAGGAGCTTTCCGGAGAGCCGTGCAGACATTCTTGGCCAATCAAATTCCGAAGCCAACACATTCACCAATCACATTCTAGTACTCTAGAAATTTCCACAATTGCCACTGCTGCGTCATACATAGGCGCATGCTTAGGTTACTTTTGTCCCCATCTTCATTTAATATTATACATATATATATATATACAATTAAAAAGAAATAATTACACTCTCCTCTCTTGAAATTTTAGTATACTTTCACTTATATTTTATGTGATTTGAGAAATTACATTTAGTATCCATGAAAGTTGCTTTCATCTAATAAATAAGTCCATCTATTATACAGCATCACCGAATTTGTTGATGTTAACAAAAAATTGGAGAAAAATTTATATTTACCCTCGAGTGACTTATTACTGACTTATTACAGGTCAAATAAATCTTTTTAAATCAAATTATCAGAAAAAAAATTACTATTGACTAATAAACTAAAATCGCGATAAATAATTATGATTAAATAAAAATTGATGCAAAAAACTCAGATGATGAGTCATGATATAAGCATCTGTCATGGCTTTTAATCATGATAAACGTTTTAGCCGCTCTTGCAACAACCACAATCAACAATTATTATATGGCCGTGGTTAATGTCTATTTAATACAGTTATTTATTTTTAATCACAGTAAAATAGTCACGGTTAAATTTTAAATTTCTTGTGGTGTATAATGATGCTTATTATACGATTAATTCAATCCGATCAGAATTAATAAATAAAAAATTTAGAATCATTATTCGATTCTTTCTTTTTGATTATTTATTTATTTTTAATTTGTAAATCAGGTTAGAAAAAGTGCAAGTAGGAAGCTTGAGGAGTATAGCGAAGATCACAGGGACAGTGGTGTGCGTGAGCGGTGCAGGCGCGATGGCACTAATGAAAGGTCCAAAGTTACTGAACATGGAGCTTCTGCCCAGGAATTCACTTTTCCAAGCAGACGGACACGACACATGGTTGCTAGGCTGTTCTTTTCTCTTCGCAAGTGCTACTTGCTGGTCTGTTTGGCTAATTTTGCAGGTATGTCAATCACAAAAACATTAAAAATGATATTTCTAAAATTATCAATAAAAGTATAATTATTATGAATTAATACAATTTATCTCTGTGTGATATTGTAAATGAACAAATTACAACTTACCAATTTACTTTCCAATCTAAAGGGATAAATTACGTCAGTTTAAAACATACAGAAAATTATTTTGTTTTTTTTTTTTTTTTTGTCTTTCCATAAAGGGGTGTTTTATACGGCCTTCGTATCACATAGGGGTAACTATCATTTCTAAGAATTATTCATGAAATTGACGCTATAAATAATTATTAACACATCTATATATGCATAGTGACAATTTTAATGACGCCATGCATATATAATTATTGCCACTAGATCGTTACTGCATGTGTCTCGTTGATTGTTTTCGCCCATCATTTTTTATACAATTTATAAAATAATTGTCGCTATTAAGATTATGAAACTCATTTTTAAACAAAATAAGAATTATTGACGCATAACACATGTAATAATTAGTAAAGTTGGAGGTTAATTGGACATACATTTTGGTTATTTGAGGACACGCGTTTCACAAACTGAGGCTGTAATAATTGATAGTTGATATGATTGGGGAACAGGCACACGTAACAGCAACGTACCCGGATCATCTGTCCTTGACAGCATGGATGTGTCTGATGGCAGCAGTGCAGTCAGGGGTCCTGACAATCATCATGGAACCCACTCTCACTGTCTGGACACTCAAATCCCCCCTTCAGCTATTTTCCTGCTTCTTTACGGTGAGTGCGTAATTATTTTCATATTTTCAAGAAAATAATAATCATAATAATAATAATAATAAAAAATAATTATAGGGTTTAGCATCAGCAGTGACGTTCTTTGCACAAGCGTGGTGCATTGCAAAGAGAGGGCCGCTCTTCTCTGCTATGTTCAATCCTCTATGTACTGTAATTGTAACAGTGTTTGCTTGCATTTTTATGCATGAAGAGCTCTACACTGGGAGGTATGTACAACTCTTCTACCATCTACATTACAATTTCCAATCCATATATATATATATATATATATATATATATATATTAACGGTACAGACACATAATAGGGTTTTTCTTTTTTTTTTGTGATGATAGGGTTTTTTTTTTTTTTTTTGTTTTTGTGTAATAGAGTATCTATATATAGAGAGGCAGAGGATTCGTGCTTTTTTTTATTTATTTATTTTAAAAATAATTGCACAATCGCGTCATCAAATTTGAATATATTCCAAAAAGAATCTCATAAATTTTGAATACACACTCGGACTTAAATGTATTACTAAAGAATCCCACAATCTTTAAAATATAAACTTTAGTTTTTTTTTTTTTTTGAAATAATTGAACAAACATACCCTCATATTTGAATATATTACAAAGGAATCCCATAAGTTTAAAATATTACACTAACGTTCTCTACAGTATTAATTTGTTTGATCTAATTTCAAATAGCTAATAATTAATTATTTTCCCCCCACCCCCCAAATATATAATAGTATGATAGGTGGATTGGCTGTGATCGTTGGACTATACATCGTGCTATGGGGCAAAGCAAAAGACTATGAGGAGGTGGCGGAAGAGACGAAGAAGCCAAGCGATCAAACAACGTTGTATGCTCAAGTTTCAGACAGCAAAATCGACTTGGAAGAGCCCCTCTTGTTGCAAAAATCAGATCATGACACTTCTCCACTGGCTGCCGTGTAAACTTAGGGATGCCATGCACTGGAAGCCATTAGTCAAGTCGAGGGAAAACGGCGTTTTTTTGTATTATATGTTAGGATTTTTTTTTTTTAATTTAATCACATTTGCTATAACTTTCTCATATATCATCATATAAATTGAATTTTTTTTTTATTTTAGTTCTCACATGGATTTGTCGTCTAATATTGGACGAAAAATACACATGAGAACTAACTTTGAAAAAAAATCATCTTATGTGATGCAACGTGCGAAAACCGTAACAAATGAGACTAAATTGAAAAATACTCTAACATATAGGATCGAAAATACGATTTTTCTGTCAATGTTGATTATTCGTGATTTTTCAAGAATTTTGGAACATCGTAGATATGTAGAGATGTGTTCTCTTCTGACAACGTCGTTAGTTTGAAAGTAGGCTGTGTAGCTTTTTCTTCGTAATAGTATGTGATTCATTGCTTCATTCAGTACATTCAAATTCAAAGAGTAGGTATATATATATATATATATCACAATAAATTCAAATAAGCAAATACGTTCAAACGAAACAAAAAAATAGCAATTTATACTACGAAAGTTGACTCAAAATCATAATTTTTTAGTTGTGAGACATCAACTTTACCAATCAAATAAGACTTCGTTCACAAATTAATTAGTATAATTTTTTAGCGTAATTGTTGTCTTTACAATTCAATATCTTACCAATTATACAGCAAAGTAGTGTCTTGATCTTTAAAAACGCGGATACTAAAACTCAGGAAGAAAAATTGCATTTTTCATTCCATAACTTATGTCGGTATACGTTTTAGTTCTATTCTCTTACCAACTTTAATTAAAAGATTGATGCAAAAAAACCACATACAAGCCATTCTCGTTTTCCTTCATTTTTAAAAGATAACATCCACATGGTTTTTCTCTGTCAATTTCCCAACAGAAGTTGACAGAAATACTGAAAATTAAACTTTTTGCTAATAATTAATGGGACTATTTTCAAAATTCTTGTAAATAAAGAAACTAAAAATATAAAAAATCTAAATTACGGAACGAAAAATACAATTTTCAAACTCAATAATTAACTTAGCAAAACAGTGTGCTCATCTCAAAATCTGTGGACACTTTTAATTTGTATTTTTTGGGAAAATTTTAATATGTATTGGATGAAAAGTAAGTTAAAATAATAAAGATATATGAAGCTAGGTAGAACATGATATCAATTATAGAACTTGGATTGTATTTATGTGCTTTAATTAATAATTATCATAATATTTAATAATTAAACATTGATACAGATGTAATATCTCATCCTACATTAATTTGAACTAACCCGTGATGCCAGCGTGTAAGTAATCGACAGAAATACTTCTTTGCCAACTTGTATAATTAGTTTAGGACATTCATGTTGTCAAATCAATTCTCAACTTTTTCATGCATCAACTCTTCGAATAAAGACAAGAACAGTAACCCAACTCACAATCAAATATGCTTAGATTCAAAGGATAATACCATGAGATTTGGTATATATAATTATACGTAGTTTTTATATAAATATACTTTTATATATTTATTTATATATTAATGTACGTAAAAAGTTATATTTTCGCTCGTATAAGAATAGTTTGATTATAAAATATTTTTATAATAAACCTGTAAATAATAGTTAATTGGGTGTAAATATGATTTTTCAATCAACCTTTTTGCATATGTTGAGGTCGTGGCCCACACCAGTCATCGTGAGATCGCTCACAATCTCGCGTATCTGCAGAACATTGCCTCAAGTATATTTCACGAGGCCGCTACTACTGAGGTCGCATATGCCACGTCTGCAAATTTATTGGATACTGGATAGATATTCTGTAACTGTTTTGTTTGTCCTTTTCTGTAACAAACTTTGTTAGTTAGTTGGGCTGGTTGCACCCATTGTATATTTAATCCCTTGTACAGCTTTCTTTATTGGATGATGAATATATAATTACAGAAAAACAGGAGAAGGTTTTCTCTCCAAATGGCTCTTAATATGAGTTCTTGTTTTCCTTATCTCATAAAATTCAACAATTACTTCGACAAGAAGTGTATAATCTCTTGTCATAAGTAAATATTATGATAAAAAAATAAAAAAAGTTATAATATATACTAATTATATATATAATTTTGCAGTAGTTATTGACTATTATTTCAACAAGTAATTAAAACTATAACAAATATTTTGACCATAATAAGAATAATGATGGATAAATGTACTTGGTTATAGTTAAAAGGATTAATAACATTTTGCCATTCGAATTATGACCATTTTTTACACTTTGACATCTGAATTTTTTTTTTGTGTCGACTTACCATCTCAACTTTACGAAATTTTCCACTTTGTCATTTATAATTGTTTTTCAATCAAATTTTTGTCGAAAAAAAACATCACATGCAGTACAAATGTTATATTTAAGGATTATGTAATGCGATATTTTTCACCTATGCAAAACATGTGATCCTCTTCCGACAGAAAAATCAACAAAAGAACAGTCATATATGACAAAGAGCAAATTTCACAAAGTTGAGATGGTAAGTCGACAAAAAAAAAGTTTCGATGGCAAAATATAAAAATGACCGTAGTTTGGATGGCAAAATATATATAATTTAACCTAATTAAAATCGTAAAAAATATTAATTAATTAAATCTGATAAAAATTAACATTAATTTGTATAATCATAATTTTTAAATTATATTCAATTATAATAAAAAAGTAATCTATTGGGATGATTACACTCCCTTCCCCTAAAATTTAGTGTAAGTACACATACACCCCCTGTGGCTTATAAAATTACATCTAATACTCCCGAGGTTTGTTTTCGTCTAACAAATAAGATCATTCGTTAATCAAGATTTAACAAATTTACTGATATTAATAAGAAAACCAAATAAAAATTCATATTTACCCCCAATTGACTTATTATTGATTTAATACAGATCAAATAAATCTTTTTCCTGACCAAATTATCCTTACAAATCTTCACAAGCTAATGCATTCGAGAAGGTACATCTTTATCGTTATAAGAGTAGTTTAGTCATAAAAAAGTTATTTGATCTAAATAAGTCAATAATAAGTTAATCGATGGTAAATATCGATTTTTAATTCAATTTTTCATTAAATTTTGACTGATAGAAAGATTTATTTGTTAGATAAAAATAAATCTTAAAAATATTGATTAGATATAATTTTTCGAATTACAAAAAGTTTACACAATTACATCAAACCTCACGGGAGCAAGTGTAATTATTCCTAATCTATTTTGTGTGTAGTTTCGGCACGTGAATTGAAGAACAGAAGCCACTGATCATACAATTATTTCAGCAGTGTTTTGTTGGGCAGAACTTGACTGGGGAAGAAGTTTTCTAGGCAGAAACATTAGCCCCGGAACAATTATATATTTTTATTATATTTAATTAGCATTGTTAAAGCTAAAAAATATAGTGGATATTAATTAATTATAATTATGCAATGACTATCAGTCGTTGTTTTTGCAAGCGTAATCAAAATTATAATTTTAGTCGTAGCAAATATTTTAACCACACATAAAATCATAACAAAATGATTAATTGTGGTCAAAACTTAATTTTTTGCATTGATTTTATTTGATCGTGGTAGATAGTATTAATTACAATAATTTTTAAGTCGTAATGATTTGTAGCGTAACAAATAATCGATTTCTTTTTTTTAATGTAAAAATTTAGATTTGTCATAAATCACACAAAAATTTTAGGCCATGCAACTATAAATACATATGAGCCTATGTAAAGATCAATTGGTTGTTCATAATCAAAGAAAGCACAATTAATCCATGAAATTCAAACAACACAAACCAATAAACTTATATACATATAAAATTATACACATATTTAAAATTATTATGAGCCTATGTTCAATATCTTAGAGTTGAATCCACTAGAAATATTGTCCTACTAAAAACTTGTGAAAGTGATGAGTAGGGTCAAATTCATAGAAATTGGTTTTAAATGAGCGTTTTTCACAGTCACAGCACGTGCACAATCTTCTTACGTCTTAATGATAAGAATAAACTCCGATGGTTGTACTCTTTGGGCAAGTAACTCTATTGCTTGATTGTTAAAAAATTGGAAAAAACTGCTTTCGTTATGTATATTTGTGCATGTATGTCATACCGATTTACTTAGGTTGCACCCAAACCAAGTATCCATGCTCGTTAAGTATTTTCATGTCCCTAGCCAACGGATATCTACTGCATGTAACTTACACACTAATTTGTCTTGTTTATGTTTAGTAATACAACAACGATTGGATATATGGCAAGCTCGAGAGTTGGTGGAGGTCTAAACTCGAACTCCACAAGCGAGAGTTCAGGGACCCCGGGGACTCCAAGAAGTAACGAATCTGATGTTCCAGAGGAATTTTATGCATTCATAAATTTAATATGCCTAGAGTTATTTAGGAAAAATGTGCCACGTAACACATCTGCATTACAAGGAGCAGGATGGGTTGCCATGCTCGTTAAGTATTTTCATGTCCCTAGCCAAAGGACATCTACTGCATGTAACTTACACACTAATTTGTCTTGTTTATGTTTAGTAATAAAACAACGATCGGATATATGGCAAGCTCGAGGGTTGGTGGAGGTCTAAACTCGAACTCCACAAGCGAGAGTTCAGGGACCCCGGGGACTCCAAGAAGTAACAAATCTGATGTTCCAGAGGAATTTTATGCATTCATAAATTTAATATACCTAGAGTTATTTAGGAAAAATGTGCCACGTAACACATCCGCATTACAAGGAGCAGGATGGGTTGCGGAGATTATGACGACCCCACACTAAGGAAGGTTTTTTGACAACATTCGCATGACCCAGCCATGCTTTTGTGCTTTGGTTGATGCATTGACTAGTAGAGGTTTACTGCCTCATGGTCAAACGTCCAGAGTTACTTCAATTGAGGAGGTTGCACTCTTCATGCAAATGGTCGGCATGTATAAAAGGCACCACGACAATATGGAGCGATTTCAACACTTATTGGAGACTATTAATCATAGATTCCACCGAGTGCTTTCTACCTTGTGCGCAATGGCGCCAGAACTAATAACTCATTCGAATTTTAAAAACACACATTCGAGAGTGGCAAATAACCCAGATTTCTACCCATACTTCAAGGTACGTACCACATCCCTCATTGTCGTAACACATCTCATACTCTTCACAACCACCTAATTAATGTAAAGCATTGTTCGGTATACTATTTCATGCATCTAGCTATACGTAATTGTTGACATCGATGTAGGATTGCGTCAGAGCAATGGACGGAACGTTGGTATCTGCCTGGGTTCCCCAAGTTGACCGAAATCGATACAGGTCGCTGAAAAGCCGCCTAGCACATAATGTACTAGCAATATGTGATTTCGATATGAATTTCACTTATGTGTATGCTGGGTGGGAAGGAAGTGCGGCCGATGCCAGGGACCATTCAATTTCATAGGATCGGAATTTTTCTTTCCCTCCGATCGGTGAGCATTGTAATATATAAATTAGATTCTACCAACCATCTTATTTAAGGGTCAAATACGTGGCACTAACAGTTCTCTTTATGACGATGCCTTGTGACAATGCAGGTAAGTATTATTTGGTAGACTCGGGTTTCGCAAACTACCAATGTTTCCTGGCTCCTTATCGAGGAACAAGGTATCACCTACCTGAGAGGAGGACAAGGTCGTCGATATCATACCCCACAGGACATGTTTAACCATGCACATTCAAGGTTGAGAAATGTGATTGAACGATGCTTCGATGTACTGAAGAAATATTTTTCAATACTATAGTGGGGGATGCCGAGCTACCTTCAGAACCACCAAGTCGATATTGATAACGCTGCAATTGTCACGATTTATAGCGATTTAATCTTTCTTTTTAAGCCGAAACATCTCTAATTATGTGATTTTATTGCATATTCAGCAAAAAAGGGAGATATGAGGCAAAGATGGCAAAAATCAAGCTAAAATCGAAATTGAAGGCATCAAAAAGGAAAAAAAAGGAGATTACAAGAAAATTTCTGCAGAATTGACTAAGCGTGCCCACGCTTAGTGGAGTGGTCAACTCGGAAATAAGGAGGAATATGAGTAATTTCCGCAAAGATAAAGGAATGAAGTGTTTAGGTTTAGAAAGAATTCTTTAAAGCTTATCTCTTGTGATTTATTTACCTTTTTAGAGTTAATCACGTATTTATCTCCCCCCTACGTCTAGATTCGTAGGAGACTTTTATTATAAATAGGGGGGGTTTTTTCATTTGAAGGCACTGAGTTATTGAAAAGAACTCTATAGAATTCTTTGTTCATCATTTCTCTTTTATTTTTATTTTACAACCGGAATTAATGGAATTCCACTTTCTAATGTGTTCTTCCATTAACATGTTCGGCTAAATTCCTTATTTTCTGGTTAAGGTATGGTGATTGCTTGATTCCCATTATGTTGTGAGATCTAATCTGATCTACATTTGTCAAACGAATATTCATGCTATTCTCTGTGCTTTAATTACAAACATCTGATTTATAAATAATTCGGCCGGTTGTTCATTATCAAGAAGGTTTACTTAGCTAATTGGACTTTATAAATTCGTGTAATTGTTTATTTAGTTTAATGCTTAGTAGCAACGTAGCATGACTAATTATGTAATAGTAATTAGTTATGTTATGGGGAATGCATGATCTAGTTTAAACAAATTATCCTCGTAGGAGTTTGTTGATTAGAATCAGGCCTTTCTAATTCTTAATGCTGTTAATAGATTAAATCTTGTGAACGTTCCCAGGGTTGTTTGTTAATTAGAGATCTAGCCAATGGTCGTACCTTGGCTGACGAAAAGGTAAGGAAATGTGAGGTTGTTAGGTCGTACCAACAACCATAACTGGTTTATTTGTCTATACATGTGTTATTCTTGCATCAATGATCAACTCACAAGAATTAAGCATGATCCTAGCCTTAACCAGAAAATCTTCATCTCGTATCTTCACCAGGTATTTTTAATTGTTTATTTAGTTTTCGATTACTTCTTTTTATCATCAATCTCCCCCCAATTATTTTCTTTTTCTTAAAGAAATCAACTATAAAACCAATCTCTGTGGATCGATCCTACTCCGACTTTCACAAGTGTAGTAGGAATTATTTTTGGTGATCTTGACACCCATTAGATATAGTAATTGCATGTTGCGCCCTTCATAACTTCATCCATAAGTTTAGCAACGATGACATCATATTCAACGAACCAGATGAAGACATTCAGACTGACATGGATTCATTCTATCATAGGGGACATCCAACCACTTATGAGATAGAAGCTCAACGCAACCTTCGAGATAGCATAGCAATGCAAATGTGGGCAGCCAATCATCGAAACTAGCAATGAACATAGTGGACAGTGTTGATTCATATGTAAACTATTAAAACTACTATCCAAATGTAACTTTGTCTTGGAATGTTACGCTATAAGATCATTTTGTACTATTTGCATGAAGAATTATAGTGTGTGCTTGATTGTTCACAATTGTAAAACTGTTTAGATAGTAGTTATAAAAAATTGACATTTTTTTACATTTTTCAACCGCACACGTAATGCGATATTGCACAATAATTATTTTGCTGACCGCAATTCTTTGCAGCCATGGCATACCGCAGATATCTGGAGAGTGCTGGATTTTCACAGGACGACCATTTGAGTTTAAATATTGAGCAGCGCTTCATGTGGATGATACTTGATGACAACACTCGGGCGCCTATGAGAGACGATGCACGTGCGGAGACGCAGATGGGTCACTGGGCACATGGATTACGTAGATATTTCGGATATCCTTACACCCGAGACCAAGTCCGTGATAAATTATACGAGTTTAAAAAAATCGATTTCGACAGTTCCATGGAATCACTCAGATACCAGAAATTTATTATGATATTGAAACATTTATTATGGTGTTTCTAGTAGAGCTACGACCACGTGCGTCACGGGTACGTCATTTTAGTTCCAATGTGATTACATCTACTTAACAATCATTGTTTGAAATTACTATTGTAATTTGCAACGATAACAAATTTATAATTAGACCCTTTTTGCAGCGTTTTTCATTGGCTAGACGGTACTGTGAGTACCCAGAGCCACATTATCCCAGCATGTTAGAGGTGTAGGGGCCCATCAGGTTGCCAGGTGTTCCTATTGAGGCACAAAGCGAAGCAGGAAATAACGAAAGTGGTAACACCGTGCGTAATCCGGTGAGAGGAAGCGTGGATGCACCTATTGTCATATCGTATTCTACTGCCCCATCGTTACAGTCACATATGCACATCGCCAGTTGGGATGCAGTGGACCATGTAGCTCATGGAGATGGTGGCCCAGCGCTAGCACGCAGTACCTTAGTAGCTACACGATGCAGTATCGACATGGGCTCAGAAGTGGGGGGGATTGGATCGTGGACTGACTACATTCGTCGGATTGGTGTGCAGTCTGATCGGGGTGCCAGACGTACAGTGAGGAAGACAGCACAGTGCGCTCGCCGCGACCACGAGGACTACCACCAGATCGTCGTGACGGTCCTTAGGCATACAAATGCCGACTGGGAAACTTCCAAGTCGAATATTGATTTAATCAGTAAAAAAAAACCAACTATTCGAGCAGTTTGTGAGTGTCAAATGCATTCATTTCTTATATATCGTGCACTTGTGTAATTACACTTTCATCATTCCTTAGAAATTGACAGCCTTGTATGTTATGATTAAAAATATTTTAATTGTTCTATTTTTGACTAATCAATGCTAATTGGTTGCACTTTGATTATTTACATATTTTCGACTCAATATAGTTTTCTATTTGAACGAAATATTTTTCAAAATTTGAAAAGTGTGGACATTGTATCATCACTGCATGTGTAATGCAAAGTACTTATTATTTGATTTATAATTAAATATTTTCATCGCGAATATAAAGGCGGATGAGATCATTTTCAACATAATATTGTAGTGCATGTAATTATTTATGAAATTTTTAATTATTATTTAATATAAATTAATAAACTCAACACCAAAGCAAATGAGATATAGTGAATTTTCTAAATTATCTATATAATGTATATTATACATTATTTAATATATATGCTATATGTTAAATCTAAGCAACAATTATATATAAAAATAATTTTTAACTTACAAAAATGTTGATATTAAAAATATTTACTATCAATGCTACTGACTAAAAATATTTTAAAATTTTCTACCTCAATAAATTACTTAGTTTTGTATATATCGGATAATACATCAGTACTATATACGAAATTCATATTTTTCATTACTTCAATTATCTATTATAATTAATCAATCCGAATATAAGGTCTAACAAATGTATTTTCATCACATTACTATACTTCGATTTACTAAATGTTAATTACAAATTTTTTCAACTTAAACTATTTAAATAGGTCAAACTAAAAAATTTTAATACTCCTGTGAAATATTTGAGAAATTTGAAAATTGAGGACAATATACCAATAATACATACTTAATCAAAAATATCTATTATTCAAATGTTTATATATTATATTTTTTCAGTCCAAATATAAAGTGTAACAAGATAATTTTGGAGAAAATACTACAGTGCTGTGAATTATTCATTAAATTTGTAATTATTATTTAAAATATTAAAAAAAAGTATTTAACAAAGAAAATTACTTAATTTAAATATATATACTATATTTCACTAACAAACAAACTATTATATACATACACAATTATATTAATAAATATATATATATAAAAGACATGATTTGACATCCAACAGTAACTTGTCTCCTATATCTCAACATCAAACATACACCACTTATTTTAAATTATTTTATATTATATCAAAACACAAATCCAAACATACCATCTATCTCAAACTCATACTTATTTATCTCTAAAACACAAAACCAAAACAACCAAATTACAAATCCAAACACAATGCTCATGTTAAATTTAACTTGAAAATATATTATAATCAATCTTAATTTAGATATATACATTGTGTTATATTTCCTTTAGTACGTATATGTTTATTTGTTTAAAAAAATGTACCTAATATTTGGATTCGTTTTCTAAGTATTTTGTTGTGTTTTGTGGAGATAGAGAGAAAATAACAAAGATAAATAAGTGTGTGTTAGAGATAATATGTATGTTTGGATTTGTTTTTGGAGATAATTTAAAATAAGTATTGTATGTTTAATGTCGTGATTTGGGAGACAAAAATTACTATTCATTGTCAAATCATGCATTTTTTATATATATTTATGTACATGTGTGTGTAAATATATATGTATGTATTTATACTAAAACAGTTTAAAATACCTAGATAAGGTGTTTTTGAATTATGACAAATATTGGGTATATTTTAACTTGTACCGTAGATAACTTGAAAATGGAAACAAACATAGCGGAGAATTTTAGTATATATGATTGGTAAAAACTGTAAAGAGAATATTGCCAAGTTAACATATCAGTTTCCTTTCAAAAAAAAAAGTTACCATATCAGTTTGGTTTGTTATGGAAAATGATATATGTTATATATAATAAAATTAATGAAAAGATAACACCAAAAGTTTAATGCTTATATATAGAAAATGTAACACATATATGGATACTAGTTAATTATATTTTACTAAACCAATCAACTTGTTTAATTATGCAATAAATAATAGTACGAAATTCAAAAAATAAATAGAAAAATATGTATGAGTCAATCAAACACTTTTGGATTGTAGTTTCAATTATGGGACACGATTGACCAATACATAAATGTTCAACAACCAATCAAAACTTTAGCACTATGTTTGGTTTTATTTTTAATTTATTTTGGTGTGTTTTGTGGAGATAAAGAGAGAAAAATAAAAATAAATAAGTATGTGTTAGAGATAGTGTGTATGTTTTGATTTATTTTTGGAAATAATATAAAATAAATATTGTATGTTTGATGTTGTTTAATGGGAGACAAAAACTACTGTTCATTATCAAATCATATTTTTTATATATATATTTATATATTTGTAGGAGTATATATATAATTTTTTTAGTTATAGGGCTTATAATTAGCGTAGACTTATTTTGACAAAAAACAAATAAGACACTGTTTCAAAACAGCATCAAAACTTTCAAAACAAATCAAAAAGGCAAACATTTATTATGTTTTGGCCCATCTCAAAATGAAACCAAACATTATGTAGGTATCCATGACATCTTAATTTAATGATTACAGCTGAAGTTTTATGAATAAATTTGATGTCATATAGGTATTTGTCTCACTTTATGTAATTTATATATTATGTTTAATTATTTTTAATTATATTAGTGTATTGATTGAACCAATGTATTGCTCAATTTATTAAAATATTAATATAAATATGTAATTATCGCTTTGAAAAAAAATACGTAATGTTCATTGAAATTTTCGAAACTACATTTAATGAATAATTTTTCTTTTCAAGATAAAGAAAGGTCATAAATTAGTTTGAACTACGCTGCTCGGAGATTGTAATTTTCGGATTGGCTTTGTATAGAAAATGCGCAGCTATTGGACAGTTGTAAATAATTATTCATTTTCCAATTATGTAATTACACTTACACCCTTTCAAAATATAAAATTATACTTTTTTCTAGCAGACTTTTGAAATAACACCCGCACCTATTCTGAGATTCTTATATATATATATATATATATATATTTGGATTATTTGTACCGTTCTTCCTTAAAATTTAATGTAATTACACGTAAACCTCTTATAGTTTAAAAAATCACATCTAACACCCCTGAAATTTATTTTCATTCAAAAGCTATTAACGAAAAAATTGAATGAAAATATATATTTATCCCGATTGACTTGTTAGTAACTTATGTAGGTCAAACAATTTTTTTCCAATCAAACTGTATGACCGATGCAAAAACATATACAAAGAAACAAGACATTTGTGTAATTAGGCTAACTAAAATTTGCTAAGGCGAACAGACGTACGAGGCAACTGATAGAGGATAGGAATATGTGTTGGAATACTGGAATTGTACAACGTGACCGCTGGCTATGGGCTTCCCACCATTGACAAGACAATCATCGTACGACATGCGCTTGAATAACTGCGGGTTCACAACGTTGGCGGATGCAAACCAACCGCAATGAAGATGAACTTTCGCAACCCAACAATTACTACACAGATTCGCTATCATCACACCGTACCTAGGTATCCCCGACGTCGATTCTAATCCTTGACTCACTTGAACCTGTGCGTCTGGACATGGAGACCGCCACCCTCTAAATTTCACTGCCGTTGCATTTAACTTATCGTGCGACTGGTGCACGGTTTCAGTTCGGGTAAGTAACTTTGATTTAGCAAAGTGGGAAAATAGTGCCAAAATCATGGTGTAATAGGAAATGATGTTCATCTTGGGGATGGAGACTGATCGAGTTGGGGTGGTGGGGAGTTGTATTTAGTACCTTTAAGAAATATGATTATTCGCTGTTGGTCAAGGGGAAAAAGATTAAACTGATAGAGTCCACCAGATTTAAATCATGTTTGTTGTTCCACTTATAGCTGGTATTTTTCCATCCTAGTAATGACTGGACATCAGTGTCCAAGATCTCTTTCCGTGCATTATTCTTCTAATTCGGACCAAATTTGGTCAAATTAGAACTAATTATATGATTATATAATACATTTATCGTGTAAGTGGTATATAATTAAAAAAAAGTGATCAATCACATAACAAATATATCATTCTATCATAAAATTTTAGAGTGTTCATTATCTGAAAATCCAGAATTAATTAGCTTCCTTTTAAGGGTGCTTGAAATAATTTTTACTTTGGTAATGGGAATTAAATATAGGCAAAATTGTAAATTTAGCCATTTATTTGAAACAAAAGTGGAAGTAGAAAAAAATTGAAATTGAAGTTTTTGTGGGAAGAACCCGACATTTACAATTTTATCAATAAATTACAAAAATTAATTGAAAACCGTTTATAATTTTGGTGGATTATATCAGCTTAATTTAAGCATTTTAAAAATATAAGTTATAAACTAAAAATACTATTTTCAATTTATTTTTAAATAATAAACTGATAGAGGTTGATTATAAACTCTTAACAAACACCCTCATAGCCAGCTTGACTACAATAACAAAATATTCGATACCTTCGGTATAAATTTGTACCCATATAAACTGTAAATCATTGGATTAATTACATGATGATGATGTAGAGTATTTGGGTTTTTGAAAAGCAGTACAGCGGACCAAGTGTAATGCTCTAGGAAAAATGTCACATGCTTCTTTAATCTGTTACAGCACGTCAAGAATTTTTTGTTCGTTAATTTATATTATGTTATAGAAGGCCTACTAAAATCAATGGGATCACTAAAATCATTATAGAGAAAAAGAGCATAAACTGAGCAATTCCCAAGAAAATATCAAGGATGGTGTTGATAGGAAACTAAGATGCTAATCAACATTCAAAGGCATCAGTTTCCTTAAGCAAAACAAACAATGTAAGATATTTGCAATAATTATTCTCTTCAACGTTAAAGGAACCAGATGAGTGCTTCAAAATAGAGGCGAACAGAATATCCCAGTAGAGAAGGACAGGAAACCTAACATACTGTGTTTAATTAGAGAGGCCCGGGAAAGGTTCCGTTCTCCCTCTGCTCGTTCCACTTATCAATCTGCTCGAACAATGATCCACAAAAACAAACTGTTAAAGAGAAATGGAGACACTTTTCCCATAATGCCTTTGAGTAGATCATTTCTATAGTAGATCAGAAAAGGGACTGCAGCGAACTGTAGTACTTGGTTCTTTTGCTACTAGTGATCCTAATAATCAGCATGTCTGTTAAAAAACTATAAAAAGCTTTCTCTAAAATACATCGATATAGAATGTTGACTTGACCATCAAGTGCGCCCCACAAAAATGGGGAAAGGGTAATAGAAACTAATGGCATATTCTTTAGTGTCGTCAGGGTGCACCAGCAAGTGCAAGGTTGGAGGTGTATAAACTTTGTCCCTTGGCAGGTGATATGAGTAGTGATTTTAACGCTAGAATGGCAGTAAAAGGTTTATATTCTAGATGACAAGTTGGGATACATTGGGCGTTGCTTAAGAACTGAGTTTTAGCAGTAAACAGGCACGGGCACATTTACATTATATGGTCGCCATCCAGATTGGGCATCCAGTTGTGACTTCCACTAGCTAGCTTTATAGAATACTTTAGTTAAGGAAAAACAAAAGTTAACTAGTCAACTACTGTTTGCGTAATATTAATAAACTTATTCTCAAGAAAGTTTTTTATGATATTAGACAAAATACCAAAATGAAAGGGGTCGAAAGGTTTTTAAAATCAGAATCTTCAGAGAGTTGATGAAAATTGGTTAATAGATTAGACAATTTGACTTTATATTATAGCAAACTAGACATTCAAACATTGGAAAAGGACTAATTAAATGATAAGACACTAGCATATCAACTCACCCATTCCCCAGGGCAAAGGGAACGATAGTATTTGGCAAATTTATTGCAATCACCAGATTCTTCACCCTTAGCAGCTACACACCTGACAACATAAGTGAAACTAGTTAACTAACAGCCAATACAAATGAACTCAGTTCACTGATCAAGGCAGACCATGACCGCATATACCTAAATGTCATTACAAACACCATTCAATCAGTTCTAGATATATCGTTCAATTTGCTTCCAGACAGTTTTCCAATTTCAATTTTCAAGCAAAAGTTGCATTAAAAGTTCAGACTTTAGGACCTTCATTCCTGTCAAGAGCTGTAATCCACTGAAACAGCTCTGAACACATAAAATTACCGAATTACCTAGGCTTGCGCTTAAAGCTTCAACAACTCACTGAGTGACCATATCAGTTGCAGGAAGATACTTGAACAAGGAGCTCTCCATAATTCCGATCTCCTTTTTTTTTTTTTGCTTGAAAGATAAAAACAAATGCAAAGTAATTGCAAGTGAACTTCACAGAGTCTAGTTTGCAGGCCTCATTTATATGGATTTCGAGTTTGACTTAAATGTATCAAAGCCAACCCTGAGGTAAGCTGTATACTTTGTGCTGTTCTGGAGAGTGAGAGGATTATGAAAGTATGTCACTTGTCCAATATGAGGAGACTCAAATCTCCTGAATTGATTGCCAAATGAAATTTAAATTGGCATGTAACTGTCTCATTGAGCCTCTGTAGCAATGTGAATTAACCAGTTTCGCAAGGCAATGATTGATATTACATAGTTGCAAACCAAACAAATAGCACCAGAACCACACTCGCTGATTCACCCCCACGGGCGCCAGCAGTGATACCACACTCCCAGGTGGTCCCTGTCTTATCTTAAAAGTAACCGAAATAATCATTTTTGTTGCTCATACCTATTAGAAAACGTAACCACATAGCAAAAATTTCTTTGTAAACTCTGACTTCAAATGTATTGTTTCTAAGTTCCAGCACTTATACTTGTAACATAAGAATACAACTAAACGACTCCGTAGACTTACATTTTTCTGAAACAAAATCAGCAGAGACATGGACCCTGGCACCCAATCAGGGGCACAATGATATAAAACTCAAAGAAGCCAAAGAAATGTAAAGGCATTCATGATTAAGGAAAACGAGTACAAAACAAGCAGACACATCTTCCACCTTTCACCATCACTAACCCAACGTTAATTTTCAGCAAAATTTCTGCAATGTAATATTGTGCAACGGATTAAAGACTATCAGTCAATTGGGTAGACATATGCATCAACGCGAAGATCAATAACCATCAAAACATCATCATCAAGAAATGAATCTCATTGCAAAATAATACGCCATTTAACCTATGAAACTCAATGTAGCGGGTGAAACAATGCCGCGTTTGGTTGGTAGTCGGGAATCGAAAATCAGCCGGAGCAGTTTTCAGTTCAATCTGAAAAAGCAAGTTGAACAGAATTAATTACGAGGATGAATTGAGCAAAAACTAAGAGGATTTACATTTCAACTCCCTCAAAACCACCACCAGCCCAAAAAAACATAGATTTGACATCACAACTCATTAACCCTAAATCAAATAGACTAAGTCTGACAGCGAGCAAAATCTCGTTAAATGCATTCATCAAAACACTAAAATTGTTGATTGAACAAAGCATATCGCCTCATCTACGAACACTCTAAATATATAATTACAATGAAATAAAGTAAATTAAAATCTTGCATCTACACTGAAACTGGAAAACTTGCTACAAATTCATTACAAAAATACATTGTTGAGTGCGGATCTACCTCTGCCATTGTGGATGGAACGGTAAGAGCTTTGAATCAAAAAGCGAAAATTTTTGTGTGCATCTTTTAGGCTTATTGACCAGGAAAAGTATTACAGTGAAAAGATGACGAGAGCTTCCTGTGCGGTTCGTGCAGTGACCAATAAGAAAGCTCCACGTGATTATGAAGCATGGTGACAGTTCTTCACTAAAATACGCCTTTCAATTATTTCCTATTATTTAACGTAAGGGTAAAAATGCACTTTGACTGTTGAACTAATTCTAATATAATATTTATCTCTCTAAATTAATAATGATACATGCGATTTTAGTACGAGTTCAAAGTTTTTGAATCTTGATGTTGAATTTAGACTAACTGAATAAAGGCTCTTGAAAAAAAGGACCTAGAAAATAAAAAGTTAGCACTTCAATGCTTAAGTTAGTTTCGAATTTAAAAGTAGACAAATATAAAAATGAATTATGATAAGAAATTATGATAAAAGTAAAAATTTCATATGTAAGAGCATGAAATTATAGTAGTAAAGTATTAGCAAGAGAGGATCTCGAGGGTGGAAGAGGATGTTTGTCGAGGGGTACCTCCCCTATTTATAGAGGAGGAGTTCCCCTGTAACAGGAGTCCTGCTAAGGGGGATCCGCATGCCCAGTGAGAAAGGCAGGATTCGTGGATAAGGTTCCTCTTTATCTGTTCATTAAGCAGCAAGTCTCTAGATGAAGGGGGCTCCTTCTTCATGCAGACTCCTACTTGGTGAGGAGTCATTTCAAACTGAAGAGTTCAACCTTTTAAGGGCACATTCCTTCCTGCAAGCTAGCTTTGAAGGCCTCCGGATTAGGCTTCCTCCCTGGGGCATATTTGATAAGGTAGGTTCCACTCATTGGCTGGACTTTGGTGTGCGGGTGGGCGCTCTCTTGGGCTGAGCCTAATGGACCTCCTCTTTGGGCTGAACTAGACTGTAGGATGTCCCTTTCTTGGATAAAGCATGGCAACTTGGGCATGCTGACTCTCCACTGGGCAGGCAGACCAATATTGGGCCTAACACTTATTCTTGGGTCAATCCTTTTTGGCCATACCCATCAAATAAATTTATTATTTACTTTCTTAGTTAGACAAAAATGCTCCTCATTCTTATAATAAATATATTATTTTCAATATATTTTAGTATTTTGCATATTAAATACCACCAAATTATTTTTATTTAATAAAAAAATAATTTAAATTAAAAGTGGAGTATACATTAATATATATAGTAGATACACAATAAATATAATATAACCAATAATTCATATATGCTTTTTTTAAACAATTGACAAATATATATGTGATGCGTGCAATTTTAGTATGGGTCAACGGTCTTGGATCTTGACGATGGACTTAGGTTGATTAAGCAAAAGAACATGAAAAATAGGACCTGCAAAACAACACATTAACATTTCGACGCCCAAGTTAATTCTGAATTTAGTAATAAATAATTGCAGAAATAAATCATAATGAGAAATTGAAATAAAAATAAGAAATTCTTGAGCAAAATATGGTTAGAGTGCAAGTTGAGAGTTGCGGCAAGAATAGCAAAGTAATTTCCAAATTTTGGAAGGTGTGCCTGTTGGGGGATGCTGCTTGTATTTACAGAGGGGGCATCCCTCTTCATCAGGACTCTGCATGTTACCTACATTTTTTAGAAATAAGGGGTATGGTACCTGCAGATAAGGCACGATTCCATTTTATCTTTAGTTGATCAGCACATTTTTTATTAGGTGAGGACTCCTTTTATGTAAGTACTCCTATTCTGCAGGGAGTCCTAAGTTAAGGAGTCATGCGCCTTAGGGATGCCTCTCTTTTTCTGGGCTGGACTTTGAGGACAGGCATGTGGTCTGACAAGCCTTGTACTAGGCTCCCTCTAGGGCCAAGTCTGATAATCATCCAGTGGGTCGTCTTCATCATGAGCTGATGGGCTTGGCTTGGGCTCCACGACCTCTTTTGGGCCTCACACATCAATATGCTTAATCAAAAGTTAAATAGTTTTAGAAAAAAAATTAATAAAATAATAAATAGTTAATAACTTAATTTTATTAACCAATTAATAAAATATTTCATGAATTGTTTTTATATTTTTTGTACCCGTTTATTACTTAAGTTCGTGTTTAGAAAATATAATATAGTTCAAACTATTTAATTTAGTAATTATATATTACTTTATAATAACTAAAAGATACTTTTTTCCAATTAATTTTTTTTTAATTAAACTTAAAATACAAAATTGTTAGAAAAAGAAATTCTTTGAACAATATATATATAATATAAGGATAATATTGTTCAAAAATTTAATTACAGGGGGTGAGTGTTATATTAGTTAGTTAAAAGAGGTAAATGTTAAATCAAGAATTGTTCAGGAGGACAAAGTGTATTTTACCGTTATCATAATTTCATCAAATGATATAATTGTAACTATATATTAAGAAAAAAAAGGAAAAACAAATTTAACCATTTAAAGAGAACCATTATCTTTTTTATAGGATGTAGTTCTTACATCATTAAATACATTTAATTCTCGAAATGAACTAATATATGGATAATTTTTAAATTAATAAATACATTTAAACAAAAGAAAAAAGAAAAGAAATAATAAAGAGAAGTTCTGACTCTATGATATTTACCCCGAAAATTACTTACAAAAAGACACATCATACCTTAGCCACGTCAAGAATGTATCTAAGCCACTCCTAAATTATAGGATTAAAGTTATAATTTAATTAAGTTATGTGTAAGTTATATATAAATTTTTCAGTCAAATTGGCCGAAAAAAAAAATAAAATTACCAAATTTTTAAAGGTACAGGACTAGACTACAAAAATAAATTGTGCAAGACCAAAAATTCATCCCCTAAGTTACAAGACGAAAATTACAATTTTTTTCCCTTTTCAGTAGTCTAATTTCTTTGCGAGTTGTATAATTCAAATTAAAACTCGAAATTTGGTTCTATAATTTTAAAAGTTATAGCATTTTTTGTCCCACCCAGCCGATTTGACCGAAAAATTCCATGTCATCAGTCATGTTAACTTATAGATTGAAGCTTCTGGTGAATTAGATGATATATAGCAGTCCAATGTGTTTCTTTTATAAAGAAAATGACTTGTAATTTTCTTTTTGTCAAGTTATTTCCTAAAAAATGAAAAAAAATGTTGGACTACCATGTTATGGAATTCGCAGAAAGCTTCAATTTAGATGTTCCACTTTATCAGTCAAATTAATAAAAAAAGATTAAAATCATATAATTTTTAAAATTATATGATCAAATTATAAATTTTAATTTGGACAAAATCAATATTACCACCCCAAAATTTACAATACTAAAATTGCATTTTTCCATATTCTGAAATAACGGATTTAGAACAAAAGGGTACGTACACCTAAATCTATCAGTAAAGAATTCTAACAAATAAGAACAGAAACTTGTAAAAAACCTAACCTATCATGTCCTATATTCTATGTATTCATGTACATTAAAACCTAGATTTTGTTAGAACCTGCGACTCATTCTCCCAACCTCCCATCCTACAATCCCTCAACCTCCACGATTTATAGCAAATCTGAGTCTTAACATTCCACCAACGACGACTTGGTAAATCCTCCCCAACACAAACTCACTGCACTTACCTACTTACCCTTAAAACCTCCACACTGATCACCACTACTTCAAACTCCACCTTAACTAACATGCCTGATCATCAAGACATGGCTGAAACCACCAACAACGATAACCCCACCGAAACACCTGTCGTTCTGACAGTCGAACAAGACAATAAGCCCACAGACACGAACGAGGAACAATCAGTCGATCCTAAACCCGACGAGAAACTCGCGCAACACGAATCGACTAACATGGGGAGATTCGTGCTCCCAGTAGTAGCCTTACTCACGTTCCTGCTTTCGATCCCGTTCCTCTTTGAAGCAATATGGCTGCTATACGTGCAGCAGCACGACTGCGAAAAGCTGCTGAAGAGCCTGCCGGGATTGCAAATAGGCATAGCCGTCGGCCTGTTCTGCGTGTTCTTGGTTAGCAATGTGGTTGTGTACTTGAGGGCTAGATGGTCGCTGGCACCCGGGCTGATCGTAATGAAGATTGCGTTGGTGTTGATGTTCGTCGTCGGGCTTACTCTTAGAGGCAGCTTTGAGGGGGAGACACGACAGATTCCGGCCTCTCCTGGTTGGTTCAAGGTCGAGGTTGAGGATGATGGTAACTGGGATAACATCAAATCATGCTTGTATGATACGAAGATGTGCAGGGATTTGATGTCCAGATCTTACTATCCCATGCCCACTCATTTGTCTCCAATTGAGGTAATATATATATTTATATATATACATATGAATTATTTTATATTTTTTTGTCTCATGTGTTAGGAGCATTTTAAATTTAGTCTCATTTGTTACTATTTTCTCATATATTTTAAAAGAAATTACTATTGGCTACACATTAATGGCTCCGGCTAAAACTCGTGGTAAATAATTATTATCAATCATGGTTAAAATTGATGCAAAAGACTAACAATCATTGCGTGATCACAGCTAACAATCATTGCGTGATCGTGGTTAATGATTATCTGCTATGGCGCTTATTTATTATTAACTATGATAATTAGCTATGGTTAATATTATATTTATTACAGTAACATTACATCCCATAAGTTGAATTTTTTTTTAATGTTAGTCCTCACATTCAATTTTCATCCAATAATTACCGAACAATTTACGGAAAATGTATGGAAATACTAACGGCTCTGCTAATTATTGAATGGAAAATAAATATGAGGACTAAAATTGAAAAAAATTTCAACTTATAAGATGTAATATAAAAAAATTCTAACAAATAGGATTAAATTGAAAAAATCCTAACATATAGGACCAAAAATTCAATTTTTTCCATGGGTTAGATTTATACATTTGTATATGTTCAATTAGTGATCTTCTACAACGTTTCAGCGTATGATAAATTTTATTACATTAAATTGTCTTATGCTTTTAGGGCCATATACTTTTTGTTCCATTATTTACATTAATGATCTCACAAATTTTTAAAAAAATCATCTTCTATTCTTTAATCAAATTCCATTAATATTTTAATAAAAAATCATTCGTTGAGCACGTGATCGTTATTCATATCATAATGACTTGTTATTATAATTTTGTATGTACTCCCTCTCTCCCACAAAAAACATGTCATGAAATTATATATTCATTTGTTCGAAAATATTATATATCTCTTACTATATAAGTTATTATAATGTTTTATTAGGAAAATAATATTTTTTGTCTCGTGATTTAGGGTGAGTTCTTAACTTTTAAAAAGTACCATTTTTAGTCATATGACAGTTTTTAATTAAATATTTTAACGGAACATGAAGCATGTATTTTTATTACAGTACATTCTAAGTTGGGATAGAATTAAACATCACTGATCATTTACTCTAATCTTCTTCACCTTGTCAAGGGTGGATGCTGCGATCCGCCATCAATCTGTGAGATGGAGTACGTGAACATGGGCTACTGGATAAAACCCAACGAGACGATGAACACGGACGGACAATACGACAAGGACTGCGATGTGTGGCAGAACAACGAAACGGTGTTGTGCTACGACTGTCAGGCTTGTAAACGAGGGTTCGTTAAGACGTTGGAGGGGAAATGGGTGAGAATTGGGACATTCCTTGTAGTGATGTCTCTGTTGCTTATGATTTTTCATCTGCTGCTCTTTGTTACTACAATGTGGGAGCAGCAGAAGTTAACGTAGGCATACATGTGTTCTTTGGTTTTGTTTTTCCGGTTTGTTTCTTTGTTTAATTTGTGTTCATTGTCTAGTTTGATATCTCTTGAGATTTCTTGGTTTACATGCAATGAACATTTTCAATATATTGTCTATACAAGAACATGAATACATATGATGTATATTGGTAAAAAATATTAACCTGCAAAGATAAAAAAGTAATTTAATATATAAGTCACATGTTAAACAAATGCAACCCACCACACAATATAACTTCCAACACTATTATAAATACCAAAAATATTATTTTTTTTTAACCTAACTACTATTCATTAATAGTGACTACTCTTACTAAAAGACTCCCTCAAAAATCGTGTTTTCACCTGGAGTTATTGTGTCGCAGGTATAATTTTCAATTTCATACTTTTGGGACTGAGATGTTAGCATGTTCTCTGGTCATATGTGCTTTTGTTTCTCCCGTTTTTGCTCATGGCTTCTGTCGAACATAAAAGTGCTCTTTGCACCACTTTTCAGTGAATAGCAAGAATTATATCGTCTGGTGCCAAGCCTTTGGGTTGTTTATAAGCTCTCAAGATAAACTGAAATATATTTTGACTTCTACCGCTAACTCTACCGATGCTACTTTTTCTACTTGGCAACAAGTTGATTACTCAGTTATGACTTGACTTCTAAATAGTTTGGAGGAATAAGTTGGTACATATGTTATGTTTTTAACTTCTGCTAAGATAATGTGAGATGCGGTACATGATATGTAGTCTCATGAAAAGAACATATCTTATGTTTTTGAACTGTATGGGAGGTTTTTCTCCCTCAAATAAGATGGTTGTATAGTTCCAGACTATTTTACCTCATTTAAGGGGATAACTGATGAGATTCTATTATATCACCCATTGAGTTGTGATGCTCTGACTCGCAAGACTCAATGGGAAGATTTTTGGTGGCGAAGTTCTTGTCTGGCCTTGAAAACAATCTAAAATTGATTTTTGATCATATTGGCCAATGACTCGGTCCCTACACTATCCAATGCTCTGTCCCGTTTCCTCCGTATTGCTACTAGTTCTTCTGAATCTTCATCTGGTACAACCACCGAGCCCTCAGCCATGGCAGTTTGTGGCAGGGGCCATGACTCTTCTGAAGGCCGTGGTGATTGTGGTCGATAACTTCTGCTAAGGTAATGTGGGAATAAACTTTATCGTTATTGTTAAATGTATATTTCTGGGGCACTCACGGGGTACAAAAGGGGTATTGGTGTTGTGATCTTAAATCTCATTGGTCCTTTACCTATGTAGATGTTACCTTCTTTACGTCCACTCCTTATTACTAAAAAAACTCTTCTCCTAATGTTCTTACCACCTATCTTCCCTTACTTGTCCTGACTTCATCTATTCCCCAGCATACGAAACTGCCAACACGACCATTATAGGTGTATTGATCGCAACATAATCGTTTAACAACTATAGTGTTTCTTGATCCACCTCTTCTTCATCTCGTTGTAGCTCTTGGCACCTCCACTTTATCAGGATGACCTCCCATTGCTCTTCTCAAAGGTAAAAGGTCCTACACTACTCATCCCTTGACTCATTCCTTTTCCTATTGGTGTCTTATTCCTATTTATCGTGTTTTCTCTATCTCTTTATCATCTGTTTCTATTCCTAATTCTTATTGTGAGGCACTTCAGCATCCAAAGTGGAAAATGGAGATGGAGGATGAGATGTTTGCTCTCATTTCTCGAGGCACATGGGAGCTTGTTGGTGTACCTCCTAATATCGATGTTATTGTTTGTCAATGATTATTTACTCTCAAGTTTCGAGCTAACGGGACCCTTGATCAGTATATAGCTCGTCTGGTTGCATAGGGTTTTACTCAAACATATGGGGTAGATTATTTTGAAATATTTTCCCCTATCGCTAGCCTTAACTCTATTAGATGAACAGAAAAAATGCACTTATATGATGACTTCGATGAAACGATTTATATGAAGCAACCTCCTTGTTATACTGCTTAGGGGAAGAAGCAACGTATGGTGTGCAAATTGAAAAAAACTATTTATTGTCTCAAACAAAGTCCTAGAGCATGGTTTGATAAACTCAATCGTATTATTAGTGAGTTTGGTTTTTCGTGGTGCCAAGCAGATCAATCAATCTTTGTCCGAACTAAGGTATCAGGTAGAATTGTTCTACCAGTTTATGTTGATGATATCTTGATCACTTGTAGTTATGTTGCTGGAACAAAAGAGGCCAAGAAATGCCTACAAAAGAACTTTGTCACTAAAGATTTAGGGAGGCCAAAGTCTTTTTTAGGGATTGAAATTACTTATAGCAATCATTGGTTCTATCTATCTTATAGAAAGTACGCTTGTGATCTCCTTCAAGAAGTAGGTTTACTTGGCACTAAACCGGTAAACACTTCTATGGATTCTAATCCTAATTCCTAGAATGATGATGTAACTATTTGGAAAACAAGATAAAGTATAGAACACTTGTTGGCAAGCTAATCCACGTAACTCTAACTAGGCCTGATATTTCCTTTGCAATTGATCTAGCTAGTTAGTTAGTTTATAGATAAGCCACGATCAGTTCAATGGGAAGTTTTTCCAAGGATCTTGAAGTATATAAAGGCATCGCCTGGTAAAAGGTTATTATTCAAGCGACAGGGACACATAAAGTAGAAGTTTATTCTAATGTAGACTATGTTGGGTCGAAAGATGATAGAAAATCTACTTTTGGATATTGCATCTATATTTGTGGAAACCTTGTGACTTGACATAGTAAAAAACAAACTACAATTGCTAGATCAAGCACAAAGGCTGAATATCGGATTTTGGCTCACACCGCTAGTAAAGTTTTCTGGTTAATTAAAGAATCTGCTGAAAGAGTTAGGTTTCATGTATAATAACCCTGTACCTATGCACTGCGAAAATCAAGAAGCTATTCATATTGCCAATAATCATGTCTTTCATGAGAAAACAAAGCATATTGAGGTTGATTGTCATTTTCTTCATGAGGATGTCATGAGTCGTCAGAAAATTTGCACTCCCCTCACTCCTTTTTTAGAGCAAAGAACATATATTTTTACCAAACCTTTGGGAGCAAAGCATTTTTATATTTTGTGTAACAAGTTGTGCATGATTGATATATTTTGCTCCAGCTTAAGGGGGGAGTCTCAGAATATTTAGAATTTCGTGCCTATTTTTTCTTATTTGTTTTGAGTAGGTTTATTTTATTGTTATTTATTAAGTTATAGTTATCACTTAATTCCACCGAAACATATATAGAGGTGGAATAATCAATATTATACACTACATTTTCTTTTGCTTTTTTACTTTCTATATTTTTAAATAATAAAATATTATTTTATATGTATATATTTACTATTATATATTTCATCTATTAAGTATTTATAGACATATTATATATAACGCTAATATATTTTTTTATTTTTTCATTTTCCTCCTGGGGCTGCGCCGGAACGCCATATCCCTCTTCTTCGTTCTCTCGCACCGTCGCCCCCTCTGTGAAATTCGCAGCGGAATGTAGAGAGAAAGTCATTTGGAAAGAATTGAGAGAAAGAAGCTCTATAATTGCGGCAGAAGTGTCTAGCTTTCTGTTCTTGTTATTAACGAAGAAGAAGGTGTACAATATATATAGGCTTAGCCACAACTAACTGAAGCTAACTCTAAAGTGCTATACACTAATAAAAGTGTGAGAACGACTATAATGAAAAGCAACTTCTAATTACAGAAAACAAATATAATAAAACGTCCTTTCACTAATAAAGGTGTTATTCCTGTAAAGCACGATTTCTTCATCTCTGTCATTATAAAGCTGATCTTGAGCTTTCTTCCTGCAGAACAGCATTCAACCTCCAAGAAACAGCAGCTGAAACTTGCAATTTAACACGCCCCCTTCAAGTGGAGCTTGTCACTAAATTGACAAGACCCAACTTAGAGATCAGAAACAGAAATCTGGGTCCAAGTAACGCCTTTGTGAATATATCTGCAGTTTGAAACCTTGATGAAATATGCAATGGTAAGATGAATCCCTGTTTGTACTTGTCTCTGACTATGTGACAGTCCATTTCTATATGTTTTGTTCTTTCATGGAAAACTGGGTTGGTTGTTATATAGAGAGCTGATTGATTGTCACAGTGAAACTTAATACGCGTAGGAAGATTCACTTGCAATTCTTGCAATAGATTGTAAATCCATATGAGTTCACAAGTAGTGGTTGCCATGCTCCTATATTCTGCTTCTGCAGAAGACCTTGACACTGTTGTCTGCTTCTTTGTTTTCCATGAAATTAAAGCATTTCCTAGAAATACATAATATCCTGTGAGGGATTTCCTTGTATCCTTGCAACTAGCCCAATCAGCATCACAAAATGCTTGTAGTTCAAACTTGTCTTCTGAATTGAGCAATAGCCCTCTGTTTGATGTTCCTTTCAAGTACTTAACCATGTGAATGGCTGCTTCCCAATGAAACTTGCTAGGATGCTGCATATGCTGGCTTAATTGTTGGGTTCCATAGCATATGTCAGGCCTACTAAATCCCAAATAGAGCAATCTTCCGAGCAATCTTCTATAAGGTTCTGGATTCTGAAGTTGCTCACTGTCTGTGCTGCTGAGTTTAATTCCTGCTGGGAGAGGTGTGTTTGTTGCTTTTCCATAAGTAAGCCCCACATCACTAATGATGTCATG
Organism: Sesamum indicum; assembly: GCF_026168435.1. Taxonomy (NCBI): domain Eukaryota; kingdom Viridiplantae; phylum Streptophyta; class Magnoliopsida; order Lamiales; family Pedaliaceae; genus Sesamum; species Sesamum indicum. Next base: position 1,077,942 of record NC_142661.1, on the reverse strand, counting down.
TATGTATTTGGTTTGAGAAATCATAATTCCCTCACTTGACCTGCAGATTTCTAAACCAAGAAAAAATCTGGCTTCTCCCAGATCCTTGATAGTAAACAGGTTATGTAAGTAGTCCTTAATATCAATTATAGTATCTTGACAAGGTCCTGCAAGCAAAACATCATCAACATAAACTAACAAGCAAAAAAGTCCTTTCTCAGTTTGTTTTGTGAATAGGCAATGGTCCAATTTAGACTGCCTAAAACCATATTTTTCTAATTGACATGTAAACTCTTGATTCCATTGTCTAGAGGCTTGTTTAAGCCCATACAAGGATCTTTTTAATTTACAGACATGATCCTTAGGAATTGTATATCCTTCAGGAGGAACCATATAGATATCTTCATCTAGAAATCCATGCAAAAAAGCATTATTAATGTCTAACTGATGTAAGTGCCATTTATGCTTAGCTCCTAAAGTAAGTAGGATTCTAATGGTGATAGCCTTAGCTACTGGTGAGAAACTATCAAGATAATCCACACCCTCTATTTGATTATATCCCTTTGCAACAAGTCTAGCTTTATATCTATCTATTGATCCATCTTGTTTTAATTTGAGCTTATAAATCCATTTGCTGCCAATAACCTTCTTATCCTTAGGTAATTTTGTTATTTCCCAGGTTTCATTATCCTCTAAGGCCCTAATCTCATTATCCATGGCCTTAACCCACTCTTTGCCTTTCATAGCTTCACTAAAGTTCTTAGGTTCACTAGGATTGTTAGCAGCAATAAGAAAACATTTATGAATGTGATGAGAAGGTTGGATAAGAGGTATATCTGTATTTGTTTTTGTATAAGAACATGTGTAATCTTGCAATCTAACAGGCTGATTGGTCTGTCTAGTGGATCTCCTAAGGCCAACAGTTTGATTTTCATCTACATTGTTATTAATTCCTGTGTCTGCGGCTGTAGGTTGATCAAGGCCTTCAGTGTCATCAAAATCAGTATCAGAAAAGATTATAGGTAATGAACAGGAAATAGGATCACTGGACTCATTGTTATAGGGAAAAACATCTTCATAAAAGGTGACATCTCTAGATATCATCATGGATTTTCTTTTTAGGTCATATACTTTGTAACCTTTTTGATTGGAGGCATAGCCTAAGAAAATACATTTCATGGCTTTAACATCAAATTTTGATTTATGTGGAATGTTATTAGTGACAAAACACATACATCCAAAGGTTCTAAGTGAGGAATAGTCCACAGGTTTATGGAAAAGAGTTTCATAGGGGGTTTTCCAATTGAGTAAGGGAGTAGGTGTTCTATTTATTAGATAAGTAGATGTTAGAATAGTCTCTGTCCAAAACATCTTTGGGAGATTAGCTTGGAACATTAAGCACCTAGCCACTTGTAAAAGGTGTTTATGTTTTCTTTCTACTATTCCATTTTGTTGTGGAGTATATGTGCATGTGGTTTGATGGATAATCCCTTCATTTTTAAAGAAGTTTTGGCAATGTTCTCCTAAGCATTCTGATCCATTATCACTTCTAATCTTTTTTATTCTACAATTAAACTGAGTGAGGACCATTTTATGAAACTCCTTTAGTAATTCTGTTGCTTGAGATTTTTGTTGCATAAGATAGGTCCATGTGCATCTAGAGTAATCATCAACCAAGGTAAGCATATAGGTACATCTAGCAAAAGAGAATTCATTATAGGGACCCCATATATCCACATGCAAAAGTTCAAAACAATTTTCAGAAACAGATGTACTGGTAGGAAATGGAAGCCTTTGTTGTTTGGCTTGTGAGCATATTTCACAGGTGAAGTCTTCATTCTTAACATGTTTAGACAAACCAGTATGTAGGAATACATTTTTGGACAAATGTCCTAATCTTTTGTGCCAAGTATCTAAGGAAACATGTGAAGCATAAAGGCCATATTCTCTGTGTTTGTAAGAGTTTCATCTATGTTCTTTCTGTCAAAAGACTGAGAATTCAAAATGTAAAGTTTCGCTACTAAATGTGCCACTGAAATGACCTCTCTAGTCTTGTGGTCCTGCATCACACAACAAGTTTCAAGGAATTTAATTTTGATAGGGAAAGATTTACATAATTTACTGGCAGAAAGTAGATTAAACGGTAAACTTGGAACAAATAAAACATCATTCAAAATCAATTTATCATTTAATTTTATGACTCCTGATTTTTGAACTTTGTGTTTATTCCCATCTGCAAGATGAACATAAACATTGAATAAATCATTGCTTTTATCAGAAAACATAAGGTCAGTATTACACATGTGAGATGTGGTGCCACTGTCAATAATCCAATCATCAAAATTTCCAGAATTAAGGGGATTATGATCAGCCATTTTACCTGAGAAGTTGTATTTGTCACCATCTGTTATAGTTAGTGTTTGAGGCTTCAGACCTCCAAGAAATTTGTGGAATTCAGATCTGAGTATCTCAGTGATTGCATTTCCATCAACAACACAATTCTCAGCATTCTTAACGTCTATGGCAGCAGCTGCTCTGTTGGACACAGGTATAGTTTTCTTTCTTTGATCCATGAGTGTGTTATACCACTCAGGATATCCATGAATTTCAAAACAAGATTCTTTAAGGTGTCCTGATTTTCCACATTCTGTACAAATTTGTTGCCTTTTATCTTGAAACATTCTTTTCTTTTGAAAATTTTTCTGAAATTCTGGTTTCTTGTATACCTGCATTGCCATATTCTGAGAAGGATGGGATGGTTCCACAGCTTCCTCCTTTTGTTTCTCGATTCTTAGCACCATTGCATATGCCTTACTGATCATAGAAATCATTCAATCCCATAAGGAATTGAATGGTTTGATCATGATTTTTAATGTCTGCATTCTCCTTTGCTGCTCTACAAGTACACTTAGGTGTGTACGTAATACTTGCCAATTCGTCCCACAATTTCTTTAGCTTAGAAAAATATGCAGAGACAGTTAACGAACCTTGAGATAAGCTACCGAGTTCTTTCTTTAATCTGCATGTTGCTTTGTCCGTATCTATTTTCCAATTCAATCCAAAGCTCCCTCGAAGTATTGGTGTACATAAAGCTTTCCACAATGTCTCGTGAAATGGAATTCAATATCCATGAAATAACCATGGAGTCTGCTTTATCCCATTGTTCCATTTCTTTAGAATTTTCTTCTGGTTTTGTTGTCTTCTTGGATGAAACTGAGTTTCGTCTTGGATATTAAGCCCAACTTTATCGACCTCCATGACAGGAAGTTTGTCCCGTCCAGCAGTGTGGTAACAAGGCATAAGCCTGGGTTATCACTCGGTTGTAGTTTGAATGCTTCCATTTCTTCAGCCATTCTTGAAGTTTTGTTTTGTTGTTTCTTGTAGACAAGAGTGTGTCAATCTTGATTTTCTTGGGTGAAAAGAAGGGTAATCAGATACCATCAATGATGGCTCTGATACCATGTGAAATTCGTAGCGGAATGTAGAGAGAAAGTCATTTGGAAAGAATTGAGAGAAAGAAGCTCTGTAATTGCAGCAAAAGTGTCTAGCTTTCTGTTCTTGTTATTAACGAAGAAGAAGGTGTACAATATATATACGCTTAGCCACAACTAACTGAAGTTAACTCTAAAGTGCTATACACTAATAAAAGCGTGAGAACGACTATAAGGAAAAGCAACTTCTAATTACAGAAAACAAATAAAATAAAACGCTCTTTCACTAATAAAGGTGTTATTCCTGTAAAGCACGATGTCTTCATCTCTGTCATTATAAAGCTGATCTTGAGCTTTCTTCCTGCAGAACAGCATTCAACCTCCAAGAAACTTGCAATTTAACACCCTCTCCCTCCTCTCTCATCATCATCGTCGTCCCCCTCCCTCTCTCCTCGTCACCACCCTCCTCGTTCCCATCCCTCCCACGCCCCATTCCCTTCCCCTTCCTTTCCCTTGTGTCCCCTTCAATAATGCCACCCCCTCCCCCTCCCTTTCCTCCCCAACCCTGTCACCCGTTCCCTCCACCGATTGCGCCTCCCACTTGCCTCCTTCCCCATCCCTTGTGTCCCCTTCAATAGCGCCACCCCCTCCCCCTCCCTTTCCTCCCCAGCCCTGTCACCCGTTCCCTCCACCGATTGCGCCTCCCACTTGCCTCCTTCCCCATTGGCGGCATCTCTCTCTCTATATATATATATATATATAATAAGTTTAGACTTTAAATTAAAATTAAAATCCAATAATTTTTAAATAAAAATATAAATATTATTTTAAATTAAAAATATAAATATTATTTTAAATTAAAAATAAAAATATATAAAAATGGTGCATGTGATGGAACAAATGAGTCATGGGCGTTTTCGCTTCATATTAAAAAAAAGGGGGGGTTAATTTGCCGTTTTTTTTTTTACAAAGGAGTTTTTTTTTTCTCATTTCTCATATTATATAGAGGTATATTATATTTAACCCAATATAAAAACATGACAAATCAAGATTATCTACTACGGTCATATAACATTAATCTATGTAATTAAAAACTTAAATTTTGACAACAATTAATCAATTTAATATTCGTAATAAATTTAATTATAATTAAAATATTTATTATACTTTTTAATTGTAACTAATATTTTAATGATTTCGTTCTGCTCTCAAATCCAGAAGTTTCTAACACGATCATATCTTAATTATAAAATCAGCATATCTTCACCATCCATTTCAAGAAACCGTGTTCCTAGGTTAGTTAATTATTCCGTGCTATTTCTTGCCCTGCAACACATGTTATACAATTATAATTAAATTATTAAGTACATGTACAATCAAACTCCACTGTCCTAGTGGAATTGTGGGCATGGGTCGGTCTCCACCAACTCATAATTATGATAAATTGATGACTGCCCATCACATGATCATGAGGATTTCCAAACTGACATTCCACTGCATGCCTTCACCTTTTTTCCTTGCTTCATTCTGACTTCACCTTTTTCCCCAATATTAATGAACCAAAAGTGTGTTCCCACTTCATAATATTTCTTTATTTTTGGCAATATTCACGTTACCAACCCCACCATCTACAACTATAAATAGGTCTCCATGTTAACTTTGTACATGCTCACAAACATTTCCTTCACACACACTTTGCTACACACAATTAGGGTAAATTAAGGAATTGAAGTCTCAATCATTAGGGCAGCCAAAAACCTATGGCAAAGTTGAAGTCCTATATCGTTCTTGCTTTTCTAGTTATATCAGCATTTGTGACCGTCTCTGAAAGTCGTGTCGCAAGGAAGGACCTTGGCTTGGACTTAGGCGGCTTGGGCGGCCTGGGGGTTGGCATAGGTGCTGGGATTGGTATTGGACTAGGAGGCGGTGGAAGCGGGTCTGGAGCTGGGGCTGGGTCTGGTTCGGGCTCCGGTGGTGGCGGTAGCTCGAGCAGTTCCAGCTCTAGTTCGAGTTCAAGCTCAAGTTCAAGTTCAGGAGGTGGTGGTGGGGCAGGCTCAGAAGCAGGCTCTTCTGCAGGATCCTCTGCTGGATCGCGAGCTGGGTCGGGTTCTGGTGGTGCAGGTTCGGAAGCTGGATCATCCGCTGGTTCACGGGCTGGATCGCGAGCTGGATCTAATGGCCACAGTCGATGAACGGTTTAGCACGACGAAATCAATCTAAACTGCATGTCATGAATGAGCTTAATGCATGTGAGACAAAAGAAGATTAAAATTGGAGTTGCAGTAATTATAATGTTATATGTGTGTTTGTGAGTGTGTGATCTAGAAAATAATGAAGGCAGCAATCCTGTAATGTAATATGCACTTCTTTGTACGGACATCCTTGTGTCTATGATTGTTGATTAATGAACAGGAATTAATGTTGAATAATGTAAGGTTTCATGCATGGGATATTCATCGTGGGATTTAGTTTGTGTGTGTGAAAAGGGTTTAAATTTGAACACACTATTTGTAGTTAAAGGGTTTAAAATTACACTTACGACCATTGGGGGGTAAAAAAATACACCATAATTACATTAATTAAAGGTAAAAAAAAAATTCTTCGGTCTTGAAACTAACAGTGTTTAGCATTTTTTATCATGTAACTTTCTCTATTTATTTATTTAATTTTTTAAGTGACAAATGTAGCGTAGCACATTTTGCGCTACATTTCACGTTTAGTCCTTTTTTTGACAAATTTAGTCATATGTGACAATTCTGGTACTAACAATTTATAGTTATCGGACCAAAAATGATATCTATAAACTCCAGTTTGAAGGATACCAAAATTATCAATATAGGATTAAATTTGTCCAAAAAGAGCGAATGTGAGATGTCCATGACTAAATTCTCATAAGAAAAAGGACTAAATGTGTAAATAGATCATGAGATGTTACAAAATAAAAAATATAACTTTGCCTTAATTAAAAGATCAGAAATGGTTTGTTGACTAATTAAAGTTCTTAGCTTATAAATTCTTGTAAACCTTAAAAGTTAGTTTTGTTAATTTATTTGACGAATTCGGTTTTATTTGCTTAAGCTAAAATGACATAATTCAAAATAATGAATACGAAAACCAAAAAGATGCATGACGCATTTTAATTTTTGAGTAGTTTTTTTTTATTTTTTTCATAAATTAATTATAATTACATCATAAATTTTAATTAATGGTAACTATAACAATCAATAAATTATTAATTAAATATTAAATATTTATAATTAATTAATATTTATTAATTATGCTAGTAAATTAATTATAACTACTATTAAATTAAGTAGAACAAATTATGAGACCCCAACTTAATATATATCACTGTTCATGTTGATGCCATTATAATCAACGAGCAGTACAAAAATTGATCGGGGTTAAAATAGTGAAAAATTCCATAAAGACCTCCTCGTCCTTCATAAATTCAAGAATAACATAACATAACAAGAATTTGTATTATGCATCGGATCTTACTTGTCCTGATCGATCCAATAACCCAAAACGATGATCGTTGATCCTCAAGTCATCCAATTAGGGCACCCAACGTGATATGTGGGACCAGGTAACAATTCATCCTCTATGAATAGTGGTTGACCCCATTAAATATATATATATTAAATATATTGAAGTCAAACTCTTCGATCCCCGTCATTTTTCTGACTTTACATCTATTGATGGATTTGAAATAATGAATTATAATTCCTGAAACAAATCCTTAAATTAATTCTATATTATGAAAAGGATTTTAAATTATTGAATTGACTATATTTTGTTAGATATGGATGGATTTCAAATTCTTATAATACAGAGCCATTTGAAATTTTTTTTTTTTTTAATTTTCAATGGAATCCAAATTTATCAATCAAAATATAACTTACGCGAATTCTAATTTACACATCAGAGTATCGATTTTAACTGAAAGCTACCCCATCAACTGTAACGACTTATTTTGTAGATCAATCTATTTTTCTAAATCAAGAAAAACCTTTGTGGACCCCACCTCTTATACCTTTTTTCTTTTTTTTTAACAAAAACCACCTAGAGGTGGAGGAGCTTTTCGAAGTCCTCAATCTTTCTATATTAAAATGCACAAAATAGTTATAGCGGAGAGCTAGCTCCCTAGAATTTATAGCAAAATCATAAATAAGGAGTACTACTCCCTTACAAATAGAGCAATATTAAATAAGAAGTACTATTCTCTTACAACAAAGGACACGAACAGGTGACATCGACCCCAACCCGAATCAAAGTCACAAGTCACTATTTGTTTATATGATTTTCATTAAGCATTCGAAATTAGTAGACGAGACAATGAGCAATATAACATTTTTCTCTCTTGACCATATCAAAAATATTAAATAATCATTTACCCAATAATATATACAAACAAAACAATAACAAAAGTTTTAATTACTTAATTAAAATGATGTCGGACTCCAATTCCTCCACTAACGCATACACAAAATAAAAGATTTTAAAATTTTGAGAGAGAGGGAGAATGAGATAGTGTGAACAAATTAGTATTTAATAGAGAGAAAATGAGATATTTTGGTGAATAATATATTTATTATATGATTGATTTATAATTTAAATAAAATGATCAATCACATAAGTAATTATATTTATTATGTAATTGGTGGGGTTTGACTAAATGTGATCTGAATAAGGATTTTCGGACAAAATCTGAATTTAGGATAAATTACAATAAATTCACATGAGGTTTCACATAATAACGATACTCCTTTTTTTTTTAAACATTACCAATACCTTCTAATATTCGATGAAAGTATGTAATTTTTTATGACGGCCTGAAATTGTCAACTTTGACTTTACATGTATTTTTTTCTTTTAAAGAAATATAAAATTTGTAAAAAAAAAAAAAAAGTGGACTAGTTGGATAAAAATATTATACAGAATTATTCATTAATCCATAAAAATATTAAAAAAATTCAAAAGATAAGAAAAATTATAGGAAAATTAGAAGTTTAGTCCCGTAACTTAGGACGGGTGACATTCTTGGTCTTGTACGAAATAATTTTCGTAATTTAGCTTTGTGACTTTATAATTTTGGCAATTTTAATCCTTCTTTGATAATTTGGCTGAAAAATTGCATATGTTTGCACATGACTCAATTAAATTTTAACTTTAGCCCTGTAAATTAATTGGTACAGGACAAAAAATACCAATTTTCATCCTAAATTACAAGACTAAAATTGTGATAGGATCATGTGCTGATCACATGGAATTTGGCCTCAAAAGCTGAAAATTGCAACAACAAAAAATGAAAGATATAGGGTTGAATTGTGAAAATCAGTTCATACAGGATCAAAAATGCCACGCCCCATAAGCTACAAGACTAAGGTTGCATTTTGTTTATTCAAAATTATGATTCGTAGTCCACAAGGATATTTTAATTAGTTTACCATAAAAATTAAATGAAAACATAATGAATACTAATGTATTAAAATCAAAAGAACATATTAATAATATTTCAAATAAAGAAAAATTAGGAAAAAAATGCAAGCAATTATCTGTTTATGAAAAAAAAATAATTATTTTTCTATATTTTTTAAAATATAACAATTTACCCCCTGTGTTTTCTAAAAAATACAAGAGATAAATTACTATTTTTTTTAATAAAAGGATAATTTACTCATTTATAATATTAAAAAAAAGTAAATTATAGTAAACTCCCAAAAAAAAAAATTATGTCAAATTTTAAAAATCACGTTGTAATTTATGAAATTTAATATGTTAGGTGAGGAGAGTGGGCGGCGGCGACATCCAAAGCTCACAATGATAATGGGAAGGCACATGAGGAGTCCAACAAAGTATCCACTGCATTTCCATCCACAAATTCTCAACTCTGTCATTTTCCCATAATGATGAAAAAATTAAACTAATTAGTCATCTTCCTCCCATTCTATAGTTCAAGCGTCACGTTTTGATTGTAATTTTACCATATAGTAATCGGGTAAATAGCAATTTATCTTTCTATGATATTGAAAATGAGCACATTACTCTGTTATGAAAGAAATATAGCAATTTATCCCCCTATACTTTTTTACTATTTGTTTTGTCATAAGGGGGTAATTTGCTCATTTGCAATAGCACAAGGGAGTTGCTTGCATTTTTCCCTATAGTAATTATTGCCGCACAAGGCAAAAATTATAGTTGTTAGCAATAGTACTAATTTATTACATTCTAAATCGTGTAGTAACTCAGTCGTACCGTGTTACAATTGTAGCCGCATTACAAGAATAATAATTATTGTCTTATACACCAACAATTCTTGCTACGATGTGGCACAGGCCAATAAGCAGACTTCTTTCATGATCTTGTACTGATTGCTCGATTGGTATTTGTAGTAAGTAGTGGGTCTCGAGAAGTTACAACCATCCGTCAACTAGCCTACTGCGTAAATCTCACCTTACAGAGTGCAAAGTGCTTTTTCAAGTATCAGTTGATGAGTTTCTAACCAAACGGATAGCATCTCGTATTAGGATTGTTAACGAGTAGGTTTTGGCCCTATCTAGGTCCATAGATTGCTGACGGAATTGGGCCGGCCCTCCTTGATAGTTGGATTTACTTTACAATTGCCCAACCCATGATTTCTTGCTAAGGCCCGCAACTACTGGCCCAAATCCAGGATAAATCCCAGATTGCTGTCTAGCCCATTTTAGGTGGACTAAAGTGTTTTTTTTGGCAATTTTATCCTCACATGTTAGATGGTTAAAGACTAAAATACCCCTTGTAGTTGCAAAAATTACAAGACAATTCTATTCGAAGTACAGTTCCGAATCATTATCGTCATTTGTAAACAAGTTATAAAAATATCATATCCCTAAAAATCTCAAATTTTAATCACCTTTTTTTGTCATAATAATGAGTAAATTGGACCTAAAAATAATATAATAACTTATGTGGTCTTTGAAAAATATTCAAATCAAAAAGAGTTACTTTGTTTTGGGTCCCAATAAGCATAAATTTATTGATAAAAATAGAAAATAAAAGGAAAAACTAAACAATTATTGATAAATTTCATTATATTGAATGATTTAATAAATCATTTCTAGTTCAAAAGGCAACAATTTTCTTTTCCAATGATCATTTATTTTGACCCCTAAACATAAATAGTTCATCTATTGGCCTCACTTTGGTGATTTGGATTTAATTAGTAATTTTGTGTAATATGTATCTAATATATTTTATAGATTTTGCTTTAATTTGGATTTTCTTTTTTCTTTTAATTTTAGCCTTTTATATTCACCTGTTGTTGTATGAAAGTGTCAAACATCACCTATCAAAGAAAAAACGGGCTCTGAGTGTTTCCCAATCACTACAAGAAAATAGGGTATCAGAGACCAAAATTTAGAGACCGAACAAAATCCGTTTTTATCAGAGATGGCTCTTTTTATTATAAATTATTAAAAAAAATTAGAGACGGATTTATACGCTAAATTCCATCTCTGTTTCCGTCTCTGATACTGTTATACTGAGATGGCTGAGACTTGGTTATTTCCGTCTCTGTTCCATAGCTACTTTTTTCTTTAATTTAGCCACGAAAATTTCCGTCTCTGATGGTGTAAATAGGAATTTTTTTATTTTTTAAAATATTAAAACACAAAAATAAGAATTTTTTTATTTATGTAATAATAATTAAGTTGTAATAATTAAGAATTTTTCCGTCTCTCATTTATTTTAGAGACGGAAATCCTACTTTCGAAGATGGAAATTTCTGTCTCTGATACCCTATTTTCTTGTAGTTAATCCATAAATCAGGGCTCGTGATTATGTGGTTATTGTTTGTCGTAGATAGTGTTTCTATGAGTTTACAAAATTTTAAAATATAATCTAAGTTGTTTATAAATTTATAAGATGTTATAAAATATTGGGTAGTATTTTAATATATGAGATAGGAGGTTTAAAAAATAAGATGGTATAATTTTATTTGCCCTTCACCAAAAAAATAAGGTAAGGAATTATTAATTCGCATTTAAAATATTAATAAGTTCTTAATTCTAATTATATTAAGTATTAATAACACTTTATAAATATGTTTTATCTTTTATCCAAATATTTTAAGGATTTATTTGTAAATAGAACTTATAATTTTTCTTAAAAGATATAACTTTATATTTTTCATAAGACTCTATATTTAAGTATATGAATTACATTAATTATGTGTTTTTACAGTTAAATATAAATATATTAAAATAATAAAATTTATTTAGTGTTATTTATATAAATAATATAATTTCAAAATATATTCAATAAGAAATTAAATTAACTAATATTATTGAGAAAAAAAATATCATGTAAATTTATTTACTCTAATTTATATAAATAATATAATTTGAAAATATATTCAACACAAAATCAAATTAACTAATAATATTTTAGAAAAAAAATCATGAGTATTTTAATTTTAAAAATATATAAATACTAAAATAATCCTAAATATTTTATATTTTCATATATAAAAAATCGTCCGTTGAAAGGGCTAATTTGAAGTATATTGGAAATATTAAAAGTATTTTAAATTTAAAATTAAAAGTGAGGAACTAAATAAATTTTACCAATGATGATTGACCACAGCTGAGCAGATCAGGTTCCAAAACCCTTTTATCAAGAGTTTGTGCCTTTTATCAAGGTCTAATCACAACAAGATTCGACTCAATCCACTGACCAACAACCCTAACCGACTATCGTCATGCACTTGTAAGGCCAAGACCACACCACATGAATCCATATAAATACGGATATTCATTGTAAATACTTCATAGTTATTTCGTGTCAAGTTACGTCATTTCTATTTTAAGCATAACGTTCTTCATCTTTGTCTTGTTTTTATTCTAAATAATTTAGGTATCAGAGGGCCATGGCTGGGAACCTCCCAACAAGCTTGGCGATCTGTCCATCCTTCTCAGGTTCCAATTATACTTTCTGGATTAGATCACCCGCCTCCGATCCGGATCAAATAGTATCTAGGTGGTTTATAACTAAGTATGTAAACTCTTCAAGATATCTTTTAAAGCAACGAGAAGTGGTTGGCAAAATTTTTGAAAAATAAATTTATAAAATTAAAAAATGGGTCATTATGAACTTTTTTCTATAAGAAAATAAACATAGATATGAACAGACTGATTTTTAATCTAAGTTCACAATCAGCTTGTTTCATAAGCTATAAATTTAATAAGTTAAGCTGACTCTATCAGCCAAACTCAGGCATGCATTACATTACATTACCATGTGAATCATACTAGTCAGAAAGGAAAATTCCTGGAAGCTTCCCTACATTGGTATTTTATTATAACCTAGAAGCCTAGAATGCTACAATATTTTATGTATATATTCTGATTCATTTCTTCAAAATCTTTCTTTCTTTATTTTTTATATATTTTTGGAATAATTACATTTATACTCCTCATAGTCTTTTTACACAAACTATCTCTATTATTTGAAAAATTACAAAAATCACCCCTGACAGCATTTAAAATCAAAAAATGCTCCTATTGACTAGATCAACCTTTAAAATAATTTTTCAATGACAAAAATACCTTTAGGAGTGTTTCTGTAATTATTAAAAGATAGAAGGGCATTTCTGTCTTAAAAAGTTATTTTAAAGGTTGACCTAGTCACATGGGCATTTTTGGGTTTCAAAGGCTATAAGGGGTGGTTTTTGAAATTTTTCAAAAGGCAGTGGTGGTTTGTATAAAAAAGCAATAGGTGAGGGGGTGTAAATATAATTATCTCAATATTTTATACATATTTCTATTTAATTTTTTAAAATGCAAAATTTGATTTAATATTATACATAAATTTATTGATCGTCCATCCAACTCGACGCTAAATTGATAAACCCCCTCGTTCTTGTCCTCCGACTAGAAGGTTTCTTGCACTTACAGGTAACGAGTTAGGATTAGATGAAGGCACAACCCCTCCTTTAGGTACATTGGTTTTCGGAGCTTAGGGGTCTGGTTGTGTCCCTTGTCCAAACCGATCGGAAAGGTTTGGGACTTGAGAAAAGAGAGAGCAAATCATTAGGCTTGCTAGGAGGTTCCCACCTAAGACCCTCTAATGCCTAAGTCAGCGAAAAAATTCAAAATAAAATAAGCAAGCTAAATGTGATCTCAAGCGATCTAGCTTGGGTGTTCAGTGTAATTAATATTTTACCATAAACGAACTGTATATGGGGTATTTATAATATTTGAATAGAGGTGGGAAAATGGGTCGAGTTAATTGGTTCCCGACCCGACTCGATCGGATATGGATTAAACGGGTCGGGTTTTCAAGTTTTATGGCGAGTTCGGATAACCCAAAACTCACCTATTTCTTAATCGGGTCAAGTTCAGGTTATAAAATGCAACCCGAATAACCCAATCGGGTACCAAATTAGAAAAGGGGCAAACTTGGGGAGAGTTTATTTCATAAAACTAGAGGTCTGAGTTTGTGCATTTTGCTAATGCAAAAATTGAGTTTATTGTTGCTAACTTGCTATTTATGAAATGATATGTTTAAAATGAGTTTATAAATTATAGGTGTTGGGCTATTGGTTATGTTTTTAGTTCAGTCAACGGACTTTTGTGATTCTTTGCAAATGCAATTTATTTTGTGAATAAAATTTCATTGCTTCATAATAAAAATAATAATAGAAAAAATAATTCTAACTTCTCAAGTTCGGGATCGGGTAGTGTATAGATCCAATTAACCCGAACCTGATTAACCTGTGTCGACGCCCACCCCTATGTTTGAATGGATCCACTTGCATGTCTAGAGGGGTCCATTCACGTTGCACCATGTGTCATGATCCTAATTCATAAGGTGTCAGAACAATCAATAGTCCCTCGTAATAGGTCCTGGAACCGAGTTGCAGATACGGGTCAAGTCCGTGACCCAAACCAAAACCCTCTACAGGATGAGTCTTTCACTGGTTGGCCCTCGAAGAATACTTTTGGATATACTTTTTAGCTAAGGCTACATTTAAATTGATGAATTTGACGTTGGAGTTTCAAATCCTTAGTAACTGATTCGTTGAAAACGTTTGAATAAGTCTATATTTGTAAAGAAAGTAAAAGAATAAAGAAATGTAACAAGGAACTTTATTAATGGCCAAAATTCTTTATCAGTCGAAGCATTCAAGAAGAAGAAGAAGATTTCTCTCGTAATGGAGTATAGTAGAGCTTCTGCTCTTAAACCCAGCTTCACGCAACTGCTATTGACTAACTAACATGTATTCACAACTTAACTAACTAAGAAATGCCAAAAGAAAAATGAAAGAAAATGAAAGCGCGTACACGAGTAACTAAAGAGCAGCTAACGACTCGTTAAAGTTGCATTTACAATATAAATAGGAAAGGCGTGAAAATGTAAACGACACTTCTTCAAGCTTCAGCACTTCTTCCTCCTTCATAGCAATGAACAGAGCATGTGCAGAAGCAGTGGAACACTGAAAGCAGAATTCTGCTTCTTTACACCCCCTCCTCAAGTGGGACTTATCAAGACATTGATCAGTCGTAACTTGGAGATAAGTGACATGAAATTTGGACCAGTGAGGGTTTTCGTAAATACATCTGCCAATTGATTTTTGGATGAAACATGTGAAGGCATAATGAATCCCTATTTATGTTTATCTCAAACCAAATGACAATCAATCTCAAGATGTTTAGTTCTTTTGTGGAAACTGGGTTGGCAATAATGTGGAGAGCCGCTTGATTGCCATAAACAAAAGGAAATGGAGTTGGAACCTGTATCTAAAAATCTCTAAGGATATTATGTATCCAAGTGAGCTCACAAGCTCTGCTACCCATACTTCGATACTCCACTTCAGCTGTGGACCTAGATACTGTTGCTTGATTCTTCATTTTTCATGAAACCAGACTTCTTCCAAGAAATATGCAACAACCAGTCAAGGATCTCCTAGTGTCTTTGAAAGTTGCCTGATCAGCATCACAATATGCAATCAAGTTAAAATCTGAATCTGAAGTTAAATAGAGACCTCTGTTAATTGAGCCCTTTAGATAGCGAACAAGATGTAAGGCTGCATTCCAATGTTGTCTGCAAGGATGTTGCATATATTGCCCAATTGCTGTGTAGCATGGCAAATATCAAACCTACTAAATGCCAGATACAGCAGCCTTCCCAGCAACCTTCTATAAGCTTCAGGATTAGGCAATTGTTCTCCTGTAAGTGCTGTGAACTTAATTCCTGATGGCAGTGGAACGCTTGTTGCCTTAGCTTGAGAAAGGCCTGTATCTTCTATAATGTCTTTGATATATTTAACTTGAGTAATTGTAAGACCTTCATTTGACCTTGTAATTTCCAAGCCTAGGAAATATCTTGCTTGTCCAAGGTCCTTGATGGTGAATAATTTGTCCAAATAGAGTTTAATTTCTGTAATTATCTCTTCTGATGGCCCTGCAAGTAATACATCATCTACATAAACAAGTAATACAAAGAATCCCAAAGGTGTAACCTTGGTAAAGAGGCAATGATCATGTTTTGGCTGGATGAATCCAAAGGCCTCCAGTTTTGTTGTGAACTCTTGATTCCATTGTCTTGAGGCTTGCTTGAGTCCATAAAGAGATCTCTTTAACTTACAGACATGTCCTTTACAGACATCATAACCTTCAGGAGCCTGCATATAGATTTCTTCTTCTAGAAAACCATGAAAGAAAGCATTGTTAATGTCTAATTGATGTATATCCCAATTACGTTTAGTAGCTACTACCAAGAATATTCTTATTGTTATTGCCTTTGTCATACGTGAAAAGCTATCTATATAATCTATGCATTGTATTTGATTATATCCTTTTGCAACTAGCCTAGCTTTATATCTTTCTATAGAGCCAACTGATTTTAATTTGAGTTTAAAAACCCATTTACAACCTATTGCTCTTTTATATTGTGGTAGCATTGTAATTTCCCATGTATTGTTCTTTTCTAAAGCTTCCAACTCTGTTGTCATTGCATCTCTCCACTCCCTTTTCTGACTGGCTTGGACATAAGTCTTTGGTTCCTGCAAAGGAGATGATGCAACAAGGAAATAAGAATGCATAGAGGATGTATGAATAGCTATAAGAATATCTGAGCGTTCAGAAGTATATGTGTAGATGAAATCTTGAAATCTTGGAGGCCTACTAATGGCTCTAGATGATCTCCTTAAAACATCATTGTTTCCAGGTTGTGTGTCTGCATTATCTTCCTAAGTCATATTTTCTGGTTCTATGATATTACCTTGTATCTCTGCAGGTTGTTCAGACTCACCTAAAGGATTTGAATCAATTTCAGATGCTATTGTTGGGAGGGAACAAGTGATAGGATCAGTCTGTGACCTATATAAGGAAAGTTACTTCTTTGAAATGTTACATCTCTAGAGACTATTATTGTTCTTTATTCAAATCAAATAGCTTATATCCCTTTTGATTATGTGCATAACCTAAAAATATACACTTTATGGCCCTTGGATCAAACTTGAATTTGTTTGGTTGTGTGTTTGTTGCAAAACATAAACATCGAAAGGCTCTAAAATGAGTATAGCTTACTGGTTTCTTAAAGAGTACTTCATAAGGTGTTTTCCATTTTAGAATAGGTGTTGGTATTCTATTAATGATATAAGTTGTAGTTAAAATAGCATCTGTCCAAAATATTTTAGGGAGAATTAATTGAAACATTAGTGATCTTACCACTTATAAAAGATGTTTGTATTTTCTTTCAACAATCCCATTTTGTTGTGGGGTATAAACGCCTGTTGTTTGACGTATAATGCCTTATTCTTTGAACAAATTTTGACATTGTTCCCCTAGAAATTCAATGCCATGATCAGTTCTTATTACTTTGATTCTTTTGTTAAATTGAGTTAGAATCATCTTATGAAAGTTGATTAGGAGGCTTGCAGTCTGTGACTTTTGTTGCATTAGGTAAGTCCAAGTACATCTACTATAATCATCCACTATTGTCAACATGTATGTACATTTAGATATATAATATTGATTGTAAGGCCCCACAAGTCTATGTGCACTAAGTCAAAGCAGTTCTGTGAAGAAGAATTGCTTAAAGGAAAAGACAGTATTTGTTGTTTGGCTTGAGGACATATTTCACAAGATAAAGATTCAATTTTATTTCCTTCTATCAGACCAGTGTGTATCAATACATTTTGAGAGGTATGTCCTAATCTTTTATGCCAAGTCTCAGATGTGACAGAGGATGTACTAAGGCCAAATTCCTTGTTGGGATTCAACACCTTATTTGTATACTTCTTGTCAAATGATTGTTTCTTGAGGTGGTAAAGCCTTCCTAACAGACATCCTACTGCAACCACTTTATTAGTCTTGTGGTCCTGCATAACACAATAGGATGGAAAGAACTTAAATCTAATGGAAGAGGTATTATAAAGCTTACTAACAGATAATAAATTGAATTGCAAGTTAGGTACAAGCAGCACATTTTTAAGACATATTTTGTCAGTAAGATGTATATCTCCAGAACTTCCTACAGAATGTTTAGTTCTATCTACAAGGTGTATAAATGTGTTAGAGATCTTAAATTCAGATTTATCAAACATTGAAGCATTGCTACACATGTGTGTAGTAGCACCACAATGATCCAAACATATCCAGCTATCAAGGACTAAGTTGCCAAGAAACTTATCTGAGAACTCAGCACAACCTTCATCAGCTGGAGCGAGTAACTCAGACTCCATTTCTCCAAAGTACTTGTGCAGTTCTGCCCTGATGATTTCAGTGGTTGATTTCTCATCAATGGCATTGAGCACTGATTCCTCAGATTCAGTGGCAACCACTGCTTTGTTGTTGGTGACTATGGTTTTCTTCCTTTGCTCCACCAATGTTTTGTACCAATCTGGATAACCGTATATTTCAAAGCACACCTCCTTCAGGTGTCCTATTTTTCCATATTCTTTACATGCATGTGTTCTTTTATTGGTTAGATTCATTTTCTCTTGGAAGGATCTATGAAACTTGTATTTCTTGGAAGCTTACATTCCCATGCTTTGAGCAGTGTATGAGCTGCCTGAATTTATTCCTTTTGCCTTTCAATTCTTAACATCATAGAGTAGGCTTTGCTGACATTGGGGAAAAGATCCATCATGAGGATCTGGTTCCTAACATGATCATGCTTTCTTGTAAATCCATTAAAAACTACAGCAATTGGTATGACATTTTAAGTTCAGCCATTTCTTTGGTAGTTCCACAGGTTACAACTGATGCAGGCCAGCTCATCCTAAATTCTTTTAAGCTTGGAAAAGTAGGTTGAGACTGACAAGGAACCCTATAATATGGAAGCCATTTCTCTTTTTAGTTGATAGACCATTGGTCCATTGCTTTGTCCAAATCGGGTCTCTAATTTGATACAAAGTTCTCTGGCAGTGTTGGTGTACAGAAAACTTTCCACAATTTCTTTTGAGATGGAGTTTAGAATCCATGAAGTCACCATGTAATCTACTCTTATCCACTGTTCTAATCCTTTCCTATTTTCTATGGGTTTGATTTCTTCTCCATTTATGAAGCTTAATTTCATTTTGGCCCCTAAGGTTATCTTCACTAATCGACTCCATGAGAGATAGTTGGAGCCATCTGATGGAGTTGATACTAGGCTTGACCTGGATTGTCACTAGGATGCAGCTTCAAGGCTTCTGAATTTTCTACCATTTTGTTGCAGAGTTTTCTTATAATTTTCTAAAAGTGAATCAAGAAGGAAGAAAGTTTGTACCAAGGAATCAGAGACTATCAAAGATGGCTTTTATACCATGTAAAGAAAGTAAAGGAAGAAAGAAATGTAATAGAGAACTCCATTAATGGCCAAAATTCTTTATCAGTCGAAGCATTCAAGAAGAAGAAGAAGAAGATTTCTCTCGTAATGGAGTATAGTAGAGCTTCTGCTTCTTTACAATATTACAGGGGATTCAAACCGCTTCTATTCTCATGTAGTAGTAGAACATTGTTTTTTGGTGAAATATTGGTGGATTTTAGATTTTTTTTAATGTAGAATAATTTAAAATATCCTTTTTAAATTTAAATTTATCAATCCAAATACAATATATATGAAAGTAAATTATATTCATATGCTTTACAGACTTCTTGGCATAAAATATAAATTAGTGTTTTAATTGTTAATGTAATCAAGAATATCATTTCAAATATAAATTGAATAATTATGGACGATTAAGTATATTCTTAAATTATATATTTGAAACCAAGGATTCAATCTGTGATCTAAAACCGAAATACCAAATCAGCATGCTATTTTTTCCAAGATTTTCATAATTTCGACTAATATAGACAGTCACTTCATGTTGATTGCAAAACGGTAAATTTGAATGACTTATAAACCTCAAGATTTTCTTTCTCTAATAAAACGTCTCTTCAAGCAAAAACATTGGGCTTATACGAATATCTCACTCAAATCACAAGCCACACTACTTGGCGCAGTTCGTGGGAACGAGCTCGTCTGGCCGTCCCAAACCCCTCACTTGGAAAACTCAATCGGTGCCCTATTTCACGAAATTTTATTCATTCTAACTTTATACGGGCCTTATATGTTTGTCTGTATAATATACTTTTGTTTCTATTGCAAGTAGAATCTGCCACAAGTATTTAAAAACGTTATCATTAAGAAACAACTCTGGGAAATGAATCCACATGCACACTACTTTTTTCTGGTCCAGTTCCTGCAATCGATGTAGATATCTGAGTCGCAAGTGGTGCAATATTTTTTACTATGCACTGGCAAATGAATATTTTATTTTAACCTAAAAGAATTATTAGAAATTAAATAAAAAAATTGTTTTTCCAAACTTATATTCTCAAGTGGTTAATTTGTTTTTAATCAGGGTTGAGATTTTTCTGTCAGTTTATAATATTAAATCAGTATTAATTTGATTTAATTGCTCAAATAATACAATGCTGACAAGATTGTTCCAAAAAATTATAAATACATCTCATGAAGTTATAATTATAATTACATATGTGTCTTTATTTAGGAACAAAATCTTATAAATACACTTCACGGGTTAAATTTCATAACACCGTTTCGAGGGTATACTTATAATTTCATAGAAAACTGTTGGTACCTTTGACGTCTGCTTCCTCTCAACTTATTAATCGAAATTCATAGAATTTGCTTATGCTAAATTAAAAAAAAAAAAAAAAATTGACTGAAAATTCTTATTTACCCCACAATTGACGTGTTACTTACTTGTTGCAAGTCAAACAAATCTTTTTCACAAATTATCCTTAAACATCATTACACGTTAATGCATGTGAGGAGGTATATCTTCACCTTATAATAAGGTAGCTTGGTTTGGAAAATATTTATTTAATCTGTAATAAATCAATTAGGGATAAATATGAATTTTATTTTATTTTTTTTACTAATATTAGCAAATTTGGTGAATTTTGACTAACGGAATGATCTATTTGTTAGATAGAAACAAACGTTAAGAATATTAAATGTGATTTTCCAAACCATATGAGGTTTACGTGTAATTGCACCAAATCTCAAAAAGAGATAGTATAATTGTTCCTAATAATTAAGCGCATGTTTGGTTGGGGTGAAATATGGCCGTATAAGAAAATGTTTAGTATTTGGTTCGGAAGAATAGATAGAGTGAAAGTAAAACTGAATGTATATGAAAATTAATTGGAGCCCAATTTTGTTTCGGACATCAAAGTATAAGGTCAAAAGTACAAAAAAGAGATACATATTCTACTACGTTTATATATAATTTCTCTCAATTTCTTCTGTTCTTTTCCCGCTAACAGCAATCGTACATAATTTTTAAAAAAATATAACCTTAATGTAAAATAATCTTATTATTGTTTGTAAATATTTTTATTATTAATTTTTTGTACTTTAAATTATTTTAGTATAATATTAACTTATTTTATTAATATAATTTTAATATTTAATATTTTTTATCAATTTATTTTTCTCTACAAAACAATAATAAATATCTAAAACTTATTTCATTTCTAATCATACTAAATAATTTAAAAAAAATTATTATTCTTATCCTCACCCTCCCTTTCCTTTTGGCTTTCCTGTTAGGGAAGCAAACGCAGCCTTAGCCTTCAGTATCCAAAAAGTAAACAAAGGGCAAAAACGGGGTGCTGGCTGCTGTTGAGCAGAAATGAAGGGGATAAGGTGAGTGAGTCAATGAATGAGCACCGCCACCGCCCACATATTTCTCAATGTCAAATTGAAAATAAAAATACAACCGCCGAATTTACTGCCTTCGCTGGTCACAGCGCCGTTTATTTTTAATTAATTTATTATTGATTTATTATAAATTAGATAAATTTTTTTATAATTAAATTATCTTCGTGCGTCTTCACACGTTAATGTATTTGACGAGGTATATTTCCACCGTTATAAAGATATTTTTGTCCAAAAAAATTATCTGATTTACAATAAGTCAATCAATGGTAAATATTAATTTTCATTCAAACTGTTTATTAATATCAGCAAATTTAATGAATTTTGACTAACGGAATGACTTATTTATTATACGGAATCCAACTTTAAAGATATTAAATATAATATTGTAAACTATAGGGGATCTACGTTTAATTATTTAAATTTTTGAAGAAGAAAGAGTAATTATCCCTTGTTAGTATGGCGACCGGGTCAACAGTGTTTGACTGGTTGGAAGTGGATGGGGAGCTACGCGCACTCTTGGCGGGTAGAGTTATTTTTTGCTCTAAATGTCTCCAAGTGAAATGTACAGAAATGCCCTTGAAGAGTTGACTACTCCACTCCCCAAGCATATGTGAAGTGTGAAACCCCACATGGGAAAAAATTTACACTCTAACTCCGACTCCCAGCACTGATAGTACTATAATTTGAATTGAAATATAATGTTAGAGTAAAATCTCTATAAATTAATAGTTTAAAAATTAATAAATTTTTTAAAATAATAAAATTTTTCGGTCTCGATTTGGGCCTTTATAAAAAATTATCAAATTCGATAAGATAATAAGATAATAATTTTTCAGTTAGGTCCCGTTAAAACTCTAAATTAATAATTCATAGATATTACAATTATGAATATTATGGTAATTTGCTAAATATAAAGTCTGTAATGCTTTACGCATTTAATCATTCATGGATGATTTTGCGATGCTTTTTAGATGAGAAGACATGGTTGGGTGTTATGAATTTATTTTCATATTGAAATTTATATAGTATGTGTTTCATTTATCATGCATGAATATATTTAATTGGCTATAATAGTTATTTAAGTGCAACGAATTAATGTAAACATATATATTTATGTAATTCCAATAAATTGATACATGTGTCTATGAATATAATAGTTAATTATATACAATGAATTGATATTATACATGAATATATTTAATTAGTTACAAAGAATTGATTGATGCATGAAGGTAATCAATGAAACATATACGAATTCATTTATTTTCAATACATATGTACTAAATTTGCTGAATTTAAAAACTCTCTCTTTTAATTAATAAAATATTAATTTATCGATATATTAATATCTCTCTAAATTAATAAAATTTTATAGTCCCAATGTTATTAATTTATAGAGGTTTTACTGTATTAACTTTTTTTTTTTTTAGCATTACATGCATTCAACAAATTACAATAACTCTCGATTCAATTAATATATTAATATAATTATAAAAAAATTTAATAATTTTACATAAAGTGAGACAAATACTTACACATCCGATAATACTCAAACTCATGATCTCAAATTTATTCATGGGACTTCATACTAAGACATGATCGTAATTATGTTATTAATTTGGGTTATTTGTCATCTACCTTTCTTGATGTTTAATATCTGGCAAAAACTTTATACATATACTAGCGAAGAACTCGTGCTATGCATGGTTATATAATTTTTTTAAAAAAATAAATAAAATATTCTATAATATATTACTTAATAAAGAAATTGAATTTTTAAAATAAACTCTTGTCATTTTTAATAGATAAAACATAATAGTTTTTGAATTTTTAATCTATCTTGATTATTATTGAAAATTAAATTTTTCTATACATACAATGTTTTCTACTAACCAAAATTTGTATTTTAGGAGGATTGCTTTTATAAAATTATTACATTATATTTCATATATAGATCACTCTTCTTTTTTATATATACAAATACCCAATTCTATAGAAAAATATAAAAAAGAAAAAGATAAGGAGTACATTGTCATGAAATATTTAACAAAAATATTAAACTATAAAATAAAATTTTAATATACAAATTGAACCGTAATATATATAAAAATGGTTTATAAAAAATATAAAAAGGTAAACATTTAAACAATAATAAAAAAATAAATCATAGTTTGAGTAGAGTATAATACAAATAAATATTAAATAAATATATATCAATCAACGGTAAAATAAATCGGTTTATTATTGTAGAAAAATAAAATACGAAAAAATATAAAATCTAAAATAGAACAATAAAATTAAACTATAAAATAAAATTTTAATGGATGTAATTATAATAGATATCTATAAAAAAATAAAAAAAAAGGGTAAAAATTTAAATAAAAATAAAAAGTAAATATCAAATTAAGTAGAATCATACAAATGAATATTAAATAAAATTTGTACCTATTAGTATAAATGGATTTGTTCCATTTTGTTGAAAAACAAAAGACAAAACAGAAAAAGAAAACTGAAAAAGATCTAAAACAGTTAAACTATTACATAAAAATTTAATGGATGAAACTATAATATATTAAAAAAGTAGTACACAAAAAATACAAAGGGATAAATATTTAAACCGAAAAAAGACATACTAATTGATACTTTGAGTAGAGCTATACAAATAATATTAAATGCAATATGCACCTGTTAGCACTAAATGAATCTACCCTTTTTTTTTTTTTAAGGTGTCATGGGGTTGTGTATATCGTCCTATTGATGAAAGTGGTTAAGGGATTCAAGATATTGCAATTCCTAATCGCGCAATTATGGGACTCTAATTGTGGCAGCTTATTCAAAGCAACCGAGCTTCTATTTGAGTTGATTGGATCTATCATACTCACTTGAGAAAAGTTACAATCTGGATGCCCCCTAAGCGAGGTGGTTCTTGGGGATGGAGGAAACTTGATTTGTTCACTACGGGGTGAAGCGCCCAAGGTAGGCTGGTCTTCACTATTGTTGTGCCGCTTCAAAACCCCTAAACATGCTTTTGTGTTATGACTGGCGATTCTTGGTAGACTCTCTAATATAGATAAGTCTTGGTTGGATCATCTTAATAGTTCCTGCGTACTATATTCTGATGGTACTGATGAGACCCATGATCATCTTTTTTTTTATGTACTTATTCGCGTGGCTGCTTAAGGGTGGTTCAACGCACACTTTGGTTGGATGAAGAGACAAACACTATGTTTCTACGGCCTACCATGCTCTTTTGGCCTCATGTGTGTACCATATCTGGCGTGAGCGCAACATTAGGCGATTTGATAAAGTATATAGAGATACACGCACTGTGGGTGCGCTGATGGTTCGAGATGTGCAGCAGAGAATTCTTAGTGTAGAATTACCTACTGCTATTAGCACTTATGCGCTTTACCATTTATGGCAGATTTCTTGGCCTGTCGAGGAAACTGCTTAGATTAAGCAAGTTATACTATTGTACTTCTTTTTACTTAATGAAAATTATCTTTACTAAATCTATCCTTTTTATTGCAAAACAAAAGAGATAAAAAAAAATATGAAAAAGAACAAACAAATAAACTATAAAATACAAAAAATTAATGAATGAAACTATAATATATAAAAAAAATAGTCTATAATAAATACAAAGGGGTAAATATTTAAATAGAAATAAAAACTAAATTTTAGTTTAAGTATAATTATACAAATAAAAATTTATTTATTTTTGTAGAAAAATAAAAATATAAAATCTGAAAGAAACAAAAAAAATTAAATTATAAAAAACAAAAATTTAATGAATGTAAATAATATATATCTATACATATAAACTTGTGTATAAAAGATACAAAAAAGTAAATATTTAAATAGAAATAAAACCTAAATGATTGATTAAGTACAAGTATACAAACAAATTTTAAAAACGAAATATGTACTTATTAACATGAAATAAGCTTATCATAAAATTTTAAAAATGAATTTTAAAAAATGAAATACGTACTCATTAACATAAAATTTCAGCTATATCTTGAACATAAATTTCAAATAAATACAAACAAATATCATACTTAAAATAGGTGATGTTTTTAATCGATGTTATATTGTAATTTGAAATTTGGAGATAGAATTTTGGATCAATACGAAATAAATAATTAAGATATTTAAAATAGATAATGTTTCTAACCAGTGAAATTTTTTCTTGACAATTAAAAAATTCAATTATAATCCCGAAGATAATATTTTGGATAAACACAAAATAAATATATAATATATTTAATTAGATGTGTTTATAACCAATGAGATTTTTTCTTGTCCATTAAAAAATTCAAAATTATCAAAATTTGGTCAAAATCAGCATAATTTTAGTCAAACTTCGTTCTGCTATATATATATTGATAAATTACAACGAGCTCTCTTGATATTTAGCATAATTATAAATATTTTTTATGGTAACAAAATTATCAATACTTCCTAATGTTTGATAAAATTATGTATAAACCTATCAATTTTGGTCTTACTTTAAAAAGAAAAAATTATAAATAAAAAATGGACAAATAGATGAGACTTTGGAGTTCTTGGGTGAATTTTTGGGGTATTTTACCTATATAATAGTGTTGAGCATTTTTTACTTTTTTTTTTTGTATTTTTATCTCTCTAAAAAATTAAATAATTTTTTAAAATACAAAAATATATATATAATCTTTTTTTTTATATAATTTAAACTAAAGAATCATATTAAAATGATAATATAATTTTAAATATCTTAACAAATATGAATATTAATTAAGTATAAAAATTATACATTATTAACTAATATTTTGTATCTATGAGATCGAGTATGGAATTCTGTTTACTCACTTTAAATTGAGTATCCGTTTCCCTCCCTTTTCTGCTAGGATTGGAAATCCTGTATTTTACATATCCATACGATTGAGTCCTTGGGTTTCCGAAATAGTGTAAAAAGAAGTGCTTCGAATCATTGCTATTTGACTTGGACAGGTTCAATATTGAAATAATTTCAGAGGTTTTCCCTGACTTTGTCCATGTCAACAAACAATTCGAAGAGCGGGGCCAAGATTTCTTCCGCTTGTAGGTTCTTTTTCTTCTTGATTTCGCTGTTTTTATTCATATAAAAATTATACATTATTAACTAATTTAAAATATTATTAATTAAATTTAAATTAATGTTATAAGTATTGAAAATGAGAACTTGATACTTTCCTATTATTTTTAAACTTTTGAAAATGTTTAAACAAATTATTTTAAATTTAATTAATTTCAATTTTTAGCCATTTTTTAATTTAAAAATTTAGAAATTAAAAGGATAAATTAAATATAAAAAAAATAAAAAAGTCGTCGATGCCGCCCAAACCGAGGCAACCGTTGTCACCGCCATTTGTAGGGTTCTGGGCAATAATGATGTCGCCCAAATCTGGACTGTGCAACGATATTGGTCGCCACCTCTCCTAAGGCTGGAGGTGGGGGGCAAGGAAGGGCGACGGGAGGGGGAATGTAATTTTATTTAATTCTTTATAATAATTTTATTTTTTATAATTTATATTTAAAATTAAATAAATCTAAACCTTTGTTTTTTTATAAATTTAAAATCTAATGATTAAGATTATTTGGTTAGATCTAATGATTCTCATCTAATCAACAAGAACTTACGGGTCATTAAAATAAAAAATAGTATGTAATATGTAATTCATACAGTTATTTTATCAAAAAATTACCGTTAATTATATTTAACGAAGAAGGGCGATTAAGCTGTATTTAAGAAAACAGATGGGGGACTCTAGAATATTTTTAAAATAGAAGGGGGTTAACTGAATTTTCAAAAAATAAGAGGGTTTTTATGCTATTTGACCCTACCTAACGGAGATTGATAGATTAAATTAATTATTAGATGACCGTTAAAATTAGGGAGTTATTGAATACTGATAGAATTTTTTTAAAAAAAATTAATACATTGAAATCTAAATTGGCTAATCCAAATAGACCTTTAATAATTTGTCATTTTCAAAATTACATCATCTATCAATAAAAATAATAGTATTAATAAAAAATAATAATAAAAGGGAAATTACACCCTAGGTGTCCTCATATTACATTAGAAATAAAATTAATTTTGTACGGTCGAGAGTAAAAGAGTTAAACCCCTCCGAATACGTACAATTCTAAAATTTGAAAATGTTGCTAGCCGTCAAGAATTTAGCTCCCTTACTATTGTACGACGACAATCTTATTTTACGACTCTTACGCCTCAGTTTTATTTTATGGAAAATTACTTCGGGCTCCCTCGAGGTTAGGCATAATTGTAAATACTTTTTATTGTTTGGAAAATTAGCAATACCTCCTGATGTTTCTCTAGCTCTTACTTCAAAGTTTTAAAAATTAAATTGTGAAAAAATCGGACGAGGTGGATGAAAAGTTTTGAAAAAAATTGTCCATTCTGTCCGTAAAAAGAATTTCAAAAATAAGAAAAGTTATAATCTGTAGTTCACAAGGGTGTTCAGATTAGTTCATCACCAAAAAAAAAAAAGAAATGAATGAAAAACCTAACAGAGACTGACGAATTAAGCTAGTTGTTCGACGACCGTTAAAATCAAAGAGGTGTTGGTAATTTTCAAAACAACGAGGATGTATTTGTATATCAAACCTCAAGAGGGCTCGTTACCCTTTAGTTAGGGATAATTACAATATCCTTCCCTAAAGTTTAGTCTAATTACAAATAGAATCCCTGTAGTTTGAAAATTCAGTTTTTAAAATCCACGAAATTTGTTGATATTAAAAGAAAGTTGAATGAAAAGACATATTTATCATCGTTGACTTACATTGCAATCATCTCGTTATTTTATTACGGGGTGAATATCAATTTACCCCCCTGTAATATTGAAAATGAGCACATTACCCCCTTATAAAAAAATATGATAATTTATCCCCCTATACTTTTTAAAATAAAGCAATTTACTCATTATATAAGGAGGTAAATTTCTTCATTTTAAAAACATAGGGAGGTAAATTGTTGTATTTTAAAACATATAGGGAAATAAATCACTATTTATTTTTCCACAAGAAAGTAATTTGCTCATTTGCGATATCACAAAGGGGTTGCTCGCATTTTTTTCATTTATTACGAGTTTCCAATCATCGGAAATTAATGATGATGTCTTCATAGTTCATATCCATCCAATAATTACGTGACAAAACATCACTAATTAACAACCTTAAACTATATTATTAACTTAATTAATCACTTCTCCAAACGTCACAAACCACACATCTTTGACCTCATCCAAAACCCCCTCTTGATTTCTTTAATTTAATTATCACATCCTACTTGCTTGTATGTAACGTCACCTCTACATTGATAATCACTATTACTTCTTAATTTTATTTATTTTCATTAAATATGTATCCAATAAAAATATATATTTGCAAACAATAATCTCATTATTTTTTAAAAAAATCATATAAATTGATTAAAAAAGATCGAATTTCACAAGTTAGACTCATCGGGTATAGGTTCTGGTGGGTCGGGGACGGGACAGGTTCTAGGCCAATTAATGGTTGGTCAAGAACCAAGAAATGATCGGCCATGAGTTTAATTAAACCCGTCCTATGATATTTAGATGATTAATTTTTATAGTCGAGAGTAAATCATCGGAACGAAAGCTAATTAATTATGATTAGATAATAAATAGACTTATTGCTTATGCAAGCAACACCAAAATATTAGTTTCGACCATAGCTAAGACCATGATTAATACTTATGTTTTTTTATCGATTTTTGTTTGTAACATAATAAATGATATTTATTTATCTTGAATTTTGAAGTATAATTATTTATAATATAAGAAATAATCTATTTTTTTAAATAAAAATTTTGGTTAAATAATAATATCTGATGTGGCCATAATTAGCGGCTGGAATCATGAAAGAGATAAGGTGGAGTTAAAAATTATATAACCCCTTAAATGCACAAGTAAATGTGGTTTAAATAAGCCTTTTATGTTTGTTCAAATAAAATTAAAAAAAAAAGGCTTTTTATGGAAAATAAAATAATTATTATTAAAAATTATTAATAAAAACATTCCGATCGCTGTTAAAAAATGTTCCCTTATGTTCGGATTTCTGTTTTTAGTGTTTTGTTTTGTATTTTGGAGATAGAGAGAGAAAAATGGAGATAAGTAAGTGTATGTTGAAAATAGATGGTATGTTTGAATTTGTGTTTCGAAGTAATTTAAAATATTTTAAAATAAGTGGTGTATGTTTGATGTTGAGATTTTGGAGATAAAAATTGTTGTTCATTGTCAAATCATCTCTTTTATATATAAATATGTATATATATAAATATTGTATATTTAATGTTGTATTTTTTAGAAACAAAAATAACTGTTTATTGTTAAATCATGTCTCTTTTATATTATTAAATGTATATATATTATATATAGAAAGTTGAAAAACAAAAAAACACACAAATAAAGTGTAAAAATATAAAAATAAACATTAGGTACGTTTTATCTTGTCTCGAAAAATGCGAGAACATAAATCCAAACATTTCCGCTATGTTTGTTTTCATTTCCAACTTATTTTCGGGACAAGTCAAAACATACCCAATGTTTGCCATCATTCAAAAATACCTTATTTAGGTGTTTTAAACTGTTTTAGCACAAATACATACATATATATACACATATATATATATAAATATATATAAAAAGGCATGATATGACAATGATTTGACAATGAATAGTAATTTTTGTCTCCCAAAACACAACATTAAACATAATACTTATTTTAAATTATCTCTAAAAACAAATTCAACATACATACTATCTCTAACACACACTTATTTATCTTTGTTTTTCTCTCTCTATCTCCATAAAATACAACAAAATACTCAGAAAATGAATCCAAATATTATGTTCGTGTTGCGGGCTGACTCTACTAAGTATTTGACTGAAATGTTCCACATAATTTGATATTACATCGATCGACCTCTTTAAAGTATCAAAACAACTGTTTTAAAGGTAATAGTGTAAGATTATATTATCAATTCGATGATTATATAAATATTATGTATTCGAACAAATTTAATAGGATAAATTATGATGTGATTTTCTGAAATTTGTCATAATTACAGATTCTCTTATGCTTTAATGATGGTCTAATAAATACACTCTTATAATTGCCTATCACTGATGAGTATTTGTTAGACGATCAAATAATAAAAAGCTATTTGTAATTATAAACGAAAATTCATTGATCATACCAATTTTTTATTATTTTATTTTACCTTTTCGTTCATTTTATTCTTTCAAAAGATATTGCCCATAATCGTAATTTTAATATTTATTTTAATTATTTTAGAATTATAACTATTTTTTTCATCTCATGTTCTCCATATTTTTTGCCCTAACAAACTTTCATAATTTTAATAACTTCTATTATAATTAATATCTCTATATTTATTTTTTCTTACAAGTTTTTATATTTTTAACAACACACAATTATAATTTTTCTTTCTTTCTTTCTTACTTTACCCCCACATTTTTTTTCTCATATGCTTTTTTCTTTTTCATCACCGCACTACGTTTTGTGTGTTTTTTTAATTTTTTTTATATCACACCATAAGTTTTTATATGCTCGCTGGGACCATGTGTAACAACAACTAATATATATATATATATATGTATATAACAAAATATTTTGTTTTTTTTTTCTACAACCCTACATAAAACATCATTTTCATTTTCGAGTATATAAAAGTTAAGGTTAATTACACCAACACTCCATGATATCAGGCCAAAAATACCCTTCAATGGATAAAATAATTAACTTATTTATCTTTTTAAATTTTACATTAACTGATAAATTAAATTTTATTTATTTCTTTTTCATATAATGTATCTATGCTAGTATAAAAAAGAAATGGTATCCACTCTTACAAACGACAGTTAATAACACTGTTCTACCATTTTTCTATGATAAAAAAAACCCTTCAACTGACAAAATAACTAACTTACAACCTTTATAAAGGGGATAATTACACTCCCATTCCCTAAGATATGGTGTAATTTTATATAGACCCTCTATGAATTAGAAAATTACATCTAGCACCCCTAAGGTTTACTTCTGTCTAACAAATAAGTCAATCCGTTAGTCAAAAGTCATCGAATTTATTGATATTTATAAAAAAATTGAAAAAAAATTATATTTACCTTGATTGACTTATTACTAATTTATTATAGATCAAATTAATATTTTTATGATCAAATTACCCTCATACGTCTCCACGCGTTTAATGCATGTGAGAAGGTATATCTTCGCCGTTATAATTGGAGTTTGGTCGGAAAAAAATTATTTGATCTGCAATAAGTCAATTGAGAATAAATATCAATTTTCATTCCTTTTTTGTTAATAATAACAAATTTGATAAATTTTGACTGACGAAGTGACTTATTTGTTAGACGGAAGCATACTTCAGAGGCACTAAATATAATTGTTCAAATCACATGGAGTTTGCGTATAATTACACAAACTTTAAGAGAGGGGAGTGTAATTATCCCGTTTTAAATTTTATATTTAATTGATAAATTTATATATTTATATAAAAAATAAAAATTATTTAATATATATACACACATGAACAACGTGCCACACCAGATAATTCGATATAATTTAGAGAGATGTGGGTGTAATTTATGGTTAAGAATAGAAAGGAGAGGAAGCAAGACCTCTGTTAAATATTCCAAACAAAGATTTTATTTTCTTCCAACTAATATCCAAACCCTCTTCATAAATCAAATTAAAACCATCAAAATTGGAGGTACAAAGAAACTTTCCACAACCTCACAGCCGGCGCGTGGCTCTCCAACACATTTATTTCCCCAAATCCCCACCCTTCGTTACCAACCGAAAGTCAAAAACTTTATCTTCTGCTCTGCTAATCATTCACATCTTACACTCTCCACTCATTGGTGGCTCTCTCTCTCTCTCTCTCCTCCGCCGCCGGGGTAAATATTTTCCTCAACCGCGTTCAGGAGTATTCCCGCTATATATTACCCGCTTTCCATTTCGTCTTCCCTTAGCAGATGCGTTTTGTTTTCCATCTGGCTCTGTAATTTCAGTTTTCCCTTTGCTTTTCTTGTTTTTTGTTTTACTTTCGTCCCTCTAATTCGTGGCCCAAGAGAAGTTGTTGGGGATAATCTTTGATTTGTTTTGAAGTGGTCCTCTAGAGAATTTGGAAGATTTGATTTGATTTTTGGGGGGTGGAAAAGAAATGCGTTCGTCGACGGAGGAAGAGTTGTTCCTGCCATCGACGCCGGGGAAGTTTAAGGATAGATCGCACGCAATGCATCGGCAGTTCCATCGGTGTTTCGCCTCCACAAGCACGATGTTCTTGTGGGCTCTGTTCTTGGTCGCCTTGACGGCGGCGTATCTGAGTTTCCAATCATTTGTGGATTCCGGCAGCCGGTACTTCTCCACCGCGTGGGGTGGGATCCAGTGGGAGAAACAGGTCCGCTCCTCCGCCCAGATCCACCGCCAGAATGGATTCTCTGTCCTCGTCACCGGCGCCGCTGGCTTCGTCGGAACGCACGTTTCCCTCGCGCTTAAAAAACGCGGAGACGGCGTCGTTGGATTGGATAACTTCAACAACTACTACGACCCTGTTCTGAAGAGGGCCCGCAGAGATCTCCTCAGTTCCCACAATGTATTCATCGTCGAGGGTGATGTCAACGACGCGCGCATGTTAGCGAAGCTTTTCGAGATCGTGGCCTTCACCCATGTGATGCACCTGGCGGCGCAGGCGGGGGTGCGCTACGCCATGGAGAATCCACACTCTTATGTGCACAGCAACATCGCGGGTCTCGTCACGCTTCTTGAAGCATGCAAGAACGCCGACCCGCAACCCGCTATTGTCTGGGCCAGCTCCAGTTCCGTTTACGGGTTGAACGAGAAGACGCCGTTCTCCGAATCGGATCTAACAGATCGACCCGCTTCCCTGTACGCCGCAACGAAGAAAGCCGGGGAAGAAATTACCCATACTTACAACCACATTTACGGGTTATCAATAACCGGGTTGCGCTTCTTCACTGTTTACGGCCCATGGGGCAGACCCGACATGGCCTACTTTTCTTTCACCCGGAACATCCTGCAAGGAAAACCCATAACAATATACCGGGGCAAGAACCGGGTCGACTTGGCCCGTGACTTCACATACATAGACGACATAGTGAAGGGCTGCGTGGCGTCACTGGACACGGCAAAGAAGAGTACCGGGTCGGGTGGGAAGAAACGGCGCCCGGCTCAGTATCGGATCTTCAATTTGGGCAACACATCGCCGGTGACGGTGCCGATGATGGTGGGTATACTGGAGAAGCAACTGAAAGTGAAGGCGAGGAAGAAGATGGTGGAAATGCCAGGAAACGGCGACGTTCCGTTCACGCACGCTAATATAAGCTCGGCCCGGAGGGAATTAGGGTACAAGCCCACAACCGATTTGCAAACCGGGTTGAAAAAGTTTGTTAGGTGGTATTTATCTTATTACGGCGACAATCGCGCAAAATCTGTAAATTAAATTGTAATTTTCAATTCTTTGATTCTAATACATCCTTTTTTTTTTAATATATAAAATTTCATTTTTAATCCCATAACATAGAAATTTTAATATTTATAATTCTATTTATAAATTTATTCGTTAGTGATGAGTCCAAAATATAACCTCTAATCCAACTATTGCAAATGGATCGTGGGTTTTGAAAAACCCTTAATATACAAGTTAATATAACAACAAATATGAACAAGATAATTACAAATTTGATAGATATAATAAATAAATAATATCGACAGTAAAAATTGAAAAGAAGATGAACGGCTTAGAGAGCCAGATCCAATAAACATAGCCCACAATCACTCAAGTCGGCAAGCACAACACTGTTTGTGGGAAGAAAAAAGAAGAATTAAAAAAATAATGTATTTTGAAAAAAATTAGAAAAATAAGTAACCGCGGTGTCACAATTTTTTATTTAAAAAAAAAATTCTCTATGTTACCCCGACCGCGAATGACAATTTTTTTTTTTTAAAAAAAAATTATTTTATTTCATGATGAATTGCTGCTAATTTCTTATTAAAATTTCGACACCATCATGGCGAGTTGTCAACCATCAAATATACTGTTTGACTCCCCTTGATGAGACGAACATTTCCCCACAAACAATTTCAAGTTTTATCAATCATAAATAATGAATTTTTAGCACGAACACTGCACCTTTCGGCCGTCGATTCACCGCCACCAGAGCGACCCACGATCACAAACCACCACCACTGGACTCGTCTCGACCTAACGGTTCTAACGAGACCAACCTAGTTCAATTTTATTAAATATTTGTTAAGATATGAAAATTTGAAGATTTTTCTGCCGAAAATTCATGCTGAAGCTGTTTGCTGCCATTTTTCCACCGTCAGGACGAATCACAGATTAAGACCATAGCCGTTCGAATCTTGTCGTCCAGACGATTCCAACAAGACCAATTTTGCTTAATTTCATCAAGTATTTGTTTGTCAATTAAAATTCATATGTTTTAAAATAGTTATAATTTTATTAAATTCTATTTAATTAATTAATAATACTATTTATAGTTAATTAATAATTAATAATACTATTTATAATTAATTAATAATACTATTTATAATTAATTGAATAGAATTTAATAAATTATAAGTATTTTAAAATATATGTATTTTAATTGAACAAACAAAAAAAAAATGAATTTGACAACAGTTTCAGCGAATTTTTGGTGGAAAAATCTTCAAATTTTCAAATATCAACAAATACTTAATGAAATTAAGCAAGATTGGTCTAAATAGTATTATTAATTAATTAGTTTTATAAATAGTATTATTAATTAATTATAAATAGTATTATTAATTAATTATTTATTATAAATAGTATTGTTAATTAATAAATAAAATTTAATAATATTATAACTATTTTAAAACATATGTATTTTAATCGAACAAATAAATCCTTGATGAAATTGAGTAAGATTGGTCTTGTTGGAATCGTCTGGACGACAGAATTCGAACAGCTATGGTCTTACTGTGATTCGTCCTGACGGTGGAGAAATGACAACAAACAGCTTCAGCGTGAATTTTCGGCGGAAAAATCTTCAAATTTTCATATCTTAACAAATATTTAATAAAATTGAACTAGATTGGTCTCGTTAGAACCGTTAGGTCGAGGCGAGTCCAGTGGTGGTGGTTCGTGATCGTGGGTCGCTCCGGTGGCGGCGAA
This sequence comes from Sesamum indicum, assembly GCF_026168435.1. Taxonomy (NCBI): domain Eukaryota; kingdom Viridiplantae; phylum Streptophyta; class Magnoliopsida; order Lamiales; family Pedaliaceae; genus Sesamum; species Sesamum indicum. Next base: position 1,042,035 of record NC_142661.1, on the reverse strand, counting down.
TCGACGGCCGAAAGGTGCGATGTTCGTGCTAAAAATTTATTATTTACGATTGATAAAACTTGAAATTGTCTGTGAAAAAATGTTCGTCTCATCAAGGGGAGTCAAACGGTATATTTGATGGTTGACAACTAGCCATGATGGTGCCGAAATTTTAATAAGAAATTGACAGCAATTCATCGTGAAATAAAATAATTTTTTTTTAAAAAAAAAAATTTGTCACCGCGGTTTTGAACCGCGGTGACACATTAATTTTTTTTTTTGAAAAAACAATGTCACCGTGGTGACAGAGAATTTTTTTCTTAAAATAAAAAATTGTGGCACCGCGGTGCCACTTACTTTTTTAATTTTTTTCAAAATACATTACTTATTTTTCTTTTTTTTTGTATTTTTTAAATAAATTTCCCCACTGTTTGCTTTACCAAAACAGCCACCAAGGACTCAAAACAACCACCACGGTCGGTCACAAAGACCCCAAAAATGACCACTCAAGATTTTTTACTAAGCACAAAATTCAAAGAGAGCTTTCAATAGGAGCGAAGAAGGAGAAGAAAATGTCTTATTTTGTTATTCTACATAAAAAAACCACTGTAGGTATTTATTGATGTAGGGCTTAGAAAACTGAGAGAGACATAGATTAACAGAGAGAGGGGGTAGACAGTTTAGCAAGATTCCGAGAAGAGGGAAGAGGAAAAAAGACGAGTTGGGGAAACTAGGGTAGGGATTTTCTTTTGCTGAGGGTGAGAAAGAGAAATCCTTTTAATTAGTGAGAAATCGGGTCGGGGTGAGAAATGAGCCGGGTGGCTGGAGTGGGCTCGACCGAGGATTGGGCTAAGGCAACAGAGTTGGGCAAGCCTTCCAAGGTGTGTGGGCTTGAGCCTACCAATTGGTCATGAATTATAATTTTCCAACACTATTATTTTAAGAATAGTTTGAAAATTAAAATAATTCAATATTTTTAAACTTCCATTTTATGAAATTTTCAAAATAGTACCATAATTGAAAAAACATTGATATATTTAGTCATCTACTCTACGAGATTTATGGAACTAAATGTGCCTATTTTTTTAATTTTGGAATTATTTTAAAAATTTTATAAAATATATAACAAATTGCATCGAATTTTTTCAATTTTGTTAACTATTTTAAAATTTTCTTAAGACAGAGGATTATACGTATTAAATTTTCAATTTTATGAGTAATTTTGTTTTGAGGTGGGGCATTTAAGGAGTTTTTGAAAAAAAAAATTAAAAGCTTTAAAACTGAGGAGAAATATAAATTAGAAAACAAGAAAAGAAAAGAAAAATTGGCTAATAATCTCATTTTAGATTTGGTTGGTTTTTTTTATTTTTTATTGATGTGGAGAAATGACATTTATATCCCTGATTAGTGGTTTTATTACAGCTGGTTGGTAGACACAATTATTGTAAGTACAGTTGACGTTTTGTGGCGGAATCTAAAGTATAAGACACGCTTTCTATATAGTTTATATCTGTCCTTATGAAAAGCGTTTTATAATTGTTGATAGCTGCTACCTTTACATTTAGTTCGTTTTTTAATGGTAAATATTCTCATTTTCTATATCTTGAGAACATTATCTGAATAAATTTTTTGAATATTTTGTCAAATATCTGATAAAATTTTTAAATAAATAAACACGTATTATAGTCTAGTCTAATCCCATATATACCAAATACGAGAAAGCATAAAAATTTACTAGTTATATATATATATCAATGACTACTTTATACCAAATGGTTATAATTTAGAAATAATATTTTATTATAATTATATTATTTTGATTTTATAAATTACATTTATCTCCTTACAAATAGGCAAATAATAAGGTTCTTGTGGCTTGTGAGGGGAAAGAAATTTAGAGTAAATCTACAAGAATTTGTGGAATGCATATACAACTATGAATGGTGATCCCAATCATCGAGGTAAATGAATGATCTGACGAGCTGAGTTAGATATTTAATATCTAAGATGGATTTACTTACGTGTTATCTCGATTTGGATGGTGGACTAATTTGTAGCACAAGTCGTCAGTTTCATCCCGTCTACAGTTCTCCAGAACTTAAGTCAGTTCACTTAATTTATATCGAAATCGCAGAACTAAACCTTAGAGTCATAAATGGATACATATCTTGTAGGGTCCTCCTAAGTATTTATAGGAGTCAATGTGTTAGAGTGTGTATAGATCCACGTATCCAATAGCCTGCCCTTAATTAGATGGGTTCAAGATCAATCATTGCTATGTTTATTGGTCCCAACAGAAAGACGTGGATTGTTGTCATAATGTTTCGTAATTTTCGACATTTTCAGTGATAATTAGGGCTTTATGAGGAATTTTATTGTTTAACCCCAATAAAAAAAAATAATTACGAGGTATTATAAACGAATTACCTATCTAAGAATGAAAAGAAAAAGGAAATTGAATTCAGAAAGAAGGAAATAAACTCAAATATGATCATCATACCATATTGGATCACCTCATCACACAGATATAAAACGATGTGAGTCCACCTGAGGCTAGGGGTGGCAAACGAGTCGAGTCGACTCGTGAGCTTCGCGAGCCGGCTCTATTTTGAGGTCGACTCAAGCTCGAGCTCAAACTCTGTTCAGCTCGCGAGCTTTTTTTTATTTATTTTTTATTTTTTTGTATATACTTTTATTTTTAAAATTTTTATATATTTAATTTCTTATTCAATACTTTATCAATTTTATACTCAAAATTGACCATATATTATAATTATTAATCAATTTCATAATTTTATATTGGATAATAATAAATTATGATACTTTTATTTATACATTTAATCTTTATACAAAATAAATTTAATCAACAACTTAGTAAATTATAATATTTTTTATAATTAGAATTATTATGTAATATGACACATATAAATTTTATGTCATATTTTAATATATATTTGAATTGTGTTATACATTTTTTAATTGACAGGTAATTCACTTATGATTTTTTTTTATCATCTTTTTGAGTTTTATATTTATATCAAGATACATACTATGCATTATGCAATTTATTTATTACTTATAAGTTTATGCCGAAATTTAGTGATCCCTATGAATTAATCTAAAAATAATAATAATAATAATAATAATAATAATAATAATTATAATGGTTGAATAATTTTAATTATTATTTTATTATATATTTAATGAGATAAAAAAATTTAAACAATAATTACGATATCTTAAAATTCGAGTACTCAATTCATACCCAATTTAAATATATATAATACTGTATCCATTAGATCATATATGACGGTATAATTTAAAATCACATGGTCTGATTCAACGATACACAGTCTTGAATGATTATTTTTATGTTTCGAGTTCGAAATCTCGACATCCGTATTCCAATAAGTCTAAAACTATACCAAATGTATTTTTCTGTAAGTTTGATCATATCTAACGGTTTGATCTGAATTTTGATGGGCCGATTACCCATGTTGTTCAATAATGTATGATGATAGTTACATCGATGTAATACTAACATTTATAAATATATAAATTTATTGCAGATTGTGAACATATATTAATCTCAATTATAAAATATTTTTATGTATTTCGATTGCATTATTTTCAGATAATGGATACTTTTCTATAATTTTTAAATTGTTCAGTATGTATTTTTTTGATATATTTTACTAATTATATTACTACTAAACTAATTAGTAGCTTATATTTATAACAATAAAATAAAATTTCATACTATACTTTAGTATATTTATAAAATAGTATACATTATGCAATATATTTTATTACTTATATATTTATATAAAAATTTGGTGATTCGATCCAATAATTTAATCTAATAATAATAATAAATAAATAATAAAAAATAAAAAAAAACTACCAAGCTCGAGTCAAATTCTTGCAAATCGAGGTCGAGCTCGGGTTGCCACCCCTACCTGAGGCTCTCATGCACAAACACATTGGCTTCTTCATCCTCCAAAACATACTCTCATAATGACATTCCTTTTCCTTGAAGTCTGGTGTAATTACACTTAAATTTTCTATAATTTAAAAAATTATATTTGATATCTCTGAAGTTTATTTTCTTCTAACAAATAGGTTCGTTCGTTAGTAAAATTTCACTTAATTTGCTAATAGTAACAAAAAAACTGAATGAAAAATAGATATTTACCATTGATTGACTTATTTGACTTATTGCAGGTCAAATAATTTTTTTCTGATTATACTACTCTTATAATAGTGAAGATACATATCATCGCATGCATTAACGTGTGAAGACGTATGGGGTTAATTTGATCATAAAAAAATTTATTTGACCTGCAATAAATCAGTAATAAGTCAATTGACGAAAAATATAGATTTTTTATCCAGTTCTTTTGTTGATATCAACAAATTTTATAAATGTTTTACTAACAAATGGATTTATTTGTTAGATAGAACTAAATTTCAAGGATATTAAATATAATTTTTCAAATCACAAAAGATCTATATGTAATTATATCAAACCTCATGAGAGGGAAATATAATTATATAAAAGACAGAAGAATATGTCTAAATAGATATAGGACGTCGTGTAAATATAATTATTTTATTTCTTCAATAAAAGAACTAACAAATTAACCATTCGACCACTTGACATATACTAATACTGTGATTGATTCTGGTAGAAATCGTTGAGGGTTGGAAATTGGCGGCTACATTTCTTACACTTCAAATCTCCTCCAATCAAATTCTCATCTCATGTTCCCCTTGCGAGCCCTAATTCATCGACTCCATGTTTATAGTTTGGAAAAGCTTAACTTCAACGCATAAAGCACAGAATTAGTTTTATCTATGGCCTGTTTTCGCAGGAGGATCTTTCCATTTGGTTCTTTCCCGGTAATCTGCTGTCTGTACAAGAACTTTAAGGAATTTGTTTATTTATCATTTGTGTAATGTTCGAACGCGTATGTATCTGTAAGAACAAGAAGTGGAAGATTGTGATTCTATCTCAAATTGCTGGAGTGATTTTACGTATAGATGTAGATTAGCATACAATGTGTTTATAGTTTTTCTAACTGTTAGTTTTTCCTTTTCTGATTTCCAGTTGCAAAGCACGCAACTTGCGCATTCTGGGCTTGTGGAAGGTCTTCTTCTTAACACTCTTTGCGTGCTTACTTGAAAATATGAAGTGTATTTTGAATTTTTGTGTATCTGGAAATGTGTAGGAAAAGTAGCCATGATGTGTAGTGCGTTTTTGGGATTGGGGTTGTTTAAAATCAATTTGAAGTTTACTGAATTGTATTGATTCTGGTTTCTGATGCCCTTATGTTTATGGTGCCAAATTCAGCATGTTGCGCTTTCTCATGGGTGAATATTTGTGTTTTTCTCGGTTCAGATTCATTTCATTTTAGGTAAATAAGTGATTGGTAATAGATTGTATTGGAAGTTCGATGCATTGGATGATCTATCTAACACTGAAAAATAAATATGAACTTGTATTGGTAATCAATATGGAACTGTGTAAATATGCAAAAGAGGGAGAGTTAATTGTTATCGTTGAATATTATTGAGTTGTGTTTTGAAATTTTTAGGGGTCGGAGGAAACATTCTCCGTACATTTAGCTCAGTTGTCGCAACAGAGCAAAAGGTGCTGAAATTGGAAGAAGAGGAAGGAAAGCAGAGTTTGGAGGATGAAATTGCTAAGATTCGGCATGTATTTAATGCTGCAAAACAGAGATTTCAGAAAGTACCAGATACATTGAGAGAAATTCCAAAAACAGATCCTAAAGGTTACAAACATTTCTTTTTTTTTTTGTTCCCATCAGCTGAAAAGTGAATTTCTTCTCACTTGGAAAATGTGTTTACAAAGTTTAATATGATTTCTGAAATAATGCTACTTATATTTCTATTTTAGGCATATATGTCAATAAGGACTTGAGATTGGACAATATACAAGTATTCGGGTTTGACTATGATTACACATTGGCCCACTACTCTGCCAATTTACAAAGCTTAATATATGAACTTGCCAAAGAGTATTTGGTTAATGAGGTTTGTTCACAATGTTTCTATAAAGATTTTGATATGCATCAAGTTCATTATTTGCTTATCTTGAAAAGGAATAAGTAGCAAATCATATCTATGTCCTTTTCTTGTGGGCTTTTCAGCTTAGATATCCTGATAGTTGCTTGGAGTTCAAATATGATAACTCATTTCCAATAAGAGGGCTGTATTATGATATGTCAAAGGGGTGCCTTATGAAGCTGGATTTCTTTGGATCAATTGAACCTGATGCATGCTATTTTGGCAGGCGAAAGGTATAATAGGTGGCTTTCTCTCTTCTCAATGTTTTAGTTTATGCTTAAATCTTACAGCAGAGAGTCACTTTTCTCTTCCTGAAATTGATGAGGTGTATATTTATTTTGAAAAGGAATTGCAAGTTTTCTAGATGTACTGTAGTTTGACCAAATACAACTTTCTGGAGTTAGAGAAATGGAAGGTTTATAAGTGAACTCGTGAATGTATTCTAAAGCAGATGGCGTTGATAGACGAATCTTTGATCATAATTTCCAGTATTCATACTATGAATAGCTATTGTATAATGGTACCATGACAAGGTGACAAACGCTGTGAAGTAGTGGTGAACCTGGGTTCTAGGTTTTGTGTGTGTTTGTATTTCTTAATGGTGTGTGTGGGGTGGCGTGGGGGCCGGAGATGGTATTCTGGTGACATTTTTAGATGAACTAATCTTGAATGGCAGTGCAAACAGTTTTCTGCAGTTACTTTGCGTGAAAATTCTGTCAAGTAAAGACCCAAGCAATTAAATAAAATTACTTTTTCGTGATATCATGCTCTACAGATCTGAAAGAACCAGAAAAAAAATCTGAGTTTTGACATTTATTAGTAAACTCAGATTTCAGAGAAGCCATCATTTCAAGTTTTTAATACCATTTCAAAAATTACATCTAAAATCTTGAACCTTGTTTGTCGTATCTTTCAGTTTAGCAATCCTTCTGTCAATGAATGCTGGAGAAGAAATGCAGTACCTTATTCAAGCATAGACACCAAATCTTGTGTTCTATCCTACCCACACTGAGATGGATGAGAACTGTTGACTAAATGGATTTTGTAGAGGGCAAGAAAGTTTTTTTGGTTGCTGAAGAGCAATTGTAGAAAAAATATTGGAAAAAAGAAACTAAAATTGCATGTGCCTAAAGATTAAAAAAATTGATTAGTGTAGGTATTTTCGTGTAAGGGCGACATTGCTCACATGGGGAAGGTGGTGGCATATAGGACCAAATGTTGAAACAAGGAGACGGCAATAACTGATCTTGATGTGCAGAGAGAACCAGTTTTATGCTACTTTTAGAGGCATTTTCCAAAATCTTGGATGCAGCGAAGGGGAGTTATTTGCACTTTATTGTGAAGGATCTTTATTTAGTTGGTCCCAACAACTGAAGTGAAGATTTGAATTTAGCATGCACGTATAGCATAATGGGAGGCAACGGACATTTGAGTAGCTGAATGGATATTTGGAAAAGATTTGTATTGTTCTTGTTTTATCAGATATATATGAATTTCATACTTCTTACTGATGCCAAACTTTCATTTACATTTTATATTTCTGTGTCAAAACAAGACAAGGAATGAAGGAAATAGCTGTTTCTTGGTACATTGGATTTGATTTTCATTTACCTTGGCTGAAATATTGGATTAGTAAACTGCACGCTTATACCAGCTAGGATACATAAAGCAGGTTGTAGCTGAATTTTTATGAAATCTAAAAGACTTTTGTCGTGGCTTACAGCTGGGACAATTCAATGTCTATAGTTTAGCATTTTTGCATTTGTTAAATTCTCTATATCTATGTCAACTGTAATGCTTATGGAAGAGCTTAGCAATAAGATGCAAATAAATGTTTATGATCTTATTAATACAATTATGGATGACAGATACCACCATATACTATATTACTGTGGTAGAAAGAACATGAATGCTTGGGAAGCTTCAGTTGTTTGTTGAAATTATGATTCTGTAGAAGTGTCTAAGAGCAAAAGTTGGTGCTACGAAGAGCTCTTTGCATTTATGTGGAGCTTCATCAAGATGGTTGCCAACCCCCTCCTACTTTTTGGGTAATAAAATGGAGATCAAAATGAATAGTCGTGGTTGTTTGGTTGTTGGTATTGTTTTTTATTTAAGACACAAGTTGAAATAGTGTACTGGTTTAAATCTCAGAACAAGCAGAATTCTTTTTTCTTGAGATAAGCGAGTCCAAATAGTGCATTGTAAGGACCAAATTAAGGACTTGCAACTCGTTAGCAATAGGGTAAATGATGGCATTTCTAATTCTGAACTGTTACATTTCATTTGGTCTTAGCATCCTTGGACCTCGGTTACCTTCTTAGTGGGCAGAGACATAATGCAATACTTGCAATTACTATATACTGCTGCCCAGATACCTGGTGGGTTATTCATTGTCTACAAGAAACTTGCTGATCATTTTGGAGTAAAATGATATAAATGCTTATATAATTACTTGAATTCGAGGCTAAAACCTGAATTTGAAATGGAAAAGCAGCTTACTGCCTCACCAATTATAGGCTGACTTGAGCAATATAATAATTGATCATTAGAGAATGCATGTGAGCTAACCTCATGTTTTTTTGTTCTGATGCTGTTGAGAAATTTTGAAACATATAAAACTGAAGCTGTCAGACATATAACTTTATGCTGGTCCTTTTCCCCTTTCTGTTGACTTAGATCATATGTAAATCAGTTATATATTTAGACATATAGCACAGTAGCTGCTGAATTAAATTCACTGCCCTCCCCTCCCCTCCCCTCCCAAGAACAGAATACAGTGGCAAATGGATTAAAATAGTGGATTCTGTATGAGTTTGTAGCCACATGTCCTGATTCTCAAAGGGTTTGATTATTGTCAAGTATTTCATTTACTTGAATATCATAGAGACTTGATGGTATTGTTTTACTTATCTGATCAAAAGAGTCTTGACATTTTATGTGATTGCATTATATTTTGCTTATCCAGACCTTCAGTGCCTCTTTATATTCTAGCTCGCTCTTGCTATAAGCTAAATTATTGTTCTATTTATCTGGATTAGAAAGATATATTCATTCTGTTATAGCACTCTTTGTCTGGATTAGAAAGATAAATCCGTTGTGTTGTAGTACTCCTCTATTACATGAACATAAACTTCTGTCTTGTCGAAAAATAATCTTGAGCTCCATTAACATAAGTCTTCTGTCAAGATAAGTGAAAGTGTTTAGTGGTATTCTAGGATTCTCCATCCTTTCATCGCTGTATTGTTTATTGGGTCCACTTTCTGCTGCATACTTAAAGAATGATTCCAGCATGTAAGCATAATTAAATTGTTGGAGAGAATTGGATTTGAAACAATATTGAGAAAGCTAACTCTTTGATTGTGTTAACTATGAAAATGCAGCTTAGCCGACCAGAAATCAATGACTTATATGGCACACGACATATTGGCCGTGATCAAGCTCAAGAACTGGTGGGTTTGATGGACTTCTTTTGCTTTAGCGAGGTTGGTGCTTTTGTCAGTACGTCTCTCTTCTGTTCTGTTACATTTCTAAAATTTTATTTAAATGATTCTTATAGTATTTCCTCGTGAAAGAATGTTAAACTTAAATCGTTCTTATTTTTTTTTTCACAAGTTCATTAAGGCCATTGCTTGGGGATGATTTCCTGTAAACATGAAAAGTCGAACCTTGTATTTTTAATTTGGGATGGAGCTGAATGAGTCAATGGAAGTCAAAAGGCGTTCTCATGGCTTTGATGAAATTAATAAGAGTGATCTGTATAAAGAAGTAAGTTTAGAAACTAAGATTGATTAGAAAAACCATATACTATATTTTTTTCTGGAGTCTATGACATAATTCATATATCCTACTTATGTGGAGGGGATATTATCTGTTTACTAAACATGAAGGTCTTTGTTGGAGGTCTTATTTTCTTGAATTCATGTCAGAACAGGAAAAGTGAATTTTCAAGTGTCATTTTATTTTTATGTTTTGTGCTGTATAACTTTAGTTGCAGTTGGATTTGGTAGATCACTGTTCAAAAACTGTTATGAAATCCAGCGAGTATAATAGGCAATGAGGCTAATATGCAATGGCAGTTTCTTCTGTTGAAAATGGATATAAATATGTTACTTATTTCTTTTAGGAGACAAAAATTACTGAAGATGTTATATCATGACTTGATTGTGGGTGTTTTGTAATGTTATGTATATTGATAGTAGAGGTTTACTATTGGTTTTAAACAAACCAAAACCCTTGTAGCATAATTTGGAGTTTCTTTAGATGTTTTCCCAATTAGTTGAAAATGAAACCAAACAGAGGGGTTATTTTTCTGCAGGCATGCCTTATTGCTGATATTGTTCAACATTTTGTTGATGCCAAGCTGGAATTTGATCCTTCTTATGTTTATCAAGATGTGAATCGAGCTATTCAGCATGTTCATCGAAGTGGTTTAGCACATAAAGGAATTCTTTCAGATCCAGAGAAGTATCTCGTAAAGAATGTATGTAAACTTTTCACAAACTTTTGCTTATATCTCTTTTCTTTTCTATTTTAAAAAAATTCATGTTTTTCTTTAAGTGAAAATTTTGACCAGTTGATTCAGACTTGGGTTCTGTATTATTCCAGGGACAGTTACTTCGCTTTCTGAGGATGCTGAAAGAGAATGGAAAGAAACTTTTCTTGTTGACTAATTCTCCTTATTATTTTGTGGATGGAGGAATGCGCTTCATGTTGGAGGTAATTATCTCGCCAGGAGATATGCATAATCATTTTCACTTGAAATCAAATGTGGTGGTCTTCTATTAAGTTTACAATTTAAGGGTATTCTATTATTTACAGAAATTGATGGGCATGAGAAACACACATGGTCCATTTGTGATGTTTAGTTAAATTATGATAAACTTCATAGAAATGTTATGGTTTGGATAAAGGAAAGAAATGTAGCTTAGTTACTGTCAAACTATTCTCAGTGGTCTGATGATTGTAGATTTGTAATTTCATGCTTATAAAGATGGTTGTTGGAAAGTCTTTTAGATCTGCAGATACTTTTGCCATCATTTTACTTTTGTCATTACAGTTAGGTATTATTGACATGTTTCTAGTAACTTATTGAGGCATTCTTACGCCTAGAGCTGTTCGTTTCTCTATTCTTGTATTCCTGTTTTCTTGATTTTCTTTTTCTTATTGTTGCTTTAGCAATTCTAGCACAATCATTCTTTCTTCCAATCCTAGAATCACTATAGGAAGTCCTTGTGATCTCAATAACACTACGATGGAGAAGTTCTTGCTTTATATTATCCTATCGTAGTCCAGTCATTGAAAATTGTAACCTTCCAGTCCTAAATTCAAAATAGTTTGTCAAGCATTTTGATCCTTTTCTTTGGTTGGTCCTTATATTTGTGCTTGATTGTTCCTGCTGTACTTGATGCACATCTCTTCCATTTTGTATATTTATTAGTTCATCGAAACAAACTTTTATGGTCCCTTCTTGTTTTTATCTTGTGATAAATTGGCATCTTTGTATGATATATTGTTAGTAGAATTAGATAATGGATCTACAGAGAGTTACTGTTATTGGCTTGATGAACTTTTTGCCCTGACATTTTATGGGTTCATCTTCCTAATCCTGCTTCACATACATTGTTGCTTAGACATATTAACTTTTTTCTTCTGACATTAAGTCCTTTTATTTAGTATATTGAGTATTTAAGTGGATTTACATGCTGATTATACTTTAGAGCATCATTTTTGCTATCAAAAAGCAATTATGTTTCCATCTCTGTGTATTTCTCATTTCTGTGGATGGGGAGGCACTAAAATTGAAGCTAAGTATCTTGAGTCACTTGTTAACTAGGATTCATTGGGACACCAAGACTGCTGGAGGGAACTCTTTGATGTCGTGATTGCTAAAGCCAACAAACCAGAGTTCTATACCTCTGAACGTCCATTTCGGTACACCTTCCTATTTACTTTTGTCATTTTGTTGCATTTGGTTTTGGTATGCAGTAATCTTATTCTGTTGGGTTGTGTATGTATGTGGTACTTTTTGTTACGTGTTTGTGTGTCAAATCATGAAGGGATGATTATCAAGCTAACCATGTTGGGAGCAATCTTCATGTCGGAGGCGATATTGTTGTGCATCTGTTATTGGCTATATAATTTTGGACTTGCTGTAAATGCAAAAGAGTTAATTGACTGAAAAATGATCTAATCTGCTGCAAAGGCTAGAAGATTGAATTAAATGGTCACCAAAGGTCTATGATGGTTTCTGTTTAAACATAATGAAACAGGATATATCTTTCACTGTATTCATTAAAGTAAACTAGATTATCTAAACTGTTTGTTTGTGTTTTCATTTTTAGTTTTCAGTTTTCATTAAAAATGTGTTTTTGTACAGATTATTTTGGATTTAGGCTCTGCCACCTTGTACATGATTCTGGTGATCCCTTTTTGTAGTCCAGATTATTTTGGATTTAGGCGCCCCCATGGGAGACTTTGGTATATACATAAGTGGTTCATCACCTACATATTTTATTGTTGCATCCAAACTTATGTGCAGTTTTGTTTTTGCAGTTTTGGTATAGATTTATTTTGCAGTTTTGTTTGTGGTCTTGGGGAACTGAACTTGGCATACTAATTTCCCTTTTATGTGCCTCTTTGCTCTATCCAAACTGCACTCTGGAACTTTCATTAGCTGTTATGATGTGGAGAAAGACACTTTGGCTTTTTCAAAGGTGGATGCTTTCCTTCCTAACAAAATTTACTACCATGGATGCCTGAAGACTTTCTTGCAAATAACTAAGTGGAATGGTCCTGAGGTGAACTACATGGCAATATCTACTTAAGGCATTCAGTTATATTGTTCTATTCATTGCGGAGTAAACAATTTGTAATTGCCAATAGTTATGTATACTTAATAGTTCTCACTTCTCTCCATAGTATTGTGTTAGTTGATGATGACACAATTTCCTAACTTTTAGGTGATATACTTTGGGGACCACCTGTTTAGTGACCTAAGAGGGCCTTCAAAAGCAGGGTGGCATACAGCTGCCATAATTCACGAATTGGAGGTATGCCTTCAGTCATGCCATTCTTTATTTGCTTACGACACATGCTGAAGCAATGTCCCTTACGTTATACTAAAAGATGAAAATTCTTGATGGTTCACTATGATTGTAATGTCAGCTCAAAGCAAACTTTAGATTGTGGTCTAAGTAGTTGCTAGTCTGCTATGCTATGAGCCTATGGTCTTTATGTTCCCACAGGGAAGTAAATATGTGTAAAGTAGTAATAAAAGAATCTTCCAATAATATGGTCACTAATTTGCTCAAAATCTTGCCAGGTGACATCCACTTCCTTGTAAAATATGTCACTTGTGTTTTATTAGACTGTCTTGCTTAAGGTGTAAAATTAGTGACTTTGTTTCCTGGCTGCTTTCAGAATGAAATTCAGATCCAGAATGAAGATAGTTATCGTTTTGAACAGGTAAGCCCTTCTTTATTGAGTTTGGTGAGTGAGATATTCTTTCTGAAGTTTTATGATGGGAATATAGATATGCTATGTTTGAATTTTAGGCCATAATTATAAAAATGGTTTCCCAGTAACGTCTTTATCTACAAGTGGAATTTAAATATTCCTTAAAGCTGGTTTTCGCTATCTTGTCCGTTCTGTTATAAAGGCTATATCTGGTCTAAAATCTTTTGGGTTTAACAAAGTCAGCAAGATGGATTATTATATGCAATAATAGCTTACTTTTATATTAAATTAATTGTTTCTCATGTTGAAATTTCGTCCACACTTTCATTGGCATAAGTAATCTGTATTAAGTCTAATGAATTTTGGTATTTACATCTATGCGTGCGTTGCACTTTCTTGCTCGATCTGGCTGGAGAGAATATACATGTTACTCTCATCTAATTTCATCTAATTTGGTCGATTTCCTGGTATATTACCTTATATCTGGGTCTCGCCAACATTTTACTGCTTTTGACAATGATAATGAGACATTTTCGGCTTCACCATTTTTATGTTTCACCAACAGGCCAAGTTTCACATAATACAAGAACTTCTTGTCAAACTCCATGCTACTGTTTCTAATGGTGAGGCAAGTGAAGAGTACATGTCTCTTCTTTGGGAGCTCAATGAAGAGAGGCAGAAGGCATGTTACACCATGAAACGGATGTTTAATAAGTCATTTGGAGCAACATTCCTGACTGACACTGGGCAAGAATCTGCATTTGCTTACCACATCCATCAATATGCTGACGTTTATACAAGCAAACCTGAAAACTTCTTGTGTCATCCACCGCATGCATGGCTGCATGTACCTTATGATATAAAAATTATGCCACATCATGTGAAGGTATATATTGTTTCTATGCACATATTTCTTAAATATGTCACTTCCGAGGCCCTCATGGTTTTTGTTCTTACAAGTTACAACCATAAATGTGATTGTCAATTCTGGTATTGCATTACATCTCTACTGTGCTCTGTGTAGTTTTCTTGCAAGAAATGCTGGCGTTTCTGCATAATATTAGTGAATCAGAGTCGGCTGTGTCTGTCATACAAACTGCTAAACATGCTCTTACCACCGTTTTATACATTACGATTCCGTACAATTCATTCTTATCTCAAGTGGAATTTCTCGACTTTGACATGATAAAGAAAGCATGTTGACCTATACAATATAGCTCTAGCTCGAAGCTGCGCCTTTTGAAATTATCACTCTGTTGGTATCAGAATGTTGCGCATCTGACCCTTCCCAGACCTTTTGTTTTGTCTATGTACTATATACCTGTCATTTCTATTTAATGCGCTTATTTTTTTCAGGTGTCTTCAAACTTGTTCAAAACTTGACTGAGATATTCTTTACCTCTTGAGTGGGAATAGAGAAGACAACTACTGGTCCATTATTTTCTTGGAACTGCAATAATTGGCATGTTACAGTTGGCCATTTCTAGAGACTCGTCCTATCAGAGAAACTCATGTCAAGATTATCTTCCAGCATTTCTTGGCAAGACTTAGAAGGCGGGAGTACACAATCGTAAGAGTTACCTCCAACTTCTATTAATTCATTCTTTCGACCTTGTTATCTGTATTCATATCATGACATATGATATCAAATAGACTGGAGAAAATCGAGAATAAAATTTATGCCCCATAGTCCCTATCACATAAATTTGTATTATAACAGCAACCTAACATAGTTGGGAATTCAACTCCTGTACTTTTGTTCGGTTTACATAACTCAAAGTGTAAGGAATCTCCTTATGTACTCAGATATTATCGAACTACGGGGATGCACGCACGACTTTTAGCTGTGCCAAATATTTGAACTGAATTTGTTCTGCATCAAACTTATTTGTCCCTAAGGTCTGTCATCCACTCAGGAAAGTGATCTTCAGAAATCACGCCTTCTGCCGATGCAAATTCCTGTCGGCTATGGGAAGTTTTATTGGTGCATCATTATGGTTTAGTGGACAATAAAAACATTTGTGATTAGCGTACTATGATATGTTTTAATGTGGTGTGCTAGTTTGTGCAAGTGATTTTTGCTTGTTCAAATTTGCAAATCTACCTACCCTTTCAAAAATATCATCTGCTCTGTTGATTACAATCAGATTTGTAGCTTGTGTTTGTGATTTACAAATTGCAATTCTGGACACCAGTTCTTGTTTTAGCTTTTGGAACTCTGAAATGGACATTGTGCTCTTACCCTTTCCTTACATCGTTGGATGTCTTGTAAATCTCTAGAAATGCAATATGACTCATTTATTTTTAGGATTTGTAAAAAGCTCTTTCAGGTTACTATATTTGAATTTGAATATGACTCTGTATAAAAAGAATTTGAAATTTAACAACATAGTTTAAATTTGAAAAAAAAAAAGGGATATGTAATCGTAGATTCAAAAATTTTCAATCAAAATGCAACCGTAGATTCGAAATATGAGTTGTAATTATCATTATCTTTTTGACATTATGCTATTTATTACATCATTTAACATTCAAATTTAAAAACAAATTTAATACATTGATAGTTCGAATCAACGTCAATTAAAATAGATAAACAAGAAACTATAATAGCAATAGACATACATCCACATTTGAAATTCAAAAAATTATAATATTTTAGTCGTAAGATCTCGTTGGTCGCAATTATCATTACTAATTATGTGACTTTATATTTTAAAAATTTTGTCTTGGGAAGTAAAATTCAGTATCTTATGGTGGAGATAGCATAATGCTGGTTTGTTTGTTGGAGATAAATGGTCTGATTATTTTATTTTTAATTTTCTAGTCTAAAAGTATATAAAAACCGATTCCAAATTTATTAATTTAGTATAAGTCATGGATATGAAGCCCATCCATGTTCGGACACGTTTTGATATTTTGAGACATTCAAGAACGCAATCCTCTCACGTAATTGTCTACTTCTAGAAAAATTTCTGATAAGAGAAAAGAACATCACACATTAATTACATAGTTAACGTGTCTTTGCTGCCTACCCATATTTCCCATGAACACACTCTTTTTCTTGCAATAAATAAAACTTCCACCTACTCACCCCAAATTAAATCAGATTGAATTTTTTAATTGCAAATTATATATATTAAATAAAATAGAATTTGCAACAAAATAAATTTAATACGAAAATCGAAACCTAATCAGTGGCTCACACAGCACAACCCAATATCTTGGACCCATACTCTTTGCACATGCAATAAATCCAGAGATTTCCTTACATAAATATAGGATGATGGATGAAAGTTAAACCATCTCCACCAGCAATCCTCAAAAATCACAAATGGGAAGAGGGATTTGCCTGAAAATCATGGGTAGTTGGGAACATCAACTCTTTCAGCTCACCAACTCATCTTCATATGTATAGTATGCCACTTTCCTATTTCTATTACTCCTCCACCACAAGTTTGGTCTGTTGCAAGACAATATATATATACACATCATAAGACAAAACAACAGTAGAATACACACACCCACACCCACACACACACACATATATATAAAGAGCTGATCAGAAAGTGTCAAAGAAGAGGGAAAAATCATGAGAGATATCATCATAGCAGAAAATGAGAAAAACCCCAGAGTTTGTGTTCTTGATGCTTCCACTTACGTGGGATTCTGTCTGGTCAAGAAGCTATTGATCAGAGGGTATAATGTCCACGCAGCTGTCGGAAAAAATGGTAAGAATTTTCTGTTTGTTTGTGTCCAATACGGGACGCTTGCCTGTATCAATAATTAATCATTTAATATATTCTATTCTGACAATTGAAATTCATGGATTGTTTTAGGAGAGAAAGAGATAGTGAAGAAATTAGCAGGGTTAGAGAGAACAGAAAACGGCAGGCTGACGATGTTTACTGTGGATGTATTGGACTACCACAGCATTCTCGAGGCTTTGAGGTTGTGTTGTGGTTTGTTTTGCTGCCTGGACAGCCCGGAAAAGTACGATGTGAGTTTTCTTAACTATTTGAATATGATTATCTACTCATGATGTCTGTAATGATCCCGTCAACCACGTTTTAAAAATAGTATTTTGGTTCTGTATTTTTTAAATTTTAATGATTTTAATTATTTTTAGTTGGAGTTCGTGCTTTTCCCCAAAAACAATCTTGATATTTTAAAATAAGAGCTTTTGTTACTATTAATTTATTTTTACCAGCATTTTTATTTTTTAATTTTCCGACGTAGCATTTTGATCCTGCACCATTTTAATTTTTGCAACGTCGATGGAGGTGAATTTTGCAAAGAAAAGAATTGAAATCTTGAAAATTAAAAAAATAAATACCGGACAAAGAAATGTGTTTAGTCCTATTAACAGTTTATTGCATGTATAATAATTAATGTTGTAATGTGTGCAGGGAAAAATGGTGGATTCAGAGGTTAGAGGGACGATCAATTTGTTGGAGGGTTGTGCTCAGACACAAAGTATACACAAAATTGTGTTCACTTCATCTCTCACTGCTGCTGTCTGGACCCAAAACATTTGTTCCCAAAAGGATGTTGACGAGAGGTCCTGGAGTGATCCTGACTTTTGCACCAAATTCAAGGTTTTAATTTTACTTTTTATATCTTCATTTATCTGTGTGTGTGTCTGTATTTTTGTTAATATTTTTGTCAAAAAAAAAATTATTCGGATCAGATTTAATTTGATTGAGTTAAGTATATAATAATTGTTATACTTGTCATGTAATTGATGTACAATTTGGGATTAGAATTACACTTAACTGGGGTAATATGGCTTGATAAGTGATTGATGTATAATGAAGGAAGCACGTAATCGGGTCGGACTTGGTCGCGGCTATAGTTTCCCAATTCCTAATTTTAAGAACCGAACTATCTTGTATGAGTCGATTGTGAAAATCAGATAGTTCTGGTTATGTCACGTCAACAGTGGGACCTATATTGTATTGATGTGGCATGATCTACACTGTTTTTCATATTTTCAAACTCAATTCTTCCATAGGGACACCTAAGTACAAAATCAGTCGTTACGACTATATTAGGTAGTGTCTTTTTTTTTATTTTTTTCTTGAGGGCGATTTTGTAATTTCACTTTTTTTATTCGATAAATGAATCCTTCCTTAATCTTGTCTCAGCCACATCGTACTGCTGTCCTGATGATTAATATTTGTTGATGTACGTAGTTGTGGTATGCCTTGGCAAAGACACTGTCTGAGAAGGCCGCTTGGGCGTTGGCCATCGATCGAACGCTTAACATGGTATGCATCAATCCAGGACTTGTTACCGGCCCTGACGTTGCTCGTCTCAATCCCCAACAAACCTTGTCCTATCTTCAAGGTACTCAAGCCATGACAATCTTGGCCTCACTTTTAAGATTATTTCCTATGATTACTCCGGAAAATTCTATTTTGAATTAGCTTTGGTCGAATCAAATCAATCACAGATATACTTGTTATGTGATTAGTCATTTTTTCTGAACTGTACACTAATCACACGACAAGTGTATTGCACCTGCCATATGATTGATTCAGGTTCAATCAAGCCCGGTCTGTACACTAATAGTCGTAGTTAATTAGTATTCATCACGAGTTTTTATTACAAAAAAGTCATTATATTTGATCTCGTGTCTTCTACAATCATGTTCATTTTAAAAACAAGATGGTTAAATAGCATTCTGTAGCGTAATAAATAGGACTATAGGGAGTACAACGTAATTTTATAAAATTGAGGGGTTGTTTTGTAATATTTTAAATATCAAGAGATGTGTGTATAATTAAGAATCCATCTTATTACAAAAAGACCCTCAATTTTGGAAAATTACACCACGTTTGTGGTCATATATTACGTTATAAAATGATCGGAAGAGAATATGTCTAGACGTAACAATTCATGCTCGTTGTGTAATTATCGCTTAATAATGTAATAATTCACACTGATAGTGTAATTATCCCTTGAGAATGTAATAATTCATGTTCACTGTCGATGTGGGACAGGGGCAGAGCAAATGTACGTGAATGGGGTACTGGCTACCGTTGATATAAATTTTCTAGCTGATGTCCATATTCGAGCTTTTGAAGATAGTTCAACCAGTGGGAGATATTTCTGTTTTGATCAAATCGTCAATTCAGAAGCTGAAGCAGTGAAACTGGCGAAATGCTTGAGCCCTTTAATTTCCATACCATCTAGGTACAAATCTATCTATCTGTCTATGGGTTAATTACACTTAAACCCACTCTAAAAATATAAAATTACATTTTCTTTCAAAAAAATTTTGAAAATTACACTCACACCCTCTCTGAAAATTCTTCATTTGTACTTAACACGCTTCTGTTAGAGTTTGGACAACAAATTCTAACCATAACAAAAACAGTGACATAAATTTTCAATTTTGTCCCTCATTTAATATTTTCATGTATATTTTTGTATTTATAAAAGGATAAATGTAATATGTAGTGAGGTTAACATTGATCATTATATTTTGTTCTTGTACGTACAAAATTATTAAACGAGAACGTTAAATAAGGAGTAAAATTAAAAATTTATGTAAACTTTTGGCGAACGTCAGCATTTTCCTCCAAACCCTGAAAATGGGTCAGGTGTAAATAATGAATTTTAGCATGGGGTATAAGTATAATTTTTTAATTTTTTTTTGAGAAAAAATATAATTTCGTATTTTTAGAGGGGTTCTAAATGTAATTAACCCTATATATATATATATATATATATAAGTAGATTAACTGCAGACAGATAATATGAAATTGTATTGGTGATAAGAGAAATGAGTTTTTGTTGCAGGTATGAGGGGCAAGAGAGTGAAGTACATGGTGAGAGATTGAGGAACAAGAAACTCAGCAACCTCATTGCCTGTTGAGATTATTGTAATAATCTTCTTTAATTACTCAATTATGTAAATGTCCTAAAACAAAATTTGGGTTTAGGTTAGTTTTGTACCCCCATTTCACCCTACTTGTCTCTTTTGTTTTTTTTTAAAAAAAAAATTAAAATTAAATAAAATTCGATCAAATTGATCAGTATAGTCCAACATGTTATTGTTCAAGCCTGAATTGAATCATTATCGAGTTTGAAATTCTGTTCTTGACCCTGATTTAATTATTAATTAAATTGGATTTAAACGAACTTCAATTTAATCGAACACGAACTGAGTTCGAGTAACTTGATAATTTTAAATTTATAAGTTTATTGAACGATAAATTTTATTCAAATTTAATTTGTTAAGTTAACGAACGAATTTATTTATCAATCTCAATAGGGTGGTTTTGTTATTAATTTATTTTTCAACCTTATAAAACATACATATATATATATATATATAGAGAGAGAGAGAGAGAGAGAGAGAGAGAGAAAGAGGGAGATAGAGGGCAAATCATAACCATGGTAAATTACGGTCATCTTTCTTAAAATTTGACATAATTGCAAATATATTCTCATTGTTTGAGAAATTACAAATACCTCCTAACTTTAACGTCTCCTAACAACGAGCCCATTCTGTTAGT
This sequence comes from Sesamum indicum, assembly GCF_026168435.1. Classification (NCBI taxonomy): domain Eukaryota; kingdom Viridiplantae; phylum Streptophyta; class Magnoliopsida; order Lamiales; family Pedaliaceae; genus Sesamum; species Sesamum indicum. The sequence goes on along the minus strand of NC_142661.1, from coordinate 1,020,988 downwards.
TTTCATTAGGCTTCTATTTAATTTTGTGGTGAACTGATTAAAATATCATTTTAGATTATAAATTATAATTTTATACATTTTTTAAAGATATTTTTATGAACAATATACTCTAGAAATTATTTATTTATTTATTTTATGCACCCTAATTTATTTTTTCTAGACCTATTTTTTTTTTTAAAAAAAAGGCGATAAAGGTAAAACAGTAATTTTCTGGCGCCCCACCATCTACGGACTACATAATTAGTTTCTGTTCCAGAAAAATATTTATAATTTTTTAAATAATAATGAATATTCATGGTAGTTATAATTTACCTAGACAATGCGAGGCTAAGGAGGAAGACTCTTCACCATGAAAATGGAGGATCTATTAATCAGAAAAGTATAAGGAAAGATGACATAATTTTTTGTGATATTCACAAGGGTTAATTACATTTTGGCATTCAAACTATGATAGTTTTATATTTTGGCGTTTAAACTTTTTTTTCTTGGGTCAACTTATCATCTCAACTTCGCGAAATTTTGCACTTTGTCATTTATAGTTATTTTTTCATCAAGTTTTTTGTCGAACAAACATCATATCCAGTTAATGGTTACGTGATGTGATATTTTTTATATATGCATAATATGTGATTTTTTTTTTTATAGAAAAATCAATAAAAAAATGATCGTACATGACAAAGTACAAATTTTACAAAGTTAAAATGATAAATTGACATAAAAATAAGTTTTAATAATAAAATATAAAAACGGGCATAATTCGAATAGTAAAAATGTAATTTACCCTATTCATAATCATGACCATTAAAAACAGGAAAGATTTTCTATGCTATTTCAAGAAAATTTCATTTTTCTTTCCCATCCACCCATCCATATATAACCCTCTTCCAGATTAAATTTGATTATTTAAATACTTTTTATTTTTTTTATAGATTATAGGTACAATCCTAGAGATGGTATTAGAGTTATGTACTCAGGGAATGTTTTGTGTAATTTTTTCTATTGAATAGGGATATACTTGTAATTAGAACTACAACCTCAAGGGATGTACTTGTAATTTTTCAATTGACATCGGAGTGTGTGTATAATATGACCTAACTTCAAAGGAAAGTCAATATAATTTACTATATTATTTCTTTGTTGAGTAAATTTCTCATTGAGTCTGAGTAAAATGGGCTTAAATAGACATGGATTGGGCTTAAATTGGCATTCAGTCTGAGCACAATATTACATTCAGATTAAAGAATCACGAATCCAACTCTGCGTTGAGATCCTGATGAAAAACTTATTTTGAGCAAGATGTAGAAAAATTATCAAAACCACGTGAAAATTGTGTGTTGCATTATATTTCTTTTTGTACCTTTTGGACACGTTTACAATCTAACTAAAACCAGTTGAAAACGATAATTATTATAACCGAAACCCAAATATATTTTTTAAAAGGGTAAATTATGACAATTTCTATTGAGATTTGATATAATTGTGAATATCCCCTCATTAATTAAAAATTACAAATACCCCTCCTAATATTTGATGAAATTATGTAATTTTTGGATAGGGTATGAAATTATCAATTTTGTCCTTATTGCAATTTTTTTCTTTTTCTTTTTTTTTAAGAAAAAGGATTGGATGGGTTGAAAGACTTAAAAAATAATAAAAAAATTATCACTTAGTTCATAAAAAAAATTAAAAAAAATAAAATTATAATTTTTAATCTCCAAGGCATTTTGGCTAGTTCACCATAAAAAAATGGATAGAAAAAACTAATGAATCGGGTTAATTGTTAGATAACGGTTAAAATAAGGAGGATATTTGTAATTCTTTAAATAATGAAAGAGTATACGTAACGATGTCAAATTTCAGAGGATATAGTTTAATTTACTCTTTTTAAAATGGATCCTAAAGAGTAAGCCCAATAAGGAGCCCAATTTAATTGGGCCGTCTATCTTTTGAAATTAAAAGATAGCTAAAGTAAAACTTAGCTTAAGGATACGACGTCGCACCGTTTCGACGTTAGAAATTCATCGCAGAAGAGGAGAATTTTCTGGAATCGTCAGAAAGAGTATAAAATACTCTTCAAATTTCCATAGTAGAAAGAGGGAGAAAGCGTAGGGTTTTGATTGTTCTGGTTAAGGCGGAAGAATGGCGGTGATTGAAGATGAATCTTCCGGTGAAAATAATTTGAAATCACGGCCTAATTCAGCGGCGGCGCAACCTGGTTACGGTTCCGATGGCTATGAGACCGCCAGTGATACGGAGCTAACTGACGCCGTTCCAGAACCTGAAAATCATTCCCGTAGCAATGGTGGTGATACCGGTCAGCATAATGATGTTAGTAGTGTTAAGAATGGGGATGATGGGGTGAGCCGTGAGGGCAAGGAAGACGAACAGCAAGGGAAGATTGAAACCATAGATATTGAAGCGAATGAGGTAATGATGCAGCTTTTCTTTTCCCCCCTTCGAAATTTTGGTTGCTTGTTAGCTTGAGTTCGAAGAGATCAGCTATTGCTTATTCGAATGTAGTTGCTGTACTGCTGATATTTTGTTAAATTGATGAAGAAGTTTAAGTTTTGAAGTTACGTGGAAGCATTTTAATTCATAAAGTCGGTTAATTCATAGAGAAATTAGTGATAGTAATACATCTTACTGATGTCTTGATGATCCGTTCGCCATTTAATAGGACTGTTGAGAAATACTAAAAGGATTTTCTGATAATCAATCTTCATAATTGTATTTGCTTGCCCAGATGTTGGTCAATTGTGTTCTTGTGTTAATCAGTGGGCAAGGATTTTAGGTCCACTTTCCTGTTAGGCGGCCTGATGAGGTTATGATTTACTTGGGCTCATTATATTAAATTTTTTTTTGGTAGACTTCTTTGCTGTCCTCTCCACTAGTTATTTCTTAAGAATCGATTTCTGGTAATACTTTCACCATTTATAATGTTGTCTTTTGTTTGCTTTTATTTTTTCGAGAAGTAGAAAGCCTTAGCCCGAGCAAATGATGCAAAGCTTGAGGGAAATTCCTTCTTTAAAGCTGGACAATACGAAGAGGCATTGACAAAGTACGAGTTTGCTATACATATTTCCCCAGATGATCCTTCATCTAGTGAAGTACGGTCCATGTGTCATGCAAATCGGGCTGCTTGTTTCTTCAAAATGGTATGTTGCTCCCATGTTTGAACTTCAGAGTATGTATCATGTTTTTCACCATTTCTAGTTCAGTTACTGCAGTAACAGATTGGATATATAATAACTTGAGAGTTCTACTTAGAACTTTCGTCCTTGATGATAAGCATCTCACAGAATATTAACATCATAAATGGACCAGGTTGAGACTCCAATTAAATCAGGTAGTACATGAGAAGTTGGAAAAATGCTTGTTGAATTATATGAAAGCATGCAACGGAAGCATGAATAGTACTTTTCCAGCTTGGGCTTGGGCCTCTTGGCAGACATTTACCCAAACTTCATTGCCATCTGGCCTGCTTCCATATCACAGTCTTGTCTTACCTGTACCCTTGATTAGAAAATTGATAAAATTCATCAATCAAGAGAATGTGCATAATTTACTGCTGAAAAACAAAATGCATCAGAAGTGATAAATAGTTGAATGTTTAGATTGAAAGAAGTAGGGGAATTGTTGAGGGTCTAGCCCTGTTTAGGCTAGTATTGAAGCAACATTAGATCATTGATTTGATGGCTTTGAGCTCCAAATAAAATAATAGCATCTGATTCCATTTCTCCTCTACCTTTTAAGGTATGTTCTGTATAGTACATGAATTTTCAGAAAGATTTGTGCCTAGCTTCTATTGAATGTATTGGTTTCAGCTGACGCAATGAATTTACAGTCGTCTGGTAAATGCTCTTGATTCATGATGTGGTAAATGCTCTTGATTCATGATGTGTTCATGTGCAACTGATTCAGATCTCATGCATCATATTCTGAAGGTGATTGTCCTACTACTGTGATGTTTAGGGGAAATATGAGGAGACAGTCAAAGAGTGTACAAAGGCACTGGAGCTGAATCCTACATACATGAAAGCTCTTATAAGAAGAGGAGAAGCACGCGAAAAACTTGAACAGTATGAGGAGTCAATTGCTGGTAATGTCTAATAAAGAACACCCAAAAATGGTACTGCTTAGTAGTGGAGAATAACCATATAATTCCTGCAAGTTGTCCACGTTTGTGATAACTGGCATGCCACTAAATTCTCTTCAGCCCTAGTTTTGTGGGTGTGATATATTCATGACGGTTGGTGGCCAGCATGGGTGGTAGGACTTTGGTTGAATGTGGATTGTTATATTTGGATTATTCCACATCTCATGTAATTTACGCTGAGGGATCATTTCTTTGTGGTTGATTGGTTTTTTTCTGGTAATTGCTTTCTGTATTGCCTGAATTCTGTTGTTTCTTCATTTGCAGACATGACTAGAATCTTAGAATTGGATCCATCAAATGACCAAGCTAGGAGAACTATCATCCGTTTAAAGCCATTAGCAGAAGAAAAGCGTGAAAAGATGAAGGAAGAGATGATTGGTGAGCTAAAAGCCAATTTATGTCTACATGCAGCAGTTTTTATTTATGTTTTTCCTCCTTAATGGGATCTCTGGTCCCCCATGTGTTGTGCCAATTAGTTATTGCTGGAATACCTTGGATTCACCCGTGGACGTGCCATAATAGATTCTTGTGTGTTTTTGCGTAAGGGATTATATAGCATTCTTCTTAATAGGTTGGCTACAAGATATACTTCTGATGATATACATAGTACATTTTCATCTTGAAATCTAGAAGGAATTTTCATCGGAAGGATTTAATCACCATTCTGGTTTAAACTAATATTTCATACTAAGTATGGCATTTTTCTCCAACAAATCCTGTATTAAAGCTGAGTTTATTTTGTGATTGCAGGGAAACTGAAAGAGATGGGGAATTCCATTCTGGGTCGTTTTGGAATGAGTGTTGACAACTTTAAAGCTGTCAAAGATCCAAACACTGGTTCCTATTCGATTGCATTTCAACGCTAGGTTCTCATTCCTAGATATATATCAAATATATTTGTTCTTAAGAAAGAATGTTTGAGAAATAAGATAACTATTGAAAAAATTGCAGGAGAACTGGAGTACTTCTGATATGTACTGGTGAGTTATATGTTTGTTGCATGATAATTTTGAGTTCTCCCATAGACTCTTTCTTGCTTTTCTTGTGGAATGTATCTGATGCTAAGCATATCTCAAAATCACATACTTCTCTTTTAATAGCTCTAAATAGTATGATGTGTGCCCCAGATTCATGAACTAGAAAGTAAGAAGATTAAAGCTGAATGGTCAGAACATCGGCCGTTTCATTAGGACCGTGATGATTAAAAAGAAGTCGTTATGTCCGACTGCATGAAAGAAATTTGGGATATAGTTCTTTTTCGTCCTTTTCATTGGTTAAATTACTTACTGGAGTCCGCAGATAAGTATGTTCTGAACAACCTCCATTTACTCCTCCATCGATACGGCATTTGGCCGTTCCCACGTATTATGGATTTGTCTTAGCATCATTAAGTTCATTGGCAGTAATAAGGTGTTGATTAGGGGTACGCTTTTTTGGTTAACTGAATTGAACAGAATCAAATTTTTGGTTAATCGAAAATTTGGTTCTCCAGTTTTAAAAAAACTAAAAATTGAATCACATAGGTTTGGTTCGGTTAAAATTGGTTCGGTTAAAATCGAGATTAGTTTGGTTTTTTGGTTAAAAAAATAAAAAAAGAATTGTTTTTTTAATAATACATATAAGAAAATGCATATGAACTGCTGGTGGAATATTGTAGCAGCAATTTCACTTGGTTTTGCAAGGTCAAGTATACAATCAAACTAAAAAAATAATATATTTTTTTTTATTAAGTATTCCATCAAACACTTTCAAAGTAAAATTTCTTGTCCTTGTTAAGAAAGAAAGATCACCTAAGAATGAAAAAGAAGATGAAGGAAGTTGTTGGTGGGGGTGTGGCTACTACCGCCAGCTGGAGAGTGATGGAGAAGGAGAAGACTCAGAAGAAGAGAATTGGGACCTTTCGGAACATCACCACAAAGTAGAATAGTTAGATCATGCGAGTTGGGTAGGTTGGGTCCTGGAACAAAGTACGACTCTTAACGGGTGCAAGTCTTAAGAACTTTTGAAAAGATCAATTTGACAATTTTCTTGTATTTTATAAAATCTGTGGTGCATTGACTCAGACTTATAAAAATTTAAATCAAATAAGCAGAGGGGTAAAGTATGTCAATATAAAAAGAGTAGGATTTCGCTCTTTGCCTTTGTAATGAACAAAGTTGACAGAAACATAAGTAGAGACGGAGGGGTGGAGGGGGGGAAGAGAAGAAAACAAAGAGGAGATGAGAAAACCAGAACTTCATTCATTTCATGATAATTTCTATCCGTTTCGGATTTTGTGTTACATATTACTACAAAATTCTTAACATAAAGTAAAAATCAAAAGCATTTAAGAAAATACAGACATTGTCGTTCTCTCCCTCCTTCCTTTAACTCGTCATTAGTTCTGGATTTCTTCAAAAGATTCAAAAGCAACGGCTCTTTCAACCACACCGACTACAGCCTCTCTTTTACTTCCACGTGTCCCTTGGTCGGCCCATCTTGGGCGTTGATTTCAGCAATGCAATTACCAATTTCTTTCCCAAATTGACTGTCATAAATCACCAAAAACGACGTCGTCAGTGGCCGAAATTTTCAATTAGCCCCCAATTTCAGTTGAGCCCTTGATTGAATATTCCAATTTAATCTCCTGGATCGCATAATCACCTTTCCAAGTTGCATTTTTGGCTGAAAAATGCAACATTCCTTCCTCCATTTTTTTAGCCTTGTCCCCAAGGATCAAAGCCAAGAAATTTAGAAGTCATATCACTATAATCCTCCCAGGTGACTTGGTCTGGAAAAGCATGAGACCAATGAATCAGTACTTGGGGAACTGCCACATCGTTTTTCGGGATCAACCTTCTAGCTAGGGTAGCCATAGGGTAACCTTGTAAATTTCATCCTCAAATTCTGGTAGGATTACTGAAGGGGAATACTTGGCTTCAATTTTCTTTTCCAATAAAGATGCATGGAAAACAAGATGAATTTTGGCTCCAGGTGGCAAGGCAAGTTTGTATGCCACTTTTCCTACCTTCTCTATCACCTTATAAGGACCATAGTACTTGACAAACAGTTTTCAATTGTTTCCTGAGGGCAACAAAAGTCTGTCTGTAAGGTTGTAATTTGATAAGCACTTCATCTCCAACCTCAAATTCCCTTTATGCTTTTTTCTTTTTCTGCATACAGTTTCATCCTTTGCTAAGCTTGGTGCAAGTTATCTTTTAGTAGTTGGATCATCTTGATCCTTTCTTGCATCCGTTCTTCCACATTAATGTGATGATTTTGTAGATAAGGTCCAATGGATAGTTGAAGGGGGGGGGGGATTAATACCATATAAGGCTTGGAAAAGGTATTCTTCAAGTTGGTGTGGAAATTAGTGTTGAACCAAAATTCAGCAAGGGTCAGCCATTGTATCCACTTCTTTGGTTTTTGAGGGCACATGCATCTCAAGTAATTCTCCAAACACTGGTTGACTCTTTGTCTTTCCATCACTTTGAGGATGATATATAGAAGACATATCTAAGGATACACCAGACAAGGTGAATAGCTCCTTCCAAGATCTGTTGGTAAATCATTGTCCCCATCAGTCACAATGCTTATAGGAAAACCCATGTAGTTTATAAATATTATCAAAGAACACTTTAGCAATAGAGATTGCAGTATAGGACTGTTTGAGGCCTAAGAAATGAGAGTATTTTGTCAGCTATCCACAACCACCAAGATTGATTCTTTGCCCTCTGAGTGAGGTAATCCTTCAATGAAATCTATGAAGATACATGACCAAGCCTGATCAGGTATAGGCAAGGGCTGCAATAGTCTAGGGTAAGGGTTATTGTCATGCTTGGACCTCTGACAAACTTCACATCCCTTCACCTAAGTTTGAGCATCCTCCTTTAAAGTAGGCTGATAAAATAGTGGTTCGATTCTTTGGTAAGTGTCATTGATCCCAAAATATCCACCAAGTGCTGAGTCATGCAGAGATTTAAAGATCTTATCTCTGATTCCCCACACATATTATGTCTCCCTCCTTAGTAATCATGATTCATAACTTTAGTCAGGGTAGATAGTGCATCAATGACCTTTGCTTGAATGACAATCTGAAATAGGGTATTCCCTTCATTGCTAGTTTGTAACTCTTACACCGACAAGGATCTTTGTGTGGTAATAGCATTAGATTGGGACTCCACTCTCTCATGCTCCAGTCTAGACAATGCATCTGCAGCCTTATTGTCATTCCCCTTCTTGTATTGAATCTCATAACTAAAGCCTAATAATTTGGTCACCCACTTTTGCTGCAATATAGAGTTAATTCCCCGATCAAGTATGTGCTTTAGATTCTTTTGATCAATCCTTATGATTAAATGATTCCCTTGCAAGTAGTCCACTTTGTAATAGCTAGTAAGAGGTGTAGGTTTTCTTCTCATGAGTGGATAGTCCTAGGTTCTTGGTGGCTAAGGTTTTGCTCAGGTAAGCAATAGATCTGCCTTCTTGCATCAAAGCAGCCCCCATTCCCCTTCTACATGCAACTGTCTCAACCACAAAAGGTTGAGAAAAATCAGGTAGAGCAAACACTAGTGCACCAGTAATCACTTTCTTCAATCTATTGAATGTTAATCTAGCTTTAGGATTCCACAAGAATGCATCTTTCTTAAGTAGGGAAGTCAATAGTTTAGTGATAATTTCATACTCCTTTATGAATTTTCTATAATAACCTGTGAGCCCTAGGGAACCTCTGAGAGCTTTAACAATAGTAGGCACTGGCCAATTCCTCACACACTCTACCTTTTGGGGGTCTGTTGCCACCCTTCCACTGAGATTACATACCCAAGGTATAGTTCACCTGTAACTGGGCAAAGGAGTACTTGATCTGCTTTGCATAAACTTGGTGTTTTCTCAATAACCCAATACCTTTTCTAAGTGTAACATGTGTGTAACCCATTCCTTGTTGTATATTAAGATGTTATCAAAGAAAATCAGTACAAATTTTTTAAGATAAGGTTCAAAAACACAATTTATTAGTGCTTGAAAAGTAAAGAGTGCATTACATAATCCAAATGGCAGCACCAAAATTCATAACGCCCAATGTGAGTGATAAAATTGGTTTTGGGTATGTTTTTGTTCTTCATTCTGATCTAAAAATATCATGATCTCAAATCTATCTTTGAAAAATACCTTGCACCATGTAACTCATCCAATAATTCATCAATAACAGGGATAGGGAAGTTATATTTGACAATGAGTTTGTTTAAGTACCTAGAGTCAACACATAATCTCCGACCTCCGTCCTTCTTTTTTAACCAACAATACATGTGAAGCGAATGAGCTTTGGCTGGTTCTAATGATCCCACTTTTCAGCATCTCTTTCACAATATTTTCAATCTCAGTCTTATGCCCATATACATATTTGTAAGGGTTTTTTTTTCTTGGGAATGACATCTGGCAATAATTCAATGCTATGCTAAATTGCTCTTTCGGTAGGTTTTGGAATCCTGAAATATATCTTTGAACTGGTGGATCAGTTCAAGCAGCTTAGGATCATTCTCAGTTTTAGATAAAACTCTTTTGATTGTATAGAGTTGTCCTTTCACTCTATAGCTTCCCCTTCTCAACAACTTATTCAAGGAGTAGAGTAAGAGTGTTTCCAGTCTACCTTTCCAGCTAGAGCCTTCAAGATCACTTTCTTTCCTAACTAAGTGATAGTAACTTACAACTTATGGAAGTCCAGCTCTATACGATTATTGGCACTATGTCAATCACAACCCAGAACACAGTCATAACCTCCCAGCTTCAAAACTCTCACAGGATGAAAGAACTAATGACCTTGTATCTCCCAACAAAAAGTGGGGCAGTAGAGTTTACTCAGTACCTTCCCTCCATCTGCAACTCCAACCATCATATGTGTAGTTGGTTCAAGTTTACATCCCAGTATGTGAATAACTTTTTCATCTATGAAATAGTGAGTACTGCCACTACCAATGAGGATATGGATTTCCTTGTCATTAACTCTTGAAGTGCTACTACTAATGCTTCCACACATAGCATGAAATGAGACAGTAGCATCTCCTTCTTCTTCTTCTTCAGTTGGTTCTTCGAGTTGTTCTTCCCCTTCTTCATAGGCCTTAGCATGTTCCTCACTCAGTAACATATAAACATGTCCGATTCTACACCTATGTCCAGATGTGCAGGGTTCATCACCTTTGTAACATTTGTTATTTTCCTTCCTATCCTTCACTTCTATTTCAGTGATAAATCTCTTAGGTTGAGGGTTTGTCATCTTTGCCTCTGAAAGAGGGTTTAAATGAGGGTTTGTATGCCTGATTTTTGTTTAGGGGTTTGTAGGTGGTCTTGCTTGGATTAATTTTCTGGTGTTGCTTGGTCTTTTTAAGGATAGCATTTACCATGTTCTCTTAGTTCCTAGCCAGCGTTATAGCTTGGTTCAAGGTGGTTGACTTCATGGTAGCAACATAACCTTTTATCTCCTCCTTCAAACTGCTTATGAACTTCATCATGAAGAAAGTTTCATGCAAATTCTTGTTGAATATGAGCATATGAGCCTCTAGCTCTTAAAACTTCTCTAGATAGGTATTCACAGTAGTCTCTTGATGTATCATGTTAAACTCAGACACTACCCTCTCATAATCCAGGTCCTCAAACCTCTCCAATACGGCTAATGTGAACTCTGTCCGAAGGGGTACTCCTCTCTTCTCAACATACTCCTGGTACCAAAGCTCAGCCCTTCCTTCCATGTGGATGGAAGCTAAGGGAACCTTCTGATCTCAGGGATAGGGATCATTTGAAAATATCGTGTGCATCTCCTCACCTAAATCCTTGCTTCCTCACCATTGAAAATAGGAAACTCCATCCCCTGAATGCTATTGTAGTTTGTTGAGTTCGTTGGGTTGGATTTTTAGCTCCAGTTGAATGTTGTGCAGTGACTTTAGAGGATGAATCTTTTTCTAAAGATGCAGTGAGCCCATCTCCTAATATGAATTTGTCCTGTTATAGTGTTGTAACTGCTCCACAGCACTTTGAAGTTGTTGCTACATTATAACTATCGAATGCTCCATGTTCATTACAGCAGCTTGTAGCGCATCTTAAGCTTCATTTATCTGATCCAAACGTGTGTGTATTTGTTCTTCACTGCTTGCCTTCTTGCTTTCTCATCTATTAGCACCATCCAGTTTTCTCTTGAAACTCTTGTAACTCTTTAAATCTAGTTCCAACAGGCATTTTCACTATAAGTCCAAGGGTTGGATGGCTCTGAGGCCAAACATAATGAATAAAGGTGAATTTACAGGAACATAAGCAGAAATGGAAGGGGCGGAAAGAGAATAAAACATAGAGGAGATGAGAAAATCAGAACGTAATCTATTTCATAATAATTCCCATCCGTTTCAGCTTTCCTTTTACATGGAATTACAACAAAATTCTTGCCAAAAAGTAAAAGCCAAAATCATTTAAGAACATGCAGACATTGTCGTTCTCCCTGTCCTTCCTTCAGCTTTGCCATTGGTTCTGGATTTCTTAAAAAGCTTCAAAAGCAACAGCTCTTTTAGCTGCACCAGCTACAACTTCTTTTCCGCTTCCACGTGTCCTTGGTTGGCCCATCTTGGGCGTCGATTTTAGCAGTGCAATTCTCAATTTCTTTTCCAAATTGATTGTGCCCTAAATCGCCAAAAACGACGTCGTTAGCTGCCAAAGTTTTCAATTTACCCATGATTTCAGTTGAGCCCTTGATCGAACAGTCCAATTTAATCGCCTCGATCACACAGTCAGCTTTCAAAGTTGCATTTTGGCTTGAAAACGTGACAGCCTTGAAATCCCCCCCCCCCCCAATTGATGTCCCAACCTATTTTGGTAATACATTGCTTATTTTTATACTTTTCAATGAATAAAATGAGGATATTCTGTTCGTGTGAACACATGTGTTTGTAATTTGGATAATTTCACACCTTAGTTAAAAAATAAAAACTAGAATGGGCTTCTTCATCATTGTCGATCACCTTCACTAATCTTCAAATGCATACCACTACTCACCATTTTTGTCAATTTCAAACACAAATCATAGAGGAAAGTAACGCACAAATTAAGGGTTTGGTTTTTCACCATTTCTCAAAAAAAAAAAGCTTCGTCAAAAGATAGGACGCTAAAGCGAACATAAATGTTTGGTTTAGAATTACAACATAAAATGAAAAATTTAACATACAAAAAATGCCTTATACCAAGCAAATAAATTATGTGTTTCTTGCTTTACAAGACAAAAAGGGAGATTATCATTAAGACCTCCATTTCTAACGCAAATTGGTAATGCGAATTTGTATATATGACAGTGGCTCCATGGAAGAACTGATTTCGCGGTTTGCACAAACAATTAAAGGTACTTTTGCTGGCATTACCTCTGTTCGTATTTGAGTGTTTTGGATGTTGGTGGGGGTGTGGATTTGGAGATGTTTGGTGAAGGTGGTCGACAATGACGGAGGAAGAGAAGGCAATTTTTTTAATTAAGGTGTGAAATTACGATTTTATCCTGCCTTAAATCCAATTACATGCGTGAGTTCACATGAACGGAACATTCTTCTTTTATTTGCCAAAAAGTATAAAAATAGGCAACGTGCAAAAAAAAATAAAGGTCGAATGGTCGATTTGGGGGGTGGAAGAAGAAAAAGTTGGGTAGCAAAGTGCAAAACCCCATGTATGTTGGGAGTGTCTGCTAGAATTGACATTTAGGATAATGACAAGTGAGCGGGGTTTGGGGGGGCGGGGGGTGGAGATTTGACCTAGCTGGTGAGGTTTGAAGTTTGAATAGTGTTGGTTAAGGGCGGGGGTGGGTTGGGGCAATGCAAAACTAATTCTAATAATTTGGAGTCATTTCAAATTTGACTGTTTTGAAACTCTAAATTAACCCATGTTCGATCAAAAGTTGTAGAAAATATTAAGAAACGTTACAAAAATCACACACACACACACACACCCTATAGATGTTAACTTTTAACAGAAGAGACCACGTGAAAATCACGTGCTCTAATAAGCTCAAAAATGAGGGGGAAAGTGGTGGGGAAAAAAGAGTCATTTGTGAACTGTCTTCATTTGTATATTCTTATTCTCTTTATCTTTGGTCTATTTTATGGCTACCTCAACAAGAATGAAAATATAAAGATATAAGTGAAAAATTGTAAATACATAATATTGTGTTGGCAGTCCTAAGGAGGAATCCTTTTCTTTGCCTCCATTTCTCTTACAATTTCCCTCCTAAATCCCAATGTTATAACTTAATGTCTGTTAGTAGGGGTTATTTTTGCCACGTTTTTGGAATTTTTTTGCAACTTTTAAAGAAACATAGAGTTAATTTTAAAATCTCATACATCTTGAGGACAAGCTTGAAATAATCCTAAATTATAGAACTAGTTTGCAATTTCGCCCTGAGGTTGGAATAGCCCCCGACTTCTGATGGGCCGATGGGAGGTGGGTTGCTGGATAAATGGAAATGGTAGGTTGGGAGTGATTTGGGAAGCAAAAATTAAGACAAAAAATGGACGGCAACGGGGTGGATTTGTCCGGATTAGAGACTTGCCCTAATTTAAAAAAAATAAAATAAAATCCGTCTCGTCAGTTTTTCAATCTCACCCTGTATAGTCCTGCCCCAGACCCATCGAAAAGTGTACGAAATCTATCCCAATCAAGACGGCTCCTGATCAGGGCCTTGGTGGTCCTGCGCTATTACTATTTATCCTTGACCATATATTAATCAAAATTCAAGTGTGGTAAGTGTCAATGTAGAATGATTTAGGGAACAAAGAATACTACTATGCAACTCTTCTTTGATTGATAAAAATACTGAAACAAGACATAATTTAAAATTCACTTACAGGGCATAGTCGGTAATAACAAATCTCAATTGCTCATATTTCTGGAGATCAATATGCTAATTCAACTATTACAACATTAAAACTGTTGTTGCATGCAGATGGATGTCGATTGAATAGGGGGTTAATGTTGAACTATGATGCATACACACAAATACACCCACATGGACCCAACACAAAATACTTTAAAAAATTAGACATGATATGGCTATATATAATATATATTTTTATTATATATTTTCAATTTTTCATAAAATTAAAATATACAATATAAAAATATTAAGATAAAATATGCCTTACATCTAAATTCTTAACCAAATATGGCCTAAAAATTATACATACTCAGTTTATTTAAAAAATACGCAATAAAAAAATTCTTATTATTCAAATTAGTTAAATTATCATGAACATCTCTCGAATATTTAGTAATTTCATCCTAAATTTTTAGTTTGAGATGAGTGGGTTAATTCTTTTTCTTTTTCATTAAGTCCAAAACTCAATTTTTTAAAGACTACCCAAAATTGAAATTTATAAAACAAAAGATATTCTAAACGTGTTGGATACGCCTTCAAAACATATCAAACACGCCACCAGAAGTGTCTGTGGCTTGTCCCACACCATGTTCTTTTTTTATTTTTTATACGCTGATACCGTGTTCAAAGCGTGTTCGTGTCCGTGTCCAACACTACACCGAGTAATTTTTTAGAGTGTTTCAGAAATTTAAATGTTCAATTAACCTTCAAATATTCTCAGAAAGAAAGGATGATAGTGACCTAATTCTGGATTCATTGGATTCTACTTTAATCTATATCTTACAAATATAAAGGTATACCAAAAAATTACAAGGCATCTTCAACATAAAACCTTCTTGATCTAAATGGGACAGACCCAATGGGAACTGAAGAGAGAGAGAGAGAGTGATGGTGGTAAAGCATTTTTACTGCATATTTTTCTCTATATTTACTCCAGAAAAGAATGAAGAATACCGAAATCGTGTCGATAGGAGATGGAAGATACCCTGTAGACTTGTGTTGGACGATTCCTTGATGTTACCATACTGAGAAAACTAACTGCAAACATGCACCTCAATGGCTGCACCCAATTCACTCAAAGCAAACTTAAGGTGGAAGGTTGGGACTGAGGTGAAACGGGCAACGAGACTTGCTCCATAAATGGATTCCCGAAGGGATTTGAGGAATCAATCCCAACCATTGATATGTCTTGCTGCTGCATCATCATCGACACTTCTGGTTGTGGCATTGGAATCATCTGCATGAAATCATCACCGGTAAACGATGAATCTTGATTCTGTACAAGTGCTGGTTGCTGCGGTTGGGTGATTCCAGCAATCTGCATGTAATCAAAAGGGACAACTGCTTGTGATTGTTGGGGAGCTGCTTGCTGCTGCATGAATGCTGCTTGCTGCACCTGCATGAAACTAGGGTGCCCTACGCGGCTTGGATCATAAAACATCTCTTGATTATAATCATCCGCTTCAAAAGGATTAGAAGAGACATTAGCAATCTGATAAGGTCCATTTGTATTTGCTTTCATCACTGCAGTATCGTATAAACTGTCCAGTATTGATCTGTCCAGTACACCGCCCTGCTTTTACATATTCAATGAGTAGTAAAATAAGCATTATCTTAAAAGATAACGCGTCTCAGTAATAAACAAAGATAAAAAATTATAGTACGACTACAAAAAAATATGCTTTAACTCCTCATGCTAACACTTTCACTATGCCTTGCTGCACATCTATGCAGAACATTGAGGCATATAAAAACATTCAACCTCTTCCATGGTTGATTTATCCCTTATATTTTGCAGGCATGTAAGGGATGCGTAAAAGATAGTAATATTAAGTTCCTCTCCTCTTTATATATGGTCATTAAGTCCGTCCATATAAACTTATAAATAGAAGCAATGATAGTTTTGTAATACTTGCAAATTTGCAGTAGAACATATAACTAAGGTGAAATCAACTTTAAATGCACAAATTGATGCAAGTTTCTGAAGAAACTAAATTACCTTGTTCGGTGCAGCTAAGCACACGTAAGAACTTGGTTCCACAACTGGTACTGTAGCTAGTGCAAGCTCCCAACTAGGTGATTGACTTGACAACTCTGAACTTATCGTGGGATCAGACAAGTCTTCTACACATACTTATAGAAGAAAATCACTTACTTGCCCATCAAGTGAACAATCCAATACAACAGAGAACAAGAATCACCTGGTGTAATAATTGAATCAGGAAGAGAATTTCCTGCATCCTGTTTAGATTCTTCTTGACTTGGCTCGTCCCAGCTCTGAGAATGAAAATAAAATTTGCAAAGCTACTAGAAACTTGTCCATATTTGATTCAGAAGATGAAATGGATCAGACTACCCACCAACAAATCAGGAATCAGTGGTGCAGCATCTGTATCACGCTTCTCAGTTTTTGTGCCCTCCTGACAATCAGCATATGGGTTTGATCCTTCTTCATTAATGTCTTGCTTAGAATCAGTCTCCACATTAGCCCCAGGAACAACAATCACTTTTGGAGTACTGTAGTTATCATCATCGAGTTGGCCCTAAAACAAAAAGCATTTTCAGAGATGTTTCACAATCATGCACGAAGTAGGGTAAATTCATAGACTTTCAGATGTCCACTTCACATGATTGGAAGCTTTGCAATAGCAGAAAAGTAGAAGCTGTGGTTATCATTTAAATAGGTGGACAATCATTTTGGTCAAAAGGTGATCAATTCTTAAAGAACAAATAGTAGCTAATTCAAAAGAGAGTTTGAAGTACTCAAGGCTTTAAAGATATCAGGCATGAGTACATACACCTCTCCAGGGAAGCAGTAATGCTTCTGGGGCATCCTTTACATACTCTTCCATGGCTGTTAAAAATGAAGCGGGGGCCTGCAGTTTGATAACAAGGCAAATGAAGGAGTGAACAAGATGAGAAATATTGTGAAATAATGTAAGGATCATAAGGAACAAGAAACCAATAAAAATGGCAGTATTTGGTTCCAAACCTGTTCTATTTTGACGTACTTCTGCTTGCGTCCAAATTCAAGACTCCTGCACATCTCAAAGAACCCAGACAACTTCTGGGCCTACAGCAACATGTGCAAGTATTAGAATGGAGCTACAAATCCAAGAGGCATGTATCCTTACACCACATATTGTAGAACACAAAACATACTTGTTCTCCTGCCCTCCGATAGATTTCAAGTGCTTTGACAGCATCACGACGTTGCATCTCAAAAAACTGTTAAGAGACAAGTTATTCCCAGTCCTAGTAAAGAAACTTTTGACTTGCATGAAAGTAAATGAAAACTATTCGAACAACTACAAACCTTGTCAACCAAAATAAGTACACCATCTGTTATTCCCACATAAAGCCTCACGCTTTCTGCTGCAACCTGAAGGAGAACATTATCAATCCAGAATAAGCTATAACCTAATAAGTGGGGATGAAAAGAGTATAAAAAGTTAATAACTGCTCACAATTGAAAGGGCATACTGAATGATGAAATTGTATCGAGCTGCTCCAACTGGCTGCACAATGTCAGGCAATCAACATATCCCAAAACTTACAAGCAACTTTTTTTGTGCAATGACTTGAATAAATTGATGGTAGAGGCGTGTTCCACTAGAAAAAAGTCTATGAAATCCTGTCCATTTAACTGCCAACCCAATACCTGGCAACCAAGAAGGCGGAAAAGAAGCTGTTGCAAAGCAGGTAAGTGCTCGAGCAAGGCAGGAGTGTCAAACTTCTTCGTTCTCTGTAAAAGAACAGCTAGCTTATTACAAGAAGTGGAACATATTACCAACAAGCTCATCATTATTCCAAAAGAGCTACCATGATAGCACCAAAAAATGTTGAAGTCATAGGGAACAAATATATTCGCAGATTTCAAGCCACGCACAGATAATTTGGACCTAACATTTATACCAATAGTGGACTTCTCTCAACATAATACTGAGCAAACATGCTAAAGAGCAAAGGGGAAGAGTGTGTTACCTAATAATTTGTAAAGGAAGAATGAGCCTTCAGAGATGTCATGATAAAATGTATCCAAATTAACGCAACATTTTTCTGAATGGAAATAAAGGATTAAACCAAACCAGCAATATTACTATCTGATACTATCTTCATGCATACCATAATCAGCATCATACTCACGTATGGATGCACCTTTTGTCTGTAAAACATTCTCAGCTTCGTAATTTTTCACATTTGTAGCTCATAGATTATATGCATAAAAAGTAATCTTACTTTTTACTTGTGAATTTTTTTTGAGTAAACTAGTTCCAGGTTGATGGCCAATAAAGTGATTTTACAATAGAAAATATTTTAAGTAATCGTTTTTCTATTGACCTTTGCCAATTTAAACCAGGAGCTGGATCTAGTGAAACTGCAGAAGGTAAGATAAAAAGACTAAGAACATGTACAAACCCAGCCGAATTTGAAGAACAAGGGAAAACTATATACTTAACAGAATTCTAAATTCTAAGGTAGTAGGTAACACAAAATTTAACCATGATGTCCATTTACAAAAGATACATACCGTATGATCCCTATGGAAATCATATTTTAGCACACGGAAACATTCCAGGCACTCCTCAATATACAGAGCATATGAACGGATCCAAGTGGAATAATCCCATGCTTAGAAATAGAAAACCTCAAATGGTCAGTTCCCAAAAGTAAGCATTAGTGCTTGCTAAAAGTAAAAGAATGGGGGTACCACTGGGGCTTGAGTCATCCCTGAAATGTGATAAATTCAACAAATGACCTCCACCTTGGTTGTGGTAAATTAGTTCCTCACAAAATGAGTGATCAACTTCCCTCAATGCACGATGTATGACAATTAAAGTTTTCAGTGCAACCTGAGAAAGGAAAACAAAAGCTGTTTTAAGGGAAAATCAAATAAACAAAGAACAATGAGTTCCAGTAGACAAACTAGTAAGAAGATGGAATTGAATTGTAGAACCACAATCTAAGAGGGTAAAACAATAAAATTTTGAAACACTGGTGTAGAACAGTAAGTTCAAAGAAACACGAAAGCATATCTGTTCTGCAGATATGCTATTATATGTTTATATGTGTGTGTGTGTGTGTGTGCGTGAGTGCGTGCGTGAGTGCGTGCGATCGGAAAGAGCCAAAGAAAGAACTTGGAAGGTCCTTTCCAGTTCGAAATCATGTCCAATTGACAACAAAATGTTTCTTTCCTATCATAAGGTTTTCGTAAGTAGTGTTAGATATCAATTGTAACTGAGTCACACTCCAAGAACACTGTGAAAGTCAAAATGATGAAAAACAGTAACTCTGTTGTTTAAATCCCAGTATTATCAATCATATACAAAAACTTTTCTTTTTCAACTAGAAAATCTAAAGTGCTACCCGTACCAAATATAGTTTATTATTAGACAATATCCAATAATAATCCTCTGTATCATATATGAAGACTATACCAAGTTAGCAAATCAAGCATTTCAGGCTCTAAACCTTAGTATAGGAAGGAACAGAAAGGAATTACACTGCACCCTATATAAACCTTCTCTTGAAAATATAGAAGAATAAGAAGTAATAGTGGGTGTATCTACTAATATGATTTAACAAAGGACCAAAACAAAGCAGAAAGGTAAATATTGTATGTTCTTCTCGGAATGAGGATTTTTGGAGATGTCATGACTAAAACTTCTAGAACCTCACATTAATGAATGTAGAAAAAGAGAAAAAGATTGGTGGAACCATTTCTTGGGAGGACTCGTTAAGGATCTTTCCAACGAGCTCTTCACGGAACTTCTAAAATGGAAATTGCTTTTGGATAATTTGTAATCAACTGGTCAATTGCTTTTGGTAAGTTCTTTCTCAAAGACCACATGCCATTGGAATTTCCTCATTCTGGTGATTACAAATAACAAAACAAATAGAAATTGCTTTGAGGATTTTTCAGGAAACATGAGGTGGGAGGTAGTAACTTGCACTTAAAAGTAATTTTCTGAAAGAGCATATTCATAATTTGGCCTCTTCATAATTGGATTTTCAACTGATTGAGGCTAACGAAAATCATTAAGAAGTGCTCAACCTGACTGTATGAGTTCATCGGATTGTATAAAGTCATACTCTCGTGTTACAATTAGTATTATTTGATGAGACTAATTATTTCAAAAATTATTTGACTTTTTCTTAACACCAAAAGTTATTCAACTTAACCTATCTAAATTTGTAAATAAGAAATAAAAAGAAAAAAGAATTTGAGACAAAGCGTCCAAAGTATTACCACCCAATTACGTGTTTTGCCAAGACGCCTTGTAAGTGTATGTATGCAATAACCAACATCTGCTCGGGGTCTCGAACCAGAAACTGCACCAAGAATATCTGACAAGAGATGAAGAAATGGGCATTTATATTTTCAACTTCAAAGCTCAGGTAATTCAGAACTCAATTTCCATAAACCTCAGTAACATTGACTGAAGAGGTAAAGTAAGAATTTCACGATAATAGAATATAAGAAGGCCTGGGCACAGTGTTCTACTCACTTCTTACATGCTTCTCTTTTGGCAGGACTTCAAGGTGGTTTGTGGCTTTAAGAATGGAAACTTTTAGATCCTGAAACAAATAACTTGATGCATAACCTTATAAAATAAAGGGCTGTCAGCAAAATTGATGCCATAAATATCACCACCTTATATTCACTGTTGACTTTGGCGATTCCAACCTTAGTAGAATCTCTAATAGCTAGAATAGCTTTTCTAAGATTCTGTTGGCTACTACCACTTCCAGCAGCCATTTTGAAAGGAACCAAAAACCGAAGAAATCTAACAGCTGAATTGTGGAACCTATGATAAAAAGATAGGATGATTAAGTTAGTGAATCCTATCATCCTACTACTTGGATAGCAGATAAACATTGCCTACAAACTCAGCATGTCAACATGCAACCATTCTTCTCAGGCCTCACCATGAGGATGATAATAACAACAACAACATTATTGTCAACAACAAAACTTCATGGCAGACTTCAGTATACCAAGTTACAATATTCCATACAAATGAGATCAGCTCCCATATTCTGATGCTTAGGAGCCTCCAGTCTCCCTCTGCCCCTTTATATATGGTACAACCATTATTAGGGCGAAAAGGTTTCTCGCCTTATCTATTTGTTTACTTTCAATTTCACTGTTTCACTAAGTGCAATCCAAGATCATATCTTAACCTGCATTCAATGTCTCTAGTATTTCATATATGCGTTACAATATTATTTTCTAAAGTTCCTTTTTTCCTTTTCTGCCTCCCACAACTTAAGCTGAGAACAAACTTCAGAATAAATACTTCAAGTAAACAATTTTAGTACCATCACAACTAAATCATCACCATATTAGGAATACTGCCCACCAATTCATCGACCACTGGGGAACCTCCTTTTAAGATAATTTGCAAATGTAAACCTGGATTCTAGAAAGTCATAAACTCGACTGATTTGAAGTGGTTATTTAAATTATACAGCACGTTAAGGAAATCAAGACAAATAGTGCATTGTCGTCATCATTATTTTGTTTCATGCACAACCAGAGTTATTCCAAGAGAAATTTACAAATTGTTGTGACTACTTGAAGCTACGTCTTTGTAGAAATCAACTTATTGTATCCTGAATTCAAATTGGAATCCAGGACATCTTTGGTATGATGGAAGAGGATTTAAATACCATGAAAAATGTATTACTATATGTCAAATCCAGACCTCATGGCAGCAAACAGAAATAATAAAACATTAATATCACACAATTAAATCAATCAGGTCGAGAAACAACAACTAACAATCTTAAATCTGAAAACCTAGGGTACCAAAATCCTCCCTAATCATGACAACAACCAAATGCTCCAAACATAAAGCCATTTAAACTGCCGCTTTTTTCAGATTATACCAGAAAATAGAACAAACAGAACTTGCAACGGAAACAATCAAAACTATGCCTCAGAATTTTTATTAAAAAAAAAAATATTCTACTAATTAAAATCACTGTTGAAAATCTCATATGCAAGTGATCAGAGGGATACTCAGGTAGTAACAAGGCTAATGTTCCTCCAATTAAATTTTCAAGAGATAAACTTTCGCCATAATTAATGAAATGAGATGATCCGGATTATCCTGCCACTCAAAAACACTTATGTAATAGAAAGTAATCACATCAATATACCCATGCTCTACACATTCAATCCGCGGCACACAGTGGCCTATCGAATGCAACACATTTGGATATCATCACTACCGCCATTATCCACCCACCGCGGATCCTAATTGGTCAACAATTTTCCCCTTCCCGCGCATAATATAAGTCTGTGCGTTGCGGAGAGAGAGAAGTGGTCTTACCTTATGAAAGATCGCTCGCCGGTTGCCGGCAATCACGCCGTACCTAAACAGGAATAGATAAAACGATGATTAGCTATAGGTGCGATGAAAAGAAAATCTCCAGAGAGACCTTATTCCGGCCAGAGAATTGAATGAGGAAAATCATTCGGCATGCAGCTCCCTGTTCATGGAACAAATCAATCCCCTACGCATCTAAATTATTGGTGATGTTTACACGTTGCATGCTTTTCTTCACCATTAACTACGTTTATATTTCTGTTATTACACTTTACATCTATCTCATTATATTATACATCTATGTTTAATTTTTTATTTGGGTAAACTATAAATTATGAAATTTGTCATAATTACGAATACTCATTTATTTTTTTATTTCATGAAATATTATATAATTTTTGGGTTAATTACATTTTGATCCCTATAATATGTAAAAATATTAAAAAAAAAAAAACCTATGAAATTTTTAATGTAAAAAAGCATTCTTATGTTGTCACCTCCTAATCAACTTAAGCCTATTTTTTAAAAACAATGACTAGAATACCTCTTTTAATCAACCGGTCAAACTAAATCTATTAATATAAAATTATTTTAATGTATAATATATATAATTTATAACTATTAAAATATATTTATAATATATAAAACAATATTATTTCAAAATAATAATCATAACCCAACCCCACCCCCTACCACCCACTATTCACCCCCCCTCCCCCGCCCAACCTCTTCCCCTCTCCCCTTCCGACTCGCCCACCCAACGTCGCCCTTAATGGATGGGCGACTGCTGTCGTCCAGGGGTGAGGAGGGCTCCTCTACTTCTTTTTTTTCAAATATATAGTTTTTTTTAATTAATTAAATTAAAATAATCTTTTATTATTAATAAATATATATAATATTATATATATTAGATGTGAGAGAAAGACAAAAATATTAAAAAAAAAAAAAAAGAGTACTTTCGTAGCCAATTCACAGTCAAAGTCCGTGCTGCCCAATTTTTATACGGAGAGGTTTTTTTAACTTTATTTGATATCACAGAGGGTGTAATTGATACTTTAATTTTTATAGGGAGTTTTTGCATATTTTTATTATTACAGAAGGAGTCTCTGGATTTTTTCCTATAATGCTTGAATGGAAGTTTAGAATTGTCAACTTTATTCTTGATTTTAATTTTTAAAAAAAAAGCTTAAAAAATTGTAAATATACTAGACAATGCAGATAAAAAATTTTGAAAAATTATATAAAAAGAAATTTCCAATTAATTCATAAAAAAATTCAAAAAAAATTAAAATAAAAAGTTATAATTCATAATTCACAACAACTTTTTGGTAAGTCACCACAAAAAAAATAATGAAAATCCAACGAAAATTAATAGATTTGGTTAGTTGTCGGACATCCGTTAAAAAGTATTGTTAATTTTTCAAACAATAAGAGGTATTAGTAATTATGTCGAATCTTATCAAAGCTTGATTTTACTATTTAGATTTTGAGTTTTAAAACTTGATTATTATATTTCTTCCCCCATCAAAAAATTTATTTGTAATTTCACCCCAACAAATTATGAATATGCACAAAACTTCCTAAAACAATAAGGATATTACAAGACAGCCTCCAAACTTTTAAAAAAGAAGTTCACTGTCTTTTGTGTTACCATTCGACTTTTTTCCCCTTTAAATTCAAAGCACCGTATTATCTTTTCTTTTTCTTTCGAAAAAACATTTTACCTATTATTAATTTTTACAAGAAATTTTATGGTATTTAAACCCCGTTAAAAGTAGAAATAGAAGATAAGTTTGAACGTGAAATATGTCCCTCTAGTTGATGTAAATAAATAAAGGGTAAATTAAACAAGTTTCCCTAAAATTTGACATAATTACAAATATCTAATTTTAACAGCCATTTAATAATTAATTCAATCCGTTAACTTTCTATCTTTGTCCACTTTTTATGGTAAATTGGGCAAAATACACGTGTAAACCATAAATTACAATTTTATATATTTTTTAAAATTTTCAAAAAAATTTAAGTGGATAATTTTTTTAAAATTTTTCTATCCACCTAGTCAAATTATTTTATAATTTTTAATTTTTTTTTAAAAAAAATAATAAGTCCAAAGTTCACAATTCCAAACCTCATCCAAAGGTAACATAATTTTATCAAATATCATAAGAATATTTGTGATTTTTCAAACAATAAAAAATATTCATAATTACGATAAACTTCATGGAGTTTGTTGTAATTTATCCATAAATAAAATGCGAAATTACAACAGAAGATGTACTGCAGGCTGCAGCTAACCAGTCCTGCATAAACCATAAATTATTTCCCAAGTACATATCCTCCCTCCTCCAAGAGATCATCTTTATACATCAAGAATCCAAATTATTACAAAAAAATTACCCAGTTAGAAGCTGTACAAAACAGATAATTTATTCCAAACAAAACTGTCATAATCTCCTCTACGACGTGATTTGATCACATAAATTATCACCAGCAAATCCAGACATTACGGTATGTATTGTATCCTACAGACAACAATGGCGCGGTCGGGACGATACCTATACTCCCTCTCGGCTAAGACTCTAAGGCCGTCTCATGGCGATGCAATTGCTGCTTCTCTGCCAACATCTCTGCGTGTTGCTCTAAGTACTCTCTGCTGTTCATTTCCGTTAACCTGCATGAAAATGACAGATAATCGCCATTTTCAATCTCACAACAGAACGACTAGACGTAGTTGATTACGAAATATTACACAGCCTCTTACCTACTAATGGTGCGATCTTTTGCAAAACCTAATTCATTGTCGACGCAAATGTCGGAGTCGTCTGATTTCCTCGATCTTGAGGAGGTTCGGGGTGCCAGGTGCTGAGCATCAGCTATTGTTACAATCCGGTCCAGAAGTTCGACTGGCGTCCCCTCGGCCGTGCACAATAGTCTCGCTCTGTTCTCGTACATGACCTATACATGCAACAGAGTCGGAAGCCATTTTTAATTCTTTGGAAAATGTATACATGATTCACATGATATATCTGTATAAACAAAGTCGAAGTTGATATCCCATGATAAGTATTTGGTTAAATATAAGTAATTGATTTAATATGTAATAAAAGAATTTAGGAAGTGAAGAACTAACATCAATTAGCGTGACAAACCGATATGCTGCTGTCCTATTGGAGAGCCCAAAAATCGGCACACCTTCCAAAGCCAGCGTATGAAAGTTCTCTGGTAAAATGGAAAATAAATTACCAATTATTTCTACCTTGTGAAGGTTCAGTAAAATAGGATAATTACACTAACACCTCTGATGTTTGGACACGTTTGACAAAAAAGTGTCTCGATTCTGTAAAATTACACTTTGCCCCTCCAGTCATGTTTATGCTGGATAGCTAGGGTGGAATCTGTAAAACATGAGCGCAAGGGGTGCATGTGTGGATTGAGGGGTTTTATGGTAATATGCATATAGCTCAGGGAGTGTCTTATGTAATTATCCGTAAAATATGAAGCGGGAAGTTGAATTGTCTTCAATGGGACAAAAATGAAATGCAATATTCGTTCTTGTCTCCTCAGGACTCAACCAAATGTCATGCCCTTAAAGCCTTGCTATTCTATTGAAGAAAGAAGAAAATTCAGCTTAAAATGACTTACTGAATAACCCAAAATAGTCGGCAGCTCCAAGAGGTCTGTCGCAGAGCTCCTCAAAAGGAAAATAAGCACATCCATTGGCTCCCAGTGGAACCTAAAGAAGTATGAAAATTGACAAAAAAAAGAAGAACAATTAAAGTGAATCTAAATCGAATTTCATATGCTATATTAGCACAGTAGTAAAATATATAAATCAGAAGGATGGCATACCTGCAGTTTCCTGCCCATAACAACTTCGACCTCCTGCGGTACAGCTACGTGATCACCGATTAATTGTTGAAATTTCTGCTTCAGAAGGGTAGATAAATGTCTTCCAACAAAGTAAAAACCTTGCTCTGCCTGGAATTTGAGTAGAAACCAATCATTTCACAGTACAATAGAACAAACAGAAACACATGTATATACATGCATTTGTTGTATATCCAGGAAGAAAGATTTCTTATCAAGTATACTCTGCAATGAACCAAACTTGAGAGATCAGGACTATACCGATGTCATTTTCCGGTAGTCAACAGATGAACCGATTTCATGAACTACACATCTTTCCTACATCAGAATCAAGTCCAAATTGTTAAGGGATTGAATTAATATTACGGTAGATGACTATAAACAAGAAATTTCAAGAAAACAAGTTAAGACTTTAAGAAGTAGAATTTCCTTTCTCCATGGACTTAAATAAAGATGAACTTCTTTCCTCTAGCCCCTCAACAACCAAAATTTACACCTTCAGCCTCATGTCAGCATTGCCATATTGTGAGAGTGCATAGAGATAGATACGTACCTTCAGAGTAGCAATAAATGGAAGAAACAGATCCCTTTGTAGTCCTCCTTCGTAAAGGTTATCCGGAGCTCTGTTCGAAGTGGCGACAAGAATCTATTCATTTATCACATCACAAATTACCTAGTTATTATGCTACTCAGCAAGCATGGACGAGTGTATGGCCTATTAGGAAACAGAAACGGGGATATTAAGATTTACTTACAGCTCCATTGCTGAATAAGTGTCTAAATAGACGATTCAGAATCAAGGCATCAGCAACATCATTTACCTAAGGAAGAAAAGGACAAAACAAACAATTAATACCAGCTAGAAAATAAAACATTTTACAGTGTTTTCCATGACCATCTCATGTTTTTGTACCACATGCGATAGCACCTCGGATTGATCATCCAGCAAGAGATGTATAGGATAAAGTGGACCAACTCGACAAAAAAAGTAAAAATGCTAAAACACATCAGTGACTAATGTACCATGAACTCATCAAGACATAACAGTATAGCTTCATCTGAAAGCTCTCCAGCAACAACTTCTAAAGGATCTGCCACACCCTTGTGCTTCTGCAATAGAACTTTATCACATTGTTGAAGTGTTCATCATGAATAATATCACATAAACTTCCGGTTAAGGTCCTCAGGAACTACTTGAGGTAGTTAGCCATAGTGATAGACTTGCTAGTTGTTACTCCCTGCTTTTGATAGAGGCTGATGCATTTAATATTTCAACTGTTCCATATAATTGCGATTTACTCAAAATAAAATTAACTTAGACCGTCTCCTCATTGAAACAAAATATCAACAACACAACAAAATCCTCAAGATCCTCCAAGTATATAATTGTCCAAAGCTTGGTAAACACTCTTTTCAATTAAATTTAGGAAAGTTTCTTGTTTGGAAGAAGGGTACAAGAAATCTATTATATACAACATAATTAAGCAAAAGGCCCTTGAAACCTTCGAAGCATGATCTTGTGTGGAGGTTGCATGAACACTCTGTTTTTATGCCAAAACCCCAAAAAGAAATTTTCCTATTTTTTCATGCGAAGGAAAACATTACAAATCCAGTAGAAACTATGCAATACTTGCTGTCCTCTACAGAGTTTTTTTCCATAGAGCTTGGTAAAATATGATACAACTTGAGTAGACTTTCCAGACAATCAAGTAAACAATCAACAGGAGTATAATAGGATAGTTTCGTACTTGCAAACGGCTGTGAACATTTAGCATGAAGTCATGGAAATGGATCCTTTTCTTCCTCCAGTTACCAGGTCTGACAAGACGTGAAGCATATCAGAAACTAAAACAGCACCAAATTTTCGTTGATTGTGAGCCTAAAACTCATTTGCAGACCGGTATGAGGCCAATTACAATATTGCAAAAGGTTAAGTCAAAAGTGATTCTTACAGCTGATCAAAAAACAGGTCCATCAGCATAGTCTTGCCGGTGCCCACTCCTCCGTAAAGGTAAAGTCCTTTAACGGGAGCAATTGAAGTTTGGGGTATGAAACGGGACCATAACCACCTACTCCTGCACAAAAAAAAAATCATGCAACAATGATATTTTATGTTAAGCAAGCAGGGAACTACCTACCCTATGGCATTTCGTGATAGAAACAGAGACCTGATTAATATTTACCTCCCGGCTTTCTCAGAAGTGGTATATCGATCCAACCGGCAAGCTTCTGCATTTTCAACAAGCTCCTCATATAGTCTTTGAAGCTCCCCCAAGGTACCTAACTGCAAAGTCATAATCCATACATCATATTAGGTTGGAAAAAGAGTAACCTAAGACACTGATCTCAAAGTTAAACCTAGTTTGAATCATCTGGATAACTTTAAGAAGTACATTAGCAATCCAAGCATCTACCGTAAGCAATCAGCTCTAGTTAATTGCCTGGGAGTTAGGAAGAAATTCCAGTTCAACCTAGTCTTGTCTACTTTAAACTGTGACATCAATTGAGTGAGTTTCTTCGTAGCTTCCCATGATTGTAGCAACAAACTAAGCATATTAGTAATATTGGCGGTATTTATCTGTTAATTTAGCAGGTCTTAAATGCAATGCTGTGGTAATCAGCAAGCCGCAAAGTAGTGGATTTTCATTTACACATCAAAATAGCAATATACCTAAACCCACATAAAAGCTAAAAATTTCCATCTATCACTCAGGATCAACAAAAGAACATCCAAGAGTATGATAAACAAACATACTTGGCAGGCATCTCCATCCAAAAGTTCACCAGCCGTAATCCTTCTCTCATATTCAACTAGAGGTCCCCCTCCATTCAGTTCTGCCATAAAATTAATCGAAGTGAAGACAAGGATAAACGTCAGACTTTTACTTGCAGATACGAATTCCTAGTTACAACTTTTGAAACTTCAAATCAATAATACAACCTCCAGTGGTAATTTTAGCTGCATCAGTAGAGATAGTTCTGTAGATCCTGTATGACTGATGTCTACACAGAAAAATGTCTGCACCACTGGCTACATTGTATATAGAGCGATAATTTGTATTGCACCAAAAATCTTGTCCTTTCAAAGAACCATCATTAACAAAGTTTCCTCTACGCTGAAGAGCTGGCCTAAATTGCCTGACGGCCCGAATAACCGTCCTCATCTCTGATACAGAACTCAACTAAAGTTGAAGTGACTTAAAACTTCACCCAAATCTTATTCAGCAGACACACCTCAGAAGAGAGAATCGAAAAAAATGCTGAAACAACCTGCAATCCAAGAAAAGAAAAGGGTCCAAAGAAACTTTTAATTCATCCATTCAGTAAACAACCAATCTTTAATCTAATATCAAACTGGACATTCGTTAACTGTAACCCAAGAGCAAATATGAAAATAAATTCGGATTTAATATTCCTACCAATAATTGCACATCTTTACAACCTGGGGCATCTTGTCAACAAAATAATAAATTTATCAACCAACCAGCCGGGAAAAAGAAAGGAAAACAGCAAAACAAAAATTCAACAAGAACCGAAAAAAGCCTGTCATTGAAGAAAAATTCATACCATTAAGTTCAAGAACGAAAACCCAAGATTCTCCATGCAAGAAAATTAAAAAAAAAAAAAAAACAGAGAGATAAAGATTAAGGAAGAAAAATTCAACAAGCAAACCTGATGAATGCCGCCGCAGAAACCCAGAGATGGTGAAGAACTGATCTTTCACAGATTGAAACTGGATTTCTGGATTGTTCATACCATTGAAGCAAGTAGACAAAAATTATCCACGTGCATGATAAACTGAAAATCTACAGACAGACTGTGGCCATAGTTGCCCAGATTCTTGAAAGAAACGAGAAAAGATGATTTTTTTCTGAAAAATTACGAAAAAGAAGGAAATTTTAAATCTTAATTTTGGGTATTACGTTTCTTGAGATGATAAATCCTATATTTTGGGAGAGTCTTCGGAGAAAGGGAGTACAGGATCTGGTTTTCTCCAATTCTTTTTTAGCTTTATTTCGCATGCTTTTCTCTCTCTCTCTCTCCTCTCTCTCTCTCTTGCGAAAGTAGTTGAGGTATATTCAAAGGATTAACTATTGCTAATCTGACTTGGATTGAAGTCATGTCCATCAGACTGCCACCTTCGAAATTACAATGTTGCCCTTATGCATTTTTTGATTTAGGATACTCTATTAAAAAAATATAATTTTAATTCTATAATTTACGAGGATGGCAATTTTGGATCTTTTTGAATTAATTTTTGTAATTTAATCGTGTATTGTAAAATCTTTTGGCAATTTTCATTCTTTTTCGTCACCAGTTGGCCAGAAAATTACTTGTGATTTTCACCTGACCCAATTAAATTATTTTTCAGTCTTGTAACTCAGGGAATGTTTAGCAATTTTAATCCTATGACTTAAAAAAATTTACATAACGTTTGAATTTGTATTTTTGAGTGTTTTGTTTTGTATTCAGGAGATAAAGAGAAAAATAGATATACATAAGTGTGTGTTGAAGATAGATGGTGTGTTTGGATTAGTGTTTTGAGGTAATTTAAAATATTTTAAAATAAATGGTGTAGGTTTGATACTGGGATTTAGGAGATAAAAATTATTGTTCATTGTCAAATCATATCTTCTTTATATATACTTTTATATATAAATATATATATATATAAATATTGTATATTCAATGTTGTATTTTTTTGAGACAAAAATCTTTGTTTATTGTCGAATCATGTCTCTTTTGTATTATCTATAAGTGTATATATATACATTACATATAAAAAGTTAAAAAATAAAATGACATACAGATAAGGTAAAAAATACAAAAACAAACATAGGATGTATTTTATCTTATCTCGAAAAATGTGAAAATATGAAACCAAACATAGTATTGGTATTTTTGATCCTACACGAACTAATTTACATGACTAAAATTGCAATTTAACTGAGTCATGTGCAAGTAACATATAATTTTCGGCAAAATTGGCCGAAAAATGACTAAAAATTATTAAAATTATAAATTATATTACTAACTTACCAAAATAAAACTGTACAGGATAAAAAAATGCACCCCCTCTGAGTTAACTACAGGACTAAAATTATATTATTTTTTTCTAAATTATATTAACACCAATTGAATACTAAATCCAAATACATAACACTCCCTATCTTTTATAAAATTATAATTACACTCCTTGAAGTCAGCAAGTACACCCCTATCTAATAGCAAAAGTTTACACTAATATCTCCTAAAGGGGTCGATTTACAAATTTGCAAAATGCAAGGGGTGTTTGTGTATTTATCCATAAACTTATACAGTATTTGGGTGCACTTATAAACTTTTTAAAACATCTTATAAACTATTTAAAAATGTATCGGATGTTGATTGTTCAATAATTTTTTAAAAAATAAAAATAAAAGAGCTTATATGTTCTTCTAAAAAGAAATGGAACTCGTAACGTATTTTTTAAATGTTAACAAATTCATTATAACTACCGTCTTATAAGTTTTACAATTTTATTTTATCTTTTCCTGTAAAAAAATAAAATAAAATTTTGAAACTTATAAGATGTTAGTAACAATGAATATTGTAATTAATTTGCAGGAGTGTGTTAAAATTTTATAATTTTATTTTATCCATATAATTTAAAAATAAAATTAGACATCTTATAAGTTTCGAAAACATCTTATGTCTTAAACGAACTTTGGGAAACGCCCTCTTAATTTAGAAAATAATACGTCGCACCTTACATTTTAGTACGAATACGTTAACAAGTTAGCTAATTTAGACAGTATTTATGATTCAAATCAAATATTCAATTTTGTTGACTTGTCAAAATCTTTTCGCCATCATACAGTTTTAACGTAATATAAAGTACATTTGAATTGACGGACTTGAGTTTGAGGGAATTATTTAATAATAAAGAATTTCAAACAACTCGGTATCGAAACAATTTGAAATTCATTAATATTCGACAGAATAAAACCATCCGAACAAATTCATATGATTTGTTATCGAGAATTTGAAATCCATAATTTTAAATCCATCGATCCCATAATTAATTTATTCACCATTCAATTCTTCATCAAAATTATTAAACTATTAAATATTTAATTCAAAAAAGATGATCACACTGACTTATAAAGAGAACCGATTCTTGATTTGAATATGGAGAAAAGTCGATCGATAAAAATAAATAAATTTACATTCGGGATTAAAATGTTTAAATTATAATTAATTGTACAATTATTATAATACCTATCATATGATTAATTTTACTTTGATTGAGTTTAATTTAATATATTTTTCAAGAAAAATACAAATAATCATACTCACGTGAAAATAAAATTTGTGGATATTATATTTAAATTAAGGATAAATACATCGTTCTCCCTTAAATTTTGATATAATTATATTTCGTATTTCTAATATTTATTTTCATCTAATAAATAAATTTTTTTACTAATCATAATTCACGTTGTTGATATTACGGGGAAAAAAATAAACATTTAGTCAGATTCATTTAATTTTACATATATAAGATCATGCCCTATACATTTTGTGTGTGGCATATAAATATTTGCATACGAGGGACTCAATATTCGCATGTATAATCTAAATTTTTATTATTGATGTGTACCGGACATCAGCAGTACCATAATAATTGAAATATCTTTTATAAAAATTTTAAAATAAAAGAAGGATTGACCTGTAAAATAGAAGTTAGTATTTTGATACTTAAGTCAGTATTGGAATTATTAAATAAACAATAAAAGTTTCGAAATAATGCAAGAACAATGGTGTAATAATTGATGTGGAACGATAAAATACTGGGCTATGAGTGTAGATCAGTATATGGAGTGTCAAAATACGCAAAGAGCTTGCTAAAAATCGAGAGTAAAAGTGCGTAGAAGCGGATGATACTTGTTACTGTTGACACTGCAGGATGGCTCCTATTTATAGACTGGTTGAGAGCAAAATCTGGAAGTAGTTATAGCATATAATACACTGTTTGAAAGGTTCATTAGTTAACTAGCTAAAAAAACGGATTGAAATTTGGACTTATCTGGAAGAAGATATGACTATTTGAATAAGTCGTGTCCAGTCAGTCCGATTTGAACTATATTTTTTTTAAATGGTGATGATTCTTTTTTTTTTTTTCAGTATACAGTCACTTAAAATATTTTTTTATTTATTTTATCACGTCAAAATTCATCAATTCAAATATAATTTTATTATCTACAGATTATTTTTTTAAAAAAAAATACTATTAAATATTTAAAAAGGTTAAAAAAAGAGGAAAGAGGGCAGTGGAACAATAGGGAGGGTAGTTTGGGGAATGGGGGGGGGGGTTGGTTGGTGATCACCTATCACTCTACCATCACTGTTTTCGCTAAATGGCAACTATGATTTGTGGTTAACGACGTCGTTGTAAAGACAACGGTGAGGATGGATCCACTCGGGAGTGGGCCCCGGATCTCGGCTGAGGCTTATATTGTCTGTGTCTGTACGAAATGTGCACCCCGTGACAGAGTCCCATCACCCCAGATTAAAGATCGTGGGTCCCACCATTAAGGAATTTTATTCCACATGTTACCTCCGCATTTTCAATAATTATTTATTAAATGAAATCCATAAATTATTATTATTATTATTTTTTGAATAAATCAATTATAACATCAATTATTTATGTCTTACGATTATCAACAACTACAATAATTAAATATTAATAATTAATATCAAATAATTATATTTAATCAATAATTATTATTAAAATAAGACGACACATACTATTAAAATAAAATAATATTTTACACGTTGATGGATTCGCATCTAATCAAGAAACCTTAACTTTATCTATCTTAGTTCCTCAAATTGAGGAAAGTATCGTTACTAAAATTTGATTTAGTTGGTGAAATTCTCAGGTTAAATTTTATTATTATATCATTCTTATTTATTTTAATATAAATTACTTATTTTTAATAATGCTATTAGCAATCATAAAATGACATTAATTAATATTTTAAATAATTTGTGATGTAATGATATATGTCATCAATTTATTTTTTTGAAAGTTGAGGAAAATATTCAATTTCGTAAATTTAAAATATAGTCGATTTTCGATTTTGCACCATCTTGAAAGTATAGGATAAAAATAGAAGATATGCACTTTGATGCGTAATGAAATCCAACAACATTACAAGGATTGAAGGAGTTTCTTTAGTTCTTAAGATTATGAGAAGACTGACCTGCAAAACGGAGATTTATATTTTGATGCTTAGATCAATAAATAATTTTGATGAAAAATAAAATGAGAAACTCAAAAAGAATGTGAGATTGGGATGAAATAAATTATAGAGTCGGAGGTGGAGTGCCTGAACAAGAAGAATTGTGCTGAATTCGTGTATATAGTGCAAAAAATGAGATAAAATCGAGCATCCATAGAGTTCAGTTAGCTTAGTTACTTTGTTGACTTACCTAGATTCCTATTTAAAGGAGCTAGTTTTGAGAGATTTTGGAATTAGTTGGAGGCAGTTAAGATAATTCGGAAATTATTGGGATGTCTATTTTTTATGGATAGTGCTTATCCGGATGTTAGAGTTATTCTGAAAAACATATGTTAGCAACAAAAGATTTTGTTGCACGTTGGTTCTATCAGGCGGATCGAGCTGACTACAACATTCCTACTGACGCCCTTTTATGGTGATGTAGCCTATGATGTTAACAAGTTATATTTCGATTTTAAGTTAACAAATTAATCAGTTGTAACATAGGCCTTGGGGTGGTCAGTACTTGTTGGGCCACGTTTCTGGGCTGGATTCTCGAATATCTCAGGTGATCACTCTCTTCATGGGCTCTTGGATTGTCATTGGGGATCCTGAGCCCTTTTGCTCTTTCTTGGACCATGTGCATCAAAATGAATTAATTAACCTACTAGTATATTTATGTATATTTTCTTAGGTAGCCGGCAAAATATGAAATCGATATTACATTTTATTAAGGATTAATTTTGTTAATTATATTATCTGATTAATGAATTTATTAAATATAATTTTTACTATACCTGATTTAATATTTGATTAAAAAGTTTTATGAGTTTGATTATTTATAAATTAGTGACAGATTAAATATCTCATTTGTATTAAAAATGTTTTAGTGAAATAATTAAATTATCTAAATAGTTAGATTCAATCATTACCAAAATTAATTTACTCAATTTCATTGGGTCTATTAACCAAATATTTTATCATATGATCTTAGTTAAATCTTTTAAAAATATTTGGGAATTATATTTGAAAAATATTATGGTTATTAAAAAAAAAACGTGCGATTTTTGTAGTAATTTAATTTAGGGATGTTACAGAGAACGGTAGTTAAAAAAATATGAGGGGTTTGATAAAATGAACTCTTGTGAACAAATTGATAAATTAAATATATACTTAAGAAATTTAGAAAGTTTAGTTATTCAAATGAAAATGGAACGGAGGTTGAATTTCAATATAAATAAAATATTAAAAAAATTAGTTAAAATATATGAATATTATATAATATTTTATTTATAATTCATGATACTTACAATTATATATATA
Organism: Sesamum indicum; assembly: GCF_026168435.1. Classification (NCBI taxonomy): domain Eukaryota; kingdom Viridiplantae; phylum Streptophyta; class Magnoliopsida; order Lamiales; family Pedaliaceae; genus Sesamum; species Sesamum indicum. The sequence continues at coordinate 985,162 of NC_142661.1, read as the reverse complement.
TTAGAATTTACTATAGGATGCGATGATAAAATAAAGGATTGAGCAGCTCTTTGTGTTAACCTAAGCGTTTTGAGATTTGAAGTAAGTATAGTTAATTAGATCTATATATATATATATATATATATCTACTTGTCTATATGTGATTTGATTGGAAATTGTTGCGTGTTTATTTGAAATATATGGTTGTTTGTGAAATGATAGCTACTGGTTGTGCTGATGGTTTGAGTATCAATGGTGATTAAATGTGAGATACCTCGATTTGTTGTTGAATAAAATGAACGATGGAGTTGTTGTAAATTATTGTGACACCGATTCTATTTGTTGATTGACTGGACTCAAATTATGAAGTTGTCAGCGTGCAGATGATACATTGAGATGAGTGTCGAATGGAGTTAAGTTAGGGAGTTGATATAACACGAATGATTTATTGAGATGAAAATGTGACTTACCTAACTTGGGACATATTCAATGGTTTACGATGATGGTGACGTGATGTGATTGGTGAGTAGCTGTGTGCTGTCATGATTATGTGATATATGATATAAAAAAATGAATATATATATACATATATATATATATATATTAATTTTATTATATAAAGAAGGGTTAATTATATTTAGACCTTCAAAAATACTAAATTATATTCTCTCACATAAGTTTCAAAATTATACTTACATTCCCTTCAAAAATTCATTGTTTACACCTAATCCCATTTTGTTAGCGTTTGAAAGAAAAATATTGACGTTAGCAAAATTTTTAATTTTACCGCTCATTTAATACTTTTATATAATAATTTTGTACTTATAACGGAAAAAATAGAATGATGTTAACATCACTCTATATATATATATTACAATTGTCCTGTTATAAATATAAAAATATATTTAAAAATATTAAATAAAGGGCAAAATAAAAAATTTATATAATTTTTTTGTTAATGTCGGTATTTTTAGTCAAACCCTAACGAAAAAAGATCAGGTATATATAGAAAATTTTTAAAGGGGATGTAAATATAATTTTAAATTTTTTAAAAAAAATATAATTTCATATTTTTAAAAGCGATCTAAGTGTAATTAACCGTATAAAGTAATATTTTTATTTAAGTAGCTCATCATTCTATAAGTTCAATCAGCTCGTATGAGTCTCGACCCGGTCTCCTTTTACGAGTCAGGCTCTGTAAAAATTAAGCCATATTTTTATATAAAAAATTTAGTTTAAAAAAGAAAGAAAGAAAGAAAGAATCGTTTTTTGTTTTTTTATGATGGGCCTAAAAAATGTAAGCCCAATGGGCCTAACAGAATCCAATTATTTGGGCCCATCTAAATCCCAATAATCGGCCCAAGATTGCGAATAACTCTAATGACCTTGATCAACTGCCGTTCACTTCTAGAAACAAAGCATCGAGACGGGGGGTAGATTCGTCATTTCAAGTGCCATGTAATTCTGCTGACCTCCTTTTTGTCTGGTCACCATTTCCTCCTCGTCCGCTCTCCGGCACCTTCAGCAACCCCCGAAAAGCGACACCGTCCCGTCGACCATGGCCAATCAAGGAGCGAAGAAACGCAAAGAGGAAAACGCCCGCCACATGAGGACCCTCCTCCGCCTCATCCTCGCCTCCAACGTAACTGCTGAAATCTCCTTCCGATTTGTCGCCGCTTTCTTGATTTCTGTCGCCTGATTGATTGAATTTGGTGACATTTTTGAGGCAGGCTATATATGTAGTGATAAGGATCGGAGTATTCTACTCGAGTTTCACGTGGAAGCATTGGGCGGGCTTGATTCTGACTTCGCTCGCCTACGTTATACCGTACCAGCAGCTCGCCGCCATGGCCAAGCCTTCTTATACTGACGATGGGGAGCTTCTAGACGGCGGCTTTGACATGAGTACCGGTGGGATTTGTGGGTATGTGATTTGTTTCTCAGATGGGAGTATCTAATTTCTGTTTTGGGTGGTTTAATGGTGAGTCTATGAGAAATCATGACATAATCAGTGCTGAATTTGGATATAGCGAAGATGTTATTTTTGTAAATTTGCTATAGATTGCATCGTCCTCAAGTCGTTGTAAAATTGCAACATCTATTTTTTTCTTCAAAACAATGTAAAATTGGAAGATTGCTTCTTCACTTGTGTATCCTTAGCTTCTGCAGCACTGATGACCATGTTTTGGATGGTTATTCCCAAGTTTTGCTGTAAAATGAAGATTTCTCTTAGGTTTATTGTCTTTATTAAGGGAGGTATATACTCCATACTGTATGAAGATATATGTAATAATGTTGCCTTTGTGCACAGAGGAAACAGTTCTTTCTTGGAAGTAACCACTTTCTTGCTTTCTACCTCATTTTGTTGCAGATATTTGCATGATGTGATATACATTACATGTTTCGTCCAACTCAGCTCCATCATTTCTGACAAATTTTGGTACATATACTTGGTGGTAAGTTTCTTATCTGCCTCCTCTAAAAGGTTAGAAAGGAAAGAAAAGGGTTCTGATATGCAATTAATATCATCTAGCATGTATGTTTAACTTGGAGCAATAATTTTGGGTACCGGTGGTTTTAGGTTTTCATATAGAACATTTTAGCTTTTCTCCCACCCGTTATTAGAGTCTTGAGCAGTATATATCTTTTGAAGCAATTACTTAAGGAGGGGTTGCTTTCATCGTGAACCTTTTCTCAACAAAACTAAAGTTTGATACATAGTTCATCTGGAAGCAAGCAGTTCAGGATTTTGACAGTATATTAGTAGGCTAATCAGGAATTCCTAAGTAACGCAGGGACTTCCAGAAATCTGCAGCATATCGTCAGACACAATAGTGAAATAGGTAGGTGAGGAAAATGTGCCTAACCAAGATGATATACTTGAGAGCATTTGAAGGAAAGTCAACTGCTGTAAAGATGTATTAGAGGACTTCATTGTCTCTGGGCTCATCCAAAGTGAATCAAGGGAATGGGTAACTTTTACACTTCTTATTGGGACTAAATAACAGCAAAGACATTGGTAGTTGAATTGAGGTTCACATATCTCTAATAGTTCTTAAGTAATTGTGGTTTAGTATTGGCAAAATGATTTGCTAATTTGAAGTCTGATTCTGAATACTTCTGGACGATGAATGCAAATCCAGAGGAGAAATGTTGGTCAGCAATCCTGACCTAGGCCCTAAACCCAGTGAATGTCACTGTTTATCGTGACCTACAGTTCCAGATTGGATAGTTTACGGTGGGCACAGTGGCCATATGCAGCTGCCACCTTGTTGAGTTGGACTATGTTTCAATTTGTATAATCAACCCAATAGTAAGGTGACTTGGTTACTGGACCTGACATGATGGGTGAGAAGAAAGCATCACTAGAAGCTAATCAGCTCTTCAAGGGTACCATTTGCTTCTTGCTCTATACTTCTTCCTTCATGGGAGATCATGCTTAGTGAGCGACGTGATAACTTTTACAGTTGAAACCCTGTCCCTGATTAGTGCTTCTATTGATGTTGTTGACACTGAAAAGTTTCAAAGTTGGAATCACAAGACAAGATGAACCATCTCTGGCTATGATGAAAGTAGAAGTCATGACATTTTGTCGTCATTTGTTGTCATTTGAAGCTAGTACAGGGTACAAGCAAATTGTGAGAAGTTAGAACTTATATAGTGACTGTCCCTTTAGTTTGAAAATCTTATTGAATCAGGTGAAAGCATTTGTCATTAACAATTGCACCAACTTGAGCTTATACTTCACATTAGTGTCCTGCTACAAACTACTTAATCAACTAAAAGCTCTAATCTTTCGATCTTAAGTGATCTTAAGCTTTGGTATGCCCACCTAAGTTACATATGGAAAGTTATGTTGACTTCTGAGTCACAGATTACTGTAAGATAACTGCAAAATAATCATGTGAAATCCATCCAGTGATGTATTAAGACAAGGACGTCACTGTGGTATTATTTGCTACTGTTTCTATGAAGTCAAATTAACTTGGTTGGATCATACAATTCCCAGATTCCAGGGTTTGCAGCATATCAACTCTTTGGCCTTGTCAAAGGATTTTTGTCACATGGTTCAGAGGTATGTATTTAATGTCTTATGCGATTCCACTTTCTGCGTCTCCCCAGGTAGTACATAAAGCCTGTACTAACCATAGCGTGATGGGCAATTCTGATTCCATTTGAATATGGTGCAGGGGGTAGAGGAAGATGAAAAGACAAGAAAGAAGAGAGAAAAGATGGAGAAGAGGGCTTCAAGAGCCAAATTTGTGAAGACTAGGACCCGATAATGACATTCCTCTTGAATATTCAGTCAGGAAACGTTAAGAGTTAGAGGATACCTTAAGTTATGGAGTGCTAATTCTCCATGCAACAATGTTAAGTTGTGGTACGGTCTGGATTGCTTTATACATGTATTTCACTAGCAGATTCTGTTGTATCAGTGATTTAGAAATACTGTTTCAGTTTCTTATCTCTAATTGTTTCTCCCCTTCTTAAATCCATAAATGCAAATGCTTCACGTATTGCTTCAACTTGAGAAATATTGGTGGTAGGAGGAAAGAACAAACAAAAAGAACATTCTAACCAAAACCACACTTTCCAATGAAATCATAAGGGCACATGCCAAATAGGTTGAACCTGACCCTACCATATTTTCATTAAAAGAATCAGAGTTGCAGCCTGGGAAAAGTCGTTCATCTTGGTAGTATTTTTACATTAGGGTTATATAGGTTAGCGACTTGCTCATTGCTCTGCAACTGCTGTCAAGAGATTAACCTCATGTTCTAAAGTCCATGTAGCTTCGTGCTTGTGGTTTATTATGAAACTATATACTTGAAAGTATCCGCTGAATGTTATCACTGATACAGTAGCTCTGCAAAATTACACACAAAACTCCATCAGAAATTCAAACTCCTTTGCAATGGCTGTGAACTACCTGCTCCTGTTTTAAGACACAATGAATCTAAATCGGTGTCAACTCACCTCAAAGCCACAGGGTCAGACATTGATGTACCACTGGCTTTCTCTGTCTTCCTTACTACAGCATTACTGTAAGACAAAACCGAGAAAGAGTCATAAAGTGCTTAAAGGAGGAGGATAATCTTAAAAACTTAGTAACTCATTCTCTATTAATGTTGGCAGCTTGGATTGATGTTCATCATCTACCGCTGGCTTTTATCAAGGATTTCCTAAATCGAAGTACCCATACCAATCTAAGACAGGATAATTGTGCACATCATTCAAATCCTCTGTTAAGTCTTACAAATTCAGTATTCCCAGAAACATGCCATTCATAGGAGTGACTCCCCCACAAATTTTATAAATCAAATGGAAGCGCCTAACAGCCATCACAATCCAAATTTCAGTGGACAGTAAACATTCAGCAAGACGACCGCGTCTCAAAAATCTCAACTGCCAAACCTATGGCCAAAACCAAGAAAAAAGATGAAACAACAAAACGCAGGAGTATAGGCTTTATATCTCATTATTTTTTCAATCTTTTCATCAATTTTCAATATAGAATCATGGATTCTTCTACAAATATTCTCAAAATTGTCACTTACATCTAATACTATGCACAATTTTACATTTCATGCTGTTGTAGTCAGTATGCCCAAAGCAAGCAATTGAATAATAAATGTCGGTTTCATAAATAAATAACCTTTTGACTCCAGCTGCAAAAGCCTTATGAAATACAAGATGTTGAGCGGGATCCAACGCATCGCTAACAGAACCAGGCATTATTGATCCAAGGAAACTATTTGATTTTTTTGTCCTGGATATAAAGGAAAAGCAGAGTGGGTAATTTGGACGACACCACCAGCTCCCAAGCATGTTAGTGTAGCCAAGTTATGCATTTCAATGACAATATGACAGCCAAAACTAATGATTATCAACTGGATGAGAATGTGTTTTTGATAATAGTAGAAGAATTGAAGGGATAGGCTTTACCTCTCATTCAGATCAAAACCCAGGGAAAAAATATGGACAGAACCTGAAGAGCTTGTGGCAAGAAGAATATCTGGAAGATCAGCTGATGGCCCAAATGATAAAGAAAAGATTGTGGACGGATATGTGCCCCTACGGAAACTGTATGACTGACAAACACAAGACAATTAAGCTCTCATACAAGCAACATGAGAAAATGATGTCAAATATTCGTGAAACCATGCATTGAAGTGTATTTGAAGGTAGAGATGGTTCACAAAAGTACTCTATTTCAAAGAGCAGTTCACATGTCTAACACTGTACCCTAATGTCTTGTATATATCCCAAATGGATATGATGTAGCATCCGTATCTTAAGAACATCCAAGTTATTTTAGTTATTACCAGATAACATGCTATAAGAATTAGATCAAGAACAGACTGAAATGGAAAATAACATAGAACGGGAGAACTAGGTACAATAACGTGGAATGATTCAACTTTCATTATCAGTCAGAAGAAAACTATAAGTGTGAATCAAGATCATTTAACAGAAGCTTACCTCTTTTGACAGCTCATATCAACTGCATGAGCCACAAAAATCTCTATAACATACTAACCTTTGGTTATGTATGAGATTACATTTCAACTTCAGTAACCAAGATAATAGATACTAAATGCCTAAGTAGTGGCAGACCTAGGATATCACAAGACGGGGTTCCCAGTTGTGCTTGATTTATTTATAAGTGAGCATGCATATTCTTATCAAGGCCTGAAGGCCAGGGCTCTCACACAATTAAGTTGTATCAAACAAATCTCATTAAATTAAACTATGAATTCTTGAATGTATAACAGTCTTTTAGTTTAATCAAAAAACTAAGACAATCTTCAGTCTAGTTCTAGTCTGGAGAGCTCAATATACATTGATTGTGTTCAAACTCTTTTTCCTGAATGAAGCCCTTGACAGTACGTGTATAGGCACCCTCATCTGAATTAACTCTAATGCAAAATCAATATATAATCTTTCAACCTCATAATGATGTTATTAAAACAAATTAAAAATCTCAGGACTTCCATACAAACTTTTGGACCCTAAATATGATAAAGGAAGACAAGACAGTTTGTTGTGTAGCTACTGGTATCCCATGACTGCTATTTTTGATGTCATGAAGATATTATATTATGTTTGCTGCATAAATTACAAGTAGGGGGTTCCCTGGCACTGGCGGGTCGGCCCCTGTTGACCTTGTTTTGGGGCTGCACCTGAACCTAGGAGTATGAATCCCAATGTGCAACATCCAAATCCTGACCCCTCCACAAGTCGGGGAATAGACCAATTCTGACAACTGAACATCTCAGGAGATGCAAAACTATTCTGCCTTGTCATGAAAGCAATAATTAGAACATTTAAATAGCTACAAGGTTTTCTTACAGAATCTGATATCAGTGACAAGTATAAGCACCTCAATCATCACAGCAATGTAAAAATAGAACATAATATTAATATATACTAATAAAATGACTCAGAAGTCAGAATTGCATAATTGCTTCATTCTTTCAAGGATAGGAGAAAAAGGAAAAGGTAAGCAATCATATTTCGACATAATCTTAAACGAGCTTTTGCTGTTTCACCTTAGTTGCTTCTGAAATTAGATGAACTCTAATTATGGTCCCCTGTTCAGATGCTGTTGCTATGTACATCCCATTTGAAGAAAAGGCCATGGCAGCCAATGGCGAGCGATGGGCATGTATCTGCATTTTACATTAATTAGATTGGAGGATTGAAGGATAGTAAGGAATTCCTGAACATACTATAATACCCATAAAAACCTAATCTTATTCAATTGTACTTCATGTTTATTACGACCCCAGAACAAACTATTGCAAGGGACAATCAAGTCAAAACTTTTCTCCATATCATACACAGAAAATTGAACACAGGAAAAAACAGGTGCATATCTTCGCTCAGTACCTGCCCGTCATTCTAACAAGGCAACACATTATCTTAGAAAGCAATCAACTTTGCGCTGATATCCATAGCTAGCAAAGGTCTAGCCCTACCTTTCACAGATGCTGAGGGCGTCAAACCCAAAAGGGAATCCATTAGGCAGTGGTTCAAATTTAAGTAAATTCGAGTTTTCATTAACATGCTGATGGTAAAGAAAAAGACCAGACTAGTACTAAGCCAACTGAAGGTAAAACTTATTGGGAAAAAATTGATAATCTTCAAAGAACTCTCAAATATGATGATGGTAATGTCAAACTGACATACAGTTGATCACATGTCACATGATATGCTGTCAAGACTCAGTTATGCAACTAAGAATTCAAAACACAACCTCACAGTGGGACTGCAGATCTATAACATTGTAGACCAATACAGACCCTTCCATTGTACTAGCTGGAAGAGCCAAGTAGGGATTATCTGTACTTGCTGAAAACGCGCAAAGTCCTGCATGAAAAAAAGGAAAGAAAAAACAAAAAGGATTTAAGGGCCTGAATTCCAGGGTTTGGGAAACATAATGTCTAAAGAAACTATTTCACTTTGTCAACTGCAATGGTATGTCCTGGAGACTTCACCCACTGGTAATATAATAGGATTAGTTCATCTCATGCAATCTATGGAAAATGAAAAAATTATAACAGATTGCAACTTACTCAGAACCCGAAACTAGATTATTCAAACTGACCTTTTAGATTTGGCACTGTATCAATGACGCGCTTTATTTCCAGACTGTTAACATCATAAATATATGTTTGCTCTTGCAATACAACTATCAATCTGCACATACAAAGTAATTCCACGGAACTAAGAAACTTGAAATAATTTCTGAATAAAAAAAAGATGCACATTTTGCTGATAAAACCTTAAAGATGACTACAGTTGTCAGTATTTATACCAGAGTGAGATTTAGAAGAACAGCACGTGGTTAGAAAGATAATTGAACAAAGTAACAGCAAACATTCAGATAAGACAAAATTTCTAAGCCATAAAACATGTATTTCACCATGAGAAGGTCTCTGATATGCAATAACCAAGCAACAAAAGCTAAGTTTACCTAAGAATGAGCTAAATTAGACGTGAATGACATCCATCATAACAAAATCTGATATTTCTTTGATCCTATTTAATTTATGTCTTGCACCAATTCTAGTTCTAGTCAGAGCTAAAAGTTAGCAGAGGGATTCTAACAAGAAAAAAGAAGTTATTATATTCCATGTGGGCCCCACTCCCAGTTACTATAGAAATGCATAAATCTGCAAAAGATAAGAAATTCCTCATATGCATTGATGTTTGTGTCTGAACCTGGTGGTTTCTGTGATGACAGCATCATATTTCTGTTCAATGCTAATTGCATCTATTAGATAACAGTCAAACCAACTTTTTCCTGGTTGCCACTAGGTGCAATATTCGTCGATATAAATCTGAGAAAACCATGTTGGTGAACAATATTACAGTGAAATATAATAAATAAATAATTAGTCAAAAGTACAGTCTGTAAGTTGGTATCATCACCTTAGGACCTCAAGAACTACTTCTTTGAAGCACATTCAACACATCTCTAATGGAATACCAAGTAATCATAACTCATTCAACCGCACATTGGATTTAATTTGATAGATTCTCATACCAAGAATCAGAGAGGAGGTAAATATGTGAACAATCTACCTTTCCCTACTTACACGAACACCAACGATGGAAGTCAAGAAGTTGAGTTCTCGCAGAGCAGTTCCTTTAATGGTATTGAACAAACATAACCTCCTTGGTGATAAAGATGGCTGGTGGAAGCCAATGACAAATAATCAATCAGAAAATAAGTTGCATTAAAAAGTAGAAATGGCCAAAAGTACAAACAATAAAAGAAAACCTGTTCACCAGCCCCAACTATGGCAAGAAGACTCGTTCTGTATAGCATTTCAATAATAATGAATGCCCCAATAACTGGCACACGAAATCAAAGTCTCGATTAGTTAAAGCTCAATGATTAGTGGAAATTGTACGATATATTTTTGCTGTTGATATCCCTATATTCTTGTGACATGATGCCTGTTCTTGGGTTTATTTGTGACATTTTTTAGGTGCTTTCATGTAAAGAGAGCAAGTTGCAAGAAAACATCTCAAGTGCGAGAAAAGTCCAAAAATGCAGCAAAAAGCGTATCAAGAAAACCCGCGCATTATTAGAAAGTCAGCAAACAGAAGATCAAAGTCAGTTTAACCCGTGACTCAGGAATCCGTCTAACAGAGAGCTGAATCTAGTTTTACCCCTGGGCCCTGACCCATGGGTTATCAGACATGCGTCAATTGAGGAGTCCCCAACATAATTGTTGAGTCAAAATATTATGTGGAGCAGCTTATTTCCTTGTAATTATGTTGAGAAGTATGGTAGGAAGAGGATAAGGAAGGAAAGAAAGAGAATTAGACTAAACTTAGGACTCTCTTCCTCTCTTACCACATCTAGGGAACTAATACAAATAGGAGGAAGAGAAGAAGGTCGAGGACGTTCTTTTTCCTGGAGAAAAAGGGAGAAAATTCTGAAATTCACATGAAAGCACGAAGAGAAGACGAGGTGACGAGTGGGAGAAGTTGATCCGACACCAAAGTGAAAACCATTTCACGCCCGATTTTCTATTCCATGAGTTTTTCTAAATTTTTCTTCTCTGTGTTAGATCTAGTTAGCATGAACTAATTTACTTTTTGCTAGGGTTTTTGGAAAACCTAATTGAGACAATGTTTTAAGTATTTTATCGAATTAATCTACAACTTTGTTTTTGTATATCCATGCGTTACTATTCTTGTTTTTATAATTTGAGATCATGATCAACTGTTAGATTTAATTAATTATATTGATGAACTGAGAGGGAATTCGACATAGTGGACAAGGTAATTCATGGTGTGAATTGAATGACATGTAGACATAGGTAAACGTAATTCATTTGATTACATAGGTTTTTCATTGATCTTAATGCATTATTGTTACGAGTTTTAGATTAGAGGAATCCACTAATTCCTTGATGATAATAGGTCTAATATAGCTCGAGAGAGTATATTGAATTAACTTGGGAAAAACCTCAGTGTATGAAAACATTATCTGCTAGATTAATTTGTGCATTCTGCATTCATTAGATCAATTAGGTGGACCAATAGCCTTAGCATCTTTCTCACTCTTAAATCTTCTCCAACACGTTAGTTTGATTTATTTTCATTAGTAGTTATTTTTCGTAGTAGCAGTCTATCACTTGTTTCACAATCGTCTAGATAATTGTAGATTAGTTAAAATTTTGGTAGTTATTTCATTTAAATCCTCATGGGAATGATATTTATTATACTACTCGATAGCTAGTGCACTTTGCTAGTGACACATATGCATATTTCAGCAATCACTCAATATATACAAAATCACTAATAAATATCAATAATGAGTATGGCTATTCTTTCATGCAATTGAAGCAAAAAAGTATTCACAGTCATCTTTATGCTTCTAGATTCACTTGATCGATTTATGTTTTCATTTTCTTCATAAATATGAATGATAGCCACCTTCAGTAATACTATGTACTTACCCAAAGATCATAAAACATTTATTCACAACTGGAAACCAATCTACGCAGTTTCCATTGCCAAAGTACAAACGAGACATGACAGCAGGTCATGTAGATTGCTGCCGATGCATGTTGAGCCAAAGAAGAGTAAAAAGTTCACAGAAAGTTCATGGCCTATCTGCATATCCGGATAATGGGAGTTCAAAAGAGAAGTACTTAAGTGTCACCCCCCAGCTCCTTGATCCTTGTACTATTATCGATTCTTATATGCGATTGGATAGCAGAATCAATGATAGGTAGGATGAAAAGGTGGAATAACTTCAGAGTTCACGTAGATTAAAAAGCACATCAAAGGTAAGCCAATTCAATCAGTACTTAAGTATTTACAGTCTCAACAGCTTTTTCATACCAAGGGATCACAAAGACAGACAAGAAATTCTCTGAGCACATTTTTTGAGTCACTCTTCTTGCTTTATCATGAGACCAAAAAGTGATCATATATAGACTCCACAAACATGAGTACTGATACAACATAAATTACAACTTTTTTCCACAATTCAACTAGGCAATTCAAACAGCAAAACACTTCACAAAAATACTCACGGGCAACGCAAAATTAAAACTTTCACATAAACTTTAAGACACAACCACAGACACAATATAGCACCTCGTTCATGAAGGAGCTTCCCCGTCTCACAGTCAAAAATTTTGAAGCCATCTCTCGTTCCAATTACAAAGCAGCTGAAACAAACCCCAAAACAATTAAAATTTAAAAAGCAATACATGAAACTGAAACCGCTTTACCCATCACGAATCATGATTTTTTGGAGGAAAATACCTATTATCTTGATTGAAGGAAGCGCAGAGTATGGGATGAGACGAGGATTGATTGGCCATATTGCAGACGCGGAAATTCTCAATGTTCTTCAGCGAACATCGTCGATTCCTTCGGTCGTTGCAGCATTAGATGCGTTTCAACTTAGCGTGGAATTCTGGTTTTGTTGAGAGTAAAGTGTCGGGTACGACAATTTGTGGTGTAAATGGCTAAATAGTAATTACTGCTCCTCTTTATCCAATTTTTTATTATTAAAAAATTCAAAAGTCTATATATCAAGGATAATTACATTTTCCTCCCCTAATATTTGATATAATTGTACAAACCTCCACTATAATTTAAAAAATTACATTTAATATTCTTGATTTTTGTTTCTATCTAACAAATAGATCATTTCATTAGTTAAAATCCACCAAAATTTGTCATATTAGCGAAATATTAAATAAAAATCCAGTCAGAAAAAGTAATTTATTTGATCTACAATAAATCAGTAATAAATCATTTAAAAATAAATATAATTTTTTTATTTATTTTTTTCTTAATATTATAAATTTGGTGTATTTTATTAACGGAGAATTTATTTATTAGTCATAAACAAAATTCAGAGATATTATATATAATTTTTTAACTCACATAATATTTATATATAATTAATTCAAAACTCATGGGAGGGCGGTATAAATATCCCTATTAATTAACACTATAAAAATACATTTGAGGTCTCTTAAAATATATTTTTAATACAATTTATCACATATATATAATAAAAGGTAAAGTTGATTTTAATTTATTAGGGCTCTCTAAATTAAATAAATTTAACATACTTAATCTCCAATACACCAAACATTATAAATATGTCATTGTTGATAAGTAACGAGTTGTCTATTCTGATACTAACCGTCATGAAAGGTCGTCCATGTCTGCGCATAATTAATGATCATCACGTTTTAAAATATATTAAAAATAATAATAAAATATATAAATTAATATATTTTATTTATTTAAAAAAAAAAGAATAAGAAGAAAAAACCATTTAAAGTATTATCAACACAATAAAATATTAATACAGTGGTGGCATAAATGTTCGTTAATAAGTGAAAAATATATATTTTTTAATATTAGTATAAATAACATAAGAGAATGAATAGAGATGAGTGTTATGTCAAAGTGATATGGTTGAGGTTGAGCCTCTTTGTTTCAATCATCTCATCACCTAAAGCTCCAGCCTTCGAAGTTGTTACTCCCCTTTGCTCACACGCCTCTTCTAAGCTCCAAACTTTATGCTCATTTTTTCTCAAGTTTCTTACAGGTCAATTGCAAACAATTTCATTGAGTTGATATAATTATAAATATTTTCTCTTTATTTGAAAAATTATTAATATTTTTAATATTTAATAAAATTATATAATTATTAAATTAAAACAATATATTATCAATTTTGGTAATATGGTATTTTTTTATTTTTTGGAAGAATTGAAAATTACAAAAAAAAAAAAGTATGAAATGAATGAAAATATTTTAGAAATTATCCACTTAGTTCATAATTTAAAAATAAATAAAATTATAATTCATACCACAAGAAAATCACAATGTACGAACATATTGAATTAGTTGTTGATCGACTATTAAAATCAAATTATTAATTTTTCAAATAACAAGAGAGGATTTGTAATTACATCATGCATTAAGAGAGGTTGTTCTATTTCACCCTTTCTTATAAGACACACAACAAACTATGGTCAAATTCAAAGAATATTTCTAAGATCTACAAAAGAATAAGCACATCTTCCCAAATTTTTTCACCAAACATTCTAAAATAATTTATAAATTTAACCAGAACAGTTAGGTAAATCTCATGAAAACCAATCAAGTTCCAAGAAAACAGCCATCATATGCATAGATCCAGATGAAAAGTACAACAGCAAAACTATATTAACTGCGTATGACCACATAAAATGGGAAGACTGAGAACCAACTGCAGTTTTAAAGCACACAGCATATAATTCAAACTTACAATCACTCTCCATATCAAAGCAAAATTTTCCTGCTAGCTATGGGCTATGCACAAGAGAACACCTACATGCAGCTACTCAGAAAAGAAAAGTTAATAAAGCAACATATACCGCGACCAGAATCACTCTCAAATGCAACTAAAAACCAATAGCTAATCATTGGTACAAAACAATCATCACTTCTACCTCTGTATTCAACATACAGTTACAATAAGAACAATCGAGCACATTAGTTTTTCACACCATGAATTTATACGGGAAGAGGAGCTCAGCTATGTGTAAGACTACATCATCGAATTAAGGATGAAAATTGGCAGAACATAATGAAACTGAAAAAGCTAAATGACAATTTAGTTCTATAGTAATATTGAGTATCAGATACAGAAAATTTACGACCGCTCTGCTATATGCTTGGTGAAATGCTGATATGCTCTCATGCTGCAAGATTTTCTATGCTGGCAAACTGGTGTTGCTCTAGTCAATGGTTTCCTTCAATCAATCTTCACTGATGAGAAGAGGTAATGGACAAAGTAGAATGAAGTAAGGAAACCAATGGTGCCAGTTGAGAGCATGATTGCAATAGCCATTATCAGTGAGTAGCCAAGATAAAGTGTAGCTGACACTGGCCCACTCAAACTCTTGAGGTCAAAAACCAGATAATTGACAGAGTACAAGAATACATATAGGGCAACTGAACCGGAGGCATAGAATGCTTTCCACCACCACATCCAGTCCTCAACACAGAGATGCATGTAAGTCAGGACAACAGAAACTTCAGCACAAACTATTACCAACAACAAGAGGACAATAAGCAAGAACCCAAAGACGTAGTAGAACCGTCCGAGCCAGATACTAGAGAGGATGAAGAAAAGCTCAATAAATAGAGTTCCAAATGGAAGAGTTCCAGCACCAAGAACAAGAAGCCATGAGGGATACTTGCGTGCAGGGATCTCCCTTGGGATTTGGTTAGTTCGGACAGGGTACTGAATAGGCTGAGCTCGTGTGCCGAAGTGTCCACCCAAGAGAGTGAGTGGCACAGAAATACAGAACCAGAGTGCCAAGAGCTTGAAGTATAAAGAAATAGGAATAGCCCCAGTACTCCTACTCCCCCAAAGGATGAAATTCAACACAGTCAAAATAACAAAAACAATTCCAGGGAAGAAGCATGCTATGGACCAAGAAACTGATCTCCACCCTTCAGATGAACCTTTAATAGTCGTCCACATACGCACACCAACATAACCGGCAGCAATTCCCAAGAAAAGATACAGCAATATCATCCCCGTCAACAACATACCACGTGAAGCTGGTGACATGAAACCCAAAGCTGCAAAAACAATAGTGACAACTGCCATTCCAGTAATCTGAACTCCATCTCCAACCATGACACAAAGTAACTTCGAATGCGATGGTTCTCTGAATACATCACCAACCACAAGCTTCCATCCTGAAAGCTCCTCATTCATCTGAGCCTGAGCCTCTTTGTCCAACTCTTCATATCTCGTCAGATCCCTTCTGACTGTTCTCAAAAATATGACAAACACAATGCCTGCCAAGAAGGAAATCACCATCAATGAGTTAAGAATCGAGAACCAGTGCACACGGGCACCTTCCATCTTCAGATAAGCATCCCACCGAGATGGCCACCTAGTGTTGCTTTTTACAAACTCAACCTCATATGTAAATGACACTCTTTCTTGCTCCCTTATAATCTGAGACTTGTCAAGCTCCAGTGGACAGCTCACCGACGTAACATTATCATATCTGTGGAGTTTTGCCATCTTCTCAGGGTCATACTTTACACTACATGGGATAACCTCAAAACCAACAATCTCATACCCCGAAGCCTTCTTTTTATCAGCTTCTGAAATGACACCCATACCTTCTTCTCCAGTACCAATTATTTCCACACCAGCTCCTTCATACTCATGAATTAATACCCTAAACTTGAGATGGTTAATAATGTAATCATCATTACTGTTTGGAGGAGTATATCCCACTGGGTATCCGGTCCACTGTATTTTAATACCATTTTGGTTGGTATACCTCATTGCAGGCAAATTATCAAGAATCATGTTCACTTGATACAGATCACGAGTTCTCTGTTTTAAAAGCTTTACCTCATACTCACTCAATGGTAGAGTGGTGCAAATGTACAGAGACTCATTGACATTCATACGGAAGCGGTATGGGGAATTGTCAATTTGATCTCCCATCAGCAGTTCTCCAAGATTTTCAGCACTTTTCTTGATGCCTCCTTGAGGCTTGCAATAAGGCAGACTGTAATAGCTGAACGGAAGCTCAGTTTCAATGGAGGTCAATGAATTCACCTTGGCATAAATTTCATCCCCAGTTGAGTATGTATGCATGTAGCTTCCAGGTAGATAGAAACCATAAGCGGTTTGGAATACGAAAACCAAGCACACAAAAGCAGTGCATAATTTCCTTCTTGAAATCAAAGGCAAAGCCATTGTTCACTAAGAGGAAAGCAGAGAAACTGTCCCCAAACCAGCTAAACCAAGCTATATTGATGGAGATAAAGATCAATTCTGCAGAAGGAAAAATTTGTGCAATTAGTCTATTACTTTCTAGTTGGAGTTCAATATGCAAGTTTTAAAAATGAAGTCATGCTCAAGGGCATATTCAGCCCACAATTACAATTTCCAAACATGTAGTGCTAGAAAACAATAGTTAGTCATAAACTATGGAGTGTGATTAAGGTCCTGTAAATACAGACATAAATAGAACTTCCTACAAAAACAGACATAAAGGAGTTGGTATAAACATACTTTTAAATAAATCACAATTCTTTACATAAAAAGGAGTCTGGCATAGAACTTATGCGAATTGGATTCACACCATGTCAAAAAGCATGTAATATCCACTAAGGTTGTCCTTGGTACCATTACTTCTTTCAGAGAAATACATTATGTATCACATGAGAGTGATTAGAGAATGATCAGTTCTTTTCCGTAAAAAAGCATTATACATGGGAATCCAACTGTAGTCTAAGCAATAGTTAGTAAAGTAAAAATGTACTAAAGCAATTTTTCGCCATCCAATAACTAAATCCACCATCAACGAGTCAAATCAACTGTTTGTCCAGATCCACGTAAACTTAGAAAATAATTAACTATATCGCATGCCAACTTATTTTTAGTAAAGAAAGAAGAATGGGTAAAAATATCAACGTTATTCTTTTTACATTGTTCCAACATCTAAAGTTTGACTGAGGTTAAGTAAATCTATTAATCAAGGACAACCATCGTCATATGTATTAGTTCAACTGTCTCTATACATCAATAGATTTCACTACAAATCAAAGAAGTATAACAAAAACTCGTGTCTGCGAAAAACTGCAGATAACGCAATCAACCTTTAATTCGTTTACTACACATATGTAGACAGAATTGATTGGATTCACATATCGTACAATTCGAGTTTTCCTCCCCGACTTCTTAGAACGCATGGGCATCAAAATAAATTCACATATGTGCAAACAACAGATCCACGGGAAGCCCAGAAATCGGATTCCTCGACTACTCAATACTAAACCCAAAAATATTCACCAGAAGCTACCTCCATAGATAGATCTAGAAATGACATCCAAAACCCAGTTCAAATCTAGGGTTGAAGAAAGAAAATACAAAGGAAAAACACCACCGGAGCACCGGCATACAACAAAATTCAACACAAACCAGTGCTAGAACCACAGAATAGACCAAAAATCACTTCAAAAAAGAAGCAATAATAACACGAACATCAGGTTAACGAAATCCACATCCAAACATACCAACAACCAACTGCAAGTAAACTAGTACCAGTACCAAGTTGGCGCAGCGGCAGTGGATCTGATTTGGATCTGAGGAGTTTAGGGCTTAGTCCAGGATGGTAAAAATTGGAGTCTACTCAATTCTTGTCAACTCGAGAGGAGTGTGTGTGCAAATTTGCGCAGCATATGGGGAGGGTTGGGGGGAGGTATTAGGGGTACTGCAAGTCTGCAACGCTCTTTCGCGTGGATTTCAAGTCTTAGATTTAGATCTCAACTCAGACTCGCGTCTTTTCCTTTCTTTTCATTGCCATTTGGACAATGGGTAAATTAAGTTTAATTACACAAATATTTAATAATATTTAAAATTAATTATATTTAAAAAAATAAAATATAAAATTATATTTTTTTTAAAAAAAATTAAAATTATACTTACACATTTTTTAAAAATTTATTAATTATATCTGATCCTCTTTCATTAGGATTTGAAGGAAAAATACTGACGTAAGTAAAATGATTACATAATTTTACCAATCATTTAACATTCGCGTGTAATAATTTTACAACTATAAGAAGAAAAATATAATAATTTTAACCCCACTCCATATATAGGTATTATATTTATCTCTTTATAAGTAAAAAAATATATATGAAAAATGTTAAATGAGGGGCAAAATTGATAATTTATATAATTTCTTTTTTGCTAACGTCCGCATTTTTTATCCAAATTTTAATGGAAGGAAACCACGTATAAGTGGAGAATTTTCGAAATGGGCGTAAGTGTAATTTCAAAAAATTTTCGAAAAAAAGTGTAGTTTTGCTTTTTCGAGGGAGCTCTACGTTTAATTAACCCTGTTATTTATAAAATTATAAGTATATTAATCACCCCTAATTAATAGTAAAATTTTACACAAACATACATTATATTAACACCCTGTAGGAATGTACTTGTAATTTTACAAAGAGTAAGAATGTGTGTTGGGGTTGAAAAATACATCAAACTATTTGATACTTGTCTAAAATCAATCAATAAAAACTCGTTCAGCTCGATTTGATCAGAGTAAAAATAGTGAAAATATACTTCAAAGTTTTGAATTTTTTGAACTCGATTCATATTTAATCCAATTAAAAGCTCGTTTGAGCTCAATGGTCAATATACTCGAACAAAATTCAAACACAATTTTTAAAACTCGATAATGATACAAACAAGTTTGAACAATAATGTGTTCGACCTGACTTGAATCAAGAAAAGAATTAGAAGTTGTAGCAGAATAATAAAACGAGTAGTATTTATAAAAAAAATGAAAAATGGATAAAAGTTAAATTCGATAGTGTTTCAGAAAACAACACTTTTAAAACAAGTTTAATTGATTAAAGACGAGTTCATCCACATGTGTTAAAAAAATATTATTTTTTGTTAATATTTCCACTTGTCTGTTGATAATAATAATAATAATAATAATTTTCTAAAAAAATAATAGATTTTAGTTCAATTAGTATATCTCATATATAAATACTAGTCATATATATTATTAAAATATTGAATACTAACAAAAATCGAATGTTTAATTCAATATTGTTTCACTGTGTAATACAATTGTTAATTTAGACACAATAAATAAAATTGTATGATTGCCAAAAAATATATTTTTAAATTAATCATAAAAATTTAATTTATATTTTCTATGATATAGAAATAATATAAGATAATATAAAAATTCCTAAAATATTAATGTGTGAAAGTATAATTTTTTAGTGATAAGTTATTTAAATTATTTAAAAACTATAACATCAATTTTAGATGAACTATTCTGATGGTTCTTTTTTTTTTTTTAATCAATTATTAATCAATCACTCGTAAAATAGTTGATATTTTTATGAGGTTAGGAATTTTTTTTTGTAGATACCGTACGCTATTTTCTGCGTGTACATAATAAATATTTTTTTATATTTTAAAATATGTTATTTATAAAAATAAAATATATTATTTGGGTAATTACGTAAAATAAAATTTAAAAAATTCAATAAATTAGTTATATTATCAATTAAATGTTATTTTCGAAATCACAAAAATTGGGGACTAGTGTTAAAACCACCACTTTGTGTTTATAACACCTCTTTTCTTTATAAATTGTACTAATTGTTATGGCACGACATCCTTTCATACATATAGTAAATAAGTTTCACATTTTAAATATATTATAAAAAAGAATAAAATATATAAATGAATAAATCATATTTTTTGTTAAAATAAAAAGAAAAAGAAATCAATTTAAGCTATTATCAAAACAACGAAAGACTTGAAGTTGTAGTATTAAAATGACGTGGAGTAATTTTAAAAAATAAATAATTTCAATTTATGTTTAAAATTATCAAATTAAGGATACAATTTTTAATACGATCATATAACTAACTGTCATTATAAATATAGAGAATTTTAGCACTGGGAAAGTAAAAATGTCTAACTTCATCGTTTAGGGACTATATAATTATTTTTATTTGATGGGATATTTAATAATTTTTTAAGGAATATCTATATATATTACCCTTGTATTTTGCATAATCACAAAAACTATCCCTAATAATAAAAAGAGGTAATTCATGTATGGGTAAATTACAAGGAACTCCGTTAAGATTTATTTTAAATACAAATATTTTTTCATTTGTTTGAAAATTTAAAAATACCCCCACCCCCCAATTATAAATACCCTAACAAATATTATCACAATATAATATTTACAATTTTAAGAAAATATTTGTAATTTTTCACACAACAAAAAAATATTTGTATTATTACAAACCTCAGGGATTTACCCTATATCTTCCCTTTAATTGACCATGTAGTTTACCAAGGCAGTAATACATTCTTTGGAGATAAACATATTTTCCCCAAAAACTTAAATTTTAATGTACTGTTGGACAGTTAGAGCACCAGAAGTCCTAACTTTGCCCAAAACAAGAAGCATTCAGGAGATACAAACTTAGTTATAAGTTGGGTGAAAAGCTTGCAGTTGAACTTGACAAATTGCATGATCACAACTACAACATACATGACTATTGTGCTGGAAGAAAGCAACATACATTTTCCTGTAACAATTAGACAAAATTCAAATCCCTCGTAGTTGAACAATGTAGTAAAAATACACGACCAAGATTTTGAATACAGAGCCCCTCATCTGCCCACGGGCTCGTATTCTCATTGTCCATAACTTGCAGATGCACATGAGACAATTTTACGTCGGTCATAAACTATCTTGAAATAATATCACAACTTAACCGAGGTTTCCTGTCACTGTAAGCTTAGTGCTGCAAGTGAAACATGCGGAGCAAAAAGGGGGATTATTCTAGTTCTAATTTTGGGGACAATGTGCAATTCAATATAATGAAGTACAAAAAACGAATTTTTCTCTGAAGACCCTCAGCTCTAATATTCTCATTGTCAGTGACTTGTAAATGCATGTCAGACGAGAGAGAAAGCTCACTCCCTCGAATATTTTCCTGAAAATCTGCGGTAACATTTTCATCTATGCGGGAGAGAACTACCAAGCATTTACGCAGCCTGGGACAGAGATTCAGTTCCACTGACGGCTTCAAGCCTGTGAAAGAGCAGGTAAAACATGCAGGGATAAGGGTGCGTAAGGTACAGACAAATCAACAGCTTCACCTCAAACAACCTTCATATTAATATAAGTTTTTAATTATTCTTTTGGGAGCAAAGATGATGCATGTCTCAAAATATAATATGTTCCCCACATTGAGTTTTAGGCTGCATGCATGGCTAGGAGTTCCATAATGAAAACAAGGCCCAGGGTTTGGACTATTGAAGGATATTGTACATCTATGTGGGATTCACAAACAGTCTAAACTTTAGAATCGAAAGAAAAAAATACCATTACCATCTAACTATCCACATAAAACCAATCCTTTTTTAGGTGTTGCTAAGAGTCACCAAGACACCAAAATCCAATTCTTAGCCAGAAACAATTTCATTCTTACACCACCTCCGCTGCTTATGTTGTTTTAAATTGTAATCCATCAATAAGACAACTCCTGTTCTCCAGCACCCTTCAATTGCTGTTATACTCATGAATAGCTTGAGTGGCGACCGACTCCATTGGTGCAACTCCTAGTATTATGTTATCAATGAGAGTGCCAACTTGAATCTAATTACAGTCTCTCACAGCAATTTTATGCAACAGGCATGGCCTCCAACTCGGACCTAATCATGGTTACTACACACATAAAATTAGATTCTGGTGGCTGAGGGAGGCTGTTAAAATGATGAAAAGCTAAATTCTGTTATGGGGTTGATGAAAAATTATTTTCTGGTTCCAGGAGTCCAGCAGCAGCAAGAAAGACGGGACATAGCACATGAAGGAACAAAAGAGAGGAAAACAGTGTGATTGAAGAAGATAATGATGAAAAAAGAGGGTTTGCATGCACATAGTGAATGCAATACAAGATGAAGAAAAACAAATTAAGAGGATTATGGAGAAGGGGGAAGAGAGAGAAACAAAGCAAGGAGAAGAAATATGTACAAGAAGAAAAAAGGAAATATGCCAATAATTAGTGATTGAACATAACCATCAAATCATATATCGTGTGTAACCAAACACTTGATTAAATTACTCTATCCTAGAGGGTCAAATATTTATCCCTAAATAGTCAATACATCAAAACCTCCAAAAAGTAAGCAAATTTTAAACAATTTATTGCAGTGATCTTCAAACAGTTGAAATGGTAAATGCACTAGAATGGTCATACATAAATAAATATTGCAAATGTAAATAGAGGATACCGTCTAAGTCCTTCTCCAACTTCCACTCTTAGGAAGTTTCCAATTTTGACAGTGGATCCCACTTCCTTGGACAGATTGCTTAACAGATTCTGCGAGAGTTGCATAAAATATTAAGGTAAAACACTCACAACAAATTACATAACCACCTCGACCTAGCAGAACAGGTTGTAATGAAACCACTTCAAAGTAATTACAGTTTGGTAGTAGTTATAAATGGATTAGAACCATTGCTCAGACTTTGACATCAAACAACCAAGATTCTGCAATTCAAAGCAGAACATTTTGTCACATTTATACCTAATTCACTGATTCAATACTGAGAACTGTCAACAATGTAATAGCACATAGCAGCAACGCCAGAGATTAACCGCTGGAAGTGCATCCGAATGAGAACTTCAAATGATTGACCGGTTTAACTGTTACTCTTCTGCCCTCGACTTCATTAGCTTTAATAGACTCGCATTAGACATATCAGAATTATTGCTAAGAAACGTGCATATTTTATTATTGGTATGTGTTAGGTCCATTGGATTTTCTTCACAAGCATTCTTTGTCAAGGAAACAGATGGAGGCAGGGATGGAAGCGCAAGAGAAAGACTAAATAACATCTAATAAGATGCCTCAGACCTTAATGGTTACTGTGTCATCCACAACAAACTTTTGCTCCATAAGAACTACTTCCTCGAAATACTTTCTTAGACGACCTTCAACCATTTTATCAATTGCCATCTGAGACTTCCCAGTACTTTCAGCCTGTAGAAGATAGCAATAAAATAGTTGTAGTTTCAATCTAGAGAAGGCAATATTTCCACAGAAGTAAAATAGCTCACAAGCTTAATTATTTAGAGACAATATAAAACTCAAACACAGAAAAAAGGGGAAAAGAAAACAAAAATTATCATCCACATGAATTAACTCCACTCCATCCAACACCAGCAAGCTCTGGTCACACACAAGTAACGCACAGAACTTTTTGGAGGAAATCAACTTTAAAGCGAGGGTAATAGCCAGTAAAATCTTTAGTAGCCAAGAATTTAGAGTTCAAGTGTGTTGCCCATGTTTCCATTCACTAAAAAGGAATAATTGGGGCCAGACATTGCTCCATATGATACACCTCTAATCAATGTTTGAAACCAAGAGCACTTACTGGACATTGCTCCAAATGATGCACAATTGTAACGAATGTTTTGAAACCCATACCATTTATCAAGCAGTAAAAGTATCAGCTCTCTAATGATTGGTTGAACACTAGATCAACAAATATTAATCATGATGCCATAACTATGACAAAAATATATATAATCAATTGAATGCTAACAGTGCTGCAGTTTACAGAATCCTCCACTCATAAAAGAACAACCTTCCTAACCACAACAAGAATATTTATCCTAAAAATTCAGATAAACTCATTGAAGCTCCATTGAAATAGTTCTTTCAAGATTATTCTAGGCTTCTAGCCTGAGAGTCGATAGAAAAAGAAACCTGAGATAAAATTAGAGAGTGAAACTGCAGCAACTTACCTTCCAGGAAAAATCCATAGAAGAGATGAACATTGTCCTGCAGCCAGTCAGTATTTCTTTCACTTTACATGTATTATCCTTCTACTCTTTGCTAATGATATGGATTTTTCTGATACCCCACTGTCATTAACTAAGCTATACCTACCCCTCCAAGCCCTTTGATTCTTCTTTTTTTTAATGTTCATAGTCACTAAGACTCAGCGCTCAGCAGATAGAAAAGTGGATAGTAAGATATGGACCAAGTCTGCCTTGTATGGAGGAGAA
The DNA here is from genome assembly GCF_026168435.1 of Sesamum indicum. Taxonomy (NCBI): domain Eukaryota; kingdom Viridiplantae; phylum Streptophyta; class Magnoliopsida; order Lamiales; family Pedaliaceae; genus Sesamum; species Sesamum indicum. The sequence continues at coordinate 960,523 of NC_142661.1, read as the reverse complement.
GTGATAAAAGGAAAATTATTTGAAGCGTCTAGTACCGTGAAGCCATAAGTAGTTTTAACCCAATGGTTTGGACCACCCAAATTGAACATTTCTCATTTAATGATATATTTAAGGCCTGGTGATTTGTAAGCGAACCAAGCCCAATACGCAGGGGGCAACTTTCCAGCCATCCGTCCACCCAGTCTCAGCTGGCTTCAGGCCATGCTTCTAATATGCACTTCCAGATAATTTTCCTACTTAAGCAAGCATCAGGGCATTAAAACAAGTACAAGAATCACTTTTCATTTTTAATTTTATTGAGAACATGAGAGGTCATTGGGTTCCCTAAAAAATTGCCACACAAGGATTTAGCATATCTATAACTGCAATTTCAGATTTTTGGATCATTCTACATAGAATGAAAAATAATCCAAGTACCTGAGACCTAAGAATGTCACGTTCGTTGCCTAATGCATCAGAGGAAACATCTTCCTTCGTCAGGAATAATGGCTTTGCAGCTACCACATGCATTGCTAATTCTGATCCAACTCGCTGGACAGTGTCCAGTGAGACATCCTTATCCTCTGCCTCAAGTGATATAAGTCCAGCAATGCGCCCTAAACCTGAATTTCCAATTGAAAGAAGAACCATGTTAAGAGTCAAATATTATTTGATTAAAATGCGCAGAGATTTGAAAGTTTGCAATAACTGGTTCCTCATCTGTAAGACGACATTGCATGAATGAATTTTCAAGTGCGGCCATCGCAAGGAAATTTGAAGTCTTGTTACCTGGTTTGGGACTCGTATGGAGATATGTAGACAATACACCATATGAAGGGGCGGATATTGCAAACCCCCCTCCAAGTTTGACATTCTCCCCCATCATTGCAGCCACTTCTGTAATTGCATTTTGAACAGTTTTCTCTCCAGTTAGTTTAGGATGGTCAAAGTTAATTTTCAAATCCTGCAAAAAACAAAAATCTTATGGTAACCATGACCCTCGATTGACCTCCAACGAGACATAAAACAGATGCATGCACGACACGACAGACAAACAAGCATAACTTTCCAAGTTCTGAGATATATTTACAAGATGGATAGCTTGAAAAGTTAGAGTGGTAGGAGTCAAGGGATTGTCAAAGATAAGGAAACTGGCACGAAAATTAAACACATTGCTAACTAGAAATAAACATTAAGAGTTCTACAGACACATCTGAGAAAGGTACTAACCTCCAGACATTCAGGACCAATAGGAACAGCTACAGAAGCCTGTTTAGAACCTTCAAGCAGTAAAGCAGACTTCGCCAAAGATAGGGCCTGCAGATATCACAAGTTGCAGAGGTATATATCAGAGAATAGATCAAGAAAAAGTATTGAAGCAGAAACAAATGTAGGATTATAAGGGAAAATAAACTATTGGAACAAAATATCTCCTGAGTGCACAGTTGTGCATGATGTTAACTAACGGTTTTAATTTATAGTACATTACAGTGAGGCCAGAAGCTCAAGACAAAGTTCCTATATCTAGGCAATAGGAGATAACTGTGCAGACAAGGGAGGAATTGAATATCATACTGACCAAATACTGAAAAATATCATTCCTGGCTACAAAGTCTGTTTCGCAGTTGAGTTCAAAAATAACAGCCTTCTTTTGATTCTGAGCCAAGGCAAGAAAACCCTCAGCAGCCGTTCGAGAAGACTTCTTTGATGCAAGAACAACTCCTCTTTTTCTCAAATCCTTCTGTGCAGCCTCTGCATCCAACACAACTCCTCACTATCATAAAAGCATGCATGCTACCTTCAAAATCCCAAAATGGAAAAGCAAGAAGGAAATTTGCAGACCCACCAATATCCCAGTTGCAAGCAACAAGAGCAGACTTCACTTCCTTGATTGGAGCACTTGTTCTTTCCCTCAGCTGTTTTATGAGATTCATTTGTTCAGATGCCGATACCTCAGAGGAGTATTTTTGAGTAAAGAATACCCCAAACCCATTGATTTGATTGGAATAGCTTGAAGTAGGATAAGCATTGCCACAATTTACTGGACTACGCAATCTTTTGAACAGAATTTCTATGGGACGCTTCATGCCTCGTGTCAAACCCATTCAATTTCAACGGATTTGCGTTCTAAACCTGACAACAGTATCATGAAAAACAATTTCCTTAAGACCCAAGATGAAATTATATAATTAAAAAGTCCAAAAAAGAGCATAAATCGAATTATTCAGAGATCCTTCAAAATCAATGACCAATCTATCAACAAAAGGAAAGGTAAAAAGACTCAGATGGCACTGGAAAACATAAAGCATGAGGCAATGCATGCAACATTGTTCGACTAAGAAAGAAGATGTAATATGATATAGGTAATATATTTACATGAAATAGGAACCAATAAATAGAATACATATTATGTTGCCTTGTAGTATGCCTGTTATAATACTAGAAACATGTACAGGAAAGAAAGAGTGGGCCAAAATGAATCTTTCTGTCCCCTGCATGTTCCTAGTATTAGCACAGGCATACTACAAGGCAACATAATATGTGTTCTATTTATTGGTTCCTATTTCAGGTAAATATATTACCGGAAATGTAAGTGTTAAAAATTAAGTCATGCTCAAGGGCATATTCAGCCCACAATTACAATTTCCAAACATGTGCTAGAAAACAATAGTTAGTCATAAACTATGGAGTGTGATTAAGGTCCTGTAAATACAGACATAAATAGAACTTCCTACAAAAACAGACATAAAGGAGTTGGTATAAACATACTTTTAAATAAATCACAATTCTTTACATAAAAAGGAGTCTGGCATAGAACTTATGCGAATTGGATTCACACCATGTCAAAAAGCATGTCATATCCACTAAGGTTGTCCTTGGTACCATTACTTCTTTCAGAGAAATACATTATGTATCACATGAGAGTGATTAGAGAATGATCAGTTCTTTTCCGTAAAAAAGCATTATACATGGGAATCCAACTGTAGTCTAAGCAATAGATAGTAAAGTAAATATTTATAAAAGCAATTTTTCACCATCCAATAACTAAATCCACCATCAACGAGTCAAATCAACTGTTTGTCCAGATCTACGTAAACTTAGAAGATAATTAACAATATCGCATGCCAACTTATTTTTAGTAAAGAAGGAAGAATGGGCAAAAAATATCAATGTTATTCTTTTTACATTGTTCCAACATCTAAAGTTTGACCGAGTTAAGTAAATCTATTAATCAAGGACAACCATCGTCATATGTATTAGTTCAACTGTCTCTATACATGAATAGATTTCACTACAAATCAGAAAAGTATTACAAAAACTGGTGTCTGCGAAAAACTGCAGATAATGCAATCAACCTTTAATTCGTTTACCACACATATCTAGACAGAATTGATTGGATTCATATATTGTACAATTCGAGGGTTCCTCCCCGACTTCTTAGAACGCATGGGCATCAAAACAAATTCGCATATGTGCAAACAACAGATCCACGGGAAGCCCAGAAATTGGATTCCTCGACCACTCAATACTAAACCCAAAAATATTAACCAGAAGCTACCTCCATAGACAAATCTCGAAATGACGTCCAAACCCAGTTCAAATCTAGGGTTGAAGAAAGAAAATACAAAGGAAAAACAGCACCGGAGCATCGGCATAACCACAGAATAGACCAAAAATCACTTCAAAAAAGAAGCAATAATAACACGAACATCAGGTTAACGAAATCCATAACCAAACTAGGGGTGGCAACAAGTCGAGCTCGACCTCGATTCGCAGGAGCACGGCTCGGGCTCGAGCTCGAGCTCGAGCTGATGAAACCCACAAACGAGACTATCTGTTTCTCCTTTGAGAGTTAAGCAACAGGAAAACCCACAAAGGAGACCATCTGTTTCTCCTCTGAGAGTTAAGCAACAGGAAAACCCACAAAGGAGACCATCTGTTTCTCCTTTGAGAGTTAAGCAACAGGAAAACCCACAAAGGAGACTATCTGTTTCTCCTTTGAGATAAGAAAAAAAAATGATGATCCAGGCGCATGTTTTTATGCCTTGTTAAGCAACTAAAATTACGATAACAACATAAAATCCAAGCAGAACACAAACCATTAATACGAAAACGTTGAAACTTTAGGAACAGCATCACTAAATCCCACTAATTCATTAATCACTGAAAATAGAGATAAGAATCATAACCCAACTGGAACACTTGTTGACCTTAATAGCCATTCGAGCAAACTCAATATATAAAAGAGATAAAAGTAAAGACTAATGAACATCGGAGGTGTTTAAGGTTCAAGAACTTGTTACTGAAAATTTAGTATTTTTGCTCATTTTTTACTGAAAGAAGGATCACCTCGTTGCCGTCCTCGTTGCCGCGGATTTGGGGCTAGGGTTTTAAGAGTTGGGTTTAGAGGAGAAAGAAAGAGGAAGAACGAGAAAGAAAGAGAATCGGTTTTTCATTTTTGTTGTATTATTATTATTATTACTACTACTACTATTATTATTATTTTAAATTATGGGATCGAATCACCAAATTTTTAAATAGATATAATTAAAATTAATATATATTCACAATTTACAAAATTTATATATTTATATATGTTAGTAGAATATTGATGTAACTATCATCTTACATTGTTGAACAAAATAAGTTAGACGGGCCATCAAAATTCAGATCAAACCGCTAGATATGATCAAACTTACAGAAAAATGCATTTGGTAAAGTTTTAGACTTATTGGATATACGAATGTTGAGATATCGTACTCGGAACATAAGAGTAATCATTTAAGACGGTGTATCGTTGAATTAGGCTATGTGAATTTAAATCATACCGTCTGATATGATCTATTGAACACAGTCTTGTATATATTTAAATTTAGTATAATCGGGTGCCTAATTTTAAGATATCGCAATTATTGATTAAATTTTTTTATCTCATTATATATAATAAAATAATAATTAGAATTGTTCAACCATTCATCATCATCATCATCATCATCATTATTATTATTATTATTATTATTTTAGATTAATACATAGGAATTATTAAATTTTGACATAAATTTATAAATAATAAAATAGATTGCATAATGCATAATATATATCCTGATATAAATATAAAACTAAAAAATAGATAAAAAATCATAAGTGAATTACTTGTCAATTTAAAAAAAATATAACGTAATACAAATATATATTAAAATATAACATAAAGTTTATATTGTCATATTACATAATTATTTTAATTACAAAAATATTATGATTTACTAAGTTGTTGATTAAATTTATTTTTGTATAAAGATTAAATGTATAAATAAAAGTACCATAATTTATTATTATCCAAAATAAAATATATGATACTGATTAATAATTATAATATATGGTCAATTTTGATTATAAACTTTATCAAATATTAAATATAAAATTAAATATATAGAAATTTAAAAATAAAAATATATATAAAAAATAAATAAAATAGAAAAAGCTCGCGAGTCAGAAACAATTGAGCTCAAACTCAAAATCGAGCTTCACGAGCCGGCTCGACTCATCTGCCACCCCTAAACCAAACATACCAAAAACCAACTGCAAGTGAACTAGTATCCAGTACCAAGTTTTCTGAAGCCCTAAACGACGAGAAATGGCAGATTCAGAGGAAGAGAACGGGTTTATGGGAGGGAGGAGGAGAAAGGGGAGGGTTTAAAGGAAAAGGTTATTTATTTTTTTATTATAAAATAAAATAAAATTATATTTTTTCTTAAAGGGTTATTTATTTATTTTTATTGTAAAATAAAATAAAATTATTAAAGATGGAAGTGAAAAATGAAAATCAGCAGCGGTTGGTTTCGAATGAAAAGAATTGGTAAATATGTTTCAGTTTGATACTATTAGTTTGGGTTCGTTACAAATAAACCCCTTGTGAATGCGAAATTTCACTTTGCTCCATGAAAGTTTTGAAGTTACACCTTATTTGAAATTTCTCCAGATACACCTAACTCAATCTGTTAGAATTTGGATGATAATGCTGACGTTAGCAAATTAATTTTTCTATCATTTAACATTCTCATGTGTATTTTTGTATTTATATAGTGATGAATGTAATATTTATATATAGAGTGAGGTCAATTTTATTATATTTTTTTTTCTTATAAATACAAAATTATTACACGAGAGTGTTAACTGAGGGATAAAATTAAAAATTTATATAATTGATTTGTTTACATCAACTATTTTTATCCGAACTCTAACAAAAGAGAGTCAGGCGTAAACAGTAAAATTTTTTAGAGGGTGCAACTGTAATTTTTGGAACTTTTTTGTGGAAAAGTGTAATATTGTATTTTTAAGGCTAAAATGCATAAAACCCTTCCATATTTTAAAATTCCACTAAACCCCTCCCGCCCTTTTGTTTTAAAAATAGACAAAAAAAAACCCTCTCTATTTTCTAAAAAGATAGCTCAATCACCCCTCTCTAATAAATATAACTAACGGCGTTAACATTTTTTTATAAAATGCTATTATACCCTTACTTAGTATATATTATTTCTTATTTTAATAACTATTGAGTTTTTTTTTATTAAATAATGATCATTAGATTTAATCAATTAACTTCAAACGTTAAATTTTTTAAAAAAATAAAAATTTTGTATTAAATAAATAATTTAACTTACATTATATATACAATTAAAAATTATAAAAAAAATATTCTTATATATAAAAAATAAAAAAAAAACAAACCCTAATTATCCCCCACCCTCACTGCCTACCCCTCCCCAATCACCATCACCCCCACACCACCCCCACCGAGGTATTTAATTTTTTATTAATAAAAAAAATATTAATATAATTATATTTAATACTATAATATTATTAAAACACGACTAGACAATAAAAAATTGGCAAAAATCAATTTTCTGGACAAGTCGCGATTTCTTGGCTATTTTTCTTTTATTTCGTTTAATTAATTTTATATAATTTAATTATATATAATTAATTTTTAACAACATATTAAAATCCATTGATATTCTATGCCATAGTTGAAATGCATTATCCCGAACGGGTTGTTCGCCTATTCGAGATGAGGCAAAATGTACCAGAAGCGACGGATACCCGAGATATGAGCCTCCATCAGATTTCCCGAAAAAATCACACGGGTGCAGATTGGTGCCTGCAACACATACAATATATCACTAGATGGTAAAGACAATATGATATGGTTGTACAGAGGCCACCCATTTTCAATAGAAGAGAAACATAACGAGGTTATTAGGAATGGTACTACAACATAACAAGAAATTTCGTGTCGTCATCTACTGATAGACGTGTGGAAAGCGGGTACCAACCTGGAGAAGCACCTATATTGCAAGTTGTGGTACGTTGGTATATAATATTATATATTTTATTTTAGATTTTTTTTTTATAACAACACAAGGCTCTCTTATTTTTCTACAATTTTCAGGCAAATGAGGTGAATGCCCTTGAAACTTTATGTCCTTCTAGACCACCAAATATTGAAGGATATAGTCAATCGGTGGATAGATTTAAACATGGGTTACATATTATCAAGGAAGCTATAACCCAACAGCCACAACAAATTGATTCTCCATCTGATGATGCTCCCACAACATCCCACAGGCAAAGAAGAAGTTCTAGACGAATATCTACTGGTTCAGTTGAACGTCATGATATTAGGGTGGATATACCTGGTCCTTTTACAGTATATACACCTCAAGATTATTACGTGCCTCAACCGCCTCAAGATTATTACATGCCTCAACCGTCTCAAAATGATTGGTTTCAATCGACTCCATATATGCCAAACCAAACACAAGATTATTTTTCACAAGTACATCTTGACCTTCGTCTTGGTATTAATCAACCATATGGATAAGGATACAATATTTCAACGATTCCATTTCCATCATTTGGTGCATATCGTGACAATGTGGAGTCTAGTTACGCAACAACATCAAGTCGGTTCGGTGGTGATGAAAATGAGGCGCAAAATGAGCCAGTGCAAAATGTGGGCGGGGAAATAAGAAGACCTCGGCATCAACGCCACAGACGCAATTGTGGAACGGGTGGACATTTTTTACATTTGTAATTGTATAGTTCATTGTAATTATTTACAATTGTACAAAATAAATACACTACTGCATTTGTACCCTTAATTGTAATTTTTTAAATTAATGCAATTTTAACATTATAATTTTTGGATTTTAATATGTTGTTAAAAATTAATTATATACAATTAAATTATACAAAATTTAAATAAATAAATTAAATAAAAAAAAGCCAAGTTGTGATTCAGGATCGCGACTTGGCCTTTTTGCCATTTTTTACATTAAATTAATGACGAAAATCATGACTCGTCATTTTATTATTAATATATTAAAAATAATATTAATATAATTTTTTTTTACAATAAAAAATTAAATAACTCCACCCCTACCCTGCCACCTCTCCCTGTGCCATCCCCCGCCCCTGTTGTCCACCACAAATGGGGGAGCGGCAGTGCTACCCCTGCAGATGGGGGTTTCAGAGGGGATGATATCGTCGTTCTCAAATTTGGGTGATGTCACTGGACAAAGACTCCGTCACCCCTATTTTTTTATTAATTTAATTATATTTGTTGTAGGTAATTAAGAATAATTTTAGATAATTATAATAATTAAATATATATTAATTAATTAAGAATATTTTTAGATAATTATAATAGTCATTGTACTATTAGTTTATAACTTATTATGATTGATGCTTATATTCATGTACATATCTAAATTTGAAAAATAAAATTTAATATATTACTCTTTGTAATGTAATTCTTTTTTCGTATTTTGATATTTAATATAAATGTGTTTAAAAATAAAAGAATTTATATTTTTAGAGGAGAGAAAATGCAAAAATAAAAAGTCAATTTGACCATTAGTAATTTTAGATACAATATAAGGATATTTTAGTCACTTAAAAACAAAAAATGTCAAAATATCAAAAATCAAGCCTAAACGCACTTCAGGTGTGTGCATCCCACCTTCCGTTAGTTTCTAACAGAAGGGATTTTTCTGAATTTATTAAAACACATGAAAGGTTTTAACCTATTTCTAAAACACCTGGGGGTTTAGCTATTTCAGAAAAATAGAGAGGGGTAAAATAGAATTTTGCCCATTTTTAAAGGAGGTCTACGCGTAGTTAACCCTATTAGTTTCTATAAATTTTAATAATATGTAAGATAAATTACAACGACACCTCCCAATGTTAGATCTAACTACACAAACATTCCATATCCTTAAAGGGGTGTTTATATAAAATTTCACAATTGAATAAGGATGTATTTGTAATTACAACTGCAATCTCAATGGATGTAATCATAATTTTGAAAAAGATAGGGAGTGTTTGTATAATTAAACCTAATATCAGGGGGTATCAATTTATCCTAATATATACTACGAATAAACCAAAATAATTGATTAAACTTTTGAGCTTACGTATTTTGTGTGTGTGTGTGTGTGTGTGTTTTATGTAGTATATATACGCTTCTTCTATTTGTCAATGAGGCATAATTTAGTTAATAAAATTGAGATTCAATTATCAAGAGGTCATGTATTTGAGTTCCACCAATGTATCGCATTGATCTACTTTAATAGTAGTTGTCGATCTAATATAATAGTAATTATTTGTTAGTTTGTACATATTTTATGTTAATTTTTTTACAGGGATAATTACACTCCCCTCTCTTGAGGTTTGGTGAATTATGCATAGACTCCTGTGATTTGACAAATAAGTCAATCTGTTAGTCAAAATTCATTGAATTTGCTAATATTAACCAAAAAAATAAGAAAAATTTATATTTACTCCCGATTGACTTATTACGGACTTATTACAGGTCAAATAAATTTTTTAATGATCAAATTATCCTCATACGTCTTCATGGGATAATGCATGCGTGGAGATATATTTTCATCGTTATAAAGATAGTTTAGTTTAAAAAAAATATTTGACCTACAATAAGTCAGTTATAAGTCAATCGAGTGTAATATCAATTTTCATTCAATATTTTTGTTAATATCAACAAATTCAGTGAATTTGACTAATGATGGGAACTTATTTGTTAGAAGGAAGCAAACTTCAGGAGTGCTAGATGTAATTTTCCAAACGATAGGGAGTCTACGTGTAATTACACCAAACCTCAAGAGAGAAGAGTGTAATTATCCCTTTTTCATAATTGAAATTTATAACGTATGTGTAATCGACTCACTAAAGTTAAAAAATATACTTCTCCCGTTCCCCAATAATTGCTCAATTTTTTGCCGAACTCTTTAATGTTTTAAGAAAATATTTTTATTATTTTACCCTCATTATGAGAATTTTAATTCAATATTATCGTTCTTGATTTATTTTTAAAATTGTATATTTAAAGTTGATGTTAGAATTTTTAAATAAGTTTGAATAATTTAACAATAATAAAATTTATATTTTCACATATTTAATATTTTAAATTTTTTATATTTTATTTATATTATCAAATTATATTATTTTCATATTATTAAAAAATACAAATTAAATGGCTATGATTAATTAATAAAATAATATTTTTTTCGGTAATCACACAAGTATAGTTATTATGTATGAATCACCAATTATATTACTTAGTGGGAGCATTATTAAATTAAATATTTAATTTTTTAATAAATAGTTTTTGAAAAAAAATAAATATGAAATATACTAATCAACCTAAAATTTATTATTTTTTATAAAAAATAATTATTATTAACAAACAACAAGTATAAATATAATGTTTTATCACATGGGGATAGAACGGTCTCTAATTAAATAAATAAATTATTACATTAATATTGATTAAAGACCGTTTAGTTCCTTTGTGCTAAAAGAATACTATTTTTTGCTTATTATTTCACTTGTTGTTTGTCAACAATAATTATTTTTTATAAAAAATAAAAAAATTTATTTCGATAGTATATTTCATATATAATTTTTAAAACTTATTAATAAAAATAAATATTTAATTTAATAATGCTCCCACTAAATAATATAATAGTTGATTCATACAAAATAATTAAACTTCCATGATAGCCACCAAAAAAACAAAACACTTTATTAATTAATCAAATAATAATATGTGAGTGAAATAATATAATTAGATGATATATGAAATAAAATATAAATTTTTTAAAATATTAAATATCTGAAAGTGTAAATTTTATCATTATTAAATTATTCAAATTATTAGAAAACTCCAATATCGACTTCAAATATATAATGTTGGAACCAGTCCCAGCAGTGATGAACCAAGAAACTAAAATAAAGCTTCCTATCAACTATTACAATAGATCAAAGGTTACACAAACCCCTTTATAATATATCAAAAGATCAAAAGTTCTTACGAAATAATAAAACAGTAAAATTGGAACTAAGCACAGATCCGAATAGATTCGGCTTAAAGAGCCAGATCCGAAAAGAGAATCACACAACCTGAATAAGGCCGGCAACCTCTTCATGGTTGCTTGAAAAATCCATTAACAGTCACCACTGAGAACCACGGTCACCAAGACCCACACAAGAAACTACTAAGGTTAATTTCTTAGAAAAGATTGATGACTTTATAGAGAAGAGATATAGAAGAAGGAATGAGAACCAAAAGGCGGTGGTAGGTTTCCGATGACATCGGAACAAGGTGGCGAAGAATCAGAGAAAACAGAGAGAGGAAGGGAGAAGAAACGATAGAAGCGGAGCAAGAAAGAAATCGGGAATAAGGTTAGGGTTTTGGACATAAGTATTAGGTTATTAGGTCAAGGTCGTGTAACCGACTTGCGTACAGAGTGGGCCAAGCAAACCAGTGGGCTGAGACAAAGTGGGCCAAGAAATCTTTACATATGCACTGTAAATTATGATGTTCTTGCTGCATTAGTTTCTGAAAATGACAAAACTAGTTTATAGCATAAAAGGTTAGGTCACATTAGTTATAAATGACAAGAACTACTTAAGAAAGAAGGAGCCTTAACTGATAAACTTGAAAAATTAAAATTTTGTGATGAATGTGTTATGGGTAAACAACATAAAGTATATTTTTCTGCATTCTCTTCCCCAACCCCTTCAACTTCATCCTGCATTCTTGATTGTGTACATGCAGATGTTTGGGGACCAACTAACATGCTACTCATGGTGGCAATAAGTATTTTCTGTCTATAATAGATGATTATTCTAGAAAGGTTTTTGTTTTCTTGATGAAACATCAGTCTGAAGTCTTTGATAAGTTTAAGAAATGGAAAATTCTGGTTGAAAACCAAACTGGAAAGAAATTAGAAACCTTTGTGATGGTCCAAGGTAGAGAATGTTGAATAAATCGCCCATGACCTTTCGGTAGGCCCAGCCTAAGTCCAACCTTATTCTCCATTTCTCTCTTGTGTCGCTTCTATTGTTTCTTCTCCCTTTCCTCTCTCTATTTTCTCTGGTTCTTGGCCACCTTGTTCCGATGTCATCGAAAACCTGCCACTGATTTTGGTTCTCACTCCTTCTTTCATATCTCTTCTCTATAAAGTCATTCATGGCTTTGGAGTTCTGTTCAACCTGATTAATATCCCCCCCCCCTCTCTCTCTCTCTCTAATTCGATCTCTGTTCTTTGTGAACTCTTTTTGAGAAATAAACCTTAGTGGTTTCTTGTGTGGGTCTTGGTGACCGTGGTTCTCAGGTGATTGTTATTGGGTTTTTCGACCAACCGTGAAGAGGTTGGCGACCTTATTTGGGCTGTGTGCTTATCCTCTCCGGATCTGGCTCTTTGAGCCGAATCTATTTGGATTGTGCTTGGTTCCAATTTTACTGATTTATTATTTCGTAATAATTTTTGATCTGTTGATATTTACAACTTTGTATTTAAATCTGTAATTCTGATTTGTAATATTATAAAGGGGTTTGTGTAACCCTTGATCTGTATTAATTGTTGATAGAAAATTTTATTTTGGTTCCTTAGTCTCATCACTGTTGGGACCGGTTCCCAACATATAATTTTAAAAATAAATTAAAAATAATAAAATTGAATTAAGATTATTACAATGAGGGTGAAGGAGTAAAAACAAAGGCGGATTTATTTACAAAAAAAAAAAAAAAAAAAACCAAAGCAATTAGAAGCAACCCCCAAGGTGGTTCTAGCTTTTGGCCTAAAAATACTTTTTCTTAGTCATTTTAGAAGTAGAAATTGACATCCCAAACATTTTAAAAGTACTTTTTTAAAGCAAAAAATTATAAAAATACTTTTTAAAACAGTCACACACACACTCCCTATAAGTAAGACAAAAATTCATCATTATGTTTGGCTTGCGTTTTGGGCCATCTCTGAGATGGCCCAAAAACGAAGCAATGTTTGGTATTCAATATTTTGTTAATTTTTGTCTCGTTTCTAGGTATTTGTAATAGTGACTGGGGGACAAAACTGAAATTTCTCTCTCTTCATTTACAAATAAATTATATACATTTTTATACATATATATATAAATATATATAAAAAAGACATGATTTGACAATAAACAGTATTTTTTGTCTCCTCACTATCCAATATCAAATATACCATACTTATTTTATATTATCTCCAAAAACAAATCCCAACATACACGCTATCTCTAACTTATTTTTATTTATCTTTGTTTTTTTCTCTCTATCTCCACAAAATACCCAAAAATAAAACCAAACATTATGCATATATTTTATAGGATTTAAACCCGTGATCTCCAATTTGTTCACAAGATCTTAGTCTAACTAATTTAACCCAAACTAGCAACAGACATCCCATGTTTTTCTTTTTTTTCTTTTTCTTTTACCAAATTAATAAATTAATTTTTGCTTCAAATTGTCATGGTAAAATTTTATTTTTTTTACTAATCCCTATAATAATTCCTCTGTTGGGGTATTTGAATCGAAGGGCGCAGGAATATAAAAAATTGTATAACTAAACATATTATGATGTGTGTATATATGAAATGAAAAAGAATCATTCAGAATTACAGGGAATTCATTTATGTATTTTATTTTCAAGAATTATAAATAAAAATAAATATATAAACAACAAATCACATTTAAAAAAGAAAAGAAACAAAAAAATTACCCACTTAAAGTATTATCGACACGATAACAAAATTAATATAGTGATATTAAAATGATGTGCAATCACTTTTATTAAAAAATGAATTATAATTAATTTTAAAATTATCTAATAGGAATATAATTGTCATTTATATTAATATAAAAGAAAAGACTCCCCACACTCATAAACGGCGGTTAACGACACCGCTGCACCAATTTTTTATTCAACTGATAAAATTACTTATACAGCTTTCTAAGTTGTATATTAACTTATACATTAATTTTTTTTCTTTCTCTTTTTAATGTAATATATTAGTTTATATATTACTCTTATTTATAATATATTTTATAACATGAAATATTATTTATTGTATGCACGTAGAAACAACTTGCCGCAACTAGTATTTAAAAATTAAAACAATATTGTTATTAATCGTCGTTAATAAGTATTGCGAATCGTTCTTTTTTATATATACTTCTATACTATATAAAAAAGAAAACCCCATTTTTACTGACAAATAGCGGTTATTTATGCCGCGATACTAATTTTTTAAATTATTAAAAATATCCTTTTGTATTTTTAACCATTCCTATTTAAACTCTTCTTTTCATTTCATATGATCTATACTATCTATATATACTAATACGAAAATTTCACTCACACCAATTTTTTTTTGTGTTGATAATATCTCTAAATTAATTTTATTTTACTTATTTATTTTTTTAATATAATGTCTTGATTTATATATCTTATTTTTATTTATAATATATTTTAAAATATAAATCATTATTTATTATATATATGGAGGGACGACGTGTCATAACAACTAATATTAATATAAGTGAATCATGATAAAAATAGATACAACAACCTCGTACACATGACGATGAAGTTATTACAAATTTACGATGCTCTTAATTCATCCAATACCAATGGATTGTAAAAAATCGGGGGCTTCTCAAATAATCCAATTATCAGTAAGAAATGGAATATAATGCACCCAATCTACTGTAGAATGACCTGAATTTGCTGAAGGAGAGTACACTCATCAAACAAGAACCAAAGGTTATGTACAGTGCAAGAACAAAATACCAAATAAGATGGCATCCAAGACTTAACAAGAAACTTTTTTCGACTTTCTTCTCCAAAGCAGATCAAAATTTCTTGCCACGAGTAAAGATGAGTTCAGTTATTTACTGCTCTGTTCTGTCTAACGTACTATCTTGGACCAGACAGCTCCATGCAATGGGCGTCGTAGTCGTCGTCCATGGTCATTGTCATCCCATACATGCTCGAATGATCATGATCCATGTCCTCGTGGGCAACGGTCGAACGTGACTTGCTACTATTGCACGACAAATTTGCAGCACTGTGGATGTAGTTATGGGTGGATGCCCACTTTTCGACAAGACCATCGCCTTCTAACATCCGGACGACCTCAGACATTTTGGGACGATGGGCCGGTAGGTACTGTGTACAAAGTAGAGCTACTTGCAGCATTTCTCCAACCTCAATCTGGTCATAGTGGATTCCTAGTTCTCTGTCAACCAGTAGTTCGATCTTCTTTTCTTGTTGTATCTTCTTAACCTGCAGTGGAACAACTTTGTTACTTCTAGTTTCAAAATGATGTGCTTGTTCCTCCTAGCTTATCACAGTGGAAAAACGGGAAGACCGGATCAAATGTATGCCCATCTCCTAGAAAGTTTCTTTCGTCTTTTCAAATTTTGCGTTTTGACATTAAAATATGTATAGCGCAACCTCATAGTGTGCATCCTTTTCAGAGAGAACGTACCCATTCTAGCATAACTCCTTTCTGGTTCACCGATTTTCCAAACTCGAGAGCTCTCATTCCAGTTATAAGCTCCAAAAGTAGGATACCGAATCCAAATACATCAGTTTTCTCAGATGACTGGCCAGTGGAAAGGTACTCTGGTGCAATATGGCCGACCGTGCCTCGAACGGCTGTAGTTACATGAGATTCAGCATGGTCGAGTAGCTTTGCGAGGCCGAAGTCACCGACAATGGCCTCACAGTAGTCGTCTAGAAGCACATTGGCAGCTTTAACATCTCTATGGATTATCTTTGGATCACATTGCTCGTGCAGATACAGCAGCCCTCTTGCAGCTCCAATCGCAATTCTCTTCCTGGTGTTCCAATCCAGAGCTGGTTTCCCTGTAATATATAACGCAAACAAAACGAAGTCGACATGTATTATTTACCTGTTAAAATGCAAGTTAATATTTCAAAATCTTTTCCATCTAGCTGATAGCATTTCTTCTTAAGGGGGGGAGCAATATACACAACTTTTTATCACAAAACTTTTCAATCATGTAATGACATTACAGATAACAATGTCTGAATCGGACAATGTAAAGAATGCAGGTGTTTACGTATGAAGTTGCTGTCGTTATTTTCAACAAAAGCAAACTACCCTCCACTCCAAATGGCAGAGTTTTTTGGCCTTAAGGAACTTAAAGTTCAGTAAACCAAGCACGTCAAAACAAAATGCACCATACAAAGATGCATGAAAAAGATTCTTTGATATCTTGAAGTATCTACTGCAGTTAAAATGGGCCCTGCTCCAAACTTATATGTGATACTGAGGTCCACCATAAGATCACACCTGACAAATTTGTACATCATGCTCACCTAATAAAGCAGAATCAGAACTCAAAAACAGTAGTAACAGTTAGCAGACTTGCACGAACTCAAGACGGGTACTGACCTCTAAGCCTTGACGCAACACTCCCATTAGACATGTAAGGGTACACAAGAAGTCTTTCATTTGGGGTGGCACAGTATCCGATGATACGAAGCAAATTCCGGTGAACTGCTAGACTGATCATCTCTAGTTCAGTTCTGAACTGTGATTCCCCTGTAGTTCCTGTCAAATCCTTTAGCCGTTTGACGGCCACCAGTGTGCCGTCTCCCAGTTTTCCCCTGTAAACGTTGCCAAACCCCCCTGCACCAAGTATGTTCTTTGAGCTGAAGTTGTCGGTAGCATGTTGCAGCTCTTTAAACGTGAAGTTCCTAAGATTTCCCAATTTTGTAAGGTCAAGGTCCTCTTCTTGAACATCTGGAATGAAATATAATAAATAATTATAAAAAGAAAATGGTATGTACATAGATTGTAATAAATGCAGTAACAGACATTTATATACTTGCACAAGATTCGCTACCTGTAATGTTTAGAATGGACTGCTTTCTGTTCTTGTTTCTTTTCCAGAAGAGAAATCCAAACACGATAACTAATACAGAGACTAAGCTAAGGCTCACTCCGAGTGCAATTGCTAGTTTTCTGGAGTTGGTTCTTCCTGAATTAATGAAAAAACAGAAATGAAACACTTACTTATCAAGTTTGTATGCTGGTGCAGGCGTGCGCACACACAAATATATATATATATATATATATATATATATAGAGAGAGAGAGAGAGAGAGAGAGGATCACTTGGTTACCAGAAGATGGATTTACAGAGAATGCAAGAGGACTAGCCAGGGCTGATCCAGAACACTTTTCACTAGAGTGGCTTCCACATATCAGAGGATTCCCGAAAATGCTGCAAGAACATAACAATAACCAGGAAACAAAAGATCTTAAAGCATAAAACAGAACGTACTAATACAAACAAGAAAACAGAGAAATGCATTAATGAAAATTTTTCATATATTACTAGAACACAGTAAACTAAAGGTCATGTAATAAAATGATCAGTACAGAATTCTGCAGAGAAACCATACTTAAATGTTTTGGTGGCTAAAGTGGGAACAGGTCCACTGAGATTGTTGAAGGACAAATCCCTGAAAATATTCAACAAATGCAGAAAATCCCATAATTCACATGTGGAACAAAATCCCCGAATATAATTCTGAACATAACAACAGAATCAAGAATGTAAGAGATAAAGGAAAACAGTGAGATCAGTACTCACAAGAAAGCAAGTTGAGGGAGACTGGCTAAGGACAAAGGAACAGCCCCAATCAAGCTATTGTTGTTTAACCTCCTGTTCATTACAAGACAAACAGCAATAACAGACAGTACATATAAAGTCAAGAAAGAGATGTCGCCTGATAAGGAAATGCATATGAAGGTATAAAGCAATTATATTCTGAAATTTGCTATGAATAGTTGTGAAAAATGTTAAGACTCACAGGTATTGCAGATGATTCAAGAATCCCACAGATTCTGGAATATGACCAGATAACCTGTTATTGGAGAGGTCCAATGTTTGAAGGTTTGGAAGATAGCCTAGCTCCTTTGGAATATGCCCAGAAATATTATTGTTTTGCAGTAATCTGTAATGTAAAACTCAAAATCAAGCCCACAAGAAACTTCGTTCAAAATCTGTAATGTAAAACTCAAAATCAAGCCAACATGTATGTGTGAAAAGGTTTAGCAGTTTTCTTACACTTGTTTGAGGTTTGTAAGGTTTGCAATCATCCAAGACAAAGAACCTGATAAACCCTGACTAGGAGCTCCTCTGTGCACAGCATTTTGTCCACAAATAAAGAAAAGAAGATTCAAATTTTGCTTTAATCCAACAGTGAAATTCAAGAACTCCAACACATTGAGACAAGCTGAGAGAAGAAAAAGTAAAGACTTACAAAGCAGTAACAAGATTATCAGAATTGCAAGTGATCATAGACCAGCTACAAGGGTCCACTGAGTCTTCATCCCAGTTGCTCAGAGCTCCATGAGGATCATTCAAAGCTTCCCTTACAGCAATAAGAGCTTCAACTACAGCCCACAAGAAATCAGAAAACAAAGAAGCCAAAACCATAAACAAAGAGGTCAGAACAGAAAAACTTCACTTCCAAGAATGAAAAACAAAGGGATTTTTGTTTCTCAAATGAAACATTTGTGGGTACCTTCAGGATTTCGGGCCTCAAATGAAAAGGCCAGAGTGAAGAAAAAAGTGAGAACCAAGAGAAAGAATAGGCAGTTACTGGGCATGAGAGACATGATCATAGAGACAACATGAGGCAAGAAACAACCCAGACTCTCTTGGGAGTTTTCTCACATTTGATTCACAAAAACCATGTATTTAGTATGTTCCCTTTTCACCTTCTCTCTCTCTCCCTCCCTCCCTCTCTCTCTCTCTCTCACACACACACACCCCTCTTTACAAAGTCGCCATCTTTTTTACTGTATTCAAACCATTCTTTTTTGAGTATTTTTAGAACCCCTTTATTTATCTTCTCCACTCCTCTTGTCTTTTGAATGTGGGGGAGAGAGAGAGAGAGAGAGAACACACATATATAAGGAGGAAAGAAAAAGCAATTCTCTGTGTATGCGTGTGTGTTGGTTGTGACTCTGTACTAAAAAAGAGCCTGCCATGGGTGTGCATCAGTTCTTTGTTTTACTATCTCTCTCTTTTTTTTTTCTCTCTTTTGTTTTTGCTGTCTTATTATTCTTAAATTTCCCTTTAACTTTCCCAAAAATCTACTTAAACACTCTGTAACATCTGTATGTTTTCTGGGGTTTCCTTAATTTTCTTGTTTTTTAATGCTTAGGAGTTGTTTTCTGCAACTTTTTCCCCCTCCTCTTACTCTAAACAACGATCTTTTTACATTCTTCTGCTTGGTTGTGGGGTTTACCTTCCTTTTCCATTCATCCCATCTCTTGCTTTATTCCACTTTTTACTGTGTTCTTGTGTGTGTGTGTGAGAGAGAGAGAGAGAGAGAGAGAGAACAGAGAATCAGGTGGGATTACAGGGAGAAGTCAGTGATAGTGAGGGATTAGAAGCTCAGAATTTGAGAGTGACAGCAAAATATTTGGACACAGACATAAACTCTCCCTCCCCAAGCAAACCCTTCAATTCTTTCTTGTAATGATGTCCAAAAAAATAAAAAAAACAAACAAAGAAAACCTTTTGCATTAAATAATGAGAATAAATTTAATTTAATTAATATTAAAATATACTTTTTTTTTATGTATACTAAATGTGAAAATTATTAAAAGTAACCACTCAAGTATATTTGATGCGCGTGCATAATTTAATTTTTTGTGTGATGTTTATGTATGCATTGTTTAAAATTAATTAAATAAATTAACTCCACACGTACACAAATAGACAATTATTTTATATAATAAATTGATAAAATAAATGATTATTCGTAAGAGAAATAAGCATATCTACAGCCATTTCAGTCAAAAACTCGCGTTTTGTCTATTAAATGTAGTTAAGCCATGAACTTTAATAAATAGTATAGATAATGCAAAAGCGAAACTCTAATACAACATACTGTCATTGTCGATAATAAAAATTCTTGCATTCAACGCATAAAGTATTTTCTTCAAAACTCTCGTAATATTGTAGTCGAATAATATTTTCATGCATGCAGAGCGTCTTTCCACAAAATTATGATAATAATGCCATATTAATCACGAAATGTTCACGTTTATACTTAATATGATACATCTTATCCTTTATATCGAATCAGATTAAACTTCTTTCCCAGATCAAATTTATTTGTAATCCGTTAAATGCAGCTCATTCGATTTATTTAAGAATCTTTTATTTTTCCTTCCTAATAATTTTTTTTAAATAAATCAATCAATCCAAACAATCCTCATCCCCTCTTTTCAATAAGAAATTAAATGGGAGCAAATGAAAATGTACAAGAAAAGAAAGCATTAACTTGTGGCAGCCAAAACATGAGATAGGGGGAGAGTAGGAATTTTACCAAGAAAGGATAAAAATTTAGGGTTTGTGGGATTTGATGTGAGAGGGCAAACATGGCACTGTTTAGAGCAGTCTATCTTTGTTGTTCTTTTTGATAGTCTATGTGAGGGGGAGATTAGACTTGTCAATGTCTTTCTTACAAGTTCCAACCCCTCCATAATTATTACTTCCTTGCTGTCTTCTATGTTTGATTTTTTTGACTTTTAATTGTAGGGGTGATGTGTGTCATGTGTTGTTTCTTCCTCATGCAAACAATATGAGGTGATGAGGTATGTGTGTTGTGTGTTTTGATTTGACTAAGGATGTTGTTGTTTTCTTTTCTCATGTCATGGGATGGTGTTATGGTTGTATTGGTGAAATGGGCAAGACTTGGACATAGGGATGAGATTAGGAAAATATGACATAGCCATCTTTGAGTTTGGGGAATTTTGTGTCTTTATTAGAATTTTAGGGGTTTGTTCTTAAATAAATGTGTGGTTAAGGGGATGGGAATCTTGGAATTTATATATGGTTAAGGAGGTGTATCTCTAACTTTTTAAGGGTAGTTTCATTATAAAAAAAATTTTGTGATATGTTATAAGTTGGTAATAAGTCAATTGGGGCGAATGTGGATCTTTTCATTCAATTGTTTTTGCTAACAAATAGAGGGATCTATTTGTTAGATAGATACAAACGTCAATGGTACTAGATGTAATTTTTCAAACCATAAAGGGTTTACGTGTAATTATAATAAACATCAACAGAGAACGACATGATTATCTCTGTATATATTGTTCATTTTTTTTTTGGTTTTATTTGACGTGAGACAATAATACATACTCATTGTCATAAGCCTCCTTCAAATGAGGGATTTGGAATTTGAAAAGTTACATGGTCTCGTTTCTGAAAAATATTATTAAATGTTGTTGGTGTGCATTTTATTTCCTTTTATTTCATTTAGATATCCTTGTGTTGCATGCATATTGTCCGCAATCACCACATATTATGACTGATGTGCGCAAAAACTGATTCAGGAGCACGATATCAGTCCCCTCTGAGAAAAACTGTCTAAACACGCTCGAACAAAGTTCAGCGTTCCCGCCTTTATCATAATCACCCCTTTTAGCCCAATACAGTTACAATAATAAATTTCTAATTCCACTCTTGCCCTCTATCTAATTCTCTTCTTCTTGTCGATATTCTTCTCGAGAAACAAATCGATAATCCGAACACTTTGATATAATAATTGTGCAGTTTTCCTTAAATATACTCTTGAGGTGAAATTACTTTGATGCCCTTGTATTTTTATTCATGTTTTTTTAGCATGATTAATATTTTTGAGGAAAAAAAGAAAAAAAGAATAGAACATAGTGTATGGGAGTTTGAAAATGAAAATCTTTGTTGGAGTGCGTTTATTTCATTCGATGAGAATGGAATTGATTCTTCCACGTTGCTCCTTTTTCCTCTTTTAAGTGCCCATCACAAATAAAAAGCCCATCAAAGGCATAAAGCCAACTTCAACATGAAAAGCAATAAAGGTACCATTATGCCCCTCTTCTCCTTTTCCCAACATATATATACACATACATATACATATACATATATATATATATTACTATATTTATTTATTTTGCAAAATTTAAATGGTCCCCACATATTCGATACGTGTGTAAAATATTATAAAATTTTACTTAATATTATATAATATTAAGGTGGTTTTTTTATTTTATTATTTGAATTATATCCGTCTTTTGTTTTTTTTGGCTTTTAATTTGATATATCAACTTTGCGAAATTTGCTCTCTTTTATATATGATTATTTTGGATCTATTATTTTGTCAAAAAAAATCACGTGCAGCGTGCATGTGATATTTAAGGGCAATATGATGTTATGTTTTTCATATGCGCATTCATGTGATGTTTTTTCAGTAGAAAAATTGATAAAAAGAGTCAGTCATATATGACCAAGTAAAAATTTTACAAAGTTGAGATGATAGATTGACACAATAAAAAATTGATAGCAAAATATAAAAACGAAGATAGTTTAAATAAAAAAAAATATAGTTTATCCTAATATTAATCATATATAATAAATGTGATTATTGATTATCTGTGTCGTATTTTAATTTATTTTTTAATATTAAATAAATAATTTATTTATTTATTTAAATAAATAAATATAAAAAAAATAATTTATTTCTACGAAGTCGTAAGCCAGATAGCCCACAATAATATAAATATTTATGAGTTAGAATATAAAAATATCAAAAAATATAAATTATATTATATTAAAAATGGAATTTACGTTGAATTAACGTGGCATGATCTACACCATTCATTTCGTATAAGAAAAATCAAAATAGTAGAATATGTAATTTATTCATAATTTTTAGGGTTAATTATATTTTGTTATTCGAACTATTATCATTTTTACATTTTGGTATCTAATTTTTTTTTTTTTTGTATCAACTTATCATCTCAACTTTACAAAATTTTGTACTTTTGTTATTTATAACTATTTGAAATCAAGTTTTTTATCGAAAAAACATCACATGCAGTGCACATTTGATACTTAAGGGTTATATGATGTGATATTTTTCATATATGCACAAAATGTGATGTTTTATATATAAAAAAAAATGATCGTATATGACAAAGTGCAAATTTTACAAAGTTAATACGATAAGTTAAATAAAAAAAATAATGATAAAATATAAAAACGATCATAATTGAAATGACAAAATATAATTTACCCTAATTTTTATATGGGCATATTTCTTTTTGGATTTTTATATTCCAACAAATGGTTCCCTTTCCACTTTTGGCCCATTTTTATTTTTTATTTTTAGCATAATATTATTTATAAATATATGTCAACAATTTTCTTTATCTTTTGCTTTTTTTAAATATTTGGCTTTTTTCTTACTTTTAAGGAATTAAAATTATTTATTTATTCCAAATTTATTATTATTACTTGTTTGAAATTTTTTTAAATAAAAGCACATCACTTAAAGTTGTTTCTTTGGATTCCTCTCTTTTTGGGCAAGTACAATTTTGCATGCTTTAATTTTTTTTTCTTATTATTATTATTATTATTTTCAAATGCTTATCTATAATTTTTAAGGTAAATTATATCGATAATCCCTAAGATCGAAACTAATTACACAAATACCACTGGAAGAAAATTTACAATTGACACTAAAACATCGTAGTAAATAATTATTATCAATCATAATTAAATAAAAATCGATGCAAAAATTTAAATTATCTATCATGACAAATATTTTATCTGTACTCACAGAAACTACAACCAATAATTGTTGTGTGGTCGTGATTAATGACTATTTATTATGATTATTTATTTTTAATTAGAGTAATTAGCCATGATTAAATATTAAATTTCTTATAACGTAACCCTTATTTTTTTTTGTGAAAATATAGGTCGTTGAGCACGCTAAACTTTTATTTTTGCTAACACAATTTTTTTTTATAATTTTTGCAAACACAATTAAATATGAATTATTATAATTTTTTATCATTATTAATTATATTGATATATTAGTTGAATTTAAGTACTGCTCAGCGTATCAAGATAAATTATTATAAAATATTCACCGTTATTAATAAAAAAAATTAATTCCACCACATAAATAAAATTCTTTCCTTTATTAAAGGAAAAAAAAATAATTCCACAACATATATTTTTCATTTAATTATTAATTATACCAACTAAATCATTTTTAATTCCTTCATTAATCTTGATCCAAATTAAATTTGTTATTTATCTATAATGTGCATTTAAATTCATATTTTTCATTGAAAATATGGTTAAATTAAGGGTACAAAAGTAATTAACCCTATCTATATATTTTAGACCATTTGGTTAATCATTATTGCAATAATGCTTACCCAACTAATAATTCTTGGCATCATATTATATACACATAATTATTATTTAGAGTTTGGGCTAAGGTTAGTGGAATTATTTTGTACTTGTGAGAATAATAGGAAATTAATTTTAAAATTATTCACATATGTTTGTACAAACTTCAACAATTATTTATAAGATAAAGTTGGATTTTTATTTACGCTAAATTACAACGAACCCCCTAAAATTTGCTATAATTACGAATACCCCATCATTATTTGAAAAATTATAAATACTCTCTGAAATTAACCGCACCTAATAAATATCCAGCATTGCAGCCTAGCTAGTGTAGAGGGGTATTTGTTAGATGATCGTTAGTTCTAGAGCCTATTTGTAAATATTCAAACAATGAAGAGGTATTTTAATTATAAGAGAATTTCAGGGGAGCCCGTTGTAATTTGTCCTTTTGTTTATGATATGATTAATTACGAACATAAAAATTTGTCTATAGTAATTTTTTTATTTTTTTGTTCTCCATCGATGTGGGAATACATTTTAGGTTAATACATATATTTATAACCTAAATAATTCCTGCAACATAAACCTTATTAGATATTTATAAACAATATAATCTTATTCTTTTAACAAATACCCCCTGATGTTTGATGAAATTATGTAATCACTGGATGGAGGTATGAAAGTGTAAACTATACCCTTGCTATATATAATAAAAATAAAAATTTATAAAAAAATCGGATGGAGTGGATGAAAAATTTGAAAAAATATAGAAAAATTACCCACTTAGTTAATAAATTTTTTTAATAAATAAATAAAATTATAATCTTTAGTCCACAAGGGCGTTTTGTTCAGTTTACCACAAAAATTGGATGAAAGCCTAACGAAATAGACTAATTGTTAGATGATCGTTAAAATCAGGAGGGTATTGATAATTTTTCAAATAAAAAAAAATATTCATAATTATACTAAACCTCACAGGAGGTCGTTGTAATTTACCGTGCAATAAATGGTATCAAAATACGATCTTATTGATGTCAAATAGTTGAGATTTGTGTATGAACTTTTAAATGAGCCCAGATCAAAAAGACCCACATACACAAGAACATTTGGTAATTACATTTTTATATCCCTTGTATATTTAAGAGAAGCCCAAGGAGATAGGCCCAATGGATCACTGGTCCAGCCCATTAACTAATGCTGGCAAATAATTTCTTTTTAAATAAAATAATAATAATTAAGTAAATCGGTTCAACATTAATCTTATGCAATTCCCTAATTAATTCAAATAATTATGTAGATTTTTTTAAATTCATCATAATGATAATTAATGGAATTACGATGTTGTACTATTATCTCTTATTTATCGTATCATTTATTTGTTAATAATTTTATTGAAATATTAATTAATTAAAATTATGTAATTGTGTATGATGCAAGTAAAAATGCTCGACTCCAATGAATTGCGTACATATTTAATTTTGGGTTTTTGTAAGTTTTTAATATAAAAAATGTGTAACATAAAGGCCAGCACTCTGGCGCTAAAATTTGTAATAGAATAAAAATGAAAATAATGAAATAAGTAGAAAAATATTTGAATGTATGTAGTGTCAATAGTAAAAAAATTACCAATTTGCATAATTGCGAGTACTAGAAGTCTGGAACTCAAGCAGTCGGACCACTTTATGAATCGATTTCCTTAAAGCACGAAACACGAGGGTCTCCCTCTGCTCTGATTCACCTCCCAGAACTAGGGTTGGGAACAGATTAGATTTTTCGTATTTTAGATTTTCTTGGGTCGGTATCCAATTTTGTCGGATAGTATATTTTGATACCCGACACAAACCAATAAAATTGGGTACCCAGAATCAAATACCCAAATTTTTTTTTTCATTTTCATTTTTGTAATTAAATATAAAGGAAAGTAGGGACAACAAATAAATATTTAAAAGCATGTTTTTCTTTTGATGACTTTATACTTATAAATTTTGACTTGCATGCATGGTATGACTTTTCTTTTTTAATACATTATACAAAAATTTAATATAAAATTATAATATCAATTTATTAATATTCAAAAATAGTATAACATTACAATAAATTCAAATTAATAGACAAAATAATTCAATTCGTAATATCAATGATTTGATAAGTGGATCAACCAACCATATATAATTCTTTAGTTTACTATTTTACTAATAATAACATAATCGAGTATTTTTCTCTACTCGATAACCTAGAGTAACACGAAAGCCAAAATTCTCAAAAATTACCCAACTCAATCTATCGAGACTCGAACAACCTGATCCAAATGTCCACCCCCATCCCAAATACTTGATTTGTCACAAATTTCGAAGTTATAATCCAAACTAGGGACGGATCAAGTATTTATTTTTCGTATGGAGCTATCATCACGTCGATCGACATAAAACTCCTTCCGTAGATGATAGGAGCTACAGTATTCCGCTAACACAAGGCAACGACTTTTAATTCACACCTCCGATCTAGCAACCACATCTCGGCTTATGGTAGTTTCCTTGCATTAAGGAGAAGCCAAACTAACCCGAACAATATCTTCTAACCCTTTAAATGATAATCCTAGTCCATTAATGACTATAAGTAAAATAGAGGGCAGCAAATTGCTATTTATAAGTAAGGAATGGTTAGAACACGATTATGAATTGGAACGGGTCCGAAATTTTTGGGTCCGAGTCTAACTAAATGTGTTTTCAGTGATACTCGGATTAATTTTTTTTTAACCCACCTTGAACCTGGCACAAGTATTATTAATAATTAAATTTTTTAAATTCTGAAATTTGAGTTTCGAATTTTAAAATTTACCCACTTTATTTATTTGAAAATTACATATTTTTATTTAAATAATTAATAATGCACGATTCGATAATTTAATAAACAATCGAAATGTGATTTGAGAATTTCAATGATTTATATTTTATAGTACTTAAATGCATTGAATTATTTATAGATGTATATTTGATCAACTTGTTAAATTTATTTATAGTTTAAGAGTATTGAAATATTGATTTTATATAAATTTATGATAAGTGAATTAATAACTGGTATTTCTTTTAAAATAGTTTGTTTCAAGACTTCACCATCTGGATAGTAACAATTTGACTTGATTTAAATTTAAAACAATTGTATTATGGTCAAAATATAATTTAAAAATTTATATAAATGATATAATTGTTATTAGTTAACTCAACAAACTCTTTTTATATACAATTTTTTTTAAAAAAAAAAGTTGTGGGCCAAGCTGGTCGGACTTGCCCCGATGGGTTCTGGACCGATGCAGGATAGAGGGGTCAAAAAAATATCGGAACGGGGCGGGCCCCATATTCAAACTAGAGATGACAGGACAAGTCTCGAGTTCACCCTAACCTGTTCCATATTCACATTGCGGCCAAACCTAAACCAAATAGAGAGGAATACCTAAAAAGAGAGAAATTGTAAATAGTTGCAACGAAGAATAATAAATCATAAACTGCCAATTGTCCCATAATAAAATATAATAAATCACAAACTATTATTTAAGTAATATATACTCACATACGTTGAACTCAAGCCCAAAACCTCTGTTAAGCTCAAAGGGTTAATGAAGTCAGAAATGATATATTGGTCGAACAATCATAAAAGAGAATTAGGGTAAATCTATTGACCATACCTTAATATTTTGTTTGAGGATTATTTATAATTGTGTATAGATGTCCCGACTTCATTCGGGCCCTTCCTAGATGTTCCCTTGTGTCTAGTTTTGAAAGGGCTCATGTCTTGGTCTTAAGTCGGATCATATTGAAACGACTCTTTTAAAGATAAAAGAAAGAATATAATTATTTTATCCATATGAAACAGAGACATATACGTTGAAAAAAATTAAATTTATTTTTAAAATGTTAACAGGGACATATTATTTTATTTTTAAAATAGAAATTAATATTTTATAAATCTAAAATATATCAAATTTATAATATATTTTAAATAAAAATTTAAAGAAATACCCACTAAATCATATATATCCTAAGCTGCAATAATTGGGAATTGTAAATGATAGGATGAGTGGGTGCTGAGTGGGTGCTTAGGAGGATCCATGCTCCCACAATACATTATTTCTTAAATAAATAATAATTTGGATTAGAACATTAATCATTATTATCTTATTCAAAAGCAAATCTCAGCTACTACTTACATTAATTTGATTCCATTGTGATTTGCACATATTTCTATACACTAATTATATATATATATATGAGAAAGTTTGTCTTAATTCATAATTTGTCTTATTTAAACAAGAGAAATTATCGCCGTTTTTCCTAAAATCTGACATAATTATAAATATATTATTGTGTTAAAAAATTACAAATATCCTTCTAATTTTAGTATCCGTCTAAGAATAAGTCTATTTTATTAGCCTCCGTTAGATTTTCATCCAATTATTTTTTAATAAAGTGATCAAAATGCCTTTTTTGTATTATGTTTTATAATTCTAATATATTTCTTTTCGAATTTTTTAAAATATTTTCAAACATCTTTTTTTTTTTTCTAATTCAACAAGATTAAAATAGTAATTTTCACCTTACGGTTTAGGGGCTATATAATTCTTTTTTATTGAGAATATTTATAATTTTTCAAACAATAAGCTGGTATTTGTAATTATGTCAAATTTGACGAACCATATCAGTAATTTATCTAATCAAAAATTTTAAATCCATCACTAATGTTTGACTAGGATTAATTTATTAATTTCTCCAATCTCATCCCTCTAATCTTCAAGATATTTATGCCTTTTGATCAAGCCCACAAACACATGAGTGGTCTCATGATTATATTAATGTACTTCAGTCATATTCATTTGCATACAGTATGTTATGTGGAGATATAGATAGAAAAACAAAGATAAATAAGTATGTGTTAGAGATAGTGTGTACGTTTGGATTTATTTTTGGAAATAATATAAAATAAGTATGGTATGTTTGATGTTGTTTAGTGGAAGACAAAAATTACTATTCATTGTCAAATCATGTCTCTTTTATATATATTTATATATATGTATGAGTATGTATATAATTTTTTAGTTGTAGAGCCTATAATTAGTGTAAACTTATTTTGATAAAAAATAAATGAAGCACTATTTCAAAATATCTCGAAACACCACCAAAATATTATTCATATTTTGGCCCATCTCCGAAAAAATGAAACCAAACGCTATGATTGTGTTTCCTAAAATCAATTGAAAAGTAGATGAGATAGACCCAATGTATCATACGTAAATTAATAGATATGCTTCTTAATACAACATATATAATTAATATATTATTATTATTATTATTATTATTATTACAAAGTGAAGAAAAACAAATCTTATTCCAAAAAAAAAAAAAAAAAGACACACAACTCAACTAGCCACCATCACACCTCCTTCCTTGGACTCAAAAAATTAGGGTTCTTGAGCCGGTTGGGATATATAATTCAACCTTCTGTCGATCCGGGAAACGTTTTTCGTAATACAATCTCGACATATATCAAAATGCCGATGAGACGAGAAATCTTATAAACCTAACATGATCCCACGCAAGAAATCGCCACCCCTGCGCCACCCATCTCCGCCTCCTCCTCCCTGCACTGCATGGCCAACTTGGTCGTCGTCCTACACGTCGTCTCGACTCTTTCCCCAGCCGTGAAACACCAATAAATCACACAAGTGCTGCTCGATAACGGCTTAACCACCGCACTCTCCAACGCGTAACCCTCCACATCACCACATTCCTCAGGCAGGCTACCGTTGGGGCACGTGATCGCCACACTAAACTCCTTCGGCCTGAAACACCTAAGAACCCTCCCTATCAACGGCCGGAGCTCGACCGACCCAAAGTCCAACCCCATAGCCTCGTAGCTGGCATAGCTGAACCCGTCCTCCGGGGTAACGTGCACAGTAGAGTAAGATGCACCCTCAATCGCGTTCATTGAGTATCCACACGGCTCAAACTCAAAGTCGCAAATCTCGTGGCTAGGAATTATCTCATTTATTCCTGACGTTTTAGTCATTTCACCATCAGTCCCCGGGTTCTTGAAAAACACAGCGGCCTTTTCGCGGTCCAACCCAGTCATGCACATCTCCAAGTTAACCCCAACCGTTGGATCCGCCACGGCCTTCTCAGATTCCACCTCGGCCACGTAGACATGCCAGTTCCGATTCGGGAAACTGGGATCGCCGAGTAAATAGCCGCTCCCGTTCTTGAAATAGGAGTTGAGGAAATCCACCTCTTCAGTGAAGCTCCGGTGAGGCGCAGGCTGGGCATTCTCAAAAATGAAGGTTCCGCGCGAGTAGCGAACCGATCGGACGGCGAGGGAGATTGAACCGGCGAGTTCCAAGATTTGTGGGATGGAGTGCAAGAGCTTCGTAGTCCCACACGTCTTCATAACAATCTTGAGAGGGTAAATGAAGAGGCTGGACTCGGATAGAACGTAGGAGTCCACCTCAGAGTTGGAGAGCTGTGAAACAATGGTGCAGCAAGCGGGCTCGAGAATGGAGTCAATCTGAGCCCGGTTCAGGGACCGTAGGCCCAGCCCGTTTGGATCTAAGAACATGGCAGGCTCGGAGAAGGTGATCTCGAGACGTTTCTCGAAGCCCTCGAAACCGATGGGTGAAACAGCCATTGCAGCAATGGAACAGTAGCAGAAAGATGAACTAAGGAACGAATGATCGAAGAAAGCTAGCAGTAATTTGACAGAAAACGAAAAAAGGCTTTATTTGATTTAAGAAAAAACTTTGAAAAAAACCAAAAAGAATCAGAAATTTCCTACTCTACAGAAGCGTCCATGTTCTTGTAAAGGGTTATCAGGATGGCTTCCTCTGGCACTGCAATTGAATTCAAGAAAATCAGAACCCACATTATATGAACATATATATACATAGTGTGATGAACAGATGATGATAAAATTCGAATTTACATACGTTGGAGTAAGCAGCAGAACGGAATTTCTCAATGCCACCGTTGGGACGAACGTCTTCGATGATGTAACCGAGGGGAGCTTCGTATTGGATTCTACTACTATTACTGCTGGATTTCTTCTTACCACCTTTACTCTCCATTACAACATTCACCCTTTCTTGCTGCACAAAAATCAACGAATCAATCGCAGCCCGGAACGTAGAAAAACACAGAAATTCCGCAGAAATAATAGAAACCCAACACAACAATCCAAACAAGGGGAAGAAACCCACGTTTTGATCAGGGATTACGCTGCAATACAGACGCTAATCGAGCGAAAAAAAACCTTTGTATGAAGCGTTTCTTGGCGTTCTTGAAGTGGAGAAATAAAGAAAAAGAGAAGAACAAACAAGAAACACAAACAGTGTGTAATGAAGGTGAAGAACGGAGATTGGGAGAGGAGAGGAGGGGAAGGGGAATTTAAGGAGGTAATTTTGGTTGAGGGGTGTGCGGGGGAGATGAATTAGCGGAACGCAGATTATTTATAGCTGCAAACAATGCTAGGGCTCTTGTTTATGCATCTTTTCTTCTTTCTAATTGGGATTTGGGGTTGGGTGAGCAGAGCCGTATGCCTATCAACGCTACGTAGCCCACTACCACGATTTTTCTTTTTTTAATAGATTTTTTATTTTAATTAATATATATATGTTTTATATGTATAAAATAACATTATATATTTTATTTCGGATAGTCCCATTTATTTTTCATGAAATTTGGTGTAACTACATATAAATTTATTATAATTTAAAAAATTACGTCTAGTGTCATGACATTTGTTTTCTCTTGCATTCTATTAGTAAAAAAAAATATAGGATTTACTGAAATTAGCAATTTTTTTAAATGAAAATTTATATTTATCTCCAGTTGACTTATTATTGGTCTATTGCAGGTCAAATAGATCTTTTTTTCTCCCCACATGCATTGGGGTGTGAAGCTATATAACAGTAGTTTGATAATATATATATATATATATATTTGATCTACAATACGACAATTGAAGGTAAATATGGATTTTTATTGAATTATTTTCTTATATCAGTAAATTCTATTATTTTTAACAAACCAAGTGATCTGTTTATCAAACGAAAATAAACGTCATTAATACTATATGTACTTTTTCAAACCACAATAAATCTATATATACACTTAATCCAAAAAAAAAAAAAACAATGTAATTATTCCTATTTATTTGTTATTGTACATAGCCCTAGCTATTTCTATATTATAATTTAATTTTAATCACATTTTCTATTAAAAAGTTATATATTAATAAATATTAAGGGAGAATTAAATTTACGCTCGTTGATCTATGGTTTATTTACACAAATCACTCCTATCTTTTAAATAATTATCCAATACCAAAATATTATTATCTCTTACACAAACCACTTTTATTTTTTAAAAAACTTACACACACTATCTCTAAAAATATTAGCATTACACAAATTATTTCTATTTTTTTATTATAAAAAATAATTTATATAATTATATAAAAGATAAAATAATTTATATAAATAGATCATAAATAAAAAAATATAAATATAATTATTTTTAATATTAATACGTAATACAAAAGTATGAGAAAAGATTCACGAAAAAAAATAAAAAAAAAAAGGAGAATCTAGATTGGGGGAAGTAGTGGAAAGTATTGTGCATGTATTGCAACGTGGCTGAGCAGGGAGCCATTGTCTTCCACCAAGCCTAAGCCTAAGCCTAGGGAACTGTTTAACAATTAATGACCTCTTATCTAATTATTAAGGCTCATATTTTATCAACAATTCCGAGGATGAATTTGTAATTTACACATATTTGTTTTATTTTATGTGAATTTTTTATAGAGATAATTACAATTTTTTTTTTATTTTTTAGATTTGGCGTAATTATATATAGATTTTTTGTAATTTGAAAAAATACGTTTAGCATGTGAAGTTGGCTTTCATCTAATATATAAGTCTTTCTGTTCGTGTAAATTAACTGAATTTGCTGATTTTAGCAAAAAAAATAGATAAAAAGTTGTATTTGCTCTCGATTGACTTATAACTGATTTATTGCAAATCAAATAAATATTTTTATGATCAAATCATCCTTATGTGTCTTCAAACGTTGATCCATGTGAGGAGGTATATCTTCACCACTATGAGAATAATTTAGTTGGAAAAGATTTGTTTGACCCGTAACAAGTGAATTCGAGGAAAATATAAATTTTTATTCTATTATTTTTATTTATATAAGTGAATTTTCACTAATTGAGGGACCTATTTGTTAGACGGAAGTAAATCTCAGGAAATTAGATGTAATTTTCTAAGCTATAGGAAAATTAGCAACAAAAAAAAAGTTAAATGAAAATCTATACTTACCTCCAATTGATTTATTACTAACATATTATA
Source organism: Sesamum indicum (assembly GCF_026168435.1). Classification (NCBI taxonomy): domain Eukaryota; kingdom Viridiplantae; phylum Streptophyta; class Magnoliopsida; order Lamiales; family Pedaliaceae; genus Sesamum; species Sesamum indicum. The sequence goes on along the minus strand of NC_142661.1, from coordinate 926,517 downwards.
GGTCAAATAAGCAGTGGAACTTGAAAATAAATATTTGTGAAATTGCACTTTGCCCCCTTTTTGTACTCTTATAAATGATTCAGTTGCATGCCTATCTCCATGATATGATTTCTCGTACGGGTTGCGATTCGATCGGTGTCTTATTGCATAAGATATTACTCATTATGAATTCATATGAGTTTCACAATTTTATTTTAAAGAGTCGTCTTATTAGAAACATTAAATATTTGGACTTATAAGTCACTTAAATTGCTAATTTGCCATCAATATGGGACGTTTGCCTGCATTAGTTTTATAAGTTACTCTTGGCAAATTGGGTGAGCAAAATTTATAGAAAAGAATACTTGTAATAAAATTATAAAGCTTTTTAGTGTGTCTTTTTGTTATTACTCCAAAAATTTTAATTTCAAATATATTTATCAAATAATTTTTCAGAATTCAGAGCTATTTAGATGGACTGAATAGTCTGACAGTTTATCTCTAATAAATTTAAAAGAAACATATTAAAGTATTTTGCAACTTTATGTTAAAAAATATATCTTGATGTTATTTAGAATTAATTAAAAAAATAATAATAAATGCTTAATTATTTAATTGTTAATGTTATAGTAATTATAATTAATAATAAATTGTTATGAATTAATTATAAAAGATTTCATGATAATCAAAATGGTTAATTACATTTTGTCATTCGAACTATGATTGTTTTTACACTTTGGCATTTAATTTTCTTTTGTGTCAACTTACAATCTCAACTTTACGAAATTGCACTTTGACTTTTATAACTGTTTTTCTACAAAAAATTTTGTCGAAAAATCGTCACATGCAATGCACGTGTGATATATAAGGGTTATGTGATGTGATATTCTTCACATATACACAACATGTGATGTTTTTAAGGCAAAAAAAAATTAACAAAAAAAAGGTTATAGATGACAAAATGCAAATTTCGCAAAGTTGAGATGGTAAGTTGACAAAAAAAAAAAAAAGTAGATTCGAAAGTATAAAAACGGGCATAGTTCAAAAGGCAAAATGTAATTTGCCCTAATAAAGGTATAACAAATTTACTCAAAGATCCAAGCGCTTCTATTTTGGACCTCAACTCCGTAGATTTTGAATTGCTGAAATATTGAAATATTGAATCGAAATGCTATGCATGGATGGTAGGAATTGCCTGAACAAACATTCTCCATTATAGATATTTATAACCAAGAAGTACTGGATTATCTTTCGAATAGGCACTGAAGGAAAAGAAAGTGCGGAATTCCAATAGATGTCTATTGTTGAATCGATTGACGTGATTTTTCTTGAAAATGTTCGTGCCAAATTCACTATACGAGAAAGTAACTAATTCCCAGACTATGTAATGTACTTCATAAGTTAGGTAACGGACGGGAATTTTAGCAGCGGTTTTCGATCTGTGATTTCTGTTGAAACATATACTCTAAAATAGGTGTACGACTAATAATTCTGAAGCAGCCTTATTTATTAGATCGAGAAAATCATCAAGATCTGCTGTCGAACTACCTGCAAGAAAAATAAAAATAATAAGTTCACTTGTTCGTAAGAGACAGATGATATCGACTCACTTCTGCAGCAAATGAGGAGTTTATACAACTTATAAGCCCCAGCACATCTTCCCTCTAACAGAACACATTTTCAAAGATAAATATATATAACTCGAGACAAAACGAAAAATATCTTAAGCAATAAATTACCGATTGTTGCACCAAAACTTCAAACATTTGTGTAAAATAATTTATTGTCAAACAAAATGGGGTAGGTGCAAAGTAATTCAAAAATTGAGAATTGCATGCGTGGATTATCCTAATAAATAAACAACCAAAATTTAAGGTTTGAAGACGACAGATGTTGGAGTGTAAGATAAAGAAAGGGCCATATATATATATAAGCATGTTTTCTTACATCATCATCGAATTATTGAACCCCCATTAATTCTAAATTATCCATAAATAATATTACATGAATTGTTGAAGCATGCAACTCTATGAACTCATCATCATAATTGTTCTATAATATTTTATTTCTAGTCTAGTTATTCTCCAGCCGTCGTAATAGTTTCGACAAATTATATGAATAATGTAATGAATTATATATTATTAAATAAAAAATAATAATATTGTCTGAGACTTAGATCTTATCTCTTATAGTTATGAGTATAGCGACATGTAAATTATAAAATATTATTTTATGAGAATCTTGTCATTAATCATATTTTTGCATCTCCTCCAAAGATGATGATTCAATCTTTGGTTTGAAGGTGGGGAAATAGAAATGGTTTGAAGATGCAGTGAGTTATCCTTGAATCAAAATTGATAGCATTGTTGTCAACAGATATGCTCCTGGGAAGGATGCCTTAATTGGTGCAGTTTGGGGTTGTGAACAACAAGTGTTATCCCATGGCCTAGCCAAAGCCTAGTCCTAGGCGGTGCTGCGAGGGAAATGTGGCGCCAAAAACTTGGATGTTTTGACCTTGTTCTGAAATAAATCAATAATTGAAGGATAAATTTAAAATGGGCTTCCATGACATTTGCTATGTTTGAAAAATTATAAATAACCTTCTAAAAATATAAGATGTTTCATATAAGTTTAGCCAAACACGCTGTTAGTATAAACATGTTTGTTTATATGTATTCTCATTGAAAATACACCGATTTGACACTGTAGTTCAATATAAAACACAATCTCACTAATTGATCTAAATATATTCTCATTTTACACAAAAATCAATTTATACAAAATACATATTTTTCATTGAAAACTGAAAATGAAATCACATACGAACAGGGTAGAAATGGTTATTATATTAACATATATCTTTTGCTTGTGAAGATCAACAATTTCCAGACCTATCTGCATTGAAATAAGTCCCACTTGCTTTGTTTAACAGAGTCAAAGACATGGACCTGGGACGGTACTGCAAATGTAAAGCAGACGGTAGCAAATTGACCTCACCTGGATTGATGTTCTAATAATCCTCATCATCAGAGTAGTCGCCATCGCTGTATTGTTCATAAATCTGATATCCATCATCTTGGGGGTCAGTGTCTTGCATTTCATCGCCACCGGCAGCACCAAAAGGGAAACTACCAAAAAGGTCCTGTAGATAGTCCTTCGAGATGTTCTCGTTGTCCATATCTAAGCAACGTATAGGATATAAATAACTCGGTTTGCAATTATTGTGATTACATGATTCATAATAGTTGTTGATGGATCATATTTTCAGTAATTTCCAAGAAATCAAGCCACCAGAACACTGGTAAGGGAAGAGTATGTTGCAAGGATACATGAATCTTGTAGGGGAAAATTCCTGTCCCCATCAACCTGGGAAAAGAATATTCAAATCCAAGTGAGTAAATGATGCTGCCCGCACAAGGTAGGCACATAAGCAGTATGAAAACAAAGAAAAGAAAAGTATTTTTCACCAGCTCGAGCGCCTCATCAGCATCCACATCATCTCCAAGATTGTCATCCTCCATTTCATCTTCTTCATCTTCCTCGTATTCAACTTCATCATTAGTTTCTTTGTCTTCACTTTCTAAAACTTCTGCAAATGAAAAAATACACCATGACAGTACTTCAGATGAGAATACTGAGCAGTGAGAAATTGCAGTCATGATTCCGCGGCATCCTACTAAAGGTAGAATCTATTATGTTAATATCATGAGTATCGGAATCATATGAAAATGCTTAAGAAGCTCAAGAATCATCATAAGGAATTGAACAAGGCCAAGATTAGTGTGTTAGACTCCACATATTTAGAATTTGCTTTCATATTTAATAATGTTCATGAGACCTCAAAACTAGCAAGACGAATATCCTCCGAAACAAAAACAGTTATAAAGATGGGGAACTTATGATTTAAATTACTTATTTGAACCTTTATCAGCTTGTTTGCCCTCTGAATGAACTTTCAAATCCTTCACATTAAGCTGCATTCTCTTAGACTTCTCAAACCGATGAGAAACAGATTTCAACAAGGATTCCGCACCAGACTCAGGATATACTGACAGAAACCTCTGAGCAACACGCAATCTCAAGCTATCAATCACATGTGATGAAAACCACCCTGTTTGCAGCTGCCAGAAATAGAAAATTATCAAAAGATGCATCATGTTCTTAAGACAATAATTGATAGCATAAATATATCATACACTGCAGCTTTCTTGACTGGTAGGTTTTCTGATTTCTTGTTGAATGTAGTCATCCTTAAGTTCAAAGAGTTGCAATGAAATCTGGGTTTTGCGGGGGAAAACTCGAAATGCACAAATATCCTCCCACCTGTTCAAGAAAGACAAGTAGTAAATTAGTACTAAGAGAAAGCAAGGAACAGGATGATGTTTGCCATGAAGTAATGGGTTTCAGTTACTGAACGTAGTACATGCTTCATTATTTTAAGTTGCTTGCTCTGCTATAATCAACTGTAGTCAACAAGAAAGGAACAAGAGTGTTTCAATCATAATCAGACTGTAGAAGTCATCATATGGGAGTTAAAATTTGGTCAAGGAGAAGGATATTAGTTGGAGACATGCCTCGCAGAAAATCCAGTTGCCAATTTAGGGTTGCCTGAGATCCTCTCTGGAGTAATTTCTGTTAAAATAGTAAATAGATAAATGATTTCCCTAAGCTTATAGATGAGGTGGCCATTGAACATGGTATCAAAGTCAAGCCAATGAGGTTCAAATGTCACTGACACCCATTTGTAAAAAAAGAGGTTCCACGACTTATGATTTGTGGTTGTTTAACAATTTGTATAGCCGGTATTTACTCCAATTACCTGACTGATCTATATTTACTGAATATGCCCTCTTTGAAGGACATAAATAAATTATAAATTTTAGTGTTTTTCCATCATTATCAGTATAGTTATAAAATCTTGACATGAAAGAAGTTATCTAGGAAGTAGGAACCCACACTAAGTGCACAAGCAAGTATTCACTTCATTATACAAAAAGAAAAGAAAAAACATACATCACCCTTGTTTTTTGGATGATATATATATATACATACATACATTTATATATATGGCCTTTCACTGCTAGCATGGACTGGTCAAGAGAATAAAAGAAAAACAAAGACAAAAAGTAAGAGGAAATAGAAGCAATTAAGGAGGATGTCAAATAGATTCCTGACTTAGAGAAAACAACTTGTAGAGGAAAAGAAAAGAAGAAGCAGAAGAAGAAGAAGGCTTCCCAGAATAAGTCTAGAGAGAGACTAAGCCGCGTTGTGGCAATTTGTTATCTCTAAACCTAAGAGTTATCACGGCTTCAAATTTTCAAGCAAGATTAGTAGCATCAATGCTGTAAAAGTTTTGATATATTAGGCTGTTATCATAACTGTCTTTGCTGAAGAAAACCTTTGTAACAAATTCTAGATGACCAATTTATTACTAAGACTCATCATGTGAATTTAATATGTAATTCTTATTGGTCAAAGATTAGCTACTTACAATAGAAAATATCATCATTCTTGACTTCCTATAGAGCAATATAATTATATTACCTAAGACAGATGCCGTAATGTACAGAACCCCTCACCTAGATATCTCATGCGTGTCACAATAACTTCGTAAAGATGGTGGTACTCGGAAATCAGTCCTCTGGTATCTGCTCAAATAAATCAAAAGAAGTCAGCACGACTTACATGCCATGAAGTATACAAAGCTTTTAGATCAAGCAGAGTCTCCATTCGAGGACTTCATAGTATTTGGGAGAAAAGCATACAGGGATAGAGGAAAGTTTTGCAGTTATCTAGAGATAAAATAAGTCGACATAACTTAATCACTTCTAAACAGAGCTCAACAGGTACTTCTCATGGTTTACCAAGAGATTTATCTCTTAGAGAAAACCTGGAATAAGTATATGACAGACTTCTATAATGAACATCAGTTCTTCAACAATTTCATTGATTTATTCCTTAAGAGGTAATAAAGTTAAAAAATTGCCATTTTCTAGTGATAAAATAAGTGAATGTAGCTTAAATCGCTTCTAAACAGAGCTCAACAGTTACTTGTCATGGTTTACCAAGAGAGTTATCTCTTAGGGAAAACTCGACGAAGAAACAACTAGCACTCAAGATGCTGCATCATCTTCCATTCCTTGGAAATTCTACTAAGACAGCACCACAGGACACAAAGTCATACCCTCCAATAAGGAGAGCAGCTGATAGAGCTTCCAAGTCTCACAAGTTCAATACTGCAATTATAGCGCACATGATTTTTCTGGGCAATTTATCATTCTTGCTTCTTTAGAGTGAAAAGATTTTCCCAGCATACAATTAAATTCTCCATCTTATATGTCCCATCACCTCAAACTGCACCAAACCATATTCTTGCTGCTTCCCTGGATAATGCTAGTAAAGGTGACTGCAGTTAAGCTTCTGCTTTCAGCTTGTCATTTAGAAACATCCAATTCCCCCATTCCCACACTCAAGAAAAAGAACTTCTGACGTGTCCAGAAAGTGGAAACTGCGATATCACATCAACAAATGAGAATTTATCTGATTAGAGAACTTACATGCGAGATTCAGGGTCCTTGCGGGGATCATATCCTTTCCTTATCCAGAACCTCAGGTATGGACCGTTTGAAAAGTAATATGCTGCTATAAAAAGAAGCCTAGAATTTGGAGGCAGACTTACATAAGAAACATGAGTCTACTAATACGAGTATTCTCATCCAGCCCATCCCATATAACTTAACTAAAAGAAGATAAATTTACAAGTTAGTTACTAAAGAAGCACCTTTTGAGCATTTTGTTTCCAATATTCAGACCTTGGTCAAGTAAATGCTCAGCTAGTGAATGTTTGAGCCATATAGGACGCTCCTCAAACAATTCACAGACAGCCATCTGCCACTGCCATCGATCTGAGTTCCTGGGTATGGATTTCTCCCAGTTTACTTTCTTAGGAATCTGTAAGAATGTTAAGTCCAACAAAAGAACCACTGCAGAAGGAAAGAATTGAGATCCTGCAATTACTCACTTCAACTTCAAGCAATTAAGCTGCAACTTACCATCCACTGCCATGCCCAGCTGATGATAATAAAACAAATATCTCTGAAGGGTACCAAAATGTAGAAATTCCTGACTCAATTAGCTTATTCTTATGATATATAATTATAAAGAACAAGTACATGCATCAAACCAAGATCCTAATAGAAGAAGAAACAAGCTAATATATGACAGGAGTCTGCTGGAATATCCTCTAGTCAAATATTGCATTTATGACAATTGTTCTCATTTTCTGAGAGCAAAATGCAGATGAAGATATAAAGTTAATTGAAGGATCTTTGTGAAATAAACCATGACTGATTCTTAGGAAAGTTAGCATGAGACAATCATGCATTACAAATATATATCCACATTCAGTTAGGATATCTTTGATATTGAAGTCAATGGCAAGGCACTGCTCTATCTCCATCTGCATCAAATAAATGCAAATTTCAGAAGATAAATCAATTTATTAGATATCATAGATACAAGCACAAGGTATCAAGGTAGCATCCACTCCAGTGACATCAGTGAAATTGTATGATCGCCACTGAGGTAACAATTATTTTTGTCTAACACCACGACACCTCTAGCAATTGGTAGCTGAGAGGATAGTTGGACATAAATTTTATGTCATTCCTCTTTAAAAGGAGACGCAGAACTAGCAGGTACACGATAGGACCAATAGTTAATTTTTTTAATCATTTTCCATAGACAGTCAAGGTAGTCCAAACCGAACACTTCAATATAATCAGCACGCATGGGCTTTCATGCACCCGATATCAAGTGGTGGAATTATGAATGTAGCTCGAAATCGTTGAAAGAATCTCAGGTGAAATGGGTATTCATTACTTCACATTCTTACAATGGCAGAATGTAAATAAATGAGAAGTGATAGTCTGATACTAACATAAAACTCCAATAATCATGTATTGCTGATATAGGAATTTACCTCCCATTGATGTTGGAAGACCCCCTCTTGTTTCTTTCTCAAACTCAGATCTCCAGATGTTTTTAAACTGCAGATACACAGTCATTAAGATTAATAACCAAAGAAGTTATGATTTTATAATATGAGATTCATCCACATAACCACTGCTTTTTACAAGGTTCCTACTCCTATGTAGAGGTGAAGAGAAATAACTGCAACAGTAACTAAAATTATATTACTAGACACGTAAGCATATTCAGCAGCCGAATATAATTATAGAACATGAATCCAGAAAGCATCTGATGTCTTTTAGCAATCTGTCCATATTATGATTATTCTACTGGATCTCCAATAGGCCCCATTTCATTAATTTTCAGCAATAGCTGCCAATACATGGTCATTCAACTCATACCAGTTGCAGAGAGGTGCAGCATATCTTTCAAATTCTAATTTACCATTTACTTTACACTAAAATGCATTGTACCTCATCTCCTGGGAGTATATTGCTGTGAAATGCTGCAAATTCAGTTCATTACATATGGATATGTATGTAAACGTTTTAACTCATTGAAAGTAGACCAACATCAGTGAATGATATCTGACAAAAAATGAAAGATTCACTAAACAATCCGACTAGAGGACATTCTAGTAAATGGTTCATATTAGAAGCATCGACAATGCTGATGATAAGATGCATTACACTAGAACTAATTATTAAGTTATGAAGATAAGATTTTATAACAGTGATTTGTGCTTGCAGATGGCATACCAAAGAGGGAATCTGCCCTATAAACACACTACAGTTCTAAAGCCATAGCCAAGTTTTTCAAACAAGAGGTGACCATATATGCTACACCTCAACCACTCATGATCTGAAGAAAATATGCCTCATGAACCGGCTGAACCTAAAAGAAAGAAAGGGCAGAAGGAAATAGTAGCAGAAAGAAAAGGGGTAAATAGAAAGTAGTAAGATCACTTCAGATTTGGCAAGCAAAATGTGAAGAATACCAGCTTTTCTCTACCAGGACCAATAAACACTATCTGAAAAATAGTCCATTGTCTTTCAATAAAAATCCCAACAGTTTTCACCCATCATTTTCTTCCTTCTTGTCAAACTCAATAATTTACACACTTTTTTGCATCAATCTGATTAGACTTGAGAGATAGCAATTAACCCAGATACTTTGTCAACATTCCTAGCTCAAAGAAAGAAAGGCTTCCCTCAAATTGATAAGTAATTTCTAATTTTACCAGGTAGAAAGAATGGCATATTCAGAATGCCAACAAAAAATGACTTCCTGTTCAGACAAAACAAAGAGTAAAAAAGTGGAAGCATCTTACACTACTTTTTCTGGGAGATCCTTAACTGAGAAAAGAGGTGGCACTAAAATCATTAAATCCTCCTGATCGACATCCATCAGACCACCTTTCTCTGTAAAGAATATAAAGAAAGTAAGACAAAGGAAGAACAAGTCTAACCGCATGTAAAAGCTCAAAAACAAAAAAGAAGCTGACCAAATTGTGGTTCTACTTCAGCCCAATTTCTCTTTTTTCTTCTATTTACATCAGCATGAACAGCAAGTACATGCTGGTAATCCACCATGCCTTCAGAAAAAGAAAAAAGATAATTCATATAGAAAGAGCATGAATTTCATATCAATTGTGAAATAAGATGATGAACACGAAAAGCGATCACCATTGAAGTGATATGCCTCAGAGACTCTAGCCACAATATCAGCATGAAGCTGCTCCTGAGCTACACTCTCGATCTGTCCTTTGACTTCTGAACAAGCTGAAAAGGATTCCCGTTCCGGTCGGTTTATATGTTCCACGGTTTCTATTGATTCAGTATTCTGCTTAAGATGAAATGAATCCTCTGATGCATGCTCAGATATGTCCTTAACTTTCTTTCTGGAAATTTTCAACAGAAAATTATTGCAGGGCTGGATCTCCCCAAAGGCTGGGTGTGAATATGGATCTTCAGGACGAAAATGTAGCTCCAACTTGTTCAACTTGTCAGTACGAACCTGAAAACACAGAGATCAAAATTTGAACGCTACCAGCAAAAGAATAAGGTTTTCGTCATATTTACTGGCATTAAGAGCTTAACAAAAGATTGAATAGACAGAAGAGCAATGATTCAACCCAGTACCCTGTTGTGTCATAGAACTTATAATAAAAGCACCTTTCCCATAGCAGGAGCATGCGAACGTCAAAAATCTCTACATGGACACAGTAGCACCAGGGAAGAATGATGGCAAAAGCAAAAACAAGGATATAGAGACATCGAATGTGTTTGGGGAAAAATCACAACTTTTTTCCCCATATCGAGGGGTCTCGCATGTTTTGTATTATGGGAGTGTTTATTTTTGTCATGTAATAAATTGTAGAAAAACTTGTAAGTTTTAGATGTAGCGAAAGTTACGAGTATTTGAGAACAAAAGTGAAAAGTTGAAAAGAGCTAAAATGAGTGTTGGGAAAAATAACTTAATATTTACAATTTACAAATAAACAGAAGAAGTTGGTAGGGAGTTGCTTATAACTTTTGGCTTAAATCAACTTAAGTCAAATACAGAAGACGCAAATCAAAACCCTCTCTTCAATTTATTTTCAGTAAACAACAGAGAAGAGCTTAAAATAAACTCGCGCTACACCCCTTAAATAGGGTAGAAGATGAAGCACATTATTTATATAACTTGTAGTTTCACTTTCAAAACAAGAAAGCCACGAAATACACTAATAATTTATACAAGGAGGCTTGCTAAGTAAAAGGAATGAAAGAGCCATTATCATCTATTACAAGCACATGATTTTGAAAGGCCTAGGACCCAGCCTTTATTTAGTAAACCACATCAACCCTCACTTGTGGAATAGTAAACAAATCAACTTTGATCAAGAGCTATGTGGCAATGTCAACGAGCTTTTGAGCTGCCATCCAGTTGGACCTCCAGGATCCAAAAATAAAAGAGGCACATGACTAAGGAGAACATCAATGTGTTAGAGGCAGCATATAGACGCCTCTATTAAGTAAATATACCTTGAGAATGCCTTGGCTACCACCCAGAGTCTCGATTGCACGTTCAGTGGAAGAAGGATAACCAGGGTAATGAACTGCAAATGCCTTGCTGCAACTCGGTAAAACACCCGAAATGGAACCCTCTTCGATGATCCCCATTCCTGATCACTTATAATTAGTTAATTTTTGAACTTACGGTCATAGAAACATTTTTTCATTCACCAAGTACTTGAACTTTAACAGCTTTTCTCGTTGTCTAGAATTCTATATTCAGAGAAAAGAAGAAAGTAGCTGATTTTGCTTTCTTTCCGCTAAAGAATAAGAGGATTAAAAATTAAACTATTACATTATAGATAAAGAGGACTGGAACTAATATTAACATTCAGAAAATTGGCTTTACTAGATACTGTAATATTTGGAGAAGAGGTAAAATTAAGGACAAAGACTGTGAAGCTTTGTTTGGTATCTTTCCAAAAGATACCAAATGAAGCTTGCTCTTGAATCTATTACCTATACACCTAACAGTAAATTTCTGAAATTTCCATGAAAATCTTCTTTTTCGAACAAAGTTCACTTACATGGCTAGTGTAATATTTTCTTCTTCATCTACAGTAAACAACTTTGCTTATTAATAAGCATTTTTCCTTCTTTCGAACAGAGAAACCATTACGTACGTCCATCGGAACATCCTAACTCACCTAATTCGTCGGAGGTTCCCGTCGCTCCGGAGAACTCAGACCTCCATACTTCCTTGATTCACGCCCCCAATAACTGTAAATCGCCCGTCAAAAATAGCAATAAATCACAGAAATGGCTATGGCGGACGGAGAAGTTGGATTTTGAATTTACTGGACCTATAGTGGTTAAAAACAGGAGAAAATTAGAGAAGAAACCAACGAGAATATGAGTCTAAACCGCTGAATGCTTGTTGCTGGCCGCCGGCGAGGAAGTGTGGAGAGTGCCGCCGAGCAGACTAAGGCGCGTTGGATGTTTGGGCTTCGGCTTGGGCTTATAGTCCATATGTTTTAACGGGCCGTTTTGGAGAAATTATCATTTCCTTTTTCGCTAAGGTTTGTTTGGTTTGGATGAAAAGTGAGTGTATAAAAAAAAAGTAAAAAATAAAAGTAGATGATAAGAACAAATTTAGGATTTGGTTAGGGATAATAGTCGGAGGACAAGTAGAATTGGATATATATGAAATTTCTCTAGAATTCAATTTTTTTTTCATCCAAAATTGAGCGGAAAAATGATTGTATAAGGCGAAAAAGACAAAAGGTACATATTTTATTTTTATTACTATATTACTCATATATATATATATATAATTTTTCACTACGTCTTTCTTCTTCCTGCTGATAATATTGATACATAATTTTTTAGAAAAGATAATCAAATCACCGATATAATTTTTGTTTACGTTTTTTCTCTTCCTTTTATTTGAATCAAACAAATCCTAATATTAAGAAGGAATAGTTACAGCGCCAGCCCGAATGTTTAGTGTAATTACACGTAACTCTCTGTAGTTTGAAAATTACCTCCAGTACTCATGATGTTTTTCTTGTCCAACAAATACATCCATCGGTTAGTCAAAATTCACTAAATTGGTTGATGTTAGCAAAAAGTTCAATAAAAATTCATAGTTATCCTAAGTTGACTTACTCCCTTCAGGAGCTATCAGAGCGGAGTTTTCTTTCCCTTTCGGTTTCTGCTAATTCTCTTATGGTTTTACCATGTCTAAAGTATTGCAGATCAAATAAATCATTTTCAGATCAAATTACAATCCAAAAATACATTACTTTTGACCATATTAATTATAATTTAATCACAATAACTATTTTATAAGCTCCATTATTTTATTTTATTCATCACTAACTACGACTTTCGAATCAAAGTATGGGCATATGCTATTAAGAGGGCGATTGAAGTAATTTATATTAATTGCTTTTATTATGTAATTTTACAAAAAATTTAGAGTTTTTTTTAGAAGTTATATATAACGTATTTTTTATAGTATCGTCGTTGATATCTTGATATGCATCATCCAATTATTCCACAATATTTATCGATATTATCGTCGATACTGCTACTGATGTAGAACAAGAGACGGATGCATTTTTAGAGCATTTGAACGGGCGTAAGTTGAAGATTTAGTATTTTAGCTATGGGGTTTGACGTTGAAACTTCAAACACCCATACTCTTTTACTCGGTTAGAGTTATAGGAACCATCTACCTGTTGTTTCGATCATCTTAAAGAGGAGAATCCAACCCATACTACTATTGTTGTGAGGGTCATCGTTCATCTTGAAATTCTATTATTTCGACCACTGTTTGGGAGATTCTTTAGATTTCTCCATTAAGTCAACTTCAATTATTTTTCTTATTTTCTGCAGTTGTCTTCTGAGCCCGATACCTTTTCAAATTATTGCTAGCACGAAGGCATATTTCTGGGTCGAGTCTTGTGGGCTTTTGAGACAATTCCAATTTCAGTCAGTTTCAGATCTATTTTACCTAAATTAAGATTATGGCTTTTTTCTTTTAAATAGATTTTGCTAAGAGATTCATTGAACAATATATTGTTTTCACTTTGAATCTCGAATTTTAAAAATATACGAGACGTGTTCTCATTATTCTCGAATTTTCAATTGCTTCCGCTCCATCAACTACTCTAAACTATGGCTAAGACCACACGGCAGCTTGTCTGAACCCAAGTCCTTTAACCTCCTCCTCTCTTCAATCCAATTCCCCAAAGTTATCAAAACACAGACACACTCACATACACACACTACTGTGAGCAGCAGCAGCAGCAGCATCAGCAGCACAGGCTGTGCATGGGACCCCCCCCCCCCCCCAACAGTGTGTGAATTTGATGTATATATGTATATATATGGGGTCTCAGTCTGCGAATGGCAGTCGCCTTCCTTCACCACCTTATAACATACACTTCAAATTTCAAGTACTTTGTAACTTTTTAACCCTCTGCACGTAGAAACTACTGCCACACAATTAATAGCACATAGATAGGCTTGCTCTTTAATTTAGGAAAAAATGCAAGTAATTCCCTTGTGATATCGCAAATGAGTTAATTACCCCTTTATGAAAAAATAAATACCATTTTACCTCCCTATATTTTTTAAAATACAACAATTTACCCTCCCTATGATTTTTAAAATGAAGCAATTTACCTCCCAGTATAAAGAGGTAAATTGCTTCATTTTAAAAAGTATAGGGGAATAAATTACTATAATTTTTTATAGGGGAGTAATGTGCTCATTTTCAATATCACAGAGGGTAAATTGCTATTCACTCTTTTAATTTATATACACATATTATATATATGTGAAACGAAATAGAAGATCTCTCACGACTCACATAAACGGACATCAATTTTTTTTATTATTTTTTTTAACTTTTTTGGTATTTTAAAAACTATTTTTTGTCCTGTACAGATATACGAGTTAATAATTATTTTAATTAAATACATCCAAAGAATCGAAATGCACTTTAATTCTAAGTTTACAAGCAAAATATTTTTGTATGCATATAATATAAAATCAAGAAACAGTATGAATCATATCACGACATTTAATATTTGGGAAGTTACATTTAGTTCACCTTTACTTTGAGTTATTAGTTAGAATATCCCACGTAATCACCTTTAATTTTTTGTTTATTTTATTTTGAACCGATCGATATTAGTAGTTAAAGCCCGCTACTATAGCTTATTATGGCTGGGGTGGATTATAATCCTAAAGTTATCTATACTACTTAAATCCTATCACGCTAAGTAAAGAATGGCTTACAGTTACTGACCCGTGGTTTGTTTATACAAACCATCCATACCTTTTGTATAATTACAAATACATCCATCAGAAATATTTATATTATTTACATAAAACTAACCCTATTTTTTTAAAAAATTACACGTACACCCTTAACATCAATATTTTTAATACAAAGTATCTCTATTTTTTAGCTGTCATGAGTAATTTTTATAATTATATAAAAAGTATCGATATTTTGTATAATTAAATCATAAATCAGGGGTGTAAATACAATTATTCCTAAATTGAAATTGGAACCTAAACTTGGCATTTATGTGAAAAGAAAGTCATGAAGATGATAAAGAAATTGTGTGTTTATTAAGAAGCTGAAAACAAGCAATAGAAGCTGCCCAATTTCAGGTGCATTGAGATTATAAATAATTAATGTTTGATTGAATTCATTATTCTCCATGTGATATGGTAAGGGTTAAAATAAACCAAAGTATGCCAAATTTATTGCAAAGAATAATTTTATTTTTTATTTTTTGCCATAAGAAAAAAATAAAATTATATTTTTGATCTTGTAACTGTGGGTCGTTAGTATTTTTGGTCCTGTAATTCATTTCATTTAAATACTTTGTTTTTTTTTTTTTACGAATTTAGTTCCATGTGTACAATTTTGGTTCTCTCTTGTAGCGGTGTTCAGTTTGATTAACTGAATCAAATCGAACCGATCTTTCGATTAATCGAAAGTTCTGTTCCCCCGAAATCATAAATCAAAATCGAACCCAAAAATCTCAGTTCGATTTCGGTTATAACTGATTTTTTTTTATTTTCTTTGGTTTAACAACCAAAAAACTTATTTTTAAAAAAAATAATTTTAGTATTTTTCAATAATTTTCAAAAATACCTTTACAAAATTATCAAAATTTTAAAAATAAAACGTAAAATGAATAAAATATTTACAAATACAATTCAAATTTTTGAAGTGAAGTCAACTCAAGTACTCTCTCAATTTTGACAGAATTTAGTTATATATATTTATTTTGTATAATTAATAAAATTAAAATATATACATAAAAATTCAATTTTTCAGTTCAGTTCAATCATCGAACAAGGAAAAAAATACCAATTAAAAAATTGAATTTTTTACCAAATTTTCAGTTTCAGTTTCGGCCGGTTTAACTGAATTGTGAACACCCCTACTCTTTTGCACTGGAATAGATATTATTTTTTATCTTGCAACTATAAGTTATTAATACTGAAATTACTAACATATGATTAAATTTGACTAAAAAAATGACCAAATATGAGATATTGAGGACAAATTCAATCAAAAAATAACTGAATATGTTAATGGAGATAGATAAGTTACGGGACTAAATTATTAACAGCTTATTGATACGTAATAAAAATTAAAAAATATTATTTTTTTTCAGAAATTAAGAGACTAATTTATTTAATTATATAATTAGATACATTATTAAGTTCTGTGTGGGTGAGTGAATCGATTACAGCTATATTATAATTAAAGTTAAAAACTTATCAATATATTAATATTTAATATTAAATATTTATAATTACAAAAACTATTATATGAGCAGTCGAATTACTGTTGAAATAATTATTAGAAAAAAACAATTCATAATTTTATTTTTGTGGAATATCAATTTATCAACTAAACTCAAAATATTAGTGTTTTTTTTTTAATTTTTATGCCCTTCTCGCTCCAACTAAATCAAAAAAAGAAAATATAAAATAAAAAATTACACATGAAATAACTGGATTTTTTAGGCAATACATGAGAATTGAGGGGTACTTTCGTCCAAAAAAAGAAAAATAAATGTAAGGATATTTAAAAAAAATAAAAAAAGAAAAGGAGAAAAACCCAACCTTGCATATAAACATGAGGATGATGAGGGAAGTGAAGAAGTTGAAAAAAAAAAAAAAAAAAAAGAAAAAGCAAGAAAATTATGTGACAAAATGAACAGATTGAGCCGTCCCGCCAATATCACACCCACAACCAGCTGCGGCCGCCTCAGCCACCGCCGTCGCCGCCAATGTAACAGAAGAGGGACAGCAAACGAGACCCCACTTGAAAAGATTGAATCTTGGAACCACCACCCCAACTCAAAGGAGGAGAGCCAGAAAACACAGCCATTAATTTTCTTGACATAAGAATCCGCCGCGCGCCGCCGCCGCCGCCGGAGGAGACCAAACTCTGCCGTTGCTACCACCCCCCCATCTCCAAGATTAAGGCAGCTTTGTCGAGATTTGAAATGTAGAGGAAATTAAGAAGCATGTGTGCTTCAAAGGGTTTGATGGGCATTTTCGTCCTACCTATTTTTGGAACCAAAAATTCAAAATGATTTTGAGTAGCAGCGCAAGAAAGGCTGAGAAAACAGACTTCTTTGCCTTGTGCTTTTCTGTATGTATATATATATATATATACACACACATACACACTGGTGAGTGTCTGTCTGAACGTAAATGCGCATGAAATGAGGGTTCCGTTTCTCTACTGTTGGGGCATGGGCTTTCGTGTCCATACATGTGTATATATATATATGTCTCGTACTCGATAAATAATTTTCTATCACACTTTCATATTATATATTAGTGTCGCACTCGTACGTGTGTGTATGTATAGTGTATAGATTATTTTTAAATAACTGGCCGTTAGCATGCCATACCAATCCACATATAATAAATAATTTTTCATATTATAAAATATATAAATTAATATATTATATTTAAAAAAAGTATTATTAGCACAACAAAAAATTAATGGACGTGTGCTTTTAGATAATATAATATAATTATATATTTGTATTTTTACAATAATATATATAAATTATATGTTAGCGTGATACGAAAGTGTGGTAAAAGTCGGGAAGCGCCCACCGTAAACCCCACCTGGGAATTAAGGAGACGGCGTGGCCCATTGCTTGCCTCAAAAGACCTGTTGCCCTGTTTAGCTAGATTTGCGCGAGCAAACACCTCTGTGAATTTGGAGTTCGGTTACCCCTCACAATTCGAGAAAACCCACATGTATCCCTTCTCCACATAGACAACGAGATTTATGAAATTTTATTCGTCAAATTTGAATTAATTATACGATAAATATAATACATATCCTCTTTCTTTTAAGCGTCCATCAAGTCTGTAGAGTTCAATCCCGCTAGAATTGATCCAATCTTGTTTGGGAATTGCCTTTGGGAATCGTATAAATATAATATATTTAAAGTGTGTGCAGAATTTAAATAGAATGATAAATATATCACACTTGCTATATGATTGATCTGATTTGGTTAAACATGATTTGAGTAAAAATTTGCTTTTAGGTGAGTGGTAAAAGCAGAGCTCCCATAAACATTATTCTTAGTTATACTGGTGTATTAATTGAATTTACGTATTTAAAAATTTATTGAGTTATTAATGTAATCATGTGATTAAAAATAAATAAATAAATTTATAGTTACGATAATATTTTATAACTATAGATTTTTCTAAAATTTGATATAATAATAAATACACTTGTTGTTTCGAAAATTACGAGTACCCCCATGAGTTTAACGGTCGTCTAACAATTAACCAAATTCGCAATCTCTATTAAGTTTTCATCTATTTTCTGTGGTGAACTAACCAAAATACCCCTGTAGACTATGAGTTATAATTTTTAATTATTTTTTAACCTTTTTTACAAGTGGATATTTTTTTAGATTTTTTCATCCATCTTGTCTTCTTTTTTTAAAAAAATATTTAAAAATATATATAATAAGAGTATAGTTGACAATTCGATCCAAATCTCCATTTATGTATTATATAATTTCATCAAATAATCATAAAATATTTATAAAATTTTAAATAAGAGGAAATATTAATAATTATATCAAATATAAAAAGTGGTAATTGAAATTTACCCAAACTATAATTAAGATGTAATTATAGGTAGAATTAATGGAATTGATCTAGAAATAATTACACTCCTGTCCCCGAGATTTATTATAATTACATATAAATTTTATATGATTTGAAAAATTACATCTAGCACTCCTGAGGTTTGCTTTCGTCTAACAAATAAGTTCCCCCACCAGTCAAAATTCACGAAATTTGATAATATTAACAAAAAGAAATTAGAAAAGAAAATCTATATTTACCCCGGTTGACTTATTACTAACTTATAGTAAGTCAAATAAATTTTTTCATGACCAATTTACCATCATACATCTTCACACGTTAATACATGTGAGAAGGTATATCTTCACCATTACAAGATTAGTTTAGTTTGAAAAAAAAAATATTTGGACTGCAATAAGTCAGTTTTAAGTCAATCAAGGGTAAATATCTATTTTTATTCAGTGTTTTTGTTAATATCAGCAAATTCAGTAATTTTTTTGAATAATCGATAACTTATTTATTAAATGAAAGCAAATTTCGAAACTCTTAAGTATAATTTTGTAAACAATAGGAATTTTATGTATAATTTGCATCAAAGGAGATGAGAAGGGTAATTATGTCATTGATTTAAGTTGAAATTTGGAGTATTTGGAAAGAGGGGGGCCGGGGGAGGGACCTAACTGATCTGCAGACCAAACAGGCACCAATTCCGAGGGCTTCTTGTTGTTGATTTTTCGAGACTGCCAAACAACGCCCTAAGTCATAACACAACATGTTGGATGTGTCCCCAAGACTAGTGTGTTTTGTGCCCTAACCCTAACATTCTCGTTTCTGGGATTCTAATTTCTAGGTTTTGGGGGAGGAGGACTGTTTTTGCCGCTAATTGGGCTACTTCTCCCTGTTTTCAATGAATTAGGTTTGACTAACTTTAACCAAAAAAGTCCCCACTTGATGGACATTAACTCTATTTTGTAGGGGCAGTTTGGTAAATTCACATACATGGTTTATTTGTAGAGATAGTTAAGATTATATGTAAATTTTCTGTGAATCGAGAAATTACATCTTATACCCCTAGCGTTGTTTCTCATTCATCAAAGAGATATTTCTCTTCATTAATCAAAATTTACGGAATTTCTCGATATTAGCAAAATAACTGAATGAAAATTTATATTTAACAATGATTGACTTACTACTCACTTATTGTAGGTTAAATAAATCTTTTTTTGATCAAACTAACTTTATAAGGATGAATATGTACCTCTTTACTTGCATTAGCGTGTGTGAAGATGACTAGAGGCAGTTTGATTATAAAATATTTGTTTGACATGCAATAAATCTGTAGTAAGTTAATTGAGGATAATTCAGTATTTGTGCTAGTCGTTCAAGTATCTAATATGTTCGACCTAAAGGACCTCAGATGACCTTTGTGGGCTGTACTCATTTTTTTTTTTTTTTCGTAGTGTTATTTTCGGATGTCTTGTATGTTTGGTCTAAAGGGCTTATCTTGGTTTTTGTAAACTATACTCGGATGTTTTATATGTTCGGTCTAAACCTTAACACTTGTTGTCACTTTCATTTCCATCTCTTCCGAGGTTCTTCTTCCCCACAAGATAAGAGTACATTTGGTCTTTCATTTTGCTATTAAGCTACTGTTTTATAAATTGGTCGAATCAAATTAATCACATAATAAGTATAATATATCTGTCATGTGTTAGTCATTCTTTGTGAGCTATACACCAATCACATGACGATAATACACATGATGTAATAATATTTGATATACATAAAATCAATATTAATTGATGTATACTGAATTTTAGCTGCACTACAAGCATCGAAGGTTTTCAGAGAAATCCTAAGATTATCGGGGGACTAACGTGCAAAACATAGGCTAGCACTCCGATGCTTAAGCTGGTAATAGTTTAGTGAATAAAATGAAGAAAAAATTTCAATCAAAGTGAGAATAATGGTAAATGATGATAAGGTGTTATAATTCGTGTAGAGTGAAAAATGTGAGCCAAAAGTAGCTGCAAAGTCGAGAGAGAACTAAGAGTTTAAGTGTGAAAATTGATGTTACCAAATAACTGCATACTATATTTACAGCCCTTCACGGAGCAGAATCTATAGTTACGATGTAATTATCTTCTTATATTTAAATTAAGGATGAACATCACGGAAATCTTTTAAAATTTGATATAATTACAAATACTCTCTCGATGTTTGAAAAAATTATCAAAATTCATCGATTTTAACATTCGTCTAATAATTAACCTAATATGTTAGTCCTCGTTAGATTTTTATTTATTTTTTGTGGTTAAATAACTAAAATGTCCTTATAAATTATAAACTAATTTCATTTATTTTGTAATTTTTTCTAATTGTTTTATTAAGGCAAAAAAAAATTTCATCTCATTTTTTAAATTTTTTAAATGAAAAAAAAATAAAGACAAAAATAACATTTACATAGATTCATTCAAAAATTACATAATTTAATTAAATATAAAATATTTTTTGATATTTATCCTTAAAGTAATACATTGTGTGGGGCCTAAGGCCCATGTTGAAAAACCAGCATAATAGAAAGGAACAAGAAGAGACAGAATGGCTGATGCAATTTATTTTATTTTTTATTTAATTTTCTGGCAATAAAATTATAGTACACATGAAAAGAGATAGACATAGACAATTACCTGTGGAACATAAATGGGAAAACACCAATTCCAAGACAACTATGAATCAACCAAAACCATCAAACCCCATGTCTCAAAATCAAAAACCCTTTTTTTTTTAAAAAAAAAAAAAGAAATTAATATATATATATAAAGATAAATTACAACGAGTTTTTTTGAAATTTAGAATAACTATGAGTATCCCCTTATTGTTTAAAAATTTACAAATACCCCCTCATATTTGTTGAAATTATGTAATTTTTGGATGAAAGTTCGAAATTATCTACTTTTTCCACGCTGTACTTTTGTTATAAAAAATTATAAAAAAATAAAACGAGATGGATGGAAAATTTTGAAAAATTATAAAAGAATTTATTCTTAGTCCATACTATATTTAAAAAATAATTAAAATTAAAATTTTTAGTTCGCAAAAGCATTTTGATAAGTTCACCACATAAAATAGATGAAAATATAATGAAAACTAACGAATTGAGCTAACTGTTGTACTGCTATTAAATTCAGGGGTATTAGTTAGTAATTTTTTGAATAATAAATAAAATATTTATAATTATCTCAACTTTTTTTAAAAAATAATTTTAATATACCCTACAAACATATATATATACATGAAAAAATGCAAGCAACCCCCTTGTGGTATTGCAAATGAGCAAATTATTCTCTTATGAAAACACAAATAGCGATTTACCTCCCTGTATTTTTTAAAATACAACGATTTACCCCCCTATAATTTTTAAAATAAAGCAATTTACCTCCCTATATAAGGAGGTAAATTGCTTTATTTTAAAAAATATAAAAGAATAAATTGCTATATTTTTTTCATAAAGAATAATGTATTCATTTTCAATATCACATGGAAATAAATTGTTATTCAATCTCTATATATATAATAGTTGTTACTATTTTTGGTGATGGCATTGTATGGACTTTAGGTGTGCGCACTAATTTGATTGCCAAACAGAGGCTTAGAGAAATTATTACCAAACAGGAAAAAGGAAAAACAGGAGAAACTGTCTGCAGATGTGAACTCATCACTGCAAACATTAAAAGCCTAAAGATATCAATCCTTTTCCCTCCAGATATTCTAACATGAAACGTTGCTTTTCAACCGCTCCAACCAAATTGGAAACTGTCCCAAGTTTTGTTAAAAAATTAATTATATGATAAGTGCAATATATATTTATATTTTTTTTATCATGCAAAATGGTTTTAATATTCAATTATCATCGCGGGATAGGATATATGTCACAAATATTATAAGTCGTGTGATAAGTGAGATACATTCTTTTATATATGACTGAAATAAGGGTTAGGTCTCGTTTATTTTCATTATTAACGGAGAAGTTGTTCAAGATAAGGTGTTTACTTTGCATTATGAGGGCTCGATTTTTATCCCAAGCTCGATACAAATTACTATTCCTCTTGAACAGCTCAGCCCACCTATTAGGTGAATTGAGTTATCCAGCTCAAATAGTTTAAGTAAACATAGTATAATTAATACAAGATTTTTTTTTGGGATAATTGCACTCCCTTTCCCCTGAGGTTTGGTGTAATCACACGTAAATCTCTTGTGGTTTGAAAAATTACAACTAGTGTCCGTTAACAAATAAGTCTCTCTTAAAATTCATCGAATTTGATGATATTAACAAAAAAATGGTAAAACTTCATATTTACCTCCGATTGACTTATCATTGATTTATTGCAGGTCAAGTAATTTTTTTATGATCAAATTACCCTTATAGATCTTCATACATTAATTCATGTGAGGATATATATTTTCACCTTTCTAAAGGTGGTTTGGTGACAACAAGTTATTTGATCTACCGTAAGTTAGTAATAAGTCAATTCAGGGTATATATTCATTTTCTTTCGTTTTCTTTTTGTTTTTTGTTGTTGTTAATATCAACTAATTCAGTGACCTATTTATTAAGTGAAAACAAACTTCATGGGTACTATATGTAATTTTTCAAATCACAGAGAATTTACGTGTAATTACATTAAATTTCAGCAAATGGGGAATGTAATTATCCTTTTTCTTTCTTATTCATTAATATAATTATATAAACTCGAACCCAATTGGTTGACTAATTTATCATACAAAAATTTTAGATAATTTTGAAATAAATAGTATAACAAAGTAAACTGGCTGTATTGAAGTGGCGTTTGCAATAGATTCTATTTTTATGGTGGGGATAAGTTGTGTAGAATCTCGTAAGTTAAACAATAGTAAAAGTTGGGAGTGTTTGAAAATAAAAGTTAAAAGTAGGGGAAACGTATATTTTAAATTCTTACAAACACCTCCTAAGTGATTAATTAGAACAAGAACAACAACATTTGTCATGTGATTAGTCAGGCAGGTCTGACTTGAAGAGGCAAGAATTTCTCGAACATGCATATCACGTCCGCGTTCGAAAAAACAAAAATAGGAAAAGGTTCCCGATTCGAATTAAGTTCAATCTGATCTAGAAACAGGTCCCGTCGCACACAAAACACAGTCCTCACGTACTTCGTGTGTATAGTCCGAAAGGAATGATTCATTAAATGAAATAATACTTATTATGTGATCAGTCGACTCGGAATGGAAAATTCAAAAAAGAAAAGAAAGAAAAAGTCCATTTGTTCATAATTATCAAAGTGCCTGAATCCATGCACAAAGAATCTAAGTACAGAAATTTGGATAGAGGGGGAGGACAGTACTGTTACACGCAAAGGCTGAGCCATAGGAAACACACAGTCCACACACTGAGAAAAGGAATTGTACGTCAAACTCCTTTTGGGCTGCGTCTACTGGAGAATTGGGGGGGGGGGGGGGGGTGCAAGATTTATCCATCCTCTACGGTTATGTGAAGTACTGGCAGCTGCTTTGAGAGCACGATAACTTTTCCAAAAGTAAAAGTGTCAATGACTTTTCTGAATGTATATACGGTGCATTTTGTAAACTCTTCGCAGAAAAAAAAGTAAAAGAGTTTGCTAATTTATTTATAAGATGTTAATAATTCTTTTTCAAATTAATTATAATTTTTTCATGACTAATATTTTTTAAATTTCATAATCTTATTTTATCCAAATAATTTATGAACTTATTTTTAAAAAAATATAATATCTTATAAGATATATAAATTTATAAAATCTTTTCTAAATAAGGCTTTTGGTTCTTGCTGGAGATGCTGCAAACATGAGTACATGAGTATCCTTATACTCAGACAGGGGTGTTAATGGGTAGGGTAAGATCCTATTCAAATCCAGACCAATAGAAGACTCGTTCTATTAAATAATACCCAGACCCTCCTCAATTCCCTCGAGACATCATGGGTCTCTAGATCCAATGACATTGTTTTGAACCCGAGTTATTTTGGTCTGGGTAGGGTTTACACCCAAGTTTTTTTTTCTTCATAATGTTATTGGATAATATTTGATATTTTTATTTAAGACAAAGAAATTTAAAAAAATATTAAATACATTTTAAATTAAATTAACTTCCTTTCTTTTTATTTTCTATTTTTACCCATAATTTTTTAATAAATTCATAATTATTGAGATCAATTCACAAATAACTCTTTTTCGGCAGAATTTTTTAAATAGCATATCTTTTATCATACCCGTTTACAAAATAATCTAATGAAACTATTAAATCTACATGCTTAATAGGAATCAAATTTAATATTATAAAACTTTAAAATTCAATTTTACTACTTCAAGTTTTCAGACAAGCAGTATTACCTATCAAGATATTGAAAAATACATCTAGCATGATAATATATTTATATAACTAATTATTTAATTATTTATTGATTAAAAAATATACATAATTAAAGAATTACACCATAAATATGTTATGATGTCTTAAGTGTTTTTATTTGTTCACTTGAATATAGATCAATTGAAAAATAATAATCCAATCGAATTGGGGGGGGGGAGGGGGTAATGAACATATTTTTTTTAGTCCAAATTGAATATATAGACCAATGGGTATTGATGGATAGAGACCCAACCTAAACCCAATCTATATTTTTTTTAATACGCTTAGGTATGGGCTTAGGGCTAATTATATTCATTGGGTCTGAATATGGGTTTTCGAATTAGTCTATATATATGAGTAGGGTCTTACCCTACCCATTGACATCCCTAAGGGCGTATTGATATAATGTACTTTAGTGGTGTTTGTGTAAATTTTTTCCTCATGAGTATATCGATGTAAATTATAATTACAACCTCAAACGGTGCACTCATAATTTTATAAAGAACAAAGAATGTGTGAGTAGTTATACCTAATCTTTTGGGCTGTCAACGTAATTTAATCCTAAAATTTTTAGTACCGTTCTCATTGAATTAAAGAATTTGAAGTCCGAAGTAAGGGTAGGTAAATGTGTTTAGTCTCTTAATTAGTGTCATGCCGCGGCCTAGTTTTGGTGTACGTACACTAAAGGTTTGTATCAATGATAGTGGACAGGGCCCCAATTACAACCTTTTGACACTTAAATCAGTACGAAAAATATTTTGAGAGTATTAAATGCTGTAAAAATAATGTACCTAATAATCAAAATAATCAAATTGTACAACTGAATGTGGATTCTTGATCCAAGAAGGATCAAATGATTATGGAAGTCGAACACGTAAAGTAGTTCGGTTGATCAAAACGATCAAGTAAGAAGAATACGAATCTTTGAAGTGTTTGGCCAATTTGATTGTAGCACCCCCTTCGCTACAAGGACTATATCTACCCTAAACGTCATACTTATAGTAATCTCTGTGTTCATACATATACATTTGCACATAATCATCTAATCAATTTGCATACGTAATCCCAACACGTTATAGTAGGTATTATCAACCCACAACATTATATATATATACATATCACACACCACAAGGTGATTCGTCACAAGTAATCCGTACGCTTATATTCTCTCTGTACAAACAAAATGTGGTTTGTACTCTAACTAACAAAGAGGAGAAACTGCATACTGGCCCGACCTGCTTGAGTATAGCGCGTGGACCTATTCTTCAACAGTCAGACACCTCAAAGTCTATTTTTGAAAGAAAATGTCAGCAAGGGAATGAGCCTGCCACTCAATAAGTAAATAACCAGCCATATTTATATATGCATATCAAACACAGCCCAAACAAGAAGAACATGCAACACACATGGAATACAGTCAATTTAATTCCAACATAATAAGCTTTATTACACCACATGACTATCTCATAACAAGACAATCAATCAAACTCCATTTTTCCTAGTTTGCTTATCAGAAGGTGATATTGTGTTTTTCC
The DNA here is from genome assembly GCF_026168435.1 of Sesamum indicum. Classification (NCBI taxonomy): domain Eukaryota; kingdom Viridiplantae; phylum Streptophyta; class Magnoliopsida; order Lamiales; family Pedaliaceae; genus Sesamum; species Sesamum indicum. Next base: position 899,939 of record NC_142661.1, on the reverse strand, counting down.
CGCAAACTCAATTTCACCGTTATATAAATTTAATTGAACCCCCTTGACAGCCGGCTCATCAATCTCATTTCGCACATAGCATTTTCTTTTCGCACATAGCACTTTCTTTTCGCACATAGCACTTTTATATCATATTTTCGCCTTATAGGCTTTCAACACATCAAGGGGTATTCACACCACAATTATATTCAATTTCCACCACTCCCTCATTTCCACATATCACCATTCTTGTAAGCAACTAGTAACATAAAATAATATATATAAACATACTCTCATTTTCAGATATCCACAACACATCAAACAACAAACATAATATTTCAACGTATTTTCTCATTCCACGTACACAATACCATCAATCAAATCAAATCATCCATCACTCATATACTTCAGATAAATCAATATCAGCACGAACCACAAATTCATATAACAGTAAAACCACAAATACAGAAAGCATATATAGATAATACTAATTATTTACTTACCTCGACCTTACAATGCCTTTATCTATTCACTAGGTAGTGGTTCGGTCTTTTCAGTTTACCCCCGTATCCTATAATGAATTATACCACATACAGTTAATATATCGAGAATATCATAATTTCTTTTAAATACAATATTAAATATTATTCGTACAATTTCTACTAATTCTTTAATATTTCACTTCTATCGAAGTACAAATCTTCGTTTTTTTCTGTTATAGTGAGAAACGAATTGAAAGGCAAAGGTAAAAAGGCTAAAAGAGAATGTTGGTAATAGGGTGCAAAAGCCATATGTGATATGTACCTATCAAACCTTTTCCTTTTAAATCTTTCCTACGAGGAATTTGAGGTTGTATTTTAATGGACCACCATACCACTTGGTCAATTTTTGAGAATGGACATTGTCTCTCAAATCAAATTTTTTATTTTAAATTTTATTGTATCTTTTATTTTTTTTAATATATACAAATCATGTGTGTAAAATATTTTTTAAATAAAAATAAATGGTATAATCTTTGAACATATAATATATATATATATATTAATGAATAAATTATAATTACTTTTCTTAAAATTTAACATAATCATAAACGCTTTATTGTTGTTTTTGAAATTATAAATAGTCTAGATTTTGATGTCCGTATGGGGACGAGCTTATTTTATTAGCCTTCCTTAGTTTTTCATCCAATTTTTATGGCGAACTAATGAAAGTGTTCTTTTGGATTACAAATTATAAATTTATATATTTTTAGAACTTTCTAAAATATTTTTATAGACTTATATGCCTTATGGATTATTTACGTTACCCACCCTCAACTTTATATATTTAACTCTTTTTTTAAAAAAAAATTCAGCAAGGGTAAATTAGTAATTAACTTCACCTTCTAGGGGATGCATAACTATTTTGCATTTGAAGGGGTCATTTGTAATATCCCAAATGACAATGGGGTATTTATAATTAGGGTAAATTGCAACGGGCTCCCCTGAGATTTATCATAATTACAAATACCCCTCGCTGTTTGGAATATTATAAATACCCCCTTAAAATTACAAATACCTTCTTGTGACAACTCATTATAGGGGAGATTTTTTAGGGTATTTGTAATTTTAGAGGGGTATTTGTAATTTTAGAGGGGCTATTTATAATTTTTCGAACAACAAGAAATTATATGTAATTAGGATAAATTTTAAAAGAGCTTCTTGCAATTTATTCTTATAATTAAGACAAACATAAAAAGAAGAAATTATAATTTATCCTATATTAATTGAAATAGAAGGTATAATAAGATTTGAAAAAAAAAAGAATAATAATAATTCAATCCAAGTCATCTCTTAAGTTTAGAAGAAGAGAGTCTCCTTTACTCAACAAAAGAAAATTGGGGAATAGTCAATGAAGTTTTGGTCCACTAATAAGCTTAAGGAACTATTTATTTATTTTTACCTAAAAAGAGGTCATTATTTTGTGTTATATTTTTATATGATTCTTTTATTTAATTTTTTGAAAAGAAAAAAAGAAAAAGCTTTTCTTTGGGTAATTTTGTTTGGGAAGAGTATTATTTTAGTCCGCTAAATATGCCTGATTTTAATTTTAGTCCGATAACTATGTCCATTTTTATTTAGATCCAGTAACTTATGAAATTGCTTACTTTTAGTCCTCTGGTAGATTTTTGGACAATTTTACCCCTATGCAACTTTTGAAAGACAGTTTTAGTCTATATGCACTCATAGGGGTAAAATTGTCCAAAAATCTGCCAGAGGACTAAAAGTAAGCAATTTCATAAGTTACTGGACCTAAATAAAAATGGACATAGTTATCGGACTAAAATTAAAATTAGGCATACTTAGCGAACTAAAATAATATTTTTTCCTTTTTATTTTAATTTAGAAAAATATAAGCCGTTGTGGCACGTTGTTTCCACGTGTATAAAATAAATAATATTTCATGCTTAAAAAATAAGAGTAAAATATATAAACTAACACATTACATTAATAAAAGAAAAGAATGACAAAAATAATAATCTATCAATTAATGTAAATTTTAACAAATTGAATAAGTTAGTTATTTTATCATGAATGACATTTTTTACTTCATAAAAAATTAGTGCAGCACGGCCCTTAGCCGCTGTTTGTGTGTGTAGATGGCATTTTCTTTTCATGTTAGTATAAATTAATATTTTTTCCATTAAAATAATAAAAAAAATAAATTCTCCGACCATTGTACATTAATCGAAAGTGTTGGTCACCTAAGAAGATTCGACATAGGTACTATATCATATGCTGACATGTAAATTATGTAATGTTGGATCAGAACCCACTTCAGTTGCTCGTCTTTTTGTGTGAAATTTCTTAAAATCGCATCAATTGGTATTAATGTATTCACGCTTCTATTGATTTGAAATCACGTCTTTTTAATCCCTTGCGAGTTATCTTTTCTCTATGTTATTTTTCAAATAATATATTCATTTCCCTTTATTCATAAAAAAGAAAAATCAATCAAATAAATACAATTATATAAAAAAAAATCAATTATTTTATAATTTTTTAAATATTTTTTCACATATAAGGTGAGATTGGGCTTGAATTCACAACCCATAGACTGGTACCAAAATGGGCTTGAAATCAAAACTGGGCCCAATAATTGCGGTCTAGTACTTAAGCAGGCCCAGCTTGAGGCCCAATACTCGGTTTTCCAAACGAATAGACATGTGGGCCTCTTGACACGTACAGCCACTTGTGAGTCTTAATTTATCTTGAAATAAAAAATTCAATCCGTTTTACTCTGCTACCAAACACCCCCTCACTATTTATTTGGGACAATTGCACTCTCTCTTTTTTTAGGTTTAGTGTAATTACAAATAAACCCCAAAAAATTACATATAGTATTCTTAAGTTTTGTGTTCGTCTAACAGATAAGTCCATTCGTTAGTCAAAATTCATTGCATTTGTTGATATCAACCAAAAAAATTGAATGAAAATTGATATTTACCTTCAATTGACTTATAACGGACTTATTGTACGTTAAATATTTTTTTATGATTAAACTACCCTTGTAATAGTGAAAATATACCTCCTCATATGCATTAATACATGAAGAAAATGATCTAATTCGATCATAAAAGATTTATTTAACCTGCGATAAATCAATAATAAGTCAATTAGGAAAAATATAAAATAATATATAATTTTTTTGTTAATACCAACAAATTCGATTAATTTTGATTAATGGGATGACTTATTATTAGACGGAAGCAAATATTACGAGTACTAGATATAATTTTTCAAACTATAGAGAGTTTACATGTAATTACACCAAATCTTAGGAGAGTTTACGTGTAATTACACGTTGGATATATGTAAATATTAACTTCTTTTGATTTTGTATTCAAAAGAGTGTGATTAAGACTGAAAAATAAAGTAAAAAATTATTCGATACTGGATTGATAAAATTCATTTGAATTCAAATTTATTACTTTTTTAACGAGCAAAGCTTAAATAAAATCTTTCGTTCAATAAATGTTCGAGCTCCGCTCGAACTTAATTCAATTAGTACAAAAATAATAAACTATACTATAAAAGTATAAAATTATTCGAGCTCGATTTATATTTGATCTAATTTAATTTTATTTGAGCTCAAATAAATTAATAATCAAACTAAATTCGATCGTAATTTTTTAAGTTCGACTCGACTCAAATAATTTACGACCGTAGTCGAAATGCACTTTGTTGGCCTCTGAATTACCGCTGATTTGAGTTATTCTATTTGTCCAACCCTTTGTTGCTAATGCAGCAGCGCGTTTTGCAGCAGCAACAGCTATTAGTCGTTTGTTAAATTGATGGGACAATTTTACCCTTTTGTCCTTATAATAAGTAAAAACTTCATTTTTATCCTTATAGTTCATAAAAAAAATTTAGAAATTTTTTAAATATAAAAAAATTATTTAATAATTTACAAGAATATTTTGGTTAGTTCGCTACAAAAAGTATATGAAAACCTGAAGGAGACTAACGGAACGAGCTAGTTATTGGATGGACATTAATATCAGCGGGATATTAGTAATTTTTTATATAACGAATGGAGTATTTATAATTAAATCAAATTTCAGAAAAAATCGTTGTAATTTACCTTAAAAAGAGAAGGGTATTTTCGTATTTAGAGTAAATTACAATGACCTTCCCTGAAGTTTGGCATAATTACGAACGCTTTATCGTTGTTTTAAAGATTACAAATACCCCACAATATTTGATGAAATTATGTAATTATTGGATGAAAGTATAAAATCGTTAAATTTTCCCTTACTGTATTTTTTATTTTTAAAAAAATTAAAATTTGTAAAAAATCGAACAAAGTGGATGGAAAAAATTTAAAAATTACAAAAAATTTATCCACTTACACTTAGCCCATATAAAAATTAATTTTTTTAAAAAATAAATAAAATTATAATTCTTAATTCAAAAAGGCATTTTTGTCAATTTACCACAAAAAATGAATGAAAACTTAACAAATTGAGTCAATTATTAGATGACTGTTAAAATCAAAAGATAATAATAATTTTTTAAAAAATAAAAAATATATTTTATAATTATACAAAATTTCAAAAGAGATCGTTATAATTTACGCTTAAAAAAATAATGAAAAGATGAGTGAGAACAGAGAGGAACATCTTATCTTATGTTGCTATTTTCCGCCAAATTTGAATCTGTAGACCCCACCTACACCAACCATACCGTAGTCGTATGTGGTGTGGCCAAAAATTCTTCTGCTTCGAGACCAATACACTGTAACACGTGGTCAACTTTGATTGCTTTCTTTAACCTTACATCCTATTGACTTTGGTCCAATAAGAATCCACATTCACCCATCAAATCACAAACCCCAATTCCACATATGTATGCTTACATCTTCATCAAGAAATAATATTGGGTCCCACAATTTCAATATTTTTAATTTTTTTTGGTATAAATATAAATATTTATAATATTATTTATTTTTAAATTATTTATATATTTAAGTATTTTAAAAAAAAAAGAAATTCCACCTAATACTCTTATCAAAATTGGTCGACCCACGACTCCCATCCAATCACAACCCTCCATTCTATTTAATTTATACTACACCTTAATTAAGTGGTAAGACTGAGATATCGTAATTGAAGATTTTTTTTGTTCGAAATTTATCGTTTGTCTGTTTTTTTTAATATATTTATTTTAATTTAAATTATTATAAATTTTTATATTTGAATATTTATAATGTAACGAATCTTCCATACAAGAAATAAAAAAATATTTAACAATCTGAATTATGATGTGGAGCGTGTCTGTTCAAATTTCAAGCTCGTAAATTTCTAACTATTGTTTTTATATACACAAAAAATTCTAAAAATATTTTTTGATTTTCCTATAGATTAAATATAAATAATATTTTATTCAAATTTGCATTTATATGAATAGATAAGTAATATATATATATATATATAGTTATCTATATATAATATAAAATAGAATAAATTACAATGAATTTCTCGAAATTTGTTATAATTATAAATACCTCATCGTTATTTGAAAAATTACAAATATCTTATATTATTAATAATTGTCTAACAAATATTCCATCCCGATAGTCTATCGTAGGAAGTATTTATTAGACGACCGTTAATGTCAAGGGTATTTGTTGTTATAAAAAATCTTATGCGAGTTATTTATAATTTATCCTATGAAATATGCGCATAATAAATTTAAAAAATATAATATAATAATTCAATAAAAAGAATTATTGATCATTCAAAAGTACAATTATTTTTATTTTTTTTATGATATTTAAATTATTTAAAAATGAGAATATATATATATATATATATAAAGAGAGAAAAAATGGTAAAAAAAATTAATGGTGAGACGGTATTTGCTGGGAGTTATAAATTGTGAGCGCCTATCATTCAAAGAGCTCCGTTCTTGGCAACACCGCACGTACCTATATATGCATACGTAGAAGGAGCGTATACATACGCAGACGGTCTCCGGAGGAGATTGGGAAGTCATTATTCCAGTGAGGTTTCAGCGTTTTCGCCGGAAAGAGAGTTCCTTTTTTTTCCGGCGGAGAATATTACAGGTAAATGAAGAGACGAACAGCGAAAAGAACAGCCAGGGCGAGGGCGGCGGCGAACGGCGGTGGTGATAATATGAAGAAGGGGGGGAGGCTGGTGAAGTACGAGGCGTTGCCGGAGTACTTGAAGGATAACGAGTTTATAACGGATTATTACAGATGTGAATGGCCATTGAAGGATATTGTTCTCAGCATTTTCTCCGTGCACAACGAGACTCTCAATATTTGGACGTGAGTCCGATTTCATTTTTGGATGAAAGAGTTTCTGGTTCCAAATCGAGATTGAATTTTTGATTTCTGTTTCTGATTCTTCGCAGGCATTTGGTTGGATTTTTGATATTTTTGTGGTTGATGGTGATGAGCTTGACGGACAAGATGAAGCCGGAGAACGTGATCGCCGCTTTATCCGGGTAATCTTCTCAATTTCTGATGATATTTTCGTTGGTTCTTTGGGCCTTTCTTTGTTCACACTTTTCCGTTTTCCTTATCCCTATTGATTAAAAATCAATTGGATTTTCAGAGAGGGAAGTGACGGATGGCTGAAGACCAAAATGATGAACCAATCCAACGACTCCAACGCTATTTTTTCGGTTAGTGCTGATTTCTCTCTGTATTTTCAACTAGGAAAAAAAATGAGAAGGGGCATAAACTGATCAAGATTCGACAGCACTAAGACGATAAGGCCCCCCCCGGATCCACATCTTGTTTCTGGGAAGCTGAGCTCCGGAAAGATCCGGGCTTGGGCCTACACCAAGTTGGTCATTATTTATATATTTTTATTATCATTCATAAGTGGGATAATTATATTTACACCCATCGTTTATTATTTTTTTACATCAAAGCATTCATGCTTTTTGAAAAATTATATAAACTACTCCTGACAGTCTTTGAAACTCAAAAATATCCCTAGTTGATTAGGTCAACCTTTAAAATGATTTTTCAAGGATAGAAATACCCTTAGGGGTGTTTCTGTAATTATTAAAAGGTAGAAGGAGTGTCAAAGAAATATTTATGAAAATGAAATATGACCCCATATACTTTTTTTTGTTATTTATACTAATTTTTAATTTAAATATATAAATTATTGTATTAACTTTTTTTTATTAAATCTTTATATAAAATTGCACCTTTTAACAATAAAATATTAAATTATTCAATTAATATATAAATTATCTCTTAGTAAAATTATTAAGTTAAAAAATTATTTATCTATTTTTATTTATAATAAACTTTAAAACTAAAAATAATATATGTATTTTATATAAACCATATTAGAATTAATAAAATAAATAATTTATTTAAATATTTTATTATTAAATTATTTATTTTAGAAAAATTAATCCCTTCTTCTCCAACGACACCTCCATGCCCATCCTAACCCCATTTTATTAAAATATCTTTTTAATTAATTAATTAATTTATTTTATTTATTCTAATTAGATTTACATAAATTATTTTAAATTTCGTTTTAGTAAAACTTAGTTGTAATTAAAATAGAGGATAATTTTAGTAATTTTAAATAATTTATACAAATGTGATATTTTTTAATTTAAACTTGTAATCTATTAACTAATTTTATTTATATATTAATTGAATAATTTAATATTAATTATTAAAAGGGTGCAATTTTATATAGAGATTCAATAAAAAAAGTTCATGACATATAAATTAGAAATAAATAATAAAAAAAATATATGGGGTCATATGACTCATCTACATAAATATTACTTTGACACATTTTCTACCTTTTGATAATTACAAAAACACCCCTAAGGACATATATGTCCTTGAAAAATTATTTTACAAGTTGACCTAGTCAACTAGGGGTATTTTTGGATTTTAAAGGCTGTTGGGGGTAGTTTTTGTAAATTTTCAAAAGGTAAGAATAATTTATATAAAAAAACAATAGGCGAGAGAGTGTAAATATAATTATCCCGTCATACATTCCACTTATTCAACAAGAATCTCAAAAAAAGCAAGAACAAGATATTTGATTTGTTACATGGAAGGAAATTCTAGCTAATACTAGGTTTCATCAAACTCGAATTTACTATATGGCATGTGATTAATTATATTTTTTATATTATTGGTTCATTGATCATAAAAAATGACCATAGTTATATTATAAGTATTATATAATCGGTCGGTACAATTAAATTTAATCTAGATAAAAGAATTTCTTAGCTCAAGTACGTTAGTTAATTGGGGGGCTATTGATTGAGACATTTCACTTTGTTTTTATTTCATATCAAAGAACATCCTCATGTACTCTGTTATTATATCAAATATATAAACCGTACATGGCCAATAAGCAAAATCCCAAGAGTTGGTACACTTTTAATAGTTGAAACTCAAATCTTGGAATAATTTGAAAGGTTGGAACTTTGGGTATCATAGTTTTCTCTACTTAGACTTTAGTGGTTATATAATATTGATTTAGGTTAAAGAATTTGAAATTATGGATTTAAAGTTCTTCTTAATAAATTCATTGAATTTATTTGGATAGTTGTGAATTTAAGGGATTTCAGATACTTTAATTCTACTTTTGGACTATGTTTTGTTGAATATTGATGAATTTCAAATTCTTTTCGGATGGAGTTATTTGAAGTCATTTTTTCGAATTCCTCCCTTAAATCCAAATTCATCAACCCAAGTGTACCGTAAGAGAAGATATGGTACTATTTAAAACAATACAAAAAACAAGTACTTATATTTGTTTCTTTTTGTTTTTTGCGTGATAAAATATGATAATGAAAAAATTTCCTTTTCCTTTTATATTTTAGGAGGCAGATCATTGAGTGATCGGTCCTGACTTTCCGAATTTGTACAAAGCATTAAGCGTTTATGCTGGTATAGAAAGATTAAAAATTTAAGTTGTGGGTTTCTTCTCACACACTACTAAATCAGGCACGTAGGCAGCCGACCCTTATTGTAGCATACAAGACTTTATGCACCTTCAAAGGGATTGGAAAGGAATTTTTCTTGGAAACAGTCAACATAAAATAATATTATGCATGCAGCTCAAGATTAGGAATTTAGGAATCTGATGCACAGTTTACTGGTAAGCAGTTTTTTCGTAAAGCTGTCATATGTACAAATTTAGTCTATCTTGCTAATTCTCAAAGTTCATAGAAAAGAGAGAGATGCCAGAGGTGGCTGAATTTTTATTTGAGTTCGTGCATGTTATATAGCTAATATTTACATTTTAAAAAAAATTATCTTACTTTTGCAGTTCTACATCACAAACTTCCATGTAATTTTCAAATAGAGTGAGTTTTAGTAATATGCTTGAACCTTAGGCGGATGGGTAATTATCCTAGTTTAATAAATGTCAGACTTTTACACTGTGAGATCAGCTTCCCATTACACATAATCTTGTACAAAAACCGAGCCAGAGCGGATTTAGTTTTGGATGAATGGTCTAAAACATTTTTTTAAGCAGAAGTTGCAGATGCAACTCATACATTCAATTCTGAAGTTGAGGGATGCAGTTTGTTGCCATGTTTGTCATATATTATGAGATTTTAGACCTTTCCTTCCTGCACCCATTGCTGACTTATGGATCAAGAAATAAATGTTTTCAACAATCCTAAACCTTTCTGTCCCTTACTGACTTCTAAATTCTCCTTTTCCAATCTGCAGGAATCTTATGCAACACTTTTCGCAAAATCAACAATCTTTGGTGCGAAGGAAGACACTAATTCAGTCCCGTTATGGCCCTGGATCGTTTTCTTGGTCGGCGCCATGGGCTGCTTGATATTTAGTTCAGTATCCCACCTCTTTGCCTGCCACTCCCGGCGTTTCTACTACTTCTTTTGGCGCCTGGACTATACCGGGATCTCCCTCATGATAGTGTGCTCTTTCTTTGCACCAATATACTATACCTTCTCAGACCACCCCGAGTGGCGCTTTTTTTACCTCTCCTCAATCACTCTTGTAGGCATTCTAGTAGTTCTAACCCTGCTCTCCCCAGCTCTATCCAGTGGACGTTTCAGGTCTTTCCGTGCAACCCTCTTTCTCTGCATGGGATTCTCAGGGGTAATTCCAGCAGCTCATGCAGTAGTTCTCCACTGGGGTCATCGCCAAATACTGTGGTCACTTGTATATGAGATAGTAATGGGGCTTTTATATGGTGTTGGGGCAGTGTTTTACATGACTAGGATCCCCGAGAGATGGAAACCTGGTGCATTTGATATTGTAGGCCACAGCCATCAGATTTTCCATGTTTTCGTTGTTGCAGCAGCCTTGTCCCACAGTGCAGCCACCATGATTATCATGGAATGGAGACGAGGTTTACAAGCGTAAGAATTCACGACAAACGTGAACTGATTGGATGATTGAGGGGACTGAGCATCCTCCTAATTGTTGTATTCTTTGGTTTCATATAGTTTTCTTCTTTCTTGGATAGTGATGTTCATATTTGATGCTTGTGATGGAGCATCAAGTATTTTAACCACTGTACTTGTATTCTTGGTAGCAAAAGGTAATGTGGTTCACTGATATTCATATCTGCATGCAATTCAATAACCTGTGAACACAAACCAAAATTTAAAGAGTTGCTAAATTGAAGCAAGGAGAACAAGAAAGGGCGCCTCATGTCTTTTTAACTTCAAGGCTTATTCATAGACAACTGAATTTGTACGTGTTCAGGAGCCTTGATGGATGGAATATACAAACACATATACCATCCAAAAAGGCAGATTTATACACAAAATTTCTAGGCTGAAATATTAACTAATTATTTGACGATTGATCAACTCAAACATCAACAGGGGAACAAGAAAGAAAAAGGAGTTCTGAATTTATCCAGGTGTATCTTTCGGGCACCTGTAATCATCCAGAAATACTGCAATGTCCCGGACAAGAAAACTTATCTAAAAACTACGGTAGAACTGAAGTTTAGGTCGGCCCTAGAGTACTCTTACTCCTTCCACCTCGACAGAGTGAAACCTCTGTTGCTTTGCTCCACTTGATGATTTTCACCAACCTAGCTAGATGAAAGTTTCAACTATAACAGTTAGTGCATCTTTTCACGTTCCCTGGTGTTCTACAGTCTTTTCTCCAGGAATAAAGAAACACTTGAGTCATTTCCTCGTTCCACAATTCAGGAATTCTTCATCGCCAAGAACTTAAAGAATAGAGCCCCTTATCTAAAAGCAGATAGATAATGAACAAAAAGAGCCGTTTAACTGGTTACCTCAACAACCTCAGCTTCACCATCACTGTAATCTCCCCAATGCTTGGTTGTCTTTTCTTCAATGTCCAGGTTGCCACCATCAGGAAATGCTGGTGCTGTATCCATAGACTTTTCTCCATGTTCACAATGTAATTTCACATTGTCTTCCAACTGATCAGAATTGGTTTGTTCTGTATCGCCAGATTCTTGCTGGATGGTTTCCGATGCTTGTGAGGTATTAGCTGTCAGGTTGGTAGATGCTTCTTCCACACTCCCTTCTACAACTTCTTTTCCATCTTCATCGGCAACTTCAACATTCACAACCGAAGGAGACTCAATTGAATCCACTGGAAATCCACCTAGAGTGTCCGGCATAGTAGTCACAGACTGTTGGAAGCCATTTGGTGAAATAGGATATCCATCCAAGGAGAGAGTAATACCATTTGGTGGACCCATATAACCATTTGGAGCAACTGAATAGCCATTGGAAACCCATGGCTGGCCAGGTACAAACTCGGTGGCATGTGGGTTCATTATTCTTGGAGGGCTGAGGTGACTCTGATCCCCATTATGTTCACCATTGTGGAAAGCAGGCTTATTTCGTGAAAGCCGATTTCCAGATCTATTATAACCACCAGAGAGACGCGGTCCATATGGAACTCTAGCAGTAGCAGACTGATGTGGAGATCTACGAGCATGATTAACTGCAAGCATTGGTGCAATATTCACTGGTGGTGGCAGTAATCCTCCATGCTCCTTATAGCCAGGCACAGGAACGGAGCCAAATATTGGAAACGTGGTTGGATTAAATGGAGGTGCAGCCGCAGAGAGTTTCTTGCTTTGTTCCTTTCCGGTCTCAGTCTCACCTTTCTTTTCTGCCTCATTTGGTGAAACAGAGCCGCTTCCATTATCTTGTTTCTCTGCCTCATTTGGCAGTGAACCAACATCTTCACTGCTGTTAGATAAATGTGCATTCCCCGCTGTCACCTTTTCCTTCAAACTAGGACCATCTTGCTCCAGGAATTGAGCAGTTTTCTCTGCCGTATCGGCTGGAGGTGTGAGATCTGTCGAAGTAACTGCATATTGCATTTCCACTACTTCATTTTTAGAATTGATAGAATCTGAACCATGTGGAGAATCAGAATCCTCGAGCCCTGAAATTGATTCATTTCTACTGTCACCTTCCACGGATTCGATAACAGTATCATATCCAGTAACTTTCACAAATTCTGGTGAATTTTCATCCAATCCATTTGTAACTTTGTGTGTTTCCTTAATATCACATTTGATCTCATTACTACGATCAACAGGATTTTCTTCCTCCAACCTATTTTGAGTTTGATCTGCCTCACTATTATTCAATGTTGGTGATAGTGTTGCATCTGAGCCAATTGTCTCCTTGCGTAAATGGAGATTTTCCTCAGCAGAACTCTCTTTAGGCAACTGCTCTGCCACAGCCTTAACAATGGTACCAGGTGGAGCCAGAGCAACCTCCTTGTACGAGAAAAGTTTTCCAGCTGCCTGAACACTCACTGAACTAACAAGAGAAGCTTTAGCGACTTCATTAGAAGCTGGGCTAGCTGGTCCCGATCTCTCTTTCCCACTAGCTGGAACAGGAGAATTTGGCTTGGAACCCTTTACAATCTTCTTGGGAGCATGAGGAGCTGGTCCTGAGGAAGCTGGATTCTCATTCGAATTTGTTCTTGGAGAGGTGAAATTACCAGGTTTACCTCGATACTTTGATGGATGGGATGAATTCGGGAAGTTGGTGTTCAATTTTGCAAGAGTTGGTCTCCTCGAACCTGAGGGCTTACGGTTCGTTTGTGCACGTCCTTTTGGAAAAGCTTCTTGCCATCCTTCTTCAGAGATATCATCATTCACAAAGTCGTTCTTTTCATCCAACACTGCCTTGTCTACTAAAAATAGATCAGTATCTTTAGTGGAGTCCAGAAAGTTGGACTCAGATTTATTCTCCAGTCCAGATCTATTCTCTTTATCACTGGAGTTCTCTGCAACAGGTTCATTGACGGATAGGACCTCATCCTTATGATATCCGTCTGTCTCCGTCTCCCAATTAGGACCCATTTTTCCTTTAAGCTGTATATGTAAAGATGCTACTAAGGTGAGTAAGTTGATCTGCATTATGAAGAATCAGAAACAACAGATATGAACATGTTTTCAATATGTCAACCTTTGCACGAGCTTGTTTCTTTTGAGCATCTCTTGCTTTTATCTCTGCATCAGGAGTTATATAGTCCAACAGATCGGATACACTGGTTTTCAGAAACGACAAGAAAAGTGTAGAAGATTAGTGAAAATGCAACAAATATAACAAGAACCTAAATTACTCTTACAAATAATTTGACTACCCTAGTTGATTACAATGTCAAAAAACAAGGAGATGGCCGGAACTTCCAGTCCTTCGGTTCAATGGTGGTTCACATGCATTGATTTCACGAGTTTATTGTCACTGGTAATTCTTTTAGTACAAATCTTATCTGAATTCAATAAAAGAAGTTCCAATTATTTAAGGGCCATATTAGATCGAACGGATTTTGGCAGGCCTCAAACTGATTTACTCAACCAGAAGCGGTAAACGAGAGCTGGAACAGGAATATCACCTCAGATGGCCTTTGCTAGAGATGGAGGCATCTGGTTTTGGGGTGCCATTGCGTGCAGCTTCTTGCTGCTCCAGAGCTTTGGACTCAAAATATTCAAGCCATGCAGCCGCATCCTAAAAGGAGGCACATAAATAAGAATGAGAAAAGGATTATCCCCAAAATTTAGGCCCATTCTACAATGCAAAAGCATTTATTACCTGTGTGCGCAGATCATCTGGTCCCAGTTTAGCTTGCAGTATCTGAAGAGTGGTTTGTTCGTGCTGAACACTAAGGGAATATGCTTCCATCAATGACAGAGCAATTGCTATAGCATGGTAGCTTGCAGCAGTCTGACAAAGTACCAAAAACGCAAGATATGTGATATACTAAGATGGCCAGGAGATACTGGAAGCACAGAATGTTAGAAAACAATGCTCAGCCATATTGACATGCAGTGGTAAATATTTGCTTTAAGATAAGTGGATGCAATCTGCAAAAAGATGCAATTTCAAAACTCTAATTTGGTCAAATCTTGCTGTTATTAATTCCAGGTAGTTGTGCCCACAACTTATTGTAGACATTTTCTGTTTAATGTTGTGTAGCCTCCCGCTCTCTTTGAGCATTTGTGTGTGTAAGTTTATAGGTCAGTTATTGGTTTAGGGATTGTGAATGGAGATAACCAGGTTTTAGGCTTCCAAGACATGGATACACTGTTAACGTCCAGCAACATCTGTAAATTGATGTTCTAATGTTTCATGTCCACCAGTCCCCCAAACTTTTGCTCGAGGAGCAATTGGTGGAAATGTAGCAATCACCCTTTCACCAGCAATTTTCAGTGATAGAATAAACGAAAGCTCTGTTAAATGAAAAAGAGGATGCAACAGGATTTGGAATGAAAAATTAGACCCGAGAGAGAGAGAGAAAAGACTTACTTGTATATGATCAGCTCCAAGAAGTCTTTGGTTACACTTAAGAGCCTCATGGAGGTACCTAAGAGCAACATGGGCATTCCCCAGACCTTCTTCCATCATAGCTACGTTAATATAAGTGGCGGCAGTATTTGGATGAGAAGGTCCGCATGTTAGATGCAAGAGATACAGTGCACGGTTCACATACCTAAATACAAAATACAAAGCCAGCAATTCAGATGATGCTAAACAGTGCAACCCAAAAGATTAAACAACTCCAATGCAAAGATGTCTTAATGTAAACCAAACGATCTGGACATGCTATCCGTATGAACCATCTACTGGCAACAAACAACATAAAACTAGACATGATGTTTGCATTTGTCGACCTTAACAGTATTAATCAGATTTTTGGCTTTCTTCGATGTAGGAAGAATATTTGTTATTCGATACGTGGGTTGTTTCTGTTCCCTTTTCTTGGTTAATTAAGTCAATAGTTTCAGATTATCAGCTCATAGATGCACAAAACATGACATGTTAAGAGAGAAAACAGACATGCTCCTCAATAGTAGAAAACAGACAGAGAACATGTAAACATACTTTAAGGCCAGCTCTGTGTGCTGCAGCCGATAGTAGAAGACTGCTAAATCTCCATAGCTTTTCATTGTGTCTGGGTGATCAAGTCCGAGTTCTCTCTCATTGATGTCTAATGCTTTTTGCTGGTATATAGTTGCCTGCTCACATAGCAACGTATTAGATCAGGATATAAATAATCTACTAATTGGACACTGAATCGGTCGGTTCAGTGAAGCACAAAATTCTAATTCCGGATATTAGATTTTAATACCTGATTAAAGTCCCCAGTATGGTAGAGCACCACAGCCAACAGACTATATGCCCCTGCTGTCATTCGATGATAAGGACCACACACTGAAACCAGCTTTGAAAGTGCCTTCAAATTGGAAAGAATGTTCATCATTCTCCCGAGCGAAGTTGTAAATGTCGGTTGACAGTCATCAAACACAGGCTGGGGTGAAAGGGGCAGGTGGAAGTTGTTAATGGGCAAACCAACGAAGATTTACCTTTGTTCCATAAGTAACAGCATCCTCCAATTTGCCTTTATCCAAGGAGGTTTTAGACGATTCCAAAAGAGTGCGTCCATCCGCTGATGAGCAAGCAACGTGCTGTATGGAAGATAAAATGCTGTCAGAACTATCTCAAATCTAACCTGATTCCAATTAGTGAAAGGAATCACTAGAAGCATGCCTTATAAACTGGGACCATGCTGATTACATCTGACTTCTTAAAGGGCAAGGGGGAATCCATATCATAGTCCCTGGGCACGAGTTCAAGACCCACCTGGAACACAAGCATAGATTATATAAGACAGATAAACAGAGAGAAATTGTATCAAGTTTATATTCCTCTGAAAAGTCAACTTACTTTGTGGCAAAGCCCGCGAAGAATGGCAAACTTTCTGAGATCACGGCGAAATTCATCCTTCCACTGCCAACCAAACCTCTTGGACAGGAATTTCTCAATCCACTTCCATTTTAATTCATCGTCATGACTCTCATCTGCCTCACCTTTTTCAGTAGGTGGTGTCCCTAGCAACAGATTCAAACAGGAGGCAATTGATGACGCCATATTAGCAATATCATCCACTGCAGCAACAACAGCCTGCAAAATGTGCTTGTATGCTCGAACAACCATCTCGTGGATACAGAGGGACTGAACGTGAGGGAGCTTGTCCGCAAGTTCAACCTGATAGAGATGAGGAAAAACCAAGAGGAACTAAGTTTTAAGAAAGATGTATCTTAGGAACACCAAAAATGTAATGATATAAAAATTCCATACAAAAAGGAAAGTCCAGAAAAGCCAACTATATTAACTCATACATTGCCAGTACTACAATAGTCTCTCCCAAACACTGATCCTCCAAAAGCACTCATTTTCTGAGGCATTGGATGTTTATGATGTCCTACCTCAAGTATCCACATATCCAGGCCAGAGTATACGAATGCATGGAATATATACCAACGCAAAGTATTGTTTATACTTTTTAACTTGAAAACCCATATTTGAAAGCCAAATGGTTGAAAAAGTTAAACTGGATCAGTAAATGTAAGTTAACAAGTTAGACGAATAATCAGGATAAAGAAGGTTGGATTTGGAAGATGGTACAAAATTTAGGAATTACCACACGACCCAAGGAACGCATTTGCAATCCCCTGGTGTGCATGAAATCAGTCAGAGTCCTTCCATCAACTGGGGAAAGTTCAAGCGAGCCAAAATCAGCAACCTGTCAAAAGATTAAGAAGCAGCAATGAGACACCATCTAAAAGAGGATCATTGAAATGGTTAAGAGTAAACGTTAGCAATGGACTAACCAGTTTTGGAAGGGCAGTATCAGCATAGTATTTGTGTGCCATCTCAATCAACTCTTCAGGAGACTGAATGTAAATGGAAACAGAGGAATTGTATCTTAAGTTAATTTCCAATAATTAAATGTAAATGCATGGATCCCTAGTTACACTTATCACCTCTAGCAGATATGTCCTGATTATAGAATAACACGGCTTTGGAGTCGGAAAATATATTCATTACAAAAGCAGCAAGCTGACCTTAAGGTGAAGACCAGTTTCAGATTCTTTTAGGCGCAGATATGCTACTTCAGGAAGCAACTTTCTCCACATTATTTCCTTTTCCTCGTCTTGTTTCCCATCTTCCTTCTTGTTTACATCAGAACTATCATCACCAGACTGTTCCTTGTTCGAATCACTTTTACTACTTCGATCATCAGGCTTCTTTTTGAATTCCTTTAAAAGTCCGCCATTCTTTCCAAGACCCTTCACAGCTGGCTCAACTTTCGCTTCTTCATTCTTCTTGGACTCATTTTTCCCGGAAGCCTGATTTTGCAGATGTTGCACCCAACAGGCACCTAGCTCCCACCTAATGGACTTTGTTGGTTTAGATTCTTCTTCCTGAAGCCTCAGTAGGCTTTCACCCAGCACCTGCCTTACCAAAAGCCTACTGGTATTTGACTCTTCAACATCCACATTAAGGATTCTCTGTACCGGGCTAGATGATTGGGGTGTAGTTGACTTGTGCAACAGCATGCGCAAGCTAGAAATCCATATCAAATAACACAGTGACGAATTGTTCTGAGATATAATAATGTAGCAACAACATCACCTTACTAATAAATAGCGATATGCTACTATACAAACTTAGCATGTGCATGACACAAAGTCCTTAGGCAAGTAAAATTCTAGTATCTACAGCAAGTTTGATGTACCTATTCACATTCAAAGCGTTTGCTCCTCCATCGGGATGGTCTTCAATGTCAATGTCCTGAGGGATTGGAGTACCACCCGAATCCACCTCAGCTGAAACTTTCACAATGGCCGAATAACCGCAGTGTCTAACAACCACAACACCTAAAGTAGAAGTATCCTGTACAGAAAGATGATATGATCATGAAGGAATAATTATTTCAAAGATTATAAAGACCAGCTAGAAAATGAAAAACAGGATTGACAAGGTACAAGACAAACATGGACAGTAGCACTCTCATCTGCCGTTATGCCTTTCAGCAAATTTCTCTCAGTCAGCTGCTCCTCTGAAATTCCAAGAACCTTGCAGCCGTCATTTTTGCTATCCAACTTTGTGCTTGCATCTGGCATATCTTTTGTCACGCTAATAAGTAGATCTCCGACTCTTTCTTCATGTAAAATTGATGAATCAGAATTATTGGTATACTTCTGATTGTTTTCTACAAGATGCTTTATTGCACCAACTGCTTTAAAGACTGAAACGTCGACAAATAGACTGTGAAGGAGAAAAGCTTTTCTATCTCGTATCTGCCTCTCTTCTGCTGTTTTACATGGCATTGCTGCCAAAATCGAGAACTCCTTTGCCCACGGCCTGCAGTCATGCTTTTCCTCTCTTCCTTGTCCGCCTCCATTTCCTCCCCAGCTTTCATCTTCCACAGGAAGTGGAGGGAAGGTGGATGGGTTCTCAGCAACGACAGGTGGCACTAGCCAGGTGTTCGCTCGGAAACCATATGGAAGATTCCCAAACTGAAACAACATAGATGCCGTCATTCAGCCTGTTCCAGTATCTTCATAAGTATAAAGACAAATTACTCACTTTATTGTGCTCGATGAAAGCTTTCATGAGACCCTTGTATGCCTGAAAACAATTAACTTTGTAATTTAGCACAACTTTCAAAGAACGTGGTAGAAGAGAAGAAACATGGTCGTGTAGCAGGATTTGAACTGGAGAAGCAAGAAACAGGAAGATACAGGAGCACATTAGCATGTTACGTATACTTAAACAGAAAGAAGTAACGAAACAGAATCAGCCTTAACTTACAGAATCAAAGGCTCGGCTTATCTGCTGCAATAGGCAAACCAAGGAGTGACTTAAAAGAATCCGCTTTCCGGCAGGATAAAAACCTTTCCGAGATGCAACAATTGTAGTTGGCTTCCCACTGCAAATCCGTACCTAAATCCAAGTTTAAACAACAAAAAGTCATCCCGGAACCACAACATTTTACACAGTGACTGAATAAAGTACACCACTAACACACACATATGAGTGACAACAAAAGATTTACTGCCCGGGAGTTCAAGACACTAACATCAATTTGGAAAAAATCTTCATCTGTTTTATCCTCAAGGTACGGTCGGTTTGATCTCCTGATATCTGCAAAATTATACGAAGATTGATAACGGATAAAATAATCTTAGCCTTCAAAATCAACTAGTGACAATATCAAAAGCTCCAAGCATTGCCAATGATCAAAACAAGTTAACAGAGCTTCACACATCTATGATCAAATAAATTATAGTCTGAAATTTCCGGTATAGATTTCAAGAGACGTATAGAATATATTCTTCCATCCACCATTTTGCAAAAAACAATCAGATACACAAGAAAGCAACTCAGTAAGTATCAAAACAACATGACCGTACATTCATCATTTTATCAACTAAAATCTTTTTACTGGGTTTAAATATTCATTTTTTACCAAAGAAATATTAGAAGCACGAACCTGCATATAGATTTACAATTATTCTCAAACTAGAATAAAGTGCTCTAAATTCTCATTTTCTTGATAATCACATGGTATCCAAAAAATGCCCATAGATTACATCCATGCTCAACTTATGAGCCTAGCTACCAAAATATGCACCGTATACGTATACATATATACGAAGAATCGA
Source organism: Sesamum indicum (assembly GCF_026168435.1). Lineage (NCBI taxonomy): Eukaryota > Viridiplantae > Streptophyta > Magnoliopsida > Lamiales > Pedaliaceae > Sesamum > Sesamum indicum. Next base: position 879,445 of record NC_142661.1, on the reverse strand, counting down.
AAAATACTCCTGTTTGTTTATTTTTTCATTTGCAGTTTTTGAAACAGTAACTAAAGTGAAAACATATTTGTTTATACGTATTCTCATTGAAATATATTGAGTACAATATAAAAGACAATCTCGTTAACTAATCCAAACATTTCTCATTTTCACACGAAAACCTATACGAAATTGAAAACACATATTTTCCGCAAACTAACATGCTTATCATTGAATCATAACAATAAATTCTGGTACTAAAGTTCAAACATAATATACATATTCCTATTACAGTCAATGAATTCTTCTCCACCTTAATGAGAATTTTTAAATCTTCCATTTTTACTTGAAACTTCATAGGAAATAATAGGATATGAATATGATATGAATCTCATTAATCTATGATGTCACTTGTTGTTCAAACGAGAATATCTATACTATGTTTTGTGTGGTGTTCAAGATGTACAATGGGTCGGGCTGAGGTAACCCAATCCAGGATCGGATTGAACCAATAATAAAATGGGTTGGTTCGGCCCAGGCCTACTTAGGATCGGGCCGGTCACAGAAATCAATACCTGAGATAGCCCAGCCTAGGGGCCCAGGACCACCTATGCCGGGCTGGTTGGGCCCTTTCTTTAAGTTCATTATATATTTTTTTATATATAAATTTTCATATGATTTAATTTGTTATGTATTTATTTCAAAAGACAATTATAAATTTAATTAATTGTTTACAAGAAAACCTCAATATCATTAAAAAAAATTAAACAAGCACATTTGGGCCTGATGCGGGCCTAGTCTGGGCTTCAACTGGGCCGATCCACAAGCTGAGCCTGAGTTTGAAAATGGGCCCACTTAAAGGCCCGGGACTGCCCCAAGACTGGTCGTGAATAGTAGTGGGCCAATCCTGGGCCGGGCCTTTTCTGATCCATTATGATCCTAGGCCAACCCAGCCCATTGTGCACCTTGATGTGGGATAACTTACAATGGCCTCTCCTTAGGTTTGTGATTTAAAAATGCTCTCTCATTGTTTGAAAAATCACAAATACCCTTGAAATTAAAATACCCTAACAAATACAGCTTGTTAGAATATTTGTAATTTCATTAAATAACGATGAGTATTATAATTAAGACAAAGCCAGAAGAGTCCTTCTACGTTACAGTAATGAAATATGTATAGATCAAAATACCCTCAAACATAGTTTTACATAAATAAATATATTTTTAATTGCTTGATATTAATAACATCTCTTCATGCCTATTTAGACTTAATAAATATTGCTTAGAAAAGTATACTTTTTTATCAGTTATTTACTTTTATTTTATTTTTCTCAATTATTAATTATATAAATATAATAAAAATTTAACTCGAGCGCTTCAAGAACTAAGTATATATGAAATACCCGCACAAACACACATTTTAAGGTGCACTCAGAGGATCAATGATCAACAAGATGAGTATGAGACCCTTACATTGAATTGGAGGAGTAAGGTGGGAGAATGAGAAGAAATCGTAGAACTGCCCGAGCCTCGGCGGCGGGCACATCATCGCCGCAGCAGCGTCCCCTTTATCCGCCGTGTCTGTTCCGGAAGCGCCGGTAGGGGATGCGGGAACCTCCGCTTTCGCTGGCTTGAGCTTCGGAACTCCGCCATTGTTTCCGCCGGCCTTTTTGTCGGCCGCTTTGGGCTTCGGTGAGGAATCCGAAGCCGCACACTCCGAATCGGTGGGCGATGCAGTTGAACCGGGTTCTTTCGGGCCAGAGTCCTTGGCCCCGGTCCGCCCATTTTTGGGAGTTGAAGATGAACCGCCAAATGACGTGGTGCACGCGACTATGTCTAAGAGCCGTCTAATGTGAGCCACAGCTTGCCCTTCCGTGTACTCCTCTGCAGCCAATGATGAGAAATTTTCAGTTTCACCTCTGTATTTTCAATACTTTGCAGTTTTGCCTCTATATCTTTTATAATTAAAATAAATTACAATGAGCTCGTTGAAATTTTATAAAATTTCAAATACTTTTTTGTTATTTAAAAAATTATAAATATTTTTTTAATATTTTGATAAAATTATATAATCATTGAATGAAGGTCTGAAATTATAAAAAAATATATATAAAATTAAAATTTTAAAATGTTTATCGATTCAGTTCCTAAATTTTTTTTAATAAATAAAATTATAATTCATAGTTCAAAATGACATTTTGATCTGTTTCTTACGAAAAATAGATGAAAACTTAATGAAAATTAATGAATTTAACGAATTTAAGATTAGGGACGTATTAATAATTTTTTAAATGATGAATAAGTATTTATAATTATATTAAATTTTAGAAAAGCTCGTTATAATTTATCTTATAATTAATTTAGCTACCCTTCAAAAAATGCTTTTTTAATTTTCACCCAGCTTGAAAGGGGATAATTAGGTAATATCCTCTCATAAAAGCTTGTAGTATAATTATGGGTATATATGTCAATTATTCTTTTTTATCTAACATTATTAATTTAATTGATATTGGAAAACTCAATTTGTGAGGTGAATTAATAAATGAAAATTAGGTACTGCAATTTTATTTGATTTTTTTTAAATATAAATTTTTGCATCGATGTAATATTTAATTCTTATTATGAAAATGAAAATACTCTACATCTTATCATTATTTTTAGATAATTCAAGAATCGCGTAAAAAATGCCCGGTACTACCACTAAAAATACATAATTTTTTTTTTTACTACAGTTAATTATTATAGTCAAAAGAAAAAAATTCATGGCGAATACAAATCAATCATGGCTTCGCAACGGCAATTAGACATTATTTCTGCAAGTGCAGCCAAAATCATGGCAAAACGTTTTGGCTACGGCTAAAAATCATTGCGAATATTAATTAACCATGATAAAAAATTAAAATTTTACTTTGATTTTGTTTAATTGTGATTAAAGATATTAATTTACCACGTTTTTTAAACAACAGTCATTGTTAATATAGCAAAAATTTAAATTTTTTTGTAGTGTATAATGTATAAATATATATTGGGAATATTGTAATTTTGTAATATTATTTTACTCCTAAACTAATAAAACGCAACATTTACCCTCTTGAGTTCATTAATTGGACGAAATTACCCTCAAGTCATATGTATTTATGCAACTCCTAATGTATTTCGAGTACTTTTAAATTAACATCAAATTATTCTTTGACTAGAAGAAAAATCATATTTTAATTATATTATAGAAAAAAATAATTCATAATTTAAATAGTTCAAATTAAAATAAAATATATCAGAGATATATAACAAATACCAAAGATAAAGAAAAAATATTTCATTGACTATTTAATCTTAAAAAAATCATCTTTAAAAACAAACAAATAATTATATCTCAATTAACCTAAAAATATATTTTTTAAAAAAATAAATATCGAGAAGTATTTATTTAATTATATTAAAAATACTACTTATTTAAATTATATATTTACTATTTTAATTTAAAGAAAATTAAGAACAACTTTAAAATGCAAATTGCATAAGTTACTATACTTCAAAATATATTTAAATAATTAAGAATGCTTTGATGTTTAAAATATGGTGTAAAATAATAAACAATTCTTGTGCATCATATATGTATAAAATATAAGGATAATTTTATTTAAAAATTATATTTGTTAATTTAAGGGGATAAATAATAATTTTAAAATAGTTGAAAGAGGTAAAATATATTTAATCCCATTATTTAAAATATTTTCAAGAATGTCGGGCCCATCAAATATTACGTAGGATTTTTTTCAGAGAAAAATACCTTGAATAATTGTGAGATGGTAGGGCTTGAGAGAAACGATCTCCACCGAGTCTTTCAACCTTGGCCCCCGAACCTGATACAGACGGTTGAGATTCCATGATTATAAGATCATGAATTTAAATTTTATTAATATGGAGAGATTAATTTACATTAATAGTAATTGTTTATTCACTATAATGATGGTTGTTGGTCGATTATAAATATTTTATATTAAGAATATATATATTAATTCTTGGTAATTGAAATTAATGGCTTAATTTAAAAGTTTATTTACAACCTATTTTATTTAATTTGGCTTCATCATAAAGATGTACATATATAATGTTTAATGAATTGGAAAAAGATTCTCCAAAATTTAGTTTTTGAATTTATAATCACTAAATAAAATTTTAAAATTAGTAAATCCTAAATTCAACTATAAAAATAAACAACAAAGGAAAAATAAAACAAAATTGATAATTCCTAAATCGACGAAACACGTAATGAATCGACAAAAAAATATTTGTAAAATTATCAATATATATAATTATTAATATTTACATAAGGACAATATAGCGATAATTTATTGCTGCAATTTAATTAACACAGTATAAAAAATATCAAAACAATTAACTAAATATATATATATATATACATGTTTAAAAATATTTTGTTCATGTAAAGTCAATGGACGATAAATAATAGGGTAAATTACATCGATACTATTAAATTAATTACACAAACGCCCTCAAATTCTTTATATAATTGCAAAAATATCCCATGAGATGATAGTTATAATTACAAGTATACTCTTTAATCATAGATAAAAATGTACAAATACACCGGTTGAGTAAATTTATATCAACACCCTTTCAAGAACCGTATTTATAATTTTATAAAGACAGAGAGTGTTTGTGTAATTAGACGTATTTTAGGAATTTTCAGAAAAGATTAACGAAGTTTTGATTCCTTTACGGTCGTGGCTATAAAATAAAATAAAAAAGAGATGAAATAATTATTTAAATATTACTATCAATTATTTTAATATTTGGCTGAAGTGAAAATGTGTGTGTAATTTTTTTAAAATAAAAAAAATAATTTTTTAATAATTCCAAAAAAGTATTTCTATATAATAATCCAATAAAAAAATCACCTCATGAGACAAAGAGTAGTTGGTGAAGTGGCAAGTCTCAACGTGGACAGCCAAAAGTTTCCTCACATCCAAGATCCTGTCCGTTGATATTCCCTGCAAAATAAAAGAAATATTTTAATCAAGATATAGAAAAAATATTTAATAAACAAAGAATTTAAATTAAAAATAAAGATATAAATTAATTAATTTAATAAATACACGATAAATATAATACGCTTAATCAAAAGTCGAACACTTTTACGAAAAAATAAATAAATCAAAATATCTTATTATATTTTTCAAAATAAATTTATTTTGAAAACAAGAAATGTAACTACACATTTTTATTTAAAAAATCAAATAATTAATTACTTAATTTATTACAAATTAATAATAACTTTTTATATGAAAGTTTTTATGATTTTTTTACGTTATTTTATCAAAATGTATTCTTTTTCAATTGAGAAAAATAATTTAAGTTAAGACAAAAATGTAAATAAAAAAAAATATTTTTATTACAAATTTATATATAACGAAAGGACAATCTTGTCCAAATATTTAGTACCAGACATATAAGTGTTACATTTGTTAATTTAGGACGACGAATGCTACCTCAAAATAGTTGAGGACGACAAACTGTAGTTAACTCTACTTATTTTGAGATTATATAATTATTACGTAGAATTTTATTGTAAATTTATTTTTCAGATATTTTTTTTTTGCATATATATATATACATTATGCTTCGGGTCAATTGATTTTTTCGGATCAGTTCAATCAGTTGAACTGATAAGCGAATTGTCCCGTAAAATTATCTGATCCAATTCTCGATTCGAGTTTCAAAATATTGACTATACATGCACTAATTATTTATACACAACATATGTAATTAATACCATTTTGATTTTATTTTAGAATGCATAAATACTTCAAAAAATCACGAATCTCGCTTCCTGTTGAACACTGTGTCGAACATGATATGCCTCGATACTGTGTTTGATACGTCAAATGGTGAAACGATCTATATATCGATGAGACTCCTAAAATAAATACTTTGCCCGACAAAATATTCATTGATAAAAATGCTTTTAAATAATTTATTTTTTTTAATCAATTAACCCTCTTAAATAATTTTCCATTCATGTATATTCAATATTAATTTATTTCGTCAATTTTAACTAATTATTTATTTCATCTTCACCTTTTTTATTTAAATAAAAAAATATAATAAAATTTAAATTATGCACACACATCGAATGTACTTCTCCCATTAGCATATATTTCAGGATAAATAATATTTTGCCATCTGAATATCCATTTTCATACTTTATCATTTAAATATTTTGAAATATTTAAGACATTTAATCATGATAAGAATATTCATTTAACTAAGTGTTCATGACCCCTTCCATCATAAATTTAATCACCTCATTCAACACACTCTCATTTATTATTTTTATTTTTTAATTCTCCTCACTTTTGACCTCTTATATGATATCTATATATATGCTAATATAAAAAGAAAAAGAATCCCATATATATAAATAACGATTAATGATATTGTCGTACTAATTTTTTATAAATTATAAAAATGCCCTTGAATTAATAAGATAATTAATTTATTCAATTTTCTAAATTGTACATTAACTAATAAATTAATTTTTTCTTTTATTTTTTAATGTATTGATTTTTATATTTTTCTCTTATTTATAATATATTTTAAAGCCTTAAAAATTATTTATTATATGCACGATGGAACGACGTGTCATGACAGCTAGTATATATATATATATATATATATATTCATCTGTGATTCTGATTTGCAACTCACATCTCATCTTACGTGGGAACGAACGTAAGAATTAAATCCCTCCCAATAATTGCGACTTGAAGATTTCGAACTTTTACTCATTGATAAAAATCCGTCTTAAATTCAAGCGCTAAATGCTCGTTATGCTCGACTCTGTTTCTTTTTTGCTGTAATCTATACTATATATAATTGAAAAGGAGTGAATTGGTGTCTCAATTATTTTGGTATGTGAATTTTAATATTTAATTTAATTTATTATTAACTTCCCACTCTATCATTATCTTTCAATCGTTATTCTTTTTTTTTTTAAAAAAAATCATTCATTTTCTGTCACTATCTTTTATAAATTTAATACTAACTTATTATTTTAATATACTTTATCAAATAATAAATATTTTATTTAAAATGATATTTTTAAAAGTTCCATACACAGAATGTTCCACAAATCATTAGTACGAATAAATCGCGATACGTATACGTACAAGTATAGTTGACTAATGAGCATAATTTTTTATTTATGAAAATCAAAAAAATTCCTTTACCGTATAAGTTACAGTACATGTGCCATACATGCACTTTATTATATATTATCCAAGTCAAATGTATGTATAATTATATATTACACGTGAAATTAACGTAACCACGAGATAATTATACCATATAATTTATTAGATTAAATTAATTAAACTTTCAATATATCGCGGCGTAATATTATTTAAAATTAAGAAAATTGTTATTGTTAATTTTTCGAATTTTTTCAAATAATATAGTTTTGAAGAACAGCAACAAAATGTAACGTTCACGTAACACTAAATATTAAATAATAAAATTACAAATACGTACCTTGAGCGTCACTTGTGAGTCTTGGGGAATTTCTACTGTTATTTCGATTACCGTAGGTAGAACTGTGAAAGTGTAAAAAAAAAAAAAAGAAAAAAAGAAAAATATTATCAACTATACGAATTTTGTCGACTAATATTTGTGGTCGTAAAATGAAAACCTACATCAACTGTGGCATAGTGTATACACTTCCAACTAGCAATGAGAAGATAAGGGAGTGTTTGGATTGTCTTTAAAATTTGGAGATTTTGAAAATGCGAAAAAAGTTGATTGGATGACTGTATGCAGAATGTGTTTGGATGGAATGGTAGGAAAACTAAGACGTGTTTGGGTTTCTTGAATTCTTTCTATTTGAAGCAAAACCAATTGCTAGAAATAAGAATAGTAAGAAGTTCATCAAGAAAACATGAGAGTGAGGAAGAAGAAGGAGTGTATATATGTAAGACGGAACGAACCTTTCTCTTCTTTCTTCTTCTTCTCGCCTTTGGCTTTATGGGGTTTAGTCTTTCCCGTTTTGGGAGCCATATTCTCCGACGTTATTAAAATTCAAACTCTTTGTTAAATCTCTTCCAAACAGCACCTTGCAATCCAATCCGAACACCCACAAGCTCACCACCGTGACAGACTAAAAATGAATAAAAACTTGGTGCAAAACGAACATTAAGGACACGAAAACGAGCGAAAATATTTCGATACATTCACATATGTATGTATATATATATGTGGAAATAATGATAAGTAAGAGTAGTGTAGAAGAATAAAGAGTTAGTAAAGGAAGAGAAGTGAAGGAGGTGGAGAAGAGAGTGTGTGTTGTAAAGTTTATTTATGAAATATATGAGAAGGATATTGAAAAAGAGAGGTGGATAGGATAAGGTAACACACATCCCACAAGTTAATCATATATATTTGTACTAACTCTCCAGAGAATGTAAGGCTGGGCAATTTGGGACCTCTCATTTTTGCCTTCCTTCTCTCATTATCTCTCTCTCTCTCTATACATATATATATATATACATACACATATATTAGCAGTTGAAATGTCCGCTACAAGAAAATGCATTATTCCCGACAATGGCTATGGTTTAAAGATTATGGTACTGTTTATCACGGTAAAAACAAAATTAAGACGAAGACCAAAACTAATATTGATTAACTTCAAATTTATATATGTATAATTAAAAAAAAATTAAGTAAATAACATATTTATGGAAGAAGCAAGTATAATTAGGGGTATTTTAGGTAAATTATGTTTTACCAACTATGATAGTTACTAATTGGCAGCAGTAAGTACACATTCGATGTGCGCGTATAGTTTATTTTTTTTATTATATTAATTAATTCAATGAAATGAAATAAATATAAAATAAATAATTTATCAAAACTACTTAGATATTTTAATTTTACCTGTGTATAAGTAGAAAATTACCGACAAAATGGAATGATATATATATATATTTGAAGGGTATTTTAGTCCTTACGTATTTTATGAATCAGAGTTGATTATTCTTACAGCCTCACATTTAATAAATATTGTAGATAAATTGTATAGATATACATACATACGTACATATCTCATTTCTTGCAATTTCATGTGTTAGTAAAAGTATTGGGACTAGAAAGAGCTAAAAGCAGTAAAAATCGTTATAAAAAAGTCTGGTTGTTTTATCTAATTTGGGTCGTAGGTCGTCAGTTATCTCGCGTCTTCGTAAATGTTTGAAACCTGAGAAAAGACAACATATTAGCTTGTTGGGAGGTTTCTAGCTAACACCTTCCTATACTTAAGGTAGTGAAGGTGTTTGAGATAGAGGAAGCAATCTAAATGAGAACTCAAAGCGATCTAATTCGAGTTTTTAGTATCATAAATGTCTTCCCTCACATGAGCTGTAGATTAGGTATTTATAATGCCTGAATGAGTCTACCTACTTGTCTGAAGGGGTCCACTGGCATTGTACCACGTGTCAGGATCCTATCTAGTAGATCAGACAAATTAACGGTCCCCAACAATGGATTCTTTGAGTCGAATCGTTGAAGCAGGTCGGGTCGCTACTCCACCCGAATCTATAGGTTCTTTGAGCCGGGTCGTTGGAGCAGGTCGGGCAGCTATCTATGGCTTCTCTGAGCTCGGTCGCAGATCGAGAGGGCGCAAATTTTAAGCATAACTCTGTAATATGTACCAACTTTTAGGGATATTTTTGTCATTTTTTAAGTAGGTGTGATATATCCCTATCAATAGAATCGAGGGATAATTATACCTTCCTCTCTTAAGGTTTGGTGTAGTTATACTTAAATTTTTCGTAGTTTGAAAAATTACATCCAACATCTTTGAGATTTGCTTCCAACGAACAAATAATTCCATTCATTAGCCAAAATTCACCAATTTGCTGATATTAACAAAAAAAAAAAAAAAAAAAAAACTGAATAAAAATTGATATTTATCCTCGATTGACTTATTACTGACTTATTGCAGGTCAAACAATTTTTTTCGGACTAAATTAAACTAACCTTATACCGGTGAAAATATACCTTCTCATATGCATTAACGCTTAAATACGAGGGTAATTTGATTATAAAAAGATTTATCCAACCTATAACAAGCCAGTAAAAAGTAAATTGGGGGTAAATATAAATTTTTTTTCGACTTTTTTGTTAATATATATCAGCAAATTCAGTGTATTTTGCAAACGGAAAGACTTATTTGTTATATGGAAACAAATTTTACGAATAGTGCAACATATGAAAAAGTATATTCAATCATATTATAAAGTAAGTACGAACAAACACAAACTTGGTTGAATCTAAAAATGAGTGAAATTTTTTGGGGGAAAAATCATATGGTATTAATTATACAAATTTAAATAGAATAAAGAAAACATTTTTTTTTAAGTTTTATTTGATTTCAACATAAAATTTAAATTGCATTACTAACTAATTTATTTAAAAATCTAACCTAGTGATCTTTTGGATGAAGATAAAATATCATACACTTATCATAATTTATATAAAAAAATAATTTTTTTTACTTGTCAAAATAAAATTAAAAAATACTATCTAAATAGACGTAAACATGGCAATAGCCTCTACTTTTATGGTGAGAATAAGTTGTAAGTTAAGCGGCAGTAAAAATTAGAAATATATAAAATCAAAAGATTGGGAAAGAATTGGAGTTTTTGTGTTTGAAAAAAAATAATTTAAATATTATATTTTTAGCAATACGTTGCAAGAATTGATAAGAATCTGCTTATAATTTTTAACTTAAATCAACTTAATTTAAATAATTTAAAAATAAAACAATAAACTAAAAATATTATTTTAAACTTATTTTGAACAATGAGAGATATAATAATTTTTTATCAATCTATACTATTATAAAGAAAATAGGTATTACAGACATAAAATGGTGGTTTTGACGTCATTGCGCCAATGTGATTACGAAAATACCCTGATAAGATAACTAACTTATTCAATTTTTTATGTTCTACATTAACTTAACTATTCAATTAACATATTTTATTTTTATTTATAATATATTTTAAAACGTGAAAGATTATTTATTATATGTATACAGGAATAGTTTGCTACGACGGCTAGTATTATTATAAATAAAAGGTGTTATAAACAAAAAGTGACGATTTTGATGCCGTTGTACCAATTTTATCTTATTCAAAAGAATGCCCTGATAAGATAAGTAATTTACTCAACTTTTCAAATTTTATATTAATTTTACTATCAAATTAATATATTTTATTATTTTTTATAATATATTTTATATTATAAAATATTATTTATTATATAGATATAAAAATAACGTGTTATAACGACTAATAATATAAAATAGAAACTGCTGAAAAAAAGAAAAAGAAGTGTATGGTGAGGGAAAATTGAAACAGCTTCATGTGACAATAAATTTTCACAGTAATGCAAGTACAAAAAGAAGTTTAATATTATAAAAAAAAACTATTGAAAAAAATATAAGTAAAAGAAAACTCTATAATATTTTTCTATTTTATATTTTTTATGTTGTCTGAACTCCTTTTTTTTTTTTAAAAAAATTATATTGATTATTATTTCTTATAATTATAAATTTAAATATTTTACTAACTATAAATAATACTGAATGAGATTTTCGCTGATGAGGTTTATTTATACTCAGAATATTAAGTACTAGTAAATAAATTATTGAATATACATTAACTTATGCCGTTGCATTTATTTCAGTTGTCATGGCAACCGTACGACATGGATTCAGACCGCATTATGGCTTATGCGGCTGAATTTAACCCTAAGCATTGAACATCAACATGTCTTTTGATTTTCTACGTCATTGTGGAAATGCATCATACTGAGCGGTTCCTTCTTTAATTTGGGATGAGGCAAAATATTTCAAAAATGCCAGATACTCAAGACAGGATGATATGAGCCTGCGTCAAATATCCCGTAGAGTGTGTGCGGTCATAGATTGGGGCTTACAACACATACTTATTTCACAGAATCTTATTCTGCATATGTAGATCTTCATCTTGGCCTTGACATTAATCAACTATACGGACCAGGGTACAACGTTTTATCAATTTTATTTCCATAATTGAGTGCATATCGTAATTATGTGGAGGCTAGTTCTGCAACAACATCAAGTCGATTGCACATTAATGCCAATGATGAGATAATGAACAAAATGAGTCAATACAGAATGTGGTGAGGAAATAAGAAGATTTCGGCGCCAACGCCACCGGCGCCATTGTGGGACGGACGGTAACTTTTAACATTTGTATGTAATTATCGTAATATTTCTAACAGTTTAATTATGTCTTTTTACTAATAAATTTTTAAATTTACTATTAATTATAATTAATAAATTATTTAAATTAATAATTATAAAAAATAATAATAACTCTAACTTTAAAAAAAAAGCTGCGGACAGCCTCCGCGACTTCATAAGAAAAGTAACTTTTTTTTTTTTGTGGATGACCATATTTGTGTTAATAGTTTTCTTTTAGTTATATTTTTGTTAATTTTTTTGTGATATTAAAATAAATAAACCAACTATAATAGATTAAAATTACAATAAATTAAGTAATACGTCACATCAATATAATAAAAAATTAACTAAATTCAATAAATTTATGATGGACATATCTACATGTTCGATTGGATTTAAACTCAAAATTTCAAACTTATTTATAAAATTTCAACCTTAATCAATAGGGTAAGATATTATGGTTGGAGAAGTACCTTCTCAAAGCTTGTCTTTCACGACATTAATGTTTTCTGATGTACATAACATTCTTCAAATGTGCAATTCCTGTCCCTTCAAAAGTGCAAGTTTTCGAACATATAACAACGTTAATTACTTGATACACATTTCTTTGTCCAATAAAGTTGATGCAGAAGAAACACGAGGATATGTATTTTTGCTCATATGGGAGGGCAAATTAGTCATTTAAAGGAAGTAAAATATTGTCCATTTAATTTATATGTTGGCAGAAATTAGAGATAAATAAGAAGTGATAAGGTAAGTCAACAAGTTGTTGGTCAATTCTTCTAAGGGACAGCTCAGTGGTTTGGGCTCAAGATTTCATACCGGAAGTCTTGAATTCAAATTTGAGTGGGTGCATAAGCATGTGGGATGACTTCGTCTCCAATCACGCAAGACATACCTTCAACATTATGATCATTGGTCAATTATAAAGGTACTTATAAATTACCCATCAATGCAGTCCTCACATTGGTAAAGGGAATCGAACCCACAATCATATAATTGAAAGTGGCCTGTCATATATGTTGGTAGTAAGAAGTGATAAGGTAAGACATCTAGTTGTTGGTCAAGTCCCTTAGGATACAGCGCAACAACTCGTGCTTAAAATTTTATACAGGAGGTCTTGAATTCAAATTTGGGTGGATATGTAAATGTAAGCGATGACTTCGTCTCCAATTACTCGAGACATACCTTCAACATTATGACATAGGTCGCTTATAAAGGTACTTATAAATTACCCATCGTTGTAGCCCTAAGCGACAACCCAACGGCTTGGCTCAAGATTTTCCACTTCAAACTCGGGTGAGTGCGTGAGTGGAGGGGGGAGGGTGTGCGTAAAAAAAATGCCATTCGTCAAACTGTAAGAGTGTTTGGACCCTAAGACGATTCTTGAAAATGAGCTAAAATTCGAAACTCTAGAGGGTTAAATAATTTTATGATTAACAAAAAATAAGACACCTATAATAAAAAAAAAAAAAAAAACGAAGTAGTTCCATCTCTAACGTGGGATAAAAACACTTACAAAGAAGTGATTGCACAAACACAAATTAAATTATCATTTTTTTAAAATAAAAAATTATCTAAAGAATTGGGGAAAAGTATTATTTTAGTCCGCTAAGTATGTCAAATTTTAATTTTAGTTCGATAACTATGTCCATTTTTGTTTAGGTCCAGTAACTTACGAAATTGCTTACTTTTAGTCCTCTGTCAGATTTTCGGACAATTTTACCCATATGAGTATATATGGATTAAAACTGTCTTTCAAAAATTACATAGGGGTAAAATTGTCTGAAAAGCTGACAAAGGACTAAAAGTAAGCAATTTCGTAAGTTATTGAATCTAAATAAAAATGGACAGAGTTATCGAACTAAAATTAAAATTAGGCATACTTAACGGACTAAAATAATACTTTTCCCAAAGAATTGCACTTCTCAGTAAGTGTTTTTTTTCTTTTTTTTTTCTGAAGGAAAGAGATAAGAAAAAGTATTGCAGCAGACAAATGTAAGGACTCTTATCTGCATTTTCACGAGTGGCTATCACTACTTTATGGGTTTATTTCACAAAAATACAAGAATTGTTATATTGCATTATTTCCTACCTCGTAACCTCATTTCAAGTTGGACTACATTTTTATTTTATTTTAAATATGATTACATATTTATTTTATTTAATTATACCTATCATATGCATAAATATAATATTATTTTGTTTTTGAAGAAAGATTTGATAAACACGAAATGTATATATTAAATGAAATAAAAGATGTAATAAAATTATTATTATTATTATTATTATTATTATTATTATTATTATTATTCAAATTTCGAGGATACAATGATCATTCTCATTGATGCAGTCTTGGAACTAAATTTCACACCACTTCCTAAGATGGTATTAGTTATTCAGATATAACAGTAATTAATATAGGGGTTTGATTTTATATCGGGCCCTCATACAACAAAGTAAATACTGTATTAATCTATATTAATTTCCTTACAGATTTATACATCAAAGTAAACAGGACCATAAAGTATTTAAAAATATCAAATTTGTAAATTAGATAAAATGTACACAACCCTAAGAATTTCAAGATTTCAAATCAAACATAGAAAATTTAAGACTAAAATCCATTTTACCATGGCGATTTCACGAAATAGTTAAAAATTTTCATGTATTTTAAAAATAGGCAAAAGTATTTTTTCTTTTTTCTAAACCTTGCACGAAACCCCTCATTTTGTTAGGAGAACTCGCGCCTAAAGTGCGATTTGGGATTATTTATGACAAGTTTTGACCCCTTTTTGGTCTTTAATTGACTAAAATGCCATTATGATGCGAATAAAATGAACATAGTCAAATTCACTCGTTTTAACATTGCTTTCAGTGTTTTCTTTTTTTTTTTTTTTTGTATTTTTTTCATCCCTAAAAAAGAATAAATAATTTTGTTCTTAAATATTTAAACATCAAAAAGTATATAATTTTTTCAAAAATTTATAATTTAAATTAAAAAATTACATTAGACATCACCATACAAAGATTATTATACTACAATTCACTTTTCAAATTTAAAAATCTGTGGATATATACATATTAATCACTTACAGTAATTATATTTTTTTATACAAGCAAAATGTTGCTCGTTTGGATATACCAACTCGAGATCTTTGGGCCTAATTTTTTTCAAAAGTCTTGAAAAGGAGACCTGTAAGAAATACGTTAGTTCTCCAAAATTTAAATCAGTAAACGATAATAGAAATAAGAATTGAATTAAAAAAATCATAATATAGAGTAATAATTGAATAAAAAAATATTAAAAATAAATAAAATTAAAAATTTATGTAATTTTTTACTAACATAAGTATTTCTTGTCCAAACCCTAACGAAAGAGGATCAGGTATAAACGATGGATTTTCGAGAGGGAGTTTAAGTGTAATTTTCAAACTTCTTTGAAGAAAAATAAAATTTCATATGTTTTGTGGGGTCTAAGTGTAATCAATCCTAATATAAATGATAGTTATTTTGTAAATAATTAAATATAAAATATACTAATTGAAATAAATTTTATTATTTTTTTTAGGACAGAATAATTATATCGGCAAACGGCAAGTGCAATATTAAGTAGAAATAGTATCATTTTTAACACAATGGTACAAAACAGTATTTAATCAACCAAATTCTTTTCGGAAATACTTTTTTATGAAACACTCTAAGAGAGTGTTTGCGGAAGTTTTTATATTTAGAAAAGTGATTTTTGTAGAAAAAGTTGAAAGTTGTAATAGAATCTAAAGTGAGCAGTGTTTTATAAAAAAAGTGAAAAATGCAAACAAAAGCTCAATTGGATAGTGTTTAATTAGGGAAAAACCACTTTTATGCCAAAGATTAAAGACCCTTTTGTCCCCAACTGTTAAAGAGATTTTATTTTTGTTTATATTTTTACTTGTTATTTGTCAATAATAATAATAATAATAATATTTTTTTATAAAAAATAATAAATTTTATTTTGATTAGTATATTTCATATTTAATTTTTTGTAATATTAATTGAAAAAGTGAATGTTTATTTTAATAATGCTCCACTAAGTAACATAATTGTTGATTCGTACATAATAATTAAACTTGCACGATTGTCAAACGAAAAATATTGTTTATTAATTAATCATAACCATTTAATTTATATGTTTTAAAGATATAGGAATAATATATTTAGATAATATAGCAAAAAAATATCAAAATTTTGAAAGCTTTAATATCAATTTAAAATATGTAATTTTAAAAATAAATTAAAAATAGTAAAAAATTAAATTAATATTATTATAATAAGGGTAAAGTAGTCAAAAAAATGAAATTGAATTTATTTATAAAAAATCAAAAACATGTATATATGTACAACGGTAAATATTATATTTGATCCTTTAAGCTTTTGATTAAAATTACTTTAGTCTCCTCAAGTTCATTTCTTAACTTTACTACCCTTAAACTTTAATTTTTGTCTTAGTTTAGTCCCTCTTATCATTTTTCAGTGAAAATGTTGTCGGATTTTGAATCTTTGAGGGTAAAAATAATTTACCAATTTTTAGTACAAAAAATGAAACATTTAATAAATATTGTTAAGGTTTTTTAACTTTTTTAAACTTAGCTTTGACTCTTGAAATAAAAAAATTACTGACTTAGGTTTTTTTTTATTATATTTTCAAAATTATGACTATTTTTAAATTAAGTCAAACTCTGGCGACATTTTCGGCTTAAAATGGTCAGAGGGACCAAATTGAGACAAAAATTAAAGTTTAGGAATGTTAAAGTCAAAAAAATAAACTCGAGGGACTAAAGTAATTTTAAACAAAAATTTAAGGGACCAAATATGACATTTTACCTATCTAAAAAGAACATACTATTAGAATTCAATTATATTTTATCAAAAAATTAATACATTAACAAAAATATTATATATAAAACATGTATCGAGTGTACGTTTCCGACTATTTATAACTCCCTTTATCTTTGAAAAAAAATAAAAATAAAACTTAGTGCAATTTTTATATTTTATAAATTGGAAAATGACCACACATTTATACTATTTATTAAGAGGGAGGGCACTAAAATAATCATCTTTGATTGATAAAAATATAAATGTAGCAATATATTTTTTTTTCATTTATACATATTTAAAATTATTTTATTTTCTTGATTTTGATGAATTGTTCATTTTCTTTTCACCCTCTTTCATTTAATACGTTTTCAGCAGTAGTCTAACAATTAGCTAAATCTATTAGTTTTCGTTTATTTTTTATATATATATATTTTTTGTAGTGAACTAACCATGCCTTTATGGACTATGAATTATAATTGTACTTATTTTTTAAATTTTTTTTTGGAATTTTTTCGTATGGACTAAGTGGGTTATTTCTTTTATAATTTTTTTAAAATTTTTCATCTTCCTCATTCTATTTTTTTATAATTTCTTTTTTAAAAATTAATACAACAAAGGCAAAATTGACAATTTCATGCCTTCATCTAATAATTACATAATTTCATCAACTATAAACAACACGTCGTTGGTGTCTCGCCTTTATTTTTTGGTATGTTTTTTTTTTAAATTTAATTTTTTATTTTTTTTTAAAATTTTCATCTAACTTCCCACCCCCATTATCTTTTGATAGTTATTTATTTCTTTTTAATTTTCTTTCATCTTTTCTATGTCACTAGTTTTTACAAATTTAGTATTAATTTATTATTTTATATATGCTTTATTAAATAATAAATATTTTATTTTAAATAATATTTATAAAAATTGCACACACATGAAGTGTGTCACATAATAGTTGGTAACAAATTATATTTAATCTATATATAATATTCATTTACATATACGTTAGATTATTAATTGTTGAACCGTAAGAATTTAGAATATTAAATCCAATAATTGATTCTAATGACATATCTACATAGAAAATTAAAAAAGATCGTAGTAAAAGTGATATTGGATTCTTTAGATCATAGAATTTCAAGAGACTCAATTCTTATTTATGTTTTGAAAGTAAAACTCTAGCAAATAAACTAACACTATGTTTGAATTCATGTTTTCGTATTTTTCGAAATAAGATAAAAATACACTTAATATTTGTTTTTATATTTTTTTGTTTTTCAACTTTCTATATATATAATATAAAAAAGACATGATTTGACAATAAACAGTAATTTTTGTCCTTCCAAAAATACAACATTAAACATAAAATATTTATATATAAAAGAGATATAATTTGACAATGAACAGTGATTTTTGTCTCCCAAATTCCAACATCAAACATACACCACTTATTTTAAAATATTTTAAATTACCTCAAAACACAAATCCAAACATATCTATCTCCAACACACACTTACTTATCTCTATTTCTCACTCTTTATCTTCAAAACATAAAACAAAACGTTCAAAACACAAATCCAAACATAGGGGTAATGTTTTCTTTGCATTTCTCTATAAAAAAATTCATCATTTTCATTCATCGAAATTATCCAAAAATTACCATAAGTCGAATAGTAGACCACATTCAGAAAATTATCATCTAGAGATAAGCCATTTGCACGGCCTATGTTACGGGCAATTCTGCAGCAATGGACGTAAACGTTCTTGTGTATCGGCCATGTTCCGTGGCTTATCTCATGTCTGCTTTAAATATAAACAGCATATTAGACAGAATCGCTTTGATGATAACTCATGCTCGTGCCTTACATTATACTTTTTTTATATGCAGAAGCCCTTAAGGTATGACCACGACTTATCAATCAGCTAAAAATTTTAGCAAAAATCACTTATCAAACATTATCTAAATTGAAAACAAAAATTATAATATAAAAACCACAACAATATAAGATAATAATATACTTTTAAAAAGGGTTAATTATACTTAAACTCCTTATAGAAATGTTCAATTACACTTTTCTCCAATTTTTTTTTGAAATTACACTTACACCCTCTCTGAAATTTTTTGATTTACACTTGACCCGCTTCCATTGGGGTGGGGGGTTTTGGACTATAAATGCTGTAAGCAAAAACAATTACGTAAATTTTTAATTTTTCCTATCATTTAACATTTTTTATGTATATTTTTATATTTATAAAAGAATAAATATAATATGTATATATATATAAAGTAAGGTTAATATCATTATATTTTTTTCAAGTTTAAATATGTTACATAAAAATGTTAAAATGAGAGATAAAATTAAAAAATTATATAATTTTTTTTAATTTAATATAACTATTTTTTATTTAAATCTTAATAAAAAGGGATCAAATACAAATAGTGAATTTTAGAAAAGAAAATAAGTATAATTTTAAAACTTATTTCATACCTTGAGATAATAACTATGTGCAATTAAATCTTTTAAAAGCTACACATTCAAATTTACCCTTTTAACAGAGAGCAGTGAACTGTAAACTCACCCCGCATTTCATTTCCAATTACCGAAACAAGATTTGAGGTTCCCAATCGTCTGGGCAAATTTCTCCACACCCCTTTATCCATAGCCACAAGCTCTCAAGAAAACTCACAACTGCTTGAAAAACCCATCTTCCTGACAGCTGAAATGACTGCAGCAACAATGGCTACTACAGGATTTTCTTTTGGACTGAAAACTTTTTCTCCACGGAGAGAAAAACGAACAGCTGCAGTTGCCTTTACCTTCACGCCGTTCATCAAGAAACAAGCCTCATCTCTCAACCTCAGTTCCTCGCACTCTATTTCTGGGCTTCGTCCTCTTGTTCTCAGCAAAACCCTCACTGCTACCGGCCCTGTTCAGAGGAATTCATTGCCGCTGACGGTAGTATGTGCAAAGGGCTACAAGATGAAGACCCACAAGGCAAATTCTTTGTCTTGACGTTGTGTATAGCTTGTTTAGTTTGAATTTCATGGTGTGTGTGTGTGTGTGTGTGTTTAGTGATGTGGGCTTTTCGAAATTTTTAATCTTGATGATGTTTGAATGGGAAAATTCAGGCTTCTGCTAAGCGGTTTCGGGTCTCGGGAAGTGGGAAGATAATGAGGAGAAGAGCAGGGAAGCAGCATTTGCTGAGGAAAAAGAATACTAAGAGGAGATTGAGACTCTCTAAAATGGTTTGAGTTTTGAAGCTAATTTTTTCTTGAATTTCTTTATTTCTCTTTTGAAATGAAAATATTTGTTTTTTACCTTGCTTTGATGCTATTCTCACTGTTCTTATACCAGTGTGGTGGTTATAGCTAGCATACGGGTAAAATTGCAAAGGAGTTTAGGTTAAACAAGCTAGAGGTTCGGTGTTAAAGAATGAATGCTTCGTCTAAAAGTTTAAGTTGTTAGATTGGAGAATCATTTAATATTTAATATCTCTAACAATTAGCCCGAGTTATTTTTAACTGTTAAAGATATGGTGAAATGAGAGTAATGAGGGAAAAATAATGGGATAAGATTTAGGATGGTGCTGCTGGATGATCTTTATTCTGAAGTTAGAAAGAAAAGAGGTTCATAACCGTTAAAGATTTTCTCTACAATGAAATTCAGGGTTGAGAACATGGGGAATTGTCAGGAAGACTATCGTGAAGCCCTCAATCTTTTAGCTTGAGCATATGCCTGTTCTATCATCTTATTGTAATTATGGAGTTTATGGTCCGATAGTTTTGTTGAAACGGCATACAAAATGTTCCAAACACGCATGCATTGTAATTTGTTGGTTACTCTGGTTTGGCATAATATTTTTAAGCAGCGTTGGTTCTACAACGTAGACGTAGACTAGAGTTGCTCTGGAGGCCCTGTTGACTAAAGTAAAGTATAAACATGGAAATACTACTGCACTTTCTACTGGGCGTTCTTTTGTCGAGTAGCATGACAATTTCGAGTTTTTAAGATGAAAACTGGTCATGAATATGAATTCCAGGCACTACATGGATGATATTCACATTTATTGTCGAATGCTTGTTTTTGCTTATTTGCTGCGGAAGACTGAAGATGCTTGCTTATTGATGAGAACTACATAAAGAAAGAAAACAGAGAAACGAAAGTAGTGACTAATTATGTCCACCATTGGCAGATCAGCTGTGAATGCGTTAGAGTGCCCTGGAGTTGCTGCAAACCTACTTGCTGATTTTCTACTTTCCATTCGCACATACCCCAAGATTCTCATGAATTAGTTTCTCTTTTGACAACACTATGCTCTGTTACATCTAAGTGTTTGTTATCTGCAGGTGCAAGTTGACCGGAGCGACTATAACAACGTGATAGGTGCCTTGCCATATTTGAAAGTAAACCGGTCGAACTAAAGGTAGATTCACTTGTCAAGTGCTAATGTGTAGAGCTCGTCGTTTCATTGCAAAGGTCCTTGTAGCGTACCAAAAGAGCCCATCAACTTTGTTCATCATATGATTCATTTTTTGCATCCATTTCGCCATTTTATCTTCCAAATGCATATCTGTTACGAGCGCTACCTTTTAGCTGCTTGAGCTTTATCATTCAATGAAGATATTTTGTTCTCTGCAAGCCATGGGTATGTTCTTACTTCCATGATTGTAAATGGCACCCTCTGCTGCTACTTCATCTGGCTTTTACTGAGCATTAGGCAAGAATTTCCCCAGGTTTCCAAAAGAAAGACCGAAATTAAATTAAATAAATTTAAGCTGGATCCCTAAATACTTCATTATCTCTTTATTCAAGATTTTTAATGTGACTAAAAATCAATATATAGGTACGGTATTATTGCTGTTTGACATAACGCACCTTGAATTCATGAAATTGGTGTTAATTTATAAGGTTAATTACATTTACACTTCCTTCTGAAAATGTGAAATGACATTTTTCTTCAAAGATATTTCAAAATTATGCTTGCACTTTCTCCGAAAATTCATTATTTATATTTGGTTTTTTTTTTTTTTTGGCTAGAATTTAGATGAAAAATGCCGACGTTAATGAAAAAGTTGCAAACTTTTTCAATTTTACCCCCTTATTTAATATTTTCATGTAATAAATTTGTATTTATACAACGGTGTTAACTCACTCCATATATATATATTTAGATATATTACATTTATTTCTTTATAAATACAAAAATATACATGATAATGTTAAATGAGGGGCACAATTAAAATTTTATGTAATTTTAACATCAACATTTTTTGTGGGAATCTTAATGAAAATGAATCAGGTATAAAAGAATATTTTCAAAAGAGGTGTAAATATAAGGACATTTAACTGAAAATTTAGAGGATAAACCTAAAAGGGTGAAACAGACTACTTCAAAACCAAGAAAATAGCATGAGATTTGAACTGAATCTCCAATCTAATTTGCATGATCAAGAAGCTAATGCTGCTGCATAACAAATCAATCCTCCAAAAAGAGAAAGGAAATTGAAAGCTTTCAAGAAAAAGTTGTCCAAGAACTGGAATAAAATCACCAAAACTCCACCATCCCATCAAGATTTTGCCTTATGACAATCATTGGGGCTCTGGTGAAACATAAACATAGACAAATATACATGAGAAATCAGCCATCTTTATTTACAGAAGAGATGGATTGAATTGATTTCTAAACTGTACAGAAAGAAAAAGGAACCAAGTCACAGTCTCACTAAAAAGCATTCAGTTTTAAGTCATATTCACACTTTGGTGTCTTCCATCACATCTATCTGCCATTTGCAATAAGATCAGGAAGGAGGCGAGTGAACAGTTGTATCAGGTAACATCGCTACCGTCACGACAAAATATTCACGCCCAATGGGTAGACCGTATGGATTTGAAGTCGATCCCGGGTTCAAGGTCAGCTGGCTGGTTCCGGTTTCGGAGGTCAGTATATCTACATGGTCTTGGTCTGAAGTTGACAGAGAAGATTTCACTATCTGATGTTCGATATGGACAACCTGTCCTACAATGTAGCTCGGACGAGTGTGGAGGTGGTCGGCAAATAACGCCACAGATTCAGCAGAGAGATAATAATATGGGCAGTTTCGGTTGATAGCCTCGTAGTGCCCGGAAGAGTTGAGGACAAATGCAGCAATCTCGTGGACTTCTAAACGACCATATGAAATCTTCTCTTTATTCGCCTGTAATGGGAATATCGTTTCATTTTATCATGGTTTTGTAATGTAGTTGGAAGGAAGAGTGGTATATAGCTACCTGTTTTTCCAATTGATGCTTCAAGTAAAGAGTGTTCACCAACTCTTTCTTCTCTTCTAACTCCTTTTTAAGCTGCTCGCTTGTAGCTTCAGCTTTGGAATACCGGTCAAGCAATTCTGCTCGCTGCCGTGACAAAATGGCAACTTTATCGGCAAGAATCCGAACAAATTCACAGAATTCAGCAGTACTATCATCATCGTTTTCATTGGCAGAACTGAAAATTTCAAGCAATACAATCAGACATCAATTTCCATTAGCATTGCACCATCCAATGAAAACAGAATGCAAAATTGCAAGGCAGGCAAGAACTAAAGGAGAAATTTTGTTAGTACTAAAAGAAAATTTCACATGTATTTTATGAGAGGGAAACTCCAATAATCAGAAAGAAACCAAGCCTGTTACAGCATCAGAAGGTGCAGTTATGGAAAACGACAATAAATTATCCAAAGAATCTATAAAACTTTATATCAGAAACATACTATGGTAACAGGCACACGCATCGAGCATACAAGTTCACTGGACAAGCCTAGACATTATTTCAGTACTGTATGTGATTAGCATACTTAACAGCAACCCATATAAATATCAAATCCAACGGCAAAATGGAAAGCAGAACTGCTTACCTAGCTAAAGCATGTAACGAGTCGGAAAAAGCAGCCACCCCTGATGATGAAACACAGCTTCTCAGCCTCTCAAAAAGACCATGCATTTTGACAGTCGAGGCACGCAGTGCGCTATATTCAGAGGCCCTGCGATCAGCTGCACAAAGATGTGTTTGTGCTTCCTCTCTTGCCTCATGCAGAAAATTTTCTAAATGAGCACAGTTCATCTGAAGCAACAAATAGAACAGTCTTAACACTGATGAATTTTAAAATTTCATATGGAGTTCGATGCGGAAATAAAATACTGTTACAAAGCACAACAGTACATGCGAGCAAACTAAAATTGTCCTCAAGTGTCCTACCTCCTCACTATACTTTGTTTAGAAATACCAAACGCACCCCAAACCAGTACATATACCACTAAGAATGATATCTAAAAGGTGCTCCTGAATCCAACAAGTAAATGCGGATTTTCATTCCGCTGTCTACCCTTGAACAAATTAAAAAGTAGCATTCAGAAACCTGAAATGGAGAGGAGGAAAAGTTCTATAGAGTGTCACTTAATTAATAGCATGCATCTTACAGACCCCTGGTACACAGAAAATAAAGAGTTCATCACTTTCCAGTTAGTAATAATACCTGAGATTCATCAAGTAGCTTCCGATTGATCTCCAACTCGCTTCCGAGCTCATAAACCTCATCAATTAATGCCTGGATCTTGGCTTTTGCGTTGTCTAATTGACTTGATTTCTCTGCTAGTGCCTGTTGCAATTCCAGCACCAGGTTATCACTTACTTTGGCATCCAAACCTGGTAAAACAGCTGTTTCACAGGATAGAACATCTGGTTTCTGCGACACACTAACAGCCATATTACTCGTAGCAAGTGCAGTGCTCCCATCACACAATAGTATTTGCTTCTTTTCTTTACCAGAAAGATGTCCTTTATCACGGTTTAGATCCAGCATCGACGAATCCAGCTGAGGGTTTAGCATACCAGAGGAATCTGTCATATTGTCATCCAATCCTTCTTGTCCTTTAACATGTTCTGGGAGAATCCCAGATTTTGAGCTAGATGCACATGAGACCACATCCATTGCATGGTGCATGGGAATTTCTCCAACTTCCGACACTTCTGACTTGTTATCATGATTCTTTGTGGTTGACGCCACAAAATTAGATGCATCCTGATCAGCTGAAAGTTTACATCCTTGCACATACTGATCTGACAACCTCAGCTCCAACTCCTGAATCCGTTTCTCATAAGATTCACACTGCATTTGCTTTTCCTTTAGCATTGATTGCAGGTGTTTTTCATACACATCTTTCAGATGTAAAGCTTCAGAAGTCTTCTCGGCAACATTTTGCACTATACTATCTAATTTCCTGTCATCAAGTGATCCATAATCAAACTCAGCACTCATGGAACATATTAAGGCAATTTTAGAAGCAAGTTCAGCTTTTAGTTTTGCATTCTCAACTTCCATCTTGCTAGTAACAGAAATCTCCACCAACTCTGACCCCTCAACTAAGTCATGGAAATCATACTTCCCGGGAAAGTCCACAGCTTCTACTTCAGCTGCCTCTGAACTATCATCAGACATGCGTGATGAACTCCTCAAAGTCCCACGCTTCTCACTCTTTGAACAGAGACCTAACAATGATTCAGGAGCATAACGGTCTAGATCTGAAATGTCTATATCAAGCAGATTACAGTCAAAAGGAATTATATTGACATCACAAGGGTTTGGCATGTCATACAATCCCATGGATGTTAAAATATCCCGAGGAATATAAGTACCATGTTCTTTAAAGAATTCCTCACGTCTCCTAACTTCAGCACCTCTCTCTGTTGCAAGTTTTTCAGCCAATTGTCCAGCCTTGCCCAAGTAGATTTTCATTGCAGCTTTTCTTCTCACTACTTCTGCGAGGCATGCTCTGTATGCCGGACCAATCCCACGCACCACCTTTAATTGCTCAAACTGATCATTTTGACGCTTCAAAGCCTCCTGGATGACAGAAAACTTATACCGCACGTCTTTAATGGAATACTGAATATATGCAATCTTTTGCATATAATTGTGCACAAACATATTCATCTCGTTCTTCTTTTCCATGCAAAAGTTGAGCAAATCGGAAATTGCACTCTCACAAGCCTGCATCTTTGGGAGATAATCTTTCTCATGGCTATCATACATAGGACCCAATGCAGAAACAGCATCATGAGGACGCAGCGAAGATGACATCTGGTCGGAAAGACAATCATCCACAAGCTTCTTCACAGTATTTACATCTTTACTGCAGTAACAAACATATTAGTTTCACTAGATAATAACTTATCAAGCAAACTGCAAAGTATACTAACAACATCATATTTAAGCAAAGAGAATAGCCTTGAAAATAATGTATATAGAACAAGAAAAACTTATGCAGCAAGCCACAATAATAACGATATACAAGGTTGCATCTGGATGCCCTTACAGAACTCAAAAAACAAGCTTTTGAATGTGTTGAGGCCATTTGGCAGCCTGTTTTCATTTTCAAAGTCTGGAAACAAGAAAGCAACAAGGCATGTTTCTAGAAAGAGAGTTTCCTGTGTTTCTTGTGACGCCTGCCAAACCAACAACAATCTCTACGACTGCCTGCTATGTTTCCAGGCAGTTTGTTTCACATTTTATATTTTTCAATCTTCTAATTGTTTTTAATACGTACTAGTAGTAGCAGCAGTTTCTCCCCTCTACTACACATTTATTATATTTATTTGGTCTAATAAATGCTCTTACAAGAAGATATCAAGTCAATATTTATGTTCAAATGCAAAAACAGGCAATAAATGTGTTTTCATACTTTTCAATGTTAAGTTCTTATCGACCAGATGCATGTTTGCATGGACAAGGTATTAAATAAGATAGCTGATGTATGTTTTTGAAGCTTAAACATACTTCAATTTTCGAAAAGGGCATGGAATTTGGCAAAATAATTGAAATTTCAGAAACTCTCGATATTATCAATAATGCATTTTAAGCATTTTTTGAAAAACATTGATATATATACGATGAGGATATAGTAAGTTATATTAGACAGTATAACTATAATTTATTAATGCAAATTTAAACATATTAAAACCATGGTGGTGAATACAAAGTAAATCCTATTGACTTAAATCTCACAAGAACAACACTACAATGAAAAGCGGATAATGAAAATAAAATTGTTGTTCAGAACCATATGAAGTTTCCAAAGATCAAAGTTGCTATAACTGGTCTCTCTCCTACCTCTGCTTTTAAATTGGGAATACATATTACTAGTATGGTGTTGACAATTTGCAGGCCATGTCATTGAATGAAAATGTTCCTTTCCTAATTATCCTTTAACAGGCCTAATTACACATATACGCAATAAAGAAGAGTTTATTAATTTGTTTCATTATTATTTCATTATTAAGTTAGTAATATGGTAAATATTGTTTCATCGATATTTATGTAGAACATAAAAATATTTTAATAGTATTTAACATTTCAGGAAATTTTGAGAAACTTCCAGAAATTCGAAGGAAATTCTATAAAATTAAACTAAAAGCTGAATTTTGCTTAGGAACCTCAGTACATTGGATATTTTGACCGCAATTTTGGGACACAGAGAATTTAATACATGTTCGTAGGTACCAAATTTATATACCCGCCTAGCAGTAAAATATAGTTATGTACACCAAAGAGTTGACAAGGATCAACCAACAGCAGAGTTCAAAACTTGTTGTCTGCTCCTAGAAAGTAAAGGAGTGCTATAAACATCCTCATCATCATTTCTGAGGGAACCTACGTAAGCTGGAAATGGTTGTGCTCATCCTCTTGATAAAAAACTTACCTAGTAAACCATTACAAAAAACCACAAGTCTTTGCCTTCCTCTCCAGGATCAAACGCTCTGGGCTGTACCTCTCTTGTCTCCCCTCAGTCCTTGTGAAGTATTACCATGTGTACTAAGTAGTAAAGACTAGGTGCACCAGTTACTCCTGGCATACTGTTCTTTCCCAAGAACCTAAGCTAGCAACTTTGTCAACTATGACATCACAATACTTGAGCCTAAAGCTGGAACATAAATCACTACAACTACACCTATTCAAAGAATTCCTTGACGCTAACAAAGATCATAACTAAACTTATGCATCACATCCATTATAGAACCTAATTTGCAGTTCCCGGCATTTCCAAGAAAATGTCAGTCAGTTTAATGTAAAAGAAAACTTTGCCTGATGGCTAAATCAGCAGTCTTACCTTGGCCTTCCAAATATTATAATAGCCATAAGAGAATTTCATAGGATCAAATTCTACTAATTTTTCCACATAATTTTCCTCAAGTTTCTCCACTGTTTAGACATAATGAAACCATGGATCATGTTTTACATAAGGAATTATAGTCTATTCAATAAAAGGTATTTAATGTTTCTAGTAAAGCAAAAAGAAAAAAGTCAACCAATACATCATGCTTGCAAACAACACTGCACCATAGTCGGCGCCGCAGTCCAATTTTGTTTGCCTTCATGTGGAAATAAAATCAGAATTGATGCCGCCCAAGTGGTTAGCATGTATTACTAAGTCAGGACAATTCCTGACAACTGCATTTGGTAGGCTGGTTTTAAGTGAGAAAATTTGTGACACAAATAAAAACATATTCCGGACAATGCCGCCAAGAAGAGCCAAATCAAGACGACAATACCTAATGACGCAAAAAGGGCATACAATGTATAATAAATATCAGACAAGTCAGCCGAAAGGACAAAGGGAGCCAATATCTGATCATTGTCGTTAAGCACATAACATGTGACCAAATGGACAAAAAGAAACTTTTACAGCTATTAACAAACTGAGATTACATTACCAAAAATGTACTGGTTTTGCATAAATCACATGCCAATATTATCAGTCGGCTACAAAAAATACTAAAGCAACTGTAGTATGAAACATGCTGTACAAAAAGAATAACCAAATAGAAGGTTGGAAATGTAACACTGGGTGCATATGCAGTCAAGAAACAGAGAGAGAGGATGACCTTAAAGCCTGCATTATGCTCTTGAGCTCATTGATGAATCGTTGGTGGTCTTCTATTGATGTCTCCAAATCTTTGATAAGAAATGAAGCTTTGCCAGAAAATAATTGTTCTGTATTGCGCTTCAGGTCTGCAAACTCCAGTTTAAATTCTGAAACTTTGTTTTCGAACTGCCTATGTGAAATGCCGCAATCCTCCCATGTCTTCTGCAAGTTCTCTTCCTTCACAAAATCCAGCAGGCACTTGCGATTGGCAGTCTGTAAGGACGGCAGAATTCTTATAGATCTCAATTTCTCTTTATCCCTCCCAAAGTTCAGCAGAAGGTTGGCATGGCTCCGGTGCTGCTGCAAATAACATTTCATAAAGTCCGTGTAGTTTTGGTGAATCATCTTGTAGAAATGATCTAAGTTGCCCCTAGCAATCTCTAATGCTCTCTCTTGCACCTTCTGCTCTTGAAAAAGCCTTTCACACATCTCGATTTTTGCTAATGTTCGATTGTAAATAGCATGTCCACAGTGAAAATGAAACCTAAATTGTCTCTCATATGAAGGTAACGCTTTCAATGCTGGATCTGAAGCATCATCAAGTGGATGAGGACAGTTAGATGAGGATGGCAATGGCAGATCAGGAATGTCAACAATCGCAACTTGTTCCGGCGCAGGATGTGGTGAATTATTTCGCATCCTTGCTTTATTGAACAAAAACACTTCCCGTTCATTAGATGGGAGTTTATAAGCTGACAGGGGGCGCTGCGGCTCCAATTTCAAGTCCAAGCACAAAAGAAGCTGATCGTGGAATGGTATCCCACAATCTGATTCCAGGAACTTCTGCACAGCCTCAACAAGAGTACTTTCATCACAGTCAAGTTTATATGACCGCCCACTCTCAGCAATATGAACCACCAGCTTTCCCATTTGGACAACAGCTTCCGAAGAACTGGAACACATTTTCTCTAACCCCCAAAGGAATCAATAAACCTCCACCACAATAACCTAAGGATTAAACTACTTAGCAGGTATAAGGATGGCAAAACTCAACAAGACCACAACTGAAATTAGAAAAAGCAGCAGAACCCAATGAAGATCCTATCAGCACACTCCTAAACAGCACGTATAACACCCGCCAATATAACCCGAATAATCTTCAATCCACCGGTGATTCAACAATTAAACTTCAACTTCAACTTCACCATCAACAACGTCGCCCCATATTCCTTCAGAAATCTGTAAAGAAACCCAATTTAATCGAACCACCGAAACATTTAACCAGAGAAAACTCCAATTGCCACCGACTAACACCGCAGAATCCTCCAAAGATACAAAAGCACAAATCTCAGGGCAACCCACCTAACATGATATCAGCAAAACACAAGTTTACTCACATTTGCAATGCACTACAGCAATCAAGAACCACCAAAAGCAGCCCACATAAAAACAAACAAATAAATAACAATAATTAAAAAAGGGCTCTGTGGAAACCCATTTTTTCAACTACCCAAAACACACAGCTTTAATAAATAAAAGACAAAGAGATATAGATACCAAGAGAAACGAGAATTCCAAACCCCAGAAATATTAGAAAAACAATTCCAACACGAAACTCATACGACATCTATTCTTTTCCCTACGAGTTTCTACATATTCGTCTCTGTCAACACACAAACATACCTACACGCACGTCAACTTGCTCGCGACAATGGTGGGAATGTCGTTGAATGATGAATGATTGACTATATCATTATCAAGAAGTCCGTTCGTTCCTTCCTCCTAATACTGTCGTTTCAACCATACACAGAAGCAGAAGCTTCGCAAGGAAACACCAAACAGCAGAGCAGAGGAACTCGGAAGCAGCAGCAGCAGCAGCAGACCCTGCTGTCGTTTACTGTGCGTGCTTTGCAATCTTTGCTCCGAGAAAAGGGAGGAGAAGAGAAGAGTCCTCAGGAAGAACAGGGAAAAGGGATTTTAGCTGACTGCTTTTTGTATTTATCGCATCATCATCTCTCTCTCTCTCTCTCTCTCTTTCTTGTATTTTATTCGTATTTTCCACTTTTCTTGGGGAATTATTATACGCGAGTAGAATGAAGCGTATTAGGACTCTGATACGTACGTATCTTTTGTTTAATGTTGTTGTGTAATGAATGTGAAGTATCAACATTTTTGAGAAAATTCTTTTATTTTTGTTTACAAGGATGTTAATTATATTTTATTATTCATTAGTATCTCATATCGAAAATTATGTTTTAAAAAAATAGAAAAAATTAAATTTATAAATTTTTTATTATTTTTTAACATATAAATATAAGAAAATAGTAAATAATTTAAAATTTAAAATTAAGTACTTGAATAAATATAAAAATACAAAAGTACAATGAACACAAAAATAAATTTAAGTTATTTTTTAACTAAATTAAGTAAATCTTTTGAATAAAGATTATCAATATTATAGTTATCTAAATTCAAATAGAAAATAAAAAATGTCTTTTTAAGTGGCAAAATAAAAAATTATTTTTAAGTAATATTTGATATCAAACTAAATTTAAATCCTATAGTTGTGCATATATATAATAATTTTCTAAAAATTTTAGGATATTTGGGTCGGGCTACATTGGTAATTTTGTGTATCCTATTTATCATCCAATGAATATGGATAATCCTCTAAGGAGACAGTCTAACGGTTTGGATTCAAATATTTTTGTAAGAGATCTTATTTTTAAATTTGGGTGTGTGCTAAAAAATTAAAAAAAATCGAATGAATATGAATAATATAATCTCAATTCACCCTGTACGTATCAAAAACGAGAGAAAAATCTCATACTTTTTGTTAACAAAATATTGATAACATAAATTATATTCTATTATTACACTGTATGTTTTACTGCTAACATAATATGATCCGCACAGGTTGATATTTTTAAATATATATAACAAATAATATTTTAAAATTTTCATTACAAGTGTTCCTGTACGACATTTGAGGTAAAACTAGTCAAGTTTAGAGAGTGATCGAATGAGTTAAACTCCTCCCAGCAAGTACGCCTCTTAGGTTTCAAATCCTATTTATTAGCAGGAATCCCTCTTTAAATTCGGATTGAATTTTACAGTGCAATTTCTGTTACATTTACTATTTCAATTTCACATAACACACCACGTATGAAAAGATTACTTCACTAATTTTATTTAAGAAAAGATTTTATACACGTGATGTGTTTATGTGAAACGAAATAAAATATTCAATAAATTCTTTTGGAAATATGTGTTTGTAATTAAAAAAAAATATGAAAAATACTTCGACTTTTTATTCTAGCGTAAATTATATTAACATTTTTTTAAGATAGATCAAAATACACAAATATTTTTTAAATATTTATAATTTTATAAAATAAAAAATATTTATTTATTTTGACCTAATTTTAGAGGGTGTACTTTATAAGTAATTTTATTGGTGTGAGAATTATTTGAATATTCTTCATCTCACATAAGAGTGGAATATTTAATAATGGACTTGTCAATAAAAGTACTCTAGAAGAACATATTTAATCTTCAACCATTATTGCAATGGTGATGATTGTGTCTCATTTTGTTATAAATAATACAACAATGACAATATGAAATTCTCATATATGTATATATATATACTATATTTTTTAGGATAAACTATATTAATGTTTTTTAAGGTTTATATTTAACTTTTTTTAAATACAAAATTATACTTTTTTTTTTCTAAAAAAAATATAGTTATATCCCTGTTTACACCTGACCATATTTCGTTAGAATTTGGATGAAAAATATTGGTGTCAGCGAAATAATTATATAAATTTTTAATTTTACCCCTTATTTAATATTCCTGTATAATAATTTTGTAACCTATAAGGGAAAAAATATAATGATGTTAACATCACTCCTGACATAGATATTATATTTATTCATTTATAAGTACAAAAATATACATGAGAGGCAAAATTAAAATTTTATGTAATTTTTTATGCTAACGTCAATATTTATTATTCAAATCCTAATGAAAGGGAGACCGATATAAATAGAGAATTTTCGAAGGAGGTGTAAGTATAATTTAAAAATAAAAAATAAAAAAAGTATAATTTTTTATTTTAAAAAATTAACATATAATTAACCCTTGAATCTAATTACACAAAGATAGCGTATTCAATACAAAAATACAAATACTTCCCTTAAGGGAATATCGAGTAATTTAATTACATGAAGGAGTGTACTCGTAAAATTTTGCTCTTGAAAAATAAAAGACGTAGTTGTAAATTTAAAAATAAAAATAAAAATGAGATATCAGCGTAATATATTTTTTTTTGTGTGTTTTTTATAAGTACCATTATTATCCTTGATCTTTGTTAATTACAATTTATCATAAAGTATTTGTATAGATTTATATCAATAATGGGATTTGATGAGATTTAAATTATGAACATAAAGATGGAGGTTCATTCAACCTAACCAAGTACATGAAATTGAATGTGACCAAAATAGTACATAGAATTATGATTTTTCTACTTATGTTGTGCTAAAAGAGTATTGTGGGCCTCTTCCACCCAATTAAATATTGGGATAAATATTCTTTTAGATTTGACATAATTAAAAATATTTTTTTGTTATTTGAAAAATTATAAATACATTCCTCGTTACGTAAGAAATTACAAATGCCATCTTCAGATGAGAATTGCGTAGTCCATAAGGGTGAAGTGGAAATTACT
Organism: Sesamum indicum; assembly: GCF_026168435.1. NCBI lineage: Eukaryota > Viridiplantae > Streptophyta > Magnoliopsida > Lamiales > Pedaliaceae > Sesamum > Sesamum indicum. Next base: position 845,669 of record NC_142661.1, on the reverse strand, counting down.
ATTTTACTCTTACTGATATTTTTTTTTCAAACGTTCGAAAAAAAAGTGTCAAAAAATTCTAAGGATAGGTAGAGTAAATAATCCATAGGGCATATTAATCCATAAAAAATCGTTAGCAAATTCTAAAAAATACAATAAAATTATAATGGATAGTCTAAAATACATTTTAATCCGTTCATAATAAAAATTGGATAAAAACATAATGTAGTCTAATGGAATAGGCTCATCATTAGATGGACGCTAAGAAAGGGGAGGATATTTGTAATTTCTCAAACAACGATAAGTTATTTATAATTAAGTTAGACCTCAGGGGAGTTGACTGTAATTCATCCTAAATATTATATTTCAAGAACCTCTGGTTCAAGTCGGATATAAATTAATTATACATTTATCATATTATTTATGTACAATTCAAGTATAATGATTAATTTCAGACAAGTGTCGGTAAACTTAAAATGTCATCGATTTAATTTAACTAAATATAATTTAAATAAACAAATTTCATGTATCTAGTGGAAATTTGATTATTGGGCCCTTTTTCTTTTTAATTATATGAATAAAGTACCTTTATTAACATCTTTATGCCAACCCTAAAATGGTGTAGGAAAGGGCTCATTTAATATGGTATTTTTTAAATAGGTTTGTGAGTTGTTATATCATATTATATTTTTATTGAAAACAAAATGAAAATTTGATCTAATATTGATTTATGACATGTTGTATATTTTACATCTACCCAAACACCCAAATAAATAAAAATACCCTTAATTATTGATAATATATATATATATATTCACTTAAAAATATATTAATTAATTTGACTTTGAATTTTATTCACTTGCGGTGTTAAGAAATTAGCATTGGATCAGTCACGTACTGATCAATGTTAGTACTTTCAGATTAAAATAATTTGGAAAAAGTATTATTTTAGTCTGTTAAGTATGTCTAATTTTAATTTTAGTCCGATAACTATGTCCATTTTTATTTATGTTCAGTAACTTACGAAATTTCTTACTTTTGGTCCTCTGGCAGATTTTTGGATAATTTTATCACTATGCAACTTTTGAAAGACAGTTTTAGTCCATATGCACTCATAGGGGTAAAATTGTTCGAAAATCTGCCAGAGGACTAAAAGTAAGCAATTTCGTAAGTTACTGGACCTAAATAAAAATGGACATAGTTATCGGACTAAAATTAAAATTAGGCATACTTAACGGACTAAAATAATACATTTTCCAAATAATTTTATAGACTTGTGTTTGTGCATTACACTAGATGTAATTTTAATGACAAAAATATTGGAAGTGACTGTCGAACCTACTGTTTTGGCACCCAAATGTCGAGGGAGGTATTTTTTGGGGTTAGTAGGTACTATTTTTTTTTTCTTTTTCAACTAGTAACTCTATTTCACCCTATAACCTACCCCTCAGGTTGAACACATCAGGCTTGTCAATTAGTGGGCAATACTTAGACCCAAACCCACTTTAATAGTTATTACCCAAACTCGTGCCTAATATTTTTACATTAGATTCAAATCAGGACATATATCTATGGTCATAGATTTTTGGGTATGGATACAGTCTATACCCTAAAATACCCATGAATAAAATTTTCATACACGAAAACGCATTGTTATTTGTTAATTTAAAATAATTAAATTTATAAACTTTTGTTAAATCAATATGATTATCTATACACTCAAATTTGAAATAATTATTCAGTACATAATTAATTTATACTAATCCAATATTAATTTATAAACATCACACTGGACTAAAATTTTCAAATTAGATGATATATTTAACTATAGAGGCATTAAAATGAATATATCATATTATCAATAATTAAGAGTATTTTTATTCATTTTTATTTAATTTAAAAAATTATCTCAAAGATAGGAGCAAGTGAGGATTTATTTAATTTATAAGATATTAAAATTTTAATTTATTTATTCATAGAAAAATATATAAAAATTACCCCCCACCCCACCCCTACCCCCACCCCCTTTTAATGTTGCTATCAATCAACATAAGTCACAAATATCACATGGACAGTGGAGATGGGGATGAGCAAATCTGAGAGTGGACCACAAACACTCACATTGCTGCAACCATCCAAACCTAATTAAACCCCATCATGTGACCCAAACTCCACAACTTTCCCATCTTTGCTTTTCATACAAATCTGTGATGAAGTTAGAAACTTGGTCAGTCTCGTTGAAATTTGACAAAATTATGAAATTAGTTTGACAATTTAGGATTATTTTATATTTGGCATATACTTTATGCACTTTTTAATTTAACCTCGTCTTTCGTTAAAAGTTGTAGACCGAGGCCAAAATGTTATAAAAAATACACCCTCCCTATAGAAAAACGGTAAAAATTAAAAGTAACTGCTAACCTATTTTTTGATTAACGTGCACGTGACTTTCGTATGGGTTCTCCGCAGTTAGTTTTAACTCCCGTTAGTGTTGGTGCTCTTTTTACAACATTTTGGCCTTTTTTTCGTAATTTTTAATGGAACATGGGATTAAATATAAAATTCCGTATAAGCATAGGGTCCAATTGGAAGGGGCGCTAAATTTTGGGATTATTTTGCAATTTTGCCTAAAAAATTTAATAAACATTGCAAATTCATCAAATTTATCCATTTCTTGAATATTCATCAAATTTATATAATAATAAATTTCATAAATAACTTTTATATCTAAGTTTGTTTCATGTCGGAGAGACTTGAATAAAATATTATGAAGAAACTAAAATCTATTTTATTTAATAATAAATAAAAAAATTGCAAAACTAATAAAAGAACAAGTAAGTCGAAAATCGAAATACATAAATTTAAAATCAATAACATAAAATATAAAAGTCAAAATATATATATGGAATAATTATACTCTTCTCTCCTAAGGTTTAGTGTAATTATATGTAAATCTTCTATGATTTGAGAAATCATATCTAGCACCTCTGAGATCTGCTTCCGTCTAACAAATAAGTTTCTCAATTAATCAAAATTCAATGAATTTGCTGATATTAACAAAAATATTGAATGAAAATTTATATCTACTCTTATAACTGACTTATTATGGGTTAAATAATTCTTTTCGGACGAAACTACCCTTATAACGGTGAAAATATACCTCCTCACATGCATTAACGTGTGAAGATGTATGAGGATAATTTGATCATAAAAAGATTTGTTTGACCTGCTATAGGTCAGTAATAATTTAATCACGGGTAAATATAATTTCTTTTTCCATTTTTTTTTGTTAATATCAGCAAATTCGATAAATTTTGACTAACGTGGGACTTATTTGTTAGACGGAAGCAAACCTTATGGGTGCTAGATGTAATTTTTCAAACCACACGGGGTTTACGTGTAATTATGCCAAATCTTAAAAAAAGAGAGTGTAACTAATAGCCTTTGGTTTTGCGCCAAGCCCTGTCGGTCGCATGGACTTTGACAGAGCTTGACACTGTCCCTGACTATAACAACAAGATAATAGTAATGATAAAATATTACGTATTGATTTTAAAAATTATCAATAAAAATATATATTACATGTAGATAATTATGATATTACGAAAAGATAACTATTATTATAAAAATTATATATAAGCAAATTTATAGTAAAAAAATGGTAAAATATAATGTTTTATAAAGTCATGGAACTGAATAATAAAAAATGTTTAGAGAAAAAAAAAGTTCAGTTTCCCATTTTAATGTAATTAGTAGATGACATATTGTGAGATCTGTGTTGGATAGGAACGGGTTCGAATCGGGTGGGTTTTGTCAGAGCCGCCCAACTAGCGCCCTACCCGGTTTTGCCCCAACGCCACGCCGTCATCTATCGTTGGACCCAAAAGCCCGCTCCTTTCTCGACCCTCCTCTGGACTCAACGGGTTAAGCCCGTAAAATTCGATTAGATTTTCTATTTTTTTTTTCAATTACCTGCTTTAGTTTTTTTTAAAAATTAATATTATTATTTATAATTTTCTTATGAGTTATTAATATATTAATAATTTATTTTTCATATATATATCTAATGTATTAAATAAAATTTTAAAAAATTAAATAAATTTAAAATATATTTATAAATATTATTGAGAGTATGTTTTAAACAAGACTTTAGGCCCGATCAGGATCCGATCAAATCCACAGAATAAAAACTTGTGCCTAGACATGAACAAAAAAAATTAAATACGAACTCGTCCCATTTAAGCTGAGTCCTGGATAGGGTCCCGTTCTACCTGATGCTTTTACCATTCCTAATGTTGAATTTCGTTATCATCATGTATATTATTATTATATTACTCCACTATGCAAAAATTGTTATGTTCTAAATAAAGTTTGTATCTTGAGGTGATCCGAAAAGTAAAAAAAGTGGGGGTGGGGGTCGGGGTGCTTAGGGGTATTATGGTCATTTTACAGCATAGTCCACATGTTCGTGTAAACGTACAATAACGTTATGGGCTTCATTTTCTGACTAAAAGACCAAGCTGCTGTGTAACGGGCCAGATTAGCAAGGTTGGGAGAGTAGCTAGTAAATGACAAGAATACCCCTAACACCACCCACCCTCAAAAAAGAAAAAAAAAACAAAAAAAAAAAGGGAGAGAACAACATGCCCACATTGAGCTGCATCTTAAATTATGAGATTCGTGTCATATCAAAACAATATATATTTCATTTTTATTTTATATATAATTGATCTTATAATGCAGCTTGAAAATATTTGCTAATTTTTATTATAAAGTAAAAATATTTTCGGTTATTGAGTTTTTTAATTGTATTTGTGCTTATAAAGGCTAGTAAAAATAAAAATGATTAAGCCTCAATTAAAATTCTATATATTCGAGTCAATTTTGTAGTAAACTCGTGATACTAAATGAAGCAAAAGAAAATAGTTAACATTTAAGGATTATATATTTATAGAAATAATTGAATTGTACGACTCAACATGAAATTTTGATTTCGAATTAATCAAATAGTTACGAAGATGCAAGTGCACTGTTGAACAAAATGCATGCGATATTCAGAGTGTATGGTTATGTTAGCCATACCAAGACCGTATTGTAATTATTTTTAAAATTTTGGGTGTGGTCCCCTTCTTTCTTTTCGGCATTTTTTCCCTTATGGAACATTCAGGTGAATCTCGTACTTTTGACACGAGGACCTCAAGATGCAACCTTTATCTTCTTGAAGGTGGTATGCTTCTTTCAAGTCCTCATGCCGAACTAGAAACTCTCAGGAGGGTTAAGACCGGATAAGTAGCTAAGACCTTCTATTTGTGGCTTGTATGGAGCTACATTGCAACAAATCTTCTTTTTCTTTAATATTGCTTCTGTTGTATTAGGAGTATCGACTGCCATGAACCAAACGAACTTCCCCTTAGACTTGCACTCTGGAGTAGTTCTACTCGTAATAAGAATGCTAACAGGGGGTTAATTATTATTATAAAAATAATTATATTAATATAATTTTTTTAAATATACTAATAATAATATAAAGAGTCGCGATTTTGAGTAAAAAATTAATTTTTTTTAAAGAAAAACACCAAGTTGCAATTACAAATGTTGTGATCTGTAATCACGACTTGGCCATTTTCTTTTTTTTTTGTTTAATTAAATTTTGTATAAATTAATTATATAATTTTGTTTAATTATGTATAATTAATTTCTAACAACATATTAAAGTTCAAAAACTCATAATATTAAAATTGTATTAATTTAAAAAATTACAATTAAGTGTACAAATGTAATAATATATATTTTTTGTACAATTATAAAAAATACAATGATGTATGCAATTTCAAATGTAAAAAAATGTCCACTCGTTCCACAATTGCGTCTGTGGCATTGACGTCGAGGTCTTCTTATTTCCTCGCCTACATTTTGCACTGGCTCATATTGCGTCTCATTTTCATCACCACCGAACTGATGAGATGTTGTTGCACAACTAGACTCCACATTGTCACGATATGCACTAAACGATGGAAATAGAATCGGTTAAATATTGTATCATTGTGCATATGGTTGATTAATACCAAGACCAAGGTCAAAATGTACTTGTGAAGAATAATGTTGTGTTTGGTTTGGCATATATGGAGTTGATTGAAGCCAATCAGTTTGAGACGGTTGAGGCATGCAATAATCTTGAGACGGTTGAGGTACGCAATAATCTTGAGGTGTATATACTATAGAAGAACCAACTATATCCACCCCAACATCATGACGTTCAACTGGACTAGTAAGACATTCGGCTAGAACTTCTTCTTTGCCTGTGGGATGTTGTGGGAGTTTCATCGGATGGAGAAGCAATTTGTTGTGGCTGTTGGGTTATGGCTTCCTTAATAATATGTAACCTGTGTTCAAATTATCCACCAATTGACTATATCCTTCAATATTTAGTAGTCTAGATCGACACAAAGTTTCAAGGGCATTCACCTCGTTTGCCTGAAGATTGTAGAAAAATAATGAGTCTTGTGTTGTAAAAAAAATATCTAAAATAAAATATGTGATATTATATAACAATATACCACAACTTGCAACATAGGTATTTCTCCAGGTTGGTACCCGCTTTCCACACGTCTATTAGTAGATGACGATACGAAATCTCTTGTTATGTTATAGTACCATTCCCAATAACCTCGTTTTGTTTCTCTTCTATTGGAAGTGGGTGACCTTTGTACGATCGTGTCATATCGTCTTGGCCATCTAGGGATGTATTGTATGTATTGCAGGTGCCAATCTGTGCCCGTGTGATTTTTACCGGAGATCTGATGGAGGCTCATATCCCGGGTATCCATCGCTTCTGAAATATTTTGCCTCATCTCGAATTGGCGAAGAATTCGTTCGGGATGATGCATTTCAACTATTGCGTAGAATACCAATGGACATGATGAACTCCACAACTGGGGGTTCAAATCAGCGGTATAAGTCATAATGACATCCGAGTCCATGTCATACGGCTGCCAGATGAACTGTAAAAAATAAAAAGATATAAATTAATACGCATTTAATTTATGGTATAAATATACTTATAATATTAAAAATAAGTTACCTGATCCGCCTGCATCTTATCCAGTATTTCTCTTATCACCCGAACAGTTCCCCATACTGTTCGGATGAACGTGTGCTGAGAATTCCAAGTAGCACCATATGGTGCTGCTAGGAGCCAGTGATCGTAGTCCATTTGGACTTGGCCTATAAATAGTCGTTCTGCACCAAGTCCAGGGCAAAGTGGAGCAATCTATGATCATGTCCAAATCTGTACGAATAATACAAATATGTGTTAATAATTAATATTCATAGTAAAAAAATTGTGTAAGAGTTATTAAGTAAATTTTACCTGCAATAATTGCTGTGCGCCACCAACTACTGCTTTGCCTTTTGTGCTGGCATTGCATAATTCATGATATAAAAATGCTAGCACAACACTCCCCCAACTATAGTTCTTGGCTGTTTCTATATCTTCTAATTTTGAAATATATAATAATGGTACCAGGTTACCTGATGAATCTGGGCACATCATTCCACCCAATAGCAGCAACGCAACAACACGGGCGTGCTGAACGGAATGTCGTGGGGAGTGTTATGAGTGATATCGACCGCCGGCAAATGAGATATAATTTGCTTGTGTTTGCAGTGTAGAGCCCTTGAACGCATTTGTATTCGAACTAAAGCCTAAATAAGTAAGGCAATATTCTTGCCATTGTTGTATTGTGCGGTCGATATCAGCTCCAGTCATCGGCTCGCCATCTATTGGGAGTGCCCATATTATTTGAATATCTTGTAGGGTAATTGTAGCTTCCCCTACACAAAAATAAAAAGTGTGCGTCTTCGATCGTCACCTCTCCACTAATGCAGTGATGAGATGCTGATTTAATTGAAGGTTCTGCACCTGTAAACTCCATAAAATCCTATTTGGTGTAGGATTTGTTATACATGTACAGAAAGATTATTTTGTTAAAAATGAGTGCAGAAGGTACCATCCGCACGCCATGCCTGTAGTACGGCATCTAGGTCACATTCGGGAATATCATCGAACTTATGTTGGGCTTGTTGAGATAATACAGTCCCATCATGAGGGCCGTACATAGAGCGTATATCCATTTATACGAAAAATTAATTTGTGTAACCCCACACAAAATATTTGTAGGAATATAACACGGTAAACTCTTATGAAGGAAAGTAACACGGGGTGTTTGATTTGAAAATGCATGAATGAAGGTTACACAGTAAACCCAAGCCTTTTATAAACGTTCGTTAGTCAAATTTAAATTTAAAGTGATGGTGACGAGTCACATTAATTGACCAGTCATGTACATGTACAGAAAGATTATTTTGTTAAAAATGAGTGCAGAAGGTACCATCCGCATGCCATGCCTGTAGTACGGCATCTAGGTCACCTTCGGGAATATCATCGAACTTATGTTGGGCTTGTTGAGATAATACAGTCCCATCATGAGGGCCGTACGTAGAGCGTATATCCATTTGTACGAAAAATTAATTTGTGTAACCCCACACAAAATATTTGTAGGAATATAACACGGTAAACTCTTATGAAGGAAAGTAACACGGGGTGTTTGATTTGAAAATGCTTGAATGAAGGTTACATAGTAAACCCAAGCCTTTTATAGACGTTCGTTAGTCAAATTTAAATTTAAAGTGATGGTGACGGGTCACATTAATTGACCCGTCATTGTGAACGTTGGGTGGCAGCTGGCCACGACCAGCTTTAAGTTTAAGGTTGGCTGCGACCTGCCTTAAAGCATTAATTTAAGGCAGCCGCGGGTAGCCTTAAATAAAGCGCCTAGCCTCCATTAAAGGCTGCCACTGGCCAGTCTTGTTAAATTAACAAGGCTGGTCAGCCTTGTCCATTTAACAAGGCTGATTTAACAGGCGATGGCAGCCTTGTTAACTAAACAAGGCTGACCAGCCTTGTTGATTTAACAAGGAAGAACGATGTGTCGCCTTGTAATTAAATAAAGTTGACACATCGTTTAATTTTTTTTAAATAAAGAAGTTGGTGGAAGGTTTGATTGCATGTATAAATAGCTGGATTTATGTGCTTCAAACAGACAAACATAACAACCCATTCAATTTTTGCCATCTCAAATATAGTCATGTATTATTTCTCTGTTTTTTGTTAACTATGTCTACTTCATCTTCTCGAATTGAAGTTTTTGTGTATTTTGGTAGTGAATTATGGAGCGATGGATAGTCTCTTCTATCATTGAAGTTTTTGTGTATTTTGGGAGTGCCCATATTATTTTGATATCTTATAGGGTAATTGGCCGAGTTAGTGCCACCAGTGAGCTAGCTCTGAACGAACACCTAAGGGGAAAGAAGCACCAGTCAAAGGAGGTTGCATTGAGAGCTCAGAATGCTGCAAAAAATAGCATCGGATTGCTACCAAATAAAGCTACCAAGCTATCCAGATTCCAGGTACAAAGGAAAGGGTGGAATTTACATTTCACTCTTTGGTGTAGATGTGCCTGGTAGGAGTCTCCTCTCAAAAAGCTATGAATGATCATAACAATAGGAAGAAATATGTCCGCCAAGAATAATTGTACTTCATTGTATTTTTTACAATTGTACAAAAAAATATACAAACTATTACATTTGTATACTTGATTGTAATTTTTTAAATTAATACACTTTTAATATTATAATTTTTTGGACTTTAATATGTTGTTAAAAATTAATTATATGTAATTAAATAAAATTATATAATTAATTTATACAAAATTTAATTACCAAGTCGTGATTTGTAATTGCGACTTGGTGTTTTTCTTTAAAAAAAATTAATTTTTTACTCAAGTCGTGATTTTAAATCAGGATTCATTATATTATTATTAATATATTTAAAAAAAATATATTAATATAATAAATAATTAACCCTGCCAACATGTCTAGAGGACTATCTATTTGAATCCCTTTTTATTCTTAATATATTTTACTAATCAAAATGAATCTCTTTAATCCTGTAAATGATGTGCTAACATTCCTAGGAGTCCTCCCTTACTCTAATTTTTCATATTTCTTTGCATGACTGCTTTGTTAGATATTTAACATATTTTTTTTATGGGTTAAATACAATTTACTTCCTGTGTCAAAAAATCCTCTTGTTGGATTTTTTTTTACTTACCTATATTATAAAAAATGGAGCACGCTGCCTCCTTGGGCATATTAAACGTGTAACTAAAGGGTAATCCAAAATGCCCCTTCTTATAGTGAAAGAGGCCATTGTGTTGACCATTCAGAGATCCAAAAGTTACATTTCTGGAAAGGGAGGCAAGTGAACCCTAATTTTCTTTTCGCCTATAATTGCGTTTGGCAAACGCAAGGAGAATTTTACCGTTTAATCTACAACAAAAGGATCTTAAACGTATTAATGCAGGTTTAAGATAGTATTTCTCATATTTTTGGTTTGTTTTTTTGTTGAATTTTCATATAAATAATAAACATTGTTTTAACGATGAAAACAAGAGATTTCAATCGTTGAATCTGCAACAAAAAGGTTGGAAAGGTATTATTACATTGTTAGGATAATGTTCTATGGGCTCATTTACATTGGGCCACAAGGTTGAATGATATTATTATTAAATGCTAATAAATTGTTTCCTTTAGTTAATGACGACCTGAATTGCATATCAAGGTCCGGGCCTAAACACTGTTTTGGCTCCATTGTATAACCTACCTCCTAAGGTAGTTTATTTATTGGGGCTCGTAGCCCATTTTGGACAAGATGGTTAAATTACCACCTTGTCCTGATTTAACTACAAAATTTCACACCTATGTCTTTCCTCTGAAATTGGCCTATTAATAGTGGACTTCATTTCATTCACATTGTTGGGTGAAAGAAGGGCGAAGAGGGTGCACAATATGAGCTTGTTCCAATTTGTTTCACAAAGGTTTTGTAGCTCAATACCGTTTCTTTCTTCCCTATTTGGTTTGTAAACACTCACTTGCCTCCAGTTTACTGGCTTATCCCCTCCTAGGTTTGAATGAAGAAGCAATTTTCGGTCAAAGTAGTAGATTTGTGTTTAACATGGGTGGGATTGAAAGAGTCTTTTTCATGAAACAAGGAGGACAATAATCAAAGTAAACATGCCATTGATTAAAACCACCCTTTATCAATTTCAAAAAGTAAGCAACAAATATTTAATATCGAGTTTTTTTATTTCACTTTTATTAATGATCAAAGATCCAAATAACTCATGCTCAAAGTAAACAAGCACTTTATGTTTTTAATTTGTTTTTGTTGGATCTTTATGAATAAAATATGTTCTGTTTTGACAATTTCTAGGGTTTTTGCATACATTGGATTGCAGGGTGTAGACTACAAAAAGTTCAAATCGAAGTATATATAAGGTGAATGCTCTAGTTTTATTTTATTTTACTTCTGTCTTTTTATGCTTTTGGTACTGAGAATAGTTTTATTTACGTTTTTTGTTTGATTTTGGCATTGGATTCAAAGGAGGAATCTTATATAAAACTACTGCTCCGGAATCCAATTGGATTGACTGTTTGCCATTCGCCAATCTTTATCAATAATATTGAGTTGATGAGTATGGAAAAACTCCATCAAGTTGCCAGTGTGTTTCGTTGTGCTTACCACTAATATTAAACGAGGTTTCAATGTCACAATGAAATGCCCACAGACCGAGAGGTTAAACCCATGGAGTTGGCTGTGCATAAGTTTGGCAGATATGAAATCAACTCTTGAGCGTCGGTTTGAAACGTTCCAAATCGGGGACCTTGAGATAAGGCATCGAAGGTCCTATAGAAACTTGCACTAAGTACTACAACCATATTTTGTTGGCAGGAGATGTTGGTCGTCTATGCAATTTTAATGGGTTAGTTGGCAAAGTAGTCAACTGACTGAACTGACTCATGAGAATTGTCATATGAAAGCATCTTAATACTTGGTCGGTATGATTGGGGTTCCTGATTCGGATAGTACGAGATTAGTCCTCGAACTTGAGGAATCATTGCAGTAACTGTCGAAGACTGTGTCTTGGATATGGCGAGCGGTGACTGTATTGTGAGACATAATCATCATAAGTCTCATCCAGTGTAATCGGAGTATGTGCTGAGGACAGTGGATTTTAAGAAAGGATTTGTCCTCTGTCAGTATGTGACAGTGAGTTCTTCTATGCTCTTTGAGATGGTTTAGACTCTAAAAGTCTTTGGCCAAAGCAATTGATTGATCAAGGATAAGTTTTCTAGATCCGATCAGTAGAGTAAACACATCTCGAGTATCAAGCATAGTTGCCTAGTCAATGATGGGAACTGACGCCCAATTCCATGCCTTAGATTAATGCCGAGAGACAATTGATAGTAGGACCATACTTGTACGAATTCAGAGCCTGAATGTTAACGCCACTATTCACCTAGTCTCTAGTGTCATTCACTGTTGCTAGACGGTCACCCATGGTAATTGGCTATTTTTTGCTATGGGATAATAAGAAATAATTAATTAAATTCTTGAAAAGAATACATGATTGGATCATTTATTTAGACTTATCCATTAGATGGATGACTTGAAGTTTAATTAATTGAATTCATTACAACTTTAAGCTAGCCATTAAAATTAACTAGATTAATTTTATTGGGCTTGGTCCAATTTATGAATTGGATTTATAAATTGAACAAGAGATAATAAAAACCTTGGATCCTTTAATTGGATTAAAGAATGTTTTAATGATGGGCTTGTAATTAAACCTAGTTCAATTAAAATCCATTAGACGTGGGCTTGACTTAATATTAATTAACCAAACCCGGTCGGCTAAATACAAGCCCAAGGCATTGGTTAGACCTTGACTAGGTCAAAGAGGATATTTTGAAGAGGCTTGGTTGATTTAGGTGAAATTCGTGCATGAGGGGTTGCTAGAGTTAAGATGGTTGTTTCGGAGTCTAACTAGGTTAGAACTCCATGTATATGTATAACTAGGTCATATACATACCTACATCTAACCATAGCCACACATATAACACATACTAGCCTCTAAAATACTCTCCAAATTCGTCTCTCTCTCTCTCTCTCACCCTCTCTCCCTTTTCTTTTTTCTCTCCATCTCCAAGTTCTTCTTTTGGTTTTAGAGATCAAAGAAAAATGAAAGGAGATCAAAATATGTTAACTAATAGCAGTTGTTTTGATCTCTACTCTTCGATGATGATTCTTACTAGTACGAGAAGATCACGTCCTTGTAGTGGGAGCATGAACGATTCTAGAGGATCTCATCATTGAGATTTATTCGTGAAGAGCCAGAGATGAGGAATCAACGCTTGTAGTCATACAAGGAAAACGACAAAGGTAAAACTCCTTTAACGTTTTCCGTCTCTTCTTATTTTTCTTGTGTGATTCCCGATCTTTACTTTTTTATTGTACGAAAAGCCCGAGAAAAAAAATCAGGGGTGTAGTCGGGTTTATTTTGCTTTAAAATTATTAACTTTATTTTTCGCACTTCCCCGGCCGATCCACTCCCTTAATAATGAAGGTACGTCCCTTTACTTTTTTTTTTCTTTTTTATCCCTTTTTTGCTTATGTAGTCCCTTGTTTTATATGTTTAAGACTTTTTTCTTTGAAAAATGGTTGATTGTTGTGTTTGAGTAAATGTATTGGTGTATATGCTCCCCCCGTGATAATATTATGTGCATTCCCCCCGACCCCTTGTGATAATATTTGTTTGAAATCTAATGTATGTATGTTCATTTACTTTGTTGCGGGGTTTTGAGCATCATAATATAGATTTTATCTGGGTGGTAAATTTGTTTCTACACCTAGATTAAGCTATGTAGGTGGAAGTATGAAAATACTTGAATAAATTGATATAGATTGCATGGGTTTATGTGAATTAGGAGAGACATATGACAAATGTGGGGAGAAGAAATATTTACTGATTTTTTATTATTGCAATCCTACCCAAAACATGGAGTTTGGCCTAAAAAAGATTAAAACAGAATGCACTAATTTTCGTGTAGTAGACTTGCAAAATATTTATAGCGGGTTGGATGTCCCAATAAAATTTATGTGGAGGAAGATGAGGGGGATCCACTACAAATTTTAGACAATTAGGGTAATCAAATAGCTAAAGAACAGGAAGACAAAATTAGGTGGCTTTTAGATGAAATTAATTTTGAAGAATTTTAGATTAGGGGTTTGTGTTTGATGAAGAGTCACATAGGCAGGACTATGAGGGACAGGGGTGGGCGGAGTTAAGGTTGAGGGTGATAGAGAGGGTCGGGATTGTGAGGGGCAAGGCTTAGAGGGTTAGGGTAAAATGGGATTGAAGTTGAGTGTAATGATGTCTTGTAGGACTGTGAGGGGCAGAGTAAGGGTGGGCATGGTCAGGATGATACAAATCTGAATGAGAAAATATGTATGAAAATGTGGATGTTTCTAAAAATGCATAGCCTAATTTTGCTACAAACAATAATAGTTTTGAAAATGTCGTTGGAAATGATAATGTGAATCAAAACAAGACTTGGGGGCTTGAGGGATAAGGAAAAAATAAAATTATATTAACAATATTTAAATAAGTTCTCATTAGAGTTTGATGGCTTATTTGATGAGGACTTTGTGCAACTTAATTTTGACAGTGATCCAAATACCCCGAGTCTTGTTTTAGAAGGCATTGTGTTTGAAAATGATGATGACATTTTCATAAATAAAAACCCAACAAAACTGAAACTAGCCAGAAAACTAAAGAAGGTGTTGAAAAGTAGCGATAAAACAAGATTAAAGCAACACATTCCTGATGTAACTGAAGAGGGTTGGGCTACTGATGAAGATGACCTGGCTAGTTTATTAGGCAGAAGGGGGAGACAAATGATAAACGCCCTATGTTTAAAGATTTAACTAGTTTGAAATCTTTAAACTTGGTGGAGGGAATGCCATTCAAATGTTGAAAACAATTAAGAGAAGTTTGAGGGATTAGCGCATCAAAAATATATATGACATTGAGTATATTAGGAATGAAACTGCTATACGTAAGGTTGATGACTACCAATATAGAATTCATGCCTCACTAGTCATGAAGGACCCCACTTTCCAAATAAAAATATTAAAGGGGGAACACTCTTGCGCAAGAACATATGATAATAACGTTGCTAAGGGTACATATTTGGCCAAAAAGATGGAAGATGCCATAAGGGGTCAGCATTCAGTCCCAATTCAGCAGTTAAAAAATAGAATATTAAGAAAATACAATGTAGATATTAGTAGATAGAAGGTCATGAGGCTAAAAAGAAATTTTTAGAAGCCATTAGGGGTGCTAATGCATTGCAGAATGAAAATTTATGGGATTATAGTGAAATGTGAGATAGTTCAATTCAGGTCGTAAGCAGATTTTAAGAAAATTTGAAAATTCTGATTCTCCTATGTTTGATAAAATGTATTTCTCACTTTGGGCTTTAAGAAAAGGCTTCTTGGAGGGTTGTAGACCAATAATAGGTCTTGATGGTTGTTTTTGAAGACCTGTTATGAGGATTAATTACTTGTAGCTGGTGGTGGGATAGGAATGATAACATGTTTCTTATGCTATGGCTATTGTACAAGTAGAAAATAAAGATACCTGGACATGATTTTTCAAATGAGTTACTTGTAGTAAATGGTATTTTATTTCAGATAGGCAAAAGGGTCTTATTGAAGCATTGAAAAGATTTAGTTTCAGACTGTTAACAGAGGTTTTATAGGAGGCATATGTACCGGAACTTTAAGCTAACTTCAAGTCTACTGAGTTGAAAGAATATTTTTGGAAGCCTGCTCCTACTGCAAATAAAAAAGATTTTGAAAAATACATGAAAAGATTTAAAAAATTGATCTAAAAATTTATGAAGATATAGAAACAACACATGAGTGGTTAATGAAGATAAATCCTGAACACTGGTCTAGGCATTTTTCCCTTTTCAAAGCAAGTGTGACATCTTGGTTAATAACTTGTATGAAAGCTTCAATAATTATATTCTTGAAGCTAGGAATAAACCTATAATCACAATGTTTGAATGGATAAGAACCAAACTAATAGTGAGACTGCAACAGAAAAGGGAGGGGATGGAAAGTATGCAGGAACAATTTGCCCAAACATTTTTAATAAAATAAATAAACAATAGATGACAGTTGGGAACTGTTTTTGCTAGAATGGTATGGGGCTAATGAGTATGAAATAGATCATTTTCTGGACAAGTTTGTGGTGGACTTAGGTTAACTTTGTTGCCATGCATGTGCAGCAATTGGGTCAACAAAAGTCCAAATTGATGAGTTTGTTGAAAACAGTTATAAGAAAGAAACATATCTAAGGGTCTACAATGAGATGATACATATTGTCCCAAAGGTTATAGACTACATTAGTATGGACATTTGAGCTCTTCAGACCACCGTCCATGAAAAAGAAGAGAAGCATGCTCAAGAAACTCAAGAGAAAAGACCCTAATGAGCTGCCGCAAACCCAAGTGTCTACTAAGAAGGGATTGACGCACACCTGCAACAAATGCCTTGAAGTAGGCCAGAACAAAGGAAGCTGCAACAATCTCACTTACCCAACTACAATAGAGGCGTTGGATAAAATCAAAGGAAGAAGCAAGAGAAGGCAATGAAAACCATAGCGCAACATGCTTTGGATCGATTTCTATAATTTTGTTTTTCTACAGAAGGAAGTCTGATTCTTTCAATAATTTCGAGAATGTACTTGTTGAAATTATGTTGTTTTTGTAGTCTGAGGTTACGTTTGTTTTCAAAATAGGATGCGCCCTTTGCATTTATATTTTGGAATTGAACACTTAAACCTAGATACTTGTCTTTGCTAGTTAGGAAGTAGAACTTTTTCTTTTTCTTATTCTAGTGGTCCACTTTATAACAAATTTGCTAACTTCATTTGCAAACATAAGTTCACTAAAATTAGGGTTAATTGGAAGTATACATAACAACTGGATGTTACAAAATGATGTATTCGAAAACCTCAAAATCAAGCTGTTGTTTGTACTGCGGGAGCTATTCTTCCGTTTTGATGTTACAAACTGCAGCTATTATGCATGACCAACACTTCGCACACTGAGGGGCCTACTTGCTTCATTCTCAATAATTACAGGGGGTAATTACACATTTACTATATCATAGAAGGGTTGTTTGCATTTTTTTCGAACAAAAATCATAAAAAATGGGTCCACCAACACTCTCGTGTTGTTCTTCATCATGTCAATCACCCTTTTACAATAATCGACCAACCTCAAAAATCATCAACAATCTCCAACACCATCCTCGTCCCAACCCTCCGAACCCAAGTACATAATAGAGTGTTAATGTTGTTTCTGACTTTAGGTTGTTTTGAGATTGTGGGCAGACTAACTTTGGTGAGCACCAATAATGATATGATTTATTTAGTCATCCAAACATTGATCATATAATCAATTTTCATACACTCCTTATGAATTTCAGTATCCTAATTTCCACCATTATCTTAACAATAACCAAATTACCTAAATGACCTAATTATAATATTAAGGGCTAATAACATTTTGCCATTCAAACTATGGCCGATTATACATTTGGCATCTAATTTTTTTTTTTATCGACTTGCTATATCAACTTTACAAGATTTTGTATTTTGCCATTTATAATTATTTTTCACCAAATTTTTGTCAAAAAAAAAAAAAAATATTACATGCAGTGTACATGTGATATTTAAGTGTTATGTGATGTAGTATTTTTTCACATATGCACAACATGCGATATTTTTTTGTCAAAAAATCAACAAAAAAATGGTTGTATATGGTAAAGTGCAAATTTTTGCAAAGTTGAAATGGTAAGTTGACACACAAAAAAAGTTTAGATGTCAAAGCGTAAAAATGGTCATAGTTCGGATGACAAAATGTAATTTATTCTAATACTAATTAGGGATAATTATACCGTCCTCCGTGAAATTTTGTAATTACACGTAAACTCTATGTGATTTGTAAGATTACATCTAGCATCCCTCTAATTTGCAAAATTACATCTAGTACCCATTATATTTGCTTTCGTCTAACAAATAGGTCCCTAAATTAGTCAAAATTCATCAAATTTATTGTATTAACAAAAATATTGAATGAAAATCGATATTTATCTTGATTGACTTATTACTGACTTAGTAAATATCCAACATATCTTTTCTGATAAGTTAAAAATATATCTCCTTACATGCATTAACGAGGGAAGATGTATAAATGTAGTTTGGTCATAAAAAAATTTATTTAACCTGCAACAAATTAATAATAAGTCAATAAAAAATAAATAAAAAATTTCATCCAATTTTTTATTAATATTAATAAATTTTAATTAAAAAATATTTATTTATTTAACAAAAACAAACCGTGGAAGATAATAAATATAAAGTTTCAAACAACGATTAATTAATTTTGACTAGAAGATTCTAATCCGGACAACATTCGCAACACAACCAATGTAACTATGTCAGTTGTCTCAATTCCCAACAAACATGGGCGATAATCCTTTTTCTTTCTTTTTTTTTTTTTTTTTTTTTTTTTTGGGTAATTTCGTTTGCGCAATTTCTTAATAAATCGAAGTTGAACAGAAAAAAGATGCATGCTCGACCAACTTGTCCACTCCTCCTCCACTTTCTTGGGGTTACCACTAAAGTTTCCGCTTTCAATCCAATCCCAAGAACCCTAAAAAGATGACAACTTTGAATTGGGTTTTCAATCTTTCCCTCATCATCTGCGTTGCCAAGCTCCATTTCATCAGTTGCAGGGCAAGTTTTTCTCCAGACCCACCCAATCAGCAGCTGTTGGACAGAGTTTTGAAGCTTCCAGGCCAGAATTTCAATGTGAGCTTTGCGCACTACGCGGGCTATGTGACTGTCAACAAAGAATCTGGGAGAGCGTTGTTTTATTGGTTCTTTGAGGCTGATGAGGACCCTTCTTCCAAGCCTCTTGTTCTTTGGCTCAATGGAGGTTAAAATATGTTTTATCTGTAGTTTTTTCCTTTGTGTGTGTATTTGAGTGTGTGTGATTGTTTTTGACTTAGTTTGTGCAGAGGTTGGCGATATGGAGGCTTTTAGTTCTTGTGGAATGAATATAAAAGAGACGATCATCTTATGTTGTTTCTCTCTTTTCATGTCTTTCTTGATTGTGGTAAACTTATTTTTCTGTATATATATGCGTGTGTGTGTGTGTGTGTGTGTGTTTTGAAACAGTGTTAGGTTTGATTTGTCTTGTTGGCTGTTGGATCTATTGATAAGATATAGTGTTGCAATAAATGTCATCTTTATTTTCATTAATTTTGGTTCTGGCAACTTTAACTTATGCAAGCTTCTGAAAGTTGTTTCTGATGTTCAGGGCCAGGATGCTCATCTATTGCCTATGGACTTGCTGAGGAAATTGGGCCTTTCCATGTTGAAAAAGATGGAAAGACCCTTTATTTGAATCCATACTCTTGGAATAAAGGTATAATCTTGAAATAATGGAAGTTGAATATGGGCTTAAAATTGAAGTCTGAAGTTTGAGTATGAAAACTAGGCTCCTTTCAGAAACCAGATTTTGATTTGTTAGAGCTGATAAATATTAAAAATGAGTTTCCTCTCGAACAGTTTAAACTTTTAGACGTGTTGATTATTTAACATGGCATTGGAGCCATGCCAAACATGCGGTCATTCGTTTGAATTTCAGGGTCACCCATTTATGAAAAACAGAGTTGTGTGTGCTCCTGGAGTTACTGACTTAGTTACTAAGTTAATTACTCGACATTTCTTGAAGCTTTACAAGTTAAAATTTCTCAAATTATCAAGAATCTCGGGATATCTAACATACATTTTTCATGAGGGTATAGCTAAGTTTTTCCATTTTGCAGTTGCAAATATATTGTTTCTGGACTCTCCAGTTGGCGTTGGGTTTTCGTATTCAAACACTTCTTCCGACTCACTGAACAATGGTGACAAACGGACAGGTACCATTTTTCTATCTGATAACCCTTTGTCATCTTCCATCTTGCTTGTTTTGACATTTTGTCCATTCATGTTTCATCTTGATTCAATTTCCATGATTGCAGCTACCGATAACCTAGAATTTTTGCTGCAATGGTTTGAACGTTTTCCACAGTACAGAGGAAGTGACTTCTACATTACGGGTGAAAGCTACGCCGGTTAGTGCATGATTGTACGCTTTCTGAAACGACCTTTATGCAATTGCTTTCAGCTCACATAGTGAACTTATCCAAACCATTTGTCAGAAACCTTAAGAACTGGACCTCTATGAATTAATTACTGGTGATATATTTTCTCAAATTTTCTCTTGACCGTTGTACAGGACACTATGTTCCTCAATTAAGCCAAGCCATTGTGAGGCACAACTCAAAAAATGACCAAAAGATAATCAATCTCAAGGGTTTCATGGTATGTGCTTTCCTGCCACATTTTTAGAGTACGAGAATTACATGCTTGTGCCAACAAACTTAACAAGTTGAGATCCTTCTGTAAGTAGGTTGGAAACGCTCTAACTGATGATTTTCACGATCACTTGGGAGTCTTCCAGTTCCTGTGGTCTGTCGGTATGATTTCGGATCAGACCTTCAAGCAGTTGAACGTCTTATGTGACTTCCAGTCCTTCATACACGCCTCGGAACGCTGTGAGAAAGCTCTTGGCAATGCTGATGAAGAAATTGGAGACATTGATATGTACAGCATCTTTACTCCTCCCTGCACAGCTAATTTCAGTAGATTAAGCCATCCGTGGAAAAGAAACAGGGTATGTGTTCACATCTTCGGCATTTTTGTTTGTACTTCTTAAGAGATTAAGACTGTAAAATGCATAGTCTTCGACCATAATGAATTTTGTTAGTTTTTCTCAAGAAATCTTTATTGGGTGCAATTATCTAACTCAATATATTCTTATTTGAGTTACTAACAGAATGTATTTCCATATGCTAGAAAGTTGGTCTTCTCCGAAGAGCATATGATCCCTGCACGGAGCGGCACTCCACTGTCTACTTCAATCTTCCAGAGGTTCAAAATGCTATTCATGTTCATAGCAAAAACTCGCCATTGAAATGGGAAACTTGCAGGTATGAGTGCATGTGATGGAGTGGAGATTTAGAAATCTCATTCTTGTTTTCTCTATTTGTCTTTTAATAGTCTTTTGTGGTTATGGGTCTAAGTTTCATTAACCTATATACGAGAATGAGAACAGAATCCAAACTAGATAAAGACAACATTATATATATACTAACACAGTAACACTATTAGGACATTTTAAGAAGGTAAAATAATTAACTGGATCTCAGAGTTCATCTATAGGACTGATGTCCGGCGATGTTTTACTATTTTTTCCAATGACAATATAGTTCAAATGATTTTTAGAAAAAGATGTTGTGTATTTTGGGATGTAAAAGTAATAGTTGTCACTTTAAAAGATCATTGCAATGAAGTAGTCGTAAGTATTGTTTCTGGCAAAATTATTACCTGGAAAAGCACTTGATTAGAATCTTAGCATGGAGTTCTCAAATTTTGATTATTCTTAGGTGAAAATGTTTTGTTATAGGACTGCTTATACAACTTTCTTGTCCTTTGTGGATATGCATTACGCAAAAGCATCGGTTTACTAGATTTTGTTTTCACTAATTATAGACAAATCGACATTCTTATTGCAGTGACGCGGTGAATGAAAATTGGAAGGATTCTCCTAGGTCGGTTCTCAATGTCTACCGCGAGCTTTTACATTCGGGCATCCGAATATGGATCTTCAGGTATTTCATTATACCATGTCCTAACTCTTATCTTACTATGCCCTGTATGCCTGGAAGCTTTTCTGGGAGAAACGCTCATGTTGAAGCTTGTGAGAAGCGTTCCATGTCTTTCTCCTGAGGTTCCATACCGTATGCAGACACATAACATCATTTTTTGACAGACATCTGCCTATCCACTATCAGCCAGTTGATTTCTCTATTTTCTGGAAAGAAAATAAGTTCACTTATGTTATGTTTTCCTGTTTACTCAATGCACATTGTAATCACATTATCGACTTCGTGGCTGCTTTCTACAGCCTGTGGAAATAACGTTTTAGCTTTTAGCTTTATAGAATTGGGTATCACGTGTTTGCTCTACTCCGCTCTTGCTTCCACTTGGATTTAGAAAAATTACATGTGACCCATCTGCGTGCAGTGTTCGTCTAATCCTAATTGAACTACCTAGATGATTGGTGAAAGTTTCACTATGAAGAGAAATTATTGAACATGCTCAGAGTATATGAGTTTGTACTGTTAATAAGCATGAACTGTGACTGCATGCTGAGGCCTGATTTAATACTCTGATGATCGCATATATGAAATAATCATTACCGCTTTAACCCTTTCTTTAATTTTTTGACAGTGGTGATACAGACGCTGTAATTCCAGTTACATCGACCCGTTACAGTATAGATGCTCTAAAGCTTCCAACAGTTAGTCCCTGGCGTGCTTGGTATGATGATGATGGCCAGGTCTGCTTACTCTTCTCTCACCAGTCTGATGCTGATTACTCATTACATATCTGTAAAACTCTAGAGACCATTACACTGACATCCCCCTCCTGTTTCGACAAATTTAAAAAAACTCATCAGTCTTAGGAATTACATTGCCTTCAATGTAAAACATAATTGTAGGAGATGCTTGTAAATTTCCAACATCGAGGATCTTCTTTTTTACCATATGTACAAACCTCAAAAAGGGTCCATGTAATTATCCCGAAAAACTATTATGGGCCGTCGTTCCTTATGCATAGAAGAAAACATTCTTGTAATTGCATGCAGGTTTGTAATGCAAATTCAGTTAACATTTGTTGTGCATGGAAAAAAAATACAGGTAGGAGGATGGACACAAGAATATGAGGGGTTGACTTTTGTGACGGTGAGAGGAGCAGGCCATGAAGTTCCCTTGCACAAACCGAAGCAAGCGTTAACTCTAATCAAGTCGTATCTATCAGGAAACTCGATGCCAAAACTTGAACTAGTGAGTGATTTATAGTTTTTCTCCACTTGTTCAGTTTGATGCTTTTTTCCTGAGCTGGAAGACGGCTAGCTCATGGTTGTGGGAGGGTTGATGCAGAAGATTTCGATGTTTTTTAAGTGATTAGACATTGATTCTGGATCACAATTATATGTTTTAAGAACAATAGTTGTAATACCACTATGGTTTGAAGAATTACAGTTATAATTAGTGGTATTTCTATTAATCATGTTGTTTATTCTGTCTAATAAAAACATCAACTCCAAGGATGCATTCGTCTCTGTGTAAGTATTCAAACAGACTGCATAAGTAACTGAAATATATTAGGAAAAGCTTAGTCTTAAACATGTATTTTTCACATTATTAGTCTCATTTGACATTCAGCATCAACTAAAAACAAGACAATCTATTGGATTAATGCTCGATGGAAACCGACAACTGATACAACGTAGGCTGAATCTCAAGCAGTAGAACTTAAACAAGGAACGAACTAAAACAGCACAACCCTGTTTTAATATCAGAGATACCTCAAATCTGGACATTGTTCATACAAAGTATTGGACATACATCTGAAAGTGTGAAGAATCTGTTCTCTTGTGTGAAGAAAGGTCAAAACTACCAAGCTATTCATCCGTATAAAGAATACTGTGGAGTTGAAATCAATCCTCAGCACCAAAAAAGGAAATAGAAAATCGACAATTCCATCAATGACAATTAAAGGATGCACACATTTTTTTCTTACAGAATCAGGTGTCAATGATGAAGAATATGTACAGCATGTAGGGGAGACAGCATCGGTTCTGTCCTAAACATTTCCTGCTGGATCAAAGCCAGAAGTAAAGCATAGCCTGTAATCAACGTTAATGCATCAGAAATAGTTCAGATGACACATTTACGAAGAGTTTTAAGGAAGAAGAATATCATGAGTTAACCTCTTGGAGAGGACGTAAGGATGGCTCGTCTCTTGTTGAGGATTTCTTTACTTTCCGACTCCTAATCTCATCGTGCAACGAATTCAGCAGCTCTTTGATGTCTCTCAACAATTTCAATTCTTCCTCTCTGTTCGTATATTCTCCCAGCCCCTCAGCTTCAAGAATCTCAGATGTCCGGGTAAGTTGATTAGGTAGGGGTAGAGTTTCAGAAACACTAGCTCTTGGCTCGACAACAGCCAACTGGCAGTCAATATCAGCAGCACCACTCGGTTTGCAAAAGTATTTGGATTGCAACACTTTCTTCAGCTGGTTGGGCTCGTCTCTTGCATAAACTTTAGCAGCTTCTGGATGAACAACGTCTTCTTTTCCACATTTTTCCAGTGATTCACAAGATTTGATGGTTTGATCAACTTGAGGGACTTCAAAGACATCATGTACGTTTGGAGAAAAAGAATAATCACCGGCTACATTATTTTTAGAGCATTCAGTCCGGTCAGTTTCATCCAAAACAGCTACTTTATTTCGCTCGCATGGATTGCAAATGCTTATTTCTGGTGAGAACGTCCGTTTTCCATTCTGTTGATTACCCGAGTTAGAGAGATAACATAAACCTGCACTTATCTGAGAAGAAACAGATGAAGGGGACTGAGTCCCACTCCTGGAATTTTCATAGTTAGCTCCAACTATCTCTTTCACCCGTACGTCTAATTTCCTGATTTGCTCCCAGTAAGAACTGATGCCTCCAGGAGTCGAGTTATCAGCCTTGTTGCCTTGATCAGACATCTGGTCATACATTTCTTGCCCTGTCTGTTCCTCCACAACCTTAGAAATCAAATCCAATTCCGGGCTAGTAGACCTTTCATTCATGACCTTCTTATACTTGAGAGAGAGAGGTAAAGAACTCCTCCTTCCTTTGCTCTGAAGACTACTCTCCCCACCTAAACTTTCATTTCTTTGCAAAAGGTTTTCAGGAAACTTAACCTCGCCAACGCCAAGATCATTGTACCCAATGCTTAACAACTTATACCTATACGCCTGGACTTGGTAATCTAAAGAAGCCAGCTCCATTTCTTTCTGATAGATAATATCTTCAAATATCTCTAAAGATTCCTCTGCATGACAAATCTTCTCCTCGGAGAGTCTCTTATACTGCTCAGCTTCCATTTTCACTGCAGCCTTTTCTCCTTGTAGGCGCAATATAACCGATAAAGCTTCGCTAGCTGCAGAGGCGGAAGCTTCTCTTTCCGCATCCAACTCCTTGTAAAGCTTCTGAAGAAGCTCTTGCTGAGCACAGAGTGTGTCCTTTAGAGCAGAAACATCAACCTCGGACGTGACTGTGCTATAGTCCGCCATCACATGTTGGATTCGGATGCCTTATCGACAAGACTTTTATCTGGGATTTTAAAGGGAAACATGAACTACTATCAAAAGGGCTATATGGGATCAATTTCAAGAATCAAATTTGCAATATACTGAAAACAGATATACTTTTTCATCTTTCTTCCATGAAATAACTCTTACACTATTAAACGGTCCAGACACACATATATCATCATGGACAAATGTTTACCTTTTCATTAGCAACAAACAAAGAGAAACAAAGGAATAACAGGATCAGTCCCTTTACCCCAAATTTCATTTCTTTTCTCTTTGATAAAACTCAAACATTTTCGCATATGAGGAACTGTGTACAAATGGCCAAACCAACACTCCTTATACACAAGAAAACCGAGAAATAATTACCATATAAAACACACATACAAGAACAACTACTTCTTACCTACTTCTCAGCAAGAAAAGGTCTGAATCAGTCCAAACAGCCATCCCTCTGAGCCCAGAGTCAAGAGCTTCTCCTCCATGAACAAGAATCAAGCAAGCCCAACTCCTCCTTTTCAAGAAACACAAATTTTCTTCTTCATAAACCAGAAACCAAAAAAAAGGGCGGGTGAATTTCAGTCGCAAATACCAAGATTCACAAAGCCAAAATTTCAAGAAAATAAAGAGAGTAAGAAATTGAAAAAGGAGGTGTGTGAATGGGGAAAAAAGAGGATGAAAAAAGAAACCAGATTCTCAATCTTTTTTTGAGGTTTAGGCGTCGAGGAAAAGGCTCAAAAAAGAAGAACCCCACAATTGAAAAACTTGAAGTGGGAAAAGCACTCAAGGATCCTTGCAACGGTTTGTTGTTTTGTCTTTTACAGAAAGCAAGGGGAGTAGGACTCATGTTTTCAGTTGATTTCAAGACAAATATTTTTAGTTTTTTGTAGGTCTGGAATTTAGCGTCAGTGTCACAAAGATATCCACAAGATTTTTGCAGGAGGCAAGGAATAGGCCTCAATTTTTCTTTTATATTTTTGGTCATAAAAAAATACAACAAATTCTCTTAAAATTTATCATAATTATGTATATTTTATTATTATTTAAAAAATTATAAAAACTCTATAAAATTAATGACCTCTACTGTAAGAGTATTTGTTAGACGATCGTTAACTCCAAAGGAATATTTACAACTTTTTAAATAATAAGAAGATATTATAATTAGTGAAAACTTCAAGAGAGCTCATTATAATTTATCCAAAAAAAAGAAAAAAAAAAGGGTTAATTGCACCGCATGCCCATTGAAAATATTAGTAAGTAAAAGATTCTCCTTAACAAAAAAAAAGGGCAATATCGACTTCCTGTACTTTTTTTTTTAAAAAAAAAAAAAGTTTTCATTTCACCCAAAAAAAAAAAAGTTTTCTTTTCGATTTTTTTTATTTGTCTCCGGCATCAGAGGTGGCTTTTGTCTTTTTTTTTTTAGGGAATTTTTTAGTTTGTTTGTATTTTTGTATGGAAGTATGTTGCATTTAACTCAAAAAAATTAAGTGGCTTCGATTGTTGTTAGAACGGACTAAAATAGAAAGATCATAAGTGATTTACAGTATTTACAAATTACTTACCTTCAATATTCCCCAAATATGTATACGGAAGCATATACACAACTTTTTGATAAAAAATGACCCATTTTTTATCAGTTGAAATAACACGTGCTGATGTAGACGTCAAGATCTAAGTACAAAAATGATTAACTTAAATTGGGATTTCTTTTCTTGAGTTTTAAATTTTTTTTGAGTAAATTAACTAAAATTGCACCATGAATTTTGATCATTAACAATTAATATACAAATTGTCGATATTAATTATTTATGGCTAACGCACAACTACTCTTACAGTAGACTAACAATTACTGTTAAAATGACTAATACCGTAAATTGGCAGAATTCGTATATATAATCTTATGACTATAGTTTTAACTTCGCCAATTAAACTAAACTTGATTGACTTTCCTGATTTTAATGTAATAACCACAATTGGTAAGGCCAAAATCAACATCAAGGCATTAAACTACTACTTGAGTAATTAGATAGCAAACTTCCTCTTTTGGAGAAAAGATTTTTGCTAACATATCTTAACTACTACTACTAGTACATGTGATTTTGCTCCTATTTTCTTTCATCTTTCTAGGATTATGAGTTAGATTCTAGATCAATAATTGTTTTATGGATTTTGAGAAAATTAAGTTTGAATATGAAGAAGAAAAAGGAGTTGTTCTATTAATGTTTAGTTGTAAGAAAGTGAAGTCTTTTAATGCAATAAAGCTAGTAATTAGATTCACATTAATTAATTGCATTTATTTATATTGATGAAAAATGTATGATTGTGCACCACATATGATATTGTTTCATAGCTCTTTGTCATACATCATAAAAATATATACTTTGATAATATTATTTTCATATTTCTTTCTAGAATTTGATTAATACATAATATTATTTTATGATGTAACGAAACTATTTTGTTAGGCCGAATCATTAGTGCTAATTTATCATACTCTGTTAGTATTTCTGCATTATATAGACTATGGCGTATCCCATGACTTGTTATGGGAGAAACCAATATTTGACTGTTGTATTATACGTATGTACCTTTTATTAATGAAACTTACATTTACCCAAAAAAAATTATTTTGTTAGGGTTTTTTACAAAATTATTTACTTAGTTTAGATATCATAACATGTAAAGATGAGAAAAGTTGTTCCCTTTCTTAGGTTTAATTATTTTTTTATTATAAAAAAATAATAAAAATAATGCATATAATAGTAATATAATGAGTCGTGGACACCGTCTGCGACTTCACAAATTTTTAATTTTTTAATATTATATGTATTGTTTTAAATATATCATTATTATTATTATTCATAATAAAAAAATAATTAAACCTCCCTTCTTAGGGGGAATCATCACTTTGCTTCCCATTTCCCCATTAAGGATATGGTAATTTTTTTACATATTTCTCATACTAATGGTTAAAGCTCAAATTTCATAAATAAATTTAAAGTTATGAAGTCTAGTCACATCTAGCTCGTGGCGATACTTTAATTTATTTGAATTTATTATAATTAATTTTATTATTCTTAGTTATATTAATATATTGATTAATTCGATGTAAGCTGAGATATTGATGTAAGAGATAAATGCAAAATTGATACCATATTATAGGGCAATTTGCGATTTAGGTACAATATTTTCTGAAAGGGATAATTACATTTACACCCCCCGACCTATCGCTCTTTTAACAAATCACTTCTACTTTTCAAAATACATTTCATTGGAGATGGTTACTGGGAGGGAAGCATAGCTGAAAAGGCAAGAGAGTACTCAAAAGCTCTGTTTGGCCATGAATTGAAGAATATTTGTGTAGTAAATAAATATATCTAATGGTTCCACAAGTATTTCTTTCAGAGTGGAGTAGCAACCAAAATAATTGCCCCTATGTTCTTGACAAAGATGCACAATCCATGGAAGAAATGTTGATTCAATCATATAGAGTACCCGAAGGACAATTGGATCTAGTAGCAAGAGAATGTTTTTCCTCAAAAACAAACTGAAAGATTGGTGTTATCAAGTATCCGCTCAAAAGAACATGAAGAAATTGAGGAAAAAATTAAATGAACCCTCTCTATTGTAATAATAATGATTTTCCAACCATTATAAGAGAATCAAGCGAGCAAAGGAAGAAAAAGAGCAGTGGCTCCTATTCTAAGAGTTTTAAAAAACATTTTTTTTCAAAGGAGACCATGATGGTCCAAATCAAGGCTAGATCATAGAAATTTAGGTAGAAACCAAGATCAACAAGAGATTCATCTCAAAGATTTAGACGAACAAACGCAAGATCCACGGGAATGACCCATATGAGAAGAACTTTTAAACGAGTCTATACTAGAGCCAATGAAAGTTTTAATGATTGTAACCGCTGGATGTACGGAACAAAAGAGCATATATCACTAGATTTCCCGCAGAAACATAGTGAATTATGAAAGTTTAAAGCCATAAACGACATCCTAGATGTAGTTTATTATGGTAATTTGGTACCAATCTTCCAATTCAAGGATCTTTGCTCAAATGAAAGCATCTACGAGGAGACATACAAAGTGATTTAGATGGATTTTCGATCGAGTTAGAATAATTACAATGTAAGAGATAGGCTTCAAATCTTTGAAAGGTTGTCAGGATTTTTTTTAAGGATGACGGTGTCAAACAAAATCATATAAAGAATCATGCATCAAAACTTTAATATTAGCCCATATGGGGGATTTAGGGTCGGAGGAATTGCTAGAGCCCTCAACCAGATGGGGTTGAAACAAAGAAAACATCACAGAATATACAAAGTACGTTCGAGAGTGGTATGATTTCGGGGCACTTGCTTTAGTTCATACTACAACACCAAGATTTTCGAAAATCTCATAACTTTTGGAATGGATTAGTGGGGCAGTATATGATTCTTGGCAAAACAATCCCTACCTCAAATGAGGAGATATTTGGAGCTTAAGCTAATTTCAGCGGCTCCAGAAATCATAGAAAATGGTTCTCATCCAGCATTTCATTTCATCAAATTCAATCGAATCAAAGCTATAATAGGAGAAACCCCTTTGGTTTTAGCCATCATGAGGATGAAATCTCCACTCAAAGGGTTTGGGATTGTTGGGTTTGTCTCACAGGACACGGTCAAGTTTCTACTTAAAATATTTTCAATAAATTAAATGACCATTCTTGTTAAACTCCATGTCAGGGAAGAAAACTGAAATTCCATAGAGCCTAGTTGGGAAAAAAAAAAATGCTCATCTGAAAGAATAAGCTACCAGCAACAAAGGCCACCCAAAAAAATACATGCAACATGATGCATGTCGTATTGGCATAACCATATATGCCCTTATTGTGAGAAATAGAAAAAGCCTTTGTTTGGAACAAAGCTTTGAGTGACCTAGGAAAAACCCAAATCCAAATCAGAGAAGGGTAAAAGACATAAAAAGGGATTTTCACAAAACGAGGTAAAAATATCAAATATCACCAACAACAATGAAGTTGGACCGTAGCTGCTTGCTCTATGAAGCAGTCCAAATGCGCACAAAAGGACTCTACCCAACACAATCTCTGTGGCAGACATCCCCCAAAATCATACCATATTACAAACGGCTCGCTGAAGCATTTTTAAAGAACATGGCAACAACCAACACATTTGTGCCGCAATCCGGTCTGATCTTGTCTCAAAAGAACGGTCTCAACCCATCTCTACCTCACGTAGAGCTCGTGTGTCAATCAAGATTTTTAACTGGGCACACTCTCCTTCCGGAGCCCGGGATTAACCGGGGCTCTGATACCAAGTGTCACAGGTTTACTCTTTTGTCTTGCAGCAGAATATATTTTTCGCCCGTGATGATTATTAGTAGAAGCAAACAAATAAGGCCCATAGTCAGAAAAGCAAGTGGGAACAGTTGAAAAAACAAATGGCCAACAAACTATAATGAGCATAGCTGGAAAAGAAAAGGCTAAAGTAGATGAAGAAAGCCATGATATCATCTAAAATGAGTTTGAAGTTTGTGATCCAATTCCACGGGTTATTATTAATAGAGTGATAGGAAGTAGATGGAGGTCATCGAAAAATCTCTCCAACTCTTCAACAAATAATATTTGAGTCCTCTCTAAATTTTTCGAGTGTTAAGTTTTTTAGTGTATGGGGATTTCCCCAACAAGACTACCCCTTTTATCTCCTCAAAGGGGACTGTTGCTCTTTATCTGATTATGTGAGGTACACCTCTAGAGATCCTACGTAGATGTTATTTAGGCCACCCATGGACGCCATGTGAGATAGACTTTGATTTTGGCTAGGGATTTCAAATTTCTAAGCTTTCTTGTAGGCTTGTGAGGTTTTCTTGGGTCTGGACCCTCTCGAATTTGGGCCAGTTGGACTTCTTTTGGTCAATTTATTCTCTGAGGGTGTCCTTGTCGGATACCCTAAGGGGGCTACCTAGATTGGGTTGCTTGAGGATACCTTGGGCCCTTACTCGAGTAGAGCCTCCTAAGGGGTACCTTGGGCTTTGCATTCATTTGGACTCTTGCGATTTCTTCTTCCTTTTAGACCCATTGGGCTTTTTTGGGCTAACCCTTTTTTATGGGTATCATTTAGCACACCAACTCGAATAGATGGACTTTGTCATTTATTAGAGTAAACGTCTTTAGAGGCAAGAGAATGGCCTAAAGATGGAGCCACTTTTATTTCTTTATTTTTTTCGAACTCCTACAAAGAGATGATAGTAGTACAAGTATGCTTAAAGAAACAAGAGTTTACCTCGTGCCTGTATAGAGCAGGTATGTGTGCTTCTACGGAAGAGGGCTTAACAAGTGCTTTTTGTGTCTGCTCGAGTATAGGACTTTAATTTTCTACAAGAAAATATTAACAATAGAGATGTGTCTATCATGAATAAGGCTTTTGTGCTTGGATGGAGCAAAATTTGTGTGCCTCCTTGGAAGAAGGCTTATTTGAGGGTGCTACTTGGTGCAAGACTCAGGGACCTCACCGAAGGGGGGAAAAGGTGTCTGTTTGGAGCAAGGTTATGTGCCTGTGTGGAAGATATGACTTTTTTGTACCTGTATATAACATAATCTATGTGCTTCCATAGAGAAGGACCTAAGTGCCTACCCGAAGGAGGGCTTAGGGTGTCTGCTTCGAGATAGGGCTTATTCCTCGAGGTTTGTGGCCTCATCTTCCTGTTACTCGTGGTTTTCACCAAGGAATTGATGTTTGTACTTCTTAGCTAAGTTAATGTATTTTTCGACTCGAGTTAGGAGATTCTAAAATTATGAAGGAGCTTTGGCTAAGGACTCGAAAAAGTTACCATTTTGCAATCCTTGAGAAAAAAAAAACGCAGGTTAGTTTATCAAATGTAGTAGAATGAACCTCTATGGCAGCTAAGTTAAAACATGGAAAATACTCTGTAAGGGATTCTCCTATTTTTTTGCTGTAGGGAGAAAAAGGCTCATGGTTGTCTTTCAACGCCATTTATTGCTGGAAAATTGGTGCAGAAAGAGAGCGAAATTCACTGAATAACTGGATTGAATCTATAGGCAATTGGTTGAATCACTGTGGGGTCGACTGTGTTAAGGTGAGGGGATCAGTGGTTCTATTGTACTGTGGAAGATTGGGTTCCTTCCAGTTGAGGGGGAGTTTACCTACTAGGATCTCTTCATTGAAGGGGGTGCCCTCTTGCTACCCCAGGGGGACCTCGAAGACACACCTCTGCAGATCTAAGAGTTCCTGTTGAAACTTATTAATGTGCGTCTTTCAATTGCTGGGGATACCTTTTTGTAAGGGCGGGTGCTCTCACCTTCTTCCAGAGGGGACGTCCTATTGCAAGGTTCCTTGCACATTAAAAGTCGGATAGATAATATTAGGCAATAATAATGGTGGGGCCGTTGAAATCAGGTTCTTGAATCGAGGTAGTAATCATCTGTTGGATTTCTTCCCTCGGAAAGGGACCATCCTCCTCGAGGAGGTATCCGAGGAGGTGTTAGCTCCACATTGGTAGCTTTCATTGTTCTCACATCTTAGTTTTGTATTCCCACAGACTACGCTAATGATGCGAGCAAAAAATAGCTTGGTACACTTAGAATGAAAAGTAGTGAAATAAGTGCTAGGAAATAAAAGATTGTAAAAGAGTTATGAAGAGAGTATTATTGCTCGATTTTCATGTACAAATGATAGATTGATATCGAAGTGAAACTGTAAGTACGGAATACAATGTTCCTTTAAGCCAATCTATTTTTTGGGAGCATCCCTATCGGATTCTTTGGGAGCTCTACTCAAATTAGACTTTCTGTGGGCACCTTGGGCCCTTACCTGGGTTGGTTCTCTTGGGAGGCACATCGAGTTTTGCATTCCTTTGGACTCTTGTGATTTTTTTCTTATTTTTGAGCCGTTTGAATATTTTTTAGATCAACTTATTTTTATGGGCATTAATATATAATATAGGGTGCTTTTTACGAATAAATTTTAAGAGCACTTGGAAATGACCAATTTTAAATATTCACATTATTTAGTGATATGTGACCCACATAAAAACCTATGTAATTAATTAGCTAATGCTCCTAAAATTACCCTTTTCTCGTTCTTATTTTTCATTGCATTGAATATATTCGATCAGATTTTATTTCAATAAGAATTTTTCCTTCTAACGATATATTTCTTCCCTTTTTATTTCTTTATTTAGGATAATTATATTTATACTTTTTTATTTATAACCTATTTAAAAAAAAACTATACATGCTTTTGTATAATTACATAAATTATCTCTGACAATAAAAAGTATGATTAATTTGTGTAATGCTGTTGATGTTTTTGGAAAGGTATATGTGTAAGTTTTACAAAATCAGTAGTAATTTATATAAATAATGCTGACATTTCTAATAGGTATATGTATAACTATCTAGAAACAGAGGTTATATGTATAAAAACAGACTATAGATACGTTGTAAATATAACTAGGGATAATTACACTCCTCTACCCCGAGATTTGGTGTAATTACACGTAGACCTCATGCGGTTTGGAAAATTATATCTAATGCTCCTGAGATTTACTTTCGTCTAACAAATATATTTTTCTATTAGTCAAAATTCATCGAATTTGCTAATATTACCAAAAAAGATCAGACAAAATTCATATTTATTCTCAATTGAGTTATTATTGACTTATTGTAGGTCAAACAAATTTTTCTATAATTAATTTATCCCTATACATCTTCATATGTTAATGCATGTGAGAAGGTATATCATGGGTAGTTTAATTAGAAAAAAATTGTTTAACCTGCAATAAGTCACTAAAAAGTCAATTGACGGTAAATATCAATTTTCATTCAATTTTGTTTTTATTAATATCAATAAATTCATTGAATTTGGACCTATTTATTGGACGAGTGCAAATTTTAAGAATGCTAAATATAATTTTATAAATTATAAAAAAAATACATATATTTTATCAAATTTTAGGGGAGGAGAGCGTAATTACGTGTATAGTTATCCCTTTTTCTTTTTGTGTGGAGAAGTTTGTCATCATTGTGTCCTCATGTTTTTGACATAAAAAGACATTATTATGCTTTCTTCTATTACACGTGGGGTCTCTTTGTTTAATTTTTCTTTTTTTTTTAATTATTAAATCGTGGGGTCTCATCAAATGCTAATCTTATAAAAAGGGAGTGTGTCAAGCACGCTTTTTAAAAGTCGTTGGTTTGGCGACTCCAACGGCTACTGTGAGTCGTGGGGTCAGCCTTCGGCCGACTACAAATACATTAATCTGATTAAAATTAATAGATAAATTATATTAATTTAATAAGTGAATTACAATAACTCACATAAAATGAGATAAACACTCACACGAAGTGAGATAAATACACGTTCGATAAGATTTAAACCCATGACTTTTAATACCAAGTCAAATTGTTGTTCATACTGATTTTGATATTTCTTGCAAAATCGGAAAAATACTTATTTTTTCTCAGTCTTTGACAAATACCTCCTATTCCAACTTGACACGAATCGTCTCTAGACTATGATATTCCAACTTGACTCAAATTGTCTTTAGATGAGCTATATGTGTCAAGCTCGTAAATAATTATAAATTATTCATATATTAACCATATATTTTTTTATATAAATTTAATTATATGAATATTAAGAAACTTCTAAGAATTTAAAATCTCAAAATTCTCACAAAAAAAAAAAAAAATCGATGTGGGATTCGAATTTTGTATTGTATTTCTTAAATCGTTCAAATATTTGGATAATCATAACTAATAGTGTACGATGAATTTTGCGTGGACTGAACTGCGTAAGAAATATAAAATTATTTTGAAATTTTAGAAGAAAATATTTATTTGATTTAAGTTTTCATTTAGCTCTCATATTAACTTCTAGCCTTTTCTCTCTCTCTCTCTTTTTATATTTAACTAATCGTCGTGGTATGTTGTTTTTATGTGCATAATAAATAAATTTTTATGTATTAAAATATATTATAAATAAGAAAAAAATATATAAACCAATAAATTATATTTTAAAATAAAAAAAATAATTTAAAATATTATTGACACAATAAAAAATTGATATAGTAGTGTTAAAATAATATTTAGTCACTTTTGTTAAAGAAAAAAGTAATTACAATTAATTTTTAAAATTATTTTATAATTATTATATTTAAACATTAGTGTGATAGTATCAAAAACTGCCGTTTATGAGTATAAATGACGATTTTTTTTTTTTTTTATATTAGTATAGATCATACAATTCGATTAAGAAAAAGATAAGCAATAATATCGGAAAGCTTCACAAGAAAGTAATTTGAACAATTGCCATTGAAAATATCCTCTTACCAAAACCTCTAATCAACATTATAACAATTGCCTATAATTTTAATCTGAATTCATTTTGGTCCTTTATCTTTGGCGATTAGATTTAGTCTTTTATATATCAATTTTGTGTAGATTTGGTACTTTAGCTTAATTTGTGGCTCTTTTGCCCTTTTGATGATAAATGTTAACAGTCCTTCATAATGCTCTAAAGTGTAATATAAATAAATATTTTTTCGATAAACCTAGACTCTTATACGATTTTAGGTGAGCATTAGCTACGAGATGCAAAACGAATAGATATTTTATGGACTAAAATTGTTCTTAAAAAGCTGTGTAGGGATAAAATTTTTTGAAATTGAATTAAGGGACTAAAATTAAGCAATTTTAAAAGTTACCGACTAAAACTAAAATGAGTAAATTTAAAGAATTATAATTAAATAATTTTAAAAGTTACTGACTAAAACTAAAACGGGTAAATTTAAAGGACTAAAATTAATAGCAGACAAAAATTTAAAGGACTATGCGAATAATTTTTCCTTAAGTTTTATTTAGAATAGCTTATCAGCTCCCAACATCTTATTTTTAAAGTTTATAATTTGATTTTTTTTTAAAATTAATTATCAAACACCTTGTGACGTTTTGTAATTTCAGGGAAACACCCTCTCACTAGAAGAAAAACAAAAGGGATAATTACACTCTCCTCCCTGAAGTTTGGTATAATTACACATAGACCCTTTGTGATTTGAAAAATTACACCTAACACTTTTGAGGTGTGCTTCTGTGTAACAAATAAGTCTCTCCGTTAGTCAAAATTAATTGAATTTGCTAATATTAACAAAAAAACTTGAATGAAAATTTACCCTTGATTAACTGATTACTGACTTATTGTAGGTCAAATAATGTTTTCGGACTAAACTACCTTCATATGGTGAAGATATAACTACTCATATGTATTAATACGTGAAGACGTATGAAGGTAATTGATCATAAAAAGATTTATTTAACCTGCAATAAGTTAGTACTAAGTCAATCAAGAATCAATATAGATTTTTTTTTCTAACTTTTTTTTGTTTAATATCAACAAATTCGGTTAATTTTCTAAAAGAGGGATTTATTTGTTAGACGAAAGTAAATCTCAAGAGTGCTAGATGTAATTTGCCAAACTACAAGGAATCTACATGCACCAAACTTCAAGGGAGGGGAGTGTAATTATTCCAAAACTAAAAGAAGAATTGACTAACGTATTTTTCACCCGTATGAATTTTTTGTCAATTCTAACATGGAATCTAGAAATAGAATAAAATAGGAACTAAAATCGAGAATTAAATTTGTAAATGACTGAAATATATCATAATTAAGTAACTGTCGGAATAAAAAATGTCAATTTCTATATTGATTCTTGTTGTGCTTCTCTCCCTCCATTTTCTTTCAACCAAAAAATGTACACACACACACATATATATATATATATAGTTGTCTCTCCCTAACTAACTTTATCCTTCAAAGTATTTTTATATGATTAATTCAAACTAAAAAAGATTAAATAATAAAAAAATTAAATACAATTACCACCCCTAAAGTATCCATCCCACGTCAATTACTCCCAAAAAAAATATTAAAATCTTAAAAAAAAAAAACTCTAACTTTTAATTTTTAAATTTGAAAAGTTCATTTCAACCTTACACAAATTGCTGTTTTTGATAAAACAAAAAAAATTTAAAGAGATTTCTAAAATGTCAAAATCACCCTATGTCAACATTTTTTCTAATTCTAATTTCACTTATTTTTTTAAGCTTTTTCTATTTTCATAATCCTAAAGTACTCGGAGCTCATTTTATTTTAGTTAAAAATAAATTTATACATGCATATATATATATATTTAAAAAATATATAATAAATATGTATTTATAATATATATTATATTTTTTATATATTTTTTAAATATATATATATAATATATATATTATAAATACATATTTATTATATATTTTTTAAATATATATATATATATGTACGTATAAATTTATTTTTAACTTGGTTTGACAAACAAGTGAAACTAAAATAAAACAGTCTCCAAGTACTTTAGGATTATAAAAATAAAAAGAGCTCAATGAGTTAGACAAAGCTTTGATGAATGGTGATTGTGGCATTCTAGAAATTTGATGAGTGTCGAAGTCACCAAAAATAATTCCTACAACACTTGTGAAAGTGGGAGTAGGGTCGAATCCACAGGGATTGGCTTTAAGTTGATTTCTTTAAGAGAAATAGAAAATAATGGGGGGAGATTTGATGGTAAAAAGAAATAATCAAAAACTAAATAAATAAAAATACCTGATAGAGATATGAGAGAGAGAGATTTCCCGGTTAAGGCTAGGATTATGCTTGATTCTCGTGAGTTGATCATTGATGCAAGAATAACACATGTATGGACAAATAAACCAGTTATGGTCGTTGGTACGACCTAACAACCTCACCTTTCCTTACCTTTTCGTTAGCCAAGGTACGACCGTTGGCTAGATCTCTAATTAACAGACAACCTTGGGAACGTCCACAAAATTTAATCTATTAACAGCATTAAGAATTAGAAAGGCCTGATTCTAATCAACAAACTCCTACGAGGACAATTCGTTTAAACTAGATCATGCATTCCCCATAACATAATTAAATACTGTGACATAACTAATCATGCTACGTTGCCACTAAGTATTGAACTAAATAAACAATTACACGGATTTATAAAGTTCAATTAGCTAAGCAAACCTTCTTGATAATGAACAACCGGCCGAATCATTCATAAATCAGATGTTTGTAATTAAAGCACAGAGAATAACATGAATATTTGCTTGACAAGTGTAGAACGCAGATTAGATCTCACAACATAATAGGAATCAAGCAATCAACATACCTTAACCAGGAAATAAGGAATTTAGCCGGACATATTAATGGAAGAACACACTAGAAAGTGGAATTCCATTAATTCCGGTAGTAAAATAAAATAAAAGAGAAGAGATGAACAGAGAATTCTATAGAGTTCTAACATAAAAACTGAACTACTTCTAATAAAGAGATCCTCCCTATTTATAATAAAAGTCCCTTACGAATCTAGACGTAATGGGGGGATAGATACGTGATAAACTCTAAAAAGATAAATAGATTACAAAAGATAAGCTTAAAAGAATCCTTTCTAAATCTAAACACTTGATTCCTTTATCTCTTGGGGAAATCATTCGTGCTTATCCTTATCCCGAGTTGACTACTCCATTAAGCGTGGGCGCACTTTGTCAATTTTACAGAAACGTCCTTGTAATCTTCCTTTTTGCTGAATATGCAATAAAATCACATAATTAGGAATATTTTGGCTTAAAAAAGGAAGATTAAATTGCTATAAAATCATTATAATTGCAGAGTTATCAAAATTCCTTTCTTTATTTATTTTTCACAAAGCAATTTTAATAAGGGTAAATTGGACTTTTCAAACTTAAAA
Source organism: Sesamum indicum (assembly GCF_026168435.1). Lineage (NCBI taxonomy): Eukaryota > Viridiplantae > Streptophyta > Magnoliopsida > Lamiales > Pedaliaceae > Sesamum > Sesamum indicum. The sequence continues at coordinate 806,566 of NC_142661.1, read as the reverse complement.
ATTAAACGTCAGGATTTTTTTTTTTTTTTTGTAGATTTTAATACTTCAGTTGTAATTGCTGTTTTTAAGGGTAATAACTATATTTAACCCTAAAAAAATAAAAATATATTTTAAGTTTTTATTTAAATTAAATTTAAACATCCACCGTATAATATATAGTTAAATTCGGTGGCAATTGACGCTTCTGCCTCTTCTTAAGGGATGAATTGGGGCTGGGGCCTTGCCTTGGTTAGGGCAGGTTTGGTTCATTTGTTGGCGAGTTCGAGTTCAATAAACTTTGGGTCTAGGGCGGGTCCCAAGTTTTGTCCAAACTCGTCAGTTATTTTTTTCTTTTTCATAATTCTTAATATTTTGATACATATATATAATACTGGTTATTAAAAATTTTGGTATTAAATGCAATTTGAATGCGGTAAGGCTCGTACTGATCAATGAGCTAGCGGTTGAAGACCCGGCTGCAAGCTTAAATAATTTTGTACATATCCATTTTGATGCGTGTAAAAAGTGCATAGGTGGAATTGAGCTCTTTAATGGGCCAAATTCTTTGCAAATTTTAAAAAATGGGAACCTCTAAAAAAATATTAGCACTTTGACTCTCAAATCAATACTAACATTAAAATAATAATTTAGAAAAAGAGAACAAGAAAAAGAGAATAGCAAGCTATATTAAAAGAATGAGCACCACGAGCATATATATTAGAAATTGCTTATGAATGCTTGAAAAAATGTGCGCTTGCTTGAGGGATTCTGGCAGTTGAAGGAGTCGACGTGGTGGTTGTTTAACCTTTTTCATTAAACTTAATGAAAATTTTATTTAATATACAAAAAAATTGCTATTTTTATTTCAATTTTTGTGGTGTTTTTCAAGCTATAATCTAATACGCCCATTTTTTCTATTTTTCTTCAAACTTTAAAAGAGAATAAACAAAAAATAAATAAATTTAAACAACAAATTTTCTAAAATTTATTATTAATTTAAAGAACATATTTATTATTGCTTAAATTTACTTTTTTGGTTTATTCTATTTAATTGTTTGAAGAAAAATAGAAAAAATTGGATGCATTGGATTACAACTTTAAAAGCACCATAAAATGGGAGGAAAATAATAATTTTTTCCACTTTAAATGAAATTTTCGTTAAATAATGGAAAAGTTAATGAAAGGACCAAAAGTGCCAAAAAAGTTATATAGTGTTTGGATTTATATTTTGAGGTAATTTAAAATATTTTAAAATAAGTGTTGTAGGTTTGATGTTGGAATTGAGACAAAAACCACTGCTCATTGTCAAATCATATCTTATATATATTTATATATAAATATTGTATGTTTGATATTGTATTTTTTTTGGAGATAAAAAATATTATTTATTATTAAATCATGTCTCTTTTATATTATATATATAAATTTATATATATTATATACAAAAAATTAAAAAATAAAAAAACACACAGATAAGGTGTAAAAAATATAAAATAAACATTGAGTATATTTTATCTTATCGCTGAAAATGCTAAAATATGAAACCAAACATAGTATTAGAGTTTGAAAACTAAAATTACAATCCTAAATTATTTGAAGACCAAAATCGTATTATAATTGTTTTTTTTTTTACATGTGTAGTTTGCTCATTTTCTTACCACACGGGTTCGCATGCATTTTTCCGTATACAATTCATTCCCTGAATCAGCCGCCGCCACTGCCGCCCGGAATCCTATTTCAGAAAACTTTCACTCATCAGCTGCCGCGTCGCCTGACCCCTAGCAAGCTGCGCCGCCTCGTTTTTGCCCAACTCCTCAAGCTGCGACTTCAAAGACGGTGTGCTAAATCTCAATTTCAAATGTTTATCTGATTTTCTGGGTCTATATTTCTGAAATGGTTGTTGCTGCTTCCACTCAGGGCGGGGCGGGGCGGGGCGAGGGCGGGTCTCGGGGATGGACGAACCCGCCCCAGACCCGCCCCGTTGCCGTCCCAAGGCGGCTTCATATTCATAAATCTTTTCTTTTTCTTTCATACTGTAATTCATTGCCGTCATAAAAGGAATCGAGAACGGAAAAGCTTACTCCGATTGACTGATTATGTGATTTCTTTGAAGTTTGTTTGCAGGGTCAATTAGGTGTATGATGAAATGCCCCAATGCTTTTCCCTCTGTAGCTTAGAATCTTGAACATATTATGCTTGTTTCATGCATATTCAGGTTGTACATGGAGATGGGGAGCTGCATCTTAGATGGAAATGCAGATGCCGTGGAGTTTTGTCCCCATGAGTCGTTCTATAACGTGCTTGCAGCTTCCACTTACGTGCTTCAAGAGGGCGATCAACCAAGTCGGTCAGGTTGCATTACGCTCTTTGATGTTGATGCTGAAGCTGGCCGGCTCGAGTTGATTCAGAAAGTGGAAACGGCAGGTATTTTTGATATAAAGTGGAGCCCGAGGCTCTTGCAGAATCCAGGCCGTCCTTTGCTTGCTCAAGCTGATGCTGATGGTTATGTTAGGATTCATAGCCTGCAGGGCTCTGATTCAGATGGTTCAAAAATGCATGGTAAGTTGTACTTTTCGCTTTGTTGTGGTCGTTGAATATGTTACTCACAATATAGCCAAATCAGTCCTGATTCTACATTTTAGATTAAGGGTTGAACCCATTTTCTTAATGACACTGAAATTGTAAAATTGTTGTCCAACTGAAGTATCAACTCCATGAATGATAGTGAACTAAGTCAGTATGTACATGACCTTCTAATTACAAGGGTTAGCATAAGTACCTAATTGAAAATTAGTTTATTAGTCTATTGCATCAAGGATAAACGCAAAGTCTTAAAAGTAAACACATTTGGAACACATTGGACAAGGCACATTGTGGCGAGTAAGAATGCTAATGAATGGAGGCCTTTTGCATGCTAATGATGTATATTGCATCTTGGTCTTCTTTATCTTCCCTGAGCATCATGTATGCTCTGATCAGAATCTACAATGATGAGTTCTCCTCGTTAATGCAGGGAACGGTCTAAATGAACTTTGTGGCGATTGTATCAGTTCTTCCATGTGCTTGTGCATCGATTGGAACTCATCTGCTACATCCATGGCAGTAGGCCTTTCTGATGGATCAGTTTCTATAATCTCACTTGACGAATCCCAACTGAACATATTACAAGAATGGAAAGCACATGACTTCGAGCTTTGGGCGGCTTCATTTGACATCCAACAACCAATGCTAGTATACACTGGCTCAGACGACTGCAAATTCAGTTGCTGGGATTTGCGTGATGACCCTTCTAACTTGGTTTTCCAAAACACAAAAGCTCACACAATGGGAATTTGTTGTATTGCAAAAAGCCCTAGTGATCCTTATACTTTACTCACAGGTAGCTATGATGAATGCCTAAGGATATGGGATGTCAGATCAACTTCAAAGCCTGTAAATGAATCTTCAATACGTCTAGGAGGAGGAGTGTGGAGAATTAAGCACCATCCATCCACACCAGGACTAGTCTTGACTGCTTGTATGCACAATGGATTTGCAATTGTTAAATTTGATGGGAATCAAGTCCAAGTTGTTGAACAATACAACAAACATGGTTCACTTGCGTACGGTGCAGATTGGCAAAGAGGAGACGTATCTGTGGTCGGGAGAAAGAAGAGTCCAGTAATTGCTACTTGCTCATTTTATGATCGGCTCCTTCATGTATGGACACCAGAAGGTGATGTGTTTGTATGATTTACAATTCCTTTTCACAAAATAAATTAAGCTAAACTTTTTTTACAACTTCTAACTGTTCCATACAACTTTTGCAGTGAATTTCTAACTTTTCTTGCTCTTACATGTGAATCTACATCAACATGTAGGACTTTCTTTTTCTTGCATATATAATATAAATTGTGTATGCTTATTTTTCAAGAGGCTACTTTTTCCAGCAATTAAGCATTTGCAGTCTCTGACCGTACAATAAAACAATAAGATAAACGAGAATGCAGATTGCATGTATCTTCACAATCCATGAAGACACAACAGCTTTACTAGGTAAATGGTTGCAATAACACTGACATTACCTTCATCAAGTCAGCTGGACTAACGTGGAACCTTTTTGTATACCTCGCTTCCTCAAGAACTTGGGTAAGAATGTTGAAGATGATAATGAAAACAGAACAAACAGAAGCCATGTGCAGGTGCAAAATCGAAGCTTTCTTCATTGAACAAAAGTTGCAGATTTCTGTAAAGAGAAGCTCTTAAATACAATCTGGAGAAGATGAAAAACGGAAATAACAGACTCCCGCCAACTAACTAACAGACTCGATGACACGTAAGCGCCATACGGCGCACACATCAGCCAACTAATAAAAATATAACAAATAAAGCAAACAGAAGAAGAAAAACGTAAGAGATAAACCACGCTTCTTCACAAAGCCTTCGTCTTCAGAGTGCTGCTCTGTATCTTTTCTGAGCACATGCTGCAAGCTACATTATCCAATTCCAATCTTCCTCTTAACACCCCCCCCCCCCCCCCACAAGTTGGACTTGGGGCAAAGGCAAACAAGCCCAACTTGCACAAGAGAGGAAGAAATGCAAGACTAGAGAGAGGCTTTGTGAACAAATCGGCAACTTGCTCCTTGCTGCGAACAATAACGGGAAGGAGGAAACCAAACTTGTAAAGGTCTCGAACAACATGGCAATCTATATCAAGGTGCTTCGTGCGCTCGTGGAAGACGGGATTAGCCATGATATGCAAAGCTGCCTGGTTATCACAATGAAATGGAATAGGGGTAGAAACAGTAACACCAAAATCACGAAGCAAATAAGAAATCCATTGCAACTCGCAAGCAGTGGTAGCCATACTACGGTACTCAACTTCTGTAGAAGAACGGGACACTATGCATTGCTTCTTGGTTTTCCAAGAGATGAGTGCAGGACCAAGGAAAATGGCGTAACCAGTAAGAGGCCAACGAGTATCAGCACAAGCCCCGCAATCAGCATCACAGAAGGCTTGGAGCTGAAGTGAGTTGGATGACGGAAAGAAAAGACCAACCTCAGAACATCCTTTCAAATAACAGACCAAGTGAAGGGCAGCTTGCCAATGAGAATGGCAAGGGCGCTGCAAGAACCAACTAAGTTGTTGTACCCCATGGGAGATATCCGGACGAGTGAAGCTAAGGTACAAGAGACACCCAACTAAACGTCGATACCATTCAGGATCCTCAAATAAATTACCAGAATTAGAATTGAACTTAATACCAGGAGGCAAAGGAGTCGCTGCAGATTTCCCATCCTGAAGTCCACACTCACTGACCAAATCAAGGATATATTTGGACTGAGTAATAGACATACCTTCCTTAGAACGCCCAATTTGTAAACCAAGGAAATAACGTGCACATCCTAGATCCTTAATAGTGAAGAGAGCATCCAGACACTACTTTACCTGTGAAATGGAAGCAAGAGAAGGAGCCATAATAAGAACATCGTCAACATAAACAAGAAGCCCAATAAAACCTGTGTCTAAAGGCTTGAAGAAGAGACAATGATCGTGCCCAGATTGCTTGAAACCAAGACCCTCAAGGCTACGTGTGAACTCAACATTCCACTGCCTCGACGCTTGCTTTGATCCATACAACAAACGCCTAAGGAGACAAGCGTGCCCAGGAGCAATGTCATAACCTTCAGGTGCAGTCATGAAAATTTCTTCGTCTAGATGACCATGAAGATTATTTATGTCTATCTGATGCACTGGCCATTGAAATGTAGTAGCTAGTGCCAAAAATAAGCACATAGTTACTGTCTTGGCAACAGGGAAAAACCTCTCAGTGTAGTCCACCCCCTCCACCTGCGTATAGCCTTTGGTAACGAGCCTGGCTTTGTGCCGTTCAACAGAACCATCCTTTTGCAGCTTAGTTTTGTACACCCATTTGCAGTTAATGAACCAAAAAATGAGTCTCTATATGCTATTTGATGACCTGAGAGGGGATTCACGGAGAATTCCGCTATAGTGCTGAAACCTACTGCAACCGTCTTATCCTGGGAGAAATTAAGTTGTACCCAGTGTACTATTGATACGGGACGTATATTTTCTTCAAGGCAAGCAGTAATTTTGCGATTCAGTTAAATTAACGATTATAATTGATTATTACGATACTATTCTCATTGTAAGTTTTTGATTTAATTTTCTTTTCATAAATAGTGTTTCTAATTGTTTTTATGTTATTTGTTCCAATGTGGCTTTAATTGCCTTTGATTTCTAAATTCAATTGTTATATTTGTTTCAATTACTTGAAACTAAAAATTTTCCAACAACATCCTCATAAGATGTTGACATTAAAAAGAAGAAAAAAAAAGAACCACAAAAGTAAACCTAGGCCCCTTGTAGCCTCACAACACCCTACCTCAACCATTGTAGCCAACAACTCCTGCCGAAGGCAGCTCCCCCTCCCCATCCGATCAGAACTCCATTCTACCCAACAACGCTCCCTCACACGCCACTGCCCGTCAGCCACCTTTTTACCTTTCTCTCTCTCTCTCTCTACCCCTTTCTTGGCGCCCGGCCTCCATTGCCTGAAACCACTACCGGCAGCAAATTCGTCTCTTCGCTGTGAACCTTCTCATACCCTTTTCTCCGGCATTCCCATCTCTATCCAGCTACTTCACTGCACCTCTTTGTTCGCTATTTTGACCTCTCTTCTCCCTCCTCGTTCCTTGCTCCGACGAATGTCAAACGATGTCGGGCTTTCACAGTAGTTTCCCCTTACCTTCTTCAGTTTTCCCCCCTTATCAATTTGCATTTTCATCCAACCCAATTCAAATGAGCTCATTTTTTTTTTATTCCTGTCCTTCGCTCATACTGAACCCTAACATTTCATCCCTCAATTTCTCCTTCCGGCGAACGACCCTGGCGTGGGCTTTCTGACAGCTTCGCTTTTGCCGACCCATCATTTTCCTCAATCAATTTTTATTTTCATTCACTCCCCCTCATATGGGTTTCAGATTGAACTTATGCTATTGAAACTTTTACTCCCATGGCTGATCCTCACATTTACCAATCCTCATCTTCTACTAACCTTTTTCTGCCATATCTTTCTCGCTAGCAATCATCTCGTCAATAGACCACCATTCCCATATTTGCCTCCCCACGATACACACATCCCTCCAATCAGTTTCCATCAACGGCACCATCCACGTCATGGCCTTCGATGAGTTTCAATCAACGCCCCGTCACTTCCCCTATTTCTTCTTTCTTTGCCACTTCAACATCCACGTAAGATGTTGACTGTGTAAGTGAAGTCTATTTGACTGCCGAAACCCTAAGCCCCAATTGAATTTGTTAGCTCTAAAATTAAAATACAAACACTACCAAAAAACCCGCTTTTTGTAACGATTTTTTTGTAACGACCATTGTAGCGAATTGGACATACTGATGTGATTAAGGGGGTAATAAAAATGTATTTATTTTGTAACAGCCGCAACCGTTACTAAAGCTGTTATAAATATGTAGTGCGCGTAAAACTGTTACAATTTGTAAGTTGTTACTAATCTACGATGATTTTTGTAACGGTTCGATTTTTTTTTTTTGTAGCGGCTCTTAGGTAAAATAAGGAGCCGTTACAATGGCAGTGGAAAAAACCACGGAAAAATATACAAAAAGATGCTATTACAAAAATCATGACAATTGGAACGGATTTTTTTATTAGAGGCCGTTACTAAAGTCGTTACAGAATAACAAAACATGAAGAACTCCGAAGGCCGTTACAAAAATCGCTATAAAATAATTTAATCTTCGGAACAATCAAACTAATAAGAAATCATTACAAAGGCCGTTCCAAATGAAGGTGGAAAAAACAACGGGAAATGATATTTGGAACGGCCAACACTGTACAATGACAATTACATTACTATCATACTAACGTTTATGAATATACAAATTTATTGCATACTGCGTACATGTATCAATGTCAAATAAAATTTTTTATTTTTTAATACATTTCAATTATATTATTCCACTACACTGATATGTTTCTACAACATTAAATCATCGAAGAAAATATTTATTTTTTTAAAATAATTTCAATAAAAATAATTAATTATTTGAAACACTCTTTGTAACGACATTTATAACGGAGATGAACAAAACAACGTCATATCCATATTTTGTAACGGCTTTTATAACGAATTTTTAAACGGTTATATTAAACTATATATCTTTGAATATTGTAACTCGCTTTGAAACGGTTTTTGGAACAACCATTTATATATATAAACAACACTTGGCTGAATTTTCTTCTTCCCCTCTTCCTCTTCTTCCCTACTCTCTCTCTCTCTCTCTCTCTCTCTCCCCCCGTTCGAAGTCAGGTGACTTTAATTAATTTTTTTTATTTTTTTCTTTAATTTTTCTACAGTTTGAGGTGTAATATTTGTTGTGTGAAATTCTACAAAAAAATTAAACAAATTTATATTTTAGTAATTTAAAAAAAAATTCTGCATTACTAATTTTTTTTTGAATTTTTGAAAATTTTAAAAAACTTTGCCAATTTTTTAAATTCTGTAATTTCTGATGATGATGATGATGCATGAAAATTATGATGATGATGCTTGAAAATTTTCTGAATTTTTTTTTGGGAATTTCTGTAATTTTAAAAAGTTTCAGAATTTTTTCATAATTTCTGTAATCTTAAAAAAATTAAAAAAAAATTTCAATAATTTCTGAATTTTTTTTATTTCTGTAATTTTAAAAATATTCAATTATTTTACATAATTTCTATAATTTAAAAAAAAATCATAAATTTTCAATAATTTTTTAATTTTTTTTAATTTCTGTAATTTCTGCAATTTTAGGGAAATTATGCACCTAGATGAAATTTTTAGAAAATTAGAGGACTTTAATATAATTTTATGAAAGTATAGAAAAAAAGGTGCAATTTTTAGAAAAAATATGCACCTAAATGAAATTTTTAGGAAATTAGAGGACTTTAATGTAATTTTAGAAAAATATGAATTTTAAGAAATTATCAAAAAATATCTATTTAATATTATGTGTTTCTAATGTTACATTTTTTTGAAATTATCGATAATAACTATTGGTGCTCCGCCACCATCCCACAGGAATACTAGCTATTTCGGTTCCAGAAGCTCAAAGTAAGTATCATATTATTTAATTTTAATTAAAATTTATATTTTTTTATCAAATAATTGTATTTTTTGTTATTTATCGATTTTGCAGATGTCGTACTGGTGGGACTATGACTCCATCTGTGATCGGGTGTAGATGATCGAGCGGTACATCAGAAGCATCGATCCAAACTGGCCCGATCATCTAGCGCCCCAGCCTACAGTTGATCCCCCAGCACCCGATGACAAACACGCGGTCGCTGGAGATAATAATTTAGATTAGAATTTTTTTTTGTATTTTGTAAAAATATAATTTTATAATAATATTTTTATTTTTGTAATTAAATTATTATTATTTTTTGTTATATTATGTGTTTTTTCATATAAATTCATTTAGTTAATATTACAAGAATAAATTAAACATATTAAATAAAATAAATATTAAAATATATTAAATAAATAATAGTTCCTATAACTGCATTTGTAACGACTTTTGTGATACACTAAAAACATATGAAATTATCAGACCGTTACAAAGACTATGCCAAAAACGGTTACAAATTTCTAAAAAAACCGTTTAAAAAATCGTTACAAAAGCAATGAGAAAGATGGTTATAAAAGCAGTAGCAAAGGTCATTTGAATAACAATTAAATCAAATTCAACAGAGTCGTTACAAAAACAGTTTTAAATTTATTTTTTTCCATGTCACCAGGTTTGTAACGGCCACTAGAGGCCGTTCCAATAACTGTTGCAAATTATAATGCTTTTTTAAAGCCATTACAAATATTTTGTAATGCCTCTAGACCTTTCCATTACAAAAGCCGTTACAAATAAGAAAATCGTTACAAAAAAATAAAAAAAAGTCGTTAGAAAAGCTGTTCCAATAAAATGATTTTTTTCTAGTGAAAGGACTAAAATTACAAATACCATAATTACAAAACCAATTTTACAACTCCCATTCGTACGGGACTAATTTTGCAATTTTGGGACAAGCAGAACATCATGGCCAACAGCTCCTCAATGCTCACTCATTACGACATAGAAGAGGTCCAAGAACACTGCAGCCACGCCTGTGATCATCCTACCTTCGCACGTGTTTCTGTTAATCCCATCTTGAATTTTAATTCTTGGACAGACATTTGCTGACATCCCATGTTTCTGTCTGATTCTTGAAATTAACTGCATTTTTAAAATGATCAATCTAGCTGGTGATTTTGTAAATAATGTTTATTGGGATGTATTATGTGCAGTTTTCCCAGCATGAGATAAGTGTTCTGCCCGTTGGATAGTATCATAATAATTTTCAGTCCAATTATAATCGTTAATTTAACCGATCGCAAAATTACTGTTTGCCTTGAAGAAAATATACGTCCCGTATCAATAGTACACCGAGTACAACATAATTTCTCCCAGGAAAGACAATTGCAGTAGGTTTCAGCACTATATCAAAGAACACCTCAATCAAACACTCAAAAGCTCGTAATATAAAACATTATAGCTGAAATCTTAAAAAATAATATTTATAGAAGTTGAGAGAGAGAGATAGAGAGAGAGAGAGAGAGAATAAGAGAAATCTCAAAGTTGAGAGTTGTTGTTGTGTGTTCCAAAATAAGAAATGGCATGCCTTTATATAGGCATGCCAATCCAACAATTAAGTGAGCAATAAAGAAAAAAAATAATGGCATTGAATCCCCCATCCAAAATCGATCAAAGGCTGAATTTGAAATATTGTTGTCTCATATCCAATAATGACATTCAATTTGCAATTTGAAACTGAAAAGTTCAACATTGAAATGGATGTTATTTCATTTCTAATAGTGACATTCAAATGTAAATGAAACTGAAAGATTCAACAATGAAAATGGATGTTCCAATTCTATGGGTTTTCAAAATTCCAACAATCCCCCACAAACTCATAGATTTGAACTCAAATTTCTATGATTTGCTTTGAACAATGCTACCTTCTGGTTTGAACCACTGTTTAAGTTAACTGACGTCAGTTATCACTAGGTCAAATGGAACTAAGCCTTGAATTTGAGCCTGTGAGTGTGACAACGTCTGTCAGTAACAACAAGCCACCGACCTTGTTTTGATCTGTAGGGTTGACACTTAGGCCATGTGTCCTGATCCTGTTCATGAATGCTTTCAGGAATAACCAAATTCCTTAGTTATGGCGAAACAACGACATTCACTTAGTTGGACGTCTCCAGAGATGCACTGCTAGCATCTCATCTTATAAAACTTGACCCCATTTAGAGTTAAACTCTTACTATACTTGCAGTTGCACCACCTTCCAGATTTTCAGGAGACAGACTCCAGATTCAAAGTATCAGTCTATTTTGGTACTTTGACATACCCTTACAACTTGTTGATACCACATCAAACCTTCTTTGTCGGATCTCCACTTAGAAGGTTGGGTTGCCGTTGTAGATACATCACTAATGGGTTTTCATCCCATCCCCAATCTATACTTATGTACTTGTGACAAATTCAATCCTTTCATCAAAGGATTATCCACATTGTCCTTTGTATCCATAAAGTTAATGCCAATTACTCTGTCTGACACTAATGCCCTTATAGACTTCAATCTGACTTGGATGTGTCGTTTGGTCTTTTGATTGTATTTACAACTCCTTACCTGTGCTATTATGGTTTGGCTATCACAATGTACAACAACCGGTGGAAGAGACTGATTTACAATAGGAAGTTGTGATACCAACCTAATTAGTCATTCTGCCTCGGTATGAGTTATATCTAACGCACACAACTCGACTTCAAATGTAAACCGAGTTATCAAAGTCTGTTTTGGAGACTTTCAGGAGACTGCGCCCCCACCTAAGGTAAAAATATATCCAGATCACCCATTACTCTCAGAGTTTTTGGCTATCCAGCTAGCATCACTATATCCCTCAAGAACAGCAGGGAATCTGCCATAATGTATGGCCAGTGACACCGTGCCCTTTAAGTACCTTAGTACTCTATCCAAAGCACCCCAATAGGTTTTGTTAGGACAACTAGTGTATCTAGCCAGCTTAGAGACAGAAAATGATATATCTGGTCTTGTGTCATTTGCCAGATACTGTAAGCTCCCAATAATTTGGGAATACCTTAGCTGTGCAACTGGAATACCACTTTCACTTTTTAATAAAGATACAGAAGATCATATGGTGTTTTAGCAATTCTACTATTTTAATAACCAAATTTCTTAGTAATCTTTTCAACATAATGAGATTGGGAAGTGGCTATTCCATCAGTTGACCGAGTCAGCTTGATGCTAAGAATCACATTAGCCTCACTCACATCCTTCATTTCAAGCTTATTTTTCAACAATGACTTGGTTTTGGTAATTATATCTGAACATGATTCTATTAACAAAATAGCGTCTACATACAGGCATAGACTTATTATTTTATCTCCTTTAACCTAAGAGTATATACACTTATCATTCTCATCTACAGTGAAGTCAAACACAAGAATAGTTTTATCAAACTTTTCATGCCACTGTTTGGGTGCTTGTTTAAGTCCATATAGAGACTTAACAAGTTTACAAACTTTATGTTTGTTACCATGAGCTACAAACCCTTCAGGCTGATCCATGTAAATCTCTTTCTCGAGTTCACCATACAAGAAGGTTGTTTTCACATCCATCTGATGAATCGGAAGATTATACACCAAAGCAAGCGCTATAAGCACCCAGATTGTAGTCAATCGAGCTATTGAAGAATAGATATCGAAATAGTCTATTCCCACCTTTTGTTTAAACCTTTTAGCCACCAATCTGGCTTAAACTTATCTATGGTCCCATCAGGTTTTAGTTTCTTCTTAAAAATCCACTTACACCCAATAGTAATACACCCGGGAGGGAGATTGACTAGCACCCACGTTTCATTGACTAGCAAGGTTTTTTATTTATAGCACCCACTTTTGATAGCTTCTTTCCACTGATTGACTAGCACCCACATCTTCTAGAAATATAGAATCACGAAACTCAACTATTTTGTTGACCTCAATGCTTGAAATTTTTGATTTAATAATTAGAAATCTTAAGGTATAACTTGTCTCCACGTAGCCCAAGAACACAACATCGAGAGTCTTAGGACCTAATTTCTTTCGTTTGTGTTATGGGACTAGCACTTTTGCTAGGCACCCCCACACTCGAAAGTGTTTGAGACTTGGTTTCTTATCTTTCCACAACTCGAAAAGAGTACTCGTATTGTATTTCAGAGGGACTCTATTCAGAATATGGTAAGTCCACGCTTTCTATCCCAAGTACTTCAGTTGTACTAGAGTTTTCCATGCTTATTGTCCTCTCACTGATGGCCTGATAAGAGACATAGAGAGATTTATAGCACAAATGTGCACATTCGCTCCAGCATCAATCAACCAATCATATTGTTCGTAAATAGTCATGAGTTTGGATTGTACAGATACATACTCCCCAGTTGCTCCTGAGGTACTAGCACTGCTATAATCTCCCAAAACCACGTTGACAGCTGCCTGTCCAGTCTTGGTTTTTTATTAGGACAAAGCTTGGCCCAATGTCAAACCTATCGACAATTCCAGCATGGTTTGTTTGCTTTTGATTTCTTATTTTTGGAGGTCTTGCCTTTATTGATGGTTTTCGAATTTGAGTTAATCTTGTTCACTTTCTATTTTTTCACTATAAGATTGGCCCTAGGTTGATGTGCAACAGGCATCTTGTGGGTCTGATTTCTATGTTCTTCCTCAATGCTGATAGCAATCATAAGATCATCTAGAGACAATCTCCCTTTCTGATGCTTGAGTGTCATGCTAAAATTTTCCCAAGATTTGGGAAATTTATCCACTATGGACATGACAAGAACTTCTCGGGAAGTTTCATATCAGCATCAGCCAGAGCTTGCTCAAGATTGATGATCTCATGAGTCTGTTAAGCTACAGACCAGTCCTTAACCATTTGATACCGCATGAACTTGAAAACAAAATACTTTTCGAGCCCTTGCTCTTCAGTATTATATTTTCGGTCCAACTCATCCCACAGAGATTGAGCAGTGTAAGAATCGGAACAATAGACATCGAAGAGCGTATTTGACAATGCTGACAAAATCGCTCCTATGCCTATTTGATCCCTCTATGTCCACTACGCTATCTCAACAGTCCTGGGATCGATATCTATAGGTTCAGGTCTGGTCACCTAAATCACTGACAAAAGTCCTTTCATCATTAACCAAATTTTCATTCGTTGTTGCTAGCGTTTGAAAAACTGGCCCAAAAATTTGTCCGACAAACTGGTCAAGTCGACCTTAGATGTGATCGAAATTGCAACAGAAATCGGATCAGCCATCTTTAGTATCTTAGGAAACTAAAAGCAACGTTCAAATAACAAGTTTGAAAATAGTGTTTTTCCAAAACAGTTCCAACAAACAAAAATCCAATTTTTAAAAACCTGTATATTTTCTTCAAGATTGTTGGAAAATTTTTAGTTTTGAGTAGTTGAATAACGTTTTGAAATATAACAATCGGATTTAAAAATCAAAAGCAATTAAAGTCACGTTAGAACAAATAACATAAAAATAATTATAAATGCTATTTATGACAAGAAAATTAAATCAAAACTTATTACGAGAATTGTATCGTAACAATTCTCAATCCAATTGTAACCGTTAATTTAACCGAATCGCAGAATCGCTGCTTGCCTTGAAAAAAATATAAATCCCGTATCAATAGTACACTGGGTACAACGTAATTTCTCCCAAAATAAGGCGGTTGCAGTTCTTTCGATTTTAGCACTATATTGAAGAGAACCTCGATCAAACACTCAAAAGCTCATAATCAAAAACTTTATAGTTCAAATCTTAAAAAAAATATTTATAGAAGCCAAGAGAGAGAGAGAGAGAGAGAAATCTCAAAGTTAAGAGTTTGCTATTGTGTGTTCCAAAATGAGAAATGACATGCCTTTGTATAGGCATGCCAAAATCTAACAATTAAGAGAGCAGTAAAAAAAAAATATAACGGCAATGAATCCCCCATCCAAAACCGATCAAAGGCTAAATTTGAAATGTTGTTGTTTCATATCCAATAATGACATTTGATTTGCAATTTGAAACTAAAAGATTCAACATTGAAATGGATGCTATTTCATTTTTAATAATGACATTCAGATGCAAATGAAACTGAAAGATTGAGCAATGAAAATCTACTTCTATGGGTTTTCAAAATTCCAACAGATGCCGCGTATTTAATTCAAATCCAGTTGGTAGTTGGAATCCTCAGTCCTAATTTGTTCCGCTAAAATCTGATAATTTTTAGTCGAAAGAATTAATATTGCCACTAAATTGAAACTAACAGAATTAAAATTATCAGTCCAATATCTATGGGACTAATTTTGCTAGCCTCTATACATACAGGATTAATTTTGATACTCTGATTGTACATTTCTTTCTTTTTTACGGCAATAGGAGTGGGGTCGGGGGACAATCTAGAACCCAGCCCCCTCTCATTACATGAAATAAGTGACACTAACTTGATCAATTTGTTAATGACAAATATGGAAGATTCTTGATTTCTAGAATTTGGACCGACGAGTTCGAATGGCTCGTTGAAGGGTGCAGTCGTTTGTTTTTGTTTGCCCAACTAACCCAAAATAAAGGAGGGAAAAAGACTGTCCCGTTTGGGGCTTGTTTGATATTTGAAATAAGGAAAAAATGCAAGCAATCTATTTATGATATTACAAATGAATAAATTATCCTCTTATGAAAAGATAAATAGCGATTTATCTCCCTGTATTTTTTAAAATACAATAATTTACCTTCTTATGTTTTTAAAAACGAAGCAATTTATCTCTCTGTATAAAGAGGTAAATTGCTTCATTTTAAAAAGTATAGGAGGATAAATTACTATATATATTTTTTTTTCATAGGGTAATATGCTCATTTTCATATCACAGGAAATAAATTACTATTCACCTTTTGAAATAATATCAATATTATGAGTTCAGACCAAAAATTAATGTATCAAAAAAGTGGAAGGAAAGAAGAGATATATAAGGAAAAAAATTTCATATTTAGTTAGGAAGGATAAGTGGGTGAAAATAAAACTGAATGCATATACAATTGTTTTGGTGTCTAATTTTATTTTCATTGAAAATTATATGGAAAAGTGAACGTTTAAGGCTTCATAGATCAATAATTACTCATTTTACCTTTATTTACTTAATTATCTATAGATATTATTTTTACTATAAGAAAAAGAATACCTTTGATTTGAGATATTGACATTTAAAAAATATTTAATTCTTTTTTTTATGTTTGATGAATTTTTTTATTAATAAGTTTTCAAGATTTTATTTTTTTAGTAATTTAAAATATCTTAGTATTAACTTATTTATTTCCTAACGAAGAGCAAATAGTTAGTTGGTAAAATTACAAAAATTAATATTTGCCACTCAATTTAGTCCTTATCAAATACGTAAAAATATTTACAAGTTAGGATTTTTTTTTTCCTCGTACCAAACCACTTAAAGAAATAACATTATTTTTCCTCTTATTGCCTCCTTTTTTACTTTTCTTTTCTTCTTATTGAACCAAACGAACCCGTGATTCATGTCAACTTTATTGAAGAGCATAAATGGAGGGAGGATGAAGAGAATAATTAGGAAGCACAATTATGCGGATGCACTAGAGAAAGTTGCTGATGAACTTGCCGTTTGGCTAAGTTTTTACAGTTTTCTCTACAAAAGCAGGCAACCTCGTTTAGATATGTAAAGATGACTCTAAAGCAGCTGTTGCTCGGTTGATCTCTCCATAGCAGAAAGTAGCTTTGAACTGAATATATCCAGCAGCAATCTTTGAGTAAAACGATGAGGTCCCTCGGAGGCAATCTTTGATGTCTTTCATTGTGTCCTTTGTTTATTGAACCATCTTGAGCCGTCTTTAGCTTCTCAACTTTGCAATGCTCAGTATATAGCTTTGGCAAATCTTGAATTTCCCTGATTGCCTTCTCAGTCGTGTCCTTCATCCTTGTTACTTCCCATCACGGAATATATTTGAGGCGAATTTAGGACATTGACCATCTTATACTTGGCGTAGTAGTTATTCAGCGAAGGACATTTCCAAGGCTGGATGCAGATGGCAAGTTGGTTTGGGCTCCTCTATCAACATCTGACATGATCCTTGGTTACCACGTCTGGCTTCATATAAGCCTATTACACCTCCTATCCCTCATCTTGCCACTCTAAAGGCCTTAGATCTTATTAATCAGGATACTAATGATTGGAAGAGTGATTTAGTGTCTTCTACTTTGTGGCCTAAAGATCGCGATCTCGTTCTTGGAATACCTCTGAGAAAATTTGGTTGCAATGATACTCTTGTGTGGCTTTACTCATCTTATGGGATGTCTTTAGTTCGAACTGCTTACCATTTAGCAAGCTTTCGTGTTTCTAGTTCTAGTTGAAACTTCTTGCAGGATGAGACTAATAAATGGTAGCGAACATTATGGTAGACCAATGTCCCAAATAAAGTGAAAGTTTTTAGTTGGCGTGCTTGTTCTCCAGCAATCTTTAGCGCCGGTTAAACCAATCCCCTTTCTCTTGCCCTTTGTGTTATGATCCAAATGAAGACAACACTCACATTCTCGTTCACTACTATAGGATGTTAATCCGTCCTGGAACAGCTCAAAACTTAAAGCCCTATCCAACTATTACAACACAATATGGGTACAAAACCCTTAATATTATAGCCCAAAAAATTATACAATGTATAAAGAATAAACAGATCTTCAAATAATTTTACAAATCTATAAATGTAGAACAACAACAATAAGTATTTTGGGCTCAGAGGCCAGGTTCCGTGAAGAGTCTCCCACGGCCACTAAGGCCAGCAACCTCACTCACCAGTTGCAAGTTTATAACAGAAATAGTAACCCAGATCCACCAAGGACCAAAGCATAACCAACCAACACCACTTAGGTATTTTTACAGAAAAGGATCACAGAGTCGTTCAGGAAATTCTGAGATCTGGTAATGTTCTATTAAGTTAGAACAAACCAGAGAAGGGAGGAGATTTATAGTGGTCGAACATTAAAGACGAAGGCGGTGGAGAAATTCCAAGGCCATGGAATTCGGTGGTTTAGAGAAACAAGGAAGAGAGAGAAGAAATGAAGAAGACGAAGGGAAACATCGGCCGAGCAGAATGAGGAGTCAAGGGGGTGAAGTGATTAGGGTTAAGGTTACCAGCAATAAGTAATTAGGAAGCCAGTTTGGGTGAAGTGGGTCGGGTAACTGGGTCATGGGTTGGTGGACTGGGTTGCCATCCAGATAAGTCAGGAAATGGGCCATGGGTTTTGGGCCTATCAAAGAGGGTCATGGGCCATTTAATTCCAACATAAGGATCCAAGCCCATAACTGAATCCGGCATTCATCATAGCCAGGTTGCATTGGTGTACCTGCAAGAGAAGAAAATGATACAAATATGTATAGGTTAGAAATAAAGAATGTATGGGAATTATCCTAAGTTCAAAATTTTAAGGCATGTTTTCAACTCTTTTGTCCCTATATCTGCAGGGTTTTCTTCAACTTTAATTTTTTCTAGATTAATTATTTCCCTTCCTAGTATATCTCTAATGAAGTGATATCTAACATTGTTTTGTTCTGTCATGAAATATTGGATTTTTGCAGAGTTGGATAAAAGAGTACACTGTAACTTTTTGTTTCAAAAAAATAATTTCTTTAATCATACCGTCAAGCCAAATGGCTTCTTTAAAAGCCCATATGGTGGTTATGTATTCAGCTTTGGAGGTTGATAATGTAACAATATGTTATAGTTAAAATTTTCATCTTATGCATGCACCACAAAAAGTGAAAACGTAGGAGGTGGTAGACTTCCTACTATCTCTATCATATACATAATTAGAATCTACACAACCAATCAAATTTGCACCTTTAGCACATTTAGAAAAGGATATGCCAGAATTAACAGACCTATTCAAATATCTAAGCAACCATTTAAAGGCTTCCCACTGGGGAACACCAGCATTAGACATATACCTACTAAGACAACTAATAGCATAAGCATTGTCTGGACGGATGCTTACCATGAGATACATAATGGAACCAATGGCATTTAATCAAGGAATTTTATCCATTTTTTCCTTTTTAATTTTAGTTTTAGAGCACTGTTTCTTACTTAATTGAAAATGTGCAGCCAAAGGTACATAAGTAGGTTTGGATTTGGGCATAGAGAATTTTCTAACATAGATTTCACATATGAGCTTTGATTTAGAAAAATTGTGGAATTACTCTGTCTCTATCAATAATCATACCTAGAATTTTCTTAACATCTCCTTGGTCTTTCATTTCAAAGTTTTTACACAAATTATTTTGTAGGTTTTTGATATGTTAAAACTAGGAATTGCAATTAATATATCATCTACATATAAAAGAAGAAACACAGGAACATTATGGTCATATTTTAAATAAAGACAATGATCATAATTACTTTTTTTGAAATTTAAAGAGTGCATGAACAAATCAAATTTTATTCCACTGCCTAGGTAATTGTTTCAATCCATATAAAGATTTTTTCAGTAAACAAACATGATCTGGTTTAGATTTATTAATGAAACCAGTGGGTTGCTGCATATAAATCTATTCTTCTATATCACCATGCAAGAAGGCAGTTTTGAAATCCAATTGTTTAAGATTTCAATCATAATGAGCAGTAAGAGCAAGCATAATTCTCACAGTAATAAATTTCACAATAGGTGAAAAAAATTTAGAATAATCAACACCTTCTTTCTGGTGAATCCTTTCGCTACAAGTCATGCTTTAAAACAATTTGAATTTTTTCCTGTTTTATTTTGAAAATCCATTTACAGTCTACCACAGAACAACTTTTTAGGCTTAGGTACAAGAATCTAGGTTTTATTATCACATAGTGATTTCATTTCTTCTTTCATAGCATTCAACCAATGCTTGGAGTTTTCATATTCTAAGGCTTCTTCAACTGTACTTGGTTCACAATTTTCAACACTAAGAGCAACATGTAAATCTTTGTACCTAGAAAGGATCCTAGATTCACGTTTATCTCTATCCCTAGCCAATTGGTAGTGTTATAAACCATTTTCTAAATCATGAGTCTCAGAAGATTCAGTATTATCATGAAAAGGTTCATTGTTTTAATCTGGAATTTGTTGATTTAGTTGATTTTCTTCTTCTAACCTTCCCCCTATTGGTTATCCTCACGTAATACCTCCACCTTATTAAAGATGGGTTCTATATCAAGTTCTTTTTCTTTCTTATTTAAATCAAGGCATGGCATTTCAGATTCATTGAAAACAACATCTCTACTTATAACAACTTTAAATCCTAGTTAGTTTTTAATCCATAACCTATACCCTTTTACTCCTTGAGGATAACCAATAAAAATATATTTTTGGGAACGGGATCAAGTTTATCAAAATTTTGAAGCACAAAAGCAGAACAACCAAAAACACGCAAGGAAGAAATATCAACTTCTTTAGCAGACCACATATATTCAGGAACTTTACCAGATAAAGGTACAAAAGGAGACCTATTAATTAAATATGCGATAGTTAACACGGCCTCACCCCAAAAAGATTTGGATAAACTAGAATTCACTAGCATGCATCTAACTTTGTTTGATAAAGTTCTGTTCATGCATGCAGCAATACCATTTTGCTGAGGGGTATAAGGATTTGCCTTATGCCTTTTAATTCTACATTCATCACAAAGATTAGAAAATTTTTTATTACAAAATTTCGAACCATTTTCAGTTCGTAAGGCTTTTAATTTTTTTCCAGTTTAGTTTTCAACTAAAATTTTCTATCTCTTAAACTTATCAAATGCATCCGATTTATGTATCATCAAGAAAATAAAGACCTTTCTAGAATAATTATCTATTATAAACAGAAAGCACTTATTGCCACCATGAGTAGCAATATTAGCTGGTCCCCCGACATCCACATGTACATAATCAAGAATGCAGGATGAAGTTGAAGGGGTTGGGGAAGAGGATGTAGGAAAATGTACTTTGTGTTGTTTACCCAATACACATTCATTACAAAACTTCATTTTTTCAAGTTTGGCAGTTACTACTCCTTCTTTCTTAAGTAGTTCTAGTCCTTTATAATTGATATGACCTAACCTTTTATGCCATAGACTAGTTTTATCATTTTCAGAATTAATGTAGCAAGAACATCATAATTTACAGTACATATATAAAGGTTTCTTTTCTTTTCAGCTTTAACAGCAATTAAGGAACCTTTCATTATTTTCATTATTCCTTTTCCCCATCTACCCTCAAACCCTTCTTCCTCAATGGTAGAGCATGAAAGCAGATTATGACTCAAGTTAGGAACATGGCTGACATTCTTTAAGGTTAACTTATAACCATTTTGAAAAGTTAAACAGATTTCACCAAGACCTTTAACTTCACAAAGTTTTTCATAGCCATTGACACAAAACCACCACTTTCAAACTTATAATTAGTAAAAATTTCTTTAAAAAGACTTAAGTGAAAAGTACAACCTGAATCAATCAACCATTCATTCATTTTTAAAGGAGACTGTACTGCATTTACATCACACACCATGAAAACTTCACTGAAATTTTCTTCAGTAACAATATTAGCATTTTCTTTATTGTATTATCTCTATTTTCCCTTTCAGGTTTTCTGCAATCTTTATGCAGTGTCCCTTTCCCCCACAATTATAACATCTTCTTTCTTTAACTTTTTCATTTCTATTGTTATCATCCCTAGTTCTGGACCTAGATTTCCTTCTAGTTTTGCTTCTACTTCTTCCTCTACTATATTTTCTGAATTTAAATCTAAATTTCTATTTCTAGTTCTTCCTCTTACATAGTTTACTTTATTCTGGCTTTGACTAGGCTCATTAGTTTTAAGATCCATTTCTTACTTTTTAGGCCATTAATTACAGTGCCTCAATTTACATTATCTCTATCATATTTTATTGCTGCTTTTACATCACTATAAGCTTCTAGGATAGCATTTAATAACACAATTGGTGAATAATCATCTATATTTTTATCACCAGTTAGTTTTATGTCTTGAATTAGTTTTGTAAAGTCATCAAGATTTTCTTCAATATTTTTCAACAAATCTAATTTATAACGAAAAAAATTTTCAAGCCGAAACAATTTACTTGACAAAGAGGTTTCTGTATAGAGTTCTTCTAGCTTATTCCATAAATCTTTTGCAATTTCTTGTTTTCCTACTTTTCTAAGAACAGTATCAGACAAATTTAAAAATTATAGAAGAATATACATATTCATCATTTTCAAGTTTCTTTTCATTAGAAACACCTTCAGCATATTTACCATCAATTGCTTTGAAAATCTTTGTTGTATTAAAATGCCTTTCATTTTCTGTTGCCATATTGAAAAATTAATTTTTCCATCAAACGGTTGTAAATTATAACCGGCCATTTTTATTAAAATATATAATAGAGATAATAGACCAACAAAATTATCAGAGAACAACAAATTAGCAGAGTGCATTAACAATTTCCACAAAATAATAGATAATGGGGATCCCAAGTTATCACTCAATCCGGATACCCATCAGCCACAAGGGCCCCGACTAGGTGAGTAAATAATGAGGATATTGGTCTCGGTTTAAAGGAACAATAATATATAACAACAGATTATAATAGATATAATTTCACTAAAATTTAAGCAGTAACCAGAAAATGTAATAGATCTAAGAGATAGGCATAGGAAGCGATTACCGTGTCTGTGCCAAAGCCAGAGCATACGGCTCTGATACCACTGTAGTGAGTTAATCCCTCCAAGAACAGCCTAGAACTTAAAACCCTATCCAACTATTACAACACAATGGGTACAAAACCCTTAATATTACAGCCTAAAAAATTATACAACAATATAAAGAATAAACAGATCTTTAAATAATTGTACAGATCTATAAATATAAGAACAACAACAGTAAGTATTTTGGGCTCAGAGGCCAAATTCGGCGAAGGTCTCCCACGGCCACTAAGGCGGGCAACCTCATTCACTAGTTGCAAGTTTTTATATAAACAGTAATCCAGATCAACCAAGGACCAAAGCACAACCAACCAACACCACTTAAGTATTTTTACAGAAAAGGATCATAGAGTCGTTCACAAAGAACAGAGGGAATTTTGAGGTTCTAGTATTGTTCTATTAAGTTAGGACAAACCAAAAAAGGGAGGAGATTTATAGTGGTCGAACATTAAAGTCGAATGGAGAAATTTCGAGGCCATGGAAATCAGTGGTTTAGAGAAACAAGGAAGAGAGAGAGAAGAGATGAAGAAAATGAAGGGAAACAACGGCCGAACAGAATGAGGAATCAGGGGGTGAAGTGATTAGGGTTAGGGTTACCAACAATAAGTAAATAGGAAGGCAGGTTGGGTAAAGTGGGTCGGGTAACAGGGTTGATGGATTGGGTTGCCATCTAGATGAGTGAGGAAGTGGGCCATGGGTTTTGGGCCTACCAAAGAACAGTCATGGGCCATTTAATTCCAACAACTACCCCTTCTCGCGACAGGTTTGGGGAACTTCTAATCTTCCTCGGCATGTAATTTTTTATGTTCAATTTGATACTCTATCCTAGATGAACAGTGTTACAATCTCACTGTCAACCCCAGATTTTCAGCTCTTTCTCATCATTTGCTAGGCTATTTGGTGGTCTCGCAACTCCAAACTTGATGACGAACCTCATATGGCTACTCATGAAGTTATTCTCTTTGCTCGTTGTCATTTGGAAGCTTATATACGTCAAATTAACAGCTCCCAACGCCCGCCTCCACCAAGGTGCTCAACTCGATGGTTGCGTCCTGCCGCTGGCTCTATCAAGATTAATTTTGATGGTGCATCCTCGAATCATGGTTCAGCTATTGGAATTGGAATGATTGCTAGGAACTCCAACAGAACAACTTGTTCATGGCTTGCTCATAGACTTCCTCGACAAGCCCCTCCAGACCTGGTGGAAGCATTTGCCGCATAGGAAGCAACACTTCTTGCCTTAAGACGAGGATGGAGATTTATTTGTATCGAAGATGATTGTGCGTCCTTGATTTCTAGAATGAACTCTTCAGCTAGTTGGGTTGACTGTTTATGATATTATTAGGTCCTTTCGATCTATTTTCTCTGCTTACGTTTATGGTAGTTGCACATTCTCTAGCAAAGTTTTCCTCTTCCCGCTCGACAGTTTCTTTTCTCTGATTTTTATGATTAAATAAAATCATATCTTAACATTTTTTAATTTTACAACTTTTTTTCTTTCTTTCATGAATACATTATCCTCTCTTATTTTTAAATTATATATGTATATAATATATTTAATAAATAATTAATATTATAAAGTTTAACTTTAAAAATTCAAACACACGCATCGAATGTAGCAAACGAGGCCAATCGATAAAAGAAAATTGAGTACCTACACAAAATTTTTGCATCAGGAAGTTCTACACTTCTTAGCCTTCATTTTGACCAATGGAAACTTTACGAGTCCGTTGCATCACTCTCCTTATGGCTTTATAATAATAGACTTTCAAGATTCAATTCAACTCACAGAATCACAATTTGCACTCGCTTTCTTCACCACCACAGCCCTAGCAAATCTTCTGGCAGTATGTCGCAGCCGTCGCGTCCCAAGAGCCCCGATGATCAAACTGTATGCTTTCTTGGAACTTCGAATTTTTTTATTTATTATGTTCTTGTTATTCTGAATTTGGAGATAAATTTGTGCCGGATGTTATGTTCATTTGGGGTTGTTGAAGTTTACTGATTTTTCACTGGAACCAGTATATAGTGTGGAAATTCGAGTGGCCCCATCAGAGTTTTTCACCTCAAGTTTGCAGTTTCTGTTGTTAATTATGAGCAAGAGTTGTTGTATGCTTGTACAATTGCGTGTATTCCATCTTAATCGATCTTAAATTCAAAGATCTAGTAGAGTTAATAGACCAGGAGAACTAAGGGCAGTGATGAATATGTGCCCACTTGAAATCCATGAGATTTGGGTATTCTTGTGAGAATTATATTTTACACATTTTGGAGTAAATGGAGTGATGAGTTTGTCGTTTTAGAATGTCGTTCATGGTTAACTCTTTGGAGTAAAGATACACTATGGATGAATGTAGAATGTGTGACTAATTGTCTACTTTATGTTCAGGAAGGATTACGAACTGTTTGGGCCACATTTATGTTGCTCCTACTTGGTAGCGTGTTTGTCCTGCTGCAGCTAATTTGTTCTGTTTAAGTTATAGCTGTCTTAAGTGTTTGAATGGCAGAGAAATCGAATGAGAGTGTTTATTTTGTCATACTGTGAGTGGAGTTTCAGTGCTTCAGAGCATTCGTTTGAACTTTATCATAAGTTACTTTTTGAACTGTCTGTCTCTGGTAATAGATATATTTTTTTCTGGTTTCAGGACATAATACTTTATTAGATTTTAAGCATCAATCGAAGTCTCTCCATGATTGTTCTGTTATACAGCATCATGCAAGTACAAAATAGTTTAGTGATGCTTTCATATATTTGATAAAGATGTTGGATGGTGAATGTAGAGAAGATGATGATATTCTTTTTCCTGCATGTGTGATGTAAGTGCTTGAAGGTTGCTTGTCTGTTTCTTTCGTAATATTTTAGATTTCCTACCAAAAACTATTTGAGTTTTTATTGTTGGCCTCATTGTTGTTTGATTTATGAGGGAGGCTAATGTTTTTATTATGTTATGTGAATTCACGGAAGATGTTACAAAAAGTTATTATGTAAACTTATGTTTTAATCAGTTGCTGCAGTGCTGAAACAAGCTAACTGTGCGGGTCTTTTGATTAATTTATTACACAGGCAATGTATATTCGTGTAAAGCGTAACAAGACAACTTACTTTCTGCAATGTGTGCCAAGTGAGACAATTCTACAAATTAAGGAGAAGTTGCAAGAACTCATTGATCAACCAGTCAATGATCAACGTTTGATATTAATGCCAAATCGGGAAGTATTAGATGATTCAAAATCACTGGCGGATCAGAAGGTTTTGTTTCATTATTGGTTATAAGTAAAACCAAAATAAAAGACATTGCTGCATGCGTTCTTCTGTTCAGATAGTTAGTTCTCTTATATTGTCGATCAGATAATCAGTTAGGGGCTTGTGACTTTCTCCTGATGTTGTAAATGTTATGATACTCATTTCCGTGCATTGGCCATGAATCTAACTAAATCCACTATTTATGCTGTGACTTTTCAGGTTGAAAATGATGCTGTTGTTGCGCTGACCTTGAGAAAAGGTTGTATAACCATCCATTCCAAGTTAAATATACAACTGATATCTCTCTGGTTGGCAAAATCTCTTATATTATCATCGTATATATGCCTTCAGTTTGTGTTTCTCCTTGAGCATCATAACTGGATTTAGTCCTATTCAAGTGGACTATATGGAATTCTTTATTGTTTTCATTTGCGAAAATGGATTACCATTGAAATGAATGTGTTTTAATTGAAAATGGAAGTCGAACATTGTCCATCTCGTTATGTGGATGAAAAGTCCTTAGGGTGGCCTAAAATGATTACACGAAGATATTTTCTGTTTCCTGGCTTCCCAGTGAGCTAGTATTGTCAAAAAGAATACTTTGAGCTTTGGCTTTACTTGGAACTTGTGGTTAATATTGAACTTGATGTGCATTGGAAGTGAGAATGACAAAATCATCTTAATTAGACCAATATGACGTCACAGTTCATGTTTGCACACTGCTGTCCTAAGCTGGACGGATTTTGGAGGCTTTCTATGCGTAATTCTGTGTTCTCATTTCCTTAAGAAGTTTACAGAACTGTGTGGTGCCATTAGCCTGTGCCGACAGTGAAATGAAAGCTGCCTATAATTTATCGTGTTTTGCTGATATCCTTGCTACTTCTCCCCCTTCTTTTCCATTTTCTTGGTGGGAATTTCTTTCCATTGATTTAGGGAGCAGTTTCTGTCTAAAGTAATGCCTGATCTCATGCGAAAAGAGAGAATAGACATTCTCTTTTCCCAGAACTGAAAGAAGTGAAATATATATGTTTACATTGTTAAAAGTTTATTTTTCACAATCTTTGCCCAAATTGTTGGTAGCTCTGATGGACTCTTTCCTATATATCACATTCAGATGATAATGAATTCGAAGAGGTGAACATCGTCAGGCCAAATGATTTTTACCAATCCCGGGAGACGGATGGTGGCTTCTAATGCTCAACTCTTGGAAACACATTAATTATCAGTAGTCGTGTCGTTTATGTTACTCAACACTATGAGCTCCATCTTTTGATTTGATAACATGAGAGTTGTCGATCTTTATGTACGGATGATGCCCTTTACTGAATTTTCAGTTCCATTGCAGCTGTACTGATGAAATTCCTCCTCGTGAAATTCCATATGCTATCATTCCAAGTTGTGAACTTATGTATTACTTATTGATGCTATAATCTATCTAGCTAATATGTCACTTAACTAGTTTAGACACCATCTATGAAAGTCTACATGCATAATTAACAACCATGATACATCAGGATCTTCACTTGTTTTGTTCAGACTTCAGACCCACCATAAGTTCACAAACAGAAGTATGAGAACAAATGAAATTGAAACAAGATAGCTTCAAGTCAAGTATATTACAAGTCTAAGATCAAAATTACATGATCATGATATCATACAAGAATTGTAAATCTTCGTCCATCAAGGGTTCGTCAACACCGTCAAAGAATCTTGGGGCAATGGATTGGTACTATGACTAGTTTCAGGAGCTGATGAAAAGATCTGTTGCTCATGCTTCTTCTAGTGTTGGAATAGATTGATTTTGTGTGTATCTTGCTCCATCGCAGTTTCGTCTATATTTTTTGTTGTGGTTGTGGATTCTGCATAGCACGATCTCATCTGACAGCTGCAGAAATATATAGCAATGACTTCGATCAGTGATAATGAAACAAACAAAAGGTACAATCCAAGTAATTAGTTTCCAGCAAAAAGAATCGAATATACGTATTAACATCTAATAGTCCATAGACAAACAGTCTATTCCATTGCATTGTGAATCAATGATATAAATAAATCCCTTGAAAATTTGCTTGAATCTTCATACAATTCAAAGAAACTAAGAAGTAAACACTAAACAATTAATCATATTGTTACAAAAATAAAGTACTTTTAACCTCATCATACATCGAAAGAAAACACAAACAAATACGCACCCTATTAATGTTTTCGGCTGCATCGACCAACTTTGGCAGATGTTTCAGTTTGTTCTCATGCATGATCCAATCGGTCTTCTTGACAGTACTGACAGGAGATTTGTGCTTGTGGTAAACCAATGTCTTCCGATATCCAACTACTTCACCGTTGTGTTTGATGGGCCTGTCTCCGCTAGTCGCCTTCCAATGTCCGTATGGAGTTGTTCAGACTACTCTTGTGCCTCATGGGGCAATGGATTGTAGTGATCATTGGTGCAATGACTCTCATGAAATATATCTTCACTAGATTCAGGCAACTGCATTCTAACGGAAGTCGGAAATTGATGGTTGGAGTGATTGTTTGACCCTCATAAGGAGCAGTTGACGGAATAAGGGACTGGGATGATCTTCTTCTATTGTTGGAACTAATTGGTTCGATTGATTTTGTTTACTTCTTGCTCCACCGCTGTTTTGTCCAGTTCTTATTTCATCGTTATTCAATCAATGCTTTTGTTGTGGTTGTGGATTCTATATAAGACGATAACATCCTACATTTATAAAATATATAAGAATATAATCAGATATAATAAACTGAATGCAAATGGACAATTCCAAATATTTTCAATGTAACGAATCAAATATTCCTATCAACATCTATTAGTCCACAAGAAACATCCATTGCATTTGCATTGAAATGGATATGAATGAATAATATCAAGTGCCTTCAAAATTATACTTAAGTCTTTTATTCGAGCTTAGTGTCACAGGCTTGGACTTCCCTACCAATACCGTGAACACTTTCTCACAATATCGATCTTGATTCCTTCTTGCTAGTTTAAACACTGACTTGCCAAGCAAAGATAGATGGAACTAGTTAGAACTTGAAGAAACCTTATATTACATTTTAGAGCTTTACAAGGGAGCTTGTGAAGTGGTAACAAACGAGCTCTAACGCCTATTTATACTACTCCACCTCCTCAATGGACGGTTGAGATTTATTTAATCCAATGGCTAGACACCTATATATGCCTGTAGGATCTTACAATTACTATGTCTCTTAAGCCTTCGTCTACAAGATTTTCAGTCTTCCATGTTTTTTTCAGGACCTTTTTAAAAGTTCCAAATGCTTCAAATTACAAGCTTCTAGAACATTTCGCAAGTTTCTAACAACTTCTCGAATATTTCAAAAATCTCTATCGTCTATTTGGAATTTCTTCAAATTTGTATGCCAAATTATTGGTACATACAGCTCTAAAAATACCACATCACAAATTCAATTTCGCAATACCAAAAGGAAACAATTTCAGATGTCAAGAATTTCTGCAGTTTGTTTGATTTGTACATAATTCAACTTATTCAAGCAAATCTCGAAGGCCCTTTTCCGTTGTGGAACCGAATGTTTGTTATGGACTAATAGATGTTGATATATTTGATACTTTATGCTGGAAATTACTTCGAATGGTTCCCCTTCTTTGTATTACATACATGTCTATGTAGTGGTGTGATGATATACACCACAGCTAGAAGAAAAGCCACAGATTGAAATTGATGAAGTTCTATTTCTGAGTAATCATTATACAATCCAAGGTTAGGACAATTTATTGATGGAGGGGATTCTTCTTATGATTTTGATGAATTAATAATGAATTAAGACATGGAATTCTTGTCTTAGCTTATACTGAACATGACTTTTTGATCTTGGATGTTGTAATATCTATCTCATTTCATTTTCTGTAGAAATTTGGTTTTAGGGTTATCTGGACTAGTTGCCCTCCAGTCATAATTATATATATCCTTATTTTTAATTTTTTCCTTTTTCCATTTTCTTCCTCTATGAAATTAATAACACGGTGTTCAAAGCGTAATTATTAATAATGTAAGGAATAATCAACTTTTACAATATATGGATGTGAGCAAAAAATACTTATTTTTATGGTTCAATTTGAGATTTTTGGGTCTTCGTTTGCAAGGTCTAAAACGTGTACATGCAAAGAAATCGTTAGCATCCTGACGCTTAAGTACTTGAATAAAGGAGTCAAGAATAATAAAGTAATAACACAGTAAAATTATAGTAGAGTGTTGAATTTCACATTTATCGATGTACTTGAAAATTACTCCTCTTGGATGAGGGAGTTTAATATTCATAGATAGCTTCCCCCAACTGTGGGGATAAGGCCACACCTCCACGGATTGGGGGAAAGAACTATCCTTTGGCCGTCAAAATCCACTATTTTTAGGGAGGCCTTCTATGGATAAGGCCAGCTCTTACGAATATGCATGTCCTCTGCGAATGAGTGTATCCTCCGTCAATAAGAGTACTCTCGAATCCTTATTGAGGTAGTCGAGGGGACGTTTTCCCGCAACCAGAACCTCAAAGTCCTCGGTTTGCATAGTTGGAGGTGCCATATATACGCTCCTACTGAGATGGTTGACGCCACACCAGCCATATAGGACATCTTTCTAACATGGGCTGATACTGAAACCACCAGGGCGACGTCCAAAGGTTCATGGGCCTGGTCGTGGTTAGGACTTCATGCTGGTCAAGCAACCTTGAGCTTGCAGCAAGACTAAGCATTCTTCATCCTCGAGCTGGATCATTTGGACCCCTATCTAGATTAATCGATTTTTAAGAGCCCCAAACATCCATCTAACTATTTAAATAAAAAGATACCTCTAAACATAATGAGATGGAGTATTCCTTTAAGCCAAAACAATAATAATAATAATAATACTAAAAATTAATTATTCCAATACCTTTTTATATGGCAAAGAATGAGTTCAAAGGGGTTAAAGACACAAGAAAAAACATATGTGGCCTCCAAAGAATCAAAGCCCCACATGAAATTGGGATTTCCTAACAATATTTTTTTGGTCTCGACCGTCAAATATTGTGACAAGTAGATAATAGCAAGAGGGGTGGAAAAGAAAGAGTTGGGGGAGAACATGTTGTATATTAATTGGTTTTTGTCATCACCATATTATGGGCACATGACTCTCCCCATCATTTGCCTTTTGCCCCTCCACTCCCTCTCTATCCATTGCTTTCTTCCAATACTACTCCCACCAAACACCATTTTACTTTTAATTTCTCTAAATTACAACCCGGTCCTCCAAAATTTGTCTTATTTAAAAAATTATAAATATCTCTTGATATTAACGATGGTCTAACAATATCGAGGTACGTTAAATTTCAGAAGGATACTTGTAATTTTTCAAATAATGAGGAGGTATTTGTAATTATAATAAATTTAAAAATTTACGCTTTTAATTATTGTTAAAAATATTAGTTAATAAGGGAATTAGAGAAATATCAACGTAATTATGTTTCACTCGACCATTAGATTCATTAATCAAATTTATGTTCTAAAACACATGTGTAGTACTACAGTTTGAAACCATTTTTTTCTAGTTAGAACAATGTTGTATGTGGTAATCCTTTTTAATATATAAAAAAACATTATATTATTTATAAATATTTTACAACATGACGTGTATATATTAAGTTTAGTATGGACTATAAAACTATTTTGCAATAGAAAAATGGGTTAAGTACAATTTACCCACTTGTTAATGAAAAAGTACAAAAAAGTCCCAGTGAAGGGGAGTAAATTGCGTCATTTTTAATGTCACAGGGGAATAAATTGCACTTTATTTTTTCACAGGGGTTGTTTTGCACTTTTTCATTAACATAGGAGGGTAAATTGCACTTTATTTTTTCACAGGGGCTTTTTTGCACTTTTTCATTAACATAGAGGGGTAACTTGTATTTAACGCATAGAAAAACTCTACTGGTAACACCAGTTTGAAATTTTTATTACAAAATAGTTTTATGTTTCTCGTATTTCCTTTCATCTAAGCCACATATATAAATTCACATGAAATTACACTTTTTATTTGATTCACAGAGTAAAAATTACTTGAGCTTGGACTAGATTAAGTTCTCAAGGTCTTCCAGATCCAGAATCACATACAAAAGCCTCCCAAGTGTCATGCAAGACAAAGTTCAGTAAGAACAATACCGGGAAGGCCATGGTTGCAGTCATTCTAGACTATTTAAAGGTCTCAATCTGGAGAGTAAATAAGGCAACAAAAGTTGCACCTAATGCATGAAAGGCGTGTATTTACAGACACGGTTAAATTCACTTGAACCATTGGTACAGTCTTGCTCAGACGATTGAAGTGAGTCTGTACATACCCATGTTTGGGTTGGGTTGACCGGGTTATTATTTATACGGACTCTAAGGCCTTAATATAGAACAAGATGTGGATACATTTTGAGAGTGTTTCAATAGGTGGAGTTCGAGATATAGTGCTTTAGTTACATGTCATTTCGATCATCTTGTCGAGGAGAACTCAATCCGAGACCATCATTCATTGCGATATTCTGTCGTTTCGGCCACTATTTATGTGTTTCTTTGATTTTTTTTATGTTTTTCTGCTGATTTTAGTTAATTTTCATATTTTTTTTTATAATTATCATTTGAGCATGATAGTTTACCAAAGTATTTACTATATCTTATTGTATTTTTCAAGGCCAAACTTGATGGGCTTCTAAAATATTAGAGACATGTTCCTCTTTATTCTTTAATATCGATTGCACCCGTTCAATTAAAACTGTTCAGATATTAAATTATACTTAAGAAAGGTACTTTGATAGAATTTTCTCCTTTTTTTAGCCCTTTAAATATGAACATGATCATCATGTTAACACCGTAGATTGTCATAAAATACATATATTATATATATATATATATATTATTATTATTATTCCTTCCAATTCGGCGCTATCACATTAAAATACAAGGACAACCTTTTCCTCATCTTTAATGTAATAAGTCATCATATTTTACTTAGGGAACGGACAATGTGAAGTATGTTGCTAGTAAGAGAATGCGACTTTAATAATGTAATGAGCTGTGCATTAATTATTATAAGTCCCAACCTAATCTAATCTAATCTAATTCCAACTTTCCAAAGTGTCATTTTTTACTATAATGTCTTAAATTATGAGGTGGTTGGGGTTCAAATGATAGCATACATGTGCAATGTGCCTTTCATAACATAGAAGCAAAAGCAAAGCAAAGTCGCATTTTGGTGAAGATTTAATTAGACAAAGGCATGCTAAAATCTATTCGGTGAGTAGGGACGACTATGGTCCACAGCTTGCATGCGATTTCTCTTCATCATAACATGGGCCTGCAGTTTTGGAAAATCTTTCCTTTTTTGGCCAAGAATTGGGATTATTACAGTTTTGATTTCTAAGAAATTATATCAATTATTCTATTTTATTTTTTAAATAATAGGTCTGAAAATTAAATTTAAATTATCCGTTGTTCGATTAAAATTTGATCTATAAAAACTCAATTATCTAAACTCGATATGTTAAACTTATTAAATAATAATCAAACTTGAACAATAAATTTTTTTTTGGTAAACTTTCGAGTTCTGTTATATTTGTCCAAAAACAATAAAATATACTTAAAAGTATTATACTGCTCGAGCTAGACTCGTGTTTGATTTTATTAAAGCTCGATTAGATCAATAATCATACCAAATTCAAATACAATTTTTGAAACTCGATAATATGAACACTTGAACATGTGTTCGGCTCGATTTATAATCACCACTTACACATATTGTCCGTAAACATGCACTTTTCTTTTACTGTTTTGGTCGTTTGTGTCAATTGACCATTAAATCTGATTGAAAAATCACGTGCCAAGCACGTGGGACTAAAAATGAGGCACAAAGAAGAAAAAAGGGTAAATTACACGGGACTCCTTGAGATTTGCATATCTGTAAATACCTCCTTATCGTTTGAAAAATTACAAATACCCTCCTGAAATTACTAATATCTTAATAAATACCCCATATAACGAGCTATCACAAGAGATTATTTGTTAGGGTATTTGTAATTTCAAAAAAATATTTATAATTTTTCAAGTTACGAGAAGTACCATTTGTAATTTACCCTAACCAAATGAGCAAAAATTATACATTGAGATTTTTTATTGACCATTTTAAAAAATAAATAAATAAAATGTAAAGAGACTGAAATCAAGTAAGTGGTATTATTTACGGACTAAGGGTGTAATTCAAAAACTATATATAGTGCTATATATATTTAGTGAATGATATGATAGTTTATAATTAAAAAGGTAATTTGGGTGGTAAATCATTTCATTTAATTCTGATTCAATAGTTCATAACTCATTTCACACTAGAAAAAAAAAAATTAATATCGGCTACAATTTTAATAGTTATGGACTAAAAATCATGATAAATTATTTTTATTGATCACGGTTAAATAAAATCGATGCAAAAATATAATTTTTTTCCACCAAGAAAAAGCTATTTGTCATGGCTAAGAGCCATGGTAAAAATATTTGACATCGCTCAATTATTTTAGTCACCCTCGCAGATACCACGGCCAACAACCGTTGCATGGTCGTGGTCAAATACTATTTGCTACGACTATTTTATTTTTAACCATAGCAATTAACCATAGTTAAATATTATATTTTTTGTAACATCAATACGCATGCTTACGTCGTCAATCTTCAAACAAGAATTTTGAGACGGGTATATGCTCATACTCTCACAAACGGTGTCAAATGATGTGGTTAGCGTATGATATTGTTCGTTCCAATTTCGTATGAGTGTCATAGTTTTGGTTTTAGAAGATATCTCTTAAAGAAGAAGGTCATAAAATTTATAAGTCGCTCACACTATTGATTGGTATTTAATTTTTGAATGCATGACAAATAAAGGCGAAGAACGAAATTACAGACATCCTAAGACCAGACCGCTTCCATATGAATAATTCACATCCTCCTCTTAAATCAGTTTTTTGTTCCACATCAATCATACTGATTCATAATTTTTTATATAAAATTTAATTTATTACGTTATTTAATATATTTAAATTTATAAACTAATTCAACATATTGATATTTTCAAATCAATAAAAATATTCAAAAGAAACAAAAAAGTAAGAAGCTATTAAAAATAGTATATATACACATTCATCATATTTGAAACCATAATTTTTGAATTTCTAACTCGGGCATTTATATATATATATATATATATGTATATATAATTGTATAATTGGGTAATTTACAGCTACTCTTTTTGTCTCTTTATTTTTTTGAATAATTACAAATACCCTATCTGATGTTTGATGAAATTATGTAATATTTGGATGAAGATACGAAATTATCAATTTCTCCTTTCATTGTAATTTTTTTTTCCGAAAAAAATTAAAAAAAAAACTATAAGAAAATTGAACGAGGTGCATGAAAAATTATACAAAAAAAAAAAAAATTACCCACTTACTCCATAAAAATATCATAAAATTTTAAAAAATAAGTAAAATTATAATCCATAGTCCACAAGAACATTTTGATCCGTTTATCATAAAAAAAATGAATAAAAATCTGGTGGAGACTAATGAATTAGGGCAATATATTGTTAGACAATCGTTAAATTAGGAGAGTATGAATAATTTTTCAAATAATAAAAAATATTTATAATTATATTAAATTCCAAAAGAACTCGGCATAATTTACCAATATATAATATTCAAGTTTAATCCAGGTCAAAAATTAATTGCTAATATTTTTTTCATAAGGAATAATCTGCAATATCACGTGAAATTACTTGCATTTTTTCCGTATAATATTGATACGAGGGCTGATGGTGAGGCACTATAGATGTTGGGGAGGGATAGAGTGCAGTGAACCTGAAAACAAGAGATGGCCCGCCTTCCCAACATCAATTCTGGGATTTGTTTGCATATGTTGTAAGAGACAACGTACACTGATCTGTATCTTCATACACACACACACCCCCACACTGACACATACAAACTCACACCTTTTGCTGCTAAATCGTTCGACAAACCCTCGCACAAAGAGAATTACTTCTCAAATCACTGCTCGCAATTTGATGTTGACCCAATTGAATCAGGAGTCAGTCGTCATGGGTTAGTGTACCGTCTAAATTTCGATTTACACGCGTGGCAGATTTCCATAAAAACTATCAAAAAAATTAGTTTTTGAAATAAATGTGAAATTGAAACCTTAGCATAATGTTTGGATTCGTTTTTTAAATGTTTTGTTGTGTTTTGTGGAAATAGAGAGAGAAAAACAAAGATAAATAAGTGTGTGTTAGAGATAGTATGTATGTTTGGATTTGTTTTTGGAGATAATTTAAAATAAGTATTATATATTTAATGTTGTGTTTTGGGAGACAAAAATTACTATTCATTGTCAAATCATGTCTTTGGAGATAATTTAAAATAAGTATTATATGTTTAATGTTGTATTTTGGGAGACAAAAATTACTATTCATTGTCAAATCATGCTTTTTTTATATATATTTATGTATATATGTGTGTATATATATATATGTATATTTTTATGCTAAAACAGTTAAAAACATCTAAATAATGTGTTTTTGAATGATGGCAAACATTGGGTATGTTTTGACTTATCTCGAAAATAAGTTGAAAATGAAAACAAACATAGTGTAGAGATTTTGAAGTCTTGGATTCGAACCCCATTATATGCATGAGATGTTGTTTCTTCTGCATAGTAGGTATTGTTTACTATAATAGTAAGTGTTGGTTAAATTTAGTTTAGTCTTTATTAGATATTGATATTCGACATGAATGATTGCAGTCGATTTATTTCAATTAATAATAAATCACGCTCTTACTTCAAAACAAAAATCATTAAAAATCTTAAATCACATAAACTTTACATCCTTTTGCAATTTAATGATAAAAAATTAGATTTTAATGCAATTTACCTCCCTATAATATTGCAAATAAGCAAATTACTCCCCTACGACAAAAAAATAGCATTTACCTTTCTTTTTTTTAAAAAAAAATGAAGTAATTTATCTTTTTAGACGTGCAGGTAAATTTGTTATTTTTTTCAATAAACGGTTAATTTGCCCCAGAACACCACCAACCTCCGATCGGTCCTCCCCTTTCAACAAAAGACCCCCTTGGCCAACAAATTAACCGTCTAAACCCCACCACATCTTCCCCGCTCCGCCCATTTTTCCCCTGAGCAAAGACCCACAAATCTCAACTGCCCCGCCCCCATACCCTCGAGACCTCTAATTATGCATACACATCAAATATATTTCAAGCGTTAGTATTATAATCAGTACGCACAATCCAAAAATCTTAACAAACAATACTGTCAGTTAAAGTAAAATAAGTTAACGTAACATAAAAAAAATTAAGACTTCAAGACTTTTTATCTGCGTATCTCTTTATATACTATTAAATTATCATCATATTTAAAATTTTAAATTATTCGGAAGAATAATTATTTAATATTTAATTCCATAGTAATTGATACTCAGTGTCAAAAGTTAACTACATTAAAAAAGTTAGCTACATGAGAAAATAAAAATTATAATTCTTTTTGCTGCCAAACTCTCAATATAATTTCCAATGAATAAACAATTGAAATTAACAACTAAGTAATAAACATGAGAAAATTAGGTGTAGGAAAGGACAGTTTTTTGTTTAGAACAAAAAATGTGCAAATAGTCCACATTAGATATGCCTAACTTTTCAATTATGTGGTCCAAACTCTTACAATCTTGGTAGTTATTTCAGTTTCCTCAACCTCAATACTCTAGTGATTGAAGGGATAATTACACTGTACTTTTTTTAAAATTTAATATAATCATATATAGATTTTCAGTGATTTAAAAAATTATATTTAGACTATTAATATTTATTTTAGGTCAAACTGCCTGCGGTAGCACGTCAAAATACCCAAAAAAGACAGGGATCCAAACTTTATGTTTGGATTTGTGTTTTGAGTGTTTTATTTTGTATTTTGGAGATAGAGAGAGAAAAATAGAGATAAATAAGTGTGTGTTGAAAATAGATGGTACGTTTGAATTTGTGTTTTGAGGTAATTTGAAATATTTTAAAATAAGTGGTGTAGGTTTGATGTTGGGATTTGGGAGACAAAAATCACTGTTCATTGTCAAATTATATCTCTTTTATATATATTTATATATATATAAATATTGTATGTCTAATGTAGTATGTTTGGGAGACAAAAATCACTGTTTATTATCAAATCACGTTTCTTTTATATTGTTAAATATATATATATATATATATATATATATATTATATAAAAAGTTGAAAAATAAAAAAACACACAAACAAGGTGTAAAAGCACAAAAACAAACATTGAATGCGTATTATCTTGTTTCGAAAAATGCAAAAACATGAATACAAATATTGCCAAGCATTTTCCAATTGAATTCGGTCATATTCGATCCCGGGAACCGTCCAACACCCGACACCTGGAGGGATGATATCACGTCACGTGGACCCGATATATATATGGATATTTGACCTTATAAATACTGTACAACTATTCTAGGTCAAGGTACGCCATTTTGATTGGGAGAAGTATTAAATTTTTAAATATCGAAAGGTCTTAGTTGAAGATCTGCTTCGCATTCGACTAATTTAAATATCGAAAGATTTTAGTTGGGAATGTGCAACCTAATAATAAATTGTTTATAATATATTCATGATGTAATTTGTTGCATAATTTAAAAAAGAACAATTAATCCCACAAAATAAATTGAATAAATTATTTGTAATATAATTAATTTGATGTGACCAGTGAAGGAAAATTTTCCCAGACTATGAATTATATATCCTTTTTGTTTCTACTGTTCTCTGTTTGGTCCCACTGAGAAGTACTGAACAAAATGATTACTCTGAATAATCATTTTCAACATCCCTCCAAACGCTTCCCTACACACATTCAAGAAGAAAGAGAAATACAAGAACATATTCAAAAACACTAAAATTAGGGCGCATTTGATAGGTTGGCAATACTTTTTGCCTTTTTTTTTTTTTTGTGTTGAAATATTTCTTTCCAAATAAATAATAATATAATAATAATAATATATATAAAAAATCATTTTATTTTCGTCATAAAGAGCGTTCCAAAATATTTTTTTTATCATTTTCTAATAACATATATGATCATGATACATCACATCTCGATTCTTGACCTGACCTATGATGCAAATCCCAAAAATCCATAAATATAAAAAAAAAATTGGGAAAATGCAAATATTGTAACTTACTTTATTTACATTTAGTCCTGAATATCTCATAATTCGACCATTTCTGATAAATTAAGTCTTGTATTAATAATTCCGATCCCCGTCACACTGGAGTCGATATCATTTTTGGTCCAGTAACTACAGGTCGTTAGCACTAAAATTATCAGCATGAAACTAAATATTTAAAAAACGGACAGTATGTGAGATGCTCAGGACTAAGTTCGTCAATAAAAAAATTAAATGTGTAAACGGAGTAAGTCACAGAATGCTATTGATCTGTATTTACTGGACCGGAATATAATTAAGCCAAGAAATTTTGATCTAGAACATATGTAGGGTGATATTAGACATAATAAAGTCATAATGTTCACAATTTTCAAATTTATTTTTCCTTTGGAAGACTTCAAAATGAGGTTTTGAAGTTTCAAATGTTGAGATTCTCTTAATTTTTGTTTTTAAAATTTATGGATTTTATTAAATATCTAATTGTTGATGTGATGGTGATATTTTAAATTATTAAAAATGAGTAATTCTATTAATAATTAGGTGCACCATTCCACTCTTTTGGTAGTTTATTGTCTATGACTCTTTAAAGGAAAAGGACTTTTGCTTAAATAATAATTTTACTTATATATATACTAACTATTTCAATTAATAAAATTATTATGGTACATAATTTGACCCCACAATTGCATAATCAATTACAAAAATATTTGATGATGAAATAATACATTTTGGAATGTCTAATTGATTTTATTAGATGAAGTGATTATGACGTTTCGATTTATAATTTTATAATTGATCGTGCAGATGTATATTGTAGCTAAATTTTAAAATTAGTATCGTTTTTAATGTTATTAGTGGTACACTGCACACTCGATATGTCAAAATATTTAACCATTAATTATTAATAACGGAATAATGGCTTCCAAGTGCCGAAAATGAAGGACAGTTTGTGGGTATTTTAGTAAATTCATTAAAAAAACGTAGAAATTATGATAAAATTTTCTTGAATTGAATTGAATGAGTAAAAGGATAAATTTGAATAATTAAAAGTTAGTACGATTATAAAGTTCTCTTTTATAATATATATATATATATATATATATATGAGGAAATTTAATCCATAATAAAAAACATACATTTTTTTTCTTTTTTTTTCTATTTTTACATTTCGATCCATTTTCAATAATCATTTTGGGGGTTGTATTCCATAAAAATAATAATAAAAAAAAAGAGTAAATTATAGTGAATTTTAACAACAAGGAGCTCATTCCGTTAGTCGTCATTAGATTTATAATGCACGGACACTCTATAAAGTTGCTCAATGTAGTGTAGGACATGGATACGGCGCGAACATGCCTCGAACATGCATCGATGCCGTCTCTGAAAATGAAAAATAAAAAGAAAAAAAGGAACATGGCGTCGATCAAGCGTGTTCGACATGTTTTGGGCACGTTTCGATTTTTTTATATATAATTTCAAAAAAAATTGGGTTGTCTTTAAGTGAAAATAAATTTTAAACTTAATAAAAAAGAAAAAGAATTAATTCGCTCCTCTTAAACTAAAAATATTATGATGAAATTACTAAAAAATGGAGAGATTTTCAAGATAATTTAACTAATTTAAATTATTAGAAACTTTTTATTATTTTTTTTTAAAATAAACCAATATGTATATTTTTGAAGCCACATTCGATTAATGTAGATATAAGACATGCTTATCTTATATTTTATCTTAATATTTTTCATATTGCATATTTTATTTTTTGAAAAATTGAGAATATATATAATAAAAATATATTATATACAGTCGTGTCAGTGCCGTATTGTGTCCTAATCTTTTTAAAATTTTTGTGTAGCCGTGTCTGTGTCGTATCGTGTTCGTGTCCATACATCATAACATTAGATTTTCATGATCTTTTTATGGTAAACGCACGAAAATGTCATCATAAACTACATAATAATTTTATTTATTTCATTATATTTTCTTAAATCCTTTTATGGAACAGAACTACAAGAATGAAATTTCACCTCATCAATTTTCTTTTAATAATTATTAAAAAAATAACAAAAAATAAATAAAACACAACAATAGCGAAGTAGATTTTTTAAAACCCCTATCCAAATAATTACATAATTTCATCGAACATAAAAAAAAATATATCGAGAATTTCTAAAAAATATTTATAATTATATAAAATTTTAAAAAAAACTCGTCGTAATTTACCCTTAAAAGAAAGCAAGTTTTCACGATAAAAACTATAAATTATAGCTTTTAATTTCACCATAATTATTTCTTTTAATTTAATTACCCATAATTCTCATTAAATAATTTTTTTAATTTTCTCATTAATTTTAAAAATAAAATTAGTTTTATGATTTAGCTATAATTTAAATTTGTATAATTAATTTGTAAATAATGAATCTAAACGTTATAATTATTTTTTTTAAATTAATTATTTTAATAATGAATTATGCAGTATTCAACTTAAATATACAATAATAAATTAAAAGATGATGAAAATTGAAAAGTCTCAGATAATCAAAATTAGGTGGCGCGAAAATAACCGCCGCCCGCCGCCGTACTCGGTCCATTTCCCCAGCGTTCCCCTAACTGACACTCCCACAAGTTTTCTCCCTTTTACTGTATTCGTATTTGATTATTAAATCTGTTTACCAGTTGATCAAGAAATTGACTCGTACATATACACAAACAGTATAGTATACATCAGATTAGGGTTGGGAAAATTTGTCGAGTTAGAAGTATTGCAATCAACAGTTGTTCTTCTTCGCCGGAGAAATACAGAAAGGTAATATGCTTATACTCGTTGTTTTGGATTTTTTTTTTTAACTGTATCTCTGTTGAAATAAGTAATCAGATTGTGGAAGCGGTTGTTTTTTTGATGTTGACGATTTTCAAACTAGTTTTGATCTTCAATCGATTTTTGTATGAACCGTGTCTTCGAGTAAAGTTGAAGCTGAAACGTTTTTCTGCTTAGTACTTTGTCGGTGATCGAAGAATAGGTATATTTTTGGGTTTTTTATCCGTAGAATCTGCAAGAGTTGGATATAATATAGTAATATTTGTCTTTTTTTTTTTCTCTGTTTTCCGGTGAAAATTTTCGATGACTATGTGCGAAGAACGATATGAGATTTTCTTTGTTTTTTTGTCGTTTTATTCATTTTCTGAATTCTGAAGCTTCTTCCGTGGAAAAGATTATTGAAGAAATCTACAGATGTTGGGAAATTTAGGAGCAAAACCTGACAAAGCGCAGACCATTA
The DNA here is from genome assembly GCF_026168435.1 of Sesamum indicum. NCBI lineage: Eukaryota > Viridiplantae > Streptophyta > Magnoliopsida > Lamiales > Pedaliaceae > Sesamum > Sesamum indicum. The sequence goes on along the minus strand of NC_142661.1, from coordinate 763,878 downwards.
TTTCATGCATTTATTCATGTAAAAAGGAAATTCCTCGATATTTTAATTTTCGATATTGTAGAAAAGAAATGCGATTTGCATCGATGACTGTTCCTACATCCGTGAAAAAGAAAATGCAAAAGGTCAAAACCAGAATTATTATTTTGCATAATTTCTGCGCATAACGATGTTTAATCAATGTAATTTAATGACAAACAGGGATTAAATAATTATTTCACTATTGTTGTTATGTGTGTTTAGGGTACTGTGAATTCATGGGGATGGACAATGATCTCTTCCTCCACGTGGTCTCCATGTCTCTGTTCCCATATCCCTATAATTATTGTGAATTGTTTACCTTTTAAAGCAGAAATGCATAATCTTTTCTAATAGACAAGTTCTTAATCATTGTTTTTGAAATTATTCTACTTTTAAACTAATCAAGTATTTGCAAACGAACAAGGAGATGGGAATCACCATCTTCTGGTTTTCAAGCGAAACCCAGTTGATTTCAAGGAAGCCTGTAATTTTTTCTGCTTGATCCCGAGATAGGTCTGTAAATTTGGTCCACTTTTATATTAACTTATTTCCTGGACTTTTGTTCATTTATCAAGAAAGTAAGACCCAGAGAAGCTCGGTCTGTGTGCGTTTGTGTGAGCATTGATCACCATCGATATTTTGTGCATTTGTGCGAGTGGGTGAGAGAGTAGGAGAGTCAGAGACAGAGGGGGAAGCTGGTGAAGGTATCACTTTCAGAGAATTCCCTTTCATGAAAGGAGTTGGGTGGGGGAAAGAGGGAACACGCCAGAGGGGCTCTAAATGTGAGTCTTACTTGCTCAATATCTCATTTTATGTATGTGTGTCTGTATTGTGTGTGTTTGCATATGCAGCTCCACCCAGCCAACCATGGCATTCCCGTGACAGGGACAAAAGGTTGGGGACCAAAAAAAAGGAGGAAGAAAAAGAAAATAAAATGTAAATGAAAAGTGAAAGCAAGAGAGAGCAGTCTTATCTTACACACCCTCCCCATTAGTTGTACTACTTCCCTGCCCCCACTCTTCTCCTACTTTCCCCATTTCTGAGGGAGGTCCTAAATCCACTGCCTCTTCTGCTTGTTATGATAGACCGCAACTTTAGTTTTCTCTTCTTCATTAGCTAGTGTCTTTTTAGTATTGCATGGATGTGCGATCTGCCGGAATTTGGGTTGAGTTGGATGATGATTCCCGAGGACCCATTTGCATTTGCTGGCTGAAATGATCAATTCAATCTCTTTGAGATCTGGGTGTCTGTAAAGATGTATTCTTTTGGCGCATCTTTTCCTTTTTCATCATGCCTTATTCTTTTCTTTTCACTGTTTTCCCATCTGTAGCATCTTACTTTTGGCCGTGAATTTGTTTAGCAGATTTTCAAGGCGGGAAAGGATCTCCTTTTTGGAGAGGTTGCTGCGATTAGTCAATAGATTAATCTGGTGAAAGTCCGTTATGTTTAAGGTTGTTATTAGTACATGAAAGGGGTCGTCAATGTGGCCTAACTTGTACAGTTTGGATGGATGTATGTGAATCAGAGCAACCATTGCAGAAGCAATCTACAGTAGGGACGACAAGATTACCTCTGGTTCCAGCTGAGAACAAGAATGGAGTCACTCGTCAGGCCCGGACAAGAGAAGTTAGTTCTAGATATAGGTCGCCTACACCATCTGCAATCACCGGTCCAAAACGGTGCCCTTCGCCAAATGCCACCAGGATATCATCAACGTCAACTATATCGGTGCCAAAGAGGGCTACATCAGCTGAAAGAAAGCGCCCATCTACACCATCATCACCACCGTCTCCGTCAACACCAGTTCAGGATACAGCTGCAGAAATACTGTTGGCATCAAGAAAGGTAGTTGGCAATAGGTTACCGGAATCCCTATGGCCTTCTACAATGCGGAGTCTCAGTGTTTCTTTCCAATCTGATACCTTTTCTCTTCCTGTTACTAAGAGAGAAAAACCAGTTTCTCACACGCCTTCCGATCGCACTCTGAGGCCATCGTCAAATGTTGCTCACCGACAGGCTGAAAGTCCTGCTTCACGGAAGCCCACACCAGAGAGGAAGAGGAGCCCACTTAAAGGAAAGAATTCTGCTGATCAATCAGAGAATTCTAAACCTGTTGATAGTTCACATCCTCGTCTAGTGGATCAACATCGGTGGCCAAGCAGAGCAAGTGGGAAAGTATCCACTGCTCTGAGTAGAAGTATTGATCTGGCTGATAAGACGAGCAAAACTTCATCTGTATCCTGTTCAGGAACAGGTACACCTTCCCTTAGGAGATTATCTCTGGATGGGACAAGTAAACCTTTACTCAAATCAACCAGTGATTTGCTGATGCGAATTTCTCGTGGAGAGAATGGAAAAGCAATGTCAAATGGATGTTCATTGGATGATGGTTCACCGCGGACGCAAAAACCTGGATCTTCAAGTTCATCAGATAGAACACAATTGGTAAATGCTGCAGCTAGAGCTCTGTCTTTACCAACTCCTGGCTCGCGCCCTCCATCGCCCTCTCTGTCTAGAGGGGTCAGTCCATCCAGAGCAAAGGCTGTGAATCCTTCTTCTAGAGGACCAAGTCCTGCTCGGGTTAGACCATCCAGCCCGTCCAGACAACCTCAGAGTTCGACTTCTGTTCTCAGTTTTATTGCGGACATTAAAAAAGGAAAGAAGGCTGCTAATCATATTGAGGATGTCCATCAATTGCGGCTCTTATACAACAGACACTTGCAATGGAGATATGCAAATGCTCGAACTGATGCTGCACTGCAATCTCAGAAAGGAAAAGCAGAGGTTTGAACTTATCTTATCGGAGCTTTTGCAAGCTTCAAAAGTTCCTTTCGTAGTTATGATCTCTTCTTTTTGATGATTTTAAGTTCTTTTCTTTAATTTGTTCTGTAGTGAGTTCTGAAATTCTCCTAGATGCATGAATAAATGCAAACACGGCTCTTTTTGGAATTCTGTTGGTAGAGTTGGTCATTATATATATGTGTTAGTGACTCCATATTAGGTAGTTTTCAACTCGAGTATTTCTTGCTTCGCTCAACCATTACACAAAGTGGTATAAGCGGAGCCAAATTTTAAGGATGATTGCGATCTTTTCTTTCTATTGTTTTCTTCTTTTTCTCTTTTTCGAATTTTTGGTGTTTTGTTTTTAAATCATATTGAATCATAATTTTATAAGCCCCTAAGTCAGTTTTGATTGTGCAGAAAATGTTGTACAGTGTCTGGGGGGCAATTGGTGATCTTTGGGACTCGATAATGGAGAAAAGGATTGACCTCCAGCAGCTCAGGCTCAAATTGAATCTTTACTCAGTTTTGAACAAACAAGTAATGTCTCTCCTATTCTAATTATGTGTTCGGACAAAGAAATATCCTGTTTCCAGTCTTTCTTCTGATATGCCTGTTGTGTCATCTAATTTCCTTCTTACTACGTGGTTTAGTTTCAAAATCATATCTTGTAGCTGCATGTCCTGCATCCAGCACTTGCTATTTCATACATCATTGGTTGTGCTTGCAAAATATGAATTGTAATAGTAACCGTGAGCTTTGGATTTTTAAAATTAACCTGTCTAATTTTGGGACCTCTTCTGGAGTATTCTGGATTCAAATTACTTGACTGTAATAATTGTCAAACATTCTGGCCAGAATTTGCTACACAAACCATTTATGTGTATGGAGGATGGCATCTGCCTCAATGTCCATGGATTCAATTTCAGGCAGTAACAGAATACTTTCTGATATAACAAAAGATTTTACTACCTTATATTTCTTTGGGTCAGACAGTGGAATAGTTTAATAGTTTGCTCTGAAGAGATTAGTCACAGGAAATGATGAGTAGGTTCCTGATTATGATAGACATCCTTCCTTTTTCAATGACCTTTTCAGTTCCATTGATCATCTCGAAAATTGAAAGCCTTGCCATAGGAGCAAAAGGTTTCCATAATTCTGTCGTCAGGAGTTTCATTCGTTCTTGTTACTTGTCATGTTTAGGCTGTAAAAGTGGTGATGGACAGTAAACAGATCATGCACGCCAGCAATCGTATCAATGTCATTGGATAAGTACCTGTAGTGCCTCTGAAACCCTTTCTGGTACTTTGAAAATCCTACTTCATTTCTCCCCAGACAGCAACTTCTAGAGTAATGAGAGTTCTAAAATTGAAATAAAACTTTCTTATTGGTATCTTTTGTTAGAACATGTTCAAACTACTCTTTTCCCAGAGGTGGCAAAAGTTTGTGGAATATGAAGGTTTTGTCATATGACATATCCAGGTTATGTAGGTGTTAGCTGATCTCTCCTTATCTCAATGCATGTTCCCACATGATGATGTCTATAAGACACCTTCCTGTTGGTGCTGATCCCTTATATTTGTCTCTTCCTAATTCAAACTGATAACTTTGTACATATTTATATTTAACTTCACTAAGAATTCGTACGTTTCTAATTCAAATGCGTGTTCAGCTAACTTGTCTTGACGAGTGGGCTTCAATTGAAAGGGATCATGTCAACTCATTAACTTGGGCCATTCAAGATCTGCAGGCTAGCACAATCCGCATACCAATCACAGGAGGAGCAAGGGTATGCCACTTTGACTAGTTCTTGATGTTCCATATTATAAAAGAGAAATAACTTAATTAAATCTGAAATTTTTCAGGGAGATATTGAAACTGTTAAGGCGGCTATATGCTCTGCTGTTGATGTGATGCAGGCAATGGGATCCTCCTTATATTCCATACTTTCAAGGGTGAGAAGAACTTCTTTTATTGTAGTCTACCAATAGTCAAACAAGAGAATGTGAGAAAGTTGTTGCAGTGTCTGGTTATTAGACACTTTTTTTAGTTTACTGCACATCTCCATCCAGGTGATGCAGTATAAGTAGACAATTGTACCCATTAATTTGACAGATACCTCACACTATACCTCTGTCCAAGCGTGCAGTGAGTTGGACTTTATCATGATTTGTCCATTCTCGATTGAGCCACACTTAGCTAATAAGAAGAAACCCATCAATAGCAAGAGGTGTCATTTTATAGGTTCTCGTTTCCTGTCAACTGATGGCACATTTCACTTTAGCATCCACAAATACTCTTAAATTGGTTGTTTTACCTGCGAGTTTTTAGGTCATTTTTCATCTTTAAATGGAGTATTATCCTCTAGAATAAATGTTTTTTTATAAGTTGCAATTGGATTGGTATATTTGAACATATGGATTTCAAATTCCTAAAATCAAATCCGTCGGACTTGTTTGGCTAATTTTAAATCCTTCTATTCTAACTTTGAACTTTGTTAAATATTGATGGATTTGAAATTCTTTTCATATGGAGCCATTTGAAATTGTGTCTCCAAATCCTTCCCTCAAATTCAAATTGCCTTGTATAAAACAAGCAAGGTGGCAACTCCCTAAATCTATTTGACAAAATCTTCTTCTGAACCAATTGGGTCTGCATTGCATGACCGACCTTCTATATCCTCAAGATAGCCTGTTTGATTCTTACTCAAGATGTTTGATCAACAAAGGGCAGGGCATGGACCTCTGCATAAAGGTTTTGGATTTCTATTTGTTATGGATCTCAAAAGATGTAATATAGCTTATGGTCAATGAACATTTTCTTTACTAGTAATAATTTGTCAGTCATTTCCATGGCAAATACTCAGATATCTAATTCCATTTTAATTTTTTACTCATTTTTGCATGTGATTATATGAGGATGATATGCACAGTTAAATGTCGTGTTTTGAACTAAAAATCCTTTACTTAAAAGAAAATTATTAGTACTATATTTGGTTTGGTGAAATGCCTTATAACAACTGTTGTTAGCTGATGGATTGTAAATTATTTGCTCTCCCCACTTTCTGAAGAAAATAGAAGCAGTTCTGGGTTTCTGGAAAGACTTGTATCATTGACTTGATTTTGAGCAGTTTCTAACTAATTTATCATGCATATGTGTGTGCTTTTCAAAAGAATCATTCTTTAATATCTCTATTGTACGATTCAGATGGAGGGGATGAACCGCTTGGTGTCTGAACTTGCTAGTATAGCGGCACAGGAAAGAGCCATGCTTGATGAATGTGAATCAGTTTTGGGATCTACCGCTGCATTGCAGGTGAGAAAAAGCACATGTATTGCGAGCTCTCTCATCTCTGTAAGGTGGTGATAATCGGTAGTATTACCTGTCATATATTGCTAGAGTTCACAACTTCGTGTGAGAATTATTCTCTAACTTCTCTTCTTCAGTAGTTTCTGGCCTTAAAAGGGGTAGGGGCAGCTTAAACGATTTGTCTCTAACGTGTTGCTTAATTAGTTTCACAAGACAAAATATCATCATTTTGTTCTAGGATTTGTCATGGCTTTCTTGTACTTGTTGAGAGTTAACCCCATCCTTTAAGAGTATTTCTATAAGAACCAAAGTGTATTCTGGCACTTATAATTGATCATGTTTTATGGCTGGATTCATTCATTTTCTGTGGTTATTACTTGGTGATTCTGCATTTTGGTTCATGTTTCCATTCAATGATGATAAATAGCTTACAATGAGCTCGAATGTGCTGGAGCAGGTGGAAGAATACAGCCTGAGGACACACCTATTACAGATGAAACAAGGTTGGAGAAATGGGGAACCGTCAATACTTGGGTATTAAGATAATTCAACACGAGATGCTAACTTCAGTTTCCACCCCTCCGCAATGACCCTGACGCAACCTTTTTTCTTTTGTGAGTGTAAATTGATGTTCCTACGTCGTCCGCCTTGCGTATTTTCTTTCAACCCTCTCTATAGGTTTAGTTAGAATCTGTAATTCACAATATTTCGGGTGTAATAGTCTTGTACCTGGGCTAGAGCTCTCTCTTCATTGTATTTAATTTGTAAAAAACAAAGAAAAGGAAAAAGTGAAAGGAAGTGTTGAATATACTGAACCAGACTTGCATGGACTGGTTTCTCCTTTTGCAGGTGTATGGAAATAGGTCTTGATTATGTTTGAACATCATGATATATGAGAATCTGCAGGATTACATGAGACTTGCTCCAATTTAGGGCCGATGTGATTTCTCATGATTATGGTATTGGCCGGGGGTGTATGGTTTTATTTCCAAAAGCTAATTTTCAGTTTTACAGTATTTTAGGTCTCGAAAATCTATTTACTTAGTCCATTTTCATTTAAAAAAGGCCCATTTCCAATGAAATTTTGCTGTCTAGTTTATTGAAAACATACTTTTCAAACCACCTTTGTAGATCTCGTTATTGCCTAGTAAAAGAGGACATGACTGTCATGTCTGTTGACTTTTGAAGAAATAAAAATAATAGGGTGAATTGCATTTTACCTTTCGAATTATGTCTGTATTTATATTTTGATATTTTTTTTTTGTATCAATTTACTATCTCAACTTTGCAAAATTTGTGCTTTGCCATATATGACTTTTTTTTGTTGATTTTCTATTGAAAAAACATCATATGCTATGCATACGTAAAAAATATCACATCACATAACCCTTAAATATCAAACGTGCACTGCATGTGATGTATTTTAAACAAAAAAATTTGGTGAAAATAGTTATAAATGATAAAGTGTAAAATTTTTTGTAACGTTGAGATGATAAGTTGACATACAAAAAAGTCTAGATGCCGAAATGTAAAAAATATTATAATTCGAATGACAAAATGTAATTAATTTAAAATAATATTATACTATGTATTTAAAATGCAACATCTATAAAATACCAACATAGCAAGTACAATTTAAATAAATTTTTATTTCTCACATGTATAGACTTAGGTTTAAAAATATACAATGCAAACATTTTTATTTCTTCGTACAATAATCAATAAACCATTTTATATTAGAAATGCTGAAAATTAAAAATCAAAATAAAAACGAAACCAAATTTGGTGCTCTTAATCTGTCATTTTTTTTAATTCACCCTTCAATTTTTATTCCAAGTATCTTCAATTAAAAAACTAACTTTACACTTAGTTATTTATTTTTGTTTACATTGACCTTTTTTTCCTCTTTTTTATTTCATAGTTCTTGATGTTTTTTCCAAAGATTACTTATTTTCATCTCAAAGTATTTTTTTCCCTTTTATTTTGTCTTTCTATTATATTTCAAAAACTATTTTTACTTTCCTTTATTTATATGAAATGTAGTATTATTATATGTTTCGAATTGTATTAATTAAATTTAGTTCCAATGGATTACTTATTTTAAATAATACTCAATTGTGATTTTGCAGTTATTTATTTTCCTTCAAATTTAAAATCAATTCATCAAACTCACAAATTATAGTGGAAAACCAAACTATTATATTATATTAAATAATAATAGTTCAACCTTTCTCTCTTGCATGGGAGTCTTGAGTTTCTCCCAGGCATGGGTGTTGAGTTCTAGTATCGTCTTCTTGTTTTTTTCAAGAATCTAGGATTACGCTTGGTGCTGTCGGTGAGGTTTAGTAGTTCACTCCGTAGAGCTCTAGATGTTACTGCCGTCAACCAAGGGATCCAACCTGAGTTGATCTCCAGTTGGTTTTTTTTCTCATTAGGTTTTCTTAGTGATTATCTCGTTTGCCTTTTGTTTGTAGGTTTTCTCCTACTTTATCCCTCGTTGTCTAATGGTAGAGGCTGAACCCTTTTTTTTTCTTTCTCTCTCTTTGTACGTTTCTTTGTGCGAGGTCTTTGTTGATAGGGATAAGACTACTTCGTTTAGCATTCGACAGAGGAGGGGTCTTTCCTGTTGTTATATACGCCAGGCCTAAACTGGAAGTATCTCATTCATTAGTCTAGCATGGGAGAGGAGGCTGCGATCAGTCATATGAATCGAGTTCTTCGACTTACTGAGGAGGAGGACGAGGACAGGGGAGTAATAGCAGACGGGTTATGGCGGGTGGATGCGGGGAATGATAGTTTATTCTTATCTAGTGTTTGCTCTCACAACGGCCTTTTAATTTTGAGGGATGTGCGTTTTAATTCGAAGCATGATTTTACCTGTCCGAGGGATGGAATTCAAGCAACTTCCAGATGGTCGCATTCTCATGCGGTTCTCTCACATCAATGATTGGAACAAGGCAGTAGAGAGATGCACGTGGAGTTTTGAGAAGAATATATTGATTCTTAACGAGGTGGGTTCGACCAATAATCTAATGAATGTTGATCTCAACTAGTGCGATTTCTATGTCCACATTCATGACTTGTTGTTAGTAAAATGAACTTAAGCATTGCATTCCACATCCGTAACAGGATTGGTCATTTCAGAGATATGGAATCTGATGAATCAAGGAGAGCATGGGATGCTTCACTAAGAATAAGGGTAGCTATTAACGTGAATAATCCATTGATGAGGGCACTTACACTTCGCACAACTGAAGGGGATGAACATGTTGTTCATTTTACCTATGAAAGACTACAAACTTTTGCTATTTGTGTGGGAGGATGGGCCATATCGCGAAGTATTGTGCAAGTCGCTTTGAGGAAGGATTCATTGATCCTGGAGATATTATGCTGTATGGACCCTAGCTTCGAGCACCAATGCCATCTAAAGGGCGGTCCTAGGTTCAGCCACCGAATGCACCAATAGGGGTTGGCTCTTCTCATATGCCTAGATATACAAACACGAAGACAAGAGCTACAGTGTTTTGAGCTTTTAGCTCAGTGGACAGTAGTAAGGAGACTCGGGGGCAAGGAGATCCACTTGGTGAAGAACAACTATAGAATGACTAGAAAAGGACTAAACCTATGCTTGAAGATTCTCACAGCCTTGCAGTAGGTCTAATGAAACAGAGAGAAGAAGTGGAAGGGTTGAACTTGTTTCATACCTCTACCGAGGGTAGGGACCCATTAGTAAGCAGATTAATCAAAGCATCGATATCCCCATGCTTAGGAAGGCAACACTAGTGACCATCCCCCCCTCTATTCACAGCTAGCGATACTGGAGCTAGACGAGGTAGAGGTCGCAGAGGAAGGGCCGCTAGAATCCATGTTGAGTCGTGGAACCGTAAATGGAGCGTAGGCGTATCAATAATTGAGCACGACCTAAATGCGGTTCACGAAATGAAAACACGGGTTCAATTGATCGATGAAGATTCTGATTCGGTATCGACGAGGACTGCCTAGTAGTCCCGTCGATCACCATGAAAATCTTAGCTTGGAAATGTCAGGGGTTGGGGCCTCCTTGGACAGTTAGTACCTTAACGGAGTAAGTCAAGCTTCATCGCCCATCTTGGTTTTCCTCTCCAACACCAAGTGTAAAGCTGGAGAGTAGATAGTCTTAAAGAAAAGTTGAATTACAATGGATTAGGGGTTGATTTGCATGGAAAAAGAGGAGAACTGATGCTATTATGGCGAAAGGACATTGAGGTGCGGCTCCAATCATATTACGAGCATCACATTGACGCAATAATTTTTAAGTGAGGAAAGCAAGGCGAGATGGCATTTCAGTAGCTTTTAGGGACACCTAAAGACTCATAAACAGAAGACAACTTGGAATCTATTGCGTTGGCTTAGTGAACAATCGTCTCGAGCTTCGATTTGCGTAGGAGATTTCAACGAAATTCTTAATAACTATGAGAAAAAGGGTTTGCAACCGCGAGCACAGTGGCAAATGAATGATTTTTGACGGTGTCTAACTAATTGCGAATTATAGGATATGGGTTTTCAATGGGAACCTTTTATTTGGTGCAATAATAGGGAGTAACCTTTTACGATCAAGACTAGACTCGATAGGGCATGTTGCACCAAGAACTGGGCCGACTTATTCCCATCAGCTTTTGTGAGTTATGCAGCAACAACAGGGTTCAATCATTGGATAGTAAGGGTGGACTTGGAGCCGATCGCATTAGCACCATGCCCCCGCGAGAAGCAAATGTTCAAATTTGAGGCAACATGGACGAAGGACGAGAGCTGCACTGATGTAATTCAAAACTGTTGGGAGCCGATTACCACTGGTTTTCCTCTACTAGACTGGAATAAGAATTCCTTTGGAAATATTGCACACCAAATAAAGGTCTTGGAAAGAAGAATCTGTTCCTTCAACAAGGTACCTTTTCGGTAGAAAGAAGGCGTGAACTAGAGGAGGCCAAAGCTCAATTGGAGGAACTTTCTAACTGAAACGAGGTTTTATGGAAACAAAGAGCCAATGTGGTTAAAAGAAGGAGACAAGAACTTAACTTATTTCCATGTCAAAGCTAGTGAGCGAAAGCAGAGAAAAGAGATTAAAAGGCTCAAAGACGACATAGGCAGAATTGTGAATGACAAAGAGGATATTCATAAGATGATCGTGGAGCATTTTAAGATTATCTTCAAAACTTCGCAAACTGATGATGGGGCAATGAATGAGATACTTTTAGCAATGAAGCCTAGTGTATGTGATGACATGAATGAACTCCTCCTTCATCCATTTGAGCCAGAGGAAGTCACCCAATCCCTTAAACAAATGCACCCGTACAAGTCGCTATGTCTCTTATTTTCTTTCAACATCATTGGAGTATTGTAGGTGCTAATGTTACTTCCTACGTTCTTGATATTCTTAACGGGGGCTCCCTTTACCCGAAACTTAACCACACTCATCTTGTCCTCATTCCTAAAGTCCCCAGCCCAGAAATTATTACTCAATTCATATCGATTAGCTTATGCAACGTGGTCTACAAATTACATTCTAGGACTATTGCTAATCGACTGAAGCCTCTACTTGGATCATTAATATCTACTTCTTAGTCGGCTTTTGTTCCAGGTCAATCTATCACTGATAATGTGCTTATAGCTTATGAGATTAATCATTTTTTAGTCCATAAAACTTGGGGCAAAGAAGGTCACATCTCCTTTAAGCTTGACCTCAGTAAAGCCTACGACTGTGTGGAGTGGATTTTGCTTGAGAGAGTTCTTACTATGCTACACTTTCATCCTAAATTGTGTCTCTGATTATGTGTTGTGTTACACCTGTTTCTTATTCTTTTTTGCTTAACGGAGATAAGTTTGGATGGTTGATCCTGTAGAGGGGTCTCTGTCAAGGTGATCCCTTGTCCCCATACCTTTATTTGTTTTGCGCTGAGGCTTTTAGTGCAGTGATTTGACATGCGAAGGAGGATGGAAGACTGAGGGTAGTAGCCATTGCCCGTAATGCACCAAGGGTGTCCCATCTCTTGTTCGCTGACGACACGCTCATTTTCTATCAAGCTAGCTGAGAAGAGTTAAAAGGAGGTACATCGGTTGCTTGGCCAATTTGCGAAGCCGTTTGGGTTAAAAATAAATCTTCAAAAGTCTGCAATGGCCTTTCAGCAGCAATATGGAAACTGGAAAGCTGGAAAGTCCAACGGGCAGTATTGGGGGTCCAAGTGGTGGCAAAGCATGCAAAATACTTGGCGCTCCCCACGTCCATAGGTAAATCTAAGAAGAAAATAGGGGAAAGTAGCAAAGAGAGAATATGGGAAAAACTTAACAATTGGGCTATGAGGAAACTGTCTCAAGGGGGAAGAGCAAAGCTGATTAAAGCAGTTATACAGGCAATCCCAGGTTATGTTATGGGATGTTTTCGTATCCCAGACTCGCTTCTTGCAGAAATCGAGAGTATGACTACAAAATTCTTTTGGCATGGCGAGTTGGAATCCCGAACGTACTGGGTGTCATGGGGTAAAGTGTGTCAACCAATGAAGGTAAGGGGTCTTGGCTTCCGTAGACTGAAGGAGTATAACATGGCTTTATTGGCCAAGCAAGCATGGCAAATAGCAATAGAAACTAATTTGTTATTGCACCAAGTGCTCTGGCATTGATACATCCTATGTACAAACTTGTTTGTCACTACACCCAGACGGATTCCTTCATTCACTTGGCGATCATTGCTGAGTACAAAGTGTTATAATTTTAATTTTAAAAATTACCTTAAATCCATAGATTAGGATGAGAAGAAGAAGAAGAAGATAAAATATTTTATTTTTTTATTGCAGCAAAACATTTAGATTTTTAACAATTAAAAATTCTATTTTGAATACAAATAATTTTAAAATCAAATTCATTTTCAACTACTGTTTCAATTGTTAGTAGCCGTTTATGGCAGTTATCATCCAAATTATTAAGGCATGTTAGTGGCTGTTTTCATTTGGTAATTAAATGCCATTATCGGCCCCTTCATGTGCTGCAATAAGTGAGGTCTGGCCATGCCTATAAAAGGGTTCCCATTCCTCAATTCTAAAATCACCAACTTCAAACAATTCTCTTCTCTCTTTTGAGATTTCTCTCTTGGCTTCTCTATCAATTTTTTTTAAGATTTGAACTTTGTTTCAGTAACGAGCTTTTGAGTGTTTGATCGAGGTGTTATTCGGTATAGTGCTAAAACTGAAATAACTACAACTTTCTTATCTTGAAACAAATTACGTTGTACCCAGTGCATTACTGATACAGGACGTATATTTTCTTCAAGGCAAGCGTAATTCTGCAATTCAGTTAAAATTAATAATTACAATTAAACTGAAAATTGTTACGATACAATTTTCATTATAAGTTTTCGATTTAATTTTTCTTGTCGTAAATAGCGTCTCTAACTTGTAGGGTATCAATCCACTTGGTATCTCCTTTTTCACAAAGACCTAATCAACTATTACAGAAGATTCAGAGTACGAAACTCCTTAAAATTACAGGCCAAGAATATATTACAGATCTGAATCAATATCAACAGAAAAATAAAGAACAAATCAATAAAAGAACTTTGTTTGAAAATGACTGAGGATAATGCCAGATCCAAATAATATAGGACACAGTCACAAAGATATTGAACTCAAAATCAACCGAAACCATAAAGCCCACGATTGCACTTCAACTCATAACAGAGCCTCAAATCACAGAGATCACTATAGTCACCAACCACTTACGTTCACTTAGAACTCAGAGATTAGGAGAAGAAAACAGATTTTAGTGTGTCTCACAAAGGAGACGATGACTCCTTTTTATAGTGTTACGGACAGAGATGAGAAGGAAAGTTTTGGGTGGCTTTCCAAAAGCCATTGAGTTGGCTTTGGAAAGCCACCATAATCACCGGTGGCTAAAAGGAGAAGAGATAGCCATTAGAGATATCAGTGAGGGAGAGAGTGAGAGCAGAAGGCGGAAGATAGAAGAAGAGAGGGAGAGAAATGATAGATTTAGGGTTAAGTGTAGATATAAATATAAGGTAACCTGGGTCGGGTTAGAGTAGTGGGTCGGACCGGGTCAAAGGGCCTCCATGTGGGCTTTGTTCGGTTGATTGGGCCACCAAGTGGGTTTGGGTTTTGGGCCACATATTCCAACATAACTGTTTAATGTTATTTGTTCCAACGTGGCTTTAATTGCTTTTAATTTCTAAATTCAATTGTTATATTTTAAAAACATTGTTATTCAATTACTCGAAATTGAAATTTTCTAATAATCTTGAAGAAAATATACAGGTTTTGAAAAATCGCATTTTTGTTGGAAGGGTTTTGGAAAAACGCTGTTTTTAAACTCGGTATTCTGAACGTTGCTTTCAGTTTCCTAAGACACTAAAGATGGCTGAGCCGATTTCTGTTGCAATTTCGATCGCACCCAAAGGTCGACTTGACTGGTTTGCCGGACAAGTTTTCGGGCCAATTTTTCAAATATTGACAACATCGAATGAAAATTTGATTAACGATGAAAGGACTCTTGTCAGTGATTCAGGTAATTAGACCTGAACCTACAGATACCGATGCCAAGACTGCTGAGATAGCGTAGTGGACAGAGAGGGATCAAATAGGCAGAGGATCGATTTTGTTAGCCTTGTCAAATACTCTCTTTGACGTCTATTATTCCGATTCTTACATTGCTAAATCTCTGTGGGATGAGTTGGACTGAAAATATAATACTAAATAGTAAGGGCTCGAAAAATATTCTATTTTCAAGTTCATGCGGTATCAAATGATTGAGGACCGGTCTGTAGCTGAACAGACTCATGAAATTATCAATTTTGAGTATGCTCTGGTTGATGCTGAGATGAAGCTTCCCGAGAAGTTTCTGGTCATGTCCATAGTGGACAAATTTTCCAAATCTTGAGAAAGTTTTGGCATGACACTCAAGCATTAGGAAGGGAGATTGTCTTCGGATAATTTTATGATTGCTATCAGCATTGAGGATGAGAATAGAAATCAAACCCACAAGATGCCAGTTGATTATCAACCCAGGGCTAATCTAATAGTGGAAAAACAGAAAATGAACAAGATTAACTTAAACTCGAAAGCCATCAATAAAGGCAAGATCTCCAAAAATAATAAACTAAAAGCAAACAAACCATGATTGAAACTGTGGGCAGGTTCGACATTGGGCCGAACTTTGTCCTAATAAAAAGGCCAAGGCTGGACAGACAGTTGTCAACATGGTTGTGGGAGGTTCTAGCGGTGCTAGTACCTCAGGAGCAACTGACGGGTATGTATCTCACTACAAGAAAATAGGGTATCAGAGACGGAATGAAATCCGTCTTTGATAAAGACGGATTTAGAGACCGAATTTTTTTAATGATAAATTATTAATAATTTTTATTTTAGAGACGGATATATAATTTTTTTAAAATATGTTATAATCCGTCTCTATATCTGTCTCTGATACTATTAAATGATTGCTTAATTGGGATGGCTGGCACTTAATTTTTTTGGTTATTTCCATCTATATTTTCTTAGCTAATTTTTTCTTTAATTTAGCCGCGAAAATTTCCGTCTCTGATGTTGTAAATAGAAATTTTTTATTTATTAAAATATTAAAACACAAAAATAAGAACGTATTTTATTTATGAAAATAATAATTAAGTTGTAATTATATGACATGATAATATATATATTTTTGTATAATTATAATGTATTATTTAATTTTAATTAATTACAATAACACTAAAAATAAACTTTTTATTCATTTTTTTATTTTAATAAAAAACATACATTTCTCTTAATGTTTTTTCTCACCAGCGAAGATTTTGAGCTCAACTCGAGCTCGAAAAATTCGAGCTTGAGTCAAGCTCAATTGTGTCTATTCATAAGCTCGCGAGCTTTTTTTATTTTTTTTATATATTTTTATTTTTTTATTTTTGATATATTTAATTTTATAATCAAAATTGACCATATATTATAATTATTAATCAATATCATACATTTTATTTTGGATAATAATAGTGATGATTGAATAATTTTAATTATTATTTTTATTATATATATAATGAGATAAAAAAATTTAATCAATAATTACAATATCTTAAAATCTGGTTATTCGATTCACACCAAATTTAAATATATTAAAGACTGTATTCATTAGATCATATCGGACGGTTTGATTTATAATCACATGGCCTGATTCTACGATACACCGACTTGAATGATTATTCTTATGTTTTGAGTACGATATCTTGATATCCGTGTATCCAATAAGTATAAAATTTTATCAAGTGTATTTTTCTGTAAGTATGATCATATCTAACGGTCTGATTTGAATTTTGATGGTCCGATTAACCTATGTTGTTCAACAATATAAGATGATAGTTACATCAATGTAATACTAACATTTATAAATATATAAATTTACTACAGATTGTGAACATATATTAATCTCAGCTATAAAATATTTTTATATATTTCAATTGCATTATTTCAGATAATTGATATTTTATATAACTTTAAACTGTTCAATATGATTTTTTTTATTACAGACTCACTGAATTGAATCAAATTGAAATATTGAATTTATATATATATATTTTAATTTTATTAATTATATATTCTATATATATTATATATTATATGTTACATATTTATATTTAAATCATATAAAGAAACTAATATATTTAATATTTATTTAATTATAAATTATATCAATATATATATATATATATATGAGAATTGTCTAATAGTGTAGGGAGATATATGAATTAGTTTTTAAATTTAATAAAGTTGTAATTCAACAATTTGATAATTTTGTTGGTAAAGGTTATTTAGACGATGACTTGTTCAAAGTTCGAGTTTAAAATAATAAAAATGATGTTTCTGATTCTATTATATTGAATGTGGAATCTTCTACACTGTGGCATAGTATGTTAGGTCATTAAATTTGAATTAAATCAAACGAGTGATCAATTTAAATTTAATTCCTAGTCAAAATATTGAACAAAGTCACAAATGCCAAATTCGTGTAGAAGCTAAACAAGTTAGAAAACCCTAGCAGTTAGTAGAAATGAATTCAGAAATATTTGATTTAGTTCACACAGATATTTGTGAGTTTAATAGAGTTTTGACCAGGGATCACAAACGATATTAGATATTATTATATATTTCTCATAAAAAATAAGGATGAAATTTTAGATAAATTTATTTTGTTTAAAAATGAAACAAAAACCCTAACTTATAATAAACTTAAACTACTAAGGTCTTGCTGAGGAGAAGAGTATCAAGCGAGTAACAAATTTATCTTTGAGGGCATGAACACCCCGGCTCATGAGGTAGTGGCTATGGTCAGAAGGCTTCTTCCTTTAAGTCTAGCTAGTGATGGATAGGTCAGCATGAGAAACTGGTTTAGCTTTTACTTCCCTTCTTTTGCTTTTGTGAACTTTCATTTGGCTTTTTTTAGATTATGAGTAAAACTTCGACTTTTTTTCCAAAAAAGAAAATTATATTAAATAATGTAAATTATCCAGAATTTGTTTAAATCAGCAATAAGTATGAAAAACAAGAATGAAATTTTGCCGCGGAAATTATGTACATGGAATAGCTTTTTAAAAGCGCACCAACTTTGTGAAGAAGCCTCACAGCTTCAATGGTTGGCATAACGACAAGGGACACCAACTTCTTCTTAAGCTTGATCAAGAAGGCCGTAACACTCCCACACCTCAATCAAATCCATGCCTACATCATCCACAGCAATCTTGTGAACGATAACATAATCATCACAAAGCTCATTCAAAGACTTCTGGACCTCAAAGCCACTGCTCGAGCTAAGCTACTCTTTGCCAGCGTCGCCTCGCCTGATCTTTTCCTCTATAATGTCCTCATTAAAGGCCTTAGGAACAGCCCCTTTGAATCTCTGAGTGTCTACAACAGTTTACTCAGTAAGACGGGCTTCAAACCTGATAATTTTACTTATTCGTTTGTTATTGCAGCTTTCTCGGGTTTGCCTTCATCTGGGTCAGAGAAAGTGGGGGTCTTGCTTCATGGGCGCGCGATTGTTTCTGGGTTCGGGGCGGATGTGTTTGTGGGCTCGGCCTTAGTGGACATGTATATGAGTTTTTCAAGGATTAGACATGCATATAAGGTGTTTGATGGAATATCAGAGCCGGATACGGTTCTTTGGAACACGATCCTTTCTGGGTTGGTGAAAAATTGTTGCTTTGATGAATCAATTAAGGTGTTCCATGATATGGTTGAGAGGACGGGACGGTTTGATTCGACTACATTGGCTGTGGTGCTTTCTGCTGTAGCTGAATTGCAGGAGTTGAGAGCCGGGATGATGGTTCAGGCATTGGCTATGAAGGTTGGTTGTCATTTCCATGATCACGTGCTTACTTGTTTGGTCTCTTTGTATTCTAAATGTGGGAACATTTTGACTGCTCGATTGTTGTTTGGGTTAATTGGCAAGCCGGATTTGGTTGCATATAATGCAATGATTTCTGGTTATTCTTGTAATAATGAAGCTGAGTGGTCACTTCAGCTGTTCCAAGAATTGCTGTTATCAGGGTGCAAAGTTCGCTCTAGTACTATAGTTGGTTTAATCCCTGTATTCTATCCATTTGGTCATTTGGACCTTACTCGTTCAATCCATGGTTTTTGTGTAAAGTCCAGTTTCCTTTCTAATTCTTCTGTCTCAACTGCAATGACAACAGTTTATAGTCGACTTAATGAGTTAGAACTTGCTAGGAAGCTGTTTGATGAATCACCAGAGAAAACTTTGGCATCATGGAATGCCATGATATCAGGTTATGCCCAAAATGGTCAGACGGAAATGGCAATATCGCTTTTTCATGAAATGCAGAAGCTTGATGTTCGTCCAAATCCTGTCACAGTTACCAGTATTCTATCAGCATGCGCTCAACTTGGTGCTTTAGGTCTGGGAAAATGGGTCCATGATTTGATTAAATTGGAGGGTATTGAGTCCAACATCTATGTATCAACTGCTTTGATTGACATGTACATGAAATGTGGGAGTATTGAGGCGGCGAGGAGTTTATTTGATATGATGGGTGAAAAGAATGTTGTGACTTGGAATGCCATGATTGCTGGTTATGGTCTTCATGGACATGGGAAAGAAGCGCTAATGCTGTATGACCAAATGCTGCTTTCTGGGATTCCCCCAACCGGAGTTACTTTCCTATCCGTTTTGTATGCTTGCAGTCATGCTGGCCTGGTGGAAGAAGGTGAAAGAATTTTCCACTCTATAGTTTACGATCATGGATTTGAGCCCAACTCTGAGCACTATGCCTGCATGGTTGACATCCTTGGTCGAGCTGGAAAATTACGAGATGCCGTGGAATTTATAAATAAGATGCCTATTGAACCTGGTCCTGCTGAGTGGGGTGCCTTACTAGGCGCTTGTATGATTCACAAGGATGCCAACTTAGCTCGCTTGGCATCTGATCAATTATTTGACTTGGACCCTGAAAATGTAGGATATCATGTTCTACTCTCCAATATATACTCGAGAAACCACAATTACTCCCAGGCTGCTTTGCTGCGTCAAGTGGTCAAGAGAAAAAATCTTTCAAAGACCCCTGGCTGCACTTTAATTGAGGTTAAGGGACACCCACATGTCTTTACATCCGGTGACCAGTCCCATCCCCAATCCGAAGCTATCTATACAATGCTTGAAAAGTTAATGGAAAAGATGAAAGATGCTGGATATCTCGCAGAAACCGTGACAGCACTGCATGATGTAGAGGAAGAAGAGAAGGAGCTAATGGTGAAAGTTCATAGTGAGAAACTGGCCATTGCTTTTGGACTTATAATGTCTGGAGCAGGAGACGAAATTAGGATTATCAAGAATCTTAGAGTCTGTTTAGACTGCCATAATTTTACTAAATTTGTTTCTAGGATTACTCAGAGAGTAATAATTGTGAGGGATGCTAACAGGTTTCATCATTTTGAACATGGAGCATGTTCTTGTGGAGACTATTGGTAAAAGAAACTTGTTCCATAACATATATGTCAAAAGTCGATCATCATTTATCCACCTTTTCCGTGCTGCTTCTATTGGAGAAAACCTGTTAATATCAATATAAACAAACTGTACTAAACCAAACTCCACTCTCCAGTATTTTACCTCGAAATTTTCTTTTGTCTATACATCGTTCTGCTTTATGTAGCCTGGCAACTCATGGCTTCTTTTAATGTTGCAAAAATGTAATCCTTATGAACATACTATTAATCTTCCTTTCTTTTGAACAACTGAAAATGGTTTCACCTTAATTAGACTTGGTTAGTCATGAGTTCCTCTTTTCTTCTGAATTGTTGATATTGTTTCATTCTTTTCCTTCCAAGAATTTGCAGGGCTTCTGGATTTAAGTCACCAGGTATTAATTTAATGTCTTCCTGTTGATTAAGAAGGCTTTGTTGCAGCAATAGTTGACATGGAGTTCTCATGAGGTACGTACCCCAGCTGCAATTATCGCCTTGCCTCTGTTAGTGCAATTTTGACCTTCTGATGTCGAACCAACCTTTCTGGGTGCTACGAATTTTGGTGCAAGTTTCTGATAGAAGAATGTGGGGCCTTTCTTAGCATACAAATTTTAACCATGAGTTGTGTGTAAATTAGTTGTAATCCCACTTTATCAGTACTCCATCCGTTCAAGCTATTTTTGGTTGTGGTTTTTGTTTTGGGGTAATTTTTGTTAAGCATGCTGGAACTTCCCATCTTTGCTGATTATAGTTTTTGCTGTGCTGGTTGCATTTTTTCAACCAGACTATATGAGCCAGATAAGAAATAGATATACATAAGAAACACAGAGAAAAGACTTTGCGATACCTGTAGGATTCAAACATCATGGATTTACAACCAACAATCTGCAAAATGTATCTTTACTTGTACTTTGTTTTAGTCATGTACAAAATTGATTACAATTTAAATGCTAAACAGAAATTTTACCCCTATGCTCTTTTTTTTTTCTTTGTAGATAACACATCCGGTCTGAAAATACCAAAATGTAGACACTGAACCTATAGTCTGTGGCTTTCAAAAGGAACGGCAAGCAATATATCAGCAATTAATCCCACATTGCTTGGTGTCAGGTCCCTTAGTTTTTAGTACGAAGGGGTCAATTCGAACCCAAAGCAAAGAGAAGATGGAAGCTAGAAGCACTGACCATATGACAACTATAGTTGGGGTCCTATTCTGTCTGCCCATGAGACCTTTAAGGAATGGGTAGAGATGTACAATCACCCAAAAGGCAAAGAAGAGCTTCCCAAATAGGGGACCCCATGATTGGTACCCATTATTTATGGCATCAGATATTCCAGCCACAACACCAACCAAGTTTATTATCAAAATGGTTGTTGGAGGGATTAGGAGTGTTGTCCACTTGAAAGCATATAGCTCCCCAAAGTCCTCATCATCGGATGCCTTGGATGTGACTGTAAAATTTGTGTCTATACCAGCTAGAATTTTCAAAAGACCTTGAATAACTGCAAACAGGTGAGCAGAGACACCACCAATCACCCAAAATTGCTCGTTTCTCCACCATTCCTCGATGCTAACTCCACTCCACCTTAGCTCTAGAATACCCGTTGCAAATATGGAGAGGAAGAGAGCAATGAAGAAGAGACTTGCAAAGGTGCTTATCTGAATGAAGCAGAAGCAATGACTTTTTAGTTCACTTTGAAATGATATTGGGATGCCTATTTGACTGATATACATTGAGAAAAATTAGTGTAATGTTGTTTCCATCAGGGACAAGAAATGCAACCAGCTGGCTTAACTGAAGGAAATAGGCACTATTCTCTTACCTCTGGCATTATGAACTTCCCGGTAAGCAAGCAAATGGCAGGAAGGGTACAGTAGGCAAGAAGAGGGAGGGAGGTGAAGGGATAAACAGTTGTATTAACATATGCAAATCGTTCAAGCCACTTCAATTTTCCTTCTCTGTAACCATACCAAACAGGGCTGTGGCGACTGAAAACGATTTCAACAGAACCAAGGGCCCAACGCAACACTTGATTGAGACGATCGGACAGGTTAATTGGAGCAGATCCCTTAAATGCAGCCCGTTTAGGCATACAGTAAATAGACCTCCACCCACGGCAATGCATCTTGAAACCTGTTAAGATATCTTCTGTAATAGAGCCGTAAATCCAACCCAGCTGCACATTTATGAGTAGATAGATTATGGTGTGAGGTATAGAAATAATAGCAACATTAATACTGAGATAATTTTGATGAAGCAGTTATGTAGACATCAATAGTACCTCCGTGCCCCATTCTGTCTTGTCTTCATAACCACAGCTTATGACATGAATGGCCTCTTTAAGCAAAGCCGCAGGGCTTGAGGAAGGTGGAACACCACCTTCAACCATCAAAGTTGAAGTAACGAATATTGGTGATTGTCCAAATTTCTTTTCAAAGTTCATCTGAGACTTTAATAGCTCCTTGTCATCATCCAGTCCTGTTCACAGAGATGCAAATTCACTTGGTAATGAAAAATTAACAATCTTAATGCTGTATTAAGCCATAACTGTCTAGAACCTTGTATGTGTGCTCCGCCATTTGCATCTTGTTTAGAGTATATTGGAAGCTTTTTGCGGCGTCCAAAGCATGGGCAGCAATCACAGCTTACCATTTTTGGACGTTTAGGACCCTTGGGAGGTTCATAGCCATACAAAGCTTGTCTTCTAAATACACATCCTGTCCCAACATAGACTGGACCTTGAATCCCGTCTAGACCTTTCATGTTGATCTGCATAAGAGAGGGGAAGACAGTACACGAAAAACAGTTAGTATCCTTTATAAAAGATATAAGCAATTTGTCTTACTTATTTATTACGTATATTGTTTGATATATGCATGGTCTCTTGTACCATCTTTTGCAGGGACTTACATCGAAGAAGACTGTGTTTCTGTTTGCATATCTGTCATGTCTGTCTATTCCGTCAAATCTCTGAGGGAACTGTACATAGCACACTTTCTTTCCAACTTGGGGATCCATTAAGAAACACATTGCCTCTCTTACGGCCTTACTGTTGTTTATGTAATGATCACAGTCCAAGTTCAGCATGAATGGAGCATTGGTAAGAACACCAGAAACACGTACCTGAAAATTTGGTTACATTCACAACATGATATTGATTATAGAGTCTAACCTCTGTGTTGGATGCATAAATCACAACGTTCTCTGAAGAACGGAAAGGGAAGCTAAAAACTGCAGGTTCTGGAAAATAAGCAGCTGATAGAAGCTTATTTGATATTTACCAGGGCATTCATAGCACCAGCTTTTTTGTGATGCTGGAAACCGGGCCTCTTCTCACGCGAAACGTAAACAAGACGAGGAAGTTCGTGTCCTTTGACATCAAGGCCTCCACTGTGACCTAGAAAAACTTGAATCATACCAGGATGATCCTTGGTGTTGTTTCCAGGCCATGGTGTCCCATCCTGCATGATCCACCCTCCAGGAGGAATTTTTGCGGCTTTTGCAACCATTGCATTTATCCTGACCTTGAACTCCTCGTATTCTCTCTGTCACACATACCAGTAAGTGTATGTTTCTCAAGTTAATCTAATCATATGAGTGTCAGAAAATACCTTCATTGCTCTTCTCTCCTTGACAAAAGTTGGCTGTACTTTGTCCTTCAAATAGTCAACCTTTTCAAAGAAGTACATCTCAGGGGCTCGTGGCTCTATAGAAAATTTCTTACAGAAAGGAACCCATTTCCGAGCAAATTCTGCTGTTTCTGATAGCGCCTCAAAGGTACACATTGAAGCACCATCATCAGATATGTAGCATGAGATTTTATCAACAGGGTAGTCCATTGCCAATATTGAGAGAACTGTATTTGCTGTAACAAGAGGTGGTTCCTTCATTGGGTCCACTGTACTAACAAATATATCGACTGGCGTTAGCATGTTAGGTTCCCCTTCCCTCTCGTACCTGCATCAAAATCTTGTTCAATTCTATGTTTCTAGGAGATATCAATAACTTATGTTTCTCTGCCTGCCGCAGATTCCCACAAAACAGAAGAGAATGCTTTCCTCACTTCTTATTAGCACTGTATAGATAGCTTAAGTCTCCTCGAATAGTTGCCTACAAAACTTCTATACGAACTTGTACTTGTAATTGGGTCAATTTTACTAGTGATCCTTGGAATACTATATTTTTTGCGTATAACCCTTGCAAATGAAATTATGTTGTAAGCCAGGATTGAACCAGTCAAAAGAATCAATTCTTTTTATTCTTTTAATGTATTGATGAGGCTATATGCTTTAGGATCTAAGACTATCATTTGGAGAATTCTTTTTTTGTGATGTTCACCTGAGGGAAAGGCGATCAAGATAAGTCTCACGGTCAATGGGGAACCATTTAGGAAACTGATCAAGGATCCATGAGAAGGCAAACCAAATTTCACATATAACAGAAGTCAGCCAGAGGCCAAGGGCATCGTGCACTGGGTTCAAGATTCGATAACGTAGGAAGAAGGCCAGCACCACAAGCCGTGTGACGATCACCATTCGGTAAGGATTGATTTTGCTTGATGCAATTGGTACTTTTCTTGACAGTGGTTGTCTTGCTTCATCAACACTGCGTTTCACATATATAGCTTCTCAGACTAAATTTCATCACATTATGAGTTGGTGAAATTAACTAATTATGATATTCTATTAGTTGATTAACTCATTGGAGAACTTTGTTAGTGAATTATCGATTCTATGAAAGAAATAGAATGAGGGGTTGGATATTGACAAGTCTCTCTTGAAACATGAGGAATGATTTAGTAAAAAGAGAGGTGCGGAGAAATTTGTTAGGATGATATATATTCAGGAAGGCCCTTGTATGGAATTGGGGCATAAAATGCTTAAGATGGTGCAACTTTTCTATGCAAACTTATTGAGTTTCTTGTTAAGAAACTAGAAATTGAACTATCATTTATGAGTAAAAGACTCCAGAAGCTTTATGCATCCGGATTATGCTTTGTTTTTGTTTTTGGATCTTATGATAACTTTCTGTTTTGTTGCTTCTCCAAACAATAGATAAAATTCAAAGTTCAAAACCATGTCCGTGCATCGTGTTCATAAACAACCATTTGAATAGTAGTTACTAAAAGTTCGGAAATGAAGTAAAGGTTAAAGTAAATACATGGCCACGTCAGGATCAGCTGAATCATCAGGTTCATGCCCCAGATTTCCTTGCTGCATTTTCCAGTCATCCATCCTTTCTTTCCATCCCATCTCTGTCTTGTCATCCCATCTTGTACTTCCTGCATCGTATTATGTACTCCCATCACATAAATATGCATCCATGCTCTTCATAATGCACGTATAAAGATATATATATATATGTATGTATATGACATACAGAATATACTCTTATGAAGTTTTTCTCTATACATATACACTTCTAGATGGGTCTGCAAACACTTTACCAGTGTCATCGGGAGCTGGATATGGATGCACACGCTTATGCAAAGATGATCCCATCATTTGCTCTCCATAAGAAATCGGGAGTTCTCCGCTAACCTGTATTTATCAAACCGACAAAAGCTGTAAGAGCAAGTATAAACTAGGTATACGATATATGATATGATAAGGTTATCTTAAATGTTCTTACAGGACGGGAGCGGCCACCCGCTATAACAGGTGGGTATTGGGCAGTATCATCTTCTGGACCTCTTCCATAACTCATCTTCCCATGAAGCATGGCTTCAGCAATAGTTGTGTTGCTTTTTTGCTCATTGATGTTGAATTCATGCTCGATGTCATCGATGTCTTCCTCATCATCGTCTCCCTCAACCCTGGGGCTTCCTTGAATTACAAAGAAAAAGGTGATAAGGAAAGATTACAAGAACTTGCAACCTTGCATGCAAGAACGAAAAGGTAATTCTGTTGCCTTTGTGATTCGGTCTAGAATAATTGCGTTCCTATATCTTAATAAAAAACACATCCAAACATCCCATTAAATATCTGAACTTTAGCATCTGTTCAGTTAAACGAGGTGATGTGTAAATGCTATACATTTGGAAGTTAGATTTAGTAATTTCCAAAGGGGGATAGGTATAGTCAGTGATTATACTAATTCACAACGAATTGGTTGTAATTAGTTCTTGTACTTATAAAAAACATCGTGTAGTTACATTTCTAGACTGCCATCTAGTTCATGCATGTAATAACAGTAAGTTACCTTTAAGGCGTTTGTATCTGGTTTTGCACTGGGGACATTGTTGGTTTCCTTCTCTTCGTTCGTACTCATAGCATGGCCGGCACACAGGGAAACCACATTCGTTGCAGGCCACGAATAGTTCTCCATCGACTGTGAGGCCAATCTCATCCCCACATATTTCACATACTTGACCAGTCAGATTTTTCAAAGGCTTAGGCTGCAAAGATCAGCACAAACAAGAAAAGCTCAGAATTGTACATTTCCAAGATTTGCATTTACAACTTATTCTTGTTTGCATGCATGCATGCATGATTCTCACCTCTTCGTGTCCGTGGATGACAACCAGTTCATTCCGGTTGTGAGAACCAGCAACGAGTCCGGCGCTGGCTTCCATTGGTGGTGCAGGGTGGCGGCAGTGGTGGTGGTACGTGGCGGTGAGCTAGGATTTGATGATGTAGAGGTGTAGTAATGGAAATGCGGTAAGGGTGTTCCTTTTATTGGATCTTAAAGCTAAGCTTTGGTAGACTTTTGTATGACTGACTTGTTTATTTTTTTAATGGGTGCGTATGGGCGATTGGTGTTGGTTGCAGAGTCTCCATTGCCTTCAAGTTAAGCTTCTTCTGTTCCAACCACCTTCAAGTTAGGCTTCTCTCCCCCTCTCTCTCTCCCCCTTCCCAAAGACAGCTAACTGCAGAGATTAAGATTCATGAATTATTTGAAGGGTTAATTATACTTATCCCTTTAAAAATGCGAAACGACTTACACCCTTTTTGAAAATTTTTCGTTTACACCTAATCCGTTTTTTAGGGTTTGGACAAAAAATGTTTACATTAGCAAAAAAAATTTCATCAATTTTTAATTTTGTCCTTCATTTAACATTCTCAAGTATATTTTTGTACTTATAAAGGAATAAATATAATATGTAAATATCTATATATATATATGAAGTGAGGTTAACTTCATTACGTTTTTTCACTCACAAGTAAAGATTATTGCATGAGAATATTAAATAATGGGTAAAACGTAAATTTTTTTTTTGCTGACGTCAGCATTTTTCATCAAAATCCCAATGCAAGGGGGTTAAATGTAAATAATGAATTTCTCGGAGGGAGTGTAAGTGTAATTTTAGAATTTTTTGAGGGAAAAATATAATTTTATATTTTTAGAGGCGATGAAAATGTAATTAACCCTTATTTGAATTAATGACTGCCCTTTTCAGATATTAATGAGTAATGATCAACTAAATTGCATATGTTGCCCTTTTCAAGAAATGATTACTAGGAGTTTCAAACAAGAATTCATTACATATAATCTTTGCCATAATCCTGAAAGTAACTCAACGTAATGTAGTTAATTTCATACACGTGGACTTTATTCCATAAAAATGAAACATATTAATTGTTTTTCGGATTTGTTTTATGGTGATGGGTTGGTGGGCTACAAAACTCAAATTACATATTATTAATTCAACTTATTTTTACCTTGCAATTTAAAAATATAATGATTGAGCAAATTCAGGAATTTTACTTTAGGGATAATTATACCGTTCTCACTTAAAATTTGGTGTAATTACTCATAAATTTCCCGTTGTTTGAAAATTTTCAGTACCTTTGGTTATTTATTTCTGTCTAACAAATAAATACTTCTCTAAGTCAAAATTAATCGAATTTGTTGATATTATCAAGAAAAAAAAATTTCATATTTACTTTCGATTGAAGTATTACTAACTTATTATAAGTTAAATGAATATTTTTTGGCGAACCAATATATATATTTTCATATGTATTAGCATGTAAAGATGTATAAAAATAATTTTATCAATAAAAAAAGGAAGAAAATGATCGAAGAGAGCGTTTTGATGAACTTCCTGATTTATTTTTAAAATCTTAATAATTTTTCAAATTGAGCAAATTCATCATTACTAACGTGTTATAAGTTATATATTCTTATTTTATTAGACATTTCAAGAAATTACTTTTAAAATTAACATTTAAGAACTTTACGAACTCTGGTGCTCAACAGCATATAGAAGCTGAAGTTAGTGTGCAGTTCAATGTTTTTATCTGGTGCTCACTCAACATCTTCTCTGGAAAATATTCTACACTCTGCAACTACTGTATAACTTAAGAGAAGGCACTGGATTTGACTCTACAAAAACCATAGCTAACCCACAAATTACCATGAAATGTCTCTAGGAATGTGATCTGACGTGCCACCGGACGCAGGAGATAATATCGTGCAGGTGACCAGAAACGGTGATGAACAACGATAACGAAACCTCATATCTCAACTTATACCTTCTTGTTTTTGATTTTTTATTCGACAGTTGAGCGAAACGTATTGTCGGGCAGAAAAGTCAGCTTCAAGTAGTGGTCCTGCTGCAATACTAAGAAACTAGAATGCCTTGTTCTTTCACATTTATGAGTTAGACACATATTCTTGTACAATTTCTGCGCTAAATCTCTATACAAGAGCATAGGATCCTGTAAGATCTTGGGGACACAGTAAAAAGACTAAAAAGAACACTATTTGCTCAATCTGAGTTCATAAGGAGAACAAAATTGCCTTTCGAGTGCGTTCAAACGCTAGCTGAAACTTCATTCTCCACAGAATTATCCTTTTTCTTTGGTGGCTCTTGGGACTTCTGTGCAACAGCTTTGTTCGGTACCAGTACTATAAAAATATTCCTGTCTCTGAAATTTTTATTTTCTTCTGTTGCTAGCTGTGGTCATTAAAAAGAAAATAAGCAGTCAGAGAATTGGAAAGACGAACAAGTGAGAGACGGAAGCTCTTGTAGTTTTTCCTAAAACTTTACAGATAAAGCCAGAAGCAGTGTATGAAGTGAAGTATTAAAGAATGATATGTTAGGCAGAGCACCATAAATGTACCATACACAAGGACAATGCTCATCAACTCTGGGAATCTGAAACCCATAAAATCAAGCACCTTTCATGAAACAATGAAATGAGTTCCTCTGACATTGCAATGAAGCTGAACTTTATTATTAACGAATTGACTTCAGCTTTCAGTTTGGATAAAGTAAGGATTTTGCATGATCCACTTCAAAATATTGCAAAATCGAAATAGAAAGCAGATAACCCCAAAGGCTTTGCATATCCCGTCATCCAATTGTTGTACAAATAAAATGCAATGATAGAGCCTCGTCTTGATATGCAAATTGGGAAAGTAGATCAACAAGGGATAATGCACGTAAATGACACCAAAATGTTCTTGTTTAAATTCCGGATGCAGGTTACTTCAAAATCAAGTCAAAATGATGAGAATTCACCATGTAAGAAAGTACAGTCATAATGGTAAACGAAATATCATGTTCAATATTCATTTCAAAGAATTCAAGAATAATTGCTTAATTTACCTCTCCAATATCATTCTGAAACCGTCTGATAAGCTCAATGGCATTATTTCTAAACTCATTTTCACGCCCTTTCAAGTTAACTATAACCTTTACCTGCAGGAATATCAGAATGTCATTACCGGTGAACAAGAAATGCTTATACCATATTCAAGGTTGCCTTTGATAGCAAAAGAACATCGAGCAACCTTATCACCATCTTTCAAAAATTTCTGAGCTGCTTTCAAACGCACAGAATAGTCATGGACATCAATATTGTAACTGCCACAAGATGATAAAGATATCAGGAAGATAAGGAAAATGGATCTTATACTGACGAGGCTGAGAGAGAGAGACAGAGAGGAATGAAGAATACGGAATGTTGAAGCACCAAGTTAAAAGAGAAGTTGTATTATAGTCGTATTGGATAATTACAAATCTTGCTCCTCAGTCTGAGACATACATAACCAGGAAGAATGTTCTTTGATGTCTCTTGAGTTGTGGTAGTACAATGCCCACCATGTGTGTGGTTTAAAGATTTACTTATACCAGATTGTGAAACAAACGGCAAGATTTCATAGAAGTTCTTACACTAATCATGTTGCTGATTATTTAGCTAAATATTCAACACCTAAAGAGCAGGTGGAATACTGAATCTTCATATATAAGAACTCTTAATCACATCTAACAAGATAAACATTTTCACTATTTTCCTCCATTAAGATTTAGTTACAGAACTCTTCTTGACTGCCAACTGAGACTGATTAAACCAACCAGAAAGGTTTATTTACTTCAAAGTTATTTCAATTCCAGTGGAAAAGGGTAGAACAATTGCTGGACGGAAGCTATGTTTGTTTACGTTGAAATACATAATGGCAGTTGAAAACAGCTTAGATCTATCACGTTCCAACCTGGATTAGTATAAAAGTGTAATGAAAAAAATATTAAAAAAAGAGGAGATCCAAATTAAAAATTGATGAATACTAATATACGAAATTTACATAGAAAACGATTGGGGCTCTGACCAATTAGGATTGATTAAAACTATTGATAACACACACAAATCAAGGACTAAAGTTTGACATGAGACTAAGCTAAGATGGATCGTTGAAATGCCATATTTCATTTCCACAATGCTTCCTATCCCCTCAGCAGCACCCACCCCAAGAAACAAAGATAATATCACAGACATGGAGACTATGACAGAACTAAAGGACAAATCAGTCTAGCAAGACGACTTACCCCATCTTCAGTTCCTTCAGATCCATGCGGCTAGCTGCAATTCAGGTGATCATTTTAGTTGCATAATTTTCTGAAGGAATATACACAAACAGAAACCTTCAAGAAGAAGTGTTCACCAGCACTTTTCTTCTGTTGATCTCTCTTCTTCTTCTGCTGCTCATATCTATATTTACTGCACAAGTCATGACCACAATACATAAGGAAACTTCCAACTATAATCAGCTGAGAAACTGGTGACAAATGGATAGGGAATATGTGATCCTGAGATGAACAGGAAAGCACTATCTTCTCTTGATTCAATAACAATCCCAAATTTTAGGACCAGCTGGCATCAAAGATTAATAATCATTTCATTATGCAATGCATTTCGCAGGCAAATACGAGGATTAAATAGAACCAGTTATGTGATCAAGCTCACTGAGATCACCGGTAGCAACATAGCAAAACAATGTGCCAGGCGATGCTTACTTGTAATCCATAATTCTAACAACTGGAGGATCTGCATCTGGAGATAATATCACCTAACATAAGACAATAATGCAACGTGAAACGTCATAAGCAAACCTTAAACTTGTGAATGAGATATCATCACAATTAGGAAATTCAAAAGATATAGCACACGCAAGCTAAATAAGACCCACTTAGCATGGGAAAAAATCGAGTTAATAATAAAGTAAAATTTGAAATTCCAATGAGGGAGGCAGAGAGCAAATTAGAGACAAAAAGGGAAAACAATCAAAATAAAGCACAAATTTCAGAAAACTGATAGTGAGAGCATACCAAGTCAAGCTCAGCATCCTCAGCCATTTTAAAAGCCTGAGCTTTTGATACAATTCCAACCTAAAGAAATCACAATACAATATAATACTCAACCAAACATAACATTCCTACATAAGCATTACGCATATATAAATACACATGTACCCACCATTTTTTGCTGCTCATCAATAAGCCTTACAGTATCCGACCTATTTTAAACAGCAACAACCCTAAAAT
The DNA here is from genome assembly GCF_026168435.1 of Sesamum indicum. NCBI lineage: Eukaryota > Viridiplantae > Streptophyta > Magnoliopsida > Lamiales > Pedaliaceae > Sesamum > Sesamum indicum. The sequence goes on along the minus strand of NC_142661.1, from coordinate 731,992 downwards.
TAATAACCAACAATACAAAAACCTTTTATCCCAATCAAACCAATTTACAACTCACCTGATGGAAGAGATGTCAAGGGCTTCATCATCACTAGGCTGGGACTTCCGAAATCCCCCTCCACCTCCGCCCCCACCGCCGCCGTAGCGGGCGGAGATTGTGGTGAATGTAGTGGAAATTGAGGGGCAACGGGTGGTGGTGGGACGGTGGATGCGGAAAGAAAAGCTGTGGAGGTTGAAAGCAAAGGGTTTGAGGGGTTTGGGGAGCTGGGATTTGCAGGGGTGATTGACAGTGCTGGTCAGACCAGCCATGGTTGGGGGGTGGGTGGGGGTAATGGGGAGTTTCAAGCCCAACAACACATGCAGTTGATCATATCTTATCCATAGAATTTTTGAATTGTTTTAGAATCGCTCTTGCTTTTAATTTGGGGTTTAGGTTATCTGTAGGATTTGATTGACTTGTTAATTGTTATATGGGCCCAAATTTGAGTCTTAGGCTTAGCCAGCTGGTGGATCTTAATTGGTGGTGTATACTTGCCAAAAATATATATATATATATATGGACAATGAAGGAAATTTTTTATCCAAATCAAATTCGATCGAATTAAATTAATCATAAATAAGTGCGATACACTTGTTATGTGATTGGTTACTTTCTTTTAATTTTACACCAATCACATAGTAAGTATATTGCATTTGTATTGTAATTATCATATAATTGATTCAAGTTAAACTAAAGTCGATTTGGGCTAGAATTTTTCTCAAGAATTAATAAATTAAGTTAGAGATGACAATAGCTCAGACTTATCGGAGCAAATTCTAAAATTACAAATAGTTTATTGGTAAATTTTGAAACTACAAATAGTTTCATCTTTTAGATCTTAACCTAATCTTTTTAGGCTTTACTTACTTTTTCTTAGTAAGATTAATGGATGCATGAGGTCAAGATAGATGGGGATAAGATAAGCTGCATTTACTTCATTAGGATAGTAAGCTTAGTTACTCGTTCCAAATATAATTAGGTAGCCCACAATGATAATTATGGGAATGGGGTTACTGTAAGGCCATGTTTACAAGCCATGAAAAACCCAGATATCACGGTTTCTCCTTATTATGCGTTGTTTACTTACAGAAGGCTAGGCTCGTTAATAATAGCTGAAGCTCGGAACTGTCTTAAGGCAAATTCATCCCACTTGTCAAGCCTTCACAGCCATCCCTAGTGTTAGGATTCCTCATTTCCTAGATGGTTATGTCATTATGTCCTCAGTTTCATATAGTGAAATTTCCTCTTTGTCCCTATACACCTATCAAAATTAAATGGGACGGTTGTGCTTCAGCATTATGATCTGGCATCGTCTTCTTCCTCTCTTTAAAAGAGGGAGTATAGCACTTGTGCAAGGAATTACTTCCAAATTTGCTTCTAAGGTGAATCCCTCTACACAAAGACTTGGGTCTGCATCCCTGATTATTCACTTTGTTCTTGTTCATAACTAAACTTTTCCTTTACCTTCTCTACTTCTATAGCAGAAAAACTTTAAGCGGTAATTTTTTTTTACTAATAGTTGAGAGTTTCTCACGCACATTTGCATTTCCATTATTTTGTCAGATCTGCTCTGCAATGAGGTTTGTCTTCATTGGAAGCGTCAGTGCCGTCTAGATCTGAAGCTCGGGTATGGAAGCCCCATCTCTATATTTCTTTCAAATATGCCGCTTTAAGTTTTTCCCTGTCCTGCTAATTGTGTGGCTTGTTGTACTTTCTTGCATATTGTTTCCCAATTTTGTTGTGATGCTGGTTTTAATTTATGGCGAAGTCATATCACTGATGACGTTTCTGTTATTATTTGCCTTCAGTCTACTAATGTTGTGTAGATTCTACCCCTCTTCTAAATATTACATTGTTACAGCATACGTAGCTGCCTTTTACGAATGCATTGAAATTTCATTGTACACATATAGATGTTATGTTTGGAGAAAATGCTAAACTTAAACTAGCAAACAAACTTATAACTTGGATTTTTGATTCTGCACAAAATTTTAGACTCAACATTTGTGTTTGTGTTATTTAGGATGGGTCAATGCAAAGAGTTATATTGGCATTGATAGTTCTACAATAAATTATGGACGAGATTGCGGTTGCACTCGCACTCGCACTATTTACTTATGTTATAAATTACAACAAGTCAAATAAAAGTAATCACCGTCCAACTCGTTTTCGTGTTACACAATGAATACTAGAATATCCGACCAAGTTAGATACCTTCATAGGCTGGTCTTTGTTTCTGATGAGTCCTGCTTATGTAACCTACATATGGACCGTAATTCCTTTGGACGCCTTTGTTATCTACTTGAACAATCCAGAGGTGTTTCGTCCATAAAGCATCTAGCAGTACCTGAACAAGTCATGATCTTCTCAGTGTTGTAGCCATCACAAAAAGAATTGTGTGGTGAAGCACGACTTCATACGGTCTGGGTGCACGATTAGCAAACATTTTCTCCGAGTGTTGAATGCAGTAATTGAGTTGTACAATGTTTTCCTCGTTTGGCCCTTGCTAATTACAAAAGACTGTATAGACCCCCGATGACGATGGTTTAAGATACAACTTTTAATGCGTTTTATATTTTATTTGAATATATGTCTAACTATGATGCTTTGCCCCAAACAATGAAGATTCACTTGCTCTTATATGTATTATTGGAAAGAATACGAAAGGGTTACCTCGGTGCTTCGGATGGAACGTTCATTGACATTAGAGTTACAGAGCATGAAAAAGGACGCTACCGCACACGCAAAGGTCAAGTAGCCGCCAACGTGCTTGAGGTCTGCAATCCCATTATTCAATTTATGTACGTCCTTATCAGTTGGGAAGGTAGTGCAGCGGATAGCCGTGTTTTACGTGATGACGTCCACAAACCGATTGGAACAAGAGTTCCTATAGGTATGACATTAGTCAGACTAAAATGCCATTGGTCAATGTTGATTGTTTATTCTTCCATGGTGTCATTTTTGCATAACAATAAAAATGCTTGTTTTGAATTGTTTCTCGAAAAAATGACATTGTATTAAATCATGAAACTTGGCATAGGCAATTATTACTTAGGCGATAATGGGTACGCGAATGTGGAAGGATCTTTTACTACCTATAGAGGTGTTCGGTATCACTTACGTGAATGGGATCGTGGCTCGGGAAGACTTAAGAACAGGGAAGAGCTTTTCAATTTGAAACTCCTCTGCGTTTAATGTCTTTGAGAGAACTTTTGGTTTACTTAAAGTTCGATGGGGTATTTTACAAAGTCAGTCGTTCTACCTTATCAAGGTGCAGAATAGGATAATTTTGGCTTGTTGCCTGCTATACAATTTATTTTACGAAATGAAATGCCTAATGACCCTTTAGAAAGTGAATTACCAAATCATGCTGAGAGTGGGGCAGATGCGGAGTCTGAATTTATCTTAACGATTGACAGTAATACCGCATGGCCTACTTGAAGGGATGGCTTGCCACATCGATGTACAACGAGTGGATTAATCGATCGTGATGTTATTAGGATCTTTTTCACACATTTGCATTTCTCCTAAGTTAATGTCAACCACATACTAATGCATGTGTGGACTTGTATGTCGTGAGTTCATTGTTGTGTTTGTATGATACCAATCTATTACTTGATAAGAGATCTTTCTTAGGTTGAGCTAATGACAGTGATTTTGTGCTTTTCAATGAATGTTAATGTTTCTCTCATGTCTCAAAAATACTCTCGTACCTCCTATTTATTTGGTTCCACATGTTCCAGTTTGGTAACGAGGTTTCTTATGTGTCATTAACTGTCTCTTTTTGTCATTATGTCCGAAAATTATATTCTCGACAAATATTCATTTGTAGTTCCATTTAATCTTACCGCTTAACTTTAGTGTAGGCTCAATATACTTTTTTAACCTGTCTCCTAGTGAAGATGGAGCTGGGACCAGATGAGGGGAGCAGCAGGCACCGTCGTAGGAGAGGGAACAAAGAAAGGCCTTTCAGTCGACGAACGTGGATGATAAAGGAAGATGAATGCTTGTATCTGGTCTGAAGTCTCTAGTCGCCAGTGGTCGAAAATGCCATAATGGAGGAATGGTTATATAGCCTAATTAGAGGCACATACAGCTAGGAATTTCTCACAATGTGATATTAAGGCCGAACCATATATCACCTCTAAATTGCATGTCTGGAACTCCACACTTAGCACTATGATGACAAAAAATGGGTTGGCTTGGGATGAAAGCCAAAATATGGTCACAATTGAGGACGATAATGCGTGGGATGATTACGTGAAGATATATATTCTTTCGCCTAGGTTTCAATAGTTCAACATGTACGAATTGTTTTTAAAATTTGTTTTGTTTTAAATTCTATCATGGTTCTAGATGGACCCCACTGCAAAATGAATCCATTATAAGTCTTTGCCCTTCTTTACAGCCTGGAGAGAGATTTTTTGGAAGGATCGTGCCACTGGGGACCGTGGAGTGAACCCTTTTAAGGATGCAAATGACATTCGAATAGAGGAGCAAGGACACACTCAGGATTGTTATGTCCTGACCGCTAAATGAAATCAAGGTATTGGTTTCGTCGGTAACGACGAGGAGCCCCCGACGTCTTGCAATATGACGGTGTATCGCACTGTGAACTCATCCAATGCGACTAAACGAATGGGCAACAATTCAAGAAAATGCAAGGTATCTGATACTAATTCTGATATCCCAAAGTTAGTGGAGATGATTTACAGTTTTTTTGAATTGGTGAACACGCATTTAGAAACGTTGACTCGTGTTCTTGAGAATGAATTCGGTGACCCTGATCAACGTGCCGTGGTACTGCAACATGTTAGGGAGCTAGAATCCTTTGATGAAAATGAGCACCTGATGTGGCAACCGACTGATTGAGGACCCGAAAGAAATAGAGCTTTTCATTGGTCTATCAAAGGATTCCCGCGTGAAGATGGTTAGATTGATGCTTGTCGTTAAGGTTTAGTGAGCTACAGGCCGTTTTACAACCAATCGAAAAATTTAAATATAGTTCGGGTATATTTTTTGGTACTCATTTTCACATTAAGATAGAACATATGGTGGCAGTAACCCACATGTCATGCTATTAACAACAAGTTGGCAAACTTTCTTAAAGCTTGGATATGTTTTGTTATTTTGCATTGTGCGCTATGCTAAGTTATCATATCGCAGATTGGCCGCTATTTTGATTTGTCCAACTGTTAAAGGCACCCAACGGAAGTCTATTGGTATCTGAAACATTACTGTGTCGGTATTTAATCTGAAACCATATTAGTACTTAAAGAACATTTTATGTTTCAAATTTTTATATTATCATCATATTTAATATTTTAATATTTTGTGGCACCCACACCTCTCAACTATGCTAATCTTTGATAAGATTTTCCAAATATTTTTTTTGTCTAGGATTTTGTACCAAAAAAATATATTTTTGTTTTTTTAGTTGGAGATAAGTAAACATATTTTGAATAAAAAATTAAAAACTTTTATTAATTGTTGATATTGTGATTATGTGGATAATATCTAGGTTAATTCGCCAATCATTTCATTAGAACTTCAAAATAATCTTTAATTTCAATAACATCTAAATTATAATTATAATATGATTAAAATTTTTTGTGATCTTATACTAGTCGAACTTCCATATTCTTTTTTTCAAAAATAATGATGCTCTACGGTAAAATATTATTTACTTTCTCCAGCTGTTTGTATATTAACATTAGAAATTGCAAAGACAAACAAATAGTTCTTACTAAGTAATTTTGGCAAAAGGAAGTATAGGACTACCTCGTTGACCCCACATCTTCCATCAATACTACTACCAAAACACAAAACAAGCTCCCATTTTTGGTACTCGTCCAACGAAATATTGTTCCATGCAAAATACCTTCACATAGACATAACGCTACTCCATGAACATAACACACAAGTATATAGTAAAAACAAAAGACACCAACACATTGTTTTGGTACTAATTACTAAAAACAAAACCCATCATACATAAACTTTTTGTTCAAGGTCATTGGGAGAAAACCTTCAGTCATCGTTTTCACTTGAAACGACATCCACGACCTCTGGCTCTTCATCTTCCTTTGTCCCCAAAAAAATTACATCAGAATCATGGTTGTTGCCTTCAAGAACATCTATCTCGGCACGTGAATCCCTCCTATCCCCTTCTCCTCCATTACCAAATCTGCCGACATATTGAAGATTTTCTACAACTGCTCCCAACTCGGCTTGCCGTGGTAACGATATGCTTTTGGGAAAGGGCATTGCTGCAACGATGATGTTTTCACATGAAAACATCCATATTTAGATCACATTAATTATTTTTTGGTATAATATAGTGGGGTTACATAAGATGACATCTATATACCTGAATCCGTTTCTTTTAGTTTTTATGATGACCTAGCATTCGATTTGTGGCCTCATTCCATGTGAACGCCTTGTCTTCCCAAAACCAAAAGGGAGGTGCTAGGTGGAGGACACTCAACTTACTTTTTATGAAGTCTAACGGGCCATTGACGGTTTGCATATCGATTAACGACGTCAGCAGCATACTGAAGTGCAATCTCATTTGGCTGATAGGGGATTGGCTATTTCTGGCCTATCCATGCTTGATAGTATAGCATGTTGGTGAACGCATTGTCCACCTTCTTCATCCAGATAGTGCTGTAGAAGTGCCTTGGTATTGTAGCGGTTTGATGATTTCATCAACGAAGAAAAATGTATTTGAGGCAATGTTTGGTTGCTTTCACAAACACGAGATCTAGTTTTAATAGATATGATACTCCTGCCATATATTGATTAGCCCCTCAGCCCTTGGTCTTCCCTTCAATTTTGACCTAAGCCACTAATAGGATCGCATTTTGTGCTTATTTCATGTGATATTTTGACTTTTTTTGTGACCAAAATGCTCCTAATTAAACATTATTTTGCAGCATTGGTCTACTAAGAAAAAATAGAACGAAAAATGAAGAAAAGAACCAAAATAGAAATTTGGACAAGACTCAAACTCGATTTCTGGCAAGAATTGGGAGCTGCTTGGACTACCTTCTGATGAATGAGGAGTTTAATTAGGATAATAATTTTATTTCCATTAGTCTTTTAGTTCAATTAGGAATCTACCCTTCTAATCCTAGTACAATTAGGTATCTAGTTAGTATATATATGTAACGTAATTCACTTTAAGAGTCACTTTTCAACTCTTGGGAATTTCAGACCTTGAATTCTCGTCTCTTTATTTCTCTGTATTTTTATGATATTTTTTTACATTGCTTTTCATGCGTTCTTTCATGAGCATGTCTAGCTAGTCCTCTCATTTCGGTTGAAGACTTGGTGAATGCTTATTCCAACAAGTTGTGAGATCTAATTTATGCTTTCTACTTTCATTCATATTGGTATTTGTGTTGTTCTCTGTGCTTTCATTATAAATAATTTGATTTATGAATGATAAGTATCGTTATTCATTATCAAGAATATTTTTGCCTAGCCAATTAAACTTGCAAATCCGTAATTGTTTGTTTAGTTCAATAACTAGTGGTGATATAACATAATTGATTATGTAGAAGTTTCGATTATGTTGTGGGGAATGCACAATCTAATTTAAATAAATCCTCGTGGGAATTTTTTGGTTAGAATTAGGCCTTTCTAATTCTTAATGTTGTCGGTAAATTAAATCTTGAGAACGTTCCCAAGGTTGTTCACTGATTATGGATTTAGTCAACGAACGTTCCTTGACCATCCACAAGGTAAGAAAATGTGAGGTTGTTAGGTCATATCAATGACCATAATCAATTTATCTATCATGAATGATTGTTATCTTTGCATCTATGATTGATCGTGGAATTAAGCAGGATCCTGTCTTTAATGGGAATACTCTTCTCTTATATTTACCTCTTCTAATTTTATTAGTCCTTTAGTTTAATTTAGTTTTTATTTTTATTCTTTTTCACAATCAACCCCCCCACCCCAATTATTTTTATTTTTGAAGGAATTAATTTAAAACCAATCTCTATGGATTCGACCCTTCTCACACTTCTACAAAAGTGTTCGTAGGCATTATTTTGGTGGATTCGACGCCCATCAAATTTTGGCGCCGTTGCCGAATATTGGTATCTTTAAATTAATTTCTTTTTCTTGTTTCTTGATTTTTATGCCACGTTCTTCTTGTACAGGTGAACTTGAATTTGACCCAGAGATCGGATGACCGCTCGTAGACTCCAAAAGGAAATCAAGCAACACAAGGAAGAGGCTTCTACTTCTTCCAAACTAGTAGTAGATTCCGAGTTAGACGTGTCCACGTCTAGCAACTCTAAAGATGAAGTCATGGTCCAAAATCCGAAATGAACGATCAAAGAGATGACTTTCCTTGACTTAAATCAATAACCTCTCTGCATTGAATATCCTACTTTAGATGTTGATTTTGAACTTAAATCTGGCTTCATTCATTTACTTCCTACTTTTCGTGGCCTTCCAGGTGAAGACCCGCACAAACACCTTAAAGAATTCCATGTGGTGTGTTCCAGCATGAGACCCCAAGGAATCACCGAAGAATAAGTCAAGCTAAGAGCCTTTCCATTCTCATTGGGCGATAAAACAAAATATTGACTATACTCCTTACCTTCGGGATCTATTGTTAGTTGGAATGAGCTCAAGAAATAATTTCTTGGGAACTACTTCTCCGCTTCAAGGAAAACAAACATCCGGAAGGAAATAAGTGAAATACGCCAATTCTCCGATAAAAGTTTCTATGAGTATTGGGGGAGATTCAAGCAATTGGTGGAGAGTTTCTCTCATCACCAAATTCCCGACCATCTGAAACTAATCGCAACCATGGCGGCTAATAATCAACAATTCAGTAGTAGAAATGACAATCCCCCAACGAAGGGTAAACAAGGTAAGTACTTCTATTGATGAACGTTTAGATAAACTTACTTCTCTTGTTCAAAAGTTTATAGGGGGAAGCATTCAACAAGTCAAGACTTGTGGGATATGTACATTTTTGGGACATTGCACCGACGCTTGTCCTACACTCACAAAGAATCAACCGAACATGTTGACGTCGTCGGTGGATTTTTTGGGCAACAACCAAGGAGATATGACCCATTTTCCAAAATCTATAACCCCGGATGGAGAGATCACCCAAATTTGAGGTATGACAATCAACCTCAAAACCTTGAAAGGGTTCCACACCAACAACCACCACCACCACTTCAAACCAATCCCAATAGTGGTATGGCCCTAGAGGATATCACGAAAACACTCGCCTTGAGCACCCAACAATTTGAATAATAAACCCGCTTGAGCATATAAAATTCGGAATCTCAAATGAGCCAACTGGCCTCCTCCGTCAACCGCTTGGAATCTCAAGGTAAGTTGCCCTCCCAAACTATCATTAATCCTAAACAAAACGTTAGTGCTATTACCTTGTGCAGTGGAAAAGAGCTACAACTTGAAAATACCACTAGGCGTTGGCATGCACAATAGGAAAAAATAGATGACAAAAACTCAGTTGTGCATGGGCACGAAGAATAAGGCAAAACAGAGCATGAACCCAAAATTGCTTCAAAACAAGCTGAAAAATCCAACCAAGTCAGCGAGGAAAGTCCTAAGGTATTCGTGCCCAAACCTCCCTTCCTGGAGAGATTCGCCAAGTCCAAATAGGAGGAAGAGGAAAAGGAGATTCTTGAAACTTTACTCAAAGTTGAGGTAAATATTCCCCTAGTCAATGCTATTAAACAAATACCTCACTATGCAATATTTCTCAAGGAATTGTGCACCAACAAATGCAAATTGAGAGGTAATGAAAGAGTAAGTATGGGAGAAAATGTATCTGTCGTTCTTCAAAGAAAACTACCTCCTAAATGAAATGATCCAGGTACGTTTTCTATACCTTGCAAAATTGGAAAGATTGGAATAGAAAACGTAATGTGTGATTTGGGTGCTTCAATCAATATTATGCCTCTTACCATCTATGAATCTTTGAATGTTGGCCGATTGAAAGAAACGGAGGTTGTTCTTCAACTTGCCGATCGTTCTGTAGTTTACCTCGAAGGAGTTCTTGAGGATGTACTTGTGTAAGTTAATGAATTGAGCTCAGTTGGTTGAAATAAACTTATTGGGAACCAAATTAACCCAATATTTGAAAAAATAAATATCATGCCAAATGAAATAAATAGATAATGACATTAAAGCATAAATTTAATAATGTATTTATGAATATTTAAAAAAATAAAAGGTTCATTGATTTTCTGACTGCTTATAATTTCTGGAATGTCCAATAAACTGATTTACGTTGTCGATAAAAACACACCCTGGGAAATTAATCTGTGGCTGGTGCACAGGAGTATCTAACTCGCATCTATCAGAAAAATGAAGGAAAATACATGCCAATAGTGTATACCGTTCCTTCGACGAAGCAAATAATGAGTAGATCAAACAAAAATTAAGTTACATTTTTTTTAACTTGAAAAGAAAAAAGACATTAAATGGCGAAGAAGGAAAAAATATGAAGGCCAAGAAAACTCACCTGAGTTCTGGTGAAGAACAAAAATGGGTTGGGAAAGATAATAATGTTTAAACATTAAAATTGTTATATATTTTGCATGCATATAATCACATTTACTTTCTAAAGTATGAAAGATAATAAAAACCTCAATATAAAATAATTTGATTGTAACATAACAAAATACCCTTTTCACACCTATATTTTTTATTTTATTTCCTAAAGTATGCTTTATTAAAAATCTCCCCCCAAAATATATTTAGTGATTTAAAATTTTACTGAGATTCTATTTAATATATATATGGTTTTATAAATTATGTAATACAAAAAGTATTTAAAAGGTCAATATATACATATATGTTTTACAAAGTAAATTATTTATGTTAAAAATATGTATAAATACATAATGTATATAATTTTGTAAAAAAGTATGTTATATAACTTATTATTTTTTATTCAATTACATGTACACATAATTAAAATAATTATATTATTACTAAAAAATTTATAGAATATTATAGATTTGAATATTTTACAGCATATGTATATATATATCAATGCAATATTTGAAATTTATTGGTAATGTAACAGTACGAGCAAAAATTATATAAATTTTTGAACAATTATATAAAAGGTATAAAGATTGTAAATTTATAAAGTTCATACCGATTCTCTAATCATAAAAATAATAAATTACTGGCAGTGTTTAGTTTAAAAAAATATATAATAATTTAAATTATATTTAAGTGAATGATTGTAATAAATATATTTAGGGATACAAATAATAAGGGTAATTTATTTTTAAAAAAATAGCTTGTATTATAAAGACACATTTTGTTATATTTTATATGGATAAATACACTTTATGTCTAATTCATGAGTGCAAACTGTATTTAATCCACAAAATTTTGACGAACTTTCAAAGCGTTGGTCATTTTCTGCGTAGCCAAACATAACCTTAAAGCCAGCCACGTGTAAGGAACCCCCTTCAGCAATTCGACATCTCAGCAGTACCTCTGCCCACAACGACTCTCCCACGTCACTTTCTCCAAGTCACCACCGCCTGCGTCCTGATAAACTCCGCCGTTCACCACGCAATTTCCCATTCTCTCCTCCTCATCACCCCAGCGCCATTCATTTCTCTTCATGAAAATCCCATTTTCCTTGAGGACTTTTTCGTCACATAAAACTCCTCTCCCTTTCTGGAATTCTCCAGCTACTTGTACTCCACCTCTTCTCAATCTTCCAGGAACCGTCTGAGAGCCCATATATCTACACACCCTTCCTCTTATTTTCTCTCAGTCTTTCTGATAAACTATTGCCGGAGATTCTATCTTAATATACAGTAATTTTTGCTATTATCGTCAAGATTTTGCTTTGATTTCAATGGCTACCAAGGAGAACAAGGCTATTGGAATAGACCTCGGCACAACCTACAGTTGCGTCGGGGTGTGGGTGAACGACCGCGTCGAGATCATCCCAAACGACCAAGGCAACAGAACCACTCCTTCCTACGTCGCCTTCACCGACACAGAGCGGCTCATCGGCGACGCCGCCAAGAATCAGGTGGCGATGAACCCACACAACACTGTTTTCGACGCCAAGCGCCTCATTGGCCGCCGATTCACTGACCCTTCTGTGCAGAGCGACATGAAGCTCTGGCCGTTCAAGGTGATCGCTGGACCAGGCGACAAGCCCATGATCGTAGTCTCGTATAAAGGGGAGCAGAAGCAGTTCTCTGCCGAGGAGATATCGTCCATGGTGCTGACCAAGATGAGGGAGACTGCGGAATCGTTCTTGGGTTATCAAATCAAGAACGCAGTCGTTACTGTTCCTGCATATTTCAATGACTCTCAGCGGCAGGCGACTAAGGACGCCGGAGCAATTGCTGGGCTCAACGTGCTGAGGATTATCAATGAGCCCACCGCCGCTGCCATAGCTTATGGTTTGGACAAAAAGGCGTCAAGAAGAGGTGAACAGAACGTTCTTGTGTTTGATTTGGGAGGTGGGACTTTCGATGTGTCTCTGCTGACTATAGAAGAAGGGATTTTCGAGGTGAAAGCGACTGCGGGGGACACTCATTTGGGAGGAGAGGATTTCGACAACAGGCTTGTGAATCATTTCGTGTCTGAGTTCAGGAGGAAGCATAAGAAGGATATCAGTGGGAATGCAAGAGCTTTGAGGAGGCTGAGAACTGCTTGTGAGAGAGCCAAGAGGACTCTTTCCTCCACCACTCAGACGACGATCGAAGTCGATTCTTTGTTCGAAGGGATCGATTTTTACGCCACAATAACAAGGGCGAGGTTCGAGGAGTTGTGTATGGATCTGTTCTTGAAGTGTATGGACCCTGTGGAGAAGTGTTTGAGAGATTCAAAGATTGACAAATCTCAGGTCCATGAGGTGGTGCTTGTTGGTGGATCGACTAGGATTCCCAAAGTTCAGCAGCTCTTGCAAGACTTCTTCAATGGGAAGGAGCTGTGCAAGAGCATTAATCCGGATGAGGCCGTGGCCTACGGCGCAGCTGTGCAGGCAGCAATCTTGACAGGGGAAGGCGATGAGAAGGTTCAAGACTTGTTGCTCCTTGATGTCACTCCGTTGTCTCTTGGCCTTGAAACTGCCGGTGGAGTTATGACAGTGTTGATCCCGAGAAACACCACCATTCCCACCAAGAAAGAGCAAATTTTCTCTACGTATTCGGATAACCAGCCCGGTGTTTTGATTCAAGTATACGAGGGCGAACGTGCAAGAACTAGAGATAACAATCTTCTTGGTAAATTTGAGCTCACTGGCATCCCCCCAGCGCCAAGAGGCGTCCCGCAGATCAACGTGACTTTTGACATCGATGCAAACGGTATTCTAAATGTGACGGCAGAGGACAAGACGGCCGGTGTGAAGAACAAGATAACGATCACGAACGATAAAGGAAGATTGAGCAAGGAGGACATAGAGAAAATGGTTAAGGATGCCGAGAGGTACAAAGCCGAGGATGAGGACGTCAAGAAGAAGGTGGAGGCGAAGAACAGTCTGGAGAATTATTCCTATAACATGAGGAACACGGTGAGGGACGAGAAATTCGCAGCAAAGTTGGATCCGAGCGACAAGGAGAAGATCGAGAAGGCGGTGGAGGAGACTATTGAGTGGTTAGATAGGAATCAGCTGGCTGAGGTTGATGAGCTAGAGGATAAGCTGAAGGAATTGGAAGGCATTTGTAATCCAATTATTTCAAAAATGTATCAAAGCGGAGGTGGTAGTGATGGTGTGCCGATGGGTGATGGCATGCCTGGCGGCGGAACAAGCAGCTCCGGCGGTGGTGCAGGGCCGAAGATTGAAGAGGTTGATTGAGTATGAAGTTGTTTTGAGGGTCTTTGCTTAATGCAGTTTGCTTTGTGTTTTGGCTACTATGTAATTTGTTTCCTTGTTCTCTCGTTGGCGAACTGAACGCGTAGGTTCTGTAGATGTAATAACATGTAGAATGTAATAAACAGGTTGGCAGTTTTGTCGATGAGTTCTATTGAAAAACTCTTATCTCAATTACTTTTGTTGGAACTAAAGTGTAATGATTGAGAATTTGATTTGATATTAATTATACGATAGATATGTTATATTTATTATATAATTAATTTAAGTTTAATATTATACTTGTTATATAATTAATTTAGATTTAATTTAATATTTTTGATTTTTTTTTGTTGAGTTTTTACGATATTTTTAAAGAGTTAAATGCAATTTATCCCATGTCATATGTGAAATAAGTAAATGCTTTCTAATGAAAAAAAAAATTAGTAAATTATTTTCAACGTTTTAAAAAATGAAGCAAATTATCCCTATTAATAGTTAGAGAGGGAATGATTTGTTTCATTTTTCAAAATATAGAAGATAATTGTTATTTTACTTTTTATAAAGAGTTTTTTTATTATCTTTTCATATTATATTAAGTAAATTGTAGTTTTCCCTATTCTTTAATGAATGGAATTGCAGTTCGGTTTGAATGGCCTAATAGAGAGTGACAACGAGATGTTGAGTGAGCTGCAAGAAATGGAGAGGAAAACATATTATTAATTTAGTTTATCATGCACTATTTGCTGCTTGTATTTACCACATTTGAAGGGAACGAAATTTGAGATGTTTTGAGCATACGGAGCAACCACCGAGCATCATGGCCGTCATCATTGTCGAAGATATTAGACAGAGGATTATCAGTATTAATTTATTACGTTCTGTTAGTTCATGTGCGTTATATAGATTATGGCGTATTCCTTGGTCTCTCGAGGGAGAAACCACCAGTTAAGCACTGGTGTACTGTAAAATCTTATTTTATTAATGAAACTTATATTTACCAAAAAAAAATGAAATTTTAGAAATTTTTGTGTTCATGGCTGAGGCATTTCGTCCAATAATGGCATTCTAATAATCAGCCACTTCAATTTAATTAAAGCAACTTTTGAGGATCTGAATATATATTGGTAGTTTATTTAGGATTGCTTTGTTTGGTTGGATTTAAAATTGCTTATTGATGTCACTTCTAATTATGATACTTTCCTTTTCCTCAATGGAGTTTGATCATATTTTAATTAGTATATGATAAGTATAATATGATTATTATGTGATCGATATATAATTTAAAAAAATAATCAGTAATATGTATATTTTATTATATTTCGTGGCTCATTTTGATTTGACATGCATCAATTTAAGCAAATCTCGAAAAGGACTTGATAGTTGATTGGCATAATTTGTTATATAAACCATAGAACAACTTATTTAAGTTGAATAGTTTGATGATCAATATTGTACGAGTATACATAATTTTTTAAAATTATCTAAAATAAGATATTTTATGATTTTTATTTAATTTGTTTACACAAACAAAATATTTAATAGGGTATTCAAAATGATAGTTTAATGGGTTAATAAGTCTCAAAAATTTCGTCCCTCTAACAAGTTAATCTTTTAGGACAAAGTTGTGCGGCTGGTAAACGAGACTTGAGAATGCATTCCGCTGTGAGGCATTGACCTTGTTGCATGTTGGATCATTTGGTGCTATTCGTGAAATGAAAATGATGTGTACATCCTAAGCCCGTTGTTGGACGGATTGATGTACAGACATTTATCCCACTTTTGTTGCATGTAATGAGCTTGTATGGCATATAAGTATTGAAAATTCTCGCGCTCTAGTGTGATATTTTAGTGCAGTTAAAGCAACGATCACTTTCATAGGAATAGACTTAATTAATTCCATCTCTGATGAGAAGAAACTTGATTTAAGGAAATCATACTTTTGACACCTGTCCTAATAATCGATCAAAGCTGATAATGGAGTATCGTCATCTAATGTAATCCGTGGCATTATTACTTGAATTGTACGAGGTTTGGTAGCTACCTACATGCGAAATATGAATTCATTTATTAGATCCAACGTATAAAAAAGAATTACTGGACTACAATCTTAAAAGTTTATGACTACCACAATAACATTTTCTCTTTCCATTCCAATAATCTCTTTAGATCCTTGAAATATGGTCTTTGATTGATGAAAAACTTCGTACTTTTTCCCCCCTACAATTTATGGGAGCTCTAAATACTTACAATGATTGTCCTCCACTCACCCACTATGTATAGATAATTTGAGCTTCTTGCTATACATTTCTACCAAAAAATCGAAAGGTAGTTACATTTACAGATGCTATAGGGTATTTTGTCAAATTTACTTCAATGGTCTCCAACGCTTTCTAACTAGATATGTTCATATCATCTACAAACAATAGGTGAGATACTTGTGAAGCTGCTCGACAAATTGCAATCCCTTGCTTAGAACCTTTGCCTTCCTCCTGTTGAATTAAGCAAATGAGAACCTCGTGACAGAAGAGAAATAAGTAAGCAAATAAGGAGTCTCCCTGCCCATGTCGTCCCATTTGAGAGCGGAAGAATCCGAGCTATTCTATGTTAATTAAGTATAATCGAGTAACATGCCGCGGATGCAAAAGGCATTACCAAGTTGACAGAACTCTTAGTGCAACCTGATCTAAACAAGGCATGTTCTAAGAAATTCCATTCCACATGACCCTGACCTTTACTTGTATCAGGCTTGAGAGCTATGTGACCAAGCCCGTCAATGGGTAGGGTCTTGCCTTATCCAGGCCCATACCCTAAGAATACCCAATGCAGTACATAATGTATAGGTCCAAACCTAGTGTGTCTCAGACCGAAATCTAATCTGCTAGACTCGGGTTTTTCAAGTTCGGTCCAGAGCTGACCCGTTTTTTTCTTTTTAAAAAAATAGTACTTTACCATATATATCTCTTGGAGACATAAATATTATTTTTCATTTTAATCCATGCACAATCGTTTAGGCAACCTGTGCAATTCAAACAAACTTGTTGAAACATCCCGTTAAAATGTTATAATTCAAATCCCACAAAATTCTCGTCCTATTATTATTTATTACATAAGTATCATGACTTTACACTTTGAAAACAAAAAACGTAGCTGACATAGCTATAACAACAATAGACATCCATAATATGTTTTAAGGGGCCACCAACCCTATTCATTCCATCGCCCATGCAGAACCAGAGACTTAACTAAATAATAATATTTTCAAAAAACAATTAAACTTATGATATCCTTAAAGCAATCCTGGGACAATGTTGTTCTTCAAGTCTGTATTATATAACACTATCATCTTAAAATCAATTGGAAGAAGACTGCAGCTGAGACATAAAGTAAAAAAAAAAAAGTATGTTACTTTTTCAAGGCTAAACAAATAGTTTTCATAAATGATAATAACTCTAGAAACAACGGATAATAGAGTCATCAATGAGGCACAAGTATATGGACCAGCTCAATCTTATCATGAAGAATCTATTGACAAATAAATATTTCATTTTCACATGTGAGTTCTCACATGGTATAAGACATTACAATGACTATTGGATGTTGACTTACCATAGAGTAGGTAAAAGACAACCACTTTGACAATGAAAATTATATTATTTAGATCATAAAAAACGCCACGGAGTTGACAACAGGTATTGGAAAATGTAAATCACTTGTGCACGCACTAATACCATTTGCAAATAAAGCTTGACAACCCAAAAGTACTTATAACCTCATTACTAAGAGTAATAGTTCACCCCCTGAATTCATGTCTGCATTAATAATCAGCAGTATGCATCACTGAGACAAATAAAAGAAAATAATCTCAACTAATAGACATTTTCTTAATTCTTGATCTGTACATTTCCCTTCTTCTACTACTATATGTTCATCATGTCTTGTACTCTTCACTGAAAGGAATTTAATAGGCTTCGATGAATATTTCTAAATGAGGCATGTCAGAAAAAGAAAAAGGAAAAATCTCTTGCTCTACCTGTGAAGCACTAAGCCATACTTATATAGAAATAAGAGACCTGTACAAATAAATTTATACAACAGTATAGGTATTTCCAAATAATATACTTTTTTTGGCTTTTTAATAAGATCAACTACAATATATATGTTAAAACACCATCATAGTGATCCAGGTCATTCAGATGAGGTTAGGTCGTACACCGTGTCCCTTGAAGCTCAGGTCAAATGCAATTCTAAACCACTTGGAGATGCGGATCTTGAGAACAAAGAAAATCGTTAGGCTAGCTAAGAAGTCCCCAGCTAAGACCCTCCAATACTTAAGTCAGTATAATGTGAGGTCGAAAGCGATCTAGAGGTGGTAATATGGTCGAGTAAGCAATCAATGCAACGTATCATAAATGCTTCTGAATAGTGGTATTTATAGGTCCAGACATTCATATACAGTAGGTTCACGTGGCGGTATTTCAGAGAATATCTATTGAAAAATCTAATGATTGATATTTCGGGTCTTAGCTCCGGTTCAAATGGGATGGGTCAGTCCAGCGACCCTGCCGGCAAAAACTACGCGGATCCTATGGCATTTTTTGTTATTTTCTTCTTTGAGAGGGTATTTTTGTCTAATTGCTTGATGAGGAGGTAGTATCCCTATCATTACTCCCCCACTTCTTCTAGTGTTCTTTATTACACTAGGAGAAGCCAAATCGTCCACATGTCGGATCATTGCAGCCCTAGCCATTTATCAGCCTGACATGCCATCATCTTGTTGTCCATGAAAAGACCCGTTTTTTCTCCACCCCTCCTATATATAGGCCCTTATTTGACTCTCTTGACCACCTTTCCTAACTTTGCTTTAGAGCAGACTCCAAAGATCGTATACTCTTCCAACTTTCTCCCTTTCTTCTAGGTACTTATTATGATCCATCCTTATGGTTTCTTCTAGCTTAGAGTCTAGTTCAAGTTCGTCTTCTAGGTCGTACGCGACCTCACCTAGAGGGTTAGTAGGCACCTCTCATGGTCCTAGTTCCACCCTGGGTGCTTCACGATCCCCTTCCCCTCGTCATAGGGTTCTGACCACTAATCAATCAATTGAGTTGGTAGATCCTGATGACATCCCTATCTAAGTCAAATACCAAAATGTGATGTCTAAAAATCCTTGGGCCGAGATCATTAATACTGTCAAAACTCCTATACATCAAACAAAGGAGAAGTATTATCTTCCTCATAACAATGAGGTCCTACTTCCCCGATCTTTTGATAGGGTATATCGTCTCCCTCCAGGGTTTTGCTCTATCTCAATTTTTCTTTTTCCTTTGGCCCGACCTGTAGAAAGTATACTTCGTAGGTTAGGTTTTTGACCCGTGCAATTGCCTCTTAACCCTGTGAGCCATATTTTACTCTTCATCATGATAATGTGACATCTCGACCTTCCCCCCAGCTTTGAGAATTTCTTATCCCTTTATTCTTTCACAACCTCTAAAAGATCAAGAGATAGAGGTTGATTTTATTTAACTGCTTGTAAGGATTGCCGCTATCTAAATGACCTTAAGTCCAATGTAGGCCTATGGAGGGAAAGGTATATATTCATTCGACCTCCTCCCGGAGAAAATTGGCCTTTCCATTGCGATTGGTACATCTCCAAACCCAATCCAAAAACCTATGGGGAGGGGCTAGAAACCATCTCATAAACCATCTTAGCATATATTGGTATAAACCTAAGTCTCTTCTTGTAGAAAGTGTTTCGAAGCTCGTTGGTCTTTCCCTAGGGACACCTCCAACAAGATGCTGGAACTGCGGTGCTGGGGGCTTACCGATGCAATAAATATATCAAACTTCCAATACCACTATAAATAATTCTCGCTAGTGACACTAAAACATTTGCTATGCCTTATCATACTATAAAACTTCCAACACCATTATAAATAACCCCATATATTATTTTTTACACATATTCACTATTCACTGACAATATTACTCTTACTTTATCTCTCTACTAGTACAAGGTTTGGGAAGCAATTGTGTGTCGAGCTTAATTTTTCCTTTAAATTTCTTATGATTCACTACCACATCAAAATAGTAATTTTTTTTCTAGTGTAACTATGATCTAACAAAACAAATACGAAAATAACCATGGTTAATGAATATTTTCTATGACATTTGCTATAGTTAACTATGACTGTTATTTTGGCCTCATTTGTAAATACAATATTTAAGAAGGATAATAGTACTCCCTGCTTCTGAGGTTTTGTGATATTATACATAGACTTCTTGTGGTTTGAAAAATTACATTTAGCACCCCTGAAGTTTGCATCCGTCAACAAATAAATCCTTCTGTTATTCATTAAATTTGCCGATATTAACAAACAAACTAAATAAAAATTGATATTTACTTCGATTGACTTATTACTGACTTATTGCATATCAAATAATTTTTTTGAACTAAAATACCCTTATAATGGTGAATATATACCTCTCACATGTATTAACACGTGAAACATATGAGGATAACTTGGTCATTAAAATATTTATTTGACCTACAATAAATTAGTAGTAAATTAATCAAAATAGATTTTTTCCTAATATTTTTTTTGTTAATAAGGGCAAAATTCAGTTACTTTTTACTAATGAATGACTTATTTGTTAGGAAGAAGCAAATATCAAAGATGGTAGATGTAATTTTTCAAATTATAAAAAATTTACATGTAATTACACTAAATTTTAGACGAGGAAAATAATTAACCTTATTTAATAACCATTGCAAAGACACGATTAATTTGTATTCCTGAAAATTTTTCGGACAAAATGTATAAAACCTTTCTGTGTTTTATCACGTCGGTGAAAGTTTTCTTTCTGTTTTAAAAATAGGCTAACTCCCTCTGTTTTTTAAACGTAGCTCAATCATCCCTTTTCTGTTAAATCTAACTAATAGTGTTATTTTTTTTTAATAAAATGACCGTTCCTTACTAATATATATTATTTCTTATTTTAATGACTGTTGGATCTTCTTTGATCAAATATTGATTGTTAGATCTAATCAATTAATCTTAACCGTTAAATTTTTAAAAAAATGATAGATTCAACAAATTATTTAACTTATATTATACATAAATAATTTAAAATTAATACTATAACTAACTACCCTACCCCAACCCCAACCCCACCCCTTTACCCCCCACTGTCCCCCTTACCCCCACTGCCCCCACCAACATTTTCGCCACGGCGGAAAATTTTTCAAATTGTTAGATCTCTGTAAATAATTTATCAAAATAAGTGAGGTAAGTCTTGTTAGAATCGTTTTGAACAGACGAGTCTGATGATATTGGTATAAGACTGAAATTCGATCGTACGACGACTACTCGACGACAAACATGTTTGACGGTTGTAGCTTGAACCCAATCTTTCTGATTGACAAAAACTCAAATTGAAAGCGTGAAAATGTTCCTTTTGAAGAGATGATTCGAATGGTACCACTGGCAATCGGGAACTCGTCTGGATGGTGCCGGAAACTTAGAGACAAGTTTCCTACGAAAAAGGGGGAAAATCATTCAATTTTTTCTTTTTCTTTTTTATTTTTTAATTACATTAATTAAATATATTTTAATTAATTAAGAATATTTTAAATAATTATAATAATTAAATATTTTAACTAATTAAGAATAATTATAATAATAATTGTTGAATGTATTTTAATATTTTAATTTAAATTATAAAAAATATAAAAAAATGAAGAAAAAAAATATTTTGGTAAAAAACACCTAAAAAAGGTTAAAATCAGTTAAAAAATACTCCACACGCAGGAAGAACGTGTATAATGTGTATTCTATTAATTACTAATGAAATAAGTATTTTTTACTGAGCTGTACAAAATACTGAAAAATTTTAACCTATTTTTAAAATACGGAAGAATTTTATGCACTTTGTCGTAATTTTTCTTAATGCACGGAAATAAATTGATATTCGGAAAAGAACCCCAAAAATCTGGCCCTTAGGCAGAGCGGCCCGCCCCCACCAAATAAGGGTTTTTCTCTCTCTCCATCGCCTCTCAATACATATACATTACATAACCATACCCTCTTTCTTTTCCACCTCCTCTCCTCCTCCCAGTAGAGAGAGGAAAACCAAGCTAATCACTCTCTCTCTCTCTCTCTCTAAAAATCTGCCCTCTTCCTGTCTCCCCTTTCTCTTTCTATATCTACGTATATACATTTTCGCATACGAAATAATAAAATCTATCTATATCGATATAGATCATCTGTTTACCTGAGAAGGCTTTTGGTGGATTGGATTCTGGAGATTTTTTTGATTTGCGAGTTATGCAGTCTGATCAGACGGTTTTGAGCTTGAGACCAGGTGGTGGCACTCGCGGCGGAACCAGAGTATTCGGCCCGCGCTTCGGTCCATCGGCTGCGTCGAATTCTGATCCCTCCGCGTTGCGTCACGATGGCGGTATCGCTGCTTCGGCTCTGCCTCCCTTCAAGGTCGGTTCTTTTTGCAATTTGGTATCAGATCTAGGGTTTTATAATTTGTTATGGACATCTTTTAGAAAGGAATTTGTTTTCATGTTGCGGTGAGTATAATATCGTAACGTTGCTTGTGTTTTGTGTGCTTTGGTGCCTGTTGCATCTGTTAGTCTAGTTTTTATCCAAATCTCTCAGATTGTTTTGTGTACGTTATTTTTGTTTGTGATACCCATTTTTTGGCCTATCAAAACGTTTAGGCAAATTGTTTTGCCGTATTGTGTGGATTTTTGTTATGGTCCATCCAGGTAAGCAATTGATGCTTGTGTTTTGATGTCATCTGTTCATATTATTGCTAAGTTGAATATACTGCTTCTTTGATGCGCTTTTGTTCAATATTGTGTTTGATGCTGCGAATTTGAATATGGAAGATTGTATTTGAACGGATAAATCATTGAATAGTTGATTTAATATTGAATATTATTCAATTAATTTCTTCTACTGCAACTGGTATCAAAGTTGTGGTGTATTTGGTTCTGAAGATCCTTGTTTGAACTCTTCCCAGCTCTTATAGACTTGAACAAAGAGATGTAAGTGTGTTCTGTTTTAGCTGAAAATTTTAAAATCTTTAGGATTATCATTGTTCAAATTATGGGAAGTGAAATGTGAGTTGGTTGACATTCTTATCCAGTTATCCTCATAACAACTTATTTAGTACTAGTTTCTGGTTGCAATACAATTGTTCACACTCTTCTTTAATTTATAACAGACTGGAGAGTCTCGATTTGAGGGTCGTGAGCGGATCCGTTATACTAGAGAATTTCTGCTTCAGCTAAGGGAGGTAAGATGTCTTCTCGGTATACTTCTGCACAAGTAAGGATAGAATAGTTGTGTTGTGGTATTTTTTCTTAAATAAGGTTCATATGTTGATGGATATTGTTAACATCAATTTTGGGGGTTGACATCTCAATGAGTCATTGATAATTTCTCCATCTTGCCATTCCTATTTGGGGATGGAGAAAGTAAGTTATTTTTAGTCAAGGTTGTAGTATCGAGCCGCATCACATATTTCTGCAAACCAGCTACTTCAAATTTCATGTAAAATTCTTTTTCATTTGAAACTGCTTGCATTCGTTTCACTGTTTGAACTGTTGCTGGTGCCCAATGCTGGGTTTTCATGCTGCTTTTATTTCGTTGGTGGTGATTGATATTCTCTTTGTAGGTAGTCAACATCTCGGAGGAGATACTGAAGGTTAAGCAAGAAGTTGAAGGCGAATTTTTTGGTACAGATCCAAGCTGGAACCGTGGAGAAAATAGTGTAAGTTTTACGTTGCATTTAATAATCACTTTACCACTTTGTATGTAGGTGATTTACAAATTTAAAATTTGGTGTTTCGGTTTGATACTACGTTTTCCTCCCCTTTTCATTGAGTGTGTCTCTTGATATATATCTCTATGCAGTTAGTTAAAGCACGTGTGTTTCCATTCATTGTTTTGCTTCGGGCATTTATTATCATTTAGTAGTTTCGCGTGGTTGATTTTAATCATTGATATGTAATAAAGGATGTTCATTTTGTAGCATCCAAGTCAGTCTCAGAGTCGTTATTCTGAGCTGGACAACCGTGACTGGCGTAATCGGTCACCACAGTTGCCTGCTCCTGTAGAAGAGAGATCCTGGGAGGCGAAACGAGAGAGAGACTTTGGTGGCCGGTTTGACCCTAGACAACAAGATGGAAATCAATACAATAAGCAAGATCAGATAAACTCCCAGTTTGCAAGAGCGCAAGTTTCTTCAAACCAAGGGGTATGTTGCTTCTGTGAAGTAAGCTGTATAGGTGTTTTTCCGCATGTGATGTTACCATGCTCATGTATTTTGCTCTAAGCTATTCCTACACCCATTTTTAAGGTCAGGCAACATATAAGCAAACTAATTCTGGAGGTATTCACTAGGCTGGTGTGCTGATTGTCATCATCCTAGACTTATAGAACTGTCCATTTGCGTTCATGAGTTTGATTTGCAATTGACTGTCTTATTCTTTTGCAAGTAGTTTGCGATGGTGATGAATATGGTAGGGTTGTTAAATAAAACTCCTGGGTGGTTTTAGTTTCTTTGATTGCAAACTTTACAAGATTTTCCTGGTCGATCTCTCATACAGCATATGTTTTACTGCTCTTTGTGTCTCTCACACTTCAAGAAGTCCTTTTGTATTTCAGATTATTATTGTTGTTGTTGTTATTGTCGTTTTCATTATTAGTAAACCAGGCAGGGTATCCCTTAGAATTGAATTGCACTTCCTTTTAGGATATCTTTCCTCACAGGCTCAGAATCACGGAACGAGACAGCCTGGATTCCAAACTTATGTTAAATAATTTAAGCATATGACCTAACTATATCGGTCTTTATGGAAACTAACGTAAGCTTTACAGAATCACGGAATGAGACAGCCCAGATTCCAAATTTATGTTAAATAATTTAAGCGTATGACCTAACTATATCAGTTTTTCTAGAAACTAACGTAAGCTTTACTTCTATGCATAAGTGAGGTAGGAGTTTATGTTCAGAGTCTCATTGCAAGAACAAAGACCAACTCAAGCAATTATTAACCTTTTTTTTCCTAGAAAAGGTCCCTGGGGTAGTGGTTGTGATGTATTTCCTAAAAAGCTGAGCAAATATCCTAGATGCCGCCCCCCTTTTATTTTTCTGCCCAGTTTGCTGTTCCTGCTATTATTTTTGAGTGCCATTTTTTTTGTATTGAGTATACAATTCTAGAGAGCCTTTGCTTTTGAGCAGTCATTAGCATCTTTCTATTTGCCAGTTACATTTTTATACTAGATCTATCATTCTATCCTGATTGCAATCTTTCTCAGATTTTACGCGTGTAACTGATGTCTACTCGAATGTGTATGCATGATGGCAGATGGTATTATGAGCCAGCTCTTTTAAAGATAATCTTTGCTAAATCTGATCTAAGTCGAGTTGGTGGTGAACATGAAGAATCTCTAATGTTCTTGCTATGCTGTTCTCATTAATCAAATTAGACTTGTGTTTAGAATGTGCTTTGAGTGATAATTTGTCACCAATGTTGTTTCTAACAATACTGAGCATTTCCTGTATTGGCCATGAAACAGCCTGCACCAACTCTGATCAAGGCTGAGGTACCATGGTCTGCCAGGAGGGGAAATCTTTCTGAAAAGGAGCGTGTTCTGAAAACAGTGAAGGGGTAACTGATCTTACATCTTCTACATTTAATGCAAGCTTTCTTTTCATTCTATGTTTTTTAGCTTATGCTGATTTTAGGAGTTCTCTTCCTTAAACCTGTAAGTAACATGCAACCAATGCTATGCTCTTGCCCCAATTTGTGAGTTCTTTAAAGCTTTTGCTTTATAGACAGAGTGAGGTGATTTTTTATGACTAGCTGATAATTTTTTCTAAACTGTCAATGGATTTTGACAAATAATTTTGTCAACTAAGAGGTTATATGTTTCTTGCAGCATACTGAACAAGCTGACTCCTGAAAAATTTGATCTTTTGAAGGGTCAATTGATTGACTCTGGAATAACAACAGCTGATATTTTGAAGGTACTACATGCCATGAAATGAATACTAGATTGGGCTTGTCTGTTTCTTCTTTTGTCCTGTTGATCTATTTGCACCCTAATTAATTTGTCTCTTATGTTTCTGTCTCTGGAGCTTATGTTGTCTTTCCTTCATTAACAGGGAGTTATCTCCTTGATATTTGAAAAGGCCGTGTTAGAGCCAACATTTTGCCCCATGTATGCGTTGCTCTGTTCAGATCTTAATGAAAAGCTCCCTCCATTCCCATCTGACGAGCCTGGTGGTAAAGAAATTACATTTAAGAGAGTTCTATTGAACAACTGCCAGGAGGCATTTGAAGGTGCTGATAAATTGAGAGAAGAGGTTAGGCAGATGACTGCTCCTGAGCAGGAACTTGAACGAAGGGATAAAGAGAGGTTAATCAAACTCCGCACACTTGGAAACATCCGACTAATTGGTGAACTTTTGAAGCAGAAGATGGTTCCAGAGAAAATTGTTCACCACATTGTTCAGGTTCTTTTCTCTTTCAATCTCATGTGGTGTGTATATTTTGTAAATGTACTAACTTTTCTTTTTTGTCTTTATTATTTGCAATATGGTCTAATAGCATGGATTTTCGAACAGGAACTCCTGGGACCTGATACCAAGAGTTGTCCAGAAGAAGAGAATGTTGAGGCCATATGTCAGTTCTTCAACACCATTGGAAAACAGCTTGATGAGAACCAAAAATCAAAGCGTATCAATGATTTGTATTTCAGTCGCTTGAAAGAACTGTCCACCAACCCTCAGCTGGTTTCACGATTGAGGTTTATGGTTCGTGATGTTTTGGATCTGCGTGCCAACAATTGGGTCCCAAGGCGGGAAGAGGTGATTTTCTTAGCTTATTTATTGCCTGTCTTCATGTTGATTTCTTCCCCAAGTATGTCTTATGTGGTTTTCTATTCTGAGTTACCAGGTGAAAGCAAAAAAAATTACCGAGATCCACTCGGAAGCCGAGAAAAATCTGGGGTTGCGTCCAGGTACTACTGCCAGCATTAGAAATAGTCGTGCTATTGCTTCTGGGGCTCAAGGGAGTATTAGTCCAGGTGGCTTCCCAATGAATCGCCCTGGTTCAGGTGGGATGATGCCTGGGATGCCAGGAACAAGGAAGATGCCTGGGATGCCTGGAATGGATGGTGACAGTTGGGAAGTTCCCAGATCTCGATCTATGCCAAGAGGCGATGGTTCAGCCACTCAGACCCCTGTCCGTGTTCAGCAGCCACTGATAGGGAAGTCTCCAGCAGTGAACCAGCGACTCCTACCTCAAGGTAGCGCAGGTCTCATGGGTGCCAAAACTAGTGCCCTTGTGCAAGGCAGCACTGCCCCTCCTGCTCGCCCAATTAACTTTGGATCATATGTTCCAGAAACCGGAACTGGAGTATCTGTTTCATCTAGACAGGCTCCAACTGTATCCATGGCTCCGGTTGCTGACAAACCATTGGCTCCGTCTGCAAAATTGAACCCCGATGAGCTCAAGAGAAAGACAATTTCACTTTTGGAGGAATACTTCAGTGTCAGACTTTTGGATGAGGCATCACAATGTGTTGAAGAATTGAAGTCCCCTGCTTACCATCCTGAACTTGTCAAAGAGGCCATTTCACTTGGCTTGGATAAAAGCCCACCTTGTGTCGAACCAGTTGCAAAACTTCTAGAGCATTTGTTTGCCCAGAAGCTTCTTAGTGAAAAGGACATTGGCACCGGATGTCTCCTCTATGCCGCATTACTGGAAGATCTTGCCATTGATTTACCGAAAGCACCAGCTAATTTTGGCGAGATCATTGGAAAACTTGTGTTGGCCAAAGGATTGGACTTCAAGGTTGTGAGGGAGATCCTGGAAAAGGTGGGTGACGACTATTTCCAGAATGCTGTATTCAGTTCTGCAATGAAGATTATTAGCTCTGCCCCAGGTGGGAAGGCTGTGTTGGATTCTCAGGCGTCTGATATTGCGGCATGCGAGAGCCTATTTTAGAAGACACTTCTCGTTTCAGGAGCAACATGTAACCTCAAAACAGACGAAATGTGCGCTTTCTAACCTTGGCCAGGTGCTTCTAATTACGCTATCCAAACCGAGCAGTCCGCAGCCCTATCCAGGATATAACATGGAGGTGGAACTGTGAAGAACAGGTGATGTTGGTGGGCTGTGTATTTTCCTTGAGGTGTCATACTAGTGTGTGTTCAATAGAGAGGAAAAAGAAATATAATATAAAGATTTTGGATCTCTGGTGCTGGCTTATCAAAGGCCATGGTTGCTTGAGAATGAAAAGGGCCCTGTAACGGTCCCCTTGTTTTTGTATTTCATTAGTTTTAAATTTATTTATTTTGTTGACTTGTTAAATTTTGCTTAAATTTGTGAGATCCTAATCCTTTGTTGCACATTTTAAAAGAAAAGTGATGATATATATATATATATATCGTTTTCCTCACTTTTTTTAAGACCCATATTATTTGCTTTTTTTGAAACGAAATATATTTGTGGTTCTTTCCTCCCATAAGGAGTGTAAACTTGATTCAAGTTGCTTGCGTTTACGCTTGGCTCTGTACAGAATCTTGAAATTGACTTCATTTTCATGTAAAATATCATGGTATCATTTGGTTACTGTTTTTGTGATCCATTTGGATAATATTATTATTGGTAATGAGCAATCAGCTATTTTGAGCAACAAGAGACGGCTTTCAGTCGTTTCTCAATGATGTTTCGTTACAGATAGAAGAAGGATTGCATTGTAGACATTTTAAAATGAGTTCCATTGTAATCATAGCTGTCATTATTGTGAACAATGTTTCTCAACGTAAAGCTCTTCATAATCTTTTGATAATAAATGTCTGGTGTTATGTTCCAATTTGTGGAAGAAATTGGTGGTCTCTTCTTCTACTTATCTGTGTTGCTATTTGTAACAAAGTGTTTCTGTACTCGTATCTCTGCCTGTGTGTGTGTGTGGTGGGTCTCTCCTGATATAATCTTTATATATTTTGTGTTAGACTTGGAGCTCCACCCAAGAATGAGACCATCCAATTGTTAAGGTTTTACCTGAGCTTTAGACCAGAAGAGGGATTAGGGTCTTCCAGTCAATTTCCACGATTAAGATGGACAAATAGTTAATTTTTGGGGTGTGGCAAGCCTATAGTGGTGGTTCTGTGTTTGTAAAATTTATTGGTTTTGTAGCAATGCACTATACACTGATTAGTTAGACGATTGACACATATCTTATTTTATCAATCATCCTTACACCAAATACATAGAATGCTGAATAGTTAGATGATTGACAACTTCAGATCTCATCGATTCACCATCTTCGCTCTACACGATAGGAACGAAGTATCCACAGGCTCTTATGCTCATGGCACTCTAGTTACAGTCCCTTTTCACCTTGTAAAGCTCAACATCATTGCAATGGTGAAAATCAAACCTCAGGGTGTATGGAATTTTCTTATACAAATTGGGTTAAGAAACACCAGATATTGTCAATCATATTACGTCAGTACAACGTAAATCTTACTAATAATGTGGTCTAGTCCACAATGTTTATGACTTGAAAACAAAACTATGAGTTTTCAGAAGCTACATTCTCGTGCAAAAGAAGGTCTGCTTCAAGTTCTGTTCACTGTCAGTCTCTCCATTGTCTTCATGCTCTATATTCCCAAGCATCTTGTTCTTGAGCAAGTTTATATGCAGAAATTTCAAGGACAGTTTAGATCTTTTATTATAAATGAGTGTCATATTAAGACTTTTTTAACCACTGTGTATACGCTGACTGGTCTGTTTGGCGATTATCATCTAATCAGTAAAGCCAAACGATAATGTAGTATACGAAATTGAAACTCCATCTGTTACAATATTATTGAAACTCGGGTTAATACTCCAAGCACGAGCTTTTTATAAAGTTTTATAAAGTTAATTATAATTAGACTCTTCCTGAAAATGTAAAACTATATTTTCTTTTTCAAAAAAATTTTGAATTTACATTGAGAACCCCTCATATCTCCGTTCCATTAGGGTTTGGGCGAAAAATATTGACGTTAGCAAAAAAATAATTACATAAATTTTTAATTAGGCCTCTCATTAATAATTTCATGTATATTTTTATACTTATTAAAGGGATAAATATAATATATATAGATGGAGCGAGGTTGGCTTCATTACAATATTTCCTTTATAAAGTACATAATTATTACAGAGAATGTTAAAATAGGGGTAAAATTAAAAATTTATGTAATTTTTTTCTAACATTAGCAATTTTTTATCCAAAATCTAACGAAATGAGCTCCAATGTAAATAGTAATTTTTAGAAGGGGTGTAAGTGTAGTTTTGAAATTTTTTTGAGGAAAAGTATAATATCATATTTTCAGAGGGACTAAGTATAATTTTAATTTTTAAAAAAATTAAAATTATATTTTTATAGAGGGTTTTAATATAATTAAAACTATTTTATATGAGCAGTGCAATATTTTTTTGGCATTTGTCATGTGAAGCATCAACAAAATAATATAGTAGTTCCTGTTTACTGAAATTTGAGAACAATAGATGCAAGTGAAAATGACAAAGAAGAAGATATGTACACATGAATTTTCGTTCAATTGGTGCAAATTGCAATTTACTCATATCTGATATGAAAAATAAGTAATTAGCCCCTTATGAAAAATAATATAGCAATTTATCTTTTCAATATTTAAAAAAGATCCAAATACCCTCTTCACGCGAGTGGTGTTGTGCACGCGCAGATTTTTTTTTTCTTTTTTAATTTTTTTTAATTATTTTATAACCGTTGGATCTTATATAAAAAGAATCAACGGTTCAAATCTTATATATTATTTATATATAAAATTTAAAATACAAATAATTAAAGAAAGAAAAGAAAAGAAAAATAACATGTTTTCCTCACGCAGTGCATGTATATTTATGTATTATTCATTGTATAAATCTATTTTTATAGTTTTTATATTTATTTTTGTAACTTGATAAATTTGAGGCATTGATTTGTATATCAAATATACACCGTTGATTTAAATAAAAAAAGATATAGACCATTAATTTGTTTATTGGAGCTAGACTATTGATGTACATAAAGCAGGATCTAACTATTTATAATTAAGGATATAACAATCATTTTATAGCAAAAAATGAAGCAAAATCGTACCCCACACGCGTGATGTAAACCGTTCATGTGAAGGAGGTGTTTTGCACATTTTCTTAAAATTTAGGGGGGTAAATTGATATTATGTTTTACACAAGGGGGTTAATTGTCCATTTTCTTTATCACAGTTAGATAAATTGCAATTTGTCCCGTTCAATTGTGCTGCTAAGTAAATTCATACAAGACCTGGTGCTTTGTGCACCGAATATGTGGATGTTTGCCACAAATCTCTCATCTTGGAAGTGTGGGGTGTGTGTCAACTATGTAACTAGCTCTTGTATTCCACACAGGGTATGGGATCTACAAGACCCTACTAAGAATGATTGGTCATTTAGCGTTCTGATCTCTCGTTTATGCTAAAGAATGAATGATTACCTCTTGGTTATTACTCGAATGAATGCTCAGCAGGTGAGCATTTACTACTTCATCATTAATGGAGGATCTTTCCTCACTAATGATTTGAACTCCCAAGTTCCACTTGACTGTAAAAAGAATGATTTACAGTCCTAGAACTAAAGACAGGTCTCATGTCTAACTCTATTTCCCTGCCTTAACATTGCTCGTGGATGTCGTCCATCTCTTCTCAAGGACAGAATGACACATTCTAACAACCAGGAGATGAAGCAATCCGTTTCCATTTAACCCCTACAAGGAACCACCAGAAGGAAAAGAAAGGCCTTCAGGTATTTTATATGCATGAGACACAAAAGAGAGTAGGAACTGCAAAGGAACGAACCTGCGGGAGGGTGGTCAAATGATTCATTTGATGCAGGTCATCTGGTAAACCAGCAACCCTTGAGGGCACTAGGACACTCAAAACTTCCATTAGAATCAAGACCTAACTTCCTGGACTACAACTGAAATCAGTATAGTTGTCCTCAAAAACTATTTTTTCTCTTTCCTTCGTAGTTATCAGAAGATACATTAACCAAGTAGGTCGATTGCCGTGGGAGACCAGGCAAGATTTGCGTCCATCACCACCTGGTGCCTAAGCAACTTAATCTTCACTGTTAAACTAATTCTACAAGCTAGTAATCTGCAACTGAACGAGACTCGTAATCTGCAGGTCTAATAACAGAGCTTGACGCTAATTGAAATTCAAAGTTTATCAGCTCAGGTTATGTGCTTTTCATCCATCTGTCAAGGTCTAGTTTTGGTCTTACAAAACCTCATCATTATCTTTATGCTATTTTTTTCCAACTTTTATATCATATGTGTAACCACTCCATCTATTCTAACCAGATTTAGCCTTTTACATGAGACAAAAATATACTCCCTCGTTTCCTAGTTGATAATTCTGTTTTCTTTTTGACACATCCATAAACAATTGCAATCCTTAAAAATAAAATTATTCTTTCTAATAATACTCCAGCAAAAAGTTGAAACTTCTTACATTTCCAGCTCTCACTAAAAACTTCATTGTAATTTTGAAAGGATTTAATGCAACTTACCCTCTTATGATATTGAAAATTAGCAAATTATCCCTCTATGCAAAATAATAGTAATTTGCCCCCTCTGTTTTAAAAAATGAAGCAATTTATCTCCCTGCCTAAGGAGGTAAATTGCTTTAATTTTAAAAACATAGGGAGGTAAATTGCTACATTTTGAAAAACACAGGGAGGTAAATCGCTATTTATTTCTCACAAGGAGGTTGTTTCCCTATTTTCCATAACACAGGTAGATAGATAGTAATTTACCCTAATTCGAAGTAAGATATTCAATATGGGACCATGAGAGTATGACATTACTACAGACTTAATGTTTGAGTATTATTAGAATTAATTATTGTTAAGCACGCATGAAATGCACATCATTTGAAAATGCTCAAAGAAAATGGTACCAATGATCTAAGCCACCCCCACCTACCTCAAAATCCAGGCTTCCACAATAGATCAAGGTCAAATTTTACCAAATCATCAGAATTCTAAAAGCTACATCAGCACAGTAAAATGAATAAAAATAGCTGCATCAGACCAAATAAGCAGACCTCACAATTTATAATCACAAGACTTCATATTCTACTTCAATTTGGATTCAAAGTAAAGCATATTATTCAGCAAAAAAGTCAATAACTTTGAGATAAATCAGACAATACATCCTGACATTTCCATATTAACAATCGGAAATCCTAAATACACAAGGAAATGACGAGATCACGAGGAAATCAAGGAAATCAGAAGTAGTACTAGGCGAGCTGGTAATAATCCCCACGGAATCTATCGCGATCGATGAAGACAATAGCGTAAAGGGCGTAAATTATCCCAGGAACGTACCCCAAAATAGTCAAAACCAAGCAGATGAAAAATTCCACCTGCAAAACCAACAATCCACAGAAATAAGCAAAACAACCATGAAAAACAGTGGGTCCTTTTGCATTATTGAAGTGCTTACGGAGCAGCAGCCATGACGGAGGCAAACGCCGAGGGGAGGAATGAGGATTGCGAGTAAGATCTCACAGAGGATTTCGCATCTTGATGCCATACTGATTTCGTGTTTTTCCCGATCTTTATTCTCCTCGATTCTTTGCTTCTGTTTCGCAAGAGAGAGATTTGACTTAGATTTCGTAGAGAGAGAAAGTACTGATCCGTCTGGAGATCAAATGGATATTCACATCTCCCAACATAGGAGGGATAAATCAATCAGTAATAGCAATTCCACCACGTGGACGATGACACCATTTTTTGGATTGTTTGTGGACATATGCAATTTCAATATTGGCAAAATATCACTTTTGGTCCCACTAGCTAGAGTTCTTCTCACTTGCAATCTCACGTTTCATGTGTTCAACATCTTTAGTCCCAAAATCCTATTTTTTTAACAGAAATGGTCCTATTTCGTTAACAA
Organism: Sesamum indicum; assembly: GCF_026168435.1. NCBI lineage: Eukaryota > Viridiplantae > Streptophyta > Magnoliopsida > Lamiales > Pedaliaceae > Sesamum > Sesamum indicum. The sequence continues at coordinate 698,079 of NC_142661.1, read as the reverse complement.
CTAACGGAAACGGCACGTGATAAGTCACGTGCCGTTAGTCAATTGGGGCAAAATATCACTTTTGGTCCCACTAGATAGGACCCTTCTCACTTGCAGTCCCACGCTTTACGTGTTCAACACCTTTAGTCCCAAAACTCTATTTTTTTAACAGAAATAGTCATGTTTCGTTAACAACTAACGGAAACGACATGTGAGTTGTCACGTGCCGTTAGTCAACTGACAGCTGGCCAAAAAAATAAAGATCAGGCTTGCGTTAAGTTTTTGGAGGGAAAAAAAAAGCGACAAAAAAATATTTTTTCGCTATTTATATATGTAAATAACCCACAAACACCACACAAATATTTTTATCTTTTTTCATCACTTAATCTTGAGAGCAATAGGCTAAGGCCGTGTTTACCCCTCGGATTAGGCAGTATATACAGTGTAATCCAGTGCATCAGTCCGTTTACCTGAAAAATCGACGGCCCGTTACTGGCGATCCAAACCCGGTACATTGGTGGATTATTCGCCTAATACGGATCCAGGCAATGGGGGTGGGATTCGCATCCGAACCATCTATCCCAACATTTAAGTTATGTTGCTTTGACTATAATACCCTCAAATTAGTTGTTGAAATGACGAAGTTGGCCTTGTAGCACCCCCTACTTGCTACATCTAATTGTCACTCTTTCATACTTTCTTTAATTAGAACTCATTCTATAAATAATTCCCTTTCAACCCGTAAAATAAATTCTAATTTATCAATATAATATATATCACAAAAGATAATATATACCACCTAAAGTTTATATTTAATCACACTAGATGATCTCATGTGCATAACCTCAAGAAAAATAGTATCACAATTTGAACCACAACCCGATAAAAGACCAGAATATTTAACAACCAAACCGCTCAAAACTCTGACTTAAGATATCACGACTGAGCTACCTAATAAAGACGATGGCACCGCTCAAAGTCCAATGTGGCTAGACAATGTGATTTATCTCCTGAAAAATACGTGGCAAGGAATGAGCTGCCTACTCAATAAGTATAGCCAATCAGTCTATATATACACAGGCAATAATTCACGTAGAAGCAGTCACACCGACTAACGATCATTCGTCATATAGCAACATCAGATATAAGCAGTAATATATACTCACAACTGTAAATCAATCCACGACATAATATTCGACATTATCGTTTATTAGTTAATGGCCTCACTTACTCTAGTTGGAGTACATCAGTCAATGGTTTCGCTGGCCATCATCATATCATATACAGCACAGGATACCCATTGTATGTGATATCTCCGTACTCTTTTACTTCAGCTGTGTAGCAATATCAGCACAGGATATCGCAACAAACATGGTACCCCCACACCACCCCAGTGTGTAGCTAACAACACAGGATATTCTCCGCTGCTCGGAATACCCCGGTACCCTACCTACTATGGTACCTAGCTTAATTCATATATTTTTCATATCTCATTATCAATTACATCATCATCAATCACATTTTCATAAACCATTGATTGCGTTCTCAACTAGATAAGCCTCATCTTTTATCTCAATTCACGATCATCATTCTTTTCTTTATAATGTTTACTTCCTCAATAATAGCTCCCAATTTGATTTCATACTACAATTAATTATACGATCACGTAATCATACCACTCTCACGTCCAACCATTACAAACACATAATGACACATAATAATAATTCCACCAATATTAGGGTAATCTAATAAATAATCCACAACTAATTATGTAAACAATCAATATACGAAAGCCACGTATAATAATTTAAAGCCAAGTCCATGATCGCATCCAAGAAACCAATATATATAATATATACAATACTACACATATAGATATATATATAAATTCAATTAGCTATACTTCAATTTCAAGAGGGACTGCTCAACCCTCTACTTTGTCGTTGCATCCTATAATAGAACGTATAATCAATACATATATAGAATATCATAAACTTTAAATAAAATATTATATAATGTTTGTACATTTTCCACCAATTTTTTAATATTCTATTTATATTAAGGTCCAAATCCCTGTTCCATTTTCTTTTAAATAACTACATTTTCTAAACTTTTCAAACATATATTTAGTTTACCAAATAATTCATAAGAATTCATTTAATCAAACCCCTTATATATTTATAACTATCGTTTTTAATAACATCCGTAAATTATATTACCACTGAAACCTCATTTTTTTCCTCTTTAATAACATAATATTTTTTAAATATAATTTTCGAAACATTTCTATGAATTTTCTATCAATTTATCGTTTGCTATATAATTTAATTAAGAAACAATACATAAAATTATATATTTAGTTGATCATTCCGATGGAATTGTGTAAATTAGCAATAATAATAATTAAATCTAACAAATCTAATAATTTAATGAACCAACTATATCATTTTTATATCAAATGTGATATTTAATACGATGCTAATTTAAATAGCCAAAATTATAAAATACTCTGATTAAATAGTATAGTGCTCAATATAATTAATATTTAATAAACGAAATTATTATATTTTCTGCTTCTTCTTCGCTCGCAGAAAGAGAGAGATTGCAAATTTTGCTGAAGTAGTAATTTATTTATGTACTTTATATATGTGTGCTGGGAGAGGAGAGAGAAGTGAGGTGGGCTTGGCCGCCACTCTCATCCACTCTCTCTCTTCTCATAATTTTATATGCATATATCTATATACATATTATTATATATATATTTACATATATATATAATATTATTATTATTTTATTTATTTAATTAATTTTTTTAAAAAATATTCATTATGTCCTTCTTAATTTTCTTAATTAATATAATTTGCCCCCAAATATTATAACGAACTCTAATTTAATCCGTTCAAGTTTTATTTTAACTCAAATTCAGTCTATAATTTGTTCACTAATTAAATCTAAATTTTTAATAATTATCAATTAGTGTTCCAATTACGTGAAAAATTCTACGGATGTCACAGGTCTTGTACACACACCTACCGCCTTTACTTCACTCTCGCTTTTTTCATTTCAAACCATCATCTTCTCCACTTGTGCAAAATCCCGCGTTAAAGGGAACGTCTTCCAGGTTGCTACCGTCCTCATCGCCTCAAGGTGAGTTCATCGTCGCCATTTACTTCAATGTCGGTTAGGACGTTAGTGTGTACCTACGTATCTTACTCTAAAACACTGGGTTGTAACCTGTATCATCGTCAATGTCAACTTTTCCTGTAATATATATAATTTATATTGTTAATATTTTTTTTGTCTTTTTTGGAGTGGTGCAGGAATCATCGCTGGAGGTGCACTTGACGTTGTCTTGTGAGATTTGTTCGCATTCATTAAGGAACAAAATGTTGCAAGGTACTGTAAGACTTTTGGGGGATGTTTTGGCATATTTTGGATTTGTAAAGTGGTAGTATTTGACAGATTTTAAGCATGCAAAGTTACACTTTACAACACATTTCATTAATGATCAAAATTAGTGGATTTCAGTATATTTTCTATTTTTTTTGCAATTTAGTGCTTTTGTGCAATTTTAGTTTTCGTTTTTATTGCTTTCAGGATTTATACTTACACATTTAAACACAATATAAACTATAATTACTTGCAAAAAAGGCATATTTATTAGTTTTTTTACACATAATTCACCATTACTAAAAGGTCATCTAGTAATATATAAGAACATCCTTTTACACATAACTCATCATTACAATAGCATTGAATATTTGAAGTATTTTGAGATGTTTGTGACATCTTTTGGCCTATTACTCTCAAGATTAAGTGATGAAAAAAAGATGAAAATGTTGTGTGGTGTTTGTGAGTTATTTACATATATAAATAGCAAAAAAAATACTTTTTTGGTGCCTTGTTTTCCCTCCAAAAACTGAACACAAGCCTGATTTTTGTTTTTTTCGCCAGCTGCCAGTTGACTAACGGCACGTGACAATCACATGCCATTTCCGTTAGTTGTTAACAGAAAAGGACTATTTCTGTTAAAAAAAATAGGATTTTGGGACTAAAGGTGTTGAACAAGTAAAGCGTGAGACTGCAAATGAGAAGGGCCCTATCTAGTGGGACCCAAAGTAATATTTTGCCCCAGTTGACTAACGGCACGTGACAAGTTAGTTATAACGGAATATGACCATTTCTGTTAAAAAAAATAGGATTTTGGGACTAAAGGTGTTAAACACGTAAAGCGTGGGACTGCAAGTGAGAAGAGCCTTATCTAGTGGGACCAAAAGTGATATTTTGCCTTCAATATTTTTATTCTATGCCAACGCCAAATTATTAGAGTCGAGTTGAATATATTATTATTTAAATTATTTAAATTTCTAAAAATATATTTAAATTTAATTTAATTATTAATTTATCAAGCTCAAATAAATTTTAATTCGATTGAATATAAGTCAAATTGGATCACTAATTGAATTGAGATTGAGGCGAACTTAAAAGTTTATCAAATAAATTTTTTTTGTTCTAATTTGGTTCATTGAATTTCATGAATTGAATTGGAACGAGTTTTTATCTATCGATTTCAAATAAGTAGTTTGATTTATTTTTCAGTCAGAGTTGTCATTTTATATTTTATTATATAAAAGTTTAATATGAAGAAAATTATAGGGTGTTTGGATAGAATCATTTAAGAAATTTGATAGGTTCGTATATTTGATAAGATATTTTTAGAATTTATAAAATATTAAATTTTATTTGAAGATAAATTTTTAAAGTATTTAAAATAAAATAAGGGATTGCATACTTTTGTGTATGCCATAAAGATGTGATTGGTTAGAGAAGGATAAATGTTGGATAAAATGGGTAGTGGAATCAATTAAAGTTTATAACAAAGTGTTTAATTTGTAATTAGTTATTAATCCGTGCATTTGACGGAACTAGGGATGATCGAGAAGAATGTTGTAAGAAGTTTTGACATCTATAACATTAAATTATGTAGTCGATACCATGTCATCCATAGTTAATTGCATCCTTGTAATGCCGACAGCCCTTTGTCCTCCTTGATTAAAGCCTTGGATCATAAGGTGACTATTTGAGAGTTCATCTATGGGGATCCCTAATTCCTTCAAAATTCGTAGAGGTAAGATCTTAACTGTAGAGCCTCGATCAATCAATATTCTTGTTCACCTTTTTCACTCACGAGCGTACCCGGCCATGAATAAGGGACAATTATAAGGCTTATATCCGAGGAACAAATCTTCGTCCGTGAAAGTAATTGTGGACATACACTCATCAGCCTTGAAGGAATCTTTGTTTTCGAGTAGCTCATCCTTATTGATTGTGTGCGTGGCATCGCATGAAGCCTTTTTAACATCAGAAAATCCACACTTAGTTGACACAAGATTTGTTCTTGCAGAATCCTCTTCAAGAGAAATTTTACCTTGACGAGCCAATTGCATAACCATGTCCTTAAACACTAAGCAGTCTTGTATCGCATGCCCAACTAAGTGATGGTATTTGTAATATTTTGGATCATCCCTCCGTTCGGCTTCCTCAGGTTGCTTCATTTCTAGTAGATCAATAAGGTTAGCTTCCAACAAGTCATCAAATATTCTGGAGACATCAAAGTCAAGAAATAGATATTGTCTAGCTTGCATTTCTTTCAAAGTCAGTTTTCTTTGTGGCTTCTCGTAAGGAACATTATTATTTGGGGAAACATTGTCTTTTGCAATGCTCTTGAGCTTGAATAGCGCTACATTCATGGTCACTGATTCTTTGCTTGGAGCTTTTGGAAAAGGCTCGCCCCCTTTCTTTACTTTTCCTTGGTTCTGCTAGGTTCTCGGACCGGTAGTCACTCAACTCCGCTTGCTATCATACTTAACTCCATGTCATGTGCTCGAGTGGCTAATTCTTTGAAGGATTTGGGTAGGATTCCTTGGAGAATATACTGAAGGCCCCAATGCATCCCTTGAATGCACATCTCAATGGCGGAAGTTTTAGATAATCGATCTTTGCAATTAAGGCTCAGGTTCCTCCACCTATTGATATAATCAAAATTGGTTCTTTTTTCCACTGGCGAGAATTTGTAAGCTCCACCATGCTGACAGTTCGTCGAGTGCTATGGAAGCGATTTAGGAATTCGTGCTCTAGTTATTCCTATCCATCGATTGAGCCAGCCTTCGAGTCAGTATACCAGTCAAATGCATTGCCTTTCAACGATCGAACAAACTACTTGACTAGATGATCACCATATGTTCCTGCATTGTTGCACATTTCAACAAAATGAGCCACGTGTTGCTTATGATTGCCCTTGCCATCAAATTGCTGGAACTTTGGTGGCTGATAACCCACTGGCATCTTCAGGTTGTCAATCCTTTGAGTGTAAGGCTTGGAGTAAGTAAGGGATGACTTTGAGCTTCCCTCAATCTTGCTTCTAATGGTTCCTTCAATGAATTCTTTCAGTTGGTCCACAGGAATCAACCCGTCAATAAAATTAGTGCCACAAAAAATCTTCCCAAATGACTCCTCTCACTTAGTACGTGCAAAAGGATTTAGGCTCACCCAGCCATGCAAGCGAAGATGATGGAAATAAGTCTCCTCTGTCCACTCCTCGTTCTGTGTCTAGCTATTCCTTCACAACAAATGTGGTTCCAGTTATGGTGACAAATGCTACAACCATAGAGGAACAACCCGCAAGTTTGACAAGAGCCATTGAGGGACTTACAAAGCACGTTCGAGAGCAAGATGCTCAAATTGTTAGATTGATCAACAAGGCAAATAATATTGACACAAGCCATATCATAGGGAAACAAGTTGAGGCTCATGATGAAGCAAAGGGATCTAAAAAGCAACATTATACTGAGAAGGATAAGTCTGCAAAGGAGCTTCAAATTTCTTGTGTACCAAATTTGTGGCACTAATTTTATTGTGTTGAAGAATCACAACACAAATAAATTGTCACAAATAAAAATATATAGATTAAAATATTAACATGGGTACAATCTCTATCAATCCCTTGGTTCTTCTTTTTCAAATATATCTTTGACAAATTCAAAGGCTAAACTCTACGTAGATCTCCTTTAGACTTGAATTTGAATTTTTATAATATTAATTCGAGGGCTCACGCTTGTAATCCCGAATTAAACGATATAATGTTGACTTGGAATTTGATGATTTAAAAGTGGATTTGTCTTGGATCTTCTTGAAAGGATATTTGAATATTTATAATGGTAATTCGAGGGTTTAGCGCCTGTAATCCCAAATTAAATCCTATAATTTGTGGCGCACCTTTGACGAAAGAGTCGATCTCTACCTTGAACACCCTTGAATATTCTTAAGCTCGAAGAACTTCGTAGAGAGGATTATTTGGCCTTCTTCCCTTGCTTTGCTCTTTGTTCTCTTTCTCTGTGTGTCTGTATTTTGAATGAGCTCCAAGGACCCCTATATATAACTGTTAAGCAGGTGTAGTTGTGATGCACTTAAACACCTTGTATTATCTCTTTATAATTTAATTTAAAGAGACAAACACATTATATATTTGGAATATATGATTGGTCAACTTGATATTATCTCTTCAATATTTGTACTTTTAAAGAAATAAATATTACAAATATTTGTCTTGATTTGATTGGAGCGTACATATAGTTCCGCTTAATGTGACGCGTCTGATTGGTTCGAATCTTTGACTGCGACGTATCATTTGATTGGTAAAAATACTTCACTTTGACACTTGTCGGCCATTGATTTGATGACAAAATATATAATTGATAAATAATATATTTTATGATATTTGTCATTATTTAATTGGGTGCAAAATTAATTTATCTACACATACATTAATCTGTCGTGCATGAATTCTATATTAGAATATAAACCTTGGATCAAAATATTATATTATATTATTATTGACTAGGCGACTAGTGATAACTGGCGCTATGTATCACGTTCTTATACTTTCTTTTCCTTTTTCAATAGAGTACATTACAATATTTTTTTTTAAAAATTTGGTATAAATACTTTTTTGTTGTTTAATGAAAATATATAATATCTGGATGAAGGTATGAAATTATTAACTTTATCTTTATTGTATTTTTTCTTAAAACAAATTAAAAAAATCCAATTAGTTCATGAAAGAATTTCATAACTTTTTTAAAAAAAAAGTAAAATTATTCATAGTTATAATTGTATTTTGGTCAGTTTACCATAATAATGGTGGAATCTAACAAAAACTAATGCATTGAGATAATTGTTAGATGACTATTAAAATTATCGAATATTTATTGATATGTGCCAAAAACGCACACTTTAATAAATAATGCAAGCAAAAAATGTGGTGCTCGGTCCACTTGGAATGGAAAGTGGTGAAATAAATGCTAAAAAGTAAAAACAGTCAAATGAGTGAAGAAGAGAGTGTTTTGCTCAATTTTGTGTACAATAGAGAGATTGGTAATGAATTAAAGCTCTAAGTACGAAATTACAATGCTCCTTTAATCTAATATGGTAGCAAAAAAGTGAATATTGTAGTATGTGGGCGCAAAAAGTGTAGAACATATCAAAAGCATGTGAAAACATATGGACATATGAACGTGTGTTTGTCCTCTATTCCTTTCATTCTCCCGTTGGGTGGGGGGGGGGGGCGCTCTATTTATAGAAAACCACAAGGTTGTTGAAGATAGGTCATGAATTTGAGGGAGCATGACCTTAAAGTTGTTGGATAATGATGTATCCACCTCCTCAAATTTGGTACAGTCCTTAACGGTTGGCTGATCACCTTCGGACTTGAGGGATAACTAGAGGATCTCCTCAGATTCGAGGGACTGTTAGTGTTTGCTGTGTATCAGCTGGGGAAAAAGAATGCCTTCTCAGATTTTCAGGAGGGTGGTTGAGAAGGCCTCTCCCAATTGGACTCTAAATCCGGTAGGGTTTATGCTACTTCTCCATAGGGGCACCATGTGTCTTTGAGGGGATTGTTGGTCTTTATCCGATTTTGTGAGAGAGACCTCCAGAGGTCCTGCGTGGCTACCGCCTAGATTCTCCGTGGACGCTATGTGGAGACTTTGGCTGCGAGACTTCAAATCCCTAAGCCTTCTTGTGGGCCTGTGTGGCCTTTCTAGATTAGGGTCCTCTCAGACTTTGACCGGCTGGATTTCTTTTGATCAATCTATTTTTCAGGAAGCGCGTGTCTGCCCTAGGCCTCCTGTGCCTTATGGTCCCTCACTCGAACTGTGCCTCTTAAGGGGCACCATGACCTACATTTCTTTCATTTTTTGGACCACTTGGGCTACTTTGAGCCAACTAATTTCTATGCACATCATTGATAATTTTTCAAATAAAGAGTATGTATTTATAATTACGCAAAAATTCAGGAAGCGCGTTGTAATTCACCCTTTCGAATAAGAAAACAATCATAAAGTATGGGTAATAAATTTTCTTATCCAAATTATTATCTTTGGATTTTCATAAGGCCAGATTGTTATAAAATTTCATGTATGAAATCCATCCAAATAAAAATATTTGATTCCTAGGAGACGGAGTTGAAATTAATTTATGCTTTATCCCTCGACACTTAAAGTAAATAAATCAACAATAGAATTAAATAATTGTGTAGTAAAATAATGGGCAAATAGTGTTACGTGTGTTTTTATACTTTATTATTTTTTTTTTAATTTATAATCTCAACTTTATAAAATTTACATTTTTTGTCACATATTATTATTTTTTATTATTTTTTTTGTTGAACGAATATCACGTGCAAATATAAAATAGATTCACATCATATTATCCTAAAATATCACATGTACACAGTATATGATGCTTTTTTAACATAAAAATTACTTGAAAAATAATATATACAATAAAGTGTAAATTTCGTAAAGTTGCAATGATAAATTAACACAAAATAAAATTAAGATGACGAAGTGAAAAAATGAATATAAGTCGGATATCGAAATTTAATTAACCTTAACATAATTATAGTTAATAGCTTTTCAATAAAACTCCTTCAAAATCATAAATTGTAGATATAGACCAATTTTAAATTTGATTAATTTCCCAAAAAGGGGGTATGGATTATTTATCATCACAGTCAACACAAAATCCTGATCGACTTGATTTGTCAATAGTCAGAAGAAAATCCTGACACTTCACGCGCATCACGCGATGATTGTAGCGCGTGAACCGTCTCCCCCTCCGCTCCTCTCTGTCTCCTACGTTAAGAACCGACCCCCCCGGCCGCAGAGACACTCTCTCTGATTTTCTTTTCTCCACTGTCTGAGACTTTCGAGCCAGACGCTCCAAAACCCTAACAATTCAAATTCCCAATGTTCGATCACTCAAGTTTTTTGAACAATTAGCGTGTTGTTTTTGACAGAGTTTTGAGTAATTAGAAGAATGGAGTTTAATCATCGAGCGGTTAATCAGCAAGCTTCACCGCGCATTCCTCGGCCGTCGGATTACAGCTATGTTACCGATCAATCCCTTCGAGGTACGTGCATTCTCTTAGTTTTAGTGATTTTTGCTTTTCCTTTATGGTGCTGTTTTTCTGTTCTGTTTTGAAGGTTTTTATTTTTATTTCTTGAAGAAAACTTCTGCTAGTAATGTATGTGGTATGTAGACATATGTGTGGTTTGTGAATGTGTTTTTGGTCAGTTGAAAATTCATCGAATCAAGTGGAATTGCTGATTTCCCGCATGTTTGAGTTGTTTATTGTTAGGGAAATTGATTTTATTTTAATCTATTCTGTTTTTCCTGGATCTCTTTATTTGACTGCAAAATGTTTCTCATTTTATGTTGGTGAAAATGTAACCAAGTTTGATTTATTATTTCTGTTTGTAGTGTCAATGATCTGCGAATTTTACAAAATTTTCAAATTTTATGTAAAGATTTTATTTGTTGGTTGAAGAAGTGTATGGTTTGCTTCTGTGTAGTATGGATTCATGCATGTAAAACAAGTGGGAAAATTTAGTAAACTTGCCGTAAGGAGCATTATATTTGCTCAAGAGACTAACATGGAGTATTAGCTGCAGTTTAATTAAATATAGAGAGAAATTTATAGAGCTATTTGTTTCCAATAAATTGCCGAATGTACACAAAAATGGTCACCAGTGAAGTTTTGTATATAATTAGAGAAACTAAGAAAGGAACTGGACATGAAGAGTGTAGTATTGTATGTAATTTGCTATGTTTGTCACTAGCATCTCCTATTGCATTTGATTAGTTTGTTTTCTTGTTCACCTTTACCAAACAGGCCCACAAATTGACCTAGTTTTCGTTTTCTTTCTTTCCTTTTTTTTTTTTTTTTTTTTTTTTTTCCGTATTGCTAGTTGGTTTGGCAAGATAGGAGTGAGGTTTGGATTTTATTTCTTCATCAATTCATTATCATCTGCTTTTTAGTTTTTCATTTTCCATTTTTAAATTGTTTCAGCTGGCTATTTGGGAACAGATTTATGGCAAAGCCGGCGAGAATTCATCCGGGACAATCATCCTCCCGGTCAACTTTATCCTCACCCTCGCCCATTCCATCACCCTCACCTTCCACCTCATCCTCATGCTATGCACGAGGCAATCCAAAGAGAGATTGAAAAACAAAGGATTCGACAGGATATAATCCTGGCAGAGATTGAAAGGAGGTATGCTTTGGAGGCGGAGGTGAGAATGGAGCTCAGAATGGAGATGGAGTTGGCTCTACGGAAGGGTGGTAATGGTTTTCCATTTGGGCCATGTCCGCCAATGGAGTTCGAATCACCAACAAGATCTTCACTTTTGAGAATGAGAGCAGAAGGGAGGTCTGTAGAGGGCAGGTTTGCGATGTCACTGGAAGAGATGAGGAGGCCGAATGGAAGGCATGAAAGTGGAAGTTCTGGGACACAGCCATTCCAGAGAGGGACTGCAGATTTGAGAATTTCAGAGGTGAAGCCTGTAGCCGAGGGTAGCAAAGAAAAGCAGACAGTTATTTTTATGGTGAGTATGCTACTTACCCTCTGTGGTTTATTCAGCCTTCAACTTTCATGAAATTTCTAAAATTTAAGATCTGCATCGATGTAGAATAAAGATGTAATTTCATGGAAAATAATTTTCAGAATATGTATTTTGTTATATGTACAAGCACCAGAATGCCGAAGTTTACTTTGTTTTTTGCCATAGGTGATGAGAGGAGAAAGGAAAATCTCCCCATTTGAGGAAAAATAAATTCTTTTACAGAAGTACAGTAAAAGTTTTCATCTCTGAGGTGGTGCACCAAAGCTGATTTGAGAACAGATGTTTATTTGTAGTGTGTTTACATAATACCTGAATTTGAACCTTTTACATTCCGGGGTGGGGGGGAGTTTGCTTTCACCAGAAGTTATGGAACTTGCAGACAAAAGGATTTGTATATTGTTATCATCTTAATCCATGTCTTATGTACGATTCCATTGGGAGAGTTCCTGCACCTCTGGGATTAAGGGGATTCCCCATTCCCAACTATAGAAAAGGAACTCTTGTCTAGCCGAAGGCACAGTAACTAATAAGACTGATACACTGGATCCTGCTCGCCTAAGCATTTTTTTTAATGATTTTCAAAAACATGGGCCACGCTCCTTCCCAAAACTAATTGAAGGATCACCTCTCAAGTATTCCAACTGGTGGAGTGAAGGAACAAGAATAAATCGGGGTGAGGAGGGATGCCAGTAAGTTGCAATTATTTATTGCATATATGAACACTTAATCTGGATGTAGGCCTTTTAATTTGTTTGATTCATGCATTCAAGATTTATAGCTTCTACCCGTAACATTTAGTGAAGTTTCACTTTCCAGGACTCAGATAGAATCCAGTTATAATGTACAATTTTTACATGTCTCCCAAATATCCTGTTTGAATAATGAGAATTTACCAATTTGTTGTCCTTATATGTGATGGTCCTATTACTTGTGAACCAGAACGTGAGAAGTCAGCCGGTGATGGGTAGTTGCAGTTGTTGGCTGAAGATTATCTATTCCAATCACAGTGTCTATGTGATATTTCATGACTTGGCAGCATGATGCTGATTAATATCTTTAAAAGCTATGTTTGCATTTAGGTATTCGTTCTTGAATTTGTTGGTCTAGAGGTAGACTATTTGTGCACTTGCATCAGACTTATATTTTATTGGCAGCTTTTATGATCCACTTGAATGAATGCTTCCGAGTTGAATTCATTTTAAGAATTCTATCACAGTAGCACCAAAAACACATGAGATTTTGTCATTCATGAAAGCCCAGTAAAAAGGTGGTGATGGTTTATAGTATCAGCTTGGAATCGATTTTATCACATCAAGGCCAGGTAGTTGAAAAATGCTTCACAGGTAGATATTCAAGTTTTCTTGTATATACTATAATTGAAAAATGGTACTATACCTTTCCTGTTTGAAGTCAAGTAGAGAGAAAGATGGAGAAACCAAGAAAGAAACTTGTCGAGTGCATTTAAAATCTAAGTTCCTTGGTAACTGTCTTGTGTTTACAGCATCCTTTTTTATTGTTGAAGGGAAAATGGAGTGTCAGAATTGATATTCTGGGAGAGATTGAAGTATGATATTCCATCTCATTAGTGCAGACAAGTCTGAGCTGGAGTTGAGCATTGCTGATCAGTTGAAATATAGATATAGTTTGCACACTTCAACATCCTAGAAGGAAAACACACTTGACAAACCTAGACCACCATCCTATCTGGTGCTTTTAAATAAATACATGTGGTTCAATTGGCTAAAGATACTACTAGTAAATGTATTTGACATTGCCAGTGGTGCATATCATGCTTTCAAATTTAATAAAGAGTGTAGGAAGTAGAGAGCTTCCCTTAAGCTGAATTAATAATTGTTTTGCTCATACACGAAATAGACTACTTTGAATGCCAGTCTAGCTTTTATTAATAGGAATTCTTGAGTTACCAAGGTGTTTTCTTTGTATTTACAATTGAGTGACGGAGTTCTTTCCAAGAATTAAACTTATGAAATGCGAAGGTAGCTTTTATTAATAGGAATTCTTGAGTTACCAAGGTGTTTTCTTTGCATTTACAATTGAGTGATGGAGTTCTTTCCAAGAATTAAACTTATGAAATGCAAAGGTAGCCTAGTTTATGTGGTCGTTTAGGATGTGAATGTGATATTTACGTGCATCTAAAATGAAGGCAATGTTCTATTAGGTTTATCCTTATCTAGAGTGGCTGAATGGCAAAAAAGCGCCTGTGATGTTTATTGGAGCAGCATCTGCTCATTTTGATTTGTTTCTGTGTAGTAGAGTTTCAACGAAATCGGAGTTATCCCATTACTTTCTGATCAATCTTTTGAAGTTAAATAGTTAATATCTTCTCCTTGAGCCTTTAGCCAGTTCTTGTAGTCATTTTTCTACTGTTATATCCCTGTTGAAAATTTTACTTTTATCTGGATAGGTGATGGTCCACATAGTGGATCGCTCCTCTCCTTAAATTTTTTCTTTCCTGGTAATAGATTTCTCTGCCATGCCACTATTAATACAAGATGCAGTAACTTTTTAGAAGAATTAATTTATTTGTTATTTTGAATTTGTCCATCCCCCGCTGCCTCTCTCCTGTTTGGTAAATGGGAATGAGGCTCGGTAGTCGTGGGATGGATTTTGGTCTTTTCACCATTCATAAGGTGACAATTTATGTGGACTGTGTTTTGGGCATTATAGGCCAAACATGATGACAACATATCTGGATCAAAGAGGAAGGCTGTGACCCCGCTGGGAGCAACTGAAGATTCATCGATAGGTATCTCGAAGAAGAAAGCTAAGGAGGAGTGGAGTTGCGCCCTCTGTCAAGTTAGTGCCACCAGTGAACAGGTGCTGAATGAGCACCTGCAGGGAAAGAAACACAAGTTGAAGGAGGCTGCGCTGAAAGCTGAGAGGGATCGAAAAAAGTATACCATTGGCCTTTCAAAGAGAGCTACCAAGTCCGTCCAGGTTGGAGGAACAGTTGATCAAGGCAAGGAGGAGGGAGTGAAACTCCCAACTGAATCGTTTCCGAACAAGACGACCGGGAAATTGAGCTCAAAAAGGCAGGATATGGTTCCATTGCTGGAGAAAATTCAGTCAACATCAGTTGAAAAACTGCAGAAAAGTGGTGATCATACAAAGTCTAGGTTTTGGTGTGAGATATGCAACATAGGGACCCCCTCTCAAAAAGTTATGAATGCTCACAAGAAGGGGAAGAAACATGTTCGTCGGCTGCAGGGAAGTGATTTAAAATGTCGAGCTACCCCACCTCATCCAAAGAAGATTTTAGTAGTCTCGAATCAGGCAGAATTGGTCGCTGAAAATGGGAAGAATGGAACTATACACAATGTTGATGAAACCCAGGACAAACTGAGGTCAGAGGATGACAAGCCTGCCGATGCAGTCAAGCTTGAAGATCATGAGCTTGTGAATGAAACCAAGGAAGAAAATTGTGGGGCTGTGGATATAACAGAGCCAGATGATGGCTTGACCAACAATGTAGCAGAGCTCAAAGGCGACGACCGGATTATGACATGACTTCAACCTCTAGGTCGATGAAATCTAATAAGTAGATGGAAGTAGGATGTCGCTGCCGCTCTATATCCTTAACTTGTTCGAAAATTGTGTATATTTTCTATGACATAGCTAACGACTAGTTCCCGACATGTTTCATTGAAGATTGTTTGGAGGTCACTGTTGCTGCTAGATTTTGTCGGAACAATCTGTGTTACTGAATGATGTTTTCCATAAGTAGGTCTTCATTTTTGTGTCAACATCTTTTATCCTTTTGATTTCGTAATTGCTTAGTGTTTGTTTGCTGTTGTCTGAGATGCCCTACGAGAAAATGAGGTAGCTGCTTGTGCAAAGTTCTTTTGTCAAACAAACTTGATCTGTTGGTTACAAGTACTCTTACTGTTAAGTAGGCTTTGCATCCAAGGGTCAGGCCCAAACGTCAATTTGCGTCTAATTTTAACATCATTATTACTGCTAGGATTATTTGATGTGTAGGCTTAATTTTTTGAAATGTAAAATTATAAATATTTGTTATAATTTGAATTTGTTATGGAATATTTTTAATTATCTAAGTATTTATTATTATTATTATTAATTATCTAAGTGTTGGTTATGGAAAAATTATTAAGTATTTCTTAAAAATAAAACACATTAATTGAGTTAAAAAATAAAAAGAGACAGGAAAAATAAAACTTGGATGCAAAAGTGCGATGAGACATAATGGAGGACTAAATTAAACGAATAAGATTAAAGAGGTGAAAAGAACAGAAGAAAAATGAGATGAGGGACAAGAGAGAAAAAAACTAAATGAATAAAAAGGTTAGTGGAAATTCACGGGTGATGAATTTTCTGGAGTTTTCTGGGTTGAGTGATCTCGGGTGCTCAAACTTCAGGTGGTGTAATAGGAGGCAGGCCTCTGGAGACGGTGAGAGCAAGATTTGATAGGTTATGTGCTAATTCAGTTGGGGTGAGTAAATTCTGGGCTTACAAGGTGTCGCATATTCCAACCTGTCAATTCGATCGTCTAATGATTTTGATAGACTTCAGGGGTGACCGAAAATGAGAGATAGAGACCTCGCTCAGTTCAGTTTTGTTTTGATGCTAGATGGCTTCAGTTGGAAGGATGTCGACGAGTAATTGAAGATTCCTGGAATGAAGCAGTAGTGGGATATGCTCATGAAGTATTATGGAAAAAAGATTCAGTTATGAGTGGGTTTGCTCAAGTGGAAGAAAAACGGGATACAAACGCTCTAAGAAGGAGGTGTAGAGGTTGGAGGAGTGATATGCCTAGCTAGAAGCTAGTAATTTAAATGAGGAAACCAATAGGGAGTTACAAAACATCCGGTCCTAGTTAATGGAGGTTGAGACTCGAGAGATGCTCAAGTGGCAGCAGAGGAGTAAAGAGCATTGGCTAACAAATGGGGCTGGAAATACACGATTTTTTCATGCTAGAGCTTCAACAGGAAAAGACATAATACCATCTCTCGACTTAAGGATAGTTGGGGTTTGGCAAGAGGAGGAGGAAAATGTGCAAGACATCTGACTTCAGCACTTTAGATTGATCTTTATGTCTCGTCGGCCATCGGAGGCAAGCATAGACCAGGTGATGGCTACGATCCCGCAACGAGTAACCCCAGAGATGAACACTCAACTAACTCAACCATTCACGGCACCCGAGGTCAAGCAAGCCATTTTTAGTATCTCTCCCCTTAAATCCCCTCTTTTCTTCCAAAAATTCTGGAATATAGTAGGTGATGATGTTTCTAATTCGGTGCTTAGAATTTTGAATAGCCACTCATTGTTATACAAATTGAGTTACACACACGTTTTTAGTCCTAAAGTTAGCAATTCGGAAGTTGTGTCTAAGTTATGTCCTATCAGTTTATGCAATGTAGTGGTTAAGATTGCATCCAAATGCCTAGCTAATCATGTAAAAGGTATGTGAATGACGTCGTCTCTTCTTACACAGTTTACTTTTATCCCTAATCGTCTTATCACAAATAATATCTTACTTGTTTTTGACTTAATCACTTTCTTAGGATATCATCCAAGTCTAAATCGGGGCTACGCCGCATTTAAAATGGATATGAACAAAGCTTATAATAGGGTGGAATGGTCTTTCCTTAGACGTGTTCTCCTTAGATTAGGCTTTGAGAGGTGTGTTGTTGATCTTATTTTGCTCTTGGTTATTTCTGTCTCATATTCGTTAACTCTAAATGGTGATCAGTTTGATATCTTAGACCAGAACGCGGTATCCGTCAAGGAGACCCGCTATTCCGGTACCTCTTTATTTTTTGCATAAAGCTTTCATAGGACTCATTCAGGAGGCAAACAGGAATGGTTCTTTACGAGGCATGAGGATTAGTTAGACAACTCCAAGTGTGTTGCGTCTTTTGTTTTCCAATGTTATACTCTTATTTTGCGAAGCTATGGAGGGACAAATCAAAGAAGTACGGAGAATTCCAGACCTGTATGTGAGGGTATGCGGACAAGAGGTTAACTTTTCTAAATGAAGCATGGTCGTAAGTGGGGCCCTCCATGAAGGAAATAAGCGTCGGTTAGTCTCGATCGGGGGTTAGCTTGGTGGAAGTTCATGATATTATCTGGGACTCCCGGCATTGGTAGGTCGGTCGAAATGGGCGTTGTTCCAAAACATTCAGGATCGGTCATGGGCCCATATCTCGGATTGGAGTAGTAGACTTCTGTCACAAGCTGGGAAGGGGGTTCTCATAAAATCGGTACTCCAAGCATTGCCAACATATGCTATGTCTTCTTTCAAATTACATGATACCTTATTGAAGGAGCTGGAGAAGGCAATGAGGGACTTCTGGTGGCATGACAAAGGGGATAAGAGAATGGATTGGGTCGCCTGGAAGAAAATGTGCCGACCCCTAGTAGAAGGTAGATTAGGATTCCGTGATTTGAGCACTTTCATTTAGGCTTGTTAACAAAATAAGGATGCTGACTGGTTACGAGCCCAGACTCTTTACTCAGTTAGATATTAAAGGCACGCTACTTTCCTCACTCATCTTTTTGTGAGGCGGCGGTAAGTTCTCGCCTGTCGCTCACGTGGAGGAGCATTCTCGCAGCAAGAGGAGTTTTGGTGATAGGGTGTGGGAAGCGAGCTGATCCGGTTCATCCAGGAGGACGATGATTGTGGTGGAAGCCAGGCCGACAAGGTTCTTTTTCAGTGAGTAGTGCATACATAGTGGCATTATGAATAACAACTCCATCAGAGGCTTCTTCTTCAAGGTGATTTCGTCCTTTGGCGGAGGGGTGTTAACCTTTTTGGGAACATCTGTAGGCGTTGCAAGTACCTCCAAGAGTCCGAGTGCAAACTTGGCGGTTATAATATTGTTGTAATAACATCTAACGAGAATGTTTTTGAAAATTTTCTAACAAGAGATGGAGGCATATGAAGCAAACTCCATCATAATGAGGCTCAGGCACCTTAGGGAAAGCCTTGAGGAGGTTGAGAAGAAGTTCGAACGGCTAACGATAAATACTTAAGTTGCCAGATAAATTCAAAGAGCTGATCTAGACATTGTCCATGTTGCAATAATGAGTCCCTTGTTAGCATCCACCTTATTATGGAATGATGTACGAGAATTAATTCGGAAGGCATCACCCTTGGGAATGACTCATGAGTTGAGGGAGCATGACCCTGAACATGGCATGAGAGTACAGGGCTCAAGACCTGTAACATCGGATTCAAGTACTGATTGCATGAGGTCATCACTAGATTCTGGTGTAATAGCAACAACTGGGTCATAGGAAGTGCAAACTCCTGATAATTCAAGTCAAACCAGCACCTCTAGGGTCAAAGAAGGAGAGATTATCCTTAGTTCGATGATAGGTACTTCTAAGGCTAATACTAGCAAGTTGATATCTTCTTCTTCTGCTTGGCATGTATAGCAGCGAATGTGAAAAAAAATAATTTTTCGCAAAGGAGTAGACCCAAGCAAGAGCATCATTGAAACATTCGAAAAATACAACAGAATCTGGTTGTTAGAGGGGTCCAAACCAGAAGATGTTCAAGAATTGCATGATTTTGGAGCCTTGGCTTCAGTTCATACTATGTCACCTAGTTCTTTGAAAATTTCAAAGCTTTCGGAATAGATTATTAGGGCAGTCTATGACTCTTGGCAAAACAACCCCCACTTAAAAAGATAAGAAATTCTGGAGTTAAAATTCATATCAGCAGCTCCATAAACAACAGAAAAGGGGTCTCATCCAGCCTTCCATTTCATCAAGCTGCAGAGACCAGATATGGTAGCCTTTAATAAAAATAAATTGGCTGAGGAGAAACTTCGTTGGTATTAGTTATTAGTGAAAACGATATGTCTATTAGAAGAGTTTGGGGATTGTGGGTCTGTCTCATTGAGATGGACAAAGTCAAGTATCCATTCAAAATTTTCTCAAACAAAGTGAATGAATCATTCCTCTTAAACTCCATGACGGAAAATGGACTGAGTTCGCAAAAAGCTTATTTATAAATAAGAGAATGTTGATCTGGGAGAATAAGCTACCAACGACTGAAGCAACAAGGATGAAGATGTGTAACATGCTACATGTTGGGCAATGGTATAACCATGTATGCCCTTGCTGCGAGAAGCAAGAGTAGCCCCTGTTCGGGCAAAAATTCGGGTTACCCAAAAGAAACCCTAAACCAAATGGACAAGGGTAAAAGAAAAGAACAAAACAAAGTAAAAATAGAAGAATGTAAGAAATCAAGAATAAGACTGTTGGCTAGAAAACAACAAAGACCAACAGTCAGCAAATCAAGAAAGCTAGCTAGCAATCACATGGCCGACAAGTCATTATGACCAACAGTGGAAGGACACGGTGAAGAGGAACGCAATGACGTCATCAAAAAATAAGTTTGGAGTCCGAGTTTGAAGTTCATGGATGCCTATAAATAGGGAAGCAATAAAGCTGATGGGGATCATCAGTAAACTTCTCCAACTATCCAAAGCATAATATTTTCAGTCTATCAAGTCTTTATAGTTCTTTAAATTCTTAGTTTATGGGAGTTTCCCGAACAAGTCAAGTTCTCTATCATATGAGAGGCTAAATAGTTGTCTTTTTCAATGGACGAAATAATATCTATGTAATATTTCATATATTTTTTCAATAAAAGTAAAGGCTTCTATTCAACTTGTTGTCAAAAATTCTATTAAGTCCATATATTAGAGTGTTTTCTACCCGCTAAGGTAGGAAATGAAATAGGATTGTGCTGTTTTTTGCTGAAGGAGCCAAGTGCTTGCAAACCATCTACTGAGGTAGTGTGGTTGGAGGAAGTCCATAAAACCGAGACTTCGAATACCTGGAAATAAGGTGGTAAAAAAAAAGATATGAATTCATAAAGACTTAATTTATTACGAAAGCATATTGGGACTAATTGGGCCTAATTTTGAGCATAAGGGATAGATTATCAAAGAAAAGTAAAAAGATTGGATTAAAGGACCAATACTGTTAATTAAAATTTTGAAAACTTTGGACTATAAGTGTTGATCAAACAAAGCAGGGGATTAAAAGTGATAATGACCCTATCTAATGGGACAAAAAATGCAATTAAACCTTTTCTATGTCTGGAAAACCTTACGTTGTACGTAAATAGTACTTTTCTGACAACATTAGTTTAGTAGATTACAAACGAAACCTATTATGTTAGTATTGTATGCTTTCCTTGTCTGAGTAGACAAAGAAATGTACTAATTACTGTACGTTTTTTTACACCATCTGTGATTAATTCATGTTTAAGGTCCATTTTACTCTATTTTGCTGCAATTTATTGATTTTACATGAACATATTTGTAACGTTTTACTCCTATCTTGCGTTATATTTTGATCTATCAAGAATGTTGTTTTGATACGCTCTACTGTTGGATGCATTCGTAATTTTATTATGAACCCTAATGTACATTATTGATGTGCAACTGTTTATCATAATTATATATAAAAAAAGATTACGTATATTTATTTTTTTTGGTAAATGTAAATTTCATTAAGTAAAAGGAGTACAGAGGTACAATACAACATGTTTCAACGCATCCCCTTCGACAGGCCAAGAGATACGCCAAAAACGATAAAGCCCACATGAGCTAACAGAATAAGGTAAGTCAGCACTAAGGATCTGTCGCACATCCCCTATAATGATAATAGCAACTCTTGAAGCATCAAGTTCCACTCTGTCAAATCGGCGAAGGTTGCGTTCGGGCCAAATGTGGTAAACAGCTGCAGCCAAAAGGGCGTGGTAGAACTCAGAAATAGAATCCTTGCCCTTCTATTTCGTTACTGCCCACAAAATATCCATTGGCCAATTACGGTTAGGCCAGTCAAACCAAAGGTCTGTCGGATCACCCTTAAGCACCTCCGAAAATATCTACATGGAAAAACAGGTGTGTATGTGTTTTTATCATGTCAGCATCACATAGGATTACTTATATTTACACTTCTTTTAAAAAATAAAATTATTTTTAGATCGTCTTTAAAAATAATATAATGCCAAACAAAAAGAGAAATGGGTTTTTAAGTCGAATCATATATATACTTTCTTCATCTTCTTTTTCTTCCCTTTTTTTTATGATAAAACTAATAATTAAATGATTACATCAACATTTCAATGAGCAATATATCAATTCAATTAATACGTCAATATAACACGAAATCATAAAATAAATTATAACAAATATAAATAAAGTGAAACAAATACCTACATATTGAATGAGATATGACACATCAATGCATAGACCGAAAAATTTATTATATTCGGTAACATCGGTAACATCATCAGTGTCATTTTATTTTAATTATTCAACATATAAATATAATTTATCATCGCTTTCATAAAATATAGAAATATAATAACTCATTTTCTTTTGCTGCTTTCGTAGATTTAGTATAAATAGTGATTAATTATAGTCCTGCTTACTGCTATTTTAATTGGAAGCAAATGAATCATTTAACAAAAATTGTAAATATATTCCTATAAATTAGAGCGGGTGTATTTTTGGTCCTATATGAATTTATTTTCGCAATTTAATTATGTAACTTTAGAATTTTTGTAATTTTAATCCATTTTCAGTCAATTTGGCTGGAAACTTGTATGTGTTGCATTTGATTCAATTAAATTTTAATTTTAGTTCTTGTAAATTAGTTCATGCAGGACCAAAAATACCCAACATCCCTAAAGTTACAGAAAGAAAATTGAAATAAAATTAAGTTATGTGCAAGTCATGCAGTTTTCCCGATCAAAAATTAACTGAAAAACGATTAAAATTACGAGACTAAAAATTACAGAAAGCAATCCGTGCAACACCAAAAATTCTACCCTAACATACATTAGTAAAATTGCATTTTTCCCGAAATATTTATTTGGTTTGATGATATTATTTGTTTTTAAGTTGACACGATCAAATACATCATTATATTTGTACTTATCCACGACAAATTGTTAAATATCCATAAATAATTTATGATAATAAAATTCAATAAATAACCATATATCTAACAATAAATAATTAGCCAACTTTTTATCAATTGGAGTTGAATTATTCATATAAATTTAGGTTTAATTCATATAAATCCATATTATGTTTATGGGAAAAAAATTGTTTCAATTTCTATAGTATAATGTCAATTTTGCTGGAAAAAGGGTTGTTCACGTGTCAAATATATGCCATTTTCCTTCGAAATTGGTGTGGTCAATATTTTTTTAATTATTGCCCTCAATTACAAAAATCAATTTAAAGTCAGTCAAAAGTACCATTTTTAACCATGATAAATAATTTTTTCTTGGAAGAAAATCTATATTTTTGCATCTATTTTATTTAACCTGGTCAATAAAAATTATTTACCACGATTTTTAGTTCATAGCTATTAAAATTAGAGCCAATAATCAATATTTTTCTAGTTAATGTGGAATATTTTGACTGATAAGATAGAAATTGCAGATTTTAGGTGATATGTAGCCGAGTCAGGCTTGCAAGACCGGATGAGTTTCATATTAGACACGAATGTAAGAATCATATAAAGAGAGGGGATATTTAGGAAGAGATGAACATGTCCTCACCATTAATTAATTTTGTGTTTGGAGATAACCTTTTGTAAGAATCTTCATTTTCCTTCGCAAATTTCATACATTTAGTTTATTCAAGTTTTTTTTTTCAATCAAAATTTTGATCTGATATCATTGGCATGAAGCTGGGGGTTTGAGTTTGTTTTTGGATGACAAAATTTGGAGCAAAATCGAGTATATATAGGTAGCAGCAAATTCGAACCCAAAATCTAGCCTATTTCCCCCATTTTTGACATCAACATGCGCATCTTTGTTAGTTTGTCATGGAAGCATAATGGCTGGGACCAAGTCTACTAAAAAATGATAACTTTAACGACCAAAACTGTTGCTCATAGAACAACGGGGACCAGAATTAATTTAGTGATTTTTGTGGGCCAAAAATGTAATTTTTCCATGAGATCCCTAAGTAATTTGCCTCTATTTTCTGAAAACTCCAAGAACTCCAAGTGAATTGAGTTAATTATGCGTTCGCCCAAACACATCCATAAAAGGATAATCTTACATGTCGCCCCTCATGACTTGTTAGAGAGAATAACATTGAAACATGGTGCCTTATGTTTGGCTTCGATTTTGGGCCATCTCATTGCTTATTTTGTCATATTTTTATTTTGTTTTTAAGTATTTTGTCTTGTTTCTAAATATTTAATTTTTAAATACAAATATATTTTATTTTAACTATTTAATATTTTATACGTAATATTTTCTACATCATTGAAATAATTAAAAATTTTAAAAAATATAAAATAATATAACTATTCTACGCGGTTAATCCATATATTACATTATTTGAATAATGTATTTAAATTTATCACATCCAATAGAACAACTAACAAAAAATATTGTTAATCCGTTATTAGAGTGCATTTAATTATTTTTAAAAGTGTATTTACATAAATTATTTTTTTTTTCATTTCCATACATATATAATTAGAAAATAATATTTATTTTAATCCACTCACAACTAAATAAATTATATATATTTTTATACATATATATATGAATATATATAAAAGAGACATAATTTGACAATGAACAGTATTTTTTGTCTCCCCACTACCCAACATCAAACATAACATACTTATTTTATATTATCTCCAAAAACAAATCCAAACATACACACTATCTCTAACTTATTTTTATTTATCTTTGTTTTTCTCTCTCTATCTCCACAAAATACCCAAAAACAAGTTAAAAACAAAACCAAACATAATGCACTTGGTTTGTAATGATAGTACAACTTTCCACTAATTTCAAAAAGTGCTAGGACTCATGAAACCACAATAAGGTGATAGCATAACACACTACACCATTTCCGATGAAAAAGTTTGGAGTATCAAACACTTTTGATTTAATCTATTATGGGCTCTACATTTGAACTTGGACTTTCCAAGTGAGAGTTTATGTTTTTTATGACTTCAAGATCTAATCACAATATTCATTACGCATATATAAGCAAGTAGAGCACTATAAGCAGCATATCCAAAATAAAACCAAGCACACCACATGGACGATCATGAATCCGTCCTATGGAATCCACTGAACGCCTAGTGGACCATTTGTCAATCTAAGGGTTGCAATTGATAGTAGTCCATACTATTACAAAGATTGTATCCGACACAATCATGGGCCTTGCTCTTCTTCAATTGGACTCCCACCAATAGTCTCCATCTTCATAGCTTTCTCGCCAAATTACAATTTACAACAAAATGAAATCTTGAGTCTGATCTACTCTAGTTACAACTTAAATGAAGAAATTGCAATCATAGGTCATGGGAGGTACATAGAAGGTCGAAAGAAGCTTTATTATTCCAAGACAATAGATAAGAGGGAGTGAATTAAATAAATATATAGGCCTCATCAAATGTACAATAACAAATAAATGAATAAATCACATGGGTTAAAGACTTCAAGATCATCCTCGTTTCTTATTCATCACATAAATAACAAACAAATATGTTATACTGAAGCATATATCAAATGTACGCCGATATTCAATATCATATACATTTATTTCATATCACAAAACTCATTATTTCAAAATTAAAATTAACAATTAGTTTCAAAATTAGAATTTGGAAACAACATGGACCTCCCAAGTAGAGTTTTAATTTATAAGTATAATATAACAATTAAAACTCTAATTTTTCAGCAAATTCTAATATAACAATATGACTTGGGTTCGAAAGCCCGCTATGTCACAACAATAGTTTTGCACTGGTGCATGACAGCCATGCAAGCTCGAGTGGGGGCATGTGTGCATGATCGTCCTGTGTGCAGGACTATGCCGATGCGTCCGCACATTACTGTTGTGAGCGGTCGTGAGGTAAACGTCATTTTTCTGAAAAACTAAAAATAAAATTAAGACTTAACATTTAAATCAAGCCCAAAACTTTAAATCTCAATAATCACGTACCTTTTAACATATAAACCAAATTTGAAACAATAACAACAAACATTCTATTAAAGTAAAATAAAGTAAAGCACATAAATGCACATAAATCAACTAGTCAAGTGTACGAAGCAGACTCTGATTCCACTTGAAGGAATCGGTACAACCCCAGGACATTAAATGATCATAAAAGTGATAAATAAAATATTAAAAGGGATCATATCTCACATCAAGCTAGCTATTCGTGCACTTGGACAACATCTAGTTAATGCAAGTCAAAGGGTACATACATCTTGAAGAGTAGTATAGTGTTCTAGCTTCAAAATCACTCCTCCAACAATTGTTTCTTGCTTTGTCCACTCAAGTGCTAAACAAAGCTCTTTCTAGCAAGTCCACAAAAAGCACCAACTTGTGTCTCTTTGAGCCTTGCTAGAAACTCAAGTGAGTGGGACTAGAACAACAATTTTATGAAGTAGAAAGTGTTCTAGGTTTATTAAGAAAGTTTGAAAGAATTTCAAGCTCTTAAGAAAAGGATGAAAGAGATATAACTCTTTGGAAGTAGAGAGATACAAGAGACTGAGAAAAAAAATATAAATACACATACGTTGCAAACACCCACAAATGTCCAGCCACTGGCTTGCTTCAAATCAATGGTAGTGAGCTCCACCCATGAGGATGCAAGCTCTTAATCAAGTGCCTTTAATGCATGATAAGTCACTGTGGTCCCTTGAGGCTTGAATACAATTTAAATTAAACACCCTTTGACTTTGGATTAATAATTAATTGATTTGATCAATTAATTTGAAGTCGAAATCAAATCTTTATTTAATTCTTCAATCTAAGATGAATTAATCCTGCAACCCAAACATTTAATTAATGCAATTAGTTAACCCTTTGGGTTTATCAAATTAGACCTCAATTGAATAATCCAATTATTCAAATTATTAATTTAACTCTTAAAAATTAATCCCGTATATCTTTTGGATCAATTCGATAATTAATTGTCATTCAAAATTAATTCTCCAATTAAGTTCCCATAACGTTGTTAGTGTTTTGTGTGTAACACCTATATGTCCACTTTGTCGAGAATAGGGGTTGTATCATATATATAATTTAATTTGATAACCAACTTGCTCTATATTAATTGAATCGTATTGAATTAATCATTGTTGATCAACTCATTAATCTAAGATTGCCTATTACTATGAGTGGTTATCTAGCAAAGATAAATGACACTAGAGAACAAAAAAAATTGATGTGAATCTTTAACTGCAGGTACCATACAGATATGATCCTTCCATCAAGCTATCTCCAGATCAAATTTTAGGGTACAAAATTCTAATTTGCTTCTCACACTTGGTTTCGATAACTTTGATTCCAATCTTGATTGTGTTTATCATTATCAACATGGGAAACTATTTCTCTATTTAACCAATAGTTGTTGCCACAGATTTTGATATTAACATAGTTTAGAGGACGTTTGAGATCACCATAATCTCATAATAGGTGATGGATTCTTTTTCAGAGTGTACCAACTTCAATGTAAGTTCTGATTGCACTGCTGTAGAGGCTTTGACAACCACGCTACAGTCACATTAGTTAGGACCAAGATACATCCGCCCCATACACTAGGCTACCATAGCTCCTTAGGTTGGAGGACTAATTCCGTACTATTGCAACTTAGGAGCTTCTAATCATACCGATCATGTCACATGAGCCTCCATAAGAAAACTCGTGTGACTCAATTCAGTGAACTTGACAACTCACTTGTCAATCACCCAATAAAATGTATAAACGTCACTCGTCGATCGTTGATGAAACGTGACACTCATCACATGGATGCATCACTTAGTGCATGTCTCTAAAGAACTCTCTTCAATATTAATTTTTTATGATTCTCGACTTCGAATGTTTCAGACCGACCCTCAAAATTTGATTTCACAGTTTTCATCAAATGCATGACATAATTTCATTAATTTAATTAATCTGTAAGCTTTGTTCATAAAATGCAGTAACAACATTTATATAACATGGCAAGTATGGCTAAAGATTAAAATATATTTATGATATTTAACATACATCAAATAAGATTATGGAAAGTAGATTACAAAATAACCAACTCATTGACTTTCTGGTCATCTACACTAACAACAAGGGGGACCAAAATCATTTTATTAATATGACTATAAAGGTAATTTTCTAGTAAGACTCATAATCTGAGCTATACGTGCCTCAAAACGGGTTAAATTTTGAATTATCTCAAAAGACTATAGATTTTGTCTCAAAAATCCGTAACATCTGGTAAAATGTAAAGTATAAACAAAACTCAAAATATTTAAGGAAACGGTTGAACAATAGTCCAAATGGTAGAATTTTGGAATAAACAGTGGTCCCTCGCAACAAAAGTGGTGAGGGGTTATGTTCCACTCAAATAGATGATCGTATGTATAGATAGATTATCCGGTAACTCTTTCCAGAGTAAGAGCACGTTATGGCTGTTTGAGGGACCAAAAATTTAATTTTTCTATAAGCATCATAATCTAAGCTATACATGCCTAAAAATGGGTTAAAGTTCGAACTATCTCAAAAGATTATAAATTTGGTCTAAAAGTTCCTTAACATCCTCACTATAACTTGGTAAAATATAAGGTCTAAAAGACCAATACAAAAAAATATAAAATTTAAATAAATCCGTTGAAAAATTAAAATATTTAAGGAAATACTTGGACAATGGTTGAAATGACAGAATTTTGGAATGAACAATGGTCCCTTAAACAAAAGTGGTGAGGGGTTATATTCTTCTCCAAAAGATGATCGCGTGCATAGGTTGATTATCCCATAACTCTTTCTAGAGTAAAAGTACGTTATGGTTGTTTGAAGTTCCACCATCAAATTACATCATTCAAGCCCTATGCTTTCGGCTTTCATCGATCCAAACGCTTCTAAAATGCAACCTCCTCTTGTTTCACTTTATTCAGATTTTATTTTTAAAAATTATTTTTATGGAGCCTTATTTAGTCGTACACCATTAAGGTTCACAACATATGATCTAGTTTAGATTTATTCTTCGAACATTTCTCAAATATCTTTTACGGGTAAATTACAATGACTTCCACTGAGTTTGACATAATTATGAATACCCCTGGTTGTTTGTAAAATTACCAATATCCCCCTGATTTTAATGACCGTCTAACAATTAGCAAAATTTATTAGATTTTTTCATCCATTTTTTATGGTGAATTGATCAAAATGCCATTGTGGATTAAAAAATGATAATTTTGTCTATCTTTTGAAAATTTCTGACTTTTTTTTTTATGGACTAAGCGATTTTTAATTTATGATTTTGAAAACTTTTTCATTCACCCCATTCGATTTATTTATAAGTTTTTAATTTTTTAAAAAATAAAAAAATACAATAAGGGCAGAATTAATAATTTCATACCTCCATCAAAGTATTATATAAGTTCATCAAATATTAGAGTAATATTTATAATTTTTTAAATAATGAGGATGTATCCATAAATACGACATACCTCATGAGAGGTTGTTGTAATTTATTCAATCTTTTATTGTAGGTTATGAGAAATGTCTAGTGAAGTTGCATGGGTGCGAGCGTCTAAATTTGTAAAGTGTATTAATGTTATTTAAAGTCAGAACATATATGCTTTTGTGTTCTTTTATATATTATGTATGTTACCAAAGTTAAATAATATATGTGGAAGTTTTTGTAAATTTTTCTTTGCATTTAGTTTATGGTAACAAAATGCCCTTACCATTTACACCCCTAAATTATTTCTATTACAATCATTCTCCTAAAATATAATTTAAATTGTTGTAAAAAATTTATTTGAAATAAATACTATCCATAAGTTTTGATTTTATAATTAATATAGAATTTGTACAAATTCTATAAATTAACAATCCTTATATTGTTTACATAGCTATTAAAATATTTACATAATTTTTGCTTGTATTGTCATATATATTGAACTAGTTTTTTTAAAAAATAAATTATCAATATACATTTAGAATATTACATTGAACATCTATATACATACATGTACTCTAAAATGTGCCATCTATAATATTTTACAATTTTGAGTAATGATATGATATATTTTAATTATACATACATGTAATTGGATAAAATTCATAAGTTATGTAACATAATTTTTATAAAATTATAGCTTTTGTTCTCAAATATCACATCCATCATTAATGAGAGAGTATTTGAAACTTATGGAAAATGTTGGAAAGTGTACAAGTAAGTCATCCAAGAATTTAATAAAATTAAATTGAGATACAAAATTTATAACGTTATGGAGTAAATATAGCCACTTAAGTTGCACCAAAGAAAAAGTGGGAGCAGTTCGTATATTTAAGACAAGATGGGCTTTTTATTTATTTTTATATCCTTCAAACATGCAAAGATGAATTGGTATACATCCAAATAAAGCAGTTTGCTATAAAGACAAGCCCAAAACCATATTCAAAAACACAAACACACACAAGACACACATACAAACTCCGTCATTTATCAAGAGGCGTTGAATCAAGTCGTCAACTCTTATATTGCTGCAACAGCTTGGAATCTTGGTTCTTTAGGTTGAAATTTTTGTTCAAGATAAACCGACATGTAGTCTCCGAACACAAACTTAGGATACTTAGCAGCATCTTTCACCTTGTTCTCCACCTTAGCATCGAGCAATTGTGGAGCAGGCTGAATGGTGGCCTTGAGTGATGGATTGTAGAATGAAGCAATTGATCTCCTTTGCCCATCTGTTTGGGGCACAACACGGTGTAAAATACTCTTGTACCTCCCATTACTCAAAACTTCAATTTGGTCACCTGTGTTGATGACTATAGCATTTTTCAAAGGTTGAACATCTGTCCAAACCCCATCTTTCAACATCTGGAGTCCCTTCACCTCATCATCCTGGAAGAGCAAGACAACGCCCCCAGCATCCGTGTGGGCTCGAAGAGCATTTACCTTCTCCGGGTGGGGGCATGGTGGATAGTGGCTCACCTTGGTGCCAAAAAATGCTGCATTGTCTACTCCACCATCAAAAGCATTCTTGATGTATCCTTTCGTCAAGCCTAAGTTTTCATCCATTATTTCCATGACTTTGTGCCCCAGTTTTTTCAATTCAGCTCGGTATTCCTTCATGGTTTTCCTATTGCCAAAATTATGATTAGATAAACTACTAGGTAATATTTAAGTTTAATGTTTGTATGGAAATATTTCCATTCGGCTAAAATTTTATTTGTTGTATTCATATATAAACCAAACCTAAACTAATAAAAGTTACTTTTATTTTTATAATGTTTCATTTAAGTTGTAGGCATACTTACGTGATGTAACGGCCTGATTTTTTTTTTATTCAGAGAAAGTTCCAACTTTTTAGTGTTTAAAACATATAGAAGCACCCATTTGAAAATGACAACATTCCTCAAAGTGAAACATAAGAAAAACATTAAAAGAAAAATGGCGTTTACTTGAAACCAATGGTCTTTGATGGCCACTCTTCATCATTTTCATCTGAGAGTAGGAAAACATCCTCCCAATCCACATTCTCTATTTTCTCATCACTATTCTTCTCAACCAGCTCATTCAACAACTGCACTGGTTTTGAGTTTTTGAAATCTGCCTCCCTTTCCAATTTATAGCATTCAGTGGCCACCTTTTTCACCCTGTCCAGGAGCTCTTCAGAGATGCCATGATTGATTAGCTATTGTAATCAAGAAATCAATTAGACAACATAGCATACAACAAAAAAGAAGCTATATTTTACACCATGTAAGTACCTGAAAAAATCCCCACTCTTGACAGTAACGATCAATCAGAGCCAAAGTATCGACTCTCTCCTTTCCATCAACCTTTGAAAAATCAACAACTGGAATCCCCATTGGTGATAAGTCTAAGAAACTTACTAACTTAAGTACACAAACTAAGAACTTTTTCTTATTGCTATTTGTTGATATGGTGCCCAAGAGCTCATCTTTAGGCATATTTATATAGGAGCAGTACAGTATTAACCCTCGATCTTGAATTAAACTCATCATTATTATATATATTTATATTTTTTTTTTCCTAAATATTATAGAATTTAAGCATTAGGGCAATGGACAGTGACACAAATCCTTAATTAAGATAATGGATCTTATCATCATTAATCCAATTGTTTAATCAACACTAATTTATGAAAGCACGTTCGTTAAAATTAATTATCTTGTTCTAATCTTAAACATGTAATTATGTTACTATTTAACTTTGATTACAACTGTTATCTGTTCTGATTATTCAAATTTTAAAGACGTATGTATTTTTTTTACTTAAAATGAAGCATTCAATAAACTAATTTTATATTTATATCATTTTCTATGTCTCGAAATCCTTATGATGTAAGTAAATAAAACTTTCTAACAACATTAGAATCACAAACAATTAATACCTTTAGCATTATTTCATCCATTTTAACTTAATAACACTAATTACTTTACTTTTTGACACCATTTGTGTGATTAATTCATGTTTAAGGTGGAGTTACTTATTCCATTATTAGGCTATTTTGCTGCAGTTTGTTTATTTTAGTTCAGACCATTGGAGTATATATAGAGTCCGATCTTATGTACGTTTTATTTTTACCCATCGATCAAGAATGTTGTTTTGATACGCTTTATTAGGAGTGCGTTCGTAATTTTATAATATTACATATATATGGGTCCTAATGTACATTATTGATGTGTTACTGTTTATTATAGTTGTAGAAAATCATTAATTATATTTGGACCCCTTAAATATATTTAATTACACTTTTTCTTAAATTTTTTAAAATTACACTTGCACTTGCTACAAGAATATTCTGTTTGTAACTATAACCCTTGCATTAGGGTTTGGATAGAAAATACTAATGTTGATAAAAATTTAAATAAACTTTTAATTTTACCCCTCATTGAACATTTAATATAATTTGTTAACAAACATTCTATACATTAGGGTTCCGATCGAAAAAGCTAGTAATGTTGTTTGTATTAGTTTTTATGAATGTTGTTTGTGTTAGTAATAAAAGAACTTTTATGAATGTTGTTTGTATTTGTTTTTTTCTTTTTTTCGTACTTTTTCTTGGTATATTTTTGCTATCTGACTTGCAATTATTTGAGGGTGCATTTAGATTAATAAATTTTAAATTTTTAATGACATTTTTTTTGGATTTATTTGGATAAATCAAAATTCAGAAGATTTCAAATTATTCAATTTTAATTTTGAATTATGATTTCTAAACATTAATGGATTTCATATTTTTTTAATATAGAATTGTTTCAAATTCTTTACTCAAATCTAAGTCCATTAAACTTTTGTCATTGATTTGAGTTATGCAAATTTATCCTATATAGGGAAGGTTATTATATATAATATGTATATATGAATGCATACACCTCTTCATATTCATTTTTAATAATCCATTATGTTATACCCTTTTGTATCCCCCATTATGATTTGTAATTATAATGATTTATGGTGTATTTTGTAACCACATTTTTGTGGTCTATAAATACCACCATGTATTTCATTTGTATATAGTCTTTGGAGAGAATAATAAAGTGATTTTGGAGAGAAATACATATACATTTTACTCTATATTCTATTAGGAGTGATAGGCCAATAAACTTAGAATTTCTCTAAGTTTATAACACGTTATCAGCACGACGTTACGTTACGATCGATCAAGGTAAAATGTTAATTTTATTAGTATAATTTTTATTCTTTGTTCGTTTACCTCTACAATATCATAGTTACTTGTATCCTTGAATATTTCATAATAAAATATGAGTAATTATATTATATAATTCAATGTCTCCTGAAGTAGACATATATATATAAATTCTTGATTTTATCCCCTGAAGTGGATGTGATATTGCCTCCAGAAGCAGGTATACAATTCTTGATTTTATCCCCTGAAGTGGATATGTTCTATAAAATTTCATTGCTTCCTGAAGTAAGTAATGAGTTAAAATCATCTCCAGTAGTAGGTGAAATATTTTATACCAACTATGTGCAATATCATCCCTGAAGCGATGATAAGTATATGTTTAATTTTCTCACCACCTGAAGTGTTTTGAGATAATGGCTTGATCAAGAAGCCCGATGCTTCTTCGTTTATTTATTTGATTTCTGATAATTTTTCGATAACATAGTTTTGTTTCATATGCCCATGTATGTATTTTACATGTTTTGCTAGTATATGCAACAAAATTTATTTATTAAGAAAATGATTTGGCATGAATACCATTTAATTGCTATTTGTAACATTATAAGATTTAAGGCAAACATTTTATTTAATTCCATGTACACATGCCATTATAATTCATACTAATTACATGGTAACTTAATGTTAGTAATATTTCATGTCATTTTTACTTTATATCATATGTAATACATATTATTTTACTTTTATGTATATGTTGAATATTATGCTAAAAGTGCATATTAAACTTGTTGTAGCTTAATGGCCAATCTCACAAAATTGGATTTCGTTGCTCTTGATGTTTCTGGAAAAAACTACCTATCATGGGTTCTTGATGCCGAACTACATTTGGCAAGTAGCAAATTGGGAGAAACAATAAAAGAAAATACTGTTGCTTCTGAGCAAGACTGTGCTAAAGCAATGATTTTGCTTCGTCATCATCTTCATGAGAGCCTGAAGTCTCAATATTTAACAGTCAAAAGTCCTTTTCAACTCTGGAAGAGTTTAAAGGATCGATTTGACCATCAAAAGACTGTAATCTTACCACGTGCAAGATATGAGTGGATACAATTGCGACTGCAAGATTTCAAAACGATTGCTGAATATAATTCTGAAATGTTTCGAATTGTATCAAAGTTGAGGTTATGTGGAGAAGATGTGACGGATGAACAAATGTTGGAAAAAAAACATTTTCTACTTTTCATGCATCCAACCTTGTACTCCTGCAGCAGTACAGGGAACGTGGGTTTCGACATTACTGAGGATTTCGACATGCTTGTTGATTAGATTTATCCCAAATGTTATTAGTATGTTTCCAGTATTTAGTTATGTTTACTTTCATTTGTAGGGTATTTCTTTTATCGAGTAATGCTTTTATATTTTATGAATGAAGTGTTTCTTTTACTTATTATATGTCTATTTCATTTATATAGAATGGATCAAGCCATTACAAATCTCAATGACAAGGAACATTGTCTTGTTGATAGTGCCACTACACATACAATTTTGAGAAACAAGAAATTTTTCTCAAGTTTGTTAATGACAAGAACAAATGTGAGTACTATTTCAGGAGTTAGTAATCTTATTGAAGGCTCCGGAAGAGCTACAATCTTGTTACCTGAAGGAACAAGATTACATATCAATGATGCCTTATATTCGAGTAAATCACAAAGGAACTTATTGAGTTTCAAGGATATTCGACAAAATGGTTTTCATATTGAAACCATGAATGAAAATGGTATCGAATATCTGTATCTTACAACATATAAAACTGGCCAGAAGCAAGTTTTAGAAAGAATGAGAACATATAGTTCTGGTTTATATGACACATTGATAAGCTCTGTTGAAACACATAGTATCACTAACCCGAAGTTAGTTGATCAAAGTATTTTTACTTTGTGGCATGATAGACTTGGTCACCCAGGTAAAACAATGATGTATAGGATCATTGAAAATTCACATGGACACCCACTAAAGGACCTGAAGTTCCTTGTTAAAAGCAATTTCATATGTTCGGCTTGTTCTCTTGGAAAATTAATTACAAAGCCATCTATGACAAAAGTGAATGTAGAATCTCCTATGTTTCTTGAACGAATTCAAGGAGACATATGCGGGCCAATAACACCGTCATGTGGGCCATTTAAATACTTTATGGTGTTGATTGACGCATCAACACGTTGGTCACATATAAGCTTGTTGTCAACACGAAATGTTGCTTTTGCAAGACTGTTAGCCCAAATTATTAAATTGAGGGCTCATTTTCCTGATTATCCTATTAAAAGGATACGGCTAGATAATGCGGGAGAATTTACTTCTAAATCCTTCAATGATTATTGTCAATAAATTGGGATAGTTGTTGAGCATCCAGTTGCTCATGTACATACTCAAAACGGCCTGGCAGAGTCGTTAATTAAGCGGTTACAATTAATAGCTAGACCCTTATTGATGAGGTCAAAATTGCCTTCATCGGCATGGGGGCATGCAATTTTGCATGCAGCGGCTCTAATTCGTCTTACACCTACCGCTTACCATAAATTTTCTCCATTACAATTGGTCTCCGGAAGAGAACCAAATATATCTCATTTAAAGGTGTTTGGTTGTGCGGTGTATGTCCCGATACCCCCTCCTCAACGAACTAAAATGGGGCCACAACGGAGATTGGGAATTTATGTTGGTTTTGAATCTCCCTCAATTATTAAGTACCTTGAACCAATGACCGGTGATCAATTCACTGCTAGGTACTTGGATTGTCAATTTAATGAGACAGTATTCCCGGCATTAGGGGGAGTAGATAAGGAGATTAAAAGGAAAGATATTGCATGGAATGCAACATCTATGTCTTTTATGGATCCACGAACAAATGATAGTGAACTTGAAGTTCAACGGATCATACATTTGCAAAGTGTTGCAAATAGGCTACCAGAAGCATTGATAGATACCAAAAAGGTCACAAAATCATATATTCCGGCTGAAAATGTTCCGGCTCGTTTAGAAGTCCCTGAAGCGATTCTAAATAAATCAATTGCATTTGAGTCACAAATACGCCGGAAGCGTGGTAGACCACTTG
This sequence comes from Sesamum indicum, assembly GCF_026168435.1. Lineage (NCBI taxonomy): Eukaryota > Viridiplantae > Streptophyta > Magnoliopsida > Lamiales > Pedaliaceae > Sesamum > Sesamum indicum. The sequence goes on along the minus strand of NC_142661.1, from coordinate 661,351 downwards.
GCTCTAAAGATGCAAATCCTCGAAAGAGAAAGGAACATATCGTCTCAGTTAATCACGATATGAATGTGACCACTAGTGTCTCTAAGGATAAAATCCCTGAAGCGGTTTTATCTGATGACTCCAAAAGCAATGAGCAAGATCTCGAGGACAGTTACGAGATGTCTATTAATTATGCTCATAACAGTTTAGGTTGGTATCGTAAAGAAATTGAAATGAATGATATTTTTGCCTATTCTGTAGCCGTCCAAATCATGGATGAAGATGAAAATGATCCTCAAATTATGGAGGAATGTAGACATCGAAATGATTGGAAAAGTTGGGAAAAGGCCATACAAGATGAGCTAGACTCGCTAAATAAGCGAGAAGTATTTGGACCTATAACTCCAACACCAAAAGGTGTCAAACCTGTTGGGTATAAGTGGGTGTTCATACGCAAGAGAAATGAACGAAATGAAGTTGTAAGGTACAAAACTAGACTTGTGGCCCAAGGCTTTACTCAAAAGCCCGGAATTGATTTTACTGAAACATATTCACCTGTAGTGGATGCTACCACACTTAGATTTTTAATCAGTTTATCACTAATTGAACAACTACAAATGCAGCTCATGGATGTGGTAACTGCATATCTGTATGGGTCATTGGATACAGATATCTATATGAGAATCCCTGAAGGATTAAAATTGCCTGAAGCATTACAATCAAAGCCTCGTCATATGTACTCCATCAAATTGAAAAGGTCCTTGTACGGACTTAAACAATCAGGACGTATGTGGTACAATCGTCTTAGTGAGTACTTAATAAAGAAAGGATTTTGCCATAATCAAATAAGTCCATGTTTATTCATAAAGAGGACAGAGTCGGGATTTGTAATCATAGCTGTGTATGTTGATGATTTGAATATTATTGGATCTCCTGAAGAGATTCGACAAGCAGCTAATTACTTAAAAAGTGAGTTTGAGATGAAAGATTTAGGCACTACAAAGTATTGTCTCGGCCTGCAGTTCGAACATACTATGGGTGGAATTTTCATTCATCAATCGAACTATATAGAAAAAGTCCTTAAGCGTTTTCATATGGACAAAGCTCATCCATTGAGTACACCTATGGTATCGCTTGATGTTAATAAAGATCCATTTCGTCCTCCAGCACATAACGATGAGATTTTAGGTCCAGAAGTACCATATCTCAGTGCAATTGGTGCATTGATGTATCTTGCTAATAATACCCGACCAGATATAGCATTTTCTGTTAATCTACTAGCAAGATATAGTTCAACACCAACAAAGAGACACTGGAATGGTGTTAAACACGTTCTACGTTATTTACGTGGAACAAGTGACATGGGACTATATTTTGAAAGGCATGATGATGCCAAAACAACCAAATTAGTTGGTTATTCAGATGCAGGGTATTTATCTGATCCACATAAAGTTATATCTCAATCTGGATATGTATTCATGTATGGTGGAACTGCTATTTCATGGCGTTCAACCAAACAGACTTTGGTAGCCACCTCATCAAATCATGCAGAATTAATTGCATTATACGAGGCTGGGCGTGAATGTGTATGGCTTAGATCACTAATACATTATGTGCATGAATCATGTGGACTGGAATCAATCGAAAAGAGTCCCACAGTAATATATGAAGACAATGCAGCATGCATCGCCCAAATCAAGGATGGTTATATTAAAGGCGACAGAACCAAGCACATATTACTAAAATTTTTCTCCACTCACGAGCTTCAAGTGGAAGGCAAAGTTGATGTTAAACAAATTTCATCAAGTCAGAACTTAGCAGATTTGTTTACGAAGGCGTTACCAACAAAGGTGTTCAAACAACTCGTACGTAATATTGGCATGCGACACCTGAAAGATATCTGCTTCAATTGAGGGGGAGATTATACAACTGTACTCTTTTCCTTAGCCTTGGTTTTTATCCCATTGGGTTTTTCCAGGCAAGGTTTTTAACGAGGCAGGATGTATATAATAAAGAGGTATGCATTCAAGGGGGAGTATTATATATAATATGTATATATGAATGCATACACCTCTTCATATTCATTTTTAATAATCCATTATGTTATACCCTTTTGTATCCCCCATTATGATTTGTAATTATAATGATTTATGGTGTATTTTGTAACCACATTTTTGTGGTCTATAAATACCACCATGTATTTCATTTGTATATAGTCTTTGGAGAGAATAATAAAGTGATTTTGGAGAGAAATACATATACATTTTACTCTATATTCTATTAGGAGTGATAGGCCAATAAACTTAGAATTTCTCTAAGTTTATAACAAAGGTGAAATTAATAACGCCAAACATATATAAAATAGAAATGGATTTTTAAATTAAACTATAATACCTTCTTCTTCTTCTTCTTTTCTTATTTCTTTTGTAGAACTGATAATTATACGTTATATCTTAATATTTTAATAAACTGAACAAATAAGTAATACATCGATTCGATCAATACATTAAATTATAATAAATCTAAATAAAATAAAAAAAAAACCCACTCATTAAGCATGCATACTATCTTGTATGATTTAGACCAAAAATATACTTTTACCACGTAAAGGAACATTCGTTCTCGACACGAGTATACTATATTCGGTAACATCAATAACATCATTAGTGTCATTTTATTGTAATTATTCAACATGTAAATATAAGTTCTTATCACTTTCACAAAATAGAGAAATATATAACCCTCATTTTCCGTTGCTGCTTTCGTAGATTTAGTACAAATAGTGATTAATCATAATCTTGCTTACTGCTATTTTAACTGGAAGCAAATGAATTATTTACAAAAAACAATTATAATTTTAGTACTGTAATTTAAAGGGGGTGGTATTTTCGTCCTATATGAATTTACTTTCGTAATTTAGTCCTTTAACTTTAATTTTTTTTCAGTTTTAGTCCATTCTCGGCCAATTCGATCGGAAAAAATTGCATGTGACTTGCACACGACTCAATTATTGTAACTTTAATCATGTGAATCAATTCATGCAGGATCAAAGAAATACCAACACCCGGAAAGTTATAGAACTAAAATTATAATTAAATTATGGTACAAAACTCATTTTATCAAATACATCATTATTTCTGTACTTATCGAAGACAAATTGTTAATCCATAAATAATTTATGGTAATAAACTTTAATAAATAACCATATATGTAATAATAAATAAATAGCCAACTTTTTATCAATAGAACGACAACATTGCAATAACTAGAACTTGTTTTTAAATAAAATAGTAATTAAAATCTGGTTCTGATGCATGCATCTTGCCTTAAAAAATGTCTCATTCAGATTAAAATCTGGGGGGCTCTGTAGATATTGGATTTGAAATTTGGGCTCCATCCAATGCATTGCATCAAAATAACTAATTTTAGGACTTTGAATGATTAATTACAAAGATAAAGGACAAAAGTGATTTGGTTGGAGAAGGGATGTGCCTCTCTTGGAATGATTAATTACAAAGATAAAGGACAAAAGAGGTGACAATTTTGGTCCTCAAAATGTCAATATTTTGGTGAACATGGTCATTCACGTTAAATGCTAATTAGAATCCGATAAGTTTTCATGCAATTACTTTTAGTCCTTAACTTGGTGCACTTTCAATTTAATCCGATAACTTTCAAAATGGCTTAAATCAAGACCACAAACGGATTTTCGGACATTTTTACGCTTGAGCAGATTTTAAAGAGCTATCTTAGTCCACACAAAAAATCTGATTTTCACACATGCTCGCCTAGAATGGTATCAAAGGTTTGTTGAAGAAATACATGAATATATTACATTTTGATATTATCCACTAATGGAGGAGACTCTTTCAGAGCAAATAAAATCGAACAAAAGTTCGAGTTACAATGAAAATAGGGAATATTTTCAGATTCTAGAAATACAGAGAAGGGAATTTCTCATGAAATTCTTGACAAATATTACGACGGTCCCAAGAGGATTGATCCAAAACTTCTCATGCCAAATGAAGAACAAGAATGACTGAGAAATTTTGAAATTCGACAAGTACTATCAGGAAATGCAGTGAATGGCTAATCACAATGAAAATAAGAAAGGGAGTGAATGAGAATAAAATAATTTGTACAAATAGGAAGAACCTAAGCAAATTATCGAGCTTGAGGCACAAAATAGTAATGCAAAAAATACTGAACAAACAATTCAAGAGATTGGGAGCCGTAGTAAGCCTTCTCTCACAACTACATCATATCAACCAGGAGACATAATGAAGGTATTGTTTTAGTTTATTTCTTAAATTCATGCTTATTTTTCTATTGTTCTGTTTATTTTTTTTATTAAACAATTTTCTTGTTAATAGGTGAGACGATTAAGCAAATTTATTCGACTCGCAACCAATAATATATAAAGTTATTGACGGCCCTTCAGTGGCTTGTTCAATTTTTCTATTTATTTTTTCGAACAATGTGAGTGGTGATTGAATATAAGACTGTTAGTGTTGTTGAATTATTACCAGGCGATTATCTCTACATTAATCCACATTTTAGCATCAATTTGTATTTCCATAATGATTTGAATAGGGAGAAAATGTTTGAATTGGGATTTTCACAATGATTTGAATTAGTATTTTTTTAATAGATATTAGATTAAATGTATTTTTTTTACATTATTGTCCTCAATTACAAAATTAAAATCAAAATAGAATTTTTTGTGTGTTGAATAAAATGACAACCAAACATGGCCTTATATGAACAAGCTCCCCCGTTAATTTTTCATCCAAAATTAGATAGATCATTTGTCATAATGATCAACCTAATGGAGGATACTCAGACAGATGAAAGTTAAAAACTTTAGATACCAAGTCTGATGACTTGGAAACTTGGAATATTGAAATTAAAAAAAGGGTTATAATTTGGATATAAAAAGTAAAATTATCCCTTTTGGGATCTAAACGAACAAATCATGGAACCAAAAACGCAATACCCCTTTTTGTGGGACCAAAAAAATAATTTAGCATACAAGAACTATTATAATTATGCAAAATTGACTGAAAAAATCAAAATATATAAGAGAATACTTGGACAATGGTCGAAAAGGTAGAAATTTTTGGAATAAACAGTGGCCCCTCGCAAAAAAAGTGGTGAGGGGTTATGTTCTTCTGAAAAGATGATTGTGCGTGTACGTAGATTGGCCTATATCTCTTTTCAGAGCGAAAAGTACGTTATGACTATTTTAATTCATTATAGATAATTTTATTTAAAATAAATATTATTCAAAAAATTTTATTCTATAATTATTATAGAATTTGTATAAACTCTATAACTTAATAATAAGAAAAAGTACGAGAGAAAAAAAAAAAGGAAAAAATAAGAATAAGAAAAAAGTAAAAAAAACTCTATAACTTAACAATCCTTATATTTTTCCATAATTATTTAAATATTTACATAATTTTTGTTTGTATTATTATATGTATTTAACTTTTTTCTAAAAAAAATTATCAATACAATTTTAAACATTACACCGAAAATCTATATACATACACGAGCAGTGAAATATGCAAATCTTTAATATATATAATCTATAATACTCTATACTATTTTTGGTAATGATAAAATATATTTTAATTATTTGTACATGTAATTGAATAAAAATTTAAAACGAAGTTATATAACATACTTTTTTTATTAAATTATATGAATTATATATTAACTGTATTCTTTAACATAAATAATTAACTTTGTAGATGATATTTTCATATATTGGGCTTGTAAATATTTTTTGTATTACATAATTTATAACAATTTATAAATTTTGAACATTATTTTTTAAATAAAATCTTAGTAAAATTCCAAATAATAAAAGTAGTTTTAATAAAGCATATTTATGGGAGTTAAGTGAGAAGCGCATTTTTTTCTTCGTGAATGCTTTAAAAGGGTAAATGCGAGTATATATGGTTTGTGACATCGTGAATAATATATTTAACCCATTATTTTATTACTAATATAACAAAAAAGGTCCTTTTCAGTCATAAATAGCGATTTGTGACACGGCGAAAATAATATTTTTGTAGTGTCAATAGCACCTTAAATTAGTTTTCTTTTCTTTATTTTTTTTTTTTTGTAAAATATGATGTGTTGGTTTATATATTTTAATTTTATTTATGATATTTAAACCATGAAAGATTATTAATTTTATACACATAAAGACGGAAAGCCAAGATGACAAGCACATTAATATATATTGGGATAATTATAATTACTTTCATCTCTACACATAGCGACTGATTTAGTTTCCGTTGCTAAAATATCACATCAATCATTAATGATAGAATTTTTAAATTGTCGAAAATGTTGGAATGTATAGAAGTAAATCATTCTAAAATTTAATAGAATTAGATTGAGATATAAATATATATAGCAACTTAAATTTTACAAAATAAAAAATGGGAGCATCTGAAATATTTGAGACGGAAGACAAGATGAGCTTTTTATTTATTTTTGTATGCTTCATACAGACAAGGGTGAATTAACATACACCCAATAAAGCATTTTGCTCAAAGGACAAGCCCAAAACCATAGTTAAAAACGTAAACACACACAAGACACATACAAACTCTGTCATTTCTCAATAGGCATTGGGGTCATCAACTTTTATATTGCTGCAACGGCTTGGAATCTGGGTTCTTTAGGTTGGAATTTTTGTTCAAGATAAACGGACATATAGTCTCCAAACACAAACTTAGGATATTTAGCAACATCTTTCACCATGTTCTCAACCTTAGCATCAAGCAATTGTGGAGCAGGCTGAATGGTGGCCTTGAGGGATGGATTGTAGAATGAAGCAATTGATCTCCTTTGCCCATCTGTTTGGGGCACAACCCTGTGTAAAATACTCTTGTACCTCCCATTACTCAAAACTTCAATTTGATCACCTGTGTTAATGACTATAGCATTTTTTAAAGGTTGTACATCAGTCCAAACCCCATCTTTCAACATTTGAAGTCCTTTCACCTCATCATCCTGGAAGAGCAAGACAACTCCCCCAGCATCCGTGTGGGCTCGCAGAGCATTTACCTTCTCCGGGTGCGGGCATGGTGGATAGTGGCTTACCTTGGTGCCAAAAAATGCTGTATTGTCGATTCCACCATCAAAAGCATTCTTGATGTAGCCTTTTGGCAAGCCTAAGTTCTCATCCATTATATTCATGACTTTGTGCCCTAGTTTCTTCAGTTCAGCTCTATATTCCTTCATGGTTTCCCTAGATTCAAAATTATGATTAGAGAAACACGTAGCTGTCACTTAGATTTAATTTTTGCATATGAACCAAAACTAAACTATTAAAATGTTACTCTTCTTTTCTATTTTTATAACGCTTCGTTAGTTATAGATATGTCCTAATTTTTCTTTTAAGAAATTTTTATCTTTATGGCGTTTAAAATGTATAGAAGCATTCATTTGAAAAAACAACTTTGATTAAATTGAAGCATAAGAAAAATATTAAGAAAAAATGTGTTTACTTGAAACCAATAGTTTTTGATGGCCACTCCTCATCATTTTCATCTGAGAGTAGGAAAACATCCTCCCAATCCACATTCTCTATTTTCGCATCACTATTCTTTTCTAGCAGCTCATTCAGCAACTGCACCGGTTTTGAGTTTCTGAAATCTGCCTCCCTTTCCAATTTATAGCATTCAGTGGCCACCCTCTTCACCCTATCCAAGAGCTCCTCAGAGATGCCATGGTTGATTAACTGTCGCAATAATGAAATCAATTAGACAATCCAACATACAGTAAAATAACAAGTCATGTTGTAGTCATGTAAGTACCTGAAAGAATCCCCACTCTTGACAGTAATGATCAATCAGAGCTAGAGTATCGGCTCTCTCCTTTCCATTAACCTTTGAGAAATCAACAACTGGAATCCCCATTGATGATAAGTTGAAGAAACTACTTACCAACTTAAGTACAAAAATTAAGAACTTTTTCTTGTTGCTAGTGTGTTGATATGATGCTAAATAGCTCACCTTTAGGCCTATTTATAAAGCAACGTAGCATTACTTATATATATTTATATTTGTTGCTTTCTGAATATTGTAGAAGTTTAAACCTTAATAGGGTGGACAGTGACAGAAATCCTTAACTAAGGTAATGAATCTTAACATCATTAGACCATTTGCTTTATTTTGAAATAATTATCAAAAGTTGAATGGAGAGTAAAAATATGAAGTTCATGCAATTTTTGTTTTGGTCAAATTCAACATTTTTTGTTCAAACCCTAATACAAAGAATACAGTTATAAACAAAGCATTCTAACAAAAAGTGTATTTATAATTTCAAAAGCTTTTGAAAAAAAAAATATAATTTTATATTTTCAGACGGAGTTTAAATTCAATTAACCCTAAAAAATTCTATAGTAATAAAAGAACTTTAAGACGGAACACTTTCTAAACTATGAAACCATTTATGTTGTTTATATATTTTTTTTTCCAGGACTTTTTCTTGGTATATATTTTACTATTATTTGAGGGTGCACTTGGATTAATGCATTTAAATTATTTTAATAGATTTGTATTGATAAATTTAAATTTAAAATATTCAAATCATTCAATTTTAATTTCAATCGAAATATGTGTTCTGAATATTAGTAGATTTTATAATTTTAATGTAGATGTATTTCAAATCCTTTGCTGATATAATTTCTATTCATTTGCATATGTAATATATCATATGCATAAAGTTTTTTAGTTTACGATTGCTTTAAATTATCCTATTTTATGTTAGAGAAGGTGAAATAATGACAAACATAAAACAAAAATGGGTTTTTAATTGAACCATGTATGCACTTTCTTCTTCTTATTTTCTTTTTTCATAAACGCTACAATTTACAAGTGATTATATTAATATTTTAATAAATTAATTAATAATTAAATTATATATATACATCGATTCAATGAATATATTAATATAACAAAGAATCCTAAAGTAAATTATAATAGGCTTACATATATTTCTGGTTCTGTAATTTTGATACTTTGGTATTTTTATTTTTTATATTTCAAGAGTTGCAAAATTGCCCTGTAACTTTTTGACATTTCATGATTTGGATTCTTCTAGTGTCGAATTTTGCAAAAAAATGTATGAAAATATCATGAGCCCCTTGCGATTTTGCATTTTTATTCTTTATGTTTCCAAAAGTTGCAAAAAAGTCCTGTAACTTTTTGACATTTTGCAGTTTTGATATTTTCGGAGCTAAAGTTTACAAAATTGAACCAATTATAATAAAAGCCCAGTTTACATGAACCATGTGAGGCCCATATGATTTATTTTGATGATTTTTGCGAAGTCCGACACTGAAAAAAGACCAAAATTGCAAAATATTAAAAAATTACAAGACTAATTGGCAATCCTCAAAAGATAAAGGAAGAAAATGTCAAAATGCCAAAATTTATGACCAAAAATAGATTTAAGTCATTATAGTAAACTTACGTAAAATGAAACAGATATCCATACATGACGTGGAACTCAAATAGATATCCATGCATGCTATCTTCCATGATTTAGACCAAAGATTTTTAGCACGTAAAGCAACATTCATACTAATGGATCATGAAAATTACCAGCTATATATTTTCAGTAACATCATGAATGTTATTTTATTATAATTACTAAAAATATAAATATAAATATAATTTCTCTTCATTTTCATAATATATATATATGTATAGAAATATTCTAACCGTCATTTTCCTTTGCTTACTCCTATTTTAATTGAAACCAAATGAATTCTTTATTTGGTTTGATAATATTTTATGTTTCTTTAAGGTAAAACAATTAAATATATATATCGTTGTATGTCTATTTATCAACAACAAATAAATAATTTAAAATATTCAACTTTAATAAATAACCATATAAGAATATTAGAACTCGATTCGACAATGAAGTCTAACTTCGGGTCTCATTAATGTATAGGTATTGTTCTATTTTAATGATAGTTTTTCAAGGGTAATAGTAATTACTTATTAATTATACATATTTGATATTTATAATTGATGTATATTAATTGCTCATTATTGAAGTTAATTTATATAATTGTACCCAATTCGGTCAAAATAAAATTTTAAAAAAAAAAATCAAAAGTTGATTTTCAAATAAAATAGTAATTAAATTAAAGTCTTGTTCAGATTCATGCATCTCGACTTAAAAAATGTTCCAAGTCTCTTCCAACAGAACTCCTCAATATTTCTCAGTTCCTTGTCAATCAAATGCATTGCATCCAAATAATTAATTCGTTAGCACTTTCATTGATTACTTAAAAGATCAAAAAGGCAAAATGGTTTGGTTGGAAAAGGAATGTGACAAGGATTACGACGGGTTTATATAGATTGAGGGTAAATTACGACAGGATTCTTTGAGATTTTTTATTATTAAAAATATTTTTTATTATTTAAAAAATTATAAATATTCTTTAGAAATAATGATTGTCTATAAATACCATTTATGATTGATTGTCACGCTGGAGTATTTGTTATATGATTATTAATACTATAAGGTATTTATAATTATTCAAACAATAAGGGACAGTTGTAATTATGGAAAACTCTAGGAGAGTCTTTTGTAATTTACCCTTGGACTACATTTGGATTGATGAATTTAAATTTGAGAAATGATATAGACTAGGGGTGGCAAATGGGCAGGTTGGATCAGGTCCAAACGGCATGAGTTTAAAATGGATTTGAATTAACGGGTTGAAAATGAGTTGGGTCGCAAATGGGTCAGGTCGGGTCGATAATACCCATTTTTTTTATATTTTTTTCGGTAAATGTAAATTTCATTAAGTAAAGGGTATAATTTTATAATACAACAATGTTCAAACTGTGGTTTCTCTCTCGACAGGCCAATGGATACGTCTTAATCTATAAAGCGCACAAGAACTAACAGAGGGAGGTAATGTAACACTAAGTATTCTCTGTCGAATATCATCTACGATAAGGAAAGCTAGAGAGTTAGCTATCCGATCCGTCTGCTCAAGTTGCGTAGATTGTGTTCCTGCATATATGATAAACACAAGAAGCCAACAATGCTCGATATGCTACATTTATGATGTGTTTCCCTCTCTATTTTGTTGCTGCCCAAATAATATCCCTTAGCCAGTTACGATTAGGCCAACAATAATGTACAGACCGTCTAAGGACTTGTAAGCATCATCGAGAATACAAACACCAGAAAAATAAATAATTATGTGGTTCGACCGCTCCTTCATCATACAATATATAGGCGCCTACGTGGGAGAGCCATGATTTATCGGCCATGGAAAGTTTCTCCAGGATTGGGAGCCATAGGATGAAGTTTAGTCTCAGAATCTTAAAAAAACCTGAAAGTAGTGAAGATCAGCCTATCTTGGGTCATGGTAGGTCCAGATACAGTATAGTAGGTAGCCCATCCTTATAACGCCATACAATGGAACTATTCCTTCCATGAATCGTAGGTAGCTAGAATTTCCAAGTACTCAAGGTAACGCGGATTGATGGTCAAGTGCCATTTCCCATCCTGAATAATGCGGCTGAGTTTCTCTTGAACGCCTAGATCTAGGAACCGTAGCCCTCGCGAAAATCTGTGAATTAAAAGGTCAAGCGCATGCCACGGATCCTGCCAAAGATAGACTGAAGACCTATCTTCAATCTGATACTCCACCATCGGCCTCAATCAGGTACGCAAACGAAGGAGCTTTCTCCATCCCCACGAACCTCCGCATTCGGGAGTTGTCCAAATAGATGCTTCCCGTAAACACCCGTAATGCAGCCATTCTATCCAAATGGATGTCCTATTGCAGTGTATCACATCACATAGTTTTTTGCATATTAATGCACGGTTTAGGGTTGCAATATCACGCAATCCCTGATCGCCTTCCTTAATTGGTTTACAAACATCCCTAAGCATTTGGCCGTCCCTCTCTCTCTATTCCCTTGGAGAATGTTTCTGTCTTCTTCTCTTTTAGCAAGGAGTTCAAGATATCCCTATTTTCGATGTGGTGCGAACGCACTTAGAAGGTTGCTATGTTGGAACCTCTGGTGAACATTGTGGCTGAGTTAACAAAAATGAAAAAGGTATCATCTTCACCCTTTTATTTTCTCATTTCATACCAACAAGTCTCATATGCTTTTATTTATGTTTTTATTTCTATACTACATCGAACGCCTAGAAACTCCAAGGGTACACCCTTTGGTTCATTCGTTTCACGCTTTAATTTTTAATTATTATATGCATTTTCGTTACGCTTTCCCAAGCCGTACCACTCGATTCTTCAGTGGTATCAGAGCCCGATTCGATGGAGAGACTATTGGTTTTGTGTGATTAGCATGCTAACGTGCCCTCTAAGTTTTCTTAAAGCATGTTGCATTGCTTTTTTCCTTATTAGTAATTGTACGAAGAAATAACTTCTTTGGATTTTAGAATTATTTGGATGATTCGAGTAATTTTTGATATTAGTACATTTTGGAGATACTCGTATATTTAATTTGGTGAAATAACAACAACAACAACAAAAATTCTTTAACTACAGCAGCAGAATGTGCACGCGGCTGTGCGCACGCAGGAGACAACCCGCACATAAGGCAAGTGCTTGTGTGCAGCAGCGTGCTCACAGGCAAGAGCCTATGCGCTGCCTGGCGTGTGCACGCATGTAGGCAGCGTGTGCACGGCATGGCCAGCGCGCGCAAGGGGCTGGCCCTACAGGCTGCAGGCCAATGGCCGCGATGGGCCATTTTTCTGAATTTTTTGAAAAATTATTAAATTTCACTAATTTCATTTTAGAATAAATTGAATTTTTTCTAAAATTAAATGACCTGATTAATTTGGTGTGATATGTGTATTCGATGCACACTGTTTTTTGGATCATCCTTTTAATTGGGAATTTCGAACTTGTGTTTTGTTTATATGATTTATTTTTATGAAATTGGATATCATGGTCTATGATTTTACATGGAATGTATGTTATGAGATGATGGATGATCGGAGCCCTTGACCACTTGTATGCTTATGTTTATGGTTGGACTCGTACGCCCTTGTAATTTTTCTTCTCTTTCCCTCTCGTTTCTTGCCTTGGAATAATAAGGTTTGCTATCCTTCTTATTATGTACTCCCCCCGTTTTTTTTTTCAGTTGTAATGTGTAGGATTTTTGGTGAGATTTTTAATTTTTGTAAGAAAGCAAACCAATCGAGAAGAAGATCCACGGAGAAAGAGGCCCATAGAGGAGTTACAAGGCCCATTTATATGTTAATGGATAAATTACTTTTGTAATAGCATAAGGCCACCTTAGACTGACCATATACTCACTATGGGCTTAGTATGTCGCATAGATTAGGCTTGTAATCATCCCACAGGGTATGCTAGGCTATTTTGCACGCGATGTGTTTAATGCTTTTCGCATTTAATGTTTGGCATGCAATGTTATTATCTGATGAGGTCTCGGTCAAACACTCAAACCTAACTCTCACTTTGTGACGTCCTTAGAATTTTTCACGTAATTGGGAGACTTATTGGTAATTATTAGAAATTTAGATTTAATTAGTAAATAAATTATAGATTGAATTTGGGATATAATAAAACTTGCACGGATTAAATTGGAGTTCGTAATAATATTTGGGGGCAAATTATGTTAATTTAGAAAATTAGGAAGGACGTAATGGGTATTTTAAAAAAATTTAAATTAAATTTAAAAAAAATAAGAAAGAAAGAGAAAAGAAAAGAAAGAGAAAGGAGTATATATATATATATTGAATCAAAATTTCACTTTCAATTGCAATTCTTCTGTTCGAGTTTTAGCAGTCTGCGATGAACTAAGATGTATATTTTAATTTTTATTAATTTATATACTTATATTATTTAATTAGTTTGTTTATTAAATATTGATTATATTGAGCGATGTATTATTTAACCGGAGTATTTTATGATTTTGGCTATTTAAATTAGTGTCGAATTAAATATCACATATTAAAATATTAGATTTGTTAGATTTAATTATTACTATAGCTAATTTACACAATTCCATCGGAGTGATTAACGAAATATGTAATTTTATGTATTGTTGCTTAATTAAATTATATAGCAACGACAAATTGATAGAAGATTCATAGAAATGTCTCGAAAAATTATATTTAAGAAATATTGTGTTATTAAATAGGGAAAATGAAGTTTCAATGGTAATATAATTTACAAATGTTATTAAAATGATAGTTATAAATATATAAGGTGTTTGATTCAATGAATTCTTATGAATTAGTTGATAAATTAAATATATGTTGAGAAGCTTAGAAAGTGTAGTTATCTAATAAAATGGAACCGGAGTTTGGACTTTAATATAAATAGAATATTAAATGGTTGGTGAAAAGTATACGAACATTATATAATATTTTATTTAGAGTTTATGATATTCTATATTGATTATACATATAATATTCTATTATAGGACGTGACGATAAAGTAGAGGGTTGAGCAGTCCCTCGTGAAATTGGAGCATTTTGGGATATAAGGTAAGTATAGCTAATTGGATTTATATATATATATCTATATGTGTAGTATTGTATATATTATATATATTGATTTCTTGGATGCAATCGTGGACTTGGCTTTATAGTATTATACGTGGCTTTCGTATATTGATTGCTTATATAATTAGTTGTGGATTATTTGCTAGATTACCCTAATACCAGTGGAATTGCTATTATGTGTCATATGTAACACCTTATATCAGTGGAATTGCTATTAACCATGTTTGTTGTGATGCCCTGTGCTGATAATGCTACACAGCTGAAGTAAAAGAGTGTGGGGATATCACATACAACAGGTATCCTATGCTGTATAGGATATGATGATGGCAGGCGAAATCATTGACACATGTACTCCAATTAGAGGAAGTGGGGCCTTTAACTAATAAACGATAATGTCAAATATTATGTCGTGGATTAATTTACAGTTGTAAGTATATATTACTGCTTATATCTGATGTTGCTATATGACGAATGCACGTTAGTCGGTGTGACTGTTTGTACATGAATTGTTGCCTGTATATATATATCGACTGATTAGCTATACTTATTGAGTAGGCAGCTCATTCCTTGCCACGTACTTTTCAGGGAATAGGTCAAACTGACTAGCCGCATTGGATTTTGAGCTATGCCGTCGTCTTTATTAGGTGGGTCAGTCGTGACATCTGAAGCCCGAGTTTTTGGTGGTTTGGTTGCTAAACATTCTAGTCTTTTATCGGGGTTGTGTTTAAAATTGTGGTACGATTTTTCTTAAGGTTATGTACATTAGGATATCTAGTGAGGGTAAATTATGTACATTTTGGTGGTATCTATTATCTTTTGTGATATATATATTATATTGATAAATTATGTGTTGAAAATAAATTACTTATAGAATGAGTTCTAATTAACGAAAGGATGAAATAGTGATAATTAGATGTAGCGAGTAGGGTTTGCTACACACTTGGTTGGACCAAGTTTGATATTTGGCCCATAATGGACTTGGATCAAAATTATTTGGATATTTTCAAGCCAATCCACAACTATGTGGTGAGGAGGTTGCCACTATCCAAGTTCTTTCTCGCTCGAAGAACGTGTAACGTTTGAAAAGTGGCATGAGGACAATCGCAAAGTCCGCAGTATCATATTAGCTTCGGTGAACATTGACATCTGAAAGCAATATGAAAGACTGGAAGATGTTCTCTCAATAATGCACCGCATGAAAGAGGTTTATGTGATTCCTGATAGGCATATTAGATATACCGCCACAAAAGCATTCCTTGGAACAAAGATGACTGGGGGATCCTCTGTACAAAGTCATGGGGTGAAGATGATATCCCTAGTGGAGAAGCTCGAAGACCTCAAAGCTCGGCTTGACAATGTTACGTACATCGACGTGATCCTTCAGTCACTTCTTCCATCCTACAATCCGTTTATTATTAACTACAAGATGAGCGGACATGAGAAGTCTATTCATGAGTTAAGTACTATGTTGGTTCAATATGAGGCACCGACCCACAAGTCCGCGCCAACAGTATTAGTAGGAAAGGCTTCAACCTCTAAGGCGAAACGCAAAAGAGCCCGAATGCTGGAAGGGGAATAAGGGAAAGGAAAAAACTGTCGAAGCCACTGTTAAAGTTTCGAGAGCTTCGCTGCCCCAGTGGCAAAGGGCAAAAGGAAAGGGAAAAATAGACGTTCACAGTGGTTGAGGGAAAATGATGTCTACATACATTACCATGGAAAGAGGCATTAGAAGAGAGAATGCCCACAACTCCTCTCCAACCCAGGTATCTTTGTGATTGAAGTGAATATGATAACTAATTCTGCTTCTTGAATTTTAGATACCAGCTGTGGAGCTCACATCTGCATGACTTGCAGGTGCTGGAAAGAAGCAAAATGTTGTGTAAGAATGAGATGGTCTTAAGGCTCTGTGATGGCAAGACCGTTGCTGCTGAAGCCGTAGGATCTTGAACTTAGCTATTAGTGATTATATTTAGATAAAATTAAAGAACTGTTATTATGTACCGAGCATGATCAAGAGTATTATTACAATTCCTGTTTTAGACAATGATGGTTATTCATTTCGATCAACAAAAATAGTTTTTATTTGATAATGGATAACAAGCTTCATTTGCTTGGTACATTAACTAATGGTCTTTATATTCTCCAATAGTCTAATTAGATTATGACTACCCAACACAAATGAAAAATAAATAATCATGACCATGCAAATTTGGCACACTAGGTTAGGCCATATCTCTAAAGATAGGATGAGGAAATTGGTGGAATCCAAAAGTCTGGAGGTAGATGACTTTGATAATCTACTAACTTGTGAATCCTTTCTAAAAAGGAAAGTGACCAAGAAGGCTTTTATAGGACAAAGTACGCTTGTCCATGGTTTGTTGGATTTCATCCATATGGACATCGGTGGACTAATGGATACTCATACTTCATAACCTTCACCGATGATCTCTCATGGTACGATTATATTTACCTTATGAGGTACAAGTTTGAGGTTTTTGGAAGGTTTAAGTAAATTCAGACTTAGAGTTGAGAATCAAACTGGTTGTAAAATAAAAACCATTCGGTCAGACCGAGGTGGAGAGTATTTAAGTGGTAAATTCATAGAATACTTAAAAGAGAATGAAATTTTCTCTCAATGGACTCCTCCTCGAACGCTGCAATTTAACTATGTGGCTGAAAAGGAGGAATCAGACCCTATTGGACATGGTCTGATCCATGATGAGTTTTACCGAACTGCCCCTATCTTTTTGGGGATACGCTCTTGAGACGGCAGCCAAGTTACTTAACATAGCGCCAATCAAAACAGTGACCACCATACAAAATGTAGAATGGCATGCCAGCATCCTACAAGTATTTGAGGGTGTATGGTAGTCCCACATATGTCAAGAGGCTAGTGGGAGACAAACTAAAATCTAGATCTAGTCTGTGCAGGTTTGTTGGATATCAGAAAGAAACTGCGGGGTACTATTTCTACAGCTAGTTCGAACAAAAGGTTTTTGACTAAACAATGCAGTGTTCTTGGAGAGGGGTTTTCCTGCGGATAACCAACGAGATGACGTACTACTTGTACAGTCAAGTGAAACACCTCAGCAAAATAGTGCAACACCATCTGATGG
Source organism: Sesamum indicum (assembly GCF_026168435.1). Lineage (NCBI taxonomy): Eukaryota > Viridiplantae > Streptophyta > Magnoliopsida > Lamiales > Pedaliaceae > Sesamum > Sesamum indicum. The sequence goes on along the minus strand of NC_142661.1, from coordinate 643,694 downwards.
TTCCCATTGATAATGCTCTAGTTCTCTGTAGGTCAACCAGAGTGTCCCATCCATATAATAGATTCGGATTCTTAGCGATGACTGGCCAATTGGATAATGATCCAAGGACATACAGAGAAGCATGTCTGACATTGACTCAGACAAGTGGCTTGAGGCCATGTGATTTGGAAATGAACTCAGTGGATTCAAACTAAGTTTTAACTCTTGTAGACCCACCTAAAGGCATTAAGTCAGTTGGATGTAAATGGGTCTACAAACATAAGCTTTGAGTTGACGGGGAGGTTACTACCTTCAAGACTAGGCTTGTGGCAAAAGGATAGACTCAATAACATGGGGTCGACTTTAAGGAGACCTACTCGCCTGTAGCCATGGCCAAGTCCTTCGGATACTGCTTTTCATAGAAGCATGATATGACTATGAAATATGGCAGATGGACGTGAAAACGACCTTCCTCAATGGATCAACAAGAGGGTTTCACCTCTTTTACAGAAGAACAGAAAGTCTGTCGTCTCCAAAGGTCCATCTATGGACTCAAACAAGCTTCTCGAAGCTGGAACACACATTTCAATGAAGTAATACGAGGGTATGACTTCATAAAAAATGAATTTGATCCTTGTATATACAATAGATCAGTGGGAGCTTAGTTGCGTACCTTATGTTTTATGTCGATGATATCTTGCTCATTCAAAATTATATCAAGATGTTGGGAGAGATAAAAGCATGGTTGTCCTCTCAATTTTCCATGAAGGATGAAGTTTCCTACATCCTGGGCATCAAAATCTACAGGAATAGATCTAAAAAGATGTTAGGATTGACCCAATCCTAGTATATTGAGAAAATCTTGAAGAGATTCAAGATGAAAAACTCAAAACAAGGATTCCTTCCGATGAGGTATGAAATTGAGTTGTCCAAGAAGCAATCTCCCAAGACTAATGAGGAACTCGAAAGGATGTCAGACATCCCCTGTGCTTCGGCCAAAGGCAGTTTCAGTATGTTGTTCAGAATACTAAGCCCGATACGCTTTGAGTGTAATGAGGAGATATCAGACGTGTGCCGGGGAGATACACTGGAGTTCAGTCAAGACCATACTTAAGTACTGAAAAGGACTAAAGATATGTTCTTGATCTATGACGGTGGAGAGTTGATACTAGAATGCTACAGCTACACTAGCTTTCAGTCGGATGATGATGATTGCAAGTCCCAATCGGGCTTTATATTCAAGCTAAATGGTGGCATGGTTACTTGGAAGAGTTCCAAGCAGACTACCACAATGGACTCCACCACAAAGTTGAATACATAGTAGATTTCAAAGTAGCAAAGAAGTAGTTCGAATGAAAAAAAACTACATCTAAGAGTTGTGTATGGTTCCTAGCATTGTGGAACCAGTAGTTATCTTATATGATAACAATGGGGCGATAGCACAATCAAAGGAATCAAGATCTCATCACTGTTCCCATTATTAGATGCTACCATCTGCTTAGAGAGATAGTGAGCAGAGGTGACATTCGAATGGACCGAGTCAGCTCAGTAGAAAACACAGCAGATCCACTTACTAAACCGGTGTCGCCAATTGCTCATATTCAACATCTTGCTAAGATGGGTTTAAGGTCAATGTGTGATTGGCTTTAGGTCAAGTGGGAGATTGTTAGAATAAATGACCAAAAAATCAATTAGATTGGCTTGAATATAATCAATTCTGGTAATACTCGGTATTATATAATATTATTTAGTGAATAAAATGAGTATTCACTTAATTGACTTCTTTAGTTGTTGTGCTCATTCTATATGTTTGTATCTTCTTCAATATCACAACAAAGCCCACAGACCAAGTTAACAATCGTGCAGTTAGACCGCACATTGGATGGCGGTGATGAAATCAACTGCCAAAAGGTTAAGTCTGGAACGTTCCAAGTCGAGAACCTTCAGATTGGGCATCGAGCGTTCTATAGAGACTTGCGCTAACAGTCGCATTCATTTGATGGGTGTTGCATTTCATCGGTGACACACAAGGTGCGTCTATGCGATCTTAGGAGGTTGATTGGCTAGGTGTCAAATCGATTAAACTAACTCGTGGGGATCGTCATATGGAAGTCTTGAGGGCTTGGTTGGTATCATTTGGATCCCCTATTCCAATAGTACGGGAGTAGTGCTCGGACTTGAGGAATCACGGCAGTCACTTGCATATGATGGTTGCATCTTGGATGCGCGCAAGAGGTGATTATGTCACAGATATAATCATCATAAGTCTCGTCCAGTGCCGTCGGAGTATGTAGCAAAGACGGTGAGTTCCAAGAGAAAGATCCATCCCCTATCAGCATATGATGGAGGCATCTCCTATGCACATGGAGAAGCAGTCACACTTTATTAACATGTGGCCACAATAGTTGATCGAATAGGAAAAGAGGTTCCTATGTCGATCAATTAAGCGTAACATGGTCTCAAGTATTAAAGCATAGATGTCTAGTCCAGGATGGGAACCAACACCGAATTTCATGCCTAGACTATGACAGGGACACGGTAAATGGATGGACCATACCCGAATGTACTCGAGAGCCTAAATATTCACAAAGATATTCACCTAGTCTCTAGCGTTATTGACCGTTGCTAGACGGCCACCCATGGTAACAAGCTTTCTTGATCAAAGATTGATCAAGAATTATAAATTAAATTAGATTTAATTAATAATAGTATGAGACACTAGCTCAAGATTAGCTGAAAGGTGATCCAAAGAATCACATGTTGGAATGGGTGACCAAAAGCTAATTGGATTAACGGTTTTGAGAACCATTCAAGCAATCTTTATTTAAGCGATGTTGTTTCAACGACTATGGTAAGTATTCGTCTTCAGCACACATATCTGTTGTGCTTACCAAATTACGTCAAGCACTGGTTGGATGTCACAACAGATGCCCACAGACCACTTTAACAATCGTTCAACAGTTGGATGGCGCATTGGATGGCGGTCGTGAAACTAACTATTTAGGGTTGGTCTGAAATGTTTCAAGTCGATGACCTCGAGACTAGGCATCGAGATTCCTACTGAGACATGCATTAAGAGTCGCATTCATTTGATGAGTGTCATGTTTCATCGGCAATAGACGTGGGACGTCAATGCGATTTTAATCGGTCGATTGGCTAGGTGTTTAATCATCTGAACTGACTCGCGGGGATCGTCATATGAAAATCTTGGAGGCTTGGTCAGTATGACTTGAGTCCCCAGCTCTGATAGTACGGGAGTAGTCCTCAGAGTTGAGGAATCACGAGAGTTACGTGCATGTGATGACTGTATTTTAGATTTGTGCGAGAGGTGATCGTATCTCAAAGATGGTCATCATAAGCCTTATCTAGTGCAGTCAAAGTATGTAGCGAGCATGGTGAGTTCCAAGAAGGGGATTCGTTCCCTGTAAAGACATGATAGAGGTATCTCCTACGTACTTGAAGATGCGTCTATGCTCTATAAAGCTGTGGCCACAGTCATTGGTCGAATAGGAAAAAGAGGTTCCTACGTTTGCGTAACGCGATCTCAAGTATTAAGCATAGAGTCCTAGTTTACGATGGAAATTAACACCCAATGCCATGTCCTAAACTAAGGCCGGGAGTTGGTAGACGAAAGGACCGTACCCGTATGGACTTCGGAGTCTAAAAGTTCACATGGATGTTTGCCTAGTTTCCAGTGTTATAGACCATTGCTAGATGGCCACCCATGGTGACGGGCTTTCTTGATCAAGGGTTGATCAAGAATTATTAATTAAATTAGATTTAATTAATAATAGTGTTGGAGACTAGCCCAAGTCTAGCTGAAAGATGAACCTAAAGAGTCCACACAAATCACCGAGAAGAGACGAGGAATTAATTAGGAATTGACTCCATAAGTAATTGGATTACTTATATATGAGAGGGATCCATTAGATGGATAAGCCAAAGGATAAATTAATTGGATTAATTTATATTGGGTTTGCCCTTATTATTTAATAAAGGCTTATTGGGTTTATATATTTAGTCGGATTAAATATATGATGGACCTAATCAAATGGGCTTTAATTAAATTGGATTTAATTAAGATTAATTGGGCCTTGTATTTTAATTGAGCCTTGGATGGATAAGCCCAAGAGCTTAGTTTAGCATTTGTTTGGACAAAACAACAACTATTGGAGGCGAGTTTTTGAAGTTAGGACACTACACTACTCACAAACATGTATGTATCCTTTTACTTGCATTAATTAGGAATAACTGCTTGATGTGAGATATGATCCCTTTTAATCTTTTACTTATTATTTTCATTGCTCATTTAACGTCCCGAGTTTGTACCGATTCATTCCTCACAAAGATATGAATTTTCATATATAAAATAAATGTGTATGATATTGAATATCGGTACATATTTTATATATGCTTCAATATAATATATTATGTGATATATATGATATTTGTCTGTTATTTATGTGATGAATAAGGAATGAAGATGATCATGAAGCCCTTGTCCCATATGATTTATTCATTTATTTATTATTTTATATTTGATGAGCTCTATATGTTTCTTTAATTCACTCCCTCTTGTCTATTGTTTTGGAATAATAAGACATTCTTTCACTCTCCTATGTACCTCCCATGACCTATGATTGCAGTTTCTTCATTTAAGTTGTAGTTAGAGTAGATTAGGGATGAAGATTTCATTTTGTTGTAAACTGTAAATTTGTGGAGAAAGTCATAGATGGAGACTATTGGTGGGAGTCAAATTGAAGGCGAGCAAGACCATAATTGTATGGGATAGAATCTTTGTAATAGTATAGGACAACTACCAATTGCAACCCCCAGCTTCATGCCAGTGATATCAGATCAAAATTTTGATTGAAAAAATAAATAAAATACCACTTGAATAAACTATAAATAACAACACTACTTAATATAAAACATAAGGTTTAATTGCATTTTTGTTCCCATTAGATAGGGTCATTATCACTTTTAGTCCCCTGCGTTACTTAGTCGACACTTATAGTCCCAAATTTTTCAGAATTTTAACAGTATCCTTTGATCAAATCCTTTTGCTTTTCTTTGGTAATCTACCCCTTATGCTCAGAATTAGGCCCAACATGCTTTCAAAATAAATTAAGTCCTCATAAATTCGTACTTTGTTTTTCAACGGACTTGTTTCCCGGGAATTCCAAGTCCAGGATTTTACGAATTTCATCCAACCGCACTACTGCAGTAGATGGCTAGCAGGCACTTGACTCATTCAGCAACAAACAACACAATCCTATTTCGTTTCCTACCTTAGAGCGTAGAAAACAATCCAACATAGGGATTTAATAGAATTTCGGACAACAAGTTAAACAAAAGCCTTACTTATATTGAAAAAATATATAAAATATTACATAGATATTATTTCTTCTTTTGGAGGAGACAACTATTTATCCTCTAATATGATAGAGGACTTGACTTGTAGGAGAAACCCCCTAAACTAAGAATTTGAAAAACTATAAAGACTTGGATAGACTAAATATAATTTTGCTTTGAAAAGTTAGAGAATTTTGTCATAATTACAATTGCCCCCTTGTTATTTGAAAATTTATAAATACCTTATCTAACATATACTCTTTGTATAATAATCATTATTTTTAGAGAATATTTATAATTTTTTAAATAATAAAAAGATATTTTAATTATAAAAAATTTCAAAGAATCCCGTAGTAATTTATGTCTTTTAAGCCTAATACTGCAGTGGACTACATGTTTCTTGTAATTATGTACTCCTAATCCTAATACTTCTCGGACGGAGGAGACTGCAATTGAAATAGGAAAACTCCAGAGTGAGTTAGAGTCTGAGTCAACATGAAACTCTCCTCTCCGTTGTTGCTCATATATGTGTATATATACAGATACCAAAACGCATCTACAGACGGAAAACATATCTATCCTTTACCTTCAGCAAGCATTTTGACTACGTGGCAAAATTCCAAATGGAGAAATCGGTGAAGAGCACTGCCGCAGCACCTGTGAATATGCGTATTGCGCTTGAGCTTTGCTGCAAAGGGTGTGGCCGGAAAACGTACAAAGGTGACAGATTTTGGGGTTTGAAAGAGAAAGCTGGAAAGGACTCGTGTTTTGGCGTAGAGATTTACAGGTTTCAGTTCCAATGTCCTTCGTGTCGTGCTGACTTCTTTATTAAATCGGATCCCGGGCGTTACGATTACATTGTGGAGTCGGGAGCAACTTTGGTTCCAAGGAAATTTTAGAATAAATAGATAGATTAAGGTAGATTTGGTTTAAAGAAAACTTTGTTCGATCTATTTTTTTCTTTTTTTACTTGTTCATAGAATGATTTTCTGGGATTTAACGAATTTTTATAGCTTTAATTTTAGTTGTAATTTGGCTTCGTAAACAGTTTGATGGATCTTGACCACAAGGAATTTGTGGTGATTTCTATGTTTTTAGTTGAAGAACTCTCTCTCTCTCTCTCTCGTTTGAGTTGTCTTCCTGCAAATAACTACTGTAAGGATAATATATAGATTTTACTAAAATTATGATGTGGAAGAAAAATTGGCATCTGTTGGAGGAAAAAAAGGTGACTTTTCTTCTCTCCAAACTTGCACAAAAGATGGTCAACTTGTCTTACACATCATAATTTTAGCCACATAAGATTATAAATCAACAAAAACGCATCTAGGTGTCATGCCATGTCACTTTTTCGGCACAAATTATAAATCCAATCTATCGGAGGATTAAAACTAATCAATTTTACAAGTTGCTGGAGTTAATAAAAAATGGGCATACTTATAGGACTAAAACTAAAATTAGGCATACTTAACGGATTAAAAAAATATTTTTTCCTTCCTTATAGTATTAATAACCATTTAACAAATACTCATTCGTGACAATCCATCAAAAATGGTATTTATAGACAATCATTATTTCTAAAAAATATTATAATTTTTTAAATAATAAAAAATATTTTTAATAATAAAAAATCTCAAAGAATCCTGTCGGAATTTACCCTCAATCTATATAAACCCGTCGTAATCCTTGTCACATTGCTTTTCCAACCAAACCAGTTTGCCTTTTTGATCTTTTAAGTAATCATTGAAAGTGCTTACGAATTAATTATATTGCTGCAATGCATTTGATTGACATTTTTTAAGGCAAGATGCATGAATCTGAACAAAACATTTTTTTTAAATTTTATTTTGACGGAATTGGGTACGATTATATAATTAATTTCAATTATCAACAATTAATATATATCAATTGTAAATATAAAATAACTAATAAATAATTGTTATTACGTTTCGAACAACTATTATTAAAATAGATAAATACCGACATATTCGTGAAACTCGAACCATGACTTCCCCAATAAAATAAGTTAGGCTTCATTGACCAATCAAAATTTAATACTCTTATATGGTTATTTATAAAGTTCAATATTATAAATTATTTATGTGTTGCTGATAAATAAATATATATATTTGATTGTTTTACCTTAAAAAAATATAAAATATTATCAAACCAAATAAAGAATTCATTTGGTCAATTGAAATAGGAGTAAGCAATATTATAATTAACCACTATTTATATTAAATTTACGAAAGTAGCAAAGGAAAATGACGGTTACAATATTTCTATATATATATTATGAAAGTGATGAGAAATTATAGTTATATTTATATTTTTAGTAATTATAATAAAATGACATTCATGATGTTACTGAATATATAGCTGGTAATTTTCATGATCCATTAGTATGAATGTTGCTTTCCGTGCTAAATATTCTTTTGGTCTAAATCATGGAAGATTGCATGCATGCATGAAGGTATATATTGATGGGTCGTGATCAGTTTGAGTTTCACGTCCTATACAGATATCTGTTTTACTTTATGTAAGTTTACTATAATGACTTAAATATATTTTTGATCTTATAATTTTGACATTTTGATTGGTTCAATTTTACCACATGGACGATAAATTAAAAAAATGACATGGTATATGATTTATTTGACAATTTTTACAAAATTCAGTACCGAAAAGATCAAAACTGCAAAATGTCAAAAAGTTACAGGACTCTTTTGCAACTCCTGGAAAGATAAAGAATAAAATTACAAAATCGCAAGGGGCACATGATATTTTCATACAACATTTTGCAAAATTCGGCACTAGAAGAACCCAAATTGCGAAATGTCAAAAAGTTACAGGACTATATTGCAACTCTTGAAATATAAAAAAATTAAATACCAAAGTATCAAAATTACAGAACTAAAAATATATTTAAGCCTATTATAATTTGCTTCAGGATTCTTTATTATATTAACATATTGATTGAATCGATATATATATATATGTATATATTATTTAATTATTAATTAATTTATTAAAATATTAATGTAATCATCTGTAAATTGTAGCTTTTATGAGAAAAGAAAATAATAAGAAGAAGAAAGTACACATATGGATCAATTTAAAAACCCATTTTTTTTTTTTTATGTTGGGCATTATTTCACCTTCTCTAACATAAAATAGGACAATTTAAAGCAATCGTAAACTAAACAACTCTATGCATATGATATATTACATATACAAATGAATAGAAATTATATTAGGTTATATTTGAATTGATCGACATAGACATGAGGAAAGGATTTGAAATACATCTACAGTAAAACAAAATATAAAATCTACTAATATTCAGATCATATTTCGATTGAAATTAAAATTGAATGATTTGAATATTTTAAATTTAAATTTATCAATACAAATCTATTAAAATAATTTAAATGCATTAATCCAAGTGCACCCTCAAATAATAGTAAAATATATACCAAGAAAAAGTCCTGGAAAAAAAAATATATAAACAACATAAATGGTTTCATAGTTTAGAAAGTGTTCCGTCTTAAAGTTCTTTTATTACTATAGAATTTTTTAGGGTTAATTGAATTTAAACTCCGTCTGAAAATATAAAATTATATTTTTTTTTTTCAAAAGCTTTTGAAATTATAAATACACTTTTTGTTAGAATGCTTTGTTTATAACTGTATTCTTTGTATTAGGGTTTGAACAAAAAATGTTGAATTTGACCAAAACAAAAATTGCATGAACTTCATATTTTTACTCTCCATTCAACTTTTGATAATTATTTCAAAATAAAGCAAATGGTCTAATGATGTTAAGATTCATTACCTTAGTTAAGGATTTCTGTCACTGTCCACCCTATTAAGGTTTAAACTTCTACAATATTCAGAAAGCAACAAATATAAATATATATAAGTAATGCTACGTTGCTTTATAAATAGGCCTAAAGGTGAGCTATTTAGCATCATATCAACACACTAGCAACAAGAAAAAGTTCTTAATTTTTGTACTTAAGTTGGTAATTAGTTTCTTCAACATATCATTAATGGGGATTCCAATTGTTGATTTCTCAAAGGTTGATGGAAATGAGAGAGCCGATACTCTAGCTTTGATTGATCATTACTGTCAAGAGTGGGGATTCTTTCAGGTACTTACATGACTACAACATGACTTGTTATTTTACTGTATGTTGGATTGTCTGATTTGTTTCTTTATTGCGACAGTTAATCAACCATGGCATCTCTGAGGAGCTCTTGGATAGGGTGAAGAGGTTGGCCACTGAATGCTATAAATTGGAAAGGGAGGCAGATTTCAGAAACTCAAAACCGGTGCAGTTGCTGAATGAGCTGCTAGAAAAGAATAGTGATGCGAAAATAGAGAATGTGGATTGGGAGGATGTTTTCCTACTCTCAGATGAAAATGATGAGGAGTGGCCATCAAAAACTATTGGTTTCAAGTAAACACATTTTTTCTTAATATTTTTCTTATGCTTCAATTTAATCAAAGTTGTTTTTTCAAATGAATGCTTCTATACATTTTAAACGCCATAAAGATAAAAATTTCTTAAAAAGAAAAATTAGGACATATCTATAACTAACGAAGCGTTATAAAAATAGAAAAGAAGAGTAACATTTTAATAGTTTAGTTTTGGTTCATATGCAAAAATTAAATCTAAGTGACAGCTACGTGTTTCTCTAATCATAATTTTGAATCTAGGGAAACCATGAAGGAATATAGAGCTGAACTGAAGAAACTAGGGCACAAAGTCATGAATATAATGGATGAGAACTTAGGCTTGCCAAAAGGCTACATCAAGAATGCTTTTGATGGTGGAATCGACAATACAGCATTTTTTGGCACCAAGGTAAGCCACTATCCACCATGCCCGCACCCGGAGAAGGTAAATGCTCTGCGAGCCCACACGGATGCTGGGGGAGTTGTCTTGCTCTTCCAGGATGATGAGGTGAAAGGACTTCAAATGTTGAAAGATGGGGTTTGGACTGATGTACAACCTTTAAAAAATGCTATAGTCATTAACACAGGTGATCAAATTGAAGTTTTGAGTAATGGGAGGTACAAGAGTATTTTACACAGGGTTGTGCCCCAAACAGATGGGCAAAGGAGATCAATTGCTTCATTCTACAATCCATCCCTCAAGGCCACCATTCAGCCTGCTCCACAATTGCTTGATGCTAAGGTTGAGAACATGGTGAAAGATGTTGCTAAATATCCTAAGTTTGTGTTTGGAGACTATATGTTCGTTTATCTTGAACAAAAATTCCAACCTAAAGAACCCAGATTCCAAGCCGTTGCAGCAATATAAAAGTTGATGACCCCAATGCCTATTGAGAAATGACAGAGTTTGTATGTGTCTTGTGTGTGTTTACGTTTTTAACTATGGTTTTGGGCTTGTCCTTTGAGCAAAATGCTTTATTGGGTGTATGTTAATTCACCCTTGTCTGTATGAAGCATACAAAAATAAATAAAAAGCTCATGTTGTCTTCCGTCTCAAATATTTCAGATGCTCCCATTTTTTATTTTGTAAAATTTAAGTTGCTATATATATTTATATCTCAATCTAATTCTATTAAATTTTAGAATGATTTACTTCTATACATTCCAACATTTTCGACAATTTAAAAATTCTATCATTAATGATTGATGTGATATTTTAGCAACGGAAACTAAATCAGTCGCTATGTGTAGAGATGAAAGTAATTATAATTATCCCAATATATATTAATGTGCTTGTCATCTTGGCTTTCCGTCTTTATGTGTATAAAATTAATAATCTTTCATGGTTTAAATATCATAAATAAAATTAAAATATATAAACCAACACATCATATTTTACAAAAAAAAAAAATAAAGAAAAGAAAACTAATTTAAGGTGCTATTGACACTACAAAAATATTATTTTCGCCGTGTCACAAATCGCTATTTATGACTGAAAAGGACCTTTTTTGTTATATTAGTAATAAAATAATGGGTTAAATATATTATTCACGATGTCACAAACCATATATACTCGCATTTACCCTTTTAAAGCATTCACGAAGAAAAAAATGCGCTTCTCACTTAACTCCCATAAATATGCTTTATTAAAACTACTTTTATTATTTGGAATTTTACTAAGATTTTATTTAAAAAATAATGTTCAAAATTTATAAATTGTTATAAATTATGTAATACAAAAAATATTTACAAGCCCAATATATGAAAATATCATCTACAAAGTTAATTATTTATGTTAAAGAATACATGTTAATATATAATTCATATAATTTAATAAAAAAAGTATGTTATATAACTTAGTTTTACATTTTTATTCAATTACATGTACGAATAATTAAAATATATCTTATCATTACTAAAATAGTATAGAGTATTATAGATTATTTATATTAAAGATTTGCTCGTGTATGTATATAGATTTTCGGTGTAATGTTTAAAATTGTATTAATAATTTTTTTTAGAAAAAAGTTAAATACATATAACAATACAAAACAAAAATTATGTAAATATTTAAATAATTATGGAAAAATATAAGGATTGTTAAGTTATAGAGTTTTTTTTTACTTTTTTCTTATTCTTATTTTTTCCTTTTTTTTTTCTCTCTCGTACTTTTTCTTATTATTAAGTTCTAGAGTTTATACAAAATTTATAATAATTACAGAATAAAAACTTTTGGATAATATTTATTTTAAATAAAATTATCTATAATGAATTAAAATAGTCATAACGTACTTTTCGCTCTGAAAAGAGATATAGGGCAATCTACCTACAAGCACAGTCATTTTTTCAGAAGAACATAACCCCTCACCACTTTTTTTGCTAGGGGCCACTATCTATTCCAAACTTCTACCTTTTTGATTTTTTCAGTGAATTTTGCATAATTATAATAGTTCTTGTATGCTAAATTATTTTTTTGGTCCCACAGAAAGGGGTATTGCGTTTTTGGTTTCATGATTTTTTCATTTAGATCCCAAAAGGGATAATTTCACTTTTTATATCCAAATTATAACCCTTTTTTAATTTCAATATTCCAAGTTTCCAAGTCATCAGACTTGGTATCTAAAGTTTTTAACTTTTATCTGTCTGAGTATCCTCCATTAGGTTGATCATTATGACAAATGCTCTATCCAATTATGGATGAAAAATTAACGGGGGAGCTTGTTCATATAAGGCCATGTTTGGTTGTCATTTTATTCAGCACACAAAAAATTCTATTTTAATTTTAATTTTGTAATTGAGGACAATAATTTAAAAAAAAATACATTTAATCTAATATCTATTAAAAAATACTAATTCAAATCATTATGAAAATCCCAATTCAAACATTTTCTCCCTATTCAAATCATTATGGAAATACAAATTCATGCTAAAATGTGGATTAATATAGAGATAATCGCCCGGTAATAATTCAACAACACTAACAGTCTCAGGTTCAATCACCACCCATATTGTTCGAAAAAAAATAAATAGAAAAATCGAATAAGCCACTGAAAGGCCGTCAATGAACTTTATATATTATTGGTTGCGAGTTGAATAAATTTGCTTAATCATCTCACCTATTAACAAGAAAATTGTTTAATAAAAAACATAAACAGAACAATAGAAAAATAAGCATGAATTTAAGAAGTAAACTAAAACAATACCTGCATTACTACGGCTCCCAATCTCTTGAATTGTTTGTTCAGTATTTTTTGCATTTTTTGTGCCCCAGACTCGGTAATGTGCTTAGGTTCTTCCTATTTATACAAATTATTTTATTCTCATTCACTCCCTTTCTTATTTTCATTGTGATTAGCCATTCACTGCATTTCCTAGTAGTACTTGTCGAATTTCAAAATTTCTCAGTCATTCTTGTTCTTCATCTGGCATGAGAAGTTTTGGATCAATCCTTTTGGGACCGTCGTAACATTTGTCAAGAATTTCGTGAGAAATTCCCTTCTCTGTATTTCTAGAATCTGAAAATATTCTCTATTTTCATTGTAACTCGAACTTTTGTTAGGTTTTATTTGCTCTGAAAGAGTCTCCTCCATTAGTGGATAATATCAAAATGTAATATATTCATGTATTTCTTCAACAAACCTTTGATACCATTCTAGGCGAGCATGTGTGAAAATCAAATTTTTAGTGTGGACTAAGATAGCTCTTTAAAATCTGCTCAAGCGTAAAAATGTCCAAAAATCCGTCTGTGATCCTGATTTAAGCCATTTTGAAAGTTATCAGATTAAATTGAAAGTGCGCCAACTTAAAAGGCTAAAATTAATTGCATGAAAACTTAAAGTGCTGAAATGATCATTCTCCCAAATTATTTTAGTGATACTGCTCACAAGGGACGAAATATGTATTGTGGTTGAAGTATGCGACTTCAAGGTGGGATTACAAACAACCAAAGGAAAAGCAAGAGTGCAACATGAGTTGAGAATAACAGGCCTATGTCGTGTTGTTGTGTTCCTCTTCACCAATTTTTATTCTAATTAGCATTTAACGTGAATGACCATGTTCACCAAAATATTGACATTTTGAGGACCAAAATTGTCACCTCTTTTGTCCTTTATCTTTGTAATTAATCATTGAAAGTCCTAAAATTAGTTATTTTGATGCAATGCATTGGATGCAGCCCAAATTCCAAATCCAATATCTACAGAGCCCCCCAGATTTTAATCTGATTGAGACATTTTTTAAGGCAAGATGCATGCATCAGAACCAGATTTTAATTACTATTTTATTTAAAAACAAGTTCTAGTTATTGCAAGGTTGTCCTTCTATTCATAAAAAGTTGGCTATTTATTTATTATTACATATATGGTTATTTATTAATGTTTATTACCATAAATTATTTATGGATTAACAATTTGTCTTCGATAAGTACAGAAATAGTGATGTATTTGATCATTTCACCTTAATAACAAATAATATCATCAAACCAAATAAAATGAGTTTTGTACCTTAATCTAATTATAATTTTAGTTCTATAACTATCGGGGTGTTGGTATTTCTTTGATCCTGCATGAATTGATTCACAGGATTAAAGTTACAATAATTGAGTCGTGTGCAAACAACATTACTAGCTTTTTCTATTTGAACCCTAATGTATAGAATGTTTGTTAATAAATTATATTGAATGTTCAATGAAGGGTAAAATTAAAAGTTTATTTAAATTTTTATCGACGTTAGTATTTTCTATCCTAATGCAAAGGTTATAGTTACAAACAGAATATTCTTGTAGCAAGTGCAAGTGTAATTTTAAAAAAATTAAGAAAAAGTGTAATTAAATATTTTTAAGGGGTCCAAATATAATTAATGATTTTCTACAATTACAATAAACAGTAACACATCAATAATGTACATTAGGACCCATATATATATATAATATTATAAAATAACGAACGCACTCCTAACAGTAAAGCGTATCAAAACAACATTCTTGATGGGTCAAAATAAAACGTATGTAAAATCGGACTTTATATATACTCCAATGGTCTGAAGTAAAATAAACAAACTGCAGCAAAATAGCCTAATGGAATAAGTAACTCCACCTTAAACATGAATTAGTCACACAAATGGTGTCAAAAAGTAAAGTAATTAGTGTTATTAAGTTAAAATGGATGAAATAATGCTAAAGGTATTAATTGTTTGTGATTCTAATGTTGTTAGAAAGTTTTATTACTTACTCATAAGGATTTCCAGACATAGAAAATGATATAAATATAAAATTAGTTTATTGAACGCTTCATTTTAAGTAAAAAATACATACGTTTTTAAAATTTGAATAATCAGAACAGATAATAGTTGTAATCCGAAGTTAAATAGTAACATAATTACGTGTTTAAGATTAGAACAAGATCATTAATTTTGGGATATATGCATCGAAGCGTAAAACGAACATGCTTTCATAAATTAGAGTTGATTAAACAATTGGATTAATGATGATAAGATCCATTACCTTAATTAAGGATTTGTGTCACTGTCTATTGCCCTAATGCTTAAAATTCTATAATATTTAGGAAAAAACAAATATAAATATATATAAATGATGAGTTTATATCAAGATCGAGGGTTAATACTACATTACTCCTGTATAAATATGCCTAAAAGTGAGCTCTTGGGCACCATATCAACACACTAGCAATAACAAAAAGTTCTTAGTTTGTGTACTTAAGTTCGTAAGTTTTTTCGACTTATCACCAATGGGGATTCCAGTTATTGATATTTCTAAGGTTGATGGAAAGGAGAGAGTTGATACTCTGGCTCTGATTGATCGTTACTGCCAAGAGTGGGGATTTTTTCAGGTATTTACATGGTGTAAAATACAACTTCTTATTTTGTTGTATGCTATGTTATCTAATTGTTTTCTTGATTACAACAGTTAATCAACCACGGCATCTCGGAAGAGCTCCTAGACAGGGTGAAGAAGGTGGCTACTGAATGCTATAAATTGGAAAGGGAGGCAAGTTTCAAAAAGTCAAAACCAGTGCAGTTGCTGAATGAGCTGGTAGAGAAGAATAGTGATGAGAAAATAGAGAATGTGGATTGGGAGGATGTTTTCCTACTCTCAGATGAAAATGATGAAGAGTGGCCATCAAAGACCATTGGTTTCAAGTAAACGCAATTTTTTTCTTAATGTTTTTCTTATGTTTTAGTTTTATGAATGCTGTCATTTTCAAATGGGTGCTCCTATATGTTTTAAACACCATAAAGTTGGAACTTTCTCTGAAAAAAAAAAAAAAAAATCAGGCCGCTACATCACGAAAGCATGCCTACAACTTAAATGAAACATTATAAAAATAAAAGTAACATTTTAATTGTTTAAGTTTGGTCGATATATGAATACAATAAATAAAATTTTAGCAGAATGGAAATATTTCCATACAAACATTAAATTTAACTATCACCTCGTTTATCTATCATAATTTTGGCAATAGGGAAACCTTGAAGGAATACAGAGGTGAATTGAAAAAATTGGGGCACAGAGTCATGGAAATAATGGATGAAAACTTAGGGTTGCCAAAAGGATACATCAAGAATGCTTTTGACGGTGGAGTAGACAATGCAGCATTTTTTGGCACCAAGGTGAGCCACTATCCACCATGCCCCCACCCGGAGAAGGTAAATGCTCTTCGAGCCCACACAGATGCTGGGGGCGTTGTCTTGCTCTTCCAGGATGATGAGGTGAAGGGACTCCAGATGTTGAAAGATGGGGTTTGGACCGATGTTCAACCCTTGAAAAATGCTATAGTCATCAACACAGGTGACCAAATTGAAGTTTTGAGTAATGGGAGGTACAAGAGTATTTTACACCGTGTTGTGCCCCAAACAGATGGGCAAAGGAGATCAATTGCTTCATTTTACAATCCATCACTCAAGGCCACCATTCAGCCTGCTCCACAATTGCTCGATGCTAAGGTGGAGAACAAGGTGAAAGATGTTGCTAAGTATCCTAAGTTTGTGTTCGGAGACTACATGTCGGTTTATCTTGAACAAAAATTCCAACCTAAAGAACCACGATTCCAAGCTGTTGCAGCAATATAAGAGTTCATGACGACTTGATTCAATGCCTCTTGATAATGATGGAGTTTGTATGTGTGTCTTGTGTGTGTTTGTGTTTTTTAATATGGTTTTGGGCTTGTCTTTATAGCAAACTGCTTTGTTTGGATGTATACCAATTCATCTTTGCATGTTTGCAGGATATAAAAATAAATAAAAAGCCCATCTTGTCTTAGATATACGAGCTGCTCCCACTTTTTCTTTTGTGCAACTTAAGTGGCTATATTTACTCCATAACGTTATAAATTTTGTATCTCAATTTAATTTTATTAAATTCGTGGATGACTTACTTGTACACTTTCCAACATTTTCGATAAGTTTCAAATACTCTCTCATTAATGATGGATGTGATATTTTGAGAGTAAAAGCTATAATTTTATAAAAATTATGTTACATAACTTATGAATTTTATCTAATTACATGTATGTATAATTAAAATATATCATATCATTACTCAAAATTACAAAAGATTATAGATGTGCATATTTTAGAGTACATGTATGTATATAGATGTTAAATGTAATATTCTAAATTTGTATTGATAATTTATTTTTTAAAAAAACTAGTTCAATATATATAACAATACAAGCAGAAATTATGTAAATTTTTTAATAGTTATGTAAAACAATATAAGGATTGTTAATTTATAGAATTTATACAAATCCTATATTAATTATAAAATCAAAACTTATGGATAGCATTTATTTCAAATAAATTTTTTATAACAATTTAAGTTATATTTTATGAGAATGATTGTACCATAAATAATTTAGGGGTGTAAAGGGTAAGGGCATTTTCGTTATAATAAAATAATGAATTAAGTGTATTACTCACGATGTCACAAACCATATGTACTCGCATTTAACCCTCTAAAGTATTAACCGAAGAAAAATGCCCTTCTCACTTAACTCCCTAAAATATACTTTATTAAAAGATCTCCCTCAAAACTACTTTTATTATCTTGAATTTTACTAAGATTTTATTTAAAAAAATAATGTTTATTATTTATAAATTGTTATAAATTATGTAATACAAAAAATATTTACAAGCCCAATATATCAAAATATCATCTACAAAGTTAATTATTTATGTTAAAGAATACATGTTAATATATAATGCATGTAATTTAATAAAAAAGTATGTTATATAACTTAATTTTAAATTTTTATTCAATTACATGTATGATTAATTAAAATATATCTTATCATTACCAAAAATAGTATAGAGTATTATAGATTATATATATTAAAGATTTGCAAATATAGGATGTTTGATGTAATATTTAAAATTGTATTGATAATTTTCTAAAAATAAAAAGTTAAATACATATAAAAATACAAACAAAAATTATGTAAATATTTGAATAATTATGTAAAAAATATAAGGATTGTTAAGTTATAGAGTTTTTCTTTTTTTTTTTTACTTTTTTCTTAATATTATTTTTTCCTTTCTTTTTCTCTCGTATTTTTTCTTATTCTTAAGTTATACACTTTATAAAAATTCTATAATAATTATAAAATCAAAAATTTTTGGATAATATTTATATTAAATAAAATTGTCTATAATAAGTTAAATCATATTTTAAGAAAATGATTGTAATAGACATATCTTAACGAGATAAATAATAAAAGCATTTTCACCATAAATACTTGGTCCATATTATGAGGAGGTATTAACGGGGGAGTTTGTTCGTATAAGGCCATGTTTGGTTGTCATTTTATTCAACACACACAAAAATCTATTATAATTTTAATTTTATAATTGAGACAATAATGTAAAAGAAATACATTTAATCTAATTTCTATTAAGAAATACTAATTCAAATCATTGTAAAAGTATCAATTCAAAAATTTTCTCCCAATTCAAAGCATTATGGAAATAAAAATTCATGCTAAAATGCGGATCAATGTTGAGATAAGCGCCTAGTAATAATTCAATAACACAAAAATATTATATTCAATCACCACTCACATTGTTCGAAAAATAAATAGAAAAATAGAATAAGCCACTCAAAGGCCGTCAATGAACTTTATATATTATTGGTTGCAACTCGAATAAAATTGCATATGCATACTTTGATATATTATATTATTATTTGCATACAGAATAAAAATACTTTTTCAATTATTATTTTTGACCGAGAGAATTTTGTTTGTAAATCTATTAAAATTTTCTATTTCACTAGTCATAAAAAATCCAAAAAAATTTGTTAAAAATAATTAAAAGAGAATTATGAAAAATAACATACCCCCTAAAGGATAGATTATGCATTGACAATATTTGTGTTGTAGCCATGCAGAAAGAGAAACGGAAAAAAAGGCATGTGCTTTTTCCAGTGAAAAATTGGTATTTCTTTTTTATATAAATTGGATTAAATATGTCTTTTTTTTTAAAAAATATTGTCGACCTCAATTATCAAATTGAAATCGAAATAAATCAAAATAGAATTTTTTTATATGTTGAATAAAATGACACCGAAACATGCCCTTATATAGACAAACTCCCACTTAGTTTTTCATCAAATATTGGTATGTTTGAAACTACTAAATTTTTAGAATATTTCACCGCGTTTAATAATTAGAAAAAAAAATGATGAACATATTGTTTTTTTTCATTTTATTATATTTTTTATTTTATTGTAATAAGTTGTACATTGTTGTTTGTTTATCTGATTATAAATATAGATATGAATAAAAAATTATATTATAAATCACAAATTATAATAAAATAAATATGAACGAATAAATTATTAGTCTATTCAACCATGATCTGTAAGAGTGATGTTGATTTAATAAAATAAGTTTTATGCTGTGTGCATTGATTTATTTATTAAAAATAAAAACCAATGAAAATAAAGTTTTGGGACTAACTCACAATTTCGTAAATCGTGGCCATAAAAGGAAACTTTCCTCCTTTGTGAGACAAAAAAAGGAATTTAATAGTTGAGGATTAACGGAGTTTTGTCACTTGTCGTTAAAACTTAACGGAAAAAGACTTTTGGGACTAAATTTGCAAATTTTTTAATAGTTTTGGTACCGAAAAAAAAAATTCGTAAATTATGGTAACAAAAATACGGAAAATCAATTTAGTCTTTCTTGTAGTTGTCATATAGACCTTATATCTTACAAAGTTATTGCTAGGATGTTACCAAATTTTGTGGCCAAATCTCATAAACTTTTGAAATAGTCCAAAATTTAACCCATAATTATCTATGCTCCCAATGTGCCTATGATGACTGCTAGCTAGTTTCAATCATACTACTTATCAGATATCTATGCTCCCAATGTGCCTATGATGACTGTTAACTAGTTTCAATCATACTACTTATCAGATTTCTAAAAAGAACTAGCACTCTTTGAAGACCTAGTAGTCATGATTCTTCCAGGGGGCTTGAAGAGAGGCTTAGTTGCAGCACTCTTCGATGCAACTTCGGTCTTCAACGCAACATGCTAGGATCCAAGTGGAGGTACTGAAGCAATCTGAGGGGAAAATATGGAGGCTCTAGCTTCATTCCTAATAGTGGCTCTCAACTTGAAAATACTAATGAAATTAACACCTCTTTTAACAACAATTGGTATTGTTATTCTTCAAGTTTGATTGATTTTTCCAAAATAAAAGAAGTTACTAGTAATCACAATATAAGAAACTAAAATGAAAAATACATATATTTACTTACATTTACTGAGGCCACAACGTTAGAGAAACCCCCAGTATGAGCTCTCATTTGCTTGGTATTCTGACCTGTAAACAACAAAATTATTTAATAAGAATGATGCGCAGTGGAGTTCAACAACACCCAATGGTTGAAAGATCTGCAAACATTTCCTAAGACTAAGAGAGGATTAACCTCCAAAACAGGTATTAGCAGTCTGATTCTTAAATCAGTAAATTAATTTACTGAAAAATGAGTAAGAAAACACTTGAAAATAATCTAATAAAGGTGAAATAATTGAAGTTGAATGATGAAATATTAACATATAAGATGAAATATGCTTGTGAAGTGCAATAATTGAGCAGGAACTCGTAGCCTTACTGTGTTCTAGAGTAAAAAGTGTGTGAGAGTGAATGAATAAAGTTATCGTTATGACTAAATTATAACTTATATCTATAAGCCAATTTGAAAACAAATCCAGAGGTTTGTTGTAGCAAGTGATATACTATTTGAGAACTATGTGTGTTAGCTTACCAATAGAAAAAATGAATTTAAATTTGCACTTATCTGAACGAATATATGTTAGTTTTCCAGTCAACCTGAAATTTGGGGAGTTAATATACCTGCTGTTGGTAGGTTGGTAGCACAAAATCTAAGAAAAGTTTGTTGGAGATTTTCAATGCGATGTATCACGTGATGTTAGAGAGTATGTATGACGTGAAATTCTGTAGTTTGCTAAGTTATCTTTTTGAATTAGAGTCATCTTGGGCCCCACCAAGTTAGAGTAAATGTAAAAATTATGGTTTTTACATGTAAGTAAATATATGTATCTCTCATTTCAGTTTTTCATATTGTGATTACTGGTTGCGTTGAAGACCGAAGTTGCATCGAAGAGTGCTGCAACTAGGTCTCTCTTCAAGCCCCCTCGAAGAATCATGACTACTAGGTCTTCAAAGAGTGCTAGTTCTTTCAGAAATCTGGTAAGTCGTATGTGAAACTAGCTAACAGTCCGTCCGCTACTACGTACATCATAGACACATTGGGAGCATAGATAATTACGGGTTAAATTTTGAACTATTTCAGAAGTTTATGAGATTTGGTCACAAAATTCCATAACATCCTAGCAATAACTTTGTAAGATATAAAATCTATATGACAACTACAAGAAAGGCTAAATTGCTTTTTGGTATTTTTGGTGCAATACTTTACAAATTTTCTTTTACGGTAACAAAACTATTAAAAAATTTGAAAATTTAGTCCCAAAAATCTTTTTCCGTTAAGTTTTAACAAGTTACAAAACTCCGTTAATCCTCAACTATTAAATTGCTTTTTTGGTCCCTCAAAGGAGGAAAGTTTCCTTTTATGGTCCCACGATTTACAAAATTTGGTACCAAAATTGTTAAAAAAATTGTGAGTTAGTCCCAAAACTTTATTTTCATTGGTTTTTATTATTAATAAATAAATCAATGCACAGAACATAAAACTTATTTTATTAAATCAACATCACTCTTACCAGATCATGGTTGAATAGACTAATAATTTATTTATTCATATTTATTATATTATAATTTGTGATTTATAATATAAATTTTTATTCATATCTATATTTATAAAAAAAAAGGAACAAATAATAATAAGAAAAAAGTAAAAGAAAAAACAAAAACTCTATAACTTAACAATTATTATATTTTTTACATAATTATTCAAATATTTACATAATTTTTGTTTGTATAGATATATGTATTTAACTTTTTTTTTCAAAAAAGTTATCAATAAAATTTTAAATATTACATCGAACATCTATATACATACACGAGCTGTGAAATATGCAAATCTTTAATATAATTAATCTATAATATTTTATAATATTTTTAGTAATGATAAGATTCATTTTAAGTACTCATAGATATAATTGAATAAAAATTTAAAATTAAATTATATAACATACTTTTTTATTACATTATATGCATTATATATTAACATGTATTCTTTAACATAAATAATTAACTTTGTAGATGATATTTTCATATATTGGGCTTGTAAATATTTTTTGAATTACATAATTTATAACAATTTCTAAATTTTAAACATAATGTTTTAAATAAAATCATAGTAAAAGTCCAAATAATAAAAGTAGTTTTGAGGGAGATCTTTGAATAAAGCATATTTTAGGGGGTTAAGTGTGAGAAGCGCATTTTTGTTCAGTTAATACTAGGGTATTTTTATACATTTCATACTGTAGAGGGGTAAATGGGAGTACATATGGTTTGTGACACCGTGAATAATATATTTAACCCATTATTTTATTACTAATATAATAAAAAAGATCGTTTCCACTCACAAACAACGATTTCTAACACCGCGAATAATGTTTTTATAGTGTCAATAGTATCCTTAAATTAGTTTTATTTTCTTTATTCTTTTTTCTTTTTGTGAAATATGATGTGTTGGTTTATATATTTTATTTTTATTTATGATATTTAAACCATGAAAAATTATTTATTATATACACATCAAGACGGAAAGTCGAGGACTAGCACATTAATATATATTGGGATAATTATAATTATTTTCATCTGTATACGTAGTGACGGATTTAGTTTTTGTTCCTAAAATATGACATCCATCATTAATGAGAGATTTTGTAACTTGTCGAAAATGTTGGAATGTGTAGAAGTAAATCATCCTAAAGTTTAATAGAGTTAGATTGAGATATAAATATATATAGCGTTATGGAGTAAATATAGCAACTTAAATTGCAGAAAATAAAAAAGGGGAGCATCTGAAATATTTGAGACGGAAGACAACATGAGCTTTCTATTTATTTTTATATGCTTCATACATACAAGGGTGAATTAACATACACCCAAGTAAAGCATTTTACTCAAAGGAAAAGCCCAAAACCATAGTTAAAAACATAAACACACACAAGACACATACAGACTCTGTCATTTCTCAAGACGCATTGGATCAAGTCATCAACTTTTATATTGCTGCAACAGCTTGGAATCTTGGTTCTTTAGGTTGGAATTTTTGTTCAAGATAAACGGACATGTAGTCTCCAAACACAAACTTAGGATACTTAGCGACATCTTTCACCATATTAGCAACCTTAGCATCAAGCAATTGTGGAGCAGGCTGAATGGTGGCCTTGAGGGATGGATTGTAGAATGAAGCAATTGATCTCCTTTGTCCATCTGTTTGGGGCACAACCCTGTGTAAAATACTCTTGTACCTCCCATTACTCAAAACTTCAATTTGATCACCCGTATTAATGACTATAGCATTTTTCAAAGGTTGTACATCAGTCCAAACCCCATCTTTCAACATTTGAAGTCCTTTCACCTCATCATCCTGGAAGAGCAAGACAACACCCCCAGCATCTGTGTGGGCTCGCAGAGCATTTACCTTCTCCGGGTGCGGGCATGGTGGATAGTGGCTTACCTTGGTGCCAAAAAATGCTGTATTATCGACTCCACCATCAAAAGCATTTTTGATGTAGTCTTTTGGCAAGCCTAAGTTCTCATCCATTATATTCATGACTTTGTGCCCTAGTTTCTTCAATTCAGCTCTATATTCCTTCATGGTTTCCCTACAGTCAAAATTATGATTAGAGAAACACATAGCCGGTACTTAGATTTAATATTTTTATTCTTCTGAAATTTTATTTATTGTATGCATATATTAGTTTGATTTTAGACTTTTGTATATGAACCAAAACTAAACTATTAAAATGTTACTCTTTTTTTCTTTTTTTATAACGCTTCGTTCTTCAGTTATAGACGTGCCCCATGATGCAATGTCCTGATCTTTTCTTTTTTTAAGAAATTTTCATCTTTATGGTGTATAAATTATATAGAAGCATTCATCTGAAAAAAACTACTTTGATTAAATTGAAGCATAAGAAAAATATTAAGAAAAAATATGTTTACTTGAAACCAATAGTTTTTGATGGCCACTCCTCATCATTTTCATCTGAGAGTAGGAAAACATCCTCCCAATCCACATTCTCTATTTTCGCATCACTATTCTTTTCTAGCAGCTCATTCAGCAACTGCACCGGTTTTGAGTTTATGAAATCTGCCTCCCTTTCCAATTTATAGCATTCAGTGGCCACCCTCTTCACCCTATCCAAGAGCTCCTCAGAGATGCCATGGTTGATTAACTGTCGCAATAAAGAAACAAATTAGACAATCCAACATATAGTAAAATAACAAGTCATGTTGTAGTCATGTAAGTACCTGAAAGAATCCCCACTCTTGACAGTAATGATCAATCAGTGCTAGAGTATCGGCTCGCTCCTTTCCATTAATCTTTGAGAAATCAACAACTGGAATCCCCATTGATGATAAGTTGAAGAGACTAATTACCAACTTAAGTACACAAATTAAGAACTTTTTCTTGTTGCTTGTGTGTTGATATGATGCTAAATAGCTCATCTTTAGACCTATTTATAAAGCAACGTAGTATTACCCCTCCATCTTATTAAATTCATCAATATTATACATATTTATATTTGTTTCTTTCTGAATATTGTAGAATTTTAAACCTTAATAGGGTAGACAGTGACAGAAAACCTTAATTATGGTAATGGATCTTATCATCATTAAACCATTTGCTTAATCAACAGTGATTATGAAAGCTTTATTTTGAAATCATTTCTATTGTATAAAAAAGTACCTATAATTTATCCAAAAATTGAATGGAGAGTAAAAATTAGAAGTTTATGTAATTTTTTTTGGGTCAAGTTCAATAGTTTTTGTTCAATCCCTAATAGAAAGAATACAGTTATGAACAAAGCATTCTAAAAAGAGGTGTACTTATAATTTCAAAAACTATTGAAAAAAAAATATAATTTTATATTTTTAAACGGAGTTTAAGTTTAGTTAACCCTAAAAAATTCTATAGTAATAAAAGAACTTTTAGACGGAGCACTTTCTAAACTATGAACGTATTTATGTTGTTTGTATTTTTTCTTTCCGGGACTTTTTCTTGGTACATATCTTGGTAGCATATATATATCGACTCAATCAATATGTTAATATAACAAAGAATCCTGAAGCAAATTTTGATACTTTGGTATTTTTATTTTTTATATTTCAAGAGTTGCAAAACAGTCCTGTAACTTTTTGACATTTCGCGATTTGGATTCTTCTAGTGCCGAATTTTGCAAAAAGATGTATGAAAATATCGTGTGCCCCTTGCAATTTTATATTTTTATTCTTTATCTTTCCAAGAGTTGCAAAAGAGTCCTGTAACTTTTTGACATTTTACAATTTTAATATTTTCGGTGTTGAATTTTGCAAAACTTGTCGAAATAAATCATATACCACGTCATTTTTTTTTAAATTTATCGCCCATGTGGCATGAAAATTACCAGCTATATATTTTCGGTAACATCATGAATGTCATTTTATTATAATTATTACAAATATAAATATAAATATAATTTCTCATCAGTTTCATTTTATATAGCAATATTCTAACCGTTATTTTGTTGGTTCGGGTCTCATTAATGTGTATTGTTATATTTTAATGATAGTTTTTCCAGGGTGATAGTAATTACTTATTAATTATACATATTTGATATTTATAATTGATGTATATTAATTGCTCATTATTGAAATTAATTTATATAATTGTACCCAATTCGGTCAAAATAAAATTTTTAAAAAAAAACATCAAAAGTTGATTTTCAAATAAAATAGTAATTAAATTAAAGTCTTGTTCAGATTCATGCATCTCGACTTAAAAAATGTTCCAAGTCTCTTCCAACAGAACTCAATATTTCTCAGTTCCTCGTCAATCAAATGCATTGCATCAAAATAATTAATTCGTTAGCACTTTCAATGATTACTTAAAAGATCAAAAAGGCAAAATGGTTTGGTTGGAAAAGGAATGTGACAAGGATTATGACGGGTTTATATAGATTGAGGGTAAATTACGACAGGATTCTTTGAGATTTTTTATTGTTAAAAATATTTTTTTATTATTTAAAAAATTATAAATATTGTTTAAAAATAATGATTGTCTACAAATACCATTTATGATGGATTGTCACGCTGGAGTATTTGTTATATGATTATTAATACTATAAGGTATTTATAATTATTCGAACAACGACAAGGTAGTTGTAATTATGGCAAATTTCACGAAATCTTCTGTAATTTACTCATAGACTACCTTTGGGTTGATGAATTTAGATTTGAGAAATGATTTAGACCAGGGGTGGCAAATGGGCAGGTTGGATCGGGTCCAAACGGGTTGTGTTAAAATGAAATATTTACAAAAATTAAAATTTTAAATCATAATAATTAAATGACAATATTTCTAATACAACTTGTAATATAGTACATTAATACGATTAAATTTATATTAATTATTATTTATGAAAAGTAATCAAGTTACATTAAAGATTCATTTGTCAAATATAAAAGGAAAAATTTGCAAAGTATTAAAAAATACTTCATTTTTCGAAACAAATCATGAGATGAATAGTTATGCAATCAATTTCTCCATGATTCTTTCTAAAATTGAATTGTGAATTTTCAATCCTAATAATAACAGTACATGTTAGTTCATTATAAATTATTATTACCTATTGTTATTTGATATGTTCATTGAAATTTATAATATAATTGTATATTATCAGTTTATTAAAAAAAAAATTAAATGGTCACATATGAATTGTAAATTTTGACTATTTTATAAAATTCTTCACTCTTTTTTAATTTGTTTCTCATTAATTTAAAAAATAATAATTTTATTAAATAAATTTTAAAAATATTATTTCTCGTAAAAATGTGAAAAGTCAGAAAGGTAAATGTAGCTAGTAATATATAGTACAATTAGATCATTCTAATGATCTTAAAACCCATCACCAATTCATATATATATCACCAATCCACTTAAAATCTATCATCAACCGATATTGGATCCATGATGAACTCATTATCGTAATTTATACTAATATCTTTCATTAATTTAATTATTTACTAAAATTACTTTTGGCAAACTAATAGAAAATTAAATATGAAGAATACATTTAGGACCATTTAGAACCTATATAGGACCCATAAATTATTTAAATTTATTTAAACAAAATCATATTAAACCCATGTTAAAACAATTTAAACCCAATCCAAAACTAGGTTGGTCGGGTCTCCACCCGTATTGCTGTACCTAATTTAGACAAAAGATTTCAAATAACTACATATTAAAAAATTTTAAAATCCTTCAATTTTCAGTAAAATTTAGTTTAAAATTATAGTTGAAGGATTTGAAATCATTTGAATTTAGAATTTTTCAAAAAAATTAAAAGGATTTGTTATTAGGAATTTGCAATTCATATTTTTAAATGCAGCAATTCAAACACACTGTTAGATTAATTCATTTTAAACCTTCTTCGGATTGTACAATCAATATGAAAATATATATTTTCTCTTTTTCTGAAAAAAATAGTAATCTTTGGGTCATGTCAAAATCCCTAATTCAATATTTGAGAGGTACAGTCATATATATATATAGATTTTTTAAGTTTTATATAGAATGATTGATTATATATTATTATTTATTAGTCCCTACTACGTATATTATTGTGAGTGCATTATGGTCCCAAATTTTGAGGTCCCAACCGTATATGCTTGAGAATAATCTATGTTCAACACAAGCATCCGAGGTTTCGGATCATAACTAAAATACTCTGATGATCAAGTTTGTGAAGAGAGTCAAGCAGGTCGACCACGGTACAGTAAAAGAGTGTAATGAATCGTAACTTTTCATTCAAATAAAACCTGTGATTAAAAAAAAAAAAGGACCACATAGCCACCTGTAAAATTTAAAATGATGCACACTGCCCCGGTGCATTTGAACATGAGTCTTATATTGCAATGACAAAATACTCTTTTCAGATCAACGGCTTATGTTTAATCTGATCTAAACTTGTGGCTCAAATTTAATCATGGCTTATAGAAAATAAAAGTATATTATTTTAATACATAGGGAATTATATATTTTAATATATAAATATGTATGTATATTTGTATCTATTTGTATACATCCTAAATCTAGTTTTCTTCTCCTCCCATATCTCCGTTGTCCGAACACCTCTTGACGCGAGGTTACCATCAGCAAGCTCGTCCAACGGCGAGTATTTTGATACCCCATCCACCGAAAATCTCCAATCATTCAGCGAGTTATATCTATTTTTTTCGTTCAAAAAATCCTAATCCGCAACCCCATCTTCTATTATTTTTTTCTCCGCCGTCTGACCATCTCTCAATGTGAGTCTACCATCGTTGGAAAGCCCGTCCGACAACGACCATTTTGATACCCCACCTACCGCCAATCTCCCATCCGTCGGCGAGTTATCTTTATTTTTTCGTTTTTATATTTTTTAGACTTGTATATATGGGTGAATAGAAATTTACCCTCTTATAATATTGAAAATAAGCAAATTATTACCCAATAAAAAATAAAAAGCAATTTAGTCCCCTATGTTTTAAAAATTGAAGGAGGTAAATTGCTTCATTTTCTAAATCATAAGGGGATAAATTCTTCATTTTGAAAATCACAGGATGGATAAATTACTATTTTATTTTTTATGAGAAGGTTGTTTGCCTATTTATCATAACACGGGTAGGTAGATTGTAATTTACCCTTCTATATATAAACATAGAAAAAAATGCAAGCTACCGCCCCGTGTTATGGGTAATATGCAAAATACACACTTGTGAAATAAAAAAAAGAAAAACACAAATTACCCCCTTGTCTTCTTAAAATTTAAGCAGCTTACCCCCTTAGAGGGGGGTGTGTAGTGCACTTGCCCCTCTTGCAGCTGGGCATGATTTTTTTACTAATAAAATATTATTTTTATATAATATATTATATATAAAGTTTATTAACAATTATAATATATAAAAATATTTATTAAAAAGGTTAAAATATAATTTTAATTTAAAATATATAATATTTTTAATAATATATTTTTTTTTATTTAAAGACAAAAAAACAAAACCTACCCCGACCCCCTCGCCGGCCATCGTTGCCCCCGCCCTTTCCCCCCTCAGTCCACTGCCTCAACCTCCACGCCTATCACCACTCTCCACCCTAGCCGGCGTCGCCCACGCCACCACACCATAACCTGGCATGTCGCAACCCCTCATCCGCACCCTCCTCCCCCTTCCCAACTCCAGCCTTAGCGCCAACCCCCTCCCCTACTTCCCCCCCCCCCCCAAAAAAAAAAAAAAAAAAACAATTGCAGGCCTCGCTAAACCAGTAACCTTGCCCCCTCAAAACTATTTGCATTGCAGTCGCCACACCCAAACCACCATTCCTTCCACTCCCTCTCGCTATGCCTTAACCCCTTTCCCCAACTCTCCGATATCACACCTCCCTCCCCCGGCCCTTTTTCCGTAGTCGCCACACCCAAACCCCCTCCCCAACTTGTGCCATCACCCCTTTACTCTTTTGCTCTCTCTCTCTATATATATATATATATGTATATCCATATATATAATGGTAATTATATAACATTCACTACATATAACATATTTTAAATCAATATCAATATTTAAATAAATATATATAAGGTAAATTTATAGTTGTAAATCTAGACCGTTGATTTTGAATTAAGTAAGGTTTAAGCCATTGATCTTAAATTGAATTTGGAGCTTGGTTTCAAATTAGATCCAACGATTCTTAAATGATTCAAATTAAAAACTAAAAATAATATAAAAGGCGCCTGTAAATTGCTCTTTTTTCACAAACACGGGGAGGTAATTTGGTATTTTTTCATAGGGGGTAATTTACTCATTTCTAATATTACCGGTGGTAATTTGCATTAAACCCTATATACATGCATATAACTTAAAATTATATTTTTTTTATATTATATTTTTAACGGTAAATGCTATATTTGATTCCTAAAGTTTTTGTTTAAAATATTTTTAGTCTCTTAAGTTCATTTCTTGATTTTAACATTCTTAAATTTTAAGTTTTGTCTCTGTTTTGTCACTTTGACAATTCTTTGGTGAAAATATGATTGGAGTTTGACTTTTTTGAGGGCAACTGGTCGGTTTAAGTTTTATTTTATCACTTTAGTTCCTTAAATTTTTAAAATTATCGAATTAGTCACTTTTGTTTTTGTAAAGGAAACCATTTTTTTTTTATATCTTTATATGGTATGATGTAATTATCTTGTATGAAAAATGAGAACTTTGAACTTTTCTGGACATAATATTAACATATTGCTTAACTTAAAATAAAATAGTCTCTTTTTTTAATTTTCGAAAGGGACAAAAAATATCAAAATTATAAATAAAATTATAAAGTTTATCTAATCTAAAAATATAATAAAAAAATTGATGTTGGTTCTTTAATCTTAGGAGTTAAAGATATATCTAATAAAAATAAACATTAACATCTACAATTTTGAAGAAGAAATTGGTTAAATATACTTTTAATTAGATTATTAAGTGGATTTCAAATATATATATAATTTATTTTAAGAGGGTTTTTAAATTTATTTTATAGATCTTTTTCTATATTAAGGAATGATTTTGGAGCTACTTTAGGAACGGTTAATTTTATCTTCATGTTAGGAATGGATTGTTTATACATTTAGGCATAGTTTTCTTTAAATTCATTTTAGGAACGGTCAAATATTTAAAAATTATTTCTATAGTTGATTTTCCTTCCACTTTTCATTTGGCGCGAAATTAAATTTGTTTGGAACTGATTTAGGAACAGTCAATATAAATTGCCGTTCCTATATTTTGATTTTCCTCATTTTTTCTGTAGGATATTGTAATATATTTACGCACGTTCTTTTTTACTGTTTCTGTTTGAAATTTAATATTTTTCTCAAATATTAAAGAACAGTTATATTTAGGAACGATTTTAAATGTGACTGTTCCTAGTAGGAATGGTTTCGGAACGGTTTTTTCTATCAATGATCATTCCTAAATAGAACAAATACTTTATAAAAATACATAATTAATCATTAATTTATACAAAGGTTATCTGGAGATGTCTGATTACAGAAATGCTTAACTGTCATTCATAATTATTAGCTTCTTCAGTCTAGTAATCCTCATCAAAGCTATCTTTGTCAGACTCGTCATCAGATTCACAATTCCCTGATCAGGATGCACCTGCTCCTTGTTGATTAGCAACAAAAAGCTCAACGACTAATTGATACAATTTAGGTCATGCAAGTCATAATTATAATTGTCCGTCACAATTTATGGAATAGGCATTGTTTCATCCTCTTGAAATGCAACTTCAGTCCATTGAAAGTCATCAATGACTCTTTTGGCTTTTGTTTTGCAGACAGACATCTACTCCACTTCATCTTTGTTCATGCAAGGGTATTCCGTGTAGTAGACTTGTACTGCTTGTTATGCCAGGCTGAAAGATTTGTTTTTTTGGTATACTTTTTTGAAGTTAACATCAACGATGTGATAATGAGGATGTACCTTCATACCTCCCACGAGATCGACCCAACGGCATTTAAACAGAACGATCTACATGTTTGGAATAAGTGGGTAATCTAACTGAATTATCTCTTCGAAAATCCCATAAAAATCACAATCTGTGTCTTTATATGATGAGCTTTTGACACACACCCCATAGAAGTTCTGTTCCTAATGTGTTTTTTGAAACGAGTTTTGAAACGATCTTATGATCCTTGCTAAATTCCACCTTTTTTTTTGTAATGATGATTTCATTGAATTGTTAGACATATTTGCATGCTTAATTTTGGAGGTGTTAGTTCGATAAAATTGAACAGATGAACCAAATCGAGCTGAAATATCGATATGCAAAAATATTATATGAAATGCTTGCCGCAAAGGAAAGATCTTCTATGATTGATTGCACGGTCCTCCAGTAGTTATATGCAGGAAGACAACTCAAACGAGAGAGAGAGAGAGAGAGTTCTTCAACTAAAAACATAGAAATCACCACAAATTCCTTGTGGTCAAGATCCATCAAACTGTTTACGAAGCCAAATTACAACTAAAATTAAAGCTATAAAAATTCATTAAATCCCAGAAAATCATTCTATGAACAAGTAAAAAAAGAAAAAAATAGATCGAACAAAGTTTTCT
The DNA here is from genome assembly GCF_026168435.1 of Sesamum indicum. Classification (NCBI taxonomy): domain Eukaryota; kingdom Viridiplantae; phylum Streptophyta; class Magnoliopsida; order Lamiales; family Pedaliaceae; genus Sesamum; species Sesamum indicum. The sequence goes on along the minus strand of NC_142661.1, from coordinate 611,036 downwards.
TTAAACCAAATCTACCTTAATCTATCTATTTATTCTAAAATTTCCTTGGAACCAAAGTTGCTCCCGACTCCACAATGTAATCGTAACGCCCGGGATCCGATTTAATGAAGAAGTCAGCACGACAGGAAGGACATTGAAACTGAAACCTGTAAATCTCTACGCCAAAACACGAGTCCTTTCCAGCTTTCTCTTTCAAACCCCAAAATCTGTCACCTTTGTACGTTTGCCGCCCACACTCGTTGCAGCAAAGCTCAAACGGAATACGCATATTCACAGGTGCTGCGGCAGTGCTCTTCACCGATTTCTCCATTTCGAATTTTGCTACGTAGTCAAAATACTTGCTGAAGGTAAAAGGATAGATATGTTTTCTGTCTGTAGATGGTATTGGTGTATATATATATAGATACGTATATGGGCACCAGCGGAGAGGAGAATTTCATGTTGACTCAGATTCTAACTCTGCTGGAGTTGTCCTATTTGAATTGCAGTCTCCTCCGTCCGAAGAGTATTAGGATTAGGAATACATGATTACAAGAAACATGTAGTCCACTGTAGTAGTAGGCTTAGAAGACATAAATTATGATGAAATATTATTTTTTTGAATGAAAGCTCTGAGTTTCTTGTTTCATGATACTAGTAAATACACGTGTGTTTGCGTGGGACGTAATTTTTTATTTTTCATTATATGTAAAATAGATTTTGTATAAAATAAGATTTATGTCAGTATTTCATTCTTTTTTCCAATCTATTATATAAATTGTATTCTACAAAAATTAAATATTCAAGAAATTAACTTATGGCTTCTCTCGTTAAATAGTTATCCCACATGAATTATGGAATAATACTAATGATTGAATTAAAAACCCATTCCGTATTTATGTTTTGTTTTGATTTATAGACTAGTCAAGATAAAATAGAAAACGGTTAGCCTGATTTTTGGACAACTTTTAACTACTCATGAAATTCTCGAAAGTCAAAAATAGTCCTACAACTTGTAAAAAAAGTCTTTTTTTGGACCTTTCTACCAACTTCACTAGAAAATTAACGGAAAAATCATGTGTAAGTTAGGTGGTTGTTATCTTTTAAAGTGGATGGGAACAACCACATTTTCAGAACAAAAGGAAATGGCCACAAGACTTACGCGATTTTTTCAGTCAATTTTCTAATGATAGTTGATAGAAATACTGAAAGTAAGAATCCTTTAAAATTGTGAGAATAATAGAACTGAAAGTGTGTAGAGCATAAACTATAAGATGAAAAGTGAAATTTATCCTTCAATTTCTCTTCCTCTTTACTCTTAAAGGTAAAAGTTATACTTCGTAAGGTGAAGCAAACTTGGGGAATATATCTGCGTGATGAAAACATGGATAGTGCAACATGCTTTATTAAAATCTCCTATTGTATCAAAAGGAGAAATCATATTTTTTGTACCATAATTTTTAAAAGAAACATTTTTGGTCCCATAATAAATTTTTGTAAAAATTTTAATGAAAAATGCTACGTGCTTAGCACGTGTATATTAGGGCCTTTACTTAAAAAAGTAACATTCTATACACTTAACAGCCAGTGAACTGAATCATTATTTAAGACATGATGCATGAATATAAACCCAATTTTATCACTTTAGTTATTATCAAATTTTATTGAAGTCCTAATTCCAGCAATACAAACCATTACCCTCTGGCCGTTACCAAGGGAAACGACTACATGACTTATACGTTGTTTTTTTGGTCAATTTTCTGATAAAAGTTGATAGAAATACTGAAACTGAGAATTTTTAAAAAATTTTGTGAGATTTTTTTCAGATTTTCTGTAAATAATAGAACTCAAAGTATAATCCGACAATCAATAAGATCAAAAGTAAAAAAGTCCTAAGTTACGTGACGAAAAATACTATTTGCCCGAAATCCAAATATTCTTAAATTCATATATGCATGTAATAATTGTAACAACATTACTTGAGTTTAATATTCGAGCAGGATAATTATTGGTACAAGCTGCCAAGCGAAAATGTCTAATTAGTATGGATTAAAATATTGGTTTAATGATGACAAGATGCATTAGCGTAATTAAGGTTTGGTGTCACTTTCCATTTCCGTAATTAAATATTAAAATTTTAATAATTTTGAAAAAGAAAGAAATAAAAACATATGTACTACGATATTGCTCCTATATAAATAGGTCTAGAAATGAGCTAGTGAGCACCACATCAGTACACTAGCAATAAGAGAAAATCCTTAATTGTGTACTTAAGTTGGTAATTCCCTTCGACTTATAATGGGAATTCCAGTTGTTGATTTTTCAAAGGTTGATGGGAAGGAAAGAGCTGATACTCTGGCTCTAATTGATCATTACTGCCAAGAGTGGGGATTTTTTCAGGTACTCAAATGACGATAGTATGGCTTACTCTATTACTGTATGGTATGTTAATTGATTCGTTTCTTGATTTTCGCAGTTAATCAATCATGGCATCTCTGAGGACCTCCTGGACAGGGTGAAGAAGGTGGCCACTGAATGCTATAAGCTAGAAAGGGAGGCATGTTTCAAGAACTCAAAACCAGTCCAGTTGCTAAATGAACTGCTAGGAAAGAATAGTGATGAGAAAATAGAGAATGTGGATTGGGAGGATGTTTTTCTGCTCTCGGATGAGAATAATGCCGAGTGGCCATCAAAAACCCCTGGTTTCATGTAAGCACAACTTTATTTTAATTATGTTCCATAAGATTTACTTTAACTATAGTTTTCGTTTACATATGAATAGCTATGTTTTGGTTGATATGAAAATATATGGAACCAAGATAACATATGCATACAATAAACTAAATTTTTCTTAGAGTAGGAACTAGTCCATGCATACATCAAATGAAATTTTTTTTCTAATTGTTTAACTAATTATGTTCCTTACAATAGAGAAACCATGAAGGAATACAGAACTGAGCTGAAGAAATTAGGACACAAAGTCATGGAAATAATGGATGAAAATTTAGGTTTGCCAAAAGGCTATATTAAGAACACTTTTGATGGTGGAGTAGAGAATACTGCATTTTTTGGTACCAAGGTGAGCCACTATCCACCATGCCCCCACCCAGAGAAGGTTAATGCTCTCCGAGCCCACACTGATGCTGGGGGCGTCGTCTTGCTCTTCCAAGATGACGAGGTGAAAGGCCTTCAAATGTTGAAAGATGGGGTTTGGACTGATGTGCAACCTATGAAAAATTCTATAGTGATCAACACTGGTGATCAGATTGAAGTTTTGAGCAATGGGAGGTACAACAGTATTTTACATCGTGTTGTGCCCCAAACGGATGGACAAAGGAGGTCAATTGCTTCATTCTACAATCCGTCTCTCAAGGCAACCATAGCACCTGCTCCACAACTACTCGGTCCCAAAGTGGAGAATAAGGTGAGCGAAGTTGCCAAGTACCCTAAGTTTGTGTTTGGAGACTACATGTCTGTTTATCTTGAACAAAAATTTCAACCTAAAGAACCAAGATTCCAAGCTGTAAAAGCTGTGTCAGAGTCTTAAACAATTGATGGAATGTTGCATGGGACTTTAGGAATGTGTATTGAGAAATGATGCAGTGTGTGTGTGTGTGTGCACGTGTGTGTTTGTGTTATGAAGATGGGTGCAGGGTTTGTCCTTATAGCAAAATAATTTATTTGAGCATATGCTTGTACGTTTATGAATGATGTGGTAATAAATAAAGTTCCTATCTTATCTTTTATCTGGAATAGTTCAATTGTTAATGTTCAATTGTTGCTATATTTTCTCAATAAAACCTAGTAGTCCTTATTCAGAACTTATTCGTATGTCAAAAGTTCTTCAGGCATGGACTCCTCCAGCAATATCCGAGATAGAGATTTATTCAGAACATAAGTTTGGTTCTCGAAATCGATGACTATCCTCAAATTTCTCAACCAATAAGAATAGTTTGTTCCATCAAAATTATTTACCTCAAGTATGAAATTAAGTGGATTCTTAGACATCTACAATATACAGAAAAATCATAATAGAATATCATAATATTGTGTTCTAGTTAAGGACTTGGACTTCCGTCATTAACTCTTCAAATATTCCTACAAAAGCCAATTACTCTCAAATGGGGTTTCGAAAAATCTTTTCCTAGTGGGCTTGAAATTCTACATACTCCGATTTTACAATTTATATGGAAATAGCCTCATGGGAGGTATCCATTTTTATTCTCGATCTATGAGATCCCAACATATTTTGCCTCACTTTTTTTATGCGATTCTTAGGACTCCAAGCTAATCAAGATACCTGGTGTTAGACTCAATCCATCAATCAAATCATAGCGCAAACTATCCCCCATGACTCATGAGACAGAGAAATAAAAGTGTATCATCTTTGTTCACAATAATAGTACAACTTAATTTCAATGCAGACGTGCTAGGATTCGTGAGACCACATATGAATGAAATCAACTTTCTCACTACATTACTGTGGGTACAAGGAATGGAAATTACATTACTTGGCATTTGATCTAATCCATCAACAAAATTATAGCGTAAACTATCGGCCTCCACGACTCATGGGATAGGGAAATAGAAGTGTATTCTCTTTGTTTACAATAATAGTGCAACTTCATTTTAGTCCAACCATGCCATGAGATCACGTATAGGTGAAATTAGCTTCCTTACTACATTATTGCAGATGGAAGGCATGGAATAATAAGCCTTTATTTATTTTCATTTTTACTGTCTAATATTTAACTTGGTTTAATCAAGTGAGAGTTATTTATTTATATGATCGAGACCTCATCCAATTTTAGTATTTTGCATGCATAATATTCTAAATACTAAAAGCATTAATAGAAATGCATCCCACGCAAAAATAAAAACGTAGCACATCCCTGTTGGATGATCACAAATCCAAATACCTGTGCGACCCACTAAGCCCGCAGTGGATCTATGGTTAGTCTAAGTGTGAGCATACACTATTACAAGCTTTTTAACCCATTAACATGCAATGATCCTTGTAACACCTTTTTATTTTTTCGTCTCCATCGTGGGCTCCATCCTTTAGACCTCTTCTCCGAAGATCTCATTGGCCAAACCATGGCCCTCTCCATATGCCTTCACGTTTGAATTTGCTCTTTATCATTATTATAAAAAATAAGAAAATCTCTCTATAACCTATTACACTCATTACAATTTAAAAAAAAATTCGAATCAGCAGTTTAGGGGAGTACATAAATAGGGATAAATCAAGCCTTAAAAATTTTAGGCTGAAAACAAAGAGATAAGAAATAAGAGGCGCACATGCTCCAACCCAACAGAAAATAAACCATCAAAAAAGTCCAATGGACTTCATGATCATCCATGTTAATCCAATTAACATATAAGCATGAAATATTTCAAATAATCACACCAACATATAACGCAAACCATACAGTACATAATAATTAAGCATGAAATATTTCAAATAATCACACCAACATATAACGCAAACCATACAGTACATAATAATATCTAATATCTTATATTAATTACACATCCAATCTAAGAAATATATAAAATAATGCAACTTAATTATGGACATACGTGCAACCTATGCAAATACTAATCTTATTTGAAAAATCAATTCAAATTAATTTTAGTAATTTAATTTTGAAAAATACCAAATCTCAACCAAAATTAACTATTTTAAAAAAATAAGCAAAATATCAAAAAAAATAAAAATTTTGAAAAAATAGAGAAAATCGGTCAAGGCCGGCCGATAGCCAGGCATGAGTGTGCATAGGTGGATGAGCATGCATGATTCTTGCCATGCCCACGCTCTAGCCACTGCCCGCGTGCCAGCCACCCGGCAGGTAGCGACTGTTTTATGTGTTTTTCGAGTTTTTTTTTTCCTGCAAATTCTGAAACAACAAAAAACAATAAAATTTCAAAAATTTCAAATTTTAAAAAATTTCTCATGCCCCGAATTAAATGAAAAATTAAAACATATAAACCCTAGATTTAAATATGAAATTAAGCACACGAATCATGCTTCCAGAGTTGATAAAAACATCTAAAAATGCCGATTCATGCAATACATGTTAAGTTTTAGGCCTAGACACCAAACCAGGCTCTGATACAACTTGAAGGGAGCAGGTCGACCCAGGAACTGCTGAAAAAGAGCGAAAAATTAAAAATTAAGGATTTATCCATATAAAATCTTAATCAAGGGTTGTACCCTTGATCTTTCCTCGCATCCAGTGTACAATATAAAATAAAACACGACGTTAGAACCCTAAGAAAAAAAGAGATGCAAAAATATAAATAGAAATTTACCCTCATCATTTTTCTTGTACGGCTGCAAGAGTTGACTCCTCTCCTTCTCTGAACCCGTTCACTTAGAGGGTTGAAGTGTAGAGCCCTTCAAAAGATAGTCCACATCAGATCGTGAGAAGATGGATCTAACCCTCTTGCTAGAAAGTATTAGATCCGGCGGAAGAAATCAAAACCATTTTGCATAATAGATTAGTGTAAACGATTTCTTCTTGTTCCCAACTTGAATCTAATTCAAGGAGAACTCAAAGTCCATAGAAATGGGGAAAATTTGCATAAGCTTATGTTGCAAAAAGAGAGAGAGAAAGAGCCTTTGTTGACATGGTGTTATGGTGTGCTTAAAAGACCAAGTCTTTAATACTCCCACACACCTAATATTTGGATTGGGCTTGTTTTAAATTGTCCAACAAATTACATCATGCCTAATAATAATCTATTGGGTTTATTATTTAATCTAATTAAATAAAATACCAAATAAAAAACCCAAGTGAAAATTTAATTAGTCCAACTAATTTAATTAAGCTATCTCCATTATTTAATGAGTTCAATTGGTTAATTAAACAAGCCCATCTAGCAATTAATTAATGAGTCCAATCCAAAAATTAATAGCTCAAGCATATTTTAAATTAATCCTAATTTAAAAAGTTGAGCCCAAAAATTTAATTAATCCAATCAATTAATTTGTTGGGTTATCCATTCAATGGATTATCCCAAATAGATGATCCAATCATTTATTTTCTCCATAAATTAATTTAATTAATTTCCTCCTTCCCACCTCACAAAGCCCTTTTCACTTAGTTTTCGACTTTTCGGTAATATCTTAGTGGATGAATTAGTAGTTGTTGTTCTTTTTTCATTAGTACCTTCAGTAGTTCCTATCCATGTCATGTTTCTTGGGTTATTTACAATTATCAGTACCCAACCAAAGAGCGACTGCGGTTATCCCTATCCCATAGGTACAGAATCAATAGAAAATATTTTGTTCTATATGAATCAATCTTATAACATTCGTTTCCGATACCTCCCAAGGAAAATGTCGAATTGGATCCCAAATTGATGGGTTAGTGTGAGCTTATCCATGCAGTTATGCACTCTTCGAGTAGGAATCCATTTTCTGAAAGTTGATATCTATCTACTGTGATGTATGTAAAATATGACAAATGTGGAGTGTTTCTATTGATCGGTCATATAGGCCAAGTTGGACATCCAATTGCTTCGATTTGAATTATTTGGAGAATGCCTTATACATATATCAAAAAGATGGCCAGTCAAACATATTTTATTTCTCAATTCAATAGAAGCAAATAGCAACAAATAAAAAACAGCGAAATGAAGAAGAAAAGGAACCCACAATTGGAAGAAATCTTGGCCGTGTGCCAGCATATTTTGAAAACTCCGGCATTTTTCACTTTTTTGGGATCACCACATCCAAGCCACATGGCTGCTGCGCCCGGAGTAGAACATTTGCTGATTCTAGGGCTTTAAGCCTGGTTTCCAAAATTACATCGAGCCTCACGTTTTCCATTAAGCGTGCATCAGTTTAGCGGCGGGGGATTACTAAGTTTTCTCCAAAGTATTGTAATTTCCTCGATCTTCCAAAAGACGACTTTCTAAGTTTCAGTATGAGTAATCAAACGGGATCTAAATAGAACACCTTTCAGGAGTATCAATACCGTGACATGAATCGTAAATGCATGGATTTGATGTACCAAAAAATCAATGGTTCCTAACGGAATAGGTAATAAAGCCACTTTGTCGCCCGTTGCTACAAAATCACCACCCACAGGTAAAGCACTGTTTTGGTGTGGGCCGCGAGAGCAGTACCAAATCAAGGCAAACTCTGAATACTAGATATGACCTCAAAATAATAAGGGTCAAAGTCGGTCAGTGAGACGATGGGGGATAAGCTTTATCGTCGAGAGGGAAAGAACCCGGGCTAGAACAGAACTCGGGTGAAAAGAAACTTTTTACAAATAGTTGGAGTCCGGACACGAGGTCAAATATTAAGAATGAATCATAGTTCAAATATTTCTTAATCTAGTTCATATAGTTTGTGTTCCGGCAAAGTAGAACCATCTCTATCGTGGTGACAGACCTATTCTCTATACTATCAATAGAATCAATTATAACACACCCTTCATGGGCGAAATTATAGAAGATATCCTTTAAGATCAAACAATTCCATTGAATTGAGTATGATTGTATGTGTGATAGTGTTTTCAAGGATAGAGGCTAAGTCATAAAGCTATAAGTAATACAAGGGGCGTAGCATGTAAGTTTCAGTAAGAAATAAGAAATTACTAGATTCGAGCATCCCCGTTTTGGTCAGAACAAATGTACTAATTCTTTGATTCCAGTTAATAAGAGGAATCTTGAACTAAAAGATAGACCTTAGAAGCTAAAAAAGGGTATCCTGAGCAATTGCAATAATTGAGTTCATTGATATTCCTGGTAAGCCCGTCAGCAACTTCCTTTAGTGGAACTGGTGGCTATCTAGGTCAATTGAATCTTAACCAGTTTCTTATTTGTTCAAAGCTAGTCCCACTCGACTATCAAGCAAAGTGCTAAAGCTTTTTTTCTCTGCCTTTGGACACGAATGGATCTAACTTTTACTCAAGAGTGACTCGCTATAAATAATGATGGAATTTTCCAACTCTTGTCTTTAAACATCAGCATAAAAGAATGACATTCATAATAAATTCTCCTCATGCTAATAAAACTGAGTATCCGTGCTTTCCTATTTTACACTTGTGAAGATTATTTGCTTTTCCTCATTGTCCTTTGATCATAAATCGGTACGTACTTTCTCCATTTTAACTTTCAGTGATGCCACAAGACTTTACTCATACATGTTTGTGGGCTTATTCATGAGAGTAGTCTCTTACTTTTTGTCACATAACACGTTCTCATGCACATGCATAGGTACACATTCTCTTGACTTCTAGCTTTTTTGTGCTTTGTTTAATTCTTTTTCCTCAAAGATGGACTTCGAGGATCGTACCGAACCGTTCCAAGCGTTGTTATCCGAAATGGCGAGGACAATATCAAGGTAAAAGGCACCACCTAATGCATTCATGAGCTGGCCAGCGCCATCCATCTTTCCATGTCTCAATATTTCTCCAAATCTTTGCACATCCACGAGTGGTCTGAAGAGGTGAGAGAGACACGCTTCACCCTTGTTCAACGCTTCTTCTCAAACTAATGTATTGTTGTTGAAAGTCTTCCCTACACGGCATCAAGGCCGATACCGAATTATCTCTTTCAAATTGTCACATTGCTACTACCGAGACTTCATGGAGGACTCTGCAATCCAACTATAGCGAAGTATCCTTTTACACTAATTATTAGGAGTGGCCGAAGACATGCTAGGCCACCATGCAAACATCCTTCATGCCACTAAGATCCATGCAGTTGCGCATGCATCTCTTTTAACATACGTCTGCAACAAACATGCTTGAAACCTTCTTTTAGGACTTTGCGGGACATCCGTAGACTTTGCGGCCTGCTTGTACGTAAGGAGTTTTACGATGAGGCCATCCCTTCCTCCAAGGACTTGCTAGGCGGCGAAACATGTAAGCCTTACGTTCTATGAAGCTGCAAATATTTGCTCTTCGCTTACCACTATCTTCCCAAAGACTCAGGTGAAGCCCTCATTTCTTATTAGGTCGCCTTTTGGTTCAAGGGACCTCTCCACTATGCAACACCTCTCTAATTCTAGTGGTGATGTTGATACTTCCAATCTACCTCGCTGCAAGGACCGTGACGAGCTTTTTACTATACTGTAAATCCCCAACAGCATACTAGACGAGATCTATGTGGCAACTTTTCTCTTGTGTTGGTTATGTAGTTTGTCCTTCGACACAACAAAGCTGCCAAGGTACTTGCTTCGACTTTCAAAGTTGCAACTAGAATGGCTTATGGTGAATGTTTTTCTTTGGCTATCCCATTTTGGCGAATATTTACAAGGCTTTAGGAACATGTATACTTCATCCGACTTGTTCGAGTCTTTAGCCGTCTTCCCTATCCACTATGTGTATGGCTAGATTAAACAGTATTTCGAAACTCACTTTTCCCTCAAACTTGAACCTATCAGAGCTCAAATGGTGATGCAGGGGAGAACGTGGCCAGACATTTTGAACCAACCGAGGTGCGTGATCCATTTCAATGCATCAACCCTTCAAGACTTTTGAATGTTCATTTTCATCATCTAGGCACGAGTTTGGTGGTAGACAACACAAACATATCTTGAGGTAACTTTTCATAGTTTTGCACTCCAGCTACCTAACGCTTCGGATCGGAGTGGAATCCATTATTAAAGCTTACAATCTCCACCACTTTAGTCTTTAGTTTTGTTTCTGCCAAGACGTCCTTGGGAGTTTGAAGAAGGAGATTTTGACTTGCAGCTTGGAGGAATTTGGACGACTTAGGCAATCCTGCATTTTATCAAGTACCTCATCTAAATTCTTAATACCGAACAACGTTTCTTCATTTCCCCAAGTCATGAAGGAGTATGTGGATTGGTGGGCCAAGTGCAATAGGACTCCTTTAGAGAACAATAAAGGAGTCTTTTTTAAACTCAATCATCCTCCGGATTTGGAGAATGGATCTAAAGATAATCGAGCGGTATCGATTTTTTAGGCTGGTACGACAAAACCTATTGGACCCACTTCCAAAAGGAGATATAATGTGGTTGTAGACACTCTTGTTACCACTTTGTCAAAAATAATGGAGTAAATTAATACTTGATTTTCTCGTGCAATGAAGACAACACCTGCTCCCGCTCTGGCGGATCTTGCCGCCCCGTCAAAGAACATTGTCCATGTCAGAAGGATTTCAACAGAAAACACTTCATCGTCTAGAAAGTCATCGGATATCTCCTATTCAGCTGGCATAGGGTGGTCAACTAAGAAGTTGGATTGAACGCAATGAACCACTTTGCCAATATTCTTCCAAAGAGCACAAGTCTTGACATCACAAACTTGACTAGATCAACCTAAGATATAAGTCCTATGACGTAACCCATGAAATAATGCCTCAACTTCTTGATGATATAGAACATAGCCAAGCAAACACTCCAAATGGATGAGTACTTCAACTCATTTTCAGTCAAAGTTCTTATGACGTCCATAGAATTTTCTATATAATTGAGAGACTAACTGTTAATTATTAAAATAATTTAAATTTAGGTATAAATAAATCATAGGTTCAAATTTTAATATACTAAAACTTGAACGGAGAAAATTTGAGCTCACTATAATATTTGAGAGCAAACTATATTAATTAAGAAATTAGATGGGATGTAATTAAAACTTTTATAAAAGTTTAAATTTAAAAAAATAATAATAATCAAAAAGGGGGAAATTGGCAAGTGGGTTGCCAACCCACCGCTCACACCACCTTTCAATATAAATATATATATATATATATATATATTACTGATAGGGCTGGCCCAATGAATTACGGTCCAAGAACAAGTTAAAGAGCCCAATGCGCCACCCCCTGTGCATGGCCATGATAATAGAAAAAGCCCATTGCATACAGCCCAGCGCGTTCATCCCAAACACGCATAGCTGGCCCAGTCCTCATACACACTTCACTGCTTGAGGCTTGCATGGCACACACATGGGCCCTCTATGTAGGCTCTCCTGGCTGTCAAACAGTACACGTGGCAGGAAGGCCTGGCATTCAGCAAACTCCTTGCGCACTAGGTGTCCGTCCCCGCCTTGGACACACCTTCTCACGCAAATAATCCTATCCATTTGCCACAGGAATATGGAGCATTATTAGTTCCATGGTAGAGAAGGATACTCTTCTATAAATAGGGGATTCATCCCTAGGCGGAGGGATACCTTCACCCAACAGAAATTTGCTTGCTACTCTACCACGCTTCTACTGCATTCATATACATGATTTATTTTTATTGCTCTATCATTACATCTTATTCTTTTAATGCTTATCATTATTTTGAATTATTATTCTTCAAACTCAGTACTAATTTGGGCGTCACAGTGCTAACGTTTTATTTTGTAGGTCTCGTTCTTTCGAATTCTGCTTTAAGCAATCCAGGCCCCACGCTTAAGTCGGAGTTTGCTGGACTCGTGTTGAAATGGCACGCATCAACTGGCGCTCCATGAAGACCCCCAACAATCCTACTAACAAGCAGAAGACCGTGGAGACACACGGCAGCAATCAACCTTTGCAGGTTGTTCGGACACCTCTTTGACACCAGTAGGAGGGTCCATCCCATCCTTTCCAGCTCTGATACTGCCTCCCAAGGCGACGAAACCGTTGGTCGACCTTCCAAGGCAAAGTACCTCATCGGATATTACATCAGGCGAGCTTTCTCCATCCTTGTTGGGTTCAATCCATCAAGTAGTCGCAGCGATTGTTCGGGAACAAATGGCGATAATGGTACCTGCTCACTTAGCCCCTGCGCTGGGAGTTGGTACCATACAAGGAGGATTAGAAGGACGCCCCCTAAAAGAAGGAGTCGTTGTAACGAGGGCCCCACCTACTAAGGTATAAGGGCTCCCTCCAGCAATTCCCCCAGATGTTCCCCAACAGTGGTTGGCTCGATTGGTGTCCTTCAAAAGGGCCTCCAGGATGTGCAGCATCAGATAGTAGGAATTCCAGGAGAAGAACAATAGGGTGTCCCATTCACAGACACCGTGATAGCGGACGAGTTTCCTGCAAATTGTCGTACCGCCACTATCGTTGAGTATCATGGGTCGACTGACCCCTAAGAACATCTTTTGTGTTTTGAGAACTCAACTCTAGTGCACAGGTATATGGACGGGATCAAATGTCGAGTTTTCGCAACTACCTTCGCCCGAGCCATTTAGCAATGGTTTTACCAGCAATAGGGAGCTTCCAGGAGTTTAGATCTCTATTCCTGCACCAGTTCGCTAGTAGTTAGAAACTTAGGAAAACGGAGCTTAGCCTCTTCGCCTTGCGCCAAAGGGATAACGAGCCATTGAGGGAGTACCTTCGAAGGTTCAACTCTGCGATATTGGAAGTACCCTCAGCCACACAAGAAGTGAAGGCCAGCGCTTTCTCGCAAGGCCTCTTGGATGGGGACTTTTTCAAATTCTTGGCCAAGAAACCTGTTTCAAAATTTGATATCCTCTTGGTTTGAGAAGCCAAGTATATTAACATGGAAAAGAAAGAAAGCCGGGGAGAAAAGAGGAAGGAGGCTAGGAAGGAGACCCTCTTCAAGAAATAATTCACTGAATTTAAGGACAAGAAGACACCCATCCACAGGATCCATGCTGTTTACACTCGTCTCACAGTGCCTATTACTCAAGGCCTCATGGAAATTGAAGGAAAAAGCCTGCTCTCCCGCCCCCGATTGTGAAGTGAGAAACCTCAACGTCCTAAATCCGACAAGTTTTGTCGATTTCACAATGATTACGGTCATACTACTGAAGAATGCGGGTACTTAAAAAGGAAGGCTCATCCAAACGGGTACCTCTTGGAGTACGTCTATTGGGAAAAAGCCTGGAAAACAGGACCCTATATAAAACAAGAGGCGAACCAAGGAAAAGAAGTGAAGATCTTACCTTCGGAGTCTTCACTCAATAAAGAGCTTACAAATATCTTTGCAGGAAAACCTTAAGCCAACGACCCTCTCACGAAGGGGGTCATACAAATGATCGTAGGACGACTGCATGGAGACGATTCCCAATATGCTAGAAAAAACACAAGTCAGAGAAGTGCATAGCACAACCACAAAGGAAGTTTGGGATATCGGTGCTATGGAGGATGCCCCCCTCATTCAGTTTGAAAGGGCGGAACGTTAGGTTCCTAAAACCCCACAACGATGCTCTAGTCATCACCGCGTTATTAGCCAATTACGAAGTGGGACACATCTTCATATATTTGGGAAGTTCTGTGGACATATTATTTGGAGGGACATACAACCAAATGCAGCTAGAAGACACCCCTCTACAAATATTGAACACCTCCCTTCACGGATTTGCAGGGGAGGTAGTCCACCCAAGAATCATAGACTCACTCCCTCTGACTTTAGGCACTAGTGCTACTAGGAGAACGTGTCTGTTAAAATTCCTGGTGGTGGATACCCCTTCGGCCAATAATGTCATTCTAGGAAGGCTCACCTCAACACCTTCCAAGCCGTGATATCCACCTACCACACGAAAATCAAATTCCCTACGTCAAGACGAGTGGGAGAAGTATAAGGGGACCCTCTCCAATCTCGTAAATGCTATGCGGAAGCTGTACGCAGGGGACAAAAGAGGAGTATGGATGAAGATCCTAAGGAGGCACCCTCCACCCAACGCGATAAAGGGGTACCTCCCAGCAAACGTGAAAAAAGAGACAGTGAAATGAGTGAAAATGAGAAGAAACCCTCCAAGGTCCAGCCAATCAAAGAACTGATGAATATCAAGATTATACTTAAAGCTCCAGAAAAAGTCACACCTATTGGTTCTCAATTAAAAAAAGCAACACGCAAAGAGATAATCAAATGCCTACATCGTAACACAGACATTTTCTCATGGTCTCCTCAAGACTTAGTAGGGATCGACCATAATGTCATAGCCCACCATCTTAACATTGATGCTCGTATGAAGCCAGTAAAACAAAAGAAGAGGCATTTGGACCTAAGAAAGACAAGGTTATCCAGCCAGAAGTAGACAAACAACTGGCAGTTCACCATATCGAGGAAATACAATTCCCGAACCTATTCAACATGGTGTTAGTACCTAAGCCTAGAGGGAAATGGCGAATGTGCATCGACTTCAAAGACCTCAACAAGGTCTGCCCTAAACATTTTTATCGTCTTCCTCGAATTGACCATTTCGTGGACTCCACGTCTGGATGTGGACTCTTAAGCATGATAGACGCCTCACAATGGTACATCAAATAATGTTGGCTCATGAAGACCTAAAAAGAGTAGTTTCATTACATCCGCTGGGACCTTTTGCTACGTGGCCATGCCATTTGGCCTAAAGAATGCCGGAGCCACTTACCAACACTTGGTGGACAAAATATTCCTTCCTCAACTCAAAAGAAACATGAAAGTGTATGTAGATGACATACTTGTAAAAAATAAAGAAACCTAGGATCACGCGGCAGACCTGGAGAGACGTTTACCGTCTTAAGAAATACTGGTGAAGCTCAACCCCAGTAAATGCGCATTTGTAGCGAAAGGAGGGTGCTTCTTGGGATTCTTACCCAGAAGGGATTGAAGCCAATCCCCTTAAAATCAAAGTTATTTTGACATGAAGGCTCCTTCCAACATCAACGAGATACAAAGACTAAGAGGGAGGGTGGCTGCATTAAGCTCTTTTATCTCTAAATCGGCAGAAAAAAGCCTGTCTTTCGTCAAAGTTTTCTGAAAGGCGAAAGATTTCAACTGGGATGACTCCTGCGAACAATCCTTTGAGGGTTTCAAGCAATACCTATCAGAGAGCTCCTCCTATTGGTGAAGCCTTCCCTAGAAGACACTCTTTATGTATACCTGTCAACCACTCCTTAAGCAATCAGTTCTGTACTGATTCGAGAAGAGGAAGGAAAATAAATGTTGATCTATTACAGCTTAAGAAACCGGTCAACAATTTCCATTGAGGTTCGCTTCTTCGAGTAAAGTGGGCTTCTCACAGCGAATAATTGATTGTGAGAAGACTACTCTCTTCGAACAATGGAGATGGCTTCTTCTAGTATAGGCAAGTATGAAATTTAGGACTTAGGGTTAATTTGTCTCAAAAAACTAAGATAGTTTTTTGAGTTTTTTTTCATTTCTATTTGGGGGGAAGAAATTTTAATTTTGGAGTCTATTTTATCCTTTTACTACAATTAAAAAATATTATTAGAAAAATCTCAGAAAACAATATAGTTTGATTCACCTTCTTTTTTATTATACAAAATGATTTTTTTAGTATCAAAATACAATCATAGCAAAGAATTGAAACGACAATTGTTTTAATTAAAATTATTGTTGTGTATCGAAATCCATAGTAAAAAGCAAAATTTTTGTTACGGGATATTTCTCCATGGTTGATGGAGAGGAGACGGTTGATGGTTTGGCCCAAATTGATCGTTGTTGTGAAGAGTGGGGTTTCTTTCAAGTATTTGTAGTAATAACAACGACTTCTTATTATACTGAAAAATTATTTTAAAAGAATGGTGTAGGTTTGATATTAGGATTTGAGAGACAAAAATCACTGTTTATTGTCAAATTATATCTAGTTTATACATAACTATGAATATATATATATAAATATCGTATGTTTAATGTTATATTTTTAAAAGATAAAAAACACTGTTCATTATCAAATAATGTCTCTTTTATATTATATTTATATATATAAGTGCGTGTATATATATCATATATAGAAAGTTGAAAAATAAAAAATGCACAGTTAAGGTATAAAAAATAAAAAAATAAAAATATTGGGTATATTTTGTCTTGTCTGTGGAAATGCTCAAAAACGAAGCCAAACATGAGGAGGGTATTTATATTTTTATGCTATTTGTATTATTCTATTTGTTAAACCCTCAACAAATCAGAGTGGCGCAGCGGAAGCGTGGTGGGCCCATAACCCACAGGTCCCAGGATCGAAACCTGGCTCTGATACGGAGCGGCTTCCTTACTAATTCTTCTTTTCATTTTGGCATATTTCCAGAAAAGTTTTCAGCAACCCTTTGTGGCAACTGGGGAAGTAGCTCAAATGGTAGAGTTTCAATTTTAAGTTGTGTGATTGAGAATCTCCGAGGAGTAGTGTACTAAAATTGCAAAATTTTGAAAATACGATGGAGTATATATCTTTGCCATCTTGATCTTTGGATGTCCTGAAAATGCCATTCTTGCTAAATTGTAGGACCAAAAGTTCAATTTGACCAATTCAATGATCTATTTAGAGCATTTTTTAACCAAATAAATATGTACATATATTCAACTCTTGAATAATATTACACGAACAAGAACCAACATTTGACCATCACTCCAACATCCAATAAGGGATTTAAATTATTTTTGTTAAATAAATCAATCACGACTATATTAGAGATATCAATCATTAACAATTAGTATAAATTGCGGTGACATCCTCTAAGGGGTGTTAGCATAATATTTTTTAGGGTGTGTTTCTGTATAATCTTAGAGAAATGGGCACATGGCCTTGTTAACCAAGGCACTTGCTAACCTCATTAACCCCCAAACAAGAGGTTTCGGATGGGTACATGGTCTTGTTCCCAAATATAACACCAATTGATGTGGTTTGCGAGATATTGTCCGCTCTGATATCTTGAAAAATCATAGTTTTGTATAGAAAAGATGCCTTGCTAACGAAAAGACACTTTTGGGACATATAAATCACTCAAATTTCTCGTCTACAACTGATGTGGGATGCATGCCTACATAATCAACCCCAAGACAAAGGCCCCAAATGATGTGGCTTGCATCTTAATCGAGTGTTTTTGTATTTCTATTTTTGAAACTTCTTAAATTAAGTGGATTTAAGCGAAAAGTTGTAAACAACTCCCTACCAACTTGTGCAATTTATAGGTAAAATTGTGAATGTTAAGTTGTTTTTCCAACCTCAACTTTTTTTGACTTTTAATCTTTATTTTCAAATTAACACTCCCAACTTTTATTACTACTTGACTTATAAATTCTTTTATAACTTATTTTCATTACAAAAATAAAAGCAATTGCAAATACCCTTGACATTATTTCTACTTAAACTTTAAATATTGTGGATTATGAGAACAACGTCCATTGGTGCAAAGTAATGCAATTTACTTTGGACCTTTTGCAATGGGCGAATGGCAATACCCCGTAATATTGAAAATGAGCACATTATCCCCTTATAAAAAAAATATTATAATTTACCCCCCTATACTTCTTAAAATGAAGCAATTTACCTCTTTATATAAGGAGGTAAATTGCTTCATTTTAAAAATTATAGGGGGATAAATTATTGTATTTTAAAAAATATAGGGAAGTAAATCGCTATTTATTTTTTTATAAGAGAGTAATTTGCTCATTTGCGATATCGTAAGGGGATTGATTGCATTTTTTTCCCTTTTGCAATCATTGAAAGTCCACATTAATTCAAAATTTACTGCAACATTTGAGTGTAATAGAACAGAACTCAAATCCATGTTCAGCCATCCTGGACATTATCTCTTGTATTATATTTCTCAAGTAAATTAATGCATTGAGAGTACGTAGAGTATCTGTGTCAGCATTAAGCACTTGTGTTGGATAGGAATTGAATCATATTTTTTAAGGCAAGATGCATGAATATCAACCAAATTTGCACAACTTTATTGAAAATCAAATTCGATTGTCAAAAGTATCTTAATTTAAACTTACGAACTCGAGTTTAAAGAAATTAAAAATGAATATATATATGAGATTATAATATGTATTTGTCATAAATAATTATTATAAATTATTTATAAATAATTCAATAGCCATTGTAATTAATCTTCAAATACAACAACGTATTTCATCTGTTCGCTCAAAAACATAAAATAAAATAAAAACTCATCAAACGAATAACGAATTCAGTGGCTTCTACAAATCATCACTATTTATGATTTTTCTTGTTTATTATGGTAGGCCAAATAGGTACACAGGAGTGGCACCCCACAGACCTATTAGGAAGGAATGCAGCCCTGTAGCTGACTTCCTATCACTATGAGTCAAGATTTAAATTTATGAAATTAATACACAAGTCAGGACGTATGTTTAATTCTATCTTCAATTATAACTATGATAATGCTCGACCCTAACCGTTAAATCATAATGATGGGTCGTTATTAAATTTACGGATAGGGCCAAGGAAAGTGATAATAATAATAGTAATAATGACCCATTTTACTAGCACCAAGGAGAAAAAGATTTTTGGTCTCAATCATGCAAGATGACATAATATATGACAGTAAGATGTATTTATTACCTTAATTAAGGTTTTGTGTCACAGTCCATTTCCTTGAGGTTTAAAATTTATAATTTTGAAGGAAAAATATATAAGTATATATAAAATTTAATGAATTTACTTCCAAGATGACGGAAAATATACTATATTGCTTCTATATAAATAGGCCTCGAGACGAGCTATTGAGCACCATATCAGCACACTAGCAATAAGTGGAAAGGGTTTAATAGTGTACTTAAAATTGGTTAATTTTCTTTGATTTATAATTAATGGAGATTCCAGTTGTTGATTTCTCAAAGATTGATGGAAAAGAGAGGGCCGACACTCTGGCTTTGATTGACCATTACAGTAAAGAGTGGGGATTCTTTCACGTATTCATTGTGATTAAATGGCTTATTATTTTACTGAACGTCATATTTTTTAATTGATTTTTTATAATGGCAGCTAATCAACCACGACATCTCTGAGGAGCTCCTGGACAAAGTGAAGAAGGTGGCGACTGAATGCTACAAGCGGGAAAGGGAGGCTGGTTTCAAGAACTCAAAACCAGTACAATTGTTGAATGAACTGGCGGACAAGAAGAGTGATGAGAAAATAGAGAATGTGGATTGAGAGGATGTGTTCCTACTTTCAGATGAAAATGATGATGAGTGGCCGTCAAAAACTGTTTGTTTCAAGTTATAAAAAAATTTGTTCTAATTATTTTCTATGAGTTTTACTTTCATAATAACTTTTGTTTAACAAATGAATGTTTCTATATATTTTAGTCACTTACAGATGGAAACTTCTGGAAAAAATTTAATTAGTCCATTGTAGTCCACATAAATGTTTGACAACCGGAATGAAGCATTGTAGAAACTTGTATTCAAATATTCTATTTTGGATGCAACCAAATATCCATAAAATAAATTTATTTTTTAAAAAACGTGAACATCTTCATGCAAACATGAAATTGAAGCATAAGTTAAGTACTTAACTAATTATATTTGTTTACGACAAGGAAACTATGAAAGAATACAGAGGTGAACTAAAAAAACTAGGGCACAAAGTTATGGAAGTAATGGACGAGAATTTAGGCTTGCCAAAACGCTACATTAAGAATGCTTTTGATGATTGAGTAGACAATGCAGCCTTTTTTGGCACTAAGGTCAGCCATTATCCACCATATACTTGGTTGCTCGAACCAAGAGGGCATTAGATTTTGAAACGGGGCCTTGTGAGAAGGTGTTGGCCTTCACTTTTTGTGTGGCGAAGGGTTACTCCAGGGCCGCAGAGTGGAACCTTTGAAGGTACTCCCTTTATGGCTTATTATCCCTTTGGCACATGACGAAGAGGCTGAGCTTCGTTTTCCTATTTTTCCAGCTACTAGTGAACTGGTGCAGGAACAAAGATCTAAACTCCTGGAAGCTTCCTATTGCTCCCGGGGCAGCTGGCTAAACCACTACTGCGAGGCTCGAGGGAAGGTAGTTATGAAAACTCGACATTTGATCCCATCTGTATACCTGTGCAGCAAAGCTGCATTTTTAGAACTCGAAAGATGTTTTTGGGTGTCAGTAGACCCATCATACTCAACGATACCAAGGGTACGACAATTCGTAGGAAGCTCATCCTCCATCACAGCGTCTCTGAAGGGGACACCCTATTGTTCTTCTCCTGGAATTCCTGCTATCTGATGTTGCACATCCTAGAGGCCCTTTGAAGACGTTGCAATCAAGCCAGCCAATGTTGGGGAACCTCTGTACTGCAGTAGGCCGACCCCCTGTTACAGTAACTCCTTTTGGGGGACTTCCTTCTAATCCTCCTTGTAGGGTACCTGCTTCCAGCGCAGGGGCTGAGCGAGCAGGTACCATTATCGCCATTTGTGCCTAAATGGTCGCTGCAATTGCTTGTTGGATTGCACCCAGCAAGGTTGGGAAAAGTTCACCTAATGTAGTATCCAAGGAGGTGTTTCGCCTTTGAGGGTCGAACATGGTTCAGTCACCCTGGGAGGCAGTATCGGAGCTGGAAAGGATGGGGCGGACCCTCCTATTGGTGTCAGAGAGGCTCCCATAACAACCTGCAAAGGCTGATTGCTGTCGGATGTCTCCACGGTATTCTACTTGTTAGCAGGATTGTTGGGGTTCTCCATGGTATCTCACGCCTTTAATTAATGTCGGCTCTTTAACTTGTTCTTGGGCTGTAATTCGTTGGGCCACCCACATTAGTAATATATATATTAAAAGTTGTGGTGAGGCTGTGGGTTGGGTACCTGCTTGCCAATTTCCCCCTTTCTATATTATTATTATTATTTTTTTAAATTCAAACTTTTTTAAAAATTTTCATTATAATGAGCTCCAATTTACTCCTTTCAAGTTTTAATATATTATAATTTGAACCTATGATTTATTTATAATTAAATCTAAATTTTTTTAATAATTAACAATTAGTCTCTCAATTATATATAAAATTCTATGGACGTTACAAGAACTTAACTGAAAATGAGTTGCAATACTCACCAGTTGAAAGAGTCTGCTTGGCGATGTTTTATGTCATCTAGAAGTTGAGGCATTATTTCAAAGGGTGGACATATATCTTGGGCTGATCTAGTCAAGTTTATGATCTCAAGACTAGTGCTCTTATTGGCAAAGTGTTCCATCGTGTTTGATATAGGGTCCATTGTGTTCAAACAATATGAGATAGAATATATACCCCAAAAGATGGTCAAATAACAAGCTCGCACCAACTTCTTAGTTGACCACCCTATGCTAGTTGAATGGGAGATATCCCACGAATTTTTAGATGATGACGTGTTTTCTGTTGAAATCTTTCTGACATGGACAATGTTCTTTGACGGGGTGGCGTGATCTAACGGAGCGGGAACAGGTGTTGTCGTCATTGCATGAGAAAAGCAAGTATTAACTTACTCCATCATTTTCGTAGGACAAAGTAGTAACAAGAGTATCTACAACCACATTATGTTTCCTTTTGGAAGTGGTTGCAACAGAGTTTGTTGCACCAGTCTCAACAGCCTGCATCACTCGATTATCTTTAAATCCATTCTCCAAATCCAGAGGATAATTGAGTTTAAAAAAGACTCTTGTATTGTTCTATAAAGGAGTGCTATTGCTCTTGGCCCACCAATCCACATACTCCTTCATAACTAGGGGAAATGAAGAAACGTTGTTGGGTATGAAGAGTTTACATGAGGAACCTGATAAAATGCAGGATTGCCTAAGCGTTAGGTAGTTGAAGTGCAAAACTACGATAAGGTACTTGAAGATATGTTTGTGTCGTTTACCACCAAACTCTTGCCTTGATGATAAAAATGAACATTTAGAAGTCTCGAAAAGTTAATGCATTGAAATGGATCATGCAGCTTGGTTGGTTCAAAATGTCTGGCCATGTTCTCGAAGCATGATTCATGTGCTTAATTTCATATCTAGATTTAAGGTTTATATGTTTTAATTTTTGTATTTAATTATGTGCATGAGAATTTTTTTAAAATTTGAAATTTTTGAAATTTAATTGTTTTTTATTGTTCTAGAATTTGCAAAAAAACAAAACAAAACAAAAAGTCGAAAAACACATTAGACAGTCACTACCTATCGGGTGGCTGGCACGCGGCGGCAGCTAGAGCGTGGGTGTGGCAAGCATCACGTGCGCATCCACCTAAGCGCACTCACACCTGGCTGTCGGTCGACCCTGACCGATGTTTCCTATTTTTTCAAATTTTTTATTTTTGTCTGAATATTCTGCTTATTTTTCCAAAATAATTAATTTTGGTCGAGATTTGGTATTTTTCAAAATTAAATTACTAAAATTAATTTGAATTGATTTTTCAAGTAAGAATTAATTTTTGAATAGGTCGCATATGTCCATAATTAAGTTGCATTATTTTACATATTTCTTGGATTGGATGTGTAATTAATTTAATATATTAGATATTATTATCTAACGTATGGTTTGCGTTATATGTTGGTGCATGATTATTTGAAATATTTTATGTTTATATGTTAATTGGATTAACATGGATGATCACAAAGCCTTTTAGACTTTTTGGATGGTTTATTTTTTGTTGGGTTCGGGCATGCGTGCCTGTTATTTCTTATCTTTTCATTTTTAGCCTAAAATATTTAAGGCTTGATTCATCCCTATTTATGTACTCCCCTCAACTGTTGATTGGGATTTCTTTTTACGTTGTAATGAGTGTAACATATTAGAGGTAGGTTTTCTTTTATTTTTTGTAATAATGGTAAAGAGCAAACCCAGAAGATGAAGGCGCATGGAGCAGGCCATGGGTTGGCCAACAGAGATCCATGAAGAACAGGTGTGAAGGATGGAGCCCACGAAGAAAATGAAAAAATAAAGAGGTGTTACTAATGACAAGATATAGAAATATTAAATGAAGGATAAAATTGAAAGTTATATATTTTCTTTTATTAACATCAATATTTTCTATCCAAACTCTGATGTAAAAATGAATTCGTATTTTTAGAGAAAGTTTACGTGTAATTGACCCTTTAATGTAAATAGTAGTGATTAGTCATGTTCTACTTTCTTAATTAATAATAATGATCTCCTTGTCTCGATTTGTGGCTTTTTTTTTTTCTTTTTCCTATAGTGAAAATAAGGATCAAATATATTATTAATGTATCTTAATGTTAATAGATCATGAATTAATAATTATCTATATATAATTTATAATATTCAACTGTTAATAATTAATCACTACAATAAATCAGTGTACTGATGACAAGATATCAAATGAAATTAAAATTTTAAATTGTTACTAAAATTATATATTATATCTATTGATAATAATTTTGATCTTGTCATAATATAATCATTATGGTGAAGAATTTTGCATTAAATTATTGCCATTGACAATTTATAGTAACGACTTAGTGAAAACAACAAGGGTATCGATATTCCTAAACTCATTCAAAATACATATTTGATACAATTTAGAATTACGAATACCAATTCAGTCACAATTTAATATTCATGTACATATGTAGCTATAACTCCTGACTCAAAATGACACTGCTGACCCGCCTACAAGTCTTACAACTGCATACGATCTAACATCAATATAATAAATGAGTCGCTGCGATCAATCCCTTGAAAAAAAAAACGTGGCAAAGAATGAGCTGTCAACTCAGTAAGTATAGCTAACTAACTTCTATATATATTTATATACACATATGCCACGTACAATAAAAGACCAATTACATGCAATGATTCTAATCAACCAATATTTGTTATGTAATTACAAAGCACTCAATGCCCATAGTCATGCAAAACCAATACGAGAATTGAACATCAACCACAACATAATATTTGATGTTATCGTTATTTTCTTAGGGCCCTACTTAACCAAATTAGAGTGTATCACTCAATGGCATTTGCCGGCAATCACACAGCACATAGCTTGTGACCATATCACCACTGATACCACACAACACACAGCTCGTATGGTATCTCACCATTTGATATCTCATCATCAATCATACCACACAGCTCGTATTATAATACATACCATATATCGTTGTATTATTTATTGTCGATATTATGCTAAAGTATGTGAATAATAAATTAAGAAAAATAAATATATAAAAATATTCAACAACATATATTATAGAATTATAACTAATTTAACATTTTAAAATCATAAATTATAGAACTAAAATTGTCAGTGCGTTACTTACAGAATCACGGGTTATTTGCTACATTAATAGCCATTATAAAAATATTTCGTGGCTTTTAGCCTCAACAAATGGTTTAAACATCCTGGCAAAACCTACAACAATTCACGAGTTGATAATTTTTGCAGCCTATTGGAATCTTATTATTATTTATATTACTTTTCTTTAGTGTTACTTATTGTTTAATACAGAGTATTTTAGTCATATATAATTAAATTAAAATGATGAAAATTTTCTAATTATATGCCCTTTTACAAGATATAAATATAGATTGATACATAGGAAAACATAATAATGTTAATGATGGTAATAGAACAAATAATATAATAGATATTATGAAAATAACATAAATAACTTTATGTGTATGACATATTAATGTTCGAAGAGAAAATATTAATACTCAATAATTAGTTAGCTATAAGAATTTTTCGAATTGGTTGATATAAATATAAATAGATCTTTTAGAAGCTAATTAATAATAATTTTAATTTACTTTTTTCTTAAAACAATTAATGAATTCTACGAATTATGTCATTCAAGAAAATATAGCAATAATTCAAATTACATCCAAGAAAAAAAAAAGATTAGGCACTTTATTTATTTCGATATCATTCATAGACGTACAACCGAAGAAGCATACGCTCAAATAAAGCATTTTGCTACAAGGACAAACCCAAACACATCTCATAACACAAACACACACAAGTGCGCACACACACACATTGCATCATTTCTCAACACACATGCCTAAAGTCTCATGCAACATCCCATCAATTGTTTTAGACTCTTACACAGCTTTTACAGCTTGGAACCTTGGTTCTTTAGGTTGGAATTTTTGTTTAAGATAAACGGACATGTAGTCCCCAAATACAAACTTTGGATACTTGGCAGCGTCGCTCGTCTTGTTGTCCACTTTGGGACCGAGCAGTTGTGGAGCAGGTGCTATGGTTGCCTTGAGTGATGGATTGTAGAATGAAGCAATTGACCTTCTTTGTCCATCCGTTTGGGGCACAACCCGATGTAAAATACTCTTGTACCTCCCATTGCTCAAAACTTCAATCTGATCACCTGTATTAATGACTATAGAATTTTTCAAAGGTTGCACATCAGTCCAAACCCCATCTTTCAACATTTGAAGGCCTTTCACCTCATCATCTTGGAAGAGCAAGACGACGCCCCCAGCATCAGTGTGGGCTCGGAGAGCATTTACTTTCTCTGGGTGGGGGCACGGTGGATAGTGGCTCACCTTGGTGCCAAAAAATGCAGTATTGTTTACTCCACCATCAAAAGCATTCTTGATGTAGCCTTTTGGCAAGCCTAAATTCTCATCCATTA
This sequence comes from Sesamum indicum, assembly GCF_026168435.1. Classification (NCBI taxonomy): domain Eukaryota; kingdom Viridiplantae; phylum Streptophyta; class Magnoliopsida; order Lamiales; family Pedaliaceae; genus Sesamum; species Sesamum indicum. The sequence goes on along the minus strand of NC_142661.1, from coordinate 584,818 downwards.
TTTCCATGACTTTATGTCCTAATTTCTTCAGCTCAGTTCTGTATTCCTTCATGGTTTCTCTATTGTAAGAAACATAATTAGTTAAACAATTAGCAAAAAATTTCATTTGATGAATGCATGGACTTGTTCCTACTCTGAAAACATTCAGTTTATTGTTTGCATATGTTATCTTGGTTCCATATATTTTCATATCAACCAAAACTAAGTTATTCAAAATTATTCATATGTAAACAAAAACTATTATTAAAGTAATCTCATGGAGCATAATTAAAATAAAGTTGTGCTTACATGAAACCAGGGGTTTTTGATGGCCACTCAGCATCATTCTCATCCGAGAGCAGAAAAACATCCTCCCAATCCACATTCTCTATTTTCTCATCACTATTCTTTCCTAGCAGTTCATTTAGCAACTGGACTGGTTTTGAGTTCTTGAAACCTGCCTCCCTTTCTAGCTTATAGCATTCAGTGGCCACCTTCTTCACCCTGTCCAGGAGGTCCTCAGAGATCCCGTGATTGATTAACTGTGAAAATCAAGAAACAATTTAGTCAGCATACCATATAGTAAAATAGCAAGCTACTATTGTCATTTGAGTACCTGAAAGAATCCCCACTCTTGACAATAATGATCAATTAGAGCCAGAGTATCGGCTCTCTCCTTTCCATCAACCTTTGAAAAATCAACAACTGGAATCCCCATTATTTATAATTCAAAGAAAATTACTAACTTAAGTACACAATTAAGGACTTTCTCTTATTGCCAGTGTACTGATGTGGTGCTCAATAGCAAATCTCTGGACCTATTTATATATGAGCGATTTCGAATTACAAATGTTTTTATTTGTTTCTTCCTCAAAATTATGAAAATTTTAATCCTTAAATACGGATATGGAAAGTGACACCAAACGTTAATTAAGCTAATGCATCTTATCATCATTAAACCAATTGTTTAATCCATACTAATTACGCATTTTAAAGGATTCTTATTGGGTTCATATTCATGCATCATGTCTTAAATAATGATTCAATTCCCATCCAACAGAATTTCGTAATGCTGACACAGATGATGTATACATACTCTCAATGAGAATTAAAGACAAACATGTCCAGAGTGGCTGAACATAGATTTGATATTATGCTCTTCTTCTTTCTCTTTTTGGATTGTCTTTGCACTAAAATAAAATTGCTTTAGTTTGGACCAATGGATTTGATTCTTACACCCAATTTTATGTTTTATTTAGAAAAAGAATGGTCCCAATTTATTGGACCGTACAATCAATCATAGAAGGGAAGAAAGATCATTTCGGTCCTTTAAGTTTTTATGCGATTAATTTTAGTTCTTTAAGTATACGCATTTTCAATTTAATCCTATAACTTTTAAAATGGCTTAAATCGGGACCACAGATGGATGTTTGGACATTTTTACCCTTGAGCAGATTTTAAAGTGCTATTTTAGTCCATTTACGTTAAAATTTTAATTTTCACACATGCTCACCTACAATGGTATCAAAGCCTAGATTTATTTAAAAAATATATGATTATATTATATTTTAATATTATTTATCCACTAATGGAGGAGACTCTTTGAGAGAAAATGGAACCGAACGAAAGTTCGAGTTACTCTGAAAACAGGGAATATTTCCAAATTTTGGAAATACAAAGAAGAGAATTTCTCATGGAAATTCTTGACAAGTGTTACCACGGTCCCAAGAGGATTGATCCAAGACTTCTCATGCCAGAAGATGAACAAGAATGGCTAAGAAATTTTAAAGTTCGACAAATACTATAAGGGAACGCAGTGAGGTGTTTACTCTCCACTGAACACCATGGTAGAATCCCAGCCAGGAGAAACGGAACGGGTAAATTCCTACATAATTTCAGTTCTAAAAATTATGATTAAAGGAACTAACTGAAAAGAACTTGGACGGGGTACATCAAAGATCTCCCAAGATTTGAGGGAGATACAAAAGACAGTTCAAAACTATGGACATAGGTTAATTCACATACTTATGAAAATATAATCTTTGAACGAGAAGGTGGACGAAGTTTTTAAGATCCTTACCGATCTAAAGAAGAACCTTACAGATCTGAAGGCAGAAACTGCAGATCTAAAGAAGAACCAAAGAGAGAACCCTGAGACATCAAAATCCACAAAAGAGCGAATTAGGGGCGCCCTTGGAACAATACCTCTTCTACACCAGAAGGGGAAGGCCACAGAGATTTCAAAGCCAAAGTCCAAAGAAGATCTGATTATTGCATCTATCAGATCTATAAAATAATGGAGGTAAAGAGAGAAGATCTATCATATCTACAAGAATTGGCGGAATCCTTCTCCCAACTCGGGATTGTGTAATTAGTCAATATCCAAATAAATGAAATCACTCCAGCACTACCACCACCGGAGGGAAGAAAATGTTCTAATGATCCTCCACAGGATCAACCGATGAGATAAAGTGCGGATTTTCACACTAATGTCACTCCAACATGTGTGGGAACCAGGCTAAAGGAAAATCCAAAGAGAGTGCCTGAAAATACACCTTGGGCAAGGACCATGCTCCAGCCCTTACATCCATATGGCGCTATACTGAACCTGGATATTATCAATTTTCGAAATACCGAGAAATTGATAGACGAATGAGTTGTAGACATCAAGATAGCAGCAACTACCCAAGAGCTCGACAAGGAAAACTTCATAAAGTTTGTGGAATTGAGCATGGAGGGATTTGTGAAGATCGGAAGGGATAATACCCCAAAAGATACCAAAGCCAGCACCCTTGCCATTAAATATATCTTATTTTTTATATTTTAAAAAAGATAAAAATATCTCTTGAAAAGAGTCCCAAAAATATTAAATACGTGCACCATTAGTTAATTTCTTGCATATTTAATTTTTGTAGAATACAATTTATATAATAGATTGGAAAAAAGAATGAAATACTGACATAAATCTTATTTTATACAAAATCTATTTTACATATAATGAAAAATAAAAAATTTCGTGCCACGCACCACACACGTGTATTTTACTAGTGTCAAGAAACAAGAAACTCAGAGCTTTTATTCAAAAAAATAATATTTCATTATTATTTATGTCTTCTAAGCCTAATACTACAGTGGACTACATGTTTCTTGCAATTATGTATTCCTAATCCTAATACTCCTCGGACGGAGGAGACTGCAATTCAAATAGGACAACTCCAGCAGAGTCAGAATCTGAGTCAACATGAAATTCTCCTCTCCGCTGGTGTCCATATATGTATCTATATATATATACACCAATACCATCTACAGACAGAAAACATATCTATCCTTTACTTTCAGCAAGTATTTTGACTACGTAGGAAAATTCGAAATGGAGAAATCGGTGAAGAGCGCTGCCGCAGCACCTGTGAATATGCGTATTCCGTTTGAGCTTTGCTGCAACGAGTGTGGGCGGCAAACGTACAAAGGTGACAGATTTTGGGGTTTGAAAGAGAAAGCTGGAAAGGACTCGTGTTTTGGCGTAGAGATTTACAGGTTTCAGTTCCAATGTCCTTCCTGTCGTGCTGACTTCTTCATTAAATCGGATCCCGGGCGTTACGATTACATTGTGGAGTCGGGAGCAACTTTGGTTCCGAGGAAATTTTAGTATAAATAGATAGAGTAAGGTAGATTGGTTTTAGAGAAAAGATGCCATTTTTCTTTTGAGAATCACTGAAATCTTTGTTCGATCTATTTTTTTTTTACTTGTTCATAGACTGATTTTCTGGGATTTAATGAATTTTTATAGCTTTAATTTTAGTTGCAATTTTGCTTCGTAAACATGACGATAAGGAATTTGTGGTGACTTCTATGGTTTTAGTTGAAGAACTCTCCCTCTCTCTGGTTTGAGGTGTCTTCCTGCAAAAGACTATCACCCCTAAAGAACTACTGCAAAAGATTTTGCTGGAATTACGACTTCAATTTGACAACAACTAAAGTGATAAAATTGGGTTCTTAAATAATGATTCAATTCCCATCCAACAGAATTTCGTAATGGTGACACAGATGATGTATACATACTCTCAATGCATTAATATTAATGAGAATTAAAGAGAAACATGTCCAGAGCTAAAATAAAATTGCTTTAGTTTGGACCAATGCATTTATAAGAGCCCTGGACGAACAACTGAATCAAGAGTCTGCTCCTGTCAAGTAAATAAAGCTCTGCTTGGTCCACCTTCTGGGGGGATTCTAGCGGGCCTCTCAGTATGGAGCTAAGCTGTTTCCCCCGAGTCTGAAAGCTAGACGGGAATGTCCAGCCGTTGGGGTTATTGTTAAAGGCAGATTTATTTAGACTAATGGTTCCAATTTATATTGGACTGTACAATAAGAAGGTTGAAATTAAGACCTTTTACAAGTTATAGGACTATTTTCGACTTTTGAGAATTTCATGAGTAATTAACTGAAACTATACGAGGTCTAAATTATGGAATAAAAGTATAATTTTTCCAAAAATCAAGCTAACAGTTTTCTATTTTATGCTTGACTAGTCGATAAATCAAAACAAAACATAAATACGGAATGAGTTTTTAATTCAACCATTCGTTTTATTCCATAAAAAATTGTGTTTCATGTGGGATAACTATTTAACGAGGGAAGCCATGTGGTATGCTAACTTTTGGAGCTGGAGGGTACACTACAAAAAAAAGTGAGATTTGGAGTGGGTTTATGAATGATTTTTTGTGTGTTTGGAACAGTTTGCAGGACAATGGACTTATTTGGAGCGGTTGAAAATCCGTCCTTACAAATGGCGTTACAAAATTTTAGGAACAATTCAGGCCAAACCATTTTTATTTGGGACAGGAACTGTAACACTTTACGAAAATCGTTCCTAATATTAAATTTGTCAAAACAATTTACTTTTTTTAATTGGAACTGTATTAGGAATGATCAGTCTTACTTAGGAACACTTGTATAAAACTGTTCTAGTAATGGTATTAGAAATGATTTTTTTGAGTTTGGAACGCATACTTAAAACTGAAATAGCAATGGTATAGGTACGGTCAGCAACTATTTACAAATATATTTTTAATTAATTATGTTTATGAATTTAATTAATTAAATAAATATGAAATAATGGAATGTAATAAACAATATGAAACATGAATAATTAAGAAAAAATATTATATTAATATGAAAAATTATCTAATTACAAAAATAAAAAAAAATTAGAACCTAATCTAACCCCTCCTCGTCAGTGACATCCATATCGTCTTGGTTCGAGGCCTAGGCATATGTCGGAGGCGGTTCTGGAATGTCCCCTGCAAAACAAATAAAACTATTAGTACTTTTAATCAAGAATTATTTTTTTCTAAAACAAATAATATAAATAGTCTACTTACCTCCACCTCAGCCGCCCTGGGCCCACTTCAGCCGCCGTCCTTTTTCTTGTAGCATTTTTCAAATAACTCCATATACTAGGGCGCTCGACTGAGCTTTGTCTCCTATAGAAGAAAAAAACAATTGTCATCTTATTTATCAATATTGTCTTTTGTTGATAGATGAAGATGGATAAACCTAACTAGTTCTACTGAAAAATTCACTTGATGGTCTAAACAAGCTTAAAGGTATGCATCATCTGTTTGTATGTAGTTATAAAAGAGCTATACATTTTTAAACAATTATTAATTATTGAAAATATTGTCCTCAATTTGTTTTCTATTTTTGATGATTATGTAATTGTATTTTAATATGAAATATTACCTTAATATTGTTATTGTTGATATTATTTTATATTATTAGGAGTATTGATCTAATTTTGTGATTATTGACATTATTATATAAAAATATTATTACTGAGAATATTTTTTAATTTTGTGATTATAGACATTGTTATGTAAATCATGTTATTATTGGGAATATTTGCCTATTTTTTGTGATTATTGACATTGTAACGTAAATAATATTATTATTGGGAATATTAGCCTAATTTTTGCGATTATTAACATTATTATCTAAGAATATTATTATTTGAAATATTGGCCTTAATGGGTATAGCCGAACACATTTCGGCCCAAGAACAAGTTAAAAAGCCCAAACACTCCACCCCTTGTGCATGGCCACGACAATGGAGGAAGCTCACTACGCACGGCCCAAACGCGCTCAACCCAAATACTCGTAGTTGGCTCACTCCTCATACACACGTCAGTCCTTGAGGTTTGCGTGGCACACACAAGTGGTTGGACTTTTAATTTCAACTGCACCATGAGGAAAAATATGAGTCACAACAAAAGGTCCAATCCAACGAGAACATAGTTTACCCGGAAAAAGTTTAAGTTTGGAATGAAAAAGCAACACTTTTTTTCCAATAACAATGACTTTTCTTGAGAAGACTTGATCATGGAAAACTTTAGTCTTGTCTTTATAGATCCTTGAGTTTTCATAAGCATCATTTCAAATTTCCTCAAGCTCTTGGAGTTGCAATTTTCATTGACACCCCATCTCATCCATCGTCATGTTAAGTTGTTTGATTGCCCAAAAAGCCCTATTTTCAAGCTGAACAGGAAGATGACAAGGCTTACAAAATATCAAACGGTATGGGGACATACCTATTGGGGTCTTGTATGCCATGTGGAAGGCCCATAACGCATCATCCAAGTGAATGCTCCAATCCTTGTGATTGGGATTAACTGTCTTTTCAAGTATGGCCTTGATCTTACAATTGGAGACTTCGGCTTGACCATTTGTTTGAATGTGGTAGGCAGTGGAGACTCGATGAGTTAAATTATACTTTTTGAACAAAGCACTTACCATCTTATTGCAAAAGTAGGTCCCTCGTTCACTAATGATAGCTCTAGGCATTCCATACAGAAAAGATGTTAGTCTTCATAAAATCTATGACAGTTTTAGCATCATCTGTACGTGTGGCTTTTGCTTCAATCCACTTAGATACATAATCTACCCCAAGAATGATGTAAGATTTACCAAAAGATGAAGGAAATGGTCCCATGAAATCAATTCCCCATACATAAAAAAATTCACACAAAAGTATAGAGGTTAGGGGCAGTTGACCACGGGGATCGAGATTTCCCGTCATTTGACAATTCTTTCAAGATTTGCAGAATAGACAAGAATCCTTAAACGAACTTGGCCAAAATAAACCATATTCCAATACTTTCAATGCTGTTCGTTTAGGCCGAAAATGCCACCCACAAGCATGAGAGTGACAAAATTCAAGAATAGATGTAACTTCGGATTTGGATACGCACCTCTTTATGATTTGATCTGAGCAATACTTCCAGAAATATGGATCATCCCACACAGAGTATTTTGCATCACTTCTAATTTTTTCTCTCTTTGCTCTAGACAAATCATTAGACAAAGTGTTAGTAGCGAGAAAATTTACTATATCAGCGTGCCATGGGATTGCCCCTTGTGTGGCGAGGAGATGTTCGTACGGGAATTCATCTTTCAAGGGGAGTGAATCTCCTTCAACTATCAATCGGCTGAGATGGTTGGCAACGAGATTTTCCAACCCCTTTTTGTCCCTTGATGGTTAAGTCAAACTCTTGAAGAGTATCCACCATGCCTTGGCTTTGCGTCCTTTTTTTACAAGAGATACTTCAGTCCTGCATGATCAGAATAAATAATCACTTTTGTACCAAGCTAATAAGAACGAAATATTTCTAATGCAAAATAGCCAATAGTTCTTTTTCCGTGGTGGTGTAATTGCTTTGAGTGTTGTCTAATATCCTTGAGGCGTAGTAGATTACATGAGGGTCCTTTCCAACTCGTTGGCCTAGAATGGCGCCAATAGCATGTTAGTTGCATCACACATGACCTCAAATGATAGTTCCCAATTTGGAGGATGAATTATTGGTGCGTAGGTCAAAGAATCTTTCAACTTACCGAATGCTAGTTTGCACTAATCTATAGTGCAAAACTGTTTTGATTTCTTCCACCAGATCTAATACTTTCTAGCAAGATGGTTAGATCCATCTCTCCACGATCTGATGTGGACTATATTTAGAGGGGTTCCACACATGAACCCTCTAAGTGAATGGGTTCCAAGAAGGAAAGCCATACAAAAAAAATGATGAGGGTAAATTTCTATTTATATTTCTACATCTTTGTTTTTCTTATGGTTCTAAGGTCGTGCTTTATTTTATATTGTACACCGGACGCGAGGAAAGAATCAAGGATACAACCTTTGATTGAGATTTTATATGCCTTAATCCTTAATTTTCAATTTTTCGTGCTTTCGCCGCAGTTCCTGGGCCAATCCTCTCCGTTCAAGTGGTTTCAAAGCCCGATTCACTATCTAGGCCTAGAATCTAGCATGTATTGCATGAATTAGCATGTTTAGATATTTTTATCAGCTCTGGAAGCATGATTCGTTAGCTTAATTTCATATCAAAAACTAGGATTTATACGTTTCAATTTTGCATTTAATTTTGAGCATGAGAATTTTTTTAAAAATTTGAAATTTTTGAAATTCTTTTTTTTTGATGTTTCAGAATATGTAGAAAAAAAATTAAAAATTTGAAAAACACAATAGACAGTTGCTGTGGCTAGCACGGGCGCGGCAAGCATCATGAGTGTTCATCCACCTACGTGTACTCATGCTTGGCTGCTGGCCGGCACTGATAGACTTTTTCTATTTTTTCAAAATTTTTATTTTTCTGAATATTCTGCTTATTTTTCCAAAGCAGTTAATTTTGATTGAGATTTAGTATTTTTTAAAATTAAACTACTAAAATTAATTTGAAATGATTACTTAAATAAGAAATAATTTTTGCATAGGTTGCACATATGTCCAAAATTAAGTTGCATTATTTTACATATTTTAGATAGTTAGTGTAATTAATTTAAGATATTAGATATTACTATATAATGCATGATTTACTTTATATGTTAGTGCATGATTATTTGAAATATTTCATGCTTATATGTTAATTGGATTAACATGGATGATCACGAAGACCATTGAACTTTTTGGATGGTTTATTTTATGTTGGGTTGGGGCATGCATGCCTCTTATTTCTTATCTCTTCGTTTTTAGACTAAAATATTTAAGACTTGATTTATCCCTATTTATGTACTGCCCTCAACTGCTGATTGGGATTTCTTTTTAAGTTGTAATGAGTGTAATAGGTTGGAGAGGTTTATTTTTATTTTCTGTAATAATTGTAAAGAGCATACCTAGATGATGAAGGCCCATGGAGGAGGCCATGGGCTGGCTCGCAGAGATCCATGGAGAAGAGGTATGAAGGATGAGCCCTCAAAGGAGATGAAAAAATAAAGAGGTGTTATAATGCCCATATCATGTTAATGGGTTAAAAAGCTTGTAATAGTGTAGGCTCACCCTTAGACCAATCATAGATCATTGTAGGATCAGTGGGTCGCACAGGTATTTGAGTTTGTGATCATCCAACAGGGGTGTGCTAGGCTTTTATTTTTGTGCACGATGCATTTTTATTAATGATTTTTGTATTTAGAATATTATGCATGCAAAATACGAAAATGTGATACGGTCTCGATCATATAAATAAATAACTCTCACTTGGTTGGACCAAGTTAAATATTAGACCCTAAAAATAACATAAATAAAGGCTTGTTATTCGATGCCTTCCATCCGTAGTAATGTAGTAAGGAAGCTAATTTCACCTATACGTGGTCTCATAGGTCGAGAATATCTTGGGAGGCAAAATATCTTGGGATCTCATAGGTCGAGAATGATAATGGATACCTCCCACAAGGCTTTTTCTATGTAAATTATAAAAGTGGAGTATGGAGAATTTCGCTTGTGGACTTCAAGCACACTAGAAAAAGATTTTTCGCCATTTGATAGTAATGGACTTTTTTAGAAATAGTGCAAGAGTTAATGACTAAAATCCAAGTCCTTAACTAGAACACAATATTATGATAATCTACTATGATTTTTCTGTTTATTGTAGATGTCTAAGAGTCCACTTAATTTCATACTTCAGGCAAATAATTTTGATAGAACAAACTATTCTTATTGCCTGAGAAATTTGAGGATAGTTATCAATTTTGAGAACCAAACTTATGTTCTGAATAAGTCTCTACCTTGAATATTTCTGGAAGGGTCCATGCCTGGAGAACTTTTGATATACGAGAAGTGGCATGAGGACAACCGGAAAGTACACAGTATTGTACTGGGCTTGATGAGTAATGAGATCTAAAAACAGTACGAAGTGTACGAAGACTTTTGAACGATAATGCACAGCATGAAAGAACTTTATGAGGTAGCAAACCGACATATCAAACATATCGTGAGGAAGGCATTCTTCAGTGCTAGAATGATTACATCCATCCATTTATATTACAAACAATGCCTTTCATTATGATCCATCCGTTTTTACATAGTATATATTGTATCTATTGATAATAATATTGATCTTGTCACACTATAACCATTATGGTAAAAGAATTCTGCATAAAGTTATTGTCGTCGGCAATTAATGCCATTTATAGTAAAGACTTAGTCAAACAATAAGGTATAGGTTTCCTAACTCATTCCAATTACATATTTGATACAATTTAGGATTACGAAAATCAATTCAGTTACAGTTTAATATTCTTGTAAATATGTAACTACAACTCCTAACTCAAAAAGACATTGTTGACCCATCTACAAGTCTTACGATTGGCATACGATCGAGGTAGATGAGTCATTCCGATCTATCTGTTGAAAAAATACATGGCAAAGAGTGAGTTGCCAATTATACATATATATATACACATATGGCACGTACAATAGAAGACCAATTACATGCAATGACACCAATGAACCAATATTTGTTATGTAATCACAAAGTACTCAATGCCCATAGTCATGCAAAACACGAAATAATATTTGACGTTATCTTTTATTTTCTTAGGGTCCTACTTAACTAAACTGGAGTGCATCACTGAATATCCTTTCCCAGCTATCATCATCATTATCTCAATCATAATACTCCTTTTATTTTTTTCCCTTCAAGATCACACAACACATAGTTTTGTATGACCCCATACCTCTGATAGCACACAACACATAGCTCGTGTGGTATCCCACCATCTAATATCTCATCATCTATCATATCACACAGCTCGTATGATAATACATACCATATATTGTTGTATTATCTATTTTTGATATAAATGCTAAAGAAGGTATAATAAATTAAAAAATAAATATATAAAAATATTCAACAATATATATTACTATTTAAAATTGACCATATAATTAAAATTATTTAATCAATATTATATATTTTATTTGGATAATAATAAATTATGGTACTTTTATTTATACATTTAATCTTTATACAAAAATAAATTTAATAAACAACTTAGTAAATATAATATTTTTGTAATTAAAATTATTATTTAATATGACATATATAAACTTTATGTTATATTATAATATATAATTGTATTATGTTATACTTTTTTTAAATTGACAAGTAATTCACTTATAATTTTTTATGTATTTTTGAGTTTTATATTTATATTAGGATACATACTATGCATTATGCAATCTATTTTATTATTTATATGTCAAAATTTAGTGATTCCTATGAATTAATCTAGAAATAATGATATGATAATAATAGTGATGGTTGAATATTTTTAATTATTTTAATTATTATTTTATTATATATAATGAGATAAAAAAATTTAATCTACAATTACGATTTCTTAGAATCTGGCATTCGATTCACACCAAATTTAAATATATATAAGACCGTGTCCATAAGATTATATCGGACTGTTTGATTTAAAATCACGTGGCCTGATTCTACGATACACCGACTTGAATGATTATTCTTATGTTCCGAGTACGATATCTTGACATCCGTATATCCAATAAGTCTAAAACTTTACCAAGTGTATTTTTCTGTAAGTTTGATCATTTCTAATGGTTTGATGTGAATTTTAATCGTACGATTAACCCATGTTGTTCAACAATGTAAAATGATAGTTACATCAATGTAATACTAACATTTATAAATATATAAATTTACTGCAGATTGTGAACATATATTAATCTCAACTATCAAATATTTCTATGTATTTCAATTGTATTATTTCAGATAATTAATACTTTTCTATAACTTTAAACTGTTCATTATGATTTTTTTTTGTATATTTTACTAATTATATTACTACTAAACTAATCGGTAGTTTATATTTATAACAATAAATTAGAATTTTATACTATATTTTCGTATATTTATTATATAGTATACATTATACAATCTATTTCATTACTTATGAATTATGTAAAAAATTGGTGCTTCCCATTATTTAATCTAATAATAATAATAATAATATAGTATGCATCATACAATCTATTTTATTACTTATAAATTTATGTAAAAATTTGGTGATTCCCATAAGTGCAAAAAGAGAATTTGTGAAATGGGTGTAAGAAAATGAATTCGCATTTAGAGGAGGTTTACTTGTAATTAATGTTTTAATGTAAATAGTAGTGATCAGTCATGTTCTACTTTCTTAATTAAAAATAATGATCTCCTTGTCTCCATTTGTGGCTTCTTTTTTTCTTTTTCCCATAAAATTTTAAATTGTTATTTAAACTATATATTATATCTACAAGAAGGTTAATGCCATTTATAGTATTTTGTGGTGAAGAATTTTGCATAAAATTATTGCCGCAGACAATTAATGCCATTTATAGTAACGACTTAATGACAACAAGAAGGTTATAGGTATTCGTAAACTCATTCCAATCATATTTGATAAAATTCTTATATAATTTTTTCGTTCGTATCACACAGCACACAGCTTGTATGACCCCATCACCACTGATACCACACAACACATAGCTCGTATGATAATACATACCATATATTGTTGTATTATCTATTTTTGATATATATGCTAAAGTATGTAAATAATAAATTAAAAAATTAAATATATAAGAATATTCAACAATATATATTATAGAATTATAATTAATTTCACATTTCAAAATCGTAAATTATAGAACTAAAATTGTCAGTCCATTACTTACAGAATGACGGATTATTTGCCACAGTTATAATAGCTCTTAGCCATAACAAATGGTTTGGACATCCTGGAAAAACTACAACAATCATTGCATACTCGTGGTCTATGATGATTTGTTACTATTATTTATTATTAATTATAGCATTTAGCCATAATTATATGTTATATTTCTTGTACTAAAATTATTGCATTTATTTTCACGAGTTGCTAATTTTTGCAGGCTATTGGAATCTTATTATTATTTATATTACTTTTTTTTTACTGTTATTTGAGGTTTAATACGGAGTATTTCAATCATATATAATTAAATTAAAATAATGAAAACTTTCTAATTATATGCCCTTTTACAAGAGTTTTAGCTAGTACAGATATAAATATAGATTGATACATATATAATAAATAATAATAATGTTAATGATAGTAATAGAACATATAATCTAATATATATTATTGAGAAAATATAGCAACAATTCAAATTGCATTCAAAAAAAGAAAAAAAAAAAGAACAATTGAACTATTCCAGATAGAAGACAAGATGGACACTTTATTTATTTCCATACCATTCATAGACGTACAAGGGAAGAAGCATATGCTCAAATAAAGCATTTTGCTACAAGGACAAACCCGAACCCATCTTCATAACACAAACACACAAGCGCAAACACACACACACATTGCATAATTTCTCAACACACATCCCTAAAGTCTCATGCAACATCCCCAGCAATTGTTTTAGATTCTTACACGGCTTTTACAGCCTGAAATCTTGGTTCTTTAGGTTGGAATTTTTGTTCGAGATAAACGGACATGTAGTCCCCAAATACAAACTTGGGGTACTTGGCTGGGTCGCTCGCCTTGTTCTCCACTTCGGGACCGAGCAGTGGTGGAGCGGGTGCTATGGTTGCCTTGAGTGATGGATTATAGAATGAAGCAATTGACCTCCTTTGTCCATCTGTTTGTGGCACAACTCGATGTAAAATACTCTTGTACCTCCCATTGCTCAAAACTTCAATCTGATCACCTGTATTGATGACTATAGAATTTTTCAAAGGTTGCACATCAGTCCAAACCCCATCTTTCAACATTTGAAGGCCTTTCACCTCATCATCTTGGAAGAGCAAGACGACGCCCCCAGCATCGGTGTGGGCTCGAAGAGCATTTACCTTCTCTGGGTGGGGGCACGGTGGATAGTGGCTCACCTTGGTGCCAAAAAATGCAGTATTGTCTACTCCACCATCAAAAGCATTCTTGATGTAGCCTTTTGGCAAGCCTAAATTCTCATCCATTATTTCCATGACTTTATGTCCTAATTTCTTCAGCTCAGTTCTGTATTCCTTCATGGTTTCTCTATTGTAAGGAACATAATTAGTTAAACAATTAGCAAAAAATTCCATTTGATGTATGCATGGACTTGTTCCTTCTCTCAAAAAAATCAGTTTATTGTTTGCATATGTTATCTTGGTTTCATATATTTTCATATCAACCAAAACTAAGTTATTCCAAATTATTCATATGTAAACGAAAACTATTATTAAAGTAAATATGATGGAATATAACTAAAACAAAGTTCTGCTTACATGAAACCAGGTGTTTTTGATGGCCACTCAACATCATTCTCATCCGAGAGTAGAAAAACATCCTCCCAATCCACATTCTCTATTTTCGCATTGCTATTATTTTCTAGCAGTTGATTTAGCAACTGGACTGGTTTTGAGTTCTTGAAACCTGCCTCCCTTTCTAGCTTATAGCATTCAGTGGCCACCTTCTTCACCCTGTCCAGGAGGTCCTCAGAGATGCCATGATTGATTAACTGTGAAAATCAAGAAACAATTTAGTCAGCATACCATATAGTAAAATAGAAAGCTACTATTGCCATTTGAGTACCTGAAAGAATCCCCACTCTTGACAATAATGATCAATCAGAGCCAGAGTATCGGCTCTCTCCTTTCCATCAACCTTTGAAAAATCAACAACTGGAATCCCCATTATTTATAAGTTGAAGGAAATTACCAACTTAAGTACACAATTAAGGACTTTCTCTTATTGCTAGTCAACTGATGTGGTGCTCAATAGCTCATCTCTGGACTTATTTATATAGGAGCGGTGTCGTATTACATATGTTTTTATTTGTTTCTTTCTCAAAATTATTAAAATTTTAATCCTTAATTATGGAAATGGAGAGTGACACCAAAGCTTAATTAAGCTAATGGATTATATCATCATTAAACCAATTGTTTAATCCATACTAATTACGCATTTTCGCTTGGCAGCTTGTATATCACAATACAAATAATTATCCTGCTTGAATTTAAACTCAAGTAATGTTGTTACTACTTAGCTTAATGTTACAATTATTACATGCATGTTATGAATTTATGAATATTTTGATTTCGGCAAAATAATATTTTTGGTCATGTAACTTAGAATTTTTCTACTTTTGATCTTATCAGGGTTAACTTTTAGTTTCGTAATTTTAAAATAAAAAAAGCAATTTTGGTTCAATGACACATTTTCGTTAGATATCTAACAGAGAAGACCACGTAGCCATTAAGTGTTTGGGACCAAAACTGTTACTTTTTTAAGTAAAGACTCTAATAGAAACGTGTTAAGCATGTAGCATTTTTTATTAAAATTTTAACGAAAATTTATCATGGGACCTAGAGTCATTATTGCTGGAATTAGTTACGACTTCAATACTTGGATTTTTTACATTAAAATTTGACAACAACTAAAGTGCTAAAATTGGGTTCATATTCATGCATCATGTCTTTAAATAATGATTCAATTCCCATCCAACAGAATTTCGTAATGCTGACACAGATGATGTATACATACTCTCAATGCATTAATATTAATGAGAGTTAAAGAGAAACATGTCCAGAGTGGCTGTACATAGATTTGATATTTTGCTCTTTTTGGATTGTCTTTGCACTAAAATAAAATTGCTTTAGTTTGGACCAATGGATTTGATTCTTACAATCCACTTTTATGTTTTATTTATAAAAACAATGGTCACAATTTTATGGGACCGTACAATCAATCATAGAAGATCTTTCCTTTGCGGCAAACATTTCATATAATATTTTTGCGGGAGAAAGATCATTTTGATCTTTTAAGTTTCCATACATTTAATTTTAGTCCTTTAAGTATGTGTATTTTTAATTTAATCATGTAACTTTCAAAATGGCTCAAATCGGGACCATAGACGGATTTTCGGTCATTTTCATCCTTGAGCAGATTTTAAAGAGCTATTTTAGTCCATTTACACTAAAATTTTATTTTTCACACATGCTCACCTAGAATGGTATCAGAATTTAGGTTTAATGAAAAAATATATGATTATATTACATTTTGATATTATTTATCCACTAATGGAGGAGACTCTTTGAGAGAAAATGGAACCGAATAAAAGTTCGAGTTACTATGAAAATAGGGAATATTTCTAAATTCTGGAAATACAAAGAAGAGATTTTCTCATGAAAATTCTTGACAAGTGTTACAACGTCCCAAGAGGGTGGGTTCCGAACAACTATAGTAGTTGAACCTAATAAGATAGCAATTACAACCCAAGAAGTAATAAATACTTGGCCATGGACTTGGAAACCCCCTATTTGCCAATAGAAATGTTGGCCTACTTCCACACCGGATATATCGTATAACCCTTTTAGTGTGTTAATGGAACATGATAGCACATTCATATTGCCCTATGAAAAAAAATAGAACTTTAACCAAGACTTCTCACACCAGAAGAAGAACAAGAATGGCTGAGAAATTTTGAAGTTCGACAAATACTACCAGGGAATGTAGTGAGGCGTCTACACTTCACTGAAGTCCATGGTAGAATCCCAGCCAGGAGAAGCGGAATAGGTAAATTCCTACATAATTTAGTTCTAAAAATTATGATTAAAGAAACTGACTAGAAAGAACTCGAGCCGGATACATCGAAGATCTTCTAAGATCTGAGGGAGATACAAAAGACAGTTCAAGACTATGGACATAGGTTAATTCACATACCTATGAAAATAGAATCTTTTAATTAGAAGTTGGAAGAGGTTTTTAAGATCCTACCCGATCTACACAAGGACCTTACAGATCTGAATGTAGAAATTGCAGATCTAAAGAGGAATCAAAGAGAGAACCCTAAGACATCAAAATCCAGATAAGAGTGAATCAGGGACGCCCTTGGAACAGTACCTCGTCTACACCAAAAGGGGAAGGCCACGGAAATTCCAAAGCCAAAGTCCAGAGAAAATCTAATTATCGCATCTATCAGATATATAAACTAATGGAGGTAACGAGAGTAGATCTATAAGATCTACAAGAATTGGCTGAATCCTTCTCCCAACTCGGGATTGTGGATTTAGTCAATATCCAAACAAATGAAATCACTCGAGCACTACCACTGCTGGAGGGAAGTACATGTTCTAATGATCCTCCACAGGATCAACCGATGATAGAAAGTGCGAATTTCCACACTAATGCTACTCCAACGTTTGTGGGAATCAGGCTAAAGGAAAATGCAGGAAGTACACCTTGGGCAAGGACCATGCTCCAGCCCTTACATTCATATGGCGTATTATTGAACCTGGATATTATCGATTTCTGAAATACCGAGAAATTGATAGACGGATGGGTTGCAGTCATCAAGATAGCAGCAACTACCCTAGAGCTCGACAAGGAAAGCTTCATAAAGCTTGTGCAGTTGAGCTTGAAGGGATATGTGAAGATCGGATGGGATAATACCCCAGAAGATACCAAAGCCAACATCCTTACCGGAGATTCGAAAGGCGCGATAGTAGACCGGCTAGGAAGGCTTATCAAGATACACTTCATCGGAGATGGATACTTCGAAGGAAGTAGAGCAGAAAAGGCTAGAAAATATGCACAGGCTCTCTTCAGCCTTGAATTAAGAAGTATTTAAGTAGTAGATGAATATATCTATTGGTTCCGCAAGTATTTCTTCCAAAGTGGAGTAGCAATGAAAGTAGCAGCACCAATGTTCTTTGCAAAAATATGCAGCCCATGGAGGGAAATGTTGATCCAGTCATATAAAGTACCTTAAGGGCAGCTAGATTCAGTTGCAAGAAAAATATCTTTCCTTAAAGACAAATTAAAGGATTGGTGTTATCAAGCATCCATCCAAAAAAACATGGAAAGACTGAGAGGTCAAATTAAACGAACTCTTCTCTGTTGTGATAATAATGATTTTTCAACTATTATAAAAGAATTAAACTAATGCATCTTATCATCATTTAACCAATCGTTTAATCCAATACCAATAATTATCCTTCTCGAATCTTAAACTCAAGTAATGTTGTTACTACTTAGCTTAATTTTACAATTATTACATGCATGTTATGAATTTATGAATATTTGGATTTAAGGCAAATAGTATATTTCGTCAAGCAACTTAGGATTTTTCTACTTTTGATCTTATTGATTACAAAATTAACTTTTAATCTCGTAATTTAAAAAAAAAATAGCAAGTTTGGTTTCATGACACCTTTTCGTTAGATGTTTAACAGAAAAGGCCACGTGGCCGTCAAGTGCATGGGACAATGTTACTTTTTTAAGTAAAGGCTCTAATATGCACGTATTAAGCACGTAGCATTTTTCATTAAAATTTATCATGGTACCAAAAGTGTTTGTTTTAAAACTTATGGTACAAAAAAATATGATTTCTCCTTTGGATACAATAGGAGATTTTAATAAAGCATGTTGCACTATCCATGTTTTCATCACGCAGATATATTCCCCAAGTTTGCTTCACCTTACGAAGTATAACTTTTACCTTTAAGAGTAAAGAGGAAGAGAAATTGAAGGATAAATTTCACTTTTCATCTTAATAGTTTATGCCCTACACACTTTGAGTTCTATTATTCTCACGATTTTAAAGGATTCTTACTTTCAATATTTCTATCAACTATCATTAGAAAATTGACTGAAAAAATCGCGTAAGTCTTGTGGCCATTTCCTTTTGTTCTGAAAATGTGGTTGTTCCCATCCACTTTAAAAGATAACAACCACCTAACTTACACATGATTTTTCCGTTAATTTTCTAGTGAAGTTGGTAGAAAGGTCCAAAAAAAGACTTTTTTTACAAGTTATAGGACTTATTTTTGACTTTCAAGAATTTCATGAGTAATTAAAAGTTGTCCAAAAATCAGGCTAACCGTTTTCTATTTTATCTTGACTAGTCTATAAATCAAAACAAAACATAAATACGGAATGGGTTTTTAATTCAATCATTAGTATTATTCCATAAAAAAAATGTTGTTTGTTCGTAAAGAAACATTCATGTGGGATAACTATTTAACAAGAGAAGCCATAAGTTAATTTCTTGCATATTTAATTTTTGTAGAATACAATTTATATAACAGATTGGAAAAAAGAATGAAATACTCATATTATAACGACTTCATTTTGACAATAACAAAAGTGATAAAATTGGGTTCAGATTGTGGAGTAAAATTGAGTTTAAACTAGTACAGATATAAATACAGATTGATACATAGGGAATAATAATAATGTTAATGATAGTAATATAACATATAATATAAATATATTATGAAAATAACATAAATAACTTTATGTGTATGACATATTAATGTTCGAAGGGAAAATATTAATGCACAATAATTAGTTAGCTATATGAATTTTTTGAATTGGTTGATGTAAATATAAATAGATCTTTTAGAAGCTAATTAATAATAATTTTAATTTACCTTTTCCTTAAAACAATTAACGATTTCTACGAATTATGTAATAAAAAAAGGACAGCTAGGTTTTATTCAGAAAATATAGCAACAATTCAAATTGCATCAAAAAAAAAAAAAAAAGAAAACAAGAACAATTGAACTATTCCAGATAGAAGACAAGAAAGGCACTTTATTTATTTCCATATCATTCATAAACGTAGAAGCACATGCTCAAGTAAAGCATTTTGCTATAAGGACAAACCCGGCACCCATCTTCATAACACAAACACACACGTGCACACACACACAGATTGCATCATTTCTCAACACACACATCCCTAAAGTCTCATGCAACATTTTATCAATTGTTAGAGACTCTTACACGGCTTTTACAGCTTGAAATCTTGGTTCTTTAGGTTGAAATTTTTGTTCAAGATAAACGGACATGTAGTCTCCAAATACAAATTTAGGGTACTTGGCAATGTCGCTCGCCTTATTCTCCACTTTGGGACCGAGCAGTTGCGGAGCAGGTGCTATGGTTGCCTTGAGTGATGGGTTGTAGAATGAAGCAATTGACCTCCTTTGTCCATCTGTTTGGGCACAACTCGATGTAAAATACTCTTGTACCTCCCATTGCTCAAAACTTCAATCTGATCACCTGTATTGATGACTATAGAATTTTTTAAAGGTTGCACATCAGTCCAAACCCCATCTTTCAACATTTGAAGGCCTTTCACTTCATCATCTTGGAAGAGCAAGACGACGCCCCCAGCATCGGTGTGGGCTCGGAGAGCATTTACCTTATCTGGGTGGGGGCACGGTGGATAGTGGCTCACCTTGGTACCAAAAAATGCAGTATTGTCTACTCCACCGTCAAAAGCATTCTTGATGTAGCCTTTTGGCAAGCCTAAATTTTCATCCATTATTTCCATGACTTTGTGTCCTAATTTCTTCAGCTCAGTTCTGTATTCCTTCATGGTTTCTCTTTTGTAAGGAACATAATTAGTTAAACAATTAGAAAAAAATTCCATTTGAGTATGCATGAACTTGTTCCTACTCTAAAAAAAATCAGTTTATTTTATGCATATGTTAACTTGGTTCCATATATTTTCATATTAACCAAAACTAAGCTATTCAAAATTATTCATATGTAAAGGAAAACTATTATTAAAGTAAATTTCATCGAACATAATTAAAATAAAGTTGTGCTAACATGAAACCAGGGGTTTTTGATGGCCACTCAGCATCATTGTCATCCGAGAGCAAAAAAACATCCTCCCAATCCACATTCTCTATTTTCTCATCACTATTCTTTCCTAGCAGTTCATTCAACAATAGGACTGGTTTTGAGTTCTTGAAACCTGCCTCCCTTTCTAGCTTATAGCATTCAGTGGCCACCTTCTTCACCCTGTCCAGGAGGTCCTCAGAGATGCCATGATTGATTAACTGTGGAAATCAAGAAATAAATCAGTTAACATACCATACAGTAAAATAGTAAGTCATACTATCATCATTTGTGTACCTGAAAGAATCCCCACTCTTGACAATAATGATCAATTAGAGCCAGAGTATCGGCGCTCTCCTTTCCATCAACCTTTGAAAAATCAACAATTGGAATCCCCATTATTTATAAGTCGAAGGAAATTACCAACTTAAGTACACAATTAAGGACTTTCTCTTATTGCAAGTGTACTGATGTGGTGCTCAGTAGCTAATCTCTGGACCTATTTATATAGGAGTGATATCGGATTATATATGTTTTTATTTGTTTCTTTCTCAAAATTATTAAAATTTTAATCTTTAATTATGGAAATGGAAAGTGACACCAAAGGTTAATTAAGCTAATGCATCTTATCATCATTAAACCAATTGTTTAATCCACACTAATTACGCATTTTAAAGGATTCTAATTCGGTTCATATTCATGCATCATGTCTTAAATAATGATTCAATTCCCATCCAACAGAATTTCCTAATGCTGCCACAGACTATGAATACATACTCTCAATGCATTAATATTAATGAGAGCTAAAGAGAAACATGTCCAGAGTGTCTGTACATAGATTTGATATTTTGCTCTTTTTGGATTGTCTTTGCACTAAAATAAAATTGCTTTAGTTTGGACCAATGGATTTGATTCTTACACTCCACTTTTATGTTTTATTTAGAAAAATAATGGTCCCAATTTTATTGGACCGTACAATCAATCATAGAAGATCTTTCCTTTGCGGCAAACATTTCATGTAATATTTTTGCATACCGAAATTTCAGCTCGATTTGGTTCATCTCTTCAATTTTATCAAACTAACACCTCCAAAATTAAGCATGCAAATATGCCTAATAAAAATGGTGGGATTTGACAAGGATCAGAGGATCAAAAAAACTATTAGTGGGATAATGAAAGATCAAAAAAATCCGAGAGTGATTGAGGAAATAGAGATAAAATAAGAAAAATGGAAGAAGATAGTGAGATTAAATGGAAAGACAGGAACATATATATAGAAAAATTTGAAATGGTCTTTCGAACGGGTATTGGAACGCATAATTAGTCGTTAAGTAGTCGTTATTTTATATTTTGAAACCATCATTGGACTAGATTTAGGAACGATTATTCTGACTATTGAATTATAGCCGTTGTACTTTATTTGGAATGGTCATAGTAATACAATATTAATTAAACAACACAACCATTCCAACTTTTACCGAATTTTGAAACAGTAATTGTAACACATTACATCTTAAGTAAAACTCATAATTAGCAACGATTTTCCCTATAATTGCTTATGTGCCTACTTAAACCGTTTCAAATTGCACCTCATTTTAGAATACATTTACTAACTGTCATCTTTTGGACATCCATTGTTGCACATACAGGACCGGTCATTGCAAGAACGTCCCTAATTCTAATAATGCTTTCCAAACAGAGTCCAACTATTTACCGTTACCATGTTGGAACGACATTTGGAACAGATTTTATAACTGTTTATTTGGAACGGTTTGGCCATTCAAAAAATATAATTCATAAAAAATGGGGATCTACCAAGTTCCGTTTCTAATGTGTTCCTTGAAAGAAATTTTGAAACGATTGTTTGAGCGGTGCCAAATTTCACCTTTTCTGTAATGATGATTTAATTGAATTGTTAGACATATTTGCATGCTTAATGTTAGAGGTGTGTGTTCTATAAAATTGAACAGATGAACCAAATCGAGCTGAAATTTCGATATGCAAAAATATTATATGAAATATTTGCCGCAAAGGAAAGATCTTCTATGATTGATTGTACGGTCCAATAAAATTGGGACCATTGTTTTTCTAAATAAAACATAAAAGTGGAGTATGTATACATCATCTGTGTGCAGCCACTCTGGACATGTTTCTCTTTAATTCTCATCTCAATTAATATTAATGCATTGAGAGTATGTATACATCAGCTGTGTCAGCATTACGAAACTCTGTTGGATTGGAATATGAACCCAATTTTATCACTTTTGTTATTGTCAAATTTTTATATAAAAAATCCAAGTATTGAAGTCGTAATTCCAGCAAAATCTTTTGCAGTAGTTCTTTAGGGGTGATAGTCTTTTGCAGGAAGACACCTCAAACCAGAGAGAGGGAGAGTTCTTCAACTAAAACCATAGAAGTCACCACAAATTCCTTATCGTCATGTTTACGAAGCAAAATTGCAACTAAAATTAAAGCTATAAAAATTCATTAAATCCCAGAAAATCAGTCTATGAACAAGTAAAAAAAAAATAGATCGAACAAAGATTTCAGTGATTCTCAAAAGAAAAATGGCATCTTTTCTCTAAAACCAATCTACCTTACTCTATCTATTTATACTAAAATTTCCTCGGAACCAAAGTTGCTCCCGACTCCACAATGTAATCGTAACGCCCGGGATCCGATTTAATGAAGAAGTCAGCACGACAGGAAGGACATTGGAACTGAAACCTGTAAATCTCTACGCCAAAACACGAGTCCTTTCCAGCTTTCTCTTTCAAACCCCAAAATCTGTCACCTTTGTACGTTTGCCGCCCACACTCGTTGCAGCAAAGCTCAAACGGAATACGCATATTCACAGGTGCTGCGGCAGCGCTCTTCACCGATTTCTCCATTTCGAATTTTCCTACGTAGTCAAAATACTTGCTGAAAGTAAAGGATAGATATGTTTTCTGTCTGTAGATGGTATTGGTGTATATATATATAGATACATATATGGACACCAGCGGAGAGGAGAATTTCATGTTGACTCAGATTCTGACTCTGCTGGAGTTGTCCTATTTGAATTGCAGTCTCCTCCGTCCGAGGAGTATTAGGATTAGGAATACATAATTGCAAGAAACATGTAGTCCACTGTAGTATTAGGCTTAGAAGACATAAATAATAATGAAATATTATTTTTTTGAATAAAAGCTCTGAGTTTCTTGTTTCTTGACACTAGTAAAATACACGTGTGTGGTGCGTGGCACGAAATTTTTTATTTTTCATTATATGTAAAATAGATTTTGTATAAAATAAGATTTATGTCAGTATTTCATTCTTTTTTCCAATCTATTATATAAATTGTATTCTACAAAAATTAAATATGCAAGAAATTAACTAATGGCTTCTCTTGTTAAATAGTTATCCCACATGAATGTTTCTTTACGAACAAACAACATTTTTTTATGGAATAACACTAATGATTGAATTAAAAACCCATTCCGTATTTATGTTTTGTTTTGATTTATTGACTAGTCAAGATAAAATAGAAAACGGTTAGCCTGATTTTTGGACAACTTTTAATTGCTCGTGAAATTCTTGAAAGTCAAAAATAATCCTATAACTTGTAAAAAAAGTCTTTTTTTGGACCTTTCTAGCGACTTCACTAGAAAATTAACGGAAAAATCATGTGTAAGTTAGGTGGTAGTTATCTTTTAAAGTGGATGGGAACAACCACATTTTCAGAACGAAAGGAAATGACCACAAGACTTACGCGGTTTTCTCAGTCAATTTTCTAATGATAGTTGATAGAAATACTGAAAGTTATAAGATGAATAATATAACTCAAACTGTGTAGAGCCTAAGATATAAGATGAAAAGTAAAATTTATCCTTTGATTTCTCTTCCTCTTTACTCATAAAGGTAAAAGTTATACTTTTAAGGTGAAGCAAACTTAGGGAATATATCTGCATGACGAAAACATGGATAGTGCAGCATGCTTTATTAAAATCTCCTATTGTATCAAAAGGAGAAATCATATTTTTTGTACCATAATTTTTAAAAGAAACACTTTTGGTCCCATGGTAAATTATTGTAAAAGTTTTAATGAAAAATGTTACGTGCTTATCACGTGCATATTAGAGCCTTTACTTAAAAAAGTAACATTGTCTCATGCACTTAACGGCCACGTGGCCTTTTCTGTTAAACATCTAATGAAAAGGTGTCATGGAACCAAACTTTTGCTATTTTTTTTAAAAATTACAGGATTAAAAGTTAATCATGTAATCAATAAGATCAAACTAGAAAAATCCTAAGTTGCATGACGAAAAATACTATTTTCCTGAAATCCAAATATTCAGAAATTCATAACATGCATGTAATAATTGTAACATTAAGCTAAATAGTAACAACATTACTTGACTTTAAGATTCGAGCAGGATAATTATTGGTATTGGATTAAACAATTGGTTAAATGATGATAAGATGCATTAGCTTAATTCTTGTATAATAGTAGAAAAATCATTGTTATCACAACAGAGAAGAGTTCATTTAATTTTACCTCTCAGTCTTTTCATGTTTTTCTGGATAGACGCTTGATAACACCAATCCTTTAATCTGTCTTTAAGGAAAGACATTCTCCTTGCAACTGAATCTAGCTGGCCTTCAGGTACTTTGTATGACTGGATCAACATTTCCCTCCATGGGCTGCATATATTTGCAAAGAACATTGGAGCTGCTACTTCTGTTGCTACTCCACTTTGAAAAAAATACTTGCGAAATCAATAGATATATTCATTTACTGCTCAAATGCTTCTTAATTCAATGCTGAAGAGAGCCTGTACATATTCTCTATCCTTTTCTGCTCTACTTTCTTCGAACTATCCATCTCCATTGAAGTGTATCTTGATAAGCCTTCTTAGTCGGTCTGCTATCACGCCTTTCGAATCTCCGACAAGGATGCTGGCTTTGGTATCTTTTGGGTTATTATCCCATCCGATCTTCACAGATCCCTCCAAGTTCAACTCCACAAGCTTTATGAAGTTTTGCTTGTCGAGCTTTAGGGTAGTTGCTGCTATCTTGATGGCTGCTACCTTGATGGCTGCAACCCATCCATCTATCAATTTCTCGGTATTTCGAAAATCGATAATATCCAGGTTTAGTATAACGCCATATGGATGTAATGGCTGGAGCATGGTCCTTTCCCAGGGTGTAATTTCATGCACTCTCTTTGAATTTCTTCCTGAATTTTCTTTTAGCCTGATTCCCACAAACGTTGGAGTAGCATTAGTGTGAAAATCCGCACTTTCTCTCATCGGTTGATCCTATGGAGGATCATTAGAACATGTACTTCCCTCCGGCAGTGGTAGGGCTGGAATGATTTCATTTGTTTGGATATTGACTAAATCCACAATCCCGAGTTGGGAGAAGGATTCTGTTATTTCCTGTAGATCTGATAGATCTGCTCTCGTTACCTCTATTATTTTATATATCTGATAGATGCGATAATTAGACCTTCTCTGGACTTTGGCATTGGAATCTCCGTGGCCTTCCCCTTCTGGTGTAGAAGAGGTATTGTTCCAAGGGCATCCCTGATTCTCTCTTATTTGGATTTTGATATCTCAGGGTTCTCCCTTTGGTTCCTCTTTAGATCTGCAATTTTTGCCTTCAGATCTGTAAAGTCCTTGTGTAGATTGGAAAGGATCTTAAGAACCTCATCCACCTTCTGGTGAAAAGATTCTATTCTCATAGGTATGTGAATTAATCTATGTCCATAGTCTTGAACTGCCTTTTGTCCGACTCGAATTCTTTCCAATCAGTTCATTTAATCATAATTTTTAGAATTGAAATTATGTAGAATTTATCCGTTTCGCTTCTCCTGGCTAGGATTCTACCATGGACTTCAGTGGAGTGTAGACGCATTACTGAATTCCCTGGTAGTATTTGTGGAACTTCAAAATTTCTCAGCCATTCTTATTCTTCTTCTGTCGTGAGAAGTCTTGGATAAATCCTCTTGGGACGTTGTAACACTTGTCAAGAATTTTCATGAGAAATTCTCTTCTTTGTATTTTCAAAATTTGAAAATATTTCCTGTTTTTAGAGTAACTAAAACTTTCGTTCAGTTGGGATAAATAATATCAAAATGTAATATAATTATATATTTTTTTCAATAAACCTAGGTTCTAATACCATTCTAGGAGAGTATGTATGAAAAATAAAATTTTAATGTAAATGGACTAGAATAACTCTTTAAAATCTGCACAAGGATAAAAATGTTCGAAAATCCGTCTATAGTCCCGATTTAAGCCATTTTGAAAGTTACACGATTAAATTGAAAAAGCGCAAACTTAAAGGACTGAAATTAATCGTATAGAAACTTAAAAGATCAAAATGTTCTTTCTCCCGAAAATATATTATATGAAATATTTGCCGCAAATATATTATATTGATTGCACGGTCCAATAAAATTGGGACCATTGTTATTCTAAATAAAACATAAAAGTTGAGTGTAAGAATCAAATCCATTGGTCCAAACTAAAGCAATTATATTTTAGTGCAAAGACAATCCAAAAAGAGACATAAGAAGAGCAAAATATCAAATCTATGTACAGCCACTCTGGACATGTTTCTCTTTAACTCTCATTAATATTAATGCATTGAGAGTATGTTGGATGGGAATTGAATCATTATTTAAATACATGATGCATGAATATGAACCCAATTTTATCACTTTAAATTTTATTCAAGTCCTAATTCCAGCAATACAAACCATTACCCTCTGGCTGGGAAATGATCACATAACTTATATGTTGTTTTTTTAATCAATTTTTTAATAAAAGTTGATAGAAATACTGATAGTGAGAGTTTTTAAAAACTTTTGGAGATTATTTTCAGATTTTCCATAAATAATAGAACTCAAAGTCTGAAGAACCTAAGTTATGAAATAAAAGATAGTCTTAAAGGTAAAAGTTATACTTTGTAAGGTGAAGCAAAGTTAGGGAGTATATCTGCATTATGAAAACATGGATAGTGCAACATGCTTTATTAATGTTCTGTAATTTTTAAAAAAAAGTACTTTTGGTCCCACGATAAATTTTCGTTAAAATTTTAATGAAAAATGCTACATGCTTAACACGCGCCTAACTTTCTAATATATGTACATAATATATATATATGTGTAGATATATCATTTACTAATATATATATCTGTATATATTACTTTCTAATATATATCATTTACTAATATATATATCTGTATATATTACTTTCTAATATATATATATATATATATATATTATGTACATATATATATTATTATATATTTTGTTATTAAATTAGAATTTTCTCAAAATACCCATTACGTCCTTCCTAATTTTTTTAATTAATATAAATTGTCCCAAAATATTATAACGAACTACAATTTAATTCGTTCAAGTTCTATTATATCCCAAATTCAATCTATAATTTATTTATTAACTAAATTTAAATTTTTAATAATTACCAATTAGTCTCCCAATTATATATTATAATTTTTGGGGCGTTACATAGAAGCATATTTTCTTCGTTTACAATAATAATGCAGCTTTATTTTAGTCCAAACGTGCCACGACTTGTGAGATCACATATAGGTAAAATTAGCTTCCTTACTACATTACTGTGGATGGAAGGTATGAAATAATAAGACTTTATTTATTTCCTTTTTTACGATCTAATATTTAGCTGGTCGAATCAAGTGAGAGTTATTTATTTAACCTCATCATATTTTAGTATTTTTCATGCATAATATTCAAAATACTAAAAGCATTAATAAAAATGCATCGCATGCAAAAATAAAAGCCTAGCACACTCATGTTGGATGATCACAAACCCAAATACCTGTGCAACCCACTAAGCCCGCAGTGGATCTATGGTCAGCCTAAGGGTGAGGCTACACTATTACAAGCTTTTTAACCAATTAACATGATATGGGACTTATAACACCTCTTTATTTTTTCATGTCCTTCGTGGGCTCCATCCTTCAGACCTCTTCTCCATGGATCTCCGTGGACCAACCCATAGCCTGCTCCATGCGCCTTCATTCTGGGTTTGCTCTTTACCATTATTACAAAAAGTAAAAGTAATCCTCCCTCTAACCTATTACACTCATTACAACTTAAAAAGAAATCCCAATCAAGCATACTAAGCGGAACCCGAATATTCTAGCTAGCTTAATTGTGGAGGAGGTTAGACGGCGTATACTTGGCATTACCTTAGCTAGCTCTGTTAGTACACATGCACTTTATATATTGTAACATATCCCTTGGCCTGTCGAAGGAAACACTACTTGATTCATGATTGTTGTATTATATCTTTTTCTATTTATGAAAATTACATTTACCGAAAAAAAAAAAAAAAAAGAAATCCCAATCAACAGTTGAGGAGAGTACATAATAGGGATGAAGCAAGCCTTCAATATTTTAGGCTAAAAATGAGATAAGAAATAAGATGCACGTAGGCGCCAACCCAATAAAAAATAAACCATCCAAAAAGTCCAAAGGGCTTTGTGATCATCCGTGTTAATCCAATTAACATATAAGCATGAAATATTTCAAATAATCATGCACCAATATATAACGCAAACCATGCATTATATAATAATATCCAATATCTTAAATTAATTATACATCCAACCTATGCAAAAATTAATTCTTGTTTGAAAAATCAATTCAAATTAATTTTAGTAATTTAATTTTGAAAAATATCATATCTCGACCAAAATTAACTATTTTTTAGAAAAATTAGTAGAATATTAAGAAAAAATAAATTTTTGAAAAAACATGAAAAATCGATCGGGGTCGGCCGGCAGCCAGGCACGAGTGCGCATAGGCAGATGCCCGTGCACAATTTTTGGAAAAATTGTACTTTTATTCCATAATTTAGGAATAACAACTTTTAATTACTCATGAAATTCTCGAAAGCCGAAAATAATCCTATAACTTGTAAAAAGTCTTATTTTGAACCTTTCTACCAACATCACTAGGAAATTAACAGAAGAAAACATGTGTAAGTTAGGTGGTTGTTAACTTTTAAAGTGGACGGGAACAACCACATTTTCAGAACGAAAGGAAAATACCACAAGACTTACGCGATTTTTTCAGTCAATTTTGTACATAATTTTTGAAAGAAACACTTTTGGTCCCATGATAAATATTTGTAAAAATTTTAATGAAAAACGCTACGTGCTTAACATGTGCATATTAGAGAACATTGGAGCTGCTACTTTTGTTGCTACTCCATTTTGGAATAAATAGTTACGGAACCAATAGATATATTCATCTACTGCTCAAATACTTCTTAATTCAAGGCTGAAGAGAGCCTATGCATATTTTCTAGCCTTTTCTGCTCTACTTCCTTCGAAGAATCCATCTCCGATGAAGTGTATCTTGATAAGCCTTAGTAGCCGGTTTGCTATCGCGCCTTTTTTATTTTCCGACAAGGATGCTAGCTTTGGTATCTTCTGGGGTATTATTCCATCCGATCTTCACAGATCCCTCCAAGTTCAACTCCACAAGTTTTATGAAGTTTTTCTTGTCGAGCTCTAGGGTAGTTGTTGCTATCTTGATGGCTACAACCCATCCGTCTATTAATTTCTCGATATTTCGAAAATCGATAATATCCAGGTTCAGTATAGCGCCATATGGATGTAATGGCTAGAGCATGGTCCCTTCCCAAGGTATAATTTCATGCACTCTCTTTGGATTTCTTCCTGAATTTTCTTTTAGCCTGGTTCCCACAAACGTTGGAGTAGCACTAGTGTGAAAATCCGCACTTTCTCTCATCGGTTGATCCTGTGGAGGATCATTAGAACATGTACTTCCCTCCGGCAGTGGTAGTGCTGGAGTGATTTCATTTGTTTGGATATTGACTAAATCCACAATCCCGAGTTGGGAAAAGGATTCCGCCAATTCTTGTAGATCTGATAGATCTGCTCTCGTTACCTCTATTATTATATATATTTGATAGATGCGATAATTAGATCTTCTCTGGACTTTGGCTTTGGAATCTCCGTGGCCTTCCCCATCTGGTGTAGAAGAGGTATTGTTCCAAGGGCGTCTCTGATTCGCTCTTATCCGTTCCGCTTTTCCTGACTAGGATTCTACCATGGACTTTAGTGGAGTGTAGACGCCTTACTGCATTTCCTGGTAGTATTTGTCGAACTTCAAAATTTCTCAGCCATTCTTATTCTTCTTCTGTCGTGAGAAGTCTTGGATCAATCCTCTTGGGACGTTGTAACACTTGTCAAGAATTTTCATGAGAAATTCTCTTCTTTGTATTTCCAGAATTTGAAAATATTCCCTATTTTCAGAGTAACTAAAACTTTCGTTTCGGTTCCATTTTCTCTCAAAGTGTCTCCTCCACTTAGTAGATAAATAATATCAAAATGTAATATAATCATATATTTTTTTCAATAAACCTAGGTTTCGATACCATTCTAGGTGAGTATGTGTGAAAAATAAAATTTTAGTGTAAATGGACTAGAATAACTCTTTAAAATCTGCTCAAGGATAAAAATGTTCGAAAATCCGTCTATGGTCCCAAGTTAAGCCATTTTGAAAATCACATGATTAAATTGAAAATGCGCAAACTTAAAGGACTAAAATTAATCGTATGAAAACTTAAAAGATCAAAATGATGTTTCTCCAGCAAATATATTATATGAAATATTTGCCGCAAAGAAAAGATCTTCTATGATTGATTGCACGGTCCAATAAAATTGGGACCATTGTTTTTCCAAATAAAACATAAAAGTGGAGTGTAAGAATCAAAGCCATTCGTCCAAACTAAAGCAATTATATTTCAGTGCAAAGACAATCCAAAAAGAGACATAAGAAGAGCAAAAGATCAAATCTATGTACAGCCACTCTGGACATGTTTCTCTTTAACTCTCATGTCAATTAATATTAATGCATTGAGAGTATGTATACATCATCTGTGTCAGCATTACGAAATTCTGTTGGATGGGAATTGAATCATTATTTAAGACATGATGCATGAATATGAACCCAATTTTATCACTTCAGTTATTGTCAAATTTTAATGTAAAAAAACCAAGTATTGAAGTCGTAATTCCAGCAAAATCTATGTATTATTTTTACAGTAGTTATTTAGGGGTGATAGTATTTTCAGATTTTCCATGAATAAAAATCCTCAAAGTGTGTGGACCCTTTAATTTCTTTTCCTCTTTACTTTTAAAATCTCCTAGTGTTCAAAATGAGAAATGACATTTTTTGTACTGTAATTTTTAAAAAGAAGCACTTTTGGTTCTGTGATAAATTTTCGTTAAGATTTGAATAAAAAATGCTACATGCTTAACACGTACCTATTAGAGTCTTTATTTAAAAAAGTAACAGTTTTGGTCCCATACACTTAACGGCCACATGGTCTCTGTTAAATATCTAACGAAAACGTGCCATGGAACCAAAATTACTTTTTTTATTTTAAAATTACGGAACTAAAAGTTAATCTGTAATCAATAAGATCAAAAGTAGAAAAATTCTAAGTTATGTGCTGCAAAATATTATTTTGCCGAAATCAAAACATTCATAAATTCATAACATGCATGTAATAGTTGTAACAACATTTCTTGAGTTTGAATTATTGGTATTGGGATATACAAGCTGCCAAGCGAAAACACGTGTAATTAGTATGGATTAAACTATTGGCTTAATTAACGTTTGGTGTCACTTTCAATTTCCGTATTTAAGGATTAAAATTTTCATAACTTTGAGGAAGAAACAAATAAAAACATGATATCGCTCCTGTATAAATAGGTCTAGAGATGAGCTATTGAGCACCACATCAGTACACTGGCAATAAGAGAAAGTCCTTAATTGTGTACTTAAGTTGGTAATTTTCTTTGACTTATAAATAATGGGGATTCCAGTTGTTGATTTTTCAAAGGTTGATGGAAAGGAGAGAGCTGATACTCTGGCTCTGATCGATCATTACTGTCAAGAGTGGGGATTCTTTCAGGTACTCAAATGGCAATAGCATGGCTTGCTATTTTACTATATGGTATGTTGACTAAATTGTTTCTTGATTTCCGCAGTTAATCAATCACGGCATCTCTGAGGACCTCCTAGACAGGGTGAAGAAGGTGGCCACTGAATGCTATAAGCTAGAAAGGGAGGCAGGTTTCAAGAACTCAAAACCAGTCCAGTTGCTAAATGAACTGCTAGAAAATAATAGTGATGAGAAAATAGAGAATGTGGATTGGGAGGATGTTTTTCTACTCTCGGATGAGAATGATGTTGAGTGGCCATCAAAAACACCTGGTTTCATGTAAGCACAACTTTGTTTTAGTTATATTCCATCATATTTACTTTAATAATAGTTTTCGTTTACATATGGATAATTTTGAATAACTTAGTTTTGGTTGATATAAAAATATACGAAACCAAGATAACATATGCAAACAACAAACTGATTTTTTTGAGAGTAGGAACAAGTCCATGCATACATCAAATGGAATTTTTTGCTAATTGTTTAACTAATTATGTTTCTTACAACAGCGAAACCATGAAGGAATACAGAACCGAGCTGAAGAAATTAGGACATAAAGTCATGGAAATAATGGATGAGAATTTAGGCTTGCCAAAAGGCTACATCAAGAATGCTTTTGATGGTGGAGTAGACAATACTGCATTTTTTGGCACCAAGGTGAGCCACTATCCACCGTGCCCCCACCCAGAGAAGGTAAATGCTCTCCGAGCCCACACCGATGCTGGGGGCGTCGTCTTGCTCTTCCAAGATGATGAGGTGAAAGGCCTTCAAATGTTGAAAGATGGGGTTTGGACTGATGTGCAACCTTTGAAAAATTCTATAGTCATCAATACAGGTGATCAGATTGAAGTTTTGAGCAATGGGAGGTACAAGAGTATTTTACATCGGGTTGTGCCCCAAACAGATGGACAAAGGAGGTCAATTGCTTCATTCTACAATCCATCACTCAAAGCAACCATAGCACCCGCTCCACAACTGCTCGATCCCAAAGTTGAGAACAAGGCGAGCGACCCAGCCAAGTACCCCAAGTTCGTATTTGGGGACTACATGTCCGTTTATCTCGAACAAAAATTCCAACCTAAAGGACCAAGATTCCAGGCTGTAAAAGCCGTGTAAGAATCTAAAACAATCGATGGGATGTTGCATGAGACTTTACGGATGTTTGTTGAGAAATTACGCAATGTGTGCGTGTGTGCGCGCGTTTGTTTGTGTTATGAAGAAGGGTTCGGGTTTGTCCTTATAGCAAAATGCTTTATTTGAGCATATGCTTCTTCCGTTGTACGTCTATGAATGATATGGAAATAAGTAAAGTGTCTATCTTGTCTTCTATCTGGAATAGTTCAATTGTTCCTTTTTTTTTTTTTTTTTTTTTGAATGCAATTTTAATTGTTGCTATTTTTTCTCAATAATAAACCTAACAGTCCTTTTTTAATTACATAATTTGTAGAATTCGTTAAATATTTTAAGAAAAAAGTTATAAAAATTATTATTAATTAGCTTCTAGAAGATCTACTTATATTTATATCAACCAATTCGAAAAATTCATACAGCTAACTAATTATTGAGCATTAATATTTTCTCTTCGAACATTAATATGCCATACACATGAAGTTATTTATGTTATTTTCATAATATATATTAGATTATATGTTCTATTACTATCATTAACATTATTATTATTTCTTATATATGTATCAATCTATATTTATATATGTACTAGCTAAAACTCTTGTAAAAGGGCATATAATTAGAAAATTTTCATCATTCTAATTTAATTATATATGACTAAAATACTCTATATTAAACCTCAAGTAACACTAAGAAAAGTAATATAAATAATAATAAGATTCCAATAGGCTGTAAAAATTAGCAACTCGTGAATGGTTGTTGTAGTCTAAAGCATTTCTTGAGGCTAAAAGCCACGATAAATATTTTTAATGGCTATTAACTCTAATAAATAACCCGTGATTCTGTAAGTAACGCGCTGACAATTTTAGTTTTAAAATTTATGATTTTAAAATATTAAGTTAATTATAATTCTATAATATATGTTGTTGAATATTTTTATATATTTAAGTTTCTTAATTTATTATTCACATACTTTAGTATATATCGCGACAATAAATAATACAACGATATATGATATGTATTATAATACAAGCTGTTGGATATGATTGATGATGAGATATCAAATGGTGAAATACCATACGACCTGTGCGTTGTGTGGTATCAGTGGTGATATGGTCACAAGCTATGTGTTGTGTGATTGCCGGCAAAAGCCATTGAGTGATACACTCCAGTTTGGTTAAGTAGGGCCCTAAGAAAATAACGATAACGTCAAATTTTATATCGTGGTGATGTTCAATTCTCCTATTGGTTTTGCATGACTATGGGCATTGAGTGCTTTGTGATTACACAACAAATATTGGTTGATTGGGGTCATTGCATGCAACTGGTCTTTTATTCTACGTGTCATATGTGTATACATATATATATAAGCTAGTTAGATATACTTACTGAGTTGACAACTCATTCTTTGTCACGTTTTTTTTCAAGGGATTGATTGCAGTGACTCATTTAGCTAGATCTTATGCAGTTGTAAGACTTCTAGTGGGTCAACAGTGTCATTTTGAGTCAGGAATTATAGCTATATATTACAGGAATATTATACTGTGGCTGAATTGGTATTCGTAATCCTAAATTGTATCAAATATGTATTTGGAATGAGTTTAGGAATACGGATATCCTTGTTGTTTTCTCTAAGTCGTTACTACAAATGGCATTAATTGTCTACGGCAATAACTTAATGCAAAATTCTTCACCATAATGATTATATTATGACAAGATCAAAATTATTATCAATAAATATAATATATACTTTTAGTAACAATTTAAAATTTTAATTTCATTTGATATCTTGTCATTAGTACACTAATTTGTGGTAGTGATTAATTATTGACATGTGATTATTATAAATTATATATAGATAATTATTAATTCATGATCTATTAACATTAAGATACATTAATAATATATTTGATCCTTAATTATTTTCACTATAGGAGAAAGAAAAAAAAAAGCCACAAATCGAGACAAGGAGATCATTATTTTTAATTAAAAAAGTAGAACATGACTGATCACTACTATTTACATTAAAGGCTCAATTACATGTAAACCTCCTCTAAAAATGCAAATTCATTTTTACATCTGGTATCTTTTAATTAGAGTTTGGATAGAAAATATTAATGTTAGCAAAAGAAAATATATAACTTTCAATTTTGCCCTTCATTTAATATTTCTATATATATATTTTGTACTTATAATGGGATAAATATCTATATATGGAATGAGTTTAACGTTATTACATCTTTTCCATTATAAGTACAAAGTTATTATACGGGAGGTGCTAAACGAGGGGTAAAATTAAAATTTATGTGATTATTTTGGTAATGTCAGCAATTTTCATCCGAATTCTAAGCATATAAGGTCAAATATAAATAATGAATTTTCATAGGAGGTGTAAGTGAAATTTTGAAACATTTTTAGAAAAAAAAAAAAAAGAAGAAGAATATCTTATTTTTAAAGCGATTCTAACTATAATTAGCCCTACATTAAATTTATGAAAGCAACTTAGGAAAATAAGAGTTGTATTTCTATATTTAACAAAAGAAGTCGGGAAGAAATATATCTGGATTTGATTAATTACACAAGAAGAAATTTAACATTTAAGAATTGTTAACTATCGTAGATAAAAATAAATAATTGTTGACCACAATCACGCAAAGCATGTTGGCCATGATTCTTGTAAGAACCAATCACAAAAAAACTATGCATAAAATTTTCATCTTGGCAAAAAATTGCAAAAACCTACAACTTACAAATTAACATTAAGTTTTCTGTAAAGAAAATGATTGACAAAAAAAAAATACAATTTGAAAAAAATTATCATATTGAAGGAAGCGAAATCCTCCTAGGAAGCGCAATGAAATTGTGAAAAATAAAAAATTTACGATTAAGCTATATAAAATCCCTATCAAGAGATGTATGACAAGAAATTTACCCTCGAAATCGATGAATATCCTCAAATTTCTTAACCAATAAGAATAGTTTGTTCCATCAAACTTATTTGTCTCAAGTATGGAATTAACTGGATTCTTAGACATTTACAATAAACAGAAAAATCATAGTAGATTATCATGATATATGTTCTAGTTAAGGACTTAAACTTCAGTCATTAATTCTCCCACTATTTCTATAAAAGCCCATTATTATCAAATGGGTTTTCAAAAAATCTTTTCCTATTTGGCTTGAAGTCCACAAGCGAAATTCTCAATGCGCCGCTTTTACGATTTACATAGAAATAGTCTCGTGTGAGGTATCCATTACTATTCTCAATCGACATATGAGATCCCCAAGATATTTTGCCTCACCTTTTTCACGTGACTCTGAAGACTCCAAGCTAATCAAGTTACCTAGTGTTAAACCCGATCCATCAATCGAATCATAGCACAAACTATTGCCTCCACGACTTATGAGATAGAGAAATAGAAGTGTATTTGCTTCGTTCACAATAATAGTGTAGCTTAATTTAAGCGCAAACGTGCCACGACTTGTGAGAACACGTATGAGTGAAATCAGCTTCCTCACTACGTTACTATGGATAGAAGGCATGGATATTACATTACTTGGTGCTTGATCTAATCCATGAACCTAATGATAGCGTAAACTATCGGCCCTCACAACTCGTGAGACACGGAAATAGAAGCATATTTTCTTTGTTTACAATAATAATGCAGCTTTATTTTAGTCCAAACGTGCCACGACTCGTGAGATCACATATAGGTAAAATTAGCTTCCTTACTACATTACTGTGGATGGAAGGCATGGAATAATTAGACTTTATTTATTTCCTTTTTTAGGATCTAATATTTAGCTGGTCGAACCAAGTGAGAGTTATTTATTTAACCTCATCATATTTTAGTATTATTCATGCATAATATTCAAAATACTAAAAGCATTAATAAAAATGTATCGCATGCAAAAATAAAAACCTAGCACACTCATGTTGGATGATCACAAACCCAAATACCTGTGCGACTCACTAAGCCCGCAGTGGATCTATGGTCAGTCTAAGGGTGAGGCTACACTATTACAAGCTTTTTAACCAATCAACATGATATGGGACTTATAACACCTCTTTATTTTTTCATGTCCTTCGTGGGCTCCATCCTTCAGACCTCTTCTCCATGGATCTCCGTGGGCCAACTCATGGCCTGCTCCATGCGCCTTCATTCTGGGTTTGCTCTTTACCATTATTACAAAAAGTAAAAGTAATCCTCCCTCTAACCTATTACACTCATTACAACTTAAAAAGAAATCCCAATCAAGCATACTAAGCGAAACTCGAATATTGTAGCTAGCTTAATTGTGGAGGAGGTTAGACGGCGTATACTTGTCATTACCTTAGCTAGCTCTGTTAGTACACATGCACTTTATAGATTGTAGCATATCCCTTGGCCTGTCGAAGGAAACACTACTTGATTCATGATTGTTGTATTATATCTTTTTCTATTTATGAAAATTACATTTACTGAAAAAAAAAAAAAAAAAGAAATACCAATCAACAGTTGAGGAGAGTACATAATAGGAATGAAGCAAGCCTTCAATATTTTAGGCTAAAAATGAAATAAGAAATTAAGATGCACGTAGGCGCCAACCCAATAAAAAATAAACCATCCAAAAAGTCCAAAGGGCTTTGTGATCATCCGTGTTAATCCAATTAACATATAAGCATGAAATATTTCAAATAATCATGCACCAATATATAACGCAAACCATGCATTATATAATAATATCCAATATCTTAAATTAATTATACATCCAACCTATGCAAAAATTAATTCTTGTTTGAAAAATCAATTCAAATTAATTTTAGTAATTTAATTTTGAAAAATATCATATCTCGACCAAAATTAACTATTTTTTAGAAAAATTAGTAGAATATTAAGAAAAAATAAATTTTTGAAAAAACATGAAAAATCGATCGGGGTCGGCCGGCAGCCAGGCACGAGTGCGCATAGGCAGATGCCCGCGCGCAATTTTTGGAAAAATTGTACTTTTATTCCATAATTTAGGAATAACAACTTTTAATTACTCATGAAATTCTCGAAAGCCGAAAATAATCCTATAACTTGTAAAAAGTCTTTTTTTGAACCTTTCTACCAACATCACTAGGAAATTAACAGAAAAAAACATGTGTAAGTTAGGTGGTTGTTAACTTTTAAAGTGGACGGGAACAACCACATTTTCAGAACGAAAGGAAAATACCACAAGACTTACGCGATTTTTTCAGTCAATTTTGTACATAATTTTTGAAAGAAACACTTTTGGTCCCATGATAAATATTTGTAAAAATTTTAATGAAAAACGCTACGTGCTTAACATGTGCATATTAGAGAACATTGGAGCTGCTACTTTTGTTGCTACTCCATTTTGGAATAAATAGTTACGGAACCAATAGAATATTCATCTACTGCTCAAATACTTCTTAATTCAAGGCTGAAGAGAGCCTATGCATATTTTCTAGCCTTTTCTGCTCTACTTCCTTCGAAGAATCCATCTCCGATGAAGTGTATCTTGATAAGCCTTAGTAGCCGGTTTGCTATCGCGCCTTTTTTATTTTCCGACAAGGATGCTAGCTTTGGTATCTTCTGGGGTATTATTCCATCCGATCTTCACAGATCCCTCCAAGTTCAACTCCACAAGTTTTATGAAGTTTTTCTTGTCGAGCTCTAGGGTAGTTGTTGCTATCTTGATGGCTACAACCCATCCGTCTATTAATTTCTCGATATTTCGAAAATCGATAATATCCAGGTTCAGTATAGCGCCATATGGATGTAATGGCTAGAGCATGGTCCCTTCCCAAGGTATAATTTCATGCACTCTCTTTGGATTTCTTCCTGAATTTTCTTTTAGCCTGGTTCCCACAAACGTTGGAGTAGCACTAGTGTGAAAATCCGCACTTTCTCTCATCGGTTGATCCTGTGGAGGATCATTAGAACATGTACTTCCCTCCGGCAGTGGTAGTGCTGGAGTGATTTCATTTGTTTGGATATTGACTAAATCCACAATCCCGAGTTGGGAAAAGGATTCCGCCAATTCTTGTAGATCTGATAGATCTGCTCTCGTTACCTCTATTATTATATATATTTGATAGATGCGATAATTAGATCTTCTCTGGACTTTGGCTTTGGAATCTCCGTGGCCTTCCCCATCTGGTGTAGAAGAGGTATTGTTCCAAGGGCGTCTCTGATTCGCTCTTATCCGTTCCGCTTTTCCTGACTAGGATTCTACCATGGACTTTAGTGGAGTGTAGACGCCTTACTGCATTTCCTGGTAGTATTTGTCGAACTTCAAAATTTCTCAGCCATTCTTATTCTTCTTCTGTCGTGAGAAGTCTTGGATCAATCCTCTTGGGACGTTGTAACACTTGTCAAGAATTTTCATGAGAAATTCTCTTCTTTGTATTTCCAGAATTTGAAAATATTCCCTATTTTCAGAGTAACTAAAACTTTCGTTTCGGTTCCATTTTCTCTCAAAGTGTCTCCTCCACTTAGTAGATAAATAATATCAAAATGTAATATAATCATATATTTTTTTCAATAAACCTAGGTTTCGATACCATTCTAGGTGAGTATGTGTGAAAAATAAAATTTTAGTGTAAATGGACTAGAATAACTCTTTAAAATCTGCTCAAGGATAAAAATGTTCGAAAATCCGTCTATGGTCCCAAGTTAAGCCATTTTGAAAATCACATGATTAAATTGAAAATGCGCAAACTTAAAGGACTAAAATTAATCGTATGAAAACTTAAAAGATCAAAATGATGTTTCTCCAGCAAATATATTATATGAAATATTTGCCGCAAAGAAAAGATCTTCTATGATTGATTGCACGGTCCAATAAAATTGGGACCATTGTTTTTCCAAATAAAACATAAAAGTGGAGTGTAAGAATCAAAGCCATTCGTCCAAACTAAAGCAATTATATTTCAGTGCAAAGACAATCCAAAAAGAGACATAAGAAGAGCAAAAGATCAAATCTATGTACAGCCACTCTGGACATGTTTCTCTTTAACTCTCATGTCAATTAATATTAATGCATTGAGAGTATGTATACATCATCTGTGTCAGCATTACGAAATTCTGTTGGATGGGAATTGAATCATTATTTAAGACATGATGCATGAATATGAACCCAATTTTATCACTTCAGTTATTGTCAAATTTTAATGTAAAAAAACCAAGTATTGAAGTCGTAATTCCAGCAAAATCTATGTATTATTTTTACAGTAGTTATTTAGGGGTGATAGTATTTTCAGATTTTCCATGAATAAAAATCCTCAAAGTGTGTGGACCCTTTAATTTCTTTTCCTCTTTACTTTTAAAATCTCCTAGTGTTCAAAATGAGAAATGACATTTTTTGTACTGTAATTTTTAAAAAGAAGCACTTTTGGTTCTGTGATAAATTTTCGTTAAGATTTGAATAAAAAATGCTACATGCTTAACACGTACCTATTAGAGTCTTTATTTAAAAAAGTAACAGTTTTGGTCCCATACACTTAACGGCCACATGGTCTCTGTTAAATATCTAACGAAAACGTGCCATGGAACCAAAATTACTTTTTTTATTTTAAAATTACGGAACTAAAAGTTAATCTGTAATCAATAAGATCAAAAGTAGAAAAATTCTAAGTTATGTGCTGCAAAATATTATTTTGCCGAAATCAAAACATTCATAAATTCATAACATGCATGTAATAGTTGTAACAACATTTCTTGAGTTTGAATTATTGGTATTGGGATATACAAGCTGCCAAGCGAAAACACGTGTAATTAGTATGGATTAAACTATTGGCTTAATTAACGTTTGGTGTCACTTTCAATTTCCGTATTTAAGGATTAAAATTTTCATAACTTTGAGGAAGAAACAAATAAAAACATGATATCGCTCCTGTATAAATAGGTCTAGAGATGAGCTATTGAGCACCACATCAGTACACTGGCAATAAGAGAAAGTCCTTAATTGTGTACTTAAGTTGGTAATTTTCTTTGACTTATAAATAATGGGGATTCCAGTTGTTGATTTTTCAAAGGTTGATGGAAAGGAGAGAGCTGATACTCTGGCTCTGATCGATCATTACTGTCAAGAGTGGGGATTCTTTCAGGTACTCAAATGGCAATAGCATGGCTTGCTATTTTACTATATGGTATGTTGACTAAATTGTTTCTTGATTTCCGCAGTTAATCAATCACGGCATCTCTGAGGACCTCCTAGACAGGGTGAAGAAGGTGGCCACTGAATGCTATAAGCTAGAAAGGGAGGCAGGTTTCAAGAACTCAAAACCAGTCCAGTTGCTAAATGAACTGCTAGAAAATAATAGTGATGAGAAAATAGAGAATGTGGATTGGGAGGATGTTTTTCTACTCTCGGATGAGAATGATGTTGAGTGGCCATCAAAAATACCTGGTTTCATGTAAGCACAACTTTGTTTTAGTTATATTCCATCATATTTACTTTAATAATAGTTTTCGTTTACATATGGATAATTTTGAATAACTTAGTTTTGGTTGATATAAAAATATACGAAACCAAGATAACATATGCAAACAACAAACTGATTTTTTTGAGAGTAGGAACAAGTCCATGCATACATCAAATGGAATTTTTTGCTAATTGTTTAACTAATTATGTTTCTTACAACAGCGAAACCATGAAGGAATACAGAACCGAGCTGAAGAAATTAGGACATAAAGTCATGGAAATAATGGATGAGAATTTAGGCTTGCCAAAAGGCTACATCAAGAATGCTTTTGATGGTGGAGTAGACAATACTGCATTTTTTGGCACCAAGGTGAGCCACTATCCACCGTGCCCCCACCCAGAGAAGGTAAATGCTCTCCGAGCCCACACCGATGCTGGGGGCGTCGTCTTGCTCTTCCAAGATGATGAG
Organism: Sesamum indicum; assembly: GCF_026168435.1. Classification (NCBI taxonomy): domain Eukaryota; kingdom Viridiplantae; phylum Streptophyta; class Magnoliopsida; order Lamiales; family Pedaliaceae; genus Sesamum; species Sesamum indicum. The sequence goes on along the minus strand of NC_142661.1, from coordinate 541,869 downwards.
GTGAAAGGCCTTCAAATGTTGAAAGATGGGGTTTGGACTGATGTGCAACCTTTGAAAAATTCTATAGTCATCAATACAGGTGATCAGATTGAAGTTTTGAGCAATGGGAGGTACAAGAGTATTTTACATCGGGTTGTGCCCCAAACAGATGGACAAAGGAGGTCAATTGCTTCATTCTACAATCCATCACTCAAAGCAACCATAGCACCCGCTCCACAACTGCTCGATCCCAAAGTTGAGAACAAGGCGAGCGACCCAGCCAAGTACCCCAAGTTCGTATTTGGGGACTACATGTCCGTTTATCTCGAACAAAAATTCCAACCTAAAGGACCAAGATTCCAGGCTGTAAAAGCCGTGTAAGAATCTAAAACAATCGATGGGATGTTGCATGAGACTTTACGGATGTTTGTTGAGAAATTACGCAATGTGTGCGTGTGTGCGCGCGTTTGTTTGTGTTATGAAGAAGGGTTCGGGTTTGTCCTTATAGCAAAATGCTTTATTTGAGCATATGCTTCTTCCGTTGTACGTCTATGAATGATATGGAAATAAGTAAAGTGTCTATCTTGTCTTCTATCTGGAATAGTTCAATTGTTCCTTTTTTTTTTTTTTTTTTTGAATGCAATTTTAATTGTTGCTATTTTTTCTCAATAATAAACCTAACAGTCCTTTTTTAATTACATAATTTGTAGAATTCGTTAAATATTTTAAGAAAAAAGTTATAAAAATTATTATTAATTAGCTTCTAGAAGATCTACTTATATTTATATCAACCAATTCGAAAAATTCATACAGCTAACTAATTATTGAGCATTAATATTTTCTCTTCGAACATTAATATGCCATACACATGAAGTTATTTATGTTATTTTCATAATATATATTAGATTATATGTTCTATTACTATCATTAACATTATTATTATTTCTTATATATGTATCAATCTATATTTATATATGTACTAGCTAAAACTCTTGTAAAAGGGCATATAATTAGAAAATTTTCATCATTCTAATTTAATTATATATGACTAAAATACTCTATATTAAACCTCAAGTAACACTAAGAAAAGTAATATAAATAATAATAAGATTCCAATAGGCTGTAAAAATTAGCAACTCGTGAATGGTTGTTGTAGTCTAAAGCATTTCTTGAGGCTAAAAGCCACGATAAATATTTTTAATGGCTATTAACTCTAATAAATAACCCGTGATTCTGTAAGTAACGCGCTGACAATTTTAGTTTTAAAATTTATGATTTTAAAATATTAAGTTAATTATAATTCTATAATATATGTTGTTGAATATTTTTATATATTTAAGTTTCTTAATTTATTATTCACATACTTTAGTATATATCGCGACAATAAATAATACAACGATATATGATATGTATTATAATACAAGCTGTTGGATATGATTGATGATGAGATATCAAATGGTGAAATACCATACGACCTGTGCGTTGTGTGGTATCAGTGGTGATATGGTCACAAGCTATGTGTTGTGTGATTGCCGGCAAAAGCCATTGAGTGATACACTCCAGTTTGGTTAAGTAGGGCCCTAAGAAAATAACGATAACGTCAAATTTTATATCGTGGTGATGTTCAATTCTCCTATTGGTTTTGCATGACTATGGGCATTGAGTGCTTTGTGATTACACAACAAATATTGGTTGATTGGGGTCATTGCATGCAACTGGTCTTTTATTCTACGTGTCATATGTGTATACATATATATATAAGCTAGTTAGATATACTTACTGAGTTGACAACTCATTCTTTGTCACGTTTTTTTTCAAGGGATTGATTGCAGTGACTCATTTAGCTAGATCTTATGCAGTTGTAAGACTTCTAGTGGGTCAACAGTGTCATTTTGAGTCAGGAATTATAGCTATATATTACAGGAATATTATACTGTGGCTGAATTGGTATTCGTAATCCTAAATTGTATCAAATATGTATTTGGAATGAGTTTAGGAATACGGATATCCTTGTTGTTTTCTCTAAGTCGTTACTACAAATGGCATTAATTGTCTACGGCAATAACTTAATGCAAAATTCTTCACCATAATGATTATATTATGACAAGATCAAAATTATTATCAATAAATATAATATATACTTTTAGTAACAATTTAAAATTTTAATTTCATTTGATATCTTGTCATTAGTACACTAATTTGTGGTAGTGATTAATTATTGACATGTGATTATTATAAATTATATATAGATAATTATTAATTCATGATCTATTAACATTAAGATACATTAATAATATATTTGATCCTTAATTATTTTCACTATAGGAGAAAGAAAAAAAAAAGCCACAAATCGAGACAAGGAGATCATTATTTTTAATTAAAAAAGTAGAACATGACTGATCACTACTATTTACATTAAAGGCTCAATTACATGTAAACCTCCTCTAAAAATGCAAATTCATTTTTACATCTGGTATCTTTTAATTAGAGTTTGGATAGAAAATATTAATGTTAGCAAAAGAAAATATATAACTTTCAATTTTGCCCTTCATTTAATATTTCTATATATATATTTTGTACTTATAATGGGATAAATATCTATATATGGAATGAGTTTAACGTTATTACATCTTTTCCATTATAAGTACAAAGTTATTATACGGGAGGTGCTAAACGAGGGGTAAAATTAAAATTTATGTGATTATTTTGGTAATGTCAGCAATTTTCATCCGAATTCTAAGCATATAAGGTCAAATATAAATAATGAATTTTCATAGGAGGTGTAAGTGAAATTTTGAAACATTTTTAGAAAAAAAAAAAAAAGAAGAAGAATTTCTTATTTTTAAAGCGATTCTAACTATAATTAGCCCTACATTAAATTTATGAAAGCAACTTAGGAAAATAAGAGTTGTATTTCTATATTTAACAAAAGAAGTCGGGAAGAAATATATCTGGATTTGATTAATTACACAAGAAGAAATTTAACATTTAAGAATTGTTAACTATCGTAGATAAAAATAAATAATTGTTGACCACAATCACGCAAAGCATGTTGGCCATGATTCTTGTAAGAACCAATCACAAAAAAACTATGCATAAAATTTTCATCTTGGCAAAAAATTGCAAAAACCTACAACTTACAAATTAACATTAAGTTTTCTGTAAAGAAAATGATTGACAAAAAAAAAATACAATTTGAAAAAAATTATCATATTGAAGGAAGCGAAATCCTCCTAGGAAGCGCAATGAAATTGTGAAAAATAAAAAATTTACGATTAAGCTATATAAAATCCCTATCAAGAGATGTATGACAAGAAATTTACCCTCGAAATCGATGAATATCCTCAAATTTCTTAACCAATAAGAATAGTTTGTTCCATCAAACTTATTTGTCTCAAGTATGGAATTAACTGGATTCTTAGACATTTACAATAAACAGAAAAATCATAGTAGATTATCATGATATATGTTCTAGTTAAGGACTTAAACTTCAGTCATTAATTCTCCCACTATTTCTATAAAAGCCCATTATTATCAAATGGGTTTTAGAAAAATCTTTTCCTATTTGGCTTGAAGTCCACAAGCGAAATTCTCAATGCGCCGCTTTTACGATTTACATAGAAATAGTCTCGTGGGAGGTATCCATTACTATTCTCAATCGACATATGAGATCCCCAAGATATTTTGCCTCACCTTTTTCACGTGACTCTGAAGACTCCAAGCTAATCAAGTTACCTAGTGTTAAACCCGATCCATCAATCGAATCATAGCACAAACTATTGCCTCCACGACTTATGAGATAGAGAAATAGAAGTGTATTTGCTTCGTTCACAATAATAGTGTAGCTTAATTTAAGCGCAAACGTGCCACGACTTGTGAGAACACGTATGAGTGAAATCAGCTTCCTCACTACGTTACTATGGATAGAAGGCATGGATATTACATTACTTGGTGCTTGATCTAATCCATGAACCTAATGATAGCGTAAACTATCGGCCCTCACAACTCGTGAGACACGGAAATAGAAGCATATTTTCTTTGTTTACAATAATAATGCAGCTTTATTTTAGTCCAAACGTGCCACGACTCGTGAGATCACATATAGGTAAAATTAGCTTCCTTACTACATTACTGTGGATGGAAGGCATGGAATAATTAGACTTTATTTATTTCCTTTTTTAGGATCTAATATTTAGCTGGTCGAACCAAGTGAGAGTTATTTATTTAACCTCATCATATTTTAGTATTATTCATGCATAATATTCAAAATACTAAAAGCATTAATAAAAATGTATCGCATGCAAAAATAAAAACCTAGCACACTCATGTTGGATGATCACAAACCCAAATACCTGTGCGACTCACTAAGCCCGCAGTGGATCTATGGTCAGTCTAAGGGTGAGGCTACACTATTACAAGCTTTTTAACCAATCAACATGATATGGGACTTATAACACCTCTTTATTTTTTCATGTCCTTCGTGGGCTCCATCCTTCAGACCTCTTCTCCATGGATCTCCGTGGGCCAACTCATGGCCTGCTCCATGCGCCTTCATTCTGGGTTTGCTCTTTACCATTATTACAAAAAGTAAAAGTAATCCTCCCTCTAACCTATTACACTCATTACAACTTAAAAAGAAATCCCAATCAAGCATACTAAGCGAAACTCGAATATTGTAGCTAGCTTAATTGTGGAGGAGGTTAGACGGCGTATACTTGTCATTACCTTAGCTAGCTCTGTTAGTACACATGCACTTTATAGATTGTAGCATATCCCTTGGCCTGTCGAAGGAAACACTACTTGATTCATGATTGTTGTATTATATCTTTTTCTATTTATGAAAATTACATTTACTGAAAAAAAAAAAAAAAAAGAAATACCAATCAACAGTTGAGGAGAGTACATAATAGGAATGAAGCAAGCCTTCAATATTTTAGGCTAAAAATGAAATAAGAAATTAAGATGCACGTAGGCGCCAACCCAATAAAAAATAAACCATCCAAAAAGTCCAAAGGGCTTTGTGATCATCCGTGTTAATCCAATTAACATATAAGCATGAAATATTTCAAATAATCATGCACCAATATATAACGCAAACCATGCATTATATAATAATATCCAATATCTTAAATTAATTATACATCCAACCTATGCAAAAATTAATTCTTGTTTGAAAAATCAATTCAAATTAATTTTAGTAATTTAATTTTGAAAAATATCATATCTCGACCAAAATTAACTATTTTTTAGAAAAATTAGTAGAATATTAAGAAAAAATAAATTTTTGAAAAAACATGAAAAATCGATCGGGGTCGGCCGGCAGCCAGGCACGAGTGCGCATAGGCAGATGCCCGCGCGCAATTTTTGGAAAAATTGTACTTTTATTCCATAATTTAGGAATAACAACTTTTAATTACTCATGAAATTCTCGAAAGCCGAAAATAATCCTATAACTTGTAAAAAGTCTTTTTTTGAACCTTTCTACCAACATCACTAGGAAATTAACAGAAAAAAACATGTGTAAGTTAGGTGGTTGTTAACTTTTAAAGTGGACGGGAACAACCACATTTTCAGAACGAAAGGAAAATACCACAAGACTTACGCGATTTTTTCAGTCAATTTTGTACATAATTTTTGAAAGAAACACTTTTGGTCCCATGATAAATATTTGTAAAAATTTTAATGAAAAACGCTACGTGCTTAACATGTGCATATTAGAGAACATTGGAGCTGCTACTTTTGTTGCTACTCCATTTTGGAATAAATAGTTACGGAACCAATAGAATATTCATCTACTGCTCAAATACTTCTTAATTCAAGGCTGAAGAGAGCCTATGCATATTTTCTAGCCTTTTCTGCTCTACTTCCTTCGAAAAATCCATCTCCGATGAAGTGTATCTTGATAAGCCTTAGTAGCCGGTTTGCTATCGCGCCTTTTTTATTTTCCGACAAGGATGCTAGCTTTGGTATCTTCTGGGGTATTATTCCATCCGATCTTCACAGATCCCTCCAAGTTCAACTCCACAAGTTTTATGAAGTTTTTCTTGTCGAGCTCTAGGGTAGTTGTTGCTATCTTGATGGCTACAACCCATCCGTCTATTAATTTCTCGATATTTCGAAAATCGATAATATCCAGGTTCAGTATAGCGCCATATGGATGTAATGGCTAGAGCATGGTCCCTTCCCAAGGTATAATTTCATGCACTCTCTTTGGATTTCTTCCTGAATTTTCTTTTAGCCTGGTTCCCACAAACGTTGGAGTAGCACTAGTGTGAAAATCCGCACTTTCTCTCATCGGTTGATCCTGTGGAGGATCATTAGAACATGTACTTCCCTCCGGCAGTGGTAGTGCTGGAGTGATTTCATTTGTTTGGATATTGACTAAATCCACAATCCCGAGTTGGGAAAAGGATTCCGCCAATTCTTGTAGATCTGATAGATCTGCTCTCGTTACCTCTATTATTATATATATTTGATAGATGCGATAATTAGATCTTCTCTGGACTTTGGCTTTGGAATCTCCGTGGCCTTCCCCATCTGGTGTAGAAGAGGTATTGTTCCAAGGGCGTCTCTGATTCGCTCTTATCCGTTCCGCTTTTCCTGACTAGGATTCTACCATGGACTTTAGTGGAGTGTAGACGCCTTACTGCATTTCCTGGTAGTATTTGTCGAACTTCAAAATTTCTCAGCCATTCTTATTCTTCTTCTGTCGTGAGAAGTCTTGGATCAATCCTCTTGGGACGTTGTAACACTTGTCAAGAATTTTCATGAGAAATTCTCTTCTTTGTATTTCCAGAATTTGAAAATATTCCCTATTTTCAGAGTAACTAAAACTTTCGTTTCGGTTCCATTTTCTCTCAAAGTGTCTCCTCCACTTAGTAGATAAATAATATCAAAATGTAATATAATCATATATTTTTTTCAATAAACCTAGGTTTCGATACCATTCTAGGTGAGTATGTGTGAAAAATAAAATTTTAGTGTAAATGGACTAGAATAACTCTTTAAAATCTGCTCAAGGATAAAAATGTTCGAAAATCCGTCTATGGTCCCAAGTTAAGCCATTTTGAAAATCACATGATTAAATTGAAAATGCGCAAACTTAAAGGACTAAAATTAATCGTATGAAAACTTAAAAGATCAAAATGATGTTTCTCCAGCAAATATATTATATGAAATATTTGCCGCAAAGAAAAGATCTTCTATGATTGATTGCACGGTCCAATAAAATTGGGACCATTGTTTTTCCAAATAAAACATAAAAGTGGAGTGTAAGAATCAAAGCCATTCGTCCAAACTAAAGCAATTATATTTCAGTGCAAAGACAATCCAAAAAGAGACATAAGAAGAGCAAAAGATCAAATCTATGTACAGCCACTCTGGACATGTTTCTCTTTAACTCTCATGTCAATTAATATTAATGCATTGAGAGTATGTATACATCATCTGTGTCAGCATTACGAAATTCTGTTGGATGGGAATTGAATCATTATTTAAGACATGATGCATGAATATGAACCCAATTTTATCACTTCAGTTATTGTCAAATTTTAATGTAAAAAAACCAAGTATTGAAGTCGTAATTCCAGCAAAATCTATGTATTATTTTTACAGTAGTTATTTAGGGGTGATAGTATTTTCAGATTTTCCATGAATAAAAATCCTCAAAGTGTGTGGACCCTTTAATTTCTTTTCCTCTTTACTTTTAAAATCTCCTAGTGTTCAAAATGAGAAATGACATTTTTTGTACTGTAATTTTTAAAAAGAAGCACTTTTGGTTCTGTGATAAATTTTCGTTAAGATTTGAATAAAAAATGCTACATGCTTAACACGTACCTATTAGAGTCTTTATTTAAAAAAGTAACAGTTTTGGTCCCATACACTTAACGGCCACATGGTCTCTGTTAAATATCTAACGAAAACGTGCCATGGAACCAAAATTACTTTTTTTATTTTAAAATTACGGAACTAAAAGTTAATCTGTAATCAATAAGATCAAAAGTAGAAAAATTCTAAGTTATGTGCTGCAAAATATTATTTTGCCGAAATCAAAACATTCATAAATTCATAACATGCATGTAATAGTTGTAACAACATTTCTTGAGTTTGAATTATTGGTATTGGGATATACAAGCTGCCAAGCGAAAACACGTGTAATTAGTATGGATTAAACTATTGGCTTAATTAACGTTTGGTGTCACTTTCAATTTCCGTATTTAAGGATTAAAATTTTCATAACTTTGAGGAAGAAACAAATAAAAACATGATATCGCTCCTGTATAAATAGGTCTAGAGATGAGCTATTGAGCACCACATCAGTACACTGGCAATAAGAGAAAGTCCTTAATTGTGTACTTAAGTTGGTAATTTTCTTTGACTTATAAATAATGGGGATTCCAGTTGTTGATTTTTCAAAGGTTGATGGAAAGGAGAGAGCTGATACTCTGGCTCTGATCGATCATTACTGTCAAGAGTGGGGATTCTTTCAGGTACTCAAATGGCAATAGCATGGCTTGCTATTTTACTATATGGTATGTTGACTAAATTGTTTCTTGATTTCCGCAGTTAATCAATCACGGCATCTCTGAGGACCTCCTAGACAGGGTGAAGAAGGTGGCCACTGAATGCTATAAGCTAGAAAGGGAGGCAGGTTTCAAGAACTCAAAACCAGTCCAGTTGCTAAATGAACTGCTAGAAAATAATAGTGATGAGAAAATAGAGAATGTGGATTGGGAGGATGTTTTTCTACTCTCGGATGAGAATGATGTTGAGTGGCCATCAAAAACACCTGGTTTCATGTAAGCACAACTTTGTTTTAGTTATATTCCATCATATTTACTTTAATAATAGTTTTCGTTTACATATGGATAATTTTGAATAACTTAGTTTTGGTTGATATAAAAATATACGAAACCAAGATAACATATGCAAACAACAAACTGATTTTTTTGAGAGTAGGAACAAGTCCATGCATACATCAAATGGAATTTTTTGCTAATTGTTTAACTAATTATGTTTCTTACAACAGCGAAACCATGAAGGAATACAGAACCGAGCTGAAGAAATTAGGACATAAAGTCATGGAAATAATGGATGAGAATTTAGGCTTGCCAAAAGGCTACATCAAGAATGCTTTTGATGGTGGAGTAGACAATACTGCATTTTTTGGCACCAAGGTGAGCCACTATCCACCGTGCCCCCACCCAGAGAAGGTAAATGCTCTCCGAGCCCACACCGATGCTGGGGGCGTCGTCTTGCTCTTCCAAGATGATGAGGTGAAAGGCCTTCAAATGTTGAAAGATGGGGTTTGGACTGATGTGCAACCTTTGAAAAATTCTATAGTCATCAATACAGGTGATCAGATTGAAGTTTTGAGCAATGGGAGGTACAAGAGTATTTTACATCGGGTTGTGCCCCAAACAGATGGACAAAGGAGGTCAATTGCTTCATTCTACAATCCATCACTCAAAGCAACCATAGCACCCGCTCCACAACTGCTCGATCCCAAAGTTGAGAACAAGGCGAGCGACCCAGCCAAGTACCCCAAGTTCGTATTTGGGGACTACATGTCCGTTTATCTCGAACAAAAATTCCAACCTAAAGGACCAAGATTCCAGGCTGTAAAAGCCGTGTAAGAATCTAAAACAATCGATGGGATGTTGCATGAGACTTTACGGATGTTTGTTGAGAAATTACGCAATGTGTGCGTGTGTGCGCGCGTTTGTTTGTGTTATGAAGAAGGGTTCGGGTTTGTCCTTATAGCAAAATGCTTTATTTGAGCATATGCTTCTTCCGTTGTACGTCTATGAATGATATGGAAATAAGTAAAGTGTCTATCTTGTCTTCTATCTGGAATAGTTCAATTGTTCCTTTTTTTTTTTTTTTTTTTTTGAATGCAATTTTAATTGTTGCTATTTTTTCTCAATAATAAACCTAACAGTCCTTTTTTAATTACATAATTTGTAAAATTCGTTAAATATTTTAAGAAAAAAGTTATAAAAATTATTATTAATTAGCTTCTAGAAGATCTACTTATATTTATATCAACCAATTCGAAAAATTCATACAGCTAACTAATTATTGAGCATTAATATTTTCTCTTCGAACATTAATATGCCATACACATGAAGTTATTTATGTTATTTTCATAATATATATTAGATTATATGTTCTATTACTATCATTAACATTATTATTATTTCTTATATATGTATCAATCTATATTTATATATGTACTAGCTAAAACTCTTGTAAAAGGGCATATAATTAGAAAATTTTCATCATTCTAATTTAATTATATATGACTAAAATACTCTATATTAAACCTCAAGTAACACTAAGAAAAGTAATATAAATAATAATAAGATTCCAATAGGCTGTAAAAATTAGCAACTCGTGAATGGTTGTTGTAGTCTAAAGCATTTCTTGAGGCTAAAAGCCACGATAAATATTTTTAATGGCTATTAACTCTAATAAATAACCCGTGATTCTGTAAGTAACGCGCTGACAATTTTAGTTTTAAAATTTATGATTTTAAAATATTAAGTTAATTATAATTCTATAATATATGTTGTTGAATATTTTTATATATTTAAGTTTCTTAATTTATTATTCACATACTTTAGTATATATCGCGACAATAAATAATACAACGATATATGATATGTATTATAATACAAGCTGTTGGATATGATTGATGATGAGATATCAAATGGTGAAATACCATACGACCTGTGCGTTGTGTGGTATCAGTGGTGATATGGTCACAAGCTATGTGTTGTGTGATTGCCGGCAAAAGCCATTGAGTGATACACTCCAGTTTGGTTAAGTAGGGCCCTAAGAAAATAACGATAACGTCAAATTTTATATCGTGGTGATGTTCAATTCTCCTATTGGTTTTGCATGACTATGGGCATTGAGTGCTTTGTGATTACACAACAAATATTGGTTGATTGGGGTCATTGCATGCAACTGGTCTTTTATTCTACGTGTCATATGTGTATACATATATATATAAGCTAGTTAGATATACTTACTGAGTTGACAACTCATTCTTTGTCACGTTTTTTTTCAAGGGATTGATTGCAGTGACTCATTTAGCTAGATCTTATGCAGTTGTAAGACTTCTAGTGGGTCAACAGTGTCATTTTGAGTCAGGAATTATAACTATATATTACAGGAATATTATACTGTGGCTGAATTGGTATTCGTAATCCTAAATTGTATCAAATATGTATTTGGAATGAGTTTAGGAATACGGATATCCTTGTTGTTTTCTCTAAGTCGTTACTACTATTTACATTAATACATTAATTACAAGTAAACCTCCTCTTCATTTTTTGCCAATAGTAGTGATCAGTCATGTTCTACTTTCTTAATTAAAAATAATGATCTCCTTGTCTCCATTTGTGGCTTCTTTTTTTTCTTTTTCCCATAGTGAAAACAAGGATCAAACATATTATTAATGTATCTTAATGGTAGTAGATCATGAATTAATAATTATTATATATAATTTGTAATAATCAACTGTCAATAATTAATCACTACAACAAAATAGTGTACTAATCACAAGATGATGAAATTAAAATTTTAAATTGTTATTAAAACTATATATTATATCTATTAATAATAATTTTCATCTTGTCAAAATATAATCATTATGGTGAAGAATTTTGCATAAAATTATTGCAGTAGACAATTAATGCCATTTATAGTAACGACTTAGTGATAACAACAAGGGTATAGGTATTCCTAAACTCATTTCAAATATATATTTGATACAATTTAGGATTGCGAATACCAATTCAGTCACAGTTTAATATTCTTGTAAATATATAGCTAGAACTCCTAACTCAAAATGACACTATTGACCCACCTACAAGTCTTACAACTTTGCATATGTTCTAGCTAGATGAGTCACTGCGATCTATCTCATAAAATACATGGCAAAGAATGAGTTGCCAATGCAGTAAGTATAGCTAACTAGCCTATATACATATATATATATACACATATGGCACATACAACAGAAGACCAATTACATGCAATGACACAAACCAACCAATATTTGTTATGTAATTACAGAGTACTCAATGCCCATTGTCATGCAAAACCACGACATAATATTTGATGTTGTCGTCTATTTTTTTAGGGCCCTGCTTAACTAAACTGGAGTGCGTCACTCGATAGCCTTTGTCGGCTATCATCATCATCATCATCATCCCAATCACAATACTTCTTTTTTTTTTTTTTCCTTCGTATCACACAGCACACAGCTTGTATGACCCCATTACCACTGATATCACACAACACATAGCTCTTACTATATCATACCATCTGATATCTCATCACCAATCATATCATATAGCTTGTATGATAATAGATAGCATATATTATTGTATTATCTATTTTCGATATATAAGTATGTAAATAATAAATTAAAAAATTAAATATATAAAAATATGCAACAATATATATTATAGAATTATAATTAATTTTTTAAACATTTCAAAATCATAAATTATAGAACTAAAATTGTCAATCCGTTACTTACAGAATGACGGGTTATTTGCCACAGTTATCATGGCTCTTAGCCACAACAAATGGTTTAGACATTTTGAAAAAACTGCAACAATCATTGTATAGTCGTGGTCTATAACGATTTGTTACTATTATTTATTATTAATTATAACATTTAGCCATAATTAAATCTTATATTTCTTGTACTAAAATCACATGCATTTATTTTCACGAGTTACTAATTTCTGCAGCCTATTGGAATCTTATTATTATTTATATTACTTTTGTAGTGTTATTTGAGGTTTAACATAGAGTATTTTAGTCATATATAATTAAATTAAAATAATGAAAATTTTCTAATTATATGCCCTTTTACAAGAGTTTTACCTAGTACAGATATAAATATAGATTGATACATATATAGGAATAATAATAACGTTAATGATAGTAATAGAACATATAACCTAATATATATTATGAAAAGAAATAAATAACTTTATGTGTATGACATAATCATGTCCAAGAGAAAATATTAATGCTCAATAATTAGTTAGCTATATGAATTTTTCGAATTGGTTGATATAAATATAAATAGATTTTTTAGAAGCTAATTAATAATAATTTTAATAACTTTTTTCTTAAAATAATTAACGAATTCTACGAATTATGTAATTAAAAAAAAGGACTATTAGGTTTATTATTGAGAAAATATAGCAACAACTCAAATTGCATTCAAAAAAAAAAAATTAGGAACAATAGAACTATTCCAGATAGAAAACAAGATAGGCACTTTATTTATTTCCATATCATTCATAGACGTAGCATATGCTCAAATAAAGCATTTTGCTACAAGGACAAACCCGAACCCATCTTCATAACACAAACACACACGCGCAAACACACACGCGCAAACACACACACACATTGCATCATTTCTTAACACATATCCCTAAAGTCTCAAGCAACATCCCATCAATTGTTTTAGACTCTTACACGGCTTTTACAGCTTCGAATCTTGGTTTTTTAGGTTGGAATTTTTGTTCAAGATAAACGGACATGTAGTCCCCAAATACAAACTTGGGGTACTTGGCTGCGTCGCTCGCCTTGTTCCCCACTTTGGGACCGAGCAGTTGTGGAGCAGGTGCTATGGTTGCCTTGAGTGATGGATTGTAGAATGAAGCAATTGACCTCCTTTGTCCATCTGTTTGTGGCACAACTCGATGTAAAATACTCTTGTACCTCCCATTGCTCAAAACTTCAATCTGATCACCTGTATTGATGACTATAGAATTTTTCAAAGGTTGCACATCAGTCCAAACCCCATCTTTCAACATTTGAAGGCCTTTCACCTCATCATCCTGGAAGAGCAAGACGACACCCCCAGCATCGGTGTGGGCTCGGAGAGCATTTACCTTCTCTGGGTGGGGGCACGGTGGATAGTGGCTCACCTTGGTGCCAAAAAATGCAGTATTGTCTACTCCACCATCAAAAGCATTCTTGATGTAGCCTTTTGGCAAGCCTAAATTCTCATCCATTATTTCCATGACTTTATGTCCTAATTTCTTCAGCTCGGTTCTGTATTCCTTCATGGTTTCGCTGTTGTAAGAAACATAATTAGTTAAACAATTAGCAAAAAATTCCATTTGATGTATGCATGGACTTGTTCCTACTCTCAAAAAAATCAGTTTGTTGTTTGCATATGTTATCTTGGTTTCGTATATTTTTATATCAACCAAAACTAAGTTATTCAAAATTATCCATATGTAAACGAAAACTATTATTAAAGTAAATATGATGGAATATAACTAAAACAAAGTTGTGCTTACATGAAACCAGGTGTTTTTGATGGCCACTCAACATCATTCTCATCCGAGAGTAGAAAAACATCCTCCCAATCCACATTCTCTATTTTCTCATCACTATTATTTTCTAGCAGTTCATTTAGCAACTGGACTGGTTTTGAGTTCTTGAAACCTGCCTCCCTTTCTAGCTTATAGCATTCAGTGGCCACCTTCTTCACCCTGTCTAGGAGGTCCTCAGAGATGCCGTGATTGATTAACTGCGGAAATCAAGAAACAATTTAGTCAACATACCATATAGTAAAATAGCAAGCCATGCTATTGCCATTTGAGTACCTGAAAGAATCCCCACTCTTGACAGTAATGATCGATCAGAGCCAGAGTATCAGCTCTCTCCTTTCCATCAACCTTTGAAAAATCAACAACTGGAATCCCCATTATTTATAAGTCAAAGAAAATTACCAACTTAAGTACACAATTAAGGACTTTCTCTTATTGCCAGTGTACTGATGTGGTGCTCAATAGCTCATCTGTGGACCTATTTATATAGGAGCGATATCATGTTTTTATTTGTTTCTTCCTCAAAGTTATGAAAATTTTAATCCTTAAATACGGATATGGAAAGTGACACCAAACGTTAATTAAGCTAATGCATCTTATCATCATTAAACCAATTGTTTAATCCATACTAATTACGCATTTTAAAGGATTCTTATTGGGTTCATATTCATGCATCATGTCTTAAATAATGATTCAATTCCCATCCAACAGAATTTCCTAATGCTGCCACAGACTATGAATACATACTCACAATGCATTAATATTAATTGAGATGAGAATTAAAGAGAAACATGTCCAGAGTGGCTGAACATAGATTTGATATTATGCTCTTCTTCTTTCTCTTTTTGGATTGTCTTTCCACTAAAATAAAATTGCTTTAGTTTGGACCAATGGATTTATGGATTATATTTTTTGAACGGCCAAATCGTTACAATATGTATTTCAAATAAACTGTTATAAAATTCGTTCCAAATGTCGTTCCAATATGGTAACGGTAAATGGTTGGAACTCTGTTTAATAAATAAACCGCCATTATGAACATGGACTCAATACCCATTTTGTCAAAATTGTCAACCGAAAATGTTCATGTGGCAAATGGAACATTCCTTACTCTCACGCTCAAAAAATATGCGCTGTATACATGATTAATATTGCATTAAGGGTTAAGGATTATTATAATCTAATAGCTTATAGAAATACATATTCTAAGTATTTTGAACCTTTGATGTCAGAATATTATTGAGATGTCTCGGAATTTAAGTTGGTCAACAATACTACTTTTCGTATCTCTACACGTCCTGGTCGAGATCAAGCATCACATATTTAAAACAAGATACATTGATCGCAAACAAGTGAAAGACAACAAACCCAATAAAGAAGACACTTAGTAAATTACTAAAATTAATAATTATAAGAAATAATAATAAATATAATAATTATTTATTATAATAAGTAAATTATTTTAACTTTTAATTGTTTAATTATTTTGTTAGTTATTATGGAATAAATTAAAATTATTATTAATTATAATTTATAAATTTCAAAACATTGCTTTACCTGCATATCTTAGCATATATGAAAGCATCTTTCGCAAAATTGCTTCATCTTTCCATCATACTGAGTTAAAGAAGCGACTAATCCTCAGAGGGAAGTCCAGTTTACTATAGGGTGCAATTCTCTACTTCCAATAGACAATTTGTGTGCTACAGTCCTACCTTACAAGACTAGAGTTAGGCACGGCCTGGCGAGTTCTTGGGTCCCCTCAACTCGGCACAAAGGACTTCAAACTCTCAATGCAACTGGATCCTGCCACGAAATTCTCCTCTTCCCCACACGAGACGGCCCTTCACCAGCATTTCGACATATGGACAACTTCAGATCATTTTGCACCTCATCACTCGGACGGCTGATTAAACCTTTCTTTACTTGGTCGGAAATTATTGCTTCGTGATTGCTCTGGATATCCTCCTCCCCTGTCTGTAAATGTAGAACTAATTAAAATAAAGAGAATCGATAGATAAAATCTGAAGTCAGAACTTCTTATAAATGCAACTCCCTACCGAGATTTCATTCAAGTCGAAGACTGGAGCTCGGCTTGGTAAAGAAGCTTCTTTCCGACATAGACTATTGTCCCAGTTCAAATCCAACGGTACAATTGTATTCTTCAAAGCTGTTGCATTTGCACCATGCATCCTTTCCTTCTGGTTCAGATCAAGAACTGGAGTTATGTTCCGGGCCAAAGATTTCCTGATATCTGCCCTTCCTTTGTCGCTACAATCGGGAACCAATGGAAAACTGAGTTGGACAGCTTTTTTTTCTGTTTTCCTGCGAAGCTGACTGACTGGGGATGCGCTACTTGGAGCAACTTCTTTACCAATACAATGTTTCTTTTTGGATTTAGATTTGGGAGCCAGAGGTAATCTACAATGATCGGCTTCCTTTCTGCTTTTAGACTGTGTCAGATCTGGTGGCTGCACAAGATTTTCTTTTTGTATTGAATTCATAGTCTTCGTTTTCACAAAGCATTCATATCTTCTACGCAAGAACCTGCATTATGATGAGAGTCGTGAGACGACAATTACTGTAACAAGAATCAGTGGGATGAACAATGTGAAGAAACTGGCACATGCTGACCAAACTCCACCATGTGTGCAAAAAGTTTTAGTTTTATATATGAAATATCATATACTAAAGAAGTGAGGGTTCAATCAGAAACAATAACCATGATCGTGACCATTCTCAGTACCCTATATAAATTCAAAGAAAGGATCAGAAAAAACACTGAATCACCTAAGAATCGCAATATGCCGACTGAGTTATCACAATTCTTTACAATTTTCATTATGATACCATCCAAGAGTAAGAGCAAACGACCTAACATTTCAAGGATAAAAAACAATTAACGATTACACACTGTGTTCCCAAGAAATTGAAGGTAAATCAATTGAACCAGGGAATCTTCATAATCTCCAGAACAAGGCATAAAGAATTGCATACCAAACTTCAGCAGTTAGCACCCTCTTCCTCTGTTTTCCTGCCTGTAGTTTGCTTCTCATAAAATCAACTTCCTGCAATGGTACAATCATGTGTTAATTCCCAGATACTAACAAGGCAACTGGGAATATCTTTTAGCTTAACAGGGAGGTGTACATATAGCAATGTAATGTCTTAATTATGTAGATATATCATAAACAAAAATTGCGAAAACAGTGGTGGTCTTGAAAAACTTGCAAAACTTAGACAAGCCGTCATCTAAATCACGACTTGCCAATTTTTGTCTTTCAAATAAAACACAAAGTCGATACTCCCAATATGACTACCAATCATTACTTGAAAATAGAACTCCACTTCAAGGAGTCCTTACTCCAAGGATTCATTATCTTAAATAACGACTAAAGAATTTTTTTTATTTTTTACTTATTTATATACTTTGTAACTTTTTTTAAAATCAAAGGTAATGACTCAAAGTCATTAAATTACTAAAAATAACTACTCGGAGTCAATAATTGGACAAATAAATGAAAAAAGTAAAAAATTCCTGAGTTGCAATCTGGAATAGACTTCTCAGAAAAGTGATTACCCCAGATAACAACTCAAGAGTTTTTGTTTATTTATTTTTATTTATTCACCACTCCAAGTCATTATCTGGAATAATAAATAAATAAGTAAAAAAATTCATGAGTCGTTACCTAGAGTAATGACCCCTTTGAGGAGTCGTTAACCCTAGTAATGACTCAAGAATTTTTTCTATTATTTACTTATTTTTACTTTGTAACTTTTTCTAAAACTGAAAGTAACAACTCTAAGTCATTACCTGGAATAACTCCAAATAACAACTAGGAGTCGTTACCCGAATAAATAAATAAATAAACCAAAAAAAATCATGAGTGGTTACTTAGAGTAATGACTTCGGTCATTACCCGAAGTATCGACTCAGGAATTTTTGTGTATCTTTTTAGTTATTTATTTTTGCTTTGTAAGATTTTTTTAAGACTGAAGGTAATCCCTCCAATGACCTGGGGTAACTCCAAATAATGACTCGGAGGCGTTACTTGGATTAAGGATTCCAAGTTTTTTATTTAGAAAAAAGAATTGGCAAGTCGTCAATTCTTGCAAGTTTTTCAAAACCAACATTATTTTTCAATTCTTTTAAGAATATTTGAATAATTAAGCCCAATGTAATGCATTATAAAGGTGTCTGCACTTATTTAAAAGTAGTGATCATCAACTTACTGCTGAAAATAAGCTAAAATGAGGGAGGGGGGTCTTTACAACTGCTTTTAGACTGGTTATTTAAGCTAAAAGCTGAGAAGGCATCCTGCCAACTTTTGCATCTCATTGCTATCCCCAATACTCCATGATGCGAGCAAAAGAAAATGGTGCTCGGTGTCTAGTTCATGTAGAAAATAATTAAACAAAGTGCTAGGAAATAGAAGAGCGAAAACTAGTGAAATTGAGAATGTTATTCTTCTTTTTGAGTACATGGGAAAGATTTATATTAGAGTTCAACGTGTAAAACTCTAACTACAAAATTAGAGCGGTCCTTTCAGCTAAAATTATAGCATGAAGATGAAAGTTGTTGTATGAAGGTAAAACTTGTATTATAAAAATATTTAGAATTATATATTTATAATATTTTTTTATCATAAAATAAAAAGGAAAAAGTGCTGATGACTTCGAGCTTGGGCTCGAGCTCGACTCGATGGGAAATAAGCTCATTACCTCGGGCTCGAGCTCGAGCCTCTTCCATGTAAATTCTCCGAGGTCTAGCTCAATATAAAATTTTCGAGCTAGCCCGAGCTCCACTCTTTTACACCCCTAATAGCAAGTCCATCCCATTTATAATATTATTATTATGATAAATAAGCATACAACGGTCCACACAGAAACCATATAGATCTAACAAAAGAACACCAACAGAGTAGGAATAACAATTGAAGAAAAGATCAAAGAACCAAAAATTAGCATCTTGATTTTAGCAGAAACTGACATTTCACTCGTGATTACCTATTGAGGATAAAGAAAGAGTAGGGTGAAGAACTAACACAGAAATGAAAGGGAGAAAAAACCATGAAAACAATTTGAAAACCAGGTAAATATCAGGCGATTTTTTCAATGACTTCATGAAGAACATCAACTACTATATAGAATAGAAAACCAGATCAAAAAGCTAATGAACATAGCAGAAAGTTGTTACCCCAAATCTCAGGGAAGGGTAAAGAAAGACCAATCAAGTCTATTAAACAGATCAAATCCATCAACACAAAAACTTGGAAAGAACAGAAACCCAAAAGGTTTCCAGGAAATTCACACGGTCGAGGCCAAACCCAGAAAACAAATGGTCAAAACAAAGCCTCAGATCCCCCAAATAACAAAAGAAACACAAATCCTACAAACGAAAACAGGCATACCCTTTGTAATTCCTGATACTCTTGCATAAGAGCCCGATGCTTCATCCTGGCCTTAGCATCGTCATACCCACGAACACCAAACGGTGGCGTCGATTCCAAAACGACCCCTTGACTCTTCCTCGGCATCAGATCACCACATAAAAGAAGGCCTTTTTCACAAAGGTGTGATCTTGAAGAAGATCACACAATAGATATAGTTATAACTAGATGCGGTTAGCTGTTAAGAACAGGGAAAGAGAGGAAAACAAGAAAATGAATATATGGTGATAGATATGAACACGGTAGAGGGATGGACAAAGCAATAAAGAAAGGAGCTTTGTATCTAGAGAAAGAAAAAGATATAATAGAGAGGACAAGAAAAGAGAGAAAATAGATAGGGTGGGGTGGGGGCGGGGGGGGGAGGGGGGAAGGTTCTCTCTTTGCCTTTCCTGTTTTTCTCTGTGGAAAATTTCTGACCAAGGCAAAGGCCGAAAGAGCCCACATAATTCGGGCACAAATATAAAATACAAACATAGTTGTTTGGAGAGACAGTGAAGGTTGATGATGAAGACGGGGACTTTTGCTCTGGGGGAATTGCAGAAGGGCATTTCTCTCTCTCTCTCTCTAGAATTCACCCTCCCTTCTTTATTTCTTTCTTTTCCGGTCTCTTTTGCATAAATTTTGGTCCAGCTGGGGCCTTTGGGGAGAGAGTAGGCTGGTGTGGACTCTCCTGGTCTTCTGAGATCATGGGAGGCGTGGAATATAGGTAAACAATGTGTATGCATGTAGGAGGAGAGAGAAAGACCGAGGCTATATAAGTTTTACTTCTAGAGAGAGATGGCACGAGAGTGATGATGGCTGAAGGGCTGGAGAAAGAAAAAAAGGAGAGAGAAAGAGAGAGAGAGAGAGTGCTGTTTCCTCATGAATTTTGCAGCAGTTGGTAGCAGTACCTTGTTTTTGGGCTTTGTTTTTCTGACCCCACTTGCAAATTACTCTTATACCCTCATAGATCTTGAGGTTAACTCCTCCCAAGTTTTTATTAAACTAGATTGAAATCCCATAAATAACTTATTTGGTATTTTTATAAACAATAATTTTAATTTTCTTTAAATAATTATATTGATCAATTAAAAAAAGGGTTAAATAAATTTTACTCCCGAATTATTCCTGACATAAAATTATCCCCTTAAATTAATAAATATAATATCTATCCCCTGGTTGAATAAAATTACCCCTTATATCTTAAATAATTATAGTATTATCAATATATTTTAGTATTTTGTACATTAAAATTTTTACGTGTATTTATTTTATAATTTGAATTATTTTGTAAAGTCAAAGTTAAGATAAATGAGTATAATAATTACACAAAACAATATGTATAGATTTTATTAATTTGGTAATAAAATTAAGTTATTAAATATTTATTTTTTTAGATTAAAAATATCCATTTTTTAAGTATATTTACTTTAAAAAAAACTTGACAAAATATATTTATTAATAATTTTTCTAAAAGTATTTACTTTGGTTAAGCATATATGTATATTGTCAAATTTTTTTCAAAATTATATATAAGTTGTTGGGATATCATATTTACTATGTATCTATTATATATATATATTAATTTATTACTCCACTTTTAATTTAAATTTTTTACTTTTTAAATATTTCTAATTTAAATATGATCTAATATGCGAAATACTAAAATATATAAAGAATAACATAATTATTCAAAAAATGAGGGGCAATTTTATCCAATCAAGATGTATGCATCACATTTATAAGTTTAAAAGGATAAATGCTACATCAAAAATAATTTAGGGGGCAATGTGTATTTAACTCTTGAAAAAATAAACACTATGTTTGTTTTCATTTCCAAATTATTTGAGACAAGTCAAAAACATACCCAATGTGTTGTCATCATTCAAAGACACCTTATTTAGGTGTTTTTAACTATTTTAGCATAAATACATACATATATATACACACACATATACATAAATATATATAAAAAAGACATGATTTGACAATGAATAGTAATTTTTGTCTCTCAAAACACAACACTAAATATATAATATTTATTTTAAATTATCTCCAGAAACAAATTCAAACATACCTACTATCTCTAACACACACTTATTTATCTTTATTTTTCTCTCTCCATCTCCACAAAACACAACAAAACATTCAGAAAACGAATCCAAACATTATGAAAAACTTTCAACAGATTTTGCAAGTTAGATTGGCCGGATTCAAAGTCAAGTCAAGGTCGAAGTCGGGCATTTCAAGCTGAACTAGAGGTGGGCTGGACGAGTTTTCGATCTTGTAAAATTAAGTGGGCAGATTTTGAATCCGGCAAAATCTTTCTTCAACCTGCTCCAGTACTATTCTTATTCGTAATCCATCAAATATGTAAGTATTTGTTTATCGGCTATGTAGATTTATTATATTTTATTTTTATTATTATTTATAATTTATAAGCCAATAAGAAATATATTAAATTATCTATTTTATATTTTAAAATCATTATTTGAGGGGCAATTTTGTAAACTTTCTTATTTGAATGTGAGGAGCCCATTCATACCTAACTTGTGGGATTATGTTCCCACCAGCAGCTGGAACTGCTGTCCAGGTCTCATAGGCTAAAGATTTATGAGAGCTTAGAGGTAGGAAAATTCTTCAAGGCTTTGCCAGATTTCATATTATTTTTGTATTATTTTAAGGGTAAAGTAAAATGATATTTGTTATCTTTTTGTTATTTGAAAAATTATTAATAGTATCTTGTATTTAATTATCGTTTAATAATTAACCCAATTCGTTAGATTTTCATATATTTGTAGTGAACTGACCAAAATGTCTTTATAGATTATGATTATAATTTTTTTTATTTTTTATGTGGATTAAGTGGATAATTTTTTAAAATATTTTCATCCATCCCGTCCGATGTCTTTACAAATTTTTTATTTTTTTAAAAAAATACAATAAGGACAAAATTGATAATTTCATATGTTCATCCAAAGATTACAAAATTTTATCAAATATGAGGGGGGTATTTATAATTTTTTAAACAACAAAGAGGTACTCATAATTATGTAAAACCTCATAAAAGGTAGTTAATTGACCCTTATTTTAATTCTAATTATAGTATATAACGATTGAAAACTATTACATTTTTATGGATTATTTGTGCTTATTTCGTTTTATCAACAATAAAAAAAAAAAAGATCATTTTAGGTACATTATCTTCATCTCTTTATTTTTACTATTTTGGTTTATTATCGACATATATTTCACGAGAAAACAAGAAAATACCCTTATGACCTTACCGTTTAACCAAATTCTTATTGGCATGTTCTCGACGTTTCTATAATATTAAAATACACCAGATCATCAATTCATGGGAAGTTGGCATGAGGACGCTCGTGTCTTTCTGTGCATCGGTGCCTGGTTTTCATGATTCTTGGTCTGCTCAATTCATTGATCTACAGCAGCAAGTAGGGGTGGGCGTTGGGTCGGGTTTATCGGGTTCGGGTTTATCAGGTCGGGTACCCGACTCGTCGGGTAGTGCATAACACTACCCGAACCCAAACCCGAGTAAGGCGGTTACCCGACGAGTCGGGTACCCATCGGGTTCGGGTACCCGACAGTCGGGTTTCGGGTAATTTTATGCAATTTTTTTTCATCTACCGCAAGGACAAGCCATGTTTTTCATCTAACTGGAGGAATAGTTAATTAGGTGCACAATATCTAAAAGACTAAAACTCACCAAGCACACCAACTGCAATCAAATAAAAACCTCAAAGTATGAACAAGAACAAGAATCAAACAAAACATTCCTCCTCTTATTGACAAGAATCAACAAGAATCAACTGCAATCTTGACACCTAAAGAAACATACTGCAGCATAAACCTCAAACAAAACACTCTCTACAAAAATCCATCAACAAGAACAAGAATCATACTCCTCTTATTGTATAACATCAAGACCGTAGAAGAAAAACGAAACACCACAATCCTATGACATGAATGTTACAAAAACTGTAAATTATGTTCAAACAATATCGTACAACATTATACAGGAGAAACAGTTCAGTCCCACAGGGATCTAAAGAAAACGTCAACACATATATCACAAACAAACCCACAAACTATTAACTCGCCGATCATCAATTTTACATCCCAAGATCAAAACTTTTACCCATGAACCCCCAAAGCAATCAATTCCAATACACGAGTATCAAAAGAAATCAACAGAGGACTACCTACATCAACCATCAAGTCTGCATGATATTTTTTATAGGCGTTGATGTAATTATAAAAAAAAGAAAAATATTAATGATTAGTATAATTTCACTATAGTAAATGGATTTTTGGGTAATTATCTTTAATGAATTCTGATCACGCCAACTCAAGTATGAAATATCAGTTCTATTTGCGCCTATCCAACTCACAACAAACGTAGCTCTAAGATCTTGACAAGAATCCGCCACGGGTTAATAACTGTATGATATTTCGATATCACCTTGCTTAACCACTCTATCCACAGTCCACTCTCTGCTCTCCGTCACCTCCACTGTGGGTAAAAATGGCGTCGACCAGTGCCCTTACTTCTCAGTTCCCAAAATCTATGCCGACCTCAGGTTCAAGCTCTCTGCCTTTCTTCGTAGATTTGCTTTCTTGAAAATATGTTGTTGTCTTAAATTTTAATGAATCTACGCGCACCATCGCAGTTACTTATTGCTGAAAATTAAGGGTTTTTTGCTTTCTTCTTTTTCTTGATTATTTAGTGTAAATGCTGTTATGGGTTTTTATTGTTATCTCTTGAAGGGTTGGAAGCATAGTTTTTAGATGGTAGAGTAGTTGATTTAGCATCCTGTTTACTGAGCTGAATTGTTGGTAGACCCGGCTCGTTCTTGCGGGCGGCATCATTATGCTTGTTGGGAGAACTTAGAAGTGTGTATTTTTGGAATGTGTGATCTCCCTTTTTAATTTATTGGTTTGGAGTAGAAACAACTTGGCAACTCATAGTTTGGAAAACCGAAAGAGAAGAGAATGAAATCAGGCTCCCCTTTTTGATGGACAAGAATGAAAAGCGGAGGAAAAAATGATGCAATACAAAACAAGAAAAAACTCTTCTTTTTCGTTGCACAATTTTTGTCCAATGTATTGATTTTCACCCGTGCTGATTGTCGTTATAATAATCTTTGGCTGGAGTATTTGTCATTTATAGGTTGGTTATTAACTTAAAAATATAATTCTGAATAAATTTTGCATATGAAAATCTTGAATTTTAAAGTTGAGAGAATGTCCTGATACAATCTAGTAGATATGAAATGTTTCATTTGGTTGAAGCAAACCTAAGTTTGCCACCCGATTATTGGCCTTGTAGTTGGTTTCATGAAACAGAAATTGTCTGGTATGAGATAGATGATAACTAAATAGTCCAAGTATGAACATTTACCTAAGTATAGGTTTCATAAGCATGCTACTTAAAATAATGAGGGCGACCTACTTTGGGCCAAAGGAAGAAAGAGAAAGAAAATATAACATGATTCAGAAAAATATTGAAAATTTTGGCCTATTTTAGGACCAGTGACACCAGCAACCCTGACAAGTTTTATAGTTTTAGAGGGATAGGTTTCCAGTAACACTTGTATAGTACTTTCTATGACGGTTATAATGTTGGTAACCACTGTGCCTAGTTTAGGACCACTGTCCCTAAAAACATTGGGACAATGGTGCATTGAAGTTAAGTAGAATCCTATTAGTTACATTACACAGTCTGAATTTCTTTCAGTTTCCTAATTTTGCTCACTCCACTGCATGCATTAAAATGTGTAAATTGGTTATTATAATTTGGTGTTGTAATTTGCAACTGAACATCTCCTTGTCCTTCTGAAACATTAGTTTTCTCTAAATTAGTCTTGTCTGGGTTGGAACTAAAAGATGTTGCGTCCTTGGCTGGTTACATGAGGAGATTTTCTATTTTTATCTCCTCTCCCGCGTATTTCTAATCCAAAATTCATTTGACATGAAACCTTTAAGCTTATATCCCTTCACATTTCTTCACCCATGCCTAGCCATTTTCACGTGTGTGGTTAGCAAGTTCATGCATCATTGCAAATAAAGAGTGGGCCACAGGAAATTGCTTTGCCTGTCAAATCTCACTGCACTGACCATAGTAAACTCCTTCTCGTTGTACCGAAATAGAGGTCTGATTTAAACGACCAGGTACAGCATCACATTTGACACCTAAGGAAGGCTCTGTTGATAGTGATGGTTCCTATTTTCTGCTGTCATATTTGCTTATGTCCTAAGTTGACATGTAGTAGCATATCCTGTGGTTACTTATTTACGTTTCTCTGTTCAGACAGATTAAAGACCAACTCATCTCCAGTTGGCATATGCATTTTATCTCGATCTTGTCATCAGAAGCTCATCGAAAAACGACAACCTATTCAAATTTGCTGTCTATTCGGTGGAAAGAAAGATAACAGCGAAAAGAGCGAAGATGCACCTTCAAAGGCATGTGATACGCATTATTCTTGCCATAATAACAAATTAGTGATAATTATCATAATCTTTTGATTGTGGAAACATGTCTTACAATCATTATGTCTTAAACATCATTTCTTCTGATCCTGTTCCACAGAGGTAAATTATGAGCCTACCATGTTTTCTGTTAACGAGCAGTCAATAAGTAGAGCATGATTTTGATCTGTGGTAACTCAGACAGATTGTGCATTCTTATTGAGGTTGCTACAGAAATAAGGGAAATATTCTGCTATGAGATTTAATATCATCTTTTTCATTGAACTCGCTCCTGACCTCTTCAAAGTAGTGCACTGACAAGGATCAGAAAATGTGCAAATTGAACCTTCATTTGACATGATGCATTTTCCTAACCCAGCATTCTTTCACTAAAATGAACTTCTATTCCTCCTATGAAACTAGTTTGACTTTGGTTGATTGTCAAGCTTAGGCAGGTATTCTGGGAGGAATGCAGAATTTGTATGAGACTGTTAAGAAGGCACAAATGGTTGTTCAGGTTGAGGCAGTAAGAGTGCAAAAAGAACTTGCAGTGTATGCTTCATTAGACCAAAGCCTTTTATCTTGTAATTTACCTTCTGAATTCCTGGCATCAACATTCACCTTTTCCTTTTTGGGTTCTTTATACAGAGCAGAGTTCGATGGTTACTGTGAAGGAGAGCTCATTAAGGTACTGGGTTATTCATTTATTTAGTATTGTTTCTGGCAGCACACACACTTTAATCACATTAGGTGACTTACTAAAAGGGGGCATGAGAGTATAATTACCATTTCTGAAAATTTGTGTTCTTTTTGGTTTACTAGTAAAGTGTACATGAGTTGTGCATATTGGAAGTTTTTCTAAATTTAGATAACAATAAAATTTAGTAGTACTCTACCAGAAATACTTTCAGTTTTTATTAGATTAATATATTCCTTTATGAATATTCTGTAGGAATGTTTTCATTCCTAAGGTTTACTAGCCTGCGCATTGTGCGCCTTGCGCCATCGCGCACGCCATGGCTTACCATTAATAACTATGCATTCCTTTGATGCATGAATAAATTTTGTAATCAAGAAATAGCTATGATAAAAAAAGTTTAATAAAGAATAATTTCTTTTAATTTTTCAGTGTTAAATATGTACTTTTGGTTCTTATCAAGTCGTACTGCATGTATTTATATATACAAGTATATTACATAGATATCAAAGTATTGAATATATAAATTTGTTTGAAGTTTATACTTATTTGTTTTTTGGAATAATTCTTTCTTGACTATAAGTTTTCTTCAGTAGTTATTTTCTTCATTAATAATTTTCGTATATGTTCTTTGGGTGTATTCATTGTATTTTGGCTCTCTCTTATAGAAAAAGATTGAGAATATTACATATTTTGTTTTAGTTTGAAGAGAATTATATGCATGTTAACATGTTATATAAGTTTTGAGTTTTTGAAGATAATACATAGTTCCTAAGAATTTTTCTTAAAAATCGCTAGATGGATACTCAGTTCTTTTATGATTAATTTTGAATTCATGCATAGTCAATCTCTATATCTTATTACTTCTAAGTACAGTTAATATGTTTTGATCTAATTATTCAAGTTATTCATATCAAATAGGCTTATATTGGAAGTTTGTGTTGGCGTGTGGAGCCCCAACATTATAAGAAGCAAAATAATATTTTTACAGACTCCCTAATATAGATAATTAATGGGAGGTTTTTATTTTAATTCACACAAAACTATTCTACAAAAAAATCTTGAGCAATTGTGGACATTGGAGAATTTTCTAAACCACTTAAATATTGCTCTTTTTTTCTTTTCATATTTGGTGCACACATTCACAATCTATCCAAATGATTTCCTAATAGTTTCTGTTGTTGTATTATATTTTATTAATATATAAAAAACATTTCTATTAAAACTTTGATGGGCTCATGCCTGTAATCTAATTAGACGTTATAATCGTGACATTGGCTTCCAGGACTTGAATGTGAAATCACCACTTGAATTTCCTTGAGAGTTGAATTTAACATTGATTCGAGAGCTCGCATACGTAATTTTAAATTGAACGCTATAATTTGTTGCGCTTTTGACAAACAATTTGATCTCCGTCTCGCGCCTTAAATATTCTTGAGTTCAATGAACTTTGTACAGAGAATTCTTTTGGTCTTCTTCTCTGATTTTGTTATTCAATCTTTGCTTTTGTGTGTTTTAAATGAGTTTCAAGGACCTCTTTATATAAGACCATTTATATACGTGTTAAAGAGGAAGAGTTATGATATACTGGAACACCTTTGGATCTCTTTGTAATTTAATTTAAAGAGATAAATATCACATAGTTGGCATGACATGATTGGGTAATTTGACATTATCACTATAATATTTGTTTTTTCTAAAGAGATAAACATCAAATTATTTGTGTTGATTTGATTGGAAGTTTGGAACGTACATGTAGTTATTCTAGGCGCCGTTTGATTGGCTCAAATCTTGATTGCGAATCATGATTTGATCGCCTGAAACATTTTAATTTTGACACTTATTGCCATTGGTTTGATGGCAAAATATATATTAAAATATCAATTAACTTAACTATTTACACTTGAAATTAATTTAAATAAGTTCCAATGTATAAATAGAAAAAAAAATAATTGATAATTAATATATTATTTTACACTGTCATCATTCAATTGGCTATGAAATTTTACTTATGTACAAACTATTTGAGGCTTTTGGTTTATCTTTGACTAAAGTAACATATTTTTGTAGGATTTAATAATAATAATATGAATATACTTACTGTCCTCAACAATTACTTTAAATCTGGATATTTTAGGTACAACAAAATTCCCTAGAAACTTTCATCTTTTTTTAAATGAATAGAATAGATTTTAGGTTGAGTTTGTAAGTGTTGCTGGCTTGGATTGAAGTTATTGAACAAATCACATTAACAGTTTCTACCATTCCAAACTTAGTTCCAAACTTAATGCAGTCCTTGATGTTAGACTTTGACCCTGTATGGTTTGTTGTCTAATCTTAATAGTGAAAAAAAGAGTTGCCCACAAGTAGTACAAGTCTGCATTGAAATATTTAATGGCAAGTAATTAAGTCCATCCAAGATAAATGAAGTCCTTTGTGTAGAAGATATAAATATGTTTTGCATTAGACTTTGCAGCTGAAAATTGCAAGTCTCTCTATTTTCTTATTCTAAGATTTTGATTCTATGGCTTTTAGTTTTTCCTTGATGCTTTTGCATTCATGCTCATGATGATCACTTATGGCCATTTGCTTCCACAAATTAGAAGTGTGTAATATGCGCTTTATTGGCAAATCAAACCATGGATGAATTTGTTGGAACATAAGAGTGACATGGTAAATAAAGAATGCTTGGACACTTTAAAGACCAGATAAAATTGACCCTTACTTTCGTTCTTTACGTTCAATTTGTGTATCTACGGTAATCCTAATTGAAAGTTTCTTCAGGTAACTCTATCTGGTAACCAACAACCTATACGCACTGAAATTACAGAGGCTGCAATGGAGTTAGGACCTGAAGTGAGTATCTGTTCACCTGCTTAGTTTTGTGTTACTAATGTTTTCACATGCTGACTTCTCAGTTCAGATTTCATTTTTCATGATCAATCTTTATTAACTATCCAATGATTTACTTATTTAGATTAATCTTGAGAAGACAGAAGTTGTTCCTGCAAAAAATAAAAGTTAACCGTACAAAACTGATAGTAAATGTTTACCCTGCCTAATGCAACCCTTAACTACCTTGTAAGAGATTGGGCGTTCCTTGTTTTCTACACTTCAGGGACCATAGCTTTGATCTTGTCCTCAGTACCTTTGTTCTATGGACTCATATATCTGTTGATCTTACTGAAGAATGGGAAAAGTATTGGTTGGAACTTGACTTCTCTTTCCATTTGTTCCACAATGGCGATTTTGCTTTTGTAAATATTAAGAAATTATTCTTCTCTC
Organism: Sesamum indicum; assembly: GCF_026168435.1. Lineage (NCBI taxonomy): Eukaryota > Viridiplantae > Streptophyta > Magnoliopsida > Lamiales > Pedaliaceae > Sesamum > Sesamum indicum. The sequence goes on along the minus strand of NC_142661.1, from coordinate 511,609 downwards.
GCAGAAACTTTCGCTTTTGATCAACGAGGCGTACAAAGATGCACATCAGAAGAGTGTCCTTGTAAGAATATTCTGTTTCTTATTCAAGACACATATAAGCCACACAACCCCCCTCCTCCCCTAATATTTCCATTGCTAAAATCTTGTATCCTTGATCCTTCAGGCCATGAAGGAAAGAATGAGTGATCTTGCTCAGAGCTTAGGAATGCCTCCCGGCCTGGGCGAGGGGCTTAAGCAATGACTTCTTTCAGAGGCATACAATGAGGAGAGCTTCAGTTTGTGCACTAGCGAAAGAAAGAAAATGTATGTACATTAAGTTATGTCTACACTCTCATCTTCATTCATGGCTCAATTGTGTACATGCAAAGCCTTCAAATGGTTCTTTTCACTATCATTTTGCCTCTTGACCCTTGAGCACTGGAGAAGATAAGGAATGAGAAGAAACTGCACTTATGTCTAATTTAACAACTTTCTGCTCATGATGTTCAAATAATGTACTTGTCACTGCCCAATTATTATACGCTTAAGCGTCCCATAGTTCGGGATGAATTTCAGCAACTAAGATGCAAAAGAACTTGTTTTGTTGCATGCTAGCGACCAAGGCACAAGATAACACAGCTAAAATGAATAATGCAGCAGGAATATAAGGTTCTGGTAAAATGGACGTATTTTTATTTGAGGTAAGTACTTGAGAAATTCTAAGGAACTCTAAGATAGTTAACTTTGGAATTCAACATGATACTTGAAAAAAGAATTGACAATCACCTCTTACAAACTTGATATGCATAATAGTTAAAAGTTAGAAGAAACATGTCCAATAAATTCTGTATTATGAATTGAAGTGATAGCTCCCAAATTGTCAATAGAAAGATAAATTTAGATAGTTGCCTCCCAAGAACTATTTGAAAGAAAATTCCCTTGAATTGGTAAGCATAGCTCTGTCACTTGCTCTGTGCTTTGGACTTATCTAAGTACTTGTATTAACTACATGTTTTTATTAACATAATTTCTGTAGATAGCAACAAAAGATTGATACCAGGTTGATGTAACTGAATCATAACTTAGCTTGATATCAATCAAGAATTATAATATGTAACTTAAATACAATTGGGATAGAATGATCCTATACATCTCTCTATTTTCCTTATGAAGCCATAACCAATTGTCTATGACAATAAGTTTCTCGATATTAGATTATTAGGTTCTACATTTGTGACACAAAGCCCTTCAAGAGTTTGGTAAGTCTTTCCCAGACAAGAATGTCCGAAAAAGTTCAAAAGCTCTCCTAGGCTGAAACAAAGGAACCTCATGGCCAGCTCCTCTGACTGTTGCAAATGTTAGTCCATCATAGACCTCAGTCCATCCCCCAACCTGTAAAATAAATATATAATCAGTTCTAGTTCTTGCATTCTATGTGTTTCAGAGAAAGAATGTTTTAATTTGCATAAATATCTCTACCTGGCCGCCAGAATACCAAGGGTACCATGGGGTTTTGATCTTGAGATTGAAATGACTTAAGGAAAACCTAGTTGCAGTCACCGGAACAACTGAATCTGTGTCCCCACTGCATTATTGACAAGCAATCCCCACTTTTAGAATATTATGGTCGTAAAAGGTCAGAAGAATAAAATAAAATAAGACAGTGCCAAAAACAGTTCTAGTTGCAGTGCCTTATGTTATGCACTACCGAGGCATATACATTAGGTTGAAATGCGAATTAATATACTAAATACCAATTTGAAATGGACTCGTAAAGTTTCATTTAAGCTTGGTTCATTAACAGAAGAAACCAAAATTGAATATGATTTTCCATTTGATAAGCCTTGAAGGTTACCTCGATTGGTTCTAGAATGATAAAATATGTATAAAAGAATAAAACTTCTTGAGCATGATGCACATTTGGCGCGAATTAAAGCTCGTTTGGACTTGATTCGATTAATTATCAAATTAGGATCAAAGATAATTGTCGAAGCTCAAGAAATTGGAACATGCTTCAACAATAATGTATTTGGCCCAAATAGTTTTGTTCATACCCCAATATATATTTTGACCTAAAGAGTGAAACGGACAGTGTAAGACGTAATCTACATGCAAAGTATTTGCAGTTTAACACTTGGTCAAAATCTTTACTGAGTATTATCTTCTTCTAAAACAATCTCACTTTGTGTAAATTTTCTGAGAAAATATATTCAGGGGGCTTATGGTAGTACCTGAATACCCATATTCTAAGCCCTCCAGCTATCAACTTTTTGTAGGTGGGGAGCATTGAAGCCTCAGAGTCTTTCCAGTTCCTTATAAGCACATCACTGTCATGTAGATAGTTAAACAGATTATCATCCAATGATAATTCTCTGTTCTTGGCCTCTTGAGCTTAAGATTTGATGAATTTTTCTTGTTTAACTTGCCTCTATGCACAAATCATATTTAACCAAGTACCTGCAAGCTGTCCATTTGTATGGAATCCCTGTAGAATTGGCATGCAACGCCTTCTGTACATCCTGCCTGTTGTAGTATTTCTCAGCATAGTTCTCAGTACACGGGTCGTATCCAGAAAATCTTGGGCTTATAAGAGTGTTCTTTAGGCGTGGAGAACGGTTAGTTTTTTCCCCTGATGAGTTGCATGTTGGAGTGTAGATACTGTACTGATCAATCTTACCAAATTCATGGTTCATAGCATAATTGATAGCATCATCACATTTCTGAGAAGTGTTTGTCGATCTGAAATTGCATGAAGTCATTATTGATTTATATGTTTGATCTGATATGATAGAGTGGCTCCACCAATATGTTACGGTTCCAATGTTATCATAGTAGTTGTCTGTAACTGCATTTCCAACCTGTATATACGTTTCACATATAATTGATTCTACGACAGTTTATGATTATGCCACCAGGAAAATATGGAAATTGTTGACATAGAAGTGAGCTTACGATGAATCCTTTCAGATTGATGATTGGATGAGAAGATCTGTTATTATAGTCGTATATTTTCTTTGCTAACTGGGGGACGTAATGCCCTGTAGAAGCATGATATTTCATGCAATTACACAACTGAGGAATATATGATTACTCCAAGGAAAAATATTCTTGCAAGTATGTTGATGTATATCTACCTGCATAACTCTCTCCAGAAATATAGAAATCTCTGTATCTGTACTGTGGAAATCTATGCATCCATCGTATGAGGAAAACGAGAGCATCCTGAGCTGGTGTCAATAAAAAAGATTCACAACTAGATCACTTGCTTCACACACAAATACCTGTTTGTATATTTCTAAATAAATGTTGAAACACTCACAGAAGGGGGTGTTTCCAGACATGAATACCTGTCCTTTTGTCCCCAGAATCCTTGAGATTGGAGCTTGTGTTTGTGTAAGAAAAACCAACGCCAGCCGGTGATTCAAGAAAAAGAATATTTGCCACTGTAAGTACGCAATGTTCAGACAGGTAAATGTGTGTTCCTCTGCTGTAACTATTACCGGGATTGGTTTAAATTAATTGTCGCTTTATTGGTTTAAATAACACGTTAGATCTACATAGCAAATGATTTCAATTTACTATTATCTGTTGACTGTTCTCATTACCTCTATTCCACGAGTATTTGTTCAAATACAACGACGAGCCGGTCTTGTTTATTCTGAATGGTCCTATTTCTTCTGATGCTCCATATGCCACCGACGAACATCCAGGTCCTGAAACAAAGACAATTTCTACAATCAAAACAACGATAACATTTATGAAAAACCAAACTCCTGAATCAACTTCCTTCAGGTACTTCTGCATGGGTCCTTCCCTGTGCACTGATTGTGATGTTGTGAATTGATCGAACTTCATGTTGTACATCTTCTTTGTACAGTATCACATGCAGGTTTTTCATGACATACATATATGTGATGTAGAAAAGTACAGCAGCTGCGGCTGGAGTTAAGACATACATATATGGTTATAGCCCCAATCGTTGCTCTCGTCCAAAGCTCGTCTACTTTTAGAATGTCCAAAAACAAGGTTCATTTTTGTTATAACAAATGTTTTTCTGACATATAATCTCTCAGCGCGACAACGATTGTTCGTTGGTTTTCAGGAACCGTTTTGAGGGCGTTGATGCGAAGATATATAATATGGGGGTCAGCAAGTAGCAAATCAACCAAACCAGAAAAAGATGTAGAAAACCCCAAACAAGAAAACCTGTTATTTTATCTGAAAGCAAAGCAGTTCTGCTGGAAATTCAGACAACCCGTTGTGTATCTGGAAGCAAAGTGGTTTTGCAAAGACCATATTTCTTGCAATATCAAAGTGTTGCAGACAATATGATATAGCATATAACTGAAAAATTCGATTTTGTCTATACGAGTTTGTACCCGCATGAGCTGTGAGCCGTTGGATCAATATGATGCCGTCAACCCACATGGGCAGCGAGCAACTGCACTAATACGTGTCGATCTCATTGCATGTGATTAAGCGACTGAGTTCACATATGTAACGAATCTATACGGGAGACATCACCAGGTCCAGTATAGCAACAAACACGAACTAGTTATTCTATAATGGACTGAGAATATTGCATCCGATCATGGGGGCAAATATGTCTTTTCACCTCCCATCATCACCTTTATGCTAAATGGACTGAGAGCAACAGATATTGACTAATTTGCAATTAAACCCTTTTGAGATAAGTAGTCTATCATTTTTTACCAACATTGTAATTTTCAAAATTTGATGGAAAAACTATACATGTAATGCAGCTTGCACCAAATAATGCTCAACAGGAACGAAGAGCTGTTCACAAATCTCTGTACGTAATAATTAACATTATATGAAGTCAACTGGTTTGCTTTCCCTCTTTACTTCACTATCAAAACAGATACATATAATAATAATAATAATAATAAGGGTAAATCATTCACACCTTTTGAAATTGGTTTAAATGGACACATACTCTCAATTTTTTTGCGAAATTACAGATACATCAGATTAGAGGTATTCGTATAACATATTTTATGGAATGTTTGTATAAAGTTTTGTTGTTGAATAGAGGGTATTTATAATCATACTAACTACAATCTTAAGTGGTATAATTGTAATTTTATAAAAATCGGAGTGATATAATTATAAAATACCACTTATTATAAATCGGAGTGGTATCATACTCCGAATTTTATAATTTTTCATCGATAAATACGTTTTCCAGCTTATTTTGTGCAATAAGTACTAAAGAATAAATTTTTTTTTATAATTTTAGTCTCATAAGTATAAGAACGACAATTTTGGTCATGTATCCCTTTTGACAAATTTGTCCTTTAATTTTATTAATTTCGCACATTGCGCGGACAAAAAAGGCTGGAAGTCGCTAATATAGCAAAAAAAAATAAAAATAAAAAATGCACGTAACCAATTTAATTGGGTAAACTTTTCTAGCCATTTTAGAAAACTCGATTATACTCAATATTTAAAGTTTTTAATATTATAGGATAAAATTATTAAAATAAATTCATAAATAATTAAAATTGCCACGATGTGCACGGGACTAAAATTACAATTTTTCCTAAAAAATAATTGCAGAGAATTCAGTAGCTGCCAAAAGGGCTTCTGCTTTTCTGGAAAAAAAGAAACCATAAATCCTTCACTGTTCATGAAAAAGAAATAACAAATCAATCCTTAATGTCGACTCTGAAAGTGACAAGCAGTGCATTTTTATGAAAGAAAGCAGGGGTTTCGCTAACATGCGCTGGTGGTAGATGGGGGTGGTTTCGTAGTTAAAAGAGAGGTAGGTCGAGCATGGAGAGCGACTTGCAAGGGACGATCATACGCGCAATGCAACACTGCCAAGAGTGTGGGGTTTTGTTTAGATGGGATTATTAATTACTAATTGAGCCACGGAGCATACTCGATTTATGTGCATACTTTAATTTTTTATTATATTTATTTAATTAAATAAATAAGAAAAAAATGAGACAAATCGTTTATTAAAACTGCTAAAAATATTTCAATTTTAAGTGTACGTTAATAGAACAAATCAGGGTAAAGAGGTCGTTATCGATACTAATATATATTAAAAAAGGGGAAAAGTATTATTTTAGTCCGCTAAGTATGTTTAATGTTAATTTTAGTCCGATAACTATGTCCATTTTTGTTTAGATCCAGTAACTTACGAAATTGCTTACTTTTAGTCATCTGACAGATTTTCAGACAATTTTACCCCTATGAGTGCATATAGACTAAAACTGCCTTTCAAAAGTTGCATATGAGTAAAATTGTCCGAAAATCTGCCAGAGGACTAAAAGTAAGCAATTTCATAAGTTACTGGATCTAAATAAAAATGGACATAGTCATCGGATCAAAATTAAAATTAAGCATATTTAACAGACTAAAATAATATTTTTTCCTTAAAAAAGAGGAACGTTTCATAATTTGTGACACCACCATCAATTTTTTACTCTATTGATAATACCCGTAACTTAGTCTTTTGTTCTTTTATTTCTTTATTGAAAATGTATTATATTGATATGTATTTTATTCTTATTTATTTTATATTTTAAAATATGAAAATTTATTTTTTACATGCATGTAAGGATTACGTATAATGATGGTTATTTTATATATGAAAAAGACAAATTACAAAGGCTTCCCCTAAAATTTATTATAATTATAAATACTCATTTATTGTTTGAAAATTATAAATACTTCCTAGAATTAACAGTTGTCTAACAAGCGATAACCCATTATAGAGATATTAATTTATTAGACGACTGTTAATTCTAAGGATTATTTATAATTTTTTAAATAAAAATATATTTTGTAATTATGACAAATCTCATTGGACACTCTGCTAATTTACCCTAAAAAAAATGTACTAAGTTAGTCAAAACACATATTTCCACCAAATTAGTTGCTCTAAAGTCTCTATTACTTAATAAATAGTATAAATGTTTTTGTTTACAATTGTGGAATATTGAATTAATTTGTTACTGCAGAAAAACTTACATTGATGAACTCCATTATTAAGAAACTATTTTTTATTTTGATTTTCACTAAAAACTCCAAATACTATGAGAATACTATGATGGTGTTTTTTTTTTTTTAAATTGGGGCTTGCATTGTGATTGACTGAAAAAGATGATGTGGTGAAAACATAGTCTGAAGTTATGGAACTAAAACGAAAATGGTCTGAAGTTAGGGGACAAAAATTGCCTTTAAGCCTTTTATTTTTAGCCAATCACAATGCAAGCCCCAATTTAAAAACTCAAATGCCTGGCATGTGACTTTTTTCCGGCGAGTGACTCAACTTTTCGATCAAATTTGTACCGAAATTGAGATTTTTTTAGTTTTACGGGACCAAAATGAAACCCTAGTAACTTAGGGGACTAAAATGAGAATGACCTGAAATTAAGTGACGAAAATAGCCTGAAATTAAGGGACGAAAATAGCCTTTAATCCAAGTTTGAATGTGTTAAATGAAATAACCAATCTAATCTTATAACATGATAAAAAAGCAATTTTAGTTGATATATATATATATATATATATATATGTAGAAGTGGAGCAATTAAAATCACACTCAAATACTCAATTTAAAATCACATATATACAAGAAAATTCAAGATGCAATTATGATCAGGACGTAATAAGGGTAAATTACAATGACTTTTTCTAAAGGTAAATTAAAATGACCTCATCTAAGGTAATTATGAATGCCCAATTGTTATTTGAAAAATCATAAATACTATGTGATCCTTAGATGGATGTATGAAATTGTCAATTTTGCCCTTAATGTATTTTAATTTTTTTTTAAAACCTTACAAAAAAAAATCAAATGAGATGGATGAAAAAATTTTTAAAATTATAAAAAATTATCCACTTACTCCATAATTTTTTTTAAAAAAATAAAATAAAGTTATAATTTTTAATCTACACGAGTATTTTGATCAATTCAACATAAAACATGGATGAAAACTTAACGGACTGAGCTAATTGTTAGATAGTCGTTAAAGTATATCTATTTCGTTAACCTTAATTAACCATAGTATTAATTTTCCTTTTTTTTTTCCCGAGAAAAATCAAAAGAACAACAAAAAAATTAAAAAAAAGAGGGGGAAAAACTGACCTCCATTGAGCCAAAGAACAAGAGGCTTTGTGTGAGCATTACTGGTAGCCTCCGTCAGCCAATAGAACAGCGCGCGCCCTTGTTGTTCATTGACAGTGACGTAGCCGGAAAACTGCGAGAAATTCACGGGCGGCTGGCCGGGAAGCGCCGATATCCGGTCGAGTTCTTGGTCTGCCGGCAGTGCGGCGAGAAGAGCAGTGAGTACAGAAGAGGAAAGGAAGCATAGCAGAAGAACATGAGGTCTAAGCAATACTTCCATTGGCAGTGCCAGCTAACAACGTTGAATATGTATGTCTCTTTCTGTGTGTATATATAATTGAAGAAACAGTGGTTCAGAGAAGTCGTAATAATGATGCAGCAATGATAGATAGGGTAGAGTTAAACTCTCTCCACACTTGCCACATTAATACCATTTCCTTGCAGTCTGGTAATCAGTAATGTGGGGAGAGAGAGAGAGAGAGAGAGAGAGAGAGAGAGAGAGAGAGGTGTTTGTGAAGGCATTTATGGGCTGTTAACCAAGAATTGATAGAGGTTCATACACATGCATGCTGCCTTATATAGGACAATTCCACCTATCTACCTCCACCCCCCCCCCCCTCTCTCTCATTCTCTCTCTCTCTCTCTCTCTCTCTCTCTCTTTACGTATATAGGTGGTCCAAATCCAATGCATGTGTGAAGAGGAGAAAGTGGAAACGTTAATAGAATTAGATATTTTTTTTTATTGAATCAATTGTAATTAGATTACGAATTTTAATTATCAACAATTAATATATATCAATTATTAATATAAAATATGTATAATCAATGAATATGGAACTCTCAATCCATATTACAAAAAATTTGGTTGTCCCTTAAATTATATTATAAATTACTGACATAAAATTCATAGTAAATTAATATTATAAACCACGGTTAGATAACATAAGATGTAAAAAATTAATTTTTCATCATGATTAAATAATATTCACTATGATACTATTTATGATCAAAATATTTGCTACTATTTTTAGCTGTAGCAAATATTTTGATTAATTTGACTTATAAAACAAAATTAATAATTGTTACGCAGCAATAATTAATTAATATTAATTTTTTAACTTTTAATTATGATTATTTATAATAATAAAAAGTCATATTTATCCGAGTGTCATTAATGGCAACTAAACTAAATTAATGGCAACTAAACTAAACTTCATTGTACGAGAATTAAAATTTGTGTTTAGTAGATTTCTATAGTTTAGCATATAGATAGGTTAGATATATATATATATATATATATCTGCTACAAGAAAATAAATTTTTTAGATTGCCATTATTATATAATGAGGGGAAAAATTTAAAATAATTAGGGGTTGGTTGATCATGCGTAGAGTGCATTTATTTATTTTTTTTATAATTTTTTTTACAATTTTAAAGTGAACCCCAAATCTTGAAATAATAACTGTGTGGAAAAGGGGAATTATTTGTTTATATTTGCTTTAGTGATAATTCAATTGATTTGTAAAAATTATTTGGTAAGATTCGGAAGATGTTTGACTCATTCGGCCGGAGCCTATCCCAATAATGGATCTTTGGATTTGATTATATATATATATATAGGAAAAAGTATTATTTTAGTCCGCTAAGTATGCCTAATTTTTATTTTAGTCAGATAATTATATCCATTTTTTTGTTTAGGTTCAATAACTTACGAAATTGCTTATTTTTAGTCCTTTGGCAGATTTTCGAACAATTTTAGCCCTATGAATGCATATGGACTAAAACTGCCTTTCAAAAGTTGCATAGGGGTAAAACTGTTCGAAAATCTGCCAGAGGACTAAAAATAAGCAATTTTGTAAGTTAATGGACCTAAACAAAAATGGACATAATTATCGGACTAAAATAATACTTTTTTCCTAATATATATATATATATAATATTATTGTCTTAATTACGATAACATAATGTTATTATTTATTCATAATTGTTGAATAATTAATTAACTGAATTATGATTAATAACATCTAGATATTGTGATTATGACTTGTACAAAAAATAGATTTATTTGATTGAACATGATTGACAATATATTTTAAACAAGTCAAAATTGAAACATTCTATATACATACATATACAAGAAGAAATATAAGTTTTTATTATAATATATTATTATAATTAAAAGAAAAAAGATTATGGTGGATCTAACAAATTATGGCTGCGCAACGAATATTATCCATTGTTTCTGCAAGTAAATTTAAAAAATTTACTACAGTTAAAACATAGTAAATATTTTGGCCATAGAAAAGATTATAGCAAACGTTGATTAACCATTGTCAAAACTTAAATTTTCGCACAAATATTTGTTTTAATGTTGTCGTAAATAGTAATGATTTACTATGGTTTTTAAGTCGTGGTAATTTATAATATATGTAGAGAATAATTAATTTAATTTTTTTTATAGTGGTATATGATTAGTTTTATTAATTATATTTATTAAATTAAAATCTATCAATTACATATTATTTTATACTAATATAGAAAAGAAAGGTCATTTTGACTCATAAAAGACGGTAATTAATGACACAACCGTACCAATTTTTTATAATTTTCAACAATGCATCAACTGATAAGATAAGTGACTTAATCCACTTCTCAAGTTTTAATAAGTTAATTTCTTTTCTTTCTTCTTTCGATGTGGGATATATTAATTTATATATTTATTTTTATTTATAGTATAATATTTTAAAGTGTAAAATATTTATTATATGCATTTAAGAATAACATGCTATGGCTGCTAGTTCATTATTAAAAAAAAACTATGTATCAATGGTTGGATTCAAACTAATTATGACTACAAAAGCTAGTTTATTTAAAACAAGCTATATATCAATAGTTGGATTCAAACTAATTATGGCTACAAATTTGAGATCCTAAAAATACTTTTTGAGTTCCATAAGGATAGAATTTGTTTTAGTATCATGACTATAGTATGTGTCGCTTTTAGTCACATAAAACTCATAATCACGTATTTTTAGTCCCAAAAAGTCACATGCGTTCTGGTTTTGAAATTAAAAAGATGGTGTTTGAAACTAAAAAAGTGTTGTAATTTTGGGATTAAGAAAGCCCAAAATTATATTTTTTAGGACTAAAAAGACGTGACGTTGAATTTTATGAGATTAAAAGCTTTACTTGCCACAATTACGATACCAGAAAAAAAATTCTACCTTTATTTTATGAAATTAAAAAAATATTTTACCCCCTAACCCTATGTCACTCAAATTGGGCTTAATGCCCACAATTTTTTTTTTTTTAAGCATTTAAGTCCAACTTATATAATTGAGATAGATTTTCAATTGGTTGACAATAATGTCATTCTCAACTTTTGGAGTGGTTACCATTTTGGAATAAGATACAAAGATTTTGTTACTTACTCTTTCTGTACAATATTTTTGTTTGGTTCTTCCCCACAAAAACAAAAAAGGTGTGTTAATTAAATCCAAAAATACTATTCACAGTACAGAACAAATGCGATGTTTATTATCAATAGCAATAAATCACAATAAACATAAATTAGTCATGGCTGTATAATTATTATTGACCATTGTACATGCAAAAGAGACCAAAATATTAATCCCAGTTCAAAATCATAAAAAATATTTTGATTTTGCTTGACTGTGATTTTTCATATACTACAAAAAAGAAAAAAAATAAAATTCGTAATGGCTTTTTTAGAACGGTCAAATATGGACGGTCTTTGTATAAATATGGATCGGATAACATTTGCTGACGTCATAGTTTTATCCGGCTGAATTTCATATATTTGGAACGGTCACAGGAGTTATAAAGACCATTACAAAATTGTCGTATGGGTAAAGCCGTTACAAAATCCAGACCGCTACTAGTTGGAATGACTTTTGGAATAATTGAAAATTATGTAACGGCTTTTTTTGAATCGAAAGATAGTCGTCTTAAAATTAGTAGAAGAAGCCGTTCCAAATATTTATTACGTATTGAAAGTTACAAACACCGCTACAAGTTTTGACCGTTGCAAAATTACAATGGTTTTTGGAATGGTCTTGTTAGACTTATAACGGCTAACTAAATAATTAAGAAGAAATTCCAAATGGCATAAATAAAATTATTTTAAAACGTAATATGTAAAGAGACTTATAAATTTGGAATGATCATCAATTTAAAATGGGAGATACAAAAATCTTTCCAAATTCGGGTAGTTTGATTTGGGCACTAGCTCAAAATGTAGAGGAAAATTAAAATTTTGGAACGGTCATTTTACAAGGTCGTTCGAAAAATTGGCCCGATAAATTCATTTTGTGGAAAAATAAAAAAATATTTGGAGGGTGTCGAAATTTTAAACGACTGTTTCAAGATTAGTGACAAACACCGTTCCAAATACATTTAATCAAATTTGGGATCTTATGTTGTAAGGTACGATATATTAAAATTCGTGAGCTGAATTCTTACCAAAATTAAAGACAAATAAGATTGTGTCCATTTGATCATATCTAATGGCCTGACTTAAAATCATATGATCTGATTAAATGATACACCAAATTGAAAGACTACGTTTATATTCTGAATATGATATCTCGAGATTCATGTACAAAATTAGTCCAAAACTTTCATTACAAAAAAATACGGGATTTGAGGCAGTAATGGGCACGAGTTTTTCAAAATTTGGAACATTATAAATAAAGAAATAATTTAAACCGGGGTTAGGAGCGGTTCATTATCCGTTGTTATGGATGACGTTTCTAAAATTTAGGAACGGTTGGTGAAGGACCATTCTACTTGTTGTAATATATTGATGGTAACTATTCCTAATATTGTATTTGAATAGGAAAAAAGTTGTTTCTTCTATTAAAACGCATTGGATAACATTTGGAACTGTTATGTATTTCATTTCAGGTTATTTTTTGAACGATCTTTGTAATGTTTATGCATAAATTTTGAAACTGTATTTATTTGTATTGGTGATATATTTAGGCATGGTTATTGCAATGGTATAGTGGTCTACTTTTGAAATTGTATTAGGCACCGTATATATTTTGTTTGGAATAGTATTTTGTAACTGTTTTAGGAATAATTTTTGGAACACAATGTGGTAATGAATTAGTATGAGTTGCAACATATTTAGAAACGGTCATTCTTATTTAGAAACATTTTTTTTTGGAGTTGTTATAGCCATTGTTTTAGGCACGGTCTTTTTTTTAGATTTTTAGCATTATCTTTACAATTTCTAAAACTGTAATTTATATAATTTAATAAATAATTAGATTAAAATTTAATTAATTGAATAAATATGAAATAATGTAATGAAAATATTATGAAACATGAATAATTAAAGAAACTAATATTATATTAATATAAAATATCATCCAATTACAAAATTGAAAAAAATAAAACCTATCTAAACCTTTCTCGTTAGTGACGTCCGTATCGTCCTTGTTCGAGGCCGAGGGGTCTATCAAAGGCGATCGGCTGTGATGGTCCCGCAGTCGAGGAGCTGGCCCGCATCTCTCTTATCATGACCATCATAGTTTCCAACCGGCCGATGCTATCCTCCATGGCCATGTCTGGTTGTGCCACTGTCGGTGTCAGTGGGGATGGCGATGGTAATGTGTAGGTCCTGGTGAAGAATTCCATCTACTTGAGCAGCTGATCGAGCTCTGCCTCCATTGTTCTATTAGTTACATTTGGATTTTAGATTAAAATTAAGATTCAATCATTTTTAAATAAATACATAAATATTATTTTAAATTTTAAATTAAAAAATAAAATAAAATAAAAACACATGTAATTCACAAAACATATTGGGGAACATTTTCCTCTATTTTTTACTACATACAAAGGTAATTATTGCTTTATTTTTAGGGTATAATATATTTCGCCATTCGAACTATACTCATTTTTACACTTGGCATTCAAATTTTTTTTGTGTTAACTTACCATCTCAACTTTGCGAAATTTACACTTTACCATATAATATCCTTTTTTTGCTGATTTTTTTGCTAGAAAAATATTACATGCTGTGCATATGTGAAAAATATCAAATCACATAATCCTTAAATATCACATTCGCATTGCCCGTGACTTTTTTGACAAAAAATTTGATGGAAAAAAAACAGTATAAATGGCAACGTGCAAAATTTTATAAATTTGAAATGATAAATTAATAGAAAAAAAATTTAAATATCAAAATATAAAAACGATAATAATTCAAATATCAAAATATAATTAACCCTTATTTTTATAAAGGATAAATTACTCATTTCCCTTAGGACACGCTAAATTGCATTTAACAGCCGAAGATTGGTTTGTAATTGGGATTTCTGGCATATACCATTCAAACACTGAAATACAGGTGGATTGGATATCCATTCATTCCTCTGCACGCATAAACATGTGCATCATCAATCTTGATTTTGTAGCATAAATTAAATAATAATTATATCTAACACTTGCATTTCCAACTCTCTGCTGCTTTTATGAGAATGTTGAATGTTAACTCATCTCCATCCGTTGACTTTGAACATGAGTTTCCCCATTTTTATATTGAAGAACTAGCTGTTCATAAATTTAAACCAAAAATTGCACTTTTAATCTCATTTGATAGAGTATTTCTCACTTTTGGTCCTTTATTTTATGGGATCGACACTTTTAATTTCAAAATTATAAAATTTTGATATTATTAGTCCTTTATCGTTAAATTTAATGGCAAAGAGTCATATGCCGTTAGTCAACAACCGTTGACTTGATAAATAAATGCCCAAAATTAACTCCGTATCCTCCATTCTCACAACCAAGCCTCCTTCCTCACCTCGAAACGCCTAAGTCGCGGTAGAGGGAGGTAGGGTGTGGGAGGGGGTTTAATGGAACGGTGGGTCAGTACAGATTAATTTAGTACAAAAAAATAATAGTAATAATTTTATTTTTATAATGTATAATTTTATAAAGTTTTTAAAAAGTTAAAAATTAATTTAATATTTTAAAATAATTAAAAGAAAGTAATAAATTTTTATTTTAAATAGTGATAATTTAGTTTTAAATGCTATTTGTAATAGATAATACAATTTATTTAAGTATATGTTTTCTTTTAGGAGGGGGAAAAGTACAAAAAAATCATAAAATAAAAGAAATATGAAGGAAGGTGATTTTTATAAAATAAAAAAAAGGGCCTTTAGTCAAATTAAGTTCAAAAACGAGTTTTCCAAAATACGAGAGATTTTTAATATATTTTTAAATACGTAAGGGGTTTAAGCCCTTTTTGAAAAATATACGGGTACAATAAAATTTGGGCATTTATTTGTCAAGTCAACATCTATTGACCAATGACACATGACCTTTTATCATTACATTTAATTGCTCGAGAACAATAATATTGAAATTTTGAGCCCGTTTGGTTGTATTTTCATTTTTATTTTCAGTTTCCAACAATTGAAAATATGTAGAAATACTTTATTAGTTTTTGTACGAAAACTGAGAATATGTTTGGATTAGTTGTTTCCAAATATAGGTATATAGGTGTGAGAATATTGAATATAGGTATATGTATTTTTTATGTGACAGACAAACAAGTATGACAAGCCCATATGACCTATATAAATTTGAAATTGAGAATTAAAATGGGAATGCATTCTCACTAAAAATGGCTTGACCAAACAAATTCCCACCTACCCAAATAGTGAAAAGTGGAAAAAATCTCATTGAAAACACAACCAAATAAATTTTGGGACTAAAAGTGTCAAATCAGTAAAGCGAAGGACCAAAAATGCGAACAACCCTATCCAGTGGAACCAAAAGTGCAATTTTACCTAAATTTAAATTAGGCCGTATTCGAAAAAATTTAATTGAGACCTATACTTCAAAAGAAAAAAGGCTTATTTAGTCTAGATATCATTGAGAAATACTAAAATTCGTCGAAAATTAACACATGCTTAGCACGTGACTTCTTTTATTTTGTGGATTTTTAATTTTCGAGAAGTTTTGCTGGTGTGACATTTTTATCCTAACGATATTTGGACTAAATGTGCTGCTTTCTTTATGGTTATAAAAGCTGTATTTTTTCCTTAAATTCCTCATATCACATCACCAAAAGTGGTTGAAAAATAAAAAGAGCCCGAAATTAAATAGGGCACATCCAAAATAGCTTTTTCAAGCAAAATTTGAACTAAATATATTAAATGAATCAAAAATTGTATGGTTTTTTTTTTTTTCCTATCGTAGTACATTTTATTTTGGGAAAAAATGCAAATAACTCCTTGTGATATTATAAATGAGCAAATTACCACTTTATGAAAAAATAAATAGCGATTTACCTTTCTATATTTTTTAAAATACAACAATTTACCTCCCTATATTTTTTTAAAATGAAGTAATTTACCAGCTCCCTTTCACAGGGGGATAATATGCTAATTTTCAATATCACGTGGGGACAAATTGCTATTCACCATTTTATATTTGAATTTTAAATTTTAAATAGATGCAAGTAAAATAGTCGTTACTTAATGTGTGTTTGACTTGCAGCAGGACAAATCTCGGCTAGAACATGGACTGTTTCTTGTTCGAATCGTTGAATGATGAAGTAAAATATTAATGTATATCAGTCAAACTATAAATATTCTTGTAATTTCACCCTATGGTATTATTCTAATTTGCCAGAGTAAAAATCCAACTGCATTCAAGGGATTTTTATAAAATTTATCATAATTATAAAGGGTGAATAACAATTTATCCCCCGTGATATTAAAAATGAGCACATTACCCCATATGTAGAAAATATAGTAATTTACCCCCTATACTTTTTAAAATGAAGCAATTTACCTCTTTATACAGGGAGGTACATTTCTTTATTTTGAAAATTACAGGAGGGTACATTGCTGTATTTTAAAAAATATAGGGAGGTAAATTGCTATTTGTTTTTTCATAAGGGGGTAATTTACTCATTTGTAATATCACAAGGGGTTGCTTGTATTTTTTCCTAATTATAAATAATTTTTAATTATTTAAAAAATAATAAATATCCCTTAAAATTAATAACCATATAATATAATACATTGACAATTGGCTGTCATGAGTGGGTATTTTATAGAATAATATTTGTAATTTTTTAAACAATGACGAGATATTAGTAATTTTTACAAATTAATTTAAAAAAAAATGATGAGATAGAGTAATTTTACAAGAAAATTAATTTTGTAATTTACATATAAAAATTAAAGCAAATTTAAAATGAAAAAAAGCTAAAAGTGGGCAAGTAATTGGAATGGGTGTAGACATTAATTAGTTAGGTTGCTTGGGTAGGAAGTGTATATTGGAAAAGTCTTTCCAAGATTTGCGAGATACTGTTTCCATCTTCACCTACTGCATGCTTTTATTTTAGTAATGTACATGGAAATAAGTCCACACGTGCATGCAAGCTTGCAATATTACATTATCACATTAATTAATTATTCAAGAAACATATATATACTCCTCTTAATAATTAATTTATACCAAATTTCCAACAAAATCAAATAATAACACAAACAAGTTAATGAAGAACAAATTTCAAATTTATCCCGTAATTGAGATACGCTCAAAACCTTCTTTCTGGATTTATTTTGATCGAAGACATCTTCAATAAAAATTCAATTTCACCCCCATAGTATATTTTTTCGACGCAAACATTCTCGCTAAACAAAACCCGTACGCGAATTTCAGAAGGCTGAAAATTGATTTTTTATTAATGAAATTCCACCTTTTTTTCGCTTCAAATTGAGGCTGATCGTTAGTTTTCGCAACCAAACTGACGTGGGTAGCAACAATGATGAAAAATGAAAATGTTAGACGTCAAGACTGATGAGTTGAGAACATCGGGTATTAAAACTGAATTAGCGATAATAATTAGAATACCAAAAATAAAATTATTGCTAATAATTAATTATACTAATATCGAACAAAATCGATTCACTCATTCGTATTTATTATGACTATATATATTTAATTGATAATTAACATCTATTAATTATTAATTGTTAAAATTTATATATAATATAATTGTATTTCATCCTTTAAGAAACAAAACTAGCGAAATATTATTCAATAAACTCTTATATTTGAATCAAAATTTCTGGGGAATTTGGTATACAGTTAGGTTTCATTTTATTTTAATTTGAATCGTGATATGAGCCGTAAATGATGGACAATTCCAACGACAATTAATTAATAATTTGACTGTACAATTTGCTACTCTGTCCAAATTTCACAGACAAAAAGATAGAGCAGCTAAGCTGCCTTCAATGCTTGCAGTTTAGCAGTTGGAAAATTCGTAAGTCCCAGCACATGATAGACATGATTTCTTTTAAGATGAAGTCGTATTGGTATTAATGAATATTTGAAGGAAAATTGCATTTTTTGTCCCATATGATTGAAGGTATTATATTTTTTGTCCTATAGTTTGCGTATTTGGTCTCATAGTATAATTGCAGCATTTTTTAAGCCCAAATACTACAAATTTTTTTAACCTATGGGACCAAATATGATAAATTATAAACTGTGGGTTAAAAGTACGATATCCTCTGTCAAATGGGACCAAAAGTTAGTTGTCCCAACATTTGAACATAGTTTTATGATACTTTTATATGTTTTCTTGAGTATTGTTTCACGATACTTTATGGGCTCCTTTGATTCGTGTGATAAGACATTGTAAGATTATTTATCATGCATAATTATACATTTGGTTTACAACAAATAGTGGGGTATTAATATCGGGCCTGATATGAGGATCATAAATTTCAGGACATTGTATCCCACCTATTAGATTAGTCCAAGTTGGGATTAAAAAAGTTCTTTCTTATATGCCGTTACTTGTGAATACATCTAAGTTTAAAAGAATGGACTTTAAATTATAATTTAATAATAAAATATAATAAAAAATATTATTTTTTTTTTGAAACTTTTGAAATATATTTGAGCTTTGATTAGTTATTAAATTTCAAAAAGTAGAATTTTTTTTCATACTTTTATAATATTTTTAAAAAACTTAAACCTCTATTATCTCTCTTTCCTTGTCAAATGCCTATTTTGAACTTTTACTTCATATGAATGTTAAAAAAAATAAAGAAAAGGGTAAATAATGTATTTGGTCTTTTAAGTTTTCGTTTAAAATCACTTTGGACCTTCAAGTTTATTTCTTGATTGTAGCATCCTCAAATTTTAGTTTTTGTATCAATTTGATCCCTCTGATTATTTTTCGATGAAAATGTGGTCGAATTTTAACTTTTTGGGGGGTAAAATGGTTAATAAGTTTAATTTTATCACTTTAGTCCCTTAAGTTTGTAAAATTATGAACTTTTTTATATTATTTTATGATGATATGTTGTAATTATCTTATATGAATAATGAAAACTCTTGTAAATATAATAATAATATATTGTTTAATTTAAAATAAACAGTCTCTTTTTTAATAGTTAGAAAAAATCAAAATTATGAATAAATGTTATAAAACTTATATAATATGAAAATATAGTAAAAAAAACCTAAGTTAGTAATTTTTTATTTCAAAAGTTAAAGATAAATCTAGAAAAGTTAAACCTTAACAATATTTATTAAATGTTTGGATTTTTGAAGAAAAAGTTGATAGATTATGCTTTTTTTAACTAGATTTTTTTGGTGGATTTCTTATATATAAATTTCATTTTAAGAGATTTTTTTAGGACCTTTTTCTATAAAATGGTACTCCTTTTTCTATAAAATGGTACTATATATTCAGAAACCTCTTAAAATGGACTTTATATATATTTAAAATCCACCAAATAATCTAATTAAAAGTACATTCCATCAATTTTTTCTTCAAACTTGTAGCTATTGTTAAGATTTAATTTTATCTTTAACTCCTACGATTAAAAAACCGACTTAGATTTTTTTATTATATTTTTAGGTTAGATAATTTTTATAAAATTTATTATAATTTTAATTTTTTTGTCACTTTTGAAAATCATAAAAAAAGACATTATTTTTATTCCAAATTAAGCAATACGTTAATATTATGTTCACAATAGTTAAAAAATTTTATTTTTTATATAAGATAATTACATCATATTCACCATATAAAAATATACAAAAAATAGTTTCCTTTCTAAAAAATGACTAATTTGATAATTTCACAAATTTAAGGTACTAAAGTGATAAAATTAAATTTAAATTGACCATTTTACTCTCCAAAGAGTCAAACATCGGCCATATTTTCGTCGAGAAATGGTCAGAGGAACCAAATTGAAACAAAAATTAAAGTTTAGGGATGCTAAAGTTAATAAATGAACTTAAGAGACTAAAACGATTTTAAAAGAAAACTTAAGAGAGCAAATATAGCATTACCCTAAAGAAAATATTCCAAAAGAATTATCATTTTATAAATTGAATTTGGTTATAAACTTAGAGAAATTCTAAGTTTATTAGCTTATCCCATGTAAAAAAATAAAGAAAATATTCCAAAAGAAACAAGATATGTACTCTCTCTAATTCTCTTTTCTTATTCTTCCAAAAGCTTATTTACAAATAAATTACATAGTGGTAATTATAGACCACCAAAATTATAGTTACAAACTATACTGTTAGAGATTATAATTACAAAATATCATGGGGATACAAACTGTTATAAGCATTATAAGGGAATACAAAGAGGTGCATGTATTCATATGTTATAATTACATGTATTTACAATACCCCCTTGAATGCACACCTTTTATCATATACATCCTGTCTCATTAAAAATCTTGCCTAGGAAAGCCTAATGGGACAAAAACTAAGGGTAACAAAAAGAGTATTGTTGTATAATCTCTCCTTCAATTTAGGCATATATCTTTTAGATGTTGCATGCCAATATTCTTTACGAGTTGCTTGAACACTTTTATTAATAATGACTTCGTAAATAAATCTACTGAGTTCTGACTTGATGGAATCTATTTAATATCAACTTTGCTTTTCACTTGAAGCTCATGAGTGGAGAAAAATTTTGGTGATATGTGCTTGGTTTTGTCGCCTGTAATATAGCCATTCTTGATTTACGTGATGCATGCTACATTATCTTCATATATTATTGTGGGACTTTTTTCAATTGATTCTAGTCCTCATGATTCACAGATATAATGTATCAGTGATCTAAGCCATACAAATTCACATTTAGCCTCGTACAATCCAATTAATCTGCATGATTTGATGGGGTGGCTACCAAAGTTTGTTTTGTTGAACGTCATGAAATAGCAGTTCCACCATACATGAACAAATATCCATATTGAGACTTAGCTTTATATGAATCAAACAAATACCCTACATCTGAATAGCTAACTAAATTGGTTTCTTTGGCATCATCATACCATTCAAAATATAGTCCTATGTCACTTATTTTATGTAAATAATATAGAATGTATTTGACACCATTTTAGTGTCTATTTATTGGTGTTGAACTATATCTTGCTAGTATATTAACATAAAAGACTATATCTGGTTGGATATTATGGCAAAATAAATAAATGCACCAATTTTATTGTGACATGATACTTCTGAACCCAAAGCCTCATTATTTATGTGCTCGAGGACGAAATGGATCCTTGTGAACATCCAACTCATAGGTGTATTTAATGGATGAGAGTTGTTCGTACGAAAATGCTTTAGGACCTTTTCTATATAGTTCAATTGATAAATGAAAATTTCATCCTTAGTATGTTTGAACTGCAAGTCGAGACAATACTTTGTAGTACCTAAATATTTCATCTCAAACTCACTTTTTAAGTAATCAGCTGCTTGTCGAATCTCTTCAGGAGGTCGGTGACATTCAAAACATCAATATACACAATTATGATTACAAATCCCAACTCCATCCTCTTTATGAATAAACAAGGACTTATTTCACTATGACATGAAAGAAGTTTGAAATAAAAAAGATAATTAAAACAGTTTAAAGGGGTGTTCTGTTTGAAGTTTTCGGGCTTCGGTGTTTGTCAAAAGCATAATAATAATTACACAAGTATGTTCGACATGTGGCTAGAGGATGAAGCAGAAGGCACAGAATTGTAACATGAAATGTTACCTTTTGTTTCTTTAGATGAGAAGAAATGTGTGTTGTTTCCCTTTTCGTTCCTCTTCCGTTCAAATTAGGATCCATATTAGGACCCCTCTGATTTGTCCACACCACACTAAGGAATAGATATAGTTCTTTTTCTATTGCTAGATAGAACAAAGAACAAGAAGAAAAACAACTCCAAAACTAACACTATTGTTTAGTGCTTTTGAATTATTTTATGTATTGACTTGAATCCAATTCAATATAAAACAAAAGGAGAATAGGCAGAGCTCGGTCGCCTACCTAAGCAGCTGGAGCGGCCGGAGGGGAACTAAGGTGGCGGTAAGTACCTTAGTAATTTTATTTTTAAATAATTTTATTTATTTTGTGGGAGACTTTTTCAAAAGCTGATGGAGGAACATCCGCCTCAGCCTAATGCCGAGGACCATGATACTCCTCCAAATCAGAGACTTCGGTGGCGATTACCAAGCAGCAACTATGTCTGGCTATAGTCGGGGGCAAGAACAAGGCCGTGTAGTTGGTCTTAGTTTTGAGGCCCATATCTCTACCCGGATCTACACATCACCATCGCCACCCCTACGACAGCACCACAACCAAACCCGGTCATGGAGGACCACATCGGCCGACTGGACACGATGATGGTCGATATGATCGCCATGATGAGGGAAATGCGAGCCAACTCCTCGACTGTGGGACCGTGACAGCCGACCGCCTCCACTAATGCCCCAGCACAGCCTCTGATTAAACCATCACCCCCCGACCTCAAACGAGGACGATATGGACATCGCTGATGAGGAGAGTTTAGATTAGATTTTAATTTATTTTCAATTTTATAATTGGATAATATTTTATTAATTAATATTTTCTAATTATTCATGTTTAATAATATTTATTACATTTCATTATTTCATATTTATTCAATTAATTAAATTCATAAATATAATTAATTAAAATTTTATTAAATCAATTTAATTATTTATTAAAATTTATTAAATTAATTAAATTATTCATTAAATTTTAATAAATATATAAATTAAATTATTTAGAAACTTGTATTCATTAAATAAAAAACTAGGAACGCTTTTAATAATTGGAAATAAAATACTACAAATCTAAGAAAAAGACCGTTCCCAAAATCATTGTTAAAACAATTCTAAAAAAAACATGTTCCTAAATAGGATTGATTGTTCCTAAATGTATAGCAACTCAAACTAATTCATGCACCACATTGTACTCCCAAAACAATTCTTAAAACAGTTACAAAAGACTGTTACAAACGAAAAATAAACCGTCCCTAATACTGTTTCAAAAAATGACTACTATGCAATTCCAATACTTGTTCCTAAATACATCACTAAGACAAATAAACACAGTTTCAAAGATTAGACATGAGTATTACAAATACTGTTCCAAAATTAACCTGAATTAAATTACATAATCGTTCCAAATATTATCCCATGCATTCCAATAATTTTTTTTTTCATATTCGAATATCATCAATGTGTTACAATAAACGTTCCAATTGGGAACGACCCTTCACCAACCGTTCCGAAATTTTAGAAACACTCTCTATAACGATAAATCATAAACCATTTTAAATTCTGATTTAAAATAATTTCTTTAATCTCAAACCGTGGAAAATGCTAAAAATCCCATATTTTTTTAGAGCCAAGTCCTACAATTGTACACATCAACAAATTCTAGCCATTTTTTAGAGTTCGATGTCTGGAGTACTGCAATTTCAAAAAAAAAAAATTTAAATTATTATTTATAATTTTTGAATTGTTATTTGCCACCTTTGTATTAACAACAATAATTACAATTAACCATATACATATATATATATATATATATTTATATCCATGTATGCATTCGACAGTATCTTTGACTAGATCAGGACCTATATAATATATTGGTTTTGCACTTATCAATTTTACACCACGACATGTATATAGTAGAAAATTCATGATAAATTAATTAATAAAAAATTATTAACTATTGTTTCAGTAGGTCAAACAAAAAATTTAACTATAATTAATTAAAAAATATGAAAAATATTTAGTAATGCATAACTAAAATTATTATGAAAACTTAAATTTTTATATCTATTTTGTTTTATCGATCCAAATAGATTAAGCATAATTTTTATATACCCACATTTACTAAACTAAAACCAACCAAGTTTACAACTCTAGCAAGACTCCATTTATTTATTTTCATATGGTAATCACAATTGTAAAAATTAATACTTATATTTAATTAATTATCGTTATATTTTTCAATTCGTAAAGTGGTGATGTCCCACGATTTTACGAAAATGGAGCCTCAATAGAAAAAATATTGCTTTTAACTATGACGAATTATTAAGATTAAACATAAAAAATTATGATATATTAGTTAATCATAACTGTGCAACTCTATGTATTAATCGTTCTTTATACAAATAATACTAAAATATTTGTTACATCTAAAAATTATGTAAAATATTTTGTCCACAAGTAAAATTATAGCAAATGAATATTAATGGTGAAAACCTAAATTTTTATACCGATTCTATTCAATAATTAGGAAAAAGTATTATTTTAGTCCGTTAAGTATGTCTAATTTTAATTTTAGACCGATAACTATGTCTATTTTTATTTAGGTCCAGTAACTTACGAAATTACTTACTTTTAGTCCTCTGACAGATTTTCGAACAATTTTACCCCTATGAGTGCATATGGACTTTTGTCTTTCAAAAGTTGCATAGGGGTAAAATTGTCCAAAAAAAATGTGCTAGAGGACTAAAAGTAAGCAATTTCGTAAGTTACAGGACCTAAACAAAAATAGACATAGTTATCAGACTAAAATTAAATTAGACATATTTAGCGGACTGAAATAATACTTTTTCCTAATAATTGTGTATAGTATTGATTTACTATAATTTTTAAATTATAGTGATTATAATGTAAAAAATAATTATTCTTTTTTTGTAATTTCAGTATAAAAAATCAAACTCAATGCATGTCACTAGATGTGGGCATGACAGCCCTCCGGGAAGCTGGGATGAAGCCATCATGTCAGCCGGCCACAACATTTGACCAAGGACCACAATGCAAAATATTATATTTGTATTTTTTGTTTTAAATAAATATGGACTCACCATCCCCCATTTAATGAAATCTAGCTGTATTTAGCACATTAATGCATGTAAATATAAAAAATGAAAAATGTAAATAATTAAATATCACTAAGAAAGTTTTGTATTAATATGATAATATGATAAAAAAATAAATATTTTTGAAGAGAGGATTTGGAGGATAAAGAGAAAATAAATAACTATTTAGAAGAATAGTTTTTACTAATTGTAAATAATGGGGAAATTATAGATAATATGGGTGGAAAAAAGAAGTAGACGAATAAAAAAAAGACATCGAAAAATGTACTGTCTCTTAATATATAGTATAAATAAATAGTAATTAATTTTACCAATATAATTTAAATATATTTGCTCTATTTCTTAATAAAGCAAATAGGACATATGAAAATATAAAGAGAAATTGTTACCTAATCAGCTTTTGATCTAGTTAAAGAAAAATAAAATTTAATCGCAGAGTCCAAATGTCGCTGAAAAATGCTCAAGTCGTTAAAAATTATTATATATTTATTACTTGACCTTTTAATTTACAAAATTTTTAACATTTTTACCCGTTTTGTTGATGTGAGCATTTTTGTTCTAACTCTGCTGTGAAAAATTTAATAGTAAAAAAAAAAAAAGAAATTAGGTCCAAGCATTACAGGGGAATGACACTTTTGGTATTCTTTAATTTTGAATTCATAATTGAGCATTATAATTAAAAAAAATTAACACATTTAATGTAAATGTCGTTAAGACAAAAATGGCACATAGCAAAACTGGCCGAAAAATTAACATAATGTTTGGATTCGTTTTCTGAGTGTTTTGTTGTGTTCTGTGGAGATAGAGAGAGAAAAACAAAGATAAATAAGTATGTGTTAGAGATAGTATGTATGTTTGGATTTGTTTATTGAGATAATTTAAAATAAGTATTATATGTTTAATGTTGTATTTTGCGAGATAAAAATTACTATTCATTGTCAAATCATGTCTTTTTTCATATATATTTATGTATATGTTTGTGTATATATATGTATGTATTATGCCAAAACAGTTAAAAATACCTAGATAAGGTGTTTTTGTATGATAGCAAACATTGAGTATGTTTTGACTTAATCCAGAGATAACTTGAAAATGAAAACAAACATAGTGTAAAATTCCTCAATATTAAAAGAGTCATGTCAAGCATCTACTAAAGTCTGTGAGTTTAGTAATTTATGAATATTTGGACTAAAACCTACTATTTTTTATTTATTTTAATTATATTCATCAGTTGTAAATTTAAAATCGAAGAGAATAAAAAATATTACCCCTATAATTATAGGAACAAAATTGCATTCTAATGTGCACTCCTGGCTTATCGTGCACTCCTGACTACTTGCATTTACCACATTTGGAGGGAACAAAATTTGAGACACTTTAAGCATAGTGGAAGATACTAGACAGAGGATTATCAGTGTTAATTTATCTCGTTCTGTTAGTTCATGTGCGTTATATAGATTATGGCGTATCCCTTGGCTTGTTGAGGGAGAAACCACCAGTTGAGCACTGTTGTACTGTACGATCTTGTTTTATTAATGAAACTTACATTGACCCAAAAAAAAAAATTGCATTCTTTCCTCTAGTTTTAATTACTTAAATGAAAATATTGACACCTTATTTTAACAAAATTGGTATTTTAAGTTTGAAAGTAGTAATTAATTACAGGCATAAAAATAATATAAACGGTATTTTTCGTTGACGATTGAAAAAAAGAATATTTTTTTAAACATAGAAAATAAAATTTTTAATAAAGATTAAAATGAAATTCAATAGGCCTAAATATGCTCTCTCACTTTTGATATTTAAATAAGAATTAAATAAAGTTAGAACACAAGAGATTGTATCTAATTTTAATTTAAATATTACATTGATGACTTTCTTTTCTTATTATTTAATAAATTGTTATGAGAAAGATATTAATTAAAAACAAACAAATGCTTTAAATTTTTTACAACTCATTATAAAAAAATTGATTATTCTCTAAGTTAAAAATCATTATTAATTAAAAATCGTAATAAATCAATACTTTATATCACAATCAAATAAAATTGGTGCAGAAACTTAAATTTTGATTATGATCTATCGACATTTATCATGGGTTTATCTATGGCAAAAATATTTATCACAATTCTTAATTATAGTAAATATTCTGACATTATTGCATGCTCAAGCAATACTAACAGTTGTTGCCCAATTATAATTAATTAATATTTATAATAATTTCTAATAAATATTAATTGCAAAAAATTATTATTTTAGTCCAGAAAAGATGGGATTAGCAGTTTTGGAATCGTTCAAATCAAAATTTATAATTTGATCATATAATTTGAAAAATTATAACGATTTTAGTTATTTTTTACTAATTTGACACAAAATATTTTACGTTATCATCCTTGTCAGCACCTAAATTAGCGCATCGAGTGAATGTGATAACATGACAGTCTAGTATTTTTATTTTTCCTAGAAAATGACTTGGCTAAAAAAATATTACAACTTGAGATAACTTGTCATATCATTAAATGGTAATTTTCTTTTTATCGTCAAGTCACTTCTTAAAAAAAAAAATATTGGACTGTCAAGTCATCAAATCCATCGGAAGTCCCAACTTCGGTATTGACATAGCTAATAATATGAAATTTTCCAGCCAAATTGGTCGAGAAGGACTAAAGTTACCACAATTTTTAAAATTACAAGTCAAATAATGAATTTTAACTTGAATAGGATCAAAATTGCGACTCCTAACTTAGGTAACCAAATTGTAATTTTCCCAAAGTATTGATGTATTCTAAACTCTAGAGTTTTACATTTTCAATACAATAAAAGATTAGGTGAATTACTACAACTTATTTTATTTTTGATTTGTTGAAGTTTCTGACTTATGTAACCTAATACTTTGAAACAATTCGTGTGCTCCTTCTGGAAGGAGTGAGTGCAAGTGATGGCTAAAATCACGCAGTGGAAAGGATTTGTTAGGTGATATATTCGAGTCCCACATCGAAAATTTTCCACATAAAGATTATCACATAATTCACATGTATAGAATTTTCTATAACATATTTATATCAACAATAGCTGTTATTTTGTTCATATTTAAAAAAAAACATTTATTAATAATTCATTAATGTGAGATAAAAATGGGGTCAATAGCAATTTACCCCCTATGATATTAAAAATGAGCCTACTATCCCCTTATGAAAAAAATATAGTAATTTACCTCTCTTTACTTTTTAAAATGAAATAATTTACCTCCTTATATAGGGAGGTAAATTACTTCATTTTGCAAAATATAGGGAGGTAAATTATTGTATTTTAAAAAGTCACAGGGAGGTAAATCGTTATTTATTTTTTTTACAATGGGGTAATTTGCTCATTTGCGATATTACAAGGGAGTTGGTCGCATTTTTCCCGATCAAAATGTATAGGAGATTTGCATTGCGGTTAATATGTAATTTATAGGATGGTATTGTCATGACATTTAAGCATTGGAGTGATAGATTTACTCCATTATATTTTCAGTGTTAGCAGTTTCAATATACAACTCACTGGAAATTCTCAGTTTGACCGAAGTTCAATCACACGATGTTGTGGGGACTGAAAATTGAGGATTTTTCAATTTTGGAAGAAAAAATTATATGTTTTTTCGATGTGAGAACTGAAATTACTACTCATCAAATTTAAGACTAAAATAATTGGCACTTGGCCCCACCGTGATTGGACTACTGACGTTCTGTGGGCAGCAAAAAGGTGGCGAGGAAAACATTGTATTTCGACTTCTTATCGTGCAATATTGGGCTCTCTTGTATACCACATATGGTGCGAGTGCAATCTTCAACGATTTGATGGAGGAATATGCGGGGCACCTTCCGTAGGAAAACTTATTATTGAAAATGTTCGACAAGGGATAATTAGTGTTGATTTACCTCCTATTAGTACTTGTGCACTTTTTCATTTATGGCGGATCCCTTGACCTGTCGAGGTGACTGCCTAGCCTTTAATGTTGTATTGTACCGATATATTATCATTTATGTAATGAAATCTACATTCATTGAAAAAAATAATTGGCACCATTTATTAATTTGTAGAACTTAATTTGAAACTTCATGAACCAAATATTCCCATGTTTCTGAATTTATCCTATAAAAATTAAAGATGGCAATAATATTAGTTCTATAGTTATGATGAGAAGCAATTTTAGAACGTATGTGTAAAGTCGATGCTAATTTTCCGTCCATTATGGCATAATCCCAAGCTTCTAGTAACCGCGTGAGCCTCACGTGGTCAAGTTCCAAAGATATTAAGGTTTTTTATGATGGGCAATGAAGTAAAATGGAACAAATTTTAATATATGAGGAAGCAGATTTGCCACTTAATATATTTGAATATTTTGAAAATGACATCCTTTTAAATTTATAGGAACGATATTATACTTTTGCCATATTAAAACTCATACTTTTTGGTAATGTACATCAACTTCATTTGTTACTTTTTTTTTTTTTAATATTTTGATGGGGAAAAATATAAAATTACAAATGTGCAAATTACCTTATATGAAAAAATTTAGCAATTTCATCCCTTTTGTTTTTTAACATGCAGTAATTTACTGGCCTATGTTTTTTTAAAATGAATCAATTTACCCCGTAAACAGGGTAATACATTGCTATATTTTTCATAGGGGTAATTTGTGCATTTATAATATCACGGGGGATAAATTGAATTGAACCCTATGTTGATTTGAGCAAAAAATGCTTGTCTCAAACGATTCAACTTGAGGTACTTGAACCTTAGTTTGCAAGCTCATACTCCTGGGAGTTTGAGTTCCATCGTACTTGGGACAGATTTGGAAACCTGAAACTAGGATCCACTACCACAGTGAGAAGTTTGTTTGCAAAGGGCAAGTTCCTGTTCTGTACTACCAATTCTCCCTGCCTCTTGAGTTCATTGATCTGTTTGCCCAGCCTCTCTATCTATCTTCCAACATCTTCCCCTCTACTCGTGAAATCGCTGGCTCCCTCCATCTTCCTCTTATACTGGAGCCAATATCTGACAATTCCTTCTCTTGCCCTTTCTTGTACTCTACTTTACTCGTCACCTCCTTTGGCTCATCTGCAATCTCCTTTTGTTTACGTTTGAATAATTATTTCCTTATAGATTCTGGGAAAGCTGGTGTAATTGTTTTTCTTTCATACTCCACTATGGAATTTATGTTAGCAGCTTCAATCATGCGTTGTAATTAGGGGTGGCAGATGAGTCGAGCCGGCTCGCGAGCTCGACGAGCCGGCTCGACTTTGAGCTCGACTCGAGCTCGAAAAATTCGAGCTCGAGTCGAGCCGGCTCGAGCTCGAGCTCCTATCGAGCTCGAGCTCGAGCTGGGTTTGAAGTGTTCACCAGCTCGCGAGCCAGCTCGCGAGCTGGTGAATATTTTTTATTTTTTTATATATATATTTATTTTTGAATTCTTTATATATTTAATTTTATATTTAATATTTAATCAGTTTTATAATATAAATTGATCATATATTATAATTATTAATCAACATCATATATTTTATTTTGGATAATAATAAATTATGGTACTTTTATTTATACATTTGATCTTTATATTAAAATAAATTCAATCAACAACTTAGTAAAGTATAATATTTTTTATAATTAAAATTATTATAATATCTTTATGTTATATTTTAATATATATTTGTATTACGTTATACATTTTTTAAATTGGCAAGTAATTCACTTATGATTTTTTATTATTTATAAATTTATGTCAAAATTTAGTAATTCTATGAATTAATCTAATAATAATAATAATAATAATAATAATGATGATGATGATGATGATGATTGAACAATTCTAATTATTATTTTATTATATATATAATGAGATTAAAAAATTTAATCAATAATTACCGTGTCTTAAAATTCGGGCATCCGATTCATACGAAATTTAAATATATACAAGACTGTGTCCATTAGATTATATCTGACGGTATGATTTAAAATCACATGGCCTGATTTAACGATACACCGTATTGAATGATTACTCTTATGTTTTGAGTACGATATCTCGACATCCGTATATCAAATAAGTTTAGAACTTTACCAAACGTATTTTTATGTAAGTTTGATCATATCTAACGGTCTGATCTGAATTTTGATGGTTCGATTAACCCATGTTGTTCAACAATGTGAGATGATAGTTGGATCAATGTTATACTAATATTTATCAATATATAAATTTTGCAAATTGTGAATATATATTAATTTCAACTATATCTATGTAATAATTTGATGATTCAATCTCATAATTTAAAATAATAATAATAATAATAATACATTAATACTAATACTAATAATAAAATAATAATAATAATAATAATAATAATAATAATAATACAACAAAAGTCAACACCCATCTCTTTCTCTCTCTTTTTCTCGTTTCTTCTTTCTTTTTCTTTCTATCTTTCTCTTTCTAATCTCCATTCTTTCTCCAATCTTTTTTCTTCCCCAAATCCTTAGAACCCTAGCCCCAAATCCATCTCTCCCTCCGCCACCGCCACCGCCAGCCACCACCCACCACTTCTCCTCCCCCTCTCCCCCCCCCCCCCCACAAGGAGAGAATTGCAAACTCTCTACAAGAAGAAAAAGATCCCTGCCAATATCACAAATGTCGCCGTGGCCGCGCTCTAAAAACTCTTCACATTGTTGAAGAGATTGAGGAATTTTTGCAGTCATGGGCTCAATCATGTCAATCTGAAACTGCAGAATCATCTATTGAGTCGCCGGTGACGTCGGAGGTAACATCTCCATTTGTGTATTTTTGGATGTGATTCGGGCAAATGCGGCTCGACTCGTCCGCCTAAGGCACCCTGGAGTGGTTCGCGTGGTCCAGGCGCTATAGAGCTGACGAGCTCGAGCTCGAGCTCGGGCTCAATTTCTCGAGCTCGAGCTCGAGTTCGAGCTTGGGAATGCAGTGTCGAGCTCGAGCTCGAGCTCAACCTGGGCGAGCTCGGCGAGCTCGAGCTCGAGCTCGAGCTTGAAGTTGCAGAGTCGAGCTCGAGCTCGAGCTCAACAAAAATGGCCGAGCTCGACTCGAGCTCGACTCGTTGCCACCCCTAGTTGTAATTCATCATGGACCAAGCGTACCATTTGCTCTTCTTGTATCACAAGGGTTTACTCCCCTCGTTCCAATGGTGGTGTTTCTTCTATAGGTGTGTGTTCTCCTCCAGAATTTCCTTCCAATTCGAATTTTAGGTATTTTCTTTCTCAATTTCTTACAGACAGCGGCAACTGATCTGGGTCGCAGGTCTTCAGCTACCTCGCGTCCTTGGAACTAATCCGGGTTGCAGGTCATCAACTACTTCACTTCCTTGGAATGGTTTTGGGACATGACAAAAAAACAAATCGTTAGGCTTGTTAGAGATCCACAGCTAAGACTCTCTGATGCCTAAGTCAGTAAAGAGGTTCGAGATAGAACAGAGCGATCTCAAAGTATTTAGTGTGGGTTCAGGTGTAATAAAATGTCTTCCCATAAATGAACTATTCATGAGGTATTTATAATATTTGAATGGGTCCACTTCCTTGTATATAAGGGGTCTAATTGTATTGTGCCACATGTCAGGATCCTACCTGATAGATTAGGAAAATCAATAGTCTCCGATGGGTGTTCTGAGTCGGATCACGAGTCCGGGTACGGTCCTGCAACCCGATCCGAAGCGAGAGGGCACGGATCTTTTGGTCCGACCCTATAAAAAGGGCCTATCTTAAGGGCATTTGCGTCATTTTAGTGATAATTTCCTCAATTATGACATACCCCTACGATCGTTGTAATCAACACTAAAATATATCGAATTTTGTAATCGCAATTTATTCTCATTACGTACACAAATTTGCGCAAACATGAATCATTTCAAATGACTACATCGACTAATTCCCTTATAAGAACCTGAATTATTTGTACATGTGGCCTTCAACCGTAAACATACTAATCAAGAACCACAGCATAACATTGTAATAAACCAAAGCTCAGCGAGTTTCAACACTGACGCTTCCAAGCCAAAATAACAACGGAATCTGAGCAGCAGCCGTGAACAGCAAAATGTAGTTACGTTTGGTCGAATTTTTCTCAAAACTTTGTACTTCCGAAATCAGTATCCTCTTCATAGTCTTCACCAGCAGCACTCCCATGCACAAGCTTTCCCACAAAGTTGCCACACAAAATAAGAAGTCAGCCAGCAGCCTAACAGCCACGATCACAGCTGCCCCGACGAACGTGTAGCCTGCATAAGCAACCATATCGAGCAATGGTACTTCTCCGCCTCCTAAAGAGTGGAGTGTGGCCTCCAGCAGCAGGACTTGTAGCAGCCAGCAGAGCAGTCCTGTGCTAAACTGTACCCCCAGGGATTCCGGGCTAAACCTGTGAAATGTTAATCACTAACCGATTCATATGATAGTCGATCGAGAGATGCTATGTATTTACTGCTCTTATATAAAAGTTTGGCAAAACAATAAGTCCAAATATATAAGTTACAAATAGTAACCTACAATGAATAATCTTTTGACAATTACAAGACCCTGGCTACTATAATTTTAAAAGTGGCCGGAATTTCTTGAGGTGAACAAAATGATTGTTTTTTTAGTTGAGATTTTTGCTGACTTCGCATTTTTTTTTTATCTTTTATCCTTCATATGTTTTTTTTTAAGTTTATATTTTTTAATTAATTAATTAAAGTTATATTTTATTATATAAATAATTAAATAATTAAATATAAAATAATATTTTATTATTAATAAATATATAATATTATATATATTAGATGTGAGAGAAGGGCAAAAATATAAAAAAAAAAGTATTTTTATAGCAAATTCGCAGTCAAGAGCGAGTGTGGCTCAATTTTTGTACGGAGAGGTTTTTTTGAACTTTATTTTATATCACAAGGAGGCTATTCGATACCTTAATTTTGATAGGATTTTTTTTAAACATTCCTATTATCACAAGGGGAGTCTCTGAATTTTTCCCAAAGAAAATATCGAGTTAGTAAAAAAGCCAAAATAAACGTGTTTCATTGTTTTTTTCTACGTCATTGCTTGTATGGCAAGGGATTTTCCACATAAGCACTTATGTGGTGAAAAGAATAAAAAAATGTGCCTAGTCAGCAAAAGCCCAAATATAAATGCCCCAATTTTATCCGTCTCAGCATTTTGCTACCCCTTTGAAAATTCAAGTGATCGGAGTCCTACAATTGTCAAATATTAATTAATTATAGGTTATTATTGATTATATCCCTGTATCTGGCGTTCTCGTTTTGCCACCCCCTTGTATAAAGGGCAATA
The DNA here is from genome assembly GCF_026168435.1 of Sesamum indicum. Taxonomy (NCBI): domain Eukaryota; kingdom Viridiplantae; phylum Streptophyta; class Magnoliopsida; order Lamiales; family Pedaliaceae; genus Sesamum; species Sesamum indicum. Next base: position 476,962 of record NC_142661.1, on the reverse strand, counting down.
AACGCAATTAAATCCATTTTAAACATATGTGTAATTTTTTTTAATAACTTAATCGAGTTCAAGCCAAGTTTGAACTTCATCAAAAGATAAGTTAAGTTCAAGTTTGATTTAATAACTAACAAATTAAGCTCAAATGAATTTTAACAATCAATTTCTAATAAAATATAGAACAATTTGATTATATTTTTTCAACTCTTAGTAGGTACTTCTGTTGGTCCCTTAAGTTGGTCATCAAGAGAGTAGTCTTTAAATAAGCACCAACAACCAATATTTTGAACGGACAGTACTTTCCCTATCCAAAATAAAGACTAATTAATACGATATATTTTAAAATTTAAGGTACTAAAGTGAAAAGAGAAAAATGAATTGTCCATTTTACCGTCAAAAAGTTCAAATTCTGCCTGATTTTCATCGAAAAGTTGTCAGAAAAACTATTTTGAAATAGTATATAAAATTTAGGAATGTTAGTATCAGAAAATGAAATTGAATGACTAAAGTGATTCTGAAAACAAATTTAAGAAAGTGAATTGCACTTGCAGAGTACTAAAAACAAGGGTGAATTGCAATTTATCCCCCTGTGACATTGAAAATGAGCACATTACCTCTCTATAAAAAAAATATAGCAATTTACCCTCCTATACTTTTTAAAATGAAGCAATTTACCTCCTTATACAGGGAGGTAAATTGCTTCATTTTAAAAATTATAGACGGGTAAATTATTGTGTTTTAAAAAATATAGGAAGGTAAATCACTATTTATTTTTTCATAAGCGGATAATTTACTCATTTGCAATATCACAAGGGGTTGTTTGCATTTTTTCCCTAACAACAATATTATTGAACTTAAAACTAAACTTGTATGAGCAAGAATTTTAGCATAACTAGCAAATTCAATTTGAACTTACTTTCCATTGATGCCCAAGAAGAAGCCAGCAAGAAGCACATAAGTCCCAAATGCCATCATGGGGATGTAGAGATCAGGAGCATTGATATCATGTATTGGAGGCTTAAATGAAAATTTCCCTCCAGCAGGCTCCACTGTTCTCATCCAGTGTCCCTGTCAAGTTTCAGTAAGCATAAGAAAAGTAAATAGAAGGCCAGATTACATTTTAGTCCCATAATATAAGAGTTCAATATTTTTTAGTTCTTTGTCGACACATTTTTAGTTATTTGCTTTACGAGATTTTCGGAGTGATCTTAGTATGGGGAGAACTCGATACATTTTGTCCTTCATTTTACGAAATTTTTAAAATGGTCCCAAAATTAAGAAAACTCGACGTATTTAGTCATCTGCTTTGCAAGGTTTATGAGACTAAGCGTCTCTCGTTTTCTCAATTTTGAGATTATTTTGAGAGTTCGTGTCAAAGTACGGGATTAAATGGATCGAGTTTTTCTATTTTGGAACCATTTTAAGAATTTTGTAAAGTCGAGGATTAAAAATGTTAAACTTTTCGAAACTAAAAGTGTAATTTCGCCCTATTGGAATGGAAATCCAGGTTGAAACTTGAAAATCAAGAACCCTAATTCCAGGTAATACCTTATGCAGAAACGGAAACAAAACCACCTTCAGCTTATTTTTCACGTAGTCGTCGTTCACTTGAAAGTAATATCGAGGATTGGAAATGTATCGGCTAATCTGTACATTTTCCAAAGAAATTAACAAAGAGCAAAACAAATCAGTGAAAATTGGTATTAACTGGATGACTCAATTTTCGGACAACTCAAAGAGTCTCTTACACTGCTTTGAACATACTCAGACCCTGATCCTAAGATTTTCTCCCCATACGCACCGAGTTCACCGCGGATGAGATCCGAACCAGCGACGTAGTTAAGTACACTGCCGAGTTGGTCGCTCTGATTGCAAGAAACGGGCACGAAAAATCTAGCTTGAGGATCGGATGTCTCGTACATGGTCAGAACTAATTTGGACAAAAAGCTTCAAAGAATTTGAGGGTTATTTTATGTAGTGTTTATGGTTTCATTGTGGAGTTCAGTTGAATTGTGACGGAAAATTCAGACAAAAACAGGAATTTTAATTTGTGCTGCAGTTAATGAGTCTCCATGCATTGATATTTCCGGCTTTTAAGACAAAAATATGGCTGACAGGTCGTGCTCAAAGGGCGGTGCCTGAGAAGGGGCAGTATTGATCAGTCGTGCATGGTCCTAAGTAACGTTTTCCGATGATATGGATCAGTTCATTCGTCTCAATTTAAGAAAAAATTTAAGTGTCAATCAGCAAATTATGAATGTTGCTTCAATTGACAAGAAAGAACTGTTTTTTGAAAAAATTGTGTGTTTAAATTTATAGGTCGATACGAGATTCTTAGAACCCATCCTGACATGTAGTGATGAACAGCAATGAAGCCATGCAAACTCCTTTGCACCAAGAGAAATGGGGAAAATGGTTTATATGTTTTTTCTTTTTTTTGTTGTTGTATAAATCAGTAATTATCAGATCCCTCAGTACTTGAATGAAAAAATTATTCGATGAAAAAATTGTAAAAATACAAATCTATGCAAATAGCCCGAAAAATAGGCATGAGAAATAAATTTGGAAAAGAGAATATATACGCTCACTACCAAAAAAAAAAAAAAGCGTACAAATTTTTGGAAGGCCACATTTGTCTATATTGTTGTCCTGTCACCAGAACCTTATGTGTCAACACAGCTTGAGCAAATCAAGCTTCTGTTGTGTCTACAACAAGATGGCGAATCCTAACGTTGCTCCTTGACCTACCACTGACAGTCCACCCCACCCTTGGCTGCGGACGCCCCAATCGAGGATTCTATATAGTAGCCGACCGAGGATGCTACAGATTTTGAGCCTACCTACCAGCATCCACCTCAACCATTATATTAGGATTTCTAATGTTTTTTTTTTATTTATAAATTTGGACTGTAAACTATACAAGGATTTAAAATATTTTAATTTATTTTGTACAAAAATTTATATCTTTGATTATAAATTTAATACAATATCAACAAAAAAATATAGAAATAAAAAAAGACAATGAAATATATATGTATATATATATATGTTTTTAAAATTAATTAAGAATAGGGACAAAATTTGAGGCGGCGTGCATCCCAGAAAAAAGGTCCCAAGTTTATACAACTTACAAAGAAGTTGGCACGGTAATTTTAGACGGAATAAATAAACAAAAAAACATATCCCAAATCTGATTTAAAAAGTAATATGTTTGATTTAAAATGTGGCGTTTCAAACTGTTTGTACGTCTGTCCCAAACTGTTATTTTAAGTATCCCTCCTCTAAATAGATTTTCTGATGGTTGTTGTTATTTTGTCCCAAATTTTGGAACAGTTGGAAGAAACCGATCTAAAACTGTTCGATATAATTTCTAATGGGGCTTTTTAGGCTAATACTATTCACAATATTGACATGAGACGGTAAACTATCTCAAAATCCGCCCCAATATATCAAACTGCCCAACTCCAGAATCAAGGACGCCCTGGTACTCCAAGACAATTGCAGGCCCAAGGATCCCCCAATTACAATGAAAGCCCATTGATAACCATACTAGATTGACGAGCCCAACGGGACATTGATGTGGCCTCCACCACTCCACGCAAGGCTTTGTCAGCAAGATTCCCCAATTGGTCACATAAGCATTAGCTACATGGACAAGGATATGTGGCATCCTTAGGCAGAGTTAACTTTGATTCTTGAGGTCTTGGGATTTCGACTAAGGAAAGGAATCCTCTTAACCGCTTGATCGAAGATCTAGAAGATATTTCTTTCCGCAACAGACGTTATTATCCTCAATAGATTGTTTTATCTCAAGAAGGTATCTTTAATTATTCCGAGAGTGGCCAAAATTCCGATAACCAGGAGACACCTCCCTTTCGAGTCCACAAGAACCGGCCTCATCCTAGTGGTCGGGGAAGGGCTATGAATAAAATGCGAACCCCCTCACCAAAGATGGATACCCTTTTCAATTACACTTACACGAGCAAAAATTTTCTGTACTACATCAAACTATTATTCTATTATTCTATAATTTTTTCATTTTATTATTTGCCTTCAAATTGGTAATGATTTTATATGGGCAAACTGGTTTCATAAATGCAAAACTATTTGTGACTATTTTGACAAGGAAAGAAGAGGAATGGTTCACTAGTATACCAAGTGGAATCATAAAATTTTGCAACCAGTTAATCCGAAAACTCATTTTTCACTTTGCTAGTAAAAGGAAAACAAAAAGATCTGCTACCTACTTATTCACCATTCGGCAAAAAGAGAATGAGTCATTGAAATGCTTCATAGAAAGGTTCAGTAATGTAACTTTGGAGGTGCAGACTTGAGAATAGACATGATGTTAAGTACCTTAATACATGGTCTAAAAAAAAAGACCATTCGCTTCAGCTCTAGCTAGCAACCCCCCTGGAAGATGTTGAACAGTTGATGCAGTTGGCTTAGAAGTACATAGATGAAGAAGAGATTAATGCAATGAAGAATGGAAAGTGGTCCAACCTTGGGCACCGAGATAGAGGTCGCGATAGAAGAAGAGAGGCCAAATAGATCTGGAAAAGATCGGGAAGCGCTTTATCAACCTAAGTACCAAAGATATGGGGCTTAGAAAAAAACATTTCTGTATAGATCGAGAAAAGATCGTTTTTGTATAGATCTGAAAAAGATCACGATTTGAGAAAGATCCAAATAAATACCACTTTGAAAGTTTGTTTCTAGCTATGTCTCACGTGCAGATCGAAGAATGGAAAAACTTGAAAAAGGTCCTCATAATATTTTGGAAATTTTTCCAAGTATAAGCGACCAATGGAGGTCGCGCGTGATCAAGTTTTCAAAAAGAATTTTTTCAAGTATAGGCGACCTATGGAGGTCGCGAGTGATAAAATTCTGAAAAAGAATTTTTTCAAGTACAGACGAGCCATGAAAATTGCGAGAGATCAAATTTTGAAATATTTTTCAAAGTATATGCGACCCATGGAGGTGGCGCGTGATCAAATTTGGTAAAAGAATTTTTCCCAAGTATAGGCGAGCCATGGAGGTAGCATGTGATCAAATTCTGAAAAAGAATTTTCCCAAGTATAGTTGAGCAATAGAGGCCGTGGGAGATCAAACTTTGAAAAATTTCCCAAGTATAGGCGACCCATGGAGATTGCGCGAGATCAAATTCTAAAAAACTTTTTTTCCATATATGGGCGACCCATGGAGGTCCCGTGTGACCAAAGTTTGAAAAAGAATTTTTTCAAGTCTAGGCAAGCCATGGAGGTCACAGGAGATCAAATTCTAAAAAAGAATTTTTCCAAGTATAGGCGACCCATGGAGGTCATTCGTGATCAAATTTTGAAACTTTTTTCCCCAAGTACAGGCGAGCCATGGAGGTCGCGGGAGATCAAATTCTGAAAAAGAATTTTCTCAAGTATAGACGACCCATGGAGGTCGCACGTGATCAAATTCTGAAAAAGAATTTTCTCAAGTATATACGACATATGGAGGTTGCAGGAGATCAAATTCTGAAAATGAATTTTCCCATGTATAGGTGACCCATGGAGGCTGCGCATGATCAAATTCTGAAATTTGTTTTTCTCAAGTATAGGCGATATACGGAGGTTGAGCGAGATCAAATTATGAAAAGAATTTTTTCAAGTATAGGCGACACATGGAGGCCCGTGTGATCAAATTCTGAAAAAGAATTTTTTCAAGTATATATTGCGACCCATGGAGGTTGCCTGTGATGAAATTTTGAAAAAGAATTTTTTCTAAGTTAAAAGGACCCATCGAGGTCACATGAAATGAAATTCTGAAAAAGAAGTTTTTCTAAGTTAAAAGGACCCGTCAAGGTCACGTGGAATAAAATTTTGGAAAAAAAAATCTAAGTCAAAATGACTCAACGAGGTCGAAGTCGCACTCTTGTCCGAAAAAGAGGTCGCCCAATGAGGACGAGGTCGCGCTAGTATCTGAAAGAGGTTGACCTTTGAAAAAGATCATCTTAAAACTGAGACAGATTTTCTATCTCAAAAAGATTGTTCAAGTATAAGACTCTAAGAGGTTGAGGTCCTAAAACACCCAAGAGATTGAGAGGTCGCATTTTAAATAGTTATTTGTGAATATGCCCACTCTTGCCACAAACCATAACAAACTCTTGGATTTTGATCTTATACTTTGATATTTTCATTATTTTTCTTAAAAAATTTACCATATTTTTTCTTGAAATTTTCTTTTTTGGCTTCAAATAAATATTTTTGTGAGAGTTGGGTGCACCATTAATTAATGAAATTAAATTTACCTTTGTGTGATAGGCCGTGCACTATTCTCAGGTGGCTACATAAGTGCATCTTGGCCCCTTGCCTCTTCTTCCATGCGGATTCGCATTATCAATGTTACAAGCATCATTTTCTTTTTCTTGTGGCGCATTGTTTTATGAAAATCCTTCATGAAGGTGGAAGTTTTTCATGGATGCCATAAACAACAAGGTTATCTCCAATTTTGATGTCCTCTAACCTAAGCTCTCCAACAATCATAATAAAATTTTGAGCTTGGTGTGCCATTGATTTGTTATCCATCATTTACAATCGGAAAAATATGCATACTAGCAGCATATTTTTTCGCACCTATGTCTTAGGTATCATACTTACTCTGCGATGCTTTCCAAAGTTTCTTTCAATAGAGTGTGTTCTATCATAATTATCATAAAAATTATTAGATAGAAAGTTGAGAAGATAATACCGACATTTGAATACATCATTGTTATAGTTCTCCACTTTCTCTTGGTGGATAGGATACTCATTATCATTCATGTTAATGTCATCAACCTTGTTGGGTATTTTTAATGAGAATATAAAGAAACCTTGAGAAGGCTTACGTAAAAACGTACTTTACCCTTTCGTCTCTTGAAATGCATACAATTGAAATGAAGGGGCTTGTTCAGATTTCCTTCACTGACATCCGCTGGTTTTTCAATTGTACCCATTTGAATTTCCTTGAAATTGTTGAAGAATACAATTGAAAACTAAAAATAAATATCAAGTTGAAGCGTGGATATCTCGCTCTCTTTAAGGAGATTCAAGTTCAATGCAACAAAATTTACAATGGTCCAACAGTATCACTCTTAACTTGTCCCACCCAAGATACAAAAACTCTGGGCAAGTCCATAAAAAATGAACACTTTCCAACCACTAACTCTCTCTTATAAGATAATTGCATGTAGTATATTTGTACATGTGTGTCTCAAAAAAAGTGAATGATGCCCCTTTTTATAGGCGTAAAAATTATATATCATTTTAATGTGAATTAGTTGACAATTATGTACTAGAAAATGGTGATAAATGAGTACTAATGTGTATGACTATTGTGTAGTAGTGGGATCATGGTATTGAAGAAAGATTATTACATACATTATGACCATAAACATCCACTAACCTCAATTTTAATGGGAGGAATATAAACAGACATACATTTTAATTGAAATATTAAAATGCAGTATATATATTTATATATATACTAACATTAGTCATTTGACAAGCATAAAACTTGTTAGGATTGTAAAATATTTTTAAATCTTTTACTAATATAATTTAAGGATAAAATTCATCAAAATTTTCAAAACTAACTAAAAAGTGATATGTGTTGGTTAAATATTAAGAAACACATCTTATTGAATGGTTTTTTGCTTACGTGACAAGTGGTGGCTACTTCCACATCGCCCATTTCTTTTAACATCACCAACCACTTGCCATGTCAGCAAAAAACAGCCTATGTGATGTGTTCCTCCAATTTTTTGTCCTGAAATCGTGAAATTAAAAAAGGTAAAGGAGTATTCTGCCGTCCTAACAAATTATAGGACTAAATACCAAATGATCATAATTATAGGATTCAAAGTACAATTAAGTCTATATATAGGACCACATAAATCCAAAAACATGAAGAACCACAACATCATCTGCCAAAATACAGATCTGGCTGAAAAGGAACACCTGTTTCAGGGATCCACTCGACTCCATTAAGAAAGGATCTCACTGTAAACTTATTGGCTTCATTGGATGTGATGTTAACTTTCACTCCTTTCCATTTAACTCTCTTACTAGTCACTGCACCTGGACCTCTATTGTTGTATTCAGCATAGTATATAGTATCAGGTGGTGGAACATTAGGTATCCAGGACAGCCATCCTTCAGGATCAATTAAGCTACCTAACCTACTCTCCATGAAAATGGTGGTGGAGTAGTTCTTCCACGGCCGACCCAGATAAGTTCTCGCACCGCCAAGTGACTCTGCAGCTCTAACACGACAGTTCTGAATGGAAATGCCTTGATTCACGCCCGGCTCCACTTTTCCAGATGCCGTAATTACGTTCTGTTGTCCATGTAAGGGTTTCTTGACAAGAATGCTGCAATTCTGGAAGACAACAGCTGCCTTTCCAAATATGAAATCTATTGTACCAGATATCCTGCATTCTCGGTAAAACTGTCTATTCGAGTGTGTATAGAGAGTATCTTGATATCCATCAAAGCTACATTTGTAGAAAACAGCTCGATCCGAAGATGATACTAAGGCCACTGCTTGCATTTTGGTTGGCCCTGCGGTGTTTTGAAATCCCATGTCCCGAGCAATGAAGTTCGAACCAACGACAGCTTCAGGTAAATATATATATATGTTACAAGTTTATGTTAGTGTTTTTATATAGAGTTATGTCCTGCTGTTGAAATAGTAACAGACAAAATATTTCCTAGATAAGTAGAAGGACAGTCCGAGCTTCTAAACTTTTGAAACTGCGTGACTGGCTGCATTGCCATTTTACAATGTACAATTTTAACATGGCTGGGTTAAAATATAATTAACATATTTTGCAAGGAGTAGAGACCACATGCAGGAGAAATTTTTCAAAAATTTATAGACAAGAAATAAAAAATCAGTTACCGAAAGTAGCTGTAAGAATGGTTGCCAATAGTGTAGAATTGCTGAGAGACCCCGAAACAATAGTCTGATCCATTCCATCACCATACATCATTATATTCGATTTGGTCATGTTGATCTTCACATTCTCTAAGTACAATCCTTTCTTGACGTAGATTACGAATCTCCTATTACTGTATGGGGGAACAACATTGATGGCCTCATTTATTGTCCTGTAATTTCCAGACCCATCCGCTGCCACAACAACATCGGCATTCATTCTTGGATTAGAACCAAAAAGAAGTTTCCTGTCGGAAGACGACAACCAAGAAGGTGGCCAATCGCTCCTGACTTTACTCAAACCAAAATTATCAAGTATTGATGAGGGCTTGTCCTTTGTCTCATCCTGGTCAATCTTAGATATGATGGAAAGACCATTCATAACATATTTGGTGGAATTGTCCAAACTTTCCAATACAATGTTTCTTGCCCCATCGGAAGAATACTCAAAGCCATCGACGCATGTATCAAAGTCCGCTATTGCAGCACTTAGCCATGTTCTGAAATCAAATCGAGTGTCATATGGTGGAACGTCATTAGTACTTATAGGTGCTGACTGGTTGAGATTATACTGCGCCATGGACAAAAGCATCCGACAACTCTCCATTGCTGATGGCAGACCGGCGACCTTGATGCCTCGTAATCTTCGAGTTAGCGTCCCATTTTCAGCAAAGTCTTCACTCACTCTTGACACCTCATCTATGGCTGCTTGGACTGAAAGCTTGTAAAGGAGTACAGAATCATGATCACCATTTCCTGAGTCAAATAGTGGAGTTCTGAAAGGCTTTTCATGTTTGGCTTTGCATGCTACAAAGGCAATAGCTAGCAAGAAGGCCACAACAGTATTCCTCATGAGGAACGAGGAATTCAGACATGCCATGATGCTTTGTGTAATTTGTTTGGAAGATAGGTACTGAATAGCATAATGGTGACCTCCACTTATATAATTCTTAGAGATAATCAAGTTGAACAGATATATGTTGCATGAGATTATATATGCATGGTACTAAGTAACATCTTACCATAATTTTAATATCACTCATTTTGACTTATAAATCCAATCATAGGTTCAGTATGTATATCCATAATCAATATTTTACACCTCTCCTATAAGATTTTGTGTCAGGAAAAATTATTTTTTTACATCGTTTAATTTTATCCTCTATTAATTTTAGTCCTATAAGTGCGTTTTTTTATAAATTTAGTCCTTCAATTTATAAAAATAATGAAACTAAACCCTCAGATGGTCGGAAATTTTATATTTTGCCGGAAGACATGATATGACTCGATAATGACTGTTTTTTTTTTTTTAAATCTTATTATGTGGCACAAGAAATGACTCGATAATCATATTGGACATTATTGGTGAGGTGACACTAACCGTCATTTGTGAGTATGAAGCCCGGCTCTTTCGTTTTTATATTAGTATAGACAATGCGTTATTTATATACTTTATATTTTTTATGGATTTACCATATCTAAAACTACAAACATCTATATATATATATATATATAATAATTACTTAAATCAATTTATATTCAAAACTATAAATAAAACATATAATAATTTAAATACTACTGTATTAAAAAGTAAAATATAAGCAGTTTTAAGTCTATAAATCATAACATATTCATTATAAATCTTACAAAACATATAATATATAACAATAAGTTCAAAAAATAATAAATTATTATGTAAAATATATAAAAATTAGCAGACATAATTTAATATATATATATTTTAATATATATATATTTCTTTTAATATTCCATTGTTAAGATAAATATCTATTTTAAATATATACTTCTTGAAGAACAAAGGAAAAATAAAATATTAATATTTTTATAATTAACTTATCCTATATATTTTTGTAATATTAATATGAATTTTATATTAAAATACTTCTAGATTTATAAATTGAGCATAAATGCATATATTTTGTTGTAGCTTAAACACCCAAAAGAGTTTTTGTAGTCACATCATCAATTTTCTCGCCTAATTCGAAACTTCGCCAAATCCTTGACAAAATTCTGGTGGAAGTTACCGGAAAATATATTAAAAATTTTAAATTGGATCACATATACATATTTCTTTAAATTGAAGGACTAAATTAATAAAAATCATAATTGAAGGACTAAAATTAATAAAGGAAAAAATAAATTTTCCTTTTGTGTTATTGTCTGATAATCAAATGAAGGTAACTCATTGACATTTCAGCAATATTTACGATATATTATTAATTAGTTTCATTTATTTTTATGGAATTAAATATATTACTTAAAATGTCTTGGTTGAGGGAGTGCCTATAAAAATTCAAAATTTTGGTCCTGTTACGGAATTTACAGGAAACTGATGCCTGAAATTTGGGAATCTAATATAACAAATATGGTGGTTATAATAACTATTTCAATTAATGAGTTATTTATTTTATTATTATTGAAAACAAATTACAACTATACCTCAGTTTGGGAGATAAAAAACACCGATGTCGTTATTGATACTAACGACTTGCCACAGTTTTTAGTTTTTTTGAAAAAAAAAATATTAGTTATTATTTATTATATAATTAATATTATAATATAGTATTAAAGTTATTATTTTTAATTTTATAATATTTGGAACTTTGCGGAAGATGGTAAGTATTTCAATGCATATTTGAAATTTCTTTTAATTTTTTATATTTCTAATCATTTTTATATTAAATTTTTAACAGGAGACACAACTTGAACGCCCCGTCACTCAGATGGAGGTGTTCGACAAGGTCTACAAATAGAAGGAGGATGGCCAATGCAGCGACCTGAGGGTGGAGGAGGTCGCGATAAGTAATTAAAAGTTTATACGTCATTTATTCTTTTTCTTTTATATTTTTTTAACTTAATTATATAATATGTTCGCAAAAGATATTTCTAAGGATGATGGAGAAACGCTAGAGACAGTAGAACAATAATGAAGAGCCTCCATTGTCCTCTTAAGGCTCCGTGGCTATAAAAGAGCAGCAGGTCTGGATGTCAGCAGTAAGTGGCAAGAAGAGTGCCAAGTATTCAGTTTTGGCTTTGAGGCCTACCACTCAATTGTTGGACCATCACAGACGATCCATTCGACTGCTCCCTCGCCCTCACCACCACAGCCGCAATGCCCCGTCATAGATGATCAAGTGTTGGTACTCGAGTGCTACATTAGAAGCGTCGACCCCAACTTGCCCGATTATTTAGCACCCGAGCCTCCAACTGATCCCCGGCACCCGACGGCAACAATAAACACACGGCCACTAGGGATAATAATTAGATTAGATTTTTTTTGTATGTTGTAAAAATAAAATTTTGTAATAATATTTCAATTTTTATAATTAAATTATTATTTTTTTGTTCTATTATGTCTGTTTTATATAAATTCATTTACTTAAGTTTACAAAAAAAAATTAAAATATATTAAATAAAATAAATATTAAAATATATTAAAAAAATAATAATTTTTGTTACTACATTTGTAACGTCTTTTGTAATAGCCAATAAAAGATAAAATCATTAGGCTGTTACAAAGATAATACCAAAAATAATTACTAATTAGAAAACAGGTCTTTCCAAAGACCGTTACAAAACAACATAAAAAGCGGTTACAAATACAATGGCAAAAATAAATACAAATATAATATGAAACAGTTACAAAGAGTATTACAAAAATCATTCCAAATATCTGGCAAAGTTATACATAAATGTGTTACAATGGTTGTTACAATAACAATTATATCAAATCCAACTGAGCACAAAAGCTATTCCAAATTAATTTTTTTCATGTCATAAAGTTTATAACGAGTTCAGTCAACCGTCATAAAGACCGTTACAAATTGTAGCAGTTTTTTACCAAGCCGTTACAAATACTTTATAACGTCTCGTTTAGTCACGATAGACCTTTCCGTTTCAAAATCCATTACAAATAAAAAAGTCATTACAGAATTTATTACGATAAAATGATTTTTTTTGTAGTGTTTTTTTTATTTAGAACATATTTTGTACAATAATCATAACACTATTCTGAATATTTGAAATAATAATATCATTTCCATGATTACAATAATTACATAATTAATTCATTTAATATCTAAAATTATAATATTTTTTAAATAATAATACCAATAATCTGAAATTGAGGATAATATTTTCAATAATTACAAAATTGAGGCTAATATTCCAAATAATGATATTATTACCATACTATTATTAATAATCAAATAATTAGGCTAATATTCTAAATAATAATATATACTAATCTTATTTAAATAATTAATAATTACAATAATCAAATAATTACGATAATATTTCAAGTAATAATATTATTTACATAATATTTATAATAATCACAAAATTAGAGTAGTATTTCCAATAATTACAACTAATCTTATTAAAATAATTAAGAATTACATAATTAGGATAATGTTCCAAATAATAATATTATTTACATAATATTTACGATAATTAGAAAATTAGACTAATATTTTCAATAATTACAACTAATCTTATTTAAATAGTTAATAATTACATTAATCAAATAATTAGGATAGTATTCCAAATAATATTATTAACAATAATTATAAATTGAGGGTAATATTTCTAATAGTATAATTATATATTTATTTCAAAAACTATATTATTATTTAAAAATAATTACAATAATTACAAATTGAAGTTAATATTTCTAATAATTGCAAAATTAGGATAACTTTTTTAGTAATTATAAAAACTAATAGTTACTATAATTTGTATAGATTATGTCTAGTGGTGGACCACCTCGTCTATGATGTGAACGAAGTGGTTGTGCTTGTGGCCACGGTCGTGGCCTGCCCGTTACGCTACTGTCGTCTGAGGCTTCCCATGTTGGGGAAGCAATGTTCTAACCACCCCCACCACCTGACATGGGTGAACCTTATGCCGCCACGCAAACTCCAAATAATGTTGGACCATGTGCTGTGGCATCCGCTGCTAAGGAGGCCGGACAGTTGTCTGCCACATTAGCGACTGATCCAGCCCACCCATTAGCTATTACACCACTAACAGTTCACCACCATTAGCGCGCCGGTATATCAGCCTTGACGAGAGCAAAATTTATTTATGAATTTATTTTAGTATTAGTTTATTTTGAAAATCACTAATTAACATGTCTTTTCAGGTTTGTCCACAAATTCTACGAGTACATCAATGTGGTGGTGCAAGGACACTTTTCCCACCCTTGGGGATGTTTGAGGCAGGTGCCACCAGAGCACCGACAGTTCTGGTTCGAGAACCGAAAGCTAATGTACTTTTACAAAATTTTATGTTATCTTATAATCTAAATTGTTTATTGAATTTTACTAATATTTTTTATTTGATATTTTGTAGATGACCTACTGGTGAGACCGCGACGATGAGTCTATATTCCTGGTCTTCAACATGTGGGCAGGCAAATCCATCTGCAAACGGTTTTCTGTTGCCAGAAAAGAGCTAGTTAAGCCACTTTGGCTAAACAACAAGGTAAGCCTCTAGCTCTAGTCATATTGAGCTAGTGCGGACTTCTAGGACAAGTCCACCAAGAAGAAGGCGAATCGGGTCCCGAACCTCATGGCGTCCTCTATTGTGTAGGATCTTCCTTTGTCGGGATGTACAACAGGAAGATGATCGAGCAACATTTGTGGCTGGCTGCAGTCGGGGCATGAATAAGGACCGTATATTCGACCTTAGTTTTGAGGCCCATGTCTCCAACCAGATATATGTCACCACTGCCACCACCACCCCCAAACGTGGACATGGAGGATTGCATGATCCGACTGGAGACGATGATGGTCGACATAATGAACTTGATGAGGTCCATGCTGGCTAGCTCCTCGATCAAGGGACCGTCACAACCGACTGCTTCCTCTAACGCCCCACCACAGCCTCCAACAGACCCCCTGTCCCGAATAAGGACGTATGGACATCACTAATGAAGAGGATTTTAGATTAGGTTTTATTTCTTATTAAAATTTTGTAATTAGATAATTATTATATTAATATCATATTTTTTCCAAACTATTTATGTCTCATAATATTTATTACGTTCCATTATTTAATATTTATTTAATTAATTAAACTCATAAATAATTAAATTTAATATTAATTATAAATATAAAATTATATAATTAAAAAAATAAGGAACGGTTTTTAGTAATTATAACTAAAATGTTACAAATTTCGATAACAACATTGTTTCTAAATATATTCCAGCTGAATTCATACACCAGAATGTGAAATATGATCCTAAAACAGTTACAAGAGAGCGTTCCAAATACATAATAAATAGTGCATAAAAGTATTCCAAAAAATGAGCACCATACAATTCCAATGACTGTTCCTAAATACATCACCATCATAAATAACAATAGATCCAAATTTCAGTCAAGCATATTCTAGAAACCGTTCCAAAATTATCCAGAATTTATTTATATAACCGTTCAAAAATTTATCCAATGTGTTCCAATCAAACAGATTAAATTTTCATATTCAAATACACTATTAAAACGGTCAAGAACAATGTGGTACAATACTCGTCCTATGTTGGGAGCAGTCTTGCACCAACCATTCCTAAATGTTAGGAGTGTCGTTTATAACGACGAAAAGTGAATCGTTCCAAATTTCTTTTCAAAGTTTCTTCAATTTTGAACCGTTCCAAAAGGCAAAAAAATGATTCTTACATTTAGTACAAATTATGCATTTTGTAGTATATAAACTATCTACAAATTCAAATTGAAAAACTTCACTACTTACAAATTTACTTAAAGAATACCCTAATATGAGTATAAATTATCTATTTAAGTTGAAATATCCTTGTTATGAGCATAAACTATCTGTAAATTTATTTAAAAACTCCTTGATATGAGTATAAACTATTTATAAATTTAAATTAAAAACTCATTAACATGAGTAGCGAAAACTCCTTGATCAGTAAAAATTATCAACAGATTCAAATAAGTTCAAGTCGAGAGCTCTTTGATATTAGTATCAAGTATCAAGAAAGTCAAGTTCGAGTCCTGCTTGAAATGAGAATAAACTATCAATAAAATTCAAGTGGACTATGATATGATTTGATCCTCCCAAAGAGGTCCGGAGGCAGCTTGAGATATCTCTTCAAGTTTAGATATATATGTCGAAAAAAAAAAAAGTATCATGAGAAGAATAAATTTTGAGACATATTCACTATTTCACTTTGTTCTAGTATATGTCCGTGAACAAGTCACGATGGGGGCATTTGTAGACAAATAAAATTTCATGTCCAATTGAATGATGACAAGTGTAAATAGTATATTAATTATATATTATATTCCTCTTTATATTTATATTTTTAAATTTACTAATTTTTAAATTTAAATTGTTAATTTAATCGATATCTTAATATACATTCAGTCATTAATCAATGACTGACAAGTATCAAAATGAAGTATTTTGGCCAATTCCGTGCCTTGCAGTCAAAGGTTTGAGCCTATGAAACAGTGCCACGTGGTAGAACTAGCTGTGCGTTCCAATAAAATCAAGACAAATAATTTGATATTTATCTCTTGAAAAATAGAAATATTAAAGATATAATGTCAAACTGACCAATCGTGTCATGTCAAACATTTGATGTGTTTATTTCTTTAGATTAAATTATAAAGAGATAATACAAAAGATGTTCAAGTACATCACAACTTTACCTTTTTGAGACTTTTATAAAGAGGTTCTTAAAGCTCATTCAAAACACACATAAGGATTAAAGAAAGTCAGAGGAATAGGGCCAAATTAATTCTCTCTATGAAATTACTCAAATTTAAGAATATTCAAAGTACTCAAGACGGTGATCAAGTTGTTCATTAAAAACACAACAAATATAGCATTTGATTCGTGATTACAAGAAGGAGCATTCGAATCAATTAACGTTATCAATATCTAAGTAAATTTCCAAGAAGATACAAGTGCAAAATCTACTTCCAAATGCAAGTCCAATCCACTCGTGATTACTGGGCTCACTCACTTGGGGTCCTCTCCACAATCTTGATTCACCAAATCAACCAAAACCCTTCATCAAAATCACATATTTTAGTTGGAGAAAAGTATTATTTTAGTACATTAAGTATGCCTAATTTTAATTTTAGTCCGATAATTATGTCCATTTTTGTTTAGGTCCAGCAATTTATAAAATTGCTTACTTTTATTCCTTTGGCTGACTTTCGGACAATTTTACACCTATGCAATTTTTGAAAGGCAGTTTTAGTCCATATGCACTCATAGGGATAAAATTGTCCGAAAATCAGCCAGAAGACTAAAAGTAAGCAATTTTGTAAGTTATTGGATCTAAATAAAAATGGACATAGTTATCAAACTAAAATTAAAATTAGGCATACTTAGCGGACTAAAATAATACTTTTTCCTTTTAACTTGTATATCCTCGAAGGTGCAATTTTAGTAATTTATGTTGTGGCATTTGTTGTTCTACAAGAATTAAGTTTTCGAATAACTTTAAAAAAGTTTGGAATTTCCAAAATCCTTTTTCAAACCCTTTCATTTAGGTCAAATGGCGCAGATATTCAGTCACAAAAGATCATTTTCATCATCAAGACTATAGCATTTTTTTTTTCTAAATTACACGCATACCCTCTCAAATTAACGTTATAAAAATTCAAATCAAATCCAAAAGAGATCTGCATGAAGATTTGACCTTCGAATTTATTAAGATTATAGGCTTTGAAGAGAAGAATAAGAGGATTAGATTGAAATCGTATCCAGTTTTATCTATCAAATATGTATTTCTAATTGTAATAATTTTGTTGTATTTTGATTTTCGGACACGATAGGAATTGTGTTCACAACATCTCAACCTCCACAATTATACTTATTAACTATTAAAAATTAATTTTAATTATTAAAATATTATTATTAAATAAGAATTATAGTATTATAATTTTAAATTTCAAAATAAATATTAATTAATTATTAAAAATTAATTAAGTATTAAGTTATATTTAATTATTAATTAATACTATTATATAATGATTAATAGACAAACAAAAACAGAAAAAGAAAATAAAATTGGAGGCGTGTCCGACTTCTGCAAATTCGATCAACAATAACTAAATAAGAAAAATTGTGAATCTGACAACTCAACTTACTTTTATTAAAAAAGCATTTACATTAATTATGCAATTTTTATTTTTTTTCTTTCAATATTTATATAAATAAGCCAAAATGAATAGGGGAAAAACCTGTTAGCAAGAAGCGAAAGAAAACACTGAGAAAATGAGCTCGAAATAGATGAGCAGTGTTTCTTGAGTTTTTAACCAAACATTGGTCTGTCTTGGGCCATCTCTAAAATGAACCGAAAACAACTTTTATATTCTTGAAATGAATTCCCTTTTTTTTTACAATTAAAAAATATTTAAAATTTTGGAGAAATTAATTTATTACCCTTTTCTTCATCTTATTCAGCTTTTACTATAAGAAATACGGTTTTTACTATGGTTAATAATCATAGTTAAAGGTAAACTATCATGACGGATACTGACTAATCATGACCTTGCAATGGCTATTACGTTGTCTCTATAAACGAGGCCAAAATATTTGCTACAGCTAAATATTGTGGCGAATGTTGATTACTCTGGTGAAAGCTTAAATTTTTGCATAAGTTTTGATGTGACCGTGTTAGATAGTATTGATTTAATTTGATTTAAAGCTGTAGTAACTTATAAAGAAATGAATAATCAATCTGTTTTATAGTGTTTGCATTATTTCTTTCCTCAACGAAAAGTATGCTCTTTGAAAGCTATTGAGAAGAATGAAACATAAGAGCCCGATTTATTAAATATTGATCGTCAAATTATTTTTGTTCTGATCGAAACTGAAAAAAACAAAATTTTTGGGTTCAAAGTTCTCATGCCAACGTTGAATACTTGGTTGATGGAGGGGTTGGCGGAGGGTCTTGCCCAGGATTCGAGCCACCTCCTCCTCCTCCTCCGCTACCACCACCATCACAAGGCTTATAGCATAGACATTTTTGGGCACGTGAGCATCGGCCGTACACGAAACGTTCATGCAGGCAAATCAGATTGCAGTTTCGATTGTAACATCTTCTGCCTTTGTGCTCACGACTTCTAGACTTGCACATTCTTACTGCTTCTGAGTAAATCACCACTTCTTCTGCCATATGAACACAAGAAATATACATTATACATAAAATCAATTATTAAATGTCTTTTCTATATAATAAAGCAATGACCCCTTAAAGTAATATTTAGAAAATTAAAAAAAAAAAACACTTTCGCGCAAATGTGTTTGTCTATATACAGACAAAGATGTTGGTGGCATTTCTTATAAAGGTTGACGATGTCTCATACAAGAAATCTACATGTAATAACGAACGTGTTTGTATTCACAAATATTCCATATTTAATTTGAATGATTTTTGGCAATTGGGGAAGGGATGTTGAAGTTGGCAAATTAAATCGGAAAATCAGAGTCAGGACTTACCAGCAAAGAAGAGGAACAGTAAAATAAGAAGTCCATAGAACCGTTTGTCCATGTTCAGTTGCATCCTTTCTTTCGAATATATTTTGAATGCAAAATGAAACAATGAGCTCAACATATATATAGTTGAAGACTACATTCGATGTGAAAGAGTCGTCCATGTTATTGTGCAGTAACAATTGAATGTTCATTTCTTTAGTAGATTGGTGGTAAAACTACTAGCATGCTACTTATATTGAGAGAAAGGTAGGTAAAGTATATTTATTACTTGGCTCAAATATATTTTTGATGATGTAATTTTGACACTTCGATACTTTTATTCTTTATCTTTCAAGGTTTGCAAAAGGATAAATAGTAATTTATCACTCTGTGATATTGAAAATGAGCATATTACCCTCCTATTAAAAAAATATAGCAATTTACCTCCTTGTACAGGGAGATAATTGATTCATTTTAAAAAACATAGGGAGGTAAAATTGTTGTATTATAAAAAAATCTAGGAAGGTAAATCATTATTTGTTTTTTCATAAGGGGGTAATTTGCTCATTTGCAATATCATAAGAGGGTTGCTTGTATTTTTCCCGTTTGCAAAATAATTTTGTAACTTTTTGATATTTCGGAGCTTGGTCCTTCCAGTGCCGAATTTAGCAAAAGTTGCCGAAATAAATCATGTCCACCTCGCATTTTTTTAGTAGATTGGTGGTAAAACTACTAGCATGCCATTTATATAGGGAAAAAAATAGGTAAAGTATATTTATACTTTCTACATAAATGAGATCGCAGGTAAGCCTTTGAACCATCACTTGTTGTTAGGCTTCTCAACCCAGATTAAGTTGTAACATTAGGAACGGTAGAGTCGTATTTCTTAGTTTTACTAATATATTGATTGAATTGATGTACTACTCAATTGCTCAAGTTATTCAAATATTAATGTAATAATATAATTACCGCATATATATAAAAAAAGAAAAGGCCCTTGATATTCATCTTAAAGCTTCTTTTTTCTTATTCCCAAAATCAAATTGGTTTTCATAGTTGTTCATACTAAACAAAGTCGAGATCCTATAAACAAGTTTGAGGTCATGGGTTCGAGTTTCACCCGATGTGTGGGCGTTCATCTCATTTTATTTGAGTTTATTATAATTTATTATATAGTATTTGTTTTTAGTTATACTGATGTGTTGATTAAATTGATGTATTGCTCAATTGCTTAATTTATTGAAATATTAATATGACCATATAATTATCACTTTTTATCAAAAAAGAATCAAATTAGTTGTAATAGTTGTTTATATATACTCAAAGAAATTGCTTACAATACATTACAACCAAAAAGAATGTCAATGACAAAATACTAAATTCATGCGCAGTTGATTACCTTAAACGCATTTACTCCATTTACTATATTGTAACAATTTATTTTAGTAGGAGAATTACAACTATGTTTTTTTTTTATTTTCAAATTATCTCTGCGATGAGTCAAAACATACCTAATATTTGTCATCATACATAAACACTTTATTTGGGGGTTTTTAACTGTTTTAACATAAATAGATACATATATATACACAGACGTATACATAAACATATAAAAAAGACATTAGTTGGCAATGAACAGTAATTTTTCTCTCCCAAGACACAACATTAAATATATAATACTTATTTTAAATTATCTCAAAAAATAAATCCAAACATACATACTATCTGTATCACATACTTATTTATCTTTTTTTTTTCTCTCTATCTCCATAAAACACAACAAAACACTCAAAAAATGATCCAAACACTGTGACAATTTTTTGTCTCCATACTTAACCAATTATTCATTTTTTATCCTCAAAACATCGGGCTTGATAATATTAGTCCTCAAACTGACACTTTTTTAATAGTTTCGCCACTGTTAGATTTGGTGTTCGAATTGATGGAGGCAGTGTTGGAGAAAAGATCTCCCTTTTCCTGCCTTGGAGCTTGGCTACTTCATGAAACTGGTTAAAAACATCAATTTTTATCATTTTTTCTCAAGTTTGAAAGTTTACTTGAGAGAAAATCGGTAAAAAGAAAAAAGAGTTCAAGCAGTAACACTAAATTTTTTCTCATTTTCGAAACACCTTAGAAGCTCAATCACAGTCTTCTGCAACTGTGCATTTAAGGTTCCATTGTTAATATCATATAGTCTTTCCAATTCGGTTAAAAGATTTCATGCTTCCCCAAATTATGGTGTAAGTTTTGCGAAATTTCTAGCTTATTACGTTGGGATGTTTGGGTGAATTTTATTTTATTTTATTTTGTTTAGAAAAAAAGGGATGCTGTGGATTCTTCAAATGTTGGGATGATGAAATCTGTGAGCGATCAACATTAATAATCTAAACTATTGAGAAGAATAAACAATTTGAAAGATGAAGTCAGAATGTACAAGGCCAAAGAAAAGGAAGTGAAACAAGAGAAAGAAGACATGAAAGAAATGATGAAGAAATTGAAAGTTTCGGTCTGGCCAGGGAATGTCATGGAAGCGTGAAATAAAAAAAAATTAAAATCGATTCAAAAGGGTGTTCCCTTTGAAATTTTTGGACGTTCGATTTTGTTAAAAGCATAATAGCAAGTATATAAACATGTTAGACATGTGGCTAGAGGATGAAATAAAAAAGCATGGAAATATAACATGAAACTTTACGTTTTTGTTTCTATAGATGAGCGGCAACGTGTGTTGTTTCCTTTACGTTCTCCCGTTCTGTTCACTTGAGAATTCAAACTAGAATTCCTTTAAGTTTTCCACACCACAAAATAGAATAGATATGATTCTTTTTTTATTGCTAGATAGAACAAAGAACTAGAAGAAAAACAACTCCAAACAAATACTATTGGATAATAATTAATTAAATTAATTTTAACTCAATTAAGTTCAAAGATTCATTTAATCCAATTATATAAATCTAGATCCAAACACTAATTAATCTAGATCCAAACATTTAATCCAACACAATAATTAATCAAATCTAATTTAATTAATTTATTTTCATTTAACCATTAATAAAAAATTCCCGTCACCATGGGTGGCCGTCTAGCAACGGTCCAAAATACTAGAGATTAGATGAATGTTGGCGCGAATATTTAGGTGTCGAGTACCATACGGGTACGGTCCTTCCATCATCCGTCTCCCGATCTAAGTCCAGGGCATGGAATTGGTCGTCAGCTCCCATCCTGGACCAAACACTATGCTCGATAACTCGAGATGCTTTTGATCTATTGGTTGATGTAGGAAAATATTTCCTACTTAATCAATTACTATGGCCACAGACTTTAAAAGCTCGAACCATCTTAGAGCGCATAAGAGACTCGACTGTCATATACTAATAAGTGATGGATTCTATCTTGGAACCCACCGTCTTCACTACATATTCTAATTGCACTAAACTAGACTTGTGATGACTATATCAAATATACGGTCATCTTTCGTCAGATCCACGATACAACCACTATATGCATGCAACTGCCATGGTTCCTCAAGTTCAAGGACTCATTCCGTACTATCGGAGCTAGGATGATCTAATCATACCGACCAAGCCTCTAAGGCTTTCATATGACGACGTCCTGCGAGTCAGTTCAGTCCGCTTGACAACCTTATCAACTACCCACTAGATTGAATATATGTTCAGCGTTTGTCGTCGATGAAACATGACACTCATCAAATGAATGCAATTTGAGTGCAAGTCTCAATAGAACTCTTGATGCCTAGTCTTGAGGTCCTTGATTTGGAATATTTCAAACCTAACCATCAGAAGTTGGTTTCATGGCCATCATCTAATGCGCAACCCAACTACATAGCTTGTGCAATTTGATTTGTAGGCTTTTCTTGTGATGTTAAGCATATGACATAATTAGTGAGCAGAACAAAAATAATTGTCGAATAATGAATACTCACTTTATTCATAAATAATATTACTATCGCACCGAAATTGTCAGAACAAATTACATAAAGATCAAATCCAATTGACTCTTTTGTCACCTATTCTAACAAACTCCCATTTGACCTTAAATTCAATCATTCATTATCCTCAAGCCCATCTTTTCAGGATGTTGAGCATGAACAATCTACAACACCGACTTGGTTAATGGATCTACTATATTTTCTGTTGATATGACTCGGTCTATCCGAATGTCACCTCTTTCCACCATCTCTATAAGTAAATGGTAGCATTTAAGAATGTCCTTGGATATGTGATGAGATTTCAGTTCCTTTGCTTGAGCTATAGCCCCGTTTTTTATCACAAAAGATAACCATTGGATCGATAGTGCTAGGCACTAAAACCTAAATGTTGGATATAGTTTTTTATCCAAACCGCCTCCTTAGCTGCTTCCGAAGCCGCTATGTACTCATCTTCAGTGGTGGAATCCATTATGGTATCCTTTTTGGAACTTTTTCAAGCCACTACACCACCATTAGGCCTGAATATAAATCCTGATTGAGAATTGGCATCAACCTCATTAATCTAGAAGCTAACGTTGCTGTAGCCTTCCAGAATTAACTCTCCACCACTATAAACCAAGAACATATCATTAGTCCTTCTCAGGTAAATAATATGATCATGAATGCGGTCCAGTGAGCCTCACCGGCACATACCTGATTTCTGCTCGTTACACTCAAAGCAAAAGTGACATCTGGCCTTGTGCATTGCACAACATACTGTATGTTGCCTATAACTTAAGCACAGGGTATGTCAAACATCTTTCTAAGGTCCTCATCAGTCTTAGAAGACTGCTTCTTAGATAGCTTAACCCCATGTCTCATCAGAAGGAATCCTCATTTGGAGTTTCTCATCTTGAATCTCTTCAAGACTTTCTCAATATATGAGGTTTGGGTCATTCCTAACATCCTTTTAGATGTATCCCGAATAATGTTGACGCCTAGGATGTAGGAAGCCTCACCCAAATCCTTCATGGAGAATTGTGTGGACGATCTTGCTTTAGTGTCACTTAACATCTTAACATCATTCTCAATGAGCAAGATATTGTCCATGTAAAGCATGAGAAACGCAACTAAGCTCCCACTGACTTTCTTGTATACACAAGGGTCAAAATTGTTCTTGATGAAATCACAACCCCGTATGACCTCATCAAAATGAGTATTCCAGCTTCGGGGGGTTTGTTCAAAATTATGGATAGACTTTTAGAGATGGCATACCTTCTGCTCTTTTCCAACAGATGTGAAACCCTCCGGCTAATCCATATAGATCTCTTCCTTAATGAACCTATTAAGGAAAATTGTTTTCACGTCCATCTACCATATTCATAGTCATGCCATGCAGCTATGACAAGCATAATCTGAATGGACCTAAAAATCGACCCAGGTCGTTGAGTATACCATTTCATTACAAGCCTGGCCTTGAAGGTAGTAACCTCTCCGTCAGCTTCAAATTTATGTTTGTAGACCCACTTACACCAAACAGGTTTAACACCCTTGGATGGGTCTACTAAGATCCAAACCTTATTTAAACTCATAGAATCCATCTCGGATTTCATGGCCTCAACCCATGTTTCCAAATCGTTGTCCGACATTGCTTCTCCATAGGTCTTTAGATCATTATCCAATTCACCAGTCAAACCCAGAAACCCATAGCTATCAGGCTGTTGGGACAATCTGGTTGACCTTCGGAGAATAGAAATATCGTTAGTGGGAATTATAGGCGCAAATGATATCACTATGTGGTTTGAAGTGTTGCCTCACTGGATTCTTCTAGGAGCAACTCCTCACGTCAGGTATCCGTTGGAAAGCCTTTTTCCAAGAACACTGCATTTCACAAGATAAAAACCTTTCATTCAAAGGGATCATAGAAATAATACCATTCAGTTTCCTTAGCATAACCCACGAACATGCACAAGCTAGACCTCGAGTCTAGTTTGTCTCCCACTAGTCTCTTGACCTATGCAGGGTTACGCCACACTCTCAAGTACTTGTAGGACGCAGGCTTGCGTGCTATATCTGATATGGACTCTAGGCCACGGTCTTAGAAGGCGCCATGTTCAACATCTTGGTTGTCGTCTCAATAGCATATCCCCCGAAAGATAAGGGTAGTTTGGTAAAATATATCATGGACCGTACCATATCCAACACGGTTCGATTCCTCCTTTCAGAAACACCATTAAGTTGTGGCGTCCTAGGATGAGTCCACTGAGAGAGAATTCCGTTTCTTTTAGATAATCTAAGAATTCCCCACTTAAATACCCACCACCTCGGTCCGAACGAAGGGTTTTACTTTTGCAACCAGTTTGGATTTTTACTTCAAGTCTGAACTCTTTAAACCTTTCAAAGGCCTTAGATTTGTACCTCATTAGGTAAACATAACCATACTGTGAGTGATCATCGGTAAAGGTTATGAAGTAAGAAAATCCACCTATGGCTTGTGTATTCAGTGGCCCACAGATATCTGAATAGATCAAATCCAACAAACCACTGACAAGTGTGCTTTGTCCTACAAAAGGCTTCTTAGTCATCTTCCCTTTTAGATAAGACTCGCAGGCTGGTAGGTGACCCAAATCATCTATCTCTAGACTTTTTAAGTCTACCACCTTTTAATCCTATCTTGAGAGATGTGAACTAGTCTGGCATGCTAGATCTGTATATTTTCTTGGTTTTTCATTTTATATTTATTTTGAGCAGTCATGATGAAATCATGTTGTTGGAGAATATAAAAACCATTATGAAATTTGCTTAGCATATGTGAAGAACCATTTTTCATCAAATAAAAATAATTTTTATTGATCATAAACTCAAAACCAACATTGTCCAACAATGAAATGAAAATGATATTCTTGATCATGCTAGGTACATGATAGCAATATTTCAGTTCTATCCTAACTTGATCACTAACAGCTAAGTGGACTATCCCTACAACTTCAATAGCAACGACCTTGGCATCAACAAGCTTCAGGACCATTTCATCTCTACTTAGTTCTCTGCTTCTTTCCAGCACCTGTGAATCATTGTAGATGTGAGCTCCATAGCCGGTATCCAATACCCAAGAAGCAGAGTTAGTTATCATGTTAACCTCAATAACAAATGTACCTACATTCGAGAGGAGCTTGGGCACTCTCTCTTCCAATGGCCCTTTTCCCGACAATGCATACAAACATCAGTTTCCGAGCACTCCCAATTTGTTTCTTCTCGAATGAATTTCAAATTAATTCCACCAATTCTATAGTGATTTGTGTATGGCTCTTCAGGTTCACCCTTAGCTAGACTTGAGCTTGTGTCCAACACGATAAATAATTAAATTCAATTTAATTAATTTATTTTCAATTAACCATTAATCGAAAAAATCCCTTCACCATGTGTGGTCGTCTAGCAACGGTTCATGGCACTAGAGATTAGGTGATTGTTAGCGTGAATTTTTAGGATTTCAAGTACCATACGGGTACAATCGTTCCATCATCTGTCTCTCGATCTAAGTCTAGGGTATGGAATTGGGCGTCGATTTTCATCTAGCACTAGACATTATGGTTGACGTTGGAAGTCATTCCCTCCTCAATCAATCGCTGTGGCCATAGACTTGAAGAGCTTGAACCATCTTAGAGCGCATGGGAGACTCGACTGTCATATACTGACAGGTGACGAATTCTATTTTGGAACCCACCTTCCTCACTACATATTCTGATTGCACTGAACAGGACTTGTAATGACCACATCCAAGATACGATCATCTTTCGTCAGGTCCAAGATATAACCATTATATGCATATACCTCAGTACTATTTGAAAAACTATAGATACTTGTCATAAGGAGGTTTTTGCTACACTATCATTACTATCATGGAAAATTTTGTAATTTTACAAACAACAAAAGGCAATTGCAATATTTACAAATTTCAAGGGGATCTGTTGTAATTTACCAAAAAATTTTATTTCAATTCTCAATTCTCACTTAAACTTGTACAATTCAATCATTGTGGATTTTCTATTTTCTTGAGAATTAGTGGTTTTAATCAACAAATTTAGAACTCTCGAAGAAATTATTTTATATACAATCCTTTTGTGTTTGTCGTTAGGAAAAAAAAAAAAAACAAATTTACTCCTATATATAATTTAGGGGTGGCATTTTTTTATACTGGATGAATTGATTACAAGTTAGTCTTCTAACATCTAAAGATTTGCTTTGAGAACCTTTTCAATTAATTTGGTCGAAAAATTGCATGTGACTTGCACATGGTCCGATTAAATTAGGGATTCTGGCGAAATTGCTTGGAGTTATCCTAAAATTTGCAATCTTTTTAATTTTTAATTTTAATTTTAAAAGGATTAAAATTACCCCCTTCTTTTATTATAGGAGCAATTATATTTTTTTCGACACTTTACACCTAGAAAAAAAGTACAATTTTAGTTAGATAGCAATTTTGATTAGTGTCTTTAACAACATTTCTGACATCACAAGTTGCTTCTACATCATCAGTTGTTTAAATAGTCATCTTACTTTATTCAGACATCATCAGTTGCTTCACAAGATCTAATTAATACTAATCATTCATCAAACTTTCTTGCAAGAAAGGCCCATTCTTTTTATTACAAAAAGCATGTCATCGGGTTCTTATACTATAGGTAGTGACGAAATTTAAGTTCGTTTTACATGATTTTAGTACGTACAATATTTCATGAGTATCCCATGTAAAAAGATAGAAATTTGATTACCTACAGAAATATACCTTGTGGTTGGCATTATTATTGATGTCTAATCCATCATCAAGATTTGATGGTCTCACATTGTGAAGGTCAAAATTAAAATAATATAAAATTTTTCAATCACTCAAATTATAGAATTTCAATTTATCTTTTTAATAGATAGATTTTTCGGTGGGGTTTCAGAAGGAGTTCCTCCAGAGCCACCTCCGCCTCCGCCTCCAGAGCCACCTTCGGAACCACTTCCACCTCCAGAACCACCTCCACCTCCAGATCCACCTCCGGAACCACAGGGCTTGATGCAGTAACATTTGAAGCGTTCACATTTTCCATACCTAAAGTCTTCGTGCATGCATATTATGTTGCAGTTCCGATTGTAGCATCTGCGTGATTTGTACTCACGGCTTCTTGATTTGCACATTCTGATGGCTTCTGACTGCATCAAAAGTTCTTCTACATTTTTTGAAGCGCACAACACTTGTTAGTAGTAGAATTGTTTAAATACTAACAAATTTTTCAATCTTTTGGAAATTCTAACCCGAACATGATCCGATCAGACCTGAACCAGTCATATATCAAGTGCAATACACTAACCGTGTGGATGGTGTACAGTTCAAGAAAAGTGACCAATCACAAAGCAAGTATATCACACTTACTCTGTGATTGATTTGGTTTGGCAAAATTTGATCGGGTAAGAATTTTCTCAATTTTATCGTTAAGAACATAGAATAGAATTAAAAGAAACTTACGAGTTACAAGTATTATTAGTAGAATGGTCATGAGACCGTAGAATGGCTTTCCCATGCTTATATCTTTTTGAACTTCTATTCCAATTTCTCCTTGAACAACTTGCCTACATATCATGCATAGTTATATAGTAGAACGTGACATAAATTTTTGTTCCTGAAATAATGCAACAGTTACATATACCAAATTTGAGGTAAAACTCATTTGATACATTTTTCCTTTGTGTTGTCAACAATATTTCAATCACAAACAAAAGAAAAGGTTTAAATTGTAACCAAGAATTTTAGTGGCTTACAATTTCTTGAAAGAGCAACAGAAGTGTAAGTGTTGTTGTCAGCAAGAAAAGTTAGTAAATTTCTTGATTTATTATTTTTTCCAGTAATTTATATACCAATATCTATGTGGTTATATATGTTTCATAATTATAATGTTTTTAGCTAGTTATATATGTCTCATAATACAAAAGTAGATTGCTCCAACAAATTGTAACAATAAAAGTGAAATCAACGAAAAATGCGAGTGGGTAGGCCCAGGAATGCGCAAGTGGAAGCGGTAATATAAAATACGTCAATTAAAAATGAAACGTAATAAAATTATAATTTCAAGAGATGTAGTTTTGGAGTTCTCGGGTGTTCGATGTAGTTAACAATACAATAAAAGGGCTAATGGTAAAATAAAAAACGAGAGATACAAATATCATAAATTAAGTATTACCTCTTTGATTTATTTACTTCGAACCTCCTTCATTTAATCCGTTCATGCAAGACTTTAACGTAAAAAAGCCCTCTAAATTTGCGTTTATCGGAATTTGGGATCCCTCAATTTAATTTGCTACAAAAGAATTGGGGAGAATAACACACCAAGTATTTAGAAAAAGAGGGGTGGCTGAAAATTGCTCTAGTGTAGGAAATTATTTTTGTGTTGTGTATTAGGTATTCATTAGTTATTCCCAATAATTAATATAAATATATACCTGGAATGGGTGTACTAGAATGTGTCTAGATTCATTCTACTATCCATAAGATAATAAATCCTTTATTCCAAATAAAGGATGACTAAATGACACTTTCCAAAAGTGAAATTGTTAGTCAATTATTTCCTCTTCTAAAATTTTCCAACAAGCTAATTTTTGGGGTGCTTGGCCGATTTTATTAAAAATAAAATACAAGGCCCAATTAATTTTAATTAAATCCACCTAATTAATCCCATCATATATTTAATTCCCTATAATTCCCCGTCCCTTCTAGTGATTTGTGTGTAGACTTGGGCTAATGCCGAACACTATTATTAATTAATAATTCTCGATCAACCCTTGATTAAGAAAGCCCGTTACCATAGGTGGCCGTCTAGCAACTGTTCATGGCACTAGAGACTAGGCGAATATCCATGTGAACTTTTAGGCTCTCGAGTCCATACGGGTATGGTCTTTCCGTCTACCATCTCCCGACCTTAGTCTAGGGTATGAAATTGAGTGTAGGCTTCCATTCTGAACTAGGCGTCTATGCTGAATATTTGAGATCATGTTACGCTAAATTGCTCGACATAGGAACCTCTTTTTCTTATTCGACCAATGACTGTGGCTACAAGTTTATAGAGTGTAAATGCATCTCCAAGTGCATAGGAGATACCTCTGTCTCGTTTTGATATGAACAAATCTTGTTTTTTGAACTTACCATCCTCGCTACATACTCCGACAACACTGGATAAGGCTTATGATCATCGTGTCTGTGATACAGTCACCTCTCGCACAAACCCAAGATACAGTCATTGTATGCACATGATTGTCGTGATTCCTCAAGTTTGAGAAATACTCCCGTACTACCGGGGACTCAAGTCATATTAACCAATCCTCTAAGGCTTCCATATGACGATCCCCGCAAGTCAGTTCAGTCAGTTGACCATCTTGTCAATTAATCCATTGAAATTGTATAGACATCCAATGTCTGTCGCCGATGAAACGCG
Organism: Sesamum indicum; assembly: GCF_026168435.1. Taxonomy (NCBI): domain Eukaryota; kingdom Viridiplantae; phylum Streptophyta; class Magnoliopsida; order Lamiales; family Pedaliaceae; genus Sesamum; species Sesamum indicum. The sequence continues at coordinate 446,155 of NC_142661.1, read as the reverse complement.
GTACTCATCTAATGAATGCAATACTCAATACAAGTTTTAGTAGGACTCTCAATGTTCATTCTCAAGGTCCTTGACTTGGAACATTTCAGACCAACCCTCAAAAGTTGGTTTCATAGCCGCCATCCAATGCGCAATCCAAGTACATGGGTTACAAGGTGGTTTGTGGGCATTTGTTGTGATGTCAAAGTAGTTCTTCACGTAACTTGATAAGCACAACAGACACAGATCCCAAAGACGAATACTTACCATATTCGTCAGGACAATATTACTTAAATAAAGATTATTTGAATAGTTCTCAAAATAAAAAATTTAATTGACTTTTCGTCACCTATTCCTACAAAAAGAAGTTTTGGAACTTTTTAAATATCTTTATATATACTTTTGTAAAAATTGAAGATGGTTGGTTTCATCTATTTGGTCACTATTTTCAAGAGGCAAACCTACCTTTTTAGTTCGGTATTTATGTGTATCTAATTTGTTTTTCCCTCTCTTTCTCTCTCTCTCTAAATGCAAGTGTTTTTCTAAATTGTTTGTAACATTCATAAGTTTATGTACATAACTATGCGGATAATTAATAAATATTAAAATTTATATTGATCTATAAATAAAGTACACATTGAAATTTGAATATATTAAATGTATTGCAAAGGCCTGAATTAAAATTTTATAAAATATATATTTGGAGTTAATTAAATAATTTTTATAACTGCCAAATTTCAATTTCCGAAAAATTATCAAAATAAAATAAAATAACATCAAAACAAGGATTTAGATGGCTGAGGTGGGTGCACGTGAGCCATCAGCATTCTAATACTACTTTCCCCAAAAACTTTGTATTCTATATTTACATACAAATGCATGGGATATAAATATATAGGACAAAATGTTTAAAACTCCAAGTATTTAAAAAAGTTGATTGAATTTTTTTTTTATTTTACAAATAAGCTAAAACTCCCTATGTTTTGTAAAACTCAGCTCAATCGCCCATCTCCGTTAAATTCAACTAACGGTGTTAATTTTTTATAAAATGATTACACTCTTACTTAATATATATTATTTTTTATTTTAATAATCGATGGATCTTATTTTCTTTTCGATAAATATAAATTTCATTAAATAAATTATAGTACATCGGTAAAATACAACATGAAAGGCTAGGCAGTCACCTCGACAGGCTAAGGGATCCGCCATAAATGAAAAAGTGTACAAGTACTAATAGAAGGAGGTAAATCAACACTAAGTATCCGTTATCGAACATGTTCAATAATAAGTTTTCCTACAGAAGGTGCCCCGCGTATTTCTCCATCAAATCATCGAAGATTGCGCTCACGTCATATATGGTATGCAAGAGAGCCCAATAGTGCACAATAAGAAGCCGAGATACAATGCTTTCCCAACCACCTTTTTCTACCCACTGAACGTCAGTAGTCGAGTCACGATGGGGCCAGTAAAAAAAATGCAGGCGGTGTCGGATCATCCTCAAGCAGTGTCTTGAGTAGGGACAATGAAAGAAGAGGTGATTGTGTGTTTCAGTAGCCCCTTCGTTACACAAGACACAAGTGGTATCCAAGTGAGATAGCCAAGGTTTGTCAACTATAAAAAGCTTTCCAAGGATGGCGAGCCAGAGAATAAACGTATGGGAGAAACTTGAAGGGGCCCAAAAATAGTGAAGACCAGCCTACCTTGGTACTCGCAGTTCTAAAAACTTGGAGTAGCGTAGCCGATGTCAAAGGCCCAGTTTGTGATCGCCAAGAAATACGGTCAATGCCCCCATGGATAAGTGGGAGAGTACGGAGGATCTGTGGACAATGAATATCCGTAATATGGAGCCATTGCCATTGCCCATCCTCAATTACAACAGCAACTATATTTGTCAATTGAGTACCCGTGAGGCAATGGCCATGTGGAACTTGCTGGATAAGTGGTCCCAATTCATGCGAAGGGCCATGCCATAATAAGAAGGTAGTCCCATCCCCAATTCGGTAGTCGACAAAAGGTCGAAGTAGGGGTCGTAGGCGAAGAAGTGTACGCCATCCCCAAGAACTATCTCGTTCGAGAGTCGTCCAAACCTTCATATCCCGTAAACGTTTATGGTATATCTAGTCCACCCATATAGATGATCGATCACCATATATAACTTTCCAAAGTTTGAGACCAATGAGTGCACGGTATATCTCCTCAAAACATTGACTTGCCAGTAGACTGAGTGTCTGCCATAATTCTCGTCGAGCACCCACCTCATTGGCACCATAAACAATAGTAAAAGCATAGGTATCATGGAGGTTCCATATATGAACATGACAATGAAAAGAGCTATGATGTGAATTGAAAGAGCTATGATGCGAAATGAGATTGATGAGCCGGCTGTCAAGGGGATTCACTTAAATTTAATAATGGTGAGATTGAGTTGGCGGGAAAAACACAATATCACCTTCTGGTAAGCAAACTAGAAAAAATAGAGTTTGATTGATTGTCTTGTTATGAGATAGCTATGTGGTGTAATAAAGATGATTATGTGGAAGCAAATTGACTATATATTTCAGGCATGTTGTCTACTTATCCTATTTGGGTTGTGTTTGATATACATATATAGATAGGGCTGGTTATCTACTTACTGAGTGGCAAGCTCATTCCCCTGCTGAAATTTTCTTCCAGGAATAGACTTTGAGGTGTCTGACTATTGAAGAATAGGTCCACGCGCTATACTCAGGCAGGTCGGGCCAGTATGCGATTTTCTCCTCTTTGTCAGTTAGAGTACAAAATACATTTTGTTATATAGAGAGAACATAAGCATGGAGATTACTTATTATGGACTACTTGTAGTGTTTGATGTGCATATATGATAATGTAGGTTCATTACGCTTGTTATGATAATGGGGTTACGTATACATATGGGTTAAATTATTATGTGCATCTATATTTATAAACACAGGGATTACTATAAGTATGATGTTTAGCATAGATATAGCCCTTGTAGCGAAGGGGGTGCTACAAAGGAGGTTCGAAATAAATCACGAAAAGGTAATTCTTGATTTACGATTTTTGTTCTTCTCATTTTATATTCTACCCATAGCCTCGTTAATTTTATTGTCGTTAATTTTATTAACTACATCAAGCGCATGGGAACTCCAAAGGTACGCCACTTGGAATTATGATTTCATTGTGATTTTGTTTTAATTTACGACTTTATTTTAACCGCTTACGCTTGCGCGTTCCCGAGCCGATCCACTCACACCTCGCAGTGTCTTTCATTTTCCACTAAGAAAGAATTAAAATCCATGGAAAATGCTTTAGCCGCCCTCATAGATACCACAGCCAAAAACCATTTCATAGTCGTGGTCAATGGCTATTTGCCACGGCTATTTTGTTTTTAACCATAACAATTAGCTATAATTAAATATTACATTTTTTGTAGTGATCAAACAATAAAAATTACAAATATTCTTCTTCTTCTCAGCTTTGTTTCTTTGTCCAAACAAAAATTTTCAAAGAAAAATCTGTACATAATTTTCATAATTTTTTTCTGCAAGTTGTATCAATTTGTTATATTCATTTGAACTGTTTTGTTGAATTAAACACATTATAAGGAAATAGTAAGGAAATATATGAATTTAGACGGATTGTCTTCGATAAATCTAAGGAACTACATGTCTTGTTTTCCCACAAAATTCTTTGATAAATAACAATATGTGTGTATATACATATACTTATACCAATCTTCCTCAATGTAAGTGAAATTATCTCATAAAAGAAACTCAAATTAGAATGTTTTAAAAAATTAATATTGACAAACATTCAAAGTAAAATTATTCCAAGATGTAACAATAAGTTTGAACAAAGATATTATTTAAATGAAAACAAATGAACTCTATTGGCGCTCATTTATTTCAAATGATAATTGCGCTAAAAACAAAACAAGTTACTCCGATTTAGGGCTTAAGAGATGGTGGGCCTTCTCCACCCTCGTCTCCTCCACCTCCTTCACCGCCATTGGAAGGTGGAGGAGGAGGCAGAGGATCGACACATTTCCTAAAGCAGAAGCAAATTCCATGAGAACAACGACCAGAAATGAATTTTTCTCCTTTGCAGATTTTTTTGCAGTTGCTTATCTGATTTTTAAGGTAACATCTCCCGCGGTACTTCTTGCTCTTTGCATAGCATGTTCTTGCTTCGGTTTGTACCATGACTTCATCTATAGCATCATTTCCATAGACAAAAATCAAATGCTTGTTAGGTAACAATTATAAACGTTGCAACAAATTTGGCGGAGGTAATCTTTTTATATTTATAGTGTGGTTGATTTAAATTTTCAAAAAATAGTTAAGTAAAAGGTAGTACACGGGCAACAATTATGTAAACTTTTCTATACACAAAAACAATTATGTGACACTATTTCTTGAAAAAAATATTATCAATGATTAAGAAATAAAAAAGAACTATAGTTATAATTTATGAGTATCAAAATTGAATTACTACAATATCTTGACCCTAAAATTAAAATAAATAATTTTAATATAGTAAAGTGAATATTTTTTATTTACATACGCAGATATTGTTACATGTATACAAGAATTACTAGAGAGAAATATTACCAATCAAGAACAGCATAAGTAACAGGACCAATACAAAAATTTTCTTCTCCATCTTTGATTGTGAATATGAGAATGTTAATGATTTTCAAGCAAACGAGAACATAATTTATACATGCAAAGGATGAAAGCCAACGTATAGTTGATTACAGATGGCTAAAATGTTGAAATTTGCATGCGTTGATTAGAGGTGAAATACATTAATTGCGTTGAAATTAGACTTGCATCCTTTTTCTACTAAAATTATTTTGGAAAAAATATTATTTTAGTCCGCTAAGTATGCCTAATTTTAATTTTAATCCAATAATTATGTTCATTTTTGTTTAGGTCCAGTAACTTACGAAATTGCTTACTTTTAGTCCTCTGACAGATTTTCGGATAATTTTATCCCTATGCAACTTTTGAAAGACAGTTTTAGTCCATATGCACTCATAGGGGTAAAATTGTTCGAAAATCTGCCAGAGGACTAAAGCAATTTCGTAAGTTATTGGACCTAAAAAAGATGGACATAATTATCGGACTAAAATTAAAATTGGGCATATTTAGCAGACTAAAATAATACTTTTTTCAATTATTTTATATCCACAATTTATCCATGTTTTAAGTATTTTTTACCTAAAATTATCTTAAAAATACGCACACAACCAATAAAGTCTTTATGGACTATAACCTAATCAAATCTTAATGGAAATGGCTAAGAACCATGAAAAATAATTATTATAACGGTTAAATACAATCTATGTAAAAGTTAAATTTTTCATTATAAAGAATTGTTTGGTATCAGTTAAGAGTCATGAGAAAAATATTTTTCATTGTTAAATGGTTTAGTCACCTCCGTATAAATTGCAACCAACAATTTTTGCGTGGCAATGGTTTATAACTATTTGCTATAATTATTTATTATTAATTATAATAATTAGTCATAATTAAATGTTATATTTGTTGTAATGTAAATTTATGTGCATCCATTGACCCCATGGACTAGTTTCGTAAATCATAAAATATTTAGAAGCTTATATTTTTCACCAAATCAATGGCATTATAACTTTGTATGCATGGATAAAAAAGATTTTAATAGAAAGAACTATTTTGTGTGTTTGTTTTTATGTTATCAAACTTTGTATGTATAGGAAACATTAGTATCATGCAACATACACGAATTATAAAATTAAGAATATTTAACGTAAAATGTATATAAATATATTCATACATAAAAAATTATTTTTAAAAATGGATTTAATGTATCTAAAATAACAAAAATTAAAATAGTATTTAGAAGATTAATATAAAATAAAATTTTAAATTAGTTTATATTAAATATATCATGTATCAAATATTAGTATATTAAAATTAATATAATAAGCAGTTTTAAGTGTATAGATCATAATATAATTATTAAGTTAATAAAAATGTATAAATCTTCACAAACATACAATACATGACAATAAATTAAAAAATTATAAGAGATAATTATGTAAAATATAAAAAAAAATTAGTATATAAATATATTATAATGATTAATTATAAATATAGATATATTTTCTTGCTAATATTTTACTATTAATATAAATATTGATATTCAATACATTATGTTGAATAAAAATAAAAATTATATTGATTAAACATTGATATCTTTATGTAATTTTTTTTTCCACATTTTATTAATTCAAAAATACTCAATACATAGAATTATTATCAATTCTAAATGGAAATAATTGGCAAAATAGGGATACTTTTAGGCGGTTCAACTGACAGTGGAAGTATGTATTGTTTTGAATGGATTGGGTTCCAAAATATTTCAATTATATTGCCACCAAATCTTCGACTTCCTCTTCAAAATCAACCTAGTGGGATGTGGTCGAGGTTTTTACAAAGGAATAAATTGGAAATTTTATCTACGGCATAATTATACACCAGGTAAAAAATGATTTTTGAGAGTGGTCTTTTTGCAGGAAAAAATAGTCATTATCAATGAATAGTGGTTTCCTTTAAAAAATAATATTTTTGATATTTATAGTAGAATATTGAGAGTTATAATATGTGGAAAGTTGCACTTGTTTATGCTTGGCCAACAGTGTCTGGTGCCCGGCTCGAGCTGCGCCTGGTGGTTTTGCACCTCGAGCCTGGGGTGAAAAGGTGCTTGAGGTGGTGTGGGGTGCACTAGGTGGCACGGGTGCTCGAGACAATGCCCTGAGGTGGAGCGGGGTGCACCAGGTGGTGCTTTACGAGCTCGACTCGGGACCTCGGTTACAGGGTGCACCTACCTCGAGCTGGGGCTCGTGGGCTCAAGGTATTGTGCCTCGAGCTGGTGCGTGAGCCCACCTCGACCCCAAGCTCAAGTCTTCGAAGTGTTGGAAGGAGGCGTATATAGTTGCGTCCCATAGATTTTGAATCCAGGTCAAAAGAATGGGAAGTGGTTACTCCAACTACTACACCATCAAATATTTCTTAATAATATTTGTTCTCATTCTCTATTAGTAGAGGTAATTCAGAGTTTGTTCATCTTTTGCACCGAAATGTTTTATTTATTTTGAGGAATTCAACGTCATCTTCAAGAGATGAGACTCACCGTAAACAATTCTTACATGTGGTGACGGAGCCCCCAAGACTTTAGAGAAGGTGAAGCGGCACATTTTTTTTACTTTTTAAGGACTTTACCTCTTGGTGTGATTTTTGCTCATGCCTCGGAGTTAGAATTTTTACCAACTTCGGAAGGGGGGCAGAATTTTTTGAGTCCAATATTTTTATGAGGGGACATTGCCTCAAGAATTTGATAAGGGAATGTTGCCTAAAAAAATATTACATGTCCCGGAGTCGGTCTTTTACCTACTTCAAAGGGATGTAAAGTTTTTGGGGCAACATTATCGATGAGGATCTCAATGAAGTTCCATTTAGGGGGTCCCGGGGCAGTAGCGACTTTTGTCTATATGACAATGGCGATTTTTGCCTTTAGGGTCCTCTTGAAACTTCAAGGATCTCTACGTCTAAATTCATTTAGGTTGTTGGGACTACGACAAGAAAACTAACTTCATTACTTAAAATTCGGAATACAATATTTTAGGAAAAATTAAAAAGAGAGAAGGATATGTTGAGCTACTACTCGAGTTTTCTCTTATAACAAGTGAATAGCAAAAAAATAGTTTTTCCCGCTACGTGAACTTATAGTTACACCTTCGTGGCTTGCTGATCTTTTTGAGGTCATGGGATGACTCCTGCTGTGGGATAATTATCATCATAAGGAGTTGGCACATTTGATCCCGATCAAATTGGTGTCCTTGTGGATAGTGGTTGACATATTCCTTCAAGTGTCCTCGCTGGATCAATTTTTCTATCTCATTTTTCAGGTGATGTCATTCCTCCATCGCGTGTCCCATGTCCCGGTGAAAACGACAACACATATCGGATTTGAGTCTCTTGGGGTTATCTTTCATCTTTGCCAGCCATTGACTGATTAGCCCTTGTTGTTCCGCCACCATTAATATCTCCCTCTAGGAGCATTCAAGGGGGTATAGTGAGTGAACCCCGCGGGAGGTATATACTTGCATTCCTCTTTCTTTTTCGGCTCATTTTCCTCTTCCCAACCCTTCCTTTTGCGCCAAGGGAAGGATCCAAAGTACTAGACTCCTCAATCCGGATTTATTTCTAAAAGCGCACAAGTAAATCTTCCATAGTGCTAGGGGGCTTGCCAGCTATGGACTCCTTGAATATTTTCGACAGCAAGTTCTGTTGGATAATACTACCCAACAACTCATGATTAACATAGGGAACTTCATGCACTGCATCCACAAATCTTTGGATGTCGTCTCTCAAAGTTTCGTCCATCCTTTGGCGAATGGTGAATAGAAATGCAGCCGTTTTCGTAACTTTTTTGTTCATGGAGAAGTGATGCAACAGCTGAACCAACTGATCAAGGCTGAAAATAGTTCCGACGAGCAATTGGTTGAACCAGACTAATGCACGTTTTGAGAGTGTAGTGCGGAAAACCTTGCAGTAAGCGGTGTCACTCACATCGTACCAATCAATCTTAGCGTAAAATTTGTCTAAGTGTTCTTGTGGATCTCCTGCCCCATCATACTCCAATAGATTCGAGACCTTATGGCTTGCTGGGAGCGCTTCGGCTAGAATGTTCGGGGCAAAAGGACTACGTCTTGGAGGGGCTACGACCAATGACAAGTAGGAATCCTCGGCTCCCCTAGGTAGTGGGGGAGCGGAAGATTCTCGATTGTGGAGATTTTGATCTTGAGTTTGTGCAACTTCAGGCCTAGATATCCTGTTGTTCACTTCCTCCCACCTCTACTCCTCCTCCTCGGGAGCTGAGGATAATACTCGACTTCTGCTAGAGAAAGGAGGGGGCGGGTTCACAGGTTGTTGCGGTACAAATCTGGCCATGACTTGTGCCGCTGCTCGAGTAGTTATGTCGCGTATCAGGACTAGCAAAGTTTCTTGGGTTAGTTGGATTATCGGTTCTTGGGGCGGAGCTTCTGGGGGGAGTGATGTCCCTGGTGGCGCGGCCGGAGATTGTCGACGTGGCGAGGGGATCTCCCCATTAAAGGGTACTTGCTCATAAGCTAAGGGTGTTACCTCTTGGAGTGGTAGCTATTCGCGGGGCGGGTCTTGTTCCACGCCATTCACTTGGGCTTCGCGCATCACGTTCAGATCGTGGATGTCACAGGCTCGAGACCTGGTTTGCATACTCCATGTCGAGGTAAATTTTTCCACAGAGGACACCAAAGATGTGTTCTAGGTTTTTAGGAAGGGATAAAATTGGAAATTTTACCTATGTCACAATTATACACCAGGCGAAATATGATTTTCGAGGAAGGTGTTTTTGCAAGAAAAAATAGTCGCTATCAATGAATAGTGGTTCCCTTTAAAAAATAATATTTTATGTACTTATAATAGTGTTGGGAGTTATATTATGTTGTGGGTTGCATTTGTTTAACATGTGACTCATATATGTTAAATTACTTTTTTATTCTAATAGGTTAATATTTTTTATAAATATACATCATAGTGGTACCCAATCATCAATTTTGCTAGCATGGACAATAATCCACAAGTTTTAAACTTCTTTGCAGTATTTCCTGCCAAAGTTTTAATTTTTAATTTCCAACAGAAAATTTATTTTGTAATTCTAAATTGGACTAAATATGATAAAAAAAAAAAGTTAAATATTGGATTTATTTTATATTGGTATAATTTAGAGGACCAAAATTAAAGTAAGTTAAAGTTAATGGACTAAAATATTATTCTTCCCTTTAAATTATACAGATTACAATATAAATGACAACAAAATCAACTTTATTCTAGTTGGTTTATCATTGTCCAAAAGAAAAAAGAGAGAGAGAGAGCGCAAGCTACTCCAATTTAGTGCTTGAGTGATGGTGGGCTATCTCCGCCCTCGTCACCTCCACCTCCTTCACCACCACCACCACCAGCTCCCCCTCCTTCACCATCGTCAGAAGGTGGAGGAGGTGACACAGGATTGGTGCATTTTCTGAAGCAGAAGCAAATTCCACGAGCGCATCGACCAGATATGAAATTTTCTCGTTTGCAGATTGTTTTGCAGTTGCTTATCCGACTTTTAAAGTAACATCTCCCTCTGTATTTTTTGCTCTTTGAGTAGCACATTCTTGCTTCAGTTTGTACCATGACTTCATCTGTAGGGTTAATTCCACAAACAAAAACCAAGGGCTTGTTAAGCCAAAAAATTTATACTTTTCAATTGATATAGTGAACCTAAACTAATACTAATTGAATTATATTTGCATTGGTTTACATTTTAAAAATAATAATAAATAAGTAGACCAATGATGTTATAACACTATCCATGTTATTTATCCAAATGAATGTGCAACTAAATTTCATCCAGACACAAAAACTATTACGTTACACTATTTCATAAAAAAGTTATCAATAATTCAAAATTAGAACAAATTAAATTTTATTATCCGAACAATGCCTATTTTTATATTTTGAAATCTAAACTTTTCTTATCAACTTGTCATCTTAATTTTGCGAAATTTGCAGTTTACCATATATGATCGTTTTCTTGCTGAAAAAACATCACATGCTGTGTGTATATGTGAAACATATCACATCACATAATCCTTAAATATCACATGTGCACTGCATGTGATATTTTTTAGATAAAAAACTTGGTGAAAAAATAATTATAAATTGCGAAGGTCGTAAAGTTGAGATGGTAGATGACAAAAGAAAAAATTAAAAAAAAAATTTAGATATCAAAGTGTGAAAACGGTCATAGTTTGGATGAAAAAGTATAATTTTACCGTAAAAATTAATGATAATGTGAACTGAATCAACTAATTATAAGATAAGTAAAATGTAATTATGATTTATGGGTTCAAATTAAATAGCTAAAATACCTTGACAAAAGGATGATATAAATAATATAAATATAATAAAGTGAATATATTTGTTGTACGTAGGTAGACATTTTCACATGCATACAAAAATTATTAGAGAGAAATATTACCAATCAAGAGCAGCATAAGTAACATAACCAATACTAAAATCTTCTTCTCCATCACTGATTCTAGATATGAGAATGTTATTGATGATTTCCAAGCAACTGAGACCATGATTTATACTTGCAAAGAATGAAAGCCATGGTATAGTTTATTACATATGGCTAAAGAATAGAAATTTGCATATGTTTAGTAGAGGTGAAATACATTAATTGCATGAAAATTAGACTCTATTACATAGTTTTTCTACTAAAAATTGTTTCAATATATCGACAATTTAACCACGATTTAAGTTAGACTTACTTAAAATTCTTCTCTTAATCATGACTAAGAACTGCAATTGGTCAAGTAAGTTTTGAGTGAGTTTGTAGAACTCAAGACACAATATATGAAGTTTTTATGGACTAAAACCCGGAAAAGAATGAGATCTAGCAGTTTATACGTATGTTTACAGCACATAGACTAAGTTTATTAAATTATATATAGCTAATTGATTTATATATATATATATATATGTGTGTGTAGTATTACATTTGTAGGTTGTTTATGCATCCGACCGTGAATTTGAATTTATATTTATATACGTAGATATAATATATTGATTGTTTATATATATGATCGTAAACTATCCGTTGGGTTACTTTAATATCAATAAAATTATTATTACGTGTTATATATATTTGTATTGTACGGACATGAGATAAATAGTTATATGATTATATAGGTGATTGTTGAATGATATCAAATGAAAACGTTATTAATGAGGAAATAATTATTATAGAGAATTGAATGACAAGTTCTTGATATTGTTGTTGTAAATTGAAATAAAAGATGATATTTACCTAGTTGAGAATATAGTCAATGGTTTAGAATAATGTGATTGATGATGATGTGGTTGATGATGTGATATGAAAAATAAATGAATTAAGCTAGGTGCCATGGCGCTAGGGTAACGGGGAATTTCGAGTAGAGGGAGTATCCTGTGTTGCTAGTTACACACTAGGGTGGTGTGTGGATGCTATATTTGTTTCGATGCCTTGTGCTGATATTGCTATACTCTAGGATAGAGAGTTTTGAGATATCACATACAATAGGTATCATGTACTATATATCATATGACGTTGAAGAAGATGATGATGGCTGGCAAAACCATTGGTTGATGTAAACCAATTAGAGTAACTAGGGCACTTAGATAATAAACAGCTTCGCCAAATATTATGTCACGGATTGATTTACAGTTGTGGGTATATATTATTCCTTACGTCTATTATTGCTATATGACGAAGATTTGTTAGTTGATGTGATTGCACTGTACGTGACCTGTTGCTTGTTTGTATATATATAAATTGGTTAGCTATACTTATTGAGTAGGCAACTTATTTCTTGCTACGTACTTTTCAAGAGATAGGTCACATTAACTAGTCATATTGGACTTTGAGCCATGCCATTTTTCTTATTAGGTGGATCAACAGTAACATCTGAAGTCTGGATTTTAGGCTGTTTGGTTGTGAAATATTCTAGTCTTTTGCTGGATTTGTATTTAAAATTTTGTATTGTTTGCTGTTATGCTATTTTTCTTTGATGTTATATATATGACTATATCTGGTACTATAAACTTTTGGTGATATCCATTATCTCTTGTGGTATTTATATAATATATTGATAAAATAGAATTTATTTTACGAATTGAAAAAAAATTACTTATAAAATGAATTATAATTAAAGAAATGGTAAAATAGTGATAATTAAATATAGTCACTCGGGGTGTTAAATTGGTCAAACTCTCCTAATAAATACACTAGAAAAGAACAGACTCTTAGAGATAGAAATCAAAGAAATTTTCCACAAAAAAATCTCATCGTCTAGAGACGGAAAATTTTCCGTATCAAAATTATAAAACAAAGCTACAATATAGAGCGGAGTTTTTGATGTATACAAATTTTCAAAAACAAGTTAAAAATAAAATTATGAAAAAATTCCGTCATTGATTTTGTCTTTAAATTGATAATAGATTAAATAATTTAAGATGGAAATATTCCATCTCAACATCCCAAATTCTAAGACGGAATCAAAGATAGACTTTAAAAATACATTTTCTTTAATTTTTAATTTTAATTTTTTAATAAACACGTCTTCGTTTTCATTTCATAATAAAATTTGAGACGGAAACAAAGACCAAAATTTAAAAGTTTTTCCTTTTTTCTAAAATCTAACTAATTATTCATTTATTAAATAAAAAAACTATATTTGGATTGAAATCATTTCTTTAAATAAATTATTTGCAAAGAGTCATTTCAAATCATTTCTTTAAATTCATCGTTTGAATCCAAATCCTAGTTCCAAATACACCAGAATTAGAATAGTTTGTGCCTTTGAATCGTTGGTGGATTCTTCCAAGCCCTATCTCCCGCCAATCAACAACTGCCCGAGCGCTGCCGTGCTTCCCGTGATCCGTCATAGTCCACCCTTTTACAATACACCGTTGCCTGTAGGCAGAGCTCATATCGGGGTTTTATCTTTTTGTGATGGAATCTGGCGCTCACTTAGTTAAGAAGCAATCAAATCATGAGTGTTATGATCGAAATCTAGCTTCCTGAAAAATTGAAAATGCATTTGGATGTGTGCGTTTGCTGTTGGAACATCACCAACACATTGCTATTACATGAAGATATTTGATGCAATCTACATAAAATTCATTAAATTACAAGGGTCTAGGGGTCTACTCATCCAGTGTCTTCATCCATCCTCTCGATCTCATCTACCAAAACCGCGAACTCATCTTCATGTTTCAAGGGGGATTCTTCAGGAAATGCTGCAAGATTACCATCTAAGGTAGGGTCGATCTAATTTGTATCTAAACCATCTGCAAACCCTTTCAGCTTTTTGATTTGAGAAGTACAGCGATCAAAGCCTTGCATCAGGTAGTCAGCGGACTTGATCTCTACAGCGACCTTAAACACAATTCACTTGAGGAAATCCCTAGCACCCTGCAATCGAGCGTTCGACAGAAGTTGCCTATGGTCGTCAGACGCCAGATATTGTTCGCGACCTTGATCGCAAGCAGCCTCAAGTTGGTGTTGATGTTCATCTGAAAAGAGATACTCCTCTCGACCAACTACTCGACCCGTAGAGAAACCTTTAGCTTTGGCTGATTCTACAGCAGCTGCGACCATCGATCTAAGCTCTCACAGTTGTGCTTTGTACTCAGCGTCTGTGCTTTGAGGTCGGTCTTTTCCTTTTCGCAAGTCGTGAGTTGGGAATTCTTTTCTTCTAGTAGCTTCTCAGCAACCATCTTCTCATGTCGCCAATAATTACAATTCAAGGATAGGTGATGGCCAAAAGCAGAGAACCTACAAACATTGATAGAGAAGGAAGAGAGTTAATAAATAAACGAAGGATGGTTTGTGACTTTTGCTGTGGAAGAACGTTACTTGAGAGAGGGAGTGAGCATAGTTTTGTTCAACCCGAATGTGTGACATAGGGATCAGCAGAACCTGGTCGCAGGGTAGAATGGTAGATTTGTACAACTCCGATGAATCTTGGCCAGCAAGGATTTTCAACACTGAACTCTGGTTAGAGATGGCCTAGTTGGGTGTTATTTTTTCACCCTCCAGTACGGCAAGTCTATAGGAAGGCAATTGGAGCTCCACCTGGGCTTCCTTCCACCAGGTTGTGAGTTCGTCAGCTACTCTCACACCCTCCGCTTCCTCCACTGCTGAAGCAACGACTCTAGTTTTCTTCTGAGAGGGTTCAGGACTAGGTCCCGTGGACTCACGTCTCCTTTTAGATGGTGCTGCAGCGATCTCCTTTCCCTTCGATTTTCTCCTTACAAGCGGCTCGGGGTCGGATTCTTCGAGACCTTTCAGCCAAGGAGTTATCACCAATGGGATCGCTATCCGCGCTGATGATCTCAATGGGGAAGTGTTATGTGGACTTGAAGATCGACCTCTCAGCGACCTGGGAGTATCATTAGGAACTGAAGGGGGAAGAGGGTAATCAGATCGAGGGGGAGTAGTCACCTGTTTAGCTTTTTTGGCACGAATTCGAGCGTCCATTACGATAAAGGCTGTAAGAAAACAAATTTAGTCACCACAATGTACGAATATAATAAAAGGAGAATGAGGAAAAAAGGTTGATTACCTAAAGAACCCTGGGTTTGAATGGGTGTCGGACTGAGACCAGCGAGCTTCAAGATATTCTCCGTCAAAAGTAGATTGGCCTTGTATTGATACCGGGTGAGATTACCAATCAAATCGTCATCTAACCCTACACCATGGATTTTGGAGTCTGATTTTGTGGTGCGCTAGTCGCAAGGAAATGGCCAGACTTGATTCAGAGGAGGTCGAAGGAAAAAGAACTTATCTTTCCAAGAGCCCGCATTCGATTTTAAATTGAAAACAAAAGCACAATGAGGTTTAGCGGTAAGATAGAAAAAACCTTGGTCGCCCGACCTCTTCGAGGTCGTGAGCGAACAAAAATTGTCGAAATCGGGTTCGAATCCTAAGTGACTCATTACTATAATAAAGGCAAGTATATGACGAATGGAATTGGGAGCTATCTGCATTTGACCTATTTCTAACCTAGCTAATATCTGGACAACGGATCGTGGAAGTAGAAAACGCAAACCTACATCTAAATGAACGATTGAAATTGAGCAGCTACCTGGAGGAGATCGATTCATGCGATCGGAAGAAGGAAGGATAATCTCGAAATATAGAGGAATATGATACATTTTCCTAATCGTAGCTGTTGTCCAGTGCAAAGTACTTTCAATAGAGAGCCAGGGTTCGTTGGCTAATTTATCTTCATATTGTTTGAGGGTCATGATTGGGGTCGCTACATCTGGATACCTTAGGGGAAGAACCGACTTGCTTTTTATGAGCTAAGGGCATATGGGAGATCGCAGATAGACTGTTAGATGATCCACTGGAAGAACTATCAGATGAACTAAAACTACTTGACTCAGAATTTGAAGACATAATTGAAAAAGTAATAGGAGGTCGAAAAAAGTACCTAGGTTTGAACCTAAGCAGATCAGATCGCTGGTCGAGAAGCAAGGTCGCACTCATAGAGGTGAAGATCGCGAGTGAATGGCGAAGTTGCAGTCAAACTCCTCTCTATTCACAGGGGTAAACTCATGGGGATTTGTGCCCGGATCAATGGTTGGATGCTGAGGTAGCAGGGATGATCTAAAGGCTGAGATCGAGAATCTTTTCGACTTCCCTTAGCGTGCTTTGCACACTAAGAGAAGTGGGGGAGTAATGATAGGGTAAAACCCTAACGTATTAAAGAAAGACCATTTTGCCCCCTGAAGGGCACAAAATATACAATTTTACCGACAGGATCCGTGCATTTTCGATCGGGTCGGGTCATGACCCGACTCGAATTGGCGGCCCAACCCTGGCAACCCGGGACACGTGGAAGACACTCATTAGACCAACTAGAGCCCCGGTCTTGCACTATAAATACTCCGCAGTCAGTACATTTATGGTATGTCATCTTCATCACTCCACTTTTTGGTTGCTTTTGCCCTTCAGCTCGCAAGCGACCCGCTTTTATCACCTCAAAATCAAACACTGACTTAAACATCGGAGGGTCTTAACTGGGGGGCCACCCTAAAAAGCCTAACGATCTGCTTCTTTTCTCAGGGCCCAATCACTAGTTTGGGAGAGGAAGCAACCTCAGACCGCTTGGAGGACCAGATCGCCCGATCAAGGAGGTCACGAGGATTTCAACCCGAATCACCTAGGCTTCTAATCATAAGTTTGCTTTCCAAACTATTGCATTACGGAGGCAGTAATGATGCTCCCACTTTGCCCAAATTGACTTCTCATTCATAAAAACTACATCACAGAGTCAGTTGCCCATAAGTGCTAAATTAAATTGTTCGAGGGGTCATATGCCCAGTCCCCCTTGGGATACATCTTCATAACCTACTCCCACGAGACTTTTGCCACCCGAGTTGCACCATTTACTTGCCAATGAAATTTTCTGATTTTACTTTCGATCGTGTTCATTACACCTTAGGCAAGATGAAGGCGGAGGCCCAATACTGAGACATCGCAACGAGGACTGGCTTTATAAGTTAAAATTTCATAACTTGTATATAGTTGAAATTAATTCACAATTTCTGATAAACAACGTGACCAAGGATTCACTTCAGGTACTCAAAGCGATGGACAACCCTTCTTTGGGACTACCGAAGGAGCTTGTCTAAACTTCAAGAATGTATAGTTCCACTTTTGCTACAGGTTACAATGCAAATTCGAATCAAATGAACTTTATTAGCATAGGTTTATTTCAAAAGGTAATTCCAACCCCCCACCCCCAAAAAAAAAAAAAAATACTAGCCCAATCTAGTGCTTGATAGATGGTGGAGCCTCTCCACCCTCATCTCCGTCTCCTTCACCACCACCGCCGCCAACATCCCCACCTCCTTCACCACCGTCAGCAGGTGGGGGACGTGGCCGAGGATCACCGCCACATCTCTTGAAACAGAAGCACCCTCTACTATAACATCGTCCAGAGATGAATTTCTCCCGTTTGCAGATTGATCTGCAGTTGCTAACATGGCTTCTGAAGTAACATATCCCACGGTATTGCTTGCTCTTTGAATAGCACATTCTTGCTTCAGTTAGTATCATGACTTCATCTAATCAAAAACCAAAGGCTTCTTAGGCAAAAAAATATTAATATACTTTGAAACTAATTTGGCGCTGAACTAAACTAATACATACAATAATTAGTGTTGCATTTTTAAAAAAATAATTAATAAAAAGGTGAATGATATTACAATATTTATTTGTTATGAAATCTGGTTGGGCTAAAAAATTGTGCAGAAATTAAACAATTATACAACAGTTATTTTATGAAACATCTTGGTTGAATCAACTGATTATATGACAAGCATATTACATATAATTATGATTTATGACTGCTAAATATGGAATTATTACAATAACATGATAAAAAATAATATAAATAATTCGTATAGTAAAGTGAATATTCTTATTCTAATAGGCCGACGTATTTACATATAAAAGCATGATAAGACAGAAAATTACGAATCACGAGAAGCATAAGTAACATGACGAGAATAGGAAACTTCTTCTCCATCTTTGATTACAGATATGAGAATGTTGATGTATTGTGAATGATGTTCAAACAACTCAGAGCATGAGTTTTCTATATATACCGGCAGATTACCGATGGTCAAAGTGCAGAAATTTGCATGTGTTGATTAGGGGTTAATTACATTAATTGAATGGAAATTTAAATTTACATAGTTTTTTCTATTACAATTATTTCATAGTCTTAATCATGATTATGTACTGCAACAGTTCAAGTTTGTAATGAATCCGTCAATATTTGAGACACAACTAATGAATTTTTTATGCGTTGAAACCCAACCAAATATTTGATCCGTTTATATATACACTCATTAGAAAAAGAAAATTACTATTACCTACATTTTTTATTATTATAGACTAAAAGTCATAGTAAATAACTATTATTTATCATAGTTAAATAAAAGGTTAAATTTCATTTTACCTCCTGTGCTTTATTGAATTAGCAAAAACATTCATTGTGTTTCAAAAACAGATCGCCTCCTGTTTTCAACACTCCCAGCAAAAAAATTACACTCTGTTAATAATTGACGGAATGTAGCATGCACGTGCTGATGGTGAGTTTTGTAGTCGGTTTCTGCTGTTTTGGTCAATATTTTAGGTTATTTTTGGACTAAAATACCTTTTATATATTTATACAAGAGACCAAGGCCTTTTTGGTTTGTTTTATGTGCATTTTTTTGCCATTATGACTAAAATATAAAATAAATTATATTTAAATTCATTAGTTTATTATTCTTTATTTTAGAAACTTTTAAAAATTTCAAAAAGATAAAAATATATTTTGTTATACATAGTTATATACATAATTTTCTTATTTCAATTTTTTAAAAAAATATTTATATTAAATATAAAATACCAAAAAAATAAAAATATTACATTATAAAAAATAATATACTAAATTTTATTTTCTAAATTTAGGTTAAATGTTTTCAATGAACGCAATTTACAGTACAAATGCGGGATTTAGAACGACTTTTTGGGAATGGCCATATGGTCATTCCAATACACACTGCCCTTGTAACGAATTTGTAACAGATTGGACGCGCTGACATCATTAAGAAGATATTAAAAAAGAACATCTTTTGTAATGGCTAGAACCGTTACAACAATCGCTACAAAATTAGTGTTGCCTAAAACCGTTACAATTTGTAGGCATTACTATTTTGCTATAGTTTTTGTAATGGCTAGCTATTTTTGTAATGGATAATTTTTCAGATACCAAGCAGTTACAATAGCAGTGACAAAAATCGTACCAAAGTACACGAAAGGACGATGTTGCAAGAAACGTCACATTTTTGGCATGGGGTTTTTTGTGAAGGCCGTTACAAAATAACAGCTAATTTTCAGTGCTATCTTTGGCGTTCCAAAGGCCGTTACAAAAGCTGTTATGAGAAAACTTATATATATTTATTTTATTTCATTTGTTGTAAAAATTCTTATACTAACCACAAACACTCTCAACATTCTGATTTTCATGCATATACATTTGACTACTTGTAGATTATTGCTCGAATTTTAGACCATCAACTAATGTTGGTCATCACATAAATTGGTTGACCAGGTTGCAGACACTAATTTAATACTTTATTGTGTTTAACTAATTAATTATAGTACAATTACATATTTTAATTTTATAATTTTTTATTAATACTATATCATGTTAATTATATGTATTCTCCTAAATAGTGCACGTAGTACCGTAATATTTCTAAACATGTAGGTCATCAAATTAAAAAATTAATTAGGTATATATTTTTACGTGTGAATACAGTGATATATATATATATGTATATATATATATCATTATGTTACAAGAATTCAGGAGATGGATGTATAACAAGAACCTCCCAGAGAGGACAGGTCTACATCGGAGTTTGAGGATGGACTTAAGACTTTCATAGAATGGACAAGAGGTTAGCGTGAACATATGGATGGAGATAAAATTAGGTGTCCTTGTTGAAAATAAAAAAACACTAAGTTAAGATAATTTGTGCTTATGTATTTAATTATATTAAATACATGATGGGCTCAATTAAAAAGAATTTCATTAAAATTGAATTTAAATGAAACTTCGTTGGGCTTGTATTTTATTTGATAAAATCTGCCAACATGATTTTTGAGCCGATAGAAAATTCTATGGAAGGAAATAAATGGCTAGCAAATTGCAATTTAGAAAGTGAAATTTTAGTTATTTTTGGGAATCTCTTTATTTGAAATATAGAGAAATATACCTTGTAGATAAATGAATATATCTAGACACATTCTTAATTATCAATACAAGATATATATATGTTGTATAATTATTTGAGAAATAATTATCACATTATTACACACAACACAAAAATTAATTCTCCTTCCCTAGAAACCTCTTGGCCACCCCCTCTCTCTAATTCTCTTGGAGAATTTATTTTGTTTCTCTTCTAGTAAGGAGTTAAAGAGATTCCAATTTTGGTGTGGTGTGGACGCACTTAGAGGGTTGCTATGTTGGAACCTCCGGTGAACGTTTCCGCTTAGTTAATGAGAAAAAATGAAAGGTATCATCTTCACTTCTTTTATTTTCTCGTATCACATCAAGAGTTTCGTATGGTTTTTATTTCCTTTTTTATTTCCATAGTACATCAAACGCCCGGGAATTCCAAGGGTACACCCCCTGGTTTGTTGTTCTTATGGTTTAATTTTTTATTATTATACATTTTCTCTTACCACTTCCACTAGCGTGTTTCGGGCCGTACCACATGATCCTTCACTTGAAACTCCGGAGTAACACTCGCCCTATTCAGAAGGTTCTTCTCATACATCCATTTTCTCAACTGTATTAACATGATGATGAGTCCTATACACACAAACACATATATATGTTATTATATCATTAAATTTAATTGACAAATAAAGAGTTAAAGTTGTTACCTGATTAAAATAACTCCAAATATCAATGAAATTCTAGACAAATTGACGAACAAGAGTAGAAAAATATTAATGGGATAGTGAGAGATTAAAAAAATTCGAGAGAGCTTGAAGAAATAGAGTGAAAATAAAAAGAATGAAAGAAGATAGTGAGATTAAATGGAAAGAGATAAACACATTTTTATAGAAAATTTTGGAACGGTCTTTGGAACGGGTATAGGAACACATATCTAGCTGTTAAAAAATGACCGTTTATTTAGATTTTGGGATGGAACTTGAGACGCCTTTATGAACAGTCATTCCGACTATTGAAATATAGATGTTATATTTCATTTGAACGGTCTCAGTAACACTTAATACAAAAAAATCCTTCCAATGTGTACCGTGTTTTGGAACGATTTTAAAAACACATCACTTCTTAAATAAAACTCATAATTTAGAATGATTTTTGGCAATATTGATTAAGGGTGTACCAAAATCGTTCCAAATTTTACCTCATTTTGGAATATATTTTAGAACAGTTATTTTTGGAACATTCATTGCAACACATATAGGAACGGTTGACTTAAGATTGTTCTTAATTCTAATATGGTGTTCCAAAAATAGTTCCAATCATTTACCGTTACTACTTTGGAGTGGCAGTTGGAACATAATTAGGAACTGTTTGTTTGGAACTCATCTTGGAATGGTTTGACCGTTGCAAATTTATAACCAAAAAAAAAGGTCGAACATGACGTCATACTTCAATACCATTCCTGATGTGTTCCAAAGACCGTTCCAAGATGGAATGGTTTCCCAGATCATGCCAAATTTAGTGCGTCCCTATTCCAAAAATATTTTCAAAAGTCGTTACACATTGTAACGGCCCTTGTCTTGTAATGGCTTTACAGATTTAATAATATTGCAATGGATTCTTCAACGATTTTGGTCGTTACAAATAACTTATATTGTTATCAGCTCCGACACGACGTCATAGCATCCTATTCATTACAAATATGTAACAAAAGAAGGCTGTTTCAAAGAAGCCGTTACAAATATCGTATTTTTTTGTAGTGCCATGTG
The DNA here is from genome assembly GCF_026168435.1 of Sesamum indicum. NCBI lineage: Eukaryota > Viridiplantae > Streptophyta > Magnoliopsida > Lamiales > Pedaliaceae > Sesamum > Sesamum indicum. Next base: position 423,979 of record NC_142661.1, on the reverse strand, counting down.
AATCAAATAGTTGTTATTTTTTGACATATTGTATTTAAATATTTTTAAAATACTTTCATAAATAGTTGACATTAATTTAACTCGAAATTAAATTACAAAGCTATGTTATTTTTAAAAAAATAAAAAAATAACGAATTATTACATAAATTTTTATTAGTCAAATACTAACATAATATAGAATTGCTATTTTCTTTATGAATAACTATTTCTAATCTTATAATTTATAATATTTTAAATTTATATTTTTTCACTAATTTTGTTCTATTTAACTATAATAACATATTATTAAATAATGAAATACGTTTTATTATCAAATAAAAAAATATTAAATAAAATACTTTAAAATTATAGAGAGAATATGTGTGGGTGTGTGTTGTGAGACAGAGAGAGAGAGAGAGAGTGCGTGAGTGTGTGTAGGTGAGAGGGGGAGAAAGTGTGTGCATGAGACGGAGAGTGCGTGTGTTTGTATGGGAGAATAAGAGTATTTTTATGTAATGACATATTAATTTTATAGATCTTATAAGATGTCTTCAAAAAAAAATAGAAAATTTAACTTTTTTAAAGAGTTTTATAAAATTCAAAATATCTTAGTTTGAGATCATATAAGTTATTTTAAAAAAAAAAATACCAAATACTTTTTTTAAACTTATAAGCTTTAAAACATCTTATAAGATGGTTTGAAAAATTTATAAATTTAGCCAAACACCTTCTTAGGCAAAATTACAAATTTAATCCCCTAAAATAATTTCATGTCAAAAAATAGTCGTTGTTATATGAATTTTTAAAAATAATCCCACCTTCTAATATTGAAATTGGGTCACGTTGATGATTTCTTGATTAATTTGTATCTTGATTATGATTTCTTTTAGGCATTTAGAATGTATTTAAATTTTTCGCAATTTTTCTACAAAACAGATCAAATTAAATTCAAGTAAAACATTAAGATTATAATAAGTTTATTTTTTGGGATTCAGTGTGGACTCACAGTATATATATATTTAAATAGAGAAAACAATAAATAATAAAAAAATTAATTTCGTGTATTAATTATATAAAATTTTACTTGCGATAAACACAAGATTTCAAAATTTTAAGAAGACAAGAACGATACAAAAAACTTAAATTAATAACAAAAATTCAAGAAAAAAATCGTGATCGAAATGCTTTACAAGTTGGAAATAGGCCTAATATTAGATAATTTGAGCATATAACACTAGTGGATTTAGTTTTCTTATTTTTTATTTGAAGATATGAACTATTATTAATTAAAATAATTTGATAACAAATATTTCTTATCTTTATTATAGTAGGTAATATTTCATGATAAAGTAAGGTTCGAATTCAAAACCTTTAAGATTATGAGGTCTAATAACTTTTGTCAACTAAACTAGACCTACTAGATTATTTAAGTATCCAGCTTTTTTCTAATTAAATTTTCTATTCAGAATTTTATTTTGTTTTATATTATATTTAATTATGTCATTTGTTTTTATTTAAGTAAAGATTTTACATATATTAAAATAAAATAGAAGATGCAAATTAAATAGCTTAATAATTACAAAAGAATTTGATGTAAAATTACTAATTAACAAGAAAAACTATTATTAAACTCGATGCTAATTTGTATTATTTAATACAAAAAAATTATTTGCTAATGAATTTAGCAACAAAATATTTAAACGAACCGTCACTAAATTGATCATTAGCAAGGATTTTTTTATTAAATAATATAAGTTAGCACCAAATTTAGCAAAAATGTTCTTACTAATTAGCTTGAAGCTTATTTAAGCATCAAAATTTTCTATTGAATTATTTCTTTGTAGTGAAGAATTTAAAATAAAAATTCAATCCGATTTTTCGTTTCCAGAGATACTTTTGAATTGATGGTCGGGTTTATATTTCACTTTATATAAAAAAAAAAAAGGAAAAAAGAAAACTTTAGTGTATTAACTTTGTATGGGTTCAATTTTGGTATACTAATTTTGGCAATGTTAATTTTAGTCTACTATCTTCCAATTTTGCATAAATCCGGTCCATCAACCTATTTTATTATCATTTTACCCTTTCAAAGGAAATAACTCAATAATCCATTTTCATGGTCTAAAAATGGCCCAACATGCTTCCGAAATAAATTAAAACCCCATAAATTCATACGTTTCTTTGACCGCTCTGTTTTCGAGTATTTCAAGCCCTCAGTTTTACGGACTCCCTCCAACCACACTACCGAAGCAGGTGGTTCGCGGGCACTTGACTCCTTCAGTAACAAAACAGCACGGCCTATTTCATTTCCTACCTTAGGGTGTAAAGGTATTCCAATATAGGGACTTAATAGAATTTTGGACAGACAGGTTCAACAGAAGCCTAAGTTTTATTGAAAAAATATAGGAAATATCACATAGATATATCTCTGCTGGAGGAAACAACTGTTTAGCCTCCCATATAATAGAGGACTTAACTCGTTAAAACTCTACAAAAGATTGAAACAGCTCAGAACTTTAATTATCTGGAAACTAGGAGAAGTTTTCTGATGATCCCCATCTGCTACATTGCAGCCTTATTTATAGGCGTCCGCGCACTTCAAATCGTAACTCCAAACTTATTTTTGATGACATCATTGCATTCGTCATCATCTTGTCTCTTTCAGATGACGTCATTGCATTCGTCATTACCGCATCTTTTCAACTGTTGCTCATAATGACTTGTCAACTATGTGATTACTAGTTGGCTTTCCTGCTTTGCTAAATTTTGGCCTTTGTCATTTTCTACCGACAGTCATATCCTTGATTTGTTACATTCTTTAATTTTTACTTCTTTTTGTAAAAATTTTTCTTTTTTCCTTTTCCTAGTTTAGTTCGGCTTTATTTTGTGTGACCCGAATTTTTGTGTCCAAACAGGGGTTTCTCTTGTTTTTCATAGCAAGGGCATAAATGGTTATACCATTGCCCAACATGCAACACGTTGTACGTCTTCATCCTTGTAGCTTCGGTCACTGGTAGCTTATTTTTCCGAATTAACATCCTCTTCTTTTCAAATAAGCTCTCTATGAACTCAATATTTTTTCCCATCATGGAATTTAATAGGAACGATCAATTCACTTTATTGGAGAAAATTTTCAATGGATACTTGACTTTGTCCATCTCAGTGAGATAGACCAATAATCCCCAAGCTCTTCAGATAGATATATTGTCTTCACTAATGACTGATATCAGGAAAACTTCTCCTAAGGCAGCTTTGATTTTATTGAACGCCACCATGTCTAGCCTCTGCAATTTTATAAAATGAAATGTTGGACGAGACCCTTTTCCTGTAGTTTCTGCAGCAGCTGATACGAATTTTATCTCCAAAATATTGCCTCTCTCTAGGTGGGGTTTATTTTGCCACGAATTAAAGACCGTCCCACTAATCCACTCCGAAAGTTTTGAAATCTCCGAAAAATTCGGTGCCGGAGTATGAAGTGAAGTGAGAGCTCCAAAGTCATACCATTCTCTTACATCTTTTGGTTTGGACCCTTCTAACATGCAGACCCTATTATATTTTTCGAATGTTTCGATAATAGTCTTGTTTGGATTCACACCATTACGGGAAATTAGTTTTTTCCCACATGCGCTGATAGTCCTGCCAAGCAGAAGAAGATATCAATTCGTTAGTATTAACCTTAAAAGTGTCTGTCATCGGCCTAAGGCTAATCTCTTCCTCTTTAACCTCAGAGGTGCAATTGGTACTTAAATCTGACGCTACAAGTCTAGAGCCCTGTACTCTAAAGGCATGTTTAGGATCATGCTCCCTCAACTCGTGAGTCATCCTCGAAGGTGATGCTTTCCGAATTGATTCTCGTAAGTCATTCCATAGAGAGGTGGATGCTAATAAGAAACTCGTTATGGCGACCTAGACTTTGTCTAGATCAGCTCTTTAGATTTGTCCGACATCTTGGACATTCACCGCTAGCTGCCCAAGCTTCTTGTCAAGCTCCTCGAGGTTTTCTCTGAGGTGCCTGAGTCTTAGCATGATGGAGTTTATTTCAAATGCCTTCATCACTTGTCAAGAAATCTGCAAGAATATTTTCATGAGATTTTATAACAACAATATTATAACAATAATAATGGCATTTAGCTTATCATCTGATAATATGAGCTTTCTCTATATTTGATTCTAATTTATTTTGAAGACAACCTTTAACATTAGTATTATCAACCTTTAAAGTGAATTCTTGTACAAGTAAAAATAAAGGTCATTTCTTAAAAGCTTTACAAAGCACAAAGATTCTTTCTCGTTAATGTACCAAACTTTGGTTTGTTGTTCTGAGAACAACCCTCATGTATATCTATAAGGTTCTTCCTCTGTAATTGTCTTTTTCATGAGCACTGTTGTCCATCTATAGTCATTGGCGTCCGTGTAGACTATCAATTCATCATTGTCCTGTGGTATAACAAACTTTGGCAGGTTATTGCAAAACTATTTCAGCTCAAGAACCATTTTTGTATGGATTTCTTCACATTTCCACTTTGAACTTTTCGTTTTCTTCAAAAGTGGTCGGAAATCTTTCTTGTATCTTGCAAGATCCTTGATGAAAGTGCCTGCAAAATTAACGACTCCCAAAGAATCTCTGCAAATGCTTCTTGTCTTTGAGTACATATGAAAAATTGCGGATTTTCTCCACAATATGGTTCCTATAACTCAATTCCTGTTTTGTCAATGAGAATTCCTAAAAATTTAGTTTTATTGACAGCAATAATAGTTTTCTTCTCAAAAAGTACTAAACCTTTCTTATGTTATACATAAGAAAATATTTCAAGATGTTATATGTTCTTTTATATTTTTAGATGCAATCAGTATGTCGTCAATGTAGACAAACATGAATTCAAAATAATTTTTGAAAAGATTATCCATTTTTTTTTAAATATCTGGGTGCATTTGCTAAACTCATTGGAAGCACATTCCAGATATATTGTCCTTGTGGTGTAGATAATGCAGTAAATTTTCTTGATTTTTCTCTATTTTAATCTGATAAAAACTCGTTTTGCAATCGAATTTAGAAAACACTTTTGCTCCTTTAATGCATGATACATATATTTAAAGAAATATATATATAAGAAGAAATATTAATTTAAAGTACAAAATTCGAATCAAGAATCATATATATATATATATATATATATAAGTAGATCTAGTTTATTACAATAATGAAGTCAACGTAACAATAAATCATGCAATACATAGACAATCACTAGAAACAAGTCCGAATCGAAGCAGATTAATACAAGTATATATAAATACAACACCAGTAGAAACATAAAGCTGTCTGATGATCACAAACACCTGCAGGTCCTACAACTCACTGCAAACAGACACAAGAACAACTACATCATGCGGATAATATTCTGAAAGAATCCTTCCTCAGAGTCTTGAAAACAATTATACCCTGTTCTTAGTACGCAAATCAAGGATATTTCGGCACTTCGGGCTTCGGGAGGGTTGGCAGCTCGGGTTTCGGCAACGTTGGCAGCTCTGGTTTCGGCAGTTCCGGTATCTCGGGCTTCGGCAACGTTGGCAGCTCTGGTTTCGGCAGTTCCGGTATCTCGGGCTTCGGCAACGTTGGGAGCTCTGGTTTCGGCAATTCAGGGATCTCGGGCTTTGGCAATTCTGAGATCACGGGCTTCGGCAGTTCTGGGATCTCAGGTTTCGGCAATTCTGGGATCTCGGGCTTTGTTAATGGTGGCAGCTCAGCCTTTTCTTGCGTTGGCAGCTCGGGCTTAGTTGGAAGCTCCGGTTTCGGCAGGGTTGGCATTTCGGGCTTAGGCACCGTCGGCAGCTCGGGCTTAGTTGGAAGCTCCGGTTTCGGCAGGGTTGGCATTTCGGGCTTAGGCAATGTTGGCAGCTCGGGCTTGGTTGGAAGTTCGGGTTTTGGCAACGTGGGCAGCTCAGGCTTAGGCAACGTTGGAAGCTCAGGTTTAGGAAGTGTGGGTAGCTCAGGCTTGGGAAGTGTGGGTAGCTCAGGTTTAGGTAAAGCTGGAATTTGGGGCTTGGGAAGGTCAGGCAATGCCGCGGACGCCTCTAGGAGGTGGCGGGCCTGGGCCTGAAAAGATGAGAGAGTTATGAGCAACAAGAAGAAGAAGGAGAGGCAGCGGGCATGATCGTATAATGCCATTGTTCCGGCGAGAATTATGTTGTTGATGAAGGAGTTTTCGATCTATTACCTGAGTGTTGGATGCATGGGACATTATGGGTGGTGTGGTTTATATAGAGATGGATTTGGAGAAACTTCAAAAGGGTTTTGGGTGTGGGTTGGTGGGAAAAGGGTGTGAGTTAGTTCAACTTCCCTATGGCATAGTATAGTGCTAATCCCAATTACGTATCATGATGGATTATTTCTCATATCTTCATTTTTGGGGTTCGTGGAGTTTGAGATTGTCTACATTGTGACTGGTTTAGAAGTTGAATCGAAAAAGTAAGGTACCTTGCATTTTTATTCGTGTAAATTAAGAAATTGGTATTTTTAATTTTATTTAAATTAAAATTCATAATTTGGTCATATACCTTTAAAAATTGTGACAATCTTACGCTTTTTCGTTTAATTTTATCAGAAAATTTTACGTCATCAACCATGTGAACGTCTACATTGGAAGAACTAGCCTTATCATCAAGCTTTTCCCTCAAATTTTTCAAGTTGTAATTTTCTTTTTGTCGAGTTATTCCTATTTGACAGTCACATCATTAATTTTGCCGAAACCTCCAATTTACATGTTGATATAACTGATGAAGTGGAATTTTGCTACCAAATTACGTCAATATTTAAAATTGTAAGATCAAATTGCGTATTTTAATTTAAACAGTACTAAAATTATCACTCTTCCTACGAATAAAATTTTAATTTAATCAGCAGTATGTTTGCTTCACCTTTTAAAGTAATTTTTATTTTAAAATTCTATTACATCTTTTACTTATATACATGTCACATGTACAAACTGCGAATATTATATTATTTATTTTATTTAAAGAAATGTATACATAATATGTATGCTTAATGAAATAAAAGATGTAAAAAAATTTGTAAAAATCAATTTGTTAAAGTATTGATCTGGTTCAGGTTTTGCTGCAGAGATGTGCCAAATGAATGATAGGGAATATAATGAACATTTAAATTCAATATATTAACTTTTTATAAAAGTATTTTTCAATTAATTAGTAATTATGTCAAATTGAATTTTGTAGTCATTTCAACATGTAAATATATATATATATATATATATATATTAAAAGATTATATACATATACATAGTAATTGAAATATATATAGCTAAGTATAATAATAATTAGGAAGTTTTAATAATATTTTGAAAATTTCAGATTTTGAAAAATGTGAAAAGTAGTACATTAAAAATGTGAAAATTAAGTTGAGGTGAACCAAACTAATTAAGATTGGATCCACTGATTAGCCGACTCAGTAGTTCATTAATAAACCTAATTAAGTATTATATCAAAATTAATTAATTAATAAGTGATGGGTAGACTACTGACCCATAATTAATTCCTCAGTGGTAGACTCGAGTTGATAATGAGGTGGCTGCACTAGCTGTTAGGAGATGAACCATTCTGCTTTCTTTCTCGAAAAAAACCCTCCACCTAACTACAAATACAATTATTAATTCGAAAATTTCTGTTTAATTAATTGGAAAAAGTATTATTTTAATTCGTTAAGTATGTCTAATTTTAATTTTAGTCCGATAATTATGTCCATTTTTGTTTAGGTCCAGTAACTTACGAAATTATTTACTTTTAGTCCTCTAGCAGATTTTCAGACAATTTTACTCATATGCAACTTTTGAAAGGCAGTTTTAGTCCATATGCACTCACAGGGGTAAAATTATTCGAAAATTTATTAGAGGACTAAAAGTAAGCAACAACTTTTGAAAAGCAGTTTTAGTCCATATGCACTCACAGGAGTAAAATTATTCGAAAATCTGCCAGAGGACTAAAAGTAAGCAATTTCGTAAGTTACTGAACCTAAACAAAAATATATATAGTTATCGAACTAAAATTAAAATTAGACATACTTAGCGGACTAAAATAATACTTTTCCCTACTTAATATTATATTATATGTGTATGGGTATTTTTTATATACTAATTTGTATTTGTTATAATTGAAAGTTGGGTTTAAATAAACCACCAAAAAGGAATAAAGTCGAAGTTTCAAGCGTCAATTCTCATCATATTTAAGATACAATCAATGTTAATAAATTCATCCCAATTTGATTCACAAGCTCACTTACTGAGTGCATGGGTTGTTGCATTTACATGTCTTCCGATGTTGTCAATCTTCCATGATGGTTTTGTAAGCATAAACATAAGTGATATGGTCAAAATATAAATCTATTTACAAAATAAGAGATTTTAATATAATTATTGTCAAAATTTATATTTAATATATATATAGTATTTACATCATATATATATGTTAGATCATTAAGTGCGGAAGCAAAATGCTTTAGCATACTTATCTCCAACCATTTATTCAATGCAAATATATAAAGAAAATTGAAATGGTGCAAAAATTGATGTTGGACTCTTCTGAAATCTGGTGCAATCTAATCGATGGTGCGTCTTCTTACGTTCACAGGATTTCAGGGGACACAAACTTCAAAAATCATGTTTTTCGTAGAAAACTCCATCAAGAACACAATGTTTTTACATCATTTTTCCATACAAAACGTATCATTTATATTTAATTGACAGTTACTGATATGATCGCATTTTGTGCTTATTCCATGTGATATTTTAACCTCTTTTGTGATCAAATGTCCTAATTAAATATTATTTTGCAGCATTAGGACAAATAAAATGAAAAATGAAGAAAAGAACCAAAATAGAAATTCGGACCAGACTCAAACTCAATTTTTGGCAAGAATTTGGAACTGTTTGGATTACCTTTTGATGAATGAGGAGTTTAACTAGAATTATAATTTTATTTTCATTAGTCTTTTAGTTCAATTAGGAATCTACCTTTAAATCCTAGTAGCATTAGGTATCTAGTTAGTACATATATGTGATGTAATTCACTTTAAGAGTCGACTTTTGAACTTTTGATAATTTCAGACCTTGAATTCTCGTCTCTCTATTTCTCTATATTTTTATGATATTTTTTTAATTTGCTTTTCATGCGTTCTTCCATGATCATTTGTAGCTAGTTCTCTCATCCCGGTTGAAGACTTAGTGAACGCTTATTTCCAACAAGTTGTGATATCTAATTTATGCTTTCTACTTTTATTCATATTGGTATTTGTGTTGTTCTCTGTGTTTTTATTATAAATAATCTGATTTATGAATGATAAGTACCGTTATTCATTGTCAAGAATATTTTTCTAACCAATTTAACTTGCAAATTCGTAATTGTTTGTTCAGTTCAATACTAGTGGTAACATAGCATAATTGGTTATGTAGAAGTTTTCAATTATGCTGTGGGGAATGCAGAATCTAATTTAAATAAATCCTCGTATGAATTTATTAGTTAGAATTGGGTCTTTCTAGTTCTTAATGTTGTCGGTAAATTATATCTTGAGGACGTTCCCAAGATTGTTTACTGATTAAGGATTTAGTCAACGGACGTTCCTTGACTATCCACAAAGTAAGAAAAGGTGAGGTCGTTTGGTCGTACCAATGGCCATAACCAATTTATTTATCATGAATAATTGTTATCTTTGCATCTATGATCGATCGGAGAATTAAGCATGATCTTGTCTTTAACTGGAATACTTTCTCTTATATTTATCTCTTTTAATTTTATTAGATTTTTAGTTTAATTTAGTTTTTATTTTTTGTTCTTCCTAACAATCAAGAATCCCCCTAATTTTTTTTTATTTTTGAATGAATTAATTTAAAATCAATCCCTGTGGATTCGACCCTACTCACAATTCTACAAAAGTGTTCATAGGAATTATTTTTGGTGGATTCGGCACCCATCAAATTTTGACGCCGTTGCCGGGGATTGGTGTCGTTAAATTAATTTATTTTTCTTGTTACTTGATTTTGTGCTACGTTCTTCTCGTACAGGTGAACTTGAATTTGACCCAAAGATCAAGAAGACCGCTTGTAAACTCCGAAAAAAAATCGAGCAACACAAGGAAAAGGCTTCTATTTCTTCCAAACCAACAGCAGATTCTAAGTTAGACGTGCCCACGTCTAGCCACTCTAAAGACGAAGTCATGGCTCAAATTCGGAATGAACGATCAAAGAGATGACTTTCCTTGACTTAAATTAACAACCACTCTGCATTGAATATCCTAATTTAAATGTTGATTTTGAACTTAAATCGGGTCTCATCCATTTACTTTCCATTTTTCGTGGCCTTGCAGGTGAAGACCCGCACAAACACCTCAAGGAACTCCATGTGGTGTGTTCCCGCATGAGACCTCAATGACTCACCGAATAACAAGTTAAGCTAAGAGCGTTTCCATTCTCATTGGGCAATAAAACAAAAGATTGGCTCTACTCCTTACCTTTGGGATCTATTGTTAGTTGGAACGAGCTCAAGAAACAATTTCTTGAGTACTACTTCCCCGCTTCAAGGACTACAAACATCCGAAAGGAAATAAGTGGAATACGCCAATTCTCCGGTGAAAGTTTCTATGAGTATTAGGGGAGATTTAAGCAATTGGTGGAGAGTTGCCCCCATCACCAAATTCCCCACCATCTTCTAATTCAATATTTCTATGAAGGATTGTCTGAGGCAATAGAAGCTTGGTGGATGCAGCTAGTGGAAGTGCTTTGTATAACAAAACGCCTACCGAAGCATGCATACTAATCACAATCATAGCGGCTAATAATCAATAATTCGATAGTAGAAATGACAACCCACCACGAAGGGTAAACGAGGTAAGTACTTCTATTGATGAACGTTTAGATAAACTTACCTCTCTTGTTGAAAAGTTTATTAAGAAAAGCATTCAACAAGTCAAGATTTGTGGGATATGTACATCTTCAAGACATTGCACCGACCCTTGTCCTACACTTCACGGAGAATCGACCGAACATACTGATGCCATCGGTGGATTTTTTGGGCAACAACAAAGCAGATATGACCCATTTTTCAATACCTATAACCCCGGATGGAGACATCACCCAAATTTGAGGTTGACAATTAACCTCAAAACTTCAAAGGGTTCTACACCGACAACCACCACCACCACCTCAAACCAATCCCAATAATGGTGCTTTGAGCACCCAACAATTCCAAGAAGAAACTCAAAAATTCCAACAAGAAACCCGCTTGAGCATACAAAATTTGGAATCCCAAATGAGCCAACTGGCCTCCTTCATCAGCCGCTTGGAATCTCAAGGTAAGTTGCCCTCTCAAACTACCATTAATCCTAAACAAAATGTCCGTACTATTACTTTGTGCAGTGGAAAAGAGCTACAACTCAAAAATAGCACTAGGCGTGGGCACACACAATAGGGCAAAATAGAGGATGCACTCGAAATTCCTCGAAAATAAGTTGAAAAACCCAACCAAGTCAGCAAGGATAGTCCTAAGGTGTTCACGCCCAAACCTCCCTTCCCAGAAAGATTCGCCAAGTCCAAAGTGGAGGAAGAGGAGAAGGATATCTTTGAAACTTTACTCAAAGTTGAGGTGAATATTCCCTTGCTCGATGCAATTAAACAAATACCTCGCCATGCAAAGTTTCTCATGGAGTTGTGCACCAACAAATTCAAATTGAGAGGTAATGAAAGGTAAGTATGGGAGAAAGTGTGTCCGACATTTTTCAAAGAAAACTACCTCCTAAATATAATGATTCAGGTACGTTGTATATCCCTTGCAAAATTGAAAAGATTGGAATAGAAAAGGCCATGTGTGACTTAAGTGCTTCAATTAATATTATGCCTCTTACTATCTATGAATTTTTTAATGTTGGCCCATTGAAAGAAATGGGGGTTGTTCTTCAACTTGCTGATCTATCCGTAGTTTACCCCGAAGGAGTTCTTGAGGACGTACTTGTGCAAGTTAATGAATTGGTTTTTCTTACTGAATTTTATGTGCTTGATATGATGGGGGATATTTTTCCTAATTCTACATCCATCTTGCTAGGAAAATCATCCCTTAAAACCTCGAAAATCAAAATTGATGTTGATGCCGGAATTCTCTCTATGGAATTTGAAAATGAGGTTATGAGTTTTAGCATTAGTGGTGTCATGCAATATTCTAATGATGTCCATTCTATTTTTCTCTTTGATTTTACTGACCCTTTGGTGCAAGAAAATTCTATGTTCGATGGTGAGGGAGCCTTTAAGATGGTAATCAACAAAAGCCTCACATCGAGACCAAGAACTTACAAAAACAAAGTCTTTCATGACAAAATAAGTTTGAGGAAGAAGTTATCCATGAACCGCCAAGTTCTCCTAAATCCACACCATCACCGGGCATAGAAGAAGTGGATTTAGAGTGTTCAAATCATTTAAGTTGAGGCACAACAACGTCTAGCCAGAGACGCTAAAAAAAGGCGTTTCTTGGGAGGCAACCCATGTCTTTTCTTTTTCTCAATTGTTTTTTTCTCTCTCATCTAACTTCTTGTGAATGTTGTGATACCACTACAATCAATTTTTGCAGGTCAAGGTGAACATGCATCAACATTACAGTTAGGCATGCCCATGCCTAACTCGGCCAACTAATCTATCAAGATGTGTGAGCATCCACAAGGGACTCTCCCTCTCATTCTCGATCTCACAATTCTCGAGCTCCGGCAGTTCCACCACTTACCCCGGATCACTAAGGGACGTTCTCTTTCTCATTTTCTCTTATTTATCGTCCTAAATATGCATGCTTGCCACATTGAGGCAATGTGGAATTAAATGGGGGGAGGGTGTTTTGATGATTGCTTTGATAGAAAAATGAGGCTCGGTCGATTAATTATTTTAATTGATGCTTGCTACCCCTCTCATATTTATTGAGCAATTATGAGAACCCAATTTTTTTTTGTTCTTGTCCTCATGCTAGCTTTATGATCAAAGACTTAGGCTAATCAAGTAATAATTTGGCGATGTGTGATAAGAGTGTGCATCTAAAGGCTTTTGACAACTTACGGTTAAAAACTTATTTTTGCAAATTGTGATTTGATTTGAAAATTGAATATGGAAAATCGGTGGACATAAACTACCTAGAGAGGAATTTTGAGCCTTTACACTTATGAAAATCTATAATTTTTCTTCTCTTGATAGACAATGCATCATGATTTTGTCTTCCTATGACTTGCTTTGAACCATATCGAGACCACATCTCTATGCATACACTTGAAAATGATAGAGGTACTAGGATAAAAACTCCTTTAGCTTAAAAGACCACCCACATGCAATTCCCCTTAGTAAGCCCATTAGAGCCTTATAAGCCTTAATTCCTTTTTATGAAACCTCAAATATAAACAAACTCTATCGTCTTTTTATTTCTATTATTTAGCCCTTCCAAGGACTAGTAGAGCGTCGAGGAAACAAAGATTTATTCTAAGAATGTGTCTTGACATTAAGTATGGGGATATCTCAATTATTGTAAAGGAGGTTTATGAGCTAACATGTCATGTGATAATCTTGTTCTATGCCTTAATAGACAAAGAACGAGAAAAAAATAAAGAGAAAAAAAAGAGAAAAAGAAAAAATCAAGAAAAAAAGAAGAAAAAAATACTATCTCTCTTTGAAAGAAAGGTATAGCTCAAGTCGAGGAATGTGGGACATGAAATTAGAGCATGAGATAAATCAATTTTGATAAGTTTGGATTCTTGAATCTATCACTTGGTGCTCCAATTTAGTTTCTTGGATTTTCACCTCATTTTTCCTTATTCTTCCTACCCTTAGATCAAAGCCCCATTACAACCAAAATATAAAACCTCTTGATTCAAATGTGTGCATATTCTAAGTGGTGGAGATTTTGGTGTATAATCAAGCCTATGGTGAAGCATTTGAACGAAACACTCAACAACCAAAAACACTTGAGAGATTGGGAGATATGAGAGCATAGTCCACTTGTTTTTCATGCTTAGTTTTTGATGAAAATCAACTTGTGAAAACTTATTTGAAACTTGTTGAGTTGTCTTTATCATATGATGTACCATTCTTTGAACACTTAACTAGATTTTGCTTGGGTACTTTCGTCTGTGATCCATAAAGTTTGGAATGAAATTCTTAAACCTATTTTATCTCTATTTCTTTCCATCGAGGACAAGCAAAAGGTTAAGTGGGGGGAAATTTGATATGATCGCATTTTGTGCTTATTTCATGTGATATTTTGACCTCTTTTGTGATCAAATCTTCCTAATTAAATATCATTTTGCAGCATTAGAACAAATGAAATGAAAAATAAAGAAAAGAACCAAAATGGAAATTTGGACAAGACTCAAACTCGAATTTTGGCAAGAATTTGGAGTTGCTTGGACTACCTTTTGATGAATGAGGATTTTAACTAGGATTATAATTTTATTTCCATTAGTCTTTTAGTTCAATTAGAAAGCTACCTTTAATCCTAGTAGAATTAGGTATCTAGTTAGTATATATATGTGATATCATTCACTTTAAGAGTCAAGTTTTGAACTTTTGATAATTTCAGGCCTTGAATTCTCATCTCTCTATTTCTCTACGTTTTTATGATATTTTCTTAACTTTGTTTTCGTTCATTCTTCCATGAGCATGTCTAGCTAGTTCTCTCATTCCGGTTGAAGACTTGGTGAATGCTTAGTTTCAACAAGTTATGAAATCTAATTTATGCTTTCTACTTTTATTCATATCGGTATTTGTCTTGTTCTCTGTGCTTTTATTACAAATAATCTGATTTATGAATGATAGATATCGTTATTCATTGTCAAGAATATTTGCCTAGCCAATTTAACTTGCAAATCTGTAATTGTTTGTTTAGTTCAATAACTAATGGTAACATATCATAATTGATTATGTAGAAGTTTTCGATTAAAACGGTTCAAAGGGGTGTTCCCTTTGAAATTCTCGGACGTTCGGTATTTGTCAAAAGCACAATAATAAGCATGTAAACATGCTTGACAAGTGGCTAGCGAATGAAACAAAAAACATAGAAGCAAAACATGAAACTTTACCTTTTTGTTTTTATAGTTGAGGAGAAACATGTGTTATTCCCTTTACGTTCTCCTATTCTGTTCACTTGGGAATTCAAACTAGAATTCCTCTAAGTTGTCCACACCACAAAATAAAATAGATATGGTTCTTTTTCTATTGCTATATAGAACAAAGAACAAGAAGGAAAAACAACTCCAAACGAACATTATTATTTAGTGTTTTTGGGTTGTTTTATATTCTAGATTGAATCTAATTCAATATAGAACTAAAGGAGAATAATTTGAGAGAGAAAAGGAGCAAAAAATTCGTGACTCATGTCATGATTGTGTTGGATATGTGTAGTTTTATATATTAAATACAATTAAATTCAAAATTCAACAACTATCAAGTTTGCCTCCAAGGTAACCTATACACCCACATAAATATAATCTCCAACCATGATGAAATAACCACTCCATCATATTAATCATGGCGAGGAGTTTCAACTCCTTCTTAACTTGGTCCAACCTCCCTCAAATTGGCTTGGACTTCAAGTATTCATCAGGCTTGATTTAATCAAATTAAATCAAGCCCAATCGAAATTTATTGGATATTAATTAATTAAATTAATTTTAGCCCAACAAAGTCCAAATATTCATTTAACCCAATTAAATAAATCTAAGCCCAAACAATAATTAATTAATCTAATCAATTAATTAAGTCAAACCTGATAAATTAACCCAATTAATTTAAAGGTGTTAAGGCCAAAATTAATTAATCTAATTAATTAATTCTTGAGTCATCCATCAAATGGATTATTCAATAAATGATCCAATCATTTATATATTCTCCTTGAATTAATTTAATCCAATTAAATTTATTCATTTCTTCTTGAATTAATTTCAAATTAATTCCACCAATTCCATAGCGATTTTGTGTGAGACTGTTTAGATTCACCCCCAACTAGACTCGGGCATTATATCCAACACAAATAATTAATTAAAAATCTAATTTAATTAATTATTTTCAATTAACCATTAATAAAAAACGCCCGTCACCATGGGTGACCGTCTAGCAACGGTCCATTGCACTAGAGACTAGGTGAATGTTGGGGCGAACATTTAGGCTCTCAAGTTCCATATAGGTACGGTTCTTCCATCGACCATCTCTCGGTCTTAGTGTAGGGCATGGAATTGGGCACCGATTCCCATCTTGGACCAGGCAACTATGCTGAATACTTGAGATGCGTTACTCTATTCATTGACAAAGGAAACCATTTCCTATTCGACCTTTCGGTATGGCCATAGACTTAGAGAGTCTAAACCATCTTAAAGTGCACAGAAGATTATATCCATCATATACTGATAAGGGACGACTTCTGTCTCGAAACCCACCGTCCTCAATACATAATCCGACTACACTGGATAAGATTTATAATGACCACATCGAAGACACAGTCATCTCTCGTCAGATGTAAGATATAGCCATCATATGCATGTGACTGACATGATTCCTCAAGTCCAAGGACTAATCCTGTACTATCAGAGTCGAGAATTCAAATCATATCGACCAAGCCTCCAAGGCTTTCATATGACGATTCCCGCGAGTCAGTTCAATCAGTTAACAATCTTTTCAACTAATCCACTAAAATTGCATAGACATCTCGTGTCTATCGCCGATGAAACACAGTGCTCATCCAATGAATGTAATACTTAGTGCAAGTCTCTATAGGACTCTTGATGCCCAGTCTCGAGGTCCTCGACTTAAAACATTTCAGACCAACCTTCAGAAGTTGATTTCATAGCGTCATCCAATGCGCAGCCCAACTACATGGGTTATTCAATTGGTTTGTAAGCATTTGTTGTAACGTTAAAATACCATTCAACATAAATAGTAAGTATAACAAACACATGATGCGACAGATGAATACTTACTACATTTATCAAAATAATATCACATTCATAAAACTTTCTGGACCGTTGGAACTAGTGTATTGGATGGTCTTGAACCTTATTGTTCTTCTTGGATTGGAGCCCCTACGCATCAAATATAATTCTAAAATTTCAAACCATACTCATCGGCCAAAAAAAAATAGGACTATTCAATATAAGGTGATAGGGCACTAGGTCAAAAATGTGTATATGTCATTCTTCCTCCTTTTTGACTGATGAATGTCAATACTAACCCATTAGGAGATGGCAATTTTGAAACTGAAATAATGTTCATCTTGGGAATTATTTGGTGCTTATGTATGCACAAATGGCTTGTAAATTATTTGGTGGAGATATGATAATGTTGTTAGAGTGAAATACGTATAGTGACTTTATCATATATAATATAGTGATTTAAATTAATATGTACTTAAATAGCATGACACGTAATTTTTAGTAATATTCAATTCTTGAATATGTATAGTAACGGCTTACATAATTCAAAAAATTTTACCTATTACAATAAATTATATAGTAACTAGCCGTTATGACACACTATCTTCATGTATATATAATAAATAATTATTTATATTTTAAAATATATTATAAATAAAAATAACATATATAAACTAACACATCACATGTAAAAAATAAATAAATAAAAATAAATCTATTTAATAATATTATCGATACCAAAAAAAAGTTGGTATTTGTTCTTTTAAAAACTATCATTTGTGAGTGAAACTTTCATATTAGTATAGATAGATAGTATAAATATATAGATTAAAAGAAGAATTTGAGTAGGGTTGGTTGAAAATACATATGGAAAAGTTTGGAAATTTAAAAAAATAGGTGTCGCTGCGCAAGTAACTGCTATTTGTGAGTGAAAATGAGGTTTTTTTTTTAATATAACTAGCCGACATGGCACGACATTCATGCGTGCATATAATAAATAATATTTTATATTTTAAAATATATTATGAATAAGAAAAATATATATAAACCAATACATCATATTTTTAAAAAAAGAAAGAGAAAGCAACAAAGAAAAAAAATCAATTTAAGGGTATTATTGAAATAACAATGAAATTGATGTTGCGGTATCATA
This sequence comes from Sesamum indicum, assembly GCF_026168435.1. NCBI lineage: Eukaryota > Viridiplantae > Streptophyta > Magnoliopsida > Lamiales > Pedaliaceae > Sesamum > Sesamum indicum. Next base: position 405,902 of record NC_142661.1, on the reverse strand, counting down.
ACTGTCATTTGTGAGAGAAAAAAATATTTTTTTTAATATAGTATATATATAGATATAGATAACAATATAATTTATATTAATTATCGTCGGTATACAACAATTTATAATAGAAGTATTTTAGGCCAACTGATAATTTAAATCAATCAAGCTTAGGAAAAATTATAATTTTAATCTTATGAGTACAAGGGGTCGCAGTTTTAATTCTGCACGAATTTATTTAATAATTTTGTTCTATAATTCTAAAAATTTTTGTAAGTTGAGGATAAAAATAGTAGAAATTTGCTAAAATCACCGGAGTAGTGCATGTAATCAATTTAATTGGAATTTTTGGCCATTTTTCGATCAAGATCACGTGTACTTTTTCAACTATTTTAGCAAATTTCTATTATAATATACTAAATTTTTAAAATTATAAAACAAAATTATCAAAAATGATTCATGCAAAAGCAAAACTGGCTACCCCATACTTACAAAATTAAAATTGCAATTTTTCCCCAACTTTTGACATCATTCTTATTCCTGTAATGAAAAGGAAGACTTGGAATATATACAGATACAGATAAAAAAATAGCAACACCCAAGTGGACAGTATCTTCTTGTATGAGTTACATTTCTTTCACTGAAAGAAAAAATTGGGGAAAATATAAGCAACTTTATGTAATATTATGCATGAGAAAATTACTGTTTATGAAAAATAATAATAATTTATTTTTATGTATTCTTTAAAATGTAGCAATTTATATTTTTTTATTTTTTAAAATGAAGCAATTTATCTTCCAAAACAGGAGGATAAATTACTTTATTTAATTAACACAGGAAGGTAAATTGCTATTTTTTTTTTATAGGGGGATAATTTGTTCATTTACAATATCACAGAGGTAAATTGCATTAAATTGAAAAAATTGGCAAAAACCTATTTAATCTTGTACAAGAAATTACTAGAAAAAATTTGATTTTTTACTATGATTAACTATTATAATTAAAAGTAAAAAAAATACTAATTAATCATATTTGTATAAGACTATTTGGGCCAAAGTATTAATTTCCGCTAAAATAACAAATATTTTGATCATTCATAGAATTATAGTGAATCTTGATTAACTATGGTCAAAATTTAAATTTTCACATGATTATACCAAATAGTATTGATTTATGATGATTTAAAGCCGTGACATTACTATTTCTTACAAATAAATATAAATAAATAAAGAACAATCATCGTAACAACTCTTTTCAAATATAGCCTCTGAGAGCCCGATTCAACAGTATCAAAACATTTTTCATTGTTAGAACAAAACATTACACCAATTTTCACTACAATCAATGTCTGATTTCCACTTGTCAGAATCACAACGCACTCATTTCTCCTATATCTTCAACTCCCCCCAACACCAAACACAATAATCCACTGCATCATCAAAACCTTCAAGAAAAGCAATAAAATCTACAAAAATGGTGGCACCCGGAAATGTGAATCCCACAGGCCGCGTCCAGGCACCATCACCACCAGGGCAGCCGCGCCACCCCATTAAAGCGGCAGGAGTGGCGGCGCAGCCCATCGGGCAGCACCGCTCCGAGGGAACGTACCAGGGGACGCCGCGCACGGCCTCAGCAACCCAGCACACCACGGAGGTGCTCAACCAGCGGAAGAAACTGCCCTTCTGCCCCGCGAGACTGGCTGTCGGCGGGTTCGCCGTCGCAATGGTGATCGGTTACTTCACTTTGTACTCCAACAAGAAGCCGGAGGCTACCGCCCTGGACGTCGCCAGGGTCGCCAGCGGCACTGCCAACATTGACAACACCCGCCCCCGCAAGTAATACTGCAGATGTGAGTCTCCGTTGGCTGGATTTTCTGAAGCTTCATTTCATATGAATTATGTTTGTTTAGAGTTGGTTTTGATTCTTGTGTTGTTTTGGTTTTTCTTTCGTCTGGAATTTTTGGTCATGGGGTCTTATTACGAGAATATGTGAGTGTTCGGATTTTCCTAGGTTAATTTTCTGTGTCAACGACTCAACTATTTAAGCATTAGGTGTATTGTAGTATCTTCAAGACCCATAATCCTGTCTTCTTTTTTTGGTTTATGAAATGGAATAATTCTTTCTGCAAATTTGAATTTTGATTTTCAGTACCATCAATGTTGTACATTCTACCATTTTAAATGTATTTTTAGTACCGTAACTTAAGTCATTTTATATTTTTGTGTTTTAACTTTATACAGTAGGATTTTGATCTTATATCATTTTAATTGTCACAATTTTAGTCACCCTTCTCTCAGGGGCCCCTCATCTTTAATGGTAACCACTTGACATTGTATTTTTATTTCATATATATAGAGAATTTTTTTACTTTAGCTCTATTGATTATGATTTTTTCATATTATATTTTATAAATTAAACCTTTTTATCAATGTTGGTATCATATGCATTTTTCGTCAAATAATTAACAAAAAATATATAAAAATGCTATGAAAGTTTACTTTGTTCTAATCTCATCCCCGTACCTTGCTCAAGCTGGAAATTTAGTAAACATTCTTTGATTTCACTAGTTAGCCACTGAGTCTCTGTTCTCTGTGGAACAGCCCTGTACGCTTGTGAGCTACTGGCATTCTACCCAGTCTCGCTTATGGCGCTAATTCTATTCCCCTTCGGTCGAACCAGAGGGATTCCATTAGTTATTGGACAAAAATTGTACGTGAAAACTAAAATTATGGAATTTTTTATGCAATATGATAAAATCATAACAAATGAGACTATATTGAAAAAAATCCTAATTTATAAGACCAAAAGTACAGTCTTCCCCACATGTGAAGGGGTTCGCCGCGATGGAGTAGACCATATTCCCATCAGTAGTATTCAGATTCCATCCAACCAGGTCCTATCGGCTACTTTTTTCAACCACAAAAGTAAACGAATTCTAAGTTGTTAATACACTAAAGTTTTGCCCAACACTTTCACGTCAGTTTTTTTCTACTTATAACTACTACTTCCAAACATCATCAACTTTTATATTTTAATCACTTATCCACCTTTTTTTATAATTAAACACTTTTAAAAAAAAATTCGATATTCGTTTACTATTAGAAACATTTAGATTAGAAAAAAACTTCTCAATTTTTTTGGTAACATTCTCTCAATTAAATTAGGTATTAGATATATCTATACTATATATATAATTGAAGAGGGGTGAATTTGTGTTTCAATTATTTTAGTACGTCTATTTAATTTAATTTATTAATTTATTTATTAACTTCCCACACACCCACTCTTCTAACTTCCCATTCCTCCACTAACTTTTGATAGTTACTTCTTTTTTTTATGTATCTTTTTTTTAACATAATTATTTTATAAATTTAATATTAATATTATTTTATATATTATTAAATAATAATTTTTTATTTTAAATAATATTATAAAATTTACACATATATAAAGTATTCCACAAATTACTTATATAAAAGAAAAAAGACATTTTTTACTCACTTTATAACTCTGCATTATTAAATTTTGAAATATCAATTATACCATTAAGTACATTACCAATATAATGACTTATATTATTTGAAATGTTACACCATATTTTAACTATTATTAAATTATCATGTTCACTCTTCAATTTCACTCCTAAGTTACTCCGTTTTTTAATAATATATTGGTGTTTTTTTTTTTTTTCAAATATGCGTTGTATCATTCAGATTATATACACGTACGTATTGCATGCCAACGGTGGGTAGTATATTTTATATTTTCTCCAAAAATATTTTATAACATTTTCTTATTATTATTTTTTTAAAGGGATAATTACACTACTTTCCATGTGGTTTGATTTAATTACACGTATATTCTTTATAATTTAGAAAATTATATTTAACACCCTGAAATTTACTTCCGTCTAACAAATAAGTTCTTCTATTAGTCAAAATTTACTAAATTTGCTGATATTCACAAAAAATTGAATGAAACTTGATATTTACTCTCAATTGGCTTATTACTGAATTATAGCATGTCAAACATTTTTTTTCCGATAAACAACCCTTATAACAATGAGCATATACATTTTCACATGCATTAACGCATGATGACGTATAAGGGTAATTTGGTTAAAAAAAATTATTTAACCAGCATAGTAATAAGTCAATCGTAGGTATATATATATATTATTTTATTTTTATTGTAAGCAAATTCGGTGAATGTTGACTAACGAAAAGACTTATTTGTTAGATGAAAGCAAACCTCAAATATGATGGATGTAATTTCTATTTTCTAGGGGAGGGGTGCAATTATCCCTTCTTTTGATTTATTTGCGAGTAGTATTTCTTTATTAGAAATAATTACACTCCCATTCCCCTGAAGTTTGATATAATTACACTTAGACCCCCTATGGTTTGAAAAATTACATCTAACACCCCTAAGTTTGCTTCTGTCTAACAAATAAGTTCCTCTGTTAGTCAAATTCACTTAATTTGCTGATATTAGTAGAAAAAATAACTCAATAAAAATTGATATTTATCCTTGATTGACTGATTACTGACTTATTGCAGGTCAAATAATTTTTTTGGACTAAATTACTCTTTTAATGGTGAAGATATACTTCACATGCATTAACACCTAAAGACGCATAAGGGAAATTCGATTATAAAAAAAATTATTTGATCTATAATAAGTCAGTAATAAATCAACCAAATGTTAATACAGATTTTTTTTTATTTTTTTATTAATACCAGCAAATTTGATAAATTTTAACAAAGGGGGAGCGACAAACCTCAGCGATGCTAAATGTAATTTTTTAACCTATATAGAACTTACGTATAATTACATCAAACCTCATCGAAGGGGAATGGAACCATCCCTATTTATTATTTTGTTATGTGGTGTGATGTGGATGGTTGCCATCTTTGTTCTATTGGTCAGAATTCTCAAAACTGTGAACAATTTAGAAACTACTCCTATACAATTGAGTATAGAAAAATGTTAGCAAAACTGAAAACCCTATTCATTAAATCCACAGAGAAATATAATATTTTCGAGTAGAAAACCCTATTCGCCTTCTTCTTCTTCGATTCATCATCCGAGTAAGTCTATGCGTGTTTGTATATGTGTACCTGTTTGCGTCAATTGTGTGTTTATTTTTATGAAATTTCTTAAACTTAGTGTTTTGGCATATTTTTGGTTGTGCAGGCAAACAAGGATAAAAGCTTTTGATTGGACTTTCTAGTCGATTGATAACACATTTTCTGCACTCTTTCTGGTTTTGTGTTTTCTATGATTCATTCATGTGATTGAATTTTTCTTTTTGTGATTTTCTTGGGGAATATGAAGGAAAATGAGTTATTATTTCTGAAGTATAGGTGTTCTTGTGTGCGCGCACTTATGTTTTGCCAATTTTTTGTTTATTTTGTTGAATAATCATTGTTTCTTGGGAAGATGAAATCAAAGTCGTTCGATGAATTTGTTGGCACATAATGCAAGAGATGTAATGATTGAGATCAATCAGATTGGTTCTATTGACAAGTGCCCCGTCTTAGTGGAACATTTTGCTTTGGCCTCATTGTCGTGCTTCTCAGTAGTTCCTAGCACACTCTAAAGATTACTGATTTGGTTTGCTCTTACTTTGATGGTAAATTTGAAATCAGATCTGTGTTAATCAAAGTATGTCTAATTAAGAATAGGTCTAGAGTGTATAATAGATGAGATCTTTTAGTTTGGTTTATCAGCTCTAGAGGGCATCCCAGAGTCATATGATTACTAAGGAGGTATGTGCAACATTTAATGGGTCTGGTTCTTGTAGAAGAGGAAAATTTTCAAGAGATGTAGTTGTGAGGTCCGGGCTTACAAGTGTTGGGTCCACTGGAGCTTCATATCCATTGTTAGGTATTGATGGGGAAAATCCTAACGTTCAGGCAAAATACCGAAAATAACCTTAATGAAGGGTATTTCCATCATTTGGAAGCCCAAGATCCGCATACCAATGGAGGCGGGTCAGATAGACCCATTTTATAGCCGAAGACCCGACTTAGGAAGGATCGTCCGATCGAAGACGCCTATCACCCTGATGGTGACGTGTGGCCCAAGCAACAGTATCCCCATGAGCCTATAAATACCCCAGCGCATTACTTTTTGAGGTAACTGCATCATTCTATTTTCGACCTATATTCACCTATTCGCACATTTTTACCTCGAACACCACTAACTTGAGTGTCGGAGGTCGTTGTCGTGGACGCACCTGACGAGCTTCACGTTCTTGTTTTGTCCTCAGGAGCCTATCACTCGATCTTGGTAGAGTAAGCATCCAGCTGAGAGGTCAACCCTCGAGGTCGCGAGGCTCCAGCAAGATCAGGTATGCTACTTATCTTACACCCTTCTATTCTCACCACTTATTCATTCTAAGATTTATTTCAGAAATTTGGTTGAATTCAAAGGTCGGAGGAGTTTGCTTTTACGCTGTAACTGCTTGTGCTGCCATCATTTTGATGGTGCCTATGCATCTAGAGCATCCATTTCTACCAATGGTTGCCAAAACCTGGGCATTTCTGACAGTTGCTCCCTTTGTCAAGATTGAGTATGAGGGACTGGAGAATCTGCCTCCAACAAATACCCCAGCTGTATATGTGGCCAATCACCAAAGCTTTTGAGACATATATACTCTTCTCTAACTCTTGGAAGATTCACCTCATATGGGCATATAGGCAGGGAAGATAACCATATCAGTAACTGTTGCACGTATGAGTTCTCCAATGTCCAAACATCACACTGCCATCCATTCCTAATCTATTCTCATCATCATATATGATCTAATATGTGTACACTGATATCCCAAGACAGCAACTTCCTATAAAGTTCCTGATCCGAAGAGAAACCCGTGACCATGGTGGAGAAACATATTCGCTTTATTTTTGCCTATCTTTCAGTTGTTACAGACATAATCGAATCATGTCGACCTAAGTTTTCACGTTGTCTCTTTTCATTTCTCCCTTGCTGAAAATTTTCATATTCACTTATAGACTTCTCTCTTTGTAAGAATTAAAAATAAATCAAACAGTTTTGTATGCCTCTGTATTGACTATTATTATTTGAATTATTTTATTATACTTTTATTATTAGAAAAGAAGAAGAGAGTTTTATGTTCTTGATGATAAAAAAAAAACAAAAACTAAATACACAAAAAAGTGTCCTCAACGTCGACATAACGACCGTAAGTGGATTGCCCATTTTGCAAGGGCATGTGCAGTTGAGCTCCCATGTCTATGCCTAGGACATTTGTGGTCCAACACAACATTTTGGGATAATTACATTTACGTCTTTGCATTTCTGTCTATTTAGATGTGAGAGAAGGGTAAAAATATCAAAAACAAAGTATTATTATACCAATTTCGTAGTCAAAAGCGAGTGTGGCTCAATTTCTGTGTGGAGGAGGTTTTTTAAATTTTATTTCATATCACAGGGGGTTATTCGATATTTTAATTTTCATAGGAAGTTTTTTAAACATTCCTATTATAAAAGGGAGTCTCTGAATTTTTTTCCCAAAAAGCAAGGTAATTTGTGTAATGATGTTGATATTTTTGTGGGGTGTATGTATAATTTTCTAAAAAGTATAGATGATTTGTATAAATAAATTATTAGTCGGGGCATAATTTTTTAAGTGGCACCACATTGATGCCCAAAAAAATAAAAACAAAACAAAATACATGCAACATGGACTTACATCCCATATAAAATAATCTCTAAAATTCATACAATTTAAAATGGGAACATATTAAGAATTATTGGTTTTTTTTTTTTTTGTGTATATAAAAGCTATAATTATAATATGCATCAATGTTTTAATAAATTGACCAAATGAATAATGTATTAGTTTACATTTATATAACTAAGAACAGCAAAATAAATTACAATAAACACATATAAAATGAAATAAATATGCACACGTCAGACAAATTTATGACCTTAAATTTATTTATGGAATCCCAAATCAAAATTATCGATTTACCGTGCAATAACTACGACTATTTTAGAAATGATTGCTTCTACTGAAAACTAAATAAATAAAAACAGTCGTCATTAAAAAAGAAAAAGAAACAAAATATTTAAAATAAAATGGATAAAATATGCTTAGGAACTTTGTAATTAAGACTTCAAATTTTGTTTAGTAACTTTGTTAGACAAATTAATCATGAGTTAAGCTATAATGACAAAATTACCATTTCAAAATTAATTAATTTAAACTAGGGTGAATAGCAAATTACCCCCTGTGATATTGAAAATGAGCACATTATTCCCCTATAAAAAAAATATAGCAATTTACCCCCCTATACTTTTTAAAATAAAGTAATTTACCTCCTTATACAGGGAGGTAAATTGCTCGTTTTAAAAATCATAAGGGGGTAAATTGTTGTATTTTAAAAAATATAGAGAGATAAATCGCTATTTATTTTTTTATAAGGGGGTAATTTGCTCATTTGCAATATCACAAGGGGGTTGTTCGCATTTTTTTCATTTAAACTATATAAACACCATGTCTAAATCCTTATAATGTTACTCAAATATAAATTAATTGGATTAATACGTTCGAGTTAAAATACATTTATGAACTCTCAGTCTATATTTATGTGATTTTGATATTACAATATTTTATTTATCATTTTCAATAAATAACAATTTAATTAATTGATCAACGAAAAAAGTATAATTTTTACGTTCATAAAATTTATTATTTGACGTGCAATAACTTCTTCGATGGAGACGTTACACAATTTAATTAAAATATGTTTTAAATTATAGTTAATTAATGCAATTTATTTATTAACATTCGGATTAAATGCAACAGCCCCTATGAAAATTTTAATAGTCGAAGAGACTCGTCAAAGAAAAAGTTTAGGAGATTGCCAATTTATTCACTGCGTCTCCCACTTATGAGTAATGTAATTGGTAAGTGATTTTTTTTATCTATATAATGTCTTTTTTAATCCAACTTACTAATATAAAAATGTAATGATGACTTATCTTTCTTCCTGCAATTAAATAATCAATTTTTAAAAGGGATAATTATATTTGCATACCCTAATTTATGATTTATTTATACAGATCACCCCTATTTTTTATATAATTACAAAAAATAGGGGTACTTTATGCAATGATGTTAACGTTTTATTTTTCTTTTTTTGGGGGGGTAGGGGGTACGTATAAGTTTAGGTAAGTCACAAATGATTTTTATAAATAATGTCAACGAATGTAGTGATGTATGTGTAATTATTTAAAAAAATATGGGTGATGTGTATAAATATATCATAAATTAGGAGCGTAAATGCAATTCTCTGTTGTCAAAAATATATACAAGAGAAATTTTAACATAAGAAAAAATTTATCTGTATTCCCTTGATCTCGTTCTTCGAGTGGGATCAATGGAGAATATTTTCTCTCAAATAAAAAAAATAGGAAAAAATATAAGCAACCCCTTTGTAATATTACAAAAACGTAGATTACCCCTTTATGAAAACATAAATAGTGATTTACCTCCCTGTATTTTTTAAAATACAATAATTTATCCCTATAATTTTTAAAATGAAGCAATTTACCTCCCAGTATAAGGAGGTAAATTGCTTATTTTAAAAAATATGGGAGGATAAATTGCTATATTTTTTTTATAGGAGGTAACGTGCTCATTTTCAATATCGTAAGGGAATAAATTGCTATTCACCCAAAAAGAATAAAAAAGAAAAATCAGAACTATAATAGGGTTATAAGCGATTATCGTGTTTTCTTAGAGGGGATTTTGAGTGTGTGTGTGTGTGAGAGAGAGAGAGCGAGAGAGAGAGAGAGAGAGAGTGAAAGACGTGCATAATGGAAAAGGAAATATTGTTAAGTAATTCAATAATTTGGCATGAGAATTTGTCATAAATAATTTAAATTATCATTTATGCCCTTTATAAATTAGATAATTCATTTTGCTGAAAGGAAATGATGATGGAATTATATAAAAATGAAGGACAAATTGTATAAAAAGCAAAAAGTTAACTTCCATTATAGGCATAAAAAAGTATTTTTTTTTATTTTTATAAATAGTATAGATAAACTTTTATATTTTTAACAAACCCGTAATTATAACTTAGGGTAAATTACAAAGGATTCCCCCTAATGTTTATTTTAATTATAAATACGCTCTCATTATTTGGAAATTACAAATACCCCTTAAAATTATAAAAACCTTAACAGATAGCCCTTACAATGAGCTGTCACAAGGGGTATTTGTTAGAGTATTGTAATTTGACGGGAGAATTTATAATATTCCAAACAATGAGAAGGTATTGTAATTATGACAAATTGTAGGGGAGCCCATTGTAATTTACCCTATAATTTATTTTTTCTTTTACACCTTATTCCACGTTTTATTTTTTCTCGTCTCACACTTTGTTTATGTCTTTTCATAATTTTTATTTTTATTTTCATCCCACATTATACTTTTTTTTATACTCTCGCAAACTGCGTACAACAATAGCTAGTTAGATTAAAAACGAATAGAGGAGACAAAAAGTTTCTTATCTAAAAGATAAAAGAGACGATTTTTTCTTTTTTCAAGAGATTTTTTTGCCGAGTTATCATTTATATAAGGATAAAATGCTATTAATCCTACAAGCTACATAAATAAAAGGAGATAATTATATTTACACCCCTGATCTATGGTCTATTTATATAAATTATTCATATTTGTTAAAAAATTATACATATACGCATTAGAAATGTCAATCATTTATACAAACTACTTCTAATTTTTTAAAAATTACATATATACCTTCCAAAAACATCAATATTATTAACAAGTTACCTCTTCTTTATAGATGTCAGGGGTGATTTTTGTAATTACGTAAAAATATGAATTATTTGTATAAATAAGCTATAAATCAGAGTGTGTAAATATAATTATCCCTAAATAAAATTATGAATCATAATTGGTAGATGTAATGAATTTATCATTTTTCTATAGTTCAAGGTCGCTATTGGCTAAGGCTAAGGCTAAGGCTGAGGTTCTGTAAACAAGTTTGAGGTCATGAGTTTGAGTTTAATCGTACTATTTGTCTCATTTTATGTGAGTTATTATGATTTATTTATTGTTGTTAGTTATATTGATAAATTAATTGAATTGAGATATTACTTAACGTATCGAAATAAATTATTATAATTTATTTATCGTTATTAATAAAAGAAAATGTTTAGTATTAGCCATTTAAGAAATCATGAATATTTAAAGTGTTCAACCCTAAAAAAGAAAAAGGAAATCAATAAATCTGATTTTATGAATAAAAATGAAAACCAAACAAGGAGAAGGGACCCAGCAGTCATTTTCCAAATTGTGCTCCCCCACTTCAGTATACCTTCTTAGATAAATTTTGACTTCAGTTCTGCTGGTTGAACAAATCCCTCTCTCTCTCTCTCTCTCTCTCTCCCCCCCTCCCACCCCTCTCTGAATCATCAAACTGGATTTTATGACTTAATATCTCCGATTTTTGCTGTAAGTCTCTCCGATTGATCTAGTTTACCTTGTTTTTCTGCATCTGAATTGTAGTATTTCTTTATATTTCGTCGACTTTATTATCGGTGAGAATTATGATTGAGTTTTTGCTGTTGTAGAGAAGAATTTAGATGGGGTTTCTTATGTGATGGCTATTTTAGTTTTCTTACTTTTTTGGTTTGGCTGATGGCTATTGTAAGTTACCTTACGCAATATCTTGAAGTCTTGAAAAGCTTCAGCATGTTTGCTTGGTTGTAGATTTTTTCTTTATATCTATCTATCTATATATATATATATATGTATTATTTTTGACTGCTGCAGAAATTGTCATTTAAGGCATTCGTTGAACTATAATGAAGACAGTAGTAAATTGTAGTCTGAAAAGTTAACCAAGTTTACCCCTTTTGTGGTAGTCGTTAATGGAGATGGGATAGTGAAGCTAAGGTATATATGTTAGGAGGGATATTCATATGAGGTTGTAGATATCATCTTTGAAGATGGGGCTACTGGTAAAGGTGACCTCCTGAAACAGACAATTCGAAATTTTAGAATACTCGCATCATGACCTAAAATAATAGTAATATAAGTTCAATTCGGAAGTCTAGATGTTGGGCCTGTTTTGGCATAGTGAACTTTGATTTTTGGGGGTGTAGGACGTCGCGGAAAAAAACTTAAGATGTGAGATTTGAGATGGATTTTACTTGAAAGTATGGGTTTTTTTTCTGGGGAGATTTCTCAGGGGTGAAATATGGTGAATTTCTCTGATTGAATCTTGAAGTGTCTTATGCAGATTTTAGATTTGCATTAACTGCATCCAGAAGATCTTGCCTGAGTTCCATATCTCTTTGTTTAATTCAGAAGTTGCGAGACATGGTATTTAAATGCGGGGGAATAGGTTTAGATGTTTTCAGCATTTTGTATGCTCTAAGTTCAGTCTGGCACAGTGAAAATAGGTTTAAAGGTTTGCAGACCCATTCATTGCATGCCCTAAGTTCAGATTTTGCTTAGTGAATTGTTCTAAGTGCCTTAACGAGATATTTTGTTCTTAATTTCGCTTTACATAAATCTGATCACTTTTGAAATTGTAGTATGGTTATGAGTGTGGGAGAATTTCTTTAGCATAGAATGGAACTGGGTGATGTTTCACATGTATTTGAGAAGAACAGAAGATTAATGTACAAATTGAGCTATTTTCTGGAACATCAGCCAATTCTTTTCTCAGCTATGTTGCTTTAGCTTATGCGTTGACACGCAAGTGCCGGAAAAATATCCAAAATTTCCCTTTAGGTTACTTAACATCCTGCTGATTGAGGTGGATATGCTCAGAGTCACATTTTAGTCTTGCTTGATTTGTCAATTTAGGAGTGTTTTGGGCTGGGAAACTGGAGTCCCAAGTATGTGTCTCTATGTTGATAAATGTATTACCTACTTCTGATACTATTTGATTAAATTTTTTTGAAAAGATTAGGGTGTAAATGTGTACTTATCCTTTCCATTTCAATACTGTTTGTAATTTCATCAGATTAATGTAAAACTAGGGCAAACAAATGCTTTATGTTGTCTAATATGAAAAAATGAAGGGTAAATTACAATGATGTTCCATGAGGTTTGGCGTAATTACGAATACTCCCTTGTTGTTTGAAAAATTACAAATAACTCCCTAATATATGATAAAAATTATGTAATCCTTGGATGGAGGTATGGAATTGTCGACTTTGCGCTTGTTGTATTTTTTTCTTTTTATATTAAAATAAAAAAATTGTAAAAAATCAGATGGGGTGAAAGGAAAAATTTGTAAAATTGTAAAAAACATTATCCACTAAGTCCATAAAAAAATTTCAACAAATTTTAAAAAATAAGTAAATTATAATTCATAGTCTACAAGGGTATTGGCATTTTGGTCAGTTTACCACAAAAAATGGATGGAAACCTAACGGACACTAACGGGTTAGGCTAATTGTTAGACGACTATTAAAATTAGTGGGTATTGGTAATTTTTCAAACAACCAGGATATATGTAATAATGTTGAATATGAGAGGAGCTGTTGTAATTTACCCCAAAATGAAATCCATTTCTCAGAACATAACATAACATAACATTTATTTAGCTTGTATGATTTTGTGCAAACTGTTTAAAATTTTCTTTCTGCCTGCAGCTGAATTTACATTGATTATACATAATGTTTGATTGCGGTTCGAAGTCTCAATACATTGCTGGACAGCGGGACAAGTTTGTAAGGTACCAACCTTTTGCTTTGCATGTATTGGAAAATAAAAGTTCCTTGTTTTACTACCTGCTTGGATAGACTGCTTGAGGAAAAGAAAAAAATTATAGATGCTACCCAGGGTAAAGTGAGACTCCATAAACCACGGTTCCTGAAATTCCGGCAAGCTGTCTATACAAAAATGACACTGTAATTGCTAAAGTTTTCTCATTGCTGCTCTCAATAACAAAGTAATGTTGTTTTATGGTTTCTTCAGTCTTCACTTTGATAAGTAATTATGAGGGATTTTTGGTGTGAAGGTTGGACGACCTGGACTCGAGACTGTCATCCCCATCAGCTGCAGTTGCAACAAACAAATGTGGCTTCAATATTGATGGTTTGGGCCGTGGTGGTCGTACAACTCATACTCCATCAAAGTCCTTTAAGAGAGGAATGAGAAAGGGGTCCCAAGGACTAAAATCAATTGGTCGGTCCCTTGGATTTGGCGTCTCTAGGGCGGTATTTCCTGAGGACCTCAAAGTGTCTGAGAAGAAGATATTTGATCCGCAAGACAAACTTCTTACATTTTGGAACAAGCTCTTTGTGACCTCTTGTATTCTGGGTGTATCTGTGGATCCACTGTTTTTCTTCCTGCCAGTTTTTAATCAGTCATCAAATTGCCTGGACATAGATAGAAAGTTAGCTATCACGGCAACGACACTGCGGACAATTGTTGATGCTTTCTATCTTATTCACATGGCTCTTCAATTCCGAACTGCTTATATTGCTCCATCATCTCGGGTGTTTGGACGAGGTGAACTTGTAATAGATCCTGCACAGATTGCTAAACGATACTTGAAGTGCTATTTCATCATTGATTTCCTCGCAGTGCTTCCCCTACCCCAGGTCTGAGAAACTTATGTACTTATATATGCTTTTTTGAATTGCTTTTTATTAAATCTTATGTCCTTATCCTTTCCAGGAAAGATTTTTGCTCTTGTGAATCTTCTCTTTGATGTTCGTATGCATCTTTTTGCTGATATTTTTCAGCTTCCTGCTTTAGAGCTGCACATCAAGTATGACATTCTATAGTTTTTCTTCCTTTTGTGATTTTGTCCAGTGAAGGGGAAGAAAACGGTACTTTTTATTTATTCGTTAGAATTCTGAAACATTTGAATTTGACATCTGTCTGCCAACTGGATCCTGGGATTGCTATTGTCTTCTCTCAAACAGAATATTTACAGAATATTCTTAGAAGCTCTTATGGAACAGGATGATGATGGAGAATTTGTTCCTGTCCTATTAGATTTAGTTCTCCTTTTGATTTTCCTAGTAATACCCACCCAACAATGACCTTTTAATAAGATACTTGAATTTTAAGCCCACTGTAGCTTTTGCTTTCAGATAATCATGCGCAGATATCTGAAGATCCGTTCCTATTAAACTTTCTTTCTAGTTCTGAAAATTCTGTCCCTTTCCTTTTAAAAATTATATTATACATGAATTTCTTGGCCAGTCAATGTTCATTGAATAACTGTTTTTCCTGAATTTCTTTCGTGGTAGTGGATATACTTGATATAACTACATCTATTCCAAAGTTTATTATATTTGAAGAACGACAGGAGCACTATGGCTTTGCTTCTCCAGCTACTTGTACCTGCACAGAGCTACAATGCTGTTTTTATTTTATGTGCTTGCAGAAATGTGATAGTAGATGTTGATATCTCTTCTTTTGTGGATTTCATAATCTAGCTATTAAGGTGTTTGTCATTGTCCATCACCGCAGTTATACTGGAATTCTCATTTCTGGCATATTACTAGATAGAAATCTTTGGGCATATTTCCTGTTTTTCTTACTGTAGATCCTTTTGAGTTATGCAGATCGTTGTCTGGAGATTTCTGCAGAGGTCAAAAGGCTCAGATGTACTGGGTACAAAACAAGCACTGTTTTATATCATTTGGCTTCAGTACATTCCTAGATTTGCCCGAGTTTTTCCACTAACTTCAGAATTGAAAAGAACTTCTGGTGTCTTTGCTGAAACTGCATGGGCTGGTGCAGTTTCCTATTTGCTCCTATACATGCTTGCCAGTCATGTAAGCTTCCATTTAAATTAATGTCTGGCATCTCATCCCACCATTTAGCATGATAGATTTTACAGTTTCACGTGGAATTATGTTCAAATTAAAATGACCTGACAAACCTCCAAACATGTGGAACACAATATACAAGTGCAGTGTAACAAACTGAACCTACGCCAGAGTGTTGAAAGGTCTGGAACACCAGAAGTTTGAAACAGAATTGCCTTTTTTACTAATAACCCAGAATGCCTTTGGTTTCTTTGTAAATGCTGTTTACAAGCATATGAATAAACGGTGTCTAAAACTGCCTCCTATCTAGTGCCTATGGGCAGTTGGCCTGCTTGAATTGGGAAACTGACCACAATAATTTTCACAATGCAAAATGCATCTCTATTTGTTGGAAGTACTTGCATATTTAACTTCCGTTCGGCTTCTCTGTCTCCTCAAAAGTTTTCTCCTAAGGAAATAAACTTGGAAAGAACGACTTTCTTGCTTCAGATTTAATAGATCAAATCCTTGTATTTCTTTCCTTTTCTAATGTTGGGAAATATATCTGTTTTTGCTTTAAAGATTCTCCAATGAGAAAATTGCTGCTGGCACAGCTACAGAAAATGGAGGATTTTCTTTTAACATTTTAGATGTTAACTGTCAACCTTCTACATCTCCATCAACATTGTCCCAGTTACCGTAATAGGAATACTGATGCATCAATTTAATGTTCCTCTGCTATATTTTACATTCTGTAACACGCTTAATGGCGCTGGTCCGTGAAATGTGATTGATGCTGCTCTGGAGTGACAAATATTTCTTAAGACACAATGTTTCTGCATCTCTTCTTTGCAGATAGTTGGGGCTTTCTGGTACTTATTATCTGTGGAACGTAATGATACATGCTGGCAGAGAGCTTGTAGACACAGTGGAAAATGTATCACCAATTTCTTATATTGTGGAAATCAAAACATGCCAGGCTATGATATCTGGAGCAACATTAGTGTTTCAGTCTTAACTTCGGCTTGCCCTGTGGATGATGAGAAGAATATGCCATTCGACTTCGGAATCTTCAGGCAGGCTTTGTCATCTGGCATAGTTTCATCAAGAAAGTTTTTGTCCAAATATTGTTACTGCCTGTGGTGGGGGCTGCAGAATTTGAGGTAAACAAACTTCTAGACGTCAGCTTACTGCATGTGAATGAATCAAAACCTTAAAAATTCCAGTGATGCCATTATTTTGTCATTTTCACTTTATAAGATGGTGGCCTTATTGTCCTTTCAACTCCCTTTTGTGCTTTCTCATGTGGATAACATTTTTTGCTCTGCTATTTTTTCTTTTTTACTCTTGGCGTTCTTTTCTAATTATGGTAAAGTAACAACACAATCTTCTGTACACATTTATGGACTCTGTTGGCATTATTTTGGCAATGATCATCTGTATGGTAATAAAATTGGACAAAACCCCGCATGCTTTTAGGAACTGCAAATCAAGAGGGTTTCGTTAAGCTTCCTAGGATTGCCTTATATATCAAAAGATGATGTACTAAAAAATCTCATTTAATTTAATGTTTGTGGAAAGGAATGGATTTCCAGGTAATGTTAAATATCTGTTATGAGATCGAAGATATGATAATAAACTTGGTGTTTGATTGAATCACATGGTTAATATCCCTAGGATTAACTTGGAGATTCCCTGCATTTCAAGTATTGCATTTGCAAATTCTTTTTATTGGCAACAGAGGATTAACAATCGTAGTAGTTCATAGGTAAGCAAGATAATTTTCTATTTGCCTTTGTTTTGGTTATAAATGTCCTTTGCTGTCACTATTGGTTCAGATTTCGGAGTATCTGGAGAGTCCTGGGTAATAGTATTGGCTGTAATTTCCACATCCTTTTGCCTGCTCTTTTCTCCAGTGTTCTTAGTTAGGCAAACTTTATTACCTGCTTATCTGTGGACATGTATCTAGTGCATGCAACTCATAGCTCGTGAAAATGTTGATAAAACAAGTCATATGTTGAACTCACCTCTGAAAATTGGCTGCCACCAACTTTTATGACACACTTCATTTTTCTTTCTGCAGTACACTTGGACAAGGACTTCAAACCAGCACTTTCCCTGGGGAGTCTATATTTAGCATTGCACTTGCCATCCTTGGGCTCATTCTCTTTGCACTTTTGATTGGAAATATGCAGGTACTGAAGTAAACTTGGCTGTGTTAGACATCAGCATCTTTTGCTCTAGATGCTTTTGATGTTTTAATTTCTCACTTTTGCTGTTTGTGTTATTTTGGTTTGATCGCATATCATCATCTTGTTTCTTCATAATATTGAGCGAATAAAGAAACTACTAATTAGCACTCTGGAAAGAGCTCATGCAGCATGACTTGTAGGACATGAACAAAACTTGTACACGATGCCAAGAATATGAAAACAACTCTGGGAAAGTACAAGTGAGAAAATGTGAAATAAATGTTTGGCATTGGATGACCCAGCTTGTCCGAGAACCTTCATTTTGAAGTTAAGCTTGTCCAAAAATATACCACAGCATTCTGCAGTCTGATTGGCTTGTAACGAAGTTCTTGTTCTTTTCGAGCATGAGCACACAGATTTTCATTTTTGTGACATAATTAGCATGGTGCTTTGCCATTTTTGCACATGCTTATGAAATAGACTAAGAGAATAAAAAAAGTGAAAGGGGAAAATGATTCTACTGCAAATTTCTTCTCCAACTGATTTTGTGGACACAACAAAAAAATGTTAGTGAGAAAGGGCATCTTGTTGGAAGGAGTAGTACATCTGGATTTACTTCTCTTTACAACTGAAGCCATACATGTTGCATTGTGAAGTGTAAATACCCTTTATGTTGCTTCAACAATCTTTTGTTGTAAACGGCATTTTTAAATCAGGGGTTAGAAGATATGTTTGCACAAACACGTAAAGCTTTGATAGAATGGGTGGATTTCTGTATTTATTCAGGTCTAAATTGTACTAACTAGGTAAGTTGGCAAATTTGTCTCCCTTTAGATGTCAGATAAGTAAAGTTTTGCTCAACCTATAAATTGTTCTAAGAATAATAGAGTTTAGAATATCTGCCCTGATTTGAAATGGGTTCTTTTTCTGTTTTTGTCATTCCAATAGTGCCCAGATCTGATTTTGGAATTAAGTTTAAATTCATGAACCTTGGGTATGAGAACATGGTGAAAAATGTCCGTGAGAAACAGCATCTTGTTGGAAGGGAGGAGCACATTTGGGATCTAATTCTCTTTCCAAGTCAAACCATACGTGCATCTGGTGTTAAATCAAATACCTTTCCTATAGTTTCAACAATTTTGGTCTTAAACTGCATTCTTAACTCATGAGTTAGAACATAAGTTCACACAACCACATAATTTCATAGAATGGGTGGAATGACTGGGTTGTACGGACTACATAAGCTGGCAAGCTTGTCTCCTGTTAGATGCCATTTAAAATAGAATTTGTCACAACTATCACTTGTATACAAACTTGAGACGCCAAGCAGCTCGCTCTCCCCTATGGAATGATGTTTGGGCGACTCTTTGAATATTAAAACTTAGCGTATCTCCACTTTGAAATGAATTGTTTTCTGATTTTGGCATTTTGAAATAATTCCTGGATGTTGATCTCAGAATAGAGTTAAAACTCCAATGCCTTGGATATGACAAGGTACAGTTGGTAGTTTATGGCTTCTTTGATATTGAAGTTTTATCTGAAGTACCTAATAATGCAGTATTTACTATATTGAGTGCTTGATTTTTTTTGTTCTGTTGTTGCCACAGACATACCTTCAGTCACTTACCATTCGACTTGAAGAGATGAGAGTCAAAAGGCGTGACTCAGAGCAATGGATGCATCATCGCTTGCTCCCCCCAGATCTCAGGGAGCGGGTTAGGCGCTATGATCAGTACAAGTGGTTAGAAACGCGTGGAGTGGATGAAGAAAGTTTGGTTCAGAGTCTACCTAAGGATCTCAGAAGGGACATCAAACGTCATCTTTGTCTGGCTTTGGTCAAGAGGGTAAAATATCGCCCAGAGTTTGCTTCTTCACGCCTCTAGAAATAAATTTGTCTATTCTGTGTTTGTGAAAACTCGCTGATGTTCCATATCCATGTGATTATTCAGATAATCTTTCCTTTAAGATAAATAACAAGTCCATTATATCTTCTTTCCTCAGTTGGCCTTTTCTTGTTCTCAAACTTTTGCAGGTCCCACTATTCGAGAATATGGACGAGAGGTTGCTTGATGCCATTTGTGAGAGGCTGAAACCCTGTTTGTACACGGAAAATACTTACATTGTCCGAGAAGGAGATCCAGTCGATGAGATGATATTCCTCATCCGCGGTCGTCTGGAGAGTGTGACAACTGACGGTGGAAGAAGTGGTTTCTTCAATCGCAGTTTACTGAAAGAAGGCGATTTTTGTGGCGAGGAGCTTCTGACCTGGGCACTAGATCCAAAATCAGGTTCTAACCTGCCATCTTCTACTCGGACGGTAAAGGCTCTGACTGAAGTCGAGGCTTTTGCCCTCACAGCTGATGAATTAAAGTTCGTTGCCAGTCAATTCAGACGGCTCCACAGTCGGCAGGTCCAACACACCTTCCGTTTCTACTCACAGCAGTGGCGCACTTGGGCCGCTTGCTTTATTCAAGCAGCGTGGCGTCGGTATTCTAAAAGGAAACTAATGGAGCTCAAGAGGAAGGAAGAAGAAGCAGAAGAATTAGCTGGTGCCAGCAGCAATGCCGGTGGAGGCTCGTATAGCATCGGGGCAACATTCTTGGCGTCCAGGTTTGCTGCAAATGCTCTGAGAGGAGTGCACAGAAACCGGAATCTTAAAAGTGCCCGTGAGTTGGTCAAGCTGCAAAAGCCCCCAGAACCTGATTTTACTGCCGATGCAGATTAATAGCATCTTAACTCAGTTTTTGTTGACTCCTAAATCGATCTTTGGAGCTCCCAAGGGTCAAAAATGTATAATACTGGAGTGTTACTGTTGTGAGTTATGTAACTGATGTTTATGGTTTGAATTCTTTATAAGGAATTTGTAAAGATCAGCCTGATAATATTACATTGTATATTAGATTTGAGGACGAATGATTTCATAAACTGCAGTTCGGAGCATACTTTTGGTGTTTACAATTTTTCTTGATATAATTATTTGAATGAAGAAGATTTGTGTCATTTTACAGAGGAAATTGGCTGGGATGCGGTTGTGTGGATATGGTTAGTTTCTGTTATTTCTCATACAGAACATTTTGAATGCCGGTCCCCCACGAAAAGAGCCTCATTTCGGAATTCTGAGGGCTCAAAGTACTTAGACGTATTACCACCAATACGGCAGTCTGGCGGTCAATTCCTCAACTCTCCATTTTCAATTATAATTAGGGATACTTACACTCTCCTTTCCATGAGGGCTTGATGTAATTATATATAAATCTTGTAGTTTGGAAAATTATATCTAGCACTTTTGAGGTTTGCTTCCGACTAGTAAATAAGTTCATCAGTTAGTCAAAATTTATTTTATTTGTTGATATTAACAAAAAAAAATAAAATAAAATCCATTTTAATCCTTAATTGATTTATTACTGATTTATTGCAGGTTCAATTAATCTTTTTATGATCAAATTAATCTCATACTTCTTCACGCGTTAATGCATATGAAGAGGTACATTTTCACTATTATAAGGGTAGTTTAGTCCCAAAAAATTATTTGACCTGCAATAAGTCAGTAATCAGTCAATTGAGGTTAAGTATCAATTTTCATTCAGTTTTTTTTGTTAACATTAGTAAATTCAATGAAATTTGACTAATGAGGGACTTATTTGTTAGATGGAAGCAAACTTCAAGAGTGCTAGTCTGCTAAATGTAATTTCCCAAATCACAAGGAATCTACGTGTAGTATAATTATCCCTTATAATTATTAGTAATTTTCTATACAATAAGAGAGTATTTATAATTATATTAAATTTGGTACGAAATTGTAGTAATTTACCCTTAGTGAAAATGTTTATGTAGTCAATCTATTGAATGACCGTTGTTGATCTATAATGTATGAGTTAAGAAAATTTTGAGTTTGATTTGACTAATATGCTATTCAGGCAAAATGATCAAAATGGAAAATGCTCCAATCAATTTTAGTGAAAGAAACATTTTGAAACAGTTAGATTTCATTAAATGAAATAGTTAGTCGAATTAATTCGACCTAACTTCTGCCATGAAAGGGAAAAAATAAAAAGGCACTTCCAAGATCGTTCCAAGAGCCCCAGAATTGTCAAACATTCTTCCATTCTTTGTCTTCGTTTTCGGACAGGAAAAAGAGGGCATTTCAAAGCTTCATTCTTATATGTTACTATGAAAGGGGGAACTGCCAGTAATAATTTCCTTAAATTGGAGTTTTATATTATTCTCGTGTATATAACAGTCAGGCAAGAACACACCAACATGCCCCCTTTCACCATCTGAATTAATACAAGGCAGAATTGGTGCTTGCCTTCATATGACTTCGTAATTCTTAGTGCCTAATGCATTCTATGGAGCTACCAGAAAGAATATTGAAGTCTAATTGTTGAGTTCATCAAAGTTTATTAAATTAGATGTTCATGATAAAATTATGACACAGGGAATTCAATCGGAATGTTTCCTTTCCTTTGTAGGAAACAATGAAGACACTACCAGTTCGATTCATCTCTGCATATGGCAAAGCTCAACACCTGAGACACTATGTTAAAGTGCAATCTAGCATGTATCTTGCAAGTGACTCAGAATCGTTAACGTACTAAAGGTTACATGTGATTTACCGCTGAAGTTCTACAAGGACGCTCGCTATTACAACAAAAACAAGCCTGGTGAGGACAGGAACCGCTCCAAATCCTCCCAAAAATGTCTTAATAAATGCTTATGAGCAAGGAAAAGTGAGAATAATATTACAAAGACTGAAGAGGCAAGTATGAAAACGTTGTCAAAGACAAACTAGTATATGTATCACCAAGGAATTTGTAGCTTACCCGACTATGACAGAAGAAAGCAAAGATGTCAGGATACGCTAGGATCCAACTTTGAGGGGGATCATATGCTCTTCTAGAATAACATTTCCTTTCAGCTTGCAACACTATTTAGTCAATCTTCACGGATGAGTAGATGAGCCGTGTAAACCAGAAACAAGCATAGAAACCAATGGTACCAGTCAGCACAAAGAAAGCATATGAACCAATCAGCATATACCCAAAGTACAAAATACCCGACACTGGTTTTGTGATGTTGAGCTTGGTGAAGAAGTAGAATGCTGCGTAAAGGAAGAGGTATAGAGCTGATGAACCAGATGTCAAGTATGATCTCCACCACCACAAGTAGTCCTCACTGCACAGTTGGAAATAGCATAGCACAATGGTAATCTCGGCGCAGGTCACAAGCAAGATGATGAATACAAGGAAGAGGAAACCGAAAATGTAGTAGAACTGATGTAGCCAGATTGATGTCAGGATGAAAAACAGCTCGATGAATACTGCACCAAATGGTAGTATGCCTCCAATTAAGATAGAGAAGAAAGGGTTCATGTACCATGCCTGCTCGGGTATTTGCCTTGGGATTTTGTTGGTTTTCACTGGATCCTCAATAGCGGGCTTCTTAAAACCTACATAACTACCCACAAAAACAAGTGGAACTGAAATTCCGAACCACAAGAGGACTAATACAATCATGGTACCAAACGGCACAGCCCCCGATGATTTCTCACCCCAAATTAGTGCATTCAAGACGAAGAAAATAGCAAAGAGGATTCCCGGGAACATAAAAGCTGTTTTAAGCGTAATTTTCTTCCATTCTGTTCCTTTGAACATCTTGTACAGCCGAGCTGAGGCGTATCCGGCAAAAATGCCCATGAACACCCACAGAAGTAGCATAGCTGTCATTAGCCCTCCACGGTTAGAAGGAGATAGGAACCCAAGTGCTGCAAAGATCATTGTAATTAGTATCATTCCAAAAAATTGAACACCAGTTCCAACATAAACACAGAGCAAATCCGAGTTTGTTGGAGGCCTGAAAACATCCCCATGAACTAATTTCCACCCAGTTTCTTCTTGAGCTTCTTCCTGAGTCTCCAACTGGTTGTACTTGGAGATGTCACGGTAAAGAGTCCGCAACATAATCATGGCAACCATTCCGGAGAGGAAAAGAACAATCATCAGAGAATTAACAATCGAGAACCAATGGATTTGATCATCAGCCATGTAAAGATAAGTATCCCATCTAGAAGCCCACTTGACTTCACTCTCCTACAAAACAGACGACAGAGTAAGGCAGTGATACACAATAATCAAGCCCTTCTTCTCAACACGAAACAACTCCGCCCGCAGCAACAAAGAAAATTACCTGAAATTCCACATCATATGTGAAGATGATTTCCTTCTTGTCTTCAACCTCCTGTGGAGATTCAGAGCTAGTTACTGTGCGTTTTGCATGAGGATCACATGTGGTTAATCGAGTTTTATCATTCCATTCACCTTCATATTCATGCTTAACACTGAAAACACAACAAAATTGAAAGATCAAGAACAGGTTTGAATAAACAGGAATAAAGCTGAAGCACATCATAACACTCGGCATCAGCATCGTATTACCTGAATGGTCTGACTTCAAATCCCACAATTCTTGCAGCATCAGTCATTTCATCCTTATGATACTTTACAGTAAATGTCAAGTGATTGTGGATAAAATACTTCTCCTCTGTTCTCTAGTAATTCAGGAAAAAGTCGAGAAATCAAGATCTAATTGGCCATTTGAAAAGAGACTTTACTAGCAGCAATTGATATAATACTTACTCCAGCATACTGCCCCTTCAAACCAACATGGAAACCATGCTGATAAACCAAAGTGTCCATATCAGGTCTTTTAAAAGGCACAACTAGAGGGAGATTATCCAAGATCCTGTTAAACAAACCATCAGCAGAAGGTCATCATGCATGACAAGGATTTAGAATGGAGTAAGATCTTCAGCAATGTGGCTTACATGTTTACTCGATACTCATCATCAATCTTCTCTTTGAATTCCTTTGCCTCTTTGGCATTAAGTGTAATACGGCAAACAACATTGCACATCTGTGCTTCTCGCATCTTAAACTGCAGAAATAACTTATAATGAAAATTTCGGTTGTGATGCATGATTTGACTATTGAGATGCAAGGAGGAAACGGTCTAAATTCTTGCCTAAGAAAGGAACAAATTCAAAATTTTTGGTAAAAAAGAAAAGAGAAAGAGAACAAAGAAAGGACAAAAAGAAATACAAACCACATAGGGAGAGTTCTCAATACGATCACCACGAAGAACTTCCCCAAGATTCTCAGCACTGTCCACAATTTTCTCCGGTTTACAGTAAGGAATGGAATAGTAGGAGTAAGGAAGTTGAGTTTTTACAGAGGTCAATTTGTTCACTTTCACCTTCAGAAGATCACCCTGCATCTCCCAGAAAAGAACAAATCAAACTACATCATAGGAAAACCAACCACCTAATAAAGGTGGAAGTAGTATACAGTTAATGTAAATTTGCTGAAAAAATATTGAGCAACATGCTTTGGGTATATGTTAGTTTTCATGGTTACTAGTATACAATAATAATTATGGAAAATTATTATTCACATTCTAATATAAGTATATAACAATAGAAGCTATTGAAGCTCAAATATTCTATCATGATGTTTGAATTTTTAAAATACAGAAAAGTTACTTGTATGGCAATAAAAACAGAGAAACATTGTGCCACAGATAGAAGCAAATGAGAATCAATAGTAGTCTGCAAAAATACAGAACATATTCTATTCGATAAGTTTCTTTGTTGCTTGTGTATTTAATGTCAAGCTTTATTCCACTTGTTCTTGTTAACATAAATTCTTGAATTTAAAATGCCACAACTAAACCCCAACAGAAACCTTGTTCGGAATTGAGCGCCTTCTATAGAGAGACGTCGCGAGACAGTAGGAGCTCTTCCCATGTTTGGTAGGAAGAGGAAGAGGAGGGAGGATTAGTGAATACCTCCCAAAACCGGCTTTTAATCTATCCAACTATAGAGGAAACGGAGGAAATTCTTTTCCTTCAAGATAAATTCTCCAAATTTCTATGGTTTTACCAACTTAAAGAAGCCTATTGCTAGGTTAAAAATGATGCTTTGAAATCCATCAATTTTTCAAAGGTGCTTCTATAGTAAATTGGTGGTTCATTGGAGTTTAAGCAGAGACCTGCAGTAGAATCCTGTGACTGGGAAACTTAGGGGATTGAAGAGGGGTTGCTAGGCCCTGTGTATGGCCTGCGAGAAACACAATTAAGGGCACGGGCATGGAATAACATGCAAATGTATGGATTTAGTTTCTTGAATAAATTTGAGCTTTTGAGACTGTTAATATTTCCAGAATGTCAGTTTCAATTTGGCCGGTAATCATTACTTAAGCAACCACGCAAGCCCAAAGCACTCTTAAAACTTCATATATTCATGAACTTACATCTGCAAATGACATGAAATATCAACCAACTACTATAGATTCTCCATATCAGTAGATTTAGTGAAGAGTGAAATTTTTCAGAATTCCATCCTTTAAAATTTATTAAAATGGAGTATAACAAAAGATGTTTACTAAATTAAAACTTGGCTTGGTAATTCGATAGTTTACGAGCATCAATATTTAGCTATTGAATAGAGGAGATCCTGTATTGTTTTTTCCAGCTGTAGTATAGTTTAGCCGTAAAAAGGATTCGAATTTAACTTGACAGATCACATTCTTTTGTTTCCAGAAAGCTAGATAGGCAGCCAAAATGAATAAGCTCACACTTGACAAAAGAAAACCAAAACCAATTCAAAATAACACATACCAAACAGAAACTTTATTTTCATTCCTTATGATTGAAATGTTATAAACTGCTTAAATTGTTTAATTGCCATGCGATTTGACCCCTTTATTTACAGTTTGCAATGCCACTTTACATTGATCTGATCCCACCTTTTAGTCAGAACCATCAAATTTCATTCATTAGCACACGATCACAAATAATCACGAGCATCAAATAGCAACAACATACTCGCCCCAACAGAAAATGGAGATCTAACACTAACACGTCCTTAATCAACAAAATCAAACTCCAATAACTCACAAATCTTAGCAAAGTTTAAAACTTTCACAAACCCATAATTTCCAAATACGTAAGTACATACATCTGCATATCTGTTGTTCATTACACAACTCAATCACATCCACACACACACACACACTTAAACATCCATAAACTGCATACCATCCATAGATATCAACATACTGTAAAGCGTCAACTAAAAGAGACGTACATTGAAAAGCAAATGGATGGTAACAAAATACCTTGACGAAATCTTGGGGAGCGACGCCAGGAAGGTAGAAGGAGTCGGCCGCGTTAATGAAGAGGAGGAGCGTCAAACACACAGACACACAAATCACGTGAGGCCTTCTCCCCACGACCTCCATCTTTCTCCACTAAACACTCACCACTCACAAGATTGCTAAATCGAAGATCCAGATCCACACCACACACTTCCTCCCCCCTCTCTATACACCTCTACACGATACACTCCATATACCGATGTATCTTTTGTGTATATATATATATGGGCTTGCAAGAATTGAAGAGCACGGGAAGAACTATGAGGAAACTGGAAGCAAAGTGAGAATCCAACTGGAGAGAGAGAGAGAGAGAAGTTGACAGTTTTGATGGGGGATGGGGAGATGAGTGGATTTGGACCGAAGGATTGGATCAATTGCAGTAGGCAGTATGGATTCATTTTAGACTAATTAACCATACTTTAATTCACTAACACATCTTATCTTACTTAATTAATGTGGCTGCATTTCTTGCTTTGTGTATATTATTTAAGTTGATTTTTTAATTTATGTCTAATAAAATTAAATTTTAATAATATTATTAAATATTAACAGTTACGATTTTAGAAAAAAATATATTGGTGGAATGTACTTTTAATTTTATTATTTGATGGATTTTAAATATATATAAAATTCATTTTACGAGGTTTTTTAAATATACAGTCACGTTTTATAGAAAAAGATGTATAATTTTTTTAAATATGCAGTCCCATTTTATAAAAAAAAAATCTATAAAAACCTCTTAAAATGAATTATATATATATGAAATTAACAAAAAAATCTAGTTAAAAAACATAATTTACCAACTTTTTGTTCGAAAATTCAAATATTTAATATATATTGTTAATGTTTAACTTTTTTAGACTTATCTTTAGCTTTTAAAATTAAAAAAAATACTGACTTAAGGTTTTTTTTATTATATTTTCATATTAGATAAGTTTTATGAATTTATTCATAATTTTGATTTTTTTTAACTGCTAAAAAAGACGCTGTTTATTTCAAGTTGAGTAATATATTATTATTATGTTCATAAGAGTTGAAAGTTTTCATTATTCACATAAGATAATTAAAATATCAGCATAAAATAATATCAAAAAGTTATTTTTTCTTTTTTGTGTAAGAAAGGATTAAATTGACAGTTTTACAAACTTAAGATATTAAAATGGTCAAATCAAATTTATTGACCATTTTACGCTCCAAATATGCAAAACCCGGCCACATTTTTGCCGAAAAATTGTCAAAAAAGGACCAAATTGAGATAAAAAATAAAGTTTAAGGATGTTAAAGTTAAGAAATGAACTTGAGGGACTAAAATGATTTTAAACGAAAACTTAAAAAATTAAATATAATATTTACTCTACAATTATCCGTATTTTTAATAAGATATATGCCGATCATCCACTTATCCAATGCATTATGCTCTGACTCTAGAGTTCGCAAAATCTTGGAGTGGATTTGGCTCAAAATCTGTCAATGCTCGTCTAGATTCACTTTACATCGACGAACCTCAGAACTCAACAAGTTTATTCCGTTAGCTTTTGACTTATTTATTTATTTATTTGTTAATGAATTGATATTATTAGGCAAAATTAGGCTTGGGATTTATAGGTGCCCAACAAGCTATTGTGAGATTAAATACAATTGTTTTGCAATATACGTTTTCTATATTTATATAAAATGGAAAGATACTTTTTTTGCTCATAGACACGGTTTGTGACATCGCTATATATATATATATATATATATATATATATATATTTTCTGGTTGATAATACCCTTAAATTGGTTTGTTTTTCTTTCTTTTTTTTTGCGAAATATAGTGCGTTGATTATATATATATATATTATTTTTATTTATAATATATTTTAAAATATATAAAATTATTTATTATATGAACGTAGAAACGATACGTCAAAATACCTAGTAAAATTCAAATTCAAACCCTTTTGTTGGCCCATTTAGTCGGCCCCAATTTACGCACACTTGTTTTGATATATAGACAGTAATTACATTATGACATTAATATCCTAATAAATTGAGCAATTGAATAATATATCGATTCAATCAATATATCAATATAATTAAGATTATCAAATAACAAATCACAATAAACTCACATAAAAGTGAGACAAACATCACACATATGATGAGATCTGAATCTACGACTCTGAACTAAATTATGGGATCTCAATTTTAACCACTGGAACAAGAGATTATATGCTATTATATAAATGATAATTTTATTAAATTGTGTCTAAAGTATGTAATAAATGTAATGATATGTGATTAATTTCAAATGAACCGAACTTGGTCCGAACTAAAACCTTTTTTTCATAATAGAATGATAAATTACGTTACATCTAGTTCATTATAAATTACTAATCCAAATTAATGGTGTGTGTAATCATTTAAAAATATAAAATGAAATTTATAAAAATTACTTTTATCAATAAAATTTTATTAATCGATTAATATGATGTGTACTAGGGTTCAACAGCACCACAACGATCGAATGATCTTCTTGAAAAATACATGTTTGCACTTTGATGCTTAAGTCAATAACTGAATTGGACGGAGAATTTGATACTAACATGAGATAATAATGAAACAAATAATGTGGCGTACTCATATGTAGAAATGGAAGTAAGCTTGTGCAGTACAAGAGCTTAGTATTCTTGTTGTCTATCAAAAGTATAAATTACTCGAGTGTGAATGACTTAAGTTACCTCTATTTATGGAGAGATTTAGAATGAAATCTGAGAATAAGTTATCACAAGTTGCACATTACTAGAAATCTACGGATGTTAGCTAACTAACAAGAATATCGAAACTCAAGTTGGAATTTTATGAGAAAGTTATGATCGTCCGAATGTTCATTGCCCATTCAACTAAAAAATCTAGGAAATAGTTACTAGCTGTTTGATTTGGTCGATTTCATTGATATGAGGAGAGTTAGCTGCAGAAGTTTTAGGGTTACGTAGTCTGTGACGATAAGAATCTACCCGGCATGTCGTCCCCACTATTCGTCCAATAATCTTGTTAAATGAGACCTGATTTTCGGTCCTGCCATATTAATTTAAATTTAAAAAATATAGGTTTGATACCTTTATTTTGGATCAATAGGGTTGAGCCTATTGGGTTGAGAGACGGGGACTCCCTCCTTTATGTTGGACTTTTGAAAGATGGAGACATCATATAATTTTATTTTTTTTTACCTAATTTACATAGAATTCTATTTTAATTCATAAAATATAACAATTACATTAGAATTTAAAAAAAAAAATATTAACTCATTAGGATAACTTACATTGATACCCCAAAGTAACACTTAATTATACAAATACTTTTAATCCTTCACAAAATTGAACTAACATCTTCTAAAATTATTAAAAAGTGTGCAATCATGACCAACTATGCCTAAATCTCACATCAAAGAATGCTTTGGGTGGTGGAAAGATTTATCATTTGGTTCACAAATCAACATCATATGGATAGTTGGGATCAATCATTATTTAAAATAATTAACAGTTACAATAAGGTTATTTATTGAGGCTAGACGAAATTTAATATTTAATTATATTTTATTGTCATAATTTAAAATAAATAGTTGTAGTAAGTAGTTATTGATCATGATTATGTAATGGTCGTTGATCGTGGTTTTATTGAGTAAGCCTAAAATATTTTTTAGGATTAAAAGTCATGATCAAAATATTTTGCTATTGTTCATAGCCATGACAAAAATAATTGGATAAATTGCATGAAACCCTCCTGTATTTTTAAAATTTAACTAAAAACTCCCTTGTATTAAAATATAAATAAAAAACCACCTGTATTTTTTAAAATATTGCATACTCTCCCCTTCCATTAAATAAATTTAACGGCATTAAATTTTGTTCTAAATTGCCCGTTATACAATCCTTATATCAACTATTAATCTCAATTATTAAAAATAACCAATTCAGATCTTAAGTAATTTAAAATATATATTATTTATTTATATATATAACTATATATATTATAATGTGTATATATATTATATAACCTATATGTACACTATATTGTATAAAATGGGTGACTGTCGCCTAGACTATTCTGAGTGACGTCGACGACGCCCCTGCAAACAAAGGGCAATGGTGAGGTCGCCTTAGAAAAATGTTTGATTGTTTGTTTCCCAAGATGTTGTTAGAATAGTTGACCTGAAAACCAATTAGATTGGCATACTTGTAATCCATTCTGACAATAATTCGATTCTATGTAATATTATTTAGTAAATAAAAAGGGTATTCGTTATTGGCATTTCATTTGTTGTGCTCATTATATATCTGTTTGCATTTCTTTTAAATATCACAATAAAGTCCACAGACCACTTTGGCAACCGTGCAACAGTTGGATTGCGTATTGGATGGCAGTCATGAAACCAACTGCCAAGGGTTGGGTTTGAAATGTTCCAAGTCGAGGACCTGGAGAATGGGTATCGAGTCTCCTACAGAGACTTGCATTAAGAGCCGCATTCATTTAATGAGTATAGTGTTTCATCGACGACAGAGGTGGGACATCTGTGCGATCTTAGTGGGTCGATTGGCTAGATGTCGAATCAACTGAATTAACTTGCGGGGGTCGATGAAACTCGCACTCATCAAATGAATTCGACTCTTAATGCAAGTCTCCATAGGACACTCGATGCCCATTTTCGAGATCCTCGACTTGGAACATTTCAGACCCAACCCTTAGCAGTTAATTTTATGACTGTCATCCAATGCGCAGTCCAACTATTGCACGATTGTCAAAGTGGTATGTGGGCTTTGTTGTGATGTTTAAAAGAAATGCAAATATATATATAATGAGCACAACAAATGAAATGCCAATAGCGAATGCCTATTTTATTCACTGAATAATATTTCATATAATCGAGTTATTGTTAGAATGGATTACAAGTGTGCCAATCTAATTGGCTTTCAGGTCACCTATTCTAACAACATCTTGTGAAACAAACAATCAAACTGGGGTTGTTGTGGGGAATGAGATGAGTGATTACAAGTTTGACAGTCATTATTAGAGTAAAAATCATAGTGATTTAGAGTTGAAGGATGACCTATTGAAGGATTCATTAAACAGAGATGCATGTTTATTGTCTAGTGAAACTGATAGTAAGGCCAAGTTAGAAAAAAAGTATGATCTTTGTAAATATCAATGCATTTAGAAAAACACTGAAAGAGTTTGTGATTTAGGAGGGTTTCAAAATAATGAAGATGAGTAATAAAGAAACAAGAGTGACAACTCATTATAGTGTGAAGGAATGCCATTATAGTAAATGGTGTCGCATTTCAGGTTAAGACAATTGTGTCGAATCACACATGTATTATGTCAGATGTTATCACAGAGTCAAGTGATGAGTGGATAGCGACAAAAATTGAGAGTATGTTGGGGGAAAACCCAGGGACGAAGAATAGAGGTATTAGAAATGAACTTAAAAAAGTTTGGTGTCAATCCTCAATACATGCAATATAGGGTTAAGAAGAAGGCCTTGGAGTCAATGGAGGGTAGCTACATGGAGTCATTTGAGAAGATGCATTATTATGCTAATCTTGTGTTAGAAAAAAGTATGGGGAGTGTGGTAATCCTTTAGTGTGATAGATAAGTCAGAGGTTATCCCTTCTGCACCCGTTCTAAAAAGATTTTCTTAGAGTTGTCTGCATTGAGAGATGGGTTTTTGGAAGGATGTAGTCCATTCTAAGCTTTGATGGGTGTCATTTGGGTACGTTACTAGCTGCCATTGGGTTAGATGGGAATAATGTATTATTTCCTATTGCCTTTGTTGTTGTTGAGTCAGAATGTAAGCAGTATGTTTGGTTTCAATTTTGGCCCATCTTTGAGATGGGCCAAAATATAGTGTATGTTTGTCTTGTTTGGTTTTGTAAGTTTTGGATATATTTTTTATTATTTTAAAATAGTTTTTTAATTACTTTTTGTCCAAAAAATAAAATTAATTAAAAAATAATATTTATTTTAATCACTTACAACTAAATAAATTATATATATATTTACACATACATATATATAAATATATATAAAAGAGATATGATTTGACAATAAACAGTACTTTTTGTCTCCCCACTACCCAACATCAAACATACCATACTTATTTTATATTATCTCCAAAAACAAATCCAAACATACACACTATCTGTAACTTATTTTTATTTATCTTTGTTTTTCTCTCTCTATTTTCACAAAACACCCCAAAACAAGTTAAAAACAAAACCAAACATTATGAAGGAATCTTGGAGCTTTTTCTTTGAGAATCTGCCAAGATTGGTGGGAGGTTCTCTATTGACAAGTCATGGACATTTATGTCCGACAAACAGAAGGTAATGTTGTATTCCCATCTTTTTTGTTGTTTGTTTTGCATGTATTGGAAAATGGACTGAAATGTAATATATGTAACTCCTGGGGCTGTATTGACATTACAAAGAATCCAACAATGAAGCATACACACAACAGGGAGTCCTATATACCTTAAAACAAATGATGTATTTTGGAAAGTTCACGAAAAGTTTTAATGATGCTTTCGAAACTAAGGATGTTTGAACCTAAATTGACATTTTGAAATATTTCATGTTTGGGATTTTTTAATGGAATGATGTATTCCTTTTTTCATGTTAGCTGTGGATTAATTCTGTTGTAATGTTTAGCTGCGGAATATTGCTGATGAATTAATTATGTGGTGATCAATTAAATTATAGAATTTCATACGTTTACAATCATTGTTCATTTTATCTTAATTAAGAAAATATTATAATTTCATCCAATACCAAAATCTAAGTTTATCTAATAATTACAATACTTACATTAAGATTAGTAGGCATTTTAGTTTAAAAAAATTCAAGATATTTTAAAAATTAAATAATTTTTGTTGAGTAAAGTCATTTTGATCAGTTCATCCATAAAAATGGATAAAAATGAGTTATTTGTTAGACGGTTATAAACTTTACGGGTGTATTTGTAATTTATCCTTATATTTATCCCCTTATAAGTACAGAAATATATATAGGAATGTTAAATGAATAATAAAATTAAAAATTTATATAATTTTTTTTGCTGATGTCAGCATTTTGCATCCAATCCCTAAAGAAAGGAGTTAGGTATAAATATAGAATTTTTAAAAAAGGTGTAACTATAATTTTAAAATTTATTTGAAAAAAAATATAATTTTATATTTTTAAAAAGGGTCGAAGTGCAATTAACCTTTTAATATAGATTTTTTTTTATACCAATAGTGTCGAGACTCGTACCTTTGTTCTTGAACCAAATATGTGTATAACGCTTTAATATGTGAGGCCCTTGAAAAACGCGACTACAGATGACGTCCTGGTGTCTGTGAAAGAACCTATTCATCGGACGAGCGACGAGAGAAACAATGTTTGGCCGGGGGCGGGTGGCAACTCTGTTGACGCCAACTTTCTTGGTTAGTCTCTCTCTCTCTCTCTCTCTCTCTCTCTCTCTCTCTGTGTGTGTGTGTGTGTTGCTTTCTCTAGGTAGCTCAGTTTCGTAGCTGTTCAAGGATCCTTTTTCGTCTGTACTACAAGAAAACCATGAAGAGCCTTTCACAGTTGCGCAGATTCTCTACATTCATTAACACAGCAAAAACTCACCTAAAAAGTCCGATTGGATTCTCACTTCCCAGCAATTACAAGAAAATTCCCATTTTATTACCTCACAGAACGATGCCTTCAGCCCAAGGTCAAGACTTGGACTTCGTGAATATAGCCTACAGTCATTTGATCCATTCTGAGTGGGATAAACTCAACAAATTAGCCTCTGGTTTAACGCCGTTTCGAATTAAGCACATATTGCTGAAAACCCGAAAAGATTACGTGCTTTGCCTTGAATTTTTCAAGTGGGTTGAGGCCAAGAATTCTGAATTGAACACCCTTGATGTAAATTCTATGATTCTTCACATTTTGACTAAGAATCGTAAGTTTAAATCAGCGGAGTCGATTCTATGGAGAATTCTTGAAAAAGGCTTGTCGGAGTTCGATTTTCCCCGCAAGGTTTTTGAGGCTTTGGTTTACTCTTATAGAATGTGTGAATCGTCGCCACGTGTTTTTGATGTGTTATTCAAGACGTATGCGCATATGAAGAAGCTTAGGAATGCTTCTGATTCATTCTGTTGGATGAGGGAGTATGGATTTTATCCTACAGTGGAGTCTTGTAATGCGTATTTGAGTACATTGAATGGTTTGAATCGGTGGGATATCGCATTGGCGTTTTATAAGGAAATGTTGCGTTGTCGGATTTCCCCTAATGTCTATACAATCAATATGGTTATTGGGGCTTATTGTAAAGCGGGGAAACTGGAAATGGCGGTTGAGGTGTTTAGGGAAATGGAGAAAATGGGATTGGACCGTAATGCTGTATCATACAATACTTTGATTGCTGGATATTGTAGTAAGGGTCTCTTGAGCAGTGGTTTGAGGCTTAAGAATGTGATGGAAAAGAATGGAATTCGGCCAAATGATGCTACTTATAACACGCTTATAAATGCGTTATGCAAAGAGGGAAAATTACATGAAGCGAACAAGCTTTTCAGAGAAATGAAACGCATGGATGTGGCCCCTACTACTGTAACTTACAACACATTGATCAACGGTTATAGTGAAGCTGGAAATAGTGAGATGGGGATCCGTCTATTTGAGGAAATGTCGGTGTCTGGTGTCAAGGCTGATATCTTAACTTATAATGCCGTGATTATGGGTCTATGCAAGGAGGGGAAGACGAAGAAAGCTGCTTATATGGTGAAAGAACTTGACAGGGAAAAATTGGTGCCTAATTCCTCAACCTTTGCTGCTCTTATTACTGGGCAGTGTGCAAGAAACAATGCTGAGCGTGCTTTTCAGCTCTACAAAAGTATGATACGGAGTGGTTGCCATCCCAATGGAACAACTTTGAAGATGCTAATATCTGCATTCATTAAAAATGAAGATTATGATGGAGCAGTTGAGGTCTTGAAAGAGATGATGGAGAGAGCTATAGCTCCTGATTCAGATATATTAACTCATCTTTACAATGGACTTTGCCAGTGTGGTAAAGAGGAATTCGCTGCGGACTTATGCAAGGAGCTAGAATCTCAACGCCTCGTGCCTGAAGGTTTTGTAAAATCCATATGGACCTCTAACCGAGACATATGACTTGTGAGGAAATTGTCATCCTGGAGTGAATAGATGTCTTTGTATGGTGCATTATCTTCTAGTCATCGAGGTATTCTCTTTCTGCTTCTCTGGATCCACTGAATCACCTAGAATTGCTAACTCTTCCTTGCACTTGCAGAAATGAAGTGCACCAGCAGAGACAACGGTCATAAGGGCACAGAATACGTCAGGTGTGTTGATGCTTCAAATTTAACTGAACTCTATATTCCTTTTCATTTTTGTGTATATACCCAAATTACATGTTTTGCTTGCCAAATAGAAAAGCTTCTAATGCATATTTTTGAAGGAATTGTTCGCATTCCGTTTTCATAAGTCTTCATCCACTTAGCTCTTATGAGCTCCAAAAGGCAGTAACATGACTTCTTGGCTTATCTCTGAGTTGAAAAGCGCTACTTTTCATATATATGGCGGGTTCTGGATATCAGGCCAATCTGTCATCTTTGACTTTCTGTTCGATTGTCGCATTCTAAAGATAAAGTGTTAGTTTTCTTAAGCATTTTAATGTGGAAGCCTGTGCTTTCTTAGCTAAAGGCTAGTGAACGTTTTTCTCCGTGAACAAATCAAGTTCACTGAGATGATTTTGCCTTTGGAACTTGATTTTCTTTTGGAACCTGCTGTTTCGATCTTATTTTCCTACTTAGAATTTTCTGAGTGTTGGAAGATAGCAGGTGTAGTTATTGGCATTCTTAACTGATCAATTGTTAAGGACAAATCGCTATTGGGCCCCGAGACCGATTGACGGAGTCACGGAGATGGACTTGGGAGCCAAACCTACTTCAGCTGAGGCCCCAAAGACTAAACCAAATGGACTAGAAGTTATAAATGGGCCACCTGGCCCAATCCGGAGGAAGTTCAACCGCGTTACTAGCAGGTCCAACTGGCTTAGAGACTTCTACTAATTAGAAAATAAGAAAGTACTGAATCCGTTAGAGGGGAAAGAAATGATGTAGACACTTGTCATCTTATCTGTTGCTATGCTTTTGTATTTAGTATTTTAGTGGAGCAATGAAGGACAGAAAAATATATTGGCCATTTACAGATTGTATTTAGTATTTTAGTGATGGGGATTTCATCTTTGCTAAGAAAATCGTCGGTTTCTCTCTTCCTCTCCGCTGACGCTCCGCCCTCCTTCATCCCTCTATGAAGCTTTTCTCATCCCTCCACTCCAATCTTCTTGCTTGCGGGAAAGAGTGTGCTGTGGTGCTTTGTGAACGACCCATCTAACGGTTGCAGTATCCAGTGTTCTGTTTTGATCTTTGCGTTCTGTCTTCTATCTGATTCAACTTGAAAAAATTTTGTTTAATGAAAACTCACTACTATATTTCTAATATTCTATGTATTGGATGCTCTTCACCGACAGCTTTAGGTTTCTATATTGATTTCTTTGTTGTTAATGTGTAAATATGAAGTCCTGTGATTATGATTTGTTTTTATGAACACGTTTTTTAGTATAGCCCTGATCTAGGTTCAGTTGGAATGATTTCTGGTTATGATATTGACTTTATAGTCGATCATGGCTTTCAACTTACTATATTGATGCATACGTATAAGATGACTTTAGAGTTTCGAATGAGCTGCATAAGATAATTATCACTCAGTAGACGGAAATAGATTCAATATGGAGTTGATTGATTAGTTCCATATTCCATATTGTTTGGGAAACTTGAATTGTACTTGAGAGTAGTACAAAATTCAAAATTATAGAGCCAAAGATTCAGGGAAATCTGTGATGATTGTTGCTTCTAATCTTTGTCCTTTTTCTTGTTCATAATTGTAAAAACATTTGAACATGGACAGAATTTTCTCTCACAAGTTTCCCCGGCATATTTCTTTTATATTTGAATATCTTGTTGACAGAATGTGGGCAGTACCTGAAGCGAAAGACATATCACGGTCAACAGGCCGGGTAGCAGAAGAAAAGCTTAAGTTAGTTTCAGATGATTGTGATCCAAAAGTTGTGAGTACTAGCATAATCACTCTGACCTTTTATTTTAAGGGAACGATTAGCTTAACCGTTGATTTCATAAGTATGATAATTGAATATCTTTACTGCATGAAGAATGCTTATTTACGAGTTAATGAAATTTCCGTAACTGGTAGGGAAGTTTCAAAGACACATCACGTTATCCATCACAGCTTTAGATGACTTCTCATTGACTTTCGCAGTGTGCATGCAGTGAAGCAGCCATTCAATTGCTCGAATTTTGAAAATAAACATGAATAGAATATTTGCTTTTGCTCTTTATCTTTCAATCAAATAGATAAGTGGTAGAAGTTTTATTGAACTGATTAAGTCCATGTAAAATAAGTCTATTATTTTTTTCGGACTGATGTTAAATCTCCATCAACAAGTTGGTGAGAAAATTGCAATTAAGAAGGGACCATCAGATGACGTGCAGACATGAAGATAATAACAACCATCCGATTAAGGGCACAGGACTTGGGAATTGCAGTCCAAGCTGGCAATGTTTCAATTAATGAGGGAAGGCCGCTGCAGAACGGCATTGTTTTAGCTAACAGTGGGGAGGACCAACTACACGTGGCAGCCTACGAGGTAGGGAATAGAGCAGCAGCAACCCAAGCAAGCTAAAGAGGCCGTTATTGGAGGCCCCAGACAGATACACACTTCCCTTTTGTTTTCTGTTCCCTCTTTTCCTAATTATTAACTGCTTTCCGTTAGTGCTGTATTTAGCATTGAGACGGGACACTTATGCATTTTATGAATGAGTCTTTAAGTGTTCGGTCTAAATTTTTGTTACAATACATGCAATCAAGCATGGCCCTGAGAGAATCCACCTCTTCATCAGAACAGCATTTATCACTTCGTGTTATTTATTTGGATGTCAAGCTTCTTCTCGAGCTTTTATAAGTGTTGTGTGTGTTTTGTTAGTTAGGTTTCCCAAATGGGCATAGAAGTGAAGTGTTTTTAGCCTCGTTTCTCTCATTATTTCCGCCTGTAATACCTCTATTTCACTTTTTTAATCTTTGATTTCGGTCATGGTATCAGAGCCTTCTTGCAAATGTCTTTGTACTCAATTTCCAAAAGAAGCTTGGTCCATCGTTGGCTTCAATGGCGTTGAAACTGGAAATGTTGCCATGAATGCGGTTCAGAGCATCCAGGTATGGTGCTTGTCACTATGCCTTTGAATGGACAAAGTTACACTAAGAGATGACTTTCCGGTCGTTCAACTCAATTTCGAAGGAAATGGTGGATGTTTTTTTATATGCTGAGACTGCTCGAGATTGGTGGCTTGAATTAGAAGCGACATATGCTGAATGTGATGTCCATTGTTGTATATAAAGAGAGATTACACCAATCTCACAAGAAATACAGACTGAGGCTGCATATTTCAAGACCCAAAGACTATGAATGGCCTCTTGTGTTTTTGTGAATGCCTGAGTGTGGTTGTGGATCTGTTGAGACTCTGGTAGATCTAACTTCCTCTAATCACCTCATGCAATTCATGACTGATAGTTTTGATCATGTAAGAAATCATATCCTTGTGATGGAAGTGTCAAGATCCTAAGTGTGGAGAAGCAGACACGGTCTAATTTGAGGATATCTGAGACAGCAGAGAATAAGCGAACGATGACCATAGCCTAGGAGAGGGAGTGATTCCAGAATAGGACCAAAGAAAAGGGGGCAATAGACAAAGCGCAGACGTATTAT
Source organism: Sesamum indicum (assembly GCF_026168435.1). Taxonomy (NCBI): domain Eukaryota; kingdom Viridiplantae; phylum Streptophyta; class Magnoliopsida; order Lamiales; family Pedaliaceae; genus Sesamum; species Sesamum indicum. The sequence goes on along the minus strand of NC_142661.1, from coordinate 365,851 downwards.
GATAACCTTGATCGCCCGTCAAAGACCACGGAAGTTTGCACCAAACGTCCGTCCCATGGTTACACTTCACAGCAAAATGGAATTGCTGAAAGATAATTCAAACACTTACCGCCTTTTGCTAGAGCCATCACTGCCTAGAAAATTCTGGGGAGAATCCATATTGAACACCACATTTAATAGCATGCCGATGCCATCATATGATCATTTACAGGTTTGTGGCTACAAATATGCATCCTCACAAAGATGAGTTTGAGAATGTGCTTTCGATATTGTCATGTTCAAAAGGCTTATAAGCTTTATCACTTATTCAAACTCAAACTTCAATGGTGTCTATGAAGACCAACTTCCATGCGAATATATTCCAAGTCCTTTTCCGGTTGTACATTCTTCAAGATACACAGTTGGCTCGACTGAGAATCAAATTGGCCTAGTAAAGTAATGGATTGGTTCGGCCTAGTCCTGTTTGGATCGGGCTGGTCCCGTATCAGGGAACCACTAACTCAATGGTCTGAGACAATCCGGTCCTTGGCTCGGGATGGGTTGTCTCAACTTGGCTGTTTTTTGTTTTTTATTTTTTATTTTTTTCTTTTAATGATACAAGCACATAAATTTTATTTTATTGTTCTAAGTTGATTATTCTAATAAGTGTTTTTTTTATATTTTTGAAAATCTAAAAAAACTTTTAAATTTAAGAAACTATTCAAAAAACCACCTCAATTTTATTAAAAAAAAAATAATAATATAATAGGCATAATCGGGCATGATATGGGCCAGGTCTAGGTTTTAAAATGAACGCAATATGATTCATCTAAAGGCCCATGACCGTTCCAGGACTAATAATAAATAATATTACGCCGTTCATGCACTGGGCTATTCCGAGTTGGTACGTACTGGTCTTAGGTTAATCCGGCCCACTGTGCACCTCGATGCATTCTTAAGAACTTGACACCTACCGACTATTACCCACTGTGTCACATAATTTTGATTCACGATCACATATTTAACATGATTTGACCCAATTAATCAATCCAAAATAAAACAAAAACTTTGTGTCTTGTTTTGCATCGACCGACTTAAATGAATCCATAAAGTTCCAGATTCATTACAGATTTTAAATATAATAATCAATTTAATTGAATTATTAATTAATAATATATATACATATATATATATATTGAAATACCTTTTCTGACTAAAGTTTTTATATTGATTTTCAAGGAGATACGATTATGTTGTGCCCAAAAATATATGTGTCGCATTATATATATACAGATATATATTAAAGAAAAAATAAACAAGAAATCCCTATAAAAATGTATTATCTGAAGTGGTATCCTTATATTAAGGTACGAAATAATTAAAAAGGATAGTTACATTCAGGTTGTTGATCTATAATTTATTTATATATATAAATTATTCTTGTATTTTTCATAATTATAGAAACTATCACTGGCAACAAAAAGGAGGGGTAATTTATATAATGGTTTTTACGTTTTTTAGAGTGTATATATAATTTATCAAAAAAATATGAGTGATTTATGTAAATGATGTTGACGTTTTTTATAGATATATGTGTAATTTATAAAAGAATGAATGATTTGTAATTCAATATATTTTTTATAATTATACATTCATTAGTAATTAAATAACTCAAAAAATATTAAAATAAAGGGTCAAAATTATACCTACACGTCCTCTAAAGATGAAAAGTTACATTTTGTTTAAAAATTTTAAAATTACACTTACACCCCTCCGAGAACTCTTTGCTAGAATTTGGACGAAAATGTCGACGTCAGCAAAAAGAATTACATAAATTTTTAATTTTAAACTTAATCCAGTATCCCCCTAGTAATATATTTATACTTTTAAGGAGGTAAATATAATATATATAAAGTCAAAATGGTATAACTGTAATAAAACATTATTCTCAAATTATTTCCATTGAATAGAAAGTATCCATTTATGAATGGAAAAATTAGTCATTTTTTTGTAGTTCTTCAACTTTGTATATATAACGTTAAGTGAACACCATTATTACTTTATTTCTTGAAACACTAGATGAAGTATTTGAATAAGATATTTTTAAGAAATGGATATAACAAGTAGGGCAAAATTGTGTTTTGGTACTATAAAAAAAGATCAGTTTTGATTTTGGTACCACAAATTTTGCAAGTTCGGATTTTGGTACCTAAACCAAAAAATAAGCATTTTTGGTACCAACTTAACGGCAGAGCCCATGTGCCGTGTACATGAGCCTTAACGAAGTTATGAAACTTTTTATAAAGTTTTATTACATGATATATATAATACTTGTTAAGGAAGTGATCGGTATGTGACTGGTATGTAGAAATTTATTGTGAGACAGAGGTAATAAAAGTTGCATTTGTTAGATAGAGACGTTAAGGAAGTGATTGGTATGTAGGAATTGATTGTGAAGAGAATTGACATTCATTTCGGAGTCGAGAATACTCTTTCATTAAACAAAAATGGACCTAAACAAAAATGGACATAGTTATCGAACTAAAATTAAAATTAGGCATATTTAGCGGACTAAAATAATACTTTTTCTTATAAGATTTTATTTGTTTGATCATATCTAACGGTTCAATTTAAAAATCGAATAGTTTCAAGAATGTGGCTCCACACGAGAAAACTCAACGGAGCTTGATATTTTATAAATCATGAGAGAGATAGGATATATGGTATTTAGTCTAGTTTAAGGGATAAGAGCCTCCGGGCATCGTTCCTGCGTGCGTAACACTCTTGATACATTTAGCAACGAGAATAACAACAAGAACTAATACGAATACAAAGGGCCGGAGTTAGCTTCATTTGTTTCCCTTACCCGGGGGTCACTCACTCCCTCACGATTCTCTTTCGGAGAGAACCCCCTTCCCCTTAGCTATGCCAGTTCCCCTCATGCTTTTTGGGCATACGGGGAACTAGCTAGGAGTCTAAGGTGCTTCCGTCTAATTGAATAATGCACCAGTCTAAAAAATTAATTTGGTATTCCAGTTACGATATCAGATGGGTCAAAAAACTTCAATAGATATTGTAAGACTGTGTAAAATAAATCATATATAACAATTCGATTTAAAATTGAATTGTCCGATTGATATTAAGATCAAACCGTTAGATATGATCAAACTTACAGATTAATACATTTGGTAAAATTTTAAACTTATTGAATATACGGATGTCGAGATATCGCATTAGGAACATAAGAGTAATCATTCAAAATGGTGTATCGTTGAATTAGGTATTGTTATTTTAAATCATACTGTCTAATATGATTTAATGGACACAATCTTATATATATGAATTTGGTATGAATCGAGTGCCGGATTTTAAGATATCGTAATTGTTTATTAAACTTTTTGATCTCATTATATATAATAAAATAATAGTAAAAATAATTAAAATTGTTCAACCGTCATTATTATTATTATTATTATTATTATCAATATTTTTAGATTAATTCATAGGAATCACTAAATTTCAACATAAATTTATAAGTAATAAAATAGATTGCATAATGCATATATAGTATGTATCTTGATATAAAAATAAAACTAAAAAATAGATAAAAAAAAAAAGCATAGGTGAATTGCTTGTCAATTTTTAAAAAAGATATAACACAATATAAATATATATTAAAATATAACATAAAGTTTATATGTGTCATATTAAATAATTATTTATAAAAAATATTATAATTTGCTAAAATTTTTTATTAAATTTATTTTTGTATAAAGAGTAAATATATAAATAAAACCATCATAATTTATTTATCCAAAATAAAATGTATGATACTGATTATAATTATAATATATGGTCAATCTTGAGTTTAAAATTGATAAAATATTGAACATGAAATTAAATATAAAAAAACTTCAAAAATAAAAATATATATAGGAATCTTACAAGCCGGCTCACGAGCTGATAAACAAAAAGAATTGAGCTTGAGCTCAAAATCGAGTCGGCTCGACTCGTGTGCGACCTATATCCCACAATATATATGAATATTTTCGTCTAAACTCCAAAGCGACAGACCTTTTAACAAAGCCTACCGCTAAAAAAATTTAGTGATTCCTATTAATTAATCTAAAAATAAGCAATATTGATGGTTGAACAATTTACTTATTTTAATTATTATTTTATTATATATAATGAGATTAAAAAAATTAATCAATAATTACTTAAAATTTAGGCGCCCGATTCACATTAAATTTAAATATATATAAGACCATGTCCATTAGATCACATCAGATAGTTTGATTTAAAATCACATGGCCTGATTCTACGATGCACCAATTTGAATGATTATTCTTATGTTTCGAGTACGATATCATAACATCCGTATATCCAGTAAGTCTAAAACTTTACCAAACATGTTTTTCTATAAGTTTGATCATATATAACAATCTGATCTGAATTTTTATGGTGCGATTAAACCATGTTGTTTGACAATGTAAGATGATAGTTACATCAATGTAATACTAATATTTATAAAATATATAAATTTACTGTAAATTGTGAACATATATTAATCTCAACTATAAAATATTTTTTTGTATTTCAATTGCATTATTTCAGATAATTGATACTTTTCTATAATTTAAACTGTTCAGTATGATTTTTTTTTTTTTTGTATATTTTACTAATTATATTACTACTAAACTAATCAGTAGTTTATATTTATAACAATATTTAAAACTTCATACTATATTTTGGTATATTTATAATATAATACACATTATACAATCTATTTTGTTACTTATAAATTTATGTAAAACAACTGATGATTCTCATTATTTAATCTAATAATAATAATAATAACAATAATAATAATAATAATAATGATAATATAGTATGCATTATACAATCTATTTTATTACTTATGAATTTATGTAAAAAATTGGTGATTCTCGTAATTTAATATAATAATAATAACAAAAAACCAAAAAAAAATCAGCTTGAGCTCGAGTTCTAACTCGAAATTACAGAATCGAGCTCGACTCATTGCAACCCATAGTATAGTGTAGCTTAAAGGGCATTTCTATAAATTTTTGGCATTACAACCTAAGGAGATGTATTTGTAATTCGGCAAAGATCATGGGGTGTTTGTATATTCAACTCGAATTTCAATAAGTGTCAACATAATTTACCCCCTCTAAAAAAAAAGAAAAATAAAATAAAATGAATTATATCAGGGATAATTACACTGCTCTCATGCGGTTTAGTATTATATATAAACCATCTGTAATTTAAAAAATTACATCTAGTATTCCTGCCGTAAAATTCATGAAACTTGTTAATATTAGTACAAAAGTTGAATAAAAAAAATGGACTTATTAATGAGTTCCGCAAGTCAAATAAATCTTTTCTAACAAAATTCGTTTTACACATTTCACGTACTAATGCATGTAAGCAGGTACAATTCCTTTCTTGTAAAAAAATAATTATTTGACCTAATATAAGTTCGTAAGTCAATCGAGGTTAAGCACGGATTTTTATTCAACCTTCCTGCTAAAATAAGTAAATTTTATTTTTTTTTTTGCAAATAAAAGAATCTATTGGTTCAATGAAAATAAATATAAAAAAATATTAAGTACAATTTTCAAATCCCAAAAAAAAATTATAAATACTTACATCAAATCTAAATCTAAGAGAAGGTTGTACAAATTATCTTATTATACTAATAGAACTAGGAAAAAGAAGAGAGGCAAGGAGGCTCAAAGATTTGTCATTTATGGAGGAGAAAGAGGAATGCAGCTCTCTCTCTCTCTCTCTCTCTCTATATATATATATATATATATATGTATGTAGGTAGTAGAATAGGGGGGGGGGGGGGGGTCAGAGAGTAACACTAAATAGCATTTATAAATAGTAGGAAAGGTGGTTATGGGGCCCCCTCAATCTGAATCTGAATGTCTCTATTAATATCTATTCTTCTCATATACAGAAGACAGTCCCCACAAGTGGAGGGTGTGTAGCCCTTTAGGTGTAGGTCTCTCTCCCCTCCACCTGAGACTATTTCCTCTTTTTTCCCCACAACTTTTTTGTGCCCAATGTCAGCTTCAAACTGTCACCCAGTTTTCTGTACTTTACAATAAATTCAAACACTTACAAGTTACCCTTAATCCCCCCCCCCCCCTTTATTAATAAAAATAAAATTTATTATACTTAAAACTCTCAAACTATTCATTATTTACATCTTGGTTTGAACTAAAAATACTAATATTAATAAAAAAATTTAAATTTTGCCCGTTATTTAATATTCTCGTATAATAATATATATAAAAATATATAAAAATATTCCTGAAAATATTTAATTAGGGGTATAATTTTTTTTTATTGGAGTTAATATTTTTTGTGAAAATTTTTCGAATAGAGTCAATATAATTTTAACTTTTTTTTAAAATGAAATTTCACATGTTTTTTTGTAAAAAAATAAATGTAGTTAACCCATAAAAATATGCAGTCCACATTCAATATTCTTCATATGACAGAGACAGACTATGGTCTTGATTTGACCTCAGCATGCCACATTTTCTTCCTCCCCATACTTACTATTTTCCTCAGTCAAAATATACGGCTTTTCTACGGTATTTTTTAGATTTTCTTTCTAAAAAAAATATATAAATACAACAATTAAGTGTTTTTGCATAATATTAATTTTATTATATGTTAAGTTGTAAATTATATTTATCATAATAATTATTTTACAATCTTAATGATAAGGGATAGTTACACTTCATTTCATGAGATTTGTTGTAATTACACATGTAGATTTTTTATGATTTAAAAAATTATGTTTAGTATTCTTGAATTTTACTTCCGACTAACAAATATGTCACTTCATTTTGTCAAAATTAAGTGAATCTGATGATATCAATTTTCGTTCAATTTTTTTTGTTAATATCAATAGATTCGATGAAATAGACTAATGAAATGACTTATTTGTTAGAAGGAAGTAAATATCAGAGATATACTAACTGTAATGTTTCAAACCATAAAACAAATTATATGTTGATGCGTTCAAAAAACGTACGGGTCCAATTAATATGGACTATGCTCAAAGTATGGGCCGAAGCAAATGCAGATCCTAAAGGGAAGACCTCCAAAAAAAGCGTTAGCACTCTAATGTCCAAGTTAGTATTAATTTGAGATGAAATAAAGCCAAAAACTAAATAAATGTAATTGAAATTGAGATATGGTAAATAAAGTCGGTTAAAAGCGCAAGAACACATGATAATATGCTTGTAGAGTGCTTAGAGAATGTTTAAGAAGTATTTAAAAAGTGTTGAGAGAGATGTTTTAGAGAGATGTTAGAGGGTCTCATGAAGGTGTTTTGAAGTGCCTGAGCATGGAAGAGTAAACCTGTATTTATAGGGGGTGCCTCTTTTGATAGAACTGTGCACGTTTCCACATTTCCAGGAAAAATGGATGAATGACATTTGGATAAGCCATAATTTGATCTTATCTTCTGTTAGAAGTGTTTTTGAATTTTATTGCCAAGTTTGAGGGGACTTTTCATCAGCAAGAACTCCTAACTACTAGGGAGTCCAAGCTGCCAAGGAATCCAGGGCTTTGGGAGCACCTTCCTCATCTATGAGGAGTCTCAATCGTCAAGAGGAGTTCTTTTAGGGTTGATATGGTCCAATGTGGCTGTTGACGAGATGCCACGTAGGAGAGTGGATTGCCATATGTGCGGGTCTTTTGGGTTGAATATTTATCGGGCTTTGATCATGGTCTGAGTAGGAGGATGCCTTTAGCCTCCTCCCTTATCTGTTTCCTGGGGAGCACCTACCAAGGCCGCCCGCCTATCTATTTTTTGGTGGGCATCTGCCATGACCACTTGTCAAGTGTTTTTGGGCCTCTCATGATTTGGGCTTCCTAGGATGTTACGAGCTTTTCTTCTTTTTGAATCGTTTGGGCCAACTTATTTTTATACACATCGTATATAATTACACCAATTTTAAAAAATATATATAATTATCCGTAATAATAATGAAAATTACACAAATTTTGTAATAGAAGAAATTATATATAAAGGGTTGTTATAACTTATCAACGTCACATATATGGTAATAATACAAAAACGACTAGTACATTTATTATAGATATGTATTATCATTAAATTTTAAAATTTTAATGTCATTACTTAAATTGATATAAAAATAGTTTGTTATAAACTTATATACATAGCTAAAATTCCTTGTGTCAATCCAATGTGAGACGCACGCAATACACATTTAGCATCATATATATGTAGTTTAATTATACAAGAACCCCCTCTAAATTTTCATAATTACACTCTACTCTATTAATGAAGTCCGAAAAATTACAACTAAACCCTCGAAAATGTTGATGTTACGAAAAATTATTTTTAAGCGAACTTTCAACTTCGTCTTTCACTCGAACGTCATCATATTTTATTGACCAAAGTACCCTCGATAACTTATATAACTACAAATATAGAGTGTAATTTAAATTTGATAAAATACAATTATGGAATTATTGCAGTTGAAGATGAAAAATAATTATTTCCAACCGGGATTATAAATAGAGCATTTCTGTAAAAATGAATCTAGGTGTGAATTTTAAAAATTGATGAGGAATAAAGTATAATTTTTTTTATTTTAGAAAAAGATTAATATTGTAACTATCTACTCCTGTATATATATACTGATATTTAAAAAAAAATGTTTTTTACACGGAAAAAATACAAGCAACCCCTTGTGATATCGCAAATGAGCAAATTACTCCCTTATGAAAAAATAAATAGTGATTTACCTCCCTATATTTTTTAAAATACAACAATTTACCTCCTTATAATTTCTAAAATGAAGCAATTTAACTCCCTGTATAAGGAGGTAAATTGCTTCATTTTAAAAAGTATAAGGGGGTAAATTGCTATATTTTTTTTATAGGGGGTAAAGAGCTCATTTTCAATATCACAGGGGTATAAATTGCTATTCACCCCTTTTTACATTCACAAATGATGGTTACTGACATCATCACACCAATTTTTGAATATGATAATTACATCTCTAATTAGATAATCTATACTAATATATGAAAAAAGACTATTTTCTCTCACAAATGACAGTTATGACACTGCAACACCAATTTTATTGCTATGTCTATAGTACCTCTAAGTTGATTTTCTTTCTTCTTTTTCTTTTTTTAAAAAAAATATAATGTAGTGGTTTATATATATACTTTTTTAATTCATAATATATTTTAAAACGTAAATTATTATTTATTATATGCACGTAGGAACAACATGCCACGGCGGTCAATTTTTAAAATGATTGTGGTCATAATACTTTAAGTTGGTTCTCTCTTATACATTCATTTTTTTATTTTTTAAATATAATTTCTTAATTTATATATTTTAAAATATAAAAAATTATTTATTATATGCACATAAATGACACGTAGCAGTACCAAGATACGGAGAATATAAACACGTGGTTGGAGTCAACTTTCTGCAAGAGTTGCTATATTTTTTGCCTTTTGCAAAGGGGGCAGTTTGATTTTGTTTTGCAATATTGGTTAAAACTTGCAATCTTGTCTCTGCAAATGGGTTCTGCAGATACAAACACTCGGGAGAAAGCAAATATTCTCTCTTGCTGTTGTATTTATATACTATTCAAAGAAAAAGAGGTTGGACAAGACAATACATTTGGTAGACACTATAGGAACCTAACGACCACCTTTTACATATTTTCTATGGGACAGTCTAGTGATTTAAAATTCAAATTTTTTTATTTTAAATTCTAAATTCGTGTCTATTCATTATGCAATACATATCCATCCAACACACACTTATTCAACATTTTCAATGGTTGGGCGATCTGAATAGGAAAAAAAAAACAAGTAGTCTCTCTGTGATATTGCAAATGAGTATTTATCTCCTTATAAAAAATGCAGTATTTTACCTCTTATATTTTTTAAAATGAAGCAATTTACATCCTTAAGTAAGAAGGTAAATTGCTTCATTTTAAAAAGTATAGGGAGGTAAATTGCTATTTTTTTTGTCATAAGAGGCCAATTTGCTCATTTACAATATTATAGGATGATAAATTTCATTAAGTCCAATAAAAAAAATCATATTCAAGGTCCTAACGAGCATTGTCAATAATTCATGAGTCAAAATCTCATATTCGAGGATTTGGGTCCGTTTTATTCTATAAGACATGCACTCAATACAGACACACATAATTCAACATTTTTAGTAATTCGGGACTGAAAATCTCATGTTCGGGATTTTGGGTCCATTTCGTTCTATAACACACACTCAACACACATACACATTAGCATTTTTAATGATTCATGTTCGAGGTTTCGAGTCCATTCCATTACATTACACACGTATTGATTAATACATTATACACACACTCAATATTTTCAATGATTTGGGACTCAAAACTTCATGTTTGATGTCTCGAATTCAAATTCATTCCATTTTTTAACACACACTCAACATTCGAGTCCAAAATTTCAAACATGATTTATTAAGTCTCTAATCAAAGAAAAAAGACCAACTTTTCACGACAACTCATGCAAATAACAGTAGCTCCAGGTCTTAAATTTGTATTATTTCTAATTCTTTTCTAATATAAATACATTATACATATAATTTTTTTTAAAAATAACGTCAATACCACACAACTATTGACGTGTATATAAGAGATGCGCCGTATATTAATAATACCTAAAATTATTAAATAACAATATTAAATGCCCACTTATTATTTAAAAAATTACAAATACCTATGTTAAAATTAACGACTGATTAATAAATATCTATCTACAATGGCCGTTACAAGGGGTATTTGTTATACGATTTTTAATTTTAATTTTTTTTTATAATTTTTTAAATAAAAAAAGTATTTATAATTATGGAATGCGTAAAATGCAATTATCAAAATCAAATAATAAAAATATATTCAATTTGAAAATATTGACAAAAATTGTAAAGGAGGAAGCAGCAGCAGGTCCTCCAAGTCTGCAGTCTACATAATCTGGAAACACTGCCCAGTGCCCTGCATCACAGTACCCGTTTGGGCCCCCTCATTTTCGCTCGTCTCTATCTCTCTTTTCGGCTTCTGCTTCTGTCTCCAATTCTTGCGGTTTCTTCCGTCGTCACCACCGCATACGGACTCCAATTCCTTCTTCTATACCCAAAGAAAAGAAGCAGCATATATACATACATACATGTCAGCGTCGTCTTCATCTTCATCTTCTTCTGGAGAAGAAGTTGAAGGAGGTGATGGCGGCGGGGTTGAAGGGCCTTCATCTCCTCGTAGTAGGATTAGGTGGGGCAGTGAGGTTTGGCCGGCGCCGTTTGTTGAAGCTGTTGCTGTCCGGGTAACCGCTGATGCATCTACGACTGTTGGCCGAATTGCTGCTGCCCAAGCTCTATTCAACATTTTTCAGGTTCTCTCTTTGTTTATCTTCAATATACACACACAAGTACATGCAGTGTGTGTGATTCTGTTATGTTTAGTTGCTTGTTAGTTTTGCCCGGAAAACTGCTTTTTCGTCTTGTGTGAAAATTTGATTTTCTGTTATTATGTTCACATATGCATACTAACCTTTTATTTTCAATCTTTCCATTACTTGTTCTTGGGAATCATACTGATCTTGACGTGCTTCATTATTATTGAAACAAAAATAAGATAGTATTTAAAAGGGAAGAGAATGAAGTGTGGGAGTTGAGGTGAGCTTTTAATGATTGTGGGCTTGAGCATTGGATGAAAGAAAGCAATGTATTAAATTATGTGACTCACAGATAAGCTATCATTATACTAATTTAGTTCGTCCATATCTTTGACCAAATCCCATTAAGAAGCCTGAGCCAAACGTGCCCATCTTTGATACATAATCATTTATTTAAATCAATTATTTTCAATTTGTATACAATAAATACATGTTGGATTCGATATTTTATGCGTTGAATGTACTGATAAATGACACAAATATGTATGTAATGTAATAATTTCAAAAAATGAGAATTTTGTCAGTTATCAAATTATTTGTTGTAGTGTATTGTGCATCGAGAATAGTATTTATAAGCCCAATTTGAGTTTCAAGATTTGCCCATAATTTGAATAAGTTCAAATGATAATGCTTTAGGCCCACTTTTAACCAAAACACAAAAGGAAACTACTTCCCTTTGTTTTTTAGCTCTCAATTGCAAAAATATATAGGGGCTCTAACTATATCATCAGAGAAATTACCCCATTCTTGGATTGGTGTTTCTTGCCATTTAAACATGTGAAAAGGGTTCTTTTGGTCTTGTAGAGTTCTTTCCCTTTCTTTGCATGATCCCTTTTGAGCTCTAGAAATCCACTACTTTTTTTACTATGTATCCCTTTTTTCCCATTGGTATGCTTCTCTGTCAAGTTTTATTATGGTAACTATGATAATAAATATAGACAGAGACCGTTGAGGACACCCCCTTCAGTTTCTTACTGCTTTTGTAAAACAGCAAGACAGTGTTTGGATGGAATTATCTTGATTCTTGTATATATATGGATCATAATTTTTTTATGGCTTTTTCCAATTAAATCTTGAGGGTGGGACTTAGAAGTTTATTGCATTATCCTTTGGGTTTTGCTCAGTACTCATATAAGTGGAAATATACGTTTTGCTTTTTATTCCAAAGTATACCAATTTTTCCTTTTTTTAATTTTGTCAGACTGATCAGATGGCTATGAACTAAAGAAGGGTTTCTTGTGTATGTTGTCTGTTTATGTACTTTACTGTTTCAGCGGTAGCTTTTATCTCTTCTTAACCTGAATGATAACATTTAAGAGGGAAGTTTTGTCAGTTTTCGCGGCATAGGATATTATGATGATGAGATTGAGGCAGCAGTACATGTCTATAGCTATATGGGACAGGTCGAATAAACCTAGCTGGCTTTCCCTACTCCCCCTACTTTATTTAGTCTGACCTTCCTGCTCTCCGACCCCTGTGAAATGAATCCCCCCCCCCCCCCCTCTCTCATCTCTTTCTCTCTCACACGCATACACCCAGTAGAAGGTGTCTATATGCTTGTAATAATAACATTTCATAAGGTTGCTGCTGCTCCGAGTGTGGAAACAATATGGGCTCTGAATTCTTACATTCTTTCTTCCATATAATTAAGTGGGATTTACTTATAAGTCTCTTTTATGTAATTTACATATATATAACAGAGTGGTGTGGGGATAATCCCTATTGTCAGAATCCCAGAATTTTTTCGTTATTTAACTGCAGTAGTACTCCATGCACGGTTCATTGGTAATAATTATATTTTTAATCAAGTGGGATTTGGCATGCCTAACAAGGGTTCTTGGATTTCTCGCCAAAAGTTCTTTTTATTTTTACGTGGATATATGCACAAGCATGGGTTAGGGGTTCCTTCCCAAGGTGGTCAGCAGCAGCTCTAAATATTTGAAAGAAATACTGCCTATATATGTATGGTCATATTGATAATATATTCCTAAGTATAGCTTAAGTTGTAATTAAGAGGGCTTTTTTGCCATTGTTTTAATATCCAAATCTATGGGTAAAGGTAATGCTAATTAAAGGTCCAGACAAGATTGCATTCTTTATTACCTATATTTTTTGTAATAATTTGTTTGATCAATATCCATTTTGCTAATGATTTAGCCTCATATAGTAACATACATTGTTCATAAAATTCGCAGTAGATACTCAAAGTGTATATATGTTTCAATGCAGGTGTGTTCTACATGGCGAGCCATATCGCGATCTGAACTTCTATGGCAAAACCTTACACGTCGTATATGGAATGTTACGCATCTCACCCGCAACACATGGCGACAGGAGTATATTTACCACCACCGGACTTCCTGCAATTTCCGATTACGCAGATGCATATACACCACCCTGCATTTTATCCCGACAGTTAACAACAACAACAACGACGACGGTCTCGCTTGTCGTCGCCTGGCGCTCTCGAACAATCACATTGCAGCTGGCTTCTCTGACGGCGCAGTTCACCTATTCCACCTCCCAGATGGGTTCCACGTCTCTACCTTCTATCCTCAGCACCGTGATCGCCTTGGTCGCTTCTCTAGTGCTGTATCCGGTATTATTTTATCTGATGTTCGTATAGTCTTTGCCACTCTGGATGGCGACATTCATACGACGGACATCGAGGACGAAGACATGGCTCCTCTAAGAAGAGCACATTTGGGCGATGTAGTGAACCACGGTGCTCTAGTTGACTTCACTGGCTGTGACCGGTGGTGGGTTGGCCTCTACGCAGGTGGACTTGATTCAAATTCTCATCTACTTTGTGTTAAATGACAAGGATTCGCTTGTTTTTACCCCTCTTAATTACAATACTTTCTCAAATATGAAATTTCTCTCTTTAAATGGCAATCACTTCATTAATACATGTGCCATGTGTTGGTGTATGCAACAGAAGTTTTCAATTGATTGTTTGGCTTTCTCCAGGTGTTCCGGGCCATGCGTTCCGGATATGGAATAGTGTAAGCGAAGAGCTAGTTTCTGTGGGAGGGACGCTAACCGATCCCCAATCGGTAATGGGTTGGCATTTATTGACTGAATTAACCGAGCTAATTGGCCGAGTTCGAGTGACAGGCAACAACGAGGCCGTGGCGTGCACTAGGCTTAAGGTTATCGTGTTTGACCTACAAAACCAAGGTATAGTACTGAGGGAGGAAGAAACCCGAAGGCGCATCATGGTGGGCTTGTTCGATGCTAACAATGAGTCGGCACTGATTACGGACGACCGGGGTGTAGCTAGCGTGCGTTTAGTGGCCAATTTGGAGGAAAAATGTTGGTTTAGATTAAGGGGTCGTAACCTGAGGAGGACTTTGGGGTGTGTAAACAGTGGATATGGACTAATATGTGGTGCAGGAGAGATTAGGGTTTATGAGATAGAACAGGGGCAATATCTGTACAATTTAAGGGAAGCAATTGGGCATTGCAATGCCCTAATAGCAGATGAAAAGTATGTGGCTGCTTGCTCTTCTGATGGTACTATTCATTTATGGTACTTTGGGGCTGCATAAGCTCAGAATTGTTTGAGGAGTAGGAGTAGTAGGGGGAATTAGGGTTTCAGGGAGTAGTCATTTCTTCCCAATTTGATTGCTTTGATAGGGACAGGTAGTTTGTGGTGGGTTGCGACAATGCTTCTTTTTTAGATTTGAGTTGTTGACCTTTGACTCTTTGCAAAGACCAAAAGAGCCTTTTTGGCTCTGTTCTTTCATTTCCAAGTAGACCAAAATCGCTCACCTTTCACTTTCATTCTCTCTCTCTCTCTCTCTCTCTCCTTTGATGGGAACTCACAACTTTTGTTTGTACTTTTAATGTTGCAGTCTTGTAAAACCTAAACAACCAAAAGATGATGCAACTAAATGTTTTTCTTTTGATTTTTTATTTATTCTTTATCTATCTATCTGTCTATTGAAACTTTTACAATGATTAACAAAATAGGAACCACATTAAATAAGTTAACATTGAGATCTCATCAATAATTTTGGTGTTATGGGTTCAAGTTGGACGTTCGTATATTTGTTTATGTGAGTTATTGTAATTTATTTATCATTTTTAATTGTATTAATATATCGTTTGAATTTAAATGTTGCCTATTAGATGATTTATTGTATCTTATTATCGTTATTAGTTAAAAATAAAATATAATTTAAAAACATTTTACAAGTACAAAATAAAACTCCATTTAATTGTTTTATTAAGATTTTTTTTGTTTTTAATCATTAGTTTAAAGTCAATTTATTTATTATTTTGGTTAATTATCTTCTTTCTCTTTTATTTAACTAACTACAATGAAAATCACAGTAAGTACGCAGTCCTCTGGAGTGTGTTTCAATGGTCAGTAAATACTTATTGAGTTGAGGGTAAGATACATACAATACTTCTGAGTTGAAAAGGTTTCTTTCAAGGGAAAATTCTCACAAAATATATATGACAATAAAAAATATTACCACTAATAATAGATATTTAGTTATAATAACTTTATTTTGACACAATATTATTATTATTTTTTAAATTGAAAGCAATGAGACTATTGTTTTTTAGGAAATTGATTGGAATAATTAATATCAAATATCTATGTCTAACAACTATAGACAATTATAACAATTATATACTAATTACCAATATCACATAATTATATCTAATCAACAATTACTATTAAAGTAAAACGACACTTATTATTAAAATAAAATAAAATTCCCAATACATTGATGGGATTGAAACCATAACCTTATAGTTATGGGCCTCAACTTCACGAATTAAACTAAATCTTATGATCGGACACAATATATATGATTTTAAGGAACTTAATGGTAACAAATATTGGGACGAAGTTATCGGCTTATCGCTGTTGACAAATAGAGACACATCGATAATTCAACCATAATAATGGTTATTATCATTGAGTTTTCGCCATACATATGATATTAATTATTATGGTAAAAGTTTATATACTATTTTCTTGTCAGTAATTATATTTTCTTGTCAGTAATTATAATAGACAATTTTAACATAATTTGTATCCCTGATAATTGAAAATCATTATTGTGAAAAATGAAAAGTTATTTGTCACCCAACACATAATTAGCAATAATTTTTAGGGAAAAATATTTTTTTAGTTCGTTAAGTATGCCCAATTTTAGTTTTAATTCTATAAGTATGTCCATTTTTATTAACTCCAGTAACTTGCAAAATTGATTAGTTTTAGTCCTCCAGTCGATTCGATTTATAATTTGCGCCAGAAAAGTGACATGGCATGACACCTAGATGCGTTTTTGTTGATTTATAATCCTATGTGGCAAAAATTATGATGTGGAAGACAAGTTGACTATCTTTTGCAGGGAAGAAAGATGACTTTTCTTCTCTCCAAACTTGCACAAAAGATGACCATCATTAAACCAAGCAAAAGCTCCCTGATCCTTGTAATTTACTTCTTGCATTTTCTAATGCCTTGGTGGACTGTTGCTAGACGATCACACATGATGACGGGTGCTTTCAGATTAGGTGTTAATCAAAAGTGATTAATTAAATATAATTTAGTTAATCTAGTATAACCCCAAGATTTGCTGAGTGTGAACCTATAGAGTTGCACAAACACTACTCAATTAATTATGAATTAACTCTAGAAGGAATAAATTAATTTGATAGGTCAAATGATGTTATCATGTAATGGGAGAACCCATGTGATGGAAAACCTAAGATTTAATTAATGAGATTAATTAAATTTAAGTTAGGTTTAATTAATTTTATAAGATCAATTTTAATTGAACTACATGAATTAATTAATAGGATCAATTAATTAGAGTTTTGTCTTGATAATTTAATAAGATTAAATAAATTGAGTTAGGCTCAATTATTTGATGGATTAATTAATTGGGTTATGAGTTAGGATTTTGGCCAAATAGCATAAAGCCTCCTTGTGTTGTGAAAATTCAGCTAAAGATTCCCTTGTATTTTAAAGATAGGCAAAATACCTCATCTATTTTCGTAAACATAGCTTACGTGCCCGTATCCGTTAAAATTACTTAACGGATTTTTATTTTTATTATTAAATAACCGTAATGCCCTTGCTATTATATTTTATTTCTTATTTTAATAATCGTTGGAATTTTTTGATTGAATCAAAGCCATTAGATCTAGTCAATTCATCTAAGTCGTTAAATTTATGACAGATTAAGGATTTAGGTTCAATCAATTTTTAATATATATATTTATAAGTTATAAATATAAAATTATTATATAGAAAAATAAATAAAATTAAACCCCCTCCCACCCTCCGCCGCCCAGCCCAACAAACCCCCTCCCCTGCCCATACTCGTCGGTAACCTTGAAGGGGGGTGTGGGGGGGGAGGGGGGGGAGGTGACGACGGCCGTTGCCCAAGTTTGATCTAACCACAGTCACCTATTTTGGGTGACCGTGACCCATTTGGGTGATGGCGACGGGAGATTTGGGCGACGATGGATTTTTTTTCTTAAATTTTAATTTTTATTTTTAAGTTAAAAATTAAGAAAATTAATTTATTTTTTAGATTTAAAAATAATTCAAAGTAAGTATAAATTTTCATTTAAATACTTGAAATGGTAATCTAAATCTATATACTATTTACAGTAAATAATATTTAATCTAGTTAATATATATAATTATTATAAATAATTAATATTGTATATAAATTTGTATTGTGATATTTAATTTAAATTATAATATTAAGTTTTTTTTTATATTTTTTATACTTTAATTTAAATAAATATATTGAAGGATAAAATTATTTATTTTTTTAGAAGGATAAAAAATAAAAATAAAAATATAACCACAAAAACAAGCTCAAAAGAACAAGAAGAAAAAATAAATGTATGTAGTTTTATAAGTCAAAAAAGGTATATTAGTCATTTTTAGTCCAAAAAAGGGTCAAATCTACCAAAAATTAATGCATTCGCATTAAGGACGCTTAAAATCCACCTAGTGTTAGTTTCTAATGGAAGGGGGGATTTTACGCAGGATTTTTGGAAAAACACAGGTGGTAAAATGCAATTTGGTATAGGATTTATTTGATAAGATTAAATATATTCCATTTGGGCTTTTGAAAATTGATTGGATTAATTTATAGAGGCCCAAACCTATGGGTTTAACTTATTTTTGAAATAAACCCAATAGTACATATATATGTAACCCTAGCTTGAATATATATATATATATATGTATGTATTTATATCTGATATACAAATGTATATGAGGTTGTAAGGATGAAGGTGTTATTGCTTGAGTACTTGTGATACTAGTAGGTACTGTACTATGGGGATACACATTGTACCTATTTTTGACCTGACATGCAATGTATAAATATGTACATACAATAAATATATGAGATGTTTTTTGTGTGTGTATAGTGTATAGGTTTATGTATATGATACAAAAGACTCCTCCCACACTTATAATCTTGACCACTTTCTTCTCCCTCTCTTTTGTCTCTACTCTTGTTCTTCTTGAACTAATTTCAAGTTAGAGTAAGGTCTTCTTCAATTTGATGTACTAAGTTAATATATAATCAAGTCTCTTATACTACATACACTTTACCTCTAATAAGGTTTGGTGTAGATCGACCATCTTGTGGTGTAGTGTGTGTAACATAGAGAAGATCTCGTTGGTCTTCCGTGAGTACACGGTTGGAGGAGAAAAGCATGAAAAAATTCTTCAAATTGAAAATGTACAATTTCGTGATTACATTTTCGTCACTCTATGTTGCAATAGCCACTTATTTTATTTCAAGTTTGTTTTATATCTGTTGAGTGACGAATGCTTGGAATTAAGGGACTAGTTCTCTTTCGATTTAGAATTTAAACATGCTTATTTTCTTATGCTTACGTTGCGTTCTTTTCAAGTCCTGGACGATACCAATTCTTTCATTGATATCAGAGTCCAGTTCGGTACTCGTGGCTACTGTTTATGTCATGTTATATATGACATAGCATGCTTTATGTGAGATAGATGGTTGTTTTAATTTTGATTAAAGCATTATTTACATGTTTTTATGAATGATTATGTGATAGAAAATATGTTGTGTTGTATTTTAATTTTTGGAAATCATGTGATATTTTAAAAATATTTTAAAGCATTTTTGTGATTCAATTTTTGTTTATTCAAATAATAAAGGAAGGGGAAAAAACAAAAAATGCTTGTGGCATAGTAGTGGAGGAAACGTTCTGCTACTTTGCGACCTAAGTTTGTAACCTGGGCATTGCAGGTGTTTGTTAAGATTTTGCGCCCAGCACGGGTGCTGCGCTGGCTACGGCTCGTGCACGACCGCCCTTGAAGGTGCTTATGCCTATGCAAGCGACCTAGACAGCCATGCTGCCGTGTGATGTTTTTTCTGATAGAAATCGTTCTGGTAACGTTGTATATCTTTGAAAAAAAAAATATGAAAAATGTGATATTTGCAATTATTTTTTGCTTATGTTTCAATTTTGGGTTAAATATTTTTTTTTTTTTGTAAAATGGCATTTATTAATTTTGTGGAAAATATTTTTATATTTTCGATTAAATTATTTTGGAGGGACCAAAATTTAAATTTTGTCAAGGTTATTTTCGGCAAATTTAATTGGATTAATGTGTTTTTGGAAATAAAAAGTGTTGAAATCTATTATTAAATACAATTCCTTGTGAAGGAGCAACATGTGACTTTAATTGCATAATTATGGCATATATGGTATTAAATATCTCTTGATACTTGTGATGTACAATTTTATAATATGTGATATTATGAAATGCGTTTAATTTGTTTATGTTATAAAAGAATCAAAGGATGATCACATAGCCCATTGAACCCATATGATTGGTATTATATTCTATTTGGGTTGGGCCTTATGCGCCTCTTATTCTTCTCCTCTTTCTCATTTTGTAGCCTGAAAAATAATAAAGCATTCTTTCTCCCTCTTATGTACTTTTTCCCAAACTTATGATTGGGGTTTATGTAATTTCAATTGTAATGAGAGTAACTTAGGAGGTGAGATATTTTATTTCATTGTAAAATAACTTGTAATAAAGGCCGTCCATCGAGATGGGGTCCAAGTAGATACTTGGACAGAATCATAATGAAAAGAAGGATTTACAAACAGTGCATTAAGTTTAATAGTTATAGTAATTTGTAATAGCATAAGGTCTATCCTTATAAAGAACAATGATCCACTATGGGTTTAGTGTCTCGCATAATAATAGGCTTGTGATCATTCTATAGAGGCATACTAGGCTTATCACATTTGATGCTATGCATGATTTATTATTTTTGAAACAACAAGCATGCAAAATACTCATATGATGAGGTCTTAGTCTAAAGATAACTAAACTCTTACTTGGATTGTCCAAGTATAATATTAGGCACATAATGGACATACTAAAAAGTTTAATAAGTCCAAACCTTCCATCCATAACATTGTTGTGTGGATGCTACTTTCGTCCCTTTCGTGATTTCACTAGTCGTGGCAAGATTTGGAATGAAGAAAAGCTACACTATTATTATGAATGAGAGAAATATTCTCCTATTTTTCTATCTCACGAGTCGTGGGGGTGATAGCAGAAATACTTCACTTGGTTAATGAGTTGGGCCAAATGTGGAATAACGTGTTTCACTTAGAGTCTTTGCAATCATGTGAAAAGCGAGGCAAAATATCTTGAGGATATCATATGATGAGAATGGTAAATGTTACCTCCCATGAGGTAGTTTTTGTGTGAATTGTAAATTTAGGGCATGAAGAATTATCGTCGTGGATCTCAAGCCTACTAGGAAACCATTTTTCGAAATACCCATTTGAGAGTGATGGAATTTTGAAGAAATAGTGGGAGTAGTTTATGACTAAAGACCGTATCATAACTTATTAAGAAAAGTTTGCCAATTTTCTACTTCTATTTTGATGTAGATCAAATCATGTCTAAGAATCCACCTACTGTTATTTTTAGGCTAAGAAATTGAACAGAAACAACTACAATGACTAGCTAAGGAATTTAAAAATTATTTTGGACTTTGAGAGACAGATCTATGTTCTGGATCAGTCCCCTCCTGCTTTCCTTTAGGAATACTCTAGTGTTGAAGAACGTGTAATGTTCATAAAATGGCATGATGATGACCGGAAGGTTCACAGTATCATATTGGTGTCTATGACAAACGAACACAGTATGATAGGTTGGATCATGCTAGTTCATCATGAAGTGCCTGTGTGATCTTTACATGGTGCATGATCGATATATACGATATACGATATACCACGACTAAATCATTCTTTGGTACTAAGATAGCTGAAGGATCATCGATTCACGATTGCTACATCCAAATGTTATCCTTCATGGAGAAGCTTGAGGACTTGAAGGCAGGGATTGAGAACGAAAAATATATTGATGTGTTCCTTCAGTCACTCGCTCCTTATATGGACCCCTTTTTCATAAACTTCAACATGAATGGGCTTGAGAAGTCCATCACCGAGTTGATCAATATGTTGGTCCAATTTGAGGCTCAATATTAGAAGAAGAAGAAGAAGAGCAAAACCAAAGGTCCAATTTCTGTGAGCAAATTAGTTGTCAAGGTCTTGATTGTTGGCAAAGGCAAGAGGAAGAAGGTTCCTAAAGCCAATAAGGCAGAAGATGCCTGCTACTACTACTATGAGAAGGGGCAGTGGAAGAGAAACAATCCTAAATTTCTTGCCTCTGTCCAAGGTATCGTTGTTGTTGAAATTAATATGGTCACTAACTGCTTCTTGGGTATTAGATATCGACTATGACGCTCACATCTGTAATGATTTACAGGTGATGGCAAGAAGCAGAAGACTAAGTAAAGGAGAGGTAGACCTGCAGCTTGGAAATGGCAAGAGGGTTGTTGCTGAAGCCGTGGGACTAGTCCACTTAGTAGTTGGTGATCATGTTAGGATTGATTTGAAGGAATGCTGTTATGTATCTAGTTGATTACGAACATCATTCCTATTCCTTTTTAGACAAAGAAGGTTATGAGTTTACAATCATTGAAAACTATTTTTTATTTGTTGAAAGAAGATTTTTCACACTTGCTGGGTAAAAAACTAATAATTGACCATTATATCGTCCCACAACATAATATGTTTATGACTATTCAAAACAAATGCAAATTAGATAATCAAGAAAATTTGAAAATCTGGCATGCAATGCTGGGTCACATATCTTAAGATAGGATAAGGAGGTTGTTGGATTCAAAGAATTTAGAAATAGATGATTTGGATAATTTGCTGGCTTCTCTTGTCATCAAGGAAAAATGACTAAGAAGTCCTTTGTAGGAAAAAATAGGCTTGCTAGTGATCTATTAGATTTGATCCATTCAGATGTCTGCGAGCCACTTAACACTCAAGCCAAAGGTTTGTTCACATAAATTTTATCCGATGATCACTCATGGTATGGTTATGTTTACTTGATGAAGTGCAAGTCTTAGGCCTTTGAAGGGTTCAAAGAATTCAGATTTGAAGTAGAGAACTAAACTGACTGCAAGATCAAAATTCTTTGATTGGATCGAGGTGGCGAGTACTTGAGTGGAGAGTTATTGAACTATCTAAAAGAGAATGGGATTCTCTCTAAGTGGACTTCTCGAGGAACAACACAGTTGAACGACATTTCTGAAAGGAGAATCTGAACCCTGTTTTGGACATGGTTCAGTTTATGATGAGTTTCATTGAGTTGCCACTATCCATTTGGGGTTATGCTTTTGAGACGGCGACCAAGTTATTGAACATGGTTCCATCTATGACCATTGCCAAGATACCATATGAGATATAACATGACAAACCTACTTCCTATAAATACCTTAGGGTATGGGGAAGTCCCGCGCAAAGCAAGAGACTAGTGGGAGCCAAACTGGATTCGCGATCTAGTTTTTGTAAGTTCATCAAATATCTAAAAGAAACTGTGGGGTATTATTTTTATGAACCCTTAGAACAAAAGGTGTTTGTTTCGAGAAATTTAGTGTTCCTGGAAAGGATTTTCTATTGGATACCCGACGTGAAGAGTTGCTTCTTGAGGAATCAAGTGAAGCAACACCTTAGGCAGTAGTAGCATCATCTTCCGTGTTTGTGGTTTCTAGTAAAAATATTTCAATTCTTCGAAGGTCAACCGAAGTATCTCAGCCGCATGAGAGATATGGGTTATTGGTTACCAGTTAAATGGATAATGATCAAAAGACTTATGAAGAAGCAAAGTCCGACATCGATTCAGAAAAGTGACTTGAGTCCATGAGATCCAAGATGGACTCCATGAGTTCCAACAAGGTATGGACCTTGGTAGACCTACCTATGGGCTTCAAGCGCATAGGGTGTAAGTGGGTTCACAAACAAAAGTTTGGAGTCGATGGCAAGGTGACTACTTTCAAGGCCAGGGTAGTGGCAAAGGGTTGTACTTAGAGGCCCTGTATGGACTTTGAGGAATATTTGCCTGTAGCAATGACCAAGTTCAATCGAATTTTTCTTGACATATCCACATATTATGATCATGAGATATGGGAGATGGATGTAAACACGACGTTTCTTATTTATTTTATTGAGGAAGAGATCTATATTGATCAATCCGTGAGTTTCATATCCATAAGAGAAGAACAAAAGGTTTGTCATCTCCATAGGTCCATTTATAGACTTAAATAGGCTTCTCGAAGTTGGAATATTCATTTTAACGACGTCATAAAGATTTATGATTTTGTCCAGAACGAGTTTGACCCTTGTGTATATAAGAAGGTCAGTAGGAGCTCAGTTGTGTTTCTCGTGCTTTATGTGGATGATATCTAGATCATTGAGAATGAAACCTAGATGTTGGGTTAGAGGAAAACATGGCTTTCTATGCAATTCTTCGTAAAGGATTTGGGTGATGCTTCTTGCATCCTTGGCATCAAGATCTATAGAGATAGATTTAGAAGGATATTAGGAATGACCTAAGACTTAGTCTCCTAAGACAACAGAGGAAAACGAAAAGATATGTGACATTCCTTATGCCTCTATTTTAGGTAGCATACAATATATTGTCCAATGCACAAGGCTTGATATTGCATTTGCTTTGAGTGTCACGAGAAGGTATCATGAATGTGCTAGTGAAACACACTGAACTACAGTCAAGACAATCCTTAAGTAGCTGAGAAGGAGTCAAGAGACGTTCTTGGTGTACGGAGGTGGAGAGTTGGTAATGGAAGGGTATAGTGATGCTAGTTTCCAGTCTGACCTAGACGATGCTAAGTCCCAGTCCGATTTCGTATTCAAGCTAAATGGTGGTGTGGTTGTTTGGAAGAGTTCCAAGAAGGATACCATAACTAATTCCATCACAGATGTTGAATACATAGCGGCTTCAGAAGCTGCTAAGGAAGCGATTTAGATGAAAAACTACATCCAAGAGTTGGTTGTAGTGCCTAGCATTGCCGAGCCTATAGTTATCTTTTATGATAATAATGGTGCATTAGCGCAAACAAAGGAGATGAGATCTCATCACAAATCCAAGTACATTTTTAGACGCTAACAATTACTGCAAAAGATGGTGGCAGAGGTGATGTGAGAGTAGATCACGTCACATTGACAGAAAATACAGTAGATTAGCTGAACAAGCCCGTTTCACAAATTACCCATACTCAACATCTGGATAGGATGGACTACGGTAGATGGGTGATTAGCTTTAGGTCAAGTGGGAGATTGTTAGGATATGTGACCAAGCCAATTAGATTGGATATTCTTTAATCTATTTAAGCAATTTCCTTTTATTTTGTAATATTGAATTAAATAAATAAGATTAAGTATTCATTTGGTCTTACTTTTTTGTAATTTTTTTAAATTGCAATAAAGCCCATGGATCACTAATCAATCAATGAAGTTGGGTTGCTCCATTTGATAAAAACTATAAAACCAACTTTCAAGAGTTGGATCTGAAGTATTCTAAGTCGAGCGCCTCGAGAATGGGCATCGAGGGTTCTATTTAGACTTGCAGTAAAGATTGTGTCCATATGATGGGTCTCGTGTTTCATAGGCGACAAAATGTATGACGTCTATGCAATTTTAGTGGGTAGTTGACAAAGGTTGTTAAGCCGACTGAACTGACTCATGGGGGAGTCGTCATATGGAAGTCTGTGAGGCTTGACCGGTATGACTTGAACTCCTCAGCTCCAATAATATGGGATTTAATCCTCAGACTTGAGGATCCACGTAGTCTCATATATAAGACGATTGTATCTAGGGCCTGATAAAGATGACCATATTCTAATTGGTTATTATAAGCTTTATTCCAATCTAGTCAGAACATGTATGAAGACTGGTGAATTCTAAAGAGAGGATTCGTCACCTATCATGAGATGATAGTGCTCTCCTATGCATTCTGATGTGTGTTGTGCTCTCGGGAGTCCATGGCCACAACGGGTGATCAAATAACAAAGTATTTTTCTTATGTTAATTAATTGGAGAAACATAATCAGAATATTAACCATAAATGTCTAGTCTAGGATGGGAAGCAATGACCAATTCCATGTCCGAGACTAAGACAGGAGATGACTGATGGAAGGATTGTACCTTATACTCGGTACCCTTAAGGTTCATGCCATTTTCATCAATTCTCTGGTGTCATGGATCGTTGCTAGACGACCATCTATCGTGACAGGCGCTTTTGAATTAAGTGTTAATCGAAAGTGATTAATTAAATATGATATAATTAATCTAGTTCAAAAACATGTGCCAAATAAATTATGTGTTGACACAAGTCCAAGTTTAGTTGAGGGTAAGCCTACTGTGCCACACAAAATACCATTCAAGGAAGCAGTAGAAATTAATTATAAATTAATTCTAAAAGAAATTAATTAATTTAAAGAGTTTAAATTAATTTGAGAGATTAAATGATATGATCATTTAATATGAGAACCCATGTGATGGGAAGCCCAAGATTTAATTAATGAGATTAATTAAATTTGGGTTAGGTTTAATTGATTTGATAAGATAAATTTTAATCAAACAAGATGAATTAATTAATAGGATCAATTAATTATAATTTTGACTTGATAATTTAATGAGATTAAATATATTGAGTTTGACTCAATTATTTGATGGATTAATTAATTGGGCTATTGGCTAGGATTTATTTGATAAGATCAAATAAATTCCATTTGAACTTTTAACAATTGATTGGATTAATTCTATGGAGGCCTAAGCATATGAGTTTAATTGATTTTTGAATTAAGCCCCATAGTGTATCTATACTAATATAAAAAGAAAAGAGCTTCTATACTCACAAATGGTGGTTAATGACACCACCGAACTAATTTTTTGTGAAGTGAAAATGCCTTTCAACTAATGAGATAACTAACTTATTTAAATTTTTGAATTATACATTAACTAATAAATTAGTTTTCTTTTCTTTTATTTCTTTTTTTAGTGCAATGTTGGTTTATAGATTTCCTCTTATATATATATATTTTACAGCATGAAAGATTATTTATTATATGTGCACAGGAACAACGTGTGATAGCGACTAGTGTATATATATATATGTAGCTCTAGTTTGAATATAGGCAAAAATTCACTTTTGGTCCCGCGCTTTAGGTGCTCAAAACTTGTAGTCCCAAAACCCTAATTTTTTAACACTTTTAGTCCCGCGTCATTAAAAACTGACGGAAACGGTACGTGACAAGTCACGTGCCGTTAGTCAGCTGCTATGGTCCATTGAGGTCAACTGGTAAGTCATTTCAGGCTTTAGACAAAACACGTTCTTCTCTCCTTTTCCCCAAATCCACAAAACAAAATCCCTAAATCCCTAATCCCCCAAATCCCTTTTCTCTAAATCCACGAAATAATCTTCCCAGTGAAGAACGACACCAAGTTCTCGTTGATTTGGAGCAAAGAGTGGCGGAAGAAGATGAGCTTGAGGCACCAAGTTCTCGTTGATTTTCCAGACCCTAAGTACGACAAATACGGTTAGTAAACTTGCAAACTCTTTTTACGATTTCAACGATATCCTAATGAAGCACAATCTGGTGATCCATGGGTTGATGAAATATGTTAGGGGATTAGGGATTTTAAGTAGTTTTGTACATTTATTTGCTGTGCACAATCTGGTGATTACGTGAAATAGTCTGTTCTGTTGGGGAAAAGGGAATCTCTGTTGCTCATTGCTTTTTATTCATCACTTTTCCTTTGATGCATTTTGGACAATATCATTCATCCAGATTATTTGGGATTGCAATGTTGCTGCTGCACTTTTCCTTATATCATTTTGGACAATTTTGGACAAATATCATTCATCCTTTACTGCTGCACTTTTTCTTATAAAACTGTACTAGTAGGGATTGCAATGCACGTAATGTTACTATCATTCATTTTGCTTTCTGTTGCACTTTTCCTTATAAAGCTCTCTTTTTTTTTTGTTTTTATATTTTTCAGGGAATGAACCCTTTATCACTATCATTATGTATCATGGGGGTTCAATTATTCGTAGCCCTAAACCTGAATATGTGGGTGGGACTAAAAGTAAGTTTGACTTTGTGGATGTATTTAATGTTACTATGGAGTACTTGAACAAACTTGGTGAGAAATTGGGTTACATGGGGCCTAACAGTTTTACAGACTACACATGAACAAATTTATACAACTCAAGTATCAAACTGAGATTATCAAATTTACTGAAACATACAGTCCCCAAAACAGAACTTTTACGTTGTATCTGGAGTGCATAGAAACCCCAAATAGTCAGCTTGGTTCCTCAAACCCTATTGTTGAACCCCAAATGCAAACAAATGTCCAAAAAGGGAAGGGGGTAGTAGTGGATGATGAGAATGATTCTGAATTGAATGAAGTAGAATGGGATGAGGTTTGCAGACTAGTGGATATGTATGCAGATGATAATGAGGGGGAAGGTAATGGGGCAGGTGATGATGATGAGATTGGGGTAAGTGATGATGATCATGGGGTAAGTGAAGGGGAAGGTACATATATATATATATATATATATATGAGGTTGTAAGAATGAAGGAGTTTTGCTTGAGTATTGATACTAGTAGGTAGTGTACTATAGGAACAAACATTGTACCTGTTTTTCACTTGACATGCAATGTACACATGTATACATACAATAAGTAAATGAGATGTCTCTTGTCTGTGTGTGTATAGTGTAGAGATTTGTGTATCTGATACAAAAGACAACACTCCTCTCAACTTATAATCTTGACCACACTCTTCTCGCTCTCTTTTGTGTCTATTCTTGTTCACATTGAATTAATTTCAAGTGAGAGTAATGTTCTCTTGAGTTTGATATAATAAGTTAATAGTATAATCAAGTGTTTTATACTACATACACTTTACTTCTAGTAAGATTTAGTGTAAACCACCTTGTGGTGTAGTGTGTGTTTGACGTAGATGAGATCTCGTTTGCCTTTGCGCGAGCATACGGTTGGAGAGAAAAACTTGAAGAAAGCCTTCAAATCGAAAAGGTAAAATTTCGTGATTACATTTTCCTCACTCTATGTTACAATAGCGAATTATTTTATACCTGTTTTATGCTTGTTGAGTGCCGAATGCTTGGGATTAAGGGACTAGTTTTCTTCCGATATAGAATTTAAATATGCTTATTGTCATATTTTTGTTGCGTTCTTGCCAACTCCCCTACCACACCAATTCTTTCAAAATCTTGGTGTACAAGTTTTCCACGTGGACACACACATGGATAAGGTCGTTGTTTACTGAACTAACTAAATGACACATCAATAGTTTCCAATCAATTCACCAAAAATTGACCATCAAATTCTAAACCTGACTAAACTGACACATTTTTGCAACTTAATGATTAAAATGTGATAACTATGATGATTAGAACGCTAAAATTAATCGAAGATAAAGTTAATGGACTCCCCTTTATCATGAATATCCCCAACAAATCTAAATCCACTGATTGTCGAACCAAAAACAAAATTACTATACAAAAATTAATTGACAAATTATATTTTTGGTCCTGTAACTTTAGGTAAATAGCACTTTTAGTCCTGTAACTTACTCCATTTACATATTTAGTTCTTTTCTTGACGAATTTAGTCCTAAACATCTCATATTTGATCCTTTTATGATAATTTAGTCCTGTGTTGACAAATTTGGTCCGATCGATCTATAGTTATAAGACAAAAAATTAGATATACTACGTGTGAAGGGGATCAATATTGTCAATGTAGGACTAAATTTGTTAAAAAAAGATTAAATGTGAGATGTTTCGGACTAACTTCGTCAAAAAAAAAATAAATGTGTAAATAGAATAAGTTACAGGACTAAAAGTGCTAACAACCTAAAGTTATAGGACCAAGAATATAATTTTTCAAAATTAATTATTTACAATTTATTCCAAGTATATTGAAAGATAAAAACTATTAGAATCAAGTTTTTTTAGTACTTAGTTGTGAAAATAAAATTTACCTCATACGATACATAAAGCAATAGTTTGGGGAAGGGGAGGGCAATCGTGTTTATTTTGCCCCCAAACAAAAATTTTAATCTAGTGGAATATTCTGTTTAATGTTTCATAAATTCCCTCTTGATAATTATAATTTTGTGCATGGGCTTGTTTGCATGCACAATTTGTGAGATTTTTAGAGCCGGTTTGGTTTTCTTGGATTTTGATTTATCTATCTCTATAAATTAATTATAATCACATAATTATATCAATTATTAATGACTACAGTAATTCATATTTTCATTAATCTATATGATGGAAAATAAATCTAGAGCTTGCGATCCGCACATTACGAACGTATGAAACCCACAAGTTATAAATTTCTTCCACTCTCATTTGCCAAAGGTCCCTCATACAATGTTATGAGGGGATATTTATACTATCTGCATGTTGCTGGAGGATGTAAAATTATTCTTACCCCTCTATCAACCATTTATATATGGACATAAATCTTCTGTGAAGATTAATCTAGAAAAAAGTTTATTCGAAATGTGTGGTTTCTTTCTCTAGATGCTTTTGTAAAAATAGCTTTTCTACCCTTAATGTGACTTTTGCTTCCATCAGTATAATTACTATTGATGATGCTCCCACAAATACTTTTCTCAAACCCAAAGTTAAGGAGATGTGCCCCCACTAAGCAGCTTAGCAGACCTAGCTCTGTTTGCCCATGAGCAATGTAGCAGACCCATATTCAGTTTGTTTTCACTAACTTAGCAGGCCAAAATGTGAGTCCCAGTCTAGTAGGATGACTCAACATACAACAAGGATGATACGTCACATATGTTTGTGTCCCACTCTGTACAATTGCAACTTCTCTCCCTCAAGTTAATAAGAAAATGGACATTTTTTTCATGACTTCAATTCATCCTCCCCAGCAAATAGCAAATTACATTGAGTGGCCAGTTCCTTGACAAAATTCAACTTATTCAAAACATTTGTAACAACCTCACCCTGCAAAGCACATTTCTTTTGAAACCTCTTATGCAGCCTACTCATAATTTTGACCCTCAACCCATCATGCCAAGACAAGATGGGCTTAGACCTCAAATCACCAACCTAATTGTTAAAAGATTTTGACAAATTATTGTGACATGATCATTTTTCAATCTAACATCAAAAGTATGTCTAGCCCAAATATGAACAGGTACATTTTTCAACCACTCATAAGCAACAGGTTTATGCTCGTCCAACTTGAACATGACAAAGTTAAATCCACTTACAGTATAAGATCTCACAGCTTGCCAAAAGTACTTCTTGAGCATCATGCCAATAAATTGTTGTCTCAAGTTTGCAGAAATATGTCTGCAACACTTTCTATTGATGGCATTTGGCACCAATTCACTGATACTCCACCAAATCCTGCATTAAGAATATACCCATAAGTTAGACATATATCACAAACATGCCCATCTGATAAACAAATAATCTCAAAGCACCTCCTGAACTATATAAAACCTTGCATATATCCTCCTAAAGAATTTAAAAGTATAACATAGTATTAGCTTCTGTCTATCTGTCTGTCATGAAAGTCCATAGCTTGTCATCATTAAATCCTCCAAGCATTTCCTCCAGGCTTGTGAAAAAATACATCTAACTATCTTTTTGACCTAACATCCACAACTGCATACACCATAGGGAACAATCCCATTGTTCCCATCCAAGCCTATAACAACCAATGTTACAGCCCTATAAGGTCCTTTAAGGTGACATCCATCGAAACCCAAAAGAGGACTACATCGTTGCAGAAAACCATGTTTCAAAGCATCCAATCCTACGAGAATTCTTTTCAAAGTAAGTGTCCCACGGACACTTTCAACTGACCTACCTTCAGCATTTGTGTGGTACTGTAACTTTACAAGACTATCAAGATTAGTCTTTTCAACCATTTTAGCATAAGCAGATAACAACCAATATTAACTAGCATGCCCCCCCTTAATAATGTCAACATCCATTTTCTTTGCCCTATAAAGTTGCATGTAAGGTGGAGTGACTCTCATTTCTTAACCCTCTTGCTTTCACGTCAGGATTTTCCCTCAAGACATCAATCCACTTATTAGCCATCTAACCGGCATTAGCTTCCTTGATTTTTATTAGCCCTAACACATGTATGTTTAGCCTCTAATGTCTTGATCATAAAGGTCTCTCCATCAAGTAAAGGAGATGCATGAACTCTCCAACTACATCCCTCAGCTACATAGACAATAATTACCCTTGACTTTTAATTTTCTATTCTCTTAATTTGAAAACCCTCTCTAATGACATATTCCTGAAGCACTTCTCTAAGCATATCAACATTAGTAAAGACTATACCCTTTTCAAGCTCAATTTTTTGCATAGGATTATCAAGAATTGAAACCTCATCCTTATTAAGCATACCAACAAATGGATCATCTAAAAATTCTTCATCACTAGAGTTAACAACCTCACAATAATTATCAGATTCATACCCAAATAAGCAAACATCAATATCAATATGTTTTTCACCCTCAGCCCCCTTATCATCATCACCCTTAACCCCCTTTTCTTCAATACCATCCTCGTCAGTCCCATCATCATCATCACCTTCAATCCCTTCTTTAGTAGCCCCTTCCTCGGGCCCCTCCTCATTCCCACCCTCAACATTCCTAAATCATCGGCTACATACAAGTTTATTTTCTTACTTGCTTTATGCATCTCAAACATAGTAGCAACATCATCATCATCATCACCAACAACCATTCAATTAGAGGCATCAATTTCACAACTAAAAGAAGGATTCAATAGGCAAATATTTGGAACATGACTTAAAGCCAATGCACAAACTTCAGTTAACAACTGCACAAATATATACCCCTTTGAGTGCCTATCTTTCAAAATTGTCATTGAATCCTTATAGTGAACAATGATATCTACTTGGGACCCATTGTTTGCACTGTTAAATAACAACAAATAAACTGCTTAAAAATTAACCCATAAATTATGTATAGATCGCCAAACAATTATAATGAACTACTTTCAAAATAGTAACTTGTTGCCCACGGTCAATGCCAAACAATAATCTCAACAATTCATTAAGTTTATTTGTAGTTGCTTTTGAAGAATCCAATGTAATGCAAAACAAAAATTGAAAAAAAAATACAAAAAATAAGAAAAATCATTTCAATTTATGATTTACAACATACTCATGGAAACAAATAAAATGCATACATTGCATGCAAGTCACTCTATAAATCCAAATATTTTTTTAAAAAAATAACAGATTCACTAGTAATTTAAAGATCTAAGGTTTCAAACAAAAAATTGGCAATTTTTGGATGGAAAAGAAACATCATGCATAAATAATAACAAAGCGAAAGGAATATCATCTAAAGAACTTCATATAGTAATTAAACCCTAAAACCAAAAAAAAATAAAAAATAATAAAATCCCTCTATCTATCTGTCATTTGCTTCCATAAAATAATATCTCAAAAAATATTTGGAAATTAGAATTTCAAAATACTTACTTTTGTATGCCATTTGTTTTCACCAAAATAGGGTTTTTCCTCCACCAAAGTTTACGTTTCTTTGGCCATAAAATGTTGGCGAGAAGATGATAGGAAGTAAATATCAATATGGAAGAGTTTTGTAATGAACTTGGAAGAAAATTGTAGAAAAACAAGAACATGGGGTGGGAGAAGAAGAGAGACAGAGATTAGAAGAAGGAAATCAAGAAAATTTCTTGATAATAATCAACAAAAACACATCTGTGGCCCTTTTACATGGAATTTCAACAAAAATTAACAAAAGAGAATAGCTAAAAATGACAACAAATTCAGGGAAATAATCTGTCGTCTTTCATCTTTAGTTGCAATTTGGTTTGCTCTTTTGCTCTGCAACAAAAAGTTCATAAAGGCAATTCCACAGTCCTTCAGCTACGCGCAAATCCTAGCCATCCACGTGTTTTGCTGTCTGCGCTACAGATAATTGGGAATTAGGGCTAAATCTCCCAAATTCTTTCCCTAATTATGCTCGCGCCCTAATTTCCTCAAAACGATGTCGCTTTTGCTTCGATTCTTCGATCCTCCCCCAAAATTAATCGAACCCTTAATCCGCGGCTCTGATGAGTCTTCTCAATCGTGTGGTCCTCTTCAATAGTCACATTTTGGCTGTGAAACATGACATTAAATCCTCTTTTTCTTGATCCTTGTACCCAAGGATCAAAACCTAGAACTTAGTAGCAACCACGCTGTAATCTTCCCACATCGTTTGATCAGGTGTGGCATGAGACCAGTGGATTAACACTTGGGGAACTCCAACATTGTTCCTTGGAATCAACCTCCTAACAAGGATAACTACTGGGTACACCTTGAAATTTTCATCCTCGAATTCAGGCAGCTCTGCTCAAGGAAGATACTTTGATCCCACCTTCTTATTAAGCAATGAGACATGGAACACTAGGTGAATCTTGGATGCAGGTGGCAGCTCCAGCTTATAAGCTACCTTGCCTATCTTCTCCAGCACCTTGCAAAGCCTAAAGTACTTGGCTTGGATAACAGTCTAGAACAAGGTGTTCCCCTCATAGCTGGTTTGTACCTCTTGCATCCATAACAACACATGTTAGTAATGGCATTAGATTCAGTCTCTGCACCCTCATGCTTCACTCTGGATAAGGCATCAACAGCTCTATTATCATTCTCTTTTTTTTATACTGAACTTCATAGTTAAGCCCCAGTAGCTTAGTCACCCATTTCTATTGCAGTAGGGAGTCTACTCTTTGATCAACTATGTACTTTAGGCTCTTCTGGTCAGTCTTTATAATAAAATGGTTACCTCGCAGATAATGCCTCCACTTAGTGACAACTAATAGTAAGGCTAGGAAATCCTTTTCATAGGTGGAAAACCCCAAGCTCTTAGTTGCTAAGGCTTTGCTTGGATAGGCAATAGGCTTGCTTCCTTGTATCAAAACTGCACCTATTCCCTTTCCACAAGCATCCGTTTCAACCACAAAGGGTCGAGAGAAGTTTGGCATGGACAATACAGGAACAATTGTCATCACCTCTTTCAGCTGGTTGAAAGCTGCTTTAGCCTCTGGAATCCACTCAAAAGCATCCTTCTTGAGTAGATCAGTCAGTGGTTTACTGATAATTCCATACCCTTTAGTGAATTTCCTATAACAGCCTGTGAGCCCCAAGAATCTTCTTAAAGCCTTGACATTAGTGCGAGTTGGCCAGTTGACCATGTATTCTATCTTACGCGGGTCAGTAGCAACACCCTCCCATGATATAATGTGTCCTAGGTATTCCACTTTCAACTAAGCAAAAGAACATTTGCTCTTCTTTGCAAATAGCTGGTGTTGCCTGAGTAACTCCATCACTTTTTTGAGGTGCACTAGGTGCATCCCCCAATTCTTGCTGTAGATTAGCATATCATTAAAGAACACCAAAACAAACTTTCTAAAAGGTAAGGTTCAAACACAGTGTTCATTAGTGCTTGAAAAGTTGAGGGAGCATTATACAGTCCAAAGGGCATAACAAGAAACTCATAATGCCCACTATGAGTAATAAAGCTGGTTTTAGGTATATCTTTCTCTCTCATCCTTATCTGGAAATAGCCTGATCTTAAGTCAATTTTTGAGAAATACTTAGCTCCATGTAACTCATCAAGAAGCTCATCAATTATAGGGATAGGGAAGTTATGCTTAACTTTCAGCTTGTTGAGATACCTGTAGTCAACACACAACCTCTAGCCTCCATCCTTTTTCTTCACTAAAAGCACTGGTGATGCAAAAGAACTTTGACTTGGCCTTATGATCCCACTATCAAGCATCTCCCTACTATCCTTTCAATCTCAGTTTTCTGCGCATATGCATACCTGTAGAGATGTTGTTTTCTAGGAATTAGATCAGGGAGTAACTTAATGCAATGCTCAATGCTCCTCTCAGGGGGAAGTGAACTGGGTTCCTTAAACACATCATCATACTGCTGCAGTAGCTTAACCACTTTGATATTGTCATCTGCCCTGTTCAGTACCTGGGATGTTAGGAGTAGCTCCCCTTGCTCATCTTGAATTCTCCTTCTTAGCATTTTAACTAAGGAGTGTGCTATCATAAGTCTTAGTCCTGGTTCATTGGATAA
The DNA here is from genome assembly GCF_026168435.1 of Sesamum indicum. Lineage (NCBI taxonomy): Eukaryota > Viridiplantae > Streptophyta > Magnoliopsida > Lamiales > Pedaliaceae > Sesamum > Sesamum indicum. The sequence goes on along the minus strand of NC_142661.1, from coordinate 329,762 downwards.
GGCTTTAAGGATCAGCTTCCCTTCTGGTTGGTTGAGAGTGATTTTCAGCTGGTGGAAATCTAATTCCATAGGGTTGTAATTGCTGAGCCAATCACACCCTAATACCAAGTCACATCCTCCTAGCTTCAGCAACCTCACAAGGTGTGAGAACTTACATCCTTGCACTTCCCAATTAAAGCTTTGATATGCTAGCTTGCTGATGACCTTTCTACCATCAACTACCCTGACTACAATAGGGGTGGTATCCTTCAACTGACATCCTAAAGCTACTACCACTTTCTCATTAATGAAATAGTGGGTGCTACCACTGTCTATAAGAATAAGAATCACCTTGTCTCCTACCAGCCTATTAACCTTTAGAGTCTTTCAATTGACACTCCCCTTCATGGCATGTAAAGAGATTGCAATCTCTTCAGTGTCATCCCCTTCTCTTGGGCACTCATCTTATTCAGCTCTATCATAGTCCCTAACTTCTTCATCACTGAGTAACATATAAACCTATCTGAATTTGCACCTGTGCCCAGGCACAAAGGGTTCATCACACTTGTAACACAGATTCTTCTCCTTCTTGGCTCTCACTTCTGCCTTAGTTAAGCACATTTTGGCCTGAGGGTTTGTTTTAGGGAAAAGGGCTCTTGTTGGGTGGTCTAAAAGGTGGTTTTGCTTGGGTATTCCTACTAGGTTGGTGGGCCTTTTTGGGAATAGCATTCACAGTGCGTTCTTGTTTCCTTGCAAGTGTAACATCCTGGTCCAATGAGGAAGCATTGCAGGTAGAAACAAATGAATTGACCTCCTCCTTTAATCCACTGATGAACTTCATCATAAAGAATTCTTCCTTAAGATTCTTATTGAATATGAGCATTTGATCCTTCAACTCTTCGAACCTCTCTAAGTACACATTCATAGTAGTTTCATGATGGAGCTTGTGGAATTCTTTCACAACTCTCTCATTATCTAGGTCCTCAAACCTCTCAAGTATGTTTACCACCAACTCATCCCAAGAATGGAATTCTTTCTTTTCTACATAGCCTAGTACCGCAGCTCAGGCTTCCCTTGCATATATATAGAGGCCACAATAACTTTTTGGTGTTTAGGTATGGGAATTAACTGAAAATACCTAGTACACCTCCTTATCTAGCTCCTTGCATTCTCTCCATCGAAGTAAGGAAGCTCTAGTCTGTTCAAGGCACTGTAAGTTCCTGCATTCTGAGAGCTGTGTTGCTCTTGTATGGAGGCATTGCCACCCTCTTGCCTCAAGGAGTTGTGTACAACAGCTCTTGAGGATGACCCTTTTTCCACAGAGGCAGTTAGGCCCTCTCTTAGGATAATTTGTTTCTATTGTACTGCTGCAGCTGTTCAACCACACTTTGGAGCTGAAGTTGAACAGTTATCAAGCTGTGTTCCACGTTTAAAACTGAGGCTTAAAGACCTTCTTGGACTTCCATCACTTGGTCCAGGCGACTGTGAATCTCATCTTCACTAGCTTGTCTCCTGACCCTTTCATCCATAATCATCACATCTATTTTCTTTTGTGATTCTTGTATTTCTTTCAGTCTTGTTTCATCAGCCATATTTAGAGTATTTTATTGTTCTTTTAGGTCCAAGGATTGAGTGGCTTTGAGGCCAAATGTAATGAACTTGGAAGAAAATTGCAGAAAAACAAGAAAAGGAGGTGGGAGAAGAAGAGAGACATAAATGAGAAGAAGGAAATAAACTTTGAATTTCTTGATAATAATCCCCAAATACACATCTGTGGCCATTTTACATGGAATTGAAACAAAAATTAACAAAAGACAAAAGTTTAAAATGACAATAAATTTAGGAAAATAATCTGTCATCCTTCGTCTTCAGCTGCTATTTGGTTGGTTCTTTTGTTCTGCAACAAAAAGTTCAAAAAGGCAACTCCACAGTCCTTCAGCTGCGCACAAATCCTCGCCATCCACGTGTCTTGTTGTCTGCCCTGCTGATAAGAATTAGGGCTAAGTCTCCCCAATTCTTTCCCTAATTTTGCTTGCGCCCTAATTTCCTCAAAACGATATCGCTTTTGCTTCGATTCTTCAATTTGCCCCCGAAAATTAATCGAACCCTTTGATCCAACGGCTCTGATGAGTCTTCTCAATCGTGCAGTCCTCTTCAACAATCACATTTTTTGGCTGTGAAACACGTCAAGTTTTTTTATGAAAGAGAGGAAAAAGATGAAGGCTAACATTTTGTGAGAGACTTTTGTGTGATAGAAAGGTGAATGATCGACCATGACTCGAAGGTGAAGAGTCCGCCAAAATATTGTTGAACTGACGGGGGCAGTTTCGTATTTTGTAATTTCACCTTCTTTATTTTTTTAAGACCATTTAACTGAGGGGCAAAAGTGTATTTTACTTTAGTCAACTGCTTTTAACTGCAAAGATAATGTCAAAAGGGAGGTATTTGTAATTGGACAAATTACAGGGGAGGTAAATTGCTAGTCACCCATAAAGTTAATATATTTTAACTCACAACTACTTTATGTACCACTTATACTCACAACTACTTTATGTACCACTAAGCTTGTAGGAGAACCATCTTCTCTAAAATTATATTCCTCAAATAGTTCTGCTCTACTGGATATCTACTTAGCTTCTTCCTCAAACATAAAGGATTATTGACAAAATTGAAAAATGAATTTACCATTAATTATTTCTCTTGCACACGCAAAACTCCTCAATTCTCTCTCGATTTTCAGCTATCTTTCAACGTATTGTTACACTCCACACTGCTTTTATTACTTTATTATCATATGCAATGGTTATTCTCATAACATTTTGAGTTCTTTATTTATTTATTTAGTCAAATAAAATACTGATTTAAGCATTCGAGTGTTAAATTCTTGTTTTATAGATTAGTTCTCTTTTAATCTTAAATTTGTAAAAATTCTTTCAAATATTGTGACGTTGTTGGACTTAAATACGCATCAATCCTTAATGTACAAAATAATTGACATGCAAGTGGAGTTTTGTATACGTAAGATGTATGGAATTTTGTAAAATTTTCAACTTAAGTTGGCTGAATGCGGCGGACCTCAGCCCACATTAGAATTGAGCCTATAATGTTTGTCCAATTTTCCAAGCAAGGGTTGGCTTTAGTGGGTGTTTTGATCTTTTATCAAATTATTTGATTTTATTTTAATTTCTATCTATCATCAATTTCTAAATGGGAAGGTAATATTTTTATTCTTTACATTATTTTCCGGGCGAAAATGAAAATTGTTCTGAGTAATCAACAAACACTGTAGTTTTTTAATTCATCAGTTTGTGTTGAATCAATGTTCTTTTTTATTTAAACGGGTTATTGTGACACACCGTTTCAATATGCATATAATAAATATTTTTTTGTGCTTAAAATAGTATAAGAGTAAAATATATAAATCAATATATTATATTAAAAAAAGAAATGAAATAAACTAATTTATCAATTAATATAAAAATTGAATAAGTTAGTTATTTAATCGGTTGAAATGTATTTTTAGCCTAAATGTGTCATTAACCGCTATTTGTGAATTTAGGACACATTTTCTTTTTCATATTAGTATAGATAAAAATTAATTAGTAGTTATATCTTCCTTTGTTTTATTGTTATTAATGGCCTCATATTAATGTATTATTATTAGATTATATCATTGGTTTATTAAAGTAATGATCGAAAGATATATATTCTTTCACGTATACGTATATATATATATATCAATTAATAATTAAAAATAGTAAAAATGTTTTGATTGAAAACAGATAAAAACAAATATATTCGATATTAAAAATTAAAAACTGAGACTGGAAATCAAAACAAAGAAGGGCAAAAATCTTCTAACATGAGCAGAAAGACTGACGATAATGTCTCAAAAATGTAAGAATCCCAATTCCCATTTGCAATAGCCTTAGAACCAGATCATTAAGATCCTCGACATCCTGTGCACAACTCCCTGAGATGTCTGGGAACGATGAGCAATCAAGCTCCTCAAGATCAAGAAATTAACAAAATATCGGACAAGAACAAGGAAATTTGATTTCAAGAAAATGCATACACAGCAACCGAAAAAGTGCAAAAACTGGAATTTTCAGTCTTGAGTAGGGGTCTCGATCAACCTCAGAGTTCGAGGAAGCATGAATTCAGCAAATATCGGATAGTGAGACGAAGGATAATACCCGTCGACATTGTCGCTCACCACCTCACATGAGACGGGGATCAACGATCGGCCTCTGAAGAGAATCCAGTCGACATGCAGATCCTGAGTTTGGCGATCCCAGCAAAGGCAAAGTGCACGGAAGATCAACTTCAAGAATTCGAGAGCCCCCTGTTTATCACCTAATGGAGATAATGAATGTGACATGAGGTTATATGAATGCAATGAGGTCCAGTTAGTACGACATTTAGTATCAGAAGGTGCTGCGGGCGAGACGGATGTACCTTTGAATCCATGGTAAGTGCGAATCAAGGAGACGTTTTTCCTCACACGTGCATTGGGCCAAGCATCCCTCATATCACCGACAACGCCATGTTCCCTGGAACAGAAGTAGTGGAAAGGATGTCAGCGGTGTTCCCCAGCCCACTACCAGTAAAGAATACAACCTATCTATTAAAAGTTGGATTGGTTTTGTATGACAAAGTCCAGCCAAGACCGAGTCTGGTCAAAAGTGATCAATCATATGGCACGTGTATTATGCTTGTTATCTAGTTAGTGCACAATCCGTATTTCAACGATGTTTAAGTGGGATTATGTTTTCCTCGGGGTGGGCATCTTCCTTCTGTATGAAGATTTATTAATGAGTCCCTCTCCTCATAGAAAGGGAAATCTTCTCTCCAAACGATAGACCCTATCCTCAAGGTCCTCTCTACTTCTCTTTCCTATTTGAGCAGGGTGTGTGATTCGTATAGAACATGAAGCCTGAAAGCATGACGTGATTCAATCAAGATGAGGCTTGTGTAGGCAAACTTGATCTAGAATATGTGGATCTGTATATTTCTGATGTGTGTAGGTGCACCAGATCCATTTCTAAGGCACTTTTAATTTTCCAACATTATCAAATTTGGCTAATATGAAGGTTGACCGGAAAGCTTTCAGGAAAGCAAGATATTGCATGGCGATGCCATGCTCAAATAAATTGTTCACCATTAGCTGTTAACTACATGAAACAAGAGAAAACATGTTGTTCCAACTTAACCTTACTTGTCTGGTTTGTATGTTAGGACTTAGGAGTTCCAACTTAGTCTCAAACAAGTTAAAAAAAAGTTGTGGTAATACATAGCAAACTGAAACTAGTACCTTGATCGTCCAAGAAGAAAACGCCCTGTAGTTGATTCCTTTTGTGTGTTGAATCCCCCACAATATAAAACGGGCAAATTAGGAGGTAACGAAGCAATGTGCTGCCATGTGAGCAAAGCACCGCGCCTACGAGCACGAGGGCTAAACTCGTCCATATTTGTATTCACAATCTGAAACGAAAAACCTGGTGGCTCGACACCTTTGAGCTGGAATGTGTACACAATTAATCAAGGCAAAGAACACTTTGATTTGCTTCTTCGTCTAAATATTTATCAAAATCGGAAAGAGAAATCCTCACTTCTTTCTCTCCTTTGCAATAATAGGAATATGCAATCTTTAATATAAAAAACCAGTATGAAAGAGCTTAAGGATATAGCCCATGTGGAGATACATGGCTCTGTCGAACCCCATGAAATGCTTCCGGGTACTGAAGGGGACTCTGACAGCCAAAAGGTACCACCTTCGATCAGCTCAACCTACATCAAGCACTGAATATTACTGAAATAGTTCATTACCAGCTATTCGGATGATAAAGACAGCAAACTGTATTAAACAATTTACCTTTTCCTTGTCATAAAAGATAGTGCAGTGCTGATCAGAAGTATCTTCAGATCCTTTCCTCGAAATCCCGAATTGTTCGTAACCTTTTGGTTGACAAAAATAACTCGGACATCATATAAAGCTTTAATATGGTGAACGAGTTATTCCAAAGAAAGTAAACCAATTTAAGCAGTACTTTGGAGCCCTTAGCCAACAAAAATTAGTACAAGAGAATACAATAATGCGCTGCTGTTTTAGCTAGCTCGGAGAAATAAAATATTTTTTCTTCCAAGTGTCCATCTCAAAACCATTTGGTGCCGAAGAGGAAGAAATTACTGTACTCGCTTTTGCAGAATAACCAGAATAGTTCGATAATAAGCCTATTCCTATACATAAACTTGCTGCTTGAGTTGAGATGAATCGAAAGTACGCTGCCGGTCATTCCCAAAATCCTCCTATAGACCTTTCCGATCGACTACAACCATCCTCAATCACAGCTTCCATCATGCATATACAAAAGCTACTTCTTCCTGCATTACACTACTCATGCAAACCACCATCTCCATGTGAATTGATAACCAATTGCTTCTAAAAGAAAGGTTAGACTACCTGCATTTGCTCCATGCCATTTGTAGCCTATTTCTGAACAGTGAAACCTGTCTCACCAATTCCTTTGCTATTTCATTCTTCTAAGATATGGTGATCATGTTTTTAAGACTCTTTTTCCAAAAAGAGAAAAAAAAAAAAAAAGTAAATAAATCTACTAACTGAAAAAACATAACTTCAAAGAATAAATTCTTGAAAATCAGTTCAAGTTTACCATTTTAATTTCTTATTGAATTTCCTAAGCCCACACTGATAGACGGACAGGAAATAAATCTAAAAGATGCAAGAAATATACAACATAAAGATTAGTTTTATCATTAAAGTATCAGAATGACTGTGAGATGAAGCTCCTCTGCCTCGTTAGTTTCTTATTATTGATATTATAAGGTTTTACTTCATATATCTTGCCTCCAATAACAATTTTGAGATTTAACTCAAAGATGTAAGATAATGTGAGAGACCTAAAAATCCATATTATTATTGTAATAAATCTTAACATAATGTAAGAGATAGAAAGCGAAATTTTCATCTCATATGCTTTTCTAACAGATGGCAACATACTATGAAGCAGTTTGGCATGTTCTAGTAAGCTCGCTTGCAAGTGCAGGTAAAAACAGTGAATAAATCCGTAAACATCATAAACCCAGAGGAAAAGGTCATTATAATATATTCGGTAATCAAGAAGGATTTTCACCAATGTATTACAATGAGATGGCAAGCAGAAAAAAAGGTCTGTACCTTATCCCATGTAATCATAGCAATTTTGACTCGAGTAAATTACAGAAGAATCAGCCCATGTATGCAACTTCTTCAATATACATCATGGCAGACATTTAAGTCCCATAATATATGATTGAAGAGAAAAACTTTATCCTTACCTTTAGTTAAAACATGCTATGATATCCTAAGGCACAAATTTTATGAGTTACAAGAGAGGCTTCTGTTACACTGACATAACTGTTTCTTAGGCAAATCAAGTAAAGCTAGAAACTTCAACACGATCCACACTGAAAAGACTACTCCTGCCAAACTCAGTGATCCCACGATCTTGGTACCGAAGCATCCTCCATAACGCTACCTTGTAAAAGCAGGCATGTTGTTTTTTCTCATTACAAGAACGTAGTAGCATTTAACTGAGTAGAGTCACATGATCAACATGAGATTCTTCCCCTAGTCATCATTGTCATATATGTCCAATACCCGACATCCTTGTTTTGGTGTTGCTATTACAAAAAGCCAAGAATTTCACCTTTATACATAATGTAGATCAGGATTGACGCTAGCAACGTTAAGCCACAACAGTAGAATGAAAACTCAGCACGTTGCCTATTCAACTATATCCGAACAAATTAAGACAGACTTTGCTTTCAGAATTGAATGCATTAATAACCCTCAATGAAGGTTGTTGTTTCTACAACTCTCTGCCTCACAATGTCATAATCATATACAAACACAATCAAGAGCTATACCTGGCAAACATTGCTGTAGATAGTCCAACTGTGACTTCACCCCTAACCATGTCCAGAAAACAAATGCCAAAAGTAAGAACAAAAATCCATCAAATCATAGCAACACACACCAAATCAGCAACCAGGTAACAACTTTAAGAAACAAACCAAAAAACCCATCATTATAATTTTGAGTCCAAGCCAGCCCACATCATCCATTTCAAGTAAAGGCACAAATTACCAACAATCAAGATCCAAAACAGTAGTTACATATACTATCACTGCCCCCCCCCCCCCAACCCAAATACACACACATATACAAATAGGAAAGACCTTGCTGTGTGCAAAGAATCATTGGAGAATAACTGGTGATGACTGTCACACACAAATCCTTCCTCTTCTCCCATGAGTTTGGGCTGTCCTCTGGCTGATCTTCAAGAAGATTAAAGGTCATCACAGTCAAAGAAACACTCATCTTCCTTATTTATCAGCCCTTACTTCATTTTAACTGCACGTCTAAACAAGATTCGGGACAGAACAAAAGGCTGAAGTTGCTGATTGATTCTGGCGAAAACCTCGGAACGGAGTTGATAATTAATTAAGGTGGAGTAGAGTAGAAAAGAAATGAAATATGAGAAAACTGGTCTTGGGGGCTGTCCGAGCGGCACGTGAGAATTTGAAGAGAGATTAAATTAAAAGTTTATAAATTTGATTCTTAATATTTCCAAAATTTTGTAGCTTTGGTGAAAAATTAAATTCTTCATCTAAATGGGTAAATTACGAAAAATATTCTGTTGTCGAAAATTTCAACATTGATCTAGATTAGGTATACTAAAAGTTATATTATTTGAAATATGAAGGTTAAATTTGTACTGTTCTTGTTGGGAATAAAATTAAATAGATAGGAGAATATCTAGAATAAAAGTGGTACCTATATTAGTTATACATTGATTTAGGGAGAATTTGTAAGTAGGTACAATTAATTATGTAAAGGAGTATGATTTATTTTTAAGAAAATTAATTACTATAATTCAATTGACAAGTTATATATATATATATATATATATATATTTTAAAGTGCCTGAATTCATGAATTTTAAAATAGACATTTTAAATTATTAATAAAAAATTGTTGAACTTTATAATGTGTTTAGATTGATAGATTGGGAAACGAGGGAAGAAGTTGAAATAATGAATTTAAATTTTTTTTTTTATATTAGAAGAGTTTAAAATCTAACAATATTCAATAAAACATAATTTAAATTTAAAATTGAAAGATTTCAGAATTTAAAAATTTTCAAATAAATCCACAAGGTATTTGAAGTACATGACTTCAAATCTATCCATTCAAATATAGATTTTCATATTATAAAAGATTTTCATATATTTCAACTCCCATTTTGAATTATATTTTGTGAAATATAATAAATTTCAAATTCTTCTAGGGCTCATTTGCTTCGTGTGGTTAAGCATGATAAGATTAAGTATCAAGTATAATCATATATTTGGTTCATATTATTAAAACTCGATATTAATATCAGACCGGATCTTATCAAACATATATTTAGGGAATAGTGTATCTCATAATCCCACCTAAGGGGTGGGATACACTATTCAATCGGTTAGTCTAAGGTAGGAAATAAATTATTTCTTCCTTATTGATAATGTCCCCTAAACACTTTTATAAGGCCACAAACAATGTACATTAGCCCAGTTGGTGCAAGTCTAGCTGGTCTATCAATTTGGAGGTTTGATCCATAAGGTTATCTCCATTTATCTTTACTAAATTGGTAGGCCAAAGAATCAAATCTGTTTCAGTCGGATACATCATCATACAACTGAGCAAATACGTCATGTAGCTCGCCAACATATGAGACCACGTCATCCTAAAATATATCTAGGTGGCTCCTAGTAAACGAGTTGGTAATTTACAGATAACCAATTTTTTTTATTTTCAGACAGATCTGGCAAGACTTAGTCAATCTGGTGTACCTTTGAAGTTCAAATCGTGCACGGATTTTTGGGTTAGTAAGCTGATTCAAAGAGCTTCCAAATGGCATAGGACTCTCTACAACAAACTTCTGTAGTGTACTTTGTATGCACGTATGAATAGAAGTATGTACAATCATTTGTTGACATCACTCCTTACTCTCAAATTTTCACTTATTCTCTCAACTTCCTCTCGTTTTTATGTTATTACTTATATTTTGCACTTCACACGAATATATACTACTTTATCATCATTTTTCACTATTATTCTCATTTTGATCTAAGTTCCCTTTAATCTTTTTTAGTAAATTGTTATGGGCTGAAGCATCAAAATACGAATATTTATTTTGTAGGGTAGTCATCATTGATCTTAAAATTTCTCTGAAAATCTTTAGACCCTTGTGTTATGTCTAAAATCTAGTATGTATCACATATATACTCCACTCCACTTTTCAGTTTGATTTTTTTCTTACTTGTGAAATATATGTATGCTTAAATGAACGTACTTCAAATTACAATAATTATAATAATATAATGAAAAATATTACTTTATTTCTTGAGTAATATTTTATTGAGACTTTTGATTTTTTTTTTTTAAAATTAAACTTCTCTCTCTCTCTCTCTCTCTCTCTCTCTCTCTCACACACACACACACACACACATTGAATGTCTATCATGAATTTTTGCTTCATATGAATGTAGGAAAAAGAATAAAATATTCCACTAGAATTATTAAATTTTTTTAAAGGACTAAAATTATTATTTTAAAAACTCCATTTAATAAATATTGAGAGATTTTTATCTTTTATGATTATTTAGAAGCTACAATATTAATATAAAAGCAAATGACATCCTTCGATGATGCTCCCTTAAATATTTTTTTTCTGTCAAAGACCAATGCTACGGAAGCCAGCCCAAGGCATACACATTAATGCTGGTACCAAAATCGACTGGCTCATGGGCAGGTAAAGAAGGCTCACAAAGCCTTTTCTCTCAACTTTACTGAATTGGCAAGACCAAGAATGAAGACCAATCCCGTTGGACACGTCATCATACAGCTAGATGCACAAGTCATTAAGTTTGTCAACACATTAAGACACATCATCCTATAATATCTCTAGGTGGTTCCTAATAGAATGATGACAAACGAGCTGGTAATCTACATGTAACAAACTTTCAGTTTTCCAAGCAGACCTGGCAAGACTTTGTAAAAAACGTGCATCTTAGTCAATCCAAATCCAAATCACATATGAAGTTTTAGGTTAGTTAACTGATTCAAATGGCTTTCGAATAACATAAGACTCTCTACAACTAACTCCCGTATTCTACTCTATACATGTCTATCGATAGAGGCCTTGTGCAGTCATTTAGTAACACCAATCCTCACTCTAAAACTCTTACTTATTATCTCAACCTTCTCCTAGTTTTAGGCTATTCTAAACTTATATTTTGCACTCCACATACATAAACTACTTTATCATCACTTTTCACTATTATTTTCACTTTGATTAAAGTGTTCCTTTCATCTTTTTTTCAATACAGTGTTACTGACTTAAGCACGGAGTGCTAATTTTATTTTGCAGGGTTAGTCCCCTGTTGATCTTAAGATTTTTCTAAGGATCCTTTGATCCTTATGGTGCGACTAAAATTCAATAGGCATCATTAGCGTCTTCTATGGGAAACCAGAGCTTAGGACGTGGGAGCTAGTCAAGTCAGACAATAAAGGGGACAACGGATCCTATGAGCGAAACACTTCCCTCCCTATGGTAGATGGTTCCACCATTCCACCATCAGATCCAACTTCAGGAGCTGCCAATGCTCACACTCTAGATCCAACTTTAGGAGCTGCCAATGCTCACACTCTAGATCTGACCTTAGGAGCTTCCAACACTCGAGCTCCAGCTCTGCACTCAGCATTTGGACCTATTGTTATGAACTAAATCTTTTGTGAGCAGTTTTGTCAGCTCATAATGGAAACCATCAACTCGACCCTCCGCAGTTATCAAGCTAGCGAAGTAGAACCCTCTTTTTAGCTGGAAAGAGGTGGAACACCAGCAAACCAAGATATCAAGTAGGAGATTCCTATTGGGCTCCAGCAGGATTGGTTCACACCTACTAACTTCGAGGGCATGGAAACAACCACCCTTCAGCCCCCTGAAATCTGGAAATTGTCAAGGAAAGAGATGGTGAAGCGTTTCCATTAGGTAATAAAGAGACCACACCCCCTGTTGGATGATCACGAGCCCAACTTATGCGACTCACTAAACCAGCAGTAAGTCTATGGTCAGTCTGAAGTAGCCCTATGCTATTATAAAATATGTTACCCATCAGCATATAAATGGGCCTTATGATATCTCCATAGGCCACCTACTCCCCGGGGGTTCCTCCATCGTGGACCTTCTTCTCCATGGGCTTGCTCAAAATAAAAATTCTCACAAAAATGTCCTACACTACTCTCATTATAATTTAAAAAGAAACCCTGATCAGAAGACGGGGGGAGTATATTAGGAGGGAGATAGCAAGCTTTATTATTCCAAGGCTAAAAACGAGGAGGAGGGAGAAAATAAAATCACAAGGTCACACGGGTCCATCCAACAGAAATTAAAAGACATACATGCGGTCTAGGGTTCCGTGATCATCCATTCGCATTTATTCTAGCACGTAATAATAATTAATCATGCTAGACAAGAAAATGAGCATTCCAAAAACATCGTGATATCCAATACCATGAAAAATAATTATATGCAGAAAACAATAAGCTTAAAATTTTCATCTCAAGTGGATGATTAAGCCTCGCGCATCCAATGCACGCAAATAAACCAAATTAATTAAAGAAATTTAATTTGAGAAAAAAATCCAATTTTCTCCAAAATTAAATTAGCAAAAATTAGTATTTTCTAGAAAATATGCAGAAATTGAAAAATCTAATTTTGGAAGAAATGGTGAAAAACAGCCCAGTTATCGACCGTCAACAACAGAGCTCGCATAGCCGGGCGCCTGTGCTCATGCGACATCCACTTCCTACGCGTGCACAGTAAGTTATACAAGCTATACAATCTTGTCAACCAGAAGATTGTGATAAGCTAGGACGTGGAGTTCGTGAAAGCATTGGAAAGTGCGAGTAGATCGACCTAGGAAAGCGCAAACGAAAGCGGTAATATAAACTATGTAAATTAAAACAAAACGTAATAAAAATCATAATTCCAATGGGTGTACCCTTATAGTTCCCGGGAGTCGATGTAGTTAAATAATAAACAACAATGAAATAAATGGGGCTATGGTTGAATAAAAAAACGAGAGATACATAAATCATAAATAAAAAATTACCTTTTAATTTGATTTATTTCGAATTGACTAGTTCACGCAAGGCTTTAATGTAGAAGCCCTCTAAAGTTGCCTACACACCACACCAAAATTTGGGATCCCTTAATTCTCTTTGCTAAAAGAAAATTAGGAGAGAAAAATACACACCAAGTGCATATACAAGAGGGGCGGCAGAGAGGTGGAGAATGGGTGTAGGAAACTAGTTTGTGTATTATGTATTAATTCATTAATTATTCAAAATAACTAATACACATATATATACCTTGTATGGATGTATTAAAATGTGTCTAGGTTTATTTAACCATCCATAAGGTAATAAAATCCTTTATTACAAATAAAGGATGACTAACACGACACTTTTCAAAAGTGAATTTGTTAGTCAATAATTTTCTTTTTTAAGAATTTCCACCAACTTAATTATGGGCTTGCATTGGCCAATTTTACTAAATATAATGTAAGGCCCAATAACTTTAATTAAATCCAATTTAATTAAAGCCCACTTAATTAAGTTCATCATATATTTAATCTAATAAAATATATGAGCCGAATAAGCTTTTATTAATTAATAAGTCCAACTTATTATATAATAAAGCAAGCCCAACAGAAATTAATCCTATTAATTTATTCTTGGGCTTATCAATCTAATGGGGCCCTCTTATTTGTAAGTAATCCAATTACTTATGGAATTAATTCTCAATTAATTCCTCGTCCCTTCTCGGTGATTTGTGTGTGACTTTTTAGGTTCACCTTTCAGCTAGACTTGGGCTAGTGTCAAATATTAATTAAATCCAATTTAATTAATAAATCTTGATCAACCCTTGATCAAGAAAGTGCGTCACCATGGGTGGCCGTCTAGCAACAATCCATAGTACTAGAGACTAGACGAATATCTATGGAAACTTTTGGGCTCTCAAGTCCATACAGGTATGGTCCTTCTTTCTACCGTCTCGCAACCTTATTCTAGGGCATGGAATTGGGTGTTGTTTCCCATCCTGGACTAGGAGTCTATGCTTAATACTTGAGATCGCGTTATGCCAAATTGCTCGACATGGGAACCTCTTTTCCCTATTCGACCAATGATTGTGGCCACAGATTTTCAGAGCATAAACACATCTCCAAGTGAATAGGAGATGCTTTTGTCACGTTTTGATAGGGGACAGATCCTATTCTTGGAACTCATCGTCCTCTCTACATATTCCGACTACACTGGATTAAGCTTATGATGATGGTGTCTGTGACATAGTCACCTCTTGCATAGACCCAAGATACAGTCATCGTATGCACGTGACTCCTGTGACTCCTCAGGTTTGAGGACTACTCCCGTACTATCGGAGCTGGGGATTCAAATCGTACGGACCAAGCCTCCAAGGATTCCATATGACGATCCTCGCAAGTCAGTTCAGTCAATTCGACACCTAGCCAATTACCCCACTAAGATAGCATAGACGTTTTACGTCTGTCGCCGATGAAATACGACACTCATCAAATGAATGCGACTCTTAATGCAAGTCTCCATAGGACAGTCGATGTCCATTCTCGAGGTCCTCGACCTGAATATTTCAGACCCAACTCTTGGCAGTTGATTTCATGACCGCCATCCAATGCGCTGTCCAACTGCTGCACTGTGTTAATGTGGTCTGTGGGCATCTGTCGTGACATCAAAGTAATGTTTGATGTAATTTGGTAAGCACGATAGATACGTATGCCGAAGAAGAATACTTACCATATTCTTCGGGATAATATTACTTAAATAAAAATTTATTGAATGATTCTCAAAACCGTCAATCTAATTGGCTTTTAGTCACCTATTCTAACAGTTCGATGAGGAAGGCGTTTGGGACTGAAACAATCAAGCTAAAAATGATCAATATAGTCCACTCTGTGATGATGAAGAAAAAGGCCCAGTGGAACCCATGACACTGCCATTAACGTCGTCACCACAAAATGTGCATGCCGATACAAGCTTGATTGCAAGACCTGAAGATTTAGAGACCTACATAATCTGTACGAAGCTATAGAGGAGGTAATGGATTTGAGTACATTTACTCAATTTTGTTATTTTTGGAAGCATAGCCTACACGCATGTCTTGGATGAAAAACGGACGAAGCTTGATGATAAAAGTGCTAAATACTTATTTATCGGCTTTGATACTTATTCAAAAGGCTACAAGTTATACAATCCTGACAACTGGAAGATTGTAATAAGTTGGGACGTGGAGTTCAATAAGGAAGGCATTTTCACGGGAACAATTAAGCAAAAAATGATCAATATAGTCCACTCTTTGATCATGAAGAGAAACCCAGTGGAACCTATGACACCACCATTAATGCTGTCACCACAAAATGTACATGCTGATACAAGTTTGAGTGCAAGACCTCAAAGATTTAGAGACCTACATGATCTATATGAAGCTAAAGACGATGTTTGAGTGCATTTACTCAATTTTGTTTATTTGCGGAGACTGAACCTGCACTAAAAAGAAATTATTTTATTGTAACGGCTTTTGAAACGACAACTTTATTAACTTATAACTGACAAGCCTACCACGGCTAAATCCGGCATTACAAATTATTTGGATCGACCTATTTGAAAGTCGTTACAATTTGTACCGGTCGTTGTAACGGCAACAGTAGACCATTACAAATCTAGTCACATGCCAAAAGCTCAATTTGGAACTGCTTTTGTAACGGCTTAGTTGAATTTGATTTTATTGTTATTGTAACGGTCTTTGAAACACATTTTGGTATGGTTGTGCTTGATATTTGGATAGGTTTTTGTAATACTCTTTGTAACAGTTTTGAATTATATTGTAACTATTTTTGCCATTGCATTTGTTACCGCTTTTTACGTTGCTGTTGTAACAGTTTTTTGAATGGTCGTTTTCGAAATTGATAAATATTTTTTGGCACAGTCTTTGTAACGGCGAATGATTTTGATTTATGTGTATTACAAAAGCCATTACAAATACAGTTACGAAATTTATCATTTATTTAATGTATTTTGATATTTATTTTATTTAATATTTATTTTTGTAAAATTATATAAATGATTTTTTTTGTTAAATTGTGCAATACTATATAAAAACACATAATATAACAAAAAATTAATAAATTATTTACAAAAATAAAAAAAATATTATTTTAAAATTGTATTTTTACAAAATATATTTTTTTTTAATCTTAATCACATTATCCCCTACGGCCGCGTGTTCGTTGTCATTGTCGGGTGCCGAGGGATCACTTGGAGACTGGGGCATTAGATGATCGGACCAGTTGGGATTGATGCTTCTGATATACCGCTCGAGGGCCAATACCGGTGAAAGCACCTCAAAGTCCGAGTGGAACGATCCAGAAACACGCAAGCTTAAGCGATGATAATAAAATGCGTAAATCAAACCGAAAATGCAATAAAACCATAGTTCCAAGGGATGTACTTTTGGAATTCTCGTGCGTTCGATGTAGTAAATAAAAATAAACGAGCGAATGGTTGAATGTAAAGCAAGATGTGCATAAATCACAAATCAAGAATTACCTTTGATTTGATTTATTTCGAACCTCCTTCGTTTGATCCGTTCACGTAAGGCTTCAACATAGAAACCCTCTAAAGTTGCGTCCACACCATACTGAAACTTGAGACTCCCAACTCAACTTGCTAGAAAAGAATTGACGAGAAAAACATACCAAGTGTAAATTGGAGAGAGGAAAATTATTTTCTTGCTTTGTTATGTATTCATTAATTATTTCAAATTACTAATATATATACCTTGTATGGATGCATTAAAATATATTTAGGTTCATTTAACCATCCATAAGATAATAAAATCCTTTATTCCAAATAAAGGATCACTAATATGACACTTCCCAAAAGTGAATTGTTAGTCAATAGTTTCCTTTTCAAATCATTTCCACCATCCATTCTTCTTAATACTTATCTCCAATTTTAAAACTTCGTATTTTTACTCTTTTGTTGTGGGCATTAATCATAGTGTTCTTGTATCTTTAAATGCAAAAGAAAGCTTTCTCTCTCAATTCTTCAATACAATCCAGGTTTTCTTTTAGCAACTCCGTATTTTTTTCTTCAAAAATGTGCAAAATTCTGTGAGAGGGTAACCCAATTCAGCAGGGATGATCATCTCAGTTCAATAAGCTATTGTAAAGGGACTCTCTCCCATAGACCCATGGGGGATTGTGCGGTATGCCCATAGGACACTAGTTAATTCTTCATGTTTCCCCTAACTCTATCTAGTCTTCTTTTAATTCCTTGTACTAGGATTCGGTCAGTGACCTCCACTTGCCCATTGTACTGGGGTGTATCATTGATGTGAATCTTTATTTGATATGTAGTCCTTTACACCAATCTTGTATTCTACGGCTTTGGAATTGTCGGCCATTGTCTAAGATTAGTTCTCGAGGGAGTCAACAACGATAGATGTTATTCCTCCAATAAATTTCATCACCTTTGTTTCTGTGATACGGGCGTGTGGCTTGATCTCTACCCATTTGGTGAAGTATTCGATGGTTACTAGTAGAAATTTTCTTTGAACGGGAGCGAGGGGGAAAGATCCCACAATATCCATTCCCCATTGCGCGAACGGATAAGGTGATAACATGGTTGAGAGGGGTTCCGTAGGTTGATGTATGAGGGAGGAGTGCTTCGGCATTTATCATATTTCCTCACCAATTATCGTGCATCTTGTTTCATGAAGGGCCAGAAGTATCTAGCCCCCAATGCTCTGCTAGCGAGGATCCATGTTCCCCCATGCGCTCCACAGTAACCACTATGTACTTCTTTAAGAATATGTAGTCTTTCTTGCAGCGATAAACACCGGAGTAAGGGGTGTGTGAAGAATTTCTTGTAGAGGACCCCTCATTGTAGTAGGAAATGGGAAGCTCGAGCCCCGAGTTTTACTGCCTCCCTCCTATTATTTGGGAGGCACCCCTCTTGAGCCATTAGATAACAGGAGTCCTCCAATCACCTATGGAAGACATTGCTTGAACATAAATTGGAGCTCTTAGTTTGAAGAGGTATTGTATGGTAATATACCTCATCCTGCAATCTTATAAAGTACTAGCCAATTTGGAGAGGCAGTCTGCTTTGATATTTTCCTCCCTTGGGATTTGAATAAACTGGAAACTCTCGGATTCTGTCTTTAATTCTGCTATTTGTTGTAGGCATTATATCATATTTTCTTCCTTAGCTTCATACGAACCTTCTACTTGTTTGGCTATTAGCTATGAATCTGAATAAGCTATCAAGTGTCTAGCTCCTACTTCATATGCTATTTTGGGACCTCTTACGAGTGCTTCGTATTCAGCCTCATTATTGGAGGCTTTAAACCAAATAAGAGAGTATTGTCCTTCGAGTACTTTACTGACGTAGTACATCGACATTTATTTCCCGTTATCTTCACGAATTAGGATAGAGCTAATAGCTTGGGGGTGACTAATAAATACAGAAAAAGGGTATCCCTTGGGGACGGTCTCACCGGTAGAGTGAGCCTGCTAAATATCGTTTGAGTTCTTCATAGGCTTGTTGACACGCACTGTCCCACTCAAAATTCTTCGCCTTCTGCAGGACTTTAAAAAAGGGTAGGCTTTTCTTTACCGACTTGGAGATAGAACGGCTGAGTGCCGCCACCCTCCTAGTTAGTCTTTTTACTATATTAATGTTGGAGGGTGCCTTCATGTCCAGAATAGCTTTAATCTTAAGGGGGTTAGCCTCAATTCCTCTTGGGTGACCATAAAACCCAGGAAGCGTCCCCCTTTTACTCCAAAGGTGCAGTTTTTGGAATTGTGCTTTAACTGATAATTCCTCAGAATAGAGACCGTTTTCTTTAAGTCTACCACATGATCCTTAGTCTACTTACTTTTTACTAGCATATCGCTATGTACACCTCGATCTTCTTTCCAATTTGTGGGAGAAATATTTTATCTACCAATCATTGGTAAGTGGCCCCTGTATTCTTTAGGCCAAATGGCATGGCCTCGTAATAGAATGTTCCTACAGAAGTGATGAAACTGACTTTTTTATGGTCTTTTGGAGCTAGTATTATTTGATAATACCCTTGAGATGCATCCATTATGCTTAACAATCCACATCCTCATGTGGAACCTACCAATTGATCAATTTGTGGTAAAGGATAAAAATCTTTAAGGCATGCCTTGTTGAGATTCTTGAAGTCAATACGACATTGGACAATCATTCAAGGAATTGTATTTCTTCGATGTGTTGTGCCGCAAGTAATTTGTCAATTTCAGCTTCAATTATCTTATCTTTTTCTGGTCCCAAGTGTCTCTTCTATCGTTTTACTGGCTTGATGTTGGGATCAGCATTAAGATGATGAATTATGACGTTAGGATCGACCCCTTCTAAGTCTTGGGGGGTCCATGCAAAGATATCTACATTGCGACGCAAACCTTGAATTATTTCTTCACGTACTGCATCCTCCATCTGAGTTCGACATTCATTAATTTCTCAACTGGCTGAACTTTGGGGGATATCCCTCAGTTTCTTTATCTTCTATATCCCTCTTCTCTCGCTTGCTTGGGGGTGTTTCCTTAAAAATTTCATCATCATTTCTTTTTAGCTCTTTGCGTACAACTTCCACGTAACATTTGCGAGATTGGAGGGGGTCTCCTTGTACTTCTCTTATGCCTCCAGATGTATGATAAGTAGAAATTACAACTTGAAAAGCATTTAGGGTGGGTCTCCTGACGTTGTAGGCTGAGCGTGTAACCACCACTAAAAAATTCAACAGGCAAGTCTTCCGAGTATTTCCAGTACCTAGAGTCAATAGGAGAGAAGCCATGCCCCGAGGGTGGCCTACTTCTCCTGCAAAAAGGTACACGAAGGTATTCACCTTCTCCAGGGGATGTCCCTTAACTGCACCTGATCGTATGCCTCTACGAACAATATGTTCACAGAACTTTCTGAATCTATGAAAATGCACCTACTTCATAGTTGGTTAATAATGTTGTGATTACTAGAACCTCATTATGAGAACATTTGGGGCCCGACCATTATGCTCTTTCGAACTGGATGAGGGCGGTGTCCTCCATCGCCCCAACAACCCATATTTTTTTATAGTTATGCTATGCGCCTCTTTGATTTGAGCATTTCTAGCATGGCGGGACTGTCCTCCACTTGGGCCTCCTGCAATCATTCGGATACGAGAGGGTCATTAGCCTCAGCTCTCCTCCCAAATGCATTTTTGTGCTGTTCGCTTAGAAGATACTTGGGGTTGGGAACTTTCGCTTCCTTTCCTTTGTTTGTTTCTTGCCTTCGGTATGGCCCTATTCCTCCAGTTTTCCCCAACAAACTTACTCCTGCAAATATCCGTTTTGGATAAGTCTTTCAATCTCATTCTTCATACGCCAGCAGTCTTCAGTGTTGTGACCGTAATTATTGTGGAAAAACAATAGAATTTGTCAAACTTAGGACGTTGGGGCCTTCTCTCCATGTCTTGGGACGAGCTAGTATGACTTATATCATTTGCAGCAACCTGTTGTGGGTAGATATAAAGGAATGTTAGAAATAGTAGGTCATGAAATTTTAGTTGCAGGTATTGCAGGACAAGAAAATGGGAGTATGACTTTGGGGTTAAGTTTTCTCGAAAATCATAAGCCATAGGGAAGAAAAGGTAACGGAATGAAATTCAGTCTTTGATGGTGTTACCATAAGGATTGAATGACGAGCCCTTTCTCTATATACATATATGTTGGTATGTTGTATGATCAATATAAAACAGAGTATTTTGCAGCTTATATTAATTCAGGATCAGGGATTTGCGCGGCAAAACCTGGAGTTTTCCCTAAAGAAGTAAGGGAAACCTTACCCCCTATTGCAGGAAGAGATTTTTCACAAAAAAATTTAATACTCAATAAGAGAATACGAGAAGCCAAGATCATGATCGGAGGAGCATTTGGATCACTTTAGTTTAGGATAAAAACACCTCCTATTTACTTTCATGATATAGGTATAGATGCCTTGCTTGGTAATAACTTTATTTGAACATTTGCAAGATATATATGTAGGATAGTCAAAAGAATTTATTAATCATTACTACTAATTGTGGTAGTGAGATATAGGTGTTGTGAAGAGAAAAAACATTTAGCAGGATAATGCTTATAAATTTTTACAGCGAACATGGTGATTTCAATGCCAGATTAACTAACCCAAAAATGCAGGACAAGAGGAAATTTGGTAAGGTTCTTTTGCCTTTCATGCAACAGGGACTCATCAATAGTAATAACTTCCACAAGGAATCCGAGGAAGATATTAGGAACCTTAAGGAAGCACTACAAGAATGAAATCGCTAGATATTAGCGAGGAAATCAAGCTTTCTCTTGAGAATATCAAGAGACTTATCTAGAGGAACTTCAGTGCAAAATCTCCGGCATGGTGGGATAGAAACAAGATCGAAGCTACTCTAAAGGTAAAGGAAGAATGCAAGTACGAGTACGTACGATTCAAACCTATCCAGATGAACATGGAAGATAAAAAGGATATCCAGATGATTGTCAAGGAAAGTGCATAATCTTTTTAAAGATTATTTTGAATTCATGTTTGTCTATATTGACGATATATTGATTGCATTTAAGAATATGAAAGATCGTATTAAATATTTTAAAATATTTTCTGATGCATGCCATAAAGAAAGATTAGTGCTTTCTGAGAAAAAAAGCTACTATTGCTGTCAATAAAATTAAATTTTTAGGAGTTCTTATTGACAAAATAGAAATTAAGTTACAGGATCATATTGTGGAGAAAATTCATAATTTCTTAAACGTACTCAAAGACAAGAAGCATTTGCAAAGCTTCTTGGGAGTTGTTAAATTTGCAGGCATCTTCATTAAAATCTTGCAAGATACAAGAAGGATTCCAACTACTTCTGAAAGAAACGGAAAGTTTAAAATTAAAATGAGAAGAAATCCACACGAAAAGGGTTCGTGAGCTGAAATAAGTTTGCAGTAACCTGCCAAAGCTTACTATACCACAGGACGAGGATAAAAATTGGTAGTCTACACGGACACCAATGACTATAGATGTGCAGCAGTGCTCATGACACTGCGGGGGAAGAACCTTGTAGAGATATACAGGAGGGTTGTTCTCAGAACAACAAGCTACAGTTTTGCACATTAAGGAGAAGGAATTCTTTGCAATTTAGAAGGATTTTAAGAAATGACCTTTATTTTTACTTGCTAAAAAATTTACTTTAAAGGTTAATAATACTAGTTAAGGCTTTCTTAAGAAATAAATTAGAATCAAAGATAGAGAAAGCTCGTATTATCATATGGCAAGCCGAAAGCCAATATTATTGTTATAATATTGTAGTTATAAAATCTCATGAAATGTTCTTACAGATTTCCTGACGAGAGATGGATGCACTTAAAACAAACTCCATCATGCTGAGACTCAGGCACCTCCGAAAAAACCTCGAGGAGCTTGACAAGAAGTTCGGGCAGCTAAAGTTGAGTGCCCAAGTTACCGGACAAATCCAAAGAAGTGACCTAGACACAGTCCAGGTCGCCATAAGGAGTTTCTTATTAGTGTCCACCTCGCTATGGAACGATTTACAAGAACCAATTCGGAAGGCATCACCTTCAGGGATGACTCACGAGTTGAGGGAGCATGACCCTAAGCATGCCTTCAGAGTACGGGGCTCTAGACCTGTAGCGTCAGATTCAAGTACCCATTGCACAAGGCCATCATCAAACTTTGGTGAAACGGCAACAATTGAGTCACAGGAAGTGCAAACTCTTGAAAATTCAAGTCAACCCATCACTTCTAGGGTAAAAGAGGGAGAGATTAACCTTAGGCCGATGACAGATATTTCTAAAGTTAATACTAACGAATTGATATCTTCTTGTGCTTGGTTGGACTATCATCACATGTGGGAAAAATTAATTTCCAGCAAACTAGTAATTTCAGGCAAGACCATCATCGAAACATCCAAAAAATATAATAGGGTCTGGATGTTAGAGGAGTCCAACCTAGAATATGTCAGAGAATGGTTGACTTTAGAGTCTCGCTTCAGTTCATAATATGTCACCTAGTTTTCCAAAAATTTTCGGAATGGATTAGTGAGGCAGTCTTTGATTCATGGCAAAATAACCCACACCTAAAGAAAGGCAATATTCTGGAGATAAAATTCATATCAATTGCTACGTAAACTACAAAAAGAGGGTCTCATCCAACATTTTTCATATGAAGTTGCAGAGGCCAAACATGGTGGTTTTTAATAAATCAAGTTGCCTCAGGAGAAGCTCCCCTGCTATTAGCTATTAGTGAAGACGATATTTCTACCAAAAGAGCTTTGGGATTGTGGGTCTGTCTCACTGAGATGAACGAAGTCAATTATCGATTCAAAATTTTCTCAAACAAAGTAAATGGATCGTTCCTGTTAAATTTCATGACAAGAAAGAGCATTGAGTTTGCAGAAAGCTTATTTGAGAAGAAAAGGATGTTGACCTGGAAAAATAAGCTACCAGCGACCGAGGCTACGAGGATGTCGGGCAATGGCATAATCATATATGGTCGTGCTATGAGGAACAGGATAAGCCCCTGTTCGGAACAAAAATTCGTGTCACACAAAAGATTCCCGAACCGAACCAGGACAAGGGAAAAGAAGGAATTTTACAAAAATAAGTAAAAATTGAAGAATCTAAAAAATCAAGAATAAGACTGTCGACAGAAAATAACAAAGACTAACAGTCAGCAAAGCAGGAAAGCCAGCTAGCAATCACATGGCCGATAAGCCATTATAACTAACAGGAGGAAAGGACGCGGTGATGATGAACATAGTGACGTCAACAAAAATAAAGTTTGGAGTCCGGGTTTGAAGTCCGTGGACGCCTATAAATAAGGTAGCAATGAAGCAGATGATGATCATCAAAAATCTTCTCCAACTCTTCAAAACATAAAATCTCAAATTCTAAGTCGTCATGTTTTCAAATTTCTTAATTTATGAGGGTTTCCCCAACGAATCAAGTCCTCTTTTATATGAGAGGCTAAGTAGTTGTCTCCTTCAATGGAAGAAATAATATCTATGTTATATTCCGTATATTTTTTCAATAAAAGTAAAGCTTCAGTTCAACTTGTTTGTACCAAATTTTATTAAGTCCCTATATTGAAGTTCCTTCCACGCCCTAAGGTAGGAAACTCTGTAGGGTTGTGTTGATTGTTGCTGAAGGAGCCAAGTGTCTGCAGACCATCTACAACGGTAGTGTGGTTGAAGAAAGTCCATAAAATCGAGGACTTGGAATACTTAAAAACAAGACGGTCAGAAAAATGTATGAATTTATGAGAATTTGATTTATATCAAAAGCATGTTAGACCTAATTTTGAGCATTATGATAGATTATCAAAAAAGAGCAAAAGAAATTTAATTTAAGAACTAATACTATTAAAACTCTGAAAACTTGGGGAACTATAAGTGCACTTTTATAGTCAATTCCCAGTCAAAGCGCGTGTGACTCACAAAGCGGAAGGAATTTTTTAAATTTTATTTTATATCACAGAGAAGATAATAAATACTTCAATTTTCATAAAAGAATTTTGAACATTTCTATTATCACAAAAAGTCCATAAATTTTTCCCCATATTCATTCCTCATTTCTTTTGTGTGCATGTATGATGCACAATGTGAATATAATTGGTCAACTTCACTAAGTACTTAGAGGTACTTTATGCCAGATTGAGTTTGACTTTGACTTTTGTGAAAAATCCATGTTGTACCGACCTGTAACCCGTCGTCCTCGTACAAACTCCCAGTGTTATTTTCATCTTTTGTTTGTCAATTGCACTACTACTCAAGTTGTTCCCAATAAATAATCCAAACGAAGCCTAATTAACAGGCTCAGCCCATATTATACAAAACTTAAATTTTAAAAGAAAAAACAATATTGCTTCAGATCATCCAATTTTGTCACAAAAACACAAGCCAACTCCATTCTGACTCCACATTAGGAGGAAGCAATATACTGACCAAATATGCAAGGGAGAACATAGAAAGACTAAATGAACAGTTCCATATTTCAAGGAGCAAAATAAAGAGTTGTACAATCCCACAAACAATTCTTTTCCCCCAACCTGCAGCTTTCATGAAATAGGTAGACAGACATGTTCAGCCAAGAAGTTCTAATTCTTACTTCGAGTTTTACCTCTCGTATCGGTATCTTCCCCCTTTAGGAGCACAGTAACGAAACTGGAATCAAGAAGAGTTCTTTAAGACCCACTCGACCAGTGTAGAAATACCAAATCCCGTTGCATTCTTCTTCTTGTCGTTCCATACGGGGCCAGCGATGTCAATGTGCATCCACTGGACCTTCTCGTCGACAAACTGCAATAGAACAGTTTTTGAATTGTCAGATTCACTGACTATTGCCGACCAAGAAGGTCAATCTTCATGGATCTTTATGTCGAAATCTTAAAAAGGCTGTTTGTGTAAGTTTGAATCAGCCAAATTCAGACTCGTGGCTGAATGTAAGCAAAAAGAAGTGTTCTACATTGGTGCTTTCATGTCCAAGAAGAGTTCCATACGGGGCCAGCGATGTCAATGTGCATTTAGGTCAACCATGCTACTTCGCAAGCTTTGGCATTTAGGTAATGTAATTGGACAATGAAATGATGCCGTTTAGATTCTTAAAAATAAACCACTAATTATGAAATCCAGGGGCAATTTTGTAGAACCAACATCTTGATAAGTTGTAGAAGATAGCACTATACGGCAGTGAAGTGTTGGGAATTTAGGTAATGCAATTGGACAATGATATGATACCGTTTAGATTCTTAAAAATAAACTACTAATTCTGAAATCCAGGGGCAATTTTGAAGAACCAACATCTTGATAAGTTGTAGAAGATAGCACTATAGCAGCAGTGAAGTGTTGGGAATAGAAAACAGGTATTTTGAGCTACTATTTGCAGCCAAGTGGAATAAAGGAAAGGTTGGATGGATTCTTTTACCTGCTTCAAGAAAAGAGCGGCCGTGATGGCACCACCTTGACGACCACCTGTATTCACCATATCAGCTACTCCCGATTTCATCGAGTCCCAGTAACTTTCCTCCAACGGCATCCTCCAGAGCTTTTCCCCACTCACCTCCGAGGCTCCAAGTACCTCTTTTGCCAGGTCATCACTGGGTGTGAAAACCCCTGTTTTTGTATGTTAAAGAAAACATCAGTGGATATCTAAGTTACGCTGCCTCCATCTATTTACATAGATGTAATAAGGAAAAATTATAGCAACCCCATTTTGTTACTTACAGATCTTGAATTCAGGCAATAAATTTGTAGCAATTTAGTCAAATTACAAACCACTTACCACCGATAGAGGGTCCAAGAGCAACAACACAGGCCCCCGTTAGTGTCGCCAGGTCCACAATCTACACATTAAATATAAAAACTTCATGAAAACATTCAACTTCAAAATGAACTCCAGAAACAACTTCCAGATGGGATACGCTAAACAGTTTAAAGGTTTTGCTTGTGCATTTCCCTTGAATTTTCAGCAGGGAAGAGAAAAGTTCAACTCTGAATGGCATATGACACTGTGACAGCATTAAATATGCAAAAGTAAAGACAAGCTGATATAACAAGCTTTTAAACCTTTTTCCAGAAACTTTCAAATGTTGAAGGCAAGCAAATACAGATATGATTTGGGTATAGGAATATCGCTTATTTGAACAGTCCACAAAGCTATAGATTAATGATGTCATAGTTGTCATTCCAGAACTGGGTGTCTTTGATCCTCAGAAGATACGACTATTGGAACGCAAAACACTATCACAAATAGTCAAATTTTAGGTTTCATAAATTATGGACATTGATATAACTAAGCCTTTTCTCCGAAAATATTCAAATGTTGAAAGTGAACAAATACACTCGTCTGATCTGATAGTATTACTTAAGAATACATTTCACAAAGGTGATAAAATAAATATGTTCTAGTCGCCATTTCAGAGTTAAGGTAACTTTGCTCCTCCAGAGCCATCATATTTGAAAAGCTAAAAGAGTATCACAAGAAAAAGAAGCCGCAAAGAACAGAATGCAAATGGAGGCGAATCTTAGCATACCTTCTCTACACCTTGATTACAAGCATACACCAAAGCATCTGCAAGTGTAAGTCTGCCTTCAGCATCCGTATTGTTTACCTAGCATTTATAGACACAAATTACATTAAGGGAAAAAATGAGCAAGATATTCTGGGCTGTACTGTTCGATACAAGTGTTAGAACACAGCAAGCTTATAATATTTTCAGCTTCCAAGTTTTATGCTAGAAAAAAACATGGAAGAAGATAATGAAACTATCAGATAAATGATTCTGATTTATTTGACAAATTGGTGATTTTGATAATTTTCTGGAAACCCAGGTAATATTCCTTTATAGAAGTTAACTAGATATTTCTCCAATATCAAGCATGAAGAAAATAGTACAGCTTGATAATGATAGAGATATAAGGAAGAAGAGAATAACATGATCTGAATAACAGCAAAATTACCTGAAATGTAAACCTATTCATAACTAATAAGGAACATATAATGAATCAATAAAGCATCCATTACTACATTTTTGCTATAGCAACTTGATGAAGAATTACTAAATAATTTTAAAAAAGTAACAAGATGAGTTAGAATGTTTTTATGCGAACCAGAGTCAACGAGTATTACTGTTTCTGAGAGCAAATAAATGTATGAGGAATAATGACATGATGCAACAAAGACAAATTACCTCAATCGTCTTTCCATTTGAAGCTGTAACAATGTCCCCAGGTCTCATACCAGTTCCACTTATCATATTCTCACAAGCTGCAACAATGAAGTGAACCTGCATATACATAACCGATTATCAACTTTTCTCTTAATCCATCTAAAAATCCTTAAGATCGAATAATAGATACTTGTGAGCATAGGACAGGGGGTGCCAAAAGGGAATAACCAATAACTATAACTTGGTAATGAAACAAGTCAAGCAAACAGCATATTCCTGAAGAAGCAGCCAGAGAGAAAAATATCCACCTCGACGCCTGCAGGCTTGATTTGGCCAAGAGCTTTTGCTGCACCCAGTACTGCTGCTGAGCCTCCCATATCAAATTTCATGAGTTCAATAGAACAACCCGGTCCCGTCTTGATATTGTAGCCACCACTGTACGATAGAGAAATATTCAAGACTTCGCATGAGAAAAGACCTCATGAGCAGATCTCGACCGCCAAAGCAAACATATATTAATATATTATTACCTGTCAAAAGTCAATCCTTTTCCAACTAAGGCCAGCTTGGTTTTGACTTCTCCACTGGGAGGCTTGTAACATAAATGGATAAAATGAGGAGGATTGGCAGAAGCTGCAGCTACACCCAAATAGGAGCCCATCTTCAGTTCTTTGCACTGTTCTACATCCAATATTTTTGCAGAAAATACATCACTATACTCTGAAGCAATCTTTTGGGCCTCACTCGCAAGTGCTCCTGAAATTTATGAAAAAAACAAAAAGTACAAACAATTTTAAATCATAAAAGGGCCAAATCAAGACCAAAAACATAAAGTCAATTAGGGCCTAAGAAAATGAAACTTCCAGCAATCACCCACTGGCACAAACAACTCATCACAATGTTTACTCAATACATAACAAGGAAAGAACAAAAACCGGACATAACACCAGTGGCATTTTACGAACCAGGAGTGAGCACATTAGCTGGAGCATTTACAAGCTCTTTCCCAAAGATGATCCCAGAACAAACATCTTGTGCATATTTGAGTTTTTTCTCTATCTCAGGTCCAGTACCAAGACCAAGAATTTCCACCGATTTGAGAGATGGCTGTTTTGATTCTGACTTGAACCTATTATCATCAAAAGTCCCCAACACAGCTCCTGTAACATTGAAAATTTAATGAAGTTTCAATTCCATGAATATGAAACAACCAGATGTTGCAGGTTCAATTAAATGTCTAGATATCCATGAAGGAGCATACCAGAAGCTATTGCTGAAGCAGTACTCGGCTTCAACTCTGCAGGGATTCCTTCAGAAGAAGCAAGTGTGATGGCAACATTACTTGCCTGAGTCGACTTAGCTGCCGCAGCAACAGCCTCACCAAGATTGCGGTACGTCACAGTTGCTGATGCAGCTGATCCAAGCCCAATTAAACCAACTCTCTTTGAGCCAAGACCAGGAAGCCTAAGAAATGTCGATTGTCCAGCCTTTCCTGTAAAGTCCTCCTCAGAAGAGGCTTCAGACAATAATCCACCTAACTTCGAATCTAGCTTTTGAAGAACTACATTCTTAAACTTCGAATTCTCATCTTTCGCCAAGTCCTTTTCTGTGACGCCAACAGCAAGTATGTCTCCTTTCCATTCGCCCAGATCAATCTCTTTCGCAGCAAACGAGACCTTGCATCATTCCAGAAAGATGTCAGTTTACTTAAGCGTAATTATATTATCCCAAATCCAAAAGATCAATAGAAACACACTTACATATGGATAAATACTACAGAAGTTAACGTGATTCAGTAAGATGACAAGCAGAAAACCACATGAAACAACTATTAAGCAGAGACACTCCAACAATTTAAATTGGGAAAGGAAACAAAATGAATGGAAATACTTGCAAACAATTAAACCATCCAATCAGTAGAAGAAGAATAGGAAGGGAAAAAAAAATCGTGCAAGCAGATGATACATTCAAGTTGTTAAAGATTATAACCCAAAAAGTTACATTGACAACAAAAGTTAATCAATCCACAGAAAGAACCCAAGAAAAAAAAGGAATAAATCATAGATACAATCTTGATGACTTCAACAAGAAGCCAGTACTTATAAAATCATACGCACAGAAAACATATTACAAAACACAATCAAGATTCAAAGAGTCAGAAAATATCAATCAAAACGAAGAATGTCAAACAAACAAAGAAAACGGATATACCGACTTCAAATAAAATAGAGGAAAACAACACCTTTGGTGGGTCGATCTTGTTGGGTTGAGTGAGGCCGAGAGTGGCTCGAGCAATGGAGTGAGCCATTCGCTTTGCTCTTCTGGAAGAGAGGGGTGGGAAGGTCAAAGAAACAGCCCAGATGGGGCCGAATCGAAATTTCGTGAAAATCGAGGGACAAGAATGATAGTAACAAGAAGAGGAACTGGAAGTAGAAGCGAGTAGAGTGAGGGAAGTTGAAGCTACTCTAATGGCGGCCATCGTAACGTGTGCCCGTCTCCTGATATTTATAGTAGGAAGAGATACAAATGTCGAAACGTCTTCGTGACGTTTACACTGAAGATAATATTGCGGGGCAGCGGCCTTGAAACGAAGGGGGGGTTGAAAACAATAAATTTTTATTTTTTTTAAGGTAAATTACAACCACCTACTCCAAAATTTGATATAAATATAAATATTTTTTATTATTTAAAAATTATAAATATTTATATATTTAGTAAACTTATATAATTAATTTAAATAAAAATTTAAAAATATTAATTTATTTTTATTGTATTTTAACTTTTTCTAAAAAAAATTATAAAAAGATCGATAGAAAATTTTTCAAATTGTCGAAAGAAAAGAATATATATCAACTTAGTCTATAAAAATATTTTAAAAAATTTTAAAAAAGACTAATTTATAAGAATATTTTGATCAGTTCATTAAAAAAAATAAAAAACTATCAGAGAAAAATAAATTGAATTAATTATTAAACGAGTACTAAAAATAAAAAAAAATATTAATAATTTTTCAAACAATAAAAAAATATTTAATTACGATGAATGTCAAAAGAACTCGTAATTGAAGTATAGAGGCATGAAACTGGCAATATTTGACTTTGAAAGAATATGCTTCTAAATCAAATGCAAATTTATGATTGATGAAACTATATATATATATATATTTAGTCAAAATATAAAATAATTTGTCATTTACTTAAGTATGAAGTACTGAGTGTTTGTAAATATTTAAAATAAATAATAAATTTAAAAAAAATATTTTTATTTTATAATTTTGTTTTGAATTATTTAAAATAAGTTGGTATAAACAAAAAATTATAAACAGTTCCATAACAACTTCTCCAGTTTACAGTTTATTAGTAAATTTGTAAATATTGAGTTATTTTTTTAAATACTTCAATTTTAATTTTTTTTTACGTCTAACTTTTATTTTTAAATACCACCGATTTCTACAGCTACTTAATTTACAACTGATTCTCACCATAAAAATAAAAATTATTGCAAAGATCCCTTTAGTTTCTTATTCAATTATTGGATTGACCTATTTTTTTCCTTATTAACTATGGGACAAGTAGCATCTTTTTCACTTTCTAATGCGTGTGTATTTTTTTTTTTTTTTTGATTAATAATATTACGTCAGCTTCCAATAAGATTTGATATAATTATATAAGATTTAGGTGATTGAAAATTACATTTAGTACTTCTAATATATGTGTTCGTTTAATAAATATATTCCTCAATTAGTCAAAATTTATCGAATTTGTAAAAAAAAAACTAAATTAAAAATTTATATTTACCTTCAATTAACTTATTATAGGCCAAACAAATCCTTTCTAATCAAATTACTCTTATAAGGGTGACGGCGTACCATACCTTTTCACATTTATTAACGTACGACTGTATATAAGGATAGTTTGGTTAGGACAAGATCTCTTGACCAATAATAAGTCAATAATAATAAATCAATCAAACACAAACATGGAATTTTATTTAATAGCAATAGCGTACAAAGGTATATAAGGATAGTTTGATCAGAAAAAGATCTGT
The DNA here is from genome assembly GCF_026168435.1 of Sesamum indicum. NCBI lineage: Eukaryota > Viridiplantae > Streptophyta > Magnoliopsida > Lamiales > Pedaliaceae > Sesamum > Sesamum indicum. The sequence goes on along the minus strand of NC_142661.1, from coordinate 297,805 downwards.
TGGCCAGCAATAAGATAGTAATAATAAATCAATTGAACACAAACATGGAATTTTATTCAATAGCAATAGCGTACGAAGGTATATAAGGATAGTTTGGCCAGAAAAATATCTATTGGCCAGCAATAAGGCAGTAATAATAAATCAATCGAACACAAACATGGAATTTTATTCAATAACAATAGCGTACGAATGTATATAAGAATAATTTGATTAGAAAAAGATCGATCGACCAACATTAAGTCAATAATAATAAACCAATCAAACACAAAGATGGAATTTTATCCAATAGCAACGCCCTCTATATGTAGTTTCTTGTTCAATTATTGGATTGACCTATTTTTTCCCTTATGAATTATGGGACAACAGCTTCTTTTTCCACTTTCTTGTCTGTATACATGTTTTCTATTTTAAATTTTTGATCAGCTCATAGGTTTTCCCGGTTCTAAACCTGGTGCACAGTATGAGTAATTAAATGAGGTATAAAGATTAAGTTTTTTTTACTATTTCCGAATATCAATTTAAGTTCATTACATGATAGTATAAATATCCATTTAAATTTTCTAACAATTTCATTATTTTATAAAGACCTATTTTAAATTTCACCATTTTTAAGTGGGCCTTGAAAATTAATTAAAAAAAATTAAAAGGATAAAATTGTAACATAAAGTTAAACGGGTTCTTGAAAATGTTGAAATTTTCAAATGGGTCTTTATAAAGAAATGAAATTAATGAATATTTAAAATTATTTAAAAATTTAAATGGGTCCTTATTGATTCGTGTAATGAACTTGATTCTTGAATCAGTATTTAGAAGTCAACGGTTATATAAGCCCTTTGCATTAGCGACATGGAAAAAATCAATGCATTATATATGGAAATAAATCATAATTAATAGAGGGATTTGCATGTCCAATAAGGAAGGCATAATTCAAGAGGGGATAAGGTTTCACGTTATCTGTTCCTTAAGCAGCAAGTACTCGAATGAAAGGGAACTCCTTCTTCGTGCAGACTCCTACCTGGTGGGGAGTCCTATTGGCTGAAGAGTCCAACCCCTTGAGTGCACCTTCTCTCTTCGGGCTAACCTTGGAAAGATGCAGCAGGTTTTTGTATTGGGCTTTTTTCTTAGACCAAGTTTGCAGGCTTTATCCTTAGACGGATTCTGGGGTGGGGGTTCCTCCTTGGGCTGAGCCAACTATCCTCCTCATGGGCCGATCTTAAGGAAACAAGCCTACTTTTTTGGGTAATCGTATTTGGACCATACCCATCAGTTCTATTATCAATTTTTCATTTCATGAGATTATGAAAAATCGAAAATTTTCTTACTTGATACTTTTATTATTTCATGAGTTCATGACATATATGTTTTTTGTGTTAGTGATAACTATTTTTGTTTAATTTATATTTATTATTTTTTTATGAGTTCATGAAATTTCTTATGTTTAAATTTTTTCATTCATTTTCACTTTTTTTATCATCAATTGTTTTTTTCATGAGATCACTAAAGATCAATTTTTTTTTATTGTTTACTTGTTTTATTTTCAATTTTTGTTTCATGGGTTCATAAAATATATAATTTTTGCTTAATTTTTATTTATCTATCTTTTCGAACAATAAAAGATATTCCAAATCCATAATAAACAGAAAAAGGAGATCACACCTCAAGGAATGAATGTTTTTTTCTCTCCTTGGTTTTTAATGTTATTTTATTATAAATTATTTTATTTTGGGAGTTCATAAATATGTGGTTTTATGTGTTAATTATATAATTTATATTTACTATCATGACTATTTTAATTATTATTGTGAGTTAGTACTTTTTAATTTTATAATTATATTTTCAATAATTTTATTTATATAACCTAAATCATTTCCATAACGAACATTCTCTTCATAGGTTTTACCAATTATATGTATTAATTTTTAAGTTACACTAAACTTAAAAATATATTATAATCAATTTTCATTTAGAAATGTACATTCTATTGAATATTCCTTTGTTCGTTAGCCATTTTATCAACTTTATTGTACGTAAATTAGATATTTTTTTAATCTAACATTTGTATTATATATTGATTTTTTTTTACTAAAGAATAAATTCTCCTAATTCTAATTTCTCTAATTAGATTGAAATTTTTTAATTGGTTCTCTATAATTCTTTAAATTATTTAGGTCATCAATTATTTATTCTCCTCTTATTATGCATACTATTTTATTTATATTAAATTTCAAAAAGGCATTTCTTCTTCCGTTAAACTATTATTGTCAATTAGTATAAAATTCTGATTTTTTATTAATCAGTGATTTATTTATTTATTGATTTATTTTGTATATTATAATTTGAACTGCAATAAATTAATTATGTTTTCATCATTTAGTTTGCAATTTATCTTCTTTAGAAGTTGCCTAAATTTTATTAACAAAATTTTGAATAGTATGTTAATTTATTATTAAACTGATATTTGAATAAATAATTTATATTTAGTAACTTTCTTCAATATTAAAGATGGTTGTGGTTTAGTTTATAATACTTATTTAATTATTTCTATTGATATATCTCTTTTGTATACATTCTGAATTTTAATTTATTTAATATTTAGGCAATGTAATTTGAAAAACAAAATTTATTTGTATTATAAATCTAAAAATATCTTTTTTATTTAACTTACAAAAATAAAACTTATAAAATATATTTTAATTATTGAATATCCGTATGTACATTTCAAAATTATATATGTAATAGTTTAATTCTGTCGAGGAAAAATCGCACCAGATGTAAGGCTTTTCCGTATGTACATTACTATATATCAATATAATTTTTATATTGAGAAATTTATAATTTTAACATCATAAGTTAGGGTACGTTACAATATTGATACCATATTTTTTGAAATATTTGAAAATTGTACTGAAAAATAGACTTCGTTGGCATTTTTGATACTGTCATTAGATTTCAAAGGCAAGGCCACGTGCAAAAGTCATGTAAGGAGTGGGACAAAACATGAGAAAATTGTATTTTTTGTTAACAATTAAGGAAACTTTGCAATATTAATATCATATTCTCCATTTTTATTAAAAATTTGTGTATGACCCTTTATGTTCACCTTCAACTATATATACATATACATATTTTTAATTTTTTTAATTTTTCTTCGGTATGTCTTCCACTTTCCCTAAATTAAAATGTCCTCAATTTCAAATATTAAAAAAATATTAAATCATTTTTTTTCGTTAGTTAGCTGATGAATTGAAAAATTGTTCAACAATAATTGACGAGAAGGAAGATGAAAAAGTTGTTACTAATATATAATTGCTATTAATTGTTGGGTTGTTTTATTAAGAAAAAAATTATTTATACTTGAGAATTTATTTTTTAGACTTCAATATTTGATGAACAATTTTATTTGTAACTGATATATTTAATTTTTTTATATTTATAGAAAAAAAGAAAAAAAATTAATCGGGTCTACTCGCCCCGACAAATTTTATACCCAAAATTAATAGGACAGGTCCTGAGTCCAACCAAACCCGCCCCCATTGCCATGCACCCTTATCTATTATGAAAACATAATTGTTACATTTTTAATGTTATGGAAAGATTCATAATAAGTGAAACAAATACAATTCGAGAAACCTCATCTGTTCTTGGAACAGATAAGGGATGATAATCAAGCTGGTTAGAGAATTCTCTAACCAACTAATCAGTGGCTATTTTATTTATAATTACAAACTGTTAAATAAATTAATAATGTAACATGTTCATTATTTAATCATACATTAATTAATAAACAACAACTACAAATATTAAAAAAATAATGAACACGAAAAGGTTAATGAATTAAATAAATATAAGGAGGAGAGATTCGAATTCATAACCTCAATTATAAATTGTCAACCTTAACTATTAAGGCCCAACTCCTCGAAGATAAGTGGCATTAAACATGCCAAAATGTCAAAGCCTTGAAAGTCTTCGACCTTTCTTTTATTACTATTATTTTTATAATTACATTATCCTTCTTTGATGTTTGGTATAATTAGGGTAAATTATATTTTTGATCCTATAAGTGGATCTATTTTCAAGTTTAGTCCTATACTCGGGCCAATTCGTACTTTTACGTGTGGGATCAAAATTAGAAATAGGTCTATTTATGGGACAAAAAATGTAATTTACCCTTATTTTGATTGTATTGACTAACGGAGAGAGCAGTTTTCGTTATCAATTGGACGAAAATCCCTCAATGGTCCTCAAATTGAAAAAAAAAAACCATATATAGGACTCAATGTGCGAATTGACCTGAGTGTGGGACCAAAATCGAAGACAGGTCCACTTATGGGACCAAAAATGTAATTTACCCTGTAGTTTTGAAACATACATATAATATTTCTGATATTTATTTACGTCTAGCAAATAAATTTAATATTTAATCAAAATTCACAGGATTACATTTACCTTATTTTGACTCATTATTGCAAGTCAAATAAATCTTTTGTGACAAAACTATCTCTATAAGAGTGAAGATGTATGCCTTACATGAATTAGCATGTGAAACTAAGGGTAGCTTGATTAGGAAAAAAATGTTTAATTTGTAATAAGTCAGTAATTGATAAATATGAATTTTCATTCAATCTTTTTGTTGATATCAATAAATTCTATTAATTTTGACTAACGGATGGATCTATTTGTTGAATGAAAATAAATGTCATGAGTACTATATGCAATTTCACCAGCCACATGAGGTTTACATATAATTACACTAAACCTTAGAGGAGGACGGTGTAATTATTATTATTTTTTGTTTTAATAGAAGTGTAAATTACATCAACATTCATGATGCTTAGGTCTAATTACACAAATACCCACTACTTTTGTAACATTACAAATATATCATCTGAGAAGTTGTTTGTGTAAGATTTTGCCTCTGAATATAAATGTAATTGTATACAACTAAAATTTAAATAAATGTATTTATAAATTTATAAAATATATAAAATATTTGTGTATTTAAACTTAATATAAGGGCACGAGATTGTCTATTGGAAGTTTGCAACATTGTGATGCAATACCTATTGCGACTCACGGATTGCACGTGGAAGGTGAGAGAATGAGAGTCCAAAACATATTTGTCAATATACAAATTAAATAAAATTCTTTGTTTTAAAAGATTCGAGAAAATTGCGTTTTTAGTATCATAATACAGGAGGTTTTGCAAGTCAGGTATCCCACTTTACAAAATAGTCAGTTTTGATATTGTACTTTATAGAGATTTATATTTTAGGTACCTTATTTTTATTTTCTCCTCTCCCTGATTTTTTTTTCTTCTCGGCAGAAATATTCCTATTACTATTCATTAATCAGGCCCAACATGATTTTGAAATAAAATTTGTTTTGACTATTTTGTAGTCTAGTATTCCAAGTACTTAGTTTTACGGATTTTTTCCAACCACACTGCCGCAACAAATGGTATGTATGTTCTTGGATCCTTCAGCAACAAACAACACAACCTTATTTCATTTCCTACCTTAGGGCATAAAAGATACTCTAGAATAGAGACTTAAAAATTTTGGGTGGATAGGTTGAGACAGAAGTCTTTACATTATTAAAGAAATAGTTGAAATATTACATAGATACTTGTTCTTTTATAGGAGGAGACAACTATTTAGCCTCTCATAAAGAGGACTATACCTATGGGGATAATTCCCATAAACTGAAAATTTAAAATAGAAGAATTAGAAAAGACTCAAAATATTATGTACTGAAGAGTTAGAGAAGTTTTCTGATGTCTCTCATCTGCTTCCTATCCTTCTTATTTATAATAGCTCGCAAACTTCAATCCCTGACCTTAAACTTGTATTAGGTGTCATTGCGTTCATCATCTTCTTTATCCTTCTTCTTTCCAGTTGTTGGTCATGATAACTTGTTGAACACGTGCTTGTCAGTTAGTTACCACTTCTTTCTTACTGTTGGTCATTTGTCGTTTTTTGCCAACAGTCTTGCTTTTAATTTTTTACATTCTGAGGGTTTTATCTCTTGTTAAAATTCTTTCTTTTACCCTTGTCGAGCTTCTTTTAAGTTACCCACATCCACCATGTTGCATGCCTTCTTTCTCGTAGGCTCTGTTGCAGGCAACTCATTCTCGTATATGAGCATTCTTTTTTTCTTGAACAAGCAATCTGCAAACTCCGTACTTTTTCCTATCATGACATTCAACAGGAATGATCCATTTAATTTGTTTCAAAAGATCCTAAATGGATACTTGACTTTGTCCATCTCCTTGAGACAGATCCATAATCCTCAAACTTTTTTAGTCAAAATGTCATCTTTATGGATGATACCACCAAAGCTTCTCCTGAGACAACTTTGACTTTGTTGAAGGCCACAATATTTGGTGTCTGCAGCTTGATGAAATGAAATGCTGGATGAGATCATTTCCCTGCAATCTCTAGAGCTAGTGAGATGAATCTTAGCTCCAGGATATCTCCTCGTTTAAAGTGGGGGTTATTCTGCTATGCACCGTAAACTGCCCTACTAATCCACTCCTAAAGTTTTGAAATTTTTGGAAAGCTTGGTGACATAAATAAACCAAAGCGAATACTCGAAAATCATACCATTCCCTGACATCTTCTGGTTTAGACCGCTCGAGTCAGATCCGATTATATTTTTTGGAGTGTCAATTATGGTCTTGCCTAAATTACCGCCTATGAGGAAAACCAAGTCACATTCTCTAGTAAACCTACTAAGCAGAAACAAAACATATTGAATCCTTAGTATTATCCTTAAAAGTGCCTATCATCGACCAAGACTAATCTCTCACTCTTTACCTCAGAAGTGCTGGGTTGATTTAAATCATCAAAAGTTTGCATTTCTTGTGACTCAATTGTTGCCTTTTCACCACTATTTGGTGATGGCGTTGTGCAAGTAGTACATGAATCTGCTGCTACAGGTAAAGTCATGTACACTAAGTGCAGGGTTAGAGCCCTGCTCTCTGAACTCTCAAGTCATCACTAAAGGTGATGCCTTTTGAATTGGTTCAATTAGGTTGTGCCATAATGAGCTAGAAGCCATTTTGGTACTCTTAATTGAACTCTGGGCAACATCAAGATCAGCCGGTTGAACTTGGCCAACTATTTGGGTTTTCATCGTTAGCTGTCTAAACTTTTTATCAAGCTCCTCAAGACTTTTTTTGAATTGCCTAAGCCTTATAAAGACGGAATCTACTTCAGATGCTCCACCTCTCATAAAAAAATCTACAAAAATATTATCATGAGATTTTATAACAATAATATTGGCATTCTGGTTGCTACCTGGTGATACGTGTTTCCTCAATTTTTTATTCGAGTTTATCCCTTAAGAAAACGTTAACATTTGTATTATCAATTTTTAATGTAAATTCCTTGGCCAATAAAATCGAAAGCCATTTCTTGAATGTCTTCCAAACTATAAAGAAATCTTTCTTGTTGATGTGCCATACTTGGACTTGTTGTTCTGTGAACAACCCTCTTGTGTATTTACATGGCTCTTCACCAGTAGACATCTTTTTTACGAGCACGGTTGCCCAATGATAGTTATTGGTATCTATATAGAGTACTAATTCATCCCCGTCTTTGAGAAAGCAAGCTTGAGCAAGTTATTACAAACCTATTTTAGCTCACAAACCATTTGTGTATACATTTTCTCCCATTTTCTTTTTGAACTCTCTGTTTCTTTTAAAAATGACTGAAAATCCTTCCTGTACTTCACAAGATTCTTAATATCCTACAAATTATCATCTCCCAAAAACCTTTGAAGTTGCTTCTTATATTTCATTATATTAGAAAAATTGCAAATCTTTTCCATAATATGCTCCTGCAACACAATTTCTATTTCATCAATAAGAATTCCTAAAAATTCAATTTTATTGACAGCTACAATGGCTTTCTTTTAAAACAAATACTAATCTTTCTCTATGGCATGCATCTGAAAGTATTTCAAGAGGTTTAATATGATCCTATATGATTTTTGATGCAATCATAATGTCATCTATATAAACAAATATAAATTCAAGATAGTCTTTAAAAATATTATCTATTTTTCTTTAAAATATCTGGGGTGCATTAACAAGTCTCTTTGGCAACACATGCTAAATATATTTGAAAGATCGCGTGGTACGATCCCGGAAGGCTCTAGCAGAAGCGATAAATAAAAAACACGTAAGAATAGAATAATTGTAAAATATAACGAATCCAAGGGGTGTACCCTTGAAATTCTTGGGCGTTCGATGCAGTATGAAAAAATTACGCAACAATAAAACATAATCATACGAGGCTATGGTTGGTAAAATAAAAATAGAAATGAAAATTAAGATTGAAATTTATCTCTTAAATTTCGAGCTTCCAACCTGTTAGTTTGGATGAACGTTCACCCGAGATTTCAATGTAGGAATCCTTCAACGGTGATCCATACCACACTAAAAAACAAGAGGTTGATTCCTTCGCTAGAAGGAATCAAGATAAAAAACTCACCCTAGGTGAGATGAAGGGGGCGATCGAATTATGGACGAGAGGGATTTTTTTTTTTTTTGTGTTGTATTATGTAATGAATTATTACCCTAATAATCATACACAAAATATATTGAAATAACTTGAATACATAAACAAGAATGTGTCTAGATACATTCTATTATTTATAAGGTAACTCTTCAATCCATTCCAAATAGAGAAGAGTCTAATTATGACCAAGCTAGCACTTTCCAGAAATACAATTCTTTGGTCAACTTTTCCTCCATCAATTTTTCTAGTGTGCCTTAATTATTGGGCCGATTTATGTAAAATAAATTCAAGGCACAACAAAATTTAATTAAATTTAATTTAATAAAATTTATTTAATCGAGCCTACTAGGTATTTAATCCAATTAAATACTCAAGCCCAAATTGTCTCTTATTAATTAATGGAATCTAATTCATTAATTAAATAAAGACAAACTCAATTTAAATTAATCCAATTGATTTAAACTTGGGCTATCTATCCAATTGACACCCATGTCTGATTAATCCAATTACTCACATCTTATGAATTTAATTCCAAATTAACTTTTTATTCTTTCTCGATTATTTGTGTGCGACTCTTTAGGTTCACCTTTCATCTAAACTTGGGCTAGTGTTCAATATTATTATTAATTAAATCTAATTTAATTAATATTTATTGATTAACCCTTAATCAACAAAGCCCGTCATCATGGGTGGCCGTCTAGCAACGGTCATGGCACTAGAGACTAGATGAATTTTGGTATAAATATTTAGGCTCCCGAGTCCGTACGCGTACGGTCCTTCCGTCTACTGTCCCCCGGCCTTAGTCTAGGGCATAGAATTAGGTGTCTGTTTTCATCCTGAACTAGGCATCTATGCTTAATACTTGAGATCGCGTTACGCCAAGTTCCTCAACATCAGAACCTCCTTTTTCTATATGATCGACGATTGTGGCCACAAATTCATAAAGCGTGAAAGCATTTATATGTGCATAGGAGATACCTCTGTCACATATTGACAAGGTACAGATCCTATTCTTGGAACTCACCATCCTTGCTAATACTCCAACTACACTAGACAAAGCTTATGATGATCATGTCTGTGATAGAATCACATTTCACACAGATCCAAGATACAATCATCATATGCACGTGACTGTTGTGATTCCTCAAGTCTGAGGACTAGTCCTATACTACCGGAGCCGGGAACTCAATACTGACCAAGCCTATAAGGCTTTCATATGATGATTCCCACGAGTTAGTTCAGTCAGTTGACCACCTTGTCAACTAACCCACTGAAATTGCATAGACGTCCAACGTTTGTCACCGATGAAACACGACACTCATCTAATAAATTCAGTACTCAGTGCAAGTATCAATAGGACTCTGGATGCCCAATCTTGAGGTCCTCGACTTTTGGAACGTCTTGTACCGACCTTTAAAAGTTAGTTTCATAGCGGTCATCTAATATGTAGCCCAACTATATGGGTTATTAAGTGGTCTGTGGACATCTGTTGTGATGTTAATGTAATTTGGTAAGCACAACAGACACATGCGCCAAATACGAATACTTACCATATTAATTGGGACAATATTGCTTAAACAAATATTGCTTGAATGGTTCTCAAAAACCGCCAATCTAATTGACTTTTAGTCACCTATTCCAACAATCTCCCACTTGACCTTAAAGCCAATTTCCCATGTTTTCAGATTAATCTAATTATGAGCAATTTGTGATACTGGCTATGTCTTATGGGTCTACTGTAGTTTCTGCCAATGTCCTGCGGTCCAACCGCATGTTACATCTTCCTATCATCACTCCAAGTAGATGATAGTGTCTAAGATTTTTTATTGAACCTGTGATGAGATCTTGGGCCTTTTACCTTGTGCCATAGCCTAGTTGTCATCCTCTAACGTGACTACTGGTGCGGCTATGCTAGGTAGCATACCCAACAATCATGTGTTATTTTTCAATCCTAACTGTTCTCCAATATAACTTTCAAAGTTATCATACATTCAATTTTTCATGATGAAGTTCCTTGTGGTATTCCACTTGGAACCTTTTCAATATTACCACATTATCATAAATCTTGAATGTAAGCTCGTTTTGAGATTAAACATTATTCGTATGATGCTGGAAGCTATAATTACTATAGTCTTCCAAAATCAACTCTGCATTAATGTGCGTCAAGATATCTTCTTTAATCCTTATTCAGGTATTAAAGATAGCCTTTCAACAGGTGTCTGTTGCCCCATCGGTGCACACTCGATATCCGTTGTTATGCTTAAAAAGCATAGACAAAATCTGGCTTAGTGCACCGAAGAACATTCCTATGCTGCTTACAATAAAGACGTAGGGGATGTCAAACATCTAAGTTCCTCATCAGTCTACCACGATTAAATCTTGGATAGCTTATCCCTAGACAAGAATCCAATTCCTATATGGAGAATTTTATAGACGATATTCGTGTTTTAGAGTTCCACAACATCTTTCTATCAATCCAAATGATCAAATATGTTTTTAACATCTAAAACACTAGGAACACAATTGAGCTCCCACTGACCTTCCACCTTATTCTTGACCGAGTCATGTACCTCATGAACTTGTCAAAACAAGCACCCTAGATATAGGATGTTCAAACCTAGTTTGTACTCTATAGTGAATTTTATGGCTCCAAGCCTTTTATCCGAATCGATATCTTACATAGCTTTTCCTTGTCTAGTCATATTCAGAAACTCGTACCTGTCAGGTAACTGGAGCTTTCTGATCGTCCTTTGGAGAACCTAGTTATGGTCAGAGAAGTTTTGATTATAAATGATGTTTGCATTAATTGATGACAAAACTGTATCAATCAGACTCCAAGTTTAATTTTCCTCCCACTAGTCCCTTGATGTATGCAGGACTATTTCTCATACTCAAGACCCTTTTGTAGGATACAGGCTTGCCAATCCATATCAAATATGGTATTTGGATCATGTCCTTAAAAAAATGCCATGATTTTCAAATCGATAGTTTTTAAAGTCCATATCCAAATGAGCCAGGCAATTTAGTGTGATACGAACCATGTCCAGTCAAAGTTTGATTTCTTCCTTACCAGAGGCAGTTCAACATCGAAGGATTTGTCTCTATAACCAGTTTGGTTCTCCATCTCAAGTCTAATTTCTCCTAACTTCCCAAAAGTCCTTAGATTTGTGAACCCTCTACTGGTCTTTGTGTGTTTAGTGACCTACAGATGTCTATTTTGGATTTAATCCAATAGATCGATTTTCACAAGCATTCTTTGTCCCACAAAGTGTTCTCATGGATTTCTTTATTCTCAGGAAGGATTCATCTATTGCTAGACTCTTTGAATCTACCAATCTACTTATCCTAACTAGATGGATATGGCCTAGCTCATGCATGTCGTTCTCTGTAAATTTTGTTCTTGACTATCCATTGTAGTTATTTATTTTGAACGTGCATAATCCAATTATGAAGTACGATAATTTAATAACTTAGTAGAGTCAAAAGAATCTTTTACTGATCAAATTTGTAATCTAATTTGTCCAACAATTGACTAACAAAAACTTGATCATTACATGATTGTATACTATTTTAACATGAATACTAATTACTAAGTCCACTTAGTCTTATAGCTTTTGCAGTAATTGCCTAGCCATCCCTAGCTTTAAGACAATATGTTTTAGCGTTCTATTCCCTTTCATTTTTGCAAACCATTTGTAGAAATGCGCTTCGAGAGCACGTATCCAACACTTGCGAATATAAATAGTAATCATATGTGCTCAACAAATGCCGTAGCTCGGGAGAAGGGGAGTTCAGGATGCTCCCCCTTCCAATCTCCTTTGGCACTTTTATGCAAATATCATATGTAAATTTTGACTACCGAACTATTTTTCCATTTTCTTTTTACCCTCGCTTAAGGCAACAGTAGCGCCCAAAGCGCTTACAGCGGTCATTCGGCATCCAGCACCCCTGCCTTTTGCCCTTAAGGTCAAAGCCTCCAAATTCAACACTTAGTGGCGCAGATTCTTTAATCGTTGCCTTGTATTGGTTCAACCATTTTTATCAACTATTAATGGTCTTTCTAAGCTCATTTAGAGTTCATGGTAAATAGGTCAAAGGAGGGATGAAGAGACTGAAGGGTTACATCAACGTACATCTCTTTTTAAGATCAACATTGAGGTTATCGAGCTTTTTCACAAGGGATAGCATCTCAACCCCATGTTTATGTACAGAAGACTCTCAGTCATGTTGGCTTCAAACAATGCTTCCGCCGTGGCATATCCAATATGCCAGTTTGGTACCGCATAAATTTGATTTATATGGAGTATTATTGAGCCAACATTCTTTAGCCTTTCATAATGCTCATGGGTGATGGAAGCAGGTATGACGCTGCGGACCTTGCGATTGTCCTGAACATCAAATGTTTTATTTAACCAAGGACTTTTTTGCAAGTCCGATGGAAGAGACTTATTCATGACATAAGACAAGTTTGAAAATCAATGACAATCCTTTGACTTTTCCAACCAATTTAATTGTTTGTGTTTCATTAAATGGAATATATCTCAAAATTAAATTAGAAAATAGATCTAAGACATGTATTCTAAATGCAGAGCAGAAAGAATAAGTAGATTATTGCAATATTATTTTGAGTTAAGACTTGGTCTTTTAGTCGTTAACTTCTCCCACTATTTCTACAAAATTCCACCACTCTCAAGTGGGGTTTCGGGAAATCCTTTGCTAGTGGGCTTGGGATCCACAAGACAATTTACCATGCCGCACTTTTACAATTCACATGGAAAAGGTCTTGTGGTAGGCAACCGATGCCATTCACATTCTATGAGATTCCCAATATATTTTCTCTCACCTCTTCACATGATTCTAAGGACTCCAAGCGAATCATGCTACTCGGTGTTAAGTTCGATCCATCAATCAAATCACACCTCAATTGTCGGCCCACAACTCGTGAGACAATAAAACAACGCTCATAACAATAATGCAGCTTGCCTTCTATTCCAAATGTGCCACGACTCGTGAGACCACATCTGGATAGCGTTAGCTTCCTCATGACATTATTATAGATAGAAGGCCTGGACTCCATCGAAATGTAATTTTGATCTAAGTCCATTATGGGCTTAATATTTAATTAGAATCGGGCTCAACCCATGAACCAAATCACACCTCAACTGTCGCCCCTCACGACTCGTGAGACAGGAAAATAGTGAGCGTGTTTCTTTCTTCACAATAATGGTGCAGTTTTCCTCTATTCCAAGTGTGCCACGACTAGTGAGACCACACTTGGGTAGTGGCAGCTTCATCACCATGTTATTGTGGATGAAAATCTTGGACAGATCAAACCATTTTGATCCAAGTCCATTTTGGCCCTAACACTTTAACTTGGTACAACCAAGGGAGTTAAATTTTTTAGTATTTGACTGAGACCTCATCACATTAATATTTGCATGCACAAATATAAAATATTTAAACGCATTTAAATGAAAGCATTAAATGCATCACATGCGACAAAATTAAGCATACCCCTGTTGGATGATCACGAGCCCAACCTATGCTACCCACTGAGCCCGCAGAGAGTCTAAGGTCTGTCTAGGGTGGCCTTGTGCTAATTCAAATGTAATTTACCCATCAAAATATAGATGGGCCTTTGCAAGTCATTCGTGGGCCTTCTTCTCTGTGGGCCTCCCCTCCATGAACCTTCTTTTCCATGGGCTTGCTTTTGTAAAAAATAAAAATCCTCACCAAAAACCTATTCTATTCTCATTATAATTTAAGAAGAAACCTGGATCAGCAGTTGGGGAGAGTACATATTGCCTGCCTAGGCGCGAGCTATGCCTATGCGCACGCTCGCCTGTGCGCGCACGCTGTGCAATGCCTGTTGGCAGTGTTCTGCTACAGTGCTTAATTTTTTTTTTTGATTCCACACATTAAACTGAAAAACAAAAACCAAGAATTTACAGAAAAATCCAATTTTTCTCAAATACTAAATCATCTAGTTAATCACAAAATCAAATAAGTTAATTTCTACACATACTTATCAATAAAATAAGCAATTAAAACAAGCTTCAAAAGCCATTAAAACATGTTGGCATGCTTATTCACATAAAATCGATAGCCTCCGCATTGAACTGGGCTCTTATACACTTGAAAGATCGCGTGGTATGGCTCGAGAACACGATAGCTGAAGCGATAAATAAAAAAATATATAATAATAAAATTTAAGCGTAAAAAAAACAAACGAATTCAAGGGGTGTACCCTTGGAGTTTCCGGGTGTTCGATATAATTATACGAGGCTATGGTTGGACAAATAAAAGTAGAAGTCAAAACTAAAATCGAAATTTACTTCTTAAATTCGAGCTTCCAACCGGTGAGTTCAGTTGAACGTTCACCCGAGATTCCAACGTAGGAATCCTCCAAAGATGATCCATACCACACCGAAAAATGGGACCTTGATCCCTTTGCTAGAAGGAATCAAGATCAAAGAAGGAAGGTGTTTTTTTGGTGATGGAGCAGGAAGGTTTTTTTTTTGTGTGTTGTATTGGGTAATGATTTATTACCCTAATAATCATACACAAAATATATTTATATACCTGGAATAGATAAATAAGAATATGTCTAGATACATTTTATTATCTATAAGGTAACTCTTCAATCCATTCTAAATAGAGAAGAGTGTAATTATGACCAAGCTAGTACTTTCCAAAAATACAATTAATCGATCAACTTTTCCTCCATCAATTTTGGTAGTGGGTTGGCCGATTTTATAAAAAATAAATTCAAGGACCAATGAATTTTAATTAAATCCAATTTAATAAAATTCATTTAATTGAACCCACTACGTATTTAATCCAATTAAATAATCAAGCCAAAATTGTCTCTTATTAATTAATGGAATCCAATTCATTAATTAAGTAAAGACAAACCCAACTTAAATTAATCCAATTAATTTAAACTTGGGCTATCCATCCAATGGACCTCCATTTGTGAGTAATCCAATTACTTACATCTTATGGAATTAATTCTAAATTAATTCTTTGTTCTTTTTTCGGTGATTTATGTGTGACTCTTTAGGTTCAACTCTATGCTAGACTTAGGCTAGTGTTCAACATTATTATTAACTAAAATCTAATTTAATTAATATTTCTTGATTAATCCTTAATCAAGAAAGCCTGTCACCAAGGTTGGCTGTCTAGCAACGTTTCATGACACTAGAGACTAGGTGAATTTCTGTGTGAACATTTAGAGCCCCGAGTCCATACGGGTACGATCCTTCCGTCTACTGTCCGCCTTTAGTTTAGGCCATCAATTAGGTGTCGGTTTTCATCCTGAAATAGGCATCTATGCTTAATACTTGAGATCGCGTTACTTTAAGTTTCTCGACATAGGAACCCCCTTTTTCTATTCGATCAACGACTGTGGTCACAGATTCATAATACGTGAATGCATATCCAAGTGCATAGGAGATACCTCCGTCATATAGTGATAGGGGATGGATCCTCTTCTTGGAACTCACAATCCTCACTACATATTCCATTTACACTGAACAAAGCTTATGATGATCATGTCTGTGACACAATTACCTCTCGTGCAAGATACAGTCTTCGTATTTATGTGACTGCCGTGATTTCTCAAGTTTGAGGACTACTCCTGTATTATCAAAATTGGGGACTCAAGTCATACCGACCAAGCCTCTAAAGGCTTTCATTTGAAGACCCCCACGAGTCAATTCAATCAGTTGACCACCTTGTCAACTAACCTACTAAACTTATATAGAAGTCCAACGTCTGTCACCAATGAAACGCGTTGCTCATTCAATGAATGCAATACTCGGTGCAAGTATCAGTAAGATTCTCGATGTCCAGTCTCAAGGTTCTCGACTTGGAACATTTTCGACCAACCCTCAGAAGTTGGTTTTATAGCCGCCATCTAATGTGCAGCCCAACTACATGGGTTATTAAGTGGTCTATGGGCATTTGTTGTGACGTCAAATTAGTGCTTAACGTAATTTGGCAAGCACAACAGACACATGCGCCAAAAACGAATACTTACCGTATTTATTAGAACAATATTATTTAAATAAAAATTGCTTGAATGATTCTCAAAACTACCAATTTAATTAACTTTTGGTCACCTATCCCAACAATGTCGCGTAGACAACAATTTGGGTTAATTATGAACTTCATATTTGCTAATGGTATCAAAATCTTGTGTTCTGTATGGACATGTAATTAAGTATAGTGGACCTGTAAGCCATGTAGTATTAGATACATTCATTTCTGTTTGGTATATATGCTATGAAGTCTTGTAAATGTGTGCGTATAGTATATTGTGTCCTTTACCTTCCATTCATATGGCCTATGGACGATTTAAGTTTATGTGTGATAATTCGCTAGTATTATTTGAAAACTGCCTAATTTGAAAATTGTTCGAAAATTTATCAGATGACTAAAAGTAAGTAATTTCGTAAGTTACTAGATCTAAACAAAAATGGATATAATTATCGGACTAAAATTAAAATTAGACATACTTAGCGGACTAAAATAATACTTTTTCCTTATATATTTATAACCCATTTAAAAAGTAATTCATTTTCAAATATTTATATCTATGCTAAAAAAAATACAATATTTCGAAAGTTAGGTGCCAAGCAATCGCATCTAAATTTTACTTCCAGAGTTTGTTCACTTATTAACATGAAAAAAGGAGATCGTTCCTTGAGGTTTTAGAACATTTTTGTAGGAAAAAATAACATAATGTTCTCTAGAAACCAAGAAAAACATCTTCAGATTTCATCTCAAAACCCCAAAGAAAAGCTTAGAATTGTGTCAAGATTGACATCTCAGGAAACAGTAACCGTTAACTTACTAGAATGTATTCAATAAGTTCTAGAACCAGAAGAATGACAAAGAGAAAATAGCATAGGCCTCTCTCAATATATATGCAAGATGTTCCATGAGAACTTCATCCCATCAGAAAGTTATTTTTTTATATGGGTAGAGACTAAGTATTTCTTTTCAAATAAATTTTTTAAGCTTCAAATTTAGTGTGGAAATATCTTGTTAGTTTTGCAATATTACTGATTTATAAAGCAAGTCATTTAGCGAAAACATTTATACTATATTCTTGTTTCAGAAATATAATATCTTAAAAATAAGATTATTAGCACTCGCGCCTTAATCTTTTATTATTTATTAACACAAGAAAAAAAATTGTTCTGCTCATCTTTTTGAGAGCGTTTATTCTTTGAAAACAAAAGGCATGCTCATCTTTTTGAGAGCGTTTATTCTTTGAAAACAAAAGGCATCTTCATTTTTGGTCGTAAACCACAAAAAAAAGCTTACTAACACCATACCCTTTTCAGAAAACACCAACCTTTACATTCTAAAGATGTGTCAAAAATTTTTACAGATACCAAAGTGAAATATAATCAAAAGAAAAACAAATAGGGTATAACTTAGGTCTCTATATAAGGAAGTTGTGCCATGAGCCCATCAGCATTTCTGTTTCATAACAGTCTCTTCCCATAAAAAAGCTACATATATTTTTTTATGAAATACAAGTTGGGACCATGGTCGTAGGAATATTTAGGACGTGTCCTATAGAATATAATGCTACGATAAGCAACATATTTAATTCTTAGGACCGATGTCTTTTAGGGCACAGATCTGCTCTTCACCCATTGCAGACATGACAGACACCACAAGATCCTTTCCTTCCTCAAACCCACCTTTAATCTGCATGCAACAAATAAAGGCTTTAAAAATCTCCATTGTTTGTCGAAGATAAGAAGTGGAGAAAAGCTAAATGGAAAAACTTTTTTCTTTTAAATGACTTGTAAGAAAAACTTAATTGATAGGAGACAAGTTTGAAATCATGTATTAATTCATTGCTACAAGAATTGCATAGTCCAAAATAATATTAAATTTATTTACAAAAAAAAAAAACACAAAGTAGCCCGAAGCAAGTGAAAACACCCATGAAAAAACTACAAAGTGCTTTTTAAAACAGTTGAACACTCTCAAACTATCTGTGCAATTACAATATGCTCTCACCTGTCCAAGCAGACTTTCATCGGTAGGAAGCCGCAGATCATCTTTGGTGTTGCCACTTTCAGTCAGGAGAGAAACCTACAATATAGAAACATCTACCTACCTCAAGCTTCCAAAAGAACGAGATATATTGAGAATTGAAACTCAACATAGTGATTAAGTTTATTTCTTAAGATGTCACTTCTCAAATTCCAATGAGAAAACTCAAGTTTATGTTGGAGAGATAATACAGTATGGTCAAAATTATCTTAAGCATTGTATGGTGAAAATAACTTACGAAACCATCTTCAGAGATGTCAATTAGTTGATAATCAGTACGATTAACATGAGGCACCTGAGACAACATTCCAAGACAACATTAATAACACCTTGTTGGTATTCAACAAGAATCTGTGTTTGTTGTGGTACTCAGAAAGAATAGAGGAAAAAAGAGCAAGAATCCATCAACAACATATTACATCACAATTGTGGGAGGATGGAACAATATCTTCAAGCTTTTTGCCAGTGAATATGTCGATTCCCACAAAATGACATTTGGCATGCCCATGTTTGCCAGTTTTAGAGGTGGAGACTTCAACGACCTATTCAAGTAGAAAATGTGAAGATAATCAAGTAGCATCGAGGTTACCACTAAGGAAATTATTGATCCAAGAAACGGACTCAGTTGGCAGAGAAAGTTAAATGCGAAATCAAATAGCTATTTTATTAGCTAGGATAAGACAATTCAACAATGATACACCGTGCCATAACATCGATCCTTGCCAAAATATAGAAAATTATGAAGATCCAACACACAATCATTTGCATCAAAGTGTAAGGAGCAAGAATTTGACATGTACTGCAGAAAAGTGAATTTATAAAGATATATTTCCTTAGTATTACAGTAGTACCATAACCAATCTGTCAATGTTTTTCTAGACTCCTACTTCACTGGATTGTTTAAATAACAACAATACTCTACATGATATCACCTAGAAATTGGAAAATCCATGAGAAATTCCATTATTGATAGGATCAAGTTAACGTCTAACAGGTTCAGCGTCAGGGTAAATATACAAACAATTCACAGAAACTGTGCAACCATCATGACAAATAAAGCATAAAAATTCAGTCTTTTGCATAAAAAACTGACAGATTTTTCCTTCCTTCTTAGCCTTTTTCCCCACTCAAGTTTTTAAGGTTAATGTCACTAATGTTTCCTGCTAATAGTAACTCAAAATGCATTGCAAACATGATAGAAGGGATAACTTTTAACTAACTTTTAACCCTTCAAAAGTCGGTTACAACTCAACGATAAACTTCCGAATTATAGACCTACGACACAATCAAACCCGAACGAAGAAAATGTGAATTGGATCGTACCAGATAAAGAGTACCGATTCAATCATCCGTACACACAGTATCGGGCGTAGCATGAACTTAATGAAACGGAAGCAAAAAGTGAAGCCCTTCCCCTTAACAAAGAAGAAGCCAACAGTCCTATACCTTTCTCCACCATGTCTCACAAATTGAAAACAAGATTGGTGGAAACCTTAAAGTGAAAAATACCACAATTCCACACAGATTCTCACTAACTCCTTCAAAACCTTGTCATAACATATAAAATCTAACTCTGTATGATAAATAAATAAAAAATCAAACAAGACACTGTATATAGAACAAGGGCAGAAAAATAATTCTAAACACAACAATAAAAATTAACAAAATTAAAGATCAAAGCATATCATGGATCAGAAGAAGACAACAACCAAAACCCATCAAGATCTGATGAAATTAACACAAGCCCAGATGGAATTCAACAACAAAATCCCATAAAAATCAAATCTTTTCCATGAAATCCCACAAAAAAAAAAAGAATCCGGACCTTGCAAGGCCTGCCTTTGATGACTATGTAACCATTCTTGCGGATAGTGCCAGCTTGCTGAGGGTAAGTCTTGGAGGCACCCGCATCGGCCTTCGACTCAAAGTGATGCTCCTCGTCCGACATGTTTCTCTCTACACTTTCCTTTCTGCCGTTTCAACCAAAATATTTTCTGAGGATGACAGAAAATTCTGATTTTATTATTATTTCTTTTTCTTCATTTATTATGGCCATAATAATTAATAAATGTGGATTGGGCTTTTTACATTCTCTTTATTTTTGTTTTTTGGGATAGAATCTATCACTACTACAACTTGTTTGCAATTTTTTCCCGTTTTTATTTGATTTCCCTTTTTTAAATATTATTTTGATGATATGAAGGTTGAGTTGAAGTAAAATATTACTTTCTTTTCCATTTGTTTAAATACATTTTAGAAAAAAGAATAATATATATTCAATTTAATTATATTAAATGACTTATACGATAAATATAAATATATAATAGTCATTGTACCCGCTTTCATACTCCTAAAATAAAAACATAGGAGCTCTATGAATTTAAGAATATTATTTCAAATATATTTTTTTTAAAGTAAAAAGCAATATTTTTGTACTAATTTTAATTTAAATTAAATTTAAATTAATTATATGATAAGTGAAATGAATTTAAAGTTAATTTACATGAGCGTAATATGTTTTTCATTTTTATGCAGCCCGTAACTGTATCTGCAGGTCCAAGTGATAGTATTAGACAATCCTCATTGCCCACCACAGTGATTAAAATTCAGCACCGAATTTTGACCTCAAATATCCCAAATAATTTACCTCATGCCCCCATTTGTGCATAAAATAACTAATTGAATGGCATTCTGTAACAAGGGCAAGGCAGATTTTGTGTGTGTTGAATTAAGCAACAGCAGCTCAAGCTTCGTCTGCAACATCATCTTCTGCTCCTGCTACTTCTTCTGGTCTTGGCTCTGTTTCTGATACTAATATGAAGAAGTCGCATTCCTCCCCATTACGTTTTCATTAGTTATGTATTTCACTTTCATTAGTTGGCATTAGTAGCTTAGGTGGTAGTTTAGGTGGAATCCAATTTGTTATTCTGTTTTAGTTAGTTACACAGTTGGCTCTTCTTCACCGCCTCTGAACTTGTATTTAAGCTGCAGTTGTACCAGTTTTACAGATGAAATAACACTCAATGGTCTTCTGCATTCTGGTTCTGTGAAATTGATATTCATGGCTTTTACATTCAATTTCATCATGGTATCAGAGCCATCATCTTGATGATCTCTGCATACGAAGCAGTTTAATCAATTTTTCGCAGACATTATTTTCACAGTCGATGAGAATGGCGAGCTCATCAACTGATGCGCCTGCGATTGCTCCCATGGCAACAGGAACTGGAAATGATCATATGGTGATGGTTTTTGCGTCATTCAATGGCAACAATTGGCTATCTTGGAGTAGATCTGTACGAATGGCCTTAGAAAGTAAGGACAAGTTAACGTTTATCGACGGCACAGGCTTAAGGCCTGCGATTGGAACTCCACAACATAAACAGTGGACGATTGCAGATTGTACGGTGCGGACCTGGATTTTGAACACCATCTCCTAAGACTTAGTAAATGCATACCTGTACTCAAGCTCATCCAGAGACCTCTGGTTGGAGCTTGAAGCTAGATACGGTGAATGTGAAGGAAATCTACTATACAAGTTGCAGCGAGAGATTAGCTCCATTTCGCAGGGAAAATGTCTGTCACTAGCTACTACACTAAACTGAAATAGCTCTGGGATGAGCTGTTATGCCTCATGCCACCAGCTATGTGTTCGTGTGGGCTTTGCGTTTGTGGTTGCAACAAGACCAAGGTGGATCAGAACGATGCCAGCCAGCTGATACAATTTTTGATGGGGTTGAATTACTCGTACGATAACATTCGCAGTCAGATTTTAGTTCTTTTTGGACTATTGTCAATTTTTTCGAGGATTTTCATAAGAAAATTCTTTCTTTGTAGTTTTAGAGTTTGGAAATATTCCCTGTTATCATTACAATTCGAATGAAATTTTTTGAAAAGTCTCATCCTTTAGTGGTAAAATATCTAAATATAATAAAATAAATATTTTTTTAATGAACCTAAACTCTCATACCCTTGTATGCAAACATGACCAATTGAATGCAAAATGAGTGAGAATAGAATAAAATTGCTCATTAAAATCTATATTACCACAGCTAATAATTGGTAAATATCGGAATTATCATTTTATAATAGATCATCTACAACCCGACTTAATTAGTATCAAAGTAAGCAATATTTGTTGTCGAAAAATTCTTATGCATCAAGTTTACCCCACACCCAATCTATCATACTATAAATATTATAGTATTTACTGTGCCATTCATTATTTTTTTTGTAAAATTATACATAAGGTATTTATAAAGTATTACATATTTATCATATAATTAATTGAACTTAAAGAAACAAATTTTAGTTAAAATATTTCATATATCCAGTTCGGAAATTGATAATTTTGGCTATAAGTTGGTATTATGAGTTGCGTCTATTGCCACGTAACACTGCCCTCCTATAACCAGATAGATACAATATAAATTTTAGGAATAAAAAATCAGTATGTTGTTAAAGTGGGTCAAGCAATTAATATGAATAAAAGTGAAGGATAAATATGATAGTATATTGACGATTAAAATATGATAAATAAATTATTTAAAATAAATAAATATATATTGGTATGAATATTTAGAAGTATAATTAGTATTTTACAATTTAATGTTATGGCATCGCAAGACGTGACATAGTTAAAACTAAATGTCCTTTTTTATATTAATAAAGATAATAATAATTAATTCCACCAACTAAGGATTATTAATTGAAAAATACTCAGACATAAGTAACCTAAGTGTAACGTTGTTTCTGTTACATTATGACAAGATTACAAGTTTCATCTCCTTTTCTTTTTCTCCCTTTTTTGCAAATTATTTCATGGTGTTGGATATTGGGTCGGGTTAGTGGACCTGTGACCTAATAACCATCCATATTTGAGACAGCGTTTGAGTCTCCCAAATACATATTGGGATAAGGACTCTTATGAGATAAATCCTACGTAGGATAGAGTTTGTAGTCTTCTAATTATTTATTTGGATATGGACTCCTCTTAAAGATAAGGTTGGATAAACGTATAAATAGAGTATATGGTTGTGATAAAATTACAACACAAAAACATTAATGTGATACAAAATGAGTTGATCACAATACTCTATCCAATTCTCTAGATCTCTACCTTTTTCTCCCTACCTTCTTCCTTGGAGCATCACCATAGGCTCTTTGGATTTGAGGTGTCTAAATGAGTGTGTTACTCTAGTAATGATCTACCAAGGCGATTAAGGTATCACTACAAGAAAAAAGTGGTATTTGGCATGGGCAAGGCAGCCGTTCCAAAACCCATTCCATATTGGAATGAGCTTTTGAACACACGAGAAATGGATATTGATAGATGATGTCATGATCCATATTTTTCTTGGGTTATAATTTTGAAACGGCCAAACCGTTCAAATATGTGTTCCAAACTAACAGTTAGAAAATCCGTTCCAAAGACAGTCCCAAAATAGTAACGGTTAATCTTTGAAACACATATTTAGAATTAGGGTCGGTCTTGCAATGGTCATTCCTATATGTGTGACGATGGATATCCAAAAGATGACCGTTAGAAAATGTATTCCAAAATAAGGTACAATTTGGAACATGTAACACTTAATCAATTATGTCAAAAACCGTACCAAATTATGAGTTTTACTCAAGAAGTAATGTGTTTCAAAAATCATTCCAAAACCCACTACAAATTGGAACGGTTTTTGGAGCGGATTTTGTGGATAATTTGCAAATAATATTCTCACACAAATAAAATTATTTTTTAAAATAAAAAATATTTTCCTATTTATGAACGGTCCAAAAACCAAAAAATCGTACCGAAGACCGTTCCAAGTTTGGACGGACTTATAAAAAATTGTTCCTAAATACATTACAATATCCTAAATAAAAAAAAAATTAAAATTTAGGAACGGTCAATTTATTTTGATCTTTCCAAAATCAGTTCAAAATATTTTAGTTTCGCGCCAAATGAAAAGTGCAGGGAAAATCAAACTTGGGAACGATTTTTAAATATTTGATCGTTCCTAAGATGAATTTAACTAAAAACATGCCTAAATGTATAAAATATCTGTTCCTAAAATGATTAACAATAAATCGTTCATAAATGAGTTCCAAAACTATTCCTAAATATGTCTACAGATTCCTCATTCACTTCCCGATTATGATATCTCAACATCCAAAATTCTGATTAATTCCAAACTTAAACACGTAATTTTTTTTCATATGTGAACATATCTAGCTGTCTGATCTAAAATTACATGATTTGATGGACAGTTGCATCGTTTTTAACCTCGTTGATTGTGTATCAGATACGATATCTCAGTATCCGTATAATAAAAATATCCAAAACATCATTAAATTTAGTATTTTGTCGATTTAATAATATCCAATGATTTGATTAAAATTTTAACAGTCTCATTAGGAGATCCAATACAATAGTATAAGATGCTACTTACATCTATATACTTGATCTTCTGAACATATATCAATTTAATTCAAAGTATTATATATTTTCAATGACTTTAATTAATTTATGATCTAACTTTTTTCTAATCATTAACATGTCTGGAACGGTTTTTTCTATATTTTTTATTTTTTTGATTTTTTAGGAAAAATAGTTTTGGCACACAATTAGGAAAGCTTTTTTTAAAAAAAAATAGGAAGGGTTTTGTTAAAAATGCTAGAAAACGACGTTGTTTTTGGATTAAACGATATCGTTTTTACTTTTAGGAATGTTTTTAAAAATAAAAACAGTTATTGTTAAAAATGCTCGTCAACTGAAACGACGTTGTCTTGGTTATTTGAAACAGTTTTTTTAAAAAAAATGCCTATTCCAAAATCCGTTCTAAAAATCAATATATATACAACACTTAGCATATTGTTTTTCTTTCCTCCTCCCTTTCTCTCCCTCACCCTCTTAGCTCGATCGACTCCTCATCTCCTGCGCTCCCCGCCGTCATCTGCCACTCTCCCCTTCGCCGTAAAACCGCACTAGAGGTAAAAGTCACAGTTTATTTTCTATTTTCTCCCTATTTTTGTGATTCACCCCCACCCCCCTACCATTTTTCTTCTTTTTTGTTCCCTCTTTTTTCTTCTCTTTTTTTCCCCAACTTTACCTCATTTTCCCCCGATTTTCGTTGAAAAATTTCCCCATTTTCTGAAATTTTTTTAACGGACGTTTTGGAAAAAAATATTTGAAAATTCTTAAAAATATTTTCAGAAAATATAATAGAAATTATTTTTTAAAAAAATTTAGGTAATATATATATTTTTTTTCATATTTTCAACAGAAAATGTAAAAGAAAACATTTTCAAAAAATTTCGGCAATTTAAAATTTTTTCTTAATTTTTCTGTAACTTTTTAAAATTTTTATACATTTATGAAGTTTAAAAAACTTTCATAATTTTTGGTAATTTTAATAATTTTCTGTAATTTTTAGAAATTTTCTGTAAATTTTTGGTAATTTTAAAAAAAAAACTGTAAATTTTTTATGATTTATAAAAAATTTCTATAAACATTTTGTGATTTTTAAAAGTTTCTGTAAAAAAATTTATTTTATGTAATTTCTGCAATTATAGAAATATATACTTGTGTAAGAATTTCTACAATTATAGAAATTTTTTATGTAATTTCTGTAATTATAGAAATTTGTGTAATTTCTCGTAATTAGTTGTATATAATGTTGTCATAAATTCTTATTGTGTAATTTAGTAATTGTATAGTGTAATTATTTGTGCAATTTACTGTATGATTCTACAATTTATGCAAATCTTGTGTGTATTGTATCATATTGCTTAAATTTTTTGTGAAATTTATTGTATAGATGTGCAATTCATTGTATAATTAGGCTAATTGATGCAATATTATTTGTTACATGGCATTAGCCCAATATTCTCAATAAAATAATTTTTACATCATAATGTAAATAATCATAAAAATTAGACCGATATAAAATCTCAATAATAATATTATTTAAATAATAATATAAATAATCACAAAATTAGACCGATATTCCCAATAATAAGATTTTTACATCGTAATATAAATATCACAAAAATTAGAACAATATTTTCAATAATAATATTTTTACATAATAATATCAATAATCACAAAAATTAGACAAATATTCTCAATAATAATATTTTTACATAACAATGTCAATAATCACAAAAATTAGGCTAATATTTCCAATAATAACATTATTTACATAACAATGTCAATAATCACAAAGATTAGGCTAATATTCTCAATAATAATATTATTTACAAATAATGTCAATATTAAGGTAATATTTCAAATTAAAATACAATTACATAATCATTAGAAATTGAAAGCAATAAAGGACAATATTTCCAATAATAATAATTATTTAAAAATGTATAGTTCCTTTGTAATCATGTACAAACAGATTAAGCATGTCTTTAAGCTTGTTCAGCCCATGAAATGAATTTTGCCAGTAGAATTATTTAGGTTTATCCATCTTCATCTGTGAACAAAAGACAATATTGATAAATAAGATACTAACTGTTTTTTTCTTCTACAAGTGGCATAGCTCGGTTGGCCACCCAAGCAGATGGAGTTATTTGAAAGGTGCTACAAAAAAAAGGAGGATGGTGGCTAGAGCGGCCTAGGGCGCTATTTTAGTTTTAAGTATGTGTTCCAAACTTAGAAAGATCATTCATAATATCATTACTAAAACAGTTTTATATACGTGTTCCTAAAATTTTTTCAATTAGAAAGATCATTCATAATATCATTACTAAAACAGTTTTATATACGTGTTTCTAAAATTTTTTCAATTAAAAAAATAATTTCTTTTTTTTGAGAAATCCAATATTAGGAACAGTTTTTATAGAGTGTTAAGTTCCCGTTCCAAATAGGAACGGTCTTGCCTGAACCATTCCTAAAATTTTGTACCGCCATTTGTAAGAACGGATTTCCAACCGTTCCAAAATCGTTTAAAAAACTGCTCCAAATAAGTTTTATGTCCTACAAACCATTCCAAAGACAAAACCGTCTTTTTTTGTAGTGCATGTTCGTGGTTGCACAAGATTCGGAGCAAGATACAATGTGGGGTAGGTCATGAAGATGTTCATGAAGTGATCTGAAATCAACAAGAGAAAATCGATGTGTTCGTGATACAACCAAGGCATGTGCTTGTAGATGAGCCGATCTGAATATGTAGATCGACATACTTATGCTCCTTAATGTTAATTCGATTCATAATTTTGTGCTTATTTGATTAACATCTATGTGCACATGATCATTTAATTATATGCAAGATTTATTAATGAGAA
Source organism: Sesamum indicum (assembly GCF_026168435.1). Lineage (NCBI taxonomy): Eukaryota > Viridiplantae > Streptophyta > Magnoliopsida > Lamiales > Pedaliaceae > Sesamum > Sesamum indicum. Next base: position 269,918 of record NC_142661.1, on the reverse strand, counting down.
TATATTGATTATGGATTATTATTTTCTAATAGTGGTATCAGAGTTGTGTATGGCTTAGTCTCGCTAGAATTGTCTGACTGATCACGAAATTTTTTATGCTAAAACTATTTTTTGGAAAAATTTGTTTTAAATATGAAAGCATGGAATTTTTCGTTCACTTTTTCACCATATCTAGATCTTAATATATACATCATGTGGTTAAAATTTGGTGAAAATTGGATGAGTGATTTGTTATTAAAATCAAACCCTAGTTTCAAATTTATTTTCTTTGACTAAAAAATTGGACCTGATTCTGTGTTTTTTATCAATCTATTTTTGTGCTACGTTGTAGAGCATGAAAAGAGTTTCGAAACGGTATATGAATAATCGAAAACGGTTTTAAAATGAATAAGATATGATTTTTTGAAACTTTCGCTTGAAAACACACAGTTGTTGGAATTTGGCCGGTGAAGTCGCCAGAAAAGGTTGCGGGCGCCTGCTGCTGAGTCAGCACCGACTGAGCGCCAAACGGGCGCGGGTCTTGCGCCAACATGCACTGACTGCGCACCTGTTGCAATAGTCAGCGCCTACGTGGCTCCGAGTTGGTGTGCAGCCATGACCCAACTAAGGTTGTGTTGACCGCGTTGACTGAGGGTTCACTGCATTGGCCATTTGTTGATTGAGGGTCGACTGCGTGTTCACTGAAATATGACTATGTTGACCGCAAAAATATGTGCCTTTATTAATTGTTATATAAATTTATGTATTATTGCAATATTTGTGATTGCAATTTATGTTAGCATATATTTTTTTTACACAAATATGCTAATGAATGCTCTCATTACATTAAAGCATGTCCATTTTATTGCAATATAATTTTGTTGCAAATAATGCTCTCCTTACTTTTATGTATGCAATCATAATTTCATAACAATATCTATTTATTGCAATCTTTGTTGAGAATATTTGCAATATTTTTTATGTGATATGAATATATAGACATTAACATTTGGGTGCTCATGTATTATGTGAGTATTTTATTATTATGGAGATAATTTGTGACAATAGTGGTAACTAAAGTGGTATTCCCATTTTTTTCTAGATTAATATAATTTTCTTTTTTTTTTTTTTTTGAGAGAGAGAATGTATTACTGAGACCAATTTTTAGGAGGCCATATATTACTTTTATTGAGGATATGCTTTCCTATTTACCACCATAGACCTGAATTACCTCAACATGATGCACCAAAATGTTAATGTAGCCCATGCTAGGCTAATTTTATTTTGTTTTATTCGTATTGCATATTGCATGCATGTGGAATTTTTATGCACATAGAGTTATTTTATTAGTGATCAGTAAATAGTTTACCGATGACTTTTGCACAGTAGGAGATGATTACTAGCTGAGCGCAAAATTTTCGATTTCGCTGGGTATAAAGAAATAATAAATTATTTACTTAGATCTAGAATAAAATATAAAATCAGTACTAATTTTTGCACAAAATTTAGAGATCTTAGATTGATTGACCATTTTATTTAAGTTAATTAGTGGTGAGGATGGATAATTACTTAACACCATCGCCACTTGGATGCTGACAATTAATGATGGGTCAAGTAAAATTTACTTTGTTAGTTAAGCTGCAAAATAGAAAAATATAAATGGATATGAGCTCACTCATCCTTAAAGTTGCTAATTGAGTTGACTTCTGGATATCTATTTTTTAAACTAAAGAAATCGCCAAACTTGGAGCTTGATTTTTAGAGTTGAAACACAAAATTGATGCGCTTGTTGCACATGTTGAACCAACTAAAGTATTGGATTAAACAAAGAGTAATATGAAAAGTGCAAACTTGATCCACAAAGTGATAATCGTATCACTTTTGTATAGGCAAGTGACACTAACAAATATCGGAGTGTATGAAAAATTAATCACTTCGCTCGTAATTGAACTGAGAGGAAGTTTTGACCAAGTAAAAGCTCTCTTATTTGTTTTGCTAGAGTCTCCAAATCTCTCCTTAGATGGATGGTAGAAGTGGTAAGACCAAGCACATAATTGGAGATTAAGAAAAAATGACTATTATTAATGTTGTATGCTAATAAAGAAAATTGTGGCATAGTGCACAAGAAGAGACATTAAGTGCCAACTCATACTCATTGTTCAATATGAGCTCTACTCTTTAAGAGAATTCCATAAAAAGTAATGGAGTTACTCTGAAGAGTTGTGCAAAAGGCACTAATAACCCGATATAGTCTAATTGAGTAGAAAACACTTTTAAGACAATTGTTGTACATTTTGGCTTATCCTTCCTAAAAAAATTTTTGACCTACATGCATTTATATTTCTTCTTTCATATTCCTATGTGATGGCATATGGGGTTTTGAGAATGACCATATTAGCTAGAACAAACCACCTGGTTAACTCGCTAAAATCAACCTCCACGAGGAAGATTAGGTTAAGCTAGAGGAGGCCACCTAGTTTACTCGCTAAAGTCAACCTCATTGAAGAAGATTATATTAGCTAGAGGAGGCCACTTGATTCACTCATTAAAATGTTATTCTCCTTTGAGAATGACCATGCTAGCTAGAGGATACCACTTGTTCACTTGCTAAAATATTATTCTCCCTTAAGATTATCCATGTTAGCTAGAGGCCACTTGGTTTACTCGCTAAAGGTTACTGTAATTCCTTTTAGCAAATATAGTTTGCTGGAAAATAAAGAGGGCTATTCAAAACCTCTAAACTTGTCCAGTAACAAATGTGGACTAATGAGTATGATGCATTGAATGATGCAATCATATTTTTTACGCTGTTGGTCAGTACAATCTCATCTCACTAGTTAAAAAGTGCTAATATTAGTGATTTTTGACAAGGATAGAGAATTATAGGATGTGAACATTATAATTCTATATACTGACAGGAAACAAGAGTATTATGTCTGATTATGTTAGACAAATACGGAGAAATATAGAATTGCAATCTAATCATGATTCTAGACTTTTATCAGCTATATGAGCTTGCAAAAAGAGAAGAATTGAATATTTTTTAGAAATGTCTAAAAATTATTTGGCGCAAAATAACTTTGCATTTCACTTAGGTAGATGCAATTTTTGAGTGCAGCCTACAATATGAAGAAGTGCCTCTACAAAATTCCCCAACTCTTGTTAATATGGTAGCAAGCATATGTCATGTACCCAATTGACAAGATATGAATTACATCTTATGGGGAAATTAGGTGCGCAATACAAGAAGAACCTTTTTGATATGTGAGGTCAATGAAAATCTTAACTACTAGAGTGAAGATTCTTAAAGGAAGGTGCTCATTTCCTGGAATGATGATATATTTTATTCACCACTAGTTGCAAGAGATAATCGAAGCGACTCAAAGTCAGTGGGAATGTGTGACTAAAATAATGATTCTCAAAATTCCACAAGTAAGGAGAGGACATTAAAAATGTTCTCTATCATCTATGTGAGACTAAACGGGTATCCTCTATAATTATTATGTGGATGTTGATGAGTCAAATTTGAGAATTGACTTCACTTAACACTTCAAGTGGACAATTGCTTAAAAGGAATTGATAACCATGATGAGTAAGAACGAAGCTAAGACGATAAGTTGATCTTCTATCTATGTGCAAGATCATTGATCACGGCGAACTATTTACCCCCACTTGAGGGATGTAGTTTTGAACATTTTTCATGAAGGTGAAAAATTGTTTGAATTTACTATAGCCACTATTGCCACTTTCATCTTGGTGTGCCTAGATTATGATGGTTGGCATATCCAAATGAGAAGTGGATATGAGGATCAATGTGGGTCTTTTAGTTAATTCAAGCAGTGGGGCAAGCACAAGTTTGATGCTTGAAAACTCCATTTATAACTTGAAATATTGTCCAAGTAGTAATAAACATCGATTCCATCGAGCTTCATTTGATAGGATTAATAATGATCGAGATAATCACCGGATATGTCAAGATAGTAAGAGAATGTAGCTCTTATTGCTATGTGGGAAAAAAAGTTTGATGGCTAGAAGTGATATGGAGATATCGCCAAATAGAGTGGTCGTCTCTCACATAGACATAAGGAGAAAGTATGATACCTACTTAGTGTTTAGATACTAAAGTTGTATACATTTCATACTATTCTTATTGATACTCCATAATCACGGCGTTCTTAGTTAAATGAGATGCCTTCAAATTGAAAGAAGAAAGAAATGCTAATGAGTACTAATTGATTAAGCGTTGTCGAATGTGTGATGCAAAATATGTGCTCAACTAGTTCACTGCTCAAGCAACTAGAATGGTGAGTAGATATAAATATGATCCTTACTGCACATTATGTGATGCGATTAAGTGATTAATAAGATATCTTTAGATGTAATTTAGGATCAATTGAAAATCATTTGGTCATGATGCACATATGTGAGACGTTGTATGCTTTAGACCCCAAGCATTGTTGGAAGACCTAGTATACAGATACCAGATATTTCTGATGAAACATGCGCATAATTAAGTTGTCCTCCAACATGTTCCACAAGCGGTATGATCTCTTATTCCTTACACTTAGTCTTGGTATGTGTGAAGGCATGTTAGTGATAAAGGATCATGTATAACTTGATTCTTGTGGTTTGTGAGAACATGTGATTGAACTGAATCATGAAATGTCACTAGGCCTTGATTGGCCCTCTCACACGGGCAATTACTCTGGCGCTGCGATAGCGAGCGGGATGAGACTTAAAAGAACATTTATCAAAAATGAGTCATGCAATTGATCACCTTTGTACTTGAGAAGTGGGGAAGGATAATAGATAATGAATAGTCGCCTTTGCTAGAGGAGCTAAGATGAGAGATCATATACTTAATCGATTATGAAGTATGTCCGCACTTCATAAAAAACCTAATATTGAGCTTAACGTGCGAACTGCTAGAAGGCATTAAGAGAGTGACTGTCTGGTAGTGCGTAAGTTAGGCATTTGGATAGCGGTTGGACTTAGGTTCATATATGTTAAGATCAATGACACGCCCTAGTTAAATGGGAGCTCCATCATAGCATGTATTCATACTACATGTGTTTTGAGACGACCTCTTATGGGAAGTGACTGAATGGTCCCTACCTCGTCCCTGTGTGAGCCCATATTGTTTCTTGTACCATTTGGGACTCTGGACCATGTCATGAGGTGGAAGCTTGATGACGCTACTTGAGCATGATATCCAATGGCCATGAGTGATTCGGTCTGTCGAAGCATGCCTAGGAGAGCAGTCAAGACCAAGTTGATTGGTATGAGAGACCGAAGAAGTACTAAGTTAGTAACACACTTGTGTTTTATTGTTCATAGCTAGGGCAACTGTGATGGAATATGTCGGACCAGTCATCAACATAGATACATATTTGAGTCAATTAAGCATGCTCTATTTATTAAGAATTCTAGAGTTGCTTGATTAAGTGGGACCATATAGTTTAGGGTACACAGCGAGTTGTTGAGTTGTAGAGTTATGTTAGTTTGGTGATGACATAATATAACTCCCCTCATTGTTCCTTATCACTTGGTCGCACACGTCATTCCTAGTATGAAGGGATGAATGTGAGATTGAGAATCTGAGATGACGAGTATCTTGGAGATTGAGTCAAATATGTATGAACCGGAGATGTTGGATATTGGCCGGGTTAATGAACCCATGACCCAATATGTATTCATATTAGAGATAGAATTTGATTCTCTCAAATACATATTGGGATAAGATCTCCTCTAGGATGAACCCTATTTAGGATAGAGTTTGTAGTCTTCAAATTATGTATTGTGATATGGACTCCTCTTAGGGATAGAGTTATATACAGCTATAAATAGATTACATGATTGTGATCAATTTATAACACAGAAACACTAATGTGATACAAAATGAGTTTATCACAATACTTTCTCCAATTCTCTCTCTCCCTTTTTCTCTCTACATTCTTCCTTGGAGCATCACCGTAGGCTCATTGGATTTGAGGTGTATAAACAAGTGAGTTACTCTTGTAGTAATCTACCAAGGTGAGTAAAGTACATTCGTTGTGTGCACAAGATTTGGAGCAAGATCCGACATGAGGTAGGTCATGAATATGTTCGTAAGGTGATCTCAAATCAACAAGAGAAAGATGATGTATTCGTGATACAATCAAAGCATGAGCTTGTAGACGAGTCGATCGAGATACGTGGGTCGACAACTTCCACTGCTTAAAGTTAATTCGATCTATAATTATGTGGCTATATGATTAACACCTATATGCACATAATCATTTAATTATATGCTATATTTATTAATGAGATAATATATGAATTATACATAATTATTTTCCAAACGCATGGAAACAAATAGTATCTCTATGTAGTGCAGTAATAATGGATCACTTGTTTTTTCTTAAGGATAACTTTGTTACCGAGTGTATATTAAAAACATATTTTAAATATATAATAAATAAAAATAAAATATTTATAAACTAACAAATCATAGTTGAAACAAAAAGAGAAAGAAATAATAAAAATTGACTTAAGATTTTATCGGAAAAATAAATAAATTAGTGTAATGGTGTTAAAATGATATGCAATTATTTTTGTAACAAGACAAAAGATAATTACAATTAATTTTTAAATGATCTAATTAGGGGTATAATTGTCATATTTAAAATTTATGCAACGGTGCCTCTAACCGCTGTTTGAGAGTATAAACAGCCTTTCCTTTCTCTATTAGTATAGATAAAATATATACAAACCAGTCACATTTCAAATAAAAAGAATCCAGCTTAAGGTATCAGCGACACAATAAATGAATTGATGTAGTAATGCTAAAATAACGTGGAGTCACTTTTGTTTAAAAAAAATAAAAAGATCTAATTAGGAGTGTAATTATCATATTTAAAAATTTATGTAACGTATCACTAATCGTCATTTGTGAGTGTAAAGGGCCTTTCTTTTCTATATTAGTATAGATAAAATGTAAAAAAAAAAATGCAAATTTAGCTACCGCAAAAATTAAGAGTGATTGAAAATGTGTTAAACCATTAAAAAACAAAAGAGTTTGAGTGCTTGGAGAAAAATCATTAATACCTATAATTTTACAAATAAATTGTAAAAATTGATGGAGAGAAAATTACAATTTTGACCTAAAATCAGCTTAATTTAAGCAGTTAATAAACAACTATTTATTTATTTTTTTAATAGAAAAAATTGATTAGTACTTAAGTTAAACGACTGCAAATACAACCTTATACTCCTTCAGGTTAGGTCTAATTACACAAACACCCACTGTTAATTCCTTATAAATTTACTAGTATATTCCTTAATATTGTAGCTGTAATTACAAAAACACCCTTTATTCAATAACGAAATTTTACACAAATATTCTCTAAACATTTACAATTCTACAAAAAATTAAAAAATTATTTATTTAATTAAATTTTACTTTTCATAGTGTGGATGTAGATGGTGGGCACATTGATTGGCACTTGAAGCATAAGCAACTTCAAAAACTTGTACTTATATATTTTAATTTATTTAGATTTCCAAGAAGTTCAATTTTTTATTTTTTATTTTTTTAATTTTTTTCTCCATCATTAATGATGCAGTCAAAAGAGTCCAACATGCTAGACAACCCAACAAATAACTTAAATAACAAGTCTGAACATGACCTTTACCTAGAAATCATGCAAGCCCCACATATTTTTTAGTAATTACTAAGGCCATTTTGCTATATCCCACTATTAAAATATTTTCATAACCATCATTATAATTAATTACATGAGGTAAGCACACACATCATTCTTGATTTCCACTTTTGGGTTTTTTTTTTTTAATTTTATATTAATAATTGCTTTATCTGATATTTTAGGAATAATTATGTTGTCCCTCTTAAAATTTGATATAATTATGCATAAATATTTTATAAGTAAAAAAAAATTATATTTATTACTCCTAACTCTTGTTTTTATTTAACAAATACAACCTTAATTAGTCAGAATTTACTGAATTTGTTGATATTAATAAAAAACTTGAATAAAAATCCATATTAACCCTCGATTGACTTATTTATTACAGGTCAAACAAATCTTTTCTCGCCAAAATAATCTTATAAGAGTGAAGATGGACTTTGTCACATGCATTATCGTGTGAAGATGTATACGAATAATGTGGTTAAAAAATATTATTTGATCTGCAATAGGGCAGTAATAACTCCATCGGTGGTAAATATAGATTTTCATTCAACTTCTTTACTAATATCAGCAAATTTGATGATTTCGACTATTTATTAGATAGACATAAATATCAATGGTTATTAAATGTATTTTCATAATAAGATATTTATGTATAATTACAATAAATTTCAGGAGAGAATGGTATAATTATCCCTATATTTTGAAATAAGTTAGATATTTTTCATATAGATATCACCCCAGTGTATTTTCCATAATAAGATATTTTTTGTTGTAAAGTATATTCCATCTTCTACTCTATTCAATATATACATATTGTATGTATAAATTTTTTTTAAAATAAAATATATAATATCATTTTTATACACGTAATTTACCTATGTTGAATAATATCATGTAATGTCAAAAATATTAGGACCCATTACTTGACTATTGATGTATGTTTGTTCAAATCAAATGCTGCAAGTCTACTTCAATTGTGTGAACACAGAGACCAGAGATTTGGATCTAAATGCTGACCTTATTTTTAAAAATTCCTAATGCTGGCATGGGACTGAAATATCAATTTAAATTCATCATCACTATTCTAACAGAAAAAATGCAATTTATTTTTTGTGATATAAAAAATAAATAATTTTTTTTTGTAAAAAATAAAATAGTAAATTATCTCCTATGTTTTGAAAAATAAAGCAGATTATCCCCTTATCTAAACCATAGATAGGGAAGTAATTTGTTTTATTTTTTAAATGAAATGAATAATCTGCTAATTTTTTTTCTCACAGGGATGTATTTGCTCATTTCGTATATCACAAAAAGATAAATTGCATTTAACCCCTATTCTAACTGACAGAACGTGACTACTACAAGATGTTTCATTAACCAAATCTTGTCGGGCATCGTCCGACTTCATTTACTGGACCTCCTCCACGGATAAGCCGAGACTTTTTAAATAATTTTTTTAATATTATTTTTTTAAATTATACATCAATTATGTAATAAATATAATACATTAATAGTATGTTTAATTAGGACTAAAAATTTTCACCTAAGTGGCTAGAAAATGGCCGTCGAAATGGGACGGACCAGATTTTCGGACAATTTTACCCCTATGCAATTTTTTAAAGGTAGTTTTAGTCCATATACACTTATAGGGGTAAAATTGTCCGAAAATCTACCAGATGACTAAAAGTACGTAATTTCGTAAGTTACTGGACCTAAACAAAAATGAATATAGTTATCAGACTAAAATTAAAATTAGACATATTTAACGGATTAAAATAATACTTTTCCCTAATAATTTTGTGAAATTGCCTATTAAAGAATGGTGTGGTGAGGGAGGCTTTTTCATTTTCCTGCATTAGGTAACTTTCCATGAATTTTTGTCACGGGTGATATTAATAATAAAGTATAGTGGCCGTTCATTTACAAGTGGTCACAGACATCACGACTCTTTGTGGTCCGGCAAAATTATATTTTTTTCGCGTTGGGAAATTCAATGTTTTTAATTTTTATTTTATATTGAATTTTTAAAATACACCAAAATAAATAAAAAAAAAGAAACACATTTAATCCTCTGTTTAATAAGATTTAACGTATCAAATTTTTATAATTTTAGAATCATTTTAAAAATTTCAAAAAAACGCAGGCCGAAGTATGTTGAATTTTTTTGAATTTAAGACCATTTTGATCGTATTCGAACGAACTAAAAGTATAATTTCACCTTATGGTCCTCTAGGAGATGTCATTTTGATTTTGCCCCACGACCAACAGAAGGTCCAAAAAATCAAAGCAATTCCAGGCCAAATACTCATGCAGATGCTGCCTTAGTCTGGCGGATCTCCAATGTTAGTGAACTCTTGCAGTTTCTCTCCTTACAACCAATGTACTCTCAGAGCATTCACAGAGAGAAATCAGAAGTCGGCGTTCACGATCATTCATCCAAGAATGTATTTTTGACAATATAAACAGGCACAGAGTGTATTATCTTATGGATTAAAACGGGGACGTGTAACTTGGGCGTATTAGCCACGAATACGAGTATTGAAAACGTGCGACGTTCAGATGTCGCAAACAAAACTCGGGCTGCTATACAGACTTTTCACTGCAGCATAAAGCTAGTGATCACTTTAAGAGAACAAAGGTAAAAAGAAAGGCTAAAAACTTCAACATGTTTCCTAGTGTTTGTCTTCATTTTTGTGTAACTGGTTCAAGATCCTTGAGTAGTCCAACCACCTGATGCATGGAGGGCCGCTTGGACGGGATTTCGGCCGTGCAAAGATATCCAATCTTAAGAGCCTCAATCATTGTTGTTTCAGGTGCTGTTCCACGGATCTTTGGATCGATTGCTCGTGAAGCTTGATTCCTCCTCACCAATACTCTCACCCAACTTACTAAGTTTCCTTCCTTTTCATCTGGATAGTCGTCTTCCACAGGCTTTTTCCCTGTAACCAGCTCAAAGAGAATCACTCCAAATCCATAAACATCAGATTTTGGCGTTGGGGCTTGTGGTGAGCTACCCTCTGGCTGGAGAAACTCGGGTGGCATGTATCCTGGTGATCCACGAGCAATCTCGTCCTCAAGTCCATTTCCGAAAATTTTAGCCAGTCCGAAGTCTGACAGTCTTGGCTCTAAGTTAGAGTCGAGATAAATGCTGCTCGCTTTGACGTCTCTATGAATGATAGAAGGTGAGCAGCCGTGGTGAAGAAATGCAAATGCACGGGCAGTGCCGAGTGCGATTTTGTGCCTGAATCTCCAAGTCGTTAACGACCCCTCGGAGCTGACATTCTGTATCCCAGTGTTTCCATCTTCCCAAGTGTCTGCGCTCCAGTCTTCTGTAGTTTGAACACCAAGGGGCAAATCATAAAGCAAGTTTTGCAGGTTCCCATTTTCCATGTAATCATAAATTGCAATTCTTTGCTCTCCGGCCAAGCAGTATCCTGTTAGCGGAACGAGATTAGGATGTTTAATCCGACCAAGATGCTCAAGTTCTCTTGCTGCTTCCTGGTCCGTCATGGTGGATCCGTGGACCAAAACTTTAACGGCAACATGAATTCCTCCCGGCAACAGTCCACCATACACGGGCCCAAACCTCCCTTCTGCCAACAGTGTACCACGATCAAAATGAGATGTTGCAGACAAGAGGTCCGCAAACGTGAAGTTCAGCAATGGCTTCTCGAAAATTACCACAGGCACGGATGCTGCTTGCTTAACATCAGCTACCCAAGTAGTTGAATCCGTCTGGAACGAGAAGGGTCCGGAGATAATCTGTTCTTCCTTACAAGAATTCTGTTTCACTGCCCACATTCTCGTTTTCCTTCGACATCCAAAGGCTAAAAAGAGCAATCCCACAAGCAAACAAACCATTGAGAGTGCTAGAGCCAGAGCAAGCTTTAGTCCCCTATGCTTTGGAGCCTTTTTTCTGAAGAAGGCTGGATTTGCAGCAATCGGGCAGCTGTTCACTGCTCCAATAAAAGCTGATTGAAAGGTTTCGGAGGAAAATTCCGATGCACAAAAACTTAGGTTGTTGTAAGAGAAGTTGAATCGCTCCATCTCATGGAGTTCTTCTAAAAGCATTAATGGGATGTCACCTTTTAGCTTGTTGTAAGAAAGGTCAAGAACTTGAAGGTTCTTGGTAACAATAGGAGGAATATGGTTACTGAGATTGTTTTTCGACAGATCAAGAATTCGCAAACTACTTAAATGTGAGATATTACTAGGAATTTGACCAATCAAATTAGTTGCAGACAAGTTCAGATACTCTAACTTGGAAAGGATGTCAACTTGAAATAACTGTTGTTTGGTAAATCTATTGTGTGCAAGATTAAGGTGCTTAAGACTCAAAGCATGACTAAAAACAGTGGAAAATTCTCCACTTAACTGGTTATCTGAGACATCCAAATAGAGCAAATTCGACCAATTGAAGGTGGAATTTACCTCAGCAATCACCTCTGCTGGCCCTTCAAAGATACCAGCAACAGAGCCATTGAACAAATTGCCTGAAATGTTAAGATATCTGATTGATTTCATCCAAGAAAACTCCGAATCACGACCAAAAATTCTATTTCCAGCCAGGTTCAAGAATTTCAATTCTGGGAACGCAGCACCAAAACCATTGGGAAGTGAACCATTGAGCTTGTTTGATGATAGATCAACAGAAACCAAAGACCGGCACTCTAAGATCCCCGATGGAACAGTTGATTCGAACCCGTTACGACTGAGGTTCAGAGCTCGCAAACCGGCTAGGGAGCTCATTGCTTCAGGGATGCTCCCAGAGAAATTGTTGAAAGAAAGGTCCAAGCTTTGAAGATGACCAAAATTGCCTATGTTGCTTGGTAGCATCCCAGAGATTTGGTTTTGTGAGAGATTAAGCTTCTTGAGAGAGCCCAAACTCCAGAAATCATTAGGCAAACCAGTGATTTTGTTATTACTAAGATCCAACGTTTCAAGCTTTGTCAGTTTCCCAATGGTGGTATCAGGAATCACACCAGATAAACCCAAACCTGAGACCTCCAAACCAACAACATTTACACCATTGCCATCACAAAAAACTCCTCTCCATGAACAGAATGAGCCAGAAAAGCCACTGTTTTTGGAGGGGTTTAAGCCCATCTTCTGCAAGAATTCAAACACAAAGGACTCATCTGTATTGGGTTCTTGGCAAACCAAAGGCCTGAAGAACATTGTTACAACCAAGAAAGAAACAAATACTCGAAAACCCATCTCAGATTAAGACCAAAAACAAAATACAATCAACAAAATAAACTGTATCAAACCACTCCAACCACCCCCTCAAAAACCCTTCTCTTCAAACTTTCAAGATCACAACTTTGAAATCATTACTGCTTCTGCAACCATTTTTCTGTCAACAAATAACTCCACCACCATTGAACTGATGCTTCAAAAGAATAAGGTTTTTCAGTCTTCCTTCCAGAACCCCAAGAAAACACCAGACCAGTAGTAAATGTGAGAGACTACAAGCACAAAAGCTGCTACCACAGCATATGGAACTGTGAAGACTGATGAGGAAAGGCTTTCTCAGAGTCTGGAGTGGAGACAAATGAAGGTGTGGAGCATACCTGTTTGCAGGTTCTAATGAAGCCAAGAAAGAAAACAACTAAACTCTGAGTGGTTTCTGTCTCTCTGACAAATAAACATTAGAATCCTCTCAAAGTTTTCTGCAAAACAAGCCTTTGTAAACTGAAAAGAGAATGGTGGTCTTCAGTAGTATGGGAGTAGGTGTTTAACCCCTTTTCTTGTTTTCTTTTTTTTTTTTCCCCCAAATATGTATATATATATATATATATATTACAATGTGGATTAGTCAGAAATGAGAAATTAGGGTTCATAGATGAGAAAGATCAAGAAGGGGTAAATCTGTTTTTAAGGGTTAATGTGTTGGTTGTGATGGTAGGAGTTCAATGATTTCATTTAGGAGTGACTCTCATCATTTTTCTTCCTCTCAAGTTGATTCTTGTGTCATAATTTCCTAAATAAAATGGAAAGCAAATGGATTTGGCTTTAATGATTATGCATGATAATGTCATGTTATTAGATATGCATAAAATTAGTACCCCTATCAAGACATGAGAGTATTGTATTTCTAAAATGATAAATAAATAAAATTATGAATTATCTCATTTAAAATTTAAAATATAAAAATAAATAAATTAAAATAATTTAAGATTTTAAAATAGAAGTATATACTGAATATAATAATAAATTTGCATTATTTTACTAAGGATTATTAATGTGAGAGTTGTGTTGATGGATAATTTGTAAATACTTTTATAAATAATTTATGATTCTGATTGTATACTCTGATTTGTAGTGACAACGAAACGAGAATTACCCAAATACTTTGATTAAAGAATAAAACAATACTAAAAAAAAATAACTATTAGTTACAATTTTAGTAGTTACGAACTAAAAATTATGGTAAATAATTTCTATTGACCGCAGTTAAATAAACCCGATTCAAAAATATAGATTTTCCATTTTAAAAAATGATATTCATGATAAAAATATTTGTCATGGCTTTTAGCAGATTAAATATTTGCAAATAACCGTTGTATGACCGTAGTTAATAGTTATTTGCTACAGCTATTTTATTTTTAACCATGATAATTTACTATGGTTAAATATTATATTTTTTTTGTAGTAAATTGCTTGATCAAAATTTAATGAATTTCATAACATATACATAAATTGGATCAAATTCAAATCAATAACAAACTTAAAAGAATTCTTACAAACTTATACATAAATTGGATCAAAATCCAATCAATAACAAGCTTAAAAGAATTCTTACAAACTTTTCTTATGTATGAAGGTTCACAAATGTGAAAAATTATAGTACAAATAAAGAATAAAATTAAATATTAAAAAATAAAATAGCTAATTAAAGATAGGTGAGACTCTTAAAAACTTATCCCTTTTAATAAAAGAGTATAAATAGAAAAATTATTTGAAAAAGAAAAAAAAATAAAAAAAAAGTAAAAAATAGAGAGAAAGTGTAACAATTCTAGCTTCCTTCCAAGTGTTTTAACAAATGGAAGCATGATTGCTTTTTGATTTTCTTCATCTACCTAACTAAAGGAAGGTTTAGTGGTGTCTTGCCTAATCATATGTGTTTTAATTTTTATTTTTATTTTTTAGGGATAATTACAGTGTTCTTTGAAGATACAGTGAACTATGCATAAATTTTTTATGATTTGAAAAATTATATTTGATATTGTTGAGAATAGCAATTTACCCCCCCTATGATAATAAAAATAAGCACATTACTCTCTTTTATGAAAAAATTATAGCAATTTACTCTCCCTAGACTTTTTAAAATGAAACAATTTACCTCCCTGTCATTTTAAAAATTTTAGGGAGGTAAATTGTGGTATTTTAAAAAATACAGGGAGGTAAAATGCTATTTGTTTTCTCGTAAAGGGGTAATTTGCTCATTTACGATATCACAAGGGGGTTGCTTGCATTTTTTTCAATATTTATTTTGGTCTAATAAAAGATTCCTCGTTGGTGAAAATTCACTGAATTTGTTGATATCAGCAAAAGAGTTGAATGAAATCTTTACTTACCATAAATTCACTTAATACTAATCTATTACAAGTCAAATAATTTTTTTTTTTTAAATCAAACTAACACATATATATGTCTTCACTCTTATAATGGTTTTTTATTATAGTTCTTTTTTTCACCTGCAATAAGTTACAGTGATTTGACGGACAATAAATATGAATTTTCATTCAATTTTTTTTATTAATATTGATAAATTTAGTAAATTTTTACTAACGGGAAAATCTATTTTTTAAATATAAATAAACATCAGGGAATGCAATTTTCCAATTCACATAAAATTTACATACAAGTACACAAATCTTTAGAGTCGGGCACTATGACTATCCTTTTTTCTTTATATACAACATAAGATTGATTTATTACATCATTTAATATATTTTTATTCTTCAATAAATTTATAAACTTATATTCGTAGAATTCAAATTCACTGCCTAACACCTTACCAATCAACTAAGATCTCATCTTATTTTTCTTCTATTCAAATTATACAAAGTTAATAAAGCTACTCGTTTTCCAGGCAAACATATTTTGTGGTTAAATTATTAATCCTTCGCTAAAATGTTATGAGTTCGAATATTAGTGAAAACAAGTTTGTCACTATAAGAAAATACATATGAGTTGGCAATGATCGATTTATGATAGGCTAAAATCAATTTTACTTTTTTATATTTTATTAAAATAGCTAAAAATCTTTCTATATTTTAAAATTAGACTAAAATCTCTTTTGTGTTTTGTAAAACTCAATAAAAAATACTTATTTTGTTAATAACTAACGAAGGGTACATTATAGGCGTTTTGGGGTGCTTTTCACCTTTTTTTTCTACCTTAATTTTGAGTGTTTTGGACTAAAATGACCTTAGAATCTCTGTATATTTGATTTGAACATCTTTGACCAGTTTTGAGTGTTTTTTTTTATATTTTCATTTATCTTAAAAAATAAATATTTTTTTAAAATATATTTACTAAAAATGTGAAAAAAGTATATAAAAAGTTTTATAATTTAATTTAATTCATACTTAAAATATCTTGACAAATATAAATGTTACTAATTATAAAATTTAAATATAATTAACTAATTTAAATTATTATTTAGTTAAAAATATTTAAATAAATTATCTATGTATTTAAATAATATTGTGGCACATTTTATGTATTTAAAAATAAGTATTAAAATTGAAACTTATTTTATATTTAAAATTATTTAAATAAATTATCATAAATTTACTTAATTTAAATTTTAGTCTTTTTAAAATTAAAATTTAGAAACTAAAAAAATTGGGAGACAACAGACGTCGCCGGCCAAATTAAGGTGACTGCCCCATCCAGATTTGTGTTGTCCTGGGCGATGGCGGTCACCCAGATTGGGAGCGTTGGAGACGTCGCCCCGATCTACGTTGTTTTGGGCAACGATGGCCCTTTTGTTAGGGGTGGGGGGTTAATTTTATTTAATTTATTTTTTAAATAAGAATTTTATTTTTTATAGTACATATTTAGAATTAGTTAAATCTAAATTCTTGATTTTTTTATAAATTTAAAATTCAACGAATAAAAGTAATTAATTACATCTAACGATTCTCATACAAAATAAAGATTCGAGGGTCATTAAAATAAAAAATAACATAAAATAAGAATATAATGGTCCTTTGATAAAAAAGTTATACCATTAGTTATATTTAACGGAGGGGGGCGATGAAGCTATATATTTAATAAAACAAAAAGGGGGTATTAGCCTATTTTTAAAATACAAGGGGATTTTTAGCTAAACTTTCAAAACACATGAGATTTTTATGCATTTAAGCCATCTATGATATGTTTGAATATAATTAGTGATGCCCCCTAAATTATTGATCAAACCCACAAACTAGACCTACTAGTCCAGTCGGTTAAGAGCCCAGCTGGTTCATCCGTAGGATGGATACACCCTATCAGTAGGGAGGTGAGGCCCACAAGCCTGTTCTTTTTTGTAGAGATGGCAGACCTAAGGTACAAGCCCATTTTCAGTCAGACACGTCATCCTACAGTTGATAGGATACTTCATAGGAGTTGCCAACACATTTATACACGTCACTCTAGAACATCTCTAGGTGATTCCAGGTAATCGCTAACAAACTAATTGGGAAATTCACAAATAACCAATTTCCAGATTTTTAGGCAGACATGATAGGGTTTGGTCCAACTCATCTATCTCATTCAGATTTAGTCCAAATATCAAACGGTTTGTTATGGATGATAGCCAATTCAAAGGGTTTTTCAATGGCATACGACACTCCACAACAACTCCCATATCCTGCTCAATGCGAGCCTATAAATAGAGGCCTTGTATAGTTATTTAATATCATCATTCTTCACTCTCAAACTCTTACTTATTCACACTGTTTTATCTCGATTTTCAAGATATTCTAAGATAATATTTTACACTCCACCTAATACATATATAACTTTTGAAAATTTCGTACCCTTATTCTCACTTTAATTCAAGTTTTCCCTTTTATTTTTTCATAAACTATTATTGAATTCACACCTGAATTAAGTCCAATGAGATTCTTTTTCTAAATTAAGTTTAATAATGCATCTTTTTTTATCTTTTATTAGTCATCATGAGATGTTTTTATTGAGTGCATATAATAAATATTTTTTACTAAAATATATTATAAATAAAAATAAATATAATAGACCAATACATCAGATTTAAAAAAAAAAAAAAGGAACGAAAACTAACTTAGAGATATCACATTATCACAAGCCGCAATTTATGTATTAAAAAAAGCCTTTTTCTTATATTAGTATAGATCAACATATCTGATTATTTGCCTAAATAAATTCATCAAGAAAAAATATTCCAAAAATATTAAATTTATTTTAAAAAATTATCTAAGAATTTAACTACGAATCCAAATAAATTTGTCTTATTTAAAGGGTATTTATTTTCCAAACTAATAAATATATTATATCTTATTTTAAGAATAATTTACAAATATTTTTATTAAAATAAAATTGTAAAACTTGTAAGATATTAATAATAATAATTTAATAATTAATATAATCAAAATTGAATGAGTTTGTTCAAATCTAAAAAAAAATTTAAAAACTATTAGTCCTTTTTCACATAAATTCATAAACTCTTAATATTTTATTTCTTTTATTTTATAAACTCATTTCATAAAAGAAAAAGTAAATTAATTCTACACCTTAAATTCCAAATACAGTGTAGTGTGGCAGTTATATAGTGGACCAGCCTTATCTCAATCTCTTTATGGGACCGTTCATCAGAACCGTTAATGGTCCACACGAAAAAAGGTGCTGAATTTGTGATCTCCTTATATTTTTCTCAAGTTCTAAATCCAGAGTTCTTGCAATGATTATATATATTACAGTTATTTCCTGTATGTTGGGCCCTAATGGGCCCCACCTTTTTCATAAGTTCTCGTTTTAATTTATAGTATACTAGTTATTGTGGCACGTCATCTCTGTGTGCATATAAAAAATAATATTTTTATGTTTTTAAATAATTATTATAAATAAGAGTAAAATATAAAAATTAATATGTTACATTAAAAAAAGAAAAAATAAAGAAAATTAATTTATCAGTTTATATCAAATTTAAAAATTAAATGGGTTAATGGGTTAATTGTATAATGGGTTAATTTGATGCAACAAAAATGTATCGATCCACATATTCAGATCAAATTTGTCTAAAAACTCATTGTTTGATATTATAAATATGTATTTCTCTTCAATAATAAGATCATTCGCGTGAAAGTGAGCCATATTATTTGCTGTGTGAAATGTTAAATGTGCTTGGTGCTAATTGTTGTGTGTTATGCTTTGTGCTTGAGATATCACCTTCCTAATGTTGTTGCTAGCATCTTTTTTGTAGGAAAAATTAATGGTAATGATGTTTGCCAGATCCGACCCCTTGGGCCTGGTTCCTTTTTTATGGGTCCTGGTCCAAGGAGGAATATGTTAGAAATTATTGGCCCAGGACAATTTATGGTAGGCCCAAAACCCACGGCCCAATTTCTCATTCACTTGGATGGCAGCTCGGTCCACCAGCCCGCGACCCGACCCACTTCCCCTGACCCAGCTACTTAACCCTAACCCATATTCCTTTCCCCCTGATTCCTTCGGCCCCTGTTTCTCTTCATCTTCCTCATCCCTTCTCTCTCTCTCTCTCTCCCTTGTTTCTCTAAACCGCCATTTCATGGCCTCAAAAAAATCACCATCGCCTTCATATTCAATGTTCGACCACTATAAATCCCTGCTCTCTTTGTTCTGGTTTGTACGAACAACTCGATAAAACAATACTAGAACCTCAAAAATCTCCTTTGTTCTTTATGAACGAATCTGTGATCCTTAGTGGTGTTGGTTGGTACTATTTTCTAGTAAAACTTGCAACCGGTGAGTGAGCTGCCGGCTTGAGTGGCTGCAGGAGATCCTTCACTAGATTTGGCCTCTGAGCCTAAAATACTTACTATTGTTGTTCTTGCACATATTTATAAAATCATTCATTAAATCTATAACTTTTAGTTTATTTTTTGCATTTTATAGTTTGTATATTTAAGGGTTTTTATAACCCAATTTTATTGTAATAGTTGTGTTAGGGATCATCACTTTTGTGATAAATTTCCAACATTATCATTTTCACCCAGTAATATCGTCGATATTATTTGATATTATCGACGATAACTCATGCTACAAGTCCTTTGGTATCATCACAAATAGTACTTGGGTTGATTGCTCTTTGGGTTTGAGATATACGTTTTAGTCAATAGGTGCATCCTTCCAAAATCCTAGCATTTCGTTGAAACCATAGGCCCCAACAAATGGAGAGAAAGAGACCAAAGTCCTGAGCATCAAGCCCATGATGAACACTCTTTAGCCATACCATTCATTTGCCTGCATCAAGAGAGATAAGAGACCATTGCAGGTTGGAAAGAGCTCATACTTGATGGGCAAAAGTGCACGAAACCAGCACATGTGACCAATCCTCTGATTCTAGCGAGCAGCAAGAACAACAATCCTCCTTCCCAATCCCTCTGCATTGTAAATTATCTAGTGTTGGAAAGGCGTTTGGCCCACAACGCCACGCAAATAATCTAATTTTTGGAGAAACCCGAGCGTTCCAGATGAATCTCCAGCTTTCGGTTATATGTTTGGAGCAAGCAACACCTTCAAACATGAGAGCTAGAGCATACGCGCTATGAACAGAGAATGTCCCCTTCTTCTTGTAATGCCAAATGATTTGTCATGGGATCCTATCTCCTTCAATGAGATTGAGAGAATGCAATCTGTGTCCATCTGCAAGATCTCCGATCGAATAAGGTCTACCTTCCATCCCCTTTCTAGATTAATCAACTCTTCTACTTTAGCTCCATTAAGCAGTGTTGGGTTTAGCGATTAGTTGGAACGAGTGTGGACATGGAAGCCAAGGGTGCTCCTCTATTTTTGTAGATTGTCCACCCTTTATGCGTCATCGAACTCCAACTGCCAATAAGTCTCGCAAGCTTAAAAGCGACCGCCAAGTGTACGAAGGCAATGAGTTTGCTGTAGCAGTAAAGAAGTTTGATCCTAGAAAATAACGTTGCCTTAGAACCTCATGGAGGAGAGTATCCGGGTGCATCGCGACTCTTCAAGCTTGGGCCTACGACTTTAATAACCATTGTTGGGAATTTATCCACACATGATGAGCCCAAATAATACATAGCTCTAATTCACTATTACAAGTAAAATGATGGGTTACAAAAATCCTTATATGATCGGTATTACAGAAACTATAACAATGGATAACAAATATAATCATAAAGAATATTAATAGTAAGAGCAGAAAAGGAGATAAATGGCTCGAGGAGCCAGATTCGGAAAGAGAAGGCCACAACAACTAAGGTTGACAACCATGCACACTGGTTGCTAACACCCAAATCTAGCCACCAAAGCTTAGTCACACAGACCCATGCCACCAAGGCCACTCCAAAAAGGACCAAACTCGCCACAATGGCTGATCCACAAAGAACTACTGAACCCACTCAAGTGTCCACTTAGTTCACGAAGAACCCCTGTTTAATCGTATTCAAGTCCACTAATCTGAATATCCACCGGAGGTGTTTATAGGAGGTTGGACATTTATGCCTATCGAGAAGAGAGAGAGGATAGAACGACAGAGACGAGGGGACAGGTTATTAGGGTTATGGATTCATCTGCAATAGGAGAGATATAAAATCAAAGAGGAGTAGGGTCGGGTAATGGGCCGAGTGGCTTGGAGTGGGCTGAATTGAGGGATAGGCCAAGCAGCAGATTTGGGCGAGCCATCCACGGTGAGTGGTTTGGGATGCTATGGGCTTGGGCCTACCAATTTGGTTGTGGGCCAAAATTTTCCAACATTTCCCACCTGACTAGGACCTAATAGGGAACCCAATCAAAGACGGATCTGGCATTCATCATCGCCACATGTACTTGCAAAACAGAGATATTAGCAACAAAAGCAGAAAAGTATAAAAAAAAAGGGTAAAAACAAAAGATACAGATTATCAACAGGTATAAGATAATTTCAGAAGAGGACAAAAAGAAAAACCACAGATTTGAGAGGGAATTTTAGTTAAATCTCAATCAAATATCGGACAACCTCAAGGGGTTCGGCCAGGTGAGAGTTAGCAAAAGTTTGGTTTAGGTTCGGTGGAATAAGCACTAAGCAGTAAACAATTTCAAACCACAAAGCAATATTTATGCACTAAGCAAATTCAGAGGAAAAACTCGCACACAACAGTTTTTCTCAGATCCACAAAGGAATACTTATATGCACTATGCACTTGATCAAAAGAAAATATCATCAATGCACTAAGCACTGACCACAAAACAATAAGTTTATGCACACAGCAAGTACCACAAAATGTAGCAAGTGTTTGTTTTTATTAGTATTCTTTGTTCTCAGTGTTTGTTTTTTATTAGTATTCCAGTACTTAATATTTTGTTGAGTCTGTTGCCAGCTAGAGTCGAAAGTGGGTTACTTTTCTTCTTTAACTAAAACTCTATTCTTTATATATAATTTCACATCTTTGTAACCTATGCAATTGAGTTTAGATGAATAGATCATAGTTTTTCTTCTTTTCCATTCTCTAATTTATTGATGTACTCTGTTTCCCACACCTTAAATTTTCACATGGTATCAGAGCATGAAGGTCTCTGGATATCACCCCTGTTAACTGCTTCTCAACACAGTGTATCTTTGCCAGATTGATTACCAATGGCGGGGATGTCTACCTTTTCAAGTCTACCTGAGAGATTGCAACTTCATAGGTCGGATCACCCAGGGATGATGCTGGTAAGTGCACCTCTCACCGGGAACAACTACTTGAATTGGAGTTTTGGGGTTAAACGAGCACTGCGTGAGAAAATAAAACTGTGTTTCATTGACGGAACTTCCACAAAACCGAACGCTAATGATCCACACTTCGAACAGTGGATTAGAATTGATAGTATGGTTACTACTTGGATTCTAAATTCCATATCTAAGGACATCGTTGAAGCTTTTATGTATACTAAATCATCAACGAATCTATGGGAAGATCTTGAACAATGCTACGGCGAATGCAACAGACCGCAGCTATATCAGCTTCAAAGGGAAATCTGTTCTATGGTACAAGGTAATTCTTCAGTCTCAACTTACTTTACGAACATGAAAAGGATTTGGGATGAAATGGCAGAGTTAAAGTCGACTCCACAATGCACCTGCAATGGATGTACTTGCGGTGCTCTGGGAACCTAGCACACGTTGATGATTTTGTAGGTATGAATATGATTTTTACTAACTCTGGAGTTAATATTTTATCTTCCTAGATAGTAGATACTGGGGCAACAAATCATATGCGTGCTACTAGTTGTTCACTTGATCACATTACTCCTCTTTATCACCCTTCTCTGATTCATTTACTAGATGGGTCTACTCAATCAGTTAAACATGTTGGAAATGTTACACTTCACAAACATTTCACACTTAAAGATGTATTAGTTGTACCTTCCTTTAAGTTCAACCTTTTATCCGTACCTAAGCTATTCTCATCTATGTCTGTTAATGTGTTTCTTTACTCATTTCATTGCCGTTTTCAGGACCTCAAGAGTAAGAGGAACTGTGGGGAGACAAGTAGGAAATCTATATTTCTTAGACAAGTCTTCTTTTGATTCTGTTGTTATCGTCTCCTATGTACATGAGCATCCCTCTTGCTTTACTTCACTCACTTGTAATAATTCATTGTGGCATAGACGTTTAGGTCATCCATCCCACGTTGTGAAACAATATATTTCAGCAATAAAGAATAATATCAACTTACATAATCCTCAATGTGACATATGTTCCATTGCCAAACAACACAAGTTACCCTTCTTTCCCAGTACCACATACTCCACTTCTGTTTTTGAGCTAATTCACATTGATCTATTGGGAACCTATCATCTAAGCTCTTTGTCTGGTTGTAATTACTTGCTTACAATTGTTGATGATTTTAGTCATGCAACATGGACCTTTTTACTCAAATACAAATCTCAAGTTCCTCAGATACTATCTAACTATCTTGTCACGATCCAAACTCAATTTGGGGTCTTGTGTCAAAATCATCCGTTCTGATGACGGAACTGAATTCACAAATACTCAATCTCTATTTAGATCATTAGGTATCCTTCACCAAACTTCCTATTCTTACACGCCACAACAAAATGGAGTCGTCGAACGCAAACACAAATATGTCTTAGAAGTGGCAAGGGCTCTTCTCTTCCAGTCTCATCTACCCAAACGGTTTTAGGGCGAATCAGTTCTTACAGCTACTTACCTCATCAACCGGTTGCCATCCTCCACCCTAAACTAGAAATGTCCATTCAAAATACATAGAACAAATCCCCAGACCTCACACTCCTTAGGGTGTTTGGTTGCCTTTGCTATGCCACAAGTACCTTGCCTCAGAAATAAAAATTCGACAAATTTGTTTCGAAATGTGTCTTCTTAGGCTACAGTCAATCTAAAAAGGCCTACAAAGTTTATGACATAGACTCTAACTCCATATTCACGTCAAGAGACGTCATATTTCATGAGACATCCTTTCCTTCCCAAGGTTCTCCAGTGGATGCTACCCCTGTTGCTTTACCTATCTCTATTCCTGACACTACCTCTTCTTCCTTCCACCCTTTAGCCAATGAGCATGCTCCTTCATATACTCCCCTTCCTCTGTCTTCACCTCCAGATCCTTCAACACCTCCGGTTCCTCTGCGTCGTTCTCAAAGAATATCTGCTAAACCCTCATGGATGTCAGATTATGTATGTCATTGCATGCCTACTGCTTCCTCTTGTGTGTCCACTTCACTTACCCCTGCATACACCCAGTTTGTTGCCAATTTATTTGCTCTACAGGAACCTAAAAGCTACCTCCAAGCTAGTAAGGACCCAAACTAGGTTGAGGCGATGAACCAGGAGTTAAAAGCATTGGCTGCCAATCAGATATGGATTCTCACCCCACTTCCTTCTAGCAAGAGTACCATTGGCTCCCGTTGTGTTTATAAGTTGAAACTCAACTCTGATGGCACCATTGATCGCTATAAGGCTCGCTTGGTGGCGAAGGAGTACAATCAAATCGAAGGTGTTGATTATTTTGATTCTTTTTCCCCTGTTGCAAAATCTTTCATTGTTCGACTATTCTTATCTTTGACAGCTTCAAAATCATGGTCCTTACTGCAGTTAGACATAAAGAATGATTTTCTACATGGCCGCTTGGATGAGAATGTATACATGGACCCTCCTACTGGTCTTTTTGACGTTTAGCCAGGTCTGGTTTGCAAGCTTCAACATTCGTTACATGGACCCTTCACTGGGCTTTTCTTCTCTTCTTCTAGCTCAGTCCAACTTACAGCGTATTCTGATGCTTCCTTGGCTTCATGCCTTGATTCCAGTTGCTCCATTACTTGCTACTGCGTTTTCTTGGGTACTTCCCTTATCTCCTGGAAGATGAAGAAACAGGCCAAAGTTACGTTTCTCAGTTGAGGCAGAATATCGCAGCATGGCCTCCACCGTTTGTGAATTGCTCTAGATCTCCTTTGTTCTACGTGATCTTGGCATTCCTGTCACTCTCCCAATTCCTTTTTGGTGCGACAACAAAGCCCTTTGCACATCACCGCGAATTCCGTATTTCACGAGTGCACCAAACATCTTGACATTGATTGCCATTTGGTCCTCGACCAGTTCAAGCTTGGCTTCATCTCACCAGCTCACATTTCTGGGTCTGATCAAATTGCCGATCTCTTTACCAAGTCTCTTCCTGCTGCTGATTTTGCCCGATTTCTGTCCAAGCTGGGCCTCTCTTCCTCGGCTCCATCTTGAGGGGGGGCTGTAGCAAGTGTTTATTTTTATTAGTATTCTTTGTTCTCAGTGTTTGTTTTTATTAGTATTATTTGTTCTCAGTGTTTGTTTTTATTAGTATTATTTGTTCTCAGTGTTTGTTTTTATTAGTATTCTTTGTTCTCAGTGTTTGTTTTTATTAGTATTCTTTGTTCTCAGTGTTTGTCTTTTATTAGTATGCTAGTATTTAATTTTTTATGAGTCTGTTGCCAGCTAGAGTCCAAAGTGGGTTAATTTTCTTCTTTAATTAAAACTCTATTCTTTATATATAGTTTCACATCTCTGTAACTTATGCAATTGAGTTTAGATGAATAAAGCATAGTTTTTCTTCTTTTCCATTCTTTAATTTATTGCCATGGATGCACTCTGTTTCCCACGCCTCAAATTTTCACACAAAGCCTAAAATATCAGCACTTAGCAGTTAAAAAGATCGCACATAGCGAAATAAGCACAGTACCAAGAAAACAGATCTTCAGGAAAAAAAATATCCAAACAAACAAACAACCCCAAAAAATAATTTCTAAGTAGGGATTTGTGGTTTACTTCTATCTAATAAATAAGTCAATCAGTTAGTCAAATTCACCGAATTTGCTGATGTTAACAAAAATTAGGTAAAAATTCATATTTACCTCTGATTTACTTATTATTGATTTATTGCAAGCCAAATAATTATTTTTACAAATAAATTACCCTTATATATCTACACAAATTAATACATATGATGAGCAAGTATGTCTTCACTATTATAAGGATAATTTAGCTAGAAATATTTATTTAATTTATAATAAATCAGTAACAAGTCAATCGATGGTAAATATTAAATTTTATTTATTTATTTTTATTAATATAAAAAAATTCAATAAATTTTGACTAATAAAAAAATATATTTATTAGATAAATATAAATCTTAAAAATATTAAATATAATTTTTTAAAATACAAAAAACATACATATAATTACATTAAAGTTTAAAAGAGTAGAATATAATTATCCCTAGTTGTTACGGTACAGAAATCCAGCAATAATTTAGGCCTGCGGGTGAGGCAGAAAACCGCACGCCAAATCCGACAGCAAGAAAACAAAGAGGAGTGAGTGAGGGTCTAATGATTTGCACTGATTGCGGGGATCGCTGCCTTCTTTCACACTTCAATTAATTTAAATTTCTTTTAATTTTTTGGAGAAAATTATTTAGGACCACCAAGTCATAATCATGACAGCCAAGTTTTAGTCATTGGAAATTTGTTTTTATTATTTTTTCTATGTTTAAATACTTTTATTAACGTTGTTATATGATTGATTCTAGGCAGCAATGTCTTGTCATAAATAAATACAAGCTATATTTATTATATGCACTAGCTAAATTGGTAAGTACGGATCATTTTCTGTTATATAAAATATTGTGTGTTTTATTAGTATTCAAATAACATATCGTATGTAATTTATAAAAAATTCTGTAAGTTATTTGTGACTCGTAAAATCTATTTTAAATGAACAAAAGTTGAACAAAAGAATGTGTGGATCGAACTTTTCTATTTCAAATTCTATTACGTCTTTTATATTAATTAATAAATATATGTCATGCATATAAAAATTAGATTATTTATTTTATTTAAAAAAAAATCCTATTAAGAGGAATTGTTCTAACCCCACAATTCTAAATTTTCAAACCACACCCCATTTATACTTTTATTTTTGCCAATCTTTGGCCCATCTTGGAACAAATCGTGCAATTGAACTTGGCATGAATTATCAAATTCCTGTCAGATTTAGATTTAGTTGGCGAAGTTGAGATCTTATAACCTTTAAGATTATGTATTCAAATCTCATTTTATGCATGTGATGTTGTTTTTACAGAATAGTAGGTATGTTGCTTCTATTGTAATAGTAGGCATTGGTTAGATTTAGTGTATTTGATATTATTGATAAGAGTATGATTGCTATGATTGTTTGTTACATATTGATACTCGACAAGAACGATGGTAATAATTTATTTCATTAATAATAATTCATCGCTCTTACTAAAAAAAAGAATTATCAAATTCCCTGTAATAAAATTTAGGACTTTTAATATAAAAAAAAAAAAGTTATTTCATTATTGTATGTATACGTTGTATATAAAAAAAAATCGAGATAAGGAAAACTATTATGATCCAAACATCATATTTTTCTTGGCCTTGCATAGAAAAGACCAGTTTGGAATGAAGTCGATAATTAATTTATATATACATATATATATATATATGTATATATTCATGGATTTAGCTAATTCAAATCCTCACCTACAAATTTTATATCTCTGTCTGAGTTATTTATACATAAACTCTTAATTTGTAGATAGGTACATAATTTGATTTATTAGTTGAATCAAAATTTTATTTAGGTAATCGATAACAATTATTTTGGGAAAAGTATTATTTTATTTAGGTAATCGATATTCGGACAATTTTACCCCTATGAGTGCATATGAACTAAAACTGCCTTACAAAGTTGCATAGGGGTGAAATTGTCCGAAAATCTGCCAGATGACTAAAAGTAAGCAATTTCGTAAGTTACTGGACCTAAACAAAAATGAACATAGTTATCGAACTAAAATTAAAATTAGGTATACTTAGCGGATTAAAATAATACTTTTTCCTTTTACTTTTGCCCAATGAACTAAATACAACTACTAGAAGAGGATTTAACGCCAAGTGTCTAAATGTTAATCCATTAGTACTGTTCCTAATAATAACTTTTGTCTCTTTCTCTCACATTTATTTAATAGTAGCCTATCAGCCATTCGGGCGTTTAAATAGTGCGTTTGGGCCTATGTTTCTTCGGCCTACTTTTATTTATAAAGTGATTGGACTGATCCATTCCATCCTTTGGATTCCTAGGAGAATTAGGTGGGATCAAGGCGATTGTTGGGCCTATAGTTAGCAATTGGATGGTCCAAACGGAGTTTATGAAATTGAACCAAGAGCCCATTGCTCCAAGGTTTCCTCCATGGCTGCTCGTGGCGTCAAGTAGTGGTGGCGGCGTGTGGACGAGTCAGCTGAGGATGGGGGCGGTTCTATCTAGAGCATCGGTGGGCTGAGTTCTCGTGTGAACAGAGGGGGCTGGAAGCCCGAGTAGAGCGAGAAGGAGTGCGAGAGGAGAGGCCTCCGATGAAAGTATGAGGGGGAGATAGAGTAACACGTGCTGCCGAGGTGAGTGAACTCGGCGAGGGGGTGGTCCAGGGCTTTATCCATGGGTGTGATGGGGGCATTATGTGCCGAATTCAAGGGGAAAAGTGAAGGGGCTTGGGGATGAATGGGGGCGGTGAGGTACGCAGAATCCGATAAGGTACAAGTGGCGGCAAGGTGTCTTAAGGGTCTGGGGTTGCAACGATCAAAAGATCTTGTAAAAAGTCGAACGGCGGGAGGTTGGTGTGCTGTGAAAACGATGGGAATTAAGATGGGATGATGTTCGAGCCCTTGGGTCAAGAAACTAAAACAACGGTAATGGTTGTTCTTCAAAGTCCGAAGGAATGGGTTCTTGAGATTGTTGACCAAGGTACTGTGATGGGTGCTTGTTTTGTCGTAGTAGAGTAGGAATGGGCAGGATGTGGCTGGGTGGTCCGTGTTGCAATACCGGTGGAGCGATGGTTCGGCGCAGTGAGTGGGCTTCTGCGAAAGAGGCTGACGGTTGGATACGGGTTGAGGTATTTGGGAGAGGGCAGAAGTGTGTGTCGTAGGCGACATAGGGGTGAGGTGGGGTGGTGGAGGTTGTAGTGCTGTGATTATGTTATGGGCTTTGTGAAAACAGTGAAAAATGAGAGTAGATTAGTTCGGGAATGCGCGATCGGAAGCGATAATATGAAAATTCTTAAATTGAAAGCTAAACATAATAATATTATAATTTTAAAGGGTGTACTCTTGAAGTTTTTGGCTTCGATGTAGTTAATATATCAATAATAAAGTAAACAGGGCTAAGGGTAAAAATAAAACGAGAAGTGCAAGAAACGTAAATCGAGAATTACTTTTTTCTTGATTTGTTTCGAACTCTTTTTTGTTGATACGTTCATGCAAGACTTCAACATAGAAGCCCTTTAGGGACACGTCCGCACCATACCGGAATTTGGGATCCCTCAATTCAATTTACTATAAAAGAATTAGGGAGAAAAACACACCAAGTGTTGAGAGAAGAGGGGCGGCCGATTGGGATGTTTCTAAGGTAGAAATTTACTTTGTGTTGTGTTATGTTTCATTAGTTATTTCAAATAACTAATATATGGATATACTTGAATGTGTCTAGGTTCTTCTAAAATTCATAAGGTAATAAATCCTTTATTCTAAATAAAGAATGATTAATATAGCACTTTCCAAAAGTGACAAAATTGTTAATCAATAATTTTATTTCCTAGAATTTTCCAACAACTTTAATTAGGGTGTTCGGTCGATTTTGTGGAGATAAAATGCAAGGCCCAACTAATTTTAATTAAATTTAATTTAATTAAAATTCACCTAATTAAGTTCATCATATATTTAATCCAATTAAATATATGAGTCCAATAAGCCTTATTAATTAATAAGTCCAATTTATTAAATAATAAGGGTAAGCTTAATATAAAGTAATCCTATTAATTTATTCTTGGGCTCCTCCATTCAATGGAGCCCTTTCATTTATAAGTAATTCAATTACTTATGGAATTAACTCCCAATTAATTCCTTGTCCCTTTTTGGTGTTTAGTGTGTAACTCTTTAGGTTCGCCTTTCAGCTAGACTCGGGCTAGTGCAAATACTATTTTTAATTAAATTTAATATAATTAAAAATTCTCGATTAACCCTTGATTAAGAAAGCCCGTCACCATGGGTGGTCATCTAGCAACGGTCCATGGCATTAGAAATTAGGCAAATGTCCATGTAAACTTTTAGAATCCCGAGTCTTAGTCTAAAGTACGAAATTGGGTGTCTGCCACCATCTTGGACCAGACCTCTATGCCTAATACTTGAGATCGCGTTACCCCAAATTGCTTGACATAGGAACCTCTTTTTCTCTATTCGATTAATGACTGTGGCCACAGGTTTATAGAGATACTTTTGTCACGTTTTGACGGGGGACGGATCTTATTCTTGAAACTCACCGTCCTTGCTACATACATTGACTGCACTAGACAAGGCTTATAATGACCATATTTGAGACACGATCACCTCTCTCACAAATCTATGATACAGTTATCGCATGCACATGACTGCCGTAATTCCTCAAGTCTAAGGACTACTCCCGTACTATCGAAGTCGGGGATTTGAGTCATAACGACCAAGCCTCCAAGATTTTCATATAACGACACCTAGCCGATCGACCCACTAAGATCGCATAGACGTTCCACGTCTGTCATCGATGAAACACGACACTCATCAAATGAATGCGACTCTTAATGCAATTCTCAATAGGACACTCGATTCCCATTACCAAGTTCCTTGACTTGAGTAATTGGCTTTAAGGTCAAGTGGGAGATTGTTGGAATGAGTGACCA
This sequence comes from Sesamum indicum, assembly GCF_026168435.1. Lineage (NCBI taxonomy): Eukaryota > Viridiplantae > Streptophyta > Magnoliopsida > Lamiales > Pedaliaceae > Sesamum > Sesamum indicum. Next base: position 238,798 of record NC_142661.1, on the reverse strand, counting down.
AAAGCCAATTGGATTGACAATTTTCAGAACTATTTAAGCAATGTTGTCCTGATAAATGTGGTAAGAATTCGTCGTCAGCACACGTATCTATTGTGCTTACTGAATTATGTCAAGCATTGCTTGAATGTCACAACAGATGCCCGCAGACCACTTTAACAACCGTGCAATAGTTGGAATGTGCATTGGATGACAGTCATGAAATCAACTGTTTAGGGTTGGGCTGAAATGTTTCAAGTCGAAGACCTCGCGACTGGGCATTAATTAAATTGGATTTAATTAATTGGGCCTAGTATTTTAATTAATTAAAATCCGTCCAAGCGCATTAATTAAGTTAGGAAAAATTGTTAGAAAAGATATTTATTGACTAACAAATTCACTTTTGCAAAGTGCCATGTTAGTCATCCTTTATTTGGAATAAAGAATTTTATTACCTTATGGATGGTTAAATCAACCTAGACATATTTAATGCATCCATTCAAGGTATATATGTGTATTAGTTATTTGGAATAACTAATGAATATATACACAATACACAAAATTATTTCCTCTCCACTAATTCTAGCATTCTGTCGCCCCCTTCCTCTCATACACACTGGGTGTGTTTTCTCCCTAATTTTCTTCTAGAAAGAGAATTGAGGGATCCTAATCCCGTTGTGGTGTAGACGCAACTTTAGAGAGTTTCTACATTGAAGTCTTGGGTGAACGAATCAAACGAAGGAGGTGCGAAATAAATCAAAGACGTAATTTTGGTTTACAATTTTTGAACCTCTCATTTTCATTCAACCAATAGCTCCGTTAATTTTATTATTGTCGTTTATTTAATTAACTACATCGATCGCTCAGGAACTCCAAGGGTACACCCCTTGGAACTATTATTTTATTGCGATCTCATTATATTTTACGCATTTTGTTATCGCGGCTTTCGCTTGCGCCTTCCCAAGCTGATCCACTCACAACTCGCGGTGCCTTTCAGGATGGAGGCCCAAGGCAGAAACATGAGGAGATCCAAGAGAGATTATAAGGCCCATTAGCATGATAATGGGTAAATAAACTTTGTAATAGTGTAGGGCCACCCTAGACAGACCATAGATCCACTGCAGGCTCAATAGGGCTCATAGGTATGGCTCGTGATCATCCAGTAGGGGTATGCTAGGTGTATTTGCATACGGCACATTTATTTTTTAATGCTTTTAAATATTTGATATTTATACATGCAAAACATTAATGTGATGAGGACTCGGTCAATACCTCTTAGTTGGTTGGACCAAGTTAAAGTGTACCGCCCACAATGGACTTGGATCGAAATGATTTTGATCTATCCAAACTTTCTTCCACAATAACATGGTGAGAAGCTGTCGCTACCCAAGTGTGGTTTCACGAGTCGTGGCACACATGGAATAGAGGCAACCTACACCGTTATTGTGAACAAAGGAACAGAATCATTGTTTTCATGTCTCACGAGTCTTGGGGGGGGGGATGAAAATTGAGGTGCGATTTGGTTGATGTGTTACGCCTACCGCTAAGTAAATATTAGACCCATAATGGACTTGGATCTGTATGGTTTTTCAATTTGTCCAGGCCTTCTATCCATAACAATGTGATGAGGAAGCTACGCTACCCAAATGTGGTCTCATGAGTCGTGGCACATTTGGAATAGAGCCAAGTTGCACTATTATTATGAATAAAGGCACACACTCATTGTTTCCCTATCTCACGAGTTGTGGGGGGCGACAATTGAGGTGTGATTTGGTTCATGGGTGGCTTAACACCGAATAACATGATTTGCTTGGATCCTCAGGATCATGCGTAGAGGTGAAGCAAAATATCTTGGGAATCTCATGAAATGAGGAATGGTGTTGGATACTTCCCATAGATTGTTTGACATGTGAATCGCAAAAGCAGGGCATGATAGATTTTGCTTGTGAATCCCAAACCCACTAGAAAATGATTTCCCAAAAATCCACTTGAGAGTGGTGGGCTTTTGTAGTAATAATGGGAGTGGTTAATGACTAAAAGATCAAATCTTAACTTTAACACAATATTACTATTATCTACTTGTTTTTCTACTTTATATTTTAAATGTATGTCTAAGATCCACTTACCATTAGATTTTTAGATGATTTCATTCCTTCAATGCATGCAACTCAAGATTTGTTGTCTCTGTTGCCTCTCAGTTGCTCTCCCTTGTATGAACCCCTTGTAAGAAAGGAGATAGATTCATTCCTCATTCCAGCAAGTATTTACTATATGCTTACCACTTACTCCAAAGCACCAATGGTAATCAGTGGTCCCATGTATCTATCGACAAATGGATGAAAATTTGGTTGAAGAAAATTACCAAGTGCCATTCTCCTCGTCCTCCTAAAAAAGACAAGAAAGCAGTTCAGTCCGAGTCAACTCATAACCCTCTTGGTGATATCAAAGCTCATGATGAATGATCGACTACTGAGGAGGCTTTATTCTCCAAGCTAAGCATTAAAGAGACTCTCAAGAAAGAAACTTACTTAACGGCATATTTAGCTTGTTGGCTCTGCATGTTCATTCTTCCCTGAAAGGATGTCAACTCCATACACCCAAGTACTTTCAAGATGGCTTCATGATGGCAAATAGCCGATGAGTGAGCCTAGTTATTCTTATCTTGGCTAGTATTTGTGGGATTTTGAGTACTATTGCAATTTCCAAGAAACCTACTTGTACAAGGCCTTCATCTTCTCTCCATTTTGTCTCTGCGTGGTTAGCGTATTATTTCAAGACTCATTATCTAGTTTGTCAAGGGTTGCGTGACCCAAAAATGATGAATTTTTTTGGTCAAGGGGGTGCAAAGTATTACGACCCACTAGAAGCACGCAAGTGAATTCATAAGGCTTAATTCATCTCTTGGACTTACAATATGATTGTAGAGAATGAGACATTCAAATTTGTTGACATGGCCATGCTGAAGAGTTCGAATATAATTATTTTATTGCAATTTCTTCGAGTTATCTTACTCTTCCTCAAGATTATAAGTTCATTATTGATTCGTACAATCCCTATAGATTTAGGCGTCAAATTGGGTATTATCATAACTTATCACGACTCTTAAATATGAGACACGTGTAGCTTCTTTAGAAGAATAACTTCATCACTGGCGCTTATATGTTCTGTCCAAGTCTTTGTCAAAAGCTTAGTTCCCTTGTCTGCCTACTAATGTTAAAAATTTCTTTTTGAAAGCTCACAAAGCGTGATGGGCTAAAATTCATGGTAATTTTCTTGATGAAAACATTGCATGTTTTATTAGCCCGACGTTGGCTAAGATCACACTCAAACATAACAAGCATAAGGACAAGCAAGTTGATGGTGGCGAGAGCAATCCTCCACTTTTGTTTGTTCCTTCTACTGTGGTCGAGTGAAATCCTCAAGTTGTAGTTGCAGAGACGAGTAAAAGAAAAGGTGCTTCACATAATTTGGAGGATAAATACAGTAGCAATAAGGATTATCACTGAAAAAGGCAAAAGAAGGCGCTTGCATCTTTAAAATCAACCGAGGCTGATGATGATGCGTCCCGATCTTCCTTAGCAGATTTCATTGCACAGGTCATATCTCCTCAATTGAATAAGTTCAAACTTCACTTTTTTCTAACAGTTTCACTAAATTTCTCTCCTTATTCTCTTTTCAGATAGAAAATGAAACCTTAGTTGCTAAAGACGATGAGATTTCTCAAGATAGCCAAGGATCTACTTTGGGGCCTAATTCGTTAACTACAACTTCTCCACTTGGAATGGGACTCAAGAGAAAATAACTTCCATGTCATGCTGCAATATCGGTATTTGAAAGTGAGAAGTTCGTTCTTAATCATCAAAGGGAGTTTCTTCAAAAATGTGGAGTGATCTTCTTATGAAGATATCAAATACTCTAATTGACTTCATTTCATCAATCAAAGATGTTTACCTCATTTTTTTAGTCCATGAAGAGCTTTCAGAAATTTGACATTTCGAAGGTGGAGGTATCGTTGAACATGTTTCTTGCCAAAGTTGCTGCTTGTGATGAAGCAAGATCATTGTCTTCTGAGAAGTTATCTAGAAGTCTTCTTGAGCAACAATCAAAGGGAATTAAGGATCGTTTCCAAGATGCTCAAGCTAAAGAGAGTTAAGAGGTTTTTAAGGTCCAATCCACTATGGCCAAGTTGGAGCATATTGAGAAGAAAATTGTGGAAGGAATCTGAACGAACTTGTTCGTGATAATCAAGATAAAGTTCATAAGATCGAGGAGAACATTGCATCACTTGATAACACCATCCCACTCAATGATGCAATAATTGAGGATTTGGAGTCTTCAAAAGCAAATTTGAAAATCTTCAAGGAAGATTTGAATCCTTTTGCTTGAGATTCGTTTAGGGCTTTATCTCTTGTTGAGTTTCCTTTTTCTCTTTTTCTTTTTTACTTTGCCCCCATGTCTCAACTGCTATTACATAACAACATTTCTTTTTATCTTACAATCTTTGAACATATTTTGATATTTCCCATGTTAACAATTTCATATGAGAAATAAAGACAGCTTATATATTATGACTGAAGTTAGAAATATCTAAGTTGCCTACGTACCTCATTAAGAGGATCAAGTCAATACATAGTCCAAAATACAAAATAATTATTTGAAGAAGGGATGGTCACTCACAGTTTATACTCATGCAGGGCAGGAGTTTTGTTTTTGTGCTTAAGAGGAGTATCATTTTAAGAACTTTCCATTTACCGGGCCTACTCTCAAGCCTTCTTTAGCGACCAACTTATGCGCACCCTTTGCGTAGGCTTCTTTGAAAACACATAGACTGTCCCATTTTGATAAGAATTTATTCCCCATCTAATGCATTGTAATTATAGGCCTACTTATGACGAGCATTAAATCACCAACTTGAATAGCAGATGAACCTTCTTATTGAATGCCATTGATAGTTGACCTTTGTAACCCTCGAGCCTTTGTTGTGCTCTCAATCTTTTTTCATCGAGGGCTCCAACTCTTCAAGTATATTCAGGCATTTTCTTCATTAGTAAGTTCTTTTTGTATTGTTATCCTCGATAATAGGATTTGTTGCTCAAGTGAAAAGACTGTTTCTACCCCATAGACCAGCGCGTAGGGAGTTGTTTCAGTAGGCATTCTAACAGTGGTTTTGTATGCCCATAAAGCTTCTCCAAACTCCTTTTTCCCAACTTGCTTTGACTTGATTACCACTTTCTTCAGTAGACTGCACAAAGTTTTATTACATGCTTCAGCAATACCATTGGTAGCAGCATAACACATAGAAGAATTTCTTTGTTTAAAACCAAACTTTTAACATAACTTATCTATTATGCTATTGAAAAAGGGTCTCCCCTTATCGGTGATGATATACTTATGTACTCCATAGCGGTAGATGATATTGGTGCGGACTGCTTCAGCTATTTAGAGAAAAATCTGTGGTAGCCAAAATATACAAGTGACCACTGGAGGACTTTGTCATAGATCCCGCAACATCCTAACCCCAAGCGTCGAATAGCTATGGGGCAACAGTAGGCTGCAACTGATCAGGTGGTTGGTGGATCATATTGGCGTGGAACTGACAAGCTTGACATCTTCTTGCATAGTCCGTGCAATCTCTAACCATAGTAGGTCTATAACAACACATCCTCTTTATGCAGAAGTGTAGCTTTGGTCCCGATTGTTGAGCACCATAAACTCCAAAATGGGCTTCTTCCGTAGCTTGATTTTTTTCATCATCACTTAGAAACTGTAGGAAAATTCAAATGATCATCTCTAGAGCATGCCTTTGTAGTAAATGAAACGAGTTTCCCTCCGTCCGGTGTAGGTTCACCGCCATGGATCATTAACTAGCTTTCCGTATTTCAAATAGTCGACTAGCAGTTGTTGCAAAGCTTTCTTTTCAACTTCAAAAACCTCCATGACATGATTTTCTTTTTCTTGGAACGTATTGTCCTAATCATCACTAAAGATTGGTCGTATTACCGAACTCTTACATATTGGTATACCTGTTTCTTTATCGATCATTGAAAGTGTTGAGGCAAGCTTCGCCAATGCATCAGCTTGTTTATTTTATTTTTTTTTGGTAGATGCTCAAGTTCTATATCTTCTAGCCATCCCATCAGCCTTTTTGCAGAGTTATGATATGGAAGCAATTAGGACTTTTTCACTTCGTAGAGACCAAGTAGTTAATTGACTAGTAATTGAGAATCTCCATAAACCTTGGGATGTAGCTGCTTTAGGTCGACAATTATTTCTAACCCAAAGATTAGAGCTTGATATTTTGCAACATTGTTTGAACAATTTTGTGTCGAGTAAAGGAATAAGGCAGTATCTCTACTTCGGATGTAACAAAAACAACTCCAACACTGGGTCCTTCTTTATGGGAGGCTCCATCCAAGTACATATTACAAAGAGGTGTAATTTTGATTGCAAGGATGTCTTTATTAGGCTAGTCATCGCATAACTCCCACTCGATAGGCATGGGATGATTGGCGAGAAAGTTTGCTAGAAATTGCCCTTTCACGGCTTTTTAGGGAACATATGTGATTTCAAATGTTGCAGTTGGACGTAACATCTTTCAAGCCTATTAGAAACTACTGGCTTCGACATGACATACTTCAAAGAGTTTACCTTTGAGACCAAATGGACACTGAAGGATTGGAAGCAATGCTTCAACTTTTCAATTGCAAAAATGAGTGCCAGGCATAATTTTTCAATAGGTGAATGTTTGAGCTCATTTGTTGTCTTCATTTTATAAAGTAATTTATCCTTTACTTCATCATTTTTCTAAGTAAGTAAGATTCCCATAAAGCGTTCCTAAGCAGCAACATAAGAATTAAAGGGCACCCGAAAACAGGTGCAACCAACATGGGGGGCTTCATTAAGTAAGATTTTATACTTTTAAGCATTTTGTCACAAGCTTCGTCCCACTCAGGAGACTAAACGGTTGACAATGGCCCGCTAGATTTGAATAACCTCCAAAGATATGCTAGCTTTCCATGCAAGCTCTTAAGCTCATGGATGTTTCGTGGTCCTGCATTCTCAAAATGGCATCAAGTCTTTGCTTGCTTAATTTCTATGTCTCGCTAGCAGATGATGAACCCAAGAAAATTCCTGGATGTAACTCCGAATGCACATTTACAAGGGTTCATTTTTAGCTGGTATCTCCTCAAATGCTCAAAAACCTTCCTCAAGTCATGAAAATGATCCCCTCGCATCTTTCACTTCACAACCAAGTCGTCAACTTAGCAATTCAACATTCTTGTGGAACATGAAGATCTTTTACATAGCCCTTTAATATGTGGCACCAAAATTCTTTAGCCCAAAAGGCATGATTTTCTAGCAATATATACATTTGGGAGTGCGAAATGTTGTGAATTCTTCATCCACTGGTGCCATACGTATTTGGTTGTATACAGATGATCCATCCATGAAAGGAAAAGTTTCATGACCTATAGTGGTGTATATCATTAGTTCAGCAATTGGTAATGAAAAATCATCTTTAGGACATGCATTATTCAAGGCCTTGAAGTCAACATATACTCGAATTTGCCTGTTCTTCTTTCTTACAGAGACGATGCTGGAAAGCCAAATAGGATACTTGACCTCTCAAATGAAATTGACGTCGATGAGTTTGTTCACTTTGTCTTCAACCAATGCGATTAACTTAGGTTGAAATATACGCTAGCCTTATTTAATAAGACGAGCTCCTTTTCTTACTGATAAGTAGTGCATAGCTACTTTTGGGTCTAACCTAGGCAATCCTACGCAGAACCATGTAAACACATCTTTTAAATTCATAGAGTAGTACGATATAATCTTCCTCTTCTTTCGATGGTGGCTTTAACACCCTCCTCAAGTTCTAATGGACCGTCTTCAGGCGTTTTCTTTTTCAATCTCACCATCTTCAATTAAGGTGATATGGAAAGCTTGGGCAACATCTCTTCAGCACCATTGCCAATGTAATCAGACGATGCTACACTCTCCCTATCATCCTCATCATCATATTGTACTTGCGTGAAGATCGTGGTTTGCGATTTAGCCTTCAAAGCCCTATCACACAATATAGCTAAAATTGTTTGGTGCCTCTTTCTGGAATGGATCAAATTTCTAAGTTTTGTTGTATGCAAAGACTTGATGTTTTTCTTCTAACGTGGGGCCACCTTAAACATGCCTTTCTTTCGATGTATCATTCTTTTACATGGCTCCAGTCTATTGAAGACAGATTGTTCGGTGGTTGTTCCATGCACCATTCTTCTATGGGGGCCAAGTATATTGAAAACAAATTCTCGTGGATTTTCTTCTATCTTGCCATCTTCAGTGGAAGAGAACCCTTTGGTGGCATAATTGTTGCTGACTCTCTTTACGGCAATAGGGATAGGTTTGGGAAGAGTAAAGCCCAAGCCTATTCGAGAATCTTAAATTGCATGTCCCTTTTTCTTTAGCATTACTTAGGTAACATTAAGTCTATGTAGTTTCTTTTTTATGGCTTTGGGGGGGAAGTTTTCCAAGGCTTAGTTTTTCTTTTGGGTTGTGTCCGGCTTTAACAAGAAGTTTAAAGGCTTTAGGATCGAATCATTTTCATCTATGGCCAAACCTCATATATTCTTTCTTCTTTTGGATTGAGGGCATAAATCCTTTGAGTGACGGCTTAGATGGCTAATTCATGTTGATATGAGAAAATGGTGAAGTTAGATTCTTTGATAATTCGACTTCAGTGGTGGATGAATCATTCTTTCTCACATTTTGCTCACCATATAACTTTGGCTCTTTGGAGGGCGGAGCCTTTTTTTTCTTTTTTAGCATCCTCAATATAATTCTTAGTATCTGCAAATCGTGACTCAACTTTGGAAAAAGGTTTGCTATCACCAAGTACCTTTTTTACTATACCATCACGGCAATATTTGAAGCATTGATGCTATGTAGATGGGACAAAGTCATTTTCATGTAACCAGGGATGATCGAGAAGCATGTTATAAGAAGTTTTGCGTCTATAACATGAAATAGTGTAGTCGACACCATGTCGTCCATTATCAATTGCATCCTTATAAGCCCAACAACCCTGTCCTCCTTGATTGAAACATTGGATCATAAGAAGGTTGTCTGAGAGTTCATCCATAGGAATTTTCAATTCTTTCAAAGTTCGCATAGGTAAGATATTAACTGCATAGCCTCCACCGATTAAAATCATATTCACCTTTTGTTCACGTACATATCCAGCAATGAACAAAGGACAATTATGAGGCTTAGATGCAAGCAACAAATCTTCAACCATGAAAGTAATTATGGTCATACACTCATCAATGTTAGAGGAATTTTCTTTTCTTAGTAGTGTATCCTCATTGATTGAAGTATTATTCCCATGTGTGGTGTTGCATGAAGCATTATTGTTATCCAATGATCCACGATTGATTGTAGTAATATTTTTGTCATAGTATTTTTCTCAAGAGAGATTTTACCTTGGCGAGCCAGTTACATAACTTTATCCTTGAATATGAAGCAATCTTGTTTCGAATGCCCAACCAACGGTGGTATTTGCAATGTTTTGGATCATCCATCCATTTGGCTTATTCAGGTCGCTTGATTTTGAGCAGATCGATAAGATTAGCTTCCAACAAATCGTCAAATACCCTAGAGACATTGGAATTAAGGAACGGGTATTGTCTAGCTTGCATTTCTTTCAAAGTTAGTTTCCTTGCGGTTCCTTGAAAGGAGCATTATTCTTTTGGACAACTTGTCTTTTGTCATGCTTTTGAGCTTGAAAGATGCTACATTCACGTTAATTGATTCCTTGTCTGGAGCTTCTAGAAAGAGCTCGCCCCCTTTCTTTACTTCTTATTTTTCATTGGTTCTGCGAAGCTCCTGAATAGGTGGTCCGTTAACCCCACTCGCTGTCGTGCTCAACACCATATCATGGGATAGGGTAGCTAATTCTTTGAAATATTTGGGTAGGATTCCTTGGAGAATATACCTAAGGCCGTAATGCATCCTTTGGACGAACATCTCAATGGTGGAAGTTTCGGATAATCGATCATTGTAGTTGAAACTCAAATTCCTCCACCTATTGACATAGTCGATAATTGGTTCATCCTTACATTAGCGGGAATTTCGTAAGCTTAATCATGTTGATATTACATCTAGTGTTGCAGAAATAATTTAAAATTCTTGCTCTAGTTGTTCCCGTCATCAATTGAGCCAGTATTTAAGTTAGTATACCAATCAAATTCATTTTATTTCAGTGGTTGGACAAACTGCTTGACTAAACGATCTCCATATGTTCCAGCATTGTTGCATGTTTCGACAAAGTGAGCCATGTGCTGCTTAGGATTGCCCTTACCTACCCCCTATCACATGGTTAGGATTAATTGGCCAATGCCATTTCAGTAATTCGTCATATCCATATTAATTTTGTAAGTCGATGTTTTCTTTTTTCTTTGACTTTTTTCTTCTTCAACACCTTCCTTTCCAAAAATGTCAACCTTTCCTTTTCTTTTTTGACTTTTTTCCTTCTTCAGTATCTTCATTTTCTAGAATGACGACCTTTCCTTTCCTGGGTTGATTATTTCCTTCATCAACAAAATGATGCGACTTGCACTTAATTGGGCCCCCATTGTGCGAGATATTGTCCGCTCTGACTTCATATGAGTCTCACGAGTCTTAAAAATGCGTCTCGCTGGGGATGGGGGCTTGGGGCTTATAAGCCACTCAAATTCCTCACCTGCAACTAATGTGGGATGTTTGTCTACATTATCAGCCTTCCAGACGAGGGGCATGGGTGGGGTACATGGCCTTGCTTCCACATATGGCACAAAATAATGCAGCTTGCGACTCAATCGGTGCCCCGCTGCGCTAGGTATCATCCAATTTAGCTTCGTATGAGCCTCACCAGTTTGTCCTAAAAAGACTTCTCTCTATGTAGAGGAGGTCTTGGAGCCTATAAGCCACTCAAACTCATCGTCTGCATCCAATGTGGAACACTTGCCTACGTCGATATAAGTAAATTTTATTTATTTTTATACAAAAGCAATGTATATTTATCATATTATTAATACAAGAAGTAATATTAATATATACTGGAATCCAGTAGCACTATAATGGTCAAAGGATCTTTCATGAAAATCCTAAGATCAAAGGATGACTAACCTGCAAAATATGGTTAGCACTCTGATTTTTAACTCACTAATTTATTTAACTAGATAAATAAATAAATAACTTGAAATATTGTGAGACTAGTGGTTGAATTTGATGACAAAGGGATTAAAGTCGTGTCGAGTGCAAAAGTATTCTAAAAGGTAGCTGAAAATTGAGAAAGAATCGAGTGCGGGAGTACAAGACACTTGTTCTCCATGTGATTGATAAAGGTTTTTTTTTTATAGGCAGTCGTAGAGCAAGATCCGGGAGGTAGTTGGAGACAAGTCATATTCTATTCAAAAGTTGTACATGTTAGCTAACTAATAAAAGAATCAGATTGAGATTTTGACTTATCAGAACGAAGATGTGATATTTGAATGAGTCTTGCTCAGTCCATTTAAGAATTTTGAGAATCCATTTACCTGCTGCTTGACAAGTGAACTTCAGTCAGTTTAAATGAAATTAATTGAAGATTTTTTGATGTGATGTGTCTTGTGATGTCGAGTGTATATGTGATATGTCGTCCTTGCTATATGCTAAGTCATCTTGCTGGATTGAGTTTATATTTTGGTTTATCAAGTTGTAAGAATAAACAGGTTATGGGCTTGACACCTTGCTCGTTGGTGAACAACATTTGACCAACTAGACTAATTAATGGGGCCCATATCCTTAGCTTTGAATTTGAAAAAAAAATTATTTAAGGGGCATCAAATATAATATTGAGAATAAATATACTTTTGTTATAGAATTATGTAACTTAATTAAAGCGTTCAAACATTAGTAACTAATTTATTTGTTTATTATAAATATTTTCTTCTTTAATTAAATTATTTTAGTTATTTTTCATTTTAACTTCTAAAAGAAATAGGTAAATTTAGACCTCACCGTTCATAATATAGACCTCAACGCACCCGATCCATAAACCGCAATCAAACGTACGACGCGCTCAATCCCCGCCGCACACTCTCCGTAGGGTTTATACGCTCTTTCCACTCCATAGCCGACAGCAAGAACAACAAACCCTTCTCCTCCTCCTCTTTCTCATTCACACACACTAACACCCCGGTGTGTGAAATCCTGGGGAAGAAATTCAGAAGAAAGACCGATTGAAACTTATGTTTGTACGTTTGTGAGGTGAACTTGGCGGTGGATTTTATTCTTTCTGATTTATCTATGGGGGAGGCGGCGCCAATTGTTTCGGGACTGGACTCCGATTCGGCGTTGTTTCATCGGAGGATCGAGTTTCACACAGCGAGGAAGCCGTTCAATGGGTTTGGGAACAATGGTAGTAATGGGTTTAAGCTGGTGACTTTGAATCCTAATTCCGAGGCCCATAAAGCTTCCGGGTCCGGAAAGAAGTGTGATAAGCCGGAGCTTCCTGAGATTGGATTGGATCCCGAGCTCAGCTTTGAGATTTCTTTCCGCAGAATTGTGAGTTTTTTTATTTTATTTTTTTATGTCTAAAAACTGTCTTATTTATATTTTCTGTTTGGATAATCTTTTTTCTTTATAAGTTTATGTCAGATATACTTTGATTTTTATCTAGTCTTCTAAGTCTGGAGCTCATTACTGCATATCTCATCTGCAACAGCTCTTACCTTTTATTCCCTGGCGGTTTTTCTTTTTTGCAAACTTTTTCAATGGTTGATTGAAAAGTTTTTATTTCTTAACTGTTTATTTTATAGAAAATGAGGAATTTTTTGTTAGATTTTATTAATTTTATTATTATCGTTATTGTTATTACTAGTATTACTCTAGAGTTTTTTGGCCTTTTCTTTTGTTTTTTTCCAGTATCATTTCTGTTGTTTTGGTTGAATTATCTTGATGACCTATATTAAGAAGTTGGTGCTTTTATAAGGTTTGCAAAATAAAAAGAATAGTCTGCTTGTATCTTAGTTTGAGGACACCAGATTAGAAACCTAAAGAGGGTGTTTGATATGCAGTAGAACTTGTTTAGCAAAGAGTGGTCGACCTTGTTAGGAAACCAGTTGTAGGAAAGCCACTATACATTTGGTTGCTTTATTCACTTGACTGTGGATTGCCTTTATCATATTGAGCTGAAATTCTCAGCTTCTCAGCTTTTTAACTTTTGTTTGGTTGGATATGGTTTCCCATCAGGCTTTTGATCACATATTTTATCTTCTTCTCATTTGTTAGTTGACAAATAATGATTGGTAAGTTTGTAAAGTTCGGTTAGTGTGTGGATATGGTACATTTGGTTACCCTGGTAATCATGTACAAAGTCGAGTTCCTAGTGCTGCACCCCATTAAGGAAAGGGAAAGCAACTTAAATCACGTGGGTTCTTTTGCTTTCAGGGATAAAAATCTTCTTTGCTCTTTATTAGAGCTACAAAATAGTATTTTGTCTTCAATTGGTTTGATTTTTCTTGTTTCGTTCTTTCTCTCTCTTTCTCTCAATTTATCTATTTGTATTATTTTGAGATACTATGGCCTTCCTATTCCATATTGTGTTTTCTAGTTTTATCAAGTTTGGATACCTGCTTCACTTGATTGTATCTCAGGAATCCAAACCGGGAAATATATTCCCCGGCAGATAACTTGTTGATGTTAGTTTTCTGGGAGAGACAAAATAAATCAGCTGACTTTTTTTATGTGATTTGGTGATCTATTGTGGGTTTCATTTGATTGTGCTGATGGCTTCAACTAATATATTGATTTTGTGTGCTGTGAGACCCTCAGGCTTTTCTATTTGTTTGAGGTAATGAAATAGCATGATTATGGAACTCACACTGTTGTTTCAGGGTGCCGGCTTACGCAATCTTGGAAATACTTGTTTCCTTAACTCAGTACTGCAATGTCTGACTTATACTGAACCATTAGCGGCTTATTTACAAAGTGGCAAGCATCAAAGTTCTTGTGAGTATCTCCCTACTTCCTCTCTTCCTCTTCTCAGTTTCCTTTTTAGTTAGATTCAAAAGTAAATTGCCTAGTCTATTTGCTATTGTGTTTTATATACCTTGCACGATGCATTTTTTATGATGGTGGTATTTTTATATTTGGTTTATGTCCATGTCTTTCATTACTGGATTTGTGACATAGGGGCCTACTAAGTGATAAATGACTTCTAAAGTTAATTGTGGAGTAGAATGATTTTTTTTGGAGTTCCTTTTTGTTTTTTGAATTTGGTTTTGAAAGATCAAAATATCATTGCTTGCTAGTATTCTTAAGAACCGTCTGGAACGTAATAACAGTATGTGCTCCTCTTTAGAAATAGTTCAATGTCTCAAAACTCAAAGGAGCATGCTTCCCATTTCTAAGTGAGGCTCTGACGGGCAATCTTTTCTGAACATGCTTGAGAAAAGCTCCACAATGGCACAAACCTCATACTATATGTTGTCTCATAGTAGTCAGTGGCGCACAATGGCGCCAAGGGCTCCTGGAGCCAGGGCGCACGCGCGGCGCGCGCCTTTTCGAATGCTGGCGCAAATTTAAGAAATAATCTATATATTTATATAATTAGTATTATTTTGACTAGATTAATGTATAAGGAGTTAAATAAGACATATAAAACAACAAATTCAACATAACAAAACTTTATATAATTAAAATGACCAATGTTGAACCATTGAAGGATAGCAAAAGTCTTAAAGATTCAAATAAATCCTAAATAGTTTATCAAAAAACAAATAAGCCTAAATCTAATCATCTGATTCTACTAGATAATCTTCAATCGGCATAATTAGAGCTTGTACTGCTATACATGCCAAAGATTACACTTCATGAATTTAGATAAAAAGTCGTACGTAAATAAACAGTGGACAACAGCGGCACACTACTATGGAAGAGAAGAAGAAGATGCATTGTTGAGGAAGAAGAGAGAACTGTTTGTTGAGGAAGAAGAGAGAAAAATAACGGCAGAGAGTGGAGAAAAGTTACCCATGCATGCAAAGTATTTAATTTGCTGAAATTCCTTTTTTATTTAGGGTTTTTTTATTCATGGGCCTGGGCAGCCCAGCCAGCAGCCAGGCCGCCCAGGCCCCTCTTCGTCTTGGCGAAGCCTGGGCAGCACTGAAATGGCACCCAGGTGCGCGCTATGACGACGCCATGGAGAAGGCGTGCACCATGAGCGCCGTATGGCGTGAGCTCTGCGCCTCTCGCGCCATGCTGAAGAGGGCCTGGGCGGCCGGCTGCTGGCTAGGTTGCTTAAGCCCATGAAATTAAAAAAAAAAAAAAAAGAAACCCTAATTATAAAGGAATTTCAGCAAATTATAGTACTTTGCATGCATGGGTAACTATCATTCTTGACTCTTCTTTACTCAGTTCTCTCTTCTTCCTCTGCCAATGCATCTTCTTCTCTTCTTCTTCTCTTCCATAGTAATCTGCCATTGCTGGTCACTGTTTACTTATGGTATGACTTTCTTTCTAAATTCATGAAGTGTAAATCTTTGGCCTGTACAACAGTACAAGCTCTAATTATGCCGATTGAATCATTGAATTTGATGTGATTTTATTAATGTTTGAGTGCTTTAGTTGTTCTGGTAGTGTTTTCTTTTTGGGATGATTAATTACAATATTTTATTGTATGTTTATGTCGGTATTTATTGTAGACTGATAGACTTCCACATTCACATTATCAAAGCTAAGAGCATACAAAGTTTTATATGTCTCATTTAACTACTTATAAATTAATCTAGTCAAAATAATACTAATTATATAAATATATGATTATTTCTTATATTTGCGCCATCCTTTGAAAAGGCGCGCGCCGCACCGTGCACTGTGCGCCATGGCTCCAAGAGCCCTTGGCGCCATTGTGCGCCGTGCACCACTGACTACTATGCTTTGACTACAGTTGTTGTAATGTTATATAAACTTAGCTGGTCTAGTTTGCTGCATGTGTCATAGTGATGCTCTAGCACTTGGTTCAGCGCTCGAAAAGGAGGGATATGAAAATTGTCCAAGAGTTGTGATTGTGGAGAATGATGACTCCATAGCCTTAAACTTGTTGGTGTACTTTGTGAGCTTGATGCAGTGTAATACCTTTATTAATCCCTGTATTCTGCCATTTTCTTTCCGTTCCCCCACATGTACAAGCGCATATTAAAAGTGATTTCTGTTTCTTTTGTTCCCTGAAAATTGGTGCATGTGAAATCACCTGCCCATATATCAAACTTACGTGGTCATATTATTAGAAGCGCAAAACGAATCGCGTGGACTTGAAAACTTGCTATAAAGCATTTCCTTCAAATTTTCAGTTGCTAGATGTGTGCTTTTCCAACTCACTGCATGTGCTTAGTTTAGGCTGGCTTTTTATAAGTTGAAATTATGATCTTATTCTATTCTGATCATCCTTTTGTGTTTTGTGAAGGTCGTACTGCTGGCTTTTGTGCTCTATGTGCAATCCAGAAACACGTAAGCCGTGCTCTGCAATCAACCGGGAGAATTCTAGAGCCTAAAGATCTTGTTTCAAACTTGCGCTGTATCCTAGGTGCTGTTATTTATTTAAAAAACCTGATGATTTTGTTTATTGATTCTGATTTTGGCAACGCCCCCAGTATCTACACTTTTGGTTAGCAGCTTGTTTCTTGTGTTCTTTGGTTTGAAATAAAATAATGAATATCTCGTGACAGTTTTAGTCTGCCGTGGTTTGCTCGATTTTTTACCAAAATAGAATGGTGTTTTAGCTTCTTCTCACAGTATAGGAGTTGTTAGATGCTAATCTTAGCTGTTCCTTACCCTTTATTGGTCTGTTCTTTTGCTTCCTCTCCTTGTGTCAACCTATCTAAGAGATTAAGATAATGCAATTAACCATACCCTTTTATGCATACCAAAATGTACTTTTCTGGAATTCCTTTTCATGGAAATCTTGCTACTAGTCCCTTTATTCTTGCAAATTCTAGAAGCATTTTATATCTTAATACTGATTTAATTCTTGGAGCATTATATATATCTATACATACGTTAAATCCATTTGTGGTTTATTTTTTATATTCTGTCAAAGTTGGAAACCTTGATCAAGATATTAGGCATATCTAGGAACTTTCGAAATGCCAGGCAAGAAGATGCTCATGAGTATATGGTGAATTTGCTGGAATCAATGCACAAATGCTGCTTACCATCTGGTTTGCCCAGTGAATCACCTAGTGCTTATGAGAAAAGTTTAGTCCACAAGATATTTGGCGGTCGCTTAAGGAGTCAGGTAATTTAGTGGCTGTCATAAATATGGAAATTAGTAAGATAAATTATTTGGAGGTTCTCTGCCCTGGTTATGCTCAATTTAAGGACCTCTGTCTTTCAGCTTTTCTATTTGTTGTGCAAATGACATCTGTTGTTTCTTCTAGGTGAAATGCATGCAATGCTCCTTCTGCTCCAATAAATTTGATCCTTTCTTGGATTTGAGTCTGGAAATAGTGAAAGCAGACTCGTTACGTAAGGCACTTGCTCATTTTACGGCTAAAGAGCAGTTAGATGGAGGTGCTAAGCAGTATCAGTGTCAGCAATGCAAACAGAAAGTTAAGGCTCTGAAGCAGCTAACAGTTCACAAGGCACCCTATGTACTTACTGTTCACCTTAAGCGATTCGGTTCACATCTACCAGGGCAAAAGATTGATAAGAAAATTGCTTTTGAACCTACCTTGGACTTGAAACCTTATGTAACTGGCCCCTATGTAAGTTTCACTTTTTCATATTGTTTTCGGGTTGAGTGTAGTTATAGAGGTTTCAGTTCATTTTATTATCGTATTTTTCTACCACCTGCTGCTGCTCATCCTCTTTGCTCAGTTATTTTCTTTTATAGAGGCTTCAACTTGAAATGTTTGGTTTTTTCCTCTTCCCCCTTTCCGGTTATGTTCAATTATAGAGGCTTCAATTTTGATATATTCATGATACTTTTCTCTACCTTCTTCTCTGCTTCTGCTATAAGGGGTCTAGTTATTGTTTACGACTCTTGTGTTTTGTCTGGTTACAGTTTATAGAAATGTGTCTGGTTTTTCTTGACATCCATGCTTTACAACTCAAATGCTGCTTGCTTTGATTATGATCCCTATATTTGCTGTCTATTTGACATTTGCAGTCTCTGTATTATAATAACTGCAGGATGGGGATCTGAAATACACTCTCTATGGTGTTCTTGTTCATGCGGGTTGGAGCACTCATTCTGGCCACTACTACTGCTTTGTCCGCACATCAAGTGGCATGTGGTATTCCCTTGATGACAATCAGGTATGCGGAAATATTGGTTGCAAATTGTTAAGTTCCTTAAAAGCAGGCACATCAATAGTTCGTCTTCTAATTTAACTTGTCAATTTGAAACGGACTTTTCAAGCAATTACATATTATTTAAATGGATGAAAATGCAAACATTTTTAACCCTAATCCGTGCAGTAACATTATTTGCAGTTCCTATTTCAGTTTAAGGATTGTTTATACTGCTTTAAATTTTTTTCATTTGTGAATCTGGTTTAGATGCAAGCCCCTACTATTCTGCTTGGTTGAAAATTTTGTGAGTTCCTAACTATGACATTTAACAGGTCATCCAAGTTAACGAGAGGAAAGTTCTGGAACAGAAGGCCTATATGTTGTTTTATGTTCGAGATAGGAGAAGTTTCCCAACAAAGAAACCTGTTGATGTTGTGCATAAAGAGAAGATCGTTATGAATGCAGTTGGAAATGCTGCATATTCAAAATTCAATCTGGAGTTAAGAGAAAAAAGTCAAAATGGCTCAATCGAGAAAAAGTTAGATGGTTCTTTTTCTGCTCCTTTATCTGCGAAAGATGCACAAGTCACCACTACGCCAAGGGAGATCCCTTTGAAGAAAATATCTTCTCAGAATGCAGATGGCAAAATGGATGAACAGGACCATTCTACTATTGATGTTAATTCTGTGGGCCGTAAGGGAGAGTCATGTTCAACTGTTGGGTACTCTGGTTGTACTGCTGCCAAAGATGTTTCCCGCAACAACAGCTTCACTGTTACGCCAGATAAAAAGCCATCTGTGGGCCTTTTCCCCGACTGCAATGTGCCGCAAGATTCACTTAAGAAAAAGGGATCAAGTGATGTAGTCATTCCATCCGCATGCTACAATGACAATCCCAAGGGAAATCCAAGTGAATCAACTCAGAAGCCACCAAACAGCAGTATCCTCTACTCATCATCTGGAGACACATGCAAAATGGATGGCACCAATTCTGAAATGGTAATTGCTCCGGAAACGTGTTCCAACATGGTCTTTCCTAGCTTCTTGTATGATGTTACTCTTTTTCTTTACTTTGTTGCGATATAAGGTAGAAATAGTAATCTGGCTTGTTTTTACATTCAGCATGATGGTAAGATCATGCCAATGGCGGTGATTGCGGAAGCATGGAATAAAGTGAGCCATGAGAAATCATCAAAGCAGAACATAAATGGCGAGAGTCAGGTACCTCTTTCCTCTTCTTGCATGAAACCATACCTGCATTATGAGCACTTGTTTGTCAGTTCACTAACTATGTTCTTTTCAAGATTGGAGTGGCCCCTAGGAAGACTGGTGATAAGGAAACTCGTGGAGATGGGCACAGGATGAGAGGTGTCAGATCCAAGTTATCACTCTCACCAGCCACAGGAGAGCACTTTTGTCTTGGGATTGCTGAGACCAAAAGACCCGAACTGAAAGTGAAAAGAAAGCTGTTCAAGTATCAGGTTGCCGCCATGTCTCTCAGCTCCAACATTATATTTGGTGCACATTTTTGCATGAGAAAGAAAACTCACAAGCAAAGGAAGCGTAGTTCTCAGCGGAAGAACTCTCCCACTTGGAAACATGTCTTGGGTGGGAATGACTTACCATCAGATCTTGGGCCATCTGTTTCTGATGCATCATTACCAACTCACTCTCAGAAAAAGAAAGCAGAACGTGGTTCAGATGTTGACAATCAGAATTTAAGCGTTAAAAACACTGGTGGCAAAGGTCAAATATCAGGTAATGGTATCAATAATGAATTTAGAGAGAGAGTTGTTCGAGATGGCACCACACTTTCAGCTGAAAAGCAGCCACCAGTAAGGCAATCTGCTGCTGAAGAACCTGGAGATTCTGAAGGTTACACATGGGAAATGAGGCAGACTGGTCTGATGAGCATACTTACTCGAGGCTTAGAAGAGACAACTGGTAAGCAATATGTCAAATGACCATTTACCAACTTGATGACATTGTCCATCCGCAGTTGGTCATTTCTTCCTTCCTGATGTTTGTTTGCTTGACTGCAGTTGCTCGCTGGGATGACATGGATGTTTCAGTTTCAGACAACTCAGAAGCAAGGGAAGCAAGGGCAACCCAAATCGGATACATTGGCGATGAATGGTGAGCGTCCACTTCATAATACTGATTGCATTGGCAATAGAAAGATTCCTGGTGGCAGATTATGATCGAACTTGGTTGCTATCATTGGGCTATTTATTGTTTTTCCTATAGTAAAATATCACCTGACATACAGCTTGCTGAGCAATGAAGAAATATTTTACAAGAACTTGGAAAAGGATGTTGGAGACAAAGTTGTTCTAAGGGATTAATAGTCCTTGGGCCAATTGGAGGAGGTTCTCCTGGATATATAGACTGAAGGAAACTTTTTAGCTAATCACATAACTAACTGGAGATACCGATTGAGGCGGTTTTGGAACACTAACATATACTTACTAGTTTCTGAATTTGGCTTCCATCAAGATGATTGCCAAGTAAAGGTTGATATATATTCTGCAAGTTTGCAGGTTTCGAGTGATATTGTGTCCATTTGATTTTAGTTGGATCAGTTATAGTTGTTTGGATTTGAAAGGTTTTAAGCGGCATGAATTGCAAAAATCTTCATATCTTTATCAGATACCATGAGTTGTTCACTTATCATTTTTGTCAACATGTATTGGTTCTAACATATCTTGGTGACAGGGATGAGGAATATGACAGAGGAAAGAGGAAGAAGGTAAGGAGCTCAAATATTAGCTTCGGTGGACCGAATTTATTCCAAGAAATCGCCACGAAAAATTCAAAAAGAAAGAGAGGGAAATTGGACAGATCGAGCTTTAAAAGCCAACCATTTAGGATATGATGGTGATGGAGCATTGGGCATGTTGCGATGTTCCAAGACAAGAATCTCAATCCTCGTTAATTCCTCAGCCGGTTGCTATGAGTTTGTTGGTACAAGGCTTCAGATATGAGTTTTGTTATAGTTCCTCCTCGTAATCGAGTTTTTCCTTATTTTTAATTTTATTCTTTTCTTGCTTATGGCCTCATTTTGAGAAGAGAGGCAGGCTGCCAGAGGCTATAGTTTGAAGTGAATTTGGAAGACATGAGCTATGATCAGTGTAGTGTATCAACCCTTACAGATTGTTCAGTTTACAAAATTCCCTCACACAGTCCGTTTTCCTTTTAGGAAGTTCGTCATTTTGCTTTGCATGAATTGATATGAAAAGCTATTCATGTAACTTGTGCACATGTATATATATAGATGTATGTATGCCTGTATATTTGCTAAATAATTAAAAAGAAATATAAATATAATACAGTGAGAAATATGTGTATTTTGGTTGATGTGAGAATATTTTATGTATATAAAAAAAGTGAGCATAACATTAAGAAAAGTAAAAACAAAAGAGAGAGAGAGAGAATAAGCTGATTTTAAGTGAGGTAATATTGTTTTTTGAGTTAATTTATTTTTTTTAAAAAATTATAACCTTCAAATTTATACAATTTAGGAATTGTATATTCTTCACAGTTTTTCAATTTAAGAATATATTATAAACAAAAATAAAATACATAAATATTTATTAAGAAAAAAAGAGAATCAAAAGGTATTGTCAACAGAATAAAATAATTGGTCTACTTGTATTAGAATGGCACAGAGTTACCCCCGAAAAAAAAATATATAATTAATTTTTAAAATAATTGGGATATAATTATTATATTTAAAAATTAATATGGCAGTGTTATTAACTACTGTTTGGAAATGTGGAGGGTTTTTATTTTTTATGCTAGCCGTTGTAACATATCGTTTCTATATGCATATTGATGCATACCAGAAATTTGGCCACACCACAAGGATCGAAGGATTTTCAAGGAAATTCTAAGATTATCGAAGGACTGCCCTGCAAACAGAGGTTAGCACTCTAATGCTTAAATTAATAACGATTTTATAAAAAAAATAAAAGAAAAAACTTGAAAGAAAGTAAGAATAATTGTATAAAATGGTGATAAGGTGTATGTATTTGTATGGAGTGCAAAATATAAGCTTTGGATAACTCAAAAATCGAGAGAAATAATAAGTGTAAGTGAGAGTTTGAGCATGAAGGATGATGTTACTAGAAACCTGCACAAGACCTCTATTTATAGGCTTGTACAGAGTTGAATACAAAGTCAAGTACTAAGTTCCATACGGTATTAGAAAGCTATTTGAATTGGTTGTTATACGCAACAGACCGTTGGAAATTTGGATAAGTATTAACTGAGATATGCGAGCTGGACTAAACCCTATCAAATCTGCTTGCAATCCCTAGAGTTAGTTATTCATAAACTTTCCAACTCATTTATGTCTGATTTACCTAGAATTATCTGGAGGGTGAAGTGTACAAATGAGTTGCCAAGATACATGACATGTTATTCCAGTTGGATGCGATGCGTTCGGTTGAAATTGACTTATTTCTTGGGTCTGTCAGTTCAGTAAAATAGTATGTAAGCCCGTGGGCCTTTCTTCCCTACTGATGGGCTTTATCTGTCCTATTGGTGAGCCATACTAGCTGGCCCTGTCCTGCTGATGAGCCAGCTAGTATGGCTATCTTGTGGGCTTGACCCAATAATTTTAAGGGGCATCACATACAATAAATAATCTTTCACGTTTTGAAATATATTATAAATAAGAGTAAAATATATAAACCAATACATTACGTTAAAAAAAATAATAAAGAAAGAAAAGAAAAAATAATTGATCGTTTAAAGTAAAATTTAAAAAGTTGAATAAGTTAATTATCTTATCAATTAAAAAGCATTTTCGACTTCATAAAAAATTAATGTAGCATTGTCATTAACAACCGTTTGTGTGTGTGGAGAGTTATTTCTTTTTATATTAATATAAATAAATAAATAAACTAGCATTGATATAATGTCTCATGCCAATGTTGTGTTTTTGGACACATTTGAGTTATATGTAATGATTGAGAACTCAACATTTTACATTTGAGTCGTTGCCTGTAGGGATCAAAGCCTATTAAATGCGTCTATTAGTGGTGTGTTGAAAAAATAACAACTTAAATTAATGGATATTTGATTGAAATCAATTATATAAAAATTTATTTAAATTTAATGTGTTAAACTTGACAAATTAAATTTAAACCAAACTTTGATTTGATAAGCTTTTCAGCTTGACATGAACTCTATTCGATTAGTATAAAAATAATATAATATATTAAAAAAATCAAATTATTCATTATATTTGATTTAATTAAAATTTATTTAAACTTAGATATTATTAATCAAATAAAATTCAATCATAATTTTTTAATTTTAATAATAATTTGAATAAATTTAAATAATAATATGTTGGGCTCAAATCAAACTGTTTAGCGCCCTAGAAGCGTTGTCAGCCCAAAAAGATTGGGCTTTGGATCGATCGAATCAGAAACCACGCACGAAAACGATTACCGTCTTTTTGAATTGCTTATTCGGATCCAGCATTGTTCAGTTTCTATCGAGAAAGCTCGAATTAAGATAATATATTCTTGCTGATGGGAACCGCAACTAACTTCATATCCAATCAAGAAATCTACAGCTGCACAACCACTGAGATTATTGCAATTTGCCGTAACAAATTATTAAAGCGTTTTTCCTGCGTTCATTAATTGCAGATTCAGAGCTGTGAAAACCTGATTATGGTGGTTATAGTAATTCAATTATAGGTTCTGCCTTTTGCCAGGGATGCCCTTTTGCTTTAATTGCTTTTTCAGCGGTCACGCAAGAACATTTGGTGGGACATAGCGCAGATCTCGAATTCGCCTCTGTTTCGATTTTCTGCTTTTTGTTTTAGGTATACATTCTCTTACCGGCTTTCGTCAATCAGTAGTTAGTGTTAATTGGACGAAGGTTGTGGTATTGTGCCTTTGTTGGTGAGTTATGGCTGCTTACTGATTTTTTTCTTGATGTTATTAAAATTCGTGAGTATGATTTGTTGGATGAAATGGTTGTGAATTGAATTAAAATGGCTGCTTCATTGCTTGTGTGTGAGGGGATGGAGTTTGGGGGTTGATAGGGCAAGAACTGCTTAAGTTTTGTGCTTTATAACTCTAGGTTGTCAAATCTGTTTGATTGTAGGATGATAAGAATGAAGGACGAATCTTTGTTTCTGCTTTGAATCTTGAATCCTGAACGATGATTATGTAGGTTTCAGGTGTAAAAATGGAAGGTGTTGTGGTTAGGAGAGTTATTCCTTCGGATAACAGTTGCCTCTTCAATGCAGTCGGGTAAGCCTTGAATCTTAGTTTTTACCTAAATTGCCTCAAAAGTAAAGGCGGAGGACTATCTTTGTCTCCAGAGTTATTTCGATTAGTGCACATGTGTGAATCTATATAGTAACTGATTTATGGAATTTTATTTTCAGTTATGTCATGGATCACGACAAAAACAAGGCGTCCGAGCTGAGACAGGTTATGACTTGGATCATGTTATACATTTGGCAATGCGATTCCTGAATTTTCCACTTGTGATGCATTATTGTGATACTTGGATAATGAAAACCTGTAATCAATTTACATTTTACAGTCATGTGATAGTTGATCTGAAATTAATATGCGTAGGTACTTTATTCATTTTGCATTTGTGCTTGTAACTTCTTAAATGTCCCATATTGAATTGCAGTAAGAGGGTGCTTGATTGAGTTTGTAAGGTCTTTAAGATATCTTATAAGATGTTATCCAGCTTATAAAATGGTATAAAGAAATTGGTAAAATTTCAAAATGAGCTTATAAAATCCAAAATAAGATGTTAAGATTTTATAAACTCATTTAGAAAATGAAGCAATTGCCGACTTATTTTGAATTCTTTTACAAACTCCCTTGGGTTTTTTAACAAACATCTTATAAGTTTCATTATTTTATTTTACCCAAATATTTTCAATAACTTACTTATAAAATAAGATGCGCTTCTTAATTATTATAAGCTCGAAAAATATCTTCTAAGATTGAAACTTATAAGCTCTTTTAAATGAGCTTACTCAAAAACCCTCTTAATTCCGGGCCAAAGTCAAGTAAAAGTTACAGGTAGCTTTACACCTTTTTCCTTACACCAATGATCTCGGAATTAGAGAGGTTACATCACAATGATTTAACTGGAGGATGCTTAAATGGAACATTATTAGCGAGCATTTTGAAAAGGAAATAGGAGTAGTTATTATGGTATGTGGGGAGAATATTTATTTAAAAAGAAAGAAAACAAGGAACTCTTATTTTGTTCTAATTGATACATACAATCATTAAAGAATAATGAAATAATTGTTTTAGTAAGTTTAACTTTGGTCAGAGAGTGACGTTGCAAGTTAACTCAGATATTATTGTACTGACATGCTGTCCTTGCTCCATCTAGTTGAGTTAGTCATTTGATGTAGTTGAAGAGTTTACACTGCATTAAAATGTCGCTGTAAAAGTTCAAACACGAACATCATTGAACCTTGGTTGCCTGTATTTTTCTTTCCATTTGACATTTTATAACTTCGAACTGTTGAAGGTTATAGCAGCTACAGTGGCCAGCGATCCGGAGAAGTACTCTGAAGCATTTCTTGGAAAGACTAATGAAGAGTACTGCGCATGGATTCTTAACCCAGAGAAGTGGGGAGGTAAGCAGTATATTTGGTAACATTTTTACACTTTGTTTATCCTCTCGCAACAAACTACTTTAAAGATTTCTAATATTCGGTGCATTGTGAGTGAAAGGTTGCTTCTTGATGGAAGTTGAACCTTAGGGCTGAGGTCTGGGCTGCTCTTGCTACCATATGACAAGGAATACTGTTTGCATCTAAGCCAAAGCAGCTGCCTTCAAAAGATGCTTGGGCTTTGTTTTTGGGAATGTTGTCATTCCTTCAGAATAAATCCAAACATTTAAATGAAAAGTCAAATTCTTCCCTCAAATTATTTTAGAGAAATGTCTAATAATCAATGAACTATACAAATTCAAACTATTACATGGTAAAATATATATCTCTATATCTTTCTATCATTATACTAATATAGTATTAAAAATGATGGGACGGCACCAATCAAATAACAGGTTAGATGTAAAGAAATCTACAATGGAAAGTTTGTCCTCAAAATAAAACCAAATATACTTTTATTCTTCACATATTCCCCAGAACATTTTTCCCAAGACTCAAAGTGAAACCAAGCATAATGTTGGATGTTTAGACTCTGTATTTCAGGTTACATATCTTAATGGGACTCCATATGTCTTACTAAACTGGAAAAAAGTCCTCACATTCACTACCTTATTCACTGGCCAATAACAATCAACACCAAGACACCCTGATATGCTGATATCAACTGGTAACTGTATGTCAAGGTTAATTATTGAGACTGGCCACTGCATAGGATGTGGGCCAATTCGGGGATTCATCACAGCCTTTATTGCACCTCAACTCTGCTAGGATTCTATGGCCCTAGAACATATAATTAACGAATATCTCTGTGATTGTGTCATTCTTTTGCCATTTATACTAGAATAGTGATAAGAATTACCTGTCCTGAAAACAATGTAATGCTAATCATTTCCACATTTTCTATAAAGCAATAAGAGGTTAAGAATCATGGGTTTAAGATTGTTAAAGACATTAATGCATTTGATGCAATATTTAGAAATTTGGATCTACAAGGATATATGTAGTGAAGTTATTTGTTGGAGAATTGAGTTCTAAAATTCGTGGTGGACCAAATCTACCATTTGCTCACTTTTGCAAAGAACTCTTACAACATTCAACATTGTAAGATGCTGTAGTTGAGATTGTCTAACTTCTGTTCAAATGGTGTGTGGTGGTGACCTCAATGTGGTTTTGAAAGCCTAAACATGGCCTATAAATGTGTTTACCGTGTTCTTGTTAGTGTCTTCTCTTTTTCGAACTCTGTCTTCCAGAATTCAATTACTGCTGATCATGTATTCTCATTTTGCTGAATTTTTATAGATCCTGCTTCTGGTAGTTATGTTTTATGGTAAAAGTTTAAGCTTGCTATAATCTTTTCCGCTTTTCTGGAATAATATATAACTAGTTTCTGGTCTTTGCATTTTATAGCCATTGTATGTTACTTTGTGAGCGAATAGTTGTGAAAAAGTTCTTCTCAATTTTTTGTTAAAAGTGCCGGCATGCAGTATATGTGACTACATTTTAATAAAAAAGAAAAAGGAAAAAAAACTATCCATAGGATTTATGTGAATAAAGTATTATATGGGAATATAATAATACAAATCTAAAATGCAAGACAAAAAATGTCATTTAATTGAGAAAAAGACATTTACACACAAGAATGTGCCTGTGCTGAAGTGAGATGATCAACTTTAGCCCAACAACGATTGATGCAAAAGATAATGTGCAGTGCATGTGATATTTTCTAGTGTGTATATATACATGCGTATGCGTGTGCGTGCGTGTGTGCTTTGTGTATGTATATTTATACATATGTGATGCTTATCTGTCTGATGACAGTGCTTTAAATCTTATTATGTTTCTGGCCTGCGGATTGCTGCTTCTCCAAGTGATGTAAATTTCAATTATTAGTCAATGATCATGCCACTTCATTTTTTGTAAGGTTTAGACTAAGAGTTTCTTGGACATAAACATTCTTCCACATCATTAGTTGAGACTTTTTACATATTTAATTCTTACAATACCACACATCCGTGAATAGAATCTTGACCACTAATCTAAAGGGATCATTTTTCTTGGTCTTTCTATGTTAAGTGCCTTTAATGTATTTGATTGTTACAGTAAATCACTTTGATACGTTAAGCTTGTCCCTCTGGCATGAATGGCTCATCTTTCTTGGTCTTTTCCCTCTAGGTGCCATTGAGCTTTCAATATTAGCTGAATATTATGGGCGTGAGATTGCAGCGTATGACATCCAAACCACAAGATGTGATTTGTATGGGCAGGTTGGTGTTAAGAATCCATCTAATTTAGTTCATTGGTATCATGGCTGGATTCTTACTGTTATTTGATTCATCATTCTTATGGATTGTATCTACAGGAAAAGAACTTTGCGGAAAGAGTCATGTTGATATACGATGGGCTTCACTACGATGCTTTAGCAGTATGAAGTTTTGTCTTTCCCCCTCTTTCTCTGTAGATGACTGTGTTTGTGTGTTTTGTATGTTCACGTACTTGATCAGATGTGAGGATTCTTCATTGGAAAAGTTAACCTGTTTATGCCCAATCTTTCAACATATTTCCCTTTTGATTTGTGTTATTCACTCAGCGTGCATGAGGCGTGCATGTTAATGAGTATTTTATAAAGGCGGTCCTTAGGTTATTAGAATTGGTCTTGAATAGATTATGCTGTCAAATTGAAATTTTCTAGTTAATATTTTTTTCTCTATGTAAACACTTGATGAGAATAGAGAGCCATATAATATATTTCCTAGTTCCTACATATCTATTTTTTTTTATTTTTTTTTGGGTTGGGGGGGGGGGGGGAATGGGGGCCAGGGTGTTTGTGGGCGCAATAGTAAGTCCCTAAATGTGAAATCGTTGCACAATTGAGTCTGGTCTGAAGAATCTGTATTTGTTTGTTGCACTATATAAATGTCTACCTTTCAACAGATGTCGCCCTTCGAAGGAGCTCCAGCTGAATTTGATCAGACCATATTTCCCGTGCAGAAGGACCGAACTGTGGGCCCTGTCGAGGGACTTGCTCTTAATCTGGTTAAAGACCAGCAAAGGTAAAAATGTTAAGAGTTGCAGCATCTTACTCGATTTTCCTCTTCATTCTGATCAGTGGCTTTTCGTTCTCTATGATTGCACTATCTTCCCTCTACCAAAGAATCATATTTTCTATCATTTAAAGCAATTCTTTTGTAAATTTTCTTTGTTTAATAAGTAGTTCCTGAAATGGTTATGTGAATAGTTCCATGTATTTTCGCATCACATTTTTGTGCTTGGAGTCTGTGTTTGTTACATTTCTTTTTAGCTCAAGCAGGAAAAAAAAGAAGCTTTCTCTTATTGCTTAACCTAACATAGACTTCAAAACTCACTGCATATATTCTGAATGATAAGTTACAAGAAACTTTGATTTTACGGTATTTGAGCTAACTTTGTGATGTTTCATATTGGCTGCTTTATATAATCCGACCCAATCAGTGATCATGAATATTTAATGACTTGGTTTGGAACTGTCAATGCTGCTTATTTCTTAGAATTCACAACACGTTTTTAATAGTCTTTTGCTGAATTTTAGGAAGAGGAGTTATACGGATACTTCCAACTTCACTTTGCGATGTGGAGTTTGCCAAATTGGACTTGTGGGGCAGAAGGTTATATCAAACCCATCCTTTTCTTTCTTAGACCCTTCACTTATTGAAATCTTTAAGTTGTGGTCTATATTTCGGGTTGAACACTGCAGGAAGCAATGGAGCATGCACGGGCAACAGGTCATGTGAACTTCCAGGAATACAGATGACGGGATTTACCTGAGCCAATAAAACTTGGCCGAGTCAATCATTGGTGTAATCAAATATCTGCATTCAACAATGTTTTGTAGACCATCTGCTTGTTGCTATCTTTCTTTCTGCTGTGGAAGGAAAGAAACCATTCTGACTTGTATACTTATGTGCTGCTGCTGTTGTAATATTTACAATTTCTTTCAGTTATACGGGGTTGGATGAAATTTGTCCCAATTTTGACTGCTATTTACCTCTTTAAAATTGTATCAATCCTTCTTGTTTGGAGTTGTTTTTAGGTGGGTTTTGTAAGGTTTTAAAAAAATAAGTTTGAGTGTTGAAAGGTTTTGAAATGCATATTACGGAATGTGCTGAGTGTTTGGTATTGTTTCTCGAGAGGTTTTGGAAGTTTTTTATATTGTTTTCAGGGAGAGTTGGTTTGAACTTTTATCGCCAGAACATTTCAAGCCGACTTTTTAGGTTGGTTTGTAACTAGACCAAACATGGTGTAATTTAACTGCCGGTAACCAAAACTTCCTTGAGACGAGGAGAAAAAACTCCAATCATGGGGCTGCTAAATCCGACGTGCAACTGTGCAATATGGTTGTGCGATATGGCTGTGATGTCTTATAAGTCGTGTAGTGTTATATGGTTGTGATGTCGTATAAGTCGTGCATGTTTAGTGCAATACGATTGTTATGTCTTATAACTCGTGTATGTACAGTGCAATATGGTTGTGATGTCTTATAACTTGTTTTTAATATATTAATAAAGACCCCATAGCAGTATTTTTATATTTATAAGGAGTAACTGTAACAAAATTTTATTTTTGAATTATTGATGTTAAATAAAAGATAGTTGTGACCAATGGAAATGATAACTGTACTATCAATAATTTATAGGGATAATTACACTCCCTCCTTTGAGATTTTGCGTAATTATACGTGAACGTCCTGTGGTTAGGAAAATTATATCTGGCATTCCTGAGGTTTGCCCTGTTTAAATCCCTCTATTAGTAAAATTCACTAAATTTGCTAATATTAACATAAAAATTGAATAAAATTGATATTTTATTGTAGGTCAAATAATTTTTTCGAACTAAACTACTCTTATACCGCTGAAATATACCTCCTCATATGTATTAACTCGTGAAGACGTATGAGGGTAATTTGATCATAAAAAAAATTATTTGACCTGTAATAAATCAGTAATAAGTGAATCAGGGGTAAATATAGATTTTTCTTCAATTCTTTTGTTAACATCAGCAAATTCGGTGAATTTTGTCTAACGGGAGGACTTATTTATTAGATGAAAGCAAACCTCAAGAGTGATAGATGTAATTTCTCAAACCACAAGGAAGTTTACGTGTAATTACACCAAACTTCAGGGGATGGGAGCATAATTATCCCTAATTTATATGAAATGTTGAATGAAACGTAAAGTTAGAAGTTTATGTATTTCTTTTTTACTTGAGGTCAGTCATTTCTACACAAGTCCTAACAGAAGTGGACAGTGATTTTTAGAGTGAGTACAAGTATGATTTCAAAATTTTTTAGAGAAGAAATAACTTCGCGATTTTAGAAGGAGATTAACTGTGATTAAGGGAGTATTTGCCAAACTTTCTACTTTTAGAAAAGTGATTTTCGTGGAAAAAGTTAAAAGTTATAACAAAATCAAAAGTAGGTAATGTTTGTAAAAAAAAAAAAAGTGAAAAACAGATAAAAGTTAAATTGAGTTGTATTTGAAAAAGAATATTTCTAAAACAACCTTAATTGATTAAAGACCGTCACGTCCTTATATGTTAAAAAGATATTATTTTTACTTAATATATGCACTTGTCTTTTGATAATAAACTTTATTTCATCCTAAAATATAATAAACTTTTTATTTCAATTAGTATCTTATATTCAACCTTTTAAAAATATTTGTCTTATATATTATTAAAATATTAAATCCTAATTGAAAAATTCAATAATATTCTCACTATATAATATAATTGTTCATTCATACACAGCAAACAAACTTCTATATTGTCAAAAACTATATTTTTTCAATTACTCATAGCAATTTAATTTATATTATTTTACAATATACGAGTAAATATCAGATAATATAAAAAAAATAAAATATAAAAATTTTAAAATATTAAATGTGTGAAATTGTAAATTTTGTTAGCTTTAGATGGGAAATTTTACAAATAAATTTAAAAGTATAAAATCAAATTAAAATCATTATACGAGAGTAAAGTAATTCAAAAGAAAGCTAAATTCATTTATAAAAAAAATCAAAACGGCTAAAAGCACCTCTTTAATTGCTCTAATTTTTAATTTAAAAGTGAATTTTGTATCAATCTTATAAATAAAAAGCTAACATTTCAAATATTTTTTTAAAATCAAAAGCTAAAAAGCACTTTTTCAAAACTGTAGTTGGAAAAGGCAAAAGTGTTATTCACCAAACTAGTATTGATAGTTGTGTAAGATAATATGCATATGATGAGGTTCAGTTGTATATATATATAGCTTTAGATGTAAGTCTTTTTGGTTGGTTATATGATTATGATGATTTCACAAAGCTTAAGTAAAATCATTTCATCTTAGCCTTTTCTTCTCCCTACTCAACACTAAACCTTTTCCAAACACAATTCTTCAGTTGTTGGAAATATTCTACTACCATTCGCAGTGTTTGGATTTATTTTTTGAGTGTTTTGTTGTATTTAATAGAGATATAAAGAGAAAAACAAAGATAAATAAGTGTCTGTTAGTGATAGTATGTATGTTTGAAATTTATTTTTGGAGATAATTTAAAATAAGTATTGCATACTTAATATTGTGTTTTGGGAGACAAAAATTAATATTCATTGTCAAATCATATCTTTTTATATATATATATTTATGTATATGTATGTATTTATGCTAAAACAGTTAAAAACATCTAAATAAGGTGTTTTTGAATTATGACAAATATTGGGTATATTTTGAATCGTCCCGGAGATAACTTAAAAATGAAAACAATCATATTTTACTTTTTTTGTCTTTTTAAAGCTGTAACTACAATCCCCCTTTTAAAAGTTTATTGTAATTATATATAAACCTCTCGTGCTTTAAAAAATTATATTTTCTGAAATTTATTTCAGTCTAACAAATACGTTCATCCGTTAGTCAAAAGTTAATGAATTTGTTGATATTAACAAAAGAATTAAATAGAAATTGATTTTATCATTGATTGATTTATTAATAATATATTGTAGGTCAAACAAAGATTTGTGACTAAACTAACCTTATAACTGTCGAATATGTTTCCTCATGCATTAACATGTGAAGATGTATAAAGGTAATTTGGTTATAAAAATATTTATCTGACCTGCAATAAATCAGTAATAAGTCAATCGGAGGTAAATATGAGTTTTAATTCAATTTTTTTAATTAATATCATCAAATTCAGTAAATTTTAATTACTGAATGGACTCATTTATTAGACGAAAGCAAACCTTAAGGGTATTAAATGTAAATTTTTAAACCACAATCAATTTATATATAATTACCCAAAATTTAAAAAAAGAGTAATGTAATTATTCTTTTTTATTACTTTGTTTCAAAGGGATTGATGGATAAAATTGTATTATTTAGTATTTTCAAATATTAAAAACCAATTATTATAAAGTGTAAAGCAAAACATAAAATTGGAATGATTTCTAAAATTATTATAAATGAGCATTTTAGTGCATGTAATAAATAAGAGTGATCAATTTAATATTGATATTTGGGAAGTTAGTTATGGCCCATGTGGGCTAATAATTCCAATTCAACTTTATGATATTATCATATTATGATTTGACAATTCACAATTTACTGATTAAAAACTTCATCAAGATGGCTGTAATGGTTAGGATAAATTACAACAATTTTCTTGAAATTTATCGTAGTTGCGAATACTTGTCGTTATTTGAAAAATTACAATTACTTCTTGATACATGAAAAAATTATATAATTCTTAGATGGGAGTATGAAATTGTTAACTTTGCCCTAATTGTAATTTTTTTATTTTTTTTAAACAAAATAAAAAACTTATAAAAAAATCAAACACTGTGGATGAAAAAATTTTAAAAATTATATAAAGAATTATCCAGTTAGTCCAAAAAAAACTTAAAAAATAAATAAAATTATAATTTTTAATTCACTAGGGCATTTTGGTCAGCTCACCACAAAATTTAGATAGAAACCTGACGGCTTGTGCTAATTGTTAAACGACAGTTAAAATTAAGGGGGTATTAATAATTTTTCAAACAACAAAGGGATATTTATAATTATGTGAAACCTCAAGGAAGATCGTTGTAATTTAGTCTAATGGTTATAAGTGAATTTAAGACTGACTTTTGAAATTTCTATTCATACTAATGATTAAGGTTGAAATTTTAAATTCTATTAACACGTTAGAGATTATGAGAATGAGTCTCACTAGACGTATTATTATTTGTCTTATTTTATATAAAGTTATTATATATTAATTTATTATTTTTAATTATATTAATATGTTGATCGAATCCACATGTTACTTAATTTATTTGAATATTGAAGTAATTATTTAATTATGAGGAAAAAAATGCTAACCAATAGCTTTTTCTTGATAGATTAACAAGAAACTATAATGATAAGTGTTGGATTAATGATGACATTTCTTGAAATTATCATCTTTGGATTTTTCTAGGGCTTGCTTGATTTTTAATAATATTTTCTCACACTCACACCCCTTTCGAGAATTATTTATTTATAAGTGATTCATTTTTTAGAATTTAGACGAAAAATACTAATATCAACAAAATAATTATATAAATTTTTAATTTTACCGTTCATTCAATATTTTTTTAGCAATAATTGTATACTTGTAAAGATAAATAAACGGCTATATAAAACTTAACACACAAAAAAAATAAAATAATGAATAGTGTTTTTTTTTCTTTTATTGATGAATACTTTTAACTCAATGGTTATAGTTCAGGTAATAATATTTTATTATAATTACATCTTTTTGACTTTATATGAATTATATTTATTCCTCTTATAAGTATAAAAATATAATTAGCAAATACTAAATACAGGCGATGTGAGCAAAAAATTGTTCATTCAAGTTAGTCCAACTCAATAATATTTTTGGGCTAAGATTATCCCAAATCTTGAAACGAGAATTTGCAAAAAATACGTTAGTATTATGATCTTCAAAGTAGTAAATAATTATATAAATATTGATCACAAATATCCTTCATGGGCCCTTGAGGTCCTTCCTCCGTGATGGACCCCTCCGTGGGCCGAAGGTTTGGTCTTATTTTCTTGGGCTTCATGTAATATTTGTGGTATTTACGCGTAAAATTGAAAGTTTATGTATATAATTATAAAATTATTAAAAAATATTAAAATTATTAATTTGATCAAATTTTTTTAAAGAAAAAAAATAAAATAAAGAATGAATTTGAAATTTAAAAATTGATATGACAAAATATTTTCTTTTATAATAGTAGATATATATACATATATTTCTTTATTTTAATATTAATATATTTTGTTTAGATCCTAATGAAATGGGACAATTATTCGGAAAAATTTTGAAAGATTTTTTTTGAAGTGAAGAGTATTTTTTTTTTATTTTACGAGAGAGTTTAGGTATAATTAATCCTACTTTTTAAAATAATTTAACACAATATGTTTATACCTAACTAAGATATTATAATTATTATAAATATCTAAAACAATAATTTGAAAAGACAATCAATTGAATATATCATTTTCAAGAGGACAAAAATTAAATAAAGTCCAATCCCATTTCTCTTCTTCTATTGCAATATGGCTGAGCTGAATTGACTTCATGAATACACCAGAGACTTAAGTCTTAACCACCATGCCCAAAATAACATGTTTCAGGAGTTGTTCACACCGTTGATTCAATTCTTGATTGAATCGGACGGCTGGAAACTAAAGAAGATTAGCACTCCACAAACTGGACCCCATCTGCAGACCAATTGATATATATAATATTTAAAGATCAGTTATGTCCAGAAGACTCATAATTCTGAAGATCAAAAAACAGAGTCAATTTTGAAATAAGCCGACCGCCTCCAAGAATTTTTCCTCCTCTCAAATTCAAAACAAGATTAAAAACCCATCTCTCAAATCTTTTGTTCTTGCAAATATTCGACGTACAGTTGACAGGTTTTCGAGTTTTTTCTTCGTTGTTTTTGCTGTTTCTGGGATGCTGCCCCTGTTTTTGTCTCAGCTCTGAGATAGGATTTCGTTGAATTTTCATCTCAGTTTTGTTCTTGTAATTTTTTAAGGATCCTGGATTTTTACTATGGTGAATTGAAAGATTTCGTTACCTTTGTGTTTCGCTTGGTTTGAACTGTCTGTCTGTATGATCTTCTGTCGATCTTTTCCTTACATGTAGTTGTTTGAAATTCAAATTGGTCAGAATTGAACAGAAGTATTTTGCTCAAAGAAATCGTGTTCTGCGTTTCGTTGTTTGTGGGGTTTTGGTGAAAAATTTAGACTTCGGGTCAGGATTCTGTGTTTCTCTTCAGTTTCAAGAATCATGGGTGTTCAGAAAGACAGAGTGAGGTTCAATGTTGGCGGCAGAGTCTTCGAGACGACAGCCACGACGCTGGCAAACGCCGGCCGGAACTCCCTCTTCGGAGCTATGTTTGATGAGAATTGGGATCTCCAGTCCAATGCCGGCACCACGACGACTGAGCACTTCATTGATCGGAACCCGGATTGCTTTGCTGTCCTTCTTGACCTCCTCAGGACTGGGGAGCTTTACATTCCCTCAAATGTTCCTGAAAAACTCCTATACAGAGAGGCCCTGTTTTATGGCCTCTTGGACCATGTCAGGGCTGCCAAGTGGGGCCCATTCGACGGGAACATGCTCCTTCTAGCCCGGTCGATACGGGGTCTAGCACCGGGAGATGGGACGGCCATCCGGGCCAGCCCCGATGGCGGATGCTGCGTGGCTCATGGTAGTATGGTCCACATCTATGATTGGATGCTGGAGGAGCACCATCCTATCAGTCTTGACTACCAGAGGGTGAACGATGCCGTTTGGGTCAACTTAGAGAACATTGTGATCAGTGCTTGTGAGAGGTTAGGCAGAGATGAAGGAGGCATCGGGTTGTTTAGCTCGTTAACCGGAGAATTAAGGTATAAGTTCCGTGTCTCGCATGAAAATCAGGTGAAGAGCTATACCGGTGGCGCTTTGAGCTTCAACTCGGACTATAAGTTGTTTTCTAGTTGTAAAGGTAGGAGCAATGAGTATGGCATTGGTGTATGGGACCAAGTGACCGGAAAGCAGGTCGACTTTTTCTACGAGCCGGCTGGATGGTCGCTTGGAGAGGCCGACAAGCTGCAATGGCTACATGGTACCAACTGTTTGTTGGTAGCAACATTATTTCCAAGGAAGGACAACTGTTACATTAGTTTGTTGGATTTTAGGGACAAAAGCATGGTTTGGTTGTGGTCTGACATTGGGGCGCCCTTAACGGACGAGCGAAGGGTTAGAGATGCGATAGCTATGGAGGAAACTCATTCTGTATGCGTGGTGAATGAGTACGAGGATTTAGGGTTTATGGACTTGAGACGTTCCGTTGGATCAGTCCGTTGGAGCTCAAGAAGTCGACTGATGAAGGGAAAAATGGTTGATGAGCCATGCTACCCAAAACTGGCATTGCACGAGGGGCAGCTATTTTCATCAATGAATGATAGTATATCAGTGTTCTCCGGCCCTGATTGGGTGTTGACGTCTAGGCTGAGAAACAGCTACGGTGGTTCCATTTGTGATTTCTCGATAGGGGGTGATAGGCTTTTCTCGTTACACAGTGAGGAAAATGTCTTCAATGTGTGGGAGACCCGACCTTCTCCGGTTATGTGATTCTTTGCAGGTTAACCCACGTGCGATCGACATATTTTAGCTTGATGGATGACTGAGCTTAGATCTGGATGTTGAAATTAAGGTTTCAATGCCAGTAGGTTATAGAACGAGTCGAGTGTTTGTCTGAAGTTTTGAGTGTTGTATAGATCTCATAATGACATAAAATTTATTGCTTAACTACCATATGTTGAAACATGTCTTTGCTTCTATTACATGAATGTATGGACTTTTTCCTATAGCAGAATTGATGCAACACACCCGGGCCACTGATGACCATTGAATGGAATGTATGTATGTATAGCAGCAGATCCATCCTAGCCAAATTGTTTCTACTGGTTTGGTGGTTCTCTTGGGACCCCCCAAAAAGGGTCATTGCCAAGTCTCCTTTTGAACAAAAACCTTATCAACAATCTTCTTTGACCTTTTACTTTTCTAAAGATGATTCTTATCCTTGTAGTACTTGGACATTGCAGTACTATTTATTCCCTTTTTTTGAGATTCCAGATTCCTAAAGGAGACAACCTAAGCATGTGGGCAGTTCAAACTGCTAACTTGGCTGCTTCATTGGGAGCAGTTCATTAGGTCAACCAGTTTGGTGGAGTTGCGCTTCGTTCTATTACCTAATGGGCTTCTGAGCACTGTTTTTTAATGGTGGAAAGGAGAAAAATGGGATGGAAAATCAGCTTGAAATTCATACCCCACCATTTTCCATCCATAGAAAATAATAGAAAGATCATGCTTCTCAAATTCAAATTCAAAATCATGTAGTGGGAAGTTAGCCCCACAAAAAATATGAAGAGAAGTTTGACCCTTGCCGGCAATTTGCACAACAAATGAGATAACTAATAGCTGAAACCAAGGTCTAATTAATGCATCACCAATATAAAAACATTTTATGCATTCACACACATTATTGTCTAATCCCAAGTTCACATCCTGTTAATATTTAATATTAAATTATATTATATTTAAATTCAAATAATTTTGTAATTGTTAATTGTTAATTAATTAAAATATATATTTAATTACAATAATTATTATTAATTAGCTAAATTATTTAATTATTATAATTATTTAAAATATTCTTAATTAACTAAAATATATTTGAATTAATAAAATTAAAATTAATTAAAAAAAACCTGAACAATTAGGCCCCTCTTTCACCGGAAACTTGTTTCTAAGTTCTCGACGCCGTCCGGATGAGTTTTCAACGGCCAATGGTACCATTCGAATCCTCTCTTCAAGACGAACATTTTCATATGTTCAATTTGAGTTTTCGTCAATTAGAGAGACTGGGCTCAAGCTAAGACTGTCGAACATGTTTGCCGTCGATTAGTCTCTATGCGGTCGAATTTTAGTCTCACACCATCACCATCAGACTCGTCTCTTCAAGAAGATTCTAACGAGACCGGCCTTACTCAATTCGATAGAAACTTTATGGAGATACAACAATTTTAATAAATTGCACCGTCGCGACGAGATGGTGGAGGTGGGGGCAATGGGGGGTGGGGTGGGGTAGTTAGTTTTTTTTTAATATATAATAATAATATATTTTTAAATTTTTTAAATTATTTATATATAACATAAGTTAAATAATTTAAAAATCTAGACATTTTATTTGTTTAAATCTAACGGTTGAGATTAATTAATTAAATCTATCGATCAAAATTTAGTCAAAGAAAATCCAACGGTCATTAAAATAAGAAATTATATATATTAAGTAAGGATATAAAGATTATTTTCTAAAAAATTAACAATACAAGTTGAATTTAACTGAGAGGAGGCGATTGAGTTAAGTTTTACAAAATACAAGGGAACTTTTAGCCAATTATCACAATAGGAGAGTCTTTTTTGCAAACTTTTTAAAACACAGGGAGACTTTATGCATTTTGTCTTATGTATGCTCCCAACAGTTCACTCTAATTCAGCAATAAAAAAATACTACGACAGAAGTAGAGTTTTTTTATTAGAAAATTGAATTGGAAATTGAAGGTCATGGATACATTTAATGAAGCAACTCTATATTAAGACATGCAACTTAAAAGAATTATTCAGAGATGAGAAAGCTGATATGTATTTTCCTATGCTACCACACCTGACTTGACCGGTAAATGCTGTAGAGGAGTAAGACTCGACAAAAATGGCTGTGGACGGCTTCCAATAAGTCAAGCATAATCGGGCATTACTCTTTTAAGGAATGTGATTGGTTGAGAATCTTCAGGGGCGAGCTCGTCAAAGGCGATGTAGTTTTGCTCCTTGTGGTAAACATGACAAACAGTCAAAATTGTCTTCATCAGACGCCAGTTCCATGTAGCCTCATTCATGTACTGTTGAAGCATTGGGAAAATGGGATATTGAAAATGCGTTAGTATACATAATTAAAAATTTGTGCAAAAACTATATTGATCAATGTCCCCTTATTTATCAAATTTATTTTTTGGGGCCGGGCCGTGGAGAGAGGGAGCTAACAGGGTAGCGGTGTATGATGATAATAAGAGTAATGGAAAAGCAAAATGGAGACTACCTTTCCCCAGTTTTCTTGGAGGGATTGATGAGCTGCCCTCAAGTTATAACTTGGTATTCTGGGGGAGATATGATGAGGAATGTGAACGTTAATATCATGGCAAAGAACTTCGATCCTGTCAAGAAAACATGCAGGATTATTATTTGCAACAGAAAAAGTTCAACAGTTTACTACTCCTATCTCACTAGATGACTTTTCACTCTTAATCATAAACTGAAGGAGGCTTTCTCACAGCTCACCACCATAATTTAGCAATTGTTTTGTATCTTGACATGCCTTGTCATATATATATATAATGAGTATTAAAATGAGTATGCAAATAAGACTATCAATTTGCTTGTGAATGTGACAGATTGATAAGCAGGTGATTGAGTTGATGAAATCTCGAAATCTTTGGTAAAGAACACATGTGAATGAATATGATTTTCTCACTAAGTTGTAGAAGTTAGATGAGTGGCCTTGTATGAAAAGCTAAAGGGAAAGGGACTACAAAGTATTCACAGATTACAATATCGTCTAGAAAAGGTTTTACTCCTAAACTGATAAACTTTTTTTGTTTTTATAGTGTCGGGAGATATGAAAGTATTACCAACTGGGATAATCACAGTGGACAGTGCCATTGAGTTGGGCTTGAGCAGCATTCCACTCCTCCGAGGATTTAAAGGGTATATGAGGTGCTGTGTGATGGACCATTGTGAAAGTACTCATCTTCAAATTCGAACAGACGATATGTTAGTTGCATGTCAGCAAAGGATCCATACAAATAAGAGGGCATATCGAATAGGGAGGTATGCTTTCTGTCTAGATGAGGAACACAAACTCTTTAAATAGAAGTTATTCTCGAACGATTCAGAGGGATATCAGCAAGAAAACAACGGAAATGAAAATATTTTAGACAAGATATTTTAAAATGAAAAAGCAGCTTGGTGGCAAATCAATCACAAATATAAAAAGCTGGATCATTAAACCTGGCCAGAAAACGCCATAGTAATCTTTGATTAAGCACAATGAAAATGACCTGCTCGTTATAAAGTAAGGATGTAGAATCTCCTATAATTCAAGAATTAAATATATGCAGAAATGAAATGCCTAATTGTGTGGTTGGCATTGGGGTCTAAGTATGCTTTGTAGTTTCCAGGCTACAGAATGCCGTGTGGTCTATTGCCCACTAAGGGTGTGCAACATCTTGAGATCTTTATCGCGAAAATATAATATTCCGCTAATTCATATCCAAAGGTTAAGCCAATAACTTCTGATCCAATCAATTTCACACTATTATCCTGTTTAGTTCTTGCAGCATATGATAAAGTATGTCATTACTTTTCATGACAAGCAAACCCTATACTGGTCACCAAATGAACAGAGCAATTGAGAAATATCAAGGAGGTGAGAAAGAAACAGTACCCAGAAGTGATAACCTAACCATGGCATCAACCAGAATTTGATCCACCCCATGATGCCAGTTTTATAGATTATCAACGGCCACCCAATTGCCATGAAAGCAAACACACAAGCCAAGCTTATCTTCACTCTATTAACTTCATTAGGTCTGAACTTTTTCAAATCGAAGTGACATATTAACCTATAAGGCACTTCATAATGTCAATTACATTACACAATTTTATAGTGAACTCCAGTGAAATAGAGTTCATACTCATAATATTTATCACTTAACCACAGATGATTGGGGTAATTATTTTAATAATATCAAAAAGAAAAAATTACAATAGTAGTGTTGTTATGAAATTTTTAAAGAAATAGGCAGCGCTGCCATTTTTATTTAAAAAGAAATTAGCAGCACCGTGATTTCGAATCGCAGTGCCTTTTCTTACTTAAAAAAAAAAAACAAAAATTCAGTGGCACCGCGATATCAATTCGTGGTGCCATTTTCTATATATAGAAAAAAAAACTTGGATGTTTTTGTCCCTAAGAATTGTGTCTATTTCATCTTCAAATTAATAATACACATGTTTTATAAATTAATATAATTCAAATGGTTTATCAATTTAAAAATCAATTTAGATGGTTATAATATGGGTAAAATACATTAATATTTTTTAGGTTAGATCAAATTACACAAATACCGTTTGTGTTTTATTATTAAATTAAAATTATTTTTTCCTATAAAAATATATTCTAATAATAATAATAATAATTTTTTGCTCGGTATCGTTACTTCAATTAAGTCAACGCGATATAATTGCTGTCAGTTTTAATCTTATTTCTTTAAAATATAAATATGAATAAATTGGCTCCTAAATGTTTTAATTGGTCATTTACCTTCTTATTAGATTACATCGTTTCGAAAACTAATGAATTGAGCTAATTGTTATATGGCTGTTAAA
This sequence comes from Sesamum indicum, assembly GCF_026168435.1. Classification (NCBI taxonomy): domain Eukaryota; kingdom Viridiplantae; phylum Streptophyta; class Magnoliopsida; order Lamiales; family Pedaliaceae; genus Sesamum; species Sesamum indicum. Next base: position 196,295 of record NC_142661.1, on the reverse strand, counting down.
ATCAGGGGGTATTGGTGACAATTTTCAAACCATAAAGTATTTATAATTATACCAAATTTTAATAGAACTCGTAATTTACTTAAAAAAAAACAAAAGAAGAAATGAAAGATGATAATATACATACACAATTAAATTATTATTCGAAACGACGTAATATAATAAGAAGGTAAATGACCAATTAAAACATTTAAGAGCCAATTTATTCGTAACTTATATTTTAAAAGAAATGAAATTAAAACTAACAGCAATTATATCGCGTGACTTAATTGAAGTGACGATACCGAGGCAAAAAATTATTATTATTACTATTAGAATATATTTTTATAGGAAAAAGTAATTTTAATTTAATATAAAACACATACGGTTTTTTTGTGTAATTTGATCTAACCTCAAAAAATATTAATGTGTTTACCCATATTATTAACCATCAAAATTGATAAACCATCTGTATCATATTAATTGATAAACCATGTGTATTATTAATTTAAAGATGAAATAGGCACAACCCTTAAGGACAACAACATCCAAGGTTTTCTCTTTTATATAGAAAATGGCACTGCGAATTGATATCACGGTGCCACTGAATTTTTGTTTTTTTTTCAATAAGAAAAGGCACCGTGATTTGAAATCGCGGTGCCGCTATTAAAAATGTGGTGCTGCCTATTTCCTTAAAAATTTCATAACAACACTACTTTCGTAATTCTTTTTTTGGATATTATTAAAATAATTACCCCAGATGATATTACCAGTGTGCTATAGACATCCATGGTCTGAATGGCCCATATCCGTATATAATTGCCTTCCGAAGAACTGGAGAAGAATCAAATTCCTCTGGGTCAACAGGTTGCCATGCTGTATCCTCTACCAACCTGTAATGAGAGTGGGAAATTGAGTAAGATGCAGCAAGTTTACAACAATTTCATAATTAGTATATAACATTATAGCTCACTGCAATTTTTGGACACAGCGTGCATACAGTCAAACGCAGCAAGTTGCAACTGTATCTCTGCTATACAGTGGATGATAGATATTAGTTTTTAAGGGCACACAGCAAGTTAAACATTATAGTTTACCCCAGTAAAATGCTGTCAAGTTTGTGAAGTTTACAAACTAGTATCTGTGGATACAGTCAAATGCAAAATTGCCACTCCAGTCTCTGTGAGACTAGTTTACAACACTTTGGACACCATCATTAAGATATTGAGAGAATAATCATACAAACATGACAGTTAAAGATATGTAGGTTAATTCTACAAGGGGAACTTTTTGCTACATATTTCATGTTTTCTCCCATTTCCTCATAGATCGGTATTATATCATAAACTAATCAAACTGATGGACAATTATTTTTTGATTTCCATATATAAACCAAATAGACCAATTTGCTCATAGGCTAGCTTAAGATGAGAAAGCCCCTAATTTCTCCAAGTTTTCATAAAAATATCCACGACATTGACATGAACAGATAAGAGAGAAGTGTGACTGAGTATTTCTTTGACTCAGAATTAATACAACTCAGTTTTAAAGACAATATTAAAGGTAGATGCTTCTAGTTCAGTTGTCTCTATCACTGTCTGCCATTGGATTTAGTGAAAACTTCATCAACACAAAAATTGTTCTTATTGAACACGTTTTCACCTGCCTATCTATCAGAATTAACATTTAAGAAACTTCACATGTGCAATGTTGGTATGTTAAGCAAGATGCAAACTTTCGGCAGCAATTGCTTGGAAAACTCAAGCCACTGTGATATATATATATATATATATATATATCTGTGCTATTGCAAGGTCTACATATAATGAAAAGGTGTCAAGAATAGAGTTATATTAAAGCAAAGGTGTCAAGAGAGACGATGCTGACATATTTGTTTTTGCATGATGCCTGTCGTGCTTGTATCGCCATGGTTCATACGGGTATATCAGTGGCAGAAAGGCCAGAGTTCCAACAATGTCTTCGACCAATTTGTTCCGCGAAAATGATTTGTGTGCACAATCATGTCCTATAACAAAGAACTGCACCAACAGGGGGAAAATGAATCTGAAACAGTTTGCAAACTATACATCAGAATAAAAAGAACTCAAATGAAATGGAAGTATTGCATGATAGTCAGAAGCGAAGAGAGAAAGTAACAGATCAAAAAAGTTTATAATGTTTCTAGCATGCAACATTTCGTCAACAGGAACTGTTATATGTTGGTTAGGCAGAGGTGGGTATATTTTAGCCAGGACCCTCTCTTTTGCAAATACACTTCTTAAATTTCTTTTTCCTCATGTCAGAGGCCATTCAGTTGATTAACCAGCATTATGACAAGTACGGAAAATATAAGAGCATAACTAACCCCCGTAACTGCAGTTCCAGTCCAAGCCCAAGCTAGAGGAAGCAAATACCATGGTACTTTTGCAATCATGAAGATCCCCAAAGCATAGGAAGTGACAGATACCAACACAGACTTCCAAGCTTTTACATCATCAATCTCGAAGACCTTTCATAAGAATATACATACGAATAAAATTAGGATGACGATTGAAAAATTGTTGCAGCAGGCAGAGGTTTGGGTACATATGAGTGACAAGACAGTAAGTACCTTTTTTGGGAGTGTATCAATTATGTTCCTCAGAGTCACATTATCGGGAAGGGTTTCTCCAATCTGCCGAAAACCATATTCTTGACATAATTGCTGCCTGTGTTCTGCACTGTCTGCTGGAGGTGGTGCCACAGAGACTGCCACAGCTTTCACAACTTTGTGTTTTCTGAAGGATATAAGACTTTGGTTCTGTTTGCTTCTTCTTTGAGGTAGACCTTCCCACTTCAGAAGATATGCACCTATATGTTCATCATTCATAATGAGAATCCAGAAAGAAGTGATTTTAGTCATGCAATTACAACAGATTTGATGTTTATTACTGAAAAAGACAATCAAATTGCTTTCGTATTCTTTGTTTTATTCAAGGAAAAATTGCAGATGTACATTAAAAGACTTATGATCTGAAATTCCAAATTCTTGAATACTGGAAGAGCACTTGCACACTACATTCTTCCTGAGTCGTGTACCCTTCAGATGTGAAAATGCAAACACGGCTTCTAACGTTGATACCCTATGATTTCAATAATACATCTGATCCTGGAAGGCAGAACTCTATAACATAAAGCCTCATACCAAGGATCATCATAACCCTTGTGAACAGAGTCAGTTCCAATTTAACAAGATTGTACCAATGTCATCTCTTTCACATGCAGCAGTTCAAAAGATACGCTTGATATTTAGGGAGACATAATCCATGGTTACCACAACTTATTCCACATATCATCCTATCTTATAGTTGAAACTTAGATAACAGTTGGTTCACTTCAAAATTCAGCCTATGACAGACTTACATAAATGTGTAATTGTGGAAATTTAGCTTCTCAGACCGGCGGAAACAACCATTCTCCTAAACCATGTTAGCATTCAAACTTAAGGAACTAAAGAAACCAAGCCACATAATACTTCAGACCCTCATCCCACATTTACAAATTAAACTAAATTTAGTGGAAACACTTGCAAGAACACCACGATTACCTGATGAAGCTGAACTCTGGGGGAAAATCCTGTTGCCCTCAGTCGGCCTTTTCTGGGGTCCCTAACAAATTCAAGAAACATACCATAAGCAAAACAAATAACCACATCAAAAACAACCCAATCACCAACTCCCATGCATCTTACACTTGTGTATCAAACAGATAGACTAGAGTCAGTCAAAGAGGATTTCATACCAGGAAAAGGAAGCTCGAGTGCGCAATTCTACAGGCCATGGCTGCCCAGAAAAACTAGAATTCAAGAGACCCCTTTTCGATTTCTTCTTCAAAAGATACTCCCTCTCCTCAACAGCTCAGCAATGGGCAGCGAGCACTTCTGAAGATAAAATTGCAAAGAACGATGGGCCCTGAATCTCAGGATGGTGTGGGTAGGGGGCCTTTATATACTCATTCGCACACAGTGCACAGATTCATTTGGTGTGGACACAAATTGTTGAGGACCAAACCGCCCAATCTTCACAGCCACTAACTACTCTTCATTCCAAATTTTATTGTTTTCTTTTATATGGCGGTGTTTGCAAAAACCTCAATGCTGTTTGAAAAGTGGAATTGTAGAAAAAGTAGGAAAGACGTTTCAAGATATTCAAAAGTTGGAAGTGTTTGAAAGTCATTAGCAGAAAATTTTGATATAAAAAGTATTTGAAACAAAAGTTAGTGTACTATCAATTTATGTGACGCTACCCAATGTTAATACTGTTTTATGTCAAGTTAATTTGATACACAGTTTTAATTGGTAGTGTGCGTTTTTTCCACTTGATCCAGCTTCTAATAATATTTCAAATATATTTATTTTAATATTCACACTTTCAACAAATAACAATAAAATATAAATATTTATCTCTCGATTTTTTCTTAACTTTTTTTTCGCACAATTTTTTACAGCAACTCTGTTTTTTTGGGTAAATGTAAGTTACATTTATAAATGTAAGTTACAGCAACTCTGCTTTACTGTACAAATTCTTTCCAAATAGAAATATAGCCGCTACAGGCTTCATTTTTCACTCAAAATATTCTTATTTGTGCCTAGTTTTATTTCCAACAAGAATCATACAAATTGGATCTCCATGTAGTGAGTCATTTAAGTTTTAGTACAACTTGGTTAGACCGGAACAAATTCGAACGTACTATAATATTTTCTCAAAAATCATACTCTTCCAAAAATCACCATATTTTCATGATATGGCTCCTATTTGTTTAGTTTTAGTTTACAAAAGAATAATGCGAATTGAACCATTAGAACTCAAATTACAAGGGTTTAAATAAACTTTGTCAGATTTTCCGTAGAAACAGAGTAATAGAATGTTTTCTTATTTTTACCATTCAAAAGACCGATTAAATATGACAATTATACCTCTAATTCGATAATTTTCAAAATTTATTGTAACTATCATTATTAGTATTAGTAATTTTTACAAAAAACGACTCCACGTTATTTTAATATCATTATATAAATTCTTTTATTATATCAATAATATATTAATATCTTAAGTTGATTTTCTTTTATTTATTTTTTAATTATGATTTGTTGATTTTATTCTTTTTATTTATAATATATTTAAAAATATAAAAAAATTATATACATACAGAAATAATGTGTTATAACGATTAACTTTTTTTTTATAGAAAAAAGACTGTAAACCGCAATTAGCTTAACTTCAATCAAAAGTTCATAAATGATTAAAATATTTTTGCTATACTACTAAAATAAATATTTTTAATATTCATTTTTCTTATTTATTTTCTTTTGTCTGTTTTTATTGAATTGACAAAAAGATTGCGTTTGTATTATTAGAAGGTTTTTTATTGGTCCATCTCATAGTCTATATTTTATCTTTCATCAATCACATCTGATTTAACATTTGATTCTTGACATTATATAACATTATATAATAATATTTTAGATGTCAATAGTTTTTGTATTGTAAAATAATTTAATTTCTTGGATATATAACATAAGTTTTCTTTTGGTATATTATTTTTAGAATAAATTATATTTTAGAATCCGAATTACGTCGATTTTTACACTTTATCATCTAATTTTATTTTTTATGTCAACTTATAATTATCTCATCTTTGCAAAATTTGCACTTTGCCTATACAGTCGTTTTCTTGTTGATTTTTTTTAGGAAAAATATTACATGCAGTGCATATGTGAAAAATATTACATTACATTATCCGTAAATATCATATACTCGTTGTATGTAATGCTTTTCAAGTGGAAAAGTTAACTAAAAAAAGGGTCATTTATGATAAAGTGCAAATTTCGCGAAGTTGAGTTGGTAAATTGACAAAAGAAGAAAGAAAGGTTGAGATGCAACGTGTAAAAATGAATATAATTCGGATGGTAAAATATAATTTATCCTTATTTTTATTTTTTTATAAAAAATAATTATACAATTATATCAAAAAATCAATTAAATAATTTAATGCCTCATTTAATAAATATCAAATACACAACCATTACCTATGTGTTAAATATATATTGGTGTTGATCAAATCAAATTATCATTAAAAAAAAATCATGAAAATAATAATAAGATGTTAACTTCACTAATAAATATTACTCCTTAAAGCTGGAAGATATGGTTACTAAATCTGTATATTATTTGGACCGACGCGAGTAGTTTAGCTGGTTAAGTTGAAATTCCGTGATCTCGAGTTGGGCATGACTTATTACATGATCGTTTATGTTTCTTATTGTAGAAGTGCACATAATTTATTACTGTGCGACAATTTTATAATATGGTCAACTACCAAATATTAAGCAATTTTCGTATAACCACCGTATCAATAAATGTAATTTTTTTTTATGAAAAAATACAGAAAATATTAATTCTTTTTCCAGTTCTTTTGAAAACACGATTTAAAACCTGGGTCTTCTGAAATTCTATGGATCTTACAAGTACACCCCATCGGCTTGATTGCATCAAATTTTCGAAGAATCCAACATCTTTTTTCCTACAATTTTTTCAATTTTCTTGGCCGTTTTTCGTGATTTGAATCAATGGTTGGAGATAATTTTATAAACCCTTCACTCTCGCATTCAATAATCTATTAATGCATATATCTTACATTTAAAAATTTGCCAGCAATTATGTTGGATTTTGGTGATGTTTGATGGATTTATGATTCCCCCATCATGTTCCGTACATTCTATAAGTTGATTACATATTAGAAATGGGTGAATAGCAATTTATCCTCATGTGATATTGAAAACGAGCACATTACCTTCTATGAAAAAAAAAATTATAGCAATTTATCCCCCTGTACTTTTTAAAATGAAGCAATTTACCTCCTTATACAGGGAGGTAAATTGCTTCATTTTAAAAAACATAGGAAGGTAACTTGTTGTACTTTAAAAAATATACGGAGGTAAATTGCTATTTGGTTTTTTATAAGGGGGTAATTTGTTCATTTGTAACTTAAAGTAAATAAAACTATTGAGTCGATATAAATAAAACTTAGGGTAAATTACAACGATCTCCCCTTTGGTTCGTATAATTACAAATACTCCCTTATTGTTTGAAAAATTACTAATACCCCCTGATTTTAACAACTGTCTAACAATTAGTTCAATCCATTATGTTTTTATCAATTTTTTATGATGAACTGACAAAAATGCCGTCGTTGATTAAAGCATAGTCTTGTTTATTGTTTAAAATTTTCTGGATTTTTTTTTGATTAAGTGGATAATTTTAAAATGTTTTCCATCCACCCTATTCGATTCTTTTATAAGTTTTAATTTTTTTTAAATAAAAAATTAAGTAAGGCAAAATTGATAATTTCATACCTCCATTCAAAAATTACATAATTTCTTCAAACATCAAAAAATACTTATAAATTTTTCAAGTAACGAGAGAATATTTATAATTATGACAAATGTAAGGGAAGTTTATTGAATTTACCGAAAAACCTATTATTCAAATTTCTGGTATTATTGATTAGCAGTAACAGATAAGTGGGCGGTGAAGTAGCATCACATGACAAAACATTTCAATATGAATGTCAACTTCGTGTAGTTAATTTGACTAGTTTGGTACATATACCATTAAAACTTCATAAAAGCTGATTTTTTCTTTTTCTTATTATTGTGGACGGAAAGTAACTTATGATATTATTTCTTGGGGAAAAGTATTATTTTAGTCCACTAAGTATGCCTAATTTTAATTTTAGTTCGATAACTATGTCTATTTTTGTATAGGTCCAGTTGCTTACGAAATTACTTACTTTTAGTTCTCTAGCTGATTTTCAGACAATTTTACCCCTTATGTAATTTTTGAAAGGCAGTTTTAGTTCATATGCACTCATAGGGGTAAAATTGTCCGAAAATCAACCAAAGGACTAAAAGTAAATAATTTTGTAAGTTAATGGACCTAAATAAAAATGGACATAGTTATCGGACTAAAATTAAAATTAGGCATACTTAGCGGACTAAAATAATATTTTTCCCTATTTCTTGTATTAAAATTGATAGTTAAATTAAGGATTAATTACACCTCTCTTTTTTATGATATTTGAAAAATTAAATCTATTATCGTTGATATTTATTTGCGTTCAACAAATAAAAATTCTTTTTTTTTAATTAAAATTCAACGAATTTGCCGACGTTACTAAAAGAAAAATAATAATGAAAATTCATATATGATTATCTATTATTGACTTACTGTTGACCTATTACAGGTTAAATAAATCTTTTCATGACCAAATTACTTTTATAAGGGTGAAGATGCACCTCCTGACGTGCATTAATGAATGTAACTACGTATAAGGATAGTTTGATCGGAACAGATGTGTTTGATCTGCAATAAGTTAGTAGTAAGTCAAAATATGAATTTTCATTCATTTTGTTTAGTTGGCAAAAATGAAGCCAACAGCTTTAAGGCCGTATGTACTTTGTTTCATGAAATAACTGGGTGATAGTATAAACCGGTATTGTATGTGGGACAAGATTAGGAGCAGATTACTTGTAGCACGTAAATGGTAAGAAAAACGGGAAAAAGAAAATAATTACCTTTCAAGCTATGATCTTTTTTATATGAGATAATTGCAATTTTGGTTCTCAAAGAAAGTTACTTACGCAATTTTGATCCTCCTACAATTTGAGGTTGCATGTTTGATCCTTAAGTTATTGTTCTTTTGGAGTTTTTAGTCCTTGAACTGATAAAGTTAATGAAAGCTTCATTTGAAAAGGAAAAATAGTCATTTCCTTCTATTTTGTGGTGTTTTTCAAGTTTTGGTTCACTGCACCCATTTTTTATTTTTTTTTTCAAATTTCAAGAGAGAAAAAATTAAAAAACTGATTTAAGCAGCAAAATTTTATATAATCTTAACAAAAATGGTTTTTTTTTTTGGGGGAAAAGTATTATTTTAGTCCGCTAAGTATGCTTAATTTTAATTTTAGTCCGATAATTATGTCCATTTTTATTTAGGTCCAGTAACTTACGAAATTGCTTATTTTTAGTCCTCTGACAGATTTTCGGACAATTCTATCCCTATGAGTGCATATGGACTAAAACTCCTTTAAAAAGTTGCATAGGGGTAAAATTGTCAAAAAATCTGCCAGAGGACTAAAAGTAAGCGATTTTCTAAGTTACTGGACCTGAACAAAAATAGATATAATTATCGGATTAAAATTAAAATTAAACATACTTAGCGGACTAAAATAATACTTTTCTCTTTTTTTTTTTGTTTTCAAATGAAGCTTCTGTTAACTTTAACGATTCTATTAACGGAAGACTAAAAATGCCAAAAAAAAAAAAAAAAACTTTGATAATCAAAATTTCAATCTTTAATTGTTTGAGAATCAAAACTATATAAACACCTTTTTTTTAAGTCAACTTCTCAAGTAATGGAGCCGATAGGGAATGTACAAGAAAATTCAGTCACATAGGACGGTGGGCACATGAACCACATAATTTCAACACAAACCCCATATACATATATATATATATGTATATATTATTACTCCAACGTTTGAAAAATGTACCATTGAAGGAAACACACAAACTAACTCATCGTACAACACACGTTTGATGTAATGATGATACTGCTTTGGTTGGAGTTGGATTACCCACTTTTTCTACAGTAACATGTCAAAACAACCTCCCACACTCACCCCCTCCCTCTTAAATTACACTTTTTCAAAAAAAATTGAAATTGCATTTATACATCTTTAAATATTCTCACTTTATATTTAATTCCTTTCATTAAATTTGAACGAAAAATACTGACGTAAGCAAAATTAATTACATAAATTTTTAATTTTTATTAAATATTATTTTTAACTTATAAAGAGATAAATATAATATACATATATATATAGAGTGAGGTTACTCATTACGTTTTTCCCTTTACAAGTACAAATAATTACATGAAAAATATTAAGTACAAGATAAAATTAAAAATTTATACAATCTGTTTTGCTAATCTTTCGACCAGATCCTAACAAAAGGGAGTCAGATATAAACAATAAATTTCTGGAAATGGGTTGAAGTGTAATTAAAACATTTAACTATTATTTTAAGATAATTATCCTTTGCCCAATTAATTGATTATAATGAAGGAAAAATATTATTTTAGTCCGGTAAGTATGCCTAATTTTAATTTTAGTTCGATAACTATGTCCATTTTTGTTTAGGTCCAGTAACTTACGAAATTGCTTACTTTTAGTCCTTTGGCAGATTTTCGGACAATTTTACCCCTATGCAACATTTGAAAGGCAGTTTTAATCCATATGCACTCATAGGGGTAAAATTGTCTGAAAATATGCCAAGGGACTAAAAGTAAACAATTTCGTAAGTTACTGGACCTAAATAAAAATGAACATAATTATTGGACTAAAATTAAAATTAGACGTACTTAACGGACTAAAATAATACTTTTCCCTTATAATAATAATGAGATAGGAATGCATAACAGAATTTTTGCTTTCAAGAAAGATCAAAAGAGAATCACGCAATATGATTGTTATATCGAATTATTGAGTTGTCCATAGTTAATAAACGGCAACCACATAAAGACAATTAATTAGAGAATGAAATTGCATAGACCATCATAAATGCATTATCTCTGAGTTCACACAAATTTCGAGTCTGCAAAAAATAATTACGAGACTAAAAAAATATGACAAATAAATTAAATTTAAATAAAAAAGAGTTATCCCGTGATTCTTTTCTTCAAATTGTTGTATAAGGGATAAAAGCTTGTTTTGGGGTGTTGGCATGTAATCTCATCAGGCTTTTAACGATGGATTACCTTAAAATATGGTACTAAAATTTGAAGGATTTGCATAACATCGTTGTGGTAGAGAGTTTTGAACTTGAGTTGCTATGGATTTACTATACGTAAGTGTGTAGTGTATAGTGGGTTCTGGATAGGAGTGGCAATTGAACAACGAATCCGATAGAAATCGGGTCCAAAAAATTACAAGCTAACGGGTTTTAAAAGTAGGATCCAGTCGGGTTTGGGGTGGGTTCCAGGTCCTTAAGGACCAGCCCCAAGACTCGTTTCGCTAGAATTATTTAATTTATGTTACTTTATCTTGGTAGAATAAACACTAACAAAATACATTATTTTATTTTTGAAAATTTGTCGTACAATACTTAATGAGGACGAAAATGAAAAAGTTGTTAGTAATGTATAATTGCTATAAATTATTTGGATTGTTTTTATCAATAATTTTATTTATCATTGAGAATTTATTTTTTGAACTTGAATACTTGAGTTAGACCATGAATAATTTTATTTGTACTTGATATCTTAAATTTTCCTAGATATATAAATAAAAATAACGTGGTCTACCGGATTAGACCCACTCCGGTGGGTTTAGTACTGGGGAGGGGTTTAAAATTAATTGGGGCAGTGCGGGTTTCAGGTCCATCCAAACCCACCCAGTTGCCGACCATAGTTTTGGAGGCCCTTTTTTATAGGCACAAGCAAGACTTAAATAGCTTAGACTCACTTCTATTATACTTGAATACCATGATTTTAACATAACTAGTGTTGTGTAATGTATATGTGCTCTTGTTGTGTGGTGGATGTCCTAATTTATAGGCATGATTAGGCTTTGATTTGTAGTTTGGGCTCACTTCTATTGATTTTAATACCATGAACTTGGACTTGGATAGTTCCCTGACGTGCTGTCATTGAATATTCAAATTTTAATGAAAGGAATTTTAAATATTCTCACTTTATACACCAATAGATGTGTCCGTAGCGTGTCCGACGCCGTGTTCTTTTTTTTAAAATATTTTTTTTGGACAAGTCATCTGCATGTCTACTTGTTCAAAGCGTGTTCAATACGTATTCGACACTGCATTAGATAATTTTTCAAAATGCTCATGTACTATAGGTGTTGTGAATTATACATCTATGAAGGAAATAACTCCAAAATCAGAACATGATTATGTATCATAAGACTCAATTAAATTATCATTGTAATTATTTTATGTTTTTACAATTATCTGAAAAATCAAGTCCTAATTCTCAACATGTTCATTTTTTAAATAAATAAATTTGATCAGTCATAGTATTACAGTTATGTTGTATTAGTCATGTTCTATGGCACTCATATAAGCATCGAAATCTTAAAAATAAATTATTAATTAAAAGTTTTAAACAAATTGGCTAATACTTAGTTTTTAAATTAAAATTAATAATAAATCTGGATTAACATATTGTTGACATAAAAAATTTGGAATAAACCAGCAATTAAAAGCCCAAAACAAATTGGCTAATAACTAGATTTTAAATAAAAAAAAGTTATAATAAATTTAGGCTTCTTGATTCTTAAAAAATAATAAATTCGTAAGTCCATACGAAATTTGGAGCTTATGCATCTTAATAGGTCAATTCAAAATAAAATATTTTTGTTGATACAACTTTTAGATCAAAATATTGTTTCAAATTAGCAATTTAATCATGCCAATTACAACATTTCGATATTTAAAAAATTACAAATTCATATATCTTATAAAATATTTTTGGGCTTATAGAATATGACATTTTATTTTTTAAAATAAACTCTTAAAATATTTAAATTTATAAAGTTGATAATAACAATTTTATAATTAATGTGAAAAAAACTTGTCCAATTATTAATTTGTAAACCCATAATATGTTAATTTTAAATCTTATGCAGCTCATGATATTCTAAAACTTTTTATAAAACACATTATGATAATTTGCAAATATTTTATAAAATATATTAAATAACTTATAAATTCACCCAAATACTATCTTAATCATGTTATAGAGGTACTATATTTAGAATTAAAATTCTATTTTAGAAAATTATAAAACCTTAAGTTGAAAATATACAAAGAAAAGAAAAGTGTTAATTTAGAGAGAAAAGTTGAAAATATCTTTTGCTTTTATATATATATTTTTTAAAAAGAATTAAGCTAAATAAGCTAAAAAGGTAAGGTAGTGATAAGGTAAGAATTGCCGTTTAAGGCATTTTTGTAAAGGGTTTAATGCAATTTATTTGTATGTGAGTCGTGACATTGCAAATGAGTAAATTACTCCCTACGAAAAAATAATAGCAACTTACCCCCTACGAAAAAATAATAGCAATTTGTTCCCCTATAAAAAAAATAATAGCAATTTATCCCTTTGTGGTTTTTTAAAACAAAGCAATTTACCTGACTGTTAAAGAGGTAAATTGATTTATTTTGAAAATATAGGGATATAAATAGCTGTATTTTCGAACAGGTCATGGATCAGATAGTGGGTCATCCGAATGAACCGGGTAAGTGGGTCTACTTCGACCACCCCTCTTTGGTTCCCCCAATTCCCCCACCTCTCGAGCCCGCTTCCACGCTAGCACGCCTCTCTGACATTCCCCCACCTCTTCTGCATTCAAAAAAAGCCAACCCCCGCCACACCTTACTTTAAAATCATCTAAAGTTGAAACTAAATCGGTATTCTCGCAAATACGCCCACTAGTGGATGAGACCTTTGATGATTTGGCAACTCAGGGGCCAAGTAAATCTTGTTGACTTACTATACCACTGCTGGATGTGACTAATTTGGAGGCGCCATTCATCATGAGTCTGCTTATTTGGAATTGTCAAGGGTTAGGGGGCACTGGACAACTCAGCATCATGGGTACCTTATTCGAGCAAATAACCCTTCCTTGGTGTTATTGGCAAAAACTATGTGCTGGACTAGCCGCATTGATTCAGTAAGACAGAAATTTGACATGAATGGTATCTGTGTTCCAAATTAGGGTAAAAGTGGGGGATTCGTACTATTGTGGTCAAGGTCAGTTAGTTTCCTTCAGCATTACTCTCATAACCATATTGATGTGTCTGTTCAGTTGGATGATAATCTGTATTGGTTGCACTTCACCGGCATATATGGCGAGCCCGAGACCATTAACAGGCAGTCAGCCCTTGTTCCAAGTGGGCTGTAGATGGAGAGTGGGTACAGGATTGGCTATTCGGCTTTGGCTTGATCCTTGGCTTCCTCGACCGCACTCCTTTTGGCCTATCACTCCAGCCTCTGCCTCCTTGGAAAATTTGAGAGTTTCAGAGTTAATCACTCCCCGTAGTTAGGATTGAGATTTTCCTAAAATCATGTCTATTTTGGTTGATGGATAGTGATCTTATCTCTAGTATACCGCTGAGTAGAATTGATACCCAAGATTTGAGGATCTAGCACAACTCGTGCAGCGGGATATTTCGGTTCAAAGCACCTATCACCTTGCTTGCTCGCTTGAAAACCTACCCTGCTCTAGCTCCCTTCGTAAGAATGAACAATCTTGGTGGGAAAACTATGGCAGGTAAAGATCCCGAATAAATTCAAAGTCTTTGTGTGGCCAATGCTCTACTGATAGGTAAGTCTCTATCAAAACGTATTCCTGGGTTTTCTGCTCCCTGCCCCTTCTATCAATGTAGCGATGAGGTTGTTCTGCACACTCTTGTTCTCTGTTCATTCGCTAGACAGGTGTGGGAACTTGCTCCTCTCCACTTACCTTTGGCTCCTACATGGAAAATGGGTTTTTGGGAATGGTTGCGAGCTAATTTTGTTCAGCTGGTGGGCCATCTGGTGGTGCAAGAACGTCGTGGCAATGTAGGGACGCTGCCTCAACCCTCTGCAGGTGGTAAGCTTTGCTTCCGTATACCTACTTTCCCTTCTCTCCCAGAACTCGGATGATGTGATGCAGGGTGGTCTTAGTCGGCAACTAGGTGGGCTCCCCCCCCGGAACACATCAAGGTAAACTTTGACAACACGACATTTAGGAGAAGTCAAGAATTAGGTGTGCCCGAGGAGGTTCAGGGGAGTGTTTGGCTTGGCTTTCGAAACGTGTGTACAGAATGGGGGATAGAAAGTTAATAGAGGCATTGGCTGCACGAGAAGCTATCCTTCTGGCGCTACGCAAAAATTGGCAATCAGTAATCTTTTTGAAGGGGATTTTGCTACCTTTATCCACAAAATTCTATCTCCAGGTTGTGATAATTCTGTTATTGGACTTATAACTTCACACATCTGTTCTTTCTTTCCTTGTTTTCGGGTTTGTTCCTTTCAATATGCCAAGCGTTCTTGTAATGTCGTGGCTCATGCTTTAGCTCAATCTGCTTGTGGTCCGCTAGAGGCGAATCTATTGTCCCTCCTGCAATTACTTTCTTTGTAACTTCAGATATTTCACAATAATGAAATTGCTTAGGTCTTCTCCAAAAATCTCCCCAATAATCTACATACGAAAAATAGAAAAAGAAAATATCAAGCAACTTAGCCCATTGAAGGTTGGTTTCACTCGAAAATAATATAGTACAAACTCATGGTTGCTTATTATTTTTCTTCCCCATTAATGGTTTTTCTTCTTGTTGATTTGTTGCAAAATAAAGAAAAAATTGTTGTACATATTGTGTGGTTTTTATTATATTATATTTTTTAATAATCTCATTAATAAAATATATTATCATAATATATAAAGTGATAAAATAAATAAAATAAAGTTTGAAATTAGAAATGATGCATTAATGGAGAGTCAAGACACTTGTGTTGTCCTAAAGCCATGATTGCCTCCCCGCATGCAGGTTTTAATTGTTGACTATGACTTTAGGATAAAACTTCATAAGCTCCAGTAGTGTCTCATCCCATATGCACCACCACGAGGAAACTAGGAACCAGTCCACAGTCACGTTGCCAAAAACAAAAATACTTGTGGGGAGACCATGAAGTGTTTCTCAAATCTCATAAACTATCAACTTAAATTTCACTCTCTCAATATGCCAAATGAAGAAAGTTAATGACTCTTTAAATAGTTGTAAGAATTTGATGTTATAAAACATTAGGTGCCCTAATTAAAACTCATAATATTATAATAGATCCATTATAAATAGATCAAAAAATAAATAAACAAAATGTAACGATCAAATACTTATTAAACTTCATAAAATTACAATTTAAATAATTATAATAATGGGGCCCTAAACCTCAAATAAATATCTAATTAAACTGGCACATTAAGATCAAACAAAGTGTTGGAAATAACTTGACAATGTAAAAAATTTTAAAACTTATTTCCAACAAAAATCAGATTGTTCTTCTTGGTGATTTAATTTGTTGCATCATTATACTTCGTTTTACAGTTTAGAAGTACACTAATGTATTTGCAGTTGGTACTGACAATGAAGGTAAAGAAAATGAGGATTACGACATGAGCTAAGGAGAACACATCCCCGTCGTGTTCTCCAATATGGCCGTGTTCCTATCGGCCAATTTTCTCCATTCGTTGTAATGAGCACTTAATGAAAAGAATCAATTTTGTAGAGGGAAAAAAACTTTAACTCATTTGAGGATCAAAATCGAATTAATGATAAAATTTGAGAACGAGAAAATGTAGTTCTCCCATTCAGATACTGAAGAATAAAATCATTTGAGGTATATTGTCGATTTCTTCTTTTGCTCGTGTCGCAACATTATTGTTTAGATAAACTTACTTCACCATACATATTCTGTTGCTTTTTTTTAAGGCAAACTTGCAAAATTAATCCTATATATATGGGATTGGCAAAATTGGTCCCATAATTATGGGATTGAAATTTTTAATTCTTTATGTTTTAAATCTATAAAAATTTTGGTTCTTTTAGTCAAAAGTAGTCGAAAATTAAAAAATTAGGACTTCGGGTTTCGGTATCCAAATGAAATTTACTAACACATTCAACATCCTATGCGGATGTTGACAAGACAAAGTCCAATTACATAATTTTTATTTAATAAATATTTAAGAAATTCTAATTAATTATTTTTAATCGTATCAAATTTTATTATTAATTAAAAAGGAAAAAAAAACCTATAAAAGCAATCCTCACCCCTTTTCTACCGTCGAACCCCCTAGTTGCACTACCGTCATGATCACCTAGTTCCTCCCTCTCGCGCCTCTCGTCGTCTCTAGCACTCAACCTTGCCCACCCCTTCGCCAACCCAATCCCCTCTCTCGCCCACGCCCAACCCCCTGCCCACCACCATTAGCCCTTAATATAGATTTATTTTCTCTCTTTTCTCAATCCACCGTCTGTCGGTACTATCCATCATTCAAAACCACCACAAATCGAATCCCCATCCTTCGTGAGTCAATTGCACCAAGCCAGGCCCATCTATTTTCATCCATTATCTAGCCAGTTCTCTTCATTTTAATTTAAACAAAATGCATAAAACCCTCCTGTGTTTTAAAAAGTCTGCAAAAAGCACCCCCCTATTTTCAGAATAGGCTAAAAACCCTCTCCTGTTTTGTTTTAGTTAGCAAAAAATCCCCATTCTGTTAGCAAATAACGGAAAGTGGAGAAGACGCGCGTCTGCTGCGTTTGGTAGTCTTTTTCTGCGGTTTAGGTTGATATTTAATGATTTTTTGGACCAAAATACCCCTCTATATATCTATATAACATAAAAAGGGGTTTTTTTTGCTTGTTTTGTGTATTCCTTTTGTTATTTCCACCTTAAAAAATAAATTAAATTTTGTCATATTAAATTTAAATTGAAATATTAAATTAAATTATATTTAAATTCAAATAATTTTGTAATTGTTAATTATTAAATCTAACTATTATTTTTAATTAATTAAAATATATATTTAATTACAATAATTATTATTATAATTATTATTAATTAACCAAAATATTTAGTTATTATAATTATTTAAAATATTCTTAATTAACTAAAATATATTTTAACTAATATAATTAAAGTTAATTAAAAAATTATAAAAAGAGGGGATTTTCCGTCCGGATGAATTTTCAACGGCCAATGGTACCATTCGAATACTCTCTTCAAGATGAACATTTCTGTACCTTCAATTTGAGTTTTCGTCAATCATAGAAAGTGGGCTCAAGTCACGACTTCCGAACATATTTTTCGTTGATTCGTCTCCGTCCGGTCGAATCTCGGTCTCAAACCACACCATTAGACTCGTCTCTTCAAAACGATTCTAACGAGACCGACCTCACTCAATTTGGTAAAAAAGTTACGGAGATACAACAATTTAATAAATTTTTGTCCGCCGGTGACGAGAATTGAAGGGGGGAGGGGGAAGCCGGGGGTTTTGGGGTGGGGGGGGGGGGTGGGGGTGGCGGTGGGGGGGTTGGGGGGGCTATGGGGGGTAGGGTGGGTAGTTAGTTTTTTTTAAAATATATAATAATATATTTTTAAAATTTTAAAATTATTTATATATAATATAAGTTAAATAATTTGTTGAATAGATAACCTTTTATTTTTTTAAAATATAACGGTTGAGATTAATTGATTAGATCTATTGATCAGTATTTGATCAAAGAATATCCAACGGTCATTAATATAAGAAAAATAAGTAAGGGTATAACGGTCATTTTTTAAAAAATTAACACCGTTAGTTGGATTTAACGGAGAGGGGGCGATTGAGCTGAGTTTTACAAAACACAGAGGGGCTTTTAACATATTCTCATAATAAGAGGATTTTTTTTGCAGACTTTTTAAAACATAAGGGGATTTTATGCATTTTGTCCTTTTAATTTCCTTCACTTTTTTGCCGGCCTGTCGCCATTTTTTCTAGATGTAAGCAACCCCTTTGTGATATTGCAAATGAGCATATTTTCCCCTTATAAAAAAATAAATAGTGTCGTACTTCCCTATACTTTTTAAATACAACGATTTACTTCCCTATGTTTATTAAAATAAAGTAGTTTACCTCCCTGCATAAGGAGATAACTTGCTTCATTTTAAAAAGTATAGAGGGGCAAATTCCTATATTTTTTTCATATGAAGGTAATATGCTCATTTTCAATCTCACGGGAGGATAAATTGCTATTCACCCTTTTTTCTCTATGTCTCAGCCACTAATGATCATTTCTTTGATGGACTACCACCCATGTGTTCGCCTCCCCACAACATACACCCCTTTGATCATTTTCCGTCAACAATACCGTCCACGCTATGGCCTCTTCATCGCTTGACTTCTCTCATTTCTTCTTCTTTTTTTTTTATTTGAACAAAAAAAAAGTAGATTTTATATCATTTCAAAAGAGATTACAACTGGTGGGAAACAAGTCTACTAGATACAAAAAAACCTATCAGAATCAACTATGTCTTCAGCAAAAGATGGGATATTAAAAAATATTGTAAACGACGATCCTGATAGCGTTGCAGTTCGAGGAAAAATGTCTGCAGCTCGATTTTTCTCCCTATAGCAAAAAGTGGCCTTGACTGCATCGAAATCAGTCAAAAGTTTCTAGCAATCCCCGAGTAAAGGGATTAGGTCTAGGAGCTTGATCCTCCTTGCGAATAACATGCAGCAAAGTCTGAGAATCGTCTTCTTTTCATGTGATTTGTTTCCCTCCTACTAGGTCGACTCAACACCACGCATTTAAGTTGAGTTCAGTTGGCAGTCGGAACCCTAAATCTCAATTTGTCCGACTTTGCAATTTTTGGTTGAAATGACTAATGCCACTAAAATAAACCTTACAGGATCAAAATTGCCAAGCAAATATTTATAGGACTAATTTTGCCACCTCGCTATATGTACGATTTGCAAGTTTGAATTTTTTTTTTAATTACATGATTGCGATAATATCTAAATAATTAAAAAAATGTTCAATCACTACATTAGTATAGTTAACAATAATAAAATAAATTACATTAAATTCACATAAAAAGAGACAAATACTCATATATCTTCGAACCACAATCTCAAACTTCACTAGGAAAAAAATACTATTTGGCTATAATATTATTTGCTATGGTAAAAAAGTCATGATAAATAATTATTATTAGTCACGGTTAAATAAAATCGACGCAAAAAACTAACTTTTTTACCATAAAAAATATTTATCATAGCTAAAAGTCACGACAAAAATATTTGTTATTGCTAAAAGTTAGCCACCCTTACAATAAATACGACCAGCAATCGTTGCGTGGTCATAATCAAAACTATTTGCTTCGACTATTTATTATTAACTATAATAATTAATCCTAATTAGATATTATATTTCTTACTGTAATTACTCAACTTTAATCACTAAATTAAAACATCATCGATATACTTCACCATACATTATCAAAAGTAATTATCATCTACTCAAAGTATTTATATTTCACTTATAATTTTCAAATATAATATCTTAAAAATAAAATAATAAGCAACTAATAAATGTGAGTATGGTTGTTGAGTAGGTGTACTACTGCGTGTACAATTCACAATTTTCCTCATATTACGACACAACTTTTGTAGCTTTGTACGAACTTTAACGGCTTATCTGTACCAAAGTACAACATCCTCGACAAAAACGAGCCCCAAATTCGGAGACGAACGACGACTCCAATTACTTGCCCCAACCGCTACGCTACGCTTCTCTCTATTCTAATTTATACGTTCACTCATTTTCCGTAAATAAATTTAAAATTATGTGTTCTAATTTTATTAAATAAAAAAATATTTGGTTAATTCAAAAAATATAACATACACTTTGTGATATGATAAATGAATAAAAAAAATTATAAAAAATAAAATAGTAAATTCTCTTTTTCGAAACAATTGCTAATACTTCCTAATTGCATTTCGATTACAATTAATTTAATATGGCCAAACTCGGCTATCTTAAATTTTTCCTCCATTTAAAATACTATTAAAATTTAATTATAATTACTTAGAATGTTACTATAATCATATCGGTATTTTACTTTATAATATTACTATTTGACACATCTTTATAGGGGAAAATGCAGGGCATCCCTGTGATATGTGTAATGTGCATGATATCCACATGTGATATAACAAATATCAAATTACCTTCTTGTGAAAATTTTATTCTAGCAATTAGACCCCTGCGTGTCCAAGGTGTGCCACATGCACCAATGTTGCGGCTGGGGGCCGTATTTACGTTGTATTTTGACAATTCTGCCCCTCCATCAAATAAAAGTGCAGCAACTCATCTGTTATTGCACTTTCTCTTTTTTCCACCTTTTTCTCGCAATTTTTTCTCCAAAAAGAGAGAAAATGTCAAAGTCAAGCTCCTCATTTCGAAAAAGCATATCAAGACAGAACACACAATCACTAGATTGGAGATTCTCAACTACGCCTTTATTTAGGTGCCATTTGAAGGTCGAAATTAGAGTAGTGGAGTCACAAACAAAGCCCTCCAAATGTAAGTTTTATTATCGTTGCAGATATGAAGTTTATAGATTTTTTCGTTGGTTGGAGCCTGAAAGAGCTACATGAGCACCTAGTGGGTTTTGGCACCTTTGTGACTGGAAAATAAAAGTGAATGTTCAAATTAATCTTGAATATGCAGAAACTGAGCACAAACACTTAACACTAAAAAAAATGACAAGTGAACACTAACACTAAACATTAAGCTGAAGTTGGATTCAGAAACATAAGCTAAAATTAGATTCCAGAAACATTAAGTTGAAATTGGATTCTTGAAGATAAAATTCCAAAAACAAAAGCTGGAAATGTACAGAAAAACTAAACACAAACACTAAACAAAATTGACAAAAATATAAAATTGAATTTCATTAGAACAGATTGCAACCTGATATAGTTTTCAATGCTATATTACACGTTTTGAATGAAATCTATATCTATAAAAAGAATAGGCCATTGAGTGTCATATGACAGACAAATTTTTCCATATTACCAAAAAAATCCACATTTACAAAAGGAACAGGCCATTTACAAAAGAAAATAGGCCATTTACAAAAGAAGGATGTAGTCTAAACTACTCTTGTTATCTTTTCTTTTGTCTTTCCTTCATTTTGTTCAAGACATGTGAAATAGTTGGCTTCTTGTTGTATCTCCTAGTTGTACGTACTGAAGAAGTTGTTGGAGTATCATTCCCCAATAAGGATGTATTTCTGCTTTGTGTTGTTCCTATTGTTGCAACCTGCAAAATCTGATAAAAAATCAGTTTAAGAAAAAGGTTCAGTGATAAAACAAAAAAGCACAATTCATTCAACAGGCTTGATATTGCCTTTGCACTTGGTTGCTCCTGGCTTTGGGGGGGGGGGCTTGAGATCGATGTGGGATTTATTCAAGAACAACAACATTTGCCTGCAAAAAGATAATTTTGTTACATAACAGATTAGAATTATTATATGACATATAAAAATACTAACAAAAACCTTGAAAAACTTAGACTTTGGATGTATTTCATTCTTGCAGTTACCCTTGTTGTGGCCTGTTTGAAGGCATTTACTGCAGGTATGTGTCAACCATTTTCCTATTGATGTCTTTGGTTGCAGCTCATTAGGGCTCTTTCTCCTAAGTTTCTTAGGTGTTCCCCTTTTCTTTTTAATCTTTCGAGGTTTAAAGGGTTGAAAACTAGTTTTTATGATATCTTCTGCCCCAGAGACATGTATCATGTCATTATACACTTCAAGTACACTAACTTCTTATAAAAATAATCCATATAATCATCTATTCTAGCTCTTTTTGAAAAAATTGTTGCACAAGCATGACAACATGGGTATCCTGTTAACTGAAACATGCCATAACTGCATGTTTTCTTCTCTAACCCAACCACATATTTGTTCAAGAGTGGTCAATTTCATACTCCCCCAACACCACCTAATGAAACAATTTCTTGCAGCCATTCTTCTTTAAGATGTTAGGGCAAATTGACAACTCATACTTCTCCATTCCCTCTCTTTTCATTTGCAACCTAGACATCAATCTTGTTCTAATCCACTCAAACATACTTAGAATTGGTTTGTCCCTTGCCTCAAGTATATAATTATTAAAGTTTCCACATAAGTTATTTGCATGTTTTGAACTGAAAAATGTAATCTTGCCTGATATTGTGGATTTATCTTTCTTAGCCATTCAAAAGCTGTTTCCACATCAACTGTGATTTTTGGATCAAGTTCTTCAATTTTTTTTCATAAAACCCTCAAATTGCCTTTAGTTAATAACTGAGGTTGCTTCCAAAAATACTCTTTCAATTCAACATATTTGAATTTCACTTTTCATACATATGTCTAAAACAATCTATATTCAGCATCTGGCACTAAATCGTTTAAGGTCTCAACAAAACCTTTCTGTCTATCAGAAATGAAAAACCATTTACTGGTGCCCATTCCCCCTAGGTCATACAAAAGCTCACCCACAAACCAACCCCAAGTGTTCCTGTTTTCTACCTGTATTACAACTATTGCAATTGGGAACATATTATCATTCCCATCCCCTCCCACAACTACAAGCAACTGACCCCCATAAACTGTTTTCAAAAAGCAGCCATCAAGGCCTATGATTGGTCTACACTCTTCCATAAACCCTTTTTTTTAAAAGCATGGAGATTGAAATGCATTCTATCAGAAACTGGAGGATCAGAATTTTCCAATTTTCCAAGTATGAGCTTAGACCCTGGATTATAATTTTATAATTTCACAATAATCCCACAACAATTCATATTGCTTTGCATCACCCCTCAATAATCCCACAGCAGTTCATATTGCTTTGCATCAACCCCCCCCCCCCCCATTCTCTCTAACACTTCTTTTTTTGCCCTCATCTCCTTAAATCTACTCACATTTTACATTGCGTTTTGAGAGAATTCTATTTTCAATTGTTGAACAGGAATTGTTGGATTATCTCTTATTGCATTTGCAATTCTTTTTGCAAGATATGATGCACTGGCAAACTTATTTTCATATGTTTTTGCACATGTATGCTTGCCCTTCATTGTTTTAATTTGGAATGTAGGTCCACCCTGTATTGCTGAGGGATGGATCCTCCATTGACAACCCTCTATTTTGCATTTTGCAGTCACTCTTGCAGCTTCATTTCTTAAGAACTCAACATCTACCCCATTCCTTATGCACCACTCCCTCAAAGCCACCCTAAACTGTGCAGCATTTTGGAATTTCATCCCAACTACCAGATTTAAATTTTTCAGTGAAGAAGATTCTTTAAAAATAGGATGCTTCTCAGTTTCAGATTCTTCACTACCTTCCAAGCTAACCAAATCATCTTCATTCCCATCCTCACTAGCCCATTCATGTTCTCCAAACTCAGTTTCAACTCTTTCAGGCATTTTTTTCTTCTTTTTTTCTTTGATCACCCTATTCAATTTCTTCATTAATTCTTTTTTACTTGGGTCTTTTGACAGAAAAATGTCATGATCATATTCACATTCAATGTCTTCTAAAACCGCACTAGGGGCTTCATTATCACTCCCCTCACTACCTTGCACATAGTCCTTATCAGATGAATCATCAAATTCCAATGAAGACTCATCAAAAATCTTCCATACATCTTTCTTTTCCCCTTTTCAGTCATTTTTTCAAAAAAAAAATTGAATTGGAATTTCAATGAAATTCTCAGTTGGATTTTTAGCATTTTCAGTTATTGGAACTTCAGTGAAATTTTCAAGTGGATTTTCAACATTTTCTTGAACTGAAATTTCATTCAAATTCTTACTTGAATTTTCAGCATTTTCAGTTATTGGAACTTTAGTGAAATTTTAGATGGATTTTCAATATTTTCTTGGAATTGAATTTCAATTGCATTAGCCAAATTATCATCAACCCCCAATGCCTCATCCCCCTGCCCCTCACAGTCAACATACTCAAACTCAACCCCATCCAATCCCTGACCCTCTATATCCTGCCCTTCACAGTTCTTCCTTCCATCACACCCACACTCAATCCCCCCACTCCCTGCCCCTCACCGTCCTTCCTCCCATCACCCTCTATCTCATTCCCATCAAATTCATCAAAGTCTATTCCATCTAACAAGTATCTAATTTCTACTTCCTGCTCATTTTCAACTGGATTACCATGACTATCTATGGTTTGAAGAGGTTCAACATCCTCTTCTCTATATAAATATTTACTAGAGCATCAAAGTCTTTATAGCAATTTTTTAAGTCAACCAAATAAATATCAGGACATTCTTCTTTAATTTCTCTTATGTCCCATTCAAATGGTAGAGTAGGATCTTTATAATAAAATTTAAGTATTGACTTTTTCCTCCCACACTGTTGATGCATTTCTCCTAATTCATATAAACCCAGATAATCTATATCCACTTTCTCAAATACTTTCTTATGCCCTCCTACATAACTAAGTTTAGGATGTTTTACAAATTTTTCAACCCACCAAAAAATATGTCTTGTGTCTGAAACATCTGCACATAAATAAAATAAAACACAAAAAAATAATGCTTTAGTAAGAAGCAAAACAACTTCCCAACAACAACAACAACAAAAAGGCAATATTACAGTAGTACATACCACAACCTTATTTTATTCATCACAGGACCACAAAATCTTATTTTATTCATGCATATATTGAATAGAAAAGGGAACAGACAAAATAAATAGGGGAATGGAAAATAGCCAAACACCCAACACAGTCGGAACCACATGACAAAAATCCTAATCCCCACAAAAAGAAATAAAGCATACTAATAAAGCATATTAAAGCATAGCACAACAATAAGATTTTTACATACAGAATAAAAATCCTACTAGACAAAAAATCCTAACATACATTTTCTGTATAAATGGATAGCAGACAAAAGAAAACAAAAACATACCGTCATTTTCCTCTAGATTTCAAGCTTCACCAAGTTTTTCTCTAAGAAGAAACCTCCTTAAAAAAAATAAAATAAAAAAGTTAGTATAAAATCAAAAGAAAATTCAAGAACAAGAGGTTTAAACACCTTACCTTTTTAATAGATGAATTTTTCCTCGATCTGAAAAAGTACTTTAGCTACGTCCTTAAATTTCCTACAAAACAAACAACAAAATAAATAAATAAATCAGTTAACTACATAATGAAAAAAAAAAGTTATTAAAATACTTACAAATCACGTCGCTACAAAAATCAGTCGTTCTAACTCTTTTTCAACGGTGAATTTTAAGTATTTTGAGTGGATTTTGTTTCTAGGGTTCGTGGTAGTCGCCTCTCTTCCTCTCTCTCCAGAAACAAGTTCGACAATAGAAATCCTAGTTTTGACCCAGCAGTCATCCTTTTCATATATAAAGAGGGGTATTTTCATCTTTTCTCCTTCACACCAATATTTAGTTTGTGTAGGGAGGCAGAGTGCTACATTATTTAATTAACAGGGGGATAATTTGTGCTTTATTTATCATAGAGAGATAATTTGCTTTTTATCACTAACACAAGAATATTTTGCTTTTACCCCATATTTATATATTTAAATAGCTCACGAAACCACTTGAATATATATTAAAAAAATTGCAGAAATTAGTTGGACATAAAAACAGGGGGGAAAAAAACTTGATATGTAGACAATATTATTGGAACTTCAAATTCAGAGGATAATTATAATTATTATTTCATAAACAATTGTTAAATGTGTGTGTGTGTGACGTGAGGTTGTAATAATCGTAATTCTTAATTTGGTTGAAGGGTTTGGTAGACATGCAGCATAGCATGCTGCATGTGAGTGTGAGACTTTTGGTTTCATTGGAAACAGTAATATGCAGAGATCCTTTGACAACAAAAGTAGTAAAAGGGAAGAATAATTATGAAAAGATGTCCTATTTTCCCTTTTTCTTTACAACCTAATCATTCATCTCCACACCCCTGCCTTCACTTTACCCCCACCACAATTTACCCCCCTTTTCTTGTTTTCTTTTGCTTTTAAGGATAATTATAGTCTCGAGGTTTGATGATTTATATATATTTTTTTATAATTTAAAAAATTATATTTAATATTTTTGAAATTGTTTTTGTATAATAAATAAATCTCTCAATTAGTAAAAATTCACCAAATTTGATGATTCTAATAAAAAAGTTGAATGGAAAATTGATATTTACTATCGATTGACTTATTACTGACTTATTGCAGGTTAAATAATTCGATTTAACTGTCTTTCCAGAGGTGAAAATATACCTCCTCAAATGTATTAATGTGTGAAAATATATGAGGGTAATTTAGTCATAAAAATATTTATTTGACTTACAATAAGTTAATAATAAGTTAATCGAAGGTAAATATAGTTTTTTTTTAATATCGCAAATTTGGTGAATTTTGACATAAAAAATAGAGGTACCTATTTATTAGATGGAAGCAAGCTCAGGGGTGTTAGATGTAATTTTCCAAACTATGGAAGATTTTACGTATAATTACACCTAACTTTAGGAGAGAGCAGTGTAATTATCCCTATTTTTAAAATAGTAATTATCCGATTGCATCAATACTTTAATAAAGAGATAATTACACTACTTTTTAATGAGATAATTTATTTGTAATTACGCGTAATTTTTTTGTAAATTGAAATATTACATCTATTATTATGATGTATGTTTCTATCTAACAAATAGATCTATTCAATGACGAAATATTAGCAAAATACTGAATGAAAATTTATAGTTATCTCGATTGACATATCACTCACTTATTGCATGTCAAACAAATCATTTCTGACCAAAATACACTAATAAGGATGAAGGTATACATTATCACATGCATTATCGCGGGAAGAGGTATAAGGGTATTCTGGATCGAAAAGATTTATTTGACCTACAATAAATCAGTCGTAAGTCAATAGAAGGCAAATATGACTTTTCATTTAACTTTTTTACTAATATCATCAAATTGAATAAATATTGACTCACGGGGAATCTACTTATTATATTAAAAAAAAGGGTTAATTAAATTTTTCCATCCGAATTATGACAATTTTTGCACTTTGGCATCTATTTTTTTTGTTTTTTTTTTTATTGTCAAGTTACCATCTCAATTTTATGAAATTTTGCACTTTGCATTTATAACTATTTTTTAACCAATTTTTTTTTGTAAAAGAAAATCACATGTAATGTACATGTAATATTAAGGGTTATGTGATGTTATATTTTTCACATATGCACAACATGCGGTATTTTTTCAGCAGAAAAATCAATTAAAGAAATGCTCATATATGACAAAATGCAAATTTCGTAAAATTGAAATGGTAAGTTAACACAAAATAAAAAATAAAAAATTGATGGCAAAATGCAAAAACAGTCATACTTCGAATAACAAAATGTAATTTACCCTAAAAAAGACATCATGGGTACTGGATGTTATTTTTCAAACTACAGATGTCTACGTGTAATTACACCATACCTCATGTGAGGGCAATATAATTATTCTTTTATTAAATAGACTAATACATCAATTCAAAAAATATATCAATACAACTAGTAACGATAAAATTCATTATAATTAACTCACATAAAATGAAACAAATACCTATACATATAATAGGGAAAAGTATCATTTTAGTCCGCTAAGTATGCCTAATTTTAATTTGAGTCCGATAACTACGCCCATATTTGTTTAGGTCCAGTAACTTATGAAATTGCTTACTTTTAGTCCTTTGGCAGATTTTCGGACAATTTTACCCCTATGCAACTTTTGAAAGGCAGCTTTAGTTCATATGTACTCATAGGGGTAAAATTGTCCGAAAATCTGCCAGAGGACTAAAAGTAAGCAATTTCATAAATTACTGGACCTAAACAAAAATAGACATAATTATTAGACTAAAATTAAAATTAAGCATACTTAATGGACTAAAATAATACTTTTTCCCATATAATAAGACTCAAACTTGTTTATATAATCTCAATTTTAACCCTAAGTTTTATGATATCATTGATCCCACTTTTTCCTTGCTTCCCATATTTCCAATTATTTTTTGAACGGCTGATATTAGTTAGATTTTGACTTAATAGCACATTTTTCTTTTCGTGTTGAGGTAAAATTACATAATGATACAATTTATTTATATCTTAAGATAAAGAAATGAACAACTTTTTCTTTTTATAATCACAAATTATTATTAAATAACTATAAAGTTTGTAATTATTTGAAATTGCCAATTTACAAACATATTATTATGTGCTGAATCATTGTCCAAACAATATAAACAAGAATGAAGTTGTCAAATCATATAGTGGTGTTGTATAAATTAAATACAACAATTATATAGATGAAAAATTTTAGGTCGGATCAGATTATTTAAATTTGAATATATTGTGTATATAATAAATGTATCATATTTTTGACGTGCTTTTTACATAATTTATGAAAAGTAATTAATTGTGGGATAAATATAGGGTGAATAGCAATTTACCGCCCTGTGATATTGAAAATGAGCACATCACCCCCTATGAAAATAATATAATAATTTATTCTCCTATACTTTTTAAAATGAAGATTTACCTCCTTATATAGGGAGGTAAATTGCGCCATTTTAAAAAACATAGGAAGGTAAACTGTTGTAGTTTAAAAAATACAAGGAGGTAAAATCGCTATTTATTTTTTCATAAGGAGTAATTTGCTGATTTGCAATATCACAATGGGGTTACCTACATTTTTCTCCATAAATATATTTACGTTTATCATATAATTAATTCGATTTAATCAAATTTAATCTGAATAAGAAGTTTCATCACACTCTGATTTTTTTAATTAAGTTTCGGTGTTGTAATTGAGCATGCATTTCACGTGCAAATGCAATTTTTTTATGCTTCTTAACCTTTTTTTTAGGGTTTGACGATGCCATCTAGGTGAATTTGTACCTATATAAATTATCAATTATTAAATCAAATTATCTGTTATATCTATTGAATAATTTGTTAAATTCTTTATTTACATTAAAACTAACGTTAGTTTTGAAATTTAACTATAATTCGCATTTTGGTAATTATTTATAAAATTATAAATCTAAATATCATTATTATTTTATTAACTCAATTATTTTAGAATTAATTCATCTTATAATAATTTACATTTATAAAATTATAAATGTGAATATCTTAATTACTTTTATAAATTCAATTATTTTAAAATTATTCTTTTATAATCAATTATATATCTTATAATTAAGGGATAATTACACCCTTTTTCGAAGTTTGATGTAATTACACATAAATTTCTTGTGATTTGAAAAATTATATCTAGCACCCCTGAAATTTACCTCAGCCTAACATAAACTTCACTCATTAGTCAAAATTCATTGAATTTACTGACATTAACAAAAAAAATTTGAAAGAAAATTGATATTTGCCCTTGATTGACTTAAAACTAACTAATTTCAGGTCAAATTTTTTTTTTTTGGAACTATACTATCTTTATAACGATGATAATATACCTCATCACATACATTAACACATGAATAATTTGATCATGCAAGGATTAATATGACTAGGTATATGGCAGTAATATATCAATGAGGGACAAATATAGATTTTTTTTAATATTAGCAAATTTGGTGAATTTTTATTAATAGAGGAACTTATTTGTTAGATAGAAGCAAACCTCATGAGTGGTAGATATAATTTTTCAAATTATAAATTTTTTTGTATGATTACATAAAATCTTTGGAGATGAGAGTGTAATTACCCCTACAGTTAACTATCAATCTATCTATAATCAACAAATTTTAAAACCACCCAAAATCGCCCGAATCAAATCGAAATCGAATCATTTTTCATGATTTATTTTTCAAACCACAATTCTAAATTTAGAGTAAAATTGCACTGCATTATTGATTTGATTATAATTTAGAACTTAAAAAAATCGCAAAAAATCGAACCACACCACTAAATATATAATTAATTTTTTAAATTATATGAATAATGATTCGAGAAAATAATTAATTCTTTTACAAGAATTTCATATTCGAATTATATAATCTTAAAATTCATATATTATCAAAGAGTAGATTACAAAGCTCATCTTTGTAAAATTTATATTTGGACTCAACGTTAAATTTTTTAAGTGCATTCAAGTTTTAAACCCATCTAATGATTGTCACAGTTTTTCATCATTTTTTATCCCCTTTTCCGCTTCTCTCATTTCTTTTTTACCACTTTTGTTCTGTCGTTCTGTCTTTTTTATCTCTGTTCTTTTTAAAATCGACTATTGATTTTTGTTGGATTAAGTGTTTCCTTGTTGGATTAATATATATGATCTTATATTTTAATCTATTTAAAGTTGTGAAAAGTGTTGATGGTTTGTGGTGCATAATGTTAGTTTTTCTTTCTTGCTATATACAAACATTTGTTTCATTTATTAATTATTATTAATCTTAATATTTTATTTTTGTTATAAGTATTAAAATCACCAACAATCCCGCAGTCGCACAAAACCGCGCACCTTTAATTTTAATATTAATAGTGAGTATTTAAAAATTTTGTAAAATCTTCAATTACAATTGGATTTAAAAAAATGGAGACCACCGTCAACCCACCAGCTATAGAGTTATTCAATACCAACACAATCCTCTTTCAATTTTCAAGACAAAAACAATAAATAAAAGAGGAATGCAAAAGAGGGAAAGAGCACAAGAAATCCATCCCACCCCTTCTCTCTCTCTCTCTCTCACACACACTCTCTCTCACACAGTGTATGTATCTGTGTCTCTCTCTCTTCCAGTCTCTCTCACATGGTGTATGTATCTGTGTCTCTCTCTCACACAGAGTGTATGTGTGTGTGAAGGGATCCCAATGTTACATGATTTTCATAATACCAGACCTGCTATCTATACCTTGAGCTCAAAGCCACAATCCCCATACATAACCATTAATAGCCCATTGTGAAATTTGGGTCCCCAGTTGTACTCATTGCAGTTTAAAGGATAAAACACACAGACTGTGAGAAGATATCATCGTCATCATGAGTACTAAAGAAGCAGTGGATTTGGGTGGCAGTAGGAGAAGAGGCAGTGCCCCAAAAGCAGGCTCTGTTTGGGAAAGCAGAATGAAGCTTGATGAGGTCAAGGGTGGCATCAAAGTCTTCATTGCCACTCATGAAAATCCACAAGAAGAAGATGCAGTGGAGAACATGGCAGAGGTTGAGAAGAAGGAGAGTAATAGTCTGAGACCCAAACAGAGCCCTATTGGAATTGGGGTGAGTGGGAAGAGGAAAACCTGGAAATCCGAGGGTTCTGAGGGGAGCCCAGTTCAGATTGCACGGCAGAGATCGGAAGTGAGCAAGAGTTTGGATGAACAGAGTAAGGAATTGAGTGTTTCTGGTGATGGGATCAAGAGAAGCCCTCTTTCAATCAAGAAAACAAGATCTGTATCATCGGCCCAGATCAATGATGGGGTGAGGAAAGTGAAATCTGATTCTACTGAGGTTAAAAATGAAGGTAATTCTGAGTTGAGGAAGGTGAAATCTGAGGCACTGCATTTGGCGAAACCAAAAACAGTGGTGGATTATGTGGATGAAAAAGTTGTTGATGATGAGCCAAACAGGGAAGAGAGCTCCGCTGGGAAAGTTGACAAGAGCTCTGTTGATGTTCCCAAATCAAGATCTGATGTGGAGTGTGTGTGTGAAGAGAAGAAGGCCATCACAAGCACCTGTTTGGATGATAATTTTGTTGATGTTGATGGCGATGAAGAAGAACAAGAAGATAAGGAAATTGAGGTTGAGAACAAGAGTCTTGACATTAAAGCAATCACAGAGCAAATTCAGAAACCAAAGAGAATTTTGGTTGAGGAGAAGAAACTGCTCAAGAACAGTGAAAAAAAGTCGGTGCCATTTTCACCTGTTGTCAGGAAAAAAACTCCTCCTGCTGTAAATCATGTCAGATTTCACCCAACCCCAACAAAAACCAATAATCCAAGTAAATGCTGCTACAATGATATATAGTTCTTGAAATGATTCAATCCCTTCTTTGTTCTAATTTTTACTGTGTTTTTTTTTATTACCCATTTTCCAGCTTCAGATCATTCCCATGGAATCCCAAGAACCAGAAGCAAACTGCAAAGCTTTGGTGAGTAAAAATCATCCACTTTCTTGAACTTTCTCTCTATTTTTTGGGTCATATTCAGCTCTGATTCCCTGTTTTGGTTGGTTGATTGCTATCAGTTGACTTAGTAATGTGGAGAGATGTATCAAAATCAGCCTTTGTTTTTGGGATTGGTACATTTGCTATTATCTCATCTTCATACACAAAGGACCTCAACGTCAGGTACATTTGGATAGATGGATTTGAAAATCAAGAAATGATTACAGACACAAAATTTGAAATCCATCCATTCAAATTTATAATTCTGGAAGATTTTCTCCCATTTTTGCAGCTTTATTTCTGTGGTTTCCTACTTAGGCCTTGTCTACCTTGCTGCAATATTTCTTTTCAGATCCCTCATCAGCAGGTAATTTTTTTACAGTAAATTCAGGTTTTTAACAACAGTAAATAGTTTTTAGAAAAAGTGATTTTGTACACTTAGACCCCCTTACATTTTCACCCAAAAAAGTTTCAAAATTAAATTTATACCCTTTCGAAAATTCTTGGTTTGTATACCTGATGCCCTACTATTAGAGTTTGGAAGGATAATGTTGACATCAACAAAAAAAATTACATAAAATATTTAATTTTACCCTTATTTAACGTTTATATGTATATTTTTGTACTTATAAATATGTGAAGGGAGGTTAATATTACTAACTTTTTTTCCTTACAAAATTATTACTCGAGAGTGTTAAATGAGGTGTAAAATAAAAAAATTATGTAATATTTTCGTTGTCGTCAGTGTATTTCGTCCAAACTAATAAAGAAAGGGGGTTAGGTATAAACGGTGAATTTTTTGAGGGATTAAGTATAATTTTAGAATTTTTTAAAAAAAGTGTAATTTTATATTTTTAAAGAGGGTCTACCAGTAATTACCACAAATAAATAAATAAATATTTCACCTTTGTTGATTTGGGATTTGACAGAGGGGCAATGGAGATGGATAGTGGAAATGAAGAATATGTTGTTGGAGAGGAAGAAGCAATTTGGGTGATGAAATTACTTGTGCCTTATGTGAATGAGTTCCTGCTGAAACTGAGAGCTCTTTTTTCAGGGGACCCTGCCACCACTATGAAGGTCAATTTTTCTCTACTCAATTTTTTACTATATTTTGTGTTGTATTTATAAATATATATATATTATATGTGTACAAAAAAAAGTTAATCAGTAAGTTTTCAGTTTGAGGTTAATTTTTGAGAATTATTATGATGTGAAATTGAGTGGAAAATGACAAATTCTGCCTCTGGCAGTTGGCAGTGCTGCTGTTTATTTTGGCAAGGTGTGGAAGCTCCATAACTATCTGGAAGATGGCCAAATTAGGTCGGTTTGATCTCCCCCCCACCCCACCCTACCCATTTTTTCTTATGAATAAATAAATAAAGGGTAAATGATAGTGGACTTTTTCACATAATTACAAGTATTCTTACATTGTTTAAAAAATTACAATGATCCTTTTGAAATTGAAGGTTATCTAACAAATATCCCCTACAGTGGGCCATCACAAGAAGTATTTGTTAGACGATTAAGTTCAGAAGGGGAGAGTATTTCTAATTTTTGAAAAAAACGAAGGGTATATGTTATTATGATAAATCTCAAATAAAACCCGTTGTAAGTTACTCATAAATAATCCATTGGGAAAATGTGGGTTCACACCCCCTCCCCCTCTTTCTTTTGGGGTGGGGGTGGGGTTATTAGGAAAAAATAAAGGGTAAATTACAAAAGGAATACTTTTGGAATTAACGACTTTCTAATATATACTCCTGACAATAATCTGTCACAAAAAAGTATTTATTAGATAGTCATTAATTTTAAAAATTATTTATAATTTTTTAAATGATAAAAAATATTTATAATTATAATTAATTACAAAAAAAGCTCGTGGTAAAAATAAATCCATATGTTCTCTTTCACTAAATATGTGTGCTGACATTTGGGACAGGCTTTATTGGAGTATTTACGGTGCCAAAATTCTGCTCATCCTACTCCTCACAGTTAACTGCATACGGTAAGAATAATCATCATACACATCTGAATTCTATGCAATTATTTGTGCTACACACTCCAATACTGGAGCCTTTTTTTTTTTTTTTATTTATCTCAATTGACTTATTATAAATTATATAAAAATATTTTAATTAAATTATTCGTATACATCTTCTATATACTAATGTATGTAAGAAGTCATATTTTCACCCTTATAATGGTATGTAGTTTGGTTAGAAATAAATTATTTAATCTATAATAAGTCAATAATATTTAATCAGGGCTAATTTTTTAACTTTTTATTAATATTAAAAAATTCAGTAAATTTTAATTAACGGAAGAGATTTATTTGTTAGACGAAAATAGATATTGTGTATTTAGATATAATTTTTAAAAAAATAAGGAGTTTACGTGTAATTATATCAAATTCCAGATATAGGCAGTATAATTGTCTTTATAATGTATTTCATATTCATAGGCCTTTTTTAATAGGAAAAAATATTTCCCTATCTCAAATAATGAATTTAATTTTACTTGATAAAGATTTATACAATAGTAAGAATATATATATATATATATATATTTAAATATATAAGCTTTTTGTAGAATTATTGTTTGCAATTGTAGGGCGTGACTATATGATTCAGCTACTATGATAAATATGAAAAATACAAGCTGAAATATAATTTTACAATTAAAATATTTTAGTAGTTGTTTAATAAGTTATTTAGTTTTCTTTTTCTTTTTACATTTAATTAAATAAGTACATTTAAAATTTGATTGTTCGCACATATTGAGTATGCTTTGAAAACTCGCTGGCACAACAAATGAAGGTACATTTTGGATACGACGATTTCGCGATGCTTGGGGGTCATGTTCTCACAAGAAAGCCGTAGGGTTCGCCGTCTTCGCTCTCGTTTGGAATTTGTCCTCAGTCGTTGCCCGAATTTGGGCAGGTACGTAAATCTCGCTTTGTTCTTTCTAAATATTTTATAACACATTATATACATAGAAAATGGGAAAAATATAAGCAATTCTCTTGTGATATTGCAAATGAGCAAATTACCCTCTTATGAAACAATAAATAGCGATTTACCTCCCTGTATTTTTTTAAATACAACAATTTACCCCCTATGATTTTTAAAAATGAAGCAATTTACCTCCTTGATATTAAAAATAAGCACATTACCCCCTTATGAAAAAAATATAGCAATTTATCCGCCTGTACTTTTTTAAAATGAAGCAATTAAGGAGGTAAATTGCTTCATTTTAAAAAGTACAAGAGGGTAAATTGCTATATTTTTTGTATAAGGGGGTAATGTGCTTATTTTCAATATCACAGGAGGATAAATTGCTATTCACCCCATAAAAAAAGTAATATCGTCAAAAAATATTAAGAAAATTGTCAACAATGTCTGAATTCATTAGTAAGGTTGATCCCCCGAGATTCTCTATTTTTCAAATTGTATTAGTTGAATTCTACTTATATGTGGACAAGCGTTTATTTTTAAGGTAAATTAAAATATCATTTCTGAGATTAAATTTAATTACACAATCATTCTATATCATTTAAAAATTACAAGTACATCCCCTGAGATTGTAATTATTTAAATCGGTACCCTCTCAGAGGTAGATAAATTAAGTTGAAACCATCTTAGGGGTATATTTAATTTTGAAAAAGGCACGAGTATTTATGTTATTAGACTTAATCTTAAAGGGTGTCAATGCACTGTACCTAGATTCCTATTATAGTTTTTGGTTGTTGTCTATTTGTGGTCTTTCAGTACACGCTTTTGAAGTTATTAATTTACTTAATTAATTTTTAGGATAAATTGCAAAGAGCTCCTCTAAAGTTTGTCATATTCACTATTACACCCTTGTTGTTTGAAAAAAATATAAATACCCCTTTAGAATTAATGGATACTTAACAAAATACCCCATCGTGACAGTCCATTGTAGGGAAATATTTATTAGACGATCGTTAATTTCAGATGAGTATTTGTAATTTTTTAAACAACTAAAAAATATTTATAATTATGATAAATTTCAGTGGAACCAAGTGTAATTTACCCAGTATAAATAACATTGAAAGATCTATTGTTTTTGTACATATAATTGAATTAGTAATTTACATGAAACATTTATGATGCAGTGTTCATGTTGTTTGTGGGGTTCAAGTACTATCAGCAGTCATTGGTGAGAGATGCAGATGAAGGAGCCACAAATAGTACTGGAAATCATTCTTGGCAAGGAAGAAATAATGTTGGCAGCAAGCAAAAGAAAGTGTGTTGACACATTGCTGTATTTGTGTGTGTGTGGATGGGTTATCTATAGGTAGAAATAATTAATGAGAATTAGATTTGTTTTTTTTATTGAATAAACAAAAAGAAAAAATAAATAGAAAATTATATATTAGTATTGTGTTTTTAATTATTGAGCTTGTACAATGTTTCTATTTACTGTAAATTACGTTGATACTTTGTGAGGTTAGATTTAAATACATAAAAATCTGTTGCTCTTTGCAAATATTACAAGTACGACACTTGATGATACAATTGTAATTATAAGTATATTTTTATTCAATTAAAAATTCTACACAAAATTTTCATGAGGTATTTTACACTAATTGATGAGGGTGCATTTTATGTCATTTTCGATTGATATTTTGTCAACTTTTTGCTACTAAAATGCATCTAATCAAATGTTATATTGCAACATTAATTTATTAAGGAAGGATTGGATGAAAAACTATGAAAGGGGTCAAAAACAAAAAAATGGACAGATTAGAAGAAAAAATTATGCGTGCCCACGCCTAACAATTGTGGCTGGAAAAGGAAGGCTCAATGACTCGAATTTGGCAAGAAATTGAAGCTGTTTGGGATATCTTTTTGATGAAAGGAAATCACTTTTGTTGAAGGAATGTCTTTAAGTGAAGGAAAAATTACATAATATCCCCCTGTGTGATGCTAAAATTGCACAAAACTTATTTGTGTTAAATAAATAGCCAGAAAAGACCCTGTGAATTCTGAAACCCTGTTAAAAGGACACCATCCGTCCAAAACTGATGGAAGGTGTTGTACACACGGTGGAAATGAGAGTAGGGGCTTTTTTTACTCTATTTCAGCTTTTTTGGTAGTTTAATGGCCAAAATACCATTCTCCTCCACTAAATAGTAAATATACAACTTAACATCCTCCCACAAATATACTACACAAAAATAAGGTTTTAAGTGGGCAAATGTCCAATTTGCCCCTTTTGTTTGAATATAAATAAAAATCACTTATAATATTATATATTATTAATTAAATTAAATTAAATTATTATTTAATTTAAATATATTTAAATATTTATTTATAAAATATACTAAATCAATATAACAATACCTAAAAATTATATCAATTTTTTTAAATTTTATAAAATGTTATATTAAAATTATTAATATATATTTAAATTAAACATTAATATTTTTTTATTATTTTTAAATTTTATTAAATTGAATAATTTTGTTAGAATATAAATCAAAATCACTTACAATATTAGATATTAGTAATTAAATTAAATTAGTATTTAATTTAAATATATTTTAATATTTATTTATAAAATTTACTAAATAAATATAAAAATACTTAAAATTTATATCAATTCTTTGACTTATATAAAATATTATATTTAAATTAAACATTTAATATTTTAGTCTTTGGTAGGAAACTATCATTTTAGTACTAGTAAAATTAGGTAATTTGTAGTATATATATATATATATATATATGTATGTGTGTGTGTGATGTAATTCAATATGAAGATTTTTTTTTACTCTTGGGATTTTGACTCTTGGATTTTCAGCTTCCTCTTCAATTATTTTCTATGTTTTTATGATAATTCTAACTTCCCTATTCATGCGTTCTTTGATGAGCATGTCTAGCTAAATTCTCTCATTCTGGTTAAGGATTTGGCGAATGTTTAATTTCTATGCCTCGTGAGATCTAATTATGCTTTCTACTCTCGTTCATATTGATATTGTGTTGTTTTTTGTGCTTTTATACAAATAGTTTGATTTATGAATGATAAAGCTCATTCATTGTGAAAAATATTTGCCTAACCAATTGAATTGCAAATCCGTAATTGCTTGTTTAATTCAATGATTAGTGGTAACACAACATAATTGATTATAAATAAGTTTTCGATTATGTTGTGGAGAATGCACAATCTAACTTAAGTAAATTCTCATAGGAATTTATTGGTTAGAATTGGGCTTTTCTAGTTCTTAATGTTGTCGGTAAATTAAATCTTTAAGGACGTTCCCAAGGTTCTTTTTTTTTTTCCCCAAAAATCACCTAGAGGTGGGAGAGTTTTTCGGAATCCCCAGTCCTTCTATATTAAAATGCACAAAGAAGTTACAGTGGGGAGAGCTACCTCCATAGAATTTCTAGCAAAGCCATAAACAGGAGTACTACTACTCCCTAACAAATAGAGCAACATTAAACATGGAGTACTGCTCCCTTACAACAAAAGACACAAACAGGTGTACTAAAAATAAAATTATGGTGAGTCAAAAAGTACAACCACATCAATAAGCCTTTCGACATTTTCGAGATAAATCTTACTTTCTTCATCTATGTCTAATGACTTATACTCCTATATAGCACCCTGTTGACCCGGCTCGTTAATCTAAAACCAGGACTATCGACCACCTTGTACTTGGGGCATTAAGATTGGTCCATTTGGACTCATACAAGTACAAACATTTGACTCTATAAATACCTCACAAGCCAAACTATTTCGAATCATAGTATGCCATTATTAATTTCATCAAACAATTTTTCATGTCTATTCCCCTCATATAACTGGAATAGACCTTTTCTTTCTTTATACTTTTTATTTTTCTTCATTAATGTTAGTGCTCCAAAACTATTTGATCTTAAACTAGTCTTAGGTTCATTGTTTAAAATTAGATAATCCAAAAATTAGTTTAGGGGTGAATACTAATTAAATAATAGTTGAGGGGGTGAAATGTATTTATATAAAAAATGCTAAGATCTCCTTTTATTAGTTAATTATTATCTTCTTTCCCCGTTTTCGCCCCCATTCTGCCTCCTCACTGTGTTATCTTCCTTCCCAATTTCCGATCACTGCCGCCCCTCTCTCGTATCAACGCCACCTTCGCCCGTTACGCCGCCGCCGAAACGTAGGCCGTCCAAAGCACCAGAATCACCCGCCGTCTTCATCCCTCTCTAGCCCCACTCCATCCGGCAGCGCGACGCCTTTGTAGCCTATGGTGGGCTTAAATTAGCTATACGACGAGCCGAGGGAAGAGATAAAGAGCTTACAGATTTATCTAAAAACACGACGCCGAGTCGACGCCGGCGCGCCTCCTCCGGCTATCGTGACTGCGGTAATTCTCCTTTACTCTCCGCCGCCGAATCTCCCTCCGCTTGTTGCATTTCATGGAAACTGACATTGCACCTGGCTGATTTGTCTAGTTCCTTTCAGTTGCCTTGCGGTCACTCATACGAGGACACTCCAAATATTGTTTTTTAGATAATCCGGCGACACACGAAATCCTGACTTTAGGATTTTCCACTGAGAAATTGTTGTTCTGTGGTTTCTCAGGCCCTAGGTTTCTGATTTAAAGGTGAAATTATTATGTGATTACTGTTAAGGTAGAGAAAAAGATGATAAAGTTGACAACTTCACTTGAAATCACGGAAGATAAGCACTTTGGTTGCTTTTCCTATTCTGTTTTTTCAGGTTGCATTATTGTGAATTTCCATTTGCTTTCTGCTTTGCAGTATCGCAATTTACATTCAAGGGAAACTCACAGGATTAGATAGATCATTGTTGGGAGGCTGTTTACCTGGCTGTCCTCTAGGAGGGGTTGCGAGACAACCATCATAGTATATTCATCTGCATGCAGAGGATTATGGACTAAACAAATACTCACAGTAAATTATTGAGAACAAAAGATGAATATCATGGGATGGGGTTGTTAAAATGAATTTCGACTTTTCTTGGGTTAAATCTAACAATGGCCCTTGGGCCTTGATAGAGCTGGACATAAGAGAGGCTCCATCAAGACTGACCTTGATAATTGAAATGGCTACATTCATGTGGATTGTGTTAAGCATTGAATTTGTATCTCTATTGATGTTGCATGTAAGTAATGTTGCTTCAAATCTTCATTTAGTCTATGCTGTAGTTGTTTTTTATGTATGGCATGACAGATGAGTTTAGCAGCGGACTCTCCAGTACACTCGTCAAGCAGTGAAGACTTAGCAGCATTTCTTGATGTAGAGTTGGATACTGTTTCTGATGCATCAGCAGATCCTGAAGAAGTTGCGGAAGAAGAAGAGGAGAGTGATGATGGTGACGGGGGCAACTATGACATGGATCTTAAGAGGTATACTTAAGCTGATGAAGCCACTTACCGTTATGCAGCATGTTTCAGTCATAAGCTGAGTCTAGCTTTTCAGGTCTAGGGTATGTGATAATACAATATTATTACTCTAGAACAAACCCCTCTTTCTTCACCATGGTGCTTGGAAGATTTATATAATGGAGCAACGCAGTAACAACTTGGTATCCTGTCTATCTAATATATTCATACTCTATTACGCAGTTGATTGCATATTCGCTTAAAAGATTCAGACTTCCCTTGTGAATTGCTTGGTGAAAGTGGATGTTTTCGTTTGTGCTTTCATTGTTGGTTGAATCTTGTCTAGGAAGTAAAATTCAGCAAATGATTAATTCGAGTTGCAACAACTTGAACACACCAGCACCATTTCCTTTGCTCTTGAAATCTTTAGATGAATCACATTTTGGGCAATTGTTCGTATTTCCTTTTATGATGCATCTCAAACTTATTCGTTATTGTAGAGTTAAAAGGCGCAAGGTGGAATTGTCCGAAGGCATAAATCCACAGAGTTCCTCTTCCCAAGGAGAACCAGCAAAAGTTGTTGGTGGTACGCCCAATTAGTTGAATTTCTTATTTT
Source organism: Sesamum indicum (assembly GCF_026168435.1). Taxonomy (NCBI): domain Eukaryota; kingdom Viridiplantae; phylum Streptophyta; class Magnoliopsida; order Lamiales; family Pedaliaceae; genus Sesamum; species Sesamum indicum. The sequence continues at coordinate 154,516 of NC_142661.1, read as the reverse complement.
TTCTTTCAGTGACTTAGTGTGTGACTGTGTGTGTAAATAACTAAATATTCTGTTCAGGCCTGATAGCTTCAAGGATTGATGGACACAAGTTGGCCTTTCTCTAAACAAAGAAACCAGAAAGAGAAAAAAAGTAGAAAACTACTGTAGATAGGTGCTTAATCCTGTGTACCTTTGTTCTTGAATCTTGATTCACGACCCAAGTACTGGATGGATAACTTCCTTTCACCAACTCACCTTTCAACAATGCTCGGCGACTACTGAGTGCTTTTTATTTCTCTTACTGGTTAATTCTTTTTCATTTTCTGTTTGAACTCATATCACATAGTTGTAAATGCTATTTTATCTTGTGCACCGTGGGCGGCATATAATAATTGATAAACATTTGTACAAGATGTTTGTGACTTGTTCCCTTTTGCCTTTAGTACAACACTAGTGTAATTGTGCTTTAAAGCTTACATGATTGACATTCGAGAGCATGGTGGGGCAACTCTGTTTCAAATGCTTCAAGAGTCACTTCTATTGTATGGTCGAATCTGTTACAGGTCTCTTGTGTATTGCACCTTGCCGTCCTCCCTTTTGCTTCTCATATTGCATTTAACTTGTATTTTTCAAACTGCTTTTTTGTTGCTTCTTTCTGCTTGTAGCATATCATCGTCTTGAAAATTTTAGGCATTGACTCATTTTGCCCTCTACTCATGTGTTCTTGTGCAGGCTTGTTGCCCAAGAAGAATATGTGTCCACATCCTGGTGTTTATGCAGGAATGTGCATGCGGTGTGGGCAAAAGATGGATGATGAGTCTGGTGTTGCATTTGGGTACATACATAAGGTTACTTTCTGAGAATATGAATTTGAGTTCCGTAATATTTTCTTTCCATTGTTTTCCTCTAAATCATGCAAATATTATCCAAATCTGATAGATGATGTCAGAGTTATCATATGCTTAATAACTCTACTTAAGTTGAAGAGATAAACTAAAAGTACGGAGTAAAAATACGGATTAGTGGCCAATTAATTCATTAAAGCGCATGCCTAATATTTGGTTGTGCTAATAGCTCCGAGTGTTCACTTGTTGGAAGGAAGCAAAACAATATACCTAGTAAGGATGGAGAATAAAAGACACATTAGGATCAAGATTAAAGAAATGGGATGTGTTTTTTTATTCTCATGTACTCGTTATGCTAGAGTTTTGCTAGTTTTTTTTTCTTCCTATTCGTGTAGCATCAAATGAATTTAGGAACAACGCGAATGTAGGGCAAGATACTTCATATTGAGCTTTCCCTGCTGTCTTGCAGTTGTAAACATGAGAAAGTATTTCATTTATTTATGAAGTAAAGTTTCCTGCATGCAGAATTTGAGGCTTGCTAATGATGAGATAGCCCGATTACGTGACAAAGACTTGAAGAACTTGCTACGTCATAAGAAACTGTGTTTGGTTCTTGATTTAGATCATACGCTGCTCAATTCAGCTCGGCTTCCTGATATTACAGTGGAAGAAGGATACTTAAGCCAAAGAGATGCTTTGCCAGGTATCTTTTGTGGTCCTTAGTTTGACAATCCTTTTGTTGCATTTGAAAATTTGCATTTTCTGATGTTTATCTGCATGTTTTACTGTAGATCTTTTGATCTTGCCCTTTAATTAACGCATATTGGTGTGAAGTGTCTGTGCCTGTCAAAAATGGAAGTCTATCAAGCACAATTTGACTTCCTATAACTTAATACCAGGGGCAGACTTAACCGTCCTTCCTACTGGACAATTGGGGAAAATAAATATTAAAAAGGTTCGTATAAGTTTCATGAGAAAGCAAAGAAAAGCATGAGATACATATATCTTTTCTTTGCAAAATATTTCTCCAATGAGAAATTAGTTCCACCTTCATCGATCATCATATTATATACATTAAGGCAGTTGCTGACTAATGTAATGGAAGTGCGAGCAAAAATTTTCGAAGGTCTTGGTTATACAAGATTGTTTTGCTTTGTGCATTGAGTTTACTTTGTAATCTTGTATTAATGAGTATTGAATCATGCTTGGATCATTGTTTTGATGTAGCTTTGTTCTGTTTTTGGTTTTGAACAGATATAGGTTAGGGTACATAATGCTAGAATTTATTTATAATCTGAGTAATTCATCTTATTTAACTTTTTTGTATTTGTGTTATCCGGTTCAGACTCCTTGGTCTTATAAACTTGTTTGGATTGGTTTTAGTTTCGCATGATCCAATATTTTTATACTTCGACTTTTCTTTGTGTGTGTGTACGTGTATCTGTATTATTAACAATACCATAAGGCATCCTTTAATTTTTTGGATGGGATTAAAAGGGGTTAGATAATTTCATGATTAATGTTGGGATATTTGGTAAGATGATAATTTAATAGCTTATTTACTTTGCATGAATCATTAGATGACTATTGTGTGATTAATTTATATTGTATTAATTTTTGTAGTTGTTATAAGGTAAAATTTTGTTATTGCCCCGTAATAGGACAAAAACATCAATGTCACATATTCACATCACAAAATGTAAAACATTTAAAAATACTTTAAATATATATATATATATCTAATATCTATATCATTTTTCCCATCACCACTATATTCATCTTCATAAAAATCATATTTTATTAATATATATTATTACAATAATATCAAAATTATATCTAACTTATACGAATTATTATAAATTCTTAACATCAGAAGAAATTTTTATTTTTAAAATTTCTATTTATTATTTGTTATCCTATAATTTAATTTTATAAAAATACTTATTAAAATTACTAAAGTGAAATTTAAAATAATTTTAATTTATAAGTATTACAAAATTATAATTAATTAGTTATTAAATTACTATAAGTAGTTACATAAAGAAAACCCCACTAAATGTCGTCGTCTTCACTAAGGCCTAAATCTCCTGCGCCTCGCTGCCAACTTCCTTGCCCACTGCCCTCGCCCCTCTCTGCCTGCCGATGACGGCTAAAGCCCGACTCTTTCCACTGCACCAGCGCCAGCACCCTCATCTCCCTTGTCTCCCTCCACGATCCCGCCCTCATTTACCGACAATGAGATGCCAGTCCCTACCTCATCCCCCTTCCCTGCCAGCCCAACACCACCCCTTCTGCCCCCAACATTGCCCTCCACAACTCCCCTCAGAAAATGACCAACAAGCATATGGATCTCAAATTAAAGAGTTGTATCTGTTAATTTTACCAATGGTAATGGAGGGAATGCTGAGAAGTAAAGGATGCCTGAAGCTCTTCAACTAAACAAGGAAGAAAGAAGAAGGAACTTGTGAATGAGCGTCGTTTTGTCAAAAAAGCATCTGACATGTCTGAAAAGTTTCTGTGATATGTTATGAAGTTTTACACGAAATAAGGGGCCAATATGAGAGGAAACACAATTTCACGAGGACAATTTTGGGAAAAAAAAATTAATCATACTCAGTTGGGCTTGTCAACATAGATAATAATCATGGGCTGGATGGTTATCAAGCCACCATCACAATCGATATCGGGCCACCTCCACTTATCATTGGCTTGGCCTAACCTAAGTAAACAAGATACTGGTTGATTGTTTGTTGGGATATCAGACCCAGTACTGCCAAGTGAAGGTGCCCTAAAGGTTTATTCTGCCCGTGGATGTCTGAAGAGGATATGATTATTTATTACCATAAACGGATTTGTGTTCTAAATTTCGTAATAACCTTTTATGAAATTTCGATGAATCAACTTAACGTGCTTCCACCTGCTCCTTGCTTGGGGTGTTCATAGATTGGTAAGCTTACTGAACTACACCGAAACTGAAATTTTGGTACATACTGAATACCGAACCCAATCATTTCTTTTATATAATGTGTATTATATTAGATTATCTTCTGTTATACTATATATATATATATTATATTGTATATAATATGTACTACTTCTGTTATACTATATATATATATTATATTGTATATAATATGTACTATAGATATTGGAATATGAATTTTCATTTTTTTTCTTTTTTTAAAAGCAAATTTGGTATATTACCGAAAACTCGCTTCAGCATTCGCTACTCAAGCTTGGCATACTGAATTTTCGGTGTGTTTTGATTTGGTTGGATTTATTGGATGCACACCCCTACTCCCTGCCCCACCTTCCACCCCTCTCACAAAAACAAAAGGGTTCTGCCAAGTAGATCCTTGATCTCCCCTGCTTTATAAAGTCCAGCTCTTTTAGATTTTAGATTTTGTAGGTAACTTGCTAATCATGCAGTTTATATTATATGCGTACATATATGCAGATTTCAAGAGTATGTTGGTGCTCTGTGTGTTATGCCACTGAATACTGAGTGATGAAAGATCAAGTATGTTAAGGAAGCTTTCAACAGCTGTGTCAATGAAGGATTTTGCAAATTTGGGGTGCTCATACTTGAGAAAAGAAAAGGGTTTAATCATCTCCCCAGACTTAGCACTAGCCAAAAAAGATTTAAGAACAAGCTGATTGAAAATATTATTAGGGGCGTGTATATCATGGTTTGGCGGCCTTGGTAGGATGAAATTTGATATGCCTTCACGCAAAAGGGTTTTGTTATAGTAGATATTAGTTACCTCTGCCTGGCAGGTGAAGCATCTAGATTTGACATGCATCTCATGGAATTAATTATATTGTGATGTCAAACTTGCATCCTTGCATGATGCTTTTATCGTTCATAACACAATTTCTTTTGTCATATGCTAAGTTCTCCATGAGTGAGCATCCACAGTTACTATCGCAGTTATGAACATCTTTGTTTATTCTCTACCATGACTATCCACTCTTTAAATCTGATAAGTGCTCCATGTAATAGTATGATTGTTTATGCTTTGATTAAGACCCTTTAACATTCCAATTTGCTAGTTAACTTTAGATTATTATTGTTCTTTGCCTTCAACCAGGAAATAAGTCTTTTACCTTTCAGTTCTTTTCTAGAGAGTTCATTGCTGCTTCAATTTCTTCATTCTTGTGGCAAAACCAACTTAGTTTCCAGTCGTTCTGAGTTTTATCCCACGTGTAATTTTTGTGACATGCATTTTGCATTATGACCAGATGCCTTAAAGAGCAGCTTATTCAGACTGGACCGGATGCAGATGATGACCAAGTTGAGGCCATTTGTGCACGCATTCCTTAAAGAAGCTAGTAATTTGTTTGAGATGTACATATACACCATGGGTGAACGTCCATACGCTTTAGAAATGGCAAAGCTGCTTGATCCTGGAGATGTTTACTTTAATTCCAGAATAATTGCGCAAGGAGATTGTACGCAGAGGTATCAGAAGGGTCTTGATGTTGTTTTGGGACAAGAAAGCGCAGTCCTCATACTTGATGATACAGAAGCGGTAATGACTGACCTCAATTATAGAACTGATTGAAGTGGATTCCTTTCTTTTAGGCTAGTTATTGTGATCCTTGGCTAATTTTTTTTTAATGTATTATCTGATGAATGATGTTGGATTAGATGAGCTTTGCCCCTAAGCGCACTTTTTTTTATTTCTCGAATCACATTCACGAGTATTAGCTGTCCTTAAGCTTTCTTATATTACAATTATTAGTGCACAATTATTTGTGGTTTGGAAAATATAAACCAAAGAAAGCTTTGGAGACTTAAATTTAGCATTCTATCTTTTGTTTGGTGATGTTGATGGTTTACTTGTGGTGTTAAGCATGCTTAGATCAATTATGTGAGTGCGGAGAATTGCTCGTTTCGCTTGACTGTGTGATATGTGCTGGGCTAGGAGGTGCTGCATTTATTCCGTTGTTAGATGCTAGGACAGCTCGTTCTTCACCATATTTGTTTATTTTTAGTTTTGGTCTACTCTAGAGAATCCTTTTGTGGCAGGCCTAGTGATTTGAGGGCTGCTGTTTGGTGTGAATCCGTTTGTGGAAATCCTAGTGATTTGTGGTTCTTTTGTAAAACTACTTAAAAATAATAGGAATTTACTTGGCAGTTGAAAATTTCTGAACTGCATAAAGTGAATATCTTACAAGTACAAGGATGTATGTTGAACTGTCAAAACTTTGGGAAAGATTACTGTGAAAAGAGTTTGCTAATCTGTCAAAATATCAACATAAGTTGCTATTGCTCCTAATGACTGAAATATTTTAGTAATCCAAGTCATTTGCTGAATTAATTCGTCGTGCGTGCTTGCATGAGACCATTTGTGCTTGTCGGCTTGACTCCTATGCCTTGGCATCCATGCTATGCAGTTTCATCCCAACTTTCTGATAGTAGAAAAGAACTGATTCGGCTTATAAATAAGCATGACGTGCCGTCATTTATTGATATTGCCACACTTGAGATATATGCTTAGGTTTCCAATTATGAAATTAATTTATCTGGTTGTTTATGTGTTATAAACATTGTTATTATAAGTAAATAGTGAACAATGTGATTGGAAACTAAGAGAATCAGAGAGGGAAAAAGGAAATGTGAGAGGAGATAAGTGAAAAAAGCAAAACCAACTTGTTACTAGAACCACCTTAATACTTATAAACTTTCTATTGGTTCTTAAGACGACAGCCCAAAAATGCCATACAGACAAGTTACTTTAACAACTCTCGCTTAATAAAAGTACAGGTTTAATTTTTGGCAACATATATTTTGTTTCCTTTTATTCATCAAGATGTTATAGCTAGCAGTAATAGATTGGGCGTCATTTATTATAGGTGTGGGGAAAGCATAAGGAGAACTTAATATTAATGGAAAGATATCACTTCTTTGCTTCAAGTTGCAAGCACTTTGGTTTCAATTGTAAATCACTTTCTGAACTAAGAAGTGATGAAAGTGAGACTGATGGAGCACTGGCTACTGTTCTCAAAGTTCTTCAGCGTGTCCACAGTTTGTTCTTTGACCCGGTATTGCCTCTTCACTCCCTCAATAATAAACAAATAAATTCATAATTAACTGCTTTTCGAGTTCATTTAGTTGAGGTGTATTGTTTCAGGGACACAAGGATCGTCTAGAGGACCGAGACGTGAGACAGGTAAATCTGGATCGGAGGTCCGAGTATACTCTCCTTTCTATTTGTTGGTGCTTGGTGTTGTGTCTTGTCTGGTTCACTGCTGGAGCAAAGGAATTGATAATACCTTTACTTTGGGCAGAGTTTTTTTGATTTTCGCAGCCAAGCTATGGTGTAAATATATTTTCTCTTTTCTTCGCGGTTTTGGGGGAAGGCACTGCAGATGAAATATATGAAAGCTTGATTGCTCTATGTTGTTAGCATACTGCAATAAAATGATCAAGTTCAAGTCTAAATCTTTTTTAATTAGTGGATGGAATATTTTTGGGGGTATCAATTCATAAAGCTAGAGTCTTTTCTTCTCGTAAATGTAATTATTATGTATCTATGGTAATGGGATAAAAACAACAGTTAGCATGTGAGGTGATTTATATGAGCTGGATGTGAGCTAATATATGTAGCAATAATCTAATAAGTTGTTTGTTCATTGTGTTTGACTAGGTTTGGTACTGTCAATTACTGGATTATCTTGAATAATTAACTAGTAATCCTAAAATCTGCTTTCGTTTCGCCAAGTTTGTCTCCTTAATGGTTGTATAATCACTAGTGATAACGCAGAAGTAGCTTATTCTGAATTTATGGTGACTTAACGAAGTTTTCATGCTCTAATCATCATCTCTCCAATCAAATGTCAGGTGCTAAAAACAGTTCGTAAGGAAATTTTAGAGGGCTGCAAAGTTGTCTTCAGCCGTGTCTTTCCAACCAATTTCCCCGCTGAGGAGCACCACTTGTGGAAAATGGCGGAGCAACTGGGAGCAACATGCTCATTAGAACTTGATCCATCTGTTACACATGTGGTCTCTATGGATGCAGGAACAGATAAATCCCGTTGGGCAGTGCAGGAAAAGAAATTTCTGGTCCATCCTAGGTGGATTGAGGCTTCGAACTACATGTGGCAAAAGCAGCCGGAAGACAGCTTCCCGGTTAGCCAAGCAAAGAATAAATGATCCGTTTGTCCTCTGCATCTAACCTCCGTTGACAAATTTACTTGCACTCATTTTTCAGCTGTTTCCATTAGGTGTACTGTCCAACCTGGCTAGTTACAGCAGTTGTTGTTTGTATTGCCTTAACTAAACCTTCTCTTTCAGCCTACTTTAGTAAAGATTTTGATGAAGGTGTCTGCCAAAGTGAACCTTCCATCAGATCCAAGATTTTGTAAACCTTGATAGCTAGTTGAGAAGTTCATCCCGGTTTTTGTACATAACAACCAGTTTAGGAACGCAATTTATCTTCTTTAAGTTAACGTAATCTGCAGTTTACACCATGGGGTTACTGTACGGTTAGCCCAAGACATCAGATTTGGAATTTATGTTCGACTCCGGGGTCCTGAATGTTGTGGAATTCATTTCTTTTTCCGTAATGGAAAATTTCATAAATGTGCAATAATGTACAATTGTACAATACAATCAAGATCTAGAGGCCTCATTAGTGTTTAACGTCCTAGGCCAAGGTACCTTAAACTATCTATAAGTGCAATTGTGCGTTGAATGATAATTCTGCATTAATAATTTTCAGCTTAATCTCCTTGATTACAATTCGGGTTAAGGTAAAGGGTGGTCGATCCTGCTACTAAAATCTCCTCTTATTGCGTTCTTGTCATATAAGATAAACCAGCTAAGCGAGTAGTGCTCGGTAAGCCGCATTAACAACGTGCTTTTCTCTCCATTTTTTCGATATCCAACTAATATCTACATTCCAATCACAGTTATGCCAAAATGATCACAACTGTTGGCAAATGAAATCAATACATTGGCAAGAAAATCGACAATGGAAGAATAGATGATAGTGGGTCTCTTGTCCACCAATGCAAAGCACACAGGCCCCATCAAGGCGACGAAGCTATGGTTACCCAGTGTTGACAATTGTTTCAAGTTAGCAAGCCATATGGTGAAGGAATTATGAGGCCAAAAGTAGTGAAGACCAACCTACTTTAGAACACTTTGGATGGAATAGATTATATACAGCTGCATTCGTGAATGTCTCTCCATCCGTTTTCCAGATGATCCTATAACTCTCCCCATAAAGAGTGGGTAAAGAGTGTAAGATCTCTAACCACTCCAAGTCAGTAATAAGTGGCCAGTTCCATTCACCTGCTTTAATGACGATGTTGAGCTTGTCATCCAAAGACATATCCGTAAGCTGTGGGCCACGTGGAAATCAATGTATAAGTGGACCAAGTAAGTGCCATGGATCCTACCATAAGTAAAACGATTAACCATTTACCAATCTGATAATCAACATGTGCTAGGAGTAATGTTCGCGAACGAAGCAATTTGCGACATTCCCAAGACCTCGTTTGAACGCTTGCTGTCAACACTAATTTATCCCGAGATCGAAACTGATGGATCCGAGCCACCCAAATTGAAGATTAACAACCTTGGATAACATCCCACAAGTGTCTACTCATGAGTGCATAATTAAGTGTCTTTACATCATGAATTCCTTGGCTCCCTTCATTATGCGGTAAACAAACCTGCTGCCACACCACTTTATAATAACCACTTTCTATTGCCCCTTTTCAAAACGAAAAAGATCGCATTTTCTTCTCAACTTCATGAATGACCCCTTTAGGCAAAATGAAGGCCATTGCACGTTAAATGTTCAACGCTGTGAGAATAGATTTGATAAGCTGGACACGTGCAGCAAAGGATATTGAGGTCCCTCCCATCCCTTAATACGTTGGTCAATCTTCATAAATAAGGGCTTGCAATCTGCTATGGAAAGCCGGGAGGATAAGAGCAGCAAACCAAGATACTAAACCAGGAGGAGCCCTTATTGGAATCCCAATATACTAAGGAGACAATCCCAATCTCCTTGAGCCGATTTCGAAAGTATAATTGATTGTTTTCGAATTGGCATGTAAGCCAGACAAGGAAGTGGACATCTGAAGGCCTTTCTGAAATAAACGGATAGAGGCCTCCTCCGCTTTGCAAACAAGTAAGAGATCATCAGCAAATCACAACTTAAATAACCCTAGTTCACGACATCTCCAAAGGTAGGTAAACTTTGAATCCTGCTTAATTAATTGTTGAAAAATCATGTATAGTACCTCCATCACAAGTACAATTAAGTAAGGGGATATAAGGTCCCCTTGCCGAAGACCACGACCTCTCATGAAAAAACCATGTGCACTACCATTCAGTCAAATAAAAAATATAGTTGTTGAAATACATTCCTCAATCCAATGAATAAAGATGACAGAAAAGCCAAAAAGCTACAAGGAAGCAATCAAGAAATCCCACTTAACCATATTATATGCTTTGCGAAGGTCCACTTTCAAGGTGCACCTCGGGGGAAGGCGCTGCTGATTGTAACTGGTAAAAAGTTCTTGTGCTAGCAAAATATTGTCTCTATTTAATCTCCACGGAACAAATGCATCTTGAGAGAGGCTAATAATTGATTCAATATTTTATTGAGTCGCTGCACTAAAATATTTGTAATAGCCTTATAAAGGACATTACAGCATGCAGGTCTAAAATAAACAACAGTAGAGGGGGCTTGTACCTTAGGAATAAGAGCGAGGAGTGTAGTATTCACTTGTTTCAAAAGTCGTCCAGTGGTAAAAAACTCCAGCACTGCCCGAGTTACCTCCTCCCCAATGACTGACCATGTTGCTTTATAAAACCCTGCAGAGTAGGTATTCGGTCCTGATACTTTGTCCTCTGCAAAATCAAATAATGCAAGCTTGACCTCCTCTATTGTCACCGACCTTATGAGTACCCAAGCTTCTTCTTCGGTAACAATACGACTCGCCCATGGTCGCAAGTATCTCAAATCAATGAACCTATTCCGCTTCTCACCTCTCAATAATCTTTGGAAATACCAAAAAAGTTCCTCAATAATATCTGCCTGCTCCGTATGAGTCCGACCAATCCCATTAGTAATTTGGAAGACCCTCTTGGAAGCTTGTCTAGTTGCCACCTTTTGAAAGAAAATCAACGAGCATTGATTCCCCCCCCCCCTTAACCATTCAATTTTAGCCTGTTGTTGTAACATATTCTACTCCAATTTGGAAGCTTTGATATAAATAATCCAAAAATAGTGTTCTAATTGAAGTAGGAGAAAGTTGTAATGATCTGATTGTAAAAGTGTTCGGGAAATAGCTAAGAATTCCTCAGCAAGCTTGACATTTGTTGATAAGTCACCTTATTTCTCTATTGTCTATGAAAACCTGTTTGAGTGCTTTCAACTTCCTTATAACATTGTACATGGTAATACCAACAATAGGATGCTTTCATACATTCTGCACAGATAGAAGAAAATCCGTTGATGAAGCAAGGTAATTGTCAAAGCGGAACATAGTCGTTGATTGCTAGAATTCCCCCCATAAGGTCAACAGTGAGTGGTCGAAAGTTCGAGACTTAAGGCTAAGATAATGAGCATCTGGCCATTGAGCCAACCATTGATCATTGGCAAGAATATGATCTAACTGCTTCCACAGAATCCGATTATTGTCACTATAATTGTGCCATGTAAACAGTTCGCCTTGCATGGGAAGTGTGATGAGTCCCGTATCAAGAATACAATTTTGAAACTCCTCCGTGGCAACATGTATATCCCCTAAGGCTCCACACACTTCACTCATGTCCAGCACCGTATAAAAGTCTCCAAGGACTAGCCATGTCTCATCCGAGATGGAGCTCACAAGTTGGTCCAATGATAGCCAAAGATCTCGTATAGTTCCCAAATCATTTTCCCCATACACAATAGAAACAAGGGGCGTCAAATGCATACACCGAATAAGCACACGACAATGAATTAATTGCACATTAACATTCAAATCTCAACTCCAATCTCATCATCATCCCATGCAACGATTGCTCAATCCGAATAATCCAAAAATAGTTCCAACGAGGTAACAAAGTTGAGTGAAGCTGTGAAATATTATTAATAGCTACTCTAGTTTCTAATAAACCAATAAACTGTAACCTGAATCCAGAGACCAAATCACCATCCACCACCTGATGGTCTCGCCGATTCAGCCCCCTCACATTCCAGACACCCGTTTGCATCACCTCCTAAGGGGCTGCATTGTTTTAGGACACCTAGTTGAACACTTTGCAATCTCATCGTCAAGAGTAAGCACATCAAAACGATTATAAAGAACAATCTCCTTACCTTTTCCCTCGTTTTCATTCACATGTCTCGGAGGAACCTCATTTGGTCTACTAATTCATCCTCTAACCCTGTATTTAAGCTTAGAATATGATCAATAGGGTTGTACTCTTGTGGCTTATTGCTCTCTGCTGAAGGACGGACATACACAGCCACTGGTGGTTTATTGACTTGCTTTGCTGACGGGCATGTAGCTTGATCGCCTAAACTAGTAGATTTAAGGCATTTCGGTGGTACCCATTCGTACTCCACGTCAACCCAACACGGCAACTCGGCCCATTTGAATGAAATATGCAGCATAACACCCACACAAGAGCAAAATCTAATCTCGTGCATGCTTTCGTGATTGCATTAGGATACAATGGCCTCCCAATCCCACTAGCCATTGTACTAAGGTCCTCATTTGTCCAAAACTCGATCGGAAGGTGGCGCAATTTAATCCAAATAGGCACTTGCGTGTGTTTGTGCTTGTGTAATGCCATACCCAGTCCCATCGTTGGAGGACAATCGGTTGACCCTAAAACAACCAAGGGCCACCTTCGATCACCTCTTTCATTGCTGCCTCTGTCTTGAATAGAAAGAAATAAAATCCATTCGTTATCGCAATAACCTCTTTAACTATTAGCCATACTAAACTAACAAAAGCATTCAATTGATGGAAGTATGATTTTCGGCCAAGAAAATCTCCAACCACTGTTGTGGCCTACCATCATGATCCCTCACGAACCATCTCCAACGTAGGGCGAACAATAATCTTATAGTTTTGTGTTGAGGGTGCAATGTTTGTCAATGTTCGTCGAGTAGAATTATTGAATCCTACTGCAATTTTATCATTTGATAAATTATGCAGAACATGAGCATGAAGGGAACCATACCAATAAACAAGCTCGTCACCAGCGGAGGTATGGGATCCAAGGGCTCTTTTGGAGGCAAATCATCATGGGCGCTGACACATCATGAAGCAGTGGAGTTGAAGAAACCCTAGAAAAATTTTTCATGTTAAGCAGTGAAACCCTAGGTGTATTCTTCATAGATGGCGGTGAAACCCTAGGTTGTGAAATTCATTGTGCCAACCTTGGTCCCGACGTACAATGTAAATCCCTTAACGAGGATCTAAAAATGGAAAAAATCTCTCTATTTTTCGCACGCACACACATAGTGCATTAATTGCTTCCGTTGCAGCGCCGCCGACCGGCCGCCGAAATTTTTCTTTCGGCCGACACCTTGCTCGCCGTCAGAAGACCGTCGCCACTGCGCTGCGTGTGTGGCTGCCGGAGAATCGACGCGCCCTAGATTTGTGAACGACGCACTATTTTTTGCTGGGAGCTTCTCAAGTCGATTCCGCCTCCGTTCTGACGAATTTCTGGCTGCCACTTATATCAATCGATTCCTCATCACATGGGGAACATTTCCCATCCTTCAATTTGAATTTTCATTGAAGATTGAGACTGGGCTGAAGAGTTAAGTGTTGCGTGTTTTCTGCGATTTCTGCGCAGGCTGGGAAGAATTATTTCTGTGATTTTTTCTCTGAATTTCGTGGGATATTTGCTGAGTTTGGTTTGGTAGTTTATTGATTTTGATTTGGAGGATTGTGGTTTGCCCATTCGTCGGATTCTCTGCGAATTTAGTCGGATTTTTCGCTGTTTCTGCATATTGCTCGTTCTTGCTGAATCTCGCTGGTTCTGCTGATTCTATTGATGAATTTCGCTGCTATTGCTGTTGAATTTTTGTGGCTAGATCTTTTGTTGATCCCCGTTGATTATTCCGTCGGTTTTTCTACAAATTTCGTTGGAAATTCTGGGTTTCTTCATCGGATTTTTCACTACTTTCTTGCTGTGAAGTGTTGCTGTTTTTTTGCTGCTGAAGATTGCTGTGAATTGCTGCTGTCATTTACTGCTGAATTTTTTCGGATTTCAACTGCTGTTGCTGTAATTTTGTTGTGAATTGCTGTTCACTGCTGCTGCAAATTCTGCTGCGCTGGTTCATCGTCGGATTTCTGCAGTTGCTGTAGTTTTTTGGCTGCGAATTGCTGTGGCTGTTTTTGCTGCTGCTGTGAATTCTGCTGCGTTCTGCAATTTTTTAGCTGTTGTTCGTTCGTCGTTTATGCGAATTTTCTGCTGCTTTCTGCTGTGCTTTGGCTGATTTTAGCTGTTGTTCGTTCGTCGTTTCTGGTTGTTAGTTCGCCGGATTTCTAGGAATTTTCTGTTGCATTCTTGTTGTTTTGCTGCGAGTTGCTCTTTGTTGCTGCCGCGAATTCTGCTGTGCTGCTCTGCGAATTCTGCTGCGTTGTTATGCAAATTTCTGGTGCTGTTTTGCTGCAAATTGCTCGTCACTGCTGCTGCGAATTCTACTGCACTGCTCTGTGAATTCTGCTGCGTTGTTCTGCAATTTCTGGTGCTGTTTTTACTGCGAATTGCTCTTCACTGTCTTCGTCGGATTTCGCAGATTTCTTGCTGCGGTTGATTGTTGTGAATTGCTACTGTTATTCCTTGCTGAATTTCGTCGGGTTTCTGTGATTTTCTGTTGCGCTGTTCACAGATTTCTTGCTGATTCGCAGAGTTTGGATTGTTGCCGGAGCATCACGGGAGGTCTGATTGGGCAGTTGTTTGCTAGTTGTATGCCACAGCAGGGGGCTAATCGCCCCCGGTGTGGTCTTATCGCGATGCGGTTGCTGGTGCAGCTGTGCATCCTCTGCCGCCATCGGTATCTTTTGAGACATCTTCATTTCGCTCGATGGGTGTTTTGTCTCGGGATTAGGGAATGAAGGTGCTGAGATTTTTTCGTCTGAGGAAATATCTCGATTCTCCCTATCGTTTTGTTATGATTTGGTAGGGAAATTTTCGCATGGCTATCCATCCATGCAAAATCTTCGACGCTGGATGCTGGCTCAGGGATTTCGTGGGGATTCTTCTGTAGGGGCCATTAATGTTCGAGATGTCTTCATAAAATTTGCACTAGATGAGGTTTATACTAAGCTTTGGATCAAATCTATCTGGTTTGTGGAAGGATTTCCCATGCGTGTCTTTAAATGGACACCAACGTTTAATCCAAGGGAAGAATCGCCTATTGTTCCATTATGGGTTCGTTTGCCGGAGTCGCCGATCCAGTTCTTTGATCGGGAGGCATTGTTTAGCATTGCCCGTCTGTTGGGGACGCCTCTTAGGACGGATGTTTCTACAGCGACTTTGGTGCGGCCTAGTGTGGCGCGGGTCTGTGTGGAGATTAACTTACTAGAGCCGCTACAAACAGAAATCGGGCTTGGGATTGGGACAGAAGTGATCATCCAGCCTGTAATTTACGAGCGTCTTCCTAAGTATTGTGGGGCTTGCAAGCACTTAGGACATGATGAAGATGAGTGCTATGAGAAGCACAGATCAAAGGCCCCACCAGTTAGGCCTGCAAATAGGGATGATCCTCCGTCGCCTATTCCTGATTAGGAGGATCTTCCGGTGAAACTGGATGCGCAGCGGGCGCAAAAGAACTTGAGAGATCGCCATAAAGAAAAACATGTGGTTTTTTATGATGGTGCAACCCGATCTCGCCTTGGGGCTAGTGCTAAGGGGGCGGAGGGTGAATCGCAGGAAGTTGCATCACATAAAGATGTGTCCAAAACAGTGGTGGAAGAAGTGGTGCACTTGCCGGAAGATTAGGATGACGGAAAAGCGAAATCGGGTCATGTCAAAGAATCAGTCGATGAACACCATTACAGGAATGAGAAGGAGACAGCGGTTCCCAGGTACATCCGATGGTTCCTGAGTTGGGAGATCTGGTGGTCCATCTGACATGAGAACTGAAGATGAGCAGGTAGAAACATGTGTTGTGCCAGCATCCCAGACAACGAGGTGTGAGCTGACAGGATGTGTGGTTAATACAGCGAATCAGGAGTTGCCTAACTGTGCTGCAGTTATCAATGATGAGGTTTTGGGACCGACGGGGAGGACGTACATCAGGTGGATGAGGAGGATGTCTCTAGGAGGTTGGCGCGCCATCGGCGAGGTCGGTCCATGGGAGACGCATCTAAGGACCATTCTGCTTCGCTAGATCGGCGAAAGGTAGTCTCCCCACCCCGTAGGATTGTCACGAGGAGTACTATCATACTTGCTGGGATCTCGTCCCAGAGGATGTTTTTTGTGCAGTATCTGAGTGTTTTTGTGGCATAGCGATGCCGAAGAGTTTCACAGCTACTACCATCTCTCTTATACCAAAGATCGCCAGCCGAGCTTTTTGGAGTGAGTACCGGCCGATAAGTTTGTGTAATGTTACAAATAAGATCTGCACGAAGTTGATGTCCATCAGACTTGGGCATGTCCTACCGAAGGTAATATCTCCATCCCAGAGTGGGTTTGTCCCGGGATGATTGTTGAGTGATAATGTTCTTTTGGCGCAAGAATTAGTTCACTCATTGGAGTCTCACCGGTCGGAGGCGAATGTTATCTTTAAGCTTGATATGGCCACAGCTTATGATCGAGTTAACTGGGAGTTCCTCTTTCAAGTCTTGCGGCTAAAGGGCTTCCCGTAACGCTGGATTGACTTGGTGGTTAATGCTGTCTCTAATTGTTGGTTCTCGGTCCTAGTGAATGGTATCACAGTGTCAGTTTGGCATGATAATTGGTTCGGTGAGAAGCCTTTAGCCCAGCTAGTTCACGGGGCCCCCGACACTATGGAGTCGGTGTGCTATTATTCGCATGAGGGAGAATGGAATGTCCCCAAAATCTTCAGGATAGTCCCGCCCCAAATTGCACATGTTATCTGCCTATTGCATCCCAGACAACAAGGTGTGAGCTGACAGGATGTGTGGTTAATACAGCGAATCAGGAGTTGCCTAACTGTGCTGCAGTTACCGATGATGAGGTTTTGGGACCGACGGGGAGGACGTACATCAGGTGGATGAGGAGGATGTCTCTAGGAGGTTGGCGTGCCATCGGCGAGGTCGGTCCATGGGAGACGCATCTAAGGACCATTCTGCTTCGCCAGATCGGCGAAAGGTAGTCTCCCCACCCCGTAGGATTGTCACGAGGAGTACTATACGATCTACTCTCCGATATGATTTTTCTGGGGTCCGGAGGTACGGTGTCAGGTTTTATTAGATCATGAGCAGTTTCTGCACCTCCGTTTGGAATCTAATAAGTGGCTGAAACCATTGTTTGTTACAACGGTATATACTAAATGCGATGTGGTGGAGCGATGGGATCTTTGGGATGACCTTCGATTGATTTCGGTCTGCTCTTCACCTTTGATTGTGGGAGGGAATTTTAATACTGTCCTCTGTCCAGAGGAACAGTCGGGGGGCGCTGTCCCGAATGATATCGCAATGTCGGATTTTCATGACACTATTGCGAACTGTGCCCTTACAGACGCTGGTTATAGTGGGAGCCCTTACACCTAGTACAATCGTCGGTTGTGACAATGCCTAGATCGGGTCCTGGTGATTGATAGCTGGATGGACGTATTCCCGAAAACATAAGTTACTCATCTAAAGCTCACCAAGTCGGATCATCGTGGATTATTGGTTGTTGCAGAGACTATTGTGACGCAAAAGGCGTCATCTTTTCGGTTTCAACACATGTGGATCACACACCCGGGATTTCTTGAGGTTGTTCGTCGGAATTGGCAATACCCGACGATCGGGAGTGGTATGACTCGCCTTCAGCAAAAACTGACTCGTTTGAAGCACTGTCTGAAGGAATGGAACAAAACAGTCTTTGGGAATGTGTTTGCTAGGGTTGCAGCGGCGGAGCGAGATCTCAAGGAGGCTGATCAGGCATATAATCTTGAACCATGTGATCGCACGCTTGTGGAGCGGAATCGATGCTCGGCAGTGTTGGTTCAGTGTTGACCCAAGAGAAGACCTTCTGGAAACAAAAGGCCGGAATCAAATAGGCTAAAGATGGGGACGAAACACGAGATATTTCAACTCTTTAGCCAAGAAGAGGAGGTTTCGTGGTACGACCTTTGAGATACAACATGAGGGGGAGGTTTTAACTGATCCAATAGCAATTAAGAGATCGGCGGCTTCTTTCTTTGAGAAGCTCTTATCTGCAGAGCCGGTGTTTCCCAATGAGTTGGATCGGGATTGCCTAGAGGATGGCCTGACAGATGAGGATAGGTGTTTCTTGTGCGCCATGACAACGATGACAGAGGTTCGGGAGGCTATTTTCTATATTGAGCCGGAGAGTGTTGCAAGACCAGATGGATTTGGGGCGATTTTCTATCATAACTGCTGGGATCTCGTTTTAGAGGATGTTTTTTGTGCACTATTTGAGTTTTTCCGTGGCATAGTGATGCTAAAGAGTTTCACAGCTACTACCATCTCTCTTATACCAAAGACCGCCAGCCCAACTTCTTGGAGTGAGTACTGGCGATAAGTTTGTGTAATGTTACGAATAAGATCTATACGAAGTTGATGTCCATCAGACTTGGGCATGTCCTATCGAAGGTAATATTTCCATCCCAGAGTGGGCCCGGGACGATTGTTGAGTGATAATGTTCTTTTGGCGCAAGAATTAGTTCACTTATTGGAGGCTCACAGGCCGAAGGCAAATGTAATCTTTAAGCTTGATATGGAGTTCCTCTTTCAAGTCTTGCGGCTAAAGGGCTTCCCGCAGCGCTGGATTGACTTGGTGGTTAATGTTGTCTCTAATTGTTGGTTCTCGGTCCTAGTGAATGGAGAGCATGCTGGATTCTTTCATTCGACACGCGGCTTGCGGCAGGGGGATTCGCTATCCCCAGCGTTATTCGTGCTTGCTGCTGATTACTTATCTTAGGGACTGGATCGAATTTTTACGGCGCACCCAATGATGTATTACCAATCACCGGGTCGGGTTCGGGTATCCCACCTAGCATATGATAATGATATAATGATCTTTACTAACATCTGCAGACAGCATCTGGCATTGCTCCGTGATTTTCTCCACGCATATGAACGAGTGTCGGGACAACGGATAAATAGAGGAAAGAGTTCTTTTATTCTGAGCCGGCAGGTGCTGTCGTCACAGTTGCAAGAGGTACAACACGTTACGGGTTACCAGTTGAAATATTCCCAGTCACATACTTGGGAGTCCGTCTGTACAAGGGCAATCGGAAGGTATGTCTGTTTGATTCGCTCATCTCTAATATTCTGGACTTTGGGCCAGGATGCAGTGTCTTTTTGGCATGATAATTGGTTCGGTGAGAAGCCTCTAGCCTAGCTAGTTCGCGAGGCCACCGATACTATGGACCCAGTATGCTATTATTGGCATAAGGGAGAATGGAATGTCCCCAGAATCTTCAGGATAGTCCCGCCACATATTGCACATGTTATCTGCCAAATTCCTATTACAACGGGAGAGCGTGACAAAATTGTGTGGATCGCGGCGAGTAATTGGACGTTTTCCACAATATCGGCATGGGAGGCCATTCGAGTGGTGTCTCCTTGGCGGCAACTTTTTATAGATATATGGCACCGTTCTTTGCGGCCAACGGTGTCTGTCTTCTTATGGCGGCTTTTTCAGGATTGGATCCCTATGGATGAACGCATGAAGCGAAAGGGATTTAGTTTCCCATCAAAATGCCAATATTGTGATGCAGAGGAGAGCATCTCTCATCTGGATGTTGAAGGGGCAGTAGTTCGAGATGTGTGGCTGCACTTTGCTAACGTCTTTGGACTTCAGCTTTGTGAAATGGGGAACCTGCGTCTTATGGTGCACTTTTTGGCTATACTCCATCCCGTTTCGCTCAGATTTGCACGTTCGCACTTTGGTACCATTTCTGATTCTATGGTCTACTTAGACACAACGAAATGCTGCAAAATATCAGGGGGTAATTTTACGACCACGGGAATCGTATTAGAGGTTCAGCGCCAGCTTCGCACACTATATGCCGCACGGGTCATGACGAGCATACAGTGGAAAGGGGACTTGCACGGGTTGTTGGCTATGAGTTTCTGCTTCAGGTCGATGGTGCCTCGGGCACCCAGAGTGGTGCGTTGGAGTACCCCCACTCCGGCGTGGGTTAAGCTGAATTTGGATGGGTCCTCGCTCGGGAACCCCGGGCTGGTAGCAGCGGCAGGCATTATTCGGGTTGAAATTGGACAGGTACATCTAGCATACCAGTTTGCTTTGGGTACGGCCACTAGTGTGGTCTCAGAGCTTACTGCTGTTTGGCGTGGTCTAGAGCTAGCTCGAGCACACAGTTTAGCACCTACAGTTGTTGAGGTGGATGCTACTGTAGTTCTCCAGCTCTTACAGTCACGAGTATCTGGGATGTGGGAGGTGCAGCATTTGATCATGCGCATTGTGCAGCTCCAACAGGAATTAGGATTGGACGTACGACATGTTTTTCGAGAGGTTAATGGAGCGGCTGATTATCTTGCGAAGGACGCTGCGTCTCGACAATTGACTCGGGTTATGTATCAGGAGGACATTACGGGAGTACTGCGAGACATTATCAGATTGGATAAATTGGGTACTCGTTACCTTCGCCAGTGAGCTTGAGTGATGCTATGAGATTGATTTTTGGTCGAGCGTTGGCGAAGAGATTGGCGGGAGCATTACGCAGCAAGTCAGAATTGGATAGATGTTTTATCATCATTGATTTTGCACATAGTTAGAATTTCTTTGATTGTAATGGGAGTAAGTACTCCTCATCTACTGTTTTTAAATTGTACACTTTATAATTTTTCTAAGGTAATAAACAGGTAGGGGTTCGCCAAACCCCCCGCCTAGGCACAGACAGCTTTTGAAAAAAAAAAAAAACTTGGTCCCGATAGAAGGGGACAATAAGGAGTCAATTGGTGAGAGGAAACTGGTTTCAACGTGTCAATCATTGATCTAACGACCGATTAACATTGCCATCACCAAATTTGGCCGCCCATCTTGCTTTCAAATCATTGAGTGCCACCATGAAAGCCTCATCACCATCATTAATAACTCGAATTGCAAGAGACAAGAATTTTGAGAAATTGATACGTGTTGCCTTATCATCTTCGGCCGGCTCTTCAGACCTGCCATCATCTGCGGTGTCATCGCCGCCGCCATCAAGGCCTGCCGCTGCCTTCAAACCAACATTAGGGTTTGTATGAGGACTAGTGCGTGAAATGTGTGAGAGATCAAAGAGAGAATTTGAAGACAGAACTTTTTTTACTGATTCATTTCTTGCTCTTGGTTGATGACAACTGAATTTTATTTGATAGCACGGCGAATAGGGTAGCGAGTTGCACTATAGAGCCGAGCTATGAAAGCCAAATTTCTAATGCTCGTGGTCTATGTTTAGGTTTTGGTATGTGATTCATGGCATGGCGGAAAAGATACGGCCATATGAAAAATGTAATGAAATTAAGACATGACACGATTATATGTAATATGTATTTTTATTATATATATTTTTTAATTTCTCCATAAAATTAAAAATTTCAAGACAAAATATAAAATAAGCATGTTCTTACATCTATAACTTTAACCAAATATGGTTTTAAAAATATACATTATTAGATCACTTTAAAAAGTACGCAATGAAAAGTTTCTAATAGTTCAAATTAGTTAAATCATCTAGATTTATTTTTTGAAATTTTAATAGTTTCATCCCAAAACTTTAAGTTTGAGAGGAGTGAATTAATTTTTTTTATTAGGCCTAAAATTTTCTTTTTTTAAAGACAATCCAAATTCTTTTGAAATTATTAGAAAAGATTATCGAACACTCTAACAGGCGTGTCTAATGCAATATTCTTTTTTATTTTATTTTATATTTTTAAATATGTGAATATCATGTTCGATACGTATCCAGCACTGCATCACATAATTTTTCAAAATATACGTTTATTGTAGGTTTTGGTTGATATCTTTTCATCAATGTTCTTGAAAATCAAAATTCCTTTTTGAAGAGAGTCTGAATAACTTGATTTTTCCTATTTGGAACTGACATATCTAATCGATGATAATCATCTTATCAAATTTTTGTTCTGGGATTCGCGTGAAGTGCATTGAATTCAGGGTGCGTGCAGATACCATTCACTGAATTCACGAATAGACCTGTTTGACTTCACCATTGATCTCTAAGTAATTTGAATTATTAATACATTGAATTAGTTTTTAAATTAGAAAGATGCAATGAGTCTCATATTAATGTTTTTTTTTTCTAAGAACAATGGATGAATGTTTTTCTAAGTTATCGGTTTATTTATTTTCTTTTTATTAATATCAGTAAAATTACTAATTTATTACATGTTAAATAATTTTTTTCGATCTTTACAGTAGTGAGCATATACCTCTTCAAATGCATTGATGTGTGAAGATGAAGAGGGTAATTTGGTTTTAAAAAAATTTACTTAACATTCAATAAGTCAATAATAAGTATCATGGTAAATATTAATTTTCATTCAATTTTTTTGTTAAATCAACAAGTTCGGTGAATTTTGACCAACAGAGGAACTTATTTGTTAAACGGAAGGAAACCTCATGAGTTCTAGATGTAATTTCTCAAATCAAAAGGGGTCTACGAGTAATTTCACCAAATCTTAGGGGAGGGGTGTGTAATTATCCCTTTTACGTATTTATTAAAATTTTCTGAAATTTTTTTATGGACCAAGTGTATAATTGTTATAATTCATCCAACTTGTCCAATTTTTTTTAATCTTTCAATTGATTTTGAAAAAAGAAAAAAAGTACAAACCAAGAAAAAGATGACAATTTCAATCCCATCAAAAGAATACATAGTTTTATTAAATATCAGGATGTATTTATAACTTTTCAAATAATGATGGAGCATTGATAATTATGTCAAATTTCATAGGAGTTTGTTGTAATTTGTCCTAATTATTAATATATTAAAATTTATAATGTATTTATCGTGGATTTAATTAAATAAAAAAATGCATTTAATTCCAAAATGGAAAAAGAATATTTTGGTTTTGTCATGGACGCAATTATTCCTTTATAAATCCTAATTTGCTAGGCGATAAATGATATATATATATATATATCTTCTACAAGAAATAAGTAATTAATAAATGATTAGACACTAGTTAAAAAAATATAAAATAATAATAATTGGACGGTACACGATCATTTTTGCAACTTAAAATGCATGACATGAACATCAATTGACAGAATAACTTACACGAACAATATCTGTCGCAATTCTATTGGTTACTATGCATCACTTATGAATTTGTTGAATTCTAATTATTCGTAAAAAATAAAAAAATTAAAATCAATTATTAGGAGATGCTGAATATTAAATCAAAATAATTATTTATATGATATCTATACTATTGTAAAACAAAAAATTTATCGTAGCAATTTTTAAATATCCAAATTTATCCTTTAATTTATTCATTTTCTTAAAAAATGTGTCCAAAATATTCATTTTATATTTTCAATAATTTCACAATTATAATTTATTTTTTTCTCTGACGTCTAGGTTCATTTTTTTTTTCTTCTCACATACTTCTTTATTTCTTTTCACGAGGATTTTTTTCCCTCTTTTTTATGTATTTATGAGATCGCGTGCAACGATGATTAGTGTGATAAATAGCAAGGGGTATGGTACTACCGAAAAATGCATTAGGGGGTAGGAAAATCATTGAACGTGGTTTATTGTCCTCACAAATTCTTATAAAAATTAGTTGATTTGTTGTGTCAAACAAATAAGGCTTCGTACATTTAATTATACTATCAAAATATGCTAATTAAGATATATTATTTTTATTATTTTTGGGGTTATAAATGATATTACTCGTGTTCTGATAATATGAATGAAAAAATAGTTTCGCAGTTGAAAAATACTAATGTATAACTTAATATATCAGATTATATATTTGATTGTTCCTATTAAAAATAGAAAATGATCTCACACATAGAAGAGAGGTTGTATTCTATTGATTCATTGCAAAATATAAAAGATTATGCAAAATATAAAAAATTAATATCTCGTCCAAATTCTATTACATTATTCTGTTTCATTAAATATATACTTGCTATGTGTACGTATATTACATGACGGTATATTTTTTATAGAAGGAAATATTTTGTATGTATGACATTTGTATATTATATAAAATCAATAAATACTTTGATTAATCTTTTTAAAAAGAATAAGAAATATTACAGTATATATTTTAAAAATTGAAACACCATACCGAACGTGCCAATAATGATGATAATTATAATCGCCAAGGTGATAAAATCTAAATAAAACGAATTCATATTGAGAAACCATATAAAAAGAGCTATGGACAGTTTTGAGTAGAAAACAGTGGTGGCAATTGGATTCGGGCTTGGATCTGGAAAACCCCGACTTCGACCAGTCCTGAATGGGGCGGACGAGGATGGATAATAGGTCCTAAAAATTTGGATCTGTTTGGAGTCAGGTGGGTCTCTCGGGTCCATGAGAACCCGTTCTGAGACCTGCCCCGTTTGAATATTAATATAAATTTTATCTTCTTAATGTTTTTCTACCTTTCTCTTCGACGTGCCCTAATTTTCTTTTCATGTCTATGATTATTATTTGGCCCATGACCCATCTCTGGTAGGCCCAAGTTCAATAAAAGGCCTGCACTCATTTTTTCAATTTGGATGGATCTCAACCTTGTTGGCCTATTACCCGACCCACTACCTGGCCCGTGGCCCGACCCAAATTCAAAAATATATCTAATATCCCTAACCCTAATTTTCCTCATTCTCTCGCCTGCTTCGTTCTCTCACTGACTGCGCTCTCTCTCTCTCTCTCTCTCTCTCTCTCTCTCGCCTGGTTTCTCTCGCCTTCCTATTTCGATGGTTTTGGAACCATCCATCCGCCTCCTCTTCTTCTTCGCCTAGGCGGAGGATTTTTGGGTACGGAGAAAGAAGCCAAAGGTGAAGCGATTCCTGTAGCACAAGCCATAGCCAGCACGACTTGGTGTAAAATAAAATGGCCCTAACCAAAGTGGCCTGGGCTTAAGAAATTCATTTGGACGGCTAGTTATTCACAAGGCTCAATCCCTTAATTAGGCCACCTAACCCGATTACCCGACGCATCAGGTTTGCCCCGGTTGCTGACCCATTTAAATATTGATCTCTCTCTCTCATCCCTCATAACCGTAACCCTAACCTCCAGCGTTGTCTGCTTCTCTCTCTCATTCTCTCTGTGACCCTTTGGGTTCCCCCCTTTCCTCTCTGGTTTTCCCCTCCCATCGTTTTTTTCTCCGATGTTTGTTATCGGTCATTTAATGGCCAGCCTCTTTAAATGGCTTGTGCAGAAATGGTTTAGGGGATAACGAACACAAAACATTATCTTCTTCTTTCTCTACCCATTTTTGATTTAACCTGTTCTTCATGTTCAAAACCTGAAGGCACTAGGTTAATCTAATAGCGTTTGTGGCCTTGCCTTTATGGCATTGTGATAACAGCCTTTGTGGCATTTCTTGGTCGTTCTGAGAAATTAAAGCCTGTGTGGCTTGCCTTGGTGGCTCTGTGAAATTAGCAACCGTGATATTTCTAAGGTTGTTGGCCTTTGACCTTTGTGGCCTCTGGATCTAGCCTAACTGAGCCTTGTAAGGATTCTGCAGTTTTTAGGATTAAGTTTAGTTTTAGTCTTTATCTTTGTAAGGCTTGTAATAAATCTGTATAAGGGTTTTTTCAACCCATAAGGCCTGTAATAATTTTTATTTTATCTGTAATATCTCCTATGAACCTACAGTTTCGACGGGCATTTATACAGAAAAAGCTTGAGGATTGAGACCTAGTGGAATAGGTAATAGAAAGTAGTATTCACGGCCTCCTCTTTAGAATTATTAGAAGGGAGGAGGAGCTTGGCTCAACATTTAAGTTTGAGCTACTAGAAGAATCACCAGACACAACAAAAAGTAGAGGGAATAAGAAGAGGTAAATAGGACGAAAGGGGTCACGCTTGATGCTATGAAACAACGACCAAACGAGATATGTTGCAATGGACGTGAGGTCGGAGCACTTAGGAGGAAAATGAATGAGTAAGTTGGAAATGTAAAGCCCACTCACCTTTTATAGGAAGACCAAGTCAGAATGGCAGTGTATTAGACTGTGGACAACAGAGTAGCTGAAGAGACGCAAGAGGATCGATGACCCAGATTCAATCCAATATATTCAAATTTTTGGTAATTGCCGTCAAAACAGAATAACTAGATTGGGGGAGTAAATAATGTGGGCACTTATGTATTGAATTTTTTAGGATAGTAGTTAGGAGTCAGCCCAACAAAGTTAAGGTTAAGAGGGTTGCCCCAAAGGTAGACCCACCATTAAAGGCTTATTTTGTCCAATTGGATTCACAACTTTTAGGGGATTAGTAACACGTGTCGGCATTATGGTTGGGTATAAATACCTCCATTTATGAAGATTCTAATATTTGATTCCATTATTAATTACTCTTAATATCCCGACCTCAAGAATATTTTACCTACATTATTTGCTAATTTGAGCGTCGAAGTACTTACGTTAGGAACAAGCCCGACACCTCTATTCTGTGCAGGTCCTCTACTTATTTTCTCGAATCTCTCCAGAACCATCCAAGGTCTTTATTATACCGATCCCATTAGGCAAGTTTTAATTTTTGTTTTTTTATCACCCTTAGGTTTTATAGTTGACTATTTGAATCTAATTTTAAGTGATATCAATGTAATTTATCCTAACTTATAATATGAGGTAGCTAAATACAATATTGAAATGTATATTCATAAATTCTTACATCTATGTACCGTATAAATATTAAATAAAGTGGACCAAACTCATATCACAGCAATATAAATAAATTTCAATTAATTCACATTCAATCTAGCTATAAAAGTTTCTCCAAATCAATTTTAAATTTTAAATACAACGAATTCAAGGAGTAATTCAAAATTCAAATTCGAGTGCTGTAACATTATGAAACTTAATTGTACTTTGATAAAATCCCAAATTTAATTCTTAAACGATAAAATTGAACAGAAAAAGAACTAAAAGAAAATGGAAAAGCAATTTCCTTGAATCTCAAAAACTACACATAAAAAACATTAAATATCCTTACACAAGTTGCCACCTGCATTTGCTGATTAAATTTTCTATTGCTATTACTATTGCATTTATGTTCTGTTTTATATATATGGAAAATTATTATTCAAATTAAATTGACAAAATTAAACTAATTCAAAGTAAATGTAATACTTGTTGTATAATTGACCACTTTTCTTGAACTATACATCAATTTTACACGATAAATATATATAATTAAACTTTTTATATAGTTAGTTCAAATTTGACAAACCTAATCTACGTCTTCCCGGTCCCATATATACATATTAGGTGTATATATATTTTTTTTCGTTAATAAAGTTAATGGCATAATTTTTATTGTACACATAGTGTGTATATAAAATAACATACAACAAAAATTGTAACAAAAAATCCAATCCACATATATATGGAAATTGCATTAAATGCTTGCTCATAGCAAAGGAAATTTTGAGGGGAAAAATATCAAACTCTAACAAAGAAGACGCTGAGTTCAGGTCCACTATTCCCATCCGGATTCATCATGTAATAAGTTTCCGAGTCCTTTGACCCCACTACCCTCTCAAAGTGAGCCCGCATATACGTTAGCTCTCCCTCCGCCGCCGCTTCTCCGACGGCGCTGCTTTCTCCGGGCAACACTCCCGCCCCCATCGACACTGCATGCAGCGTTTGCATGACTTTCAAATCATCGTCGGTCGGCTCCCTCTTCACAGCATACCCTACTTTCCTCCCATTGCAGTACATAGTCCAAATGGGCTCGTCGATGAGTTTTATCTTTTCCGATGGGTTCTTTTCGCATTCAAGAGCAATTCTCACGAGCCCCAGACCCATGTCCTGGAGAAGTTTACCCGTTTGGATTGAGAGTTCGAGAACCAGCATGGGCAAACACCTGGGGTTCTCTTGGATAGCTAGGTTTACGCGTGATTTCCGATGGCCAAAGAGGGTTCCCGTCATCTGTTTGCCGCCGTGGATGTGGCCCTCGTGCATGCGGTTCGTGTGGATGGAAACCGGCATCTTGCATGGCGGGTTGATAACTGGAAATGACCGGAAAACGGACTTGACCCGCCTGAAAAGTTTTGTGGATTTCGATGGTGTCTTCTTGTGGGAGGGTTGTTGGAGGGAGAGTTGGGGCCTTGGGGGGGATTGGTCGGGCGCCACCGCGTTGGCGGACGGAGGAGGAGGCGGAGGTGGGCGTTTGGGGGTGGGGGGTTTGTGTTTAGGTGTTGGCATTTTTGGTGCCGATGGTAATAGGGTATTGTGGGTGCGGGGTATTTTATGTGGATTGTTGAAGGTGGCCATTGTGATGGCTGTGGAGGAAGTGTATATGAAGAGAACATGTTATGGGAAGCACGTTTTTGGCTAATTTTGTTTTTTTTTTTTCTTAATTTAGGAATTTTGTCTTTGGTTAATTAAATAAAATTAGGTACTGCTCTCTTCAGTTGACTAAATGTTGTTGTTGTTGTTGTTGTTGTACGTAGGTAGTTGTTTTACTTGGTGAAGTAAGAGTTTAAAAAATTGTAGTAGTTGACCTTTCATCTAGACTTGCACCTCTACTTTTTGTCCAGGTCTGAGGGTGTGATTCTTGTACTCGTTGGCAGGATATTATTATATAATTGGTTTTTTTCAGAAGAAATATTTATATAATATTGTTGTTAGGGTAAATTGCAAAGACTGACCCGTAACTAAAGGAGGGTAGCATTTTAAGGACTGCAATTTAGACCCTGACAAAATATGCCCCCTAGCTTTAAAAAATGAGGCAATTCTTGCCCTCCTTCCAAATCTGAACAAAATTTAGATAATTTTACCCCTCAACAACTTTAAAATGAGCAGTTTAGTTATTTAATTATTTTGCATTCTAATGCATATTTTGAGCATGCTCCCCTAGAAGGGCAAGTTGGTCATAATTTGGCCAAAGGATATAAATCGTGCACAATTTGATAGATATAGGGCATAAATTGTGATCGTGTTTATAGGGTCCTTGTTTCGCCATTACCCTATAGATACGGGGCAGTATTTGCATTTAAGCCATTGTTGTTATGAAGTTTCAGAACATTTTAGGATAAATTAGGCTAAATTGTATTTACTGCCCCGTATATTGGGGGGTAGCATTTCAGGGACTGTAGTTAAGGGTGTAGCAAATAGAATCCCAAAATTATTATTTTTTTTCTATTGAAAACCAGATTTTGCAAATTTGCCGGAAATTGCCTACCTCGACATAAATTAGAGTTCTAATTTGGGGCTTTTGCTGATGTGGCAGGGAGGTAAAAAATTATTGCCAACTAAGCTAAAAAACACAAAAGAATAAAGAAAACAATAATTAAAACCCAAAATAAAAGAAGAAGACTCTTCCCTCTCAAATCGACCGAAGCATTCTCTAAGAAAAAAATCCCTAAGCCCCAACACTTCCCATCCCATCCCTGAAGTTGAAGAAGACGACCGACCCCAACCCGCCACCATTTTCCCCTGCTCCGAGCCTGATTGCTGAGATGTCTTCCATGCCCAGTTGGACACAATGTTATTGTGGTAAGCTAACTTACATTCGCATATCTTGAACTGACCAAAACCCAAGTAGACGATTCCATTCATGCCATGACTACAAGGTATGTAGAGAGCAGTTCGTTCAGTTCATTTTTTCTTTCCTTTTTTTTGTTTTCGTACACTCTGATTCTTTTTTTTTTTTGGTGAAAAATGTAGAATAATGGGTGTAGATTCTTTCAGTGGGAAGATCCTCTAATGTGCTCAAGAGCAAGGTCTGTAATTCCTGGGTTGGTGAGGAAGATGAATCAGCTAGAAATGGAGAAGACAAAGATGGAAAAGAAGATGAAATTTTACTTCAAGTTGCTTGTCTTTTCATGATTTTTTTTTATTTTTATTTGGATGCTAGGAAGTCGTGCATAAATGGAGTAATTTGTGTAAGGAAGTGGATTTCTGTGTTGATGGTGTGTTTTAGTAAGTACTATGAATTTGTAATATGGATTAGTTTGTTTCTTTATGTTTATATGTTTAAATTGTCTTAAGTTATAACCGTAACCTGTGAATATAATAAGCTATAAACATTAAGTAATAGGTTATATTAAAAACAACAGTAAAAAAGTAGTAATAGATTATTATATTAACATGATAACCTCAAAACATGATGTTTGAATAAGTTTGTCAAACAATGGCAATCTAAAGGGCTTACAAAAACTACAAAACCCAGCCATTGTTGTTGCAAAATGCCAAATAAGTTAAAATGCCATAGTTGTGGCCAAAATGCCAAACAAATGAGCCAAAGTGACAATGTAGTCAAAAGTACAAATCCTCCCTATTTTTCTACAGAGTTGTTGCTACTGCTTCCTGGAGACCCTTTTGAGCTTAATCTCTGTAAGTTTGACAATGTGATTAATTTTCTTTCCACCTTGCATGATAACTGGAAAATGTTCTTGGACTGGATGTTGTGTGACAATGTATTGACTACCAAGCATAGGAGGTGGGGCTCTAATAAACCCTTGATGTTGCACTCCTGGGATGTCCAACACTGTGCAGTTGAGAGTACATTGAAGGTCCCTTAGTGTACTGGGAAGAGTTGGAAACTGGATTGGGCGCTTGGAGTGTAGTAAATATCTCATTTTCTGCAAATTGTGAGGTGACAAGGCTCTGCATGAACAAGGAAAAGTGTCAAATAAATTGTGAAAGAAAGCTACAAAAAGATGTAAAGTAATACTTACAGTAATTGGGGGTAGAATACTTTCTGCCTCATTGTCCACTTGCATCATTTCTGCCTCATTTGTCACCTTTCTTTTTCCATTGTCTTTCCCCTAAGAAACATCACAACAAACTATGACAAGACAACTAGGAAAAATACAAAATCTTAACAAAAAGACAACTAGGAAAAATACAAAATCTTAACAAAAAGACAACTAGAAAAAATACTTATAGTAATTGGGGCTGAAATAATTTCAGCCTCATTATTGACCTTCTTTTTTCCTTTGTCTTTCCCCTAAGGAAAATCACAACAAACTATTACAAGACAACTATAAAAAATACAAACTCTTAACTAAAACACAACTAGAAAAGGTACTTACAGTAGTTGGGGCTGAAATAATTGGAGCCTCATCTGTTACCTTCTTTTTTTCTTTGTCTGCCACCTGCCAATAATATCACAAGAAGCTACCAGAACATGCAAAATAAAACAGAAGCAAAAAAAGAAAATTTCATAAAAATGGGAACAAACCACTTTATTTTGAGATTGTTGTGTTGAAATCCTCCCTCTCTTCCTTACATTGAGCTTTGTTGGTAAAGCTTCATCAGCTCCAAATACATCAAAAGCTGTTTCTTCAATTGTCAAGTCTGTAATTTCTTCATTCCACTGAGTTTGATCTTTATTTGGGCATGTCCTTGCATTATGCTTTTTCCTGGCCACAGTTAGAGCATTTGACTGTTGTCTGTTGTCTTTTTAGCTTCATTCCATTCAACCTTTTCCCTCTTTTCTTCTTTGTTATAGCCTCATTTGGATCTCTTCTTCTTGCACTGGAAGTCTACCACTCCTTCTTCCTAACCTTGGTGGCAATGGAGGTATGAAACATGTCTCATTCCACTGATTTTCACCACTTATTGGCATTATTGCACTTGCATATATCCTCTTGTAAACAATTACAGAATAACAGTCATCAATGTAATCCTCAGGATCATCCTTTTGATTGAAAATTGCTGAGATGGCATGCTTACAGGGAATCCCACTAAGTTCCCACTTCCTACAACTGCAAGTATGGTTTGACAAGTCCACTGCATATTGACCACCATCAAAGCATGATATCTGATAATGAAAATTATCAGCTTTGATGGGAATACAGTCACCAACTTTTTCTATATGTTTGTCAAGTATTTTTCTTATTCTTGTGCAGATTCTTCCTTTCCATTTTGCTTTAGCCATGTTCCTATTTTCCTGCAATCTCTTCATAAAAAATTCCCTTATCCACTCTAGCATAGTCAGTATTGGCTTCTCCCTAGCATCCAATATCATCATATTGAAGGTCTCACAATAGTTGTTCAGCAACATATCACACTTTACATTTGGACTAAAGTGTGACCTACTCCACTGTTCAGAAGGTTTATCAGAAAACCAATCAAAAGCAATTTGCTCAAGAACTTGGATATCCCTCATTCTAGCCTTAAACTCCCCTTTGGTACATGCCTTTGCAGCTCTCCATAAGGCATGCTTGAATACCAACCCTCTAAAACCTGCATTTTTTAAATTACTGTGCATATGCCTTACACAGAACCTATGAGGTGCAGCAAGTAACACTTCTTGAAATGCTTGAATTAATCTCTTTTGTTTGTCAGACATAAAGACATATTCACTCTGATTTTCAATAGCCAAATCAATTTTCAACAAAATCAGAAACCACTCCCAAGTTTTCCTTGATTCTGTGTTTACAACAGCATATGCAATTGCGTAAAGATTCTTGTTTGGGTCCACCCCTACTACAGTTAAAAGAATTCCCCCATGAGGCCCCTTTAAGTGGCACCTATCAACACCAATTATCTTCCTACAACCCTCTTTGAAACCATTTTTCATTGCTGAAAAACAAACATAAAACCTACTGAATCTGGTTTCCCCTTCCACATCTTTAGTCCCCACAATGACAGTGCTACCTGGATTGGTTCTTCTAATGTCATCTGCATAATCCGAAAGTCGTGTGTATTGATACTCAGGACGTCCCTCAAGTTTTTTCAATGCTTTCCTTTTGGCCCTATAAGCTTGATGTTTAGAGATATGACATCTAATCTCTTTTATAGCATCCACTCTAAAACCTTTCACAGACCTCTTGGGATCATATTTGAATTTGTCAAGATATTTATCACAGAGCCAACTAGACTTTACATTTTTAAGATTGAAAATCTTGGCACACTTGTGTTTAGGGTTGTAATCCCTAATTTGAAAAGTGCATTCATCTTTTACTTTACGAGCATGTAACCTCCAATCACAATCTGTATCACCACATTTAGCATAGTATCTGTTTGGGTCACTTTTTGTGCAAATTATATGTCTTCTTGTCTTAATTGCATGAGACTGAATAGCCTTTCTAAGCTCACACATTGTGCTAAACATCATCCCCAATGTAAATGTTGGATCAAAGTTTTCAACAGGATTAAAAATAGGGTAGCTAGATTCACTTTTCTCATCATCACTGACTTTATTTTCAATTAGATCAATTTCATCACCTATAATATCTGTTTCACCATCATCACTAGACCAACTTAGACCTTTGGAGTTGTTTTCATCATCAATGGGTAAATCTGATGTTGTTTTATCATCCACATAATCATCAAATAATATGTCATCATCATCTATCTCTGTTGATAAATCATAATCAGAATCAAACAAGTCTTCATCCTCATCCACATCATTAACATCATCTCTTCTACCCCTCTCCTTATCTACATGAACAGCCTCCTCCCGTCTAACCCTCTCACTATCCTCATCTACATCAGCACCCATCAACACCAAGTCACCAAACATCTCAACATATACAAGAACATCCCTAGCATGCTTGTACTCCCTCCCCAACTCTAAACACTGTGAATCTGTAATTAGGAGCTGAAAACCAGTTTTTACTTTCTTATAGTATCTCTTATCACCAACCAACCCTAATTTTTCATAGAACAAATTGAGGTTTGCAAAACATAGGTGAGTTGACTCTACATAGTCAAACTTAGCAATCTCACCACCAATATAATAAGGTACAATACAATTACTTGGGCTAAATTTCCCCCCATAATAATATGTGACAGTAGTTGAACTACTGTCCGGATCTGTAAATAAAAAAGAAAAAAAAATAATACTAAATCAGAAATATATCAACATCACCAACAATAAAAAATATCACTATCACACAAGTGGCTAAACCATAACAATATAAAAATGAATAGCATTCACAACTACACATACTAAAAATAGAAAAAACAAAAAAAAATTAATTTCTTCATGCCCCACATACTGATACAGAAATATTATATGTGCATAACATGCTCCCATATGTTTTCCTCGATCAATTAAAATGCGCACACAGTAGGAGACCAAATGGAGCCACAAAATGCGTATTATATTTAGGAGGGGGAAAGTGAAAATGGGGGGCCACAGACAAGAAGCGGAAAACTTACGGTATAAAGGCGGTGGGAGGTTTAGGTGTCGTTTACTCCGTATAACCACCATTTTCTCGCTTTCCGTACTCTCTATTCGTCGTTTTGTTGCTTAATCTTCTTCTTCAGGTGCTGTGATCAAAGATTAGGGCTGGGGATTGTTGGGGATTAGGGTTCTTTTGGTCTATCGTTTTGGGAGAGAAAGTGACAATACGTACGCGTTTCATTCTTTGCCTTTTTCTTTTGTTTTTGTTTATTTTTTCTTTTTGTTTTATGTTATTTTCTACATCATCGAGTAACTTGGCTTAAATATCCTACACCATAGCCACGTCAGCAGCTTAGTTGGCAATAATTTTTTACCCCCGCGCCACATCAGCAAAAACCCCCAATTGGAACCCTAATTTATGTTACTGAATTTGCTGATATTAACAATAAAACTGAATGAAATGGTATTTACCTTCGATTGACATATTACTAACTTTTTACAGGTCAAATATTTTTTTTATTCAACGACCCTTATAACGGTGAAAATATACCTTCTCACATGCATTTATGTGTGAAGACGTATGAGGGTAATTTAGTGATAAGAAGATTTATTTAATCTGAAATAAATTAGTAATAAGTCAATTTTGGGTAAATATAGATTTTTATTCAATTTTTTCATATTATCAACACATCGATGGATTTTGATTAATGGAGGAACTTATTTATTAGAAGAAAGCTAACTTCGGGAGTGATAGATGTAATTTTTCAAACCACATGGGGTATACGTGTAATTACACCAAATCTCAGGAGAGAGGAGTGTAATTATCCTTAATTGTATATTGATGCCCCCTAAACTTATTGTGTGAAGCCACAAACTAGGCATACTAACTCAACCAACTAAGAGCCCAGCAGGCTCACCGGTAAGACGGATAAAGTCCATGGGCCATAACTATTTAATTGAACTGGCAGGCCTAGGAAATAGGTCTATTACAGTCGAACACATCATCATGCAGTTGAGAGTACATGCCATATAGACTGCCAAAACCCTTGTAAACATCATCCTGAAATACCTTCAGGTGGTTGTAGGTAAATTAGTGATAAATAAACTGGAAATCTATGAATAACTAATTCTCGAGATTGTAGGCAGATTTGGCAGGATGTAATCCAGCTCACGTATCTCAGTCAATATTTATCCAAATCATCAACGGTTTGTTGCGAATGACAACCAGCTCAAAGAACTTTCTAATAACATACGAAACTCATTAATTGACCTGTATTCAACTCTATACAAGCCTATAAATAGAGATCTTGTGCAAGCTTCCAGTAATTCTCAAACTCTTGCTTTCACTCATTATTTCTCTTGATTTTTAAGCTATTCCAAGCTTATAATTTGCACTCCACGCGAATATTTATCACTCTAATATCATATTTCACCATTATTCTCACTTTATTTCAAGTTTCTCTTGTATTTCTTCATAAACCGTTACTAACTTAAGCAACGGAGTGCTAACTTCTATTTTACAGGCTAGTCCTCAGATAATCTTACGTTTTTCTTAAAAATCCTTCGACCATTATGGTGTGGCCAAATTTTTGGTACGCATCATTGGCATCCTCTGTGGGAGCACTTTCCAACGATGGAGGTGACGATAGAGCCTATGAAGGAGACTCTTCCCTCCCTGCTACGTCTGGACCTACTATTCCTTTGGGAGATGCTAATGTTCCTAGACCAGACCCGGCACTAGGAGCTAACGGTCCCGTCCCAGCTCTAGCTCTTGAGCAAGCAGCTGGACCTGCCATTCTAAACCCGCTCCTTTGCGAGCAGCCTTGTCAGTTCATCATGGAGACTATCAATCAACCCTCCACGGTTCTCAGGCCAGGGAGCAGGACCCTCTTCCGAGCAGGAGAGAGGAGGAATACCAGGAAGTCAAGGTATTGACGAACAAGTCTAGCAAGATTGACCACCCCTGCTGATTTTGTAGGCAAGGAAGCAGTTGAACATCAGACCCCCTAGCATTTGGCGATCACTAAAGAAGGAAAAGGTGGAACTTCGCCAGCAGGTAAAGAAAGAAATCGTGCCCGCTGAATGTGGCGTTCCTTTCAGCGAGCATATCATGATGGAAGAACTTCCTGCTCACTTCCCAGCACCTTCACACCTACCTGCTTATGACCGGTACCACTGATCCACATATCCATGAGGATAAAAATGCAGCCTTGCTGCATAAGTATACTAATGGTATCAAATGTCGTATTTTTCTTACTACACTAATTCGTCCAACAATGGTTCAACCAGCTTCCTGCTTGATCAATTAGATCTTTTGCAAAATTCAGTTCCCTCTTCCAACACCAATTCACTAGCAGCAAGATATATAGGAAATCAACCACTAGCCTTCTTTGAATCAAGCAGGAGGAGAAGGAAGCCTTGAGGGCCTATGTCTAACGTTTTAAAACAGCTATCTAGAAATCCTTACAGCCCACCAGGAGGTGTTGGTCAGCACATTTACTTAAGTGCTCCATGAAGGGCCTTTGTTTGAATCTTTGGCTAAGAGGTCGGCTATAGATTTTTTTGATGTACTAGCACGAGCTGAAAAATATATGAATTTAGAGGATGCCTGACTGGTAAAGAAGAATGGACGAGACAGGACGAAAGAAGTGAGCTACAGTCTACCCACTGACCTCGAGGGGAAGCACAAGACCGTTTCAATCCCTTTGACCTATGAATGATTGCTACACACCTCTCATAACTAGCCCAGCTAGGATGCTTATGGCAATTGATCGACTCCCTGCCCTGCCATGGCCTAAGGGCTCCAAGGAGGTCCTCAACTTCCAAAATCTAAATATTTCTGTAGGTACCATAAAGAATATGGAAATGACACCAATTGTAGCCGCCAACTAAGACAAGAAATACAAAGATTCAACCATGTCGGCTATCTTAATGACTATGTAGATAAAGAGAAAAAGTGTGAATAAAAAGAAGAATGTTCCCATCATCACAGCTATCGCATGATTAAGCAACAAGACAAGGATTCCCGCAAATGGAAACATAAAAGGAAGGAGGCTTCAGATCGAGAAACAAGCCCGAAGAATGTTTTCGCTATAGGGATAATCCATATGATAGCAGGAGGACCCACGAATGGGGACTCAGGACCAGCTAGCTGCAAGAACGGTCATGGAGATAGACAACAAGGCACCAGCAAGAGGGCCAATGATTCATATCGGTCCTACTAACGCCCAGGGAGTACATTTACCTCATAATGATGCACTTATTATTTCTGCCATAGTGGCTAATTATACAGCAACTTATCTTTGTGGATTCAGGTAGTTCCACAGATGTACTATTCTACAAAGTATATCAACAAATGGAGTTGGGGATATCCCACTAGAACTTGTGGACACTTTGTTATACGATTTTGCAGGAGAGGTCGTATACCTGTTGAGACAAATTTGGCTTCTCTTTCTTAAGGCACGGAGCCCACAAAAGGACCAGGATGGTTCGCTTTCTAGCTGTGGATATGTCATCAGCATATAATATGATCTTAATATTATTTATACTAAATAATATAATTTAAAAATTTTGATATATTTTTTTTAATATTTTGATACTTAATTAGTATGTTTTATAAATAAATATAATTTATTCAATTATATTTAAGTTAAATAATAAATTAATTTAGTAATACATGAATAGGCCATTAAAACTACAGTAAAACCTCTATAAATTAATAAACTCTCTAAAATAATAAAATCTTTCGGTCCCCACTTGGGCTTTTGTAAAAAATTATCAAATTCGATAAGATAATAAGATAATAATTTTTCAGATAATTCCTTTATAAATATTAGGTCCCATTAAGCTCTAAATTAATAATTCATAAATATTACAATTATAAATATTATGATAATTTGCTAAAATATGAATCTATTGTTACTTGATTTTTCTTAAAATTTAAATCTAATTGGATTTTATCCCTAACTTTTTTAGTTGCAGCCAAGTGTTCCAGTGTCGAGTTCTCTAGCTGCAACAAGAAATTGTGAAGAGTTGTTGTCGCGGTCAAAGCCTCCTTTCTCGTGACTGGTTCCAACAGTAATGAATCATCTTCAGCTTCATTATTAGTTGGATATTCAATAATATCAGCAACAATTTCCTCTAAACTTTGAACCATTGAACATTCATTTTCACCCGGATAGTCCACCAATTTATTGACGTTCATTTCATTGCGATAACCAACATCCTTGACCATATTCTCAAGCTCATGTAGGCTTTTTTCAAAGTTTATCTCACTTGAGTCGCTTGAGATTTCTTCATCTGAATGGATTTTGCAGTGCCGAAAGCAATTTGCTATGACAGTTAAGAAACATTGGTTGTCCAAGCGGAGACTGCAAAAAAAATGATGGCATCTAAAATATTAATCTTTTCAAGATTTGGTATCCGCAACTCATGACCTTCCAGTAGATTTTTGTAGAATCTCCTATGATAGTGCATTTTGAAAGCTCTAATTATTCCTACATCACATGGTTGGGTCTTTGATGTCATGTTAGGTGGCAAAAAAACAACTCAACATTCTGTAACCCTTCAATATTTTTTGGATGAGATGGACAATTGTCAACCATCAACAAAATTCTTCTGCCATTCATTTTGTGATCAAACCAGCGAACATATTCATCAAAAAGCACACTAGTCATCCATGCTCTCTTGTTGGGACGATAATGACAATTGATGCTGCTCATGTTGATATTTTTGAAGCAACGTGGCTTTGCATGTTTTCCAATAATCCATAAAGGAATATTTTCTAAACCATCCTTGTTGTAACAAATAACAACTGTAAGCCTCTCTTTATCTTGCTTTCTTCCCTCAAGTTGCTTGGTTGTAAGAGAGTGATCAGCTTGTAAACTATAAAACAGACCTATTTCATCCAAATTAAAAACATCCTTCATGGAAAATTGGTTTATTTTCTCCCTTATAGCCTCCAGTTTCATTTTCATGTCCTGCATGTTAACCGAACTACTTTCTCCAAAATGATGGAATGATTTAATACCATGCCTTACCTTGAACTTTTCAAGCCAACCTTGAGAAATTTGATGTTCAGGAGGGTGTTGAGGATACAAAAGCTTCATTATATCCTTTGCTTTCTCCAAAATAAGCTCTCCGGTCATATTGACTCGATCTTGGTACTGAATAAACCATTCATAATGAACCTTCTCCATATCTGGATATTTCGCTGATTTGTGTCGCTTAATATCCACACCGTTCTCAAAGTTGACTAAAAGGTACTCCGATAATCTCTTGAGAGTGTTTGATATTGTACCTTGACTAAATTTCAAACGATATTTTTCATCAACCCACGCTTCTAAATCTGTTTTAATGCATGTGGGATGGTCTCTCTTATACTCACATAATCCTTTACGCATTTGATCATTCATGGATGATTTTGTGATGCCTTTTAGATGAGAAGACATGGTTGGGTGTTATGAATTATTTTATTTCCATATTAAGATTTATATAGTATATGTTTCATTCATCATGCATGAATATATTTAATTGGCTATAATAGTTATTTAAGTGCAACGAATTAATGTAAACATGTATAGTTAAGTAATTCCAATGAATTAATACATACGTTCATGAATATAATAGTTAATTGTATACAATGAATTGATATTATTCATTAATATATTTAATTAGTTACAAAAAATTGTTTGATGCATGAATATAATCAATCAAACATATATGAATTCATTTATTATCAATACATATGTACTAAATTTGTTAAATTTAAAAAGTTTCTCTTTTAATTAATAAAATATTAATTTATCGATATATTAATATATCTGTAAATTAATAAAATTTCATGATCCCAAATTAATAATTTATGGAGGTTTTACTGTAATTCAATACCCAAATACCTAATTGATTACATGTTCAGCAATACTGATATGGTTTGTAATTTCTTGTAATTGCAAACCTAATTGTAATTAATATAAATGTAATTATATTTAAATTACAGGTATTGCTCAACCTGATCTTGTCCACACTTTAAACACAACACAGATACAACATCTGAAAACACCAACAAAAGTGACCAAAAATTTCTCTCATTTTTCTGCTCAGTTTTCTTCTCAAATTTGAGATTGTTCTTGAGCTTTTGTGGTGGAGTGACTATTTTTCGAGGATTTTCAGTATAGTGCAATATTAATAATAAAATCATCTCAGAAAGAAGTTTTGTAGTACTTGGTACACGATTATATAGGATGTATAATTTCTTTAAAGTAAAAAAAAATATTTTGTAATTCTGTTAGTATCGAGACATAGAGTTGTTATGATACATATCTTTAGAAAATATTTCTATTTAAATTTCTGTTAAATAGTATATCTAACTTTTTGATAGTCTGATTTGTTCCAACGTATTTATTTTGTGAATTTGTTTTCAAAACTTTTAATATTATTATTTAATTGTTTCCAAAATATATTACGATTGCTTGTATTTTGCAGCAAGTGCTATGCATTTTACCCTATTAAAATCCTCAAAATTTTAAATTCGCAAAGTATGTATGAATATTTACATTAAATACAGTACATTTCTGCGAACCATTCTTTTTTTTTAAAAAAAAAATGATAATTACATTATTGCATGAATATTTCAATGAACTGAGCAATACATTAATATTCGACCAATTCATCATTATAACTAAAAACAAAGAAAAAATTACAGTAAATCCACGTACAGAAAGACAAAATACACATAACATCTTATAGGATTCAAACCACGTATCAAATTTATCATGGAACTTTACATTTTAACCATTAGATCAATACAGTGCAGAGGACCATTCGTCCTCCCACAATTGTCTCAAAATAAGAGCACAACTTCCAAGGACCACTCAAAATTCAGATTTTCTTTTCTACGGTACAACGCTTGAGGCATTGTGTACAACTAAACAATAGTTAGTATTTAAATGCAGTAGGGCCATGGATCAGTTGGCATGGCACAAGTTGGAGATCGGAGTGTAAGAACCACAAAATCAGTGATGAGAGGATCAAGAAAGTGATCAAAATGGACAAACTTGTCTGGCCTGAATTTCATTCAGAATCTCACGAGGTGGTCTCTACATATAAAAGCTCTTGTTCTTGATGCACTATTTCAATATATGATGAAGACAAAAAACAAAAAAAAAAAAAAAAAACATCCAATCAGGACATGAAGAATGGCTCCACTTAAAAAAAAAAATATTACTTTTAGGGCACCTTCAAGAATTGCAGATCTGTAATTGAACAGTTTGATTTCGTATTTCGAGTACGTATGCAATTTTTTGTGTTGTTTGGTACATTTTTTAGCGACCACTTTTGCAATTAAATTCCATCAAAAGCGCGTTTTGATAAAAATTATAATTTTTAGGAAGAAAAATTATTCTTGGCTATAATTTTCTTAGGGGTGAATAGCAATTTACCCCTTAAAAATTATTGTCGTAGGGAGGTAAATTGTTGTATTTAAAAAATATAGAGTAGGAAATCGCTATTTATTTTTTCATAAGGGATTAATTTGCTCATTTGCGATAGCACTTGGGAGTTGCTTGGATTTTTTCCAAACTATGGATTAAGATCGTGATAAATAATTATTATTAACTATGATTATACAAAAATCGATACGAAAATTTAGATTATCCACCATGGAAACCTTTTATGCCAAGAACTTTGGCCATGACAAATATTTTAGCTATGTTCATTAAATTTACAATCAATAACTATTACTATTTATTTATAATGATAATTAAATATACTTAAAATATTAAATTTCTTCAGACATAATATAGTTACTCATGTCAATTACAACAACTACTGCAAATAATAGACAAATAAAGAAACATCGAAAGACAAACGAGATTGATACTCAACAACTACTTCTAATCCGAATTGACCGTTTGTTTTGTTATCTTTTGAAATGATCATAAGTTTTCAGAGGTGGCGTGCATGGAATTAAACACGGTTTGGATTTTTTTTATTTTAAATTCTATTATATTTTTTATTTTATTTAATATATACGCGCTATGCTACGTGTAGAAAGATAGTATTTTATGTGTTGTGGAATTTTAGAATTAAAAAAAATAGATTTTTTAGAATTTTCAAACTTATTAAATAGATAGAAATTAGATTAATACAATAATACCAATATTTTGGACATCTTATTAATTTATATGCAAGTCTCAATTTTTAATTACCTGCCATTTTTTTATTAATTATGTTAGGCACTAATTTTATTTTACTATTGAATTTTGTGTGAGAAATAAAAATATATTTGAATTAATTTATTTTTTGATAATTTTTTACAAAAAGATATAATAAAATAATTTTTTTTTAAATTAGTGGTATTTTATAATAATTTTTTGTAATAGAAAAATATGATAGAATGAACAAATATTTGGATTATGATGATTTGTAAAAACTAATAATGTTCAAGATAAGAGAAATTAATATTTAATATCTTGTAACAGCTCTTACATAATCCTTTTTTATTACATTTAATATTAAACTTTTGTTTCAAATTATTCTTCTAATTCTATAAATTCATGACGGAACATTGACAATATATAATATATTTTGGGATTATTACATTTTCCTCCCCTGAAAATTAGTATAATCACACGTAGACCTCATGAACTTTTGAAAATTAAATCTACTACTCTTGAAATATACTTTCATCTAACAAATAAGTTCCTGTGGTCAAACATTGAATTTGTTTATATTAACACAAAAAAAATATCGGTTAAAAAAAGTTTATATTAACAAATTTCGATGAAAGCAAACTTCAAGATACTAGATGTAATTTTTCAAATCACAAAGGGTCTATATATAATTAAATCAAACCTTAGGGGGGAAAAGTATAATTATTCCTATATCTTATGCTATAGATTGATGGATTAGATTTCATGTAAGATTTGAAGGAATAATTCCAAATGAGTACACCATATTAGAAGTATTGAAACATATCAATATTCGATAAAATATAATTCAAATTTAAAATTGAAGAACTTCAAAATTCTTTAAATTTAAAATTGCGTCTCAACAAATCCAAAAAACTTAATACTAAAAATTTAAGGGAAAAGTATTATTTTAGTTCGCTAAGTATGCCTAATTTTAATTTTAGTCTGATAATTATGTCCATTTTTGTTTAGGTCCAGTAACTTATGAAATTGCTTACTTTTAGTCATCTGGCAGATTTTCGGACAATTTTACCCCTATGCAGCTTTTAAAAGGCAGTTTTAGTCCATATGCACTCATAGTGATAAAATTGTCCGAAAATCGATGCACTCATATGCACTCATATGCACTCATAGTGATAAAACTCGATCATTTCTGAACTGATCATTAATTTCATGAGTGTATAAACTTGGACAAATATTCCTCATTTTATGTGTAGGACGACACCTTGTTATCGTGCGATATGGCCCGTGACAATGTTGACATTTAATATCGACAATGGACAAGTTCATTGTATGAACGATTTTCATCGGAGTTGTGATAAGTTGAAAGCTACTCTCACCAACATTGTCGGAATTTGACAAGTGGAATATGTATGTATATGTTAAGACAGGGAAAATCGCATTTTTAGTTTCATATGTTAAGATCTTTTTCATTTAATTTTATTTTTTATGATTTCACATACTACATTGTATAATCTTTTTCTTTTCTTAATTTTAGTTCTCAAGTGCATTTTTTTGTCTAATAATAGTAATAAATGTGAATAGGGCCTCATTTGGTTCAAGTGATAGAAAAGGAGGAGGGGGAGTGAAAAGCGATGGAGAGGGGAAGAATAATAGTTTTTTTTTTTAAGTTATTTGATATAATTGAAATGGGAATGAATCTCATACACTTGTTCTTATTTGG
Source organism: Sesamum indicum (assembly GCF_026168435.1). NCBI lineage: Eukaryota > Viridiplantae > Streptophyta > Magnoliopsida > Lamiales > Pedaliaceae > Sesamum > Sesamum indicum. The sequence goes on along the minus strand of NC_142661.1, from coordinate 110,409 downwards.
TACGCGGAGAATAGATTGAGAAGAAAATACCATTTTTTATAATTTACCGATTAACTCTTTCTCTTTATTTGGTATTAGAAAATAAACAAGTTAATATTATACTAAAATAATTTATAGTATATAAGAAATTTAAAAATATTCATCAAACAAGAATAAGAATTTTTTTTATTAATAAAAATATTCATCAAAATTAGTATTATTCAATTATTCTATAAAATTCAATTTAAATAATAAAAATTACTACAAATGCCATCATATAAAGAAATTAAATTTAAACATTAGCACTTTTGTTGGTGATTAAGTTATTTTTTTTCAAAAATTATGTACCACTATTATAAGAAGGATGAGAAAAGAATTGGAAGGTAAAATTGTGTTTTGGTACTATTAGAAAATGTCAGTTTTTTTTTTTTTTTTTTGTAACACAAATTTTGCAAGTAAGGGTTTTGGTACCATTAAACCAAAAAATAAGCATTTTGCTACCATCTTAACGGCAGAGCCCATATACCGTGCACATGGGCCTTAATGGCCGTCAAATCCCGTTAAATCACGTTGCAATGGTTGTTGACCTCTAAAGACCAAAAAAATGGGCAAAACTGCTGAACCCCCTTTTCACACTTCCAATGAAGAAATTTCCCCCTTTTGAAAATCCTAACCTTAAAATAGAAGCTAAATTAAAAAATTAAACTAAATGTGTGATCGAAAATCTGAATCCGAGAGCGGTGAAACTAGTTTCCATGGTTGATTTGAAGAATGACGTTGATGCCCATCCTTCGACCCGCTTCATTGGTGTCAGATGGCGTGCCCGATTATAGTGAGTTTTTTTTTCTAAACTTTTGTAAGTTGTTGTATTTTGTTGTTGCACGAGTTGCTGGTACATTGCGCTCTTTAATGAATTTGTAAGTTGCCTACCTTTTGGACGATGCTACTTGTGTTTTACTTTTCTTTTGTCAACAAGATGGAAGGAAGAGAATATAAACATTGGTGCAAGTAGTTGCTATCTCGGAATTTGTCACAAAAAAGATACAGGACTTGTACTGAGTGAAGGAAGTTTTGTATCTTAAATTGTTATAGGCATTTCTTCCAGAGAATTTTTGGATTTTGCGATCTAATTTAACACCTTGACACAAAATTCAAAATTATAATCTTGAATTCTGGAATTTTGCGAGTATTCAAGTAATTATATTATAAATTACAAATTTCTAAAATATTATAGAACTGTTAGATATATAAAAAATATATTATTATAATTTGATTGTATATTTATAAAATTTGTTGGACCAAGTTTTCTACAAGATCATTGTTTTTTAGGTTAGTGTGAAGTGAAGTATTGTAAGACTCGAACGAAGCAATTGAAAGTAGAATTGTATAAAATAAGACAAGACTCAAAGTATTGAGATGTAAAATTGGAATCTATCCAACTGTGTTTCTTGCCAGAACACAAACTTGAATTCTGTTATGATGTATATAAATACCAAATATATTAATTTTTTAGAGAAAGCACTATTAATTGATAGTGACCATTTTTTCTGGCAAAAAGACCTCATTCGACAATCGTGTTCACGTGGTGTATAAATTGTGTCGTGGGTAAAAATTTCAATTTTATCCATTTGTAAAAACCCCGACCACATCATTGGCACCATCTATGGGAAAGTTTACCTCGACATTGAGTATGCAAACCAGATCTGAAGCCTGTGACGTCCACGATCTGGACGTGATCCGCGAAGCCCAAGTGAACGGGGTGGAATAGTCAATACCCTAGGAGGCAACCCCCCTGACACATAAGCAAGCACCCCTCAATGGGGAAATTCCCCCACAACATTGACAATCTCTACTCGCGCCTCCCGGGAGAGCACTCCCCCCAAAAGCTCCATCCCAAGAATCGATGATCCAACTGACGCAAGAAGCTTTGCTCGCCCTGATACACGACGCATCTACTCGAGCGATGGTACAAGCAATAGCCCAATTTGTAGCGTGACAACCTACGAGCCCGCCCCCTCCTTCCCCTCGCAGAAGTTGAGAATTATCCTCAGTTCCTGAGGGAGAGGAGCAGAGGCGGGAGGAAATGAACAGCAAGATCTCTAGGCCTGAAGTTGCACAGACTCAGGGTTATAATCTATGCAATCGAGAATCTTCTGCTCCCCTACCACCAAAGGGAGTCGAGGATTCCTACTTGTCATTGGCCATAGCTCCTCCAAGACGTAGCCCTTTTTCCCCGAACATTCTAGTCTAAGCGCTCCCAGCACGCCTCAAGGTCTCGAATCTATCGGAATATGATTAAACGGGAGACCCACAAGAACACTTAGACAAATTTTACGCCAAGATTGATTGGTACGATTTGAGTGACGTTGCTTACTGCAAGGTCTTTAACACTACGCTCTCGGAACGTGCATTAGCCTAGTTCAACCAACTGCTCAATGTAACTATTTCTAGTCTCGAGCAGTTGGTTCAGCGCTTCCTGCATCACTTCTCCATGAACAAAAAAGTTCCAAAAACGGTTGCATCTCTATTCACCATTCGCCAAAGGGAGGGCAAAACTTTGAGAGACTACATCCAAAGATTTGTGGACACAGTGCATGAAGTTTCCCATGTTAATCATGAGTTGTTGGCTAGTATTATCCAACAGAACCTGCTACGTGGAAGATTCAAGGAGTCTATAGCCGGCAAGTCTCCTAGCGTTATGGAAGATTTACTCGTGCGTTCCCAGAAATACATCCGGATTGAGGAGTCTAATGCTTTTGATCTTTCCCTTAGCGGCAAAAGGAAGGGTCGTGAAGAGGAAAATGAACTAAAAAAGAAAGAGGAACGCAAGCATGTACCTCCGGCAGGGTTCACTCACTATACCCCCTTGAACACTCCCAGGGGAGAGATATTGATGGTGGCAGAATAAAAAGGGCTAATCAGTCAATGGCAGAATAAAAATGTTGGATGCGGAAAATTTTGGCCCCCCTTCTGAAGTTGGTAAAAACCTGACTTTGGGGCTTGAGCAAAAACATCCCTTGAGGTAACAACTGACGAATCTAAGTCATAAAAGAACAAAACAAAAACTTATTAAGTGCAGTGACTACATTTATGAATATAGAATACTATGGAGTTACCTATCAAAATTTTCAACTGTATGGATGGTGAAAAATCACCCCAAGAGGCAACGTCCTGAAAAAAAAATGCGTCACTTCACCTTCTCCAAGGTCTTGTGGGGATCCGTCACCAAATGTAAAAATTATTTACGGGGAATCTCATCTCTTGAAGATGACGTCGAATTCCTCAAAACAAATGAAAGAATTCGGCGCAAAAGATGAATAAACTCTGAATAACCTCTACTAATAGAAAATGAGAATAATTATTATCAAGAAAATACTTGATGGTGTACTAGTAGGAGTCTCCACTTTCCACCCTTTTGGCCTAGGTTCAAAACCTATGGGACGCAAGAATATACGCCTCCTTCCAACACTTGAAGACTCAAGCTGAGCTCAAGGTGGGCTCGAGCTGCACCACGTCCAGCTCGAGGCAATGCCTCGAGCCTGAGTGCGCCTCCCAGTGGACCAGCTCGAGGCCTGGGGGTGGTGCACCAGCTTGAGGCAATGCCTCGAGCCCGAGTGTATTGCCCCAGTGCGCCTCCCAGCGCACCAGCTCAAGGCTGCCTTTAGCCACCCAGCACACCAGATCGAGGCACTGCCTCGAGCCCGAGGTCCACCCCACGACAGAGCTGCACTCCTCCTAGTGCATCCCGTCCAACTCATGCCTCAAGCCCAGGGGTGGTGCACCAGCTCGAACAATGCCTCGAGCCCGAGTGTGTTGCCCGAGTGTGTTGCCCGAGTGTGCCTCCTAACTCGAGGCACTGCATATTACATGGGCTAGTGCATATTCCATCCAAGAGTAAAAAATATTAATCTATAAGGGTAAAAAAGTAATTTAACATATGTGGCACACATTAAACAAATTCAACCCACCACACCATATAACTCCCAACACTATAAATACCAAAATATATTAAATTTTTAGAGAAAGCACTATTCATTGATAGTGACCATTTTTCTGGCAAAAAGACCTCATTCAACGATCGTGTTCACCTGGTGTATAATTGTGCCGTGGGTAAAAATTTCATTTCTATCCCTTTGTAAAAACCCCGACCACCTCATGTTCTAATCATCCCCCCCTTTTTTTAATTTATTTATTTGTGACTGTTGCTATTATTTATATTTGCCGGTGGAAATAAATTTCTTATCAGCTTACGAATTTATCATGGGAGTAAATTAATATTCCATCTTGAAGCTGAGTATAGAGGGGTATGGAAAGTGTGTTTGACTTTGTTGATAAGGACACTTTTTCAATACAAGTACTTGACAAGTTTTGTGAATAATTGGGTTATTTGGGTAGGAAAAAGTACTTTAGAATTGATATGTCAATATAATACATAGATAGCAGTATGCAATGTATAGTGAAGTGTATTAGAAAAGTTGTTTCGACCCTTTATGGTTATACAGAACTAACATGCCAGACTATTATAATTACAAGAAAAAAAATACAATTGCACCATCAAAAAATCTAGAAGTTTTCCTTTAGAAGAGAGATCAAATAAATTGAATTACATTTTTAAAAGTCATGAACTTATAAAGGACAAATAATTCATCTGATCCGTTTGGGAAAAATAGGACCTCGAGTAACGACCTCGACTATCTTGAGTTCTTCAAACGGATCAATGAAATCTGAGAATCACAGAAGATAATTAGGCTAGTCGGGTTCGTACTCGACGATGATCCTCCGATGCCCAAGTTAGTTCTAAGTCTTTTTTAGATGGAACAATAACAGGCGACTATATTTAAGTGTATAGAATGACGTTACCTTTTTATGAATCAGATCCTGTATTTATAAGATGACTTTCAACATATATGGTATGTAATCGTGTCATGATCTAGTGATCCATCTTTACATCGGATGGCTCTGCGCTGATCATGCTTCCGGATCGCGCGGCTGAGGATCATCCTATATCTTGGCCGTAGATCTTGCCCGAGAATCATTACTTTCTGCAGAATAATAGCTTGCTTCACTCAAAATACTTATTTTGCCCTTAATGGAGGGTATTTTTGTCTTTTAGTAATTCTCCCTTATCATTATTCCTCCACTTTTGTATGTGTAATTTATTACATATGCAGAAGTCGAAACGTCTCCTTTCCTCTATGGATAATTGCCTCGGTTCGAGACCGCCAAGCGTCGATCATTTGTGGTTACCTCGGGCCTTGTACTGCCACGCGTCATCTAACGAGTGGTTCTTTCTAGCAGTGCAGATCCGCCCCTTGCCTATATATATAGAGGTTCCATTCAAAAAAAATTTACCGACTTCATGAACTGCTAAATATCACTGCCTCCCTACTCTCGATCTCGATTTCCGTTGTTCGACCTCGATCTCGACATTCAAGGTACCATGTCTTCCTCAAAATCTAATTATGATTTGAATTCTGCTTCTGCTACCTTCCCCCATAGAGCTGCATCCCCTGCTCCCCGTGAGGGTCCATCTAGGGTTAGGTCGCATCGTGGTAATCATGTAGAAAAGTCTAACTCAGAAGATTCTCCCACTTATGTGAAATTTCAAGCTATGGAACTGATTCCTCATCAATTGTCAGTTCATTTGGATGGAGAGAAGTTGATTCCAGACTGGAAAATTTTACCTAACAACATTGTTCTCGGTACTCAATCAGGACAGGATTCTTGGGAGTTATACGATACGAGTTGCCTTCCTCACGATCAAGCAGCCCTTATGCGAACTTCATTCACTCGTCTCGAAGAACATTGTGCCTACTCCTTAATCTAGGTTTGATTCTTATCGCATTTGCTCGAATTTGATCTTCTTGTCCTTTATTTGACTACCCTTTTCAGGCTACCAATTTCGTTCGAGGTCTCTCCTTGAAATGTTCGGGATTTTCGTAGAAATCAAATCATTTCCGAACACAGAAACCACGAACTACGAAGCAAGATTTCTAAGACTTCAGCACGGGAGCAGCATCTCGAGAATCAGTGAGCAACTTCGGAAGCTCGCAATAAAGAGCTGGAGGAGAAGCTAGCTTCTAAAGTAGCCAAAGCGATGGATTCGAGGAAAGAGATCAGGTTTTTTGCTGGGCATGCTGCCGGGAAGATTGCTAGTGCTATAGAACGTCGCAAGGATTTCTTAAAGTCAGAAGACTTTGCCCCTCGCATTTGAGAAGCTCGTATCCAAGGCGCTCATGATTTTATGAGGGCCCCCGCGTTCGAGACCGCTTTAGAGATCAAGGCTGCAAATCACTTAATGCAAGGGTTTGATATAGGTAAACACCAAGTGTCTACTTTGAATGGGTTCGCGCCTGATTTTGATATGTCGCGATTAGATCCTGGTCTTGATGGCAAGTTTCAGCCTTTTGCCGATGAAGCAGTTCCTCTAGGGAGCGAAGATGAGTTCACAATTCTTCTTGATGAAATCGAGGATAATTGATGTCCCTCGTAATCGTTTTGTACCCTGACTTTTTGAACTTTGTGGTTGTAACTTTTAACAATATGTTCGATCTTTGATCACTACTATTGCAATGAATTGGTTGTGATCTTTTTCAGATCATACAATTTTGAATCTTTCTTAGATAAGCCTTTCTCTGATAAACTTTTTTCAGGTAAAAAGGATCTTTTTCAGATTCGTATGAAAATTTGAGTCTCTCCGCAAATAAACCTTTTTCAGGTAAAAAAGGATCATTTTCAGATCTTTTACATTATTCGACCTTTCTCAGGAGAACTCATAATCCCCTATACTCGATCTTTTTCAAATCGCTAACATACTTGATCTTTTACAGATCGCTTTTATTGGGTCTTTTTCAAGCGCATATTTATACATAAAAATTTTCTAAGGTTCTGGATATTCCAATGTCGGGGGAGATCTCGTCCATTGGCATGTTGGAGTCTATAAGTTCCTCTTCTCTTTATCTTGACCACTTTGTATGGTCCTTCCCATCCTGCTACATGTATGGAAACTTTGACTCTTTTTAAGACGAGATCGCCTATCTGCAATTCTCTTGGTCGCAACCTTCTGTTGTAGTTCTTTAGGATCAAGCCTTTGTGGTGGAGTATTTTCGCATATGCCACATCCCTCCTTTCTTCCACCATTGTGAGATCGAAGGCTCTTTCTTCCTCGTTAGTCGCTGGATCATAGCTTGCTATTTTTTGAGTCTCTTCACCAATTTCTGCAGGAATTATAGCTTCAGAATCATAAATCAAACAAAAAGGAGTTTCACTTGTAGTGGATCATGGGGTCGTTTGGTAGGTCCATAGTACTCCTGGTAGCTCCTCCTCCCATGACCCCCTTGATTTTATCCTAGATTTTAAGTGCTGGATAATGGTCCTGTTTGTTACTTCGATGTGTCTGTTCACTTGATGATGACCAACAACTGTGAAGTTTTGCTGAATTTTCAATTGTTGTAGCAGGCCATGATTTACTTTCCTTGGAATTGCTTACCATTATCCGATGTTAGGATTCTTGGTATTCCAAACCTGCAGATTATATTTTTTCAGATGAAATTGATTATCTCTTTTTTCATTATCTTGTCAATGGCTTCCGCCTCTACCCATTTTGAAAAAATATTCAACTGCGACCACGATGAACTTGTTTTGAGCTTAAATTGGGGGAAAATGGCCCAATATGTCAATCCCCCATTGGTCGAATGGACATGCGATCTGAATTGGTTCCATTGGGGTTGCGAGTGTATGTATCAGTGAAGCATACTTTTGGCAGCTCTCACACATTTGCACGAGCTTTTTGTCATCTTTCATCATAGTGGGCCAGAAATATCCTTGCCTTGCTATTTTCTGCGCCAACGACCTCGCGCCCAAATAGTTACCACAGCTTCTTTCGTGAATTTCTCTTATTACGTATTTCGCCCGATCATCATTTAGACACTTTAGTAATGGTCCCCTATGGACCTCTTGTACAGGTCCGATCCAATTATGGTAAATCTGGTAACCCTAATTTTCAGTCTCCTAGCTTGTGTGGGGTTATCAGGTAGAATTCCTTCTTTGAGATAGTTCATGATCTCATCTTTCCACGGACAAGGTGGCTCGATGGTACTGACTTCCAAACCTTCAGAGATTGCTGGTCGATCCTTCACCACGACCGTGATTTTCCGATTTTTAATTCCCGATAAAAGGGCTCCAAACTTTGACAGCAAATCTGCACTATCGTTTTCACACCTTGGGATTTGCTAAACTGAACACTTATCAAATTGTTGCATCAAAGATTTGGCCTTTGTACGATACATCGTCATGGATTTTTCTTTAGTTTCATAACTTCCTTTAATTTGCATTGCTACGAGTTGTGAGTCTATATATACCTCCAAGATGTTTGCTCCGGCTTCGTAGGCTAACTCTAATCATAGGATCAAAGCCTCATATTCAGCGTCATTGTTGGTTGTGGAGAAAGACAGCTTGGCAGCGACCTCTATCCTCAATTCCTTTTGGTCCTTGGATCAGGATTCCGGCTCCCCCACTGTTGGCATTTGATGACCTGTCTACATGTAACATCCAAGTATCGAGTTCTTAGGTTGGTTCACCTACTAACTCCATCACAAAATCTGCTAGGATTTGTCCCTTCTCAACCGTCCTAGCCTGGTAATCAATATCATACTCGCCAAGCTCGACAGTCCATTTCACCAATCTCCCGAAAGCTTCGGGTCACGACAATATGCTTTTCAGTGGTTGATTAGTTAACACTATAACCTTGTGGGATTGGAAATAAGGTCGCAGCTTTTGAGCCATCACCACTAAGGCCAAGACAAATTTTTCGACAAAAGTGTATCACTTTTCTGCTCCTTGCAGCATCTTACTGACGTAATATACCGGATTCTGGATTTTTTTGTATTCTCTTACTAGCACAGAACAGACCGCATTTTTTGATACTGCTAAATACAGATACAATATATCTCCAGCCTTTGGGTTTGACAACAATGATGGCGATCTCAGATAATCTTTAAGTTTCTGGAATGCTTGTTCGCACTCATCCGTCCAATTAAATTCTTTTTTTTCTCAAAATTTTAAAGAAATGCCAATTTCTATCTGCGGATCTAGAAATAAATCAAGTAAGTGATGCAATCTTACCAGTTAATCTCTGGACTTCTCTTACTGAGGTGGGTGCTTCAGCTGTGGGATCGCTTCGATTTTCTTTGGCTTAGCCTCTATTCCGCAGCTACTAACCATGTACCCCAAAAAATTACCTCCACTAATGCCAAACGTGCATTTACTTGGGTTGAGTTTCATCCCGTATTTTCTCATGATGGTGAAGGTCGCTTCTAAGTGTGACAAGTGATGTTCTGGTCGTTGGCTCTTGACGAGCATGTCATCCACATAGACCTTCATCGTCTTTCCTATCTGTCTTTTAAACATGTTCACCAATCTTTGATATGTAGCACCTGTATTTTTTAATCTAAATGGCATTACGTTATAGCAATAAATACCTTGCTCTGTTACGAAGATTGTTTTGCTTAGATCTTCTGTTGCCATAAAGATTTGATGATATCCCTGATATGCATCCATCATTGAAAAAAATTCATATATGTTGTTGAATCCACTAATAGGTCGATTCTTGGTAGTGGATATGGATCTTTGGGGCATGCTTTGTTTAGGTCAATAGTCGGTGCGCATTCTCCATGTTCCAGATGACTTTGGTACCACCACCACATTTGACAACCAATCTATATACTGAACCTCTGAGATGTATCCCGCGTTTAATAATTTGTTGACCTCGTCCTTAATAATGCGGTTCTTTTCTACTCTAAATGTCCTTTTCTTCTGTTGAACAGGTCGCATGGTAGGATCAACATTCAGTTGATGAACTATCACTTCCAGGCTTATTCCTTTGAAATCCAAGGGGTTCCACGCGAACATATCCACATTGTTGCGAAGGAATGCTATTATTAATGTCTCTAAACCACCCAACCTTGACCCTATTTTTGTCGTTTTAATTGCATCTCCTTGCACCAATTCTATTTCCTTGTGTTCACAATAGGCTCTATTCTTTCAGCTCTTCTATTTTTCCATTCGTTCTTGCTTGATTTAGTTAATTTTCTCTTCTTTTCGATTGTCTCTCCCTTTTTCAAGGACAAGTTGTAGCATCTTTTAGCTTCAATTTGGTCGCACATTACTTCGCCCACTCCTTTTGGAGTTGAAAATTTCATTTTTAAATGGTAGGTAGAGACTATTGCCTCGAAAGAGTTAAGCCCAAGCCTACCCAATATAACATTATAAGCAAATGGAGTATCAACAACAAGGAACTTTACCATTAGGGTCTTCCTCTTTGGTTCTTCGCTGATGGATACTGGCAAATCAATTGTTCCTAAGGATTCGACCTCACTTCCTCCAAACCCGTCCAGCGGCGTCTTCACAGGTGCCAATTCGGTATTATCTAATCCCTTTTTTATAGTACTTCCATAAGGATAATGTCAGCAGAATTGCCATTTTCCATCAGCACTTTGTGGACGGTAAAGTTTGCAATGTCCATTTTGATGACAATGGGGTCGTTGTCTACCCATACCTTTTCTCTCACATCCTACGCTCCGAAAGTAATTTCTAGTTCTGGGATTATGTTCATAATTTGTCTGTCCTTTGTCGACCAGCTTTTCCTTTTGAACTTTTTCCTTGATCTGTTTGAGTATCCTGCTTCTGCGCCTCCTGCTGTAGTGTGTATTATGCCTTTCACAGGCCATTTTCCCTTGTCCCTGGGTTTCTCATCTCCTCATTTCCTCTCCCTTTTCTTCCTTGGCTCCTGGATCGGCTTCGACAACTTCCTCTGTGGTAATTCTTTGATACCTAGTTTTTGAAGTAACCTTGTCGTACGATTCGCTCGATCTCATCCTTGAGTTGATAGTAGTCTTCCGTGTCATGACCTTTCTCTCGATGGAATCGGCAATACTTGTTGGAGTGTTTCTTTGCCCGGGTAAATCTGGTGTGTCGCGGCCATTTCAAGACATCATCCTTCTCTACCATCATTAAGGCTTTCGCACACGTCATATTTAGTAGAGTATACTTGTGATATTTCGGTTGGTATGGGGGTTCTTTGACTCTATACTGCCGAGTGGCAGGTTGGTGAACCACTCCTCGGCTTTACTTGTCTAACTAGTAACAAAAAGTTTTGCATTAATGGGGCCTGATTGCCCGTAAATATTCATTACTAGGTCAAATGCTGCCAAGTGCTCTAATGGGTCTTTGGTTCCATCGTATTTGGGCAAATCTAGTGATCCATCTTTACATCGGATGGCTCTGTGCTGATCATGCTTCCGGACCGCGTGGCTGAGGATCGTCCTATATCTTGGCTGTAGATCTTGCACGAGAATCATTACTTTCTGCAGAATATTTGTCATAATGGCATGCTTCACTCAAAATACTTATTTTGCCCTTAATGGAGGGTATTTTTATCTTTTAGTAATTCCCTCTTATCAACATCATTCATAATCAAGGAATTAAATAAGAATTTTTCATAATTAAAGAAGTTGCAGCTATTACTTAGTAACATTATAGCTTTAGTCACAAATTAATTGAAACATTTTACTTATTTATTTATTTGGAATTTTTGAGATATGGTCACATGCATAGTTTGAATATTGTTATCGAACTATTAAGAATTATACCATTCTAGTATTAGCCTGTTATGGAAAATATCGATATCAGTTGATATGTGTTGGAACATATGAACAAAATAATGGTCTTTTAAACATATCTTGTACGTAAAGGTTGATTTATTTATAAATCGCTCAATATTTAGGATAAATTACAGATATTTTTTTTAAGTTTAGCATAATTATAAATATCTTATTCTTATTTATAAAAATTACAAATACCCTTTTTATTTTAATGTTCATCTAATAAAGAGCTCATTGTGTTAGTCTCAAATAGGTTTCCACCTAATTTTTATGGTGAACTAACTAAAATGCCTTTCTGGATTATGTATTGTAATTTTATATTATTGTTAAAAAGTCTCTAAAATATTTTTATAGACTAATATGCTCTATGGACTATTTATTTCATCAACCCTCAAATTTTTTTATATTTTCTCAATATTTGTTTAATTTATTCATTAACGGTAAAGTAGTAATTTTCACCTCACAGTCTCGGGTACTCATAGAAATATGTATTCGATAGGAAAAAATGGGAACAATCTCAAGTTAATCCTCTGATTCTTCTCTTTAAGAATGTATTTGATAAAATTCAAAGATAAAATCTTCTTGTAGATCTCCCTTTGACTTGGTTTGAATTTCTATAACGTTTACGCTAGCAATCCCCGAATTTAACACTATAGTGTTGACTTTTTTAAAGTGAATTTGACACTTGGATCTTCTTGAGACTATATTGAAATATTTATAACGTTAGTTGAAAGGCTTAACACCTATAATCTCGAATTAAATGCTATAATCCATGGCGCACCTTCAACGGATGACTCACTCTCCGTCTTAAGTGCTTTGAGTATTCTTGAACTTGATGAACTTTGTAGAGAGAATTATTTAGGCTTCTTCTCTTGCTTCATTCTTGGCTTTCGATGTTTGTGTGTCTTGAATGAGTTCCATGGACCCCTTTATATAGGTGTCACAGAGGTAGAGTTGTGATGCACTTCAACACTTTTTATATTATCTCTTTATAATTAATTTAAAATAATAAATATGTTATATATTTGGAATGCAATGATTGATCAACTTGACATTATCTCTTTAATATTCACATTTTTTAAAGAGATAAATATCATAAATATTTATCTTAACTCGATTGGAGCGTACAAGCAGTTGCTCCACGTTGTTTTGTCTGATTGGCTAGAATATTTAACTGAAAAATTTAATTTGATTGGCCGAAATACTTTATTTTGACACTTGTCAGCCATTGATTTTATGACAAAATATCAATTACATTGACTATTTATATTTAAAATTAATTTAGTAAATTTTAAAATAAAAATAAAAAGAAATATAATTGATAATTAATATATTATTTTATACTTGTCAGACATGAAATAATCACATATTCAAAATTAGCATTTGCATGTTGATGCATGGAATTTATTAATTTTTGGAAGATTAGAAATCCACATGATCTTTTTTTGGTAGTAAGATTTTTCCACAAAATTGGCAATATTTGTTGACAAGGAAGTAGCTAGAACATATATATATATACATGTATGTATGTATTGGTTTGATATATATTTATATATTGGTTTGATTTGATAATAACATGAGAGTGAAAGTGAAAGTTTTACATTATCAGAAGCATATATCTAGTTACGTGCAACGTATGAATAAGTCCCCTAGAACCAACTATTGGAAGACAAAACATGTGGTACAAAATCCACCGAAAATATATATTAAAAAAAATAGTTGTAATAAATCACCATAGATATATATAGGAAAAAATACAAGCAACCCCCTTGTGATATCACAAATAAGCAAATTACCTCCTTATGAAAAAATAAATAACGATTTACCTCATATTTTTTAAAATAGAATAATTTACCCTCCTATAATTTTTAAAATGAAGCAATTTACCTCCATATATAAGGAGGTAAATTGCTTCATTTTAAAAAGTATAGGGGGGTAAATTACTATATTTTTTTAATAAGAGGGTAATATGCCCATTTTCAATATCATATGGGGATAAATTGTATTCACCCTACACATATATGAAGAGGGTTGAAAAAAAATTAATCTTTTGATAATATTTGGACCATGTTTAAAATAATTTAGATATTTAAACGGACAAAATTTTGTATCCAATTATCATAAAATATTATGATAAGTAAACATGTATAGGACCAACTTACCATTTGAAGACAAAACATGCGGTACAAAATTATCCAAATAAGAATTCAAAATTTGTGACCATGTGCGACTCAGCTATGTTTGAAACATGACCGCATAGTAAGTCAGGATGAAACTTGAAATTACGTTAGTAATGAATAAGTCATAGTCATTCTATGCATAAGGCTACTGGGGAATCTCAGGTCTGAGAGTTAGTTAGTTTACTATCTCAACCTATGAGTTCTACGAATCTTATTTTGTAGGCTTCCATATTATAATTCTTGCGAGTCAGTTTAGTGAACTTAACAATTAACCCCTTGTCAAGCACCTTCTAAACTACATATACGTCATAGTTGTTAATGAAACACGACGGTCATCTTCTAAATGCAGCACTTAGTGCAAGTTTTACTAGACAAAAAAATGACTATTGGCTACAATTTTAATAGCTACGGACTGCAAATCATGATAAAAAAAATTTATTCACCACAGTTGAATAAAACAAATGCAAAGGCATAGATTTTCCACCAAGAAAAAGTTATTTGCTATGACTAAAAAAGTCATGGCAAAGGTTTTATCTAGCCTCGCAGATACCATGACCAACAATCGTTGCATGACCGTGGTCAATAACTATTTGTAACGGCTATTTATTTCTAACCATGACAATTATCTATGGTTAAATATTGTATTTTTTGTAGTATCTCTACAAAATCCCAATCAATGCCCCGTCTTGAGGATATATTCTCGATTGCAAATATATTAGATCAACTCTCGAAAATTGATTTTATGGCCGTTATCATATGCACAACTCGACTTCAAGGTTTGTTTGATCTAGGAGTTTCAATCATGATACACAGATAATAATACATGAGTTTAAACATGATGAAGTTTGGCTAAAAACCAATTCTCATTAAATTATATTAACTTATGAAGCTGAAACTTTTATTTTCTGGTAAAATATTTGGTTTATATTGAAAAGCAAAGTTTTGAATTTGTTTATTTTATTTATTACGGCAGATTATAGATAAGTGAAATGATAATAACGACAAAAAGTAGTACAGTATTTTTCTCAAATGATGATAGCTATCCATGTTTGAAAATGAGAAGAAATTAAGATTGGAAGAAATTTCTTCATGTTTTTTCTTGGCTTATCTGCTTGTTTACTTTTCAATGAAGAGATAATGAACATTGAAAAGTGATGAGGGAAATTACATAATTACTAAAATATCCATGTATTTTTAAGCATTTCTTTTATGTTTTCTGACTAATTGCATGGGCCCAATGCACCAGAAAAGTCAGTGGCGGCAACACGCTTTACAGAAGATGACGTGGCTCAATTTCATTGGAACCACGTGTCACATACACAGTGGGTATGGTACGACTATAAATAGTCTCATTTATGATTATTCAAAGGACGTTTTATCTCATTACTTTTACCGCCATCTTTTGATCTCATTCGACCTTATTTTCATCTTTTCGACCCCACTTTTCTAACTTAAGCATCGGAGGGCCATCGCCGAGGACTACTCGGCTAGTTTCACGTTTGCTTTGTTCTCAAGATCCACTTACAGATAGTTCGAAAGAAGGATTCAGCGACCCAACTTTGCGATCTTACCCTGCGACCCGAACCGGATTTCTCGCGACCTACATCAAAAAGTATAAGAGACATCAAGAAATTATATATACATCTATAAATTATACTTTTTCTTAATAAAAAATTTAAAATTATTTTTACACTACGTGTATATAAAGAATAGAATTTTTAAAGGGGGTATAATTGTAACTTTTTCAAATGTTTTTTTAAAAAAAATTGTAATTTCGCATTTTGACTTTAAGTGGAATTAAGATAAGCCATCATCAATTTGCAAAGACTATTTATAGTCTTCATTGGCAGAATTATTTATACTTTCAGACCATCAGTATTCCAACGTAAACTATTCATAACTATTATTAGAAATCTTATTCATGAAAATTTTGAGCACTTCTTATCATTTTATCTTAAATTGTTTGTATCTGTAAACTTCCACTCCCTCCAATAAATCCCTTTTTTGGAAAAGTAATTCGTATAAATATCTAGACCACATGAGACGACATAGAGTATTCTAATTATTGCATTTGAAACTTATACATATATAGCGACTAATAATATCATTGTACGTAAATATACTTTCAAGAAAAGTATTACTGATATGGTTTTCTTTTTTCGTATCTCTACGTTCACATCATTACGTATTCATATCGTATAAGAAATTCAAGAATTTTGAACTTTGTGGACATAAATTTTCCAAGTGTTCCATTTATAATGTGACACCATCAACTAAGGAAAATTACACACATTGGTGAAGTATACCACTAAAATTGACCTACACTAAATCAGCTGAATTTTTCTAAATATGAAAATCATTGTTTGATAAATTATCGAAAAATCATGAAGTATATAGAATGTCGAAGTAATTATGTGAAATAAGAGGATTCGTACACAGTGTGAGACAAGGATGAAGTTGTAACATGTTAAATTATATATGTTCGAGCTTTATATCCTTAACATTTCATAATTGTTTGTATGGGATTCACAATTTCACAAATTGACATCTATGTTATGGACGTCGGTTGCTGTTTTTTAATAGAGATTATTTCGAAAAGGAGGTTATATATATATGTAGTAAGTTTGTTTCGCCATTATGCACTATGTTTCCCAAAAAAAATACATTTTATTTTCACGAAACTATATTTTATTATTTTAATATATTCTCGTGATTCCAATCTATTTAAATTGTGAAATATGTTACTATATATTTGAAAACACGATATGAAATATTTCTCATTCTTTTTGGGAAACCACAAGTAACACCCTTGTGATATCGCAAATGAGCAAATTATCTCCTTATAAAAAAAATAAATAGCGATTTACTTCCCTTTATTTTTTAAGGTACAATAATCTACCCTCTTTGATTTTTAAAATGAAGCATTTTACCTCTCTGTATAAGGAGGTAAATTACTTAATTTTAAAAAGTATAGGGGGTAACTTGCTATATATTTTTCATAGGGGAGTAATGCGCTCATTTTTAATATCATAGGAGGTAAATTGCTTTTCACCCGATTCTTTTTATACAGCAATCAAATTCTCAATTCATCGAATTGCAATTCAAACTCGACTATTACCAAAAAGGGGAAGAAATAGATAAATATACATATACATTGGTTTGATTTGATAGTAACATGAGGATGAAAGTTATAATTATAAAAATATATGTAGTTACGTGCAATATATGTTAGTCCCCTTGGACCTATTTATGGAAGATAAAACATGTGATACATAATCCACCAAAAAGATCAAACAAAAAATATTATAATAAGTCAAAATAGATGTATATGAAGAGGGTTCGAGTATAAAAAATTAAATTTTTTAATAATATTTGGGATAAGTTGTGAGTAAATATATATATATATATTAACTGCAGTGAATGAATAGGACTGATGCAGAATAAGGCGTGGATGTATTTTTGGAGCTTTTGAGTAGACGAGTAAGTCGGATTTAGCGTTTTAATTACATAGTTCGATACTGAAACTTCAAATGATCATAATTTTTTATTCGACTGGAGTTATGAGACGATATACCCATTTTACTACTATGATCATTTTTGTTATTTTTTTGTGAGGATTTCCTCTGAAATGATAGCTATCCATGTTTGAAAAAGCATGAACAAAGCATGGAAGATAAGAGTTGTTTCATGTCTTTTCTTGGCTTATCTACTTCTTTATTTTTTTAATAAAGAGATAAGCTATCAATTTCCAAGACTATTTATATAGTCTTCATTTTGTTGCAAATCTTATACATTTTTTTTTATTTTTATTTTTTGTTAGTTTTAGACGATCAGTACTTCAACATATACTATTTATAACTGTTGCGACTCTCCATTTACTTTCTTTTATTAGAAATCTTAGAAAAAATCCAATTTCAATTTTGTAATTGATGATAATTCATACTATATTATCTTTATTATATAAAAAGAATAGGCTTTTCACACTCATAAAAAGTGGTTAATGACATCGCTGCACCAATTTTTCGTAAAGTCAGTAAAGCCCTTCAACTGATAAAATAACTGACTCATTTAACTTTTCAAATTTTAGATTAATGATTGATAAATTAGTGTTTTTCTTTCTTTCTTCTTTTTTATTTTTAATATAATATACTGATTTATATATTTTATTTTTATTTTTAATATTATATCTAATATATTTAAAGTATATAAAAAAATTATTCATTATATACACGCAGAAACGACGTGTCACAACGGCTAATAATTTTTAAAAAGTAGCTATATTTGGTTCAAACGCCAATCTCACCAGGAAAGAAACACACACACATACGTCTGACATATGGCAATCTCTTTTTTTCGATGAAATTGATATATTTCCAATCGGAATTTGACCAAATGTATTGTTATTTTTAAATTGTTGTTCTTGATTATAAAATTAAAATTAGAGCAGACCAAAAGTGCCACCCCTAAAATTATACGATGTAAAATGATTTCTTTTTCCTAAAATCTTATCCATGAAAAATTTTTAGTGCTGATCTTTTTATGTTTGTTATTATTCATAGACTTCCACTCTCTCCAATAATTGTTTGTTAATCTACTTTTACTAGTTTGGCTCAATATTAATCAAAACTCCCCATGTTTTGATGTTCGACTGCTTGATAAATTCTTTTTTTATTTTTTATTTTCTATTTTTCCTTTAAGTGTTAAGAAATATCTCGTGCATATATTCAAAAACACGACATGAGACAGAGATTATTGTAATTATCGAATTTGGAATTTATACAAAATATGTATAGTCAATATATAATTTAATTGTATGTCAAGATATTTATTTTTTTTAAAAAAAAATGTATTATTATTATGTTTTTTGTTTTGTTTTTTTCGTATCTCTACGTCCACATCACTTATGGATTCATATGGTATAATAATAAATAGAGTTTAATTTCATGGATGTAAGTCTTCCAAATGTACCAATTATAATGTGATATTGTCATCTAAGGAAAAATGACACACATTGGTGAAGTATACCACTAAAATTAATTGTTTACTTTCTTCTCAATATGAATCTCATAAATTATTTTATGAGAATATATAGATTGAGATGATTTTTTATTAAAGGGTAAATTACATCGAGCTTTTTTAAATTTGGCATAATTATGAATATTCTCTCGTTATTTGAAAATTATAAGTACCCCTCATGTTTGATAAAATTATGTAATCCTTGAATAGATGTTTAGAATTGTCAACTGTACTCTACTGTATTTTAAGAAAAAAAAATTAAGAACCAAACAAGGTGGATAGAAAAGTTTGAAAAACTGTAAAAAAAAATATTCATTTAGTCCATTCAAAAATTCAATAAAATTTTAAGGGTAATGTTGTATTCGGTCCCTTAAGTTTTCATTTAAAATCACTTTAATCCCTCAAGTTCATTTCTTGACTTTAGTATCTCTAAACTTTAATTTTTGTCACAATTTGGTCCCTCTGACCAATTTTTGGTGAAAATACGGCTGGAGTTTGACTTTTTGGAGGGTGAAATGGTTATTCTAAATTTAATTTTATCACTATAGTCCCTTAAATTTATAAAATTATCAAATTAGTTCTTTTTTTATAAAAAAAACTATTTTTTATATTTTTACACGGTGAATATGATGTAATTATCTTGTATGAAAAGTAAAAGCTTTAAACTCTTGTGAGAATAATGTTAACATATTGTTTCACTTGATATAAAATAGTCACTTTTTTTTTTTATTTTCAAAAGTGAAAAAAAATAAAAATTTTAAATAAAGTTATAAAACTTTTTGTTCCAACACCCCAGCATTAATAAATATTGTTAAGGCTTAACTTTTATAAACTTATCTTTAACTCTCGAAATAAAAAAAATTAATGATTTAGATTTTCTTATTATATTTTTATACTAGATAAATTTTACATAATTTATGCATAATTTTGGTTCTTTTTAACTACTAAAAAAAGAAACTGTTTATTTTAAGTTAAGCAATATATTATTATTATGTTTACAAAATGTTCAAAATTTTCATTATTTACATAAGATAATTACAACATATTAGCATTAAAAAAAAAGAATATAAAAAATTATTCTTTTTTGTGTAAAAAATTACTAATTTGACAATTTTACTAACTTAAGGGACTAAAGTGCTAAAATCTCACTCATTGACCTTCTTACCCTCCGAAGACTCAAAGTCTAGCCACATTTTCGCTCAAAAAATGGTCAGAGAGATCAAACTGAGACAAAGAGTAAAGTTTAAGAATGCTACAATCAAGAAATGAACTTGAAGGACTAAAGTAATTTTAAATGAAAATTTAAAGGATCAAATCTAGTATTTACCCAAATTTTAAAAAGAAAATAAAATTATAATTATCAGACATTTCCATTAGTTCATCATAAAAATAGATGAAAACCTCACAAAAACTGAATTTTGGCTAATTATTATACGATCGTTAAAATTAAAAGAGTATTAATAATATTCCGAACAAAAACAAAGTATTCGTAATGTCCAAATCTCATATCAACTCATCCTAATTTACCCACGTCAAGTATTCAGCTTTCTCCATCAATATGTTGCCGATGTCGTTAAAATAAGTTGGTCGGATAAATACGTTTTAAATGTAATTTGATCGTCTAAAAGGAAAATCAATGAAAAGTCAAAGTCAAGGATTCTACTCTATAACTTTCGCACCGTATGTAGAAGTATTTATACGTTAGTGAAGAGTTGGTAAGGGTTTAGTGACAGTTTTTTTTTTAAGTGAAAATGATTAATTATTATTTATTTTTTAATGATTATAATTATAAATATTAAATATTTGGCAACTGTCTACAACGATACAATCATATAATATTGATTAATATCATATAACTATATTTAATTAATAACACCCATATATTGGTGGGGTTCGAACTGTTAATTTAGAGCCGTGGGACCTAAATTTGCGGATTGAGCTAGGCTTCATCGACGATATAGCGACATTTATCAAATATATGGAATCTCAAAATAATTATACATTATAAAAAACGCAATATTTAACCATGACTAATTCCATATTTAAAAATAAAATAGTTAGTGACCACGTCTATGCAACATTGTCGGCCGTAGTCTGAGAGAGTGGCTTAAACATTTGTCATGGCTATAATCATGGCAAATATTTTTACCTTGGCTCTTAGCCACGGTAAATAACTCTTTTTTTATGAAAAATTTATATTTTTTCATCGATTTTATTTAATCGTGGTCAATAAAAATTATTTACAATAATATTTAGTTCATAACTATTAAAATTATAACGGATATTAATATTTCTTTCTAGTGATGTAAAAATAAATGTATATGTGTATAAACTATGAAGTTGTAATTGCATGAATTGTTTGTGAGGGATTAATATTTCCACTAATTAACCCTTGTGGTTTATGTTATGCACATGATCAATTACGCATCTTTTTTAATAGAAATTTCAGAAAGGAGATTATAGTAAGTTAACTTAACTCAATTATTCACTTTATTATCAGAAAAAAAAAAAAAACATCTTATTTTCACAAAATTGTTTTGTTATTCTTCTCAATCTGTTCTGGTACGTGATTCCAATCTATTAAAAATGGGATAAATTGCAATCTACCTATCTGTGTTATGGAAAATAGGCAAACATCCCCCTTATAAAAAATAAAATAGTAATCTATCCCTCTATGTTTTTCAAAATATAACAATTTACCTCCTTATATTTCAATTTATAATTGAAGCAATTTACCTCTTTAAGCAGAGAGGTACACAAATTATTTCATTTGTAAAATACAAGAAGATAAATTGTTATTTATTTTTCATAAAGGGATAATTATTGTATTAAACCCATTAAAAATGAGATTATGAAGTTCTCGGGTTTTTCAGGAGCTTACGATACCTATTATATATTAGGTCACATTTTTTAAATATTATCACTATCTCGCATATTATTATATATTTGAAAATAAGCTAATTCAAACTTGATTATTAAAAAAATAAAAATATAGGAAAAGGAAAAAAATAAAAAGAAAAACATCAAGCAAATCAAACTCAAATTTAATTTGGTAACATATCTTAACTTGAGAGTTGAGACGAAGTAGGGCAAAAATGTAGGATTGTGACAGCCCGCCAGCGTCGCATGAGAGTTTTGATCAACATACATACGTACTTTTGTCTTAATTGTCAATCATTTTCAGTACACAACCCACCTCACCCTTCACTCATTAATTCCGAAATTGACTCACTAATGTTGTAGTATTATCAACCACGATACGATGCTCATCTTGGATTTTTCTAATGGGGGTGGCAAACGGTCGGGCTATGGTGGACCCGGGATCTGTCGTGCCAAGTTTGGGATGGATACAGGCTCCGCCCCTTTCTGTTATAAAATTCGTCAGGACTGATCGATTTGATTGACCCGAGTTTTTAATTTTTATTTTTTAATATATAAAAAAAATGAACAAGCAGCAGGACGAGCAATAAGGGCGAGCGAGGCAAGGGTAGAAAGCAGCGAGGCAAAGGCAGAGAGCAGCGAACAACGACACCAACAAAGGTAGAGAGAGGGCCAGTGGTAGAAGAGAAGAGAGAAACCGTAAGAGACATTGTAAGGTGGAAATACCTCAAGAGGGATCTCCAAGCAAACCCAAAATCCTAACCAACTATTATAATAACTAAGGGTACACAACCCTTCACAAAATTACAGATTAAGATATACCAAAATAATTACAGATTGTAAATAATATACTCACAAAGACAGAAATATTTTGCACAAGACTCAGAGAGCCTGATCCAATAAGGCCGTGTTTACTACATGAGATTAAGCAGTACACCCGGCTCAATCCCTTACATTAGTCTGTTTACCTACGAAATGTGAGACCCGGTATTTAAAGTGCAAGCTCGGTATAATGATGGATGAAACGTGGGATATGATTCCGACCAAAAGAGGTGGGATATGATTCCCGACCAGCTATCCCATCTTTTACGCTTAGGTGCTTTGCTTTTAATACCCTTAAGATAGCTATGCCAAATGACGAATTTATCCTTCTACACCTACCGACTTAAATTTGCTATCACCTTTTCCATTTAAAGCAGCGTCTTCTTCACCGGTGCAAAAAGAGGCAGAAACGGAAGGGCTTCGACAGAGCAAGCCTCCTTGTTGTCCTAAGGTGAGTTCATTGTGGCCGCTGACTTGGGTCTCGGTGACGTTGTTACTGTATAACTTCTTATTTTACCCTCTACTATTACATTGTACATATTTGTTTTTAAGGTAAAACTCTTGTCAATTTTTCTTTTTTTGCCAAGAATCCTCGCCGCAGCAGCCATTAACGTTGTTGCCGCCAGTCTGCTTCGCATTCAGTTGTGTTGTTTCTGGTTAGCTCAGGAATCCCTCGAGATCTGTAGGTGAGTTTTTGCTAAAAACCCTCAATTTCTTTTCTAAGCTCGTTTGGTGCCATTTCAGTAATGTTGTAAGCTAATCATAGAACAATAGGGCCGTTATGCTCATTACTAAACTTGTTGAAGAGATGAAATATAACCAAGGTATATCTTTTTGATCAGAGGTTGAATCGATCATCAGAAGAAGAATTAGGCCAAAAATTAGGATACATTCTGGAAAAATCAAACTTCCATCAAAGAGAAGCAAATGAAAGGCTTTCATAAAAATTCTTGTGAAGTTATATACAGTTTAACATTGTGAAATCTTGGATGCTTGGGTTCAGGCCACTATTTTTTTTTTTTTAAAGAGCGATTGTGTAATTTTACCGAATCATTACACGGCTTCGTCGTTCTCATTGTATACCACATCAACACAGTATATCATCTACAAATGTTACATGAAATTTTGCAACAAAATTTTCCCTTCATTTCACTTTTTCTTCACAATAGAACAATGTTGTGTTGTTTGCAAATTGTGTCATCTAGAAAATGTGTGGGAAGTATGGATTATCTTTGGTATTGCGATCGTGATAATTTTTTAGTGTGAATAAATGTTTTTTTGCTCTTTAGGATGACGTCAATTCAAAGAGTTATATTGGCTTTAATTATTTTACAACAACTGATGGACGAGATTACAGTCGCTCTGACTATATTTACTTATATTGCAAAACACCTCACCTCCCCAAACCCTACTCGTGACCGGTCTTGGCCTCTGAGATACTTAATCAATACTAGGATACTGGACCAGGTTCTTCACCTGTATAGGCTAGTTTCTGTTTTCGATGAGTCTTGCCTGCATAACCTACGTATGGACCGTAATGCCTTTAGATGGCTATGCTATCTACTTAAGTATTCTGGAGGCATTTTGCAAAGCAAACATCTTAGCGTACCGGAGCAAGTTCCGATTTTTCTTTGTGTGGTAGCCCATCATAAAAAGAATTGTGTGGTGAAGCATGATTTTCTACGATCTGGCCAAAAAATTAGCAAACATTTCATTGTGTCCTAAAGTAAATAATTAAATTGTACAATGTCCTGCTAGCTCGGCTGACTCCGATTATAGAGGAATGCGCGGACCCTTGCTGGAGATGGTTTAAGGTACTAGTACTATTATTTGTTTGTTTGTCGATTAAGAATTCATTCTAATATGCTTATTGCTACTTACATGTTCTGATTACATTTACCT
Source organism: Sesamum indicum (assembly GCF_026168435.1). NCBI lineage: Eukaryota > Viridiplantae > Streptophyta > Magnoliopsida > Lamiales > Pedaliaceae > Sesamum > Sesamum indicum. The sequence goes on along the minus strand of NC_142661.1, from coordinate 85,970 downwards.
ATAATTTTCGATTGTAATTCATACTATAGGGATATCTCGGGGCTTTGGATGGCACGTTCAGTGATGTGCGAGTACCCGAACATGAAAAGAGACTGTACCGAACACGCATAGGTCAAGTGGCCGCGAGCGTACTTGGGGTGTGCAATCCAACCATGCAATTCATAAATGTCCTTACCGGCTGGGAGGGGAACGCAGCGGATAGCCGTGTTTTACGTGATGTTGTCCACAGACCAGGTGGTCTAAGAGTTCCTACAAGTATCACTTTGCTCCATACATGCTTTCTACACTGTTTATACTGCTTAATATGTGCGTTCTTTATTGTAAATAATAAATTTATTGCATAACGTTCGGTTATACCTTGCATAGGCAATTACTACTTATGTGACTACGAGTATGCAAATGCCGAAGGTTTCTTAACTCCGTACAAAGGTGTTCACTACCATCTAAGAGAATGGGACACTAGTACCGACAGACCGCAGAACCATCAGGAGTTTTTCAACCTCAAGCATTCTTCTGCGCGTAACGTGATTGTGCGTACGTTTGGTCTACTTAAAATGTGGTGGGGTATTTTAAGAAGTCAATCATTTTACCCCATAGGTGCAAAATCAGATAATCTTGGCTTGTTGCTTATTGCACGGTTTTAAGGACTGAAATGCCTAATAATCTGCTAGAAAATGAGTTACCTAGTCTTGGAGATGCTGGAACGGATGTTGAGGTTGGTTGTGTGTGGAATATTGACAGCAGCCCCTCATGGTCTTTTGAAGGGATACAATGGCTACATCCATGTACAATGAGTGGACGAGTTGCCTGTGATGTCACATGCGATTGAACAACCTATATTTTGCCCTTGTTGCTTAGTGCATAACACTACCCGATCCCGAACACAAGTAGGGCAGGTACCCGACCAACGGGTTTGGGTAATTTTATGCAAGTTTAATTTTTTTTTAATATTTTAATTATGAAGCAATGAAATTTTATTCATAAAATAAATTTCAACGGCAAAGAATCACAAGAGACATTCAATTTTTGCAAACATCATTAGCAAACAACATGAACAAAATAATCCATCAAGTCATTACATTCTAACCATCAATTTACAATTACATGTGAAGTACTAGATCCAAAATAGTCCAAACTCCAAAGTAGTCGAGTCAAATATCAATTATGGTTGAATCGACTCCCAATTTTGTTAGTTCTACAAGAAAACAAACAAAAAAAAAAAAACTGAGATTAATATAAATAAAAATATATAGAATTTAATATAAAACAAAGCAAAAGAAAAAATAAAAAGTATCTTGCTCAAACATTTCAATTTCACTTAAATCTTCTTCTATACTTATTAGCTTGGAATCTTTACGGATCCAATTTTGAGCATAAATAATAGCTTGAACAATTTTAGGAGATAGTGAGCTCCTAAATGCATCAAGAACACGACCATCAGTGCTAAATGCGGCATTTGAAGCAACAGTTAAGACAAGAACTGCCAATATATCTCGAGCCATCTTTGAGAGAATCAGAAACCTTTGAGTGTTCACTTTCCACCATTTTAATATATCAAACTTTTCCTTATACTCTTCGACATCCTCACTGAGATACTTCTTTAACTCTGATTTCACGTGATCTTTTCCCCCTGTCATGTACATCATGTACTCTTGTTATAAAGAAAACCTGCGAGTCTCATTCTCTTCATCATGCATAAACATTTTCTTTGATGAGGAAGAAGATGAAGAAACACGACTAGACGATGAACCCGGGCTTTCTAAAGTTCCTTGAATAGTGTGTCCATATCTTAACTTGTAATCATTGAACAACTCATGAAGACCATCTCGTACTCTCTCTTTCATTGCATCACTTTGTCCAATACCACCATATAATTTATCAAAGAAAAATTCTACAAACCCCAATTTGTGACATGGATCAAGTATCACACCATAATACAAAATCATATTCATCTTTTCAATTGATCCCCAATACTTGTCAAATTTTTCTTTCATTTTTCTTGCCATGTCACTTAATTCAATATCATCACTATTCAACCATCTTCGGAGAAGCAAATCAATTTCACATATTTCTGAAACACAATATTAGATGTGACATATGAAGAACCGGAAATGCACAATGTGAGATTGTAAAAATGCTTCAAAAACTTCAATAGCATCTTTGCCCTATCCTAGTGGGATTCAATAGGAACCCCATCAAATGATTTGTTTGAAAGATCAGTCTTATAAGCAAGATCTATATCTTCATATACATCAAATGCCTTTTTAAGACATATCGCAGCTTCTAACATCAAGTAGGTGGAGTTCCATCTTGTAGGTACATCAAGAGACAATAATTTTTTTGTTTCCATGAATTCAGCGCATTCTTGAAATTTTTTGTACCTAGCCGGAGAGTTTCTCATGTACCTAACTGGCCCTCTAATACGAGATATTGCCTCATGCTCATCCTTCCCTTTCAAACCATCCTGAACCACAAGGTTGATTATATGTGCTATACACCTCATGTGCACATATTTTCTACCTAAAATATTTTGACCCCAGTTTTCAAATTTCTTTTTCAAATAAACCATAGCTCCATCATTAGAAGATCCATTATCAAGAACAATCGTAAAAGTCCTATCAATACCCATTCAAGCAAATATTTCTTAACACCTCTACTAACTTCTTCACTTTTGTGTCCGATAATTGGACAAAAATTCAATAATTGGACAAAAATTCAAAATTCTCTTATGTAAATTCCAATCATCATCAATAAAATGAGCAGTGAGACACATGTAATTAACTTTCTGAATAGATGTCCAAGTGTTTGTTGTAATGCAAACCCTTTGAGCATGATTTTTAATAAATGAATTCAATTTTGTTCTTTCATTTACATACATATAGAAAATGTCTTTTGTTATTGTCCTTCTTGATGGAATAGCAAACATTGGACAAGCCACAGACATGAAATGTCTAAATCTAGAATTCTCAATCATTTTAAATGGGAGCTCATCTACAACCAACATATAAGACAAAGCCTCTCTAATTTTCTCTTGATCAAATCTCCAATTGACAAGAGGTGCCTCTTTTTCGCCTAAACGAATTGATTGAAAAGACAATCTAGTCTGATTGGTGGAAACATCATGAGGTTTATTCTTGCAGGATTCAAAGTGGTTCTTTAGAGGCCTAGTTCCATGTACTTTTGGATCGGCTTTGATTTTCCTACTACTATATTTGCATCTAACCTTTTGCGCTTTATCTTTTTCACAGTAAAATTTATAAAAATGATCCCACTAAGGTGATCTAGAAGTCACTACCCTCTTTTTTCTTTTCTTAGAATCAAGTGGAATATCGTCCTCATCCTTTGACATATCCATACCCTTATCAACATCAAAGTCAAGATTATCAACATGATCACCACGGACCTGATTATGAACCATGTTCATATTTATGCCTTAATCTTGAGCATCTGATAAGTCTACAGTAGGTGAAGATTGAGATTGAAAATTCGACATCTGCAAGATTAAAACATCTACATGTAACATACACAAGATAGTCTAAGAATCACTTCAAAATTATGGATATATAAAATTTAGTCAAACAAATTACTGGAAATTGGAAAGTACACCGTAATCTGACGGGAGATTTCATAAATATTAACTACTTTAAGAGCAGACCAAGCTTATAAAAATCAATCTAACGGGAGATGTAAAAAAGGTTTGTAAATTAAAATCAAAATATTGAAGATTCTTCCAACACGGCAAAAACCATCACTGTTTAGTATCATTGCTCAAGATTCTCTTATATGTCTTCATCTTGGATCTTATAGCAACAGAGGCCTGCCCAAGTTTATCTACAGAAGCAACTTTAAACTCAACATGACATTTGCTTGGACAAAAATCCAAAGGGATACTAAATCTTTGGCTGATCCTACATAGAATTTCAATATACTTCTGCAAGCTAAAGCTACTAAAGTAGATATTCACTTGATAATTAGCAATATTCCTTTCATTTGGTTGAAATGCTCTATTGTTTCCTCAACATTAGATGAAAAATACCCTGCCATTATATCCATTTCAAATTTAAGAATAGTTGATCCTTTATGGTAAGCATCCCTGCTGTATGATCATGATTGCACACAAAATACCTTAGAACCATACAAGAAGAGTTGAAAGAGAAGAAAAAAAGTGGACCACAGTCATTAATGTAGTTTGCAGAAACTTAAGGCAGAAGAACTCACAAAACAAGGAGACAAGTATGACTAGCCTTATGAAAGTCTGATATGGAGGAACTTAGAGATGATAGTACAATGCTATTCCTTGCTCTATGTTCATAGGATAAAATGTGCAAGATTTTTAACTCTCACGCCCGGCCATATGTTTCTCAATTATTTCATTTTTTATACTAAAGTTTCATAACTTCTTGGGCATATTATTCCAACAGGTTCAGATTCGAGATGTTATATGTAGGAGCCATTGGCGATCTATGCACACTCCTCAACCCAGAAACTTCTCCAAAGAGTGCACCTCCATCACAAAGAACAAGACCAACAGAACGCAAAATATGCTTAAATTCACAGATGAAACCCAACCACCACAAACTTATGAATGCGCAGAAAAATACACATGTTTAATGCAATTCCATCTCTAAACCAAATTAAAGAAATAAACAGAAACAGAAGAACAAAAACATGCTCCGCAACTCGACTAACTCAAAATTCAGAACATGCTAACAATGCACATCAACAAAAACCTAAAAAAGTAAACTTGCACTCCAAATAAAGCCAGTGCACAAACCACCAAGAACAAGAGTACAAGATGGTAAGTGAGAACCAGGAATACAGCTTCCAAAACTACCCATATTTCCCCAGATTTAGGAGATTAATTGTAAAAACAACAAAATGGTTTCACGCCTCAACAATTAACTCCTTTTTTCTTTTTCAGAAATTAAGTCTTTTTATTAAGTCTAACAACAGAAACTTACCATTCAAGGAAGCCTAATTCAAAAAATCCAACTTGGACAGCTCTATCAAGTGTGCGACGGCGACGACGAGTGGTGGCTGCACTGGCTGGGAAGGGTCAGTAAAAATTCCAAAGGGTGAAGACTGAAGAGCGTGCGACGGCGACGGCGAGTAGTGGCTACACTGGTTGGGAAGGGTCAGTAAAGAAAAGAAGAGGGGGAAATGGAAACGCAGGCAGTGAGAGAGAGGGAGAAGGAGAATTGGAGAAATCAAAGACGGGTTCATAATCATAAACCCTCTCCAAATTTTGCCCCTTTTCAAATCGGGTACCCGATCGGGTTAATCGAGTTGGGTTTTAAAACCCGAACCCGATCCAACTAAAAATAAGCGGGTTACGGTCTATCCAAACCTGCCATAAAAATCTGAAAAACAAACCCCAATTTACCCGAATCCGATCAGGTCGGGTCGGGACCCAATGAACCTGACCTGTTTGCCCAGCCCTACTCGCTGGCTTCGTAAAGTTCCATATTGTCTCCACGGAATGGAAAAAGCACACCTCTAGCGAAGATCTCCTTTATTCTCCTACATTGTAGATGTTCTAACGTGAAAACAATATTTTTAAGAAAAACATGTTACTATTCTGGTATCCCAAACTTTACAAAGCAAAAGTAGAGACTCAAACCCGGATTACCCTCTTCCAGTCCTCTCTCCTGCCGACCATCTGGTTGGTGTTCTCATTCCATGTGATGGAGGGATCTACCAGCACTTTTCGAAAGGTGTCGTAGCATAACCTAAGCAGACTCAGTTTAGTTTTAAAAAAATACAACGGCCAGTCTCTTTCGGCATACATATTCACCGCATCGGCAGCCAAATTCAAGGACGTCAGATCCGAGAGGCGTGGGTCAGACTGGTTTCTGCCTAGCAAGGTCTGGTAGTAGAGGGTGTTAACAAAACATCGTCAATCTTCTTCGTCCGACTCTTAGTCTAGAAGTACCGGCTCTGGCCCATGGGTATTTACAGCTCGGCATTTTCGTAGACTGTCTGCTTGGAAAAAAGATAAAAAAACGATAAGATTTGGGAAGAAAAGGGTAGGATTTCAGGTCAGAGGACAACAGAAAGGAAGGCGAATGGTAATGAAAATAGTAGGGTGAAATTCCTTAAAAAGGCATGCAAATGTGGCCACTTTCATCGCACTAATTATGGCGACTGTTCATTTGGTTGGACGTTGCAAAATCCAAAAGGGTGCATTGGAAAACAGCGGTGAATCATGGTCATTTTTACTCCTGCAGTTCGGTTAATTATTGCTACTTTAAACCTCTATTAAATTCCTAAGCTTCTGTTCAATGAAATATAACTACATACATAAATTAATGCCACTAGGCCGTATTATTTTTTGCAACATTTGACAGTAGAAACCCTAGAAAAGGGTTTCTCAAATGTACATGCCAACAAAAGTTGCTTAAAATTGTTGGTTTCCATATTGGCAACATTAGAGGAACTGGGACTATGTTTTATATCTGTTGTCATGATAATGCTTATAGAAATTCTAGTAAGTTCGTAATTATATTTCTTCTCTATTGGATAATGTAAAATACTTGTGAAAACAACTTAGCAATATAAACATAACAGAAGAACTTGCAAAAATTAATATGCATAAACAAAAACATTTTAATTTGGATCAACGGTGTTTACAACCTTTTTTCACACTACACGCAGCACATGGGCCACCAAAAGCATTCAGCAAAAGAAAAAAGAGAAAATTAACAACCTTCCACAACCATTACACAGTTTTTATTTTCGGGCAAAACCACGGCCACAAGAGATATATATTTTTCCTTACCAACAACAGCACACACACCTCAACTTTCGTCTTCACTTGTTACCATATTGACCACCTCAGGCTGTTCGTCTGCTTTCACTCCTAGGAAGATGACATCAAATCCATCGTCGCTGCCTTCATCAATATCCATACTTGATCCAGGGAACGGAGATATCATAGCTCCACCGAATATCTCCCGCATCTGATTCCACTTTGGCTCGCTGAAATAGTAATACGCCTGCAAAATATCATTTTTTTAAGAAAAATGTGTTATTTTTTTAATAGACCACACTTTTGTAAAGCCAAAATAAAAAGCATACCCATATTATTTTTTTCCTGTCATCTCTCCGGTCGACCATTCTGTCGGTTTCCTCATTCCATTTGAAAGACGTATCTTCCAACACCTTTCCGAAGGTCTCGTACCGCAAACGAAGCAAACTGAGTTTATTTCTAAAGAAATCATATGGCCAGGATCGGTCAGCGTACCTGTTCATCGCATCTGCCACTTTCTTCAACGACTCGTCGTCCGGTTGGAGTGGGTCAGACTGATTTCGCCCCATCAAGGCATGGTAGTAGAGGTAGTTGACAAAGGCATCATCGATCTTCTTCGTCCAACTCGGTGTATAGAAATACCGACTCTGGCCCAAGGGAAGTTTACGGCTCGGCATTGTATTCGGTGGGTGATTGAAAGGCGGTAGGGACTGGTATAGCAAAGAAGAAGAATGGGGACTAAGGTTTGGGAAGTAGAAGAAGGGACGGTTTAACTTATGAAGGAGAATGGCAGGCTTGAGGTACTTAAAAAGGCACGCAATTGTGGCCTTTTGCATCCCAGTAATTATAGCCCTATGGCCAAGATTGGACGCTGCGAAAAAAGAAAAGTAGCGTTGAAAAACAGCGGTAATTATGGCCTATTTATATTGCAGTTCGGTTAATGATTACTGCTTTATGTCTCTGTTAATTGCATTAACTTATGTACAATTGAATATAAGTACATACATACATTAATTTCAGGACATGTATAACGCTTGTAATTAAGAATTTGTTGTAATAAATTACAACATTATTATATTTAAATTGATTTTAGCAGACATACTTTATTGTAATAAAATGTTTATAGTAGAATATAGTAATACATTAATAAATCAATACTGACCAAAATACAGACAATAAGTTGCACATTAGAAATAAATACAGATATAACAAAAATACAGAATACATGCATGACTTTAATAAATTCATAATTTCTACAACATGGCAACAACACTGTTCAACACGTGCAGGTGATCCCCCACTTCTGGCCATGACAATACGTACACTTCCCATGCAGACACATGGGAACAAAAAAACAACCAACACCTGACCCTAACAAACATTCTTCCCCTTCTGTGGCTCATATCACTAGGTTTCTAAATTATAATACACATTAATTAAAGACACATCTTAAAACGGACAGCTAAATAAAGTACGGCGGCAGGAGAAAATGTTACAACAGACAACATGATTCCCCAAAAAAATCCGCAAACATTATAGTGATAAATATATATATATACATATATATATACATATATATATATACATATATATATATACTCCCAAGCATGCAATCAGCAACCTAAACCTCACGTCCTTAGTCACCAGCCTTAACCTGAACCTTCAACTTCTCTCACTCAACCTTTTTCAATGGCATTTGATTCGATGTAGAAGAGTTGGCCTGTTCGTCAGACTTTGCAGCCAGAGGGCTTTCACATTTGGGCATTTTTGACTTCTTTTCGACGCTTGGCACGCCAGGTAGTGGCTACAATAAGTCGGCATCGTCCTCACATCCATAGAAGTCATCAATGAAGTTCCATAATGACGAGATTGATGTCGAGCTATCTGATACGTACACATATGGACAAGGATCCCTTTCAACATCTCTCGCTGCTTTGGTTGAAACAACAAAAGCTGGAGCATCAGACACCTTTTCCGACTTACCTTCTTTCAGCTCAGGCTCAGCATCCCCCACTATTCCTGAATTTGAATCAACTGGATGCGCAAACAACTGACATAAATCCTCTCACATATCCTCGTATGCGTTAACGTAGCACTTCCCGATACGATATTCCTAGAATGACATATTCATACAGGCCAAAAAATATGAGAACACGTTGTCAAAGTTTTAGACAGTACAATAAAATATTACAATATGTAAATCGATTGCTTTAAATTGAGAAATCACCTTACAGAAATCCTTCCACATTCCATTAAGCACCATGATAAATCTGAGACGCTTATTCCACACGACATCCCGGTGGATGACTAGCTTACCGAAGACGTCATGTCGTTCTCGAAGGAACTTCACCACGTATTTTCCCCAACCCAAATCGATTTTTCCTCCATGACACTTAACAACGTTAGCTAACGAGTCAGAAATCACAAAGCTATTTTCACGTTCCGAGTGAAAACGGTCCTTCTTTGCGTGATCATGCAATTTTAGAACAAATGTTTTTTCCATATCTTTTGTCCATTTTGAACAGTAAAACATATATCTTTGGTAGTAATAACCATCAGGCCACATCATCGACTATTTTTAGAAAAACTATTGTGGGATGGAGTACAAGAGATGCCAGTGTTGTTGCAAATGAAAAGGTAGCAAATGCACTCACATTTATAAGGGAATGGAAGTAGATGTGATTGGATGCATTGGCCAATCAATGGCAAAAATTGTTCACTTGTAATGATGAATAAAAACTGTTGCATAGGCATTAATTTAGGTGTCTCTTCTATTAAATTCGGTAGGTGGGATTAATTAATACCTCCTACCGGATAAATATGTTGGGATTGGACATTTGTAGGCATTAATTCAGGTGTCTCTTCTACTAAATCTGGTAGGGGGGATTAATTAATCCCTATTTGTGGCACTTGGTTAGTTTTGTACTTGTATGTGGTAAATACATAGGTTGAAAATGGAAAGAGTTGTACCGCCATTTTGTGCACATTCAGCCAATTTATTACCGCTATCAGCTTTAGAATTAATGTTGAGTGTTTTGTCACCATTAATAAAGTAGTTGTGGGTTGGGTAGTTCAATTAATAAATGAGACACAACAGTTTTTTTGGGGGATGAGGGTAAATAGAGCCTAAATGAAAATACTACAGCCTTAATTATATTCTTATATATCAACTGGTGTACGAGGCTTGATAATCAAATGAAAGAATATTATACTTGTTTGAAACGTTCAATGTACGCAAAGAACAACATAACATTGGTGAAAAATAGGTGAAAGATGTGGATATGCATTTAAGCATAATTGAGGCAATTGGATTCATGGAGCGGTCAACCCATTCGAATATGCCACAATAACGGCCCTAAATATAAAACAATGATATGTGATGTATGTACCCATCCTCAATTATACAAGCGCAAGGAATGTAAAAATCATTCGTATACTCCGAGGCTAACCAATGATAAATATCGACCTAATATTCTTTGGAGATCATTAAATTTCTGTAAAACGAACCTCAGCACCAGGTTAACCTCGAAATCTTCGACCTATATTAAGACTAGTCCATGAAGTTCGTAAACCGACATCCTTACCACAACTACAAAACCGCACTACAGCTTCAGTTGACCCCGAGGAATGCTGCCTACTAGTCGATCTACCCCCTAGAATCGGTACTAGTAAAATTGTGTGTGAACTGATTGTTGTCCATGTAGTTTTCCCTATAGATTAAGTGTAGCAATGCAATATTACAAGCATCAAATGTCCGATATTAGATCGCCCTCAGTGATTTCTACTCTATATTACTGTCAACCATATGAATGTAAATGGAATCAAGGGAAAACTAAAATGTATTCGGAGTAGGAATTTTCTACAATTGGACACAGTACAAGCTGCCATTGGATAGTGTACAATCCCATTATACCTAACTTACGATATAGTACAACACAATCGCAAGCACGAATGCTTGTGAAATAGACACAGTTACAAATAACATCAGTGTCAAGTTATTGTATATGCTGACAGTGCATAACAATTTATAACAATGTCAAGGCAGAATGTAAGGTATAACATCGCGCATAAAACAGACTACGCTAAAATAATTTGTGCAGAGAATGTACATATCAACCAATTGTAGCAATTACGACTGAGAAACAGTGATTCTGAAATCGTTGGAATGCTACAGAATCGGCTTGGTGCACCGCAGAAGGAGTACGATCGATTAACCCTAGAACTCAGAAAAGGGGTTTAGGAAAAAATTACTTTCAGTATTTCTCGTTAATAAATGGTTGCAGAGAACGTGAAGGTGTTGCGGAAACTTACCCAGAAGATTGTGGTTGACGTCGTGCTGTTGATCCAAATCGGAAGATATCTGTCTTCATTTATGGGAAAATGTGGATTGGAGAAAACAGAATTGGGGAAAAGTGGAGAAAGACGAACTAAGGCTGAGCGTAGGCAAGGTGGAATTTCAAATTCAAAGGTACAAGAAAGTAATTTCACAGGTAAATATCACACTTAATCCGGGATTGTAAATACATTTCAGCGGATATATTGTGGACTTTGTATGACCTAGTAAACGTATGTGTAGCCTGTCCCATTTAGGACAATCCACTTGGACGATCCAAATCAATCCCAGGTAGGGATATCCTGTCCCATCAAGTAAACACGGCCTAAAGGGATAAACGATCATAAGGCGCCGCACCCAAAAATCCCATGATTGCTTCAGAAAGACAGCCAACCACCATAAGAATCAATCACTTAGACCCACCATGAAGGCTTTCTTTAGTTCACAAAGAACTTTTCTCAATAAGATGTTAGAAGGAAGAAGAGGAGGAAAATATCAGTCGTTATCAGTGGCCAAAGGCCAAGACCGCCGTATATAAGACCTCAACATTAAAGAGGAGAAGAAAAAGAGAAGGCAGATGGATGGTTTCAGAACCATTGAAAAAGGGAGGCGAGAGAAACCAAGCGACAGAGAGAGAGAGAGAGAGAGAGAGAGAGAGAGAGAGAGAGCAAAGTTGGTGAGAAAAATAAGCAAGCAAGAGAATGAGGAAAATTACGATTAGGGATATTAGATGTATATTAGAACCTGGTTCGGGTCACTGGCCAGGTGGTGGGTTGGGTAATAGGCCAATAAGTAGGTTAGGTTGAGAGCGATCCAAATTAGGAAAATGAGTGCATGCCTTTTATTGGACTTGGGCCTACCAGAGATAGGTCATGGGCCAAATAATAATTAAATAATTTACCTTGGACCAAGACCCATGAAGGATCAAGGCCCAGACCATTGGATCTGATGTTTCATCATAGCCTTTTACATGCTCTGGAAATTCTTGCACAAAACAAGATAACAGGTGTATAATGGGTTAGTAATAAAATTACCCTAAGTTTAGAATTCTAAGGCATGATTTAAATTTCTTTATGGGAAGATACTTAGTCCCCATGTCGGCAAGATTATCTTCTGATTTTATTTTCTCAAAGTAGATAATTTCTTTTCCAAACTATATCTCTAATAAAATGGTATCTCACATCTATATGTTTTGTTTATCATGGAACATAAGATTTTTACAAAGTTGAATAGATGATTGGCTATCAGAGAAAATAGTAATTTTTTTATTTAAGAAACTAATTTCTTTAATTTATCCTTCAAGCCAGATTGCTTCTTTAAAAGTTTCAGTTGTGGCAATATTCAGCCTCAATGGTTGATAATGCAACAATGTGTTGTAATTGAGAGTTCCAACTTATGCATGCACCACATAAAGTGAAAATGTAGGAAGTAGTGGATTTTCTACTATCTCTATCATTCACATAGTTTGAATCAACATGTCAACAAGATTAGCACCTTTAGAGCATTTAGAAAAAGTAATACCAAGATTTTCAGAACCATGAAGATAAACTAAGTAACCATTTTAGTGCTTTTCAATGGGAAAAACCAGCATTTGACATGTAACGACTTAAACAACTGATGGCATAAGCTATATTTGATTGGTGTAAATCATAAGAAACATAATGGAACCAATGACATTTGAATAAGGAACATTTTTCATTTTCTGCTTTTCAATTTCTATTTTAGGACACTGATCTTTGCTTAGATGAAAATGAGCAGCTAAGGGAACAGAAGATGGTTTGGACTTTGCCATAGAAAACTTTTTCAAAACAAATTGAATATAGGATTTTTTATTTAACGGCATTGTAGATTTTTCTCTATTTCTTTCAATATTCATGCAAAGAATTTTCTTAGTATCTCCTAGGTCTTTCATTTCAAAAAATTTTTTTTGGGTAAATGTAAGTTTCATTAATAAGTAAAAGAAATAGTACAACAATGCTCCTATTCAGGCGGTATCCTCATTAGGCCAAGGGATGCGCCATAGTCGGTATAATGCATATGTACTAATCGAACTAGCTAACTCTATGTTAAGAATAAATTGTCTAACATCATTAATAATTAAGTTAGCTACAATATTAGGAGGCTTCTCCTCATGCTGAAATCGCCTCAAATTTCGCTCCCTCCATATATGGTACGCACATGCACCAAGTAAGGCACGGTATGCAATATTGATAATATGCTTCCCTCGCCACTTTTTTGCTGCCCACTCAATATCTCTTGACCAATTCCTATTGGGCCACTGAACAGAACTGAGACACCGTCTACTAAATCTGCACTGAAAGAAGAGGTAGTCATGTGACTCCACCATATCGTCGGTACAAAGCACGCAGTTCCCACGATGAGATAACCAAGGTTTATCCGTCGTGGCAAGCTTGCCCAAGATAAAGCTCGTTGGTGGTGGGACTTCCAGTCGAAAACTTCCACCGAATACGATCGTCTCCCCCATAGATCTGGGGTAGTATGGGGGTAATCTCCAAGCACTCTATCCGTAATCAGGGGCCAGTTCCATTGCCCCTCATGTACTACTGCACTCAACATGGTAGAATCGTGTAGATTCAAACAAGCAGGCCCACCCGGGAATCTACGGATAAGGGGACCGAGGTGGTGCCACCGATCCTTCCATAGATAGAAGCTCCTCCCATCTCCAACTTGATAGTTCACCTCTGATCTTATCCAAGTCCGCAACCGCAATAACTCTTTCCACCTCCATGGTCTCCGGTGATCCAGGACAGTCCAAATGAAAGTGTCTCGTAAGCACCCATGAAACTGTCATTCCACCCAAATAGAAGTCCGGTCACATCGAATGACTTCCGCATAGTTTTTTACACATAAGTGTATGATTGAGAATACCAATGTCTTGGATTCCGAGACCCCCTTCCTCCTTTAGCTTATAGATCTCTTTCCATGCTACTTTCGGGTAGCCACTATTGTCAGTACCTTTCCATAAGAAAGTCCATAACCGCTTTTCAATAACTCTGATAACCCCTTTTGATAATAAGAATACCGACGCCCAATAAACACTCAGAGATATAAGAACAGATTTAATAATCTGTAGTCTTCCCGCATATGATAATGTCAGACCCTCCCAACCATTAATACGTACATCAATTTTAGTCAATAATGGTTGGCAGTCAGATGTAGAAAGTCTGGAAGAGATCAAAGGAAGCCCTAGGTACCTCATCGGGAGATGACCCTCCTGGAATCTTAGCACTGCTAGCAACTGTTCTTTCACATTCTGGGCAGATTTCGATATAATGAGGTGGCTCTTCTCTGCATTGAGTCTAAATTTGGACCATAAAGCTACTCGATCTAGTCCATCTTTCAGGATCCTAATTGATTCTGTGTTAGCCCGACAAATCAACAACAGGTCATCAGCAAACCCCAATTGGAAGATTCTGGATGCCTCACATTTCCAATGGAATGTGAAATTCATATCTTGTTGTATCAGTTTCATAAACCCCATATGCAGTACCTCCATCACTAGCACAAAGAGATATGGAGAGAGGGGATTACCTTGTCTTAGTCCTCGTGCCCCGGGAAAAAATCCATGTGGTTTGCCATTCATCCCAATCGAAAATGAGGGTGTTGTGACACACTCCTCAATCCATTTATTGAACATATCCAGGAACCCAAATAGCTATAGTACAGATAATAGGAAATCCCATTCCACAGTGTCGTACGCTTTCCGAATATCAACCTTTAATGCACACCTAGGTGGCCGTCGGGTTTGTTTGTATTCACTGAATAGCTCATGTGCTAATAGTATATTGTCCCCTATGCTTCGCCCAGGGACAAATGCAACCTGACAGGGGTTTATAATCTTGTCCAAAATCGTACTCAACCTTTGGACAATGAGTTTTGAAATAATCTTATAAAATACATTGCAACATGAGATTGGTCGATAGTCAGCAACAGATATGGGAGAGTGTACTTTGGGTATAAGCACCAGAATTTTGCTATTGATTTGTTTAAGAATTCTTCCCGTAGTAAAGAATTCCAGAACTGCTTTTGTAACTTCCTCAGCAACCACAGGCCAGGCAGCTTTATAGAAGACTGAAGAGTACCCATCAGGTTCCAGTGCTTTATCCTCAGCAATACCAAATACGGCATGTTTTACATCTTCACCCGTGAAAGGGGCAGTGAGAAATGCACTCTCCTCCTCTGTCAAAATATGTCAAAAATTTTGCTAAGACTTTCTTGTAGGACTTGATATGTTATAGACTATGACTCAATAAGCATATCATCAACATATAAAACAAGGAAGATAGGTATATCATGCTCATATTTAAACTAAAGGCAGTGATCATAGTGACTCCTTTATATTTTAAGGAATGAATAAATAAATCAAACTTTTTGTTCCACTGCCTAGGGGATTGTTTTAAACCATACAAAGAGTTTTTCAACAAACATACATGATCAGGTTTGGTTTTATCAATAAAACCAGTAGGTTGAATGATATAAATATTTTCTTTTAAATCACCATGCAGAAATACAATTTTCACATCCATTTGTTTTACTTTCCAATTAAAATTAGCAGTAAGGGCAAGAATGATTCGGACAGTAGTATATTTAACTACTAGAGAGAATATTTTAGTATAGTCGATTCCTTCTTTTTGTGTAAACCCTTTAGCTACCAGTCTTGCTTTATATTTTATAGAGGAGTTTTCTTGTTTAATTTTAAAAATTCATTTACAATCAACAATGGAACTATTTTTGGGTTTAGGAACCAAGATCCAAGTTTTCTTATGCTTTAAGGATTTCATGTCTTCAGTCATGGCACTAAGCCATTATTTTGATTTCATAACTTCTTCAACATTCTAGGTTCACGAGTTTCAATATTTAAAAGAACATAAAATCCTTATACCTAGAGGGAATCCTAGATTGCCTTCTATTTTTGTCTCTAGCTAATCGGTAATTTTCTAAGTTGTTTTCAGGTTCTGAATTTTCAGAATCCTCTATATTTTGTTCATTTATTTTTTCATTAATTCCTTCCCCCTGTTGGTTATCCTCTATTAAATTCTCCACCTTATGAAAGGTAGATTTTTCATTTTCAGTTTCAGGGTTATTTAGACAGGGCATTTAATTTTCATTAAAGATTACATCCTTACTAATTAAGACATTAAAGCCAAGATTGCTTCTTACCCATAATCTATACCCTTTTACCCCTTCAGGATAACCAATAAAGACACATTTTAGAGATCTATGTTCAAGTTTATCGATATTTTTTATGAACAAAAGCAGAACATTTGAAACACACGTAAGGAGGAAATATCAATGTCGCTTTTAGTCCATAAAGATTCAGGTATTTTGCCAAGTAAAGGAATGGATGGGGATCTGTTTATCAAGTAAACAGCATTCATAACAACTTCACTCCAAAATGATTTAGGCAAACCAGCATTAACTAGCATGCATCTTACTTTTTGTAACAGAGTTTTATTCATACGTTCAGCAACATCATTTTGTTGGGGAGTGTAAGGATTAGTTGTATGTCTTTTTATCCCAAACTTATCACATAATTCAGAAAAATTTTGATTGCAAAATTGTAAGTCATTATCAGTACGTAGTGTCTTCAGTTTCTTTCCAGTTTGGATTTCAACCAAAGTTTTTCATATTTCAAACTTTTCAAAAACTTCAGATTTGTGTTTCATTAAGAAAACAAATATTTTTCTTGAAAAAATATCAATCATAGATAGAAAATATCTATTACCACCATGGGTGGGGTACATTTGAAGGACTCCAAACATCAACATGAACATAATCTAAAATGCATGTAGACATGGAGGGATTTGGGGAAGGTGATGCAGGAAAATGGACCTTATGTTGTTTTCCCATCACACATTCATCACAGAATTTCAGCTTATCAAGTTCATCAATTAGAATACCTTCATTTTTTAATAATTATAATCCGTTTAAATAATGTGGCCTAATCTTTTATGCCACAAAGATATTTTATCACATTCGGTCACAGATGTAGCAACAGTATCATAATCCACAATGCAAAGGTATAAATTACATCTCCTCTCAGCTTTGTAAATCTTGAGTTCCTTCCTCATCTAGGACCTCATCACTGATCATAAATTGCCCAGATCGACCGGATCAATAAATGATTAGTGGAAATTATATGATCATTTTGCTGCTGATATCCCTATATTCTAGTGATATACTTAGGTGCTTTCATGAAAAGAGGAGCAAATTACCAAAAACATCTAAAATGCAAGAAAAGTCCAAAGATCCAGCAAAAAACGTATCAAGAATAACCGTGACCCACGAGTTATCAGAAAGTTACAAGATAGAAGATCGAAATCTGTTTAACCCGTGACCTATGGGTTATCAAGAGTCCGTCTAATAGAGAACCGAACCAAGCTTTACCAGTGACCCACAGGTTATCAGACATGCACTAGGCGGAAATTGAAGCGTCCCCAACATAATTATTGAGTCAAAATATTATATTTAGCAGCCTATTTCTTTGTAATTATGTTGAGAAGTTTAGTAGGAATAGGAAAGAAAGAAGGAGAATGAGACTAAACACAGGACTATTAGAAACTATTATAAATAGGAGGAAGAGAAGAAGGCATAAAGGTTCTTTTGGTTAGAAAAAATTCTAAGTTCACATCAAAACACCAAGAGAAGACAAGGAGACGAGTGGAGGAGTAGATCTGGCACCGGAGTGACGACAATTCAAGCCTAATTTTCTATCTCATCAGTTTTTCTACATCTTTCTTCTTTGTGTTTTATCAAATGAGTATGAACAAATCTAGTTTGTGCTAGGGCTTCTGGAAAACCCAATTGAGACAATGTCTTAAATATTTTATCAAATTAATCTACAACTTTATTTTGTTGTATCCATGTATTACTTGTGCTTGATTTTATAATTTGAGAGCCTAGTCAACTCCTAGATTTAGTTAATTATGTTGATGAACTGGAAGAAAATTCGACGTAGTGAGAAAGGTCATTTATGGTGTGAATTGAACGATATGTAGCATACGTAGTGGTTACACAGATTTTAATACATTATTATCGCGAGTTTTAAATTAGAGGAATCCACTATTTTCATAACCATAATAGGTTTGATATAGCTCGGAAAAGTATATTGAATTAACTTGGGAAAAACCTCAGTGTATGAAAACATCACCTACTAGATTAATTTGTGTCTACATTCATTAGATCAATTAGGCGGACCAATAGCCTTAACATCTTTCTCACTCATAAATCTTCTCCAACACTTTCATTTGATTTATTTTAGTTGGTAGTTTTTCATAGTAGTAATCTATCACTTAATTTACGATCGTCCGAATAATCGTACATTAGTTATATTTTTTGTACTTGTTTTATTTAAATACTCGTGGAAACAATATTTATTATGCCGCTTGATAGTTGGTGCACTTGCTAGTGATCTATATACATATTTTAGAAATCGATAAATATATATATATATGTGATAGGTATTTTAAATCAAACAGTAATGCATGTTTTTTAAAAGAATTGCAAGATCTGGTGAAGCTTATTTCTGCACCTCAATTATCAAGGAATCTTTGTATAATTTTTTCATCTGCCCGCCTGACATATAACTCCCAAAATTCAAACTAAATTCAGAAATCATATTCTCTTCCGCCCAATATTTTAATGTGTTTGCAAGAGTTTAATAATCATATCTTTACTCACTTGTCAACAAAAAAATTACACTGCGTGATGAGGTTGAAATAGTTGAATTTGAATTTTAGGATTAGCCAATTCAATGAAATAAGCTTGAAATTCACAATAAGGGTCGGATTCCTTGAGGCCTTCCCCATCAAAATTTAGATCAATAGGTCTAATATAAAATTATAAAACACTCTAAAAATATACTTCAACACTTATTATAGAGCTATTTATAGTTTTCCCTCATTATAAGATCACCATTTTAGGGCTTTCAGATGATATCATGTGTCGTCAGTCGGGGAAAATCGGGTGGAATTCAATCCGCACCACACTAAAAAGAAAAAGATGTGGATCCAAACCAATTTTTTATATTTTTTTCCAACTTTGAATGGTAAAGAAGGTATTTTACGCGTTTTACCCGTATCACTACACAATATAATTAACAATGAATTACAAAGGGTTTTTCTGCGATTTGTTATCATTATAAATACATTATTGTTATTTAAAAAATTATAAATATCTTTCTAAAATTATTAATTGTCTAACAAATACCCCCTCGTGACAACCTAATCAGGGAGATTTATTTCAATGAAAGAGTTTTTATCATTACCACAAATTTTTTTTAAAACAAAATCTATTGTAATGTGCTTAAATTAATGATATTTATTTATAGGGAAAAAAGTAACCAACCCCCTTGTAATATCGCAAATGTGCAAATTACCCCCTTATGAAAAAGTAAATAGCGATTTACCTCCTTATAATTTTTAAAATACAATAATTTACCCCCTTATGATTTTTAAAATGAAGCAATTTACCTCCTTATACAAGGAGGTAAATTGCTTCATTTTAAAAAATACAATGGATAAATTGCTATATTTTTTTTTATAAAGGGATAATATGCTCATTTTTAATATTACAGGGGTAAATCATTGTTCACTCTTTATTTATATAAAAATATTATGCCCTTTTCCCCCTCTTTATAGATTTATAAATTATTGCCCCCCCACCCCCCGACTCTTGGTGCAGGCCAAGTAGCACTAGCTTTCACCAAACACATAACATGCACAAATAATTATTTTATTCAATTATACTTATTAAAAAAAGCAATTATTTCAATAGCATCTGGGGATCCCACGGTCACGCAGTGTAGATTCCAAGAGGTTGGACCTATACCTATTATTATTATTATTAAACAAAAAATATATTATCATGGATGCTTCAATATACACTGTTTTGGTGAAAGAAATAAAATTAAATAAACTTTGCTGATGAATTTGTTGGCACATTTGAATTCTGTCATATAAATATTTTTATTCCATTATCCTGTTCAAAAAATTAATGTCACTACCAAAAATCGTCATTGATGCTTAGTTTAATCAGTAAAATTGTGGTTGCATGCGCGATCAGAAGTTCATAAATTCGAATCCCATCATTGTGTGGGTATTAATTTTTTTAAATTAATAATAATTATTAATTTATTGAGCAGTTATAAATAGTTATATATTTAATATCGATAACTGGCGTATTAATTATGATCATTAGAATTTATTTTATAATTATAATCAACTTATCAAAAAGAAAAAAAAAAGAAAAATTTCACACCAAGTTTGCATATTCTTATTTTTATTGAGGCGTATATGTCGTGGTCTGGATTTTACATTGAAATAATTAGGGCATTAGTGTTCACGGGACTCTGTAGTGTCACTCGTATCTTTATATTTTCTACACCAAGAAAAGACAGATGTCAGAATATTGCAATTTAATTTTCCTTATGGAAATTTCGTGGAAGAGAGGTAATTTTGAAAAAATTATGGGTTTGGTGAAATTTAAATCAATTATACGAAAAGTGTAATACATTTGTTGTATGACTGATTTACAGTTCAAAAAAATGACAAATCATATGAAAACTATGGCTCTAACTCAGACTGAGTTTGGTGAAACCTGATCCAATTGTATGAAAAATATAACACACTTGTCGTGTGATTGATGTGCAATTTAAAAAATTATATAAGTACGTATAACACACTTATTCTGCAAATAATTTAGTTCAATCAAATTTAATTTAAGTAAGAATTTTTTTTTAATTTGGAGGGTATGGGAACAATTAAAAACGTGTACGTTATTACATGGCTAAGGAAATGAATGATCACATGATTAATCAAAGATTGACAGCTAGAAGTTGATGAGTTTCGATGGTGCAAGATTTTGGCTTCTTGTCTTAGGGGATATTGAGGGTAGGGGATAGGGTCATATGAAGTGATTGGCTGGCATTTTATTTTTGAGATATTACAGATTTGAAACTTGCTTTGTTTTAAAAAAAAAAAAACAAAAAGCTAAAACTATATTTTACGAAATGAGAAATATTTTAAAAATTATAATTAGATGTATAAAATGGAAGTATAATAATAATACTAACGATGTGATATATATTCTCCTAATAAAAAAGGTGTGCGAAAAGATTCTGACAAATTATTCGCCGTTGTTTCTCAATTATGGTCAAAATATTAGCTGCAACTCGAATAATGACAAATATTTTGACCATAAATAAAGTCATGATGCACCGAAAGAAATTTAATATTAACCAAAATTAATTGTCATGGTTAAGATAAATAGTTATAGTAATAGTTATTGGGGAAAAATATTATTAGTCCGGTAAGTATGCCTAATTTTAATTTTAGTCCCATAACTATGTCCATTTTTTTTAGATCCAATAACTTATGAAATTGAGTATTTTTAGTCCTTTGGCAGATTTTCGAACAATTTTACCCCTATACAACATTTGAAAGGCAGTTTTAGTCCACATGCACTCATAGGGGTAAAATTGTCCGAAAATATGCCAGGGGACTAAAAGTAAGCAATTTCGTAAGTTACTGGACCTAAAAAAAATAGACATAGTTATTGGACTAAACTTAAAATTAGACATACTTAACGGACTAAAATAATACTTTTCCCTAGTTATTGACCATACACGCGCAAAAAATATTGGTCGTGGTGTTTTGTCAGTGTAGTTAAATATTTATCATAGCTAAAACCTATCAAAAGCATTTACTACGGTTCATAGTCGTGGCAAAGATAGTTTTTTTTATGGTGGATGCTCTAAGTTTTTGCATCAATTTTTATTTAGTCATGATTAATAATAATTATTTACCACGATTTTAGTCCACAATCAATAAAATTACAGCTAATAGTAATTTTTTCTGCTAGTGGCGATAGTGTAAGGAATAAATAGTTTTTTAGTGATTTACACATAAAACATGAGATTCGCTACAAGAAATGTGGCTCTTGGTCATGGCTAATTGTTATAGTAAAAAAATGAGAAATCATGGTAACTAATAACTAATCACGGTTCGACAACGACTATCTTCTGGGGATTCAATAGACAAGATCGAAATATTGTTATAGTTAAAAATCATAGTAAATACTTTCGTTATCAAGAACCCTTCAAAAATTTTGAGTAACCTTCGCCAATAGGTTAAATTTTTCCATCGATGTGTTTGATAGTGGTTTGTAATTCATATTGATTTACCATAATTATTGAGTCATAATTATTATAATTTAAGAAGAAATAATTTATTTTCTCAGAGTGGTTGTGTATAAAAGTGGGCCCAATGCCCTAATAGTGGAACAATTATCTTATATTAAAAAAACAAAAAAAAAAGAGGACTAATTACACCGCCTCCTCATATTGTTTGAAAAATTACATTTAATATCCCTAATATTTGCTTTATTTAAGAAATAAATCTCTTCATTAGTCCAATTTTACTGAAGTGTTGATACTAGCAAAAAAATTGAATAAAATTCATATTTACCCCCCCCCCATTGACTTATTACTGATTTATTGCAGGTCAGACAAATCTTTTTCCAATCAAATTATCCTTATATATTTTTGCAAGCTAATACATGTGAGGATATATATCTTCACACTTAAAGGGAAATTTGGTAGAAAAAAAATTATTTGATTTGTAGTAAGTCAGCAATAAGTCAATTAAGAGTAAATATGAGTTTTCATTCAATTTTTTTTTAGTATCAGCAGATTCGTGAATTTTGTCTAACAGGAGATCTATTTGTTAGACAGAAAACAAATATCAGGGATACTGAATGTAATTTTTAAATAACAGTGAGTTTACGTATAATTATACTAAATTTTAAAGAGGGCGAAGTAATTGTTTCTAAATATATATATATATATACTAGCATAGATATGTATGTAATAAAATGGAGGATAAAGACATGAACACATTTGATCTCTAGAAGATGAACCAAAGCATGAGATGTCATATGTCCACATCCTTATATAGATAGCATTCTTCATGGGCACAAACTCACTTCTGGTCTTAAAATGTCTTCATTTATTGGCCGCCCAAGCACATGCACTTCCTCTGGACCTGTGGTCATAAAACAAACACCGCGCAGAGACTCAGTTCATTAGCTCACACGCTCTCGCGCGCACACACGTACATGCGTATGTGTGTGCATCATTTATCGGCCAAAATGCATCATGGGTCTTATGTGAAAATAGCAATTTACCCCTTTACGTTAAAAAAATAAGTAATTTATTTTTTTATATTTTAATAAGATGAGCAGAATCCACCTTTACGCTAGTAGTGTGATATACGCACTTATTTTTCTTTTTTTAAATTATATCTTGTATCTTTATTTATAATAATTGGATCTTATCTAACACATATCAACGATTGATATTACATTTGTAATATTTACAGTTCATATAAAATCTTATTTAAATTAACGGTTGACATCTTCGCTTCAAAAATCAACAATCCAGATTTAATTTACATATAAATTTATATACAAATTTTGAAATATATATCTGAAATATATGCAATATATGCTATATATAGATAATATATATTTTATATATACATGTACGTATAGTCCAACCCCCTCCCTCCATCGCTAGCGCCCCTCCCCTTTAGCGTCACCCCCCTCCCCTTCCCGTCAGTCAATTTTCTATTTTTCATTAATATTATATGTATATATTGTGTATATATACATGTGTATGTATAATTTATAATTTATTTTTTGTAAATAATTATTTTTTATATTTTATTTATATTATGTATGTATTTATTGTATATATATGTATGTAAATATATAAATTATAATTATATGTATAACTTGTATAAATGTGAACCATCGATTTAATTCAAATAGATACAAGCCATTGTTCTTATATATAAATATGAATTGTCGATCTAAATAGGGCACATGTTGGACATTTGGGGGGGTGTTATTTTTGCTTCTTTTTAAAGAATACAAGGGGTTGAATTGCTTATTTTTTTAACAAAAGAGGGTATATTGCTATTTTTGTGTAACACCGGGGCAAGATGCATTTTGCTCATTATTTATCTATACTAATATAAAAATAAAAGATAATCTAAACTTTCAAACGGCCATTAATGATACCGGTCGCACCAATTTTTAAATATGACAATTATACATGTAATTAGATAATTTAAAAAATTAATTATAATTATTTGTTTTTACAAAAGTGATTCCACATCATTTTAACACTACCACACTAATTCTTTTGTTGTGTCGATAATACTTTAAATTCATTTTCTTTGTAATATATAATTTGTTGGTTTACGTATTTTATTCTTATATGTAATATATTTTAAAATATAAAAGTTATTTGTATCATATGCAACAGAGATGGCGTGCCAGAACGGCTACTTACATTAAAAAAAAAATAGCATAATGTTGATATGTGTACATATATAAGGTAAATTACAATTGGCCCTCCTGAAATTTACGATAATTACAATTACCCCCTCGTTGTAGTTTGAAAATCATAAATACCCCTTGAACTTAATAGTCGTCCAACAAATATCTTCTCGTGACAGACCATTGTAGAGGGTATTTATTAGACGTTTATTAATTCTAAAGGGTATTTATAATTTTTTAAAATTTAAAAAAATATGTATAATTATGACAAATTTCATAAAAATTCGATATAATTTACCTATATATATATATATTTGTATGTAGCATTGTTGGAAAGTGATTAGGGATGTTGGCAAGGCCGAGCCATGTGAAATAGTTGATGCATCCTGTTTTTGGTTTGGTCCTCTCTTCGGACATGATTGGAATTTCGGCAATGTTTGAAGTATTCGAAACTCCAACTCAATCGATGATTGGACATTTTGGGTGCCTGAATTCATGTTACAAGATGAAGACAGAACTTTTTTTTGGATTATATAATGTTTGGTTTGGGTGGTTTTTTGTATATATATATATATATATATATATATATATTTATATATATATTTATATATATATTCTTGCTATCTTCATGCAACGAAAAATCTTCTATCACACTTTCGTGTTATACTTATGATTGTATTATATATGACCCCACTTTTAAGTTACTAGCTATCATCGCGCGCAACTCCCGCGAACATATAAAAAGAACCTTAGTGTTAGATTATAAGAAAAAAAAAAGTTGTGAAAAGAACAATTATAATTATAAATTGTAATAAATTTGGAGATGTAAGGTGAGGGAGAAATGTAGAGTAGTCGGTAGTTAATAGAAAAAAAAATCTAATCTTGTGAGTTAAAAATATTGAAATTACTAATTTGACCAAATTTTTAAAAAGGAAGAAATGAAATAACGGATAGATCTGAGTATTCAAAAATTTGTACGACTAAAAAATTTCGTTTCTAATAGTATAAATAATATAATTTATTTATATTTTTAAATTTGAATAAGAATACGTGTCAACAACTCAATAATATAATATCAAATGTATGATACGAAAGTGAGATAAAAGATCAACACCGCCTCCCCCTGAAACTCCGACTCTGAAATACAGGTCTTTCTTTTCATTATATTGTTATATTTTATGTTTTGGTTTATTTGTATTTTTTTTTCCATCTTCGGCATAACAATTTTGTCGTCTCTTGAATAATCCTGCATTTTTTAAATTTTTTTCCAAAGGTATGAGTGTCTGTTTTTTATAATATGTTTGTGGCGATTGCACACTCGATGTGTGCATACACACAATATATTTATAAGTATGATAATACAAGCGAATTCGGTTGGTGCTTGACAAATTAATTAGCCCTACACAAAATGCTTTTGTCCCGAGCCGTAGTATTGGGGACAATGTTTTACTGGCACAGGAATTATTTTCGGGCTACAACCAACAACGTAAGCCCCCTCGGTGTGCGTTGAAAGTTGATTTGCGTAAAGCTTATGATATGATGGAGTGAGATTTTCTATTTGCTGTTCTACGGCTTTATAATTTCCCAGAACTCTTCATTGGATGGATACGTGAAAGCGTTACAACCACAACTTTTACTATTGCATTGAACGGTGGCATTCGTGGATTCTTTTCGGGAGCTCGAGAGCTTAGACAAGGGGATCCCATGTCTCCTTATCTTTTTGTGTTGGTTATGGAAATCCTTCGACTCATGATCCAACAGAAGATTGAGGGTCAAGGCGGATTTCTTTATCATTGGTGATGTGAGGAAACGGGGCTTTTCCAATTATCATTTGCTGATGATTTGCTACTCTTCTGTCGTGCTGATGAGTCCTCTATACGGGTATTTAAAGAAGGTTTGGATGAGTTTTCCTCTTTATCTGGTCTTCATACTAATGCTGCTAAAAGCCAGGTTATATTCTCTAAAGCCGCTCAGCCGCTTAAAACTACAATTCTTAGTATCCTCGGCTTTCAGGAGGGGGAATTGCCAGTCACATATCTCGGATTACCACTTATTGCCTCTTGGCTTTCCATCTCTGATTGCAATCCTTTGCTTATTAAGATTGATAAGAGATTGCAGGGTTGGGCTTCCATTCAGCTGTCTTTTGCAGCTAGAGTTCAACTCATTAAATCAATCCTCATATCATTATAAATTTATTGGGCTATGGCATTTATTTTGCCAAAAAGAGTTATTAAGGAGATAGAAAAGCGGTTCCGCCAGTTTCTGTGGAAAGGTGCATCAACCTCTGGATATCCGAAGGTTTCGTGGAATCAAGTATATCGTCCAGTGGAAGAAGGAGGACAGGGAATCATGGATGTAGCAGCCCTCAATCGGACTCTTATGAGTAGACATACCTGGAGAATAGTAAACAGATCTAGCAATTCTATATGGGTAACATGGATTTGCACCATGAGACTTCAAGTCAAATCTATATGGACAGTTGAGGCCAATTCTGGGGCATGGGGTTAGCGCAAAATGCTTGGACTTCGATATATACTACAGCCTCATATCCATTATAAGATCGGCAATGGGGAATTAATATATATATGGTAGGATCCTTGGCATCCTATGGGGATCTTAATGACTATATTTCCACACGGCCCCTATCACACCCACACACGGGCAGACATGCTACTTAGAGAGGTTATTCAGAATGGAGTATGGCATTGGCCACTGCCTATCACACCTACTCACACATGGGCGGATAATATTATGCTGGACATCATCCATAATTTGCCTCCACTACAAGGCACATAAGACTCGATCACTCTAAGGGGAGGCCCCTACACCAATATGAGGGTGTATGATATATTTCGATCTTCAGGCCCAAAGGTAGGTTGGTATTCACTCCTTATGGGCCCATTCAAAATTCCCAGGAATTCGTTTATCTTATGGCTAGCTCTACATGAACGACTCTCCACCATGGATCGTCTATAGTTACAGCATCTTAATAGGGATTGTGTTCTTTGTTCGAGGGGTACATCGGAGACTCACCAACACTTGCTATTTTTGTGCCCTTATTCAAAACAGTGTATTCGAATCTTACGCAGGGAGGTCCGATTTTCATGGACAAGCAGAGGATGGATGATTGATGTGATGATTGTTGCGCGAAAGTGGTGGGGAAAGCACGTGGTTAACACCGTCTATCGCAATCTATTAGCATCTCTAGTATACCACATTTGGCAGGAGTGCAATAGGAGAAATTTCAGCAATTAGATCGAGGCCCGTCGATAGTGGCTAAGATTATTCTAGACGAAATGCGATTACGTATACTTGGTGCAGAATTGCCGAATAAAATTAGTACGACAGCATTGTATAGATTATGGCAAATTCCATGGCACATAACATCAGTCATATGACTGTACATTACGGTTTTTCTTAAATGCAATTTACCTTTACCAAAAAAAAGTATAATAATAAAAAATTATAAGAGATTAATGTCAAGAGATTGATGATATAATTTAATTTTAAAGGATAAATATATTTATATCCTCTAACGTATGGTTTATTTACGCAGATCATCTCTATCTTTTGCATAATTACAGTAATTACTCCTAACAGTCAAAAAATATAGGTAGCTTATGTAATGATGCTAATATTTTTTGGTGTGTGTATTTTTTCAAATAAAGAATGGGGTGGTCTGTGTAAGTGATAATGATATTTTAGTGGATGTATAAATAATTATTTAAAGATAGGGATGATTTGTGTAAACAGATCACAAATCAAGGAGTGTAAATGTAATTATCTTTAATTTTAAATAAAATAAAAATTAAAAATTATTTATAACTAAAGTTTTATAAAGAAGAGCCAAAGCAAAGATAATTTTGTAAAATGATAATAAGGGTAATATAGTGTTTAAAAGTATGGATTAAGTATGAGAAAGAAAGTTTATTTTTTAATTTTTGTCTAACTTTTTATAAATAAAAAAGGGTACTTAAGTCAATACACATTTTTTCTATACCAAAATTGGTTATTATGTGTGTGATTGTGTGTGATTAAGTGACTAGTAAGTGCATAAAAGGACACCTACCTAATTATACACACCACAGGGATTATAGGCTATGGAATACCATATATAAATCTATAATATTTTAAAAGAAAAACTTTTTTCCTACCAATTTTTTAATACTCAAATTTAGCCTTTATTTTATTTCTTTCCTTCAAAAAAGTTTGATCAAATTTGTTATTTTAATATTATTTAATAATCTCATAATTATATTTTTTTTTCTATTAACTACTCATTACTCTGCCTTTCTCTCTCATCTTACTTCTTCGTATTTATTATAATTTATAATTATAATTTATTAAATTAAATACACTTTACACCCCTAAATTATGCATGTTATCTCATTTACATCCTTAAAGTATGAAAGGTAACAAAAATACCCCTGATAAAATAATTTGTCATTGATAAGACAAAAATGCCCTTCTCACTTAACCCTATACTTTTTTTCCTACTTTCTAAAATATGTTTTATTAAAATATCTCCCCCAAACTATTTTTAGTGATTTAAAATTTTGCTCATATTTTATTTTTAAAAATAATATTCATAATTCATAATTTTTTATGAATTATGGAACACAAAAAATATTTATAAACTCAATATATACAAATATATTTTACAAAGTAAATAAATTATGTTAGAAAGTGCATGTAAAAATATGTCAATACATAATGCATATAATATTATAGAAAAAGTATGTAATATAACTTATAAATTTTTATTAAATTGCATGTTCACATAATAAAAATATATTATATCATTACGTAAAAAATTATAGAATATTATATATTAATTATATTATAGATTTGCATATTTTAGTATATCTATGTTCGTTTGTAATATTTTAAATTTGTATTAATAATTTATTTTTAAAAAAATTCAATATATAAAACATCACAAACAAAAATTCTGTAACCAGTTGTATAAAAAGTAGAAGAATTCTAAATTTATGGAGTTTATACAAATTCTATACTCATTATAAAAAATTATAAATTTTGGGTAGTGTTTATCTTTAATAAAACAAATTATAATAATTCATCTTATATTTAGAAGAACGATGGTAATAGAGATACTTTAGGGATCTAAATAATTAGGGCATTTTTGTCATAAAAAAATCCATGTATATCACGAGGAACTATTTTGTTGCGTTTTATAGTTTAGGGGTGTAAAATACATTTTATACATAGTTTAGGGGTGCGAAGTGTATTTAACCCTTATTTTTTTCATAAATTTCTTTTTTCTTATTATCTCACACCAAAAAAAATTTATATACTCTTGAAAACCGCATGTAACGATAGCTAGTATGAAATATGTTGAATTGCACTTTGCACTTCATACTTATAGTTAGCTGCATATATATATATATATATATATATATATATCTATGTGTGTGTGTGTGTGTGTGTGCGCCTTAACTATAGTTTTTTAAGGGTAAATGACAATTATGATATAATTATAAATATTTTTTATTATTTTAAAAAATTATAAATACGGTCCTGAAATGAAAAATAATATGAAATCTCTTAACGGTGAGGTTGAAATTAGTGTTTTACTTTTGCTCAATTTTTTTTTTGAAACAAAAAACGTTTCAAAAAAAAAAAATATGGGGTGAGCAAAAATATGCAAATTAATATTAATAATTTATAAAACATTAGTCCTTTATTTATTTAGGGCGGGGGGGATTAAGGTAAATTTCATTTAGTGAAGAAAGGAGTACATATCTGAATTACAATTAATAATGCAAAAAGGCATTAACGTCAGTTCATTATAAAAATTGGATGAAAACTTAATAGAGTCTCATGAAATGTTAAACTAAAATCATGGGGGTATTTATAGCTTCCCAAGATGAAGTGTTGTAATTATACTAAATCACATGAAAGATAGTTATAATTTACCCTTTTGTTAGGAAAATTGTATTTTAATTTCATAATTCAGGCCCAACATATTTTCAGTCACATTTCTTACAGAATTATGAAAATAGTCAAAATACCTTGCTATAATTCTTAATTTCAGTCTTCTTGGCAACCTTTGTTTAAAAATAGATAAAAAAAAAAATAGAGAAAAACGACCATATGACTTACACTTGCTTTTCTTGTTAATTCCGTAATAAAAGTTGGTAGAGGGACTGAAAGTGAGAATTATTTAATTAAAGTTATAGGACTATTTTTTTGAACCCTGTAAGAATGGAGCAACAAGTATATAGAGTTTAAAAATTGTCACTAAGAAAATTCTTGCTAATTATAATTTTTACAAAATAATTATTACTAATAAAAATTTAAAAAAAATTATTATTATGATGAAATAAAAATTATTATCACCAAATATATTCAATTAGTTGCAAAATTACAATCATCACTAAATTGTTTTGTCGCCTTGATCCGTCCAAGAAAATTCCTCTCGAATCCAGATAGCGATCCGCGACCTTACTTAACGATTCGATCCAACTCCTCAAACGAACTAGTAACCCTGAGAACACAAAAGCAATTAGGCTAGTCGGGTGGGTCCCCAACAAAGACACTCCGACGCACAAGTTAGCTTTCGAATAGATGAATAGGGAAGATAGATAAAGTGTATTGCTAAGAGTGTGTGGACATTACCTACTAATGAATTCCATCCGTCCTATTTATAAGTTTTCCCATGACATATTTGGCAAATGCAAGTATATCGCTATTTATGCTTAAGTCAAGCTTTCCAGATTATAGCTAATTACTATCCCATAATTATTGCAGTCGTAAATTTCTCCATAAGAATACTCAGTGGGATTTCTTAACCTTTCTAGAAGATTATCCAGGTTACCAGCCTTGCTTTATGCCAAATGAGGGGTAAACTTGTCCTTAGGTAAATTACCCTCATCACGCCTAAATTTTCTTGCAGTGACAACACATGAAACAGAAATGTATAACATTATTGAAAAGCTTTTCTTTGAATCAGGTGAGACCATACTCAATCAACCACGACTTTGCAACGGCCATTAGCTGTTGTTTCTACAAATGTAGCGAAAACATTAATCATGATAAGAAAACATGGCAAATACTTTGGTTATGGCTAAAAATTACGGCGAATCTTGATTAGTCATTGTAAAAAGTTAAGTTTTTACTTTTATTTTATTTAATCATGATTAATAGTATTAATTTATCATAATTTTTTAGCAGTAGTCATTTATAATATAGCGAGAGCTCAATTTTCCTTTTTATAATAATGGTAGGCTCAACTATACATCATATTAAAATTTCTAGCACCGTATGTCTAGTCAATGTCCTACAGAACATGAACGTAAGCTTGGTTTTGAGTTACGGGGTTGCCAATTTTGACGTCGTCGTTGGTTATGCGTGCGCCACACAAACAGTATGTGCGTGTCTTCTGTTTTGCTGTCCGTATTCATTTTTCAGATTCATGAACAAGACCAAACTAGTAATATTAATTCTTAATGTCGTTGAACTAGAAGGTTGTAAGAGCATGATAAATATGTCATTTATTAAGATATATATATATATATATATATATATTGTATCAATTGCTATGGGATAATATTTATTCGAGAAAATTGAATTTTGGTCCAATATGTTAAGCATTTTTTTTAATTTAATCTCGTCTTCTACCATTTTATCACATTGTATCCTATAAATTAAATTTTTTTTCATTTTCAGTCATCACGTGATTTTTTAATTAAGGAAGAAGTCATGGAGTCGTTAGTTCAAACACGTGCCGGATTAATATTCCCGATGACTTCTCGGTTAATTATTGGATGAAAAAGTAGCGTGAAGATTCAAAATGAGAAAATTTCTAATTCATGGGATGTAATACAATAAAATTATAATAAATGAGACTAAATTAAAAATGCATCTAATTTACGGGACTAAAAATGCGATTTTTCTTATTTGTTCATTAGAAACTTGTTTGGTGGTGACAACGAGGCCCTGTTTAGTTAGTCAAATAGATCTCTCAGTTCGAGTCCCATAAATATAAATATATATCTATGTTTATAATTATAATTTATTATATCTTTTTTTTGGTCTCGTTTAAACATATTGTACAGAGTTAGACATATGGTGTGGGGCAATTGAAGTATCAAAATTGAGTGCTTCATTTGAATTGAATTTTACATCCGAAGGAAAGGTATAATTTCCATACATAACCAATTTTGATTTTGCTATAGCCACAAATTTGAGTCAAGGTGGGTTGCATGCATATTTAGTGCAATAATTAAATAACATGCATATTTAGTGCAATAATTAAATAAGCACCAAAAATACAAAGTCATAAACATATAGACATGGCAATTGTGTAGTCCCAACCCTACAATTCTTCGTGGATGGTTGTGTATGAATTAGCAGTTACTGTTCTTTTTCTTTTTTCTTTTTATTAAGTCCTTGATCCAATTTATTAATCGAGTACCTACTGTTGTCCAATTTTGATTTTTTTTAAAAGTATTGTGCATGTCAAAATGATCCTTTTGACCTTGCTTCATCAGTAAAAAGAAGTCAACGGGACAATCGTGTTTTCAGGTGCACGCGCTCTATGTGCACCTGAAAAGATACCAAAGAAGTTTTCTCCCTTAATAATATAGTATAAATAGTATATATATATTGGGAAAAGTATTATTTTAGTTCGCTAAGTATGCCTAATTTTAATTTTAGTCCGATAACTATGTTTATTTTTGTTTAGGTCCAGTAACTTACGAAATTGCTTACTTTTAGTCCTCTTCCAGATTTTCGGACGATTTTACTTCTATGAGTGTATATGGACTAAAACTGACTTTCAAAAGTTGCATAGGGGTAAAATTGTCCGAAAATCTGCCAGAGGACTAAAAGTAAGTAATTTCGTAAGTTATTAGATCTAAACGAAAATGGACATAGTTAACGGATTAAAATTAAAATTAGACATATTTAACGGACTAAAATAATACTTTTCCCTGTATATATATATATATATTCTTTTTACCGATTAAGGAAACCTACCTATTATTCAACCCTGGTAACAAATACAAACTCTAAGTAGACTTGGTGTTCAACTTAGCAACTTAGATAGCCCCATTCTCAGCCAAATAAATAGATAAATAAAT
Organism: Sesamum indicum; assembly: GCF_026168435.1. Taxonomy (NCBI): domain Eukaryota; kingdom Viridiplantae; phylum Streptophyta; class Magnoliopsida; order Lamiales; family Pedaliaceae; genus Sesamum; species Sesamum indicum. Next base: position 52,423 of record NC_142661.1, on the reverse strand, counting down.
AAAAAATGGGGTTTTTCTTTTCGTGCAGTCAATTACATAATATAATACATCAAAATAAATAAATAAAAGTAGGATTTTTTTCTAACAAACAGATATTTTTATTTGTCAAACTTTATCGAATTTGCTGATATTAGCATAAAAATCGAACGAAAATTCTTAGTTAACACCGATTAATTTATTACTGATTTATTGTTGATTGAACAAATCTTCTCTAGCTAACCAAACTACCGTATGGGAGTGAAGATATACATCTTCGTATGCACTAACTTGTGAAGATATATAAGGGTAATTTAGAGATAAAAAGAATTTACTTGACGTGTAAAAGTGAATAATAAGTCAATGGATGAAAATATGAATTTTCATTCAATTTTTTTTCTAATATCAACGAATTTTCTAAATTTTAATCAACAACTAAATTTATATATTAGATAAAAATAAATATTAAATATAATTTTTTAATTTACAAAAAATTTATATATAATTAAACCAAATCTTATAAGGTATCTATTCCTTAGCATACTTCATTTTGTTTGATATTTTGTCGGATGCAAAGTCCAGTAAACTGTGGCGTGCTTTCGCAGGAAGAAAGAAACCCGAGGGCAAAATCGACAAATAAAAAGTCATAAGAAACCCACTCGGGTACGACTCCAATCATACAGACAAAGAATTAATTAGGCAAGCAATTAAACAAGGCTTTTTGCCTAATCCCGACTACTAATGATGGGGTTCAAGGAGTTAAACCCATCATCATTAGCATTTAATGGAAGCCACAGGGAAAATGGCAAATCTATGTGCATGATATTGGTGGGCGAATTTGTCTTTTTACACCGCCGCCAAATGGTCATACATACGATGGGCTTTCTTTGACTGCCGTCAGTCAGTTCTTCTTCGCTCCGAAGAGACCACAACTGCAGAGTGAAGTTTTTATTGCAATTTGTTGCTTTTTTTATTTTATCAATATTGGGAAACCTTTGCGAATAATTTTTTTAAATAAAATATTTAATATCATTTTTACACATATATTAAATAAATTATAATCATATCTCTTAAATTTAATATAATTATAAAAAGCGCTTATTTTTCTCAAATAAAAATTAATTATATTTGTATTTTTTTAAAAACTATTAAACTATTGTGGTGGATTAAATAAATAATACATTAAAAATAGTAATTCATAAAATATTTTTATTTTCATTAAAAAATATATAAAATTGTAATTCCTATTTAGAATGACATTTTTGTTAGTTCATTATAAAAATTGGATGAAAACCTAACGGAGGCTAACGGAATGGGTTCGTTGTTAGATAGATATTAAAATTAGGGAGTACTTATAATTTTTCAAACAATAAAGGTATATTAATAATTATATCGAATCTCATAGAAGGTGGCTATAATTTACCATGTATGTTGAATGAAATTGAAGAAGCTATTTGAGCTTGGAATAGAAAATTCAATTCGCCGCTACCGGTTGTTTAAAAATATTAATTGCATAATATAGTTATTTCGTAAGAGGCTTGAACCTACATCCACTATAAAAAAAATATAACATCTAATGATGACTAATTGTTATAATTAATAATAAATAGCCGTTGCAAATAGTCATTGACCATGGCCACACGACAATTACTGGACATGATTTTTGTAAGAATGACTAGAAACAATTGTTGAACTCCATGACAATTGTTTTTACCATGCTTTCAGTTGTAGCAAATAATGTCTTTAGGAAAAAATGCAAGCAACCTCCTTGTGATATCGTAAATAAGCAAATTACCCCCTTATGAAAAAAATAAATAGCGATTTATCTCCCTATATTTTTTAAAATACAATAATTTACCTCCCTATATTTTAAAATGAAGTTATCTCCCTATATAAGGAGGTAAATTGCTTTATTTTAAAAAGTATGGAGGAGAGAGGGGTAAATTGCTATATTTTTTTCCATAAGGGGGTAATGTGCTCATTTTCAATATCACAGGGGGAAAATTGTCATTCACCCAATTTTTTATTAATAAAAAAATTAATATTTTGCATCGATTTTATTTAATTATAATTAATAACAGTTATTTATCATAATTTTTAACTATAATTCTTAATAATAATACTAGTGATCACATGGAAGAAGTATTTTTTTTTTTTTTAATTGGATCAATGATTCAAAGTGTCTTTTCTCTTTTTGTCTTTTTGGGTAAGAAAGGGGAATTATTGGTGAAACAGCTGATGATGATGATAATAATAATAATAAGTTATATATTAAAACTTATCTCTTCTTTCTTTTTGATGTGTTGTCAACTTTTTCATATTTTTTTTAAGTGAGAATGATAAATATGATGAATAATAAACTATTAATTTATGATCAATCAATAACTTATGGTAAAAATATTATTCATAGCTAAATACTATGGCAAGTATTTTGATTGTGGCTAAATTCAAGATAAATGGTAATTACCGTAGTTAAAGTTTAAATTTTAGTATTAATTTTATTTAATTATGATAAATAATTTTAACTCATCATGATTTTTAAGTTGGGATATTCATAATGCAGGATAAAATTTAATTTTTGCAATAGATGAAAAATTTTGTCAGCATCATGCTAGAGAGCAAGACGGTGTTCGTAACAATTAAAAATAAACACGTTATCAGCTTTCTCCTAAAAATAACCTGATGAGGAAATTTATTAAATTACCTAAATACCCCTATCAATTTAAGGCATTTAAACCCCCATAGTTGACTATTTTGATCATTTTGACCAATTTTGACTAGGGAATAAATCAAGGCCTCAGGATTATGATGACGTGGCAGCATCTCAAGGGGGACACGTGGCGCTCCTTTAGATGGTACCGTACGGCTATAAATAGCCTCATTATGATTATTTAAATTACGTTTTTACCTATCATTTTACCGCCATTTCGTGATCTCATTCGATCTCATTTTCATCTTTTCGACCTCAGTTTTCTAACTTAAACATCGGAGGACCATCACCGAGGGCTATTCGGCTAGTCTTATGTTTGCTTTGTTCTCAGATCCACTAACAGGTAGTTCAAAAGAAGGATTCAACGACCCAAATACTGCGATCCGACCCAGCGATCCCGATTTCGTACGACCTGCATCATAACCTAAAAGAAGTGCTTATGGACAACGTCTGCTTGTGAAGTATTTAAATGAAATTGATTTAGATTCAAAATTATAAATAATTCCCGACCAATTTCTAGAGCTTATTATTAAAATTGTGAATATTAAATTATTTTTCAAAAAATATTCCAATTTAGCTTTTCTCCTCTTCTCTCACTTTTGTTTTCAATACTTCAAACTTTTACTACAACTAAAATTACTACTTGTGATGCATATTATATGTTTATAATTTCTCGTCAAGATGAATATTTTTTAAATTATTATTGCTTATAAGGACTATGATATTTATAATCCATCGACGGGATGGGTTCCATTTGGTTCTTTTTAGGATGATAAATGACCTACTTAACTCAGTAATTAGAGTATTGCTTTCATATGACGGGATTCATTAGTTCAAATGCAATAGTAGGTAGAACTTATTAGATACCGTAATATAATTTTTTGTTACAGTTAATTACATAGTCAAAGGAAAAAAAAATCGTGGCCATTACAAATGAACTACGGCTCCACAACGGCCATCAACCATTATTTCTGAAAGCGAAGCCGATGCATTAGTAATGGTTAAAATCTTGGCAAATGTTTTGGCCAGAACTAAAAGATTATAATCGATAATAATTAATTGTGGTGAAAATTTAAATTTTCGCATAGATTTTATTTGATAGTGGCTAATAATATTATCATATTTTAAGCCGTGATAAATTATAGTGTAGGAAAATATTAATTTTTTTGGTAGTGTATTGTTTGATGATGCTTAAAATATTATGAATTTAATATTTATATACTATGATGAATATATATATATATCATAATTATACTTTCTCGATACTTAAATCAGAGTATATGTTTATCCTAGTGCAGATCGTCAAACATACCTAGAAACTTAAATTGAGGTGTTTGTAATTATCGTTCACGTGAAATTCTCACATCAATATAATCTTTACTGTAAATCAAAGACAAATCACGTGACTCAAATAAGCAACAACATCATCCAATCAGGACAGGTTTAAGACAGGTCAAGCGAATCTATACAATAAGGTGTGGAGTCTTGGAAAGTAAGGTCGTCCCAGAAATCGTTGGGGGGCATTTCCATCTTTTCTTCAATGGTAACCGACTCTCACATAGCGCAGTAAATGATTTGAATCGAGCTGAGCATACCATTGTTCAAACTTCTTTGAACTAATATCGAGCTTGAAATATTGTGTTTGAGTTTGGTTTGATTATTGCTCTAATCGAGCCTAAACAAAAATAATTTATTTAATTTTGATTTATTAAGTTTAATAAATTATATTCAAACGAACTTTTATCAATTAATTTGATATAATTTTGTACACTATTCCCACATTAGTATGACAACATCAAACTAGAGAAGATGGTATTAGGCAACAACTGGTGAAGGGCACAACTCTTATAAGGGTGTGTTTGGGGACACCATATCAACTGACCTCTCACTCTCAAATCACAACCCCTCCCCCCAAATGCACCTACTACCCCACCCTATTGATGTCCCATTATTAGACATTAATTTATGTTTCTACCTTCTCTTACTATATATATATATATATATTTTTTTTTTTTGAATTCATAACTTCTATATCTAAAGTAATAACATTTTACATATATAATAGAGATAATTACACTCTTATTTTTTAAAATTTGGTATAATTACATGCATGTCTCTTACGATTTGAAAAATTACATCTAACATTTTGAAATTTAAAATATCAAAATTTCCTAAAAGAAACTTCATTCCACTTATTTAAGAAATTTCCAAATGAAGTTACGAACTGTAAGATGAGAATATATAATTATAAAATAAAGTATTTGACTCTTTATCTACAATTTGAATATTATTTAATAAAAGGGATGGTATTAAATAAGTATTATATATATATATTAAAAATAATAAAAGAACGACTTACGTTACAATCTTTATTTTAGAAATCTCTCACTATTAATATTTAATTTGAACTGTAACTACTGCTCAAAATATGAGTGTTATAACTTTACAAACTTAAAACAGTACTACAAAAAACTAGAAAATTAACTATCAAAGAAGTTGAATTTAAATTCTAATATGGTAGAAAATTTTATTTTGTTATAATAATAAATTTCATATTTTTTAATAATTATTATTATTTTGCAAAATATTATTATTGCAAAGATTAGTGACAAGAAAAGATGTATAAAGTAGTTACTAAATGTATTTATCGAGACATATATAGTGACGGTCTAATACCAATTAAATAGTTATTATCATATTATATTGTCGCTGAGTTGCACTATATATGTGTCACTAATTGTATTTTATGATAATTTTTTATACACTATTTTTTCACAAATAATTACATAAAAATTATGTCATTTAATATATACTTTATATTGACAACTTCAAATTTTTACTTGTATTTTGTAACTAAAATCATATTTTCTTATAGTGAAAAATAAAAAAATAAATTGAATTATTATTTTATAAATAGATGCATATTTGTAATAATTTATTCTTTTATGGTGGGGATAAATTGTACAAAAAATTATAAATTAAATAATCAAGTGTGGAAAATAAAAATTAAAAATTTTATAACGGTACGAATAAGCTGCAAAAGTTGACAAAATAGTTTTTATAACTTAGATTTTAAATTAATTTAATTTAAATAAACTAAAACGAAAAAAAAATAAAGATATTATTTTCAATGGTTAAAGCATGAGTATCTTAATTTTACCAATTTACCCCTTTCTCAAGATTCTCAACAATTCTGCTTTCCTTTTACAGTAAAAAAAGAAAAAAGAAATTTAAATAAGACGGCGGGTCCTACCGAATTATGACCAGTTGAAAAGAATATACCAAATGCGGCAACCTGCCCACCCAGGGGTAACATTGTAATAACACATCCCGGGGGAAAGGCGGTTTGCCTAAGGAAAAACCTAGTTCACGTGCTGTGCACGTGACGGGTCCCAATTATTCACATAGGTCCAAATGAGCGGTTACATCCCCGCCAAGATATCGACACGCGTACCGTCATCTACCCTGTCTGCCGTTGGATCCAAATTGCACGGAGATGATGACATTGACAGATCTACCCTTGCAGCCTCTATAAGTTCATCAACTCCGGCTGAGGAAGAAGAGAGAATTGAAAGCCGAAACTCTCATCTACCCAAGAAATTTTGGTGCTCCAAACCGTACCACATTTCTCTCTCTCTCTCTCTCTCATTGTTTACTAGATTGGAGAGAGTCCCACCAGGGAATGCAGAGAGATGAGAAGAACTCCGGTTTCTAACCCCGAATTGGGCGGCGGGAGGGCCAAGAAACCGCTCACTAGCGGCCGTAATTGCCACCGGAAACACGTCGAAGACGGGTGAAACCGCCACCACCACCAGTACCACAAGTAAACCCACCAAATCCACCACCACTACTTGTAATTACTTTTTTGTTAAGTGCACATACGAAACCTATCGAGTTATCCGTCAGATATGACTATGGCGGCTGAAGAAAAATGCGGCGTGTTACATGGGAAGTACGAGCTGGGCAGGATTTTGGGCCACGGCACCTTTGCGAAAGTATACCATGCCCGGAACTTGCAGACGGGCAAGAGCGTAGCGATGAAGATTGTGGGCAAGGAGAAGGTGATTCGAGTCGGGATGATGGAGCAAGTGAAGCGCGAGATCTCCGTCATGAAGATGATGCACCACCCCAACATCGTCGAGCTCCACGAGGTCATGGCTAGCAAGACCAAGATTTATTTCGCCATGGAGTTTGTCCGCGGCGGCGAACTCTTTGCGAAGATCGCAAAGGGCCGGTTGCGGGAGGACGCCGCCCGGAACTACTTTCAGCAATTGATCTCTGCCATCGATTTTTGCCACAGCCGCGGTGTTTACCACCGTGATTTGAAGCCTGAGAATCTGCTTCTGGACGAAGAAGGGATGCTCAAGGTAACAGATTTCGGGCTGAGCGCGTTCTCCGACCATCTACGGCAGGACGGGTTGTTGCACACGACGTGCGGCACCCCAGCCTATGTTGCGCCGGAGGTGATTGGGAAGAAAGGCTACGATGGGGCGAAGGCCGATATTTGGTCGTGTGGCGTGATTCTTTTTGTTCTTTTAGCTGGTTATTTGCCTTTCCAGGACGACAACATTGTCGCCATGTATAGAAAGATTTACAGGGGGGATTTCAAGTGCCCGCCCTGGTTTTCGCCAGAATCACGGAAACTAATCACCAAAATGCTGGATCCGAATCCGAGCACGAGAATCAGCATAGCGAAAATCATGGAATCCTCGTGGTTCAAGAAATCGTTGTCCAAAGGTTTGAGGACTAAGGAAGAGCAGGAATTGGCGGTGGAAGATGAAGTTAACGTGGGTAAGGGGAAGGAAACGGAGACGTTGAATGCTTTCCATATAATTTCCTTGTCGGAAGGATTTGATCTGTCGCCGCTCTTCGAGGAGAAGAAGAGGGTTGAGAAAGAAGAACTGAGATTCGCCACCACGAGGCCCGCCAGCAGTGTGATTTCCAAGCTTGAAGAGGTGGCCAAGACGAAGAATTTCAGCATCAAGAAAAGCGATTCCTGCGTGAGGTTACAGGGGCAAGCGACTGGGAGAAAAGGGAAGCTTGGGATCGCCGCCGATATCTTTGCGGTGGCGCCGTCGTTCCTGGTGGTTGAGGTGAAGAAGTCAAGCGGCGACACCTTGGAGTACAACCAGTTCTGCAGCAAAGAGCTGAGACCGGCGCTTAAAGACATCGTTTGGACATCGACGACTGGGAACACAGTGCCGGCTTGATCATCAGAAGTTGCAAGGCCGAGAGTTCTGAATCGAAAAACAAAAACAAAACTTGTATGAATAAACAATTGTTTTGTTTTGTTTTGTTATGGTATTGTTGTTAGATTGTTTGTCTTGAAAATTTATTTAGAACTTAATTTGCGGAAGTAGTATCTGAAATTGATTTGTTGATGTTTCAGTTTCTCAGTCTCTCTCTGTCTGTGTTCAGACAATCTGCTTTCCATTGTTCTTGACGACTTTGTATGTATCATGTATGTATCTGTGTGTGTGTGATTCAGATTTCAGAATGTTCAAGTTGTGAACATGTATGTTTTAGCCTTTCTGTAAATTGGGTTCTTTCAATGAATCGCCGCTGTTGTATCAATCAATACTTGATTGTTAGATGTGGGTAAATTCTGCTTTTGATTCCAATATTTTGTATCCAAATTGATTGTGGTCCCTAGGACATAATTTTTAGTTACACAAATTATTACGATTTTGGTCTTTATATTTTCTCCGATATGATTTTGATTTTTAATCTTGAAAAAAATGGTTAAGATTTTGTTCCATTCGGTTTTCTCTTTCTTAATATTTTTTATACTTAATTTTGACAATTGGATTAAAATCATAATGATTAGTAAAGTTTAGAGATAATTATAATTATCTCCTGTGATGTTTAATGTAATTGCATGTAGATTCTTTATGATTTAAAAAACTACATTAAATTCTCTTGAAATTTGCTTTGTTTAACAAATGAGTTCCTTTATTGGTTAAAATTCATAGAATTTGTTAATATTAATAAAAAAATCGTGTAAAAATTTATATTTGTTTGAATCGACTTATTATGAATTTATTACAGGTCGAATAATTATTTTTTATAATTAAATTATCCTCATATGTCTTTACATATTAATGCATATGAAAATATATATTTTTTCCATTACAAGAGTAGTTTAGTTAAATAAAATTTATTTAATCTGCAATAAATTAGTAATATATCAATCGATGGGCAAGTATAAATTTGTATTCAACTTTTTTGCTAATATCTATAAATTTTATGAACTTTTACTAACGGAGTAATCTCTTTGTTAGATAATAACAAATTTTAAGACTATTATATATAATTTTTTAAATCATAAAAATTTAAATATAACCTAATTATCCCTAAAAATTATGAATAAAAAATCATACCATAAAAAATTTAGTGCCCAAATCAATTTTAACTCGGAATTAAATTGTTATTTACATATTAGAAGTAGCTTAGTGGAAGTGGTCCATAAGTGGACAGTTTTGGTACTGGCTACTTGGCTCGTCTATGACCTGAGACCTGACCTGAGTGTATTAGTTGAAAAAGACATAAAATCTTTTTAAATTAAAAAAGAAAATAAACTGCAAAATAAAGTTGTGAGTTAAGCTGCAACAACTTTGTGAAAGTTTGAAACGAGAATTGAAAAGTGAAAACAGAAAAATTTTGAAGGTGAAGGTGCGGTGTTTAATAAAACAATATAATATTTACAATCTAATTGATATCGTAAATAATTATGGCTCATGATCCATCATTGGCAGATCCAGCCCAAAAAAGCCCAACATTAAAAACTCATTGGGTGGCTCTCAATCCAGCTTACTACCTTAGCCCATGACCCGATCAACAATCTGGCCCATTATCCAATCCAGGTTCTATCCTATTTAACCTAAACTTTAACCCTAATCTCCCATTCTTCCGCCTCCCTCTCTTCTTCTCTCTCTGTCTACTCTCTCTCTTTTCTTTCTCTGTCGCCTGGTTTTCTCTCCCTCATTTTCCCGAATGGTTTTGAAACCTCTCAACCGCCTCCTCTTCTTCTCTGCCTCTTTAATCGTTAGGCCCTTTAAAAGGCGGCCTTGGCCCTTGGCCTCTGACAATGGCTGACTTACTCTTTTTTCCTCTTCCTCCTATCTTTTTACTGTAAAAGTTGTGAACTTTAAAAGCCTTTATGGTGGGTCTTAGTAACTGAGATTTATTGGTGGTTAGCTCTCTTTGTGAAGCAACCTTAAGCCCCTTTTCTCCACCTGGATCTACTCTCTAAGCCTTGTGCGAATTTTTTACTTTACTGCTTTGTGTTTTATATGTTCAAAATCTGTAATTTATTTTAAGATCTGTATTATTATTGTTGTATCTTGATTTGTAATATTAAAAGGGTTGAGTACCCACTGTTGTTATAATAGTTGTTAGGTTATTGGAGTAATCTCTTAAGGGGATTTTCTCCTTACAGTGGTATCAAAGTCTTGGACTCTATCTTAGACGACATATATACGATAACCTCTTCCCTTGACTGGTTCTTTATTTTTGCTTTGTGGTATTATTTTTCGCTTTGTGCTAAATATTGCTTTGTGAACTATAACTGTTGGGATAAATCTGTTGAAGTATTGTTGATATTATATTTTTGTCAAAATTTTTATTCCTCTGTTAATATTCTTTTAAAACCGCAACTATTTTTTCTCCTTAATCCCTCATCAGCGGCTAGGTCGTTCACAATCTACATAAACACGACGCATTTTGGAAATATCTCGTTCTCCGCACTGTTGCCCGTCAATACAACCACATCCCACAAATTCTGCAACTCCTCGATCAGCGGCTCCAGGTAAATATCGATGATACGTTTTGGATTGGAAGGACCGGGGATTACCATCATCAGGAACATATATATACTCAGAACTCATGCATATTTTTTGGGGGAGATTGTACAGTGTAAGTATAATGGGCCAACACGAATACATACGACTATACTGCTTGTGCAGTACGAACCCATCTGTGCACAAACCTAATCTAACATTATGGACCTCTGCTACAAAATTGGGATATGTCCGATTAAAATGCCACCATGCCTCTGCATCAGACGGATGTCACATGAATCCCTTCTCTGTTTGATGGTTGGCATGCCACGTCATTAAAAGAATGAATATGGCCCGAGAACGTGGCGGAAGCGTGAAAAAAAATTTAAAACGGTTCAAAGGGGTGATCCCTTTGAAATTTCTGGGCATTCGGTGTTTGTCAAAGGCATAATAATAAACATATAAACATGCTAGATAAGTGGCTAGAGGATGAAACAAAAAGCATAGAAACAAAACATGAAACTTTACCTTTTTGATTCTATAGTTGAGCAGCAACGTACGTTGTTCCCTTTACGTTTTTTCGTTTCGTTCACTTGAGAATTCAAATTAGAATTCCTCTAAGTTGTCCATACCACAAAATAGAATAGATATAGTTCTTTTTCTATTGCTAGATACAATAAAGAACAAGAAGAAAAACAACTCCAAACTAACACTTTTGTTTAGTACTTTTAGATTGTTTTATGTTCTAACTTGAATCCAATTCAATATAAAATAAAGAACAGAATATTTTTGAGATAGAAAAGAGGCAAATTTCATGGGTCATCTCATGGTTATGCATGATATATGTAGTTTTGTATATTACATACAATTGAATTCAAAATTCAATAACTACCAAGTTTGCCTCCAAGACAACCTATACGACACATACATATAACCTCCAACCATGATAAAATAACCATCATGTTCATCATGTTGAGGAGTTTCAACTCCTTAACTTACTCCGACCTCCCTCACATGAGCTTAGACTTCAAGTATGCACTGGGCTTGATTCCCAACAAAGTTCAAAGATTCATTTAATCCAATTAAATAAATCTAAGTCCAGATACTAATTAATTGGTCCAATCAATTAATTAAGCCAAACCTAATAAATTAATCCAATTAATTTAAAAGTATTAAGCCCAAAATAAATTAATCCAATTAATTAATTCTTGAGCCATCCATCAAATGGATTATTAAATAAATGATCCAATCATTTATATATTCTCTTTGAATTAATTTAATCCAATTGAATTAATTCGTTTCTTCTCGAATTAATTCCAAATTAATTCCACCAATTTCATAGTGATTTGTGTGTCACTATTTAGTTTCACCCTCAGCTAGACTTGAGCATTGTGTCCAACACAAATAATTAATTAAATTTAATTTAATTAATTATTTTCAATTAACCATTAATCGAAAACGCCCTTTACCATGGATGGCCGTCTAGCAACAGTCAATGACACTAGAGACTAGGTGAATGTTTGCATGAACATTTAGAGCCCGTTTGCTTGTGTTTTCACTCACCTTATTTTCACTTTTCACTATTTGAATAGTGGGAATTTTGTTTGGTCAAGCAATTTTCATTGAGATGGCATTCCTATTTGGTATACATATTATAGCTCCACATGCATTTGTCATTCAAATTAATTAGCAAAGTTGTCATACATGTCTTATCTTGTCTGTCATGTCTTTTCTTGTCAAAGTTTTCAAATCAATTAAGCTTGGTTTCTCTCCCAAAATGCCTTTCTATGGAAGACTCTACCAAAACCAGCTCTCATCCTCCTTCCTCTTCCTCCGACTTGTCTGCACGTTTGACATACAATCCCTTTTTCACCGGCGTCGAGTCCTGTAGCTCGAACTACGACATCCTTTGCCGGAAGGGGGAAAGCTCGGCATTCCAAATAAGGTGAGCTCTGTTATCCATCAGAATTTTTTTTGAAGCAGATTTGGTGGATGAAATGGAGGATAGGAAGGACGGGTAGGCAAGGGAGAGAAGACGACGGCGTGTTTCTCACTTGCATTTTCGTGGTAAATCACATGTTTTTGACTGGCTGCTGTTAAATGTAGCTTTCGCATTATCCTTATAACTTAACCAAAATAAGCTATAATGTTCATGTATTTTGAGGGCCTTGTGTATATCTATGGTGTCATTTTCTCTATAAATTACTAGCAGATGAACAATGATGAGAAAGAGAGAAGAACAAGGTTACCACTGTACACACCTTGCAATCTTATCGGTAATTTGGCATTTTTCATCTGGTGGGGTGGGGGTGTGGGGTGTTGCTGGTTCATACCTCACAAAGAAAATTTTCTTGTACTATAAATGGGATCTATGATGCTACTAGTAAAGAATGTGACTCGACCAAACTGCAAGTTCTTCATTGTCATAACAATAAAGAGGTTTGCATCATCAGTGCATATCTATGATACATATTTTTTTCCAACAAACTTTTTCTTGCTATGCATAATAATTTTTTGGGTGAATGCTTAGATGATCTCAACTGTTGACACGTGGATTGACCATCTTGGAAATCTTTCAATATTCTTGTGAAGAAATTAGCTCTTACAATTAAATGCTATCTAGATTTCTTGTTTCTTGTTTTCCATTATTTGTTGTTACAATATTCATTATTCGATGGTAATTGCAGTTTATGGAGAATATCCTATTAATACTTTAGATGTTGAGTAACATACGTTGTGACTTTAAACATGGTAGATGAGTCGAAAGGGGAAGGAGCTATTCGCTACGTCTTCCGAGTCAAGGTAAAGAGTTGATGATGCTTAGTGGGGTCTTCCATAGGTCTTTTTGTTCATTGAATTAACGTATGAGCATTACAAGAAAAGAAAGTTTCATCTACATTTAGTGAGCAAATTTGGCGTGAAATTGGTGTTGAGTTGTATGAACATAATAGAACACAATACACCATTGCGCAACTTAAAGGTAAGGCTAACAGGCTTCGGATGCTTTGGCATAAGTTTTATGATTTGGTATACAGACAGACTGGCTTTGGTTGGGATCCAACTATGTACACTGTGACTGCCAGTGAGGTTCGTTGAGCTGAGGTGGTAGCGGTAATTGTACATTTCTCATTTTATTTTTAAACATATATTCATCATTTCTTGTCATACGTTAATGAAGTATCAATGATTGTGCAGGCTAATCCGAGAGAGTTTGGCTTGAGAAAGAAGGGTCTTCCTCATTTTGATTTATGTACTGAGATGTTCTTCGCGTTTGTAGCCACAGGCAATATTGCCCATTCCTCTACCATACCTCCTTTCGACAACAATGGCGATGATGAAGTTGATGTAAGCTATCCTACATTGGATCCTGGTAATCCACTCTCATCCGGGGTTGTGAAATATCCAAGAGCATCAAGAGGAGTGCAACGAAAAGGGGGGCAAAGTGATCGTTCAAATAGAATTGATACTTGCATTGACGCCATAACGGCTTGCAGTGAAGCCAAAACTCGAAAGCAGGCAAAAATTTCCAACGACGATATTGAATATTGCATGCTTGTGTTTTCTAAGATGGAGGGACTACCGCGGAATTTGTTCTTTGCAGCGCAAGATCAGTTTGTATTGAAGGTGAGGCATTAAATGTTCCTTCTGATGAGTGATGTGGACAAACGTGCTTGGGTTGAGAGACTCGACAAGTAACTTCTTTATTTGATGTGTTGATTGCTAAACCCCCAAGTTAGAATAGTTTATGCATGTATTGACTTTAAAACATGGTTTTTATAATATTTTACTAGTAACAATGATCATTTGCTAGTTTTAATTATTTAGCTTGTAACGTTACAGGAATTACTATAGTTTGATGTTAGTTCTTTTATTTATTTATTTAAATAATAGATTATAATATTGCTAATGATTTGTTTGAGGTTTTTTATTTAAATAAGGTATTTGAATAATTGATGGACTATCATCAATTTAAGTAAATGATAGTAGAATTCAATGACAAAGAAAACTTTTATCAGAATTCTCGTTTTAAATTACAATAACTCAAATCGGGTAAAAAAAATTATATGCAGTTGCTTTTGACATAAATATTTGAAAAACGTTGACCAATTGTGTGACAAATAGTGTAACAAACACATTCTAGTACTTGGAGTCATTTTAGCAAATTACGAGCGTCGATAATGATCATTTTCGTTAAATTTATTTTTATAAACAAAATAAATATTAATTTATCATTTTATTAAATTCATTTTTATACACTATAAAAATGATTATTTTCGTTAAATTTATTTTTATAAACAAAAATAATATTAATTTATCATTTTATTAAACTCATTTTTATACACTATATAATTTCGTGTGAAGAAAGATTATTATTTATGGATGTAAATGTAAGGTCCGTCTCAAATAGCATAACTACCGTTAACTGCACTAACTTGCTAGGCAAAATAAAGTCAAACCCCATACATGAACTAGTGAATATGTAGGTCAGGCTAAAGATTTGCAAAATCTAATTCGTCAGGCAAATTTTTTTGTTAATAATAATATAACTATTTTTTATAAAATATTTATGACACTTTGTTACCAACCCTCTTTCTTGTCAAATAATGGTTGTTGATGCACAAACCCCCAAGTGGTAGAGTAGTAGGTGACTTTCAGTTAATGCATATTTGCATTATAAAAGTATTTCCCCATCAAATTATTCCAAGGTGAAAGTTGACTCCATTCATTTCATAATATTCACCAATACCTTTGAGCAGAAATAGAGGGATGGATGAATCAAGCGGCAACACGACCTCTTCTCCTCCTTCGAGGGCCAATTGTCCTCATGATACCGCATTATCATGGGCCACTCGTTCTAGCGATGGAGATGAAGAGACAGATTTTTCAGATATGTCTTCTGATGAGGAAAAACACTTCATGTTACTTTATGAAGTGTTATGCCCTTCATATTTTCGGACAAAACAACCACAACATATTTCTTCTCTACAAGGTTCTGATTGGGTGAGCGAGCTTATGTTAGACACCCAGATCGAATCTTCAATATATTATGGATGAAGAGAGAAATATTCCAAAATTTATGCTCATTCCTACAAGAGAAAGGTGTTCTATTAGAGTCGCAACGATCGCGTGTCTCTGTTATGGAATCAGTGGCGATTTTCTTACAAACTGTTAGTTTAAGCGAGCATCAAAAAACGAGCTGCAAGCGTTTCCAACACTCTTTGGAGACCATCTCAAGGCACATGAAACGTGTTTCTCGGTCTTTGAATCTTCTTGCACCGGAACTAATTTGTCCTACAAATTTCAATCATATTCATCCTAGAAACCAGTACAGTCGACATTTGTTTCTCTATTTCAAGGTTATGTATAATGGATTCATTTAATCCACATTCCACTAACTTTTCTTTTCGTAATATTTCAAATTTATTCTTTATTAGGATTGTGTCGGGGGAATTGATGGGACACTTATACCTGCAAGTGTTCCAGTACACTTGCAAAATGCGTACCATTCACGACACGGTGAAATCTCACAGAATGTTATGGTTGTTTGTGGTTTTGACCTAATGTTTACATATGTCATGGCTGGATGGGAGGGCAGCGCAAATGATGCCCGTGTATTCATGGATTGTCTCAACAATGATTGGAATTTTCCTTGGCCACCAGATAGTACTACCATTACATTCGTAAAAAAATTAAACCTTTATTCTAGAGTGATCATTCTTGTTTACGTCTCTTGTGATTTCAGGTAAATACTACTTAGTGGATTCTGCTTATCCTAATTTTCCTGGATTTTTGGCGCCGTACCGACAAGATTGTTATCACATTAACTCATTTCAAGGTAACAACTGTCAAGCTCGTGGTCCAAAAGAATTATTCAACCAGCGTCACTCTCAATTGCGTAATGTCATTGAGCGCGCATTTGGTGTGTTAAAGAACCGATTCCCTATTCTTAAAGGACCTATGCCCCACTATAGCGTAGAGCGTCAGCGGGATCTTGTCATTGCATGTTGTGTCATCCATAACTTTATACGAAAATTTTCCATTGCTGACCATTTTTTCAACCGTGGGGAACATGGAGAGTTTGACAGTTATGACAATCAAGCAAACAATGAGTTTCATCGTTTGCCTCAACAATCGCAAGAAGATATTGACACACCAGCAGCTTTCCGCAATGCAATGGCAGCCCATTTGTGGGATGGGCAGGGGACCGTCAACGTAATAGTTAGTTGAATAATTGTATCTGCGATCTCTTAAATCTGATCGGAATGGAACTAATTTCATTATAAAAATAATGATAATAGTATATTTACAATAAAAGTAAGCATTTACAACAATTGCTCATGTTTATTAAATCTTGATAAAAAAAATATGCATCGTTCCGAGTAATCTTATGTACTTTCACATCGCTAATTATCCCTATTTAAGAATATGTCATATTCTTATAAGCTCATTTTTCTTCATTTAGCATTATGTATTCTAAATATAATAATAATAGTATATTTACAATAGAGAGGGATAACAGAACGAATTTTTATTTTAACCATCAAGCAAATACGAGAGACTATTAGCAGAACCGATGTTAATTCTCATACTTCACCCTGCACCAATCATGACCAAACACGTTAAATTCAATCGCCAGACCAAGTGCTAATAAAGATTTTGATCTACTAGATTAGTGATTTTCCTTGTAAGCTTCAAAGCACGAATGATAGAGAATAGGGTTACGTGTAAATTCAATCGCCAGACATCGTGTTTCATTGACTTTATAATTGGTTACCTTCAAAATTAACTTCCTTAATTTACTTCAAGTTGAAAATCGTCCCTACCCAATACATAAGTTTAGTCGAGTCCAACATATTATTATTTAAATTTTATTTAAACAAATATTACATTTAAAAGATCATTTGTATTTAGTTGAATAATTGCTCCAAACAAATTCAAATGAGTTTTAATTGGATCTAACACGAGTCAACTTTCAATAATTTGATCTTTTTTTTCTACGTATAATCTATTATTTTTGTACAAATCGAATTGAGTTCAAGTCGAGTATTAAAACGAACTTTTATTGATTATGTTCAGTCGAATGTCGAGGAGTTTAATGTGTTTTATATCCTAATCATCCTACTATTTCATTTTTTTCTAATTTACTGAAAATTTCACATATAAAATTCTTTTGAAATTTCCTGTGATCCTTACTCATATACAGCGTCCGAATTAACGGAGTGGATCATCTGTTTTCAGAAAATTCTTAAATGAATTATTTTATTATACTTATCCTATTGTTAAGGCTGATAATACATTGAGATTAGTTTTGAACTCGCCTCATTTTGGCAAGATACCCCAAGTCTTGTTGTTACTCGATCATTTAAATATTTTATATATTTTATTAGCATACACTTATGTAAAGTATATATATACATTTATGAAAAATTATGTATATTTTATGTATAATACAAAAAATATATTTTTATAAATTACTCGAAGTACATGAATATATATAATTATTCATAGAGAATTTTAAATAAATGGATATTTTTTGCATGATAAATGAACATGTTCCAAAATAAAGTCGAATAACACAAATATCATTATTAGCTTTGATAACGGTAGAAAATGTTGAAAGGACAAAATTACCCTCCATTAAGGGTAGCATGGTAAAATCAACAAGAGAACATGGGGATTAGTTTAAAAAGAGGAAGAAAGATCCTGACCCTAAGGTTTTGCCAAATATCAAGGAGCCATATTAGCCTTGCAATAAGGCTGGCTTAATTATAGCCAATCTGCTCGATCTAAATAAGGAAACCTGAGTGCATTAAGTCCTCTTACCATAGACTTCCAGACGGTTCTATATATATATGAGGAACAACGGCAGAAAGGAGCTAACGTTGTTTTTCACCAAGAAAACTCATCTCTAAACAAGCTCCCTAACTGAAACTGACTTGAGCGTCGGAGTATCCTCGTCGGGGATAAACCCGACTAGTCTCACCTTTCTGTGCTGCAGGTTACGGATCCACTCGAAAGGCCACTAGAGATCGCAGTGCGAGATCGTTTTTCGAGCAGGATCAAGCTTTGTAAATACCGATTTCAGAGGTGTTTGTATAAAATTATGCTTTTTAATAAGAGTGAAATTATTTAATCACATCTACTACCCAAAAAGTGCCTCTCAATTAAAAATATGTTTTCAGCATCGGGTAGATTAAATATTTTTGAGACGTAAGCAGCTTAAATAAACCATTACAACATAGCATTACACTTCATAACCCTTACAACATGCTTCCTTACAGTCCACCCTTCATAGAAAAAATGCACAGACGCAAACATAAACACATGCAACACGTTGGTAATCTTGTCACATTACTAGAAAAAAGAACTACAACTCAGGACAACCAATGCCACATTATAGAAAATGGAGACCATCAGCCTTGACTTGGTGCCTCATTAGGCGCCGAGGATTTTGGCAAGCTTCCGCCATCGTGCTTGGGAGAAGAGACTGGGGTAGGCGGAGGATTCAGGAGAGCAGAGTCAGCGTGAGTGTCAGAATCGTTGATCTCTTTGAAAAGCGCACCCAATAACGAAGAGTCGTCTAAGCTATCCGAAACATGCATGCACACACAATAAAAAATGACAGTTACAAGCTCATTGGACGGGGGGGGGGGGGAGGGATCAACCCAACTTTGGATTCGCACCGAACAGATCGTCAGTATCTTCTTCGTCATCACTGATCCAGATGGTCTCGTTTTCATTGTCCGCAAATAGCACGCAAAGTTCATCCCACAAAGGCTCGTACGCATTGATATAGCATCTGGCTAGATTCCTCTCCTGTTCAGTTTTAGCATCAAACGGTTAGGACTATCAATTTTGAAAATAACTAAAAAAAATTGGCAATAAGAATAATAAACACAAACCACTTACAATAATTAAACAAATACCTTGCAAATTTGCTCCCACACGCCATCTTTGGCTGTTAATTTGCGCTCGTCCTCATTTCAAAGAACGCTGGGGTGATTTTCAACCCATTGAAATGTGTAATGCCGCTCACGAAACTTGTCCAAACGACTGTAACCCCACCTGTAAGTGATTCATGACGCGTAAGCCTTATTGACGTTGAAAATGGCCAAATGCACAACGTCCATGTTGTTGGCTGTGGGACGAAAAATTCCTACTATCTTTAGGTCCACCAAAGCTTGGATGAAGGTCTTTTCCATGTCCCGCGTCCATTTCCAGCTATAGAAGACTTGGGATTGGATGTAGAAGCCGTTTGGCCACAACATGAAGCAGAGAAATTGAACAAGGTTTGCAAAGGATTCTAAAGCAAAAAACACAGCAGGCTCGTGGTCTCATATTATGTTGCACACAGCTGGTATTTATAGAGAGTGAGTAAGCAATGGTTGCATGGATAATAGATGAAATTGTATAGAGTTGCTAGTAGAAACACAATAAAATAAATCTGCAGCAACTATAATGAATTGCAGGCTCTTGGCTGTGAGAAATTAAGGCCATACAGTCAGTTGAATTATTTATAGCAGCTGAGTTGTGCAACGTTCCTCTCAAGTGGCTGCAACAATATTTATATTGAATAGGGAACAATTGCTTCGACTACCAATTCAACTCGTGTGATGATGCTGCTCTCTTCACATGACTAATAACTCCCAACCACCATTTTCACATCAAATAAATATATATCATGATGTTTGACAATAAATTGATGTGAAGAAAAATTACATCAATTTATTGTAAATTGTCACTCACAAATAGTATTAGTTGACAATTGCATTCTCTACTATTATTCATTTATTTATATTGTCAACATAAAATAATTATGTATATCTTTCAACACATATTGGATTAAAAATTGAGATGTAAGAGATTTGTTGTATATTGTATTATTTATTTTATGTGTACAATTAATAATATATAACAAAATAAATTTATTCTATACAGTCATTTTACTCGATTGCCTATCGTAATTCTTACAAAAATTTCATGTTCATGTTCGTTTTCATATTGTTGCTTTTTTTTTGTTGAATTTTTTAGTCGCCACTTTTGGCTAGGGGAAAATGGGAAATGATGTAAAAAAATTAGCATATTAAAGTTAATGTATAATTACACAAGTTTTATCAAAGTAATTTACGAATGATAAGTTATTCCAAGAAATAGGACATACTCTCTAATTTTAAAGATAAAATTACTAAATTATAATTATAGATAGACAAAATTTCTTAGTTTGATTTATCGAAATTACATTAAAAATAGTAGGATAAAAAATAAACAAAAAAAATAACTTAAAAATTTCGGTTATAATGTGAAATAAGCTAGAAGTGCATTTTGATCTTGTCTTTTGTCCTAGAATGAGCTCTGATAGAGTTATACTAGAGTTATATTGCAATTTTTATATCCAACTGGAGCTTTTATACCTAGTAGATTTTCAAAGTAGTGGCATGAGGAAGATATGCAAAACTGACGAAACATAAGCATTCACCAATGGAATCAATTTTGAATGATGAAATTGAAAGATCATAGCGTCAGGGTTCACAATGGCATGAGGTTAAATTATATTTTGTGAAATTATGAGGTGAATTTTCATTTTTTGTTCAGAAGAAGAGAAAATGATAAGGTGAATTTTGATAATTTTATAATTGGTCATATTCAATGAATTTCGTGAACCACATGATTAATTTCAGTTAAAAAAAAAACACTTTAATCCAAATATATTCTTTATTCTCACATCTATTTAGGTTTACAAATAACTAATCCAAATATATTTTCAGTTCTCACAGAGATATTGTAAGTGGACAATTGCAAAATTACTATGAATGTGGATAATTTTTACATTTAAAAGTAGATCAATGGATCCTCAAATTCTCGCGGGTTTTTTCCTGGATCACCAGGTATAAATATCTGATTTTTCATCAGTTAATAGGTTAATTTAGAGGTATATATGCCTTCTGCGGTAATGCGCGATGATTTAGTGCTTATTTGTGGCGGTAATATTGATATGGGGTGTTGTAATTTTCTGATGGTAATTTGCATATGGTTTCTGAGGGTTATCAGTCTATTTTTGTAACTTTTCAAAGTAGTGTTGTTAGTCGGTAATTAATTTTTTGTGATTTTTTGGTTTTTAATTTTGATCATATTAATTATATATAGTCATTTCACAAATTTATGTACAAAAGTGTTCCTGCATCTCTTGTCTTTATTGTGTGCTACTTTGCACGGGAAGGAGCAACGCACATGTTGAACTTTAGCCCATCAAAGAAAGAAAATTATTGTACCTTAAATGAAGCGAAAAACTAAAACTTGTACTGAAAAAAGAAAAGAAAATGATAAGAGGCATTTTGATTATTTTATAATCTATCATATTCAATGATTTTGGTCAACCCTCATAATTAATTTCAGTTAAAATAAAAAAACATATACCTATATTCTTAATTCTCACACCTATATACCTATATTAAAAAATAACTAATCCAATCATATTCTCAGCTCTGGCACAGAAATCAATAAAGCATTTTTATACAAATAAAATTGATAGAAACTGAAAATAAAAATGAAAACACAACCAAACGGGCTCTTAGGCTCTTGAGTTCCATACAAGTACGATCCTTCCATCGACCATCTCCCGGCCTTATTCTAGGGCATGAAATTGGGCGTCAGTTTCCATCCTGGACCAGGCAACTATGCTGAATACTTGAGATGCGTTTACTCTATTGATTAACAAAGGATACCATTTCCTATTCGACCAATCACTATGGCCATAAATTTAGAGAGTCTAAACCATCTGAGAGCGCATAGGAGATATATCCACCATATACTGATAGGGGATAAATTATATCCTGAAATCCACCGCCCTCACTACATACTCCGACTACACTGGACAAGGCTTATAACGACCACATCGACGACACAGTCATCTCTCGTCAAATCCAAGATATAGCCATCATATGCATGCGACTGCCATGATTCCTCAAGTTCTAGAACTAATCCTGTACTATAGGAGTTGGGAATTCAAGTCATACCGGCAAGCCTCCAAGGCTCCATATAACGTTTCTGGTGAGTCAGTTCAATCAGTTAACAACCTTGTCAACTCATCCACTCAAATTACATAGACATCCCATGTCCGTCGCCGATGAAACACGACACTCATCCAATGAATACAATACTTGGTGCAAGTCTCTATAGGACTCTCGATGCCCAGTCTCGAGTTCCTCAACTTGGAACGTTTGAGACCAACCCTCAGAAGCTGATTTCATAGTTGTCATCCTATGTGCAACCCAATTACATGGGTTATTCATTTGGTCTGTGAGCATTTGTTGTGACGTTAAAACACCGTTCAACGTAAATAGTAAGCACAACAAACAAATGGTGCGACAGATGAATGCTTACTACATTCATCAAGATAATATCACATTCATAAAAATTGCTAAATGGTTCCCAAAACCGCCAATCTAATTGGCTTTCTGGTCACCATTTCTAACAGTTATTTGCTCGGCAATCACTTCCGAAGCGTACAACCTCAGCAGGCAAGGGGTAATCGACAGGTAACTAAGAATGACATACGGTGTCTTCTTGCTCTCCCTAATCGGCTCGTACCTAGCTTCTTCATAAAACTTGCAGTAGTCCGAATCAATGTCGTCCTTTCAGTACAATATGAAATCATTTATACACGCATCAATCTTCTTAACAGGTAAGCCCAACTCTCTTATCAGTTTGTTCGTACTATAGTAATCCTGAGAAGGTGTGGTCACGCTGCAATATATGATCGGCCCACTACGATATTCGGTCATATATATATTGAGAAATATCGATTTTGATATTCACCAACTTAGTTATAGCCCCATAAAATTGGGCGCAATCGTTCCACAACGGTTGCTCAACAGCATGCACTACATCGTGAAACCGATCTGCCAATCCAGATACATAATCATAGGTGGTCCCACCATAATATGAACTAGGTCCTGCACGAGTAGGACACAACCTCGTACCATTATTTGACGCACCATCCTGATTATAATTAGAAGACCAGACAGCCGAGCCGACAACATCAAAAACCATCCTCTACACCCAATCTATCTACACCGCATCACCCCAAAGCGTACTCGTACCCTACATAAGGCCGTCGTGACGGTCTCAAAATACTCCTGCGCCCTATCCTTGCTATGAGAAGTCCAATTATTGTATTCCAGCATAAAATCTTTCATAAACAAGTCGAAATTTACTTCGTCCGTGGTTTTGAAAACTTCATTTTGCACTTCCGACAAGGACACTTAATTTTCTCACCGTCTATATATGCATGTTGAGACTCGGCCCATTCTATAAATGTAGCAACACCATCTTAAAACTCCGGAGTAAGACCCGTCCTATTTGGAAGGTTTTTCTCATACATCCATCTCCTCAACTGTCTTAACATGATGATTAGTCCTACACACACACACATATATATTATTATGATATTAAATTTAATTAATAAAATTACAACAAATATAATCAATTATCAAATAACGGGTTAAAATTATTACCTGATTGAAATTCACGAACAAGAGTACAAAATTATTAGTAGGATAGTGAGAGATTAAAAAAATTCGAGAAAAATTGAAAAAATAGAGAGAAAATAAGAAAAATGGAAAAGAGGAACACATTTATATAGAAAAATTTGGAAGGGGTATAGGAGCACATATCTAGCCATTAAAAAATAACTGTTAGTTCAAACATTGGGACGTCACCTGAGACGGTCATTCCGACCATTGAAATATAGACGTTGTATGTCATTTGAAATTGTCTCAGTAACACAACAGAAATAATTAAAAAAAACCGTTCCAATTTACACCGGGTTTTGGAACGGTTTTAGACACATGTATCTTCTTAAATAAAGTGACTGGTCTGACCAGATCAAATCCCGTATTTTTTTTGTAGTGTATAGTGTAAATATAAACTAAGCTACTAAATTAACTGAATGAGAAATTAATTTTATTACAATCACGCGGATGTACTTATTGTGTCTGAATGAACAATTTTTCGACAGTATTAACTAATTAAATATTATTTTTTATTAGATTTTATTATTATAATAATATAAACGTTAATTATTTTTAACAAACTAAATATGAAATATACTAATTAAAATATAATTTATTATTTCTTAGAAAAATAATTAAATTGGCCAATGACAAGCCTCAATTGCAATTGCGTGTTATACCTAACTTATTGTTAGGTATAGAGGAATAATTTTGTGCAGAAAGTCCAGAGCGATCCTAATTTCTAGCTACCAATGATGATATTAATTAAATTAAATGTAGTGATAAGTAGTAATGATGATTATAATTATATGATAGAATAAGTGGGATGACAAAAAACTAAAGATCGAATGAATTTTGTCAAATTTATGGTCCAATTCTACCAAAAAAAAAAAAAAAAAACAAAAACAATGTCTTTTGATTCTATAATTAACTATTGGTCGTTAGTATTTTTAGCCCCACAATTTACTATATTTAAATATTTAGTCATTTTTTGATGAATTTTAGTTCTGAACATTTTATATTTTGTCATTTTCTGAGACAAATTTAATCATACGTTAACAAGTTTGGTCCCCTTACAATGGATTAATCTCATTTTTATCATGGAATTATAGGTCATTAGCATTATTGCCAACAAAGGACTAAATGTGCAAAAAAATAACTAAACGTGAAATGTTTAAAACTAAATGTATAAATAAAATAAATTATAAGATCAAAATTTTTATTGATTTATAGTTATAGGACCAAAAATATAATTTTGCCCAAAAAAAAAAAAGTCCAATCAAACATAATTTATAAAATTAAAAATAGCGTTTGAAAATGAAACCAAACAAAGCCTAAATCAATTTATCGTATCTTGAAACGTAAAACTAACATATATATATATTTGCTGAAAATATCAAACGAGTTCCAATGAAACTTAACTAATACCGAATCTATCACATGATCCAACTTAATACGCTCGATAACGACTTATCACTTGTCTCGAAAGCTCAATCAAATTAAATCAAATCAATCCAACTATCAACGACACAAACTGTATCAATCCGATTCTACCATAAACATGACAATTGCAAAAAAATGGGAATAGGGGAAAGTATTATTTAAATCCGTTAAGTATGCCTAATTTTAATTTTAGTCCGATAATTATGTTCATTTTTCTTTAGGTCCAGTAACTCACGAAATTGCTTACTTTTAACCTCTGGCAAATTTTCGGACAATTTTACCCCTATGTAACTTTTGAAAGACAATTTTAGTCATAGGAAAAAAATTGTCCGAGAGTCTGCCAGAGGACTAAAAGTAAGTAATTTTGTAAGTTACTGGACCTAAACAAAAATGGACATAGTTATCGGACTAAAGTTAAAATTAGGCATACTTAGCTGACTAAATAATACTTTTCCCTATATTCCCTCCAAAGGATGTTTCGTTATATTTCTATGAATTATAATTAATTTCTATTTTTTCAAGTAATAATATTTCACAAACTTTATATGATAAAAAAAAATGGACGTTTCAATGTATAATTATTTTCGGTTTCGGGTATACACCTAAACCAACTTGCAACATTATCACATTACATTATGAGTAATAATGAAGTTGGGGTGATGTCTTGCATTCTGGGACTGGGACTGCCTTTGGTTGAGACAGTTCGGGTGTTAGAAGAATGATTGAAATGGATAGTTGGAATTTTCTTTTTCAAAGTCTATTACAATTTATACTCTATTCAATATTTACATATCACGTGCATCATTTTTTTTAAGAATAAAATACATAATTTTATTTTTGTACGCATAATTTATGTATATTGAATGAAGTAGAAGATAAAATAGGATTTACAACAGGACATTTAATCTAGAAAATGGGACGGTATGCTTTATTATTGCAAGTACTAGGTGAAAATACCTTTTGTTTCGTAGTTGTGGACGGGGAATTTTAGTCCGAACCTGACTTGATTGAAATTGAATCAATCGTATGGTAAGTGTCAATAAACTTGTCGTGCATGTAATTGGTGTACAGTTCAAAGAAATGATGTACAGTTCAAAAAAAGTGACAAATCACATAACAAGTATGATATACCTATTTTGAAATTAGTTTGATTCGATCAAACCTGATGGACAAACATTAGCCTCAAAGAGCTATGGAATGTAGAGAAAAAGGTAGATCCGGTACAAGTTTAAGTTGCTGATGTAACAAAATTGGTTGAAATAGAAATTGGTGAATTACACCAATGTCTTTCAAAATTAGGTTTAATTTCACAAATATTGTGTGAATTAACGAATCAGGGGGTGCTAGTGTAATCTAACTGAAGAGGTGTTCGTGTAAGATTTCGTTATTGAAAATGTGTGTGCTTGTAACTATAGCTACACCTCAAGAATTGTATCTATAATTTTACAAAAGATAAATGGTGTTTTGCAATTAGAGCTACAACTTCAAGGTCGTATCATGTAATCAATAATCATTTACATTTTAAAATATGATAATTATACCCTTATGACAAATATGATACAACAGTTGTATATATATATATATATATTAACAAAAGTAACTTCATGTTATTTTAACACTGCTATATTAATTATTTTATTGTCTCGATAATACCTTACGTTGATTGGTTTTTTTCTTAAAATATGATTTGTTAGTTTATACAATATTATTATTTGTAATATATTTTAAAATACAAAAGATTATTTATTATATACACTAGCTTTTGTGGCACGTCATGTCTACGTGCATATAATAAATATTTTTTTATATTTTTAAATATATTATAAAGAAACGTAAAATATATAAACCAATACATTACATTAATAAAAACAAAAAATAGTAATTTATCAATTAATGTAAATTTTGAAAAAAGTTGAATAAGTTAGTTATTTTATCATGAAAAGTATTTTTGACTTCATAAAAAATTAGTGCAGCGGTGTCATTAACCGCCACTTGTTAGTATGGAGAGGTTTTTCTTTTTATATTAGTCGTTGGGGCACGCCATTCCTGCGTGCATATAATAAATAATTATTCACGTTTTAAAATATATAATAAATATATAGAAATTCAATACATTAATTAAAAAAGAAAAGAAAAGAAACTAATTTATTAGTTAATGTATAATTTGGAAAGTGAATGAGTTAGTTATCTTATTAGTTGAAAGACATTTTTGACTTTACAAAAAATTAGTGCGACAGTATCATTAACCTCCATTTATGAGTACTAGTCGTTGTGACACATTGTTTCTACGTGCATATAATAAATAATCTTTCATACTTTAAAAAGATTATAAATAGGAGTAATATATAAGTCAATACATTACATTAATAAAAAGAAAGAAAGAAAGAAAGAAAATAATTTGTCAATTAATATAAATTTTGAATAATTGAATAAGTTAGTTATTTTATTATGAAGGGCACTTTTGACTTTATAAAAAAATAGTATGGCGGTGTCATTAACCGCTGTTTGTGAGTGTGGAAAGCCTTTTCTTTTTATATTAGCCTTTGTGGCATGCTGTCTCTACGTGCATATAATAAATAATTATTTTTCTTTTAAAATATATTATAAATAAGAAGAAGATTATAAACCAACACATCACATTTAATAAATAAATAAGATAAAACTAATTTTAGGGATATTATCAACACAAAAAAGTAATTGGTATGGATAAAATTTATATTAGAATAGATAGATATTATAAATTATATGGATGAGAAAAAGAATTTGAGTATGGATGGTTGAAAATATATAAGGATATCTTTGATAACTCGTCGTTGTGGCACGTCGTTCTTACGTGCATATAATAAGTAATCTTTTACGCTTTAAAACATATTATAAATAAGAGAAATATATAAATAAGTACATTATAAGAATAAACAATATAAATTTTAAAATGTTGAACAAGTTAGTTATTTTATCAAGAATTAGGGTTTAGGATTTTTTTTTTTTTTTTTTTTTTGAAATAGGGGAATTGTCGGGATCCCCATCCCTTCTAGATAACAATTAAAATGAACTTAAGGTTTTGTACAATTCAAACCCACAAAAAATATCAAGAAAGAACCCCAAAAAAAAGTGTTTGGGCTATACAAAAAGAAACCCAAAAATCTTGGCAGCTGCAAAATGAAATTTCAATGTCAATTTGCCCAATTGGATTAGAGGCCCGGTTTTAAGCTCCAGCAGAGGTAGCCCGCGAGGTGGTCCAAAAAGAGCCCAATGCAGCAGTGCTTGGTTCAGCCCAATCTCACAGACCAGTAGCAGTGCAGCCCAGTGAAGCCAGTCTGCCTCCTCAGTCCAGAATGCGTGCGGCCCAGTGTGAGCGCAGCCCATTTCCAATGCATAGTCCAGCAAGTAAACAATCAGGTGGTGCAGCCCAAAGAGTTGGACGGTCCAAGGGAGTTGAGTCCAAAAAATTGAAGAGTGTTCAACCCAAATCAACAAAACAAAACAAGCCCAAGTCTATGAATGAAAAATAGACACAATCCAAAAAATGAAACAAAATAAAATCAGCCCAAATTTTAGAGAATTGAAAAATGAGGAAAAGAATTGCAGGAAACGAATTGAAATTGAAATACAAGAACATCCAATTCCAAAAACAAACTGAGCCTCTCATTTCCCAATCATCTCTCTTCTCATTTTTCTTTCTTCTTTTTTCTTTTTTTCCCTCTTTTTTTTCTCTGCTTGTTTCCGTCTTTTTCTGCTTTTTTGCTTTCTCTTTCTTTCCTCTCTTTTTTCCTTCTTTTTTCTTGCTCATATACTCTCTTTTTTCTGTTTTTTCCTCTTGTTTTCCTTTCCTGCTTTTCCAGTTTTGCATAACAAAATCAAGCCTACAAGGAAAAATCCCTATTCAATCCATTCTCCCAAATAAGTGAGGGGAAAAGAAGCTCTAAAAGATAAGAACACAAGTACACAAGACCAACAATTGAAAAACCAAAAACATCAAAGGAAAGACGTGCTAATTTTGAGAAGTTGAAACGGGGTTGAAACACTTCAACTAATTGAAACCAACACAAAATGAATTTTGCACCAAGGACTATGAAGAGCCGAGAAACTTCAATGAGACAGTTTGTTGCCAAGAAACAAAAGGGGGTGTGGAGGAAAATTATGTACTTTGAGTGGTGGTCACAATAAGACAAAAAATGGTTAGTGCTCAAGTGATTGTGCAAGTGAAGCAAGGCGTGCTCGTTGATAATTAGGAGAGTTAGTTCAAGGTTGTGTAAGTTGAAAGATGAAGTGAAGAGATGTGAGGGAAGGAGGCAAACGTTCCAAGACCCCAGCTTTTTGGATGACAGATTGCACAAGAGCAAACCTTTCAGTTGTTCAAGAAATGAGAAGAGGCCAAAGAAACACTTGAGTGTACGAAAGGTGAGTACATCAAGGTTGATCAAGGGCTGGGGATGTGCATATTGGTTCCAAAAATCAAAAGCAGTATCTGCAGCAACAGAGTTATTACCATGAATTCCTGAAGTGAGGTGAATCATCTTTGCATAAATGCCCCCTGAAGTTGCTTGCTGCAGCCACAACAACAAGTGGCATGGCAGCAGTAAAAGCAAGGTCATTGCAGCGAAAAGCAGCTGCTGTCACAGTGCCATGGTTCTGTCCAAGATAACCATAACCTTCGGTTGTGGACTTGCATCCATGATCAGCTTGAGGGCCTGAAAATTGCAGCATGTTGGAGCATAAAAAACATAGGAAATCGATTCAATGAAAAATGAGTTCGAGACGAAAGACTCCCTGGTTGAATAACCACGAGGGAAGATCAACAAAAGTGGTTTGTATCACAGTTATAGCAGGCGTTGAACAGAGTTCTTTCATTTTCTGTCCACTTCATTTCCTGAAAATGCTCCTCCTTGTTGTGTTAACAGTCTTCTTCAGTTTTGCAATAGGTGAATTCACCATTATATACAGAAATTCCTTGAGTTGGGGATGAGGAACAGTACAACAACGGCAGCAGTGTGGGTGAATATCAGCACAGCAACAACAGCAGACTAAAGCCGGAAACACGACAGGAGCTGCGGCTGAACAGCAGCAGCAGCAGCAGTTGCAGCCTTTTTAGGCTTGCAGCAGAAGCAGAAACAGTAGGACGCTGAGAATCCTCTTCCTGGTTGTGTTTGTGATTCCCTGTGTGGAACATCAAAAGAAATAGCAGCTTGGTGTCTTCTCCATGTTCCACTTCATCTCCTGATGAGACAAGGAAATGCTGCACCACAAGCAGAAAAAGGATGATGCCATTATTGGATTCCTGAAGTGGGATGGATCATCTTCGCATAAGTGCCCCCTGAAGTTGCTTGCTGCAGCCACAACAACAAGTGGCATGGCAGCAGTAAAAGCAAGGTCGTTGCAGTGAAAAGCAGCTGCTGTCACAGTGCCATGGTTCTGCAACAGGAAAGCAGAGTTAATTGATAGTCAAGCAAGATGATAGGAGAGGTTAAGAAAGCTTCCTGAAGTGAGATCAATTATCCTCGCATAATTGCCCCTTGAGTTGGGGTTGAGGGACAACACAGTAACAGCAGCAGAGTGGATGAAAATCAGCAACACAACAGTAGCACAACAGTAGCAAAAACAGGTGGTGCCATTATTTCTAGAAATCTGCAGCAAAAGCAGAGGAAATTGAGAACCTGACAAAATGAAAGGAGAGGTTTAGGAAACTCCCTGAACTGAGATGAATCCTCATCACTGTAGCGCCGTTTGGAGGTGGTTGCTGCTGCAGCGCCTTAAGGTGTTCAAACAAAACAAAAGCAGCAACTGCAGCAGTAATTTTGAGCCAAAGATTGTCCCTCTGTTTGATGTTTTTTTTGAAAGAGAAAGTTCCATTTCAGCAGCAGCAGGAGCATTGCAGCAGCCGAATGGTAGGAACAGCAACGACAGCACCATTGAAACAGGCAGCAGAGTGACAGGAACACAACAACAGCAGCAGTGAAGCAAGTTGCAGCTGCAGGAAAGCATTTGCAGCAGCGGCAGCAAAGAAGCAGGAACAGACTTGCGGCAGCAGCAGCACAGAAACAGCAATCTGCATCACCATGAAAGCAGCAGCAGAGCAGCGGACAGTAGCAGCAAAATGGAGCCTTGCAGCAGCAGCGGAGCACTGTGAGAGGGAAAAAAACAGCAGCAGCAAAGGGGAAAAAACAGCAAAAAAAACAAATTTGCAGAAGCAAAAGAAATCAGAAAATGCGAGAACAGAGGACTCCCTGAACATTCCTTCACTTGGTTCGGATGTAGGGAATTCCTTGTCGGTCACATTCGATGATCCCCACGAGTTGTCCTTGAATCTCCTCTCCTCTCAAGAGTTTAGAGCTATTTGTAGAGCATGCGAGGTTAGCAAGATAGTCAGCTGCTTTGTTTCCCTCTCGGTAGATATGCGTGATTTTGTACTCCACCTTTTTCAGCATCAAGCGAATGTGTGTGAGCATGTGCTTAAGAGGCCAGTGCGCTTTCTCTGATTGTTGAACGAGATGGAGGATACAATTCGCATCAACCTCAATCCAAATCCGTGGAATGTTTTCAGTTTGACATAGTTGGAGGGCTTTAAATAGGGCGAATACTTCCGCAAACGTATTATTCGTTTCTCCAAGAACTTCATAAAATGCTAAAATGACTGCTCCCTCCTCATCTCTCGCAATTCCTCCTGCTCCAGCACGTCCCGGGTTCCCTTTAGAGGCCCCATCCGTGTTGATTTTGATCCATCCAAGCTCCGGTTTGGTCCACTTCACGATCTTGATTTTGGGCTTGTATTGCGATCCAAGTTCGAGTCCCATGGATTTCGCCACGAATCGGTCCCCTTTCCAGTTGATGCGTTTGGTCGTTTTGCTTTTGAAAGTGGTGACAATGTGTTGGTGGACCTTCCATTTGATGCGTTCCGAGTTAAAATTTTTATTCCGATGCTTCACATCATTCCTTTCAAGCCAACCAAACCACAAGATGAGCATGGGAACAATCATTCTAATGTGGTTTTGCCCCAATGCTGATATCCTCCAATAGTTCAAAAGGAGCACAATGTTATCAGTGTTAGGAAGGTGCATGTTAAATTTCTTGGCAAAATGCTCCCACACACATCTAATCCCATTGCCTTCAATGAACACGTGCTGGAGACTTTCGACATGATTATAGCAAGAGCACTTAGAGGCCAGTTGAATACCTTTTTTCTGGAGCTTCTCATCAACTGGAAGTTTGTCGTTGATAAGTCTCCACATGAAGACAGACATTGTTGGGGTAACAAACGGAGACCAGATTTCCTTAACGAGCTGTTGTGTAGCTCTCGTCTGTCTCAGTGAGTTCCACGTGGCTTTCATACTGAAAATCCCATCACCACTCAACTTCCACAAAGGTGTATCACTGGTGTCGACGTCAAACGGTATCTGGCAAATTTGATGAACCATGTCTGCTGTAAGCACTTCTCTCAGTTTTGCAATGTTCCAGGAATTATTTTCCCAGTAGTTGTTGACAGGAGTTGTGTTCCACTCAAAATAAGGCAATATCTCAAAGAGGGGTTTTTCACCAATCCAGTTATCGAACCAAAATGAGATGTGTCCTTTTCCGAGGCTCCAGAAGATCTGCTTGTCCGCTTCTTTTCTGTGTCGGCACATTCTTTTCCAGTTTGGTGAGGCGATGTATGAGAGCTTAGCTGGGACTGGATGACTTCCTGTACAATACTTTTCCAGAAGGAAAAGGGCCCAAAGTGAGCTCTGGTTCCTAAATCTCCACCACAGCTTGAGTTGGAAAGCATGGACCACATCTTGGATTCTTCTAACCCCAAAACCCCCTTCCTCCGTCGGATAGCAGATATCGTCTCACGAAGACCAGTTCAGTTTTCTC
Organism: Sesamum indicum; assembly: GCF_026168435.1. Classification (NCBI taxonomy): domain Eukaryota; kingdom Viridiplantae; phylum Streptophyta; class Magnoliopsida; order Lamiales; family Pedaliaceae; genus Sesamum; species Sesamum indicum. The sequence goes on along the minus strand of NC_142661.1, from coordinate 19,157 downwards.
TGCTCACCAGTATTGCCCCAAAGGAACTTGTTGAAAAGTCTTTCAATGCGTTCCATTACATACTTAGGAGGTTTCAGGACTTGAAGCAGGTATGTCGGCATGGCACTGAGGACACTTTTGATGAGCTGAAGCCGTCCTCCATGGGACAGGAGTGCTTTTTCCCATCCTGTGATCTTATTCCGAATTTTTTGAATGAGTTCGTCGAAGAGAGCTCCCTTCTTGTTCCCTTTGAAGAGAGGCGCTCCCAGGTATGTGATAGGAAGGTATTTCAGCCTGAAGCCAGTGACTTGTTGGATGCAGCGAATTCTCATGTTGGAGGTCTTTTTATCGACCGTGAAGGAGCTTTTCTCCTTGTTGATGCGCTGCCCAGAAATGAGCTCGTAGTGCCTAAGGAATTCTATGAGTGTTTTTAGGTCCTTGCGGGTACCTTTCGAGAAGATAATGATATCGTCTGCAAATGCCAGGTGGGAGATGTTCTTGCTGCTCCTTGCAAAGAAATTCATACGGGGCTGCTGTTGGAAAAGCCAATCAAGTCCTCTGGATAAGCATTCTGCTGCAATAACGAAGAGCGTTGGGGATAATGGATCCCCTTGTCTGAGGCCTCGCGTCGACTTAAAAAATCCCACCCCTTCACCGTTGATCAAAATACTAAACCAACAGTTTTCAATGAGTTTCTTGATCATGTTAATCCAGTGCGTTGGAAATCCCACTCTCACAAGCATGTGGTAGAGGAATGTCCAGTTAACACGGTCATAGGCTTTTTCCATGTCAAGCTTGAATATGGTGTTGCTCAGACTGCCATTTTTTCCAAGACAGTGGGAAAGTTCTTGTGCAAGAAGAATATTATCTGAAATCATGCGACCCTGAACAAAATCGCTCTGGGAAGGGGAGATGATTTTGGGAAGCAGTTTGGCCATTTGGTTGTTGATGACTTTGGATAGGATTTTTCCCGTGACGTTACAAAGGCTAATGGGCCTGAAATCTTTCCAAGTGGATGGAGCCTCAATCTTTGGAATGAGAACGATGGTTGTCGTTGTGAAATTCTTCGGAGGAGTAGATCCCGAGAGGAAATCCAAAACTGCGCCGTAGAGATCTTGACCAATAATTTCCCAACAACATTGAAAAAAATGTGCCGAGAATCCGTCAGGGCCTGCCGTACTATGTGGGCACATATCAAAAATGATTGTTTTCACATCTTCAATTGTGGGGTAGCATTAAGCTGATGCCGGTCCTCCTCTGAGAGAATGTTGGGGACCCAATGCAGGTCGTCAACACTCACCGTATCTTCTCTTGTGAAGGCCTGCGTGAAGTAGTCAACAACTGAAACTTTGATATCTTCCGCTTTAGTGAGTGTGGCTCCATTATGTTGGATTTTGTAGATCCTTGATTGTTTCCTCTTTTTCTTAGTCAGCGAATGGAAATATTTTGTGTTTTTTTCCCCCTCCTCAAGCCACTTACAAGCTGCCTTCTGTTTCCAATAGCTTTCTTCAACAGATAGAGCAAATGTTAGCTCAGCTGTGGCTTTGTTCATTGCAATGAGATTCTCATCAGAAGGGTCCCCATCGTATGCTTGTTCCGCTATCTTGACTCTTTGTTCAACATCCGTGATATTTTGAAAAATATTCCCAAACACTTCGGTGTTCCACAATTTCAGAGCTGCTTTAATCCGGTGGAGCTTCTGTTGGAAAGCAAACATACCATGGCCATGGATAGGATGCTGCCACGAAGTAGTCACACAGTGCTTGAAGTCGTGGTGCTTAGACCACATGTTTTGGAAACGGAAGGGTGTCGGACCTGTCTTCTTTTCTTGTTTGACCGACAGAAGGAGCGGGCAATGATCCGAAACGTTCCTTGTGAGGTGCTGAATACGAGATAAGGGGAATGCTTGGGTCCACGTGTGAGAGAATAAGAACCTGTCAAGATGTTGCCAAAGTCTGCTCCTAGACCAAGTAAATTTAGACCCCTCGAATCCCGCATCCTGAAGACCACAGTCCATCATCATGTCTCCAAAATCCTCCATCGTTCTAATTTTTGGAGCAGCGCCTCCTTTTCTTTCACTACAATACAGAACAGTGTTGAAATCTCCACCAAGGAGCCAAGGTTCTTCTCCGTCATCAACATTTCTGAGTGCATCCCACAATTCCCGTCTTTCTGCTCTGGTGTGTTTAGCATAGACCCAAGTGCATAGTATTCCATTTGGCCAGAAATCTGAAAAGATACGTAGGTGCAGAAATTGCTCTTGAGAGATCAAGATTTCACAGTCAAGATCTTCTTTCATGAAGCACCAAATTTTGGAATTAGAATTACTGATGACCTTGTCAAATCCCAGTCTTCTACAGAAATATTGTTCATCCAGTTTCACCTTTGGCTCGATAATCACAAGCATTTTCGGTTTGTGTTTCTTACAATTCCAATGCACATGTTTTTGTTTATGGGCTTCTCCTATGCCCCGAATGTTCCAAAGGAGGATCTTCATACGAAACGGGGTGGGGTTGGTGGCACCACATGTTTTGATCTACTTCTAGTCAGAATTCTAGACACTTCATGCACTTTTGGTGTGTCAAAGTCGAAATTGATGCCTGGCTGAAAATCCCTTTCACTGGATCCTGAACGTGTGTGCTTTCCTCTCATCGCACAATCTTCCATTGACGAAGACGGCGACGCCGGTCTGCATGGATCCTTATCCTCGTTGGAGTGATCACTGTCCATATGTGCTGATTCCTCTTCCTTTTCTTCAATGAGTCCAGTTTCAAAATCATAGTAGTTCTCATGCGGTGAGGGAAGTTCATTAGCAGCTTGGTTAAGGGTACAGGTCTGTTGCTGATTTCTAGAGATTCTCTGATCGTTATCACCTTGTTGTCGATCAGATTGATTCATTTCGAGCATATGCTCCCTATTCTTCTTCATAAGCATAGCAAAGGGGTTGGGGGAAAAGGGAATAAGAGCAACACATTGGAGGGGAGCCTCCATTGCTACCCCCTCACAATGCCCAACAATATCATCATCTCTCAATTCCTCAACATTAGAGTTTAACTCATGCACATTACACAGACTTGATGCATTTCTATCATAAACCACAGGCATATTATCAATGGTATCATTACAAGCAGTTAATATCTCATCATTATCAACATGTAAATTAATATCATTGATAGCAAAGGATTGGGGGTCAGCATTAGGTACCTGTGTATACGAACATTCACCTCTCTCAGTCCGTTTGCTACTCTTTTCTGCCTTTCCATCAAGCGCTTGTTTGGCAGGTGTGTTGGTAGCTTCTTTCCCTCTTTTTTCCTTGCCTTTCCCATTAGTCGCAGCAGCAGGCTCCTTCCTTTCCTCATTTCGACGACGAGGTGCTGGTTTCGGGTTGTTCCCTTTGGAGTAACATTCCAAGTCCTGGTGGCCAACATGTTTACATAAAGTGCAGTATTTCGGCACTTGTTCATACTCAACTTTTTGTACGATCGAAATACCATTGATCTGGATATCGAACTCCTGAACGAGCGGTGTAAGCAGATCGATTTCAATGCAGACTCTCGCTTTTGAAAGCTTGGACTGGTTGAAAGTGAAGTCATCAATTTGCAGTGGTGTTCCAACCATACTAGCAACCGCATAAAGAGCATCCTTATGGAATAAGTGAGCTGGGAGTTCGGGGAAGCTAACCCAGATGGGCACAACAGAGGATTCTTGTGAAGGAGTAAATGTAGGGGTCCATTTGAATACCCGCATCGGATAACCTTGTATGTACCAAATTCGTCTCAACCAGAGACGTGAAAAATCCGTTTCATTCGACATGGATATGAGTACATGCTTAGCATTGATCATACTAACCGTAAAAGCTCCATGGATTCCAAGCCCAGCCACCAGTCGATGAAGATTGCGATATTGCAGTGCACCATGTGAGAATTTACCCACCAAAGCGAAACGATAGGCTGCTGCAAACGAAAGCGCTCAGTATCAGAGAAAATGAGAGTTTGTCGCTCATCAAGTGTTGCTTGCTTGCCAACATTCGTTGGATTTGAGTTGGCCAGAAAAAATTTTTGGAGGTCTGACGCGGTAGATGCACGGATGTGGTGCAGAGAGGGAGTTGAGAGTGCTTCGGCAAACGATTTGGTGGATGGTCGAGGTGCTTGTGTTTCTGCAGGTAGCTTTTTGTCAAACGAGCGAGTTGAAACAACTGAGTTGACTCGCCCCGGTTGAGTGTTGAGTGGAGGGAAATCTGTTAAGTTAGGGGCCGTCCCATTCGCCGGAGCAATGCCCATTTCTGATCGGATGTTTGTGTTCTCAATGACACCACGATCACAACGGTGTTCTCCGAGCAGCAGCGGCCGTTCGACGGCGAAGAAACGGCGAAAAGACGATGGCAGCGCGCGAAGAACGGACGAGAATTTCCCACCCGTCGATCTCAGCACCAGGTTGATGGAAATTGATGAAATGGCTCTCGTTAGGATCGCAAGAGCAAGGCGAGTTGCACGGCACTGGTCCGCGATCGCCGTTCGTTCTGTCGCCGGCGAATTGACGAGAAAGGTCAAATGTGGTCAAAGTAAAAGCCCAGTCGATTCGTTGATCCGATTACGAAATTGATTGAGGGCTTTAGTGCGTTTTGCAGAGAGGAATCTAACGGTATATGTGGTGGCCAGCAATTCTCAGTGACGGCGGAGAATTTCTAGAGAGAAGGTGCCGGCGATTGTAGGGCGATTTGAGGGCGATTTTAGAGAATTTGGGACGCGATTGCCGGTGCGTCAGAACGGTTCTCGGGACACGCGCACCATGGCTGTGATCTCCGGTCAGAGGCGCATCGAAAAATGGTGAGCGTGTGCTGGTACGCGCCGGATAATTTTTCCGACGCCGGCCGACGGCGGCGCGGCGGCGGTGCTGGCTGCGGGCAGTCTGCTGGTGGTGGTGGCTTGGCTGAATAATCAATGGTATGGTGGTGATAGGTGGTGGAATTTTTGGTTTAGGGTTTAGGGTTTGGGGTTTGGGGTTTGGGGTTTGGGTTTAGGGTTTAGGGTTTAGGGTTTAGGGTTTTTTTTTTTTTTTTAAATTAAACACCCGAAGGTGGGGGAAGCTTTTCGGGGTCCCCATCCCTTCTTCATAGAAAATAAAGCAAAGTCAGCATTACAATATAAAATCAACAAAAACATAAAAGTAGGAGTACTACTCCTTTACATAAAAATAGGACATCAACCATTTTGTTTCTTCCACTTTTCCTTGATTCGGTCTGTCTTTATTCTTGGACCGCAGGAAGTACTCCTCTGTTTCATAACTCGGATTTTCTCCTCCGTGTTCCTGACTAGGTACTCCGGTATCTCGTCTACGCAAAATTGATTCCTAGGCAGTCTGGCCGGAGAGGCCAGTTCCTGTAGCAGCTGCTCTGCCGAATATGCCGGGTTGCAATTGGTCAAGCAAGGTGGATCGCAGATTTTCAAAGACGTGGCATCAATAACCAAAGTCTCCCCCTTATCTGAATCCTCTTGCAAAAGCATGGTTGCATTTCCAACTTGTATCCAATTTCCTTCAGCCATTTTATTTGCCGAATTCTCCTCACCCATACTTCCATCATCGCCGGTAGTGTTAGCGACATTCACTGACACAATGTTATCATTAGAGGGATTAGAAGGGTACCTGCTTGATTCACCTCTCTCAAATGCTTTGGTTGTCTCAGTCCCATCCTGTTCCTTTGTTACTGCTTTGCCCCGTCCAACCTCTTCAGCAACCTTCTTTCCTTTCATTTCCCGATTTCTCGGCTTCCGGGGGGGTGGTTTAGGAGCATCGCCTTCTGTATAGCAGTCTGAGTCTCGATGCCCAACATGTTTGCACAACGAGCAGTAGTGTGGGATATCCTCGTACTCAATACGCTGCACGATAGTGGCCCCACAAATCTGGATCTGAAAGTCTTCAAGGCGCGGTTTGAGAAGATCCAATTCAATGCATGCCCTTGCCTTGGAGAGCTTGGACTGATTGAGTGTCGCATCGTCAATCTGCAGAGGAGTTCCAATCATGCTCGCCATCGTGAATAGAACTTCCTTGCGGAACAGATGTGCTGGTAGCTCTGGAAAACTAACCCACACCGGTACAATTGAGGACTCCTTAGACGGTGTGAAAGTAGGAGTCCACTTGAAGACGCGCATTGGGTACCCCTGGATATACCAAATACGCCGCAGCCACAGGCGAGTATAATCTGCTTCACAGGATAGGAAAATTAAGACATGCCTGTTGTTCAGCATACTAACCGTGAATTTATTTTTGATGCCAGTTCCCGCAATCAGTTTGTGCAGCATGCTGTACGAAGGTGCTCCATGCGAAAATTTTCCTACAAGTGCAAATCTGAATGGAGCTGCGAGTACTTCGGTCTCGGCATCTGAAAACAGCAATGTTGGACCTTTGTCGCCAGCCAAAATTGTACCGATAGCGGGAGGTGGCGAGTCTGCAAAAAAATATTTGTGGGGCGCTGTATTTGCAGTTTTCGAGGCCCGAGATGGTGCCACAACTTCAGCGAACGTTTTCCTCGGAAGGTTCGGCGTCGGAATCGAGGGAGGCGGCTGCTGAAGCTGGTCGGTTGACTGAGTTGACCCGGTCAACACGGTCAAAGGGGGGAGAGTTGACCGAGTCAACTCAGTCAACATTGACTGTTGACCGTCAATGGCTGCCGGAGGAGGCGACACCGGCGTTGCTCCGATGGCTGAAACAGAGCGGATGGTCTGATGCCCCATGACGAGGCGAGGTGAACGGTGGTGGTCCGCTGGCGAACGGAGGCGTGACAGAGGCGCAACGGTGGTCGGAAGGGCGGCGACGGCGGAAATAGGAGAAATGCAAGATCTTCTCGTACCGGTGATGAAATTCAACGAGATAGGTCTCAAAAGATTCGCCGTGAGAAGAGGAAGCGGACGGTGGTGGTCCGCGACCGTGGGTTGGCTCACCGACGGCGAATCGACGGAAAAATGTGAAAGTGATCTTGAACCTAGCCCATCGTCTACAGTGGACGATTCTTGCAATTGCTTGAGGGGAAAGCTTCTAGGCATCAAGGCGAGTCGATCGGTGTATGGAACGGCCGGCAACTCGCCAGAAATCGGCCGAATTTCTAGAGAGAAGGAGACGGCGAAATTGGGGCGATTTGGGCGCGATTCAGGCGACTTTGAAGGGCGCGTACGGCAGCGTCCGGCGGCCGTTCAGCGCGAAATTGGCATGGCTGTGACGGTCTTCGAAAGACGCATCCGGTGGTGGTGCGCGTGTGACGCTACGCGCCGAATGAAATTTCCGGCGACCGGCCGGCGGCGGCGACGCCGCGGTGGAGGAGGAGGTGGGCTGTCTGTTGGTGGTGGTGGTGAGACTAAAAGAGTGGTGGTTTGGTGGTGGTTGGTGGTGGAAGGTTTAGTGTGTTAAATCTCACACACTTTTAGTGAGAAGTTAAGAGAATTTGCCAAGTGAAGAATGGTTTGGTTTAGGGTTTAGGGTTTAGGGTTTAAGGGTTTAGGGTTTTAGGGTTTGGGGTTTGGGGTTCGGGGTTCGGGGTTCGGGGTTCGGGGTTTTGGGTTTTGGGTTTTGGGTTTGGGGTTTGGGGTTTGGGGTTTGGGGTTTGGGGTTTGGGGTTTGGGGTTTAGGGGTTAGGGGTTAGGGGTTAGGGGTTAGGGGTTAGGGGTTTTGGGGTTTTGGGGTTTTGGGTTTGGGGTTTGGGGTTTGGGGTTTGGGGTTTGGGGTTTAGGGGTTTAGGGGTTTAGGGGTTGAGGGGTTGAGGGGTTGAGGGTTGAGGGTTGAGGGTTCAGGGTTCAGGGTTCAGGGTTCGGGGGTTCGGGGGTTCGGGGGTTTAGGGTTTAGGGTTTAGGGTTTAGGGTTTAGGGTTTAGGGTTTAGGGTTTAGGGTTTAGGGTTCAGGGTTCAGGGTTCAGGGTTCAGGGTTCAGGGTTCAGGGTTCAGGGTTCAGGGTTCAGGGTTCAGGGTTCAGGGTTCAGGGTTCAGGGTTCAGGGTTCAGGGTTCAGGGTTCAGGGTTCAGGGTTCAGGGTTCAGGGTTCAGGGTTCAGGGTTCAGGGTTCAGGGTTCAGGGTTCAGGGTTCAGGGTTCAGGGTTCAGGGTTCAGGGTTCAGGGTTCAGGGTTCAGGGTTCAGGGTTCAGGGTTCAGGGTTCAGGGTTCAGGGTTCAGGGTTCAGGGTTCAGGGTTCAGGGTTCAGGGTTCAGGGTTCAGGGTTCAGGGTTCAGGGTTCAGGGTTCAGGGTTCAGGGTTCAGGGTTCAGGGTTCAGGGTTCAGGGTTCAGGGTTCAGGGTTCAGGGTTCAGGGTTCAGGGTTCAGGGTTCAGGGTTCAGGGTTCAGGGTTCAGGGTTCAGGGTTCAGGGTTCAGGGTTCAGGGTTCAGGGTTCAGGGTTCAGGGTTCAGGGTTCAGGGTTCAGGGTTCAGGGTTCAGGGTTCAGGGTTCAGGGTTCAGGGTTCAGGGTTCAGGGTTCAGGGTTCAGGGTTCAGGGTTCAGGGTTCAGGGTTCAGGGTTCAGGGTTCAGGGTTCAGGGTTCAGGGTTCAGGGTTCAGGGTTCAGGGTTCAGGGTTCAGGGTTCAGGGTTCAGGGTTCAGGGTTCAGGGTTCAGGGTTTAGGGTTTAGGGTTTAGGGTTTAGGGTTTAGGGTTTAGGGTTTAGGGTTTAGGGTTTAGGGTTTAGGGTTTAGGGTTTAGGGTTTAGGGTTTAGGGTTTAGGGTTTAGGGTTTAGGGTTTAGGGTTTAGGGTTTAGGGTTTAGGGTTTAGGGTTTAGGGTTTAGGGTTTAGGGTTTAGGGTTTAGGGTTTAGGGTTTAGGGTTTAGGGTTTAGGGTTTAGGGTTTAGGGTTTAGGGTTTAGGGTTTAGGGTTTAGGGTTTAGGGTTTAGGGTTTAGGGTTTAGGGTTTAGGGTTTAGGGTTTAGGGTTTAGGGTTTAGGGTTTAGGGTTTAGGGTTTAGGGTTTAGGGTTTAGGGTTTAGGGTTTAGGGTTTAGGGTTTAGGGTTTAGGGTTTAGGGTTTAGGGTTTAGGGTTTAGGGTTTAGGGTTTAGGGTTTAGGGTTTAGGGTTTAGGGTTTAGGGTTTAGGGTTTAGGGTTTAGGGTTTAGGGTTTAGGGTTTAGGGTTTAGGGTTTAGGGTTTAGGGTTTAGGGTTTAGGGTTTAGGGTTTAGGGTTTAGGGTTTAGGGTTTAGGGTTTAGGGTTTAGGGTTTAGGGTTTAGGGTTTAGGGTTTAGGGTTTAGGGTTTAGGGTTTAGGGTTTAGGGTTTAGGGTTTAGGGTTTAGGGTTTAGGGTTTAGGGTTTAGGGTTTAGGGTTTAGGGTTTAGGGTTTAGGGTTTAGGGTTTAGGGTTTAGGGTTTAGGGTTTAGGGTTTAGGGTTTAGGGTTTAGGGTTTAGGGTTTAGGGTTTAGGGTTTAGGGTTTAGGGTTTAGGGTTTAGGGTTTAGGGTTTAGGGTTTAGGGTTTAGGGTTTAGGGTTTAGGGTTTAGGGTTTAGGGTTTAGGGTTTAGGGTTTAGGGTTTAGGGTTTAGGGTTTAGGGTTTAGGGTTTAGGGTTTAGGGTTTAGGGTTTAGGGTTTAGGGTTTAGGGTTTAGGGTTTAGGGTTTAGGGTTTAGGGTTTAGGGTTTAGGGTTTAGGGTTTAGGGTTTAGGGTTTAGGGTTTAGGGTTTAGGGTTTAGGGTTTAGGGTTTAGGGTTTAGGGTTTAGGGTTTAGGGTTTAGGGTTTAGGGTTTAGGGTTTAGGGTTTAGGGTTTAGGGTTTAGGGTTTAGGGTTTAGGGTTTAGGGTTTAGGGTTTAGGGTTTAGGGTTTAGGGTTTAGGGTTTAGGGTTTAGGGTTTAGGGTTTAGGGTTTAGGGTTTAGGGTTTAGGGTTTAGGGTTTAGGGTTTAGGGTTTAGGGTTTAGGGTTTAGGGTTTAGGGTTTAGGGTTTAGGGTTTAGGGTTTAGGGTTTAGGGTTTAGGGTTTAGGGTTTAGGGTTTAGGGTTTAGGGTTTAGGGTTTAGGGTTTAGGGTTTAGGGTTTAGGGTTTAGGGTTTAGGGTTTAGGGTTTAGGGTTTAGGGTTTAGGGTTTAGGGTTTAGGGTTTAGGGTTTAGGGTTTAGGGTTTAGGGTTTAGGGTTTAGGGTTTAGGGTTTAGGGTTTAGGGTTTAGGGTTTAGGGTTTAGGGTTTAGGGTTTAGGGTTTAGGGTTTAGGGTTTAGGGTTTAGGGTTTAGGGTTTAGGGTTTAGGGTTTAGGGTTTAGGGTTTAGGGTTTAGGGTTTAGGGTTTAGGGTTTAGGGTTTAGGGTTTAGGGTTTAGGGTTTAGGGTTTAGGGTTTAGGGTTTAGGGTTTAGGGTTTAGGGTTTAGGGTTTAGGGTTTAGGGTTTAGGGTTTAGGGTTTAGGGTTTAGGGTTTAGGGTTTAGGGTTTAGGGTTTAGGGTTTAGGGTTTAGGGTTTAGGGTTTAGGGTTTAGGGTTTAGGGTTTAGGGTTTAGGGTTTAGGGTTTAGGGTTTAGGGTTTAGGGTTTAGGGTTTAGGGTTTAGGGTTTAGGGTTTAGGGTTTAGGGTTTAGGGTTTAGGGTTTAGGGTTTAGGGTTTAGGGTTTAGGGTTTAGGGTTTAGGGTTTAGGGTTTAGGGTTTAGGGTTTAGGGTTTAGGGTTTAGGGTTTAGGGTTTAGGGTTTAGGGTTTAGGGTTTAGGGTTTAGGGTTTAGGGTTTAGGGTTTAGGGTTTAGGGTTTAGGGTTTAGGGTTTAGGGTTTAGGGTTTAGGGTTTAGGGTTTAGGGTTTAGGGTTTAGGGTTTAGGGTTTAGGGTTTAGGGTTTAGGGTTTAGGGTTTAGGGTTTAGGGTTTAGGGTTTAGGGTTTAGGGTTTAGGGTTTAGGGTTTAGGGTTTAGGGTTTAGGGTTTAGGGTTTAGGGTTTAGGGTTTAGGGTTTAGGGTTTAGGGTTTAGGGTTTAGGGTTTAGGGTTTAGGGTTTAGGGTTTAGGGTTTAGGGTTTAGGGTTTAGGGTTTAGGGTTTAGGGTTTAGGGTTTAGGGTTTAGGGTTTAGGGTTTAGGGTTTAGGGTTTAGGGTTTAGGGTTTAGGGTTTAGGGTTTAGGGTTTAGGGTTTAGGGTTTAGGGTTTAGGGTTTAGGGTTTAGGGTTTAGGGTTTAGGGTTTAGGGTTTAGGGTTTAGGGTTTAGGGTTTAGGGTTTAGGGTTTAGGGTTTAGGGTTTAGGGTTTAGGGTTTAGGGTTTAGGGTTTAGGGTTTAGGGTTTAGGGTTTAGGGTTTAGGGTTTAGGGTTTAGGGTTTAGGGTTTAGGGTTTAGGGTTTAGGGTTTAGGGTTTAGGGTTTAGGGTTTAGGGTTTAGGGTTTAGGGTTTAGGGTTTAGGGTTTAGGGTTTAGGGTTTAGGGTTTAGGGTTTAGGGTTTAGGGTTTAGGGTTTAGGGTTTAGGGTTTAGGGTTTAGGGTTTAGGGTTTAGGGTTTAGGGTTTAGGGTTTAGGGTTTAGGGTTTAGGGTTTAGGGTTTAGGGTTTAGGGTTTAGGGTTTAGGGTTTAGGGTTTAGGGTTTAGGGTTTAGGGTTTAGGGTTTAGGGTTTAGGGTTTAGGGTTTAGGGTTTAGGGTTTAGGGTTTAGGGTTTAGGGTTTAGGGTTTAGGGTTTAGGGTTTAGGGTTTAGGGTTTAGGGTTTAGGGTTTAGGGTTTAGGGTTTAGGGTTTAGGGTTTAGGGTTTAGGGTTTAGGGTTTAGGGTTTAGGGTTTAGGGTTTAGGGTTTAGGGTTTAGGGTTTAGGGTTTAGGGTTTAGGGTTTAGGGTTTAGGGTTTAGGGTTTAGGGTTTAGGGTTTAGGGTTTAGGGTTTAGGGTTTAGGGTTTAGGGTTTAGGGTTTAGGGTTTAGGGTTTAGGGTTTAGGGTTTAGGGTTTAGGGTTTAGGGTTTAGGGTTTAGGGTTTAGGGTTTAGGGTTTAGGGTTTAGGGTTTAGGGTTTAGGGTTTAGGGTTTAGGGTTTAGGGTTTAGGGTTTAGGGTTTAGGGTTTAGGGTTTAGGGTTTAGGGTTTAGGGTTTAGGGTTTAGGGTTTAGGGTTTAGGGTTTAGGGTTTAGGGTTTAGGGTTTAGGGTTTAGGGTTTAGGGTTTAGGGTTTAGGGTTTAGGGTTTAGGGTTTAGGGTTTAGGGTTTAGGGTTTAGGGTTTAGGGTTTAGGGTTTAGGGTTTAGGGTTTAGGGTTTAGGGTTTAGGGTTTAGGGTTTAGGGTTTAGGGTTTAGGGTTTAGGGTTTAGGGTTTAGGGTTTAGGGTTTAGGGTTTAGGGTTTAGGGTTTAGGGTTTAGGGTTTAGGGTTTAGGGTTTAGGGTTTAGGGTTTAGGGTTTAGGGTTTAGGGTTTAGGGTTTAGGGTTTAGGGTTTAGGGTTTAGGGTTTAGGGTTTAGGGTTTAGGGTTTAGGGTTTAGGGTTTAGGGTTTAGGGTTTAGGGTTTAGGGTTTAGGGTTTAGGGTTTAGGGTTTAGGGTTTAGGGTTTAGGGTTTAGGGTTTAGGGTTTAGGGTTTAGGGTTTAGGGTTTAGGGTTTAGGGTTTAGGGTTTAGGGTTTAGGGTTTAGGGTTTAGGGTTTAGGGTTTAGGGTTTAGGGTTTAGGGTTTAGGGTTTAGGGTTTAGGGTTTAGGGTTTAGGGTTTAGGGTTTAGGGTTTAGGGTTTAGGGTTTAGGGTTTAGGGTTTAGGGTTTAGGGTTTAGGGTTTAGGGTTTAGGGTTTAGGGTTTAGGGTTTAGGGTTTAGGGTTTAGGGTTTAGGGTTTAGGGTTTAGGGTTTAGGGTTTAGGGTTTAGGGTTTAGGGTTTAGGGTTTAGGGTTTAGGGTTTAGGGTTTAGGGTTTAGGGTTTAGGGTTTAGGGTTTAGGGTTTAGGGTTTAGGGTTTAGGGTTTAGGGTTTAGGGTTTAGGGTTTAGGGTTTAGGGTTTAGGGTTTAGGGTTTAGGGTTTAGGGTTTAGGGTTTAGGGTTTAGGGTTTAGGGTTTAGGGTTTAGGGTTTAGGGTTTAGGGTTTAGGGTTTAGGGTTTAGGGTTTAGGGTTTAGGGTTTAGGGTTTAGGGTTTAGGGTTTAGGGTTTAGGGTTTAGGGTTTAGGGTTTAGGGTTTAGGGTTTAGGGTTTAGGGTTTAGGGTTTAGGGTTTAGGGTTTAGGGTTTAGGGTTTAGGGTTTAGGGTTTAGGGTTTAGGGTTTAGGGTTTAGGGTTTAGGGTTTAGGGTTTAGGGTTTAGGGTTTAGGGTTTAGGGTTTAGGGTTTAGGGTTTAGGGTTTAGGGTTTAGGGTTTAGGGTTTAGGGTTTAGGGTTTAGGGTTTAGGGTTTAGGGTTTAGGGTTTAGGGTTTAGGGTTTAGGGTTTAGGGTTTAGGGTTTAGGGTTTAGGGTTTAGGGTTTAGGGTTTAGGGTTTAGGGTTTAGGGTTTAGGGTTTAGGGTTTAGGGTTTAGGGTTTAGGGTTTAGGGTTTAGGGTTTAGGGTTTAGGGTTTAGGGTTTAGGGTTTAGGGTTTAGGGTTTAGGGTTTAGGGTTTAGGGTTTAGGGTTTAGGGTTTAGGGTTTAGGGTTTAGGGTTTAGGGTTTAGGGTTTAGGGTTTAGGGTTTAGGGTTTAGGGTTTAGGGTTTAGGGTTTAGGGTTTAGGGTTTAGGGTTTAGGGTTTAGGGTTTAGGGTTTAGGGTTTAGGGTTTAGGGTTTAGGGTTTAGGGTTTAGGGTTTAGGGTTTAGGGTTTAGGGTTTAGGGTTTAGGGTTTAGGGTTTAGGGTTTAGGGTTTAGGGTTTAGGGTTTAGGGTTTAGGGTTTAGGGTTTAGGGTTTAGGGTTTAGGGTTTAGGGTTTAGGGTTTAGGGTTTAGGGTTTAGGGTTTAGGGTTTAGGGTTTAGGGTTTAGGGTTTAGGGTTTAGGGTTTAGGGTTTAGGGTTTAGGGTTTAGGGTTTAGGGTTTAGGGTTTAGGGTTTAGGGTTTAGGGTTTAGGGTTTAGGGTTTAGGGTTTAGGGTTTAGGGTTTAGGGTTTAGGGTTTAGGGTTTAGGGTTTAGGGTTTAGGGTTTAGGGTTTAGGGTTTAGGGTTTAGGGTTTAGGGTTTAGGGTTTAGGGTTTAGGGTTTAGGGTTTAGGGTTTAGGGTTTAGGGTTTAGGGTTTAGGGTTTAGGGTTTAGGGTTTAGGGTTTAGGGTTTAGGGTTTAGGGTTTAGGGTTTAGGGTTTAGGGTTTAGGGTTTAGGGTTTAGGGTTTAGGGTTTAGGGTTTAGGGTTTAGGGTTTAGGGTTTAGGGTTTAGGGTTTAGGGTTTAGGGTTTAGGGTTTAGGGTTTAGGGTTTAGGGTTTAGGGTTTAGGGTTTAGGGTTTAGGGTTTAGGGTTTAGGGTTTAGGGTTTAGGGTTTAGGGTTTAGGGTTTAGGGTTTAGGGTTTAGGGTTTAGGGTTTAGGGTTTAGGGTTTAGGGTTTAGGGTTTAGGGTTTAGGGTTTAGGGTTTAGGGTTTAGGGTTTAGGGTTTAGGGTTTAGGGTTTAGGGTTTAGGGTTTAGGGTTTAGGGTTTAGGGTTTAGGGTTTAGGGTTTAGGGTTTAGGGTTTAGGGTTTAGGGTTTAGGGTTTAGGGTTTAGGGTTTAGGGTTTAGGGTTTAGGGTTTAGGGTTTAGGGTTTAGGGTTTAGGGTTTAGGGTTTAGGGTTTAGGGTTTAGGGTTTAGGGTTTAGGGTTTAGGGTTTAGGGTTTAGGGTTTAGGGTTTAGGGTTTAGGGTTTAGGGTTTAGGGTTTAGGGTTTAGGGTTTAGGGTTTAGGGTTTAGGGTTTAGGGTTTAGGGTTTAGGGTTTAGGGTTTAGGGTTTAGGGTTTAGGGTTTAGGGTTTAGGGTTTAGGGTTTAGGGTTTAGGGTTTAGGGTTTAGGGTTTAGGGTTTAGGGTTTAGGGTTTAGGGTTTAGGGTTTAGGGTTTAGGGTTTAGGGTTTAGGGTTTAGGGTTTAGGGTTTAGGGTTTAGGGTTTAGGGTTTAGGGTTTAGGGTTTAGGGTTTAGGGTTTAGGGTTTAGGGTTTAGGGTTTAGGGTTTAGGGTTTAGGGTTTAGGGTTTAGGGTTTAGGGTTTAGGGTTTAGGGTTTAGGGTTTAGGGTTTAGGGTTTAGGGTTTAGGGTTTAGGGTTTAGGGTTTAGGGTTTAGGGTTTAGGGTTTAGGGTTTAGGGTTTAGGGTTTAGGGTTTAGGGTTTAGGGTTTAGGGTTTAGGGTTTAGGGTTTAGGGTTTAGGGTTTAGGGTTTAGGGTTTAGGGTTTAGGGTTTAGGGTTTAGGGTTTAGGGTTTAGGGTTTAGGGTTTAGGGTTTAGGGTTTAGGGTTTAGGGTTTAGGGTTTAGGGTTTAGGGTTTAGGGTTTAGGGTTTAGGGTTTAGGGTTTAGGGTTTAGGGTTTAGGGTTTAGGGTTTAGGGTTTAGGGTTTAGGGTTTAGGGTTTAGGGTTTAGGGTTTAGGGTTTAGGGTTTAGGGTTTAGGGTTTAGGGTTTAGGGTTTAGGGTTTAGGGTTTAGGGTTTAGGGTTTAGGGTTTAGGGTTTAGGGTTTAGGGTTTAGGGTTTAGGGTTTAGGGTTTAGGGTTTAGGGTTTAGGGTTTAGGGTTTAGGGTTTAGGGTTTAGGGTTTAGGGTTTAGGGTTTAGGGTTTAGGGTTTAGGGTTTAGGGTTTAGGGTTTAGGGTTTAGGGTTTAGGGTTTAGGGTTTAGGGTTTAGGGTTTAGGGTTTAGGGTTTAGGGTTTAGGGTTTAGGGTTTAGGGTTTAGGGTTTAGGGTTTAGGGTTTAGGGTTTAGGGTTTAGGGTTTAGGGTTTAGGGTTTAGGGTTTAGGGTTTAGGGTTTAGGGTTTAGGGTTTAGGGTTTAGGGTTTAGGGTTTAGGGTTTAGGGTTTAGGGTTTAGGGTTTAGGGTTTAGGGTTTAGGGTTTAGGGTTTAGGGTTTAGGGTTTAGGGTTTAGGGTTTAGGGTTTAGGGTTTAGGGTTTAGGGTTTAGGGTTTAGGGTTTAGGGTTTAGGGTTTAGGGTTTAGGGTTTAGGGTTTAGGGTTTAGGGTTTAGGGTTTAGGGTTTAGGGTTTAGGGTTTAGGGTTTAGGGTTTAGGGTTTAGGGTTTAGGGTTTAGGGTTTAGGGTTTAGGGTTTAGGGTTTAGGGTTTAGGGTTTAGGGTTTAGGGTTTAGGGTTTAGGGTTTAGGGTTTAGGGTTTAGGGTTTAGGGTTTAGGGTTTAGGGTTTAGGGTTTAGGGTTTAGGGTTTAGGGTTTAGGGTTTAGGGTTTAGGGTTTAGGGTTTAGGGTTTAGGGTTTAGGGTTTAGGGTTTAGGGTTTAGGGTTTAGGGTTTAGGGTTTAGGGTTTAGGGTTTAGGGTTTAGGGTTTAGGGTTTAGGGTTTAGGGTTTAGGGTTTAGGGTTTAGGGTTTAGGGTTTAGGGTTTAGGGTTTAGGGTTTAGGGTTTAGGGTTTAGGGTTTAGGGTTTAGGGTTTAGGGTTTAGGGTTTAGGGTTTAGGGTTTAGGGTTTAGGGTTTAGGGTTTAGGGTTTAGGGTTTAGGGTTTAGGGTTTAGGGTTTAGGGTTTAGGGTTTAGGGTTTAGGGTTTAGGGTTTAGGGTTTAGGGTTTAGGGTTTAGGGTTTAGGGTTTAGGGTTTAGGGTTTAGGGTTTAGGGTTTAGGGTTTAGGGTTTAGGGTTTAGGGTTTAGGGTTTAGGGTTTAGGGTTTAGGGTTTAGGGTTTAGGGTTTAGGGTTTAGGGTTTAGGGTTTAGGGTTTAGGGTTTAGGGTTTAGGGTTTAGGGTTTAGGGTTTAGGGTTTAGGGTTTAGGGTTTAGGGTTTAGGGTTTAGGGTTTAGGGTTTAGGGTTTAGGGTTTAGGGTTTAGGGTTTAGGGTTTAGGGTTTAGGGTTTAGGGTTTAGGGTTTAGGGTTTAGGGTTTAGGGTTTAGGGTTTAGGGTTTAGGGTTTAGGGTTTAGGGTTTAGGGTTTAGGGTTTAGGGTTTAGGGTTTAGGGTTTAGGGTTTAGGGTTTAGGGTTTAGGGTTTAGGGTTTAGGGTTTAGGGTTTAGGGTTTAGGGTTTAGGGTTTAGGGTTTAGGGTTTAGGGTTTAGGGTTTAGGGTTTAGGGTTTAGGGTTTAGGGTTTAGGGTTTAGGGTTTAGGGTTTAGGGTTTAGGGTTTAGGGTTTAGGGTTTAGGGTTTAGGGTTTAGGGTTTAGGGTTTAGGGTTTAGGGTTTAGGGTTTAGGGTTTAGGGTTTAGGGTTTAGGGTTTAGGGTTTAGGGTTTAGGGTTTAGGGTTTAGGGTTTAGGGTTTAGGGTTTAGGGTTTAGGGTTTAGGGTTTAGGGTTTAGGGTTTAGGGTTTAGGGTTTAGGGTTTAGGGTTTAGGGTTTAGGGTTTAGGGTTTAGGGTTTAGGGTTTAGGGTTTAGGGTTTAGGGTTTAGGGTTTAGGGTTTAGGGTTTAGGGTTTAGGGTTTAGGGTTTAGGGTTTAGGGTTTAGGGTTTAGGGTTTAGGGTTTAGGGTTTAGGGTTTAGGGTTTAGGGTTTAGGGTTTAGGGTTTAGGGTTTAGGGTTTAGGGTTTAGGGTTTAGGGTTTAGGGTTTAGGGTTTAGGGTTTAGGGTTTAGGGTTTAGGGTTTAGGGTTTAGGGTTTAGGGTTTAGGGTTTAGGGTTTAGGGTTTAGGGTTTAGGGTTTAGGGTTTAGGGTTTAGGGTTTAGGGTTTAGGGTTTAGGGTTTAGGGTTTAGGGTTTAGGGTTTAGGGTTTAGGGTTTAGGGTTTAGGGTTTAGGGTTTAGGGTTTAGGGTTTAGGGTTTAGGGTTTAGGGTTTAGGGTTTAGGGTTTAGGGTTTAGGGTTTAGGGTTTAGGGTTTAGGGTTTAGGGTTTAGGGTTTAGGGTTTAGGGTTTAGGGTTTAGGGTTTAGGGTTTAGGGTTTAGGGTTTAGGGTTTAGGGTTTAGGGTTTAGGGTTTAGGGTTTAGGGTTTAGGGTTTAGGGTTTAGGGTTTAGGGTTTAGGGTTTAGGGTTTAGGGTTTAGGGTTTAGGGTTTAGGGTTTAGGGTTTAGGGTTTAGGGTTTAGGGTTTAGGGTTTAGGGTTTAGGGTTTAGGGTTTAGGGTTTAGGGTTTAGGGTTTAGGGTTTAGGGTTTAGGGTTTAGGGTTTAGGGTTTAGGGTTTAGGGTTTAGGGTTTAGGGTTTAGGGTTTAGGGTTTAGGGTTTAGGGTTTAGGGTTTAGGGTTTAGGGTTTAGGGTTTAGGGTTTAGGGTTTAGGGTTTAGGGTTTAGGGTTTAGGGTTTAGGGTTTAGGGTTTAGGGTTTAGGGTTTAGGGTTTAGGGTTTAGGGTTTAGGGTTTAGGGTTTAGGGTTTAGGGTTTAGGGTTTAGGGTTTAGGGTTTAGGGTTTAGGGTTTAGGGTTTAGGGTTTAGGGTTTAGGGTTTAGGGTTTAGGGTTTAGGGTTTAGGGTTTAGGGTTTAGGGTTTAGGGTTTAGGGTTTAGGGTTTAGGGTTTAGGGTTTAGGGTTTAGGGTTTAGGGTTTAGGGTTTAGGGTTTAGGGTTTAGGGTTTAGGGTTTAGGGTTTAGGGTTTAGGGTTTAGGGTTTAGGGTTTAGGGTTTAGGGTTTAGGGTTTAGGGTTTAGGGTTTAGGGTTTAGGGTTTAGGGTTTAGGGTTTAGGGTTTAGGGTTTAGGGTTTAGGGTTTAGGGTTTAGGGTTTAGGGTTTAGGGTTTAGGGTTTAGGGTTTAGGGTTTAGGGTTTAGGGTTTAGGGTTTAGGGTTTAGGGTTTAGGGTTTAGGGTTTAGGGTTTAGGGTTTAGGGTTTAGGGTTTAGGGTTTAGGGTTTAGGGTTTAGGGTTTAGGGTTTAGGGTTTAGGGTTTAGGGTTTAGGGTTTAGGGTTTAGGGTTTAGGGTTTAGGGTTTAGGGTTTAGGGTTTAGGGTTTAGGGTTTAGGGTTTAGGGTTTAGGGTTTAGGGTTTAGGGTTTAGGGTTTAGGGTTTAGGGTTTAGGGTTTAGGGTTTAGGGTTTAGGGTTTAGGGTTTAGGGTTTAGGGTTTAGGGTTTAGGGTTTAGGGTTTAGGGTTTAGGGTTTAGGGTTTAGGGTTTAGGGTTTAGGGTTTAGGGTTTAGGGTTTAGGGTTTAGGGTTGAGGGTTTAGGGTTTAGGGTTTAGGGTTTAGGGTTTAGGGTTTAGGGTTTAGGGTTTAGGGTTTAGGGTTTAGGGTTTAGGGTTTAGGGTTTAGGGTTTAGGGTTTAGGGTTTAGGGTTTAGGGTTTAGGGTTTAGGGTTTAGGGTTTAGGGTTTAGGGTTTAGGGTTTAGGGTTTAGGGTTTAGGGTTT